>NC_045627.1:61581388-66381388 GCF_009829155.1 Mustela erminea
TATTTTTCATAGTAACTGGGCCAGTTTACATTCCCAGCAACAGTGCATTTGGGTTCTTTTTTCTTCATATCCTCACCAACACTCGTTCTTTTCTTTCTGGTACTAGCCATTCTGACTGGTGTGAGGTGAGACCTCACTGTGGTTTTGATTTGCCTTTTCCTGATGATTAGTGATACTGAGTATGCTTTCATGTATCTTCTGGCCATATGTATGTCTTCTTCAGAAAAATGTCTATTGATCCTCTGTCCATTTTTATTTTTTGTAAAGATTTTATTTATTTATTTGACAGAGAGAGATCACAAGTAGGCAGAGAGACAGGCAGAGAGAGAGGGGGAAGCAGGCTCCCTGCTGAGCAGAGAGCCCGATGTGGGGCTCAATCCCAGGACCTTGAGATCATGACCTGAGCTGAAGGCAAAGACTTAAGCCACTGAGCCACCCAGGTGCCCCTCTCTATCCATTTTTAAATCAGATTGTTTGTTCTTTTGGTGTTGAGTTGTAGGATTTCTTTATATTTTTTTGGATAGCAATCCCTTATCAGATATATCATTTGCAAATATCTTCTCCCAATCAGTAAGTTACCTTATTTTTTGTTTATATTTTCCTGTTATGCAAAAAGCTTTTTAGTTTGATATAAGCCCAATTATTTATTTTTGCTTTTATTTCCCTTGTCTGGGGGAGACAGATCCAGAAAGGTATTGCTGAGTCTGATATCTGAGTTTATTGCCTATGTTTTCTCTAGTTTTATGGTTTCAGGTCTCACGCACAGGCCTGTAATCCATTTTTAATTTTTATTTATTTATTTGAGAGAGAGAGAGAGAGAGTAGAGAGGGGCAAAAGAATCCTAACCAGGCCCTATGCCCAGTGAGGAGCCTGATGTGGGGCTCTACCTCACGACCCTGAGATCATGACCTGAGCCAAAGCCAAGAGTTGGTCACTTAACCAACTAAGCCAACCAGGCACCCCCACTTTGAGTTTATTTTTGCATACGGTATAAGAAACTGATCCAGTTTCATCCTTTTACATGTAGCTGTCTAGTTTTTCCAGAACCATTTGTTGAAGAGACTGTCTCTTTCCCATTGCATACTCTTGCATCCTGTGTCACAGAATAATTGGTTATATAAATGTGGCTTTATTTCTGGGCTCCCTATTCTGTTTTATTGATCTATGTGTCTATTTTTACACTAGTACCCACTGTTTTGATTACTATAGCTTTGTAGTAGATCTTAAAATCTGGGATTGTGATACCTCCAGCTTTGTTCTTTCTGAAGATTGGTTTGGATATTCAGAGAGGTTTTTTCCATACCAATTTTAGGATTATTTGTTCTAATTCTGTGAAAAACACTGACATTTTTTAGAGAGATTGCATTGAATCCATAGATTGCTTTGGATTGTATGGACATTTTAATAATATTTCTTCCAATCCATGAGCATGGTATATCTTTCCATTTATTTGCATCATCTTCAATTTTTTTTCATTAACTTCTTATAGTTTTCAGAGTACAGATTTTTTACCCCCATGGTTAAATTTATTAATAAGTACTTTATTCTTTTTGATGTAATTGTAAATGAGACTTTTTCTGAATTTTTCTTTTTGCTAGTTCATTGTTAGAACTAGAAGAAATAGTGCATAGAAGAAATGCACAGATTTCTATATATTCATCTTGTACCCACAAATTTACTGAATTCATTTATTATTCCTAATAGTTTTTTGGTGGAGTCCTTATGGTTTTCTATAAAGTATCATGTCATCTGCAAATAGTGAGAGTTTTACTTCTTCCTTAGCAATTTGGATGCCTTTTATTTCTCCTTCTTGTTTAATTGCTCTGACCATAACTTCCAGTACTATGTTGAGTAATTGTAAATCTAATTAAAAAAAAAAAACTTTCCAAACCTTAATGTTATTGGGATAGCCTCTTCTTTTATACTTTTATATTTTCCATATTTTCTACAATAAAAAGGCTGTAACAAAAACATTATTTTAGAAATAAAGATATAATCACTAAATCTATAATTACTGCCTAAATAAAATTGCCACTAAACTTAATATTCCAAATTTAATTATATGAGCAAACTAAATACTGAATAATACATTTTACACTCCTACATTGAAGAGCTGTTATAAATCTGTAAAGGATGCTTTAAAAATAAGTGATGTCTTCTATGAAATATCTAGAATAGGCAAACTCAGACAGAGAATAGATTAGAAGTCAGCAGGGGTGGGAGGGAAGGAGGAATGGGGAGTTATTGCTTAATGGGCACAGAGGTTGTTTGTTTGAAAATTGGGTGATGTTGCACAATACTGCAAAAGTAATTGATGTCACTGAATTGTACATTTAAAAATGGTTAAAATGGAGATAGATAGATAGATAGATAGATAGAAAGATAGCACAATAAAAAATAACAAGTGATGGGGCCGTTAAGGGAGAGGCTGTGTTATAGAATGTCTGTCCAATCACTGGTCTGTCACCAGCTGCCCAGGATGGACCCAATAAATGAAAACAGCAGTTATCACTAACAGTAAGCAACTGCTACCCAGAGGTAAATAAGCTGATCATCCTCACTCACGGACAGGGACAGGGGACAGAACCCAGGCAAGGTGACTCCCGATGTCACACCTTTAACCCATCTCCCTGCACTCCGCAACGGAAAAATGTCTGCTGAAGATTTCATAGGACATGAATCATCTGTAGGTGACCCTGCAAGGGAGGTGTGCTCCTCCTCTTTACAGACAGAAGTCCGAGGCTCAGAGCCAACTGCTTGCTAGCTTTTTTGGCTGGTGGGGTCAGGGTCCCATTCTCAGGCCCAGGCCAGTGCCTGCAAAGGCCTGACAACGGTGTAAAATGACTGCAGATTGGAAACAACCCACCCAGTATTTAAATTGAGTTGGGGAAGGGTGCCTGGGTGGCTCAGTGCGTTAAGCCTCTGCCTTCGGCTCAGGTCATGATCTCAGGGTCCTGGGATCGAGCCCCCCATAGTGCTCTCTGCTCAGTGGGGACTCTGCTTCCTCCTCTCTCTCTCTGCCTGCCTCTCTGCCTATTTGTGATCTCTCTCTTTCTGTCAAATAAATAAAAATAAAAATTTTAAATTGAGTTGGGGAATGGGGCGGAGGAGGAGGAGGAGGAGGAGGAGCTGGAGGAGGCTTGGAGAGTTTCCAGGTAGGGCAGAAGGAATTTTTTAAATCAATTGTTAGGTTGTTTGGGGCTCTGCCAAACCAGGTTGGATCCTTGCAGGGTCTCTCATCATCAATGAGTGTTCACCAACTGGCCCTAGGTGGCCAGGGCAGCGTCCCAGGAGCTAGCATCCTGAGCAGGTTCGCAGACACTCGCTCCTGCAAGCTCTGTCTGTCAGGGCACGGATGGGGTGCTGCTGCGCATTCCCGGGAGAGAGGGAGGCAGGTCAGGGTGGCAACATGAGGACGTGGGAGGGCGGGGTAGGGCCATCCTGACCCACCCCCTGGGGTGGGCAGTGTCTGCTAATGGGGGGGCTCCCAACACAAGGAAAACACGCACTTTTCTCGGATCAATCAAGACAGCGCCCCTGGACAAATGGTGATGGGCTCTGCGCAGAGGCCCTCTGGGTGGTTTCAGGCACCATCTGTGAGGAGCTGAGGGCAGGGAACCCTCAGGGAAGCACCGAGCTGGTCCAGCTCTGTGACCAGTCCTGACTCCAGCCACCCCGTCTTCAGTTTCCCTCTGTGAAGACAGATGCATAGCACCTCAGCATAGCACAGCCCAGTGCTTCTCCAGAGATAAACACTGCAATCCTCCCGCTTCAGGACCATTTTACAGATAAGGAAATAGAGCTCCTACAGGAGAAATAACTAAACCAGGGTCACAGAGCTTATTGGCTATCTATCAGCTTGTGCACTGTTCATGTGTGCTGTCTAGCACCTTGCCCAGTACCTGGGACCTAGCAGATTCTCAGTAATGTTTGTGAAACCAAAATTAACTGGAATGGGAACTGAAAACACAGGTCCTCAATCCTTGAGGAAAGACAAAATTTAGAAATCCAGTGATAATGACAGTTCAGAGACAAAGCAGCTAGTGGCTGGATAAATGGGCCCAACCAGGGCCCCTGGACTGCTGCCCAGGCATCTCCACTCTATTCTGCTGTGAAAATTAGTTATTTACCCTTCCTCCAGCTGCCTACTCCAGGGGCTTAGGGTGAGGAAATCACCTGAGGGCTTTGCCTTAAAAACTTCGAGCTGGGAGGAACCTTCCACAGCCTCCAGTTACAGTTCTGTATAATGTTTTCTTAAATGATTTTCACTAAGTTCGTTCAATAAATATTTATTGTGCATCCACCATGAACAAGCCTCTGTGTTGCTGAAACAAGAAGTGTGATCTTTGTTAAAATTAGACATTAGTTTGTAAGTCAAGAATTTTCTACAGTCAACGGTATTTAGTGAGCAAACGTAATCAACATTCAATATAAATGGTATACACAGCAGCTCATCGTTCCAAAAGCAAAGCGTTAAAGTTAAAAAGAGGTCATTTTTTTAGAGAAACTACTGCTTTCTGGATGCAAAGAAAATCATAATTTCCAGGCATAGAGAACTGATCAGTGGACCGGGGAAGTATCCCAAGGCTTTTTCAAGCAGATATGGGCAAGACCTACTCTAGGACAACAACTCAAGAGAGCTAAAGATTTGACATCTGGCAAAGCAAAACTAGACAAAGCCCCTGAAAAGTCAAGGAAGAATTAGAGGTAATTCCAGATTTATGCAAGCCTGCAGAAAACCAAAGTTTAATCATGTGATTGAAAGTATGAAATATTATGGGGCGCCTGGGTGGCTCAGTGGGTTAAGCCTCTGCCTTCGGCTCAGGTCATGATCTCAGGGTCCTGGGATCGAGTCCCGCATCGGGCTCTCTGCTCAGCAGGGAGCCTGCTTCCTCCTCTCTCTCTCTCTGCCTGCCTCTCTGCCTACTTGTGATCTCTCTCTGTCAAATAAATAAATAAAATCTTTAAAAAAAAAAAAAAGAAAGTATGAAATATTATAAAAATTAAAATAGTGAAAGTTTAGAAAAGGAGCTGCCTGGTTGTATAAGTGTTTGCTTTTAAGTCTTGTGCGAAATTGATGTCCAATCTCAGAGTCAGAGTTCAACAGTTGCACGTGGACTGAGAGCCCAGCACCACATCTGATGTGCACAGAGGCTGGGTTCACATTTGATGCAGTTCAGTGCTTTGTGAGTAGAAATCCAGCTAAACATTCACCCACCTATGAACCAGCTAGTTCTCTTCTAGGTAGAATTATAGATATAGATATATCTATAGAAATAGATAGAACTACAGATAGAGATATCAATAGAGGTAAATTAATGTCTTAGCTTCTGGCTGCTATGATAAAATATCACAGACTGGGTAGAGTGGGTGGCTTGAACCACAGACATTTATTTTTCATCATTTTGGAGGCTGCGAAGTCCAAGACCAAGGTGCCTACATGCTCAGGTCCCTTTTCCTGGCTAGCAGACGGCTGCCATCTTGCTCTATCCTCACACAGCAAGAGAGGAAGGTCTGGAGCTTCTTCCTCTTCTTGTAGAGACACTAATCCCATCACGGGACTCTCTGTCCGGTCTTCATCTTAACCTAATCGCCTCCCAAAGGCTCCACCTCCTTATACCATCGCATCAGGGGTTCGGGCTTCAATACAGGAATTTGGGGGAATAGAAACACTCAGTCCAGAACAATACCCAAAAGAAACAAGGGGGTTGGTCAACCAAAAGGCACATAGAAGAATAGTTGCAGCCGCCTCATTCATAACAGCCCAGACTTGGAGAAGATTCCAGTGCTCATCATCAATGGGGAAATGGATAAGCTGCGGTGTGTCCATACAGTGGAATAATGAGTAAGAACATTAATAAATCACACAGGCATTATGCCGAAAGAAAGCTTGACACTAGAAGACTGTCTAATTTTTTTTTGTTTAATTCAGTTTATAAGAAGTAAAACACAAGCAAAAGTAATCTATGGTGATAGAGGTCAAAATCATGGTTGCTTCTGAGGGAGGAGTGGCAAATTCTTCCAGGCTACTGGAAATACTCTGTTTTGATCTAGATGTAATAACATGTGCGCGTGTAAAAGACACCAAGTGGTGCACTTAAATTTAATGTACTTTATGGAGGTTATGCCCCAAGAAAAAAGGAAAAGGATGTTTCTATCAGGGATGACAAGTACATGGTTGGCGGGCTGCCCTTATCCCCTCGCTGGGGATACTGATTAACCACCGAACTCCTTCTTCTCGCTGAGCTCAGTTCCGAACCGTTCTCAGTCCCGCACTCTGGCCAGATCGTGCTGACTCAGAAACTACTACCTTCTCCTGGTGTGCACACACAGGCACCTTAATTAAGATAGGCCATCATCTTTGATTCGTTTGGCCATGCTTTGGAGAAGCCTGGCTTCTACTCGCTGACTTGTGGCAACCACTCCCTTCCAGGTGCAGTTCCCAGGAAGAAATGGCTTCGGAACAGCAGGCTGGGAAGCTGGAGAATGAGAGCGGGAGGGACCACAACTATCCCAGGCGGAGGTGATGACTCAAAGCTACAGGTAACACCGGCACCTGGCAAAGGCTATATAGTCTGACGGGGGCCGGCATTCTACTATGTAGAACAAACTGGCTTTTCTCTAGTAGCAGAGAACAGAGAGGGACAAGATGGAAGAAAAGGCGGGACTGCGGGAAATGACAGCCTCTTGATTTGTGCTAAGTCTTCTAGCAGCTGGAAATATAGCCTCCCTGTCAGATCTTATCAGGGATGCTAACTTCCTGTGGTTTCACGCCTCACGGTTCCCCAAATCCCCTCCATCCTCCATCAAACAACCACGTGATCTGGACAGAGTGGGAATCTCCACCCCATTTTAAGTAAGAAAACTGAGGCTCAGAAGCAAAGATGTATGTGACCCACAAATACCCTCTTAGGCAAGTAAAGGATTCAGGTCTGTCTTCCCCCAAATGTGCACAGAGGCTGGGTTTGCATTTGATTCAGTTCAGTGCTTTGTGAGTAGAGCAGGTCTGTCTTCCCCCAAAGCCCATGCTCCTTCTTTGTCTTCTCTTTTTTTATTTTTACATCAAAGCAGTACATGCGCCAAAACGGCCAAGTCATCCTGTAAGATTGGTTTTGAAAATGGCAGGTGTCCTCACCCCCTACCACCACCACCACCATTTCCCCTCCTGAGAGCTACCAAATTTACCTCTGGCGACTGGTCTTTCTGGAACTTATCTCCACAATGTATGAAAACAAATCGACACCAAGCTAAGCCACTTGTAACATCTCAGCATCCTGAGAACACAAAGAAGATCCCACAAGCTTCCAGAAATAGTAAAAACAACATTCCCTACAAAGAGCTAGGGATGAGAATGGTCTCAGATCTCTCGACAGCAACAACACTAGAGCACAGAAGGCAAATTGTGAAGGAAAAGGATTCCCAACTTAGAATTCTATACACAGCCAAACTATCAATCAAATGTGAAGGTAAAATAAAGACATTTTCACATATTAAATGTCTGAAAATATTGACTTCTCGTGTACCTTTTTCTCAAGAATCTCTGAGGATGACGAACCAGTTACAGTGGATCCACAGTTGTGTTGCTACTATCCCTCTTTTCTCTGTCTTGCACCTTCAAAATATCCTTTTTCTGTCAATTTAGTAGAATTTTAAGAGGGTGAAAATGGACATATTCAATCAATTTTCATTACCCATCATCTCTCTCATTCTTTGTTTTTAAAGCAGTGGACCCTTTCTTCAAACAAACTCTTATCCAAAAGACAAATATCTAAAACACACCAAACCAATATCACATTGGTTGCAGTATTGTTTCTCTCCAATGGTTAACTGTTAAGAAAGTTGCTGCAGCTAATTAATGAAAAAGGAATGAGCAAATTAGAACAACAGTATTTTGTGCCCACAAATTAATTAATGTACCCAAGTATTGAATATCAGCTGCTGTTAACATCTCCCCTTACATGCACACACACAAAATGACAGCACAACATTGTAAGCACCTTTTTTTTTTTAAGATTTTATTTATTTATTTATCAGAGAGAGAGAGCGAGCACAGGCAGGCAGAATGACAGGTAGAGGCACAGGGAGAAGCAGGCTCCCTGCAGAGCAAAGAGCCCGATGTGGGACTCGATCCCAGGATGCTTAACCGACTGAGCCACCCAGGCATCCCTGTGAGCACCTTTTGATGGAAGAACACGCCACCTATAGTGGCCAAAAAATCACAACCTGAATTGATCAGGCCTCTGTATCCCACTACCCACTGATTGGAAATACAGATGCTGAACTTCATGCATCACCAGTATGCAGTCAGCAAAATCCAGACTGGGGAAGGCCAACTGGTCCAATGCCCTGGGATCGTCACCATATAATTAAAAGAGGGGGGTAAGGGATGATGGGAGAATCTTTGGGTTAAAAGAGACTTTGAAGACATATCAAATAAAAAAGTAGCTAAGTATACACCCGTGTTCACAGCAGCCTCATTCACAACGGCCAAGAGGTAGGAGCTACTCAAGTATCCTTCACACAGATGAACGGATAAACAAAATGCGGTCTATAAACAAACAGATAAACAAAAAACGGCCTATGATGCAGCCTTAAAAAGGAAGGAAATCCTGTCACGTGCAGCAATGTGGATGAACCCTGAGGACAGTAATGCCGAGTGAAAAAAGCCAGTCACAAAAAGACAAACACTGTGTGATTCCACTTATGTGAGGTAATCAAATTCATAGTAGAATGTAGAATGGAGGTTCTCGGTGGGGAGGGGAAGGAAGAGGGGATAGAGAGTCGTTCAACGGGTGCAGAGTTTTAGTTCGGCGAGATGCAGTTCCGGAGAGGGACGGTGGTGATGATCGCACGACGTGAACGTACTCAGCACTGCGGAACTGCGCGCTTGCACGCTTGAAATGGTTAAGATGGTGAATTTTAGGCTGTGTGTTTTTTACTACAATTTTTACTACTAATTTGCAAAAGCAGGTAAAACTAAATGGTAGAGTTTAAGAAGGTGCTCTTGGGCGATGAAGTTATAGAGAAATGCAAGGCAATGATCAGCATAAAAGTTGGGATGGGAGCTACTTTCTGGGGACAGGAAAGATGTGCCTTAGCGACAGAGCACAGAGAGGCTGCCGTGGGCACACTTCTTGATCTAGGTGCTGATTTACCAGAACGGTCACCTTATACAAATTCACTCTGCCTCTGTCTTCTGTGGTTTTCTATATCTGTTTCAAGTATAATTTAAAAGTAAAGGGTGGGGGAACCCACGAAGAAAGAAACCTGCTACAATCCTGTCAACCAACATACTCCAGTAAGACAACCACTTCACCTGAATTAACAGAGGAGGATTTGGGAGCGAGTCCGCCTGAAGCCAGGCCTACCAGCTCTTCCTCAGCTCCCCCTTGCTGAACATCTGTGACAGCCCCGTGTGTTCCCTGTCTTGTCCCTGTATCTGAGACCCTGGTCCTGCGCACCACCTGCCTCTGCCCCTGGGAACTTGCTCACAGAGCTTAAACAGCTGAGCTCTGCCAGGGGTCACAGGGAAAGGACTCAGCACCACGACAACCAGGGTCTCCCCCAGAGGAGCACAAAGTTTTAAGACTCGGACGCCTCTGTTGTCAGCTGTCAAATTCCATTTTCTGGTTCCCAAATTCTCTAACGTGAATTCCAGTAACATCTTTGTGCCACCATAATGTGCCGTCACAGGGTCAGGATTGGAACCGCTTCCTGTCAGCCTGTAGTGAGGAGTGACCCAACACGGGGTCCCTGAAGCTCACGCAAATGGTACGGTGGTGCAGCGGGTAAGAATGCAGGGTCCAGATCTGGGCTCTGCCACCTGACCTCACAAAACAGGCTACGTAGGATCTCTGGGCCTCTATTTCCCCATAGGTGAAGTGGGTGGTTACAACAGTGTTTATTCTCTGGGGTTGGTACGGGACCTCGATAAGCTGAAATATGTCAAGTCTTTAAAAAAGAGAGCCTGGCTCTGGGTAAGTGCTCAGTGCCTGTCCTTACTTCACTTAAGGACCAAGCCTCAGGCTCACAAGGGCCAGGGACAAAAAACTGGGAAGAGGGGGATCTACCCATCTACAGAACTTCCCCGTGTCCTGGGGATGGGAGGGCTGGAGAAGTCTAGCTGCTTCCAGACCTATTCATCCAGCTGCCTGGCTGACGCATCGCTCAAACTCAACAGGACTGAAAGCCCAGTGCATGAGCTCCCCTGCTCCTCTCCTCCAGCCTGACTCTCTTCCAGTGTTTTCCATCTCTCTGAATAGCAGCCGTATCTATCCAATTCGATGACCAGAAGCCTGAGGGGCGCCCCATACTCTTTCCTCTTTCTCACCTCACTGCTGACCTGTCTCCACGACCTTACCTTCTGAGCACATAACAAAGTCTTTCTCCTGTCTCCCTCTCCCTGCCATCTCCCCCTGGGGGCTCATGCCGCTCACCTTGTCACTACTATGGCCACCATTTAAATTCTCCCCTTTGGTTGTTTGACTAGGATCTGCCTCCCCCACTAGACTAGCAGTTCCAGGAGGACAGGCGCCATGCTGGTGTTACTGACCTTTGAGAACTCACCAGATTTCAGCACATGCTGGGACATCGCAGGTGCTCGGTGAAGATACATGGAATGAGCTAAATACTGGAGTAAAAAAGGAGCAGGTTTCCCCCATTCGCATGCTGTGGCCCAAGGGAGCCTGCCACCTCTGCAGTCCTTAGGGCCTTCCCTGGAGGAGCCACAGCCCCTCCCTTCACCTGCTCCCTCCTTTCCACCCGCCTGGCCTGCCCCTCAGAGCCTCCAGACCAGAGTGGGTGGACCTAGATTGTTTCCTTGAACTGAGGCAGCTGTGGAAACCTGGCCCCTCTGGCCCTACTCAGCCCAAACCTCCCCTGCAGGCCCCACCCCCATCCGTGGCAGTCCAGTGAGTTCGGGTACCTCCCCAAAGGCAGGAGGAAAGACACGGAGCCACAGTCGTCTGAGGAACATTGCTCCATGGCAGAACCTCATGGAGCTGCTCTGCTCCTGCTCTGCTCTGACAGCTGGAACAGCCGGCTCACAGAGTCACTTGCTCAGTGAGCACCTACTACGGCCGGGCGCTGTGGATGACAGTTGGGGCGTCTCAGTGGACAAACACAGCAGACGCAGCCAACGGCCATTCTCCTCTTCCTCCTCGCTAACAAAACCAACGGTGTTCAGTCCCCTGCCCCAGATCCCTAGGGCAGGGTTACTCTATTCCTCTTGTAGATGCTGGTGTAACAAAGGGCATATGACAGTTTCAGCCCACCGAACTTGAGGGGGAGTCCACTGGGGACCTGCTAGGAAAGTCTCCTCGCACGTACAAGGGGAGATAAACAGAAACGCCTCCTCCTCGGGCCTACACCAGGTGATGCCTGCAGCTGGCTGGCCACCTCGAGACCCTGAGGGAAGTGGACGACGCTCCGAGAATGGCAGGCTGAAAGACAGGAAGAGCCTAGACCCCTCACCACTCTGCTGAGCTTCTGAATCCACTGCCTTGGGACTGCCCAGCCCCTGGTCTATCACATGGTGATTAAAAGCCTTCAGGGTTTAAGCTACTCTCCCATGAGTCTTCTGTCCCTTGCAGCCAAAAGCCACCTAGAGGGGCGACACAGGCCCACAGGCCCTTCCTGAGGCCTTCCCTCAGGAAGCCAGAGCTTCCTGAGCAATTGCGGGATGGCAGGCACGGAGAGCTCCTCTCTCAGCGCTTCCCACTCCTGCTGGAGAGCTGAAATGAATCATGCCCATTGCACAGCTGAAGAAACTGAGACCCAGAGGTGGAAGACAACTTGCTCTGTCACATACCGAGGGCCAGTGCCGGTGCACTTGGAACGAAAGCCCGGGAGGTTGGCTCTTGCCGCCACACCAGCAGAGCAGCTGTTTGACTGCCATGTTGGGTGGAATTCTCCATTACAAGTATGACGGGTGGGAGCCAGCCAGCCTAAGCTCTAGAGACATGTACGGGCTCCGTTCCCACCTGCAGACAGGGCAAAGGGATGGCTGGATCCAGGAGCTCAGACCATTCCCTCTCATCTTTGCTTCTCTCTGACACCATGCCTTCAGACCATCTCCCTGCTAGACTGGAATCATGACCACAAGTAGACTTGATCTCACATGCCAACGGCCAAGGGCCAAAAAGGACAGGAGCCTCCCTTTCCCCAGTTTGAGTTTTATCAGCTCCAAACTTGGGCCCCACACCTTCACTGTAAGTCTGGATGCTGAGTGCCACCTTTGGGTTCCGTGGCTTGGCCCCTCCAACCTCTCTATGCCTCGGTTTACCTGTCCTGAACTAAGCAGAGTAGCAGCAGCACCTGCTCCGCCAGGAAGGTCATTCATTGTGTCCAGCAAACACCTCGTGCATGCCAGTTACCAGTCAGGCGGCATGGGAGGTGCTGGGACCCAATCCCTACCCTTGTGGGACCCAACCCCTGCCCTCAGGGAGTTTATAGTCTAGCAGGAAAGACAGATATTAAATCAACAAACACAGGAAATGATATCTCTGTTTTAACTCTGCTAAGTGTTCTAAAGGACAAACACAGAGCACACTAGGAGTGAAAGAAAAGAACTGAGCTCAGATTGAATGCGTAGCCTTAGAAAGACTGACTCCGGGCATGGAGTAAGCATTCAAGTCTAAGGTAGCTATTACCTAGGTTTTCACTTGGCCTCTTTCCTGTCATCCCCGCCCACAGTGACTTACTGTGAGGAGAAGAGCTAGGTGACCTGGTGGCCCCGCTCTCCATCGCTGCAACCAATTACAAGCCTCCTAGGGGCTGGAGCGCAAGTGTGACGCACGCACTGGGACAGCAGGAGCACAACAGGTCCCAGGGCAGCCTGCTCCTGGTGGATGGCACACACCCAGCTCTCGGCAGCCCCTTCCTGGCTCCGGCTGAGGCTCCAGGGGCTTCTCAGGCTCCAGGGTCTCCCAGGCTCCTTCCGCTGGCTCCGTGTCAAACCCTAAATGAAGGAGTGCTGGAGAGAGATTTACTGCTTAACAAGCCAACTTTCCATTCACTATTGCCAGGCTCTGCTGTCCTCACAGCTCCTGGCCATAGGGACAAGGGCCCTGCCCCTGTTCCAAGCCTTGGGGCCATCTAATCATGTCCTGGTGACTGCCTCTGGAGGGACCATTTGCGAAAATCTCTTTGTGATCAAAGGAACACACTCAGGCCCCTCTGGGTTTCCACTGCCCCCTCTCTCCCATACAGACATACGGTTTTTTCAGGGAAGAAGAACAAAGGGCTGCTAGGTTAGATTAATTGCCACAAATGCTAACTCTATACCTATATCCAGGACCCTAATCAGGATGGTGGTGCCAGCCCATCTGACCTCCCGGCCCCCAGCTCTCCTTCTGCAACCATGGAGACAGCCAAAGGGGTTGACTGGCACACACATCACTCCTCCATTTGCCACCTTCCGTGGTTCTCTGGATCTGAACAATCTGAATCATCCCCTGTGATCCGGTCCCCCTAACATTTCCAACTCTGTGTTCTCAGGAAACCAGGAGGGGTTTTCCCAGAACATCATACAGTTCTTTCATCCAAGATGTTTCCAGCACATGCCTTCCTCTTATATGAATCTGTCCATTGAATAATGAATGCTTCCTATCTGCCAGCCTCGGTGCTGGCTCTGGGATGCCACAATAAGTCATACGGAACGTCCCTGCCCTCAGGAAGACCATGATCTCGTGGGGGCAACAGACATCAGTGAAAAACAAAGAATCGCCAGAGATATAATTACCAAAAGTAGCAAGAGCTGTGACAGAACCACGTAGGATGCTGGGAGCCCAAGAAGGCTTCTGTGAGATGACGTTCAACCTTCAACCTGCCATGGGATGACACATAGGTCCCTCTGGGTGGGGTCTGGGGGAGGGACAAGTCCTGATTATGGGACAGACAAGTCCTGAGGCCAGAGGGCATCTGCAAGCTCTGGGATCCAAAAGTCTGGGTAGCAGATGGGCAGAGAATGTTCAGATGGGCTGGAGGAGAGAGTGGGAAGAGCCCCGCAGATCATGTTAGAAGACCTTCCTGACACAGAGGACCTGGGGGATCACTGAGCTGTTACAAGGAACTCAAACAGGGCATGAGTCCTCTGGACTGGAAGGGGGTAAGAATGACAACAAGGAAGGCTAGGGTGATATGTCGGGGACTGGACTGACATCACCACAGTTGAAATGCTGGGTCAAAGAG
Source organism: Mustela erminea (assembly GCF_009829155.1). Taxonomy (NCBI): domain Eukaryota; kingdom Metazoa; phylum Chordata; class Mammalia; order Carnivora; family Mustelidae; genus Mustela; species Mustela erminea. The sequence goes on from NC_045627.1 coordinate 61,595,579, forward strand.
GACTTCATTTTTTTTTTAAGATTATTTATTTATTTATTTGACAGACAGAGATCACAAGTAGGCAGAGAGGCAGGCACAGAGAGAGAGAGGGAAGCAGGCTCCCTGCTGAGCAGAGAGCCCGATGTGGGGCTCGATCCCAGGACCCTGGGAAGGCAGAGGCTTAACCCACTGAGCCACCCAGGCACCCTGAGGACTTCATTTTTTAACTTTGTATTATATACAGAGATTTTCTACTGTGTATGTGGGGGTGTGGGGGTAGCACCCCAGTCCCCACATTATTCAAGGGCCAGTTGTACTCAGAGGTACCCTAAAGTTGCAGATATAGCTCTTTTGCCCCAACTTTGTAGCAGCAACCCAACTTCCTTTGGTTCAGAGGCACAAGGAGCCCAGCATGGCTGGATGGCGGTCTCAGTTCAACAGACTCACTGTTGTGTCCCCTGTTGGAAGCATACCTCCCTCACAACTGAGGCCTTCAAACCAGCTAAGCTGCAAGTTTCTGCAGGTAAGTTAGAGGAGTGACTTGCCTCAAGGTAACTCGACTAGCTTAACTAACCTTGACTGAGGGTAAATTACAGGGTAAGGAATAGCCCTCCCCTTCCCACCCCTTGACAGCTATGGGAGACAGTCACAGATTTAGAGCATAGAGTATGCATCCCTTACAGCAGAACTCAACCTTTCGGGACAACTGGTCCCGTAAACAAGCCTACTGGCATCTACTGATGAGATGGCACAGCAGGGGCTGTGAGGCTCAGGGTTTTTGTACACAGACACAGAGAAACAAGATGGCTGCGGCTGCCACCACTTCTCAGATGGAATGACATGATGGAAAGAGCCCTAGACAAGGAGTTGGAGTGCTTGACTTCTAGTTTTGACCAGCCATCAGCACTCCTCTGATGTGGAGAGAGGCACATTGCCTTGTCAGCCTCCGTTTCCCCATTCTTAAAACAGAGTAAGGGGCGCCCGGGTGGCTCAGTCAGTTAAGAGTTGACTCTTGATTTCCGCTCAGGTTGTGATCTCAGGGTCATGAGATCAAGCTCCACAGCAGGCTCCGTGCTTAGCAGGGAGCCTAAGATTCTCTCTCTCCCTCTCCCTCGGCACCTCCCCGCTCTAAAATAAACAAATAAATCTTTAAAAACAAACAATGAAAGCCCCAGAACAGCAGGTACCAGTGGTACCAAGTGTGGGATGGTGGGATGGTCAGATTGGTTCCCCTTGGGTACAGGCAACAAGGGAATCAGTTGTTTATGGAGAGTTTTTTTGTTTTTAATAATGAACTAGGAGTTGGTCTGCTTTTTATTATCACCAAATACCTGCAATTCTAAAGTGAAAGAAACTCCTCACCCAAAAAAGCCTTTTGTTTGCCTAAATTCTAAACAATTGCTACTGTTAGTAGTAAATTGTAGTTTTATAAATTTTATATATGTATATATATTATATATTTTATATATATAACTTATTTGTAAATAAACACATTTTTTACTACCTGTTTTTTCTAATGAACACGGCAATTTACATGGTTGTCATTGTGGAGAAATCCCAGTTATATAACTGGCCCCAAACGTACACAGATCCAGCTGCAGATGTTTATTTCTAGAGTACGCTCATAATGGTTTGCAATCTTTCAAGCTCACTTCTGACTAAAATATAAACAAATAAATTAAAGACAGGGAGATTTAAGAGAGGTCCCCGCCCACCCAACCTCTAAGGCCGGATGCATTAACTGGGGGAAGATCACCTGCGCCATCTAGTGGTAGAGATGGTGATTACAGGTACACACTCTTCATAGGAAAAAAAAAGAACAAAATGGATTGCACGTGGAAATGATAGTATTTTGGTGGGGGTGGGAAACAACCAGGAGACTTAATTAGTCAGCCCCAGGGCTGACTGTATCACAGCTTTGCCTAGATAACAGTGAGCAAGTTCGTTCACTTCTCAGGGCCTTCCTTTCCTCATTCTTAAAATGGATTAATGATACCTTTATCATGGAATTGTGATGATTAAATGTGATAAGGCGTATAAAATTCCTGAGATGCAGTAGGTGCTCAGAAGGTGGTTCCCTTCCTCTCAGAGCTGATCAAAATGGGAGAACTAGAGCAGACGGTCTCCCCAGGTACTGTCAGAGGCTCTTGCCTTACTTCCCTCGTCCCACGCTCTCATTAAGCTGTGGGTGCCACGGCTGGGGACCAGCTCCAGCAGTAGCCCTCCTGGGCACCGCGCCAACTCGCTCCCCACTCCACCAGGCCAGGCTGAATCTGCCTCTGCCTGGCTGTCACCACGTCCATATACCTGCTTGTCCCCTCCCATACAGCTGCCCCCTGCCTCTCCAGCCCCCATATTCCACACCTATGACTGGTCCCAAATTTCTCACCCAGTGCCACCTCTCCATTAGCAGCTTTCAGGGTGGTCCCTAGACCAAAAATATTAGCCTTACCTGGGAACCTGTTAGAAAAGCAACTCACCAAGCCTCAGACCAACTGACTCAGAAATGCCGGGGGGTGGGCCCAGCAATGTTGTTACATATCCTCCAGGTGACTCTGACATGCGAAGTTTGAGAACTGCAGCTCTACACCCCCCCCCCCCCCCACCAGGCCTATTCCTCTCAGATTCCTGAGGTTAGGTCCCACCTTCTCCTTGGCCACCCCCTCCATCCGGTGACCCCCTATCCTATTATGGAGAAACTCTCCCAGCACCTAAAACCATCCTACACTCTTCCCCTCGCCCACTTCACCTACAGTAATGTTGAGCAAACCTGTCATTAGCAAACCTTCAATATATTTATCACACAAGCAGACCACTTTCTTATTTCTTGCTCAACATTTTAAAATTTGACACTAATTCAAACATACACCTTACCCTGGTCCTAAACAATCTATAAATTCTGGTCCTAAACAATCTATAAATTCGGATAATATGTGAATTATATTTTTGTTATGCATTGAAATACACACTATTAAAAATTCGAGCAGTTCATCCAAAGTACCACCTAAATGTTACTTGGGGGGAAACAATGCCTTAAGTGTAGGCTCTCTCAGAACACACAAAGACCCATCCTGCCCATTCCCCAGAGCTGCATGTCCCCTTTGCCTCTCATCTAAACTCCACACTTTTGTCAGTAATAATTTCCTGGGCCATTTAGCACCCCTATTCATCAGCTCTACCCATGACTCTGATACCCCTGAGAACCCCCCATGAAACATCACCAGTTCAGGAAATATATATGGAATGACTCAACTCTGGGGACCCAAATGTCCCCTTCTGCTTCACAGCACCCAAGTCCCAACACTGCATATTCTGCCTAAGCACAACCTCTAGGATGGGTCCCTGGGCTTCCCCTGTCCCCATCTTTCCATCTTCTCTCTGGACCACCCCCTCTCTCTCCTGACTTTCAGCCAAGAGCCAAACACTTAAATAATTAGTACCCAGTTAAGAAGCAATCCCTGGGGTGGCTCAGTGGGTTAGGCCATTGCCTTTGGCTCAGGTCGTGATCTCAGGGTCCTGGGATCGAGCCCCGCATCAGGCTCTCTGCTCAGCAGGGAGTCTGCCTCCCCACCCCCTCTCTGCCTACTCGTGATCTCTGTCAAAAAAATAAATAATATCTTTAAAAAAAAAAAAATCAGTCCCCTGGGGCACCTGGGTGGTACAGTGGATTAAGTGCCCAACTCAGTTTCCACTCCGGACCTGATCTCAGGGTTGTGAAATCAAGCCCTGCATTAGGCTCTGTGCTCAGTGCCAAGTCGGCTTGGGTCCTCTCTCTCCCTCTACCTTTGCAGCCCCCAACTGGCACACATGCTCTCTTTCTCTCAAATAAATAAATCTTTTATAAAAATCAAAAAAATAAAAATAAAAAGCAATTCCCTTTAGGCCCCTCAAAATACACACATATGCATACGTACTTTCTATCAAAGCATAATACACATAGAGGAAAGTACAAATATTCTAAGAGTATGGCTCAGTGAATCTTCACAACCCAAACACACCTGCATAACCACACGTCCCAAGTGCCCCACGCCCACTGCCAACTCACCAGCACCCGCTGGCCGCCCTCAGCCCAGAGTAACCTCTCTCGTATCTTCTAAAGTATATATTCATTTTGCCCATTCTTGTACTCACATAAGTGAAATCATACAGTGTGTTCTCAGGCACACTGTTACATGTAATTGCCAATCATTGTTCTCCTTGCTGTGTAGTATTCCACTGCTTGAATATTCCCTGTATTAGTTTCCCATTCCTGCTGCAACAAAGTACTACAAATTTGGTGGCTTAAAATGATACAAATTTGTTATCTTATAGTTCTGGAGGTCAGAAGTCAGAAATGGGTCTCACTGGGCTAAAATCCAGGTACCAGCAGGGCTGTGTTCCTTCTCAGGCTCTAAGAAAGAATGTTGCCTCACATTTTCCAGCTTCTAGCGGCCACCCACATTACTGGGCTCACGGCCACTTCCATCTACAAAGCCGGGAATGACCAGTTCAGTCTAATACTATCACCTCTGGTTCGGACTCCTCTGCCCATCCTAACAATACAGGATAATCTCTTTATTTTAAGGTCAGCAGATTGACCTGTTATTCCCATTTGCCACCTAGTACCCCCCACCCCACCCAGCTATGTAACACAACATGCACTCGATGTGAGCCTTGTTCTATCACATCCACCACGCAGGTTATCACCACTGCGGATGGCCATCTGGTTCCAGTGGTTCCAGTACAAGCCTGTCGGTGAGCGTGTATGTCTGTCAGGTATAAACAGATCGGGGCACAGCCACACTATAGGCTGGATGTTCCACTTAATAGATGTTGCCAGTTTTCACCAAAGAGACTGAACCAAAGTAACGCTCCCACCAGCCACACACGAATTCTAGTTGTGCCCAGTGTTGCAACATTTGGCATATCCCACAGCTAATTGCTGATACCAGGGACTTCCTTGCCTCTCTGCCTTTCTTCATGTCTGTAGGACCCGGCCATGTTTCACCCTGACCATCCATTCCTTTCCATTTCTGTTCCCCAGATGCAAGACCTCGTTGGAGAAACTGGCCATTTTCAGGGCATTTTCTGACCCAAACCTTAAGTTTGTATGGATATTTGTGGGCATTTGCAGACATTCAACTAAACCTACTACTTACAAAATCTTAGGATGACAGTAACTTCAGGAGCCACGTGTGGTCCATCTCCCCCTTAGAAACAATTACGTTGGGCGCCTGGGTGGCTCAGTGGGTTAAGCCTCTGCCTTTGGCTCGGGTTATGATCTCAGGGTCCTGGAATCGAGTTCCGCATTGGGGTCTCTGCTTGGCGGTGAGCCTGCTTCCTCCTCTCTCTCTCTCTGCCTGCCTGTCTGCCTACTTGTGATCTCTGTCAAATAAATAAATAAAAATCTTAAAAAAAAAAAAAAAAAGAACAATTACGTCACATGCGCCAGGGTCTCTCACCCTGCTGCGCGTTTCCTTAGGCTGTTGCTCCTGCGCCAAAATCCCTTTCCACAGGCTACTTCTCACCATCCTTCATGGCACATGCCCTCCACATAAGCTTCCCCAAATCTCTCAGTTGGACTTTACGCCCCACGCCTCTGCTGCCACTGCACTTAGCCCTCCAGACCACCCACCAGAACGTAGTAGAACCCACCATCTCTCCCACTGCCCTGCACCACCGGGTCAAACCAAGATGATTGGACATGGCTCTTGCCCTTGCGTCTATCATGCAGGTCAGAAAGCTCAAACTCACCTGTGTTCATGAGTGATGGCACCACCGCGGCAGGCACATTTCATCCGGGAAGGAACTAAACAGCTTCTCCAACAGGTAATCATTCCCTTCTTGGACAAATCTGAGTTCACAGTACATTTACTAGGAACCTCCTGCGTGCCAGGTGCTGTCCTAGGTATTGCAGAAACAGAAAATAAGGAATAGCACCTGTCTTCAGGGAACTCAGGCTTCCACAAACTAGATTCCCTCTTTCCTGCCATTGGCCTCAGAAACAGAAACAGGTAACAAGGGCCCTTCTTCTTCCACATGGGAACACTCAGATCATCACCCAGGAAGTGAAAGGAAGCATGGTCAACACTCCGAATGCAAATCAGGCAATGGGATTAGAGGCAAAAGTAATCTCCAGTGTTAGAAATGAGATGGTAGCCTGGGGCAGGCACACGGGGGATTGACTGTAAAGTGGCGAAAGAGAACTTTCTGGAAGGATGGCAATGTCCGTCTTAATTGGGGTGGTGGTTACAAGGATGTATACATCTTATCAAACTGTATGCTTAGAGTTGCTTTAAAAGGAAACAGGTTCAAGTCCACACACAGGGACTCGCAGCCACTCATTGGGTGTATCACCTCATTTCTATTTGTAAATCTCCATTTCTATCTGTAAACATGGTTTGTGAGCTAGTTCGATGACTTTCGGGCCCCTTGTTTAAATAAATTCTTGCTGTGAACCAGAGACAAAGGAGCTAGCTCCCTGGCTGAAGTGGGCAGGGGCGATCTGATGGTGTCCTTCCAACCCCTTCCCCTCCTCACAATGAGAGGGCGCCATTGTCTTCAAGTCCCACCTAGCTCTGACAGGCACTACTTCTGTCTCTGCTGGGGATTTGCCTCAGGCTAAATATATCCCTTCTTTCTCCAAACCATATGGTTTCTAGATTCCTCTGGAAAGAGTAGGCTTTTATGCTCCCATAGAAGAGGGAAGCAGGGACAAGAGAAGGGCTATGCCTCTCTTCTCCCTTCCCCTCCTCTTCCTGGTTCATTCCACACAATACCCGCAGTGAGTGTTCAAGAAGTGGCTGCAACACGAGACCTCTCATTAATGGTCAATTCCAGTTACATTAAAGTACTTAATAAAGCCTGGATTACTGGGTCATTAGGTTTCTCGTAATCCCAGTGGTCTTTCAGCAGGGAGAGGCAGAAGGCCTGGCCCTAGGCCTCTAAGCTGAACAGAAAAATTAATGGGTCTTTATGCCCGAGGTAGTTGGTCATGGGGAGGGAGGTCACATTTTTAATGTTTCTCTCCTGCTCTGACCAGCCCAACTTCTGCTCATTTTGCTTTTAGAGAATTTATCACTAGTTCCCTGCATTTGGGAATATGAAGATCCTTCTTAACATCCACAAAGCTCAGTTTCTACACTTTTACAGCTGCATTTTGATCCATATTGAAACTTGAGGACACACACACACCCCTATTATTAGTTCATTAACTTAAAAAATATCCTGATGGATCACAACATGGATAAACACTGAAGGACAGAGTCACCTCTGGAAGAGGCAGGCCATGTTCAGGACACACCTTGACTTGAAGTCCCCAAGTAGCCATCAGCCCCGGACCGTGCACACCCACCAGCTGGATCTCACGGAGGCACACTCCCATAACCAGCCATGGCGGGCAGGAGCCAGTCCCAGAAAAGCCAGTGGATGAACCTTTCACCACTTTCCTTGCGACCTTCGTCCCCTCTCCAGGGTGGTCTGTCTCATGGCTAAAGGAAAAGAGAAGACGTGGCCACAAGTGCCAATGGAGCTGAGGAGTAGGTTGGCTGTGGGGGAAGGAAGGATAGCCTAGGATTAGAGTCCCAGATGTTCTAGAACATACCAGTATAACATGAGCCATTTATGTATTTAACATTTTCTAATGTTTAGGTTTCTAATGTCTAATAACATTTTCTAGGGTTAAAAAGGTAAAAAGAAACAAGTAAAATTAGTGTTAATAATATAATTTACCCAGTATGTCCAAAATATCGTTTTGATGTATAATACTTACAAAAATTAAGACATTTTAACTTTTTTGTTTTTCCTAAGGTTTTGAATTCAGGAGTGTATTTCACATGGAGAGCACATCTCAGTTCAGACTGCCACATTTCAAGGACTCAATACCCACATGACTAGAGGCTACCCTATTGGTGAGTGTGTACGAGAAAGCAGGGAAATGAGGATAGACTCACCCTCACAGTTCCCAGCAGCGGCAGGCGTGGGTGGAGGGCAGGCAATAGTTGTGGTGGACGCCACCCTCCTATAGTTCATCACCACTCCCAACAGGCACACCTACTGTGTCCCAGAGCCAGCACTGAGCAGCTCAGGAGCACGGCCTGCGCAGACCTGGAGCCCAGCCAGAAGATGTATAGCACAGTGTCCTATAGACAATGCCGAGTGCAGCTTGTGGGCCCAATCCAGGCCATGGAGAAGCTGCATTTGGCTCCCCCCAGTGTTTTTCAATCTCTTGAAGTAGTTGTTGTATTTATAACCTTGTATTTCCTTCTTGGCTCTTGCAAACACTGCTGTAAGGCCACAGTTCTTGAAGACACAGTCCTGGATTAATCTTGACTCTCCCACTTTTTAGCTGACATTGGATACATTGAATTCTTCATGTGTCTCCTACTATAAAACTGGAGATCACGATAATTCACAGATGTTTGACTTTGGTGAGATGAGGAATTAATTGGCTAGCACAAAGCTGGGTACATAGTAAGTACTCAATAAATGATGGTATTAGTTTTCACTCACAGGAGGCTTGAACTCCATAGAGCCCCTACCACGGTCCTATTTCAGTATGGGAAAATGGGGAAGTATGTGCACAGCAGGAGTTCTCAAAAACAACCCCACTTACACACACAGATGTTGGCCAACGGTTCCTGCACTCACAATTTTTAGTTTGTTTCCTTTCTCTGTTGCCCACAGGTATGGTTCAACTGAATTAAGCAATCTTCACTACTAAGGCACTACAAATTTTAAAAAGCTTATTTCTGGGAAGGAAAGGGGAAAGCTAGCAATGACATCAGCAGCCCCTCCTGCTAACCTTCATCCTGCTTCCAAGGTGGAAGACTCTTGGAATTGGCACTGAATGCTGCTGGTGAAAGATATTAACGACCAACTTGGACCAAGACTTAGCCATTGTTCGACTCCCATTTTTGTTTTTTGTTTTTGTTTTTGCTTTTTATGGGGGAAATTAAGAGTCAGGGACTTTAAAACATCTAAACCAATCATGATAAACTCTATACCATGACCCTCTAGCCTGAGGTTCAGCCTTCCTGACCGTCTCCACCGCCATATGCTTTAAATTCAGAAATGTAGGTAGGAGCAAAACATGGGCAGCCAGTCACAGGGAACAGAGGCCACAGAACTGGCCCATGAGGGAGACTAAGGAAAACTCTTCCCAGGCAAACTGTTTTCCCATCTTCCCTTTCTGCTCTTTAATGCAAATTTGCTTCTTCATTCCTTTCTACAATTCACATATTGACTATGTGCTCAGCACTGTCCTAGGCATTTTGATCCTCCTATTTTTCAAAATAACTCTTGTCCCCTCTACCACTTTTTCTTTTCTTTTGCATTACTCAGTTTCCTGTGTTGTTGTTGTTTTTTTTTTTTTTTTTTTTTTTGAGTCTCCATGCTTCACTCTCAAGAAAAAGACATGGCTCCTTTCTTTACAATAAACGAGTTGCTCCTGGGGGATTAGAAGAGGGACAGACAGTCTGAGCAGCACCTAGAGAGCCAACATGGGAAAAAAAAAAAAAAAAAAAGGAGCACGTGGGTAGATAATGGAGCAAAGACAACTGCAGGGTTTTTATCTGTGCTCCAGATTTAAGTAACTCTTTTGTTATCAAAAATAACTATGTCAGCATCAATAACCTGCTGATTACAAAATGCATTCTTTGCAGAGAGGAGGAATTAACATCTAATGAACACTTGCCATCTGCCAGGCACTGTGCAAGGCTAGTGATTCTCAGTATTTTAGTGGTCAAGGACTCCTCTGGGATTCTTGTGGAAACTATAAAATCTCTCCCTTAGAAAAACTCAAATGAACACAAAATTTTACAAAGAATCACAAGGGCAAACAATGTTCCAAAGCATAATCACAGACTCCAGATTAAAACCCTTTGTGTTAAGCCCTTAGGATCCCAGAGCATGTCATTATTGAGACAAGATACCATTATCCCTACCTTACAGATGAGGGGCCATCCCTAAGGTCACATACTAAACATCAGAAACATTTCAGACAGAGTTGTCTGAACACTACTTGCTGTCCTAGATAAAAATGTCATTTGATTTTTACTGTTATTGTAACTGTCACTCCTTATTTTTAAACAAAGAAGTAAGATTATGTGAGAAACTGAAATCTGTGCAAAATATTCTAGACTCAGCCACAGCACATCAGAAAGCTCAGAATTCCCAGGGGTTCCAATCCCATTTCCTATCAGCCAAAAGCCCCACTCCTCCTGAACTCACCTGCCCAGAAAGGAAACAAGCCGAAGAGGTGCTTTTCTTAGCCAGGTTTCATAAGCCTCAGAACAGAAGCAACCTGTCAATAATATCTCAATAAAACTACAGGGAAATTTTTTAAAGAGGCAACCTCTCTTTAAGACAATCTATCAGTCAAAATGGGAATTGAGAGACCAGTCAAAGCCTATGGATATGAAACAAAAGAAATTTAATTTCAGAGTATTACATGAAAAAAGACAATGCATAGGATTGTTTCTTTACAGTTACATATATATATGATATACAGTCAAATAAGAATGAAAGACAAAAAATGGTGAAACAGTTAAGAAACCTTGTTTCGCTTGCTGAGCAAGCTCAGGGAGAGCCAAGGGCAACCCCTGCTACGAAAGGCCCTAGGGCGGGAGTGTTTTTCCCAACAGGCTCTGCCAGTCTCCAAGTGTCTGGGGGAGTGCTCAATGGCTCTTCAGCACCCCTGGCTGTGGCCTCGCATACTTTAGTTTCCATGGCAACCCAAGCACTCAGGCTATTATGTACTCACCTCCTCACTAGCCCCTCCACTGACTCTCCATGAGTGGAAAGATGTCGGTTGGCACTGGCTGCCTGGGAAAACTAGTTTTTCCGTGGGGAGTTTTAGATTGGGTTAATTACCACTGGTTTGAAAAGCTTGTCCATTTTAGGGACCCAAATTTTCCCCAAATTCTACAGCAATCTTGCCAAATGCCAATACCCAGGTTTAGATCAAGGTCCTGTCTTCAGGACAAAAGCTTCAGGGTGGAGGGGACAGGGATGAGGATCTCCCTGGGAAAAGTGGAGTTCTGTTTAGAAAAGACCTTCCAGCATTTGTGTGAGGCCCTGTACAATGCAAGGAAGCAGCGAAGAGTCTAGAGAAGTCTGTTGCCAAAGATGGCTTCCCTGGCTATGCATGGGCCACATGGCTGGTCACTGCAGGGCACAGGTGCAAGGACCACAGGTTCTCTGTATCCAGAGGCTCCTGGGAGGGAAGCTACACAAAACCACCACTGTCCAGGCGGAGAGAAGGGATTTGCTGGCTTCCTTACAACCCAAGAAAATGGCCACCTCTGGATCACCCAACAGTCACCAGAGTCAACTGCCCTGTACTACTCCATTTCCCAAGAGTGCTCCTGAGAAGGACATTTAGGGTGATGAGTTGGGGAAGGAGCGGCTGCGGTTTGTTTGTTACAATTTGTTAAGTACCAACTCCTTGAGCATGTTCTGGCACTCAGATACAAAAAAGTACATGGCACTCAGATACAAAAAGGTATAATCAGTATCTTCTAACCTTTCACTGTGGCACTGGAGTTTTTCAAACCAGATTCCCTGGTCCCAGGGCAAAAGTCTATCACACTAAAAGGTTAGAAACTCCAGTGTCTATGGTTTTCCCGGTGATCTGAATCGAGGAGGTGCTCTTGTCTTCACGTTTATGCCCGCTGGCACGAAAACACTGCCCTGTGCTGACACCCCATCAGAACCATCACAACCGCAGAAAGAAATGAAATGTTAAAAGCCATAAAAGGAGGGATTTCCAAAGAGACTGTTCCAACATGAAAAATAAACATATCAGATTAAAAAAAAACTTATAGATTAAAAAAACTGTTAAATACTGGCTCAAAAATACCCACCCACCAAGTCAAAAGGGAGACAGTACCCTGCTGTGGCAAATGATAAAGGGCTTTTGTCTTGTAGTTAGTTCTCTGTAAGATTCCACAGGATAGGAACACTTACATATTGCAAGGCAGAAAGTTATGCTGTTTATTTCTCAAATTTGGATTCCAACTGGATCACAGCTTCAACTGTCAAATCAGCTTCAACTTAAAAAATGACCTATCACACCCTTTAAGCAAGGGAAAGTATATTTAATAAATAACTTAAATGAAATACACATGCCCAAATTCACACACAAAGTGCCCAAGGGGGCAAGCTACACAAAATCATGTGTGCGTGGCAAGCACCTCTCCCATCACTCTAGGCCCACACTTCCCTGGGGTACCAACCCATTCAACCAGTGAAAGTCTCCTAAGTCTTAGCTGCCTCCTCAGACAGAAGCCCAGGACAAAGCTGGTGACAGGAAGGTATCAGGTCACTGCTCTGCACTCTCCACCTGATGCCACGCCATTCTGGGAGGAACCACTTAGTAAAGAAAGGAAGCTTCGGGTTAGGGAGAACACTATTTCAGTCTGGTCCTATCAAAAGCAGTCTCTGTCTGCATTCACTCGTAGCAGGTGCTTATTTTCTTAATAAGGAAAAGCTAACTGGAAACCTACACAAATAAATTTGCTAACAAGTATTTTTAAGAAAGACATATAAATGCTCTGAGAAAGGGCCTTCTACGAGGCTCATACTCCTCACCATCTGTTGTTCACAATCCATCGGGCTGGAAGGTCAAATCTTACACTTCTCTTCACTATTGTTGGAGTAGCCAGTGAGACAAGTACGGAAGAGAGGACTGACAGCTGGACACAAAACCAAACCGTGCTCTGCCAGCATCATCCTCCCATTTCAGCAGAAATGCAGCTTTTTCAAGAGTTCAAAGATAACAAGTCCCACTTTGCAGGGCAGCCGCTCCCCAGGAGCCTGACTGGGCTCTGGCACAGGGTGAGGGCAGCTCAACGGCTCCACAGAGCACCCACTCAAACGCTCCCGCCTCTGGCCACACGCCCCCAGGCAGTGAGTTTTTACACAAGATCAAAGCCACGCTGCTGCTTACCTCTAACACACATGAACATCCTCAACCCCGTCAAAGCCCCAGCCCCACCTCCAAACTACTCCTTTGCCCACCTTGACAAGGAGAGGGGCGGTGCGGCAACCCCCCTCCAACACTGGTGATCAGCCACAACCGCTTCTAAAGGAGAATGTGCTCTTTCAAATCCTCTCAGCCCTGCAGAGTGACGCGCCCTTCCTCCCGGGACTCCAGCTTGCCCTCAGCGGACAGTCTGACCTGCACACCTGATCCCTTAGAAGGATGCAATATAATCCCACCCACCAGCAGTCACCCTGGACACAAAACCAGCTGGTCCCATCCTAGTCACACTCCAGAGTTTCCAGTACATTCAGATATTTCAGCAAATCTCTATCGAGCCGTCGGTGACTTCCCTTGAGTCACAGGGATCTGGCTCAGAATATTGGCACCAGAGATGTTTTAGGCAAGAGGAGACTGAATGAAGGCGACGAGTTTGGCAACCGCACAATTACTTTGGCACCACGGAAGAAAGGGGAAGAGAGGGAAGGGAGGGAGAAGAGACAAAGTTTAATAACTGACATTTGTTAAAATATGGTCTCATTCTGAATTCTCCTTTTTCAATAACGCAGGTCAAATATCCTATACCCTCAGGTCCAAGAAATTATTTTTGTAATTCCAGGAAAGCTCGAAGTTCTTTGGACAAAGGGTATGGAGGAATACGGCCTCATGAGATTAAGAGCTTTCCCAAAGCTTATGGTGAAAAAACAAGGGAAAGGTATCTGTCTTAGGCATAATTTAGACGACCTATCCAAAAAATGGCTTTAAAAAAACAAACAGCAAATTAACAAGAAACAACCAAAATAACACCCGTACTATCAAAACAGAGAAAAGCCCCAAGTATCAGTTAAAAATAATATCAATCCACCAGGACTGACAGCACTTTAAAAAAAAAAAAAAAAAAACTGGTAGTTGAGAGAACTTTCAGATTTTTAAAAATAATATCTGCTAAAACAAATTCATGGAATGAGCACTGGAGCCCAGCTGGTTCTGCCCATTTACTGTGCTGTGTGAGCAGGCTGGCTGCTTAGTGGTTTCCCCACAATGCTTTCAAAGACAAGAGAAAGAGAGATGCCAGCACCCAGTCAGTAGACAGAGTCTGCAGACATTATCCAGTGAGTGCGGTTAGAGGTATCAGTCAGGTCACAGGATTAGTTGACTTTCACAATGCTAAATGCAGCAAGCTGCAAGTCCAAGCTTCTCTGTGAGCAGTAATGACATCTGGCCCACTAAAGAGGAAATTCCGGGTGGACAACAGGAGCACTCTGGATCCTTCAGAGGAATCCTAGGTTGAAGAAAAAACAAGAATATTAAGCACATTCATAAATATTTCTTTTTGCAATCATCCCACCTGAAAGCTAGCCAGGTTGTACTTAATATTTTCTACAAACTGAGGATTAAACAGCTTAACTGAGAATTTGTGACTTCTACCAAGTAAACATTACTTTGTCTATGTGCTTTAATCTCAATGCATTAAAACAACTTAATGGCGGGCGCCTGGGTGGCTCAGTGGGTTAAGCCGCTGCCTTCGGCTCAGGTCATGATCTCAGGGTCCTGGGATCGAGTCCCGCGTCGGGCTCTCTGCTCAGCAGGGAGCCTGCTTCCCTATCTCTCTCTCTCTGCCTGCCTCTCCATCTACTTGTAATTTCTCTCTGTCAAATTAATAAATAAAATCTTTAAAAAAAAAAAAAAAAAACTTAATGGCAATAACAGCTACCGCTGTACTAAGTGCACATTTTGCACCAGACTCTGCTCTGAGTTCCTTGTGTACATGATCTCATTTATCTTCACAACAATCTGTACATGAGATAAAGCTCTTGCCATGTTACAAGTGAAGAATCTGAAGCCTACACAAATTAACTTTCCCCAAGATAAATAGATACAAGCAGAAAAGCTGGGAGTTGAACCAAAGCCTAAGTGAATGCAGAGCTCCTGGCCTTCCCACCACTATGCCTCTTGCCAGCAAATGTTTACATGCAAGGTACTGTCAGCACCAGGAGGAAGAGAACAGAAAACAGGAAGTCACAAACCTATTCTTAAGTCTGGCCCTTGTCTTCCAGAAGAGAAACTAGCTATAGATACCAGACAATACATGTGAAGTCAGTAAGTATAATAAATCATACTAAATGTCAACGTTTTAGTACCATCAATAAGCAATGGAAAAGGTACATCTGGCTGGATTAGCTAAAGAAGGTTTCAAAGAGGAGGTATGGTTTAGGTTGGGCTTTGAAGAATGGGTAAGCTTCTCACTCCTGGCATACTGAAATAATGCCCATTACTAAGAAAATAATGAAAATAATGCCCATTAATAAGAAGGTGCTAATCGGGAGTTCTCATCTGGGAGTAAGGTTGCCCTCTCCTCCCCAGGAGATACCTGGCGATGTTTGGAGGCATTCCAGTTGTCCGAACTGAGGGAAGAAGGGTGCCCTGGCATCTAATGGGTAGAGACCACGGGAAGCTGCTAACCATGGTACAATGTATAAGGCAGCTTCCCACGACAAAGATCTGACCCAAAATGTCCACAGTGCCACATCAAGAAGCCCTGTGCTAAAGAATGCCTTTATGGAGTATGCGCTTGATGACGATAATAAAATTACATTATTGCCTTCAAATAATATTGCTTTTACAAGATCACCATCAAAAACCTCCAGTTATATTCATTGCATAAAAGAATTAGATGGCAGGTAAGTGGATCTGTGGCCTTGGAAACTGGAAGAGAGTTCAGATCTGGAGATTCTGGTCTGAGAGCAGTTACCCTACAGAGAAAATAGAGCTGTGGGTTAGCCCAAGTTGCTGAGAGGTAAAAGCAAGAGCAAAGATAAGCAGAGAATTCAAGAGAGAACACTTAAAAACACAAAGAGGAGGGGCGCCTGGGTGGCTCAGTCAGTGGAGCGTCCAACTCTAAGTTTCACTCAGGTTGTAATCCTGGGCTGGGGAGAGTGAACCTTTCATTGGGCTCTGGGCTCTGCACGAGGTCTTCTTGTCTGTCCCCTTCTGCTCCTCCTCAACCCCACTCACGTACTCTCTCTCTCAAATAAATAAAATCTAAAAAAATTAATAAAATGAAGAGGGGAGGGGTAGGCCAGCAGTAGTAAGCTGCGACAGAGATGGAAAAGTCACAAGGAAGAACAAGAATAAGGTAGCATCATGACAACCAAGGCAAGCCTTTCGGGCTGTAGGAGGTGACCAAGGAGAAAACAAAATGGAAATGTCACTGCCTAATCTAATTCCAAGTGTTCGTTATCTGTAACCCCCACTTTTCTGAATCACTAACATTTTTTTTTCTAATTTTAAAGTAGGCTCCATGCCCAACGTTCAGGGCAGGGGGACTGAACTCAACCCTGAGATCAAGAGTCACATGCTCTGTTGACCAATCCCTGCTGGGTGCTCCTGATTCACTAACATTTTTGAGAATCTAATAAAACTATACATTCTGTCCTCCAAAAAGGTACCTACACATAAAACGACATCAACAATATCAGGAACTTGAGGGGTGCCTGGGTGGCTCAGTAGGTTAGGCCACTGCCTTCAGCTCGGGTCATGATCTCAGGGTCCTGAAATGGAGCCCTGCGTCAGCCTCTCTGCTCAGCAGGGAGCCTGCTTCCCTCTCGGTCTGCTTCTCTGCCTACCTGTGATCTCTCTCTCTGTCAAATAAATAAATAAAATATTTTAAAAAAGAAAAAAGAAAAAACAATATCAGGAACTTGATCAGAGCCCTTAGGAGGTCCACACAACAGCTCAAGAATCCCAGCTCTAAATCTTTTTTTTTTTTTAAGATTTTATTTATTTATTTGTCAGAGAGAAAGCTCGAGCACAAGCAGGGGGAGGGGCAGAGGGAGAAGCAGGCTCCCTGCTGAGAAAGGAGCCCAGTGTGGGACTCGATCCCAGGACCCTGGGATCATGACCTGAGCCAAAAGCAGATGTTTAACCGACTGAGCCACCCAGGTGTCCCTGCTCTAAATCTTCTTGCTAAAATGAACTTGGCTTATTTCCTTAATACATTTCCCTCTCCTCAAAGTATAACTGTCAATATAAAAAGACTTACCATTTCTTGATTCTTTTTTTTTAAGATTTTATTTGTTTATTTGAGAGAGAGCATGAGTGAGAGAGGTCACAGAGGAAGAGGGAGAAGATTCCCTGCTAAGCAGGGAGCCCAACGCAGGGCTCGATCCCAGGACCCTAGCATCATGACCTGAACTGAAGGCAGATGCTTAACTAACTGAGCGGAGCCACTCAGGCTCCCTTTTTGTTATTTTCAAAAAGGAAAGGTATATATGTCGGATACAAAACAATGTATACTTTAAAAATAACTTACGCTTAGGTTTAATTCACCGACACCCATGTAGAAATACTTAGACACACATAACTCAAACACCCAACTCCCCTCAATCAGACAGCCCTGCCTACAAGTCAGAAGCAAGATGGAAAGAAAAAAGTGCTAAGATAATTCATTCAAGGATAAGGACTGAGACCCTACCAAAATCTAATCTTCTAGAGAAGAATAAAGATTTCTCCATAAGGACTGGACTTTAGTTCTCTTCCTACTGCTGATGTCTCAAATCATAATTACGTTCCTGTCTCAGCAGTAAAAAGCACATGTCAAACCCAGGATCACTTCATCTGCCATGTTCTTGCTAGTCCTAACAATTGCTACTTGTTAATGCTTCTAAAACATTATTTCAATTAAGGCTCATAAGAAATCTGTGAACTCTTATAACTATTATCCTTGTTTTCAGAGGAGGAGACGGGCTCAGAGAGAATGAATGGTTTTCCTGGGCCAGAGGAATGATGACTCAAATCAGGTTTAACAGCAAATCCCCTGGTCCTCCCCATGGACCACACGGCTTCTTCAGAGGCAAGTACAGCAGCTACTGCCTTTTACCAGAAGAGCCTGGGGCAACTGGCACTCTCCACGCCAAATAATCTTTTTTGTCCTAAGTATCCTCAAAAATATGTTGGAAAAAATATGTTGGAAAAAGTATCCTTAAAATACGCTGGAAAAAATATGCTGGAAAAAGTATCTTCAAAAATATGTTGGAAAAAAATATGGAAAAAAAATATGTTGTACGATATGATTTCCAGGGTCCGTCAGCTGTTTATTAGCTAGAAAGCCTCACTGAAGTCTACACAGAAAAAGAACATAGCTATTCCATGTTTATGGAGCATATTCTTAGCACTTCTGTACTTGGTTTCACAAATTAGTTTACACTTGCTTTTAATTTGCTTAACAAGTGTTCTTAAGATCTCTTTCACATGTGTCCCATCTGTCCAAGAATGCAGGGACTGTGTGGGTCTGTCTTCACAGCTCTACCCCTCAGCACCTGGGACAGTGCCGAGCAGATGATCAAGAACCATCTGCTGAAAAAGACCCAGGCTGGCAACCTGATGTTGCTTCTGACACTGGGAATTCAAACACTACGACTGACGGACTAGACGCAGAAAGGACTTACGCTCGGTAAGAACACAGAATAAGTAAAATCAGTACCTTTTTTCCCTTCTTTCTTCCCCTCAGGCCATTTCAATCTTGTTGGTGTCATCGTGACAGCTGGAGAGCCAGAAAATAACTGTAACAAGAACATTTTATAGTGGCTTAAATCTGCTAATGTCATTCCTACAGACAGACTTTACTAACAGAATTATTCGCTTGTTCAATTTCCATGTGAAGAGTTTTACTGAGGCTGATTATATTTATATATTATTAGTCTTAACTGATTTTATTGCTGGCTTAATGAAGCCGCATGTGTGGGGCCCCTAGAAGGACTACCCAACAGATACCACAGTGCCAGCCAGGCCCAGCTCAATGGTACCGGCCCCACAGAGTCTCCCAACAGGAACTATTCCCTTCAGCACTGTTTGTGGAGGTCCTTCACTGTATTTGGCATCGCTGCATATGCCTGGCTATATCCTTCTGGAACTCCGTGTGTTTGTTTTGACCATCAGCATAAATGAAAGGATTTAGAAAAAGGCACCAGAGAAACACAGTAAAACAGGCGACAGTATATCAATATTTCTCCTTTCTACAAATGTACACAAAGAGGAAGGCCAAAGAATAGCATCTTACTAAGTTCATATTTTCTTTGCTGGCTCTCTTCATTTCACCAATGGCTACAGATTCCGGAGTAGGATACTTGTTTTTCTTTTCTGACATCATCTGATTTCCCAGGACCTTCCGCTGATTTAGGAAGAGAAAATATGTGATTTATAAAGATCTACTATATCTGTATTGTAGCTAAACTGGCTGGTCTTTAAATCTATAGTTTCTTAGTTTAGAAAAATTTCAGATTTCAAATAAATTTCAGATTTCTGATAAATTCTCCCAGGCCGTCTTATACAAGGGAGGCCAAAGCATGTTACAAAAAATTCTGAAATCATTGCCTTCCTTTAGGTGATCCCTTTTCCTCTACATTTGAAATACCTGAAATGTAAGAAAGTTTTACAGTTGATTTAAACTAGCTAATGCAGGCAAGTTACAGTGTGCTTCTAAGACCATTAAAAAAAAAACAGTTATTTAGCAGTATAATTTTTTTAAAGTTTTATTTATTTGACAGAGAGAAAGAGCGCAAGCAGTGGTAGCAGGAGAGGGAGCAGCAGCCTCCCCGCTGAGTAGGAAGCGAGATGCAGAACTCGATCCCAGGACCCTGAGATCATGACCACAGCCAAAGGCAGATGTTTAACCAACTGAGTCACTGAGGCGTTCCTAGCAGTATTAATTTTTTTCCCCAAAGATGTGTTGTCCCTGGCAGCTGTTAAGAGCCCCCTCCCGACTCAGGGATACTTCTGCTAGGTCCACTCTAAGTCTGCTTCCCTGACATGTCTTTGTACAGGATTAGAAAACTTGGAGAAAGTCTTTAAGAGTTTCTAATATAGCACAAGAGCGTACAGGCCATCTTAAGGGGGTCACATGACTATACTGTCATTCAGAGCACAACTAAAATCGCTTTCATCTATGAACAGCTTAGAAGCTGACATAACCTACTGTAATAGCTGATAGTGACAATTCTACCATCTTTAGGGAAATCTTCCCTTTTTTCTTCTTAGGAATAAGTTTAAATCCCCAGAAAAGAACTTAACAAAGCTAGAAGATGAAACCCTGCAATATAAATCTTAGCAATTTTTTAAAAAGATTATTTACTTATTTATTTGACAGAGACAGCGAGAGGAACACAAGCAGTGGGAGTGGGAGAGGGAGAAGCAGGCTTCCCGAGGAGTGGGGAGTCCAAGGCAGGGCTCGATCCCAGACGCTTAATGACTGAGCCACTCAGGCACCCCTCTTAGCAGCAATATTAAGAATATTCCAATATAGGGGCATCTGGGTGGCCCAGTGGGTTAAAGCCTCTGCCTTCGGCTCAGGTCATGATCCCAGGGTCCTGGGATGGAGCCCCGCATTGGGCTCTCTGCTCTGCAGGGAGCCTGCTTCCCTCTCTCTCTGCCTGCCTCTCTGCTTACTTGTGATCTCTCTCTGTCAATTAAATAAATAAAATCTAAAAAGAAGGGAATATTCCAATATAATAAATTATTAACATGAGAGAAATTCTGGAGGAAAAACTCTAGCCCAAAAAAGGGATCAAAGAAGAATATAAATCGAATAGCTAAAACACTGAAAAGCTGGAAAAATGAGACTGCTACATCTTCCTTTCAGAAATCAGCTCTCACCTCAGTAAGCTGAAATGGGGATGCCAGGAGCCACAGGGCCGGCTGTAAAGCTTCTAATGAACATTTTTTAAGAAGATTTTATTTATTTATTTGAGAGAGAGAAAGAGCAAGAGAGAACACAAACAGGGAGGAAGGAGAATAAAGGAGGAGAGGGAGAAGTGGGTTCCCCACCTGAGCAAGGAACCCCATCCATGTGGGGCTCCACCCTGAGATCATGACCTGAGTCAAAGGCAGCCGCCCAGCCAACTAGAAACCCAGGAGCCCCTCCAATGAACTTTCACTTTTTTTCATTTTTTTTCCATTTCTTTGTTTTTAATTTTTTTTTATTACGCGATGTTAGCCACCACACAGTACATCATTAGTTTTTGATGTAATGTTCCATGATTCATTATTTCCAACAAACTTTTAAAAAGACATTTCGGGGGCGCCTGGATGGCTCAATTGGTTAAACATCTGACTCTTGGTTTCGGCTCAGGTCTTGCTCTCAGGGTGGTGAAATCGAGCCCCAAGTCGGGCTCTGCACTCGGTGCAGAATTTGTTCAGTGCAGAATCTGTTGGAGATCCTTTCCCTCTTCCCCTCCCCCAGCTCTCTCACTCTCTCTCTGAAATAAATAAAATCTTTTTAAAAAGGGGAAAAAAAAGGAAAGTATCTCCTTAAAAAAAAAAAAAAAAGATATTTCATTACCCTATCACTATTGAGCAAAAACAATTATATATTAATAGCTCAAAAGTCTCTTCATTCATAATGAAAATATCCTGTTTCATAAAATTCGTTAACATTTATATTTAAAATTACTGTTCTAAAATGTCTTATACTGATAGATTTATAAGCTCTTTTATAATTCTAAAGTCCTAAATTCTCCCTCCATAAAGAAATGGGCAGCTGCCAAGAGGATACTCCATATTCACATTTCAGGCCACACTAAGCAATACATCTAGAGCCACTGCAGAACTTTCTTTTACTAGGATGAAAAAACTACACCCCTCTAGCTTCAGTTAAAGAAATATTTGAGGGGCGCCTGGGTGGCTCAGTGGGTTAAGCCGCTGCCTTCGGCTCAGGTCATGATCTCAGGGTCCTGGGATCGCGTCCCGCATCGGGCTCTCTGCTTGGCAGGGAGTCTGCTTCCCTCTCTCTCTCTCTGCCTGCCTCTCCATATACTTGTGATTTCTCTCTGTCAAATAAATAAATAAAATCTTTAAAAAAAAAAAAAAAAAGAAATATTTGACTAATAACTTTTTAGTTTATTTGACTAATAGCTTTTTTGTTATCAATCAGCTCAATGACAGGAAGTCAGAGGGAATGACAGACTTCCAAGTAAAATGAACCAACAAGGATCTTCATTTTATGAACTACATGTCGCAGGTGAATATACTGCTAGGGTTCTAGAAAAATAAATGAATTTTTAATTATAGTAAAATATATATAAGACAAAACTTACCATTTTAGCCATATTAAGTGTATAGTTGAGTAGCATTAATTCCATTCATACTGTTGTGCAACCATCACCACCAGCCATTTCCAGAACTTTTTCATCTCCCCAACAGAAGCTGGATACCCACTAGACAATAATTCCCAGTTCCCCCCATACTCTTAGCCCCTGACAACCACCATTCTACTTTCTTTCTCTATGAATTTGACCATTCTAGTTATCTCATATAAGTGGAATCATATAGTACTTGTTCTTTGTGACTGGTTTATTTATTTAACATAATGTCCTCAAGGCTCATCAATGTTGTAGTATATGTTAGAATTTCCTTTCTTTTTAAGGCCAAATGATATTCAATTTTATGTATATACAATATTTTGTTTATCCACTCACCTGTCAATAGATACTTGGAGTGGCTTCCACCCTTCACTTACTATGAATAATGCTGCTACAAACATAGGTGTGCAAACATCTGTTTATGTCCTTGCTTTCAGTTCTTTTGGGTGCATACCGAGAAGTGGAACTGCTGAATATTTAATTTTTTGAGGAACTGCCATCCTGTTATCCATGACAGGTACACTGTTTTACATTCCCACCAACAGCGCATGAGCGTTTCCAATGTCTCCACATCCCCACCAACACGTGTTATTTTCTGGCTTTTTCCATAATAGTCATCCTACTGTGATTTGCTATCTCACTGTGGTTTTCATTTGCATTTTCCTAAAGATTAAGTGATACTGAGCATCTTTTCATTTGCACATCTTATTGGGAGAAATGTCTAAGTTCTTTGCTTATTTTTTTAATTTTTATTCTTGTTTTTGTAAGAGTTAATTATATATTCTGGACCTTAACTCCTTCTCAGACATATGTCTTACAAATTTTTTGTTCCATTCTGTGAGTTGCCTTTTCATTCTGTTGATCACAAAGGAAATTTTGATGGTAAGCAAGACTAATGCCTCAGAGGCTACTGGCCCCCACAGAATTGAGAGTGAATTCTAAATTTCTATTAATAATAATAGCTAAGACCAAAATGAGATTTAGATACTGTAGCAATGGTTAATGACTGCAGCTTAAAGAAAAAAAATATATTTTTTTATATATTTTTTCTTAAAATATATATAAATATATATATTAATTTTATTTTTCATTTTAATCAGCGCTCCTTACTCTTGCTGGATTTATAGATTTTAATAATGTTAAAACAATTTTTTTTTTAAGATTTTATTTATTTATTTATTTGACAGAGAGAAATCACAAGTATATGGAGAGGCAGGCAGAGAGAGAGAGAGGGAAGCAGACTCCCTGCCAAGCAGAGAGCCCGATGCCGGACTCAATCCCAGGACCCTGAGATCATGACCCGAGCAGAAGGCAGCAGCTTAACCCACTGAGCCACCCAGGCGCCCCTGTTAAAACAATTTTAAAAAGAAAAACAGCAGAACACAGAACGGTGCTTAATCTCTCTCCAAGTTAACCAGAACCTTGCCTTAGTTTATGCCTGAAAATTCGAACCCCATTATCATGTTATCTACTGCCATCTGATGGCAATATGCAGTAGCTACAAGTTCAGATCGTCCACAAGGATGTGTAAATCGAACAAGCATAATGATGGCATCAACAGCACAGAAGCAGATATTGTATTTGTTTTTAAAAATATATTTTTAAGTAATTTGATACAAAGGAAGAGAATATACAACTGGATTAAAATGTTAAGCTTACAAAAATTTCAGCTACCTAAAACTCACTAGCCTATTGGAAAATACATTTCCTAACCATTTCTGTAAGATTGTCAACTCCCTCACTTCTCCATAGCTTCTGCAAATTGTGCAGTGAACCTTGTGGCACAAAGCAAAGAACTCTCCACACTGCTCAGGAATGGGGACTCTGTCCTCAGTCCCAAAGAAAAGGAAGGACCTTTCTTTTACTCTCTAATCATACAGCCCCTTCTCCAATTTGAAACACAGCAAAATGCTATAAAAATTAAAAGTTTTTCCAAATTCTATCTTTTTTTTTTTTTAAGATTTATTTATTTATTTATTTGACAGACAGAGATCACAAGTAGGCAGAGAGGCAGGCAGAGAGAGAGGAGGAAGCAGGCTCCCTGCTGAGCAGAGAGCCCGATGTGGGGCTTGATCCCAGGACCCTGGGATCATGACCTGAGCCGAAGGCAGAGGCTTTAACCCACTGAGCCACCCAGGCGCCCCTCCAAATTCTATCTTTATCTTCTTACAAATGAACCCTTTACAGGATCCCAAAGAATAGAAGAAAACTGTTTATGCCTAAAAAAAGTCAGACTGTTAAGCTTTCTCAAAGTCAATGCTAAAAATGACAGTATGGCATACCAACCTTAATAAGGCCACTAAAGGAACGTGAACGGGCTCTTTTCTGTACCCGAGGAGTAGAAGATTCTCGCTCTGGCGTCTGGGTCACAGACTGTTTATTAAACTAAGAGAAAACAAACATTTTATTATTATTTCCCCCCATCAAGAGCTAGGATTCTATGACAATCAACAGCTAAGTGTAAATATCCAGACAAGTCCAGGAATAAGTAAGTCTGTACACATATGGATTAGTAGGTTAGAAAGCAAATCTCAAAGGCAGAAATCATGTTGCCAAAAAAGTCAAAATTTATTAAATTATTCTAAGGAGACGGCACTTTATTTTCCTTTTTCTTCTGTACTACGAAGTTGGAAGTATTGCCCCTATTTTACAGATTAGGAAACCAAAACCCAGAGTTATGTAATTTGCCCACGATCTCAGCTGGTAATCAAGATTTTTTGGCAGACAGTATCTTGGACATAGAGAGTGACTAGCACAACTAAAACAGTTCTTAATTTAAAATAAATTGCATGCAGAATAAAGAAGTTACTAAAGCTCTTTAAATGGACATCCATCATGATTCCTTGCCAGTATTATCAGAGGAAATACATCAAAATAAAAAGTGATTAATTTTATCAATATCAGCTGTCTGTTTGATAGTATCTAACATGGAGAAATGCAAGATATAAAACACTGTATTGTCTCTATGTGGAAAACCCAGAAGTCTCCACCCCCAAATTACTAGAATTCGTATAGCAATTCAGTAATGTGGCAAGATACAGTATCAATGCACAGAAATCAGCTGCTTTCTTACACACTAACAATGAAACCATAGAAAGAGAAATTAGAGAATTGATTCCATTTACAATAGCATTAAAAACCCTAAGACACTTTGGAATAAACCCAACCAAAGAGGTGAGGGATCTATATACTCTAGGAACTTATGAAAGAAATTTAAGAAGACACAAAACAATGGGAAAACATTCCATGCTTGTGGATCAAAAGAAAAAACATTGTTAAAATGTCTATGCTGCCCAGAGCAATCTGATCAAAATACCAATGGCATTTTTCAAAGTGATGGAACAAACAATCCTAAAAATTGTATGGAACCAAAGAAGACCCCAAATCACCAAGGAAATGCTGACAAAGAAAAACAAAGCTGGGGCATCATGCTGCCTGATTTCAAGCTCTATTACAAACCTGTGATCACCAACACAGCATGGTACTGGCACAAAAACAGACACATAGACCAATGGAATAGAATTGAGAGCCCAGATATGGACCTTCAATTCCATGGTCAACTAATCTTCGACAAAGCAGGAAAAAATATTCAGTGGAAGAAAAACAGTCCCTCTTCAATAAATGGTGCTGGGAAAATTGAACAGCTATAAACAAAAGAATGAAACTGGACCATTCCCTTACACCATACACAAAGATAAACTCTAAATGAATGAAAGAACTCAATGTGAGACAGGGATCCATCAGAATCTTAGAGGAGAATATACGCAGTAACCTCTTTGACATCGGTCACAGCAACTTTTTTCAAGACTCATGTCCAAACTCAAGTGAGACCAAAGCGAAAATGAATTTCTGGGGCTTCATCAAGATAAAAGGCTTCTGCATGGCAAAGGAAATAGTCAACAAAACAAATAAGCAATCCACAGAATGGGAGAAGATATTTGCGAATGACACTACAAAGATCTATAAAGAACTTCTCAAACTTAACACCCAAAAAACAGATAAGTCAAAAAATGGGCAGAAGACATGAGCAGAAACTTCTCCAAAGAAGACATACAAATGTCTATCAAACACATGAGAAAGTGTTCTCATCATTAGCCATCAGGGAAATACAAATCAAAACCACACTGAGATACCACCTTACACCAGTTAGAATGGCAAAAATTGACAAGGCAAGAAACAACAAATGCTAGAGAAGTTGTGGAGAAACTATTACACTATTGGTGGGAATGCAAATTGGTATAGCCACTTTGGAAAACAGTGTGGAGGTTCATCAAAAAATTAAAAATAGAGCTACCCTATGACCCAGCAATTGCACTACTGCGTATTTAGCCCAAATATACAGACATAGTGAAAAGAAGGGCAATATACACCCCAATGTTCACAGTAGCAGTGTCCACAATACTCAAAATCTGGAAAGAGCTAAGATGCCCTTCAAAAGACGAATGGATAAAGAAGATGTGGTCCATATACACAATGGAATATTACTCAGCCATCAGAAAAGATGAATACCCAACTTTTGCATCAACATGGATAGGACTGGAGAAGATTATGCTAAGTGAAATAAGTCAAACAGAGAAAATCAATTATCATATGGTTTTACTTATTTGTGGAACTCCTAGTGTCCTCCATTTGTCCTCCACAAATGGAGGACACTAGGAGAAGGGAAAAATATAGGGAGAGAAATCGGAATGGGAGACAAACCATGAGACAATGGACTCTGGGAAACAAACTGAGGGTTTTAGAAGGGAGAGGAATGGGAGGGATGGGTGAGCCTGGTGATGGGTATTAAGGAGGGCATGGATTGCATGGAGCACTGGATATTATACATAAACAACGAATCATGGAACACTACATGAAAAACTAATGATGTACTGTATGGTGACTCACAACACAATTTTTAAAAAACCACTGTTATCGTCTTATTTAATGCTTTGATTAGCCATTCATCGCCCCAGTTAATAAAATGACCTAGTACTTAATTCTTCTATATATCTGCTTTCTCTAACTATAGTTTTTAAATACGTGAATTGTAATTTTGCAAATTTTTATCCATTCAGATTCAGTTCTGGAGGTTTAAAAAAATGACAATTTTCATACATATTATATGGTTACCAAAAAGTTTCCAAAGTTAATTATCAGAAAATTTACTTACTTCTTAAGAGCTTAGAAAGCAAGCATCCCTCCTGGATATATTGAGACAAGTGACAAACCATCATTTCTGATAATGTTGGCCAGGTACAATAAGAGGGGCTCTCTTGTATCCAGCTGGCTGAAGCATCCATAGTTTCCTAGGAAGCTGTTTATCAATGTGTGTCCAATGTCTTTTCAAAACACATACTGTAATCCCCCTTTATTCATGATTTGCTTTCTGAGGTTTGTTACCATAATCAACCACAGTCCAGAAGCAGACGGTCCCTCTTCTGATGTATTTTCAAAAGGTCAGTAGTAGCTTAATGCTATGTCACAATGCCTATATATCATTCAGCTCACTTCAGCTAATCACATAAGCATTTTACCATTTTTTTTTTACCATTTTTTTTTTAAAGATTTTATTTATTTATTTGACAGACAGAAATCTCAAGTAGGCAGAGAGGCAGTCAGGGCGGGGGGGAGGCAGGCTCCCCGCTGGGCAAAGAGCCCGATGAGGGGCTCGATCCCAGGACCCTGGGATCATGACCCAAGCCAAAGGCAGAGGCTTCCACTGAGCCACCCAGGCACCCCAAGCATTTTATCATCTTACATCATCACAGGAAGGATGAGTATAGTATAGTAAAATATTTTGAAAGAAAGAACACAGTCACATAACTTTTATTATAGTATACTGTTATACTTGTTCTATTTATTAGTTACCATTGTTAATCTCACACTGTGCCTAATTTACAAATTAAACTTTATTATAAGTATGTATGTATTAAAAAATCATACATCCATGGTTTTCAGGCATATACTTGGGGGTCTTGGAATGCACCCCCCACAGATAAGGGGCAGGAACAACTGTATTAAAAAAAACACACCACCTGGGGCGCCTGGGTGGCTCAGTGGGTTAAAGCCTCTGCCTTCGGCTCCGGTCGTGATCCCAGGGTCCTGGGATTGAGCCCCGCATCAGGCTCTCTGCTCAGCGGGGAGCCTGCTTCCTCCTCTTTCTCTCTCTGCCTGCCTCTCTGCCTACTTGTGATCTCTACCTGTTGAATAAATAAATAAAATCTTAAAAAAAAAAAAAAAACCACCACCTATGAAGTCCTTACTCAAAAACTAAATAAATAAATAAAACTAATTGGTAGTCAGATCAAGTTTCTAGAATTGGATCTAACTACAAATTTCTCATAAATACAGTGAACTGAGGAACATGTTCAATAACACCACAAGGGTGTAACCAACAAAATCTAGACTATGGAAAACAAACTATATGGTTTCTTTCACAAATAAAGGGCAGAGAGAGAGAGGGAGAGAGAATGTAAGAATATGTGTATTTAAACATGATGTAGTAACCTGGATTAGATCCTGGCACAGAAAAAGGGCATTAGCAAAAAAACTTCTAAAATCTGAATAAAATCTCTAACCTTAAAGTAATAGACCAATGTTAATTTCTTAGTATTAACAATGTTAACATTAGGAGTGAAGGGTTCCTTGGTAAAGGTTACGTGAGAATTCTTTGTACTATCTTTGCAATTTTTCTCTAAACCTAAATAATGTCAAACTTAAGATCATTCAAACAGGGGCGCCTGGGTGGCTCAGTGGGTTAAAGACTCTGCCTTCAGCTCAGGTCATGATCCCAGGATCCTGGGATCGAGCCTCGCATGGGGCTCTCTGCTCAGCAGGGAGCCTGCTTCCTCCTCTCTCTCTCTGTCTGCCTCTCTGCCTACTTGTTATCTCTGTCTGTCAAATGAATAAATAAAATCTTTAAAAAAAAAAATCATTCAAACAAACTTTGGCAATTTTTTAGGGGGAAAACAAAAACAGGGGAGAGGAAGAAGGACCTATACATTAACAGGGACCCAATAGCTATATCCAGCAAAAAAAAAAAAAAAAATGCATACCCTTTGGTCATGCAACTTCTAGGAAAACTCTGCAATGAAAATGCCTATGAAAATTTATAAGCTAAAAAATAATCTAATTCCCAAATATGTCCAATAGTAGGCAAACTGTATACACATTAGGTTATATGTGATGAAATATTACACAGCATTAAAAATGTTCACAGCCTTTTAACAACATGGGAAATGATCATGATATAATGTTAAAAGGATAGGAATTTTAAAAACTGAATATATATTATGACCTCAAACAAAAGAAAAAAATGTTAAATACATATATTCATGGAAAGAAAACACTCATAGAAGAAAATACTCCAAAACTTTTATCAGTGGTTATCTCAGGATGATTACAAGTGATTTTTCTTCTTTATACTCTTCTGGAGGTTGCACTGCTTCTATAGTGAATATTTACTATTCTTATAATCACAGAGAGAAAAATCAGGAAATAGTAAAATTATAGTTTCACCAAGACAAAGTGGCAGTATTTTAAATGTAGGCAAGGATTTCACAAGGAAGCATGAGAAAATGTTTATGCTATAATGTTTAGTGAAAAAGAGAGAGAAAAGAAAGTCTGTGGTATGACCCAAACAATGTAGAAATTTATTGACAGGAAAAAGTCTGAAATACCGAAAAGGTAAACCCTGGTGGGATGAATGATTTATTCTTAACCTTAACCTTAACCTTCCTAATGATGTCCTATTTTTCTAAAAAGAGCAAAAATGATGTTAGTTTTTCCTTTGTATTATCTCTAACCCTCTGCTTTCTTGATGACAAAAGTCATGACACTTGGCCCTGAACTGTTGTCTTAGTTTCCAACAAGAATTAAATCATTCACCACTTTGAAACTGCAATAAGACTCAGCCAACACCCTTGAAAATTCCAGTCATAACACGATTTGCTAAATCTCAAAGTAACTTCAAAGAGCGTAACAGAAAACTTCTCTTGAAGGACTCTATCAATTGTTAAGAACAGCTCAGTTCAACATTTTTCTGAGCACATGGTTTTGTCTGGCCCTAAGCTTCAGATTAGGCATAAAAAAAAATAAAAACACAGATTTCCCTCAAGAAGGTCCAGTTGAATAAGAAGTCAAGAGGCTGACTATGCCTGTTCAGCTAAAATTCAAGAGGGACTGAGACAAAACAAATTTCCCAAGAAAGAAACTAACGAAGTCACGGGGATTTACTCAAACTACACTTTAGTCTCAAAATGGCAAATGAGAGACCTAATTTTGCTTCCATTAGCTCCAAAATAAACAAACTTAGCTACCAGAATTTCTACTTTCTAATATCGAACTAGGTCCCTGAATTTACACAGTGTTTTCTGACTCATTAGTAAGAACTACCACTTTTGCTCTACTGTGCCAGCCACTTTACATAGACTCTAATCCTTATATAGTCATGAAACATGGATATTTCAATTACTATTTAAAAAACAAGGAAATTGAAATCAGAAAGATTAAATTATTTGCCAAGAAAATCTGAAGGATTTAAACTTTGGAACAATATATTGCAACTGCTGGTTCTCTCTCAGCATGCTTGCTACATGACCAAAATTAGAGAAACTCTAACCATACTTGGATCCTTCTGTTTAACTCTAAAAATCCAAGAGCCTCCACTCCTTTCTTTAATGGGACAGTAGTTCAGAGACTGCCATTGAGGTTCCACTGACAAGTCTGCTTTCCTGGCCAAGCCAAGCTTGGGCCAATAAGAGCCAAAAATTAAATGAGATTCTTAGCAGTATTCGTTAGTGATTCCACAACCTTGATCACATTCCAAAGCCCCACCACTGTTTCCCTGCCTTCAGGTACCTGTCTAATAAGCTGTTTCTTCTTTGCTGACTCTGGCATATTGTGAACATGTTGGAACAACTCTCTCAATGCCTCTTCCGTACGCTGCTGGGTCTCCTCCTGGTGAGAGCAAGAATCTACCCAATTCCGTTTCTGAGATTTTGTCAATTGGAAGGACTTAGTAGGACATGAAGCTATTAGATCAAGATCATCCTAGAGAAAATTTAAAGAAAAGCAAATTAATATATCCTGCCAGCTTTGTTTTCAGGTTTCTACAACCCTGAAATAAAAAAGGAGAAAGAAGTGGGGGAGCATGTTATGCTCATACCTAGGAATAAGAAAAAATTTAAATAGAATTATCACATGAAAAGAAACCTATTAATTACAGACGATATTAATAGCCCACTCTCAAAAATCTGCCTAGAGAACCTAAATTTATTTAGAATATTGCTATTCTAAGTAGCAATGGTGGCTCAGTTGGTTAAGCGCCTGCCTTCAGCTCAAGTCATGATCCCAGGGTCCTGGGATTGAGTCCCACATCGGGCTCCTTGCTCAATGGGGAGCCTGGTTCTCCCTCTGCCTGCCTCTTCCCCGCTCGCTCTCTCTCTCTCTCTCTCTCTCCTCTCTTTCTTTCCCTGACAAATAAATAAAGGCTTTAAAGAAAAAAAGAATATTGCTACCAAAAATTATATTTATGTAAGAGTACAATTTTCAGGGATACCTTGGTGGCTGAGTGGGTTAAAGCCTCTGCCTTCGGCTCAGGTCATGATCCCAGGGTCCTGGGATCGAGCCCCGCATCGGGCTCTCTGCTCAGCGGGGAGCTTGCTTCCCTTCCTCTCTCTCTGCCTGCCTCTCTGCCTACTTGTGATCTCTGTCTGTCAAATAAATAAATAAAAATCTTTAAAAAAAAAAGGAGTTCAATTTTCAAAGCATCTTTTTATTACACGTAACTCTCACTGCTTTCCTAGAAGGTAGCAGGGAAAGTATCATTTCCATCTGATAGAAGAAAAAACTGAAGTTAAGCCCTAAGTTTAAAGTCATTTAGATACTAACGCAATGGAGCCATCTGGAGACCAAGTGCAAAGGCTCTTGACTGGTGCTCTTTCCTCCCTCCAGAATATGATGGGATAACTACATAAGAGTGGTTGGAGGGAAAGAAACAACTCTCTAAGAAAAGCTACACTGCAGTTAAACTAGTTGACTAGTTGCAGTTATACTGTTTTCCTGGTCAAACCAAATATTTACTGAATGAAAAGCAGAAAGAAAGAGGAGCAGACACAAGAGCATAAGATGACAGTGTAAGTTCCTAACCAAGAAAGGCTAAATAGAGATCATCAAAAAGTACTTGTGAAGTTTTTTAAACTGCTCAATTTTGAAGCTTAATAATTATATAGTCTTTTTTTTTTTAATTTATTTATTTGACAGATCACAAGTAGGCAGAGAGGCAGGCAGAGAGTGAGAGAGGAGGAAGCAGGCTCCCTGCTAGGCAGAGAGCCCGATGTGGGGCTCGATCCCACGACCCTGGGATCATGACCTGAGCCGAAGGCAGAGGCTTTAACCCACTGAGCCACCCAGGCGCCCAATATAGTCTTATTTTTTTAAAAAAGATTTTATTTATTTGACAGAGAGAGAGACAGAGAGAGAGAGTACAAGCAGGGGGAGCAGCAGAGGGAGAGGGAGAAGCAGGCTTCCCGCTGAGCAGGGAGCCCAATGTAGGACTTGATCCCAGGACCCTGGAATCACGACCCGAGGCGAAAGCAGAGTTAACCATCTGAGCCACCCAAGCACCCCTATAGTCTTATTAATAAATACCACACATTTGCTTTCTAAGCCCTTGTGGTCTCAAGTCTTTGAGACATTTGACAGAGTGTTACCACTGAACCTGAAACAAGAATGTATTATAGAAAACTGTGATTTATTGCTGTAAAATATTTAATACATTTGCTATTTACAGCCTGTTTGTATCGTATGCTATAAGGGGCACCTGGGTAGCTCAGTCATTGGGCATCTGCCTTCGGCTCAGGTCATGATCCTGGCATCCTGGGATCGAGCCCCATATCTGGCTCCCTGCTTGGTGTGCAGCCTGCTTCTCCCTCTCCAGCTCCCCCTGTGCTTGTATTCCCTCTCTTACTCTCTCTCTGTCATAAATAAATAAAATCTTTAAAAAAAAAAAAAAAGATGCACAGGTGCTTTATGGAACTCTTTAAGCAAGCAGTCTACACCATCACTCATATGTACAGGATACCATCCAGCAGTGGTGTATCTCTGAGAGGAAACAAGATGACTATGTGGGGGCGCTCTTATTTCAACATGTAACTTTCATCTCGGTCTTTCACCTTATCTCAAACTGACTAGATAACTTTGAACTATAACAGTAACAATATTTTGGGGCGCCTGGGTGGCTCAGTTGGTTAAGCATCTGCTTTCGGCACAGGTCATGATCCCATGGTTCTAGGATCAAGCCCCACATCGGGCTCCCTGCTCAGCAGAAAGCCTGCTTCTCCCTCTCCCACTCCCCCTGCTTGTGTTCCTTCTCTTGCTGTCTCTCTCTCTCTCTGTGTCAATTAAATAAATAAAGAAAATCTTTAAGAAAAACAAAAAACAGTAACAACATTTTATTTTCCATGTTCAAAAAACATTTATTTTCCATTTGCCTTTACTCTGATTTCACACTTTGTTTTAAAACTCCACTAATCTTAATTAACTCTCTCATTGTTTGGGCTAAGATCAATTTCCTATTCTTACCTTTGATGCTTGAGTTCTGGAGCCCAAATAGTGCAATCTGGCACATTCCCGAATATAAACAGGAGCCTGGGCAGGATATAAAAAGAAAACCAAGAACAAGTAGTTAGCAGTATCTAAAATTCTTTCAGACCACAAGAATAGTGATTCTTGAAATAATCTGACTGGCAATCCTTAAAATGCCCTATTCCATAGCTTCCTTTCTCTTGCCACCAAATGGTATCTCAACAGATTTCTGATAGGAAAACTGTTTTTGAAAAGATAGTACTATAGTTTAAAAAATCAAATATGGCATGTATATACTCAAATGAGCCAGACATTTACAAAAAGACAGACATTTGTAGTAATGTTTATCTTTGACAAAAACTACCCCAAAAGGGGCACTTTGGTGGTTCAGTCAGTTAAGCAGGCAGCTCTTGATTCCAGCTCAGGCCACGATCTCAGAGACCTGGGACTGAGCCCCATGTGGGGCTCCAAGTTCAGTGGGGATTCTGCTTGAGTTTCTCTCCCAATGCCCCTCCACATTCACACATATGCTCTTTCTAAAGAAAGAAAACCTTAAAAAAAAAAAAACTTACAAATTACAAGTGGTCCCTAAGTCACTGTACAGAAAATACCATTTAGAATTACTATGGGGTAACAAGAGAAAAGAAAGAATTTAGTTTATTGATACATTGCACAGAATTTTATGACACCATACCCTGAATCAATCCCAGCAGAACTGTCAAATAATACAACTGCTATGGGAGAGAATTCAGTAACATCTAAGAAAATTACATTTGCATTTACCCTTAAACCCAGAAATCTCACTTTTGGAAAACCATCCTGATGATATATCTCCAGAAATCAAAAACATTCTTGGATGATATTAATCGAAGATTAAATACAACCTAAACGTCTATTAATAGAGAACTGATTGAAGTGAATTTTTACACATCCATATAACACATGACTATCTAGTCATTAAAAATGAAAGAAGAGGGGCTCCTGGGTGGTTCAGTGGGTTAAGCCTCTGCCTTCGGCTCAGGTCATGATCTCAGTATCCTGGGATGGAGCCCCGCATCAGGCTTTCTGCTCAGCGGGGAGCCTGCTTCCTCCTCTCTCTCTGCCTGCCTCTCCACCTACTTGTGATCTCTGTCTGTCAAGTAAGTAAATTAATTTTAAAAAAAAAAGAAAAGAAAGAAGAGGGCAGCCCTGTCGGGACCCTTCTCACTCTTCAGAGCTTTTTCTGTATATTCACTTAATAAACTTCTATTGCTTTACTCATAAATAAATAAATAAGAAAGAAGAGAGGGAGTAAGGGACAGAAGAAATACTTTATGAACTAATAGGAGTAATTTCCAGTATCTACTGTTGAGTGAGACAGTTAGAAACAGTATATAAAGTACCTGTGTAAGAAAGAAGAGGAATAGGAACATACATACACATACACACATTTGTTTTTACAAAAAGAAACACAAGGGGCGCTTGGGTGGCTCAGTGGGTTAAGCCTCTGCCTTTGACTCAGGTTATGATCTCAGGGTTATGGGATTGAGCCCCTCATCGGGCTCTCTGCTCAGCGGGGAGTGGGGAGTCTGCTTCCTCCTCTCTCTCTGCCTGCCTCTCTGCCTATTTATGACCTCTGTCTGTCAAATAAATAAATAAAATCTTTAAAAAATTTAAAAAAAAATTTAAAAGAAGAAACACAAAGGGAACCAGGATATAAATAAGAAAATCATGAAAATGGTTAGGACAATGACTGAGATTTATCTAAGTACACCTTTTTGTGAAGTTTAGACTTTTGAACCATATAAATATTCTTCAGATTCAAAAAATACAATTAGGGGCACCTGGGTGGCTCAGTGGGTTAAAGCCTCTGCCTTTAGCTCAGGTCATGATCCCAAGGTCCTGGGATCGAGCCCCGCATTGGGCTCTCTGCTCAGCAGTGAGCCTGCTTCCCCCCATCTCTCTCTCTCTGCCTGCATCTCTGCCTACTTGTGATCTCTGTCAAATAAATTAAAAAAAAAAACTTTTTAAAAAAATGAACTAGGGGTGCCTGGGTGGCTCAGTGGGTTAAGCCGCTGCCTTCGGCTCAGGTCATGATCTCAGGGTCCTGGGATCGAGTCCCGCATAGGGCTCTCTGCTCAGCAGGGAGCCTGCTTCCTCCTCTCTCTCTCTGCCTGCCTCTCTGCCTACTTGTAATCTCTCTCTGACAAATAAATAAATAAAATCTTTAAAAAAAAAAAAATGAACTAATCATTTCTTTTTTTTTTTTTTTTTTTTTTTAATATTTTATTTATTTGACAGAGAGAGATCACAAGTAGTCAGAGAGGCAGGCAGAGAGAGAAGGAAGCAGGCTCCCTGCTGAGCAGAGAGCCCGATGCGGGGTTCGATCCCAGGACCCTGGGATCGTGACCTGAGCTGAAGGCAGAGGCTTTAACCCACTGAGCCACCCAGGCGCCCTAATCATTTCTTTTTAAAAAGAATTTTAATCTACTTCTTGCCCTCACAGAGACTAAATGCAATGATACTCCAGAAACAATGAGTGTCACTCAAAGAAACCAGGGCTCCTTGAAGAAAATAAGTGATTCCAGGCCCAGGGCAGAGCAAATGCAAAGTGAGCTGGGGACATTTTTATGCCAGGAAGAAAAGAGACTAATGGAATCCTGTCAAAGAGACACAGCAGGAAGAGCTTGCCAGGACTCTCACTGGCCAAATCTGAGACAAGTTGAAAATTAAAATGAACTGAAATTGCCTTAAGACTTTGAGTAACTACAAGCCTATGAGTCTATAGAAATGTTCATAGAAACGGAAGAAAGGAAAGCTCTCTTCCAAAGAAAAAAGTCAACTAATAAAGATTAAACAGTAGAATTAGAAAGCAACTGTTTTGTAATACCCAATATAATCATAGATTCCAACAGGATTATCAATGGATGCTAAAATTATTACATTTTAGGTAATCACCCTCCAGGTTACTTACTAATTGCGAAGAGAGAAGTATACCTTTATAACTGAGAGATGTGGCAGTTAGCAAAATTAGCATCCCTGAGAGGGAGACAATCTGACATCCTGCACCTCCTAATGTGATGCAATCTGACGCAATACGATGTACACAAACACCAGCTGTGAAGCTTCCCCAAATACCTTTAACGTGAATCTAATCAAGCCTCTAGACCTAACTTACAGTTTACAGGAACTACAAAAAAAAGGGACAGAGAACAAGTCAAATAACCTTGAGAAAACGAGAAGACAAATTTAGGATATGGAATATTCTATAACTCAATTGGCCTGAATGCGTCAACAAATCAATGACATGAAGGAAAAGCATCAGGACTGTTCCAGATTAAAAGTGTGAAAATCAGGGGTGCCTGGGTGGCTCAGTGGGTTAAAACCTCTGCCTTCAGCTCCGGTCATGATCCCAGAGTCCTGGGATCCAGCCCCACATCGGGCTCTCTGTTCAGCAGGGAGCCTGCTTCCTCCTCTCTCTCTCTGCCTGCCTCTCTGCCTACTTGTGATCTCTGTCTGTCAAATAAATAAATAAAATCTTTAAAAAAAAAAAAAAAGAAAGAAAAGTGTGATAATCAAAAGCAATATATAAACCTCCATTACCTTATGTTATTAAAAACAGCAGCTATGAAATATACTCTTAGGATTTACTGGGGGAATTTGAATCTGGACTGAATATTAGCTAATATGCAATTCTTATTAATCTTCTTAGGATAATGGTACTGTGACTATTAGGAGAAAGTTCACAGGAGATGCATGCTTCAGTATTTATATATGAAGTATTACGATGTCTGCAATTTACCATCAGGGGTTCAGCCAAAAACAAAACAAACAAAAATGAATATATGGAATAAGATAAAGCAGATATGGCAAATGGTCACATTTGTTGAACCTCAGAACAGTGAGTGTTCACTGTTTTACAACTTTTATCTATATTTGAAAAACTTCAGAATGAAGTTTTAAAAAAAGAGTCTTGAGACAAAAACCTTAAGACACCTACAGTTCAATTTTCTTTTTAAGATTTTATTTATTTATTTGACAGAGAGACAGCAAGAGAGGGAACAAAAGCGGGGGGAGTGGGAGAGGGAGAAGGAGGCTTCCCGCCAAGCAGGGAGCCCTACGCAGGGCTTGACCTGAGCTGAAGGCAGACACCTAAAGACTAATTTAATTTTTACCTTGGTAAACTATAAAGACAGAGCTCAAAACCAAAAGAAATTTCCTCCAAACAAGACTATGACAGAGCCCATACCCACTTATTCTACGAAATTCACTTTAAAAAAAAAAAAAACAGGTGTCTGGTTGCTCAGTCAGTGGAGCATGCGACTTTTGATTTTGGGGTTGTGAGTTCAGGCCCCATGTTGGGTGTAGAGATTACTTTTTAAAAAGTTAAAATAAAAAAAAAAAAGGAAAAACAAAAACAGCTCTGCCCCCAAAAGTCACTCTCTCTAAAAACAAAGCAAAACATGGGGTGCCTGGTGGCTCAGCTGGTTAAGCATCCACCTTCAGCTCAGGTTAGGATCCCAGGGTCCTGGGATCGAGCCCCACATTGGGTTCCTTGCTTAGCCAGGAATCTGCTGCTCTCTCTCCCTCTGCCCCTTCCCCCACTAGTGCTCTCTCTCAAAACCTTTAAGAAAGTAAAATATAATTATAAAAACAAAATAAAACAAAAAACATTCTTTGTCCTGTTGTCCTTTATCTACTGTTCTAATCCACTTATCTAGATCTTGACCTCTAATGGATGAAAATCTTTGACCTGAGCACCCAAGCCTGTGATGCAGCCCTCTGTTTGCCAGCCTACTAAGATTCTGATTTTTCATTTCTAAACTCTGGACTCTGGATCACTCACCATCCTACAGTCAATAAATCCTAGGATGGCCTCTATGTTCATACCCTGCATTTACTACAGAACTATAGTCATCACAATAGTATGCCATCGGTATAAAGACAAACATATAGACTAACTGTATAGAACAGAGAGTCCAGAAATAAACCCTCACATATATGGTCAAATGAGTTTCAATAAGAATGCCAAGACTATTCAATGGGAAAAGGACAGGTTTTCAACAAATGATGCTGGGAAAACTAGATATTCATAGCAAAAGAATAAGGCTGGACACTTACTTAATACCATATAGGAAAATTACCTCAAAATAGATTCATAACCTAAATATAAGACCTAAAACTGTAAAAAAAAAATTTTTTAAAAGCATACAACAAAAGTTTTGCAGCACTGGATTTGGAAGTGATTTCTTAGATGTGACACAAAAGGCAGAGTCAACAAAAGGAAAAAAATAAACAAATGGGAGATTTCACAAAAAATTTCCAATTTTGTGTACCAAGACTCTATTAACTGAGTAAAAAGGCAACCCACAGAATGGGAGGCAATATCTGCACATCATATATCTATCCAGATATATATAAAGAACTCCTACAACTCAACAATAAAAGAGCAACCCAATTTAAAAATGGGCAAAGGCCTTGAACAGACATTTCTCCAAAGAAGACAAGCAAACAAGCAATAAGCACATGAGAAGATGCTCAACGACTCACGAATCATTAAGGAAATGCAAATCAAAACTACAATGAGATACCACCTCATAACTATCACCAAAAAAACCCACAAAATAACAAAATAACTGTTGGTAAGGATGTGAAGAAATGGGAAATCTTGTACATCACTGGCAGGAATGTAAAATGATACAGTCACTATAGAAAACAGTATGGCAAAAAAAAAAGAAAACAGTATGGCAGTTCAGTGAGAATTACCATGTAATCTAGCAATTCCACTTCTAGATACCCAAAAGAATTAAAAGTAAAAGCAGTGTCTCGGGGCACCTGGGTGGCTCAGGGGGTTAAAGCCTCTGCCTTCGGCTCAGGTCACGATCCTAGGGTTCTGGGATCCAGCCCTGCATGAGGCTCTCTGCTCGGCAGGGAGTCTACTTCCTCCTCTCTCTCTGCCTGCCTCTCTGCCTACTTGTGATCTGTCTGTCAAATAAATAAATAAAATCTTAAAAAAAAAAAAAAAAAGGAGTGTCTCGATAAAGATATTTGTATACCCATGTTCATAGCATCATTATCCACAGGAGCTAAAACATGGGAGCAACCCAAATGTCCTCAACAGATAAATGATAAGCAAATGTGATATATTCAATGAAAGGGATATTACTGATCCTTAAGGGAAGGAAATTGTGACAAATACTACAACGTGGATGAACCTTGAAAACATGCCAAGTGAAATAAGCTAATCACAAGAAGTGTGATTCCACTTATATGAAGAACTTAGTCAATTCTCTCTCAATTCTCAGCTTTTCCAGATGGCAAGACACTACAATTGAGAAATTCACTATCAGGAAAGTTTGCTCTACAGAAAAGACCAAGAATATGACTGTGCAACTTTTTGTTTGAATCTTAGAAACATCAAAAGGTCAAAATTTCCAGTCATACAAAGGGCCCTTTCAAGAGAATAAAGATTGTCTCAATCAGGGGCGCCTGGGTGGCTCAGTGGGTTAAAGCCTCTGCTTTCGGCTCAGGTCATGATCTCAGGGTCCTGGGATCGAGTCCCACGTCGGGCTCTCTGCTCAGCAGGGAGCCTGCTTCCTCCTCTCTCTCTACCTGCCTCTCTGCCTACTTGTGATCTCTCTCTGTCAAATAAATAAATAAAATCTTAAAAAAAAAAAAAAAAAGATTGTCTCAATCAAATGAGAGGGCCTCTAGGAAGCAGAAAAGGTACTATTCCTCAGTCTTCTCAGCAGGAGACCATGGTAGAAAAGGGTTTGTCTTCAAAAGATCTGTATATGTGGGTTTTGTATAATGGAGTGACTCCCTCTAAAATCCATAGAACCACAAAGTTGAGAAAATTATGTGGCCAGAAATATTGACAGTTTGGACTTAAAGGGAAAAGGTACAAAATGAAAAGAGATTGTCAGACCCTCAAAATCCTACTGGCAGGAAGCAGGCAGGATAAATTCACCCAACTGCCAATACACACCGGCTTTCATGAAAAAGGAAAAATGACTCAGTGGAGCCAATTAACCTACTCAGCCTCCAGATACCTTCCTATTCCTCCTCACCTTGGCTATTTTCTCTGGGTTTTGCCCCTGTCCAACCTGGTTTCAAGTCCCAATTAGGACATTTTTGGTTGTCATCCTTATATCCCTGATGAGAATCCCACCATGCTTCAACCTCCTTATCTTGTTACCACCCAGATCCCATCCCTTACTTACCTTAAAAAGTTTCTGGGAGTGTTTGATCATAAAAGCCATCCCATTGTTTAACTTTGTGATATTTTCTTGAAGGTCATTTGCAGTGACCTATTCAGAGGAAAAGAAATCAAAAGAGGGGGATTAAGAGCTGAGAAATGGGGGCGCCTGGGTGGCTCAGTGGGTTAAAGCCTCTGCCTTCAGCTCCAGTCATGATCCCAGGGTCCTGGGATCAAGTCCCACATCAGGCTCTCTGCTCAGGGGGGAGCCTACTTCCTCCTCTCTCTTTCTCTGCCTGCCTCTCTGCCTACTTGTGATCTCTATCTGTCAAATAAATAATAAATAAAATCTTAAAAAAAAAAAAAAAGAGCTGGGAAATGGAAGAGATACTCCATTTACTTACCAATAAGCTTATTTTTTCAAAGATACAGTGGCTTTTTTCCCTAACAACAGTGCTTCTAATATAATGTTTAATTCTGGAAAGGCCTTTTGGTTCAGCAGGGTTTCTACTGAAAATGACATAACCTAAGAGAAACCAGGTGTCCCTGAAGTTACCAAAAAATCCTTGAAAAACAATCTTTGTTTCCTAATTCTGCTCGAGAATTATACATGCAAGCAGAGCTGCTAAAGAGAATCTAGTCTGGGATTCAAAATGGGCAGGAAGAACGGAATCTATACCAACCATCAAAGACACTGCCTCTTCAGAGAAACTGGAGTTTCTCCAAAAGGTGACAGAACTGTCACTACTAGTTGATACCAAAGGTGACATCTGTGTTTTTTTTTTTTAAAGGTTTTATTTATTTATTTGACAGAGAGAGAGAGACAGAGATCACAAGCAGGCAGAGAGGCAGGCAGAGGCAGAGAGAGAAGCAGGCTCCCCGCTGAGCAAGGAGCCCGATGCAGGGCTCGATCCCAGGACCCTGATCCTGACCTGAGCTGAAGGCAGCGGCTTAACCCACTGAGCCACCCAGGCGCCTCGACATCTGTTTCTTAAAAACACATAAGTTCATTGATTTTCTTCTTGTTTCTCCTGCCTCTAAAAAAGAGCATTTGAGCATCTCTACTATCCCAAAGCCTCATATCTCTGTTACTTAATCTGTTTGCTTTTACCAAGATCTCTTAATATTTTTTTATAGGCAGAGATTACTCACTTTTTTCATAATTTCAGCTGGCTGGTTCTAAAATTCTTTCATTAGGAGGCTTGACCTCCTTAATACAGACAAATGTTGGTGTGTCCTTTTATTCTTACCCACCTCCCCCAAAACCTTTGTCTGGGCAGAGGTTCTTCCTGGCCTAGAAGATCACATTTTTTTCACTCGTTACTTGTTATGTAAAATATTGCATACTACTCCTTTCCCTTTTTTTTTTTCTTTTTGGTAAAGTAAACTCCATGAGCCCATTGTGTGGCTGGAACTCAGGACCCAAGATCAAGTTTCAGCAAGCTCTACTGACTGAGCCAACCAGGCATTCCACAACTGCTCCCTTAATCTTCCTTTTCTCATTTTTTATAATCCCAAAAATCTTTTATAAGTCACCATACCCTATCTATTTCTAGTCCAACAACCTTATGAGATAAGTGATAAAGTACTAATTTATGCCCAGTTTACAGAAGAAGAGCCTAAGTATAAAAAAGGCAAAGGATGGGCACCTGGGTGGCTCAGTGGGTTAAGCCTCCGCCTTCAGCTCGGGTCATGATCTCAGGGTCCTGGGATCAAGTCCCACATCAGGCTCTCTGCTCAGCGAAGAACCTGCTTCCCCCTCTCTCTGCCTGCCTCTCTGCCTACTTGTGATTTCTCTGTGTGCCAAATAAATAAAATCTTTAAAAAAAAAGGGGGAGGGGGCAAAGACACAGATAATATAGCTGGTTTGCAGCTTCTAACCCAAATATTCTGGCTTCCAATTCCATCATGCAATAAAACCCACATTATGAATGGGCAGGAACAGAGGCACCTGGGTGGCTCAGTCAGTTGGGCATCTGCCTTGGCTCAGGTCATGACCCCGGAGTCTCGGGACTGAGCTCTGCATCAGGCTCCCTCCTCAGCTGCAAGTCTGCTTGTCCCTCTGCCCCTCACCCTGCTCATGTTCCCTCCCTGCCTCCCTCTCTGTCAAATAAACAAATAAAATCTTAAAATATATTATATATTTATATATATCATATATATATATGATATATATATGGGCAGGAACATAAAGGAACCTAAAGCTACATGCCTCCAGGTCAAAAA
Source organism: Mustela erminea (assembly GCF_009829155.1). Lineage (NCBI taxonomy): Eukaryota > Metazoa > Chordata > Mammalia > Carnivora > Mustelidae > Mustela > Mustela erminea. The sequence goes on from NC_045627.1 coordinate 61,638,624, forward strand.
TTAGTTCAAAAGACTTTTAATAATTTATTTCTCACTTAAGTCACTGAGAAAGCCATGGTCTCAATAATAAAAAACACATTCAGCTTTTTCCAAGGAAAGCATATCTACAAGAAATAGAAAAGTCAGGATAAGGCAGGACTGTTCTATATCATCTTACCTAAAAGCTTAGTGACATTATCCTGTAAAACTATATGGTTCTAGTCTAAATTTATACTACATAATCTTCAGAAATCAATCTAATTTTTCAAAAGCACTTCCTGTTAAGAAGGAATATTCAGTGACCAGCCAAAATGAGTATTCTAGTTTAGTTAGTAGCTACAATTTTCTACTAAGAGCTTCCATTAATAAATTATCTTTCAAGTTTATCAGAGATTGATTTATACATGAGGTTACAAGAATTGGCCCCTTCAAGTTTAATGACTCCCAAATGAACTAACAAAATATGTTCCTAACATTGTAAAGCTGAAGAGTAGACCTTGGACCCTTGATAACCTCACCAAGGTACAGCCCCAGGATGAGGCCAACCCCAAGAAAACCAAGCAATCTTTGCTCTTCCCCTCAACACTCACATTTTTCGGCCACAGGACATGGGGTGCAAACATAAGGGCAAGGTTATAGGCAGACATCTTATTCTTGTCTTGTTTCTTTGCTGTCTGGTACAGGAGATCAAGCAGTAACTTCAGCAAGTTACGATTGGGTGGAGGGAGAATGAGGAAGAGCAACTGGAGAGCCTCAATTTGCCGCTCCTTATCTGGAACATTGGTCTTGTTTCCTTTATCATCAAACTGCATCAAATCTTGAGGACAAAAGAAATGATTTCAAAGGAGGGAGAAAATACAAGGAAGAAAAATCAACATGCCTACTATTATCCTCCCCTCAACTCCAATCCAAAAAAGGATGAAAAAAAAATCAGGCATAGACACAGATTATAGCAAAATATAATAGCGTCAGTATTCAATAATTAAAAAAATAATAAAAATTTTAAATAAGCACAAGACTTGAAAAAACATTTCTCCAAAGAAGATATACAAACGGCCAATAAGCATTTGTATATTCTATATCACTAGCTATCAGGGAAAAGTAAATTAAAACCACAATGAGATACTACTTTATACCCCTAGTATGGCATAACCAACAAACTGAAAATAACAAGTGTTGGCAAGAATGATGAGAAAATTAAACCCTCCTACATTGCTGGTAGGAACGTAAAATGGTGCATTTCGGAAGACAGTTTGGCAGTTCCTCAGAAAGCTAAACATAGTGTTACCATATGACCCAGCAATTCCATTCCTAGATAAATATTCTTAGGGATACAGAGAAACAAAAACATGTCCACACAGATCTTTGACAATGCCACCCCCTCACTTTTCCTTACCCAGATATTTTACTGTTAGAAGAAATATGACAATGTATTATGTGGGAATAGGAGGATGATCCACACAGCTCCCCCATGGAATCAGAATCACTGTTTCTCCCCAAAGAAGCTACACACATTATCAATAAAAACAGTCCCCTTGATAATCAGAACTTCAAAGTTCACAAATAACCATTTGGATATAATTCCAAATCCTGAAAATGATTATGCTGTGTTGTGTTTTAAACTATTTAACTTCAATAATAATTCCAAGTTTAGGAAAGGCAGATAATATTTCTAAAAACTATTCTCTGTTAACATGAAACTGAAAACAAAAATCCCTTCCAGTTATCAGCAAGGCATACCAAATGCTACAATTGTGCCACACCTCAATATGATCACAAGGAACAGTGAGTCATGGGGTGGGGGAGCGGAGGATTTCAAATATTGCACTAAATTAACTCAACAGAAAAGTGAACAGGATAAGCATCCTTCATGTTAACACTTATAAAAAAAAGTATCACATTTTCTATATCTTTTTCGAGATCCAACTTTATTTCTCTCGAAAATAATTATAAAGTTATATAACATTCTAATAGTATTTATTCATTTGTATAATTCAGATTGCCACTGAGAGTGCTAAAAAAAACAAATCTACCCTTATGAGATTTTACAAATTCAAAGCTAGTTTTTTAAGTAGTAAAAATTAGGGACACCTGGGTGGCTCAATCACCTGAAAGTCTGCCTTCAGCTCTGGTAGTGATCCCAGGGTCCTACGATGGAGTCCCACATCAGGCTCCTTGCTCAGCAGAAAGTCTGTTTCTCCCTCTGCCTGCAGCTCCCCTGGCTTGTGCACTCCCCCTCCCTCCCTCTCTCTCTCTGACAAATAAATAAATAAAATCTTAAAAAAAAAAAAAGTAGTAAACATTACTCAACAGAAAAACTTGTATTTTCCTTAAAATTAGAAAGAAAGAGGAAAATGGCCAAGGGCAGAAACCAAGTAAATGGAGTACAGATTTTGATGCCCTGTGCTCTGAGTGCCTATAGCAACCTAAGAGCTGTGCAGTCTAAGAATGAATTCCCCACCGTGCAGACATAAAAGAGAATGAGGGAAATATGAGCTGAAAATGGAACATCCACGAGAGAAAAAGAATATATGTAAGTATTTGTTTGTAAATGTGTAAAATACCTCTGAAAGGATACACTAAAAATCAATTGCCTTGGTTGCCTCCAGGAAGAAAAACTGGGTATTGGGAAACAGAGGTGGGAGAGGGGCTTTTTGCTCTATACTTTTATGAATCTTTTGAATTTTGAACCGTGTGAATGTACTGCTTATTTAGAAAACAAATAAAATTATTTTCAAGAAACAAGTTTCCAAGATTACAGATGATCTCAACTGAGCCATAGTAAGACTTAGCTAAAGCCCCAAACCACTGCAAATATAACAAACCTGCAACCATCTCAGGTACGTGAATCAATCCACAGAAAAGCATTCATTTATTAAGCAACTAAAATATTCAAAGCACAATGCTTTGTGATCCATCTTGTATTCCTGACTCATCAGGGATACAAGAATAAATAAAACCCAGAATTTATCATCAAAGAAGCTGATTTAGCAAGAAAAACACCTGAAAACCTAATTAGCCAATACTACCCAGAGAGCCCAAAATACCATGAAGTCTTAACCAATTTTGGCAGAAGTACTGCTATGGGTTACAAACAACAAAAAATGCCAAACAACTTTACTCAATCCAAAGAACTGTATTCATTTACACCTCCTTCTCACCCCCTATACTCACCAGCAATTTTGAGGTGTGCATGGAAATGTTTATGAGTCAGCAGGGGCTCAGGTAGCTCTCCCAGAAACATCTTCAGCAAGGTAGCAACATCATTTGAATGAAACTCCCCTGATTCCAAGTCAATATCAGTTCCATTATTGAGAGCATCTCTTAAAATCTGCTGTCGGACACTATTCCCTGGAACTCTAAACAAACCCTCTACTCTCAAGTCTGTTTAGCATGGAAAAAACAGAGGACATGCAAAAAGAAGTCACAATTAAAATAAGTCATCTAAAAGACTATGCTTGTAAAACCTTTTATAAAGACCTTGAAGGAGGTTTTCTCCCCATTTCCCAGAAAAGTTTTAAATCTACTGGCCTCTAAGGAGCCTTGTCTGAACATCCCTGAGCCCTGTAGACAGTCTGCCCAGGACCAGGCACATTCAGAGACTGAATTTTACCTAAACAATGACTGGAATGAGCTTGAAAAATAAGTTGGAAGAAAGCCAAATCTCCTAGAAGGCTCCTTCCCTTTGGTTATCTTAGATTTTGTCTGGGAATGAATTCATCTGTGGTAGTCTGTTGCTCCTATAAATGGTTTCTCAGTCCAAAATGAATCTAGAGTCTCTGCACTGCCCCAGAAATCAGAATTCTAACCTGTCAGATCACCTTTCGGACTGAGACTCCCAGAAGCTTAGGATCACCCCAACTGAACTGTTTTTCCCTTCCAACTAGGTTCTAAACTAATCTAAGAGGATTAAGAAAGATGAGAATTAGAGTTTTGGTTCAATCTGGAAGAACCATAAGAGTTCATGTTTTCAACTTAGGTACATATTTATTTTTGTATAGCCCCCTAATTCAGGGGTTCAAGTTCAAATGCCTTAGAGGGCCAGAAAGATAATAATAAATGAATGAATGGGAACCAGAACAAACTAGAGAGTACATACTTGTGCTCCAGCTGACTGTGCCCAAGGGAGAGTCCCAAGATACTAGATCTTCTTATCACCGGAAGAATTCAAAAACCTGGACATTCCCCATTCCCCACTGATAACTCATTTTATTTTTACTTTAATCCTTTCCCAACCAAACAAAATGTGAATGTAAAGGACTCAAGTCCTTACCCCATCAGTTTGCAACCTCTGCTCTAGCTCCTACCAGAATGCCCCACATAAAAATGTCAAAAATAAGCATTTGTATTGAATTTGTCAAAGTATCACATACACCACACATTTCACAACACTCAACTGTACCAAGCACTTACAGCAAGACATAACCAGCACCACCACCACAAAATAAATAAGCATTAAGCAAAGAATATATTTTAATTATAGAATTCCAGAGATGAAAACTATCTTTAGTGATAAATCATAGTCCCTTGAATAAAGATCATGATTCTTTATAATCTATTTTTCCAGAAAAAAAAAAAAGCCTGAGTCTAGAAGAAAATGTGATTTTATAGATACTATCTAATTTATCTACATCTTTGAGAGTATAAAACAAACCAATATATGAGATGAAATTTAAAAGGGAATATATTTAGGGGAGCCTGGGTGGCTCAGTGGGTTAAAGCCTCTGCCTTCGGCTCAGGTCATGATCTCAGGGTCCTGGGTTCGAGCCCCACATGGTGGGGGGTAGTCTCTGCTCAGCAGGGAGCCTGCTTCTCCCTCTCTCTCTGCCTGCCTCTCTGCCTACTTGTGATCTCTCTCTGCCAAATAAATAAATGATAATCTTCAAAAAAGGGGGGGAAATATTATTAGAAACATGCCACCTAAAATTATCATTGGTTAGTATCTTTTGTTCATTGGCACCTACTTACTCAAGGAAGTTAGCTTTCAACAGAAAACTGACAATTCTTCATTAACAAAGAATAATAAAATCTTGAGAACTCTTACTTTTGTGTAGATACTCAATTAGTTGGTATATCTGGGCAATGCCTTCCTCCGTCAATGGGGATCCAAATACCACTCCTTTTTCTAAAAAACCATACAACAGGACAGAGCTATATTTTCCATATATAGTATAAAATCATCATTCTTAAAGCCACTCACGCATCCTATATTACAGTTCAGCAAATGCTTTCACAGATTCAATAAACAGAACCTTAAAGCTAGAAGTACACCCAAAAATTCAACAACTCTCAATCAACTCTCCACAAGTTTAATATTAGTCATAGCTTCCTTGAAGGCAAAGACCATCTTCTTAGTTAAGTAACAATACCTAGTGTGTTGATATTTAACTTAAAAGAAAAACAGTGAGGTGCCTGGGTGGCTCAGTCAGTTGAGCATTCCACTCTTGGTTTCAGCTCAGGGCATGATCTCAGGGTCCTGAGATCGAGCCCTGCACTGGCCTTCAAGCTCTCACAGAGTACATGAGATTCTCTCTTTCCCTCTCCCTTTGCCACCTCCCCCACTCCAGCCCATGCACTCTAAGATAAATAAATAAAATCTTTAAAATAGAATAATAGGGGCGCCTGGGTGGCTCAGTGGGTTAAAGCCTCTGCCTTCGGCTCGGGTCATGATCCCGGGGTCCTGGGATCGAGCCCCGCATCGGGCTCTCTGCTCGGCGGAGAGCCTGCTTCCTCCTCTCTCTCTGCCTGCCTCTCAGCCTACTTGTAATCTCTGCCTGTCAAATAAATAAATAAAATCTTTTAAAAAAATAAAAAAATAAAATAAAATAGAATAATAAATACACAAAATTTAGAACCACGACTATCGAAGTATGACAGATTATTCACTGGCATTGATATATCCTGATCTGTTATAATGTTCAAACTTTTTTTCTACCATAAATGATTTTCTTATACTTAATAAAATAGTACCTCTTTAATATCTTATCAAAAGCAGTCCACAATTTATTTTCTAGGAAGGCTTTTATTTTGGGTGACTCATAGGTATCTGCCTTATCAAAGCAGTCCATAGAATGAAAACATTCGAGAACTGCAATAAAGAAAGTTCAAACTTTCTTTACTGTACTCTCCAGCTATGTCATAGGGCATGAAAATCAAGGTAACTACCTAAACTGAATCATGTCACCTTTCTCAGGGACTGATATACTTGCTTTAGTTTAGCTACTTTATAAATTTTTATTGCTAACCTGAGATTTTACTACTAAAGAAAATGAGAAAAATGCCCCCCCCCAAAAAAAACACCTTTACATAACAGCAACTCAGTGATAGTACAGATGTGAGGAGGTGAAGCCCAGGGAGCAGCTGCAGCCTGCCTGCCCTTCACAGACACGTGCCCTACCCTTTCGCTTGAGAGACATTAGAGACCGGAAGAATCCTGACGCTGGGCCGGCCCCACCAGGCAATTTAAGGTCCACTTCCCCCATCAGCTGAGCCAGCTCAGTTCCAGGTAGGTCAATGAGCCTTGTGATATTGCTGACCACCAACTCGGTGAACACCTCAGGTTTCTCATGTCGGAGTTTCTCCACAAAAAAGTCAGGATTGAAGATAATGGGCTGCCCTCGAAGGGAAGAGTCATTGCAGATAACAAAATTGCAGATGGCATCACTGAAAAAAATGAAACAAGAAACTTTAGGGGATCATTTGGGCATGTTTCTCATGCTCTGTAAGTCAGACAATTATTCACTGTTTCTGTGGGTTAACCTACATATTGGTTTAAAAAACCTAATCCTTAGTCTGTTCACTGCACAAAAGAAGACAATTTGAGCTTGTTGCTGTTTAGGTTATACCCACCTAGATACTTAGGAATTGCATTTAATGAAAAGATACTAAATAACCTCTAAATACAACTTGACTCCCTGCTCAATGGGGAGTCTGCATCTCCGTCTCCCTCTGCCCCTTCCCCTCCTCCTGCTCCTGCTCATTCGTGCTCTGATAAATAAAATCTTTAAAAATAAATAAATAGGGCGCCTGGGTGGCTCAGTGGGTTAAGCCGCTGCCTTCGGCTCAGGTCATGATCTCAGGGTCCTGGGATCGAGTCCCGCATCGGGTTCTCTGCTCCGCGGGGAGCCTGCTTCCTCCTCTCTCTCTCTGCCTGCCTCTCTGCCTACTTGTGATCTCTCTGTGTCAAATGAATAAATAAAATCTTTAAAAAAAAAAAAAAAATTAAAAAATAAATAAATAAATAAATAAATACGTAAGACCCGATTTTGCCCCTTAATTTCAGGTGTACACCATAAGACATAGATCCTTAGAGCCTCCCAAGCCCAGTGGTATATTAAATTTGGTAGTCACACAGAGCACATTTCCTTATTAAAACAGCAAAACCCTAGGGGCGCCTGGGTGGCTCAATGGGTTAAAGCCTCTGCCTTCGGTTCGGGTCATGATCCCAGGGTCCTGGGATCGAGCCCTGCATCAGGCTCTCTGCTCAGTGGGGAGCTTGCTTCCTCCTCTCTCTCTGTCTGCCTCTCTGCCTACTTGTGATCTGTCTGTCAAATAAATAAATAAAAATCTTAAAAAAAAAAAAAAAACAGCAAAACCCTGAATTTTTACTGTTAAATACTAGTAAGATGCCAGACCTGCCGCTGTTCTTCCTAACACAGCATGGGTAATAGTTAAGACCTTGGGACTATAGCCAGTACCGTACAGTATTTCCCATGCAGTGTCCCAACTGTTGACAGTACTACATTTAGGCCAGTCTCAAATGCCACGGAAACCACATGACAGCAAGCATGAAACTATTTAAGAGCTAAAATTACATCTAAATAGTGTAGTAGACATTTTGGAGACATTTACTCTACCCATACAGTTCTTTGGTTCCTGGGTCCCTACACAGGTGTCTGTTTTGTTTTGTTTTCTTCCTTTCTTTCTTCCTTCCTTCCTTCCTTTCTTTTTCTTTCTTTTTTTTTAAAAATTTTATTTATTTATTTGAGAGGGAAGGAGAGGGAGAAAGAGAAGCAGACATCTCCCCACCCCCACCAAGCAGGGAGCCTACACAGGCGTTTCCTAATCAGCCCGCTTTTTTTTTTTTTTTAAGATTTAATTTATTTGACAGAGAGAGATCACAAGTAGGCAGAGAGGGAGAGAAAGAGAGAGGAGGAGGAGGAAGCAGGATCCCTGCCTAGCAGAAAGCCCGATGTGAAACTCGATCCCAGGACCCTGAGATCATGACCTGAGCTGAAGGCAGAGGCTTAACCCACTGAGCCACCCAGGCAGCCCCTAATCACCCCGCTTTAACTGAAACAGCTGCCCTTGGATTCTGTTCCTCATAATCAAAAAGCCTTCACCAGAATGGAAGGCATTTACAAGTATATAAAACAGATATTAATTCCACCTTACCTGGGTCCAGAAATAGATTTTATTTTAAAATCCTTCAACTCTGGATGCCTCTGCCCCTCATCTAAGTCCAACCTTTGTTCAGGCAGGTTCTTCTCTCTAGGCACTTGGAAAAACTCTGTATCTTGCTCCTAATTTCACTTCTCTGTCACTGAATAATGCTAAGCAGATAAGTTCTATTGGCCTCTGATCCTAGCTGATTTTCCACTCCTACACTACTTGGACTATATTCCTTGCAAAGCTCCTTTGACTCTCAAGAAATATTTTCTTCCCCCTTCACTGTTTTCCAATGCCTAACTACTATACTGCTTTGTACTTTTAACATGTTATGTTAAAATACACAACACTAATTTTTGTACCCATTATCAATCATCTCTAATAGCTTATTCTAATCCTTATTATAGAAACAGTCATCTATTATATAACCAATGAGTAGACAGAACACAAACCAGAAAGAACAAGTCATCACATCTGTCAGGCAAAGCTGAAATTCACCTGACACATATAAATATTCCATGATAAAAACAAAAAAAAAACCAATTACAATTTAAAAGTCTTCCACAACATCCTAGGTACCGAAAAACTGTTCCAGGAAAAATGACACTCTAAATATTAAATATTAGTAATCTATAATCTACTTTGTCAACACTATACAGATAATTTCTAATAATGATATAATGAAAACAAGGCATGGGAAAACTTCAAAGTTCATCACTTCTTCCTTGAAAAATTACTACATAGGGGCACCCGGATGGCTCAGTGGGTTAAAGCCTCTGCCTTCGGCTCAGGTCATGATCTCTGGGTCCTGGAATCGAGCCCCGTGCTGGGCTCTCTGCTCAGCAGGGAGCCTGCTTCCCATCCTCTCTCTGTCTGCCTGCCTCTCTACCTACTTGTGATCTCTGTCTGTCAAATGATAAATAAAATCTTTGAAAGAAAAAAAAAGGAAATAAAAATTACTACACAGTCCAAATTTTCAATTGATAGCTACTAAATTTTCTTTTCTCTGAAATGATAATAAAAGAATTCACATAAAGATTTAAAATTATAAACATGTATTCTTAAGTCAAAAAGTCATTAAGAAAGAGATCTAAAACTGCTTACCGACTTAACATTTTTATATACAAGGAAAGGTTATTTTCCTTGTAAGGGTGCAAATGATTATAAGGCAATTAAAATCAAAAGCAAGTATATCCTAAACCAATGACAAAACCTCTTTTTCTTTTAGTGTAAGTTTATTTCAGTGAAGAAACATGAGTCAATATAAAACTACTGTTTATAATCACTGCCAATGAGAAATCACTACTCTGAGAGAGCCAGAAAAATCATGAAACGTGTTAGCACTGAAAAGAGTCTTATACTGAGTCTAAACTATCATTTTATGGACTTCAGATCCCTTTTAATTCTGAAAAACAGATTTCAGATCAAATTAGTTCTAACAAATAAATATGCATAAATGGCATCCATTAGGGGCGCCTGGGTGGCTCAGTCAGTTAAGTGGCTGCCTTCTGCTCAGGTCATGATCCCAGGGTCCTGGGATGGAGCTGTGCATCAAGTTCCCTACTCAGCAGAGAGCCTACTTCTCCCTCTCCCTCTGCCTACCGCTCTGCCTACTTCTGCTCTCTATCTCCCTGTCAAATAAATAAATCTTACAAAAAAAAAAAAAAAATAGCATCCACTACATTCCTGAAGCAGAAACACAGAGAGACATATACCTTCAGACTTTAATTTTATTAATATCCCAGAGCAATATTCAGTTAAGATCCTAAAACTTCCATCACAGGGGTGCCTGGGTGGCTCATGGGTTAAGCCTCTGCATTTGGCTCAGGTCATGGTCTCAGGGTCCTGGGATCAAGCCCCGCATCAGGCTCTCTGCTCCGCAGGAAGCCTGCTTCCTCCCCTCTCTCTGCCTGCCACTCTGCCTACTTGCGATCTCTCTCTCTCTCTCTCTCTGTGTCAAATAAACAAATAAAATATTTTTAAAAAATTAAACTTCCATCACAGATGACACTCCAGCACTAAACTGGATCAAATACAAAAATGAGAAAGGAGCTAGAAGCACAAAGCCCTAGCTACATAGTTTCTCAACAGAGTCCTCCCTACCTGACCATCACCTTCAAGTCTGTCCCCTCCTAAACAGGTAGAACAGATAGAAGAATAAGTAAGTTCAAGTCTCCCTCTACCCATTCACAAAGAATACCAGAAAAAGTTCCCTTGAAAGTCCTAACCCACAGGTAATAAGCAATCTGTTTCTTTTCACCTTCTGCTTTTTCTCCCCTTCCTTCCCATGACCATTCATCTTTGTTTTGCCCCACTTGAAAATCTTTAACCTAGTTTTTTATTTCTCCTTTTTCACTTTTTCTGAGTGGAGCACCTATCTGGTAAGATAGGATGTAAGAGAGAAAAATGATTAAAAAGGAAGTAAAATGGAAGATGGGAGATGGAAAAGACAGATACACAGTGGGTTACATTTTTTTAATTACCCCCATACCACATAGCCTGCTAATCCCTTTCCACAGAACACACAGTATCACAATATAAAGTTGAGAATATCTAGGAACATGATTAAGAACTTAAGAGATTTCTAGGACTAAAGAAAATACTACATTTAAGTAAAAACAACTTCCTACTCTACAGTATCTTATTTTAAAACTAAGTCTAAGTTTGTTCAAGTTCAAGAAAAAAAATTTAATTTCTTACATAAGTGCTGAAAGCTTCTGATGAGGCATTGGTAAAGCGAAGAGACTGGAAAAAAAATTTTCTCCTTGTTTGTTGTGACAAAGGAACCCTCCTTTCCCTGCCCCATTACAGCCTACACAAATTCCAGACATGTTAGAGGACACAAGGCCACATTATGGAGCCTGAAAGGCAGTACTTATCAGGACTCTAAGCACTCATTTGCAAGCAGGAACAAAACAGAAATAAAAAATTGGACCAGTTCATTGTATTTGCCAACGTGTAGATAAAGCTCAACAGTAGTCTCCCATCACACTAAAAGTTGTATTAGACAAAACAATCATATAATGTAAGAGTATAAGGACAAGTACTTTTATAGTATGGAGGGGAGAATGATCCCTACCTCACATCATACACAAAAAATACAAAAAAGATCAAAATATGAAAAGCCAAACTTTAAACAGTTTAGAAAAGAAGAATGAATAATAAATGAGGCAGAAGAAATGTGTCTTAAACAAGGCATAAAAAGTACAATCCACAAAGAAAAGACTGACACATTTAACTACATTAAAATTTTAAATGTGTGTACAACAAATGACATTATGAACAAAGTTCTTTAAAAATGAAGTCAAAATGAACAGGAGTGGGAGAAAAACTTTTTACTATATGTTCTTACATATTTTCTGGATTTTTTTTTAAAGATTTTATTAATTTATTTTACAGAGATCACAAGTAGTCAGAGAGGCAGGCAGAGAGAGAGAGGGGGAAGCAGGCTCCCCATTAAGCAGAGAGCCCAATGCGGGGCTCGATCCCAGGACCCTGAGTTCATGACCTGAGCCAAAGGCAGACGCTTAACCACTGAGCCACCCAGGTGCCCCCATATTTTCTGGATTTTTGATTCATGTGAACATAGTGCCCATTCACAATAAATACATAAATAGATTTAAATTTTAAACTAGAAAGCCATAAACTGGGGAAAAAAACTTGTCATGCATATAAAAGAATTAGTATTCAGAATTTATCAATCTAAAAATTTATATCTAAAATTTAGAAGAAAAACACACTCAAAGAAAATTAGACAAATGATCAAGTAATTCATAAAGGAGGAGCCCTATGTGACTAACAAACATGAAAATAATCTCAACCTTAAAAGTTACAAGGGTTGGGGTGCTTGGGTGGCTCAGCTGTTAGGCGCCTGCCTTCAGCTCTGGTCATTATTCCAGGGTTCTGGGATTGAGCCCTAGATCAGGCTCCCTGCTCAATGGGAAGCGTGCTTCTCCCTCTCCCACTCTCCCTGCTTGTGCTCCCTCTCTCGCTGTGTCTCTCTCTGTCAAATAAATAAATAAAATCTTTTAAAAAATAAAAATAATTAAAAGTTACAAGGTCGGGGCATACTGAGTGAGCATGGAAACTAGTTAAGATTCTCTCTCTCCTTCTCCCTTTGCCTCTCCCCCAGTCATGCAAGCACACACACTCTCTTTCTCTCTCTCTCTCTTTCTACAAACGGGGGAAAAAGTTACAAGTGTAAGCAAACTGAAGAATGGTGTCTTTCCCCATCCATCATTTTGGCAAAAACTATCAGATTCAGGCAATATCTTTTTACTCCTAGTTTGCTGAGGGTTATTTACTATCATGAGTCAGAGTTTAATTTTATCTATTTGTTGTGCAGCAGTTGATATGATTTTTCTCCTTTATTTTGTTAATGTGGTGAATGACCCTGATTATGTTAAACCAATCTTGCACTTCCTTTTTTTTTTTTCTTAAGATTTGATTTATTTATTTGACTCACAGAGAGAGAGAGAGACAGTAAGAGAGGGAACACAACCAGGGAGAGTAGCAGAGGGAAAAGCAGGCTCCCCAGTGAGCAGAGAGCCCAATGCAGGGCTCCATCCCAGGATCCTGAGATCATGACCTGAGCTGAGCAACCCAGGTGCCCCAATCTTGCATTTCTAGAATGCTGTTATATTATCATCTTTATATATTGCTGAATTTGGTTTGCTTATAGTCTGGGTTCCCATATAGATTCATAAGTTAGACTGTCATGGTATTGCTTTCTCAAAGAGAAAGCAATAGAGAGTTCCTGTGAAATCTTTCATGAGCCAAAATGGCATTAAGTGAAGAAGCCATTACCATTAACTTATATGGAAAAAATTTTTTGCATCCCCAGACCCCAAAAATAGCCCCTCTTAGCATTTTCTGACCCTACATTTCTGGTGGATGTACAAAATAAATCAAGATAAAGTACAGATACCCACAGACACAGTTCAAACTCATGACAGCTTGCTGCTGAGATGCTGAGTATAGTTCTCCGGGAAGGAGCTTGGGGGTGCCGCTAGCAGGGTATGAGCTGCCTCTATAATGGCTCGCTGGAAAACAAACGCTAAATGCTATTCTCACTTTTTATCTTGCTTTGTAAAAGTGGAATATAATGGCTCGCTGGAAAACAAACGCTAAATGCTATTCTCACTTTTTATCTTGCTTTGTAAAAGTGGAAATCCTCTCTGGGTTTCTTTCAGTTAGTGAAAACAAGCTCTAATGTAGGTCCCTCCTAAAAGCAAAGAGGTCTAACACAAACGTTCAAAAAGCAGGGGATACCTGTACAGAGCACGAACTCCTCTTCCACAGTTTCACTTTCTGTGGTCCACAAGCAGATAATCCCCCTCTTGACCTACCATCAGAAGGTCAACAATAGCCTGACAACGACCAAAGATCCCTACATCATTCACCTCACTTCATCTGATAATATAGGCATTTTATCATTTCACATGATCACAAGAAGGGTGACTATAGGGGCGCCTGGGTGGCTCAGTGGGTTAGGCCGCTGCCTTCGGCTCGGGTCGTGATCTCGGGGTCCTGGGATCGAGTCCCGCGTCGGGCTCTCTGCTCAGCAGGGAGCCTGCTTCCCTCTCTCTCTCTGTCTGCCTCTCCGACTACTTGTGATTTCTCTCTGTCAAATAAATAAATTTTAAAAATCTTAAAAAAAAAAAAAAAAAGAAAAAGAAGGGTGACTATAGCGCAAAAGGTATTTTGAGAAAAAGACCACATTCACCTAACTTTCATTATATTGTTTTTTTTAAGAGTTTATTTATTTGACAGACAGAGATCACAAGTAGGTAGAGAGGCAGGCAGAGAGAGAGGAAGGGAAGCAGGCTCCCCGCTGAGCAGAGAGCCCGATGTAAGGCTCAATCCCAGAACCCTGAGATCATGACCTGAGCCGAAGGCAGAAGTTTAACCCAATGAGCCACCCAGGCGCCCCGATTTTATTTATTCATGAGAGAGAGAGTGCATGCACATGAGATCACAAGAAGGTAGAGGGGCAGAGGGAGAGCTGAGCAGGGAACCTGACACAGGGCTTGATCATGACCTGAGCTGAAGACAGATGCTTAACCGAGCCACCCAGGTGCCCTTCACTATGTAACTTTGTAGTTTTCTTTTCTTTTCTTTTCTTTTTTTAAGATTTTTATTTATTTGACAGACAGATCACAAGTAGGCAGAGAGGCAGGCAGAGAGAGAGAGGAGGAGGAGGCAGGCTCCCTGCTGAGGAGAGAGCCCGATATGAGGCTCCATCCCAGGCCCCTGGGCTCATTACCTGAGCCGAAGGCAGAGGCCTTAACCACTGAGCCACCCAGGCGCCCATAACTTTGTAGTTCTTAAGAGAGAGAAACCATTAAAAAGTTCCTAAGAGGGGTGCCTAAGTAGCTCAGTTGGTTAAGCTTCTGCCTTCAGCTCAGGTCATGATCCGAGTCTGTCTTAGGTTCAGGGTCCTGAGAAGGAGCCTCCCCTACTTTTCCCTCTCCCTCTCTCTGCCACTCCTGTTTGTGTGCTCTCTCTCTCTCTCTGTCAAGTAAATAAATAAATAATCCTTTTTTAAAAAGTTATCTCCTCCTCTTTATTCATGATGTTGACAATTTTTCTCTTTTTATTAATTTATGAATCTTATTAGAGGTTTATCAATTTTATTAGCTTTGTCAAGTTTCCAGCTTTTTTTTTTTTTTAAAGATTTTATTTATTTATTTGACAGAGAGAAATCACAAGTAGATGGAGAGGCAGGCAGAGAGAGAGAGAGGGAAGCAGGCTCTCCGCTGAGCAGTGAGCCCGATGCGGGACTCGATCCCAGGACTCTGAGATCATGACCTGAGCCGAAGGCAGCGGCTTAACCCACTGAGCCACCCAGGTGCCCAAGTTTCCAGCTTTTGATTTTGCTGAATCCCTCTATTACATGTCTGCTGTTTATTTTATTAATTTCTGCTCTTATCTTTATTACTTCCTTTCTTTACTGGATTCAGGGTAAAGGTGGTGCTGCCACTCTGTGGAATGGATGACCTTTTCACTATGTGGTGCTGGAACACTTGTGATACCTACAGAGGGGAGAAGTGAAATTTGATTATCTACCTCACACTATACACAAAGATCATCAATTCCAGGTAAATGGAAGATTTAGAGATGAACAGAACGATAAACCTACTAGAAGGTAATATAGAAAAATACACTCTTGAACTGAGGCTGGGGAGATTTTTTAAATAACTTTAAAATAACACATTAAAAATATTAACCACAAAAAAGATTAATACAGGGCGCCTGGGTGGCTCAGTGGGTTAAGCCGCTGCCTTCGGCTCAGGTCATGATCTCAGGGTCCTGGGATCGAGTCCCGCATCGGGCTCTCTGCTCAGCGGGGAGCCTGCTTCCTCCTCTCTCTCTGCCTGCCTCTCTGCCTACTTGTGTTCTCTGTCAAATAAATAAATAAAATCTTTAAAAAAAAAAAAAAAGATTAATACATTTGAGTTCATTAAAGTAAGAACTTGTGCTTATCAAAAGATATCCTTAAGAAAGCCACAGAGTAGGAATATAGCCAAAAAAGGGGCTCACCTGAATATACTAAGCATTCCTACTATCAGTAAGAAAAAACACAACCCACTAGAAAAACAGGCATGAAATTTCAAAAAAAATCTCATAAAAAAGAGTAGCCAAGGGGCACCTGGGTAACTTAGTAGGTTAAGCACCTGACTCTTGTTTTAGGCTCAGATCATGATCTCAGGGTCAGCATGGAGTCTGCTTGAGAACTCTCTCTCCCTCTGCCCCTCCACAGACTAGCAAACATGCACACACGCTCTCTCACTCCCTCTCAAATAAATAAATAAACAAAATATTAAAAAAAAAAAGTAGCCAAATGCAAAAAAAAAAAATGCCCAATATCATTAGGTATCAAGGAAATGCAAATTTTAAAACAATGACATACTACCACCCAACAGAATGACTAAAATTAAAGAGAATGACCAAAGTTTAGAGAAACTAACAGTTAACTCTTTTATACTGATAGCAAAGCTATAAAACTGGTACAACCACTTTGGAAAACTGTTTGGTCTTATCTACTAAAGCTGAACAAAAGTGTGTCCTATGACTCCATCAGTTCTAAAATATGCTTAATGTGTGTAGCCACAGGTGCACCAAAAATCACAAACAAGAATGTTCACTGAGGTGCCCGGGTGCTCAGTGGGTTAGGCATCTGTCTTCATCTGTCTTCAATCATATCTCAGAGTCCTGGGATCGAGCCCTGAATCCAGCTCCACGCTCAGTGGAGAAGTCTGCTTCTCCCTCTCCTTCTGCCCCTCACCCAGCTCATGCTCACTCACATGCTCTCATTCTCTCTCATTCTAAAATAAATAAAATCTTTAAAAAAAAAAAAAGTTCACTGAAACATTAATTTATAAACAGCAAAACATCCAGCAGAATGCTTCTATTAGGGGCGCCTGGGTGGCTCAGTGGGTTAAAGCCTCTTCGGCTCAGGTCATGATACCAGGTCCTGGGATCGAGCCCCACATTGGGCTCTCTGCTCGGCAGGGAGCCTGCTTCCTCCTCTCTCTCTGCCTGTCTCTCTGCCTACTTGTGATCTCTGTCTGTCAAATAAATAAATAAAATCTTAAAAAAAAAAAAAAGAATGCTTTTATTAAATTGTGGCATATATAATGGTATATTTTACAGCAACAAAAATGGACATACTCCAGTCAGATGCGCCATCATGGAAGAATCACATAAAATGATGAGAAAAGAAGTCTCACACACACCCACCCGCCCACACACTACTTACTAAGTATGCGCTGACATTTACATCAAATTTTAAGAACAGACAAAAGCATATCATTTAGCAATACTTGTTTAAGTGGTAAAATTGTAAAGAGAAGCAAAGATAGATTTACTATAAAATTCAGGATAACGGCTATCTTTGGAGGACAGTGATTAAGAGTAGGCAAGAGGGCATGAGGGGAATTTCCACGGTGCTAGCAATATTCTTGTGATAAATCACTGAGCTATGGAAAAAGGGAGATTCATTGGAAGTAAATATGGCAAATGTTAAGGTATGTTGAAGCTGAGCAATAGGAAAATATTAACTATATTATTCTACATACTTGCATGTAGAATCACATCTTTCTAGACACATTTTTTTTTTTAAAGAACAAGTAGCTTTGACCTAAATCTTGCTACTACTTGATGTAAATATCCTAGTTAATCAAAGTTAAAAGTAAAGGAAATTATTCCTCGTCAAAGAAGTTTTTGCAAAGGTGACCAGAACCAGGAGAATTCGTAATCAGGTATGTAGGCATACAGAGATAGCAAGGACTCTAGTATTTTTTTTTTTTAAGATTTGATTTATGTATTTGACAGACAGAGATCACAAGTAGGTAGAGAGAGGCAGGCAGAGAGACAGAGAGGGAAGCAGGCTCCCTGCTGAGCAGGGAACCTGATGCAGAGCTTGATCCCAGGACCCCAGGATCATGACCTGAGCTGAAGGCAGAGGCTTAACCCACTGAGCCACCCAGGCGCCCCAGGACTCTAAATGCATGTATTAGGTAACCATCCCAAAGAAGGATAAGAGGCAAAGCTGATCAAAAAGGATAATTTGGTAGGCGCCTGGGTGGCTCAGTGGGTTAAGCTGCTGCCTTCAGCTCAGGTCATGATCTCAGGGTCCTGGGATCGAGTCCCGCATCGGGCTCTCTGCTCAGCAGGGAGCCTACTTCCTCCTCTCTCTCTGCCTGCCTCTCTGCCTACTTGTAATCTCTCTGTCAAATAAATAAATAAAATCTTTAAAACAAAAAATAAAAAGGATAATTTGGGTGCAGGATAATTTGGGGGGAGCTGGCTGGCTCAGTCAGTAGAGCATGCAACCCTTGATCTCAGGATCATGAGTTCAAGCCCCACGCTGGCTACAGAGCTTACACTGGAAAAGAAAAAGAAAGAAGAAAAGAAAAGGGTAATTTTTATTACCTACTTGACTGCTATGATTACTCTTACCACTAGATGGAACTCTACATGTAAGGTGATCTGTGATTAGTGAAAGGACCAGAAAGAGAATCCACAGCTGAAAAATCAATTACAGAATACTGAAATGCAAGTGCTTTTCAGGCATGTTGAACCCATGAATCTGCAAAATTGAAGGCAGTGGGGGGAAAAAAAAACAACTTATCCTGCAGATGTATCTTTTGGCTGATTGCTACCAAAATGCTACTGCATACCCACAAAACTAAATGTTTCCTCCCTAGTGAATTGCTTAACTGGATTTGTTCTCCAAGAACCACAACCTTGGCAACATCTATCAAAATAGGAGCTATATTTAAAGCTGTCTAAATCTGACTTACCACCCTAAGAGAAGTATGCACTCTCTTACTACTTTTTCAACCCTCTGGCTCTGAAACATGGCTTTCATTGTGTTGCTTTCTGGGAGAGCTGTTAATAAGAATACATATAAATATTAAAGAAGTTATTATTCTTCCTTTTTCTAAATATATAAATAAATATATTCTTCCTATTTCTAAGTAAATATAAATATATTCTTCCTTTTTCTAAATATATATATATATATATATATACACACACATATATATAAAATTTAAACTGGTATCATGAAAGTTGTATATAGAGAGAAAGGATAAAACAGGTCCCATGTGCACAAGCTGGTAGAATTTCTAAGTAACAGAAACAGTTCAAGGTTGATTAGTATCACAAGATTTCTGGAAATTATATCCAATTTCTTGTACAAAAGTTTTGAAACATTTACATTCTAAGGACTGCCCTTTGAGTAGTTGTCCACGGTTTTGTAATTAGGATATCTTATCTCTAATTTAGACTCCAAAAGATCTGCAAAAGCATATCTGACCCCTATATTTGATCTCAAACTCATTTCAAAGTACTTAATTTCAAGGCAACTTAATCTGAATTAAATTAAACTAGTTAGAAATTAAAGAATTCCTGATTGCTTATCTTTTTTTAAATTATTTTATTAACATAAAATGTATTATTGATTGCTTATCTTCTTAACCTTAACATTTTTTGGAAACCTGACCTAAGATTTTGTCCTATGGAATGACAACACAATGTCCTCAGTCAAGAAAGTGAATTATACTTCCTCCAAGTATCAATAACACAAATTTATTGTTATCTATTTACTTGTCAATTTTTATCCTTTTGGGTGTCAAGAGAATTGGTATTAGTTCTTTTTTCTTTTTAAACTTGTATTTATTTATTTGACAGAGACATAGAGAGAGAGCACAAGTAGGCAGAGAGGCAGGCGGAGTGAGAGGGAGCCCGATGTGGCGCTCAATCCCAGGACCCTAGGATCATGACCTGAACAGAAAGAAGGCAGCCGCTTAACGGACTAAGCCACCCAGGTGTCCCGAATTGGTGTTAATTCTGTTACCATCACCTCTCTTAATTTTTCTCCTTCAGGCAAGCGTACAATAAGAAAGTTTATTTGTATTTATTTGTATTAAAAAAATAACATCTTGAACCTGGGTGGCTCAGTCCTTAAGCTTCTGCCTTTGGCTCAGGTCATGATCCTAGAGTCCTGGTAAGAAGCCCCACATCAGGCTCCCTGCTCAGTGGGAAACCTGCTTCTCCCTCTCCCACTCCCCCTGCTTGTGTTCCCTCCCTCACTATCTCTACCAAATAAACAAATAAAATCTTAAAAAAAGAAAGAAAGAAAGAAAGAAAGAAAGAAAGAAAGAAAGAAAGAGAAAAAAGAGAAAATTAACATCAAAATTCCCTATTCGGAGAAATTTCTATAAAATGCTTTGTTGACAATACAGTATCTCTCTTACTATTACCTAAAACAACTTTTACCTAAAAGTTGTTTACCACTCAGAAAAGTATGGTCCAAACTTCAGAAGACTCTTTCCCAACAGACTTTAAATGACACGAGCCTCAGAAATACACAAAGTATTTCTATGTAAGATCAGATTAGGCTCCAAAAGACTACGTCTAAATCGTTTGTTCCAAAGTCCAGAGTCATCCTATCCAAGAGAGACAGCAAGTGCTTTTGCTCTGGCACGTGACATTCATCGCTCACACAACTTCTTAAAAAGAGCTTCTATTACCTAAGTCAGTAGTCATAAGTCTCTTCATCACCTAACATAAGAATGTGAAATCACAGTTACTCAGGTGTCATTTAAAATCAAACTAACCACGACCTACTGAGTGCTTTGTACTTTTATGAAATTCTAAGGTATAGGTACAAGAATCTAAGCTAGTTGCTGGTCTCCGGAAGCTTAAAATTCACCAAGCTTTTATTCTTTTTTTTTCCCCACTATCTCTATTTTCCAAGATAAAAGTAGCCAGCTGCAGGTACAATTAGCTCATGAGCACCTAGGAAGCCCAATGAGTTAACTTTGAAAATTAGGAAAGAATTTTTGTTTTATTGCATTTGCATACACACACACACACATACATTAGCCTTTGAAGCATCACTATTTTTTTTTAAGATTTTATTTATTTATTTGACAGAGATCACAAGGAGGCAGAGAGAAAGGCAGAGAGGAGGAAGCAGGCTCCCTGCTAAGCAGAGAGCCCGATGCGGGGCTCGATCCCAGGACCCCAGGATCATGACCTGAGCCGAAGGCAGAGGCTTTAACCCACTGAGCCACCCAGGTGCCCTGAAGCATCACTGTTTTAAAGAAATCTTAGGGCAACTGCTAAAAATCCTTTGAAATTGGAAGTGTTTATGAGACTTTTTCCTCTGTAGTTAGTCTTAAGCAACCTCCACTTTGGGGAAACACAATATACATTCCCATTCAGTCTGAATGATACCAACTGTTGAGATGATGTAATGTTGAAAAGATAGAGTTCTAATATATGAGATTTTTTTTTTTAAGATTTTATTTATTTGAGAGAGAGCATGGGGAGGAGGAGCACAGGGGGGAGTGCAGAGGGAGAAGCAGACTCCCTGCTGAGCTGGGAGCCAGGGGACATGGGGCTTGATCCTAGGACCCTAGGATCATGACCTGAGTTGAAGGCAGACACTCAACCAACTGAGCCATACAGGCACCCTAAAATATGATTAGGTATGAGATTTTATGGTGCAGGTCTCAATCCTTTATCAAGTATGTAATACTTTTGAAATTTTTTGAAGTATTTCAAAAAATATTTTTTTTATTTTTTTTTTTTTTAAAGATTTTATTTATTTATTTGGCAGAGAGAGAGATCACAAGTAGGCAGAGAGTCAGAGAGAGAGAAGCAGGCTCCCGCTGAGCAAAGAGCCCGATGCGGGGCTCGATCCCAGGACACTGAGATCATGACCTGAGCCGAAGGCAGCGGCTTAATCCACTGAGCCACCCAGGCGCCCCTCAAAAAATATTTTTTAAAATTTAAACATTCTAACATCTTTTTAACACTTCTATTTCTCAACACCTAAAAAGAATGTATTGTGCTGGTTAAAATCTTTACGCTGCCTCTGCCTTTGGCTCAGGCCATGATCTCGGGGTCCTGGGTTCCAGGCATCAGGCTCTCAGGCTGTCTGCTCAGCAGGGAGCATGCTTCCCCCACCCCACCCCCACTTCTCTGTCTACTTGTGATCTGTCTGTAAATAAATAAATAAAATCTTTAAAAACAAAAAACTTTACACTTTAATAAAATTTAGGCTTTATCCTCTGTACAATCTTAATATACATACCCTGTATTTAAATAGTCAATAAAATCGTTAACACACTGATATAAGTATATGTTTAATCCTGTAATTGTATTCAGCATGAAAACAAAACAAGTGAAGAACTTTTTAATTATATTATCCCAGCATCTTTAGGTTAATTTCTAAATTAATGTGTTTCTTCCCTCCCAAAAGGTATAATTAAAATACATCTAGCAAATGTAGCTCTCATTATTGCATGCAATTATAAATTTAATATTAATAACTATGTGATTCTATATAGTTCACTCATGAATTTTTCTTTTTATTGTTACTGATAGAACCCAGCTAAGACACTTTATGTCTGTTCAGATGACTTATTATCTTAAAGCTGTCAAATCATGTTTTACTTCTTTATTAAGACACATCTCAGAAACTTGGACAAAGATCAACCAAACCATTCTAATTTTATATGGGAAAAAATAAGAACAAAAAAAGAAAATTGGAATCATATAATCAGGAGCATTTTTTAAGTGGATATAGCTTTATGTGATATCTTGGACATTTACTGTTAAATTGGGAAAGGTTTATTTGTTACGGTTTGGCTCAGATTATTATTGTAGGTTTTTTTAAATGTTTATTTTTGAGAGAGAGTGCAAGAGAGAGAGTAACTGAGCAGGAGCAAGGGGAGGGGCAGAGGGAATCTCAAACAGACTCTCCACCAACTGGGGAACCCAAGGTGGGGCTCTATCTCCCAACCCCAAGATCATGACCTAAGCCAAAATCAAGAGTTGGACCCTCAACCAACTGAACCACCCAGGTGCCCTTATTACTGTGTTTCTGTAATCTGACTGAGTCCCAAGAAATTAGTTTTATGCTATATAATACACTCTTGTCAGTAAGCAAGAAATTTGATTTATTTGAAACTGATTTATATGCCTTTAAAGGAAACATCTCTTTTCCATAGTTGTGTATATAAGCAATATTTTAGTTAAAAAACCCAAAGGGTTAATACTTCAGCACAGCTAAATTCAGCAGCGAGGTGACCGATTTTTCTGTGGTTCTATTTCATTCCTGCAGTAATAAAACACTGGTGTCTAGCTTTCAGGTAATAATTCAGCTTGACAGGTGCCTGGGTGGCTCATTGGGTTAAGCCGATGCCTTCTGCTCAGGTCATGTTCTCAGGGTCCCGGGATCATCCCTCTCTCTGTCAAATAAATAAATAAAATCTTCGAAAAAGAAGAAAAAATAATTCAGCTTGACAAATCACATATATTTAATCTGGCAACTGATACTGTTATTTATTATGTTTTCATCTGATTATCTTAAAAGCTATGGCTTTATATAGTGTTATAGTTATGAATTTGACACTAACACATTTCCCATTATAAAACATATTATCATTAACCCACTTCATACTTGAATAATTATTTATAAAGTAGAACACAAAAGTTGTGAGCATCTGACAAAATTGTTTTCCCCCCACTATATCACCATAGTTTTATACTTAATTACAGAAAAGAATGATAGTTTTCCTACAAGATTTTAAGTAATAACTAAAAACCACAACACAAAAGATAATACAAGATCATTAACTGTTAAATCCATGCTACACACAATAAAAGATGTACAAATTCAGAAAGAGAAGAGAAACTTTCACCCTTATACAGGAGTTGAGATTTGAGGTAGGTCTTAAAGATGAGTAGGGTTTGGACAGTGGAAAAAATAAATACGTACTTAAATAAGGGGCCCTTTCTTTAAAAAAATATTTTGTATTTATTTGTCAGAGAGAACGCACAAGCAGGGGGAACAGCGGGTGGGGGGAAAGCAGGCTCCCTGCTAAGCAGGGAGCCCAATGCGGAACTAGATCCTGGGACCCTGGGATCATAACTTGAGCTCAAGGCAGAATTTTAACCGACTGAGCCACCCCAGTATCCCAATAAGGGGCCTTTTTGTTTGACTGGTTTCTTAAAAAACATAAAATGTGTTCTCCATATATTAATGGCAAGTCCTTTTCAAAACATAACCTTAAATAAATGGGGGTGTACAGGGGGGGTCACTAAGATTAGTGCAGTGGACATCTGTTATTTTTTCATCCCCAACATCTATCTTCTCCTTCCTCTGATAACATCATACCAATTTTCTTTTGGGCAAGAACCTCTCCCCCTCTTTCAGTGGATGTGGTTTGGTGGGTTGACCCTACTCCCTGGGCAACAAGTGTGAGCACAAGACCCAGGCTTAACTAAACGAAACAGTCTATCCTCCTCATTGATTGAGCAAAGGCCCACAAAGTCAAACTAGAAAAAAAAGACTCAACTCCAAGATTCTTGCTGGATGCTAAGATTGTTAAACCTGTGGAATGTCAGACTGAAGCAGCTTGTGGTCCAGTAATGCTATCTTTGGTGAAGAACTTGGCTTTTCAAAAAGAAAATACACAGGAAATCAGATCTAAGAAAGTAAGAGGCAGATGCCTAGTGACATTGAGTTGAGAAATACGATACGGATTAACCATGCTTAATCTAGCCTGTGAACTTTCAGTTTCTTGAGCCAATCAACAGCATCTCTTTGCTTAAGCTAGTTTAAGTTGCTGTCACATATAGCTGAAAGAATCCTAACAAACCCATGTTTAAAATGTCAGCTGCTGGGATGCCTGGGTGGCTCAGTTGGTTGGACGACTGCCTTCGGCTCAGGTCATGATCCCGGAGTCCCAGGATCAAATCCCACATCGGGCTCCCAGCTCCATGGAGAGTCTGCATCTCCCTCTGACCTTCTCCTCGCTCATGCTCTCTCTCACTGTCTCTCTCTCTCAAGTAAATAAATAAAATCTTAAAAAAAAAAAAAAAATGTCAGCTGCTGGGCGCCTGGGTTGCTCAGTGGGTTAAAGCCTCTGCCTTCGGCTCAGGTCATGATCCCAGGGTCCTGGGATCCAGCCCCGTTGGGCTCTCTGCTCAGCAGGGATCCTGCTTCCCTTCCTCTCTCTCTCTTTGCCTGCCTCTCTGCCTAGTTGTGATCTCTGTCAAATAAATAAATAAAATCTTTTTTTTTTTTTTTTTTAAATGTCAGCTGCTAGGATAGAGCCGAGCCCCTCTTTGGTCGTTTTGGTTATTCTACCTCCCTTCCTCCTTCTTGGGAAATCTCTATTCTTTTTTTTTTTTTTTTTAAAGATTTTATTTATTTATTTGACAGAGAGAGATCACAAGTAGGCATAGAGGCAGGCAGAGAGAGAGAGAGAGGAGGAAGCAGGCTCCCTGCTGAGCAGAGAGCCCGGGAAATCTCTATTCTGAGATCACTTCTTTTTTTTTTTTTTTCTTTTTTAAGATTTTATTTATTTATTTGACAGATAGAGGTCACAAGTAGGCAGAGAGGCGGGCAGAGAGAGAAGGGGAAGCAGGCTCCCCACTGAGCAGAGAGCCCGATGTGGGGCTTGATCCCAGGACCCTGGTATCATGACCGGAGGCAAAGGCAGAGGCTTTAACTCACTGAGCCACCCAGGCACCCCTCTAAGAGATCACATCTTGCTGGGTTCATTCTCACCCCTGCCTCCAAAGTCTGCCCCCATGGCTGTGGCAGGCAGCCTCTACTAGAAAGTCACCCTCTCTCTCCTTTTTTAATTTTTGTCTGATCTCCTGCGCTTCTCCCTGCTGTATCATTTTTCCAACGCTTCTCAGTTTTTCATAAGCCAGTCTTGGTTTTCCTTACAGATGTGAACTTCTGTTCAGCCAAATGCACCAATCGCAGCATATGGCATGCAGCCTTTCTTTGGTTCTTCAGCTCAACTAATTTCAGCAATTTTCATTGTTCTACATTATTCAAAAATTCTTTTTAAAAAATAGCAAAACCATCCCGTGCAGCTGAGTAGCTCAGTCCATTAAGCATCTGCCTTCAGCTCAGGTCATGATCTCAGGGTTCTAGGATCAAGCGGCTGGAGCACAGCATTGGGCTCCCTACTCTGCCGGGAGTAGGCTTCTCACCTCTCTCTCTCTGTTCCTCCCATGCTCATGCTCTTGAGCTCGCACTCTCTCACTAATAAATAAATAAAAGCTTTTTTTTTTTTTTTAATATCAAGTAACTGTCGTTGATGTTAAATCTAAATTCAGGACAAAAGGGTATTACTCTGATAATTATAAAAACTACACTTGTTCCAAAGATTCAGCCACAATACCTAGTCCTAGAACAACCCCCCCCCAAAATTACTGTACATTAGACCCTGGCAGAAATGCAGTAACTCTTTTGAAGTTATATATATTTCAAGATCATTACAAACACCAATTTCTAAAACCTCATATAACTACGTATCAGAAGTTCCAGGTAAAAAGGGAAATGTGAAACTAGCTTGCTCAAAGACACACATTGCTTTAATAGAGAGGAAAGTATCTATAAACAACACACCCTCTGGGATCTTCGCAAGTTTGAAAATGCCAAGATGGATAAGGTAATACTAAGTACTTAAAATACCAGCATGCCTCAAAAAAATAAAATACAGATGAACAATAGTTATTAGGTTAAATATAATTTAACAGTCTTACTCCAGGTTCTTTAATCCGGAAAACAGTTATTCTATTTGGAAAGCATATAGACTTTTACAAACTTACATGCAAATAAGCGTGTCATTGCATATTTAACTACCAATCATTTTCTCGTCCTCATGGACTTGTTCCTGCCCCTCCTCCTCCATTCAGATCCTACACACTATCTCCCATACTTGTC
The DNA here is from genome assembly GCF_009829155.1 of Mustela erminea. NCBI lineage: Eukaryota > Metazoa > Chordata > Mammalia > Carnivora > Mustelidae > Mustela > Mustela erminea. The sequence continues at coordinate 61,665,262 of NC_045627.1, forward strand.
TATAAGAGGCTTAGGAAGTGCTGCAGCAAGGGAAGCACAGAACTGGAGGGAGAGGATTCTCCACATGTGCCAGTGATGGATTTAAGGCCTCTCACCCATCCTTGCCTACTCTGCAAAAATGGAGCTGGAGCCTTTAAATACATTTCCTTCTCCAGTTGGCACAATGTTGAGCATTATTAACAAAGAACACTGGAGACACACTGCAGGAGGAAGAACCTTTCCCTTTCTGGTTCCAGGGCACTCCGCTGGGCAAGCTCCTGCAGTAGGCAAGCTCTGCCAGCACCCAGTCCCCACAGCAAGGGCAGCATCTCCTGATAGCCTCCTGCAGTCTACAGCTCTCAGCAGCATCCATAACTTCCCTCCAAGACACCTCCCTATGAACGGCTTTCCCCAGTACCCTCAAGGGTGGATTTCTAGTAGGTTCTATAAGATTAATTTCCAACAAATTCTACCACAGCAACTTTTCTGCCATTCAGTGTGATAAACAGCCATGCCTTAAACAAGGTCTGGACCTCTTCCTTGTACATTCTACTTCAGCCCTTAGGATTATAGTAGATTCTTTTTTTTAAACCAAGGTATAATTAGCAAATAAAACTGCAAGATATTTAAGGTATATAGCATGATGAGTTCGATATATATATAAGCTAATTGTGATTATCTACTGTTTATATAATCTTTAGAGATTCTTTTCTTTGTTCAAATTACTGTATAATTTCTGTGTCCTAGTTGAACCCTGACTGATACACCAAGTAAAACTAGCAAACCAACAGCACAAAAGAGATGGACTCTGGCATTTCTAGAAACAACCTATACTAAAAGATGGTTAATAAAAGTATGGTTAAGGGGGCTCAGGCAAGGTAACCAGAGAGTATCTTCAAGAAGAAAATGCTGATTTGGGGCACCTGGGTGGCTCAGTGGGTTAAAGCCTCTGCCTTCGGCTCAGCTCACAATCCCAGGATCCTGGGATCCAGTCCCCCATGGGGCTCTCTGCTCAGCAGGGAGCCTGCTTCCCTTCCTCTCTCTCTGCCTGCCTCTCTCCCTAGTTGGGATCTCTGTTTGTCAAACAAATAAATAAATAAATAAAATCTTTAAAAAAAAAAAAAAAAAGGGAAGAAAATGCTGATTTAAAAAAGAAAAGAAAAAGCAATAATCTAACCAACTGTAATATGTCCCTCCAAAAGATAAAATGGGACAAGCTAAGGGGCACCTGGGTGGCTCAGTTTGTTAAGCATCTGCCTTCAGCTCAGCTCGTGATCTCAGGGTCCTGGAATCAGCCAACTGAGCCCCAAATGGGCTCCCCACTCATTGGGGAGTCTGCTTCTCCCTGTCCCTCTGCCCCTCCCTCCAACCCCTCCCTGCCCCCCGCCCCTCCCTCCAACCCCTCTCTCTCACAAATAAATAAATAAAAGCTTAAAAAAAATGAAGCAAGCTCATATATGTACCTTGTATATTCTTCATGCAAATTACCAAGTTTGCATTTATCAGTTGGCTTCTTGTGAACCCAAATGGAGTTAGTCTCCTCAAACCCATCTAATGAATAAAATAGGGTCTCGACTTGAGATAACAACAAAAAGACTGCAACTCTCTGATAACCTTCCTCACAACCAACCAGCAACCTCCATCTTTAACATTTGTTAATTTCACAAATGCTACCAAAGGTTAGAAGCAAAGAAAAGTAAGCCACTCACTAGTTTATGAGGATTAATTTCAAAGATTTTTAAATTTATTTCTGCGAGAGATTGAGAGAGAGAGAGAGATCTAGCATGAGCAGGAGGGGGTGGGCAGAGAGAGCGGCAGACTTCCCCTGAGCAGGGAGCTGGACATGGGACTAGATCCCAGACCCCAGGATCATGACCTGAGCCAAAAGCAGACACAACCAACTGAGCCACTCAGGCGCCTGAATTTTAAAATTCTATTCTTCTTCCCCTTTTTTTGCCAACACTGGCCCTATCTATAAGTATAATGATCCAATTCTCTAAGCCAGGTAACTGATAAAAATAACAAATAAAATTACTCAGATTCAAGAAAGACCACTGAAGAATCTATTCAAGATTACCCTTCAGATAGGATTTGACAGCACAAATACGAAACTGGATTCATATATTTTAAATCATGTTTACCCACTTGTGCATGTAAGAACAGGCAAGTCTTCCTAAGATCAGTAAATATTCCATCTATCACTTTTCTTGAAGGGCCACACTGCTGTCTTATTAGAGAAAGAACACTTTAATTTAAAAAATCTTCAGGAAATTATATGTTTAGTAACCAATATTCCATATCTAAGGTGTATGTAAATTAGCAGAATATAAGATCCTTTTCCCATCTATAGGCACTTCCCTAATCCTCCAAAACCACTTGCAAAATGGGATGCAAGCATCCAAAAGTCTGTTCCTAAGCTTCCTGCTGTTCCTAAGTTCCAGAAGCAGGCTTGGGCCCCAAAACTTTGACACCGCTGACACAAGAATGACAACTTATGACAAATGACAACTTATGACAAATGTTATCACTACCACAGCTTGCTTTGCTTCCCTACAACCCTGTACATTCCCCTTTGCTTTTCCTGGTTCACAGCAGGTTTCTTTTTTCCCTGTGAATATTGAGGTTAAATAGCCTGTGACTCAGGGCACCTTGATGGCTCAGTGGGTTGGGCCTCTGCCTTCAGCTCAGGTCATGATCTCAGGGTCCTGGGATGGAGACCCAAATCGGGCTCTCTGCTCAGCGGGAGGCTGCTTCCCCCATCTCTGCTTACTTGTGATTTCTCTCTGTCATAAATAAATAATCTTTAAAAAAAAAAAAAAAAAAGGCCTGTGACTCTTTGTCATCAATTTTCCCTCTTCATCTAATAATAGTTAGCACTTTCTTTATATATCTTTTCAATTCAAAAAGTACCCTACTGCCAATTATGTAGGGAGGTGGCTTTAATTCCTTCCTGCTTTATTTTCTTATGACTTTTAATTTAATTTAAAAAATTTTTTATTATGTTAGTCACCATACAGTACATTAGTTTTTGATGTACTGTTCCATGATTCATTGCTTGCATATAACACCCAGTGCTCCATGCAATCTGTGCTCCTCTATACTCATCACCAGGCTCACCCATCCCCCCACCGCCCTTCCCTCCAAAACCTTCAGTTTGTTATTGAGTCCATAGCTTCTTATGATTCATCTCCTACCCCAATTTCTCCCCCTTCATTTTTCCCTTCCTTCTAAAGTCCTCCATGCTATCCCTTATGTTCCACAAATAAGTGAAACCATATAATAATTTACTTTCTCTGTTTGATTTATTCCACTTAGCATAATCTCCTCCAGTCTCATCCATGTTGAGGCAAAAGTTGGATATGCATTCTTTGTGATGGCTGAGTAATATTCCATTGTGTGTATGGACTACATCTTCCTTATCCATTCATCTGTTGAAGGGCATCTTGGTTCCTTCCACTTTGGCTTTTTCTCTCTTTGGCCTTTGAAAGTTTTAACTATTTTTATATTGCTCCTGGTAAAGTGGATAGCTTCTATTTGTGGATTCCCCCTTATAACTGTCCACTTAAGAGTAACTTGAAGGTATAATTAAAGTTAGTAAAATTTTAAAGCATTATTCTACCTGATAAAGACCAGAAACAGAGGGGAAAAGGTGTTTACCATCAACAGGTCAAAAGAGAAAATTCTTTACAGGCAGAGCAATTTTTTTTTTTTTACACAATTTATTTACTTATTTGAGAAAGAGAGAACACACAAGCAGGAAGGTCAAGGAAAGGGAGAGAAAATCTCAGACAGACCCCACACTGAGTATGGAGCCATACTCAGGTTCATGACCCTGAAATCATAACCTCAGCGGAAACCAAGACACGTAACCAACTACACCACCCAAGCACCCCCAGAGCAACTTTTTCTTATTTAATTTGATTAAAATTTAAAGCATTGCTAATTATTAGGAATAGGCTTAAAATAATGATGAAGAAATAGAAAGCTAGTTCTTCTTTATGGAATGAATACAAGGTGCCACACCATCAATAGAACATTAGAAATATCTTCAGGGAAAGAAAATAATATGTATGGTATTTATCACCACAAGGAGTATTTTATGTCTTAGATAGGACTACTATTCATTCAGTATTGACCATCTACACAAAGCTAAGCATTGGGAATATGTAATAAAAATATACGTGTGTCCTGCCCTCAAAACCCTTACAGAAATCCAAATTCTCTTTTACAACATGAAATTAATAAAAGAGTTTCAAATTCAGATAAGATTCTGTGAATACCTGTTGATCACATAACTAATACTAGCAATTAATATTTAAATTCTGGGGCGCCTGGGTGGCTCAGTGGGTTAAAGCCTCTGCCTTTGGCTCAGGTCACGATCCCAGGATGCTGGGATCGAGTCCCGCATCGGGCTCTCTGCTCAGCAGGGAGCCTGCTTCCTCCTCTCTCTGCCTGCCTCTCTGCCTACTTGTGATGTCAAATAAATAAATCTTTTTTAAAAAATAAATAAATAAAATAAAATTTAAATTCACTTGGCAACATAGTTGAAAGAAATTCAAACTACTCCTGCTATACAATAATATTTGGTGTTCTATCTTCTTATCACAATTCAAGATTTTAGAGCAGGATGAGAGATGAGCTGATCGAATTTAACAATCACCTCTAGAGTTTCCAAGCAAAAATGATCATTTATAGGCACCTCTGAGAGTGAAAAACTCTTCCGTTTAAGGTATCAACACATTCAAACATTCTATCCCAGCTAGGGAAGGAATCCAGTGGCCCCTCATAAACCCAGCTTCCCAAGACTTGGAATCTCCCATTCAAGACAGAGGGTACCAAGGGACACCAAACCAAAGGGTCTGCACTTTACACTGAGACAATGTAAATAAGCTCACTCTACTAAATTCTCTTATATGTAACCAGTTAAGACATGTACGGTCTCAAGAGTGTGGCCAGATCACCTGGAAATTCTTTCTAGGAAAAGCTACATTTTGCTGTGCCTGTAAAAATTATGATTTCCTAAACTACAGATCTGTTCTGTTCCTTACTTCTACCAAGAAAAAGAAAATCTATCATGTACTGAACGGTTATTACCTGCTAGGCTCAGTGCTACGCACTTTAAAAAGACTGTCTAGGGGTGCCTGGGTGGCTCAGGGGGTTAAAGCCTCTGCCTTCGGCTCAGGTCATGATCCCAAGGTCCTGGGATGGAGCCCCATATCAGGCTCTCTGCTCAGCAGGGAGCCTGCTTCCTCCTCTCTCTCTGCCTGCCTCTCTGCCTACCCTCTGCCTAGTTGTGATCTCTGTCAAATAAATAAATAAAATCTTAAAAAAAAGAAGAAGAAGAAGAAGATGATGATGATGACTAATTTAATCCTGACATTCTCCAGAGTAGACATCTTATGTCCATTTATAGGTAAAGAAATTGAAGCACAGAGAGGTTTAAAAATTGGCCTGAGTATTTTATTCTTTTTGGTGCTATTGTAAATGGAATTGTTTTCCTAATTTCCTTTTCAGACAGCTCATTGTTAGTATGCAGAAATGCAACTGATTTTTGCACGTTGATTTTGTATCTTGCAACTTTACAAAATGTGTTTATTAGTTCTAACAGTCTGTTAGTCTTTAGGGTTTACTATATATAAGATCATGTTGTCTGCAAACAGGAACAATTTTAGTTCTTCCTTTCCAATTTTGAAGCCTTTTTAATCCCTTTTCTTGCCTAGGTGCTCTGGCTAGGACTATCTGCCTCATTCCTTATCACAGTGGGTTATTACCTCACACCTGTCAGGATGGCTACTATCAAAACAAAAACAAAAACAAAAGACAAGTGTTGGTGAGGATGTAAAGAAAACAGAACCTCTATACTGTTGATAGGAACGAAAAATGATGCCACTGCTAGGATAAATAGTAAGGAGGTTCCTCAAAAATATCAAAATAGAATTAACTGTATGATCTAGCAATCCTGCTTCTGTGTATTTAACCAGAAGTACTGCAATCAGGATCTCAAAGAATTGCTAGCACTCTCATGTTTCCTGAGGCACAATTAATAATCACCAAGATTATTCATGTCCATGGGCAGAAAAATGCAATAGCAAAATGCGGCATATACATAGAACGGAATATTACTCAGCTTTTAAAAGAAAATTCTGCAATAGGTGACAACATGGGTGAACCTTACAGACATTATGCTAAGTGACATAAGCCAGTTACAGGAAGACAAATGATTTCAATTACATATATATGAGGTATCCACTGACATGAGATTATCTAAAATAGCCAAATTCATAGAATGAAAGAGTGGAATGCTGGTTGCCAGGGGCCATAATAGAGGGAATGGGGAGTTACTAATTAATTGGCATAAAGTTCTAGTTAAGCAAGATGAATAAGCTCTTGAGATACGATGTACATTGTACCTACACTCAACAGTACTATCTTGCACACTTAAAAAATGTGCTAAGAGGGTAGACCTCGGGGCGCCTGGGTGGCTCAGTGGGTTAAAGCCTCTGCCTTCAGCTCAGGTCCTGGTCCCAGGGTCCTGGGATCGAGCCCCGCATAGGGCTCTCTGTTCATCAGGGAGCCTGCTTCCTTCCTCCTCTCTCTCTCTGCCTGCGTCTCTCCCTGCTTGTGATCTCTGTCTGTCAAATAAATAAATAAAATCTTTAAAAAAAAAACAAGATTTTAAAAAAAGAGGGTAGACCTCATGTTAAGTATTCTATATATATATATACATATATATATTTTTTTTTTGACAGACAGGGATCACAAGTAGACAGAGAAGCAGGGAAGCAGGCTCCCTGCTGAGCAGAGAGCCGGATGCAGGGCTCAATCCCAGGACCCTGAGATCATGACCTGAGCAGAAGGCAGAGGCGTAACCCACTGAGCCACCCAGGCGCCCCTCATGTTAAGTATTCTAAAGCACGGTAAAACCGGTCCAAGAACTCAAATCCACTTCTAACGGACACTCCCTTGCTCCTACTTAAACACAATAAACTGCCTCGAAGCAGATTAGAATGTACTAAGAGGACTCTCTCCCAGCACTGTGTGACGTTAGGGAATTCGCTTAACAGCTCTGAACTTGAGTTTCCTCACCACCAAAATAAGTCTCTGCGCAAACACAACTGGTCGGTCTGCAGTCTTGGCTACCGACCGACCTCGCAAGAGCATCCGCGGGACCAAGAGGAGGTCACGCTGGATCTCAGCTCCTGAGCCAGACCACAGGCATGAAGGGGCGAAACGCTGTAGGAGAAAAGAAAGCCTCGCCCCGCTGGGTCACTATGACCCAAAGGAAAAGCGTCAGTACGACCAGCCCACGGCCTCGTTTCCTAGGTAGCTGGACCAAGAACTGGGCTCACCTCCGGCGGGAATCACTGGCTGGCACCTCCCCTTCACCCTGCGCCTCAGTCGCCATCTTAGTCAGCAAACTTCTCTCACCGCCCCTATCTCCGGCTCCGCCCCCGCGCATTTGGATTGGCTAAGGTGTTCTCCCTCTTCCGTGCGATTGGATGACTAAACAGTTTCATGATATTATTGGTTTATTCAAATAGCTAACGGTCATTGGTCACCCCCAGCCCGGGCGGAAAAGGGTTGGGGACCAGACCCAGCCCCGAGGCTCCTGGGAGTTGTAGTTTCATGTTTCGATGAGACTTTCCGATTCCACCCACTTTTTTTTAACTTTCTGGTCAGAAATCCCCAGCCTACGCTCAAATTAAGTCTGGATGTGAACTCTCAGAATCACAGAACTGTCGAATCTGAAATTGACTTTAAGAACAACGCTCTAGGGGCTCCTGGGTGGCTCAATGGGTTAAAGCCTCTGCCTTCGGCTCGGGTCATGATCCCAGGATCTTGGGATCGAGTCCCGGCATCGGGCTCTCTGCTCAGCGGGGAGCCTGCTTCCTCCTCTCTCTCTGCCTGCCTCTCTGCCTCCTTGTGATTTCTGTCTGTCAAATAAATCTTTAAAAAAAGAAGAAGGAGAAGGAGAAGAAGAAGAAGACAGAGTATACCTAGAAGAGTAGGTACACCGGGGCAATCAAGAAGTACTTGACTATCACTTTTAGCTCACATCCAGCCGCACAGCTTAGCGGTGGGTCACTTAGGCTTCTTTCTACACGCGCCCTTCCGGCTACCCAGAGAACCCATAGGCTTTGCCTCTATGATCTGAAACAAGGAACAAACAGCACCATAACCTTGTCCCTGAATGAGCTTTAATGCTCAATGGTAGAAATAGTCGTAATTATGCTTGTCCTGGGATCAAGCCCAGTATCAGGCTCCCTGCTCAGCCAGGAGCCTCCTCCTCCCTCTCCAGCTCCCTTGAGCTTGTGTTCCCTCTCTTGCTGTCTCTCTCTGTTAAATCAAATAAATAAATAATTTTTTTTAAATTATGTAGTTGTTTATGTGACTATTTATTTCAGGTGAGGGTTCCCAGCTAGATTTCCTACCACTCTTGGGCGGAGACGACCTCTATTTTGCTCCCCATGGCTTGTGGCTCATAGTAACCTTTTCAATAAATAGTTTTTGAACAAACGAGTAAACAAGTCCTCAGATTATAGGATCCAAAATAAAAGTTGATTCACGTGTTCTAATAGATTATTTCAGTCGATGAATTTATATTAAAAGTTTGAAGAAGGTATCAAAATAAAATTGCTTTATGTTTATTCTGTGTTTTATGTTTAACAGAGTTTCTTTGAGCAAATAAATACATGAAAAGTAACACAAAATTCAACAAACACGTATCAGTGAGATTATTCATTGAACCCAAGACACTCTTGGGAAATCCAGGCTGCATATTTGGTGTATATATACAAAGCAAGGAACACAAGACTCAAATTCTGCAAAGTATTTCTCCAAAGTATGAACAAGTTTTTGTCCCAGCCTCCTGATACTCCACATCAACTGACTGACTGACTGACTGGATTGAACTGATGCTTTCACACAGAAGAAATGTCCAAAACTTTAAAGTATTACTGCTACAGGGCACCTGGGTGGCTCAGTGGGTTAAAGCCTCTGCCTTCAGCTCAGGTCATGGTCCCACATCAGGCTCTCTCCTCGGCAGGGAGCCTACTTCCCCTCTCTCTCTGCCTACCTCTCTGCTTACTTGTGATCTCTATCTGTCAAATAAATAAATAATCTTAAAGTATTACTGCTACATCCAAGTAGAATACCACACAACGCTATTTCTGGTTTACCTGTTTGGATGACATTTTTTTTTTAAGATTTATTTATTTATTTGACAGAGAGAGATCACGAGTAGACAGAGAGGCAGGCAGAGAGAGAGAGAGAGAGAGAGAAGCAGGCTCCCCGCCAAGCAGAGAGCCCAATGCGGGACTCGATCCCAGGACCCCGAGATCATGACCTGAGCCAAAGGCAGAGGCTTAACCCACTGAGCCACCCAAGCGCCCCTTGGATGACATTTTTATACAAAGTCCTTAATGTCTGGAGAAATGTTGTCCAGTAGTTAAGAGCAGTAAGCCTACTTTCAAATCCTAGCTCCATTACTTCTAACTGTGTGACCAACAATTTAACTTTGATTCCTTTTCCTCCTCTGTAAAATAAGGATGATAATAATTCTCAGAGCAGTATTGTGAAGATTGAAACGAGATAATCTCTGAAACGCTGCTTACCTGCACAGTGTCCGGCACGTATTGAAACTAGATACATAGTCAAGGTAATGTGATAAATGCTAAGAATGCTAAACTCCCTTCTCAGATAACATTTCTATCTCCATTGCTGCATGATAAGGACCATACTTTACACTTATAGTTACAGCTTAATCAGTTACGCTGGAGAGGAGAATGTTTCTCTGAAAACCAACTATTCCGCTGTGACTTCTGATGAAAAGCAAGTATTGTTGCTGAGTACTGTAAAAGTACTCCCCAGCCAGCAAGACTGTCCTGTTTCTGCGAGGATGTCCTGGCCCCCCTGAAATCTCACTCCATCGAGGTACTACTGCTGGCCAGCCTCGTGATAAGCATGGCTGTCCAGCAGGTATTCATGAAAAGTTCAGAAAGTCATCTTGTTTCCAACAGTCTGGCTGAACAAAAGGTCACAGGATAGTGGCCACAGCCCTCAAGGAGTTACAGACTCAGAGATAAAATGAATATACATAAATCACATACAACAGAAGGCAGATTAGAATTACCAAGAACGAAATAGTAAAGCAGAGAAAAGACTCCTAAGAATTCAGAAGTACAGAGAAGGGAAGGCCAAGGCTCCAAAGGATGGTTTATGATCCCGGGCAGGGATTCGAATCTACCCCAAATGTCATTGCACATCAATCTATCTATCCCCAATGAACTTCCAACACCTTCTGCACTGTTTAATTACACAAATAACACATGAAGATGCTTCCCTTGCAAATAAATAAGAAAATAATACAGATAAAAGCTCCCTTGTCAACCATCCCTACATTCTAGTCCTTCCTCTAAGAAAATGCCATTTTCAGTTTAACATGTGTCCTTTCAAGGGCGCCTGGGTGGTTCAGTGGGTTAAAGTCTCTGCCTTCGGCTTGGGTAGTGATCCCAGGGTCCTGGGGCCAAGACCCACGTCAGGCTCTCTGCTCTGTGGGAAGCCTGCTTCCTCCTCTCTCTCTCTGCCTGCCTCTCTGCCTACTAGTGATCTCTGTCAAATAAATAAATAAAATCTTTGAAAAAAAAATAATATGTGTCCTTCCAGATCGTTCTCTATTATAGTACATTCCTTCAAAAAATATCTACTGAATGCTACTATGTGCTAGGCACTGTTCTAGGCCTGGAAATAGAGATGTGAACAATGCATTTGTTCAAGCAAAGAATTGAGGCATTTCTTTCCTTTTCTTATTTTCCCGTTAATCTTTTTTTTTTTTTTATTTTTAGAAATCTCAACACTCAACATGAGGCTTGAATTCATGACCCCAAGATTAAGAGTCACACGCTCTACCAACTGAGCCAGTCAGGCACCCTTTAATTTTTAGATACATGGTGGTATATTGTACATATTATCTTTGTAGGAGCATCTCAGAGATCTATGACAGTTACACTTTTGAACTGCTATGTTTGCCGTATAATGCTCTGCCATCACCCTTTTGAACTGCTGTGTAGCATTCCACCTTATAGATGCTCCCCAGTTTACTTAAATCACCTCCTCCAGACATAAATTCGGTTTACGTCAATCTGGATTGCAAGCACTGGAAGCTGACTTCGGCTAACATAACAGAAACTGGATTTGTTGGAAGGGTACTGGGGTAAGAGCTGGTGGGAAGGAAGGGGCCTGGGGAGCCAAAAACCCAGCCAAGGTCACACCATTCAGTGCCACTTGACTCAGCACAGTGACCCCTCCACTGATTTCCTAGCTATGCTCGGATCTCCGTATCACTCCAGGGAGAGGAAGAGTCATAAGTGAAAACATCTGATTGGCTGGACCACAGTCACCTGCCTCCATCCTTTTGCATGGAGGAAAGCCCTGTCTCCCACCAAAGTTCTCCCAGTGGGGAATTACCCACAAAAGGGTGGGGGGGAATCATAAGACAAACGTGTGCTACACATTTCTTGCTTCCTGGGACACCTGTTTATTGTGGGCTGGAGCAAAGTTTAACCAGTCATTCTCCTTCAGACACACCGGAGACTAACACTTACATTATTCCATATGCAAGGGGAAAAAAGCTACCTGCAACTTTGCTGTAGAATCCCCTTCAAGACTGGCCATAGGGTGAGTGGAAGAGGGAATTCAATGAGGTGAAGAGAAGAGCAACCCATTCTGTGCAGCTAAAAGCGACCCAGGTCAGGGCTGGAACCGTAGGGGAAGAACCCCGGAGGTCATTTTCCCCAGCCGGGATAACAAGCTGGGAAACAGTCAGGTCACAGGCAAAAAAGGCTGGTGGAGAAAAATACTGGAAGCACACTCAGTCACAGAATGTTCGTGATTGGATTCACCATCAGTCAGGCACTGAGCTCAGCGTTGAGCACTGAGCCATGAATCCTACCTCTGAAAGCTCAGACTGGTGCTATGGGGCACCGGGGCCAGGCTTCCTGGGCATTGAGAGAGGCAAGGAACACACTCTCTGAAAGCCTGAAAATACAGGAAGTAGCCGGGCCCGGCGCAGGGAATGGATTTGAGGGAGGCTTGAGGGGGTCCTGAGTCTTGCAGGGTGAGCTGAAAGTCCTGAACACTGGCCCAATCATTTTGGGGTTTTTGTTTTTGTTTTTTTTCAAGATTTTATTTATTTATTTGACAGAGCGCGAGATCACAAGTAGTCAGAGAAGCAGGCAGAGAGAGAGGGGGAAGCAGGTTCCCCACTGAGCAGAGAGCCCTATGCGGGGCTCGATCCCAGGACCCTGAGATCACACTACCCGAGCTGAAAGCAGAGGCTTAACCCACTGAACCACCCAGGCGCCCCAGCACCGCCAAATCATTTTGAATTGGAGTGCTTCTGGCCCTCTAATCAAAAACACTCAGGCCTCAGGTCAGGAGGCCCCAGGTGCTGATGGTAAGTTTCAAAGCAGTAACATGTATGTGACATTCAAGAATGGGCAGGTTCATTGTGAACTCACTGTGTGGGGTGTTATCTCCGCAGTCATGTGAGCTGAAGCCTGAATGGATCCTTTTTTCTGCCACTACAGCCCATTCTCATGGAGATGGTTTTGATATGGAGAGAAGTTTTGCACATTAAGCCTATACAGCTATTAGGAGGCAGGGTGATGGTCAGAAAAGGCTCCAAGCCTTCCCCAACCTATTTCTTCTCTAGACAGGAGCCTTCAGAGTCAGCTTCCAAGATTCACCCATTCAAAATCAGGAAGTAAAGGAAATTGTCCTTTAGTCCCCTGTAGGCCTGTATAGTCATCCCCACCCATATGACCCATCTTCTTTCAAGGATGTAAGAAGAAAGGATTCCCTTGTTCATTCATTCTTTCATTTACACACACTTCAGTGTGAATTAAGCCCAAGGGTACTTCATTTGGAACATGTGAATGTAAAAGACCACTTCTAATTGTAAGATAAAAGGGTTCTTGCGCAGTTAAAATAACTTCACACGGTCATTTGGATTAGGAAACATGAAAACCTTCTGGGGACTCAGTTGTGTCTCAGATTGCCATGGCTGCATTTCTAGATTTGTTTTCAGATGGCTTGGTTAGTTTTGGCTTACCCCTCTAGACTGTAAGCTCTGTGAGTTAAGGACTACATTTGGTTTTGCTATATGTTGAACTATACGTAGAAGGGATAAAGGATCAAATCAATCAATGAAATCAAAGAAGTAATAAATGAAACAATGAGGTTACTCAGGCCTTATGGAAAAACTACATCCTGCCAATACTGGATGTATAGGTTTTTATTTTGATGTACCAGCATCTCTTAAGGGGTCCTCTGTTTCCCTAGGTATGACTGACCCTATTTCTGGCCAAAAGGTGAGCAAGAGGTCAGGCCTGGCCAATCAGAGGACTCTAACCTCTAGACTTAAGAGTCTTACAGTCTAGACCAGCCCAAGTAACTACTGAAATGAAGAATGCTATAAGAGCCCCATTGAGGGAACTGAATGGGATGGGAGAGCAGAGGGCAGAGGAACCACGACCTACTGGGGAGAGCAGAGACAGCTTCATGAAGGAGCCTCATGGACTGAGCAAGACTTAAATGGCTGGAGATGTGGGAGAAGGCATTCTTTGCACAAAGAATTGGACCAAACATGGGAGAGAGGAATACATCGGATGTGTTTGGAGGTCGGCAAGGGCCCAGTCCGACAGCACCATGGGGGTGAAGAAGAAGAGAATGTTAGAAGAGTGGATCAGGGCCAGGTCTCTGAGAGCTCTGGATACCATGTTAAGGAGCTGAAGGTTTTACTCAGGAGCCCATGTGGACATATTCAGAGTGGGAGTGGTGAGTCACCTGAGCAGGGTTGGGCATTAGGAAATTCATCTTCCAGAAGAGTGGATTAAAGGGAAAGTGGCTAGGGTCCAGACACAAGTTGCTCGAGCTCAGCCAAAGAAACAAGAAGGACGTCGGCAATGGAACCAGAAATAGGGCATGACTACTGGCATAGGCACTGAAGGCCCTGGGGAATAAGAGCGAGGCTGAGTTAAAGGACCAGATTGCAGCACTTGGGTAACAGCCTTTGGATAGTGGTTTGAGAAGGGCAGGTTTTTGGCATCATCCAAAACTGAATCCTGGTTCTTGTGCCGGTGTGATCTTGGGCAAGTTTTCTTATCTGTGGGCCTTGATTTTCTTATCCATAAAAAAGGATAAAACCAAACTCAGAGGTTATTGGAAGACTAAAGGAAATAATATCTGTAAAGCACTTTTTGGTATTGCTAATAGGTATGAAGTTTCTTTTGGGGGTAATGCAAATGTTCTTAAGTTAGATTATGGTAATGGCTGCACAACTCTGGAAATAAACTAAAAGCTACTTAACTATACAACTGAAATGGTGAATTTTATGGTATGTAAATTAGATCTCAATAAAACTGTTACAAAGAATAATCAGTATGTGGCAGCTGCAATTATGATCTATTTCAGCTCCTGATCAGAGTACTTCTTATAGGCCTGCCTCACTGGAATTGCTCTCCAAACCACCTCCGTAGATTTTCCTGCTGTTGTTGTTTTAGAGAGAGAACAAACAATGGGGAAGGAGCAGAGGGAGAGGGAGAGAGAGAATCTCAAGCAGTTCCAATACAGCGCTTGATCTCAGGACCCTGAGATCATGACCTCAGCCAAAATCAAGAGTTGGACGCTTAACTAACTGAGCCATCCAGGTGGCCCCCTGCAGATTTTCTGATTATAGCTGCATTATCTTTAAAAAGTATCTGGGTGGTAACAACAAAGGAGAATGTTATTTCTTCCTCACATAAAAAAGATCCAGAAGTAGGCAGTCTAGAACTGACTTTATGTCTTCTTTCTTTTTTTTAAGATTTTATTTATTTATTTGACACAGAGAGACACAGCGAGAAAGGAAGCTGAAGTGGGGGAAGTGGGTGAGGGAGAAGCAGGCTTTCCTCTGAGCAGGGAGCCAGATACAGGGCTCAATCCTAGGACCCTGGGATCATGACCTGAGCCAAAAGCAGCTGCTTAACGAAGACTGAGCCACCCAGATGCCCCATCCTTTGTCTTCAGAAATTGTTTGAGATTCCTTCAAATGCAGTGCTCTCGCATGGTTCAGTATGGCTGCTGGAGCTCCAGCTATCACATTCACGTTCCAGGCAACAAGATGAAATGAAAAAAGAAAGGTTTGCCCCCGCTCCTACTAGGGAGACTTCTGACATATCTCACTGGCCAGAACTGAATCACGTGGCTCCATCTAGCTGCCAGAGAAGCTGAAAATTGTCATTTGGGGGCTCTGGTGCTGCTGCAATGTGGGGCTCATTGAAGGGGAGAGTGGTACTGGGAAGTGAGCAACAGCTTCTATCTAACGAAGGGAGGCAGAATACAAAGATGATAGATAGATAGATAGATAGATAGATAGATAGATAGATGAATGACAGATAGATCTTTGAAAAGAATAAATATTGCATAGTTTGCCTCCAGGGAGGGAGGCTGAAGACAGGAATGGGGCTGGACTTTTCACTTGGCTCATTTTGACCTTTAGAATTTTGAACCATGTGTCTGTATTACCCTCTTCAAATAAATAAAACTAGAATATTTTTTTGAGAAGACTGAATTGTGCTACCTGATCTACCTGATTTCTAGTTCTGTGGATTCCGCGGCTGTCCCAGGCATCCAGGCAGGTACAAAACCTCTGCAGATTAACCTCTGAGCTCAGGTCATGGTCCCAGGATCCTGGGATCTAGCCTGCATCAGGCTCTCTGCTAAGCGGGGAGCCTGCTCCCCACCCCCCCGCCCCCAGCTTGACACCTTCCTAGCTGATCTGCAGATCCAAGACTGCCTAGCTCTTCCCTTCCTGCTGTCATCCGTTGGGCAAGGGCAGCTCAATCTTTTCTGCAGTTCCATAAATGGGAGTGCTAACTGCATCAGCCTAGAGGGGATCAGCCTGAGGAAATGGGCTCCTGATCGGGCCACTGTTTACCTATGACAAACACTCAGTAAGGGTTTATCGGACCCTTGTCTTTTTATCTCTTCATTCTTCTCCTGTGCCAATGGTAGATGTCCCTGAGCCTAGCGTAACTCAACAGCTAGCAGACAGGCCCTCAGCCCTCAGCCTCAGTTTTTCCATTGATTCTTAGAACTCCCCCAGAACCTCAGTAAATTTCTCCATGGCCTACACATGTTACACAATCCCTTGAAATGACTCACTCTAGTTCCCTAGCACAGCTCCAACAAATCTCCAAAAACTTGGGGGACATCTGGCTGACTCAGCCGGTTAAGCATCTGCCTTCAGCTCAGGTCATGATCCCAGGGTCCTGGGATGGAGCCCCACATTGGACTCCCTGCTCAACAGAGAGTCTGTTTCTCCCTCCCCCTCTGCCCCACTGTGCTGTTTCTCACTCATGTTCGATCTCAAAAAAAAAAAAAAAAATCTCCAAAACTTGGTACCTTATAACAATAGAAATTGGGCGCCTGGGTGGCTCAGTGGGTTAAAGCCTCTGCCTTGAGCTCAGGTCATGGTCCCAGGATCCTGGGATCGAGCCCACATCAGGCTCTCTGCTCAGCGGGGAGCCTGCTTCCCCCCACCACCACCCTCTCTCTGCCTACCTCTCTGCCTACTTGTGATATCTGTCAAATAAATAAATAAAAATCTTTAAAAAACAAACAAACAATACAAATTGATTCTCTCAAGGTTGGAGGTCAAAAGTTGAATATCAAGGTGTCAATTAATAGGTTTGTTTCCTTCTTGGGGACTCAGAGAGAGAGGCAGCTCTGTGCTCTCTGTAAGCTTCTAATGACTGCTGGCAATCCTTACCGTTACCTGGCTCGTAGCGGGATCTCTCCAATCTCTGCCTCTCCAGACACACAGCATTCTCCCTGGGTGTCTCTGTGTCCCAATTTCCCTCTTTTATAAGGAGGCCACAGGGCGCCTGGGTGGTTCAGCCATTAAGCGTCTGCCTTCAGCTCAGGTCATGGTCTCAGGGTCCTGGGATCAAGTCCCACATCAGGCTTCTGCTCAGTGGGGAGCCTGCTTCCTTCTCTCTCTCTGCCTGCCTCTCTGCCTACTTGGGATCTCTCTCTGTCAAATGAATAAATAAAATCTTTTAAAAAACAAACAAACAGAGGCACCTGGGTGGCTCAGTGGGTTAAAGCCTCTACCTTCAAGTCAGGTCATGATCCCAGGGTCCTGGGATCAAGCCCCACATTGGGCTCTCTGCTTGGCAGGGAGCCTGCTTCCTTCTCTCTCTGCCTGCCTCTCTGCCTACTTGTGATCTCTGTCAAATAAATAAATAAAATATTTAAAACAAACAAAAACCTAAAATAATAATAATAAGGAGGCCAGCCACTGCTCTTGAGTCTACCCTCATCCAGTTTGACCTCATCCTAACTTGATTACATCCGCACAGACCCTCTTTCCAAATAAGGTCCCATTTGCAGGATCCTGGCAGACAGGAATTTGAAGGGGACTCCTTTCAACTCAGCGCACTCTTCAAGTTTCCACCTGCCCTGCTGTGTCCCTCTCAACCCCATCCTGTCTTGGGTCCTTTCTGCTTTTATAAACAGCAAATTATTTCACACTCGGGAACCCATGCTCGCCCAGAGCCGTTTATCCATTTTAACCACCAAGTTACAGACCCCGCTGCTCCTAGCACCCTGCTTAACCAGCAGCTAGTTATCGTCCCTGTCCTATCAGCAGCCTCAAGACATTTTCAACTTCTGATTTCTCCGTTTCCACCTTCCTCGGCTGCTACTCTGCTGAGAAGTGTTTAATATCTCATTAGCACCTCTTCGTAGCTCGGTGTGAATCCCCTAATCTCTTAAATTCTCTGTGTACAGGGGCACCTGGGTGGCTCAGTGGGTTAAGCCTCTGCCTTCGGCTCAGATCATGATCTCAGGGTCCTAGCTGGGATCAAGCCCCCCTTCCCTCTCTCTCTCTGCCTGCCTCTCCACCTACTCGTGATCTGTCAAATAAAATCTTTAAAAAAAAAAAAAATTCTGTGTACAAATCCCTCCTCCCCAACCAGCTCAGCTCCTAGAGCCTCCGGATCCGGGCACTGGGCAGCAGTGAAGGGACTGGTAAGGAGGGGATCCCGTGTTTGCCTTGCTGCGGCAGAGGCCCGTTGCTCAGCCCTCAGGGATGCTGCTGGCCTCTGAAAACCATATCAAGCCTCATTACTGCACAGAGAGGCCAAGAACTTAATCAAGCTGCAGCAGACTGTCTACACATCCTTTCTGCACTGGAGAATGAGTCTACATGGTTCCCAAGCCGGGTGACAGGCAACCCAGCAGCCGGATGTCTCCTCTCTTCCTTCCCTCTGGCCAGCTCTGTGCCTCCCAAGCCCCGGGGTAGTTCTCAAGGAAAGTCATAAAATTAACCAACTCTTTTATGTGGCTTATCTTTTTTATAGCATTTGATCCTAAACAATGTCCATCGACAGAATTGAAAGAATTTGACCACGGGGCGCCTGGGTGGCTCAGTGGATTAAAACCTCTGCCTTCTGCCCAGGTCGTGGTCCCAGAGTCCTGGGATCGAGCCCCACATCGGGCTCTCTGCTCTACGGGGAGCCTGCTTCCCCCCCTTTCTCTCTCTGCCTGCCTGCCTCTCTGCCTACTTGTGATCTCTGTCTGTCAAATAAAATAAAATAAAATCTTTAAAAAAAAGAATTTGACCATGATCAATCCTATTACCCAGCACCTAGATTCTTTTTTTTTTTTTTAAGATTTTATTTATTTATTCGACAGAGAGAGATCACAAGTAGGCAGAGAGGCAGGCAGAGAGAGAGGAGGAAGCAGGCTCCCCGCTGAGCAGAGAGCCCGATGTGGGACTCGATCCCAAGACCCCGAGATCATGACCCGAGCCGAAGGCAGCGGCTTAACCCACTGAGCCACCCAGGCGCCCCCAGCACCTAGATTCTACCATTAATATTTTTTAGCATTTAAAGAATTGACATACACTTTTGAAGTGTCCGCTTGTGGTCTTTACTATATTCACGACATTGTACAAACATCACCACTAATACCGAAACACTTTCATCACCCCACAAGAAACCCCCTACCCATTAGCAGTTAGTCCTAATTCCCTTCCCCTCCCACCCCCTGTCAACCATTAATCTACTTTGTCTCTACGGATTTGTCTTTTCTGGACATTTCATATAAATAGAATCATACAATTCGTGGCCTTTCGTGTTTCATATCTTTTATTTGGCAAAGGTCTTCAGGGTCCTTTGATGTTGCAGCATAGAAGAGTACTTCTTTTTTTTTTTTTTAATTTTATTTATTTATTTGACAGAGATCACAAGTAGGCAGAGAGGCAGGCAGAGAGACAGAGGAGGAAGCAGGCTCCCTGCTGAGCAGAGAGCCCAATGCGGGACTCGATCCCAGGACCCTAAGATCATGACCTGAGCCAAAGGCAGAGGCCTTAACCACTGAGCCACCCAGGCGCCCACTTCATTCCTTTTTATGGTGAATAATATTCCATTGTACGAATAGATTACGTTTCATTCTTCCATTCATCATCCAATGAACAGTTGGGCTGTTCTACTTCTTGGCTATTACAAATAAGGCCATGAATGTTTCTGTGCAATGTGTCGTGGGGACACAGGTTTCCAATTCTCTCAGGTACATATCTAAGGAGTGGAATTGCTGGGTCATATAGTAACTAACGTTACATTTCACTCTTCGTGCTTTACCCTCTATCTACCTGTCTCCTGTCTCAACCATCCTTCTAACCAAATATTAATCCATCTCACATTTGTATACACTTGAGAATAAGTTGCAAACATCAGTACACCTCATCCCTAAACTCATCAGCACGTCTATTAACTAGAATTCTAGTATTTGTTTAGTTCTTTTCTTTGCAGGTAAAATGTACATCCAATGAATTCTATGTGTACGATTCGATGAGTTTTAACACATGCAAACGCCTGTGAAACCCGACCATCAGGCCCCTTCCAATCCAGTCTTGCCCCCACACACCCTCGCCAAAGGCAATCTGTCTTCTGATTTTTTTCCCACCAAAAGTTAATTTTGCCTGTTCTGGAACTTCACATAAAGCCATATAGTACGTACTCAGTATATTGTCTCTGAGATGCACCCGTGTTACAGGATGTAGCAATATTCCAGTCCTTTTGGCTGTGGAAGAGGATTCTGCCACCATCACCAGGTGAATGGGCCATCATTGAGCTGCTGTTTTTATGCTGTTTCCAGCTTTTACGGATAAAGCTGCTGTGCTCATCAGCCATCGGCTGCAATGTGAACCTAAGTTTTTATTTCTCTTAGGTAAATGCCCAAGATTGAAATTCTTTCATTGGGTAAGTATATGTTCAGCTTTCTAAGAAAACTCCAGACCTCTTCCCAAAGTGGTTGTACTATTTTTTTTTTTAAAGATTTTTATTTATTTATTTGACAGACAGAGATCACAAGTAGGCAGAGAGGCAGGCAGAGAGAGAGAGAGAGAGGAGGAAGCAGGCTCCCTGCAGAGCAGAGAGCCCGACGCGGGGCTCGATCCCAGGACCCTGGGATCATGACCCGAGCCGAAGGCAGAGGCTTTAACCCACTGAGCCACCCAGGCGCCCCGGTTGTACTATTTTTCATGCCCAAAACGATGTATGAGGGACCCCTGGGTAGCTCAGTCGGTTAAGTGTCTGCTTTTGGCTCAGGTCATGATCCCAGGGTCCTGGGATGGAGCCCCACATCAGGCTCCCTGCTCAGAGAGAAGCCTGCTTCTCCCTCTCCCACTCCTCCTGGTTGTATTCCCTCTCTCTCTGTCCAATAGATAAAATCTTAAAAAAAAAAAAAAAAAAAGTAACGGATCAAAAAAGAAAAGACACATTATTAAAAAAAAAAATGTATGTGGCTTACCAACTTTGAACCAAAGAATAAAAACACTATTTCCATTTAAACTTCTAAATAATTAGGTGCAGAATATTGTAGCTAATGTCTGTCTGTCTTGACCATACTTTCAAAAGAATAATGACTTTAAATGAGGGGATGGGGTGGGAGGTCAGGGTACCAGGTGGTGGGTATTATAGAGGGCATGGATTGCATGGAGCACTGGGTGTGGAGAAAAAATAATGAATACTGTTAGGCTGAAAATAAATTAATTTTTTAAAAAATTTTTAAAAAATAAAATGAGGGGATGCCCTTTCAAGATAAAAAGTGCTCAACAGGGGGTCCTGGGTGGCTCACTTGGTTAAGCATCTGCCTTCAGCTCTGGACATGATCTCCAGGTCCTGGGCTCTAGCCCCACACCAAGCTCCCTGCT
The DNA here is from genome assembly GCF_009829155.1 of Mustela erminea. Classification (NCBI taxonomy): domain Eukaryota; kingdom Metazoa; phylum Chordata; class Mammalia; order Carnivora; family Mustelidae; genus Mustela; species Mustela erminea. The sequence continues at coordinate 61,686,500 of NC_045627.1, forward strand.
CAGCAGCAAGTCGGCTTCTCTCTCTTTCCCTCTGCCCTTCCTCCCTGCTCATTCTTTCTCTCTCTCTCTCAAATAAATATATTTTTTAAAAAATTCTCAATAAGCCAGGAGTAGAAGGGAATGTCCTCAACCTGATGAAGCCATCTTTTTATAAAAACCCACAGCCAACATCATACTTGATGATGAAAGACTGAATGCTTTTCCCCTCACCATTTCTACTCCACATTGTTCTAGGTCTAGACAACTGGACCAGAAAGATAAAAGGCTTCCAGACCAGAAAGAAAGAAGTAAAACTATCTTTATTTGTAGATGTTATGATCATATAGAGAGAAAATCCTCAGGCAGCTACTAAAAAGAAGTAATGAATTTTTTTTTAAGATTTTATTTATTTATTTATTTATTTGACAGAGAGAGAAATTACAAGTAGGCAGAGAGGTGGGCAGAGAGAGAAGGGGAGGCAGGCTCCCTGCTGGACTCTGAGATCCTGACCTGAGACAAAAGCAGAGCCTTAATCTACTGAGCCACCCAGGCACCCCAAGAAGTAATGAATTTTATGAAACCCCATAGAAGTCCATATTTCCAGGGCACCTGGGTGCTGAATGGGTTAAAGCCTCCGCCTTCGGCTCAGGTGGTGATCCCAGGGTCCTGGGATCAAGCCCTTCATTGGGCTCTCTGCTCAGCGGTGAGCCTGCTTCCTCCCTCTCTCTCTGCCTACCTGTGATCTCTGTCTGTCAAATAAATAAAAAAATCGTTAAAAAAAAAGAGGAAGAAGAAGTCCAGATTTCCAAGATGTAAAAATTCACTGGCTTTCTTCAAACTGCCTCTTCCTTTATCCCCACATTCTTCTCTCCACACTTGGCAAGAATAACGCAACTCTTTTTTTTTTTTTTAAGTTTTTTCTTTTTTTAAAGATTTTGTTTGCTTATTTGACACACACACACACAGAGACAGAGAGACCACAACTAGGCAGAGAGGCAGGCAGAGAGAGAGGGGGAAGCAAGCTCCTGAGCAGAGCGCCTGATGTGGGGCTCAATCCCAAGAACCTGAGATCATGACCCAAGCAGAAGGCAGAGGCTTAACCCACTGAGCCACCCAGGCGCCCTAACTCAACTCTTTTTAAACAACTACCCAGGGGTGCCTGGGTGGCTCAGTGGGTTAAAGCCTCTGCCTTCAGCTCAGGTCATGATCCTGGGATGGAGCCCCAATGGAGCCCTCCATGGAGCCTGGCATCAGGCTCTCTGCTCAGCAGGGGAGCCTGCTTCCTCCTCTCTCCCTGCCTCTCCGCCCTACTTGTGATCTCTGCCTGTCAAGTAAATAAATAAAATCTTAAACAAACAAACAAACAAAAAACAACTACCCACCTATTCCCTCCATGCCATTCCTCCATGAAGGTTTGCTCCTGTTATTACACATCTTGGAACTGCCCACCAAAACCCTTGTTTCTCTTCATCTGGACCCCAGAGTTCCCCTAGTACTCCGTTTCTGAATTAGATTACTCAGTATTTTAAGCAGCTCCCTACTGCCTGGCTTCTGTATTTGTGTGTCCATGTATTGTGGCTTAATTTTTAAAACAGCTTTATTGACATACTTTACATATGAAATTCACTCAGTTTAAGAGAACGTTCAATGATTTTTAGTAAATTTACTAAGTTATTCAACCATCACCATAATCTGGTTTTGAATATTCCTCTCACCCTAATAATATTATCTCCCCTGGTTGGCTCCTAAGGACTGGACCACCAGAAGTCTATCTACAAGCTTAGAGTTTGGAAGTTAGGCCTGAGGGATTTGGGATTTTGAATAAAGGTCTAACATCTCTGGGCAACAAGACAGCAAAGGTTCATTTTTCCATCCCTCCTACTTTTTTTTTTTTTTAAAAAAAGGAAGTTCTGGTTAATCATTAAGCCAACCACAGTCTCTTGAAGGGTTAAACTCATCCGCATCTCCATTATCATCCAAATAGTTCATTTTGCCCTCCCGCTTCCCCCCCACCACCCCCAAGAGGATACTCCCCTGCTGATCTGAGGCATTTTTAAAGAACTTTGTAGCTCACTTCACACCCCCGCCCAAGACCAACGACCTCCTCTCTCCTGGAATGCCAGCCCCGGCCCAGGCCCGCTTGTGCCCATGCTCCCGGTCAAGAAACACTCACTGAGGCCTTTCTTCCCAATTCTAACTCTGCCACGGCTCCCCCGTCCCCGCCCCAACTCCCATCGAACCGCTAGGGCCCGGTCTTCCTTTTCATCCCTGTCGGCCTCGTTTCCCTAATCTCCAGGCAGATCCCGAGCCTGAGAGCTGCATCCTCGCCTCACTCGCCGGGTCAGCACTTCCCAGACGCTGGCACCCGCACCTCTAACGCGCAAATGCCAAAACCAGACTAGTTGACGCGCCTAGAGGAGGGGCATGTGTGGGTGTAAGCGTCGGTGCTAGTGTGTGGAAGAAACCAACTAAGTACACGCCGGTGCTCCTTTCCGGGAAATGCCACCCACGCCCGGCTGACAGAGCGAGCATCCGCACCCCAGCGCCTCCCGCACACACCACTCCAGGTTGGCGAGCTCAGAAGCAGCTAGACTTCCCCCTGCACCCGGGCCCAGTGGGCGCCCCGCCCCACAACGGAACGGCGCACCCCCGGCCCGGCGCGGTGGTAGGGCCCGGCGGCGACGTCACCCATTGTTTACAAATCAACCCGAGCCGGTAGGATTCCGGCTCCCGCGGCTGCAGGCGCTCGGCGCGAGTGTCTGGTGGGCTCCCGCTTCCGCGTCCGCCCCGGCCCCGGCCCCGGCCCCGGCCCGGTCCCCGCTTCGGCCTCACCCCCGCGCCCCGCTCCGCCGCGACCCACCGAGTCCTGCCCGCCGCCGAACTCCGGGTGCCCGGGCGGGGGGCCATGCCGTGCGGGAGGGAGGAAGAAGAGGAAGCCGGCGAGGAAGCGGAGGGGGAGGCGGAGGAGGAGGAGGAGGACAGCTTCCTCCTGCTGGAGCAGTCGGTGACGCTGGGCGGCTCGGGCGAGGTGGACCTGCTGGTGGCCCAGATCGGCGAGACGCTGCAGCTGGACGCGGCGCAGGACAGCCCGGCCTCCCCGTGCGCGCCCCCGGGGCCGCCGCTGCAGCCCCCGCGGCCCCCGGCGTCGGTGCGGGCGGACAAGGCCCGGCCGCCGGCGCTGCCGCTGCTTCTGCCGCCGGCGCCGGCCGAGCCGGTGGGCCCGGCGCCCCCGGGAGCCCTGCGCTGCGCCCTCGGGGACCGCGGCCGCGTGCGGGGCCGGGCTGCGCCCTACTTCGTGGCCGAGCTCGCCGCAGGCCCCAGCGCGCTGTCCGCACTGGCCCCTCAGCCCGGCCTTGACGGGCCTTCGGGAGCGGACAAGCCGGGCGCCCCGCAGCCGCTGTCGGGCCCGTGCCGCCGAGGTTGGCTGCGGGGCGCCGCCGCCTCTCGCCGCCTGCAGCAACGACGCGGGCCCCAGCCCGAATCCCGCACCAGCGACGACGACCCGCACCGGCTCCTGCAGCAGCTGGTGCTCTCGGGGAACCTCATCAAGGAGGCGGTGCGGAGGCTTCATTCGAGACGGATGCAGTTACACGCAAAGCTTCCCCAGCGCCCGCTCACCGGCCCTCTCTCGGCCCCAGTGCATGAGCCCCCTTCGCCCCGCAGCCCTCGCGCGGCTTGCAGCGACCCCGGAGCGAGCGGGAGGAGGGCGCAGCTCAGAACTGGCGACGGCGTTCTTGTCCCTGGCAGCTAACACCCCGGGAGTGGCCACAGCGCCAGCCTCTGCCTGGAAGGCAAGGCATTCCCCAGAGGGCTGCATCCCTACTCCGACGGTGAACTCGCGTTTTTGGAAGCGGGAAAATAAGCTAATGCAGACGGGGAAAGGAAAAACCGCGAATATTTTCGTGGGGGAACTAATGGGGGACCCCGATGCGTTTGAAAAACCGAAGGACTTGGCCCTCTTTGAGGCGGATTACAGAACGCACCCCAAGCTCACATTCAGTAGTGCTCCTTATTTGGCGTGACGAGTCCCAGCGGCGTAGCGTGCGGTTCCACGCAACCTCTCGGGCCCTCCAGCCCGGCGACCATGTGGCCACACTCCACGCGCCTCAGGATCGCCGAGCGCCCAAAGGACGAGGACGATCCCAGTTACTTGCTTTACCTTTTCAGGGCTGGTTCCTGATCCACTGGGGGGAGGGAGGGGAACAGGAGTAGACCATCATTTCAGGGAGAACCTCAAACTGCCAGACTTGAAAATTTACGACTCTTTAAAAAACCCATCTCGCGTCTTGTGGGTGCTGGTTCTTAATACAAAACACGCGGTACCAAGAAAGGGCCATTTGGGGAGTTGGATAGGAGTAACGCGTGTTCTGCCTCCACTTTGCGGCTGGCTGCTGTTCTCAGAGCGGCGGGGGAAGGGCTCGCGCGCGGTGGGGATGGGAGGCGGGGGCGGGCGGTGCTGCGGAAGGGTAAGGTGAGGCTCGGAGAGAACCTTCCTTCCTCTCTCAAGTGTTTGCGCAGCCGACCCCCTCCTCCTCGGGTTCAAGGTCACCGTTTTCTCCGCGCGCGCAGGGTTCCGGGGCTTCAGTAGTGCACAAGAGTTGCCGGGTTGTGCCTGTACTCGGGAGAAGTGCTGGATGTTCTGCAAGTGCTGGAGTCTCTTAAGGACACGCGCACCGCGGCCACCGCGGGTGTGGGAAGGCGGGGACATGCTGGGCGCGGGTGCCTTCCGCGGCGACCGCGCCCTGGGCTTTCATAGAAACGGCCCAGTCTTACCTCGGGTCCCGGCACTCCCCCGCCCCCTCGGCTCTGCTGTCCTACTCCAGGCGGGTGGCGCTGGCGCTCCTGGGGGCCCGGGCTGGGGGTTGGGGAGACGCCACGTGACGGGCACTCCGGGGACACAGCCTCGCACAGCAGCTTATAATGGACTCTCCGGGGCCATTTGCAATAACAGCTGCAATTCCCTGGATAGACGGAGTTGATTTCCTCCCTCTGCCCCTCCCCCAGCCATGCCAGCTCGCCTTTGTAAGTGAAGGAAACCGAGTAGAAAATGTGACCCTCCAAACGGAGAAGCTGCAGGCTTTGCCATTGTGAAGCGTGGTGAAGTGTTTTTAACATACCGTTCGCTTACTCTGAGGGATCTAAAACCGTGTCGTTGGTGTTTTAGTTTTAAACAATTCAATGGCTTCTTCATCGTCCAGATGTGGCTGTTGAGGTATCTACACTTCGCACCGGAGTGTCAGGAATTGTGGCTGTCCTGATTATAGGATTTTAACTTAACTGAAATAACTTGTTTTTAATAAATGCATTGAGGTTTTTGTTAGGGCTTTTGTTTTGTTTGGTTGGTTGGTTTTATCTTATTCTTGCCTCGGGTGGGAAAGATGCACAAAACACATTTCTCTAATCCATAAACCTAAAAACACTTGGAATCCTTGTCAGCCTGCCTTGGGGATGGTAATTAGAGCGCCTTTGTGTCTGAGCAGCTCACTAGTTAAGCAGGGTCTGTGGCTGGGTGTGTATTGGTGCTGGCAGGAAATTAAATGAAAGTGAGGTCAGGTTTGGGACCAATCCCATTCACTAAAACCTTAGAGTCTTTGGATTACTAGTCCATGATGGAGATGTTTTATGAAGGGGCCTCTGACTGTATCCGCAGAGGACATCAGATCAGGCCATCACGGCAGACTGGGAGGCTCATCACTTTTTTTTTTCCCTTCTGTGGTCATTGAAGACTTGTTTCACAAGGCAGTTCTTAAGGCTGGGGCAGCTCTTGGTTAGGGGCCGATCACGATACAAACCCACGGTGGGAAGGCTGGTTGGCAGTGTCTGAAAGGACTCCTCTCTCTGCCCTTGGCATGTTTGCTGCCATTCTCTACCTAAGCCGTGACCTAACAACCCGTCTCTGTCCCTCCCTCCCTGAGTTACTTCAGTCTATTCCCTCCTGGAAGGAGCCACACTGGGCGACAGATTACCCAGGGTTTGAAGCCACTTATTAAATGGGGTCCTTGGACAAGTTGCTCAACTTCTGTGGTCTCTGGTTTCCTCATCCGTGAAGTGAGATGAGGAAAAGGTTCTCGGCAACTGGCAGGTGCTGGAGATGAACAGCCTCGTCCCTACTCCTTCCTTCCCAGCACTGCCCCTTGGCAACCAGACTGGGTCTTCAGTTTCTCATGAAAGAGGAGCATGCCATCCATGGTCCTAACAATGCTTTCTGGATTGACTGCTGTATGATACAGTCTTAATTGTCTAACACCCTTTCGGACTCTGTGCCTGGTGTCCGTACATCCCCATTCTCTCAAATACACCCACCGTCCCCGATGGCCTGTGAGAAGTTCCTCCTGAGCACCCCAAGCCAGCTGTTTCCCACCTGTCCAGGAAGTGTGGGAGGCTTGTCCAGTGCTGCTCAGTAAGGGAAGGCTGATTACAGAGGCTCTCAGACAAATGGTGGGGAGGGGTGCTCCAGCCCTGCAGGAGGCTGCCACCTCTGGGCACTGAGCAGGAGGAAAGTGGTCAGGTGCTGGCCGCCCCTGGCATTGCAGTAGCCCTGAGCTCCTTGGCTCCACTACTTTAGTGGGGATGGGATTTCCTGGATGTCAAAGGGTTAGGAGCAATCCAGGGCTGAACTGGCCCATGATTTGATGCCCCTTGCACAAACCGTGCTGGCTTGTAATGACCGGTTAAGGCTCGACTCAACCATGGGGTTCACACAGTACTACTCCCTCCATAAAAAAGGAAGACCGGAGAAAACAAATGCCTACTATCACGCACTTTAAATACCCTATGGCCCTGGGACGCCTGGGTGGCTCAGTTGGTTGGACGACTGCCTTAGGCTCAGGTCATGATCCCGGAGTCCCGGGATCGAGTCCCGCATCGGGGTCCCAGCTCCATGGGGAGTCTGCTTCTCCCTCTGACCTTCTCCTCACTCATGCTCTCTCTCACTGTCTCTCTCTCAAATAAATAAAATCTTTAAAAAAATAAATAAATAATCCTTAATAATAAATAAATAAATAAATAAAATACCCTATAGCCCTAAGTGTCCCTCTTTTTAAAAATCCTGCAGCTCGGGACGCCTGGGTGGCTCAGTTGGTTAAGCAGCTGCCTTCGGCTCAGGTCATGATCCCAGCGTCCTGGGATCGAGTCCCACATCGGGCTCCTTGCTCCGCAGGGAGACTGCTTCTCCCTCTGACTCTGCCTTCCACTCTGTCTGCCTGTGCTCGCTCTCGCTCACTCTCTCTGACAAATAAATAAAATCTTTAAAAAAAAAAAAAAAAAAAAAAAATCCTGCAGCTCTTACTAGCCACCCCCAAATCCTCTTTTGGAATAAGTCAAGGTTCACACAAGTGATTTTAAGTTATTAGACCATTTTATAAGTGGAAAAATAGTATCGAAAGGGACAGGGTAGAGTGACCTACTGAAGTCACTTATGAAGTCAAAGGCCTGTGGGAGTCTAGAACCCAGGTCTCTGGGCTCCCAGCTCGGGCCTATCTCCAGGAGCCTAATACCATCACACACAGTCCAGTACTGTCTACTGCACAACTCCACACATGAATGACCCCTCTGTTGTCCAACACGGCGAATCTGCCCCCAGAACCCAGAAAACCCTACCCCAGATTTCTAGGCTGAACTAGGGAAAGCCAGGTATGGGCCACAGCCATTTTCTTACAAAACGTTCAGGATCCTATGAAGACAGCTAGCTGGCCACAGAAAATGGCCTGGACGAACTAAAATACCAAGCTCTAAAGTGAATGAAAAAAATACAAAATAAAGTTAAAACACAGAAAGTGGCAAATGACAACAAGCACCATGAGGAAAAGAATGGCCCATCTTACGGAGGACTGTAGAGTCTGCTGCCCCAAAATTTCGTTCTCAATTAGGTGCAAATGCTACAATATTTGGATTCAATTTTCACCCTTCCTTTTTCAGCTCATAAGCAGAGACATAGAACGAAGATCAGACACCACTTTCCTACCCAGCAAAGTCTGTGTTGAACCCTGTGATCCCTTCCTTCCAATCAGGAAAGAGTTACCCTGGCAACCAAATTACTAACTCACTCAATTAGCTCCCCCCTTTTCCCCCAATGCTCAGTAATCACAGAATGTCAGCCCAGGGAGAGCTAAGCCTTAGGCGGTCTAGTGCTATTGCCTCATTTAGGCATGGAAGCCCAGAGAGGTTTCCACTCAGAGATGCCCTCATCAGAACACCGTGCAGACTGGTCCAGGCAAAGGGTCAAGACCTGTCCCACACAGCACGTCCTTCTAGTCTTCCATCCATAACTAAAGGGAGAACAAGTGACCTGCCCTTTACAGTTTCCCAGAAGCAGGAGACAGACAGGCGTGGGCTCTGCAGGCGGCCCTCCTCTGCCTCCACACAGGCAGCTGTGGGATTTGGGGCAGGGTCCTTAATCTCCATGAGTTCAATGAACTCATCGGCAACATGGGGTAGGAATGGAGCCTACCTGGAAAAATCATGTGAGTGTTCAACTAGATAATAATATAAGGGAAGCAAATAGTAAACACTCAAATAATAAAACATCAATTCTGCTATTGCATGAAGGCCGCTACTTTGTTTTCTGTGGAAAACCCTGCTTTTTAAAAACTTCTTCAGGGGCGCCTGGGTGGCTCAGTGGGTTAAGGCCTCTGCCTTCAGCTCGGGTCATGGTCTCAGGGTCCTGGGATCGAGCCCCGCGTCGGGCTCTCTGCTCAGCGGGGAGCCTGTTTCCTCCTCTCTCTCTCTCTCTGCCTGCTTCTCTGCCTACTTGTGATCTCTGTCTGTCAAATAAATAAATAAAAACTTAAAAATAAAAAAAAAATAAAAAAATAATTAAAAAAAAATAAAAACTTCTTCAATCTGTTTCTTAAAAGGCATAAACCTGGGTGTCTGGGTGTCTCGGTCAGTTAAGCGTCTGCTTTCCCCTCAGATCATGATCCCAGGGTCCTGGGATTGAGCCTCGAATCCGGCTCCCTGCTCAGCAGTGATTCTGCTTCTCCCTCTGCCTGCTGGTCTCCCCTACTTGTATTCTCTCTCTCTCAAATAATAAAAAAAAAATTTTTTTTAAGATTTTATTTATTTATTTGACAGACAGAGATCACAAGTAGGCAGAGAGGCAGGCAGAGAGAGAGAGAGAGGAGGAAACAGGCTCCCCGCTGAGCAGAGAGCCCGACGTGGGGCTCGATCCCAGAATCCCGAGACCATGACCTGAGCCAAAGGCAGAGGCTCTAACCCACTGAGTCACCCAGGTGCCCCCAATAAAAATTTTTTTAAAAAGAAAAGCATAAACCTGTTTCCTCTGAAGATCAGGTGCTTGAGCTTACAACCCTGTTGTATAGGTAAGTGCTAAGGCAAGTACAGAGGAAGGGAATATTCAGTATAATAGAGGTTTAATCTCAAAAGTGTGGCAATCCCTTTGAGCCCAAACCTTGAATGCAGATCACGATTGGGACTGGTAGAGTAGGAGCTGCAGAGAATATTAACAAAGGGGAGGGTTTGTGCTGAGGACAGCCTGGGACCACGGCTCTTAATGCCCCCATCAGAAAAACCATCCCCTTCTAATTCAGATTCAGTGCTCGGCTGAAGGTCTGCGCGCCCACCCTGTCCATTCCCATTCCTAATTTGTACTGAGAAAATCATGCGATTTCGTCACAGGCAGTGACTTTATAGTTCATTTTGTCCTTACTCTTCATTTTATTTACTGTCATTAGAGGGTTATCTTAGGAGCTCATATGTGAATGTCTTCTTTCCCCAAAGAGATTAGATAGTCTTTGATGGCAGAGGACAAGAGGAGGAGGAGGTGTTGGGCAGCTTATCAGGCTACTTGGCATGGGGGACGGTCTGAGGTTGGGGAGAACATCCACCACATCAGTCAGATCGGTTGAATGGCTGTTATAACATCCAGGCACAAGGTGATAAGGGGCTTGGTGGGAAGAGAGGAAAAGACAAGACACACTTTGAAAAGGAAAAAAAAACCAAAAAAAACAAAAAAAACGAGCAAACCCATAGGCCTCCTGTAGTACGTTGTGGCATCTCAAATGTCAGTTAGTTCTGGAGCCAGACTGCCTGGGTGGCCACTTCTGGCTCTTTCCTTTAAAGCTCCTTCTGGTGACTTCACATCACCTAACCTTACTTCCAGTTCCTTGTCTGCGAATTGTGGTAGTAATGAAGCCCCCGCCTCACGGGGTTTAAGGATTCGCCGAGCTAATGCTAGTAAAAATGCTGAGACCACTGCCCAAAACATAACTGCATTGAGTAACGCTGCCTGGGAACTGGCATGTAGTAAACATTTGCAGAGCAAACAAATAAGGAGATTTCAACACACTTGTAGAGCCTAGGGAGTGGGGTGCTTGGGGTGAGGAGCTGTGTTTCCTAGAAGTTCGAGAAGAGGGAAAAGGAAGGACAGCAGCTAAAAGGGAAAAACTGGACAAAGGGACGGATCTGCTCAACCAAGAGGGACCTGTGCTTGATGGTCTCCGGGAGGGACGTGCAGAGGGAGAAACTGAAGGGAAGGCGCTCAAAGGGACAAGGCCACCTGAGGAGGTAAGAAGGAACAGCGTGCCTTGAACAGCAGGGTTTTGGGGGGGTCAGAGGGGTGGCTGTCCCACTTGACAGTGCCTTATGTCACAAACTGTTCTGCTGCAGTGGGCCAGGGACCTGACTGCTGGCCATTGGAACCACCGTGTATCACCCTTCGTGCCCAGGATAGCTGCATATGCTTGTGCTGTCCTGTGTGAAGGAATCCTTCCCTGCAACTTAACGCTCCAATAGAACGGAAGCTCAATTTGCTCTCAAGGAGTTGATTAACTGCTGCCCCTTATCAATTAACTGACTCATAGGAGGTAAAATTCACAACCCCCAACTGATAGGCTGCTCAGGCAGTTTGTTTGACTTATTGATTTGAGTGGGTTAAAAAAAAAAAAAAATCACAAGCTGGTTATCGTCTTGTTACCTTTGGCCTGCCTTTTGCCTGTTTTCTTTTTTTACTAAATAAGATTCCACAACCTAACTTGGTTAAAAATTGATCTCCTAGGTTTTTCCAAAAATCTTCCCTGGACTGGAGTCATAATCACCTTTCTCCAGACACACCAGGCACAGGACTTTGCTTCAGCGGGGCTAAGGAGGCAAAGAACTCACAGTGCACATATCCAAGACACACGGCTTAATGGTGCCAAGGAGGGAACGTAACTTCAGGGTGCAAAAAAGATAGTGGAAGTCACTGAGCACGTTCTGATTCCATATACTCTGGACCTAACCACAGAGGATGTATGCAGACATAACGTAGCTACAGCTGTGTGTGTGTGTGTGTGTGTGGGTGTGGGTGTGCGCGCGCACGTCCATGCACCTGCGTAGACCCACTCACACAGCCACCGTCCCTTACCGTCCACCCTTCAGCCTCCCTCAGTTCTACTTTTACTTTCCGTCCCTTTCTATTAGTTACTTTTCTTCCAGCCACGTAGTTGGGAAGCATTGGTCTTCGTAAAGTACTTCGATCGGAGCCTGGCCCCTGGCAGGCACTGTGTCCATTTGCCAGTGTTAGTACTACTTCACGAGGGCCAGCGTCTCCCTGGCTCCTTCTGTCCCCCTTAGTTCTAACTCCCGGATCCTTAGCCCAGCCCTGCTCTCTCTCTCCAGCTTCTAGTCATTTTTGAACCACAAGGCTGCTGTCCCCATAGCTTCCCACATGAAACTCCTCATCGAGCCCCATCCCCCCACTCCAACAACCAGCTTCTGCTTGCCACTTCCCTATTGTTCTGGACCTTCTGGGCTCAAGACTTGCAGAATGTTACCAGGGAAACCTAGGCCCCAGCTCCTTCAGAAGATGAGAGCTGCCTCAATTCTGCCGGCTCCCACACCCCCAATTCTGTGCCCAGCCACTCCAAAGGGCTAGGGATAGCCCAGGCATAGTCATTCCTGGGCCAGGTGCTAGGAATGGGCGATCCCACGGTGCATCCCCTTGAAAATGGCCATTGCCTCAACACAGACACACTTGCCCAGGCCCAGGCTCTCTACATTCTTTGCAAATGGCTGAATCAGTAGCAGGGGCTGCTCGTGAGATGTGTGGTAGGTTCAGGCAGGAGGCAAGAGGATCAGCTCAAGAGCCATGAGTACAGATCCTGCTCTACCACCAATAATTCCTACCTCTACCCATTATAAAGAGCAAAGTAACGTCTTATAAAAAGTGCCCGCACAGTACCTGCCCTTAACAGGTATCACTTTTTCCCTCTCTCTCCCTTGCTTCTCAGGTCCTAGAGATCCTCTCTCCTGGTCTGCAGACACAACCCTATCTTCATGCCCGAGTGCTGTTACGGCTGTAATGTAGAGACTGCAGCATCTCAGCCCTATGCCCTCATCCTACAATCTTGAGGTTCTGCAAACAGCAGCCATATACCATTTGTTATCTGTGCCTCTCTGATGTGATTCCTACTACCTTGGCCCCAAATCTGCTGGTTAATCCTTCCAGGATGTCTCAAACCCTGCCCCATCCCAGACCCCCCAGGCTCAGGACCTTGCACATATGTGGCTGGCATTTAAGATAAGTTTGAGAAAAGAGATGCTACTGTGTTAAGGTACTTAGTGGGTCAAGGTCTGTGGGATGCTCTTAAGAAAACTTAATAAATCCAACATGGGAGAAAATGGCGTCAAGAAAGTCTCATACACGTGGTATGGTATCCTGGACAATCCAGTTGAGGAACAAGAGATCCCAGAACCAGGCTGCCTGGGTTCAAATCCCAGCTCATCCACCTAAAAGGTGGTGACTTTCAGCAAGTCACTCAGTCTCTTGGGCCCCATCTATAAAATGGGTCCTCATCTATAAAATGGAGAAAACAGGGGTGCCTAGGTGGCTCAGTAGGTTAAAGCCTCTGCCTTCAGCTGAGGTCATGATCCCAGGGTCCTGGGATCCAGCCCTGCATCAGGCCCTCTGCTCAGCAGCGAGCCTGCTTCCCCCTCTCTCTCTGCCTGCCTCTCTGCCTACTTGTCATTTCTGTCAAATAAATAAATAAATAAATATTTATATATATAAAAAAAGGAGAAAACAGTGCCTACCTCATGGCCCATCAATCCATGACCTAATGAAATAACAGAGTGATTACCCAGAACAGTACTTGGCACATGTGTGCCCAGTGAACACTACTCCCAGAATGATGAAAGCAGGGGGATACTCTGGTTTAGAAGGCCATGTGGATACAGCCTTCCGGGAGTTACAGGGACTTGTAGGGTACAGTAGCAAAGGCTGGGGACAGCTTGTGCTCATGGTAGCTGAAGTTAGTGAGGGCAAGTTGGGACACATTTAGGAGACAGATTAGGGCCCCCCCTGGGAGGAAGGGACAGTGGTGGTGCCAAGAATAAACACTATCACTTTTTGAACATGTAAGTTATCTCAGACACCCAGATCATCATTTTATCCTGCCAACCACCCTAACAAGTAGTTATTGTTTTATTAACGAGAAGGAAAAAGCACAGAGCAGGGACTTACTTGCTCGTTGTGACATGGCTGATGAGTCGCAGAGCTGAGTCAGTCACAGAGCACCAGCTTTCTCTGGCGGCCCGAGCGTGGGTGAGTGGTGGGCAGGCCAGGAAGAGCTGCTAAGCAGACCACCACCTAATGCGGCTGGCTGGCAGACCTCTGGGCTGGAGCAAGTAGGAACTCAAGAGTTCCACGCCTGGGAAGATGGGCCTGAGGTCAGGAATTCAACGCAACCTGCTCTATTCAATTCAATCCAACCCCCCCTGCTCTAACCAAAACCATTTACAAGACCAAATGCATGGCTATGAAACCGTTTTTCCTTTCCTGGCCCATAGCTCAAGACTGGGTCAGTGGTGAGAGAGAGGAAACAGGGTGGCTTTGCCTGTGTCCTCCCCATTCTTCACATACAAAAATTCAGATGAAAATCAGCTTCCTCCACCCTCTCCAGACAGAGCGAGTCACTTGGCCTCTGTCCTCCAGCTTGGAAACATTTCTGGAAGACATTATTTCACAAAAGGTACAAAAGCCCATCTAGCAGGTTTCAAAAACCTGGACTCAATCCTCTGATCTTGTGGAACATCAACCCGGAAACAATGAGGGACAGCAGCCCTACCAATATTCTACACTGCGCAAAGGTGGCTCCCACCATTTGCCCAGGTGCCCCCCCCAGGACACTCTCCATTATGAAGATAGCCCCTAGGTGTTTTTCTCCCCCCCAACCTCCACCAAAAAGCCAAAGCACGCTCCAAAACAAAAACCAAATTTATTCAGCAGACATTTTAATTAAGAAATCCTATAAATCAGGACCACCACAATTTCTGACACTTCGGTGCGAAGTGTACGTCAACAGCTACATCTGGAGGATGAACAAGCCATTGAATCTGTTTTTTAAAATTGGTTTAGCTACCTTAAGAGTGGGGGTGGCACTTTATACTTAAAGTGCCGTCAAGTTTCACAAGGGTAAAGCCAGCGGGTTCTCCTCTCGGAGAGTCACATTTTTGAACACGGTTTCAGTCACTCACAAGAAGAGCTGGTGACAGGAGGAAACTGTGAAGGGTGAGGACCCACACCAAGGCTCAGGCCCACAGCTCCAGAGACGGCCAGAACGGAGCAGAAAAACGGCCAGGGTCTCATCTATCCCATGCAGACCCCAGAACGGGTGGAATAAGAAAGTCTGGCTGGGAGGACAGGGGAGACTGTTTATGACTGTTTCTGAGAAATCTCATGGCACGGCCAAGAGTGGCCCCACGGGAGGAGGAGGAGTTCTGGAAAGAGGAAAGCACAGCAAAACACAAATAACTCTCTCCCATTTGTCCCTCTCTGCCTGCTTGTCCTCCACGGACTCCAAGAGGTAGCAAAGCACACACATAGCTCTTCTTGGAGCAAGAGAAAGAAAAGTCACAGGGGTGAATTTAGCTCTCCCAGGAACCCCACAACCTTTTGCACACAGCAAACTGTGACCTTGAACCACAGGTGGCAAGGTCAAGTCAGTTAAAAGTCCACATTCAACTCCCAACTCTACCCACCTTTAAAATTCTCCACCTCCCTCCAACCCCCAACAGGACCTCCCATCTCCCACCCCGACCAAACACCAATTAGGTGGGAAGAAGGGGGTGATGGCAACCCACACACCAACAGGCTTTGACGTTCTTCTCCCCCCCGGAATTTCTTTGCACAGCAATTGTAGCACCGTTTCCACTAAGCTCTTCCACCGGAAAATAAAGAAAATGTATGCGTATCATTAGTTTTCAAGTATTGTTATAAAGCCCTGGCGATACCCGCCCCTTGGAGCCCAATCTTTAAACAATCCAGTACACGACGCCCCCAAGGGTTAAGTCAGGTACAAGTCGATGCAAGTAGCTGCCACAGTTCTCCCAGTTTATCCCAGGTCCTTGGCGCCGAGGTGGCCAGGGAAATTCTCACGCGGCACGTCTGCGCCCTGGCCGGTGCATTTCTCCACGCTCTGGTTCTCCGACAGCCTCGCTGGGGCCGGTAACTTCTCGCTTTGAGGTCTCTCCCCACGCGTCTCCCGCAGCCTGGGCGGTTACTCCCAGGACGGCGACGGCGGCTTCAGCTCAGTGTTGGGGAGGGCAGGACGCTGTTGGGTCTGCGCAGCGGCGTCTTCTTCCTCCTCCAGGGCCCCGGGTCAGTGTAAGGCGCCGGAAGGCTGCAGGGCGACAGGGTCCAGTCCGCTGCGGCCGCCTCCGGGCCCAGAGGCGCCCGCGGGACTCGTGGCTGCCACGGCAGCGACGGCTCGCTGGAGCCTCCGCACGGCCTCCTTGATGAGGTTCCCCGAGAGCACCAGCTGCTGCAGGAGCCGGTGCGGGTCGTCGTCGCGGGCGCGCGTCCCTGCTGGGGGCCATCGTCGCTGCTGCAGGCGGCGGGAGGAGGCGGCGGCCCGCAGCCATCCTCTCCGGCACGGCCCCGGCAGCGCGCTGGGGCCTGCGGCGAGCTCGGCCACGAAGTAAGGCGCAGCCCGGCCCCGCACGCGGCCGCGGTCCCCGAGGGCGCAGCGCAGGGCTCCCGGGGGCGCCGGGCCCACCGGCTCGGCCGGCGCCGGCGGCAGAAGCAGCGGCAGCGCCGGCGGCCGGGCCTTGTCCGCCCGCACCGACGCCGGGGGCCGCGGGGGCTGCAGCGGCGGCCCCGGGGGCGCGCACGGGGAGGCCGGGCTGTCCTGCGCCGCGTCCAGCTGCAGCGTCTCGCCGATCTGGGCCACCAGCAGGTCCACCTCGCCCGAGCCGCCCAGCGTCACCGACTGCTCCAGCAGGAGGAAGCTGTCCTCCTCCTCCTCCTCCGCCTCCCCCTCCGCTTCCTCGCCGGCTTCCTCTTCCTCCTCCCTCCGGCACGGCATGGCCCCCCGCCCGGGCACCCGGAGTTCGGCGGCCGGCAGGACTCAGTGGGTCGCGGCGGAGCGGGGCGCGGGGGTGAGGCCGAAGCGGGGCCCGGGCCGGGGCCGGGGCCGGGGCCGGGGCCGGGATGGACGCGGAAGCGGGAGTCCACCAGGCACTCACGCCGCGCGCCTCCAGCCGCGGGAGCCGGAATCCTACCGGCTCCGGGTGATTTGTAAACAATGGGTGACGTCGACGCCGGGCCCTACCACCGCGCCGAGCCGGGGTGGGGTGACACGCGAGCAGGGGCTGGGCTGCGGGTGGTCGCGGGCGGTGCAGGGCCGCGGGAGGAGCCTTCTGGCGTTTGCTCCCAGTTACCTACCCAGGAGGGTTTCCCGGGAGCGGGGAGAGCTGCGTCCTTCCTCCGCCCGGTAACCAGCACGAAAACACGCCGACTCTGAGGTGGTCTGGTTGGTTTCTCCCACTCGCGGACACACCCACCCACACACCCGACCCCTCCTCCTCCGACGCTTCCTCGCTCCCCACGTGTCAGCAACGCCTGGGCCCCTCCCGCTCCTCCCCCGCGCACCCGCAGTCACCCGGACCTGGCGTGTTGGGGGAGGGGAGGGCTCCGCCGGCGGTCCGGCTTCGCCGCGGTGGGGGCAGGGAAAGAAGGAGGGGTTTGGGGTGCAGCGGGGACATTGCAAAGGAGGGCAGGTTCGTTACGGGTCGGCTCTCTGAGACTTCCCCTCTGCCTTGTCCTCCAGTCCGCAGGGACTCTGGGAGAGAAGGACGCGCCACCGCAAGGCTAAAGAAGAGTTGATTTTGTTCATTGAAAAAAAAAGTTAAATAGACATATAAGACGGTGGAAAAAAAAAAAACTTTCATAATCACAGGGTTCAAACATGTTCACATTTAATTTTTTTTCTTTCCAGCCTTTCTCTTATCAAAGTGTATCATACAAACAACCACACACACAGTGTTACACGCTTTTCCAGTTCTCATTACACCATAAATGGTGTTTGTTTTATTGCATGCCCTTTGAAAACTTATAATGATTACATAAGTTTCCATCAAGTTGCTGTTCCATAAATTATTTAACAATTCCTTTGGCGTTTGCTGTTTACCAAATTTCACCACTCTAAGTGTGTGACTAACATTTCTTTCCCTAAAACTTTTTCCATATTCATGATTCTTGTGCTAAGACCATATTCCCAGGAGTGGAATTTTAGGTCAAATAATATGGATATTTTAAGGTTTCTGATGAACGTACCAAACTGCTTAGTGTTGAGTACTACAGTTAAAAAAAAATTTTTTTTATGATTTCATAGGTGAAACTGACATCTCCTTTGTGTTTTCATACCTCTGATTTTTAGTCAGGTAGAGCAGTTTTCTAAATGTTAACCAACTGCACTTCCTTTTTTGGCGATTTGTCTGTTTCCTAGTAAGTTTTTCCTCTTGAGCTTTTCTTACGCATGCATTTGCTGCATTTGCATGACTCCTCTACACACCAGAAGTTAAGTTAACCCTTTTCTTTCACATTTGGCTCTATCTCTTCAGGTTTTTGTTGGCCTTGCACAGTCATTTTTTCCTCTACTAAAACTTAACGAATTTTAACGTAAGCCAAATCTACAAAATCCCTTTCCTTGAGACTAACACAATGCTAAATTTAGAGTCTTCTTGTCTCTAGAAAGTTATTAAATATTCAGTTCTATTTTCCTTAGTTTTTTTTTTAAGTGTCTTGTGGTTGTTTTTTGTTTGTTTTGTTTCTGTTTTCTTTTTTTTATTATTTTTTTAAAAGATTTTATTTATTTATTTGACAGAGATAGATCACAAGTAGGCAGAGAGGCAGGCAGAGAGAGGAAGAGAAACAGGCTCCCCGCCGAGCAGAGAGCCCGATGCGATGCGGGGCTTGATCCCAGGCCCCTGGCATCATGACCTGAGCCGAAGGCAGAGGCTTTAACCCACTGAGCCACCCAGGCGCCCTTGTTTCTGTTTTCAAACTCATCTGGGATTAATTTTGGTCTTTGGTGTAGGGAGATGATACGAATTTTTTTTTAATTCCCTGGAGAGTTTGCGGGTCTGGGCTGTACATCTTCATTAGAACAGAGGTGTGTGGGCGGCGTAAACACAAGCCC
This sequence comes from Mustela erminea, assembly GCF_009829155.1. Lineage (NCBI taxonomy): Eukaryota > Metazoa > Chordata > Mammalia > Carnivora > Mustelidae > Mustela > Mustela erminea. The sequence continues at coordinate 61,704,895 of NC_045627.1, forward strand.
CATCCTTGTGAGCTCCTAGTTGCTGGTTAAGTGATGGTTGTGAGAACTGGGTGGGGCTGGGAATATTTGGATGGGTCTGTGCTGTGTGAAGTCAAAAGAACCCTGAACAGGTTGTACAAAGACCTGGATTGAAGTCTCTCATTCCTGCCACATCCTGGGTGTGCGGCTCCTGGCAAATCAGTTTACAAGTGTTTTCACTTGTAAAATGGAAAAATAATCCCTGCCCTGCCTCCCTCTGAGGATTGTTTTCAGGATCAAATGAGATAATGGGAACAGGCTTTGTCAGGCATTACACAAATGTAATGTGGGATTAGGTCCAATGATTTACTAACAGAGACCTGGCTCAGTTCCAGCGATTGCCCCCAGGGAAACGGCTAATATATTAATGATAAATGTTCCCCCTTGCAGCCCACTAAGTAAAATGAACCCGGAGGGCATTACTTCCTCGCGTTTACGCTTGAATTCTGCCTCCTGTCTACCCTGACCTGTGCTTCTTTGAGGCCTTCTGAAATCAGCCCAGAGTCTCCCAAGTCCTGAGGAATGTCACCACAGCCGTGGTTTCGCAGGTTTGGTGACAGATCCTTTCCCAGCTGGGAGCCTTCCTCCCCACCCAGCCCCCAGCCCCACCCCGGCTCCGTGGAGGGCTCTTCACTCACTTACTGATGAGGACCGGAAGCCATTCCCCCCAGAGAGAGCGATTCTCATTTTCATTCTGATGGTACTTACTGGAGAATTTCAGTGGGAATAAAAATTAGGGGAGGGCTTAAGGATTTCACTAGAGTTAAATGGCAATTTTTCCCCCTCCTCTCTGTAAGATGATGCCTGCCTGTAAGTAGAGAAAAGCAGTTTTATGCTCCATTGACTTTAAACATTAATGGGGCTGGTGTAGCTATTGTTTCTAAGACAGCATCTCTGGGAGTCGGTTCTGTCTTCTTGTCAGGGTAATTCCCAGAGTGTTCTTAGTACTATAGGAAATGGAGCTTTGAGATGACATTCTTTTAAAAATCTTCCCTTTGTAATGTTGCTTTTGTGTGGAGATTGCTAAGTAAATATGCCGGGCGGGGGCTTCGTTATTATACTCTTCATTATAGAGGTGAATTCATTAGAGAAGACCAACTCCATTTTCTGGGGGCGCTTCTCTGGGGAGCTCTGAGAAAAGGAAGTGCTGTGCTGGACCAGTGGGAGGCGGAGAAACGCCTTGGATTAGGAATCAAAATGCTCGAGAGGCTCAGATGCAATTTAAAGTAATGAGAGGTTATCAAGAAAGGACTCAATGAGAGCTGTGCGCTGGATATGGGGCCTGCCTGCCCCGAGAGAGATGCTCAGGGTGCGTATTCAGAACCCCTCGTGGAAGGACACAGAATTTAAGGGTTTTCTGCATTAGTCTACACTGCATTGAATTCTTCCCCAAGGATTTGCTTTCCACATGGACTTTGTTTTCAGTTACCTGCACTCAGAGATACCAGCAGGGGTACAGTGGAATGGACTCTAGGCTTGTAATGCCATTTGGATCCAGAAACTTCATCCTTCTATGCCTCAGATTCTGAATGTGTAAAATGGGGGATGATCCTTTCTTTACAAAAATGTTATATGGCTATGAGAACATGTATGGAAAGGCTGAGCACATGGGCCCTTGGGGTGACACTGGAGTTAGGCTCTGGGCAGTACAAATAATTTTAGTGATGTTCAAATTAAAAAGAAGGCAAATTCTGTGGGCTACCAGCCAACTGTGGCATAGCCATACAATGGAATATTACTCAGCCATGAAGAAAGAAAGAACTGCTCATCTGCTACATTCCGCTGAAGGGAAAGAAGCCAGACCCAGAAGGTCACATATGATCCAGCTATATGAAACATCCAGAAGAGGTCATTCATAGAGCCAGAAAGCAGATTGGTGGTTGCGTAGGTCTGGGGGGTGGGAATGTGAGAGGGTGCATAGAGATGGCTGCTAATGGGTACAAGGTTTTCTTTGGGGAAGCTGAAGGTGTTTGGGAACTTGACAGAGATAGTAGCTACACAACACCGTGGGTGTCCTAAATGTCACTGAATTGTACCCACATGCTCTCTCTCTCTAAAATACATAAATAAATTAAAAAAAATTTTTTTTTTAAAGATTTTATTTATTTATCAGAGAGAGAGAGGGGGAGAGAGCGAGCATAGGCAGACAGAATGGCAGGCAGAGGCAGAGGGAGAAGCAGGCTCCCTGCTGAGCAAGGAGCACGATGTGGGACTCGATCCCAGGACGCTGGGATCATGACCTGAGCCGAAGGCAGCTGCTTAACCAACTGAGCCACCCAGGCGTCCCTAAATAAATTTTTTTAAAAAATTGCCTTGGACAGGGGCGCCTGGGTGGCTCAGTGGGTTAAGCCGCTGCCTTCGGCTCAGGTCATGATCTCAGGGTCCTGGGATCGAGTCCCGCATCGGGCTCTCTGCTTAGCGGGGAGCCTGCTTCCTCCTCTCTCTCTCTCTCTCTGCCTGCCTCTCTGCCTACTTGTGATCTCTGTCTGTCAAATAAAATAAATAAAATCTTTAAAAAAAAAAAAATTGCCTTGGACAAAGTTTTGTAAGTTCAGATAACAGAACAGTGGTTGCCAAGGGTTAAGAGAGGAGAGCTCTGGGGAATTTTGGAGGGTGATGGGACCGTTCAGGGTCCTGATTGTAATGATGGATACAAACAGCTATACATAGGTCCTAAAACTCAGAACTGTGCACATGTGGTTAAGTCAAACATCTTGAGATGGGAAGTTTATTCCAGAATTATCCAGGTGGGTCCAATGTAATCACAGGGGTCCTTATAAGAGGGAAGAAGAAGGGTCAGAGGCAGAGAAGGAGACATAGAGGTTGGAGGACTGTGATGGCTGGCTTGGAAGGGTTTGTGAGCCAAGGAGTGCAAGAAACCCCTCACACTGGAAAAGGCAAGGAAACAGAAGCCCTCCACCCCGACCCTGGGCCTCCAGAAAAGAGCACAACACTATTGACATCTTGATTTTAACCCAGTAAGGCCCACTTTAGGCATCTGACCCTAGATCTGTAAGAAAATGAATTTATGTTGTTTTAAGCCACTAGAGTGTATGGTATAATCTGTTACAGAAACAGTAGGAAACTAATACACATTCTAATACAAAATCTGTGTAAATAAATGATTATTGTACTCTGCCTTCAAAATGGGTTCTAAAAGAATTGGCTTCCAAGTATAGTGTTTCAACCCCAAAAGGAGCAGCTCAACCCAGTCAAAATGAGTTAGGAAATAGTTTCTGTGAAAGTGACTCGGGCTGACACTCAAGGATGGTGTGGCATTTGTTGACAAAATCCCATTCCTTCTTCTCCAGGAACATAGCTAGAATGTTGCCCAGACCCCCTTGCGGTGAAGTGTGGCTAAATGATGGAGCAAAAACAGTGTGCTGACCCGTCACAACCTCCCTCGTAGGATCGTCCAGCATTCCCTCCTGTTGGGCAGACGGTCTGTCAATGCCTGGGGCAGTCTTAGAGGCCTCGTGGGGGAAGATGGCAGCCCCCACCCTCACCACCGCCAGGCGACATCCAGAAATATCAATCCAGATCGTTAGAAGAACCTGAAAACAACTTTGTGTTCAACACGGAAGTTTTGAAATTTGCTACAGCAAATGGCATCACCCTAACCAGTAGAGATGGGGAACCGCTAAGAGGGGAGAGAGAAGTGGGGAAAGTAGGACACCAAAGCAACTTGGAAAAACTCAGAGTGGTTGGAAGCGAGCATCAGAGGTGAGAAAGGGGACCTGTGAGGGATGGGGGTGCTGCGCTGCAGGGCACAGGGTCCACTTGTGGGCACTGGTGCATGAGGGGACCTGATCTGCATTTTGAAGAGGGTAGTACCCCCCCAAGGAGGTAAACCCCAAAGAAGTGAACTCGAAGGCAAGATGACTGTTTAGACTCATGGCAAGTAGAGGCCTCCCGGTGTTAGGAAGGTCTCCACCATCTGGACGGCTGCAGCCCAACCCTTCCCTTCTCCCATGCCACAGCTTGTGTCACCCTGGCCTTCCTCCCAGGAACACAAGTTCCATTTCCCAAGTCTCACAGGCCCTGTGTTTCACAGAATCTTGGTTAAGTTTGTCCTAGAAAGGGCAGGTTGCTTCAAGTAGGCCATTCTGCCATTCTGAGTTTTCCTCCCCCAAGTAGCTTTGTTTCTGGTTTCGGGGGATGGGGGGGAGGGACACAGGTGAGTCTATGCATCTGTAGACCCCAGTCTGAAAGAATGCTTATGGCCTTCTCTTTCCCATTTCAGATTCCTGCCTGCAGATCTCAGGGCCTCCCTGGAGACATTGCTGTCTTATCCACAGAACTACATGACCTCATTTGGAAAAACATAAATCCCGCCCCGCTACCTGCCCATTTGGAAATGCAGACTTGAGGGCACTGTCTAAATTCATTCTTAGCTATTTCTAGCCTCCATCCCTAGGTCTAGCGAGCTGCACATGGCCTCCGGCTTCCCTGTGTAGTCCTGACCACCTTTAGCGGAGGAACACCGGGTTGGGAGTTGGTGACCTGGGTTCTAGTCCTGGTTCTTCCAGTGCCTGGATGCTGAGAAGGGCAGTCCTTGTTCTGGGCTTCAGTGTCCCTATTTGCAAAGCAAGGGGTTTGGACTCCATTGCTGGAGGCTTCCCTGACTCTGGGAGCGTGGGTGGGCAGCTTGGTTGATACACAGGCTCATAATTTCTTGAGACTTCCTCATATTCTTCTTACAAAATTAGGATGGCCAAAAGCTAGTTTCAAAAAAGATGATGAGGGGACAAACAGGTTTCTCTGTGTTATTTACTCTGTTTCCAACTTTGTAAAATAGACATAATAAAAACATCTAACTCAGGACCTGTTTAAAGCAGGGAAGGAAGAGTCAACTTCATCTAGTGACCAGCTTCCCAGCCCCCAAGTAAATGATGGCCCTTTGCTTATCACCCAGGCCCATCAAATGCACACTTCTAGATACCTGTTAGCCTGGATTTGGGGTTCATTCTTCTCTCTTCTACATGTGGTTTTATTTTATTTTATTTTTTCAAATGGATTTTTTAAATGGAATTTTTCTTTTTAAAGATTTTACTTATTTATTTGCCGGAGAGAGAGAGAAAGAAAGAGCACAAGTGGGGGGGTAACAGGCAGAGCAAGAAGCAGACTCCCCGCTGAGCAGGGAGCCAGACAGAGGACTCAGTCTCAGGACCCTGGGATCATGACCTGAGCCAAAGGCAGACGCTTAACCAACTGAGCCACCCAGGAGTCCTTAGTATGTGGTTTCAATATTTTCTTTTCTAGCAGTCTTGCTGTATTTTAGGCTTGTTTTTTTCTTTTTATATATATATATATATATATTTGTGGATGTAGATGGGCTATACATTTAAATAAATAAAAACTGTTGTGTTCCCAAAAGAACAAACAAAACCTGCAAGGTTTAATTGGACCAGAGCTTAGGTAATGATATCTAACACTTATTTGTAGTTAACATATGCCATGTACTGAGCTTAATGCTTTACATATGTTTTATTTTATCCTTAAAATAAATGTACAAATCAGATATTATCTCTGAGAATATTATCTCTGGAGAATAGAGAAGTAGGAGAAGCAGCCAACCCCAAAGAAGTGGGTCGCACAGCTCACAAGTGGGAGACTGTGGCTGGGTTTCTCTTGGTTCTAGCATCGGAAGTCCAGTGTCCTGGGAAACCCCCCGAGTCCCAGGCAAGCCAGGACAGTTGGTCACAACTCGGGTTCTCAGCGTATTGTCTCAGCGTATATTCTGCAAGTTCTTATGAAAATGGGGGTCATTATTATTATTATTTTTTAAAGATTTTATTTATTTATTTATTTATTTATTTATTTGACAGAGAGAAATCACAAGTAGATGGAGAGGCAGGCAGAGAGAGACAGAGGGAAGCAGGCTCCCCGCTGAGCAGAGAGCCCAATGCGGGACTCGATCCCAGCACCCTGAGATCATGACCTGAGCCGAAGGCAGCGGCTTAACCCACTGAGCCACCCAGGCGCCCCAGGGGTCATTATTTTTTGTATTACAATTTTTACCAGGTATAACTTTTTCACCTCTTACTCTCCTTTCCACCATGATATCCCTAAGAAAGTATTATTAGCTCTGTCAAACCACTTCCCGTGCTTACAGGAGGAGGAAAGGAGTTTGTTTAAGAGTACCCAGGGGATGGGGCGCCTGGGTGGCTCAGTGGTTTTGGCTGCTGCCTTCGGCTCGGGTCATGATCTCAGGGTCCTGGGATCGAGCCCCACATCGGGCTCTCTGCTCTGCAGGAAGCCTGCTTCCCTCTTTCTGTCTCTCTCTCTGCCTGCCTCTCTGCCTACTTGTGATCTCTGTCTGTCAAATAAATAAATAAAATCTTTAAAAAAAAAAAAAAAGAGTACCCAGGGTGAAGGGTGCCTACATCTTACCTTTAACCAGAACTGACTTTTCTGGCAAGACACGGCTCCTTGGAACCTCCTGCTTTGAAAATCAACTGACTCGGGGGCCCTTGGGTGGCTAGCTCAGTCAGTGTGTCTCCTTCAGCTCAGGTCATGATCTCAGGGTCCTGGGATCGAGTCCTGCATCAGGCTCCTTGCTCAGCAGGAAGTCTGCTGCTCCCTCTCCCTCTGCCCCTTCCCCTGCTTGTATACTCGCTCCCTCTTGCTCTCTCTCTCTCTCTCTCTCAAATAAATAAAATCTTGGAAGAAAGGGAGAAAGAATAAATCAACTGGGCCATTTCTCTGGGTTCTGAGGACCCGGCTAGGAGTTTTAAAATGTTAGCTGGGATACTGGTTTTATACTGGTGCAGTGAAGTTAACAGATCAGTAAACTCCAACCACCGAAATGAGAGTTTGTTACTCACGGTTCCTAAGAGTTCAGGGCCTGCTGGATCCCAAGCGCCTTCAGCGAGAACACCAGCTACATGGGAAGAGTGAAGGCAAGGAACAAATCAATGAGTAACCCCTGAGCTCCTTAGTGGTGTCCCCTAAACCTGGATCCTTAAAGGGGACAGTACCTTTTTCCTTTCTGAACAATGAAAGTACATTGCAAATCAAGCCATTTTGAAACGTGGTTGATTAGTGGTTTCCATACAAAGAAAAAATCCTCTAAAAGCTAACCAGCCCAACATGAGTATAAGATAGTAACTTTGGGAGCCCTGTGTCCTAAAGTGGTGGCCACTGCCCCATAGAAATAGCCCCCCCCCCCATAGAAGTAGTTCTAAGCCTCAAAAAAAGTCCACGGAATTTGCCCTATGATCCCGCAATTCCAATTCTGGGCACATACACCAAATCGGGAAAGTGGAAAGCAGGGACCCAAATAGATACTTGAGACACCCGTGTTCATAACAACCTTATTCTCAATAGCTTCCACTCTGGAGGTGACCCAAATGTCCACCAATAGAGAAATGGAGAAAGAAATATGTGTACATATCACGGAATATTATGCAGCCTTAAAAAGGACAAAAATTCTGACACATGCTACAATGTGGTTGGAATTTGAGGACAGTATGCTCAGTAAAATAAGCCAGACACAAAAGGACAAATGCATCATGATACTGTTTACAGGAGGGATGTCAAGGAGTCACATTCAGAGAGAAGCATTGAGATGGTGGCCTCCAGGGGCTGGGGGAGGGTGACAAGGAGTTAGGATATAGTGGGTATGGGGTTTCAGTTTGGGACCATAAGAAGTTCTGGAGCTGGACAGTGGTGACGGTTGCACAACAAGGTGAATGTACTTCATGCCCCTGAACTGTACATTCAATACGGTTAAGATGGTGAATTTTAGGTTCTGCATATTTGACCACAGTAAAAAAGAGAAAAGGAGGGCCAGTTGCAAAGAAGAGAGAGGAGGAGGAGAAGTAGCAGCAGCAGCTGTGATGGTGTTGGCAGGGATGTGGAGAGACTGGAGGCCTTCCCATACCTTGTTGGTCGGAATGTAAAACAGTGTAACTGCTTTGGGAGTCAGTCTGCCAGTTCCTCAGAAAGTTAAACATGAAGGTAGCAGAGAACCCAGCACTTCTGCTCCTGGATGTACACCGGCCAGAGCTGACAGCATGCATTCATACATGTAATCAGCATTATTGACTGGAGCCCCAAAGTGGAAACAGCCCAGATGTCTATCACCTGACGAATGAATAAACAAAATGCACTGATTATCCACACACGGAGTGCTATTTGGCCACAAAAAGGGTCTAAGAACTGGGGCGCCTGGGTGGCTCAGTGGGTTAAAGCCTCTGCCTTCAGCTCAGATCATGGTCTCAGGGGCCTGGGATTGAGCCCCGTGTCAGGCTCTCTGCTCAACAGGGAGCCTGATTGCTCCTCTCTCTCTGCCTGCCTCTCTGCCTGCTTGTGATCTCTGTCTGTCAAATAAATAAAATCTTTAAAAAAAAAAAAAGAAAGGGTCTAAGAACTGATGCATGGACGAAACTAGAAAATATTATGCTCAGTGAAAGAGCAAGAAAAAAAGGCTATATCTGTGACTCAGTTTATATGAAATGTCCAGATAGGCAAATCTAGAGAGACAAAGTCAATTGCAGGGCATGGGGAATGACTGCTTAATCGGTACAAGTTTCCTATATATTTTTTTTTTTTTGAGGTTTATTTATTTGAGGTAGGGAGGGGCAGAGGGAGAGGGAGACAATGAATCTCAAGCAGACTCCCTGCTGAGTGTGTGGCCTGACTTGGGGTCCATCCCAGGACCCTGAGATCAGGACCTGAGCCAAAATCAAGTCAGCCGCTTAGCGGACTGAGCCATCAGGTGCCCAGTATAGGTTTTCTTTTTAAGGTGATAGAAATTTGTGGAATTAGATAGTGGGGATGGTTGTGCAACACTGTGAATATACTAAAAAAAAAAAAACACTGAGTTCCACACTGTAAAAGGGTGAGCTTGGGGGCATCTGGGTGGCTCAGCGGATTAAGCACCTGCCTTTGGCTCAAGTCGTGATCCCAGAGTCCTTGGATTGAGTCCCGCATCGGGCTCCCTGCTCAGTGGAGACCCTGCTTCTCCCTCTGCCCCTCCCCCTGCTTGTGCTCTTTCGCTCTCAAATAAATAAAATCCTTTAAAAACAAACAAATAAATTTTTAAAAGGGTGAGTTTTAGGGCATGTGAGTTATATCTCAATATAGCTGTTATAAAAAAAAGATATCACTAAGAAAATAAAATACCATTAACCAAGTGAAAATTGGGTAGGGGCGCCTGGGTGGCTTAGTGGGTTAAGCCTCTGCCTTCAGCTCAGGTCATGATCTCAGGGTCCTGGGATTGAGCCCCGCGTCTGGCTCTCTGCTCAGCGGGGAACCTGCTTCCTCCTCTCTCTTTCTGCCTGTCTCTCTGCCTACTTGGGATCTCTGTCTTTCAAATAAATAAAATCTTCAAAACAAAAAAAAAGAAAGAAAGAAAAGAAAATTGGGCAAAAGAATTGAATAGACATTTCATTAAAGAAACACAAATGGCGGGACGCCTGGGTGGCTCAGTTGGTTAAGCAGCTGCCTTCGGCTCGGGTCATGATCCCAGGGCCCTGGGATCGAGTCCCACATCGGGCTCCTTGCTCGGCAGGGAGCCTGCTTCTCCCTCTGCCTCTGCCTGCCTCTCTGTCTGCTTGTGCTCGCTCGCGCTCTCTCCCTCTGTCTCTGAAAAATAAATAAAATTTTTAAAAAAAAAAAAAAAAAAAAAAAAAAAGAAACACAAATGGCCAAGTAAGTGCACAAAAAGATGCTTGATGTCGTTAGTCATTATGAAAATGCAACTTAAAACCAAAATGAGATTCCAGTGTACAGCCACTAGAGGGCTATTAAAAGGGACAGACAATGCCAACTGTTGACAGGGATGTGGAAAGACAGGAGTCCTCAGACATGCTGGTGGGAACGCAAAATAGTCAGCTACTTTGGAAAGCAGTCTGGCAGTTTGTTAACTTTTTTTTTTTTTTTAAGTAATCTCTACACCCAACATGGAGCTCGAACTCATGACCCTGAGACCAAGAGTCACATGCTCTACCGACTGAACCAGCCAGGAGACCCTGTTCTTAAAAGATTAAACATAAACATAGCATATGACCAAGGAATTCCACTTCTAAGACTCTACTCAAGAGAAATGGAAACATATGTCCACACAAAGACTTGGACGTCAATGTTCATAGCAGCATTAGTCATAGCTCTAAATTGGAAACAATCCACATGTCTATCAACCGGTGAGCAGATAAACAAATGTGGGCATAACCGTCCACTGGAACACTAGTCAGCAATAAAAAGAAATGAAGTACCGACAAGTGCCAAAACAAGCAAGAATCTGGAAAACGCTATGTTAAGTGAAGAAAGTCAGAAGCCAAAGATGACACATTATACGATGTCATTTACATGAAACAGCCAGAAAAGGATAATTTATAGAGAAAGAAGACCAGGGATTGCCCGGGGCTGTGCATGGGAACAGAGAGTAACACCAAAGGGGCCATGAGGGAACTTTCTGGGGTGATGGAAATGTTCCAAAATTAGAGGTGGGTAATGGTTGCACAATCTGTAAATTTACTAAAAACAATAGAGCTGTACACTTGCCATGGGTAAATTTTATGGTAAAGAAATTATATCTCAGAGGTGCTTGCGTGGCTCAGTCAGTTAAACATCGGCCTTTGGCTCTGGTCATGAGCCCAGGATCATGTCTCACATCGGGCCCCTGCTCCTTCCTCTGCCTGCCGCTCCCCCTGCTTGTGTCCCTTCTCTCTATCAGGGGTGCTTGGGTAGCTCAGTCAGTAAAGTGTCTCTCTGTCAAATAAATAAATAAAATCTTTAAAAAAACAACGAACAGAAATTGGGACGCCTGGGTGGCTCAGTGGGTTAAGCCTCTGCCAACCTGAGTCGGCTCTGGTCATGATCTCAGGGTCCTGGGATTGAGCCCTGCATCAGGCTCTCTGCTCAGCAGGGAGCCTGCTCCCCCCCCCCTCCTCTCTGCCTGCTTGTGATCTCTCTCTCTCTCTCTATCAAATAAATAAATAAAATCTTAAAAAAAAAGAAAATAAAGAAATTATATCTCAATAAAACTGTTAAAAATGGTTTCTTTTATTGGCTCAATAAAAGAAAATTCTATGTGGCAACTTGGTATCGCCAGCCACCAGGTCTACTGAACCCTTGAAATACAGGTAGTCCAAATAGAGACACTAGATGTGATACTTAGCATGAACAACAGAATGTAAGATGTTTCATTAATCATATTTTACATTATTATATGTTAAAATGTTTCTATTTTAGTAATATATTACTAAATATATTACTATTACTAAAACTATTTTACTTCTTTTTGGGGTGCCTGGGTGGCTCAGTGGGTTAAAGCCTCTGCCTTCGGCTCAGGTCATGATCCCAGGGTCCTAGGATAGAGCCCCGCATAGGGCTCTCTGCTCAGCAGGGAGCCTGCTTTCTCCTCTCTGCCTGCCTCTGCCTACTTGTGATCTCTGTCAAATAAATAAATAAAATCTTTAAAAAATAAAAAACAAAACTATTTTACTTCTTTTTAATGAGGCCGCTAGATAATTTACCCAGATGACTTATGTTATATTTCTGTTGGACGGTACTGCGCCAGAGGCAGATCGAACTTCAGATAGACCTTGATCTAGCAGCTTGATGGTGTCACCCAAGACCTGATTTCTTTCCAGTTCTCTATTTGGTCTTCTGTGGGATGGTTTTCATCCTATAGCCAGCAGCTCTTAGAGGGACAGTCTTCCTTATCCAAGAGCAGAGTCTGCATATCAGCTTTCACAAAAGGGCTAGGATTCACCCATTGGTTTAGCTGACGTGCTCACCCCTGAATCAATCCTGAGGATAAGAAGATAAACTCGGGGTGCCTGGGTGGCTCAGTGGATTAAGCCGCTGCCTTCGGCTCAGGTCATGATCTCAGTGTCCTGGGATCAAGCCCCGCATCAGGCTCTTTGCTCAGTGGGGAGCCTGCTTCTCTCTCTCTCTCTCTCTCTGCCTGACTTTCTGCCTACTTGTGATCTCTCTCTGTGTCAAATAAATAAATAAAATCTTAAAAAAAAAAAAAAAGAAGATAGACTCACAGGGTGCCTGGGTGGCTCAGTCGTTAAAGGTCTGCCTCTGGCTTGGGTCATGGTCCGGGGGTTCTGGGATCGAGCCTTGCATCAGGCTCTCTGCTCAACAGGAAGCCTGCTTCTCCCTCTCCTACTCCCCCACTTCTCTTCCCTCTCTTGCTGTGTCTCTCTCTGTCAAATAAATAAATAAAATCTTCAAAAAAAAAGAGAGAGAGAGATAGACTCAGTGGATGGCTTAAATGCCTCACTCCTAGAGCTGGTCATGGGTCAGCTTCCCCCGAACCATAATCTTTTTTTTTTTTTTTAAAGATTTTTATTTATTTATTTGATAGACAGAGATCACAAGTAGGCAGAGAGGCAGGCAGAGAGAGAGGAGGATGCAGGCTCCCCGCTGAGCAGAGAGCCCGACGTGGGGCTCGATCCCAGGACCCTGAGATCATGACCCGAGCCGAAGGCAGAGGCCTAAACCACTGAGCCACCTAGGAGCCCCCCACCCCGAACCATATTCTTACTAGAACTGAAATTAAGAGTGTTGAGAAGGGAAAAGGATGGAATGGGTGCTGGAGAAGCAACCAAGAAATACTCCCCATTGAAAAAAGTTCACGAATAATAATAACACAATGTGACCAGTGAGATCATAGAGGTGTGAAGAGATGTCCTGAGGTATATTCTTGTTGTTTATTATTTCTGCTTTTTCTCACTCACACTTTACTGTCTCCTAGTATGCCTGGTTACTTTTGATTGAATACCATATATTGTATTGAAGACTTACTTGTAGAAATAAGTTGGAACCTAGGATGATGTTGCTATGTTTGTTTCTGCAAAATTCCTGGGGACACTAGCCTTTCAGAACTCTCTAAATCCAAGTCCTAGCCTCAAGATTCCCAGACCATCCCGATGGCATGATGGTAGTTGGCAAGCACGCGCAAGGAGCTCTAGATTTACCCTTCTGCCTAGGCGGTGGCCCATTAGGGTCCCAGACTAAGGTGTGCAAGGTGTGCGTGTGTCGTTTATTTCAGTTTCTGCCCTTGGTGGTTCCCAAACTCCAAGTTCTGTCCCCTTGATCCCATGAGGCCTCCGAAAGTGCACTTCAGCTTTACAAGAGACTCTTCCTACTCTGCCCTACCCTGCCCCACCACCCACCCGTCCCCCAAGCTTAAGTTCCCCTCCTGCGGGGGCTTTTCCTTGCCAGCTCCTGTCCATTCCTGGGGCTTGGTTAGGTGATTCTTTACTCTCCAGCTAGCTCCTTGTTGCTTTTAAGAAGTTTATTTTGGGGAGCGTCTGGGTGGCTCAGTGGGTTAAAGCCTCTGCCTTCGGCTCAGGTCATGATCCCAGGCTCCTGGGATCAAGCCCTACATCGGGCTCTCTGCACAGCAGGAAGCCTGCCTCCCCCCACCACCCCTGCCGCCTCTCTGCCTACTTGTAATCTTTGTCTGTCAAATAAATAAATAAAATCTTTTTTCTTTTTTAAAGATTTTATTTATTTATTTGACAGAGAGAGATCACAAGTAGGCAGAGAGGCAGGCAGAGAGAGAGAGAGGAGGAAGCAGGCTCCCCGCCGAGCAGAGAGCCCGATGTGGGACTCGATCCCGGTACCCCGAGATCATGACCTGAGCCGAAGGCAGCGGCTTAACCCACTGAGCCACCCAGGTGCCCCTAAAGATTTTATTTATTTATTTGACAGACAGAGATCACAAGCAGGCAGAGAGGCAGGCAGAGAGAGAGGAAGGGAAGCAGGCTCCCCCCTGAGCAGAGAGCCTGATACGGGGCTCGATCCCAGGACCCTGGGATCATGACCTGAGCCGAAGGCAGAGGCTTAACCCACTGAGCCACCCAGGCGCCCCATAAATAAATAAAATCTTTAACAAAAAAAAAAAGGAAGTTTATTTTGGGGCGCCTGGGTGGCTCAGTCAGTTAAGCATCCAACTCTTCATTTCAGCTCCGATCATGATCTTGCGGTTGTGGGAGGGAGCCCCACATCGTCGGGCTCCCTGATGAGCAAGGAGTCTGCTTCTGCCCCTCCCCTGCTTGTGCTCGCTCTCTCTTTCAAATAAATGAATAAAATATATATTTTTAAAGATTTTATTTATTTATTTGACAGAGAGAGAGAGAGATCACAAGTAGGCCGAGAGGCACGCAGAGAGAGAGGGGGAAGCAGGCTCACTGCTGAGCAGAGAGCCCAATGTGGGGCTCGATCCCAGGACCCTGAGATCATGACCTGAGCCGAAGGCAGAGGCTTTAACCCACTGAGCCACCCAGGCGCCCCTGAATAAAATATTTTTAAAAAAATAAATGTTCCATCCTACTTTTTAGTTGAACTTGAGAGCAATTTGGGTGGAAATGCCGATTCCCAGAATGCCTCACCAATGACCTTCATGTTACCAAATCCAGCAATCCTCATCTTACGGGACCTCTCAGAAGATCTGAGGCAGCTGATAACCTCCTTTTCCTTGAAATATTACCTTTACTTAGTTTCCAGAATACATGTTTTCTTTTATCTTGTTGGTTTGTTTTTTCTACCTCCCTTGCTGTTCTTCCTTATCTGCTTTTATAAGGAATCCCAAGTTCAGACCTTAGACATGTTCTCTTCTCTATCTGCATTCACCTACTTGTTGACATTCCAGTCTATTTGCTTGAAACACACACACGTACACACACCACTCTCAAGTGTATATAGCCACTCTGGAATGCTCCTGAGTTCCAGATTCCTATCTCTAGCTGCCCCATCTCCATTTGAATGTCTAATGCCATCTCAAACTCAGTATGTCTAAAACTGAACTCCTGTCTTTCCTGCCCCCAAATACTCCACCTGCAGTTGTTCCCATCTCAGATGATGACCTCTTTGGGTCATATGACCCCTATATTCTCAATTGTCCAAGGGTTCCTCTTTCCACTGGGAAGAAAAGTCAAAGTCCTCACAATGACCTATAAGATACTGTGCCATCTGGTCCCAATTCACATTCTGATCTCATCTCCCTCTCACTGTCTCAGCTCCAGCTGTTTGTTTTTCTTTGAACACCACAAGCACGTGCCTACCTCAGGACCTTTGCACTTGCTGTTTCCTCCATTTTGAGGAGTTATCTAAAGGCTCAATTCCTTGAGTCTTTAACCACCTTCTCTGACTGGCCAATTTAAAGTTGACACCACCCTTCCCTTCCATCCAGTATTCCCTATCTCCTTTTCTGCTTTATAATTCTCCAGGACACTTACCACTAACATGCTAAAAAAAATTTTTTTTTAAGATTTTATTTATTTACTTGAGAGAGAGAGCAAGCGCATGAGCTGGGGGACAGGCAGAGAGAGAGGGAGAAGCAGACTCCCTGCTGAGCAGGACCTTCAGATCACGACCTGAGCCAAGGACAGACACTTAACCAACTGAGCTATCCAGGTGCCCCTAAAATTTCGTATTTATTTTGTTTGATCTTCCCATGAAAGCTGGAGTTGTTTTGTTCTCTGGTGTATCTGCAGTTCCTAGGACGGTGCCTGACATATGGTGGGCAACAACTAAAAAGGGCTTGAATGACTGAATGAAGTTCGTTCAGCCCTTGTGGTCCAGTAAACAAGGGGCCCGGATGTCCTCTCCTGAAGCTGAAGGCCCCTCTGCTAAGAGCACTGAACTTCAGCTTGCAACTACAGCCACTTCCCGCCATCTCCACCACTGGCACCACCACCCCCAGCCACATGCACCATCCCCTCTGGTCCAGATTCTGACAGAAGCTTCCTAATAGGCTGCCTTGTTTCCTCTTGCCCTGTTCCAATCTATGACTCACACAGCAGCCAGTCATCTTACCAAAAAAAAAAAAAAAAAAAGCAAGTCAGATCAGGTCACCCGCTGGCGTTGCCACGGCCATGGCCACACATTGGAGTTAGGTTAATCAAAGACCCTGTGAAGCCCCAGCAGCAGCTTCTCCAGTTTGTAACTGTCCCATGCTATCCCCCTCCCCCGGTCTCTTGTTCTGGCAACCTGGGCTTCTTTTCAGTTCTTTGAAGGGGCCAAACTCTTCTTGGCTTCAGGGCCTCTGCACATGCTATTCCTTTGTCTGGAACAGGAGCCAAAAGTGGGTGAGAGGAGCTTTAACTGCACTCCCCCATCCCTCACCACACACAAACACACACACACACACACACACACACTCACTCACTGCAACAGTGAGCCTGGTATGGAGCAGAGCATCAAGACAGGTCCTGCCCAGGCCCACCGTCCAATCATATTGTTGCCCATAGGCCCCATGATCTGGAAATTTTGGAACCTTGGTCATTGAGGCAAATGACTTAACCTAAACCCTGCTCACCCTTCAGGTCTTATACAAACAGTATTTTCTCTAAGAGGTCCCCCCTGCCCCCCACGACTTCCTCATCCAAATCGGGTCCATTCAAGGCATTCACATGGCACTATTCCAATCACATGTTTTTATTCTTTCTTGACCTGTCCCTTCCTCATAAACTTCGTGAAAGTAAAGATCCTGTCTATCTGGCTTACTGCTATATCTTCTGTCTCACAAAATGCTTTTTTGGAAAAAAAGAACTTTGCTCAGAATAAAGGCACGATGCAAATTGTGTGCGCGCGCGTGTGTGTGTTTGCATATGTGAGATACACAGTGACAGAGGCAGACAGGGAGGGAGAGGTGAGGAAGAGGACAAGGAATGTGATAGAAAAGAATGGCAGGAAGAAGGGAAAGACCTGCAGACCACCTCCATCACCCTCCGAAAGGGGAAGAGGACGGAGAGGAAGGAATGCCCAGGCCACCATCGTGGGGATCAGGAGATGGTGCCTGTGAACACATTTGGTGATAAACTGGAGGGCTCTGCGCCTGCGTGCAGCTGTGTGTCCCTGCGTGAAGTCTGGAGGGACAGGGTCCACGTGACCCCCCTTGAGAGTCCTCATGTGGGCAGGGAAGGGTTTTCTTCAGAATAGATACTAGACATCGGCTTTGCCAACCTGGTTATTTGTTCTGGGTAAACTCCTACTTGCGAGGAGTTGAACCAGCCGCTGGAACGGTTAAGGAAGGCATTTTTAGGTAAGGGGTACCACAAGGGGACCCAGTTGAGAGGCGCAACTGTGTAAAATCTTCTCAGGTAATGCTGCCCTTTATCATTTTTTTTTTTTTAAAGATTTTATTTATTTATTTGACAGAGAGAGATCACAAGTAGGCAGAGACGCAGGCAGAGAGAGAGAGAGAGAGAGAGAGAAGCAGGCTTCCTGCTGAGCAGAAAGCCCGATGCAGGGCTCTATTCCAGGACCCTGGGATGATGACCTGAGCCGAAGGCAGAGGCTTTAACCCACTGAGCCACCCAGGTGCCCCGCCCTTTATCATTTTTATGAGCTCATTTACAACAGAGGGCTGGTCCCAAGTTACCGTCTGTGTATGTATTTCAGGCTCAAGTCCAAGATCTCTGGCAAAACAACAGTTCTGGTTCAAAGCAAGGCTCTTCAAGAGCTTGTAAAACCAACAGAGGAGCCATAAGGATGCCAGCTACTCCTGGCACCATTCACAAATCCGTCCGCCTGTCATCAGTGCCTCAGGCCCTCTGAAATCCTGCCCTAAAATCCCATCAGCTCTGTAATTGCTACCTTTGGGTGTACAGGGTAACATCCCTGGAATCTGGAAATCAAGCTACCCTCTAGAAGTTAAACCCTTCAAGTCCCCACATGACAGATAGGATTAGTTAACTTGCACCAGGCCCTAGAGAGAACAGGATGTCTCCCCGGTGAAAGCCGGAAGAGTTGGCCTTGGAAATTCAATCCAGGCATGCCTGCATGTGAAGGAAGCAGGGGCAGAACAAAAGCTCAGAAAAGCTTCCGAACAGCAGGTGAGGGGCTCTGAAGGGTCTGGAAGACACGAGAGAGGAAGGATCTGGCACTCACCAGAATAGAAGGGGACCTGGTGGGCAGGTATATCCCACAGAGAGCACACTGTCCTACCTCAGCAACACGACCCATGTTAACACACATGACTCCCGGTGCCCTGGTCCGTGCTCACTGAAGCCTCTGATTCTGACTTCCTGCGCAGGGGAGTGTTGCTGAGCGGTCGCCATGACACCGGTCTCAGGCCCCTTGGCAATTTTATTTCTTATTATAAATTAATAAATCATCATTTTGATAAGCCTCTTGAGAGTCCCTTTATTCTTCTCTGAACACGATCAACTCTGATTTTAGACTTGTACAGCTGATATCCGGGCTTCAGCCCAGCCTGAGTGTGCCGCCATACTCCCCACTCACATTTTAAGTTGGTTTTTTTTTTTTTTTTTTGAGAGTACATGCATGTGTGCAAGCGGGGAGGCGGGGGGCAGAGGAAGAGGGGGAATCTTAAGCAGGCTCCATGCTCAGGGCAGCCTGAGATGCAACCTCACCACACCAGACATCATGACTTTAGCCAAAAATCGAGTCACAGGCTTAAGGGAGAGAGCTACCCGGGAGCCCTCCGCACACCAACATTCTTTTTTTTTTTTTTTTAAGATTTTATTTATTTACTTGACAGACAGACAAGTGGGCAGAAAGGCAGGCAGAGACAAAGAGAGGGGGAAGCAGGCTCCCCGCTGAGCAAAGAGGACTGTAGGATCACGACCTGAGCCAAAGGCAGAGGCTTTAACCCACTGAGCCACCCAGCCGCCCCTCCCACATTCTTAATCAATAGTTGCCCATTATTGACCACAGCCTCAAAATCCTGTCCTAGGCACTTCCATAACCAGGAATGGGAGAACACCTTTCACCCCTGCAGTCCTGGCCCACAACAACTTGGCCAGCGTCTTTGACAGTGTGGTAAATGGTTCTCATGGCAGAAGTTACAGTAAGCATGATTTCAGGAAATGGCAAGCCAGCTTAGAATGCCCCAAATCAGGGTTATTTTCTGAAGTATGTTTATTTATCTATTCGTAATAATGTACAGCAAGAATAGAACAAAGAACAGTCATCGTGTCGCTTTCTACGTATTGCTTTGCACATAATCCAGCATCGAGCAATGGCCTTACACTCCTGTGTACCTCAAGGAGCAACACACTTCTGGGCTCAAAGATTCTTTGTAAATGAACCAACCTACGTCCCCTGGGAACATGGACCGCCATTTAAACCGGGCCATTGAAAACAATGTTTATCAGATGTTTATATTGGCAGAGTAAAGTTTGGGATAGCCAAGCACAAACTTAGAATATATAACTTGTGTTTTATAACTCTATTTTTGTATCAAAAGCTCTTCATGTATTATAAAACAGGAATGAAATATACAGTTGATACAGCTGACCGTTGAACAATGTAGGGGTTAAGGGTACTAACCCCTGTTCAGTCCAAAATCCACACACAGTTTTTGACTCACTCAAAACTTAAGTACTAATAGCCTACCATTGACCAGGACCCTTACTAATAACATAGTTGAGTATGTATTATATACTGTATTCTTATACAAAGCAAGTTAAAGAAAATGCTATTAAGAGCATAATAATGGGGGCGCCTGGGTGGCTCAGTGGGTTAAAGCCTCTGCCTTCTGCTCAGGTCATGATCCCAGGATCCTGGGATGGAGCCCCGCATGGAGCTCTCTGCTCAGTGGAAGTCTGCTTCCCCCCACTCGCCCCCGCCTGCCTCTCTGCCTACTTGTGATCTCTCTCTGTCCAATAAATAATAAAGTCTTAAAAAAAAAAAAGAACATCATAATGAAGAGATAGCACAGATACAGTTCTGTGTGGTATTTATCAAAATAATTCGGGCGCCTGGGTGGCAGTCCGTTAAGCATCTGACTCTTGGTTTCGACTCTGGTCAGGATCTCATGGGTTGTGAGATTGAGCTCTGCACTCGGCAGGGAGTCGGTGTGAAGATTTTGCCTCCCTCTGCCCCTCCCCCTCCCCAGGTTCTCTCTCTCTCTCTTTCAAATAAATAAATAATTTTTAAAAAAATCCATGTGTGGGGCACCTGGGTGGCTCAGGGAGTTGGGCCTCTGCCTTCGGCTCCGGTCACGATCTCAGGGTCCAGGGATTGAGCCCCACATCGGGCTCTCTGCTCAGCGGGGAGCCTGCTTCCTTCTCCCCCTCTGCCTGCCTCTCTGCCTACTTGTGATAGCTCTGTCAAATGAATAAATAAAATCTTTAAAAAAAAAAAGCATGCGTAAGCGAACCTGTGCATATCAAATCCTTGTTGCTCCAGGGTCATCTATTCTAAGATTCACAGTCAGAATTTGATGGAAGGATTCCAGCTCCTGCTTTTACTTTTGTTTTTTCCAAATGTTCTGTGAATCTTTATTACTCTTATAGCAAAACAGAAAATACGTACTAATTTCCTAAGTTACCCTGTGATGAAACATAAGCATGAAGAAGAGAGCACAGAGACCACTTGAATATTGTACGCTATTTTCCCCTGTTGCACCCAGTGCAGGAAACACGATGAAGCAGGTGGACAGCGGCAGGGATGCAGAGACACAGCGGACCTAAGGTGGCAGCCCCCCGCATGGGCTCATGTCAGGAGCCAGGTCCGCAGCCAGTCACGAGAAGCTGCATTTCCCAGAAAGAGTTGAGGTTGGTTTAACCAGACCCGCTGGTGTCCACAGGCGTCAGGATGGGGGGACGCGAACGGACGGCCTTTGTAAACCCCCGATGCTGAATGCTGCCTCGGCCGACACAAGGGGGACCGTTTCCATGCAGTCAGGCAGGCCGTGTTCTGCCTTCCACTTCTGAGAAGGAAGAGAGGATGAACCCCAGAAAAGCCAGAGGAAATCTGACTCGGATTTCACCTAAAGTATAACAAAATTAAAAGTAGTAGATCTGGATCTCGGTGGAGGCCCTCTGCTTTCCTAGCTGTCCAGAAACTGAATGAGCCTTGCGTTGATAAATATTCCCAACTTCCCTTCACCCGCACTGCCGGAACAAAAGCAGCACTGATTTTCGTAACAAGTGTTTTAAGCACCTTAAGTTTCTGGGCAGATTAATTCTTGCCTCTGCTTTAAGATAATTTGCATTTGAAGTTTACTTCCATAAGAATATGGAATTCAGCGCATCAGCAATACCAACCTTTTTTTTAAACCATTTTTCTTCATAAAGAAGTTATTTCTTTTAAAGGATTTTATCCATTTATTTGTCACACACACACACACATACACACACACACACACACACACACACACACGGCACAAGCAGGGGGAGCCGCAGGCAGAGAGAGAAGCAGGCTCCCTACTGAACAAAGAGCCCGATGTGGGGCTCCATCCCAGGACCCCGTGACCACGACCCAAGTCACAGGCAGGCACCCAACCAACTGAGCCACCCAAGTGTCCCTAAACAATTTTTTATTATTTTTTTAAAAAGATTTTATTCATTTATTTGACAGTGATCACAAGTAGGCAGAGAAGCAGGCAGAGAGAAGTAGGAAGCAGGCTCCTCGCAGAGGACAGAGCCCAATGTGGGGCTCGATTCCAGGACCCTGGGATCATGACCTGAGCTGAAGGCAGAGGCTTTAACCGACTGAGCCACCCAGGCACCCCACTAAACAATTTTTCTAAGGATTTTATTTATTTGAGACAAAGAGATACAGAGAGTGAGCATAAGAAGGGGGAGAGGGAGAAGCAGACTCCCCACTAAGCAAGGAGCCCAATGTGGGGACTCCATCCCAGGACGCTGGAATCATGATTTGAGCCGAAGGCACTTAACCACCTGAGGCACCCAGGTGCCCCAACACCAACCTTTCTAGACACTTGTTCCAGCCCCACATTTGAAAGAAAATGAAGGTCCCTGGAAAGCACACTATAGTAAGCAAGTTGGTTTCAGACTTTTTGTTAAAAATATCAACATTGGGCAACTGGCTTATCCCCATTCCTACTCTCACGGAGTGTCTTTCGGCACGTGGCTGATTTCCTGACAAAGGAAACAGCAGAGGGCTACGATAGGCCTAGTTTGTACCTAAGTGTAACCACAGGGGTCACAGATCACGTTGGCAAATTTCTAATAGCCATCTCTTGCGACCACCGCCGTGGCTCTCTAAGCACGGACTTTCTGTGAACAAGGCATGGAAAGAGCGCCACCTCTGGGTGAAGTGTGGTTCCTCTCCACTTCCTAGCCCCCAAATAACTAGGAAGAGATGCCCTCATTTGGGGGTGGATGGACCAAATCAAGACTGGAGCTCCTGCGCACAGGGCCTCCTGGGAGCATAAACTGAGCAAAGGGCATGAAACTAGAACGGAAACTACTGAGTATGTGTGTGTGGAGGCTGGGGTGGAGGGTAGTCTCATCGCAAACAAAGAATTTGAGAGGAGTAAAGCTATGGATCAAATGCTAGGGGAACATTCCTCCTGTTGGGAAAAGCCCCAGGGTTCCTTGCTTCTTGATGCCTGTTAGGAAAATACACACAGGGGTCCCCTGGCTGATGAAGTGACCTCAGGGGCAATGGGAGGTCAGCACTACTATTCCCTTGACTCCAGACCAACAAACTGCTGCTCTTTTCCCAACTTGTCTACCTGCCTGGGAAACCAGGACATGATGATCAGGGAGGCAGGAGATCCTGCTGTGCTCGGCACTTGCAGGGGCTCGGTAAACACTTCAGTGAATCAGGGAACAAAGCTGCCGGGAGAAAGCTGTGTGCGGGGCGGCCTGGGGCAGCCAGTGCCATGGCTCTAAGCAACTCTTGGCTGCTCCACAGACCAGCTCCAGAGCACTCCTGTACCTCCCGCACCTCCAAATGTCACCTTCTGACTGGAGCTGTACAGTGAAGCTGGGGAGACCTCCTGACACAGGTGGGTGTCCCTGGGCAAGTCCTAAGGCCTGACCCAGGGCTACCTGCAGTGCCTGAAACCGGATGCAGGGACCGGCCAAGAAGCGGTCAAACTACTGTTGCCAATTGCTGCACACGGTTCTTGGCCCCGGAGGCGCAGGTGATAAAGCACAGTGCTTCCAAGGATAATGCATGGTGGTGCTCGTTTATTCTACACCTGGTCACAGCAAATCTTGCACACCCAGATCACAGCCAGGCTAAGCGCCACATGGCTATAAGCGGCTGGAATAAACGGAAGCTCTGCTCTGGTGCACGGCCACCTGCACAGGAAGCACAGCGGCCTCACCAGCCTCCTTGGAGGCAATGAGGCCACATTCCCATCCCTAGGCCTTAGGGATGGGAATGTCGCTCTGAAGAGCGCTCTGAAGGGCGACTCCAGTTTGGAGCTCCCAAAATCCTGGGTGCCTCTCTGGAAGTCAAGCCCTGTCCAATAAGTCATTCTGAGTCCAGGCTGTGCCAGAACCTCGAGCATCTGGAGCTGATGTCAAAGCAGCTCGGGAGCTGCAGAGGGACCTTAGGCGGGGTCACAGAGCAGCTCTGGGGGCCCCGGGGCTTCAGGGCCGACGATCCTTCCTCCGGAGTTTGTGTCCCACCTGGGATCCCCGCTGGGCAGCTCTCACCAGGCCTTTGAACTGTCCCTGCAGCTTCACCTTCTTCCTGCAAGGAAAGGACCAGAAAGGTCACATCTCCCTGAAGACAGGCGGTCCCCCTCACTGTAATGCTGAAAGGTGGCCCCCCCAGCATTAGGAGGAACAGGGGGAAAGTGTGCTGCCTGGCAGTGGACCGCACGTGATCTGCACAGACCGGGCGTTCCCCTGCCTGAAAGAGCAGTTCAAGTCAGCAGCACACGTGTGTGCATGTTAAAAAGTCCAAATTAAAAAATTGGGAAACACCTAGCCATTAAGCTGAAGAGTTTACTGAGAATGAGGCCCTCCGCTTTGGAGCTCGGAGCTTCCAGCCTCGCAGCCACCATCCCAGCCAACCCTGCACCACCCAGCACGTACCTGCGGTTGAGCTTGGTTCTGTTGAGGGGGATGTAGGCGTAGGGGTCGAGTCGACCTTTCTTCTTCACGTCACCCTTTGCTTTCTGCTCAGCCATAGACACAGAATCAGCCAGGAGCATAAGGTTGCCCTTCCTCCCTGCTCCTGACTTAACAGGGCCCGTGTCCTCCCCTTCACTCTGTGCCTTGGTGGCACCAAGGGCACTCACATCCCTGCAGTGGCGCCCAACAAGGGCATGGACTTGAGATGCTAACAGATCCTCAGTGCGCCCGTCGCCGTGGCCTGAGTCTGGCCCACACCTCTGCCCTCGCCCTTTCCCAGGGGTTCTGTCTCTACCCATGGCTCTTACCTTGGCTTTGTACTCGGCCCCAGGCATAGCCTTCTTGGCCACAGGGCGGTGGATGCCAGAGCCTCCAGCTAAAAGGAGAACACAGAGGCAAATCAGGCAAAGCCAGGGCAGCATCCTCCCATGAGAAGGGAATGGGTACCTTCTCTCTGCAGAGCTGCCAGGGAGCAGACAAATCAAGGCTCGCAGCCGGCTCTGTCCCCTACCCAGCAAGGACAAAGACCTTCCTCGAGAAGGGACTGTCCAGTGGCTTGACAGTTTAGACCAGTGGGCTCGTCAGTGGCCTTGAAGCTGCAGAGACCGACCAGAGACGTCTGAGAACACACACCTTCTCTGCTAACATAAGCCACCCCACAGTCTCCAAAGCCAAATCCGCTCTGTCTGCTCTAGAGAAAGAACATAGGCTCTGAAGTCAGACCCAAACCCAGCTCCCTGTTGAACAACGACCGGCTGAAACCTCAGCAAGTCTCTGAGTTTCTGGAGCTTTGAAGCTCATCTGTAGAACAAGGCACTTCGGGCTTCAGCTCGTTCGGGCTGCACACCGACACTGACAGAGAAAGGCAGCTCTCGTCCCATTGTACAGACTTGCGAACTGCAGGTACAGACACCCAGGTGCTTCCAAGGTCACCTGGCATTTCCAGTCTGGATCTGAACAAACTCATGAGTGGAATTCTACAACGATGACTCAGGAGGACTCTCTGAGATACTCCGGATGAAGCCCGCTTTTTCTTTCACAGGTGAGAAACTGGAAGCTCAGAGAGGCGGCAGGACTGGGCCAAGTCAGCCTCACAGCAGAGCACCAGCTGTCCCGCCCCTGGGGCCTGTGCCACACTGGCCGGTTCCACATCACAGCACCTCAGAGCAGAGGTGACAAACTGGGCACTGGCCTGGGAGGCCACGGAGGGAGAAGCCAGGAGGCTCTCTAGCTGGGTCAGAATGCCGGAAGACTCTGAGGACAAATCTGCTCCTGCCGCTGGGGACTTGCCACAGAAGCCCCTGTCCCTCCAGATGCACCGCAGGGGCTCTGCTGGGGGCACTCAAGGCCAGGGGCTGCCCACAGGGGAGGGGGCCGGAGATGAGTAACAGAGACCTCCCCTGGCCGTGGGCAGCCATGCGGGTATCTCTAGCAGCTGCTCCGGGGAAACGAACAGCTCAGGGGACCAGAGACAAACAAGTAGGGGAACACCCTGGGCTGACCCTCCCAGCTGCCACCTTCCATCCTTCCAGGCTAAGGTGGTCTCCCCAAACCCAGCCCAACTCAGGGCTGGACAAGAGATGCAGACACCCCCCAGAAAAAGGGGTGTGCTGCAAGCCTCACAGAAGGCCTAGGTGGGTGGGACAGAGATGGGGCTCAGGGGCTCCCAGAAGAGCTGGGGGTTCCACACATAGACCTCCTGACCCCCAGGCCCTGACACTCTCAGGCCCTACCCCAGTCCTGGGTGACATATTGGCCAATCTTTGTCAGTGCTGACTGCAAAGTGGCCATGCAAACTCGTGGCTCTGCCTGCAACTCCCTGTGTAATGCGGGGGACAAGGAACACAGTATCCCAAGAGGGAAGTGTGGAGGCCTCACCTTGGTAACGAGGTGGCATCTCTAGCTCCTCATCATCAGCCTCGTTCTGATGCTTGAGCTTCTGGTGTTTCTTCTATAAAGTGGTGAGCAACATTCATTAACAAGGATATATGATCATCTCATTAATGTTCCCAGTAAGAGCAAGCAACCTGTGTTAGCAGAAAAGGTTCCCTGCCAAGCACTCCACCCTCCACTTACAGACGAGCACTCTGAGGCTCAGAGAGGGTAAGGAACTATGATCACACAGCTAAAGAGCACAGAAGCAAGGTTCCAGCCCAGGCCCTGACTGCTTCACACAGAACTCCTGTCCCAGGGCTCCAAGTGCCCATCTGGGTATCCTAACCTAAGTTTACGCTCCTGTTCAGAGGGGACTCCTGCATCAGGGGTCTCTCAAACCCTCAGCTACATTCTGACCCTGTAACTCTGATCTTTTATGTCTGGTTTTCACCCAGGTCTCCAAACAGAATTCTGCATGGGTGCAAAGCTGTAACAAGGCAGTTCGTTGGGCCCTGGTGGGAAGACGGACATCTGGCCAGGGACAGGGCAGTGATGAATGATATTAACAAAAGCAGTTATTTGGGGAGAAGATCACCAAATGCTATACTCATGTGCTTGACACGTCCAATCTCATCAAGCCAGCCCGATAATTCTTCAAGACCCACAAGTGACAAACTGAGTGAAAAGTCAGGCTGCAGTCGGAGCGGGGCCCCAGGACCTGCCTTTACTACTAACACTGTATCCCCTGCCTCTCCCCTGTCCCAAGGGGGATACCCAGGAAGGCTGAATGGGCTGGCCACAGTCTGAGAGGACAAAGAGGTAAGACACTGCTCCAGAGTGCCCCCGGAAGTGCTGTCTGCTGGGCGTGGGAAGGACAGTGAGGGGCTGGGCTCACATCACCCTCGCTAGTTCGGGTGGGGCAGGTGAGAGGCTGCACTCCATCCTGCGAGTTACCAACGGGGTTAAATTCTGGGGCTCAGGAGATGGGAAGGCCAGGGTTCGAATCCCTGCTCTGCACCTAACAACCCCTGTAACCTACTTACTTTCTGCAAGCCCCCTCTGCAAACGGGGATGATAAGGGTCCCCGTCACCTGTGAGAATTAGCTGAGGTGACGCATGGGGCCCTATGCACTCCCCAGTGGTGGCTGCCCCTGCCCCACGCAGGAACCTGCCCCTTGGAACATAAAGGCCAGATGTTGCTTGTGCCCTCAGGGGAGAGAAAAAGGGCTCTGCCTGTCTCCTTCAGCTGGTCACCCACTACAGTGCGCCCTGTAATACACACCATACCCTCTGGACTGTCCCCTACACACCACCGCAAGGCTCTGCCGTGGATTCAGGAAACAGGGCAGGTGGGTGTGTGTGCAGTGTGTGGGGGAGGGGAGTTACGGAAAGACAGGCAGAGGACCTGTCAGCCCAAGGCTTCGCCTTGAGGGCACAGCCGCCCACCAGAGAAAGTACTCACACTCCTGACACCCATGTCTTCCATCACGTCAGCCATCTCTTCGTCCTCCCCTGGAACCAAAAGGAAGAAAGGCCTGTGAGCATGCAGAGAGCACCCGTTTGCCCAAAACCACACACATCTCGTCCTGCCTTCTCCTGTCACAACTGGCTGACGGAGCTGGCAACTCCAGCCCAAGAAAACCTGCATCCTTCTGGGCAAGACAAGACCCCTGAACACCGACTACCCCTTTATCTTTCCCATCCTAGGCCCCAGGGACGACGGCCCCTCAGGGAAGTGGTGATCCCACTTCTGAGATAAACACAGCTTGTTCTGAGACCCTAAGGAAACCCTGGGTTTCCTGGGGAGTCAGACACGCCCCAGATCCACAGACATCCCGCTCTGCCTGGAGGATAGCCTCATTCTCCTACTTGAGAAACCTTTCTTTCTTTTTCTTTTTTTTGCTCTCTATGAGCTGAGCGCTGTGAGAGAATGAGCCAAAGAAGTATGAACCAAGAAAATACACAGGCAACCAAAGTAAAAATAGATAAAATAGACTATCACAAAATTTTAGAACTTCGGTGTCTCAGGGGACACAACAGACTGAAAAAGCACTCTACAGAGTGAAGGGGAGGATGTATTTTCAAATCACACAGGTGACAAAGGATTAACGTGCACACTGTGTGAAGGCCTCCCACAACTCAACAACACAAAACGAATATCTCAATTAAAACGAGCCAAGGGTTTGCGCAAAGGGAATTCCGGCACACGCTGCAGCCCGATGAGCCTTGCAGACACCAGGCTGGGAGAAAGACGCGGGTCATGGACAGACAGTGCATCGTTCCACTTACATGAGGCACCTAGACTCCAACTCAAATTCAAATGACTACAGCAGATTCTGGAATGGGGACTGTCAGGGGCTGGGGTGGGGGCCAGGAGCAGGGGCTGTTTAACGGGCACAGAGTGCCAGTTTTGTAGCTGAAAGGGGTCGTGGAGATTGGTTGTCAGACAACGTGACTGTACTACACACCAGTCTACATGCTCAAAAATGGTTCATCGGGTAAGTTTCAGATTACCTGTACTTTCTCCTATGAAATTCTGACCAGCGGGGGACACACAGTTAAGCAAAGTCAGTCAACAAGCAAATAACACCACAAGACAACCCGGGACGACATGCCCCATGCTGGGCGGTGCCCAGGCTTGCCAGGAGCGCTGGGGGATGAGGCTGAAGACTGACGACCATGGTCGGGCCGCAGAAAAGCACTCGGATTGGATCTTCAAGAGCGGGAAGGCAGGAGGAGAAGGGAAGGGTGTTCTTAGCACCAAGGACATCTGGGCAAGAAGGGAGCAAGGAGACTGGAACCTGAGAGTGGTGAGAGGCGGCAGCGGCAGGACCGGATCAGGAACCAGTGTGGTCACCCTTCCGCCAAACGCAGACATGGCTGTTCTGGCTACCCACTTTATCTATAACCATCTAAAGTAGGTACTGGTATGATGCTCATTTTGGGATAAGGATATTAAAGCACAGAGAAGTTACTGATTGTCCCCGGTCACACAGCAGGTAAGCCGGGTGTAGGGGCTGCCATGAGAACGCTGGTTTGGAGGCTGCAGTGAATCAAGCACCCAGGGATCAGGACAGTGGGAACAAAAAAAAAAAAGGCAGATAAATGTCTGAAGACAGGCTTTCTGATCCAAAGGATGACACGGGGGAGGGGGAGCAGGAAAGACTCCACAGGACAGAGACTTCTCACTGGGGCCGCTTCCAGACAGCAGGAGACTGTGCAGTAGGGAAGGAGGCAGGCTCCAAGCCTGGATCCTCTACCTCTAAATGAGCTTCCGGATCTCAGCCAAATTCACATTTAAAAAAAAAGGAGAAAAGGAAAAAAATGGGAGAAGAGGGGAAGGAAAGCAGCAGAACAAATAGAGGCCAAAACAGTGCGTCACGCATGCTTAAGAGGATGTACAGTGTTTTGAAAGTTCTGCCTGGATGATGTATGTATTGTATAAATGGCTAGCTTGCAACAGAAAGATTTCTTAATGTGGTCAAAATAGTTTGAGAAACTCAAAGTTTGAGGAAGTTGCCTTAGCTCCAAGCTCCTTATCTCTGCTGTTACCTACACTCCCCCAGCAAGTGGGTGCTGAACGAGTGAGTGAATGAACAGGCAGGGAATGAATGAACAAGAGAGTGCAGCCCTGCCCAGGCCAGCACTGTGTCCCTGGAATGGACGACAGTCCCACCTTTCGTGCCTTCCTCCTCCTCCGTCCTGGCCGTGGCAGCATCGTCCTCGTCCTCCTCCCGGATGATGAGGCGGCCATCGGCGCTCACCTTGAAGCCGTGGTCCTTCTTTTTGGCCCGGCCAGGCCCAGGCTGTGTGGCTGGCGTGGCAGAGTTGGACAGTGAAGAGGTGGCAGGTCAGTCCTAAGCTACCCACAGCCCGCTCCAAACCAACGACACAGGTGCCTGCAGCACACGGTGTGTGCCTGTGGTGGCGAGGGGTGCCCACCGGCCTCTGGGGATGTCACCCCTGGCCCCTGAATAGGGCACCAAGGCAAGCCTCTTTTCTGGACTCATGTGCCAGTCACTTCTTGCTTACCGAGGACTCGCTGGGCCACCTTAGGGTCCAGGAAGTTGAGGGGCTCATCCCCACCACCCTCCTTCAGCCACGCCCGGCTCCTCTGTCGGGCCAGCCTCCGGCGCTCCTTGGCCTGGCTCCTTTCCTCTTCTTCCTCCTCCTCCTCCTCCGAGTCGGCCAGAATCTCCTCGATGCTAAGGACAGAGAAGTGGCAAGTCAGGGTGTTCCCAAGAGAGGCTGGGGGAGCTGAGCATGGGCTGGGCAGGCTGTGGGCTAAGGAAGACCTGGTCCGCAGGACCCCATTATGGGTCTTACCTGTCGCCTTTACCCTGGGCAGACTCCTCTTCCTCCTCCTGCTCCTCTTCCTCAGCAGCCTGGCTCAGAGCACGGTGCCTCTTGGCGCGGGCCTCTGCCTTCCGAATGTTCACCAGGACCTTGTGGTACTCCTCGGGCAGCAGCCCCTTCACCAGTTCAAACCTGCGGGGCAATGAGAGGCTGGCAAGGCGCACGGGCCACAGAGCGCTCTTTGGAAGTAGAAGGGCTCCGCCAGAGCCCTGCTGGCCACAGGGGCGGGACTCAGACCCAAGCCCTCCCGCCCAGTCCGCTCTCTGCAGGCTCCCTGCGGGGACTGGAAGCCCCTCATCTCCTCCCTGGCCCTCCCTGTGGGTCCCGCACACAGACCCAAACTTGCGGATGAACTTGATGAACAGGTTCCGAAGCTTCATGCGGAAGTGCCGCCGCATGTCATCTGAAAGCTTCCCAATGGCCTCCATCTGCCGGGCAGAGCAGCGAGGGTCAGGGGCACCCTCCACTCTGTCTGCCCTCTCACTGCGGTGCAGACTAGGCACACAGCAAAGGGGTGAGGGTCGCAGCAACCCCATTCCTGGCCCACCCCTTGATCCAACTGCATTTCCGCAACCTGGCGGCCGTCCACCTTCACCCTAAGCTTCCTCTGTGACAATCCAGGACTACCCTTCCAAGATTATAGCTTCTGAGTCTTCCGAATAGTCTGGCATCTCTCCTTTATTACCTCACTGAATCCTTAGAACCCCATGAGGCAGATCGATCATGACCCCAGTTTACAGATGAGGAAATGGAGGCACAGAGAGTTAAGTGGCTGCTCCACGGCCAGGGACAGCAGTCAGCCCAGGCATCTCTGATGCCATGGCCCATACTGGGCCCCAACACTGCCAGGCTTCTCCAGATCCCACACAACCCTTCTACCATTCTGCATTCATCTCGTAGGGACAATTCACACACCTTCGTCGGGCTTGGCTGGAACCCACGAATGGGTGGCAGATCTCTGCAGTGTCCCCAAACAGAGCTGGGGACACAGAGCCCCAATGACCCTTTGAAAGGCTTTTATAAACTGTCGGCACCCCATGACAGATCACTGCTCTTGCCCTTCTCATCTCTGGTCCCCAGTAAGGCAGCAGGCTCAGGAGAGAAGGGCAGGCTACCGTGACCCCCACCTCCCCTTTCTTTCCTTTACCCAAGGCCAGATACGAAGAAGAGAGGCAAGAGAGACCTGGAGGTGCGACTCCACCCAGCTGGAAGGGAAACACTGAGGCGGTAGACATAGGGGCCAGAGAGACCCAGCCGGTGGCACACCCTGGGCCCAGCTGAGGGGCTGGAACCCAATCCCGGGGGGCTCTGCGGGCCCTTCTGCAGTCAGCCAGACTGTCCAGAGGAGCTTCCTTGAACCCAGAAGGTCAGAATGCAGACATAAAAAAGAGAAAGCAAGATAATGGGCCCCGTGGTGGGAGACCCATGAGGGTCAGTTCTGAGCTTTGCATTCTGGTCCCAGGGCCACTCTCATTAGCAATGTGACCTGGGGAAATCTCTGGCCTCAGTCTCTCCATCTGTAAGACAAAGGGTGGCCATGCCTCCTGACTTGCACCTGCAGAGCCCTTGTTTCTGTGAAGGGGAGGGGGTGGGCCATAGGAGGCAGCCCGGTACCATGCACCTCCTTCACTCCCACCCGGTATGCGTTACCCTACTGGTCCTTTCCAGGGCTCCTGCATGACCTGTTCCATGAGATGGTTCATAGCCAAACACATGTCTGGAACTTGCTGGCCTCAAGGCTTGCTGGGTCCGTGCCAGCAGGCCAGAGGCCAGGCTGCCACCCACCGAGGGGAAGGGGGCGCTTACCACCAGCGGCACATGTTTGGCCAGGCACGCCACATCCATGACCGCTACTGCCACCTTGATGAAGCCCAGTGCTGACTTGACCACATCACGGGTGCGGGAAGCCAAGAGCAAGCACACGTTCTCCAGCAGCTGCTCGATTGTGCTGGTCCCCATGAGACCTGGCGGGGCGGCGGGGGTGGGGGTTCCAGAGGGCCACCGTCAGAGATGCCCAGGAACCCATCCAGACCCAAGATCCCTGTCAGTCCCATGAGTTGGAACTAACATTTGGGGGACTTCTGTGTACCCGGCACAGTCCTAGTCACTCCGCATAGAGTACAGCCAATCTGTGATCAAGTCGTGTTTTTCTCTCCCATGTTAGAGGTTAGAAATTGAGGTCCTATGAAATCCATAAACTTGCTCAAGGTCTCCCATGGTTGGTAAGAGGCAGAACTGGGACTAACACCTGGGCAGGGGCCTGACCGCCTTTGATCCCCTCTGACAGTGGGACACAGGGCAACTGCAGGTACACGGGAAAGATGACACAGGCAGCAGCAGGGACAAGAGGCAGCTAGGCTTGGTTTTGGTTCCTTCTCCTCCCTCGAAGAAGAAGGAAGGTGATAGCTACCTTATTCTGATAATGACCTTGCCCTGACCTTCTGGGCATTTTCCTATCCTGAGGGCTCCCCAGGCTTTCAAGGAAGGAGCATTCACCTTTAAACTCAAACAGGAGGTGGGTCAGGGCCAGGATGCTGCAGCTGACCATGGTCACAGCGCCCACGAGGCCAGGGTAGATCAGGACGAGGTAGCGCTGCAGGGCTT
The DNA here is from genome assembly GCF_009829155.1 of Mustela erminea. Taxonomy (NCBI): domain Eukaryota; kingdom Metazoa; phylum Chordata; class Mammalia; order Carnivora; family Mustelidae; genus Mustela; species Mustela erminea. The sequence goes on from NC_045627.1 coordinate 61,737,525, forward strand.
CTGGGAGGGCAAGACAAGGGCAGTCACACAAAGGCAGAGCCACTCCACATGCTGCACCTTGGGCCCCCCAGGGAATGGGACTCCACCCAGAGAGGAACAGCCTGCCCGTTCCAGAGCCAGGCGGCTCTTCCCACCTTTTGTCTTTAGCTAGCGGTTTGGAGGGGTACCTCCCCGAGACTTGCGAGCGGAGCACGTACCCCAGCCCCTCACCTTCTTGGTTTGGGCCAAACCGAAGGAAAGCACGGCCCATCTCCAGCAGCAGGGCAAAAGCGTTCTTCCGAGCCCCTACTGACACCTCCTTGGTGCACAAGATCACCTGCCCAGACAATTCCTTAAACATAAGCTCCGGAGCTGCTCGTGAAGGGACCAGGTGGTGGCCTGAGGCAGAAGGGGGCAGCAAGGGTGCCGACGCTCCCAAGCAGAGAACTGAGGCACCCCTCACCTCCGTATTGCTCTCCCCCAATCCTGACAGGTGGTCAGAAGCCACACTCCAAGGAGCCCCTCAGAACACACATATACCCCCACCCGCACCCCTCACCTCCGGGACGAGGGCAGTGATGAACTCCTCGTGTTCAGCGGACAGCTTCTTCACGATATGTATGAGGCACTTCAAACGGGGCTGCAGGGAAGGGCGAGGAGAGTTAGGACCTCTCAATGCCACCTATGCCCCTCAAGTCCCCTGTCTCTAGGATGCTTCTCCCCCAGTGTCGCCCCTCCTCCCATGGGCAGAGCATGGGTGCCTCGGAAGCCTCACCCTCTTGGCAGGTGAGGAGGTGCCCCGCAGCGAGTCCAGCAGGGTCGCCTTCAGGTCGTCCAGGTGGCTCTGCACGAAGCTGGCCCCAGGGCCCTGGGAACTGGCGCACACCTCCTCCAGCACCCGGTAGGCCTTCTTCTGTACTCCATGGGCCTTGCTCTGGGCAGGGACATGGTGGTCAGGGATAGGTGAGGGAGGGGACTCTGGGGTCCCCCATCCATCCATCCACCCCCACCTGCACTGTTCAAGGACAGTCACAGTACAGCCACCATTAACTGTGACCAGCAATGGGGGGATTCGGGACCGCGGCCTGCCTCTGGAGGGCTGGCAGAGCAGGGGAGGCTAACTCTATGGCAGGCAGGGGGGGATGCTGCAGGGGGAGAAGGCCCGCCAGCCTCCACTCCACTCACAAGTCTCACCGTGATGCTCATCCAGCAGCGGGACCCTGCAGTGCCTCGCCTGCACTGAGGCCTGTGCGCCCGCTCCCCTTTCTGGCTGGAGCACTCCCCTCTCCCCTTCTTTGCCTAACTCTTTGGCATCACAAAGGAGCTCTGTTACTCCTGCTAAAACAACTCTCCAGAAGTTAGGTGGCCCTGCCCTGGCCTTCTGTGCCCGCCCAAATGGTCGTCCAGATAAGAAGACAGGTCCCAACTTTCCAAGGAGGCCCCTCTTCCCCCAGGGGTGGTCCTGTGGGAGTCCAGCCCACATGGCTCACCTCCAGGTAGGGCCGGATGGTGGAGTACAGCTTGCCAATGGCAGCTTCATCCGCATGGGGAGCCAAGGCCACAACCAGATCCAACACAGACAATCTGCTCAGGGCAGAAGACCAAGGACGGGCTTAGGGTGGGCTGGAGAAGGGCACAGACTATCAGTGCCTTTTATCTACTGGGTACAGAAGTGGGAGAAGTCAGGGTGAGGAGGACCAGGGGCCCCAGAGGAGCCTGGAAACAACAATCACGGCTCGCAGCCAGTTTAGCCATAAGAAACCAGCTGTGGTTCCAAGGTCTTCATGTGCATTTAAGCCTTCAGTCCTCACAACCACCCTGGTGCAGGTCTATTATCAAGCCCATCTTCACAGATAAGGACAAAGAGCACACAGAGCAGGTAAGTAACTTGTCCAAGGTCACAGAGCTTGTCATTAGTGGAGCTGGGATTTGAACCTGGGCCGTGTATCGCCAGGGTCCGCATCCTTCCCCAACAGGCTGTAATGCTTCTCTGAGAAGGAGAAGCCAATCAGGCTTCATCATTGAGCTGGGACATTCAGTATCTCAAAACCTTCCCAAATAAGTGGAGCATTTTACCTGGTGAAGTCAGAGCTAGCAGAGTCCAGCACCTTCTCGCTGGCCTTTTCCAGGAAGCTGTTCACCAACTGGCAGCCGCAAGGGGATGAAAAAGAGGGGGTTGTTGAAGAGAGAAACACAGAGAACTGCACCCCTCTCCACACCTCACCCCACACAGCCTCGACCCAGGTGCCGCTGGTATCCAGTGCCCTGTCCCCCAGGTGGTAGAGCCCAGACGAACCCTGGTAGGTGGGCCCTTTCTCACACACCCAACCCAACAGTCACCCACCTGAATGTTCCTCCCTCCCCTCCACCAGCATGCTCACCTGAGGGTCTGTAATGGTCAGGTAAGTTTTGACCGTTTCCAGCACAGCCCGGCGGGGGGCTGGGGTGTCCCCGGCTGCAACAGGTTGCCCGTATAGGTTGAAGAGGATTGGCAGAAAGTTCTTGGCAAAACGGCTCACCTCCACACGGTCAGCCTCTGGCAGGAGGACCAGAGTTTGTGTAAGAGGGGCAGGAGTCAGCCCCGCCTCATAGGCTGATAGGGCTGCAGCCCAGAGGCAACCATTTGGAGGACTCATGACAGGACCTGGAGCCCACAGATTTGGGGCTTCTCTGGGACAAGAGGTGCCCCCATACTCTACACTCCTCCGTGGCTCTGTCCTATGGGTCACCCAAGAGCCGGACACATGATAAAGCCCTTACACCGACTGGATAACACCCAGCAGCTGTCAGCACAGTGGGAGTAAAGAGGAAAGGGGCAGCTTTCAGTTCCTACTAACTCCTTGGGTCTCCAGCAAAAGCCCCGGGTCCTTGCAAAGGCTCAGCTATGGCTCTGGCAGTGAGGCACAGCAGGCCAGGAGACCCGGGCCACTGCCACTGCCCCCCTCCCCACCCCCAGCCTTAGGGCCCATACATACCCGCCTCACAGCCCTTGGTGACGAGGGTGCGCAGGGCTTGGCACACAGTGACCCTCAGGTCTGGGCGCTCACTGATGGCCGTGCCCAGTGTCCGCGCCAGCCCTTTGAAGGAGGCGGCCACGTCCGTGGGCTTCGTGCAGAACCCAGGCAGGAGGGTCCAGATCTGGGGGGTTGGGGAGGGATGGTCAAGGACAGTGATGTCCCGCCACTCAGGCCCCCGCACCATCCAACTCATGTCCCCCCAGCTGATCCCTTACCTGCCATTGGAGCGTATCGTAGATCTTGGACTCCACTGTCCTGCCCGCCTGGGCCAGATCCGTTGCTGTGTGTGACACAAGGAGAGAGTGGGACCCTGGGCACCCTTCATGCCAGGAGCCTCATTTTTACCAAACCAAAAGCCCAGTAATGAGAACAGGAATGTGGGTGAAGACTGAAACATGATACTTGCTCATTCAAAAAAAATTTAAAAGATCTACATAAAACAGGCAGTGGGTATCTCCTCATCATCTTATCCTTCCAGGGATAGCGACGACCTCTACTGACTCCTTCACGTTTCTTTAAAAATATAAACAGGCCTGTACGATGCACATACTGTTCCGAAACCTGGTTTTACTTGATGGTAAGGTTTCTCAGTGGGAGGCTGTCTGCTGGGCACATCCGTGACGGCTGCACTTCCCGCTCACACGGCAGCTTTCACCCAGAGTCTGCTGAGGAGCAGACCCGGAGGAGCTGCATCAACTGCCCACAGTCACCCCGCTGCGGTGCGGCTCTGCTGAGATCTGAATCTGACCTGCTCAACTCACCGTCTCCTAAATATGCCTGTTCCCGTGTGAGGTCTTCCTCTCTTCACAAAGACCACACCGTGGCCCACGGTGGGACTTATCGTAACTAAGTTCACCAGAACCTCCCTGAGGAACGTGGAGGCTGTGTCAGATTTTTATGAGGAACGGCTCTGCATATATACAAACTGGTGTGTTCTTGTTTAATTACCTCAGTAGGACAGGAGGCCACTGTTGGCCTGCCACAGGGCAGGGACCTGTGAGGGGGAGCTGCCTGGCTGTGCCTCTAAGGGAGGAGGAGGGCCCTCAAGCACTGGCTGGCCACCTGCCTAGCAGAGGGACGCTGCCCAGTGTCCTAGGAGCCCTTCCTGACCCCTTCCAGCCAAGGCTCCAGGACTAAGGTGGGGCCCATACCTTTGTTCTTCAGGGTGGTAGCCAGGGGTAAGAAATAGGTGGTGAAGAAACCGAGCCGTGTTTCCCGGACGTGGTCCCGGATGACAGGCAGCAGCCAGCTCCGTGGGAAATCCAGAGTCTCCCTGGGAGGAGGCAGGGAAGGCCCAGTGAGGGCAGCAGACCCAGCAGCCACGGCCCACCAAGCCGAGGAGCTTGAACCCTGCTGTGGCCTTTCCCGCTGACCCCCACGTGACACACAGAGACCTCACCCCAAAAAAGTGAACATCCTACTGAAGGAGAACAAGCCGCCGACTGCCCCGGGGCTCGTAAGGAAGCCAGCCAGAACCACACTTACTCAGAGCCGTCAATTTCCAAAGGCACAGCCTCTAAAACCACCTCGGGTCCCATGCTGGCCACCGCTGCCCCCACGGCCTGATCCAGAGCCGCCGTGTGAGGGAAGTGCGGGGAGAGACGCAGGTCACACAGGGACTGGAGGCACTGGAGCAAAAAGACATGAGAGGATACACCAAGGCCTGCTCACAGAGCAGGAGCCCACGGCTGAGTCAGGGCCAAATTCTCAAAGAAGAGGATGAGAGGGGCACCTGGGTGGCTCAGTGGGTTAAAGCCTCTGCCTTCGGCTCAGGTCATGATCTCAGGGTCCTGGGATCGAGCCCCCCATCGGGCTCTCTGCTCAGCAGGGAGTCTGCTTCCCTTCCTCTCTCTCTCTGCCTGCCTCTCTGCCTACTTATGATCTCTGTCAAATAAATTAACAAAATCTTTGAAAAAAAAAAAAAAAAGAAGAGGATGAGAGCTCAGGAACACGGGCCCATGTTAAGCTCTAGGTCAGAGATCACAAACCAATAACCACATCTAAGCTGTTGAAGAGTCTCACCTCTCCCCAATGCCCCAAGAATTTAAAAGATTCTGTATTTATTAGTAACACGTAAAAATCAGAGTTCACATACAAACATACATTTCCAGTTTGTCTTGAAAAAATGGGAAACTCTGGCCAAGGGAAAAGACACACCCATGTGTGACAATTAGCAAATTACCAGATGCTGAGGAGTGGATGTCCCTCAAGACAAGGCTGTGACCTCTGGCCCACCACAGCCCCACAGAAGCCACCAGGGCCTTGCCTGTAGGCAGCCAAGTTCATCAATCTAACCTATTAGGGACCAGGCTTCTTGAGGAAGTCCTTGCTGTCCCAGAGTGGCTCCTTTCTTCCAACCAGCAATGGTGAGAGTCAGTGAAAGCCCCAAGAGGCCAGGAGCTGATAAGCGGTCTGGGGCCTGCCTCCCTAGCTGGGGAGGATCCCAGACCCCCCCCCCCTTTTTTAAGATTTTTTATTTATATATTTGACAGAGAGAGAGAGAGAGAGAGGAAACACAAGCAGGGGGAGTGGAAAAGGGAGAAGCAGGCTTCCTGCTGAGCAGGGAGCCTGATGCAGGGCTTGATCCCAGGACCCTGGGATCATGACCCAAGCCAAAGGCTGACGCTTAACAACCGAGCCACCCAGGCGCCCCAAGGGATCCCTGATTCTTATATAGTTTACTCTGGGCTGCAGTAATCTGTCTGGGACCTAAGGCTGCTTAAAACACCATAATCCCTTATTATAGAAAGTTCAGAGAATTAAAAACAGAAGATAGGAGTAGGGGTGAGGGAGAGTCACGATGGTTCCCTGTTCAAAGCCATCAACCTCAGCCAGGACTAGCGAGCAGTTACTGGCCAAGGGGCCAGGGGAGGTCCCATCCCTCTTTTTGTTTCTCACGTGTTGGCTCAGACACTTTCCTGGAGACACTGTGCTGGGCACCTGCTGTGAGTGCCATCAGGGATATAACAGGGGGTAAAGTGCACAAGTAGCAGACACATGACCACTCTAGGAGCCCACAGTCCGACAGCCCAATCACCACCTCCTGCCTTGGCCCTGGCAGCTCCCCAGCTCACCTTCTTCATCACAGGATGGGCCTGCCTCCCGCAGGCCTGGAAGAAGACACACAGCAGCTGTAACACAGAGCTCCACGCTGCGTGGAATTTGTATGTCAGGCCTTCCTCCACGGCCCTGCCAGGGGAACAGTCAGAGTCAAGTTCCTGCTCACCTGGGCCCCAATCAGGAAGTCAATAGCTGGCCCATGAGCTTCAGACCACCAGCTGGCCAGTAAGCATGGAGCCCCGGGAAAGGCCAAGGGGGAGAACTAGCAATTACAATGCAGCCCCTGTGCTGAGTTTCATCTGAAATCCTACTGCCTAAAGAAAACTCTGAGGTATGTGGTTTCTTCCACCTTCAGATTGGGAAACTGAGGCTCAGAGAGAGGAAATAACCTGCCAGGGTCACTCTGCTAGTGGCCACCCTGGGCCTCCAAAGCCCATGCTGTCCCTGTCTCATGCTCTCCTGGTCCGACCCAGGATGGGCTGCCACGGTAGAGCAGGTGGTCTGGGTCGAGGGGAGAGTGGCACGAGGCTGGCTCTGCCTCCCAGCCTCCTGCAGATCCGAGGCAAGAACGGCCAACAGGGATCAGAGTCGGGAAACAGGAGAGCTGGAGGTGCGGGTGGCTCTGAGTTTTCCTGAAACTCCATCACAGATGCATCCAGAGGCAACAGGCCCGTTTCCTCACAAGGAGCAAGACCCAAAGCACCACAGCCTGGAGGTGAGCACACAGACCCAGGGCAGACACCAGGGATCCTCACTCCTTCCCCAGGGCCCTTCCAATGTCTACAATGCTTGGAGGCCCCTCACCAGCTGCAGAAAGGACGAGATGGTCAGTGGCCACGCCTGGGAATGGCTCCTCTTGCAGGCGTGGAGGGCAGCACAGCACGTGAACAAGAGTGGGCTCTGCGGTCAGGCGGCCCCCTCCTAGTTGGGTGACCTCAGCCTGTCTGTCTGTAAAGTGGGGGTCAGTACATATCTCCTAGAACCACGAAAACCACTAGTGGCTTTTATTCGCTGAGTGCTTAACTGCGTGCCAGATACAGTTCTGAGAACTTTACACATACACACACATTGAACCCTCACACCTGTCAGTAACCTTCGAATGATGAGGACCCTGAGGTATTTAGACGTGGAGGACACGGGGGAACTTGCCCCAAATGACCAGCTCAGAATCCATACTCATGAGCACATGATGGCACCTGGAACGTAGCCAGTGCTCCATCAGCAGCAGCTGTTCTGGCACTGCGCACGTGCCCCCAGTAAGTGACAAGTGGAACACCTGTCACTACAAGGAACTTTCTAGAAGGTACACCTATTCCTTCCTAACACAGATGCTGTGTTCTCACCTGAACATCTTGAAGACATGCTGGGCAGGGCCAGAGGCTGAAGAGGTCACGGAGCCAATGCTGGCCATGTGGGGAGCGACACATTCCTTCAGGATCTCCTGCAAAAAGAAGCCCCAGCTGTCTGGGCCTAAAGCAGCCTCCCAGCACCACTAAGCCCTCCTAGCAAAAGTGATCGCTTTTGGACACTTCCAGGAAGCCGATCCCCACCCCAAGAACCTCCTCCCCAGATCCAGCTGGAGGTCTAGGGCGAGTTCCAGGAGAGACAGGGCAGCCAGTAGAACCCTCTGTACTCTCTGCTTACCCCGCTAAAGCAGGGGCTGGGGTACCTGAAGGCTCTGAGTGGCAGCTGTCACCACCTGTGAGTGTGGGGAGAGAAGACAAGTGGTCGCGGTTCCAAAAAAGCGAGGGAGGTGGCCCAGCCCCAGGTCCTGCTGCAGTCTGTGAAGACAAAAGGCTTCTGTGGGGTCTGGTCCTGGGCCTCAGGGACCCACATGGCCCAGGTCCAATGACAGTCACCGATTTGGAAGGTTGTACAGGGCCCTTCTAGTGGGCAATTTTAAAAAGTACTGTTATTGAAGTTAATAGCCACATGTGGTAAAAAAAATTCAAGTAGGTCTTCAAAATATAAAATAAAGAGTATACTTTCTTTATCACACTTTTCTCCCAGACTGACCTTCAGATGAACTTTCCAGAGGAAAATCAAGGTTAAGTTTCTCAAATACTCTTCCAGGATGTCTTACACATGTACAAACATAGGAAGTAACGTATGCTAACATTTACTTAACAATTTTCATTCTCCAAGCACTGTTATAACATACATTCATTCACTTAAACCTTTCAACAAGGTTTGCAACAAGATTAAGTCCTATGACTTAAAAATTCACTGTAAGTGGGGAACGTGAGGCACGAAAAGTCAAGTTACTTGCCCAAGGTCACGTCGCGAGTAGGAGGCAGGAGTCAGGATCATACCCTGAGAGTTTCGCTCCAGAGTATGTTGTGAGTCTTCTCAATACATTTTGGGATCTTTCCGGGTGAGCATGTACCTCTCTACTTCAGCAACTTTTTTTTTTTTTTTAAGATCTTGTTTATTTATTTTACAGAGATCACAAGTAGGCAGAGAGGCAGGCAGAGAGAGAGGAGGAAGCAGGCTCCACGCAGAGCAGAGAGCCCAATGTGGGGCTCGATCCCAGGACCCTTTAAGCTTTAACCCACTGAGCCACCCTGGCGCCCTACTTCAGTAACTTCTAATGGCTGCAGAGTATCTCACAGTATACTGACCAGTCCTCTCCTTGGATACATTTGTGTATGGTTGTGTTTGGCTTCTAGGTTTTTCTGCTGTTAGCTACAGCATTACAACAAACAGCTTGAGACGTATGTTGTGGCACAATTGTGGAAGGCTTGCAATCTCAGGACTAATTCTGAGAAGCAGAGGGGACACCTGGGTGGCTCTGTCAGTTGAGTGTCTGATCTCAGCTCAGGCCATGGTCTCAGGGTCCCAGGATGGAATCTCGAGTCCAGCTCTGCCCTCAGCAAGGAGTCTGCTTCTCCCTCTCCCTCTGGTCCTCCCCACTTCGCTCTCTCTCAAAGAAAAAAAGTCTTAAAAAAAAAAAATTCTGAGAAGTGGAGAATAAGGCTATTTTGCCATTTTTTGGCATCTCCAGATAAAAGCTGGATGGTGTGGATAGAGAATGTGGGCCCAGCAGATGTGGGCTGGAGACCTGTCTTCGCTCCTTTGCGGCGGCATGACCAGCTACCTCGCACTGCTTCTGTTTCTGGCTCAAGAAAAAGGCTAGCAGGGGCGCCTGAGTGGCTCAGTGGGTTAAAGCCTCTGCCTTCGGCTCAGGTCATGATCTCGGGGTCCTGGGATCGAGCCCCGTGTTGGGCTCTCTGCTCAGCGGGGAGCCTGCTTCCTTTCCTCTGTCTCTACCTGCCTCTCTGCCTACTTGTGATCTCTCTCTGTCAAATAAATAAATAAAATCTTAAAAAAAAAAAAAGAAAAGGCTAGCACGTTCCTCCTGGGTGGCTGTGATGAGTGAGGTGGACAATGAGGGAAAGCACTCAGCGGGGGGCCTGAGAGAGCAGGCCGATGGGAGCCCTTCAGCACAGGGGAGAGAAGACACAGCATGGTGGGGCCCCAGGGTCCTCAGAGATCCTCACTCCAGGCGAAACCCAAGTTGCCAACTGATACACTTATTCTTCTCAGCCTTATTCTGGAAAAGCAAAATTATCAGGTGGCTACTGTGAAGTGGCCAAGCTCACACATGCGTGTTCTGACAGACACAGAGCAGACACTGGGTGTGCAGAACTGCGAACCCCAGAGGAGGGGACTGTTAACCCAGGTGGGGGGAGGGGTGAAGCCACAGAAAATGCACAAGGTCGTCTGAGAAGGAAACCAACCGCAGAGGATTCAGTCAGGGGATGACAAGACTGAGGATGGAACTGAGGCCCCACCTCTGGGGCGGTGTGCTTAGCCCACCCTGCTACTCCTTAGAGCTCACTGGTAACTGCTCTGGCAGGACAGTACCAGCCCCACAGGCCACACCATCCTGCCCTGCACCTCAGAACCAGAGCTGGTCTACAGCACACTTGACAAGGAAACACTGCCCTCCCTCTCCAGCTTCCGGCTTCTGTCCCTCCCATCTGCACTGCAGAGCAGGTAGCCTGGCTGGAGGCCTTGGGACACCCCTCCACCAAACCTACCTGACCAGGTTGATGTGGGCTTTCTCCATGACCTTAAGCCAGGCCAGCAGGGGTTGTAAGTCATTCTCGCTGGGAACATAATCATATAAGGCCTAGAGGTGGGACAGGGAATAAGCAGGGCGCTGAGTGAGTGTGTCTGCTATGGCCTAATGACAATGACCCCTTCCCAGCATGTCCTAATGACAGGCCTGCACAGGTGGCCCCAGAGCTCCCAGGCCCCTTGGTTTTTCCAAGTCCTGTATTTCCCTATTCCATGAAACCCTCCCAGTTCTGCTCTTATGGGGTCAGTGTTTCTAGAATCAGCTGAGTAAAACCTGGGTCACACAACACTTTGGATCTCACAAAAGCCACAGAGACTCTCTCAGGAGAAATGTGCACGGGCATACATATGCACACTTTGCAAACAAGAAGGGGATGTTTATGCTCCCTTCCCCAAATCCATCCAGGGATCCCTAAATTTGAGAGCCTCTGCTCAAGATATGGGTTACGACATGAGACCATGCTGAAATTGTTTATTAAGTTAAGTAAGAGTCGAAGTCCCCATGTCCTGTAGACACTGATGTGGCTTTGGTGGCCAGTCTCCCAGCTGCCTGCTTCCTCTCTGCTTGACTACTGGCCTCCTCCGCTGAGCTTGAATCAGCCCACTCAAGCTCACTCTGTAGACAAGTAACAGGCCCCCCTCACCCCTCTACCACCACCACACCCCTCCATATCAGGCCTCACCGTGATGATCTGGGCGTTGAGCTCCGCTGACAGGGTGCCCAGGCTGGGCTTGGCAAGGAAGAGGCTGTGGAAGGCCTGCATGGCACAGGCTGTCACCAGCTGGAGAGGACAAATACATTTAGTGGGGGACTGCAAAGCCCATGGCTGCCCTGGGCTCCTCAACCTCCAACTCCAGCCAGTGGGCTGGGAGAGACCCACGCCACTGACCTCAAGCATGCCCCCCACACCGATACACTCAGAGGACTGACACTTTACGAAGGCTCGGCAGCTACTGAGAAATTTTTAAGAGATTTAAACAAAGATAATAGAGGAACATGACCAAATAGTTTCTAACAGAATGGGTTATAAAAGCAGGCTATATGTGGTGGGCAGGCTATGATTATGGCTATATATATATTTTTTTTTTTAAATATTTTACTTATTTATTTGAGAGAGAGACAGTGAGAGAGAGCATGAGCGAGGAGAAGGTCAGAGAGCGAAGCAGACTCCCCATGGAGCTGGGAGCCCGATGCGGGACTCGATCTCGGGACTCCGGGATCATGACCTGAGCTGAAGGCAGTCGTCCAACCAACTGAGCCACCCAGGCGTCCCTGATTATGGCTATATTTTCACAGGTTTTTATCTATGTTTGTTTATCCAAAAAAAATATCTGAAAGGATATACAGCAAGTTATTCTAAATGGGTTTCTCCTTCTAAACAATGATTGTGTTATTTACATAATAGATACTTTACGAAGAATGTATCCTCCTATGAGAGGATATATAAAAATTAACAGAATTGTGCTAGCATGACAAAAATGTAGATCGTTTTATGTATTAAATAAATTATTATGTATTAAAGCTACTGTACAAATATGTTAGTAAATAAGCAAAAACTAAAAAAAGAAAACAGATCCATGACTGTGGCTGAAACAGCTCAAGCAGGGAGAGGGCTGCTGCCTTACCAGTCCCGCCTCGGCTCCCTTCCCCTGACCCAATCCCTGAGACCAGCTCCCAAAGGGACCGGGACCCTAAAGATAGCCTGGTCTATCCGACACCAAGAATGGCTGGTGTCCTTGGTCATGGACAAGAGCAGGGTTGGGGTGGGGAGGCCCCAGCTCCTGCTTCTGGACGGACTGGCAAGTTCTTAGGCATCAGCATTGAGGGCCTAGGGTCTGAAGTTTAGCCCCCTGCCCCAGCACACTCCTCTGGCTCCCTGGCTGAGCTTACCACATGGCTCAAGGTCATGACCCTGAGGAGGGTCTCACTACAGCTCTTGACCAGGCCTTCTGGGAAGCAGGGCAGCACGTCCTTCAGCAGCGTCAGCATGTGCAGTGTGGTGGTGGCCTCCTTAGAGCCTGGCAGGCGAGGGAGCTGAGCCTCCAGCCCACCCTCTCAGGGTGGCCTCAGCCCACTCCTCCCAGGCTGGCCTCGGCCCCCACCCACCCTGCCGGAGACCCAGTTCCCCACCTCCAGACTTCTCAATCTCCTGGATGCAGAATTTGGCGGTGGAAACGGCAGCAGGATGATGGGCAGGGGCTTTTTCACCGAACATGAACTCACTGCCCTTGAGGACGGAGCACACGCCATGCTGGGCAGCCTTCCGGATCTGTGAGCCAGGGAGAGAGGGGCCAGGCCCAGGTTAGCATATACCCAGCAGCGCGGATGGCACGCCTCCTCCACGACCGACGCTATACCCAGCCCCGCCTGTGTGCAGACTCCTCAGCGGGGCAGTGAGACGAAGCTGGGCTCCGATCCCCGCTCTCCCACTAGCGCCCCAAACAGCCTTGAACGAGCTAACCACTTCATCTCTGAGCTGCAGCGTCCCCATTACTCCAGGGGTTCCATCAGTCACCCCACAATACCAAGTGTGACCAAGCCTGGCACTGTTCTCAGGACTGACAGTCTGGCAGTGACCAGAGCTAAAAACCTGCTCTCTCTTTGGCAGGCAGAACACACACACGCATACACTGGGAGGTAAAAGTACTTTGCAGACCATACGGCAAGGGTTACTTTTTACACAGTGGTCAGGCAAGTGTCACTCCAGTGAAGTGACACTGCAGCAGAGACCTGAAGAAAGCGCAGAGCGGCCTCGGGAATACACAGGGAAGGAGGCGTGACCTGACCTGGGAAGCGTGCAGAGCCCCCGAATGACTGCGGACCACTGCTGCTGTGCTAGGACGAGGGCCCTGCCCTCAATTTCAGAAGCAAATGCGGTGGCTGGCCACCACTGCTGAGCGCCTGCTCTGAGCCAGGAACTGTGAGAGACAATGGAGTTGCCCCATACCCTTGCAGCGAGCTTGGTATTACCGGCCCTACATTCCCGTTAGGAAGCCGAGGCTCAGAGAGCTTAAGTAACTCGCCCAAGGTCACACACGAGTGGTGAACCCAGCAGCCAATTGAGGATTGTGAGACTCCAAAGCCCCATGCTGCCCCTTCCTGCCACTGTAGCTAAACCTGTCACTGACCAGTGAGGCAGCAGGGACTCAGGATGGCCTGACAGTGAATATCCCTTCTGAAGGATGAGGAGCTGCCTCTCACCTTCTAGGATTAAACAAAGACGGCGTCAGGGGCAAAAAGTAGAGCCTCAGGGCAAGAGCCCAGCCCTCAGGGCAACCTCCCCTACTCCCCCTACTCAGACAGATGAGCCCACTTACTAGAATGGCTGCCCCCCGCCCCCATATTCTGGGGGCCCAGCAGCCTCACCTTGGGCTTTGGGTGCACTGTGAAGCTCAGCAGCCCCTGGTACACTTGCAGGGTCACAGGGTAGCTCCAGGCCTCCAGGTCCTGCTTCCGCAGAAGGGTGGCCAGGCAGGAGAGGACCTTCAAGAGAGATTCGGAGTCTCTCAGCTTCACCTGCTCCAGCCAGCTGGGAGAAGAGCCCAGGTTCTCACCAACTCCAAAAAATCACACGGGGATCCGTCGGAAGCCCACGTGGTGCCTATACCCCTCCTGGGGAGTATCCGAGCTCCAGCCAGATCTGCGGGGCTCTGGAAGATGGCAGAGGGGAACCAGACCCAGAAACTAACCCATCGGAGGGCAGAGGTGGAGCCACTGTTGGTCTGGGCTGCCATGATGTCCATGAAGGCCTTGGAGGTGTCGGAAAACTTCTTAATGAGTACAGGACTGGGCACACTGTGGGGGAAGAAGAGAGATGGCGGAACCCCGAGGGGCGTCCTACAGCAGCAGGAATAAGCTTAGCCCTGGTCTGAAGGCGGGAGCTACACAGAGGGAGGCAGCACTAGCCCAGTCACTCAGCAAGCGGGCAGGAGTCAGGACAGGAGCCCTCCCTTCTGGACACCACCTCCATGTGCTTTCTGTGGCACCTGAGCTCTGCGCCTCTTGCCTTCTCCACTACCCATTCCATTCTCACGAGATGGGCCCCCACTGTTCTCCTCAGTCCTCTTCCTACCTCCCCCACCCGCAAGACCCAGGGCTCACACCCTGTACAACACCCCAAGCTGCCCCGGGAGCCTCACGCTGATAAGGCCATGATGATATCAGGTCAGCTGATATAGTTCCCTTTGCCCCAAGAGACTCTGTGCTCAGACCTAGGACAGGACTCACCGCTTCAGGACAAGGTTCAGCAGGTAAGCAACAGCAGCCAGAGACTCAGGGGACTCCACTGCCTCCACTGTTGTCATCTGAGGGCCAGACCACAGCGGGTGAGTGGGGAGTTGTGTAAGCTAGGCAGGTGGGGTGCTAGGGCCACCCTGTGCCCAGCAGGATGGTGATGAACAAGAGCACTGGTGTCAGAGGTTCAAATCCTGGCTCTGCCACTGTGTGACTTTGGGCTAGCAATGAACCTTCTGTGATTCAGCTTCCTCACTTGTAAAACAAAGATAAGTTGTTCTAACATTTCACTAAATTCGTATGTGTCAATCCCAACACTGCCTGGCCCATAATAAAAACTATGTATTACTGGCTAACTTATTCATTATACAGAAGGCTTCTTCCATAAAGGGCCGGATCATAAATATTTTAGGGTTTGCAGGCCACAGATGGTCTCAGTTGCATATTCTTTTGAGTGTGTTTTGAACAATCCTTTAAAAATATAAAAAACATTCTTAGCTCTCAGGCTGTACAAAAACAGGCCTTGGATCAGATTATTCCCATGGGCCGTAGTCTGCCAAACCCTGTTCCAGAGCAGCGGTTCTCAAACTTTTACACCACAGAATTTCTTGCAGAGTCCCTGAGAGGTTTTGTTTACATAGGTGATATCTACCGATACTTACCACATTAAAAATTAAAACTGAGAAATTTTTAAAATACAAGCATACACGGGGCGCCTGGGTGGCTCAGTGGGAGCCAGAGACTCAGGGGACTCCACTGAAGCCTCTGCCTTCAGCCCAGGTCATGATCTCAGGGTCCTGGGATCCAGCCCCACATCAGGCTCTCTGCTCAGCGGGGAGCCTGCTTCCCCCTCTCTCTGCCTGCTGCTCTGCCAACCCTCTGTCAAATAAATAAAATCTTAAAAAAAAAAAAATAAAAAAAAATACAAGCATACATAAGTACAATTAGCTGTTGAAATAACATCAGCAGACATGAGATAACTTCTGGAAAACTCCATAGTACACTCATGAGCGAATGGGAGTAAAAGGGCAAATGATGTTGTAGTATTATTATAAAAATAATTTTAATAGCCCACGAACCCCAGAAAAGGGTCTCAGGACCAGCCTCCCACCTGCCCCACCCCTGGCCACACTTTCCCAACCATTTTTCTAGAGGATTCCCTGGGCCTAACTCAGCTTCATGGATCAGGGAAGAAAACACAACAGCAACAACCAGAGTGGTGGGTTTTTGTTCTGTAAGGATAGTATAGCAAAATACCACCAGCCTTACGAAGCTACCACCTGAGAATAACTAAAGCACTCTTTTTCTTTCCTTTTTTAGTAATCTTTACACCCAACATGGGGCTTGAACTCACAGACCCAAGATATCAAGATATCAAGATATCATATGCTCTTCCGACTGGGCCAGCCAGGCGCCCCTGAAGCACTCTCCCCTACCCAGGAATGTCCTGCTCTATCTCCTCATGCCAGGGGCATCTTCTCTCTCTGACGGGAATACCTGCTGTTCTGGACACCCACTCTCAAGTCACACCAACTCACCAGTGCAGCGAAGTACTCAGTCTCTGTCTCCTTCCCACCCTGGGAGCGAATCACCTCAGTGACAGCAGCCAGAACAGCACAGATCTGCACGTAAAGGAGAAGGCACCTAGGACATTTATTTTATATTGAATCCCATCCCTGGGCTGCTTCTTTTCCTTACTCCTTCACAAATGATTCTCCTGACAAGGCCTAGAGATAGAGAAGATGAACTGCACTCAGAGCCAGGTGTACACACCATAAGACCGAGCGAGTGGGCAGACATGTTTGCCGAGATTCCACCTCTAAGACCCATCTCTTACAGGAATACCCGCATGAAACTGCAAACATTTAGGTACAAGTGTGTCCACTGCAGCAACAAACTGAAACAACACAGCAGCCATCAACAGAGGACTAATGAAGTACTACTATTACTATTTTTCAAGATTTTACTTATTTATTTGAAAGAGAGAGAGACAGCACAAGCAGGCAGAGCAGCAGGCAGAGGGAGAAAAGTAGGGTTTCCACTGAGCAGGGAGCTGGATGTAGGGCTCGATCCCAGGACCCTGGAATCATGACCTGGGTCAAAGGCAGACGCTTAACCCACACTTTAACCAAGCCACCCAGGTGCCCCAATAAAGTATTATTACTACATAATAAGTAATGATGGACTCAAAGACTACAGGACTATTGAAAATAATGGGAAACAATACCATATTAATTTAGAACTACTGTTCAGTGGGGCAAAATTGCAGAACACTGCATATAAAATATAATCTATAAACATAAATAAAAAAATAGACAAGAGGGCGCCTGGGTGGCTCAGTTGGTTGGGCAACTGCCTTCAGCTCAGGTCACGGTCCTGGAGTCCCGGGATCGAGTCCCGCATCAGGTTCCCAGCTCCATGGGGAGTCTGCTTCTCCCTCTGACCTTCTTGCCTCTCATGCTTTCTCTCACTGTCTCTCTCTCAAATAAATAAAATCTTTAAAAAAAAAAACAGACAAGAAAGTCTAAAACAATAACGTTCACAAGAGCATGGAACATGGCTAGTGTGACTGAAGAACTGAATCCTTAATTCGTAAATTTAAAAATGAACACTTGAGGGGCACCTGCGTGGCTCAGTTTGTTAAACGTCTGCCTTCTGCGCAGGTCATGATCCCAGGGTCCTGGGATCAAGCCCTGCCTGGGGAGCCTGCTTCTCCTTCTCCCTCTGCCCCTCCTGCCCTTCTTGTGCACACCAGCACACAGGCTCTCAAATAAACTTTTTTAAAAATCTAGTTATGGGAAAACAAATGTATATATCTTTAAGATTTATTTATTTGAGAGAGAGCACTTGCATGTGTGCAAGTGTGGGGAAGGACAGAGGGAAAAGGGAGAGAGAGAGAATCCCAAGCAGAGTCCAACTCGGGGCTTGATCCCACCACCCTGAAATCATGAGCTGAGCTGAAATCAAGAGTTGGATGCTTAACTGACTGAGCCACCCAGGCGCCCTGAAAACAGATATAAAACAGCTTAGATATATGACTGTAAGTTTTAAGAAAACAGATTTAGAACAACTTGGAAATATAAACCTTTTTTTTTTTTTTTTTAAAGATTTTATTTATTTATTTGACAGAGAGAGATCACAAGTAGTCAGAGAGGCAGGCAGAGAGAGAGAGGGAAGCAGGCTCCCTGCCGAGCAGAGAGCCCGATGCGGGACTCGATCCCAGGACCCTGAGATCATGACCTGAGCCGAAGGCAGCGGCTTAACCCACTGAGCCACCCAGGCGCCCGGAAATATGAACCTTTTGCCTTTGTAAATTTTACGACCAAATCAAGTCCTTTCAAAGAAGAGTTAGCATCCAAATAGACATGTAAAGCTAACATACACTCCAGATTCTGAAGACTTAATATGATAAAAATAATACAAATCATCTCATTTTATATCGATTATAGGTTGAAATGCCAATAATTAACTATAGTAAGCTTATTATTAAGATTAATTTCAGGGGGCACCTGAATGGCTCAGTGGGTTAAGCCTCTGCCTTCAGCTCAGGTCATGGTCTCAGGCAGGGTCCTGGGATTGAGCCCCAAATCAGGCTCTCTGCTCAGCAGGGAGCCTGCTTCCCCCCCTCTGCCTGCCTCTCTGCCTACTTGTGCTCTCTCTCACCCTGTCAAATAAATAAATAAATAAAATCTTTTTAAAAAAGAAGATCAATTTCATTTACTTTTTACTTTTTTAAAATATGGGTACTAAAACTTTACAGTTACCTGTGTAGCTTGCACCACGTTTTGGACAGTGCTGGGTTAGGTAGACACATGATAAGCCATCAACAATAACTGCCATGAAGAAGTTAAGTTGGGAGAACAACTCTGATGTTTTATTCTACTCCCATCACTTTGGTACCATTCATAATTTTGACATTTTTCATTTAAACAATGAATATAAGTGGCCGGTTAGCTCAGTTGGTTAGAGCGTGATGCTAAACAATGAATATAAATATAAATATGTATAACTTAAAAGCATTAACTAAAAACATACATATAAAATCTGGTTCTTGTTAGATAAAACATTTTCTATCTATTGTTACTCAGCATTAATTTACTCAACAAACGTGTCTTGAAAATATTCTATGTAAAAAGTCCTGCGATATGAGAGGTAAGTATTTGGAAAATATTTCTAACCCGAGGAACTTTACATTTGAGTAGGGGAGATGCTGCTAGAAAAAAGCAGAAAGTGGAACCCGCCCTAGGAGAGCTAGTGAGTAGGGAACACAAAAGATAGAAGAGATGACACATCATCCAAAAATACTAGCTGTCTCCCGCAGCAGTGAGCCAGCACTGGGAGAAAATAAAAAGAAGCCCGAGTCTGGCTCCTCCTCACCACCCCAAGTCCTCCTGACCCTCCCCCCTACCTCCTTGTGCGCGGCTGAGTTGGACTCCCAGAAGCGCTGCACTTTGCTGAAGGTGACATTTGTGCAGTCCGAGAGACCGCTCAGGAAGGTGCCTGAGGACTTCTCCGTGAGAGCGGGCCCCTCCTCCTCTTCCATCGCCGTCTCAGGGGCTTCGCTTTTGCCCACACGCATGGACCCGGACTGCAGCTCATTATGCAACTTCACCGCATCAACAGTCAGGTCGCTTTTTCCTGAAAACCGGAGGCACAGGTGAGGCCCTCACTTCTACCAGAACCTCCTTTTGGCCGGGATCCACCCATACGAAAAAAACTAGCAGAGTTCAGGCCCCCAGCTCGAGACGCTGAATTCTGAACATGGCCTGCCTCATCGGCCCACCATACCCCTAGAACTTAGCAAACCCGCCGGGTTAAAGTTTCTGCTTCTGTGTCCCGACGGATTAAGTGCCGGGGGGAGACGGCGCGGGGACTGCACGCAGGGGCTTGGGAAATAAATGCAGGTGAAAACACTTTGGTAAGTCTCCCCCAAAGTTAATTATAGCCAAGTCCCAACTCTGACACCTGTGGTACCCAGGGCTAGTCATTTCCCTACTGCGGACTCCATTTCCCCATCTGTCAAATGCAGAGGGTGGGTCTTTACAGCAGGCTCCACGTGCGACGTTCTAGGAGAAGAAACATTCAGCGCCTGGGCCCCAGGGCCTCCAGAGAGGCCCCGACCATCAGACCAGATCCGCCAGAACCCCGCCGCCAGCGCGTTGGAGTCTCGACCCCGCTACCTGAGGGCCGGCTGAAGAAGCGGCTGCGGGCGGCCTGGCGGTGGCGGCAGATGGCAGGGTTGCTGTCGCTACTATGGCCTTTCTTCCAGCGTTTCAACTTGGCCGAGACACCGGAGGGCAACTTCCCCGAGCGACCCATGGCGACTATGCCGGGGACAGAGCTTAAAGCTCCGGCTACCAGGGACCGGGAAACACGCGCGGAACCCACGTGGGTAAGTAGACGGCTTCACTTCCGCTTTCTCTGACGTAACTTCCGGATTCGCGTCTGTTTCTATGGCAAAATAGTCAACATCCGGTTTTACATTTCCTCAGTGCTAGGGGTCCCCGAGTCCCTCGGGTTTATATCCAGGGCGTCGGTTCTTGGCTGCAAGAGTGGGCCTTATAAAACTAGAATTACTTTGCAGGTTAAAAAACAACCAAACGTGGGATACCTGGGTGGCTCAGCCGGTTAAACCGCTGCCTTCCGCTCAGGTAACGATCCCAGGGTCCTGGAATCGAGTCCCGCATGGGGCTTCTTGCTCGGCGGAGAGCCTGCTTCTCTCTCCGCCTCTGCCTGCTTGTGCGCTCGCGCTCTCTGTCTGACAAGTAAATAAAATATTTTTTTAAAAAAGTATATTTGTAATTTTTTAAAAGATCTGATTTCGAAAGTAAAGCTTGGAAGCAAGTTTATTTGAAAGAGTCAAAACCTGGGCAAGGTTTTTGCTCCGAAACGAGAAAAAAGCTGTCCTTGATGCTCTAAACCTGCTTAGTTACTTTCATTTAGTAGGGGGGATACCCAATTGCTAAACCGCCCCCACGCCAGTTCCTCTCACTAATGTCTTCTAATTCCACATCAGAATCAGCAATCAATCCTGAATTGATTTCCACTTCCACCCTCCCCAAAGTCGTTTAGATGGAGCCCAAACCTTAAAAAGATTCTTTCCTCCCCTGTCTTGGGGTGCAGTATTCCAAGATTCCTCTAGAATTCCCTCTCCCACTTCAAATAAACAAACCTGATTTCATCAAACTATGGCTGGATCCTGGTGAGTTGTTTTGCTTTGTTTTTAAGTAGGCTCCCCTACTTAAAACATGGGGCTTGAACTCACAACCCTGAGATTAAGAGTCATATGCTATACCGACTGAGCCAGTCAGTCCCCCTAGTGAGTCTTGGCTGATTAGGCTTTAATGCATTCATTTTACAAACATTTTTTAGCTGCCACTGAACAAGACATTTCAATAAGTCAGACTTCCAAATGAACCAGAAGTGGACAAAATTTCTGTATACCGCTTCTTTCACTTGATAAAGTGTGAATTTTTCTCCTTGCTATGGTCTGAATGTGTTTTTTAATATTTTATTTATTTATTTCCAGAGAGAGTACAAATATGGGGAGTAACAGAGGGAGAGGCAGGCTCCCCACGGAGGAAGGAGCCGAATGCAGGACTTGATCTCAGGACGCTGGGATCATGACCTGAGCCAAAGGCAGATGCTTAACTGACTGAGCCACCCACACAATCCTGTTGTCTGAATGTTATATCCCTGCAAAGTCCCTATGTTGAAATCCTAACTCCCAAAGACGATGGTGTTGGAGGTGGGGCCTTTAATTTAAGTCCTTAGAGTGAAACCATCATGAATGGAATTGGTCTTATAAAAAAGATTCAAGAGAGATCCCTAGTCCCTTCCATCATGTGAAGACCCAGCAAGAAGGAGCTGGCTATGACTCAAAAGATGGGTCCTCACCCAAAGCATGCTGGCACCCTGGTCTTGAACTTCCAGCCTCCATAACTGTGAGAAATAAATTTCTGTTGTTTACAAACTACTAAGCCTATGTTACGTTGGTATAGCACCCTGAACAGACTAAAGACACCCTTTGTTCTTAAATATCCTTTTGCAAAGATGATTCTCATAAACTGTTGCTACTGAGCTCTGGGGAGCTTGGGAAAAACATAGATCTGCCATATAAATTTCATGAAGACAGGAATTTTGTCTTTGTCACTTCCATTCACAAGATCTGGAGGAGTGCCTGGCAAAGAGTGTAGGAACTCAACAAATTAACTGTTGAATGAATGAATGAGTATATGTGTGTTGTGGGGGAAAGAAGAGGGACTGAAATAGGGGCACAAATTATAAAAATTCAAGGATAAATGTAAATGCCAATAACTTAGCCAAACTGAGATGGTGTTTGTCTCCACAGATAGACACACAAAGCTCAAAACATACATTTTTGAGGGAGTTAAGAAGTATCAAAAAATAAATTTTGGTCCAAGAACCAAGAAGCTATAGATGGGGAATAAAGAGAAGGCTGGGATGAAATTCATGCAACAATAGTGTTGGTGCTGGAAGCAGTCACGGGGGTCATCCAGATCACAGGTCACATGCCAGTCAAGGTCAGTACTGTAGTGGTCTGTAGTAAAAGAAGTACACACTAGTGATGCTGATACTCATAATCCTTTTCTCTTACAAAGCAACAGTGAGACTAAATGAAAGGTTTCCCCCCCCCCCCAAAAAAAATCATTATTTGCCCAAATAAGGAGTTGGCAACCTTCGGTTGGGTCTTCTTTTATTTTTTAGTTATTTATTTATTTTTTAGACCAAGGAGAAGGGGCAGAGAGAAAGGGAGAGAGAGACTCTTAAGCAGGATCCACGCCCAGTGCAGAGCCTGACACAGGGCGTGATCTCACAACCCTGAGATCACAACCTGGGCCAAAATCAAAAGTTGGACACTTAAACTGAGCCACCCAGAGAGGCCCTAGGTCTTCTCCTTTTAAAAACAAGTTTACTGTTGTGTAAAATGAAACATATCTGTAAGCCAATTTTTCATTGGACTATCTGAGCCAACTCTTCACTTTGCCAAGTCCAGAAGTATTAGAAGTCAGTATAGCATTTCCCATGCTGGTAGTAATGACAGTGGGCACCAGTGTGTGGTAATATTCTAAGTTTTTGGCGGAAGGGAGTTTACACGGAATCTTCACTGCGGGATAATTCATTAGTTGTGTGCTTATAATTTGTGCGCTTTCTGTATACGTGTTACTCTTCGTTGATTTACTAAAAATAGAAAGTGCTCCCGGCATGCAAAGCAGAGAGAGGAGAGAGACTGTTAGTGTGAGAAGGTGTCACTGCAGAGAAGGTAACTCAGTGCTGACTCTGGGCTCTGTACCTCCAGCCACGAGGGTCAACACACCACCTGCCTGCAGAGCCCGCTCCCGGGACACCGGCTGCGGTCTGGGCGGTAAGGCTGAGAGAAGGGAACTGGTGGCCTGAGGAGGAAGAGGAAGTCGAGTCTGGAAACTGTTGCAAGCAACCTGGTGCTCAGAGGTCTAGATGTGGGAACAGTCACTGAGAGAAGACCTAGAAAGTGTTGGTTAGAGTCTGTACTTTACCGCACGACACTGGACAGGGATTTAACCTCTCTTGAGTGTCCGTTTCATATCCCGAAAAGCATTGATAATAATACTGAACCCAAGGGCGCCTGGGTGGCTCAGTGGGTTAAAGCCTCTGCCTTCAACTCAGGTCATGATCCCAGGGTTCTGGGATCAAGCCTCACGCATTGTGCTCTCTGCTCAACAGAGAGCCTGCTTCTCCCTCTCTCTGTCTCTGCCTGCCTCTCTTCCTACTTTTGATCTCTGTCTGTAAAATAAATAAATAAAATCTTTAATAATAATAATAATAATAATAATAATAATAATAATAATAATAATAATACTGAACCCACTGGGCTACCCTGAGGATTCAACATGAAAATGTGTATGTCAAAATTCGTACATCTCCAAAACCGTTATCTTGCGAAGAGTGTGGTGGTGCACCTCTGCCAGCAGAGGGAGCTCTGCAAACAGCCAGTTAAAGCTGAAACCCTGGAGGGAGGCAGCAATGTCCGGTGAGCAGGCTGGGCTTTTGCAAATCAGATGGGAGATGAAGAGGCCCTGGCTAGTGGCAGTCTTCCCAACCTTTTCTTGGGCACAGACACCTGCCTCCAAACTGAGTTTGCTAAATCAGAACCAGGTACAGCCTCTCAATGAACCACCTGTCTGGGAGTGGGCTGGCCCTCCACCTGGAAACACCCTCCATGCAGAGCCTCCTCCAGAAGCTGGTGTCAGGAGAAGGGACGCAAGGCATCCAGATGGCTTGAGCATACTTTCTCCCACTCTGCACAGCTAGGGTTCACCTTTCTGGTGAAGGGCCGACTTCACTGTCTTTGAATTCCAGCATTGTCTTCTACTAGAGGAATTAGCCTTCTCTATGATAATCCATACAATTTATGGCTAATAAGGACCACTCACATTTGTAGGATGGGTCCTGCAGTTAGACCCTCTGGGGTAGAATCCAAGTGTCTGACCTTCAGCAAGTCACCTTACACTCTAGGTCTCAGTTTTCCTCAGCTATAAAATGGGGATAAGAATGCCTACCCATAGGGTTTATGAGAACTAAATAAGACAATACTTGTAAAGTGCTTAGCACACTGCCTGGCATGTAGTGAGAAGGCAATAAATGTGAACTTATTATTATTCAAAAAGCTCTCAGGGTGCCTGGCTGGCTCAGTCAGTAGAGCATGTGACTCTTGATCTTGGAGTTGTGAGTTTAAGCCCTCTGATTACTCAAAAAAAATAAAATCTTGGGGCACCTGGGTGGCTCACATCAGGTCTGCCTTCAGCTCAGGTCATGATCACAGGATCCTGGGATCGAGCCCCGCATTGGGGTCTCTGCTCAGCAGGTAGCCTGCTTCACCCTCCCTCTCTCTGCCTGCCTCCCTGCCTACTTGTGATCTCTCTCTCTGTCAAATAAATAAATAAATCTTAAAAAAAAATAAAATCTTTTTTAAAAAAAGAAAAAAGAAAGGAAAGCTCTTCTCAAGTTCCAAAACCCCTTCTAACCTATTATCTAACTGAGGAGAACAGAACAGTGTCCTCATTTCACGGACGGGGAACTGTGATTCCAAGGACTTCCATGACATCCCCAAGGTCATTCAGTTGGTCAATGGACAAAAGCCAAGAGATCCATCCTTACCCTAGGAACTCCCTCTGCAACCACTGCTCTCAATATTGTCTGTGAAGATCACATGCAGGGAACAGAGCTGCTGCACCCAAAGCATTGAGCCCACGGCCAACAGGAAGGCCATTTTTCCACCAATGGAGCTGTTGTCTGTTGCGACACTGGGCAGGAGGAAAGGGAAGTTGAGGCTTAGCCTCTTGCCCCACACAAAGAGGAAGCAGATGGCTTGGGTGTTTAATTTAGTGCTCAAGTTCTAAAAGAGGGAGATAGGCTTTGTCACTCTAGGCAGCCCATCATGACCCAGGTGGTGGAGTTATGGCTGCTCGGAGGGTTGCCCTCACTGTGGAGCTGTGTCAAAGCCCAGGCCATGGATTCAGGCAAGCCCGTGTTTGGAGCCATATCCCAGGTGTGGCCAGGGACAAGTAGCTGAACTTGGTGAGCCACAGTCTCCTCACCTGAAAATAGGGCTGCTGTTCCAAGGCTAAAATGAGATCGTGCATGCAGAACACTGAGCCCATGCCTGGCACATCACTGTCACAGAAGGCTGCATGTCCCTCAGCCTCTGCGGCTTTAACATTCCATTTGGCTGAAGAAGAGCTTGCTCCCTAGACTAAGTCCGGAGGGGACAAACGGATGGCCTGGTGTGCTAAACAGGACCCCAAACTGTGAAGAGGACTGAAATCTGGGCATGGCAGGTGTGCTCTTACTCAAAGAGGGGACTGCGCCCAAAGCAGAGTCCACCTTCATTTGTCACCTGACAGGACGTGACCATGACAGGCAGGAAGGAGTGTGGGTGAGCAGAGACCATGTGATCGCCACTCTAACCTGGCATCCTGATGCCCCCAAATTCATTCTTACTGCAAAATCACGCATTTCCCCACCTACTACTTCCAACCTCCCATTCCTGTCAGGGGCCTCTGTATCAGGAATGAATTGTGTACAGCTGCTAACATGGAGACCTCAAGATAGTAGCTCAAACACACAGGATTAATTCTTCACATTCGGCAAGTCAGGAGGTAGGTGGGCTAATATGGTGGCTCCATAGAGTCCTCAGGGCCCTAGGCGTTCTCTTTTTCTGCTCTACCCTCCCTGGTATATGACTTCCATCTTCGGTGTCACCTCATGCTCCAAAGATGGGCTGCAGGAGCTCCAGCCATCACATTCAGTCTAGGCCAAGGCCCAGACTCAGTAAGATGGAGCCAAGGGGGCACTCCCAGCCAAGTCAGCTCCCTTTAAGCCAGTTCTACTCACATCTGATTGGCTAGAATTTAGTAATTTGGCCAAACTTAACTGCAGAGGGGCTGAGAACTATAGCCTTTTAGTCGGGAACATTGCAGCCTATCCCCTTCCTCCCAGTAGGAGTTCTATTGCTAAGTTAGAAAGGAAGAACTGATACGGGGTAGGCAGTGAGCTGCCCCTGAATCTTTGGTGTTGAGAGGACTGGTTCTGATCAATTTAACTCAGTTTCATTCCCAAAAGTTCTTCCTTTTTTTTTTTTTTTAAATAAAGATTTTATTTATTTATTTGAGAGAGATGAACAGAGAAAACACAAACAGGGGGAGCTGCAGAGGGAGAGGAAGAACCAGGCTCCCTCCTGAGCAAGGAGCCTGATGTGGGACTCAGTCCCAGGACTCTGGGATCATGACCTGAGCCAAAGGCAGTCACTTAACTGACTGAGCCAGCCAGGTGACCCCAAAAGTTATTTCTTGAGCACTAATTATATGCAAGACACTGTGCTAAGTTAGCATATGGAGGTACATAAAGATGCTTGGAGGCTCTCCTGCTCTTAAGAGACCTACAGGTTATGGGCTCCTGGGTGGCTCAGTTGGCTGAGCATCTGACTCTTGGCTTCCACTCAAGTCATGGTCTCAGGGTCGTGGAATGGCCCCAGGTAAGGCTCCGTGCTCTGCGGGGAGTCTGCCTGGGATTCTTTCCCTCTCCCTCTGCTCCTTCTCCACCACTGGCCCTCCACCACTTGTGTGGGTATGTGTGTATGTGTGCACCCTCTTTCAAAAAACAAATAAATTTTAAAAATCTTAAAACAACAACAGCAAAAGAAACCTACGGGTTACTGCTGCTGAGACAAGCACAAAACTTCTCAGTCTTCTCATCTGTAAATCGAAGATGTATCTCATTCTCTCCAGGACCTCAGAACTCGAATGCTCACTGAAGATCCATTCATAGAAACGCTTTTTGCTTCTGTGTCTCTTCCTTTAAAAAAAAAAAATTATTTGAGAGAGAGCAGAGCGAGAGAGAGAGAGAGAGAGAGAGAGCACGAGTGGGGGTGATGGGCAGAGGGAGAGGGACAAGCAGACTCCCCATGGTGCACGGACCCCAATGTGGGGCTCGATTCCAGGACCCTGAGATCATGACCTGAGCCGAAGGCAGACGCTTAACTGACCGAGCCACCCAGGCGCCAATCCCTATCTCCTCCTTGACTGCTGGACCCCCTGAGGACAGGGACCATGTCTGGTCCACTCTTGTGTCCTCAGAGCCTTCGTCAGTGTCTGCACTTAGTAGGTGTGCAGTACTCCTACATGTCAAATGGATACGTGACATGAGCAGAGCTCACCAGGAGGTGCAGGAGAGGGTCAGGGTGGCTGTCAGAGGGCTATCTTGGGAGCAGATCCTGAAGGGCCTGAGGGTCAGAATAAAGAGTCTGGATTTTCTTTGTTTGTTTTTTTTTTTAAGATTTTATTTATTTATTTGACAGAGAGAGATCACAAGTAGGCAGAGAGGCAGGCAGAGAGAGAGAGAGGAGGAAGCAGACTCCCTGCTGAGCAGAGAGCCCGATGCGGGACTCGATCCCAGGACCCTGAGATCACGGCAGCCGAAGGCAGCAGCTTAACCCACTGAGCCACCCAGGCGCCCCAAGAGTCTGGATTTTTTTTTTTTTAAGATTTTATTTATTTATTTGATAGACAGAGATCACAAGTAGGCAGAGAGAGAGGAGGAAGCAGGCTCCCCGCCAAGCAGAGAGCCCGATGCGGGGCTCGATCCCAGGACTCTGGGATCATGACCTGAGCCGAAGGCAGAGGCTTTAACCCACTGAGCCACCCAGGCGCCCCGAGTCTGGATTTTCATAGGGAGTTTTTGCACATTGCCATCTGGGAAAATAACTGAAGGAGCTTGTACTTAAGTAGGAGTATTGGTCCTCCATTTAGTCAGCCGATACACACTACTGCTGAGTATATTGGGCATTGTGGAAGAGAGGAAGAGAGGAAGGTGACATTTAGTGGTCGTCTCTGTGCCAGGGACTCTTCATGGTCATAGCAAGGAGATCCACCATGGATGAGTATTCCCAGAGCCGGGCTTCACTGGCAGCATCCTGCCACGGCCTCACAACCACGCTGTGCAAAGTCAGGGTGATTTTTTTTTTTTTAAGTTATATTATTATTTTTATTGTTAAGGAATCCATTTCTGTGATTGTCGTGAAGCCCAGACTGGATTAAGGGCGACGAGTCCTGGAGGTGATTACACCCCACTCTGGCCTTTGTGGATACAGCCCCTGTCATCTCCCTCTACCTCAGCTGAGAACCCAAACCCCTGAGGCCTCCATCCCTGCCCTCCTGTTCCTGGAAGGTGCCAAGCAGGTGCTATCGTTCTCCACACTTTACAGGCTTTACAGACCGGGAAACCAAAGCTGGGAAAAGTCACGTAACTTGCTTTAGTTTTCAACAGCATTGAGTGGTGGAGTTGGAATTATCACTTTGTCCCGAAGTCCCATCCTTCACAATGACCGGTTACAAAGAGATGAAAGTCACCTCGCTCTTGCTCTCCCGTGCAGGGCTCACTGGCTGGCTGGAGAGGAAGCAAAGGCAGGGGGAAGGGGAGATGAGCTGTGCAATCATCCAGCTATGCCCCTGTGGGGGGTTGGGAGGTGCTGTGGGAGGACCCAGCTTGGCAGGGAGTGGTCAGACCTAGTAGGAGAATCAGGGAGAGCTTTGGGTAAGGGGACTGTCGTGGTCTGTTTGGGCTGTTTATAAACAACAGAAATTTGCTCTTCACAGTTCTGGAGGCTGAGATGCCCAGGATCAAGGTGCAGGCAGATTCAGGGTCCGGTGAGGGTCACTTCCTGATTCCCAGACTGGAGTTGTGGATGCCAGTTACAGACTACTACTGTACCAGTTCAGATGAGAAACGCTGAGGTATGACACTGAGACTGTGATTGGAAACTGTGTTTAGGAGGTAGAATGGGCAGCACTCACTGGTTGACCAAGTATGAGGGGTGAGCAGGGTTGCTGTATACGGTTGTGCAAACTGTGGACTGCTTCATTTCCCAGCTGGGGGAGTTGAAATCTAGTCTTCACTGGGGCTTGTCTAAAAGAGTTGGCCTTTTTCTTTTTCCTTTTTTTAAAAGATTTTATTTATTTATTTGACAGACAGAGACCACAACTAGGTAGAGAGGCAGGCAGAGAGAGAGGAAGGGAAGCAGGCTCCCTGCTGAGCAGAGAGTCCGATGTGGGGCTCCACCCAGGACCCTGGGATCATGACCTGAACTGAAGGCAGAAGCTTTAACCCACTGAGCCCCGAGGGTACCCCAGAGTTGGCCTTTTTCTAATTCACCAACAATACTGGAGCAATGGCTTTAGAAGTGAGGATAAATTACTCCCAGGAAGGGGATATTCCAGAATATGAGTGTGTCTGTGGAAGATAGCCCGTCTCAATATCTGAAACAAAAAGCTGGATCTATTACTTGAGAGCAGAGCAATGCCTACAGGGTGTGATCCCTTTGAGGGCAGCAAGGGTCTTCTATAAGGTGAGGGAGGTGTGAAGTTTAGTGACAGACACACTGAGAGGAGGCAGAGTTAGGGGATTGGTGGATGATGCAGAGCGTGGCTGGTGCTGACTGGCTGGGTTACAGAAGTGTGGTCACTGAGGGAAACGTCATTGTTCAGTAAAAGGGAGATGAACTGTCATTGATTAAATGGTTTAAAGCCCTTTGTGGTGGTTCCTCGTTGGCACGGCTACAGGACAATGAGAAACTTGTCCAGGAAAATGAGAACTTCTTTCTTTTCCTCAAGTGACAGCTAACTCAGACCATTCATCCTCCCAAGGGCATTTCACTTTAACAGTGGACCACGAATGATCAAGGGGATAGATCTCCAAAGGTTTTAGAGGCTGTTTGGGGTGAGGTCAAGGCTATGGCAGAAAGGTCTGATGTCTGTCACCTCCCTCCAAAATCCTGGGGCTGGGTGTTCCCCCCAGATGGGGATCTGGGAGAAAAATTAGTTGCATAGCTAGGAAGGGCCTGGCCTGGGGTGGCATATGAAGTCAGAAATGGGACCTAGGGCACCTGGGTGGCTCAGTGCGTTAAGCCGCTGCCTTCGGCTCAGGTCGTGATCTCAGGGTCCTGGGATCGAGTCCCGCATCGGGCTCTCTGCTCAGCAGGGAGCCTGCTTCCTCTCTCTCTCTGCCTGCCTCTCTGCCTACTTGTGATCTCTCTCTGTCAAATAAATAAATAAAATCTTTAAAAAAAAAAAAAAGAAATGGGATCTAGGCACCTGACTTCCAGTCACCTGTCTGGAAGGAGATGTGAGGTGCCTAGAGGCAGAGTTTGGGGCCTGAGGCTAGACCACCAAGTTTTTGTCCTAGTTGCCACTAAGACCTTGCCTTCGTCCCTCCTTTACTCTCTCAGTTGGTTCAGCAAGAACCACTGGTGCTGGCCCAGCCACACCCTGAGGAGCACCCCTGGAGCTGCCTGAGGAGATCGGGAAGCGTGTCAGGACTGGCAGGAAAAGAAGACTGTTGCTCCCTGCAGCTCAGCAGCTGAGTCCGGGTTCCCAAGCTCTCCCCACACACCCCCTCCATGCCCTTGAGCAATGGCTCTTAGTGGCGAGGCTCTCACAGATTTTTTTTAAACAGCTTTACTGAGATATAGTTCTCATACCGTCGACTTCACCCATTTCAATTGCACAATTTAATGTTTTTAGTTCACTTCACCGTTATGTGTAACCAGACCACAGCCCATTTTAGAACATTTCATCACCTCACAGAGAAATTCCATGTCCCTTCTTTAGAAGCCCCCAACCCTCCAGCACGAGGCCTTTTGCGTCTGACGTCTCTCCTCAGCCTACTGTTTTCAAGGTTCATTCAGGCAGTGCGTATCAGTGTTCCATTCCTTTTCATGGTTAACTATTCCATGGTATGTCTGTACTGCATATTATTTATCCATTCATCAGCCGACAGACACTCTGGTTGTTTCCACATCTTGGCTTTGGTGAATAATGCCTTTTTTTTTTTTTTTAAACATTTGTGTATGAGTTTTGGTGTGGATATTTGCTTTTATTTCTCTTGCGTATACACCCAGGAACGAAATCACTGCATCACAGGGTAACTCTATGTTTAGCCATTTGAGAAACTCATGAGGGTTTCTTTTTTTTTTTTTTTTTAAATTTTTTTTTTTAAGATTTTATTTATTTATTTGACAGAGAGAGATCACAAGTAGGCAGAGAGGCAGGCAGAGAGAGAGAGAGGAGGAAGCAGACTCCCTGCTGAGCAGAGAGCCCGATGCGGGACTCGATCCCAGGACCCTGAGATCATGACCTGAGCCGAAGGCAGCGGCTTAACCCACTGAGCCACCCAGGCGCCCTCATGAGGGTTTCTGATTGTTGTTCTTTCTTGTGCACATGTCTTAGGCTGGACAACCCTGAACGGGCTCCTGTTATCACCTCTGGGAGACAGGCATTTCCTTCACTGCGTTCAGATATAGGACAGCCACCAGCTCCCCTGCTCTGCCCTCCGCAAAATCCTTAGCAGGCCTGTTAGAAACCTGGTTGACCACCTTGCCGTTGGCTGACAGGCAACTTGGATAACCTCCCTCCGTCAGTCAGTAAGTAGTCACTGACATAAAACAGACATAAAAACATTTCTGACTAATCTATTGAATGTACGTGCACGACCATGAGAATCCATCCCCCAAATCTCACACAGCTGGTTGACCCGGGGCTCCCACTGTGTCACTCTGAAATCCCTCAAAGCATTCAGTCAGAGGCCGTGCTGCCCACAGGCTGCTCACCGCTGACTTAGTATCCCTGTGCCAAGGAGGCGAAGGCAAGGCCTGCTCTGAAGAGTGATCTTGGCTTGAGGATTCCTCAACCTTCTTCCTGAATTTCCTCAGAAACGTTCCACCTGCTCAACCTTCCTTTAATCCTTCTTTCACTTGGGTCACACGTACTCTGTCAGCCTGTCACCCTCCCATTTCCTGTCTCAGGCATTTCCCCTAATGCAAATCCTGCTAGGCAATTGCTTCTCAGAAATCCTGTACTAATTTATACCACTAATCTCTCAGTCCCTCACTACACCGTTCCCAAATAACAAAAGTGTCTGCCTGTTTTGTACTTAGAATTTCATCTAAAGAAATAATGTAAGGAAACTTTTTTTTTTTTAAGATTGTATTTATTTACTTGACAGACAGAAATCACAAGAGGCAGAGAGAGGGGGACTCCCTGCTGAGCAGAGAGCCCGATGCAGGGCTCGATCCCAGGACCCCGAGATCATGACCTGAGCCGAAGGCAGAGGCTTAACCCACTGAGCCACCCGGGTCCCAGAAAACAGTTTTATGTGAAGGAAAGTAGAGGAGTCAAAAAGGTTTGCTTATTGCCCCACTTTGAGCAGTTTTATCATCATAGTTATGACATGCAGGGCATAGAGGCAGAGGGTGGTTTCTTTTTAGAGACCGGAAGAGCTCCAGGATCCAGAGAGAAGGGCTTGTACTATCGCTGGGCCAGACACTCAAGTCCCAGGCTGGGTTCTGAGGACAGAGAAGGAAGGATGTTGCCAGGGGAGTTGTAGGAAGCCACCAGTACACAGCAGTGTTGTCCTTTCTCTTTTCCAGTGACACTCATTCCCGCTGTTTATCCTCAGATGGCGACCGTAGAGGGCTGGAGCGGGTCTTTCAGGCCTCCTTAAAGCACTCTTCCTCTACAAGCCCAGAGTCCTGAGGCATTAGCTACAATCACTTGGGCTCACTCTCTCTTCCAGACAGAAATCCTGTCTTCCTCAGACAGCAGCACCGATAGCGGGCTCGTGTGAACAGCAGGCTGTGGATTCACAAGATGTTCCCCAAGTAAGGACCCAGGGTGTCCTGGCAGGGATCCCTGTGGGCCAAATGGCAGCTGCCCCTCCTTCAACCCTGCAGAGAACTTGGCTTGCCTCACTTCAATTCGGGTCCTGCACTGAATGTTCAGTGCTTGATAACGGTGTTGTGCTTCTGTGGAAAACATAAACGGAGAGGGAAGGCTGAGAGAGGGCTTTACTGTTTTAATGAACAGTGGAGGGTAATAGGGCTGTGCCTTCTGATTATCCTTATCCGAGTTTTTGTAACAGCTTAACCGATAAGCTGGTTGGTTGAAAGCTGTTAGAGTCCTGAGATTTTCCCTGGGTCTGGGGAATGAATTAAAGCATTCTGCTGGAAGAGAAGCTGTCTGCTCTAAGAGTTTGGGGTTTTGAGGCTGGCTGGAGGCCTCAGGGAGAGATGAGGGCTCGGAGCTTAGATCCCCACCCCACACTCCAGGCAGGAAGAGGGACTTAATGGGCCGCAGTTGCCCCCTGCAGGGCAAGAAGTGAGGGCTGTGACCCGGTTAGGAGCTGTGAAGTCGGTCCCTCAGGTTGCTCCTAGAGCTGGAATCCAGCTGAAATCAGCCCGCCTCACTCATCCTTTGTTCTCAGGATGTGTGAATTCTTTTCCGTATCCACGTGGTGCCCCACTTTGAGCAGGGAATCAACCCTGACAAATGTCTCTGTGCTGTGTGTTCAGTAGAGATAACACTTAAGTTTAAAAAAAAAAAAAGTAGTTGAGGACAAACCCCACTGATTTTTGACTGACATTTGAGAAATCACCTTGGTTTGATAGGCTCTAAGCTTCTTCCCAGATTTGTGATTGAAGCTGAGTGAATCCCCATCTCTGCCCAGGAATTCTGGCTTCCAGCTGCAAAAGCAAGCCATCAAGGTCTTCTTCCCACAGTGCTTCCCATCCCCCAAGCTCTCCCCCTCTCTGGATCTCTCCAGGCTGCTGCCTCCCTTACTGACACTGCAAGTCCCAACTTTGGGGCCCTTCCCTGTGGGATCACCTGAGTCCTCCACTAGTCTGCTCTTTTTGAATGGTTCAGGTCACTTTCCTCTTCTGTTACATGTGAACCGGGGGTAGCAGGAGGTGGGGAGTTGCAGTGGAGAATTTTCAAGACCTCTCTCAGCCCTGACACTCAGGGCAGGGCTGTGAATTCCGACAACTTAGTTCTCTGAGTCTGGGCATACAGGGATTCCGGAACCAGCCTCAGCTTGAATGCCGAGCCCTGTAACCTTAGGCAGTTTACTTCATCCCTCATTTTCCTCATCAGTAAATAAGGAAATAGAATACCTGCCTCATAGGACCATTATGAGTATATGAAGATTAAATGAGTTAATGTTTGTAAAGCACTTATAACACTGTTTGGTACAGAGGGTTTTTTTTTGCCTTTTTTTTTTTTTGAGAGCATGTTAAAAACTTTTCTAGAATCTGTTAAATATAGCACACAGCACAGTTTCATTGTTAACTATTTACCTGTGGGTCTTATTGGCACTCCACTTGCTGTGAAGGGCAGAAAACACATTCAACCCATCTTTGGCCCTAGCCCACTGACTCCTGGTTTGGTGCTCAATGAAGTGGCTAGTTTGAAATAAACCAGGAGTCGGTGGCAAGGGTAGTGGAGAGCTGTCCAGACAAGCAGATACTAAACTGCTGATTGGGTGTAGGCGGAAGAACAGGCAGTGACTCTCCTTTTTCTGGAATGTTTGAAGGGGTCCTGAGTTTGCCTCACTGTTGGAGGACCAGGTGGCACCGACTCGAGAGAGTGGGAGGCACCCGAAGAGGTGGGATAAACGGCTCAATGTTTCTGGGAAGCGCAGGACTTTGGAACCAGCAGTCAGGGCCAGTTCTCTTACGTGTAAAATAGGATATGAATATCCTCTAAAATGAGAAAGCCCTCGTAAGGGCTATTGACTGAACACCTTGCAGATAGACTGGCACCAGCTAAGTATTTATTATGACCATTCACGAATGAGGTTGGGCGAGGTTAAGCCACCTGCCCAAAGATATAAAGCAATAAAAAGGAAGAGTGAAGATTCGAACGCAGGTGTGTGAACTCAAACTCTGCTTAAGGATGGAAAAGTGACCTGGCGCAGCTAAGCCCTGTTCAAATGATAACGGACACTTTATTAGAACAAAGGCTTATGAATAACAGAAATGCTAGGACAGCAGGGTGGCTCTCGAACGCCCCCTCGGGCACCCACACCCCTGCGGTGCCCAAAAGTCCCGCCGCCTTTCGGCGCTTACGTGCGCTCCGTGACCGCCGCGACAGACGAGGGGCCGGCGGCCCAGACCGCATGCGCTCTGGCGCCCTCGAGCGCGCCCCTCCCCCACGACGGCCGCAGCGCGGGCACGGGGCGCATGCGCACACCGGGCGGGCGGAGGGCGGCCCCCAGTCAGTGGAAAGATTTTGGACGACCCAGTGCGCGGGATCCCGGTGGTGGCTTGTGAGCGCGCAGGCGCGACTGGGTCCAGGCAGCAACTCCGGAATCTCTGCTAGTCCCAGTGTGTGTCGCACCCGGAGCCGCCGCCATGGCTGCCTATAAGCTGGTGCTGATCCGGCACGGCGAGAGCGCTTGGAACCTGGAGAACCGCTTCAGCGGCTGGTACGACGCCGATCTGAGCCCGGCCGGGCACGAGGAGGCGAAGCGCGGCGGGCAGGCGCTGCGAGGTGCGGAGCGGGCCGGGCTGGGCTGTGGGTGGGGGCTGCGGAGGCCCGGGCGGGCGCCTCACGGTAAGGGCCGCCGCCTGGCTCGCCCCCGTGCCATCCCAGAGAGGGCTGACCTTGAGCTTCAGCTTTCCAGCAATTTATTTTACAACTGACGAAATGGGCGCAGGTTGGGGGGGGGTCGACTTGCTCAAGGTCATCCAGTGGAGTGAGGGGCAGCGCCAGGAAGAGGGCCGAGGGCGGTCGCCTCGTAACCCATTGCGTTCTCCACTACACCACCTTGCGAAATTCTCCCATTTTCTAGTCTGAGCATTTAGTAAGTTGGGGACGGGTTATTACAAGGGATGCCCGTTGCCTTCCAGCAGCCGTAACCACGCCTTTCAGGAGGTCGCTGCGATTCTAATGAAACGTCAGGCCACACGCGGGTCTCTGGCTGTGGGGGAGTAACGCGGCCCGGGGGGGGGGCGCGGGTAGGCAGCGGGCCTCAGAAACCCACGTGCTTACGTAGGCCTTTGCTGTTCAGCAGCATCCCACAAATTCTGTGTCCAAAATCCCATCTTCAAATGTAATTGAGCGAATGAATGAATGAAGGATTTGAGTTGATCCTGTGCAGATTCCATAGACAGATTTTAACCCCCTCTTTTCTATCCTTTCCTGGCCCTCTTTCATAGTTGGGAAAAGTGAAGATTGCATAGATGACTTGTTCAAGGTCGTATCTTTCTATTCCTAGTCCATCTCGCTTGCTCCAGTTTGGGTTGAGTAACAGGTGGGCAAAGGTGGAAGTGGCAGTGAGATAAACTCATCTACCCAGGCTTGCCCCACCCGGGGGGGTAGCTCTCCGTGGTTTTGGAATGCTTTTTATAAGGAACCATTCCCAGCTGTCAGCAACTCAGAGACACTCTCTGGTCTGAGAAGGTGTTCCTTTGATGATTAGGGCAGATCCTGCCTTGCTCCTTTCTACTTTGGACTTAGAAGGAGCCATTTAAAAGGGTCATTGATGCCTGATGTGGAAGAGGTATTTGGCCTCAGGTTACTCTAGCGTCTTGCCTTCACTGTAGATTCTTTGAAATGAAGCACAGGTTTGGAAAGTGGGAAATGTAATCCTGCTGGCTGTGTGTGTGAACGCTTTGGGATGGTCTGGTGTGACTTACATTAGGAGAGGCTGGGAAAGGGAAAGTGCTGGTAAAGGAGGCCATTTTCTCTCCTGTCTGGCATGAAGACCTGTATGGGTCTGTGGTGGTTTGCTGAGACTAACCCAGGACAAAGGTAATTGCAGCTGTACCCTAAAAGACTGATCAAATGGTCAAACTTGGAATTTCTCTTTAACAGATCCTGTTTCAGTTGTTTATTATTATTATTTTTTTAACTTGCTTAATTTCAGTAATCTCTGCACTCAATGTGGGGCTCAAACTCATGACCCCAAGATCAAGCAAGAGTCACATCCACTTGTGACTAAGTCAGCCAGGCACCCCCCTATTTCAGTTTGTAAATAAATGTTGGTAGCATTAGTTAGAAAAATTTCATTTAAGATCTTAATATCTGTTATGGGCATCACTCATGATTATATTAAAAAAGACTGAAAGCAGAAATCTGAATGGTGAAGACCATTATGAATATTGCAAGAAACCTAAAGTAAATACATGAGTAAATTTTAAATTCTTCAGAGCTTTCAATCATAGTAGGGTTAATAAACAATTTTTTTCTTTTTTAATATTTTACTTATCTGACAGAGGCACAGCGAGAGAGGGAACACAAGCAGGGAGAGTGGGAGAGGGAGAAGCAGGCTTCCCGCTGAGCAGAGAGTCGATGTGGGGCTTGATTCCAGCACCCTGGGATCACGACCTGAGCCAAAGGAAGATGCTTAATGACTGAGCCACCCGGGGACCCCAAGGTTTATAAACTCTTGAATTGTTTCAGGAGAAAGCCAGTGAGAACTGAGTTCCCCCATGCAGTCTTTCTTCTGGGGGAGGATGAGGTCCACACCATACCATTTACCCCGCCCCTGGGCTATGCTAATGGGAAAGTTAAAGAAAGAGGCCCTAGAGTTCTCTGTTAAGAGCCCTCAGGGGAACTACTTTTCTTCTTGGGGGCCTATTTGGATATCCAAAGGTAGGCACTCCATTGAGAATGGAAATAATTGCTGTGAAACAGCCAGTAGCTTTGCAGCATGGGAGATGACGTTTGCACTATGGATGGTTGCTTCCTGGTGACTCAGCCTTTTACTGGGGAGCCATCCCTTCCTTAGAGTTAGGGAGGAGATGGTAATGAAGTCTACTAGGACTTGTCCTGAGGCTCACTGATGAGATTCATCATCTTTTCCCTTGCGGGTAGTGTAGTAGTGGGTTTCCTGGTGATTAATCCTCCCTTCCTCCATCAGCATAGTTCTTACTGGCCTCATTCTCAGCTGAATGACTGACGGGAGTATTCACTTCACATTGCATTAATTACTGTTGGCAACCTCCATATGAGGCAATATCCAGGAAAGTTTGTGCTGAATTTCAAGGAGGGACTTGTAGCCTCATGGAGGAAAACACTACATGAAGAAAGGGCCATCTCCTTTATTAAAGTGGGAGGGGGGATAATCTTTCATGAAATATGATTGTAGCCTGTTGGTTGGGGCAGCATAACTCTTGATTACCCCCCTTTAAGAACTAACGAGTGTGGAGGAGAGATTCATTTATAAATGAATCAGTGCATAGCATTTGCTCTTTTTGCTCTTTCTCCAGGGAGTGGCTTCTCCTAAACCTTGGTCTAACCATCGACCTAGGGAGGTACAGGCTGGCACATAACTGTAAAAAGAAACTGGATAAAGAAATTGTGATGCGATTTCCACTCCATAGTGGACATACAATTTCAAGCAACAAATTTAAGTTTTAATCAGCATCCTCTAAGAGCTCTTGCTGTGTCCTGATTGTTTGGGGTTTAAAATCCACTTTCCCTAGATAAGAAGTTAGAACTGAAATACATTAGTAATCATTGGTCAAAAGTTACTGTTTTAACTAAAATACAAACATCCAGATCCTTAGGAGTTAGGAAAATATAGAGGGAGCTAGAGATGGTGGTTATGAATTGGATTTTGGAGTCACACAGCCTGGATTTTAATCTCTCACGAATAAGCTGTGACCTTGAATAATTTGCTCAACTCCTCTAGCATGGGTTAGAGGGATGGTTATGAAGACAAAACACACAGAATAGTCCAGTGCTTGACAGATGGCAAGCCCTCTATACGTATTGGCTATTATTATATATTAAGAGATTCCAAGTTTTTAAGCATCTTTTTCTTGAAAGAATTGGAGAAATAAGTTCTTAAAATGGCTTAATTACAGCACTGTGTGGTTTAGGATAAGCCACACAGATAGTACACAGTAGCTACTTGACAATATGTTTAGGTCTTGGGTTAGATGAATTATTGGGGAATCATGTTGTCAACTATAAAATAACAAATTTTATCTTTTGTGAAGGCAGAAGATTGTCTTTCTGCTAGAGTATACAAACTAGCTAAATTTATATGTAAGAAAATTCTGGTTCCAGAGTGGATCTTATTAGCTTATCACTTTGAATTTCTGATTCCCAGATGCTGGCTATGAGTTTGACATATGCTTCACCTCAGTGCAGAAGAGAGCAATTCGGACTCTCTGGACAGTGCTGGATGCCATTGACCAAATGTGGCTGCCAGTAGTGAGGACTTGGCGCCTCAATGAGCGGCACTATGGGGGTCTGACTGGTCTGAACAAAGCAGAAACTGCTGCCAAGCATGGCGAGGCCCAGGTGAAGATCTGGAGGCGTTCCTATGATGTCCCACCACCTCCAATGGAACCTGACCATCCCTTCTACAGCAACATCAGTAAGGTATGGTAAAATGGGGTTTGGCTCAACCCCACTTAGGAGGACCACAGGTTATGGTTTCTGGCCTCACTCTTTCTTAGCCTTTTATTAGTGTCTGCCTAGTCCCATTGAGTTTATAATTTATAATAAATTCTTAATTCTTTCAATTATCCTTCTCTAAGGAATGACCTTCACTTGTTAAAAGATTTAGTTGGTAGTTACTTCTCTAAAAATATATCTCCTTTTTTTCTTTCTTCGACATACTTCATAAAACCTATCCATAGTTGTAGGGCCCTTCTATGACAAGTGGGAGATTAAGTGATATACTTACTTTCCCTCCCTTCTTTTCTAAGTTTCTTTGAAAAATTAATCTTCCCAGTAGCGGGCAGTGGTGGTAGGAAGAGCTGCAAGGTAATAATTAGCCCCTTTGCCAAGCTCTCAGCTCTATTCTGTGCGCTGGTGAGAGATTTTGATTCATCACTTTAATTAGGGGATGAGGAGTGGGCAGAATAGATGCAGCTACTACTAATTGGTGAATTTGATTTTGTTGTTGTTGTTTAGGATCGAAGGTATGCAGACCTCACTGAAGATCAGCTACCCTCCTGTGAGAGTCTGAAGGACACAATTGCCAGAGCTCTGCCCTTTTGGAATGAAGAAATAGTTCCCCAGATTAAGGAGGGGAAACGAGTACTGATTGCAGCCCATGGCAACAGCCTTCGGGGCATTGTCAAGCATCTGGAGGGTATGTGTATTTTTCAGGGGAACCCTCAAGGAGGCATACAGCAAAATTGCCACTAATTAGGGACTTATTTCATGCAAAGGAGACCTTCGGGAAAAGGTTAGACATTGAGAGCCTTGGAGATAGTCTAGATTGACTCCTGGTCACCCTCTACCCTTGTTTCCTCAAAGCATTGTAGACAGACTCACTGGGTGCTTACTATATAAGCAGAACTTTAGGTTCCCCTTCAGACCTGATGCAGAAGCTGCCATCTGTTACTCACATACACTTTATAATTTGAGATGCTCACCTTTAGATTTTGATTGCCAGTTTAAACTGGTAAAATCCTCCTTAATCACAACCTGGTACAACTTCACACATGAATTGCGATTTGCATTCTAAATTGCTTTACCTGGGGGCGTCTGGGTGGCTCAGTGGGTTAAAGCCTCTGCCTTCGGCTCAGGTCATGATCCCAGGGTCCTGGGATCGAGCCCCGCATCGGGCTGTCTGCTCCGCGGAGAGCCTGCTTCCTCCTCTCTCTCTTTCTGCCTGCCTCTCTGCCTACTTGTGATCTCTGTCTGTCAAATAAATAAATAAATAAAATCTTTTTTAAAGAAATAAATAAATAAATTGCTTTACCTGAAGGCCTAGAGGGACAGATTTGCTGATTTTTGGTAGGCTGGATGGATCACATAGGACATTTGTGATGTGGATGGTCCTGACCCTACTTTGGGAGAGAGATCTGTGGTACACACCTTTCATACATTCTTTTTGTTTTTCAGTGGCTGAGAGATAAGTATTGAGTGTATTCTTTGGGTGACTGATCTGTAATACAGATCATTACTGTTACTACAAATACCAGAAAGCGTGTCTTGTTTTATTTAATTCCTACTGAAGTCCTTTGTCACCTGCAGGGGTGACATGGATTTATGTCTTGCATGGCTAATCATGGTGTGTATTTTCAGGTCTTTCCGAAGAGGCTATCATGGAACTGAACCTTCCAACAGGCATTCCCATAGTCTATGAATTGGACAAGAACTTGAAGCCCATCAAGCCCATGCAGTTCCTGGGGGATGAAGAGACCGTGCGTAAAGCCATGGAAGCTGTGGCTGCCCAGGGCAAGGCCAAAAAGTGAAGGGAAGCAGGCAGACTACTTCCCCAAGGATACCTCCCCTCCCTGTCCATCCCACTCCTCTGCACTTCTTCCCTGCACATGTCACACTGACCGTATCTGTAGGCATCTTAAGTTTTAGCTGCAGATGAGGACCAGTGGCTCCTAATTTCATTTAGCCATTTTGTTTCTTGCACCCACTCTCTTCATATATTCTAGTCAGAATGGCACTTCTGGGGCATGGGTTCTCAGTCCAAGCTGAGAGAAGACGCTTACCCAAGAGTAGGGAATTAGTAATGCTGGGGGTTTTGCTACTGTTTTATAATTGAGGACCTGCTTGCAATAGGGATAGGGAGGAACCATGCTAGGTGTGACCAATGAGAAGCAAAAGAGCCTGTGTGTGTTCCCACGAGCAAGTCCTGTACTGTTCTGTACAGGTGGAGCAGGGGGTGCTCTAGTCATTCCAGTGGAAGATGAACGTAACCTGCATGGTGATGAAAATAGTCATTTCCCCTCTGACCCTAGAAGAGCTGGCTCCAGAAGATTGGGATCAATCTGAATGTTTTACATGTTGCATTTACTTTTACAAGAAAAAAAAGAAGTACATATATATATATATATATATAAAAATACAAAACGAAAACCCTTCTGGGGTTTCTAGTGGCGGTTGAAATATTCCCACATGTGATCATCCAAAAATAAGCCATTCCTCACACCAGTGTGGGATAAACTCCTTGACTTCTGAGGCCTAGGAGTTCATTCTGCTGTGTGTTTTAGAATCCCTCCCCTGCCTTAATGTTTTATGGCAGTGAGATGCCTCTTGATCGTGTCCAAGTGTGTCTTTCACTGTATCTGTTTCTGATTATGTTCCAGTTGCTTGGCCCCACCATGGGCTCAGTACTCATTTTGAGTGTAACCGTACTAAATCTTTTTTCCAGATCAGTATAATAAAGGAGTGATGTGCAATATCTTCTGTGTGATATAGTGATCCCTCTAGAACTTTAGGACAACCAGTCAGTTTACACAGCCCGGTCCACATACGGTATATCTTACTAGGTTTTCCATCTTAGGTTGGGGAGCTGAGGTGTGGGGGAGCAGGTCATCTTAGCTGAACTCTCCATTCCTATTGCCTCTACAGCTCTTGTTCAGTGATGCTGGTTACTGAGTACCACTTGAGTGGAAAATGAAATTCTGAAACCCCATTATACCTTTTGAGTAAGGTAAAGACTTGTTTACATTAAAAAGCTAATATTTTTCTATTAGAAATCT
Organism: Mustela erminea; assembly: GCF_009829155.1. Taxonomy (NCBI): domain Eukaryota; kingdom Metazoa; phylum Chordata; class Mammalia; order Carnivora; family Mustelidae; genus Mustela; species Mustela erminea. The sequence goes on from NC_045627.1 coordinate 61,779,697, forward strand.
ATAAACTTGATTCACTTTTCATCCTCAGAAATTACATACAACTTTATAAAAATGATGCAGGAGAAAAGAAGTTGATTACATTATATAAATAATTAGGAAGGGGCATGGCTCACATTTACCTTCTCTCTAAGGTCTTTGAAAACATTGTGGGATCATAAGAGAGACTCCAAGGCAAGAAAAAGCTCTTAATGCCTTTCTTCTAGCAGGAGGTAATAGGGGCCTCTGTCTGGGAAGCTCTCACGAAGCTCCTCTGTGCCGGCCATTGGCTGAGGCATGTTAACATACACAGTCTCTAATCTTCATCACCTCTGAAAGGGCTGCTATCCCCAGTTTACAGAAGAAACAGGCTGAAAAAGATGCAGAAACTGGTCAAATATATGCTACCAAGTACTGGAACCCAGAGAAAAGATGTTCAACTAAAGTCCTTGTTCTCAGTTTAAATACTTGAATCATCATCTCGAGTTTTTCACTTGATCTGTACAGTAACTCTAGGATGAGCTTTAGTAATTCAAGTCTCCCAACAGTCTGGTGGAATGTTAAATTTACTTAGCCTGTACTGAATCTTAGACTGAAAGTTGATAATCCTTTGATCAAGGCTCTTCACCCAAGTCAGACTGGATCAGCTTAGATTACTCTTACTCTGTGTCTTGACATCATCTGAATTTATGGCAGTCTTCACTCACTGACTAGAACTCTTACAGGCAGGAAAGTAACAGAAAGCCTGCATTATCTACCAACACCACCAGGAGGCTAACAACTAGCATCCTTCCAAGACCCTGCTTAGCTAGGGTAGCTACCTAAGCATCATCATCTAGTGGTGGTGGTGATGGGGGGGTTGTTGCGATTTGCAGGCAGTTTTGAAATTCACCTCACCCAGGCTGAGAATCACTATTCCAAGGCACAGAAACCAGTATCCTCCTCATCTCTTAGAACCAGTTGTAGATTAGCAGATATCATCACTAAACATCACTATTTGGGCATAGCTGTTGAGTCAGCTATGAGAACACTCAAAAAAATTTTTGTTGCGCTTTTGCTATGTTTAGTCACAGTATCAGGCACTGAAGATTCAAAGAGATTCGTGCCCTAAAAGCTCAGGCTATTAGGGGAGACAGGCACATGTAATACAATACTGGATGGTTAATGGAGAAAATCCATCCTGCTCTGCAGATCTGAGAGCGCTGTTATTAGCTGCTTCAAATGTTCTTTCTGACACTTTATTAGAATGTTTGTTTACATATCACCTGTCTTTCCTCATTAGAATGTAAGCTCTACAAAGAAGGGATTCTGTCGTTCACTGTTTTAACTCCTAGCTGCTCAGTATATGTTTACTGAATGAAGTCCCAACACATACTCAATTAATGAACCATTGCTAATTTGGAGAGCCTTTAATTTCATGCCCAAGGTTCAATCAATATTTAGAAAAAGGCACCATGGTATAGAAGAAAAAATTTTGGCTTTTTAAGACAGACCTAAGTTTGAATAATGCTCTAATGCTCTGCCACTTGATGTCTTTGTGACTTAGGGCAAGTTAACTGATTTTCCTAAGCCTCAGTTTACTTATCTGTAAAATGTAGAAACGATCAGAACATTCCAGGGCTACTGGGAAGTTCAGAGGTAAATAAAGTGGCTAAAGTGGTTAATGCTGTAGAGAGAATCAAATGGTAGCATCTTCTTGCAAGGCAATATGGGAACACCTAACCAAAATTTTAAAAATACACATTCTTTGACCCAGTGTTCCACTTCTAGGACTCTGTTTTGCCACAGAACTTAGGCATGCACAAGGATATGTAGGATAGGGGTTTTCTTGGTAGCATTGCCTATAAAAAAGGAAAATCTGTAAAGTTTTAAAACCTCTGTCAGTAAGGGGACTACTTAAACTACATTGTAACGTAAGGCCTGGAATTTGACAGATCCTTGATAGAAGGCAACCAGATCTGTAATAACAATAACAATACTGGTATGTACTGGAACTTAGGTATTTCTTCCTCACAATAACCCATGAGATCATACTATGCCAGACGAGGAAAGAGACTTAAACAAAAATAACTTGCACTACTATCAATGTTCAACATCTGATTATTTTAGTATACTATAATTTGTACAGTGTTACCATTGGGGGAAAAATGGGCAAAGTGTACCAGGAATCTCTTACTATTTCTTAAAACTGCATGGGGAGCTATTGATCTCAATTCTGTTTTTTTTTTTTTAAAGATTTTATTTATTTATTTGACAAAGAGAGATCACAAGTAGACAGAGAGGCAGGCAGAGAGAGAGAGAGAGGGAAGCAGGCTCCCTGCTGAGCAGAGAGCCTGATGTGGGCCTTGATCCCAGGACCCTGAGATCATGACCTGAGCTGAAGGCAGAGGCTTAACCCACTGAGCCACCCAGGCGCCCCCTTTTTTTTTTTTAAACACTTTTTTTATATAAAGATATTTATTTATTTGACAGATCACAAGTAGGCAGAGAGGCAGGCAGAGAGAGAGAGGAGGAAGCAGGCTCCCCGGTGAGCAGAGAGCCCGATGCGGGACTTGATCCCAGGACCCTGAGGTCATGACCTGAGCCGAAGGCAGAGGCTTTAACCCACTGAGCCACCCAGGCGCCCTCGATTCTGTTTTCTATTAAAAAGCCAACCTAACCTATTCAAGGCTAGTAGCTAGAGGATATAAACCCAGGTGGGCTGACTCCGGAGTTCACAGGTAACCACTGTCGGTACACCTAAAAGATAGGGCTCCTTGAAGAACATCTCAAGAACTGACATCTCGAATTCTTTCCTTCCGGTCCCTTGGCAGCTTCTCCACGCTTAACCCTTATCCCTTCCTCATTCCCAAACTTGGATGTCCATTCCTTCTGCACTTTGTTCAGGCTCCTTTGTCTGCCTTGAATATTTTCATTCCACTTAGTCAAGTTCTTCAGTTCCTTTTATTTCACACATCCTTCCCTGGTCTCCCATGACCGTGTTCTTTCCCTCTTTTCAGTTCAGGTTTAACAAATGTGTGCTGGGGTACCCACTAAATTAGTAATACTAATTTCATCTAATTACTTTCAGAACTACTCACATGTACCCTGAATCACCATGTGTTCTTTAATTTTCACTAAACTGTACTGTCTCTCAATGAGATATATATAAAGTGCTTGACTCAGTGCCTGGTATATAGCAAGTACTCAGTAAGTGGAAGTGCTTAGAACATAGAAAATATAAGAAAGATTGGAGATTAGGCTTTTCCAGAGTAAGCAAGCACTTCCCACATGTCTGTAATGGGTGTCAGCAACCAGGCAAATCCCTCCTCTGAATGTCATGATGCTTTTTAGATGCTTCCCTACTCAAGACAACGAAAGCCATAAAATCTTTTTAGTAAAACATGTTTTGTCTCAGCAAAAAATGTGTATTTTTAAGACTGTTAGAGGGAACAGGTTTCTTCCAACATTGTACAGTTTGTTGGCACCTCCAAAAAAAGAGAAATTGATCACTCCAGAAAATGAAATCCACTGAAAGGTTCATAAGAAAAATATTCCACCTAAAGTATAAGTTGCTGGTAGATTTTTCTAAAGGTGGTTATTGGCCAAACCCAGGCGTCTGAATAAAGACAATGGCATCTTGATGTTGGATTCATACACGTACTCTTAGATAAACGGCTTACCCCTCTCCATGGGGTAAAATGTGGCTTCTTAGGTCTGCAGGAATTCAGGCTGCACTCGGGCCACTTTCCGGAATTCTTTAGTGTGGGTCTTAGGGCACTGCATCTCACACCAACTAATGGGAACCATCTGGACACCTGAAAGGAAAGAGCTGGTGTTGGAGCTGGAAACCCCAAATGTTTACCAAAGACCCTTCCCTTTCAAGGCTGGTTATGAACTGAAGTATCACCAAACAGCCTAGTGAACCTCACCTCATATGCCACTGACTTAACACAGTGAGTCCCCCATTACAATTATATAAGGAGAATCATTCTAATCTCAGTAGTAAGTACTGACACTCATATTGCTTCCTAGATATTTAAAAAAACAAGGGTAACAAGAGCAAACAGTGGATTAATCCCAAACCATAGCTCCCAGGGAAAGGTGAGCACATGGATGCATGGACTTACCCGATTCACTGTGGGCCACCACCACCCCGAGCTCGTTCTCGGCAGTGGTCAGGAGGTAGTTGGATTGTGCGTCACCCAGGGAGATCTAGTCACACAACACTGGTAAAGGAAAATGATGGGTGATAAGTCTTCCCTCCTATAACCACTTGAGTTGTTTTCTACTTCTATTTTTTGTTTTGACAAAGGACCACAACACTCCTGGGAATAAAGGATACCACTTTGGCCAAGACAATGTCACCTGGGCGGAAACTCTTATAAATCTCTACCTGTAAGAAAAGAACAGGATTGTTAAGTGAAAGCTCTAAATCAGATCTACATGAAACTATTACTCCTCTGTAGACCCAATCTACTTTTTAACCCCATAGGGTGAAAAGTCTTCATTAGTCAAGCCAATCAACAACTTCTATTGCTTCTACAGCATCATTATATAAAGCAAAGATTTTTAATTCAGTAACCTGATCAGGAATCTGACTTGGACAAAAGTTACTATAGCTGGCTCTGAAAGGATCCAGAGTAAATCGGAACAGCAAAGAATAAACACCTGGCTTCAAAGGCAAGGAGTAAACTAATCCCCGTCAAAAATCCTAAGGGAGAGGAATAGGACAGGGAGGTGAATTCCACACTTTCTAGTAGGAAACATCTTAAAATTCCTTGGATCTTTGGATCTACGTTTCTATAGATGTTTGAAATTCACTGGAATAATTTAAAAGGATTGAGATTCCTAAAGTCATAAGGAAAAAAAGAAAAAGGACCAACCAACAACCTTGTCTTTTTCAGTAGCTCGGACATCTTCCTTGCTATAAAAAAGAATTAACAGAAAGATTAATTATCGGTGAGAAAGAATTATTCTGCAGAATCATAGACAAAGAGCTACAAGAGTAGAGAGAACAAGTCATAATGGGGACCTAGATGCCATGAGAGAAGTGGGGTAGAGAAGCATTCCAAGTCCTCAGCCGGAGGAGAAAACCACATTCCCATTCTTGGGTCACACAGAGCAGCAGTATCAATACCTCTGAGTACAGAAAAGCAGAACAGATTGGGCAGGAAAAATTAAGGAACTTTGCTGCCTTAGTAGAGCTTGAAGAAAAGCATTATAGAACGACACAGCATCCTGAGAGTGGAATGGGACCCAGAAGTTAAATTATCTGGCTCACAAGAACTGTTAATCCCTTCTCAAAGAACCCACAGGGAAACAAAAAAAACAAAAACCAAAAAACAAAACACACTCAACTACCATTTCACCTACTAACCATTTTTTAAAAGTATTTTATTTTTTTAAGATTTATTTATTTATCTATCTTAGAGAGAGAGAGACAGCACAGGCATATATGAGTGGAGGGAGTATGCACTCTATTTCACAGAGGGAGAGAGTCTCTAGTAGTCTTCCCACTGAGCAGAGCCCAACACAGGCTCAACCTCATGACCCATGAGATCATGACCAGAGCTGAAATGGCAAATCAGCTGCTCAACCGAGACATCCAGGTGCTCCTAAGATTTTATTTATTTATTTTTAAAAAGATTTTGTTTTATTTGACACACAGAGAGCGATCACAAGTAGGTGGCTTGGCCAGGGCTGGGGGGGGGGGAGGGATAAGAAAGCTCCCTGCCGAGCAGAGAGCCCGATGTGTGGCTCATTCCCAGGACCCTGAGATCAAGACCTAAGCTGAAGGCAGAGGCTTAACCCACTGAGCCACCCAGGTGCCCCTAAGGTTTTATTTTTAAGTAATCTCTATACCTAACATGGGGCTTGAACTCACAACCCCAAGATCAAGACTTATCCATGCTTTACCGGTTGAGCCAGGTACCCCTCCCACACTAACCTTTTTAATGTCTCAAATCCTTGGGTTTAAACTATATTAAATAGGGGCGCTTGGGTGGCTCAGTGGGTTAAGCCTCTGCCTTCGGCTCAGGTCATGATCTCAGGTTCCTGGGATTGAGCCCCACATCGGGTTCTCTGCTTGGCGGGGAGCCTGCTTCCCCCCACCCCCCTGCCTGCCTCTCTGCCTACTTGTGATCTCTCTCTCTCTCTCTCTCTGTCAAATAAATAAATAAATAAAATCTTTTTAAAAAAGTAAACTATATTAAATAAAAGAAAGGAAGGTATTTCCTAAAATGTCTTCTGCTTTGTTTCATATGAGTCATTGTGCATCACTAGTCTCCAGCTTAGCTCAGTTCTTTTCATTTTACTTTAAAGCCCAATCTTGTCACTATTTTCCTTTTGTCTTAGCTCATACATTATAACCTTTCCTTTGGACACCACCTGGACAGAATCAGAACACAAAGATGGGAGCCAGAGAGGCAGGTATAGGAACTGTAATTGTTCCTAAAAATTCCAGTCCCCTCTTCTATACTCAGGTGTGGAGGCCAAGGCAAAGACATGAACACTTCTTACCGGATAGTTCCTCGAAAAGAGTTCTTAAGTGGTGTGGACCCTACATACAGGATGTGCACTTTGGCAAAGCGTGAATTGATGCTAGAGACCTGTGAAACAGAGAAAAGATCAGCATTAGAATAGTAGCAGTTGTAAGCTCAAGGAGGCAGCAAGAAAGTAGGAATTACCAGGATTTTAGTCCAAGCAACCCCATTAATTATAGAATTTAAGCCAAGTTAACTCCTACTTAACTTTGCATAAACGATACATGTCAAGTGGAATGAGAGTAACTCTGGCCAACTAATAAAGTTACTGTAGGCATCCAATGAAATAATATGGAGGAGATCTTGAAAAATACAGAAACCTAACATAAATAGACACAGGATATTACAGCAAATCTGGACCTTCAGCACATCTTGCTAAAAGCCCCGTAGAGCCTTTTTACGAAGATGGCGCCGAAAGCTAAGAAGGAAGCCCCTGCCCCTCCCAAAGCCGAAGCCAAAGCAAAGGCTCTGAAAGCCAAGAAAGAGGTGCTGAAAGGCGTCCACAGTGACAAAAAAAAGAAGATCCGCACATCACCTACGTTCCGACGACCCAAGACTCTGTGTCTCCGAAGGCAACCCAAATACTCTCGAAAGAGCGCCCCCAGGAGAAACAAGCTTGACCACTATGCCATCATCAAGTTCCCCCTGACTACTGAGTCAGCCATGAAGAAAATAGAAGACAACAACACACTTGTGTTCATTGTGGATGTCAAGGCCAACAAGCACCAGATCAAACAGGCTGTGAAGAAGCTCTATGACATTGATGTAGCCAAGGTCAACACCTTAATCAGGCCTGATGTAGAGAAGAAGGCATACGTTCGGCTGGCCCCTGACTATGATGCTTTGGATGTTGCCAACAAAATTGGGATCATCTAAACTGAGTCCAGCTGGCTAAATCTAAATACAGTTTTTTCATGATACAAAAAAAAAAAAAAAAAAAAAAAAGCCCCGTAGAGTGAACAGAATTTAAGTTTACATTTGAGGTACTGTATAATATTTGGATCACTGCGACTTCAGTTGTTTTGAGAATAACACACAGATTTTCTGTTGGAACAATTTATAAAGAGACAAACTAAAAGCTACAAGTTAATTTAACCTGGCAGAAGGTAGCGATGTTGGTTGAGTGACTGACTGCCTTCAGCTCAGGTCATGATCCCGGACTTCCAGGATCGAGTCCCGCATCGGGCTCCCAGCAACTTGGGAAGTCTGCTTCTCCCTATGACCTTCTCCTCTCTCATGCTCTCTCTCACTCATTCTCTCTCAAATAAATAAATAAAATCTTAAAAAAAAGAAAAAAAGAAAAAAAAAAGAAGGTGGGGATGGGCAGGGAGTAAGGATATATTACATTAATTGATCACGGCAACCTTAATTTGTACTTCCCCTGGAATACTCTAAAAGACAAGATTTAAAAGGAATGCTAGAATATAAGCTCTTTTGCTTCCCTGCAGAATAAGATCTAGCTTCTAGATATTAAAAAATAGGCCTCCTTATTACCCTTTGACACCCCTGTTTTGCAAACTGCATACTTAGAGACTCAGCTCAGTGAAAGAACTATGACTGCTGAAGCAGGCTGCCTTGATCACTAACCCAGAACTTTCCAGGCCAGCACAGTCCCGTAACCCTGAGATGATAGAAATGTTCTTTGCTGGCCAACAGGGCAGCACTTGAAATGTTGCTAGTGGACTGATGAAATGAACTTTTTTTTTTTTTGGTCAGAGAGAGTGAGCACAGGCAGACAGAGTGGCAGGCAGAGGGAGAAGCAGGCTTCCTGCTGAGCAAGAAGCCCGATGTGGGACTCGATCCCAGGACGCTGGGATCATGACCCGAGCCGAAGGCAGCCGCTTAACCAACTGAGCCACCCAGGCATCCCTGAAATGAACTTTTAATTTTGTTTAATTTTAATTCATTTCAATTAAATGGCCAATATGGCTAGTGGCTATGGTATTTGACAGTGCAGTTCCACAATGATCATGATTTCGCCATTGAACAAGTGTCTTAAGCAGGGAGGTTAAAACCAACTTACCTTACAGGTTACAATAGCCCCCACATCCGGTAGTAGTTGGGATTCTGTTTCTCTCATTACAGAAATGACTGGAAGCTATAGAGAAAACAATAAAATGTAAGATCCTGACTAAGCCTCGCATAAAGGTATCTGTGGCTTAAGAGTAATGTAGTAATTCTTTGGTCCATAGCTGAGATCACAAGGACTTACAGACATAAGTGCCCAGAGGAGACAGCCTTAGAAATTCTAGACAATAGGAAGGTCAAGGGACCATTCTTAAAGGGAAGAATGCTACTAGAACACATAATCTAATCATTTCAGATGAGTCCTATGCAAGTTTTTGGTGATTTTCTTGGATTTCTTGGTGTATAACCATCGTCTATCATCATGCATAATTTGACTCCTTCAAAGTTATACTACTTCCCTCTGTTTCTCACTTTATTGTACCGGCTAGAATTTCCAAATAAAAATTATATAATAATGGCCATACTTGATTTCTTCTATTTTAAGGGAATACTTGTAGTTTTCTCTTTGAGCAAGGTATTGGCTGTTGGTGTAAGACAGATACATTTTTAAATTTATTTATTTATTTATTTGTATTTATTTATTTGTTTGTTTGTTTGTTTTTAAAAGATTTTTATTTATTTATTTGACAGACAGAGATCACAAGTAGGCAGAGAGGCAGACAGAGAGAGAGGGAAGCAGGCTCCCTGCCAAGCAGAGAGCCCGATGCGGGACTCGATACCAGGACCCTGGGATCATGACCTGAGCGGAAGGCAGAGGCTTTAACCCACTGAGCCACCCAGACGCCCCTAAAAGATTTATTTATTTTAGAGAGTGCGTGCATCCGCAAACAGGGAGAGGGACAGTGGGAGAGAGAGGAAGAGAATCCCAAGCAGATTCCCCACTTGTTGGGGGGTCCTGACATAAGGCTCAATCCCAAGAATCTGAGATCATGACCGGAGCTAAAATCCAGAGTCAGCTACTCAACTGACCAAGCCACTCAGGCACCCCAAGACAGATATTTCGAAACTCATCTTTGATTTATCTCTTCCTTGTTTACTGTGCTTCAGCTCCCTGGCCGCCTTTCAGTTTCACTAACTCATTAAACATCTTCCTATCTCAAAATTTGTGTTCAACCTGTTCTTTCTGCCAGGACTGTGCTCTCCCCACCAACCCAATGCTTATTTATCCTTTAGATTCAGGTTCAGTGTCATTTCTGCTGACCACAGTGGGTTTGTCTTTTACATGTTCTCACAGTAACCTGTAATATTCTTTCAAAGTAGTCATCACATTTGTAGCAATACGCTAATTTGAGCACTTACTTGTTTACAATTTATGTTTGTCCCTGACAGCAGGGACCATGTGTATTTGGCTTACTACCATATCTCTAGAGATCAGCTTTGTGCCTGGCACATGAAAATGCTCAATAAATATATGAAATGAATAAACTTAGATATGTTAAAGACATTCCCAAAATTGACTGAAAAAAAAAGCCTCTCATTTTACATATGAGGAAAAACCTAAAACCAGAGATCAAGTTTCTAACATGAAGCAGAAACACGGCCTAGTTAGCCAGTACCTAAATGTTTTAATTCTGAATTCTCTTTCTACTATATCCTCTATCTTTAAGCTGCTCCTTCAAAGACTGCTTATCTGATCCTGGGCTACTCCTGGATCAGCCTCTGGAACTAGAGAGGACAGTGTTAGGCACTCAACAAAATTTACTGAGCACAGGCCCTTGTGCTTGGCACCAAAGGTATGGTGGCAAGGTTTGCTTCCGTGGAACTTAAAGAGTTTAGTAAGGGAAGAGTCAAGGGGGAACATGTAACTGAATGTTTAATTATTTGCAAAGCTGAGCACAGGGAAGGAAAGAAATGTAGTTCCTTGTGAGAGTTTAACAAAACAAAAAATAAAAGCTCATAAAACTCCTTTCCTTGGGACGCCTGGGTGGCTCAGTTGGTTAGGCAGCTGCCTTCAGCTCAGGTCATGATCCCAGCGTCCTGGGATCGAGTCCCGCATCGGGCTCCTTGCTCAGCAGGGAGCCTGCTTCTCCCTCTGCCTCTGCCTGCCATTCTGTCTGCCTGTGCTCGCTCTCTCCCCCCCCCCCTGATAAATAAATAAAATCTTTAAAAAAAAAAAAAAAACTCCTTTCCTTGACTAGTGGGTCTAGCATGGCTTCTCAGATAAAGTGATACTAGAGAAGCTATCTGAAAGACATTAAAGAATTAAACACGCTAAGGAGATGACCGTGTTCCAAACAAACCGTTTGTGTACAAAGGCTCTGTGGGAAGAGAGAGCTTACCCTACCAGCGACAGTGAAAGAAGCCTGTGTGACAAGACTGCAGAGTGAGGTGGGAATAGCGAAGCAAGATGAAACCGGAGACAGGAGACATTCGGACAAGATGAAGCTCACTGCAGGGCTGAGTCTGCCTCTGCTCGTTCCCTAACTTCCTTCCCCGAGTGTCAGCAATTTAATCAAGCGAGAGCAAGACATCCGGTCTGTGGTGGCTAAAATGCCCAGCAGTGGAGACCAGCTGTTCTACTGCTGAGGCACTAAAGACGCGTCCGTAGTGCCCCTGCCTAACGATCGCGAAACCAAAAGCTGCCTAAAAGAAAGGAAGAGAAGGGGGAAACGGGAAGCTGCCCCTTTACCGCGCCGTTCTCGCTGCTCTTCGTCAGGCAGCCAGCCAGCGAAGAAAAGATGTAGCCGTGTCGGGTGTAAGTGCCGCTGCCCGGGCTGCCCTCCTCCAAGTTACACAGACGTTCGCCTGAAGAAAAACGCTGCATCAGTCACGGGTGCCCATAAGGTGCCGGCCATCCAGGCTTCCTGCTCTATCCTATCCAGAATTCGCTATGGACCCCTCACACTTACCGGGAATGCAGTACCTCACGGGTGGCGCCATGACTGCTAGTGGAGGGAAACGACGTCGACTTCTCATTGGCCAAAATTCAGGAGCGGTGCTAGAGTAAGAAACGCGCCAATTGGTGTGATTTATCACGTGTTCGTCAGGAGCCTCTCCTCCGGGAAACTTTATTTCCCAGGTTGCCCCAGAACCAGTCTGGGGGCGGGGCTCCGGCACGCTTGCGCGTGCGCCTGTGGTCCAGGATGGGCTGGCGGCGGGTCCCAGGCTGCGGGCTGGTGCTGCGAGTGGCGGGCGATGGTTGGTTGGACTGAGCCGGGCCCGGCCGGGTTGCAGAGCTGGAGGGGGTGGCAGTGAACGGCGGCGGAGGCTGCGGGGGTTCCATTTGGCTGACTGGGGAGTCGGCGGGCGGCAGGTAAGAGCGGAGCCGCGGCCTTTGCTCCCCAGTGCTGCCCTTTTTTCTAGGGTCGGGCCCTGTTCGGGGCCTTTTCCTGAGCCCGGTTCCTGTTCTCTCCTTGCTCCGCCCTGCACGGCCTTGCCCAGCACAAGACTGGCGGAGTGCACCCTTGGGGAGCTGTAATGCGCGGAGCTGGAAGGAGGTCAGCCAACTCAAGTTGCCCATTTTACAGATTTGGAAACTCAGATCCAGAGACGGGATTTGACTTGTCTGGTGGCTCAAAGATAGTTCAAGGTAGAGCCCAAACCGGAACCCAAGTTTTTTGTCCCCCCCCCCCACTTCCAGTCCATCCCACAGTGACCACGCCACCCCATTCAGAAGTAAAACCTTCTCCGGGTTTTTGTGACTGCAACTTCAGATCTTGCAGTTGGATCCTCTCAAGCGGATCTCAGGTCGTGTGGGCCCGTGCTTAAGTTTTTCTCTTTCAAGCCTGTTAGTCCGGAAGAGAAGTCTGCACTTGAGCAGAATGCTGTTCTTACTGATGACTGACAACTACTTCCTAACACAGCAAACGTCCTGAGAGCAGCATCTTTGTCCAGATGAGATTTGCTACAACTTTCATCTCAGTTTCCCTTGCCTTCTGGTGGCTTTGGAATATATCCCTCCCCGTGCAAATCCTCCAGCCCCCACCACTCCAGTTTCCCCTTGGAAAACAGATGGTGACTTAGAGCCTTGGAAAGAGGGGAGTGCTGTGGCTGACTTCAATCCCCTCTAATCTGGTGGCAGACGTCACTATGGCCCGTGGTTGCTACTGAGGGATCAGAGAGCTAAAGGCTTGTGCTTGGGGTGATAGTGAAGCTCAGCTTTGCTGTTTCCTCCTGTGTTCACTCTCATTCTTTGCACCCCACCACAATGTACACACACACACAGTTTTTTCCAAATCTGTTTTACCTCAATTTCCTGAGAAGGAAGGAACTCTGTATGTTCAGGTGTGATCCCATGGACCACAGTCTCTCTTCCCTGCCATCCCTGTACCCCCTAAACCCCAGTAGCTAAAATGAGTTGCTCAAATCTGATGTGTAGCTCTGCATCTACAAGCTTTCAGCTTACATGTTTGGGTTGATTTCTGGTTGGACATGTTTTCCAAAATCCTTTCTTGCTCTTAAGTACTATGATTCTAACCATGGTTTCCTTTTCACTGACCATAAAGAATGATAGCATCAGACACTTTTTTTTTTAATGTTATTACTTTGGCAGGAGTGCACTCGCTATTATTTGTAGCACAGATAGACGTTGGACCAGCCTCACCACTTCTGTGTCCTCTGTTCTTTAACAAGCTTTTATTGAGTCCTTCTGTGAGCCAGGTATCATGTTAAGCATTTTGTAAATATTTCATTTATATCTTAACCAAGTGTATATATAGAACGATAGAGGGTTAGAGCTGGAAGAGAACGTAGCATTTAACCCTACCCTGTCACTGAATGAGAACACAAGGAGGTTTGGTGATTTGCCCAAGGTCACAGAACTACTTAAGTGCAGAATGGAACCCTAGTCAAGTTATGGGGTAGATGAGAGTAAGTCTAGTCCTGGAGGCAGGCATTTCCTGTAGAGCTCTGGAATACCAGAGGTGGTTGAGGACAGTTTGAAAGGTGGAGAATCTGAAAAAGAATATTTCTGGGCTTTTTTGTAGACTGGTGAGCTGTTGCTATAAAGAGTATTTTAGCAAATAGGAAACTCTCCATTAGCCACAGTAAGGGAATGAACAGTGATGTGGACAATCTGAGTCACTTGGATTTGTTGTGGGGTAAAACGTTTGTCTCTTACATTTAACTATGGCCATATACTATTTTGAAAATTCATACTTCAAGCCAAATCATGGTTCTGAGCAATAGGACTCCAACTCAAGAGGAAGGAGGAAGGCTGATTTTTCCTTTCTCTCATTTCTACACTACTTCTTAAGTCTCTTAGCTCCTGGGAGTGATGGGAATGGCCAGTTTCTTTATCCTGATGCAGAGTAGATCCTTACTGAATTGTCTACTCTTTTGCTGGCCTTGTCTGCCGGATTCTTTTTTGCCGTAAGTCATTATAGGGCTTGTGGAAGAAGGTAATGAAATGTTTTTGTTTTTGTTTTGAAAGGCGTCTAGTGATAAGCCAGTGTGCAAGGAGAGCACCTTGCTCCAGTTACTGAACTGAAACCGTCACTACAGTGGAGCAGCCTCCTCCAGTTTCTGTTGGGTTTTGAGCTGCCTGTTAAATAAGTCAGTGAAGTTGCTGAGGACATAGTAGCCCTAGGGGAAAATCAGATAATTTCTCTTCTGGTAAGGGCTTTGATCTGCGGAATTGATGAGACTAGCATTGAAGGAGCCCATGACTTCTGTTCTGGACATTGCCCGGGCAGCTGACCTCCCATGGCTGTTGAGTGAGGTTGAACTCACATAGAGGAATGAAGGTACTTTCAGAGGTGGGAAGTCTGGTTGGGAAGCTTGGGGGCAAGGGCAGCAGCTGCAGAGAAGACTCATGAGTGTCCAGCTAGAACTGGCCAGTGGGGACTCATCACAGAGGACAGGCTCTGTGGTCTTCATGAGCCACAGCATGAAGGCCCCCCTCCCACTGCCACGGTCTCCTTCCTGTGGTGGTGTTCTGCTGTGAACACCTGAAGTTGTCTTGGCTTTTGTATCCTTGGGGTGGGGCTGGGACTGGAATTGGAGACAAAGCATCTGATGTCATGTAGGGTAGCTGAGGTGTCCTGACAGGAGACAGGAACTCTCAGGCTACCAGGCTGGGTCTGGTGGCTTGTAACATTAGCCCAGAGGAAGGAGGAAAGATGAGTATCTTCTGCAGAGATTCAGCACCAGGGCAGATCTAGATGTAGGTCCCACATGCTACGCGCTTACTCCCCCAGTGGCCATTCCATGGTGAAGAACAATTGTTTGGAGGTGGGTGGGTGGGCTAGAGCAGGCAGGAGACCCTGGGAATCCTCCCCTGTGATGGCCCTGCCCACAGAGGTGTGGTGCTTGTCCGCTGTGCTCCACCCAGTGCTCTGTCTACACAGACAACTCCGAAGACCCTGCCTTGCTTGGAGCTGCCTGCCTCTCCCCGAGCCCTTTACTGTGGCTCTTTACTCTAGGTGTGCCTCATCTTGGATTTGCTCTGTACCCATGTGGTATAATAGAAGTAGGATTTCTGCAGGTTCAGAACCTCCAGACCCTACCCAATGTAATCTGGTTGGGACACTGGTGCCACCTATTCTGCAGAGAAGTGAAGTGACCTTCCTACTTGCCACAGCTGGTGACTGGCACAGGTGGGCCTCATTTTGAGGTCTTTGCCCCCTCCTCCCTGGCGGGATAGGGAGGGACGGGACCTGACCAGCTCCTCACAATGGTGTGCTCTCCTAGGAGCCATGCGGGGCCAGCGGAGCCTGCTGCTGGGGCCCGCCCGCCTCTGCCTGCGCCTGCTTCTGCTCCTGGGCTACAGGCGCCGCTGCCCACCTCTGCTCCGGGGCCTGGTACAGCGCTGGCGCTATGGCAAGGTCTGCCTGCGCTCCCTGCTCTACAACTCCTTTGGGGGCAGTGACACCGCTGTCGATGCTGCCTTTGAGCCTATCTACTGGCTGGTGGACAACGTGATCCGCTGGTGTGGGGTGGTGAGTGATGCCCAGGGAGCAGGAAAAGGGCTGTTTTGGGGTAGTAGAAGGACATGTGTCTGGTGGACCCACATTGGGTTTGGGACCCACACCAACCCCCTACCCCAGGGAAATTCCCGAGTCTGCCCTTGGTGTTGGCAAACTCTGTGTCTCCACAACCTCACTGGTGTGGGCAGGTGTTCGTGGTGTTGGTGATTGTGCTGACCAGCTCCATCGTGGCCATTGCCTACCTGTGCGTCCTGCCTCTCATCCTCCGAACGTACTCAGTGCCACGGCTCTGCTGGCACTTCTTCTACAGCCACTGGAATCTGATCCTTATCGTCTTCCATTACTACCAGGCCATCACCACTCCACCTGGATACCCACCGCAGGTCGGTCCCCACAGGGCCATGTGGGAGGGATAGAGCTGCAGGCTGTGGGAGCCAGCTCCAGGAGTGGGGAGGGAGAGTGCCTTGGTACCTTCTGAGGTCAGCTGTGCTGCTGCCGTTGTCATGATGCTTTTCTCCCTCTGCACAGGGCAGGAATGACATTGCAACAGTCTCCATTTGTAAGAAGTGCATTTACCCCAAGCCAGCCCGAACACACCACTGCAGCATCTGCAATAGGTGGGTCTTGGCTTTGCTTGCTGTGAACCCCGGCTTTGGCCGTTCTGCTGAAACCCTAGGGCAAAATTTAGACCTAAAGTTTGAGAAGACGTTCACGAAGCGCCCGTCATATACCAGGCAGTGTGCCCTCACATCGTGACACCTGGTCCTCAGGATGGTCCTGGGTTAGGCATTGTCACCACTGTGGACACTGAGCTTCAGAGAGGAGTTAACCTTGTCCAGGATCATGTAGCCAGTGAAGCAGGGTTTGGAAGCGAGGCCTGGCTCTCTTCAAAGTCTGTGCCCTTTCCACCTCAGCAGGATGCTGGGCCTTGTAGGAAAGGATGGGCACTGACCTCTCAAGAACCTTGGCCACCGTAACAGAGCCTGTGTCCCTCCCTCACAGGTGTGTGCTGAAGATGGATCACCACTGCCGTATCCTTTTATGGTCTCTTCTGCCTGAGGCCTGTTCCTTTAGCTCCAGAGCCCCACACTGGGTTATGGGCCACAACCAAGGCATCATCCCTCCCAAGAACACTGGGCTCATGAAAGTTAGTAGAAGAGGAGTGGTGGGGACTGGCCATCTCTGGGGCCAGGGCTGGCGGGGGAGAAGCAGGAGGCTTACCAGCTCTGGGACAGATCTTCGTGGAGCAGAGGATCTATTCTAATAGTTTTCTTTTGTAGACTGTCATGCTATCATTTGTGGGATGTTAGGAGTTGTTTGGGCTTCATGGTGTCCACTGGGCGTGCCAGATGGAACCACTGGTATCTTGGTACTGTCCCTTGCAGGTGACTGGTTAACCTAAGCTAGGTTGAAGTATTGGCAGATTCATTTTGCAGAAGGATTTCAGTTTTCACAATTTCCCAGTGGGACTGGTGAAGGCTCTGAAAAACTTTAACCTCTGGGAACAGTCCTATGTTTTCCTGCCTTTGGGATATAGTTCTTGGTAACTGGAAGCCCTGTGTTTGGATGATGTCTTTATGAAGCAGGGATGAACCAGAGACCAGAAGCTGCGTTTGGTCTTATCCTTAATCCTTCCCCCACCAGCCTGGCTAAACAACTGTGTGGGCCACTATAACCATCGGTACTTCTTCTCTTTCTGCTTTTTCATGACTCTGGGCTGTGTCTACTGCAGCTACGGAAGTTGGGACCTTTTCCGGGAAGCTTATGCTGCCATCGAGGTGAGCCCATGGTTAGGAGCAGGATAGCTCAGTAGAATTTGGGGGCATGGAATTTGTCCCTAAGGAGTGGGGCTGGTAGCACCTCCATCCTAGAGGCCTAAGAGTATAACCAGCACTGTTTTCCATCCCCTTAGAAAATGAAACAGCTCGACAAGAACAAACTACAGGCGGTTGCCAACCAGGTGGGCTGTCCCCACCCCACTGCCTCCTGCTGCTCAGGCCAGGGGGTATAGAGTTGCTGAGGCAGCGGGGGCCCACCTGCTAGTGCAGTTGTAGAGGCTGGCTGAGGGGCCTCTCAAGACTGGATCAGGGGTATTCTGGAAGGCTGTCTGCCATGGGCAGGCTCTGTGGCCTGGGGTAAACTAAAATCCCTGGTTTGTGACAGTTTTGGGCTCTCTATCCCATTATCACCTTCTTTGGGCCGAGCAAGGACTCTGCCTTGGTGATGGCCTGAGCAGCAAGGAGTCTGTGTTAGTCTGTGTAATGGGGTTCCAGGGGACAGAGATCAGGCTGGGCCAGTCTGATCACCCTTTGTTCCTGGTCTTTCTGCATCCGTTGTCAGGATCATTGCTTCTCCTGGGCCTTTTAGGACCCCTAATTCTGAGAGGTCTTGGATCATGACTGTACCACTTAACCTCTGCTGCCCTTTCAGCCCTCAGCGGAGCTCAGTTCTCCCTGCTTGTGCTTATATTCTGGGTGTGGGCCTGGCCTCCTCTCTTGAGGATTGCAGCTACATAGTGAGGGTGTTCTCGCTGGGAAGTGGAGTGGCTTCCCCTGGAGCCCCATTTGTGTTGTCAAATCTGAAGGCTCAGGGTCGGCTCCTCCTGTGCTTTGCCATCCTGTCCAGACCCGCTCTGCCCAGTATGTGTCCACATGATGCCGCCACCGGGCTTGGCCCACCCATCTGGCTGCTGCCCTGAGTTCTCTGTGGCTTGACTCCCTACTTTCTCACCCTGGGCTTTGGTCACTTCCCTGCCTGCAGGTCCTGGGGGCTGTAGTAGAGACCAACAGAGCAAATGAACCACCCTGCTCTTCTTTTTCTAGACGTATCACCAGACCCCACCACCCACCTTCTCCTTCCGAGAAAGGGTGACTCACAAGAGTCTTGTCTACCTCTGGTTCCTGTGCAGGTATCAAACACTCATTTTTGACAGTTTAAGTTGGGGGCAGCTAGAGGAAAACCGTTCCAGTGCCCATGTGTGGGCAGGGACCCACCTGTCATGTGCTGCTGTTCTTAGTGTGACTTAGCTTGGCAAAGAGTCAGTGCTTCATTTTCTTCAGTGTTTTGGGGCAGGGACTAAGGATGCTAGCACTGAGTGTTACGTGCCAAGGTAAGTTAAGCTTCTACCTCAGGGTAGGACAGTAAAATTTCCAGATGAGGAGAACTGAAGATGAGAGGGTGAAGTGAGTTGCTGTGTGATCACAGCTAGGAATGGGAGAGCCGGAATCAGAAATGTGTGCTGCCTGTTCTAAACCTGGTGCTTTCAGTACCTGCTGCTGTTTCCTAAGCGTGGGTATTTTAGGAAATATGGACCATTTTTATTTGCAACGCACACTTGTTTCCCCATCCTTCTTTCCACATAATTTATTCTTTGCCCATGTTGATGCTTCTTCATTGATGTTTTTAATAGACATAGCGAAGCAACAACTGACCTACGACATAGGCTGGGAGACAAGACTTAGAGAGGTTTCCAGGGGATCATTGCTCAGCTCAGTTTCGAATTCAGACCTACTTGTAGCCTCCCCCTCCTCAAAGCTCCCCACCAATCTCGGCCCCTCTTTTCTTAGTTCCGTAGCACTTGCCTTGGGTGCCCTAACTATATGGCATGCCGTTCTCATCAGTCGAGGTGAGACTAGTATCGAAAGGCACATCAACAAGAAGGAGAGACGTCGGCTGCAGGCCAAGGGCAGAGTGAGTAGGGCGAGGGCTTGGGGTGGAGGGTAACTGAACCTGCTGTCCTGGAAACAGAAGCCATGGCCAGGGCCAATAAGGGCAGGCCTCATAGGTCAGAACTTGCCTAGCTGAGCCTTAGCTTAGCCAATTTAGACTTTAAAATTAGGAGGGAATTAAGTAAAAAAGGGTTTGTAAAAACCGGTTTTTCTTGGCTCTAGGTTTTTAGGAATCATTACAACTATGGCTGCCTGGACAACTGGAAGGTTTTCCTGGGTGTGGATACAGGAAGGTAAAGTATACCAGCTAGTCCAGTGCCATCCAGTAGAATTCACTGTGATAAAAATTTTCTGTACCTATGTTGTGTAAGATATTAGCCACTAGCCACATATGGTTGCTGAACACTTGAAATGTGGCTAATGCACCCACAAGTTATATTTTCAATTTAATTATCACTAATTTAAATAGGCACATGTGGCTAGTGGCTCCCATACTGGACCACTGCAGATCTAGACTCGGAGTAGAGATCACTGTTCCATTGAGCCAAAGGGGCTTAAGGCCAAAGCTGTGTGGTGTACATGCATATGTGGCTTACAGATGACCACAGCAGAGCCCTGAGAGAGCTACTGTCAAGAAGGGACCTCTAGGTAGGACACAGTGACCACCAGCCTCCTCCCATTTGTATGCCAGTGCCTGGAGTTCAGGCCAGCAACATGTGAGATTGTAGTCATCTGTTTGTAACACAAGTCCTAGGACAAAAAAATGAAGTTCCCTCCCTGAGCCCAAGAGACAAGGGTAAACCACTTTTCAAATTGCAACTCCCAAGACAGTAGTAACCAGGAGACCAGAAGTACCTGCCCTCATTGCAGTCCTGCCTGTCACTGCTTGGAGTGGCCCCTTAGAAGTTTCGCTTGAAACCTCTAAAGGCCCTCAAGACACCAGAGGGCACATGGGACAAATTAGAACTTTTGTTACCTTTGGGATTAATGCCAACATAGCTTGAGGATACCTTGAATCCTTGCTGAGGACTGAGGATCAGGAAGGAAGACCAGGAACTCTTGGAACTCAGACATTCTGTCTTCTCTTACAGACACTGGCTTACTCGGGTGCTGTTACCTTCCAGTCATCTGCCCCATGGGAATGGAATGAGCTGGGACCCCCCTCCCTGGGTGACTGCTCACTCGGCCTCTGTGATGGCAGTGTGAGCTGGATTGTGTCAGTCACAGCTTGAGCACCACCCTGCTTCCTATGTTGTCTCAAGGGCCTCCAAGGATAGCTTCTTGGGATCCTTGGGCAAAAATGTCAGTGGCCCTGCCTTAGAGTACTATGCAGGGACAACTCAAGGACCAATCTCCTGGCTACTGCAGAAACAAGGCACGATGTGGAAAAATCCTAGGACTGATGTTCCTTTACTCAGCTCAGGCAAACTGAACTTCCAGCCCCAGACTGGAGATTAGGCAGCTAGCAACCTTGCCAGGTGCTGACCCCAACCTCCTCCAGGTTCCAGCACTGGGGTTGGCCACCTCCTCTTCCACTTGCTGTCTGAGGAAACACCTGAACAGTAGAGCGGAGATTCTGGCTTCTCAACAGGGCAAGACACCATGCCTACTGCTGAGGTCACTGCCACTTCTCACATGCTGCTGAAGGTGAAAAATAAAGGTATCTGATTTTTAAAGATACGTAGCTTCCTTTTGCTTTTACTAGAGGGTGAGGAAGGGAGAAGTCAGAGTCAGCGCCTGGTGAGTATGTGTTTTGGGGTCATGCTTCCTGTGCTCTACTTCAAGAGGCGGATGCCCCCAAGAATTACTGGCAAGTTCCTGTTGTTAGTGTTCCTCTAGCTTATGCAGTGCAGTGGTGCTCTAGGTAGGTGCCACAGAGACATACATGGGGAGGGGGAAAATATCTGACAGCCCCATTACCAAAAGAAACCTTTATTCTCCAGTAGGGACACACACATCCATCATCCTGGTCCTCAAAGCCACATTCATCTGCATTCGCCCCACAGCAGCATATCTTCCTTCTTCTGACAGGTAAATGGAAGAGCCCTAAGACCAAG
Source organism: Mustela erminea (assembly GCF_009829155.1). Lineage (NCBI taxonomy): Eukaryota > Metazoa > Chordata > Mammalia > Carnivora > Mustelidae > Mustela > Mustela erminea. The sequence goes on from NC_045627.1 coordinate 61,800,816, forward strand.
ATTTTCTTCAAACACAAGTGGCCTCACACTCAGTTACTTCACAAAGCCTTAGAAGTCAGGATTCCTATGTTAAACAGCCAGCAACAGTGGCCCACGGAGAGGCAATCAGAGGCCAGTGGTCTCCCTGCCTTGGGCAAGATGGCTTGATAGTTAGTAATTCCAAGTTAGATTGTCTGTTGGAACAGCCTAGGCTGGGACTGAGGGCTCAGCTGCCAGGGCTCCCCAGCAGAAACCTGTAGGCAGAAAGAATGTTGGCAGCATCAGCAATGAGGCTCATTTCAATTCCATCTTGCCCATGACCTAGAAACTCACCATTCTCCCCTGGCTGATACTGCCTCCTTGCGCACCAGTCTCTTCTTGTCATCCAGGGGCTTGGCTAAAGCTCGGATCACCTGTGGTTTGTATGGCAGCAGCTGTGGAGTTAGAAGAGCCACAGCTTCGCTCAACCAAAGCAACTGAAAGGGCTGCTTCTCTGACTCTACAACTAATGTCTTCCTCTTCTTTAGCGATTCCAGAGGGTGCTCTGTGGCAGGATGGCCGTTCCATCACAGGGCGGTCAGGTATATGCCTGCCTGTGCGTACCTCACAGCGGTCACACAGCAGGGTGGCCAGTCCTGCTTGTTAAGGCAAAAAGGTACTCCTCTGGCTCTTCTAAGAAGGGTCCAGGCCAAAGAGGTACTTACCACAGGGGTGGGCAGACGAGTAAGAGCGTGCATACACCGCAGCGCAGCAATCCGGACCGCCTGGAACACAATCCCAGAGGGTGAGAGGAGACCCATGAAGGAGACACACAGATGCCAAAGAGTTGTGGGGGCTTAACGCACCATGGAAGGGCTAGAGCTGAGGTTCAGAAACTTGGTGACGAGGGTGTCCACATGAAGACTCATGACCTGGGGTGCTTCCAACAGAAGAGGCTGAAGGCAGCTGAGGGTGGAGAGCTGTACTACACAGTCAGAGCAGGACAGGGCCTCCAGCAGCAAGGAAAGCAGCTAAACGGCCACAGAGAAGGCAGGCACGATCATGTATGTGATAAGCCCGCTTTTCCTCCACCTCATTATGCCCCGGCTGGGGACACTGCCTTAGTGTCCCCGTCTGAGGCTCTGACTGCAGGGCTTACCGTGGGCAACTCTGGCAAGAGCACAGGCTTAGGCAGCCTATTAAGTACATGAGACAGGCCCTTCAGGTAATTTGGCTTCACATCTGTAAAAACATGGAAAAGCTTAGGCAGAAACTGGTCTCAGACATAGGGCTTGGGAATTCAACTTCAATCTCTGATGAAGCTGGGACATCAGCCGAGCAAAAGGTTGGGAACCCCCCCTTCACCAAACCTTCAAGCTCAGAAAAGGCAGAGAGACTCATTAAAGGAAAAAAAGTGGAACAAGCATTTGGAAATTTTAGCCTTTCAGGTACAGGCGACACTACAGCTCTAAAGCAGCACTCAGGTCCCAAATTATTTGAGAGAATGTGCCCTGAGCAAAGGAAAGGTCTATATATTCGGGGCCTTTCTTTTAGACCCCTCTCACCTTGGGAAGCAGCATGGAAGCCCTGCACCAAAGCAGGCACATTATCTGTGAAGAAGCGCTGGCGGAACATGAGCCGCACCTCAGCATGGGCAGCGCGTGTCAGCACATCTGTGCAGTCAGACATGAGCAGAGAGAAGCCGTCGGCTGCTGCTGGGCCTAGCTCTGGATCACTCAGAAGGCCTGTGAGCTGCAGAAAAGAGGTGCACCAGAAGAGAAGAATGAATCTTAAATACTCAAGAGGAGGATGACTGTCATTTCTAGGATGATAAACAAGGAAACTCCCGTTTAGGTCCTCGGCTCTCCTGTCTCCAGAACAGACTTACCCGGTCTGTAAGGCAGGAGCTGAGAGGGTGATATCTGAGTACCAGGGCCTTTGTTACCTGTAATCAGAAAGAGAACAGAGCACGACACTCGAACCCCAGAACCCCAAGAAGCATGCTTATGGTTCAAGGTCAAATGGAGAAATTTCATTTAACCAGACAGAACTGTCTCTGTCTAATCAGAATCCATTCTGGCTCCTTACCCAGAGAAGCAGTGTGAAGGCCTGACTTCGACAGGGCCCAGGGCTCAGGCCAGCCTCTACTTTGTCCACAGCTAGCTGCAGGAATTCATCCACCTGTTGCCCTAAAAATAAGGAACACTGATGCAGAGGCTACACATTTCTCCTTTAACAACAAAGGATATAAATCGCTTAAATGCAGGGCTCTCTGAGAACACTTTAGAAGAGAATATTATCAATCTAGCTGACTTGGCCCACTCAGCTCTAGGACACCAGCATGAGAGCCTGGTATCTCATAACACAGGGGTACTAGTATTCAGAAAGAGCGGTCTACTTCTAGAAAAAAATGATCTCTAATAGCACCCTGTGGGGAGTAGGACGACAGACCTAGACAGAGCACTCTGCTTGAACCCTCTTATCTTCTTATGTCCCGTAAGTTTTGCCCAACTTTGGTCTTGACTCTTGTCCCAAGCACTGTCCCTTGGGAGTCCCTATTATATTATTAGTCCCTATTATATTATTTTTGTAAAGGCTTAACTTCCAAGATTTCATCAGTAATTGCTTCCAGGAGGCTCCCACCCCCAGCCTCATCTCAGTACCTGCAGGGAGCTTGTTGAGGAGTCCTGCAAAGCACTTGGCAGCGGCGGTGGAGGAGAACGGGCAGCTGGGGCAGCAGCTCAGCTCCACAAGCTCCCGCATGAGTTGGTTCAGCTGAGGGATTTCCACCTACACAAAACCTGACCATGTGATGCACGAAGAGAACACTTGCACTCCAAGAGATACCCAGTAGAAAGTGGCAGCAGGGGCCAGAATGGATGAGAACTAAATTCTCCAATGAGGAAAATAGATCAGCTTAGCCTACGGCAAGTTTCTGACCGGAAGTCACTTGGGAGCTGCCTCCCCTTGTCAGGGTTAAACTAGGGTACTCCCCGAATGTACTCACATTTCGAGGTAAGGAGCACACAAAGGCCATAAGCAGTGCAACCAGCCGCCTCTGCCCTGAGGAACCATCCTATAAAAGAAGAAGTGCTCTAGCAAGCCTGTCTTGCAGCACTAGGCTTGTCTGTCCCCAAACCCATCCCATATTAGCCCTAAAAATTTGAAGGAAAGGAGTCCTGGGACGCCTGGGTGGCTCAGTTGGTTAAACATCTGCCTTCGGCTTAGGTTATGACCCAGGGTCCTGGGATCAAGCCCCACATCGGGCTCCCTGCTCAGCAGAGTTTGCTTCTCCTCCACCGCTTATGCTCTCTTGTGCACACACTCTCCCAAATAAATACAATCTTAAAAAAAAGAAGTCCAAGATTCTTTCCCTTCTGGTCCATTAGATTCTTACCTGGAATGGCTGGAATCTGCAAGGAAAGCTGTTTTCAGGCAGAAAGGAAATGTTGCCATCCAAGAAAAGGGGCACAATGTGGGCGACACTCTGGGCAGCTAAGCTGGGGAGAGAAGACTACGTATCACCAAGGAGCCAGGGTTCTGAAGTACCCTCAGTTCACATGAGCGTCACTGGGTCAATGGGCCAAATCATGATCTTTCACGCATTCAACAAGTATTAATTTAGCATATATTATGTGCTAAGAACCATTCCCATTTTAGGCCCTGGTGATTTAGCAGTGAACCAGGTAGATTAAATCCCCGTTCTCCTGGAGCTTATAATCTAGTCAGAGAACTCAGTGTATATTTCCAAAATAAATAAATACATAAATTAAAAAATAAACAAACAAAAATGCTCCACAGGTGATTCTTATGCACATCTGTAGCTAAGAAACATTAGCCCATGCTTCCCCCACCCTCATAACCCATGGTGCTAAAAAAGCCCCTTCCTTTTACTTTGCCAGCAAAACAACTCCCTCCACATTTGATTCTGGGTAAAAGGACAGTTCCGAAGGCAGCTATCTGCGGCTTCTCTTCAAGACTGTTATCCTCCTGCCTAGGATCAAGCCACATCAATGATTATACTCACTCAGGGCTCAAGTGGGTAGTGGCAGTGCCAATGACAGACACCATGGCAGCCAAGACCTCATCTTCCAACAGTACTTTTCTCAGAACTGAGTGTTCCTTCTCTGAAAAATCAACACACACACACACACACATACACACACACACCCCATCACCATCACCATCACCATGCCATGACTGTGGTTCAGATTAGGCCCTGTCATCACCACAGTTCTAGTCAAAATGGCAGCAGTTTCTACCCTGTCCTCTAGTGGTGCTAAGGTCCCCAGCAGCCCTGAGCACCAGCACAACCCCAGAAGCCGGAGTGGCTAACGTGGGCCACAAGTTCTTGAATATTCTGTGCTATCCTTAGGCTGGCAATGTGGAGAATTAACTAGAGTTAACTATCACAATCTTCTTAACTTCAGGAATATTTTAGTTTTTCCCAAACTTAAAGGTCACACGTATTTATCATCACGGGTCCTCATTATCACAGCAGCTACCTATAGGGAGCCCCCATAGGTATATACTATGTACTACATTGCCAGGCACCACACATTTTTATTTAATCCTAACTACCCTGTGACACAGATACTACTCTTTACCTTCCCCTTATAAGCAAGGGAACAGAGGCATACAAAGGCTAAGTATCTTCACTTAAGTTAACAAGAGGTGGAGTTAAAGCTGGCCAACCAGGTCAGCTTAACTCCAAGGCCTAATTTTTAACTAAACTAATCACATAGCAATTACAGAGAAAAAAGGTATGCATTGTTCTGGTGTTGCTAACACTGGTCAGGTTGGCACCCTTTGCTTGAAGTGAAATTTCACTTTGGGGACAAAGCATTCAAAAGAAGCCTCTGCTGGTACAGAATGTAATACCAGCGATAGCCTCAGGGTGACAGTGCTGCTCAACACTAGTGGAAAGCTGAGGTCTAGAGGCGGGCTAGCTCCAAGTCTGGGCTGCAGAAAAGTCACCTGGCATGGAAGCCTGCACAGCCAAGGCAAGCAGGCAAGGTACAGCTGTCTGATGGAAATACCAGCAGCTCTCGGGGTCCTGTTGGCATTTTTCTGCCACCTGCTGGAGGCTCTGACAGACGGCAATAACTTCACTGGTTTCTGCAACCACAGTCCCTGTGTGATAAGAAAATATTCTGTCAAGTTTTTTCTTTCTTTCTTTCTTTCTTTTTTTTTTTTTTAAAAAGATTTTATTTATTTATTTGACAGACAGAGATCACAAGTAGGCAGAGAGTCAGGCAGAGAGAGAGGAGGTAGCAGGCTCCCGGCTGAGCAGGGAGCCTGATGCGGGGCTTGATCCCAGGATCTGGGATCATGACCTGAGCCGAAGGCAGAGGATTTAACCCACTGAGCCACCCAGGCACCCCTCTGTCAAGTTTTCTTAAAAGCACTTCCAGGTGTTTCAGATACAGACTATGGGAAAAATAACCAAAGATGAGTGACTAAAGAGTCCAAGAGCATCTTATAAAGAGCCGAGTAACCGTATTCTCTTGCCTGCTCTTTTCACCTACTCTGATTTTGGATCAGAACTGGAGGTCAACTCTGCAGGAGAAGCACGCATACATTTTCTCCTTTAGTTTTCACAACCCCCGGAGAATATCATTTCCCCCATTTCACAGAGGAGGACGTGGAGGCTAAATGAAACTACCAGTGGTTTCCCAGGGTCACAGTAAGTGCAAAGTTAGGAGTCAAACCCTGGCCATACTCCTTCTGCTACGTAATGGCTGCTGGAACACCAACTGGCTCTGCCACGAAAAGCTGGCCAGTGCAAAGGTGAGAGCTTAGCAAATTAGTGAGGGCCCATGGTGGTCTTGCATAGGTTCACAGCAGCAACAGCTGCTGTCACTTACGCCTGGAGCAGTGGTGCACAGGAGTTAGTTGGAGACCCTGCTCAAATTTTCATCAGTAGGGCCTGAGATTCTGCACTTCTACCAAGTTCCCAGATGGTGCCCAGGCTGCTGGTTGATGGAACACATTTTGAGTAGCATGGCCCTAGAGTGGTGCTTTTCAATTCTGACTTCACGCTGAAATCACCAGAACTCTCAACAATTCCTGTTGTTCAAGCCCCATCCCTCCTCAGAGACTGACTCAGTTGAACTGAGAGCCCAGGCATCAACATTTTTAATATAGCCACCAATGGGACCACTGGCTTAGAGGAATCAACTCCAAAGCTGCCTACGGTTCCCCATTCAGCCCAGCCCCTTGATGATTATTCCCGGTCGTTACCTTTGTTCATCCGGCAGAGATGCTGTAGCAGCAGAGGCAGGGTCTCCTTGACAATACTGGGATGTGTTGATATAGCCGACAAGGCTTGCAAACAGCGTAGATGCCGGGACTGTTTGGTGGGCTCATCCCCTCTAGACAAATCTAACTCCCCTGAAACCAACCCAGGAGAAAGCAACCCAGGAGTGAAATCTCACTGTGTGATGGCACGCATGAAGGCCCCAAACATCCCTGGGAAGGGGTGAGCCACAGAGGGTCCGAGACATATACCTTTGTGCAGTTCCTCCGCAAGCTTGGGCACCAGGTGGCTACTGAAGGCTATGGGATAGAGAGCGGCCAGGGCTCCTGATGCTTCCAGTGCTGCCACCCTGCTGGGGCACAGGGCAAATGGGCAAAAGCTGAGGCCTGGCCTATAGTTTCTTGCCTCAGCCTGCCACTAGACAAATTCAGGGGTGCGGGCTCCCAAGCCTGCCTTGCTAAAGAGCAGGACTCAAGCACCTACACCAAGTTGGACAGGACTTTTTAATGGCCTCAGAAGAAAGAAGTCTGGCATATCTCCAATCAGTTGGTAGCCAGAGTCAAACAGAGGGCCCACCTCCCCTAGGGACACTCAAGCAGAAGCACAGAGCCCTGGAACAGCTTGCTCTTCTCACTGCGTTTGATTCTCACCAACTCTGGGAGTCCTCCTCCAGGAAGCTCAGTCTGTACAAGTGACCCACTGCCAGCTCCAAGTCTCCGGAAGAGAGGAGATCTGTTTTAGAAAGAAACACAAACCTCATCATTCTTCCTCTGTAGCCACCACAACCCTTCCCAAAGTCTTATAAGAAATCCTAAACTATGAGGCGCCTGGATGGTTCAGTAGGTTTAGCTGTGGGCTTTGGCTTAGGTAATGATCTCAGGGTCCTGGGATGGAGCCCTGTGTTGAGGGGCTCACCGCTCAGCAGGGTATCTGCTGGTCTCTCTGCCCCTCCCCCTGCTTATGCACTCTCAAATCTTAAAAAAGAAAAAAAAATTTTTTCAAATCACCTACAGTTACATTGAGAACCAGGGAATTAAGGTTGCTCTTCACTGAAGACAGAAAATTGCAAGGAACAACCAATACCCTTCCTTTTATCTTTCTCTTAAGTGTACCTGGCTGGGCACCCAAGACTGCGAATGTACGGATGCCAACAAGCTGAAGCTGGGTGCTGGGGTCTGTCAGAGCCATGAACACCAATGAGCACAGCTGGTCCTTGAAGCCATTCAGCGGCCTTTCATCTAGGGACAGACAAGAGTCCAGGTTAGAGGGGAGCCCTGACTCAGCAGTGATACAAAGACAACTTGGGGCAAGATTCAAAGAACTTAATCCACTGGGTGTCTCCAGGAGGTACACTGGGAAAAAATAAACAGGCCTCATCTGGTGAGTGTTCTCTTGTGCTACAACCTCAGGTCCTAGAGTACTTCTCTGTAGCATTCTTTGCCTACCATCCTTTACAGGAATACAGTGCTCAGCGCAGGACACCACACCTGGAAGGTATCTCACCCTTGTCTTCATAGCTCCATTTCTGGTGCAGCTTCAAGAAACCCAGGATCATTTCAAGGATTGTCCGTCGCTGGTTGCTCTGTAATGTTTTAAGGTGTGTGGGGGTCAAAGAATATTTTAAAGGATTTCAGTCCTGCTCCTCTCGAAGCAGGGAGAATTACCCTTTTATGTAAGTGTGTCAGAAAGAGAGTGAACAAGGGTACCAGCAACAACCGATCAGAGCAAAACCCAATATCCACTATCTGGGACAAGCTCAACAATTAGCTCTTCCTGTGAAAGGGATCCTAGCAGAGGTCCCATCATTCCTTCAAAAGATTCTGTTTCCTTACCTGACCATGCTTGTGGAACTGTTCCAGCAGTAAAGGCAACACATTGCTGGTGATGTGGTCACAGGCCCGGGCAGATGCACCTGCAGCTGCCTGCAATAGTTTGGCACTAGGCCACACCAGTTTCATGTCCGGTTCACACAGATGGTGCCTGCAGTCTAGAGAGGCAGCAGGTCACAGACCTGGGGAGCAGGCTGAATGCTACCTGACTCCCTGGCAGACCACACACATTGAAGACTGAGATCTGGGACAGTTTGCTAGCAGTTACCACTCAAAGTGTTTTCACTTCAAAGTAGGGCTCTAGCACCCAAGTCACTGAACATGGACGGCTACTCATAAAAGGTCATTGGCCTTAAGGAACTTCTTTCTGTTGTGCTCAACCCCCTTTCTGGCTGCCATGGCCCCATTACCCTGTAGAATGTTGCTAAGGAAGGAGTCAAGGAGGTCCTCAGCATCTGCTCTCAGCACAGAGCGAGACAAACACGCAGTCAGAGAGTGGAGGGCCGCCAGGCCATCGGCCTCCACCCGCTCACTTGCCGTCTGGAACACCTGTCAGGGAGGGATCCCATGGCTACTGAGGTGAGCCTGCACCAGGTGAGAGCCCACCCACCCACTGCCTATTTCCTTTGGGACATGGGCTTTGAAAGCCTTTAGGGCAGAGCAATGGAAATTAACACCTACAGTGAGTTTCTTCTCAGTGGGTGTCTTTTCACCAAGTCCTTAGTCCCACTAGAATTGATACATGTATTTTTTAAGAAACAGGATAGCAACGTGGAGCAGTGGCTGCTGGGATCCCCTTTCCTAAGTCTCTTCCTTTGCCCTCCCCCCTTATTAAGTATGGTGCCAGAGGCACCATGACCTATGCTCCTTACCATGGAAGGACAGAAGTGGGCACTACGCAAAAGGGACTGTGTGGGGGCGCCTGGGTGGCTCAGTGGGTTAAAGCCTCTGCCTTCGGCTTAGGTCATGATCCCAGGATCCTGGGATCGAGCCCCGCATCAGGCTCTCTGATCGGCAGGGAGCCTGCCTCCCCCTCTCTCTGTGCCTGCCTCTCTGCCTACTTGTGATTTCTGTCTGTCAAATAAATAAATAAAATCTTAAAAAAAAAAAAAAAAAAAGTGACTGTGTGCCATCACCAAACAGCTGACCGTCTGTAGTGACTTTCTCCCCTGGCATTCAACTAGAAGTATGCCCCCTTACTGGCCTGCAACAGCGAAAAGGACAGGGTGTTAGTTCCCCTCATGCCTGACAACTAGGAGTTAATAGAAGTGAGTTAATCTAATTAACACTCACCTCTCTGCGGATAGAAGCCCAAAGGCTAGGGAGGAAGTCCTTTAGCTCCTTCTGTCCGTACACTGCACAACAAGCATTCTGCCAAGGAAAGTGTAGGTATCAGCTAGCTACACCATCAGACTTCAAGGACATGCGGTTACCTCAGCATAATGGCACCTGAAGGAGCATGGCTCTGAGCAGAACCAGCAGAATTTCCTAAGACTCCAATCAGGTCACAGAAAAATGGGAATTCATCACCCACATCACCTGACTGATGGAAAACAAGCATAAAGAAGGAGCCCTGGGGCACCTGGGTGGCTCAGATGGTTAAATGTCAGCCTTCGGCTCCGGTCATGATCTCAGGGTCCTGGGATTGAGCCCCACATCGGGCTTCCTGCTTAGTGGGGAGTCTGGGGGAGTCTGCTCTCTCTCTCCCTCAAACGGAATAAATACAATCTTTTTTTTTTTTTTTTTTTTTTTTAAAAGGAGCTCTCATCAGCCTTTCCTCAGCTGCCACTCAGTTACTGTTGGACTAGACAGTAAGTAGCTGGGAGGGCATTGGGTCAACATTTAGCCCTAGATGCTGGGATCCCTCTCATGAGGGCCACTGAACTACTCCCTGACCGTGTCTACACTTGTTTAGTACCTCTATATTGTCTAAAGGCAGCTGGACCCTGGAAAAAGAGAAATCCCTCACCAGAGTCTGTAGAGAATCCAGCTTGGCACTCAGAATCTCAGAATCCACCTTCTCAATCAGCAGGGGCAGCAGGAACTGTGGGAGAGAAGGAAGAACTGAAGCTTGAGGCAGGTGTATCTTAGCCACTCCAAGGAACCAAGGTCAACTACATCTTTACTACCACCAGTCCCCAGGAGCTAGGGGCTACATGAAAGAGCTACAAAGAGTTGAGTCAGGAGTTGTGACTATAAACCAACCCTCCTGCCAAGCTGTGGCCAGATTCCCAGTTAACCTGAAAAATGAGCTAGTTGGCAACACTATAGGACTTTAGAATGTAGTGCCATATAGGGATTGGATTATTATTTTAAACAAATAATGGTACAGGTTTCAACTTTGAAGATCTGAAAATATGTGCCACATAAGCCTGAAGACACTTGCAGGATCCCATACCCTAAAAATGTATTCTGGATCTTTCTTTTTTCCCCATGTTCTTACTGTTCTTTCTTCAGAACCTTCTCTGGGTAGAGGCTACATACCTAACCTTGGCTAGACCCACCTCAGCAAATCGTGGTGTAGAAGCCAGCACAGCTCGAAGACTCAGGATGAGATCTTCTCTCTGGATACCATGGGGATCATTAGGTGGCTGGAAAAGAAAGGAGGGCCAAGGGTCTGTACAACTCTTCAGACCACCCTTGGACACAGGATTCAACCCAGCAATCCTGAAGAATAGGTGATATTTACACTCAATCGACAGAACAGTGTGACAGGAGGCCCCAGCAGGAAGACATGCTTACACACTCCTTGGGAATTTCTGTCTGTTGGGCATTTATTTTCTATCCGATCTATCATCTTGCCACTCAAGAGAGAAGCACCCTGACTTTCTGGTACATTATTTTCTTCTCTCTATATATATTGTGACTATATGTTAGTAGACACTATTTTCTCTTTAAAATATATATACAGCTTATTTTTTTTTATTATTTACTTATTTTTCTTGTGTTACGTTAGTCACCATAAAATATATCATTAGTTTTTGATACAGTGTTCCAAGATTCATTGTTTATGTACAACACCCAGTGCCTGGATGGTTTTGAACACATGATTTATGATCTTTTTTCCTACTTAATATATTAGGTCAATTTTTCTATGGTATTAAACTATTCTTTCACAACTTTAGGTTTAGTGGCTGATACTATTTCATTGTATAGTTGAGCCAAAATTTACTTAAATAATTCCCCTTTTATGGACATTTCTATTTTTTCACCCTTATAAAAAAGCATTGACGGTTTCTGTGTCAAAAAGCCAGACTGAAAACATTTATCACATTTTCCTTTTCTTCTTCAGAAGCAACACCAAAAATACAGCAAAGGGATTTTCTTTTAAGACATAAAGCCAGGGTACCTGGGTGGCTCAGTCTGTAAAGCTCAGGTCATGACCTGATCCCAGGGTCCTGGGATCGAGTCCTGCACTGGGCTCCTTGCTTAGCATGGAGGCTGCTTTTCCCTCTCCCCCTCCCCCTGGCTTGTGCTCTCTCTCAAATAAATAAATAAAATCTAAAAAATATATTACTAAAACAAAACATAAAGCTAGGGACACCTGTCTGGGTCAGTTGGTAGAGCATGCAACTCTTGATCTTGGTGTTGTGAGTGCAAGCCCCACACTGGGTACAGAGATTACTTTAAAAAAAAAAAATTAATTAAAAGTTAAAAAGAAAAGACATAAAGCTATAGGTTGAAGAAAATAGGTTAATAAAATTTTAGAAGCTGAAAAGCAGATGGGTAAGAAAATGACTCAACAGAGCCAAGACAACAAAATCCTCAGTAGGCTTGGATAAAGCTGAGTAACTACCTGTATACACTTTAGATGTCAAAAAGCTTTGCAATTGGGGCGCCTGGATGGCTCAGTGGGTTAAGCCGCTGCCTTTGGCTCAGGTCATGATCTCAGGGTCCTGGGATCGAGTCCCGCATCGGGCTCTCTGCTCAGCAGGGAGCCTGCTTCCCTCTCTCTCTCTCTGCCTACCTCTCCATCTACTTGTGATTTCTCTCTGTCAAATAAATACATAAAATATTAAAAAAAAAAAAAAAAAAGAAAAGAAAGCTTTGCAATTGGCAGTAACAGGTACCTTTGGAGTTGGGATTGGAGTTAGAGAAGCAAATCTGACCACCTAGATTGCTTCCCACCTCCTCCTTTTCTCTGGCAGAATCTGGAGGTTTAATTTTGGGGGGAAGGTATGACAAACATCTCTAATCTTAGAGATAAAAGTACAGTAGAGGGCCTGAGGAAATAGGGTTCCTGATCCGAAAGAAAGGATAAAGGAATCCCAAGGATGATGAAGAAGGAAGATTCAGTATCTCCTTTGCACTAGGAGTAGGAAGCAACCAGTTGAGACTATATGTATGGTTAAGCATGGTTTTTACATTTTTTTAATTCCAGTGTAGCTTGCAGTGTTAAATTAGTTTCAGGTGTACAATACAGTGATTCAGTGATTCTATATATTACTTGGTGCTCATCAAGATAAGTGTACTCTCGGTCCTCTGATTTTTACATTTTTAAATGGTTTCGGGGAAAAAAATCAAAAGCACTTTTTTTTTTTGGTAAGATTTTATTTGAGAGAGAGAGAAAGAGAATATGAGTGGAGGGGGGTAGGGGCCGAGGGAGAGAGAGAGAAGCAGACTCCCTGTTGAATGCAGAGCCTGACATGGTGCTCAATCCCAGGACCCTGAGATCACAACCCAAGCCGGAGGCAGATGCTTAAACAACTAAGCCACCCAGGCGCCCCCAAAAGAATACTACCTTGTGACACATAAAAATTATATGACATTTAAATTTCCATGCCTAGGGGTGCCTGGGTGGCTCAGTGGGTTAAGCCTCTGCCTTCAGCTCAGGTCATGATCTCAGGGTCCTGGGATCAAGCCCTGCATCGGGCTCTCTGCTCAGCAGGGAGCCTGCTTTCCCCCCTCTCTCTGCCTGCCTCTGCCTACTTGTGATCTCTGTCAAATAAATAAAATCTTTAAAAAACAGTAAATTTTTGGGGTGCCTGGGTGGCTCAGTGGGTTAAGCCTCTGCCTTCGGCTCAGGTCATGATCTCAGGGTCCTGGGATTAAGCCCTGCATCGGGCTCTCTGCTCAGCAGGAAGCCTGCTTTCCCACCTCTCTCTCTGCCTGCCTCTCTGCCTGCTTGTGATCTCTGTCTGTCCAATAAATAAATAAAATCTCTAAAAAATAAAAATAAAAATAAAAAACAATAAATTTTCATGCCTATAGTTTTATTGACAATACAGACACTACAATATTCCAGCGTCTATGGCTGTTTGTGTTAGAACAGCAGAGTTGAAGAGTTGAGATGGAAAAGATACAAATTGCAAAGTCTAAAATAGTCACTATCTGGTCCTTTACATAAAATATGCCCGCCCCTGCTACAGTGAGCACATATGCATAGTGAAAATCAAAGGAACCATCACTTACACTGATACGACCCACTATGATGATGGCATGTGGCTAAAAGGGATTGACAGGACCATAAAGAATACTTTCTCAGTATAACAAAGAGTTACACTAAAGCCAGGTGTGTCATTTTAGTTGGTAAGAGCTTCCTGCTTCCCATATAGTCTGAAGTGCAGAAGAACATACAAAAATCTGCTTGAGATGCACCTGGCTGGCTCAGGTAGAGCATGCGATGCTTGATCTCGGAATAGTGAGCTAAAAAAAAAAAAATCTGCTTGAATAAGAGAAATTGTCCTATCATTCTCTAACTTCTTTTTTTTGCCTGGAGTATCTGAGAAAATGCATAAGCAGTTGGGTGCAGTGATGAGCTCTAAAAGGAAAATGGGTGGCGGCAGAAAAGGGGTATAAAAAGGCTTCACGTCCCTATCCTTTACATGTTGAATCATGCTCACTCTATTACCTTTCAAAAAAGTGAATGACATACTCTTTCCTGCCCTAAACCAGCAACTCCACTTTAGGAATCTGTCCTTCATATATACACTGCATATATATGTGAAATGATACATTAGGGTATGTAAATTGCATTGCCTGTAACACAAGATTAGTAACATTTATTCCACAGAGGACTAGTGAAATTAATTAGGTATTCCCACTGAAAGGAATACTATGCAGTCATAATGAATAAAGAACTAATTTATTTACTGATACAGAGTACTCTCTCAAGGTATACTAAAGTAAAAAAGGCCAAGTACAGAAGTGTATTCATATGCTGCCACTGGGAAGGGTAGGGAAACATTTGCTTTTATATGGATGAAAAGCTCTATAAAATACAGACATAATTGATAAAAACTGGTTGACAACAGAGAATGAAATGACGGTAGATATATTTTTCACCTTTTTACACCATTTAGATTTTGGATCCTATAAACGTATTATCTTTTCAAAACAAACATAAAAGCAAGAACAGAGAAACCTGGTGCCCTGATAAAGAGCTTTCGAGATTTCAAAAGACATAAGTTCTTCTGAGTTAGAAGTAGTGAAGACCACGACAGAAGAGATGAAGAGAATTTTAGAAGACAGGTGGCCCCAACAACCATGATGTCACCTGGAATAAGCTGGGAAGCAATTCCCTGCGGCAAAGATGGCTGTGTAACTTTAAAAACACTAAAAGTCAATACTCAGATGTTATTTGGTATGCTGTGATTTAACTCCTTTCATTTCTTTGAAACCACTAACGCTTGCAGTACACATACCCATGCCTATCCATACAGTGGTGAGACTCTTGAGTTTTTGAAAGCAGAAGGGATATCAAGATGCAGAGTGGGAGGAAGACCCAAGGGGGTCAGAGCATGCTGTATATGCTGCGCTCAACTGGGTCTTCTTTGTTTTGTCAATTTGTTTCTTCTGCCTGAGATCATCCCTCAGACTCCAGGATTATATCCTGCCATTCCTCGGAAACCAAATGAAATCCCTTCGTATCTGTGAAGTCCTTCCTGACTACTCTAGCTCACACTGAACTCGGTCTTCTCTGAACAGCTATACCACCACTCGTTTTGGTCCCAAATCCTGTATTTTTACTTAAATGTTTCAGTCTTTAAGAGCAGGAGCCACATTTTACAATCCTGTAGCCCTCACCACTAAGCACACTGTTAAGGAGTTTAAGGAGCCCCCAGATACCCACTGAATTGAATCCTTCCTCCGATGGCAAATGCTTCTCCAGTGCCCAGTTTACTAAAACGTAACCTCACAAGGGCAGGGATTGTCTCCTTTGTTCATTGCTGTTCCTTCAGTGCCTAGATAACTGGATCTAACTCACAGGAGGACTCAAGGATACTCAAATGAATCAATGAACAAAGGAATGAACGAATAAAAGGGGCTACTTACAGGGGTAAAATCAATAGGGAAGTAACACGACGTCACTTCAAACAACTCCTCCACAAAGGGCCCTAAGGTAACAGAGAAACAATGAGATCAACTTATAATTTTCACTCATCTGACATGTCCTAACCAGCTAATTCAAGGCTATATGGACGTACCCAGGCTATAGTCCCTGGAGATGAGGTCATGGACGATGCGGAAAGCCACCAGAAGATTTCGAGGATCCTTTTCCCCATCCATTACCTGGATGAAGCCAAAGGTGAAGTCAGCTCCAAGGCCCTTCAGCTCTGGGGAGGAAAGAACAGGTCACTACCCTCCCTTGAGATAGAAAGCTGGGCTTTCTTCTGGCTTGTGTTCTCCCTCTACTATCGCTATCCCACCTTTGCTGCCTCCCACAGCAGACATTTTCTGTTTTCCTATTCCAAGAGCACACAGTAAAGAAGAGATCTGTATCAATATATAACTGTTAGAAGTAAGAATTTAAAATATTAGCCCAAACTCTACCATTCCTTTACTTGGGAATGAGTGGACCTCTCAGTTTCCCTTCATTCTTTTCAGAGTGTTAGGTCTCCTATATGACTTCCAGGCTAAACATGAGTCCTGGTAATGGGGTGAAAAAGGATGTGCTTGTTTTTCAGACTTGCCAAAGAGCCCTGCCTCTTACCTTCTTCACGGGTTTGCATGAAGTTGGTGATGATACTGTAGACTGTGTGTCGGTCCACCTGCAGCAGAGACTTGGGGGTGGAAGAGACCGGAACTAAGTAAAGAAAGTGCTCAAAGAATATCTAAGCGGACAAAACTACTTCCTGCTTCACAATCTCTAAGTGGACAGTGTTCTTTATACAAACAGAAGATGAACCTAAGAAGAAATGCAGAGAAAGGGTATGGCTATTGGCCTAGCAGTTACAGCAGTGGGGCCAATAACCAAAATCTGTCTGCTTTACTTTCTTCATGTGTGAGAGGACACAGGTCAGACATAATGGCCTGGCTCCTTCTCTACATAGAGTAACAAGGACTAGCATGTAAACCTGGTCAAAGACCTTAAAAAGTTCAGAACTTAGAAGGCAGTTTTTTGCCACCTAATCCTTATCATATATGTCAGAGCTGGAAGACAGAGAATATAAAAGTGACTGTCTTCACTCACCTGGACGTGGACTTCCTGGAAGATAGCTTTAAGCACAGAGACAGCCAGCCCTGGAGGCAGGGCCACGCACAGGCTCTGGGGAGAGAAGAGATGTGTGAGCATGGAGGGAATTCTAGCCTTGAAGACAATCCCAAAAGAGGTCTAATTAGCTACAGTGGGAAACACAACATCCAGGTTTAGGAAACCGTGCTAAGAGTGTGAAATGTGGTCCCTTTTCTCAATCTGATTAGTTCTCTGCAGCTCCTTCCACTCTGGTTCTGAATTCCAGTCCCCCCAGAATATTTTTACTCTCTAGACTATAAACAGAAGTGAAGTTAGCTGACACTAGTTTAGTCCCACATTTGGGCATTTGCTCCTCAGCACTTGGGAGTCTCACCCCCAAAAGGACAAGGACAGAATTCACTGGAAAAGGGATTCTGCAAACAAAGTATGTAATGAAAAAGGAGAACTCACAAGTGCCCTCAAACCTTGCAGGACAGATGGGATCACAAGATGATGGTCCTTCAGCCGGTTCTCATAAAACAGGATCAGGTGTACCACTGCACAGACCAGAAATGTAGCCATTATTTTACACAGACTCCTTTCTAAAGTCTGTAAAGGCTGTTCCTGTTTGGGCTTCACTACAAATTTTCTCCTTCACTAACAGATAGGTCCCTGCCCTCCCATTAGAAGGTGGCTTGGTTAGGAAAATATGGGAACATCTTTTATTATCCATTCTCATGTAAGTCCACAGTTGAACCCACTTTTACCCCAGAACTTCCTTTCTACAGGACTGGAATTGGCAAACCTTCTCAAAGGGTCAGAGAGTAAATATCAGTCACAACCACTCAATTTGCTGTAACATAAAAGCAACATAAACAGGAGGTAAATAAATGGGTGCAGCTATAGGCTAATAAAACTTTATTTATAAAAACAGGTTGTGGTTTGCCTACTATGCTATAGAAAACTAAGTAGTTGGCTTTTTTCCTTGAGACTTCAAAGCATTACATATTTTTCCACTCCATCTAAGAAGCACTATTTTGTCCATTTTACAGAGAGGGAAAAATACACTGAAAATATGTCCAAGGCTACATTTGAAATCCCAGTGTCTTCAGTCCCAATTCTTATCATTTCTGCCACATATACCAGTGAGGAATGAAGATGCTGAATTAGTAGTCCACAGATTCCTTGTGTCCTCCCTTCTTCCCTCCCTCCCTGTAAAGTTGGCTTGAATAGACAAGGAAGGCCTTGGCTCAGCAATCCAGGAAGACACTCCTACTAGTGATACCAGTACCTTCCTTCTCCAGGAGCAAGGACTGACACTGGAGTAGCACCTGTGACAGAAGCTGGATTCCTCGTGCCCGAGTTCGGGGTTCTGGATTTTCTAGAGAAGACCTGGGGGAAAGTAAGGGTAGAGAGAGCCTGATTAAAAAAAAATTATTTTATTTATTTAGGGGAGAGAGAGAGTACGCACACATACGAGTGGGGGGAGAGGGCAAATGAGAGGAGAATCTTAAGCTAACTCCCTGCTAAGCATGGAATCTGACATAGAGCTCAGCCTCACCACCCTGAGATCATGACCTGAACTGAAATCAAGAGTCAGACGTTCAATTGACAGAGCCACAGAGGAGCCCCATGTTTGTTTGTTTTTTAAGTAGGTGGAGCCCAACACAGCACCTGAACTCAAAACACTGAGATCACAACCTGAGCTGAGATCAAGAGTCGGATACTCAACTGAGCTACCCAGGTGCCCCACCAAACTTTTGAAGGAGTAAGTATTTTGAAATTAGTCACACTCATCCTTTGGGCATAGAAGCCAGCCCAGGAAGGTATTCTGTAGGTGCCTAGTGTTACAGATAATAGTAAAGCCAGAGCCTAAAGAGCCAATCCTCAGATTGAGCTGGCATTCATTAAGGCTCATCTGACACCACAGCCAACAGAAGGATCCACCTCTAGGCACTGACTGGGCATTGGGCTTACTCTTACACGATAGTGACATTCCTCTGAGACAGAGCTTAGCAGCTACCCACAGAGCTCAACAGATGATGGGCAGCTGCAACTTATACCAAAACAGAGAATAAATACATTACTGCTAAGGGAAAAATGCTGACAGCAACCAAGGTCTTAGGGGAAAAAAAATTCTTTATAACTGTTAGTTTATAAAGTAAGATGCTCAGAATAAAGGTTTTAACTATTTAAGATTGTTGAATGGGAAAACCTGGACTGAGTCAATAAGGTGATTTATTTTAAAATAGCTCTTATATAGATTATATTTAAACATACTAGAAGAAATCTAACTGTAATTGTATGTAGTAGAAGATCTCTGAAAGAGAGCAGACCAGGACATTTGACTGAAATCTCAAGGATAAGGATATCTGTAACTAGAGATAAAGGGGCAAAAATAAAATCACCCTGGACAGGATCCCTAGAATAGGATCTTGTCGAAAGGACCCTGTTCAGAAGTAGAAAACTGTGCATTTGAAAATGGAGCAAGGATCCCAGACTTCCAGGATCGAGTCCCGCATCGGGCTCCCAGCTCCTTGGGGAGTCTGCTTCTCCCTCTGAACTTCTCCTCTCTCGTACTCTCTCTCACTCATTCTCTCTCAAATAAATAAATAAAATCTTTTTTAAAAATTAAGAAAAAAAAAAAAAAAAAGACCAAGGTACACAAATGCTAATAGCAGCATTATTCAGAATACCCCAAATTTGGAAACAACCCATAACTAGCACTGGATGAACTGTTGAACAAAATGTGGTATATTCATCTAACAGATTATTTTTCAGCAAGAAATGAAGTACTCACAAGAGATACAACAGGGATAAACTCTGAAAACATTATGCTAAGTTAAAGTAACCAGTCACAAAGATTACATGTTGTATGTTTCTGTTTATATGAAATTTTGAAAACTGGCAAATCCACAGAGGTAGAAAGTAAATTAGTGGTTGCCAGGGGCTGAGCTGAGGAGGGAATACTGACTGCTAATGGCCATGGAGTTTCTTTCTGAGGCAATGAAAATGTTCTAAAATTGATTGAAGTAAGGGTTGCACAAATCTGTCAATACACAAAAAATGAACTTTGTAATATATGAATTCTATATATCATATATAAAAATTGATATGAATTACATATTCAAATTATATATATCATATATATAAAGCTGTTTTTTTTTTAAATGGACCAAGAACACGTGTGCAGAAAGGCCAAGTGGTCTCTTATGTGGGAAAGATGCATAATAGTGACCTACATTCCACCCCACCATCCCAATTTTCTAGTTTTCTGCTTCAGAAGACAAGCTGGCTGTGACAGTTAACAACGTTTGCAAACAAGACTTGTCAATTTAGATGATCTACCAAGTATAAAATAGGAGAAAAGCAGACATCAGACTACAAGAACATACTTCCTCTGGTATTTGGATATCTGGTTTTAATCCTGATTTTCCAGCTGTTTCCCCAATGCTTTTCCTACAGTGAGGATCTGGGGCAAAGTCAGCTTCCTGGCAACTCCCCAGGCAGAGCCAAGGAGCAGCTCTGAGTCAGAGCCATGCTGACCAGAATCCCATGGGGCAGGTGGGTCTTCTGAGAAGCACAGGAGGAATCCCAGCTCTACTTAACAGTTGATGGCCTTCAACCACCCATCTCACCCCACACCTGTGGGCTGATCCAGAAACTTTCAACACTTCCTCAGGAACTTTAGTCAGGTGGCATAAAACTTATTTCAGGACAAACACAAGCTTAGATTGAAGTACTGATAATAAAGGGGGGTGTTGGCCTACAGAGGAGAAATTCAGGACCAGCCCCAGGAAAGCAGGAGTGTACAAAATAACCTTTCAGAGTGCACAGGCAGGGTTAGAGAAGGGCGCTCAACAACAGAGGCTCTTACCCAAGGGCTTCCACCACTTGCAACACTGTATAGCTTCCAGATTTCACATCTAGAGGAAACGAAAGAAAAAACATGAAAAAACAAAAAGCAGTCTTAGGGTTCAAAGGCTCTAATTACCAATGTTTCCGCCTACCCTAGGGTTTGTACCTTGGGGCCAACTATTCTTCCTTGCCAAGAGCCCCTTCTACATGAGAGGTATTACTAAAACACTTCAAACATGCCACTTTAACTGTAAAAACTAAAAAGGAAATAAATATATCATTTGTAGATATGATTGTATACCTTGAAAATCCAGGAGAAATAATTGAAACAAGTAAAATAATTCAAAAGGGTAGCTGGGTACAAAATTAATATTCTGAAATTAAGAACCCTCACATATACATATATACACACAATACCCTGTAAAATGGTCTCAAGAAAAAAAAAAAAAAACAACCTTAGCAAAAAAAAAAAAAAAAAAAAAAAAAAAAAAGGAGGGGAGCAGTGAGAAAAACACCTAAATATAAACTAAAAAAAAAAAAAAAAAGATCTGAATAGTGAAAACTTTAAAGCACCAGTGAAGATTTTTTTTTTCAAAAAGATTTTATTTGGGGCGCCTGGGTGGCTCAGTGGATTAAGCCGCTGCCTTCGGCTCAGGTCATGATCTCAGTGTCCTGGGATCGAGCCCCGCATCGGGCTCTTTGCTCAGCAGGAGCCTGCTTCTCTCTCTCTCTCTGCCTGACTCTCCGCCTACTTGTGATTTCTCTCTCTGTCAAATAAATAAATAAAATCTTTAAAAAAAAAAAAAAAAAGATTTTATTTATTTATTTGACAGAGAGAGATCACAAGCAGGCAGAGAGGCAGGCAGAGAGAGAGGAGGAAGCAGGCTCCCCGCTGAGCAGAGAGCCCGATGCGGGGCTCGATCCCATGACCCTGGGATCATGACCTGAGCTGAAGGCAGCGGCTTAACCCACTGAGCCACCCAGGCGCCCCGTAAAGCACCAGTGAAGATTAACAAAAGAAAATTTGAACAAATCAAAAGCATGTCCTATTCATGAAAGACTCCAAGATGATATACCTCCCAAAATAATTTTAAGATAATCCCTGTAAAAATACTGGTAGAAGTTTTATTTTGGGAGGGACTAGATAAGCTTATTCTAAAGTTAAAGTGCAAAAAATAATATAATTAGGCAAATTCTGAAAGAGTGATGGGGGCAGGAGGGAAGGTGGAGCCTCCAGATACTAAAAAATTGTTATAAAGTCACAATAACTAAATTAGTGTGTACTTTTTTGTGTGGGTACTTTTGAATATACTTGAAGATTTCTAGAGCAAAAGTAAAAAAACAAAAGACAACCAGTATAGTATGAGTTCATATTTAAACAAAGAAATCAATGGTACAGAAATAGAATAAAGTCCAGAAAGAGATACAAATGTATATTTTTCCTATTTCAGTTCTATTCAATCCTATTTCAATTAATAGAAAAAACAGACTATTCAACCAATGGTGCTGGAATGATTGGCTAAATATTTGGGAAAAAAATTTTGGCTAAAAATAATTCATCAGGGCACTTGGGTGGCTCAGTGGGTTAAAGCCTCTGCCTTCGGCTCAGGTCATGATCCCAGGGTCCTGGGATCGAGCCCCGCATGAGGCTCTCTACTCCGCAGGGAGCCTGCTTCCTCTCCTCTCTCTGCCTGCCTCTCTGCCTACTTGCAATCTCTCTCTCTCTGTCAAATATATAAAGAAATAAAATCTTAAAAAAAAAATCATTCATCAAAGTAAACTTTTCAAATGGATTAAAAAAAAGATATGAGAAAATTCTCAAGTATAACATAGAACTCAGAAGCCTTAATTAAGAAAAAAAAAAAAAAAGACTAGTTAAAATCAGCTACATTAAAAACAAAGTGGACTTTCTGCAGGGCAAAAACAAACAAACAAAAATACAACATAAGACCAACTGGGAAAACGTATTTGCAATTCTTGTAACAAAGGGCTTTTTTGACAACATATAAAGAGCTTCTACAAATCAATGAGAAAAAGATCAACAAGGAGATGAATGAATAAAGATGTCTCTCTCTCTCACACACACACAGGAATATTACTCAGCCATCAAAAAACGAAACCTTGCCAATTGCAATGACATGGATGCAACTAGAGGGTATTGTGCTAAGCAACGTAAGTCAATCAGAGAAAGACAATTATATGATTTCACTCACTTGTGGAATTTAAGAAAGAAAACAGAAGAGCAGGGGAAGGGAGAGAAAAATAAAACAAAAAATCAGAGAGGGGGATAAACCCTAAGAGACTCTTAATTATAGGAAATAGAGAGGGGCGCCTGGGTTGCTCAGTTAAGCATCTGCCTTCCACTTAGGTCATGATCCCAAGGTCCTGGAATTGAGCTCCTCTTCAGGTTCCCTGCTCAGTGGGGAGTGTGCTTCTTCGCCCTCTCCCTCTGCCCCTCTCCCCAGCTCGTGTTCTGTCTCAAATAAATAAATAAAATCTTAAAAAAAAGAAAAGAAAAGAAACCACGTGAGGGTTGCTGGAGAGGAAAAGGGTGGTGGGATGGGGTGACTTTGGTGATAGGCAGTAGGGAGGGCATGTGATATAATGAGCACTGGGTATTATAAACCCAGCGAATATGAATTACTTGAACTCTACCTCTGAAACTAAGAACATACTATATATTTTAAAAGGAATTTAAAAATGGACCAAAAAAAAATGAACCTGCTTTCTACAGAAGATACTCATATTCACCCCAGAAATGCAAATTAAACTATATAAAAACTTTGTATTTAACATACTAGACTGGCAGAGATTAAAAAAAAAAATAACTTTGAGGGGCGCCTGGGTGGCTCAGTGGGTTAAAGCCTCTGCTTTCGGCTCTGGTCATGATCCCAGGGTCCTGGGATCAAGCCCCGCATTGGGTTCTCTGCTCAGCAGGGAGCCTGCCTCCCCCCCTCTCTCTGCCTGCTTCTCTGCCTACTTGTGATCTCTGTCAAATAAATAAATAAAATCTTAAAAAAAATAAAAATAAAAATAAAAAATAAAAAATAAATAAATAAAAACTTTGTAACACACCCATGTTTTGTGAAGGTATGCAGAAATAGGCAGTCTTCTATATTGCAGGTAGAGTATAAACTGGCACAAACCCTTTATGGAGGGCAATTTGACAATGTCTTTAATAAAAATTACAAGGGTACATATGCTTTAATCCAGGGAATCTTCTAAAAATTTATCCCATATACTTGTAAAAGTGCAAAATAATGCATGTACAAGGTTATTCATTACAGAGTTACTTATAATAGCAAATAACTTCAAACAACAAATGGCCATCAGTAAGAAACCAGTTAAATAGGGGTGCTTGGGTGGCTCACTTGGTTGAGCATCTGCCTTTTGCTCCAGTCATGATCCCGGAGTCTCAGAATGGAGCACCACATCCGGCTCCCTGCTTAGCAAGGAGTCTGCTTCTCCCTCTGCCCCTCACCCTGCTTGTGTTCTCGTTCACTCTGTCTCTCTCAAATAAATAAATGAATAAGTAGGTAATCTTGGAAGGAAGGAAGGGTTAGATAAATTATAGTATATCAATACAATGGAATTCTTTGCAGACAGATAGAAAAATAACCTATGAACGACTGAATGTGTGTGTGTGCACACACTGATAATGGGACATGTCTAAAGGTAGGGCAGTGTACATTAATAGTATATATATATTACTAAGTGCGCAGCATTGTTTTTAATGGGAGGGAGGGTTGTTTCTATTTGCATTCATTCATTCATTCATTCACTTAGAAGATAAAAGGAACTAGTAATATTGGTTGTCTCTAAGGAGGGACATTGAATAGCTAGGGGGCTGAGAGGTTTCTTTTTTAAAAAACAGATGTTTGATTATGGAATAATTTTAGAATTAGAGATTAGCATTGGTATATGACTATTAAACTCTAGGCTGTATTTAGATTTTTTTTTTTTAAGATTTTATTTATTTGACAGAGAGAAATCACAAGTAGATGGAGAGGCAGGCAGAGAGAGAAAGAGGGAAGCAGGCTCCCTGCTGAGCAGAGAGCCCGATGCGGGACTCGATCCCAGGACCCTGAGATCATGACCTGAGCTGAAGGTAGCGGCTCAACCCACTGAGCCACCCAGGCGCCCCTGTATTTAGATTTTACCAGTTTTTCCACTTATGTCATTTTTCTGTCTCAGGATCCAGTTAAGGATACCACATTGCAATTAGCCATCATAAATTTTTGGTCTCCTCTGGTCTGTGAAAGTTGTTCAGTCTTTTTCTTTATGACCTTGATATCCCAAAGAAGTACTTTACGGAATGTCCCTGAATTTGGGTGTATTGGATTTCTTCCTCATGTTTAGACTGGGATCATGCGTTTCGAGAAGAATAGCAAAGAGGTGAAGTGCCCTTCTCATCTTATATCATACCATACCAGGAGTACAAAATATCAGTAAGACTTACTGGTAATTTTAACTCTGATCGTTTGGTCAAGGTAGTGTCAGCCACGTCTCTGCACTATATAGTTATTATTTTATTATAGTTATTATTCCTTTCTCATGCTTTTTTTAAAAAAGATTTTATTTGTTTATTTGACAGAGAGAGGGAGAAAGATCACAAGTAGGCAGAGAAAGAGGAGGAAGCAGGCTCCCTGCTGGACAGAGAGCCCGATGTGGGGCTTGATCCCCAAACCCTGAGATCATGATATGAGTCTTAACCAATGAGCCACCCAGGTGCCCTTCTCAGGCTCTCTTCTTTGGAAGGGAGTCACTTAGCCCCACTTAACACTCACAGGGGAAGCAGAAGTTAAGCTCCACTTCCTAAAAGTATCTATTTACCTACCTACATTATGTGGAGTTATTCCGTAAGGAAGATTCATTTCTTTTCCCCATTTATTTATTCACTCATTTATTTTACATCAGCATAGACTAATGTATATTTACACTTCAGGTTATAATCCAATATGAGGTTATTTTACTGTCCAAAATCATTCGATCTTTAATGGGTAGGTTTTTTAGGTTGTCTCTTGTCCCATCCTTTTATTTGTTTATTTTTATAAAGTTTTATTGAAATGCAGCCAGCCCATTATCTATCTATCTATCTATCTTTCTTTCTTTTTCTTTAAAGTAATCTCTGCACCTAGCATGGGGCTTTATTTAATTCATGACCCCGAGATCTGGAGTCACATGCTCTACCAACTAAGCCAGCCAGATGCCTTATCATTTTATTTTTTAAGTACTTTCTTATTTTTTTAGCACTACAAAATACTACTGGCTCATCCTGTAATTTCTTTGATTCAGCTGTAGAATTCACTTTTCTTCAAGAAGCCTTAGTTCCTTTTATTGGGAAATAGTATTACAAACCAAGATCTGGGTGTGCTTGGGATACCACTGCTCCTAGGCCCTCCTTAGAGAGAGCTGGGATATATATATACATATTAACCTATGTTTACATAAGTATCTTTCATTATTTTTCTATCCATATATATATATATGTTTTTTTTTAATATGTGGGAAGAGCGAGATCAGTTTTTTTTTTTTAAGATTTTTATTTATTTATTTGACCGATCACAAGTAGGCAGTCAGAGAGAGAGGAGGAAGCAGGCTCCCCACTGAGCAGAGAGCCCGATGCAGGACTCGATCCCAGGACCCTGGGATCATGCATGACCTGAGCCGAAGGCAGAGGCTTTAACCCACTGAGCCACCGAGGTGCCCCTATCCATATATATTAAAGTAAACATAAAATCATATTAAAGTCTCCAGCTCTAATTCAGGACCACAGGGTCCATTCTAGCCTCCCTCCTTACTTCTTTTCTATCTTATTTGTAATTTTTTTCTCTGACAGTGAGAAATCTGGTTCCTATTATCTACCTTTTATTCGTTTTTCAACCTAGTATAGCTATAAATTATTTTCAATTGTCAACCTCTGTGAGAAACAGATTTAGAAGTAGAGTGCAGCATTTGTCTTTAGCCTTACAGTTTCCTGCCTTTAGTGAGGATACATTAGATATTAGTAATACAGTAGATTCATTTGTCACAGTCTGCATTCCACGTTGAGACAGAAGGGAGACTTCTCTGTGTATCCTTTTGTACCTTTTAAATGTTGCACCATGTGAATATATTACTTATTTTTTTTAAGATTTTATTTATTTATTTGAGAAAGAGTACACCTGAGCAAGAGAGTGAGAGAGAGCATGAGCAGTGGGGAGGGACAGAGGGAGAAGCAGACTCCCCACTGAGCAATGAGGCTGATGCAGGCCTGATCCCAGGACCCCAGGATCATAGCCTGAGCCGAAGGCAGACGCTTAACTGACTGAGCCACCCAGGTGTCCCATATTATTTATTTTTTAAATACATTTTTTTAAAAAGTAGGCTCCGTGCCCAGTGTGGAGCCCAGTGTGGGGCTTGAGCTCACGACCCTGAGATCAAGACCTGAGCTGAGATCAAGAGTCAGATGCTTAACAGACTGAGCTATCCAGGCATCCCTTTAAAATACATTTTTAGGGGTACCTGGGTGGCTCAGTCGGTTATGCCTCTGCCTTCAGCTCGGTCATGATCTCAGGGTGCTGGGATCAAGCCCCATGTCGGGCTCACTGCTCAGCAGGGAGCCTGCTTGTCCCTCTCTCTCTGCCTGCCTCTCTGCCTACTTGTGATCTCTCTTTCTCTGTCAAATAAATAAATAAATACATTTTTAACAATACAACAATAATTCACATAGATCCACCAGGACCATCTTAGGATATATTCTCAAGAAAGAAACAAAGAATAAAAGGTTAGCAATCTTCCTAAGGGTTTGACTAAAATAGAGGAGTTCTAGCTCAATAAGGTGTGGCAATCAGGGAATTACTTCCAGCAGCCTTTGCTGGGTCCCGGGCCCACCTAACTCCAAATGCTGGGCTTAATAAGTTACCTCTCACCAACACCAGACTTTAGCTAGAGTCAAGAGGCTTGAGAAAACTCCTTAAGTCTGTGGTCTCAGAACAAAGCTGCGAGCAGAACTGGGTAGAGGCTCACTCTAGTACTAGAGTAAGTCCAAACCGACTGAGAGAAGGAGTGCTGTCTAGTCAGGATTCATAGCTCGTGACTGGCACCAATTTAGACATCAGGCACTCTTAGCCCTGCTCGTGCCAGGGTGTGGAAGGCCCAGCTGCTGCCCCTGCTCCTGAGAAAGAGCCAAGGGAAAAAATGTGCAGGCTTTAGGGTGGGGGAAGGGAAAACAGCCAGACTAACAGGATAAACCAAGGAACTGACAGTTGGGCTCTGTACCCAATTCCTTAATGGCAACATTGAAGTGAATGGAGATACTCATTTCTGGGTTATACACTATAAAAAAGTTTTGCACAATTTAGGAAGGTGGAAAAGGGTATCTTTTGGAATGTCTTGGCCAAACAAAGTGCAAGAAACTCTACTGAAAACCCTATCTAAACACTAAATTTCAGTAGTGGCCACAGAGGTAGCAATTGTGCATAGGAAGCTATAGAGGACTGACAACTGTTACTAGCAAAGAACATCACTGAATCATCATTGTTCTCCAGCAAAGTCTTTTGTGGATGCTGGTCTAGTGTCCACTGTTGGAAATACCTAAGTGCTATAAAACAAGGACCTGACTAATAAGCCCCACTCAGTTGCCCCTAATTTTTTCATTAAAAATGAGGTATAATTTACATATAGTGAAATGCACAGATATTAACAGTATAACTCGATGAGTTTTAGCAAACATACACCCTGAGTAATCAATACCCCAATCAAGATGTGAACTATTTTCACTACTGGACAAAGTTCCCCCACATCCCTTACTAGTCAATTTCCTCTCCTACAGATTACCTCAAATTTGATAAATAAAAGACTTCTTCATCATGAAGTATACAGTACTATGAAACAGGCTGCCTTTTTAAAAAAAAAAATTATTTATTTATTTATTTATTTATTTGACAGAGAGAGAGAGAGAGATCACAAGTAGGCAGCGAGAGAGGGGGAAGCAGGCTCCCCACCAAGCAGAGAGCCCGATGTGGGGCTCGATCCCAGGACCCCGACACCATGACCGGAGCTGAAGGCAGAGGCCCAACCCAGTGAGCCACCCAGGCGCCCCAACAGGCTGCTTTTAATTACAAATAAACCCCCATCTGTATATGATTCCTCGAATCCCAGTACATGGGTGAACCCTCCTGGCAGAACCTTTGGTCTGCACTTTTTATAAGGATCCTGTCTTGAATTAATGCAGCACAAACATAAAAGACAAATGAAGTATAAAAGTAATATAAAATTAGGAAAAAATGAAGAGCTATTGTATTAGCTGTATAGCTGTTACAGAATAATAAATGAGAGAAAGGAAAATGGTGAGTATGGTGGCAAAAAACTACAATCAGTATTCTGAAGATGTTTTCACAAAGGTAACTAAATATAACACTTTATTCTAGTTCTGTTGACTCTACCTAAGAAATGTCTTTTTTTTTTTTAAAGATTTATTTATTTGAAGAATTCATTTATTATGCACGTGTGCATGCAGGGAGGAGGGGCAAAGAGAAAGGGAGAGTCTCAAGTGGACTCTGTGCTAAGCGTAGGGCTAGATGTGGGACTTAGTCTAATGACCCTGAGATCAGGACCTGAGCCACAAAGAGTCAGGCACTCAACCAACTGCACCACCCAGGTGCCTCAGAAATGTCTTTTAAATATGACCCTTCCCTTTCATCCTTATAAAAAGACTATATAACAACAATCCTCTGCTTTTTGGAGTACTAAAAAAAAATGTCCTGGAATTTATAGATACCAGTGATGGTTGTGGAACATCATGAATGTTAAAAGCCAATTAACTGTAGTCTTATGGTTAAAGTGAATTTTACCTCAATTTTTAATTTTTTTTTTAATTTCACAGAGAGAGAGAGATCACAAGTAGGCAAAGAGGCAGGTAGAGAGAGAGGGAGAAGCAGGCTCCCTGCTGAGCAGAGAGCCCGATGCAGGGCTCGATGCCAGTACCTGGGATCATGACCTGGGCCGAAGGCAGAGGCCCAACCCACTGAGCCACCCAGGTGCCCCATTACCTCAATTTTTTAAAAAGGCCTTTTAATTCATCCACATTCTACCTAGAATTACCTCCCTAAAATGCACAATTACTTCTCTGCCCACCAATCTCCTTTTGCTCCTTACTGCCTAAGACCTGAATCCCTGGCTTGATGTCCTTCACAATTTAGCCCCCAAATCACCTCTAGCTTCACCTTTTGTCATGACTTCTATCATTCAGTCACATGTCCCAACATATCAAGCTCTTCCATATCCTTAATCCTGTAAATGTTCGCATGGTTTGAAATGCCTCTTTCCGGGCTTTGTCAAAATTCAATTTTTCAAGACCCAGCTAAAATGTTAACTCTTTTGTGAAGCCCTCCTTGGTTCTCAAAAATCAAATAATACCCTACTGTGTTTCTCCTTAACTTTAACAAAACTGTCATGTGTATTTGTTTTCATTTATTCATTCAACATTTATTAAGCACCTATTATAAATCAGGTACTGGGTTAGGCCCGGAGACAGAAATACAGACAGAGAGCTCATAAGGAACCCAGCAGAAAGACCTTTAAAACAATCATAGCATTAACAAGCTCGGTGTTACCATAGTGATATAAACAGAGACTTAGTTAGCATAAAAAAGGAATAAAATTCCTGGATTTATGAACCATCCATCACTAACTTTAAGTGATTCATTCTCTTAACACTGTAAGTTCTCCCAAATAAAAAAATACCTGAATATCTGGAAATATCGTTAATTATGCACTTGGACTCCTGGGATAAAAGAAGCTAATAAGGAGTTAATTTTCCTAAAGGTAGTCTCACTGGCATTAAGGAAAAACAAGCGTAAGTTCCTTTCCCTACATAAGTACACCTAAGTTTTTCCAGCGTGTCCAAGATTTACTTTAAAAATGGAGCTACCAGCACCTCCTAACTACCCACACTTCCCTCAGCAGGGCACTAGTTCATGTGGAACACTGAGGAGTCATCAAAGAAGTATTTATATGAGACTGACGAATGCACAATCAGACCTCTGTCTGATGGAGTTGCAGCCTCTTGAGAATCTGGAGCAGCCAAAGGAGGAAGGGGGAAGGATGTGAAGGAGCAGGAGACAGAAAAATCCCAATCAGTTCTAATCAAGCTCTCAAAAATGCCTTTTCTGCTGAGGATGCCACAGACATTTCTCAGAACTGTTTTATTGTTGCTTAACAGTCTTTTGGTTTCAGGAATAGTGGTCTCCCACGAAAGTGGGAAAATACAATAAAGACCAAAACGAAGGAAAATCCAAATAAGGAAAAGGAAAGGAAGAAAATTTATATCCCTCAAGATGTCCAAACCTCACACTCTTCAAAATCAGCTTCCTTCCCAACCTCCATTTTTGGACAAAGAACTTCTCTTTTGCTCATCCTTAGGCTCAAAAGCTTGGGGTCATCTTGGAGTCCTCCTCCTCCTTCAAGCCCTGTAACTACTTAGGCCTCAAATTCCACAGATTCTTCCTTCAACATCTCTCATTCCATTCACTTACACAGCTTTTTACTGCATACTTACTTATGTTAGTCTCCAGGAGACTTGGGTGGTAGGCATAGGATAGGATATGGAGAGAGATACAGAAAAGCTACTAAACAAGTCTTCTAATAAATGAGGGCTTATGAATAAGTCTGCTAATAAGTGCTAATAAATGAGTGGTTGAGAAATAAATACAAAGATTTTTAAGTGTGAGATGATGTCTGGCTAGAGTAAACCAGAAACACTTGGGAGGCAGGCAGTGAGCTCTCAAGCTGGGTCTTGAATCTGAGGTCTAACTTTAGTAAGATGGAGTTAGCAAAAGAAGTGGGAAGGAAAACACTCAGGGAATAGCAAATCCAGGCAGCTGCCTGGCACTGAAGGTCCAGGAGGGCACTGGTGAGAATAAGGGCTGGGGCCAGGTAGTGGCAACCTTTGAATTCTAGAATGAAAAGTCTTAAACCCTGAGACCCCTGGGTAGCTCAGTTGGTTAAGCCTCTGTCTTAGATTCAGGTCATGATCCCAGGGTGCTGGGATCGGGCCCAGCATCAAGCCTGGCATTGGGCTCCCTGCTCAGCGGAGAGTCTGCTTCTCTTCTCCCTCTGACTGCCACTCCACCTGCTTATGCTCTGTCAAATAAATAAAAAAAATTTTTTTCTTATGTCTTTAACCCTTAGCCTACTGGGTCATTTCTCTTCCATCATTTGTACCTTTACACCTGACACCTACTTTCTTCAGGAATTTCACAGCAAAGGTGCAAAACAAAGTTGGTCATAGCTGCCTGTGATTACAGGGTGTTCCTTCTGCATTTACAATTTGTAGGACACGCTGCTGCTTTGAGAGGCTGAATAGAAAGCTGGTCGCTTTAGTGCTAACAAAACTAGACTCATGCTGGATTAGAAAGCACATCTTATTCTGGGAATGATTCAAAACTCTGTCAGCCTTCAAAACCTTAACTAGGGCTGTGATCTCAGATTGAGAAAATCAATTTAATCCTTCTCAAATTTGCTTTCATTATATGACTCCCTTGTGCAAGGATCTACAATGATTTTTATTACCTACAATAGCTCATTCAAATCCCTCTGCCTGGAATCCAAGGTTATGCATAATCCAACTCCACCAAACCTTTTCAACTTTATGTTACTACCAACCTCCTTTTCTAGTCAAGAGGGCTAAATTACAACAGGGCTAATGTTACAGTCTTAGTTGAGCTGAGTTAAATTTAAACTAGACAACAGTTTAGGTCATTTTTTTCAGGCATAAAAAAATATAAATTTTACAAAGGTATTTATAGTACTTGGCAGTCCTTATCCATGCTGTCAAGTGTGTTTTGAATTTGAAAATTCCAAAATTATTGTTCATAATGTATAAATGTGAAAGAATAGTTACAAATGGCATTGCTATAACAGTAGGGGGTAGGCGGGTGCATTTTTCAAAATCAGTGAACGTTACACTTAAGATTGTACACTTCACTGAATATAAATTGTACACCAAAATAAACTATAAACAAGCTCTAGTTAATAATACGCCTACCAAAGCATTTAGGAGGAAGTGTACTGATATCCGCAATCTAAATAGACGGAAAGATATCCGACAAAGCAAGTTATATTAAAATGTTAATGGTAGTTTAGGTGGTGTGTGTAGGTGTGCCTGTTATGAAATTCTCTGCTGTATGTTTGAAAATTTTCAAAATAAAACACTGGGGAAAATGGCATTGATAACGTACTATATAAAGCTGTAAGAAGTTAAAATTTGGTAGAATGACAGCATCAGGCTTTTGCTCTTTGATGCTTCCTTGCCACCTTGCACATATCCCATACAACCCCTTTTTAGATGTGATAATACTATTTGTTTGCATGGTTGACTTTCCCACCACAGTAAAAGTTCTTGGTGGGCACAGATCGAGTCTGATCTGTATTTATATTCCTATTGCTTTGCATCGTGTTTGGAGAAAAATATGTGTTCAATAATGGTGGGATGACTGAATGAAAGTGGAACTGCTAAGGACCATAGTACTGTATTGTCTCACAGATTCACTTTATTCATTTCTCACATTTCTAAAAGTTAAGATGTTCAATTTTCAAGAGAAATGTCTTTTACTTTTTCCCAAGCACGCAAAATTTCCAAAAACAGACAAAACGCATTTGTATTCACGAGATAATTTCGTATTCTATTACGTAAACAAGTCTGAAGGCCTCTTAACACTCAACTTTTTAGATTTTTTTTTTTCCCCTAAAAGAGTGAAGTCTCTGACTCCCAAGGAAATCTGGAATTTGTTTTAGTCAAATCCTAGATTAAGCTGTGAGAACTGAGAGATCCCTGAACTGGTCAAAAGCAGGAAACTGGAGATCGGGGAAAAGATAAAAACAAACACCACATAAAAAAGTCACGAAGCAAATTAATCAAGAACTTTACCAAGAAACGGAGGGAAAGTCTTAAGGAGCATACACTAGACATCTCAAACTGCCCCCCCCCCACCCAAGACTGGCTTCTCCCCTCCTCTTTCCTCTGACAGCCAGTCAGAGATCGCGCCGCGCGGCCACCCCCAACATGCCACGCGACTAGAGCTGATGCCGCGGAAGACGCTGCTTCTCACGTCAACCTCCGCCAAACAATGTGGTTTAGCGGCGGGAGTACCAGGATCTGGACCGGAGGACCTGAAGCTGAGTCCCAGCTGCACCCCCTGCCTGATGTGCGAGTCTCTTGCCCTCTCCGGGCTTCAGTTTCCTCATCTGTGACTCGGTAATGACTCTCTAACCCCAGCTGGAGCATAGAGTGACTGTCTACTAAGATGAGTGGCGTAAAGGCACTTTAAGGAAGATGCAAGCGACTCTCCATTTGTTACGGCTCTTAAGCATGCGGTGCTCACAACCAGCCCCAGACCCATCTCTCAAAGTCACCGCGTTCCTCACTCCCTTCCGCCCGGCGGCTGTACTGAGGCCGCCCCCTCTTGTCGGCCCCATGCGGAAGCCGCGCGGCGCCGTCCGCCATACCTGCAGCCACTTGGTCAGCGGGGCCCTCCTGCTGACCCATGACGAAGTCGTGCACGAGGCCCCACAGTGCGCCCGTAGGCGCCACCGCCTCCAGAGCGGCGGCGGCGGCCATGACGCGAACCAGAGACCGTGGGAGGGGAAGTGGGCGGTGGCACGGGATGGGCCTCTGAGCGCACGCGCCTCCTGAGCCAATCGCCTGGCTAAGGTTAAAGAGGCGGGGCGCTTCCCTGGATCACGTGCCTGCCGGCTCCTGGCCAGGCAGTTCCAGGGAGGGATGGAACGGTCCCTCCCCGAGGGGCGGGGCTTGGAGTCGGGGCGGTGGCGCGGGCAGGGAAGGCGGCTGCTGGGCACGCAGCCGGGGGCCATTGAGGGCGAATAATTCCCGGCCGGGCTACCCGGGAGACGGGTGGCGGGGCGGGTACCTGGCTGGGTGGGGCCAAGGGGCGGTACATACCCTGGGGGAAGCCAATGAGAAAATCAGGCCCGGCCCGAGGGGGCGGTGCTGTCGGTCACATGCGCACCTGGGGCGGGTGGCGGCGGAGGCGCGGGCACAGCGAGCAGGCGGCCGGGAGCGGGGCCGGGCTGGGGCGGGGTTAGGCAGGTGAGTGACAGGCTCCGGGGGGCCGGCCCCAGCTGGGAGCCCCGAGCGAGCAGGGAGTAGCTGCGGAGGTGCCCGCCCCCTCTCTCCGCCCCTCCAGCGGAGCTGGTCTCCGGCCGGGCACCGTCGCGGGCCCCCCTGGCCCGGCCACCTGGGACTGTGCTGGGGAATCGGCCCCCTCCCTAACTCCCCTCGCCCGCAAAGTTTGTGGCAAAGCCGGCGCCCGGGCAGAGCGCGCCCCCGGGGGGAAGATCGAGGAGCGCCCGATGCGGGGAGGCAGGAGCCGTTGACCCGGGACGTCGCCGTCCGGGGCAGAAGCGCGGAGCAGCCGACCAGCCCGCCGCCTCCGGTGCATGGGGCCCGACTGAAGAGCCAGCATGGGCAACTGCGTGGGGAGACAGCGCCGGGAGAGGCCGGCCGCCCCGGGACACCCCCGCAAGCGAGCAGGTAACGACGAGGAAGGGAGCAGGGCCACGGGCGCCTCGCCAGTTGTCCCCCTCCTCGCCCGAGCGCTGGGCTTCCCAAGCGACCTCCCACGGCTCCTGGCGCCTGGGTTTCCCAGATGGCTGTTCTGGAGCCAGACGGGGGCCCGCTCCCCAGCCCTGGTGGCCGGGGGAGCCGAGTTGGGGCAACTGCGAGAGCTGACCCGGCTGCGAGCCCAACTCGCTCCAACTGGGAAGCTCCGAGTGGGGGTGGGGGCGGGGGCAGGAAATGTTTGCAGACCGCAGCGGGGCTGGCGGAGGGGAGGGGGGCCCGGGACGGGGGCGCCGCTGGTCTGGCAGCCGGGTCGGGGTCGGAGGCTGGCCCGTCGGGGCACGGCGCGGGCGGCCAGTCGTCCCCAGAACTCGGAGCGAGCGAGAACTGTCGCTCTTCCAGAGACTGTCTGTGTCATTATCGGGCTGCAGATCGTGTCTGCCGGAATCCAACTGGCAAAAGCAGCGCAGGACTCTGGGAAAGAAATCTTTATTTTTCCCGCAGGGCTTTTTAGAGCCTCCCGGCTGTCTAGAGTCTAGAAAAGGTGGGGTGTGGGGTGGGAATCGCGCTTGGGTTTGTTGGGATCCTTCCCAGCCTTGGGGATGGGATCTGCTCCTTGGTGATCCGCGAGGGCCGGGCAGCGTCTTCTCACTTTCTTGGTACACTCCTCCAATACTGGCGCTTCGCCCTGGGAAGAGGTCTGGCGTTTGTTTCCCCGGGTCTTGTACTCACTTCCTTCTCTGAGGATGTTGCAAGGACCTTCTGAGAACGATAAAAATCGTATACTTTAGAGTTGAAAGGGACCTTCAAAATTTGTCCAGATAGATCAGGAGTCCAGATAGACCTAACTCCTCCTCTCTTTGTAGAAGCCCTGATACAGAGAGGTTGAACAACTTGCCCAAAGACACACAGCTAGTTAGTAGTGTAGCTGGGGCTAGATCGCAGTCTCCTCTTCCATTCAGTTGCTACATATCCTTTTATGTAAGAGGAGCCACAGGCATAGTTGTTAATGAAGTGGAAACTCTAGTTGGAATTTCCTGTGTCCTTTGACACCGAAGGTGTGTTGCTTGGGTTGTGGACACTGGGAAGGAAGATGAGGGGAAAAATGGGGGAAGCAGAGAAGGATGTCTGTGTGGTGGACAGGATGACTTGTGGAAGAAGAAACATGTTTTTCTGGGGGTGGAGGGAGGAGGTAAATTTAACACTGGAAAACCTTTTGGCAGCCCTGGCCATTCTGAGGAAAGTTGATTCTTAGACCCAAGGGCTTTCTTTCTTTCATTCATTCATTTATTCAATGACTTATTTATTATTTATGTGCTCAGTCCACATGATTGATTTTGTAGCATTTTTCACTGGTGACAACTCTCTCATACTTGAAACTGCCCCCCCCTTCCTTTCTCTATGTTTGATTATCCTGGTTTGGTTTTGTTTTGTTTTCTCTGATCACTGCAGCTCACTATCACATCACCTCCTAGCTGTGTACACACCCATGGTTCAGTTTGACATTCTTTTTTTTCCCCCCTCTCTTACTGCCTCCCAGAGAAATTATATTCAGTCCCACAACTATATCCACTGGGAAGACCTGTACGCTGTATCTTCAACTATTATCTGTCAAACTCCAGACTCGCATCAGTAAATGCCCACTGGACACGCTGATGTAGTTATTCTCAGATTCAACACTTCTAAAAGCAAGCTCTGCATCTCTCCCCTCAGCCAACTTCCCTTTACTCTTCCATTCTTGCAGCTGCCTAACTTGATACTTTGGAGATGTCTTTCTGCTGGCTTTCTCTGCCTCCCAGCCCATCAGCCACTAGGACCTGCTGATTCTTCCTTGGAAAGTTGTACAAACCCGCCCCTTCCACTCTGCTTCACTCCCTTGTCATCTCAAGTTCAACTCACCTCCCAAGCTGAACTTAGTTTCCCACAAAAGGCAAGTTCATCTTCAGTCATTCACCTAATGCCTGCACACTGTTCCCCCCCTCCCCGAAGATGTTTGTTAAATTAACCTGTTTTGAGCCCTATAATTCTATGTTTAGGAATTTTTTTTAACAGTCTTTTTTTTTTTTTTTTTTTTTTTTAAGTAAATTCTACACCCAGCATGGGGCTTGAACTCATAACCGCAAGATCAAGAGTTGTGTGTTCTACTGACTGAGCCAGCCTTGTGCCCCTGTTTAGAAATCTTTTCACACCTCTCCAGTTCTGTAAGAACTTTAACTTTCAAGGCTGTTCAGTTTGGTCAGTCCTTTTTTAAGGGGTGATTTCTTTCTGTTCCCTGAATTAAGGCCACCAGTGTTTGCACTTTGCCATTCCCCCCCCCTTCTTATCAAGAGCCTTTCTTCCTTTCAAGGTTCGTCTCAAATCCCGTATCTTTCCAGAAGCACATTGCCTTACAATTCCAACTCCCCCCTTTCTGAGAACTCCTGCAGACACATTATGCCACTTACTTAACAATTATCTTCTCCATATTATTAGTCATTTCTTTGATGTTTACAGTCTTGTATCAGCAACTACCCTGCAAGCCTTGAGGACCTGGGTTCTGTCTTATCCTTAGGTGTCTGTCTCTCACACTCGCTCATCTAGCCGTACATGT
Organism: Mustela erminea; assembly: GCF_009829155.1. NCBI lineage: Eukaryota > Metazoa > Chordata > Mammalia > Carnivora > Mustelidae > Mustela > Mustela erminea. Next base: position 61,838,265 of record NC_045627.1, read on the forward strand.
ACACATATGCTCATGCATACACACACACTCAGTACTTAGCACAATGACTTATACAGAGGAAGCACTCAATATTTGTTGAACGTTAACCCGACTATATCTTAGCATCTGAATTTTTCTTTTTTTTTTTTTAAGATTTTATTTATTTATTTGACAGACAGAGATCACAAGTAGGCAGAGAGAGAGAGAGAGAGGAGGAAGCAGGCTCCCCGCTGAGCAGAGAGCCCGATGTGGGGCTCGATCCCAGGACCCTGGGATCATGACCTGAGCCGAAGGCAGAGGCTTTAACCCACTGAGCCACCCAGGCACCCCAGCATCTGAATTTTTCATGTAAATATTTTACTGAAGTATATATCTGCATTTTTTTTTCCTGCTAGTGTATCATTTTTTCAGTTCCATAGGTCCCCTATGAATAGCTTTATTCATAAAGTCCAAAGCCAAGGGGAACTCTGTAGGATGACAAGTTTGGTATGAGGGAAGGAATCCTTCTTAACTTCACAGCGTGCACCTGGCATTCCTATAACATCTGCAGCTTACCCTTTGACAAAGACATAGTTTGATGTTGTAACACTAATGCCTAAAAATCCCCAGCTCCCCTGGTAACTCTTACCTTTCCTTTGCCGCTGGTGTAATGGGAAGAAACCACCAATAGAGACCTAGAACTTGAGTTCTAGTCCCGGGTCTGTGGTTGGGTGACCCTGGGCAAGTCCGCAAACCTCTCTCGGGTCACACTTTCAGTATCTCAGAAAGGGGTGGACTTGTACTAGATCATCAGAGCTGTTTCATCATCTTCACAAAGACAACTGTTCAAAACTGCGAAGTTATTGAGTTGAAATCCTGTGCCCTGTTATGTCACCTTTTGGCCTTAGTTATGTCTTCCTAGTCACTTGGCAGGTAAAGTGGAGACATGATGCCCATTAGTCAGGGCATCTAGCCTAGCTAGAAAGTTTGTGATTATCATTCTTTTTTCTTTTTTCTTTTTTAAAGATTTTATTTATTTATTTGACAGAGATCACAAGTAGGCGGCGGGGGGGGCGTGGGGGCGGGGGGAGCAGGCTCCTTGCTGAGCAGAGAGCCCAATGCGGGGCTTGATCCCAGGACCCTGAGATCATGACCTGAGCTGAAGGCAGAGGCTTTAACACATTGAGCCACCCAGGCACTCCTCTTTTTTATTTTTTAACTGTTATTCCTAGTGTATCCCCAGAAGGACTATGTTCCCCCTTCAGGTGCTGGGTGGCCCTTACATGCTTCAAAGAATACTTGGGGATTTACTCATTTAGGGGTCTCCCCACCCGCCGGCACATATACCCTGAGTAGATCTATCTTTGCCCCTGCCATGGGTAAGGCAGGCCCTCCCCCAGTCACCCCAGGGAGAAAGCGAGGTGGTAGAACAGGCAAGTCTCTTGCCCAGCTCCACCCTTTGAGAATGTGGCAGGGCTGAAACCCAACTATCTGACTCTGCGATGTGCCAGGAGTATCCACTTACGTTCTGGAATCTCAAGCCTGGTGCGGACAGACCCAGGGCCCTGTTTTGAGCTGGTTGGGCTTGGCTTTGTAGTTGCAAGAGAGTCGCTTCTCATTGTGTGGGCTGCTGTGGCTATTCTTGAGGGAGTAATTGAGCAACTTCTCCATTTGCCCAGTAAATATTTACTGAGTGCCAGGCACCTTGCTGGCTGTGAACAGACATGGTCCTTGGCCACATGGAGCTTACAATTTAGGGGTGGGGGAGATAATAACCATACTCATGCACGTTACACGTGATCATACATGGAAATCCTGTATGATAACACATACAACAATGTATTGCTATACAGCTGGTGATTCCCACATTCATAATTTCAACCCATCCTCTTCAGCTCTAGCCTTGTATGTTCTGCTGGTACTCACCACATTTGATGTATAAAGGGCTTCTCAGTTTAGCATGTCCAGAACAAAAGGAACCTGCAACTCCCCGGCCCCCACCGTGCTCCTCCCTGAGTCTTCCCATCTGTCAATGTGATTTTGTCCTTCCAGTTACCCCGGCCCCCAAAACCTTGAGTCATCCCTGACACCTCCCCTTTCTCTCAGTCCCACATCCATTTAATCAATAGATCCTATCGGCTTTGCCCTAAATATATCCAGAACCTGAGTCTCTTCATCTTCACCACTTTAGCCCTGGCCTAAGCTGCCATCGGCCTCTTAACTGACCTTCCTGCTTCCTCTCTTGTCTCCCGACAGACTGTTCTCATCACAGCAGCCAGAGTGAGGCTGCGAACTGTAAGTCAGATTTTGTTACTCTTTTGTCCCTGATCTCATTCAGAGTCCTTGTGTTGGCCTACAAGACACGATATGATTTCACCAGCTTACCTTTAAGCTGCCTTGTGCTCTTCATGGCCCGTTCCACCCCCCGATACCTGAATGGGTCCCTCCCTTGTCTGCCTCCTCCATATCCCCTCAAGCCTTTCTCTGCAGTGAGGCCCTCCGAGGCCATCCTTTGAAAAATGGGTCCCATTCCCTATAGTACTTGCTGTCAGCATTATCTGTCCCTCCTCCCCCATTTTATTTTTCTTCATGGCTGTTACCATCTTCTGGCATTGGCCACCTTCCCTACTACCGAGGGGTCAGAGATTTTTATTTGTTTGCTCCCTGTTACATAGAGCAGTGCCTCACATACAATAGGTGCTTAATAAGTCTTAGTTGGATGAAGCTACTGTGTCTAGCAGAGTTGGGAAGGTCTACAGAAAGGCAGGAAAGAGCAGCCCTGATTGCTGTCCTGTGCGGTGGGTGTTAGGGCACGCATCTAAGTAAGGGCACTTCGGTGCAACTTCACAGTGCTGTGTTCTGTTCCTGACACTGGCTTCGTTCTCACCCCAGGCCTGGCTAAGGTCTCAGATACCTGGGACAGAATTCCCTCTGGTTTGCTAGGAGACACCCGGGCTAGAGCAGCAGAGCAGAGTCAAGTCCTCTAACCAGGCAATAGCACTTTCTTGATGTCTTATGTCCTTGCATGCATCTGAGAGTGGACCCCTCTCCCAGACACACATGGTATTCCTAGTTGTGGGGATGGGGTTGTCTAACAGACTGGGAAGCAGGAAGGTGGGTGCTGTGGATTCCAGGCCTCTCTCTACCGAGCAACTTGCTGAGGAATTTTTAGAATCATAGCATTTTAGAACTGAAAGGAACTTAAAGTTTTCTTTAACCTCTTTTTCTTTTCCAGCTATTAAAAAGAGAATAAAGGTATATCTACTCCCTGCCGAGTTCACAGAAATGTGGTGCAACCTATATAGGAACTGTATGGGCTTCTTCAAGTTTTGAGTGTGTTGGGGTCAAGACATTGTAGGGAAGGGCTCAAGGTCAAGTGTGTTTAAGAGGGAAGAGGTCTATTCTCTCTGCCCCTTTCTGCCCCTTTCCTGAATGGTGATCTTGGGCAAGTCACTCGTTTTTTGCTCGGTTGATTCTCTATTTTAAAAAATGTTAGTATTTCCAGTTTACTTCAGGAAGATGTTATAGGGATAAAATAAACTAAGGCTGTTTTTGAAATTACTTTCGTGACTGTGTGGTCTGCTCAAATGTCAGATCCCCAGCCCAGATCCTCATCTGCCATTGGTGGGAAATAAGGCCTTGGTTCTCTGCTTCTTCCTAACTGTGTGTGTGACTTTGATCTATCTGAGCCTCAGTTTCCCGGTTCATACAATGGGATGACTGCTACCCTGCCCACCTCCCAGAGAGGGTTTAAGAAGCAAGTGAGCTCTGATGAAAGGAGATTTTGTGAACTCCTAAAGTTTCTATTATCCTAGCCACAGGATTTTTACACACAAAAACCATAGCCAGTGATTTTCCCCACCAGATCATTGAAGCTTACTCTTTTTTTTAAAGAGCAAAACTATAAAAGAAATGTTTAAAAACTATTTTTGGATGGGAATCTTTCTGAAACGGATGATAAGCTTCTAAGCAAAGTGTACTGAGCATGAATAACCTCCTCTTTGCGACTCAGGGGTGTGGAGTTCAGACCTGTATGTACAAAGCACCTGCTTGGCGGAGGTGGGGACCACAAAAGCTTCTTTCTGTCAAAAGCCTTTATTTCTGAACGAAGCGAGGGTGAACGGAAGAAAATTGCTGAGGGAGAACCCATTCCACCATGGCCCGGCTCAGGGTCTCAGGCAGCACTGGGGTGGGGAAGTTCTTGATTCCGCTCTGGGCTCTGAATGAGAACAGCATCCTGCTTGGTCCACAATTGTGCTCACAACAGGGTGAGGCCTCTGGGCTTCTGAACCTGTAGGGCAGTGGGCCCTGCACTAGATGGTGTCTGGCTGCTGTGCTTTCGGGCTTCCCATTTCCACCTATAATCGGTCTTCTCCCTAGTAACAGTCACCTCTTTTTTTCATTTCCCCATTTAAAGAGCACGTGCTTAGATCCACGTGACGTTAACTCAGGTATATCGCTGTGCACACTTCGTACCTTCACACTGCTGTGCAGCCATCCCCACCATCCATCTCTACAAGTTTTTCCTCCTTCCCAGCGGAAACTCTGTCCCCATTAAACACAGGCTCCTCATTCTTCCCTCTCCCAGCCCCCAGTGTCCACCAGTCTGCTTCCTGTCTCTATGACTTTGACCACTCTCAGCACCTCAAGTAAGTGGAGTGAAGCAATATTTGAACTTCTGCATTAGGCTTATTTCACCTAGCGTGGTATCTTCAAGGTTTGTCCGTGATGTAGCACATGTCAGAATTCTCTTCCTTTTTAAGGCTGAATAGCTTTCCATTGTATGTCTCCACCATACCTTGTTCATTCATCTGTCAGTGGACACTTGGGCTGCTTCCACCTTTTGGCTGTTGTGAGTAGTGCTCCTGTGTGAACACGGGTGTACAAATCTGGTTGAGTGCCTGCTTTCGGTTCTGTTGTGTATATATCCAGAAGTGGAATTGCTGGATCACATGTTCACTCTAGGTATAATTTTTTGAGGAATTGCCCTTCTGTTTTCCTCAGCGGCTGTACCATTATACATTCCCCCCAGCAGTGGACAAGAGTTCCAGTCTCTTCACATCCTCACCAAAAATGCTTTTTACTTTCTGGTTTTTGTTTTGTTTCATTTGCTTTTTTTTTTTCTTGCTTGCTTTTTTTTTTTTTTTTTTTAAAATATATTTTACTTATTTATTTGAGAGAGGGAGAACACAAGCAATGGAAGGGGCAGAGAGAGAAGGAGAAACAGACTTCCCACTGAGTGGGGAGCCCAACACAAGGCTTGATCCCAAGACCCCCAGATCATGACCTGAGCTGAAGGCAGACATTTGACTGAGCCACCCAGGTGCCCCTGCCATCGTATTGGGTGTGAAGTGACACCTGATCATAGTGGTCACTTCATAAGATTCCATCTACGGGGCTCAGATAGCAGCCCCTCCCATTTCCTGGGGAAACAGACAGTTGGGATTGTTAGAATTGTACCTAGAGAAGGAGTAGATGAGCTCATAGTGAAGCCTGAGGGGCCCTAGAGGAAGGGAAGTCCAGGAGCTTGGATGGGTGGGTTCTTTGACATCTTTTTTTTGGTCAGTCAGAATTTGGTTTACTTCTGGGTTTCTAATTAGATGGTCGATGGCACGGATAGATGGATGGATGGATGGATGGATGGATGGATGGGGCTTCCAGTTTACCGAAGCAGATCTGTGTTATAATTCATCAGGCTCCCAGAGAATATTGACACTGTCTTACTTGGGGTGCACACCAATTTTTTTTAACCCCATTTTGCATGTGAGAGATGTAGGACTGTGGTTCAGATGGGAGCTCGTAGGGTTGGCAGTCACTTGGCAACATGGGGAGTTTGTCTGCTGCTCAAAGCCATGAACTCTCTGTTGGGGTCAAGATCTCCCTGCTTACTGAGCCCAGAGGGAAGAGGTACCGAGCTCAGTATGCATGCATACCTCTGACCATCTCCAGCCCCTCAACCCATGTCCCTTATTGTCAGGAAAGGGGCTGTAGCATCTTCTGCAGGGTTTGGGGTGAGGGGACGAAGAGGGCTTCTCATTTGTACCTGTCTTTTCAGGGAGGCTGGCACCAGAGTCCAACCGAGGCAGCCAGCCGGTGACCAAGTGGCCCAGATCTTAGAGGACTCAGAGTTTTGTTGTTTTAGGGCTAGAAGAGACACACTTGGCAGCAGCTCACCTTTCCTTGGTGTTTACCATGTGCCAGGAGCATCACTTGCAGTATCTTGGCTAATCCTCACCACTGTCCTATGGGTGGACACTATTATCACCTTTTTACAGATGAAGAAATTGAGCCCTAGAAAAGTAATGTCTCCTGCCTGAGGCCATGCAGGTTGAAAACAGCAGAGCCAGGACTGGAACCCAAGTGGTTTGATCTTGGAGCAAGCTTTTGGCTCTTGTGTAGTTTATCTACTCTGGGCAGGAGAAAGAGAACACATGTTTTTTGTATTTAAAGTGAGTTTATTATCGGCCCTGTCATGCAATCATCTCATTTGATTGTCCCCATTTTACCTATGGGAATATTTCTACCCATTTTACATATGAGAAAGTTGATGTTCAGGAAAGTAAATCAGTTCCGGTGGTTCCTGATGCTGAGGAGAGGCAGTGCTAGAACTCAGATTAAGTGGTTTGACTCAAATTCTGGTGCTCAGAGCTCATTCTATTGTGGTGCCTTCACCCACCTCTGTGAAAAGGAGCCAGAAATCCGCTATAAAGCCTGCAAAGCTCCAAGAACTGCAGCCACTCTGCTCCCCTCTCCTTGCTGTTCCCTCCTCCTTTAATGTCCCATCCCCCAAACTACAGCCTCTCTACCCCAGAGCCACATGAGTCCATTGTTCTGGATCAAGCACTTGGCACTTAGTAGATGCTCAATAAATTTTTGTTGAATGTTGTTTGAGGGTTGAGTGTGCTGGAAGGGGTAGAATCTCAGCCAAGATTGCATTCCTAAAGAGAAATACAAGTAGAATGCAAATACCATTGTTTCCTCCTCCTTCTCCCAGAATGAACTTCTACTTTCCAACTCCCAGATGCCAGGGACTTGAAGAAAAGAATGCCCTGGCTCTGTAGACTTTGAATTATTCCAAGATTCCCAAGGGAAAAGAGGAACCAGAGCCCTGTTAGCAAAGTGCTTGCTGGATCAGGTGTCATTCTTTGTAATTAATAAGACTAGTGGTTTCTTGCTTTGTTCAGCATTTTGTAGTTTTTAAAGTGCTTTCACAAGTATTATACATGATTTTTTCCCCCGCAAACATCCTCTTAGGTAGGCAGGGTGGGAATCATTTTTCTCATTTTGTGGGTGAGGATATTGAGATTTAGTGAGGTTGCCGAGCTGCCCAAGGTTATTAACAGGTAAGTGGTTGAGAGGTAGAAGCAACAAGAGGTGATGGCTCCACTGCTTTCTCCCTGTGGTGAGAAAGCCTCAGTTCAAAGCTTCAGCTTCCACATCTGTAAGATGGGGACAAGAGCAGGGTCATTCAGGGTAGCCAAGGGCTCCATCACGCAAGTGGTGATGTGTGTGAAGTGATGAGCACTGTGTCCACACCCAGCAAATGGCAGTGGGTTGTTAATGACAATAACCAAAGCCAAGTTCATGGTTACTTTGGGGACATGTATTCTGTTGACTCTTGGTCAGCCCAGAGTGTTGGGAAGAGCAGAATGTAGCCTCCCCTTGCCCCACCTTGGAAATCTGCTTCGGGCCACTCTGTGGCCCTTCCCCTGAAATTGGAGTGTATAGCAAAGGCTGACCATGAGGTTTTTTAAAAAAAGTTTTATTTATTTTACTTTACAGAGAGAGAGAGTGTGCATGCATGCATAGATTTATGTAGGCGGGTGGGGGAAGGGCAGAGAGTGAGAAACCCAAGCAGACTCCCCACTAAGCAGGGAGCCATCTCACAACCCTGAGCCTGTGACCTGAGCTGAAAACCGAGAGTTGGCTCCTGAACTAACTGAACCACCCAGGTGCCCCCTGACCGTGAATTTCTTTTGATTTGCAAAACCTAGGATCTTCTAAACAGGGCATTTACAAGATACCATTTTTCATTTCGTAGTGGATAATTAGGACAATATGACGAGTATTTTGTTCATTTAATATTCGTTTGCATTTCATTATTCCAGCTCCTCCAGCTCATTAATTATGTGACCTTGGGCAAGTTATTTCAGGTTTTTTGACCTCACTTTCCTCATCTGTAAAATGAAGATAACAGTACCTACTCTGTGGAGTTGTCATGAGGATTAAATGAGTTAATGCACAAAACATCCTTAGAATGGTGCCTGGGACATATTAAAATACTCAGTAAATGGCAGTTACTATTATCACCATGCCTGGCCCTGTAAGCCACTGTCCCCAACCTTCCTCTTCCCCCACAAGTTGAGATGCAAGGCCAGTGACGTTCCTACACAGGACCTAGCTTCCGCTGTATGCCGGGGTTATCTACCATTCTTGTAATTCCACTCTTTTATTCAGGAAAGCAAATTGAAAGCAAGTTGCGCAAGAGTGATATTATTATAGAGATAGCCTTGAATCTAGCTTCATTTTTTAAAAAATGTGAACCTTTCACAAAAACTTGAGAACTCTTGTTAGTTACAAATCTCTTTCCTCCACCCCTCCACCCACCCCCTGACATACTCTGGCTGATTCCAGCAACACCCAGTGCCTACTTTTCTGGGCTGTCTCAAAACAGATACAAACATTCCTTGCTCTGTAGGTGAAGGCTGGGGAGTGCCCTCAGTGTGCTGTGGCTCATCTTCAGCTTGGCAGAACATCTCTGGGTCTGCTGGGGCGTCCTTCCTGGAGCCTGGCACATTTCTCTAATATGCGTTGTCAACTGCAGACACCTCCTTCGTGAACTTTCTTGGAAAGTGATCAACATCCACAGCAGAGCCCTTTTCTGCACTTGATATACAGTGCCCTGCAACTTGGTTAAAAAAAACCAGGTGTTTTATAGTTATGATACACTGTACTTTATTAAGCACCAATTGTGGGGCAGGCACTGCTGTAGGTACTTTTACACACATCTCATCCAGTGTCCCTGATAAATCACTGAGAGGTTGTCCTCAATTTAGGGGAGAGGCTTAGTGATACTAACTACTGTGTGCAGGGTCACACAGTGAGAAATGGAAGATTTGGGATTCCGGACCACTGTTGTAGATTCCCAGCTCGGCGTGCCTTCCATGCAATGCCTACCTCATTGTCAATTTCAGCCCAGGGCTCTCTGGGCCCTAAACAGGTGTGGCTGGTTTATTGATGTCATTGCCACCCATGAGTAGCAAATAGTCTGCTGCTGCCAGTTCCTGCACTACACACCCTGAATGTGCCAGAAAGTGCACTTCTTTGGACCACCAAACCTTTATGCGTTTGTCCCCCCTGCCTCCTTTCCCTTGCCCCATGCACTATCTCCGAAACATACCACACTGTCCTCTCTAATGTAGGATATCACTCATGGCATTGATTTTTTTACTTAGTGAATGCACTGTGTTCCCCCAAAATAGACTGTCATGTGACATGGGTGTTTTCATTTCTCAAGACCTCACATCACCGAATCAGTACCATTTATTATCATCATTGAAATCAGTACCATTTATTAACCTACCATGCATGCATTCAACACCCTATAAGATCTTTGACACCAGCATCTTCCATTTTCACATCAGCCCTATAAGGTAGGTATAATCACTTGCATTTTTCCAGAGGAAAAAACTGAGGCTCAGGGAGGTTAAGACCCTTGCTGACAAAAGTGGAGGAACTGCTGTTTGAATCCTCTTAGTTTTATCCCAGGGACTTATATCTTAAGCACTATGGGAAATTGCCTCCAAATGTTCAGTATATGTCCTGGGCACTGGGTTAGGTACCAGGCAGAGCAGAGTTGGTTCCTTTCCTCCATGAGCTCACGGAGTGATGAACCCAGTAATACTGGAGCTTCTGTGATTGGGTTTCCTTTTTTCGAAACCTGTTTCCATCTGGCCACATCCTAGTGGGCAGATCCATGGCACACAGTGCCAAAGGTCCATGGGGAGCTGGTGATGCTCTGCACTGCGGGGTTTATATCCCTGGTGTCTCTATTTGCTCTTTGTCCTTCTTCCCTCTCTGCTGTCACAGCAGGTTCACGGAACAAGCTCACCTGGTCTCGCCCACCATTGTACTCCTGTTTGTGGCACGTACTGTACTGGCTCCTGAGGAGAAGGGAGGCCTTACTTGGCTGGGAACTTACTGCTACTATGGCTTTTTATAAGGCCCCATATAATTTTTTGAAAAACATCCACATGGTGCCTGCGTTGTTATCTGGGCCCTCTCCCTGAGGAACAGGATGGGCAGTCTTTGGAGTCAGTGGGTAAAAAGAGAGCTACACTGGGCCCTTTCATCTGCAGCTGACCCCTCCTCTTTGAAGCTGAGCCTAGCTCTGTCCTGCTGTGACATGTGTCCCATGGAAGATCCAGGGCCTGGATGTCTTGTGTACTGCTGACCATCACGTCCTCGTACTGCAGCCTTACACAGAGATGTGTAAGTCGCCTGCCACATTTGACCACCCCTTGGGCATTTACGCCAAGGGCCCTGGCCCACAGGAAGTGTCCAAGGAGAGATTTCAGCCTACTGGTCCTATTCTCCATCATCCAATGCTAGTTTAGGTATGGATGGATGGGGACCTGTTTTATAGGCTGGGCCTGGGGCCTCTCAGGTTTAGAGATGAAATGATCTATTTTTCAAAAAGCTGTGGGGTTGGTAGGCATGATCAGGATCTTTCCTTCCTTTTAGAAGAGAATTGGCACTAATAAGGAATTCAGCTGGAAGAACTGGTTCAGGGAGGTCAAGCCACAGGTCTGTGGTCTGTCCTGCTCAGTCAGAGGTGGAGCTGGTATCATACCCAGGAAATCAGATTCCATTTCTCTTGTTTTTTTTTTCTTTCCATCTTGCTTCATACCCATGTCCACATTATACACATATGTCTTATCATCTACGATGGCTTCTGGCAGGCTCGGGCAGGAGCAAGGACAAATTAAGATATGGTACCATTTTAAGTAAGACATACAGTGTAGACGAGCAGAGACAAAGGCAATGTGTAGACACTTTAGAAAGAGTTGAGATGGGATAGGGCAGTTATGAAGAGTAACTGAGGTGAGTTGCAGAAGGGTTAGTGATTTGAGTAAGGAGTGCAGGTTGGAGAGAAGCAGGTAATGTGATTTGCCTTATTATAGAAGTTGGGTTTATGTAAAAAGTGTGAACAACACCAGAGAGCCCGCAGAAGAAAATCTGCACACTCCCACCACCCTGGGAGAGTCCCCATCCCCATTTGGTGTTTGTCCTTGCTTGCTTTTGTGGTTTTTTTTTAGGCAGTAGAATCAAATGGGCTGTGACCCCAAGGTTAGGGGAGGTCTCGAATAGTGAACGGGACGTTGCGATCAAAGAGGGCCTCTGCTGGTCCTGCCTGTGCGGTGCAGATGAATGACAGGCTTTGGGTCCCCGCCATCTGTGAGCCTCTGATGAAGCAGGGGCTCCCCTCACCCCAGACTTGGGACTCTGTTTCATCACCCACTGCGCAGGAGCCTCCCGTTTGCTCATGGGGGTCAAGGGAAAGAATTTCTCCTGAGTCGTCTGGAAGGCTTGCTCCCCACCATCCCCCTAGGCCACAGACCGCTCTCTTTCCTAGTTACCACCAGTTTCTTCAGCAGAGCTCTCTTCCCTGGAGTTGGGGATGCATAGCCAGTTTTGACACACCACAAAGCCTTGCTGCTACGTGAGGTCATTTCAGGGGAGAAACTATATATAGCAGAGGACAGGCATCAGGACAGCCCCATACTGTCCGGGCTGCTTAGCATTGCCCTTCCGCCCATGTAGTCAGAGTGGCCTCAGACTCCACACTGGCTAATGGGCACCACGTTGTGTCTGCAGTGCTCCCTCCGTGTTTCCTGTGCTCACTCACATAGGAGCGAGTTCTGGCCCTACCCAAGTCCAAGAGCCTTTAAGGGAGCAGCCTTGAGAGAGGGGCAGTGGGAAGAGTCCAGGGGCCAGAGTTCCCTCCCAACTCCGTCATATGGCGCTCAGCTTGGTACATGTAACAAATAGGCACTGCCCTGGTTGATGCCAGAGAGACTGGGGACCCCAAGAGGTTCCACTGAAGTCGTGGAGTCCTACAGAACACACAGTTTGAAAACCACTAGGCAGGACCACCCTCTGGGGTTTCTTCCAGCCTTAGGATTCACGGGTCTGGCCTTGTGATGGCCTCTGGCATGAATGACTCGTTGGTAGGGGTGCAAACGTTGTGACCTCTTGGAGATTTTGATGGTTATCCTGGATAGACTGGGGCCGTGGAATAGGGACAGAAATCTCGGGGAGAGTTGTTTCCGGTGGGGCAGATGGGGAAAGCACAGACCCAGTCTGACTTGCCATAGGCTGTTTTCTCTGGCCTGCTCCCGCCTGTCCTTCCTTTCAGTGCTGGTTTGTCCCAAAGAAGAGATGAAAATGAGGTTATAATGCACTTCGGGCAAGGAAAGTGCATTTAATTTAAGTTGCCTGGGGCTGAGTTTCACATTATATATGTGGAGAATTTGTAGAGCACGGAGGTGCCTTTGGCAGAAATCAGAAAGCCAGGATCTGGGGCCAGTTTTCCTTCTTTATTCAGCAAGTTTGTTTGTCGAGCACCTACTTGGTATTCCTAGAGAAGCATAAGGGAGATCCCAGCTGTGTTAGGACCCCTTGACTGCAAGTAACAGAAACCAGCGGAATCTAGCTTAAACAAAAAAGGTGATTTATTATAGGGTTTCAGCGGGGGGCTGTTCAGGACCCCACAGCAAGATCGCTGCCAGGCCTTAAGCAGGAATTGGAAAAACTTCGTTAGGATCTTTTCCCCTCAACTCCATGTCTCGGTCATCTTCCTGTCTCCACAGCCCATACAGTCTCAAGTGCTCCTGTACAGTCCCAGCCATACTCAGAGGGACTCAGTTTTCCCAGCCCCAAGTCCACATTCCCAGGACTTGGGATTGTGTTCAGTCGTTCCAGCTTGGGCCACTGAGCTCCAGCCAGGGGGTGGGGGTCACATGTGACAAGACCTGTCTGGGAGGGGCCATTCCTGACTCCTTGTCAATTCAAGGGAGTTCTGAGGCTGTCGGTTCTTCCAGGCCTTAGTGAGGAGCTCTGGTCCCCGGGAGGGAAGCAGGCATATGTGGAGCATCTACTAGCCATCCAGGAGACAAGCAGAGAGGTGACCCTTGGCAGAGCCTGCTGTTGCCAAGTGTATGGCTCCTCCAATGGGGGCTGTCGGGAGGAGACAGGGCTCCCCAAGCTGGTTTGGACAGACACACAGAGCAGAGGATCCTCCAGGTTAGCTCAGGAAAAAATGGTTTGCTGGCAGGATCACAACGAGGCAGCTGGCCTCATGGGAGCTGGGGCTGGAGAGCAGTCAGGAATGGAGGCGGCTCTGTCTTTCGGGGGCTGGTGGCCTCTCTGCTTTCATCTGAGCATCTGCTCTTGGCTTCCCTCTCTGTAGACCCAGCCTTCTCCTCTTACTCATCTGCTTGTTGCATGACTGAGCACACCAGTGCCGAGTTCTGGCAGCCTGTGGATTGGGTTCTCTGGGCTGCGGGGCCACCCAGGTATAGGTCGCAGGTGCAGGGCCCGATCACACAGGATTTGAGGCTGACCCTGTCAGGGCTTTGGGTGGGACAGGTGTTAAGAAACAGTCTCCTGCAGGCAGGGGACACTTATGGACCCTGGAGGGTGGAGCCTCAAAGGTGGAAGAGAGGAGGGTCTTGGGAAAGCAGACCAGCCTAAGCTCCAGCAAAGATGCAGGGAGGGACTGGGGGCAGGTGTGTGCTCCGGGGAGGGGGCAGTAAGAGGTAAGATCCCTTCAAAGCTGAGCCGTGGGGCAGCGGTGTGGAGGTGATGGGGAGCCACTGAGAATGCATGACCAGAGGGATGTTGGGGTCTCGAGAGGGCACTCTACTCTGGACTCAAAGGATGAAGAGAATGGCTAGGGAAGGGATGGGGCAGGACAGAAGACAGAATCCCACTGGGAGGCTGGCAGTGCTCAGGCAGAAGGGGAAGGGTCGGCACTGGCATGTCAGCAGTGGAAGTGCCAAGGGTACGGAAGCCCCTTTAAAGAGAGAGTTTATGGGTGACAAGTTGGCTGAACCAGAGGGAGCGCCCGAGCAGCAAGTGGGGGTGGGAGCACTGGGGAGGGCCCGGCCACACCGGGGCTTGGGGACGGCTTGGGGTCTGTGAAGTTCTCTGTGAAGGAGAGATTGTTAGCCTGACACAGCAGCCCTGCTGGAGTGCTTATTGTTAGGTTGGGAGAAGTGAGGATATTTACAGCAGAAAGGGAAGTCGCAGGGTAAATGAGGAGACTTCTGGAGAATGGGTCCCAGGCCCACCAGCTCTGCTTCTCAGGAGCTAAGACCCTGCCCACGTTCCCTCAGCTTCCTCATCTTCAAAATGGGAACAATATCTTCCTAGTCCCCTCCTAGTATTGTAGGGAAGGTCAGAGGTTATGTACATGACCTTGCTTTGTGCTCAGGAAAGGCTCACGAAGATGCAGACAGACTTGTGATGATTGCTGCTTGTGTGACAGCCTGCATGGTGACCCCCCCAGGGTGTCAGGGAGCCTTCCTTCCTGGCCCTGGGACGACGTGACCTAATGCGAGCTCCCCACAACCAGCCCAGACTCCCTGACTCCAGATCACCTGGGGTAGTGTCGAGAACACTGCCTTTCTGGAACTTGAGTCTGGGGGTATGAATGACTCATAAGGGCTAGGATGAGTTCACCCCCACTGACTTCCCAGCATTCCCCTGATGGGTGCTGTGTGTGTACAACCTGAGCCCAACGGGCAGGCTTGAGGCTGAACCCTCCTTCAGAGAGCAAGAGAGCGAGGGAGAGGAGGCAGCTGGAGAAGGGGGTGGCTCTGGGCAGGCGGATACTGCATACTTCAGAGTGGAACTGCCAAGTGATTTCTGTCCTGGGGAGGGGGGGGCTTCTGGGCCTCTTCCCTGTAGGGAAATCCACAGAGCACTTGTTTCAGAGTTCCCAGGAAAAGGGGAAATGAAACCTGCATCCTGTTTTGCCGCCAGCCTAGGGAAGAGGACCCAGATGGCGAAGGTCGGTGGTGGCAGTAACCTAACACTGGTTGAAATCCTAGGGCCTGCAGAGTTGGGGGAACAGAGAGAGCTTGAGGAGGGGACCCAAGGTCAACCCGGGAGAGCGCCTGCGTGGCCTTCCTGTTCTGTCCCAACCTTTCTTCACCCAGTAGCGCCCAGCAGCCTAGTCCTTTCTTTCCATCTGCCCCTCCCTCCCGACTGGCCCAGCTTCCCCTTACTGCCCACATCCTGTCATCTTCCTGGCTTTCTTCTGGCTCACCTGCAGCTTCCAGTCTCTGGGAAGGGGGCTTCCTGTGCCCACCTGTCTTTGGTTGGGTCTTTCACTCCTGCTTTCTCCTCCTCCCCCTCCAGCCCCTTTGGCTGTTTCCTGCGGGAGTTGCCTCCCCTCCCCACCCCAAGGCAGACTCTGTATTCCACTGCCAGCTCTGTTCCAACCCAGGCCCCTTGGAGTATTACTTTTCCTAAAACGCAGCAGCTGTGCATGTTGCTGGCCTACCCAGCTGTTCTTGTCCTTGACCACAGAGGTCATGTCATTTGTGACAATAAATAGGAAACGAGAATGAGAGGATTGCCAGGTGCCTCTGGGCTGCCCTTCCAGCTGCCTGCATTCCTGCTGGGAACCAATAATAGTAATCCAAATAATAAAGCTAACATTTATAAATATGTTTTGTGTTCACTTACCATTTTCCAGATGCTGTGCCAAGCATTTTACACTTATTATCTCATTTAATCTTCATACTCACCCGGTGAGGTAAATTGAATTGTCATCCTCTCACAGTTCAGGAAAATCTGACATTACCAGCGAGTCAGTGGCAGAACAAGACCAGAATTGATATGCCTCTGATGCCCATGCCCATCTCTTTACTGTGGCGACATGTCTGCCTCTGATTGGAGGGGGACAGGGGACAGGGACCCCCACAGTCTGCTTCAGGTTCTTCTTTCCTCCAGCTGCCTGTTGCAATGGTAACTAGTCCACAGAACGACCCTTGTGGTATCTTTTTTAGAACTGTGCTTTGTTTTCCTTTTCTCCATACCCCAAACAATGAAAAGACCTTTAGATAGTAGGGGTCCCAGTATTTCTCTTCGCTGTAGACTCCCCCAGACCAGCGTCCCATTTTACAGCTGGGAAAATATCTTCCTCGTCCTAATTGGACATTATCCTAATAAAGGAGCTTCAAAACCAGAAGTAAATAATAGCCTAAGCTCTCGACTTTCCCACTGATGCTCTTCCCACTTCGGTCCTGTTGCCCTTCTATTCTGAGAGCGCTAGGAATATGCCCCACAGTTCCTCTTCTACCCAGTCTTTTATTGACTTAGAACATTTCTACTCTTGGCGGTAGGCGCTTTGTGTTCTATTCTTGTCCATGAGTGGCCATTGTCAATGGGAAAGGGAGAGAGATAAAGAATCACAGTCTCTGGGGAATTGGGGTATATATGAAGTTGAAAATGCATATTCAGTATCATAATCACATTGTAGGTTCAGCAGGAATATACTGTTTTTAAAGTGTAGGATATTGAAATTGGAGTTTGATAAAGCTCTTGCCCGATGCGATAGTAATTCCCAAGTGGGCGATGGCACCGTTTTGGGTAGGGGTATATATATGAAGTCTGGGTATTTATCAGAAGGGGGAGTGTGTTTAAAAAGGCTGAGAAACAAGGTCGTCCACAGGGGACTGTAGTATCCTGTCTTCCTGGGTCCTGCGGTCCTCTTGGTATTTACTAGAGGGCACTTGGGACAGTTTGCACTATTTGGGTGGGTCCTGCCTGTCTTGTCTTAGTTGAACCAAACCCTCTTAGGGCTCTGGGTGGCCTACCCAGTGGCCTCACCACTCGCTGCCTGCAGTAGACCAGATAAAGGTGATATGTAGAGTCGAGGGCTAGTCCTAGAGAGTTCCAGTTCTGGATTCTAATCCAGGTTTTCTGTCCTGTTGCATAGGCCCTGCCATTGTGCCACAGCGGCCTAATGACAGAGCAGCTAAAGGGTGTTTGGGGAACTTGAAATCTTGTCTTGAAGAACTGGGACTCCTTAGCAAGAAAACACAGAGCATAAGAAGATCAGGAAGGTGGTCTTTAAATCCCCAAAGAGCCGTGGTCATGATATTATTACCGTTTACTGAGCTTCTGCTATGTGCCAACTGTGCACTGGGGGACCTCACATACATGATCTCATTTAGTCCGCATGATAATCCAAAGGGGGAGAACGTTAGCATTTCTACTTAATAAAGGAGGGAACTGGGGTTTAGATCAGATGATCCACCTAAGATCACCTACCTGGGATTTGGAATGGGTCCCTCTGGCTCCCAAACTCATAACTGTGGAGAGGTTTTAACTACCACGCAGTGTTGCCTGGAGCTTTTGTCATGTAATTCAGAACATAGAGCTGGCACTCATGGGCAGAAGTTTCAGGGAGCTGGTTTTTCTGTTCCCTGTAAGGGCGATTTCTCTTCCTAAAGAAAAGCAGTCTGAAATTAGAAGGGGCTGCCTTTGGAGAGCCCAGCTTCTGCTGCAGGACCCCCTGGCCCCAGTGGGATCCGGTGGGGGCTACAGAAGTTGGAGCTCCCTTGCCCTTGCCTGGTGAGGGCTTCTTCCGAACTGAGCTGTGAGGCCCACCCTCAGCCGAGCACTGGCAGCAGCAGCCACATTTCCCGGACCATCCTGGCCCAGATCTTTTGCGTCCCATTTCCTTGTTCTCCCTGAAGCCCCAGCAACAGGGCTGGATCCAGCTTTCCTCCACGAGGAGCTGGGCAGCAGCATTATCCGGCCCTCTTTAGATCGGGCCACATAAACTACCCGACCAGGTCTCGGGAGCCTGGCCTGGAGACTGGCGCTCAGATGGGCTTCAGGATGGGGTGCGTGTGCTTCCTCTGGGCTACTTGGGGCTACAGAGGTTTGCAAAACCATGCTGATTGTCCTTTGAATTTTGCTTTGCCTCACTGACTTCCCGTGGTCACAGCTGGCTCTGGGGTGCAGTGGGGTGCCGCAGGGTTCTAGAGCCCCGTCACAACATCAAGTGAGTTGATGTGGGTGGGAGCCCTTTTGTAAACTGCAGAAGGCTGTCAGCGGTCAGAGCAGGCCGGATCGCTGTCTGGCGTTGAGCCCTGGAGGACATCAATGGGATGCCCCTGTCAATGCCAGAGCACATGGCAGGACATGAGCACTGGGAGAGCCAGAAAGGCGGTGGGGTCTGGCTGCTCATGCAGTGTGGGGTCCCTCCACTCGGTACCCACAGGGGCTCAGGCCGAGTTTCCTTGAGCAAGCCTAGCTTCTGATGGTGCTCACAAGAAGACAGTCCTTCCTTGAGTAGGCCTGGCCCTCTACAGAGCACATTCCTAGGCGCTGCCTCACTGCCCATCACGGTGGCCTCTGAGGGACGTCTTCTTTCAGTGAGATCAGGTGAGGCCAGCCGGGCCTCCTCTGGGTCCCCCACCTGCTAGTTCTGCAGGAGCAGGTCTGCTGCCCCTTGGTGGAGCTTTCCTGTTTCTGTTCCTGGGATCTGAGTCAGCGATGAGCACTGGTGACCCTTCTTACAGTGTGGTGAAGGTCAAAGAGAGGTGCGTGGGCCTGCTCCGAGTCATCCCAGATATGTGGCAGGAAACACAGCCCCAGAGATGCTCAACCTTGTCCCTCACTGCTTCGGTGCCTTCTGCCTCTCTTCTGACCTCAACCATGTTTTACAGCAAGATTCTGCGAGCACTTTCCTAATAGCAAGGTCAAAGCTTCTGGCTCCCTTCCTCTTGAAAGCATACCTGGCTGGTGGGGTGAGGGTGGGGATGGACACGCAGGAGTCATATGGTGCCAGGAACGGGACAGAGCAGCTCGGAGGAGGGATCTGGAGGAGGGCCAGGGGCTGATGGCTTAGTGCCTTGGCTGCCAGGGGCTGGGGCCACCCCGGTGACTCCTTCCTAATTCTCCTTTGGAGGACTTTCACCTACCTGTCCTCTTTCCTTTTTCTGCCTTTCCTGTTTTTCTTCTTGCGAGGCCCCTTGAGTTGCTCTGCCTTCCAGCTCTGCTCACCTGGAGATTCCCAGCTCTGAATCTTTAGCGTCCTTGACACGTCATCTTTCTCTAGAACGTCTTCTCCTTCAGGGCTCCGCAACCGTACCTGCCACTTCAGAGCGATGCCTGCCTGCACCTGGGAGCTATGACATCAGAGCCCCAACCAGACACTCAGGATGCCTGCCGGCCGTCCTGCCCAAAACATGTCATTGGCCCTTGCAGTGGGGGACATGTTACTACACGGGGACATTTCACAACAGTGCCTTAATCCTGAAGGACAAGTCCAACAGTAGGAATTTTATCGTGGCCGGCCAGCAAGGAGGATGTCCAGGGGTAATAGCAGGAAATTGGCGTTTGTGGAGTACCTAACGTGTGCATCCTTTCGTTTCTGCTTGCAGCGGCCCTGGGAGCTGGCATCGTCTGTTGTGCAGATTTGAGAACCAAAGCTTGCTTAGAATCCCAGGGCGGCTCCATGGGCGGGGTCAGCATTTGAATCTTGTTCTGCATGGCTCAGAGCCCGAGCTCCTCCCCCTGGTCTGTGCTGGCCCTCCACTGGGTCTCTGTCTTTTTCACTGTTTCTTCACTGGAGTTGGTTGTAGGAATTGAAGTCAAGCTGTCAGGGGCTTGTCAGGCCCAGCAGAGCTGGGATGGCTGGGCAGACCATTCCAGGAACCAGGGGCGCTGGAGGAAGGTGGTGGCTGTACCTTCTGGTCAGGTGTGACTTGGTGGATGTCCAGAAGAGGAATAAAGCCTAGGTGGTGCTGGGTGAAGCAGCCTCAGAAATGACAGCAGGACTGTTGATCTGTAGCGGCCTTCGAGGCTGACGAAGACACAACTTCCCTGGTTCCCTGGTTCCTTCCTGGGAGATGGTGTTGGCAAGATGATCCCCCCGACACCCCGACCACCTGAGCCAGGTCCTTCCGCATTTCTCTCATTCATTCTCCCCTTCTGCCCGATAGCCGGCAGGATGAGTGTGAGGAAATTCACAGAGGGGCTAGAACAAACATGAGTACACTTGGGTTTGTATCCCTTAAACCATTTTTTACCCACAGGAGTCAGCTTTTTTTTTTTTTTTTTTAAGATTTTATTTGTTTACTTGCTACAGAGATGGGAGAGCACAGCAGGGGGAAGGGCAGAGGGAGAGGGAGAAGCAGGGAGCCTGAGGAGTCAGGCTTTCAAACCTCCAGGACCAGTTTTGTCTTTCATGTCCCTCTCACGGACTCTGCTATTGCCTTTTCCTGCTCTCATCACAGTGCTCTTCTACCCGTTAGTGGGTTCTTACACGTTTCTTACGGAACTTTTGTCCTGATTTGTACAATGGCTTCATCTCGCCTCTTCTCCTGACGTTGCTGGGTCTTACTGGGCTGGCTGGGGGTCAGAACTCCCCATTCCCTGGTCAGCACTGAGAAAAATGTTTGAGGGTGACACAGACTTAGGTCCCATTGCTGTGCAGGAGTGCATTCATTAAAGTAAGACTGTGTATTGCTGTGACAAGGGACCTAATGAGCCTGTGGCTTAAAGAATAAGAAATTGATTTTTCTGGCTCATGTGATGGCCCTGACATCCCTGACCTGAACAGGCTAGGTGAGGGGCAGCTCTGCTGCTTGTGGTCATTCTGGGGCCCAGTCCCTTTGGGTTGTCCACCATCACAGGACATTGTCTGCAGAGTTGAAGCTGGGTTGCTGGAGCACTTGGGTTCCGACCAGTGGAAGGGAAAAGAGAAGGTGGAGGAGGCATGCCCACCGTCCTTGGGCCCAGGTCCTCTACAGTTTGGCTTCTGTCCCTACAGCTCACATTCTGTTGGCAGGAATATAATCACATGGCCATCCTGACTGCAAGGGAGGCTGGGAAACATAGTCCGGCTGGCTGCCACTCGCCAGGGTTGGGGGAGAATGGGTTTGGGTAGGCAACTCAAAATCTCACCACAAAGGTGAGACTATTTTCATTTGCATGCACTGAGAGAAGAATGTTTCTCTGCCAGTAACGTGCGCACTCTCTTCAGTAACCGCGCCCTCTCTGGCAAACATCTGTCCAGCAGGCTGTGGGCTGTACAAACAGGGGCACCCGATGCCACGTGAGGCATTTCCTGCCTTTGAGCAGCTCTGTGTGGTCTGGACGGGGCTGTTGGGGAGACCAGACCATCTTTAAGTGCCAGCACAGAGAGTCCTCGCTCTGGCATGTGAGGCACAGCGGGTAAAGGGCTAAGAGGCCACTCTGGCCTCAAGATGCCGCTGTGCAGCCTGGAAGACAGTAGTGGCATGCTGGGAGCAGGTTTGGTTTGTGGAGTCAGGAGGGCTTTACAGAAGAGGTGGCGTTCGAGCTGGGCACAGAGGGGTTTCCCCCTTCAGCGAGAGGGGAGTCTTCAGGAGAGGAGACCCAGAGCAAAGACCTGGAGTATGCTGGGAGAGATCTACATGGCTTACCCCTCACTCCCTCTTGGCCTCTGCACCTGCCTCCTGGCACCCGCCTTCCCTGGCCACCCTTCCTACCATTGTCTGTTCCTCAGCACTTTATTTTCTTGCTTTACTTAGTATAACACATAGAAATACTTGGTATAGGGGCACTTGGGTGGCTCAGTCGGTGGAGGAGAGGCTCTTGATTTCAACTCAGGTCATGGTCTTGGGTCCTGGGATCAAGTCCCAGGGTGGGCTCCATGCTCAGCAGGTCTGCTTCAGGACTCTTTCTCTCCCTCTGCCCTTTCCCCACTTGAGAGCACTTGCTCGCTTGCGCTCTCTCAAATAAATAAAGAAGCACGTGCTATATCTTTACTGACCTGTGCATCGTTTGTCTTTCCCACTGTAGTGTAAGCTCCATGAGAGCAAGGACTTTTCAGAGAGTGCCTGGTAAATAGCAGGTACTCGGGCATTTGTTGAATGAATAAATCAGTATACAGAAACGTGTACTCTGAATCCAATTTTGGAAACCTTGATTTCCACACTAAGGAGATTGACTTTTATTTTGTAGGTAATGAGGAACTATGGAAAGTTCTTGAGCAGGGGAATAACGTGATCTCTGCTGAGAAAGTTGGTGGCAACAGCAGAAAGTTGGGTTGGAGCAGGGAGAGAGTGCCTCTTGCCCGGCTTAGCTCAGCTCCAGAGCAACATAGCCATCAGCCTGATGCCCTGTTTGTGCAGTCTTAAAGCCTGTTCCTGGACATAGTCATTTTGTTTGGGCCATGCAGAAGATTTAGTCCTTAGCAATGGGGTGCATGGGAGCTGACCGCTGCCTTTCTTTTTGGGGGCCAGAGAGGGTCTAACAAGCACTATTGTGCACTGCTGGAGGAAGTGAAAATTGATATGGTCTTTCTGGAAAGCAATTTGGCAATAGACACCAAGAACCTTAAAAATATCCCTACCTGGGGTGCCTGGGTGGCTCGGTGGGTTAAGCCGCTGCCTTCAGCTCAGGTCATGATCTCAGGGTCCTGGGATCGAGTCCCGCATCGGGCTCTCTGCTCGGTGGGGAGCCTGCTTCCTCCTCTCTCTGTCTGCCTGCCTACTTGTGATCTCTCTCTGTCAAATAAATAAATAAAATCTTAAAAAAAAAAAAAAATCCCTACCTTTGACCTAGAAATTCTACCATGAGGACTTCATCATAGGGAAATGAGTTGAAGTGTGTGCAAAGCTGTATGTATGCAGACTTTCATCGTAGTGTGAAAAAATAGAAATAATCTAAATGTGTATAACTCAAGTACCTCTCAAATCCGCTCCTCTCGTCTCCTTCCCCGCTAAAACTGCCTGCTACGTAAGAGGCACTCAACCAAGCCCAAGTGCAGGTCCTTATTTTCTTCCCTCTGTTAATGTAGCACCCCCCTAAGTGGCCCTCCTGCCTCCAGTCTAGCCCCCGAGACCCACCCTATGCACATGTTCCAGAAAGAGCTGTTACAACTTCTGCTCCACATTTTCACGGGCCTGCCATCTCTCAGGGGCTAATATCCACACTGTCTCACTGGCCTAACGGTCCTCCGTGACCTGCTCACTTCCCACCTTGCATGGTGGGAACAGTACATTCTGCCGTCACTGTTCGTGGTTTCCAGACCCTTGATGTCTTGCTAATATTGTTTCCTCCACCTGACTCACCACTGCTCATGCTTTCGATTCAGAGCAGACTTTAGGACCTCACCCTGCTGGGTGAGACCCATCTCCTGTGTCCCCTTGAGCCTCTGTAGAGTACGGCCCTTACATTCATGCATTGGTTTCTCTTATCTCCTTACATCTCTTTCTTAGTAGCTCTTACTTTGAGACCTGTCTCACTGACTTTGTTTCCCTGTTCCCCATGTTGGGGTCTGTGCATAGGAGAAGCTCCACTCATGTTTCTTGAATGAATGAATGAATGAATGAATTAGTGAATGAGTGATGCAGCTTTCTGTTAGAAAGAAATGTATCCTGTACAGTGCCCAGCAAATAGTGAGTGCTCAATGAATATTTATTGAACTTTTTTTTTTTTTAAGATTTTGTTTATTTGACAGAGAGAGACACAGAGAGAGAGAGGGGGAACACAAGCAGGGGGAGTGGGAGAGGGAGAAGCAGGCTAACTGCTGAGCGGACCCCGATGTGGGGCTTGATCCTAGGACCTTGGGATTATGACCTGAGCCAAAGGTAGATGCTTAACAACTGAGCCCCCCAGGCGCCTCTGTTGAATGTTTCTACATGTCAATGGAGTGTTTAAGTGTCTTGTTTGTTCTGGATTTCCTCTATTTCCTGAGTTGATCTCCAGGGGTGGAACCTGGGCATCTGCATTTTCATGGAACTTCCACAGGTAAATCTGATGAACAGAAAGGGTTGCAAACCACTGGAATGGCAGCTGGCATCTGATGAAAATAAAAAATAGGATTAGAGACACACTAATGGTGGCGGTGTGTATACCCTCTGTGGTCCCAGCAGTGTGTTTGTGCATTGAGAAAAATAACTAAAATCTCCTGACGTGTTATAGCCGGGTTTTGGGAGACTTAAATCTTTCTTTTATGTTTCTTTTTCTTTTTCTTTTAAGATTTTATCTATTTATTTGACAGACAGAGAGGCACAGCTAGAGAGGGTGCACAAGCAGGGGGAGTGGGAGAGGGAGAAGCAGGCTTCCTGCTGAGCAGGGAGCCTGATGCGGGGCTCCATCCCAGGACCCTGGGATCATGGCCTGAGCTGAAAGCAGACGCTTAACAACTGAACCACCCAGGTGCCCCTCTTTTTATGTTTCTATTTTTTACTTTTCTCCCCACTTAGCATCCGTCACCTTTTAAACCACATAAAAAATGACAAGAAGGGCAGTTGGATAGGGAGCCTTAACTGTGCGATGCTGTGGGTCCTGGGGCCAATCTCTGGGCCACAGCCTTCAGCTGGCTCCTGGGGCTGATTTGGCACCAGGTCCAGAACCTGACCCTTTTTGGCCCTTTCTGCACACCCAGCATTCCGGTGTTCCAAGAAGCTGGTTTCCGGGGACCTTAGAAACCACTGAGGACTATTCTTAGGTGTGAAGCAGACTGCCTTATGGTTTCCAGGCCCCCAGGTGGGGAATGTGATGGGATTTTGGTGAGAATTTGCCACCACAAGGTAGTATCCAGATGGGTCTAGGACAGAAAAGCTGAGCTGAGGTGGGGACAAGGCCAGAAGGGGCATTGTGGCAGTGGTGGCTGGGTTGTCAGTGATGGCGGGCAGGAGGTGGGGTGAGACAGCCAAGTGGGACAGTGAGGGTTGGGGAGCGAGGTAGCAGGGGACTGACCAGGTCAGGAAAAGCAGCTAGCCTGAGGGAGCACCCCAAACCAAGGTGCTCTCCATTTGTGGGGCCGGAGTTGTCCACAGGAGGATATGTGTTTGCCTCTTTGTCAAATGCTTTCTTTTCCCCAGAAGCTTTTATGAGTCTTTTCCTTCTTTATGTTCCCCATCAAGGTGAGCTCTTTCTCCTCTAAAGCCCTGTGATTCCTTGTTCATGCCTCTTGTGGCCTTCATCACTTTCTGACTTGCTCCTCTTTCTGGGCATGTCCTGGGTCCTCCCAAGGATGGGACAGCATCGTGTGCATCTTTGCAGTCTGCATGGGCCATGGTCGGGTCTGGGAAGACAGTAGACTGTTTTGCATCAGTTTTCCCAGCTGGAAAGGTCAAGGCCAGTGCTAGAGCAGGGAGGGCTCTGCTCCTGGCCTTGGGGCTGGCTCCCGGCTGATGCTGCCCTGGGTCGCCACGGCGACGAGATGCTCACTCACTCACATCGCATGCTGTGCTGCCAGCCTCAGCAGTTCTTGACCTCCGGCTGAATTGAAACTGAGAGGATGCCTTTTCCAGCAGCAGGGGCTCCCTCCCTGTCTGTTTGGTGGCTATGCTGAAAACAGATCACCCGGCTGCCCCACCCTAGCCTGAGCCCAGCTGCCTGGATCCGTGGCAGGGGCGGGGGGTGGGGAGTTTGGGGCGAAACAGGTGGTCTCCTCCTAACACATTTATCAGCTGTCTCCTGTCTGCAAGGTAGCCTTCCCAGGGCCTTGCCTTCTCCTGGGTTTTGGCGCCATGGGAACTTGCCTGTCTCTCCAGCCCTGGGAGTAGGGGTGGAGGATGAGGAGGCTGCTTCTGCCTGGCCTCTCTGATGGAGCACACCTGAGAGAATGAGGCCTGACCTGTCTTCCCTGCCCCCTGCCAGTCCCCCTTCTCCCTCCCCAAGCCTGACTCAGCTCCTGCTTGACACAGATCTTAAGCCCTGGTCAGACTGGTCTCAGGGAGGGCAGGTGGTGCGGGCTGGGCCGTGGCTCAGCTGTCCCGGAGCGGGCAGGCCTGCAGCCTTCTTCTCTGGTAAACCCTGCAGGCAGGGCCAGCTGCAACCTTTCCGGGCCACCCAGCTGCTTGCCTTCCTGAGACAAGGGCCTGAGGACGGCTCCACGAGAAGTCTGCTGTTTTCTGCCTGGCAGGTTCCTGCCGTTGCGTCCCTTTTCCATTCTCACCCTCACCTCTTCCCAGGACACCTGAGCTCTGGGCACCCCACGTGTGATCCATTCCCCCATGTAATCCATTCCCTGGTCGGTGTCTCAGCCTTTATTGCATACCTGTTGTGTACCAGGCTCTGGCTGGTGGAGCCCTGGGGCTCCTGAGATGGGTAAGGCCCAGCCCTGCCCTCCCTTACAGCTTATATGCAGTACAACTCCTTCAGAGTGGCTTACCTGGGAGCTTTACTGGATCCAGGATGGCTCGAGTCTTTCTCTAGAGGTGCCTTGTGGGTAGAAGGCACCCCCGGTCCTGGCTCAGCCTTATCATGACAAGGATTTTTATTGCCTTTCCCCATAAGGTTCATAAAGTTTTCCACCAAACCGCATTTAAGGAACACACACACATGTGCACACACACAATTTTTTTTTTAAGTCAGTACATGCACCGATACATGGTTCCAGATAGTTTTGCCATAGACCTCTTTGTTTTCAGCATTTTTCAGAGCAAACATTCTCATCATGTAATTAATTGACTGTAAGGCAGTTTTGCCATAAAAAAAATAAAATAACTGGTTGACAGTCTCTTCGTTGATGAATCAGCTGCCTTCAGCAGAGTTAATCTGTTGAAGCTAGTTGTAAGTTTGGTTTCATTTCTCCATTGATAAAAGTCTCATTTTTATATCATGTAAACCTCAGCTGGCCCTCCTAGTGGCCTATGTGGTGACGAGTAGATGAGGTGGGGACTTAAATAGTGGATGATGACAGCTCCATATACAGACCTGCAAGGCGGTTCAGTGATAAACTCGCTGGAAGTGTGGACCAGAGTGTAGAGCCAGACTGCACACAAGCCAACCCCAGGAAACGCGAGCACAGCAGTTACAGTGACCCAAGTTCGGTTACAAACATGTTAGCGTTACAGCCTTTGCGTTTCTTCCACGTTTCCCGTAGAACTTTGGAACATCTATCAGCACACGTGGGACAGTCTGCCAAGAACAAACAATGGTGTGGAAGGCTTTCACAACACAACACGAAGCTCTGTTATAACTATGCACCCTAGTACAGTTGACCCTGGAACAACGTGGGGGTTTGGGGTGCTGAACCCCTGCATAGTCAGTAATCCACACATAACTCTTGACTCCCTAAAAGCTACTGATCATAACTGCTGTTCATCAGAAGCTTTACTGAAAACATAGTCGATTAATACATTTTCTCTATTATATGTATATACTGTATTGTATATATATTGTATATATATTATATGTATATACTGTATACTGTACTCTATTATATGTATATACTGTGTTCTTGTGATAAGTTAGAGAAAAGACAACGTTAAGAAAGTCGTAAGGAAGAACATAGTGTGATATGTAGAAGTGTTGAATCATTATATTGCATACCTGAAACTATGTCACACTCTGTGTTAACTAACTGGAATTAAAAAAGAACTTAAGGACACCTGGGTGGCTCAGTTAGTTAAGCATCTGCCTTCGGCTCTGGTCATGATCTTGGGGTCCTGGGATCGAGCCCCACATCAGGCTCAGTGGGAAGTCTGCCTCTCCCTCTCCCTCTGCCTCTCTGCCCAGCTCCTGCTCTCTCTCTGTCTCTCTCTCTTTCTCTCTCAAATAAATAAAATCTTTGTAAAAAAAAAAATATAAGAAGAAGAACTTAAAAAAAAAATCATAAGAAAGAGAAAATCTGTTTACAGTACTGCACCACACACACACACACACACATGCATAAACCCCGCGTATAAGTGGACCTGTGCAATTCAAACCCATGTTGTTCAAGGGTCAACTGTATTTGGACCTTGATACCTCTCTTAATGAAGGAAGAAACTTCAGCTTAAAAAAAAAAAGCATAATAATATGAACAAAAGACTTTGAAGACAAGTGCTTAGGTGTAATCCATAATATGACATCAGTTATTTGCATAGTATTGCCATGAATCTACACATTTAAAAAAAAAAAGATTTTATTTTTTTGATAGAGAGTTAAAGAGCACAAATAGAGCGGCAGGCAAAGGGGGAGGGAGAAGCAGGCTCCCCGTTGAGCAGTGAGCCCGGTGCCGGGCTGGATCCCATGGCCCTGGATCATGACCTGAGCTGAAGGCAGACGCTTAATCGAGTGAGCCCTGCCAGGCACCTCTCCACACACATTTTGAATGTATGAAAATATTTTGTATTTCACAGTATAGTCTTTTTAATTTTGTTACTCGTTTTTCGTGTTCTGTGATGTCCTTTTTAATGAATGTCCCTTTTTAAATTTTTCATGACTTTATCTTTTACAGCAAAAATGCCTGATGGCAATTTGATTAAGTTTTTTGGTGTTCCATTATGTCTTTTTTAATGCCCCTCTTTTATTTTTCGTTATTTAATCTTGTACGGCCGAATGGCCTTACAGCCGGTTAGTTACATTGTGGAAATGTTTGTGGCAAAAACACTGCAAAGATGTGTATGGCAGGGGTGCTCGGCGAGAATGCTAGACACACAGGTACATACCCTTGCAAGTAAAACACCCATCACCCCACCCCTCCAGTGGAAAGACCCGTGTACATTCCCCCAGACTTTCCCTTTGCAGATGCTAATCCTGTCTGTATAAATTTGGGCTCATTTCCAGCTGCTGGTTTTCCTGGGAAGCACACAGCCTCTAGGTCTAAGGGCCACCATCTGACCCCTGGCAGGTTTTCTAGACCTAGACTTCTGCCCAGAGCAGAAGTGGTGTTAAGCTCCTAGTCCTCCTTGACAGCTACCCCCTTCCCCACCACTGCCACCAAGTCAGCATTTAAAACACTGTATGGAAAGCCTCAGTTGGCCAGGATGGTGCTGTCCCCTCCTCCACCACTGTTCCCTTGAGGGGAGGAGGCCTGTACAGTGTAGGAAATCTCACCTGGATCTACGGATTGGGGAACTCTGGGTTTTCCCACTCGTTCTTCCTCCCTTTGGCCATTTTTCTTACCTTTGCTCTTGCCACATCCCTTGGCCTTGAGAAACCAAGTCACAGAGACATCATCACCTTCCAGGTTGAGGAGAATACCTTCTCTGGCATTCTGTCAGCTCGCTGTGGACCTCTGGTTTTTATACACTGACCAGTCTTTTCAATTGACTGTCTTAGCCTTTCCTTTTAAATATATATATATAATCTAAATGCCATTAGAAGTTCTTTTGAGACCCTGGATGCAGGGGAGGGATAATAAAACGTCTCTGTCATGACAAGGTCAGGAGTCGCTCTCCAGTCCCCTAGTGGGGGATGGCACCTAGTGGTGGCACAGATGTTCAGAACCAGAGCCAGTCAGCCAGGGAAGAAGAAAGCTAAAAAAGAAGAAGGCAGGTAGTCCGATGGGTGCCACAGACTGCGTTTACTCTAGAAGTGACCACTGCTTACCACACCACAGAGCTGTCAGGCATTTATGGAGTCCTGGCTTTGTCGATCAAGAGTGGACACCAGTGATGGCTCAGAGGCCGGTGGGGCAGGGAGCGGGACTCCCATCAGGGTCCAGGGGATTCCCTGGGCCTCAGCCCGTCTTGCTGCCCCATGGCTCCAGATCTGTGAGGCTTCTCTGACTCCACCCGGGACTCCTCTTTCCTCACCCTCTTTGCAAGCCACGCTCACGGTGTTTGTTAGATCTCCTCCACGGAGCCTTGGAGATAAGCCCGTTCCCTCCTCTGCGTCCCCACAGACTTCTGAGTCGTGGTTTCTGTCCCTCCCTGCGTGTCTGGTGGTCTAGTCCTTCATCCGCTCATGCATGCATTCCTTCACTCACCTAACAGAGGGACCTACTGTGTGTGAGGCGCTGGGTGCCACGGTGGGGGAGAGACAAGGGCTCTGCCTTTGAGCAGCTGACGTACTACCAAGGAGACGGGGCGATGAGTAGACAAACCGTGGCAGAACCGGGATAGAGACCACTGAGGAGAGAGGAGGCTGCGATGGGGCATAGGGGAGCCCACTTCCATTAGATTATCAGGGAGGGCCTCTCTGAGGAGGTGCTGTTTAAACCTCGAGACGCGCTTGAGGTAATTACAGTGTCCTCCTCATTTCCTCAGCTTCCTTGAATTTGGAGCAGGATCTTGAACACAGTGGGTGCTCAGGAATTGTGTTGAAATGGATCTGGGCCGTGACCCTTTTGTCTGGGCCTCACCACCCCGTGAGCCAGTCATCGTTGTCCTTCCCACCTTGGGCTCCCTCCCTCCCACCTCCAGCTGTCATTTGACCGGGAAGAATTGGGTTACCTTGGGGGTGGGGTGGCAGGGTTCTGTGTGCTTGGGTGCGGGCCAGGGAGGGCCGCTTCCGGGCCAAACCCATCAGCATCAGGGGCGGGGGAGAGAGAGAGAGAACCGGGGCTGAAGACTCCACAGACAGCCTGGAGGCTCGGTGTCTGCTCATCCTCTTGAATCTGGACCCTCCATCCAGGACGCTTCATGTCCCCTGCCACCGCCATTATCCCAGAGGGAAACTGAGGCCCGGAGCTGGGAAGTGCCTCCTCTAGCAGCAGCAGAGGCCAAAGTGGGGGCAGTTCGCTGTCTGCGGGGGGTAGGGGGTGGAGGTGGGAAGTCAGAAATGCGGCAGTGAGGGTGAGGCTTGCCCCAGGCCTGCCCTCAGCCAGCTGGAGCCTGCTTATTTCCAGAGTCCTTGTCGCACATGGTCAGAGCTGGAAGCAGCAGAGAGGATGTAGCCCGGCTCCCGCCCACCCCTTTGGCAGATACACAAGAGGCCCCGTTGGTTGGGGTGTCGGTTCCCAATATGCTTTCCACATACCTCTGCTCCGGCGTGCAGCAGTTTCCCTGCTTGGCGCTGGGTGTGGGTGGGGGGGTTCTTTGAACAGAATTTGCATTTATCACTTATTTATTATGCATGTTTATTTTTTTAAATGTGCCACAGAGTGACAGGTTACAAGGGTTTTCTTAATTACACATTCAAGTGTTTTCAAAATAGTGAGCACAAACATAATGTGTCATAAAACCAAACTGGACCGCTGTGCCACATTTGAGCCCGTCTGGTCAGGGACTTGCCAAGGCTCATCTGCGTGTCCACCGTGCCTCGCACTGGTACACGACTGGGAGAGACCAAGCGGTTCCCGTGGGTTCCCCATGGGTTTGTCAGAGTCTCCCCTCCAACTCTGGCAGCTTTTTGTACAAAGAATCCTGTAGGTCTCTCATGTGTACACGTGTGTGTGTGTGCGCATGCTCACGTGCTTACTTTATCACACATGTGGTTTGCCTTGCAGTCCTCTGCAGGGGCTGTGAGGTTCTGGAGGGCAGGAGTCTTGCCTTAGCTGTCTTTGTGCCCCTCAGGAGCCCCACACTGGCCTTTCCACAGGGTGGATCTGAATTGAGTCCAAGGGCTAGAAGGCATCCTGAATCCCTTAGTCCAGTCTGCTCGTTTCATAGACAGGTTTCCCAGGTGAGGGGCTGTCCCAGGTCAAGGGGCTGAGCTACACAACTTTCCTAGCCGCATGGAAAGAGCTGCCCTGGAGGTGAAGGGCGCCTGTCCCTGAGAGGCCTCGGGGGCAGTGCAGCTGGGAGCCTGGGGTGTGGTGGAGCTGGCAGGGAGATGCTGGAAGGGGAGGGCACGTGGGTGTTACCCCTACCCCCCACAACAGATCCACTTTACTGGGCTCACGTGGTAAGTGGGCTTCTCTGAAAGCCATTCCCTATTTTCTTTGAAACAGGCGTTTTGCTGCTTAGGAAAGAGCTTCCCTGCAGCTGGCTGAGGAGATCCTCTCCTTGTCTAGTTTGGGGGCCTGTCCTTGTGGCCTGGATGGAGGGTGGTGCTGTGTGGGAGGACGTGGGGGCCCTGCCTCTCGCTGCTCCCCATACAGACACCAGGGCCAGCTCTTAGAGGCTTCTCAGCCACCTTCCCCCGGGGCCAGTGCCTCTCAGGCTTTGCCAACATTGACAGCTGTGGGTGAGGTACCTGGATGGCTCCAAGGCCCTTCCACACAGCCACCCCCCAGTGGCACCCCAGAAGGCCAGGCATAGCCAGCGCCGTTGCCCATTTCCTCCCCCTCTTCTCCTGAGGGGCCTAGGGCCGCCCATCTGGAACCTTCTCTGAGGAAAGGGGAGGGGCATGGAACTTCCAGGGTTGGGATCACTGGCTCTTGCTCCAGCAATCTGGATACTGTTACCCTCCTGTAGAGGGGTGAGGAAACCTTGCTGCTTTGTTGTTGTTGTTGTTCTTGTTCTTGTTCTTCTTCCTCAATTTGTTCTTTATACTTTATAGAACTTCAGATAACTCAGTCTGTGTACACATTAGGACTCATGGAAATGAAATTAGACCAAAAGCGGTTCATTCATTGATTCATCTTAGAAATGCTTCCTGAGCATCCGCTAGACTAGCTTCTAAGTTCTGAGCACTTAGGACATACCAGGCCCTTGACATTCAGGAGAGGTGGTAGCTTGTGGGGGCTTCGGAACCAGCCTAGCTGTGCGAGCTTCAGGCTAGGCGATTTGATTCTTGGTGGAGCTTAGAAACAGTGTCTGGCATAAGAATTTAATAAATATTAGCCAGGATTGTTATTACCATAGTTGTAACTGCTTATTACCATAGTTATTACCATAGTTCTCATCGTAACTGTAAGGCAGTGACTGTTATTATCCCCATTTTTCAGAGGAGAAGACTGAGGTTCTCAGAGGTAAATAACATGCCCGAGTCCTCCTGCGAATAAGTGGCCTCGCATCTCAGGTCTGGAATCTGAGGCTTTTGGCAGCCTGACTGCACTGCTTCTCCAGCTCTAGGCTAGGGGCCTGGCATTCGGGTGCCAACACTGGCGGGACCAGGTGCTGCCTTGAGGAGCTCACAGCCTGGGGTGGAGGCTGACACGCACACAGGCGGCAGTGAGTGAATTTCCGGACGCACCATGTGGGCTCAAGTCAGGCCAGGCTGGGTGGGAGGTGCAGCAGGACTGGCAGCAATGCCATTCTGATGCAGAACTGGTCAGGAGTGTCGCCAGCTAGGCCCTCCCACCTGGGCCAGAGGCAGAGCCACCTCTGTGCCTGCGAGCTGTGTGTGTGTGTTGCACCCAGGGGAGACGGCGCATGGAGTGGGGTCCGAGACAAGCACTGGGCTGGGAACGAGGATCTGAAACCACTTTCTGGATCCTTGCCATGGCCCCAGGGTTCCTGGAACTCAGTGTCTCTTCTGGATATGAGAGTAGTAATATTTGCCATACAAGGTTGCTGTAAAGATTAAGTGAAAGGATGTGAAAAAAAAAAAATCTTTTTCTAATCCTAAATCTGGTGCTTAATACCGAGTAATAGTCATGGCCACTTTTGAGCTCCTACTTTGGCCTCACACAGTACTAGGAGGTTATAGATAATGTCTTGTTTAGTCCTCCATAGTCCTTCAAGACTTGTTGCTCCCATTTTATGGATGTGGAAACTGAGATCAAGGGGCTCCCATCTATGAGGGCATAGAGTTAAGAGTCAGAACCAGGTCTTCTGATTCCAAAGTTACCTCTCAGGGTGCCTGGGTGGCTTAGACATTGTGTATCCACCTTCAGCTCAGGCCATGATTTCGGGGTACTGGGATCAAGCCCTGTGCTCGATCAGGCTCCGTGCTCAGCAGGGAGCCTACTTCTCCCTTTCCCTCTGCCTGCTGCTCCCCCTACTTGTGCTCTCTCTTTCTCTCTGTTAAATAAATTTAAAAAATCTTAAAAAAAAAAAACAAAACAAAGTCACTTTGTTTGGAACACAGAGATGTTCCAAACCTGAGTTCTCTACTTTTCTCAGCCCTGCCCCTTGGGGTAGTAAGCCACTAAACCAACCACGGGAGGGCGTGGCTGTCGGGGCGCCAAGCTGAGCAAGGCACTCCTGCCAGGCCAGCCACCCAGGCCTGGAGCTGGTGGTGAGCAGGGATGGAGGGAAGGGCTTTACCTGCCCGTGGCCCCCGGTTGTGGTGGGAGCAGCAGGCTCTCCTCCCTGCCAGTCTGGCAAGTAAGTTTTGTCGGCCTGTGAGTCACACAGCACTGATGAGTCAGATTTTTCCTTTCTTCTTGCCCAGAGCAGCTGGGGAGGGGGTGGGAGATTTTCTTAGGAAATAGGCCCTCCCTCCCTCTGCTCTCCCACTGTCCCCCTTGCCTTGGAGCTGCACATTTTCTATCCAGAAGTCTGTGGCTCAGCCCTGGGGAAAGAGTCCTGTGTCTACAGAAGAGGTGTCTGGGTGCTGGCTATGCAGGCATGAGAGACCAGGCTTCGGGCTGAGTAGAGTCAGGAGGGGGGGGCCCTCCTTGTTAATAAAGAGAGTGAGATAGCTAGTCCAAGCTGTCTGGCTCCCAAGCCTCTTGTTTTGGCTTTCCCTGTCCCTTCTGCATGCAAGGGCTTAGGCCATATCCTCTGGACAGTGAAGCTGGGTTTCCCCAGGCACAGGGTCCCCTGAGCTATCCACTTTTTGCCTTATGACCAGTCTGGCTCCAAGCCTTGAAAGGACTGTCCAGATGGTCGGCCTCAGGCCGGTCTGGGGTTCTCCCTGAGCACCCTCCTGCCAGGCTCTCTCAGAGGCCTAATTAAACAATCGGAGCAGCCAGCCAGGCTGGGCATCCTGGTTCCAGATCAGTGCTTTTCAGCCCGGCCATATATCAGAATCACTGGGAGAGCGCTAAAACCCCCCTGATGCTCAAGCCATGCCCCAGTACAGTCAAATCAGTGCCCCAGGCACCATGTTTTCCATATACTGTGCTGCATTACCCTCGAGAGCCTGCCTTCCAGCAACGGACAGTCGATTTTCAGGGGCCGCGCTGTGCATGGGGAACATGCAAGGGAGGCGCCGTGTGACTCAGAGGTGCTGTGGGATGCTCACGTGCCACGGGGTCAGGGGAGAGGAGCCCGTGGGGCCTGGTGGGAAGAGGGCTGGCCTCCTGCATCCTGGGGGATAGAGGTCGCGACCAGGCAGTGCTCGGGAAGGAAACCAGGGAGGACACTGGCCTGACAGGGCTGGTGATTCACGGGCTGTAGGGGAGGAAGGGGGAAGAGTGAGTCAGGCACAGCTGCATGCAAGGCCTGAGCCGGGCTTGGGAGAGTGAACGTGCTCAGACGAGTCCTCTGTTGATCCACAGACAGAGTGCTGTGGGGTTGTGGGTCTTGAGCTGAGCCACATGAAGAAGTGAGTGAGCCTTAAAAAGATGGGCTTCCGGGGCGCCTGGGTGTCTCAGTGTGTTAAAGCCTCTGCCTTCGGCTCGGGTCATGATCCCAGGGTCCTGGGATCGAGCCCCACGTCGGACTCTCTGCTCAGCAGGGAGCCTGCTTCCTTCTCTCTCTCTGCCTGCTGCTCTGCCTACTTGTGATCCCCATCTATCAAATAAATAAATAAAATATTAAAAAAAATTAAAAAGGGCTTCCAGATCTCAGGGACGTCAGGCATCTGTGTGTGTGTTACACTGGACCTTAGCACTTTGCACAGAAACTCGCCAGAGCATCTCAGTGGCTCTGTAAGGCGCTAAGAGGAGAGGCATTTGAATTTGGCAGGTGTGCTCAGAGAGGTTAAGTGCCATGTCCTGGGTCACACAGCATGGGTCATGATAGAGAAGGATCATGACTCCAGGTTCACCCCACTTAAGACACAGACCTAGGCCCAGCTCGCCGAGGTAAACTGGACTGTGAGTGAACACTGGGATTGAGACGGGGGTCTTTTCTAGCTCCAGCTTCAACAGTCCTGGGCGAGCTTGTCACTGTGCGTGCTGTGGAAGCAGAGGGGTCGCTGCTCAGATCAAGGAAAGCAGGACCCCAGAGGGCCTTGGCACTGGGCAGACCTCACTCAGGCCGGTAGGTTAGGTTGGTTGAGGGGATAGTGAACGGGATGGCAGAGAACCCACAGAGAGAGAAACCACAGAAGACGAAAAAGGGATCTTCAGTCCGGGGAGGAGAAAACCACCAGCCCCGTGAAGGAGGTTGTGACTTGTTCTGTGTTGTTCCGGAGAACAGAGCCAATGGATTTGGGGTCAAAAGAAGAGCGTTAATAATAATAATGGCAAAAACAATTTCTGTGACCATAGTAAGTGTCTGCTCTGTGGCAGGTGTGGTGCCGGCACACGTGTTATGTGTGTCTTCAGGCGAGGAGACAAGAGCCTGGTGGGCCTGGGTGCTAGGGTGACCACAGCAGAAGTGTTCGGTAGTGGATTTATTACATATAATCTTCTTGACTCTATTAGTTAATTTAATATGTACACATATATCTTTAATCCTCCCAATTTCCTGAGAATTAGGATGTCTCCGCTCCCTACTTCCAAGGAGAGGAGACTAGAAAGCTGAAGTCATTTACCCAGAGTCCCTGTGCTCATTTATGATGGAGCTGATGTTCAGACCCGGGTCTGTCTGACTCCAAACTTTGGACCTTCAGCCTCTGTGTTTCTCTCTTCTGCCTGCTGCGTAACTAGTGCTCAGTGAAGGGTGACTGTAAGATCATTAACTTTCTCACCATTCGCCCTGTCTCACGATGCAACAGGTTTCCTCTTGGTACCATGACCGCCTCGTCTCTAGAAGTGCACACAGAGACTGAATT
This sequence comes from Mustela erminea, assembly GCF_009829155.1. Lineage (NCBI taxonomy): Eukaryota > Metazoa > Chordata > Mammalia > Carnivora > Mustelidae > Mustela > Mustela erminea. The sequence continues at coordinate 61,874,676 of NC_045627.1, forward strand.
GCCACCAGCAAGGGTGTTGTGTGGGATAGGAGGTGGGGGGTCTCCATTACTGAGCCCCCAACCAGCCATGCAGAATTAGCTGTTTTCCTAGAGACCTGGGTGCACAGTTAGGCCATTGTGTCCCGGGAGGGCCCAGCCCTGAGATTCCATTCATTTCTAGTGGGACCTAGAGGGCCGGGCAGACTCTGACTCCTCCCCACCTGCCCCAATGTGTGTTCTGCTTGCTGCTTTCCCACTGGTGTATTGGTTGCTCTCAAACTCCTGACATTTCAGTAGTCTAGTTATAACTCTGCTTCCACTGGCAATGGAGTGGTTTGACAGGCAGAATTTGCTTCCCACTCCCACTGTGTGCGCACACACGCATGCACACGTGCGTGCGCGCGCACACACACACACACACACACAGGGCAAGAGCTGTGTGACGTGCAACTGTTCACCTCATCTCTCAGAGCCTGTTTCTTGGTCTATAAAATGAAGGGGCTAGGCTGACTGACTTTAAAGTCACTCCTGGCTTCAGGATTCTGCCCCACTCTGGGGCACCTGTCCTGATGGAGCGGCACACGTCTGAGTAAAGGGCTTGTGGCACCTGACACCCAGTGAGAGCGAGTCTCCAGTGTCAGAAGTTGGGCTGTGCCATTTGGCCTCCAGGCATCTGGCTGCCAAGCCCGTGTGGACCCTCCTTGCCAGCAGGCCTGTGGAAAGCATAGTGGCAGAGTTGACCTGTCTCTCTTCCCTGGGGTCCCAAGGTAGCCAGGGGACCTGACCAGATACCAGAGACCTTTCTAGCAACCTCTGGAGAGTTTTGGTTTTATTTATTAGCCACTATCCTCCGTCTCCTGCCCCAAGGAAAGTGCTGACCCTTGGCTCTGCAGCCGCCCAGGGAAACAGGTAAACATGGAGCCCACTCTCTGTCCCTGTCAGACGTGACCTCATTTAACCATCCCCCATCTTCCTGCACCGTGAGGGAGAGACCAGGAGTTTACGAAAGACAGCAAGAGTTTTCCAAGTTTTCCAAATCACAGCAGCTTGAAAAGGGGGGAAAAAAGGATAGTAACCTTTCATTCTCTTAATTGCATAGTGGTAATAAGCATTATTGACTTGGCATGGTTGCTAATTACAACAGTCCTGCCTTTTAAGCATGGGACAGAGTGGTGTCTGTGATCCTTACAGCAACCCTGCGAGATAGAGGTTACATCCTCTTTCCAGATGGGAACGCCGAGGTTAGAATGGTGAGGTTGTCCTCCTGTGCTCGCACAGGCAGCCAGTCGCTGAAGCAACACCCCAGCCCCATATCTGAAGCCCGGATGTAAGTGAGTAGCCACACCGTAGAGAGAAGGTTTGTGAATGTGTCTCTTACCTCATAATTCTCTGTGAACTCAGTTTCCAGAAAACACATGCAATCAGGGTTGCTCCTAGAGCTGGTAGCAGTGGAACCATTCAAGTTCAGGCCAGGACTCTGGTGCACCAGAAACAAGCATCATTACGTGATGAAGGTGGGAATATATTCACTACAGGAAGGGCACTGGCTGGGAGCGTGGTGGGAGAGGGGGAATGGTCGTTGTTGTTTCAAATTCATATGAATCTAAAACAAGGAGAAGTACAGTGACTTCCCAAATGCTCAAATGTTTAACTGTACTTGTGAATCCCAGCCAGCCTCAGAAGAGGAGCTGTTGGTTGGGTGGCGTGTTAGATCCGAGGGTAGACCCTGAGGGTTTGGGAGTTCTGTTTGTAGTTGAGATCAGACAACCCAGGAGTTTCTCAGGAGGGAATGGAACCGGATGGGGTTGGGGGAGGGATGGTTGGGCCAGGGGAAGAGTTGGTCAGTGCCCGGCCCTGGGCGGCTACCTTTCACCCTGCCTGGCCACATGCAATGGGGACCCTGGGCTAGAGGCACAAGGCAGTGTAGATAAGGGTCCTGCTCCCCCTAAGCTCACCCCAGTAAATGTGTCCATTGTGTGCAAACATGTACGTTCCCTGCGGTTATGTGTGCCCCCCTTGTCCACACCCCCTGTCCAAGCGGGGGGCCTCCAGGCAGGTTTATTTTTCTTGGCCACACTTTCGTCTCTCCAGTCGCCAGGAAGGTTCCAGGCCCTCACTGGTCATGGTTTCTGACATCCAGCCCTTCTTCCTCCAACGGTTTCCTCTCTGTGCACCTCAGGAACTGGTTTCTTCCCTCCTGGACTCCCCCGTCTGCCACCCCCTTTCTTCCTAACTAACTCTCTTGCTTACGGGAATTTCTTCCAGACCGCTCCATCTGCTCCCCCAACTCAGATCCTGCCTCTCTGCTCTCCAGCTCCCCCCGCCCCCAGCTTTTCCTAAACTGCCTGCTTGCTCACTGGGCAAACAGTTCTTGAGACCGGCTGCATGCCAGACCCTGGGCCTGCCCCAGGACTCCAGGGATGAACTGGAGGTGGTCCCAGTTGGGCGGGGCGGGGTGGGGGGGGAGACCAGACAGGATCATCACAGAGAACTGCAGGGCCGGGCGTCGCCACAGAGCCTGGTACAGGGCTCCCAGAGGAGCCTTGGTTCCTTCAGCCCTGCCGGGGACCACCTGGGACCTGCATGACCCAAGTGGCAGTACAGTTTAGGAAGCCTGGCACGTCACTTAGCAACTGGCTCCACCCTCTTCCCTCCCTGAACCCTGGAGCAGGGCCTGCGGGAATGAATGGGGAGGAAGGGCCCGTGCTGGGGAGGCCCCAGCTAGCAGAGCTGGGCCAGCACTTTCCCTTGGAAGGTTACTGGCTCGGAGGGTCATCCTGGGCTAAGTCTAACTAAAAATACCACGCTTCCTGAAGGGATTACCTGGGCCCCCCTTCCCCTGCCTGCTCCCTTCCCCAGCGGGGCTGATCCTTCTTTTGGAGCCCCATGTTCTTTCTGACCTCTGTCCCTCCACCAGATGCCATCCTTGACCCCATCTCACCAGCTCCCTTCGCGCCAGCGGCGACTACCGCGGTGGGAGGGGAAGAAGAGCTCATCAAGTCCGCAGTCTGACTGAAGGGCCCTTGCGGCCCCAGATGTTAGGACAGGGAGACCCTTGTCTCCCTGCCGCCTCCTCCTTCCCGGAGCCTCCTCTCTCCCACCAGCTGGAGCAAGCCCAGACTTGCCACATAATCAGTACTCGGAGGAGGACACTGTCGGCTCTATCCCTGGAGTAGGGGCCTGGGGATGGAGCTTGGTAACCGAGTGTGGAAAGAGAGCTTGGGGACTGTCGAAGGTATAAATAGGGCCGTCTCCTGGCTTGGGTGGACCGACTGTCCTGGGAAATCTCTGGTTCCCTTGGCTGGCCTCAGACTTGGTGTCACTTCCCAGTGACTCAGTTGTACCAGTCCCCAGAGCCGCAATAAGGACCTCTTGAGGTAGGATATCAAGAGACAAAGGGACTGCCCGGCTTCTCTCTCATGCAGACCTTTCCCCTGCGTCCCCCGCCTGCCCACAGCTGCTCTCAGCCGGGATTCCTCCAGCGGATTCCCACCCCATTCACTGGGCGTTCACCAGCTCCATCTTCAACTCGGCAGACACTTGCTGAAAACCTGCACAGGCCAGCATGCTATCAGGCCATGGGGTGTTTAGCAGAATGCAGTCAGGGCCGGTTGTTGTTCTGTAGGTTCTTGAGAATCACCTCTTGGGCATCGTCATTCTGAATTAAGCAGGGGAGGCAGGTGGTAGTAGTGTGCACACATGCACGGGCTCAGAGAGGCACACTAGCTTCAAGTAAACTGCGAAGGACTTCTGCTGTTCACTCCCACTCATTGCAGTGCCCTCCCTTGCGCGTGGGATCGCCAGACACCTTTCATTATGGAGACCAATCCCCAGCGTCCACCACCCTTCTCCTCCGCCAGCCCAGACACTGCGGCCTCCTGCTCTTCTCCCTCTTTCCTCTCCAGGTCAGCTCTCAGCAGCAACTTCAGGGGGCAGCCATTGAACTCACCTATGCTAAGGCGTGGATGAGCCATTCCACATCTGTTGGCTGTGTTTACAAGTGGAGTTCTTCTGTCAGAATCACGTACATAGCCCAGCCTGTTCCCTGTGATTCTGGTTCAGTGGGTCCGCTGGAGTGGGTGGGCGCTGGCATCTGCCTTTCTAACCTGCAGCTCAGGAGATCCTAGCACAGGTGGTATGTTAGACAACCCTTTGAGACTCCAGCTTTGCCGCTGTACTCAGAAACCTACATTCTCTGCTCACAGATCTCTCTTGCTGTTTCCCGTCTACCATAATCACAGAAACCTGCTGTTTTCATGGGCCTTTTGTACTTCCCCAGGCAAGTGTGGACCTTGACTACAGAATGATCTCTTGCTGTGTTTTTGTTTGTTTGTTTTTAAAGATTTTTATTTATTTATTTGACAGAGAGGGACACAACGAGAGAGGGAACACAAGCAGGGGGAATGGGAGAGGGAGAAGCTGGCTTAAGCAGGGAGCCCAACATGGGGCTTGATCCCAGGACTCTGGGATCATGACCTGAGCTGAAGGCAGGTGCTTAATGACTGAGCCACCCAGGCGCCCCTCTTGTTGTGTTTTAAGTCTATCTTCTGTCAACTTCCTTAAGGATAAGGACCATTTGTTTTACTTTTTGACCTAGAGCATATTTAGGACAGGTAGAGACATAAGTAGAAGCTACTAGATGCTCCTGCTGTAGAAACCAGCAGTGCCTGCAGAGCTGCCCAGAGCTCTCAGCAACTGAAATCCCAGAGGCTGTGACCCTTGGGCTTTGTGGCTCACCAGCCCCCCACAAAGCCCCTTACTCTCAGCTCCCCAAACTCTTCCTTACTTTCCTGTGGCTGCTGTAGAACTGAACTTTATGTACCCTTTTTCTTTGTTAACAACTCCCGTTGTATTATTCTTCTTGCTGAAGTCATAAATGCCTGTTGTAGAAAACTTGGAAAATATAATCCAAAAAAAAAATTTTTTTTTTTTCGCCAGTAACTGCCAATCGGCTATAACCACTGTTACCATTTTGGTGTAAATCCTTCCATTCTTTTTTTTTTTTTTTTTTTAAGATTTTATTTATTTATTTGACAGAGAACACAAGTAGGCAGAGAGGCAGGCAGAGAGAGAGGAGGAAGCAGGCTCCCTGCTGAGCAGAGAGCCCGATGCGGGACTCGATCCCAGGACCCTGAGATCATGACCTGAGCCGAAGGCAGCGGCTTAACCCACTGAGCCACCCATTCTTTTTAATATATGTAATTTCACATACTTTTTTAGAAACAGAAGCTGGAGCACAGAGCACTTGCTGTTCTGTAACCTTTTTTCACTGTTTTGGGGCCGTTTCTCCACATTAGTCAGCTTACAGAGGCTGCCACGGACGCACAGATTTTATTTAGCCTTTCTCCTGCTGGCGTACATTTAGTTTGTTTCTGGCTTTCCCTGTTTAAAACCGTGTCGAGTTAAACAGCTTCATAGATGAACCCTCGCCATATACTTGCGATTATTTTCTTCACATACATTCTTAGAAACCAAATGTCTGAGCCAAAAAGATGCACATTTTTGGGTTTTTTGGTACCATACCGAATGCCCTCCCGGAAGTTTGTACCAATTTGTGTAACATATGAGAGTGTTCACACCCTTTCTACTGCCCAGTGTTTTTGACTCAACTAACTATAAAACATCGTGTTTTTTTTTTTTTTTTTAAGTAACTGAAACTTAAAATATTCATCAATTTCCTTTTATGTTTGGATTAAAACCTTCCTTTTCTGTTTTCGTCTGTACCTTTGCCTAAATTATTCACCTCAGAGTGTAGGGATCCAGATATTTTGGCATGTCTCTTACACAGGCTTGTCCTGGGCGGGGAGAATTTTGCTGGGTATCGTTCAGCTGGAGGGAGCCAGCACCTGGCCCGGAGGTGCTGCGGCTGCCCCCTGCTGGCTGCCAGGTGCCATGACGTCTGCAAAGGCAACTATTGGCTCCTGCAGCCTTTTCCTTACTTCTGTTCCCACCACCACCCCCCCACTCCATTCTAATATTTTCTAGTGTTTGCTGTCTGAGAGGACCAGCATACAGGAAAAGGAATTTTTACACCATTGTATCCTGGGTGACTGCAGATGCTGTTAATACTTAAAGATGCACACTTGCATTGTGTCCCATCTGTGGGTGGGTCTCTGATAGCTGGAAAGCATTCTGCGGTGCACATGCAGGGGAGGGGACTCTGAAAGCCAGGTATGTGAGCAAAGCACCCTTCAGGTGATGGGGCTATTTTTATCTTATGGAGACAGTGAGAGCCACGTGTACCTGGTTATACGTAGGTATCCTCAGTGGTCAGGAACAGAGCCAAACCCAATCTGATGGGTGGGGGGTTGGGGGGATCTGAGCAGGAACAGCAGATATCCAGATATCCTGAAACCTAGTCTCTTTGTTCTTTAGGAAGCCTCTTTCTTAAATCCGGATGCTCTCGATTTCAAAAGTACTGACCAGCTTTCTCAATTCCCAGCGGGTTACAAGCCTGTTAGGGGGCCTGACCTCTGCCCATAGGAGCCACAGGTAGACCGGAACCAGTAAGAAGTGACATGTGGGCAAGAGGAAGGAGACAGGAAAACTACAGAAATCAGCTCAAGAAGTTAAAAAGACGATCAGGTCACCGAGTGGAGGGGCAAAAACCCTGTATCACCCAGAGGTCCTTGAGGGTGTCGCTGCATGTCTGTGAACCCCGGTTGATCAGAGTTCTTGCTGAAGGACCAGAGAAATCATGAAGCAGAGCTATTTTTTTGATCCATGCAAAAACACAAACTTTCACAAAAAACATTTGGACAAAACTATAATCTTCTGTCTCTCCAACGTATCCTTATTCTTCTACACTTTTAAGCCCTTGATTGATCAGTTGATCTCGTTTTGATGTTTGTGGCTGGTGTGAGAGAGGGATTCTGTTACATGTTTTCCTTATAGGAGAAACTATAGCCCTAACACCATGTATCAGTAGTCCATTAAGAAAAATCTCCTGTGTTTCTTATTTACTGATCACACAGAATACTTCTGGTGCCAGTTGGATGGGTGTTTTTCCCACACCAAGCAATTCTCCAATTTTCTCCGGACACCAGCTGGTATCCTACAATCCTGTTCAATTCTGACACTACCTGGAGTGAGTGCAGACCCCTACATGTTAAGGGCTCACCCACCAAGACTGCCCCCAGCTTCCAGTTTCAAGTAGTGAGTGGGTCCCCAGGTTACCCACAACTTATGTCCGAGTTGGCTTCAAATCAGAGGTTCCCATGACCCTCTCCTTGGGTTCAATAGTTTGGTAAAGCAGCTCAATAGAGCCCAGGAAAACAGTTTACTTACTACCGCTGATTTATTTTATTACCGAGGATTTATTTATTAAAGGATACAAATGAATAGCCAGATGTAGAGATACATGGGCGGGGGGGAGGTCTGGAAGTGTCCTGAGTGCAAGAGCTTTCATCCTGGACTTGGGGTGCACCACCCTTCTGAACATGCATATGTTTACCAACCTGGAAGCTCTCTAAACCCATACTTTTCGGATTTTTGCAGAGGCTTCATCACATAGCTCTGACCCGCTATTAACTCAATTTACATCCCCTCTCCCCTCACCAGAGAATGGGGGACAGGGCTGAAAGTTCCAAGCTTAGCATAGAGCCCACCAAGAGCCACTTCATTAGAACAAAAGACACTTGTATCACCCAGGAAATTCCAATGGATTTAGGAGCTCTGTATCAGACATTCCTATCACTCAGGAAATTATAAGGGCTTTACCAGAAACCAGGGGCAGAGACACACATATATATATATCTCACATCCACCTTCTGCAATGTTCCTTCTCATTTTAATTACATTTCCGTATATGCTTGGTCTATTTCTGGGCTCTCTGTTCTGTCCCATTGGCCCATTTGTCTGTCCCTGTTCCACTACCACACTCACCAGAGCTTTATAGTTTGTGTAGGTAATGGTAGTGCAGGCTCTCCCACCTCATTCTACTCGAGGAGTGGCTTTGTCCTTCCGCACAAGCTTTAGAATCGGCTTCTCAGGTTCCTGCTAGGGGCAGGGGGAAGCTTCCTAGTTAGGAATCTTAGTGGAATTGCATTAAATTTATAGGACAGTTTAGAAAATGAACATTTCTATGATCTCTTTGAATATTGTTTCATCCTCATTCTTCCTGTTGTATCTTCTGGAGATTCTGACTTAAAACTTCAGACCCTTTAAATGTCAGTTATGTTTTTCATTTCTAGAAGTCCCATATGGTTCTTTTAACCTCTGCTTGGTCATTCTCTATAATCTCTTTTTGCCTGTTCATATCGTTAAGATTTGTTTCTTTCTTTCTTTTCTTTTCTTTTTCTTTTTTTTTTTTTTTTAAAGATTTTATTTATTTATTTGACTGAGAGGGAGACAGCGAGAGAGGGAACACAAGCCGGGCGGGGTGGGAGTGAAGAGGGAAAAGCAGGCTTCCCGTCGAGCAGGGAGCCCGATGCAGGGCTCGATCTCGGAACCCTGGGATCATGACCTGAGCTGAAGACAGAGGCTTAATGACCGAGCCACCCAGGCACCCCAGGACTCACTTATTTCTTAAACTTGGTATTTCATAATCTGGTCCGATAAATCCCCTATCTGAAATCTTTGTCAGTCTGATCCTTCCGACTGCTGTTTTTGCTGGCTCTGGCTCCTACTGCCTTGTTGCCTTGTATGTTGTGATTTTTTTTAAAAAAGGAGAAACCAAAAACTATGACCTTATCATTTATTTTCTTTGGAACTTTATCCTGGGAATTCTTTGAGGCCTGGTTTAAAGTTGTTTTCCCACAAAGAGGATTTGCATTTCTTTCTGCTAACCCAGCAGCTCTTTAAATTAGATGTCTGGCTTTGAGAGTTTTCTGGCCTGCTCACGCAGACCTGTAGGAGGGCCGTCTGTGGATTCAGTCTGAGCTGAGGTGGAATCTTCATGCTGTCACTTACTGTGTGACCTCGGGCAAGTCATTTGATCTCTCTGCCTGTCCCAGCATCTGTGAAAAAGCTATAAACACCTAGTGCCTTAGGCTGTTGCAAAGCTGAAGTAGGGGAGATTGGGTCATATACAGAAATACAAGGCTTGCCGGGGGTTCTTCCACACGGTGGGTAGGCTGGTAGGCAGTGGGTGTTGTTGTGTTCCCCTGAGGAGCCTCCTCTCCTGCCCCAGCTGGACCAGGCGACTGGTTGGCAGACCCCAGCTTGGGTCCTGCCCCTTGCCCGGAGGATCGGAGTCTGAGTGGAAGCCACCGGCTTTAAATCTTCCTCCTGTGGATTATTCTGCCTTCGGCTCTGAGAGGTCTGAGCCTCCTGGAGCCTTTGAGAGATGCTTCTGCCCTCAGTCTCCACTTGTCTTGGAAGTCACTTGGGGCCAGGTAACAAGAAAAATGACATTGAACAGAATTGTTTTCCGCTTCAGATGCTGCAGGGATGTTTTGGTCGGTTGGTTATGGTTTTTTTCAAAAAATGTGTTTTGTAACTACATGGTAGGTACAAAAATAATCATTGTTCATCATGGGAATGTACATTGACATAATATAAGTATAAAATGAAGTTGTATATTGGCATGAAAAAAATGTGAAGTCCTTTCTGTAACAAGGACTAAAAAAAAAAAATAAATGTAACAGTATCAGCTCCACTGGGGCACCTGGGTGGTTCAGTCAGTGAAGCATCGAACCCATGATTCTGGCCCAGGTCCTCATCTCAGGGTCCTGAGAGGAGCCCTGCTTTGGGCTTCGAGCTCAGCTGGGTGTCTGCCTGGGAGTCTCTCTCCCTCTTTCCCTCTCAACTCCCCAACCCTCCTCAGGCATGCGCACTCACTCTCTGACCTCTCTCTCTCAAATAAATAAGTCTGGTTTTTTTTTTTTTAAGATTTTATTATTTTATTTATTTATTTATTTGACAGACACAGCGAGAGAGAGAAAACAGGCAGGGGGAGCAGGAGAGGGAGAAGCAGGCTTCCCGCTGAGCAGGGAGCCTGATATGGGTCTCAGTGCCAGGCCCCTGGGATCATGACCTGAGCTCAAGGCAGTCGCTTAACCAACTGAGCCACCCAGGCGCCCCCAAATAAATAAGTCTTTTTAAAAAAACTTAATATGGACTCAACTATATTGAGAGAAATGGGGAAAAGGAAATATGTTCAGGTGTCAGCGGTGGTTATTTCTGAATAGACGGATTCTGGAGTCATTTCTTCCCCGGTGGCAGCATGGCACAGACAGCAGTGAGAGGGTGGCCTCAGCACTCAAAGTCTTGTGTGAAATCCGTACTCGTGTGGCCTCAGGCACATGACAGGCTCTAATGGTCACAGCCGGCCCATCTGCCGGGCTTTGTGGACAAGAGGAGCAGCGGGTTTGAAGCGCCCGGCCTGCCCCACCAACGGCCGCCCTTATTCTCCCACAGGGACATTCTTGCCGGGTCTTTAAGGATACGGCGCGTGTACTCCTTTATAATCAAAGGAGGAGGCGATACATGCTCTGCTGACAAAAACTGTTTACGTCTCCCGGTTGGGTGTGTGGAGTTTCCAGACTAATCCCCTGATGCTGCTGGAAAGGGTCTTGAGGCCCGAAGAATACTTGGGAGCCACTGCTGGGGAGGGCAGAGGTGGGAGGGTGCTGGCAGGGCAGGTGGGGGGAGAGACTGCAGGTGCAGCCTGGCCTCAGAGGTGCTCAGCCTGTCCCTTCCGTCCGGCGCAGGGCGCAACGAGCCCCTGAAGAAGGAGCGGCTGAAGTGGAAGAGCGACTACCCCATGACCGACGGGCAGCTGCGGAGCAAACGGGATGAGTTCTGGGACACGGCACCCGCCTTCGAGGGCCGCAAGGAGATCTGGGATGCCCTCAAGGCCGCCGCCTATGCAGCCGAGGCCAACGACCATGAGTTGGCCCAGGCCATCCTGGACGGAGCCAGCATCACCCTGCCTCACGGTGAGCGGGCGGGGCCGGGCTTTGTCCCCACCAGGCTGGGGACCGCCAGGCCGCTTTGGGTGGAAGGGAGCCTGCAGCCGGCCCCACACTGGGAGTTTTCAATCCAAGCTGCTCGGTGGCCAGGGTGGCCCTTTGCTTGCTAATTCATGCAACCCTCACTGAGTATGTGCCAGGAGCTGGGACAAACCAAAGGGAGACGCAGTCCCCGCTTGTCTACTGAAGGCATAGAAAGGCACCAGCCAACCTCAAAGCAGCGTGAGGAGAGCAAGCTAGAGTTGCCCGGGGTACTCTGGGATCACAGAGCATCTGAGAACCCTTCTGTTGAGGGTTAGTACGGGCTGGGCACTGAGCTAGAAGCTTCTGCTGTAGTATCTCATTTAAGTTTATAACAGCCTTATGCGGTCAAGTATGGGAAGTGGAGGGTCACGGTGGAACTGTAGAGTCACAGACCTGGGTTTTAACAAATGTCTCTGCTTTTGGTAGTGCGCCCCTGACAGGGAGCTTCTCGATTTTAGTCTCAGGAACTTGCAGCTGTAAAGCGGAGATATGCACCTCACAGGATGGTTGTTAGGACTCAGCAAGATATGCAGAACCACCTTTAGTCCAGTCCTGGAACTGAGTAGGTGCTCAGTACACAACAAATATATTACTGTGTGCAATACCTAGTATAGGAAGTCCCCTGGGGCCCACCAGAGTAGAAGCTATGGAGAGTAGGGCCCGTGCCTTCTCACTTACCCTGGTAACCCCAGCACCCAGCATGTAGCTCAGGAAAGAGTTGTCGAATGAAAAAATGGAAAGTTACATAATTCACCAGCATTGAACAGTACCTGCAGTACCTGGCAGAGCCAAGATGCCGGCCCCATGTGTTTCTGATTCCACCTTGAACTCCTCCCAGCTGTCTGTCCCAGAGAGACCTGACTGTAGGTTGGTTTCGGGGACTGTGGGATGGCCATAACAGGTGTATTGGTTTGCTCAGGCTGCTCTAACAAAATACCACAGATAGGGTACCTTATTACCCAACTGAGATTTCTTTCTCATAGTTCTGGAGGCCGGGAAGCCCAGGATCTAGGTGCCAGCTGATTTGGTTTTCGGTGAGGGCTATCTTCATGGCTTATCAATGGCCGCCTGCTTGCTACGTCCTCCCATACATACTGGGAAAGCATGGCCCAGTGTCTCTTAGAAAGACACTAATCCTGTTGGATTGGTGCCCCACCCAGATGACCTCCTTACCCGCCCTGACTCGCGTATGCGCCCCTCTCTTCCCATGGCCAAGACAGAAACTGTGGGGCTCTACGAGCAGACCCTGACCACCCCGCTTCTCACGCAGGCACCCTCTGTGAATGCTACGACGAGCTGGGCAATCGCTACCAGCTGCCCGTCTACTGCCTGTCGCCGCCCGTGAACCTGCTGCTGGAGCACACTGAGGAGGAGAGCCTGGAGCCGCCCGAGCCCACGCCCGGGGTGCGCCGCGAGTTCCCGCTGAAGGTGCGCCTCTCCACGGGCAAGGACGTGAGGCTCAACGCCAGCCTGCCCGACACGGTGGGGCAGCTGAAGAGGCAGCTGCACAGCCTGGAGGGCATCGAGCCATCCTGGCAGCGGTGGTTCTTCTCCGGGAAGCTGCTCACAGACCGCACGCGACTCCAGGAAACCAAGATCCAGAAAGATTTTGTCATCCAGGTCATCATCAACCAGCCCCCGCCGCCCCAGGACTGAGGAGCCCGCGGACCCCTGGGAAGAGAGGCCATGGAGGCCTCTGCGGGGCTAAGAGGACTCCCGGCGGAGCGCTGGGTCCCCCCACCCTGCTGCTGCCTCCGAGGCCTGTCACTTTCTTCAGGGGCGCCGCCTGCCATGTGGCTGCTGGGCAAGCCATGAAGGGACCCTGCCTCCCGGGGGGCCCGGGAGCCACGAGGGCCCCGCACCCAGGAAGCAGTGCTGCCACACACAGGCTTTGCCAGCCTTGTTGGAGAAAAGGCAGACGGGGGCACTCCACCCTGCCTCTCTCCCGCAGCAGGTTCGAGCCACGAGGGGCCAGCCCGGAGGCCCCTAGAGCCCAGATCTGTTGTCTGGTGCTGCCGGCTGTGCTCACTCCGGTTTTCTGCTCAGGGTCTGAAGCAGCTGCTGTCCCCTTCCCCTGCCCCTACTCCCTGACTCTGCCCTGGGCCCAGTGCCACTCCTCTGGAGGGGAGGAGATGGCTTGTGAGCCCCAGGGGCAGGGAGCCTGAGGCCGGCCTCTGCCTCTCCCTGCCCCCAGCACAATTGGCAGAGGTGGAGGGGGCGGGCGGCCAGATGGCTGTTCTATTGTGGCAGGGGTCTACATGGGGCCATCTCCTGGCTGTAACCCAAGCGGTGGGGGGTCTGCAGCCCGGCCATGGCCCACAACAGGTCCCTGTGTACAGACATATCTGCATATTTATCAATAAAGCCTTTTGCTCCTACCTTCTCTCTTGCCTAGCTTTGACTTTGGGCTCCCTGGCTGCTCTGTGGAGCCCCAGAACCAGTTCTGGTGTGGGAGTGGGTCGCAGCCGAGAGGAGAGAGCCTTGAATTCCTAGTGTTCCAGGCCCTGTGTTGGTTCTCAGGAAAAACACTTAATCTCTGAGCCCACTTGGTTTTCCTTAATGTGGAGACAATGCCACTTGCCCTGCCTCTTCCTCAGTTGCCGGGAGGATTAAATGGGGTAACAGACACGAGCGCACTTTGAAAGCAGAGGCAACATACCAGGAAGGTGGTATTTAGTAACCTGCCGGGTCTGTTCCTGGAAGCGAGAGGGTCCTGCCCAGGCCCTCAGGACTGAGGTATGCACCCCAATCCTGGAGATGCCACCCTGCACCCTCAGGGATGTGAAAGCAAAATCTTGGACACATTTAGATTGCGAGCATGTGTCCCTTAGCAGCGAGGGGACCAGAGAGGAAAAGGAGCCAGTGCCTACCCTTCCTGTGGGGAAGTGTGCACATCACCCAAAGGGCACCTCTTTTAGCTAAGGGCGAGCTGCATGAGCAGTACAGAATTGCCGAACTGTGGCGTCTGTGTGCACGATGGCCCAGGGCTCACTCCCGGAGTTCTAGGTATGGAGCAAATTCAGGTCTGCTTTTTCTCCATTGAGAGTATTTTCCTTCTCAGCGAGCATGGCCAGACCCCGGTCAGGGTGGCCTGACAAGGCAGGATGATCAGAAGGGGCTGGTTGTCACCAAGGCTCGGGACTGCACTCTGGCCCTTTTAGGGTGGCTTCCTGACACCCTTCCTGAAGCAAGACCTTTTAAGTTTTGCAGAGGCCTGGTGAGACAGAGGGTCAAGGTTTTGTCAGAGGCTAATGGACCAGCAGGCACATACAGCAACGCCTCACTAGGGGGCGCTGTGGGACTCCAGAGACACAAAAGCCGGCCTGAGCTGTGAGCGAAGAGGCAGGCACCTGCTCTTACTCCTGCCCACCACCTTGACACTCCAGCCCCAACATAGCAGAGTCGGCCCCGCCACAGAGCAAGCAGAGTCTGTTCACAGGACAGCTGGGGACACAGGCCTCCATTGGGTCCTTACAGTTGTCTTTCAGTTCCCCTCACTGACAATGGTGGGCAGTTGCCAGGCGTCCAGCAGGTGGCACTGTCATCAGGGTTAGGGGCAGCCAGTGGGTCCTTTGTGCAGCCCAGCTGCCACCACTAAGGCCCAGCCCAACCCAAGCATTCAGGACAGAGGCTAGGCGGGCTCCTTCCTGCAGCCCTGCTCTTTTGGGGCACTGGGCCCTTCAGCTCCAGCAGGTCGGGGGTGGGTGGGGCAAACTGCCCCTGCTTCCCTCAGCTCCCCGGGGCTGCCCGGGGTGAAGGTGACAGGTGGGGGAGGCAGGTGGAGAATTGGGCCAGTGAGCTCATGGCAAAGGCGCCCAGCGGGGTGGGGGTGGGGGGTGCCCTGCCTTATAAAGCCCCCGAGGCCCTGGGGCCTGCAGAGGCCGGCGATAGACAGCACCATGGAGGGCTCCGAGGCAGTGCAGAGGGCCACGGCGCTTATCGAGGAGCGGCTGGCACAGGAGGAAGAGAATGAGGTACAGGCATGGGTGTGGGGACCCAAGGGGATTCTAAGGAGATCCAGCTCTACTGTCAAGGGAGGTAAGAGCCTGGCTGCCGCATCTGTGGTAGAAAGGAGGGCAGATGTCCCCAGGGGCCCAATGGCTCCATTCCAGCCCCAGGGTGCTCCTGGTGGAGGGGTTTGCTGCCAGTGGGAGACTGAGGCTTCAACCCCCAAGAACTGAGAGACGGTGGGGTGGGCGAGCCAAGCTGGGCTCCTGATATCCTGTACCCACCTGGACCTCGAGGAGGTGGGCCAGGCCGCACTAGAGCAGGACAGCTGGGATGCTGCCTGAGAACAGGGGAGTCTGGGGCCCTGAGAGATCCCAGCTGCTGGGCGGGAGGCCGAGACAGGAGAAACTCCTGCATTTGGTCCCTGAAGAATAGAGACTGGGAGCAGAGCAAGGAAGCGGTGCCGGGAAAGGAAGCATGGGTTTTCCCAGGACGACCATCTGCGCTCGGGGAGGCCACTGGAGCACTGCAGCTCTGGGCAACTGGCATTTGCTCTGGGAAAAAGGAGTGGGGAGAGGGGACGAAGGTGCAGGCTTGTCTACTCTTCATTCTGTTTAAACTACTATTTGACTTAGAGTCTGCTCTGCCAAGTGCCAGGGGCTGTGAGGAGTAAGAGGCTCAGTAGGGCCAGCCCCTGCCTCCTCCTTACCAACCCTACAGTCATTCTAGCCAGGATCTGTCAGGGACATAGTCCGCAGAGAAACAGGCAGAGTGAGGCAATGGTGAAATAGAGCTGTTAAGTTAGCAGGGAAGGGGCACAAAAGGTAGGTGCGTCACTCTGACTGTGGGTGCTCAAGGACTCCTGGGAACAAGATGACATTTGAGCAGGACCTTCAAGGCTGGTGAGTGGAGATCAGAGAGGGAGGGAATTCCAGGCTAAGGAAAAGATAGGCACTAAAAAGTTTAGGTGAGTGATGGTGGGGCCGTTGTGAGAAAATCTGGTAGGGCCTAAGGCTGGGTACAAACCCTCGAGGGCCATGGGAAAGATATTTATTCTTTGGGCAATGGGGAGCCACTAAGTGTTGCTGAGTGAGGGTGAGTGGTGCCATCTGACCTATTTTTAGGAAGGCAGCTCTGACAGCCTGGGGAGGACACATCGGCAAAAGACAGGCCCTAACAGGAATGGGAGGAAGGAGACAAATCAGTTTGGAAGTAGGCTCTGTTCACCAAAAGAGTGGCTGAATAGAGGTGGAGAAGAGGGAAGGACCAGGACTCTGGTGGAAGAAGAGATGTAAACCAGAGGCGGGGGGGGGGGGGCGCGGGGTAGGGGGGACAGGCTTGTGGGGGAAGAGTTTGGGCTGAGCCCAATGAGTCCAGGCTGGGGCATCCTTGGATCTCTAGGAATGCCACTTCTCCCCTGGGGCCAGGTAGGTGAGTCATGCCACTGTGCCATTTCTGGAGTGCTGGCGTTGGACAGAGACCTTCAGCAGGGGGACACGGAGCTGTCCTCATCCATCCATTCACCCAACAAATATAGCAGCACGGCTGTCGGGACACCGGGTGCCCACAGAGCCACCCTTCCCACCAATGCCTGCCACATGCCAGGCACTGTGCTAAGCTCTGTACAGGCATACTTTTTTTTTTTTTTTAAGATTTTATTTATTTGACAGCGATCACAAGCAGGCAGAGAGGCAGGCAGAGAGAGAGAAAGAGAGGAGGAAGCAGGCTCCCTGTTGAACAGAGAGCCTGATGCAGGGCTCCATCCCAGGACCCTGGGATCATGACCTGAGCTGAAGTCAGAGGCTTTAATCCACTGAGCCCCCCAGGCCCCCCCAGGCATACTTTCATTTAATCTGTACAATGATCTGCAGAGTAAGGTGGGCCCTTGTTTCATTGTGTTTCACCCACTAGCACCCAGTTCAATAAAAACTGAGTACTGACAGTGTGTCATCCCCCAAAGACAAATCTGAAGTGAAGGACTAGAGAGTCTGGGTAAGGCCTGTGTGAGCACGAGAGTCTCTAGTTGTTCCCACTAAGTCCCAGCCCAGCAAAATTCTCAGAGGGGAGCCTCTGTCCAGCCTGCTCCCCCTTCTTGGTGTGGGAGGCGAAGGAGAATCCCGAAGCCCAGGGCTTGGCTCTGTCACGGGAGCATACTAGGTCAGGTCATCACTGAGGACTTACGGGTGGGCAAAGATGCTGAGCGCCTCCTGTCGTGATCCATTCACTCACTCACTCGTTTATTCTCCAACATTCACTGAGCACCTGCTGTATGCTAGAGCCCATCATAGGTGCTAGGGCTACCAAGCTAATGGCAACCCAAGCCTACCCTTGGGATGCTCCATGAGGAACCCAGCCAGGATCCCCCAGGCTGCAGCTCAAGGTCATCTGTTGTTCCTGTAGGAAGATGTAGTGTTTCAGGTGAGGCCAATACTGGGGATACCTCAAACCATGTAAGCCCAACACAGAAGGGAACAGCCAGTGGGCACCAGGACCTCCTGAATGAAGACTGGAGAAATCGGCCCTCAAAACAGCCCTAGAGGAGTATCCCACCAGAGCTCAGTGGAAAAGGCACAAGGCAGCTGAGAGCTCTGTAAGGGTGGGCCATTCCTCCTAGCCGCCATCCGGACTCTGTGTCCTCTACCCGGGGTGAATTTCCCGGCACACAGAGATGGGTGTCAGCCTGTCACAAAAAGTGGCTTCCTTTAAAACAGAGGAGGGGGTCCTGAGAAAGCGGTCCAGGCAAGTCAAAACTACAAAGGGGGAGTTGGAAGGAGTTTCACCCATCCAATTACAATGAGAGTCCCTTCAAACTGAAGCCTTAGGTCGCTGTGGCTCTTGTCCCTCAGTTTCCCTGACAAGTTTCCAGCTCCAGGATCTCATGGAGCAGTAAAATCTGAGGGAAAAAAGTTGGTATCTGAGAGTTGCCACATTTTTGTATTGACACATGAATCTATTTAAAAAATAACTATCAATTCTTACCACAATCATTTCATCTATGTGAATCTTTAATGGCGGCAAAGAAATCACCACCACCACCACCACCACCATCATCGTCATCTCGGTGCTTTGAAAGTGAATATATTTAATTTCATGAAAACTCATTCCAGTAGCCCTTAAACTTGTCTTGCTGAGGACACATGACCACCAGTGGACAGGTGTTTGAGCTGAGGTTGGGATAGGGTTGAGCTGGAGAACTATGGGAGCTGGCTCTCCAGGACCAGTCGGGAGTGGGGCTCTGAAGTGCTCGGATGTCACACAGTAGGAAGTCCTTGGGGTTTCCTTGGAGTGGGTTGGGGGAGAGGCTACCTGCCGCCCTGGGTACTATGGGCAGGTGCTGGAGAACATCCTCTCCTTGGCTCACCAGAAACTCCGAGGAACCACACAGCAGAAGCTGCCCATGGACATGCTGGTGTTGGAGGATGAGAAGCACCACGGGGCTCAGAGTCTGGCCTTACAGAAGGTTAAGGTAAACGTGAGGAAAGTCCAACCTCTGCACTCAGGGGACAGGACAGGCAAGCTATGGCTTTGCTCCCCCTAGCTAGTATGCAAACCCATTATCTCAGCACCCCCTACCCCAGGAGCATGCTAACGACACAGAATCTTGGCCCCACCCCAGACCTGCTGAGTCACAATCTGCGTATGTACAAGATCCCAGGGGATGGACTCATTTTGGAAGCCCCCGCTGATGGGATCGCAATACAGCTGGGCACTATGCCCGTGTTAAGGGGCTCGGGAGGTTGTGTGTGCTGACAGGAGAGACCTCTGTGCTGCTGAGAGGAAAACCAGAGTTTCCAGAACACTGGTGTGGAGGGTGATCCCAAAGGATGCTTGTCTGAAGGGCACCAACCAGGCCATAATGGAAGTTACCTCTGGGAGAGAAGGGCTTTCTCTTCAACCCTTTTATGTTTGTATGTTTGTTTGTTTGTGTATTTGTTTTTTAGATTTTTTAAAAAATTTGAGAGAGCACGAGCAGAGGGAGGGGCAGAGGGAGCGGGAGAAGCAGGCTGCCCACTCAGCAGGGATCCCAGGACCCTGAGATCATGACCTGAGCCGAAGGCAGACTTTTAACTGACGGAGCCACCCAGACGCCCCTGTTTCTGTATTGTTTATGATCTCACACACACATGAAACTGCATGGAGAGCTGAGGACTCAGATTCCATTCTCAAGGGCTGGGCTACCTCTGAGAGTCCCTCCTCTTGCCCTTCACCTACATGAAGGCTCAAAGCTGGCAGCTCCTACGCCGTCACCTCAAGTCTCCCCTTGTCCCCTGATTGGAGCCGTCTGTGTCCCGGTCTCATCTGGATTCTCCCTCTCCTGAAAAGCTCTCCCTATCCATCTCCCCAAGCTTGACTCAGGGGTCCCCAAGGCCCCAGCATGGGGTTTGATGAGCCACCTCCATGCAGGGCCAAGAGCGTGTGCGCAAGACGTCCCTAGATCTTCGCCGGGAGATCATTGACGTGGGGGGGATCCAGAACCTCATCGAGCTGCGGAAAAAACGCAAGCAGAAGAAGCGGGAAGCCCTGGCAGCCTCCCAGGAGCCACCTCCAGAGCCTGAGGAGATCGTAAGGGTCTTGGGGAGGACCCCTGTGTCGGCGGGGGGAGCCCAGGAGGGCCTCTGATCACTGCAGGGCAGCCCTCCATGACTGCATTCGTTCCTTCCAGACTTGCCCTGTGGAAGAAGAGACATTCCTGAAAGCAGCAGTGGAAGGGAAAATGAAGGTCATTGAGAAGTTCCTGGCCGACGGGGGTTCCCCGGACACCTGTGATCAGGTGAAGTTCTACATGTACCTTCTGTCTGCCTCCCTTTCAGAGTTGCCTCCCCACTCCGCCCACCCACTTGTGGGCCTGAGAACAGGTGTTGGGGGTCCTTCGGTAGGGGGTTTGGGTGACCCCTTGCCCACGCAGGAATTTATCTAAGTCCTTAGGCCCTTTTCACCTTGAACTACCTCCAGAGTAACAAATGTCATGTTGTCTTCTAGGGAAGAAAGGGGAATGGAATTAAATAATAAGAGCCCAAACCAAGAATTTGGGGCTCAAATCCCATCTCTATGACTCCCTAACTATGTGACCTTCGGCTAGCTCTGGGCCTCAGTTTCCTCCTCTGTAAAACGGCCTGCTTCCCTCGGAGCATGTCACAGGGACCAAATGGAATATTAATTCCTCAGTTAGTATTTAGTGAATAGAGAAAAAAACGATAGCACATGTAGGATATGATATTGTTTTTGTGCTGCATTGTATATTACACTTCCTTTTAAAACGTATTGATTGTTGGATAGTGGCGAAATACATATAACCTGAAACATGCCACTTTAGTCATTTTAAGTGTACAGTTCAGTGCCATTCGTTGTATTTCCCATGCTGTGCAACCATCACCATGATTTTCAAAATGTTTCCATCGCCCCTCACACTTCTGTTTTCCCTGAAACCGCCTCTTTCACATTTCACATGCATCTCCTGGGACTGAGAAATTTGATGGTCCTCCCCTGCAGCCTGCATTACTGTGGGCTTAGACTACATGGCCTTTCCCTTCCCTGAGACTCAGGAGTCTCAGTCCTCTTGATCCATCCAAACACCTTCTACCTTCAAGCCCTGTGCCGGGTGCTGGGAGTACAAAAAAGGAAAGACCAGCGTTGAGAGAAGGGGGACATCCACACATAACCATATCTTCACTATGGGAAGATATGCCTCATGGCCTGAGGGTTTCAAGAGACCAAAGCAAAATGCTGAAGTTCATTCCTTCCTTGAATCAGGCATGGGTGTGCTCCTGCCCCTTCTGGCCCTGGGCTAGGCACCCAGGGGAAACAGTCTAGTAAGTCTTGGCCTGCCCTTCCAATACCCTCTCTGAAAGGTTCTCTGGGACCTCTGGGGCCAGCTCGGGCCTAGAGGTTTTAAGATAATGGCACTTGAGCTGTCCCGCCTCTTGAAGGAGTAGCAAGAATTCATCAAGCACTCATAGGAAGTAAGGGCAAAATGGGCATTCCCAGCAGAGGGAACAGCCTGTGTCAAGGCCTAGTTTGATGTGCTTGGGGGTGGGGGACGGTGAGAAGGTCAGAGTTCCCAGGATACAAGAGGGTTCCAAGGCTGGTCTGGATAGAACATGAAGGGACTGCCAGAACATGGAAATGATGGGGACCAAACACAGGGATCAGATTCAAAATGGTTGGTAAGGTCTATCCTCAGCCTGAGGCCAGAAATCAGGCCCTGACGGTCTCTCTGGGGACAGTTCCGCCGGACAGCACTTCATCGAGCTTCCCTGGAAGGTCACATGGAGATCCTGGAGAAGCTTCTGGAGCATGGGGCTACTGTAGACTTCCAGGATCGGGTGAGTAAGAGATGCCTATTGGGTGGGAGGTAGGAGGTGGGCCCAACACCAGTGGACCCTCCCTCCGGCCAACCTGGGACACAAACAGGTTTCCTCTGGGGCCAGCCCCCACCTCCAGTGAGTTGTATGGCCTGGCGCCATCCTCCATAAACCTGGCTTGGACCTGAGGCTTCTCCTGCTCCGCTCGGTCCACTGCCCAGGCACAGACGTGCCTTGCCCCTTCCCTGTCCTCTTTCCCTGGATTCCTCCAGCCCTCTTAGCTGAGGTCCTTTCCCCTAGGGCACTTCCTCCCCTACAGCCCCATCTTTCCCTTCTAGCTGGACTGCACAGCCATGCACTGGGCCTGTCGTGGGGGCCACTTGGAGGTCGTAAAACTCCTGCAAAGCCGAGGAGCAGACACGAACAAGAGGGACAAGGTGAGGCAATAATGCTCACAGGTGTTAAGACGGGTGGGAAGGGAGGGCAAGGGGCAGAGACCAGAAAAGCCCAGGAGGCAGGATAGTGAGCTAGTCTGATTTCTAGAGGGGCTGCAGAGTCCAGGAAGGGGTCCTTGGAGACGCCGTCTGGGGATGGGAGCAGGAAGGACAGAGGAGAGAGGATGAGAAGAAATCCACTATTTAGGGGGCTTTGAGATCACCCCAAAGAGGTGGGATTTGTTCATCCCTGTAATCCTTCATCATCCTTTGTCTATCTGTCCGTCCATCCCTCCATTCACTTATTCATCTGTTCGCTTGTTTCTTCATTCACCGTTTTTCTATTCATTCATTCCTTTGTGTGCAGCCTTGAACTAGGGACTGCCGCTGAGCCTCTGTGGCGCATCTATCACATGTCTTACAGAATTCTTATATAACTAGATGGGGAAGTGTATGTAAATTATTTATTGAGCATAAGGCTGATGTTTTATAAGCTTCTGCCATGCCCGTCCCATAGTTACCTCTCAGTAAATAGCACCTATTATAATCATTAAGAGAAGGGCAGCAGAGCTCACAGCTGTTTCCAGTTGGGTGAGAGGGGAACCATAGAAGGCCTCGCAGAGGACGAGGCATCAAATGCTTCTGAGGTAGACCACTGAATAGGATGGTGGAAATGGTAGAACTCCCAGTCCTTATGGGGCTCAGGCCCTGGCACTGGGACTTGGGGAGGGGATTAGGCTGGAGCTTGGACAACCGCCCTCCCAGAAGCACCACAGTCCAGATGGCCCTTGAGCCAGCGGTTCCTGCTTCCTTCCCACACAGCTGCTGAGTACCCCCCTGCATGTGGCAGTCCGGACGGGGCACATGGAGATTGTGCAGCACTTTCTATCCCTGGGCCTGGACATCAATGCCAAGGACAGAGTAAGTGTCCAGCTCCCCTTCTGCTCAGCCACATCCCAGGAGTGCAGGAAGCCCGAGGGTATCCACATGCCCCTGTGGGCCATACTGACTGTCACATTGGCTCTAGGAAGGGGACAGTGCCCTGCATGATGCTGTGAGGCTCAACCGCTACAAAATCATCAAACTGCTGCTCCTGCACGGGGCCGACATGTTGACCAAGAACCTAGTAAGTCCATTCCTTCCCTGATTCGGTAACGAGTGTGCACCGCTCACACAGGCTCTGCGCTGGGCACTCAGAGGAAACACAGAACCAAGAAAGACTCTGCCTGCCCTCGGAGCACACTCACAGTGGAGGGTCTCTCGGGGCATCCTGGGAATTTGGGGCCCACCCACCTTCCCAGATCTCTGTATGCTTATCTCTGTCCAGAGGGCAAGTGCAGAGAAACAGCCAGAAAGGACAGTAAGAGGACTTCCCAAAGGTCTCCAAATAGATCCGAGGGGGTCCTATTGTCCAGGCCTAAGGAGGCCAAAATCATGGAGGAACCCAACTGAAGGGAACCTAAGCGTTTGGTTGGCACGACCACCCCTAGCACACTGTGTGGGTCTAGAGTTCTCTTGGGCTCCTACGTTGCTTAGTCCACGCTCTTCTTTGGAGCCCAGAGCAATCACGAAAGAGGGGAATGGGAAGGTCCCCCTGACTCAAGAAAGACTAAAGGGATAGTGGGAAAGTCAGGAAGCTGTGCGGAGGTGGTGGGTGGGGATTTCTCAACCAGGACATTACTGACATTTGGGGCTGGAAATTTATTTGTTATGAGAGAACTCTCCTGTGCATTACAGGATCTTTAAGCAGCATCCCTGGCCTCTAGTCACCAAATGCCAGTAGTCCCCACACCCCTCACTGTGACAATCACAAACATTCTAAATATTGCTGCTTGCCCCTGATTGGAACCCCTGGTATAGATGAGGGAACCTACTGGTACAAACTTCTGAGCAGTGACAAGATCTCCGCTTGGTTCTCCCAGGCAGGAAAGACCCCGACGGACCTGGTGCAGCTGTGGCAAGCTGACACCCGGCAGGCTCTGGAGCCCCCGGAGCCAGAGCCAGGGTCAGAGCAGAATGGACTGCAAGGTCCCTCGGAGACCCAGCAGGAGCCCCCACAGCCTGTGCCAGTCCAGTAAACACCTGGCCCAGGCCAGCTGGGCACCCCTCTGGCCTGCGTGCAGCCAGAGGGTCATTAAGAACGGCCCACAGAGCCGAGGATCCTGCCATTCCTCTGCGTGCGATTCGGGACACCCACAAACTACCGCAATAAAAAAATAAAAAGTTTTTGCAATTGGTTATGTTTGTTTCCATTTGTGTCTGCAACATTCAGTAATGAGGGAAAA
The DNA here is from genome assembly GCF_009829155.1 of Mustela erminea. NCBI lineage: Eukaryota > Metazoa > Chordata > Mammalia > Carnivora > Mustelidae > Mustela > Mustela erminea. The sequence continues at coordinate 61,898,561 of NC_045627.1, forward strand.
TGGAACAAGGATAGGTTCAGGGAAGAGTGGGGTTGGAGCCCTTTGGACCCAGCTCTATGGTTTTTCCTACCCGGGCGTCTTCTTGCTTCTTTCCTGCCAGCGCTCTTCCCAAATCCCAGCGTGGGTCATCTGCTCCCGGCACCTCCGCTGCGCACCCCCCCACCCCGGTCCTGGTGACCGCTGTCCCGCAGGGCCGTGTGTAGCCAGCGCAGGCTCGTCACGTGGCGGCCCGCCCGCGCAGGAGGAGCCTGGCAGGGGATCAGGGGCCTTGGAGCGCCGGCGGGGAGTCAAGGTTCCCAGGCGGCAGCTCAGCAACCACGCTTCCACCCCGCAGGGCAGGGGCGGCTCAGCCAATCGGCTCGGGCTCCGCCAGCCGCGGCCCTACAAGCGGAAGTCGGCCTTCCGGGCGGGGCTGGCAACTGGAGGAGGAGGGCCCGACTGGGCCCCCACTAGAGAAGCTCTCCGGGGTCCGGAGTCGTACTCCAGGAACCCGCCCCCGCGCCTGGCCAGAGGGACACTGGGCTGTGGCATTTGTCCAGCCGCTCCCTAAGGGAAGAATAGCCATGGGGCCTACAGGCTTAGCCTCTGACCCTGGGGACGCTCAGCCCAGGCCTGCCCCAGCGCCAACAGTCAGGGGGCAGCAAATTTTTAACTAGACACACTGATCATTAACAAGGGTAGGAAGGAGTGTAAACTCTGTGTCACGCAGGGGCAGAGACCAGCTGGGCCTCGGGCCTCTCGCAGAGATGCTGGGCCGTGGAATCTGGTCCTCTGTGAGGCAGGGGCTGAGCAGGGGCTTGTCCAGGAAGGTGGGGGCCTGGGCGTCGGGGGAGGGGAGGAAGGTGGACATTGCAGGCATCTACCCCCCTGTGACCACCCCCTTCACTGCCACGGCAGAGGTGGACTATGAGAAACTGGAGGAGAATCTGCACAAATTGGGTACCTTACCATTCCGAGGTAAGTGGGATCTGTCCTCTGGGGGAGTGGGGGAAGATGGGAATGACCCCAGGCTCCTCAGCCAGGGAGCTGCTCAGAGACAGTCAGGTGCCCAGGGGTCATTTTATTATGGGAGAGGAGCAGATGGGACTGTTCTGGAGTTAAGAGGCAGGAAGCTCCTTGCTAGCTTGCAACCTTGACTGAGTCTCGTCTGCCTCAGTTTCCCCGGTTGTAAACTACCAGGGTGCCTTCCTAGCCCAGCATTATTGTGGGGCTCAGACTAGATAATGGGGACGAAAGTCCTTGTCAACCGAACACTGTGCGGCTGTGAAGGCAGCGAGGGGTGTCACATGGTAACGCAGCCAGTGGGCTCCTCTCCCTAAAAGCCTCGTTTGCACACTCTCTTCTGAGCCAAGCCTTCCTTAGCACAACTAATCCTGTTCTGGATCCTCTGACTCATTTCTCTCTTTACACATGGGTCTCCCCTCGCCGAGGTCAGGGACCAGACACTTATAACACTCCATGTGCGACACAGCCACAGGCACAGTAAGTGAAGGGAAGAAGAAGGGGTCAATTCCCCCCATCCTGCCCACCCTTGTCTGTCACCCATGACAAGTCCCTGAGGCGGTAACCTCACTAGCCCCATTTCACAGATGGGAAGCTGGGCCTCAGAGTGACACAGTCGCTCGCCCAAGGTCATTGCTAACACACGGTGGAGCTGGGATTTGAACCCAAGTCTGACTGAAGGACTACGCTGGGGTGTTTCACTCCACCTACACCAACCGCTGAGTTGCTAGACCACACTGTTTCAACGAATAAAGTCCGGTTGGCACCAGCTCTGGAAATGGGAGAGGTTCTGACTGCGGCGGGGCGGTGGACTCTAGATTCAAATCACAGCTCTGCCGCTGAGTTAGCTGTGAGATCATCTCTTTAAACCTCAGTCTCCCCATCTGACACCTGGGAGTAGTAATGCCCACATCGCGGGCTGGCTGGGAGAAAAATCTGAGAGAGGACAAACGAAAGCACGCAGTGAATAGGGAAGGGTTATGTACCTTAGAAGTTACAGATCCAGTGGTCACAGTCACTAGGACCACAGTGCTGTTGGCACTGTGGGCAGAGCCGCTTTGTGACAGTGACTGCTGGCCTGACTCAAACCCCATCCACATCTCAGGGCGGAGGTGCAGGCGAGCCTTCCCTAGGGCACGGTGAATGCCCTGTGAATGCCCACGGTGAGCAGTGACACAAACTCGAAGTAAATTTCTGCTCGGGCTCAGCTCGCTGGGGCCTGAAAGTCTGCACAGAGGCCAGGGTTTCTTGAAGCAAAGGGAGAAGCTCCTTGAATCTTTCATTTAAAAAAAAAATTTTTTTTAAGTAATCTCTACGCCCATTGTGGGGTTCGAACTCATGACCCCAAGATCAAGAGTCACATGCTTCACTAACTGGCACCCCTCACTTCTTGAATCTTAAGAGGCAGGAAGACTCTGCTTCACACTCCAGGTTCAAGGACATCCTGGTGCTGGGGGTGAGGTGAACTTTGTGTCCAGTGTCTGCCTGCGACCAAGATAATCCACTGACACCCCCAGGCTCCTCTCTGGATCCTTCCTTCCCTCCTACCTGATCATCCACTCCTGCCGAGGGCATAGGCTTGTCCAGGAGCACAGGCATGGGCGAAGGGTACCTCTACTTCCTGTTCTCATGGGTGCCCACTAGCCTGTTTCTCATGCAGCCCACACAGGTTCCTGCTCCTGCCCCATCTCTCTTTTACCCACACACCAGGGAGGCAGTGGGCTGGGTAGAAAGAGCTCAGCATCTGCAGTTAGAAGGCCTGGGTAAGAATTGTGGATCTGTCAGTTATGGCGACCTTGGAGAAATCACTGAACCTCTCTAATCTGATTTCTTCATTTTAGAATGGAACTGAGCCACAGGGTTAATGCATTCCTCCCCAGGAGCTCAAGTGTGAGGTCCTGGCACAAAGAATAGAGCCCATAGGGTCCTGTCCCTGCTCCCAGGACACAGCCAGAATGCCTGGGAAAGGAGCCGTGAACAAGTTTTGCTCTACAGACGGTGTTTCTCTGGCCCTATTCTGGTCTGCCGCTTTGGTTGTGCTGCCCAAGACTCAGGGGCAGAGGAGGAAGCCATCACATACCACATTGCCAGGGCCTCCTGCAGTAAGTTAAAGGTCATCTAAAGGGGAGGTGGGAAACTGCCCTTGATGAATCAGTGAACAGTTAGAGATTCTTCTGGAAGGTATTGCCTGAAACTGTAGTTCTCTTTATTTCTAATTTTTTCATTGTTAATTTTTACTGACAATTTGTATAAAGAGTATCATTTTTAAATGAAAGTTATAACTGGAGACTGGAGGGTAAAACTGTTGCAGAGGGGCCATTTGGCCCTGAACTCACTCCCACAAACAACCTCCGAGATGAACTTTGAATTGTTATTTCCAAATGAGGTCAGCAGACAACATAGATCTACTTTAGCAGGACTAGGGAGATGATGTTTCCCATAAAACTTTGAGCATATGTCTTATTCCTTTAGTATGTACACTTCTAATTAAATAGAAGTATTTTGCTTTAAAAAGTCACAATTTTATGGGGCGCCTGGGTGGCTCAAGGGAGTTAAAGCCTCTGCCTTTGGCTCGGGTCATGATCCCAGGGTCCTGGGATTGAGCCCCGCGTCGTCGGGCTCTCTGCTCGGCAGGGAGCCTGCTTCCTCCTCTCTCTCTGCCTGCCTCTCTGCCTACTTGTGATCTCTGTCAAATAAATAAATAGAATCTTTAAAAAAAGAAAAGTTACAATTTTATGGGGAGCCGGGGTGGCTCAGTTGTTAAGCATCTGCCTTCAGCTAAGGTCATGATCCCAGGGTCCTGGGATTGAGCCCCACACTGGGCTCCCCGGGAACCTGCTTCTCCCTCTCCCACTCCCTCTGCTTGTGTTCCCTCACTCACTGTGTCTCTGTCAAATAAATAAATAAAATCTTTTTTAAGAAATCACAATTTTCACAACCCTGCTTTGGCATTTACTTCTTTTTTTTTTTTTTTTTGTAAGATTTTATTTATTTGACACAGAAAGAGAGCACAAGCAGGGGGAGCAGCAGAGGGAGAGGCAGACTCCCCACTGAGCAGGGAGCCTGATGTGGGGTGTGATCCCAGGACCCTGGGATCATGACCTGAGTTGAAGGCAGACACTTAACTGACTGAACCACATAGGTACCCTGGCATTTGCTTTTTAAAAGTGAAAATTTTTTTTTTTTTTTAAATGTGTTAGATGCCTCTGGGAGAAAAACAGAGGAGCCCAGGCCTGTTTCTATCCTGAGAGGCTCTGGATGTAATTTGGGATTATAGGCCAGACTCTCCACTGTTTGTACCTACAGAGAGCCTGGTCAGGTGGCCCACCTGCTCAGCATCTAAACTGTGCCTATTTAACCAAGGCACAGGGGGAGGGGGGCAAATTCTGGGTTTGCAGGTGCATCACTAAGGCAATACATAGCAGCCGCCATTCTGGAATGGCCCCTGGGATCTGGGATCTGGTCAAGACCCTTATCCGACCCACTCTGCCTTCTCAGCTCACTGCTTGTCTCCTCTCAGTTGTGACCTCATGTTATTCTAGAATGAGCTCCTTCCTGGGCCCCTTTCCATCTGGACCCTGCTCTGTAAAGGGGTTGGGGCTGCAAATGGGGATGGAATGAGCTCAGCTGGCAGCAGGGGTGGCCCTAAATGAAAGGAGACACCAACGTCAGACTGCCAGGAATGGAGGCCAGCCCAACCAAGGGGGTCCTTCAGTCATGGTCAGTGGCTCCTGCCCCCTGGGGGGGCCACCGGATAGAGAGGGAGAGAAACCAAAGATTGGAAAAGAAGAAGGATTGAGTCACAGAATGGATCACAAGCAGAAGGCAGAAGGGACTCAAAATTGGGGAAGCTAGTTTCCCACTGACCTTGGGGACAGCTGTCAGTGTGGGAGACCGGACTTGGGCCTCAGGGAAGGCCTGCCAGGTTGGATAGGAGGGATGCTGTGGCCTCTCCCCACCCCGCCCCCTAGCTACCTTCCTCACAATGGGCTTCATTGCTGAGGTGGGAGGGGCATCCTAGGAAGGGTCCCATTGGTGGCCTGCCTGTCAGACAGCCTCAGGGAACCTGCCCTTTCAAGCATGAACCAGACCATCCGGGCTCCCTCCCTCCCAGTGTGCTCTTAGCTCTGCCTGCCTGGCTTAGGGTCCTGGAGGCCATCTTGGAGCTCATCCAGCAACCATCATGCAAGGTGGTGCTGGGGGCTGCCCTCTTACTCGGAGGTGGAGGCCTCATGCTGTGGAAGCAGAGGAAGAAGAGACGGAAGATATTCCTTGTGCCCTCACAGGAGGAGCAGGAGCCACCAGAAGGTCACAGAGCAAAGAATGAGAACTGGATTAAATCGCACTTTAGCCGCCTTTCTGAGGAGAAGCTGGCCTCCTGCAGCAGCAGCACCGCGCCTCCGCCTGAGAGCGGCAGTGGGAAGGCCAGCACCACGGTGCACGTGGAGACCGTCACCACCAGGCAAGGCGAGGTGGGCACAGCCGTGCACCGGGAGGCCTTCACCACCAAGCAGAGGTTGTCTGGCTCCTCGGTGACCAAAGAAACACACAGGGAGTCGGGAAAATCCTCGTCCACCGACGCGGCCACGTGGGCTGCTGTGGCTGCCTGCACCAAGGAGATTGACAACCTGGGACAGCAGCTGGCTAACTCCATGTTGCAGCGCGCCATGACGTACCAGAACTCAGGCCACCTGGAGTCCAAAGACATCAACCAGGAGGAGCTGAAGGCCCTTGAGGAGGTGGAGTTGAAGCTGAAGGGGAACTTCCTCATGCAGCGAGACACCGCAGTAGCTGGCCTGAACCACACGCACACCTTCCACGGCCATGGTCCCCACGGCCACCAGGGTTATCAGAGCCACCAGAGCCATAGTCTGCCCAACCGTAGCCAGCAGACCTACCACCCCTTTGAAGCCAACTAACCACAGATGGAGATCCCCTTCCCCCAACAGGGCTGGCACATGACTGCAGGCCTGTTTTCTCTCCTGTGGGGCACCCTGTGTGGCCCAGGGTGAGAGGCTGCCAGCCGAACCCCTTCCTCCGCAGCCCCCCACAGCTCCTGGACCCCTTCAAGTCTCTGAGGAGGGTCTGCTGCAGAGAATGGCTCCTGATGGAGGGGAATATGGAAGGAAGGGAAGCAGCTGAGACACACTCAGCAGGCCCCTGAAGACCCCCTGAGAGAAGATAGGCGAGGCAGATCCCAGGAGAAGCTGAGAGCCCCAGACCGACACCAGATGCCTGGAACTGAGCCAATAAAGCCTTGTATACCCTCATTCTGAGTCGGGGGGGCTCTGTGGCCAGCCTCAGGACTGGACGGGGATACGGGGAGAGGCTTCCTACTCCCACAGTCGTCTTCATGGGGCCCTTGGCCTGGGCTTTTTGCCGGGCTGATTCAAGACTCTATAAATCAGCTTCCCCGGGTCTCAGGTTCTGGGGATGAGACGTCTCCCGGGAGCTCAGCACCCACCAACCCACTGGTGGCCGGGGAAGGAGGGAGCAGCGGGTGTCAGGAGCTAGTAAGCAAGGTGGGGTGTGGGTCTCTTGTCTTCTTGGTGTCATCTTCACCTTGTCTACTGCTGCTCAAGTCCTGCACTGGAGGGCTCTCTCCCTGCTTTCCGGGGCCACTGGGATCCCCGTGAGTGCCTCCCCCTGCCTACCTTCAGAGCTGTTGTGCCCTATACTCTCTTCGTATACTCTCTATCGTACTATGGCTGTGGCTGTGGCGGCTGCTAGCACTAACTGGGAGTATTACTAGTACTACCAGCAGCTCCCTCTTTTTTTTTCTTTCCAGTTTTTAGCATATGCCATGTTCTGTGTGAAGCGTACAGCCTGGTCCCGTGGAGACAGTATTGCGTTATCTCCATCTTGCAGATGAGACCCCTGAGGCTCAGAGACGTGATTCGCCTGACAGGGCATAGACAGTGGTGTTGCTGGAGTTAGAGCCCAGCTCTGCCCGACTCCAAGGCTCAGACCCTGAGTCCTGCTGTGTGTTGCCCCTCAGTCCAGTGCCCCTTGGCCCTTCAGAGAGGGCTCCCTCTCTCATGCTTACCCCTGTCTTCTTACCCCATGTCCTGACTCTCTGTACCCTCCCTCAAGCCTGGGACTCCCCCTGCCTCCTCTTCCTGGGTCCCAAGAAGCTGTTTCTGGGGTAAGGGGTGACCTCCAGTAAGGGGGTTCAAGGGAGGCAGCTGCCTCTCCCATGAAAGTGGGGAGAAGTCAGCTACACAGCACTGTCTAACCCCCAGCGGCTCCTTTACACGGAAATGTACCATTGGCATCTGTTAATAAGCTTACCAGTGTTTCCCAGCCTGTGGGCCTCACACTCCCAGGAGAAGGCACCCAGAAAGATCCCTCCAAAAGATGGATAAATCGACAAACACCCTAAACATTGTTGATTGATTTTATGGGGCATAATTGGAAGTATTTGATTTCCTCTATCTATCCATCTATCTATCTATTTTAAAGATTTTAAGTAATCTCTACATCCAGCATGAGGCTTGAACTCACAAACCTGAGATTAAAAGTTATATGCTGGGGCACCTGGGTGGCTCAGTGGGTTAAAGCCTCTGCCTTCGGCTCAGGTCATGATCTCAGGGTCCTGGGATCGAGTCCCGCATGGGGCTCTCTGCTCAGCAGGGAGCCTGCTTCCTCCTCTCTCTCTCTCTCTGCCTGCCTCTCTGCCTACTTGTGATCTCTCTCTGTCAAATAAATAAATAAAATATTAAAAAATAATAGTAAAATAAAATAAAAGTTATATGCTCCACGGACTAAGCCAGCCAGATGCCCCAGTATTTGAATATTTTTAAAATTACTAATAAGTGACTTTATATAAATGTTAATATATATGTGTGTGTGCATATGTATATATATACACTTTAAAGATTTTTTTTTTTTTTTATTTGACAGAGAGAGATTACAAGTAGGCAGAGAGGCAGGCAGAGAGAGAGAGAGAGGGAAGCAGGCTCCCTGCTGAGCAGAGAGCCCGATGCGGGACTCGATCCCAGGACCCTGAGATCATGACCTGAGCTGAAGGCAGCGGCTCAACCCACTGAGCCACCCAGGTGCCCGTGTATATATATACACTTTAAATTTAAAATACTTCGTAACAGGGGCACCTGGCTGCCTCAGTTGGTGGAACTCTTAATCTCAGGGTCATGAGTTCAAGCCCCACATTGTGTATGAGGCCTACATTAAAAATAATTTATCAAATAAAAAACGTAGAAAAATGCTTTGTAACAAAAATGTCAATGGAAAAAAAATATTCAGTCACTCTAGAAGATGTTGGCGGCTCCCAAAGTAGACAAAAAGCAAGGGTGGTGGGGTGCCATTCAAATTCAAAGACTGCCATTGGTATTGTACCAGTGTTAATTCTCAGCGAACAGTGCTAGGTTCTAATCTAAGCACTTTACAAATAATATCTCATTTAAGCCTCACAGCTCTTTAAGGAGGGCACTGTATGGTCCCCATTTTTCATGTGAGGAAGCTGAAATTTGGTGAAGCCATTTTAACCCCCCTCCCACCCCCAAGAAAAATCTCATAGCTGATGAGTTCCTGTGCTGAAAATTACACTCAGGCTCTCGTGAGTTCAGTCTATGCATCTGAGCCACTCCACCACACTGCTGCTCCAACACCCACTGTCTTCACTCCTGACCCATCTGGGACCCTGGCTCTCCCCCTCCTCTAGTCTCCTCTCTACACCAGGGGAGGTACAGCAGGCCTAACACTGGATATCCCACCCAGAAGAGGGAGGGGGCTCTTGGCAGCATCAATGTAAAGATTTCAAAGTGCTTTCTTATGCATTTTCTTGTCTGGGCCTTTAAAAATGATTGAAAAATTTTTTAAAGATTTTATTTCTTTGACAGACAGAGATCACAAGTAGGCAGAGAAGCAGACAGAGAGAGAGGGAGAAGCAGGCTCCCCGCTGAGCAGAGAGCCCGATGTGGGGCTCGATCCCAGGACCCTGGAATCATGACCTGAGCCGAAGGCAGAGGCTTTAACCCACTGAGCCACCCAGGCGCCCCAAACATTGAAATGTTTTTATTGTCATCCCATAGAAAAGGAAATGGGGACTCAGAGACATGATGTAACTTGCTCAAAAGGGGAGTTGGGTCCAAGCCTTCCCCGACTCTGTGATACTCCCTCCTCCCCAGCCAGGCCTGATTTCCTCCTTAGGAGTCAGGACTGGGTCACATGCTCCTTTACTTGAGACAAGGGAAAGGCCACCGGGCGAGTCTTGAGCCCAGGGTCCTGCTTCCCCTCTGAGAGTGCAAAACAGCTGGGTCCAGGAGTCCCTGGAACTGGCCACCAGAATGGAGGGGGGCTTGGGGAAGAGTGAGCACTGCTGAAGAAGTGACTGGAGCAGGAACTGGCCCGGCCCAGTGGCCCACAGGGTTTCAGAGGGAGGGAGGGAGGGAGGTGTCTTTGGAGCCATTTCCATTGAGGGAGGGGCAAAAGTTCAGTCTCAGAATCCTCGACCTCGAAGTAGAGGATGCTGGTCCATTCCTCTCCGGGGCTAGCGACCCCACAGCTGGGGACAGGGGGACCCACTGGGAAACCACTAGCACCTTTTGTAACAAGACAGGAGGAGGCTCCTGGCCTGACATGGAGAAATGGACCCCGAGGAGGTAGCACAACAGAAGCCAAAAATTATTTGCCTCAAGATGCTCCCTGCAATGCCACCAAAATGCTACTTATTCAGGGAGCCATTGTGGCAATCCACCCCATGGGATCTGGTGCTGTTGTGAGCAGCATGGAAAAAGGTTCGTGGTGAAAAGTTGACTCTCCATCACACTGTGTCCCCTAAGGATGACTCACGGGAACAGTCTCTCTTGGTCCCGATGCCAGGAAACTGTGTGTCTCTGGGGCAGCTGCTTTGCTTTTATCTTGCGTTCAGCGATCTGTCAGCTGACCACATTTCCCTTTTAGCTTTGACTGTCAGGAAGCTCCAAATCAAAGTGACGGGCCCCGTCTCTCAACTGCCTGGCAGGGATTTTGTGGATCAGTATCGCCCCCCAGCTTTCTTCTCTTTCCTTTCTCCCAAGCGGTCTCCTATTTATTAATAATCTTGTTGTGTCACAGGCTGCATTTGTCAGCTATTTCAGAACACTGTTTTTGGAGGGGAAGGGAGTGGAGAGGAGGAAGAAGGGGAAAGAGAAAGTGAAATGATGGAAGCAGAGAGGAAAATGGTTTTATACTAACATTCCCTTCGGATTCAGCCAAGGGATTGATTCACAGCATCAATTCTGTGATGTAAAAGGGTTGACACCTTCCGGGGTGGCATTGGAAACCTCTCAGGTGATCGATCAAAGAGGAAAATTCAAAATAAGATCATGAGATGTCACTTTTCACCCAGAAAATTGGAAAACATTAATTCTCACTTTCATCCAGAAAATTGGCAAAAATGAATTCTGCCCAGTGTTGGCAAGGAGGAACACTAACAGACCCTTCCATGAGCCAACGGGGTGCGAACCAGCTAATGAGGCAGACGTTTGGCACATGAAGATACATGGAGGCATAACTCAGCAGTCACACACCCAAGTGAACTGTAGAGCAGCTCAGACATGGGCACAGAAGACTTTAGTGGACGTGTTTGTTTTAGCATTATTTGTGATGGCAAAACTAAGGAAACATTCTAAATGTCCCCAACGGGAGAATGAAAAGTAAAGTATTGTCAAACCTCACCATAGATTATAAATGGCAGTTAAAATGAATGAACCAGAACTGTGTACTGCTGTGGACAAAGGTCACAACATGATCTTGAGCACAAATAGCAAACCGCAGAACGTTGTTAAGAGCTTGATTCTGTTTCTGTAAAACTTACATGGCAAAAAATGTCTTGTGTCTTGTTTATGGGTCAATGTGTACATCTTAAGGGGATAAAGACATGAAGGGGAACAATGACACCCAAGTCAGGACAGCTAGAAGAGGAAGAAAAAGGTGATCCGAGGAGGGTTGCCATGGGTGCTGGGTACACACCTGTGGATTTTATTATTATCAGTTCTTTGGGGTATAGCTAAGATAGTTCATTAACACAAAGAAAATGGTGCAGACACTGCCGTCAGAACTGGGAAAAACATTCTGCCTGCATCAGGACAAAGATGGGAAGGAAATGTGTGAAAAGCTATGGTGTTGGGGAGGTAGTCACATGGGTGCATGTACCACCAATGTCCCGGTTGCTTGCAGAGGATGGGAAGGCATTGACTGTGATGGGACTTCTCTTGCAGGCTTCGTGGTCCAGGGCTCCAATGGCGAGTTTCCCTTCCTGACCAGCAGCGAGCGGCTGGAGGTGGTGAGCCGAGTCCGCCAGGCCATGCCCAAGGACAAACTCCTGCTAGCCGGCTCCGGCTGCGAGTGTGAGACCACGGTGCTCTGGGCTCAAGGGGTTGGTGGGGTGCCTGGGGCTGGTGGGGAGCCAGATTCCTTGGCCCTGGGGCTGGTTCAGGCTACTGGTTCTGTCTCTTCTGAACCCCTTGCTTGCCCTGGGATCCTAGCCCTGCCCTTCTGCTTCCTGCTGTCCCCTGTCATGTTGCCTGCTGTGGCCTATAGGCCACAGAGGGAAGACGCCGTCTTTCTTCTTATAGCCACTCAAGCCACCGTGGAGATGACTGTGAGCATGGCCCAGGTTGGGGCTGATGCTGCCATCGTAGTGACCCCTTGCTACTATCGTGGCCGCATGAGCAGCGCGGCCCTCATTCACCACTACACCAAGGTGGGTGTGAGGCGTGGGCATGGGTTTGGGGCCTGCAGCCAAGAGGAGGCTGGAGCAGGAGACGAGACAGTGAAGCTGGGGCCCGAGAGGAGAGCCTGTTTCCGATGAATGGACTCTGGGGGAACGGGGAGGGATGCTGCTGGGCGACTGACCAACTACACTGTATGGCTGTTTCCTCACCTCTCACAGGGGAGAAGTGATGGTGGCTTCCTCATGGGGTCACTGCAAGGACCTAACTCCATCAAAATACGGAGGACTGAGAACTGAGCCTGGCATATAGAAAGCACTCACGAAATGTTATTATTATCATTTATAAGCAAGGAACGCAGCACTGTGACTCCTAGTCCAGGAGGTTGGCCTGTCCAGGAGGCCCTGCGGGGACCCAGGCCCGGAGCTGCTGGTGGTGGGCTGTGCCTGGGGCTCCTCAGGCCTGGGGCAGCTGCCCTCTGCCTCTCCCTTCTTCTCTGCCTCCCTCAGGTCGCTGACCTCTCCCCCATTCCTGTGGTGCTCTACAGCGTCCCAGCCAACACGGGGCTGGACCTGCCCGTGGATGCGGTGGTCACGCTCTCCCAGCACCCAAACATCGTGGGCATCAAGGACAGTGGTGGTGACGTGAGTGGCAGCGGCTCCCGCCGGGGTCCTTCCTCTTCTCCCGGGCTCTCAGCTTCAGGGAGGCTCTGGGACCCACTTCAATCCTGGGCTCCTGTTGGGGTTCTTCCCACTATGTGGGCTCTCTGAGGCTCTGTCCACGTTTGAGGGGAGCTCTCTGGGGCCGAGGCGCTCATTCCCCCACCCTTGCCCAGCCCCCGTCTCGCGTGGCGTGGAAGCTCCAGGCTTAGCGCTCACACAGGTTTGCTGTTGCAGGTGACCAAGATGGGGCTGCTGGTTCACAAGACCAGGAGGCAGGACTTCCAGGTGTTGGCTGGATCGGCTGGCTTCCTGCTGGCCAGCTATGCCGTGGGTAGGTCTCCTGCTGCTCTCACACTGTTGCAGTGGGTGGTATAGCCAGGCCCCGCATGAAGGCTGGGTCTGGGTCTGCAGGGTCCTTTTGCCTCACTTGTCTGACTGTTGGAGGCTTACGAGTGACCTTTCTGGGCAGAAGACAGTGGCCATGTGTAGTCCTTGGGCTGTAGCAGGGATGCTTGAAGTTTGTTCTTAGTCCCAGGCTCTCTGCTTAGTTAACAAATTTATCTCTTCTAATCTCACCTTGTAAGTCATCCTCTGAGGACAGAGGCCTTGGGGCCTTTCCTCTGGTCCAGGAGTCTGTTTTCCCCTCCCCCAGCAGCCAGGCCAGAAGGAACTGTCAGACCTAGAGGGCAGGGCCTGGGATCTTCAGAGGCCCGATTCTGTTCCAGTCCAGGATCCGAGGAATGTCACCACTAAAACAGCTGTGCTGGTCTGCTGTGGGTCAGGCTCCTTGGGTTCAGGTTGGATTTGAGCCCCAGAGCCGGGAAGAGAGGACCCATCGGCTCCCTTGGGCTGAAGCCCCAGGAAGTCCAGATCTGCGTTACTTGCCCGGCGCTGCGGGGGCAATTATGGATCCTCTCCTCTGGTCTGCACAGACTGTGGCTTGTAGCCTGGGTCCTTGCACATCTCTCCTCTGCCACGTTGCAGTCTCCAAAGTGCAAGGCCAGAAGAGGGGACCCACTGAAGCCTTGTTCCTGAGGGCGGAGTAGATGGAAAGAGCCTTGGCCCTGCAGGCAGGGGGAAGTGAGTTGGAATCTCAGCTCGGCCACTTACTGAGTACCGCCGGGCGGGGTGTACAACCTCGCTGGCCTGAGCCTCTACTCTGTAAAGCAGGGAGGTGTTGTGAGAATGTGAGAGCCTCGGCGGTGTGTCTGCATAGTGACTGGCATAGAGTGGGGATCACTAAATGGTAGCTATCTTAGCTCATTCCAAATTTCCCACTCTCCGGTCTTGAGGCCACCATGCTTAGGGTCACCCCTAACTAGCCTTAGAATCACATCGCAGGTTGGCAGAGTGGCAAGGCCTCCCGAGATCACAGCCAGCCCGTTTTCACTGCCCAGATGAGAACAGAGGACTGGGAGGTCTGTGACTCATGCAAATTCATGCTGCCAGTGGGAGGAAATACGTGGTCTCCTGACTGTGTCCAGGGCTCCTTCCACTGCCCTCTACCCCCAGCATCATCCCAGGCTGAATTCACCGCGGAGGGGGAGGAATAAGATTTCAGAGGAGCAAAGGCTTCCCGTCCACTCCACCCCCTTCCCGGACTGATGAGTCAGAGGCTAGTGGAGGTGTTGTCAACTGGCCGGTGGGACTTCAGTCTGGGAGGTGTGTTGGGGGGTGCAGGGGAGGAACTGTCCTTAAGTTAGCCTCAGGCTCTGTTTCCTGACCTTCAGCCTGTGGGGTTCTACTTCAAATATGCTGGCAGCTTTTCACTCTGGAAATCTGGACTCTGGACTCACAGAGCGTGCCTTGGACATGGCTAGCATGGAAATCCATATCCTCTTTCCCAGAATAAGAGGGGAAGGGGCTCAGGGTTTGGAATCGCCCGTGAGAAGCAGCTCTGGCTGACGTTTTGCAATCTTACTGTGGGGCAGGAGCTGTGGGGGGCGTGTGTGCCCTGGCCAACGTCCTGGGGGCTCAGGTGTGCCAGCTGGAGCGACTGTGCCTCACGGGGCAATGGGAAGATGCCCAGAAACTGCAGCACCGCCTCATTGAGCCGAACACTGCGGTGAGCTCCCGCTCGATGGCCCCAGGGCATGGGGGAGGGGTGTCTGTGCCCTCAATGGGAAGTGTCTTCCCTTTCAGAAAGTCCCTTCTGGGGCGCCTGGGTGGCTCAGTGGGTTAAAGCCTCTGCTTTCGGCTCAGGTCATGATCCCAGGGTCCTGGGATTGAGCCCCACATAGGGCTCTCTGCTCTGCAGGGAGCCTGCTTCTCCCTCTCCTTCTGCCTGCCTCTCTGCCTACTTGTGATCTCTGTCTGTCAAATAAATAAATAAAATCTTTAAAAAAAAAAGTCCCTTCAGAGTACGTCCCAGCATGGGAACTCCTTGTGCCTCTCCAGAAAATCACAACTTCAGACAAAGTTGAGCCCTGTTAGTTGCACTGGAATTTATTTAGGGAGCCTGTTAAAATTTCAGCCCTGTAGACCTGGAGTAAGCATTGAGACAAATATCCTGGCTGATCATGGTGACATTAAGTAAATCCAGGGACCTTCCTTAGAGACACGCTACCTGGAGAGGGTGAACCATGGGCCTCTCCTTCAGCTTTAGAAGGGCTCAGATCCTGGAAAACAGAATGATTAGGGGTAAAGGAGGTGTTAGGAGGCTGGGTGTATTCAGAGCCTAGATTTTCCAGGAGAGTTTTGTCTTTGAGTAATCTATTCTGCAGTCAGAGGTGTACCCTGATTCTGTATTGGGCAAGTCAAGGAAACAAGCTGAGATGGAATGCCTGTCAAGAGCCCGGCCATGTGGTGCTGAGCCGTATTGGCGTCTGACGCAGGGAGGACGATGTGTTTTCCTATAGACACGTTGTATGCATATTTTATTTATTTATTTGATAGAGAGAGATCACAAGTAGGCAAAGAGGCAGGCGGGGTGGGGAGGGGAAGCAGGCTCCTTGCTGAGCAGAGAGCCCGATGCGGGACTAGATCCCAGGACCCCGAGATCAGAGATCATGACCTGAGCCAAAGGCAGCGGCTTAACTCACTGAGCCACCCAGGCCCCCCTGTATGCATATTTTATTTTATTTTTTTATTTTTAAAGATTTTTTTATTTATGTGACACAGAGAGAGATCACAAGTAGGCAGAGACGTAGGCAGAGACAGAGAGAGAGGGGGAAGAAGGCTCTCCGCCAAGCAGAGAGCCCGATGCGGGCCTCAATCCCAGGACCCTGAGATCATGACCTGAGCTGAAGGCAGAGACTTTAACCCACTGAGCCACCCAGGTGCCCCTGTATGCATATTTTAAATTAAACTTTTAATTTTGAGATAACCGTAGATTCAGATGAAGTTGTAAAAAATAATACAGGGGCACCTGGGTGGCTCAACCAGTTAAGCATCTGCCTTTGGCTCAGGTCATGATCCCAGAGAGACTGCTTCTGCCATTTCCCTGCATGTGCTCTCTCGCTCTCTCTTTCTCTCTCTAATAAATAAATAAAAATTTTTAAAAAAGAGAGAGAGAAAGAATACAGAGAGAGTCCATGTACCCATCCATCCCCCAGTTTCCCTCCAAAATATCTTACAAAATTAAAGTACAATATCACAACCAGTATTTGGACATTGATAAGGTCCAGACACAGAGTCTTTAATCACCAGAAGGATCCTTCATATTATGCATTCATGGGTACACCTGCTCCCCTCCTTCCCCCAGCCCCTCCTTAACTGCGGCAACCACCCATACGTTCACCATTTTTATACTTTTGTCAGTTCGAGACGCCCATATGAATGGGATCATAGAGTCTGCAACCTTTGAAATTGGCTGGCTTTCATTCTGCAGAATTCCCTGCAGATCCATCCAAGTTGTTGCACGCAGCAACAGCCCGTTTCTTTTTATTAATGAACGGTGGTTCACTGTGTGGCCAGGCCACGGCTCGTGGAACTGTTCACCGGTGGAAGGACAGCTGGGGTGTTGCCAGTTTGGGGCTATGAAAAGCTGCTTGAACATTCATGCACAGGGTTTTGCATGACTGTAAGTTTTCATTTTTCTGGGATAAATCAATAATTAGTGGATCATATGATGGTTGCATGTCTAGTTTTTTAAGAAACTGCCAAACTTTTCCAGAGTGCCTATGGCATTTCGTATTTACATCAGTGTAAATGTATGATTGACTCATTCTCTCTGCATCATCACCAGCTGTAAGCATTGTGACTATTTTTTATTTTAGCCATTCTGATAGGTGTGTAGTAACATTTCGTTGTGGTTTTAGCTTTCATTTCTCTGATGACTAATGCTATTGGACATCTTTTTATGTATTTACTTGCCATCTGTATATCTTCTTAAATGTCGTATGTTTCTTGCCTATTTTATAATTGGATTTTTTAAAAAAGATTTTATTTATTTATTTGACAGAGAGAAATCACAAGTAGTCGGAGAGGCAGGCAGAGAGAGAGAGGGAAGCAGGCTCCCTGCTGAGCAGAGAGCCCGATGCGGGGCTCGATCCCAGGACCCTGAGATCATAACCTGAGCCAAAGGCAGCGGCTTAACCCACTGAGCCACCCAGGCGCCCTATAATTGGATTTTTAAAAAGATTTTATTTATTTGTCAGAGTGAAAGAGAACACACAAGCTGGGGGAGCAGCAGAAGGAGAACTAGGCTCCCCGCTGAGCAGGGAACCCGAAGCAAGACTTGATCTCAGAACCCTGGGATCATAACCTAAGCCAAAGGTAGATGCTTAGCTGACTGAGCCACCCAGGCACCCTGGATTTTTTCTTTTTACCATTGAGTTTTGGAAGTTCTTTATATCTTTTAGATACCAGCAAATATTTTAGATACCATGCAAATATTTTCTCCCCATCTGTAGCTTGTCTTGTCATTCTCTGAACAGGTCTTTTACAGAACAAAAGTTTTTAATAGTTTTGATGATGTCCAATTCATCAATATTTTCATTTGTATTTATGCTTTTAATGTCAAGTGGAAGAAGGCTTTTCCCAACAGTAGACTGTGAGGACTTTTCCCTATTTTCTTTTCCTTAAAGTTTTATAGTTTTACGTTTTGAGAGCATTTTTGTATGGAGTGTGGACTTAGGTGGAGGTTCCTTTTTTTGTTTTGTTTTGTCTTTTTGCTTCTGGATATCCACTTGCTCCATTATCATTGTCAAAAAGATCATCTGTCTTCATTGAGTTATTTTTTCACCTTTGTCAAAAATCAGTTGGGCTGGGGCACCTGGGTGGCTCAGTGGGTTAAGCCTTTGCCTTTGGCTTAGGTCGTGTTCCCAGAGTCCTGGGATTGAGCCCCGTGTCCGGCTCTCTGCTCAGCGGGGAACCTGCTTCTCCCATTCTCTGCCTGCCTCTCTGCCTACTTGTGATTTCTGTCTGTCAAATAAGTAAATAAAATCTTAAAAAAAAATCGGTCAGGCATATTTGTGCCAGTTGATTTTTGGGTTCTCTGTTGCTCCCATCATTGGTGTGTATCCCTCTGCAAGACCACACCCGATTATTCTAAAGTTTATATGGAAAGGCAAAAGAATTAAATAGCTAAAGCAATTTTGGAAAAAAAAAAATAACAAAGTGGGAGGAATTAGTCTACCTGGTTTTAAGATTTATTATGGGGCACCTGGGTGGCTCAGTGGGTTAAAACATCTGCTTTCGGCTCGGGTCATGATCCCAGGGTCCTGGGATCGAGCCCTGCATCGGGCTCTCTGCTCCACGGAGAGCCTGCTTCCTCATATCTCTTCCTACCTGACTCTCTACCTACTTGTGATCTGTCTGTCAAATAAATAAATAAAATCTTTTTAAAAAAAATATTTTTATTTATTTATTTGACAGAGAGAGATCACAAGTAGGCAGAGAGGTAGGCAGAAAGAGAGAGAGAGAGGGAAGCAGGCTCCCTGCTGAGCAGAGAGCCCGATGTGGGACTCGATCCCAGGACCCTGAGATCATGACCTGAGCCAAAGGCAGCGGCTTAACCCACCGAGCCACCCAGGCGCTCAATAAATAAAATCTTAAAAAAAAAAAAAAAAGAAGAAGATTTATTACGTACCTACAGTAATCAAGTCTGTGTGGGACTACAGGAGGCATTTTGTCAATTGCTTTTCTGCCTTGATATGATTGTGTGATTTTTTTTTTCCTCTGTAGCTGGCTAATGTGGTGAGTTACATGGATGGTTTTCTAATATTGAACTAGACTTGCATCCCTGGAATAAATCCCACCTAGTCATGATGTGTAACTCTCTTCAAATATTGCTCAGTTCCATTTGCTAACACTTAGTTGAAGATTTTTCTGTCTATATTCATAGGAGATATTGGTATGTAGCTTTCCCCTTTTTTAGCACTGCGTTTGTCTGATTTTTGGTCTCCGGATAGTAATAGGTTCATCAATTCACTGGGAAGTAGTCTCTCCTCTTCTATTTTCTGGAAGAGACTGTATAGAATTGGTGTTAAATATTCTCTAAACATTTTCTAGAATTCTCCAATGAGATCATTTGGGCCTGAAGATTTCTTTTGGGGAGGGTTTTAAAAAATTATAGCTCTGCCCCTGACTTCCACTGATACTTCCCTGACAGAAGGGGTAGGAATGCCTCCTTAATGCTTCCCATGTGGCCTCCACTGACATTACAAATATGCCTGGGGTGGGGGTGGCCTCCTTCGGTGTGGGCAGTGCTGTGTAAGCCCTAACTTTCCTCTCTGCTAAGACCATCCATTGTTGGGGAGGTGGAGAGGGCACTCTTTCCTGCCAGAGTCGGGTAGAAGTTCTGGCTCCCAATTCAACCTTTGCTGGCCTGGATGGGGATGGTAGGGATGGGGCCATGGTTTTTGCAGGGGTGCCTGGCTGGAGTAGAGTGGTGATTGTCTTAAAGTTTTCCATTTTACCAGGCTGCTCCTTCCTGGTCCTTGGCTTGAATGAATAGGAGCAGGTGAACTCAGCTTTAGAGAAAGGACAGCTGAGGAGGAGGGCTCATATATTATCTGTACCCATTGGCATTTTAGGGTTACTGCCTTCTTAAGCTTCCAGCGAGGCCAAGGAACTCATCTCTGTGTTCCTTGGGTCCTGCAGTCCCTAGCTTGTCTTCCTTCTCTCTACCTTTCAGAGTCTTACATTTGTTTTTATATAATGTCCAAGGTTTTTAGCTGTATTTGTTGGGAGGAATATGGAAAAATACATCTATTCCATCTTTCTGGAAGTGGAAACTCTAAGTATTTTCCCTTCCTCCCTCCCTCCCTTCCTTTTACTTTTTCCAACCTCAAGATCAAGAGTTGCAGGCTCGGGGCACCTGGGTGGCTCAGTCAGTCAGGCAGTGAAGCAGTTAAGCATCTGCCTTCAGCTTAGGTCATGATCCCAGGGTTCTGGGATCCAGCCCCGCTTTGGGTTCCCTGGTCAGTGGACAGGTTGGGTTCCCTGCTCAGCAGGGAGTCTGCTTCTCCCTTTTCCTCTGCCTGCCACTCCACCTGCTTGTGCTGTCTCTCTCTCTCTCTCTCTGTGTCAAATAAATAAATAAATAAAATCTTAAAAAAGACAAAAGAGAGAGTTGCAGGCTCTACCAACTGAGACAGCCAGGCGCCCCTCTAAGTATTTTTCTAAATGGTGATTTTTGCCCCCCATAGAACATCAAGCTGTTTCAAAAAAATATATTGGAAAACTTAAAAATAGGTGCATTAAAACAGCATTCTTTTAGTTTTAAATATTAAAAACATAATTTATTATAATTTAACTTTCCTGGCTTGAATGGAAACAACTTCATCAAAAATTTTCTTCCTGCATCTATTCCTAGAAAAAAAAATGAACCAGAAAAACCATACAGAACACGGGTCTAGGGGCACACATTTACTTTTGCCTCAGGCCACAATATGGCAGGGCATGGTTCTGTTGAATCCTGTCTTTTTTTTTTTTTTTTTTTTAAAGATTTTATTTATTTATTTGACACACAGAGAGAGATATCACAAGTAGACAGAAAGGCAGGCGGAGAGAGAGGGAGAAGCAGGCTTCCCGCTAAGCAGAGAGCTGGATGCAGGGCTCGATCCCAGGACCCTGAAACCACGATCTGAGCCGAAGGCAGAGGCTCAACCCACTGAGCCCATGCAGGCGCCCCTCGGATCCAGTGTTTTATTTAAAACATTGACACTGGGGCGCCTGGGTGGCTCAGTGGGTTTAGCTGCTGCCTTGGGCTCGGGTCATGATCTCAGAGTCCTGGGATCGAGCCCCGCATCGGGCTCTCTGCTCAGCAGGGAGCCTACTTCCTCCTCTCTCTCTGCCTGCCTCTCTGCCTGCTTGTGATCTCCATCTGTCAAATAAATAAATAAAATCTTAAAAAAAAAAAACCCCAACATTGACACTGTTCATTGTGGGGTTTTTTTTGCATTGATTTTGATTTTTAAGAAAATATGGCACTAAATTTTACTTAACTTGATGACTGATTTTGTTGGCACCCCCTTAAGCTTTGTATCTGAGGTGATAGTTCCAGGCTAAGCAGTAATGCTTTGTTTGGGTAAAGTGGTGGGCTCTAGATCTCTCTCCCAGCTTTGATCTTTAACACCAAGGAGCAGGTGAACTCAGCTTTAGAGAAAGGACAGCTGAGGAGGAAAGCACAAGTCTCCTTGGGTATGAAGGTTCTCCTGGGATAGGATGCTCTATTAATAGGACACAAGAACTACAGAAATGAGGGCCATTCAGCTAAGCCCCATCAGGGCACAGACTCTCTGGTATGTACTGGACACTCCAGTGGGGTGGGACCTCTGCTCTCTATGCCCACCCACCTGCAGAGAGAAGGTTCCAGAACCAGCATACCACCAGGACAGGAAAAGGAGGAGCTTTTAGATCCCTTGGGGGTGTGGTTTTGTAGTGGTATTTTCCCCCATTTGATTCTTGTGACATGGGGTAGGTGTTGTCATCTCCTCGTTTGACAGATGAAGCCGTGGGCTGCCCCTTGGGAGGAGAGGATGCTTGCTGCCCCGCTAGCTCTCCGCGTGCCATCCTGCCTTACTCTTCCCTCGGGGCCTCCTCCTGTGCCAGCTCTGGGCACACACTCAGGAATGCCTGGAACACCTTTCTGCTGCCTGGGCTGTCGGCTCAGCCACCCCAGGAGCAGCTTGATGTCACCCTGTTGCCCTGCCTTGCTTGAACACAATGTCCTTCCTCTGCCTTCCCACCCAGCCAACCTCCTGCCCTGGCTATATTTAGGACTTTCTGTGTTCTTTACCGCCAAAGCATTCCGTTATTTCTGTGGGTCTGAGGAGGGGGCAGCTCAGAGACGTCACACACCCACAGTGGAAGAAAGCTTTTCTCTAGGTACTTCTTGTTCCCATCCTCTCCCTTAGGTCTTTTGCATCTCATGTTTTGAGTGTTTTGGGTGAAAAGCTGAGGTTATTAGAACATTATGGCTGGGGCCAGGCTGGGAGGAGGATGGTGTATTACTCATTTCAAGAAAAAATTCCCTGGTCACCAGTGGTAAATGGTCATCAGTCATTCATCAGCAGCTCTCAACTTTACCCCAGCCAACCTCTTTTATTATTTTACCCTTTGTGAAACCCATACTTCTAAGGTTTTACCTTCCTTCCAAAATAAAACTTTAGTAAGTAATGATTACATTCCTAGCTTTTAGGTAGTCAGAGATTCACCCAACACTTCTGATCAGCATGAAATAACCAGTTGCTGGTTATTATGCCAAAGGCGAAGAAACTTGATGCTTCATTTTCTAGAAGACCCCATGCATGATTTTAAGTTATGACAATAGCTTCTGGTCCCCCTCACAATGGAAAACCCTCCAGATATCATGTTGTCCAGCCCCTCATTTTTTTAGGCAAGAAAACTTGCTTGGATGTAGTAAGTTTGTGATATGTGGCTACATAATGGAATTTCTCAGGACAGCTGTCACATTGTTTTTCAGATTTGGGGTCAGGAGGGAGCTATGCGTGGATCAGTGTCCCTCCTACAGGGCCAGTGGAGGTCTGGGCTATGGCCGACGCTCTCACAGACCCTTCCCTTTCTTGGCCTCCCAGGCCTGTGCCCTGGCCCTAGGTCCCTGGGAACCAGGCTGCAGACCCACGGCCTTACAATCGTCTCTGGTCCCAGGTTGATGAGTGAATGCCATGTTTCTCCTCAATGGGGTGGATTTTTCTCCTAAAATCCAAAGAGGGGACTTCTTTAATCTGAGTTGTTAGCATTGTGTTCTCTACTGCTGCCCTGCCTTCTGGTCTCTCAGTCTGAATTTCCAGTCAACCAATGTATTACCAATTTGGTAAAGTTACTTTACCAGGGGAGGTGGGGAGGAACCCTAACTTTCTAAAGTGACACGTGTGTCTAGACATGTGCAGGCAGGGACTCCCCAGTATGTTCTAACAGGCCCTGCTCCACAGGTGACCCGGCGCTTTGGGATCCCCGGGCTGAAGAAGACCATGGACTGGTTTGGCTACTACGGAGGCCCCTGCCGTGCCCCCTTGCAGGAGCTGAGCCCCACGGATGAGGAGGCGCTGCATATGGACTTCAGCAGTAATGGCTGGCTCTGAGGGCATGTGCCCCGCCTGAGCCCATCTCAGCTTCCTGCCCTGTACCTGCAGCTGAAGAGGCACATGGGGGTATGAGATTTCAAAGCCTGTTTTCCTACTTCAGTCCTCTAGGGAGCCTCTCCCAGGCTCTGCCATGCACACCCATTTCCTATGCTTGCAGCCCCATGACCACTGGCATTTGTAGCCTCAACTTTGGCTCTCTAGAGACCTTCCGTCTGGGGAGGAGGAATTGCTTGTCCCTCTCCTGTGCCTTCCTATGCCCCGCGACACATGACCAGGAACCAGCCGGCAAGAGCAGGGGGCAACTGGGGCAAAAGTAAGGTCATGTATTTTACAGATGGGACGGCCGCTTAGACTTGGGGGTACACACCTAAACCCAGCACAGTGCAGCAGGGAGCCAGGGCTCTTCCTAAGAACCTGACTCCTTCCAGAGGAACCAGGGGGTGGGGGGCAGTTCGGAAACCTAATCAGAAAAGTGTCTCTGGCCTTTGAAAGGCCCCCAAGTTACATTCTAGACACAGTGCCTTTCCTAAATCCATTTTGATCATCTCATATTCTCATCTCTACCCTTGATCTCAACTATAGAGAGTGTGGAGCTGGCCCAGGGCCTTGCCAGAGTTGGTAAATAATGACACCTGGTGGATAAATGTTACATTTTAGACTTCTAGCCAACCTGGTCTGAAACATTAGGGAAAGAGACTTGGTCTGAGACCTGGCCATACTCTTGCCTTAGGCACTGTGCTTTCTTTGTTAAAAATAATACTTTGTTCTTACAATAAAGTTGAATAACTGAAAACAGTGTGGCCTTGTACAAATAGGTCTTAGGTTTCCTGCCTGGATGTCAAGAATTGCCTAGAAGCAATTTAACTTTCAAGGTCTGCTTTCTCCCAGCTCTGAGGGAGGCCCTAGCAGTCTACAGCAAAGAAGGTATTAGATCAGTGGTGGCCTAGGGGAAAGGCTTGATGAAGTTCTGGGTGGGAGGTAGGAGGCAAAAATGTTCAACTAAGATATTTAGAAATACCTTAGCACATTAGCCAAAAAGGCTGCTTTCTCTAGAAATGTTTAACCTTATTCAGTGATACTTAACTAGTGGCATAAACCAGAGATGAATGTTTTTAAAATTACTCTGGCTAAAAAGAAAGGTAAATAGGTCCTTGTTTAGGACAAAGGCTAGAGGAGAGAATATAAAAGGTATTAATCTTCAAATGAAATTGGCCATCAGGATGGTAATGAAGCTTGGGGCTTAGCACCTGTGCTCTTCTCACAGGCAACATCAAGAAGATCTGGGCTCAGAGGAGAATCCAGCCTAGGGATGGGGCAAAAATTGAGGGCTTGGGAGGCTGGCTGGTGTACTGGTAAAGCACTCAGCCTCTGGGCTTACGTTAAACAGGCCTGGGTTTAAGTTCTTAGACCTGCCCCTTCGGGTTGGTGGGACCTTGGGCAACTACTTAAGTGCCTGATCTGATCTGTAACTTGGGGATTATAACAGTTCCTTTCTCCCAGGGCTCCACAAGATCATGCATGTAAAGGGGTTAGCACAGTAGGTGAACACTGCACATTAGCTCAGTTGGGGAGGTATTGCTGCAGGAAGAGGGGAAATCCAGGCAGGAACTGACTTGCCCAAGGTAATCCAGCAGATATGAGTGCCCCCATCTCATGACGCTCAGGGCAAGAGAAGTACAGTGGAAAGTGATTTGGAATCAGAAGAACCGGGATACAAATCCCACCCAGCTCTGCCACTTTCTAGTTTGGGCAACCTGAACCCATCTGATTTAAAAAAAAAAAAAAAGGCAGGTCATTCCCTTCTCATACCTCTCATACCTCTCGGAGGTATGGAGAATTAAGTACTGTGCAGTAGAGTCTGCAGTGTCGGTCCCAAGACCCCATCTGTGATGAACTTTTAGAAACGGCAAATGGGCTGATTCATGAGGAGGCAGAGCCAGAGTCGAGAAACTAAGTATAGGCAGTTCTGCTGATTGTTTATTCCTCATAAACACTTGTTTCTACAGTACAACTCGGAGAATAAATAGAGGCACAGGGCTATAATTTCCACCACAATCTGCTGTTAGGGTAAGGGGCTGGGAGTGGAGTGGGCATGTCTGGGTTCTGGGGTAACTGGAGGCCTCCATCATAAACTACGCAGGGGTCCCATCCATCCAGATCTGACCCCCAGGGCTGACAACCAAGCTTGTGATGGAAGAGTTAACCATGAACCAAATGCAAGGAACCAAATTCTCTTTTGGTTCACTGCAGTCCTAGAACCCATCCAATTCTCCCCAAGCTCCAAGGGGCTGAGGTGGGTCTGACCTATGGGTCCACTGGGAAGGGGCTGTGTCAGCCCAAGCCATCCCTAAAGATTCAGTTACTCCATGGTAGGGCCTGAAGTGGCCCAGAGATGTCTGTCCTCTGCCCCGGGGTAACAAATACACGTTATGAGATGACTCCTCGTATCAGTTTCTTGACTGTCCCCCAGAGGGATTCTGTCCCGTGTCTAAGGAAGGAGAGAGGCACAATGGGGCACAAATTAGCTGCTGGAACTCAGGTAAGGAAGACAGCTTGTACAATCAAGGGAGAGGGAAGTCGTATTTTTACCGAACCCTTCACAGGGGGACAAGCAGACACAGATACCAGCCTGGGGAGACAAAGTGGAAGGCCCAGAGTTATGAAGCCAACCAGCAGCCAAAGAGGGGGCGACACACAGAAACACTCTTTGACTTTCATAGGACTGAGGAGCTGTCTAAGTCACCCCCATGTTTCTCCCTGTTTCTCCAGGGTAACACAAAGCACTCACCCTAATCTGGGGCTAGGATCAACTGCCCCCAGTACAGGCAGAATGAAGAAATTCTGCCTCCATGGGCAAGAAATCAAGTAGAAGCAGGTCTGTGCTGGGCGACCTGAGGCATTAGGGACAGAGAATACCAATCAGGGAGAGAGGCAGAGACAGAACTGGTGACCCTGCTGCAGGCCGCGGGGGCCAGAGTCCTCATGACTTTCGTCATGGAATCCCCACCTGGCAGGTGAGGGGGCTCGTCTCCAGGCCTCCGCTCCATGGGCATTCTCATCTCTCACATCCAGTTCACGTATTCACCATGAGTGCATCATGGGGGCCTGCGCTGTGGCCCGAGCCCGGGCGCGGGTGCACGACGCCCGTCAGGCAGCGAGATTTCTGGCTGACTTGGAGGCGCTCTGGGCCCGCTGCACGACCGCGGAGCACTTCTCCCGCCGCAGCAGCTTGTTGTTCTCAAACAGACCTTCGTTGCGGGGTATTCCGTGAGAACCGTCAGGGAAGGTCAGCAGGCCTTTGAGGGGAACAGAGCAAATGTGGGACTGATAAGGGCGTGCGTGACTCAGAGAGCAGCTCGGTATCATGGAGCAGTGGAGAAGGAAAACCTGCTGCCCTCACTCCCGAACCCTGAGCCAGCAAGCTCCACAGGCGGGCATCGGGCCTGATCCTATGGATGGGCAGACGTCCTGGAAACATCCAAGCTAACCAGGTGTACCTCCACCCCTGGCATGCTCCCACCCCCGGGCTCCCATCCTGTGGGGCTGGGACTTACCAAAACCGTCTACTCTGCCATTTTTAAATTCCCCTTCAAATGTCATGTTGTCATGTCGGATGAAGACTCCGACGCCGTTAAACTTGCCCTGGGCGAACTCCCCCTCATACCTGCAGGAACAGGAGATGGAGGTAGTGAGTTGTCAGGTTAACTGTGTGAAGCAGCTACCAGTGGGTGTTACCTATTAATGCCAAGGAGCGGAGCGGATTCTGCTTGCCTCAGAATCCCTGCCCCCACTGCCCCACTCCCAGAGGAGGGCCAGAGGGCATGTGTGATATGCGGCTCTAATCTCAAGGAGATAACGCAAGAGAATGGCAGTCGAGTGGAAGGTCACTTGGCTCCTCGCCATTTCAAATTTTAGATCTATTTATAAAATAACTCATAAAAGAACTGCTTACTTCTTGCCTGTTTTCAGAGGGCCTGGGCCAAGCTCAGATCTGAGCAGCTATTTACCACTAGCAAAGCTCATAAAGCAATGACCAGGACTTACCTTGAGCCATCGGAGAAGGTCAGTACCCCGAAGCCATTAAAGAGCCCGTTCTCAAAATGACCCAGGTAGGTGCCACCATCTGCAAACATCAGTTGACCAAAACCATGTCTGCGGCCTGAGCAAAGAGAGACAGTTGTCAGGTTGGGATAAGGCAGCTTCAGGGACCCCCTCGCTGCCTAACATCCCTTGTCGCTCGTCACCCTACCCACAAGGGAATGAAGAGAGGCAGTGATGTTAGCAGGGCAGAGAACTGCTACCCAGAGTCAGACACCAGGAAAATCCGGCTCCTGGGACCTTCCCATCTTGTCACCAACATCAGATGTGGAGCAGGTCTCTCTCGGTATGAGTGAGAGCGCTGGAAAATAAAACTAACTACCATAGTGCCTTGACTATGGTCAGACACTCTTCTGAGCACTTCGCATTTATCAACCTATCTCATTCTCGCGATGTTAAGAGGTACTATTACTATTCCCATTCACAGACAGAGAGCACAGCACTATTATTATTCCCATTTCACAGATGCAGAAAGCAAGGCTAGGAGAGGCTATCACTTGCTCAAGACCAGAGAGCTGCTGAGTGGCAGAGCAAGAAAGCAAATGCCGCAGACATCCTGGCTGGAGAGCCCTCACCACTGACTTTTGCTGCCTCTCGGAGAGGAGACAGTGCCACAGGGCACCGTGAAGCTAGGGGGCACACCTCACGGGCTGACTGGCAATACCGATTCGGGCTTTGTTACGTCAGGAGGGCTGTGCTTACCCACGGAACTGACCAGAACACAGCAAGATGCTGGAGGAGCAATCATGTCCTTCCAGCAGCTGGGACAGAGACCGCCTGGCAGAATGGTGCCCCTAAACAGCCAGATTTCAGGGGACGGCAGGTGTTGGGGAGGTAGGAGAAAGGTGGGAGATGTACCGGGCACATCCCATCTGCCCACTTGCTCCTCTCAGGCCTCAAAAATTCACGAGCTGTAGGGATCTAACGTGAGAAGAATGGGGTACATGTCGAAACCGCCGGAACTTCTCTTCACTGGCACCACTGTAAGAAGTCAAGGCTTCTCGGGGCAGCTCGTGGCTTGCTAGGACTGGCCCCACGAGGCTTTGAAGTGGTCAGACTATGTTTCTCAGGCTCTGAAGAATTTCACCAATCCTGTGACTAGATGCTTCCGAATGCAGTGAGCTGTCACAGGTAATTCAAGGCAATGACTGTCACTTACTCTTGAGTATCTCTCTGTCCTAATTTCCAGATCTTCCTGAACTTTTAAAATTCACAGGAGCCAAGTCATTGCAATGAATTCTGCATTTTCTACTTTATAGGCACTCAAAATAATTCATTTTACTCTGCCTGGTATATAAGTATTTATAAAAAGAATTCCCTGGGGCACCTGGGTGGCTCAGTGGGTTAAAGCCTCTGCCTTCTGCTCAGGTCATGATCCCAGAGTCCTGGGATCAAGCCCAGTATCAGGCTCTCTGCTCAGCAGGGAGCCTGCTTCCTCCTCTCTCTCTGCCTGCCTCTCTGCCTACTTGTGATCTCTGTCTGTCAAATAAATAAATAAAATCTTTTAAAAAAATGAATAAAAACAATTCCCAATAATACCACTAAAGAATAAAAAGAGGTTAAAACACTTTATATTCTGACGTGGAAAGGTTTAACTCATTGCTGGAGATTGGGCAAACAATGGCATTTTCTAATGCCTTTATTTAGTCCTAAAATCAAAGAAAGGAAAGGCACTATTCAGATTAAATCCTGGAATTAGACTATGAAGACTCATCCAGTTGGCTTCTCAGCCAAAGGAAGTGTTCATCACTTGATTCCCCGGGGTCCTCTCACCTTCCTTCCACTCGCCGCGATATTCCTCGCCACTGGAGTAGGTGAAGGAACCTTTTGTCAGGGTCATGGTGACAGCTTACGGAAGAAAAGGATAAACACTGCAGGAAACAGAGGCGAGAACCAGAGTCACAGGATGGCTGGAGGAAAGGTCTGCAAAGCAATTTTACAGATATATTCTATCAACTAACCAGCTAAGTATATGTTATCTTGGATACATTTAACAAACACAACCACCTTTCCAACCCCCAACTCCCACTCCCATCATCACCACCTCTGCTCAAGCAGTCTTATTTTCCTGCTGGTTTTAAAAGTTATCAGCCTTGGGGCACCTGGGTGTCTCAGTGGGTTAAAACCTCTGCCTTTGGCTCAGGTCAGGATCCCAGGGTCCTGGGATAGAGCCCCACATCGGGCTCTGTGTTCAGCAGGGAGCCTGCTTCCGCCCCCGCTTCCCTCCCCCCGGCCCCCATGCTCTGTCTCTGCCTGCCTCTCTGCCTATTTGTGATCTCTGTCTGTCAAATAAATAAATAAAATCTTTTAAAAAAATATTTAAAAAGCAAGCAAGCATGCAAAGGGCAGTCACCCATGGAGAAAACCTGGGGAATGAAAGCACAAAGAGCCACATAACCCGGATGTTCAGTGGGAAAATAATAAGCTGGGTCTTACTGCAGTGGAAGGTTTATTTACAGAGTAAGAGGAAATAAGTTTGTCTAGGTACTCAGCCGAAATCTGAAATCTGAGGACCTTTCAGATTTAAACCTAAACTCTGTTGTTTCATAGATGGAGAGAGAGAAGTGAAAAGCTAGGCTGTGGCTGGGCTGGACTAGTGTCCCGGCCTCCCCGACTGCTGCTAGTTCTTTCTTGTCTTGCTCGCTCTGCTTTTCCGGTCAGGCTACTCTAAGGAGACCTCAGAAAGCTAGGCAGGAGAGTTTCCAGCTAATGGGGAGGGGGAAAGACGGAGGCCCTGGGGGGGTTTATGAACAGGCACATAATTCGAAAGCAGTGCTTACAGAAAATGAACATGGCAGCGGGAAACGGAAGGCTTTGGAGCATCAAGAGCCCACAGCCAGAAAAGCCTGCAAGGCAGGAGATGTAATCCTTCAGGAGACTGTGCAAATGAGCACCAATGACTCTCCTGTGCTCGCACCCTTGGGATGTGACATGGCAGCACCATGTGTCCATTCACAGGCACTTTATTCCTCCGCCCCCTGGGTCTGGGTATTATGGGACTCAGCTTGGACTAATGGAACATTAGCAAAAGGGATATAGCAGAGGTCTGGGAAGTGCTCGTCCACCGCACTTGGAACTGTCCTGCCCCCAGGTGGATGAGCCCGAGCTAGTTGGCTGGTGATGAGGGGTCATGTGGAGCTACTGTCCCAGCTGCCAACAGATGCCTGGATGAGCTTGGACATGACCAACAGACCTGCTCCTGAACCCAGGCCCAATTTACTGAGTCACAGAATGATGGACTAAATATATGGTGGTTGTTTGAAACCACTATGTTTTGGGGTGGTGTGTTATTATTACCCAGCAAAAGCTAACCGATATACCCAGGTACGTGATCATAAGGCCTGAACTAGGGGGATAACAGTATAATGGGAGCAGAAGGAAGAAATGGCTATGACAGAGATATTAGAGAAAAATAAACAACCCAGCAACATTTGGAGACTGGCCAGGTATGGATTCACATATGCACTAAATGCTTGCATTCAAAGATATCCTATAAGAAGGGGATTAAGATACCTGACTAGCATTAAATACAAACAGAAGTATTTGACACATCTTAAAAAGTGTGATCCCTAGTTCTTTTTTAATTCCCTAGGTCTGTTTACTCACCTCTTCATCTTTTCCAGATCTAAGCAATACAACAGTTTTACAAGTGACAGTAACAATGCAGAGTCCTAGACCCACCCCCAGATCTACTGAATCAGATTCTGTAAGTTAGAGCCTGGGAACCTGTAGTTTTAACAAGCACATCATTAGATTGCTACACACTTGAAAGCATGAGGACTACTACTCCTACAAACAGATACACTAGGCGTGAATGTTCTCTGATCTATAAATCACTCTATTGAAAGGTCCCCTCTTAATAAGGAACCTAGAGGGGGGTGCCTGGGTGGCTCAGTGGGTTAAGCATCTGCCTTTAGCTCAGGTCATGATCCCAGGGTCCTGGGATTGAGCCCCGTGTCAGGCTCCCTGCTTCTCCCTCCCCCACTCTCCCTGCTTGTGTTCCCTCTCTCGCTGTGTCTCTCTCTGTCAAATAAACAAATAAAATCCTTTTTTAAAAGCCATAATCTAATTTCAGCTCACAGCTTTATGAGGTGGGTAGTACTATCATTTCCATTTTACAGATTAGGGAACTGAGGGGCAGAGAGGGTAAGTAAATTCACCAAGGTCCCCCAGCTAACATGCGCAAGTTAGAAGCAGAAATTTAGGGGTCAGCCTCTGGGGCCCATGCTCCTAATGGAGAAAGTATACCTACTTCAGAGAATTGTTATGGATTGAATTAAATAAGATACACTGGGGCGCCTGGATGGCTCGGCTGGTTAAATATCTGCCTTGGCTCAGGTTATGATTTCAGGATCCTGGGATCGAGCCCCATTTCAGGCTCTCTGCTCAGCGGGGAGCCTACTTCTCCCTCTCCCTTTCCCTCTGCTGCTCCCCCTACTTGTTCTCTCTCTCTGTCAGATAAATAAAATATTTTAAAAAAATTAAATATGATACATGAAAGTACCTACACCACCACTAGGCCCTGTCCACTAAATGTTATTCTTTTCCTCCTTCAAAAACAGACGTCTCAACTCACACATTCACTTACTATAATGGAAATTTCTCCAAACTCTCAGTATAAAAATGCTACCAATATAATTCAAATAACATTTGGAAAAGAAAAACCAGCAATTTTGCCTGAGGTAAATTCTAAGCTGAGAGAAAGTAAACTACAATTGCCACTTGCCTGTTTTTTTTATCGCCACACTATGGGATATTTTAATTTTGACCTACGCCATGATGTTTTTGGATACAGATGCCGTAAGCCCAGAAACATTCTGACGTGCAAACAGTTGGGCCTAAACAGAGAAGGGCTCAGTCACATCTTCTGGGCCCCGGCCCTGTCTCACAGCTCTCATTTCCTTCTAGCTATGAGAACAGATGACTTCTGAGAATCTCTGGCTCTCGCCCAAACGGGAAGCAACATTTGCTTCTACCCCCATAATGAGGCCAGCTTGGGAAGCTCTTCCAGTGGTGTCTGCGAGCCCCTCCCACAGCTCCACCAGGGATTTTCTCTCTATTGCTACTCGGGAGCTCCATGCCCAGGCTCTCTGACACAGCAGAAGATGCCCCGAGGTAGGGATCATTTTCTTCTTGTCTTAAAGCCCCTTGAACGCTCTGGGGCTATTTCTTTGACTGGTGATGCTTATACCTGGTGTGCCATCTCTGTTCCACCAATGTTCCACAAGGTTGGCATCCGATTTCAGGCTCAACCCTCTTGTCAGCCCAGCATCAGTGTGCCTGGGGTAGAGGTCAGCACGACTCCACTGCAAATACAACATTAATGAGAGGAAGAGAAGCAGTTTTCCATCGAAACTGCAGAGGAAAACTCTTTCCAGTCCAGGCAGGCTTTGATAACTACAGGCCGTCTTCAGCGCTTCCCAAAACTAATGAAGTCAGCGTACTAAAAGTCAGCTTATGGAACAAATCTGAAATATTTCATTCCTTCAAAACAAGTCAGAATCTTAAAAGGCCGTATCTTATAATACATCTTATCACTAAACAACCATTCCGAAGCATAAACACAAAATCATGATTTATGCAGGGAGATGGTAAGACAAGGGCTATTCCTTTTGAAGTCTGGCAGCTGTAAACTTGTCCTCACTCAGAGGTCTGGAAGGAGTTACTGTGGTGGCGTGTGAGGAGTCGGTCTGACTGTCCAGGGGCTTGGGGGAGCAGACTCCAACATTTGTTTACTTTTTCTCAAGGCCACGTGAAACTTCCACATAATGGCATCCCCAGGGACCAGGAGAAGGTCGCTGAAAGGAAGGGAACAGTGTTTCTCCAGTTTGAAGACTATCTTTGGACACGGTACTAGTCAGCCCCTCAAATTGTAAACCTAGCCCCTCTTCTGGTATGCTGTGGCTCTGAAGGAGAATATTCTAAAGTTTTTAAAGAGGCCAATGAAATGGAAAAGATCATCCTCTAATTACCAAACGTGGCAGATTGTAACTTCCAAAGACATTTGTGGTCGTATCTCCTGTATTACGCGTTCTATAATTTGACCTTGCCACTGCCCCATCAAAAGGTAGAGTCTAACTCTTCTTCGAATCAGCGTAGGCTTGCGATTGCTTCAACCAATAGGACATGATGGAAGAGATGGTGTGTTCCGAGGTCAGATCAGAAAAGGTGACGCATCTTCCCTCTTGCTCACTGGTCTGCTTGCCCACGGAGGTCTGACTACCCTGGGGCCACTGTGCTGCGAGGAAGATGAGCCACAAAAAGCCACATGTGTTGGTGCTCCGGTTGGCAATGCTCATCTTTGAATCAGCCGAGCCCAGGGACCAGCTGTAAGCCAAGGAGCCTTCAGATGATTCTAGCTCCCAGCCACTGAGTTGGCATCCCATCTGAGGTATCATGGAGCAAAGCGAGGTCATCCCCACGATGACCCAGAATCTGTGAGCATCATACGGTGGTTTTAAGCAGCTATGGTTGGGGTATAATGTTACACAGCTGTAGTAACTGGATCATCATCTCTCCACCTAACCCTGCGACCTCCTCTCTCATTTGTTTTTCCAAAAGTAAATTTCCATTCCTTTCTTTATCTAGGGAGACAGAGCAAATTCCCTTCAATAGTTGCTGGTCAACATGATGTCCATTCCCAAGAGCACAACTGGAAGTGCTAACTAAAGGACACACATGGACACTATGGGTCTCAGGCCATGGTTGAACCCATTTGACTAGAAACTTCTACCTATGTCCAAATAATTGATACTGTCACCGCCAGGGACAGTGATGTCCATTTATGACTTCTAAAATTAGCCAGGCTAAGTTATCGTCAGCTGTACAGTCACTGACCCAAAAAGAAATCATGGTCATTGAAACAAATCTAGTTTAATACAGAATAGCCAGTACTGATGAAAATGACTGAAAACCCAACACTTTAATAAGGATCCAAATCAGTGTTTGTATCAGTGACCCAAAAAAATCTTCTTAGAGAACAGGTTGGGGTGCCTGGGTTAAAACCTCTGGCTCAGGTTTTGATCCCAGGGTCCTGGGGTCAGGCCCCACATTGGGCTCTCTGCTCAGCAGGGAGCCTGCTTCCCCAGAGCTCTTTCTCTGCCTGCCTCTCTGTGATCTCTGTCAAATAAATAAATAAATAAAATCTTAAAACAACAACAACAACAGGTGGGCTCGGAGTTTAGGCTTCAGCTATACATATGAAATGTAGTCTCAAACCAAGAAGATTCAGTCTTCTAAACAGATACCCACCCTTTCTGATCTTTTGATAAATGGGTTGCAAAGGATCAATCCAAACATTTACTTAAAAGAAATTGACTTTTGTCCGTGAAACAAATACACTGTTGCTCTGCACAAAAGATGATACCCCTGCTATCTTTATTTTCTCCTGATCCAGATATTTCCAGATAGAACTTGGAGACAGGAATGTTAACTTTTGTTTCCATTCCATTTGTCTTTTTTTAGAGTTTAGGAATCAAACTTGCTAAAAAAAATATTATGCATTCACACTATCTTGCATTAAATTTCGGAGTATTAAAAATCACACACACACACACACACACACACACACAAAGCTACCACGAGGAGGAACAGATTTGGGGCACCTGGGTGGCTCAGTGGGTTAAAGCCTCTGCCTTCGGCCGGGGTCATGATCCTGGGTCCTGGAATTGAGCCCCGCATCGGGCTCTCTGCTTGGCAGGGAGCCTGCTTCCTCCAATCTCTCTGTCTGCCTCTCTGCCTACTTGTGATCTCTGTCTGCCAAATACATAAATAAAATCTTAAAAAAAAAAAATAAAAAAGAGGAACAGATTTTTCACTTAAAAAGTATTGTTTTGAGGCAGCCTGCTTTCCCCACATATACCTTTACATTGTTCCTCCAAAGCCTCCCCAGAGTATGAATACCTTGCCAAAGTTCTCTTAATTATAAAGAAAGCAGTCTTTGGCTTTTAGAATACTAAAGAGAAGAAAGGAAGACTCTGGTGAACAAAAATTCTGGCTTGTAAGAAACCTAGAACAAAAAGTCACACATTCCTTTTAAAGTGTTTTAAATGAGTTTGAAATAACTGTTTTTCTTATAAATTTACAAGTCTTTTTACTATAAGTCTTCCTTGAACTCAAAAAGAAAAAAAATGTTTTGCTACTAGACAAAGGTCTTATTTAGGAAGACTGTGGGACAGTTAGATTGAAGAAAGTGGGAAGAAAATCCTGATACCAGAAAGAAGATTTAAAAAAAAAAAAAAAAGGCTTGGGGACGATGAGGACTGCCATGATACTATCCTATTTCATGAAAAAGGAAATGCGTGGAGCGGATTCTAATAAATCCGAGTTACTCCTGCGGATACCTAAGCAGTTTGCAGATGCTACCTAGCCGGTGTGCCACCATCCACAAGCCTTGTTGTGTGGGACGTCTCTCCAGCAGAGTGTGACAGGCCGGCCCAGGCCAAACAAAGCCCTAGACCCAACTAAGAACATTTCCTAGTCGATCTCCCACCCCGTTCTTGGATCCCAGCACTGATCCTTCCCTCCACCCGAGCTCTGCTCTACCGCTGGGGCCAGGTCTCTGCTCACACTGGTCCACCATCCCCTCCGGACGCAGCATCCCCCCGCCCCAACCCACTCTCCAAGCCAGGTACCGTGCGCTCTCCCTGGACTCGGCCCCACGGGTAGAGACCAGAGGTTCTCTGGTCTCACGGGTTCGGTATCCCACCGGCCCCGCCCTCTAGTCAGCGCCTTCTGGATGGAATCCCGATCCCCAGCCGGTCATCTCGGGATGGACTCCTCCTTTCTCACCGACCACAAGCTCGTGGCCCCCTCCCTCCTGCGCTACGGGCCAACCTGAGCTCCGCCTTTCGGGATGACAATCACGCCCAGACGCGGGGCTCCAGCGGCCGGGACGGCGGCTCCGCCGGGCTCGCCCCTGCCACCAGCCTCTCCACCACCTCCACCAGCGCCTGCCCCACTTGACGCCGCCATCCCGGGCGGCCGCACTGGGCGCAATTCCGGCTGTCCATTGGCTGTTACCTAGGCAACCAGTAGCAACGCCACTCTCCATTGGCTCAGCGCGGACTCTGCGCCATCTTTGTGCGGGGCGGAGGGTCTCAAGAGCTCGGGTCAAACAGCCGAAAGAGGGGTGGGGCTGAACCCGTGGTCCTACCTCGGCCACTTGAGGGAGACCTCAGGTCTCGTCTGCTCAGAGACATTCTAACCGAAATGTGGACAAAAGCAAAACAAAACCAAACCTGGGTAAAAAAAAAAAAAAACGGACCACCAACTCGAGCGCTTCGGGTCCTACGCGGACCTTCAGAGCTGTAAATGACTCTTCGCTGGAGTTTAAGCGCAGAACCCAAACCTGGATTTTGAGTTTCACCTTTGTGAATTGTAACATGCTGGACCAGGCAGCTGAGGTTTAATGAGTGTCAGCCCCGTGCCAGCACCGTGATACCAGGACACTTATGCATTCACTCGTTGTAAGGAGTTGTGTTGTCATTACTCAGATCTTTGTGTTTAAAATGTATTATCGAGATTGGAGCGAATTCTCCAAATATTACGTATGCCGATCCTTTTATCCATTTATTTACTTATCAATGTGAATGCAGCTAGAAAAGAGGATCGCTGCCCTCATGGGTCTTACAGCCTAGATGTGGAGAAGAAAAGATTCATGCACAGGGAAAAACATCAAGACTATATTTAATTATTAAAAGAAGGCAAGTGCATGAAGACAGTAAACAAACTGCTCCAATTTGGGTGTTTCTTCATCTGTGAGATAGAAAATGAAAATAATAATAATAATAATAAAAAAGACTCCCTAGCACTTATATGAGAATATAGTGTAAAATTCTCAATACTGTGTCTGTGACATTATGCTCCATAAACACCAGTTTCACATTGTTTGACAAGACTTGGATTCTATGTTCAAATTCCATGTCTGCCACCAAGTGTGTGTGTGACTCAAGCCAGTTATTAAGCTCTCCAGTCTGTAAAATGAGTTGGACTAGCAGACCTATAAGATTCCACCAGCTCTAACACTCAATGGTTAAGCATGCTAAACTGTGTGGTAGCTACTATAAATAAAAACACAGTCTTTGAGAGAATGGCATGTCAAGAAAATCCTATTAGATTAAAAAGGAAATCTAATCTAACCTAATAAGAAGACCTTATTAGATTAGAGAATGTATATTAGGGAATTTGATGAAATAAGGTTAGGTAGATTGTGTGGTTAAGTTATGGAGAAACCTGAAAAATTTGGGGGAAAATATGGTTTGCAAAATACAGTGTTTTGAATGGGCAAATTCATAAACACAGAAAGTAGAAGTTACCAGGAGCTAGAGAAAGAGGGAGTTATTGTTTAATGGATACAGAGTTTTGTTGGGTTGATGAAAAAGTTTTGGGTATAGGCAGTGGTGATGGTTATGCAACATTGTGAATGTATTTAATGTTACTGAACTGTATACTTGTGAATGGCTAAAATGATAAAAAATACATCATTTTACTGCAATAAAAATGTAGTTTCTTAATCAGAGCAGTGACACCAGGAAATCAGTGTTCTAAGATAATTAATCTGGGGGGTGCCTGGGTGGCTCAGTGGGTTCTGCTCAGG
The DNA here is from genome assembly GCF_009829155.1 of Mustela erminea. Taxonomy (NCBI): domain Eukaryota; kingdom Metazoa; phylum Chordata; class Mammalia; order Carnivora; family Mustelidae; genus Mustela; species Mustela erminea. Next base: position 61,936,086 of record NC_045627.1, read on the forward strand.
TCATGATCTCAGGGTCCTGGGATCAAGCCCCGCATCAGGCTCTCTGTTCAGCGAGGAGCCTGCTTCTTCCTCTCTCTGCCTACTTGTGATCTCTGTCTGTCAAATAAGTAAAATCTTTAAAAAAAAAAAAAAAAGGAAAAGAAAATTAATCTGGTAGTGATGTTCAGAGATAACCAGAGAGATTGGAAGTAGAAGAGCAAACTCAAGCTATTTTAATAATGTAGAAAAGAGGGGTGCCTGGATGGCTCAGTGGGTTAAAGCCTCTGCCTTTGCCTCCGGTCATGATACCAGGGTCCTGGGATCAAGCCCTGCATCCAGCTCTCTGCTCCGTGGGGAGCCTGCTTCCTCCTCTCTCTCTGCCTGCCTCTCTGCCTACTTGTGGTCTTTGTCTGTCAAATAAACAAATAAAATCTTTAAAAAAAATAATGTAGAAAAGACGTCTTGAGAGTCTCCAAAGTAATGTGGCATCAGAGAATATGGAAAGAAAGGGAGTACATAATGATGTAGGAAAGATGTTGGGGTTCAGAGCCAATGGCCTAGAAAGAATTTTTGAGACATCTTCAGTGTAAAAAGGTGGTTTTATTAAAGCATAGGGACAGATCACAGGGACAGGACCTGTGGGCAGAAAGAATTGTACTAGGGTAATGAAGAGTGACTGGTTATATACTTTCAAGTTGTGAGGGGGTTATACATAGTGTAAATCTATAAGGAATTTTGGAAATAAGGTTTCCAAGACCTTGAGGGGACTAGCTCTTGTTAGGAAAAGGTCATTTATTACTTTCTAATAAAACCTTAGTCATGAGACCCTTCAATGTGTATTGGTGGGTCATAGGATTGGGCTGATGGCCAACAGATATCTTGGGGGTAGAGATAAAGGAAGTTTCCAAAGAAATTTTTATATGTTGAAGTAGACTTACAGGATGGGGTGTGGGGATCGTTGGGATAATGTTAAGCTAAGCATTTTCCCTTAGCAAAGTATTAATGTCAGGACAGCTGAGTTCCTAGAGAAATGTCACTCTGCCTGTTTTAAGTACTTGTGAGTGGGCTTTAAGTAGCAGGGAAATTTAATTCTTCTTTTGCCTTTGCTTCCCACAACACATATGAAACACATCTCATAGAGATATTTAACAAGAGACAATATAGTGTTAAAAGCATTGAGCTAGTCTGCCTAGCTGCATGACCACATGCAAGTCACTTTACTCATTTTCCAAAATCATAAGATCTGTAATGCCGTTTATGTGTAATTCAGTTATATTCATGTAATTTACAAGAAACAATATCTGGCATTTGGTGAGTGCTAGCTCTTCATAGGTAATAGAGAATATATTAATATATATTAATTATATATATATTAATATATATTAATATATATTATATAATATATTATATAATATATTAATATATAATATATATAATATATTAATATATTAATATATTGACCTTTTTTTTTTTTTTTTTGGTCCAGTAGAACAAGTTCTAAGTGGTAGAATCAAAAATAGATTTTGAGAATTTCCCTTAGAGTTCTCAAGGGAGAACTCTAAATCTTGCAGCTTTCCTTGACAATAATTTGAAGCTTATGGGCTAAATGAGATGAATAATACCAAGAGATCATCTTTGTGGATGTGACCCCTGGGGTGCAAGAGGCAAGTATTACTGAATTATTTGGTGTCTGGATGGAAAGGAAAATACATGTCTTCTAACTAAAAGAGGAAACTGTATGGAAAACTGTATGAACCTTTGCCTAAAATGCCAAAAAAAGTTTAAGGCATTCTCACACTTACAATTAAACAATAGTTTTTTCAGTGCAATTCAATGCAGTTCAGTACTTCTAGTATTTCTAGTACTGTGACAATAATTTGATTCAAGGAAGAATGACTATGAAATATTGGTTACAATATGGCTGATTATCTCCTGTGAAAACCCATGTCTCTAGTCTGCTGGTGATTCTAAGCACAAAAACAAAAACAACATCAATGATAAAAATGTGGTACCATTTGTTGAGTATACTAATCACTGTGCTAAGTGTTTTACTATCTTGATTCTTATTTGAGGGAGGGATGATCATTTTTAGTGCACTTTTTAGGTACTAAGCACTATGCTCAGTGTTTTATATACATTATTGTCATTCTTATTTAATTGAGGAAGGGATAGTAAAACACTTAGCACAGGTGGCCTTCAAACTCAAATGACTTTGATTCCCTCTTTTCTCCCTCTCCCCTTATCTAATTACATTCTTTCTTTAAAACCTATCTCATACAACGACCTCTTTAAGGCCTTTGCTGACTTTCTAGCCTACCCCCAAATCGCTGAACTTCTATTATGAGTTTTCAGTTTTCAGTGTTGGCGCCTTTTCTCTTGCTGCCTCAGAGAGCTGTATGTCTTCCCCTTGAGGGCAAGGACAGTTTTTTCTTCTCTTTTCCGCTAATAAAAATATACAGAGTCCCTATCGTGTCTGGACAGCAAGGTTTTACAATGGTGAATAAAACAGTCACGTACTCAGCTCAGGGAACTTTCTAATCTAATAAGATCATATCTTTCTTCAATGGACAAAGAAGCATAGAGCATTCGGGCCGGACACTGTGTAAATTGCATTAAGCCTGTGGTTTTTATAAACCTTTTTATTTAGGTAGATTAGGGATTTTTTTTTAAGATTTTGTTTATTTATTTGACAGAGATCACAAGTAGGCAGAGAGGCAGGCAGAGAGAGAGAGGAGGAAGCAGGCTCCCTGCCGAGCAGAGAGCCCTATGCCGGGCTCGATTCCTCATGACCTGAGCAGAAGGCAGAGGCTTTAACCCACTGAGCCACCCAAGCCCCCAGATTAGGGATTTTTGTTTCTTTGCTTCAGTTTTGTCTCTCTAGAATTTAGGACATAGTAAGTGCTTGATAAGTGTTTTATGAATGCATGATTGAATGAATGCAGATACAAAGATTAGATTTCTCTACTTTCATAGCAGGTTGGTTCATAGTACACACTCAACAAATGACTGATTAAGTAGTCTACTGAAAGCTCCTCAAGACAGCTCAGCAATTGAAGCTAGGGGAGGGGCTGGGTTGGTAAGAGCAGGGGGCGTGTCTGACCCGGGTTTGGCTCCTGGAGCATGCGCAATCTCCACAGACGGTGACGGGCGAAAAATGCGGAGGGCGCGATTACGTAGACGCTAGTTCTGATTGGCTACCGTTCGCGCGCGAGGGGTCGTGCCTACTCGTCGCCAAGTAAACAGGCTAGGTGAGGGCGGGGCCAACGAGGCGCCGCGACCTGGTTGGCCAGGCGTGGGTTGGGGGTTTCGCGGATTGGTCCCGGCCGGGAGCTCAGCTGTGTGGAGCGCACCGGGACTCGGAGCCGGCGGCCTGAGGGATGGACGAAACGAGCCCACTGGTGTCCCCCGAGCGGGCCCAACCCCCGGACTACACCTTCCCGTCCGGCTCGGGCGCTCACTTTCCGCAGGTGCCGGGGGGCGCGGTCCGAGTGGCGGCGGCTGCCGGCCCGGCCCCCTCTCCGCCGGGCTCCCCAGGCCACGACCGCGAGCGGCAGCCGCTGCTGGACCGGGCTCGGGGCGCGGCGGCCCAAGGCCAGACCCAAACCGTGGCGGCGCAGGCCCAAGCCCTGGCCGCCCAGGCGGCGGCGGCGGCCCACGCCGCGCAGGCCCACCGCGAGCGGAACGAGTTCCCGGAGGACCCCGAGTTCGAGGCGGTAGTGCGGCAGGCCGAGCTGGCCATCGAACGCTGCATCTTCCCCGAGCGCATCTACCAAGGCTCCAGCGGAAGCTACTTCGTCAAGGACCCTCAGGGGGTGAGAGCGGGGTGGGGGCCGCCGCCGCCCCCGCCTTCGGGGAGGGTGGGCCTGTCCGGGGGAGTTAGCCGCTTCGCACAGCGAGAGGGAGAAGGGGGGTTGAAAGGCTGCGAAAGGGAGAAACTTCACAGTGCAGAGCCCCTTGGCAAGATTTTGGAATGCCCCTGAGGACTGGAGATGGAGAAGCTCTGCGAACTGAAGAAATAAATCAGAACCTATTTGGTGGGGGAGGAGTGAGCGGAGAATGAAAAGAGGAAATTGACCAGATACAGGCGAGGGGCCCGGCGGTGTGGTGGGGCAATCGGCCTGTCGACAGAGACGCGCGGGGAGATGCTGCCTTCTAGTAGGTTCCTTAGCTTTAAACTACGGAGACTGCTATTCGGCCATTGTCCTACAGATTTGAGCTTTGGGCCCATTTTCTCTTTTTGGACCGAACCAGCGTTGTCGCTGTTCACTGGAGGACGGGTGATCGATCAAGGGATCTGAGGGTTCAGTTCCAGCCTTCTGTGTTGTGGGGATCTACCACCGTCCCAGGGCTCTTACTGGCAGACGTCAGTGATGGAGTGGGTGGACTTAAACCAGTTTCATCTGTCCTGGTTATTGCTCACTTCTGGGAAATTGTTCAAATTCTTTTTTATCGTTCTTCAGTAAAGAATGCGGAGTTTTAGAAACAAAGGACTGCCTGCTACATTTTACTTTTATTTCTCTCCCAGGACTATCAGCAGTTTGCTTTTTAGCTAAGGCAAAGCTGACCTTTATTTTGTCCCTTGTATGTGTTTAAAGGGAGATGGGGATGATTGGGTTGGGAATGGACATGCGGTGACCAGGGCAGCTGAGAGGTGACTATTCTTTTGATAGCTGCAGAAGAATTTAAGGCATTTATATCAAACCAGAGGTATCATTGGAATATCAGTGGGTCAAACCATGTTTTTCCTGTCAGAGTTCTCAGATGGGCCAGAATGGTTTATTGGAAAAATACACTATTGTTATACTTATTAAAATAATGGTTGTCAAATCCTGAGAATTTTCATTGCATTTCTCCCGTGTGAACTCTTTAGCTGGGTGGTGTGCTGTTCTTCTTCTTCTTTTTTTTTTTTTTAAGATTTTATTTATTTATTTGACAGACAGAGATCGCAAGTAGGCAGAGAGGGAGGCAGAGAGAGAGAGAGAGAGGGAAGCAGGCTCCCCAGGCTCCCCAGGCTCCTCGCTGAGCAGAGAGCCTGAGGCGGGACTCGATCCCAGGACCCTGGGATCAGGTCTGACCTGAACCGAAGGCAGAGGTTTTAACCCACTAAGCCACCCAGGTGCCCCTGGTGTGCTGTTCTTGTAGGAGTGCTGAGTGGCCAGGATGGACTCTGACTTGTAGCCCTTGGTTGGGTTCATTGAATGATCTGGTCATTCTCCCAGATGTTGTTGTTCCTTAATTATCAAGAACCAGAAGGCAATTCTGCCATCAATGCAGTTAACATAAACTGAATTGGGGAAGTTGGGGAAAACTTTGAGAATAAGAGTTCTTTCCAAGTCTGTCAAGTAAGGGAGCAGTGAGTTAAATTGAAAGCTCAAAGGGGAACCATTACTTCTAGAAGAAAAGGAGAGTGGGTATCCTGAAGCCTAAATGTTAGCAATATACTTTTGTTTTTTATGTAAGTGTTTTTTATTTTTTATTTCATTTTCCTTTTTTTTTATCTTGTTGGCTGATGTAAGAAGGGGCTAATTATCTTTAATAGGTATAGGAACAGGAGGAAGGTTTTTATTTTTCTTTCATGACACTATTACAGCTTTGTTGGAAGTGTGTCAGGTCAGCTGAGAAGTGATCTGGTGCTCTGGCAGGTGGGAGTAATAAGATCTCTCACTTCTACCTGGCAGGTAAAGCACTACCACCTCTGTGCATAGGCTACAGAGAATGACAGATTACGGGTATGTTTCTTGGTGATTTGTAGGACCCCAGGGTCTAAAATTTCCTGGCCACTGCCCTTTCTTAGAGAGGAAGTCGAAACACATATGCCCTGACAAAACTTACTGATATAACCATCTTGCTCACATTGAAGAAAATGTGGTTCAGAGCAGAGGACCACTTCCTAAATGCTGTGGTGAGTTTCAATGAACCACAGACCCCCTGTGGTTGGTCGTGTCATCTTTGACCCTGCTCCAAATGTGTTTGTTTATTTTATTTAATAAATGCATAGATAGCACTTACTATATGCTATGTAATGTTTTAAGTGCTTTACGAATAATAATTCACTTAGCACTTAGAGCAATACCCTTGGAGGTAGGTACTGTTATTATCCCCACAGATGATGACAATGATGACATCAGGGCACATAGTGTAACTAATATGCTTAGGGTCTTAACAGCTAGTAAGTGGGAGGCAGGATTCAGACCCAGACCAACTGGCTCCAGAATTCATGCTCCTAAGCATTATGCAGTGCTGCCTTAAAGTTAGTCATCTGAATTTCTGCTTCCCCTTTTCATCTTCCATATTGGTTAAGATTATATTTGGTTATTTGGCAGAAAATTTAAAATAATAATGACTCGAATAAAGGTACATTGAACTCTTTGTAGATGAACTCTCATAGATGAGCTCCCTAGGCTGCCTGGGGCTGGCATGACAATATGAACAGTGTGCATCCTTCCATCCAGCTGGTGAGCCATCCCTAGCATGTGGGTTCCACTTCATGATCCAAGATGGCTGCTCAGACTGCAGACATCTTGTCTGTTTTTCAGCCAGTTGGATGAAGGAAAAGAGAGGAAGAGTATGCCCTCTTCCTTGAAGATATTTTCTAGAAGTCTCACCAGACTGTTTTTATATTCTGTTGTCCAGAATTTAATGGCAGTAGTGGTTGGGAACTGTAGTCTTTATTTTGCCTCACTAAAAATGCGAAGTCCCACGTCCAAGGAAGAAGAGGGAACAGAGATTGGAGGAACCAGCAGATTCTGCCAGAGCTGCTTTTGGAGCTAAAGAGGATGGAAGGTTCTTGAAGATAATAGCCCTGATTTCATTTTCCAATTTAGGATGGTTTCTCCCTCAGGGCAAGCAAGTGGGGACCTAGAGACAAGTAAGATGGAAAATGCTAGATCAGAAGGCATGGTAGAGAGTGCTCATATTACCCTCCTCACTTGCATTCTTGTGCTTTCTGGTCTTATGCTCAATCACCTATGAAAATATTTTTTGAGCATTTTCTGTTTTGTGAGGCTAGTAATACTATATGTTCATATTGCCAAGAATCATAGAATAGCATGTGATTCATTAATTGGTTAAGAAGATTAAATGCGAGAGCACACATGAGAGCCCCTTGGCATAGTTCCTGGTGCTTAGCAGGAGCTCAGAGTGTTTTGGTTTTTGTTAGATTAATGCCCACTGACCTCTGGATTAGCCTTTCTTGGATACATGGCACTGAATAAAGCAAAAGTAGTATAATTTTGAGATGATGATTTTATGAACGCTGAGAATAGTAATTTAGTAGATAATGCTAATTGGTGTCTGCTTCATAATTTTACAGATACTGCTTATATGTTTTAGGAACTAGGACTTATATCAGTAATTTGCAGTCTTTTAAAAATACTTATCCATCAAGAGCTTGTCATGAAAATTGTACAGGTTTTTTTTTTCATTTTTCAAATATAAAATTATGTTAGTATGTAATACTGAGTGTACTTCTTTCAACTACCTGTGCCCTCCACAAAGAAATTCTGATGTCCTTACACATGGTTGAGAGCAACACTGATAGCCCAATAAAGAATAAAGATCGCAAAGAGAATAATTCTCTTAATTCTTATTAATTTATTTGAGAGAGAAAGAGTGAGAGAACGCGTGCAAGCACAGAGGGAAAGGGATATGCATACTCCCCATGGAGCAGAGAGCCGAACTTGGGGCTCAATTACTGGGACCCTGAGATCACGACCTTAGCTGAAGGCAGATGCTTTCACTGACTGAGTCACCCAGGCACCCCAAGAATAACTTTTTTTTTTTTTTTTAACTAGAATGTTAAGAGGTAGTCAAGTTTGTATGTCATATTTAGATGTAGTTCTTGAGGTTTTTAAACATCATTACCGCCTATTTTAGGAACCTTTCCTAGGCCACCAGTTGTAATGGTTGAGACAGGTTGGGTTATTGACAGTGGATAGGAAAATAAATACAGGCTAAATCTCTTCTGTTGCATTTTATTTGGATCCCATCTTCTTTCAGGGCCTAATAGATTTGGAGTAACCCATCCCTCTCTTTTCTAAGAGTTAATATGTAAGTAAGGCTTCTTTGCCTAAATAGGAGTGCTATTTCTATCCAACTGTTAATACAGAATATAGGGGTTCTCAGAGTGAGGCTGTAGGACCTGTAGGCATCTTTTTAGGGGTGCACAGTGAAAATTATTTTTCTAGCCGTTTTAAGACTGCCTGCCATTTTCATTCTCACTTCCTTATGAGTGCATAGTAGAGATTTCCAGAGGCTACTTGATATGTGATATTGAAACAGATTGAATATTAAGGAAGATGTGAAAATGCAGTTGCCTTTTATTAAGCCAGACACTAGAGAGATTTGCAAAATTAGAAAAGAGTGCCTCCCTTTTCATTAAAAATTGTTTTTGAAAATGGTTATATTTCTTTTTTTTTTATAATTTTTTATAAACATATAATGTATTATTAGCCCCAGGGGTACAGATCTGTGAATCGCCAGGTTTACACACTTCACAGCACTCATCATAGCACACACCCGCGCCGAAAATGGTTATTTTTCATAAAGACATAACATCTATATTAACATATATTAGGTTTATTTTTATTAAGTGAATTAACAGTCTTAACATTTCAGTTTTAATTTGTAATACAGCAGATGTAGGTTTTACCCACATAAACAAAAGTTTTGTAGATCTTTAATAATTAAGAGTTTAAAGGAATCTTCAGACCAAAATGTTAGAGAATCATCAGCTTCACGTTTACCAAATTAAAAAGAAAAAACTTTTATTAGAAGTTATTTCTGGGTATTTCACTGTACAATATGAGTGATGTGCTTGAACTATCTTAAATTTTAGCCTTGCATAATGCCCTCCTCCTTGGGGCTGCTAGATAGAGAAACCCTTTTTCTTTCCGGTCCCAGAATTTGGTTGTGGGTTTTGACCCCTGCCAGTGAGTAAGTGGCCTCTTGATTCCTGTGCAGTTCTCTTTGGATCCCAAGCTCCATTGCTGCTGCTGCTTAAGCTCCCTGTACCTCAGCCCCTTCATTAAAGGAAGGTTAGTCAGTGGGTGGTAAGGAAAGGTGTTTGAAAAACATCGGCATCAAACAGAAGCTTACTGCAAACTAAATGTAAGAAAGGAATTGAAAGTAGAGTAAGGAGGAGAGAGGTGAGAGAAAAATCAGGCAGTGGACATTTTCTTTCTCAACCAAATAATGGTGGGGTGCCTTTCTGATTCAACTGGTTCTAGAATGGTCTTAAGTATTCAGTCTTAAGTATACAGCTGAAAATGTGAAGTTCATATTAGCTTTGGAAATTAGGCCTGAGGCTGTGTCTTGTATCAGCTAGCAAACCTGCAGTGCTCACATACTGTCTTACACAAATGACATACTGAGCACGTTAGCAGAACTGAATTGAACTGAAGGCCATGCTTAGTCCCAAAGGGCACTTGTCTCCCTTTCTGCCTAATACCTTTCTGTTCCTCCATCCTTCTCACACTACAGTCCCTCCATTTGTCCAGTCCAGACGTTATTATTTAATGAACCCTGTGTGATACTGAGGTAGTGATGATCACTAATGCTTTCACAGTCCTCAGGATGCTTTTCAATTCTCCTGTCAGAGGGAAATGGCGAAGTTTGAGAGGTGAGTCTGTAAATGAGACTTTGGCTGTGATCTTGGCCTTCAGGTTCTGCTTTCTTTAATGGAGGTATTTAAGCCTCAGTCCTAGTGTCTTTCAGCCTCCATAATAGGGTTGTCTTGGTCTTCCTCCCACTGGGAACCGGTCTGCCGAACTCCACTTTGTACCTCAGTTGAACTGACTCAGGTTGTGGCATGGGCCTCAAGCTGTCCGTGGTTTTATTGTCTAGTTCTAGAGCATTATCATGGACTCATTGGTCATTCTCTGAGTGACAGGAACTCCTTGTTACTGCTGCTGTGTGGTTTGGAGCTCAGGGTTCCTGGGGCAGAGACAGAAAGATTGCTAACTTGGGCCTTTTGCTAGACATTTTGGATAAAAAGGTAATTCTGAAGACTTAGGTTATGAATTTAAGCACTTGACTTTTCCCAGTGAATCAGTAAGGTTGTTTGTGTTTAAAATAAAATTATTCCTTTGGAAGGAGGAGAGTTCTGTATTTTTCTAGTCCGCTCAGATTCTTGTAAGACTTGAACCAGCCTCAAGAAGGACCAATTATTTTTGGAGACATGCATCTAGCCAATTCCTAATATGAGCACATACTTAATGCAGGCAGATGGGCGTATGTTTTCTGCTGTGACCTGCCTGTCAGGAAGTGACACCCACAGGAAAATGTCTTATGACCCAGACTAGCTTGAGTGGCTGTGGAGTGAGAGAGAGGGAGAGTCATATGATACAAAGATGAATCACTTGGATAGCATATTTGCTTTTCTTCCTTTGAAAGTACCAGTTTGGGGACTAGAGGGAATGAGACAAATGTGAAATAACCATGGAGGGCTGCCTGGCCTGGGGAAGAAGACTCCAGAAGGGAGGCCCATTGTTTCAGGGTTAGAGCAGCATCCCGGATTTCTAAGAACCTCTGAGGGTTAAGTTTTCACCTGCAAGAGAAGATGGGTTTTAGTCTTTGTGGCCTCTCATGTCCTGATTTCTTGTCTATCAGAGTTACTTAAAAGAACCCAATTCTAATCAGGTGGCAGATTCTTTTTCCTGCTGTGAGTTTTCCCTTCCATTGCTTTCTTAGTTTGTCATTCCTAAACTTTTTATTTTAAGATTTTGTTAACACCCGGGGAGTGGGATAGTAAGGCTGATAGAGGAAATCAAACACTGATGGAGTTAACCTCATTCCATAATACCTTACTAATTTCCTTTCAGTTGGTACTTTTTTGAGCCTTTACCTAATTGTTGCAGAACAAGTTTGTATGAATTCACCTTGGAAGTTGGGGTTTGATGGTGTTAAAGTCTGTTTTACCATGTATACTAGGCATGGCATCTTCTTTGGCCACAGCCCTTTCTGGCAGTGGGACAGTTAGCTGCACACATGAGCCGTGTCTTCCCCTTACAAGCTGGGGAGAAGCCAGTGTCTGTCTTTAAGGATTGTCTTCCTATGCCTTCTCGTTTCTTTCTAGAGTCCTGCTGACCTGGTCTGTGACCCACTTTAATTAATTTGCCTTTAACATCCTATTTTTCTTTTCTCTCTGTAGAAGATCATTGCTGTCTTCAAACCCAAGAATGAAGAGCCATATGGGCACCTTAATCCTAAGTGGACCAAATGGCTGCAGAAGCTATGCTGTCCCTGCTGCTTTGGCCGTGACTGCCTTGTCCTCAACCAGGGCTATCTCTCAGAGGCAGGGGCCAGTCTGGTGGACCAAAAACTGGAACTCAACATTGTACCCCGTACAAAGGTCAGTGACCTGTCACCAGGGAGCCTTGATCCCTATCCAGAGTTTTCCTGGGCCTAAGTCCTGCTACATGTTAACCGAGCTATTATGTCTAAGGAGGACTATGTATGCCCTGAATCTAGGGCTCTCAGCCTTTTTGGAGGGAAGGTGGTAGGTTTAGGCTCATGATTTGATGGAAGCTATCCTGAGAAGGATACACGTAAAAGTTTTGCATACAATTTCTGGAAATTCACTGACCCTCTGGTGCATATTTATGGGTTTTCCAGGTCTTTTGGTCCCAGGTAAACTGCAAGCTGGTTAGAAATCTGGCTACTTTTGTAGCTCGTTGTCTTAAATTTCCAAGATATTCCTTGATTTAGATATGTTCTAAAATGGACTAACTGATGTTAGCTAGTCACTAAAGTAAAGTCTGGCAGGAAGGAGTCTAGGGTGGGCTGAGGGTTAAAGTAAAGTAAAGTAAAGGCTTGGACATGTACAGAGAACTGACCTGGAATTCTCATCAATCTTTATGCTATGGGAGACTGGTACTTAACTGAACATAACAAAATTGGGGTCCCAGATCTAGGTAAATCCACACTTAGAATGAATTTGCACACACCTTATATGTATGATAGACTTAGCTTAGGTTCTAATCCCTACCACCCCCCCAGTATGCTGAAATAACAGAATTGATTGCATACATTTTAGGAAGTTTACTGATGCCAGGTGAAGAGCCCCTGTACTACAGGGTGTCAGTGGAACTTTCCAAGGGTTGTGAGGGGAAGGAATGCCTGCTGGTCAGCATATGAACATTCAAGGACACATCATCACCCATTTAGTATGTGTGGCTACCTGAGATTTAGTAACAACTTAAGGTGAAGCTCTGATCTGCTGCCCTAAGGCTGCAGGGGCATCTTTATAGCTATGGGCTTTAATCCTCTGAGAATTTGATGAAGGCTGGAGATCTCACTCCCAGAAAAAATTCATATATTTGCAATTGTTGTTTTGCATGTAATTTCACGGAGATGGTTCATGGATTGCTTGGAGTCCATTCCTCGGCCTTGTAGAGACCATGCCAATAGACTAAAGACCCCCGCTTGAGGTTTTCTTTGCAGGTTTAGGTAGTAGACTCTGGCCAAAGAGATGGATCAGCAGACAGGAGCTTCCCTTCAAACCTCTTTTTTTCTGTTTTCCCAGGGTATTTTAGAGAAATTATGATTGTTTTGGTTGTTTAACTGCTCTTTTACCGCCAAACTCCAAACAATAAGCCAGCTGGTTTGTAAGTTTGTAGAAGTCAGGGACCATTTCTTGAAATTTCCTTTTATTCTCAGCCCCTAGCAAAGCACTGTGGTTTTTTGTTTGTTTGTTCTTTGTTTTGAGAGAAAGAGTATGCATGTGAGACGGAGGGTGGGGTCGATTTGGGAAGCAAATCGCAGGCAGGTTCCATGCTCAGTGCAATCCCACAATCCTGAGATCATGACCTGAGCCAAAATCAAGAGTCCGACACTAAACTGACTGAGCCACCCAGGTGCCCCAAGCAGAGTACTGTTTTTATAGTAACTATTCCGGAAGTGCCAGCCGAATGACTGAGTGAATGTCAAACCATGAGGGACAATCCTAGAGATCCCCCAACTCCAATCTATTGGGAGAGTGTTTGCTTATAGCTCCCACTGGCATCTGGCCTTATACAGTTCATTCTTCCCTTTACGCTTTTGTTCTGTCTGTACACAGAGTTAAATAGCACACTTGAATGTCTTGCATGATAATTAATGCTCCAAAGATCTCCTGCCTAACCTGAATTCCTCCTACTAGGCCCTTCCTAGACTCTAAACATTCTTTTAAATACTTGTGCTCATTGCTATAATTGCCTTTCTTTACGGTAAGTAGCAGTCTGCACAGGGCCTTGTGCCTGTCCTGCCTGTGCTTTTGGAGTGTAGTACCTAGGAATGAGGGCTGGAGTCCAAATTCTGGCTTTGCAACTCTTTATTGAGTGACCCTTGGCAAATCACTTAAGACAGTCTCACACGCTTTGCCTGCTCGGTTCCTCACTATAAAAATAGGGTTATAAATAGTTCCTACTTTATGGGGTGGCTATTAAGATTACACAGGATAATCCATGTAAAACACGTTGCCTGGTGCCTTTGCACAATGTAAATGCTCCATATGTCTTAGCTTGTGGTACTTTTATGACCATTCTTACCATAACAGAATGTCACCTGCCAGGATCCTGTTCTTCCCCATCTCTGCTCTTCCTTTTTCCCTGTTAGAGAATCTTAATGTGGCTTGATGATCTTTTGCATCAAAGCAACAAAATATTCATCTTCCATGAGACTGAGATGAGACAGAATCTTGCAAGTTTAACCTATAGCTTCTGGAGAATAGTGAAAGGACGTCTCTCCCCTCCCAGCCTCCCCACCTTTGTGATAGGAGTCTATCCAGTTGATGAGAGCAGCTGTCACTGTGGGAACAGGGCTCATGTTATGATGGAGCTTCAAATAGTAAGGCTTCAGGTCTCACTCGATAGCTTGTTTTCTGCTCTCTGTTCCTGTGAGGTTTCGGGGTATGATAGTTTCATTAGTCATAGAGAAAAAAGCGGGTTGTTACAGAGAGTGATCGAAAATAAATCTGGGTGGGGGGGAATGGGTGGTTTATTGCTTGAGAGAGTGAGGGTTTTCACTGTGGAAACTGGCAAGATATTCTTAGGAAAGGCTTTTTTCTCCTTAATTCCTGTGCATGTGTTTCCTGGGCACAGAGTGCCAACCTACTATACCTAGCACATCCATTGTAGACACTTGCATTAACTTTGGATGGACTGATGAACGGAGAGGAGGGAGGGAATGATTCTATCCCTCTTTCTGAGTCATAGGCACAATAATTAGTTATTTGTAATGAACTTTGCAAGGCTTAAAAAAGAATTTTCTTTTAAATCTGATTTTAGTTTTTATATGCTGAGACTCAGTTGTTGCTCTCTCTGAAAGAAGCTTATAACTCATTCATGCATTCACTTAATAAATATTTAATGAGCATGTGCCAGGCACTATGTTAGATACTGAGGCTGCTAATATGCATAAAGTAAGATGTTCTCTTTTTCCCCAGATCTCTTTAGTCTTAAGAGAGAGGTTAGAGGGGTGCCTGGGTGGCTCAGTGGGTTAAAGCCTCTGCCTTCAGCTTGGGTTGTGTTCCCAGGGTCCTGGGATCGAGCCCCGCATCAGGCTCTTTGCTCAGCGGGGAGCCTGCTTCCTTCCTTCTCTCTTTCTGCCTACTTGTGATCTCTATATGTCAAATAAATAGATAAAATCTTAAAAAAAAGAGAGAGAGAGGGGTTAGATGTACAAGTGGATAATCACAAGACGGTGTGATAAGGGTGATAATGGATATATCTACGGATTACAGTGATATCACTACAATTTGACAATCAAGTGTAATGATTTTTTTTTAAAGATTTTATTTATTTGACAGAGAGAGACACAGCGCAAGAGAGAACACAAGCAGGGGGAGTGGGAGAGGGAGAAGCAGGCTTCTCTCCAAGCAGGGAGCCCAAACCGGGACTTGATCCCAGGACCCTGGGATCATGACCTGCCGAAGGCAGATGCTTAACAACTGAGCCACCCAAAAGCCATCTGCCTTTGGCTCAGGTCGTGATCCTGGGATCCTGGGCAGGGAGCTGGGAGCCTGTTTCCACTTCTTCTGCTTCTCCCTCTGCCTCTCTAACCTGCTCATGCTCACTCTTTCTCTCAAAAAAATAAATCTTTTAGGGCGCCTGGGTGGCTCAGTGGTTAAGCCGCTGCCTTCGGCTCAGGTCATGATCTCAGCGTCCTGGGATCGAGTCCTGCATCGGGCTCTCTGCTCAGCAGGGAGCCTGCTTTGCTTCCTCTCTCTCTCTCTGCCTGCCTCTCTGCCTACTTGTGATTTCTCTCTGTCAAATAAAGAAATAAAATCTTTAAAAAAAAAAATCTTTTAAAAAAATGTTTTTTTGAGTAGGCAGTGCATGCATCTGGTGTGGAGATCAGAAGGCACAATAGGGTAAACGGAGAAGAGCAATTCAGCGTCTCTCCCTCTGTCTTCCAGCCACTCCATTTCCTTCCTCAGAGGCAGCTTCCAGTACTAGTTTCTTGTGTAATATTCCAGATATAGTCTGCACAGATATTATATATATATATATATATAATCTATATGTATATTGCTATATACATATATATAATCTATGCAGACTATATATTGTATATAATGTATGTAATATATAAAATATTATATATATCTAAATATATTATATATTATATATTGCTATATACATATATAATCTATGCAGACAATATATATTTTATATATTTAGCAATTCAGTATATATATAGCATATTCAGTAAATATATAAATATATAGCAATTCAGTAAAGATTAAAGCCCATTTTAATGTTTATCTTTTAATGTTTAATGTTTATTTTTAAAATGTGAATAAATTGGGGCACCTGGGTGACTTGGTCATTAAGTGTCTGTCTTTGGCTCGGGTCATGATCTTGGGATCAAGACCCGCATCAGGCAGCCTGCTCAGCGGGAAGCCTGCTTCACGATCTTCCACTCTCCCTGCTTGTGTTCCTGCTATCGCTGTCTCTCTCTGTCAAATAAATAAATATTTTTTAAAATGTGAACAAATTGCACATAGTGCAGAATTCAAAAGAAATAAAAGGATATAGAGTAAATTGCAATTTGTTTTTATCTGGAGAGAAAATAGGCATTGGGTCCTCTTCTCCCAACCTAGGAGATGGCTTTATTAGTCAGGAGAACTCATGCTAGCTGCTGTAACAACTCCTGAATCTCGGTGGTTTAATGGATTTTGCTCACATCCTAGATTCGTGCCAGTCAGGCAGCTCTCCCTGATCCCGTGTCACTCCCTCTGTGTAGTGACAAGAAATGTAAGATCTTTCTATGATGTGGTTTTGCCATCTCAGAGCCCTTCATTTCCGGCTACACAGATTGGGGAGTGTGAACTAAGGATAATGGGAGATTTTAGGGGCCAGCCCCAGAACTGATAGACATACATCGCTTTGTCAACATTGCATTGGCCTAAACTATTCATATTAGGAAGGCCGAGGAGTGCATTCCTTATGCATCCACTGGAAGAGGAACAGTGTTGGTGAGTATCCAGCTAGTCTGTGCAGTAGTGGTATGGTTCCTCATACTCAACTGTAACCTAGGTATCTGTTCTCTTTCCACTCTAGGTAGTGTACCTGGCCAGCGATACCTTCAACTATAGTGCCATTGACCGAGTGAAGTCCAGGGGCAAGCGGCTTGCGCTAGAGAAAGTGCCAAAAGTTGGGCAGCGATTTAATCGCATCGGGCTACCACCAAAGGTATACCCAGCACCTGTGTGGCTAGGGCAAGGTGATGATGTGTGTGGTGTGACTATCCCAGTGGTGAAACAAGGCACCTAGAGACTTGTCTATAGGCATGAATATGTCTGAGGCTCCTGTCTCCCTCATTTCTGAGGCCCTAAGGTTTGGGGAATAATTCTCCAGAGAACAGAGCCCTTCACTTTCTCACTTTACTCCTCCCGCCCATTTAGATGGGCTTCTTGAATTTGTATGGGGAATCCCATGACCTTTTTCTGATATAAACGCCACAGGGCATTATGGGCCACCTGGCTTACTTGTGGGCTCTCTGGACTTGAACAGTGGAGAGATACCTTTTTCCTCCTCTTTGGCTGCAGGTTGGTTCATTCCAGCTCTTTGTTGAAGGCTACAAAGATGCAGACTATTGGCTCCGGCGTTTTGAAGCAGAACCTCTCCCGGAGAACACTAACCGGCAGCTACTGCTGCAGTTCGAGCGGCTGGTGGTGCTGGACTATATCATCCGCAACACTGGTGAGCAGCGCTGGGCAGCCCGGGGCCCGTGCTGGACCACCGGGAGGTGCGCAGAGGCCTGGGGGCTTGCCAAGCTCCACACCGGAGTGCCTTCTTGGGATGAAGCTTTCCTAAGTCAGAAGGGCCTTGAAAATACTTTTCCAAGACAAACTTTGTTCAGGCACACTGTGTGTGGTTACCAGAGGTGGTGAGTCCTGGAGCCAGCAGTTACTAACGTTTTATCTTAGCCTCTTTCCCCATCTCAGATGGAAGACACATTGGCTCTCCCCAAGCGACATCAAGAGTACTTTTGTTCTTGATCCCTAGTCACTCATAGTAGCAAGACTATCCCAGGACAGTTTTATCTTTAAGTACCTCATATCCATGCACTCATTTGGTATTTGTCACTTTGTGACTGGCTTATTTTACTTAGCATATGACCCTAAGCTTCATTCATATTGCAGCATATATCAGAATTCTTTCCTTTTTAAGGCTGGATATACATTGTATGTATATACTGTATTTTGCTTATCCATCCATCAGTGGACAGTTGGATTGCTTCCATGTTTTAGCTTTTGTGACTAATGCTGCTTAACACGGGTGTACAAATATATTTGAGACACTACTTTCATGTCTTTTAAGTATATACCCAGAAGTGGAATTGCTGGAGAAAATGGTAGTTCTGTTTAATTTTTTTAAAGTGAAATATGGTTAACCTATGTTTAATTTTTAGAGGAACTGCCATCCTGCTTTCCACAATGGCTGCACCGTTTTACATTCCCACTGGTGGCGCACAGGGGTTCCAGTTTCTCTACCTTTTCATCACCCTTGTTGTTTTCTGGGTTTTGTTTTGTTTTTCACTCATAGCCAACCTGATAGGTGTACTGTGGTCTCTCATTGTAATTTTGCATTTCCCTAATGGTTAGTGATGTTGTGAACATCCCTTCATGTACTTTTTGGCCATTTGCGTATCTTTGGAGAAATGTCTGTTCAACTTCTTTCCTATCTTTGAATCAGGTTGTTTTCTTGTTGAGTTATAGGAGTTTTTTATATACTCTGGATATTAATTCCTTATCAAATACGTGATTTGCAAATATTTCCTCCCATATTGTTGGGTGCCTTTTTATTTTGTTTATAATATCTTTTGATGCAATTTTAAATTTTCATGAAGTCCAGTTTGTCTATTTTTTTAATTTATCATCTGTGCCTTCGGTGTCATATGTAAGAAATTATTGCCAAATCTAATGCCATGAAGCTTTTGCCCTGTGTTTTTGTCTTATAATTTTGGGTCTTAGAGTTAGGTCATGGATCCATTTTGAGTCAGTTTTTGTATATGGTGTGAGGTGAGGGCCCAGCTTCATTTTCTGTATGTGGATATTCAGTTTTCCCAGCATCATCTGTTGAAAAGATTATCTTTTCATCATTGAAGGTTCTTTTCACCCTTGTCAAAAACCATTTGATCATATATGCAAAGGTTTATGTCTGTATGGTATTTCATTTGTCTCTGTCTGTCTTTATGCCAGTACCACATTATTTTGATTTCTATAGTTTTGTATTAGGTTTTATTGTGAGAGTTTAGTTTAGTTTGTTTGTTTGTTTGTTTTAAAGATTTTATTTATTTATTTGACTGAGCGAGATCACAAGTAGGCAGAGAGGCAGGAAGAGAGAGGAAGGGAAGCAGGCTCCCCGCTGAGAGGAGAGCCCGATGTGAGGCTTCATCCCAGGATCCCGGGATCATGACCTGACCTGAAGGCAGAGGCTTTAACCCACTGAGCCACCCAGGCACCCCTTGTTTTTTTGTTTTTTTAAGAGAGAGAGGGCGTGCTCATGTGCATACAAGTTGGGGAGCAGGGGAAGAGGGAGAGAGAATCCTAAGCAGGCTCCATGCCCAGCACAAAGCCCAAAACAGGCTCCATCTTATAACCCCAAGATTACAACCTGAGCTGAAACCAAGAGTTGGACATCAGCAGACTGAGCCACCTAGGCGCCCCTGCATGGTGTAGTCTTTAGATTTTGTGTTTCTAGGAATTTGGCCATTTCATCTAGGTTATCCAGTTTTTTGCCATACAGTTGCCTATAGCACTTCCTTATAATCCTTTTTTTTTTTTAAAGATTTTATTTATTTATTTGACAGAGATCACAAGTAGGCAGAGAGGCAGGCAAAGAGAGAGGAAGGGAAGCAGGCTCCCTGCTGATCAGAGAGCCCGATGCGGGGCTCGATCCCAGGACCCTGAGATCATGACCTGAGCCAAAGGCAGAGGCTTAACCCACTGAACCACCCAGGCACCCCGCTTATAATCCTTTTTTTAAAATTTTGATATAATTGGTAATAATGATCTACTTTCATTTCTGATTTTAGCAATTTCAGTCTTTTTTTTTTAAATTAAACTAAATAGCTAAATGGTTATCGGTTCTATTCATCCAGTGAGACAACTGTTGTAGTTTAGTTTTAGAGCATTTAGTTTATTTATCTATAATGTACATACAGATATATTTGGATTTTCATCCACGATCTTATTATTTCCTTTCTATTTTGTGTTCTTGTCTTTTTTTCCCCGCCCCTCCTTCCTATGATCTCTTTTCTTCCTTGTTTTCCAATTAGGAGCACCTGGGTGGCTCATCTGGTTAAGTGTCTACCTCTTGATTTCGTCTCAGGTCATGATCTCAAGGTCTTGAGAATGAGCCCCATGTCAGACTCCGTCCTCAGCACAGAGTCTGCTTGAGATTTTTAATTCCTCTCCCTCTGCCCCTCCCCCTGCTCACACATGCTCTCTAAATAAATAAATAAATAAAGATCTTGATTATTTTGTAAATATTTCATTTCTCCTCTTTTCTAGCTCAGGAGTTTAAATGCTTTGTCTTTTCTCTTGATGGTTAGTCTAAAGATTATCATGTGACTTTTTGATTTCCCAAAATCTAATTGGTAGAAACCCTTAGCTTCTCCAGGCTTTTGTACTATTAGCATCATACATTTTAGTTATATATGCATGTATGAATGTATATGTGTCTGTATGTTTGTACATATGTTAAACCACTTTTTTGTAAAATCATAAGGTGATATTGTCATTATTATTACTGTTATTAATAATAATTATGGAGACGTTTGAGCATATATGAAACCTGTAGGCACTGGTCATTCCAGCCATAACAACTATGAGTCCATGACTGATCCTATCCCATTCACATTTCTGTTTACTTATCTTATTATTATTTATCTTTTTAAATATTTTTATTTATTTGACAGAGAGACAGCAAGAGAGGGAACAGAAGCAGGGGAATGAGAGAGGGAGAAGCAGGCCTCCCCCTGAGTAGGCAGCCCAAGGTGGGACTCGATCCCAGGATCCTGGAGTCATGACCTGAGCTGAAAGCAGACGCTTAACAACGTGTGCCACCCAGGCACCCTCTTCTTTTATTATTTTAAAGCAAATTACAGATCTGATTTTAAAGATTTTATTTATTTATTTGACAGACAGAGATCACAAGCAGGCAGAGAAGCAGGCAGAGAGAGAGGAGGAAGCAGGCTCCCCGCTGAACAGAAAGCCCGATGTGGGGCTCGATCCCAGGACCCTGGGATCATGATCCGAGCCGAAGGCAGAGGCTTCAACCCACTGAGCCACCCAGGCGCCCCCAGATCTAATTTTATTCATAATTATTTAGTGTGTGTCCCTACAAGATAACTTAAAAAAACTATCATACCACAACAAAGTTAATATTTATCTAGATTTACTAATATATTTACCCATTTTATTGCTCTTTAACTTTTTCCTATATGTCCAAGCTTCTGTTGGGGATAATTTTCCGTTGACTTAGAGAACATATATACATATTTTATTAAAATGTTATTTTTGAGAGAGAGAAAGAGAGCACAAGCAGAGGAAGAGGCAGAGGGAGAGGGAAAAGCAGACTTCTTACTGAGTGGCGAGCCTGAGGCAGTGCCAGATCCAAGGATCCTGTGATCATGACCCAAGTCAAAGTGAGGTATTTAATCAACTGAGCCACCCAAGTGCCCTGACTTAAAGTTTTGTTTTTTTTTTTTTAAAGATTTTATTTACTTATTTGTCAGAGAGCACAAGTAGGCAGAGAGGCAGGCAGAGAGAGGGGGAAGCAGACTCCCCGCTGAGCAGAAAGCCTTATGCGGGGCACAATCCCAGGACCCTGGGACCATGACCTGAGCCAAAGGCAGAGGTTCTAACCCACTGAGCCACCCAGGCACCCCAACCCTGACTTAAAGTTTAATACTAGTCTGCTGATGACGAATTTTAGTTTTGTTTGTCTGAAAATGTCTTTATTTCACCTTCATTTTTGAAGGCTATGTATGCTGGGTATAGAATTTGGAACTGGCAGTTTAGTTAAATAAATCCATTCCATTGTCTTCTTGTTCCCATGATTTCTGTGAAGTCAGTTGTTCCTGTATTATTGTGGATTCTTTGAAGGTAATCTCTTTTTCTCCAGCTCCTTTGAGATTTTCCCTGTATTTGATTTTCAGAATTTTTACTGCAATGTGCTTGGTGTAGTTTGCTTTGTATTTATCCTGTTAAGGATTCACAATTTCCCTTGAATCAGTAGTTCGATACCCTTTGTCACTTTTGGAAGATTCTCAGCTATTCTCTCTTTTATTTATTTATTTATTTATTTAAGTTTAAAAACACTTAACATGCACCTCTATACCCAGCATGGGGCTCGAGCTCATGACCCCAAGATCAAGAGTCACCTGCCCTTCTGACTGAGCCATCCAGGCGCCCCTGTTCTCTCTTTAAATGATTACTTCTGCCCATACTTTTCTCCATTCTCAGAAGAGAATTCAGTCACATATTGTTAGAAACACTTTTTTTCCTGGTTGCTTTGTTCTTCTCTTTTTTGTGTGACCTTTCAGATTATTACTTCTGTCTTTGGCAAAATCTACTGTTAAGCTCATCTGTCAGATTTCTCAACTTGGTAACTAAATTTTTCAGTTGTTGAATTTCTGTATGATTCTTTTTTATTGATTCTTGTTTTCTGCTACTATTCTTTTTTTTTTTTTTTTTTTTAAATTTATTTGACAGAGAGAGAGACATCACAAATAGGCAGAGAGGCAAGCGGGGAGGGGGGCAGGCTCCCTGCTGAGCAGAGAGCCTGACTTGGGGCCCGATCCCAGGACCCCGAGACCATGACCCAAGCCGAAGGCAGAGGCCCAACCCACTGAGCCACCCAGGTGCCCTCTGGTACTATTCTTAATCTTGCTTTTTATCTTCTTAAACATATCAAGGATTTTATCTTGAATATTTTAGTGTCTAGATCTTCATTGTTTGGAATCCCTGTAGGTTTTTAAAATTTTTCTGTCTTCTTATTTTTAGTCGTGTCACTATATCTCTTTTTATATACCTGGTTATTTTTGATTGTCAGATGTTATATATCAAAAATCGTAGAATTATTTGGAAGCCTAGGATGCTGATAAGAGTCCTGTGTAGAAGTTGTTTGCATGTGGCAAGCAGCTAGGGGTACCAGCAATCCAGAGTCACTTTAATTCCAGGTATTGAAGGGAAACTCTGCTTAGTTCCAAGGTGTAGTGGGTCAGGTTTCAACCCAAAGCATGGGTTATTTACCATGGTGTCCTCCCCTTATCAGTCACTGAACTAGGATTTTGTCTTCCCAGCTCCACAAGGCTGTTAGAACACTGTTGCACCTCTCATCCTCTTTATCAGCAGGTGCTCTAGGAGAAAAGAAGCCACAAATAATGGACTTCCTGTCTGAATTGCCTTTCTCTCCCAAGTCTCAACACTTTAACTCTTAATGGTCTTGTTAAAGTCTCCAATACCTTCAAGAGATTTAAAAATATTTTAGGGCACCTGGATGGCTCAGTCGTTAAGCTGCCTTTGGCTCAGGTCATGATCCCGGGGTTCTGGAATCTGAGCCACACATTGGGCTCCCTGTTCAGAGGGAAGCCTGCTTCTCCCTCTTCCACTCCCTCTGCTTGTGTTCCTTCTCTTACTGTGTCTCTCTCTGTCCAATAAATAAATAAAATCTTTTAAAAAAACTTTATCAGTTTTTTATAGTTTTCTCAGTAGAGTGATTGGACCAAGTGCCCAAAATATGTAGTCCATCATGACTGAACGTGAAAGTCACCCCAGTTTTTTCTAACTCCATGTTTCTGTTCACAGATCGAGGCAATGACAACTGGCTGATTAAATATGACTGTCCAATGGATAGTTCTAGCTCTCGGGTAAGAGGTTGATCTATGGTAGTGTGTATGCATAATACAGAAACAAATAACAATCAGAGATTAAGTCACATAGATTCAGAAGAATCTAGATAGCACATGTATTTAAAATTGATGGGTTAATATTTGATAGAGTTTTCCCTCCATCTGTTTTTTAAGTGGTATCTTATTGAATGATGTTCATAGATACCGAATGAAGAAGGGTTCAAATATATTTGGATATATTTGGTCTGAGACCAAATATATTTGGTCTGAGAAGTAGTCCATTAAATGAATCTATTTAATTTTGTTTGGCCAGTAATTTCTAATCTTTTTTAGAATACTTTTCTCATAATAGACAATTCCATAGAACCTCAGTTTAGAAAAAGCTGCTTCCTGCAACTTTCCTTACTTTCTCATTGCTTTCATCCTCTATCATGCTTTTCTATTCCTGCTCAGTCTGCACATTTTAAAGAATTAGTAGGAATGCTACCTAGAATAGGAGAGTAAGGTTGACTTTTATTCTTTATAGTAAGTGTTTTTTTTGTCCGGCTTTATTTAAATAGAACTGACATATAACATTGTGCAGATTTAAAATGTGCAACGTGGTGATTTAATGCATGTATATTTTGCAAAATGTTTACCACAATAGATGGGTTAACACATTCTCATAGTGTTTTTACTTCCTTCTCTAATAGTGGTTCTCATATTTGGTACGTGAGAATCATCTGAAGAGTTGACTAAAAATAGTACAAACTCTTTGGGCCTTTCCCCACTAGGTCTTGGGTAAAACTCAGGATTCCATTCTTTTAATAAGATATCCTAGGGGATTCTGATGCAGGTATCCTCAACCCACATATCCTGTTTCTGTGATGGCACTTGTGAACCTGAAGTAGGGAGCCAAACAGTCACGAGAATGTCTGATGGGCTCTCATAGGTAGACTGCCCTACTCTGCAATCAGCCTTGTCCTTTTCCCTTATCACTGAAATGGCAAGAGACTCTTGTGCAAGAGCGGCCAGCTGTTATCTTCCATGGTTCTGTTGTGTCACAGGAAAATGTGGTCACCAGTGAAGTGGCATCTGGTCAAAGTCTACACAAAAGGACCTTGGCTGGCTGATGATTTGCTTTTTCCTTTTTCTTTTCATAGTCTCAGAACTCTCACTGCCTTTCACTAGGAGGAAAGGCACAGAGTTATCTTTGTTATTGTCAGTTTCCTTCTTACCAAGGGCTGTGGCAGCTCCTGGGGAAGTGCACCTTTCCTAAGATAAGGGACTCTGAGACCCTTGAATAGGCCAAATCAGAGGTGCCATAAATGTCCTAAGACTAGGAGCTGTGGAAACTAGTCAGAGGTCGACCAAGGATTGGTGCCTGTGAGGGTTGAGGTAGGGTGCTCTGCTACTACTATAAAGGGCTTGAGGTAGGTGGGACCCCAAGTATTTACTCTTCCCTTGCTCTTTAGGACACAGACTGGGTGGTGGTGAAGGAGCCTGTTATCAAGGTGGCTGCCATAGACAATGGGCTGGCTTTCCCCCTGAAGCATCCTGATTCCTGGAGGGCATGTAAGTCTAAGACCACTGTGGTCTGGCTCTTTTCCTGCTCAGTCTTAGTTTCTCATCTATGCAGTGAAGATAATAATACTTCTATGGCAGGATTGCTTTAAGAATTGATGGAATAATGCAGCTCATGCATTTAGCACAGTAGCTGACATATAGCAAGTACTGCAAAATACAAAGTATTATTGTCATTTTTACCTTACATTATTCCTATTAAAAGCGCACAGCTGAGTTTTCTCATCTGTGTTTTTGTTTTTCTCGTTCTTTCTGAGGACTATCTTACTTATCCCATTTGTGTTTCTAAATATAAGCTGTTGTCAGTGTTCTGTCTTCCTTGTTGATACCCTGGAAGTCAGCCCCTGTACTGTTAATAATGGAGAAACTCTTGGAAAGAGAGAGAGATACAAGTAGGAAGTCATTAGCCCCTTTGCAGTACAGTCTGTCTTCTCAGAAGGAGCATCTGAATGTCTTCATTGGCAAGTCACTGGACGGTCACGTAATGTCTGAGAAAGAGCACCACCTCTGAGATTCTGCGGTCCTGGCCTTGAATCCTAATTCCTCTACTCTATAGCCTTTAGGATTTACATCCCTTGTAATTTTCTTTCCTGTTGTATATCATGTGAGAGGGGCATTCTGCCTTCTGCAGTGCTCTGATAGGTGGAGGACATAGATGGACAGCTTTGCTTTGTGCCTTTCTTTTTTTCAGATCCCTTTTACTGGGCATGGTTGCCCCAGGCAAAAGTCCCATTCTCTCAGGAGATCAAAGATCTGATTCTTCCAAAGATATCGGACCCTAACTTCGTCAAGGACTTGGAGGAGGACCTGTATGAACTCTTCAAGGTTAGCCCTGGGAGCCTCAACCTTATAACTATATGGAAGAAGGAATTTCTAATGGCTTTTCTAATGGCTCCTGATACAAGGAAGAGAGAATGGCTAACACTCCTCTGACCTGTGGTAGCCAATGAAGAGTAAGCAAGATTCCCGCATGTGGACAGCAAGACCTGGTTTGGGGCAATTTGGACAAAAAAAAAAAAAAAAAAAATGACGGCTGTGGTGAATCACCGTGGGTTTATCCTGCGTGTCATGGGCTGCACCGTGTCTGCAGAGCTCTCCTTGGCAAATGGAGCACTAGAGCCTGGAGTTCTGTAGAATCAGATAATAATGAGACTCAGGACAAGATATTTACTTGTTCCCTTTCCCCATCTGTGAAACAGAGTTCTTTGGGTGGTAGTTAATTTGACTAAGCCTCATAAGCTCCATGTAAGTTTTCTTTATTAGAAAGTTTTTGTTTAGGGGAAGAAAATGGGTTCCTCTGAGTGATTCATGAAGGCTCTATCTCTGCCCTTTTGCAGAAAGATCCTGGTTTCGACAGGGGCCAGTTCCATAAGCAGATTGCTGTCATGCGGGGACAGGTAAGCCTGGGACTTCCTCCTGGCGTCATCCCTGGGATCTCTCTGGGAGGGTCATGTGCTCATGTTGAGTAAATGTGTAAAGCTTGTGTTTTATACCTAGTCTATGCCTTACTTACGACTCTGTCGTAGCATGTGGGAGAGGAAAGGGAGCTCTTGCAAATCTCCCACCTTTTCCATGGTATCCAGTGCTTGGTGAGGCACTATGTGCTCAGCTCTGTGCCAGTTGCTGGGTGGTTCATTGGTAAATTTACCCAGTGGCCCCTGTCCTCAAGTTGCTCAAGGAAGGCCATATGCTTTGGTAGTTAAGAGCTAGCCTCTGGAGTCAGACTTGTTCACTACTTACAAGCTCTGTGTCCTTGAGCAAGAGCCTCTGCTGCCTTGTTTATAAAATGTGACAATAATAACACCTTGCAGAGTTGGGCAGCGGATTACATAAGATAATGCATATCAAGTGTTTAGTAAAGACAATTACCTAGCACATGGTTAGTACTCATATATTGGCTGTGGTTATAATTTTTGTTATCATGGTTACAAGTTACATTATTTCTTTTTTTGGAGATTTTATTTATTTGACAGAGAGAGACACAGCAAGAGAGGGAACATAAGCAGGGGTAGTGGGACAGGTAGAAGCCAGCTTCCTACCGAACAGGGAGCCTGTTGCAGGGCTCAGTCCCAGGACCCTGGGATCATGATCTGAGCTGAAGGCAGATGCTTAATGACTGAGCCACCCAGGCACCCCTACAAGTCATATTATTTCTTCTCTCACCACTTCACCTTCAAAGAGAGCTAGAGAAACTCCTAGAGCACTGTTGATCTTCCAAAATATAGTAAAGACTATGCCTGAAAAATTGTTTTAAAACTCGTAGGGCACTGACATTCTTATCACTTTAAAGAGATCTGGGATGGCCTAGTGGTTAAGGGGCACACACTGATCTTGGTGCCTGTGTTTGGATTCTGGTTCTGTCATTTATTGGCTGTGAGGTCTTGGAGAAGTTGCTTTATCTCTCCTTCCTTTAACTTCTCCATTTGTGACCTAGGGTTAATAATAGCACCTATATCATAGGGATATTATGAAATAAATAATTTGGAGTAGTGCATGATGAAGTTCTCAGTGTGCATTAGTTGTTTTATGATTTGGTATATAGATAAAGCAGCTTTCACCTCCTTAAAGGATGGGAAGGTCTTTCTAGTTGTAATTAGGCATTTACCTCTTCCTACCGTTTTGGTAAAGGGTTCTGGTGAGAGCAACTCTTGGGCTTACTGAGTCCATGTTTCCTTGGAAATGGGACATACAAAGGTTTTAAGAGCTGCAGTTGTTACAGCTGACTGCATATCAGTAACGTGGCCTTCCTACATTTCTCAAGTCATGTAAGGGCCCAGTTAAGCTGGCAGGATATTTGGAAACCTTAAAAACCACATAATGTACTGTGATATTATGGAACTCAGCATAAAGGAATGAACTTCTTCTCAAGTTTATGCAGCCTGTGCCTCTGTCCCTGTTGTACTATCTTCCCTAATCCCTTTCCATCTTATTCCCTTGTCAAAACCATAGCACCCCTCCTCTCTTATATCCAGTTAAGGATGTTATCTAGAGTGGCAAAAGAGGGGTGGGAGAGTGTAATTTTCTTTCTCTCCGTTTTATGCCCTTAATGTCCTTTGAGGGCCTTTTGGTCTCTTAACCTGGAGTGCCTACCTCTGAAACACCGGAAGCTTCATGAGCATCCAGCTCCTTTTTAGCTTACCAGTCACACACGCCTAGGCAGAACAAGCCTTTGCCTTCCAGACGCCTGACCTGCCACAGGGAAAGGAGGTCACAACCCTTTACCTATCCAAGCCTAACCACAGAGTGCCTGTATGA
This sequence comes from Mustela erminea, assembly GCF_009829155.1. Lineage (NCBI taxonomy): Eukaryota > Metazoa > Chordata > Mammalia > Carnivora > Mustelidae > Mustela > Mustela erminea. The sequence continues at coordinate 61,964,226 of NC_045627.1, forward strand.
GGGCCCTGAGCCAGAGGGGAAGAGTCCAAACTCCCAGAGAGACGGAGTTGGATGACAGAAGTTGTTACTAACTGTAAAGATGTCACACCAGGTGTTAGAAAGAATGCCGAGTCTGAGGTAAAGCCTCTTTAAATGGCATATTTGAAGACAATGTTTATCCTTTAGCATTATATGCCTGCTATCAATCTTTCGTCAGCTTTTTAATTTGAAAGATTTCAAAGCTTCAGTAAAGAGTAGACTCTTTCCCTGGATTCGCCAGTTGTTATACTTAGTCAGCTACGCCTGCTTTACCTCTATCTATTTGCTTATCTGCCGATTATCTATTGGAATAATATCTATCTCTATATATCCCTGTAATTTCCCTCTTTAATATACCTGTGTAACTTGTCTCCTCCTTGGGAGATTTATATATATATATATATATTTTTTTTTTTTTAAAGATTTTATTTATTTTATTTGACAGACAGAGATCAGAAGTAGGCAGAGGCAGGCAGAGAGAGAGGAAGGGAAGCAGGCTTCCTGCTGAGCAGAGCGCCCAATGCGGGGTTCGATCTCAGGACCCTGTGATCATGACTTGAGCTGAAGGCAGAGGCTTTAACCCACTGAGCCACCCAGGCGCCCCTGATCGATATATTTTTTTTGGCCAAATCTTTAGAAAATAAGTTGTAGATAATTTGACATTTTACCCCTGCTGCTTGAGCATGCATGAGAGGCAGCTTGTAACCCAAAGAACAAAAGGAAGCACAGGAAGAACCAGCCAGGACAGGTTTAACATCCTCTTAAGTTGGGTAGTCTCCTGCACAATTCACTCCAATTCCATTTGAAGCTCCTTTTCATTCTCTACCCTGAGTTTTGTGTTCAAAGGTTTTGAAGCAGTGGAGGATTCTATTAGATACCAAAACAATTAAGTAAAAAAATAATTACTGGTAGGTTCCACGTCAGACCTCCCCCTTCTGTTTCAGGTGTATCTCTGCCTCTTTATGGGCAGCATTTGCAGACCAAGGATATTTGTGGTTTGAGGGCTATGTGTCTGTGTGATTTGGGGGTGCAGCCTTGCTTACCCTCCCCTGTGTCAGTGGCCTGGCTAGGAAAATCTTCAGTAGTTTAAAGAAGGCGCTCATCAGGGCATCTGGCTGGCTCAGTTGGTAGAGCATGTGACTCTTGATCTTGGGGTTGTGAGTTTGAGCCTCATGTTGGGCGTAGAGATTATTTAAAAATAAAATCTTAAAAAGAAAGGAAGGAAGGAAGGAAGAAAGAAAGGAGGGAACTTTTAAAAAGCAAGCAAGCGTATAGGCTATCATAGGACAACTTCCATTTTTGTACTGTCCTATCAGAGAAGATAAATGGTGGTGATTCTAATTTTGACAAACATTCCTGTAAAAATATATACATATATTTTTAAAATATTTTATTTATTTATTTATTTATTTGAGAGCGAGAGAGAGAGAGAGAGAGAGTGAGAGAGCACAGTTGGGGAGAGGGAGAAGCAGATATCCTGCTAGAGCAGGCAGCCCAGTGTAGGACTCAATCCCAGGATCCTGGGGTCATGACCTGAGCCCAGGTAGACACTTAACCCTTAACCCACTGAACCAGCCAAGCACCCCTCCCATGAACACATTTCTTAAATATCTGTAAAATATGGACAAAAGTTGGTAAAGAGCTAAATGCAATGTGGTTTCCCGAATGGGCTCCTGAAATAGAAGAACAGTCCTGGAAGTCTGAAGTTTGGTTAATAGTAATGTTTCAGTGTTAATTTCTTAGTTTTGGTAAATGGACTGTAGTTATGTGAAAATTTAAAATTAGGGGAAACTGAGTAAATTGTGTGCAGGAACTCTCTATACTATCTTTTAACTTTTCCTTAAGTTTAAAAAACTGATAAAGAGACAGCATTTGAGAGACAAGCCAAGTGAAATGCTGGCTTTTTTCAAAATACATAGTCTTTGCAGGAAAATCAGAGAATATAGGATAAACAACAGTGAACAAATAAAAATCACCTATAATTTCTTGACCCAGAGATAATCACTGCCAACTTGCAGAATTTTTCTTCTCTGCAGATAGGTAGATTGGAAGATAGAATTTCAGAAAATGAAAGTAGAGTCACATTATAATACTGGCTCCTATCTCCTTCCTTTTCTGTCTATTGACATCAGGATCAGCTTTCCATGCCAATAAAGTAGATCTTTTAATTGCTGTTTCTTTTTCTTTTTTTTTTTTTTTTTTTAAGATTTTATTTATTTATTTGACAGAGAGAAATCACAAGTAGATGGAGAGGCAGGCAGAGAGAGAGAGAGGGAAGCAGGCTCCCTGCTGAGCAGAGAGCCCGATGCGGGCCTCGATCCCAGGACCCTGAGATCATGACCTGAGCCGAAGGCAGCGGCTTAACCCACTGAGCCACCCAGGCGCCCTAATTGCTGTTTCTTATCCCTTAGATCGTTAACTGATCCCATACTCTTGGGCGTTTATACCATTTTCACTGTTATAAACAGTACTGCACTCTATTCGTGGAAACTATGCATATATAAGATTACTGCTTTAGTTCCTATAAATGGAATTGCACACTCAGAGGGCCTGTTCACTTTTAAGCCTTTATCATCCACTTGCCTTGCTGAAGAACTGGCCCAGGGTCCAGCCCCATAGCCTGGCTCTGAACTCTCCTCAAGTCTGAGGCCTCATCTTCTTCTTCTTCTGTATCCTTACTAATAAGAAAGGCAAAAAGTGGGAGGTTTTGATTTAAAAAAAAAAAAAAACAAAATTGCGTTTTTTAAATGACCAGAGAGATTTCCATTTTCTATATTTTGCCCCTTATATTCTACTTTTGGAAACACCCTATTTGTATAATTTTCCATTAATGTGTTTAGTTTTGTATTGATTTATGGGAGCACTCTATCAGCAGGTCACCCTTCAGAGGCAGACCAGGATGCCTTGGTCTTTCTCTCACTGATCTTATTTTTCCTGCTGCAGATCCTAAATCTGACCCAGGCCCTGAAAGACAACAAGAGTCCCCTGCACCTTGTCCAGATGCCACCCGTGATTGTCGAGACGGCCCGTTCCCACCAGCGGTCTTCTAGCGAGTCCTACACACAGAGCTTTCAGAGTCGGAAGCCCTTCTTCTCGTGGTGGTAGCCCGAGAGGCAGACAAAGACATGTTTGAGACTTGGGCTAGGAGGAAGCCTGGGGAGTGGGTTGCAGGAAAAGCCAGAGATGCTGGTGGAGAGCAGTGCCCTTAAGAACCCTTCTTCTCTGCTCACCAGCCCCTCAGGGCTTTCCCAAGCACAGGGAGAAGCACAGTCGGAGGGACAGTGTGTGCTGTTGGGCCCTTCTGATTGCTAGGGAGGGCTGGAGCCTCCATGCGAGTGAGTAATCCAGAAGCCCCGGAAGGAGCATCTCCCAGCATCCCTTGGGGGCAAGCTGGGAAATCCCCTTCCCTCCCTGACACCCTGCTCTGTGGCAATTCTCATTATATTCTGCATCAGAAAACGAACACACAAATACGAATTTAAATATTAGTAGCAAAACCCAGGCAGAATCCCAGATCCTCTCAGGTCAGAAACCTGTGATCAAGACCTAAATTTGCATGGGCCCAGACACTCAGGTGCCTCAAAGTTCCTTACTCCCATGGACCATACCGGCTGGGTGATTCAGAGAGCCACTGGGTGACTCACCAGTTGGGACAGACAGAAGCCACACCTTTCCTTTGTTTTTTTTTGCCAGGTTTTCTTCCCCTTCTCCCACCAGTGCAATAGGCTGACTAAAAGCCTCCCAACCCAGTTCTGGCCAGGACACTTTTGCTCCAGAACTCTCAGTCGTTCTGCATATAATCATAGAGATCGGCTCTGCTCTCTGCCCTCCCTAGTCCAGGCTTGCAGTTTACCCGTCATTCAGGCAAAGGCAAGAGGGAGGAAGTGGCCCTCCCAGCATGCAGAAGCAATCCACTTGGCCTAAGTGCATGCTGGGAGCTATAATTGGCCTATAGGTAAACTTATCCCAGCCTTGCTTTCTGAGTCGGGGTGATAAACTCCCCCAGGTCCTCTAATTTGTTCTGTTGTTGGGTATTTTTTTTCTCAACACTTTTGACTTAGGGGTTCAGTTCTGGGTCTCAGTGAGTTGCATCTCAGCTCATAAGAGAATAGGATATTAGGTCCCTGGATTTCTTTTTATGTTACCACTGCTGCCTGGTGGGAGTAACGGGACTCATTCTCTTCCTAGTGGGCAGCTTCCCTTTGCTCCCGACTTCTTGTTACTGGCCAGTGTTTCCTCGGCTCCTTGGGAGGGGCAGGGCCCAGAGGAGAAGGGCCTTCAGACTGCCCCCCAGCGCCTGACCAGCTCAGTGTGCATCTTCATCCTTCCATGTCTCTTCCCTCAGCTGGCCCCCTTGCCAGGTGTCTAAGCCCTTTCCACACCAAAGCAAAGAATGGCCTCCGGAGGCAGCAAAGAGGGTGCCATCTGTGGCTAAGGGGCAGTTCTGCGCTACTGGACACTTCAAGATTCTGGCACCCTGCGATTGGTCAATCAGCCTTGGAAAGAAACTATCTTGACGGTTTGAAAAACAACCAAAGAAAGGGAGCGAGGACTATGGCTCTGTGCCCTCTGCTTGCCCAGCTCCCGCTGCCCAGGAGGCAGAGCAGAGATGTGCAGTCCTTTTGTCAGCTGGGCCAAGTCGGTCCCTTTGCCTCCCAGCCCCCAGGAGCCAGTTTCTGGTGGGGTTCCCTCCAGCTATCAGGAAGAGTTTCTGGGAGCTGGCTATGCATGCCCTGTGGACAAAGACACAGCTCTTAGCCCTGACAATCTCATTTGGCCGACCTGGAATCTGGCCTTGGGGACCGTGGTGGCGACAGTGCCTGCGCCCAGATTACAGGAGCAGCAGGGCTTCCGGAGGCCAGAGGGGACCCAGGTGTGTTTAGCTCTCCGAAGACCTCTCTATACAGACCTGTTGGTAAAGCTTCCCACATGGGCTATGAGAGAGTCCAAGCAGTCTTAGAGGAAGCTGGTTGCTTCCCCCAGCCAAGTAGATCTGCACATCGCCCTCATCTAGACCACCTCTGTGATGAGAAGGAAATTGGGTCCAACGAACGAGGGGGCTGGTCCCAGTCTTGGCAGGCAAGAATGTGGGGTATCCTTTCTTGGCATGTCTCCATTCTCTTTGAGGTCTGTACTCAGGTTGCCTTGAATGTGGACTTGGGGAGAGCTGGGGGCCCAAAGTGCCAGGGAAGGCTTCTGGGTGACACTCATGGGACAGCCCAGCCCTCTGCCAGCCCCAGGTCCTGTCCCCGTGTCAGGGAGGTGAGGCTGGGCTGGGAGAGTGCTGCTGCCTGTGTTGTTCTTCCAACGCACTGTAGAACTTGTATGTAATGTATTTAAATCAATGAAAATGTATGAATAACAAGTCCAGTTCTGACTTTTTTTGTCTAGTGATCTTGGGTAAAAGGAAGACAAGGTAGAATGCAATTTTAAGGACAAAGGACCATGTGTTTCCATGGAGTTGCTGAGATAATGGCTCCTGAGTTATACAGGTCCTCATTTCCGAAGTCTCAGTGCTTAATATTCTCATTAACTCATTTGACACCAAAACGTGACCTGAACCTACACTGGTATGAATTGAAGCTATTTGTAACCATCATATTTTTCTCTTAGTGTGTGTATATTTGTTGCAGAAATATTAATGTTCTGTTACGAGTTATTTCCCTGCTAGGGATTAGGCACTATTTGCACTGATTACTTCCTAAAAGCTGGAAAAATTCTGAGTAACAAAATCATCTAGCTCTAAGGGTTCGGGGTGAGGAACTGTGGACTTGGCTTCTCTTCTGGGCCACAGGAGGGCAGCCCTGTTCTGTGTGCACATCATAGCCTGCTTGAAGCACTTTGAACCCTGAGTCCTTTAAGTGATGGGTAATAGGACAGATAGGATTCCTTGGAGCAGAGCTGAATGCTAATGAGCACATAATATGCTATTGAGACAAAGCTGGCAGAGTAATCAAAAATCCTCACCTTAAAGGTTTTTAGGCTAGGAAACCTCAGATAATGCCGGAGGCTCAAGAATAATTGGCCCGGCTGTTGTCCCACCTCAGTAAGCATGGTTGGCCCATGGGGGTAAAGAAACCAGCTGAAGGGCTGGCAGGCAGCACATTGACTGCAGACTCACTGCTCACTATGCAAGGCCTACTGGAATAGCCCTTCCCCCTTCTAGACCTGGCAGGAGTCCAGGAGCCACCTCTCTCCTGTGGATCAGGACTGCCTTAGAGAAATGTTGCCATCTCCCAACCAGATAGCTTCTGGAAGAGAAGGCTCTGGCACAGGGGATTGGGGGAGTTCACAGGGAAAAGGAGGCCTGTCCTGTTTCCTCATTCCTGGGAACACCTCTTCCCCACAGTAAGCACCACCTTTCATCCCATGGCTCCAGAGTGTCCATTTGGGGATCGTCTTTTTGTGACAGACAAACTGCTATTGATATGAATGTTTTTATTTTGCCACTTAAACCATGGTTTCCTTGTGCTAGCCGGACAGGGGCGGGGTGTGGGCCGGCTGCTGGACCATGGGTTACAGGAGGAGCAGGAGGGTTAGTAGCAGGAGTGGTGAGATGCTCAGTCCGAGTGCCCATCACGTGACCCTCAGGGAAATATCATGCAGCCCAGGTATACTGTAAGATGGGAAGAGCTGAGGCGCTGTTTCTCATTCTGGTGAGGAATGGGTCCCACATAACCTAGAGCTCAGGGGACATTTCCAGTCCTCTTCTGAGTGGGCTGTGGTCTTTCATTTATCCCTGTGGGGGTGTCTGCCTCAAATCTCTCTTCCTTCTTCACCTCCTGGGCCCTTTGGCAAAAGTCCCTGTGATTCCTGGGGAAGATACTGCCATTGCCAGCCCCTTCCCTGGATCAGTGTCTGATCTGATGGAGGTAGCTTGTAGGGCCTGGCTTCTTCCAGTTCCGGCGGATCCTGGCACTTGTCCTTCTGGAGTTCAGATACTGATCATCAGAAGCTGTCTCTGTGGTACCACTCTGTGGGTCGGCCAGTGGAGCACAGGACTCAGGGATTCTGCGAGAACAAGTGTGTGATAGGCCCATGTCAATAGGAAGAGCAGAATGGGGACTAAAGAGATTGTGGTCATGAGGATCTATTAAATCACACTGTTTGGAGTAAAATAAGCCCAGGGCTTTGGCCCTCTGAGAGCTAAAGACCAGACAAAGCTTTCAGATGTCTTTTCCATAAAGAGAGCTGGGTTTGTCAGGGTGTGTGATACTCGGCATTTCTCCAGCTTCCTCATGCTGTACTCGTGACAGCCATCAGTGGTCAGCCGTGATAGGAGACCAGAGGAACCAAGTAACCTCCTTAGCAAAGTGTTTTAAAACAGGGATTGCAAGTCAGCTGGAGTTGGTCTGAGGAAGGGCCCAATCAGCTTCCCCTGGATGTCCTGACTCAGAAGACCTGTTCAGGTCTAGTGCTCTGACTGGAGGCCCCGAGAAGGCAGCGGGAGAATTAGAGCCCAGAGCATAACCCACAATTACTGGTTAGGCCACATGTTTCAGCTTGACCTCCTGGGGCTCACTGTTCTCAGGCTGTCAGTGACCTAGGCAAAGGCGGATGACTAGGGAAAATTTAAAGTTCTTCAACACTTTTCAAACCTTAGTACCTCTGTGGAACCCTCCTACACTATAGTCTATAATTCCACAGGCCAGATTTTAACCAGGCTTACTTGTGATTGTTACCTGTTCTACCACAAGGAAACAAATTATCTTCCTTCCAAACGATAGTCCCTCCCTGCATTCCCACAGAATCTCTGCAAATCACGACCCAGGCCTGCCTTCCCGTGGAAGTTCACAGGGTCCAGTATGACTCCCATAGTAACAGAGATCACGGGCATGGAATAGACCTTGCCCCTGCCATGGCCGGTACTCACAGTGAGGCCAAGTCAGTAGCGCCGGGCAGTGGTGGACAGGGCAGCCTTAGCGCTCACCTTCCCTCTGCCCTCCAATTCCAGGAACCCACCTGAGCCGGCTGCAGTGGTGCAGTGAGTTGCCCAGGGGTTTCGGCCGGGGAGGCCTCTTCCTACGCAGCCTCCTCAAGGCCTCTGCCACACGGTGGTCTCCTGCACACTCCCAGATGATCTGTGCCCGCTCCTCGGCCAGCTGGTCCCCACTGCGCTCAAATAGGCCCTGGATCTGCAGCAGCTCAGCATCCTGGAAAATGTTGGCTGATGCCTGCTTGCGGCCCCGGGCCTCAGCTGGGGCCTGCCATGGGGGCGGCTCGCTCACCACAGAGGCTGGGGTGCCCATCCTGGGTGCTCTGGGGAAGGAAAGCATGGAGAGACATTAGCTTATGGGGCCCTTCCCAAACCTGGGGTCCTGGTGAATGCAAGCCTTCTGGCGTTTCTATTCTCCAGGCACTTAACGTGCAGAAAGTCTTGACTTAAAGTCACTCTACCTTCTAGGGCACTTGAGGGAAATAATATCACTAATGACAGTTAAACTATTACAAAGTGCTTATGTGTGCAATGCACATACTAGCTTACTGAGGAGTCCCAGCAGCCTGTGACGTCAGAATGGTTTATCCGCACCGTACAGATGAAGAAATGCAACTCAGCTAAAATGATCCTTTGCAGCCACAAAGCCTTGCATAAGTGCGGAGCTGGGAGCAGAACCCAGGTCTGTCTGGCTGTAAGCCCAGGCCGACCCCAGGATACCTAGGTCCTAAGGATGGTGCTAGGAGTAGCCACCATGCGGTATTGAGCATGTAGAGGTACGGAGCATGGCTCTAGGAGTTGTAGTCATGTGACCTCCTTGACACGTGAGCACGGCAGCCCTCTTTGCGAAGGCCCAGGTTCTGTAGCACAGAAGAGGAGGGTTATGGGATTGGGCCGACCACCCTGGAATCCCACTTCCAGCCACCTCCACCACTGCCTGGCTCAGCTGGTTTCCATACCAATTCTGCTTCACAGAGTCGCAGTGAGGACTGAGGGAAGACAGTGGTAAGAACAGTGCTCAAGGTTCTAAAATTCTGCTTTCCCATTTATAACATGGAGAACAGTCATCCCACCTATTTTCAAGACCCTGGAGAGAGCCCAAGTTCAAATAGTTTAGCAAACAGTATGAAATAGATCTAGCTGCAGTCCAAAAGGCCATGGCAAGGAACACAGGGGCGAAGAGGCGGCTCCAGGGTTAGAATATACAACCATGGGCAGAGGCTGAAATCTATAAGAAAATTCGATAAAAGGAAGCCTCATGTCAGTGCCCCCTCATAGGAAATAAAAATTCAATTAAATGATCATCCTCAGTTCTAGAGAGTTCTATTTGAATAATAAATAATAATAAAAGGGGGCTCACTCACCCTACCCTTGTCTCCAGTGCAGCCTGAAAACGCTATGAGATTGAGATTGGGAAGCAGACTAGAGACAAGGAAGACCTAGGACCTCGGTATTACACAGAACTGGACTCAAATCCCAGTCTGCCACCTTCCTAGCGGTGACCCTAGGCAAGTTACTCAACCTCTCTGAGCCTCTTTGCTCAGCTTGTAAACTGGGACTCAACCACTTCTCAGGATTGCTCTATGGACTGAGCGTGCCTAGTGTGGTATCAGGTACAGGGTAAGGGCCAAATAAATGCAGATTCATAACCCCCACCCCCATGCCCGTTTTGACCTTGACTTTTGTACTTGGGTCAGGGTATGATAGGGTCCCTTTTCCGCTGTTCGGGCCTGAGCCAGCAGAGGACTTGCCTGTGCTCCCTCCACCCCTCAGCGCCAGGCCTAATGGCAAAGGTCAGGTAGTTACACCAGACCTCACCTCATTCCAGAGAGCTACAGAGACACCTGTCACCCAGGAACTAGCCTAAAAAGGGAATAAAAATTAATACATTTCAATACAAAATGTCCATGCTCCCTGTAACAAACAGAAAGGAAATCATATAAAGCATTCCCAGCTTCTCTGCCCTTACTCTCACCTGCCTTTGTTCTGAGAGTTTGAGACCTCTCTCCATTGCGTTCAGACTCCTCAAATGTAACTGGCCCTTGCTCCTCACCTCAATAGCAGCCCTCCTTATTGCAGTAATTTCCACATTCACCCTGTCCCAGTGTCTAGACCTCTCATAAGAACCCCACTCTTGGGGCGCCTGGGTGGCTCAGTGGGTTAAGCCTCCGTCTTTGGCTCAGGTCACGATCTCAGGGTTCTGGGATCGAGCCCTGCATTGGGCTCTCTGCTCGGCAGGGAGCTTGCTTCCTCCTCTCTCTCTCTGCCTGCCTCTCTGCCTACTTGTGATCTCTGTCTGTCAAATAAATAAAGAAAATCTTAAGAAAAACAAACCCCACTCTTTTTTAATAGGGATTTCATTTCTTTTTTTTTTTTTTAAAGATTTATTTATTTATCTGACAGAGACACAGTGAGAGAGGGAACACAGCAGGGGGAGTGGGAGGGGGAGAAGAAGCAGGCTCTCCACTGAGCAAGGGGCCTGACGTGGGGCCCAACCCCAGGACCCCGAGATCATGACCTGAGCCAAAGGTAGGTGCTTAACGACAGAGCCACCCAGGTGCCAAGAACCCCACTCTTCAAAGAGTTCAATAACTAAAATAAACCTTCAGAAAACTTTCAGATGAATGAACTCCATAAAAATTGTGCTTTTATCTGGAAATGGGAATTTTAAAATCTACCTCTCCATAGGCACTATTACAGAATCCAATTAAAAACCTAGTATGTGTGGTAATGAACTCTCCTGAGCTGGATGATAAAAATGTACTGTGACCAGAAAACAACAGTCACCAGGGAACACTTTCAGGCTGATAAAAAAGCTGACTCTGGGTCATCTACTCTGCGTCAGGCGACACGACAATATGCATGATGGTTCATCCTCAACGTAATTGCAGGAATCGGGCACCGTTACCCTCCTCCCAGCTCAGAGGAGCACAGGAAGCTGAGACACAGATTCAATGCCTGGGGCTCGGCCAAGGCCAGGACCTGGTGTGAAGGGCTGCAGCCGTGTCTGAAAACCTCAGTTGCCTTCACAACCAAGCTCCAAACACGCTGCTGGCTCGTCATCTCTGTGAGGGATATTTCACTATTCTCACCGAAGTCACCAAGTTGGAAACCTGCCGGTGGAAAAGGAAGAGCCATGGCCAGCCCACACATAAGGCAAGGGCGGGGCTGTACAATTTATTTTAATCTTTTCATTAGCGTCAGAGCTGTTGACTCTGTGGCCCGCTGTTCTAGCCTTGAACCTGTGGCAGTCTGAAGAGGAATATCCCCAACTTCCACAAAACAAATCTGGAACTGCAACGCAGCCCAGGGCACACAATGCTGGCTTCTGAGTCAGAGCCCTAGTCCTGCCACTCGCTGGCTGGGCCTCCGTGGGCCTCAGTTTCCTCCTTACATCTGTAAGAACAGGTTGATGCCTCTGGTCTCCAAGGGCGTGTGTGGTGTTAGGGATTCTATGATGAGGCTAGGTCTCTACGGAAGCGGTGACTGGGTCTGCCTGGCTGCCAAGGCCTAGACGCAACATGTGTGGACAGGCCTGGCTAATTAGGTGCCAGGAAATTCCCCAACCAGTAGTTCCTCTTTTCTGCCCTCCTCAATCTTCCCTGGAGACAAGACAGTGTTTTGCTGGTGGGATGTGGGGTTAAGGTCTGGGAGAAGACAGAGAACTCACCGCTCTAAAGCACTCCAGGGACCTAGGCTGGCTACGGCCAAGCCTGGGACACACTCCTAGGCTGGTCTGGGTGGTGGGAGAAGAGGTTAGTATCGTATCTCTCAGATTCGGGCAATCTCACCCTCTCCTCAGAGAGAATGGCAACCAGCTTAAGTAGCAGTGCTGTCTCAGGGATGGCTTGGAGACTGACTTCCCAGATATTCCTAGCCACCACATGTGTATGGCTAAAAGGCCCTACACGGCCCAACCTCCAGCTGCTTGTGTCCGAGTTACAGTGAATTACAAACACACCAACAAAATTTCTGGGGGAGTCTAAACCTCCAGCTTCAAACATACCCTCCATGCAACCTGGGACAGGGGGCCTTGGCACCTCCAGATTTCAAGGATCCTCCCTCTTAGCTCTGCCTGCCACCCTGGGCTTGAACCAACAGTCAGACTGAGAATGAAAATCAGTGGAGTTTCCATAAGATTAGATGCAAACTTCCGGAAAACGAGTCAGAACACTTGTATTATCAGAAGAAACTGGTTTTTTTTTTTTAAAGGTTTTATTTTTTAAGTAATCTCTACACTTAATATGGAACTTGAATTTATAGACCGAAATCAAGAGAGCCATGCTCCGCTGACTGAGGCAGCCAGGCACCCCAGAAGAAACCTCTCTTATTCAATGTGTTCTTCCCCCCCCTATTTTCTTGGACAAGACCTGAATCTAGGAAAATCAGTGTATACTTGAACAATGGTACTTTTTTTGAACTGGAAAATGCCACCGCAAGGATATTAAAAGATTATAAATGGATCTTTCATTCCAGAGCTGACAGCAAAGAATATAAACACAGGTCTGTGAACAAATGAGTAAAAACTCACTGCAAAATACTTCAGTTTGACATAAACTAGCTTAAAAATGAACCCACAAAGTAAATACCAAATGTGGAAAATGGCGAAGTTCAACTTGTTTTGACATAGGCAATAAATGAATGAGAGAACTCTAACGAAGAAGTATATTTAAAAAGTGACTCACCAGACAATGAATTTGTAATACATAAATAGGGTACACAATGAGCATCCTTTGTAGTATGTGAAGCTCAGTTTAGACAGCTATTCCGATCATGGTCTCAGGGAGGCTCAGGTAACCACGAGAGGCAGAACACACTTGTGTGAGCTGGGCAGCAACTGCTTTCCCACTCAGCTCCCCTCCTTCAGATAACCCTGCTGATGGTAATAGTCTGTAATTGGAGGCAAAGGGCCTCTTGGATAAAGAACTGGAGGCTCTGGCCCAAGGCCCAAATCAACGCTGTGGCCCTGGCCTGCTCCCCCGCCACTGGACAGCAGCCAAAATCTGTGGCTCCTCCACTGGGAGGCCCAGTCCACATGGCCATGTGAGCCCCCCAGGCCTCAGGGCCTAGCCTCCTCCAGAAGTGCCTGAGACAACTGCATACATATAGGTCTCCAAACCTGATGTGGAAGCGGAGAAAGGAACAAGGCCCTACCCCTAGACCCATACTCAGATACGACTGGAAAATAAACTCTAGATGAAGGAATAACTCTTTTCAAGAGTTCAAGAACCCTGAGTTCTGGCTGTGCTTCTGAAAACCGGGTGACATTGACAAGCCTGTTTCCCCCTGCCTCATTTTGCTCATCATCAGAATAGTGAGAATAAATAACTTGTAAGGGAATAAGGGAGATAAAAGTATGTGAAAGCATCCATCCCAGCACACTGCATCATGAATGAGTGATGTAAGGGAAAGACTGTTTAACAACTAGGCCCTATAGAATCATTGTCATTTTCATGAAACTCCCTCAAAACAGACCTTCACTCTTGGGAAATGAGGGTAAGGGAGATGGATTCATCTGTGCACTTTTAAATCACAGCTGCCACTGAGGCAGCTTGCTCCCTGTCAAGCACAGAACATCGCTTTCAAATAGGTAATCTTTTTAATCCTCACCCCAAGAGTCGGCGCTATGGTTATAGGTTATACCCATTTTACAGATGAGAAAGCTGAGCTCAGAAAGGTTAAGTAACTTGCCCAAAGTCAAACAGGAGGTAGGTGGTGAGGCTGGATATACCCAGGTAGTATGACCCCAGCGCCCAGCCCCTCCACCACTGTTATTTTTGTTCTGCCAGACGGCTGACGAGGTCGTCGGGGGAAGGCACGACCCAGAAGGCTCTGAAACCTCTCCGAGCCTCCTATCTGCTTCTGCGGGTTTCGGAAGGCGCAGGGATTGAAAGTCAGGTCTCCCAAGCCAGCCTCGGCGCCCTCAGCGCTCCACGGCCCCGTGAGGAGTAAGAGCGATTACTCACCACGCTGAAGGGCAGCGCCGACAGACCTCAAATCGGGATGGGGCAGGCTAAGATGTGCGCACTCCAACCCCTTCACGGCCTTTCGAAAGGGCGGGCGTAGCTCTACGCTTCCTGCTGCGAAGGTGCTCACAGGGACCTGGCGGCGTTCACCCACAGGACGAGAGCTTGGGAGGGGATATCCTGGCCTAGGTCGCAGGGCGACATCCCCAGCACAGGTCAGCCCCCGGGGCTCAGACGTGGCCGCTTCGCACAACGTCGGGCCCTAAGTGGACCTGCGGGTTCGGGAAGCCGCTGCCACCCGGGTTCTGATGGCCCGCCACCCGCTCCCACCGCAGCGCGAGCCAGGCCTCCAATCTACGTACCTGGCCTGGCCGCCCAAGGCGGGCCACCTAGGTCACAGCCCCGACTCCCGGGAGAAAGCGTTCCCCAGCCGGGGAAGAGCCAATCCACGGCCGAGCCTTGGTGAGAGCTTCGGTCGGAGCCTTCCAAAATCGAACGTGGAGACTCTGTGGGCCAATCATCAGCAACAGAGGGGAGAGGGGCGTGTCAAGGCTCCGCCCCCTTCCCTTCGCCGGCCTCGAAACCTGAGTGCGAAGATTCCGCGGGCCCAATCAGCCGCGGAGCAGCGGAGAGGGGCGTGTCCGCCGGGGCCCCTTCCCTCCGCCCTCCGCCCTCCACCGCCCCAGCGCGGCGGCCGAAGGCGCCCCCTTCATTGACGTCAGTGCCCTGGGAGAGCGCGGTTTTGCTGGCGCGGGAGCGGGGCGGGGCCGCATTCCAGCCTCGGGGTGCGGCGGCAGCAGCAGGCCCTGCAGGGTACACGTGACGCGTGCCCCCTCTCTTGGGCCTTAGGCCAGCGCGCGCCGCGGCGTGCTCCCTGCAGCTTGTGGCCCTCTGCAAATAGATCCGCAGTTCCTTAAATTCACCACCCAGACGGACCACTTATCTTCTGGCTCCAGCTTTGGGGGAAAGGAAGGGATGGCGAGATTTTTGGGCTTCAAAGCTAGAATGCCGTGGGTTCAAATCTTAAATCAGCTGTGCAACCTTGAGCCAGTTATCTAAATAAGCAGTATTAGGAAGGTTTTATAATTCATTGGACAATGGTCCATTAGGGCCCACACTGTCCAAGTTTCTTAAGAGGTAGTGAATATGGGAGGGAGACAAACCATAAGTGACTCTTAATCTCACAAAACAAACTGAGGGTTGCTGGGGGGAGGGGGGACAGGAGGCGGGGTGGGGGGGTGGGGGATGGGTATGGACATTGGGAAGGGTATGTGCTATGGTGAGTACTGTTAAGTGTGTAAACTTGGCGATTCACAGACCTGTACCCCTGGGGATAAAAATATATGTTTATAAAAAATTTAAAAATTAAAAAAAAAAAGAGGTAATGAATAGGAGACGCCTATAAGCTTGAGACCTGGGGGAATTTACAGCCTAGTAAGGAAGGCAGACTTTAAAAAGCTTAAAACATTTAGTGGTGATTACAATTGTGATAAACATTATAACTATAAAAGGGTCTGGAATGCTTGGGTGGCTCAGTCACTAAGCATCTGCCTTCTGCTCAGGTCATGATCCCAAAATCCTGGGATGGAGGCCCACATGGGGCTCCCTGCTCAGCGGGAAGCCTACTTCTCGCTCTTCCACTGCCCTGCTTGTTTGTGTTCCCTCTCTCACTGCGTCTCTGTCCAATAGATTTGAAAAAAATCTTCTAAGAGAAAAAAATAAAACAAAATAAAAGGGTCAAACGGAGGAAACTCAACTCCCTGTAGGAGGTCCTGGGAGGTAGAAGAAGTAACATTTAAGCTAAGATAGGAAGGAGAAGTTGAAGTTGGTCAAATGAAGAGAAGTGGGTCTGGGAAGGTGTTTAAGGAAGAGAGAATGGCACGTGCAAAGTTTAGGAGATAGCTCGACTCAGGTCTTGATATGAGACTTGGAGCGAGGCTAGGAAGGGGCAGAGTGGTGAGAAAGCAGAAGGCAGAGGCAGACAGTGAAAAAGTTTCCATTTGACTCTCTGAGGGGAATGGCATTATATATACTGTTTAACAGATATTTCATGGCATTTACCATGTGCCAGTAATGCCAATTACAAATGGTAGCTCATTTCATCCTCATGAAAAACTTGTGTTTTTAGAAGGTCACTTTGCCTACAGCTTGGAACTTGTATAAGAGGGTTTGGGAGTGGATGGAGTATCCAGTGTTTTTGTTTTTGTTTGTTTTGTTTTTTAAGGTTTATTTATTTATTTGGGGGGCATAGTGGACAGAAGTAGAAGGGGAGAGAGAGAATCTCAAACAGACTGTCCGCTGAGCACAGAGCCCAATGCTGGGCTCCATCCCATGACCCTGAAATCATGACCTGAGCGGAAATCAATAGTCAGATGCTTAACAACTGAACTGCCCAGGTGCCCCCAACAGGTTCTTGATAAACACTTATTTAGTTCTTTGGAAAGTGAGTTGTTTGTTCACTGGTTCAAATATGGTCAGGAAGGTGTCTGGGAATAGGAAGCTAGGTCTCCCTGACTTCTTTTTGACTCCAGAGCTGACCTTCATGGTCATTTAAGTGTGATCTCTCCTCTATAAAAGTTCCAAGGGGAAAAGAGTAAAACGCAGCAAATAAGGATTTTTGGGTCCCTTTCTGCAAGATGGAAGGGATATTTGGGAGCTGTTCTTCCTCATCCCATGGTCTCCAGTTCCTCTTTCTGTCCTGCACAAAAACAACATCAGCAAGTGCTTTGCTGTAGTTAAAAGGGCGTTAACAACAGTTTCTCTTTGCTTTTCCTGAAGACCTAGGGAAATAGCAAAAAGAAGTCAGCAATGTTCGTCTCCAATAGAAGGTGCTCACTGCTGCAAAGCCTTTTCAGCCAACTGCTTGGCTAAAAAAAGGAGTGTGTGGAGTCCTAAACAGGGACTCCCTGTTCCCTGGTCTCAGAAATAGGAAGGCCAAACTCTTGGCATCTCAGTGCTTGGAGAGCCTAGGATGTCTGATGCGGCAGCTCAGACGAGCATACCAGGGTGGGAATTGGGAACTTGTGGCTTCTGGGTCAGATGTGACTAAGGCTGGGTGGAGAACATCTGGTGTCTCCCAACATTTTTGCAGGCATGTGACCATGCACTTATCACACAATGGAAACATTTCTATTGTTACAGCTTTATGCATCTGTATGTCTGATGAGAACAACAGGGATGGCCCTGTTTGGAAGAGAAGGTGAGCTGTGAGGAAGGGAGCCCTGGTGTAATTCAGGCCAAGACCTGGTTTTACCAGCGATCAGATTATGGTGAGGGGAGTGAGGAATATTCCTGGGTGCAGTACTTAAGGGGACACCAAAACCAACCAACCAACCAACCAACCAACCAACCAACCAGTAATCATGATAAATATTTTAATGTAATATTTTTAAAAACCAAAATTAATGTAAAACATCCACAGTGAACAAAATGTCAACACTTAAAAGCAGACTGTTGTTTGTCTTATGACCTGGTATCATTTTGCAATGGGAATAGTCATTTCTAATCAACTCGTGGTTCCCACATGGGTCGTCCTTATGCTTTAAGAGAATTGAAAATAGTGTGTGAATCAATTGGGCGACACAAGGGTTTATGTATGGTCCTGTTTTTTGATTGTGGGGCTTTCATCAACTTTTTTCCATTCAATTCAGAGACGATTTTGATAGGTGTGTATAGGAGGGCACATGTTCCTGTTGCCTCGGCTGGCATTACGGCTCAGCAGAGTTCTAGTTTCTAGGGGAGTAGAGTCTAGGAAACGGGTTCCAGCTGTTCAACCTTAGGCAAATAACCTAACTTCTCTGCTTTCCTAGTTTCTCTTCTATAAAGTGGAACTGACCATCCCCACCTCTGTGAGGATGAAGTGAGGTGCAGTGGGCATAGGGCTCAATACAGACCTTGCTACAGACGATAAACCAGCATTTGACTCCCTCCCTCTCTGTCCTGCAGGGATCGTTCATGCAGCTCTTGCGAATGGTTCCCTTCCAATGGGTTTGTTCTTGCTCTCTGTCCTGTTCTGGGGAGACCAGAGAGAACGTCCACCCTCCACTGACAAGCAGTAGTGTATCTCTTGAGTACTCTCTCTTTTTCTTGATAAATGCTCTTGGTAATTGTAAACTTTTTAAGAAGCTCCCCTGTGCTTGGGACATTATACAAGACAACTTACTACAGCCTTCTTCTCTGAACTTAGCAACTGAGAATAGCAAAGCCCTACAGGCAAACAGTACAGTATAGAAACACCACCACGGAAACAAAACAAAACCTCGAAGGCAAAACAAAACCTCCACACCTAATCTGACTCATGTACATTAGAATTAAAGGTCAATTTTGTATTAATCTGCTTGGGTTGCCATAACAAAATAGCACAGGTTGGGTGGCTTAACGACAGAAATGTGTGCTCCTCACAGCTGGGCAGGCAGGAAGACCAAGATCAAGGTGCCGGCCCATCTGGTTTCTGGTGAGAGCCCTCTTCCCTGGTTGCACATGGCCGCCTTCTCACCGTGTCCTCATATGGTGAAGGAAGAGAGGGAAGATTCTGGTGTCTCTTCTTACATAAATGCTCTAATCCTATCAGATTGGGGCTGCACTCTTACAGACCTCTCACTTAACCTTAATGACTTCCTTACTCCAAAGACAGTTATGTTGGAGGGTAGGGCTTCAGCATGTGAATTTGGGGAGACACAATTCAATCCATAGCAAGTATGAACTCATGTCCTTTTTTTTTTTTTTTTAACAAGTACTTAGCTCTTTTTTTTTTTTTTTAAGAATTTTTATTCATTTATTTGACAGAGCAAGAGAGAACAAGCAGGGGGAACAATAGAGTATGAATAGGGTGAGGGAGAAACAGGGTCCCTACTGAGCCAGGAGCCTGATGCAGGGCTCCATCCCAGGACACTGGGACCATGACCTGACCCAAAGGCAGATGCTTAACCATCTGAGCCACCCAGGCGCCCCAGAACGCATGGTTTTTAATGTACAGATAAATAGATATAGAAATAATTAAGTTGTAAATGTATGCATATGTTTAAATGTATATGTGTACATATATACATGTATGTATCCACACAAACACATTTAAACACACACATTCTCCAGCTGTGTCTGCTGAGAGGGCCTAGAAGTGATGATGCCCCAGTTGGAATAAGCACATTTACAACCCACATTCTGAGTTTTCAATACCATTCTCCACAAAAGGAACCATGACTCCTTGGAGAAATGATTGATTCACCCACTCGGGTTGAGAAAGTTCAGGATGATTCTAAAATATCGTGTCCTGAAAAGTAAGGAAGAGCTCAGAGAGTGATGGAAACACATCAAAAGGACGAGGAGTCCATTTATAAGGGCTCCCATTAGCAAACGCAGAGCACCAAAATGAAGCATGACAGCAACAGATTGTAACCCAATGAGTGAAAGAATACCCAAGTCCACAGCAATATGAATAAGTGAATAAACAGGTAAACAGAAGAGACGCAAAAGGCCTTCCTTATAGTAGAATATCAACTGATAAGTGTATAAGGAACGAAACTACTAGAAAACCATTAATGGCTACTGAAACAGCCCTGTGGCCAATTATAAAAACAAACCTTGTAATAGCTTTGCATATTTTCCCTCTGTTTGTTATATATACAGGGTGTTTTTGTACATATTAACCTTTTTCTTTTTCTCTCTCTTCACGTTTTCATTTCATATGTAAGTTTCTTTTCTTTCTTTCTTTAAAAGATTTATTTACTTGACAGACAGAGATCACAAGTAGGCAGAGAGGCAGGCAGGGGTGGGGGGAAGCAGGCTCCCCAATGAGCAGAGAGCCCGACATGGGGCTTGATCCCAGGACCCTGGGATGATGACCCAAGCCGAAGGCAGAGGCTTTAACCCACTGAGCCACCCAGGTGCCCCATATGTAAGTCTCTAAGTCAGTTGTTGGACGTTAACGTTACCATGTTAGTCTTTAGTTAACAGTGTATTCTGAGGGACTCTGGCAAAACTTGAGAAGTGTTTCTGTTTTTTTGTTTTTCTTTCTGAGCAGTATTTAATGCAGACTGTTGGGGCTGTGTATCTCCTTATTGTGGAGAGAGGGGGTGAGAACGTCACCTCCAAGAAGGACAGCTGTATCTCATTAGGTGGAAATACAGAGTTGTTTCATTGTTGCATGGAGGTCCAATTGTATATAGAAGGTTGCATATGGAAGCTGAGTCTCCAAAGGGTAGAAGGCACCAGTTATCTCTGTGAGAGCCGAGTCCTGTAAATATTTCTCCTTTTCCACGGGGCACAATGCTTAGCTTTGTCAGTAGAGGGAGCCGGCAAGACGCGGTGGGAGGAAGGGTTTCTTTCTTTGGTTCTGGAGTATCCTCTCACTAAGCTCCGGCAGCTTGCCAGGCTTCTCCATGGCCTGCTCCTGAAGCTCAGGTGTCTTCTCAGGCACCTGGTCGCATGGTGTGGACTCCTGTGATGTGGACTCGGGCAGTGTGGGCGGCTTGTTCAGCGCCTGGGTCCTACAGCGCCTGGCAGCCAGCGACACACAGGGGCTAGGAGCTTCCCTCATCTTCTTTGGTGGCTTTGCAGTTACCCTTTTATTTTATTTTATTTTATTTTATTTTTTTTAAGATTTAAAAAAATTATTTATTTATTTGAAAGGGAGTGAACTTGAGTAGGGGGGCCCCGCTGAGCTCGGAGCCCCACACAGGGCTGGATCCCATGATCTATGAGATCATGACCTGAGCCAAAACCAAGAGTCAGACACTTAACCGACTGAGCCATCCACGTGCCCCATTTTGCAGTAACTTTTGATGTCCCTGCAGTCGCATCCCAGATGGCAAGTTCTACAAGGGCAGCACCTCAGTGACTTCTTTGCCATCTACTGAGCCACAGCTATGTCCTCTTTAAGGAGATCTGAATCTTCGCCCTGGGAGCAGGGAGAGGAGGAGAGCTCTTCTTAAGGGCCTATCTCAGCCCTGGGAGTCGTAGCTGTTGCTTATATCTTCTTCTTCTTTTTTTTTTTTTTAAGATTTTATTCATTTATTTGATGGAGAGAGATCACAAGTAGGCAGAGAGTTAGGCAGAGAGAGAAGGGGAAGCAGGCTCCCCGCTGAGCAGAGAGCCCGATGAGGGGCCCGATCCCAGGACCCTGAGATCATGACCTGAGCCGAAGGCAGCGGCTTAATCCACTGAGCCACCCAGGCGCCCCAATTGTTGCTTATATCTTCTTTTCCTGGTTTCTTCAGAGTGCTCTTTAATACCTCAGCTCTCCGTTAGAGTAAATGATAATTCCTTATGCTGAGGTTCCCCTATGCAAATTACTGTGTGGCTTCTGTCTCGAGATCGGGACTCGGGCTGAATCAGTGGAGGATAGTGAGACCGGTAGTGTGATGAGGGTGAAAAACGTCAAGTCAACAAATCCACTGACACCCTGAATCCAGTGAGCTGGGTGTCAAAGCTCTTTCAGAAAACAGTACTGATGATAAAGCTAACACTATGAGCTCTGGACACTTTGCATCTCATTGAATCCCAATAGCCCAGTGATGCTGAGCTGTTAATCTCCTTATGCCAATGACAAAGCTGAGGTTAGAGACCTGCACGATAGCAACATGTCTTCCAGCTATACCTGTTGCCTAACAAATCACCCCAAAACTTAGTGTCATAAAAAGACCATTTTTTTATGCTTATGGATTCTGTGGGTCAGGATGTTTTATTTATTTTTTAAGAGGTTTTAGCTATTGGGGCACTTGGGTGGCTCAGTCATTGGGCGTCTGCCTTCAGCTCAGGTCATGATCCCAGGGTCCTGGGATCAGGCCCCAAATCCAGCTCCCTGCTTGGCAGGAAGCCTGCTTCTCCCTTTCCCACTCCCCCTGCTTGTGTTCCCTCTCTTGCTGTGTCTCTCTCTGTCAAATAAAGAAATAAAATCTTTTTTTTTAAGTTTTTAGATTTTATTTATCTATTTGACAGAGAGAGAGAGAGAGAGATCCCAAGTAGACAGAGAGACAGGCAGAGGGAGAGGGGGAAGCAGGCTCCCCACTGAGCAGAGAGCCTGATGTGGGGTTTGATTTATTTTGAGGGTGAAGGAGAAGAAGGAGAGGGACTCTAAGGTAGACTCCAAATGGAGCACAGAGCAGGATGGTGGGACCTCAGGTCTCACGACCCTGAGATCATGACCTGAGCTGAAAGCAAGGGTCAAAGGCTTAACTGATTGAGCCACGCAGGGGCCACAGGTCAGGATGTTTTTTTTAAAAATGTCCTCAGGGTTTTGGTTTTATTTGGGAATAGTGAGGCCAACAGATTAGGCAACGGCTGCCATTGAAAAGATAGCTTCTTACTCACAGGTCCCCAGAGGAAGGGACATGCCACATCACACAGAGCCACATGGGGAAGCCTCAGAATCGGTCAGGAGGCAGAAGGAGCAAGAGAAAAGCATGGAAATGAGCTTTTATTGTAGTTTTTTTGGGAAGAAATGGATGAAACAAAGTAAGCAGCTAGGCGGGTTTAGGATTGACTAATTTGAATAATTCCCGCCGGCTCTAGGGCGTAGGGACGGTCTCCAGTTGCCCGACACCTTTCCCTGGGATGATTAGGGGAGAGGAATATTAATTGCCTCCTGGAGTACAGGAGCCCAAACAGAGGAGGTGGTTTTGGAGTGTGGGCTCAGGATTGGTTGGTTTGCATGGCAAAGGCACACTCACAGTCACATTATTTGCTATCTTTAGGAATTAGCTAAATCTGGGAGGGGCTAAATCTTGGGACCTTGCAGATCCTCCCTGGATCTGCAAGGTCCCAAGATGTCAAAACATCAGGACACAACAGAAAATAGAAAGCATGAATGATACACAGGAACTGAGATAGTGGACAGTGGGGGTGGCTTGTCTCTGCCCTGTGATGTCAGGACTCCAGCTGGAAGTCCTGAATGTGAAGGTTGCCTTGACAGCTGGGGGTTGGAATCATTTGAAAGCTCATTTCGTATGTCTGGGGCCTAGGCTGGGAGAACTGGAAGGCCCAGACTGCTGACTGGAGGGCTTTGGTGGTTTCTCAGTATGACCGGGAACAGAGGCTTCTTTCATGGTGGCTCAGGGCTGTGGCCTTGTCTTTTGGACAGAACTTAGAAGTCATACAGTGTGGTTCCTACCATCCTGCTTGTTATAACTGAGTAACAAGCTCACCCAGATTCAGGGAAAGGGAGGCATAGACGCAACCTCTTGATGGATGAAGAATCAAAGAGTTTGTAGCCATTTTGTTTTTAAACCACCACAAAGTGGAACTAGGAGTGAGACACTAGCAGTTAGGATCCGAGTCCTACTTCCTTCATGCCAGGGCCATTATAAGAAACAGAAATCAGTTTAAGTTGTCTCAGGTGAAGAAGCATGGGGGGTGTTGTTACTGGAAAGCCGCAGTGAGTTCACAGAATGAAGTCTAGTGGGACAACGTGAAGCAAGTCATAGGCGCTTGTTACTCTCTCACCATCTTTTGTCCCTGCATAGCTGCCTGTGATGGTTAATTTTATGTGTCAATTTGACTGGGCCACAGAGCGCCCAGAGATTTGTTCAAATATTATTCTGGGCGTGTCTGTGAAGGTGGTTTTGGATTAGAGGAACATCGGAATTGGCAGACCAAGAAAAGCAGATTGCCCTTCCTCATGGAGCTGGACCTTGTGCCATCAGTTGAAGGCCCAAATGGAATGAAAAAAAGGCTGACCCTCCCATGAGTAAGAAGGACCTCCTTTTTTTTTCTTTTCAAAGATTTTTATTTATTTGACAGAGAGACAGCAAGAGAAGGAACACAAGCAGGGGGAGTGGGAGAAGGAGAAGCAGGCTTCCTGCTGAGCAGAGAGCCTGATGTGAGGCTCAATCCTAGGACCCTGGGATCATGACCTGAGCTGAAGGCAGAGGCTCAACAACTGAACCACCCAGGTGCCCCAGAATGACTTCCTTTTGCCTGACTATTTGAGTGGAGACATTGTTGTATTGTGGGTTTTTTTTTTTTTTTTTAAATTTTTGAGAGAAACGTGTGTTTCTCTCAATGTGTGTGGAAACGTGGGGAGGAGAGAGAATCTTAAGCAGGCAGGCTCCTTGCTCAGCACAGAGCCTGATGTGGGGCTCAGTCTCACAACCCTGAGATCATGGCCTGAGCCAAAATCAAGAGTCAGAAGCTTAACCAACTGAGCCACCCAGGCACCCTGAGCCATTGGTTTGTTTCTACACCCTTCTTTGGACTCTAACTAAAACACTGCCTCTTCCTGGGTCTTGAGCCTGCAGCCTTTAGACTAAACTACGCCCTGGCTCTCCTGGGTCTCCACCTTGCCAACTGCACGTTTTGGGACTTACCATCCCCCATAATTCCACAAACCAGTTTCCTATGCTAACTATATGTATGTGTTATTTATCTATCCATCCTGTTCCTCTAAACAACTCTAATAACACACTGCCCTTTTCTCTGCAGATCAACTTTCTCTGCCAACTCAGGGTTTCTACTCCCCCTAAATTTGCCTCATGCTCTGGCTTTGGTTACTCCAGCACTAGCTTCATTTAGGAATGACCATTTGGCCAAATTCCCAGTTCGGGTCAGAAGAGGAGATGGGAAAATAGCAACAGAGCTTTTTGGTATAAATATTCCTTCTCTGTCTAGAGCCACCACACCGACAGGGGCTGCGGGTACGGGGAGAAGGCTGCCAGGGGGCGGCAGGCAGACCTGCCAAAGCATTTCCATACCACAGAAGATTCTTGGGGCGTCTCTTGATCCTTGAATGCCATGATCTTAGCTATTCTGGCATCTTCTTGATGGGTCAGGACAAGGTCCTTTTTGGTCTCCAGTGGCTTCTGTGACCTTTGATCTCTTTCAGTCACGGCAGTCACGTCCTCTCTGCCTGTCTAGGTTGTGTGGCGGGGGGAGGGGGGTACTTTTTGGCAGGAGAGAGAAAAGCAGAGTTGGAGAAAATCTCCATGATTCGCCACATCTGAAAGAGTCCCCAGTGGTCATGGGAGTTGGAAAACAAGTGGTAGTGGAGGGGATAGCACGATTGCTTTTGCTCTGTGGTTTCAGTGAATAACGTCTTACAGAGTCTGGTGAGACTAGACGTAAGGGGCAAATTCATGGTTAAAGTAGACTCAGGGCATCTCAGACAGCTGTAATGTTTCCAATGGTCCAGAAATCTAAATTTAGTTCCTAGCTTAATCTTTCTGAATCTCATTTCCCTCAGCTGTCAAGCGGAGATAATGAATTGCCTATCTCCTAAGGTTGTTGCAAGGGCCAAGGAGGAGGTGAACACCCCATACCAAGCATCCTCTGAGGGCAACCCTCGGCTCTGCCCAGTCCTTGAGCCTCATTCCTCTTGCTTTAAAGCTCCAGCCATCGGTGGGCTAGAGAGTTCAGGGGACAAATCCCCCTTTCCTGGAGACCCTTCACATAGCAGGATAAGAAACAGAAACAACATACACAGCCAGGCTCCCCAAGTGTAGGTCTTGGGGCCTGTGACAGCCACACCCACTCTCCCTGCCTGGCCCAGTACCTGCGGACCATCTCTGCAACATGGAGATCATTCTCTTTGTCACCGCTCAGGGGCAGTCCTGTGATGTCTTGTGACCTCCAAGACCAAGGCTGGAGTCCGAGATATATGCATTGATTACAAGCCTGGATTCGGAGATCAAATATTTGAATTCCGTTCTCCATTACATATGGGATGTTAGATAAGTCACACAAGCTCCCCATGCCTCAGTTTCCTCATTTTAAAGCAGAGGTGGTTTTAATGGACCTACCTCAGAGAGCTGCTGTGAAAAGTACGTGAGACAAGACTGGCAAGCACCTGGCATTTGCCGCCTGGCATCTGGTAGATGCTTTGCATATGGTGGGTGTTCCCACTGAGTCTCTGCCACTTTTACCCAAGGCTGACTGATAGAGTGGTGGTGACTGATTCATTCCCCCTGGCCCAGAGTGTCCGTCCCTGCCCCAGGAATGTGGTCTGCTGGGGTCTGCCCACCCCACCATAGGTCCCAGTAGGAGGTCATCTTCAGTAGCTCACGGGCAAGCCGATTAATGGTGAAGTCTCATGGGCGTCTCCCTTGGACACCATGGTTCCCTAGCCTTAAGGACCCAGCCTCACCAGCCAGTGTTCTGGGTGGCTTCACACAAAGTCAAGACTCAGAGGATACCTGTGGCTCTGGGTCTGGACCTGGCTGGCTTCTCCTGGGGAGTGAGGGCTGAGCTTTGCCAGAGTCAAATGCCTTTACCACTTCATGCCCAGACTGAGGCCCCTTGCTTCTGTCTGCCCAAAGAGGCCCAGAATCCAGGCCACTTTTTATAGCTCCAGCCAAGGCCAGGTCCTCCTTGGGGGCTGGAATAACAAACTCAGGAGCCCCCCCTTCCAAGTTCCTACCCAACTCCAACCCAGAGGGGACTCCACCCACCCCACCCACCATTCCAGAGCTCGGTGTTCCCACAGCTTTGGGAACTTGCCTGGAGGTGTGAGCCACTTGGTGACCAAAAGAGTGTTCATGCGCAGAGCTCCCTGCCCCGAGTGAGCACTGGACAGTGAGTCAGGAGACCTAAGTTCTAAACTTGGCACTCCCATCATCAACCAGCTGTGGGACCTGGGGCTAGTCACTTACCTTCCCCAGGCCATAGCTACCCCTGCATAAAATGAGAAGCCAGGAACAAATGATCTTTAAGCCCTCGTCCAACTCAGGTATAGGATTGTGGCATAATGCCAGGTACATACACAGCAGGTGTTCAGGAAGTGTTGATTTAGTAATTTAACTCTAAGATTCTAGGCAAGATTCTGCAGGTGCCAACACCCACCTATTTCCTTGCTGTGAGTTCTGCCTCTGCTGTTAGCTAATTTATGTCAAGGGCCAACACAGGGCCTGGCACGTAATAGGTATTAAACCAGTGCGAGTTGAGTCTATGAATGCCATGATTTACAGTAGCCCGGAGACTAAAGAAGGAACTGACCGACCAGCAGGAGCAGGTCGTGGGATCTCTAGGGGGCCATGCTTCCCTCCTTGTTATCAGCTGCCTCCCCTTCTGGGCATAGTCAAAGTCATAGCTTTGGGGCATAGAACAACGTCCAGCAAGCATCACTAATTCTTGTTGCCTGAGCAACGGAGGCCTTGCTCACACTCTTCCCTTTGCCTATAGCATCTGTCAGGGGCTGTGATTCAGCCCGCTTACAAGCTAATATGCTAGCTTGCTTTTGTTCCATAAATGCAGGCAGAAGATATGGTCTCCTGAGTCAGACTCGAAGGATTTACCACTCTTGGCACAGCAGGCCGCACGAGCATCATCATTATGTCTCTTTCCCTCACTCCCTAGTTTGATGGGGGTAACGCGGAGAGACCCTGGTGGATGTTACCCATGCAAGAGCTTTATGTCACAGCTACGCAGCACTGAGCTTGGGGAGCCCACCTCTGTCCCCTCCTACCACCACCACGCTTACAGTCAGCAACAACCAAGCCTACTGTCTGCCTGGGGGTGGGTATTCCTTCACCCCACAAACTTGTTGGCTGCAGAACACAGCAGCCAGAAATGGTTGGAAAGTGAATGGGTGACCATGGCTTTGCGTTCTCAGCACACTCAATATTAAGAGCCACGGCTGCTAAGGACCCATGGGGGACCGCCTTGCCCAACAATGCCTAGTCACCATCTCTGCTTGTCACAACTCTATCCGCCCTCCAGAGATGCTCCATTCTGGAAGCTTTCCCAGCCCTTCCATCACACATACTCTCCCTTTTAGATTTCCTTGCATCTACCTTCTTTTCCCTTTCGTATCCACAGCTGTCGCTGTACTATGGAGAAAGTGCAAACACAGTGAGGGCAGGAGCCGGTGCTCCCAGATGGTCAGCATCCCACAGGTGCTTAGGCCATATTTGTGGATATCTTCTTGCATGCTTATGCTTTTGCAGCGTCTCCTGGGACTGCCCCTTGGAATGTCTTCAGGATTCCAGAGACTAAAAATATCTCCCCAAACCACCCCATTGGCTTCCTTGTAAGGAGCTGGGCTTAGCTGCGAGGCTGAAGATTTGTGCCCACCAGGCGGTGCACCACCCTTAAGTCTGCAGATGCCTTTCTTAGATGCCAGAGGACTCTTCTCTCCCTCTAAGTGTTGATTTGGTTAGGTCCCCTGCTCACAGATACAGTTTATGGAGCATAACCCCATCATCAGCCCAGCACCCAGAGTCAGCCCCCAGGTGCCTGTCCTAGCTCCAGCCTTTTTCATAACCGGCACCCTGAGGACACTGAGGATGTCCCAGGAGGGATTGATTGTTAAGGGAAGCTGAGAGGAAAAGGGCCCCAAAATTGGGATCAGAAGACCTAGGTTTGAGTCTCCACATGGACACTTGCTAGTTCTGTTTCTCCCAGCAAGTTATGTAACCTCTCTGGGCCTCTGTAACTGTAGCCAAGAATAAAATCTGAGAAAGTAACATATAAGCACTTTGTGGTTTTTTTTTAAAATTAATTAATTAATTTATTTGACGGAGATCACAAGTAGGCAGAGAGGCAGGCAGAGAGAGAGAGGAAGGGAAGCAGGCTCCCCGCTGAGCAGAGAGTCCGATGCAGGGCTCCATCCCAGGATCCTGGGATCATGACCTGAGCTGAAGGCAGAGGCCTTAACCCACTGAACCACCCAGGCACCCCAACATATAAGCACTTTGAATGTGAACCTGGAGCCAGCCACACGTGGGCTCTTGTTTAAACTGTCACCCGCCAGCTCTGTGGGCATGGTCACCTTCCTTCACCCTCTGAGCTCTGGCTTCCCCACTGGCAAATCAGAGTTAACATTGCCTAGAATATAGGGGTGCCTGGCTAGCTCAGTTGGTAGAGCGTGTGATTCTTGACCTGGGGGTGAGTTCACGCCCCACCTTGGGTGTAGAGCTTACTTAAAAAACAACGACAAAAAACAGTGCCTAGAGCATAGAGAGCTTTCAGTGAATAATGATCACGTATGTCTTATGGATCCCTAGACCCTCAAATGGTGCCCAGTGCGTAACAGGTGCTTAATATCCATTTGCTTAATGAAAGGATTTCACAGATGAGGAAACTGAGGCACAGAGCAGTAAGTATGAGGTCCCGGCACAAGGGAGTGGTGAAGCCGTAATGCATAGCCAGCAGTCTGCCTCCATGGCTTGCACCCTTGTCTCAATACCATGCTACTTTACACGGTGATGGAGGTTACACATCACCTTTTACTCATTTAAAATAAGCGTTCACAGCTTTCCCAGGTCCCTGCAGGCGGGGCTGTGCAGCAAGAGGCCTCAGCCCCCTGAGAAACCACATATACTTTCTCCCATAAGGAATGCCAGGGTGCTGGGAGAGGAGAGACCTGCTCAGCGAGGCCAGGGGGCCGATGGACACATTCCATGACCAGAAGATGAGAGAGTAGTTCTGCACTCTGCTGACATTTATTGAGTCTCTTATTTCCGGGCAAAGATAGAGGTGACAGCCAGCAGTTGCAAGCAATGTATCAGACTCAGGAGCACTGCATAACTTCTGAATGCTCCAAGAGAGGGCCTAAAGAGCCAGCAATCAACAGCTTGGGAGTCTGGACCAAAGGGAGGAGCATTTAAAAAGGGCCTTGAAGGGTAAGTAGGAGTTTTCCAGCCAAGTGGGGTCTGAGAATGAAGGGCTTTTTGAGCTTATTTGGGGGGGGGGAATTTAAGAGGTTAGGTGGGGTTGGCAAGCCCCATGGGAGCAGGGGTAAGGAAAGGAAGTGGAAAACAAGGAAAGTGAAAGTCAGTTGGAGCCAGTTTGTGAAGTAAGCCCATAGAAGAGAGAAAACTGTATCCTGTGGTCAGTGGAGGAAGCAATGCAATGCCAGGTCTGTGTTTTAGAGGGCTGTCACAGTGAACAATGGTTGAATGGGATGGGGAGACAAGGGACACCAGCTGCAGTTACGGTTAATGGGCTTAACTCCTCTAGACCTCATTTCTCCTCCTCAGTAAAAGGAGGAAAAGAATTCTATCTCTGAGGCTGTTTTGAGGCTTAAGTAGGCTTACGTGTAAACGCATCATTAGCTTCCACTGGACGCTGTTCTGCCTAGTGTCCTAGTTAAACAGGGGGGCTTTGCTCTCTCTTACCCCAGGCTTGGTGCCTTGAACATGCCGGATAGCACATTTTTAATCTAGGCGACCCTGGATGGCTAGGAGGTTGGAAAAATGAGGATGGACTGATAGAACTTGGCTTTGTGGTGTGTGTGTGTGGGGGGTGTCTCTGGTGGGGGACCGTCCCTTTCTCTGATGTCTGAGAGCCCAGCTTTGGACTGGAGAAGAGTGAGGTGGGCACATTCCAGATGTCCAGCGGAGAACAGATGTCAGCTTCAGGCCAGCGCCGCTCTCTTCCAGAGCCAGGGAAAGGCCAAGAGGCCCGAGTGGGCCCTAGAGCAGGACAAAGTAGAAAGAAAAGGCCCAGCGAGGCGCTGAGAGAACGCTCCAGAATACAGCGTTTCCCCTCTGAGGCTGGACGGGAGCTGGGGTGGCAGGGCAGGCAGGGCAGGCAGGGTGGACCCAAATGTGCCAAAACTTGGCCCGGGCGGCCAGAGCGGAAGGCCCTCGGCGGCCCGGAGGTGCGAGTGCCCTCCGCCGCGCCCGGGGGAGAAAGGAATCCGAGCTGGGAGTCTGGCGCCGGCTGGAAAGGGGGGCCGGGATGGTGAGCGAGGCCCAAAAAGAGATGGCTGGAAGCCGGGAGGAGCGAGTGGGGGTGGAGACGGGGAGGGGAAGCCAAAGGGCGGGTAGCAGTGGTGGAGACGGGGAGAAAGAGAGGAGGGCTGGAGGGAGGAGAGAGTGGAGGAAGGGTGGGGAGAAGGGGAGAGGAAGCGCGAAGAGGACTCGGAGGGACGCGAGGAGGCCGCCGCGGGCGCAGCGGGTACGTCGGCCGGGCCACCCCCGCGAGCCCGGCGCCGCCATTCCGCTACTCGGGGCTCCGCCGCCGCCGCCACCGCGCCCGGGGGCCATGCTCCCGCCGCCCCCGCGCCAGCCGCCGCCCCAGGCGCGCGCGGTTCGCGGGCCGGTGCGCCTGCAGAGGGCCTTCCTGCGCGGCCCGCTGGGCGTGCTGCGGCTGCTGCAGCTGCTGGCCGGCGCCGCCTTCTGGATCACCATCGCCACGAGCAGGTACCAGGGCCCCGTGCACTTCGCGCTCTTCGTGTCAGTGCTCTTCTGGCTGCTGACCCTGGGCCTCTACTTCCTCACGCTGCTGGGCAAGCACGAGCTGGTGCCCGTGCTGGGTTCGCGCTGGCTCGTGGTCAACGTGGCACACGACCTGCTGGCGGCCGCGCTCTACGGCGCCGCGACGGGCATCATGATCGCCCAGACGCAGAGCCACAGCTACTGCAACCTCAAGGATTACCAGATGGCCTGCGCCTACCACGCCTTCTTGGCGGCCGCCGTCTGCGGCGGCCTCTGCCTCGGCCTCTACCTGCTCTCGGCCCTCTACGGCTGCTGCCGCCGCTACCAGGGGGAGCAGGAGGTGGCATGAGCCGCCGCGCCGCGGGGCGGGGACCCTCCCGAGACCGGCGCCCCCGTCCTTCCTGCCGCCGCCGCCCCGCGCCCGTGCGCCCCGGCACCCACGCGTCGCCCCGCGCTCCCGCCCGCGCCCGGGCGCCCTGGCCCGCAGTTCCCGTCCGACGGCAGAGCCGCCGCCTGGAGTCCGGTCAGACGCGCCGCCTGCGCCGTTTCCTGGGATCCGGGCAGGGCCGCATCCGAGCCGCGGGCCCCCAAGCATCCTGGCCGTCCGAGGCGAAACCTCGCGCTTCCTCGCCCCCTTCCGTGCCGAGAGCGAGACGTGGACAGGCGCCGCGTAGATCCGGGGGAGGCTCCCAATTGGAACCAGCCTTCTGGCTGCGCCACTACCCCTTCCCTCCCGGCCCGCCTTCGGAAGAGCATCCCGGTTCCCTGGCCCCTCTTCCAGCTTCGAGTGCTGTGAAGGGCAGGCTCGCAGCCGCGGACAGAAACGAGGACAGGCCTCCATTGGCCTCAGGATGAGCGAAGAATTTCGTTTCAGCTCGGCATTGTGCGCGCATCCTGCGCGGTCCGTGCTCTGACATTGGGGTGGGGCGCGTCTGCAAAGGTGAGGATGGATCGGAAATGCCCGCGGGCTGCACCTTTGCACGTTTGGAATCTGCTCTCACCTTTGCCTGTTCCGCCTTTGGCCTCGGGGTTCCTGGAGGCCAGGCCCAAACGCACACTAGTTTCCCTGGCCTCAGCTTCCCAGCGTTTCTCTCACGGGCTTCAGCTCCACCACCCCCACCTCCCAATGTCTTTTTGCATTAGGGATCCTACAGGACCCTGAAGGAATGTCAAGGTGAGCCTCACCCCTTGCCCTTGGTAAAGCCAGAATAAGATTAGAACCCCCTTTCCAGTCTCGCAGCCCAGCACTGTTTACATTAAAGCGGTGGGTGTTCCCAGGAACCCCGGCTCAGGAGCTACAGTCTAAAAGACGGTTTCATTTTCAAATGGGTTTGTCAAGGTGCTATCTCTCGTCCACCTGAAGATTCACGATGCTCATTAGCATATAAAAGGCTCTGAGAAGTCCTGCTATAAAAGAAGCCCAAGTAATTTAGTTTACAGTGTTAACTGCCTGTGGATCTGGAGCAATTAGATTTTGCCACCTAAGACTTCCAAGCATCCCTGTATCTTGGCTGTCATTC
This sequence comes from Mustela erminea, assembly GCF_009829155.1. Classification (NCBI taxonomy): domain Eukaryota; kingdom Metazoa; phylum Chordata; class Mammalia; order Carnivora; family Mustelidae; genus Mustela; species Mustela erminea. Next base: position 61,996,753 of record NC_045627.1, read on the forward strand.
ATTCCCACCGTTTCCAGCCCATTGGCTCTGGTGTGATTGAAGATCTGGGGTGCTCCTTCTCCTTCCCAGGGTATTTCTCTAGCAGAGGGTGGGCTTGCCTCAGTGAGGGAGAAGATAGCTGTCCCTGCTAGGCACATGAGAGACCTGGGAATTGGCGGACCTGAACATTCCTCTACATTGTTTGGAAAATAAAGTCAAGGTTATCCAGATGGTGTCCCTGTTAAGAAGAATATTGCCTATAAAAGATACTGGCATGGACCGTGAGCAGCTGGCAGGAGTGGGACTCACTCACCAAAGAGAGGAGAAAGCTCCGAAGTTGGGGTGAACAGCTGGCCCAGCCTCCATAAGGTAAGGTGCTTCCTGAATTTCTGGAGGGGTCATAGGCCTTTGAATAAAAAATACAGAGCCCCCTTTGCCAAAAGGTGAGGGGTTTTTATTCAGGGAGCAAGTTGGAGGGGTGACAACCACAATGCCCAAAGACTTGTACCACCAGTTCAGCCATTTTGCCACATCCCGCAAAGGTCTGCTCTTGGAAAAAGCTCAGCCCTGTCTGGATTAGAAACTAGAACAGGGGAGACCCGAATGTGTTTTGGGGGGGTGTGTTTTTGAAGCTTAGGTAGAGAGGGTGAGGCTTTCTGTTGTACCTGCAAAGATCGGGGAGGGGCGTGTTTCATGCGGAACATGAGAGCATTTATGTGGGCACTGCTTAAAGCATTTAGATGTATTTCTTTCATTCTTTCGACACTGTTGTGGCGAGCCGTGTTCTCCTTTTCCCTAGGAGGCAGATGAGTCTACCTTGTCCAGAGTCTCCCAGCCGCTGTGATGGGTGGAGCTAGGAGCTGGACTCTGGCGATTTGGCCTCCTCAGGACAGGGCTGTACTCTCTAGAGAAGGGGGTCAATACACATTTGAGACTGTTCATGTGGCTACTTTAAAAAAAATCATGGTAAAATATACATGTAGCATGAAATTGACCATTCGACCATTTCAAAGTGTATGCTTTGGTGTCCTTATGTAGGTTCCCAGATGGTTGTGCAACTATCACCACCATCCACCTCCAGAACGTTTTTCACCTTGCAAGACCGAAACTCTGTCCCATTCAAATTGTGGCTGTTTTGTTGTTACTGTTGTTTTCTTTCCTTTGCGAACTCCTAGAACACTGAGCCCTTTGCGGTCTCATTTAGGCTGGAGTGCTGCTGCCTTCCTCCAGGTGGCGCACCCATTCTTTCGGCCCCCACCGCTGGTGCTGGCCAGAGCCAGGGGAGGCCGGGGGTAGGGGGTGGGGTTCGGGTTGGCCTTTCCTGGGATACTTACTTGGAGGTACCTTGGCTGGCCATGACTTTGGTTCTTCTTTTGCAGGTTTCCATGTTTCTGAGGCCATGGAGATTCCCGTAGTGGTCATGCCGACCTCTCCCAGGGCTCGCTTCCCTGGCAACGGGCACCATTCTGGGCTGGGCCAGCAGAGCGCTGCAGAGTGGCCAGCAGAGGGGAGAGTGGATGACCTCTGCCCAGCAGCTTCCCTTCAGCATTGTCCAAACGAAGATCCAAGAAGCGTGAAGATTCATTTTGCCTTAACACAAGAGAAATTCCGATTCTCCTTATGCTGTGACTTGGTTCCAAGATTCCAGACACCTGGAACTGAGCCGTGCACCTCCATGCCCTAAACAATGGGTTTAAGCTCCAGCTTTTGTTCCTTTTCTCTTTTTCCAGATCACTGTTGAAGTTGCATCCTCAGCTCAGAACCAGCGCCCTGAGGATCCTTTCCTAGCCCCCAGAGCTCATGGTGCTCTGTCTATGGTTGGGTGACCTTACTCAGGAGCAGACGTCTCCTTTGCCTTCACGGTATCTTATCCAACCAGATGTGCCTGAAACATTCCAGAGCTCACTGGCTCTTCTAGATGTGCCTTCCTGCTTGGCTTCCAGCTGCTTCTCCAGATGCGAGAAGGACATGTAAAACAGCCCCCACACCCACCCCCTCCTCCCGCTGAGACCCTGTACCATAGGAATGGCCACCTGACCTGGCCCAGAATTTTTGAATACTGGAGGCCGCCTCTTTGGCATCCCTCATTCGACTCCAGGACTCAGTCCAGCTTGAGGTAGTCCACAGTGGACTGTGGACTCCTACCAGTCCAAAAGTCTGGGACTACTTGCGGATCCAGTAGAGGAATTTTCTAGTATTCTACGAAGACCAAAAGAGAGGGTGGGAGAGGGTGGGAGTGGGAGGGGTGTGGGCCAGTAGCGAGGGGGACTGATGTGCCTCATTTAATAGTTTAGTGGTGATTACTAATTTGCTTTTCAGAATAAAGTTTGGTTTGTCTGTTGTTGGTGTATAGGTCTTCTCTCCCCTGCAGTAAGCCTGTGTACTGGTTCTCCCAGCCTCCATCCATCCTCTTCTTCTTTCCTTCTGGGAGGGGAAGAAAAATGAATTCACAGGTTTTCAGTGCATTAAGGCAGGACACAGGAAGCAGAGAAAGAAAACCTCCTATGTCTGCCCCCGACAAAAGCGGGTGGGAATTCAAGTTGCTCCTAGCCCAGCTCTCAATGACCCCTCTGTTTTTGGAAGCTCCACTCCCTAACGGGGAGGCACAGAATGACTATGGTTAAGGAGCCAAAGGGTCCCTCGACTCCCTGATTTTGCAGAAAGGGAAATGAGCCACAGGGAGGAATGGTGCCTTGCCTAGTGTCGCAGAGCTGAGAGGGGACTGAGTGAGGTCTTCTGGGGCTCAGGTTCTGATACGGACTATAGTCCTCCTCTGGTATTGCCTCCCAGACACACCCCACCTGGTGTCCCCCAATTCCAGTCACAGCCTGATGAATAAGGTGCTTTGGAAAGGGTAGGAAAGCAGAGTGAGCAGGCTTCCTTGCCAGCTTCTCCCTCCTCTGCCTGAACCTCAAGTCTGCAGCCAGAACGTAGGATTCTAGGGGCAGATCTCAGAACTCACTTAGAACAGCTCTAGGCAGAGATCGGATGCTGGGTGTGTTCCACACCCACTTTCTTCCAAAGCACCCTCCTCGGCACAATAAACACACACACACACTCACTCTGTCTTCTTCATGGTTTGGATTTCCAGGGTGGAAAAAAAATGCCAAGGACCCTCCCTTATTCCCCTCTTCCCTCTCTGTCTATTCATGAATTTTGCACTAAATAAAATGTGGCCTCCCTTTATGCAAAGGCTGGTAAGCCCCCCACTCTACCGTTGCTTTGTGGAGAATTTCGCAATGGAAAATATGTTTCTACTTCATGATCTTTTTTGATCCGGTGAACAGTCTCAGTGGTTGGCATTGTCACTCCCATTTAATAGGGGAAATAGAGCCTCAGAGAGAAGGGCCTTGTCCATGGTCATAGAGCTGGCTAGTGGCAGGACTGGGACTGGAAGGCAGAGGGTCTTTCACTACCTTTGCCAGCTGGTAAATCCTTGTGGTCCTCCAGCAGGCTCTGAGGTTTCGATGGAGTTTGGTTTTCATTCCTGCAGATCAGGTGTTCAGGACTGGTCTAATCTGACATTTCCTGTTTAATGCTGGGGGCACTTTGAAATAAGACACGGCTCTTCAGGGACATAATTGAGTCTGGGGAATCTGAGGGATTTGCTCATTTATGTCTACTATTTTTCCTGCTTTTCTAAGGATGGGGGTGGGGGGGTCAGTGGTAAGAAAGGAAAGCTAATAAACCCACATTTGCAGGGATAAAAGGAAAGAGGGATGTGAGAGAGAAAGGTTAGCATTATTCATTCATGTTTGTATTGTTTTGTTTGTTACAGTAGTTATTTGTTAAAATACCAACATATATATCCATTAAAAATAATAACAATATATACCCATTAAAAAATTAAGCTATACAGAAGGGTACAAACTAAAAAGAAGCCATTCAATTATCCTAATCTCAAATGCTAGATATAAATCATTGCTAACTACCAACTCTCTTTTTTTTTCAAGGGTTTTATGTATTCATTTGAGAGAGAGAGAGAGAGAGCATGAGCTGGGGTAGGGGGAGAAGCAGAGGGAGAAGCAGATTCCCCGCTGAGCAGGGAGCCAGATCCCAGGACTCGATCCCAGGACCTGGAGATCATGACCTGAACTGAAGGCAGAGGCTTAACCATCAGAGCCACCCAGGTGCCTCTTAACCCTTCTTTAATTTTTATAACGAACCAAACGTACATGGGATACGTGTGTGTGCGTGCACACACTCAGACACACATATACATTTGACTCTCTTACAACTTGCTTTTAATGATTAACGATAATATAGTTCTAAGCCTTTCTAAATGTTCATGTATATAGCCAGGGACTGCAAGAACTTTGTGTACTTTCTGGAACGTTTATAACTTTCCCACATTGGTTAACTTTGTCACTCCCTTGGCTGCTTCCTGTGGAAATCTTAGTAAAGCCCTTAAGAGGGTTTTTTTTTTTTTTACAGATGAGTAAATAGAGGCTTAGGTGGGGAAGTGAAGTGACTCTCCAGGTCTGTGCCAAGAGTAGCAGGGAGCAGAGGGAGCACTGGTGTGGCTGAAATCCACTTCACCAGTCTTGGGGGAGAGGAACGTGCCACAAACCAGTGGGAGCAGCTGAAAAGAAGTGAGGAGGGCCTAAGACTCTCCAGGCCCTTAGGCAAAGGGGAGGTATGCTGAGGTAGCCAGAACCCAAAGGAGAGCCCCTGACATAGCCAGAAGGAAGGTGTGGATCACCCACAGCAACTTCGCCTGTGGAAATTCCAGTCAGGCTCCTAATTGGAAAGCCCTTTTGCCCTCCCTGTTCCATGACCCCATTCCTTTCAAACCAGATGGCTATTTGGGATCTTGCTGGCACCAGGGCTGTGACATTCTTTCCTCAGCTTGAGGTGAAGGCAAGCTCCCAGAGGCAGTTCTTGGCAGTTTCCTGTATCTCCCACAGGTGCCCCACAGGCTGTCCTTGCCGCCATCTCCAGGAGTCCTGAAGGGGGCGCTCCGACGCCCCAGTTGTAAAGCTTCTGAGTCAAGGTTGGCAAGAGGGGAGAAAGGGAACGAACTCACTCTATGAAGTGTGTGCAGTGAGTCAAGCACAAGTCGGAGGATGCCTTATATAACATCGCTTGTCATCCTCACAAGCCCAAGAAGTATTTAATTCCCCCATTTGATGGACGCGCAGACAGGCTCAGAAGGGTCAACTGATTTCCCCAGGCCACTCACGTGACAGAAACCAGATTTAAATCTCAAGTGTGTGCCGCCATGCCTTGCTGTTTCAGAGGACTTCCCAGCAGACAGACTGTTTCTCCCGGCCATCCAAAGACCCCACAGAGAGCTTCTGGGTTTTCTAATAGCTATGTTTTGAGCTAAGGCAGGGAGGAAAGACTGTAAAGAAAGTGGTATCATTCAAGTCTGAATAATGTGAGCTACTCCCTTCTCGGTTGACAGGGAAGTTAGGTTTAACGCACTCACTGTGCTGAAGCCACTCTCCAGGTTCCTGGAGACCGCCTCTCTGTCTACCTGATGTAGGAAGGACTCAGAGTGTCCCTCCACTCAGCCCTCCCTCCTCCTGAGACCTTGTGCCGCAGGTATGGCCACGTGACCTAATCCCAGACTTGGATATGGAACCCTGTGCCTTACGAAGTCTTGCTCTGTATTCTGTGCTGGCTCCTTCTGTGTCCCCTAGGCGGTTAATATGAAAGGCTCTAATTCTGAGGTGAGCTCAGCCTGTGACGTCAGGAGTGAGGCCAATCTCTCCCTCTGTTCTTAGGCAATTTGCTAAATTCTTCCTCTGTTTCATCGCTCCCTAAATGGGGTTAATGCACGTAGATGCCTCCCCGGTCCATGGGAAGGGCTCACCGAGACGAGGCACCCAGAGCAGTGAACCCGGCAACTAGTCTCTGCAGATCAGCTCTCAGCTGGTTAGTGTTGTTGGGAGGACCTCGGGTGATGTTTGTCAAGTGCAGACCTGAGCCACAGTACATGCTCAGAAATCTTACTTCCCTTCTCCCCAATTCCACCCTGGCTGTCTTCCTGCCTGAGAAACGAGAAATTGACTCCTCTACTGTTCTTTCTTGTGGTCCGATTTGAGCTGTCCTGAAAGATAGCACAGAACTGTTAAAAGTCACTGTCATCTATGTGAAGGTCGGGATCCTCTTTTCTCCAGAGTCCAAGGTCCTTCTTTGCCTTCCTTTTGATTCCCTGGACCACGCTCTGTGATCCAGGGTCCAGAACCTAGCAGTAGGTCCTGGTCCTGGTCCAGGTCCCTAGCAGCACTCCCGTCTGCCTCCTCTCAGCCTGGAAAGAGGATGCCCTCTTCTCATCTTGTTTCTTGAGGGTCCAGGCCATCTACAGAGCAATGAACTGACCTTGGATTCTCGGGTGTCGGGAGTGAGATGTTCACAGACTCCCCTCATTATGTGTTTGCAGGCCCCTCCATGACTGCACTCAACTCAAAATTTGTCTGGGCACCCCGGCGGGGGTGGGCGGGGTGGGCGGTGTTTCTAAGTGCTTGGCTTCCCTCGCTGTTCTGTATCTGGGCATTTCACAACACATCTTTCCTCACTTCCCTGGTAAACTGTAAACTCTGTTGTATTTATCAGCTTGTCATCTTGTCCTCCCAGCCATCCCTAGGAACTGGTGAACTTGCAGGGTTTGTTTTTTAAGTTAAAATTATGAACTACCAGGGTGCCTGGCTGGCTCAGTTGGTAGAGCATATGACTCTTGATCTTGGGGTTGTGAGTTCGAGCTCCATGTTGGGTGTAGAGATCACTTAAAAATCAAACTCTTATCAAAAAATGGATTACCGGGATGTGTGGGTGGCTCAGTTGGTTGAGCAACTGCCTTTGGCTCAGGTCATGATCCTGGAGTCCCAGGATCGAGTCCCGCATTGGGCTCCCTGCTCAGCGGGGAGTCTGCTTCTCCCGCTGACCTCTCTCATTTCATGCTCTCTCTCTCTCTCTCAAATAAATAAATAAAATCTTAAAAAAAATTAATTACCTACCTCTGTGATTTTTTTTAACCTTAGTGATCTTAACATAGGTGCCAGAAGGTGGATGGAGGCTTTTTGCAGTGAACATGATGGTGATGGCAATAAGATTATTGTTGATAATGGCATTAACAGTAATAAAGATTACTCAATGTCCCTGTATTCTTGTATTCACAATTTGCAAAATATTTTTACATCTATTTCTTCCCATCCTTATATGAACTGGTAAACAGTTCAGATAATACCTGCATTTTGTAGATGATGCTCAGAAGAGGGAAGTGTTTACCTCGGTGTTTTGTTTGTTTGTTTTTAGAGAGAGAGAGTGCATGTGCTCACGAGGTGGGGGAGAAGGGCAAAGAGAGAATCTTAAGTAGGCTCATTGCCCAGTGTGGAGCCCGATGTGGGGCTCCATCTCATGACCCTGAAATCATGACCTAGGTTGAAATCAAGAGTTGGATGCTTAACCGACTGAGATACCCAGGCGCCCCTAGATATTTCTTTTTTGAAACAGATTATTAGATATACTTAATGTACATTAAACTGCATATAGGTTAAATGTACATTTTGGCAAGTTTTGACATATGTACACATCATGAAACTGTCACCACAATTAAGACAATAGACATATCCATACTAGCCCCAAAGCTCCCTTGTGCCCTTTGGTAATTCCTTCTTATCTCCCCCACGCCAAGCTACCATTGATCTGCCTTCCGTGACTAGAGATTAGTTTATAATTATAATATGTATGTATAATATGTACTTTTTTTCTGGGGTAAGGGGAGGTATTTGGCTTCTTTTATTTAATGATTTTGAGATTCATTCATGCTACTGTGGTAATAATAGTTTGTTCATTACTATTACGTATATTATCCTGTTATAATTCGTTTATCCATTCACCTGTTGACAGACATTTGTATTGCTTTAAGTTTTCGGTTATTGCAAATTAAGCTGTTGTGAACATTTAGGTACAAATCTTTGTGTGGACATATGCCTTCATTCCTCTTGCATAAATAGCTAGCAGTAGAAGGATTCAGTTGTATTCTTAGTATTTTTAAATTGGTTATATTCCAGATGATATTTGGGGTGTGTGTGTGTGTGTGTGTGTGTGCGTGCTATTCCCTGGCACTTGTATCAGTGATGGTAATTCTGGACTCACAGAATCATTTGGGAAGTTTGCCATCTTGTTTTGTTTGGAATAATGTAATAAATCATTTTATTGATGGGTTTGATAAAAATTGGCTACAAAAGAATCTGGGCTTGACGCCATTGAGGAAGTTTTCAAATTCTTTCAATTTTTTAAATGGTAATTGGTCTATTAAGATTTTTCTTGGTGGGTCACCTCCAACAGTCCACTGGTGGCGTATTTATTTTAGTTGTCTCCCATCAAATTCTCCAATTTAGGATGAGTTTTTTAAAAAAATTTAATTTTTAAAGTAATGTCTACGTCCAATCAGGCGCTCAAACTCATAACTCCAGATCAAGAGTCACATGTTCTACTGACTGAGCCAGCCAAGTGCTCCTAGAATTAGAACAACTTGAGGAAGGAATTCTGGGCTATTCCTTTCTGTATTCCCCTGAAAGCCACATAATAATTAGTCATTCAGTGAAATAAACAAATATTGATGTTTATAGCTGCATAACAAATACTCTCCAACAATTTGGTAGCCTAATTAAATAAAAATCTCTTTGTTATTCACATACAAATCTATTTCTTCTTTATATAACTGTCCATTGTGGCTATCCCAGGTCAGTGGACGCCTTTCTACTATAATGATTCAGGGACTAGGGCTCCGTCCACCTTGTGGCCTGGCTATTCCCTCTGCATTGAGCTGGCACTGGGGAGAAGAGAGGAAGGGGGAGGTTTTGGATTTTTAAATGCCTTGGTCTGGAAGTGATACTCATCGCTTCCACTCATTTCCTTTGGTGAGTCACATGACCCACTCTATATGCAAGGGGCTGGGAATGTAGTTCCTGGCTGGGCATTTGCTGCCCAGCTGCAGCTCTTACCATGAAGGGGCAGACAAGACTTTTTGGTGGACAGTTAACTGTCTCTTTCACAGGAGGCCACAAGGTTTTATTGCTGAGATTTTCACTGCTTTGCTCTGTGAGGTTTTTTTGGTGCCTGTGTTTGATGAATGGTTGTTTTCATGGCTGCCAAGAGCTGTTGAGTCAGAATGTAACTGCAGACATCCATTTCCTTGCTGTGTTTGTCTGGCAACTCACTGCCTCACAGCTGGGAATCTCATTACTCAAGAGCACTTCTTTCCCAGGTACAAGAACATAAAAATGTATTTATTGAACTCTTTTCAGAGCAATGGTGGTAAGCGATTAATCAAAAACTATGCTCAAATATTAAGCGTAAACACTAGAGAAAATGCAAATATTAAAGACAGTCTAAAAATACATACCAGTTAAATATTTATTAATTCATTCACTTTTTTAAAAAAAGATTTATTTGACAGAGAGAGATCACAAGTAGGCAGAGAGGCAGGCAGAGAGAGAGGGGGAAGCTGGCTCAATCCCAGGACCCCGAGACCATGACCCGAGCCGAAAGCAGAGGCTTTAACCCACTGAGCCACCCAGGCGCCCCTCATTTACTTTTTAAAAAAATTTTTCATTTATTTATTTGGCAGACTGAGAGACAGCAAGAGAGGGAACACAAGCAGGGGATGTGGGAGAGGGAGAAGCAGACTCCCCTCTGGGCTAGAGCCCAGGACCCTGGGACCATGACCTGAGCTGAAGGCAGATGCTAAACGCCAGAGCCATCCAGGTGTGCATCACTTAAAATTTCACACAATGTAACAAAAAGTCTCAGTTTTAAAGTGTACAAATCAGTGGTTTTAGTATATTCACAAAGTTGTGCAACCATCACCACTATCCAATTCCAGAATATTTCCACCATTCCAAAAAGAAACCCTGTACTTGCTAAAAGTCGCTCCCAATTCCTGCCCTTCCCCTGCGCCACCCCGCTCACCCGCCCCCTGGCCCCCGGAGCTTGGCAAACACTGATCTACTTCCTGTTTCTACAGGTTTGTCTATTCTGGACATTTCAAATAAATAGACTCATACAGCATGTGGCCTTTTTGGTTTCTTTCATGTGATATATTGTTTTCAATTTCATCGATGCAGTAGCATGTGTGAACACTTCATTCCCTTTTAGGGCTGTTTAATATTTCCCTGAATGGATATATTACACTTTGTTCATCCGTCATTCTTTCATTAAAAAATTTCTAATTGTGGCGAAATACACATAACACCAAGTTTACCATCTTGACCATTTTTTAAGTGTACAGTTCAGTGGTATTAAAGTATGTTCACATTGTTGCACAACTATCTCTCCTCATTTTGCAAAATTGACAGTCCGTTTCCACTAAACAATAACTCCCCACTCTTCTCTGCCTCCAGGCCCTGGTGGCAGCTATTCCACTTTCCATCTCCACGAATTTGACTACTCTAGGTACTTCATAAAAGTGGAATGGTACAGTACTTGTCATTTTGTGACTGGCTTATTTCACTCAGCATTCATGGTCCTTAAGGTTATTCATGTTGTAGCACATGTCAGAAGTTTCCTACTTTTTTTTTTTTTAAGATTTTATTTATTTTAAAAGATTTTATTTATTTATTTGACAGAGATCACAAGTAGGCAGAGAGGCAGGCAGAGTGAGAGGGAAGCAGGCTCCCCGCTGAGCAGAGAGCCCGATGCGGGACTTGATCCCAGGACCCTGAGATCATGACCCAAGCCGAAGGCAGTGGCTCAACCCACTGAGCCACCCAGGCGCCCCATAAGATTTTATTTATTTATTTGACAGAAAGAGATCACAAGTAGACAGAGAGGCAGGCAGAGAGAGAGAGAGGGAAGCAGGTTCCCTGCTGAGCAGAGAGCCCGATGCGGGACTCGATCCCAGGACCCTGAGATCATGACCCAAGCCAAAGGCAGCAGCTTAACCCACTGAGCCACCCAGGCACCCCAGAAGTTTCCTACTTTTTAAGGCTGGATAGTTTATTGTATGTATAAACCACATTTTCTTTATCCATTCATTCATTAATGGAAACGTGGGTTGCTTCCACATTTATGGCTATCGTGAGTAATTCTGCTATAAACAAGGATGCATAAATAACTCTTCAAGACCCTGCTTTCAGGGATGCCTTGGTGGCTCAGTTGGCTAAGCATCTGTCTTTGGCTCAGGTCATGATCCCAGGGTCCTGGAATTGAGTCCCACATCAGGCTATTTGCTCAGAAGGGAGCCTGCTTCTCCCTCTGCCTCCTGATTCCCCTCCTTGTGTGCTCTCTCTCTCTGACAGATAAATAAAATCTTAAAAAAAAAAAAAAAAAAAAGACCCTGCTTTCAGTTCTTTTGGGTATATACCCAGAAGTGACATTGCTGGATCATAAAATAATCCTGTATTTAATTTTTTGAGGACATGACATACTGTTTCCCTTAAAGGATGCACTATTTACATTCCCAACAACAGTGCACAAGGGGTCCAGTTTCTCCACGTCCTTACCAACTCTTGCTATTTTCTGTTTTATTTATTTATTTTAAAAGAAGCATTCATTGAATATTTACTATGCCAAAGCCCTATACTTGGCAGACACTGGGGCTGCCAATATTGTTAAATTGTAGTCTCCCTGCTCTCAGGAACAAAAGGAGATTCTAGAGATAGGTTGAAATGCAAAGTAATAGGTGCTTAGGGGCGCCTGGGTGGCTCAGTGGGTTAAGCCTCTGCCTTTGGCTCAGGTCATGATCTCAGGTCCTGCAATCCAGCTCCCCACCCCCCAAATTGGGCTCTCTGCTTAGCAGGGAGCCTGCTTCCCCCTCTTCCTCCGCCTGCCTCTCTGCCTACTAGTGATATCTCTCCCTCTCTGTCAAACAAACAAACAAAAGTAATAGGTGCTTAATAGGATCAGAGCTTTGTGTAAACACAAAGGAGGAAAGGAGGAATTATTTGGGTAAAACTTCACAAAAGACTTGACATTCAAGCTGGGTGTTGAAAGGTGTGTGGGAGGAGGTCAGGTGGAGGAGGAAGGGTATTCTAAGCTTGCAGAGCAGCACCTAGTAGCTAGCCTTCAAGCTGGCCTCCAAGTTGGCCCCAGTGACTACCCCTGGTAGTCACACTCTTGTATAAGCCTCCCACTACACTTTGGGACATTGAATAGTTCCGACCTGTAAAACCAGTAGGATATTGTGCAAATGATGGTGTGTGACTTCTGAGGATATATCATAGAAGATCTTGTGGTTCCCTCTTGGATTTCTTGCTCCGGAGGAAGTCAGCCACCATGTCAAGAGGGCACTCAAGATGCCTTCTGAAGAGTGCCAAGTGAGGAGGAACTGAAACTTCCTCCCAGCCTAATAGCATAAGAATGCCAGCATTGGATTTGTCTGCTGTGTGAGGAAGCCACTGTGGAAGCCAATCCTCCAGCCCCATTAAACTTTCAGATGATGGCAGCTGTGGCCAACAGCTGACTGCAATCTCATGAAAGTTGGAGCCAAAGCTGCCCACGAAGCCGCTCTCCATTTCCTGACCAAACCACCCGAAAGCCAAAACTCAATGTGAGAAAATATAAATTTATTATTGTTTTAACACAGTAAGTTTTAAAATAATTTGTTACACAGAAAGATATAATGAATACAGCTTGAAGTGTGACGAAATCTGGTATGTGGTGGAAATGGTAACAGAAGAGACCACAGACAGAAACTCCCAAGTTAAAAGGCGACTCGCCCAAGGTTTGAGTAAGAGTGGGTGAGGGAGCCATCTGGTGGAGGTGGATGTGCTTAGACAGTCTCTTCTCTTCCCACACTTTTTTGTTTTTCTTTCTTTCTTTCATTTTTTTTTTTTAAGATTTTATTTATTTATTTGAGAGAGAGGGCGAAAGAGAGCATGAGAGGGGAGAAGGTCAGAGGGAGAAGTGGATTCCCCATGGAGCTGGGAGCCGGATGCGGGACTCGATCCCAAAACTCCAGGATCATGACCTGAGCCAAAGGCAGCCGCTTACCCAACTGAGACACCCAGGCGCCCCCCACTCCTTCTTCCCAACTTCTTCCACCTAGCATTTCCCACAAGTGTTTCTCCAAGGGCCACAGTGAGGTTTATGAGTCTATCATGTGGGCCATACACACCCTCGCTTAGAGATGTAAAGACTAATCTTTAGGAAAATGTCAAGTTATTAGTTATCCTCTTTTACTATTTTATTTTCTCCTTCAGTCTCTTTCACTTACCAGTGACACTAGGATTTGGGGCGAAGAATGAAGACTCAGAATACTGGAGAAGGGAAAGAAGGAACTGGGAGAACTGTATTATACAAAATTCAGAGTTCGAGTCCCAAAAGCAGAGTCTAGCTGACCAGTGTGTAGTTACCAGGGGGAGCCTTTGTTTATTGATATTGGCCATACTGTTGACCCTTTCTGGTCTTTAGAGCCTTCTTATATCCTCCAGAGTTCCCCCCAGATAACGTCTAATTCTTGAATAATATCTCTCAATTGTAGAGCTGCCAGAAGAAAGAAACAATAATACTACTGACCCCAGGCAGCGTGAGGCCAGTGGTCCAGGACCACCCAACAAGGAATTGCACAAAACCAAAATTTGCCTTTGGAGTAAATGACTGATTTACTTAACTACCTGGGAAATTTCGGGTAGCTTAGATATTAAAGAAAAAAAAAATCTTTCTAGACTTCTAGACTCATCCTGAAGGAGAAGAGGCTGAGTCCAAGCAGACAAGTCTGGACCAGCAACAAGGCCAGGCCCATCTAAGAAGTAGGAGGATTTCCGACTATAGTTCAGTAGTTGGTGTGGGGATTCGGATCTGTCTTCATTCCAGCTGTTTGGAGGAGTAAATGATAACCCCCAGATGGGTCAGCCAGACGAATGTATTGGATTTGAACCACAGCGGTGACATGCACGGTGGTAAACCTCTTGCTCCGCAATCCTTCGCGAACCGCAGTCACGCCTGGACCCAGTTGAATCTGGGCGGGGTCAGCGAGGAAAGACGCGCAGGCGCACTGCTGAAGAGGGCGCTCACCTGTGCTAGAGTGGGCGGAGCTAAACGCTGGAACAGGAGGCGGGGCGGGCGTAATGACGTCACGGATACGCCGCCGCAGAGCAATTCGCGTCCCGGAAGCGGTGGCAGCGGCGGGGGAGGCAGAGGAGGCTATCGGATTTGCTACTTCGGAGAGGCCCTTGGAAGAGGCGCGTCCTAGGGGTGGGGCGGGCCTGAGGAAACGCCTCGGGGTCTAGTGGCTTTTCCAGTGGTCCCTGGCCGTCCCCGCCCCTCCCCCAGCAGCCCTGCGACCGGGTAGGTGAAGTGCCACCCCTCCCGCCCCATCTCCGGGTCTCTGCCGACTGTGCGGAATTGGGCGCCTGGACGTCGCGGGGGCCGCCACCTGCTGGCCCAGCGACTTTGGGCGTGGCCTTCCCGGTCGGGGCAGCAGGGCCCGAGCCGGCTCCGTGGGCTGCAGAGGTGATGGTAGTCCTGGCCTCTGCCAGCGCTGACCACCTTCACCCTCTCCAGGACTTTTTACCTTGCACCGTCCCTGGATCCTTTAGTTCGAGCTCGGCCTGCGGGTATTTGGGCTCCCAGTGGCCCCTTGGTCACATCCCCACCCCCAGTCCCCGTCAGGTCTCAGTCCACTGCGAGGGACTAGCTTATGCTGCTGTGTGTCAAGGTTCCGCCCGTCCGTCCCCGTCCCCTCCTTTTCTTTTTAGGTTTTGAGGTAGGATTTTGAAATTAGGAAGAGGGTAAGGGTCTCCCCATCGGAGTGGGGAGGTGGAAATGGGGCCTTATGGAAGGAGGTGACTGCCCTGTGGGGTTCGAGGGAAAAGGGAGGGTAATGGGCAGGAATGGTCCAGGAAGTTGTTGGGAACAGAAAGGAGAAGGAAGCTTTAGAAGATGTGGTGGGGCAGGAGAAAGCATGGGAGTCCTAGAGGATGGACAGTTCGTTCACTCATTCAGTGAGCATTAATTAACCTTCCACTGTGTGCAAAAGCAGTGGTAAATGGAAGACATAGTTTTTGACCTGGTGGAGCTTCAAGTTAAGAAGCACAGGCTGGCAAGAAAGCCAAAATTTTACTTTAGTGGAATAAATGCTTTTAGGGCAAGTGCATGATTGGGATCATTGGGGAGGGTCTCCCATTCCATACTGGGGTGGTTGCCAAGATCCTCTCAGATCAAGGGAGCAGTGTTTCAGCAGTTACCTGAAGGGTGGGTAGGAATTAAGCAGGTCAAGAGTAGGTGAAAATATTCCAGGTCATCTTTTCTTTCTAGACATCAGAATGCCTCTTTCCAGCAGCCATAAGTACTCCGTCTTTATCATTTAGGCTCTTGATGGATCTCTGGGAAAAAGAACAGGATTTTTAATATCTGGGCAATTCACTTTATCCTGCTGAATGTGTCTTCTGTCTGTGAAATGGGTATTTCACCTGTAACCCTTCCTACCTCACAGGTTTATTATAGGCACCACATGTACTAATTTAAGTAGAAGGGTGGTGGGTACAGTGCAAATGCCAGGAATTATTATGGTTGCAGGATGCAGACATCAGAGCGTGAGGGGAGTGGGCCAGAGGTGAGCCCCAGCGTGATGCCTGAGGCTCCCCTGGAGTCTCCATCTGCCCCTACCAAGTCCCCGGCGTTTGATCTTTTCAACTTGGTCCTGTCCTACAAGAGGCTGGAGATCTACCTGGAACCCCTGAAGGATGCAGGTGACGGTGTCCGGTACTTGCTCAGGTAACAGACTTCGCAGAGTTGCTCTGACCATCTAGACCTTCTGCTTTCCTGCTCCATAGTTGTGCTGAGCGTTTAGGCAGTTTCTGGGCTATCCCTTTTGCCCTAGAGAGGAGTGGTTCTGGGAAGTCCATTGGTTCCCTGGGTTGATTCCAGACCCACCTCAGGAAAGGTAGGGCCCTGGGAACCATATGGTCTTTCACCAGAGTTTCTGCTATGTCGTTCAGTAAGCTCATATCTCAGGACTGCTAACTAGCCTCGAACATCAGGCCTTCTAAATCTTCTTAATTTTTATTTTTTTTTTAAAGATTTTATTTATTATTTATTTGACAGACAGACCGCAAGTAGGCAGAGAGGCAAGCAGAGAGAGAGGAAGGGAAGCAGACTCCCTGCTGAGCAGAGAGCTGGATGCGGGGCTCGATCCCAGGACCTGGGGATCATGACCTGAGCCGAAGGCAGAGGCTTTAACCCACTGAGCCACCCAGGCGCCCCAGGCCTTCTAAATCTTAAAGGAGCCCTTTTTTTTCCCTCCTTCTCTCTCAGTACTAGCATAATTAATATTAAAATTAGTTTGTAATTTTGAACATACTAAATACAAATACCTGTGAATAAGCAGGTACCCCTTTTGCTAATTTAGGATTGTGGAGCTCCAAATTTTTTGTTCTTATTTTGCTTTGACTTTCATCCTCTGTGATTCCTTTTTTCTCTTTTCAGCTCATTCTATTTCTTATCTTAAACAATTTTAATTACAGATACATGCTATTCTACTCCCTAAATACTTCAGTTTATTTCTAAATAATGACTTTTTTTAATGAGAAAAAGCAATATCACACCTAATAAAGTTAACAGTAATTTCTTGATAGCATCTTATACCCAGTTCTGATTTTCTCAGTTGTCCCAAGAATGTCATGTTTTGGCCAAATCAGATTCCAATCCAGGGTCACATTCTATGTGGTTATTATGTCCCTTAAGTTCTTTTTCAATCTAAAATGGTTTCCTTTTCATGATACTGACTTGCTGGAGACGGAGCTGACGGTCCTGAAGAATTTCCTACTTTGATTTTCTGGTAGCTTCCTCCTGGTGCAAATTAGAAGTTAGATTTAAAGGTTGGATCATATTCAAGTGAAACTCCCTCCCCCACAAAAGTCATGTGTTCCTAATATAGGGAGCCACGTAAATCCTGGTTGTCCTACAGAGCAACCCTTCATAACTTAGAACCTGTGAGTGGGGCTAATTTAGGGCTCACAACCTCCTGAAACTACATGTAAAACTTGGTACGTGCACACATGTTTATTTCTAAGGGAGAAGCTTCTAGTTTTCATCAAGCTCTCCAGTCTTCTGAGAGAGGTAAGAGATAGGGTGAGTGGAGTGGGGTTAACCTCTAAGAGTACTATTGAATATCATTCTTACCTCAGTCTGGAAATAGTGGGAGGTTTATTTTTTAATTCTCTGAACAAGGCCTTACATTTTTCTTGTTCCCTTCAGAACCCCTTTTATTTTATTTTATTTTTATTTTTTAAAAAAGATTTTATTTATTTATTTATTTGACAGATAGCGATCACAAGTTGGCAGAGGCAGGCAGAGAGAGAGGAGGAAGCAGGCTCCCTGCTGAGCAGAGAGCCCGATGTAGGGCTCGATCCCAGGACCCTGGGATCATGACCTGAGCCGAAGGCAGAGGCTTTAACCCACTGAGCCACCCAGGCGCCCCCAGAATCCCTTTTATTTATGGCTTTAGGCTAGAGGTGAGCTAGTTTATATTTCATAGCAATATTCTCTACCATTAGTTCACTTTCTCCTTGGTGCAAGGAATAGGGGACATGATGGTATGAGAGGTTTGATTTATAATCCCACCATGACCATATAGCTGAAATGAATTTTAGTTTTCCTTAGTGGAAGGGATGGGCCCTGGGGTTTTCTGCTGTGCACACACGCAGGTGTATGTGCATGTATGTGTATTTTACTCTTTTGTGGCAAAGCACAGAAGTTAAATACAGCCTGCCCCTTCACCTTTCTAACACTGGTCTCTTAGTGCTTCTTGGGACTCGTATGTTCGGGTTTTTCCGTTTTATGAAATTAGAAATCTGAGGGTGTGGTGTGATTCATTAAAGCTGGATGGAGGGGGAACGGCATTTGGCCTAAAGAGCCCCCAGGAGCTTGTGGTTCTGTGCCACTGGGAGACAGAGCGCTGGTGTGTGAAAATGCCTGTCAGATTAGTTTGTGCTTTTGATTGTTCTTTTCTTAGTAAAGAGGATTTGACTTTCAAGAGGGACCTAATCTTGAGCTTTGTCTGATAGTGTGAAGCCTACAGCTGCAGTAGATTTTTAACAGACTCCTCAGTTCTGGGATCAGCTACTCTAGTAGGTGGATCTCTGTGACCAAAGTGTCAGTAAAGACATGAGAAAGAATGGGAGAGGCTTTATAGTGTAAGTGACTTGAGTGGCTGTATGATGTTTTTATTTCTGAAACGGAGTTGGCTTTAGACCAGATTTTTAATTTGCTCTTACGCTTATAGCTGCCACTAGTTGGTTCTGAGGCCTAATTAGGGTGGCATAGTGGGGGATGCTGGGTTTCCAGAGGAAAGTAGACAGAGGTCATTTCATTCCCTTACTAATAACTTCTATGAAAAAATAAAAGGGGCACCTAGATGGCTCAGCTGGTTAAGTGTCTGACTCTTGATTTTGGCTCAGGTCATGATCTCAGAGTCATGAGATCAAGCCCTGTGTTGGTTCAGTCCATGCTCAGAGGGGTGTCTGCTTGAGATTCTCCCTTTCCCTCTCCCTCTGCTCTTCCACGCCCTCCTTCCCCCACAAAAAAATAGAAGCACTTAAATCAGTGAACCTCATTTAGCAACTGAAATACCTCAATCACAGCAAAAGAAAATACACTGAAGTTCTGAATACATTGCTTACCAGCAACAAACCTGTTTATTTCTCTTTGACTCTCCCTCAGTTGGTTGACCTTATAAATGCTACACTGCTGTTTTTTTTTTTTTTTTTTTTAAGATTTTATTTATTTGACAGTGAGAGAGGGAACACAAGCAGGGGGATTGGGAGAGGGAGAAGCAGGCTTACTTCTGAGGAGGGAGCCCGATGTAGGGCTCGATCCCAGGACCCTGGGACTGTGACCTGAGCTGAAGGCAGACGCTTGACAACTGAGCCACCCAGGCACCGCTACACTGCTGTTTAGAATTTAGGCATCCATGCTTTCATTGTTACATCTTTGCTCCTTTCCCCCTATTAAATGTCCTTTATCAGGGATGAAGCCAGCAGAATTTGCTTGTCCTCAGCAACTCAAGTCTCTGGTCTTCTTCCTTTCCTCTTTGGGGGCTTCTGCACTGCTGTTTGGTGGTGATGGTGGGGGGTGCTGGTTCTGCATGTGTTTCCAGATGTTCCAGTTCACTTAGGGCGTGTCTGCTGAAAGAATGCTATACCCCGGTTTCAATTTCTTTTTTGATCTATTAAAACAAAATCTTCATTATCTTTTCTCCTTTTGGATTGCCATGTTAAGATCTCAAAATTTCAGAAATAAGTGAAGTCACAAACGCGGTCACATAAATCCTTCACATTCTGTTCTTTTGATTTCTGTATTAGATGAATCTTGCACAGCAAGTATATATATGTTCCTGTGAAGTTGTACAAAGAATAAGTGAACATTGTCAAGAAGAAAGTTCATCATTGTCACCTCTTTTTTTTTTTTTAAACGTGCTTTTTTTTTTTTTAAAGATTTTATTTATTTATTTGACAGAGAGAAATCACAAGTAGACGGAGAGGCAGGCAGAGAGAGAGAGGGGGAAGCAGGCTCCCCGCTGAGCAGAGAGCCCGATGCGGGACTCGATCCCAGTACCCTGAGATCATGACCTGAGCCGAAGGCAGCGGCTTAACCCACTGAGCCACCCAGGCGCTCCCATTGTCACCTCTTAAAGAGACCAGAACATTACAAAACACAGTTAAACAGTATTAACTGGGTTTCTTAACAGGTATTTTATAATTTTTTCTCCTTCTGGGAGAAAGTTCCCTAGGTCTTCTAGTTCTGAGAGGACACCTTTTCTTGTCCTGGGGCCTAATGGGTGACCTTAACTCCTCTCCCAGTTCCCTATCCACGTGAGTGGACACTTTTCATTTTTCCTTGACACTCAGAGCTCCAGACTCCCTCCTCTTGATGACCCACCCGTGATGGCCATCTCCTCCTCCCACCCTCTCACGCCCAAATTGGAGGAGTGGCCATCTTTAGTGACCAGGACTTTCTTGTGTTGTAGGTGGCAGACGCCTTTGTGTTCCTTGCTGACCTGTCTGGGCCTCAACGTCTTGTTCCTCACTTTGAATGAGGGTAAGAACTGATTCCAGGGGATTTTTGTGAATGAACGTGGGAAGGAATTCCAAGAAGTGGCCCCTTGTCTTGCCATGGAGTTGGCCTCCTTCCCTGTCTGCTTGATGTCAGAAAACCGGCTCTGGAGCGACACACTCTGGGCTAGAATCCTGGCTGGATTGTTGAGGTGGCACGTTCTTTAATCTGTTTGTCAAGGCCTAATTTTCCTCATCTCTAAAGGGAGGATAATAATAGTGCTCTCCTCAGAGAGTAGTTGTGAGGAACGAGGTAGCCTGTATATTACTTTTAGCACGGCACCTGACACAGAGTAAGGACCCGCTGTATTGTAGCTATTATTATTGTTTCCTTCTTGACTGAATGCTGGTGTTTTAACCTTTTTCCATTTTTATTTCCAAGCTGATTCCAGGGTCAGTGAGGGCATGACATGTGGTGAAGGTGCCAGGGAGGTGAATGGTTAAGAGATTTTTGCCACATCCATTGATTTCCTCTGGCTCAGCTGGTGAGCCTGGAGGGGGCTGCTGAGCAGTCACCAGCTCTGAGGGGTCTGTGGCATGAAGGCTTTGAGGTAGATGTGTGGACAGGTGGGTGGCTCTAGAGATCTTGGGTAGTGATGTCTCCTGGGGACTGTTTGTGACAAGATATACCAGGACCCAGGCCTTTTCCTTTTTGAACTGACAAGTGGCTGCAGAAAAAGCTAACCCCCTGGGGGGAGATGTGTAAAAGGCCTGAGACAGAGTCTTCTGAGGAACTGGGTCCTTTATTCATGTATTCATTCTTCTGTCAAACTTGCATTTCTCAAGTGTCTCCTTTGTTTCCTATGGAGATGCGGATTCAGTGGGTTGAAAACCCAGTTTTTACATAAGACCTCCATTATCTGTTTGTCCAATGACAGATACTTAACTAGCATTTACTGTGTGCCCAGTGCTCTCTTAGTTTGCTTTGGGGGTACCATGCTACATGGAAGAAGGTCTTTCTTTGGATTTTCTCTCAGCCTCCCCATTTCTCAGTCCACAGTGGTGTGTCTGTGGTATTCTAAAAGCCAAACGAAAGGCTTCCAATCTGCCCCGGTGGCCCAAAAGGTCAGAATGTCAGTCACAGGGATCTGTTAACGGCCAGACTCCAGGCAGGAGCCCCCTACTGTGTGCTCACATAGATTTGTTAATGTTAAAAAACAAAAAGAAAATGAGTCTGGGGCTATGATAGTGACCAAACTGGATGGAGTCCCAGCCTTCAAGATCCTTTTTATGGAGGAGAAAGCAACTATGCCTATAATCAATCAGTCATGTGGTGAAAAATTTTGTGAGGGAAAATAAAGCTGGGTTAAAGGCTTGGAGAGTGAGCAGGGGAGACACTCTTTCACCTGAGGTGATCAGGGAAGGTCTCTTGGACAGAGCCCTGGAGGAGGTGAGGGAGCGAGTATGTGGGCCTCTGGTGGACAGAGGCCCCCGGTCCTTGCTCCTCATTTACCTGCAGTGTTATTGATCCGTAGGCGCATGGTACTCCGTGGGTGCCCTAATGATTTCAGTGCCTGCCCTTCTGGGCTACCTTCAGGAGGTTTGCCGGGCACGGCTGCCTGAGTCAGAGTTGATGCGGAGGAAGTATCACAGCGTGAGGCAGGAGGACCTCCAGAAAGTTCGCCTGTCTCGCCCCGAGGCTGTGGCTGAGGTGAAGAGCTTGTGAGTATGGAAGGGGCCGGGGCGGTGGGAGATGGTCACAGTGGCAGCGGCCACCACACTGAGTGCTTGCATTGTATGAGGCGGTCTTTCCTCTCATCTGTCGGGTTCTTTCCTCTCATCTTTTGAACAGCTCTGGGAGGTAGCTACTGTTAGTATCCTCCATTTATGGATGAAGAAAAAGGCTTGCATGGCGAAAAGGGGACCAAGCTGGAATGAGAATCCAGATCTAGCTGATTTCACAACAACCTGTGTTCTTTCCACTAGAGAGACAGTTCTGGGTCTTAACGGAGCGTATGCATGCATGCATGAGCCACGGCCAGGGTTCAAATTCCAGCCCTCCATTTACCGGCTGTGTGGCAACCTGTGGCATCTCTGCGCCTCGGGTTCCTCACCTGTTAAATGGCATAATAGTAGGCTTGCCTCATAGGTGGTTGTGAAGAGTGAATGAGTGAGTGTCCAGTACCCAGGAAGTTTCCGATAAGGGTTAGTCATCGTTACTACACTATCAGGAAGCTTCCTAAATGTGACAGAGCTGGTACTTCCGAAGAGCCACGTTAAGACCATTGAATAACATTAACCATAGCAACTGCAAAGCTTCAAAAAAAAAGTTAAAAACAAAATGGAGGCCTGGGCCTGACCCTGTCTGAGTCCATTTTCTGGAGTAGGGTCTGGGTCTCTGTGGTTTTTAATACCCCCCCACTCTTTTTTTTTTAAAATAAATGACTTTATTTATTTATTTTTAAAAAGATTTTATTTATTTACTTGACAGAGATCACAAGTAGGCAGAGAGGCAGGCAGAGAGAGAGAGGAGGAAGCAGGCTCCCTGCCGAGCAGAGAGCCCGATGCGGGACTCGATCCCAGGACCCTGAGATCATGACCTGAGCCGAAGGCAGCGGCCTAACCCACTGAGCCACCCAGGCACCCAAATAAATGACTTTAAACTCAAGTAAGAGTTGCAAGAATAATACTCCCAGATGCCCTGTGCCCAGCTAGAACAGTGATTACATTTGCCACATTGGCTTCCTCTGTTGCTTTTCTCTTGCATGTTACTTTTTTTCCTTCCGAACCATTGAAAGTAAGTGCAGACATCATGCCTATTTACTCCAAATACTTCTCTCCTAAGGACAAGACTTTCTCTTATGTATTTATAATTGTATAATTAAAATCAGGAAATTTTACATGGCTAACATCAGCATTCTTGCAATTATCTAATAGGTAGTTAATAATCAGATTTTACCAATGATATTAATAAGGTTTTTTATATACATTTCCCTTCATCCAGAATCCAGTCCCAAGTCCTACATTACATTTAGTTTTTATGTCTTCTTAGTCTTCTGTAACCTGGAATAGTTTCCTTAGTCTTTGTTTCTCATGACCTTGACACTTTTAGATAGGATGAGCTTATTATTGTGTAGAATTTCCCTCAGTTTGGGGTTATTTGGCTCCTTATGATTAGGTGGAGGTTTTGCCTTTTTGCAGGAATATGACAAGCAGTGTGTTGTCAGTGTATTGTATCAGGAGGCAAATGATGTCATTCTGTCCCATTAAGGGAGATGCTGAATTTGGTTGTTTGGTTAAGGTTTTTCTGTTGTAAAATGGCCATTGTTGGGTCTTGTCTTTAACACTTTATTACTGTGATAGTTGCGAAGGTGATTTTCTAATTGGCGTTGTTAGCCAGCATCTGCTCTAAGAAAGAGCTCTTCCGTCTTATCAGTATTAACTTGAGATTCTTAATTTTATTTAATAGGTTGTAATCCATTATTGTCATTATTTTGATCTCAGATTGTCTTAGGTTTGACCTAGGAGCTCTTTTGAACTGGCTTCTGTGTTCTTTTGATATGTCCCATCCTTTTTTTTTTTTTTTAAAGATTTATTTATTTATTAGAGAGTGTGGGAGCACATGCGCATGGGGGTGGGAAGGTGGGAGTGGAGGGGCAGAGGGAGAGAGAGAATCTTTTTTTTTTTTTTTAAGATTTTATTTGTTTATTTCACAGACAGAGATCACAAGTAGCCAGAGAGGCAGGCAGAGAGAGGGAAGCAGGCTCCCTGCTGAGAGCCCAATGCAGGACCCTGAGATCCCAGGACCCTGAGATCATAGCCTGAGCTGAAGGCAGAGGCTTAACCCACTGAGCCACCCAGGCAGCCCAGAGAGAGAAAATCTAAAGCAGATGTCCTGCTGAGCACGGAGCTTGATGCGGGGCTTGGTCCCATAATTCTGAGATCATGACCTGAGCCCAAATCAAGAGCCGGGTGCTCAACCGCCGGAGCTCAACCACCCATCATTTCTGAGCGCATATAATATTCAGAGTCATCTTATGCTTGCGCTGCCGCCACTCTGGAATGAGCCATTTCTCCACCGGGCCTTTCAGAAACCAAGATCTGGGTGCAGCATGCATTCATTACTTCTGGGGGTGGATCCATTTAAAAAAACCTCTCCAGGTGAGTCTGCCTTACAGCCCAGGTGGAGACACAGTGCTCTCTCCTGCCATTTATCCTACAGCTATAGCATGTCTGTCTGTGAGGGGGGTTCCTTGCTCCTCATTGTCTCTCAGCCTGGGGAAGTTAAACAGCTGGCCCTACCCCAGCAGCTAGGAAAAGACCCAAGCAGGAACATTTGTCCTGTTTGCATCTCTGTAGGGGTTCCAAAAGGGGGCCTGAAACGTACGCAGTTTCTTCTGAGCTCTCTGCCCCGCCTTTGGGTTCGAAGAGACCAGCTGTCCCTGGCTAGCTAGCTATGCCCGTGAGGTCCTAGCTCCTGTGGCTCCGAGCTCTGGCTCACGGCAGTGCCCTGTGCCCACAGCCTGATCCAGCTGGAGGCCTTCCTGAGCCGCCTTTGCCGCACCTGCGAGGCCGCCTACCGTGTGCTGCACTGGGAGAACCCCACCGCATCCTCACAGTGAGTGGACGCCGCTCCCCCCACCGCTGCCCTGCAGGGATTTGCCAGGACAGGGAGCTCCTGCTCCCCTTGCTCGGCGGGGAGAGCCTCTGAGGCTCTTGTGTGTAGGCCTGCCTGTGAACTTGGGGGCTGGGATGTACTGCTTTTGTTTAGTCACCTTTTAGGTGTGGTAAAAATATTTTGAGAGTAGAAATGTAACTCACCATGTAATCTCACCCACTCGTTTGATTAGCAGATGTCATGTTTATGAAGTGTGCCCGTTGCCGAGTGGCTGTGTTCCAGAGTGATTTCCTTCTGATCTTAGGAGTTTCTGACGCTGTGGTTCCTCTCTTTCGTTGCAGGTTCTATGGGGCTCTTCTGGGCACAGTTTGCATGCTTTATCTGCTGCCCCTGTGCTGGGTCCTTGCCCTTTTAAACAGCACGCTCTTTCTGGGGAATGTGGAGTTCTTCCGAGGTAAGCCTCGGACAGCTTGGACAGCTCAGCAGAGGCTCAGGCTCTGCGGGCTAGGTTAGGCTCCCGGGTTTGTCCAGCCCTCCAGCTAATCATCGTTTGCTGTGCCTTCCACAAGGGGGCAGCACCACACCAGGGTAGTTTCTGGGAGGGCTCCTGGGCTCTGCATCTGAGATGTCAGGGGGCATCCAGGGGGAGGCTGCTACTGTGGGAGGTCCCTCTCCCTTCCCAAGACTGTGAATCCCTACTTATGTGATGTGGTGGCTTCTGGGAGATGAGGGAGGGATGTTTTCCCAGTGTTGCCACCCGCATCCTGGGATGCAGCCACCTGGAGGGGCTACTTCGAGTGATCCCGGAGTTCTAGTCTGCCGTCTAGCTTCTAAAGCGGGGAGGCAGTCTGGAGAGGTCCTGAGCCACAGAAGCCCGGGTTTGCACATGTGTTTGGTTGATTGCTGTGTTTGTTTGCCTTCCCGTAGTTGGGTGATTAGTTACCGAAGCCGTAATTCATCCAACACAGTGCATTTAATCCCCCTGTAGCCGTCAAATGGGGTGGGTGGGGGTAGCCCTGTTCTGCTTATGAGGCTCAGGTTAGGTGATCTGTTCAGAGTTAGGAGGGTGACTTTCTTGCATCTGAGAGCAGGCTGGTGCAAGAGGCCAGCTACCTGTAGAAGGGGGGATCCCCAGAGCACCACTTATTCCATCCTGTTTATGCCCCCCACTCTGTTCTTGCCCTGGACAGTGGTGTCTGAGTACAGGGCACGTCTGCAGCAGCGGCTGAACCCCAAGCAGAAAGACAGCGTCTTTGAGAGCCCGGCACTGCTGGAGGCTGGGGAAAAGTGTGCTGTGCGGGACTGCACACCTGCACCCACGCCCACAGAGGTGAGCGCCCCCTACCAGAGGGTAGAGCCTTCTGCAGGCAGCGGATGGGGCCTTCTGGTTTCCCAGCTTGTTCATGCCCCGGAGCTCCTGGCCTCTTCACAGTTCCTGCTGCTTCCCTGGCCTCCTTTTCTCAGAAATGTTTAATAATGATAAGCGTAATGATAACAGCTACTGCTTGCTTTGTTGAATGCTTACTCTGCTGATGTAAGGACTTTAGAGGTACTACTGGGTGAGGTGTAGGTTGCTTCCGAGAATGAGAGGGTTTGCTGCTGCATGGGACAAGGCTGAGGCCCAGAGTGCTTGTGCCAGTGTTGGGGGGGAGGCAGGACTCAGACCAGGCCCTGTGGTTCTAGCACCTGAGCTGTGCAGCCACTGTGGGGCCCAGGTCGCTGTCCCTCTAGGTCAGAGAGGGCCCTCCTTCTCATGACTTCTTTCTCGAATATGTGCCATTTCCCCTGGGGCAGGAATGGATGTTTTAGGGAACCTGGATGTTGGCTCCAGGGAGCTGGTGGCCTCTGCCTTGGGGGCAGGGCTCCCCTCTCCTTCTGTAATAGTCTCTCTTCCCAGGACCTCACGCCCGGCAGTGTGGAGGAGGCTGAGGAGGCTGAGCCCGATGAGGAGTTCAAAGATGCGATTGAGGTGGGTGGCCCTTCCCTACCACACTCTACTGATCAGGCGGGAAGCCAGCTGGTCTGGAGCTGGGTGGCTTCTCACATCCCAAATCCAGGTTTTTCAGTTCTCTTTATCCAGATGAGAAGCCAGAACTTGTGAGCTAGAGCTCGCTGGATGAAAGGGTACCTCTGAGCTTCCTTCCGTTCGCTGACTGATCTACTCCTCTGTCATGCGTGCTTAGGGCAAGGATGGCTCTGGAAGCCTCTGGGAAGTGCCCTGTATCGGGGGCTGGATCATTTACCAGCTAAGCTGGAGACTCTGGGCTTGGTGCCTTGGTTGTGGGGAAGGCAGACTTGGGGAGGGCACTGGCCCAGGTCTCTCACTGCTCTTATGCAGAATGAGATTCGAAAGATATCTCTTTGGCGGGTAGAGGGGGGGGAAGCTGGAGAAAGTGGTTGCAGGCCAAGGGCTAGGTCAGAATCTTCCTGATTTTAAGACAGTGACTCAAACTGATAGTTTGTAGAAGCATTTTATTTGGCATCCAAGATTTAAAAACATTTACAAATGGATAGATTTCAGTGATGAGTCTGGATTTTCAGTTTCTCTGAACAGTCAGCAGCTCTGGTAGTCCCGAGTGTGCAGTGGTCAGTGTGGCTGAGGAGTGACTGTCCCCTTTAGAAAAGCCCCTGCCCCCACCCTCCTTGTCCCCGGTCACTGAGTGCTTATGTGGTGGCTGTTGTCACAGCTGTGCTGTTGCATTTCCATAGAGCAGGACATCATTTCCCTATCTCTCTGTAAAGGAGGAAATTGCAGTATTGAGAAAAGGGGTCTTGTGCATTGCCCCGGGCCTGTGATTTACCCTAGCCCACTTCCCTCTCACCTCAGCCTCACCCACATCCGCATTTACATTTTCAGCTGCTTAATGACTTCCCCCAGACTTGAGTATGCCACTGTAGACTGTGCATCTCGGGGTGGTGGTGGAGGGAGTGAGGACAGCCAGGGTCTTCGGGCTCTTTTGTTCCTGACCCACAATAGCGAACACATTTTACATCTTGGCCTAGTTCACACTTATGTCTGCAAAATATGTAAAACTTAAATGGAGCAAAAGTTTTCTGAAAATACATTTTAAGGGATATTTTCTGTTCTATTGAAATCATGAGCTACTTTTAGTGAATTATCTCACCCAGTTTGAGAAACCATAGTACCCAGCTTCTCTCAAGCTGATGCGATGCTGGGCTCCTCCCCCGGGGGCCTCTGTGGACGTTATCCTCTGTGGTGTGCTCAGACAGAACTCAGGGGCGCTTCTGTATTTCTCTCGGCCTGTGGGACCCCTCCTGGTGGCGTCCTTCCTGCTGTCTATCTCTGTTTTCTCTCCTTCTCCCGCACACCTTGGGAGGCAGGAGACTCACTTGGTGGTGCTGGTAAGTAGGAGCCTTGGTGAGGCGGGCAGGGACTGGGCAGGGGGAGGCTGACCGAGCCGGCTGGCCCCGTGCCTCGTGGGGTATGCTGTGCTGGGGGCATCTGCACGTGGCTCCCGGAGCCCTGCCACAAGGTGGGCAGGACTGGAAGCAGCTGTTCCCACAGGAGGATGACGAAGGTGCCCCGTGTCCAGCGGAAGACGAGCTGGTCCTACAGGACAACGGGTTTCTGAGCAAGAATGAGGTACTACGCAGCAAGGTGTCCCGGCTCACGGAGCGGCTTCGCAAACGCTGCCCTTCCAACAACTTCGGTACGGCCAGGCCTGAGAAAGGGGGCTGTGTGGGTGTCGTGGGGCCAGAGTTTGGGAACTGTGGGTACTGGTTTGTGATGAGAGTAAGGAGTAACGCCATGTGCCCGGGCCCCAGGGAGGGTAGCAGGCAAACAGTGGCACTGCCAAGGGAGTGAGTCTGCATTCCTTCTTGTTCCTCTGTCCTCCTTGAACGTTAACTTGAGGGAAGTTGAGGCGCTCTGTTCCAGAAACGCCACTCCAGGATTGGAGAGTGGTGTCATCCTGAGGCAGAGGCCCAGAAGGCAGTGTGGCAGGATGGCTGAGAACAAGATGTAGCGTCTGACTGCCCCCGGGGTAAATCCCAGCTCTTCTGGGTGTCCTTGAGCAAACGATATAACCTCTCTGTGCCTCAGGTTCCCGTTCTAAGAAACGGCAGTAATAACAGTTCTTATCTCATGGGGTTCTTGGAGGTCTCTAATTTGGTGATGCTTATTAAGTGGTAGCACAATGCTGGCTGGGTGACAGTAGGTTGCTTAGTAAGGGGGGTGTGAACATGAGGGGTCCTGGTCCGTCCCGCAGGTGCCTAGCAGCTTCTCTGGATCTTTCCTGTCCGGCTCGAAACAAGTTGAAGCAAAAAGTATCTTCCTTTGCACATGATAGAATCCCGAGTCCCTTCTCCTCAGCCAAGTTTGTGGACTGATCAGTCCTTATTTTACTGGGAGGGTCAGGGCGGCTCAAGGAAGGCAGCTTTGGAGAAAGGTAGACATGACTGTTAGCATGGTGGGAAGCCCGGCTCCGACCGGGAGAGCAGTTGCTGAGCCAGATAAAGTTCTGGCTGAAGAGAGCAGGTGACTTGGGGGTCATGCTGGTCTGGAGGAAGAGCCTTGCTTGTGCTTGGTGTTGGCCTCCAGGAGGATGGGGCGGCTATGCTGTTCATTCCGGTGGGAGTGAGTTCTAGAGTCTGCATCCTGGGAGAAGCCCTGGGGTTCTTTTGAGGAATTTGGCCCAGGGCATCCAGGGGCCTGCCTTCCTGCCCCTGTGGCACCAGGGCCCTTGTTCTCCAGGATTAGAGGTCCTGGGCATGCTTTTTCTTTCTGCTCTGTGAGTGCGCCCCAGTCATTTCCAGTTCCCTTTTGTTTGTGGTGATCACAGACTTCTCCGGGGCACTGTGTTCAGTGCACTTGCACGTACATGGTCTCATCTAGTCCAGATGGTAGATGCGATAGGGACAGGCAGTTCTTAGGGGCTTAGGAGCATCTGGGTTCCAGAAGTTCCAAGTGACACTATGTAAGAATTCGTATTCTTGCTGTAGCATGTGATTCATCCATGTGTATGAATTTTAAGTCAAGGCCTTTAGACGTTCTCATTTGCAGGTGAGTAACCTCAGGTGAGAAAAAGTGATTTGCCTTATGTCTTCAGCCAGTTAATGGTCGAGCTATGACTCAAATCCAAGCCATTTGATGTGGCTCCTGTGTTCTTGTATTTTTTTCTCACTCATCATGCTCCCTTTGCCTTAGTGTCTGAAGTCCTCTGGTTTTATGTCTTATTTTATTTTATTTTTTTAAAGATTTTATTTATTCATCAGAGAGAGATCACAAGTAGGCAGAGAGGTAGGCGGGGGAGGGGGGGGGGAAGCAGGCTCCCTGCTGAGCAGAGAGCCTGACTCGGGCCTCGATCCCAGGACCCTGGGATCATGACCTGAGCCAAAGTCAGAGGCTTTAATCCACTGAGCCACCCAGGCGTCCCTATGTCTTATTTTAATACTTGGTTTTTGGTTCAGGTAGTCCCAGCTGGGTTGGGTGAAGGCCTTTCAGGTTCACATGAGGCTGGCAAGGGCAGAAAATGCTGCTTTTTTGGTAAGCCTCTTTTAATTCCCATTCTTTAAGACTGCTCGATGTCCTCTTCCTGAGATGTTCTCAGACTCCTTGCTGTGAGGGCAGGTGCAGCTGCTCTGCTTCTGGGTCTGGCTCCCACAGGCTAGGGGGAGGTGAGCCACATTCAGCACAACTCCATTCTGGCTGCCCGTGGAGGGCGGGGACAGGGACAGACGAGGACAGGCTGCTCAGGGGCTTCTTCGTGGCCCTGCTCTGTCCCAGAGGCTCTTTGACCATTACCCTGGCAGGGCCCACGAAATCTTAGGCTCCTTCCTGCTCCCGTGGCATCATTACATGGTGCGTCAGGCCCTTTGCTGAGGGTGGGGACAGGGAGAGTTGGTAGATGTTGGAACAGGGCTGCTCTCCTCCATATACCTGTTTTGAGCTGGTGTCAGCATCCTAAGCCCTCCTTGGCTCAGGCTTGTGCAGTGATTACATGTTGGTTTCACCAGACCACATGGCTGCCCCGGGATCCTTGGCCCTGATGTTCCATCCTGGACTTGGGCCTGAGTGTCAGTCTTTGAGTGGCTTCAATCCTCTGCCCCGTGCCTTTGTCCCCTTTGCTAAGGAGAAGCAGAGATGGATTGCTTCTTTTTTTTAAAGATTTATTTAGTGGGGCACCTGGGTAGCTCAGTTAATTAAGTGTCTCAGTTGATTAAGTGCTGGTCATAATCTCAGGGTCCTGGGATCGAGCCCTGCATTGGGGTCCCTGCTTGGTAGGGAGTCTGCTTCTCCCTCTCCCTCTGCCTACCCCATCCCCACTCATGTTCTCGCTCTCAAATATATAAATAAAACCTAAAATAGAAAATATTTATTTATTTATTTTTAAAAGATTTTATTTATTTATTTGACAGAGAGACACGGTGAGAGCAAGAACACAAACAGGGAGGGTGGGAGAGGGAAAGCAGGCTTCCCGTTGAGCAGGGAGCCTGACGGGGCATGGGGAGGGGGCTCCATCCCAGGACACTGGGATCATGACCTGAGCTGAAGGCAGATGCTTAACAACTGAGCCACGCAGGTGCCCTGATTTTTTTTTATTTATTTGAAAGAGGGAGAGGCTTGATCTCACGACCCATGAAATCATGACCTGAGCCTAAACCAAGAGTCAGACACTTAACTGCTTGAGCTGCCCGGGTACCCCAAGGTGGGTTGCTTTGCCCACATTCTTTGTGTGGGGGACAAAGTTTTAGAGTAGCCTGATTGTTGGTTTGGCATCATGGCAGCAGCCCCCGCTATGCTGTCCAGAGGCCAGGAGCTAACTGGCAGCAATGGCATTCACCTTACATGCCTTGGCCTCAGGCTTCTCCTTGCTCTAGCTTGGGTGGACCCATCTTTCCTTAAACACAGGGAGTGTCCTGTAGCAAGGGCTGCAGGAGGTTCTGGTGGGACAGGAAGGGACCACATGTAGCTGTCAATATACCTCTGGGCCTTTGCTTGAAGGTGAGGCCCGGGGCTCCATACCTGGCCACACAGGTAGTTCAAGAGGCCTAGTGGTGCTTCCTGAAGCTCCTAATGGCTCTGGCCAGGTTGCAGGAGGCCTTTGGGCCTCAGGTTGTAGACACGTACTCCAGTAGCCTTATTATCCACTCCTAAGTGTTTTCAGGACCCAGCTCAGCTTCCTTCTGGACCCACAGTCCCAGGGCTAGCCTCTGTATCCCCTTTCGGGAGCATCTTCATGCCCACCGTGGACCCGCAGGCTTTCTCCCCTGCTGCCTCAGACCATAGCTTGGGTTCCTGGGGATAGCCCTTGGAAACTTTCTTGGTCTCTTCAGGGTTTGCTTTTGTTCCTGGAGCTTGGTGAAGCCATCAGGCACAGTGCGGCCTTTCCTCTCCTCAGGCCTCAGTTTGCCTCTGCCTTTTGGTTCCCTTCATTCACTGGCACGTGCCCCCTTCTGTAGACTGTGTCTTTGCTGCAGGCCGCCTTTTCCGTATGTAATTTTCCTGGGAGCATGGGTGGGTGGTGAGCACAGCGGCCTCTGAAAGAACTGTCGGTTGGTTCCCTCTCTGCCGGTCCTTCCTCTTCTTGCACCCCTTGCCTCCTCCCATGCACTTGCTAAGCTGTTGTTGACTCTTCTGGCATGGTCTGGAAACTTGAGCATCATGTGGGTGGTGGTTTGGGTGGAGTCTCTTGCGGCCCTTCCCTGCTCCGTCCTGCCCACCACTCACAGTGTCTGTGCCCCTGCCCTGCACGTTGTCTTGGAAGGTGCCTGGTTCTGAGCTCCTCTCCTGGAGTCTTCAGATGACAGGAAGCAGGAGTCTGGGGTGCAAGGCATTTCTGCATTACCTGTGGGCAGACTATTTGTTAAGAGACACTTAGGAGAGGGTCGTGTCAGGCAGGTTTCATCTGAGCTCATTGGATCCGCCTTCTCTGAAGGATACCTCCTGTCAGGTCCCCCCCAGTTTGGTGTGATTTCAGATTCTGCAGGATGCTTTTCGATTTTGGTGGGACCTGTAGGTGGGGCCTCTAAGTCCTGGGAGGGCTCATGAACCGGCAGCTGTGTATAGGAGACATGGATTCTCAGGGACCATGGGAATTTTCCTTCTGTTTTCATTTTCTTTTCCTTTTTTTTTTTTTTTTTTTAAGGTTTTATTTATTTATTCGAGAGAGAGTGAAAGCGAGAGAGATCACAGAATGAGAGGGAGAAGTAGACTTGCCACTGAGTGGAGAGCCTGATGTGGGACTTGATCCCAGCACCCTGAGATCAGGACCTAAGCCGAAGGCAGACACTTAACCAACTGAGCCACCCAGGCACCCTGGGAATTTCCTTCTTAGTTTGAGTCCCTTTCTGTCTCCAGATCTGGACTTTGCTCCCTTTTTTTTTTAAATTGAAGATTTTATTTACTTATTTTAGAGAGAGAGCGTGAGAGAGAGAGATCACAAGTGGGAGAGAGGGGTAGAGAGAGAAGCAGACTCCCCACTGAGCAAAGAGACCGAAGTGGGACTCCATCCCAGGACTGTGGGATCATGATCTGAGCTGAAGGCAGATGCTTAACAGACTGAGCTCCCAGGTGCCCTGGACTTTGCTCCCTTGCTCACTGCTCCCAGCTATGGTGTCTGGGCTGGGCTGCCATTCTGAGTGGTCCCATTTAGAAGAGCCAGGAGCAGGGGAGAGTCGAGAGCCCTGGGCTAGGTCAAGGCTGAACTGCTGCCTCTGTTTGTCAGGGAACTGCACGGGCTGCTCGGCCACCTTCTCAGTGCTGAAGAAGAGGGTGAGTCTCTCTGAGAATATGTGTGTGGGGACTTGGGATGAGACGCAGGGGAGTGAGTGGTGGGGAGTCATTGGGCCACACTGGGCCTGGGGTCTGAGGTTTGCTCAGGTGAGCAGGGATCTGCTGTCCCTGTGCCCACACCTTCACCAGTCTTCCCACTGGATGTCATGTTTGCTCTGTCCTTCCCCACTTGGCACCTCCCCATTCCTATGGTAGTCCCAGGTTCCTTGGATGAGATCAGTTGATGGGAGGGAGGGGGACTCTGGGTGTGGGTGATACATCTGATACTGACTATGGCTCTTTGCAGCGGAGCTGCAGTAACTGTGGAAACAGCTTCTGCTCTCGGTGCTGCTCTTTCAAGGTGCCCAAGTCCTCCATGGGGGCCACAGGTGAGTGGGGCAGGCGGCCAGGGGTCAGGGCATTGGGAGGGCTTGGCTGATTCCTGCATCTTCCAAGGGCTGCTGCAGTGTGGAAAGGGAGCAAGGGGCCAGTGAGAAGGCAGGGGGACTAGGGATCCTGTCTGCCCTGGAGAAACATCTCCACTGTCCTTTAACAAACAAAACACCAAAGTATTTTATGTGTGCAAAAGAATATATTTAATGTATCCAAATTATGAGACATAATACTGAATATCTGTGGCTGCTTCGCTGAAGTTAAAAAACAGCAGTAGCCGCCCCCCACCCAGGCTCCCCAGCACCGCCCTGCCTTCCCCAGAGGAAACCACTGTGCTGAATTTTGTTTTTTCTCATTAACTCGGTAACACTTTTAACAAAATGAAAAAGCAGTACATACTCACTGTAAGCAAAAGATACAGATAAAGGAAGGGATTCACGTGCACGGGGATAAATGCGGACACACATGCAGGTTCTACAAGTAGTGGGAGCATGTTCTGCACACTGCCTCTAATGTGCTGTAATCTGAAATTGAGGCTTTTCTGGTTTTCTCTCTGGTCATGCAAGTAGCATATGCTCATTCTAGACGATTTGGAGATTATCATACAGAAGAAGAAGGAAGAAAAAAGTAATCCATAATCTTACTACCTAGGGATAACCACCGTTAAAACATGTTGGAAAATTTTCTTCTGGTATTTTATTTAAAGAACTTTTTAGTGGTGTTTTGTTGGTGCCAGAATCATTTCTAATGCAGGGCACCTGGGGGAGAGGCCTGCTGTTTGCTGTGGTCACTCCTGAAGTCCCCAGTCCCCATGGAAAGTGGAGTCTGAGGGCAGGCTAGGGAGCTGGGTTAGCGAGGATGTGGGCTGGGTGGTGGGTGGCTTGTGTGGGGCATTGGGGGTTGGGAAATGGTAGTAGTATTGGGGGTCATGAACCAAAGGACATGAGGAAGCGTCTCACCAAGTTCTTCCTCCTTTTCAGCCCCCGAAGCCCAGAGAGAGACTGTGTTTGTGTGTGCCTCGTGTAACCAGACCTTGAGCAAGTGAGAAGAGGGACTGGGGTCTAAAGTGGGCGTCGGTCCCTGGGACCAGCAGCAGACCTCACTCTCCTATCCCTAGCCCCATGTGGTGTGTGCTGGGCAAATGTGGCCTGAACGCTAGGTAGGCTTCCCTTTCCTCTCCTCGCTGTCTCCAGCTGGGTTCTGGAGCTGCTCCCC
Organism: Mustela erminea; assembly: GCF_009829155.1. Lineage (NCBI taxonomy): Eukaryota > Metazoa > Chordata > Mammalia > Carnivora > Mustelidae > Mustela > Mustela erminea. The sequence continues at coordinate 62,031,635 of NC_045627.1, forward strand.
ACTCTTGCGGACGGCTAGTAAATGGCAGTTCTCAAATCCCAGAGGTTAGAGGAGCCCCTGGAGGGCCTGGCGTGTTTGCCCTCCTCTGTCCTGTGCTGAATTAGTGGACTCAGAGCTGGGCGGGGAATATAAACTAGAGGGCAGTAGTGAGCTAGGCCTGGTCTCTAGGGGTTTCTGAGCATCAGGGCGTTTCTCCACACCTCACAATTCTAGGAGACCACAGATCAGAGATGGGGAGAAGAGATTCTTCTTCTGCTGTTCCTGGGCCAGTCCCTTGGCCTCTGAGAGCCTGCAGGAGGGCTTGGGCTTGGCATGGCCCAACTCTGCTGTTTGAATGTCCCTTCAGGCATCAGCATCTCATTGTTTCTCCACCAGAGGGTGTATGGCCAGAGCTAGTAAGACCAAAAGTCCCAGAAACAGGGTTGAAGTTTCCATGTTCTCCCAGAGGAGGCCGTATCTAGGAGGGCATGTCAGAATCCTTTAGTATTAAGTGGAGCAAAACATAGGGAGCCCCAGCATCTCAAAGGACATCAGACTCACCTTGCAGAGACCTTGACTTGCAGAGTCTCAGCCCACATATTACCCTGGTGACATTCCACTGGGTAGATGCCAGGTGTTCAGATCATTCTTACTTCTCCTGCTCAAAGCCTCAGGCACCCCACCTCTGGCCCAGAACTATGTTTTGCCTCCCTGGCCCCTTGTCCCATGGAGTGTGAGACAGGCAGGGAGAGCAGAGGTCCTGAAGCCCTTGACCCTTGGGGGCCTGGGAAATGTAGGATCCCTCCGGGCTAGGTCCTCGATTCTGATGCTGTTCCTCAGCAGGACAGTCTCACTTAGGGATGAAGGCCACCTGAGGTCCCCATCTTCTCTTCAATAATTTTATGTTCACTTCTGGACTGTTAGGGCACCAGCGTCTCTCCCTAAGCCTTGAGCTGGCTCGGGCATCCTTTCTGTCCCCTGGAGTTGCTCTGCCTTTTTGAAGTATTTATTTATTTATTGCATGGTTCCTGGGAACATGTGCCCCAAGGAATGGGATGGAGAGGAGGGGGTGCTTCTGTCCCAGGATGCCTCCCTGGAGTCATGGGCTGCTGGGGACCCAGGACCCATAGGAGGCTGAGCAGGTGTCCGAGGAGGCAGGCTGGGGAGACAAGACCGTCCCAGGCTAGCTTTCTGGGGCTACTTAGGGCTGGGCAGCTAGGGTCCTGTGACAGACCAGGGAGGTGCAAGTCCCTTGGGAACCAGGCAGGCCTTGGTGTACCCCCTTCCTTGGGCTCCTTTGTTAACAGATGAGAGTTAAATACTCTGTGCTTTATTTACACTGGAGAGGAACAAAAAGGATCTCTGTGTATATGGAGAATTGTCAATAAAAAGGCCCTCAAGCTTCTGATGTTTTTGTCCTGGTCCTTGCGCTAACCCTCTCTGTGAGGCTAGAGAGCCAGACTTGCCCTGGGCTGAGTTTGCAGGCCTGCGCTGTGCCTGTGGGACACGGCTGGAGGGGGTGTGGAGTCTGCAGGGGGGGTGGAGGGGAGGAGCTCTGTGCCTCATGCAGGCGGGGCTCAGCACGTGTTTGTCGGATTGACTTGAGTCTCTGTCTTGTGACCAGATTGTGAGCAGTTGGGGGTTAGGACCAGGACTAGTCAAACACTAAGCAGTGCAGGCTTTAGAACGGAAGGATTTTAGCTAATCCTTCTTAGAAAGCAAAAAAGGATCTGCGCTGTAGAGGCTGAGAGCCAGCCAGAAGAGGATTGGCTGTGAGACAGGGCAGATAAGCGGTTCTCTGAAAGCAGAGTTTGTGGGGTGTGTACTGGGTGCCAGGCACAGTGGTGAGTGCTTTATACACATTTTATTTATGCGTAGTGATGGTCCTATGAGGTAGGCACTGTTCACCCCCATTTTATAGATGAGGACACTGAGGCCAAGGGAAGCTGAGTAGGGGCAGTGAAAGGTCTGGCATGGTACTTGGCAGACTAGGGCTGGCTGTGAGCCATGCCTTCCAGACGGAGCGCTGGGGCAGCGAGGACGGCAGGAGAGACCTTGCATCAGGGCTGAGGTGAGGTCACAGCCGTGTTCTCATGGCCCCATGCCCGCACAGCTCGCAGAGGCAGTGGCCTGGTCCAGATGGGATTCTGCCTAGCTCACGGACTTCTAATATGGGGGAGCCCCAGCAGCTCCAAGGGGCCTCGAGAGACAGGGAAGCAGGCAGGACTTTTTCTTGGCAGTTTTTACAGAAGACAATGTTCTCTTGAAAAAGTATCAAAGTGGCCTCAGCAGCTTGGGTCCAGAGGAACAAACAGTAAAGACATTGGAGGAAGGCGAAGTGGGGCCTTGGAACCAAAGGACAGCAGCGATGGTGCAGGCCCAAGGGAGATGCAGCTGGGGCTGCGCAGGCGCTTTTGTGCATGGCACATGTCCTGGGTGGCTCAGCTGGAAGGCTGCTCAGAAGTCGTCCAGGCCAGCCCCTCACTTCGGGAAGGACAGCACATCCATTTGAAGAGGCATCTTCCCCACGGTGTCAGAGGGAGGGCCTTCTTCAGAGCAGGAGCAGCCTTTGTTAGCCAGGGCCAGTCTGTTGGCCGTCAGAAGTAGGCACTGCTGTGGCAAGTCCCACACTTGGCCTTCCTCTGCCATCAGTGGCAGCCACGCTGGAGTGAATTGCCACGGGGCATTGCCCCTAGGCCTTTCTGTGCTACTTTCCTCTGTAAAGTGCATGATACTGATCTGTACCTTACAGGGCTGCTGTGAGGAGTTCCTGAGACCATCCACTCCAGGCATGGAGCATGGGCCCTGGGGCACAGGAAGTGATTTTCAAAGGCCAGCCTGTTCCTGCCATTCTGGCAATCTGACTGTCCCAGATGGCCTAGAACAATTTTTGGTTTATGTGTTTTTAAACCAGAGACTAATCTTAGATTATTATTCAGGAAAGAATCTGAGGCCAGAGTGTAGTTTGAAAAAGCAGAGACAATACTATTTTATTTTGGGGAAAAACAAAAACGATGCGTAATGTTGGTGAAGTAGTCTGTGGCACGAGTAGCCTTTGGGACACGGGCTACCAGGGCTCGGGAAGCACGGGTTTTATCGTGGGGTCTCGGATGGGTCTTCACACCGAAAGGAAGCCAGAGGGCCACCTCTTTGTCCCTTTACAGTGTGTGTGAGGGCCTCAGTGAGAGCAGGCTGGGGAGTGACAACTTGCAGGTGTGCAGGTATCACTGGGAAAATGAAGCTGTGGAGGGTGGATTGTGTCTTGCAGCTGGCGGTGGTCCACAGTGTGGAGAGGACTGGATGTGTGGTGGCTGAGAGGGCAGACTGCTCATAATAGAATTGGATGCCTGAGTTAAAAGATGCCTCCATTTTGTTCTTTGGCACCCATTGGGAGGAATAGTAGCTGGGTTGTGCTCCAGCTCTGGTCCCCACTGGGACAGACTTGGGACACAGCCAGCACCCACAGTCTGGCTTAAGTTGATGGGTCTGTTGATCTTTTTGTGGTTTAGTAGGGATGGGGGGCAATCTGTGGTGAGCCCTGGCAGACTTTGAGTTGGTTTCGGGGGTCTTCAGGATTTGTAGCCATCGATCTCCTGGCCCTCAGGGCTAAAGCCCAACGAAGCTCCATTTTCATGCCCTTGTCTTCATGGAACCTTCCAGGCACCACTTTTGAGAGGCCCTGGCTCCAGCATCTATCTTGTAGCTGGTGGCAGGCTCTGAGATCAGGATAACACCTACTTTACTTTTCTTTTCTTTTCTTTTATGTATCTTGGATGTTCTTTATTAATTTCTGGAAAAGATTTTATTTATTTGTCAGAGAGTGAGAGACGAAGAACAGGAGCAGGGAGAGCTGCAGACAGAGGGAGAAGCAGGACCCACGCTCAGCAAGGAGCCCAATGCGGGACTTGATCCCAGGACCCTGGATCATGACCCGAGCTGAAGGCAGATGCTTAACCGACTGAGCAGCCCAGGCATCCCAACACCTACATGCTGAGCTTGTCATTCTTTTTTAAACCTCAAGACATTCCCAAAAGCTAGGTTCTGTTATTAAGTCCATTTCACTGATGAGTAAAACAAAGGCCTGGAGAGGTTAAGTAATCTGCCCAAGGTCATGTAGCTAGTAAGCCATGGAACTGGGGTGTGAATTGTGCCCCAGGTGCTTGAAGAGGCATTATCAGAGAAACTCTGGGTGAACATACAATCCTGCCTCACTCCCCTCTGTTCTGCCTTGCCCCCACCAGCTCCAGGATCTTCTGAGCCACTGAGCTAACAGGAGCAGCCTGCCCATCCCGAGCCCTAGCAAAGTGGGCTCAGCGTCCAGAGGAACAGAGGCAGCCTTGTGGCAGGAGCTCCCCCGCCCCAGCACCACCCCCCTTGGTTGGGTCCGTTTCAACACCCCAGAGCAGCACATTCCATTCTCTGGCACAGCTGGGGGTTGGGGATTCCGGATTCCCCTGGCTGCTTGCTCTCTTCAGGGCCCCAGCAGAGCTTGCTGTCTGGGCTGGGATACTGGGTCCCAGCCACATACATTCCAGCAGCAACCACCCCCCACGTTGGATTTCCCAAAGAGTGAACTTTAGCCAGGATTACAGCCGACTAAACAGTTGTGGGTTGTGAGCTTCCTTTGTGGGCCTCAAGAGCCTGGATGCATAGGGAGGAGGGGTGGTGGGGTCAGGGGTGGGCTGCTTTGGGTCAGGAGCAAAGCCGCACTCAGAGGCTGGCTCCTCTGTTGCTGTCAGGGCCCTTGGAGTGGGACCTGAGCAGGGCTCGCAGAAATCTTCCTGTGAGGCAGGGTGGCTGAAGCTTTGCTGTCTGTCCTTCCCCCATGCCCCTGGGCTTCGCCCCCTGCAGGCGGTAGGATAGTGGTTGAGAACCTGGGGTCAAGTCCTAGTACCACTACATGGACCACTACTGTGTACTCTGAAGCGTGTCCTCCAGTAAGCTCACGAACCTCTCTGGTCCTCAGCCTCCTCCTCCTTAAAACGGGGATAGTAATGCTTACCTCTGAGGGCTGTTGGCAGGCTTGAATTTGAATACCAGAGTGAGGGGCACCTGGGTAGCTCATTGGTTGAGCGTCCAGCTCTTGATTTCAGCTCAGGTCAATGTGATCTCAGGATCGTGAGACTGAGCCCCGTGTCAGGCTGTGTGCTCAGCACAATCTGCTTGAGGATCCTTTCTCTCCCTCTGCTCCTCCCCTCTCATAGGGGTGCGCTTGCTTGCTCTATCTTCCCTATCTCCGCCCACCCCCGCCCTGGTAAAATAAATAAACAAAATCTTTAAAAAGAAAAAAATAAGAATCCCAGAGTGCTTGGAATAGTGCCTGCCACCCAGCATGGGTTTGGAATTTATTATGTCTTCTCCCTGCTGTTGGCTTACATACCCCTTGGGGAGGGGTGTATTTTCTTTTTTTTTTGTTTTTTCCCTTTTCTTTCTTTCTTTTTTTTTTTTTTTTAAAGGTTTTTACTTATTTATTTGAAGACAGAGATCACAAGTAGGCAGAGAGGCAGAGAGAGAGGGGGAAGCAGGCGCCTTGCTGAGCAGAGAGCCCAATGTGGGGCTTGATCCCAGGACCCCAAGATCATGACCTGAGCCTAAGGCAGAGGCTTTAACACACTGAGCCACCCAGGCGCCCAGAGGGGTGTATTTTCTGAAGTAAAACGCCAAGTATAGGCTCTGTCCTGAAAGTAACAACTCTGGGTTTTAGATGAGATGTTCCTACCTCTTCCTGCCTTCCTGCCAGTAGGTTTCTTAGTTAATAAATCAGTTAGGAATGTACTGTTATGTATGGGCACCATGCTAGCCAGGTCAAGGCCTTTGGTTAATAAAAATACCAGTTACCATTTAATGAATATCTTCTAAATGCTGGGCATTGGTTTGAGCAACTTGTCATATGTTATTCCCACTTAACACTCAGCCAGCCTATGAAATAGACATTATTCCGTCATTTAGTAGTTGGGCAGTGTTCCCAATGTCACATGGTCACCAAGTCACAGGATTGGAACCCAAAACTGGGCTCTACTACCTCTCTTCAACCTGATCCAGGGTACTTCTTCTTTTTTTTTTTTTTTAAATTTAAGATTTATTTATTTTTTAGAGTGGGGAGAGGGACAGAGACAGAGAAGCAGACTCCCAGCTGAGTGTGGAGCCCTATGCGGGACTCAGTCTCATGACCATGAGATCATGACCTGAGCTGAAATGAAAAGTCGGATGCTTAACTGACTGAGCCATGTAGGCACCCCAGATCCTGAATATTTAGCAGCCTGCCCCAAATCCTTCCTGTTCTTTATCAGAACTCTGATTTTGTACCCAACTGAAACACCTGACTTCCTCTGCCTCCTCGCACCTGGGGTTGGCCATGTGACTTAGTTCTGGCCGGGGAGCTAAACGTGGAAATCTACCAGGTGGGACTTGTTGGGAAATTACTGTTTTCCTGATCAAAAGGGCCAGAGGCAGCTGACATGCTGTGTTTGCTCCCCTTCTCTGCCTTGCTGCCTGGCATGTGGTTAGAAGTGGGGAGGAGGAGGCACTGTTTGTAACCAAGAGAACAGAAGCCGTCTCCTGGCAGAGCAGGAAGACAGAATGAGCCTGGGACACGGACCTCACACCTGTCTGTCTCTAGCCCTCTGGTGTGCAGAAGCTCCACTGTTTCTTGGAGTTTCTGTCAGATGTAGTCATTCGCTGACACACAGCCCAGATGCTCGCTGGACAGCAGCAGCTGTCTGTTTCCAGACCAGCCAGGAGGGAGTGTGTTGTGGCTGAAGGAAATGAAGGGTGGGCTCAGGCCTTGTGGGGCTTCCCTTCCTTTTGGGGAGGATTCTTCTTGGTCCCAGGAAGAGATTGCTGGGGGGTCTGACAGCAGATGTTGGGGACAGAGCCGATGTACAGAGCAGAGCCAGACCCCTGTGTTGGGGGTGGCCGAGGACTGTCTTACTGGGGCTTCCCAGGATGGGTGAGGGGAGCCCCTCCCCTGCCTGCTCCATCTCGCTGGCTGCCAGCACCTGACAGAGGTCAGTATTGTGCTCCCGCCAGAAGTAGCTGGAGTCCTGTCTGTTCAGTGGAAAAATAATTCCTGGTCCTGGTTGACCATAGAAGTGTCCATAAATATTTGGTCGGGGTAGGAGGCCGGGAGACAAGGGGCAGATTCAGGGAGCTGTGGGCTGGGCAGGCTTGGGGTGAGGGTGGGTGGTGGTGGCTTCCTCAGAGTTGAGGAGAAACAAGCAGGCCTCTGCTGCTCCTGACCTGTGGCGAGGCCACCTGACTGCCCAGGGAGGAGATTTATGGGCAGGCTGTCAGACCACCTGTTAGCTCACCCTGGCCCCACAGCAGAATGGGGGCCCTTTGGCCTTCCTCGTTTCTCTGTGGCATCGTGCTTCTATGAGAGCCCTGGAAGCCAAGGCCTCGTAAGAGAACGCAGCTGCGCTGTGTTGGAGGAGCAGGAAGCCCTGCCTGGGCTGGGCAGCCGGACCCTCACTGGTGAGGAAAGCTGCTCTGGGGGCATCCCCAGCCCCCTGCCCTGGATACGTCTGCCGTGTCCCTCAGCATCTGCTGACAAACCTCCAGGGTCTCTTTCCAGAGGCTGGATGTTGTGAGTGGCAGGAGCCTGTTGCCTCCATTTTAGGCCTTCTGCCCTCCCTGCCCCATTCAGCTCCAGGCGCAGCACCATCTGCTCCGAGTTCGCTGAAGAAGCCCTCAGTCGTCATAGGCACTGCTTCCTGCATGTAGGACCGAGACCCAGCCTGAGGTCACCCCAGCAACCACCGTACCCCCCACCCCCTGCTGCCGCTGCCTTAGCTATTGGCTCATCTAGATCGAGGTCTTCAACGCAGGCTGCATACACCCCAGGGAGCACCTAGAGATTCAGATTTCTGAGCACCCTCAAGAGATTCCAAGTTAGTTGTGGAGTGGGGCCCCCTATTTGGCAAGAGCTCTCTAGATGATTTGAAGATTTATGTGTTAAAATGTGGATTCGGATGCAGTAGGTGTGGGGTGGGGCCCGAGCTTTTATGTGTTTTCTCCCTGGCTCCCAGGGGCTGCCCCTCTGGTTCCTGTGGCACAGGTCTACACCGTTATCCCCGCAGGTCAGGGCGGGTGCCCAGGGGCAGTCTGAGTGCCAAAGGGGTAGGAGGTGACACCTCTAGGCCCTTGGCTCTTCAGAGTAGTTCCCTGTGGTGCAGCCTTCTTGGGATCTGAGGAGGAGGCAAGGTCAGGGACATGCTGTGGGACTGTGGGAGCCCTTTGGCCATGGGAGAAGGCTGGGGATCTTGGTGTCTCTCTTCCTCTTCAGGAACAAGAGGACGGTCATCTCCATTTGTCACAGTGATGGGGATGAGAAGGGTGATCATCACTCTGTGCTCTCAGGGGATCTTACGAGAATAGGGGCATTGTTCTTTGGCAGGTATGTCTGTGTGGATGGGCCATGGGCTATGACAAGGAATCTCTTTCTAAAAGTCCCTTCTGAACCTTCCTCTCCCCACCTTTGGAGCCAGCTGACAAAGAAATAACCTAGTCAAAACCAACTTGGTTTTTTTTTTTTTTTTCATTTAATTAAAAACTTAAAAAAATTAGAAACTGAGCCTTGCCTGCGTCAGGTCTAGTGCCTGTGGCCTTGCAGTGGTGGCGATAATTTAATCATCATCAGGGTAATGGGGACATGCAGAGGCTGAGGGATGAACCCTAAAAAATGGCCTCTGGGAGGGAGTCCGGGCTGGGCCTGTCTCCAGTCTAGCAGGGAGGGGATGGGGAAGGTGGGGATCTGTGGCTGGAGGGCACTGTGGCCCTAATGCCTCTCCTTTGGGGGACTTTGATGACACGAGTGGGCAATGGGGGTAGGGAGCTGTCCCACAGATAGGTCAGCCTAGTACTGAGACTTTCCTCTTGAAGGCAAGGCCTCCCCACTGTCAGAGGAGAGCTGACACCAGGGTCTGTTCAGGAAACTGTCTCCTTGGGCTGCTCAGAGCCCCTCAGAGCTTCCCTCGCTCTCCTCCACTCTTTCTGAAACGCTGGGGTTCCTTCCCAAATGAGAAAGCCCTGCTCCGAAGAGAAGAAGGCCCCAGGGGCCCCAGAGCCCCTCAGTCACCGACAGCTCAGGCTCCATGCCCATTCCTTAGGGCCTGTGCTGGTAACGACTGCATGAAACCACTCAGGCAGGGGCTGGGTCAGCCTGGGAATAGGGGTGAGGCCAAGTGGGCAGGAAGGGAGTGTGCCCCCCGGGGTGGGGAGAGGGCAAGGCACAGCCGGCTGGGTGGGGCAGGGAGCAGCGGCCTTCAGTGGGGTTCGGCGGCCCCGTAGAAGAAGGGGTAGTAGAGGGAGCAGGGGTAGGAGAACATGAATTTGACTGCGAACTTCATCTCCTTATTCTTCTTGTCCCAGCGGTAGACGGCCATGAGCAGCAGCTGCCCGTCCACCTTGCGGCCCATGACCAGGAAGCTGCCGGCCAGGCTGTCCAGCTGCGGGCAGGGGCAGCTGGCGCCATTCTTCATGTGCAGCACCAGTCGCTTGGTGTCCTTCCGCTTCAGGGGGCCTGGCTTGAGCAGCTTCTTCTTTTTCTGGGCTCCAATCAGCTTCCGGTCCCCATTCTCTATCTTGATCTCCTTGATGCGCATTTTAACCACTGTGTATGTGCAGAGAGGGTAGACGGAGGGGCAGGGTGAGGATGGGTGGGTTCGCTCAGGCTGCTCTCAGGCCCCCAGTGGCTGCCTGTGCCTGAAGTCCCGCACCTGGGCCTCGGGGAGGTGGACTTCATGATCCCTGGGCTAACTTCCAGATGGGATTTCTGGCTCTGTGTATGTGTATGTGTGTGTGTGTGTGTGTGTGTGTGTGTGTATGTAGTCATGGTGGGTGGGCTGGTAAATGTTTGACAGCTGGCCCTGGGGAGGGGTCCTGCTCTGTAGCATGGGCTGGTTTCCATGAGGTCTGTGCCCCACCACTGGGGCCCACCACATCATGGGGTGCTGGGTTGAGCAGCGTGCACATGACCAGCTCTTGCTGGTGTGAACACACCACTGTGACCTTTGTGAGACTGTATGGTACGAGTGGGAGTGTGTTGTCTGGGGCAGTGTGTCTGATATTGGCCAGTATGTCTGTGGTGTGTCTGCAGGGTGGGGGAGGGGGAGATGTTTGAAGGCAAGAGGGTGGTTGGGGTGACCATCCAGGGTACACACGGTGGCTGTAGAGAGCCTAACATAGTTAGGGGTTGGGAGTCTGGAACTTGGGAAGGTCACTTAGGCTCATCTCCCACTTCTTCACGCCCCTGGACCCCCATCTCTGTGAGCAGCCAGGGAGATGCCCGAGAATGACTCTGTTCACCCCGGGAAGGAAACTTGTAAAATCTCTTTCAATCTTTCTCTTTCTTTCCTTAACCACTCTCTTGTTCTCTCTTGAACACACACACACACACACACACACACTCTCACACACTCAGACCTTGCAATAGGAGTATTCTCTTTCCAAACGGACTAATGACCTAGAAGACTGAAGTAAGGATTTCATTGCTATCTCTTTTTTACAGACAGGGAGGCTAAGACACAAAACAGCAGCCAACTTGGCAAAGGCCACATGCCGGGTCGTGTGGTCCTGACTAGACTTGGCTCACTGTCCCAGGAACGGAGAGGCTCCAGGATGAAGGCGTGGGACAAGTGACCACGGTTCCCCTGGCCAGAGGTGCATCGGGTACCACGCAGAGGCGCCCAGGGGCGAGGGTGCTTCACTTCCATCCTGGGGCCCAGCTCTTTCCCTGCTGCCCCCAGCCATCTCCAGGCTTATCTTGCTTTTCCTAAAGAGAATCCAGCCCTGGAGGGCCCTCTGCGGCCAGGTGCCAAGGGAGGGCTGCAGGAGCCTTGGTCGGGGGTGGGGTTTGGGGCCCATGGACCATGGCCTTGAGGGGCTTCTGAAGCCTCTGGGATGACCTACAAAATGAGGTGCATTTCTTTGGCCAGACAGTTCATGGTCTTCATCAGATTCTAAAAGGGACCCAGGATGCAAAAACTGTTAGTATTCACTATGATGGTTATGGACATGGGTGTTCGTGTGTGGGTGCGAGGGTCAAGGAGGAAAAGAATTGGGGCAGTGGGCACATGGGCTCCACACTCACCAAAATCGCTGGAACACATCTGCTCCATGAGGCCGTCGGCACTGTGCTCCATCTCACACTGGGCACAGATCTTGGTCACTGAAGAGAGAAGCAGGGGTGGGGTCGAGGGAGGCTGATGAGGGGATCGGAGCCCAAAAGCCATTCGCCACCTGAGGAGCCACCGCCCCCTGCCAAGCCTCCACTCTCATCAGGAAATGGGACGATGGTAAGGGTGCTCACTGGGTAGTTGTGAGGTTCAAAAGAGACAAGGTTGCTGGGGGACAAAACTGCCCCCGTGGGCACAATTGCTCTGTGATCCTGGCACCTGCCACCACGATGTGCATTGTCTTCTTCTAAACTTTGTTTCATTTAATCCTCAGCCTCTGAAGTATTCCTATTAAAGAAAAGAAAACTGAGGTCCAGAGTGGGTACCCAAGTCTGCAATACTATTGTGAACTGAGCTTGTAACTCAGGATGGGGGGTGTCTACAGGGTCTTCCTAGGAACACAGGGTCTGGGCAGGAGGGGAAACAAGTGACACTGGCAGGACAGGGCCTGTGGTAAACTGAGGAGCATCACCCTCTAAGGTGGGCACCTTAGCATTGCCAGGACTTCTGGGGTCTCAAAGGAAGCCCAAGCTCTTAATTTTTATATGAAATAATTTCAGTTTTATTGTGGGCCACATAAACCCTTCAGGCTGCCTCTGGTTCTCAGGCCCACATGGCACCTGCCCTCTGTCCTATGTCTCTGCTTCCAACTGGGTGCCCCATCACAGGGGAAGGCAGGCTTCAGAGAGGGCAGGCCCTGGTAGGATTCTGAGCCTGAGCCCAGGACTTCCCTGTCTTCCAGGCTGTTAATGCATGGCTTCTAAGGAAACCAGAAAAGGAACCAGACTGGGATCCCTGTAGGGACTGCGCTATCCGTGCTTGAGCTGGCTCGCTCTCCCCTGCTTCCTGGTCCCATTTCCAACCCAAGAATAGAGGTTTTCCCTTCTCTCAACACTCCCCCGTGATAGGACCCCTACCCAACTGTGACTCTCAGGAGGGACATGGGGGTGTAGGACCAAGGACTACGTGGATGAAGTTAGCCCTGGCGGCGGGGGAGAGGGGGGATAGGGTGTGGTGGAGTCCAGTTGCCTTTTGTTGCATCAGATAAGAAGATGGGAAAACAGTACTGCCCCTTGGGGGAGTCCAAGCATCAAGGGCTCCTTAGGCTCTCGAGTCAACTGCCCAGTCTTCTGTCTTCTGCTCAGTGCCACTGCTGGTTCTCCTGTCTGGTGCCCAACCCAGCCTTACTCTGCTTGCAAGGAGTTTTGGGGGTGGGAGGTGCACAGTGAAGGGAGGCTGAGACCAGGGAGGAATTAGGGGTAATTAGGGACTTGGGGTGGGTGGGAGGTGGCACTTAGGAGCTCACAGTTTTTGGAACCTGAGCTCACTTCCTATATTACTTATGGAAAAACTGAGGCTCAAAGTTTAGGCAACTCCTAAGGGCTGCTTGTTAGTGGCAGAGTCTGGCAATCTGCTCTTTCTTCTGCACTGAGCTTTACCCCAAGGTCTCCTAGCCTGGGGGATTAGGGAAGAGAGTGGGAGAATTTAGGGTTTCCAGGCATGGAAAATGGTGTGTGGGGGGTGGGTATAGCAGGGAAATGTGCTTAGCCCACAGTTTCCCCCCATATCCTTTCCCTCAGCCCTCCTCCCCCGCCAGGCCCCCAGCATGAGGAGGGGTTGGTGAGTCTTGTTTTGGTGCCTTGGGGTCCAGAGCTGTGTTGGAGGTGAACGGGCCTGGGCATTGTTTAGCGACTCTAGGCATTCTTAGGCTGAGAGAGGCCATAAGACATTTATGGGGACGCTTCTGGATAGGGGGACAGTATTGGGGCTACGCAGGGATTCCAGCGTCTTTGGAAGGTGAGCGTTGGGAGGAATGCCAGGGGCGTCTTCAGGAACGGAATCGGAATGGGGAGAACCAGTGAGCATGGCCAGAGCTGCGGGGAGGCACTACCCTGGGAGTCTGAGAAGGCTGCAAGACTGGCGGGGTGGGGGGACAGGGGGCGGAGGTGCAATTCCTGGGGCATGCAGGGCCAGAGAAGGCGGTGTGTGTGTGTGTGTGTGTGTGTGTGTGTGTGTGTGTAAGGGGGTGGCCCCTCCGAGTCGCCCGGGGCTGTCGGAGCGCGCGGGGGCGGTGGCGGCGGCGCTACCTGGAGGCGCGGTGGCAGGCAGGTGTCCGAACTGCATAGTGATGCAGAGGTCGTTGTCCAGGGGAAACTTGTGGCAGTGCAGCATCTCGGGCCAGGGGAAGCCGTAGGCCTCCATGAGTGGCGCGCAGCCGGCGCGCACCGCCTCGCACAGCGAGCGGCACGGGTAGATGGGCCGGTCGAGGCAGACGGGCGCGAAGAGAGAGCAGAGGAAGACCTGCGTGTCCGAGTGGCAGCGCTTGGCCAGCAGCGGCAGCCAGCTGCTCGCCTGCTGCTTCACCTCGGCCAGGCTCTCGTGCTCCAACAGGTTGGGCAGCCGCATGCGTTTGTAGCCCACGGTGTGGCAGAGCGGGAGGTCGGCGGGAATGTCGAGGCACTGCGGTGGTTTGGAGTACGAGCGCCCGTGCAGGGGCTCCGCCTGCCAGCCGTAGTAGTCGTACTCCTGGGCGCGCGCCGGCGCTCCGTGCAGCGCCCCCAGCAGCAGCGCCAGAGCGGCCGCCCGCGCGCCCCCCGCCGCCGCCCGCATGGTGCGCGGCGTCCCCAGCTGGCCCTGAGTGCACCCGCCGCCCCGCCGCTCCCCTGCAACCGCCGCCACCGCCGAGGTGGCCCGAGTGGTGGCAGCCTTCGCTCCGCTCCCCGGCGCACCGAGTGATCCTGGCACCTCCCACCTCGGGGCTCCGGCCCCGGCCTCACCGCGCGCCCCAGCCAATCTCCGGCCGCCCGGCCCCCGGTCCCAGGCGGGGAGGCGAGGTGGAGCCCCCACGGCCCCTCCCGCAGGCTCTCGCGAGTCCCGCCCCGCGCCGGCTCATGCGCCCCTCTCCCGCGCACCGGCTCCCCTACCAGCGCGGGGCTCGCCTTGCGCCGCTCCGGGGGGCTCCCTCAACTCCCTGGGCATTTCCTCGCGGATCGCGTTCTCCATCCTTCCTCCTTATCTCCCTCCGCCACAGCCTCTCCTGTTCCTTTTCTCACTCACTTCCCTTGCTTATCTGCCCGGCTCGGCCTTTCCCCCTCCACTCTGCTTTCTCTTCCCTGACACCTCGGTTCTCCCTTCTCCTGGCAGGAGGCTCCCGGCTGCCCACACCCTCCTGTTCCAGGAGGGCAGTTCTTCACCCGACCGCCCTCAAGCCTGTGTTTGAGCTCCTGCCCGGTGCCGGGCACTGTGCTGCTGGCTGCGGGGGAATCAGAGGTGCATCTGACTCAGGACCCCTGCCTCCAGGGACACTGTAGCCTAGTGGGGGCGAAGGTAATCGTAACTGCCATTCAGTGAGCTCTAGGTGCCGCGGACACTGCGCAGCCCTTCACAGCCTTATCGCCGACTATTTCTAGTGATAGCTAATACTTCTTGGGTACTTAAGAGTGTCTGTTCGAAGCACATTGCATAAGTTACCCCATTTAATTCTCACAGTAATGCTCTAATAAGGCGAGTGGATACTGTTATTATCTTCACTTTGCAGATAAAGGTACCCAGGCAAAGAAAAGTGAAGTGAGGATAGGGGTCAGGACTTGACCCCTGGTGGTCTGCTTCCACAGTCAGAACCCCGGTAACCTCGGGAAGTCTGGATTCTGAATCTGCAGTCTGGCTGGCTTTGAGGGCCTTCAGGTGATGTCACTGGCCCTTAGTCACACAGCTAAGGGGTGAGGGAGTCAGGATTTGAATCCAGGTTTGGGCTCCAAACACCAGGGCTTAACTACAGTGCCGGAAGATAAATTCCAGCCCAGGCCACGAAAGGCTGTAGAAGGAGGAAGGAATTGAGGCTATCCAGGGAGGCACTGGAGAGGAGTATTCAGGAACCCCATGTTCGGGGTCTTTTCCTCCTGTCTGGGGTCTGCCTTCCGTTGGCTTTCCTGTGGGAGCAGCTTTGGAGGAATACTTGAGGGTAGGGGAGCTTCTTGTTGAGAGCCCAACCTGAGACCTGACCTCCCCAGTCTTTGGTGGGGGGGGTCCTCTGGAAAGGCGTCTTGCAGGAGGGCTTGGGGCACTCTGGGAGTTGGGTCTGCCCCCACTCCACTTCTGCTGTTACACCTCCTACCCCCTATCCTCCTGAATGTTTCCTGCCTTCCATGGATCTGTCCTTGCAGTGGTAACGGAGGGAGGTGAGGGAGCACTCCTCTTAATATTCAGCAGACACACACGAAGCACCTACCGCGTGCAGGTGTGGAGGTGTGATGTATACACCACAGGTAGGGATCCAGAAATGCAGAAGTCTGCTTCATCTGCTCTAGCGTGAGAAAAAGACAAAAGGCAGGGCAGAGGACACAGAAGGACATCCAGCAGACAGAGCCCAGGGTGGGTTCAGGCAAAAGAGCATGAAGAGGTTCTTTGGATGACCTGCCAGAAGGTAAAGGACCCCTCCCTGTCGGCACAGGCAGCAGAGTGTAGTGATGGTACAAGAGCCTGGACTTTGCAGACCAGGTTGAAGTCCGAGTGCATATTCCCTGAGTGACCTTGGGTAAGTACTTAGCTATTCTGACCATCCATTTGCTCAACAGGTATTGTGGGGGGCAAACAAAATGATTCATGGAAGGAAAGCCCCCCTCACAGTGCCAGCACATGGTAGGCACCTAGGAATGGAAGATCTCCAAGGGATGTATGCCTTGGGAGTGAAAATGTGATGTGTGTTCTGCAGGCTCCCTGGGATACCTTTGTCCTGGCTGTGGTTTGGGCCCCTGAGCAGTAATTCTGTTCCCTGTGCTCCAGCTGACTCTTATCCCTGCTTCAGGCTTGGCAGGGCTTCTGCGGGGGAACATGTGGTCTTGGGCACTGGTAGGGGGTGTTGGCGCTCCCCAGGTGACAGGCAAGGTGATGGCTCCCTAGGCAGCTGGTGGGCCTCTGGGGTCTCAGCAGCGCAGTGCCTGGCCCGGTCAGCAGGAGGCGTTGTTCCTGCTGCTGGTGAGGTAAGAACCGCACAGGGGAAGAGCCAGGTCAGTTGTACCTGGCAGCTCTGGGGGCTCCTAAGGGCAGGGGTGCCAGTCTGGAAGCTGTGGGGAAAAGGAGGCCGTCTTTGCCTGACAACTCCCTGACACGGTGAGATTAAGGACGGAAGGCCTTCATGGGAATGCAGCCCAGGTGGGAGCTGTGCCATGGGGCACTCATTCGGAAAGAACTCCCGCTGCGGCCGAGCCAGTGGGTGACCTTGGCTCTGCACTCTGATGTGATGCCTCTTCCTGATGAGGCTGTTCCAGGGCCTGGGCAGCTGTGTGGAGCACCTGGCAAGCTGGGCATCTCTCCATCATGGAGCTTCTGCGGTCTGTCCAGGTGCACATTGCCCCCAGGTGATGGAAGGGACAGTCTGTTAAAAAAAAAATGTGTATTTGTGGTTTGTTGTGAGCAAAGTTTTACATAGATACTTCTTAGGTCAACCTTGCTAATCATGTAATCCAGTCCTACATTTTTCTGCCTTTTTATTGCCTGCTTTAGCGATTCTCCAGATGTGGTCAGGGTTCACCAGAGGGTCCCCAAGTCCTTTTCAGGGAGTCTACAAGGTCATAATTGTATGTGATTCAAAGAGTCACTCTAAGTACAAGATAGATCAATGGAACTTAAGGTAACAGAGTAAGAAAAGTTTATGGTTCTACGTTACAATTCAGGTTCAGGTTCTACATTACAACCAACATTTAAGGAATGGCCACATGGCGATTTTTTAGTAGTATCAAAGAAGAGTATTTACAGTGTTTGAAAAGGCTGTTAAAATATTATTCTCTTTTGCAGCTACATTTCCGTGTGAGGCCAAATTTTCTTCATATACTGTGACCAAAACAACATGCAACGACAGATCGAATGCAGAAGGAGGTATGAAATTCTGAGTCTAGTAAGCCAAATGTGAAAGAGATTTGCAAAAATCAAGAGAATGCCACTCTTTTCACTATTTTTTTGTTTTGTGAAATATACTTATTTTTCACAGAATTTGTTATTTATCTTCACATATAACTGGTTTATTTTTCTTACTTTGTTACTTATTTTTGTTACTTTCGCTCAGTTTTAATTTTAAACATGCTAAGTGTAAAAACACCTAAACGAGGGGCACCCGGGTGGCTCAGTGGGTTAAAGCCTCTGCCTTCAGCTCAGGTCTTGATCCCGGGGTCCTGGGATCGAGCCCCACATCAGATTCTCTGCTCAAGGGGGAGCCTGCTTCCCTTCCTCTCTCTCTGCCGGCCTTTCTGCCTACTTGTGATCTCTGTCAAATAAATAAATAAAATCTTAAAAAAAAAAAAACACCTAAATGAAAGGTCTGTAATTTAAACACTTGAATCTTTTTTTTTTTTTTTAAAGGTTTTATTTATTTTACAGAGAGAGAAAGAGAGAGGCAGTGAGAGAGTTAATACAAACAGGGATACTAGGAGAGGGAGAAGCAGGCTTCCTACTGAGCAGGGAGCCCAGTGCGGGGCTGGATCCCAGGATCCTCGAATCAAGACCTGAGCTGAAGGCAGACACTTAGTGACTGAGCCACCCAGATGCCCTAAAACCTCACTCATTTTTAAGAGTGTAAAGGGTTCCTGAGACCAGAAAGTTTAAGAACTGCTGGTTTACTTATTGTGTTCATTTCATTTCTTTCTTTCTTTCTTTTTTTTTTTTTTAAAGTAATCCCTACACCCAGCATGGGGCTGAAACTCAGAACCTCGAGATCAAGAGTTGCATACTGCACCGACTGAGCCAGCCAGGTGCCCCTATTCTATTCATTTTCGATAGAGGTGTATAAAATCTACTTTGATTGTGGGTTTACTATTTTTTCCTTTTTTTGAATCAGTTTTGCTCTATATACTCTGAAGCTATGTTGTTACGAGCATAAGGGTTCATGACCATTATCTGTTCTGGTTGGATTGTAATTTCTATCTGTATGAAATAGCTTTCTTCGTTCCTTTTAATGCTTTGTCTTGGGACTAATCATTCCATGCACGAACATTAAACTAGAGCCTGCTACGGGCCAGGCATATGCATGAAACAGTCTTGGTTCCCATCCCTGTGGAGGACACGGACACACAAAGGCAAGGTAGTGTGGCAGGAAGTGTCTGGGCTTTGCGTCAGACTGACTGGTGGCGAATTCTGGCCACTTGCTAACTGTGCATCCTTGGACGTATGTCTGTTGAACTTTGAACCTTGTTTTCTTCAAGTGGAGACTGAGGTGAAGAACATTTTTTTACTGGGTGTTAGTTAAGACTTACGGAAGCAAGGGAAGAGAGGAGCAGAGTGCCTGGCGTCTGGGAGCATTGTGATGAGCATGGTAATGGAGCCTTGAGTGGGAGATCCGCCCCATTCATGCCTCCCAAGGCTCCACCGGGAGGGGCAGTGCATGGCAGTGGGGAGTGTACCAAGCTTGGACTTAAAAGATCTCAGTTGTGTGTTTTCAACTTAATAGCAAGTCCTCCCAGCCCCAAATGCTCAGTGTCAGTTTCCTTATTGGTGAGATGGGGAGGACCACCTCTGCCTCACATTTTCCGGGCCATCCTGAGGAGCAAATGAAATAAGGAAGAAGGAGGAGGTGGAGAGGATGACGGGGGTGAGGCTGACTTTGTTGCCTGCCCCAGGTGGGGCCTCTTCGGTCCCAGCCTGTGAGCAAGGTCCGCCGGCCCAGGTTCACCTGCCTCCCAGGAGGGCTGTGATGCCCAAGGTGATGAGACAGAATCTTGTCCTTATTTCAGAGTCTTCGGGAATTACCTGCCTTTTATGATGTCAGTGCTCCCCCTTGGGATACGTGTCTTCACAGCAGGGGCTCCTGAGTGCTCAGCAAGAAGTCCAGCCTGAGTGGCCTGTGTAATTAGGAGAACTCACAGAGCTAGCAGGGCCCCATTGCTATGGCCCTTCAACGTCCCCCATCCCAACCATTGTCTGTAAGAGGAAACTAGAACTTGGCCTTCCTGACTCTCAGTCCAGTCCTCTTACTACAGCACTGTTTCGCTTTCCATCATTTAGGTTTGTTGATTGTAAAGTCAGCATCTGTCCCAGAGGTCCCCAGCCCCACCCACAGAGCCTTCCTGCTGTGCAGACTGTGCTCTGGGAAGCAGTTTGGGGGGGGGCATGTTTCAAGGATCTCTGAGTGCCCTGGTAGCCATGGGGTCCTGCTCACAGAGAGGCTGGAGCTGGGCTCACTGTCATTGAATTAAGTGGCCAGGGAGGCAAGTCACGGTCCTCCCTTCTATGACCCTGGACACTGGCAGGCACACTCACTGGATATCATCGGTGAGTCTCACTGGAACCAAAGCAGAGGCAAGCTTGTCTTGAACTGGGGCATGTCTTAGTTTAAGGAAGCCTATCTGAAGTGCAACAGGAGGGGTGTGGGTGGGCACTGCTGGTATTCTCTGGCCAGGGCTGGGGGTGTAGAGGAGGCTTTTGCCCTGGGTTCCCAGCATACCTGGGGCCCCCAGGGTCTGGCTAGTAGGCAACCGCAGCTAGAAGCATATCAGAGAGGCAGCTAAATGTTTTGGCTAAGGCCAAGAACTCTGAAGTAGGACTGAATTCTAATTTCAGCAATGCTACTTGACCTTGGGCAGGTTATTGAACCTCTCTGTGCTTCAGCTTTCTCATCTGCAAAATGAGGATAATAACGGTAATTCCTTTTAGGATTATTTAGAGGATTAGAGTTCATTTAACAATTGCTTACGGCAGTGCAGACAGGAAAAGCTATCTACACACAGTTGCTAGTTAATACTATTGAGCACTGGCTGACAGTGGTCTTTAGACACTTACCAAATTCCATTGCTCCTTGCTCCTAAGTTTCTCTTAAATCCACCTGTGCTCTCCCTCCTCCCACTTGTCCTTCCTCACTGCTCAGGGCTGCTCTCTGGTCTCATCATTTTCTGCTCTGCAGGAGGGAACCGGTCACTTCACACTGCTGACCTGTTAGCCTCTCCCTTCAGCTCTGGTCCCTCAGATGCTCTGGTTGTTTGTAGTGTCAAGTTCTTCCCAAGACTCTGGAAGGCTACACCTCTTCACTGGGCTTGCTCATGGAACCTGAACTCCCCTTTGTGGCCTCCTCATGTTGGTCATCATGGCACTGGGTCTATTGTCTTAATTTCTGGCATCCCTGTAGACAGAGAGCTCCACAAGGGCAAGAGCTCCATTTCTCTTGCTCCTAGCGCACTGCCAGGCACATAACAGGTGCTCAATAAATGTTGTATGAATGAATGACTGAATGGGTGGACAACTGTTTGGTGGGAGGAAGTGTCAGAAGAAAGGAGACTTTGGAGCGAGACTTCAGGCTGTAGCTAGCTTCTGCTAACCTTTTTTGGTCTCTGTTGGAATTCTTGGGAGGCCCAAGGAAGATCAGGAGGGTTATAGGGTGACTGTAAGGAGAGGTGGGGACCAAGGGAAGTCCAGTTGTGGAGTATTTCATGCTTGTTCAGGGATTGGGGGTGAGGGACAAGCCCCCTAGGCTCATGTTGACTTCTCTTTCCCTCCCCTCTCTCCGACATGTGTTTGGGGCATCCTAGGTGCCCGGCATCATGCCTGGTATCTGTGCTTTCCTTTCATGATCTCAATAGGTATTATTACCCCCATTTAATAGGAGAAAACTGAGACCCAGAGAGGTTCTGTAACTTACTATAATCACACAGCTACAAACCAGAACCAGAACTTGGAGTTCCCTCTGTGGCTTGTGTATTCCTGCCTGCATGTGAGAAGTGGCTAGGGGTTCCATCCTACTGAGCCCTGACCCCAACTCTCTTGCAGAAAAGGAGGGTCCTAGGGCCAGAGACTTCCATGGGACTCAAGTGACCGAGGCTGTCAGCAGGTTTGACCCTGGTTGGCCTGGCCACTGCCCCTGAGGGAACTCAAGATCTAGAGGGGCAGCTATGCAACGCACAAGTACATGAACACTAGCGCAACATCCCTGTGGGGAAGTAGAGAGGTGCCCCCAAAGCCTCATCTCTGTGGAAAGGAGAATGAGCACTGGACACAGAGTCAAAGGTACCTCGTATTATGTTTTGCTTCCACCACTTGTGGGCTGTGGGAACTCAGGTCAGACACAGTTCCTTGTGCTTTAGTTTTTCTGTTGGCAAAGCAGGCACTTTCTGCTGCAGACTTGTGGGGGGAGATTAAATGAGAAATACCTGAAGATGCTTAAAAGTGCTGTGGCCTAAGTGTTTGGAGTTTTGTGTCATCACGGGGTGTGTGTATGGGGGGGGGCGCGGGTAAGGCACGTGTGCACGGCCTCCACTCTTCCAGCCCAGCTACGGCTGTGTGGGCCCTTAGGACCCCAGATTTCTAAGATGTTTCCTTTGAAAGCTATTCACTATTCCGGTGGTTCCTGACCACCCGGGTGTGTGAAGGCACTAATAAAGGTTCATAAACTATTCTCCATGTTTCCCCAAATCAACACAGAACGGTTCATTTGCCTGTAAATAAAACAACAGATTTCTTTGCTTTTGGCTGGAATTACATGCTCTCAGGATGGAGCTCCTTCTCTCATGCTGAACAGGAGTAGATTGGCAGCCCATGCATCTTTGATTACTTTGGAAAACAGAGGCTGGGTGAGGGACATGAGTGGCCTGGCAAGGGGAACTGGAGGTCAGAGAGGCCCTGGGGGGCCTTTGTGCTCAAGGTTTAGGGGAGGAAGTCAGGAAGCCCCCAGGAGGT
This sequence comes from Mustela erminea, assembly GCF_009829155.1. Taxonomy (NCBI): domain Eukaryota; kingdom Metazoa; phylum Chordata; class Mammalia; order Carnivora; family Mustelidae; genus Mustela; species Mustela erminea. Next base: position 62,053,441 of record NC_045627.1, read on the forward strand.
GCTGGAGGGCAGGACAGCAGAGGGGAAACCCAGGGCACGAGTGGTAGGAGTGGGGGCCAGCTGTTGGGGGAACCCTGGGCAAACAATGGCCTCATTAAGGAGAGGGTGCTGGTGGGGAGGAGCCCAGCAGGGCCAGGGAATCTCCAGTCCCCTACCCTACCCAATGGAGCAATTGTCTTCTGCTGGGAGGGAGCTGGGGCCTGAGCCTGGGAACTGCTGGGCGCTTGCCCTGAGGGCCATTGAGGTGGTCTCAGCTCTTTTCCTGGGTTCAGAATGGCTCTTCTGTGCTGAGGGTTCAGGCCACGGCAGGGGCTACCTGGTCCTTGTTCTTCCGGCTGGCGGGTTAGGGTGTCGGGGTTCATACAAGGCTCTCTGAAAAGGGGTCCCTACTTGCCTCCTCCCCACCTCTGGGAACCTGAGGTCCTGGCGGGGTTGGTCTCAAGCTACTATTTGTGGTTTTCCTCTTCTCCAGTCGCCTGCCGCACTGTGGCCTTGGGCTGGTTGCTTGACTTCTCAGGGCCCAGTTGTTTCAGCTATAAAGCTGGGGAGCATTGGGCTAGAAGTTCTCAGCTGCATGGATAGCCGGCCCCACCCTGCCTGTGTAGGGTGGTGAGGGAGCCTGGGGCTGACGTTGGCATTTATTGGCAGGGGCCAGGGATGCCTAACTCCAGCCCAGCCCTGCACGACCAAGAGTCGTCCTGTCCCAAAGGCTGAGAGAGAGACCCTGTGGAGAAGCACTCATAAATCAGTGCTTTTCACCACTGGTGTTTTTAAAGTAAGGCGATCCTGTTTTCAAATGATGTGGCTTGTGGGAACCCCGCAGATAAAATAGATGAGAGGGGGCAAGTGTGGTTAGGACTGGGGCTGGGCCCAGAGCCCAACCCAGGGGGCGTTCCCAGAGCCCGCAGTGCACCCGTCCAGCGTGAACTCTCCCTGGGGCTCATGCCGCTGGTGGGGCCCGATTCCGCCACTCTGGGTGTTCTGACTGGTGGGCATCTGTTCCCGTCCGTGCGCTGTACCTGGTGTTAGACCTCACCGCTGCATATGCCCCGTGGTGGTTCTGTTTTTGTTGGATTGTTAGAGGTGCAATGGGCCGACGAGGTTTGGGGTTACCTGTGAATTGTCCTGGTCTCCTTGGGCTCCCTGCACTGGGCTGGCCGACGTGGGCCATCGCAGGGCACACCCGACAGCCAGGGGAGGAGAGAGGTTCCCACATTCGGCTTGCTGCTGGGTCACCTGCAGATTCTAGTTGAACACATGTCACCCCAGGTGGATCTGAGGCAGTGGCCCGGGGACCAGGATGAGAAACGCTGGCCTTGGAGGGGGACCTTGCCTGCCTCCCTGCTCCACCCCTCCCCCAGCTGCTTGCAGCCACTCTCCAAGGCTCATGGGCCTCCTTGAGGCTGAAATGAAAGAACTCTCCCTTCTAGAGGCTCCTTACAACCTGCTTCCTGTGCCTGGGGGTCAGCTTAGGGAGGTACTTGTCCCTCTCACCTTCCGCAGCACCCAGCTGATTAACACCCGTGTTAGCAGACATTGTGCATCCCAGGCTGGGCCGGGCAGGAGTGCTTTATCATCTCATTTAAACCTCTCAGCAATGCCAACAGGCAGATGTTCTTATCACTGCTGTTTACAGATGAGAAATCAAAGGTGATTGAGGAATTGCCTGCGGTCACACAGCTGGGAATCTTCCGGAGGGATCGGACTCCACTATACACATTTGCACACCGACTGGGCAGCCAGTCAGTCCCTCCGTCTGGGATTTCATAATCCTGCTTCAGCGAGCCTGGCACAGTGCTGCTGTTAGTATTATTATCAGCAGGGACTTGGTCTGAAGACTTTCCAGAGGTTTGCACTTCCTGGGAGGTCCTCATGAGGACAGTGGCTGAGAGCTGTGGGTGTCCCGGCAGGATAATTCTCCTTTACCAGGTTTGGGAGTCGCATCTGATATCTTGCTTCATCCTTCAGCGACTGAAGGAGGTCTGTGTGATCAGTCCCCATTTTGCAGAGGAGGAAATTGAGGCTCAGAGAGCTGAGGAACGATGTCCGGGTCACTCAGGCAGTACAGTGACGAATGGAACCCAGCAGAGCTCTGACTCCCCCCGACATTCCGTGTTTTTTGCTGCCCCACGGGTCTGGATTGTGCCAAGGTCAGGAACATTTCTAGGCCTTTTTAGCCTGAAGTGTGCCCCTCCCCGACTCCCCACCCAGCCACCCCAAGGACTCTGAAGACAGCTCAGGGTCCATGAGAGACAGGGGTCTGCGCCCTCTTGACTGGGTTCTGTGGCCCGGCAGCTTGAGGTCAGGGAAAGGTACATTCTTTCCCTCTACTCGCATTACCCAGCCTCTGGCTTCCTGGAATTTTTGTGAAAATTCCAAATCACTTGGCAATAAGTCAGTCCTCTTCCCCACAGTTTTTGCAAACAGGAACTAAACACCCTTCACCTTCCAGATTGCACCCTTTCACACCCTTTTCCATTTGAGTCTGGTGCCAGTGCCCATTCAGGACAAAGCAGATGGGAGGCGAAACCAAGTCTGGTATGTGAGCAGGACAGCCAGATGGTCAGGGACTTGAGTCGTCACTTCTGGGCCCAGCTCTGAGGGAGGCAGAGAGGGCCCCAGACCTGATGCCTGTAGGCCCTAGACCAAATCCCTGTCCCATCACTTCCTGTGCAAGCTCAGGCTTGGACATCCCCTCTCTGGGTTTCCCCACCTCTTAAAGGAAAATAATGATGCCATGCTGGTGAGAGGGTCCGAGAAGGTAATGGACGTGAAGAAGTCTTATCACTATTATCATTTGATTACCTGGAGATCAGGGTTGTTTTCGTTTATTTATTTTTATTTTTTAAAAGATTTTATTTATTTATTTGACAGACAGAGATCACAAGTAGGCAGACAGGCAGGCAGAGAGAGAGGAGGAAGCAGGCTCCCCGCTGAGCAGAGAGCCTGATGCCGGGCTCAATCCCAGGACCCTGGGATCATGACCTAAGCTGAAGACAGAGGCTTTAACCCACTGAGCCACCCAGGTGCCCCTGTTTTTGTTTTTCTTAAAGATTTTATTTATTTATTTGAGAGAGAGAGAGAGATCGAGAAAACAAGAAAGAGCATGATTAGGGAGCCTGACACTGGGCTCGATCCCAGCACCCTGAGATCATGACCTGAGCCGAAGGCAGACACTTAACTGACTGAGCCACCCAGGTGCCCCTAGAATCACATTTGTTTAAAAACCTGCAGTGGTAGAAATTTGTTCTATCTGTGCTCTTCAGTGTGGTAGCCACTGGCTGTGTGTTGCTCCTGGGCATTGGAGATGTGGCTTGTGCTACCAAGGAGCTGAACTTTTAAGTTAATTGAACATTTTTAGCTAGATGAAATTCACATAAGATACAATCAGCTATTTATTGACGTGAACAGTTCAGGGGCGGATAGCACATTCACAGCGTACGGCAGCCACCGCGTCTAGTTCTAGAATATTTTCATCACTCTGTCCACGTGAAGCACCCGTGCCCCCTGCCCGCAGCCCCTGGAAGCCAGCCAGCCCCTCTCTGTCCCTGTGGATTTGGCGATTCTGGGCATTGCATGTAAATGAAATCCTACAGCATGTGACCTTTCACGCCGGCTTCTCTCGCTTGAGCAGATTGTTTTCATGGTGCATCTGTGTTGCAGTGTGTGTCAGTGCTGCAGTCCTTTCTAAAGGCTGGATCATTAATTTTAGTTAATTTTAATTTAAATTGTCTCGTGGGGCTGGTGGCTACTGTACTGGACAGCCAGGAACTTCTTGAGTCCTGCCGGGCAAGTGACGAGACAGAACCTGCAGGTGTTTGCTGGTCCCTGATAGGACCCTGGGGGAGAGTAGAAGGAGCTAGGAGGATGAAGAGGTGGGGACATGTGCCCCAGGGTCCCCAGAGGAGCTCAAAGTTGTGGCCAATGACGAACATGTTCTGTGAACTCATTCCATCCTCACAGCACCCTTGACCTTGACATAGCTCTGTCTTTCCATCATTCCCATTTCATGGAGGGGAAGACAGAGGTTCAGAGTGATTAAGTCACTTGCTCAAGTTCACACGGCTGCTAAGTGGGAAGAGATGGGTCTCTGAACCCAGGTCTGGTCCCTTCCTAGGCCCAGATCTTCACCACAGGCTGTCTGGTCTTTTCACCCTGATCCTGGGAGCTGCCTAGATGAAGGCAGATCTGGGACCCCAGCTGCACCCACATAACTGGAGGCAGGGCTTTCTAGCACCATCCCCTGTCAGCCTTTTTGAGCTGAGAACTGCCTCATTGAGAGTCAGGAAGGGGTGGCTGACGGGACACATCAGAACAAGATGAGGGAGTAGGCTCCATCCATTCCCCATTGTTCATCCATAAGTAACCTGGCCTGTCGGGGCTCCCAGTGCCCTCTTTGGACCCCCCACTATTAACTGATCTGGGAAAGAGACTCTGTTAATTGCAGACCCAGAGTAAACAGCGCTGGGCTAAATGGGGCTGATAGCAGATAGCTTTCCTTGGCTGTGCTGCCCTTTGCCCTTTGGGAAGGGACAGTGGGAAGAGGCAGAGAATCAGGGGAAAGGAGTGGTCCTAGGAATGTCTTTGGAGTGGGGGAGGGAAGACTGGCTGTGGGGCCCCAGAGAGTTCATCTGTATGCCCTTCTGGAAATAAAGTCCTCTGCTGGGCTTCTTATTTGCTGTACCCAGTAAAGCAGTGGGGTTTGGGGTCCAGTGAGACTCTGACATCCATCTTTCTTCATCCTACCCCTTATCCCTCCATCCATCCATCCATCCCTCTGTCCATCTATCCATCATCTCTTCGTGCCTCTCTTATAGCGTCCTTCCTTCCTTTCCTACATTGGTCCACTCTTCCCTTTTATTCAGCTGCTTTTCTTTCCTCCTCCCCTTCATTCATCCATTTCCCCTTATCCTATCTACTCATCTGAAAGTCCCTCCCCCTCACTCACCCCTCCCCTCCCAGCCCTCACTCATCTTCACATCCCTCCTGCCTCCTACAGAGCGACCACGTGCTCCTTGAGAAAGCTAGGGAAGAGGTTGGTGGGAGTCCCCTGAGCCATGGGGTTCTGGGTGCAGGCCCCGCATGCGCCTGGTGGAGTTAACTGCCTGACTTCAGATGTGCTGGCCACTGGCTCAAGGTTAGATTGGAGTCTCTCCATCCCTCGGGGAGAAGAGAACCTTGTTCTTTCGGCCTCGGGGCCACATGACTGACTACCCAAGGCGGGCACCTGGGGAGCGCGAGCAATCACACCTAGGCAGTGGAGTAAGCTGGGCACAGCAGAAGATCAGCCGTAGCCTGGCAGTCTGTGACTCAGGAGGCCTTCCTCTCCCAGAGCACAGCCTAGATTTGGGGATTGGCTCTAGGAGCAGCCACATGCATCAACTTGAACCCTGTGGTCAGAGTATGGTGTCTCACCCTCTCTGGGAACCCAAAGCCCACACTCCCAATAGACGTGGAGCCATCCCAACAGCTTTCCAGAAGTTTCATCCTAGCCCAGCTGTGGGGAGGCCAGAGATCATAACAGCATGTTCACAAAGAAATTGAGGCTGAGTGGGAAGGGGTTTTCTAAAGCTTTATAGCTAGATAAATAAATCCCTAAACCCGCTGTCAGGTCACTCAATAAAATACTATCAGACCTGCAACCCTGTTTCTAAACCCCAAATTTAGGCCCATTTTATAGATGGTGCATCTGAAGCTGGAGTGGGAGGTCCCTTCCTAGTTCGCGCATGGACTGGTGGGTGGTCGAGACTTTGGCTAGCCAAGTGGGGCAGGTCAGCCCCAGAGTAGGCACAGGCCCAAGAACTCCCAGAGTTGACACTAGCCTCAAGTAACAGTGGTTACCATTTCCTGAGCTCCTATTACACGTTAGGCGCGGTCTCGAGAGGTTTACACATTCGGCAGTGACTCAGTTCAAGTAGGAGAGCAAGATGGCAGCTGGAGAACAGACCCCTCGGTGCCCTCTCCTCCCGCTCCCCGCCCTCCTTCGGACCTCTCAGGTTGATCTGAGGGGCAGAATGTGTCCTCCTGGGGCCCTGCCACTACCCAGTAATCCCTAACTGCGGCAGCTGGGAGATAAGATAGCACCAGCTCATTAATCAAGACAGCCGGGCAGGGAGGGCGGGGGTGGGGTGAGACAACACCGCCTCACAGGTAGAGATAAGCCCCCTCCTCCTGGCTCCCTCAGGGGCTGGGACAACGGAGGGTGCTGGGAAGTTTGGCCTCTGTTTCCAGCCCTGGGTGTCTGGGTGGGTGGATGGGGCCCACAGCGGACCCTGGGGCAGGTGTCGCTGAGAAAGGCAACCCCTGTGTGCAGGCTGGATTGAGAGAAGCCAGGAGACCTGGGTTCCCGCTCAGGGCTTCCTGATTGCCTCTGTGTCCTTACATGAGCCACTGCACCTCTCTGGATGCCTTTCTATGTCTGGATGAATGGCAGGGGGTGCTGGACTAGATGCCTTGGGTGGGGACGGGGGCTCTTTCACCGTGAACATGCTCGGTGACAGCTTGGAGGGAGGATGGGCTCCCCTGACAGGAGAGAGAGGACACAAGCACTGTCTTGGCTAAGGGACGCACGCAGGCTGGGCGGGATTTGTCCTGGAGCCCGTGTTAGTCACGCTCACGGGAGAGAGCAAGCGTGTGGTGACAGTGGCGGGGGCCTGTGTGGGACAGGAACGGGGAATGGCCTTTGAGCCTTTATGCCCTTCAGGAGGCCACACCGCATACCGGTTAAGAAGTTGGAGTTTGATGCAGGTCCTGCCCTGTATGGTCTTCAGTAGATAATTCAACCTTTGGTACCTCAGTTTCCCCATCTGTGCAATGAAGGTGATAGTATTTCCCTCTTGAGGGTGGTGTTGGGAGGATAAATGGAAAGTGCTTGGCTCCATGTCTGGCTGATGGCAAGTGCTCAGTAAGTATTAGTTATCCTTCTTTCTTTCACGGCCGGGAACCTCTTCCATGCAGATGTCCCTGTGATCACAGCTGTGATGGAGCCTGGGGCAGCTTGACTCCCCAGCAGCGGCTGTCCAACGATGCTGATTCTAAAGGATGTTACTTCTATTTTTATAACTAATAAACGACAAACTTAAAACAGCAAACGTTTATGATCTCCCCGGCGGCTGTGGGTTCGGAACTCAGGAGTGGCATGGAGGGTAGTTCTGACCCAGGATCTCTGATGAGGTTGCAGTCAAGCTGTTGGCTGGGGCTGGAAGACTGCTTCCAAGTTCACGCATGTGGCTGCTAGCCGGAAGCCATATGGACAGCCCGAGTGTCCCCACAACATGGCAGCTGGCTTCCCTGGAGCGACTGATCTAGAAGCAGACATGGAGGGAATGTACCTTTTACTGCCTGCTCTCTGAAGCACCCACCCTCACTTGCACTTGACTCCATTCATCAGCAGCAAGGCTGGCCCACGTTTGAGGGAAGGGAGGAATATCAGAACCCATGGTGACGCCGCTGTAACCACGAACAGCAACAGCTCTTCTGGGCCCAGGTGTTCCGTGCTGGGAACTGGACACCGGGAATCTCTAATCCCCACAACTGCTTTCTAAGTCAGGAATGATGTTTCTTTTGCAGATGAAAATGGTTCAGAGAGGTTAAGTGATTTGCCCAAGGTCACACAGCCAGGAGGTGCCCATCGTGCTGCTTTGTCTTGGGACCCCGCCATTCCCCACCCCAGGTGCCACCCCTAGTTTCAGCTGCACCTGAGCCAGCCTTGGCTTTGAAGCCCCACGTGACCATCAAGAGTAGTGAGGCCTTCTTGGATTAGGACTAGAAATAGTATATGAGGCACGCGTGCACAGGTCACGCGAAGAACAAGGACTTGTAGAGACGCCCTGACTGGGGTTCGAATTCTGCCTCTGCCACTTACTTTGTGCCTCAGTTTCCTCAATCCTGTGGCAGAAGTAATAGCATCCACCCGGCGTGACTGTGGCAGGCATAGACAAGGGGCGTGTGTAGTAGGCGTATATGCAGCACTAGGTGTTACGATCGTGGGATAAAACCAGGTAGCTCGAGGGCTGCCTCCCCTGTGAGTCATGTGCTCTCCGGGTGGAAGCAATGTCTCCTTCCTGGTCTGGAGTTTCCCATCCAGCCTGTGCTCAGCAGAGAGCACCTGCGGCCTGATGCTGCTTCGCCAGCCCTGCGAGTGGGGCGGAGGTAATGTGCTCCAGGCTCCCGAGACACAGGGCTCCCAAGCCCACGGGCCTGACTCAGGCAGGCTCCTGACCTCCCCTAACACCTGGGTCTTTCTAGGTTCAGAGGTTTCTTCTGCCTTCCCTGCCTTGCCAGCATCTCCCCAGAGCACGGCTCTCCATGCACTTGCCCACTTCTGCCAGCAGAGGGAGCAGGTGTAGTGTCTGGGAACCTGGGAGGCGCCAGGCCGCCGGGCAGGTGCTGCTTCTGTCTGGGAAGGTCCTCAGTGGGGTGGAATGCCGTGATTCGCAGCACAGCTGGGAAGAGTGGGCTTCATCTCCCCGTATCCCCCGCAAGGGAGCAGTGTCTGGAGTCCTGGAGCCCAGGAGATGAGGCCGTGGGAGAGGAGGAGAAAGGATGGAGTTTCCTGGGCCTCAGAATGTATCTCAGCACCTGTGGCCCCTGGGATCTGGAGGAGGAAGAGAAGTTACCATTTTTCACTCTGATCCTCTCAGCCAGTGTCCTGGAGTGAGTGCCTCCTGTGTGCCCAGAGCCCCGGCAGGCACTGGGAGCCCGCGTCAGATGCGGACTGTCACAGTGCCGGTGGGAAGGCCGGGCCAAGGCCAGCGGTATAGAAGGGTCACAGCAAGTGTGCTGCGGAGGGAGTTGGGCCAGGGGGCGCTGGGCCAGGCTGTGAGTGGGGACCCGTGTCTCCCTGTGCCTGCCTAGTGAGCTGCTGGGGTCAAGGGTGAGCATTGATGAGTCTGTGAGGGGACTGCCCACCCCCCACATGCCCTTCTTAGCTGCAGGGTCCTGTTGTCACCAGAAATCACTGCAAGTCACCATAACAACTGTTCAGTGACAGCAGGGAGGGCGTGGCTGGCGTCCACCAGCCACCTGCAGGATCAGTGGTGGAAACAAACCTGCCAGGGCCCAAGTCAGACAGGCCTGGCCTGCAGCCTGGGTCGGCCACTTGCTAACAGTGGGATCCCTGCCAGGACACCTCACTCCTCCATTCTGGCCCATGCAGGCCGTGGTGAGGATTTCCTGGGTAGGGTGAGTCTCTGGCCAGTGGGGAGGCCTCAGGCACACATATTAGTTTTCTGTTGCTGCTGTAACAAATCTCCACAGATTTAGCAGCTTGAAACAGCACATATTTATGACCTGAGTTTCTGTCAGTCGGGCTGGGGAGCACAGCATGGGCTAGCTGGGTCCTCTGCTTAAGTTCAGGGTCTCATGAGGTTGTGATCAAGGTGTCAGCTGGGAGTAGGGTCATCAGGGGCTTCGGATCCTCTTTCAAGCACGTGTGACTTTTGGCAGAATTAGCTTCCTCATAGCTATGGAGTTCATGGAGGCTGTGTCTTCAAGGCCAGCAGAAGAAACCTTTCTTTCAAGGGACCGGTCACCTTCTTTAAGAGAACTCACCTGATTAGGTCAGGCCCACCCAGTATAATCTCCCTTTTGATGAATTCAAAGTCAAGGGATTGTAATAGTCCATTATATTCACTGGTCTCACCCACACTCAAGGTGAGGGGATTATTCAGGCCACGTACACCAGGTGGCAGGAATCTCAGCAGCCATCTGAGAGTTATGAACATAATGAATTTATTTTGACTAATAATCGTGTAATAATCAGTAGCAATCTTTTTTAAAAAAGATTTTATTTATTGGGGCACCTGAGGGGCTCCGTTGGTTGGGCAGCTGCTTTTGGCTGGGCTTGTGATCCCAGGGTCTTGGGATGGAGCCCCATGTCAGGCTTCTCTGCTCAGCAAGGAGTCTGCTCCTCCCTCTCCCTCTGACCCTCCCCGCTGCTTATGCTTGGGCACATGCACGTTTGGGTGCGCTCTCTCTCTCTGATAAATAAAAAATCTGAAAAAAAAGATTTTATTTATTTATTTACTTTAGAGAGAGAGGAAGAGCGAGCATAGCAGTGGGGAGGGATGGGGGGAGGAAGATAATGTCAAGCAGATTGAACTGAGTGTAGAGCCCGACATGAGGCTCAATGTCAAGACTCTGAGATCATGACCTGATCTGAAACCAAAAGTTGGACACGTAACTGACTGAGCCCGCCAGGCATCCTAGTAATAATTATTTTCTTAATTTGTTGTACAGTCTTGAAAAAAGCGAACAGAAGAAATTTCAATTTTCAAGCTACTGTTCAAATTCGGTAGGATATTTCACGTATAAACAAATATTGTGCTTACCAAACAAAAGCATTCTATTTGTCAGTTCTCATTCTGCTTCACGGTATTGGATTTTAAACACAACACAAATCTCCAAGTGGTCCTAGAGAAAAACAGAATTGAAGAAACTCAAGTTCTATTTTGTTTTGTTTTGTTTTCACCCTCAGTTGGCTGTCATTCTTTATTCTGGATTTACCGTCGAAAGGCAGGAATGTCCAGCATCCTAGGGTTTGGGGACACAAACCGCATGTGAATGATTCTGACTGTTTAGGAGCTCATCCTAGAGCACACATGTGGGAAGCAAGCAAGATGTCCCTTCAGCGGTTGAATGGATGAACTGTGAGATAACCAGCCAGTGGAATGTTATTCAGTGAGAGAAAGAAATGATCTATCGAGCCATGAAAAAGACATGGAGGAACGTTAAATGCGTATTGCTAAGGGAAGGAAGCCGGTCTGGAAAGGCTGCGTACTGTGTGATTGCAGCCCTGTGACATTCTGGAAAAGGCCAAGCTAGGGAGACAGTAAAGATCAGTGGTTGCAGGGAGGGGCCGAGTTGGTGGAGCACAGGGGATTTTTAGGGCTGTGAAACTCTTCTATATGATACTGGAATGGTGAATACACTGTACATTTGTTAAAATGCATAGAACTTCCCCTCACTCTTTAGTGAACCCTAATGTAAACTATGGATTTTAGTTAATGATAGCCTATCAATATTGGTTCATCAGTTCAACAAATGTACCACATTAATGCAAGGCGTTAGTAATACGGGAGAGCATGGGCATTCAGTTTTTCTGTAAACCTAAAACTGCTCTAAAAAAATGAAGTATATTAATTAAAAAAAATACGCACATGTAGCTAAGTCTGTCTGTCTGTATCAAAGACTGCCCAAATAACCGGGAACTCTCTTGAGTTAGCTGTCAGGTGGAATGCGTGCTTATGAAAGGCTGGGTACTGAAGACCGGCCAAGGGGAAGTTCACATGTATTAAAGCACAACTGTAACAGCAGCACTTGGTTTAGAACTTAGACCAACAAAAGACTTTTTTAGGGAAGAGTTATTTTATTGCTAGTGTAGCTTAAAATTGCTGCTTGGTGATCATACAGTGGAGACTGACTTCTTCTTCTTCTTTTTTTTTTTTTTTAAAGATTTTATTTATTTATTTGACAGACAGAGATCACAAGTAGGCAGAGAGGCAGGCAGAGAGAGAGAGAGAGAGAGGGAAGCAGGCTCCCCGCTGAGCAGAGAGCCCAATGCGGGGCTTGATCCCAGGACCCTGAGATCATGACCCAAGCTGAAAGCAGTGCCTTAACCCACTGAGCCACCCAGGCGCCCCAGGGACTGACTTCTTTTGACTGCTTGTGCTGCGTGGCCCACAAGGTTGGAATTCAATTCTCCGTATTCTCCGTCTTTCCGTCATGGGTCACTGCGGATGGGGGGGTGCTTCGCACCTCATGAGGCCCTGTTGCTGACAGGCAGGAAAGGAACTATTACTCTTCTTGTGTCTTTTCAAAACTTAATTTTCAACAGACTTTGTTTTTTTAAGCAGTTTCAGGCTCACAGCCAAACTGTGGGGGAAAATACGGAGGGTTCCCAGATGCCCCCCTTTCCTCACGCCACACCCCACAGTCGCCCTTACCGTGGGCATCCCCCGCCACAGCGGTCCATCCGGACAGGTGAGGGACCTATGTCCATCGTCACTCAGTCCGTAGTCGTTTACGTGAGGGCTCACTCTTGCTGTTGTCGTGCTCTGAATTCGCCACTGTAGTTTCATGCCGAATCGTTTCACTGCCCTAAAACCCCGTGTGAGCCGACTCTTCACACTCTTCACCTCCTTCCTCCGTCACCCCTGGCAACCACTGATCTCTTATCGCCTCCATAGTGTTGCTTTTCCAGAGTGTCATAGAACTGGAATCGGATCGGCTTCTTTGACTTTGCGATAACATATTTAAACTTTTTCCATGTCTTTTTGTGGCTTGATGGCTTATTTCTCTGTCTCGTTGAATAATATCCTGTTGCCTGGATGTGTCACAGTTTCTTCTCTTGAGTCACGTGTGCTTTCCTAAGGCAGTCAGTCCCTGGCAAGGGGGAATTGCCACACATGACAAGTGTCAGTTTTGGAGCAGAAGACAGTCCAGCCTCCCGGAAAACTCAAGCTGCCTGACACAGGAAAACACATTTTTTTTTTTTCTAAGATTCCACTTATTTATTTGACACAGAGAGATCACAAGTAGGCAGAGAGGCAGGCAGAGAGAGAGGGGAGCAGGGAACCTGCCACGGGGCTCGATCCCAGGACCCTGAGATCATGACCTGAGCTAAAAGGTAGAGGCTTAACTCACTGAGCCACCTAGGCGCCCCAGGAAAACAATTTTTTTTTTTTTTAAGATTTTATTTATTTGAGAGAGAGACAGTGAGAGAGAGTATGAGCAAGGAGAAGGTCAGAGGGAGAAGCAGACTCCCCATGGAGCTGGGAGCCCGATGCGGGTCTCGATCCCCGGACTCCAGGAGCATGACCTGAGCTGAAAGCAGTCGTCCAACCAACTGAGCCACCCAGGCGCCCCGGAAAACAATTTTTGAAGGGTTATTTAATGAGGATGGCATGGGGACATAGTGGTTGGGTGGGTACCCAACAATGTTTGCTTCAAAAACCACATTTTCTTCCTCCCCCACCACCTTCATCTTCTATTAGATTTTTTTTTTTTTTTTTGGTCTGTAAAACAATGTGTCTTAGAAAGTCTGAAATATGCATAATAGTGAAATAAAACAAAACTCGCCCACAACCCCAAATCCTGGTGATTACTCTTGTTAGCATTGTATTGTGTCTCCTTCTAGAATTTTCTGTGTAGTTAGAGTGACACACATAATGAGACATGAAATCAGGATTCTTCCTACTGCAGTTCTGGCTGAGGCATGAAGACAAAGACTCCCAGTGCAGAAGGACTTGTAGGCCATACACTGTGGTTGAGAACCAGGGAGGGCGCCTTTACACTGAGGACAAAAGAGGATTATGAACTGGAGATCTGGGGAACTTTTGAGAGAATTTCTTTGTAGAAAGCTGTGTTATGAGTCGCAACCCCTTGGGCAGTTGGGGCCCCAAACCCAAAGGGAGAGTTTCCTCTTACCTCAAACCTGGCATGGTGAGCTTCATGGAGACTGCCAGGGGAACATGATATATGTCTCCTGGGGTTGGGGGTGGAGCGCCCAGGAGGCCATGTCTGACATCAGTCTAGGGAGTCCAAAGGTGGATCTGTGGCTTTCAACTTGAGAAAGCAGAGTGAGGAGGGAGGAAGTGAAGATCTGCTCTGGGAGCTTCTGTGGACGGTGAGGCAAAGGAGGTGTGCACATTCCCTGTGGACCAATGAGGGCTGTGCGTGGGGGGAGGGGTGGCCTGGAGCTGCTTTAGATTTGGTTTGAGAGGCCCACCCCGGTGACAGGAACCCACCTGAGAATCCGTATGACTAGGCTACTGGAAACCAGATGCGTAAAGTGCAGTTTAATACTTCAGAGGTGTTCCTGGAGACCCCTCTGAGATCTTTGCTTGTTTTTCCCAGACTTCTCGGGCTCCTCCCCCTGGTGTCTCTCAACAGCCTCCCTGTCTGGTGTCCCAACCCTGCTCTCTGTAGCTACTCTTCCCCACCTCCCAACTCCAGACCCCTTCCCGTGTCTTGCAAAACTCTGCTATCTCAGGCTTCAGTCAGATGCCAGTGGGCATCCCTTCTCAGGATCTGGCTGGTTGAAAATTAGCAGAGAGCTTTGACAGAGGGTAACTTTAGGCTTTTTTTTTTTTTTTTCCGCCCCAGGGCTTGTGACCAGTGTTCTACTTACTTAAGGGCAAAACATTTCATTCCTATAACAAACTCCCACAGAATAGATTCATGTGAAGGACACCTGGTCACATGCTTTTTGTTTTCTCCTTCTGGGACTTCTATTAACAGTATGATACTCTGGGGCATCTGGGTGGCTCAGTGAGTTGGGCCTTTGCCTTCAGCTCAGGTCACGATCTCAGGATCCTGGGATTGAGTCCTGCATCGGGTTCTCTGCTCAGCAGGGAGCCTGCTTCCCCCTCTCTCTCTGCCTGCCTCTCTGCTTACTTGTGACCTCTCTCTCTCTCTGCCAAATAAATAAACAAATAAAATCTTTTTTAAAAAAGCATGCTACTCCTTCTTGCTCTGTGTTCTAGGTCTCCGACGCTATTGTATTTTCCATGTTTAATCTCTGTGGGCTGCATTTTGGGTAGTTTCTTTCCACCTAACTTCTAGTTCACTATTTCTCTTTTTAGCTATGTCTAATCTGCTGTCCACCCTGTGCCTTGAGATCCCAATTTCATTTCTTTTCAGAGCTGGAATTTCTATTTGGTTCTTTTCAAATCTGCTATGTCACTCTTTACAGTTTTTAGTTCCCTGCCAGGTTTTTCAAGTTTGCTTTTGTTCTTCTTTCTTTGAACACAGTGCACAAAGTTGTTTTTAGTGTGTGTCTGATAATACCAATACTTCATGTACTTTTGGGTCTGTTTCTATGGTCTGCTGTTTCTTTGGTTCTTCTTATGGAGGTTGGAATAATATTTTGAAGTCTTAGATTCAAAATCCAGAAAGTATTTTTATTTGCTTCAGCCAAGAGCTTGGGGGTTACTGTTCTGGGACCAGTACAGTTCAACTCCAAGGCTTGATGCTGCCAAGTAAGAAATCAGGGTAGGAGTCTTATGAGGGCTGATTTATGTCAAGTTCACTCCCCAACTTCTCTGCATCCCATCTAGGGTGTGTTGTCCCAATTCTGTGCAGGACATGGGTTTTCAGAGTTTCCACCTCCGACAGGCTCTTGTTTTCACTTCTTTCCTTTGGCGCTGAGGGTATTCACAGCCCAGCTCCTGCCCTGTGCCTATTTCTTTTGGGTGGGCCAGTGTCCTCTGGATAAAAGCAACTGGTAGGCTGGGCATATCTCTGAATCCTTGTCTTCTCCCAGATCATAGCCTGGCAGTTCTTTAGTACTTTGCAGTCTTTAGTGTTTTCAAGACAATGTTGGTCTGAGTTTTTGGCCCACCATCCATTCATTGTCCTCAGTGGAGAACCGGCCTGAATTACTTTGTTCACTGTGACCGGGAGTTCACATGAAGAATGAGTGACCATGACCTTATTACTTGAGAAACAGTAACCCTGGCCTTATTCACTAAAGGAGATCTTGCTTCCTTCCTGGGCTTATTTTCATCACAAAGAGCCCACACGGATCACCCAGGAACTCATCTGTGTGGGTCACGTGGGATGAGTGGCCCCGTCCTCATACAGTTAATCTCTCGGGTCCAGTTTTTCTCTTGCGACCAGCAGAAGTAGCAAGAGATTTGGTTTCAGTCCTGGATTTGCCTCTTCCTTGCCGTGAATAGGAAGTTATTTCCTCTTTTAGGCCTTTGGGTTCTTAATAGTTTGTACAGATCATGGGATTATGAATCAGATCTCCTAAGCTTATCTCCCAAGATAATGACTGAAATTCCCAACATGCTGCTTGACATACTTAGATGCTTAAACCACATTTGCGGGATATTAATCTGGATGAATTACATGACTATATCAATTTAGGAAAATCTCCCAAATAACAGGAGCTTTAAAAGGAGTTTACTTTTGTTTCATGTAACCGACATCTGACACTTTTCAGGGCCTTGGACCCTTCCATCTTGCTGCTCCTGTATCCCTTGTGTGTTGTCTCATGGCCCGAGTTCCGGCTCAGGCTCCCTCTGAGGTTTATGTAGGAGGAAGTCAGGAAAAGGGGACCCCTCCCATTCAGGGAGACTTCTTGGCAGTCCAGCCCAGTATGCCTGCTTAATCTCACGGGCCCAGCTTTGCATGCCGCTTACATGGGGCTGCTGGGGAAATGGGGAGATGGAATCTCTGAGCTGGGTGGCACTTGGCTCTTGGCTATTCGGAGGGCTCTTTTTATAAGGAAGACAAGGGAAAGGGAAACCAATAGGCAATTGGCAGCTTCTGCCACAGTGACCTTGACTGAATCACTTTTCCTCATTGAATTTCAGTTTCCTTTGCTATAGAAACTGATGGCGATGGGCAGGGGGCACTGCTGGCATTTTGGGTGGCACCCCAAATCTTCACCTTGCAGAACTGTTCTAATGCAATGCAGAATCTCTGGGCCACACCAATAGTATCCCTTGGCATTGTGACCACCAAAACAACCCCTAGGGGACAGTACTGCTCCCTGTTGGGACCCCTGGACAGGAAGATCCTGAAGTCCTTCTAAGAGTGGCATTCTGTGAGAGCCTGTGTTTCCCTGATGCTTGGGTCTCAGTGACTTCCTTTGTCAAATGGACAAACAGAGAGGGGGACGATGGAAGGCAAGTATCTGTGTCTTCAGTCCTCTAGCGTTGGAGGAAGAAAGGAATCATTATGCAGCTAGACTCAAGGTCACTGGCCTCCAGGTGGTCAGAGAAGGAGAAAGGACAGAAGGCAGAAGGGCCCAGGACAGAACTTTCCAAGGAATGAGAAGGAGGGGAGGCTGAAACCCAGAACACCTGGTCCCAGCAGGGGCCCACTGCCCCTCCCCAAGGCCCTTCACTGTGCCCCTGACCTGAGCCTTCTCCTGAGAAGCTGGCATACTGGCCTCTGTCTGTCAGGATGCCCTCATTAGCGGCTCCCATGTCCATTGGCGGGATCTCATAAGTAGGGCCCATCTGACCTTTGGGGTAGCAGATGCTATGTCTGGCAGGGCTGATCAAAGAACCTGGGCCCAGTCCCTTGCTGCCAGGGGGTGGCGGTTAGCTACGTCATGGTGTGTTCACACCAGTGGGTTCTGATGGAGCCGGAGGGAGGAAGTGTAAGGCTTGAGCATCCTGTGGCCCGGGTTCCCACACTAATTTAATTGTATGACATTGAACAAGACCTTTTTGTCTTGTTTGTTTGCTCACCTGCGCAATGCGGGTTCTGATAGGACCTGCCTCACCGTGTTGCCCGGTCCTGGGAGAGCACGGAGAGTGGTGCTGGCATGCAGTTGGCAGTCAGTAAGTGCTGGTCCCTGCGCATCTGGGCAGAGCTCCCCTCTCCATTCCTGGCTGGGAGATTCTGATGCTTGCTCTGTGGTTTCCGGGGCTTAAGCAACTTGCCCCGGTTGGCCAGACTTGTGCTCTTCCACCCCACGGTGAAGAGAGGCAGTCCTTGGACGGAGTGGGGAGTGAGCCAGCTGAGGCCACACAGCAACCAGAGCCAAGCCGAGCTCCACTCAGAATGGGCACCCGGGCCCCTTGCTGCCTTCTGCTGTGGCCCTCACAGGTCTGGAGCGCAGAGAACCGCCGTCCTGCCCCCGTGCAGAGGCAGGTGTGGGCTCGTGGGCGCTGCTGAGTGTTGCCTTCAACTGTGTCTTGTAGCCCGAGGGATGAGTGGACCCAGTCTGAGGCAAAACGTTCTTGGAGCCCCCAGGCCGTAGGTAGGGAGGTTTTGAGGGGCTCGTGAATGGGCTCCCTTGAGGTAGCCAGCAGCTCAGAGCCTGACTCGCTTGTCGCTGAGGACGGGGTGCACCCAGTGTGAAGGGAGTGAGTCTCCCTGGCCGGGCGGGCAGGGCTGGGCCCGGCAGGCACAGAGCGAAGCCAACAACTCCTGTTCGGGGTACCTCTGACCCCCGCCACAGCCCTGTGCCTGCTGCCCTTGGCTCCCTTCTCCCGGGGTGGGGGAGAGGGAGAGCGGGGACAGCGGCTGGAGGGCCACAGGGGCTGGCGGGGGACCCCAGCACCGGTCCTGGTTGTAACATTCATCATCACTGAGAATAACATTCAAGCTAATATAATAATAATAGCACGCTCATTATAGATGTCGATGATTAATGACGATGAATTAACAATGAGAAGAACTATTCGTTTTCGGTGCTTACTATGTGCCAGGCTTCAAGCCAAGTGTGTTGTATGAACTATCTCCTTTCATCTCATGAGGAAGGACACATCAGTCCTGTTTTCAGAGAGGAAACTGCATGATGAGGGCAAAGTGACTCGTTCACGGTCGTGCAGCGAAGGGTGGAGTCTGGGACTGGATCCCGTGGTGTCCCTGTGTGGACCTCCGTGCCATGGAGCAGCCGTGAACCGCTTTACCTCTCTGGCCTTCCTTTCGGTCATTGGCAAAAAAGGCTTTAAGTACTGGCATCCTGATGACGTCACAGGGTCATGATTAGCGCGGACTGAATAAGAGATGTAACAAACATTTGCAAATTCATCCGTTATTCAATCGATAGTGATTTATCGAGCCCTGATTTTGTGCCAGTCACTCTTCTGGAGACCAGAGGTGCCGCAGTGAACAGAATAAGCCAGTTCTCTGTGTTGGCCGCGTCCAGCGCCAGTGTGGGGTGGGTCGGGAGACACATAATAACCAAGTCGATGAATGACAAGCATGGTGATTCCTCGTAGTGCTCAGCTCTAAATTCAGTAAGAGAGGTGATGGGTCTCACTCTACTTCGGGTGGGTTGGGAGAGAGGGGCCCGCTGAGCAGGTGACACTTGGGGGCAATCTGCTGATGTAAGGAGCGAGCCTGGGGAGTTTTGGGTGAGGGGCAGAGAGGAAGGGCTGGCTGGGGGCGGAGCCTGGTGAGGGGGAGGGGCAGGCAGTATGAGAAGGGGACAGAGTGGATGATCAGAAGTCTTGTGGACATCGGCAGGGAAGCTTGGACTTTATTCTCAGGGCAATGGGGACCCAGTTGTATTGGTTAGAAATACATGTGTTGCAGAAAACCAGACCCCCAGTGGCTTAAACAAATAGAAGTTTATTTTTATTTTCCTTACTTGGAAAGAAGCCTGCAGCAAGTTCAAGCCTTGCTGATGTTTGGGCTGACACCCTGCCACCACTGGGCCTGTCCTGGGTGGTTGTCAGTGGCTGCAGCAGCTCGAGACACCCTTATTGACATATAAAGCGGATTCCGCTCACTTCTCAATAAGCAGAGCACTCCTGGCGGCAGAGGAGGCCAGAAAGGGAGTCCAGCGTAGGAAGGAGCTTTTCTGGCCCTGGCACGGAGGCAGGCAGGAGAGCTAGGGTGGGCGGCTGGCTGTGGGTCAAGCCAGCCGTGTCTGCGGTTCCTCACAGGCGTAGAATGTTCTGGGCTGGGGCCTGAGATGCTGTTTCTCAGGCAAGCTCTCCAGAAATGCCGATGTGGCTGGTCTGCTGCCCACACATGGAGGAGCACAGGGAGACACCACTGGAGAGTTTCAAGGAAGAAAGTGGATTCCTAATTTCTGTGGTTCTGTAGGCAGTGCAGTGTAGGGGCAAGAAGGGACACCAAGAGACTAGTTAAGAGGCCAGAAATCATAGTCACTTGTGTTAAAGTGTGGTGGCAAGGGAGATGGCACTGCTGGGTGTGTTAAAAATTGTTTTTATTTTTAATTTTTAGAATTGTGAGAAGATATACATACACTTGATCATTTTAGCCATTCTTAAGCATATAATTCAGGCATTAAGGACATTCACAATGTATGCCACCATTACCACCATCTATTTCCAGAACTTTCATATCGTCCCAACTTTTTTTTTAATCAGCTGTACTCTTTAAGTACTAACTCCTTGTCCCTCCTTCCCACCCCAGTCCCTCGCAGCCTCTATTCCATTGCTGCCCCGATGAGTGTGACTGCTCTCGGTACTCTAGGACTCATACAATATTTGTCATTTTGTGACTGCTTTTTTCACGTAGCATAATATCCTGAAGGTTCAGTATGGATTAGAACTTCATTCCTTTTAAAGGCTGAATAATATTCCCTGGTGTGGATGGATCACATTGTGTTCACTCATTCACCTGTGGATGGCCATTTAGGTTGTTTCCACCTTTTGGCTACGGTGAGGCGTGGGCTGTGAACTTGGTGTGCGAGGAGCTGTTTGAGTCCCGTGGTCAATTCTAAGATCTGTTTTGGACGGGGGCCCACAGAACTTGCTGGAAGTAGAAAGGAGGGGCGTGAATAGAATTAAGGACGACTAGTGTTGGGTTTGGCGATGATGGTGGCATTTATTAAGATGGGGAAGAAGCTGTAAAGTGCTCTGCCAACATCGGGCAGTATCATGATTTTATTCGGGATTGTTTTAAGCAATCCTCATCCTCAACAACGAAATTGCCCTAATAAAGGCAACAAAACAATACTTTAGTAGGTCATACACCTGGGGCCTGGGCCATCAGGTTCCATATTCCTTTGATAACTGCCTGATTTAAATCAGGAGTTGGCACGCGATGGCCCACAGCCCAAATCCAGCCCACCACCTGGCCTCCTACAGCCCGAGAACTAAGAATGGTTTTCACAGCTTTAAATGTAAATGTGAAAAAAAAAAAGACCATGTAGCCCTTTTGCTAGAACTGTTGTTCAGTTTTGCCTCTTGGCTTTCCAAATCTAAAATATTTACTATCTGGCCCTTCGCAGGAAAAGATTGCCGACCCTCGACCTAAATTAATTGGTTTGGCTTGGCCTGTAGAATTGCGCTCGAGGGCAAGCGAAGAAACAGGACAAAACCCCTCCTCGCTGGTGTCGACCTACTTCTGCGCAGGTGGTGTTTTCTCCTCTTCCCGGAGTTTGTGTGGGCAGCCGGCCAGCCCCCACCCGGAGCCCCCTCTGCAGGTCACTGCGGCTATCGGCTCCCTCTAGTTGAGACCGTGAAGCTGATGAATGCCTGCGCAGAGCTGTTTACCAGGAACAAGTGATTTATTTTAGCATCTAAATTTTAAATGGTGTCTCTGCGTCCTAGGAAGCTGTCTGGTTTAGAAAATTGCCTATAATAAACGCATGCAATAAATCCATTATTTTAAACTTAAAGAAAGGTATTCAAGTTTTATAAGAGAAAATCAGTTTCTCCTCATCCTTGCTAAATACACGTTGCGTAAATAATTAAAAAACAATGGTTTGAATGGGTGCTAAATTACCAGCTTGCCAAAATGCAATCACGGCTCTTATTTTTCCAATTAATCATGTGAAAAAAATCCGTTGGCTGGTCTTTCTCTAGTGAGGCTTCCTCTCCATTTCTGAACTATCCCAGAATCCATGGCGCTTACTCTGTCCCATGGGCTGGGTTGTGCTGGGGAGCGCCGTGTGGGAATGGGGCTGGAGGAGCTGACCTGTCTGCGCATGGCCTCCAGCTCTCAGGGGTTCAGCCCCAGTCCCGGATGGCCCCGTACTTCCCCACCTGCTGCTGCAGGGATGCGGTGGCCTGGGTCTCCCGCTGGCTGCGGGGCTGCCTGTCCTTGACTTAGTTCATGCTTACTCAGCACCCAAGGGGCTGGGTCCTAGGAGGGAGTCGGCTTTGGTCCCAAGCTGTTCCCCTTACTTGAGAGGGCAGGGCCCAGGAGTAGGGCTCAACTCAGCCAGCATCAAACCCCTTCGCTGGAGAACGTCTCAGCACAGTCCCCTTTGAGGGTGTAGAGCTCAGGCAGGGCTTCCTTCAGCAGACTTTTTGGACCCTTTGGACTCCTTGTAAATTTACATCCCCCTCCACCCCCCACCAGTTCCTCAGTAATCCTGAGTCCGCAGGACATTGAGAGCAATCGTCTTTGTTGGGCTATAAGTGGTCCTGGGGGGGTGAACATCTCCTTCTCTTACCTTTGCATCACGAAGAGGGCTTCCCAGGAGTCTGTCCTCCACACTGAGAACATTGAACCCAAGGTGATTTGCTGGTTCTCCTGGTTGAAGTGGCTGGCAGCTTCTGTCTTGAAAGTTTATTACTTCATTCAACAAATGCTTACATAGTCCCTCCTATGTGCCAGGCACTATCCTGGGTGCCTGGGATACACCAGTGAACCACACAAAGACCCCATCCCTTGTGAGGCTGCATGGGAGTGTGTTAGGTTCTGTGGCAGGTGCTGGGGGTGCCCAGAGGAGGGAGGACAGATTATTGCGGGTGCTGGGACAGATCCAGGGTGCTGGGATAGGCTTCCCGGGAGAAGACACATTTGCTGAGTGGGATTGGCGGACACGGGCGAGGTTGGGGAGCGGAGTGCCTGTGAGAATGAGCGAGAGCTGGGTGGGGTCAGGTTGGCAAGGGGCCACGTGGCTGAAGCCTGGGATGCTTTGGGAATAAGTTTGGCCACAGAATTTCCAGGTTTTTTTTTTTGTTTGTTTTTTGTTTTTGCAAATAATTCAGCTCCAGGAGGTGCCGCTCAGGGAAAAAGCCACTTGTGGGGTGGGCTGGGGCCTGAGTCTGGAGGACTTTGCTATGTAGAAGGCCTTGGTAGCCACACTCTTCCAGGACCCCAGCAGTGAGCCAACTCTTACCGTGTCATTTACAAAGACTCTGAGGTGAGTGGTGCCCTAGAGCTGGGTCCCATCAGCCTTTCCCTCCATGTCCTTCCTAGCTCTTTGCCCGAGGGCAGGCTGTGTGGGTGCCTGTTGGAAGTGCGCGGATGTGCTGTGTCATCGCTGACCTTCCCAGCGATCACATTGAATAACTTCTTCCTAGGTGCCTGCACGCCACACCTCCTGATTTAGGACCAGAATTCATTAGCACCTGCTTTGTTCTGTCTCTGGGCACCTTCAAGGGTGGGGGTGATTTCCTGGGCCCATCTTTCTCAGCTCCAAGTGGCTCTCTGCATACAGTGTTTCTAACTATGGGCTCAGCCGCACATTTTGGGGCTCTGAAACAGTAGCAGGTGGGAGAGTGTAGACCCGGTGTCTTCAAGTTTGCTGCTTGGGTCATGCGAGCTTGCATCGTCCTGTTGAAAATAAGACCCCAGCTTGGATTTGCTGAATTTGAATCTCTAGGAATGGGGACTGGAGTCGGGTGTTTGGATGTGCCTCCCAGGTGGTTCCTATGCAGGTAAAAGTTTGAGGAATACTGTGTGAGGGAGAAGCTCTTTAGCATTTTGGGGAGCTAGGGCTAGGTTTCCTTGATTTGATTACCTGCCCTTACCACCCAGAGATAGTGGGATCTTGTCTCCGGCGTCTGCCTGATGGTGTCCAGGTCTCCAGAGTCACTGCCTGTGAGGCTCTTGCTCCTGGTGGAGAGGGTGAGTCTTTCTTGGTTATGGCTACATCTCCTTCCCTGAGATTTCCCCCCTGCGGCTCTGGGTCTGACCTCCAGACTCACACCACGCAAGCCTAATGCTTCTTCCAGGCGGCAGCTCCTCAGATATCTGAAAGCCACTATCAGAGCAAAATCTGGAATTTCTTGACCAGTCTTTATTAGTATGATCTCTAGACACTTTGTTCTCCTGGGTGCTCTTTTGAATGATGATTCTGTGCTCTGAACTTTCTAGGCATCTTCACTTGCTCCTCCCAACATCCTGATAAAGTTGCCTGTATTAGCAACATTTTACAGATGGGGAAATACGGGCCCAAAGAGGTAGAGGTCTTCCTAAGGTTACACGACTAGTTCGTGCCGGAGATTCATGGCCCCTTCCCTGGCCACAAAGGCCAAGTGTTCATGAACCCAAACCAGTGATTCTGAGCCCAAATCACACTTGACGCTCACCCAGGGAAGTTTGAAAATTATGATGAGGTGAGGCACTCCAGAATAAGGAAATCAGATATTCTCAAGGGGTGTGTGTGTGTGTGTGTGTGTGTGTGTGTGTGTCTCCCTTGTGATGAATTAGACACTCTCACGGTGTGTGTGGGGCCAGTGTTGTGATGTGCACTGAAGGGTTGTGTCTAAGTCAACCACAGTAATCCCAGGCCTCTTGCTTGTGGCCGTCTTAGGTCTGGGTGTGTGATGCAGAGCTGGCTGGTGAGACATCAGGACAGCTGTGTGCAGGGGGACCTAAAAGAGCAAGGACTTTGCTTGTCCACTCAACACTCTACTCTCTACTCTGATATTCCCAGTCACCAGAGGGAGGGCAACCCTCCGGATGTCCTACAGTTCAGTGCCGTTCTGATATGGCCCACGCAGAGTTAGCCTCAGCCACCACAGGCCAAGGGCTCAAGCCTAGGAGACTGCCCCTGCCTCCCACCTGCTTTGGAACCAATCCCAATTCTCACTTGTTATCATACTTCTCAACTACCAGCTATAAATTGGAGGGTCCCACAATCCCCTCCGTGGGTTGAGTTACTTTGCTAGGATGGGTTACACAACTCAGAACAAGTTTACTTCCTGCATTACGGGTTTATGATAAAAGGATACGAGTCAGAAACAGGCAGCTGGAAGAGATGGGTAGGGCAAGGTATGCGGAGAAGGGACCCTGCTGGGAGTGCCACCCTCCTGGCCCCTCCATGTGCTGGTGAGCCTGGAAGCTGTCTGACCCTCTTCAGTTAGGGCTTTTTCTTTTCTTTTCCTTTTCCTTTTTTTTTTTTTTTTTAAATGGAGGCTTTATCATATAGCCGAAACTGATGAAACCATTGGCCATTGGTGATGAACCCACTCTCTGGCACCCCTCCACCCCAGGAGGCTGAAGTGTCTCATCACACGACCACTCCCGGGACAACCAGCCCCTCACCCTGCTTCCCTGTGGTTGGTGTTCTAGGGGCTTTCCAGAGATCACCTCATTAATGTAGAGTCAGATGCGGTTGAAAGGGCCTCTTCATGAGTAACAAAAGATGTTCCTTTCACCTTGATGGCTCTGCTCCTTTAGGAAATTCCAAAGACTTTGGAGTTCTGTGCCAGAGACTGGGACAAAGACCGAATATCTATTTCTAGTTATACATTACAGGATCTCAGGGGAGCGGCCCGTTCTGAAGACACACAAGGCCCCTCCCCATCTTCGGGTGTTGGAGCACACAGCTCTGTTCCGTCCCTGCTGCGGACCACGCCCAAAGAATGCCCGCCACTACATTAACATAATCTGGAAGGTCTCTGCCTCCAGGCTTCCGGCTGTGGGAGATAGTGTCTTTATTATGGGAGCTCTCGTTGGGCCTCCTGTCTCTTGAGGCTGATGGTGTTCCTAGTTGTCATGGTCCCCACAGAGTTTACAGCGCTGCTGGGGAGACAAGGCGCACACACCAGGTGTCACTAGGTCACCGGCTGGCAGCGATCTACAACTCGGCAGCAACCACACTATCCCAGTGCTGCAGGGAGAGGGAGCGGGATGGGTGGCAGCGGCCACCCAGCAGTGTGGGAGGAGCTCATGGAGAGGAAGGCCCGGTAGACTTGAGATTACCGAGAGGATTCTCAGTCTGAGTTTGGAAAACTGCCTTTGCCACTTCCCAGCAGTGAGACTTTGGGAAACTGCCTTAACCTTTCTTGGCCTCAGTTTCTCATCTGTTAAGTGGCAATGATAATAGGGTTGAAATCATGGGACTTTGTGAGGATTGGAAAAGACATTCAGCGTGGTGCAAGGCACCTGGGACGCTCTGGCATGAAAGCGATTGTGATGATCATTCCCGAGGCCTGAGTCACGTTGAGAGCCCTGGTTTCAGCCACACTCCTGCCACCTGTCCTTAACCAGCTGGAGCAAGCTTTCTTTCCTCTTCTGCTGGACTCCTCACCTGCTGCAGGTGGTATGAGGAAACTGACCAGCAAAGCAGATCTTTCTTTAGGGATGCTTCTGCTGCTTTTTGCTTCTGCTGTTGCCACGTGATTCTGGATCTCAGAGCTCAGCTTTACCACTAAACCCAGATTTCCTCCTTCAGATAAATCCTGAGCCAGTTCCCAGACTCATGGCTTTTCTTTTTTTTTTTTCTGGCCATGAATTTGAACTCCCTTGTCTGGCAGATCTTGAGGTGCCCTTTCTGACCTGCCCCAGCTGGATACTCTGAGCCTACAATCTCCCTGCTGATAAATTGGCTCATGTGAGTGTCTGATGCCCCCCCACCCCCCAGCACCCCTGGCAACAGAGGAGTGTGAATACTGTTCCGAGTCTGCCACAGTGAGAAATGTATCTGAAGCCTCACGTCTGATCTTTAATTCATGTGGATTTGCAGCTTACTTCCTGACTTTAATAGGTCATTATAATATAAAAAGTTTACAATAATTTGCCACAAGGAAAGAACTCAGAGATCTTCCATAGCTGCCCTACTGATTAATGCATGGGCCACCGTGCAGTGACTGTGGCTGTTTTTTTGTATTGGGCTGACTTGAAAAGAGATCTCATTGCCTAGCACATTAGTGTCTCTCTGTCCAAGGTGACAGTATGTGACACCCCCAGATCCCCATAGCTCTGTGGTTGTGAAGGGCCATGGTTCCTTTTGCCTTAGTTTTGGGTAATTACTGATGAAAGACACTTGGAGTAACATCAAAGGCTGGGCCCGTAGAGCACATCAGGCTTCTGTCAGTAGGCCAGACAGAGCAGGAAATGCTGAGGAATCATTCCTTGGCCTAATCATGCCTCTGAGGTTTGTTTCCTGCTGCCCTCCAGGTCTTTGACTGGTAGGCTACTCCTTCTTATCTGGTCTTGTTCTTGTGACTTGAATCCTGTAGGCTATCTGCTTCTGCCCTTTGTGTCAGAGAGGATACATGTAATCAAAGACCCAAATAGGCAATGGCTTAAACCATGATGACATTGAATTATCTCAGTATGAAGTTTGATTCAGAGTTGATGAACAAAATGTCAACAGGGAACCAGACTTTTTGATCTCTCTGCTCAGTCATTCTCTTACTTAAGTTTATTGCCTTTCGATGGCAATATAGCTGCCACAGCTCCAGCCATCATGCTGCACACAGCCAGATTCAAGGCAGGAAAGATACTTCTATTAAGCATCTATCTCTTTTATCAGGAAGCAAGAAGCTTTTCAGTGGATTTATCTTTATAATGTCTCTTTGGCCAACTGTATCCTGACTACAAGGGAAACTGGGAAAGTGAGAATCTGAGAAAAGCACACGAGGTTACTGTGTTGGCCTTTGCCCCATCCCGATTCACCATCTGGGGCTAGAACAATCAGGGTCTGTAATGAGAAGGGGAGATGGCTTTAGGGTAGGCACTAACAGTGTCCACCATGTTTCTAATTTCCTGTGTCGCTGTCAACGCACTGGCTCAAGTCTTCAGACCCGGCCTGTGCCTGTCTGAGGAGACCTCAGGTTCTGGTGAAGGGTAGCCCACCTCCTGCATGGTCATACCCTTCTCTGTAGTTATCAATGCCCTCCTTGGGGTTTATTCTAAAATCTTCAAGGAAAGCTATGTCCTCTTTCAGCAAATCTTCATGTTTTGCCCTCCTGCCAGGCCTATAGGATATGGAGGAGAGAGGGACAGCTCTCAGCCTGATGCTTCTCAGACCACTAATTCTTGAGAACAGAGATTTTTCTGAAGAAAAGGCTGACCATTACTCCCTACACAAAATTATCCCCCAAATCAAGTTTGGATAAAATGACTCTTCCTGTAATTGGTTTTTGTTATAGACAAAGAATTCCACATGTCTGTATCACTTTCCCTGGGATGGCTGTGGTTTGTTTGTTTGTTTTAAGATTTCACTTATTTATTTGTCAGAGAGGAAGAGAGAGAGAGAGAGAACACAGCAGGGGGAGTGGCAGGCAGAGGGAGAAGCAGGCTCCCCACTGAGTAGGGACCCTGGGATCATGACCAGAGCTGAAGGCAGATGCTTAACTGACTGAGCCACCCGGGCACCCTGGGATGGGCATGGTTTCTTCTGCAGGCAGAAGCAAGGGCACAGATTCTGTAATCTGAGCTTTGAGTCCTGGTATGGCCAGTGTGACCCTGGGCAGGTCCTCAAACTTCCCTGGGCCTCTGTTTATGCTGCGCTGCATCAGAGACATAATAGCCACCCCCCAGGGTTGCTGTGGCTTTAGGATAGGAGGGCAAAGGACTTTAAAGTGAGGTGGCTGCAGTGCTGTAAGGGGCCACCGTCACTCTGTGCCTTCAAGGCTTCTTTCATGAGCACATTTTCAATTATGTATTTGCACTTGAACTTGGCTACCTGCTGGCTGACTAACTTTGCTAGAAATCTGTTCCATGCCTCATCTGGGAGCACCATTCTTATACCTCATTGGCCTTTTTGCCTCTTTTTAAGCTTTCGCAGAAAGCTGGTCCCAGGTCTCAAGCTTCTTGATTTGTGGGTATCTGTGAGAGGATTTTGCCCTCTTTTCCACTTCTATTTTTTATTTTTTAAAAAAGATTTTAATGATTGGTGAGGGGTAGAGGGAGAGAGAGAAGCAGGGTCCCTGTTGAGCAGGGAGGCCGATGTGAGGGCTCAGTTCCAGGGCTCTGGGATCATGACCTGAGCCGAAGGCAGAGGCTTAATTGACTGAGACACCCAGGCACCCCTTCATTGCTATTTAGGTCTTTTATTGTGGAGATTAAATTTATATACAGTGAAGTGCACCGATCTTGAAGTGTATGTGCAGTTGACGCATTTTTCTGTATGTATACGCCTGTGTAAGTACAGTGCAGGTCAGGATATGGGACATCTCCATCACTCCAATGCCTCCCTTGTTCCCCTGGCCATCAGCCCCCCACCCCCCACACCACTCCTTACCCCATTAACCCAGCTTGTCCTCACCTCGTTCTTGTACTTCGTATGAGGCAGCATTACACACCCCGTACCTCACATTACCCCCTCAATACCTTCTCCTCTATTTTTCTCCGACCAACGTTCGGCAGCCTATCAGCCGCTCTTCCTGATGGGCCGAGCTCCTCCCTTTGGGCTCCTCACCCACCCCCGTCTGCTTGGTCTCCAGAGATGGGCAGAACCCTCAGATGTGCTTCCTCTAGGAGCAGCGTCCCAGGACACTTAGATGCCTCCACCGGCCCCAAGACTGGGCCTTACCTCCGCCCACCTTCTCCTAGGGGCAGCGGGGAGGCTTTGCTCGCTCTCCCCATCGCAGGGCTCTGAGGCATGGGGCCTGGGCCTGGCTGGGTTTCTGAGCAGTGGCCTGAGGTGAGGGTGGGCCCTATGAAATAGGGCCTGGAGGGCTGGGTCCCACTCCTGGCTGGAGGCAAGAGATACTGGGAGGCTTTGGGGGCAGGAGTGGATAAAGCTGGAGACCCAGGGGAGGTCTGTGAGTAGGGAGTACTCACAGAACATCCTGAGATGCTAGAAGGGGCCATACCCAGGTGTGGGTGAATTTGCCTAGGCCTCCTCTGAGAGGCAGGAGGACGGGGCTCTCAGATGGGGCCCCACCCTGCCGCCTGACCAGGCTGACCTTGGGTGGGGCAGGGCAGGAAGTCCCCTTTTGCCTGACTACCTTGCTGAAGTGACTCATGTGGCAGCATTTACTGGGAGCCCCTGGAGTCACTGGGCAGCGTGCTGCCACCAAGGGCGTAAGGAGACACACAGGGCCTCAGCCCAAGGGGCTCACTGTCGAGATCAGGCTGCAAACAGGTGGCCTGCTTGCCTCGAGATTTGGCCCTCAGATGTGTCTGCTTTGGCCCCCATGGTTTAAAACTTGGGAACTGCCCATACGAGTCTGATTTCTGGCTTCCCTGACAAATTGGAGAATCTGGCAGCCCTGGTCTGCCCTGCTACGTGGAGGCAGCTACATGGCGAGCTGAGAAGCGGTTGGCCCCCTACCCGGCCTCCCGGAGAGGCCTGCCTGTTGAGCGTGCAGCAGTCTCCCTGCTCCCTGTGGCAGCGTGACTGGTCCCGCACCTCAGCCCTTCCCTGTGGGGCCCTGCACACCTGTGAGCTGACTTGGATGGGATGGGTCCGTGCAGTCTTCTCAGAGGCGGGTACAGGGTCTTGACCTCACTTGACCTCCCGCTAAATCCGTCTTCTCCCAGTCTCCCGAGTCTCCTGCTCCTCAGGGTGAATGGTTCATCCCTTCTTTCCAGAGGGAAGATTTGCAGCATGTGCGGGGGGTGGGGTAAGTGGGGGAGCAGAAGCTGAGGTGATGGCACCAAAGCCCATGGAAGTGGGTCTCAGAGTACAGGCATCTGGATCCCAATCCCCTGTGGGTGCTGGGTCAGAGTGCAGCAGAATCTGGAGGAAAGTTCCCCAGGGACTTGCTGAGGCCACTCCCATTTGAGAACCACCAAGAAGAGGCGGCTGCGGCTTAGAGGACAGTGAGGTCAGACACATCATGTTTTCTAGGGCAAGGCTGAGGACCCTACTCCGTCTTCCAGCTCCCCTGTTGGACCCTTATTGTGAATACCCTTCTTCAAGGCCCAGCTGAGGCTCCCAGCAGGCCAAGGCTCACATGCTCTCAAGCCTTCCTGTCCCCACCCTGCACCTGGAGGAAAGGTCACTCTTGCCTTTGCCAAGCTTGTCATTTCCCAGAATCTTTAAACTGTCCTGTGGGCAGGGGGCCAACTCCAGGGAGTGGGACAGTGGCAGGCTGGCAGGTGAGGGCCACCTTGTCTCCCCTTCGCCTTCTCAGCCAGGTGGCCTGGCAGTTGCTGGGTTCCAGCCGTGGAGCCTGGCCCTGTGGTGCTGTCGGGGACAGAGGAGGATTTGGTGATTTGTTCAAAGAGAAGATACTTTCCTGAATGGGGGGCAGGATAAAGCAGGGGCCCTTGGCCACTTCTACTTTTGGAGCTTTCAACGACAGGGGTCAGGAGGTGTCTTTGGGGGTGGCCGGGGCAGGGACTTGGCTGGGCAATGAGTCAGGAGGCAGTCCGTCTCAGGGCCTTGTCAGGGAAGGGTGCATGACCCCAGGAGTGAGTGGCTCCTTAAGAGTGGGGTGTCTAGCGAGCAGAAGGTGAGGGGGCCCTCCTCAGTTCCATGAGGTCCCAGCCCACACATCTAAGGACTTGAGACTGTACGCCTCCTTAGTTGTGGTCTCACGCACCTACCATGGTCCTGGTCACTGCGCTGTAGGGAATGTGTGGCGTGCCGGGAACATGCTCTGGGACAGCAGGCAAAGGAGGGAAGGACACTGAGGGCATTCCTGTCTCTCAGACCAGCCCACTGGTTCTCAGCCTTGGCTGCACATCGGAAGCCCCAGGGAGCTTTCCAAAATCCTGATGATAAGCTCCAGAGCTTCTGGTTTAATGGATCTGGGGTTCAGCGTGCTATAAGGGGTTTTTAAAAGCCCCCCCAGTGGATTCTGGTGTGCAGCAAAGTTTCAGAGCCCCTTATCTGGGTGGTGCAGGACGGGTGGTGTTTACTGGTTTTCCTTTCATTAATTTTTGTCATGAGCAACAATCTCTAAGCACGACACAGACTTCTCTGGGTAATACAAGAAAACCTGCACGGAAGTGGAGGGGGTTTGAGGAGAGTGGAAAGCAAGCCTGAGCTTCAAGTTCCCAGTCCGTGCCAGATGCGTCATGTTTGCTATTTAAAAACCAGTTTTGGGAGGTGACTCTTCCCAGGCTCAGTTTACAAATGAGGACTCGGAGTCTTGGCCACGTTGATCCCGTCATCCGTGTCCCCCGACTGTGGAATGGCAGAGCCTTACGTGGTATACGCATGTGACAAGCGGTGGGTAGGAATGGAAGTCAGTGCTGTTGCTTTCAGACTGATTTCTCAAACTAAACATTGGAGGCGTCAGCTGGTGGAGGAGAGGGCTTGGGGAAGAAGGGAGCCCCCAGCTCCTCTCCGCCCACAGGACAGAGGGTGGGGAGCAGAGAAGGCTATGCTAGTGTCTTCTCCTGTCAGATTCTGGTCAGAGTCGGCCTGGGCCAATCTCTCTTTCCCTCTCCTTGAAGCTAATATGTCCCTGGATCTAAAGTGAGTTGAATAGTGTGAATAGAAGAGGGGACATCCTTCCTTTTTTTTTTTTTTTTTTAAAGATCTTATTTATTTGAACAGAACGATCAGAAGTAAGGGGGGAGTCCCCTCCTTTCTTACCTGCAGCTGAGCACGCCCCCCTCCCCCCCATACTGGAGCCATACTGAGCAATTCCACAAATTATGTCGTTGGATTCAACTAGAAAATACTCAGGGGAGCATAAATGGGGCGAGGCTGTTCAGTCGGTCACAGCATGTTGGGGATTACTGAGGGCCCCTGTGGGGAGCAGGTCCCAGCATCCTCGGCAGAGCCCTGGGTCCCTGTGGACAGACCACAGACACCACAGCAACTTGCTGCAGAAGCTTCTGAAGATGTGGAGGGAGCATTTGAGGTGAGGCTTGGGAGATGCTGAAAGTTGCTATCTAATGGATAAATTTATGCAAAATAATCATCACGGTGGCTTCCAAAACCAGTGACAACGCTGTGAGCAGCTTTTTGCTGTGGTGGCAGAAGTCCGCTGTATTCTGCCACCAGCTCGTTTTGCTCTCTCAGGGTGGCTCACGCGGGAGCCGCGGGGCAGGGAAGAGAGCACCAGGTTCGGTGTGTCAGGAGATCTGACGGGAGTCCCACCCGGCCACTTACTGGCTACCTGGCCTTGGGCAAGGAGCTTAGCCCTGAGCCCTGGTGTCCTCACATATGCAGTGGGGACCTTTGCTTCCATCTAAGATGGAGTAAGAGGGACTGGATTTCCCCTTCCACCTGAAACAATGAAAAAACAACAAACAGACCAAATATCGGAAATAGAGTTTTTTTTTTTTTTTTAAGAACCTGGATGTTAGCTCACAAAGTTCAGTGACCCCAACAAGTTCAGTGATTATCTCAGCTTACTGCCTTGTGTGAGTTTCTAGGTTGTGATCCAGGGAGAGGGGCCAGAGGCCAGAAGGGAGAAATGGGGGTATAATATTGTAAGACTCTCACACTTGACGTGAACTGGTCAAGTATCGCTTGAGGGTAAACTGATGGGGTGAGATGTGTACGATAACTAAAGCAGCCATTCAAATAGCAAGATGTTAGAGCTAATAAACCAATGAAGGAAATAAAATAGAACCATAAAAACAATACTCAATCCAAAAAAGGGGGGGGGGAATAAAAAACAGAGGAAACAAACAGAAAACAAATAGCAAGATAATAGACTCAAGCCCAAGCACATCACATTAAACGTAAATGGTCTAAATATCATTTAGAGATGGTCATATATTTTGGATATTAACCCCTAATCAGATACGTGCTTACAAATATTTCCTCCCATGCCATAGGATGCCTTTTCATTTTATTGGTTGTTTTCAAGAAACACACTTTAAATATAAGGACATGGATATGTTCAACACAGAAGTGTGGAGGAAGGTTAGCTTTGGACCATGCTAACACTGGTCCAAAGGAAGCAGGACTGGCCGTAGTAATATCAGACAAAGTAGAGTTCAGAACGAAGAACATTACCTGAATGATTTAGATCTACATATTTATATCTAATCCCTATCTAGAGTGTAGGAAACAGTGATTTTTGCTTCGCTGGATTTTCGCAAAAACGAAGTCAGGTAATATCTGGGAAAATGCTTCATAGATTGTGAAACCTGGTACAGGTGTCACTGACCTTAATAATTAGGGGTTGGGTTATCTGGAGCCGTATGAGAAGCTGGGCAGTTGGGTTGATCTATTTGGCTCTGAAGGGAAAAGGGAAATACCAGGCAGTGGCAGTGAGGAGGCCAGGGTAGGGCTGGCTGGACCACGGGCCCGAAACGTTTCTGCAATTCTCCCCCCCGGCACTCCTGACATCTGGCAAGTTTACCAGAATCTATCAAAACAGGGGGCTTTCTTCAGCTACAGAGAGATGGGCCCAGACAGAGCCCTAGTGCCATGCACCCAAGCAGCTTTGGTAATCTCAGTAGATGCTTGGGCGAAAAGAAAAGTCAGACAGTGACGGTGCTACAGACTTTGTGAGGCTTTTCTCATTTATCAGTCTCATTTGATTGGGGCCCTTATTATCTCCATTTATCATTTAAGGAAATGGCACCCAACATCACAGAGCCATTAAACCACTGAGTCAGAGTTTGGACCCATGCAGACTAGATGAGAACCCAAGCCTTAGACACAGCCCTGACCTCCAGGTGAGGCACAGGGAAGGGCTCAGCTGGCAGAGGGTTGCACCTAGACTCTGAAGAGAAGGAGGGAGCAGAGGTAGGATGAACCCCTCTCAGGGCCGGGCAGCCCTGTGTCTCCTCATCCTCCCTCTTCCCCATCCCCATGCTCCTTACTGGCCTTCAGCAGGTGATGAGTGGGGACCAGACAGTTGGAGGGCTCTGGGAAGTGGTGGTGAGTAGACCAGGAAGCTTTGGGGGCTGCTCCAGCTTAGGTCCCCCTGGCTGCCCCCCACAGTGCAGGAGGTCTCAGCCCTGCCCAGAGTCACACAGAAACTTGGTCTAGGGAAAGGGGTAATAGGGGCACCTGGGTGGCTCAGTCAGTTAAGGGTCTGCCTTCAGCTCAGGTCATGATCCTAGGGCTCTGGGATCGAGCCCCACATCTGACTCTTTGCTTAGTGGGGAGCCTGTTTCTCCTTCTGCCCACAAATCCCCCTGCTTGTTTGTGTGCTCTGTCTTTCATTTTGACAAGTAAATAAATAAAATCTTTAAAAGAAAGAATGGGGTAATAATACTGATGTAATTGTCTAAAGGTTCTGTGAGAGCCGGGTGGTTCTTTTTTTTTCTTTTTTTTTTTTAAGATTTTATTTATTTATTTGACTACCAGAGATCGCAAGTAGGCAGAGAGGCAGGTAGAGAGAGAGGAGGAGGCAGGCTCCCCTCTTTCTCCCTTACGGGCAGAAAGCAGGACCCGAGCGGAATGAGGAGGCCTTAACCCACTGAGCCATCCAGGCGCCCCCGAGTTGGGCTGTTCTTAATCAAGCCCGGCCATACCTCTTTGCCCTCCCTCTCCCTTCGGGCTCTGCTCTCCCCTCTTTCACTCAGGGGTATGTGCTCTCTCCTCAGACCCTCCTCTGTCTTCCTTCGCCTTCCTGGAGCCTGTGCCTCTGTTCTGCTGGGACACGTAGGGTTCTCCTTTAGAGCCCTAGAAAGAGGGATTGGTGGTGAGGTGCAGGGACTGGGGTGGGAAGGACACGGGGGCCAAGTGAGACTGAGTTTTAGTTAGTGTTTCTTTAAAAAAAAATTGAAGTGAAATTCACAAGACACTATTAAACATTTTACAGTGTACACTTCAGTGGCCTTTAGTGCTTTCACACTGTTGTGCAACCACCGCCTTGCTCTAGTTTCAAAACCTTCTCATGGCCCGAGGAGGACACCACGGCTGTTAAGAAGGACTCCCTCCCCACTCCCTCCCCGCCCCTCCGGCAGCCGCTGATCTGCTTTCCTTCTCTGCGGACTTGCCCAGTCCAGTCTCTTCGTGGAAAAGGAATCATACAATATGTGACCTTTTGTGTCTGGCTTGTTTCCCTTAACATAATGTTTCTGAGGTTTATCCAATTTGGGAGCATCCGTCAATACCTAATTCCTTTTTGTGGCTGAATTATATTCCACTGCATGCACACGCCACAGTCTGTTTGCCCATTCACTCGTGGATGGACATTCGGGTTGTCTCCATCTTTCAGCTGTTGTAGAATGTGCTGTTATGAACAGTTGTGAGCAAGTTTCTGCTTGAGGACTTACTTTCAGTTCTTCTGAGCACATACTTACGAGGGCCATTGCTGCTGGTCAGACGGCAATTCTTTGCTTAACTTTTGAGAAGCTACCAGACTTTCACACCAGCTGCACTATCTTTCAGTTTTTAAGATCATGTTGTTCTAAGTGCAAGGATCATAGACCTATAAAATTTTATAGCATATTATTTTACATAAAATAATATGCTATGAAATTTTGGAAATTATGGAGCAATTTTTAAAAGTTTTTTAAAGTAAATAAGAATGATAAAATTGTCTATAAATGCATACTTATTGTAACAATTCAAGACGTTTCTAGAAGAAAAATCCCCCTTTATCTGTTCCTCTGCCTCTGTCCTATCCCTTTGCCTGACCAGTGTCAACCCTTTAGTCTGTATATTTCCTGGACATTTTCCAGGCATTTGAATAGTTTTTGAAAAAAAAAACTTTTATTTATTTATTTTTTTTTACTCTAACATGTTATACTATCCGTATTATCTTGATTTGAAATCTTCCTGTTTGTTTCTTATGAACGTTGATTGTTGTAGTGACCGTCCTAGAGCAGCCTTGGGCAAAGCTGTCCTTGGGTGGCTGGATAGTGAATGCATTGTAATTTTTTTTGGTAAAAAAAATTTTTTTTTGTTATCTGCATTTACAAATTTAAAAAAGGAAAATGAATTTCTTTTATGATAAGAAAAGTCGGGAAGAATTGGAGGCCAGGAGGCCCAGCGCACAGCTCGTACCTTAATATAGCACTTGTTTCTCTCCCGGTTGTGTAACAAGCTGTTTACTGTTTGCCTCCCTTGAGGGCCAATGCGGCTTCTGGATCGGCTGCCCTCCCTACCCCTGCGGAGTGGGCCAGGCGTACGGGAGCTCCGCCCAGCAGACCCGCAGCGGCCCCTCCAGGGCTGCGGCGGAGGCTGCGGAGGAGAGGGTGGGTTCCCAAGAGCCCCCTGTAGGTTCAGTCTCGCAGAAGGACCTGCGTCTTCTTGGGGCGGGCCCAGGGTAGTGACGCACCCTGCAGGGGCATCTGGGCCGCCCTCCATGGGAAGATGGGTGGGAGTTCAGGGGCAGTTATTTCTGGTGGCCCCAGCCTGGGTGCCGGTGGCAGGCGGAGCCCAGCTGAGGAAGTAGTTAGAGAGCTGCCAGGAGCAGGAAGCAGGGAGAGACTCGGAGGCTCCGGCTCCCTTTCCAGAGAGATAGAAACAGCCGGTCTGGTGGTGGAGGTGGAGAGCAGTACGCAGGGGAATGGAGGTGGGGGCAGCCAGTGCCTGGGGGCGGGGGTGGAGCTGTTTTCTTGGGCTTGTGTGTCAGTTTGATTTGGGAAAGTGCCGGGGGAGTGGCCCTGGCCTGGAAGGCGCCTGTGGTCTGTGCCGAGAGGGTACCCGCCTGAGGTCCTCCTTCCCATGCCTGGGGTTCCCCCATCTGTCCCCATGAGACTAGCCTGCCAAAGTTCACGTTCCTCCTTGGGTCTCAGACCCCTAGTAGGAGCACCTTGAAAGTCCCACAGACCCGCGGTGGTCCTGCTTCCCACCTGGAACTTTCTCCAAGAAGCTAGTAGGGGTCAGGGTGGGATTCCAGAGCGCAGGATCATTTTTAGCATTTCCAAGGGAACAGCCTCTGCTGGTGCTGGGCAGCTTTGTGCCTGACTCATCCGAAAACACTTTATAAATAACCCAGAGAAGGGACGTGGGCTGTCCGTTCTCATGCACCCCCCCCCCCCCCCCCCCCCCCCCCGCCCCATGCTCCACAAGCAGGTTGCAGGTAGTGAGGCCCCAGAACTTCCTAGATGTCAGGGCAGAGCCAGCTCTGGTGGGGAGCCAGGGCCAGGGGTGCTCTGGGGGGACTGTCAGCTTCTGGTGACTGGCACTGCAGGAGTCCTCTGTTTGACCGTGATGTTGTCATCACCCCTACTTTCTGAAGGGTGCATTGGGGATTGATTGCTGGCTGAGCCAACTGAGCCATACGGGCCAAACTTGCTGGGTGACCTGGGACAAGTCATTGTCCTCCTCTCAGTCTTGGAGCCCTCACTGGTAAAGTGAGAGGGTTGAACTAGGCAGGTGCGATGGCCCTGTCCAGCAGTAACATTTTGACTCCATTTTGACTCCACGACTGGCTCATTGTAAGTGTGGATGAGTGGCGGACGGGAGTGGGAGACAGGAAGAGGAGCCATGACCCAGATCTGGAGTCTGTGTGCTGGACAGGAGAATCTCTCTCACAGTCCCAGGGGGACACTTGGAGCTCTCAGCCCAATGACGACAGCTGGGAGGCTAGGCATCTGAAAGGTATGCTTAGATAGGGCCTGATTATTGTCCCTGAGGAAGAATGGACATTGACTGGTTTCACCACAGAAAGCCAACTAGGACCCGGGAAGCTAATTATCAGCTTGGCATATACTGTGCTCTCACTGTTAGAGCATTTCTAACTTGTGAGGTAGTGAGCTCCCTGTCCCTGAATGAATGTAAGGATGTGGGGGAAGGGACACCTCATGGAGTGAAGAGCTATATAGCTCAATAGCTTCTGATGTGACAGGGCGTCAGCATCCTGGAGGAGTTTGTTCATAAGACCCTCTGAGTGGGCCTCCCAGGGGTGGGAGTTAGGTGGCCTGGAGCTACCTGGCCTCGTGTCAGCAGTGCCGCTGACCTCAGAAGCATGAGGCTAAATAGAGCCCAGCTTCCCATACCTTAAATGCCACATGCCATTCAGGTTTCCAGTTCTTTGCAACCACGGACGTAGGGACTATAGATGAAGATCAACCACCCCAGGCGACCACGAATGGGAAGCCGAATCAGTTGGCTTGGTAGCTGTCCAGAACTCCTGGACAGATGGCTTCCCTGGAGACCACTGAGGGCACAGCTAGCAGGCGTCATGCTTGTGGGGATTACACACTGGAAAGGTGTGGAAGGAAAGAGAACCAGAGGGCCTTCACCAGGACACTCTGCTCTGTCAGCTAGTCTGGGTCAGACTCAGCCCCTGCTGAGCGAGAGGCCAGAGCAAGAGGAAGACCAGGGCCACTGGCAAGATCATGGTCGCCGCAGCCGGGAACCGACTCCCTGCTCCTCCTGTCTTGCTGTGTGACTTTGAGCTAACCCCTTACCCTGTCTGGGCCTCTCCTTGGCAGTGAGGGTGTTGGACTTTTCAGTCCTCCCTGACCTGACATGTCACAATACCTCGAAAGACCAGCAGTGGGGACATTCTGGCATCGAACATTGTTCTGACCCGCTTTGTAGCGGTGGAATCTTTCCTCCTCCCTACTTCCCAGATGAGCCTTGCCCTTTTTAATTTCCCAGTGTCTTCTGGAATGTGGAAGTGGCTGGCTTGGCCCATCAGGTGGGAAGGCCTTGTGGCAATAGAATCAGAACCGTGGGTGGGGAGGGAAGGAGTGAGCCTGTAGACATAGCCAGGCAGTGGGGACAGGCTGGGGGCCGTGCGTCGTGGGGGCTCCGGGTTGGGAGGCTGGGACCAGGTGAGCTGCCAGGAAGCTATAGGCACCACCTCAGAGCTAGGCCACTGGCCCAAAGGGGAGTTCCGGGTTCATGATTTTAGGAATCCCCACGGGGTATGAGGCCAGGAGCATAGTGGCCAAGCGTCAATGTACAAGATGCTTCTGAAACCAGGCCTGGGTTTCAGATAGGGGTAGGCAAGGAGACATTCATGCCATCTCCAGAGGCCATGCCTAGGGCCAGGCCTCACATGTGCGCTATTTCCAGTTCTCCCGGCCTTTTCCAGAGGACATCCTCTGCCCCAGTTTACAGATGATGAAGCACGGCTCGGGCTAAATAATGTTCTCACAGCCACACCGCTGGTAGGAGACAGAGTGGGATTTGAACTCGGGGCTGGCTTATTCTTTCAAACCACAGAGGGCTCCCTCTGCATTGTATCTCTCCTCTTCTGTTGTAAGCTTCGTTCTCCAAAAGCATGATGGCATCTGTCACCTGAGGGCCTGTGCCTCTCTGTCACAGGTCACTGCTATGTGCACTTAAATGAACACATGTGAAGGAAATGTGCTTTAGAATAAAATTTCACTGGAGAAACTGGAAACATCCTAGGATAACCCAATATGGTATCCGCAGGATTTGAACCTGGTCGCTAAACAGCTGGGGAAATGGAGGTGAAGAAGCGCTGGCCCCGGCCTTGAGCTTGTGTGGTGGTCAGGAGGCTGGCTGTGGGACGGTTGCCGTGCTGGTATTTTCAGGAGGAAGACATGGGCTGCCATGCTGGGCAATCTGGGAAGGCCCCCGAAAGAAGCAGAGCATGGGTTGTCTCTCAAAGGATGGAGTTTGCGTGGCAGTTAGGAGTGGGAGAAGAGCATTCTAGGTAGTGGAGCAGCACGTGAAGAAATCTCAGAGGCCTAGAGGCTGTGCAGTTGGGGAAATCGGGGTAATTGTATGGGGCTGGGTAAGTGGGGG
Organism: Mustela erminea; assembly: GCF_009829155.1. Classification (NCBI taxonomy): domain Eukaryota; kingdom Metazoa; phylum Chordata; class Mammalia; order Carnivora; family Mustelidae; genus Mustela; species Mustela erminea. Next base: position 62,093,285 of record NC_045627.1, read on the forward strand.
TGTGAGAGAAAGGGCTGGACAGGTGAACGGGGCCAGATTGGGGATGTGGAGTGTCTGTGTGACTTTGACTTTGGCTGAGTCTGTTTCCTTAACTGTAAGAGGGGAAAAATAAGGCCTCTCTCTGTACAGGGTTGCTGTGAGATTTAAACTAGCTAATGAGATAAAACGGGTGGCACTGGGCCTGACGCAGGTTGAATAATTGGTATTGTTACTGTAGTTGTTGGTGGTGATGAGGACGATGGTAATGATAGTAATCACCAGGCTTCCCAGTTCCACTCTGGTCTATTTTTAACACAGCAGCAAGAATGATTCAGTGAAAACACGGGGTAGATTATGTCCCTCCTTTGCTCACAAGCAAAGGGGCTCCCGGAAGCCACAGGAGTCTTCTAGCGCCTGCATGGCCTGGCCTTCCTCTAGCCTCTTCCTGCATGTCTGATGCGGCTCTCTAGCCACACTGGCCTCTCTGCTGTGCCTAAATGTGCCAGGCTACTCCTGCCTCAGGGCCTTTGCACTTGCTGTTCCGGTTTACTGAACTGTTCCTCCTCAGAAATCCATATGGCTCACTTCCAAGCTATTTCAGATCTTTACTCAAATGTTCTCTCCTCAGTGAGGTCTTTGGCTAAGCTATCTAAAATTCCACCTGCCGCCCCTCCCCCACACCGGTACCGCTATCTCCCTTCCCTCCTTTATATCCCTTCTCTACACCTGTCACTTTCTAACACACAGTGTATTTGTATTGTGTGTTTCTCGTCACTCCTGCTGGAACAGAAGCCCCACGAGAACAGGGCTCTTTGTCTGTTTTGTGCCCTGCTGTATCCCTCGCACCTAGCTCAGAATTGGTGTTCAATAATACCCGTTGTTGTTTTTATATTATTGTCTCTGGAGCATGGAGGGTGGGAAGGAAGGGCTGGCCTTCCCTGCTGGGAGTGGCAGCTCACAGACCAGGGGCCTCTGAGCTCACCTTGCTTCTTCAGAAGGGCATTTCTTCAGTCCCTCCTGTCTCTCCAGCAGAAGCCCAGGCGCTGTAGGCTTCCAGCCAACAGCCTCATCCCCCTCTGCAGGCCTGCGCACTTATTTCAAAACACGGTCCCCTTCTCTTGCTCAGGGGCTCCCTCCCTGCCAGAAAACTCAGTGCGCTCAGTGGGGGTGGGTGGTTGGCAGCCTGTGTCCCGTCTTCTTCCAGAGGCAGTTCCCTAGGTCCCAAAGCAATCCAGTGCCGGGGAGCTCCGGAGTCTATGTGGCCTGATTTAGATCCTGGGGGCAGGGCCCCAGCAGCAGCCCTACCCATGCAGCTGGAACCCCACTCTGAGGTCTCTCCGAAGCTTCCCAGCCTTATGTATCCCCACTCTTTTTAGATCACTGGGATGAGTCCAAGCATAGGAGAAAAGTGCCACGGTCACTCCAGTCACCCTGTCACGCCATTGAGCCAGGCTCCTCCTTCTGTAGGAGTACCTCCCTGCAGATCTCCGTTGTCCCCTCTCCTTCTGATAGCCCTGGTCCCAGCCCCCACTAAAACTTGCTGACTCTGTGTCCTACTTGCTTATGGCCAGTTGGAGTGGCTGACGGTCTGATACATTTCCCGTGTACCCTGCCCCCTGTGGGACCTTTAGAGATATAATGCTTTAATTTGGAGGTCTGGCTAATGGAATTGCAGGCTGTCACAGGTGGGATTTTGGAATACACTGGCCTCTAGTCTCTGAATCCCCCCCAGGGGAGTGGAGACTTGCTGGAAAGAGGACAATATCTGGTTTAAGACAGATGGGGATTAGACAGACTCTCCTCTTAGCTGTGTCACCCTGGGCAAGTTGCTTGCCCCTCTGAAAAATGGGTGTTGTGAAGGTACCACCTTTCTCCTTGGGAGGCTGTGAGGATTAAGCAAAAGAATATAGATGAGGCCCTTAGCTCAGGGTCACGTGCAGAGTGAGGGCTGAGGATTGGGATGCTAGTACAGCTGCAGGATTGGGGGTCTGTCCTCTTCCTGCTGAGCGCTGAGCCCCAGGCGGGACCCAGCCATCCCTGGCCTGCTCAAAGCAAGACAGGAGCCAGCTGGTCCCCTGGAACCTCTCTTGGCCACGAGGTGAGGGCTCCTTCCCAGGGCCCAGCTTCTATCTGACTGCGGATCTCTATGCAGGACTGGGATCATGGGGCAGAGGGGACCATCTCCACCTGGTCCTTCTAGCTGGCTCTTTCTGTGCACCCCCCCAACCAAGACAGGGCGCCTGATGAGGTAGGCGGGCCACCCTGGGGCCTGTGAGGGAATCCCTGACCATTGTGTTGCCCAGACCCTTTGCACTCAGTCACTTCCATTTCAGAGGCTTTGGGAAGATTCCAATTTCCTGCTGTCTTGTGTATAAAATGACTCTAATGAGGGAAAGAAATCCAGACATATATGAGGAGCTGTAAGGCTGGAAAATTTGCAAAGAGCAGGGAGTCCAGCCTGGGAAAGCCCTTAGGCTCATGAGGCCCAACCTCCCCTTTTAGATGATGGCAAACATGATGTCCAGAGAGGGACTATGACCTGTCAAGTGTCACACAGCTGGTAAGATGCTGAGCTGGGATTGAAACACAGGTTTCCTCACTGTTCATCCTGTGCTGTCTGCGATACACCCCACTAGCCAGACCCCGAGACTGGAATCCAGTTCCCTGTGACCACAGAGCCCGCGCAAACACCAGTACACCATGCTGCTGTCAGATCACCTCTTGCCCTCCAGCAGCTGACCCCAGCCTTCTAGAGGGAGACCACCATGCTTGCAGAGTCTCCCAGGCTGCCTTAAGATGGGCTGAAATGCCTCTGGGGTGGCACCCCACTCCTTCCGTTAGGAAACCACTGCCCAACCTCAGAGCTTTCACTGGGAGGGAACGGTTCCTGCCACTAAGCCTAAAATTCCCATCGGATTCCATTGCACATAATTACACCCTCTCGTGTCCCCCCGCAGTGCTGCTCCTCCCTCTCCCGTAGGGCTCCACACCCTTAAAAGTCTTGCCCGCAATGATCCTATTCTGCTCAACTTGGCAAAGCCCAGAGGTGGGTCTTTTCATCTGTTATAATTATTCCATCTCCCCTGTTCCTGCATTGTTTCAGACATTTCATCTCGGAACATCCTCCAATTTCAGGGTATTTTTCTGGACTGGTGGTTGCCAAGAACACGGTGCAGCAGTCAGGAAAGATCCCCTTAGGAGCAGACTATGTCCAGGCATGTCACAGGGGCACTTGGAAGGTGTTCCCTCCTCCCTTCTTAGATACCCAGGGCTGCCCGCATCCCAGTTTGAAGGCTGCGGGCTTAGCAAACATCCTCCTGGGCACAGAGAGGTGGGTGGGGCCCTCTCCGAGCAGGCATGTGAGTTTGGATCTGCCTCCGTGTCTCCCCTCTCTGCCTCCTCTTACCACCCTGGTCCACCTTTCTATTCTTCCCGCAAACGTTTATTAAGCACTGATACTTGTGGGACCCAGAGTGGAACAGGATATAAACAAGAGGCCTATCATTCCTGTCCCCAAGGAGCTTACACTCTGGTGCTTAAGAGAGGCGACAAACATGCAGAGTAGCAGACGAAGGTGAACACGTGGAAAGCAGGGAGGCCAAGGGCAGAGTCCGGGGACAAGGAGGGAGAGGGCCTGCCTGGCGTGGGAGATCCAGGAAGGCCCCAAGCAGGTGGCATGGAAGCTGTGGCCCTCCAGACTTTTTGTTTAATTTAATGTCTTTATTGCCCCAGCCGGGTTCGTAGGATAATCTTTTGCAGCCCAAACATCCCATGTGATAGGGGAGATTTTGTGTGGATTTCTTTTTCTTTCTTTCTTTTTTTTTTTTCCCTGTTATTCTGTTCTATAGCTCTTTTTGTACTCCTCAAAATCGCATTCTTGGGGGACGCCTGGGTGGCTCAGTTGGTTAAGCAGCTGCCTTCGACTCAGGTCATGATCCCAGGGTCCTGGGATCGAGTCCCACATCGGGCTCCTTGCTCGGCAGGGAGCCTGCTTCTCCCTCTGCCTCTGCCTGCCTCTCTGTCTGCCTGTGCTCGCTCACGCTCTCTCCCTCTGTCTCTGAAAAATAAATAAAATCTTTAAAAAAAAAATCGCATTCTCGGAAGAGTCAGTAATGTCATTCCTGTCAATCCCGTTCTTCTTGAACTTTCTGGAATACCTGACACTGTTCATTCAGGCTCCCAGAGGACTCTGCCTCCTAGGGCTTCTGTGATGTTTCAGGGTGTTTCAGGGTGCTGGGTCTCAATCTGACACCCTTTTCTTCTTGCACTGATTCCTTCCCACCACGATCTAGTTTTGCCGAACACCTTTTCAGACTAGGAGCTGAACTTGTCTATTTCCAGAGGTGATTTTATTTACCGCTTACAAAAATCCTGTGATAGCATTTTTTTATCCCCACTTTACAGATGGGGAACCTAGGCTCTGCAAGGTTAATGAACTTGCCCGAGGCCATCCAGTTAGTAAGTGACACATCTGGGATTTGAATTGAGGTATCTTTGACTTCAGTGGCATCATCTTGCCCAGGACAGTTGGTCTCTTTCTCATGGCTCTCTTTATCCCTCTTCTAAGGTCAAGTGACTCATTCTTATGGTGTCAGCTCTATAGAGAGGACCCCCTCCCCCCACAAGTCTTAACCCATAGTCTTGCACTTAGTCCTAAAAAATCATAGAAGCCTCTCCTATCCTTTACACCCGGCGTGGGTAGAGTTATCTAATCTGCCTTCATGATTTCTGACCATGGCTTCTACCCGTGGTGATGGGTGGATAGTCCCGTGTTCTTTTTGTCTACCCCCTCCACCCCCGTTCATCTCATGTACTCAGAAGCAGTGGCTTGTGGTGACTCCATTTAAAATGTTTCTTGAATCTGTCCCTTTGCCCTCATTCCTAGGCAGTGACCCATCTTCTCCCCTAGTCTGGCACAATAGCTCCCTTCCTGCTTCAGCCCCTGCCCTCCATTCCCTCCCTGAGATGCTCTCAGATGACCCATTCCAGGACATTCCTTTCCTTATGCTCCTCACTCCTTGGACTCCCTCGCAGGCTCCCCATTGCCTCACTGTAACAGCTCAGTGTTGTCTGGCTCCAGCCTGGATTCTCTAGAGTAGTTGCAGTCCGCTGGCACGGTCTGCACCTCCCCTTCCTTCAGCTCCAGCCGTCCGTGTGTCCAGGCCTGCCTGTTCTTGTCCTCTAAGCAAGAAATAGCTCATCTTTCAGAATCTACCTCTGGTCTGTTGGGCCGGGAGCAGGATCCAGTCGCCAGACCCCTGGGATCTCTCCCACCTCAGTTTCCCATGACATGCATTGCCTCTGTAGGTCACTGGGACACCTGTCATCAGCTCATGGTGTCATTGTGTCTGAGCTGGGTTTCCCAAAGAGACTAAAGTCCTTTATAGTTGGAACCATGTTGCTCCTTGCCCGAAGCTCAGTGTTGGAGAGCTAGATGGAGACATCCTCTGTCCTGTAAATCAACCTTCCTGTACAAGTATTGCTTGAGCATCTATTATGTCCCAGGTACTATGCTGTGCGCCGAGAATGCAGCTGAGGAGACGAAGTTCCTGCCCTCGAAGGGCTTATGGTCTTATAGGGAGGATAGGTGAATACATTTTAGAAAGTATAGTTGTTTTGTAGGGTAAGTATAAGGTGCTCATAATAGGGGCACCTAACCATGGCTGAAGTGCCGGAAGCAAATTTTATTTTTTATTTTATTTTTATAGTTCTTGATTTTTTTATTATTAACGTCAACAAAGAATAACATCTTGATAAGTGTAATCAGAACAAACAAAATGTATGGGAAAAGAAAATAAATACTGTGCTACCCAAGGTGGTGGATTTTAAATCGGGGATTTTAAAATGGGCTGGGCCCGGGAGCAGCAGGAGCCTCTGCTGTTGCGGCCTCAGTGCAGAGATGGTGACGCTTCTTCAGCTAAGGAAGCTAGAGCTATAGGGAGATATCAGGGGCCCCAGAAGGAGGAGGAGTAGATGACACGGAGGCAGGGAATGGTGAAGTGGCCGTCAGAACTCTGGACTATGGAAACATTCCAATCAAAGGAACCTCCCCTGTGACCTGGCCAGTGGTCAGGAATTCCAAAAGTTCTGTAGGAGTTTACCAGGCAAAGCACGGTAAGCTGAGATATACCATGGAGAGGTATCTGTAATGCGCCGTGTTGGGAGTGGGTTGGTTCAGGAGAGCCTTCCTGGGATGAATGGGCTTTGAGATGCGTCTAGGGCATGGGATTCGTAGTGCGGCGTGTTTGGGCTCACTGTGTTCTCTTTTTCCTGGCAGTGTCCAGGGCGCAGCCCTTGGCTCTTGAGCCCTTGGCTCATGGCCTCTGGCTCTGGGGCCCATAGTGGCTGTCGCTCTTGAAGAAAGCATCTCTGTTCCTTGCACAGCAGGAGCTATCATTGGGATAGTGGGCTTGGCAGAGGCCACCTCTCGACACTCACTTCCTACCTAGCCTCTACCAACCTAAGCAAATAGCTACTTTCTTTGGCAATTGGACGGACTTGTCCAAACATGCAAAACCAATAAGTGGGTCTGAACTGTGGTCTTTATCTATTATAACATCTTGTAACACCCCCCATACTGTCCAGAAGCATTTTGTATCATGTATAAAATAAAATTTATTTTTAAGATTTTATTTATTTGACACAGAGTGAGCAAGAGAGCACAAGCAGGGGGAGTGGCAGAGGGAGAAGGAGAAGCATGTCCCCTGCTGAGCAGGGCTCAGTCCCAGGACCCTGGGATCATGACCTGAGCCGAAGGCAGATGCTTAACCAACTGTGCCATGTAGGCGCCCCTAAAATGAAATTTTCTTTTCTTTTCTTCAAGATTGTGTTTATTTATTTGACAGAGAGAAAGAGATCACAAGTAGGCAGAGAGAGAGGAGGAAGCAGGCTCCCTGCTGAGCAGAGAGCCCAAAGCAGGGCTCAATTCCAGGACCTGAGATCATGACCTGAGCCGAAGGCAGAGGCCCAACCCACTGACTTCCCGAGGCGCCCCAAAAATAAAATTTTAATTTATATCCATTCCTTTTCATAGATGAATCAGTTGTAAAATGACTGGTTATAACACTGTCTCAAAGAAACCCTTCTTCCCTCTCTCCCTTTTCCAGAGAATTTTGCTTTAATTAATTCAACAAATATTTATTGAGTCAGGACCTTATTCGAGGCATTTGGGATACATTAGTGAACATAAAGAACACAGCAAAGCTTACAATTTCACAGGCAAGACAAACAGACATAATAAGTAAGTTACATTTTTTGCTAGAAAAGGTGATGAATGCTATAAAAAGGGGGAAAAAAGAAGGGAACCAAACAGAGAAGTTCTCTGTTCCCACGAGCCAACCTACCTTAGTGGGCAGGAGGACTGGGGCAATAAGAGAAACAGGGCTTCTGGTTTTTGTTGTTGTTTTGTTTTAAATTTGAGAGAGAGGGAGAGGGAGAGGGAGAGAGAGCGGGAGAGAAGAGGGGGAAAGGCAGGGGGAGAAGCAGGCTTCCCTCTGAGCAGGGAGCCCAACGCAGGGCTTGATTCCAGGACTCTTTCTGAGATCATAACCTGAGCCGAAGGCATATGCTTAACCAGCAGAGCCACCCAGGCGCCCCGTTTGTTTCACTATAAGTTCTTGTCCCTGGTTGGAATTTTAAACTAATTGCACGTATTACTTTGAAAAAAAAATGAAAATTAAGTTCAAACAGTGCTGTAACTATATTGGGAGGTGCGGGTGGCAGTGTGAGCTAAGTTCTCTTCTGTCAGTGTGGAAAACAGGACAAGGTTTCTAATGTTAATAAATCAAGATGTTGAAGTACAGGCATCTCATTTAGCCATGAAAAGGAAACTATTGGAAGAACTTAAAGGAGAAACAGCTAAAGGAGTGAAAACTCATTTCTTCTAGAGGAGAAACAACAGAAGGTGGGAAGGCATAAGAGTGAGGAGGCAGGGGGGATGCTTGCCCTTTATTATGAACCTTTTGGTATGTTTGGATTTTTAAAACCATAGGCATGTGTTGCTTTGATGATTAAAAAATCTTATTCTAGGGGTGCCTGGGTGGCTCAGTGGGTTAAGCTGCTGCCTTCGGCTCAGATCATGATCTCAGAGTCCTGGGATCGAGCCCCGCATCAGGCTTTCTGCTCAGCAGGGAGCCTGCTTCCTCCTCTCTCTCCGCCTGCCTCTCTGCCTCCTTGTGATCTCTGTCTGTCAAATAAATAAATAAAATCTTAAAAAAAAAAAAAAACCCTTATTCTACCGAGCTGGGGGGTTGCTGTAGAGAGTGAGGAGGTGGAGGAGGAGGTAAGCTGTGGCTCCCTTTCTTTTATTTGTTTTATACCTCTGACTTTCATGTAAGATTTTGTTTGAACAAAGCTTTCTGCAGTTGAAATTGGTTTGAAGTTCATGATCTCTTTTGGCTCTCATAATTAATGATGCTTTACAAGCACCTGTTCCCCTTTATGCTCACTCCTCTTTACTTCTCCAGGGAGGTACCATCCCTTAGAAGCCTTTCGGCTTCCCCCAGCTGGCTTTGGCTTGCGGTGACTGGTGAGTTTGTGGCCAGTTCTCGTGCATGTGTGCGAGTGACCCCTGCAGCCAGTCACTGGGCGATTCCTACTTCAGAGGGCCCCAGCCCCCAGCACGCTGGCTGTGGTAACAGCAGGTGAGTGTTTCGTCTAATAGTCCCAGACTCTGCTGTTTCTGCTGCGGGAGCTGTGAGTTCTTGTAGACTCTTGCCTCCCACTCTACCACCTCCAGAGGAGGGAGGAAGAGAGAGAGAGACAGGGAGGGAGGGAGGGAGAGAAAGAAAGGGGTGGGAGAGGGAGAGAGAGAGAGAGAGAGAGAGGAGAGAGGGAGGGAGAGGGAGAGAGAGAAATAGAGGGAGACTATGAATGAAGTCGAGAAAGGGAGGCAACTCCTCAGTAGCTTAGTCACCTCCTAGTGACTGTACTTCCAGACACGTGTCACCGTTTGCCTGTTCTGGCACTATTTTTAGGGCGGGTCCCCTCCATTCATGTTTCTGGGGCCTTTGCAGTCATCCCTGTTGCCGTCTGGCAGCTGCTTTCCTGAGTTTTCAGGTTCCAGAGGCTCTGTGTTCCCAGGCACCTTTCATGCCTTCCTGCCTTTGCACACCTCGTTCTTTCATCCGCCGTCTGGGGAACAGGATATTGGTCCTTGAAGTCCAAGCTCAAATGGCACACAGTTCGTAAAACCTTTCCTAGATCCCAACTCTGAGGAAGCTCTCTACACCTTAGCACTTGCCACAGAGCCTCGTCCTCTCTTGCTGACCTTTTGGTGTCCTGGAGGCGTTGGAAACACCCCGCGGCCTTCTTCTGGCCTGGCCTGGAGTGCTCCGTAGCTGCTTCCTGAGCTCAGGGAAGCACAGTTGCTGATCTTTCTGTGCTTTAAGAAATCTTGCTTGGCCTAGAAGAAATGTTGCAATGGGAAGATCTCCAGCCAGCGAGGCATCTCCATTAATCTTTTCTGGTTTTCCTCTTGGAAGAGGAGATTTGGAAGAGTCAGGTGACATCTAAAGAAAGCCTCCTGTACTAGGAGGGGTCCTATGAGGAGAGGGAGGATTATTTTACTGATCAGAGAACCAAGGTTTAGAAATATTGCGACTTGATGATGGTCACATAGTAAATAGAGCCAGAGGCTGAAATCCATGTCATCTGACTCCAGGGACACTCTTTCCTACCACACACTTCCTCGTAGTCCCCACAATGTGCTCTGAGATCACACCATTAAAGACTTTCCAGACCACAATTTCCCCCTCAAGCGTTCATGCAGTCAGTTTCCTTCCAGACCCAAGGGTTGAGAATCTTTCTGTCTCTCCTGCTTTTTCATTTCTCTGAGATTTGCTAGCTTTTTCTCTGTCTCCTCTGCAGTCTACAGGAGTTCATTTTTCTCTCATCTCTTTCCAGATATCATAATTTCCAAATCTTTTGGTTGGTTTCTTTTTCTGGCTATGGTCCTTTCTTTGGGAGACTTTCCAATATAGCTGCAGATTGGAGGATGATAACAATGAATTAGTAGATCTTCTTTGATGTTATTTTGTGGGTGAACTCATTAATTTATGACAAAAACATCAAAGAGCTCGGCTCCTGCATCGGGACTGGCTTATCCCACGGCAGCTGGGTAATAATGATTAGTCAGATTAAATCTCAAGTCTTCTTCTGCTTCAGGAGATAAAGTCTAAATGACTGGGGTGTGGGAATATCCCATCCTGTAGCATCCCATTGGCTTTGAGTCAGCACAGAATGAAACTCCCCACTCCAAATGTGGATCTCTCTCCATGGTCTCCACTTTGATGCCTCTAAGCCTTGAGGTCTGTCACAATCGGTGTAGCAACTGTGGAGGCAGAGTAGGGATAAAAGCCTGAGGCTGTTAAAGTCTCTTTGCAGTCAGGGGAGCTGGATAGTAAAAGGGATCACTCATCCTTGCATGGACTAGCTCAAGGTTCTCCAGAGTCCTAGTCCTGTAATTTCTTGGGAAGGAGAACTCTCTGGGTCACACAAGAAAAGTGCCAGCATCATGTTCAGCACATAGCAAGCTTTCCATATGTAATGGTTGACTGGACTTTTTGAGAAAGGTCAAGGTGCATGAAGTCTCTGGCTAGTTGAAGAGGAGTAAGAAGTAGAGCTCAGGTCTTGGCTTATACAACATCACCTCCTAACCTACTCACATCGATGGCCATTTACTTTGCTTCTTCCACTTTATTCATGGTGGAAAATTGTCTGTGCTTCTCTCTAAAGCCATCCCCTCCATGTTGGCCCTGGAACCCATCCTTTGCTGACCTCTTAAGGGCTTGTTTCTGCAGTTAACCCTCTCCTTCCTGAGGCTTTGATGTTTCCCTTTTAACTAGATTATTTCTATCAACAAATAAGCAAGCTCTACTGTTTCCTGTCTGAAAAGAGCCTCCCTTGCTCCCACTCCTCCTTCAGGCCGCTGTACTACTCTTCACTCCCTTTGACAGCAAAATGCCTCACGAGACTTGTCTACAATCTTAGTATCTCTCCTTCCCCTCCTCCATTCAAACTCTGAAACCCACTTTAATTCAGGATCTCATCCCTGTTCTCCACTGAAACAGCTTTTATCAAGCTCATCAGTGATCATCTAGCTGCCAAGTCCCTCGGTCATTTCTCAGTCCTCATCGTATCCTTCCCATGAGCAGCTCTCAGCACAGCTAGTAAGACTCTATTACCAGGTTTCTTGCTTGGCTCCAGGACAGCATTCTCTCTTGGGTCTCCTCCTAACTCACGGGTTGCTGTTCTCACCAGCCTTTCATCTTCCCAACCTGGAAGTAACAAAGTGACCAGGATCCGTTCTTGGACCGTTTTTCTAGCTGAACCCACTGCCTACCTGTTCTCATCGGGTCCCGTGGTTTTAAATCCTGTTCACAAACTGGTGGCTCTTGATGTTGTATCTCCAACCCTTTACCTATCTCTGAAACTCAAAGGCCTATTCCTCTTAGATATATAATATGCACATCAAATTTCAGACCTAAATCAATGAAATAAAACTCTGTGTTCTCCATCCTTTCCGGCCCACTCCGTCCTTAGGCTTTCCTTCTCAGTAAGTGGCAACTCCTTTGTTCCAGTGGTTCAGACTTCAAAACTTGGAATCACCTTTGACCCACTCTCATATCACACCCCTAGTCTATCAATAGTTCCTGCCAGCACTACCTTCAAATTATATCTAGGGCCTGGCCACTTCTTACCACCTCCGCTGCTATTATCCTTGTCTAAGCTACCACCATATCTTGCCCAGACTACTTTAACAGCCTCGTAACTCATATCACTGCTTCTATCCTTGCCTTCCTCCCCCTTCCCTCTCCCTCCCCTCCCATCCCTAGCCTCCAGAGTAGTCTTTAAAAAACTGCAATTAGGTAATGCTATGCCTCTACTCTAAATGTTGTAAGGCTTTTGATCCCACACTCTAAACAGATTCCAGAATCCTTATTAGGGCCTGCAGGTGCTATACGACCTGGCTCTTCCTAACTCTCTGATCTCCGCTTCCATTTCTCTTCCCCTGGCCCACTCCATTCTAGCTACACTGGTCCCCCTGCTGGTCTTTGAACATGCCAAGCCCACTCCTCCAGCCCGCCCTTGTACTGTCCTCTAAGCTAGTCATTCTTCCTTTAGGTACCTTTGTGTTGAGTTCTTTCACTTCCCTCAGGCCTCTGACCAAATTTCGCCCTATCAAAAACACTTTTGCTGACTATCCTTTCTAAAATAACCCTCCTCGGTCACCTCTCTTTACCATGCTTTACTTTTCTTCCTAGCAATGATCACAACTCAACATACTTTATACTGATTTGTTTATCTGCCATTGATTGTTATCCCCATTAATATGTAAATTCAATAAGAACAAAGTCTTTGTGCATATGGTCATTGCTGTAGCCCAAGCTGTGAGAGTAGTGTCTGCTCCATAGTTCATGTTCCACAGATACACGTTGAATGAATAGATTTGTTGGATGGGTTCATCTGGCTCTCTTGTTATCAGATACAGTGGTTTCCAGATAGTCGTTTGGTTAATATGATCAATATGTAAGAAACTGAGGTGTCCATGGAAATCATCAGATTATGCAACTATTTAATACTAGTGACCACTGTGGATCCACATATATTTTCAGTTTGCCCTTGATGCCAAATCATTAGGCAAACTCTAAGGTGGGATGAAACATCTGCCTTTATTTCTTCGGTATGTCATTTATCCTCTGGGACTCAGTGTGTTCACCTGTGAAACAGGCAGTTGAAGATACAGTTCCTGATGTGCTGGCTTAAGGCCAACAGGATGCTGAAGGGAGGCAGTACAGTTAGGAAGATCAACCACACAAGCTCTGGAACTTGACTGCCTGTGTTTGAATCCTGTCTCCATTCCTCACAAGCCACATGACCTTGGGCAACTTTCTCAGTTTTCTTACTTGTAAAGTGGGAATAATAAAAAGATAATAATAGCATTTAATTCAAAGAGTAATTGTGAGAATTACATTAAGACAATACATGTAAAGTATTTAGCACATGGTTTGGCATATAGTAAGTGCTCAGTAAATGTTAGCTATTATAAATGAAAAGTTCTGAGAGGCCATTGCGATTCATTTGTTTTAGGGGCAGTAAATTATCCTGCCAGAATATTAGATGATGTGAAATCTGTAAGGGTCTGATAATGTGGTTAGGTAGAATGCCCTTATTCTTAGGAGAGGCATGGTGAAGAACTGAAGGGTAAAGGTGAAGGGTAAAGGTTCTCAGTATCTGTCACTTATTTTCTAATAATCTAGCCAAACATATTTCTCTGTTTTTATATCTATGAAGAAACTGTGGCAAAATGTTAACAGATGTTGAAACTAGGTAGATAGTATGGTTACTGTACTATTCTTTCAACCTTTCTGTATGTCTGAAAATTCAAAATAAAAGGTTGGAGGGAAAAAAAAAAGAACCCTAGAATGTCTAGTGAAGTCCAACTGTCATTTTATGGAAAGAAGCTCAGAAGTGAAGCTCTTGACCAAGGTCATATGCAGGAGGAGCTTGAGCCAGACTCCAGGTCTCCTGGCTGACCATCTCTCCCTTTGTGTGGCTGGCTGCTGTTACCCCTCAGGCAGCAGTGAGCTGCACAGGAACAGAATCTGCTTCCCCCCAAAGACCAAAGGGTGTTATGGATGTGTAAAAAGGCACTTGTGTTGGTGTTTCCTTTTTGTTTATTAAGCAAATGGGTAGGTCATTTGGTTGGAAGGTATGATGTCAAAATTCTGATGGCAGCACCAGGACCACACCTGACATCCTGGGTAAACCAGTTTGGCACCATCTGCTTGTGTTTTTTGAGTGGTGGTGGTGTACGGTTGGGACTGCAGGGGAGAGAGGGAAGAGTAGGGGTAGGGCCAGGGTCAGGAAGAGCAGTGAAGAGACTGGCTTAAATTCTGGAGCTCCCTGAAAGAAGGGACCCCCAGGATTTCTCTGGGGATGAAATGCAGGCACATATTTAAAGAAAGGAAATGATTCTCTGCGGTCTGCAGCATTCTCCTTTAGCTAACAGGGTTCAAAGCAGTGAAAAGAAGAGAGGAGGAGAGGTGGGAATGCCCATCCAAGTCTGGGGGAGGGGGAACAGAGAAGGAAGCGGGGGTGGGGGGTGGCGGAGAAAGAACAGAAAAACATACCGTAGAGGAAACCTGGGCCACGGTGCGGGAGGGATTGGGGGAGGGGTACTGGAAAGGTTAAGAGGCCGCACTTGGGGGCCTGCAAATGCGTGGAGGACTGTCAGCCTCCGCCAGCCTCCGCCAGCTAGAGTGTCTTGCCCCAGAACCGTCCTGCCTCTCTCTTCTCCAGGTCTGGAAGTCTCAGGAGGCCGCGGTAGCGAGCGCAGAGCTCCTGGAGCTCTTACTAGGGGGAAGGGCGGGCAGGAGAGGCGGGGCCTCTGGGCCGGGCGGGAGCGAAGCCTCCGGCCGCGGGAGGGGCTCCTCTCCGGCGGGCGGGCGCCGGAGTCTGGGGGCCGTGTTTCCCCCTCCTGGTCGGTGGAGGCGCCTGGCCCCTCCTCCCCCGGCCGCCCCCACCCCCGCTGCCGCTGTCAAAGATAAACCGGGCCGTTGCTTGCAGAAGCAGCGGCTGCGGGCGTTCGGGCGGTGAAGAGCCTCGGGCGCGGCCTCGCCTCCCCGGCCCGGCGCCCGCATCAGCACCGCGGACAGCACAGCGGCCGTCGCCAGTACCCAGGCGTCCGCTGGCCCACCAACCCACCGGCACCTGGGCCCGCGACGTCCGAATCAGCACCGTGGACAGTGCACTGGGCCCCCTCTAACCGCTGCCAGACCACCTGCTCCCGGAGTCAGCACCGCGGACAGCCCCCCGCTACCAGCCTCGCCACAGGCTCGGAGGGATCAGTGCCTCTGGAACATGGCCACTGAGGTAGGGGGCGAGCGCCTGGCCCTCAGGCAGTGCCTAACTGGTGCGGCAACACATCTCCGCTAGGGGCGGACTGGGCGGGAAAGGAAGAAGGCGGGGGTGGGGTGAGGGGGTGGGTTGGGGTAGGGTAGGATGGGGTGGTTTTCCAGATCTCATACTACGGGAAGGGGTGGGGAGCAGAGTGGCAGGGTGGAGGAGAGGGGCTTCTCCTGAGAACTCATCTTACTCCTGGCGATCTTCCCCATCTGAGTACCGAAGCTGCCCACACCACTTGTTGGCACTGGCACCAGATTTGCTCTAGGGACCCAGCTGGGGTTTCCCCTTACTCTGGACTGCTAGTCCTAAAACTACTTCCCTAGAGGGTTGGAGGTGAGCTTGTCCCTGTTTTAGGGGCAGGAAGGCAGCTGGTTTCTATTGCTGTGCAGTGTAGCCATCCAGCTTTTGGACTCAAGAGCCTGGTTAAGAGATGACAGACCTACCTCCACATCCACATTTCCTTCATGGGGAGGGAGGGGACAAGACCCCAACCGGTTTTAATGAGCTGCCTGCACCAGTCTCCACTTTTGCATATCATGCTTTCTTGCTTTTTCATCCTGTTCAAGTTTCTTGTACCAGGGTGTCTGCATTTCCCGTGTCTGATGGGAGGAGCTGTCTTCTTCAGGATGTGCTGATAGGTGTGTCACCTTCAGGGGACTTGAAAGCTGAACCGAGGGACCTGTTGGTTGAGGGTAGAATCTTGGTGCAGTGCTTAAGAGATCAGGAATTTCCTCCTGTTGTCCTTCATTTCATGTGGGAAATGCAGCTCTTTATGTCCCCACCGTATAAGTGGTACAGCTAACACATGGAGAAGGGGAGGACCTATTCAATGCACAGCATGTTAGCAGAAGAACTGAAAGTTTCTTTCTTTGGATTTTTGGAGTGGAAACCAGGACACCAGGGTCTCTCCAGGTCTGATGTTGACTTCTGTGGTGTTCCCCCATTTCTACCCCAGCTGGAACACAAGCCAGGGAGACAGCATAGGCTTTTGAATGATTCTGTGCATTGCCTCTGGGCATCCTGGTGAGCAGCGTGACATCAATACCAAGTGTTATTATTGTAATTCTGCTGTCATGGCCACCACAGAACAAGGTGCAGTTGCTTGGTGCCATTTGGCTTTGTGACAACGCATAGGATTAGTTAGGAGAGCTCACTGTCCCCCCCACCCCAGCCTTGCGAGGGGGCAAGTCCTAAGCAGGCCCATGGAGCTTGGTTTTTAGGCTGGAGGAATGCAAAAATAAATAATTAGAAAGCCTGGAAAGTGCTGAAGTTACTGAGAAGAGCAGGAAGAGCAAAGGAGAAACGGCCAAGGATCTAATCACCTTCCAGAGAGGGCCGCCAGGCTGCAGCAAAGGCTGCTGGTGCTGGGCAGGAAGGGACAACGTCAGCCACCTGGGCGTAGCTGGGCCAGCAGTGTGGGCAGAGAAGGCAGCCACATCTGTGATGTGTTCTGCCAGATTCCAGGAGCCCCATCTGTCTCAATATCTCTCCAGTGCAGGTCTGTTGTGGTACACAAATGCCAACCAGCAGGCTCACATCTCTAGGTTGAGGCAGTGTTTCTAGGTGGCTGCTGTTAGGCATGCATGACTCTCCCTGGGGAGAGGTTCTGCTCACAATGCCTCTGTGAATGTAGCACTTTCCTGTGTACAAAGCACTACCACATGTATGATCTCCTTTGAGCTTTAGAGCAACCCTGTGAAGTGGGCAAGGATGGCGTTATTATCCCCAATTAACAGATGAGCTCACCGAGGCTCAAGAGCTTGCCTAACCCCTGTGAAGAAGCCAAGGAAGGCATCATTATCCCATTTTACAAATGATGCAAGTGGAATGTGAGAGTTATTCAAGAAAATATGGCTCAAAAGAGGCAGAGCTTGAGCTTCTGCCTCCCTGGTCAGTGGTTTTTTTTTTTTTTCCTGCTGCATCCATGTATATCCATTAGCCAGTGGTGTTGCTCAGCAGAGAGGTGGGCACTAGAGGTGGTGACATGAGGCTGTGATGGAAGGATGCAGAAGGGCCCAGCTCCCTGTTCAGCCTGGCTGGGTCGGCTTGAGGGCAGAGGGACAGAGGAATGGCCAGAAGGGATGGAGAGCAGAGGACAAACATTACCTATTTCCCAATTTGGCCTTGGGTGGACCCTGCTGGCAGTACTGAGGGAGGAAGTCTTAGCTCTGCCAAGGCACAGAATGTACACATTATCGGGGCTGTGGAGTGAGTCATTCTCCCCAGGCTGTTTTTACTGTTAGGACTGAGTTAAGATTACCAGGAAAAACCTGTTGGGAGAAGGAATACCTCATGCCAAACTTCCTGGCCATCCCCATAGGATTCCGAATGGGAAGTCCTCAGTTCCAGCAGAAGATGTTTTGAGAGGTAAAGAGGAGAGGAACAGAGAGAGGGAGAGGGAGGAGGAGAGGGAGAGAAGGAGAAGGAGGGACAGGAAGACAGAGGGGGAGGGAGAGAGGAGAGACATTAAGGAAGACTGGATGTCCCTGGATCCCTATGTGGAAGGCATGGAAACTGGGTCTTTTCTGCTTCCTAATTTCTGTTGAGGAGTTACCATTAGGGGAGGAGTGCGTGTGAGGAACTCAGAGGAGGGATGGATCCTCCTGAGTGATACACTGACCTCATTTGGACAACTGTAATGAGCCCATTTCCTGAGCGGCAAATCTCTTTGAATCTATGTCACCAGGAGTGGGGTCCACCCTGGGAAAGAGTCCAGATGGCCCAGGACAACTGGGAAATGCCTGGCTGGGAGGGGCTTCCTTGAGTGGTGGAGTTTGGTCTCTAAGAGGTTTTTAAATGCACCCAAGTAGTATTATCCAAGCAAAGCACTTGGAGGTTTGATCTCTGAGCCTGGAATTAACAACCAGCAGACTGTGGGTTGGGCTTGGCCCTGGTGCAGTCTTAGAAGAAGGAAGGCCCTATGCCTGGGTTTCCATCCTGAGGCCTGACTTGGCTGCTTGTGACTCATGATCCTCACTCCTCCTCCACACCCCAGCCAGGGAGCAAGCCTGGTGTTGGTTCATTAGCTGAATCTCCTGATTCTTGAGTTGAGCCTCAAATGCATCCTCTGGAATTAGCTAGTTTTTAATGAGGATGGAGATGCGGGCCAGATGGGGCTCCCTGCTTGTCTTGGGCAGATTGGGACTGGGAGTGCTCTTCCAAATTCTAGGGCTTGCTCCTCCCCACCTCTACCAGGTTGGCTCTGTCAGGTGGGTGACCCACTCTTCAGACAGCCTTCCTATCCCTGTCCTACTGAAGTTCAAAAATTGGTGCCAGCAGATATTACCACCGATGTTCTCTTTCTTCCCCATGAAGTGCCTCTTGGTCCTGTCTTTACTCAGCTGCTGGCAGGCTGGGGGATGGTGGTGGGAGAGAGGGCAGATTGAGGAGGGTAAGAAGTAGATGAGAGGCCTGGGTGTCAGGGTCAGTTAAGAAACTCTGGGAGAGCAGACACAGAAGCTGTGTGCATATTCTGGGATCCTCTTATGGGATTTCAGAGCATCATGGATCTCTCTTAAAACCCCCTACTTGTTTTCTGAAAGCTAAGTAGTTGGCAAGTGCCTGGAGTCTGGCTCTAGCTCTGGCTCAAGGGCTCCAGTGATGGGATTCTTCATTCAGTGGTCCTCAACTGGCCCTTCTAGAAATGAGTCTCGTTCACAGCTGTGCCTCATTTGGTCCGCTTCTGTGCTTACAAATGTAAAAATGTATTGGAAACATTAAAAAAATCAAGATATTTGCTATTAAAGAAATCTGGATTTATGGCTTCTCTTAAGATGTCAGAAGCAGGAAAAAAAAAATGTCAGAAGTGCAGCATCCTGGACTCACATTCTCACATGGCTTTCAGGGATTTTCTCTGATTAGCCACAGCCCTCACCAGGCCCACATACATACTTAGTCCCTAGAAACACTGGCATTCGTAATCCCTGAGAAAGCCTCTTGAGGGTCAGGGCCAGAAGGGGCTTTAAGTGCTTATGTTGTTCCAGCTTCTCAGTTTCTAGTTGAAGAAATGGAGGCCCAGGGTGATGTGGCCTGGACTAGCACCCAGGTCTCCTGCTCCCAAGTCAGTGGGCCTTCTTTCCATCAGTGCCTTTCGGTACTTCACAACTGAGCCACCGTGGATGGAGAGAGCCAGGAGACGATACTCTGCCTTAAATCTATCCATTCACCAACTACAGATGACTCTTCTATTGTGCTGTACATAGATCTGGGAGATGAAGGCTCTAGAGTATGCAATGTGTCTGATACAGTCTTATAGCAACTCCTCAAGACCCCACAAGAGTCTACTCTAAGAGAGGGAAGCAGATCCCTTGTCACTCAGAGCCAGTGTTCTAAGACTCAGAATTTTTGGGGTTGGAAAGAATGTTGACCCCTCCTACTCTGGCTACTTGAGAACCCATGGATCAAAGCCAAGAGGAGATGGGACTATACTATGAAAAGTAGCATCCTAAAATCTTAATGGAATAATAAACTAGAAGTTTATTTACTGCTCAGTAAAATCCCAGACAAGTGATTCTGACCAGCAGCTGGATCTCCTCCAGGCTGATTCAGGGATCCAGGCGCTTTCCAGCTTGTGGTTCCATCATCTTCAACATATGGCTTCTTTGGTTTCTGTGGAAGGGCAAAGATTACAGAGGAGTGGCTAGTCCTGTGAGCCAAACCTGTACATTCCGTTCACATTCCATTCAGTCATATGGCCACACCTAATTGTAAGGCAGGCTGGGGATTAATCTAACTGTATGCATGGGGGGAAGAAGAAGGGCTGTTGTCAACAGCTAGTCAGTAACGAGAGACACAGCCCTTCATGGTAGCACACAGTGCGTGTGTGTACTCAGGCAGAGAAAAAGGAGGCTGTGGGGGGTGGGGGAGAAGCTGAGTCCATATTAGAATGACTGAAGCACTGTTTTTTTTTTAATTAATTAATTTATTTTTTATTCTCCCTTTCCTTCCATTCTCACCAGCACATTCCTTGGTTTAGATCTACTTTTGTTTCCCTGGACCACTACAAAGATAGTGCATCCCTTCACCTGGCCTCTCATTCCAGTCATGCCCAATTCCCATGCATCCCACACAGAGCTACCTGAATGGTCCTTTTGGGGCTAGGGGAACCCATCCTCAAGATTCACTGGCTTGTGTCTGTTGGTTTTAGAAAGGCAGAGGAAGACCACAGCCCTTTTCCTTGGAAAATACAAAAAAATATGAAATCTTAACCAGACAGAGCAGACACATTAATAATGTACTTATATCACCAAAGCTTAATTTGATTTTCAAAGTTATCATAGGACCCTAGTGGATGTCAAGGGGGCTTTCTCAATTAAAACCTTGAGTGGAGGAATCAAGGCCTACAAAGATGAGAGGAGCACCATACATTCTTCAGTTCAGTCCCAATACACTGGGGACCACTTCTCTCATGAAGAGCAAGGGCTGTCTGGATTTAGGAGAGTCTCTGATTCTCCCCTTTTCAGAACCTTGATCTACCAATTACCTGCTCCTACCTTTCTCTCATTACTTATTCCCCCAGCTTTTTTTTTTTTTTTTTTTTTTTTAAGATTTATTTATTTTAGAGCAAGCAAGAGAGAGAACAAGAGCACATGTGAGCATGGTGTAGGGAGGGGCAGAGGAAGAGAGAATCTCAAGCAGACTCCCTGCTGAGTGTGAAGCCCAGCATGGGGCTCAATCTCACCTCCCTGAGATCATGACTTGAGCCAAAATCGAGTTGGATGCTTAACTGACTCTGCCACCCAGGTGCCCCTCTTTCCCCCAGCTTTTTTTTTTTTTTTTCTTTTAAGATTTTATTTATTTGTCAGAGAGAGAGCGAGATAGAGCACAAGCAGGGGAATGGCAGGCAGAGGTAAAGGGAGAAGCAGACTCCCTGCTGAGCAAAGAGCCCCATACGGGACTCGATTCCAGGACCCTAGGATCATGACCTGAGCCGATGGCAGATGGTTAACTGACTGAGCGTTTCCCCCAGCTTTTAAGCAAGTTTGTCTTCAATCCTACACCTTCTCCTCTAGGTGCTCCCTGCTCCCAGCTCTCCGTGATTGCGCTGTCACCCCCTCGCCCCTGCCCCACTCTTACCTAATCCACAAAGTCTTGCTGAAAACTGCCTGTTGTCACTGGAACAGACCAGGTTCTCTGCCATCTTTGCTCCTTTACAGAAGCTTCTTCCTCTGTCTGGGTTGCTTTTACATCCTGTCCCTACCCACTGCCTGCCCCCTACCACTGGCAAGTCCTGGCCTTCCTTTATGACTCAACACAGACCTCAGGAAGTCTTTTCTGAGTAAGCATTTCTGGAAGATGTTACTTCTCTGAAGCATTTATCACAGGCTAATTTATTATATATTTACTTGTCTTCCTCCCTGGAGCTCACAGACTGTCTTTTGCCCAGCATCCCCAGAGCCTGGCAGTAGTAAGGACTCAATAAATGAAAGGAATGACTGAATGGATTCACTTTAATTACACAGGATGAACTGGCCGTGTGTTCACTCTGCCCTTGGGGCTTGGTCTCCACGTGGTTCCAATGTTTGGCATATTTTACCCAGTGGAATGCTGGTTTCAGATGTGGGTGGCCAAGGCTGGAAGTGGAAGAAAGAGGCCTGGTCCTTCTGTGGAACTGAGCCCACTCCCCTCAAATGCTAGAGTCTGTGTCAAGGTCAAGTCTGCAGGAGTGGGCAAGGGACAGAGTGGCCCCACTCCTTCCTACCTAGGCAAGGTGTTTCTTTAAGTTCTGGCTTCAGCCAACTTTATCCATAATTTTCTCTGGGGAAGTCTGGGCATTTGGAGGCCCCTCCTTTCTTGTGATGAGAGGTCCTGGATGCGAAAGCTATCTGTGGTGCTCTCTGAACGGGGCTTTAACTTGGCCTGAACTTGAATCTCCCTCCAAGGTGGTGGGCATATCAGGTCCTTCCTCCTCTGGTCTACATGCTTCCCTCCTCAACCCTGCTGTAAGCCCCACTTCTAGGGTCTGAGACCTCAGTCTTATTCAGGGGCTGGGTTCCCCAAGTATGAGGCCTAATGAGTTCTAAATGTTTGATACTTGCTAAGTGAACAAAGTGTGAAAGTTTGTGTGTGTGTGTGTATGTGTATGTGAGAGAGAGAGAGAGAGAGAGAGAGAGAAGGATCTGGGCCATCCACCAGGAAGTCTCTTCCTCTTAAAATTTGTTTCTGGCTCTGTTGCTGGTTCCAGAACCTCCCCTTTTGGCTCAGCTTTGGCTCTGTGGTTCTGTGTCAAGGTCAAGTCTGCTTGACTTGACTTTACTACTTGACCTTACTACTCAGGTTTGTAGTACTTACCTTTACTACTTGACCTTTCTACTCAAGTCTGCTTGACTCTTTGGCTTCAGGCTTTTTCTAGATCTTTCTGGGGTAGCTTGAGGTGTCTTGTCTGATACGCTCCACAGTCCTGCTTCCCCGTGGCCTTCCTGGAGCACTGGTAGGTTGGCTAATGTTCTGGTTTGCTGGGAACTTTCTTGGCTTTAGTGCTGTAAGAACCATATCCTGACACCCGCCCCCCACCCCCAGTCTTGGACAAACCTAGATGGATCGTTGCCCTGAGTGTGTGTCTCCTGTGTGCCTTCTCAGGTCCATAATCTGCAGGAGCTGCGGCGAAGTGCCTCGTTGGCCACCAAGGTCTTTATCCAGAGAGACTACAGTGATGGGACCATCTGTCAGTTCCAGACCAAATTCCCCCCAGAGCTGGACAGCCGGGTGAGGATGACTTTTTCCCCCTCAACTTGGAACACAGGCCATGAGGGAGTCGAGGACTTAATCAGACATATTTCTTTTCCAGGATAAAACTAACATGTGTCACAACACTTGTTCAGTCACTTCACATGCAAGCGTTAAACCATGTCCTTGACATTGTCTTGCCATCCCCGCATGAAAAGTTAAAACTGGGAAGGCCTCACATTTCCTAGTTCAGCATCCCCCAAATGTCAGAAGCACAAGACTCACCCAGAGAGCTTGTTAAACAAAATTGCGTTCCTTAGTCCTGAGATGGCGGTGGCTTTGGCTGTCTCCCCTCCTCAGCTGAAGTTCTCAGCCCTAGCTGCAGAGCTTAAAAAAATCCTGATGCCCAGGTCATCAACCAAGGGCTCTGTCCACAACCTCTCTCTCCAGACTCAGCTACCTGCGTGTCTCACGGACCACCAGCCCCTGGCAAGGGTCAACTCCTGCTGCCGGCTTTTGCTTCTGGCTTTGGGGCAGCACGTATGGCCCTCCCCCCAGGCCTCTGTAGAACTGGCCTGGGGTTGTCGTCCGCCCTCTGGAGGGTGGCGGCAGACCCTGGCCCTTCCACTCAGCAGCCCAGGCCCATCTGAATGGGCTTGGGAAGGTGGGGCCGGGCTGCCTTTTGCTAATCCGATCCCTAACTAACTTTTAGGGATCTATGACGCTCCTCATCTCATCAAAGGACATGCCTGTCCTTTGGGGCATAGGGACTCTTGGGGTATTCTCTTATGCATTTACTCCAGATTTGTGTAGGGACAGTGACTGGGGACCCCAAAGCTTCTGACTATTCTTGGAGAGACCTTTTGTCCTAGTTGGGGGTGGAAGGTCCCTAACCTGTGTGATGGACTGTTCTGATCCTCTACAGTGGTGAGTGGGGAAGGGGGTGTTCCAAGGAATGTAAAAAATGGAGCTATAGACACTTTGACACTTGTTGAACTTGGAGCATGACTTTCTAATCTAGTGTAGGGTTATGTGTAGTGTAGGGTTATGTATCAAAGAGCACAGACTCAGGTCCTGTGTAACCTTGGACAAGTTCACTCAAGTATTTACTGAGCAACTGCTCTGTGTGAGTCATGGGGTATCTAGAAGTGAAGTCTCGGAGTTTGTTTTCTCTTAGAGGGTATGAAGAATAAAATAGTAAGTAAATACGTAGTAGCTCCGGGGGTGACCAATACTAGAAAAATAAGGGGGGGGAAATCACAGGGCTGGAGGAGCTGGGGAGAGGTGAGTGGTGGGGGAGGTCTGTGAGATAAAGTGAGACCTGAGCCTGGGGTGGAGGAGTCTGGGGAAAGAGTGTTGCATCCAAGGACACAGGCACAAAGACTTGCGCATTTGCAGGAAGCAGCACGGCAGCCCTCCGTGTGGCTGGAGTGGGGACTGGGGGTGGGGCAGGAGAGTAAGAGGCGGGCTCAGGGGATGCAGGGCTAGACCCTGTAGACCCTAGAGGGCCTAGCAGGCATTGTAAGAACCTCTTGGATTTTACTTAGAGAGAGATGAGATGGCTTTGGAAGCTCTTTTTCAGAGCTGTGACAAGCTCTGGCTTTAACAGGCTCTCTTGGCAGGGCTGGGGGCAGAGAGACTAGTTAAGAGTCCAGAGATGATGGCAGCCTGGACCTCAGAGCAGAGCTTTGATCTGCTCAAAGTGAAAAAATGCATGAAATTGTGTTATTTATTTTAAAAATTTTAAAAAAGATTAGACTTCGCAAAGTTTTTTTTCAGATGAGGCAATTGATTAATTCATTTTTAAAAGATTTTATTTATTGGGGTGCCTGGGTGGCTCATTGGGTTAAAGCCTCTGCCTTTGGCTCAGGTCATGATCCCAGGGTCCTGGTATCGAGCCCCGTATCAGGCTCTCTGCTCAGCCAGGGAGCCTGCTTCCTCCTCTCTCTCTGCCTGCCTCTCTGCCTACTTGTGATCTCTGTCTGTCAAATAAATAAATAAAATCTTTAAAAAAAAAGATTTTATTTATTTACTTGAGGGAGAGAGAGAGGGCCCCTGAGCAAAGAGAGGCAGAGGGGCCTAGAGGGAGAGGGAGGGGCAGAAGGACAGGGTTGGGCAGAGGGAGGGGGAGGTGCAGAGGGACAGGGAAAAGCAGACTGCCTGCTGAGCACAGAGCCGGACAAGGGGCTCTATTCCAGGACCCTGAGATTATGCCGAAGTCAGATGCTTAAATGACTGAGCCACCCAGGTGCCCCAGCAATAGCTTAATTTAATCTACAGTTGCCAGATGAATTTATAAAAATCTTATTATTATTTTTTAATTGAAGTATAATTGACATACAATGTTATATTGTTATCTGAAAGTGCCTTTAGGGTTCCTGGGTGGCTCAGTTGTTAAGTGTCTGCCTTTGGCTCAGGTCACAATTCCAGGGTCCTGGATTGAGTCCAGTGTCAGGCTCCCTGCTCCGTGGGAAGCCTGCTTCTCCCTCTCCCACTCCCCCTGCTTGTGTTCCCTCTTTTGCTATCTCTCTCTGTCAAATAAATAAGATCTAGGGACGCCTGGGTGGCTCAGTCGGTTAAGTCGCTGCCTTCAGCTCAGATCATGATCCCGGGGTCCTGGGATCGAGTCCCGTGTCAGGCTCCTTGCTTGGTGGGAAGGCTGCTTCTCTCTCCGCCTCTGCCTGCCACTCTGCCTGCTTGTGTGTGTGATCTCTTCCTCTGACAAATAAATAAATAAAATATTAAATAAATAGATAAAAAAATAAAATCTAAAAAAACCCCCCAAATACACACACACATACATGTATATAAGCTTTTTAAAAATAGAAGGCATAGAAAGTGCTTAATGTTAGCTATTATGATTATTGATGCAGGCAGGACAGTTGTGCAAACACACAAGGCTGTTGTGTGCTTTGTGACCTCTTAGCTTGAGGGAAGTGCCCTGTCCTGGAGAGACACTCCTGAGGTCTTACACAGTCTTAGGCAGTTGGAGTCCCATTCAAACATGGGGGGCCCCTACCAATTAGGACCTGGGCGCTTTCACAGCTATCAAAATGGGAAGGGTGACAAAGTCACTAGGATTCCTGCCTGAGCCCCTGCAGAAAATGTTCACATCTGTGATATGGTGGGAGTTTCTTGCCTCCAAGGGAGGCCAAGTAGCCGTTCTTATTTCCATTTTGTAGACGTGGAAACTGAGGCTAGAGTAGTTAAGTCATTAGCAAAAGGCCACATGGCTAGTGGATGGTCGAGTCTGGACCGGACCCTAGGTCTCCTGATTCCCAGTCCAGTGCTCCACAGGCACCTGCCCCTTCTCTGGTCTTGCCTGCGGGCATCTCCCCCTACCAGCCTGGGCCTACCACTGCCCTCCTCCCTCCCACCTGGGACTGTCCACAGTCCAGGGAGGCTGACCTCAACATGGCTCCCTGTCCCTCTCCCCCTCCAGATTGAGCGGCAGCTCTTCGAGGAGACCGTGAAGACCCTCAACAGCTTCTACGCAGAGGCCGAGAAGATTGGGGGGAGCTCCTACCTCGAGGGCTGCCTGGCCTGTGCCACGGCCTACTTCATCTTCCTCTGCATGGAGACCCACTACGAGAAGGTGGCTCCCTTTCCCACTGCCCTGCATCCCTGCCCCCAGGGTGCCCCCGCCGCTCGCTCATCCTCCACGGGCCCCTCTCCTTGCAGGTTCTCAAGAAGATCTCCCGCTACATCCAGGAGCAGAATGAGAAGATCTTCGCCCCTCGAGGCCTCCTGCTCACGGACCCCGTGGAGCGCGGGATGAGGGTTGTATCCTTCCTGGCTGTACTGTGTAAGGGCATGGAGTTGCCAACCAGTGGGGTCCCTGGTGAGGCCCTGTGTCAGAAATAGGGACCACCGTAGGGACCTCTGCTCGGGGATTTCCTAGGATTCCCCACCTCATGGGTCATCCGCTCCCTTCCCCCACAAGGTATCAATGCCCTTTGTGAATTTCAGGGTTTGCTTTTAGCCAGCTGTATGTATTCACTGCTCAACACACGCCAGGTACCATATTAGCTGCTTTAAAACTATGCAGTTCTCCCTAAAGGTGGGTGACTCTTACTTGTCTCTTCCACGAGCACACTGAAATTCAATCACTGGCTCAGGGTCACCGAGCTGGTGGACATCAGAGCCAGGACTGGAGCCCAGGCCCACACATCGCTCTGAGGCTGTTTGCCCCTCAGGGAGTGGGCAGATCTCCCATCTGTTGACATGCCTGTGGTCTCATGGACTCCTGTGTGTGCCTCCTGGTGTGCCCCTTCCAGAGATCAGGAAAATAGAAATCTTGATGGGCGGCTGGTCCAGGGCTGGGTTTTATGTCTGCTCGCCTGGAAAACTGTGTGCACACATCCCGCCCTCAGTCATTAGCAACCTGAATAAAATTGCTAAAAAATAAATTTTGCTAGAAACTTGAGAGGAAAAAGAGTAAAGAAAACACAAACACCGGGATCCTCTGTTCACCTCGCCCTGTGAGAGGGGCTGCCTTTTATTGAGCCTTTCCTAAGCGGGCATTGTGCTTACTGCTTTACATGCGTGATTTCAGTCCAGCCCCAGGCAAACCCCGAGACTGTAGGATCACCACCATTTTACATACCGATTAATAGGTAACACGGTAAATGACCCGTCTAAGGCCACATCGCTGGAGTCTAGGCGAGTGAGGCTTTGAAAGCAGAACACCGAAGTCCTCCCGCTTCCCGCAGGGCCACCCCCTGTCCTGGCAGTTGGTGACTAGCCCCACTAGAGCAGGAGCTGCTGAGCTGGGTGTGCGCCTGCTCGGAGCAGGGCCCTCGGGGTGGCTGTGCATATGCCCCGAGTCCCTGCGTGCGGGAGCGCGGCGGGCGGGGTCTAGTGGCTGGTGCCGCTATCCGCCCTCCTTGCTATCTGGGAAGCGGCCCCGGCGGGCCTCCCGCTCCCCTGCTGGCCTCCATCTGCGGGTGGGTCCGCCCCTTCTCAGCAGCTGCCAGGGCGTACGTCCTTAACGCCGCCGCAGATCGAGATCTCCATCTACGAGGACCGGTGCAGCAGCGGCAGCTCCAGCAGCGGCAGCAGCTCGGGCAGCGGCAGCAGCGGCGGGGGCGGCGGGGCGGGGGCCCGGTGACTGGCCGAGAGTCCCTGCAGGGAGGTGTATGGCCGGACTGAGGGCCTCTCAGACCTGCGGCGGCTGCGCTACCAGAGCACCCGCTTCTGAGTCATTCTCTGGGCCCCGCTCTGCTCCCCGGGGCGGGAGGGAGGGTGACTGGCCTGGTGTCCTTGCGGGCCCGTCTCCCGGGGCCCCTCCCGCACTCCTGCCCCTCGCCCCTGGCAGGACGGCCCACTTCCTGATCTGGCATTTCCCCCAGGGGTCAGGTCTGGTCAGGCGCAGCCAGATCTTCCAGGGGAAGGCTGGGACCTGGTGGGAAACGCGATTTGGACAGCCCTTTTCTTCTGCCTCTCCACTCCCAACACCCTGGAGGCGGGGCTCAGGTCCCAGAGAGAATTCCTATCCCGCATGATTCCTCAGCCCAAATCCCACATCCACCAGGACTCTCCCCCGCCCCCAGGGTCCTGCTCCCGGTGGCTGTCTCCCAGTGTCTGCTCTTTCTGGTGCCACTGCTGGGGCTCTGCCTGTCTGTGAACCTGCCTCCACTGGATTTGAGGTCTGGGGAGATGGGAGCCACTCAGTCCCCTCCTGACCCCTTCTAGACTCATGGCTTCCCCTTCCCCCCACTCAAAGCCTGAAGGCCACATGGGCCTTGCCAAGAAACCTCCGACTCCTGAGATTTTGCAGGACATCGGGCGCTGGCTGTGGGGTGCACAGCCTGGGGCTCTGGGAGGTTATGTGAGGCCTAGAGAAATGCTTCATGGAGACTTGTAGCTTTGGGGGCTTTGAACCTCCAGGATTGGAGCCAACTTCTCGAGATTGGAAACTGGGTGTATGAGAGAATGAGTGTGTGTGCACGCAGGTGCGTGTGTGAGTGCATATACGTGAGAGCACTGTGTGCACGAGCGCATGTGTGGCTGTGCAGCTGTGTGCGTGAGCACACCCGTGAATGCATGTGTGTGAGTGCGCATGTGTGAGTGCACCAGTCCGTTCCCCTTCTGTGCCAGGCCAGTGACTGCCCCTCTGCCTCCTCTCTTATCTTTGTATGTAATGGTCTGTGGCTGCTTCCCTGCAGAGGTCCAGCCTGCCCCTTTGTAAATAAATGTCCTAAAGCTCCTTGCCCCTTGCCTGGGGCTGCCAGCTTGGCTCTTCTTCCTCGTCTCTTCCCCACCTGCAAAGTTCTCCCCATCTTCTGATTCTACTGTGTACATTCTAGCAAAAGAGAAGTTGGGGGTCTGGGAGAGCCAATCTTCTGGAGCCTTCCATGTCCTTCTCCCAGCCTTCCCGGTCCATGACAGGGCAGCAGGGCCACACATGCTGCATATGCAGCCTGCCCAGACTCTGGAGCTCTTTAAGGCTGCATAAGCAAGTCCTCCTTGGATGTTCAAAGGAGTTGGCAACCTATAGGGGAAAAGGCAAACTCCTTTCTTGAAAGGGAAGAGAAGCACCCAGCCAGTGTGGCTCTGCATGCCAAGGCCCAGGGCGCCAATGAGGAAGAAGCAGCCCCCATGCCTGGATGCCCGGATGAGGGACAGCAAGCGACTGCCTGCCTCAGCCGGCAGGAGGTGCTAAAAGGGCATCTGGAAGACCAGCCACTGCAGGGAGCTTTCTAGAACCAAAGAGGGGCCTGGTTTTCTCTTGGATGAGACAGCAGTCTGTGGGAGGGTGGTGCCTACCCAGGGGGCTGCAGAGGGCAGCCTGGTCCCTGGGGTGGGTCTGCGTCCAAGGATTCCCCCAAAGAGGGTGGTGATCCAGTGAGCTCTACGGCAGCGCCCCCCCCGCCCCCCGCAACCGACCCCTGACCCCTGGGCCGGGCCCATGCCCTCCCTGGCCCACTGTGGGGCCAGGCCTTATGTCTGACCGGTGCGCCTCCTGTGGGATGGCTGGGCACAGGTGATGCAGTGGCCTTTGGTTTTATTATTTCTTTTTCC
The DNA here is from genome assembly GCF_009829155.1 of Mustela erminea. Lineage (NCBI taxonomy): Eukaryota > Metazoa > Chordata > Mammalia > Carnivora > Mustelidae > Mustela > Mustela erminea. The sequence continues at coordinate 62,122,859 of NC_045627.1, forward strand.
AATAAAAGGACTTGCCCAGCTTGAGGCTCTGTGCTGCTTCTCTCGCCTGTGGTGGTGGGCTGCTAGTTCCATGCCCCAGGCCTACAGCGAGGGGAGGCTCAGCCGCCCACCCGCCTCATGCCAAGGAGGTGGGGCTGAGCATGTTCCTGGAGGAGCATGAGTCTGACCCGGGCAGGACCCACCCTGTCTTCTCGGAGTCGGTAGTCTAATGGGGAGGCTACATTCTGGATCCTCGAATCTGGAGTCTTTATGGGAGGTTTGCAGCCTTGGGTGGGGGGAACCACTTGACTGAAAGCCCGGGCAAAAGCAAGTAATGAATTGATTAAATACCCATTATTTAAACCCTTATCCTGGGTTTAGGGACTGTTAAGAGCTGAATCACAGAAGTCACCCTGTTTTAACGACTAGAAAAGCATGTGAGTGTTGGAACCTAGCAGGGTTGTGTCTTGCATTCTATAAAAGTAACATTTACTGAGCACCTATAGTGTGCCAGATGCTTTGGTAAATCCATATGCTAGAGCTGGGTGGGGATTTAAAGATCATCTAAATGAGGCAGAATGGAGGCCCAGAGCGGCCGCATGACTTGCCCCAGGTCACACAGCTGGGTGGGATCATACCAAATCTAGAACTGAGACCACCTGACCCACTGCTCACTCTGACACCATGGGGACGGCATCCCAGTGGAAGTTGCCTTACGCTGTGGGGCGGCCAGGATCACATGCTCAGGTCTGTGGACGAAGAGAGTGTCTCACCCTACTGTGAGGACAATGGCTCCAACCTCAGGGTGGGGGCTTTGGGGAGATCCCCTCTGGGGGTTGCTGAGAGGGACTCTGGTGGCTTCCATGCTTGTCCTTGCAGCTCTGGAGAGGCAGCTGGGACTTAGCCTGCACCATGGGGAGGCCTGGGCCCACTGCCTGTGCTCAAACCTGGGGTATGTGTGCAGTGGTCACAGTGGAGGTGGTTCTTTAACACGGGGATAGGTTCATTCTGCCCTGTATGTGAGGTTGTCAGTCGTTATGTTAAACAATAGTAGCTAACATTTATCACTTACTCTGTGCCAGGCACTAGGGTTAAGACCTGACATAGTCATTCAATCCTCACAACAACCCAATGGTATGGACTTTTATTCCCATTTTACAGATGAGGAGACTGAGGATCACAGAAGTTAAATAACTTGCCCAAAGTTACACAACTAGGACGTGGCAGAGTTTGGCTTTGAATCTAGGCAGGCTGACTCCAAACTGTGGGGAAGATGAGTAACCCCGCTTCAGGGACCCTATCAGAGCTTGAGGTCCTCAGCCATCCTAGGTAAGGATTTGCCAGATTCCCAGGTAAGGACGTGGAGCTGTGCCTGGATCATCCAAGCCCAGGGCTGGTACCTCTAGGCATCACGAGAGTGGGGGTGGGGCTGTGCCCTCACAGACCTGCGGGGCCCACAGAGGCAGCCTGGTGAAGGGCAGAGTGGGGAGAAACAGGTGAGGCATGGCTTCTCCCTCCCTGGCTTTCCTGGGTGGGCTCAGTTACAGGGGGGAGTGGCCTCTCCTGCGCGTCCCGCCGCAGCCGTGTCTCTGCCTCTCCGCTTGCCAGTCAGGAACAGGCCCTGTCATGCCTCTGGCAGCACAGGAACCCCCAGGCAGCTCTGGGCTGCCATTCCCTTCCTTACTGCCGCCAGACACCGCTCTCTAGCTTCCTCTGGAGTGTGTGAAAACCACAGGGTTTACAGCAGCTAATTGCGCCACCGAGTGGCAGAATCGTGCACTGCACCCTGGAATCAAAGCCGCTTGGGAAATATTCCTAGAATCCCCCAAACCCGAAGCCGCTTCCACCAGCTTTCAGAGGAGATGTGGGGCAAAGATGGAGTCCAGCTGGTGGTGACTCTCCTTCTGGCCAGCCACGGAGTTCTTCCTTTTTCCTGGGAACGCCTGGCTCCCTTCTCCACAGTTCCGGAAAGACTTATAATTAAGGAAGGTGTCTGGCAGGAGGCACCTGCACCTGCTTTTGGCTTTACTCTTGACCAAGGATGAAGGCAATGCAAATAGCATTCCTCGTCAGACCTGACTGGAGCTCAAGCTTCATGAAAGCAGCACATGGTGGAGACTTCTTGAGCCTCAGTTTCCTTCCCCAGTTGTAAAATAGGGGTCCTAATACTTGACAAAATTGCTCAGATCAGTCCCTCTCATCCTTGGTTGCAATCACTGTCACCCAGAGAGCAGGCGAAACCGCTGATCTCTGTTTCTATCTCCGGAAATGCTGATTTCATTATTCTAGGGTGCAGTCTGGACATCAGGATTTTTTTTTTTTTTAAGTTTCCCTGGAGATCCTAGTGTGAAAATGAGGTCAAGTATCCCTGATTTCGACAGTACCTAGAGCCTAGGAGCCTTTTCATAGAGCTCTGAAAATGTCGGAGAACCAAATAAAAGTTATCGTTCCAGAAAAGCAATAAGATGCAAAATAACTGCACGTGATGACCTCACTTATAGCAAATTCTAATTCAGGCAAAACGAATCTATGGTGTTAGGGGTCAGGAGAGCAGCTGCCCTGGGGTGGGGTGTAGTGAACAGAAGGGGGCCTGGGGAGACTGCTGGGTACCCATGATCTGTTTCTCCAGCAGAGTGCTGGCTGCACAGATGGGCTCGCTTTGTGAGAACTCATGGAAATGTACACTGAAGATTTGTGTATTTTTCTATACATATGGTACATTTCAATAAAATTTACCAAAGTTTATTGGCTCCAAAATAGGAAAAGAAAACACAACACTGAAATTAATGTTTCACTGCATATCTAGAAAATGTAGCACTGTCCAACATTGTCAACTGTCAACCGTGATTCAACTCAACTCTGTATGTATGTGTGTGTGTGTGTAATTTAGGGCACGTTGTGGATGTCTAGGACAATGTTTGGTATATTGAGGGGCGGTCCCTGGTACCTAAGAAAATCTTAAAAGAGCCCAGGTTTACCCCAGGAGCTCTGAGCCTTGACCCCATTATGTACAAAACCATGTGCCTTTATCAGGGAAAGGCATTCGGCAGATTCGTAAAGGGCTATGTGACCACCCCCTAAGAAAAGGCTGAGAACAATTGGTTTTGAGGAGTCAGTGAGAAACTGGCCAAGACTGTGCCTACAGGAAATAAGTGTCCCCTAATGTCTTCTGAGGTTTCCACGTGGCTGTCCTCAGGCAGCTTTGGGAGGATTCATTCTCCTGGCAGCACCCAGGGCAGACAGTGCCGAGCTCCCAGCTCTTCCTCTAAGGGGCCATTTAACGGGCTTGTCTGGTCAGCGTCTGCTGGATGGTAGGACTTAGCCTGCAGCCTCCTGGAGCTGCACCGGGGCTTGTGGTTTTGAATCAGGGACGGCAGAGGAGGTGGAGGAGTGGGAAGGGAGTCAGAGAGCTGCCACAGTCTGCCGACCCCAGGTCATGCACTTAGCTACCCTGAGTCCCAGCTCTGTCCTCTGCAAAATGAGAGCAGGAGGAGAATGCATTTTTGTAAATGATGATCTATTTCTACAGAGTAAAATATTACTGTTACTGCTGAAGTTACACCAGGACCTCATTATACACTGGCCTCGTGCTACGGACTTACAGCCAGGTTCCAGGTTCTTCCATAGAACAAACATATTTATCCAAGGGTTTGCTGATTCCCTAATATATGCTAGGAACATTCATGTACATTATTATTCCATTTAGTTCCTTCACACTCTGGTGGGCGGTTATATTTGAATTCTTATTTTATAGATGAGGAAACTGGCGTTCCAAGTGGTTAGGTAGCTTGACAAGCGCCCACAGCTAGTAAATGTCAGAGTAAAGACCTGAACCTAAGTGTCAGAGCCCAAACCCTGCTCTCATTCTGCCAGCGTGTCACTCTGCCAGGCGAGTGGGAGACTCCGTTTGACCTGGATTCCCTCCTAACGGCAGACTCCAGACCTAGGGAGAAGCATGTGGGCAAGTGTGGACACAGAAAAATTAGCTTTACAGAGGCCTGATGGGGCTCGTTATTTTGGAGTAATTCAAGTTATCGATTTCTGTAATGGAAAAGTGACTGGGGACCAGCTACCACCTGAGAGCAGTCTGAGCAAAGCCCCGGAAGGGGGAAATGTTATACATGGCTTACTGGAACTTGTGGACGGCAATGGCCTTCTTCCCTCTGTCCCCCGTTCCTTGGTAAACTCTTGGAGGGTGGCGGATCTCGTCTTACTCATCTCCACCACCTCCGTGCCCCTGGCCCATGTGCCTGTCAGGGGGAGTGGGCAATGCAGCCCACCAGGAGTGCCGGCAGGCAGAGACAGGCAGCAAGGACAGGAAGGTACAGATGTTAAATGCTCCTGGGGCAATGTGACCTGAGATCCCCTTAGGCAGACGCAGACCAGTAAGCGGCCCTGATGCTACAGTTCGACTGCACTTGGCCACAGACTAACTCAAAGGGTAGAGGCAGCGACCCCAGCCCTCCCCTGTGCTTGCACAGCTGCTTTGAGTTGCCCTGGCCGTGAGATCTCATGGCTCTCCTCATGATCTCCACCTGTCCTGGGAGGCGAGGGAGGGAGGAGGAAGTGTGCATCCTCCTGGGGCTGAGTACATTTCCTGGAAAGTCTGGGTCTGGGGCCCTAGAGAATGGAGCTTCACGGTTGGGTGGGTGGATGGACGGACAGACAGGTGGATGCATACAGAGAAGATGGGTGCCGGGAGAGGACTGAGGGTTCAGAGGTGAGTGAGAGGGCGGCCTAGCTGGAGATGGATGCTCACAGACCATTCACAGGCAGAGGCAGGTGAATGGATGGGTACTGATCAGCCCTGTGCTCCCCAGGGCAGATCTACATACAGGGCTGGAGCTCTTCAAAGGAAAGATACTGTGGCACCCGGTCCCCAAATGAACTCTGCATTTGAGTGATGGATGTGTCTCGTTGGGAAGGATTCTTACAGGTCTAACATCGCCCCGGTTAATGACTTATGGATTGTTGTAAAATCAGGCAGTGCTGGAAGTGAAAGCAGGAGATTAAAGGGCCTGGGACAGATTTTATAATAATATCTGCATTTTATCAGTCAGGCGCTGCACTGCGTGCCGTGCAAGCTTTAGCTCGCAGCTTTGCGCGTTGTTAGGCTTCCTTTCGTGGAGGAAGAAACTGAGGTTTGGAGAGAGGAAGGGGCGTCAGGTTACTCACAGGTCTTGTGGGGGGAGCGTCTGGGAGTCAAGCCTCAGTCTGCCTGATCCCAGAGTCTCAGGGCAAATAGAAGGTGTTAAAGGCAGATGGAAGGAAGGAGGGAGGGAAGGCCATAGGAATTTTGGATCAGCCCTCTAAGAAAGAATGCGGCATTCTGGCCCACAAGACAGATTCTGTGTTGGGGTGAGGCTTTGAGACCCCTCTCTTCCCTCTTTCCTCTCTCGTGTCTGCCTTCAAGGCCTATAAATCTTGAGCCAGGGCACCTGAAAATGCAGTGCAACTACGTATGGGGTTTACCTTCCTCCCTGTGGCCCCAACTTGTTCCTCTGCCATGGTTCCCGTGGGCAGTCGGGGAGCTGATCGGGCTTGTCTCCTTCCCCAAGAGCTCTGCACTCAGGTGTGGGGTGGAGGGGGAGAGTTAGCCCTTAGATTGATCTTCCGGGGGAGAGAGGGCTACGTTACGGATTCTGGGTGATAGGTCCTTCATGGCTGCCGCAGGGCCATGAAGAAGGACGATGAGTTCCCTCTCCAGCGAGTATTCTGAGCCCCAGGGCCCCCGTCAGGCAGGCAGGCCAGGATCATGAGGTTCTAGGCAGGGGTGATGCAGGTCACCTCCACCACCTCCGTGCCCCTGGCCCATGTGCCTGTCAGGGGGAGTGGGCAATGCAGCCCACCAGGAGGGCCGGCAGGCAAAGACAGGCAGCAAGGACAGGAAGGTACAGATGTTAAATGCCCCTGGGGCAACGTGACCTGAGATCCCCTTAGGCAGACGCAGACCAGTAAGCGGCCCCGAATGCTACAGTTCAACTGTATCTGGCCACGGACTAACTCAAAGAGTAGAGGCAGCGACCCCAGCCCGCCCCTGTGCTTGCACAGCTGCTTTGAGTTGCCCTGGCCGTGAGGTCTCATGGCTCTGCTCACGATCTCCACCTGTCCTGGGAGGCGAGGAGGGAGGAGGAAGCGAGCACCCCGACCCCGCTCAGCTCCTGCCGGGGGCTTCCTGAACACCAGGATTTTAAGGTGGGTGAATCCTCCTGGGGCTAGTAAGTACCCTCCTCCCCCAATTCCCCACCTTGGCTGTAGCCTCCCTTCGCAGCTGAGCGGGACCCGCCATGCACCTACTACTTCCACTGGGCTCTTTCTTAGCTGGGCTCCATGGGCCAAGCGTGGTTCTTTGGTTCGCTCGGTGGGCACTTACGCGGACTCTGATTCTGGGTCAGCACCGTGAAAAGAATGAGCTCTACACCCCCTCCCATCCCCCGCCTATTTCGGAAACTGTTGCCAGACAGTGGCAGGTCTGAATCACCACTTTTGCCACTCAATTGCGCGTATGAAATACTTTGAGTTTTCTGGAGGAGGAGGCAGGGGGAGCAAGGAGGAGCCCCAGGTGGGCGTCTGATGCCCCACTAGGCTGTGGTCCTCTGGAAGTCACTGTTCTTTTTGGGCCCCAGTTTTCACAGCTGAACAGGATGAGGGAGGACTAAATGACTTCTCAGATCCAATCCCGAGGCCGGGTCACTAGCTGCTGGTGGACCTGTGCTCTGTGCAGCCTGGTCAGTGGCACGGTCTCTTTGCTCAGTTTACCTAATTTTATGGTGATTCTCTCTGGGAATGGTGCTACGTGAGAACTAAGTGGAGCAGCACCACAGCCCAGACCCCAGGAAGGTCTGCTCTGCTGCCTTAGGGCTATATTTGGACTTGAGGTCTCTTCCCTGGAAAGCTGTCAGCTGCCTGAGGGCGGCCAAGATCCTCCACATCTCCCACACCACAGAATCCCGGGAGACCTGGGCCACAGCAGGGCGCCCCGGGAGCCGTGTGAGCTTTGGCACTGGATAGACCCAGGCTCCATCCTGACCTTTGCTACTTATGAATATTATTATTTTTTTAAGATCTTATTTATTTATTTGACAGACAAAGACCACAAGTAGGCAGAGAGACAGCAGAGAGTGGGGCGGGGGTGGGGGGAAGCAGGCTCCTCACTGAGCAGGGAGCCCAACGCTAGGCTCGATCCCACGACCCTGAGATCATGACCCGAGCCGAAGCCAGAGGCTTCAACCACTGAGCCACCCACTTATGAATATTATTAACATTGGAAATTTATTTGGGGCTTTACTATGTACCAGGCACCATGTCGAGTGTTTTAGATCATCTTGTTTAATATTATGACTCCGTGAGGTAGGTATTATCCCCATTTTACAGATGAGAAAACTGAGCCTAGAGGATAGCACATCTACTTTACATTTCTGCTCAAATGCCTCTTTCCCAGAGCAGGGCTCTCCCGCCCCCAGCCCAGCGCTCTCCTCTCCATGTGCCTTCGTGCTGCTGCCCCCACTCCAGCACGCCTGTCCCCTCTGACACACTATATCCTTTACTTCTTAGTAGTTTAGCACCTGCCATATGTCGCCAGGCCATTCTGGAATCTTTGGCAGTGTTGCACACAGACGTATGGGCTAAGACATGAAAGCAATGCCCAGCTCACAGTATGAGTCCCACCAGGGAATGCCGAGTGACAGCTGGTTGAATAATTTGCCCAGGTGTGTGTTACCTGGCGGTTGTTCCCCAGAAGGCTTCAGTGGCCGGTCTGAATCACCGCTTTTGCCACTCAACCAGCCCTGGGACCTCGGGGAACTTGTTCTTTCTGAGCCTTGCTGCGTTGGTGAGGAAACAGACGAGTAACATTTATCCCATAGCACGGGTGTGGGGAGTCCTGGGGCCTTTCATGTAAACTTCTGGCCCCATGACAGGCGTTCCGTACATGTTAGCTCCTTCCTCCAAGGAGGCCTTTTTTCCTCTTCTTGTTTCTCATTTTTCTCTCATGGTCTACCCTTCAACCCCTTCGCCATTCAAGCCCCGTTCCCTAGGAGGATGGCCACTGAGGAGGGGTTGGTGTGATCCGTGGCGTCAACCAGCCCGTGCGCTCTCCCCGCCTCCTTCCTCTTCGGGGATGTGTCTGTTGCTAAGGAGACACCACCTCAGGCCTGACAGGATGTGGCTGGGGTTCTGGCCCACACTGCAGGCGAGAGACAGAGATAGGGCTGACCCCGGGGAGAGAGAGAAGGGGAGGGACTTGGCTAGCCTCCGGGGCTGGCAGTCTGGGTGGGATGTCACGCTGGAATCTGCTGGAAAACCCCAGCTGGCTCCCCAAGAAAATGAAGTGTTTGTCTTCTTGCCTCTGTGGGGCCTCTGAAGAAATGACCAATGGCCCTGTTTGGGAGGCTGAAGTGGAGCTCCTGTTGGGTCACAGTCTAGTGGTGCCGGTGGAGGTGTGATGCCCAGACCCTGGGAGGGGGCCATAGCAGCCAGAGTGACGCATAATCAGACTCTTGGCCCTCAGAATGGCACCTCCCCAGAGCAGGGCTGGCGACGGAGTGAAAGCTTGAAGAAGCTGTGTGGGTGATTCACGGCTCTGCCTTTGCAAAGGCCGGCCACACCGGCTGGTGAGGGAACTCGGCCTGGACACTACCGCCTCTTCTTGCCGCCGGAGTGGGACTCTGTGATGACTGTCACAGATCCTAGGTCCTTCCTAACCCATCCCCTGCCCCTGGGCAGCATGGAGGGATGGTGGATTTTTGTCACCAACTAGTGACCGCGCACCGCCCCCCCTACCCCAGGGAACAGGAAGGAAGCATCTGTGTTAAGAGCTCAGGCTGGGGGCCAGACCGCTCTGATGGGGTCCTTCCTCTGTTTGTCCAAGCTCTGTGTGAGCCGGACAAGCCACTTAGCTTCTCTGTAAAACTGGGGTCATCACAGCACTTCCTACTTGGGACTGTTGTGAGGATTACACACGCGGATTCTTCTAAAGATCTTCGATCTGGCCTAGACACACCAAGCTCACTAAATGTGGCTATTCTTCTCATGTGGGGGGGTACATTCCTGGGGAAGAGGAGTGTTCTTGGGCAGAATAAAAATGGTATTAATATTATTATTACTAGAGTGAGCCGGGGCTGCCCCAGATGGGGTCCAGCTCTGTTCGCACGATCCCCTGTAGGCCTGTGCCACTCATCAGCCCTGGAGCCATGTGCAATTTTTGTTAGAAACTCAAGTCACGTAGAAGGCAAGGGTGATGTGAGGAGCTTGAGCGGGGCTAAGGGACAAAGAAAGGACTGAACTGTTTGTGCTCAAAAGGGGCAGGCAAGGGTGTAGACACCTGCAGGCATCAGAGGAAGGTAAGTTGGAAGAAAGAGGGATGGGGAGCCTTTGCCTGGCTAGCTTGGTGTGGCGCTGGGGCCAGTTCAGCACAGACCAGCAAATGTACTGGACTGGCAGGACTTGGCGCAGAAAGCCTGGATTCCTGGCCCAGCGGGGAGGCTCTATTATTTGGGGGCAGGTAATGCTGAGTTGGGTCAGTACTTGCCTGGACTCTGTATCTTTTAGCCTCATATTTCTCTCAACACAAGCACCGTGGGGGCAGGAGACGTGATGCCCTTCATTGGACCTTGTCACCTTCCTCGTGGAAGGGACCCAGTGCTTGTCACATAGGAGGTTCTCGATGAATGCTTATTGAATGAATATTTGAATGAGTGAACGGATGCAAGGAGCTTGCTTTCCGGTGTAGCCACCCAAGAATTTAGCTAGATTTTTCAGAAGGTCCCTGTAAGTCCTGCTCTCATCCCATGCACTGGGCTCCTCCACCTGGCTGGAGGAAGACAGTGTGGGGACAGTAAACATGTCATCTCTACTTACCACTGTATGCCCAGAGCCTAGCTCAGTACCTGGCACATAGTAGCAGCTCAACTAATACTTGTTGAATGAATGAATCACATCCAGAGTAAGCCTTCTTACCCTGGAGCTGGGGTATTGTAGCTGTGCTCTTGACAGCTGGGGGAATTTGGAGCTCCTCTCGGTTAACTCATCTAGCCCCCCCACCAAGCAGGGTATGGTGACACAAATATACCCTGTTATAAGAAACTCGCTGTTATTACTTTAGAAGGTATCTGAAGTTTGCTGCGATCCTGAATTTTCTGATGTCCTTGGCAGGCTGTCTCACGAGGGGTCCTGTCCCTTATTTCTCATGCTGTTGTGTGGAGCCTGTCAATGGACACTGTTATCTTGTCATTTAGCATTACATTTGGAACTACTGCCTCTGTGGGTTATGGGTTTTACTTATCTTACTATCTTAGATCTACTTGTTCCTTTTGAGAAAGGCAGTAGCTTTCAGAATGACTAGGGAATAGGTTGAGCAGTGACAGCCCTGTCTCTTACCCCCTGACAAGATGGTGTGCTAGGAAAGGGCCCTTGCCTTGCCTGGGGACCAGCTGGCTCTGTGACCTTGGGCAGATCGCTTCATCTCTCTGAGCCTCATCTCTGGGCCCATCCATGCCTTTATTCTACACGAGCACATAGGAGTGGGGCTGCCCAGAGGTGGAGCAGTTTTTAAGTTGTTATATGCTTTCCTGTGAAAATGTAGCTGTTTTTATTTTGAGACTTTTCATTTAAGCTCCTGTTCTGAGTGTAAAAACAGTACTAGCTATGAGGAATTCATATTTCGTGATTTATTGGGAATATTATTATTATATTAGAACATGGTAGGTTTTTTGTTAAATATGTTTTTAAAATGCTTGCTCTGTTCTTAAATGTGATTTTATTACATCCTGGGGCAACTTTTTTTCCCCATGAAGAGTAGATCTGTGATTTATAACAAGCCTTCAGTACCGAGGCTGCTTGTGAAGATTTTCTACGGTGTTAACATCGTTCCCAAAGGGTCCCCTGGCTACAGAAGCTTCCTGGTTTCTAAGCATATTGCAGAGGAGACTAAGTTGCCAGATTCTTTCTAGAAATCAGGGTAACTTGAGACTAGCCATGTCTCTGTCCAGCCACACACTGAAGGGTCTGAGAAAGGAAAGGGCTTTAGGGATATGCCAGACCAAATCTCCTACTCTTTCGATTAAGAAAACTAAGGCCCAGTGTAGAAAAGTGACTTCCTCCAGGTAGAAGGCCTGGAATACTCCCTTCATAATCTGCCCCTTGCTCATCCTACATCCCTTGCCTGCTTCAAACTCCAGCCCCCCAAATGTGAACACTGGTGCACATCCCCAAACCACTGTTCACACTCAGAGCAGATACTTCCCCCGTCTTGTGATTTGCTTTCCAAGTGCCCCGGGATGGAAGGACTACTGCTAATTCAACATTCCAACCAGCATCTACTTGCCCCAGACACATATATATATATATATATTTTTTTTTGCACCAGCTAGGCACTAAATATCCAGCAGAGAGTTTATTGGCATAATTTCTCCAGAAAGTGGCTGGAAGACTTAGCAAGTTCCAACTTTAACATTTTTATCAAGAGTCCCAAAGGGTCACCTTTTCCCCTCCCATCATGACCACCAACTCCAATAAGGCTTTCTCTACCACAATGAGTCAGGGTGCACAGAGCAGAAACAGCACAGGCCAAACCAGCAGGCACATGGTACATGAGTCAATCAACAGCAAGCAACCGCCTGGGAGCCATCTTTGTTAAGGGCAAAATAGGGTCCTGTGACACTGGAGAATACAGAAAAGACAGGACTACCATGATTCTTCTGAAGAAGTGAGGGAGGGTAGATGGGGTAGGAGGGGAGACTTTCCTTTTCTCTTTTCCTCAGAAAACATCCATAGAAAGCCTTCACAAATAACTAAGATTACATAAATATCAGTAGCTTCCAAGCTTCCCTTTTCAAAGATGGCCACCCCTGGGTTCATTTCGAGGGAGCGCGCAACAAAATCTGCTGGGCGTGGAGAGAGAGACAGGCAGCGGGAGAGATTTAGTTTTCCACAAAGGTTTTTTTTTTGTTTGTTTGTTTTTGTTTTTTTCTTTTTTCCTTTATTGATGGGATTTAAAGTGCATATAACTGAAGGCAAAGTCCAAGGCCTAGAGAGAGATACGAGGCCCGAGAGAGAGGCTCAGAGATTCTAAAGGCAGCAGAAGGATACCCACCTAAAAAGGCCACTTGAGCTGCAAAAAGGATGGGAGAGAGAAAGAGAGAGAGAAAATGGGAAAAAGAGAAAGGGGGTTGGGGTGGGATGGGGGTGGGGGGAAGCATTTGGGAGGAAGAAGACAAACACCAGTTCAGAAATTCAGACAAAGATGAGTAGCAGGAGCTTGTTTCTATCCCTGGCAGGAGAAGACGGGCTGGCCTTACGGTACACACATTTGTTTCAGGGAACGTGAGAAGGGGAGGAAAAAGAGCAACTACTTCTGGGCAGGGCGCAGCACCCCAGGGACCCTTCAGATGGTGGGAGTGGTGGTGGTGGGCCTTCTCCAAACCTCTGCCGTGGTCTTCCCTAGAGACCCAGTGGGGGTCTCAGGAGACTCCAGCCAGCTAGGAGAAGTCAGGGCTGGGGACCTCGATCGGGCGCCTCCCCAGGGCTCCCCAGCGGAAGACCACTTGCTCGTGTTGCACTGGGCCGTGGCAGGGCCTCACTCACCCACACAGGCTGTGCCGTCCTCGTTGGGCTCGTAGCCCCGACTGCACCTCTTGTTGGTCCGGCACCTGTAGCTTCCGTACGTGTTCACGCACACGGGCTTGTCTCGAGGGCACACGAATGGGAACTGGATGCATTCATTGGTGTCTAGGAAGTGAGGGGAGTGGCTCACTGAGGAGGTGTGGGGCAGTGGGACCTTGCTCAGCCTCTGTCGCCCCACCTATTCTGTGACCTTGGGCATGTCCTTCTCTCTAGGCCTCAACGTCCTCACTTTAGTCCTTTTGGCTGACTTGTTCTCTACCTGACCTCTACATGTTGGGGGTGTCAGGCTTCCTCCCAGATCTTCTATCCACCACACTTTCTGTGGGTGGTGTCTTCATACATGGATGAGTCCAGATTCCTGTCTCCAGCCCCCAACCCATCTCTGGGGCTCCAGACTCGTGAATCTCATGTGCTTCTCACACTCCGTAGGTCCAAAATGGAACTCTAGGTCCCGCAGCCTTCAAACTTCTCCTGCCCACGACCCCATCTCGCCTAAGGCAGTCACACCCCGTCACCCACTCTGCTGCTTGAGCGTGGATAGGAGTGATTCCTAGTTCCTCCTCTTCCCTGACCTCTGTAGGCAATTTCATAACCGATCCTGCCACTCTGCCCCCTCTGTACCCGTCTGTCGGTCCAGCTCCTCCTCTGCTGCAGTCTATCCCCAGCCCGTACTACGCGCTGCCCAGAGGGCCGCCGCCACCTCCGGACCTGTGCCCTGGCTGCCGCATTTCCTTCCAATCCAATCTGCAGTCCATCTTCTGAAAATGTGAATGACCCCACGCCACTCTCCTGCTTAACTGCAAAGGGCCCTAGGAACAAATTCTGGACACCTCGCCACCCTCCCTGACTTAGCACTTGGCTCCTTCCCATTCCTTTCATGCACCAGGCCCCATTCCTGCCTCGGGTGCTTTGCTTCTGCTCAAGCTCAGCTCTTTCTGGGGCTGGACCTTTTCATCCTTCGGGTCTCAACTCAAAGGTCTTCTCCCTGACCACTCTTTCTAAAACAGTACCCAGAGACACCTTTGGAAGGGTTCTTAGCCCATCTCCTCCGGCTGCCCAGTCACAGGTATGTGGTTCCCCTCACTAGAATAAATGTCTCCGCAGGGCAGGAGCTTAAGGCCTGCATCCCCAGCACCGTGCATGGCACATAAACGTCTGCTGGGTGACAAGAAGGAAGAGGTGGCCTGAAGGGTGACCTCACAGGGTCCTGCCAGTGCTCATGCCAGATGCTGGAATTTCTGTGTCCATGCACCATCTGTTTAGGGCCACTGGGGTGGGGACACGGAGAGAGGAGGGGACATATTTCCTCCCAGGCCACCCTTGGAGCTGTCCTCCTCCACTTTCTCACCTGTGGTCCTTTGCCCACGTGGCACTTTCCACCTGAACGCTTTCTCCCCTCTCCCTGCCTGGCAACCGCCTCCCCCCACCCCAGCAGCCAGTTCTCAGCTTAGACTTTGTTTCCTCTGGGGCACCTTCTCCAGCCCTCTCTAGCTGGTGCAGGGCCCCGCCTCTGGGCGCCCACACCCTCCCCTCCCCCACCCTGCCCCCCTCACACTGCGGGGTCATCGCTGTTCACCCCTGTGCCTCTCCCACAGGCTCTAAGCTCCAGGGGGAGCAGGGACTATATCTGTCTTGTTGATTCTTAGGTCTCAGTAGCAAACCTGCTGGCTTGGGATTTGGGAGCACATGCACAGTAGGTGCTTATGGGTCCCCTCCCTGGGCCCAACTTTTTCCGAGCTCAGGGCAGGAAGCACTCACAGTTCCCAGAACCGCAGTGATTCTGCCTGCCGGCAGCGAACATCACTGCCCTCTGGGGAGCCATCTTGGTTTCTGGAGCCCCTGAGGCAAACAACGCCTTTCCCTCCCCACCTGTCTCCTCTGGTCTGCAGTCTGAGCTTGGCCAGGGCTCAGGCTGGCATTCCCCAAGGAGATTCTGGCTTCTGCCCCATGCCCTGGTGCCCGCAGGCAACTCACCCAGGCAATGGCCGTTTTCCTGCTGCGAGAATCCTTGGCCGCACTGCAGCGTGGGCAGAAGCAGAGACACAAGTGAGTGAAGAAGAGCCCACCTCAGTTTCCCTCCTCGTCACAGCCGCAGAGCGGCCGTCACCTGGACCCTAGAACGAGGGGTGCTCGTAGCTCCGGGCCTGGGGGCAGCCCCTCCCTGCCAGGACCCCTTCCCTTGCACTGAGAATAGGAGGCTGGGGGACGGCCGAGAGCACATTCTGTTCAGACTCCTGCTCATCTCACTCCTGTGGGGTGCGTGTGTCTGAGCCGGGACGCCTCACAGAACCTGGCCCTCTTCAGTGACCAGGCCCTGCCCAAACTGCATACGGAGGGATCACCATGGAGCCTGCCCTTTGCTGAGATTTCCACCATCCTAGGGGCAAAGTCTGCAAATTTCGGCGAGTCCAGCTGCTACCCATAGAGCTGCAGGGTGGGGCGGGGTGGAAGTGGGGTGCTGCTTTTCTGGCTCGGAGGCCCGGACGCCTTTGCTCACCTCCAGTGGGGCTGGGTCCTGAGGTCTGTCCTCATCCCGGGGGTAGGGGATCTCCAGCACGGAGTTCATCTCCTCACTGGCCACATTCCGGCTTGTCATCTTGCCATCCGGCCACGTCACCTCCACACTGCTGGCTTCGTCCTTCCCTGCCGGACAGAAGATAGAACTGAATTTTACATTCTATTTCATGTTAATTAATTTATATTTCCATAGCCACACACGGCTAGTGGCTACCATACGGGACGATGCAGCTCTAGAGCTTACATTCCAGTGGACAGGCCAATCAGCAGGAAGCTCTTTTGCGGCGGGGGGCGGGGGGGGGGGAGGTAAAGCCTGGTGGTAAGCAGGTTGACTTTGCAGTCGTGTGTTCAAATCTTGATTGTACCACTTTCCTGCTCCATTGGAAAGAATGTGGCGAGGGTTGGGCATCTGGGGGACCTGGGGCCAAATTCCAGCCGTGCCGCTGACTTGTTATATAATCTTGGGCATGTCGCTATATTTATATACTTATATTATTTATAATTTTAGCCTGCTAGGGGCCACACTTTCGTCTGCCATTGGGAATGGGCCTGCTTCCAGGAAGCGTCCACAATGGTGGGGATAGACAGGCAAAAAGAGGAACATAAATAACGTCAGATCCTGAGAAGTTCTGTGAAGAAAACAAAAGTAGAACAAGAGGGTAAAGAGGAACTGGGGGTTGGCTGGGGGCCTTTTCTAGTGCAGGATGATCAAGGGTGATCTCGGGGAGCAGGCCCTTGAGCTGAGCTCCGAATGAAAGCTGAGGTGATAAAGAACGGGACCGTGGAAGGCCCAGGGGAAGCCCCAATCTGCAGAGCTGAGATGTTTACAGCAGCTAATGGCGAAGCGCAGAGAACATTCATGGAGAATCCGCCTGCACACACCCTTCAAGCGATGTGCTACCCTGGTGGTAGAAAGTAGCTTGGGCAGATCTGTCTGGTGTTTAGGCTGTCTCTGAGCTGGCTGCAGGCCCCTGCTTAAGGCCTTGGGACTGTCACTGCGGCAAAGTCAGGCTAATGGTTATGAACTAGGGTGGGCGGGAGGAGGGGACTGGGCCTCACCTGTGGGGAGAAGCTCTTCTCCGAGTCGGTCACCCTGGGAAAGAGGGCAGTGCTCAGCCCAGGATGGAGAGAGGGTGTGGCCCCCTCGTTGTCCCCCACCAGGGATGACCAGATGTGGGCCTAGTGCTCAGGGGTCCACAAAGCCAATCAGCTGTGGGCTGAATCAACAATACGTCACCCACGTGTTTGTGCTACTTTCCCGGTAATGTATGCAGATACTCTTAGAAAAACAAGGGGAACCAGAACGTGTTGCTGAATTTCTAGCAGCTCCGGGCCCTTATTGTCCACCAGTGGATTTTACCAGGATAGCTACTATGGGGGCGGAGGGTAGTCTGTGACACATTTTCATGTATAAAAGGAATTCCTGCATTTTAGAAAATGTTGGCAGCCACAGCCAGACTTTAAGGGGAATGTGCGTGTAGACTTCTCTGTGTAGAGGGGCCCCCTTGGGATGGGAGGCCGAGAAGGCCTGGCATGGAGGGTCCCAGAGGCCCCTTCCTCCCGGAGTCCAACACACCACTCTGGGGCTTCCAGGGGAAGCTGCCCCTTCCGGGCCACATCACCCAGTGTCGGGGTTCTCCCTGCACTGACCTCCACTGCTGCTGTGTTGTGTGTTAATGAGGCTGGTGACCTGCTCCCACGGTCGAAGGTGTCAGGGGTGGGCAGCCCCTGCCTCCGAGGGCACTTGGGGCCGCGGCTCCGGGAGAGTCTCCTGGAGCAGACCCAGAAACCAGAAACAATTTCTCCTAACCCTCTCTTCCTCTGCTCCCTCCTTCTAAAATTCCTTTTGGAGGAGGGGGTGGACACGGGATCAGGGGGTATCACCTATAGGTTTTTTCTGTTTTGAAATAGTTGCTTGAAGTTAAAGGCACCTGGCGTTTTCAGGTTGAACAGTGCCCAAATTAAGTGGCATATATAGAAAGTAAACATGTTTCCATTAAACAAAGGAGACAAAGAAGAGCAAATGTTTCTCACCTAAGCCAAGAGAACAGTTACACGAATACATTTTCCAGACTGACTGAAGTGCCGAAATAACTCAGAAGAGTCACCGAATATTCATAGACAATTGCAAATTTACATTCTGTGTTTGCAGCACGTCCTTCGGAGTCCTGCTGCCTCCCTTCCTCCAAACCCCGGGAGGGGCTGGGATTCTAAGATAAGTCAGCCAAGGAGGAGGCGTCTCAGTAGGACTCCCTCCTCCACTGCCAAGTGTTCTGCTGACTCGGGCACCCTTTCTGGGGCCTCAGTTTCTTTATCTGTAAGATGGGCATGCAGCCGACAGCTCTAGCACTCCTGGGGAGGACAGTCCTTCTTCTTCACAATGTGAACCCCTCCCCGGCCGACTGTCCCCTTGACACCCCCAACACCATCATCTCTTAGACATGGAGTCACCCTGTAGTTCCCAAAGCACCCTCATTGACTGGCAATAATACTGGAGAATGTGTCCCCCAAACTGTACCCGCTGATCTCTGTGTTAGCACCAGATCCTCTTGGCAGCACCATGCGGAAGGTACTAAATCTCTCATTTCCATTTCAGCGACAAAGGGGCTCAGACCTGGGGAGGTGATGTAAATGACTCATAGTTCCCCAGCTACGGACATCTGACCCCAAAGCCCGGATCTGCTTTGCCCTTGTTCTGCTCACTCCACCCTCATGCCCCCAACAGACCTAGCATCCAGGATCTGGGATTTAGCAGGCTTCCACCTGAAGGAGCTGCATCCCATGGGGGCAGGGAACCTAGTGATTACGTTAAACTGGGAGCATGAAGCCATAGCGTTGGGGCCACTTGGTCAGAGAGGCAGGTGTTAAAAGTCACTTCATTTGGGTGTTGCGGGAGGAGTAGGAGTCTGGGAGGCAGAGAAGGGAAGGAAGGAGCGGGTCAGGCAAAGGGTCCGGCATGGTACAGAGGTATGAAAAGGTCATGTGTATTTGAAGATCAGGGAGAAGTTCAAGGTGGGGAAGCAGAGCATGCGAGTGTGAATTAGGCAGGGGTGGGAGTGGGGAGGAGACAGGGACGGACTTCTGTGCCTTCACGTGTGAGGCTTATCTGAATCCTCCTGACTGCCCTGAGAGGGGGGTGTTCTAGCCGCATTCTCCAGGTGTAGACATTGGCAAGAAGTGACTTGCAGGTGTCTGAGTGAGGCCTGGAGCCCAGGTTCCTGTCCCCAAGCTTGGCTGTTCCTTCTCAAATCTCCAGAAGTCTCAGGTCTTTTCAGGCACTGCACAAGGGCAGTGAGGAAGCGGTCTGTCTGCTGGGGCTGTGAGTCAGGGAGTGGAGGAGGCCCCATTCACCAGGGCAGCTCGGAGGCCAAGAGCAGCAGGGACTCACCTCCGGCAGCTTTTAAAGGACAAAGGCCAAAGAGGCACAGAGAATTGCGCTTTTCAGAAGGACCAGCAAAACAGATGGTGGGAATACAGTTGGTGGAATATTTTTGCACTTCAATAAAGCAGTTTTTATGTGGGCCACTGAATTTTCCTTCCATAAATGAGCACCAGCAGGCTTGGAGGCTGCTCTGAGTCCCTTGCAAACAATTAAAGGAAGGTGCTGTAGTATGTGGTGGGGATACGGGCGTGCCATCACTGCTTGGGGTGAGCTGGCCGGTGAGGAGCCCCCGATGGGGCTGGCAGGGGCAAGCAAGTCGGTGGCGGGTGCTTGTTTTTACTCTCTGGGTTTGGTTGAGTGACCTCAGCCCTCTGCAAAGCGGGAAATGGAGAGCCAGGGTGTGGGATGCGTAGGGAGGGGGCATGGGGCGTGGTGGGGAAGCAAGGATGCGGGTTCAGAGCAACCAGCATGCAGTGGGGACCCCACAGGGGCCGTGAGCAGAAATGCTTTTTTATGAGCCTGGCTGCCCATCTGCACCAGAAGGAGCCGGCAAAGGCCAGGGTGGGCCACAGCAGGGGTGGGACAAGGCCAGGAGCACTGTGGAGCAGGGGTGGGGAGGGTGGTGGCAGACGCCGCTTGTACGGGTGAAGATGAGGGCATTCTGCACGGCCGAGTGGGCCCTTTGGGAACCCCAGAGAATGAAACATGTGCCCAGTGAGGTCCCTGAGTTTTTACTGTAGGTACAAGGCAGCCCAGACCCTCGGGAGTGAGGCGAGCACATGAGGGGCGGAGAAGCTCGTCCTCTGACCCGGGCTCCACGCAGAGATGAGCAGGACACGCACATGCCCAGGACACAGGTTGCCGAGGGGCACCGGTGCACAGCCGCCCACGTGTCTGTGTCCAGTTCTCTCGCCACCCATTGCCGCGAAGCCAGCGGGAGGCCGGGGATGAGTCTCAAAGGGAGGAAGGGAGCATCGTGAGGGCTGGAAGGGAGGCTGTCTTCCCTCCAGAGACCCCCGGCTCCCCGCACAGCCGTGTGCCCCACAGCTGTGGCTCAGTCATTTGGAACGACTAGGCAGGCCTTTCTTGTATTCATGGGCTGGACATGCCCCGAGCATGTCACCCTGAGTGCCACGAAATAAACTGGTCAGGACCAGAAACCATCGAACTGTCCGTTGGGAGGAGACTTGCTCAATGAATGATGAGTGCACCACCCAGTGAACTATCCGGCAGCACCCAAGGGAAACAAAGGAGGGGTCCCATGTGCAGAACGGCATCCCAGTTATATTGTTGAGGGGGGCGGGAAGCAAGTTTGGAAATAACGGGAAGAACATAATCATTTTCATTGGAAACAAATCCCCGAGGAGTACTTACCTGTAACTGTGCTCCCGTGCATCTTGCATGTAATAAAGTTATATCCCGGAGCATGGGCGTGGGAGCAGGCCACCCCCACACCTCCCCTCCACACTCCTGACCCCCTTTACCCTGTTCTGCATTTCCTTTTCAGTAGCGCTTAACATCTTATAACCTTTTATATATTTATGTAGTCGTTATGTTTATTACATAGTGTATGTTTCCACTAGTTCCACTAGAAGGTAAGATCAACCATGGCAAGGATCTGTGTCTCATTAGGGTTCAGCATATAGTACGTGCTCAGTAAATGCGTGTTGATTAAATGAATCAAATGGTACTGGGAGAGGGTAAAGGGAGAAACATTTACTTTTCACTTAATATTCAAAAGATAATGGTGAGATCAGAGGTTCTTTTTCCTTTCTTTGTAATGATGTTATACTTTCTAATTGTCCTATAATCAATATGTGTTATTCCTACAATCAGGAAAACCATTAAATCCTTCTTAGAACATTTGCAAGCACTGGTCTCCCTGGAAGGCCCCTGGTGGCCCTACCCCAGCCCAGCATAGCCTGGCTTCAGCTTGCCCTGCAGGGCTGAACAAACCCCTCTGATCTGCTTGTCCCCTTCAGCCTGGCTCTTGGCTACCCCCACTACCCCCAGCTCGGCTTTGGCTTCCCTCTCTAGGCTCCGTTCTGACCAGACCATTTGGTTATGTGGGCACCTGAACACACTCCCATCTCTGGGCCTTTGTTCAAGCCAGGCTAGCCCCTAGGATGCTCTCTTCTGCAACCCTCTGTGCCTTCTAAATCCCTACCATCCAGCTAGAGCCCATACTAAGCCCATGTCCTTGGGAAAGCAGGACTATTTCTCCTGTGTTTGTCCTCACGCAGCACCTGGGCCATGTGATGGTGCATCCAGATCTGCCTTGCCCCAGAGTTTCTGTGTCCATCTGCCGTTTTCAGACTGTGAGCCTGGAGGGCAGGGAGTATCTCTTCTTTGTCCCATTCATCTCTTTCCCACATCTCTCTGCATCTCATGGTTTCACCAGTGCCCTGTCTGCCTGTGTGCCCCATCCTCTCTCTTTCCTTAACCTTTCCTTTTGTCTGGCCTTTCCTCGTGGCTCCCTCTCTTCCCACCCCATAGGCGGCCCCTCAATCAATCAGGATATGCGCTATGCTGGATCCATGAAGGAGACCCTCCTGGGTTGGGGACCTTGGAGCTGCAGGGATGGAGCCCACCTGCTCCTCGCTGTGTCCCTCTTCCTGGTTCTGCTGCCAGCTCAGCCGCCTCTGGAAGTCTCACTGCCAGGCCCAGGGCTGACCCACAGGGACCAGTCCCTAAGAGCAGCCTTCCTTCTGTGACTCTCTGGGAGTGGATCCTGGCAACAGAGAGGAGCTTCCAGGGGGACTCATGGAGCAGTCTGAGCTGGAGTTCAGAGCCAGAACAAATCCTCTGGCCTTGCAAGATATCGAAGATTGGCAGTCTGGAGGGGCTCCCAACCAGGGCAGCATCTCTAACTTGTCCTGACACTGTTATGTGGAACATCAATTTCCTTGTCTATACAGTGGGGTGGGAGCTGCTGTCCAGCTGGATACTGGGTGAACATCCCACCTAGGATACTGCAGCTGTTACCCTGGTGATTGGATGGCCTTGCATGGGTCGCTTGGTAACTGAGGGGACATGGATGTCCAGGAAGAAAGAGGCAAAGCAGGAGAACCTTGGCTGGGTCCATGCAGAGCAGCTCTGGGAGGTCAAGCTCTTAAGTTATGGTGGTCAGTGGTGACCAAGGAGTCGGGATCCAAATCCGTCCCTCTCTACTTTCTGGAGATGGGATTTGGAGCCGGTTACTTAGCCCAAGCCTCAGTTTTCTGACCTGTGTAAAGGGGTTATGATTTATTGCATTGCGGTAAGAACTGCGTGAAGTTTCTTGTGTGGAGTCCGTTAGCCCAGAGCCTGGCACACTCTGAGCGCGCAAGGACAGTCAGCTACGGTGTTCGGCGAGAGAGGACTAGGTATTCAAGTCATCTGGTACGGGGCCAGTGTAGCAAATGGCTACTGTAAAAGTGACAAATGCTTCAACAGGGAGCTGACCCATTCAGGGCGAAACAGCTCAAAAACATGCTCATAGAACCAGGCCCTGGGTCCCCTAAAACTTTATGCTTCTTTTCCAGACTGCATAAATATTATGTATTCCTATAAAAGTTGGAACACACACACAAAACATATGGAAGGAAATAAAAATCACACTGCCGGGTGGGTCTGAATTTGAACATCAGCTCTGCCACCCATTGATCACGTGACCTTGGCAGGTTTCTTACTTGCTGTGATCTTCAGTTTTCCCATCTGTAAAATGGGGACAAGTAATGCCCGTCTCTCAAGGGGGGTTGCGAGCATGAAAGGACATAGTAAGGGCAAAGTTCCTCCTGGAACGCCTGAGAGTTACTAAGTCAGTCCAGCTACTCAGAATCACTGTTCCTACTTCCTGCTTTTTCCATTGTCTGTATGATATATAATATAATAATGTGTATATTAGAATATACATGTATATTAACTTCAGACCATGTTGCCTACTCTTCCAATGTTAATATTATATCTCCCCATGAGCTGCTAACACATGGGGGAGGGTGTCTGACTTGGAGCCCATGTATATTCGACTCAGATACTTTCTTAACCGTTGTGTTTTAATAAAGTCACTCTTGGCTCCTCCACACTTTTTCCAGGATTGCCCCTCTTCCTAAGAAGGCTCGTTAGACATTCCTACCCTCCCACACTATTCCCTCCCCAATGCATTTCTTTAAAAACGTTTGATGTTGAAATAATTCTAGATTCTTAGGAAGTTGCAAAATAGTACAGAAAGGCCCTGCGTACCTTTCCCCCAGTTGCCCTCAAAGGTTAGAGCTGTGCCCCTGTAGCGTGATACCAAAACTGGGAAATTCGCATTGGTACCATGTGTAGTTTTATGTCATTTTATCACATGCATGGATTTGTCTAACAACCATCACCAAAATCAAGACCTAGGACTGCTCTATCACCCCAGAAACCTCCCTTAGGTTGTCCCTTTATGTGGCCTTACCCACCCCTGGCAACCACTGTTCTATTTTCTGTCTCTAATTTAAAAAAAAAAAAATTAAGACTTTATTTATTTATTTGAGAGGGGGAGAGAGAGCATGAGAATGGGGAGGGTCACAGGGAGAGGGAGAAGCAGACTCTCCACTGAGCAGAGAGCCCGAGGCGGGGCTCCATCCCTGACTCTGGATTGTGACCAGGATTGTGACCTGAGCTGAAGGCAGGCGTTTAACCAACGGAGCCTTCCAGGCGCTCCTTTGTCTCTGTAATTTCATCATTTTGAGAATATTATATAAATGGAATCAACAGTATGGGCCTACTTTATGAGATGGGCCTTCCCCCCCACTCCCTGTGATGCCCCGGAGAGCTATTCAAGCTGCTACATATATCAGCAGTTCCTCCTCCTTATTGCTGAGTAACATTCCTGGTGCGGATGGACAATGGTTTGTTGAACTGTAACCTATTACGCGGCGCCCCCCAGGTGCTTCCAGTCTGGGCGGCTGCCGACAAAGTTACTGGAAAAATCTTGCATAGATTTTTATGTGACAGAAGTTTCTGTTCATCTGGGATAAATACCCCAGAGTACAGTGGCTGGGTCTTATAGTAGTTGTGGGTTTGGTTTTTTCTTTTTTTTTTTAAAGATTTTATTTATTTATTTGACAGAGAGAGATTACAAGTAGGCAGAGAGGCAGGCAGAGAGAGAGAGAGGAGGAAGCAGGCTCCCTGCTGAGCAGAGAGCCCGATGCGGGACTCGATCCCAAGACCCTGAGATCATGACCTGAGCCGAAGGCAGCGGCTTAACCCACTGAGCCACCCAGGCGCCCCTGGTTTTTTTCTTTTTAAAGAAACCGCCAAACTGTTTTGCAGAGTGGCTGTACCGTGTTGCTTTCCCACCAGAAATGCACCAGCGAGTGCATTTCTTCGCACCCTTGCCGGCATGTGGTGTTATCGCTATTTTTGGTAGCTGTTCTGATAGGTGTGTGGCGATGGCTCATGCATATGACAGGTGTACGGGATCACTGTTCATGTGCTCTCTTAAGCCTATAAACACAGAGTACGATTTGCTTGCTTCCCTTCTCCAGACAGGAACCAATTTTCACCCCCCTGGGGGTGATCACACTGCTGCCAAGAATGCAGGGGTTCTCTAAGCCTTCCAGCTAAGGGAAGGCACCAGTGGTTTGGGGAGGCTTTAATCACCAAGCCGGTCCCAAGAGGCCAAGTCCACAGCTGGTGTGGACGAGTCTACAGGACAATGTTCGAACAAGGCCCCAGTCTTGGACTCGGGGATGATTAAATACTCTGACCCAAAGGTGAACGAATTCAACAGAGGACAGCAGTGGGAGTCCATGCAAAGGGCAGAGCATGGAAACCTCCCTCTGGAGTTCAGGTTCATTTTGGAGCAGGGTTGCCTGCATGGCTGGTATCCGCTGCAGCCGTCGCTGGACCTGGATGTACCATACACTGGCAGCCCTCCGTTCCCGAGCATGCTTCAGGACACACTTTTAGGAGCCCACCACCATCTGGGCGCGACAGCCCATTGCCTACCCCGTCCCCTGCTCTGACTCACCTAAGCCAAAGTGTGCCACGGGCTCCATCTCACACAGGTAGCCCGAACCCCCGTCGATAATCCTCAGGTGGGCCCCGCTCTTCTTGGTGTAGAGCACAACCTTAGCTCCCCGGGCGAAGGCCCCGAACCGGGTCCGAGGTACTACTCGAAGCCAGTTGTTGTTGAAGCCCTGCAGGTAGGGAGGAAGGCAGGTGAGTATCAGGGGGTGGGGGGCAGGAGGGGCAGGGAGGGAAGGAAGGGGGAGCAGACAGAAGAGAGAAGGAAGGTGAACGAGGCACAAGTTTGGAAAGAGAGGAACTGGAAGAATGAGGGAAAAGCCAAGAGGCTCAGGAAAAGCAGTTTTTGGAGAAGTGCCGGTGGACAGTGGAGGGGCCAAGAGCTTCTCCCACGAGGCAGCCCTTCTTGGAGGCTTACTGTGTGTGGCTGCGATTTATTTCCTGGGTTTCTATTTCCCACCATGCTGGGCAAGCAAGTATCCCCGGAGCCTCTGCCCTCGTCCACCTTAGACCCAGAGGAGCACACGGGGTCGCACTCTATGGGCCCCGGGGCGCATGCGCACCTGGTTCCCCCGGAAGACAGACAGCGGCTGAGCCATGGACTCCCCGTGGGACAAGATGAGGTCCAGCATCCCGTCTCCATCGAAGTCTGTCACCACACCCCCTGTAACAAGGCAGATTTCACTCTGGCCATCGGCCAGGAGACCCAAGAGGGACAGGGGCTCCCGACCACTGCCCAGTCGTGCACATGCCCCCCTGGGGGGAGGGGGGAAGCCGAGAGCACAGCATTGGGGCAGGAAGCGGGGCGGGGGACAGAGAGCCTCTGTCCTCAGATTTCTCACAGCCGGCTTGTGACAGGAGATCATGAAAGGGGCTCCCTTTCCTTTCCCTGAACTTCACATGGAGACAGTGGGTGCCAACTGCTCAGACCATAAGGACTTCTTCCTCATCTATCACACAGGCCTTTTACTTTTGTAACTGTTGTCCATATGTCATGTCTGCACATTCATGGGCTCCTGTGGGTCCTCACTACCACACACAGAGGTAAGGAGGGCAGATGGCATTATCCTTTCCATGCATGTGCAGGGTAGGACCCAGAAGGCGAAGCACCTCTTCCAAGACCACAAGTGAGGCAGTGCCAGGACCGAGGCTTGGGACTCCCGTTCCAGTGCTCTTTCTCTGACACCAGGCTGAATACCAAGAGGGGATGGGTCAGATTGCAGGACCGGAGCCTCTCCTTTCTATCCCTGCCTGGTGTCAGAGAACCTACCGCCCATGGATTTCCAGAGCCCCACACGGATCGTTGGCTCCCCTGTTTCCAGCCCGGGGCTCCCAGGGACTCACCCAACCCTCGGGAGCTGGCAGCCCTAGCCCTCTTGCCCTCATCCTGTGCCGGGGCAGGGCAGAGACAGAGGAGGGGAGGCTGGAGCCCCCAGGTGCCCTCACCTGTGCCCCGACCCTCAGGCTCTAAGGCATCACCGGGATTGAGCTCCTCGATGAGGGGGTCACCGTGTTCCCTGCGAATGACCCTGCAGGAGAGGAGACAGGTTGTTCCTGGATGACTAATGTGCCGGCATGGCACTCACGGGCCCCCTGAAGTCAGAGGTCTACTTGCTCCCGTCTCTGTCCCCTGAGCAGCGCGGGGCCCCACGTGGGCACTTACTGAGCCACCATCTGCTCACAGAGCCTGTCTACACCCTGCCTGTTCCCTTCCTGGGTTTTAATTTACGTTGGTAAATATTGATTTTTCTTTCTCTAATGGATGAGTTATAGACAGCCTGGGGAAGGGCAGTTGATAGATGGAGAAGGGGCAGGGACGCAGCTACCTTCAACTGACCTTCCCCTTCCTTCAAGTGGCCCTGGGCTTCTGAGTTCTGGGTGTAACTAGGATTGAAACTGCTCAGATGCCACCTCCTTCAAGCCCTCCCTGACGGTCCTGTGGGAAGCAGGGCCTTCCTGTTCAGCCTTTGTCACTTCCTGCCTTGTGGTAAAGCTCTGAGTGAGTGCCTCTTCTCTCTCCAGTTGGATGGGAGCTCTTCACAGGCTGGGACCACGTGTTACTGGTTCTCGCATTTTCCCGGGCACCTGGCACAGCGTGTGGCCCCCCAGGGAAGCTCTGCGCGCGTGTCTGCAGGAGGCGAGGATGAAGTCCAGCGGCAAAGAGGGCGGAAACGGGTCCCTCTGGGCTGCAGGGCCTCTATTTTAAGCTCTGAATCACGGCAATACTTGCTTCAGAAAAGCCCACTGTGAGCGTCTTGCTCTGTCTCCGCACTGAGCTCAATGCTGATGATGGCGATGAGCTTCCCCTAATTTTTCTCACTCGTTAGATTCTTATAGCCTTGGCTGCTCTGGCCTGGATGTGTGGAGCAATACTGGGGGAGCCAGGGGGCTAGAAGGGATCTGATCTCTACCCCCATGACACTGCCGATGGCTCTTGTCTGCTCAAGTCACAGAGTCACCAGTGGGCTGGGCTGTGGCCAGTGACTTTGGGTGGGGGAGGGCAGGGGTCCCCTGAGCTGGAGCTGTGGTGGCCGGAGGGCAGGGTGCAGGGGGTCTGCTGTGGTGAGCAGCAGCCCTGGGAGAGCCATCTGTAGGCCCCAGGCATCTGTGCTGAGCTCACCCACGGGTGTGGACCGGGTGGAGGGCCGCGTGCCTGGGTGCACTCCGGCATGTGAGCTACATGTGCCTTGGCCTGCCAACAACCACAGTCCCTTTGACCTCCTGTGTACCGCAGGCTCTGCCACAGCTGGGTTCAGGTTTAGGTGACAGTGCAGTTAAGGGTTCCTAAGGACAAAGCCCAGCAGTTCCACTGCATCGACGTATTTGCCCATCAAATTCTTCGGCAGTGACTTCTGTGTGCTGTCTAGTGTGTGGGGGGCTGCGGCTGTGGTGCGCGTCAGGGAGGACGAAGCTCAGGGTCCATGACCGCAGGGAGTCTCAGACAGAGCTCCGAACGCCAACAGGGAGAGAGGCTGAGGGGACGGAGAGCTGGGCAAGCCCACTCGGGCTTCAGGCTTCCTGGAGGAAGGGCTAACAGCTGAGACCGGAAGATGAGTGTGGTCACTCAGAGGAAGACGGAGGAGCAAGGGGCGGAGGGGGCGGCCTGCCTGAGGGTCCGGGCCGGGGACAGCCCGGAACTGAACAGAGGGACAGTGTTGGAAGCTCAGCTGTAAACCGAGAAATGGAGTGTGACCAGGTTGGGGACAAAGCGGGGGTGTGGGATGAGTCCAAGAGAAGGCAGTGGGGGGCTTCCAAAGGTTTCAAGTGGAAAAGGGGTGTGGCCAGATTTGCATTTTCAAACACTTTGCTGAAGGCTCCTGTAGGAATCCCTTTCAGAGCCAGAGGCAGGAGCTGGGGAGCGGCATAGGGGTGAAGAGATGAGAACAGAGCAGAGGCAGGTGTCAATGTCAGCAGTGTGACCGTCGTATCCCGACTGGACTGGGAGAGTCCGTGTTGGCCCGCCAGCCCGCCGTTATCAACAGGACCCCTGACGCTCACTAAGCATCTGGTTTGGGTGATGAAATCCTTGGTTACCTCACTCCTCATTGCAAGATCGCAGCCTTAAGCACACGGAGGCTTTGAGTCCCCAGCATCTCCCACGAGGAGCCTGCAGTGTTCCATTCAGCGACAGAGACAGGTGGGGCCAAACCTGCAGGGTGGCCGCTGGAGTGACAGCCCGGACTATAGCCCCTCACACTCTGGGCCGTGAGCTCAGGACCCATCTGGCTCTGGGACTTGGAGCACAGTCACGTGCCTGGGAAGTGGCTCACGCTGTGGCTGTGGGAAGGCCAAGACACTAACCCATGGGACCACTATGGGGTGACCCTGTCCTCGTCCATGGCAGCCCCGGGCCAGCCTGCCCTCGGGGTGGCCAGAGGTGTGTGAGAGCCAGGTGGGCAGGTGGATGGGGGAGGGGCCTGGGTCCTCAGACCACAGTAAGGAGATCACTAGACTCCCTTGTGCTCAGCGGCCCTGGCAAGTGACACTTTATTAGCCAGAGAAGGAAAGTAGTATCTCTGTTAACGAGCAATTGATCTTCCGCAATTAATCTGGAAGTTGTGAATAAGCTTTTTCCAAGTCACCTAATTAGTAAACCTGGTGCCTTTGGGGGGTGATTACTTCCAGTCAGGATTGATGCTTTGTTAATAATCATATTTTAAAACATGCTTAGTCACAGCTCTTGCCTTTTATTAATAGTTGGGCCCCCTTCTGGGTTAGAGGATGGGGACCCCGTGGAGCTGAGCCAGGTGACCGGGCCCATTTCCTGAATCCAAGGCCCCTTGCTCCCCTGCCTCCTCTCCCCACAGGCTCCTGAGCCCCAGTAGCATGTTTAGGCCAGGAACAGGGTTGTCTCCGACCACATGGGGCCTGAGGTTCCCCAACAGCAGCTCTCAAGCTTTGGTGTCATTAAGAGTCACCTGATGCCCAGTGCACTTGTTAAAAATAGAGGTTTCTGGGCCTTACCCTGAAGATTCTGATTCAGGAGATCTGGGTGGACCCCGGAATGTACTTTAAATAAGCACTTTGGGTGATTCTGATGCAATGGTCTCTGGGCCCCTCTTAGAGAAGTATTGCCTTCGAACTTCCAACCTTTTTTCCCCAGATGCAGGTGCTTGCAGATTCCTTCCATCTGTCAATCCCTTTTCCTGGTCTACCATTGATGGTCTCATCCAGCATTTCCCAAGAGATTTTTGCGGTGTACCAGTCCCAAGAATAAAATCTTTGAAAGAGGTGTCCTGTGGTCAAATCTGTTTGGAATACTCCATCTCCCTTTCAGAAATTAAAAACACTCATGCTTGTGGTAAAGGCTCTGAGAAGTCCTGCAGCCAGTAAATCTGCCTGTCTTTGCTAACCCCAGGCACACCCAAACAAACTTGACTCTGTAACTCCTTTTTGTGGTGATGTGGATTTCTCTCCCGTAGAGGTTGGGTTCTGGGCACCCATTGGGCCATGTCCCTCTGCCTGTTTCCCCCACAACAGCAGGAAGCCAGCTTCCTGCCCCAGTTCTGCCCTTCATTCCACAGCCTCTTGCTCAATCCCTCCTTCCCTTCTCTCTGTTCCTTCATCAGGGACCATCAGGAACAGCCCTGGGAACTCCCCTCTGAGTCCTATACCTTGCTCCTGACTCCTAGCCCGTGAGAGCGAGAAGTCACTGCCAGGCTGCAGTGCCTACCGGAAGAGACGGTTGGCTGAGGAGCTGCGGTGGGCGAAGTTGTTGAAGAAGATCTCCAGTTCCTGATCATTGTCAAAGTCAGCGGCGATGACGGTACGGACCGGGGATGGCATGGAAAATTTGGGCGAGGCGATGTCCTGACAGGGGAGAGGGTGCAGGTCAGCAGACAGAGGTGTGTGTGTGTGCAATCCAAGAGAAGAGACAGCCCACCTAACACCTCCTCTCTCACCTCCCCTGGAAGGGACCTGTGGTGGCAGCACCCAGGACCACAAAGACCCTGGGCTGCTTATAGGACAAGGAGGTGAGAGGAACAGTCCCAGTTCCCACCAGCAGAGCACCTGGCTGTTCCCTGGTCAGGGTCACATGCAGCCCTCCCATCGAGGTGGGGCAGATATCAGCATTCCCATTTTACAGGCAAGGTGAGGGTGTCCTGGGGGAGGGAGGGGAATCACCCATGGTCATGGCTAAGGATGGGGCGGTAGCCGGGGCTTCTGACTCAAGATGCTACGTCCCTTCCTCCTCTGCAGGAGAGTCAGAAGTGGGGGCTGGGGGGTGGGGGACGCTGGAAAGTGCTCTGCACTTGAATCCAGGCTTCTCTCCCGACTGGCCATGTGACCTTAGGCAAGTCATTAGCTTCTCAGGTCTCACTCTCTCTGTCAGTAACATGGGGCTTGGAATAGTGTGGCTCAGGCTGTGAGCACTGCGTGTAAAATGCCTGGGAAGCACTGGGCATGAACCAGATCCTTGGCACCGGTCCTGGCCTTGTTCATGCCATCAGTCCCACGGAAGGCAGGAGAGGGGGCTTCTAGCTGTGTTCTTGCTGTTATCTTAAGTTTTTTTTCCTGGAAGTCTTTTGATATTTTTGAGACCCTTGCTCTGGGGGTTTGTAGTATCAGATACATTTGCCTGGGGTTCATGGGGAGACCCCAGGCCCAGAAGAGCCCAGCTTGGACCTCGAAGTGCTGACGCAGCCTTGGAGGACCCGGCAAAGGGTCCCAGGGGTGGGACTTTCTTTTGAAAAAGAAGAAGAGGCATAGAGAGCAACCTTCTGATTATAAGAATATTCATCACAGAATCTTAAAGATTCTAGCAGCCTGTCTGGCTCTCAGGGCCCATCTGGAAAGGGTTGGGAAGGGACAGTTCATGTTTCCAGGAGTGCCCCTCGTGCCCACTGGCCTGGCCCTGCTCCTTGGCCTCTCACTGCAGGTCCCCCCTCCAACCAATGCAGGAAGGAGCCAGCCTGGGACAGCTGGCGAGCTGCCTGTTCTGGGGAGCCCAGGAGGGAGGTTGTCCCCATCAGCATGGTAATGAGGCTGATTAAGAGCCTGGCCACTTGGCCAGGGTGGGCTGAGCAGGGCCTTAAGAGCTGGAGAGAAAGGGACCTCAGGATCTCTAAGTCATTATTATTCTATTGATCCTATAAAAATGGAAACCTACATGGCTCCCTCGGGGTTCCCCCTGGACGCCCAGGCTTCTGAGATAACGTATGTAAAGCGCTTAGCACAGTTCCTGGCACATGGAAGACACCTGATACATGGGGCGTTGATTATCATTGTTATTGCTCCTCTGAGCTCTGGGGAGGGGCCACCAGGAGGCCGGGCCGTGTTCCTCAACCACAGCACACTGATGTTTGGGCCTGGATCATTTCCTGACTGGGGGGCTGTCCTGTGCGTTACAGAACATTTGGCAGTACCCCTGGCCTCCACCCACTGGATGCCAGCCATACCCCTCTCCCATTTGTGACAACCAAAAAGTGTCACAGACACTATCCCCAGACATGTCAAATGTCCAGGGGAGAAAATGACCCCTGGTGGAGAACCTGAGTTAAGACAAAAAGCTGGGGGTGGGGGTGCGCCTGGGTGGCTCAGTCAGTTGAGCGTCTGACTCTTGGTTTTCGCTCAGGTCATGATCTCGCGGATCATAGGATTGAGCCCCACATGGAGCTCTGCATCTGGTTCTGCGCTCAGTGGGGAGTCTGCTTGAGGATTCTGTCCCTCTGCCTTCCCCCAGCTTGTGCGTGTGTATGCCCTCTCTCTCTGTCTCTAAAATAAATAAATCTTAAAAAATAACAAAAAGCTAAATAAGGATGAAAATCATCCTGGATCCTGCGATTAACTGCTTGAGTTCAGGGCAGGCCTCCTTCTCACCCAGAGAGCCCGGGTCTCAAGGGAGTGAGCCGCTGGGCCTGAGCGTCCCCAGGTGGCTGCTACAAGGGAGGAAGCTTGCGGCGGTGACCCAGACAGAAGGGTCCCAGAGACTCCTCTGGGACCATGAAGCATCGGGAAAATTCTAACTCCCCCAGGGGACTTTGGCAAGACCTAGGTACCTCCAGAACCATCCAGACTCACTTGAGATCAGTTTCAACCATCCTATGAGAGCTCCAGGAGAAAGCTCCAAACTCCAGCGCACCAGGCGGTGGCACCCAACAGTCCCTTTGAAGAATTCTTGGCATCGCAGTCTATTGACAGCTCAGGGAGGGGACACAGAGAGGGACTGGAGGGGCCCACCACCTGCCATTTGTCCTTAGGGGCCATGGGAGCTCCGGAGTCTCAGCTTTCCGTCTGTCCCTCTCTTGCCTACCGCACCCTTAGCCAGAACTTAAACTTGAAAAAATCAGGTTTTCCAGGAGCCACCTGGAAAACTACTGCCAATCCAGGAACGAAGCCGAGAGCCTGCATTGCCCTGTTCCTGCCCACTGCGGGATGTTGCTCTCCCTCCTCTGCGAGTGGCTCTCCCTGCCCCGGGCACTAGAGATGGTACTGAAGCCCAGGCTGGACTCCATCGTCTTCCCCTAGATGTTGCCTTCACTGTGGCTGTCCTGCCTCCAGGCCCTGCAGAGCCACAAGCCCCTTCTCAGCCTGGTGGGAGGCACAGGAAGGTGGCAGCCCTAGGGCATCCAGGGCCGCACGCAGTGCTGTGGGGATGGGCGGGAGGGGGCTGGGGAGGGAGGGCGAGGTCCCTTCTTACCCGAAAGCGGACCTTCCCATGGGCACTCATCTGCAGGTAGAGCCGGTGGGGGCCATTCCAGTTGCCGTAGACAATATCCACTTTGCCATCGCGGTTGAAGTCGGCCAGGGCGACACCTCGCCCGTGCTGGTGGGGGTCGTCCACACCTGGGGAGGAACGACAGGGTCCCTCAGGGCTGCACCCCCTGCAGGCCCTAAAAACGCTCGCCTTGCTTGAGCTCCTTGGAGAGGCACAGGGAGGGTGACCCTTGCACCGACCCTGCCCTCCCAGGGCGCAGATGGGGAGCCCCAGCGCCAGCTCAGAATTTCTCCCTGGGGGCAGGAGGTGGGACAGCCGTGTGGTTGCAAAGGGAACCAGACTTGCCTTCAGCGGCATCCGCCCAGCGAGCACACAATTTTCACTCAGTTTTGGGGTAGCATGGGTGGGAGAAGGGGACATGCAAAGTCTGGAGGACCAACGTCCCCTCCAGCCACTCCAACGCTGCCACTGGGGTATAGTAAGTTGGTCATCACCGTTGGCTTAAATCTCTCAGTAGCTCCCTAGTCTTGTTGGGTCAAGTTCAAGTGCCTGGGGAGCACAAGGCCCCCACCCACCCTATCTGGTCTTGATCTGGTACCCCTCCTCTCCCCACTTACTCATAAACTCTGGCGACCTGTGCTTCTGTCATTCCTTAAATGAGCGCTGCCCTTTCTGGCTTCTGGGCCTTTGCTCAAGCACATTGCTACTCCTGGAATGCTCTTCGCCTGGCTATTGGTTACCTGGTTCCTTGTTTTTCTTCTGTTCTCAGCTACTTTGTCACCTCCTCAGGGAAGCCTTCCCTGACCACTCCCATGAAAACAGCTCCTCCCAGCTACTTTGGTATTTGTCCTGACAACCTCTCATTCTTTCCCTCCACTGTGCTGATCACATTGACCATCGGGTTCCTTTGTGGTTTATCTGCTTAGTGTCCGGTTTCCCCACGAGACCTTAAACTCCATGAGGTCAGGGGCTGTCTTCTTGTTCACCTGTATTCACGCAGCATCTGACCAGTAGTTTTCAGTAAATACTTGCTGAATGAATAAAGAAACATAAATAATTTGACAGAAGGCTTCTGGGGATGTTGGTGACAGCAGAGGAAATGCCACATCATAACAAAGAAACCCACAGCGTGCCTTGGGAGCTCGGGGAAGAGAAGCCTGTGTGTCCAGTGTCGCTGGCTTCTGCTGTCCCTGCATCTGCCAGTGTCCACTGAGCTGACCCTGGTGGAGGACAGGGGCTGGCTTTGCCCAGAGGGAAGGTCTGACCTCCCGGCTGCCCGAGGAAGATATGTTCCGTCAGGCCAAGCGTGGAGCTGAGAGGTGCTGGGTGCTGGTTCTCAATACCCAGGCTGACTCTCTCAGCGGACAAACTGCCATTCGTCATCGGGCCCTCAGAGATGGGGCAGGCGACAGGACAAGATAATGGAGGGGAGAATCACAGAATCCAGGGTCCAGGGAGCTCTTGCCAGCGGCAGCCACAGAACTCCCGGGGATGGGAGCCAGCGGAAGGTGCGAGTGAGGCCCCCTGAGCACTTTGGATGCTGAGTACCCTCTTGGGGGAGGGAAGGCTCTGGACAATGAGTGGGAGGTGTGGGGAGAAGAGGCAGTGTGCCCTAGGCTTGAGGAAGAGGCTTTTCCAAGGAAGGGGGCAGCCTCTAATGCCTAGGATTAACACCCCATTAATTCTCTACAAAACTCCCCAGCCCAAATGTCGGTGGCCTTCTGTGTTGGCCCATTTCTCTCCTATCTACGAGGCACCTTGACAAGGAGCTGGTTCCCTTTCACGGGAATAATCGGTGCCAGGCCGCATTTCACAGCAGCATCTGTTTGGGTGATGAATGCCCTCTTGACATGTCTTGTTAAACCCCTGCAATCATTCTGACTTTCAATTACGGGCCTAGCACCTTTCCTCTCTCCTCCCGCCAGATACCTTCTCCCACTCCAACTTGCTCGCTCACCTCTGCTCCCATCTCTTTAACACCTTATCAAACCCTCTAGGTTTTCTCCACCACCACCTCCCCTTCATTTTATGATTTTTCAGCAATGAGAAAATTTGCTGCCAGAGTATATAGCCCTGTAGAGTGTGTGTGTGTGTAGGTGTGTGTGTGTGTGTGTGTGTGTGTGTGAGTGTGCATGCCAGGTGGGAGGCCAGGCCAGGGGAGCTGCCTCCAGCTCTAGCTCTGCCCAGGAAGGAGGAGAGGGAAAGGCACGAGGCGAGTGGACAGGCTCCAAGCGGAGGGGCGGTGCTGGAAGTGGGCACTCCCAAGCAGAGAGCTGGGGGATTACCATCTTGTAAGTCAGGGAAGATGGATTGGCAGACGCTCAGGGATTTGAGGCTTGCTGTCGGCTCTAGCTGGAGCTTGTAGGACCTTTGATCTATGTGTCTAATCTCCGCTCACCTCTTCTTCTGGAGGGTAGAGCTCGCCTCTGTGCTGCCCTGTGAGGGGCGAAATCAACCCTTTCATGGGCAAGGTGGGGAGGAAGTGGGTGGAGAGAAGTGGTCGAAGGGCAGGCTGATTAACACCCACAAACTTTCATTAAGGGTCCCTTCCACCATTCAGCAAGATTGACTTGGTGACTGTGGTGTGTCAAGAGTGAACAGTACAGCGCCCCGTCCTTGTAGACCTAGTTTATTCTAGCGACGTAGAAGCCTGATCGAGATGTGCGTGGAAGGGCAGTGTGAATGCAGATGAGGAAGTGTGAATCTCTGCCAGGCGGCCCAGGGGGAGGCAGGAAGGGCTTCACAGAGCTGAGTGCTGAATGATAAATAGAATTTCTGCAGAAGGAGAAAAGGGAGAAGGCACTTTCTAGTAAACAGAATGGCAGGTGCAAAGGCCCTGAGGCAGATGAGGGATGAACACAAAAGGAGGAAGGGGAGCAGAGCTGGGAGCCTGAAGTACTATTTTGTGTGGGTTTTAGTCCCCTTACTTAGCTATTTGTTTATTCATCTGGTTTCCCCTCTAGAACGTCCGTGCTTGTGTGCGTTATGTGTGGCAGGTAGGGTAGGATGGTACAACCTTCCTGGGATCAGCATCCCCAGCTCTAAGTACCACCTGGCACTTAGCAGGTGCTCCACAAATGGTTATTGGATTGAATTTAGTGATTAAGGTGAATGTGGGGAAGGGAACTGGAAAGAGGTGGCTCAAGCAGGACTCAGAGGAACACGGGCTAAATCTTGTTGCTGGAAAATGGATAATGGTCAGGAGTTCCAGGCTCCCCCTCTCCCCAGCAGCACATATCCCCTGTGGCCGGAGCCTTGGGGGATACAGAATGGAAGGTGACAAACAATGTTTCCCTGCACAGTGGGCATGCTTCCTGGTCCTGGTCTCCCTGAGGCCAGCGTCCAAGGGTCTGGGGCAGTGAGGGACCCAGGGCGGGGGCCACACTCACCGGCACTGGCAGCAGCATCCACGAAGGTGCCATCACCCTGGTTGTGGAAGAGGAAGTTGGGCCCATTCTCATTGTCACAGAAGATGTCTGAGGCACTGCTGCTGAGGATAGGACCCACGCTGACACCACGGCCCCCTAAGAGAGGACAGCAACCCACAGTGAGTGGCAGAAGCAGAGCCTCAGGCCTGTGAGGAGGACGGGTGGGCCTCAGAGGCCTTTGAGAAGCCGCTGTGGCGAGGCCTCTGAAGAGCTTTGAGGACAGGGGAATGCTTCTCTGAGCCTAGATCTGGGCTCGCAGTCCTGTCAGCGTGTGTAGAAGATGACTCAAGGAAGGATAAGGCAAGCGAGGGGCAAGACGGTGTCACTTTGTGCACAAGTCATGACCCCATGGCCTACGGAACACAGAGGCCATCCTACAGATCCCTCCCTTCCCTTCGGAAGCTGACTCACAACGATCCCCCAGGCCAGATCTACCCACCACATTTTTTTAAAAAAGATTTTATTTATTAATTTGACAGACAGAGATCACAAGTAGGCAAAGAGGCAGGCAGAGAGAGGGAGGAAGGGAAGCAGGCTCCCTCCTGAGCAGAGAGCCCCACACGGGGCTCGATCCCAGGACCCCGGGATCATGACCCGAGCTGAAGGCAGCGGCTCAACCCACTGAGCCACCCAGGCGCCCCTACCCACCACATTTTGATCAAGTCACAGATTTTCCTAACAACCCCCACCCCCACCTCGAGTCATCTGTATGCCAGTCAAGACTCCAGGTGTGCTCCTGGCCCAAGAACACAGGGGACTAGGTTCTGGCTAAGGCTGCAGGACATTTTCTTGACTTTGCTTGGTATAGTAAGCAACTGGGAACAACCAGTAAGTCCACCAACAACGATGGGCTGAATAGACTGGGCTGCATCCATAGGATGGACCGTTCTGCCGCCGCTGAAAAGACTGTACAGATCCATATGTGTTGGCTTGGAGGAGGGCCCATGACATACTGTTCAGTGAAAAAGCAATTCACCAAGTAATGGTATTGTGTCATCTTAGTTTTATTAAAAAAGAAAAAGAAAAAGAAAACACATGATATTTCTGGATGTGTTCATGCAAGCTTGTCCTTGAGCTTGGGGGAAGTGGGAAAGGCCACGCCTTGCGTTGTTAACCCCAGGCTGCCAGATGGGGTGGGAGTCAGGGAGGGAAGGAGAGACAGGAGTTCGCCTTTTTTGGGAATGTCTTTGTGTTGTTTGGCTTGTTGTAACAAAATCGCTTCTGCAGTTGGAAAGGGAAAAATCCAATAATTGCATACTTTTTAAAAAAGGAAGAAGTCAATCCAGCTCTACATTAGGGTTTAATGTCTCCAAGATCAAATTTGAGCTACCTGTGTCAACAAGTCCAATATGAAGACATCTGGATTTTGAATCAAGCCCCGGAAGCCATAGCCCTGGTCCCTGGGAATACTGGGCAGAAAACAGTCTGACCAGGACAGGACATGGATTCTAGTCCCAGCACGGCTGTTTATAAGCTGTGTGACCTTGGGCAATTTATGGTATCCTTTGAGCCTCAGTTTCCTCAACTGTAAAACAGGAGTAGCATGACCTGCTTTTTCTATTTTAGGATCTTTACGAGGATCACGTGAGGTGAGACACATGAAAGGGGTTTGTGAACCCTACCATCCTGTTACTCAGAGTGAGGTCCCTGGGCCCACCATGGCGGGGGGGAAGCTTGTTAGGCAGAATCCCAGTCCCTCCCTGCCCCCCTGCCAGTCAGTACCTCTCTTCTAGCAGGACCCTTGGGTGGCTATGTGCCCAGTAAAGTTTGAAAGGTGTGGCTCTAACAGGCTGTTCAGTACAATAAGAATAGTTACCAGAAAACTCAGAAGAACTGTTGTCATTTGTTAAATAAGCGGGAGCTCAGGCAGACCTGAGTGATGTTGGGCACCCCACCCCCCCACCGCCACCAACTGCCTGCCTGGCTCTGGCTGGGGAAGAGGTTTCCATAAAGTGTGCTAAAGTGGGATGGAGGTTCACTTGGTTCCCAGACTCCTCCTGCCTTCTGGGAAAGGTCCCTGGAGGAAATCAGGGGGCTTTTCTCACCTGTGAAATGCAGCCTGCCCCCCAGGTCGGGAGTTAGGGGCCAGGAGGAGGGGATGGGTCCAACGTCAATGCCATTCCCCTTGCTCTCGTGGTTGAGCTCCAGAGAAACACAGGTAATCTACTTAGCTCTCCAGGAGAGCCCAAGCCTCCTGAAAATGGAGTCACTCAATCCACAGTAATCCTGGGTAGCATCACCTAAGACGGGGCATGCAGTTTTCATTCGGAGAGCCACAGTGTGGGGCGGGGAGGCTTCTGGATGCCTTTCCTAAGGCCAGCAGGGAGGGCTGCTGGGCTGTAACCTGGGCGCCACGTAGGCCCATTCAGAGAGGAGCCCTGGAGTGGCTGCTGACAGCTGTTCCCTGCCTCCATCCTGCCAGATTCCAAACCAGGGACAGGCTTCGGGCTTTGGTGAGGAACCCCGGGCCTTGCCTGGGCCCCCGGAAATTCCAGGTGGGGCTGTGGGACTTGCCGCCGTGCAACTCCATCCTTCCTCCCCACTCCGGTGTCCTCCAATTTCCTCTCTGCTTCTGGCTCTCAAGCTGTGACACATTCTCTTCATTTTCTACAAAGCAGGTTATTTCCCTCTTGGACAAATTTCTAAATCTTTCTAATTAACTAATTGGGTTGGGTTGGAGCCTTGTACCATTTGTAACCTGTAATTATTAGAAAATTGCCATGGTAACCACACTACTAATTAGTGACAATTTATTGCCATGGCAACCGGACCATAACAGAGACGTTACCCACGACTCCCTCTTGGCAAGTTCGCCGCCCAGTTGGGGAGCAGGTGATCGACAGTCAGGGAGCCAGCCCCTTGGGCAGCGGCCCCAGCGGCCTCAGGATGGAGAGCCCAGTTCGGGGCTGAGGCAGGGGCTGCCGGGCGTCTGTGCCCCTTGCTGCGCTGCAGAGGTGCGTTCCCAGGTGGAGCACGTAAATCTTCTCCAAACCAGTAACATCCATCCACCCTGCAGCGTCCATGGCAGAGGTTCCCGATTCCGTCTCTTCTCCCTGACGTTCTCCCCTCCCCCAACTCTCTCTCTCCCGAAGTTGAGCCCACGCCTTCTGGGGTCACCCAAGGGGCAGTGAGAAACTGCCTCAGAGGACGACGTCCCAGTAGGGAGTGAGATTCTACTTTACATCAATTCGTTCTTCTGTATCTGCGGTGGCCCATGCTCTTGGGGACAAGCAGCTCCCCAGCTAGGGCTGGAGGGGCAGCCCCGGTGATGGGAAAGAAGACCGGATCAGAAAGTGTGCATGTGACCTTGGGCACATCAGCGGACCTTTCTGGGCCTCTGTTTTCTCAGTGCTAATGGGAGGCTGATCGTAACAACAGCTTCTTCTCATAAACTGTCATAAATATTAAGTGAGCTGGTTTTCGGAAGGTACTTTGGAAAATGTCAGGTGCCACATAGTCATTAGTTGGGACGATTTCCCACCTGCTAGGGGAATAAAATCTCCTTATTACCCCAGCACTTGCAGGCTTCTAAGGCCTCCTTTTTCTGCTATTGGGTGCAAATGCAGCCTCCTAAACACTGCCTGAAGGCTTCTCACTCTGCCCCTGAAGCTGGATGGGAGAGGTGGAGTGACTGGGGAAAAAGCCTTCCCCTGCCACATTCCGGAAGCCCCTATGATTATCCGCCCAGTGGTCCTGAGTCCCACGGGGTAACCTCATTAACCCTCAAAAACTGCACCGCTAAACCCCGAGCCTTCTGGTGAGGTGGGCCCAAGTCCGGTTTAGGTACAGGTGATCCATTTCTCAGATGGCATCTAGGCAGCCCTGGGGTGGTCGGCCGCCAAGTTGGATTGTATCTGAGAGCTGGAGTGGAATGGGAAAGCGAGGCCGCTTGAAATAAGGGTGGGGGGGCATCCTGCTGGGGGCTGGCGGACCCAGGCACGAGGAGGCAGGAGTATTTGCCATGCTAAGGAAGAGCCTCTGGGTCCTTACTTGGCCTCTGCACCTGCTCTGGCTAAAGCAACTTGAGCTGTGTGCCCTCCAGGCCCTGGGATCCATCCCCATGAACTGGGGAAGGGACTGAGAGCTCCAAGTTCCTTCCCACTCCTTCAGTGCATTCTCCAGGCTGAAATTCGGGACCAGCGTGGCTGGAGCCCATGCCAGTGGAGGGAGGCTTTGTGAGGCTCGTTGGCCCAAGAATCTGGACCCATGGGATTAATCTACTGAGACCTCAACAGAAATACAATTCTTGTGGATGCCAAGGCCTGCAGGCTGCCAAGAGCATCCAAGAAACTGTAGAAGAGTAGCAAAGATGCTGGAAAATACAGAGGTGGAGGAATGGGCAGTGTGTGTGCGTGTGCGTGCTCGTGTGCACGGGTATGTGGGAGAAGGGGGAGTGAGGGTCAGGGCAGGATGGTAACAGGGTCTTTAATCCTAAATTCCCCCAAACATTCAAAGGTAGAATGATATGTGTCAGTGCTGGTGCTGCCACCCACAACCCCCTGTGAGCCGTCCCAGGACCTGGTAGGGTTCCGAGTACATGGGGTGGAGGGTATTAGACGCGGACATTCCACTCCTCCCTCAATCCTGGCAGCCCCTCCCTGTAGGATGCCGCCGGCAGTGGACAGGAGAATGGGCAGGGCTCTGAAGAAGCCCAGCTCATCTGGGCATCTGTTCTCCAGTCCCCGTCCTAGGCACCATCCACGTCTCATCCCACTGCCCCGTTTTCCAGGCGAGGAAACCAAGGCTCAAGGAGGGCAGCCAACGGGCCGCTGATTGCAGTCCAAACGCACATCTGAGTGACCCCAGAGCCTGGGCTGGCCCCAGAGGGCGTTCCCAAACCTTTCTACTCAAGCATCCTCCTGGCAGAAGAGGGAGCTGGACTCCTGGTAAGGCTCAGAGTGACCAGCCGCAGGCTTGACCTTTCTTTAAAATCTCTTATTTTAGCAGAAGAAACAGTGCACCATGATCGCATTTCTATTATAAGAGTATTTGTGTTTGTTTTGAAAGAAAAGTGATGTCCCTTCTTGTCAATCATCTAATGCATGGATACCGCAATGTCCTGGGGCACTGGGTCCCCCTGGCAGGCCCAGGGCTGCAGTTCCCGAGGGAGCCCATCGAGGAGCCTGTCCCTCCAGTTCTGCCTGTCACATCCCACTGCAAGGCAGTGCCCGCCTGCCAGCCTAGGAGGCTCTGCGGCCCCCTCTGTCGCCCGTGGTCAGCTCTCTGGAGTCCGCTGACGGGGAGCCGCCAGAGGCCTCAGCTGGGCTTTAGGCATCTCCTTCTCCTCCAGTAATGACTTCCTATAAATCAGATCTGCCCTCTGCTTTGTTCTACACTGCTCCCAGCCAACAGCAAAAATCCCCACCCCATATCCTAAAGCCACCTTCATTTTCTTTCCAAATTTCTTATAAGGATTCCTTAACTGCCGCCTTGCAGCCCAGACAGATGCTTCCTCACGAGGTGAGGCCAAAATGCAGAGCTCCTGGGGAAGGGGTGGAGGCCGGGGCACTGGGGAGGCAGGGTGAAGATGGAGACCAACGGATTCCAGTGGAGGGGCATGAAGAACCCTGTGACTGTACCCAGGGCTGGAAGGTGGACAGGGGACCCCACGGAGGCCACCTCCAGGGAAGCGGTGGGTGGGCTTGCTCTGGGCTGCACCTTGTGTCTGGCATGATGCTCTCTGCATCCAGCACCCAGGAAGTGCCCAGCAGACAGCCCTGGCGTCTGTCCTCCTGGGCACCTTGGATGAGGAGGGGGTTGCTGTCTGCTGCACTCCGAAGGTCCTGCCCCTGAGCCAGGCCTGTCCAATGCCTCCTTTCATTCTCGTGCCCCCACTGCAGGTGAGAAAACTGAGGCCCACGAGGTTAATAAATGTCCCGTCATGCCTGGACAGGACGGGCAGCTGAGGCAGGACCTGTGGCACCAGATTCTGGTGCCACCTGTGCCATCAGACCGTGGCACCAGGTCCTGTCCTCTCAGCAGCTCCGCAAGATGGTAGTTCAGACAGTGAGTTCAAGGTGCTTAAAGGGGCTGGGGGAGGTGCCCAAGGTCACTCAGGGCTGCAGAGGCCAGTGCAGAGTCCTGGTCCTTACCTTCCCTCTACTTGGGTTCCATGCCGGGCCTTCTGCCACATGGACGACTAATTCTCAGGATTCCTTGTATCCTTAAGGCTCTGAGGGGCCGCAGGCACCTGGGAAAGTCGGGGCTTGGGATTCTCCTTGAACTAGGAGCCATGGGGGAGTGGGCTTTCCTCCACTCAAGTCAGCACCAGCTCAACTCAGCACCCTCGGTCCGCCAGTGGCCCTCCTGTCCCCCGAGAGCTGGCACACTGGCCACTAGATGGCACTGTGACCTAGCAGAGCAGCAGCTGCCAGCCAACTCGCTCCAGTCTGGAGAGATGGCCTCCCTTCCCCCGTGGGAGAGCAGACAGCACAGGGCAGGCAGCACCACTGGCCAGCCTGCCCACCGCTTGTCCGGGCCTCCCCCTACTGCCAGGCACAGCCTAGGCCAAGCAGTTGCTCGAGCCACAAAAACTGGGGGGTCAAAATCACGCCCTTGAGTGCCAATCCCTGGGGCTGTGTCCCGGGGATACAGCTCCTCCTGTATTGTGGGCTGGAGCTGGGAGGCTCCAGCTGGAGGTCACCAGAAAGGTTAGTGGATGGTGGCTGGTTAAGCTTTGGGGGTTGGGGCTCAGGACGCTAGTTTCTCTGCAAACCCTCTGTGTGACCTTGGGCAAGTCCCTTCTCCTCTCTGGACCTCAGTTGGCTCTTTTGTAAAACAAGAGGCTCTCTGAGGTCTGTCCAGCAGCTGGGTGTTGTGTGGCTGGGCTCTGGGGGACCTGTGGCTCCCGGACTGCACATCTGGCTATGGCTGGCTTCCTCCTGGGTCTGCTCGTCACTGCCCGTGTCCCTCCCCTTCTCCAGGCCTCAGGGCCCGAGCCTGGAGCTGAGCACTGGCCGTGTGCCAGAGACTCAGCAATCAGGCCAGGCTCCAGTGGCGGCCCTTACATTTGGGGTCCGTCCCTGGGGCTCAGGGGGGTGCTTTGGGTTAGTTTTGCAGCCAGATGTCCATGTGTCATTAACGAAGTGACAACGGGGTCTGCGGGGTAGAGTTGAGGGGCTTGGCGGGCAAGGAAAGGATGGGCTGGGGAAGGCGGGCAGACACAATAGTAACGTGGTGGGCCAAATAGGTTCTTCTCAGCCAAATGGCTTTTGGAAGTCTGCAGAGCCGCTCTAACGTGTCCTCTGGGCACGCCAGCTGCCCCCGCCTGCCTGTGTGTTCCACAGAAACTGCTGCCCCTTCCTTGAGCTGCCCGGTCCTTTCAGTACAGCCTGGCTCAGCTGGCTGCTGCTCCCATCCCCAGCCGTCCTCCTCAGCTGTCTCCTCTTGGTCGCCTCCTGCCCCCTCCTCGGTTCCTGCCAGCCCCTCCGCCGACCCAGCCAGCACGAACAATGCCCCCTTCATGCTGCACCCCAGCCGCAACCTCCTGAATCCTTTTATTCCATGGAGAAGCCTCTCTCCCCGACCTCGCCTCCCTCCAGCTCATCATTTTCAAGTACTTCATCTCCCCAGCCCACTCTCCTTCTCCTGCAGACCAAGGCACTTAATTGCCAAGCCAGCCCAATGCACAGAACTGGGAACTATTCAGAAAAATTGACGGTACAAATCTAGGCTGAAGCTCCTGCATGTATATTCCTTTTCCCAGGAAAGCATGGTTTATTACTGACACTCAGCCAGGAAGTCTGCACGTTCACGTGCGGAGCTTGTGCGCGCTGGCATGGGGCTGGAGCTGGGCAAACTATTTTACTGTCTAGCCGTTTGTTCCCACAAACTTCGTCAGACAGGTCAACATCAATCTCCCCGTCTCAGCGAAGTGGAAAGTTGGCTAGAGAAAGGCATTATAAACTCAGGAGAGGCTGTGACAACCCTTTCTAGGTAGGGCTTTGAGAGTTGGCTACCCACCCAGGTGTATGGAGGCAGGGGGATGGCCCAAATGACCCCCCACCCCCCACCAACCAAGCATCCTTCCGGGCCCAGGATTTGGATTGGGGTGGGCTGGCCCTTTGGAAGTCTGTTGGGGAAGCTGGGATGGAGAGATCAGGAAGGTCAACCAGCAAGGGGATCTCTACTTTCAAATGACAGGACCAGGACAGGGGAAGCCGAAGTTCACGTGAGACGTGGCTGTGCACAGCTCTGGCTTCCTGGTTTCTGGCACCCAGAGCAGGAACCGGATTGCTCTGCAATCAGCAGTCTATTGGCAGTTTATCAGAGTTTAGTCAGCAGCCGTGCTCGAATTAGAAAAACAGCCTTCCCTAGAAAGATCTCCCTGTCAGAGACTCTGACAATAGGTCCCCCATCCAGAGAGGTGTGTGTATGTGGGGAGGGGGACATGGCTTCAAGAAAAGGGGCCGGAGAGGTTTTGGAACAAGAACACAATTCTTTGAGCTCAGTTATCCGAGACGGGACCCAGCTGAAGCTTAGGGATTTAGCACTCAATTCCTGGCTGCTTATGTATAAGTAAATAATTTCATCTGCTGTTTGGCAATAAAGAATGCTTTAAACCTCGGCCTTTGTGATTTGTCAGTTTTCTCCTCCAGAACGTGTTCGCCCATCATTTGGGTTTCAGCGGGGGATGGGGCAAAATGTTCTGGGGATAGGATGTTACAGTGTTCTCATCCTATGTCTCACGGCCCCCATGGGGTCCCCCAAAGCCCACACCTGCCAGATAGCTCACCAACCCTTGGAGAGGCAGTGTTGGAGGAGCCGCCTGTTGGGGGTGGGTTGGGAAAA
The DNA here is from genome assembly GCF_009829155.1 of Mustela erminea. Taxonomy (NCBI): domain Eukaryota; kingdom Metazoa; phylum Chordata; class Mammalia; order Carnivora; family Mustelidae; genus Mustela; species Mustela erminea. The sequence goes on from NC_045627.1 coordinate 62,167,716, forward strand.
AAGCCTTCATCCTCCCCTCCCAGGGACACAAACCCCTCTTCTCCCATGGTCGCTGATGAACTAGACTCAGCCTTGCCGGGCCCAGCCCCCAGCCCCAGGCCTCCCGCCCTTCCAACTCACAGCACCCCGGCCCGCCACCCCGCCACCTGGTGTCACTCTGCCTACCTGTGTATTTGCTGACCCCGGCCTCAGCAGCCACATCTCTGAGCGCCAGAATGCCCTGGGAGAGGTCACTGGCCTCGGGGTCCATTTCAATGAGGGCGTCAGGGCCCACGTTACCGTAGGCATAATTGGCGATGTAGATAGAGTAGCGTCCAGAGCCCTGGGGAAGGAGGGAAGGAGGGTAGGTGAGCAGGCCCATCTGGGCTCGTTGTGGTCTCTTTCCAAGAAAGGGGCTCTCCCTCTCCTCGTGTAGGACCATGGGTCTTTTTTGGCTCAGCTTCCTCTCCCTGGGGTCTGGTGTGAAGGGCCTTGCGGGCCATGTGGGGCCCAACTCCAGAATCACTTTTCCCTGAGGCTGCAGACTGCACAACACCCCCCCCCCCCCCCCCCCCCCCCCCGCCGATTCCTACAACAAAGCAGCCCGGCTTCTCCTTCTATCCTGTTCCAGAAGAACACATCCCTCCCTCTCCCCCACAACCACCTTTTTATAGACAATTTTCTAATGTGCCTCTCTCCAGCTGAGCTCTCTCCAGCTGCCAGCCAGGGTAGCTGCTCAATAAATATTTGCTGATTGATTGATCTACCAATTCCCATTATTCTCGGTCTCTCTCTCTCTCCCATTCAAGCTCACCCCAGCCAAGATGACAAGCAAATTCCAGAGTCATCTCCCTCCCCACCTCCCACCCTGGATTCCTTCATTCTGCTATTTTGATGGCCTAAGAGGCTTGGATATGCAGGGGGCCCCCCTTCCAGTTCCTCTGTTTGCCCACATTACCAGAAAGAAATAGTGTATTGCTTCTGCCTTTGTAATGCTGTCTCAAACATTTTTTGCCTTTGCATCCAGGAGAAGCCCTGGGCACCAGCTCCTCCTTGCTACCATCCTTGTCTGCTCTGGTCTGAAACCCCACTGACAAACGCTTCTTGTCTGCCTGTTATTAGAACCGTGTCATTTTTTCAATGGATGCCTCCTTTCTCCCCAGAGAGCCACCTGTTTTCTGCATCCGAACAGTTTTCCAGCTTTCCCCTCATCCTTCTCATCATTTTCCTCCAACCCATCAGATAGCAGATATTTCTTGAGCTCCAACTACCTGCAGCGCATTCAGCTCTAAATGTCCCCAAGACAACATCTTTGCTCTCCAGTTGCTTGTCACCTTGTTTAAACACAAGCTAGAAACGCGAAACAACGCGAGAGAAACAGCTGAGTTCCAGGCCGCTCTCTTCTCTGCCCTTGGCCCGCGTGGCTGATTTCGATTTCTTTCCCAACCGAACTTCTTGTAAGCCGAACCCCCATCCCACCTAACTGATCACTGGCTTTATCCCTTCCGTGGGAATGTTTTCTTTGGGGGAGCTGACAAAGAGCTACTTGAGTCTGACTGACGGGTGGCTGAGGCCAACAAAGGGGCTCACGGTCTCTTGAGGGGATGCGGACATGGCAACCGTAATACAAGAACATATAGGATTCAGAGAACATGTAAGTTAACGATCCCGGAAATAAAATTTTAAAAAAATATGAACTAGACTGAAATTAAATTTTTTTTTTTTTTAAAAGAGAGGGAGAGAGACTATGTACAGCATTTGCTCGTGTACAGAAGAGGGGTTCGTTCAGAAAAGGTTTTCTAAGAGGTGTCTCAGCCAGGTGAAGTGTGCAGGAAAGAACCTTCCAGGCAGAAATGATACTCTAGAGAATGATGTATGTAGGGAAACCACAAGTGGTTCGTTCGGTGTTGCCGGAATAGAAAATGCAAGAAAGGGCGTTTCAGGGGCTGGAGAAGGAGGAGGCAAAGATATTCCCTAAAGATGCCAATGCCCCCTCTGCTTCAGTTATCTGAGGCTCCGTCCTGCTGCCGGGACACTGTGCATTCTCAGGCTTGTCACTCAGCAGCACTGCTGTCATGGGGGAGCAGGTCAGAACTGCAGACTCTCGGTGGCCTGTCCCCTTTGCCAGGCCCGATGAAGCAGTATCTGAGTTTTCACACCACCCCCATGGGATCCCTGCACAAAACCGAAGTTCGAGATGCAGGGCTTCATGGCACAGCTTCGTGACTAGGGAAGAACTCTGAGAGGCACCTGCCGGTGGCAGGAGCTCGGTGTATGTGCGTGGAATGATCAGATGAAGACTGAATGAAAGGGGCCGAAGGGGAAAGTGTGCCATCCCCGGGCCCACGCCTGACCCTACCAGCTGTTGGCAATCCCCGCCACAAATGGGCAATTAAGCCCAAATGAACTGAAAGGCACTTGGCTGGAAATTAGGATGTTTATAAAATTCTATTATACCTAGTTCCTTTCTTCACTCTATGGGGATTATAAAAGTTGACAAACATAGGTGTGTTACGATGGCAGGGGACTGCAGAAATTTGCCGTGTGGCCTTGACTACAGTCACCTTGGGATAGTGAGGGGGCTGCAGAGATGAGCCCGGGGAGAGGCTCCCCAGGGCAGTGGGGTCCGCCTTCAGTCTACATCAGAATCACATGGAGCTCTTGTTCAACCGTAGATGCTGGGTCTCATCCCCCAAGTTTCTGATTTGGGAGCTCTGGGGTGGGGCCCGAGAGTTTGCATCTTGAACAAGTTCCCAGGTGAAGCCGATGCTGTTGAGTCAGGAACCACACCTGGAGAGACACGGTCTAGGGATATTAGCCTGGTCCCGGTCCAGGCTCTGCCCCTCTGTGGCTTTGTCCTTGGACAGTTTCCTCACCCACTTTGGCTGCGTCTCCTCGTGTGTTAAAGGGGAGTCATACTCCCCCTGCTTCCTGGCAGGGTTGTTGAGAAGATGAAATGAGACAACACATGTGAAAGGTCTCCAAGAGATAAAAATGCTATATAAACATGAGGCATAATCATTATCGATCGGGGAACGCTTCTTGTAAGAGATCAGCTTTGAGCTGGATCCAGAAAGGTGGGTGAGTGATGAGGCGGCTGCAGACAAAGGGTAGGCGAGGGTGTCAGGTTTGGGGCCTAGAGGGGACGGGGGCGGCTGGAGACAGGACAGGAAGGGCATGTGGTAGGGTTGAGACCTTTACCTGAGGGACAGCTGTCCCACTATGGCCTGCGCCAGAGTCACCTGCAGGGCTCACTCAAACCCAGACTTCTGCCCCCCTCCCCCGCCCCGTGGATTCAGACACAGTAGGTCTGGAGGAGGGAGTGCGGGTCCGGCCCGGAGAATCTGCATTTCCGTCAATGTTGCTGGTGCTGCTGGTCCGGAGACCACACTCTGGGAATAGGTCAACTAAAAGGCATCGGTGCTGGGGGGTGGGGGTGCTGTGGGGCCGAGGGTAGGTGAACACTGTAACACCACCTGTGGTTAGAAATTGGTGACTGACACCGGTTCACCCAGGGGCAAGGTCTCCGTGGGACAGAAAGGCGTCTGATTCGTTCTCAATTTCTGGCTTTGCCTGCCATTTAACTACGTTGACCAAGGTCAAGTTTCTTAATTGCTGGAAGCCTTAGTTTCCAGATCTGTAAAATGGGGATAATGACAGGTACCTCGTAAGCCTATTGTGAAGAATCAGTAAACAGCGTGAATAAAGCCCCGAGCTCAGGGCTTGGTGGGCTGCTCTCTCATTATGGTTAGCTGTCATTATTGTTAAGATTGTTTCTGTGTTTCCTACTGCGCAGCATCCCAGAGTGGCCATGACCTGGCTCTATTCCCCGGCCCCCTCCAGTTCTCAGGACCCAGGGATTGCCAGGGTGGCAGTGGTGGCTGGACCCAGAAAGGAGCCCCTCTCCTGATGGCAGACCCTGTAGGGTTTTTTCCTAGTTCCCCGAGTGCCTGCGTGCCAAAGCTTTTTGTTGTTGTTGTTCTTTCTTTCTTTCTTTTTTTCTTTTTGTATTTCACATGCTGCCTTTGTCCTGTGGTTAAAAGAGTGGGCGTGCAGATGACCTTGTTAGGACAAAGAGTGCATCTCTTTGTGATTAACCTTCAGGCCCTGTCCCCAGCTCGGAGATGATTCTCACCTTGGCCAAGTGTGGGAAGCCTTGGTTCCGCTGGAGCGAGGCAGGAAGCAGGAGGCTGGCAAGAGGCTCCCGGCAGCGGCCAGGCCTGGCACCCTCCAGACCCTTCTCACTCTTTTGAGGCGGCTCATAGAGCCACGGCCTCCTCCTCCCCTCCCACCAGGCAGGAGTCCAGGTGGCAAAGATTCAGGTCAGGGCTAAATGTGGCTTCACAGCCCAGCTTGGCTTCTTTTCCCAGCACCAGCTTGTTAAGAAATAAATATTTATACCTGGCACCTGCCTTTTCCCAAGGCCTGGAGGCCCCTGCTGTGAAGATTCACGCTGAATCCCCAATCCCCTCGGTGCCATCTCCATCCTGAAACTAGCCAGGCCCCTGGCCCCTTGCCCCTGCCCCCGGAATGGAAGCTAGACAGCAGCTGGGCCCCTGATTTACTGACGGCTGTCTCTAAAGCCAAGGAGGGGGCAGCAGGGGAGCAGGTGACAGGAGGAATAAATGGCCTCCACCACCAAGCTCAGGCTCTGGCTGGGGCTGCGGGGACGCAAGCCTGGGCCGGAGCCACCCGCTGGGGCAGGTGGCTGTCTGCTCCTGCCCCTCCCCTTCCGCCTTTCCTCCCTACCTGCTGTGGCTTGGCACCTGCCATGGGGGGAACAAGCAGGCACGAAAGCAGTGACCGAGCTACTGATTAACCAGAGGACTGGGACATTCAGGCCACCCTCCTTCACCCACTAACCAATCTTTTTGTCATTCCTTCGTCGTTCCACAAATATTTTCAGCAAGAGCCGTATGGCTCAATGCCTGGCACATAGTAAAGGCTTAATAAATATTGGCTGAATGACTGAATGATCACAAGGTTTAGAGCTAGAAGAGTCTGATTCATGTCCTAGTCACACTGTCAATCTCGTTGGGGGCCTCAGGCCAATTACTGCCTAAGCTGGGCCTTAGTGCCCTCCTCTGCCCAATGGACACGGTGAGGACAGCCCCTGACCAGGTTCCTCGCTGGTTGCTGGGAGAGCCTCAAGGGAGAAAGGATGTGAAAGCAGATAGTAACTCACCCTGCAAATCTTGTCAGTATTTAGCACCTGCTACATGCAAGGCACTGAGGGGGGTGCATCTTTGGGCTCTGCCCTGGACAGCCCCGCTCTGTCGGGCCATGTCTGCCTGTGGGCTTCCTTCCATGTCCCCTGTGAGCTCTCACGTTGCTGTCTGGCCCCCTCTTCTCCCCAGGCCCCCATGCACCCCTAAGCTCACCGTCCTGTCCACGCAGGCCACGGAGCGCCCGGCAAAGAGGCTGGCCACACCGCGGGCCACGTTGACCTCGTCACTGAGGATGTCTTCCCAGCGGTTGTTGCGGAACTTGAACAACTTGTCCGTGTACGTGGCCACCCCTGGAGAGAAGAGGAAGGGAGGCTGGTGGATGGTGGCCCAGTGGCAGGTAGGTTTCGGGACACCTGCCACAGGTGGTTGGGGCCACAGGTAGACAGGTGATCGAGGCAAGGTGAGCGCTCCCCACAGCAGGCGGGTGAGGCTCTCTCTGTCTGGGGGGCGCTGGGGTGTTTTCGGTTGAGAGAAGAGACTGGTTTATGAAAATGGCCAACCCAGGCCTCAGTAGCCACAGATCTACCGTGGGTCTGAGATGACCCTCAACAGCGGGGTTTACACCTGGCCCCCTATGCCTGCGCCGACCGTACGGGAGATCTGAGCTTGCTGATATTCCAGCACCCAAGTCCTACCCAGGATGTCTCTTTCTCCGGGACCTTTTCCTGCATTCTCTGCTGGATCACAGGACCTCATTTGGGTCTGAGAAGAAACAGTGCTGTTTGGTAGCTGGGGCTCTAAGCCCAGATCCAGAAAGGGGCTGGAGGTGGAGCTCTGACGGACTTGTCGCCCACCCCCAGGGGAACCTGATGGCAGTAGGGTCAGTGTCAGTGCCCAGGTGGGGTGAAAGGGGTGAGCAGCCCTGGGAGGCCCTCGGGGGCCGGGGTCTCCACCCCTTTCAGAGCTGGATGGAGGCCGAGGACCCCCAGCTTAGGGAGTCGCACGCATGGCACCGCGCAGTTTATTTTGGGGAAGAGCAAAGAACTCCTGGTGGCCAGAGGCTCAATCCCTTGTACAGAGCTCCACTCTGCCATGACCCCTAGTTGGCTTCTTGCTCATGTGAGCCCCAGAGCGTTCGTATTTTGGGAGGGGTCATGTTCCACGCTCGAGGGCTGGCATAGGAAACACAGGAGAGACAGCAAAGGGGCAGCTGTAGGAAGCCAGGAATGTGAGCTGGGGGACGAGTGGCCCTGGGGACAGACCCCTGCACTTGACTCTCTGGCTGGCCCAGGGTGGAGGCCATGGCTTAGGCTGAAGGGAGCTGTATGGCGCAGTGGTTAAGACCTTGGGGTTTAGAGTAAACAAGCCCCCATCCTGGTCTCTGTTCTATCCAGATTCCACTATTCTAGGGGCTAGTTGTTGACTTTGGGCAAGTTGCTTAGCTTCTCTGAGCTTCAGTTTTCCCATTTGCAGATGGGATGAGAGTCATAGCTATAACCAGTTTGCTGTGAAGAATACCCGAGTTGATGTACACAGAAGGAGAACACAGAGCCCCCTCGAGGTGTGTGTGAGGGGTTAGCCGGAAGTAGTCATTCCCAGGTTACAGATGGGGTCCTCTCCAAGATCCTTTAGGGACCTCGGCTCCACACTGCCTGGTGAGAGTCTGTGTGCGAAATGAGTGGCTGAGTAGGACTGAGGGAGTGGGACCATGTTAGGAGAGGGCACTTATGAAGGATCCCTCAGGGAGTTCTGCCCAGGAGAAGACAAAAGGCTTTGCTCTCTAAGTGGCCTCCTGTGGAAACCTCCTAAGACCACAGGGACCAGAGTGTTTGCTGTGTGGTCCGTGGGGTCTGGCGGTGGCTTCTGAGATGCTCCCCAGACCCTAGGAAGCTGGCCCTGGAGCAGAGCCCTTCTACCCGGCCTGACCCTCCCAGAGGTGCAGAGGCCCGTCAGGGGGGAGGGAAGGCCTTTTGTGAGCAGAGTTGGAAGCCGATCCGGGAGGCCTACTGGTATTTGTGCGTGGAGGCTTGGGCTGGGGAGCGCAGCTGGGGTGGGCACAGAACTGCTGTGGCTGGTGAGGGAAGCCCACTGGGGCAACCGAGGAACTGGATCTGGACAGAAGCACAGGTGCCGACTCCCCTTAGCTTGGGGCCTTGCTGGCCCTTTACCCTCTCCAGCCTCGGTTTCCTCATCTGGGCCTCGGGGTACCATCCGAGCTTCCTCCCTCAGAGGTGGCTGTGAGAATTACAGGATAAAATGCACGACAGCCCCCAGCCCCGGGTCGGAGCTGCCTAGTTCGGCCCATGCCACCCCAGTCCGAGGACTGCAGCGCCATCCCGGGGGGCCAGACGTACTTAGAAATTTAGATTTTGTTCTTTCACATTTTAGAAAGGTAACACAGTGCACACACCGTTTATTACATAACACCCCCGGGAGGGATGGGGCAGCACCTTGTAATTAAACACATTAATATTTCTGCAGTAAAATAGATGAATATTCACACTAAGTGGGATAAATAAAGCCTATAAATAGCTCGCGTCAGCTCAGGACAGGTTTTGCCAGCAATTCATTTTCCCACAAACTTAAAAAAAAAAAAAAAGCACTTGAGGCTTTCAGAGTGTTTTGGGATTGAGGGCTGCGGAGAAGGGGCTGTGGGTCTGGACTGCCATGCTCGAGGCTGTTCCTGAGGCAGTGGCGACCTTGTCATCACTTCCTAATGCTTGGGGGACCTCTGACGATGGCCCTGCAGGCTTCTGGGTCTCTAGCCTCCACCAACAGCAAGCAGCCCTTGCCCTCCTCTGTCAGACCAGGGCCCCTTTAGATGGTCCCTCCAGCTAGGCTAGTCTCCCCTGCAATACTGGGGTTAACTTCTAGCCCCGCGTGGGCCAGTGTGAGAAAGCAGCTGCCAGCAGCTGGGGCTCTGCGGAGCGTGACACACACCTCCACGTTCAGCGAGAGCAATTCCTCATGCTGCGGATGTCCTGCCTCAGTGAGACCAGAGGAGCGTATGGCCCCAGGGTGCCTCTGTCCTCCTCTGTTTGCCTCATCACCTCCAGCTCCCTGTTCCCCCAAGATAAACGTTTCCCAGAGTGTGCTTTACGGAACCCTGGTCTCTGTGAGCTGCCTGGAAGATTCTGTGATCATCTGAGTTTGGGAACGACCACAACTTCCATCCTCCTGATTGGAGAATCTCAGTGGACATCAGTCTATTAAAACTTTGACAAGCCCTGCAATAAATTATCTACTGAATCTTATTTAATTCAGCCTGTCCCAAGCACAGCTGGCCACAGAACCCCTTTGTGCAGCTCACCTATTAACACCCTGTGGAACGAGCCCTGGTCTTAGCCAGCTGCTGTGGTAGGGTGCTGCTGTTGGGCCAGGCCCTGGGCTTTGTGGCCGGAGGGGTCAGGGCGTCCCGCGTTGTTAGCCTCTTCCCCTGTTCCACCTCCTGGCTTCTGAGCTGACTAGGGACGCCCAGAAGAATAAACTAATTAAGGTAAAATGTGCAACAGTGATGCAGAGCCTTGTAGATCATAAATGGGAACGGCAAAATCAATGGCAGGCCCTCTGCAGGCAGAGGCCTGGAGGCCCGGGCGAGGGGAGACGGGAGCCCGTGATTTAGGAAGAGCAAACGCTCTGGCAGCTGCAACCTGGGTAATTAGGTGTGTCAGGAAGACAGATAAACAGCGGGCGGTGTGGGTCGATGGCACCGGCGGTAACCACCCAGCACTGGGACCCGGCTCATGTCGGTGTGTAATCTCCCTTCTGGTTCCTTGTAGCTGCCCTCCACCCTGGTGTCCCGCACTGAGTCGGTGGGCAGCTGACCAGGAAGAAGAGAGGCTGTTAGTTGCTGGAGAGAGGGGCTCTGCGGAGCCCTATGGGGCAGATTCTGAGAGGACAGAGGCCTGGGAGAAACAGAAAGAGGTTTATGGGCAGGGCAGGGTGCTCCAGGGGTCCCATCCCCTCTGAGAAGCATGTCTGGGAACTTCCATTCCCATCCTGACTTTGGCATCTGGGTATTGAAGGAGACTTGAAGGTCTCAGAGGACAGTACAACTGCCAGTTGCTACCAGGCGGCCCACTAGGGGAGGCTCAGGAGTCTGCCATCCTGTGGGTACCAGGTATGGTAGGAGGCCACCAGGAAAGAGGAGTCTGAGTCCCTGATTCTGGGTGCTTACAGTTCATTCAACAACAGGAGGGATGGGTAGAGGAGATGCCGTGGGACCACAGTGAAACTGATACTACTTAACATTTCTGCAGCATTTCACATATATTCCCTCATGTGCCAGCCATTTCACACCCATTCATTAACCCTCACCACAACCCCGAGCTGGGAATGATTTGCCTGCTTGATTTACAGATGAAGAACCCGAGGTGCAAGAGACAAGGGACCTGCCTAAGTCCCCACAGCTAACAGAGCTCGGAGGGGCAGGATGGAATGATACGTCCTGGAGATGCCATGACGTCGGGATGGAAGGGGCTACGGTGATGAGGGAGGGCTTTGTGATGGAGAGGCACCTGAGCCTGGACTTAAAGGGTCCGAGTAACAAAGACTCCTGTGTATAGAGCACTTAGTATGGCCAGGCTTTGCATGAAGCTTCTCTTTCATAAACACCATCTGCCCTAAACCCACCTTGAGAGATGGTACAGCACCTTTCTTCCAGATGGAGAAATTGAGGGGGCAGAGAGGTTAGTCAGTTGCCCAGGGTCCCAGCTGTACTCTGTGCATCTTTCACCCCTCACTTGGAGACTTTCAGGGACATCAGTCTATTAAAACTTGGCATAGACAGAGAGACAGAGGCCACACAGTTTTCCCAGAGAGGAAAATTTGTGGAGGTTGAGGGGGAAAAACATGCAGGGCAGGAGAGACCCACTAATTCCACGCAGAATTCTGCTCCACTAATTCTGAGGGCAGAAGGGGCCCTTGGTGTTTTCTGATCTGGGGAAGACGGTGTCTCCAGAAGATGAACCTGGCAATGGAGAGAGGCGTGGGCTAGCAAGGGAGAAAAGGTGGCCAATTCTGTGATGATAGTAGGAGTGGGAGGAAGCAGGGGATGCAGGAGGCAGGTGCAGGAAGGCTGGAGGTGGTGGTTGAGTGGGGTTGAGTGGGTTGAATGGGACAGAGACTGAAGTAGGGGCACTGGGCCAGCTAGGCATGAGAGCAGGAGCTTGGCTTCACACCATTTGCATTTGTCAGGGTCACAAAGTGGCTGAGAAGACATATCCAAGAGGTCATTGGCCATGAAGGATAGCAGCTTACAGGGCAGCAAGTCTGGGGTAGGGGCGGAGGGGAAAGAATGTGTCCCAGGAGCAGCTGCAGTCAGGCATAGGAAAAGAAGGGACAGATATGGAAGAATCATCAGACAAATGGGGAAGGTTCTGCATCAAGGGCAGGAGTGTCCATCAAGCAAATGGCCCTCAATTCACTATCCTGTCATCCCTTCCACACCAAGCTCTGCCTCCAAGGGGTAACTGCTGGAAGGGTGAGCTGGGGTCATAGAGGGCTCTTCCTGAGAATCATTGGTTCTAGTGCCTCTTTCCCATGGGTTGCCACCATCTTGGGGAGATGACTAGACTTATGGTCTGGTACAGGTGAAAAAGAGAAGAGTGAGCAAGTAAGTGTGGCAGGGAAGAGGGCTCTGCCCCCAAACTCCTTCATAAGGCAAAGAGACTACTGCCAAACAGCAGGGGTCAGGAGGGAGCCAGCAACATCCCCTGGCCTAGGCTGACCTTGGATAAGCCACAGATTTGTCCTTTTCTTATTTGTGAAATGGGACCAGGAGAATGGGTACCTATTCATCAGGCTGTTTTGAGAATTAAATTCTATAATGTATATGAAGTACTTAGAACAATATCTGGCATAAGATAAGTTCAACAAATAATAAAAACAATATCCTCCTCCTCATCACCATCACCACCATCATATCATCATGACCACCTTCACCATCCTCATCACCATCACATCATCATGACCAATCTCACCATCCCCATCACCACCATTCCCATCATCATGACCATCCTCACCATCTCCATCATGACATCCCCATCATCATGACCACCATCACATCATCATGACCAATCTCACCATCCCCATCACCACCATTCCCATCATCATGACCATCCTCACCATCTCCATCATGACATCCCCATCATCATGACCACCATCACATCATCATGACCAATCTCACCATCCCCATCACCACCATTCCCATCATCATGACCATCCCCATCATCATGACCACCATCACTGTCCTCACCATCATGACCACCATCACATCATCATGACCATCCTCACCTTCCCCATCATGACCATCCCCAACATCATGACCAACCTCACCATCTTCATCAGCGTCACATCATCATGACCATCCTCACCATCCCCATCATCAGGACACCATCACATCATTATGACCATCCTCATCTTCCCCATCATAACTATCCCCATCATCATGACCACATCACCACCATCACCACCACCCCCCACCATCATCGTCCAGGAAATGACAGGGCATTCAGGAACGCAGGTCTTCAATGAGCCATGTTCCAGGAAGCAACTGTATAAACTGACACAGAGTGTAATATGCTTTACAAGACCTAGTCAATGGAAAGCCTACGAAGCAGTGATGGCTTCAGGGGAAGAAAGAACTAGTTCAGGCAAAGGGCATTTTAATAAAGAAGGGAGGCAGACTCCCCCTGACCCTGATAGAATTTCTGACCCGAGTCTTCTACCTTCCATCCCTGGGTGAAGGCGGAAACCTGACCAACCCTTGCCAGGTGCTTCATTCACATTAGCTCATTTAGTTGTCTCTGGAGTTGTGTCGGGAAGATAGGTTTGTCATTTTACAGACTGGGACTCTGCAGGTTAAGTCATTCGCTTGAGGTTGCACAGCTGGTGGCTAAGCTGAGCTTCAAACTGCTGTGTGACTGCAAAACATTCCCCTGCTCCCCCCCCACCCCCCAAGTCAGAGAGCTTGAGTGAGGGCTGGCAGAGGGCAGTCTAGTCCCTGGCTCCTAAGGAAACTCGTTCTGTGTTAGGACTGAGAAAATGGCCTTTGGGGTCCCAGTTTATGGTGTGTTGACAGCCTCGTCCATCCTTACTTCTTATGGGCCCACATGCAAAAGGAGCCCCGTGGGGATGGGGGCAGGGAAGCTGAGCAGGTCATGAGCTTGTCTTCCCAAATGGCACCAGGCTGGGGGAGCTGAAGACCAGAACGTTGCATCCCAGGAAAGTATGGCTGGGAATGAGGAGGACCTGGAGGCCTACTAGGAAAGAAGCTGGAGACTCAGCACCATGTGGCTCAGGCTTTCCCAGACACAGGATGTCAAGGGCATTCTGAAGTGCAAATTCTGGTCAGTAGGTCTGGAGTAGGGCCCTGAGAGTCCGCATTCTGAAGAGCTTCTAGCTGTTGCCAGTGCTGCTGCCAGTAGTGAGATGTAGAGGGCCTGGGCATCGCTGGACTGGCTGGCGAGGGAGCCGCTAGACCAGAGGTGTGCTCTCCAGAGCAGACGGCCCACCTGTGGTGTGGGCAGAGGCCGGGAGTACAACCTGTCCCCAAGTGCCTTTCTTTTTTGGCACAGTGACTGACTCCTCCTCTCCACCAGGGTACAGGAGTCCCTGCCGACAGCCTAAGGATGACACGGAGCCCAGAAGCCATCAGAGAAAAGAGTGATAAATCCAAGTTCATAAAAATAAAAATTTTCTGCATTGCAAAGCCCATGAGGAACAAAGACAAAACACAAATGACAAACCAGGGGCAACTGTTTGCAACATGCTTTACAGGCAGAGGGCTCGTTTCCCTAATTTATAAAGAGGTGTTATAAATCAATAAGAAAAAGGCCAATAATCAATAGAAAAACCGGGCAAAGGCAATGAGCAGACAAGAGATTTGAATATATAAAAATACGCTCAGCCTCACTCGTTTTGAGAAAAATGAAAGTTAAAACTATACTTCGATACCAATTTTTTCCTATCAGATTGGCAAATATTTAAAAAGATGATGGCACACTGTGTCAATGAGAATGTTAGGAGATGCTCGCTTGCAGCAGGGCCAATGCGAGTGTCACAGGACTGTCCTCTGACCCAGCAATTCCCTCCTCCCGACGCCCCTTACAGACACGCCTGAGATGGTGGACGATGGTGTGCCAGACAAGCTTATTCACTTGATAAGTCATCTCAGTGTTCATCAATAGATGACCAGTGCGGTGACTGGCAAATCAACACAGTGGAGTACGATACAGCATCCCAAGAAAGAGCAAGCGGTCTGCGTGGGGCTGTGACATCATATCCGAAACTGTCGGAGGAAACAAGCAAGGAGCAGCAGTACGAGCGGAGTGTGCTACTGTAAGTGGAGAAAAGGAGGGAGCTGTATGTGGATGGAAGGCAGCAGATTATCAGTGACTGTTCTGTTGAATGGAGGGAGTGAACGTCATGTAAGGGGTGGGGCTCGCAGTTCTTGCTGACCATGACCCCAGGGTCTCGAGTTGCTGGAGAGCTTGGGCCACAAAGCTCAGTGGCTGTGGTGACCAGCACCGGACCCCGAGAGGGGTGGGCTCTGAGAGGGAGCTGCGGAAGGTCCTGCATTCTTGGATGTTGAGAGAGGTGTTGGAACAAGCCTCTCGTCCCCCTTCGTCCTATGTGCTCTCCCACCTGGTTTTCACCAAGTCAGGTGTTGCCTGAACCACACTGGCTGGTCAGTTTCCATGTCAGTTAAGCCATAAGCTGGTTTCGTTGGCCAGGCCTTCTTGGGATCGTGGTTGATCTTCCTCTGGTCCCTCCCTCCTCCTTGTTTTCTAATTCTTAGTCCTTGACCCAGGCCCTCCTGGTATCCTTTTCTGAGTGGTATCTTTTTTACGGGATGGTCCTTTTTTGTTTCTGCTCCTCAAGTCTCTCTCCCATGGGCCAGGAGGGAGGCCTGACACTGCCGTCCAGGGCACATCTGGCTTTCGTCACATTGCCGGATTATAACAGCTACTATTTGGAGAGTGCTTATTAAGTCCTAGATACTATGTTAAGTGCTTTTCGTTCAGTGTTTCAGTTATTCATTCAAATGTCTGTATTAAATGTTTACTAAGTGACATTAAGTGGTCTTGGAGATACAGTGACAAACAAGACTAAGTTTTTATCCCTGTGAGGCTGACTAGCAGAGCAGAAGAGATGAACCACAAGCAAATATATAGTCTACTTTCAGGTAGGGCTGTGCAGTTTGAAGGGAAATAGAGCAAATTAAGGCCATCAAGAGATATACGGCTATGTTTTTCAGGTGTTCGGGTGAGACCCCATCTGAGGATGAGCCTGAATGAAGGGAAGGAGTGAGCCCCGAGAACAGTGGTGGGAAAGGCATTTCAGACAGAGGGAACAGCAAGCATGAAAGCCTCCAGTGGGAACATGGTGAGCAAGAGGAAGGGTGTAGGCACCGAATCAGAAAGGCATTAGGGCTCACATCAAGGAGGGGTATGGCAGGCCATGGCAGAGACTCTGGGCATAGTCTACGGAGCTGCTGGAGGGAGTTGAGTTTATGAAGTTGATATGATTTTTCATATTCTATAGATGATAGGGTTGAGGCTGAGAGAGGTCACCCAGTGAGTAAGGTGCAGATCTCAGGGTCATACAGACTAACTCCTACTGCCAGGATATAGGGTCTCAACCCTTTTCCAACATCCCAAAGGCTGGCTGAGGGAGAGGCCAGGGCCATTCTTCTGCAGGTCCCTCCAATGCCCCAGCACAGGCTGAAGGAGCCCCCAGGCACATGCCAGGAGCAGGCATGGGCTGGCAGGGCTCCTGGAGGGGATCTCAGATTGCCCACAGTGGGCAGGGTGGCAGCGGCTGAGCATTGTGCCAGCTGGACCCCAAGAAGTGCTGAGATGGCACAAATGTCCCAGCTCCACACCCTGCCCACTGTCGATGAATCAATTGAATCACTCAACTGCAAAATTAACTCAAACCCACAGACATCCCTCCAACCCACAGAAGGTCACTGGGAGGTGCACGTCTGGAACAGAGGCTTCTGGGCACTGTCACCCCCAGCACTGGGGGCCCAGCTCCAGCCTCTCCCAGATGAACATTTGTGCCCCGACACCCGGGGGGTGGTGGTCCATGCTGTCTGCCTCCCCTCGTCCTCCCTTTGTTGGCAAAACTTCTCTCATGCCTGATGGATCATGGCCTGTCTGTTCTTCCTGGATTTACTTATAAAGTTTAGATCGTGCTCTTAGGACCTTCAAGGTCTACCTGGGTCTGGGGCACCAGTACAGAGACTGTGCCTTCAAGGAGCTTCAAGATGGTGAGAATCAGGTACCTAGAGAACTATAAGGCAGCACTGGGGACACTGTAAATTTCAGGAGGACAGGGTTTTTGTCAGTTTCATTCAGGGGGCAGCCTCAGTGCCTGGCACACAGTAGGTGCTCAGTCAATATTTGTGCAGTGAATGAATAGGTTCATGACTGAGTGGAACTTTGGTGAGGCTAGGCTGACCCGGGAGCTGACATGACTGGTGGGGGGAGTGGGTTGCCGTTCAACTTTGACAGCACCTGGGAATCACTTAGAAAGCATTATAGTCTGATAGCTGGGTTTCACCCCAGAGGTTTGGATTGGACTGGACTGGGGTGAACCTTGGGAACTAGGAGTGCTAAGAGCTCCCCAGGAGATTCCAATGTGCAGCTCAGGCTGAGAACCCCTGCTCTGGGCTTCGCAATGGAACGCTCCAAAAGCGTGGGAGGGTCTCCAGCCTCAGAGCCACTGAACCCTCTCCTCCCAGGTGCTCGGTGCCTGGTGAGTGGGGAGGACAGTCTGTCCCCTTCCTCTGGCATCCTGCCGGCCAAGCCCATGTTCAACACCACCCCCTCTTCCACAGTTCTCCCTATTTCTGCTTCCCTGCCCTACTGCCTCTTCCTGGAGACTCACCCCTTCCACGGCTGTCCCCTGCTGCTGCTCCCCTCCTGACCTTGATCAACTTAAAGGGTTGATCAGCCCATCAATTAATTGTGTCCTAATCCAATCTTGGCTTAGTTGGAGAGAGGGCAGTAAATCCAGCTGGGTAATCATGCCCTGATATTTGTGTAGGGATAATTACTATCTCTCAGGCCTCACTTGGTGGCAAGATGAGATGAAAACCCATAAAACACCACTCGGGGCTGTGGCTCATTGTTTCTTGGCTGCACAGGGCTGGCTGTCAGCCAGTCAGCCCCGCCTGCCCCTGCCCCTGCCCCTGGCACAGGCCCCAACCTCTTCCCCTGCCATTCATGCCACTGGCGGGGCTCGACATTAGGGGCAGTCTCGGGTGTAGATCCTGACCTGGCCTCAAAAACCAATAGGGGCAACATTATGGGCCCAGGGAAAGCGTGTGTGTGTGTGTGTGTGTGTGTGTGTGTGTGTGTAACATTATGGGCTCAGGGAAAGTGTGTGTGCGTGTGGGTGTGTGTTGGGAAAGCGGCAGGGAAGGCGATCCCCAGAGCCAGGCAGTCCTCTGCCTCTGGGAGATCAGAAGGGTCCAGGCTGGGAAATACACAGGTCTGAATTGCAGGGTGTTGTCTAGACCAACCCAAGAGGTTGTCGCCATCTGGAAGAGGCCAATGCGTGTCCCACCTGGCCCCTCAGGGAGATGAGGCTCTGCATGGTTTAGGAGGACACCGTGGCCTGAGACTTCCTTGCAGATGTTCTGGCTCCATGGGAGTGGACTTCGTTCTACGGCACTGAGCTCAGGCTTGAGAATGTGGACAGGGGCTGGGAATGACCTGGATTTTTAACCCAAGAACACAGCCCCCAACATGTGCAACATTGAGCACCCTCTATGAGTCAGGCTCTCCTCTAGGGCCTGAGAACATAGGATTGAGTAAGGCCGTGGAGTATCCTTTTTTTTTTTAAGTATTATTTTTATGAGAGAGAGAGAGAAAGCACGAGCAGGGGGGAGAGGTGAAGGGACAAGCAGACTCCCCACTGAGCAGGGAGCCCAATGCGGGACTTGATCCCAGAACCCTGCGGTCACAACCTGAGCCAAAGGCAGACGCTTAACTGACTGAGCCACCCAGGCGCTCTGGCCATGGAGTATCTTAATTAAAGGGTGGATCTGGAGTTGGACCCCTGGGACTTATAAGTAGTGTGGCCTTGTGCCAGTCACATGAACTCTGTGCCTCAGTCTCCTCAGCCGGAAAGAGGGATGCCAGGACCTGCCTAAGTGCACTGCTCTGAGGCTCCAGTGGGACGATTCGTGTGAAGGGCTCAGATACAGGCCTGGCATACTTAAGTTAGCCACTACCGTTACCCTTACTGTCACTCAGCCTTCCGATATCAGTGTCCCTCAGCCATCCCTGGGTGGTCCCTGGACCATCAACAGCATTCCAGCATGAGGGCATGTGAGCATTGCAGGATCTTGGGCAGCGCCAGGACCTGCTGTGTCCGAATGCGCATTCACACCAGACCCCCCAGGTAAGTCGGCTGAGACGCCCTAGGCCGGGAAAGGCTCTAGGACCTCAAGGTCTATCTGCTTCCAAGTTGTTTCCCCAGCAGCTAGTGTCTCTAGTCTGGAAGGGAGTAGGTGCTCAGCAGGAATTTGTGGAGTGAATAAATGAGCTCAGCTAAAAGTGGTGGGGGGCCCTTTCAAAGCATTTTGGAAGGTCCCCTAGAAGCAGCATGGAGGGCGATTCCAGGGGCCATCTGTCCAGTGAGAAGGGCTGAGTGGCAGAGCCATGGCAGGAGCAGTGGGGGGGTGGGGGGGAGGGGTTAGGAAGACCAGAGCGGGGGCGCTGCTCAGATTGGGAGATGAAGATGACAGGAAGTCTGAGGGAGGCCAGGGATCCTCTCGGGGGTCTCTACTGGGACACAGAGAGCTCCGGGAGGCAGCGGGGTCCTACCTATGCCTGGGGGAGCCTGTGACAGAATAACCTGAGGATGGCTCTCCCCCCACCCCCACAGCTGGTGTGGGAAGCAGGAAGGGGCCCGAGGCCCCAGCTCCTTACCTGAGAAGGCATTATTGGTGTTGAGGAAGTAGATCTCCTCACGGCCATCCCCATCAATGTCACAGGCTGTGACCCCAATAGCGTTCCCCTGCCGGTCCCGCAGGGCATAGTAGGGGGAGCTGCGCTCATCCACTGCAATGTTCACCAGTCGCTTCTGGGTCCGGTCATACTTCAGAACCAGGTTGGGGCCGTTGTACCTGGAGGAGGAGCAAGGAGGGGGTGTTGAGGAGGAGCAGCTGGGCTCACCTGGTGTCCTCCCATCCCACAGTGGGGCTTAGAATCCTCCCAGACAGGTCAAGTGTGGGGCAATTCAGCCTTGGGGCATTCTGGGGGGACCCCCGACAGCCTCGGCTCAGGGGTCGCTGGGTGTTTGGTGAGTGTCCCTGAATCAGCTACAGACTCACTCAAAGCAAGAGTCAGCTGGGCCCACGTGGGACACAATATGAAAGCAGGGTGGCGCGGGGAGACGGGCAGCTTTGCCACAGGCTTCGAGAAGGAAAGGACCACCCCCTGCCTCTCCATGGCGCATTTCAATGTCAGAACACTTTCTTATTTATAGTCTCGCTAATTTAAATCTAATAAGCAAGAAGGGTAGGCATGGGAGGGTGTATTATTAAACCATTTTGCAGATGAGGTAACTGAAAAGCAGTGTTGGGGTAAAATGAGGCGGAGAGAGTGAATGCACTTCCCCAAGTTAGGGGTCAGGTGCTAGCACTGGGACCCAGGCTCTTTCTGGGCAAATGAGCCCTGGAGACACAGAGGCTTTCTTGCTGAGGTTTGAGATGACTCTCCCGACAGAGTCCCAGCATTTAAACAAGGGTGTCAAGTGAGCATCTCAGATGGGAGATTGCGAACACATCTAAAGTCTGTACGTGGACCTGCTGGATCTCCTTCTCGAAGGAATGCAATATGAAAGATTAAAATGCGCGCAACTGTCCTCATCTCTTCTGTCTCATTCTCCCACAGCCGCACAGCCTCCTTGCTGCACTGAAGCCCAGGCACGTCCTTGCCTCAGGGACTTTGCACTTGCTGTTTCCTCTGCCCAGAATGCATTTCCTCCAGATACCCACTTGGCTGTCTCCCTCTGTCACCAAGTTCAGGTCCCGGCTCCATTGTTGCTTCTCAGCAAGGCCTGCCTGGACACATTCCTGAAACCTACAAACACCACCCCCTCCCCGTGCTCCTTATCCCTCATCCCTGCTCTCTCCCTGCAAAGCTTTTACAAGCAGCTGACAATTCTCTGTCTTCGTGTTTAGCTCTCTCTTCTCTGTCTGATCCCACTGGAGTATCAGCTCCACAAGTGCAGAACTTTTTGTCTATTTTGTTCCCCGGGGCCTAGAACAGTTCCTGGCACACACTAGGGGCTCAGTAAATACTTGTTGAATGACTGAATGAATGAAACCTCAGAGTCCATGTCTGAGTCATAGGGCTTAGGTATCACACAGTTCGTTTCTTCCCATTGCCTTTTGACCTAGAGAGAGCGCTGTACCCAAGGTCACCCTCCAGCAGTATGGCCGTGAATGTCTGAAGGCCTCCTCCGACCTCTAGGGAACACCGGCTTGCCAGACTCTCCTAAGGAACCCAGCCAATGTCCATCCATTAGTCCTGGCCTCCTGCCTTTGTTTTAACCTAAGCGTGTACATCCTGAGTGACGTTCAGCTGCCAGGCTCTGGCTGTCCTGGCTGAGAACGCTTTGGGGGTGGGGATGGGGTGGGTGGAAAGACCTCTCCAAGGTCTTTGAGAGAAATCACTTCTTGCTTTCCTGAAATGGATCCAACTTGGCCCTCTCCTTCATCACCGAGATGCAGAGCCCGTGAATTTTGGGGAATGCTGAGCAACTGGCCGGGCACCTTCTGGCACCCACAGTGTGTGTGGGGGGTGGAAACAGAGCTCATCGGGAGCTGAGTCAGCACCCGGCAATGGAAGGTCGCGCCTTGGACGCCTTGACGAACAGCATAGCTGAGGGCTGCGAGTCGAGGGCACAGCACGAACCGTGGATGTGTCTGGGCAGGGGAGACAGAACACTTGGGTTCCAGCACCGTCAGCAGCTTGCTCCAGCCCCCAGGGACAGAAACCACCTTGGGTGCCACACACTAGTCCTTCCAGCCTCTGGATCTTCTGGTTGCTGCCATCCCTGCTGTTCCTCACAAGACACCACGGTCCCAGAGGGCTGTGCTTCTTGAAAGCACTATCAGATGCTTTGGCTCACCTGAGCCCCACAGAAAGAGGGTAGATGAGGCATTTTCTAGAAAAGGAAACTGTGGTCCAGAGGTTAGCCACAGTCACTAACCCTGTCACAGTCCCTCTGCGTGACAGCCCCCATGCTGATAAGCCTGGGGGGGTTGGATAAGCCTGGGGGGCTGGACGTGAGGGATGTGAAAGGTCACGTTTCCTCTCTCTGACACCTGCCAGAGATTGCTGGTTTCTTCCAGAAACCAGCTCTGTGAGCGTCGTCCCAGTCCGGCGCCAGTCCCCTGGGACAGGACTGCTGTGGACGGGGAGGGGCCCAGAGCACAGTGTGGGCACAGGGGTCTGGCCCCGCCCCTTCCTGGCTGTGACCTTGAGCTTGTCACGGAGTGCCTCGCCTCTAACTCAGGGCTGCCACATACCTCATAGCCTGGCCGTGAGGCTGAGACAGTGGGTGTGATGACACTTGGTAAACTGTGAAGAGTTACACAATGATAACTTCTCATCATTGTGAAAGGTAACACAACAGCTGAGGCCCAATCTCTCACTCTCCAGTGATCATTCTGAGAGTTTCCAAACACACTCTAGTATTTCTTATCCCAAAGATCCCACCCTTGATCTCTCATCCTCTATGGGTATGTTTCTTTATTTAAAGCCCTTCATAGCCAGTCTTCTAGAAGACTTGTCTTCCCAGGCTGTCTCCACTCTCTCACCGCCCATTCACCCTACCCCGATCCACATTCCCCCCAACTCCAGCAAAGCTACCTTTGTTACTGCCATAGGGGGCTTTCAGGTGGCCACATCCAGGGACAGGTTTTCTGCCCCCTCTCCCCCAGCCTCCAGCAGTTTCTGGCACACTGGCTCACAATCTGGGCTCCCACTGCACGGGTCCCTGTTAAAACACTCTGTCCTCTTGGCTTTGAGGATGCATCCTGCCCTCTGGGGCCCTTCTCTCTGATTCCCTCTCCTTTTACTTTGGGTAGGTTCTTCCTCCTTGCTCTGCCCTCTTCATGGTGGAGTCTCCAGTCCTGTTCCTGGGCCCCCTTCTCCTCTCTCTGTCCCCTTGCACCGGGGGATAATCCATTCCCATGACTGACAACTCCCAAATTTCTATCCCCAACCCAAGTCCCCAGTCCGAATATAGACTCCTATATCTGCCTGCCTGCTTGATGTCTCCCCTTGCACACTCTACACTCATCTCTGATGGAATGTCCATGCCCAATTCTCATGCCCAAAATGGGATGAGAATGGCTCAGCCCCCCTCCTCCCTGCAATGGGCACCTGAGTACTGGAAGCCCGAAACCCGGCACCAGCCTTGGTTCCCCCACCTCCTTGTCTTCACATCTCATTCGTCTGCCAATCCTGCCATTTCTACCTCCTAAAATATCACAAAGGCCTTCTCTTCTTTCCTTCCCTGCTGGCACCATCTTTGGAGAGTCTCCTGCCGGCTTCCTCACCAGCTCCTGAAATCTAAGCCCCCCACACTGTAGCCAGAGTCATCTTTTAAACACATGAACCAGATCAGCCCCTCTCCTGCCCAAAACCCATGGGAGGCTTCCCCTCAGGTTGGAATGAGCCCGTACTGCCCCCGACCTGGGAGCCTGGCTCAGTCTGCTCTCAGCTCGCCGACCTCCTCCAACCACACTGGTGTCCTCCCAGCTCCCAGCATTCCAGCAGGTGCAGCCCCACCCCGTGCCCTCTTGCAGGGCTGCTCTGTCTGATGAGGATGCTCTCCCTCCACCTCCCTCCTGCTTTGTCCCAGGTTGGCTCCTATTTACACTCTAGGTCCTGTCTTGAAAGTATCTCAGAGAGATCGTCCCCTGGTCGGTATCCCAATCACTGCCTCCACTGTCCTTCTCTTGTTCAGGTACCTAATTTCTGCTCCCTTCTCCCAGCAGATCATAAGCTCCATGAGGGCACAGACTACTGTCTGCATTGTTCACGCCTGTCTCCCCTGGACTGAGTACATAGCGAGCGCTCACTAAATACTTGCAGGGTGAACAAAAGAGAAGGAGCCTGTGGAAGGCACAGGGTCATCATGGAGCGGCGGAGCAAAAAATTAACTTTCATCCTGCACCTTCATTAGTTCCCGAAAGACAGGCACAGACAGCGTCATGACAAAGAGGAGGCCGAGGGCTGGTACCCTGGGTGAGGATCAGAGAGAACAACAAAGTGTCATAGATAGATACAGAGGATCTACCTTTTTTCCTGCTGAGAATCATTGACCCATGCGGGAAAGAAAGGTCACTTAGGCAGTTACACAAAGGGAAGCCAGATCAAAGGACATAATAATTATTGGGTACCTACTGAATATTAGATATTATGCTAAGTAACTCATCATAGGTAAATGGAAATTTTAAAAATTTGAATATATAAAATATGCTATATCTACTTTAAAAATTAAGGCTAGGAAACTTTTTTTTTTTTCCCAGTCAAAAAGGGAAAGAATGAAAAATAGATGGCTATTCAACATTATAGTCTAGGGAGAGAGGCAGAGTAGAAAGAAGAGACAGATGTATCCAGACACAAAGAAACAAGATAGAGACACTAAGGAATGCACACCAATGGAAACTGAGGAACAGTGGACCCCGAGCACAGAGAGAAAGCCACACACATAAACGCAGGTAAAGAGAATGGCCAGATAGACGCATGTGGAAAGGGGATACGCACACATACCAAGACAAACAGAGAGACTCTTGGAAGGACACAAAGTCAGAGAAGTACTCATAGGACTCTGGGATATCATCACAGAGAAACAACCCACCCTGTGGCCATCTTGGGCATTTCCTTTTTAAAAGAGTTTTCAAGATGTATGGCATTTTCACAACTATGGGCATAAGGGACTATTTTATTCTTGTTCAATACCCTTTTTTTTTTCACAGTATCCTTATTTTATAGATAAAAAAAGTGACTTTCAGAGAAAAGTGACTTTCTGAAAGTCAAACAGCTAATCATTAGAAAAAATAAACTGAAAGATGTACTTGTCACTTAAGCTAAAGCAGGGATCAGCAGACCTATGGACTTTGGGCCAAATATGGCCTGCTACCTATTTTTGTAAATAAAGTTTTATTGAGACACAGACATATTTATTCATTTATGTATTATCTATGGCTGTTTTTCCTACACAACAGACTGTATGGCTCCAAAGTTGATAATATTTACCATCTGGCTCTTTGCAGAAAAAGATTTCTAAGGACTGAAATGATTGTCAGCCTCAGGGCACCTGGGAGGCAGTTGGTTAACTGTCTGATTTGGTTTGGCTCAGGTTGTGATCTCAGGATTGTGACCTGAGGGTTGTGAGATTGAGCCCCGCGACAGGCTCTGTGCTCAGCATGGAGTCTGCTTGGGATTCTCTCTCCCTCTGCCCCTCACCCCACATGCTCTCACATGCTATCTAAAGTAAATAAATAAATCTTTAATAAAGGATCATCAGCCTCCTATGGTGGGTATGTTACATGTTCTAAGTGATCATTATTAGAACACAAAATTAGAATAAGTTTTAGTAAAAATTAATTTGGGGTCCGCACTTGGGAATATACAGTTTTCTGAAACCAGTACTTGAGGGTGAGTATAGGTAGAATGTAAGGAAGATGTCAGGTCTTAGGATGGAGACCGTGAGGCAAAATAATATGCCGGGGGGAATAAAAGAGATTGAGAAGAGTTGCCCAGGATGAGAACAGGGTCCCGTGTATGGGGGTTTACCTAAGGCTAAGAAATGAGCAAATGCATGTGCCCTTTAAGTGAGTGAGGGGTTAAATGGGGTGTGGTAGATGGCCTCCAAAGATGGCTGCCATCATTTTCTTTCTTCTTTGTAAGCACATATTACTTCACCCATCAAGAAGTGGAATCCCTTTCTCTTCCCCTTGAATCTAGGCTGGCTTTGTGACTTGCCTCAACTGTATAATATGACAGATGGAAGTGATGTTGAGACAGTTCAGGGCCTAGCCTTTACAAGGTCTGCCAGCTCCTCCTGTCTCCAGGGAAAGCTGCTCCTAGGTAAGAAATGTGACTACCTTGAGAAAACCATGCTCTGAGAAAGCCCAGTCTAGCCCCATGGAGAGACCATGTGGAAGATCACCTAGGCAACAGATACGTGCATAGGGACATTGTGAGTTGTCCAGCCCAGCCCAGCCCAGCCTACAGCTGAATGCAGCCAAATGAGTGACAGCAGGTGATGTCCTATGGGGCAGAAGAATGACCCAGTGGAGCCCTGCCCAAATTCCTGACCCATAGAATGGTGAGAAATAAGAAATTGTTTTTTAGCTTCTAAATTTTTGGAAGAGGAAGCAGATAATGATGACCTATCATTTCAGACCTAAGTGGGGAAGAGTAACTTAACCCTGGCAAGTAGGAAACAGTATTATAAATCAGTGGGATTCTCTAGGTCAGCCATTTCAGTTTACAGTAGGCAGGTCTCCCCAGGCCTTCCTTGGGCTGATACTTGGATCTTAGAATAGCTAGTGATCTATGCAACGGTTGAGGGTGGAAGGGTACTAAGAAAGAAAAGGATTCTGGACACCCCTGCTTTTCTACCTCTCCTTCTCATTCTTTAATTTCTAGCCAAATCTAACCGTTTCCCATTTTGAATGTATGACCTTGAATACAGATCATTTCTTTGAAAATATGTAATGCTCTTTTTCCCTTTTTACATATTTAATTGTTTGAAAGCCACGGAGGTTAAATAGGACCAGAAAACATATGGGAAATTATTTAAACAGGAGACGCACAGATTGTATCCTGGAAGAGGATATATCCAGAGGCCAGATATTAGCTGAAAGGAATGGAGACTTTGGTAGTGGGAGGGTTCTAGGCATGATAAGAACTCTGAGATTGAGGATTTTATAAGGAGCAAGTTGGGTACATCTGGAAAGGGCATCCCAGAAAACAAACAAATTAATTTGATCCTGAATTTGGAGCTATCCAGGTCAGAGAAGACCCCATAAATAAGTGCAAAGAAGAAGAAGGTAACTCTAAGATAGAGGACAAAAACCTTTTGTCCTAAGTGGGGGATGGTTTGTCAGGAAAGGGATGTTTGGCACCAAAAGGTCAGGATAATCTGTCGTGATGAGTGTCTGTGTTCTGTAAAAACTCCACGCCGACTGATTGATTTACACCTTGTTCTAAAAAAGATCTGTGCTCAGCATGTGCTTTATATGCCCTTGGAATTTCTTATATTTTGATGAGCATGGAAGCACCCAGAAGGCAGAGGACTATGGTGTGCAGCTCTTTCCCCCACGGTACCTAGGACAATGCCAGAAAGAGGCAGGTGCTAAGCCATTGTTGTTGTTGTTGATGATGATGATGGTGATGATATTGATGGTGATGCTCGTGATGACCATGACTCTATTCCTCACTGCATGTTTATCTCAAGAAAAGAGGAAGACAGGGAGGCAGGAATCCCATAAATAATTAAAGGAGGGATCCAGGTGACAGATGGAGGCTGTGTTAATCAGGATTCTATGGTTACAAGTGGCAAACACTCCACCTGAACTAACTGAGGAGTTTCATGCTCAGATGTCAAACTGCCAGAACCGAAAGGGTGCAGCCAGGCCTCAGGGTGATCAGAACAAGGGTTCTGACCGGAAGTCTGTCTAGACTTCATTTCTCCTCTCCTTTTCCTCTATTGGCTTCCTTCTCTCACACCGTCCTCCTCCACAAGGCTTGACCTGTGGCAACATTCTCAGCCTGGCCCCTCAGCTTACGCACAGATGGCAGAAGCTTTCTTCCTTCAGTTCCGATGGGAGAGGTCCCGGGACAGGGCTCTGATTAGTTCAGGTTGAGTCATGTGCCCATCCTCAGGAGCAGGGAGCCTGTGGTCGACGGCCTTCAGCTAGCACCAGAGCTAGCGAGAGCAGCGTCTCAGGAGCTACATATTTTCAGGGAGAGGAGTGCCAGGAAGGATGAGGGATGTGTCTCCAGACAGACAGTCACTCATCTGGGTCTGTACATTCCAGAGACAGACTTGCCAGGGCCTACTGATGGAAGGCAATGATTCTCTGGCACCGTCGAATCCCTGTGACCTCTAGATCTATCTCAAGGTCTCTCCACTCCCCTACAGAAGCCCCAGAAAGAGGTAAACACAAAAAGTGGAGTGACTGTCTGATTCACTATGTTCTGGAAATGGGTCCAGTTCTTGGCCTCCTGCCCGCTCCTCCATTGTTAGCTGCAAGGAGGCGAGAGGGCACACAGGGTTGGCAGTGAGGAGCCTGGTGTGGGGGGTGGGGGGGCACGAGGTGCGCTCTGGCCCAACTCTGTGATCAACTTTCCACGTGTTCAGGCAAATGACTTAACTGCTTGGTCCCCAAATACTTTAGATGTCTAGTTAAACTTTCTTTCCTCATGCTATAACTACATAGAAGGTTTTAGATAAAAAGATGTTAGCCTTTGTCTCTGTCTCTCTTTTGGTTACAGAGGTGGGCCAATTTAGAGGCAGAATAGCAAGGCCAGTAGCCTGGGGAAGCAAGAGTGAAAAAGATAAGCCAGTCATTCTCCAATGGCTATATTCCACCCTGCTGGGATTCTGTTTCCAGGATGGGCACTCTGCATGGCCCACGATATAATTTGCAGCTCAGAGAGCCTCCAGTCCAATATGGCAAATAAGGAGCGGTCCCAATCCCAAGCTTTCTCCTGGGGTAAAGCCTTGATAGAGAGGTACATTTGATCCAGAACCTGAAGGAAGTACAGGATTTTTATGAGACTGACGTGCTACCTACTGTGCTAACAAGACACATTGGACAGGATTTTTATAGAAGATATATGAATTGGGCATTTACAAAAGTAATAGTGTGAGCTATGAAGGAGAAACATATGCTTAGAGAACAGAGGGTAGACTAACTCGATGACGCAGACGTGTGCTGGACAATCAGGGAAAAGAGTAGAAGGCGAACTGGAAAGTACATGGCAGCTGAGATCACAGAAGATGTGGCACATAAACTAAGACTTTGGATTTTATCTGGTGGAAAATGGGGGAGCTGTTGGAGGATTCTGGCAGGATGTGCCATTACATACAATACATTACAATAGCACTGTTCTGAAGAGCATTGTCTGCTGGTTGAGCACATGAAGACAGGCCAGAGGAGAGACTGAAATGACAGTGCAGAAGAATGGGAAGTCCCCTGAATTATTCCAAAAACCCCTGGACTACTTTGACTAGATTTTTGTTCCTTGCAAGCAAGTGACTCCTAAGACAGAGCAGAGTCAAGAAGGCACAGAAATCAAGAAAGAAAGGGTTAAAGAGAGAGGCATGGCCAAGAGTGCTAAATACTCTCAAGAAGTCCAAAAGGCTTGGGGAGCCTGGGTGGCTCAGTTGGCTAAGCAACTGCCTTCAGCTCACGTCATGATCCTGGAGTCCCACGTTGGGCTCCCTGCTTGGAGGGGAGTCTTCTTCTCCCTCTGACCTCTCCCCTCTCTTGCTCTCTCTCTCTCAAATAAATAAATAACATCTTTTTTTTTTTTTTAAAGTAAGACCAAGGACTGGAACAAGCAAATGGATTTGGTAACTTGGAAGGCACTCATGACCTTCAAGGAAGCTGTTTCCTTAGAGAGGAGAGAGGAGCTAGGTTGGGGGCAGCAGAGCATGAATGGGCAGCTCTGTGGGACCAGAAGGGCTCAGGAAGGCCTAGAATCCTGGCCGGGGGACACAGAGTGAAGTGACAGTTTCACCACACTATGGGGCCTGGGCAGGTCTGTGGGTAGGGCGAAAAGACCCGGGAGGGCAATGGATTTGGAGGGACCTGGGCAAGACGTGTAGGGGCTGGGGAGGGCAGAGTCCCAAGTACAAGCAATCTAAGCTCAGATCACCTGTAATTAAGAGAAGAGGAGAGGAAGGCAGGGTGGGTAAGAAGACAGGGTGAGGTGGAAGAGAGTGACTGGACAGCTGGTGCCCAGAGACCTTGGTCCTCTCCTAGGTGAAGAAGAAGTGAGGTTCGTCGCTGAGAGGAGGGTGTGGAAGTCATAGCTTGAGGAAGCAGGAAGAAGCCAAAATAACAACTGAGGAGCTAATCCATGGCCATTTTCTGTGATAAAAGAGGCATGCAGGGTGAGCCACCTCAGGGGTGAAGTCAAGACAACTTGTGGGGGGAACAGGATTAGCTGAGGGGGCAGGGAAGACACACTCTGCACCTGGAGTGGAGCCATCCCAGCAGCGCAGCCCTGACAGGGGTCAGGGAGTCTGTCGGGGGCAAGGCGCAGGCAGCGGTGGAGTGCAGGCAGCACTGTCTCAGGGAGCCGAGCTCAGGATGGGGGCAGGCAATTGGAGTCATAGACCTGGAACAGGGGCTGCCTCCCCCTCGGCCCTTGGGAGTGGCTGGGTGAGGATGGGGGCAGCATCTTCTCTAGGGAGTGAGGGGCGGGCTCTGTGGCTGTAACACAGGGGCCGCAGAAGGTGCACTGGACCTGGGTTAGAACAGAACATCTGAGAGGCAGTGTAGCTCCGTGGGGAGGAGTATGACCCAGAAGTCAGACCACCTGAGGGCATATCCCTGCTCTGCCGCTGTCTAGTGGTGTGGGTGTCCTTGGGCAAGTCATGAAGCCTGGCCATGCCTGCCGCAGGGTTGTGCAGAGGATTAAGAGAATACCCGTCAAGTTGTTAATACAGTGCTGGGCCAAGAGCTCAAAAAACACTAATTACCATGTCTGTCTTTTCCCATATACACTCAGTGCCTGATGTACAATGGGAACTCGATAAATATTTTTGAAAGAATGAATTATTATGATTATTACCTGTGTAGCCTTGAGCGCAGAAGACTTAGGTCCGCCGAGTTCTGGACTATATTTTATTCTCTTAGTTCCTAACATAATGTCTAATAAAGGAAGCTGTTTACATTCTCTAGGATTCGGTTTCCTCATCTAGAAGGCAGGGTTCATGATATTGGCTCTACCTCAAGGTCAGATAAGATGACCTCCATAAACCGTGACCCAGCGATAGGTTTTGCACGGGCGTGCACACATACACGTGCATACATGTGTACGTGTGTGCACACACACAGTATATGGCTGCTGTCTGCAGCACAGGCCACCGCCTCAGCCCCCAGGGAGCTCTAGCTCTTCTACCCTATTTGACAGGAGCTGAATGATAGGCCCATCGAGCTGCAGGACTGCCCGGTGAAGGGGAGGCGACAGGAATTCATTGAGGTCTGGTCACGGTGGCTGTGGTTTTCTCCAGCAAGGAGGAAGCTTGGGATGAGCACTTCATTGGACATGAGGTATGCAGGAAGCTGCTTTAAGGCAACCTGGCCTGCTGCCTGCATTGGATGGGGAAGGAAAGACGCAGATGACTAGGTACAGGTCACAGGCCCTGGGGAGGGAAAGAGAGCAGAGAGGTCTTGGCTGGCCAAGGGCAGGGTTTTGTGTGAAGACAAGGACCAGGCAGGCTCCTGTTGATCACAGCTCCTGTGAGGGTGGAGATGGCCTTGTTCAGCTTAGAAGAGTCCAGTCCTTCCAGCCCCGGGCTCTGTCCAACTGGAGTCCTGGCCAGACTCTAGCTGGGTGCATCTCCCTTGACTATCTGCTTAGAATTTCTAATTTAAGTCACTGTTGGAATCTCCTTACCTGCCCCATGCCTTGTCAGGATACACAGGCCATGCTATGGTGGCCCCTTACCCCTTTGCCTGCCTAGATCGCCACACACTCTGTCCAGACCCCATATAGCTCTGCTTGCCGGACTTTCCTTCCTATTCACCCTGCTATCATCTCAGTGGGAAAACCAAGTTCCTTGTAGTTGTTTCTCAGGCTGCAGCTAATGGAGGCTTGCCTGACTGTGTCTTGAGAAATAATAGTTGGAGGAGGCAGCAAAAGCCTTCTAGTTGCTATGGAGTGTTAACTGATGAATTAAACTCTTCATTTTGATTTGAAGAAAACAGTCCTAGAAGAGACTCTTGCTTTAAAAAAAAAAATAAAGCTGCCAACAATGAAAGGCATTCATTCAGAGGGGTCTTTGTTGCCAAGCTGGCTTGAATTCCCTTAGCCATGCATTAACACTAATCAGAATCTGGCTGTTGGAGCAAATGTGCATTTAAAGTTTAGTGATAGAAAATGTTGTGTGTTAAGTATTAGCAAGAAAGTACCAGATGTACCTAGATAGTTATTCTTTAAAGTGCTTGCAGTATAAAAATTACCTATTTGAATGGCAATTAGAAATAAACAGTTATTTTAATTAAAAACAAAAGGTACATGACTATAATCTAAGATATTAGGTAATGTAGACACTTTATGTTTGAACAATCCATCTAGAGTAAAGCCCCACTAGAGCTGGCACACAGTAATTGCAAAAGGAAGATCCTTGCTACTCAAAGTGTGGGTGGGAACAGGTGGCACCAGCAACATTTGGGAGCATGCAAAAAATGCAAAATCTTGGGCCCCAGATCTCTGAGTCAGAACCTGCATTTAAACAAGATGCTCAGGTGATTCATGTGCACGTTCAAGTTTGAGAAGGGCTGATCTGGATCAGTGTTCCTCGAAGAGTAGCCTGGCAACCATTTAGATCAGAAACACCTGGGAGCTTGTTAAAAATACAAATTCCTAGGGGCTGCTGGGAAGATGGCAGAGTAGGAGGGCCCTGGCCTCACCTTGCACGGCTACCTAGAGAGCCCACGTCGGAATAGTAACCCAGCAAGTGACCCGAAGATTGGCAGCACAGATTCTCCACAGCTGGATGGAGACAAGAGGCCAAAGCAAAGTGGATCCACCCCCAACCATATGTTCTTGGCAAGATCCCATCAAAGCAATACTACAGACCCGGCAGTGTGCGCACAGAACAGATAGGACCAACACCCCTCCCAAGTGAGTCCTGCTCCAGGGAAAGGGGAACATAACGGCACACCAGTCTGACTGCAGGCCCCACCCATCAATAAAAGCGTCTCAGGAGACAACACAGGGAAAGTGTCCTGCAGTTTGGTGCTACTTCATCTTTGGAAAACACCTGGTTCAAGGCAGTTCAAGCCCAAGGCAGCCACAACACCACAGGCACCAGATGCTGCCTGCAGCAGGCAGAGAGCCATCGCAGGCTGGACTGAAGGCAAACACAGCTCTGCCACCACAGTAGGACACCCCTGTAGTGACACACATAGGAGATATCCCTGAAACACCATTTTCTGATGAAAGGAGACATTGCACTGTGGGGTACTATACAACCTCTTCTTCACAAAGCCATTACTTTCAAGTGTGGGATACATAGCTGAATTTCCCAACACACAGAAACAGACACAGCAATAGACGAAATGAGGAGACAGAGGAATATGTCCCAAATGAAAGGGCGGAACAAAATCAGAGCAAGAGACCTAGACAAAATGGAGATGAGTAATATGTCTGACAGTTAATTTAAAGTAATGCTCATAAAGATACTTGCTAGAATTGAGAAAGGAAGGCAGGACCTCCACAAGACCCTCCATGAAGAGATAGGAGACCTAAAAAAGAACCAATTACAGAAAATGAACTTACTAAATGAAATTAAAACTAGACCACCTGGAATAAATAGCAAACAAGAGGAAGTAGAAAAACGTATCAGCAACCTGGAGGACAGAGTAATGGAAAGTAATCAAGCTGAGCAGATGAGAGGGAAAAAAAAATAACACAAAATGAAAACAGACCCAGGGAACTCAGCGACACTGTCAAGCATGAGTTGCATGATAGGGATCCCAGAAGGAGAAGAGAGAGAAAAGCAGGCAGAAGATTTATTTGAAGGAATAACAGCTGAAAACTTCCTGAATCTGGGGAAGGAAAGAGAAATCCAGATCAAGGGGGTACAGACAGCCCCCAACAAAACAAACCCAAAAAGGTCCGCACTAAGACACAAAGTAAATAAGATGGCCAAAAGTAGTGATAAAGAGAATTTTAAAAGCACCAAGAGAAAGGAAAGCAGTTACACACAAGGGAAACCCCATGAGGTTATCAGTGGGTTTTTCAGCAGAAATTTTGCAGGCCAGAAGAAAGTGGCATGATATATTCAAAGTGCTAAAAGAAAAAAATCTGCAGCCAAGAATACTCTATCCAGCAAGGCTTTCATTCAGAATAGAAGGAGAGAGGGAGAGTTTCCCAGAAAAACAAAAGTTACAGGATTTCATGACTAGGAGCAAAACCAGCCACATCCCCATCACACATAATGCCATCAGCCTGTGGGTCCCAAATCCACAGTCCAGCCACCCTCCTTCCCAAGTCAGCATGCACAGCCAGCCACTTGCTGAATGCCAAGTCAACATGCCTTCACCTCAGATCAATAAGGACTCAAAATGACACTCTTCCCCTTAAATTCCCACCCCTGTGTTCAAATTTGTGCACAGAAGTAGGCATAATTATAACAGCAGAATGAAGCAACCCAAATAGTTGACACTAATTTGGTGGAATATATAATGTATAAAAGGAGTGTGCTAGGCTGAGAACATCTCCAACAAGCAAATTAAAGAACAATACATACAACATGATTCTGGTTACTAAGAGAAAGAAACTTGGGAAAAATAAAACAAGACAAAACCAGAGAGGGAGAAAACCCTAAGAGACTCTAAATCATAGGAAACGAACTGAGAGTTGCCGGAGGGGAGGGGGAAGGGATGGGGTAATTGGGTGATGGGCATTAAGGAGGGCACTTGATATAAGCTCCGGGCATGATATGCAACTGATGAACTTAGTGATTCATAACCCCTGAAACTAATAATACACTAATAATATGTTAATTAATTGAATTTGTTAAAAAAAAAAACAACCCAAAATACAAATTCCTAAGCCCAAACCAAACCTGCTGTGTCAGGATGTCCAGAAAAGGAGTCTAGGAATCAGCATTTCAAATGAACAACCTCTCAGGAGGTTTTTATGTCCCCCAAACTGTGAGATCCACTCAGTCTTTCCATTCTCATCAAGGTCCTCTAAGGGTCTGCTGGCACATGGCACGCTGAGTCCAGCATGAAAGGATTTGGATGGGCATCATCTCTGCCATTTAGGGGTTTCTAAGGACATTGCTACAGCTGAACAGGTAGAGAACAAGCTATGGTATAAACACCTGGAAGTATTATACATTGAGTGTATATATTCACAATGCACTGGACTCTCCCACACTTGTGGATATGCGTCCTCTCTGAAGGCGGAGAATAGTGGACACATTGTCGTCTTCCTTCCCAGCTCTCCTCTTGTTGCCAAGTAGACCTCTGTTCCGAGGGGACATTCATGCTTTTGGGCTACTAAGTTGGGCCCAGCCCACATTTCGGCCACGTGAGTGTCCTGCTCAGAGCAGAGACAAGGAACCAGTGATCCATTTCATTAACCTTTCCCTCGTAACCCTCTCCTCTCCTCCTGGTGCCCACCACCCCTTCCCAGGGTGAGCAGGTCTCGGCCCTGTACAGCTCTGCCCAGCTGTTCCCAACACGCAGGTCAGGAAAGGGTCAGATCAAGCCTAGGCATCTGTGAGCACTCAGTCCTTGGGGATGGCATGAGCTTTTTCCTTGTCCTTTTGATGTCTGCATTTGGTTCCTTCAGAAAGAGAGATTCAAACCATAATGCTCTTTTTTAGAGATAAGAGAAAACCAGCCAGCATCTTTTGAAATTCAATGTATGACAAGGGAGATGGGGCAACACGGGATAGGAGCCTGGCTGGAGGTCTCTGTGGACTCGAAGCTTCAATAGATGGCAAGGAAGCCAGCCTCCACAGTGGTCCTGTAGTGGAAAAATGTGTAGGCTGGGCTAACCTGGCCCTGATCTCAGGACTCAAAACACACCAGGCAGTTGCCAAATGCTTTCCGATTTACCCATAGGTATGACCGAATCCTCTGAGCCATCTAGGAGGGGTCATTACTCCTCTCCTCTCCCCCTTTAAATGCAACACGAAGGCCACATTCCTAGACTCCTTGTCATATGTCTGGAAAGATGGAAAGGGTTGGGCTGAGCCTTGGATGTGTTTCCTCTGATTGCAAATTCTAGTTTCCTCTCACCCAACAATAATCCCTTATTCTAGTCACGAACTAACATATTATTTTAACTAGACCAGGGATTCCTTTTGGCACAGCTCTCCCAGATTATACCAGTGAGTGCAGAACTAGCACGTGATACGCCCTCAGCAGGTATGGTGGCCAAAAAAGAGTGGCTGCTTCTCTACTCGGGCGGGGGAGGGGGTCTGGCCAAGTCTCGGAGGTGTCGGTGAAAAAGCAATGCCAGGTGGTGCTCACGGAGAAGTCTCCACGGGCTGGCTGCTGTGGAATCACCCTGGGAGGGACATTTTTGCAGCAGGAAAACATGGAAGCCCATGCTGGGCCATGGATCATACAAGCGCCACGTGGTGGCCCGTGTTGAAGGTTAACACAGGGAAGCTGGGGGAGGGGGAGCTGCTCTAGTGGGAGCAGGATCCAGGAGGCATTCCTGCTTGCCTTGAGAGCCCCCTCCAGGCCTGGATGTGGATGGTGATGACACTCGACGGTGACAGCAGAAATAATGCTCCTGTCGGCGCCATCATTGGACTCCACAGATAAATGCAGGCCTGTTGCCGAAATGACAATCCGGGTAGTACTAATAACTGACTCATCGTTGTGATTGCTGGAGCTGAGGCTCAGGAGGGAAAGGAAATCTGAGCGGGAATCTTCAGCGACCAGGAGGTTCTGCTGGAAGGGCCTTCCAAGAGCTGAGAGGGCTCCTGACCAAGCCTGCTTGCCCACTTCCAAGAAGGAGGCGTGTCGCTCTGCTGTATCAGTCCAATGCGTCCAGCTCGTGCCCTACTCCTCCGTCTTTGTGTGGAACGATTCCCACGTACGCAATGGGTACTGGGGACCGGCCAGGCTGTGCGGGGGCCACAAGCCCCTCTGTTAGTTTCCTCAGGCTGCCGTAACAAGTTGCCACAAACCGGGTGTTTTAAAAGAGAACCGTCTGCTCTCTTAGACCTGGAGGCCAGTGAAGTCTGAAATCCAGGCTCTGGCGGGGCCACATTCCTTCTGGAGGTCCTGGGAGACAACCTCTCCCTGGCCTCTTCCAGCTTCCATTGGTTCCAGGTGCCACCTGACCTGTGGCCGCCTCACTCTAGCCTCTGCCTCCATGTTCTCACGGCCTCCTGCTCTCTCAAAACACCGTCTGCCCCTCTCTTTTAAGGAAGTACGTGACCGCATTTGGGGCTCACCCAGATAATCCAGGAGAAGCTCTTCTCAAGGTCTTTAATTTGATCGTATCTTTGGCCATTAAGATACCGTAGGATCCAGGAAGTGGGGCACCAACCAACCCATGACAGCCCCTCCGAATTAATGTTCATTTTCCCATAAGATGTATCAGGATAATAATAATGGCGGCTGAGGAGCACCTTAGGTACTTCCTAGGTGTCAGCTTGTCTGACCCTCCCGACTCTGTAAGGCCAATAGCCACGATTTCCCATTGCTAGAAAGAACAGAAGTGCCGAGGTCCGTCCTCCTCCACTCTCAGCAGAGGTTTTTGGTCTGTGTCCTGTGGGGCTCAAAGGTCCTTAGGGACCCTGAGAAGAGGAGCAAGGCCCTACACCACTAACCCTCTTTGACCACAGCAGGCCCATGCAGATATGATTAGATACTAAGAGGCTGCAGAAGATTTTTTGTTGTTGTTCCAAAGGGTTACATTGGGAAAGAACACTGGGCAAGCCACAGCTCTGCCCTCCACTGTTGTTGCTCAGGCAGGGGCCCGGGTTTAGGAGCCCGACGCCTGGAGGCAGACACACCTGGGTCCAAATAGCCTCGCTATCCTGTCCTTGTTCTGTGTCCTTGGGCAAGATACCTGACCTTTCTGAGCATCCTGGTTCTCATCTGTGCAGTGGAAACAGTAACAGTATCCACCTCAAAGGGTGGTTGTGAGAGCTGAATGGAATAGGGCACTTATAATGCTTACAAAGGGCTCAGTAGAGAATAGCCTTTTTTTTTTTTTTTTTCATGGTTCTCGTCATTGGCTGGTGCTTATCTCTACCCATCATTTCCCTTGATGTTCGATCTGGAACCCCTGGAAAATGAGTGTTTTTCTATACAGGTGGGTCCAGCTGTCTTTCCCTCACTGCCATTTCCAGAGGGGAAGGATGCTGTCACTCTTCCTCGCTAATGTTTGAGGGTGCTGTCACCCACCCTACGCCCAGAGGGTCCTAGCCACCCACTGGGGTAAGGTCACAGCCAGCGTTAGTCCTGCTTAACCCTCACACCCACACCTTCTTTGCCAGAGAATACGACTAGCGGGTCCTTCACTTCAAAGTGATGATGATAAGGGGCAGCCATGGCCTCAGACAGGAATCCACCAAGAGGCCGGAATGACAAACCTTGTAAAGGTGGTCCCTGGAGGGGGATCTGTGATGACCACAAAGGTCTATTTAGTGACATCTGTGGGGTTCTAGATGATCCTGGAGTAGAAGGTCTGCTGCCTCGGTGACCAAGCACCACTCCCCTAAAGACGGTATGTAAGTGATGGGGGGAGCGTGCCTGCCTCTGCTAAGGGCTTACTATGACATTCACCGTCAGATGAGTGGAACACGTGACTTCCAGGAGGCAAGCTGACTGACACCGACCTCTTCAATGTATTCCAAGACAGCTGCGTTAAGCATAGGTTCTGATTGAATTTTAGAATGTGTCATAATGAGAGCTTAGCATTTATTGACTTCTTGCTGCCTGCCAGGCACTGGGCTAAAGACTTTATCTGCATGTTCTCATGTTCCCCAAATGAACCAATTATCCCTTCTTACGGACGAGGCACAGGAGGCCAAGTGACTCCCCAAAGGTCACGTAGTTGTGGAGTGGTGGTGTTCAATGCGGTGGGCCTCTGAAGCCTGTGCTCTCCGCCCAACTGTGCCCTGACCCCGGGGCCAGTGTTCTTGAGAAAGAACTCACACTGCCTGCTCTTGTGCATCTTCCTTTTGGACAGGATCTTATCCTGGTCTTTGAAAAGGAGCATTCTCCCCAGCAACAGTGGTGGTGAAGCAAAGCAAGATGAACGAAAACACCGCCACCATCCACAAAACCCAAACAAACAAACAAAAACTTGCTTTCAGCCAGATTCTCTCTTAAATCACAGACACCTGCAACTCTGGGCTCTCAGAAGGAACAAACCCTAACACAGACTGATTGTCTCAAGGCCAAGACTGATTGTCTGTGTGCCAGGGTCACAGACACGTTCTCTGACGGAGATGTCAGGGGCAGAGAGAACTTTCTGGAAAGTCACTTGGAGAAGCAGGGCACTCATTTTAAGAGAAGAGACCTCACTCTGGGGAAGAGAAGGAAATACTCCAAAAGGATTTTGGGACAAGCCTGGCACTGGTGGGCTCTCTGCAGGGGCCAGTGGCAGCTTTCTTAGAAAGAGGACAGAGATGGGGCACCTGAGTTGGGCATCGGACTCCTGGTTTCAGCTCCAGTCAAGATCTCAGGGTCATGGAATCAAGCCCTGCCTCAGGCTTCACGCTCAGTGCAAGTCTGCTTGAGATTCTTTCCCCCTCCCTGCCCACCCCCGCTCTGACCCTGGCTCCCCCCAGCTCCTGCCATGGGCTCTCTAAAGCTCTAAAATAAACAAATAAATATACAAATAAATAAATAAATATGTAAATACATAATACACATATAAATAAATAAAATCTTTAAAAAGATGAAAGAAAGAAGAGAGGGAGGAACAGAAGTAAGGTGCAGAAGGAGAACGGGAGGGGGACTAACGGAAGGAACATGTTTCTTCTGTGGCCCCGGGAAGGTGGGCCTGTTCCCCACAGCAGTAGCCTCCTCAAGAGAAGCAACAGCGGGTACTCACTGAATGTTTATTATGAATGACGTGCCCTTTAGCCCAATGCCTTCATTTGATCTTTGTGACAACTCTGAATGGTCGAAACCACTGTTACCCCCATTTTACTGATGAGGAAACTAAGGCTCAGCAAAGTCAAGCAACTTCCCTGAGGGTGCACAGTAGGAAGGCAGCAGAGCCCATTCAAACCCAGACCGACAGCTTGGTCTGGCACAGCTTTCCTCTTGCCTTCCCTCTGGCCGATCCCCCACACTCAGCCTTCTGAAGGTGGTCGCTTTGAGGCAGTGGGGACTGTCCCTTGCATTGACTGTATCTACTGCATGAGGCTGGAATGGGCTCTCCATACTCAGGAAGTTAGGTCCAAAGCATGAAAGAAGTCAAAGACAGTGGGGGTAGAGGTGGGGGTGGGGAGCGCAGATGGTGGGGGACGGGCTTAGACACAGGATGTGCTGATGAGGTTCCTCAATGCATACATGACTTCTCGCCACTTCCTGCCTCTCTCAGGACAAGTGGGTTTGACTCTGGAGGGACTGGAGCGGGTCTTATGGGGCTCTCCTCATAAGAAGGGACACTCATAAGAAGGGTAATTTCATGATACACATCTGGCTCCCTCAGCCCCAGGGCACCTTAGGTGAAGGGTACAGGCTGAAAGACCGTGTACTGGGCATTCTCTGCCTTCTCAGGCTTCAGGAGAGGACGGGCACATCACAAGCCAGTTGGCAAAAGAAAGGGGACAATTTCTTCCTTTTCAAAGACATTCCAGTGCATTTAGTGGAGATAGCAGTGGGGGACATTAGAAATTAGTCACGCTTTTAAGAAAAAGCAGTACTCTCTTGCTGCCCTAATCCATTTCTTCAAACCTACTCAGAGAGCTACATCATGTCTCTTAAAAAAAAATAATAAACTTAATTTTTTTGGAGCAGTTTTAGATTCACAGCAAAATTGAGCAGCAAGCACATAGAGTTCCCATGGACTCGCTGTCCTCGGACTCGCTGTCCCTACACTTGCACACACAACCTGCCTCCCCAACCCCCCGCTCCCTGTTGACACCTTTTACCACGGGAGTGTGTATGTTACCATCAATGAATGTGCAAGGGCACATTATTACCCAAAGACCACAACTGGCATCAGGTTCATTTTCTGCACATTCTATGGGTTTGGAGACTGTCCTTTTTTATCTGCTGGAAAAGGAAGGGACGACTGGGTCCTAGCCACCCACTGGGGTAAGGTCACAGCCAGCGTTAGCACTTAAGTCCTGCTTAACCCTTAAGTCCTGCTTAACCCTCACACCCACACCTTCTTTGCCAGAGAATACGACCAACTGGTCCTTCAGGGAAAGACAGAAAGAGAGGCAGAGAGAATCCATAGGCATGACACCAACAGGAATAAATACCATAGGACCACCCCCACAGCCCCGGCTTCTTTAAGGAGGGCTGTTCCATGGTTGACCTTGGATTAAACCTGAGGAGAGACCAGAAAACCATCTGGAAGTCCAAGAACAGCAGGACTCCCCCACTCAAGCCTCAAGGCCTATATTAGCGGTGAGTGGAAGGAGCCCCAGGCTACTCTGGTTCCACAGAACAGGTGCGCCTGTGGAATCGGACCTGGTTCAAGCCCCAGGTCTGGGAGTTCCCAGCAAGAAGTGCAGGATTGCTCTAAGAATGATCTGAGGGGATGAGTAGCAAGTCTGTGGATCAGGGGACCCCATGACAACCTCAGATTCAGTGATTCTCTGGGACGACCCTCAGAACTCAGGATACAGTGCTCCCAGCCACAGAGAAGGGGTACAAAGCGAAATAAGCAAAGGGAAAAGGAGTACCAGTCGAAGTCTGGAGGAACAAGTTTCCAAGACTCGTCCCCCAGCAGAGTCCCAGAGAACACACTTCACGGCCCAGCAACAGGCTATGACGACTTGTGAAACGTCGTCCACTAGGGAAGTTCATCCAAGGCTCAGTGCCCAAGGTGTTTGAGGAGCAGGTCATGCAGGCACTCTCCTATCATGTACCAAAATTCCAGACTCCCAGAAGAAAAGCAGGTGTTCAGTACAAACCATAGTGTATATAAACACTCTTGAGTCATTCTTATCAGTTCTGCGGAGAGTGGGAACTCTCCCTAAATCCAAGTGTCCAGAAGCCAGCCAAGGGCCAATCTTGCAAGCAGCACTCTCTACGGAGAACAGTTTTATGTCAACTATGTCAACTCTTCTCTGAACAGCCCGCTTCATTGTTCGACACCTTGTAGATGCTCAATAAACTGCAGTTATCATTGCCAGCAGTGGCGCATTTTTTTTTTAATTTTTAATTTTTTATAAACATATATTTTTATCCCAAGGGGTACAGGTCTGTGAATCACCAGGTTTACACACTTCACAGCACTCACCAAAGCACATACCCTCCCCAATGTCCATAATCCCACACCCTTCTCCCAAACCCCCTCCCCCCAGCAACCCTCAGTTTGTTTTGTGAGATTAAGAGTCACTTATGGTTTGTCTCCCTCCCAATCCCATCTTGTTTCATTTATTCTTCTCCTACCCAGCAGTGGCGCATTTTGGTGCCTTTCTCTGTAGGAAGAAGAGCTCATCCCACCAACACTAGGATGTCAATCCATCCAAGTCAACCAGGTGCTTGCCTGGAGAATGACGAACATGTGTGTGTACAGGTGCACACACACATCTATCCACACGAGAGTGTACCCAAGAGAAAGTTAACTGCCTACATAGTAAACCCTTCCCTCTTCAAATACAATCATTATTCTTTTACCTCTGGTCTTAGTTTGTCATTTATAATTCTGAATAGTATGCTTCCTGTACCTTCAGCTTAGTCACTGATGAAAATGGGGTCCATCGAGGCAGGACCCAGGACAGGGCCCCAGGCACTCTATCTAAAGCCTCCCTCAGACTTTGGATTCAACCTCAGGACAGGATCTTGTTAACAGAATGATCATCTGGCTCATAAGTCAACGTATTGGTTACTATAATATGTGGGGAGGCGGTTGACTTCTTCCCGAAAATAAAAATAAGCTATGTCTCCAGCATTTTGCCAATCTACCAGCCAAATGCCTCCTTGGCAAAGAAAGCAAGGTTGGGTGGTGTATGTATTATTCTTATGGGGCCAGTGCTGGCTCACTGTGATCACACACCAGATCCAAAAAACTTACAAGCCATTGGTTTGAAATTACTGTTCTTTAATTGATAGATACACTCTTTTTCCTCCTGTTTGAAATGATTTGCCTGTTCTCTTCTCTGACTGAACCACTTTCTAGGATCACCATGTGTCATTACGAGCATGGCTGTGGGATCCCAGCTCCTAAAATGCACCTTGTTTTGTGATTTCATTTCACAAGACCGGATGTTGACCTCACCTGCCTTATGCTAGGAGTCCCTTAGTGGATTATTAGTTCTACCTGTTCAAGTTGGAAGGCCCCTCACGGAGAAGACAGAAGTAAACAGAAATTGTACGTTCTACCTTCTTTCTATCACTCTCAACATTATATTCTACCTGTCTCTCTTTTTTCTCATCCTTTGTTAACCCCAAACAAGAAATAAAACAACACGGCACTCCGGGACATCAATGATCAGGTATGACAATCATTAAAAACTCACCAAAATTATAGGAGGCTCATTATACTATTCTGCCTACTTCTGTATATGTTTGAAATTCTTCAATATAATTTTCTCTCCAAAACCCAATGAAAATCGTCTCCATGATATCAGAAAACATTAATTACCAAGTCTGGAACTTGGGTCAGAGAGAAAGGAGGGGAGGGACTGGGAACATTTTCAGGAAGGAAACCAGGCAGATATAGAATCTTGGAGAAATTATGAACTTCTCTACAGCCTTACAATCCTAAATCTAAAAGCCAAAATGCACTCTCTCCTAGTTCTTCCTTCCCTTTGCGTGGTGGGGGCTGAGAAAGAGAATGTTGACTCTATATGAGCAGAAACACCCCAATGTTCATGTGCCCTGATCTCATGCCTTCCCCTCCACGGAGCAACTGTCCCCCACAAGCTTGCATCTAATTTTAACAGTAAGTGGTTAATTTCCACGTGGACTTGTGTTTGTGTCATCTTTGTGTCTGCCGTCTTTGCTGGTGTCTTTTTTAGAACACAAGATCCCAGAAGACAGTTTCCATGTCTTTAACTTACTTTAGGAAGCCTTAAAACATCACTGTGCTCAGGAAGCTAGCAAATCCCTCCTCCTGGGCACGCAGTCTCCACCCCTGCTGGTCGTCCTCACCCAGGGCCCATCTGTGGTCGGGCCTCAGGTCACAACGGCTGGCTCTCTCTGTCCAGTGTTTCAAAGAAAAAAGAGGAGAGGCTGAGAGGCCACCGCAGCCTTCTCGAACAAGCCCAGGAGGGGCAGATCACAGCCAGTACCTGCAAGAAGTTTCTGATCCACAGAAAACAGGACACTCTGCATCGGTAAGAAACACTCAGAGCCATTTTTCAAAACTAGCAGCTGGAAAGCAATGGATGCTGATCGCCGTTCAGTGCGCACCGACGCAGACCCGTTCCACCCTCAAAGAGAGCTTCGCGGTCATTATTAAAGAACACATTTCAGAACATAATGTTATTAGGCTATTGATTGTTGTTGGTTTCGATGTTTAATTCAGTAACAGCTCGAGTGGTGGAGAGCTTTAAATGAAACGGATGCTCGGAAGACCTGTGCGAACGCGGCAATTTTCCACTGGGTTTCACAGGGAGCTCTGGCAATGCTGCGGGGACAAGGCGCTCCTGGTGCTGCGAGGCTCTTGCAGGCGGGGAACTCAGGGGCCGGCTGCTGAGCAAGGCTCTGCGGTTTTTGGTACAGAAAATAGAAAAGGCGGAGAGTTCCACATGAATCCAAACAACATCCGCTCCCTCTGTCACCACGCATTAAATGATCCGGGACCGAAATTCAATACACACCTCGGGCACTCTTGCGGAACGGTACCCGTGCATCTCGGTGGCATCAACATCCCCAGGAGGAATAGAAAAGAAAAAGAGAGAGAGAGGGAAAAAAAAAAAAAATAGGAAAAAAAAAAGCTCTCCTCTGAACATACACAGAGATAAAGACCACAGTGGGAAACCCCACTGAGACGACAGGACTGAAGGTTCCAAGGGTACAGCCGGCCCATGCTGCTGCAGCTCCTCGACCCCCGAAGATGGTGGGTCAGCAGGACCCCAGGGGTGTGCAGAAAATCCAGGGACACTGTCCCTGGGCCCCTGTCATCACCATTTCCTGTCCATTCCCCCCCTAAAACATTGCCTAAAACCAGCCCCCCCACCAGCCCTAGTCGGTACCTGCCTCGTCTTTTGCCTGGACCAGCAGTTCTCGACCTGTGGTCCCCTGACCAGCAGCACTGGGATCTTCTGGGAGCTGGTTTAAAATGCCCGTTTCTCAGACCCTACCACAGACCTGTGACATCGGTAACTCTAAAGATGAGGTCAAGTAATATGTGTTTTTAAAAAGGCCTCCAGGGTGTTCCCAGGTGTGCTCAAGTTTGAGATCATGGGCTGGGACCATTCAGCAGGCTGGGAAGGTCTCCTTCCGCCAGCGTCATCAGACCCACCATCTAAAGCACAGAACTACTTGGCCTCGGGTGCGGCCCGGCCCTGCATGGGGTAGGTGCCTAATGAATATTTATTGGCTGACCCAATGAACTATGACCCCTGCTTTTAAAAACTTTGTCGGGCTAGCTATTCACGGCCTCCGCAAAATAACCCAGAAGCTCCTCAGTAAGACAGAATAATATTTATCTGATGGTTATTTCTTTTTCGTACTATTTTTATTAGCAGTTATCATTTGTGGACGACCTACATCACGCCATACGATTGGGTGAATAAACCCTGTATTATGATATTTATTCATTTTTAACCTGTCAACCCTGTGAGGTAGAGGGAGGTGGGTGCCCTTTACAGGTGAGGACACTGAGGCTCAGAGAGTTTCTGTAACTTGCCTAAGGACATACAGGCACCAAGTGATTGCCTGGAGTTCAGTCCAGGTTTGTCTGTCTCCAAGGCTCATGCCTTGAAAGTATTTCCCTTCCAAATCAGTCCTCAATGCCTGCTCTATGCTCTTCCCACCTACAGGCTTTCTCTGCCTTCGGCTTGGGCTCTAATTCTCTGTGAAGCCTTCCCTGATCCTCTTGCAAGACAAAATGACTTGTTAATTACACTCATGACCAAGTGCACTATGGTGAATGGCTTATGGAGGCCTAAAAACCCTTTGATCAGTGTTTCCTGAAGTGTGGTCCCTGGCTCACCTGGACAAGAAAGCCAGAAATGCAGAGAAATGCAGAGCCCCAGGCCATGTACCGCCCCTGCCCCCAATTCTTAACACAGTGGGCTTGGTGCGGGGTCCCGAAATGCCTCTTTCCTAAGCTCCACACTACACCCTTGGGTATTCTGCACACCGATGACTGAGGTCCACGGCCCTGGAGCATGAGTCCACACGGGTTCCCTGGAGCGATTGCACAGGGCTGCTATTTGACAAACCATCAGAGAATAAATGAATGAGCCCTTTCTTCTTAAAAGGTTTGGGGTGGGGTGGCATGTCCCATCAAACACTCATGGGAGAAAAGAAGCCACAGCAGTGACAAGCTCTCCAGATGTGGTACCAGCTGCTGGCACGCAAGAAACAGGCCTGAGCGTGAATAGAAGACACATGTTTCCAACCACAAAAACTTGACATATCGACTTTGGCAAGGCTTGCCGACCATGCAGTGCTGATAATGTTATTAACGCTGAATGTATTTGCCTGACCTTATCAGGCCTTATAAAGAGCACAGGAGTCTAATTAAGTTCAGACGCCAGCACCTCTAACTTCTTTCTCAATAGCTACTGAGCCCATCATTTACCCTGATGTTCTTGAAATGGCTGGGCTTTAAAACCAAAGGAAGTGAGTCATTAGCATGTGTAAGGCGCTTGTCATGATTTGTGGTAAGACCA
Source organism: Mustela erminea (assembly GCF_009829155.1). Lineage (NCBI taxonomy): Eukaryota > Metazoa > Chordata > Mammalia > Carnivora > Mustelidae > Mustela > Mustela erminea. The sequence goes on from NC_045627.1 coordinate 62,212,616, forward strand.
ATCTGGCTCCCCAGGATGGAGGCTGTTTCATTCTCCTCACTGTAATATCAGCCTGGCTGGTAGGAGACCGGCCTTATCACCCCATCACACTCATCACGGGGCTCTGCCCTCAGTCTCCTCTCCTCTTCAACTTGCACACAGAAGAATTGGGAGGACACTGATGAGCCTGCTGGTCAAATGGGCAGATGACAGAGAGCTGGGGAGGAAACATGGTCGGGGCTGGTGTCAGAGCCAAGATCCAAGAGGAACCTGTGAGTCAGGAGTGATTTCCAGGGGCTGCTGGCAAATCTTACATATGGACTGTCTGCATCCTTGAAACAAATATTAGATAGTAGCTGAAAATAAGAGCAAACACTTATATAGTACTTATAAGTACACTTATATCTAGTCCTGGGTGCCAGAAAGTGGTCTAAGCGCCTTTACACACATTAACCTGTTCTGTTCTCAATCCCATACGAGGCAGGTTCTCTTGTTACCCTCAGTGTTAAGATGAGGGAACTGAGGCAAGAGCAGTTAAGTAACTTGTCTAGGAGACTGTAAATCCGCCCACTGGATCTCCCCTTTCTTTGCAGCTGCTGAGTGTACTTGAATACTCCCTTTCGTGGAACATTCACTACCGCTAGAGGCAACCGCCCACCCTGCCTTTTTTTGGGGTAAGCTTCAACTTTGCAGAAAGTTATTCCTTATATTGATTGCCGTGAATCTGTTAAAAAAGAAATCTGGGTAGTTGGAGATACTGAGATATTGACATGAGGTGGCTATCCCCAAAAGTACAAGTTGTTGAGGGACATAGTAATAGAGATATAGTGTACAAGCAGATGGAGGTGATAGGGCCCTGCTCTTCCCTCGGCTGAACAGCCATGCTGGGAGTGCTATGTTCAGTTCTGGACAAGTCCAAGAACTTGGGAGGCTGCTAGCAAACTGAGCTGTCTGGAGATGGGTGATCCAGTCAGTGTAAGAAATTGAAACCAGGACCCAGGATCTGATGAAAGAGATGGAGGTTTTAGATTTGGAAATGAGAAGACAGATGGGGCAGGAGAAAGGATGAGTGTGACAGCTATAATGGAGAATGCATTTAGGCTAAGGACAGAGACAAAGGGAGGAGGCAGGCAGGAAAGGCTGATTTTCTTTTTCTTTTTTTTTTTTTTTTAAGAATTTATTTGACAGAGAGAGAGAGCACAAGCAGGGAGAGCAGCAGAAGGAGAGGGAGGAGCAGGTTCCCCACTGACCAGGGAGCCCCATGTGGGACTCAATATCAGGACCCTGTAATCATGACCAGAGCTGAAGGCAGATGCTTAACTGACTGAGTCATCCAGGTGCTCTGATTTTCATTTTTTAAAAAAAATTTAGTTTGGGATAGAGTTTTAGATTTATAGAAAAACTGCAATTTTTTAATAGAGTTCCACTGTACTCCACACACTCAGTTTTCTCTATCATTAATCTCCTACATTAGTATGTTACATTTGCCACAGTTAATAAACTGGTATTGAGACATTATTAACCAATATCCATACTTCATTCAGGTATCCTTTGTTTTCACCTAAAGCCCCTTTTTTCTTCCAGATCCAGGATACCACATCACCTTTAGTAGTCAGGTCCCCAGAGGCTCATCTTTGTGGTGACAATTTCCCACTTTCTTTGGTTTTGATGTCCTGGACAGTTTCAGGTGTTTCCTGAAGTGGTCAGGTGATTTGTGGAATGTCCTTCATTTGGGATCAGCTTGATATTTTTCTCATGGTTAGACTGAGGTCACAGGTTTTTGGAAGGAAGACCACAGGGGTAAAATACCATGCTCATCACATCAATGGTACATAGTATCAATGTGAATTATCCCTGTCGACATTAACCTTGACCCCCTGCAGAGGCAGTATTTGGCAGATTTCTCCATGTAAAGTTACTCTTCCCCTCTCTTTCCATACTGCACTCTTTGGAAGGAAGTCACTGTGTGGAGCCCGCACTTAGGTTATGGAGCATAGTTATGCTTCGCCTACCTTGCGGATGAAGTACCTCCATACATTATTTGGAATTCTTCTTCATGGGAGACTTGTCTCTTTTTGCTCATTTATATATTTGTTTAATCAGTTACTTATATCAATATAGACTCATTGATATTATTTTATTCTTTTTTATTTTATTATTATTTTATACTATAACCTTTTATTTTTTGTTATTGTTTAAATTGTTCCAGCTTTGATCACTGGGAGCCATTTCAGTCGGTTCCTGGCCTCTTAGGCATACTCTTCACTGTGGATTTTTGACCAATTCCTTACCTTCTATCACTAACAGGTGCTCCAGGTTTACCTTGTGTATTTCCTGCACTAGTCCTAGAATCAGCCATTTCTCTAGGAAGTCTTGCTTCTTTTTATTGGAGAATGGTTTTAGAAACCAAGATCTGGGGGCTGGGTGTGCCCATTGCTATTGGGGTGTTCATTAGCTCTAGGCCCTCTCAGATGACAGAGCAAGGTAATATGTATGTATCTAACCCATGTATACATACATATTTAGAGGCATTTCTATATGTAACCATCTGTATCTATATTGAACTAAACAGGAGTTAGCACTGATATCTCCAACTCTATTACCACATGAATCATTCTATCCCAGGGGAGGCTGATTTTTAAGCAGCAATAACAAAAAACATTCTGGGAGGTGACGGATGTGTTAACTAGCCTTATTGTGATAATCTTTTCACAATAAATATGTGTCACATCATCATGTTGTGCACTTTAAACTTACACAATGTTACATGTCAATTATATCTCAATAAAGCTGGGGGAAAAAATCCCAATACTAAAAAAAAAAAAAGCCATTCTGCAAATTTGGGGCTGGTTGCTTCTGGTGACAGTAAGTGCTCCATCACCGACGGTATTCAAGCAGACTGGGCAGCTACCAAGAAAGAGATCTGGTGGGCAAAACTGGAAAAGTAAGTTCACTCTGTGTTTGAAGTCCCTTCCTGCCCTATGACTTGAAACAGAAGCGTCATGTAAGGAAGGAGTATACATGGCTTCCCAGAAAGATTCACTGTCTTCCACCTTTCAGAAGTGTAGGATTTGGGCAAGGAGAGAGAGTTGGCACTTAGGACAAATCAAGGAAGCACTATTCAACTGGTGGGAAATTTATGGCATTTGTAATCCAAAGAAGAGAAAACAGGCTTAAAATATAAATGAAACTCAAAACGGTTTTAAATTCACATATGACAGAGACAGAATGGATTATGAAAAGGGAACGATGCTGGCTTGTAGGAGGGACACGTGCCAGGGGACTGACATCTAAGGAGTTAATCTTGCTGTCCCTTGAGGAGTCCTGGGAGTGTAAAGAGGGACAATTCTTAATGTCTTACTACCCCAGCCCAGCATCTAGTCAGGGGAAATGGAGCAGCCCAGAGAGGAGACAAGGAACTGAGCATCCAGAACACACAGAAGGCTGCCTTTCCCGGGAAGGGGATGGGAAAGAGGAGTCCTTCGCTTTTTCTTCCTGCCAGCACCTTTTCCAAAAGACCTTAAATCACCTCTCCGGGGAAGAAAAGCAATGAAGGGATGAAGTGGGTCCCATTCCCAAAGATTTAGAGCCAGTATATATGCATTCCGGCTTAGAGATTTATTTTTAAATAATCTCCCTTAGGTGATGCTGATAACTGGAATTTCTTAATGACATTTGGAGTGACACTGGTGATCTGCACACCCAAGTTTACCCAGTTTACGTTTGTTGTTCTGGGTAATTATTAGTAGGTCCCCCTTCCTCCCATGTCAGAAGTGCCCTGGTTTGCCCTGACTATAGAGTCACCCTTCTTCATACTGGGAAGGAGTCATCTAGTGGCAAGTCGTCCTTTTTGGCCGAGCACTGCTAGTCCATCCTAGCTCCAATCTAAGAGATAGTGAGGGTTCTCTATCGGGTATAGGGAGAGGTTCATGTTGGGGCAGAAGCAGGTTCTAGTGTCCTGGGATCAGAGGGTTGGGGGCCAGTGATACATAGATTGATCAGCTCGCCAGGTGTTTGAATGGGTCTCCCTTAGCCCCTTAAGGAGCACTGCTTAAAGAAGCTGCTCCCGATCAGCCCCAAGCCTCTCTTTGGGTCCCTGCCTTTCCCTTCTCTTTCTTCTCCTTTCTTTCTCTCAAACCTGCCATTTCCTCTGTCAATATCAAAGGGCTGCCAATGTGCTTCACCCTGTTGATGATAGCTCCCTAGATGAAAGAGTTAGTTGATCTTTGGTCAAAAGTAACCATGGAAATCTGAGACATTAGCCATTGGCCACTGCAGACCTCTGCTAGGAAGCTCTCAGACTCTCTCCACACTCAGGAGAGACGGGACGAGGCCCAGTCGACGCCACAGGGCCACAGATCTGAAACAGCAGTCTGATCACGTCTTTGCCCCTACCCCGGCTCACCCCCAGCCTGGTCGCCCTCAGGGTGCGCGCCGACCATGCTTGGTAACCGTGCCAAAGGAGCACGTTGCACCTGACACCGGAGGCAGCAGGCTTCTCGCCTCTCTTCTTGCCACTTCCCATTCTTTAGTGACCTCGCGCAGTACCAGGGCTTTAAATACCATCCGAACGCTGACAACTCCCGGATTTATGTCTCCACCCCGGACCTCTTCCCTGAACTCCAGACTCGTATACCCAGCTGCCTCCTCAATATTGCTCTTGAATGTTTAATAGACGTTTCAAATGTAGCTTGTCAAGAAACTGAGCTCCGATGCCCTTCTACCTTCATCCCTGCTGCCTTTCCTTTCTCAACTCCTGACTGTCTAGGTCCTCAGGCCCAAAGCTGCAAGTCCTCCTCCCCTCGCACCCCTGCATCTGATTCATTAGTGGATCCTATCACCTGGACCTCAAAGCAGGTGCAGAATCTGGTTATTTCTCCCATGTCTGCTAACCTCTAGTCTAAGCGCTGTCATTTTTCATCTGGACTCCTGCAAGAACTTCTCAGCCGTTCTCTTGGCCTCCCCTTCCTTCCATAGTCTCGACTCAATACGGAAACAGCTTTGCTTTACGGTGCAGGTCACGTGTGTCAGCACTCTGCTCCAAGTCTGTACCCTCACAGCCTTCCTCTCATTCAGAGCGAGAAGCCAACATGAGCTAGCAGCCCTCAGGGCAGGTAGGGTCTGCTGTTCTGGCCAGACTCACACCTGACTTCTCACCCCTCTCCCCTCCCTCATTTTGCGCCAGCCCTACCCCCTGTATTCCTGCCTCAGGGCCTTGGTGGCAGCTGCTTCCTCTGCCCGTGGCCCTGAACCTCGGGCTCCACCCACTATCTCCCCTAGGGCTGGCCTTAGATTCCGCAGTATGGTAGCCCTGACACCCGGCCCCAGCATTTACCTTCTTTCCCCAGTTCATCTCCTTAGTGCTCTAACATATGACACGATTTGCTCATTTAGCTTGTTCCATTCTCTCTCCCCTCACTAGGACATAAACTCCAGGAGGGCAGGGGTTTTGGTCTGACAGTTTCCAGCAGGGTCCCCAATGCCTAGACAATGCCTGATGCAAGACGGGAAGCGCCATGAGACTATCAGTGACTGTTTGAAGGACTCGCTAATCTATGAGGAGCACATATAAAGTAATAAACAAAACCCTACATACTTATAGGAAAATGATCACAGGACACAAAGACAACTTACAGAGAGTGAACACATCTGGCTAATGAAGACATAAGAGAAAGTTCACCTTCATTAGGAATGCTCTAAGAAATGCATATTAAAACCATGACATGTTGTTTTTCTAGTATCGGAGACTAACAAAAATAAACCAAAGAGTAATATGCAATGCTGACATGCATGTTTACACACTGCTAGTGAGAACAGAAATTTGTACAAAGTTTTGGGAAAACAAATTCGTAATATGAATCAAGAGTTGAACCTTTTTTTTCGTATGTTTTGAGTGATGACTGGGAATCTACTGTAGAGAGCCTAGACTTCGGATAAAAGCTTATGCATGCCTACAAATGCATGGGTAAAAAGAAGATGGCATATACTACAATGAAACAGTATCAGCCTTAACAGGGAAGGAAATTGATACCGGTTACAACATGGATGAACTTTGAGAATATTACGCAAAGTGAAATAAATCAGTCCCAAAGGGATGAATACTCTGTGATTCCTCCTATATGAGGTACCTAGAATAGTCGAATTCATAGAGACAGAAAGGGGAATGCTGGGTGCCAGGGGCTGGGTCGAGGGGAAATGGGAGTTATTGTTTAATGGGTATAGAGTTTTGGTTTTTGCAAGATGAAAAAAGTTCTGGAGCTGGAAAGTGCTGATGGCCACACGACAACGTGAATACCCTAATGTCACACTGAACAGGACCCTTAAAAATGGTTAAGATGGGGAAGCCTGGGTGGCTCTGAGGGTTAAGCATCTGCCTTCTGCTCAGGTCATGATCCCAGACACTGGGGATCGAGCCTTGCATCGGGCTTTCTGCTTAGCGGCGAGTCTGCTTCTCTCTCTGCCCCTCACCCTGCTTGTGCACACTCTCTCTCTCAAATAAATAAAACATTTTAAAAAAGGGTTAAGATGGTAACATTTGTGTCATGTGCATTTTACCACAGTTAGAGAAAAAAGCCACAGGACTGAACACAGACCTACCAGCTAAGTTTGCCAGCAGTTTCTTTATGTTCCTTGGAGAGCTAGAAAGTGTAACATATTTGTCAAACATAAGTCTTATTATACCATATCAATGTTTACCCTGTAGTATACATTTATCTTAGAGAAAAATAATAAAAACGAACAAAAATGAAATAAAAACAAATCTTCCACACACCATTTTTCACTGAGGCACTATGGACAGTATTAAAAACCAAAAGACAACTGACAGAATGGGAGAAAATATTTGCAAACGACGTATCAGATAAAGGACTAGTATCCAAAATCTATAAAGGGCTCAGCAAACTCAAACACCCAAAGAACAAATAATCCAATCAAGAAATGGGCAGAGGACATGAACAGACATTTCTGCAAAGAAGATATCCAGATGGCCAACAGAAACATGAAAAAATGCTCCACACCACTTGGCATCAGGGAAATACAAATCAAAACCACAATGAGATACCACCTCACAGCAGCCAGAATGGCTAAAATTAACAAGTCAGGAAATGACAGATGCTGGCGAGGATGTGGAGAATCCTACACTGTTGGTGGGAATGCAAGCTGGTGCAACCACTCTGGAAAACATGGAGATTCCTCAAAAAGCTGAAAATAGAGCTACCCTATAACCCAGCAATTGCACTATGAGGTATTTACCCTAAAGATACAAACGTAATGATCCGAAGGGACACGTGCACCCGAATGTTTATAGCAGCAATGTCCACAATAGCCAAACTATGGAAAGAACCTAAATGTCTATCAACAGATGAATGGATAAAGAAGATGTGGTATATATACACAATGGAATACTATGCAGCCATCAAAAGAAATGAAATCTTGCCATTTGCGATGACGTGGATGGAACTAGAGGGTATTATGCTTAGCGAAGTAAGTCAGTCGGAGAAAGACAACTATCATATGATCTCCCTGATATGAGGAAGTGGAGATGCAATGTGTGGGGTTTGGGGGGTAGGATAAGAATAAATGAAAGAAGATGGGATCGGGAAGAAGACAAACCATAAGAGACTCTTAACCTCACAAAACAAACTGAGGGTTGCTGGTGGGAGCGGGGTCGGGAGAGGGGTGTGTGGTTATGGACATTGGCGGGGGTATGTGCTGTGGTGAGTGCTGTGAGATGTGTGGACCTGGCGATTCACAGACCTGTACCCCTGGGGATAAAAATACATTATATGTTTATAAAAAAATTAAAAAATAAAAAAAATTAAAAAAATAGAAATTGACTTAACACCTGTTGATAAAGAGATGCTTGAGTGAATTGCGGAAGATCTACAAAATGGAATATTAGGCAGCTGTTAAAAATGATCTGTACAGATACTTTTATAACCTGGAGAATACTTGTGGTATAATTCTGAGTAAAGAAGCAGGATACAAAATTGGGAATAGAAGGAGAACAGACGTTTGAAAAACTCCACAGCTTTCTCTTATCGATTCCAAGGCACAGAATTTTTTCCCCACGTGAACCTATCTGAAACGGGGTGTGTCTCACTCTCTCTGAAAGGAAGCCCTGTATCAAGGGTAACTGCATGTTCTCAGTGGCACAGAAAGTAACGATGGGCTCCCAGATGATGGTGTCTTAGATTTAAGGAAACGCAGTGTATAGAAAGGAAACAAAGTGATATGCCAAAATGTTAACGGTAATTATGTTTCTTTGTATTTTTCCATATTTTAAAGAAATTTTATAATGAGCTTAAATTCCTTTTAGAATCAGAAGGGGGGAAAAAGTATGTTAAAAATATCTCTTGAGTACATGTTCACTGCCTGACAGGAGAAAGCACAAACCCTTCAGCCCCGTGCCCTCTGGCTTCTGCTGTTTTCCGTGATATCTCCTGCCCACTTTTCTCCTCATGGGCTCTGCAAATCAGCACGTATTCCTCCCTCTTCCACAGCTCCATCTCCATGGAAGTGCTCTTCTTCCTGCCTGAAATGCACCCCTCCAGCCCCCCACCCACTTTTCTACCTGGTGAAGTCTTATTTATTTTTCAATGACCCACCTCACCCACCTCAAAACTCCTCTCCTCTGTGAAGTCTTCCTGTTTCCTCCCAACCAGAAAGCAATGATTCCTTCCTCGGTGCTTCCAAGGTGCTGGTTACTGCTTGTTCCTGCTCTGGCCCAAGATTTTGAACAGGGCGTCTGAACTGTCCCCAGCATCTTGCCTGTTGCTCACGCCTTGAGAATCTGACTCCTTCCCCTCTCCCTGCTGAAACCCTTCTCTCAGGTCACTACTGACAGCCTGGCAAATTCTAATTCTAATGAACACAGTCCTTCTGTTCTCCCTTCCCCCATCGTGACCCCCCCCTCCTTTGGCCTGTAGCTTCCATGATTTCTCACTTTTCTAGAATATTCTCCACTTAACGTTTCCTTCTTGACCGTCACTGCGTCTTCTTTTGATAATCACCTAAATGCCAGTGTCCCCAGCCTCCTTTGCTTGGCCTCATGGTTGGTTCTTACTTGCAGGTCAGGCAGGTCTGAAGACAGGCCCTAGGGATTCATGTACCTTTTAAAGCAACATGTAAAACTCTGTGGTTATGACAGTGGGCACGTTTTACCTGGGGAGGCAACCACAGCATAAAGGATTCCATGACAAAAAGAAGAAAGAAAGAAAGAAAAAAAAAAAAGAAAGAAAGAAAGGTTACAAATGAATGCCCTACACATTCTCCAGTGACCTCATCTACTTTTTATTTGAAGATAAAATACCATTTATATTTTTATCTCCCCTCAAAGAACTTCTAAACCATGGGCACTGCATACCGTGTGGGAGATATTCTGGCAAGGGGAGGAGGCGTTTCTCTTAAATCACAACTCAGCCTGCTCTGCCTACACACATTAGGAGGAGGGGAGGAAGTCTCGGAAACTCCCAGGAAGGAGGTGTCTGTGTAGTAGGAGGACTGGGTAGATGGGGTGCACCATAAAAGCAGAACCCAAGAGGAGGAGCTGGCTGGGCGTCCTTCCGACGTGGAACATGCAGACTAACTTTCCTGTGCATTTCCTCTACTGCAACACTCAAGTCTGGCGGTTCACCTGCGGTTACGGCTCAAGCAGCAAGGTCACCCGCTTACAACTTAGAAAAATATCAGTGACAACACTGCTTAGGGCATTCAGGTAGAAGTCCATTCCTGGGACTGGCAAGTCAGGCTCTTTCAACACTTCCTAATTTCCTTTAAAAATAAAGGGGAAAAAAATTAATCTAGATGGGGTAGAGGTAGCTTTGTTGAAAATTATCTCCAGAGCTGTTGAACTCTTGAAGATATAACATGGATTTCATCTCTTAATCCCAGGGTCTCCCTAGTGTCCCCTGCACCCCATCCTGCCTCACCTCTGTCCCGCCCACTGGGGTCACACCCCTGCCAGGTGGGAGGGTAGACTCTCATTGTCACCCGGCTGGCTGCTGGCTCCCGACTGCCTCCCATCTGGGGCCAGGGAGGACCAGCTCAGATCCTAAGGCCGGCATTTATGCTCCCGGCTCAGAGATGGGAAAAAAGACCCTTTCTTCTGCTTGATATATTTAGTAACGACCTTAAAGAGTCTGCGAGGCTGAATGAATTGGTGCATCTCTGTGCATTGGAAGCAGCTGCCGCGGTGGTGCAGACAGGAGGAGGGAGAGACGGGAGGGAAGAGGGAAAGGCAGGCAGGAGGGAGGCGTTGGGAGAAAGGGAGCAGGAGTGGGGAGAGGAGGAGGAGGGAGCACACGGGCAGCAGTGGGGAGGAAGCCAGGAGGACGCGCAGGCGGCAGCGGAGAAGGCTGGAGTGTGCACAGCACACCCCCCCCCCCCCCCCCCCCGTGGGCTGGCCCATGAGCTATTCCCTGGTGACTCCGGAGGGTCAGCACAGGGAGGAGTGCCAGCGGGGGTGGCGGTGGCCTGAGCTTCCCGTTAAATCTGCCTAAATGGCAGCACTTAAGGGCCCAGGGAAGGAATCCAATTTGCTCACAAGGAATGTCTACAAATTTATATGTCGGCATTTAACACAAAATGCTCCCAGACCAATCCCAGGGCAGAGCAGGACCTGGGGCCTGGCTGACTGATCCCCGGCTGGTCCTTGGGCTCCTCTCAGAGATTGCCAGCTTGGGGAGGCAGCCCTTGTTTCTGACATGCCTCCTGGCTGGAAGGTTAAAAGGACTGCAGACCTCCCAGCCCAGAGCAGAGATGTCAGCCTGTGTTGGGGGGGAGGGGTGGGGAGGGGAGAGGGGGTTAAAGAGGGATGGAAGGGTAGGGATGCGGAGCCTGTGGACATCTTCTCTCTTCCTTTTCTTCAGAGAAGTAGCTGCAAGATGCACTTGGCATCCAAGAGGAGAAAGAGGATTAACCCTTGGCATTACTCTGGCCCAGGTTAGGATGGAGCACCTCTTCTTCCTTAAAGACACGGGCTTGTTGTCAGGTGGCATTTCTGTTCCAACTGGGAGCCACATCTCCTTTGCAGAGTCCCAGGGGATCCTTCGTGCAAATAACAGAAGGGGGTCCCTTCCTCCAGGCCGGCAGACCCTCACACAGGTGCAGGGCTGGGGGCTCCGCGTTCCCCCAGCTCCCATGCAGAGACTCGGCCTGCACTTTTTTCTCTGCACCAAGAGCCTCTGGCACCAGAGAGAAGGAAACAGGAAGCACCTGGCAGAGCCCGCGCCTGGGCCAGTCCTATGAGGAACCAGCTTGCTCCTGCCTCTTGGGGCCATGAACAGCTCCAAGCCATGAAGCCATGGAAGAAAGAGGAATCATCTTCCCAGTGCGTGGTCCCCCTCCCCCAAACACATCTTACATCTTAGGACTCCAAAGGGACCACGATGGACACCGAGCTCAGAGCCCCAGAGGAAGAGAGACGGGCTTGGCTGGCCTCTGAGGACCAGAAAGACTCTCTGGGAGGGGGAGCTGCCAGCCTGGAGAGCCCATTCTTGGCTTTCTAGAGCTCAGGAAGGCAGACTACAGCAGCCTGCTCTCCTCGAGGGCCTCGCTGATTAGGTGGCTCAAAAGCCTGTAGTGAGGGAGTAAACAAACATCTTCACTAGGTCCTCCGTGCTTACTCTGCTTCTGACAAAGCTCAGCAGAGTTGATTAGTGATTTTTAAATGAGGGTAATGAAAAAGAAAACCAAATGTCTTGTACGTGGGGTTTAGTAGTTACTGACAGGGTTTAGTAGTTACCAGCCTGGCCGCTGGCTCCCGGCTGCCTGGGTTCCAATCCCAGCCTCACACCCCCACCCTCACCCCCAGACTAGTGTCTGGCTCAGGTCAAGGTTGCCTGACCTGGCTGGGCTTCCCCTGTCTCACCTGTAACTCGAGGGCAGTAACAACGGTGCCCACCCCACGAGGTTAATAAGGACCAAATGAGCTCACGCATGTGGAGCCCTGAGAACAGCACCTAATACGTGGTAAGAGTTTCATAAATGGTAGACATTCCTTGTTTCACTCCAAATGCTCATCCGGGGTTGAGATCCTGTCCATCCCATGGGCAAACCAGATCCACCGTCACCCCTTCCAAGAAATCTTTCCAGACTTCTCCAGTTAGATTTACCCTCCTCTCCTCCCCAGCTCCCAACCGCTCTCGGTTCCTGCCTTGAGTCCCGAGTGGATCGCATTCTGTTCCGCGTGCCGGCTGTCTGTGGATGTAGGTATGGACCCAACTGTACTAGATTACAATCCGGACAACAGGGACTGCGTCTTATACATCGCTGTTTTTCCTGAACTCATTAGCGAGGGTCCTTCACACAGCTCAAGGTGTATTTGTTGAATTGAATAAAACGGAGATAAATATATGTCAGCTCTGTCATTTTTGTTAATTTAGACCCATGGCTTCTCACCTTGGCAAAAGGTGAGAAGCAGAGAATGCTCTGAGCAACTCGAGTCTTTGCTGGACCTTCAGGAAATCACAGCCCCAGGGGGAGCCTCTGCCAAGCATCTCTGTGTGGTTGGGATTCGCTTGCGGTTTACTGCCAAATTTGTGTTGGGGTTGCCTGGAATGTGTGGGGAAGTCCTGGACAGCTGGGGTAGGTGGGCCCCTGGAGCCCTGTAGCTAAGGGCTCCAGGTAACTGATAGAGGGGCCTCTACTTGGGCATCTTCCGCGGCAGGTTGTAAGTCCTTGGGCAAGCTGTTTATCATGACGGGAGCTAAATTGTGATGTCTGGAATACTAGGGGTGAGGAACACTGTCTGGCACATCAGCAAGAAGGAAAGGAGGTTCAGGAGTCTTAACTGGATATCTGCAATTTCTTTTTAGGACCGGCCCTGCTCACCCCATGGGACAGGGCGCTGGGAAAAGTCCCCCAAGATCTAGTGTTGTCAGTTTTTTTCCTCTTTGGATGACAGTGGCCAGTGCAGTGGCACTCCTGCCATTCAAAAGAAAGCCAGCCATTTACCATCTATGCTAATTTTTTTCTGGGACCATCCTCGAGGTGGCTCTCAAGGGCAGCAGTCCAAATTCACTACTGGAGAGCCCCAGGGAGGAACAGCAGCTCTAAGGCCCTGATAGAAAATCAAGATCTGGTTAGCAAGGCAACCGGGAAACTAGAGGCAGCAATGCCTTAGAAGCACAACCAAGAAGAGAAATGTTGGCTTTATGGAGTGGTTTTTGCTATCAAATCTAAAACCCTAAAATAAATCAAGAAGTTGCCTATCGGAACTGATGAGCACACTTCACCAGTGTAAATCAGAGTGGCAGGGAGCCAATATGCTGCGGTCATCAGTACGTAAGTCCTGACCCACGGCTGCACCTAAGACAAAGAAAGGATTTCACACCCACCAGAACCCCAGTCGGCTTTTCTGGTGCTCCTGAGGCAAGTGTGGGGTAGGGGGGGAAGTCCCTGTAGCCTCTTCCTGGATGTTATATCATCATCTGAGTAGACTTTAGCTTCAGCTACTGGCCTCCTGTGTAGGTAGAGGAGGTCAACTGCAAGGACACAGTCCACCTGATCAAAGAGCCACAATACAAAATAACCACCGAAGGCCTTTACTACTCAAAGTGTGGTCCGCGGACCAGCAGCCGCGACGTAACCTCAGAGCTTGTCAGAAATGCAGACTCTTTGGTCCCACCCAGACCTAGAGCGTGAGGGTCTTTGAACAAAGCCCTAGGGATTCGTGTGCACATGGGAGTTTGAGAAGCACTGTCTCTTGAGTTTTGCTTCCCAATACCCTGTCACCTTAGGAATGATCCTTTACCTCTCTCCACTTCAGTTCTTTAGTACAAAAAACTGGGGATATAGACTCTCTTTTCTCTTACATCACAGGGCTGTTGCAAGGGCGTCGAGGACTTTACAGAGCTCGGTAAACATGAGGGGTGGCTGCTGGGTTTCTGCTCGTCACATGCACCAGGCAGTTCCCGCCTCAGGAATTTCTGCACAAACTGTTCCCTTGGTTCTCTGACACTCGGGACTCCCGACTCCCTCGCTTCCTCAGTGCCCTCATTCGCTTAAGAATGTAGCTCTGACATTCCTGATAGGGGGACTCTCCTTTCTGGCCCTTAAAAGACTAACTTCTTTGGTCTCTCAAGCCTCAGCTCCGATATCCTCCGCCTTCAGAGAGGCCCTCCCATTCCCCCCAGTCTAAACCCACACTCTGCCATGTCACCCCGATTTGCTTGCTTCAGACCACTTACTGCTCTCTGAAATGATCTTGTTTTGAGTGTGTGTGTTTGTGTGTGTGTGTGTGTTGGTTCCCAAGAAGAGCTCCATGAAGGTAAGAATCGGGTCTGCTCATCTACCCTTCTTCCGCCTAGTAGAACACTGCCTGGCACTGAGGAGGCATTACATGCACTTTGTTGAATGACTTGATGAATGAACATTTGTGGCTGGAAATGAATGTAATACCCTATGGCTGGGGGTGGGTCTAGGGGACGGGGAACGGGGCAGGTTCCTGACTCCTCTGTTTGGATGCCTCAGTAGTGCGTCCCTCAGATGTCATGGTCAAAGGGTCTAAGACCCAACCGAAAGCTCTCCCAGAGAAATTCTTCCTCCGAGCACGGTTTTCCACTGGCCAGGAAGTGAGGCGGGGCCATCCCTATGGCCATGGGGCACGCAGGTTCAGCGATAGGCAAAATGCGCAAGCCTCGTCAGCCCCATGCTAGACGGCCTGCGTCAGAATCTAGGGGCACAGGGTCGTGTGATCTGTTTTAATAACAGCCTCCTTATTGGGATTCTGATACACAGCAAAGTTTGAAAACTGCTGCAGAAATGAAGCAAGAGAAAACCCCCGTCCCTGTCCCAGCTCTGGGCCTAGGATGCGCCTTCAGGGCATCTGATTTCAGTGTTCAGTCCCAGAGCTGGGGAAAGAATGGACAATAGACCCGCCGTCACACCCTGGTGGGTATTTTGCTTTTCTTCCTTCAGCCTTCACAGGACTTGCTCTGATGGCTGGGCTCAAAGTGGGAGATTGTCGGCACGGAGCGATTCTTCTTTTACCAGTGTTTTCATAGTGAGTCAGGCTGATTTAATTTTAATCAGCTGAGGCAGCAGAGCGGTGGTTCTGAGCCCTGGCTGCACTCTAGAATCACCTGGAGTGTTTTAAGATCCTGCTGAGAGGGTCCCACCCCAGTCCGATGCTATCAGGATGTCTCCGAGTGGAGCCAGGTGCCAGGACTTTTTAGAAAACTCTCCAGATAATTCTAACTTACAGCCGGGCCTGGGATCCATTGTGGCATTGTCAAAGACCGCCTCTCCTAAGCTTGCCCGTTGATAAGCATCACCTGGGGGCACTCGTTCAAACTACCACATTCCAGATCTCTCCCCAGACCACCCCGTCAGAGAAGCTCCAAGGGCCTGGGGGCCGAATGATTCTTCTAAGGTAAGTTGGGGACACACGGGTCAAATGGCCTATATAGGAGCTCCGGAACTGAATTCTAGCTTCACAATTTAAGTTGATGTCGGGAAAGTTTCTTAAACCTGTTTCCTCATCTTTAAAACGGGGCGGGGTGGGGGAAATAAAAGCATCATTCTCAGCACACATTCTCATGTAAAGCGCTCAGCACAAGGCCATGAACACAGCAGGTGCTCAGCCAACGTAACTTGCCATCCCACCCTCATAAAAGGTGGGTTTTTGGAAGCTGTAACTAGCAGTGCACTTAGGCTGGGGCCTGCCTTCTCTGTAAATGAGACACCATGTCGACCATTTGCTTCTAAGTTTCCTGAACCTCCAGTACTGTATTTTACAGCCCAACAGTCCTGTTCTTGCCGACTGAAGGGTGGATTCTGATGCACTATCATTAGTGTTTGTGAAGAAGTCCTGGGATTGGCTTCTACAAAACATCCCAATGGCTTCCCCCCACCCCTCACAATTGGGTTTTTAAGAAAGAAAATGAGGGGAGAGAGGCGGGTGACAGATTCCAAGTATCCTACAGACAAATCAGGTTGGAACTGGAAAACACCTTAGATCATGTAGTCCAACCTCCTCACACCTTGGCCGGGAGGTAGGCTTTTCATTTCCAACACACTGACACCAACTCAGAGGGAGAGAAATTGAGGCATCTATAAACCAGGACAGAGGCTCAAAGTAATTTGGCACAAAGAAGAGATGGAAAAATGACCCCATGAAGGCACCTAGCATTCCTCTAACGTTTTATGACACGTATGGATTTAAGTGCCCCTCTATATACACACACGTGCACACGTGCACACACACACACACACACACACACACACACACACACACAGAGTAGCCACCAGCCCCCTGCTATTCCTGAATGGACAGTTGCTAAATAAGAATGAAGCAGTACTGAGCTCTGGAAAGAGCATTTCCGAGACCTCCTCAGTTACAACAATTATTGAGAAACACGTTTTCAACTCTATCCTGCACTATCAGAAGAATCTGCAAAATCCCTCTGATTCTTGACAAGGTGCAGAAAATCATCAGGCGGCTAAAAAAACAAGGCATCTGGAGCCCATGGAATTTCTGCTAAAATTTTCCAAATTAGGTGAAGAGAAAGACATAATTGCTCTCCCCACTCTCATTCTGAGGACCTGAGATGCTGAAAAAATTCTTGGGTGACCCTATGGATGCTGTGATTATGGTCATTAAAAGTTTTTACTGATTATAAAAAAAAATGTACTTTGTGAAAATTTTATGAAAATTGGGAAATACAGAAAAGCATAAAAGAAGAAAATTAAAATCACCTCTAAATCAACCACCCAGAATAGCTGTTAATACTTGGGTATAATTCCTCCTAGTCTTTTTCTGTGCATATTTAAATGTTTTACGAAGTTCGGACCATACTGTATCTAGTCATATATAATGCTTCCTTCCCTAGGTTGTTATATTAGAAATAATTCCCTTACAGCCTTATTCTTTGAACAGAATTTTTAATGAGCACATAGTATTTTGTCATGTTGGTATTCCATAATTTACTTAACCATTTTGTTATTAATGGATGATAAAGTTGCTTCTGGTTTTTTGCTATTCTAAAAAGGTGCAACAAATAGCCTTTCACATAAATTTTTGACCATATTTCTTTTTTTTTAAGGGTTTTATTTATTTATTTGAGAGAGAGAGAGAGAGAGAGAGAAAAGAAAACTCCCTGCTGAGCAGAGAGCCCGATGCAGGGCTCGATCCCAGGACCCTGAGATCATAATCTAAGCTGAAGGCAGATGCTTAACCAACTGAGCCACCCAGGTGCCCCAACCATATATTTCTGATTATTTCCCTAGGGCAGTGTTATAAAAGCAGATTTGTAAAGTCAAAGTGTCTGGGTATTTTTAAGGCTCTTATTATCTATTGACAAATTTCTTTCCAGATTTTTTAAAATACCCACCTCACTGCATCTTTGCTAACACTTGAGTATTATAATCTGTTTAAATTTTTGCCAGTTTTGTTACTGAGAACAAATTTTATTATTTTATGCTGTATCTTGAAAACTCTAAATAGTTATATATTACTTTCCTGTCCCTTGTCCATTTGCATCTTCTTTTTTTGTGAATTATTGTTGTGATTAAGAATTCATGTACAGAGTGAAATTACACATCCCACCTTTATAAGAAAAGTCCTGCACAGGACCACTCATGAGCCTTCTCCTAGAATCTCACTGTGGCTTTAAGTCATGTAGACTCAGATTCATAAATGGTTACTTTCCCCTCTTGCCAATGGCAAGAAAAATTCAGAAAGCATAATCCTATTCTTTTTTACCTTATCTGATTTTATGAAAGCCCCTGCCTTTCTCGAATGATAGCTACTATTGGAAAATGCTCATCAATACAGATGTCCACCAAAACGTGTCAACATCTATTTCCTCTATGATGCTCTATGGGCAGAAATCTTTGATAATGTGTATGTTTCCAACCCCTTCAAGGTCATCACTAAAGTCAAACTGGGTTGGGTTTTCATTCCAATGCTCCTTGACATTTCTTTTACTGATGCTAAGTCATGTCGCTAACCATCTTCTAGCATGAAGTTAAATCAGTCAGTGGACAGTAAATCTCTGCTGACTCTGAGGGAGAAGTAAAACCCACTCTGATCTAATCAAATCTAATCATCAAGCTCAAAAATGCTGCTGCCACTGCTTTAATTTCAAGAACAGATCTTCACACAACTGTCAACATCATTACCAAAACACATCAGAAAATTGGAGGAAGGTGCAACATGTAGACAATCATAATCCCCCATCATCAATCTCTAGCCGTCCCCAGTTGACAATTCAGATTAGGGGTGAGCCTCCAGGGGACACACTTTGTAAATCAACTTCACAAAAGAGCAAAATTAACCCCAGAAGCACCTTAAGTGTGCAAATTCAGGTGCCGGCCAACTGAGAAATGGGAAAGCAAAGAGTGATTCAACATTTGAGCAAAGTTTACGGTCTCACTTATCTGTTAACGATGACATGCCATAGACAGCTAAGGGTTGGAGGAAGTAGGAGAGTTGTTGCCTGTGAAAAGTTTTTTCAAGTACGCTGAGTAAATGAGCAAACAGCTTTTGACAACCAAAAGCCAAGGGCATTGAGCAATGGCGGCCAATAACAATTCTGCTGGGAAACCATGCGAACCTTCAATTCTAGACTCTTGAGATGAAACTTACATGCTTAGTGTGGTACCGAGGATGCTGAGGAGAATGGCAGAATGAAGCTTTTGAGAATAAATGCCAAATGAATGTGAAGCTTGCCAAAGGGCAATGGTGATGTCCACCATGAAGAGGAAGCCTAATAATTAGGAAAGCCATAGAGTGGCAGAGCTGAAAGGACCTCAGAATTCTTCTCACTCACCCACAAATACTTGTTGAGCACATATTTTGTGCCAGTCACTGTGCTCACACTCAAGAACACAGGTTCAGAGAGGTTAAATAATTTGTCCAAGGTCAGAGAGATAGTTAAAGCCAAGACATCTACCGAGAAACTAGCATTTCAATTTTTTATGACAAGAGATAGAAAAAGAATGTTTGACAGAAATGAGTTACAGAACAAATAAATAATCCAAGACTGTCCTGAAGCCTGCCAAAAGTAGAGATTCTTCTCTCTCCCTCCTTGTTGGGCTGCGATCTTTTGATCACAAAGAGATGGGAATTGCAAGACACCAAGAGACAGAAGTCAATTGTGAAAGCTTTATTCCCTATCAAAAGAAACACCAAGAATGACCACATTTCTCTTGCCCCTTGCCTGAAAGTGGGATGCTCCAGGGGTGAGGATGGCCCAGGACCTGGACCTGGCAGTGGCGTGGGGGTGGACAACAATGGATTTATCCATTTCTCGTTTGACAGACTGGACACAGGCAGAGGACCACATCAAGAGGGGGTGGCGTTGGGGGTGTGTGTATTCTCTTTGCTCTAAATTCTTAATTGAAGCTTGCAGTGTCATCCAAACATACGTGATCCTCCCACTGTTATTTTGGGAAACTTGATCGCAAGTCTTTCCCCAGTCTAAGAGAAATTTAAAAACAAAGGAAGCTGGATGCCTACATTAAGAAGCTCTGAAGCAGGTTTTGCTGATGGATGCTATGTGTTCTCTTGATCTAGGTTTGAGCCCAGCCTTGGGCAGAGGACATGCATCCTGCTTAAGAACAGCAGACAAGAGCCACTGCCTATTAAACCTTATCTGCTTCCAGGGTGGAGGGGGAAACCCTTAGCTGGCCATGTCTGCGGGTTGGATGTGTTGGGGATGCTCTCGGGCTCAGAAAAGTCTCTCGTGATATTTTCCAAAGGATCTTTAAAACGAAGTCTAATTTTTAGGCTTAGAAACATGACTCTACCATGGAGTGTGACTTTGAGATAATGAGATGGGCTATTTAATCAAGATACCAGAATCTCTCCAACCAAACAAGTACCCTCTCCCTTCTGAGCAGTCATCCTGACATGCCAGGTATTTATCCCAAGGCTGCTGCCATTGTTTTAGATACTTTGGGGACTCCCTGGAGAATTTTCTTCAAACTCATGCCACATTATTTGGAATAAGCACAATGGTAGCAGATCCTCATCCTGTGAGGCTGGATTTTATTTTTGGAAACAGTCAAAAGGCTTTTTGGCACATGTAGCTGACTCCGGTGAATAACCAGCTGATTGAGCTGGTAATGTTGTTCTGTGTCCAAACTGAGGCATAGTTATAAGGTCACATGTTCTTGTGTGGCATGGAAACAGCCCTCCAAGGACATTTCAGATGAGGAGGTCCAGGATTGTCTGAGCGATGGCGGGACCACTGGACCGGGTGTGTGACCTTCCGGCACACCACCAAGAAGAGGACAGCACTAATCTGGGCAGGGGATGCTCAGTGGAGTTCTTAGGTTATAAATAATAGAAATGACTCTCCGTAACTTACGTGAACAGGAAGTTGATTGGCAGGCTATGGGGAGCTTGCCAGTTCAAAGGGAAGTCCAAAGAGCCAGGCTCAGAACACACAGCTCCAGAAGGAGCCAGAAACTTCCAACAGCCTCGCTCAGGTGCAGTAATGAAAGTGAGTAAATTCCAAATGTTTCTTCCATCACTGCACTGCTCTTCCTCCAAACAATGGCATCAGGGGATACTCTAATTGGATATGCTTAGGGCTTGTGCCCACCTCTTGGCTCTACCCCTTGGCATCTGATGAAAGAATCTCCAGGGACCTTCTTGGCTTCTGTAGAGTGAGAGCAGTATTCCTCGATTACTATTTTTCCAAAACTGCCCATAAAAGAGGAAAGGCAATTTCCCATGAGGAAGGAAGCCTATTTTAAAGGAAAGGGAATAAATACTAGGCTCCCCCAAAGTGACAAACATGAACCACAGTAAGACCTGGTATTATTATCACTAATTCTGCATGCTAAGTGTAAAATTAAGCTTTGGTCTATTTGTCCACATTTTTGTCACTTTTTTTTTTTTTTAAGATTTATTTGAAACAGAGATAGCAAGAGAGAGCATGAGCAGGGTTGGGAAGACGTAGAGAGAGAGGAACAAGCTACGTAGGGACCCCAACATGGGGCTCCAATTCCAGAGCCCTGGAATCATGACCTGAGCTGAAGGCAAACGCTTAACCCACTGAGCCACCCAGATGCCCCAACATTTTTGTCACTTTGTCAATTAGTCATTCCATCATTCATTCATCCATTCATCCATTCATGAGTCATCTCCAGTTCCATAAGCTTACGGTGTTTGCCCCTTTATTATCACTAAAAAAAAATGTAGGTCTTCAGTCTGGCCCATCTTCTTCAGAAGAGCCAGACCCTGTCCTCCTTCCTCGGAGCTCTCATGAGTCCAGGGAACAAGTTCAGTTCTCCTCTTCCTACTGAAGTGAGCAGGCGCGCTTGCTGTCTGAAGGGATGGCAGTTACAGTCACACTGGGCAGTCATCTGAGGCCACACTATGAGGCCGTGACTGAGGCTGAGCAGGAAAAAGACCCTCCAAGCTGCACACAGAGGGAAGGTGATGTGCATGCACCGAGCACACCACGAACATGAAAAGCAGGCCCCAGGGCTTGAGGACTTCAGTTGACCTCACTGTCCCTGGCCAACAAGGGACAGAGCACACAGCTCACTACCTTCCTGTTGAGTTTCTACAGGAAGCTCTTCCAAGCCAGAGCACTCAAAGAGAGCCCCCAAAGCTGGCCTCAGCCCTTAAAAATGCTGTTTATGGACCCTCTGAAAGCTATCAAGGCTTCAGGGTAGGGGGAAGTGTGGGCCCCAGCAGAGAGGAAGTGTGAAGGGAAGAAGAGGCCGTCACATGAGCGAGGAGCACTGGAGTCTCACAAGAGTGGGAGGATGGCTGATGGGGGTGAACTGAAGAGAGGGCAGGAAGACCGGGCTCACGCGCAGCCTGCCGCACATGAGGCAGAAGGCACAATGCTGGACCCCGAGGCCCTCAAAAGGATCTCATCCTGCTTAGCCTCAGTTTCCTAATCTGTAAAACCAGGGCCAGCCCCCCTTTTAGTGGTTTCATCAGAGATCATATATGAGACCCTCCAGCCCAGTGCCTGCACACAGCAGGCATCAGTGAAGGGCAGCTCAGCCTTTCTGGGAGGCCAATGTTTTATAGAACAGTGCTTTCCAGACTTTGAGGTTTCATGGCACAGAAAAATTTCAAAACGCAAACTTTGCAGCACTGACAGGATGGCCAATGTTTTATTTTTGCCAACTAAGGACAATTAAAAAAAAAACAACAACAACTTCCCACTATGATACTATGAAACTACCTATGGTATTCATAAAACTATTTTCCAATACCAAAAGAAAGCAAAAAGGACAGAATCTTAGAATTAAAAATGTCAGTCCTTTAGACGGAATATTTTTAGCTTTATGAAAAAACTGCATCATCCTTATTTAGTGATTTTTTTTTTTTTTTTACAAAGCGAAAGCAACTTCATTCCAGACTGGTCTGTCTCAGGATCCAGTGGCAGGAAGGAAAGAATTTGGGTGTTGGAGCCAAATAGGCCACGCTCTCCTTCCAGCTCTACTTCTTAACAGCTGTCTGACCTTTAGCAAGAGATCAGCCCTGTGGGTCTCACTTTCCTCCTTTATAAATAGGAAGCCATAGCACCTCCGTAAATGAGAGTATGTATGAAGGGCAAAGCAGAGTTTGGTAGATGGTAGGTGATCATGAAATGCTAAGGCCAGATCCTCCCAAAATTTGAGAGGACTGGATTATTTCTAGTTTTGGAAATTGTTAGAATAGTAAAAAAAATAAAGAAATACGAAATAGGGTTGACAAAATCATTCACGGAATTGAAAAACAAAATACACATTGGACCCCATCGACACACTGCATCCAACACAAACATGAATCTTATATTTGTGAGGGTAAGGGTGGGTCCCTGTAGCCCCTCGGCCCCCAAGAGGGACCCTGGTTAACTCCTTTCTAAGCCACGTCCTCACAGATGGCACATGCCGAGGACTTGGGGACACTGATTTGACTTGTTTCTCTTCTCTTTTGTTCTTTTTCCTTGACTGGAGTTCATCTGGAACATCTATCCAGATTTCTCTACCTTTAGTTCACAATTCTGAGCATGCAAATTTTCTTGGAATTCTAGCTGGTGTCTTTTTTGCATCACTGGATCTCAATAGGTTTCAAAAGGACTAAAATTGAGGGTTAGAAAGGAAGATAAGCGGGTGCTGAAGTGGATGGTTTAACTGAGGGATTCTAGGGCAGCCTGGAAAGGGGAAGGGCTCTGTGCCCAAACCTCTGGGGGTCGTGATAAAGGAGTGCCTGCACAAGGCTGTGCCAGATGTTCCCAAGAGGCATGCATGCGTGTGTGTGTGTGTGCACACGTGCGCGCCTGGTTTCTTCACAGAAATAAAAAATTCCTGTTTCTTTGTTTATTGCTATCTGTCCCATTAGAATGTCAGCTCTGTGAGAACAGGAATTATAAATGTCTTGGCTATGTCTGTGTCTCCAGTGCTGAAGACAGGCGTGGGTACACAGTAGGTGCTCAACGAACGTTTGGGATTATCATGGCTGTTTGCTCAGCACTCTTCTCTCCTGGATCTAAGAGCAGACACCCTTCTATTTGGAGGATCAACCCTTCCTCCATTCCCAACCAGATGATGATTTCCTGAACCACAGGGATGAGTGCATGGCCACTCAGAATTCTTTTCTTATCACTGGAATTTTCTTTTTGATGGTGAGGTTGGGAAGATACATGCTTAGAGGCTGCAGGTAGTTCAGGTACCAGAGTGTGGAAGAAAGATGCTCTGAAATAATGAGGCTGACAGGCCAAGATACAGAGGCAGGGATGAGAGGCACGGAGTCAGAGAAAGTGATCCTCGCTGTGTTTGGACTCTGGCTCCTGTCAGTCCTGATGTCCCCCTGCTGTCCCTATGTCTGCTTTCTCGAGGCTCGGTCGATCATATTTTCTTTGAGCTACGTGAGTTACCCCAATATGCTTCCACTAGGTTTTCTTTTCCTTGGAGGGGAGGAAGATAAGCTGGCCAGGGTTAGTTTTTGTTGTGCAATCAAAAGAGTTCTGACGGATCCATTTGGTTCAAGATGAGAAGGGACCACAGAGTTGCACTCAGATGTTTGCTGACAGGCAAGGCTCTGAAAGATCTCATGGGTCAATGCCCAGCAAGGAATGATGATGATGGTGGTAATGGTAGCTAATATTTGAGTACTTTCCACAGGTCAGACACAGGACCAAGCATTTTGTGTCATTATTCTGTTTCACCACTACCATAGGGCTATGATGAAATAAATCAGTAGTTATTACGGTCTCCACTTTATAGAGGAGGAAACCAAGACTCAGAGAGGTCAGGTGACTTGTTCTAAGGCCCCATAGCAAGGAAGAGAAGGTGCTGGAGTTTTATGTATTTTTCTTTAAAGATTTTATTTATTTATTTATCAGAGAGAGAGACAGAGGGAGCACACAAGCAGGGGGAGCAGCAGATGCAGAGGGAGAAGCAGGCTCCCCACCGAGTAAGGAGCCCGATGTGGGACTCGATCCCAGGACCCTGGGATCATGACCTGAGCTGAAGGCAGATGCTTAACCGACTGAACCATCCGGGCACTCAGGTACTGGTGTTTTAATGCAGGTTTTCATGACTCCACAATTTCCCTTCTATGCCATGTGTGCACTTCCTGTCTCGCTTCTCTATTTCCATCTCCCACTTCTCTCTTCTCACACCCACATCTCCTGCCTGAAGTTTCCCACTCTCCTCCTTTCAGTGACCCTCTTCAGGCTCCTTCAACCACATTGTTTCGACTGTCCATGAATACATATTTTAAGGCCGTAGTTTTCAACTCTTTTCAAGTATGAAGATACCTTTTCAATGTTTAAAAAAATCTCCATATAATAGCAGCCGTGCTTTAGTGTCTATTGATGAAATGCCTGGGCACAGATGGAGTCTCAGATGCCTTGTAATAACTCTGTGACCTCTAGGTTGGCATCCGTTACTTTCAAATATATGTGAGAATCCGTATAACCATCCCTCTTACTGCTACCTGCTTGGTTTATTACAATATAGAAAAGGCTTATAAATGCTACTATAGAGCTCATTTTTGCTCACCCACTGCCTTAAGGCTACTAATTTCTTCTGAAATGTGGTCTTTTTTGTCTCTCCTTTAATATGTTTAATTATTTAAGAAGGCATGAACTTACATTTTATATATCATCTCTTGATTATTCAGGGGCTGATTAATTCATGGATTGCCCCAGTCATGTCCTTCTCTTTCTAGCCCCATTTGTTTTATCATTCCAATTCTTATTAGCATCTTTTAGTAAGAATGGACAGTGGGAATGAGAAATGATTCTGGTTACAAATTATGAGTTCTGATGAAAGATTTGGTTAGAGGAAGCTGAAATCCTTTCTCGAAGTAAGAATTTCTTTAATTCATCAGGCATATTGATTCTCTCTGAGCTCAGTGAAGGCAGGAGTTGCTCTCATTCACTGCTAACCTCCGGGGCTCAGCAAGGTGCCTGGCACATAGGAGTTTACTTGAAAAAATTGTAGAATAAGTGAATGAGAGCTGGCTGATGTAAGAGGGGTAAAAAAACTTTTTCCTAGGTGGGATGTTGATTTATAGGAAACTAAGTGAAGTACAAGACAACTTATTTTAGGTTCACATGTGTGCAGACAATGTGGCATAAAAATGTTTACATGACTTGTTAAAATGAACAACGAGGATATATAGTTCTAATTAAAAAGCAAAAAATATTCCACAATGCTATGCTATCCAGTTGATGGAAAAAGACATTGACAGAGACCCACTCGGCGGTTTCCAAGATGAGGGTTGGTCCAGGATAGTGTTACTTTAGGCATTAAATAAACATAATCACCCCCAGCACACTAAGAACTGAGTGTTTAGTATATACCAGGTGCTGTGATAAGCAATTTACATGCCTTATCTCATTTGTCTTCGCCAAACCTAGGAAGTATTATTACCTGATAGGCATCAGGAAGTTACCAGTGTCCCTAGATAATTTCTTTAGAGATTTATTTATTTATTTATTTATTTATTTATTTATGTAAACCGCTCAGTACTCACGTTTATTTATAAAGTTATTTCCTAAAAAGGTTGCACACAAATAGTTATCAACAAGATCATCATACTCTGCTCTCATCTGCTGTAAGGTCTCTCTCCAGAGCCAGGCACAGGCGCCATGAAGGGACACCGTGGAGGGTCGCTGGCAAGTTCTGTGGCCTGAGCCATGAGGAACAGACACGCGGTGCGCGTGGCTTCCCTGCCCTTGCTACAGCACCTGCTGTGCCGCCGGCCCTGGGCCGTGCAACATAGGCTCTTCGCCTGGACCTGCGAGCATGTGCAGCCGTCCAGCTCAGTCCTGGCCACCAGCACACCAAGGCTGGGAGCATAGCTTCCCAGCTTTTTGAACCAAGAATGAACTCACCTACTTTTTGCTTCCTCTTTTTAAAATTAAAGATTTATTTCCCCATAACTTAGATTTTAAATATGTCCTTGGAAACTTGGAGATATTGGTTATTTCACTCGCTCTTGCTTTTTCTTTAATGAGTTGTATAGGAAGGAAACTTTTATAATGAGACTTGCCATACTTTTCAGAGTTTTCCTAATTTGTGGAAGCAAAAGGGTTTTCATGGAAGGATATACTGGGGGAAGGACAGGGTTCAGCCTATAGATTTGTTCCTGGGCTCTGCTGCTGTCCAGGGATCAGGTGCTGAAATGGCTTAACCACCAAGACTTTCCCAGGCCAGCCCCAGTGGAGCAAAGGCTGATGGGAGGAGGGAGCGTGCCTCTTTGGCTATATAGCCTGGTGCAGCCACAGCTTCCTAGAATAAGGAAGCAACCTGAAAAGGTGCTGGAGGAACTAGAATTATGGCCCATCTGTTTAGAGGGATTTAGGGGAAATGACTAGCTTTCTCTGCCTCCTTCTTCCATACTTTGCTTTATTTAGCTTGGAGGGAAGAATATGGACAGCAGACTACTAATGGTTGGCATTTGTAGAACTGGTTAGCAGTGCATTTTGGAGAATTCCACTGCCTCTCTGAAGTGTTAGACAGGAGCCAGGAAGAACCAGGACTGGAGGCCCAATGATGCTGTCAGTTCCTTGGGACTACTCTGTCAACAAACCATTATTGTGGTTTAATAAAAGGGAGATGAACACAGGGATCTTGGCTGTAATGAAGATCAAACCGATGACATCATCAAGGAATTCCATACAGGGGGGAAAGAACCTCAGATGAAATTCAGTGTTAATAAGAAACTGAAAAAACTGGAATATTCAGTGGGGAGATGAACCTGATAGGTGGGCCAACCATGGAGTGTGTTTCTTTTCTATAGCTCACATGACATTCTGCTCTGTTATTTCTATATGTGTCTTATCTCTTTTACAACTAAGATGGCTTGAAGAAAGGGTCTGTATTCTTGTACCTGCCAAAGCACTGAGCACACAGTTATGCACGTATAAGATAGACATGTAGGATTTTGTTTATTAAATTTACTGATGTTGCTCTTGAGGCTAAAGTCCTTGAATAAATCACTTGCGTATAGCTAATGTTTATTATTTTCATTAATTTTTTTACCTAAGACCCTCCATCCATCCATAAGACCCCTGTCTATTTCATTTTATTTATTCACTGAACACTAACTACATGCTAGGCTCTTGGTGCACAGGTGGAAAAGACAATGTTCTTGCCCTTAGTAGCTGACAATCTAATGTGAGAGAAGAAATTTTAAAAAGAATTTTTGATATAAGTATATAATTAAATAACATTGTGATATTTCTTTGATTTGAGTTTCTCTCTCAATCTGACCCACCTAGCAAAACCTCCTTCAAAAACATGTTAACACTGATTGCAGCTTGTCAACTGTTCTTAGATTCTTAAGAATCTCCTCTTTGACTAGACAGCCATCAGGTCGCTTTTGGGGGCAGGGACTGTTATGCTCTGGTCTGCAACACAGCATCAGATAGGGTGCTTGCTCTCGCCTGCAAAAAGGCTGCTTTGTCTAGATTTATAAGTCATTAGTTTTGGCATAAGTAAAGTCACTCTAGAGAAAAGGCTCTAGAGAAAAATTTATCAGTAAAAAGAACTGAAGTAGAGGTGCAGGAGACTCATAGTTCTGGGGGTTTCAGGGATAAGAATCATGGTCTTAATGCCCCAGGATTCTTCCCTCTTTTTCTCTCTGGGTGTCATCTTCATTCTCTCAGATTCCTCTGTGGGGTGGGAGACATGGATATATCCATAGTTGTTTTGTGATATAACCTTACAACTCATGATCCAAGAGCAAGTTAGAGCTTTCCTTCTTTGATTCAGGATGGAAAATCTCAGATCAAGACACTGATTAGAGAGACTTAGGTCAGAAGGAACCCCAGACTGTTGACTGGCTGTTCCATTGGGTCCTATGATTAGAATTGTTCTTCAAAGGAGAGAGATTGTCCATCACAAAAGAAGGCATGAAGGTGGTATGGAGGTCCAAAGAGAAGATTCCTGTCCTATTCTGTGTGTTGAGTCCACCAATGCAGTATTGTTCTCAAGGATACCTCCCCACCAGGGAGAATCCTCATTAGCCTGTTTATCTTCCCAGTGCCCATTCATGACCAGCATACAGAATGACTACAGCACTAGCGCATGTTAAAACACACTGGGTACTTGTCCACGACTTCATATGGCTGTAATTCTACTCTATAAACAACACGGAAAGAGGGCTGCTTGGGGGGGGAAGGAGATCCTTTTTGATGTACACAGTCACACATTTCCTTGGTTGGCATAGCCAACCACTGGTGACCTTAGATGATACCATCTAAACTGGAAATGACTTTGATTTCGACTCCCCCTGCTCCTCCAGAGAGACACAGTCCAGGGGTCTGGCCTGACTACCCAAGTGCCTGTGGCTTACTGTATGTGCTTCTCTCCCCATACATACACATCCCTATCCCTCTCCATCCCACACCCAAATCTCCCACGCTGTAGAGCTCTTTCTATTTTGTAGGAAGTGAGTTCAAGCATCTTTGAACAGGTAACAGGGAGAACTTCTTCAGTACTATTCCCTTTAGCTGCATATACCCTCCCTAGTCCTGTTAGTAATAGAAAAACAAGCTTTGGAGATTCCAAATTATTGACAACTCCAGACTTCTGATTCCATCCATATGAGAGACTGCTGAAGAACCCTACCACTAAAAATAAAAAGTAGGTTCCAGAAAAAATATATTTTTAACGTATCACTGGGCTCACGAACATAAGAAAAATCTCCAAGAACCACCCTACTCCACAGAAAAGGAGTTGAATCTAGATCTGGCATTGATGGGCCTAAACAAATGGGAATAAGGGGCTCAGAGCACTGTGAAGGGTATTACTAGCCCTTGACCTGGCAGCATAGTGGGGACACTGAACTTTAGAATCCTACATTAATCCAGGACCCTTGGAGAGAGCTAGTGTTCCCGATTAAGGACACTGCCTTTAGATAATTATATCAACAACAATAACAATTATAAGTGGGAGCGTTTTCAAAAGGCAAAGTTGGCATCCTGTATGTACGCCAGGAAGAGGTACTTGAGAGTTAAAGCAGACTGAAGTCCTTGTAATGTTATAGAAGGGTGTTAAGATAATTTGAGAGTTTGTGAAAAATGTATCATAAAATTTCAAAGGAAGCCACTAAAAGAACAGAAAAAGAGGATAAAAGTCCCAAATCAATTAGAGGCAAAAAATGGGATTTAGAAAACAAGTATCTCCCTCCTCCCTGCCCCCCAAAAAAGCTGCTCAATCAATCAATTTTTTAAAAAGCAAAAAGGAGGAGCTCCTGGGTGGCGTAGTCAGTTGAGCGTCTGACTTTCAGTTTCGGCTCAGGTCATGATCTCAGGGTCATGAGATCGAACCTAGTGTTGGGCTCTGCACTCAGTCCAGAGTCGGCTTAAGACTCTCACTCTCTCTCACTCTCTCTCTCTTCCCCCTCTAAAAATAAATACATCTTTTTTTTTTTTAAGGCAAGAAAGAAAAAGAAGCATTAAATACATGAAAATTGAGCAAGTAAGAGAAACAAGTTCAAAGATATTAATGTTCCCATTAAATGGAAGGTACTAAACTCATCAGAAGAGAGCAGACATGGTCAAACAGTTAAGAAAGAAATGTAAACTGTACATGCTGCCTACAAGAAACACGTATAAAACACAAGGATTTTGGAAAGTTCAAAGTAAAAGGATGAAAAGAGATATTCTTGGCAAACAATAACAAAAATAAAGATAGAATAGTTATAGTAACGTTAGGCCAAGAGCATAATTAGGAATAGATGGGGTCACTATATAATACTGGCTTCATTTACCAGGAAAATATAAGAAGTCTAAGATTTGGTGTGGTCATCGTTCCCCAATGTATACAAATATTAAATCATTGTGTTGTAAACCCAAAAGTAATGCTATATGTCCATCACATCTCAATAATAAAGAAGTCAAAACTGCACCTAATAAAATAGACTCAAGGCACAGCAACACAGAGTCCCATGGAGAAAGGGACTACCACACCAGGGTGTTTCAAACCAAGCCTCTGCTACTAACAGGCAGAGAAACATCAATAAAGATTATGATTTGAACACAGATAAAACACTGAATTTCGTTAGCATATGCAGAATAATAGTTCATCTTTCACCGTCTCTCTGACTTTCAGCAGATCCCTGGGCCTCCATTTCCTTATCTGCAAAATGAGACTCTACCTACAGTAGTGTCATCTCGCCAAAGCTACGGCGTCATCTAAGACTCACCGTTATTGCAGTATTTCTAGGAAAGGAAAGTCTTCTAATTAGTGCAAGCAGCCTGTTGTAGTTCACATCCCAACTTTAGTGATGTTAAAATGAAAAAAATGTGACCGAGGCTCCGTTAGATACCACACGGCTTACAAACCACTGTGGTGGTTTAGGATGCGATGACGTCAGCAAACTACAGGGGGCGTGCTGCTCGCTCTGCTCCTTCAGCACTGACAGTAAATGAGGGGAGACCAGGACAGAAATCCAAAGTGGGTTATGCTTTAGTTTTCACATCCTTGCATGTTTTCCTATAGGTATCTGCTCCTCAAAACGAACTACTTCTTCAGAGGGGAGAGGAAGTCCTAACCATAGCCTTCTTGGAAGAAAGTGACTCACCAGGTCGGGAGCACTGGGGAGATGGGAGTGGGGAGAGCCATGAGAGGGAGGCAGGGGTCAGATACCCCCTCCCCTGCAGCAGAAGTGATGCTGGGAGTGGGAAAGGCAAAGAGAAGTGTGAGGCTTGTTTGGGGGAGGAGTGAGGAGTGGGGTAAGAGAGGGAAGGGGAAGGCCTGCTGCTGTAGGGGTGTAAGCATGGGGAGGGTGGGCTTCACCAGCAGCCTGCCCTGTGCCTGGTACTTCAGGAGGCTGGGGTGGGACAAGGAAGGCCTTCTGTCCAGCCCACCACTTAGAGAACTGGGGAGAAGACAGACTTCAAGGAAGGTGACTGGAGACGGGGCCTACATCCACTTTCTGAATGGATGAAAAACTCAGACTACTAAAAGTAGCTTTGCCTTTTTCAGCAGAGGCAATTTTAGGGTCTTAATTATATTACTATTTTGGAATGGCTTTTTATAAATATTCTTCACTATGTGAAAATCAGTTTTTTGTTAAAATGCTTTAAAAAAAAGAAATTAATTTTGAAACAAACAAACAACAAAATCCAAGGAAGCCTAAAGCTGTCTTTAACCTGGAGAGGACATTGATCCCTGGTTAAACAGACCCTCGTGCTACCTGTTGTTACAGCAGCAAAAGGAAACTGTCCTTCTAAATGCCCCCTCCAAGGCCTCGGTGATTCTCACCTGGGAGTGCTCTCCACCCTATCTGACTTCTGGAATGTTCGCATCTCTCCAGGGTACACGCTGCTCATAACCTCACCCTGTTTCAGTGTGTTGTCTCACCAAGGACAATGAGATCTTTAAAAGCCCAGAGTGCCTCTCCCCACCTCCAACCATCTAAGGCACGGAGTGTCAAACAGTGAATTAAGGTGGCTGGTCACTAAGGAACAAACTGTGTTTTAGGGATTCTTTCCCAAACCGCACATGTTCCTCACATGAGGGATTGTCATTGGTTAAAAATAATACTTCCGTGGAAGGTATACTTCCTTTATTCTTTTAAGTAATATGCTTGTATGTATTTATTTTAAGTCTATGAAATTATTAAAATAATACTATTAAAATTCTCTGAGGTAATGACCATCCTCTCTCTGAAAAATCACACCAAGAATCTGACGTCCTAGTTTCCTTTTGCTGCTGTAACAACTCACCACAGACTGAGCAGCATAACATGATACAAACTGATTATCTTACACTTCAGTCTGTTAGAATTCCGTCATTGGTTTGTGCTCAAATCAAAGTGTTGGCATGACTGTGCTCCCTTCTAGAAGCTCTAGGGGTAGATCTACTTTCTTACCTTCTCCAGCTTCTAGAGCCCACCCATATGCCTTGACCTGTGACCCTCCCTCTATCCTCAAAGTCAGGAAAGGTGAGTCTAGGTCCTTCTCACCTCGTATCACTGTGACCTCCTCTTCTGCTTCCCTTTTTCTAGTTTAAGGACCCTGTGATTCCATTGGGCCCACTCAGATAATCTGGGATCATCTCACTATCTTAAGGTCCTTAACTTAATCCCACCTGCACAGTCATGTTCATTGGCTGTGGGCATTGCAACCGGATATCTTTTGAAGGCCTTTATTCTGCCTACTACACCTTCTGTCCCCTCAGTCTGGTGGGGCATAGAGGGTGTCGCAACGGTTAACCATGAAGGGGCTTCAGAACCTTGGGCTGTCAGGAGAGCCTGTGAGCAGGCATGCAGGGTGGAATTTCTAGCCACTGCCTCTGGGAGAAGGAGTTCAGACGCAGCAATGAGACATCTCTGGAAAACCCGCCGCTAGTGCACAGCTAGTAACCTTTTTAGAAAAATTTTAAGAAAGTGTTTACAAGCCCCCATTCCTGCTCTGGCTCATGTCTCATTAGTATTCCAGATCAGGGGCAGTCCATGCTTACCCACAGCAGAGAAGCTGGCACCCCACAATCATTTCACCATGACGCCGACGACAATGACTCTCAGGGTGAGGGGTGAACCATTTAAGAAATATATTTTGTCGATGAGACTTTAGAGGAAGTCCTCTTAGCAGTTGGAATCAGAAAGTATTGAAGTTCCTCAGTCTGGTTTCTAACAGCGGCAGCTCCTTTTGTAGACACAGAATAGGCTTTGTCCTCCTTGGGACTATTAGATCTATACTGATCAGGTTCAGGCCCCGTGGTCTATGCGGCTGGACCCATATTAGGGGCTTGAAGAGCTGGCTGGATTCAATCATCCCCAAGCTTACCTTTTATTTCTAGGCTCTGAATAAACAAAAAGATGGAGATTGGAAACAATTTGGTCATGTTTACTAAGATCCAGAATGTACACAGCATTCCCAGTGTCTCCATAGCTTGGTATCTATCCCAGAAAAATATTTGCATATGTGGGTAAGGAGGTGCGCGGTTCAGCATTGTTTGCCATGGTCACAGATGAGGGACAGCTTAAATGTCACTCGAGGGGTGACAAAACAAATGTGGTACATCCACACTAAACAATTAAAAAAAAAGGCTAGGTCTATATATATATATGAACAATATACATACTATACAGTGAAAAAAAGTGAGTTTTGGAATAATATGTATCAGTTTGATTCTTCCAAAAATTATATATTTGCATGTAACAAAGAAAGTTCTAGAACTACAAACACCAAACTGAAAACAATTGTTATTCTGGGAGAGGACTGGGGTGTGCTTGAAGGAGGTTTGGGGGGTTGATAAAGATGGATTTTTTACTTTCATCTATATTGTGCAAATTTTTTGATGATAAAACACATATGAGTGTGATCACATTGTGAGATCTATTTTAAATTAAAAGAGAAAGGTAAACGGAACTGAATGAACTAATCTAACATTTTGAAGTTGTCAAAACTGATGGTCAAATCTATTAAAATGTTTTACAAAGCAACAATTAGCACAGGAAGTTCCAAACTATTTTTCCTATTTTGTTAAAAGTGTGTATGTGTATGTATGTACATATAGACTTATATGGACTACATATACCTACATATATTTACATGGATGCTACATCTACCTACCTATTATCTACCTATATACACTATAGGTATCTATATATACTTATAATAAAATGCATAAATCCTGCTTTGGTTAAACCATAGATAAATATCTCATTCTTTATCATTGTTCTTATTATTTATAGTGGCAAACATATCTCCTATATGATTATGATTAATCTGGTAATTGAATACAGTTTGCCTTTTAAATAATTCAATTAACTTTAGTAAATTAGAAAAGTTTTCTGACATAGTTGCAAAATTAAGGACAACATGAAACACTGTTTTACGGTATGAGCAACCCTTTAAATAAAATCCTTCCAAGTGTGAAGAATGCGTTAAGGTTTTATCAAATGAACGCTCTGTGCAGAAAAACTGATCTAAATTGTGATTTAAACTTTACAACCACCACAGTCTTTCCATTTGAGCAAAACTTCTGTTGGAAACTGAAAGTGGGGGGGGGGGGTGGCTATCTCAGACCTCTGGGGATATCCCAGGAAACAAAAGCTGCTCTGAAGGAATTGTGCAAGATTGACACCAACAGGAATTCCTTTCTAGACTACAGGAGACTGCAGATTGGGTGTTCAGTTCCACCGAGAAAAGGGGAAGCTACTGAGCTTTTTATTTACCCAGAGAACCAGTCCTGAAGACCCTCCATGGTCTGTGCGTGCGCGGATGTCTCGGGGGATGATCAAATCCTCCCCTCGACCCCTACAGGGAAGAGACTGTATGCAGACCACAATCGTGCACCTGCCGGTCAACAGATCAGCCCTCCATATGCGGAGGCACTCGTCCAGCTGTGGCGGAGGAACAGAGCCAGCCCATTCCCTCCCCCATCCCCGCAGAACAAAGGGCGGTCATTTTCTGCTCCTCCCAGAGTCAGATGCACGCACACGCCTTCCATCACAATTAACTCAAGAAACTGAAACACAACACAAACTCACCCGCAACATGCTCAAAATCAATGCCATCAATACCCAGAACGAGGATACCAAAAAAGCAAAAACAAAACAAACCTATTCAAAGAGTAAATACTCAAAGCAACAGGGCTCAAGTCAGACACACTACAAGGTCAACACATCTAAGACAAGTTCAAGTATGCGGCGCCTTATACAGTGAAGAGCTGGTCATTATCCCACGGGTCGCAAAGGTAAATGCCCTCAGGAACCAGCTAATGGGAAAGTCTATAAGATAATACAGAGTGGGCCTGCCATGAGCTGGACCGCAGGTGCCCCGGGGAAAGGGATTCACATTCAATTTTTACAAATTTCAACTCTCGCAGCATGATTCTTAAACAGAGTCTACAATCAAACAGCAACGGAAGTGGAGTTAAAATATGGGTATAGAGTAGATGACATAGAACAAGAGTCAAAGCCAGAAACGTGGCCAAGTCCACAGAGAATACAATGCAGAGCAGTGATCCTAGCTGTCATTATTTAAAAGAATGGTGACCAGGGCGCCTGGGTGGCTCAGTGGGTTAAAAGAATGGTGACCAGTAGGTATATACCTTTAAATGCAATGGCAAAGCGAAAGTTAAAAGAAATGGCTTATTAAACTCTAATATGAGGGATTCAGATTTGTCAAATAGATTCTTGACATAAGTAATTGAGCTAGATTACAAAAAGATTGCATACATTCTCTTGGAAGGCTTTAAATAAATGAAGCTTCTAAGAGCTATAGGTGTGGCCTTATTGGAAGGCAAAGGGGTGGACCAAATGACCTCCCAAGGTCCTGATTTAAATATGTCTATACAGTCAACCCTTGGTTATCCAGCCCAAAGAAGAAGACAGTGACAAATCATCCTAAGCTCAAGATAATAGAAAGTTATATTTGCCTTTGGAACGTATTTTGGTACTTAAATTAGAACGTGTCTTTCTGACGCTCTGAGAATTCACAATGCTTCACAACAGCCACACAGAAGGCATGACCTGGAGCTGGGAGACTGCCCAATTTCGCCATCCTGTCCTCCACGCAAGCCTTCTCTGCTGGGAGCCGGCAATATCATCTTGCTGAAGAACACTCGGCACCCCAAACTTCCACAGACAGGGCCTGCCTGGCTCAACCCTTCCCTGGGAGGTGACAGAAGGCTCTTTCCCTGCTCTCTGGCTGATGCAGGATGAGGACCACAAAGTGCCACAGGTCCCGTGGTCGGCAGCAAGCTAGCCCGGATTTATCTCTGTAAGGTGACTGCAAAGGATGGTCTAGTCTCCCTACCACTGAAGACACAGAAGTAAACTTCTTGAGTTCCTTGGAAGAGACAGAGGGAGGGACTTCATGGAAAAGGAAGATGAAATGAATGCTGAGTGCTTGGAAAGAAAGAACCTGCATACTCGGGAGATGCAGCGGCAACTGTGCGTGTCCAAGGTTGGGTGTGATGGAGAGCTGCACCTGAAGCCCATGTTTAAGGGGAAGGGCCAGTGTGGTAAGCTGTGGAGGGCTCAGGGTGTGGGAAGGATGGTTACCCCACCATCCTCTGTCCTCTGTCAATTCCCAGAGGCTACTGAGGGAGGCTGATGTCAACTAACAGAAGGCAGGACCAGCTAGGACATTTCAGACAGCCTCAAGGTCCTGGAAGAAGAGGCTCAGGGCTCTGGGAGGCAGAATTTGATGAGGTGGGCTGCTTCTTGGTCAGAGAGACACCAGACTGTCACAGCACTGAGCAACTGAGCACGGACAAGCTGCTCCAGTCACCTTGGGCAGCAAGGGTCATCACAACCCCTTCTGATGTTCCTTCTTCTGTCACACTCATTTCTTTAGTTTTTCCTTCAGACCCAGGACTGTGCTAATTTCAATGGGGCTATTTAATTTAAATGAAAAAAAAAATGAAAATTCAGTTCCTCAGTCAGAGCAGCCACATTTCAAGTGCTCATCCGCCCCCTGTGGCTAGTGGACACCGTATGGGACAGCCCCGACAGAGAATATCTACATCATTGCAGAAGGTTCCACTGGACAGGGCACTTATCCCGACTTCTAGAAGGTCTAGAATCGTGTACCTTCCACTCTTCACAGGATAGAAGAAATGAATAAATGGAAGAAGAAGCGTGCTTTACAAAGTATCTTTTCTACGCATCATCACGACCGATCCTCACCCCGTCCAGTGTAGTAGGTGGGGGTAAACTTCAATATGCCCATTTTACAGGTGAGACAAGTAGGCCCCACGGAGCTAAGGAACTCGCACAAGGTTTGCAACTGTTGCGGGGGGGGGGGGGGGGTATGGTTAGGATTAACACCAGGTCTTCCAGTTCCAAGGTCAGTGCTTTCCAGTGTTTCATGCAACTGCTACAAGCGATGCCACCTAACAGTGACTTTGTTTCACACTGTCATACAAGCTCGGCCTCCCAGAATGAAGAGGACAGGCCCTCGTGATTTTCTGGATTGACTGATTTTTGAAGTGATAACAAAACTTGGCACAACCGCAGTTTAGTAGCTCTAGTAGGGAGCCCTGGGGTTCAAATCCTGACCCACCCATGTCCCATTTAATTGATGAGGGCTGATCGCTTCCCACCCGGTTTCCTTTTCTCGTGTATGTACTTCACAGTGTTGTTAGGAGGCTTAAGGAAGACAGGGCCGGGGAAAGACTCAGCACGATGCCTGGCAACGAGGGCTCCAGAAATAACACTTATTGATGGTTTCTGGCAGAACTAACAGCACACTGGCACATGCAACACCTTTCTGTTTCTACAGATGCTCTATCGGAATCTCAGCAAGGAAAGGACTAATTCAAGGTCATGCGACTAGAAAGCTCTAGATCTACGGCATGAACTCAAGCTATCTGGACTCCGAATCCTATGCTTTTCTTACTACATGGTGTTGCTTCTTGGGAAAGAAGGGAGCAGTGGGCACCAAGGCATGCTTTAGAGGAAGTTTAGCTGTCCTGAATTTCCATCTTTTGCCCTTCTTTGAAAGGGATGATTATTGTCTTCCGAGTTTTACAGGAAATGCTGTGCAAAGGCCACTTTGAGCAGGACTTCTAGCATAATCGTCTCCTGTAAGCCCTTCCTACGTAGAGCTTCTACAATCCCACTTCTAAGTTAGTGTTACTTGTATGGAAAGAAGACTTAAAAACACGAAGAGCATGTCTTGAAGCAGAGCACTCAAATTCCCTCCCTGAAAAACCATTCAGCCTCCATCGTCTCACTGCCGTAGCAAAAGGCAAGGACATGGCCTTCCAGAGGCCCAGCGGAGCCCAGCCCAGACCTAGGAAGGAGACTACGTATTGTTGCAAACCGCTGGCTTTTGGTATTTTTTATTCAGCCTTATCACAGCAAAACCTGACTAATAGATCCATCAGACTCAGGGTGGGAGTCGCTTACCCTGCCACAACGATCTCAAAATCTCCATCATGGTCCACATCGGTGACTGCCACACCATAGTTGAGCTGGGTGGGGTTGCTGTCATAGTCAGGGGGCAGGACCGTGCTGGTGACTGCAGTGAACATGGGTTCAGCACGCTGAGACCCCTCCGTTGGGGGCAGAAACCGCAGCAGCAGCAGGAACAGTAACATCCTGAACACCTGCAACCAGAAGTTACAAATGTTACTGAAAGACCTCCTAACCAAGCAGCCTGGAGTAGGAGC
Organism: Mustela erminea; assembly: GCF_009829155.1. Classification (NCBI taxonomy): domain Eukaryota; kingdom Metazoa; phylum Chordata; class Mammalia; order Carnivora; family Mustelidae; genus Mustela; species Mustela erminea. The sequence goes on from NC_045627.1 coordinate 62,251,145, forward strand.
ACGAGTACCCCCTCTCCACACCCCTCCAGCCCTCATTCCTGGAGGACTTGGCCATTACTGAGGCTGCCACTTTTCTATAACATCTGCCCTGACCAGCATGTTTAAAACCACAGCCTGCTGGGGCACCTGGGTGACTCAGTGGGTTAAAGCCTCTGCCTTAGGCTCAGGTTGTGATCCCAGGGTCTTGGGATCAAGCCCAGCATCTGGGTCTCTGCTCACCCGGGACCCTGATTCTCCCCCACCCTCTCTCTCTCTCTGCATGCCTCTCTGCCTACTTGTGATCTCTGTCTGTCAAGTAAATAAAATAAAAACAAAAACAAAAAACTACAGCCTGCCTGCATCCCACCCGATCACCCTTTCCCTGCTCGGCTTCTTCTTTTTCTATCACTGTAAATCTACGTATTCACTATGCTTCCTGTTGTTTGTCTCCCTCTGCTAGAAGGTAAGCTCCACCGGGGCAAGGATCGATGGGTTTTGCTTTCTCAGGCACATCAAGCCAAGGACAGAGTCTGGTACAGAATAGGCACTCATCACACAGTTGTTGAGGGAAGGAAGGAAAGGAAGGAAGGTAGGAAGGAAGGGTTGAATATAAATACGTTGGCATCTCCCCTACTCCAAAAGAAAGATTGGGAGAGTGAAGAAGATAACCAGCCTCAGTCCCTAGTGGGAGTGAGACTCCCATGGGTATCCCGGTCTAGAACAATAGAGGCAGTGAAGGATTTTCCTTCTACGGGACACATCCCAGAGGTAGCCTGGAGGGAATCTGGGAACTGGCAGGTTCCTCTGGCCAGGGTCCCTCCCCAGGGTGGCTGGCCATCATCTCCAGATCAGGAAGCAGGCAGTTAGGGAACGTATTCCAGCAGGATCTGGCGGTGGCCCATCATTCACTTGGAGAAATTAAACCATTGTGTGCGTGTTTTATTATAAATTAATTATGTATAATCCGTTGTATAATTCATTATTATATCTCTAACATAACTCAGGGTGTTGCCGAGCAGCCTGGGGCCATGGGAGCTGGTGGCCGGAACCCAGGAGACTGATGAGAATGGCCAAGGAGGTGGAAGGACCCCACCCTGCCCCTGTGGGAGCTACAGATGGCCCACCCAGAGACTCTAACTGCAGGCCTGGAGGCCGAACTCCAGAATATTCTAAAGGCTCTGCTGGAACAAGTCCCAGGAACGCTGCTGCGCAGGTCCAGTCCTGCAGGCAAAGTGGTGCCTTCCTGCCTTCAGAAGGCAGCAGACCCCTTCTTGATGGAATTCTTCCCGCTGGCATGCCAGTGCGTCTGGCAGCTGAGAGCAAGGCTGAGTGAGGCTGATGTCTTAATGAACAGAAGATGCAAAGACTGACTCTCCATATGGAGACAGACGCTCCTGCCAACAAGGGAGCTTGCCTCCGTTCAGGACCCAGAAACCCAAATGGAGGGCTGGGAGCTGCCTTCACAGTCGGACACGAGTCAGAAGCCTCCCTAATGCCTTGCTGGTGAAGCTGGCGTGAGACCCAGGAGCAGCGTGCCCACCGCAGGACAGAAACTAACCTCGGCGAGCCTTCCTGGGAAGGAGGCTTTTGCACCGTGTTCATGAGACACATGTTGGGTGTTACACTAGCAGAGTGAGGTCAAGCCTAAATTACTGAGATGTCTGAACAAGACCATATCTTCTGGGCTGTCTAATCACTAAAGGCAAACACATCACTCTGAGAGTTAAGCAACTCGGCAGGAAGTTTGGTTGGATAAAGGAAACTTATAATTGGATTAATGAGCAGCTGGTGGTCAAATGAGAAGCTAAAGAGTATTTAATAACCAGCGGAGACATGCTGAAATGTAGGGTGGAGCTGAAGGTCACTGGTCTTTTCAAGGTATTTCTACCTCTATTGTAAGGACAGCAAATGAGTTTCAACTTGAGAGCCAGATCCAATTGATTGGCAGTGGATTGAAAGAGTACTGTGATCAGATTACAAGGTTTGCAATGGACAGAGAAAAGGAAAGTGACATTGGGTGTAACTTCTAGAAGCTACTTAGTCCCTCTGGCATCATACCTGTGATCTGGATCACTGACACCAGGGAGGGAGGTCCCATTGGGGTAATATGGGCAACCTTCTGTTTAGGTAATATCAGAATTCTGGAATAGGCTTCAGAAGCACATCACTACTGAAAAATACTGTATAATAACTATTTTTTCTTAGAATGACCACTTAATCAGGAAGCCTCAATGTTCTTTACAAGAGATTCATAACTTATAAAAGTGAACATCTGCTAAAAATTTTCTAATGAAGGTCATGAGGGGCAAGAACCATGATGCAGCCTGTTGATTTTTACCTTTTCTGTAAAAAGGTGAACTTAAAAAAAAAAAAGATTATTTATTTGAAAGAAGGAGACAGAGAGAACATGAGCATGAGTATGGGGAGAGGGGCAGAGGGAAAGAGAGAAGCAAATTCCCTTCTGGGCAAGGAGCCCAACACAGGGCTCAAACCAAGGACCCCAGGACCATGATCTGAGCTGAAGGCAGATGTATAACAGACTGAACCACCCAGGCTCCCCGCAAAGATGAACTTTTAATTAGGGGAGCCATATGAAAGAGGTAGCTACTCTGTGTTAACCATTTCCAGAAAAATAACCTAAAGCAAGATTAAAAAGAAGTAATAAATTTATGGGCTGATCTCCATTCAGCTTGGGGACCTTGAACAAGTCACAGCCTTGGTGGGTCCCAGCTTCTCTAAAATGAGAGTTTGGGACAGACATTAAGCGTCCTTTCCAGCTCTAAAATTCTACAATGAATTAAAGGATTTTTTTTTTTTTTAAAGAAGCAGACCTTCAGCAGTTTTTCTCCTCAGTGCCTTCTATAAACTTCAGACCAACCTGTGTGATTTTCCTCTACGAGCACATTAAACCTATTTTGAACAAAACAGCTTTTCGGCAGGGTTCTGCAGTAGTTCCCCCACAGAGGCCACGGCCAGAGAGGAATCAGCCATCATCATTGTGGAATCGAAATCACTCCACATGGGCAGATCAGTGGACGGCACCCCCAATGGGGCAGGGGCCGAGGGATACAGGGAGAACATGCACTTCACATGTTATTCTTCTGCTATGTCAAGGGCACTCCTTGCACCCACCTGGGCTGTTCTGAACCAGCTGTGAGTTAGAGGGGAAGCTGTGAGCCTGTCTTTGTGGCAGATCGGGGAACAATTATGGTAAAGAAACTCAGGAAAAGGTCTGGAAAATATCCACCGTATACTCTCAGGGCTCATGTGAAAGAAATCACGGAAGGGCTTCTCTGTACCTTGACTACTTAGGCTGGTTCCCAGACCAGGAGCCTCAATACCAGCTAGGAGTTTGTTAACAAGTAGGATCGTGGGCCCCACCCCAGACCTAATAAATAAGAATATGCATTTTAATAAAACTTCAGGTGATGTGAATGCACATTAAAGTCTGAGAAATACCACTCAGCTGGAGCTATACACTGGAATCACTTGGGGAGTTTTTTCTTTTTAAAAATACTGCTGTCTGATAATGATTTCTTGAATATGACACCAAAAGCACACAACAAAAGAAAATATAGATAAAAAGGATTATCTCAAAATTTAAAGCTTTTGTACATCAAAGAACACTGCAGACTGAGTGAAAAGGCAACCCACAGAATGAGAGAAAATATTTGCAAATCGTTTATCTGATAAGGGATTAATATCCAGAATATATAAAGAGTTCCTACAAATCAACAACAACAACAAAAAACACCCAATTAAAAATGGGCAAGGGTGATGCAACATGGGGGCTTAAGTGGGTGGAAGAAGAATCAATGAAACAAAATGGAATTGGGAGGGAGACAAACCATAAGTGACTCTTAATCTCACAAAACAAACTGAGGGTTGCTGGGGGGAGGGGGGTTGGGAGAAGGGGGTGGGATTATGGACATTGGGGAGGGTATGTGCTTTGGTGAGTGCTGTGAAGTGTGTAAACCTGGTGATTCACAGACCTGTACCCCTGGGGATAAAAATATATGTTTATAAAAAATAAAAAATTTAAAAAAAATGGGCAAGGGACTTGAATAGACATTTCTCCAAAGAAGGTATATACAAATGGCCAATAAATATGTAAAAAGATGCTCAACAACAGTAATAATTAGGGAAATGCAAATCGAAACTACAATAAGATACCACTCATATCCATTAGGATGGATATAGGAAAACAAAACAAAACAAACAAAAACACTAGAAAATTGCAGTCATTCCTGAAGATGTGGAGGACTAAGACCCTTGAGCACTACTGGCAGGAATGTAAAATGGCATAGCTATTGTGGAAATTCACTGTGCAAGAGTTCCTAAAAAACAAACAAACAACCCCCCCCCCCCCAATACAACGTCCATGTGATCTGGCAATCCCACTTCTGGGTTTACACTGGAAAGAAGTGAAAGAAGGGGCTCAAACAGATTCTTGTACACCCACGTTCAAAGCATCATTATTCACAAGAGCCAAAACGTGGAAGCCACCCAAGAGTCCTTCGACAGCTCAATGGTAAACAAGATGTGGTCTATACCTAGAATGGAATGCTATAACCTTTAAAAAGGAAGACAGTTCTGACACATGCTGTGACATGGATGAACCATGAAGACATTGTGCTGAGTGAAATAAGCCAGTCACAGAAGGACATCGACTCTGTAATGCGACTTAGATGCAGTACCCAGGGTAGTCCCATTCACAGACACAGAAAACAGAAGGGTGGTTGTTAGAGGCTGATGCAGGGAGGGAGGAGCAGGGAGTTAGTGTTTAATGGACACAGAGTTTCAGTGTGGAGATGGGTGGTGGGGACGGTTGCACACCCACGTGGATGTGTCCAATGTCACTGAACTGTACACTTAAAACATGGCTAACGTGGTAAATTTAGAGACCAGGTGTCTTGTCTCACACCAAGATAGTCTCACTTAACTGGCACAGGGGCACATCAGAGCTCTAAAAGCTCCCCCATGTGATTATAATATGTTGCAAAATTTAAGAAACACTGTTCTATACCAATGCTTCTCAGACTGTAATGTGTATGTGAATCATCCGGCAATCTTGTTCAATTGCAGCTTCTGATCCACTAGATCTGTATTAGGGTCCAACATTCTTGATTTCTAACAAGTTCCCAGGTGATGCTGGGGATACTGGTCTACAAGTTACGTGCTGAACAGTGAGGTTCTGCACTATAGCTCCCAGTCAAGAAACCGGGGTATATACTACAGAGAAGGGATGTGATTATTTCAGCAACCTGCTTCTCACTCTCTAGATCTAAGGAGCTGAAATCAATGGAGGGTTATGCAATCCTCAGAGATGCAGGTTCCTTTTACCCGTATACGCTCAAAGTCCTAGCTGTCTTCAGCTCCGAGTTAAATTACCATACTTAATATGAGGGGACAAAGAAGGATTCTGGTTCCAGTTTTTACCAGAAAGTGAGAAGAGGGTAAGGGTTGGAACTGGAGGGGTGGGGGTCAGGTCCAAGAGAAAAGGGATGGCTATCATCAAATGCCACAACCTAGAGAAAATGGGTTATGGGCAGGAATTAGCCGCTAAGACAGAGACGCTCACCAATGTGTTCTTAAAAACCATCATAGTGCCTGGTACTAGTTAGTGCTTAATTAATGTTTGTTAAATGTTGAATATGCCCAAATGATAATATGAATCAGCGGAAATGACTTGTCACTTGTCATAGAGTTATTTAAAAACTCTTCTTTGCCTAAAGCAAGGCTTCTCAAACTGTAACATGCTTACAAATCACCTGAAGGTCTTGGTGAAAATGCACATTCTGATTTGGTAGGTCTGCGGTGGGGCTCAGTTTCTGCACTCTCACAGGGCATCACACGAGGCCTCTGCAAACTTCACTTTTAGTAGCAAGGCTCTAGACCAAGGTTCTAAACCCCAGCTGGCCCACAGAACTCACCTGGGAGTATTTCAAAATACAACATGGCCCAGGTCCTTCACCCAGTTTCTTTTCTTTCTTTCTTTTTTTTTTTTTTAAAGATTTTATTCATTTGATAGACAGAGATCACAAGTAGGCAGAGGCAGGCAGAGAGAGAGGAGGAAGCAGGCTCCCCGCTGAGCAGAGAGCGCGACGAGGGGCTTGATCCCAGGACCCTGAGACCATGACCTGAGCCGAAGGCAGAGGCTCTAACCCACCGAGGTGCCCCCTTCACTCAGTTTCTGATTGAATTGATCTGGGGTGGGGCTCAGGTGCTGCATATTTCTAAAAGCTCCCCAGACGATGCTGATGGACAGCCTGGGCTGAGAACCACAGCCCTAGACTCACGGTCCTCAAGATCTGGGAGCGTAGGCTGCACTCAGCTTTAAAGTGAAAAATGTTTCTACTCCTCAAATGTCCTCAACCAGCTTATTGAAGTACCTGAAGAAAACCTCCTTCTAGCTAGAGAATGTCACCGGAAGAGGTGAGGTTGGGAGTTTGGGGAAGAAAGCAGAGCAGGCTGGGACTGCGTGAAGCGGAAGGGCCGCAGGCACCGGGAGTGACCTCACATTTTACATGGCTGACCTGAGAAACCTCCCGTCACACCACCGCGAACATCTGAATCTTTGGGGAGAGCGTGGAAAAGTTAAACATAGGATCAAAATGTAGGTTGAACTGAAAGTTTTTGTTTTCTTGAATGCTTGGGCATGACGCGCCTACTATGTTCTTGAGCCCGCTGAGTGCGCGGGGTCCGAGGTTAAGCACGTATGTGTGGAGGGGGGACATCCAGGGCCGAGCAGCCTGGAGAAGGTGAGGCTACGTACCAAAGGCAGAGCTTGGGCCAAGGGGCATAGGGCCAGAGCACCCAGAGCCTCGGTAAGGAACGTGAGCTGCTCCTGCAGGGGAGGTGTGGGGAGGAGGCTGGGAGGGGTCTGGCTTAACAAGGGGAAGGGATGCTAGGACTTGTGGTTCAGGCAGTGAGAAGACTGCTTTGTAATGATTTTAAGAAAGGATCCATAAGCAAACTTCTTGAACAGTCCTTAGTGGGATATAAAGAGAGGGGAGCCCCAAAGCGTGGAGCCAAGGACCTGGATTTGGAGCTCAAGTGTTCCCCCCCCCCCCGCCCCCGCAATCCCCATCAACTAGGTAGTGACCTTGGGCACGTTCCTCCAATGGTCAGCTCTTCAGTGTCATTAACGTGGGAAGCAGACGACGCACCAAGGTTTCAAGGGTTAGGTGAGCTCGCGGACACCTGTTGGGGGCCAGGCTGGGCTGCGCTCACTGCTTGCTCCCCGTATTGCTACACGGATAGTGTTGGGTCAGATAGTCTTTAGACACTGGCTGTGAGGCGGGTCACATGCAGCCAGACTCAGTCTTCTGTGGCCTTGGGACTTTCCTGAACTGGGTCTGAAAGCTGGTAACCAAGCAACCCAGATCTCGGAGTGGGGTCAGGCAGCTGTGGGGGGAAGCTTCCAGGGCAATTTCAGGGGCAAGCAGTTCCTTAGCAATTATCGAAAGAGCCAAGGACACCACCCCGAGCTCTCACAAAAGCAAGAGCCCTGAATGCTTCAGATGTTGAGAATGAGCCGGGAGCACAGACCTTTTCCAGACACTGTAGGGGGGCAGAGTCTCACTTGACAAAAGAGCCCCAAATGCTTCAGAAGTTAGAAATGAGCATGGAACACTGACCCTTTCCAGACACTGTAGGGGGGCAGCGGCTCTGGGGAGTAAGGCAGCCGTGGGAAAACTCTGTCCAGCAGAGGCCAAGCCCCACCCAGGAGTGACTGGAACCCAGGCATCTTTGGAGAAGGGCTACCAGAAGTTGTCTTGGTTCCTTTGCCCGCAGCAACAATCCCCGTGGACCCTGGGATCCTGTTCTCGGTGCTGGGGTCACAGGGAGAAACTTAGTCAACATGTGGGGTACCGGGGCGGGGGGGGCGGGGGGGCGGGGAGTTGGAGGTAAGAGCACAAAGAAATCACTAAGGGAGCTGGGGGCAGGGCAGAGACCCGACTGCTTCCGAAGAGGTAGGGGGTGTGGCCGCAAATTAAGCTGAAGGATCCTCAGAAGGCAGCTGGATAGGAGTGGCAGAAGGGAAGGGAGAGCATCCAGAGAGTAGACCCAGGGGTGTGGAGGACCCAGCGGTCACCCCAGCCTGCCCTTTTGGCACTCCCTATGCAAGGCCCTGATCCCTGGGTCAGGGGTGGGGAGGAAGCATTTATTTCCCACTCCTGAGGTTTGCTTCCAGAGGACCTTCCACTTGACTAGAGCATGGGTTCTCAGGTGGGGGCAATTTTGCTCCCCCTCCCCCCCCTCCCGGGATACCTGTCCACGTCTGGAGACAGTTCTGGTCCACAGAACCAGGGAAGGGAATACTACTGGCATTCAGAGGGTAGAATGCCAAACTTCATACAGTGCACAGAACAGCCAGCCAAACAAACAATTATCTAGCCCAAAGCATCAAGAGCGTGAGCTTGAGAAGCTCCAGGACCAGCGCCATATTCCTGGCCTCTCTCCTTCCCGAATCCTCCTCCTGAGGGCTGCAGCAGGGTCTCCCAGACTGCTCAGTGTGCAAGAACCATGCAGGAGAGCCCTTTCTGGACCTGCCTCCTGACAGAGGCCACTCTCCGCCACGAGCGGAGGCTCAGCCCCAGCACCCCCGCCACAGGGAGCCCACTCTGAAGCCAGGCCTTCCAAACAGCTGTATCGGTAATGAGGGTGCCCGAGACTTGCCTCTCTCCTCCCTTCTTCCTCCCCCTTTCTCTCCTTCGGTTGGTCCTGAATCTGAGTAGGGAATGGGGATGCTATTCACTGGGCCCTTTTGAACCCCAACACTGTCACTCATGTTGGAAATCTGGTGTCACAATGGGTTCTTGCATCTTCCTCCTTCCCCACAATCACTGGATCACCACGTCCATTGTGTTCCATGAATACTTCTCAAAAGTGCCCAGTCTTCCCAACCCCACTGCCGGCGATGCGCCCCTCTACACTTCCCCTGAACAGTGGCAATCAATACTTGCTAACTACCCCCTCCCTCTCACCTCACCCACTTCCACACGCCTGTTGGAGCTCCGTTTCTAATCTCAGAACTGATTCCCTCTCTCTTCCGCTTAATTCATGGGACTCTGGATACCAGGCAAACAAGTTTTCACTGCAATTTTGTGTAACAAGTCCTATATGAGGAGTGGGTAGTAATAGTGATGCTTGTCTACTTCCGACTGGGTGCCAGGGGCTACTCTCCTCCAGTCCTCACCGTAACCTTGTGAGGTGGGTTTTACTATGGACCCCATTCATAGATGAGGAGACTAAGGCATGGAGACGTTAAGTAACCTGCTGAAGGTCACAAAGCTAGGGCGTGGTGGAACCAGATTCTGTGTCTAAGTCCCCTGGCTCCGGAACTAGCGTTCTTGGACTCTCTGCTATAACGAACTTGTCTTAGAGCAGGTGAGATGGAAACCCAGTGGAAGGAGCAAACACCCCGCCCAGGGGAGCTGGGGGAGAGCCAAGAGAGGGGCGGCAGTGAGCTGACCGAGGGGACAAGGTAGAGGAAGTGTCCTCGGGCTAAGGGGACATCAGAGCATGTGGACAAGCAGCTTGTGTCATGCAGTGAGGCCCTGGGTGGTGGGAGCACGGGATGGGGCAGGACAACCTCTGGGAAAGAGGATGGAGAAGGGGGGTGGCCTGGTGAGCCCCAGCAGCCAGAGGTGGAGGGGTGTGTTAGAAAGACCGCTGTAGCCCTCGGGTGTGGAGAAGCCATGGCAGGATGCAGCTGGAAGCTGGGACTCCGGCTGGGAAGCAAACCCTGGGCCTGAGTGGGAGAGAAAGCTGGAGGTCTGGAGGTGCCCTTCCCTCGGCCATTACCCACTCCGTATCCCCGTGCACCCACACTGTAGCAGGCCCTGTGCCCAAGGCTGGGAGAACAGCTGGGAACAAAGGCCTTGCCCCGTGGCGTATATGCTCCGAGGCCTCAGTCTTGGGTGTCTCTCCACCTTGTCTCTGGCCAGGTCCTCTCTGCTTCTCCAAATGCTAGAATTTCTGCCCCTCCCTACCCCCAGGGGCCACCCGTCCTCTGCATCTTCCCCAGCACCCAGAAAATAGAAGGCTTCCTCTTCTCTCCCGCTACCTGGGGAAAGCGCCACGTGCTGCCGGCAGCTGCACTCCCAGACAGAGAGCAGACTGGCTCCTGCACCAGAGAAGGCAGGTGGAAACTCGGGGCCCCCGGGAAGGAGGTGCCCCGGAGACCAGCAGGCTAATGAAACTGGGTTACCGTGAGCGAGCGCACAAATGGCATCTCCCAGCCCTGTGCACCAGGTGCAGTGGCTCCTGCTCGAGCATCACGAACTGCCGAGACTTCCCTGTCTGTGGAAGGGGCAACAATAAGAAATGATGCCCGTTCCGTGCTGAGCGTGGTGCCCGGCCAACAGGAGGTCCGTCTGTGGCAGGGGAGGGCAACAGCGATCGCGCTAAGACCACGGCCAACGGCTGTCTGTGGGCCAGAGGAACGCAGCTCAGGACGGGGCACCCGGGCCCACTAGGGACTCCCCTTCCAGGAGTAGGGGCCAGAAACTGGATGGAACACTTGAGACTGTCAGACTTCAAGGAATAGGCTTGCTTCCATGACTCATTTGTCTGGGGAGCCCAGTGGAGCTTGCTGACTTCTTCAGCGCTGCTTTCCCAACACAAGACTCCTCAATTTCCTGACTTCCACCCATGCATACTCAGTCAGGACACGCCCAGGGGCCAGGTTGGAAGGGACACCTGAGGCCTGACTCCTGACCTCCGGGAGCTCATGGTCTACCGGCGGTGAGACCCATACACAGGGAGAAGCTCAGAACAGCAAGACGGCTGAAGGGCAGGTGCAGCCCGTGGCGGGGGAGGGAGGTGGCTAGTGACGCGGGGGTAAGGGCAGGAGCGAAGGAGAATGGAGATTCCACGGGAGCTGCATTCCATGTGGATCATGGAGTGGCTGTGACACAGCTTTAGTGGACACGGCAAACGTGGGGGTTGCTGGAATGCAGTGTCCAGGGTGTGGGCGCAGGGTGTGGGAGAAGGCAGAGGCGGCCACTGGGGCCTGTAGGGCTGGCCCGATATGCCAGGGCAAGGAGCCTGGAGTCACATCACAGAAGAGGGTTTGAAGTGGGCTGCGACATGATCACATGGTCAGCCACGCACCGCAGGAAGAGCGTTTCAGGTTTGGGGCAGCAGGCTGCAGGACAGACAGACGGTGCTTCTGAAGAGCGAGTGAAAGTCTCACAGAAGGGATGTGGGCATCCTGGGGCAGCAGAGTGGCGTGGCACTGGATGACCTCCCAAATGCTTTTCCAGGCCTAAGAGTCTATGGGTCAGGGTTTGTTGCCTTTTTCCCCTCTAAGTCACTTCAAATGCATTAACAGACCTTGCTATTTAGAAGCATGCCCCTGGGAATCTTCCTGTGAAGTAGTGATTCACTCCCTAGTCTGTCTTCAGTGGAAATCCGAATTATCCTCTCTTCTCTCAGCTTAGAGTGAGGCAAACCTGCCCTGTGCTTCCTTGCAGTAGCCTGGTGGGAAGGAGAGAGCACGCAGAGAGAGAGAAAGAGGAAGAGAACCTGGGCTTTGCTCGGGGCTCGGAGCTGGCCACCATCTCACAGGGTGGGCCCTGCCTGGGCTCCCCAACCCCTGCCTGGGCAGCGGGACCTCGAGGTTTCTGGAACCTGCTGGGAAGAAGGAGCCAGAAGGAGAAGTGGCCTTGCTGATCCAGGCCAGTTTGGAGATCCACTGTCATACCTAGAGCCACCTCTGGCCCAGAATGGCCACCTACATTCTCCTGTTAATCCTCCTAAGTACCCAATGAGCTCTTGCTCGTGCCAAGCACGCTAAGCATGGAGTTCACGGTGAGAATGAAAGACACAGGGCTTTCCTGACACTGCTTACAAGGCAGTGTTTCTTCTCAGGGATTCTTGTGTCCCTACTTGCCAAAACCTCCTTGGACATACACAGCTTCTCTGTTGAGAGGTGCATGGTTACGATCTCTGAGGAAGAGTCTGTTCCTAGAGACCAGGATGAAAGGGAATGTGACATCCCTTCGACAGCATGTCTGCAAGAGACAGAAAGCTCCTCTGTTATAGGGACGGAGTGGGGTGTAACCTTGATCCTCTAAGGAGAGACTCAAGTGACTTCCTACCTCCAATCCTGAGCACACAGAGGGCAAGACCAGAGATGGGCCTTCAGTGAAAAGCACCAACAGAGGCTGCTCCTGCCAATCTTTTTTTTTTTTTTTTTTTAAGATTTTATTTATTTGTCAGAGAGAGGGAGAGAGAGCGAGCACAGGCAGACAGAATGGCAGGCAGAGGCAGAGGGAGAAGCAGGCTCCCTGCCGAGCAAGGAGCCTGATGTGGGACTCGATCCCAGGAGGCTGGGATCATGACCTGAGCCGAAGGCAGCCGCTTAACCAACTGAGCCACCCAGGCGTCCCTGCTCCTGCCAATCTTTCAAGAACTCCTCTGCCCATGCAGGCTGGGATCGGGCTCCCAGCCCTGTTCCCCATCTAGACAGCTGAACCAGGATTTGTCTGACATGAGGGGTCCTCATGGACAGACATCAAAACAGGGTATGGCAGGGATGCCGAGGGAGAACCTCCACTTGGGGGGCTGTTCTCCAGGCAGGTGGACGTTGCCGTTAGGGAGGAAGTCCCTGCAGTCCCTCCCCTGGTCAACGGGACAGCCTGAGCTTAGCAGTGATTCCCGTGACCTTGTCACTGTACTGGGTGAAAACAAAGATAACAGTAACTAGAAACAACGGGAAGGGTCATTTTATACACACTCTGCACTTGCAATTCTTCGGTGGCTAATTAAAGTAATATGTCAAAATGTCCCTTGGAAGAGATCTTTAAGAATATGTCTGTTAAGTAAACAAGGTTTTACTAATTAATGACTCGCCTTTCCATCCCTCCGTGAAGTTCCTTGCAGAACTTCCCTGTGCCAAGAGGGTTGAGCAGGAAAGAGTGAAGTTGCCACCTCCCCTTTCCGGAGGGAGTGGGGACAAATCCAATCGGTTGTCATTTGTGGTGATATCAGTATCTCCTCCGGATGTTGATCAGATTTCCTGGGCTGGAACCAACTTACAGGGCGAGGGTACTGGAATTATTCCAAGAAGAAAAGGCTTTGCTTCTTATGAAGCCAACATGATTTCTTTCAAGGAAAATTTTTATCTTTTTTTTAAAAAAAGTGGCTAGGGTTTTTGAAGGGCAAATCTTTGGACTTTACTCTAAAGGTAATGATTATGATATACTTATTTGCTAAGATCACCTTTCCCCCTCCCCCAGCCACACACACACACACACACACACACACACACATGCACACACACTCAGAGAGGCATGCGGGTTGAGGGGACGAGGCACCCAATATTACACAATGAGTCAGTGGCACAGCCAGAAATAGAACTTTCCAAACTCCCGAATTCTTAATAATAGCAATATTAATAATAGTCTCTTTATAATTTTCCAAGTGTTTTCACAGCTCCCATTTGATCTTCACAACATCTTTGAGAGTTTGGGTAAGCTGGTCTCAGCAAATAGGAGATCTGAGTTCCAGACGAGCTTAGCCGCTAGCTTGCTGTAGGACCCTCACTAAGTCTTTTCCACCTCTGTGGGTCCTAGTGTCCTGAGCTGTGAAATGGGAGAGCAGGATGAGGACACTTCTGAAGTCCCTCCCACCTCCAGTGTGCTCCGATTCTGTGTGGCGATGCTCCAGCCCCGGTTTCTCAGCCCTGACACTATTGACATATTAGGGCAATTTTTCACTGGGGGCTGTCTTATGTATGGTAGGATGTTCAGCCTCATCCCTGGCCTTGCCCCACTAGATGTTACTAGCCTTCCGTAGCCCAGTGGTGACAACCAAAGATGTCTCCAGACACCGCCAAATGACTGGGGGGCAACGTAGGCCCTCTGGTCATTGCCAAAGGATTTCAATAAGGTCAAGATCATGAGTGGTTCAGCAGCAAAATGTCTTCCTGTCCCCAAGCCCTTCACACCACTCTGTCTACGTTTCCAATGCGGCCTCCAAGTCCTTTGCTGCTTCTCATTTCTTAAATGCCCTAAGTGATCCAGGGTGTGTTGGGTGTGATAATGAACCAATTGATTTCATACTTTTTCCTAAGCAGAGTTCACAGGTTTATGTCCCCTAAGCAACCAGCCAGGCTCCCCAGAAATCCCTCACCGAGCCCTGGCTGGCCTGGAAGCCTGTATCTGCAGCCTGCAGGAGGCTGAGGAAGCATGGATTTGTCAGCACTCTTAAATCACTGGGCTCCGAGGAAGGCTTCTCCCAGCACAAAGATCCTTCCTTAGGAATCAATAGCTCAGGGCCCTTCATCACATTCAGAATTATCCTGGGACCTGTAAAATTTCTTTTCCCCAAGTATGGCAGAACCCCCAAATGAAAACCCTAGGGTGGGGGAGGGGAGAAGGCAAGGAGGGAGCCCTGCTGGGGAGGCCTTGTCCATCAGTTCAGATGTTGCTTTGAGCAGGGACCTATGTGCAAATCTGGACACTCAGCCTCGCTTGCTTGGAAAAGGAAGACTCAGTGTGGTTCCCAGTGATCCTGCAATAATATCTTCTTCCAGCTGAATACCTCCTTACATATTGCTAAGGGCAGAGGCATGTTAAAGACTGTCTTCCTTGATCTTCACTATCCTACCCTTATCACAGGGTTGTCAGTTTCACCGTTTTACAAAGGAGGAAACTGAGGCATGCAAAGGTTAAGCGGTTTGCCAAAGGTCTCTAAGCCAGTGAGTGGGGGAGCCAGATTCTAAGCCTGTGTCCTTCCTACTACACTGGGCTGCCTTCCCAATGAGAGTAGGGGAAGTAAGAGTCAGCCACCTAGTGGGGCTCATGAAAAGGGTGACTTCTTGTTTCTCAGGGTCTAATGCCACTTCTCAAATTCTGTGTCCTCTTCTCATTCAACAAAACACCAGAGAGCTTGTGCTTTAGCCATATTTCATGTAATTACATTCCTCTCCTTATCCAGACCAGAACAAGCCCTGGGAATGCAGGCACATTTCTTCAGCTAGAGCCAGGAGCTGGCACAGACCCCAAGCGCACTCTCTCAGAACCCCACTTCCTAAAGGAGGGGGCTGTTGTTCTCTGGTGGTCCACGTAATCTTACTACCTTCCTCCTCCCCCTGAAGACTAAGACCCAACTTGCCTGTGAGTCTGAAGGAGGAGAGGAAACTCAAGCATCTTCCCCAGCAACAAGCATCCCTTGGGTGAGCTTTAGGGACAGAAGAGGATCTGGCTCTCAGAATTCTGGCTTGGCAGCACTCGTTCCTCCTGAGGGTCGCCACTGAGTCGGCCAAGGCTCTGAGGGGACCCCAGAGGAGCTCTATGCCGTGTGCAAAGGAACAGAGTGGGGAGAGGAAATGGAAGGGTGGTCCACAGGCCACTCATCAAGTCTCCTGCCCAGGGCCCAGCTCAGATGTCGACAGTCACACTCACAGACCAAAAAAAGAGCAGGGGAAATGGCAGTATCTTCCAGGTCACCCAAGAAGCCCTAATACAAGGATTCTGCAAAAACAGAACGTCCTAGCACTCTGCCCTTGAGCTGGGAGTGGCAAAGATGGGGAAATGGGCAAATAATGGTTGGGAACTCTCCACTTTATCCAGGATCTGAGTACTGGGGGTGCCAGAGGCAGCGTGGGATGCAGGACTGGGAAAGCCTACGCTGGCATGCCCTCGTGAGAGAAAGGAAGCGCTCTGGCCTGGCTTCCAAGACCACAGCGAGGGACTGGGCTCTTCTGATGCCTGCATGCATGGACTGAGAACCAGAGTTGCTTTCTTTCTGCCTAAAAGACTGCTTGGAATAACGAGATAAGATAGTGGAAGGAAGGGAAAAAGCAATTCAGAATTTCTATTACCTGTATATGTACATTACAAGAACTTTACCTGCTCCTCGCTCTGAATAATTGATTCCAAGAAAATTTCCCCAAATTTACTAAATTTATTAATTTGCCAATGTCAGCAATTACGAGTACATAGTGTGCTGAGAACACACGTCCATCTTCATGGTAAAGAAGAAGCAGGTCACAGGATTGGAAAGAGCTCTGCGTAGGGAGCTGGGAATCCTGAGACCTAGTCCAATGTCTTCCACCAAATAGCCATGTGACCTTGGGCCACACACTGGTTCTGACTGGGCTTCAGCTTTCTCATCTGTAAATTAGGCATGCATTTGAGTGTTGGGGAAGGGATGAGGTTGGACTAGAAGCTCTTCGAGGATCCTCCCTTCTAGGATCCTCCCTTCTAGCCCTAAAGTTCTTGGACTCCATGGGCACATAAGGAGTTCAAAGGACCCACCAGAACCAAGCGCAAAGGAATGGTCTCAGAGAGCAGGTGGGACTGAGCACCAGCTCTTTCCCTGAAATGTTGTGTGTGCACCTGCCCCGTTGCACCTGAGATCACAAGGAATAGCTGACATCCAGGAAACCCGTGGTAGCAGGGCTCTCCTCATGAAGGTGAGGGTTGGGGGCTGTGGTCAGTGAAGGGCAAGAAGTGGGAAAGTCAGTGGTCTCCAGCTGGGTGCCTTTGGCGCCCCCTACTGGACACCAGTGAGCCTGCTCCACCTTTAACCTTGATCACCTCGGCAGGCAGCCAGAAGATTGAGAACAGGAGACTGTCATAAGCACTTTCATAGTACTGCCTTTGTGGTCCATGGTCCTCTCTCCACAACCGTCTAGGTTTGACTCCCTAGAATGACACAGGCGTTTGGTCCACACATTCACAGGGGCACTCCTGTGCAGCGAAAGGACGTCTTAAGCAAACACCAATGTCCCAAATAATAAACATCAGGGTTTAGAACGCCAGGTGCAACCTGGCGTTGGAGAGAAGGGAAGAAAGATGGGAAGAAGGGAAGAAGATGGAGAGAAGGGAAGAAAGAGCAACAAGCAGGTATCTCCCTCCACAAACCCCCAGTGGAGAGAACGTGTTGGGAAATGGAGCAGAAAAATTTTGACCGCAGGCGGAGGATGGAGCTGGTTGGGGGTATGGATTGATAACCCCCCACAGGAGATCTCCAGGCTGAAGGAGCTCCTCTAGGAATCCAAAACACCCACCGTGTTCAGGAATGGGGTACAGGTGAAGGATAGATACACCCCGACTGAGCAGCATGTCTTTGACCTTCTCCAGAGTCCATTAGTGCCAACTACAAGTCAGAATATTCTACTTGTGGTCCACTGTGGCAGCACCAAGACCCTAAACTCTCTTCATTGCTTCTTAAATTGACTTTAGGACCTGCTGCCAGAATGATGTTCTTCAGTCAGAGGGAGAGAAAATGCTTCCTCAAGAGATTTATTGGAAGAACCGCCATGTTCCCACTTTTCCATCCTCCATCTCCCCTTCCTCATGGCTGAAGTGAGGTACAGCATTACTCTGAATTTGCTCTGATTCAGCCTTGGGTATCCCCAGCCCCAAGTCATCAGGGTAAAAAAAAATCTCCCATCAGGAGCGATTCTCTTCCCCCATGAGTTCTTGCCTGATTCTCAACAGCACTACAGAGCTGTCCCCTATTCTTGGAACCTTTTTGCCTTCTTTTCCACCTGGCTTCACTTGAGAAGTCCTGCACCCATCCCAGAAGACATCTCAAGTGTGACTCAAGAATGTGTCCTGCCTGGAGAGCTGAAGCTCCTCCTGGGACGCACAGAAGCCACACTAGGTGCCCACCCCACCACCACCGCCAGCAATATTCATTAGTCATTCCCGGAGGAAGGGGAGTGCCCCCCTCCCAACCCCAGGAGCATTCCGCGACCACTCTGGGAGGCTCCCATCCAGGCTGGGATGACTTTGGATTCTTGAGTTGGTTTCTGCAGAAACGGGACTAACCAGAGCTCCCAACTACTGTACTGCGAAGAGGCGCGCTGCATTGTTGGGCATGCCCCCAAGCCTGGCCTGCTGCCCCATCCAAGCCTCCAGGTGCGGAGAAGGATCCCCGGCTCCCTCGGAATGCCTGAAGCTGGTTTGCCCGAGACAGGCTGCGAGCGAGGAGACCACACCTCGGTCCAGCAAAGGCAGCTGGCAGCTACGCCGCTCGCCGGGCTAGCTCCCGGAGCTCTCTGCCCACCGAGCGCTGTGCCAGGACCTCGGCTTCCCTGGGGAAGAAGCTCCAGTTCCCCGGGGCTCTTCCCCATTCTGGCAGCATAGTCACCCGGTCGAGGCCAGTAGCTTCCCCGGCCCGAGGCTGAGCCCCGCTGGGTGGCTCCCAGATACCTTCGGCACATCCCTCCTCACCTGCTCCGCCCCCCTCGCCGCCCCAGTGACCCCTCCCCAAACGGCTGACCTCCAGCGCGCCCCAGCACCTTCCCAGCCAGCGGGGCGGACTGTGGTCTGCACACCCCCGCTCCCACCTCTCCTCCACCTCCAGCCCCGCGCCAGCCTCGCCCCCAGCCCGCAGGGGAGGCTGGGCGCACCGGTCGGGTCCTGCGCCTCTCGGTAAGTTGCCACTAGACGCCGCCGCCACCTGCCGTGGCGGCGTCCGCCTTCCCGGTTCCCCGGCGGCGTCGCCGCCACCCCTGCGGGCGGGTCGGGAGGGGCGCGTAGGGCGGGAGAAACTTTCTCCGCCTGAGGGAGTGGGTGCCCGGGAGCGGGTACTCACGCCGAGGTCAGCGCTCGGAGCCATCTTCGGGCTCTCTCAGCCCCACCGCCTGGGGGCGCCGGAGCGCGGGCGCTCGCTGCCGCCGCCGCCGCCTTCCAGCTCCCAGCCCCGGTCCCGGGCTGGCCTCGAGCCTCCCGCCCCGCCACCGCTCGCTCGCTTTATACAACTCCACTCGAGCGCGCCCGGGCTTATGTAAAGGCTGGCGGAGACCCGCAGCCAATGGCGCGGCGGCTGGAGCGGGGGGGCCCCGGACGGGGGGCGCCCGCGCGGCCAATCGCGGCGCGGGGAGTCCGGGCAGCCGGTGGGGGAGGGGACGCCTCCCCGCGCTGATTTAGGAGCGGGGATTGCGGTGGCAGCAGCCGGCAGCCGGGCCGGCCCGGCGCGGCGCGGCGCGGCTGGCGCTGGGGTGGGCGGCGGCGAGGGCGGGCGCCCCCCGCACCCCGCCTCGGCGTCGCGTAACCTTCAGGAGGCAGCGGCGCCTGGCGAGGAGGGGCGAGGCGAGGGCGCCTGGCTGGGCGCTGGGGGCCCCGGTCTGCGGGAAGCGGGGGTCCCTCGGGAGGAAGCGCCGAGAAGGAAGGCCAGGGGTTGGGGAGGGAGGCGAGTCCCGGGGTCCCGAGGACCCGCGGCCACCCCAGCGCGCGGGGCCGAGGGTGACGGCGCGAGCGGCGGCGCAGCCTTGCCTTTCCCCCCGCCGATAGCGATCTGGCGTCGCCGGGCCGGGCCGGAGCGGCCGCGCGATGCGCGCTGATGGCGAGATTTCGCGCTGCGGAGCGAGCGCCGACCCGATCTTTATCCGGCCTGGGAACGTGTCCGAGGGCCTCCCGGGTACTGCTCAGTATGGAGAGCTGAGCTTCGCGACGGCCCCAGAGGGCGGGGAGCGGGCGAGCGCAGCTCGGAGAGCAGGCGCGGCGGCGGAGGCGGCGGCGGGCCGCGTCCCCTCCTCCTCTCTGGTCCCCGCCCGCCGCCAGTGCCCCCACCCCACCCCGCCGTGCTCCCGCCCCAGTAGCGCTGGGGCTGAGCTTAATCCGGGGTCTCCCAGCAGGCCCACCGGCTCTGATCCTTCCAGTCTCCCTTACCGCTCTGCGCACAGGTACTGCTAACCTCCTGCTCGACCCCCCCAGCCCGCCGCAGCGCCCGGGATGGTCTCGGCCTCCCCGGACCAGGGGCCACGCGGGCCAAGCTTGGGAAGAACGCGCTAGGTCAGCAGTGCCCAAAATACCCGTGTGCTGGGCAGGAAACGGACCTAGATCGATAACACTCTGAAGATAAGTCCTTTGTTTTGCGCCTAGAATAGAGCTTGGCACAGAGTAGGCGCTCAGTGAGGATTTACTAAATGAATTGTGAGACTTTACTCAGTCTTTGGGTTTCGGAAAGCTGGGGCACGCAAGGGGCCCTGAAAGAGAAAGACCTGGGGATACGCCATCGGAAAGGGAGCGAACTGGGACTTTTCCCATGACCCTCTCTCTGTTTCTGGGGACTTAACTCTTAAAAAGGATTCCAGTGGTTTTGTTGTTATTGTTGTTGTTTTTTAAATGGAGGTCCCCTGCCAACTAGCCCTGGCCCCAGTTATCCCCAGATTTTGAGTAGAACTACCGAGCCTACTTTGGCCTGTTCTCAGGTCTCTGTGATCTTCCTCTAGAAAGAAATCGCTAAACATAGGCAATCTTTTTAACTTTGAGGCCCTGGAACTAGTTTAGGATCTTAATCCTTTGAGGGTTGTGGACCCTTTTGAGAATGTGGCAAAAACTATTGAATCCTTCCTCTAGAAAGATATACAAACACATGTACCCCCCCCACACACACACACATACAAGCACATCTCTGAGAATCACCTCACGATCATTAGGGATCTCAGGTCTTTCCTGGGGCTGTGACGAAGGTCAGCCTGTTTCTCTAGGGGGCCTAGAGTGGTAGCTTATAATCATTTCCCTTTGGGGGATCAAAAGAACCCTTTCAAAACTTTCAAGATTCTGATTAATGTTATGGGTTTGTTTCTTAGAAAAATGCTTGTGGTATATTCATGTTGCCATGCAAAGTTGGGGGTTCAAGGATCCTTAAAACTTCATCTAAGACCCAAATTAAGAACCTTCACTTAGCAAATAGTTTGCCCTAAGGACACTCCTGATTCCCAGCTCTTTCCATAGGAAGTCCAGTCTGCCCTGCACCTTGCGACATCATTGCCCCCACCGTGTTCAGAGGGCATCTGAGTCATATGGTGACGGCCTTGGCACCTAAGGGGCCACCTCCACACTTGTTTCTGGATCTTGGTCCCCACCATCCTCTTCGCGTGGAGATAAGTTGCAGGTTGTCATGTTCTGTCTGATCAACGAGCATCCCTTAGCTAGAAACTCCAACTCAGGGAGATACCAAGTGACTGGTAATAACCGGTTTCACTCAATCCCAAGCACCTAAGCACACCTTTTTTGGTTTTTGTTCTCACCTCTCTCTGCCGGTGAAGCTGTGACCAGCAGCCCCAGCTGTGGAGGCTCACCTCACCTAAACCCGACAGATTTAGTAACCAGTGCAGTAATTATCAGCATTAGCCATCCAGATGTGACTAGGCTGTCTGCACAAAACAGCTCTGTAATGATGTCACACTTTCCTGCAGCTAGCCAAGGAAGGGTGCAACACACCAGAGGTGCTGGGGAAGGACAGAGAAATGCAGGAAATGATGGAGACATTCTTTCCAGCAAGTTCTCCAGGGAATGCAATCTGGTTTCTGCACTTGAACTTGTGAGGGCTGAGCCAGCGGACCAGGTAGACCAGGTAGACCAGGTACTATAATTTCGAATTCCTCTAATGTCCTCCACGTCCCTCACTCAGTTCATGGCTGTGTCCATGGAGAATCCAGCCCTGTCCTGCCTGTCTCAGTGTAGACATCTTGCCCTCACAAACTGCTCAAACACACCCTGCTTTCCTGGGACACAGGTACACTGTTAGGGACTGAATTTGCCCCTCCCCCAACCCCAATTCATATGTTGAAGCCTTGACTTCCAATGTGACTGTATTTGGAGATAGAACCTTTAAGGAGGTAATTAAGGCTAAATGAGGTCACAGGGTAGAACCTTAATCCTTGGGATTGGTGTCCTTATAAGAAAATAAAGAAACACCGGAGGCTTCCCTCTGCACGGGGACTGAAGAAAGGTCGTGTGAGGACACAGACAGAAGTGGCCATCTGTGAACCAAGGAGAAAGGCCTCTGAGGAGACCAAACCTGCTGGCGCTTTGATCTGGGACTTCCAGCCTCCAGGTATGAGAAAATGAATCTCTGTTGTCTAAGCCACCCTGTGTGGCATTTTGTTATGACCACATGAGCAGACTAAGACACATACATTTTCTTTCAACACACTCCTTACCGCTAGCCAGCCTGTTCAGCCCCCTCCCAATACTCTGAGTCCAGTCTTCTCCAGTCTAGTCTCTCCATATCATCCTTCCACAAACCTTGTCCAGTCTTATCTGGGACACTTGCCTAAGATGTTTTCTCATCTTCTGACAGCCAAACTAAGTGTCACCTCCCACACCACCTTCCCAAACTGCTCTGGCCAGTGAGCTTTGCCTCTTCTGCTCTGGTGCTGGTTGGCAACGTCTTAGCACTCTATTATGCACGCTGCCCAGTTTTCTAGTTTTTTCTCATGCATAAAACTTGGTCATCCTATCGGAATGGAAGCCCCTTTAAGTCCCGAGTTTGCATCTAACGCTTGACCACATCACAGATGCTGGCATGACACTGGGCATGGGGTGAACACACAGTGTTTTCTGATTAATTTATTCCACACTTACTTTAAAAGACACACTTACTTTATTAAAAAAAATACCAGAAAGGTTATGTGGCGCTTCATTTTCTAAAAGCTCAAGACATTTCCTGTGTGTTGTTTCAGTTACCTGAAAGCTTATTGGCAGGGGGGCTCTTGGGAACCAGGTGCCCTCTATAGTTCAGCCTCCGGTGGGTTACACAAGTCACTTGGAATCATACCAAGTCAGCCCTTCTTTCTCCCGCTCAGAAGATTTCTATCCTTGCTTTCCTTGTCACCCTCACTGACCCACCTAGCTGTCTTCTCATTCTCTAGACGGAAAGAGAGGGCCAGGGAATCTCAGATCTTCGAGTCGCTTCTATTCGAACAGATCTGTTGCAAAAGAACAGAGAGATTACTCCAGTTGTTCAAGTCCTTATCTCAAGCCCTTGAGGCCAAAAGGGTTTTAAAATTCAGAAAGGTACCACACATTCTGAGACGTCCCCAGGGAGGTCTTGGACAGCATCTCTTAACGGGACCTGCCAGTATTTCTACAGCAAAAATATGAATGTTCTTACGAAGCAGGTGAGGGGATAAAGTAGCTTCACACCAGTCAGGTTTTGTCACCAGATGACTTTTGGCACCAAACCCGCAGACAGCACAAAACAAAAATGCGTCTCTTGACTTTCAGGGATTGGAGACCTTGGAATTGCAGATGAGGGACCGTGGAATTAGGTTGGGCCTTCCCCCAAAGAAATGGATGTGTGCGTGAGGGGGTGGGAAAGCAGTGGTAGTAACACAGGAGAAACCATAACCTGTGCAAGAAGTGGGGAGTGTGAGGGAGAATGAGGAGAGAGCCCCTTCTCAAGCCTACCTGGACGGCTCTGCGTCCCTTTCTTCTAAGGAACACGTATTTTTCGGATGGCTGGTGAGTTCCAGATGCACTGCTGTTAACGGTGGCTTAAAAGTGACAGATGCACAGAAGGGACGGCAAGTAGGGGTGGAGGTGCAGAAGCTCTTGTAGAAAGTCACAAACCACGGTGGGCTTCCAGCTGGCCAGAGAGAGCTAATTCAGAACCGTGTAGAGTGGGAGGGCCTGCTACAGGAAACTTCTCCAGGCAGAGAGAGGGCAGACCTGGGAAGGGGGACTAGAAAAAGGAGAACATTATGGAATCCTAAAAAACCTGGTTAGAAAGGTCAGGGCCTTTTTAGGCTGGGGGGAGCCTGGGATTGACATTGTAGCAATCGACAATCGTGTGATTCTGTACCTAGGTGGCTTGGGTGCTTTAAAGTTTTCCCAAAGTGGGGTGGCTTTTCAATCTGAGGTCCCAGCTGAGAGTATGACACTGGGACAAAGCAAGGTCACGGTGAACCCCTGAGTGTACAGCTCTCTATCCCTGCTTGATGTGCCCAGTCACCAATACCTTTCATGTCCAGGGGGTTCCCTGGGTTCCCTGGAGCCCAAAGTCAGCAGTAGAAAGGCAGTAGGAAGGCTTCACCTTGAATCTTAAGGCTAGCCTTGTGGCTGACATTGGTCCTGCTTTGCCTTTGCTCCAGGTTCTAATACCTGCTCTTACCTTTATCTTCTGACCGAGCTCTGTCTGGTACTCCCAGCTCCAACAAGTGGGTCTCTTTCCCATTCTGCCCTCTTGGTACCCAACCACACAACCCAGGTTTTTGAGGACTAGGATTCTGGGGTCCAGATACTCTACTTCTCTCCCTATGGCCGAGTCTTTACTACCTGCTGCCTCATATCCCTGATATCAACTGCTTTCTTGAGCCTCTGCCCACCCCCTCATGCCAACTTCCCTTGACAATGTCCTTAACCTGGCCTCACTTCCTCCTCCAATCGGCTGCCAAGACCTCCCAAGATCTTGGCCCTGTCTTGGTGGGTAGGTCTTGATCCAGGTTCCAACCACTCCTGGCCTGGCCTGGCCAGCTGCCAACTCAGCCAGGTTTCTGACAGACATGAACTCATGGTCATGCCTTAAAGAAGAAAAATAAAATGGTCTTGAGCCGGTGGGGAGTAGAAGCAGGCAATTTTAGCAGCAAGAGCCAGAGAGCTTCTGGGCCAGGGGTGCCCGGCTAGTTCCATCCCCAAGGAAGAGAGAAATGGGTGAAAAGTGAACAGGAGAGGAAGGAGTAAATAAAAGGAGGGGAAAAAATCAGGAGGAGAGAGAAAGGGAAGGAAGGATCTTGGGAGAGGAAGCAAAGGATGGAGGAGAATGTTTCTAGTCTGTTCTGAATGTGTAAACCGAGCATGAAGATCTTGTCATCCGCAAGGAGTCAAGTATTGACACAAAAGAAGATGGAAAGGGTAATTGTGTGGGAAGAGAGGGAGATGAAGAGGGAGGGAGGGAGGAGCCATGGGGGAAAGAAGGGGAGGAGGGAGGAGCCAGACCATTCAGAGAGGAAGTGGGTAGGATAGAGGAACGGGCGGGCAAGAATGGGCGGCACCTGGGAAAAAGGAATCCGTGTCTGAAAAGTGCGAGGGGCATTATTTCTAATTACTCCGTCGGGATTGAATTAACCAGTTCTGGTATTTTTTCTTTTGTTTCTTTGTTTCTTTCTTTCTTGAGTACTCCCCAGCTCCACTGCTCTCTCTGCACCTCTTGGTTCTTTCCTGATTCATCCAAAAACTTTATCCTGATCCTGACACCCCATTCCAAGAAAGGTAGAATGGATTTCTCACAGGTTCGGTTTCAGGGTCTGGAGATGATATTATGAACTGCCAGATGCGAGGGTCAAACGAGGGCAATAAAAACGATTATAAGGCTTTTGTAGGGAACGCTAGAAAGAACGTAGGCACAGCCCTCAGCAGAGCGCCTGGTACATAGTGAGCGTCCCGGAAATGGTGACTGCTGTCATTCTCTTTCCTCCAGTCTCTGTGCACAGCCTGCCCCCTCCACCTGCCTGTCCTTCCTTTGAAATGCCACTCACATTCATCTCTTTCTCTCCACACCCAGACCTCCAGCACCTCACTTCTGTATTCCCACAGTAGCAGATCTGGACGTACCCCTGGCTTCATACCCTCCCCACCCAATCTTTAGTAATCCTTTCAGTTTGTGCAGAACTTTACAGAATACATATATTTTTTAAAAAGTACTCCTTGACACTGCGTGGTAGACACAAATGATGACTCAAAGGGGCGAGTGGCCCGTCCGACCTGGAACAGCTTACGAGAGACAGAGCTGGAATGCCAGTATAAGCATCTTGGACATGGCCTACCGTCCACGGAGTCAAGGAAGTCGTTGCTTCTTTCGCAGGGATCTAGCTTTATATTTCCTTTAAACATCTTCAGGGTCTGGCCCATAAGAGGCCCTCAACCAGCCTCAGATGAGTCACTCTTTCCAGGGACCCCGAGAGGCGCAGGGTCACCCTTGGCTCAGCCCCACCCCTGTGCTGGAAGGGACCACTCCATTTCAGTATCGCTCCACTCACACCTCAGAGGCAAGAGCCCAGCCCTGACTCAGGGCGACGCACACGGTGGCTGAAGGCTGACCAGAAGCAGAGCCAACATTCCCCACGCTGGTGAGCGGGAAGAAAATCGTGAGGAATTATGGTTGTTTAAGTGTAGCTCAAACTAGCAGAGACTAAAAGCCACTCCATGCTCATTGCAAGAGAAAGGAATTGAGATTTCATGAAAAGAAGGCTTTCTTCTCCGGGAGAGCTGCGAGATGTTAGAACCAGATTCCTGCAGAGGTTGTGGAAACGGCTCCCCTGGAGGTCTTTAAGAGCTGGAGCGCAATTCGCTCTCCAGCGAGGTGGCTACAACAGCTGCGTGTAAGCATGGGGCGCGGGCAGCGGGGAGCTTTCGGACCTCTCAGGAGGCACGGGAACCTCAAAGGCCGGGCTGGGGTCTGGGGCGGGGAGGGAGAGAGCAGGCCTCAGGGAGGCAGGGGCCAGAGGTTCAGGCAGCAGGAGCAGCGGTGAGGACGTGGAGTTCTGAGTGGAGAGCCCCGCAGGCTGGCTGTTTTCTGATCCGTCCAATTACTGCTGGCTGGGGCCGCTGAGCCCTGCTGCTGGGGGCGGGAGTTGGGGGGGGGGCTCATTCCGGACCTTCAAGAGCCGATTGGACCCAACCAGACAAAGCCAAGTTTTCTAACAAAGTAAGTCAGGGTGCTGAGGCTGGCCCCCTGCAATATGAAATGCACATAATGAAACCTGGAGAGGGTTCTTTCACTGGGCTCCTTAAACAGGGGTGTCTGGGGAGGATTCCAGGACCACAAATTATCCCCGGTAAAAGCACCCCATCTTCCCGGAGGACCCATTTTTACTGGAAGGTGTGCAGGGGCAGGGGGCCAGAGGACATATTTAGGTGGACATGTTTAGGTGGACATGTTTAGAGGCAGTTTAGGTGGTAAGAAATGGAAAATAGACTTTTCATTTTGATAAATCTGGAGAGATCACAGAGAGGAATGCCAAATTGTGTGTGCATCTTTTAGACAAAAGACCTTCCAGACTCCCTGTTGGGTAAGCCGCCCCCCACCCCTGACCCTGACCCCTGGGGTGGGGGTGGGGGATAAGGCTTTCTTCTGCGTTGAGACTCCCTTTGACAGTCCAGTGTGACCCCGGGCGCTGTAGTGTTTAGGAAGCCTGGTCTCGAGCTCTGCCTTATCGGGATAGCCGACATGCATTTAAGCACATTCTGTGGGCCCGGCACTATGCCCTCCATGACAAAGAAGTGGGTATTTATATTTTCCCTATTGTGGAGTTGAGGAAACAGGCCCAGAGAGAGGGAGTGATCCCTCCCCCTCAACAGTATTCTTATATGGCAAAGGAGGCTTAGGAGTGTGGGTGCTCTTTTTCGGTATGTCAGGCCTCTTCCTTTCCCTTCCCCCGTCCCTCTGCCATCGTCCCCCACCTGTTCCCTATCAAGAGCAATCACACAGCATTGCTGCCACGTGCCCCCTCCTAAGAGCCTTCCAGGCAGGAGGGACAGGTCCAGGGCAAACGGCGAGCCCAGGAAATCCAGCTGGTGGCTGTACCTTTTCTCCTGCCTGTGACAGTGGCGTGCTCTGCACACGTTTACAGATAAGGACATGAGCACAGAGACACCAACACCCCCAGGTCACGGGCAGAACATCCAATTCCGAAGCTGGGCTGGAGGAGTTCCGGCTCAGTGCGTAGCCCAGGGGCTTCTGGGAAGTGACCAGTTCACGGCACAGTGCAGGATGGATGGGTCTCTGCCAGCACTTATTCAGGGCTTGTTAGGCATGGGCTCTGTGTTAGGCCAGTGGGGGAACAAAGATGAATGAGTCCTTTTCTGCCTTCAAGGAGCTTACAATACAGCAGGGAATTGATGCCGAACTCATGCGGAAAGGGATAGGGAATAAGAACAGGCTGCGGAGATGTGGCCAGCAGGTGCCCCTCCTCCTTCATCAACTGTAGGGCAGGAGAGGTTTCCCTGGAACGGTTACCTACCTTCCCTACCCCTCTCTACGTGGGAATCTCCCCTCTCTCCTCTCACTCACAGCCTCCCCCTCACCATCTCCCGGGAGCTCATTATCTGTCACATGCTCTCCAGCAGCCACTGCAACCGAAGCCACCGGGGCCTGTGTTCAGAAGCTGATCTACCTATATAGAGCTTTGCAAGTGATAGCAGCACACAAGGGGCCACACCACTCACATGTTCTGGGTGCTGTTCACCCGCGTTTACTGCCCCAGTCATCCCTACGAACCTGTGAGTCCAATTCTTATACCCATTTTACAGATGAAAAAGCTGAGGTTAAGTAAACAGCAGGCAGGGGGCAAATCTGAGACAGACACTCGGGTACATTTTAGAGAGCCGTTCCACACATAGCACCTCACTTGGGCATCCTGATGACACTGTGGTCAAGGTAGATAGGGACGTTGGGACCCAGAATGAGCTGATCTGCAGATGAAGTAGAGACTAGAATCAAGATGTGACTCTCAACCTGGTGTTCTTTCCATTACATTTTGTTGCTGAAATCAGAAAACATTCTGTGTACATTTCCAGGAAACCTGTGCCCAGCCAGGCTTTGCCTCCAAAGGGTCTTTGCCCTTTCCTGATGGTGCAAAGAGTCAGGACCAGGCACTGGTGAAATCGGAAAACTTGACAGACTGCCCTCTGGTGGTATCCTGAGTGCTGGAGGCTGAAAAGGGCTCAGGCCTCCAGAGGTGACCTTGAGGGTCCACGATAACAAGTCCGCAGTAGTAGAAGTTGGAACTTACTGACTGCCGATTGTATGCCAGGGGCTCTGCAAAGCATGGGCAACGCCTTCTGTCACTTCTTCCTCCCATTAGCCACGTGAGGTTGGTCCTATTGACAATCACCCCTATTTCAAAGATGCAGAAGCTGAGGCTCAGAGGTTAATAACCCGCTCAAGGTCCTGCTGGTAAATCCGAAAGCTGGTATTCAAATCCAGCGCTGTCTGACCTCAGGGACCGCTTCACCTACCCATTCCTTGTCCTTCACCTGCCTTAGACCATCAGGCCACTGCCTACTTCTCCTATCTCATACCACAGCCGCTGCTCACTGAGCTGCAGCCACTCTGACCTTCTCTCCATTCTTCTAGATCATCCTCACGCTGGTCCTTTGCACGTCCTGTGCCCTCTGCATGGAATGTCCTGTCCGGTTTACCCATCACTTATGACTGATCATACAGGTCTCAACTCATCATTGAGGTCACCTCCTCAAAGAAGCCCACTGGACCATCTAGCCAAGGCGCCCCCAGGTAAGCCCAGTTCCTCACCGTCCATTGATTTCCCACAGTGCCTTCTCAGGACCAGGCACTCTCTCAGATGATCTGAGAGTTGATCTGTCGTATGCTTCTTTGTTGTCTGTATTCCCTCCTGGGCATGTCAGCTCCAAGAAGGCAGGCACCACTGTATCCCCAGTGCTTAATACAGGGCTCGCAAAATAGTTGCTCCACAAATATTTGCTGGATGAATCCTTGGAGGTGGCAGGAGGGAAAAGGCCCTTTGACCAGGATGTTATGCATTTAACTCAGAGGCCTTCTTGCTTCTCCTGTGGTTTCCTGGCATCCCTGCCTCCTTCCTCTTTGGCCCCCCTCCCCTATATATGCAGGAGCAGAAGTGAACTGAGGCCAGAGCTAGGACTTGGTTAAATTTGATGAGCAGAAAAATATTAGGTGCAGTAAAAACAAGATAGCTTGCATTTCTGGTCCTCAGTATTTGATATAGTTGAAGCGTCTGGGTTTTTTGGGTAGTGGTTGTTGTTAATTCTTGTAATTAGCTTGTATCTTATAGATATTGCCCTTGGTCATTTAAAAAGAGGCTTAATTGGTCATTCAGTCTTGGAACCTCTTCTGTTCTCCAACTTTATTACTTCCTCCACCGCAGTCAGAACCTGGAAAGGTAGATTAGCATCTCAGGATTATAAACTGCCTGTTCTCACTCACCCACATTTGGACGTGCTCCAGAAAACAGGCTCTGGTTTGTGAATTTGAATTTAGAATCCCGGCACTTGTAAGGAGGAGCCCAGACCCGGGCACAATTCTTAAAGTCTGCTGGAAATCTGAGCAGAGTACAGATGCTTACCCAGATGAATTTCTATCCAAAGATGTGAGTGGCCTCGGAAAGGAAAAACCACCATGGCTAATGGTCGTTAGAGCTTCCTTGATGTAATTTCAGAGAAGGAGGAGAGCCACAAACCAGGTTAAATGAAACCAGGAGGCTTGAGCTCTGAGCCGACAGCCCCACGACAGTGATGTGATGGCAGAGCCGTAGTGGGTGTGAGTGTGGACTGGGAGGGGGCCTCCTGACCTCTCATCTGGACCTGCCTCTGTCTCGCCCACTGTCCTTCCTTAATCAGAAAGATAAGACAGAGCTCTGGCTGGTCTTTCAGATTCCCAGCGGCTACAATGTTCTAGTCCTTTATGGGGTAGGGGGAGCAGGAGAAAGGGTTGGCGGGAAAGGAAGCCAATGTTGACCCAATTCTTTCTCTACATCGGGCACTGAATGGACGCGGTGGTGTCAGGTCCTCACTGTCTCTATTTTGCAATGGGAAGAAACAAAAAGAGGAAGTTAAGTGACATGCCTAAAGTCACATAGCGGGAACGTGATGTGGCTTCACCACAAGGCATCTGACACTTACACACCTTCTCCACATGATGCTCCAGAGTATTTAATTCCTAGAAGTGGTCCTCACCTCCAGAGAAGCGGTGCTCTGGTTCGCACAGTGACCGGGGGATGGGAGAGCACAGCTGGGGTTGTCAGATTTCTTGTTTTTTTTCAACGCCGTTTTCTGGCTCCTAATTAGGCAGCCGAGGGGTGAAAAGCTAACGTGGATGTAAGTAATGAGCAGCAGACCTTGTGTCACAGGCCGACCCTGGATACAGGATCCAGAATGATTCTCTAATTACACCAGCCAGTGTATCGAGGGTCTCCGATGTGCTGGGCTCTGACAGCCCCCGGAGCAGCGAAGGTCTCACTCTGCACTAGGCAGACGGATGGACAATGAGGGGAGTCCGATGATTCTCTACTTTGCTGGTTGAGGAGATCAGGCCTCAGTTTCTGAGAGATGAAGCAAGGACCCCAAGGTCAAACCACCAGGATTGTTTCTGCTTCTAGATGATGGAGGAGGAAACTCACCAGGAAAGCAAAGGAGCTGCATTTTCTGAATGAGAAATTGGGGCATGTGGTCTGATGTGTTGACTGGTCATGGAGCAGGCTCTTGGAAAAATTCAGGAACAGCTGTTGTCACCATGGTTCTCAGCAGAGTCCCCGACCTTTCGGTGTGCCCTCTGCTCCATGTCCCCCCACGCCCACCTCTCTGGCTGCCCTCCCACAAAGACTCATCACTCTGGCTTCCCTCCTCCAAAGAATCCTATGCTCTAGAATTATCACTTCTTTTATTTATTTATTTATTTATTTAAAATTTATTTATTTATTTCAGAGAGAGAGAGCACACATGAGTGGGAGGTGGGGAGGGGAGGGTGGGAGGGGACAGAGGGAGAGGAAGAAGCAGACTGTCTGCTGAGCAGGCTCTATCCCAGGACCCTGGGATCATGATCTGAGCCAAAGGCAGACATTTAACCAACTGAGCCACCCAGGTGTAATTCTATTACAACTTATTTTAATATACAACCAAATCAACCATTCTTGGGCTGAACAACCACCACCATATTGGGCAGGGGGGGGCTAAAAGAAAATAATTGGTATAATTCATACTAAGATGTGAGTGACTGATAAGTCACCCATTGCCAGCAGATGTTTATCCTTTTATTTATTTATTTTTAAAACTTTAAAAAATATTTTATTTATTTATTTGACAGAGAGAGGTACAGAGAGAGAAGGAACACAAGCAGGGTAAGTGGGAGAGGGAGAAGAATGCTTCCCACCGAGCAGGGAGCCTGATGCAGGGCTCGATCCCAGGACCCTGGAATCAGGACCTGAGCCGAAGGCAGACACTTAATGACTGAACCACCCAGGCGCCCCAAGATGTTTGTCCTTTTAAAGAGAAGCTAGTTTATTCACCAGATGTCTCTCCCTACTGGGATCCTAGCTGCCTGGTACTCCAGGCTCTGTGGGGGCAGGATCATGGTTGGGGGTAGGTGGAGAGAGAGACTACCCTTCCCAAGGGGCTATTTTCTGAACAAAGATGTGTTTGTCTCCTCTTTCTGACCTCTGAATAGAGTGCAGCAGCACAGGGAGAGCTCTTGGAAAATCCAAAAGCTGCTATTGGCGTTGTTTCATCTTTCTAGACCTTTTCGTCAGTGAGAAACCATTTTAATAAGGCTGTAATTTTGTTATGAAATTTTGTAATTAAATATCCTTAAAAGAAATGAGGTTGCAGGTCCCTATCTCCCAATTTATCATAGACTTAATGCCCCAAGGTACACAGTGTTTAATCAAGAACGTATCCCCGTTGAAACTCCATGTAGGCCTTAGAGATAGGAGGGGCTCTGAATTTATCATGAAGGTTCCTTTCTGTTCTTGAGATGCTATTCTGTTTACCAAGTTGCAGAATACAGGGTGGCTTCTTAGTGAGAAAAAACAGGCTGTCCCTCAGGTCTGCACTCATCCCTGTCCCACGTGCCTCTCATCCTCAGAGGTAAATCTATATCCATCAGCTCTCCGTAGAGTAAAGGTTCAGAATGGGCTTCATCTTTTAAGGGGCAGACGCGCTCCCCCTGCTGGCTAAGGCCACCCACTACACTTGCGTGCTGCAAAATCACACGACTTTGGACTTCATTCAAACCACAGAAGGAGCACCTACTCTGTGCCAGGTGTCGTGGAAGGGATATAAATAGGAGAAGGACCAGGCCCCTGTCCTCAGAGAGCTTAGAATCTGGTCAGAGAGACAAAATGTGCCTATATATTATACATAACACAATGTAACATCTAATTGCAGTATCACAGAAAAGCAAGAAATTACCTCTGTCTACAGAGATTAGGGAGGCTCCAAAGTGGTGATGAGCGTCTTAACTGCATCTTGAGAAAGCAGTTGGATTTCAGGAAGTGAAGAGGGAGAGACTGGCCAGTGTAAGGAGTCCTAGAAGGCTAGGGATGAAAGAGACCTAAGGACTCATATACGTCAATTTCCTCCTTTATAAGACAGGGAAGAGGAGCTCAGAGAGGCCACATGCCCTAGACCTAAGAGACGTGCCCTAGAACAGAGATGGGAATCCACCTCTTCTCCCTCCAACTCCAGGCTCACCAAGAATTCCAGGCGGCGGGAGGAATGCAAGAGGGGGCTGGCAAGTGCCGGATATGTCAGGGAAATGGAGAAAGGAGTCTGAGTCGCCACCACAAGAAATCCAATCCCATTTACTGAGGAAGTCAAATGGTCTGGTTAATTTAATTTCCTAATTAGATGGAAGTTCAGCAGAAAGGCTGCATTGTTAGAAATGCTAATTTTTTAAAAAAAACTTCCTAAAATGTTTTATTTTACTTTCCCGTCATAGCAAGCGAAATAAAGGTAACGGATCATCCATTGATAATTATGGATTGTTCAGTCCCTCACAATATTTTAGATGTAGATAGCCTGTGAGCTGCTACGTATAGATCCGGTGGAGGGCTTTTTAAAATTCTTTAAAAGCAATATCCTTGCTTGCCATTTGTCGCCTCCTCATCAGCCATCGTATGTAGATTTCTTTATCACGGTGGGGAAATTGAGTACAGAAAAAGTGTGATGAGGTGGGGTGCTGTCTGATTTTTCTCTGGCTAATTGAGGTTTTTTTCTGGGTTTTTAAGGTGGTCCCTCCTGAGCTCCCCTCCACAGCTCTGCCCTTGCCTTTGCAGGGCTGTGCTGAGCAGTGGGCTTTCTGTGAGGAGCCCCCCTAGAATTCCTGCGTGTGCTTTGGAAAGGAGCATGGGGGCATTCCACTGAGGATACTGGCTGGCTTCTACTCAAACTCTCCCCTTTGGGACACTTCTCAAAAGCTATGAGTAGTGGTCTTGTCTAAATGGGGACCCTGTGGGATTTGGCTCCAGCCTGGGTGTGGCCCCCAGGCTCCCAGATGGCGCTCAAATGATCGCCCTCTGTGCTTCCCGCCTATGTTACACCAGCACGGAGCTGTACAACCAGGGCGTCTGGGTGGCTCAGTCGGTTAAGCGTCTGCCTGCAGCTCGGGTCATGATCTCAGGGTCCTGGGATGGAGCTCAGTCGGGCTCAGCAGGGAGTTTGCTTCTCCCTCTCCCTCTGCCCCTTCCCCTACTTCCACTCATGCTCTCTCTCTCTCAAATAAACAAATACAATCTGCAAAAAAAAAAAAAGAAAAAGAAAAGAATTGGTCTGTACAACCAATCAAATAGTTGATAGATTCGCACTTCCTTGTTGGGTTATAAAAAGGCTTACAGCTTCCATCTTGGCAAGTCTTTTTCTGTCTCCGATCCCTTGCTCTGGGGGAAGCCAGCAGCTACAGCATGAGCAGTTCTGTGGAGGGCTCCACCAGGCAAGGCACTGAGGCCTCTAGCCAACGGCCATGTGAGTGAACCCAGCACAGAGCCTTCTGCCTCATCAGGCCTTCAGATGACCGCTGCTCTGGTCTACATCTTGACTGTAACCTTATGAGAGAGCCAAAGCCAGAACTATTTAGATTCCTGACCCTCAGAAACTGTGTGAGATGATAAATATCTGTTGTTTTACCTTGCTGAAATTTAGGCTAATTTATTACATGACAGCAGATAACTTATACACCAAGCTTGTGACCTGCCTGGCCTGGGGAACTCAGGCACTGCTCTCTCGGCTCCATCCAAGTAACCAGAGGTCGTCTGGACATCCTGGAATCTTAAATCCAGAAGGGGACTTGGAGATTAGCTAGTCTATTCCCTCACTTTCCAGATGGGAAAAGAAGGGCCAGGCAGGAAGACACTTTGTGTGGAGCCAAGCTGAGGCCAAAACTTGGATCTCCTAATTTGGGGGTTCGGTCTTTTCTCTGCATAGTCCCATTCCCAGGACCTAGTCAACTTCCCTGTTCACTGTTTCATCTACCAAATATCTATTATGGGCTAGGGGCTGTGTTAGGCCCTGGGCCTTGTAGGGACTCATAGCATATGTCAAAGTTTCTATTTGAATAACATGTAATTATGATAATGGGTACATGGTGGATGAATGAATGAATGCATGAAAAAGACTGGAGTACAGTCAGGAGACTCGTGTGCTAGTCTTCTCTTTGCCGCAAATGTCCTGGGTTTCCTTTGTCGTTCTCTGTCAATGAAGGTTCCAGACTGGTGTGCAGTACAAAGACTTAGATTAATACATAGAGTCTTAGACTTTTAGAACTAGACAGGATTTTGGCAGGCAAGTGATGCTGAAGTTTTAGAGTGATAGTGTGTCCCTTTGAAAACGGAAGAGTTTAGGGGGCCCCTTAAGCCACAGGCACAAATCCTACTGCATACAAATTCTGGGGGATTTTTTTAACATTTGAAGTCCATCTGTGGACCTTCTAGCGACCCATAAGCCAAGCATCCCTGATCCGATCTAACCTCCTGTTATTTTAGGTGAGCAAACAGAGACCCAGAGAAGTAAAGTTATGTGCCCCATATCACACAGCAATTGAGTAGCAAAGCCCATGCTCGAACTCCAGTGTTCTCTCCACACAGGACCCTGACTTATGGGAAGCAGACAGGTCATGAGGAAAGTATAGAAGAACTTTAGGAAATCACACACATGTATTTATTTTCTATTAGTATCTCTTGGGGACAGGCAGAATGGCTTAAAAGATCAACTCTGTCTCTAGCATTAGGCTAAAAGGCATCAACGGATGCTTCTTAAAACTGTGCCGTTGGAAAGCACTGAAGCCTGGACTGGAAGATGTGGGGAGCGTGGAGGGTGGGGGACGTGGGGCAAAGTCTTGTGGCGTGGGTGCTCAGAAGTGAAGCCCCAGGGACAGTCGGCTTCGCCCTGCCTGCTGACTTGTCCCAGGTGCTGAGGGGCACCTTGTTGGGGAACAGAGACCTGTTACACAGGACCTCATTTCCCTTCCCTCTCATGCTAATAAGTAGCTCCTCGTCGCATCAAAGAGCAGGGGCTCTGGTGCTAGCCTGCCTGGGTGCAGAGTCCTGTTTTGCTACTCTTTGCACTGTGCCATCTTGGGCTACTGGCTAACCTTTCCTTCCGATCCGTAAAATGGGACCATCACAGCCCTTATCCCACAGGCTTGTCATGAGGCCCAGGGAGTCTCTTTGGTAAAACGCTTAGAACAGAGCCCAGCATGTAAGAAGTGCCAGGTAAACGTGTGATAAGTAAGGACATAAAATCCATACTTCTTTGGGCATCAGTTTTCTCTGTGGGGCTTTTACAGAGGCCACTAAACTTTAAAAAAGGGCCACATTAAAAAAATCAGCTTCATCACGGTACAGATTGCCTACAATGACATGTGTGTGTTGTAAGCTTACATTGAGATGGGTGAGCTTTGTCATGTTTATGTCCTTGCGTGACCACCACGTAATTGGGATGTAGAACGTTTCTATCCTCCTCGACCCAGTAGATCTCCCTTTCCCCCCAGCCCCAGGTAACTGCGATCTTTGCCCCCAAACATTATGATGATGCATCTCGATCAGTAAGCAGGTGTCGAGCTGCCAAAATACACGTACATCTCCCAGTATATGGATGCATTTACTTGTGTATCACATGGCTTGTTATCAGCATGTATTATACACACTCAGAAAGCTTACTTTCTCTTCTGTTTTTACTGTTATTTTTTAAAAAGGTTTATTTATTTGAGAGAGAGAGAGAGAGAGCAGGGGGAGGGACAGAGGGAGAGAGAAGCCTCAAGCAGACCCCCCACCAAGCATGAAACCCGACTTGGGGCTTGATCCCAGGACCCTGAGATCATGACCTGAGCCGAACAAGAGCCGGGTGCTCAACCGACTGAGCCACCCAGGCGCCCCACTTTCTGTTTTATTTTTTAGATTAAGAAAGAATGAGAGGGGTGTCTGGGTGGCTCCGTGGGTTAAAGCCTCTGCCTTTGGCTCAGGTCATGATCTCAGAGTCTTGGGATCGAGCCCCGCAGCAGGCTCTCTGCTCAGCGGGGAGCCTGCCTGCCCCCCCAACCTGTCTCTATGTCTACTTGTGATCTCTGTCTGTCAAACAAATTAATAAAATCTTTTTTTTTAAAAAAAGGTGTTCTCTTAAAAAAATTTAAAAAAAGAAAGAATGAGAGAAATTATGAAGCAAATATACAAAATGTAAACAATTGGTGAATCTGGGTAAAGGGATATGAGGGTTTTTTTACAAAGCTCTTGAGACCTTTCTGTAAAGTTGATATTATATCAAAATAAAAAAGTGATAACAAACAAAATAAACTCAGTAGCAGTAGACAGAGCCACTGTGTGGTGTGTGAAGCGTGGGTCTTCCTCAGAACCCCCTGGAGAGTTTACTGAGGCTGCTGGAGCCGGGGGCCTCGCCTGGCTGGAAGGAACCCAACACTCCAAGGTTGAGGCCTCGGGCGCCTGCCTGGCACCTAGTGAGGAAGCCAGGCTCCTCGGGGTTATGGGGTTTTTGGCACAAGAGGGCGCCTCCAGCCGGCCGAGTCCACACCGGCCTTTGGGGTAAAATGGCCAAACCTGAGTTTGGCGGACAAAGAGCTGGCTCAGATTGTCAGGGCAGATGTGTCTGTGAAGATGCTCTGTATCCATAGAGTCCTGTATGTGTCTGAGGGCTTAGAGCATCCACAACCCGTAGGAACAAGGCAGCTTATAAGTGAGTAAGTGTAGGATTATTATATAAATGTAATACAAAGCAGCCGTTGGTGATCACACCGCCATGATCTCTTCAGCCATCACTGTAGAGGTCTGCTCAGGCTGCCCAAGGAACATTCCACAGACTGGGGGACTTAAGCCATAGAAATTTATTTCTGGCGTTCTGGAAGCTGGGAAGTCCAAGAGCAAGGTTCTGGCTGCCTTGGTTTCTGGCTTGTAGACGGTGACCTTCTGGCTGTGTTCTCACAAGGCCTTCATCTGAGCACATATCGGGAGGGGGTGTCTCTGGTCTCTTTCTCCTTTTATAAGCACGCCAGTCCTATCAGTTTGGGATCTCACTCTTATGACCGCACTCAACCTTAATGTCTTCCAAATACAGTCACACTGGTGTTTAGGGTTTTGATGCATGCATTTTGCGGGGGACCGTCTACTATCCATCATGACTACTACCACGATAGCCATGACGAGGTAACCCTTCCCTCTTGTTCACAGCTTTGGTCAAACCTGTCTGTCTCCTCTTGGGACAGCTCCCAAGTCCCCACAAGGCATTTTCTGGTCTTTGTTCCTTTCCACTGACTTGTCCCCTTTCTTTTGGCTCTTAGCTTGTTGCTGCTGCCTAAGAGTGTTCTATGTCTTTGCACATGCTTTCCCTCTGCTGCTTGCCTTAGTCAAGGGAAACTTAGCTTTTATAGAAGCTGGATCTACAAGTCCGGAAAAGGAATTCTCTAGAACCCTCTCATACTGGCAGCCTATTTCCCTTAAATCACCCCAGCCTCCCTCTTCTCTGATTGTCATGACGATGGCCATCTCAGCGTCCTGCAGCCTACCGGCTACGGGAAGGGGTGCACAGGGAACTCACGAAGGCTAATGAAGCTGCCGGTCTTCCTGGAGGTCGCAGTCACCCCGAGTTGAGTCATGCCCCAGAGCCCTGTGCTGGCCTCTTCCTGTCGCCGGGACATCATTAGAAATGTTAATTATTAATTATCACTAAAAGCCCTTTTTGCTGCATTGCTGTTCTCAATTGCTCTCACTATCTCTCTTGTCCCCCCTTTCTCACTGTAACTGGATCCCGGTTCCTGGGTCTCCTGTTTTTCTTTTAGTCCTTTTCCTCTGATCACCTCTCACCTGCAGGCTGGTGAGTTGGGGTGTCCTGGGGCAAGGGGCAGCCAGGGAGAGGTGACTGAGCACATCCTTTGGCTGTGTCATTCTGACCAGAGCACCCAGTTCCTTCTTTCAATGTGTGGAGGACTCAAGGACAGGGACACTGGGCAGAACCTGGGGAAGAATCGGGTTCGGAAGTTTGAAGTATTTTTGATGAATCTGAGAAACTCCCACTTCTTCCTTCCCTCTGTCCTTTCAGCTTAGGTGCCAAGGCCCAGGGTTGTTGGCAAATTGGGATCCACCTCAAGAGAAATAATCTCAAGGAATCCCTGGGAGGATCTCTCCACCAAAAATGTCCCTGTCACCCTGTCATGGTGCTACACTTCTATCCCCGGAGGTAGCTTGGTGAAGGGAGAGATTGATGGAGAGATGAGGCGGTAAGCTCAAGGCCCAGAGTTGTCACTACCTGACCTAAGAGCGTGGGGCACCTCCTTTCACTTTGGGCCATATTGTTTAGGGAAAAGAACAGGATTTTGCCATCAGGAGACTTAGGTTGGAATCCCTGTTCTGCCGCGTACATGCTGTGTGACCTCAGACAAGTTAAATGACTCCTCTGATCCTCATTATTAAAACATGGCAATGATCTCTTCATCTCTGGGTTACTGGAGGAATTTAATGAGATCATGACCTCTAGTTCTGAGCCTGCCATATTGAGGTGCTTAATAAATGTGCATGTCTTATGTATTAAAAAGAGATGAAAACTCTTGCCCTTCCTATGGGACAGAGCTTGGAGGGTTGAGTTTCTGAACATCTGCTCTGTGCTGGCCACTCTCCTATATGCTCTATACATATTAACTCATTTACTCCTAACAACAGTCACGAAGCTACTATTGGTATTATCATTACTTAGGAGGGAGGCAAGTCAAATAAAAGTTACACAACTTGCCTGAGCTCATGTGCTAGCAAAGCAAAAAGCTAGGAAGCCCTTAGAACAGTTTAGGGACAACAGCTGTGTAGTCCAATAATGTAGCCATTTACCAGATAGTGTCACTGAGCTCTTGATACATGGCTAGTCTGAGCTGAGGTGTACTTTAATTGTAAGTTATACCCTGATTTAAAAGATGGTATAAAAAGAGAGGGGGAATGGAAAATGGGTCATTAATAATTTTTTATATTGATTCCGTGTTAAGGTGATTATATTTTTGGATATACATTGATTTAAAGAAAAAATGTTATTAAAATTAACTTTATCTATTTCTTTTCCCTATTTGGAATGTGGCAACTAGAAAATCTTAAATGACATAAGGGGCTCACATTATATTTCTAGTGGACTGCATGGCCTAGGACCCGTGCTCGTAACTGTATCATCTCCAGCAATGAGGACTTGAAAATATTAAAGTGCTGGGTTATGGCAGGATAGGAATGTCTGTGTCAGCTCCAAAATACAAGTCCATCGAATTTTGTCAATATGAGGAGTCCCTTCATTAGGGTGCAGGCTCTTCTGAGAATAGGGCTTTTCCAGGGCAGTCAAGGCATGGCTTACCATAGACAGAGTCTTTGACCTTGAGTCTTTACCCTCTTCCCTGCCTCCCAGACTAGAGAGAAGAGAAAGAAAAGGAAGCTTGTCAGACAAATTTTTGCTCCTTAGGTCTGCCTCAGGGTGGGGCGGGGCTCACCCCTAATTCAGTTGCATTTCAGTCAAGTGCTTAGGGCTCCTGGCAGTAGATGAGGGAGGCAGTGTGCATGGGCCTGCCCTCCTCATGATAGACACAATCCACTGTACCTGTAGCTTCTGTGGCAGACCTTTGTATGGGAACCTCCAGCAATGGGGAACTTGGTGGCCCTGTCTGCCCCATTCCTGGATATGTCTACTTGTTAGAAACTCTTCTTTTCATTGAGCCTCCTTTTACAGGGTGCTTCAATTCCATAAATTTCTCTGGCTTCTATTTTCTGGAACTGTGCTTCTCAAAATTCCAGAAAATATGGCAGTGAGTTCATGGCCCTCCAAGACTCATTGGGTCCAGATCTCCAGGAGTAGGGTCCAGGGATTTGCATCTCTCTCTTATCTCTTATCTCTTTCTCCCCCTTGCCACTCCATCTCTCTCTCTACCCCATCTTCTCTCTGTCCTCCCTCTCTTCCCCCTTCCCCCCATGTCTCTCTGTCTCTCTCTCTGTCTCTTTCTCATGAACACATGCATGCACTCAGTATTAAAAGAACCAGACCTGCAGGCAGGGGCTCTCAGCTAAGTGTCTCAGTGCCCAACAGTGTGAACAGTTGTGACATATGCTGCCAGTAATTTTTCCTAAAAATAAAGTGGCAAAATTTGCAAATTATTTGCTTCTTAAATTTAATTGTGTGGATTTAAGAGTATTCCTATAATAGTGCTGCTTTTCCTCACTCATGTTCCTGGGCACTTTTTTGATCAGAAGAGGAAAGTGTGGTGTTAGTACCATATGATAAACATGGTGCCCACCCACGCCCTCTCTCACCCATGTCCCGGGATGTCAGTAATTGAGGAGAGCGAAGTTTTGACTAACAACTCTGCTAATACTGAGCTCTGTGACCAGCAATATGCTGAAAACTTTCTGCATAGTATTGTATCTGACCCTCATACTCATCATTGGTGGTAAGGACCGTTACTAGCTTCATTTGCACAAATGAGGAAACTCGAAGGGGAGGTTGGGTAACTTGCTAAGGTCACCCAGCCAACCAACCAACCAACCAACCGACCAACCAGAATAAGGTCTTGTACAGGTCTATAGGTCTGTCTACCTTGATGGACTTTAATTCCATGACTGTTGGAGACAGCTGGGGAGATTCACATACTCCTTTCCCAGGGACCCAAATATAGGAATCCATTTCCATGAGGTCCCCAGAATTGTAGAGCAGAGGCAACAAGGCAAAGCAAAGGAACAGGTTATTACTCTTGAGACTTTGGCCGCAATCTTCAATGCAGGGTGCCAGCAAGCTACATTGAACCCTTTGGACAACTCTTTTACCTCAGTGAAGGCAGCCTAGAACCAACGCCAGCCGAAAGGCCTGCTCTGCCAGCTTCCATGCCAAAATGTCTACCCAATGCTTGGCTTTTAATATTTCAACTCGAGGAAAAGCCATACTTGCCAGCAAGGAGTAGGTGAGAGCACAAGAGACCAAGAACATACTTACACGCTGTGGATTTATTTATTCTCTACCCTGCTCAGGGTCTTGCCCTACAAGTGGGCCCCAGTCAGCACATTAAGACCTGATGGGCTGTAGAAATTTCCTCCTGGTAGATGGGGAAACAGGAAGAGAAGCTGTGATGGTTTCTTGACCACCAGATTCCTGATGGAGGCCAGTGAGTCACCACAACTGATATGACTCTGACTGTGGGAGCAATGACAAGTTATTACAAGTTCTTTACTTTCCTGCAAGTGTGGTGGTGGGAGGGGGGTGTCTAAAAATGAAGGTCTACCACAGGAGTATGTTGGATATGGAATGGGATTTGTCCCATGGATCCCAGCAGATCAACATTGTGAATGGCTGGTCTGTAGGTAGCCAGTGAGGACGTCTGCTCCAGCTTCCACACGAAGACTTGTCACATGTCTGAAGCAGCACTCACGTGCCCTTGGATTTGCCTCTTCTCTCGGACCAAAGTTTTCCAGCTCCCTCAAGCCTTCTTTACGGACATGACATTCAGCTCCTGCACCATCTGGCTGCTGTTCTCAGGACGTGCTCCAATTTCTCAATGTCCTTCTTACTCTGCAAGGCCCAGTTCTGAGCCTGTACTCCAAGCAGGACTGACCAGTGCTGAGCCAGTCGAGGCCATGTTATGATCTAGACAAGAGACTCTCTACTTCCCTTAATGTAGCCAAGATTGTGTTCACTTTATGTATCATGTATCAACCACATAACACAGTTGGACCAGGCTGAGCTCGTGGCCAATTTACAGAATAACAAACAAATAGGTCATTTTCTCTTGGACTACTGCCAAGCCAGGTCTACCCCATCCGGTACTTGTGCAATTAGTTTTTAACCTAAATGCAGGACTTTGCATTTCTCTCTTCTCATTCCATCATGTTGGTTTCAGCCCTGTGTTCCTTCCTGTTGAGGTCATTTCTTATTTCCATTCTGACATCTGTAGTGGTAACTATGCTTCCCAGCTTTGTGTCTGCTGCAAACTTGATTAGAACACCTTGTGTGTCGTCTTCTGAGTTACAGGTAACAATGCCAATGAGGTCAGCACCAAGGACAGAGCTCTATGGCACGCCACTGGAGACCTCCTTTGGGTTGACACAGAAAAACTAATCAACATTCTTTGACTGTGGTTGCTCATCCAGCTATGACTCCACTTCCTGTCCTGTGACCCAATTCTCATTTCCCCATCACATCCTCAAGGGCACCAGGTAGAGCATTTGTCAAATGCCATGCTGAAATCAAGATGCATTGGGTCCATATCATTGCCTTGATCGGCTGCCTGAGCAAGTAGAATTGCCATTGACATGCAATGGGCAAGATATTTACCTATCTCCGGGGTGGAAAAGGAAAACAGATGTATAAATGACTGAGAATATAGGGAAAGTATAGGGAAGCCCATTTAAAGTTGAAGGGTTATTACATAAACCTCTCCCACTCTCAAGGATTGCCCTATTCCCCCAAATGCTTATATTGTTTTAACAGTCTATCATGTATGATTATTATTGCATGAATTTTTATCTTCTCCATGAAATTGAACTTTTTTCCCCTTCTTTCTTTCTTTTTCTTTTTTTTTTTTTTTTTGGCTTAAGCCTCTTTTATTATATATCTTGTCAATAGATGTTGAGTCTAATTCAGTGCATGTCTGATTCATATCAACCAAACCAGGTTTACAAAAGGGTGATTGTTAAACCAGAGTGTAGCAGACTACAATCTGACCCCACCTAGGAGGGAGAGGCACATGCCTGGCTGCAGGATGTTGACCAAATAGGCTTGATTAGTTGTGGGTGAAGGAACGGGGGATCCCAGAGAGGGGAAGAACAAGTACAGGGGATGAACTCAAGCAACAACTGAGAGAGAGGTCAGGGCTCAAAGAGGGGTCAAGTTCAACTGGTCATTGGGTCTGAGGGGAAGGCATGACACTTGGCATGGGAGATAAGCCAAGAAGGCAGTTGCCAAGAAAGTACTAGAAAAATCAAAGAGCAGAAGTGGGCATGTTCTGAGAGGGTCCAGGACTTGGACTGCAAATGTACATAGGAAGCCTAGAGCTTGCTGTTATTGGGGCCATCTGCACAGGACCTGGAGCAGTTTGGCCTCATTGAAAGACCTCGATCTGGTCAGAGTGCTATGACTGTTAAGTGCTTCCAAATACATAATTTGTCCTGCTCCATATTGGAGAAACACCCATGTATCTACATTATCCAAATGTTCCTTTTATTTTATTTATTTTTTAAAATTATTTTTATTAACATATAATGTAATATTTGCCCCAGGGGTACAGGTCTGTGAATCATCAGGCTTACACACTTCACAGCGCTCACCATAGCACATACCCTTCCAAATGTCCATAACCCAAGCACCCTCTCCCTACCCCCGTACCCCCAGCAACCCTCAGTTTGTTTTGTGAGATTAAGGGTGTCTTAGAAATGCTACTTTTAGGCACCTGGGTGGCTCAGTGGGTTAAGGCTCTGCCTTTGGCTCAAGTTATGATCTCAGGGTCCTGGGATTGAGCCCTGCATTAGGCTCTCTGCTCAGCGGGGAGCCTGCTTCCCTGTCTCTCTCTGCCTGCTTCTCTGCCTACCTGTGATCTCTCTGTCAAATAGAAACATTTAAAAATGTTAAAAAGAAAAAAGAAATGTTCGTTTTAAACACAATTCTTTCCATTGTTAACCAGAGAGTCTGTTATTACAAAAACTTGGTTCATATTCCAGGGATCCCTGACATGTCCAGGTCTTTGCAGTCTCCTGGGTTCAAATCCCAGCTCTGCCATTTGTAGCCGGGTGATCTCGGGTATGTTACTCAGCATTTCTAAGCTTCCGTTTCCCCATCTACAAACTGGGAATAATGATTAACATCTACCTTATGATACTGTTGGGAAATTAGATTTGACATAGCTAAAATGCCTGGCAGGTCGTTGTAGTAAACTGTAGCTATCAGTATTAACTCTGTGACCTTGGGCAAAAGTCACTTAACTCCTCTGAGCCTCATTTCCATCATGAACATGATGGCTGGAAGGACTGCGAGGACATGGAAAGGAAAACATTTCGTTAAGTGTGAGGTACTCAATAAATGTAAAAATTCTCATTAGTCACAGGTTGCTTAGGTGACTTAGTCTCTTTT
Source organism: Mustela erminea (assembly GCF_009829155.1). Taxonomy (NCBI): domain Eukaryota; kingdom Metazoa; phylum Chordata; class Mammalia; order Carnivora; family Mustelidae; genus Mustela; species Mustela erminea. The sequence continues at coordinate 62,295,943 of NC_045627.1, forward strand.
GCATACCCTCCAAACCCAAAGATATGCCCTAAATCAGGCTTCTAGGGAGTCTTCAGAGGGGACACTGTGATGCTTTCAAAGTTGTGTGCAAAATGCTGTGGGCCCCCACATACTACCAATCCCTCTGGGGAGACTGCTTAGGAGTCCATAGCCCCCCAAAGGCCAGGAAACAGGAAGGCCTGGGGTTGTGAAGCTGTAGGAAAGTTAGTTTCCCAAGATTGCTATATAATCTGGAATTCCTCAGAGTGTGGCAAGAGAATAGAGTCAGTGCTATGGACATTTAGGACAATTCAGGTATGGGTCCATTTCTTTTGGGTCTTTTTCCAACACCCAGGAATTCAAAGTCCTGCTCTCCCATACCCTGCTTGTTTCTAGAAGCACTGCCTATGGGCCTGAGCTGGCTTTTCACTTCATGTAAATAGGCCTCCCCATTAGCAAAAGCCTTTCATGCCACTCCCAGAGTAATTCCAAACAAGCCTGTGAGCTTATTTAGAATTATGACCCCCATTTTGTCAGTGGTAAAAAGGGCTCAGAGATGTTTGGGACAATGGCCAATAGAATTGATGTGCAGATTGAAAACAGCACTGTGGGACTAGAGACTGAGGATCCGAATGGTAGACCAGGTTCTGCCTCTAGGTGGCTGATAGCACAGGCTAATTTAAGAGCTCTGGCTACTATAGAGGCTTGGTGAAGAGGCAGAGGGCAGCTGTCAGGTAATGTATCTGGTCCTGGGCACTCTGATTTCTGGCCCACCCTATGGATGGTGAAATTATGTTGCTGTCTGTCAGCACCATTGTAAGAAGATGGTTTTATCTACCCACTCCTTTCTCATCAAGGCCGTCAGACTTGGGGTGACTCCCCAGATTTAAGGAGTCTTAAGGAGAAGACTTAAACCACTATTGATCTAGACATTGGGATAGACCCCTCTCTTGGTCTCCCCCTTCCTTTGCTTTGGATAACCTCATATTCCATAGTGCATCACATTCCTAGACCTGAATTTGGATATTGAAGGGAATAAATGGTCTCCTTTGATAGAAGGAAGGAATGTCCCTGCACAGTCCAGCCTACTGAGATGTGAGTTCAAAACCCCACCTCATTGTGGCATTACTAGCCAACAGGTAAGTAGTTATGTGGTACGGTGCGAAAGTTTTGGAGCCAGTATGAAATGCATTTAATTCTCCCAGAAAGCAAACAAATAAATACCATTGTAATCCCTTTCTAAGACAGAGGGACATTGAGACATCAGGCAGGGAAGCAATTGACCTGCCCAAGGTCACACAGCTAGTAAGTGGTGGTACCAAGATTCAAACTCCGTTAAGCTTGGCTCCATAGTCCATGTGCTTAACCAAGACACCATATTGCCTCTCTAAGGGGAAAGCATCTTTTATGGCTCTGCCTCATTTGTGCACATATCTATGTTTGGGTCCTTGCTGGGTGGAGGAATACCTGAACAATGAAGAATGTACGATTCCTGGTTTGAATGCCGTATCTGGCCTCAGTTTCCTCATTTGTAAAGTGGGCACTGTTCATGCCCTACTTTTTTCCACAATTATTGTGTGGATCAAATGAGCCCTGGTGCAAAGGCTCTGTAAGCACTGAGCATTGCCCAATAAAAGGCATTGCCATTATCATTATTGGTTGAGCAGCTCTAAGTGTCCTAGCTGCCTGGGGTGATGCGCAGTCTGTGATTCTGCGGGAGCTGGTGACTATAGACCTCTCCACCTGCTTCTCTAAGGCTCAGCCTCCATCCCTCCTCCCTCCCAGTTTTCCCTCAGAGGAATTTGGAGGAGGCATTTTGTTTCCCAGTCCAGAACTCAACCCAAATCCCTGGAGGAGAAGATGCGCCAAGACACTGACCTGTTTTGCCAATGCATTTGCCCAGGTGCCCTGGCCAGCTCCCAAGCCTGGCAATCCATCATTGCCAGCTCAGGCAGCCACTTGCTGCGGTTCCACTGGCTCTGTTCTCAGTTGCCCTCTATCCCGGCCTGTCCCCCAGCACCAGTATCCTCATGACTAGGTGCTGCCTTGCACTTATGAGAAGACCAAACTCCAGGACCTGGGATGTGTGGTACAGGAAAAAGGACTGAAGGAGAAAGAAGAACTGTGGCCTAAGTCATGTTCCTAAGATTGTCCCTTTCTGCCCACTTCCCACCATTGCAACTACAGATTCCACTGGGAAGCTGTCTGTTTGGCCGACAAATCTAATGGCAACATGAAGGAAGGTTCCAGCATTCCAGGAGGGTCCACCCTATCCCTAGGCATTTCACTCACTGAGCCTGGTGTACTTCTAAGAAGAAGGTGTGGTTCCTGGCTGATTGAGGTTTGTGGGATGGAGAGAGGGAGTTGGTTCAGTGAAGGAGGGGGTATGGAGAGGAGGAAGCTGACAGTGGGATGTAGCTCTAGGAGTCAGGCTGGCTCAGAGTGGGGAAGGTGAGGGCTGGGGTTGTTGGGCTCCTGGTTTGCTGGAGGGGCGGTTCCAAGCTACAGAGAGATGTGGGGGTATAGGCAGCACGAAGGATGACTGGTGGGGGTCTGGCTTGGTGGAAACATAGATCTGGGGGGCTGGCCTTGGGTGGCTCAGTCAGTTAAGCATCCAACACTTGATTTTGGCTCAGGTCATGATCTTGGAGTCATGAGATCCAGCCCAGCATTGGGGTCTGTGCTGGGCGTGTAGCCTGCTTAAGATTCTCTTTCCCTCTGCCCCTCCTCCAAACCACCCCTCTGCTCATGCTTACTCTCTTTCTCTGAAAAGGAAAGAGAAGAACAGAAGAGAAATATAGACTTGAAAGTGGGATTGTACTGGGTGGATGTCCCATGAGCTCCTCATTTTACAGATGGGGAACCTGAGGCCCAAATGGATGAAATGTCCTGGGCAGGGTTGCATGGGTAGTGGCAGAAATAAAACTAGAATGAGCTTTCAAATCAGACCTGGAATAACTCCCAGTTCTGATGCTTCTTAACTGTGTGACGTTGGATGCCTTCCTGAACCCTCTGAACCTCAGTGTCCCCATCCATAAAGCAGAGGTGGTGATGTTGACCTTGCAGGACCGTTCTGAGGTCTCTTCCTTTCCACGGCACATGCTGATCCTCCAGGCTTGGCAGCCTTGGCATGCGAGGGGTCCAGAAGCTTGAAATAGTCATAATGTAGGTTGTTTGAGGGTAGGTGTTGGTGAGCGCTGGAGTAGCAGGCCTGATGAAGTGAGCAAGGAATGTAGACAGGTCAGAGGAGTGAGAAGGGAACATGGGCCTTCCCCAGTCCTTGGTTGCACTCTGCTGGTCTCCCTTATTCTTTGGTGTCCCCTCTCTTGCCACCGTCTTGACGACTTTCCTTCCTGTGTCTCTTCTCACTTACCCATAAAAAGAAGTACATTCGTCATTACTTTGTTTTTAATGAATAGTCCACTAGAGACCCTGATCTTAATTTTAAAATCCCATCTCTCTTTCTGTCAATTTATTCAATACTCATTTATTCAATAAGTGTTTATTGAGCATCTCCTACCTGTCAGTCCCTGTGCCGGACGTTGGGGACATAGCAGTGAACAAAGCTGCTTAACAACCCTGCCCATGTGGATCTTATATTCCAGAAGGGTCATTACCCACCTCCAGCCACGCTGCTCAATTAAGACACTTAGTTTCTATTGTTACCACTTTTCTTCTTCACCCGATAGGTTTTTGTGAATCTGTGGTCCTCCATATTGCAGAGCACTCCCTAGCAGGATGAAATCTCCTGCCTGGTAGAATCAGACTTGGTTATAAATCAACACGTAAAGGAAAGCAGGTTAAGTGGCAAAGCCAAGAACACCTCCTCCCCACCTCCCAGCTCACATGACCAACCCTGCTGGTTTCCAGGACTTGAAGACCATTTCAGTTTGGCTGAATGAGCGGTGGCAGCTGGCTGTCCGCAGAGCCGTCCCTTCTGTTGTCCCACAGTAATGGGGACAGATGTTGTGAGCTCCATGGTTAACACAGCTGGGTGTGTGGGAGGGGCTCATATTTGCTGAGGGAATGTGGGTACGTGGGTAAATGGGTAAATGAATAATCAGAGCTTCTTGGAAGGGTCTGGGTGAGAGCAGGACCAGGTACTCTAGGCATCAGCTTTGACTGGGGCAACTAGCCACGTCAGGGCTTTATCTAAGTGCAGATCTTAGCCTTAGGGATGGGGCACATGGAGCATGAACCTTTGGTTCCTGCTGAGTCTCTTTCTCCTCAAGACCTCATCATTAGCCTTCCCTGCATGTACTGAGAGAGGTGTGTACAAAATCCTCAGGTATGTCTGTGGGGGAGGGAGGGTCCTGACGATCCAGAAATGCTTTTCTCAGGAGCAAACACAGAACAAGGCAAAGGAAGGCTGTCGCTTGCACAGTAAGTGCCAATAATCTGCTCCAGGAGGTGAACTGGGGCCTCATCCCTCTGAGCAGGAGATTAAAGGCCTGAACTTGTGATTGCTGCTCGGCTGGGGACCTCTGTCATACACCGACAGGGAGCCCCGAGAGCACAGAGAACACAGCTGCCACTGGAAAAAGTCAGCGTGGGGGACCGCCAGTGGCGGGCTGTTGAAAACAAATGGGGCAAAGAAACGATTTGGATGCTATCGATTGGAGCTGATGTTTGCAGAACAGCCGGAAATGACTTACTTGCCTTCACACCCGATAGGGAAACTGAAGTCAGTGAGCCTGGAACAGACCTTACTGAACCCTGCAAAGGGTTTTCATGTCCCCTCTCCCCCCCGAAGAGATACCCACCCGTCAACCACAGGCCCCCAGCTGCCCTACTCCTCCTTCCCACTCTTATCCTTTGATGGCCTCCAGCGCTAATGTCTTCCTCAGCCTCCCACCAGGCTGGCTGCTGCCACCGCTGCATCTGGCCTCTGATCCCCTCCTTGCCACCATCATTAAGGCTTCTGCTGTGCCCCTGTCTGGATGTGGAGGAGTGCAGTCCTCTTTAGGTTGGCTGCAACAATGCTGGAGTTTTTGTGGGGGTGGCTTACGTAGAAGGAACTCCACTAGTCAATTACCAAAACCAACTCAGCAAAGGAAGCACATGAGCCTACCAATGGGTGAGTTGTGGAGCACAGACCCTTCAACCCAAGATAACTCAAGGTTAGCTCGGTGAGCACAATCTACTAGAAACCCAGGCCTCACCTCTCCTCTCCTCTCCTCCCTTTCCCTTCCATTCCTTCCCCTTCCCTTCCTTTATTTTTCTCTTCTCTTCTTTTGTTTCCTTTCATTTTCTCTTCTGGCTCTTTTTAAATTTACTTCCTTCTTTCTTCCTTACTTCCAGCCCATGTCAGTCTGGGTCTTCCAAGAAGCAGATGCCAAGACAGGAACATCAGTTTTATTGGGGGCAACACCTGGATGAGAGAAAATGGGGCGGGAGCTAAAAAAAAATAAAGAAAAAAAAAAAAGAGCTGGAAGAAGCAATGTAAGTCTCTGAGGACAGGAGGAAAGGTTGGGTGTGCCTGAGTGCTCGGTCATCTAAGGAAAGTTCACCAAGGCTGTCGGGGTAGCCTTGAGCTTGGGCTGGCTATCTAAGGAGTCTGAGGTTGCCCAGGCATGGGTCTGCCATGAGCACATCCCCACTGTGCTTATTCAGCCACTGGGAGCAGGACCTTGCTGTCAACTGGGTGATGGGTTTCTAGAACCTGGTACTGGGAGCCCTGGTCAATCCTGCCCCTGCACTTGGAGGTCTGTAAGGTACATTCTCATGACCACCAGGGCCCTGCCTGTTTTGGCATGTCTGAAGCCAAGTCACAGACGATTCTACCCGTCAATGGACTCTTCCTCTTCCTCTAGTCTTCCCCTAGATATCTTAGGGCTTCCTTCCACTTCTGCCTTTTCTACAAGGCCTTCCCCTGGCTACCCCATCTAGAATTGCAACTCTCTGTCCAACACTCCCTCACCTCCTTACCTGGTTCATTTTTCTCCCTAGCTCTTACCACTCTCTAACCTTCCATATAGTTCCCTTATTGTTTTTAATTGTCTCTCACACCTAGTAGGATATAACTTTCCTGAGGGCAGGGATTTTTGTTCACCTTATTCAGTGTTGTATCCCCAAAGCCCAAACAGTGCTTGACATTAGTGAATATTTGTTGCATGAATGTAAGAATGACTATTGTTCAGTGTGTCTGGGGGCTCAGTGTCTCCAGCAGCTGTGTGAATCTTGAGAAAAGGGTTACCTCCTTTAGAGTGTAAGAGCTTCACATCCTTTTCAAGGAGCTGGAGAGATAGGTGCTATGGTCAGGGGTTAATAACAGAGGGTTTGGCATTGGACAGACTTGGGTACTGGTCCCACCTCCATCACTTACAAGCTGTGTGGCTTTGAGCAAGGCACATAACCTCTCTGAGCTGTAGCTCCCTCACGGGTGAAGTGAGGACAATAATCTACAACTGTCAAGATTGCTTTAAGCTTGAGAGGGTTCTGATTACTCCGACTAAGCCTTAAAGACTTTTCCTATTTAAAAGTCAGAATTCAACTAATGGTTTATCAGCAAGCATTTCTTTATTGAGGGAGAATGTAAGCTTAGCCCACTTCCCACGGGGCCCTTTTCCGCTCCCTCTCTCCATCACCTCCCTCCCCACAAATAGCGATAAGATCTTGGAATTCCTTGGTCTCCATCATGACTAACAACCAGCATTTCCAATGGGGAATTACTTTGCATACACTATTATATGGCTAACATAATTAGAGCTCTATAATGACAGGCTCCACATTTCTGGTTCCCTGTTCCTTCCCCAGAGTCTGGAGCTGAGTGGGTACTTAGTAAATCTTTGGTAAATCATCACAGCCAGCTGGAAGGTTGGTATTATCCTCCCTACTTTACAGTACTGAGACCAAGGCTTGCCCCCAGTCACAGAGCAAGGAAGTGGTGGGGCCAAGACTTAGCCTCCGATATGTCTGATTTCCAAACATGAGAGTTTTCAATTCCATGGTACTGCCTAAGGTAGATGGTTCTTCTTCCTAATCCCCAGAGGAAGAGCTCAGGATATAGGCACAGACTCTATATGGTCTTAGGGTTCATCCATCCACCTGCTTATAGAAAGTCTCAGGGACTCCAGTGCTGGGGAAGAGTATGGCCTCAAACACAGTCAGCCCATTGACTTTTATTGCCACCACATTATTTTGTAGGTTGAGTGAATCATCGTTGGCTGGAAGATAGGCCTTTTCTTTTTTTCTTTTTTGTTTTTAAGCTGCTCCTGAATTCCTGACAACGTTGAGTCATTTCTTGGCAGGACATTGCCAATGTTGTGGCAGTTGGGACAATTGATGTAGGCCAAATGGCTTAGCTAGCTAACCTATAGGTTTTCTTTCAACCTGGTGCAGAGTTTCACCCTGTTCTAGGCCACCTAGAAAGAGGGGTGGCCATCCTTGAATCCTGGCAGAATGCTTTCAAAGTCTTGAGGGTGGGTGGAGATAGCTGGAGGACAGAGTGGGCTATGTGTGTGTATTGGCAAATGATGAAGTCTTTTAATGATTCAAGCTGAGCTGTTTGTGCTTGAAATCAACTCAGGCATGCACATAATACACAAACACCCTGTGAGGAAAACCTTGAGTCTTTATTGTACAAACAGCTGTGTTTGCTTTTAAGTGATGCAAAATTAAAGCAGTGTTACATACAAGCAAGAGTGTGGCATTAGCCTGGGTTCGCTCTTTGGCGGTCAGAGGAAGAGCTGCTCTTGGGCTATGGTGTTGGAGAGGTGCCTCAAAGCCTGCTCTTTCTCCATGTGCCACTGTCTTCCACTTTATGGACTGTGATTTCCCATATTTGGTCACCAGTAGAGGGTATGGCATTAGGCCTTTCACGAAAAAGCAATGGTGTAAAATGCATGATCAGAGTGGTGACACATGAACACACCAGGACACAGTCACATTTGAGTCATCTTAGGTGTCAAGCTAGCTGAGTGGAAGGCCTGGAGAGGCTAGGAGAGTACAGGGAGAGAACAGTATGGCTTGGTGGTGAAGTGGGAACTTGTTGCTCTCACCTGCCCAGCATCTTTTTTCTAGACACAGGATCCTGATTTTCCTTCGGGAAATGATCCCTGTTCTAGTTTTCATCCGTGGAATTTCACTGGGATGTGACCAAGGTTAGTCAATCGGAGTACTACATCCCCTTGGCCACTGTAATTGGTTCACAAAAAGTCATGTGGTTGAATCAAGACAATAGGAGGCCTTCCCTAGACTTTGGTGGAGCTACTGGGATAGAGTTATATTCTTGGGGGTTGCTGAGCTAGTAGGGTGGAAGGCTGGAGCTTCTGGATAGGGATGGAGGACATAATGCAGACAGAGCCAGTCTGAGAATAAAGGCAAAGGAAACCAGAGTGGAGAGAGGAGAGGTACATACCTCTAAAGATGTCCTGGATCACATCATACCTGAAGTTTGTAGATTGTTAAGTTATATGCTACTGTTATATGATACCTGTAGATTGTTAAGTTATATGTTACTACAAACTAATAAATTCATCTCTCCCAATCCCCTTGCCTTTTTTTTTTTTTTTGCCTAAGTTTGTCACCTAAAACTGATTCTTGACTGTCATATTGTGCTTGTTTACTGCTCTTTCTCTTCCAACAACTTGTGAGCTTCCAGAAGGAAGGGACTGTTGTCTCATTTATCTTTGCATCTTCAGTATCTGGATAGTAGAACCTCAGTACTAAACTGTGGCAACCAGAGAGAAAAAGGCTGAAAGAGAGCACTTGAAGCCATGGGATCCTGGACAAGAAGATGGTCTATTCTGCAGAAGCAGGCTGAAGAGATGTGTCTCTTTCCTGGGTGGTTGTTTAAGGGGCTTGGCTGGAAATACAAGGAGTGAACTATGAGGGATAGAGTGGAGGTTGATCCAGGGAAGACCCCCAGTGATCATCAACAAGGAGTGGGTGGGTGCTGGTGTTACCACCCAGAGACACAGAACCAAATGGGGCTTGGAAAGCCAGGAAAAACAAGAATGTCTACCCCAAGGTCCGAGCTGGCAAATGGGAGGTAACTGAATGGATGTTGGAGACAGGAGTCAATACTTGTGGTCTGGCATTTGATGGAGAGGTCAGCTGCATTCAGAGGGGCAAGATGGGATGGGTAGGGATGGAATATTGGGAGCCATCCTGGGAAGCTGGACCCAGAAGGGGTCACAGAGACAATATTCACCATTTTCACCTTTCTTCTGGGACATCCTAATTTGTTGATAGAAGTTGTTGATGCCTCTCTTCCAGTTCTGCCTGCTACGGAAGTAGAGTCAAATTTATGGGCTTTAAAAGCATTTCAGCATATCATGGATTATATAATTATACATGGGTCCAGACCATAGCCCTTGTCCAGTGTCCTCTCTTCCAAAGTAAATCTAACTGCTTTTCATTCCCACTCACCAACCAGAAGAGACCGTGTTACATTTTGAAAGAGCTCAGGACATCGGATGTCCTGCTGAGCCAGGGGCCACTTTTTCTTCCATTATCAGACTTCTTGAATGTGTTCTCAAATCTCTATCTCTGGATGCAATGTTCCTGAGCAGAGGCAGGGAAAGGTGTCTCACTGGCGGAGGTAGGCTGAACACTGCGTAAACCTGAGTCTCCTGTGTTGCTGGGGGTGATGGCACAGTGACCAGCAATCAATGGTTGTCCTGTTTAGAATTCCTAACCACATTCCATAGGAAATTGTGTTCTGTCTCCTTCCTTCTCCATTCTATGACTCTGCCAAATCCTTACTCTGGCGCCAGTTAGAAGCTGCGTGGTGAAAAGTGAGTCAGCATTGTCTTCTTTTCCCATCTTCGGCTCTTGGGGTTCCTGGCTCTTAGGTCGCCCTTTCCATGGTGTCACTATGGAGAGGGCTATGTGGCAGATTCAGAAGATGTCACTGATTAGCCGGGAGACCTGGATTCTAATTCCAGCTCTTCCAGACCTTCATTCCTTGGCCTTGGGGAAGAGTCTTCCTTCTCTGAGCTTCAGTGCCTTATGGATTCTGTAGTTCTGGAAACCGATAAAGTGAAACCCTTCTTCCCACCCCCAATTCCCTCCCTCCCCCGCACCTCTTTGTTCCTGTTTCTGTCTCTCTCCTCCTCTCTTTGTCTCTCTCTCTCTCTCCCTTCTGGGAAGGCTGGGCACTTGGCCTCTGTGTCTGGCTCTTGCCATGTGAGATGCTTATAGTCCTTTGGCCTGACCCCTATTCTATATACACACCCTCTCAGCCACACTTTCCAGTATGAGCCTGGATTTGTCAGTTGGGAAATCTAAAGTTGGCAATAGAGTTAAAGGAGACCAAAATATTGGGCCACCAGAGACCAACAGGGGTTTCAATAAATGAGACTTCAGCATTTAAAAGATTCAAGTCCGATTCCCTCAGAAAAGTTCCTGAAAATAAAGATTATCCACTTAAACACCCAAAGATAGCATTTACGAAAAAGGCACTTTGCGGGGAAATCAATCTTAATGTTGCCTTTCACAATTCCAACTCCCTTGTGCTCTATTAAGAAGTAGCCCTTTAACCTTTCCTTGGGTCTCTCTTCACCAGCACCCTCCTCAGGTGGGCCCGCTTCTGCTTGGGGCTTTTCTTCTTTGCTGTAATGACAGTTATAGGAAAACTGGAGGATTAGCTCTGGTACGGACACCCTGTGCTGAGCACTGATATCACGAAGGATTCTGATCATTTGGTTCCCATTTGCAAGCAATTACAGAAGGAAGGGAAGGTAGTGAGAGGAATGCATAACCTCTAGCTCAAATCTCTAACCTTGGAAAATTCTCTCCAATCTCTTATACAGGGAATGGCTTTTGAGAGTCCTTTGCCTACAACCCATGCACATGTTTCTGAGTTTCCCAAGGAAAAGGAAGCAAAACTTTCTCACTGTCTTTGGATTAGTGGTAGCTCAGAAGTTGGGGGGGGGGCGGCGGTGGTGAAGTAATAAATTGAACAATGACATTCCTTTCTTATCTTAGACCAAATTTTTTTCATTATAGTCACATTTATATCCATTTGAAAAATAGGGTGCCTGAGTGGCTCAGTGGGTTAAAGCCTCTGCCTTCAGCTCAGGTCATGAACCCAGGCTCCTGCGATGGAGCCTTGCATCAAACTCTCTGTTCAGCAGGGAGCCTGCTTCCTCCTCTCTCTCTCTCTTTCTCTCTCTCTCTCTCTGCCTGCCTCTCTGCCTACTTGTAATCTCTGTCTGTCAAATAAATGCATAAAATCTTAAAAAAAAAGAAAAATAGTAAGTCATGTGTGAGAGGCATATTATTTGTCCATTCTATAGATTTTTCTTAGTTGTCTTGCAGACTTAGGGCTCCCCTATAATAATTCTGGGGCCTACCAGGGCCTATTGCCTATATACGGAAACTGCTGTTCTAGAACAACAACAAAAATATCGGTGGCTTATATTGAGGATTTCCTACACGTCTGTCATTATGCTAAGTTTTAAATGTTTTCCATACTTTCCATTTGAGTCCCATGACAATGTTATAAAATAGATACTTATCTTATGTCCATTTTATAGCAAGAAAACATAGACTTAGATGGGTAAAATAATCTACTCAAGCCCACACAGTAAGTATGAGAGTCAGGATGAAGACCCATGTATTTCTGATTTCAAAGACATGTTTTTAATAATGAAACTAGAATTTGGCATATATATTGCTGTATATCTTTTGTAAGTAGCTTCTTTGAATTTAGCTCTTTGTATCTCCTGACATAGAAGAAAAACTAAAAAAATGCTTTTTAATTAATTGATTAGTGATGAGAGTTTTCTAAAAATTTGACTCCTATGATTTTACTACTTATTTCCAAATTCTTGAGAATAGGCCATCAATGATCTTGGATGGTGACTACACTTAACACGGTGAGCACTGAGTAATGTAGAGAACTGTGGAGTCATTATTTTGTATACCAGATAGATTGTTGTATATCAACTGTACTTTGATTTTTAAAAAAAGATCTGGGATGACCTTGGCTGCCAAGTATCATTTTTTAAAAAAGTTGAGCATACTTAACATACAATGTTATATTAGTTTCAAGTGTGTTGACAATGATGTGGAGAAGAAGGAACCCTGGTACACTGTTGATGGGAATGTAAATTGGTACAGCCACTATGGAAAACAGTGTGGAGGTTCCTCAAAAAGTTAAAAATAGAAATGCAATGTGATCCAATAATTCCACTACTGGATATTTGCCCAAAGAAAACAAAAACACTAATTAAAAAAAATATGTACTCAATATGTTTATTGCAGCATTATTTACAGTAGCCAAGATATGGAAGCAACCCAAATGTCTTATTGATAGATGAATGAACAAGTATTGTATTCAGAATCAAATTCCAGATCAGGAATTAATAGATGGGTATCAGAGAAGGAACTTAACTTGCAGTCCTGACTCTTAAGCTAATTAGGGACTTGATGAAGAGCATTTTCTTTACAAACCACGAGTCATCCATTGTATTTCCCAGAGCATCTGGTTAAGCTTCTTCACCACCACCATCATCATCACCATAATCATTATCATCAGTTTTTATTTACAGAACTCCTTATTCTTACAAGGAATTTTTCTAGATGCTAAGGATAGATGCATAGAGGTATGATATGGCTCCTGTCCTTGGGGAGCTTCCAATCCATCAGGGAAACCATGGAATGATTCAATGTGGAATTTCCTTTAGCCTGGGCCTACAAAGCAAAGTTGTTTGAAGGAGAGGGGGAGCAGAGTTAGAATTTGTGCTCTTCTAGACAGAGGGAACAATATAAACAAGGGCAGAGAGATGTGGAAGTACATATTTAAAGAAATTCATGTTTAAGGAAATAAAAGCTGTAGAACAGAGGGTGTATAAATGTTATAACCTATCTGGAACATATTTTATGTGGTGTGAGGTAGGGACCTAGTTTATTTTTTCCATAAGGATGTTTAATTGTCCCAATACCATTTAATGAATTGTTAACTCTTTCCCTACTAATTAATTATAACATCTTTTTTTTTTTAAAGATTTTATTTATTTGACAGACAGAGATCACAAGCAGGCTGAGAGGCAGGCACAGAGAGAGGAAGAAGCAGGCTCCCGGCCCAGTGGAGAGCCCGATGTGGGGCTCGATCCCAGGACCCCGGGATCCTGACCTGAGCCAAAGGCAGAGGCTTTAACCCACTGAGCCACCCAGGTGCCCCACATATTTTTTTTTTAACCAAATTCCCTTAATTATTTGGGTTTCTTTCTAGAATCTATTCAGTTTCATTGTCTTCTTTCTCTATACCTGAGCTGGTACCACATTACTTAAATTCATATGGCTTTGTAATATGTCTTGATATCTGATGGTACAAGCCCTCGTCTTTGTTCTTTTAAAAAAATAGTTATGGCTATTCTTGCTCATTGATTCCTCTATATGAATTTTACAAGTTGCTAATCAAATTCCTTGAAAAATCATGGAGGCCATGAAGAACATGCCCTGAGGCATAGAGGGAGTCTAAGAGACCAACAAACTGGTAAATTAGTTTAAAGGTCAATAATGGAGGCTTAGATTGTTAAGTCAAGATCTGTAGAACCCACACCACTTGAGGGCATTTCTAAAAAGATGAGATAACTTCTGGTATCCTGACATCTCCCTTACAAACATCATCTGTATGTCTTGCACATTTAGTGCTACAGACCGGCCTAGAACACCCATGTCTCCAGAGCCCCCCATGGTGAGCAGAAGAGGGAGTTCAGCCTGTGTTGGAAGAGAAAAAAAAGGGGAGGGCTGTCAATCTTGCCTATTCAGAACTCAGAAGTGACCTGAATCTGAAACCCTGAGGCAGCTCCTTTCTCTCTGCTTTGGTCTTTTCACTGCCTCTGCCCCTTCTCACATGTAGCCCTTCCTAGCTGCCATCTGTCACAGTTACAGATGGTTGAACAAAGGTAAGGAGAGAGAGTCAGCCACCCGTTGTGTCTTCCCCCTAGGACCGTTGTCAGCTCTGGATCAGAAATCATGGAAGGCAACCCTGGCCCTTGGGTTGGGGGAAGGAGCACAAAGGCCCTTTGGACCAATCTCTGAGGACATGCTGCCCTCTCATCCATCTCCCATTCCATTAGCCACAAGACAGAAACATGTGTGCAAGAAGTACCTCTCTTCTGCCTTCTTCTCTGGTTTCTCTTCTTTGGTGGTTATTTTTTCACTCAGCAAGTATGAATACTTGCTATGTGCCAGGTGCTGAGTAAACCATATGAACAAAATAGACTTAGTTTTTGTCCTTGTGGAGCTTACATTCTGGTGGGGGAGATAGTCAGCAATAAGCTAACAAACATACAAATACCTCTTTTCTCCTCTGCCTTCCTCTCCTCCAAGCACAATTCTTTCTCTGGAAGCCTCTGCCAGAGATGGGTAGAGATTAGGCAGGGGTAATATATCCATATAAAAGGACTCTACTAAGCATACCAACCTGGGAATGGTAGAGTGGGAGATTAATGGGTGATTAGAAATGTGTAAGAGGCAGTCTGAAAGGGTCTTGAAAATCTTTCCTAGATTCCTACTTTTTTTGACCCTACTGCGTGATTACTGCCTCCCTTTTTGATGGTCAAATCAATGTTCCATGTCTGAATAACACCCTCCACTTAATGACGTGAATTGTAGGAAGATGGAGTTTTTCTGCCCTCTGTGAGGAAGAGGAGAGTGGTGAACAATTTTATATCTAAAGGTGATGGAGAAGTGGACAGAACATTCTGACAGGGGAATCCTGACTCCCCAGAGGTAACCTGCAAAACATCCTCCCCTGGAGGGGTTCCTGGTACTGGTGACCACAACATGATGTGTATAATTAAAATTCTGGGCCAGCCCTGTAGCCAGACTACTCTGAGAGAAAGGAATACATGGAAAAGGGATAAAGCAGTGGTGTGGCCTTGAACACAAAGCAAGGCAAGCTCATTCAGAAGGTGGAGGGGAAGGGAGCAATGTAGACTCATGACAAGGAGTACCAGAGGGCTCTTAAACAGAGCAGAAATTATGAGAACTTTGGGCTGCTCTCCAGAATTCCAAAGATGGAAACCTTTTAATTCTTGAATATAGGTTCATGAAATTTGTGTAGAAGCAAATAATAGGGGTGCCTGTGTGGCTCGGTCATTAAGTGTCTGCCTTCTGCTCAGGTCATGATCCTGGGGTCCTGGGATCAAGCCCCACATCAGGCTCCCTGCTTGGCAGGAAGCCTGTTTCTTCCTCTCCCACTTTCCCTGCTTATGTTGCCTCTCTTGCTGTGTCTCTCTGTAAACAAACAAACAAACAAAAACAAAAAGTAAATAGCAAACCAGAAAGCATGGCCCTGAAAAGTCATGGGCACCAGTTTTGCATTAAAGAATAAACTGTGGTTGGGATAGTGGGATGGTGTGCTAAAAGATGTTATATGCAATGATTTTGAAGGTTTTTTCCACCATTAATATCACATGATTCTGTTTTTATCCCCATGAAACAGGCATCGTGTGTCTAGAAATTTGGAGAGGAAAGTTTTTGCTTTTGTAAGTTTTCTTTTGGGAGTCTATAGGCTCTTTAAAGGTAATAGATATCTTCCTACCACAGGAGCTTTCATCAAGTTTTGTTGGATGGATGAATGAGGAAAAAAATGAAACATATGGAAAATTCCCTGTTACTAAGGAGCCTACTACCAGATTGGAGATACCAGATAAAACACTGACAGAGTTAAAGAAATTGGCTAGACAATCCATATTTAAATTTTTTTTTAAAGATTTTGTTTATTTACTTGACATAGAGACAACAAGGGAGGGAACACAAATGGGGGGTGGGTGGAAGAGGGAGAAGCCGGCTTCCCTCTGAGCAGGGAGCCTGATGCAGGGCTCAATCCCAGGATCCTGGGATCATGACCTGAGTCAAGGGTGGATGCTTAAACAACTGAGCCACCCAGGCATCCCATATTTAAGTTTGAAATTCTGAGTTGACTCCTTGGTTCCCAAGAATACTGAGGACAGCTCCATGGTGCTGAAAGTAGAGCTATAATGAGGTGAATGCACTTTTCATTTCTGTGTTCACAAATTCATTCATCCCACAAATGCTCACTGAGGGCCTGTTACATGCAGACAGCATCCAGGTACAGTAGGGAAGAAGAAGTATTTTAAAGTTGAAGATTACCCTACAGAAAATGACCAAAAACTATGATAATAGAAGTTTCCAAGAAAACAGGAAAAGAAACACAAAGGAAGGCATTTCAGTTTAGAAAGTTGAATTCAGAAAGATTAAGAAACTTTTTATAATAGGCACCATTTATTGAGTGTCTACTGTAAGCCAGGCTGTTTAAATACATTATTTCTAAATAGTCTTGTAAGAAAGGAGTCCAGAGAGGGTATAGGTCCTAAGTAACAGGGCTTATAAATAGGAACAGGATCAAGACCCATGTCTGTTTCCCTCTAAAGCCTGAAATCTTTCTAAATTCTCATGATTCCCCCCTTAAGGCCACCATGGGAGGAAGGAACATTCTAGTCTGTATATAGTTTATGTGAGCTCATGAGGGAAAGACAAGCTCCCCAGGTTCCCTTTTTCCTATAAGTGCCTCCTTGCTATCTTGGCCATGTGACAGCACTACTGGTAGTAAGGGGGAGCAGAGAGACACCAGAACTATTTGAGATGTATGAGGTATAGTAGGCAGAAATCTTTCAATAAGATAATAGTTTCTACAACTCAAACAAGCCTAACCAAAAAGATAGGCAGTTAGCTCAGAAGACTAGGAAGTTTAGGTATAGATATGGCTTCAGTTGCTAAATTTGGTGGGGCATGGGGTAGGGGAGAAGAGAGAATGAGAGATATCATCCTGACCATCCCTTCCTCCAGCTCTTATTCTCTGCTTTGCTTCATTCTGGAGATAGGCTTCCATCGACACGATGGCTGACAGGAATTACGCCCTTTCTGATTTGCAACACCAGCATAAAAGTATCTTCTCTCTCCCAAATTCTGTGCATTGATCACAGATAAGATTCTGGTTGGTCCTATTTAGGTCATGTTCATGTACTCTGACAGATCAACCTGAATCTCATGGTTTTACTTGTTGGGGGGAGAAGGGCACACAGAAATGTGGAAGGTGGCTCAAATGGTATCATCTGGAGTAGAGAGGACCTTCCTAAAGAGCCAGAAAAAAGATGAGGAGGATTCAGACAGGACAAGAAAAATGTTAAATATTCTGGAGCCCTCTAGTAGAAATACACAGTCCCAGGCAGTTAGGCCAGGGGTCTCCTCAATGGTCTTATCTTTTGAGAGAGAAATGGGGAGGCTATACAAAGGTGAGCAATCCCTGCTTAGTGAGCTCTTCAGAACAAAAAACATTCTGATTCCTGGTTTTACCAGCAGAGCTCACTTTCATAAGACAGAAGATCAAGCCTGTCCACAAAAACCATGACCCCTCTCTTTATACCATTCTCAGAGTTTATTAAAGACTGTCTTACCATCTTCTGAAAGCCTCATAAAAACGCTGGCAGGTAGTAAGGGCAGATATTTCTTCCCTATTTTACAGGTTATGAAACTGAGGCTCTGAGATCTGGCCAAGGTCACTCAGTTAAGTTGCAGAGATGTGACTACCAAACAACAATCCAGCATACAGAATTAATTAAAGTCCTTTTGAAAAAAAAAAAAAAAACACCAAACTCCAACTGAAACAGGATTGGTAAGTGATGAGGAGAAATCTCATTGGTCAGACAAAAAGCTGCAGAGGGAACAGATCTGCCCGTTGGAAAGGCAAAAATAGGAAGCTTGGCCCCATTGCCCAAGAAAAGAACAAAGAAATAACCAGAATTTATAGGTGTGAGAAGAGAAAAATCAAAGAAAGAAATGAGATGCAACCTGCAAAACACATAAAAGGAAATAGAAAAACATTCTTTAAAATACACTAGGAACAAGAGAAAGATAAGGGGAAATGTTTCTTCCTAATAGATGATGAGGGAACGCTGATAATAGATGGCACCAGAAATGCATAGGTTTTCAATGCCTTATTTCTCAGGTAGCTGGAACAAACTGCATACAGACAAGAAGGCAAGGTTAACAAGTGGAGAGTGGAAGGTGAAAGGAAGAAACTAAAGATCTGGGATCACTAGTGACAGGGAATGCTGGAGGCACCCTAGATGTCATCTGGTCTCACCCCTCACTTGACAGACCATTAAACTGAGTATCAGTGATGGGGACTGAGATGCCCAAGGTCACTCAGTATAAGAAGAGCCAGGCTTCTGGTTCCTGGTTCAGTGTGTTTTTCTGGCACCCTTGAGAGATGGAGAGAAGAGGAAAGACAATGAAGGATAAGCCAAGACATGTAATATCTAGTGTGTGGATTAGCCAAATGCACAAATAACCTTGATGGAAGAGAGGTGAAGGTCAGGACTTGGGAGGATCAGGGATACAAGGTAAGGAGGAATCTGTCTTGACATCAGGGCTCAAGTCTTATTGTTGCTCTGGCCTCCAGGCTTCTGCCAGTCTCTTTCTTCAGGATCTCAAATTGTCAGACTCCCTCAGATCCAAGGGTCTCTGGATCCCTGGCTGTGGTCTGGTGCTTGAATGCTGCCTATTGTGCTTTTTCTCTTGAATTTACCATAATAATGAGGTCTAACCGCCCCAGTATTCAGAAGCTTAAAGCAATAATCATTTTTTTTTTTAGTTTGCTGTGGGTCAGTGTTCTGCTAGGAAGTTTTCCTGTAATGGTTGCATTCTTCTACATTTGTGGATTGTTTGGCTTGC
This sequence comes from Mustela erminea, assembly GCF_009829155.1. NCBI lineage: Eukaryota > Metazoa > Chordata > Mammalia > Carnivora > Mustelidae > Mustela > Mustela erminea. Next base: position 62,314,579 of record NC_045627.1, read on the forward strand.
TGTTGGCTGATCTTGGATGGCTTGATGTCTGGAATGTTTGTATGACTCAGCTCTCTGTCAAGTGTCCATCAGGCTAGCCCAAATATGCTCTCATGGTATGGCAGATATGCATGGCCAATGAACCCAGTCATATAGGGAGTGGAAGCAAACAAGCACCTTTTAAGTTTCTGCTCACAAGCATGTTTGCTAATGTTTTGTTGACCAAAGAAAATCACATGGTCAAGTCCAGAGTCAAGGTGGGCAGGACTACCAAATTACAGGGTAAAGGGTGTAATTCAGCAAGGCCATTAACTGGAACTATTAGCACAGCATGTCTCTCCCAGGCCTTTATTCCCAAGGTCTTTAGCTCTGCTGCCTTACTCTACCTCCCACCATCTTGGTCCTGCTGAAGGAGCTGCTTATCTGACTCCCATTCCTTGTCATCGAGAGCTCTGTGCTGCCTGGGGTCCCACTTGCCGGTGGGACGACAAACTGATTCTCACACCCTCATTCTGCCCAGGGAGACTTTCCTATGACTGTGTTGAAGACACTGCTCAGAACCTCTTTACTGCTGGCACAGTCTCAGAAGCAGTGCTCTATCAAAGGTCTTCAGCTGGAAAGCCCCAAACCCATAGGCATTTATCAGCGGGCATTTGCTTTCAAATTCCTCCTACCCGTGGGCACATGTCGAGAAGAGGCCGGGTAGGTTCTCTGCAGCCTTTATCCTGTGTCCACAACACTCTGGACTCTATCCTCTGAGAGGATGTTATGGGCTAAATTCTAAAATTCTAAAATCCCAAATTCATATGTTGGAATCCTAACTACCCTAATGTGATTGTATTCAGAGACAGACTCTTTAAAGAAGTCACTGAGTTAAAATGAGGTTGTTAGGGTAGATCCTAATCCAGGTGACTGGGGTCATTATAAGAAGAGAAGGTTTGGGCACAAAGGTGTGTGAGCATAGAGGAAAAACCTTGTGAAGATACAAGGAAAAGGTGGCCATCCGCAAGCCACCGAGTAAAGCCTCAGAAGAAATCAACCCTGCTGACTCCTTGATCTCAGACTTCTGGCTCCAGGACTGTGAGAAAAATAGATTTCTGTTGTTTAAGCACCCAGTTGGTGATACTTTGTTCTGGCAGCAAGAGCAGATGAATGCAGAGAGGGGGCCCAGTCTTGGATGTTTGACTAAAGATAGCAGACGCTTGGTGGTGGTCCTCCCTTTGGCACGGTAGCTCCAGCCCCCAAGAAAGGGAATACTCAGCTAAGACACCAGTTTTGTGTGAAGCCTCCTGGTTTCTGTTCTGAAGACTGAACCTGTCCTGACCTCCCCACTTGATGAGCGCTGGGGCAGAGCTTCCTGACTGGGGGACAGATCCTGGTTGCTGAGCTCTGCTTCCCCCAGAAGAAGCTAAGGTTCCCTCAGTTCCACTTCCTCCATCTTATCCCACATGGCCCTGGACCCCGTTTTGTGCCTCTCCTCAGCTTCATCGAGCTGGTCGGAGTGGTTCATTGTGTCCTGGTCTGAGATCCTGTTGCCCAGAGATCAGGTCTGGATTTTCGTGAGTTTTGGATGTCAAAGTCCATTCTCTTCTTTCTCTCACCCTCAACAGTACATACCATTTAAATTTTCTTCTGAAAGAAAATCATTAGTGCCCCTATGATTTGAGAAAGGAGGATAAGTGTGTTTCATTACAAGGTAATGAATAAGAATCCCTAGTAGTTTTTTTTTTAAGGTTTTGTTTATTTATTTGGCAGAGAGAGAGAGAGAGAGAAACAGAGAAAGTGAAGGCATGCATGAGAATGAGCGAGCATGAGCCAGGAGGATGGGGAGAAGCAAACTCCCCACTGAGTAGGAAGCCCGACGTGGGGCTCAATCCCAGTACCCTGAGATCATGACCTGAGCCAAAGACAGATGCTTAACCGACTGAGCCATCCAGGTGCCTTGAATAGGATCCATGTTAAGTTCTGAGGCAGGAGGGTTGCCTGTCAAAGGAAGCGTTTGTTGGGTGTTGAAGCACAGTTTGGGTTGGCGGCTGGGGTTGAGCCACATGGGGTATCGCACAGCCAGGAAGGACAGTATCCTGGGCTGAGAGTCCAAAGACCCAGCTCTGCATCTGGCTCTGTTGTTTAGGCCTTGCACTTACTGGTTGCATGGCTCTGGGCCACTTTACCAGGTGCTGGGGACACAGAACTGAATATGGTAGACCAGGACCGTTCCTCAGGGGGCATTCGCTTCCTCTCACCTTGACACTAGGCAGTTAGTTCACATCTGAACCTCAGTCTCCCCATCTCTGTAATGAGGCAATTGGGCCATGATTTCTACTGTTCTCTTCTGCTCTCGTGTTCCACTGGAGCGGTCCTTGGATGGGAGGTGTTGAGGACCACATCAGGACAGTGACAACTCTAAAGATGGGAAGGGGGGGATGAAATCTGGAAACATTCCCAAGAATGAACAGACTCTTTGGGTATGGGGAAGGAGTGCATCTGAAGAGGTTTTTAACTTGAAGGTGTCCTTTACAAGGGAAACGGAAATTGGGAAAAGGACGAAGATGAATGCTGACCCAAATCCATACTTTCCTGGTTATTATACAGACAAGTGGATCAAAGCTATTTTTTTATCCCAAAAGGAGAAAACATAAACTCTATACATGAAAAGGTATGTGTGGAGGTGGGGGAAGTACTCCGAGGCTATGTATGTGTTGGATGAAAAAGATCTAGGGGCCTGGTAGAAATCAGTGTCGCGGTTGCGGCTAGTCTGTAAGCATGGCGCTTTGATAACGGCTGGCACCTGCACACACACGGGCCGTTCTATGTGTGTGCTGGAGGCCACGGGGCTGGCCAGGAAAACTGTCCAGTCTTTGTTTCATCCCCAGGTGATTGTGAACCGAAAGTGATGTCCTTCTTAAGAATACGGTTTTTCGTCTTTTGAGGGGCCTGGGGGCCTGGGGGCCTGGGAAAGCTGCCAGCCCATAGGTGCCCACCATTTAGGCAACTCAATATACATTATTGTGTACCTTCCAGGCAACAAGTTTAGGGCCAGGGATGCAGAGATGATTAAGATTCCTGCTTATAAAATTAAGGGTGGGTGGGCGCCTGGGTGGCTCAGTGGGTTAAGCCGCTGCCTTCGGCTCAGGTCATGATCTCAGGGTCCTGGGATCGAGTCCCGCATCGGGTTCTCTGCTCCGCGGGGAGCCTGCTTCCTCCTCTCGCTCTCTCTGCCTGCCTCTCTGCCTACTTGTGATCTCTCTGTGTCAAATGAATAAATAAAATCTTTAAAAAAAAAAAAAAGTCAAAATTCTTAAAAAAAAATAAATAAAATAAAATTAAGGGTGGGGTAGGGGAGGGAGACACACGACTGAGCCTAATGCAGGCAGCCTGTGACTTGTGCTGAAAACAGAGCTGTAGGCTAAGTGCTGGTGATCGGTTCTGAGGGTTGAGTTCTGGGAAGGCTTTGGGAGGAGGTGGCCTTTGAGCTGGGCCTTCTGTGTGATCTCTGTCGGAAGAAGTAAGCTAAATGTAGGGACTTACAGAAGCATCATCTGTAGACTTTGGCGAGAGGAGAATGGTCGCGGGGGGTGCAAGGAGGGTGAACAATGTTCTGGACCAAGGATGGGAGCAAATTTGGAGGTGGACCGGGGTTTCCTCAGATGACCCTACATGTCTGAGGGCCCACCTAGAACAGAGCCAGACACACTGATTTAATTCAAAATGAAGTGGAGCCTCCATCCCGAGGACAGGAGAAGCTCCTTTGGTAAGAGGGGAGAGAGTCAGTAACAGGGAAGTGAGGGAGAGGCAGTTACAAGCCAGCTGGCCAATGTGGGAGGTTTCAGACAGAGTTGCTCTTTCTAAAGGGTGAAGCCGATGTTGCAAAGGCGTGGAGGTTCTGGAGCCTGAGGGTCAGTGCACTGAGGAGCTGCTCGGTCAGGGAAGCACAGCAAGGAGCTGGGATGGCAGCTGAAAAGATCCGTGGGGTCAGAGGAGGAGGGAGGCAGCAGGCGGCTTGGGAGATCTTAGCTCATACCTACGCTGCCTATCCTGAGCCTGGGGCTGGAGGTGAGGGGCCACAGCCTTGCCAGGATCTGCACGAAGGGCTCGTGGGCCAGCTGTCTGCCCCTGAGCAGCTGGGGAAGTGATCAGACTCTAACATTCACAGCAGAGCTTGGGAGGCGGTGGGGCCTACCAGGAGTAACCTGCTTACGTGCCAGGTGTCGCAGATGGGGAGCAAGTGCGAGCCTAGACCCCCTTGCTGCTCTCACTGGCTTCCTTCCTTGGAGTCCGCCTTCCTTTTCCTCTTCCCTTCCTCCCTCTCCCCTCCCACCACTCCCCTTTCTTTCAACAAAAATTTATTAAGCATGTATTATATTTGTGCTAGGCATTTTTCTGCACAGAGGCTTAGAGAGCTTTTTAAAAAGGAGAAGCTCAGACTTGGTTATAGTTAACACCAGCCTGGCTCTCCGCCCAGAGTCTGCAAGACCCAGCCTGCGCCCTGCATCTCGGGGCATAAATCTTGGCCGCTCTCCTCCTGTGCCCACCCCCCAGTTGAGGGGGAATTTGAGGTAGGGTGCTCAAGTTCTTGGGCAATGTGTCTCCCCACAAACCTATTTTCCTCTTAGCCCATAAACACCCTCCTAATATCAATCTTAACTTCTTTTTTCCCAGTCTGCTTTACTTTAACTGCTGACCTCCTCATGGGGTTCCGAGAGAAAGCGGGAAGGTTCAGCAGGAACGGTTGGTAATAACGGTTGCCATTTACAACAACCACTGGCAGGGGCGCCTGGGTGGCTCAGTGGGTTAAGTCTCTGCCTTCAGCTCAGGTCATGATCCCAGGGTCCTGGGATTGAGGCCCACATTGGGCTCTCTGCTCAGCGGGGAGCCTCCCTCCCTCTCTCTCTTTCTCCCTACATCTCTGACTACTTATAATCTCTCTCTGTGTGTCAAATAAATAAAATCTTAAAAAAAGAAACACTGGCAATCAGGCATGAAATTCAATACATAACTTCACTGAAGCCTCACAACAACTCATTGAGGTAGGCATTATTCCCCCCATTTTTCAGATGAGCACACTGAGGCTTGGGGTAAGTCAACTTTTCCAAGATCACACAGCTGCCAAGTGGCAGAACCCATACTTCCATTCCAGGCCTCCCCAATCCTGAACCAGTGCAGATAAACACTTTTAACTGATTCCCTGTTGCCTTTAAACAAAGCCTCATGAGCGGTTTCTCAGCTGGGGTGAGAGACAGATGGTCCCTTCCCTTCAGACCCATCTCCCCTCCCCTGTGAATCCAGCCACCTTCAATTCCAGCACCAGCCACGTGCCTAACACATCCAGTGTTGCTGTATGACCTACATGGGGGGGTCATTTTGCCAGCAGCTTTTCAGAGCAAGGGGAGCAAAGGTAATTTGGCAGTGAAAAGGACAGAGCTTAGACACATAGAACACCCGAGGACAAGGGCAAGGGAGGGAGTTGGTTTCATTTTTCAATCCTGGTGACTTTATTGGCAGGACAAGGTAACCAAGCGTTGCCAAAGCTAGTCCATCAACCGCCTGCGCTTTCCTCTCCTGCGGGAGCTGAAGCTCCCATCCCCATCCAAGCTGGTCCGTGTCCCAGGGGCAGCTGCCAGCTCCTGCCAGGGGTCTGTGTCTGCCACCTCCCCTCCCCCCCAAGCCCCCATATGCCTGCCTTGATAATCCAGAGCTGATGACTACGATGTGTACAGCAAGGTAGCACTGACGAAGTATTTCCCCAGACTCTTCCCAGCTCTGCGTTAGTACTGAGGCCCTGTTCCAAGACTGCTCTGTGGCCCCCAAAAGCCCTGGATTGCCTCTGAAAGGCCACTCCCCATCTCTTTGGGTGGTTTTAAGTATTCATCTGTGTCCTTAGCTGGACTTGGACCCCAAGCCCCAGCTCTTGCCCTAACACACGGACTCTACCATTACCGGGGTGGAAATGGTCTATCTCTGTCTAAGATCTAGAGAGCCGAGGCCCAGAGAGGTTAGGTCTTGGGTGAGGGGAAACAACCATTCAGTAGAGAAGCCAAGGTTCAAGGCCTGGGGACTCTCTACTACATTATGCTATCTCCATCCCTGCGGGGGCCTCCTGGGAGGCAGTATTTGAACTGGACCATGATGAACAAGCAGGATTTTGATGGAGAGAGGCCATGTGCCAACATGAAGGACACTGCATGGTCATTGTCCTCTATAGCTGGGGAAAGACAGGGCTGGGGACATCTCGTGGGGCCCCACTTCCATGACCTTCTCTGCCATGTTAATGACTTCGACCCTCATTATGGACATGACCAATGGGGAGCCACTGGGATTTGGAGGTGGAGAGTGGGATCAACTAATGTGGGCTTTAAGGTCGGTGGGATTTCTGCGGGCAATATCGAATACTCCTTGGAAACAACCAAACACCAGCCCCCAGAGATAAGATGAAAGAATTAAAGTTGAATCTAATGAGAATATCTTTGGAGCTGAGGTGAGTCTGAAGCTGTTTGGTCAACAGAAGGGGAGGCCTTAGAGGACTTTTGTATCCTAAGTGGCACTCAAGGCTGGCTCTGGGGGATATGGTTCTTGCCTGGGCCAGACCAGGAGCTGTAGGGGCTGTCTCACTGCGCACAGAGAGGATGGGTTCATGGAGTTCCCATCAGCTCAAAGACCAGGTGTCAGGACTTAAAGAGCCATGGGCAGTGAGAAACATTTTCAGTCCTCAGGATGGGCAGGGGCCCATGAATTTGGAGAAAGAGCCCAGGGCTCTGGTGGGGAGTGTGGAGTGGATTCTGGAACTTACTTGGGGAACTTGGAGATTAGTCTCTCATGATCTCCCAGATAGATGAGAAACCCTTCTTTCAACATGAGTTTCCTTGAAGAAGGAGGCTCAGCGTGTTCCAGGGTTCCAGCCCTTTGGAAGAGGGCTGTGCCGTTTCCTAGGCGGGGACTATGCCCCTGGGATCAGGCTCCTGGGCTTCAGGTAGACAATCACTCAAAACCAGGCAGGTTCCCCACTGGGGAGCTAGAGGCAGTTTTAGATTCTCTCCAAAGTTGACCCATGCCTGCTCTCCACATTCATCACCAGTTATCTGCTTCCTGACTCACACTCTCCAGCCACACTGGCCTGCTTTCCTTCTTTAACCCCTGCTATCCCCCCGCCCCCGCCATGGGGTTCATATAGTCTGCTCCACCTGTCACTTTCCCCTCCTTACTGCTACCTGTCCTTTGGTCCTTTGGGTCCTGGCTATGACCCAAGTCTTTATAGGGGACTTGTCTGACTCCCAGACTGGAGCTGGGCCCCCTTCCTGGATCTCACATCTCCTGGCACGTCTTTATCATAGAATCCTCTTGGGGCTTCCTATTCATAGTTTTATGTGTGTGTGTGTTGTTTTGTTAGTGTCTGTCTCCCCCACTAGACTGTAGGCTGGGCCTGGCACACTGTGGGCGCTCAGAGCGGTGAAGCTCTCTGGGCCAGCACTTCCTGCCACTGCCCCAAATCAGACGTGAGATGGCCCTGTGCCATCACATGGGCCTTGGGTCTGGAAGTCTGGCAGGGCCAGGACCACCACAGCCGCTGGTGAGGTGTGAGCCTCCCTCAGGGGGCTCTGCGGTCACATCAGGGCATTCTAGGTGCATTTACTCAACCGTTTAAGAGACTGATTCTTCTTAAGCACATTTCTGCCGTGGTTGTCCTCCATCGGACCCAAATCTCTTTTTTCTCCTATACGTCATCCTGTAAGAATGCTAGAAGCTGTTGTGATTATCGTGATTTTCCAAACAACTCAAGAGCCTTCTTTTCATTGGATACAAAAACCTATGAGGGGGGACGCCTTGGTGGCTCAGTCGGTTAAGTGTCCGAATCTTGATCTAGGCTCAGGTCATGATCCCAGGGTGGTGAGATCGAGCCCCGTGCAGGACTCTGTGCTTAAGATTCTCTCTCCCTCTCCCTCGATGTCTCCCCGGGCACATGCTTGCTCTCTCCCTAAAACAAAACAAAACAAAACAAACCTATGAGGCAGCAGGGAAGGTGTTTCTCCCCGCCCCCCTCCCTTCAACTGGAGGGGTAAGGGAGATCCAGAGATCACTGAGACCTGCTGCGGTCACAGGTTCATGAGAGGACAAGTCTGTAACCTTGCTTTCCTGACTCCTGGGCCAGAACTCCTTTCCCAGTGTTCTTGATGCCTTCACTGGAAGCGGTCATTGGATCATACTTCTCCGTTACTCACAGGACCCCTCTTTGATGGATCAATTTTTCTTTGAGTTCAGGGGCGCTGTTGTTTGACAGAAGAGTAAGAAGCAGGGAGAGAGAGTGATATTCCATTTGCAGTCTCTTGTCCTCCTAAATAAACTCACAGCTTGGGGGGCATTCCCTTTGTGTTGGGGCCCCCAGGCCTGTTACTCCTCCAACAGTCCTATGAGGTAGGCCCAGTGCTGGAAACCTATATTACAGATGGGGAAACTGAGGCTCAGAGGGTATGACTTGCCCAAAGTCTCACTGTTGGCAGCAGAGCTAGGGTTCAACTCCCTGTCCATGTGACTTCAAACCAATGGGCTTTCCACAGCCTCACATTGCTCCTCATTGTCGTGTTCCCTGGGAGGAACCTGGGAGAGAGAAAGTGCAGATGCTGGGTAATGGACATCTTTTACCAGGGGCAGGAGTCATCTGCTCCAAGAGAGGTGACTTGGTCCTCTCAAGAGGTTTGCAGGTGAATCAAGAGGATTCTTCCCCAGTCTGTTCCCTGATTCTTTTTTCCTGCACGGGGGAGGCTATCCCCAGAGACCAGAAAGTTTATTTAGAAGTTCAAGCATGTTTTTTTCCCCCCAAAGAGACAGGAGCATTTTCCCCTCAAAGAGACAGGAGCAAGGGATGGGGCATTTGTCAAAGGTGAAAAACAGGAAAGATCAAAGAGTCAGTGGGAAGCCAGGAGAGGAAATAGGAGTCAAGAGGATGGTGGGCGACAGAGAAAGACAGAATGACTCAGTAAGAGGGATGGGTGCCCTGGGGGAGTGGGGAGGGGGGGCAGGACTGGATTGGTCAGCTGCAATTTGTGAAGTTTCCAGATAAATCTTGGTCCTTTCAGCAAAGCTTATCTGTAATGGGCTCCGCTCGCTGAGGCCCCGTCTCCTGTAGACATAAATCATTTTCTAATTTATAACATGAATAATTGATTTTGCCTCTGTAGCCTCAACAATAAATCTCCCGATCACACATGCATAAGAAAATAATAATAATGAAAGCGATCAGGATATGCTGCCATCGATTAACTGTGAGAGGGGCCACTTGACTCGCAATTCATGTTTTAAGCATTCCAGGTGGCACTGGGCCCACAAGCCACTCCTGCCCCCTGCCCCCTGGGCTCTGCCTGTCGCTCCACAGGAGACCAGACGAGAGGGGAGGAAAGCCAGGGCCGGCCATTGCCGGCCACAGCTGGGATCAATTCAGGTTCTTGTAGGTGGTTATCATTCATTCATTGAGCAGCTAGCGGCTGAGCATCTCTGACCTGGAAGGTCCTGGGACAGTTGTGGTCCAGGGCAAAGCAAGACCTGCTGTTTGGCTTCCAGGAGCTTGGAACACATGATTTGGTGATGGGGAGGGACTGAAGGGGAAAGAGGCTTTCACGGCCATGGTGTGGTCCTCCCTCCGTGCCCCCCAGGTCCTGCGGATTTTGTCTCCACCAGGCCCTGGAATGCATCCTCTTCTCTTTACTCCCCAGCTATGCCTGTGTCATCTCTCTCTGGCATTGCAATGACCTCCTCAATGGGGGCCCTGTACCCTTCTTACAGCCCTCCCCCACCCCCCCCTCCTGGAAATAGTGTGATCTCGAACATGGCAGGTGGGCTTTCCCACAGACCCGTGGGTCCCCGTTTGCCTCTGCTGCCCCCACTGCTCTCCTCTCCCTCCTTGTCTACCAGGATTCCTCCCTACTCTGAGCTTCAGCCATATTCAACTTTTTAAGAACTTCGAAATGTGCCCAGTTCTTTCCAGCCTCAGAGACATTTTCTGTGTGTTCGCTCCGCCCAGACCTCTTCCCGCGGCTCCCGCCTCTCCTGTTCCCACCCTCTAGGTCTCGGCTGGAAAGCCACAGTGCCCCAGATGGGTGAGATTTCCCTGAGGAGCTCTCCTACCCTCCCGGCCTTCTCCTGCACATCACATGTCACGCTGGCTATCTCTGGCTCCGTATTTTTCCTTTTTGTGATGATACACCCCCAGAGGGTACCACTCATATTTTCTCTGTTTGATGCTGTTTCCTCAGGACCCTGTCCAGTGGCTGGCACATAATAGGTGCTCAATAATGCTTGTTGAATGATTGAATACACGATCTTCCTGCGTCCAACATATTTTCTCTCTGGACCTTCTTACATGGTGGGGGGGGCACCGTTATTTATTTATTTATTTATAGGTAAACGCCATTGCCAGTTTATTCTTCTTTTCAAAAATTTTGTCACTAGTGGTCAGTGCCTGTGCGTGAACCCCAATATTCTAGATTGGCCCTGACAGTAGAAACCTCTCTTCCTCAAAGCTCCCGAGTCCCCTTGGTGGGTGTTCTGCTCACTTCCTGAAACCCGACTCATTGTCCAAGACTTGGCTCAGATGCCAACTCTATCATAGCCCTTGTTTCCTTCCTTAAAACCCTCTGTTGGTGCTCCCAAGCCGCAGGCTACAAGGAGAGGCCTTGCGGAGTTTTTCAGTAGAAGATGTGGCCAGATTTGGGTTTGGGCTGATTGTTCCTGAAGCTTCATGGTGGGGTAGAACTTCAGCAGAGGGGACAGGAAGGAGGCAGGCCTTTCATTTGACCCTGATCCTAGCCCAGCCCCTCAGGGCTTTCTGGTGATTTACCACCAGACTTCGGTTTATACCCACTGGATGCCAAGGCTGCTGCCATTTTATCCACTCAGTCATACAGCCTATCCAGCCCCCGGGACTGTGGTTTCCCAGCTCCCTGGATCCCTGGCCTGAATCCCAGGGTCTCCCTTACAATGGAACCTAAAAATAGAAGCTGCTTTTTTTAGTGTAAGGGAAGAGGGGAAGGACCCAGGCAGGACTTGAGTAGGCAGAAGTAATGCCTGAAGGGCTCTCTGGGGACACGGAGACTGACCCCGGAGGCTCTGAGTGCGAGAGGGGGCAGAGGCCAGGTCTTCTGACAGGAGACAAAGTGTCCCTGATGGCATGTGGGAAAGCCTGGCTTTCCCTCCCTCACCCACTCACAACCTACACCTTTCCTGGCTCTGAGCCCACACCTTGCCCAGGGCTCTGTCTTCCCCAGGGAGGGCTTGCATAGCCATCAGACCAACACAGAAACACGAGAGAGCTCTAAGGCGCCATTGAACCAAAGCCACACAATGAAAAGAATGAGGTGCAGTGTCAGGGGTGGGCGGCGGGAGAGGGCAGGGGTAAGGATGTGGCCTTGAGCACACAGGTCTTTCTGATGACAGTCCCTGGATATGACCGCTTCCACCCAAAGGTTGCTGAAAATGCCAGAGCTGAGCGCCCATGCCAGGAAGAAGGCACCACACAGTCCTTCGACGATTCCAATCCTGTCCATAGGATCCTAGACCAGTTTCCTTCCTGAACCATAGTTTTCTCATGTGTACAATTATAATTTAAAAAAAATAGTAGGGTTTTAGTTTTGTAAAACTGAAGTATAACTCACACGTAATAAATCACATGAATCTTAAGTGTGTAGCTTGGGGAATTTTTATAGATGTGTGCCCTTGGGCAGCCATCACCCAGATCAAGACACACAGCATTCCCAGCACCCCACAGGACTCCCTCAGCCTCCTCCCCAGTCAGTAGCTACCCCCCCCACATTCCATTCCTGCTCTACCAAGGGTAACCACTATTTTTGATTTCCGTAGTTATAGATCAGGTAGATGTATTTTTGAAATTTATATAAAGTCATACAATATGTTCTCTTTGTGATCTGGATCCTTTCCCTTAGGGAAAGGGCTTTGAAAGGATCCAGGGAAATAGTCTGGATCCAAGCCCCTAGAATGACCCCTGGCATAGAGGGGATAATCCATGAACATCCATGGAGGCATGGGGCACTTTAAATCAGAAAGACCTGGCTTTGAGACAAGTTCCATACTTTGTCAGTTTCATGATATTCTGAGCCTCAATCTTCCCTTCTGCAAAAAGGGATAATAATTCCTTCCTCATGGGGATGGTGTAGGCATTACACGCCATAAGGAAGGTATAGCCTCTGAACAGTAGGTGCTCAATAAATGTCTGTTCTGCTCATCTTCCATCTACGGTGCTGAAGCCAAAGCCCCAGACTTTGTCCTAGAGAGCTAGTTCCTTTGCTTATGCCAGTGGTTTTCACATTGCATTTCCTGGAGCCTCAGGATTCTGCAGTCATGAATCAGAGGCTGAGGGAAAGGGTGAAAACAGGAGGAGGAGAGGGCTCAGCAGATGGGATTTGGGGTTCTTACCCCCAGTCACCTGGAACAGCTCTGTTGTCATCTGTTTGACAGGTGGAGGAGAAGGTATTGGCAAAAAGGGTTCTACTTCTAAACAGGGTTTGAAAACCTTAATTCTAGTCTATAACCAGACAGTGTTGCCCAACCTGCCAGCCAGATGTTGCATAAAGGGGAGAACAAATGAGAACATCTCCATGCTAATTGGTTAGACCTTCCTGGAAACCTCTCCAGACAAATGCCCTTACATTTCAGTGCAAGGACACCATAAAATGCAACCAGAAATGAATGAAGTGGTTTCTTCCTCCCCCCTGCCCCACCAAGAACAAATCGTTTTTGAGGGACATCTGTATTTCTATTTATTTTGTTAACTATAACACAAGAATAAAATATTTTATTTTTTTATTTTTATTTTTTATTTTTTATTTTTTTAAAGATTTTATTTATTTATTTGACAGAGAGAGATCACAAGTAGGCAGAGGCAGGCAGAGAGAGAGAGGAGGAAGCAGGCTCCCCGCTGAGCAGAGAGCCCGATGCGGGACTCGATCCCAGGACCCTGAGATCATGACCTGAGCCGAAGGCAGCGGCTTAACCCACTGAGCCACCCAGGCGCCCAAGAATAAAATATTTTAAAAGAAAATCTTTCATGATTCCGTTACTTTAATATAGCAACTATGAAACCCGTTAAAAAAAAGAAGCCATAGTGCATGTCGGCTATTTTTGTCTGCCAAGCAAGCACTTGCCTTTCTTCTGGAACTAGCACTGCATTTTTTCCTCTGTGGAACGCATCCCTCTACCTTCCTTCTCTTCATCCATGTGGAATAAACCTTGTTTCCAGAAAACACATTTGACGTAGACTTGGTCACTCGGGAAATCCCATCTCCTGAGCCAGGGTGATGGTTTCGGGAAGGGCATTACACAAGCCAGGCCAGTGAGAATCCATCTTGGAGCTTTTTTGGGAACTGCCCGGAAAGTGAAGCTCTCTTCTCCACTGCTTTTGAAGATTAAGCAGCTGGGACCCACCGAGTTTGGAAGGCCTGCTTGAGAGTAAACAGAAAGCATAGGAAAAGAAGTGAGAAAATCAAGAAAGACCAGGTCCTGAATGTATAATTTCATCCCCTGGATGCAGCCATTCCTGAAAGAGAACCTAACCGTGGATGTTTCAGTCCCTGAGACAATAAATTATTTTTCCCTTTAGGGCCTTTTTTCACCTGCCACCAAACAAGTTTCTGTTTAATATACCAGCGGATCAAGACTTAATCATGTAAGCACATTTCCTTCAAAACTGTCACACTGGGAAGCAACACTTACTCCAAAGAATGTTTTAGAACTCCTCACTGAGTTCTAAAAAAAACTCCCTTAATACCAATTTAATACCAAGCCATCTCCTTACTTTACAGCATTGCAAGGGAGGTGAATAATATTCTGTTTGATCACATAGTTTGTTCACCAGACTTAATTCTGATCAGCCATATCCCAAACTCCATCCTGCCCTCAGAGGGTACAGACGTGCTGATGAGGAGGCCAGCCAAGCACAGGTTGCATATACATCTTTGAATTGCTGGTTTGCTTTTCAAGGTGTATGAAGAAATAATTAATTTGTATAGATGATTGTAGTGTGAAATATCAACCTCATTATCTTTGGTCATACCTCAAAAATAATAGCAGTGCTTGTCCTCCTGACCTCTCTTGCTCCGAGAACCATCTGGACTCCATTTCCCCCCTGGTCCCGGGGAGAGGACTCATAGTCCCATTTCCCAAATAAGAATATCGAGGCAAACTGAAGTTCAGAATAGGGCTGCTTTTGCGAGGCTTGCAAATGGATTAGGATCTAGAATATGACACAGAATCGCTAAGCAAAGAGACCTCTGGGAGGTAGGGCTGGGGCAGAGAACTTGGGATGGGGCAGAGACAGACGGCGCCAAGAGGAAGCAAGGTGAAAGCCTGGGAGGGGAGGATCTGGTAAAGGCAGTTTCACCAGGAACAGGCTGAGACCAGGTAAAGACCAGAGGGGAGACCCAGCGGTGGGGTGAAGACCTCACTGGGATCTCCCCCTGCAGCTGGCAGTGGGTTGCATGGTGGCCCCAAGTCTCTGCTCCTGCGGGGTTCTTGTCAGTGTGTGCATGACCCAAGGAGGGAGCCAGGAGGGACTCCAAGGCTCCTGGCTTCCAAGCGCTGCCCGAGGAGAGGTGCCTCACCCTCAGGAGAGCTTTCCCGGGCAGGAATTTAGCCTTCCAAGCAGTTGGACAGGCTCTGGAGATAATAAAGAAAGAAGGTAACAGAGTGGATCTGCAAAGCCTTTAATACACAGCATTAACGGGTAATGGGAAAATCGATGGGACTATATAGCAGGGTCACCCCAACTGCCAGCAGTGCTGTCATGAACGGGACAGTTGGCGCTCTAGCCACTGCAAGGCCACTGGGCAGGACCCCAGCCTGACCTCTTCCGGGCTCAGATGGCATCATGGACACTGGGACTTCCTACTTGGATCAGAACCCACCATCTTTTCTCCCGTGAGCACACCGCCTTCTCCCAACCCTGGCCAAGTGACGTAATAATAGCCACCATTTATTATCACTTTCTGCGGGCCAGGCTCTGGGCCAAGAGCCTTCTGAATTGTTGCATTTAATCCTTACGACAACTCTATAAATTAGTCACTATTACCAAAGCCTGCGTTTCGCATGTAAGTAAAAGAAGATCCAGAGAGACACGTGTGTCCTTGCTCGCTGGCTGGGAGAGATGGTGGTGGGTCAGAGCAGAGCATAACGTGGGAGCTGCAAAGGGTCTTGCAGCATCTGGCCTGACCCCTCAGGACAGAAGAGTACAGCGACTTGCCCTGGATCATACAGCTGCTCCGTAGAAAATGAGTGACTATAAAGCAGGTGTTCTACCTTTTAGTCCTATGTTCTTTGTCCCCATTATATCATCTGATCATTTCCATCCGCAAAGCACACACTCCACTGGCTTTGGACTTCAGAGTCATTCATTGTAATTAAAGGGATGGTCATTTAGGAATTGTTTCAATTTGATGCAAAGTTACTAAAGCCATTCCCTGTGTTCTGGCAGAGTGTGTGTGTGTGGGGGGGGGGGGTTGTCACGCAGGAGACCAAGAGCAAGAAGGTCTGGTTATTGTTCTTAAACAACAGCATCTGGCTGGGGAGAGAAAAATACACAGACCTGAAACAACCTTAGAATAATTCTAAGACAACAAATAAATGAGTGTGAGAGCAGGCAGAGTTAAGCGTTCTCACTGTCTGTTGGGGAATTCGCCGTAAAGGAAGGTGGGCTCAGCCAGAGAAGGCTGTGGGGGCAGGGAGGGGTGAGGAGCTGGGCACTGGGCCATTACAGAGGGAAAGGTTGGGGTGAGAGAAAGTGGGCTGGGGGCCTGTCTGGTGGCAGAAACTGCCAAAGCAAAGGGCTGTGGCTGGAGAGAACACAGCAGACAGGCAGGGAAGGATTCCCGCGGCTGAAGCAGGGAGATGTGAGTTGGGGTCCGGGGGACCCGGACTCCGTGTGGAAGCCAATGTGGAGTTCATGCAGATGGTGAAGGGAGGTAAATCAAGATGACAGGGACGAGCTTAGGAAGATGGAACTGCCGCTCAGCACCCTAGGAGAGTTGGAAGAGTGGAGGACAGAATTCTAGGTAGGAGGGTGGTGAAGGGAGCCTTCCAGGCATGAAGAGGTGGTGGTAGTGGGGGCTGGTGTGAGGCCAGAAAACAATCAAGGGGTGAAGCCCAGAGAGGCCGCCGGGAGGGGTCACCCAGGTTTGGGGTAAGGTTTGCAGTAGAGAGGGCGTCAAGGGAAATCTGCGTGTTACAGGTGTGAGAACCCAGGAGATGGGTGGCAAACGGGGTGGTTTGGGAATTGAGTTCAAGGGTATGGAGTGCGGGAGGGAGGGAATTATTTGGGAGGAGGGACATCAGGCCATACACAGGAAGACCCGGGGAAGGGAAATAATTGGAAAAATAGCTTTCTTTGTTTGAGGACCATTTTCCTTTGAGCTTCTTATGGTAAAGATGTTTCCATGGTGGGTTTTCCCAAGTGTTTCCTCCTGGTAGCCTCTCTCCAATAGGCTTGCTGTGAGCCACATGGAGTGGGTTTAGGGGCAGGGGCCGGGGTGCCTGGAGCCAGGACAGTAAAGGGCAAGCTCACAGCGCAATCGGGGGACCAGATGAGAGGCATACAAAGTGCTTACCCATGTAAGCACACGCACATGCACTCAGGTGCTCAGTGAGTGTTGCTTCTGCGATTACACAACCAGGTGTCCCATACCCTACTGTTCGAGCTCCCAGACCATCAAGATAGATCAGGATTTCTGTGGATTGTGGAAAGCAGGTGGCGTTGGAGGAAAGGCTGTTAGCTTGGGTTAGCAGGACAGTCTGAGGCAGCAGCTTGTCCAAGCTCACCCAAGTGTCTCCTGCCCTGGTCTCCCGAGGGGCTTATGGAAGCTGCAATTCCTTGGCCCTCTGCAGACCCAGAGAGCGGAAGCTTGGGGGGCAGGCCTTGGAGCTGTATTTTGAATAAGCTCTACAGGTGATCCTAGAGTAAACTGAGGTCTGAGAACCTCATTTTATCTGCTAACGTCAAACTCCTTGGCAAGATCTCCAGCCTATGTGATCACTACCAAAGCGACGGGGAGCTCACTCCCCCACTGACCAGCTCACGGATCTCTTTGGAGTGAGTTCTTTGTTAATAAGGTATCTCCCAGCCCCTCCTGACTCAAACAAATGAGAGGCAGGGGAGGGAAGAAAAGGGAGGTGGGATCTGGCAGCAGGGAAGAGAGGAAGACCAAGGACACAGGAAAGGACCGAGCAGGGGGCTCAGGGCTGCGTGTCACTGGGGCGAGGAGAAGGGAGCGGCCAGAGCTGGCTCCCTCCCGGCGCGGCCACGCCGGGTTATTAAAGGAAAGAAGAATGAGTCTCTGTATCTCGGTGGAGCAGGGCAAGAGTCATCAGCAGACGTTATTAAAATCCTTTCCTCACCAGTGAAAGACACTTATCGCTCTTCATCAGCAAAGCTCTCTCTTTTTGAAAAGGAAAATCAACTTAACAGGTGGGGACTGTCCTTTCACTCCTCCTGTGAAAGACTTCAAGGCTGTCTGCCTCCTGACGGCCCCCCAACTGGTGTGGGGCCCACAGAACACCCCCAGAATGGCAGGAGAACTCTGGGCCCACAGTGTCTTGGCACCGTATTCACGAGGGGGACCTCTCACCCACAGTGGGGACCCAGGGGGGACAGGGCGGGTGGCCGCAGGCCCTGGATGCTATGGCTACAGTGAAGACTGGATCCCTACACAGGAAATCGTTTGGGGGCAGTCCTGCAGGGTGGCTGCAGGGGGCAGGGTCTGAGCTGAGCCTCAGGTTCCTGCTGGTGTTCCTGCACCTGCTCTTAACTTCTTCCTTCCGTTCCCCATCCCACCAGAGCCTTCTCTCCTGAGCACGTCACTCCTTTGCTGACAAAGATTCAGAAATCGCCCACTGCGGCAGAAATCCATCTGCACACTTTAGGTCAGGCCCTTAGCTTGAGGCTCTTCCCGTAGGGGCTGCAAGAGACCCTCCAACTCTCTACTCACCTCGCCTTGCCAGGCCACGGGCTGGCAGTACCAGGCCCCATTCCCCGAGCCCACGCTGCCCTTGCATACCTCCCTGCTTTTGCTCAAGGCAGTTGTTCTCCTGTAATGCCTTTCTCCCTCTTCTCTGCCAGGTGATCCGCTTCATGGTCCAGCTCAAATGCCTCCTCCTCTGGGAAGCCTTCCCTGACCTTTCCAGGCAGAACTAATTATTTCTTCCTCCAGGCTCCCATAGCAGGCATGCTACTGTTTTAACAATTACCGCACTAAATTCTAGTTGGTTGTGATCCCTTGTTTATATCTTTCTTTCCTCATTAAAGGAAGTTCTGGCAGGAAGGTGGGGGGCGCTGCATCCTGCTCCTCTTTGTAGCCCTCACAGATCTAGGCCTGGTTCTTAATAAAAATACTAGCTAGCTTGAACTGATGGCTTATTCAGCACTCTGGAGGGCCTCCATATACATGATTTCATGTAATCCTCCAGAGGAGTAAACCCATTTCACAGATGAAGAAATTGAGGCTTGGAGAAGTGAAATGACCTGTCCAAGGACACATGGATAGTAGGTGGCAGAGTAAGAATTAAAAACCAGAACTGTGTGAGTTCAGTAAATGTTTCTGACTAAACAACCCTCCATACCCCACCTCTGGTGCCAGCAGCCTCCTAGGTGGACTGGCAGAGGGACTACGCTGGTGGACACCTCCTGAGCCAGATCCTATCATTCTCGCCTTTCCCAGTGTCTGTGTGCTCAGGCTTTCTCTGCCACCAGGCATCATACCACTTGGTCTGAAGGCCTTTGCCCATTCTCCCCCAGATAAGGTAAGGCTCTAGAGAAGGATCTCTGTCACCTTCCCAGGACCAGCCCCCATCACTCGTCCACCCTTGCTCTCCTCAGTCCAGCAGTCCCTCCCCAGCCCTGCTGCAGCCGCCTACCCTTCTACCCCTCTAGCCTCCGGCTGAGCCTGGAAACCCTGCCCATGACAGTGTTCTCGCTTCCAGCCCCACGTTTCCTGGAACTCAGGAGGGGGACAGAGCCCTGGACAATCGTCACTGTTTCTTCCTTCCCTGGGGGATTCAGGAGTAGATCATCTCTTCCCAAGCTCCAGTTCTCAAAACCAACTCTGATTTTACAGCTTTGTAAGTGTTCTGAGAATAGTAGTGAGCGTTCTCATCTCTATAGGCCCCGCAATCCCTGGTCCAGAGCTGTGGGGCTAGGCAGATGCCCAGCAAATTGTAAATTGAATGACTTCATGGAAAACCCTGAGAACGTCCATGAGTGATTTCCAAACACGCCACTCTCCATCTCAATACATCTTGACATGTCCCTGCATCCATCTTCGTGTCACTTCTTCTGGTTCTAGAAAGAATGGTGTCTCCTATCCCCTCCCTTTTAAACCTGACCCCTCCATCTCTGCTGTGCCCCTGTCCTTGGGGAACAACTCTCCCAGCTGCTCTGGGACAGGTCAGCAGGCCCTGATGGCCTCCCCTCCACGGGCTCTAGAAACCTGGATGGATCCTGCTTTGAAAGACCAATAGAACTCATTTCTATATCCTCGAAACCCAAAGTAACTAGATACCAATCGTACAGTAGGGCCTGCTGCAGGAAGGAAATATGGGGCGTGGTCTAGCGGGGGCAAATCACAGTGTTGGTTCCTTAGTGCCAACGACAGTGCCTGGGACATGGTTAAAGCTCCATAAGTATTTGTTCGATGAATAAACGAATGGATGGCCATTGTGTTTGTTATACTTTTCTGTTCATTCCAGATCTGTCTATCCAACATCACTATCGTTCTGGCTCTTTTACTCCAAGGACTTTTCTCTACCCTGCCCCCAACCATATCTCATGGTTAGTTCTCATCTTCTCATTGTCCCATGGTCTCCCCATCCTGTAAAACATCCCAAGGATCCCAAAGCTCCCACCTACTCACTTCCATTATTTGTACAACCCTTTCCCTCCCTGGGGTCTTCAGGCTCCCCCCTCCTCCAGTTGCCTGAATACCCTTATCTCTTCCCATCTTTGCTCAGCTCCCTACAAACCTGCACCACGATGGGCTATTTCAGCAAAAAACTAGGGCATCTCTTGCCTCAGACCTCTGGCCACTGCTCTGAATGGCTCTGAATGGCTCTTTGTCTTTCTTTCTCTGCAAAGGGAGATTGCCTGAGAGCCATGCAGGTCAGCGTCACTACAAGTGCATGCTGACTGGCTTCAGCTGCTTGACAGCATTTTTAAAAAAATGTGCATTTAAACAATTTTATAAAGGGGAAAAAAAAATCTCTCCACCTCCTCACACCAACCGTTTACATAATTCAGTGACCTTTTATGAACCATAGCATTGTATTAGCATCATTTCCCGGGTTAGAAATCAACTCATCCATCCTATTTCATACTGTACCTCGTTCACCTAACATTTTTCTGTATACACTTTCTTCATGTTTTGACAGAGAACTCCTATTTATCACTTGAAATGGTTATATAATATTCCATCATATTAATGTTCCATGGTTTACTTAACCATTCCCCGATTGTGGAGCATTTGGGGGCTTGCCAGGATTCTCCTGTTATGAACAGGCAGCAGTAAACATCCTTTTGCAAATAGTTCGTATTTCCTTTTCAGTTATTTTCATGGCATATATTCCCAGAAGAGAGATTATTGGGTCAAAGGCCAGAAACATTTTTGTGGCTTTTTTTTTTTTTTTTCCACAAAGTGCCAGACTGGCTTCCACAAAGACTTTACCAATTTGCAAATCTTGGGTCCTTTCATTCATATTTTGTAGCCTCCTAATGATTTTCTACAGAGTTGGTCCAAATCTCCAGGGTCTGCCTGGGGCTTCCAGCCACTCTCACCCTCCAGAAGTGATTTTACTGAGAAAGTTACAGGCACGTGTCTCCCAGTTTGCTCAACTCTCTTCCATGTCAACATTTCTCTTTTCACCCTGGCTCCCCTCTTAGGGTGATCTCTGAGGAAAAGGTGCCCAGTTTCTTCCCAGCACACCTCCCTGCTGCATAGTTGACCTTGTTCCTTCCTGTCTCTTCAAAATCATGCGGCACTCACTTTTCGACCCTTTATAGCATCCATCTCTCTTGCTCTTTCTCCACAGCCCACAAGCATCCCCTTTTTATCTCCCTTTTCCTAAAAGCTGTCAGCAATTTCCCTTCTCTCCCAAACTATTCTCTTCTGTCGCTGTCCGTCTTTCTGAAGGGATGAGCCCCACATCACCTTCTCACCTGCCATTTCCTTCTCTGTCTTTTGCTCTTTTGTGGATGACCAATGCTCAACTGAAGTGGCCATCTCGAAGCCACCAATAATTTTCTTAGTCACCCAAACAAGTGATTTTTTTTGTCAGTCATCGTCCTTAACACCTTGTTGACTAGTGTGTCCACTTGGAAATTTTTTCCTGCCTGGGATTCCATGGCAGTGCTATTCCCTTAGAGCCCCTCTCTCCTATCAGTGTTGTGCCTTTAGAAGAATCTATCCTTGGATCTTTTAGTCAACTTCAAATTACCGCTACCTCTCACTCTATGGCAGCCAAGAGAATTAGGGGAAATTGATCCTGACTGATCTAAGGCTATGAGTATAAACCCATTTCCTACCACAATAATGGTTCAGGGGAAAGCAGACCAGTGCCATCACCATGGGACATTTACTGGTGACCTATGGTTACTCCGTGAGATCAAAGCTCAAGCCTTATGTTTCATAGTTGAGGAAATCCAGTGCTTTCTCTCCTCTTGGATATCAGTGATAAAGCATATCAATCTAACTGCTAATTGCTGTTGGCCACCATCTTAGAACCCTGAAGCAATCTAGTACGAAGATGAAGTCAAAACGCAGAACAGAGCAGAGCTGGGAGAACTGAAGCATAACTGATCCAGACCCCTGATTGTGTAGGCTGGTCAGAAGCGGGGATTTTTCAGTCACATGAGTCAATAAATTCCTTGTACTATTGAAATCATAAGGCTTAGGGCTTCTGTTACTTGGAATTGAAACTTGTAACCATTATCGCCCTCTTCACCGTTTCCCTTTATACTTTTTATCTCATCGCTCTCCCCCTTTCTAGCAGGTTCCATGATCCCATCTATGTGGATGGTTCCTCTACAGCCCTGTCTCCCCATTTCCAATTCCAGCATTGCCAGCTTTTTACAGAGTAGCTGTATGTGGTCTATGAAGCTTTCATTTTAGTATTCAACACCACCTATTTCACTACCACCCAAACCAAATCAACTTTATTTC
Organism: Mustela erminea; assembly: GCF_009829155.1. Classification (NCBI taxonomy): domain Eukaryota; kingdom Metazoa; phylum Chordata; class Mammalia; order Carnivora; family Mustelidae; genus Mustela; species Mustela erminea. Next base: position 62,336,754 of record NC_045627.1, read on the forward strand.
CCTCCTCCATGTCTGATCATTCGGTTGCCCTAGATTGAAACTGTAGAGTCATCCCCATACTTCTCTCCTCCACGTCCCTCTATCAATGGTTATGGTCTCACACTTAAACCTCTGGCTGTATCCTCACCTTCATTATCTCGCTCTCATGTTGACTCTCTTCCTAGTTGGTCTTTCCTGCCTCCCGGCTATCCCAGCTGCTGACCCAACACAACACCTTTAGCAGAAACGTCTTCCTAAAACAGCAAAGCAAGAAAGCATTTTCAATGATTTCTCAGTGTTTTAGATTTAGACCACACTTTGCATCCTAATTCTGTAAGTCTTCCACTGCAGGGTCTCTCCTGATCTTTCTGATATTATAATCCCGTTACTTTCTCCTTGGTGCCCAAGAGACGGCCAAAGTGGGCTGTTTCCAATTTCTTTCCCATCTTGCTGCCAGTGAGATGGATCCCACCTGGACCACCTTCCCTTCTTATTTCATCCATTGAAATACTGCTTATCCTTTAAGATTCATCTCAAAAGACATCTCAATAAGGTATATTCTGATTTCCCCGAATAGATACACATTTCTTTGTCGAACCCCTACAATGTGTAACTCTCGTGACACTCATCAGAATAGAGAAGTAGACTTTTATTTTTGTATCTTTTAAGCACAGAGCACGGGGTCTTGGAAATAATAAGTGCTTAAATAAATACTCCCTACGTTAGCCTGAATCAAGGGCAATGTTATGGAGAGGAGATGCTGTAAGAAGGCGCCGGACAAGGAGTCTTATTCTTTTACCTGCAGATTCACTAGAACCTTTTTTTTTTTTTTTTCTTTTTCTTTCTTGTAAAAAAGCTAGGGATTGGTCAACTACTTTATTTGGCACTAAGTACGACACTTGAGAACTCTTGCATCCTGGGATGATTCGGAGCCATGGTTCTCTGAGCTTGGTCCGTATGCATATTCCTGGAAGCTGAGGGCTGATATCTGAGCAGTATAGCTATTAAGCCTGGCGGGGCGGGGGGGCTAGAGAGGGAAAATGACACAAGATGAAACCAGAGAGGGAGACAAACTATAAGAGACTCTCAATCTCGGGAAACAAACTGAGGGTTGCTGGAGGGGAGGGAGGTAAGAAGGATGGGGTGTCTGGGTGATGGAGACTGGGGAGATTGTGGGGAGCACTGTGTATTGTGTAAGACTGATGAATCACAGACGCGTACTCCTGAAACAAATAATACATTATATGTTAATAATAATATAAAAATCTAAAAACAAAAAAACCACAATGGACTAGGAGTCTGTGGACCTGAGTTCTGGGCCTGGAATTTCACTAACTAGCTCTATGGCCTCAAATATGTCTTTTCACCACTCTGGGACTCTCTTGCTGCTTTACCTGTGAGACAGTACAGTCAGGTCACAATGTTTCTCAAAGCGTGGGCCTCAGAACACTTGCATCAGAGTCCCCCAAAGGACTTCTAAAAATTGAAATTCCCTGGACCCAAACCGGTACTGCTGAAAATGACTCTTGGGAGAGAGGGTCTAGGGGGTCTGCATTTGAGCAAGCTCCACGGTGAGTAACATTCCCACTCAGGTTAAGGCCTCTAGAATTTTGGAATTACAAAGTTCCTTTTATTCTAAGATGTGGGGGTGACTGGGTTCAGTAGCAATTTCAGTTATTTTGCGGTGGTAAGTAGAATGGATGCGGGAGTAATCCACAGGGCTTCTTGCCTTCAAAGTGTTTGTGAAGCGAAAGGTTAGAGCAACCCTGGTCCACGGCCTGCTTCCAGGGCCCTAGCCCCAGGCCCTCGCTGCCGCTGCTGGCTGCCTGTGGGTCCGCCTGCTGCCTCTTTTCTCATCCCTCCCTCTCTCTCCCCCCCTTTCTTTTCTCCTTTTCCTTTCTTCTCTTCCCCTCTTCCCCTCGTCCATCTTCCCCCCTTCCTCCTCCTCTCTCTCTCCCTTCTTCCTCCTTTTCTTTTTCATTTCTATTTCCCATTCTTTCCGAAATCCCATCTGCACCTGCGGAAACACATCATTAGCAGAACATTCATTTGCACTTACCTAATATACTTTTTTTTTTTTTTTATGAAGTCTTTCCGGCTCCCTCAATCAGCTATGAACATTTCCTGCTCAGAACTCATAAAGCACTTTGAACCTCTCTTATGCCATTAATCATATTTGGCTGTGTAATATTTCTAGGTCTACTCTATCGTATGCCCCTGGGGAAAAGGCTGCTTTATCCATTGTTATTCCCCCCTTCTACAGTGCCTAGCATGGGGCCTTGCCCACGTTGATAATACTTCGCACATGTATAGCATATTTTGGTTTAATAAACATTTTCACAGACATTGGTGGATAGCAGACACTGGATAAGAATTTGTTGAATGGATCCATGAATGAATTCCTCTATTTTCCTTGTCTGGGATTTGAGCTTATCTTATCTCTGTCTTGGAGGCAGGCTTGGACCCTGGCAAGGCCATTGAGCTTGGACTCTGAGGTCTGAGTTGGAAAGCTTTTTCTACCTCTTAACAGCTGGGTAGTTGGGGTGAGTTGTTTAACCTCTCTGAACCATGATTTTTATCTGTAAAGTAGACAGAGAATACCTTATTTCTAGGGTTGGAGATGAACTACACGTACCTGTGAACACATCTGGCACATAGCAGATAATTTTAAAATACTAGTTAATGGAAACTCTTCCCTTCCCCCAACACTTCACTTCTATTGGACTGTCCCTTAGGACAAACACTGGCTTTTCTAAATCTTTCCCTCCAGATTCATATGCTGTGTCTTGGTGCACTGCATACAAAGATGTGCAGAATACATTTTGTGGACTCTTAAAAAGTCAATGTGATAAGGCGAAATACATATGGAAAACACACAAGCTGAAATGAACAGACTGTATTTGTTAGGAATCTTTGCTGCAGGGTCTATAAGCCCAAGTCAAACAAGCTTAAGGGGATAAAAAAAAAGAATTTATCGACTCCCACAAATGAAATGTTCTAGAGTGGGTCTGGTTTTAAGCACTGCCTCATCCAGGGGTTACAATCCCAGGGTGAGAGTGCTGTCTCTTTTTCTCCAGCTCCGAGCCCTGCTTCTGTGGCTTCATTCTGAGGCAGGATCTCTAGTCGGTGGGAATGGTGGCTACTTGTTTGTGAGCTAAAAGGGCTCACAACCTATCTTTGTGTCTGCATGCAGATCTCATGGAAGGATTCTCATTGACTCTGCTTGGGTCCTGTGCCCGCATATAGACCAGAGAGTGGGTCCGAAGGATGTAGTACTATGGTTGGCTCAGTCTGGGTTCCTTGCCCACCCCTGTGGCCCATGGGGAAGGACGCAGTGGTTGACCAACAACAAGAATGAGGGGGAGGTATTTCCTCTAAAAGAAGGGATATTGGAGAACAAAATTTATTTAGTGAACAGGTAGAAAATACATCCTTTTCCGTAAGAGGCTTTACGTTTAAAACTGCTTGCTTTGTCTTATTTAAGGGGCCCAGCTTTATTCACTGTTATTGGGGAAAATAAAACCATTGAGTGTCACTAAGGCTCAGGCCCAGGACCAAGGTGTGGGGTAAAGCTGTCTTTAAAAAAAAAAAAAAAAAAGCAAGCGGGGGCTCCTGGGTGGCTCAGTTGGTTGAACATCGGACTCTTGGTTTCCACTCAGGTCAGGATGTGATCTCAGGGTCAGTAGGATGGAGCCCGGCATTGGGCTCTGCAGTAGGCGTGGAGTCTGCTTGTCCCTCTCCCTCTGCTCTTCCCCAACTCACACACTCTCTCTAAAATAAATAAATAAAATCTTTAAAAACAGAACAAATGAAGACCAGCTTTGAAAATTCTGTGAGCAGACAAAATCAGTTGGGTCATACAAACAAAGCTCGATTTAGCTTATTTGCAAGACTAACTTGACCTGGGTCATTCCTGGCTTATGCCTCTGAAAATTTTAAGCAAAACTTAAGCTGTTTCCCAAGGTTGATGGGAAGTAACCACTGACCACTTTCCTAGCTTATAAAAAAAAATCCTGACATTATAACCAGTCTCTGTGAAGAAAAAACAGTCCCTGCTTTTTCACTATATATACTGCTTTGTAAAGATAGACTGCCGAGCCCCATTCCATGTTTTGGCTTGAGTGCTCCCAGTTTGCAAATTGCCTTTTGGTGTGTGCATGCTCAACTTCTACTAATGGCTACTTTGGTGATTCACTGGTATTGCTTCTATTATTTCTGAACTTTGACATTTCATGGTGTGGGAAGTGGAATTCAAAGAAGACCCCTATGACTCTGAGGCCCCTAGGTGGACAGGTGCTGGTGAATTCCCTGCTGTCTTGCTGCCCCTGGGATTTGAGGGTAAGTCTCTCTTGAATCCGAGCGTCACTCTCTTTGTGTTTGGAGCTTTCTGACTATCTTGTGCATTTTGTTTGCTGAAGCGCTTTGGTAAGTCACTATTCTGTTTAAAAGGGTGGGCTGCGTGTGATTTTCTGTGTTTTGGAACTGCTGTTGAAAAACGGGCACCTTCATAGTTAAGACATCTTAGGAATTCTAAAGGCAGAGATGAGTTCCACCTGATCTGTGGGCCACATTCTTGTGCCTCTTTGGAAAACGGATCAACTTTTGTAGTTGTAGTGGCCACTTTGGGGAAACTTTAGTGGGAAATTGTAGTGGCCACTTTGGGGAAACTTTAACTTAGAGAAGTTTATCTTAAGGGATATCCTTATATGTAGTCAAGCTAAGATTGGAAGAGACTTACTTGAGTTAAAGAGGAAAAAAAGGATAATTTTAATATCAAAAGTACTAAGGTAAGGGGAGCCTGGGTGGCTCAATAGGTTGAGCCTCTGCCTGGCTCAGGTCATGGTTTTAGAGTCCTGGGATCGAGCCCCCACAGCAGGCTCTCTGCTCAGCAGGGAGCCTGCTTCCTCCTCTCTCTCTGCCTGTTTCTCTTCCTACTTGTGATCTGTCTGTCAAATAAATAAATCTTAAAAAAAAATAGTACACAGGTAAAAAATCAGAATTTGATTTTCTATTTGTTAGAATCATAAACTTTGAGATTATTGGTCTGCTCATTAAAAAAAATTGTGAACAAAGTTTCTTTATCCTTAATGTAATCTGCCTAGAAAACAAAAATTCTGTTTTGATTTATGAGACTTTTGATTACTTAAGAAAAATTAGTCTTCTCTATTGAAAGAACTGTTTTTTACAGCTATGTAAATTTTTGAATATGTTAAATTTCATGGGAAGCATTGTCAAATAAGAAGTGATGCTAAGGGGCGCCTGGGTGGCTCAGAGGGTTAAGCCTCTGCCTTCGGCTCGGGTCATGATCTCAGGGTCCTGGGATCGAGCCCCGCATCGGGCTCTCTGCTCAGCGGTGAGCCTGCTTCCCCCCCTCTCTTTCTGCCTGCCTCTCTGCCTACTTGTGATCTCTGTCTGTCAAATAAATAAAATCTTTAAAAAAAAAAAAAAAGAAGTGATGCTAAGGGGCGCCTGGGTAGCTCAGTGGGTTTAAAGCCTCTGCCTTCAGCTCAGGTCATGATTCTGGGGTCCTGGGATCGGGCCTCGCATTGGGCTTTCTGCGGGGCGGGGAGCCTGCTTCCCCCTCTCTCTGTCTCTGCCTGCCTCTCTGCCTACTTGTGATCGATCTCTGTCTGTCAAATAAATAAATAAAATCTTAAAAAAAAAAAAAGAAGGGATGCTAAGCTTTCTTTAGGTATAGATTTGTATGAAATTCTTAAAAATCTGACATGTTTTTGTATAATGTTTTCAATCATAATTCCAGCTATTACCTTAAAATATTGTGCATCACAAAAATATCCACATTTAGTGGCCAATTGCATCGTGTGTGTGTGTGTGTGTGTGAAAGAGAGAGAGAGAGAGAGAGAGAGCTCTCGTTAGATCTTTAACGATGGCCATTTTTAAGTCTTTTGTTATCTGCAGACAGCTTTGCTCTGATGCTTTTGCAGAAGTGTTCCTGCAAACATGCTTCATGTTAAAAAAGATCCATGGAAAAGATGGAAAAGATCTTGACAAGTATCCTAAAAGGCAAGTTTCTGATAACTTTAAGATCATGCGCTAAACTGAGCAAGAATTTCTAAAACTTTTATGGAAAACAGATTAGCTATTAATCCAATGTAAAGCAAAAACAAGAATTAATTCCATGACATTGAATGACCTGATGAACATAATTATAATTTTTATGACTTTATTCAAAACATTACTAGTTCTTTAATGTATCATTTTCCATATTTGAAGGGGCTTTTCTTTCCTTTCTTTAAACTGTCTATACCTTATAGTAATTTGGTAAAATCTATCTTTGCAACAAATGTTGAACATTTACGTTTTTCTCCCTAGCTGATCCCTCCAGAATTCTGAAACTCTTACTAAATTTTCTTATTTTTTCATGACAATGTAAGTGCTTGCATAAGTTCCAAAAGAATCTATTCTCCTTGTTTTAAGACACAATTGGACAAGTCCTTGTCTTGGTTTCCAAGCCTTGAGAAGCTTTCAAAAATCCAATCCGAGATTCCTTATGAAAAGTTCTAGCAAAGCAGATTTAAAAGAACTTATATGTTCAATCACTATTCCTGCTGCACTTATGTCAATAATCAGGCCGAGTTATTGAAACTAGACTTAATTTGCAAACAAACTAGCCTTACTTTGGTTGTCTTTGATAGATATGGGGATGATTACAGAGAGAAAAATTGTTTCAGTAATGTGCTTTTGTGGATACCAGATATGATTGCTGCTAATTGTCTTTGGGGTTTTGTTTTCTAGCCGTAAACTGGGCTGGATCCTGAACTTTTCCAGTTTCCTCTAATATTTGGCTAGAACCCTCCAAACTAACCTTTCCAATTTTCTCCCACTCTTTGGACTTGGAATCACTGTGAAACTAAAACTGCCCCTTTCCTGAAGCCATGCAGGCTAAAGCTGGACGACTTGATGTAAACTTCAGGGAAATCAGCGCAACAGCTCATGTGTGGACAATTTTCATGCCTGTGGCTATGTGGCTACTCAGAAGGCTCACCAGAGACATTCATACTGCAAACCAGGAAAATTTGTCCGATTGCCACTGCCCGCCCTCACTGCCATCCAAAGATGCTTAGAACCCGATGTGTAGAAAAATCCTCACTGACTGCTGTTGAAATACAGAAACTGAATTTATAATTTTCTTCAAACTATTAACCTTCGTTTTTCTTTTTTTTTTTAATGATTTTTAAAAAAAAAGACTTTATTTATTTATTTGACAGACAGAGATCACAAGTAGACAGAGAGGCAGACAGAGAGCGGGGGGAAGCAGGCTCCCTACTGAGCTGAGAGCCCAACACGGGGATTGATCCCAAGGACCCTGGGATCATGACACGAGCCGAAGACAGAGGCTTTAACCCACTAAGCCACCCAGGAGTCCCCTTTTAAAAGATTTTATTTTTTTATTTGACAAGAGAGAGCACAAGTAGGCAGAGAGTCAGGCAGAGATGTGGAGGGGAAAGCAGACTCCCTGCTGAGCAGAGAGCCTGATGCAGGGCTCGATCCCAGGACTCTGAGATCATGACCTGAGCTGAAGGCAGAGGCTTAACCCACTGAGCCACCCAGGCGCCTCTACCTTCATTTTTCTTATGTTCCCACAGAAATGCCTCATTAAATCTCCTGCTTGCTCACACCGCATCAAAGCCTGAGGTGAAAGCTAGCCTGTTAGCACGTCCTGAAAGAAAACGTCCTCAGGTTCATCCTGTCCTGAGTGGCCACAAGGATATGGGTTTGTTAACACATAGTGTTGTGCCTGTGTAAATAACTTAAAAAAAAATTATAACACATTTGAGTTATTTAATCGGTTAAATCATGGCTCTTGGGAAATCTCTGCTCTGGGGAATTTCTCAATCCTTGGCTCCTGTTCTCCTTACAGTCATCATATCAACCTCTCTAGTGTGTTACATACTCTTGAGGGTTTTAAATGCCCGGTGGCAGCCACTTGAATGCCAAATGGTACCCATCAGACTCAGAGAATGAATGAAATCAACAATAACCACAAATGATGAAGACGGTGGCTGCGTAGCCCTCTGGCCTGACAGCTAAGCTCGGGGCAACACTGGACGTGTGACTCTTTCATCAGATTCCATCAGGACTGTGAATGGAGAATAGCGCTCTACTGGTTGGTCGCGCTCTCCGCCTGCTGAGACAATGACCAAAAGGAGAGAATTGTTAAAATAAAAATTAGGGGCGCCTGGGTGGCTTAGTGGGTTAAAGCCTCTGCCTCCAGCTCAGGTCATGATCCCAGGGTCCTGGGATTGAGCCCTATGTCGGGCTCTCTGCTCAGCAGGGAGCCTGCTTCCCCCCCCTCACTCTGCCTGCCTGCCTACTTGTGATCTCTCCCTGTCAAAGAAATAAATAAAATATTTTTTAAAATAAATAAATAAAAATTAAAAAAAAATTAAATGGAGACCAGCTTTGAAAATTCCCTGAGCAGACAAAACCCGTTGGGTCATACTAACAAAGCTCAATTTAGCTTATTTCACAAGACTAACTTGGCCTGGGTCATTCCTGAAACTTCTAAGCCAGACTGAAGCTGTTTCCCAAAGTTGATGGGAGGTAACTGTGGACCACTTCCCTAGTACGTAAGAAAATGCTGACATTATAACTAACCCCTGTGAAGAATAAACAGACCCTGCTTTCTCATTATGTGTGCTGCTTTGTAATGATAGTCCCCAGGCCCCATTCCGTATTTTGGTGTGAGTGTTCCTGGTTTGCACACTGCCTTTTTGGTGTGTGCACGATCAACTTCTACTAATGACTATTTTGGCGATGGATTGGTTTTAATTGTGTGTGTGGTTTTTTGTTTTGTTTTGTTTTGTTTTTCGGAATTTTGACAGCAGTGGTGAAAAACACTGGCTTCCTCTCACATAGCTTCCAGTCCAATGAGACCCCTGAAACCTCTCCCTGCACGGGCCATCACAGTTCCTAAGCACTCTCCGCTACATCCGACCCTTGGTTTCCAGGGATGATTGCCAGCAGACTCCAGTTACGGTGCACAAATGGGGAGAAGTATCACTTTACGGCGTTATCACCCACTTAGAACCATCCCTTTGTCGGCTGAACCAGTGTGTCGCCTGGCAGATATCACAGAATCAGAGACAGTGAGATGAAAGGGCGATAAGGCCAGCTCCCTTCAGAGGCTTGTGCTCTGTTCTTGGGGATCCGACAAGGGGAAGATTGGGGGAGTTCTGTGGGTTCTTTTCATTTCACTCTGTATTTGTAATTTAAAAAATGTTGAGGAACACCTGGGTGGCTCAGTCAGTTAAGCATCTGCCTTGTGCTCAGGTCATGATCTCAGGGTCCTGGGATGGAGCCTCTCATCAGACTTCCTTCTCAGTGGGGAGTCTGCTTCTTCCCCTCCCTCTGCCCTGCTCCTGCTTTCTCTTGCTCTCACTCTCTCTAAATAATAAATCTTTAAAAATTGTTTTTAAAATGTGGAGGGGTGCCTGGGTGGTTCAGTTGGTTGGGTGTCCAACTCTTGATCTCAGCTCAGGTTATGATCTGGGGGTTGTAGGTTTGAGCCCCATCTTGGGCTCCATGCCGGTTGTGGAAACTACTTAAGGAAAAGAAATTGCTGAATTGTGGTAAAATACACAAAGTATAAAATATACCATGTTTGCCATTTTAAGTGTATAGTTCAATAGTATTAAGTACATTCACACTGGTGTGTAACCAGTCTCCTGAACTTTTTTGTCTTGTGAAATTGAACCTCTATATACATTAAGTAGCAACTTTCTATTGTCCCCTCTCCCAGCCCTGGCAACCACCATTCTACTTTCTGTTTCTCTGAATTTGACTAGATACTCTTGGAAGGGAAATCCTACAGTATTCATCCTTTGGGGACTGGCTTATTTCGCTTAGTACATGTCCTCAAGTTTCACTCACGTTAGTAGCGTGTCAAGATTTTCCTTCCTTTTTACTGCTTACAAGATTCCATTGTGTATGTCTATACCACATTTTGTGGATGTAAGGTTTTACAGGCTCCATCTTCCCCCGGGTTTCGGCACGAAATGTAAGGTTTTACAGGCGAGATACACATGACACCAGGCGAGTTAGGCACAAGGCAAGGTTTATTAAAGGCGCCCTCGGGCGAGGTTCTGCGACTTGGGAGAGGAGAGTCCGGAAGTTGCACGCAGGCGGGGTTGAGTGGGTCTTTTATCTGGGTTAAGACAGGGCATAGGTTCACAGCCATAGTTAAGGTATTTGGAGTGTGGGTTCACAACTATATATGGTAAGGTATTTGGTGATTGGAGGGTAGGGGGAGTCCTGATGTTCCTGTTTCCTGCATAGGTATCACGTTACTTATGGTGACGTGTCCTCGGCATACGTCCTTCTGGCAGGAGAGTCATTGGACATCATGGGGAAGATCAGCTCTGATGGCCGGAGCCTGGGTATTCTGGAGCTTGGCCACATTGGCCTGAGGTGGGACCCAAAAGGAGTCAGAAACGGACAAGTCCTGTGTTAGACCGGAAGGCATGAGGGCTCAGAGCTCCCTCTTCTGGTGTAGGCTGAGGTAGAGGGAGGGATGATTTCCTGGGCCTGAGGAAGTATGTCCAGGTTTGAGGGAGAGGATCCAGAAGGAAGGGAAATGCCAAACTTTCTCTTCCTCCCAATATGTCCAGCCCTGGCCCTGATGTCACACTTTGTTGACCCATCTTTGGAACTCTGGTCAGGCCATTGGAGATGACTTCTAAACTATAACATTGTACTAATGACTTTAGGAGAGATCTGGACTCATACTCCCAGAACCACCGTCTTCTTCTTCTGAGCCTCCATCAAGGCTCCCCCCCGCCCGACAGCAGCAGCAGCAGCAGCAGGTGGGCAACCCCAGCCCACCTGCCAGCAGAGCATGGCCTCCTGCTGGCCATTGTGCAGCCCCAATATTACTTTTGTTTGCCAGAGTCTCCTCCATCAGACTCGGTGATTCATCTGTTTCTCTGTCGTCTGCGTGAGACTGAGGTTTGGAGCCAGCCATATGCTATGTGCCCGTGCTGTTCCTGGCACCGAAGAGGCAGGTGTTCAATGTGGCTTTGATGGAAGGTGGGAAAGTAGTAGTTCTAAACACTGATTCAACTGGGGGCTGTGTGGTGGTGCCCAGCGTGAGTCGAGTGAGCTGGAGGTTGAGCCAAATAGAAGGCGAGTGTCTAGGGGACTTTGAAATGGCTGCCAAAGACAAGGGAATTGCTTGTTGGAACCAGGCGACCCAGGAGCAGGTTTCACAGCGTGGTGGATCAATACTGTTCTTTCTAAGGAAACAAACAGAATCGATGCCAGCTGCCCCGGGACTCTGAGCAGATCTGAAAGCCATGGGGCCCGTGGATGGAGGCTTCACGCTGACTTGGCAGAATCCAACCATGTGTACCTATTTGGGAGACTGGAAGACACTTCATTGAATTTCATAATTGGAATGGTATCAGGGCCACTGGATATACGGAAATCGAGCAATAGAGGAACATGCAATGGAAGGGGCAAAAGAGTCCTTTGGTGTTTGGGCCGCCATTCTTGCTGCCATTCCCTACCCCTCTACCCACAGCAGACATTGCCCACTGACATCTACGCTTGCTGAGCAGAGAGGCAGCCTCCAAATGTTCTCCCCGGTGTTTGAGGCAGCCACTGCCAAATGTTCATGCCTGGGACTTAATGCGAAGGCTTTTCACCTCCCCTGATTTAATTCAACCTCACATCATTCCAGTAGGTCTCCTCTCTACAGCTTTCTGGAGGGCTGCTCTAGGGGCTTGGAGCCTATTTGGTTGTTGAATAACTCAGACAGTTAAATCTCCAATTCAATTAAAACACACTGTGTTCTTACTGCAGGAAAGGGCTGGGTTAGGTGTTGAGAAGGGACTTGTTTAAGCAGTTCCAGAATCAGCTTCCTTGTAATTCTTCCCATTGGCCCTAGACTTGCCTTATGGACCACACGGAGTATGGTTCTCCACTGGGACCTGACAGTCCTTCCACCACCTGAAGATGATTATGCCTTCCCTAGCTCCTTCCTCCCTCCTTTGTCTTAATTTTTTTTTTTTTCTAGAAGAACTCTTCTAAGTGCTTCTAGCTGTTTCTTACAGATTTGGGCTTTCAGACCTCTCATTCTCTGGTTAGCCTCCTGGGGTCATGCCCCCAATTTGTCTACCTTCCTCTCCAATTGTGGCGCCCAGAACACACACAGAGTACAAACTAACACAGAAGGACATTTAGGTAAAAGTCTCATTTTATGAAAAGGAGTTCACCACATTGACAAAGTGCATCAAGGTGTCTCTAGGCATAGCTTGTTGGAGGTGAATCATGCAGACCCTTGTGTGGACCGACTCCTGTTAATCTTCATGACTTAATGATTATCCTTAGAATTACAGAGGCTCAGAGTTCTGAAGACACTTAAAAAGGCACAATCACGCCCATCTGATGATCTAAATCCAGGTTGTGTGATGCCCTGTGAACGATGGAGGTCTCAAGGATCTCCTCTAGAGAAAAGGCGATTTTTGAAGGCAGGCCATTCCATTTGTGACTCCTGTGTTCAAGAGTTCCTCTTTCTTCGTTGAAACCTGCCTCCTTGTACTGTTAGTCTTTTTTTCAAAATTATTGAGAGTTTCATTTGCTCAGCAATATTCTAGGCATGATGTGTTCACAGGTGTAGGCGTACCTGTGGACATGCAGGCTCCAGAGGGGCGATCAGGGGGGAGGAGGGAGGGCAAGTAAACTCAGATTTTTGTCTCCAAGGAAGTGACACTCTTATGGGGGAAGGGAAGGTCACACACACACACACACACACACACACACACCCCAAGATCACCATCCCAACATGGGCTAGATACTGTGTGGAAGGACAGAGGAAAAGGTAGTTACTTCCAAAGAAAGGAGCAGAGATGGCTTGTCCTTGTGTCTACACAGCAGCCAGAGTTAGGTCTTTAAAAACCAAATCTGATCACATTCCTCTCCCACTCAAAACCCTCCATGGCTTCCTATCACACTCAGAAGGGAAGCCGATTTCCTCCCAGTGACCTATAGGCCTTGCCTGGCACCTGGACACTTCTCACGACTCACATGAACTCTTGCACTTTTCTGTCTGGTGCCTCTGACCTCCTTGCTGTTCCCTGAACCCACCAGATTCCCATCTTAGGGCTCCCACCTGTATGCACTCCCCCAGCCTCCCTGTGGCTTGCTTCCTCACTTCATCCAGTCTCTGTTTGATTGTTACTTGTGCTGAGAGACTTAAAACCCACCCCCTGCCATGACTTGTTACTTGCTGTCCCTTTACCTTGCCTTAGTTACCGAATAACATTTATTACCACCTGAAATTATCCTTACATTTATTTATTAATTGGCAGTCTCCTAGTGGAATGGAAGCTTTAGAAAGACATGGGTTTTATCTGTTCTGTTCCTGCAGCATCGCTAGTGTGACAGACAGGGCCTGACATGTAACAGATACCAAATAAATATTTGAGGAGTGAATGAATAAGTCAATCTTCTGAATAACTTCTCCTAAAAGATGAGCAGCAGTTGATGTTAACATCCAGTGTACTTGATTATAGTTTCCAGAAACAAGTTCAATCTCTTTGAAAATGAGCCCAAATCGTTTCTCATTTGAAATTGGGTGGTGGGTCATACCTTTCATGATTTCTCAAAGATTTTTTTTTCTTTTTCTTTTTTTTCCTCAAAGATTTTGATGGTGGCTCTGAGATCTGCAAATTCTTTTGGCTCTCTGGGAGATTTTCCACATAGGCCTAGGGACCTAGACAAATCGCATGCACAGAGAATTCACATCTAGCATGAGGGTTACGTTCTCAAGTCAGCAGAGAAAGCTAAAAGGGACATATCACTGGAAGTTTCCTTGAATATCCTCAACATTGCAACAAATCACTGATTCCGCAGTTGTGCTCCCCAGGCATTGGTTGGTCTGCATTGGGAGCCCTGCGGTATGCAGAATGCGGATCTCTGAACACCCAGATCATTCCTAGTCAGCTAGATGCTTTCCCTAGAGGAGGTGTTTGGGAGCTGATGCTAGGGAGTGCTGGAGCCAGACTGTCTCATTTTCACCCTGGCTCTATAACTTACTTACTTGCTATATGATTATTGGCAAGTTACTCAACCTATCTATGCATTAGTTTCTTTCTTTCTTTTTTTTTTTTAAGATTTTATTTACTTATTTGACAGAGATCACAAGTAGGCAGAGAGGCAGGCAGAGAGAGAGGGGTAAGCAGGCTCCCTGTTGAGCAGAGGGCCCGATTTGGGGCTCGATCCCAGGACCCTGGGGTCATGACCTGAGCCAAAGCCAAAGACTTAACCCACTGAGCCATCCAGGTGCCCTATGCATTAGTTTCTTCATCTGTGAAATGGGAGAGTAGTAGCGCCTGCATCCTACGTTTATACTGAGGACAGAGTTTAATCACGTATGTGATTAGACCAGCACCTGGCACACAGTAAGTATTTCAGTTAATATCAACAATTATTATTTCCCTTTTCATGTTCCAACTGGAACAAGGACTCAATGAGTAGAAAAGGCAGGCAGAATGTCTTAGACTCTTTGAATTGTAATTGCTTGCTCATTTTCTCCTGGTCGCTTTTTTCTTCTCTTTCCCCAAATGCCAAGAGTTGAATTTGTATGATATGACCTTGCTATATGTTGTGTAGGGGCTTTCCTTCTGTTGGGATTCTATCCATTCTTATACTGATTATCACACGATTTCTAGTTTGAACACCTTCACAAAGACTAGAGAAGGACGTGGAACGTCTTGACCTCCTTGCCTCTGTGACCCGTACATTCTGAATTTTCCACCACCAGTAGGTTTAGTCTTTCCGTGCTGTTCTCCTCCAAACACGGCTATTGTGTCCTTTTGGCTCCTTTTAGCTTTTCCTGGAGAACTGGCTCCTTCTCTAGCTTCAGCTTTTTTGGACACTATTTTTACAGATTCATGTTCTTTCCTTTCTTTTAGCACTGAGAAAGTAAAAAAGTCAGGAAGAAAGGCAACACTGCAGAAAATTCATGAAAAATAGTCAGCCAGTTTTTTTTTTTTTAATGTGAGGAACAGAAGAGAGAGAGGAGGCCTGAGGAGTTGGCATGAGGAAAAAGAAGCATTTGCTGTTATATACAGCAGGAGCTGCTGTCCTACCCAATGTGATGAATTCCCAGTGGCCAGAGCTGCGGGAGCAGCCCGCCTGGGATAGGAGCTGACTGTGAGGGTGTGTAAGCCAGATTTGGCCACCTCTGTTCAGTTCAGTTATTATAGGTATTTGTTTTCTTTCTAAGGCCCGAGACCAAATTCCTTGTTTCTGATAGTGAGGCTAGGGAGGGAGGAGCTTAGTAAGATCGGGATAATATTATTGGGATCATCCTTTGATCCAATCCTTGTTCATTCATTCCTTCAACAAATATTTACTGAGTACTTCTGTTCTAGACACAGTATAAAACATTGAGGATAGCAAGGAGAAGTAGAACAGTCTCTCCTCTTAAGTCACTTCTGTCTAGTGAGAAGGAGAAGTGTGAACAGGTAAGGCTCATAGAGCGGCGAAAGGTTAGGGTACCCAGCTGGGAGCCCCTGAAGCAGTCCCCTGCCAGTGATCCCTAAAAGTACCAGGAGATGGGCGAGCAGCTGAGACAGAGGAGGAGAAGGAGCTGGGCCAGGCGTTATATGAGAAGGTTATTGCTGTGGACAATGGGGCTCAGTTCCTTTGGGATTTCTCAGAGCTAGTATAGAGGCTGTCTCAGGGTTATCCCATCAGAGGGTAAGAATCTGGGGTATTGGCCCCGTAACTCCCCCCTTCTGGCTTGCCTTGCCCTCTCTGGGGGAGCACATGCTTGGCGGTAGGCACTAGAAATCCATGACTGTGTAGGAAATGATGGTGCCAAGAGTATATAGGTAGGCACTGACTGGGTCTGTTAGCTGCGCTTAGAGAAACAAGCACATGCTACTACCGAGGCTCCAAAGAGGGGCTCCCAGATCAACTGGATTGGGCCCAAGAAGTCTTCCTGGAAGAGGAGATAGTTGAGCAGTGTCCTAAGGGTTACATCACTCCGCAGCTGTTTGGCAATGGCACAGGCAGAGTCCCTGAGGCAGGACTACATTAAAGATGTTGGATTGAGAGTTCTGTCTAAGGTTAAAACAATTCCTACTTATCACCCTACCCATGGGGCTTGGGGAAGTTGAGAGCGAGACAAGAACTGAAATGGCTGACATCCTCACAATGCTCTCCTCTCCAGAATTGGAGAATGAGAGAGAGAACAGTGAGCAGTGAGCTTGTGTTTGCTTTTTGCAAAGAAAGCCCGAGGACTTTCTGGGTTTGCCCCAAACCTACCCCAGGTTTCTGTCTCCTTGGAGTTAGGTGCTTCCTCAGAACCTCCTTCCATCCCACAGCCCTGCCCAGCCCCCAGATGCTCGCTGCCCTCCCCCCTTCATCAGCACCACCTCCCAATTAGACCAAGGATGTGTCAGTCGGCTGCCCAGAATTGCTCTCCCCACCTTCGGCTTGCCCTGAGCAGAGTTCAGGTTGCACATTTCCCGACACTCAGAGAGACCCATTAATATTTAGCATGTTACATTTCCAAAGCACTTTGCTAACACGAATTGATCTTTCCAGCACCCCCTTGTGAGACAGCTCAGTACTGCTAGCCGTACTGGGGACAGGAGGCTTGGGGAAGATCAGCTACTCGGGCTAGGGCCATGACTGGGGTGAGTGATGGATCCAGATCAGAACCAAAGATCGATGACACCAGTTGTCTCAGCCACCAGACAGAACTCCAGAGTGGCCCCAACCATCCCCTGCCCCCTGCCCTGCCTGGGATGTCTTGGAACAAATCCAGCCTTCTGAAGGTTTAAATAGAATGGGTTTGTCACCCTTAAGAGCGGATTGCTCACAAACCAGCTATTGTTTATGGACCCCTTGTGATGTGTCAAAAGCTGGGACGGATCATTTAGTTCCCACAACCCCTGTCCACCCTCTGTGATGTCACTACTATTATCGTCACTGTATGCATAAAAAAACTGAGGTAAAGGAGGATTAAGTAACTTGCTTGAACTTGCTAGTTGATGCTGGAGCTACTATTTAAAACCAGGCTATTTTGTTTCAGAACCCTCTAACTGTGACGAACCAGCTTGAGGGTGGGTAAGAGGGACCGGGTTAAGCAGAATTACTCTTCGAGAAGTTCTGCTTACTCCCAGGCAATCCGTCATATGCTTTGCAAGATGCTTTGCGGAGGTAAAGGAACTGAGGGTAGGAGGCTGTCAGCTACAGCCTTCTCGAGGAATGAGAGTGTAAACTGAAGTCGTTGGTTACTTGATTTCCTCTGGTTTTACCCTTGGCTTTCCACTCCCAGCCTAAAAGGACAGAGAAACCAGTTCATGCAATAAATGAATGTGGGCCCCTTGGGCCATGCGTTGTCTTAGTTAAGGCACTCATTCTGATGGGGTAGAGACACACGTAGGTGGGGGAGCATTATGACCAAGGATGATGAGAGTTCACGGGGAGAAGGGGAAGAAGTGACTTGCTGGTCCAGAGTAGTTCTGTGGAGGTGATGTCAGTTGGATCCTGAGGGAGGAGAAAGGAAAGAAGGGGCACTTGATGCTCAGGGCGCCGCATGTGCAAAAGGAAGGGGATGCGAATAACACAGATACTTGGAGAGTAACAAGAAGTTCTGTCTGCCCTGAGTTGGCCTTCTTAACTTGAGTGGGCCAGTTTCAGGTCCTGTCATCCTAGGAGGACTAGATTATGAACTCTAGGATATCCCTGAGAATAAAACTGTTTATGACATGTCTAGCCAAATTCTTGCTATTCTGCTGAGTAGAAAAGATGATTTGCTTAACAAATACTCATCAGGTTTCTACTCTAGGTAAGGCAATGTGCTGGGTGTTGTTGACAAGGAATCACAACTTTCTGAGTGATATGGGGCCATGGAAAATAGTTTGGGACTAGGAAGGAAAGTAAAGTAGGAACACTGTGCCTCTACCACTCTCTTAAGAGAGAAATAATTAGCTTTGAGGTTTAAAAAATTAAGGTGTTCCCTACTCACTTCGGTCCCCTATGGGCACAACCTGGCGTAATGCTCATGCCCCTTCTCCTCATTTAGCCAAAACCATTCCCATCCATCTTAGGACTTAATCTTCATGATTAACCAATGAGGTAGGCGGCTTTGGTGGGTCTCCATTTAACAGATGAGGAAACTGAGGCTTGGTGAATCATCTAAGGTTCTATGTTATCTAATGGTAGAAACTCTAAGTAGCAGAATTTAGTAGACCAGTCCTCAGTTAGAACTCTGAGTAGTCAAGTTGTTCTCAGATCAGAATGAACATACCATCAACAGGCCCTTCCTTCCATGTGGGCACCATGGCATCAGATAACTTAGCCATACAGACCTAGAGGTCAAGGGGAAGATAGGTTCTGGGGTCTGGAGTCCATACTATGTGTCAGAGTTCTCTGTTCTTCTTTTCCTCATGAATTAAATGGGAGCTGACTTTTGTTACCCTGCCCTCCTATTGTCCTAAAAAGCCTTATCTTTGCTCTAGCTGATGCCTAATGCCCATACCTTTACTGGTGCTAGTCAAGAGGGAAGGATCTAAGGACCCAGAAGTCCAATAACATTCGGATCCTTCTGTGGTTATTGGCTGAAAGTCACAACAGGGGAGAATTCTCAAGTTGGGGGTAGCAGTTAGGGCCCACACTTCCAAGGGGTTTGGTTGATTTAGTCTCTCTGTCCTGAGAACATTTCCTCCTACATCTTCCATCTGTACAGGTAATTATAGAATTATATTGGGAAGATTTTACTCAGGAAGATTGTATAATGTCCTGCGCAGAGGTTTTGTTTTTGTTTTTTGTTTTTACATATGCTTTGTTCAAACTCTTCATTTTGAAGCTAGGCTAGAGATGACCATGCCCTAATCACTGAGCAGACAAGCTCTGTGGAATCCCTGAGTCTGAGACCAGATACCCTACTAGTTATCCGAGGACTTGCAAAGGGTCATGCTGCTAAAACAAGAGATCTGGCAGCAGGAACACGGTCTGAGAGGCTGTGTAATTTTGTGGTTGAGAGCTCAGACTTCAGAGCCTGATTGCCAGGGTTTAAAGTTCAGGTTTGGGGGCGCCTGGGTGGCTCAGTGGGTTAAGCCGCTGCCTTCGGCTCAGGTCATGATCTCAGGGTCCTGGGATCGAGTCCCGCATCGGGCTCTCTGCTCGGCGGGGAGCCTGCTTCCTCCTCTCTCTCTCTCTGCCTGCCTCTCTGCCTACTTGTGATCTCTCTCTGTCAAATAAATAAATAAAATCTTTAAAAAAAAAAAAAAAAGTTCAGGTTTGTTCCGTATCAGCTGCATAGCTTTGGGTCTTAGCTTCCTCTGGTGCAAGGTGATGGTGCTGTTACCCAGAGTGAGATGGAAAAGGAAAGAAGCCTCAGGTCATTTCAATGCCACAGTAAATAGTCATAGGTCAGCAAAACGAAAGCAAAGCAGAGCAAAGTTTTATTGAAGTCCACATCAAGGGAAGAGCCGGCCAATCAAGACAGACAAGGGCCCAAAAAACTCCAGGGTGTGGGCTTATACTAATATTTTCTTTTGGGTGGATCCTAGGGTCACAACCTCTGAGCGACAGGCCTGGATTCCATAATAATTAGCC
Source organism: Mustela erminea (assembly GCF_009829155.1). Taxonomy (NCBI): domain Eukaryota; kingdom Metazoa; phylum Chordata; class Mammalia; order Carnivora; family Mustelidae; genus Mustela; species Mustela erminea. The sequence continues at coordinate 62,356,332 of NC_045627.1, forward strand.
AACAAACTGTGTCCTTTCCCAAGATGTATTCAAAATACCTGCAGGGAGTAGGAAACCCAACATTATTTCTATTCTAAGGACAGAGGTTAAATAAGAACAAAGTGGAGGTGGGACTTTCTGCACCAGTGCAAGAAGAGGAATTAACTCTTCCTCTCCGGGGATACTGCATCGGCAAACTGACTGCTAGATGGGGGGCCTGGGCTGGTCCCTCGGCGGTGCTTCGCTGGACGTCAGGAAGTCAGGAGTCTAAGGTCCATCCCCCTGTTGCTCCTGCCTAGCTTCCTGCCTATCTATAGCAATAGATGGCACCTCGTAGGGTTAATGTGAGGGCTGTCTCAGATCAGACAGTAAAGGGCTTAGCACGCCTCCTGGAACATAGCAGGCACTTGTTAAGAGTTAAGTGCTATTCTTTGCTAAAGGGAGGGCCCTTTTGTTCTCTTCCTGGTTTCCTTCTCTTCCTAGGTCCTTGACCCCCTCCCTAGTTTACATTTCTTTCTTTCTTTTTTTTAAAAGATTTTATTTATTTATTTGTCAGAGCGAGAGAGAACACGCACAAGCAGGCAGAGTGGCAGGCAGAGGTAGAGAGAGAAGCAGGCTCCCCACTGAGCAAGGAGTCTGATGCAGGACTCGATCCCAGGACCCTAGGATCATGACCTGAGCTGAAGGCACTGGCTTAACCGACTGAGCCACCCAGGCGTCCCTAGTTTGCATTTCTGAAGCCCGCTGCTCCAGTGTCCTTTCTGGTCAGGGGGTGCAAAGATAAAATAGCTTGCCCAGGGGCATACCTTTTTTCTGTACTGTTTACAGCATCACCTTAAACCAATACACCACAGCTCATTTTAATCCACGAACTAAGGGCGCTTTAAACCAACCATTCCTTATTTATTCTGTTCACCAAAAAAAAAAAAAAAAAAAAAAAAAAAAAAAAAAAAAAATCAAGGTCCTTTGGTTTCATGTTCCTTTATTGTATTTTGTAAGGCACTGAGCACATATTGGATACTATGTAAATGTGACATACTCTAACAATAGTAACCGAGACAGATGAGAAACTCAAGGAAGCAAAGTCACCATTGTGAAGTTAGCCTTTTATTGATGCGCTGAGTGATTTGGGAGAGACAATGTGGCTCCAAGGCTAAAGAGCCTGCCGGGATTCAGAAGGCAAAGGTTTGACCCTCAGTCACAGCAGCAGCTCTGGAGACCCCAGGCCGGCGGCTTCCTTTCTCTTGACCCCAAATTCTCCCCAGGAATACTGGGCACAATGCCCTAAAATCCTCTCCCAGGGATGTTAAGCCAGGGATGCCGTATGTGGTTGTGCAGATGGTACCCAGCACAGGGGTGTCCCCCGAGGGAGTAATTGGAGGTTGAAATGTAGTCTCTGCTCCGTTCATCATTCTGGGCACCCTGCTGTATCCACCTAGAGGACGGAGCACCTTTTTCTTTCTTTCTTTTTCTTTTCTTTTTTTTTTTGAAATTTGCCCAAAGGTACTGTGTGGGCTATTGGAGGCCCTATACGAAGCAATGTGACCTTGACAGGGCGCAGGGCTTAGCATGTAGAATGAAGGAAATTGTTGAACACACAGCTATTGAACACCTACTATGTACCAGGCACTATTCTAGGGGTTGAGGATATGCAGATAAATATGAACAACCTCTGTCCCTGGGTCCTTTCTTGCCTTCACCAACCCGTTGTCGCCTACCTTTGATCTTTCAGCAAGTCCTATAGACTCTGTTTGCAAAATACCTGTCAAACCCACGCACTTCGTTTCACGGCCAGCACTTGGTTTCGTTATTTCTTACCTAGACTATAGCCACAATGTGCTCCACTTCTACTGTGGTCCTCCAAACAAAACCAAGAGTGATCGGATCAAAATATATATTGATAACATCACTCCCTTATTTAAACCTTTTGGTGGCTATAATTTAATCCAAGGTCCTTCCTGTGGCCTCAGGGCTATGCACACCTAGTTCTAGTTAGTTGTTGTTCTTCGTTGTCTTCTTCTTCTTCTTTAAAAGATTTTATTTATTTGACAAAGAGAGATCACAAGTAGGCAGAGAGGCAGGCAGAGAGGGAGGGAGAAGCAGTCTCTCTGCCCAGCAGAGAGCCCATGGCTCCATCCCAGAACCCTGAGATCATGACCTGAGCCGAAGGCAAAGGCTTAACCCACTGAGCCACTCAAGCACCCCTAATTATCTCTTCTTGTCATCTGGATCACTAAACCAACATTCTGCCTGAAGTCGTCAGGGTCCTCCAGAGAAATAGGAACCAACAGGATATTTATCAATCTATCTCTATCTCTGTATGTTTCTCCTATTTATGTGTGTGTGTGTGTGTGTGTTTATGAGATTTATACACTTTTTATATCGTGAGGACTTGGTTCGTGTGATTGTAGAGGCTGAGAAGACTCACAGTCTCTTGCTCTCTGCAAGCTGGTGACCCTGGAAAGCCAATGGTATAATTCTAGTCTGAGTCCAAAGGTCTGAGAACCAGGAGATCCAGTGGTGTCCAAGGGCAGGAGAAGACCAATAGACCAATGTCTCAGCTCAACAGATAGGCAAGAAGGGAAGGAATCCTCCCTTCCACTGATTTTTGTTTTATTCAGGTATTCAGCAGATGTGATGATGCCTAACCATACTGGAGAGGGGAATAATCTACTTTACTGAGTCTACTGATTCAAATGCTCATCTCTACCAGAAACATCCTTGATGACACACCCAGAAATAATGTTTAATCTAGGCACCTTGTGGCACAGTCAAGTTGACACAATTAATCATCATATCAACCCCACAGAACTGATGATTCTGTCCTTCAAACAGCCTAGCTTTATTTTGTATAGCCTGATCCCTTCGGCTGGAACACTTTTCCCCTTGACTATCTCCTTCTCAGCCCTCTGGTGCTCAGTGGAATGTTCATCTCCTCAGGCAGGCCATCCCGGATCACCTTGTCAAAGCAGTGTTGTGTTCTCTGTCCACTACCACTCATTGCCAGAATGCTCTGTCACAAAGCAGACCAGCTCAATTTGTAGGTATGGAGGTCTTTTTTTCTGTCTTATCTGTTAGACTGTAAGCTCCTTCACAGTAAGGACCATGCGTTTTTGTTCTCCACTGTATACCCTTCAGCATCTTGCTAGTCTCTTGTGTATTGTAGTAAATAACAATAAATATATGCTAAATGAAGTTGTTACAAGGAATTCATCTAATAGGGGAGTCATCACCACGGTACAATGTAGAGATGCATGAGATGATAAAGACAGTTATATGCTGGCAAAACGACTCTCCAAAAAAAAACCCCCAAAGGCCATGATTTGTCATTTGCTTATTTGCATGGTGGTTTAAATACTCCAGTCACAGCGGATTTCAAGCTACCAATGGCTTAGAAACTGACTTGTAAAATTTCTTAGTATTTAACAGTTGGCTCTTCAAACCTGGTGTGCTCTGGGTCTAGCATGTCACTGGAAAAGAGGCTGGGATGGGGGCAAATGATTACCTAATAAAGAGGCAGTGGTTTATCTTGGGGGAGCTCAGTAAAGGCTTCCTAGAGGAGGTGACACCTGATCTGGGTTGTGAAGGATGGGTATGTTGGCTCAGGCCCTATGCTTCCAAACTGGCTAACGTAGCCCTGCCCCCAGTAGCCCACATTCAACCATCCTGACTCCCTTCTGCTTGCCAGATAGTGATCAGCTGACTCAAACCAATCCTCAGAAAATCCTTCCATGTGGCTTGTGTTATGCTGGGTTTGTTTTTGGTCCAACAGAGGAGAATTAGACAAGGTAGAAATTAGTAAAGGGAGAAAGGGAAGGGTTTTCCAAACAGAGGGACAGCTTTTGCAAAGGTGAGAGAGCAAGTGCAATCCAGCAGTCTAGTAAATCTAGATGTATGTGGGAGGGAGTGGGAGGATATTAGCTCCTGACAGGTTTTGTTTGATAGAGCAGGAGCATATGCTAATTTCCACCCTGGGCTGGAGCAGGTGGCAGAGGGGAAGGGAAAGGGACTGTTTGCTTTTCCTGAATAATTCTTATCACAGCTGGTAATTCTGGGTTTTGGTAATTGTGGTTTTTATTATCATTGGTTTTGTTTTCTGGTATGTGATCATTCGATTTCTATCTGTCTCTTTCAAGAGAGTGTAAACTCCAGAAGGGCAGGTACTGTCTTGCTCGCTAGTATTTTCTCAGCACCCACCCCAATGCCTAGTGTGCATTAGACAATAAAAAACATTCTTGTTAAGTGAGTCAATCACCTGGGGAACCTTTAAAATTTGCTTATGCCCACCTACCTTAAATTAAGATCTGTTATAAATCTTCCTTCTCTGAACCTCCCAACCACAATATGGGATAGCAATGGTGGGGGAGTAGTGGGGCTAGCATTCTTGTTTTGTAAAAGCTACATAAGGGATTCACCTCCATACCTCTTCCCAAATCCAATCGAGTGAATCCTTTAAAGGAGATTACCAAAAGTGAGGCATGATTAAATTTGCCATTTACACAAATGGGCCAGATGGCAGTAGGCAGGACTACACAGAGGTGCTGAGGTGCTGAGACCACTAAAGAAGCCAATGCAAGAAATGATGCTGGTCTGAGTTAAATCACTGGCAGTGGATGTGAAGAGAGAACAGATTCAAGAGATGCTTGGGAGATAGACTCTGTAAGATTCAGTGACCATTTGAGTATGGGTGGGAGAGGAATCTTACGGGAGAGAAGGAGGAATCTAGGTTGGGGGCTGGAGTGACTATTAGTGAATGGGATGGGGGAGGGGTTGTTCCTTGTCAAATTGCTGCATTTGAGATGCCTGTGCGACATGGATGAGGAGTCGTCCCAGGACTATGAAGATGTGAATACAAATGTGGCACTCAGCCCTCACTCGGTGCCCCCAACGTTCATTCCATTGCCAAGAACTCTGGAGAACGCTAATAGTTAAGAGATGGGTTAGAAAAAGAACTCTTGAAGGAGACTGAAAAGGACGGTCTGAGAAGGAAAATGCACGTAAGTAAGAGAGAAAGTAAGGGATAAAGAATGTCCAACAGCCTCAAATGGTGCCTAAAGATTAAACAGGAAGACCTGAAAATTCCTCCCGTTAGTTTGGCAATGAGGATTTGATTGGCAACTAGGGCACTTTCTGGGGGCAGAACCTGCAGGGCACGCAGGAAGAAGCGGATACGAGTTAGACTGCTTTTTTCAAAAAAACTTGGCTGTGAAAGGAAAAGGAGGGATGTTGTGACTGAGCCGGACGTGAGGAGGCCAGAGCACGTTTATAGCCGAGAGGAAGCGGGGAGGGTTGGTAGACAGGAGCGCAAACGCCTTCCCTTCCTCGCCGTTTTTTTGCCAGCCCTCCCCGCACGTGACCTGGAAGCTGCATACGTAGCACCGGCCTGGAAGGACTACAGTCCCCAGAAGGCGCCGCGGCGCGAGGCGGGGGCGGAGTCGAGGCCCGGCGCGCGCCCCAGCGGCGCCAGCGGAAGAGCATGAGCTTCGAGGAGGCGGCGGAAGCTGAGAGCCACGGCGCCCCCGGTAACGAGCAATCCCGCGTCCTTGTTCCTCCCTGCTTTCGCACCCCCAGTCGGGGCTGGTCGCTTCCACTTCTCCCCATACACTTTGGACTAGACTTCCTTTCCCTTTTTGTTTTTTTAACCGGCACTTTTTTCTCCTCACGTGATGCGAGGGGCGGGTCCCCGCCCGGGGCGGAGGTTACTGGGAAGCTGCCGCCCTTCGACCCCTGCGGGCCCTGGGTTGCGGGGTTCCTCCGAGTCCTTTTTGCTGTTCTAAGAGTGCGTGCCCGCTTTGAGCCCTCTTCCCAAGTACTCTCTGCAGAGAGGACATTTCCCCGGGTTTCAACAGGTACTGAGCGGGTCCTTGGCGAACCCCCCTCTCCCCGCCTTTCCTCCCTCCCCTCACCCCCCCAGCCCCGGAGTATGGGGCTGTAGGCCACGGAGGCCGTCCCGAGAAGTGCCCGGGGCGGCCGGCGATTTCCGGGCTGCGAGCCTTTCCAGTGAGTCCACTCGGCTGGCCGGGAGCCCCGGGCTACGGGCTGTAGGTTGGGCGTGAGCTGTCTGTACGGGAGGATGTACTTCCTGGTTGTCTTGGGCGGCCCTTGGAAAATCCCAAGTCCGATTATTAAAAGTTTTCTTTATCAATAAAGACGCCTGTCAGAGTTGAGAAAGGGAAGAAGGTTAGGATTTGGAGTCTAATGCCCTCTAGGAGTCTCAGGTCTGCCACTTGCTGGGCTTGTCATCTTTTGTAGCCCATTTAGCGCAGCCTTGGTTTCTGTATCTGAAAAAAGGGGATGATAGTCTTTGGCCTGCCTGTTTCCCGCTGTTTCGGGGGTCCGACAGAAGTGATATATGTGAGAAAGCATGTATCAGATGTAGCCTCGATATCCTTTCTTCAGTGTAGGGCAGTTGTATTTTAAAACCATATTTACGTCTTTATGAACTCGATTATAATATGATCACACTCTTTGTGAAAATCAAATGAGTTAATAGGTGAAAGTGTGTTTGGAAATGAATACAAGCCATACAAACATTCTTAAGCCATGTTCCTGTTGAAGAGGTGACATTAAGGCCCTAGCACCTGTGGAGTCATTTTTTTTTTTCCTTAAGATTTTGTTTATTTATTACAGAGAGAGAGACACACAGCCAGAGAGGGAGCACAAGAAGGGGAAGTAGGAGAGGGAGAAGCAGGGTCCCCGCGGAGCAGGACACTTGATGTCAGGAAGGCCAGTGCTGGGCTCCATCTCAGGACTCTGGGATCATGACCTGAGCTGAAGGCAGATGCTTAAGGACTGAGCCACCCAGGCGCCCCTGTGGAGTCAGTTTTAAACTTCATCTGGATTTTAAGGTCCCCCAGAATTTGGACACTTCCCTTCCCTCAACACGCCCAACTGTCTACCCCTTTTGCTCTCTCATAACCTTCATTTATTACACAAGTAACAAATATCTAAGCACTTAATGTTCCTCATTTGTGGTGCTGACCTAATGCCTGTTTCCAGCTGGTCTTGTGTTTTCTTCCCCCCCTTTTCAGATACTTCTGGTCCTAAATTTAGCTCTAATGCTAACACAATGCCACTAACCTTGTGGGCACACTAGCTGAAATATTGGGGTTACCTTCACCTATCCTAGGTGTATGTGCTAGAACTCTTGTTTCCTCATGGTTAGGATTCAGAATATAAATAGCCCCTATCCTAGTCTTCTGGCAATTAAGATCTGAGACTCTAAGCAGGTGGCTTTTTGTCTTATTTTTCCCTTAGAGAGAATGGGGATTTTACAATCAACTTTTTCTGGGTTTGGAGGTGTAGTAATTAGGTAATCCTGTATTTACATTGAAATCATTAGCTGGAAAATACTTGAATGCGGTTCAAAAACCAGGATGGCAGTACAGTGCATTAGTTGAATGTACAAAATTGAACAAATTGAGTTCAAATCCTGGTGCTGTGACTTCTGCTCGACTTTTGGCAAATTAGCTGACCTCTAAGCCTGTTTACTAGTCTCTAAACTAGATATAATAACATTTACCTCACAAGGTGTCTATAAGGATTCATTAAGATGTGAATATAAGGACCTTAGTAGTGCCTGGAGCAATTGCTCAATATCTTATTTCTCTTGTAATTGTTGACTGTAATGATGATCAAAAATGATAATTTTAGATAACATATTTCTTGAGATTCTTTCTCCCCCCCCCATAAAATGAGGTAGCTATCCGTATCCCAAAAATACTGTAAGTAGAAGTACTCAGATTGCAGGGTGGTTTTCTTTTTTTTAATTATTTGCACTTTATATAAAGATTATATTATGCCATTTTTTTATTTTTAGAGGTTTCCAGATGCTGTTGAGAAAAGGTTGTTTTTGGGATGTGCTTTGAACTGGTGCTTTATTTGTAACCTGTAGTGAGAATGGGGTTTTCTGTCCGCACATTGTAACTTGTAGTAGAATAATTATCTATGTTTATGACTTATATTGACTATCAACTAGGACAGAGTTTTGTAGAGCATTTTTTGTCCTTCCCCTCATCCCTGCCTTTTAAATATTTTTAATTTTTATTTTTTTAAAAGTCAGACTATTCAACTCTAAAAGTTAGCTTAGTGGGTAGGTTCCAGAAGGCTTAGTGACCTCATTTTTTGAAGGTGAGAACTCTTAGTGACGTTGGTGTATGTGGGTTTGCAAGGAAGTGAGAGTTTAGAGAAACCAAGAAGAAAAGTGAAGAAAAATCTAATAGAGAAAACTAATTTGTTCGTCAAAGCAAAATCTTAAGGTTAAGAATTGAAATGTTATTTTTAATTCCTACAAATAGGTGTTGACTATAAGAAATCCGCAGGCTCAGATACTTAGGAAATGTGTTCTTTACTCTATTTGATGTGGTATCCTCTGGCTCTGCCTTGCCAATTTCATTCTTATACTTATTTATTTTTTTAAAAGATTTATTTATTTATTTGTGTGAGAGAGAATCTTAAGCAGTCTCCACCATGCTTAGCTCAGAGCCTGACGTGGGGTTCCATCTCACAGCCCTGAAATCACGATCTAAGCTGAAACCAAGAGTAAGATGCTTAACCAACTGCCACACAGGCACCTCTTATTCTTACTTTTAGTTATGAATCAGCAAGATAACTATTTTTTCACTGTAGGCTTTTATATAAAGCTATGACACTAGTCACTTCCTTTAAAATTTACTTTGTGTCCTGTAATGTGTTATTGTCCCCATTGTTTTAAACACTTTTGTTCATTGACTTTTTTTTACTTAGAGAAGTTTTGGAAGGTAGACTCATTCTCAGCTGTAGCATCTGTTTGTAGTGTAGTATGCTAGTTAGTAATGTAATACGATATTTAGTATGTAGTATGCTCAGTTAGTAATGACTGCGCTGAATAGTTCTGAATAAAAACATTCTGTTGGTTGTCCTCTGTCCCTAAGACACAATCTAGAGACACTATATGGTATTGTAGAAGTAGCCTAAGCTTTGGAGTTAGATCAAGTTTTGAATCTAGGGTCTACTACTTAATAGTAATTTATGACTTTGGTTTGCTGTCATTCCGAGTTCATTTTCTTATCATCTTTCAAACAGTAATAGTAATACCAGCCCCACATGACTGAAAAGATTAGAGATTATTTGGACTAGGCACATACTAACCAGGGTTGGCAAACGGTAGATTATGTTACTAGTATTTCTTTAAAAATTTTTATTACATTTTTCTGATAGTCATTGATTTTGGTAATACGTCTATATTCATTCCCTTGATGCTTCACATGATTAGTGTATTTTTGTTGTTGTTGTTAGCCAAGGTTAAGGATGTTGATTGTGACCATGGAACCTTGAAACACAGCAAAGCTAATTGGCCAGCATGTTTGAATCTGTGACCCTGTCCTCATTAGCTCCATAAGCTAACTACTCACAAAATAGCTCACCAGAATGAATGATAAAACTGGTATGTTGTTGATTCGGCACTCAAGCACTCATTAGACATAATGGAATTACATGAATTAGTGCCAGAAGTAAAAGTATAGATGTTTAATTATAACTCTGTATAAATATAAGAGTAGCTCCCACACTTTGTATAAAACTGGGGGCCTGTAGGATGATCTTTGATGACCACTATCAGTTACACTTTAGACATTTCTTTTAGTTGTTGAACTATATTTGTTGCAGACTTCCTACTCATAGAAGAAGTGAGAAGAAATGGAATTAGGTTATTTATATCTTGAAAGAAAACCCTCCTTCTATGCCACCCACCAGAAAATGTGCTCTTAGCTAGTGGAGAAAACATTTAGAGTTCCCCGTTAATGAGCCCAGCAGGATGGATGAAGCCCGTGTAACTCGTAAGAGTTTATTGAATTACAGAGAAATTCCAGTTGTCAGAGCTTTAGATAGAAGAGAAGTTATAGGGTGTTACTCAGCAAGCTATAAGCCTGCATTTGAAGAGGGTTTTCTCCTCTCACAATAAAACAGACCAGTTGCTCCCAGTCTGTGGCGTGCATTTTTCTCCTGTCTTCTGCTAGTCTTCTATATAGCTTTCCATTCTTCAAATTCACTCTTCAGTGTTATTAATATTTGTTTTCCCTCTTCTATCTTTTTTTTTTCTTTTTATGTCAAACATGGCTGTTTTCAGACTAGGGATAAAAATAGAGAAGCAGAGAAGCACTGTTGGAAACAGCAGGTTCTGGTGTCTAGTATCATGAGGTTCCCAGATAACACAGATTAATGTGTAAATGTGATGGTATCTATTTGTGACAGCTCATGACCATTTAACTTGGCACAGAGGCAAAAATAGGAGCAAAGGGTAGGTGATACTCCTTAGTAGGAGATTTGCTTCTTAGAAAAGAATATGCATAATTTTAATATCGGCTTGTAATTGGGGTCTTTCAAGTTCTTTGCCATGGAATAACAGAAGAGTTCTTAAGAAAGAAGAGAAGCACTTGGATTCAAACCCTAAACTCTCAAATTTATACCAGTAGTCCAGTTTATAGTTTCTATTTTCTGTTAAATAGGGATAATAATAGCAATCCTGCTTGTTTACAAAGATCAGAGGGAAAAGGTAACAAGAATGATTTGGAAATGGGGTGGGTAGCTGCAGGGAAGAAACTCACTGAAAGGCAGAGTCCAAGAGAGGAACAAAAACACATACATGAATTTGGATTTCTGAAGCGCCTCTGGCTCCCAAGATTTTTGGATAAAGGATTTTGGACTGGAATTTAAAACCTAGTGCTAGGAAAAGATGAATTTATTGGCCTATATATGGCTCTAAACTTTTTTATTCTGTGAATCTTTTTGGAACTTTCGTGCTTTCAATTCACATTTTAATTTTAGGAAAAGACCTAGAGGAAAATAAATAGCCTTGATTTATTTATGCGATTGGTAATTCTCTGCAGCCCTCCCAGATAACAGATTCAAACTCAGTGTGACCATCTTTCAAAGAATTTCCAGTGACTTTTTTGGCTTCTTGACTCTTCTAGTGTGAGAACCAGTGATTTATTAAGTACTGGAGTTGACAAGCCCCAGAAGCCATGTAGCTCTTGGTTTCTGCCACCAGTGTTGTCACATTTAGTGACATTGCTTTTCTTTCCCTTCTTGCCGTAGCATTTCTTTTTTGTGCTGTGCTTCTTGTTTGTTTCTTTGGGTAGCCTGAAACTTTTCTTTGCTTCTGACTCTCGAGTTCACAGTTAGGGAATTTATCTTTGACTTTATAATGCCACACAATTTTAATTCTGTAAGTATTTCTTATTACTATTATAAAATCAATATGTGCTCATTACAGAGGATTTGGGAAATATATCTTATTTTCACCATTTGGAAGTAACTGTTAACATCTTGGATTATTTCCTTCCTATCTGTTTTCTGTGTATGTGTATTAATGTAACACAAACACACTTAAATTGGAATCGCTTGTTATTGTGTGTAAATTTTGTATCCTGAGTAAAAAAAAAAATAACATTTTTATGAATAGTGTCTAGCACAGTTTCTAAAACTAGCAGGAATTATATTCTGGGTAGTGGTCTTTAAATTTATATTCATTTTGGGTGGGGAAATGAGAGGATGGGCTTAAATTCTGGCTTTACCATTGCCAAACTGAAAAGCAGGGCAAGTTGTAGGATATCTCTGGGCTTTCACTGTGGCAGCCGTCCAGCAAACTTTCTAAGGTATTTGACACAACAGTTTGATGAAAATTAATCTTCTCCTTAGAAAATCACTCATACATAGACAAAGACCTAGTCTGGTCAGTCTTTGAGATTCTCCTAGTTCTGCTATTGGATGGTCCCTGTGTTGAGGAATACATTATAGAGCAGTCTCTGTGAGGGTTATTTGGACTTCAAGAAAGAGGAGGATCTTGAAGGAAGTGATAGAGTAACAGACTGACTGGAGAGGGCAGAAGACAATTCCACACAGAGAGGAACGAGGAGAAGTTAGAAGCAAAAATGAGTGCAATATGTGAGTTGAGTGAGTCAAAAAGGGAGTGTTAACAGTATGCACAAATGAAAGGTATGATTTTTACTGATGATGAGTAGTACAGAGATATGATTTGTTAGGTTTATAAGTGTGTGATAATGAGGAAGAATTAATGGAAGGCTTTGAAGGCTGGGCTGAAGAATGTAGATTTGGTCCTGTAGGTGATGATACTTCTGTTGAAAGTCATATGATGAAAACAGTGAGAAAGGTTGTTCTGGCAGCTTTGTGGGATAGCCCGTAGTCGAGAATGGCTGGAGAGTATTTCAGTAGGACAGTGGTGGGGTAATGTGGAAAGAAAACATGGTACTCTTGTGGAGGAAGAACAGTAAGCATGGGGATGAAAGAGCTGGAAGAAACAAGAAAACCTCAAAGTTTTGAGCCTGACCTTGCAAGTATATTGTGGTGTCACTGATAGTGACATTGGGAAAGGAGCTCAGATAGGTGTAGGGAGAAAGATAATGAGTTCAAGTGCTAATACAAGTTTTAGGTATTAGATAATTTGAGTGGTACTTAAAATCTGGTGCTTTAAAACTAAAGAACCTAAAAACGAATGCTCTTCTTTTTAAAGTAATTTGTTTTTGAGGCTATGCATTTATTTTAGCAAATAATTTTTTTTTGGAATTTGTCTTTTGAAACGAATTTCAGAACCAGTAGAGTCATACAAGAAAACCAGTCTCATTACTTGATGATCATATATATCCTTTGTCTTCAAAAGAGTATTTTCTAGCTTGATCACTCATCTTATTTACTGATTTCTAAGTGATATTTGACAGTTTCTGAAAATGCAGAGGCATAAAATTTATTACCACAGTGGATGTTTAAATGATTATAGTGTGGTTGCCAAGGACAACTTAAAAAGTCTGAAGCTGTGACAGCATTCTTAGAATAAAGTACCAGTGCACTCTGGTTAAGAGGGGAGGTTCTGGAAAACCCAGGTTTGAATGATCTCTTTGATACATTAGTTATGTGTCTTGGGCAAGTTGTTTAATTTGTCTGGGTCTCTTTCCTCGTTTTTTAAAAATGGGTATGGTGATAATACTCCCTACTTCATAGAATTGTTGTCAGGATTAGCTCTTATACTTAGAACACTGCCTGGCAAATATTAAGAGTTCAGTAAATATTAGCTGTTTGTTAGTGTCATAACAACCACTGCTATTGCTACCATCACTATGGTATTTATTTTGTTTGTTTTAAAAATCAGTTATGTTCCTGTTCAGTTATGTCTCATCCAAGTGAAATGATAGACAGCTGGAGATAAAACTAGAGTCCAAATAAAAGACATGAACCTTAGAGATGTGTGTGTGTGTGGGGGGGGGGGGTTTGTTTTGTTTTATGGCCTAGGAGAAGAGTGGAAAAGACCAAGGGTGGAATATTGGTGAGTACTCATAGTAAGGGTTTGGGAGGCAGAAAAGGGGCTGGCAAAGGAGCAGGTGAAGATTGTTTAGATAAAGAAAGAAAACAAGAAGTGGGTCTGAGTATAGAGGTTATACCAATCGGGATTAGATTTGGTTGCAACTAAATAAAAGAGACTTAAACATCTTAGAAATATATTTCTTTTAATGTCAGGAAGTCCAAAAGTAGTCTAGGGCTGGTATGGTTGATTTGTCATGGTGCTGTTTTGTGCATGGATTCTGTTCTCTTCCAAAGTCACTTTATGGTCTAAGATAGTTACTGGAGCTCCAGCTGTTTCATTCACATTCCAACCATCAGGAAGAAGGAGTAAGAAAATACATCTCCTTCCATTTAAGGATATTGACTGAAAGTTACATGTACCACTTCTGCCCATATTCCATTGGTGAAAATTAGTCACTTAGCCACACCTTCCTGCTGGAGATGTTGGGATATGTAGACTATTTTGAGTGGTCAGTGCCTGGGCACAAAGAACAGGAACAATGAGGATAATCCAGGTATAGCTAGATGAAGAATATAGGGTAGATAAAAGAGTTAATTGTCTCTAGGACAGTTGGTCATTATTGGTAATCTTTGACAGAGTTTATATATAAATGTAAACAATTATAAAACCGTTCTTGTCAGACTGTGTCAATAGTACTTTGTTTTTAGAGAGTAATCCTTCATGAGTCCTAGCTTTTAATAAGGATTATCAGTCTCTTCTAAGGAAAAAACTTACGTGTATGTCTGTACATGTATGTGTGTATATATATACAAATACATAATGTGTGCATGTGTGTTTTTAAGACTTTATTTATTTATTTGAGAGAGAGACGGTAATTGAGAGCATGAGAGAGGGGAAGATCAGAGGGAGAAGCAGACTCCCTATGGAGCCTGATGGTGGGACTCAATCCCCGTACTCTGGGATCGTGACCCAAACCAAAGGCAGTCGCTCAGCCAACTGAGCCACCCAGGTGCCCAGCGTGTGTGTTTTTATGTATTTCCTCATTTAACTTGTCATTGGCCTAAATTACTTCATATGACAATAATGTGCAGTAAAATTATATATATAATTTTATATAAATTTATATAAATTTTATGTATTTCTTTTTTGTAGTTTTAAGCCCATAATTTTACTTAGCTTTCCATCCACTCTCCAGTTTGGTTGTTTTGGGAAATGTTTTAATCCATCTCTGTCCTTTTATATTACTACTCTCTTTTACTGCTGTTATGCTGTTAATCGTACTTCCCCAAATAGATAAATGAGCAAATTTAATTAAATGTGTTATTTGCACTCTCCTGATCATTAATGAATTTGTAAGTAAGATCAGACCTACAGTCTTTCTAGTATTACAATTACTGAATTCTGGCTATCCACTCAAATGGTGATTATTTGCTTTAAATTTTTTTTATTTTTAAAGCTTCTATATTTTGTATGTTTATGTTCTTTCAGTATTACGAATATGAAGGTCTACCTAAAAAAAGGGAAAAACTTTTTTCCTGTAAGATTTTTCTTATTCCTTTCAATTGAAAATATTTTATTACGTATTTTTTGAGTGATGAACAATACATTTAAGATAAGAAATTCATCACTTGTTGTTTTTTGTATTTTATCAACAGACATATAGTTTAAAGTAGACAAGTTTTAAAAGTCAAATACTAAAAAAGGGATTTGTAACGAAATACAATGAATCCCCATGCTCTCTGGTTTCCTCACTAAAGGTAACCACTTTCAGCTCCTTAAGCTATTTCTTCTGGCATTTATGTATCTCCATGTTTCAAAATAATATATGTGCAGTGCTGTCTTTTTTCATTTTATATTGAGTCTCTATTATGGTAGAGAAAGCTATACTGTTCTTAAACCACCATCACTACTACTGTTCCTCCTCTAGCTTTCCAATTTAGTTATAATATTTGGTTAAATGAGATAGTTGATGTTGTGTTTACATTATTATGCCTGTGCAAATTTTACTTGCTGATAGGTCTGAAATAGTGGCCTCTCAGTGCATTTTTCCACAAGGTCAGTCATAATAATCTGTCAGTTCTAATTTTCTTTCCTTTTAAAAAAATCTTTTGGCAGCTTCTCTTTGGAGACCTTCATTGTCCTACCGTCTGGGCCTACTTCACAGCTCTTCTCCTGGGAAGATTTCTCTTTGTTATCTTTAGACTTTTCTCTCCTTTTCAGTCTGATTCCCAGTATTGTAACCCTTATCTTCCTTATTCTTCATTTACCCTCTTACTTAGAGCACATCCTCTAATAGTTGTGTTGGATGAAAAAGATGGTACTATGGCAGAGAGCATGGGGATGACAGCCTTCAACCTTCTTGACTGTCACATAGCTTCAGTCTGAATTGTTTGCCTTCTACTTTTGGTGCAGTTTGCATCCTGGAATCCTGGAATGTCCATTCACCCACATTCCTTCACTTCTCTCTTGTGTTAGATATCCTGTTTTCCGTACATGCCTTTCTTTGCTTTGGTTTATTTCTTCATTTGGTGTTGGTCTTCATTTGATGGTCTCATCACCCCACTCTCTAGAATATCTCCCCAGTCACAGTCTCCTTGAACAAAGAAGAATTGTTAATCTTACATAGTGGTTTTTTTGGGGGGGGTGGAGTTGTTTATCTTACATAGTGGTTTTGGGGAGAGTGGAGTTCAGGGACTGGAGGATTTTAAGAGGTGGAGGTGGGGGTTAACATCATCTATAGAAGCATGGTTACTTGGGTGGTGCTGTTGTTCATTGGTTGGCAGTAGGGAATGTGATTCTGTCCCTGACAGTTTGGCTTGTAAAAGTGCCTACTGGGTTGAGTTGTCCTTACCAATTGAATGGATTTAAAACCGATACTCCTGGCAGTTTTCCATGGCTACAAAGAATCCGTCTTTTCTTGAATTTGTTAGAACTTTGAATTATCAGTCCTGTGGTAATTTTCTAAGAAAGTATACATAGGAGGTAATTTTTTGAGCCTTTTCATGTCAAAGTGTCTTTTTTTTTTTCCCCTTTCCTCACATTTGATGAATATAGTTTGGATGAGTGTAAAATGCTAAATTGGAAATGTTTTTCTTCCAAATTTTGAAGGTATAGTTTTTTTCTCCTTGTCTTCTATTGCTCTTGAGAAGTCCTCAGCAAACATGTGAACCCTCTTCTTTTGTTTGGACCTACTCCTTGGAAACTGGTTGAGTTTCTGCTTTTATTCTGTAATAGTGATGTGGCTTGGTTGGGGGGGGTCTTTGTCTATTTTTATGTAGTGCTGGGTATTTGTAGGTACTCAGAGGTCCTGGTAATCTACAACAGTTTGCATTTTTGGGGGAGTTGGTGTATGGGGATGGAGTAGGGAACAGTAGATCTTAGCTATTAACGTGTTCGCTTCATCACCCTGTTTGAAAGACCTCTGCACTTTTAGTCTGCCCATAAACTATAGATCATCCCTTCTACTTCTAAGTTCTGCAGAGATAACCTAAAGCTTTCTTTCAAGGGGTAGAAAGGGACCTAGGGTTCAACTGCTCCTCAGATAGTCTCCATTTCACTTCCAATTCCAGAGGTGGTGCTGGCAGTTCCTGACCCTTGTGTGAGTTTCTGGCTGTAAATTGGGTTGGGTCTCTGCTTTTTCCACTTCTGGATTGGGATTTGGCTTCCCAGGGACCTGCTATATAAATACCTGTATATGTTCCAACTTCCAACGTTGTGTTACTCTTTTCTCTTCTTTCCATCCTTGTTGATTTGTATGTTAAAAACCAAACTTTTATATTAGTAGGATTTTGTAAAGCAAATTTATATGTGTATGTCCATTCCATTCTCTTAACCCACAGGGCTGGAAGGATTTGATAAGACTAACTATAACATTTTTATGTGAAATGATACTACATGATCATTATAATTTTAATACATGAAAGGCAAGTAACAGCATATGGTGCTCAAAAATAATAACTAAATATGGGTCTGCAGAGAGGGTACTGTTACAGAAAAGGAAAAACGTCATGCCTCCCTTGATTGCGGGCTGTCCCTTTAATTTCTACAAATAATTTTTGGAAAAAACATAAAAATGATTCATCTTCATTATAAGAAACCTATCAAATACTGATAAAGTATGAGGAAGAAAATAAGAATCACTTTGATTCCTCTACCCCGTGCTAACCACTGTGTGTTTTCTAGTCTGTTCTGTGCATTTACTAATGTATTTGTGCAAGTATGTTTAAATGAAACTTGTATTTTTTTTTTTAAATATTTTATTTATTTATTTGACAGAGAGAGAGAGATCACAAGTAGGCAGAGAGGCAAGCAGAGAGAGAGGAGGAAGCAGGAGGAGAGAGGAGGAAGCAGGCTCTCTCTGCTAAGCAGAGAGCCTGATGTGGGGCTCGATCCCAGGACCCTGAGATCATGACCTGAGCCAAAGGCAGAGGTTTAACCCACTGAGCCACCCAGGCGCCCCGAAACTTGTATTATTTTACTTCCCCCTCTCCTTTTTTTCCCACCATAAATGTCTCTCTCTCTTTTTTTAAATTAAAGATTTCATTTATTTATTTGGCAGAGAGAGCCACAGCTGCTTGTGTTGAGGGAACACAAGCAGGAGGAGTCGGGGAGGGAGAAGCAGGCTTCCCACTGAGCAGGGAGTCCAATGCAGGGTTTCATGCCAGGACCCTGGGATCATGACCTGAACTGAAGGCAGAGGCTTAACGACTGAGCCATGCATGTGCCTCAGTGTATATATCTCTTAAGAGAGGATTTTTTTTGTGTGCAGAATTTAGAGATAATATTAACAACATCTAATAGCTGCCATTTATTTGATTACAGATTATGTGCCAGGTTCTGTGCTAACATCTTTTTTTTTCTGTTTAATTTATGTTGATGTAATTTCAGACTGTAGGAGAGTTATAAGAATACAAAAAATTTACCCAGATATCTCAAACATTAACAGTTCTGTACATTTCCCTTTTCTCTGCCTCCCTCCCTTTCTCCTCTTCCCCCTTCTCATTTCTCTGCCTCCCCCTTTCTCCCTCTATATATACACACTCTGTATATCTATTTCTTGAACTATTTGAGTAAGTTGCAGGCCTATTTCCCTGAATACCTATACTTCAAAGTGCATTTTCTAAAAATAAGGATATTCTTTTATGTAACCACATTGCAGTTGTTAAAATCAGGAAATTATCATTGATTTAATATTATTATCTAATCTACAGACTTGTTCAAATTTCAGCCCTTGTCCCAATGATGTGCTTTTATAGCAAAAGAAAATTCTGGATCATGGTGTACATTCCAATAGTCATATCTCTTTAGTTTCCTTTAATCGGGAACATTTCTTCAGTCTGCTGTTTTTTTTTTTTTTTATGACATTGACATTTTTGAAGAATTCAGGCCAGTTATTTTGTAGAATGCCTCTAATTTGGGCTTATCTGATGTTTTCTCATGTTTGGATTTAGGTTATGCATTTTTGGCAGGAGCACCATAGAAGTAATGTTATGCTTCTCAGCGCAACATTGTCAGAAGGTGTAGGTTGTTGAATTACTGGTAAAGTGATCTTGGATCACTTCATTAAAAATCCATCCTTATTTCATACGTTAAAAAAAAAAAAACACTTTTTTTTTTCTCCCTAAGTTTTTTGAAAGGTAGTGCCTGCCGGGTTTTCCAGTGTAAAGATTCTTCCTTTTGTAATTTTTTTGGTGGTAAAATATACATAACAACATTGACCATTTTATCTATTTTTATGTCTATAGTGGGATTAAGTACATTCACTTTTTTTTTTTTTTTTTTTTTATAGAGTGAATGTTCACTTTTGTGCACATGTGAGCAGGAGTGGGAGAGTGAGGAGCAGAAGGAGAAAGAGAATCTCAAGCAGGCTTCATGCCAGTGCAGAACCAGATGCGGGGTGGAGGAGGGCTTGATCTCATGATGCGAGAGTCAGACACACAGCTGACTGAGCCACCCAGGCACCCCCACATTTTATTTGTAATTCTGAAGTATCTTTGAAAAAATAGTTTGAGACTTTATGAATGTCTTGTTACTTCTTAAACTTTTATTCACCAATTTTAGTATCAATCAGTGATTTCTGCCCGAGTCATTTTCATGAAGGTTCCTAAATGATGTTTAGTTCTGCCATTTTTTTTCTATTCTTATTTATTTGTTTTGTTGCTGTCCCTGATTTGGCCAGTGGGAGCGCCTTCAAACTGATTTGTCTCCTTTTGGCTTGCCCTTCTCATTCTTTGAGTACTGCCTTACTTTTTAATCACAACAAAATGTTTGGACTCATCTTGTACTTTCCCATCTTGAGCCCTGGAATGAGTTATTTCTTTAAGGAACTCTGAAAGGTACCTTTTAGTAGAGAATGGTTTTAAAAGCCATGATCTGGATTCTTGATGCCCTTGTTAGTACTGGGTAACATTGCTCCAGGCCCTCTTGGCAGGCATGTAGGACACAGATGTGTGTGGTGTATGTGTGTACGTGCACACACACTCAGTACGTCTTCATCTGTCTACTGAAAGCACGGAGTTTATGCTGCTACCTCTGATACTAGCAACTCTGCAGGGTTTATTCTGTCCTTCCTTCATTCTGTACCCTCTTCCAACAGTGAGAAACCTAGCCTTGTTATTTGTATTTTTACTTACTGGCTCAATCCTAGAATATCAGAAAATAGATTAAGATTCGCTTACTTATGCCACTATTTAAAAGATACTTACTGGGGTGTCTAGGTGGCTCAGTGGGTTAAGCCTCTGCCTTCGGCTCAGGTCGTGACCTCGGGGTCCTGGGATCAAGCCCCGTGTTGGGCTCTCTGCTCAGCAGGGAGCCTGCTTCCTCCTCTCTCTCTGCCTGCCTCTCTGCCTACTTGTGATCTCTGTCGGTCAAATAAATAAATAAAATCTTAAAAAAAAAAGAAGATACCTACTAAGGAGAGTTCTATATATATATATATAGCCACTGTCAAATAGGGTAGCTAATACCCATGAACTGTGTTGTAAGTGTAAAATATACACTGGATTTCAAAAACTTACCATGAAATAAGGAATGTCAGATATATCATTAGTGTTTTAGTATTATCTTATGTTGATTATACCTAAAATATTGAGATATTTTAAGATATTTAGATAAGATATATTAATAAAATTAATTCTACCTATTTTATTTTAATGTGGCTACTGGAAAATACTAAACATACTAAAGCCTGTGTGGCTCCCATTATGTTTCCTTTGGACAGTGCTGATCTAAAAACCATGTTTAAAAGTTACTTGGATTAGTTTTCTCTCTCCAGCATTCTTCCTTCCCTCACATGGTTATGTTAGTCATTTGAAATATAGTTCAGTTCTATTTTTATTCTAAGTTTTTTTCCCCATCCTAATTGATCTTCCTTATTTTGGGGTATGTGAAACATTAACATGGTTTCAGAAGTCAGAATTGTACAAAAAATACATACTCAGAGCAGTGTCACCCTTCTTTCTCCCTTACCACCTGTTTGCACCCACCCTCTGATAGATAGCCAGCTTCATCATTCTCTGAATTATCCTTACTATGTGTTTTTCCCCCAGGAATGATACATGTATATTTTGTTATTTCCTCTTCTTTTTTACACAAAAGGTGCATATTATAGATAACTCTTTTATACTTTGGTTTCCTCATTTAACACAGTATATTTTGGAATTCATTCCATATCAACTTTAGACTCACATTCCCTCTCTGTCTTTTTCTCCTTCTGACAGTTGTATAGTATTACCCTATTGTTAAGATGGTAACCATTCTTTTATGCTGTTTCCAATATTTTGCATTTGCAAACTGCTGCAGAGACTAACCTGGTCATGCATATTTTTGTATGTTGTAAAGAAATGTTTGGGTAGATTCCTAAGATGGGACGGTTGGGTCAGAAGTTTAGAAGCTTGTATAATTTTCATAAATACTACTAAATACACTTCTTTGGGGGCTATACAAATTTGAATTCTTACCAGCGGTGTATGAGAGTGTTCATTTCTCCACAACCTTATCATCAGAGTGTGTTAATACTTCTTAATTTTTGCTGACCTTATAGGTAAGAAGTATCTCCATATAGTTTTAATGTTTTTGTTTGTAGTAAGGCTGAACATCTTCTCATGTGAATAAAGGTCATTGAAATACCTTTTTTATGTGAATTGTCTTGTGTCTTTTTATTAATTTCTCTATTAGGGTTTTTTCTTCCTCAGTTTTTAAGAGTTCTTTATTTTAGGGATATTACCTCTTTCTAAGTTGTATATATTATACATATTTTCTCCCAGTTTGTCCGTTGTCTTTTGACACAGTGCGTGTGTGTATGTTTAGGCTTTTATTTTATCTCGTTTAATTTTTCAGTCTTCTGTTGCAGCTGAATTTTGGGTTATAGTTGGAATACCTTTCCCTTTCCCCCAGGTAGAGAAGAATTTACTTACTTTCTTCAAGTATTTGTACTATTTTAGTTATTTCATTTAGATCCCTGCTCCATTTAGTTTTTAAAATGAATATTATATAAATTTAATAATTTTTTTTCCAAATGCTAACTAGTTACCCTGGCTATTTTTTCTTTAAAAAGTCTAATTTGCCCCAGTGTTTTGAGATGCCCCCTTTAGCATACATTAAATTTCCATTGAATTTATTTCTGGACTTCCTACTCTTTTGCACTATCTATTTCTGTACCACTATCACTCTTTTAATTATAGAGGCTTGATAATCTATCGAGGGATAACTTTTAACGTTTCTAATGCTTCATTGGCTGGTCTTACATCTTTATTTTTCTGTTGAGCTTTAGGAATCAGCTGTCTATCTCCATAAGAGAGTTTGCTCAAATGAGATTTTTATTGGGATTATGTTAAATTCATAAATTGCTTGAGGGAGAACTGACATCTTTATGATGTTGAATTGTGTTGAATCCATTTGTTTAAATCTACTTTGTGTCTCAGGAATGTTTCAAGATTTTTATATTGGTTTTGTACCCTTCTTGTTAAATTTTCCATTTTTAAAAAACTCAATATGTTTGGAGGTCTTTATATCAATATTTATAGAGCTACATTATTCTTTCTAATGACTGTCTATTTTTCTATAGTTTAGATGTACCATAATTTATTTAACCTTGCCCTTATGGGTGCACAGTAAAGTTGTTTATAATTTTTCACAATTATAAATAGTTCTGGAATAAGTATTCTGGTAGAAGTTCATTATCTGAAATTTGTTAAAATGCTTTATACATTAATAAAATATATACCTCCACCAGCAATGTGTAAACTTTATTCAGTCTCCATTTACCAAAACAGGACCTTATTGCTCTATTTTTTAATCTTTGTCAGTTTGATGGACAAAAAAAAATTTTTGCATTTCTCTGCTAACTGATATGCTTTATTTTTTCTTTGCTAGTTTATTTTTTAGCCATCCAACCATCCATTCAGTGTATTCTTACTGAGTAGCTGCCATGTGCCATCCTGTAAGTTAGAACTGTAATAATGACTAGAGCTTGATCATCTTTTTGTGTTTTTCATCATTTGTATTATTTTGTTTTTTATCTCTCTCTTTATCTTTCTTTAATGGCAGTTAATAGGCACTTCTGCCCTCTCAGATTAGTTCTCAGAGGACTGAGAATGAGAAGATATGACATTTTTTATTCTTTTTGGTTGATGGGCTTCTAAGAAGTATTTCTGTCATTTGTGTTTATTTTCATTTCACATTCTGTGGTAGTTCTATGGTAGATTAATGACTGTGTTATGCTCTTAGTATTCACAAAATGAGATAATGAAAGTTAACTGCATAGACTAGTGTCAGAGAAGTCATAATTATGTTATTTTTATAAAAATAACTTTTATTATTATTATTTTCCAGGTGAGACTGCTGTTTATCAGAAGGAAAGCTTTGTGCGGTTTGCCTTTAGACACAATCTATCTGCATGTTCTAGAATTTTATTATTCAGAAAATAAATGTCATTTATTTGGTAAGTCAATTAACTCTGGTTTCTGCAAATATTATAGAAGTATTGTTTATTTACTCTAAATATTTGTTTGCTTGCTTATATATATTTTTTTCTTTAGTGTCATTTTATTTGTAACTCTCACGTAAAACAAGTTTGAGAGTGGCAATTTCCTGAAGGACTAAGGGTCTCTTAAAGATTTTCCTCTCTTCACTCTTAATTTTGGTGTTTGTTGTAAAGAGAATGGGGGCTGGTTAAATATTAGCATTAGTTCTCAAAACTGAAATACTAGCTTTGCTCTTTTATAGTGTGTCTCCACCATAAGAACCGAGAATTGACCTCCTTCCTGTCAAGCTCTAGAGCTTCCGTCCGGTTCATACAGGCAGCAGTAAAGAACCTGATATTGTATGGGGAACAATCAGTTATATCTTTAGTATGGCATAATGAAGCAGAATGAAGAATGCTATCAAAGAAATTAGAAATGAAAAATAATGAGGAATATAGTGAAACTGATTTTAATTGTTTACTATTACACTAAAGGTTTTTTTTTTTTTTAAATAAGTTTTTTTCCCCAGGAAGACATAGTAAGTTGATATGATCACTGTTTTATAAGAGGCTCTTCTTACCCACATTCTCTTAATGATCTTTTCAGTCTGTTCCAGCTTCTGATTCTTTTTTTTTTAAGATTTTATTTATTTAGGGACGCCTGGGTGGCTCAGTAGGTTGAGCTGCTGCCTTCGGCTCGAGTCATGATCCTAGTCCTGGGATTGAGTCCCACATCCGGCTCCTTGCTCAGCAGGGAGCCTGCTTCTCTCTCTGCCTCTACCTGCTGCTCTGCCTGCTTGTGTTCTCTCTCTCTCTCTGACGAATAAATAAATAAATAAAACCTTTAAAAAAAATATTTTGTTTATTTATTTGACAGAGATCTCAAGTAGGCAGGCAGACAGGCAGAGAGAGAAGGGGAAGCACTGAGCAGAGAACCTGATGTGGGGCTTGATCCCAGGACCCTGGGATCATGACCTGAGCTGAAGGCAGAGGCTTTAACCCACTGAGCCACCCAGGTGCCCCTCCAGCTTCTGATTCTTATGTGTCACCAGTGTTTACCGGAAAGCTGATATGTAGGGTGAAAGCTTTAGTGGTATTGAGAGGGTCAGTCATAGCAGATGTCAGAAGATTATCATACTTGGGTGCTGCTGAAGCATGTGGCAAAAAATTGGAAACGAATGAAGTGATAGTGGTGACTTACTGAATTTTCTATTAAATGGTTTTACACAGCAATATATAATGAAAAGTAAATATTGACGTTGACAGCTGAGCTTAAAGTATCTCAAATAAAATCTGAGGATGAGGAGCCACAACTACAGAAAAAAAGGAAAGATTTTCCATTCATATCTTTTTTGGTGGTCTCTTTGCTTTTGTTAGCATCAGAAAGCTGACTTCTGATGTTCTTGTAGTGTGTGTATGGCTTGTGTGAATAAAGGCATGGGATTTCATTGTGCATGAGTCTGAAACGGCCCTGATCTGAGAGCATACCAAAGTGAGTTTTAATCTTGGTTATTTAAAATCTCCTTGTACCTGTCTTATTAGGAGTATTATTTTTTTTAAGAAGAAACTAATTTGCAACTGGCTATAAAGAGTGACATTGTGTCCAGGAAAATGCTGTACTAACACACTGCGTTGTCCCACAAGAGTACTTCCCAAGTCCCTAAACGCAGTGCTAACAATCTGTGACGGCCTGTGAATTGTTGGGCAGCGGTTGGGGAAGACGGCCAGCAATGTGAGGTGGTTGTGTATAAGTTGTGGGGAGGGGAACAAAGGAGAGAAGAGCAGAGCAACGCAGGTTCTGTGGGCAGTTTGAATGGAAGCTGTTGTTAGCTCTGCTAAAATGTCTGTGAAGTGAACAGCCAGAGTGTGGGGGCCTTTGGTGGAGAAGAAAATCGGGTATTTCACGTTTCCTTTCAGGGTGTCATTGTTTCATTCTGTCATCAAAACTGTAAGGCTGTGTTCTTTTGATGAGAGTATGGATTGGATAGATTTTAAAAATTTGAAGACACTAGAAATACCACTAGAAATACCACTTCATGCCAGGAAATGAGATTATAAAAGTCCAGGTGATATGGATAGTACTTATCTTTTCTAGGAATTATTGTAATGGTAGTAAGGTCGGTTTTCATATCTAGATCCAGAATGACTGGGCCTTTATCTGAGACAAATGTATATCCTGTTATTTATTTATATTAGATTTTATATACACATATATTAGTTCTTGTGCAACTGCATGCAGAGAGGCAAAGGCTATAAATCTCTATATTAGATTTTATATACACATACTGTCAAGTGGTGGTGTTTTAGAAACACTTGGCCAGCTAGAACAGTCTTCATTGGAACAAGGCATACGTTTCTGAGTATTTCTAGATTGTGGAATAGAATTCAGTATGGGTCAAGTTATGGTTCAATATGGTTCAGCCTTTGGCTCTAGGTAGACTAGTTTCTTTAACTGTCTCCACAGTAACATTCTTTGACTTACTGCCTCTTCATATTAGTTAGGCTATTCCTTCTTGGAATATCTCCCTCTGATTCTCTTTCTGTAAACCAGCTTGTAAAGGCCTACCTCCAATTTCACCTACTTTATGACATCTTCAACCATTACAGGCACGTAGTGATATTTCTCTTTCAGGGTTTTTATCATTTACTGCTTTTGTCTCTATTTGGCTATCATATATTACCTTAACATTTTTTGAAAAAAATTTTTTACCTTCCCAATTAGGTGGGGACAACTTAAAGGGGGGTTACATTATTCATGTGGTTCAGACCATGTTACATTATTGTAGTCTTACTTTACAATCTCCACTGTCCCGGTACAGTGCAGTATCTGCACTTAATAAATATTTGTTTGACTCCGAGAAAATGCCATTACCTGTTGTTAGCTTTTCCAATCTTTAACATTTATCTTTCTTTTTTATCATAAGAATAATAGATTAAAATGCAGTTTAAGTACCTGAGTCATGTTTGTTCGGTACACTACTTCTTGGAAAGCCTTCTGCAGTGTTTGTTACAGGCTTCCCGATTTTAAAGGAGCATTGCTCTGAAGTTACTGTATTCTAAGGTAATTACATGTTTGTTTTTCTTGAATCTCTAATTAGTAAACCTTCATTCTGCATATAAGAAAAGCTCTCATTTGTTAATTTTCTAATGTTTTCTTTGCCTGCTTTGAAGTGAAACTTCTTTTGGTTTTTCAGATTCTTACCAGCCACATTTGGCCTTCACGCTTGCTAGTATAGCCACAAGGAGGGAAGAGAGAGGGGCCAAGTTGTGACTGTATCTCTAACACAGGGATTCCACCACCTTTGCACTTACTCTGCTATTGCTATTGCACTTTTTTTTTTATTAAGATTTTACTTATTTATTTGACAGAGATCACAAGTAGGCAGAGAGGCAGGAAGAGAGAGAGAGGGGGAAGCAGGCTCCCTGCTGAGCAGAGAGCCCGATGCGGGGCTTGATCCCAGGACCCTGGGATCACGACCTGAGCTGAAGGCAGAGGCTCTAACCCACTGAGCCACCCAGGGGCCCCTTGTTTCGTTTTTAAAGCTCTTCTCTGCAATCTGTTGTTTCACCCCAATTTATTTATTTATTTTAGAGAATGAGTGCCCATGAGCAGGAGGAGGGACAGAGGGAGACAAACAGACTCCCTTTTGAGTAGGGGAGCCTGACATGAGGCTCAATCCCAGGACCCTGAGATCATGACTTGAGCCAAAACTGCGCATTTAGCTGACTTAGCCACCCAGGCACCCCTACTCCAATTTTAGAAGGCATATATTCTAGTCTACCATAGTAGTTAAGTGCAGGGACTTTGGAGTCCTAACCAACACTTTGAAGCTATGTGATTTTAAGTAACTTAAGTTTCAGATTTCTCATCTGTAAAATTGAGGTAATAATCATAGCTACATCTTCGTATGTAGTCAGGAGCAAATGAGGTAATATATATAACAGCACAGATTAAGCCTAGTGGCTTCTACTTTGAAAATTTACTGGGTGGCTTATTAGCTTTAGTCTTAATAGCTTTAGTCTCTCCCTAAAGGAGAGAAAGATCAAGTTTAATGCATGTCGAGTTTGAGGTACAGTCCTAAAGTCTTGTCCATTTCAACTCTCTTGCTTGTCATCTGTAGGATATTGGAGTAAGACCCAGGATAGACCCAGGAGAGGAACTGATTTCTAAGAAGTCTAGAAATACAGACCAACCTCCAGATGTCTACTGAGGGAAAGAAGTCTAGGAGGGAGTTTTTCCTTTCTCTTTTCCCTTGATACATATGTGGAGTAGGAAGCGGAGCTTTCTCTCCACCATTTTCTCTTACATGTTACATTGCTGCTGTTCAGTTATAGTAAGGTTTTGGTCTGACTGCATTTTGAGGTGGTCATTAATAGGTGCGCTAATGCACTAACATTAAACTTCCAACAGTTAAGTTGGTGAACGATGGGGTTACCATGTCAGTGGAGTGTGAAAGAGACTAAGCTTTGGACTGTTTCCCAGCCTATAAAGCATGAAATCAGTTGGTGCCGATGCATGGCGACTCTCGCCACTGGAGTGTAAAATAACTTGAGGACATGAATTGTGTTTCGTTCTGAGGAAAACCTTTTCATGCCATAGTGTGTTTATGTATTTTGGTGCCCCTGCGATCCTATTGGAATCATATATACAGTTTCATTGTCTTGATAATCAGATTTTTCATGAAATATTTCTTCCAGTTATGCGAACTGTATTCTTGTGCAACTGCATGCAGAGAGGCAAAGGCTATAAATCTCTAAGACAGACTAATACTAATATACTGTAGCTGTTATATCCTGTTGAAGATTACATCTGAAAATACCATCTTCAGTAGGTATTTGATGTACAAGTTTCTTCTGTTTTTAGACTGATTTGAAAGTGCACTCTACATTCTGCCCTGAAGCTTCCTCCAGTCTA
The DNA here is from genome assembly GCF_009829155.1 of Mustela erminea. Lineage (NCBI taxonomy): Eukaryota > Metazoa > Chordata > Mammalia > Carnivora > Mustelidae > Mustela > Mustela erminea. The sequence goes on from NC_045627.1 coordinate 62,384,481, forward strand.
AGATTTGTGTTAGCACTTTCATTGGTTGCTGTTCCCGTGCTCACATGTGCCTCTGGAGAAAGGGAAGTATGGAAAGAAGGCTAATGTTTTCAAATGGTTGGGGGAGTTGGTAGGAAGAAGTATAGAGATTATTCTTAAGGGGAATAGAAGAGAGGGAGTTCCTCTCCTGACACCTGGTGAGATTCTTCACCATATGGCTTTGAGGGTGAGGCAAGGTGAATGAGGAAGTTTCAGAGACAATAGTGAATTATTATTGTCAGCACTTTTAAGGCTGGAAGGTTATTGGAAATAGGCATGCCATGAAAGCATTAAAGTTCTTTCATTCTTATCCTCTTTGGTTTTCGTGTTTTACTGCAGTGGTCTTTGAACTCTGTTTGCTTGCTTTTGTATTTATACAGAAGCAGATTTGTGAATATTTATGAATTAATACATTATTGTAAGAGACCATCCTGCTGAATATCAAGCAGTGTATTTTAACAGTTAAATGCAGGAACTTTGAAATTCTAACTGGTACTCAAAACTGTGTGATCTTGAATTACTTAAGCTTCAGGTTTCTCATTTGTAAAACTGGGGTAGTAATAACCACCCCGTAGTATTATAGTTGGAATCAAATGAGATCTTACATATATATATATATATGTATATATGTGAATGTGTGTGTATATGTATATATGTAAGGTAATTACATATATATATACACACATATATGTACATATAATACAAATTATATATAATTATATATACATATATATGTATATGTGTATATATATATAAACATTTAGCGTAGTCCCTGTCACATGGTAAATACTCATTAAATGGTAGTTGGGGTTATTTTTTCCTCTTTTTCTTCCTCTGCTACTACTCTTGGTACTACTTTACCACTTCTTCAGTTTTCCTTACAGGACCTAAACCTTAATGAAACAGAAAACATAATTAGATATGGTTCACAGCAGCAGATTTTGAAAAATAATGTCATTGTTCTCTTAGACATTGCTTACTAGATCTTAACTAGATAGAAGCTCTGTAAAAAGACTTTTTTCATGAAAGGAAAGGATTGTTATGTTGGCTTAAGATAGCCTTGCAAATGAATATAAGAAATTATTTTAAAATGTATTTGGTTAATGGAAATAAAACAGCCTTTCTTGAACTTGAGTTTATAGAAATAAGAGTTCAAAGTATTGTCATTTCTCATTACTCACATATACAAGCTGCTTTTTCTGAAGAAGTGCCTTTTTAAAAAATTCTTAGGAGGAAGTGTTTTGTCTGGTGTTAAGAATAGTCATAGTAGAGTTCTTGTCCCATGTATGAAGCACTTTTTTTGTGGGAATGGGATGGAAAAGTCTTCCTGATCTTTTATACTAATGGAGATGAGCACTAGTGTGGATAATATATTTGGTTTTGTTCTGCATTATGTGATTATTTTTGCATCATGATTAGCTTCCTGATTAAACTTCGTTCAGTTAGTATTTCCGGAACACATACGGGGTGAAAAAACTGGGTAAGGCAATATGATGAGGATAAGACTACTAGTTCTTGTTGATACGAGACCTGGGTTCTCATCTCCGTTCCTACTCACATAGCTGTAAGTCCTGGGTGAATTCCTCAACCACTTTCCTCATCTTTAAAATGAGGAGGTGATACCACTTGGTTTTCAAAGATCTTTTTTAGCTTGAAGCTTTTTAGATAGATACAGAGGGAGTTTGGCAGTTGGGAAATGCAGCAGTGACACATTTTGGCCACCAGAGGGTGAAGTCCAGTCAGTCAGCTTGTGCTATGTTTTGACAAGAAGGTAGCATCCTTGGAAATGAGGAGGTCACGTTGCTCTTATATCCATTTTGTTTAAATAAGTTATGGAGCTTCTCGCTCTTCTCATTCTACTTGGATTAAATGTATTTCTGCTTTTGTTATTGTTAGCCTTCTAGGTAGGACTGTGACAAATATGGAGGAAGGGAGAAGAGTAGAGGTTTCTAGTTGCCAGGGATTCATCAAATTTTGTTCTCCAGGATAGTGAGTGGCTCTCAGATGACCCGTGGGCAACTTTGGTGGGAGACACAATAGTATGGGTGACCAAATTCAGTTATTTGTGGTCGCCTTCTTACCCCCAGATACACAGGCACACACAAAAGTGATACCGAACCCTAATTACTTCCACTGTCTTTGTAAATCCCCAGAATGAAAATGATATATCTGAGAAATATAATAGAATGAGCACAGTACTTATAATTAAAACCTAGGTACCAACCTTTCTTTGTCACTTAATATCTGTTTAACCATGGGCATCACAATCTCAGATCCTCAGTTTTCTTATTTGGAAAATCAAGATGTTGAATTCTGACCTATGCAATCCCTTTCAGTAATGTAATTCTGAGGTTCTTTAAAAATTCTTTAATATTTATGTGAAGGGCAGTGATATTCTTTTTTTTTTTTTAAAGATTTTATTATTTATTTGACAGAGAGAGATCACAAATAGGCAGAGAGAGAGAGAGGAGGAAGCAGGCTCCCTGCTGAGCAGAGAGCCTGATGCAGGACTTGATCCCAGGACCCTGAGATCATGACCTGAGCCGAAGGCAGCGGCTTAACCCACTGAGCCACCCAGGCGCCCCAAGGGCAGTGATATTCTTGATACAACATTATAATTAAGTAGTATCTTACAAAAATAGTACATAATTTCTTTCTTTTTTGGGCAAGGAACAAGACTTTAAGTGTTGTTAAGGCATTAACATTAAAGTATTAAAGTAAACTACATAAGAGCAGGAAGAAAAACACTCCACTGAGACATTTTTCTAACCCCACAAACAAATTCTCTAGACCATAGGCTCAGGATGCAACAAGTCATTCAAGAGGGGCCACGCTGTGGTAGGAGCCAGGCCAAGCTAACTTGGGAAATAGCTGATAATGAAGCGTTCATAGGGAAAGTCATTTGGGGATAAGAGACCTTGAAAAAAGAGGACATCTGTATCACAAAGGGAATCTGTATCAAAAAGCTGGAGTCAGAGTCCCATTTCTTCCAGCTACATAGGTGAAAATAACTTTGATACAGGGTCCAGTTATATGAGTCTGAGTTGCCATCTGAGAGCACTAGATAACGTGGAAGGAACAGAGAGGATATGGAGTCCAAGTAGACAAGCTGAGATGAGTGTCTAGAAGGTGACAGAGGGAATGGATGCAGAAGTGTGTTTATGAAAACAGGCAAGGATTAGTACTTACAATGTGATATGTACACAAGAGAGTAGAAGCCAGCCAGGGAGACTGCATAGAAACAGAATTTCAGGATTATGAGCAAAAGACAAAATTTTAACCTGTCCTGGCTTTAATTAAGCATCATCCTTGGGTGTTGGTAGGCAGGGTCTGCTTGGTATACCCAAAGCTCCACACATTTGAGGCTAGTGAATTTATCACTGACAAACACTACATGGTTTGTATGGTCCTGATGGCTTTACACTCCAGTGGGTACACATATTCACAGATCTGTGCACTAATACTGCAGAATTCATTTCACAGAATTGGCTAGTAAAAGATTTGGCAGGCAAGCTAGCTTTCTGAGTGCTCCTAGGAATGGAGCCCAGCTGTTCCCTTTGGGCTTTGAGCTGTTGGAATTTATTGGGATAGCAGCTTAGAAAGAATGAAACTGTAACATTTTCAGCCTAGTTCATGACAGCAAAGCAGAGGTGTTAGAATTTCTGTTCTAGAGGTTTACACTGCAAGTAACTTAACCTGATTGTGTGTCTTAATATTACTGGGCTCCTGACCGCTGAAATATGGCTTGGATCGATGGTGGTTTGGAGAAAGTAGAAAGAGGGCTATCCATCATTCAGAGGCTCCATAGAAGCTGCCTGATAATGCTGCTTTCACCAAGCAGCCACCTGTCCATCCATCCATCAGTAGGATGAAATGAGATTTAGCGGAACAGGCAGCCGTAACTCTGAGACACTTTCTGACCAACAATTGCAGCCCTGGCCTGAGTCTGACCACAAAGCACAGCACTGGGGTTTGGCGGGATGTGGCAGCAAGTGCAGTCTCATTCCCGTCAGCACAAGCCTCGAGTGTGTTCAGTATGAGACCAGAGCACAACCCTACTTCCCATACAGTTTGATAAACTTGGGGTGACCAGGCAACATTACAAGTTGAACAGATCTTTTTGATGGAGAGTGAGTTTGGCTTGGAGAAGAAAAAAGAATTAAGACCTGATTTCATATTGCTGGAATCCTGCCACAGTGTAGCCTTTAACCTGTCTTATGTTGGCAGAATGCTTTGTAAATGCTAATGAAGCAGGATGACCACCTTTTTCTCAGTTGAAAACACTGGGTACTTTCGGCAACTCCCAGTTTTGTAGTATTGAGCGATAAGGCTAAATTAAATTCAAGGATAATTCAGTGATTTTATTTTATACAGATTCTTTTTCCTGTTAATTTGAAATTTGTACCTAGGTTGTTAGGTAGCAGAAATTGAATTTTATTTCTCATATTTCTCTCTACTTTATATTAGTGGTGTCAGTATGAAGGAAAGAAAAGAAAATATGTATAGAAAAATGGGTAAAAGATTAGAAGCAAGAAGCTGGATTACTCCTAAAATGAATAATCAGGCTCTGCTTGAGTGTTAACTGTCGTCTTCCTGCTTCCCTGCTTTTCCAGGGCGCTGAGCTGTCTAAGAGCCTCTTGGTCAGTACAGATCTTTCTTGACTAATGATGGGGTTACGTCCTGATAAACCCATTGTAAGTTGAAAATATAAGTTGAAAGTATGTTTAATATACCTAACTTACTGAACATAATAGCTTAGCATGGCCTAACCTAAATGCTCTCCTTTACATTAGCCTGTAGTTGGGCAGAATCATCTAACACACAGCCCGTTTTATAATAAAGTGTTGAGTATCTCATGTAATATATTGAGTACTGTACTAAAGGGAAAAACAGCATGGTTACTTGGGTACAGGGTGATTTTAAGTGTATCTCTTGTCTGTCCTTGCGATGCTGTGGCTGATGGGGAGCTGTGGCTTGCTGCCATTGGCCAGCATCACTAGGAAGTATTGTACCGCATTCCGCTAGCCCAGGGAGAGGTGGAAATTCAGAGTATGGTTTCTACTTAATACGTATGTGTTCCCACTGTTGTAAAGTTGTAAAATTATTAAATCAAGTCATTGTAAGGCAAGGACTGTAGGTACAGCTCTGTGCTCATGTTGCCTGTCCTGTTCCGTTTCCTATCATGGCCAGCTTGACTGTGTTCTTGCAGTGGTCACTTCAGACCTCAGCCCCTGCTCTTTGTTCTGAAGCCTTGCTTTTCATTTCAGGTTGGGGGAGGGGTCAGGGGAGCCTAATGTACCGGAGATGCCTCGGAAATGAGAGCCTTGGATGAATTCCTGGGCCTATTGATCCACCGGCAGTTTATGCATCCTGACATTCATAATCTCAGTAGGCTGCTGATGTTCCTGATTAATGGGCCCAGGGGCTGTCCATCCGTCACTTCACATTAATTACTGAAGAGGTGTTTTTCCAGTGATTTACCTGACAGCGGGCTGTGATAAATACCCCTAAGCAGAGTGGGCAGTGATTAATCATGGGGGCCACACCCCTCCCCCAACTTTCCCTTCCCCCTAACCACAGGCCAGCATTGGGACCTGACCAGAGAGTGCCCCCTCCTCATAAACTATCTCTCTCTATAATTGCTTGTGGATGCATATTTATTGGGGCAATGGACCTGGCAGATAGCATTCTAGAATTTTTGCCAAAGATGATGAAAAATAAATCTTCCCAGTAGGAAGAGTAACTAGTATGTTTTTACATGGAGCAGAAAAGTATTTATGAGCTGCCTTTATGTTGCTTTTAAGAAATCTGATAGAAATATTGCCTACCTGCTCTGCCTGTGCTCAGCACTATGGTAGTTGCTTTGTGAGCTTTAAAAGGAGGAGAAAGTATAGTTTTTGTTTTTGTGATTTTTTTTTTTTTAATGTCTATTCACGGAGAATCTGTGAACACATATGAGAAATTAGAGAACATTTCAAGGTACTAATATACTCTTGGGAGGATTGGGATAGAACTCCAGGGTTTTTGTTCCTACTTTGGTCTTAGAAAATGAAATTTAGTAAAATATTTGAATATTAAGTACTTTCCATATGTTAGGCACTCTGTTCAACCCTGGAACTATGAAGATGAAAGTATTACAGCACAGACCTTGGGAAGGAAAGCTTGGTGCCCTTGGCTTCAGTTCCTCAAGCTTTAAAATCAGCTTTTCCAGGAAGTTAAGTATTTTATTTTTATTTTATTTTATTTTTTAAAAAGATTTTATTTATTTATTTGACAGAGATCACAAGTAGGCAGAGAGGCAGGCAGAGAGAGGGTCTCTGTCCAGGACCCTGGGATCATGACCTGAGCCGAGGCAGAAGCTTTAACCCACTGAGCCACCCAGGTGCCCAAGTTAAGTATTTTTTTTTTTTTTTTTAAAGATTTTATTTATTTGTCAGAGAGAGTGAGCGAGAGCGAGCACAGGCAGACAGAGTGGAAGGCAGAGTCAGAGGGAGAAGCAGTCTCCCTGCGGAGCAAGGAGCCCGATGTGGGACTCGATCCCAGGACGCTGGGATCATGACCTGAGCCGAAGGCAGCTGCCCAACCAACTGAGCCACCCAGGCGTCCCCCAAGTTAAGTATTTTAAAGTAATTTAAAATTACTTTAAAATTTAAAGTGATTTAAAAAAAAATTTTTTTTTTTAAGTAGGTTCCACACCTAGTGTGAAGTAGGTTCCACACCTAGTGTGAAGCCCCAGTGCAGGGCTTGAACTCAAAACCCTGAGATCAAGACCTGAGCTAACATTAAGAGTTGGATGCTTAACTGACTGAGCCACCCAGCCACCCCTAAATTTACTTTTTTTTTTTTTTTTTTAGATTTTATTTATTTGAAAGACAGAGATCACAAGTAGGCAGAGAGATAGACAGAGGGAGAGGAAGGGAAGCAGGCTCCCTGCTGAGCAGAGAGCCCGATGCGGGACTCGATCCCAGGACTCTGGGATCGTGACCTGAGCCGAAGGCAGAGGCTTTAACCCACTGAGCCACCCAGGCGCCCCCTAAATTTACTTTTATATTAACCTTCCCATTAATTTTTTTGTTGGGATATTGAGTATTTGTTATGTTCCTGAAGATACAAGAAGCATGTGAGGAATAGTATTTACTCTCAAGAAACTATGTTAGAGAATATGAGGTGACATTCATCAGTAAAACATTTAAAGAAGAATATAAGTTAGTATATAATGACATGAATACCGAAGATACGAATGCACAGGAATTCACAGAAGGGTGAAATCAACATGTTTTCAAACAGTTAAATGAAAAAGTTGGATTTGAGAGAAGTCTTTTGAAGGAGTAGTGACTAGGAGGAGCATTTAAACTGAGACAATTCAAGAAGAGCATTTCAGAAGTTGTAGTGAATGGATTATGAGGCCATCCTATGCAGAATGGAGGATTTGTGTCAGAGAGTAATAGAAATATGGTTGGAACAGTAGAGTTACACAAAATTTTGGAGAATCTTGAGTCCTGGGTAAGATTAATTAGTATGTTGTAGACCCTGGTGAGTCACTAAGGTTTTGAGCACAGGATTATGAAAAGAAGGTATATTTAGGTATATTTTAGATAAAAGTATTATATATCGATATGCCTAATGTTATTTGGAATTACCAGAGTATCTTAGAATATTCTCAGTGTCCTCTTTTCTAAGGTTGTTTGTTCAGAACAAAACTATCTGGATTAAAAATACAGTTTGATATACCTCTCTGAGTGCAATGCAAAGATTATGTGATTTGGTTATATATAGAATAGATTACAGACTAAGTTTTATAATCTTTATTCATGTTCAGTTGAGTAAGTCAGTGGAAGTTTTAAGTAATGACTGAAGAATTAAATTAGGAAAGACTATAGCCTCAAGATTTAAGAAACAAATTGATCTTCAGTCTTACTAATGTAACTTCATTAAGGTTGCACTAATTATTCTCTGGCTTCTTAAAGCCAAGAATTAGAAATTAAGAAGTCGGTGCTGTCACCTATATTTTGATAGGAATTTCTAAAGGATGTGATTTTTTTCATTAAAAAATTGATAATATAATTTACATACAGTAAAATTTATTTTTCTTAGAGTATATTGTGTCAGTTTTGACAAAAACTTGCAGTTTTGACAAAAACTTGCAGTCCCACACAACTAAGATACAGGACAAGTCCCTCAATCCAAAAAAATTCTTCCTGCCTCTTTTTTTTTTTTTTTTTTTTAAGATTTTATTTATTTATTTGACAGATAGAGATCACAGAGAAGCAGGCAGAGAGAGAGAGAGGGAGGGAAGCAGGGGGCTCAGTCCCAGGACCTGAGACCATGACCTGAGCGGAAGGCAGAGGCTTAACCCACTGAGCCAGCCAGGCGCCCCATTCTCTGCCTCTTTGTAATCAGCCCCTCACCTGAACTTGAGTTTCTGGCAACTACTGATACATTTTCTGTCCCTTAAGTTTTGCTTTTTCCAGAATTTCTTTTAATGGAATTGTATTTCCCTAGTGGTAGATGATGTTGAGCATTTTGTGTTATGTTTATTTGCTTTTTTTTTTTTTTTAAGATTTTATATATCTGTTTGACAGAGATCACAAGTAGGCAGAGAAGTAGGCAGAGTGGGAGGGGTAAGCAGGCCCCTTGCTGAGCAGAGTGCCCTATGTGGGACTCAATCCCAGGACTCTGGGATCATGACCTGAGTCAAAGGCAGAGGTTTAACCCACTGAGCCACCCAGGTGCCCTTATTTGCCATATTTATATCTTTTTTGGTTAAGTATTGTTCAAATTGTTGTTTGGTTTTGGATATTGACTTTTGAGAGGCCATTATGTATTCTGGATAAAGTTCTTTATCAGTTACGCATTTTGCAAATATTTTTTCCAGTTCTGTGATTTGTCTTTTCATTTTCTTAACAGTGTCTTTGAGAAACAGAAGTTCTTAATTTTGCTGAAGTCCAGTTTATTTTATCTTATTTAAAAAAATTTTTTTAAAGGTTTTATTTATTTGACACAGAGAGATCACAAGTAGGCAGAGCAGCAGACAGAGAGAGAGGGGGAAGCAGGCTTCCCGCTGAGCAGAGAGCCCAATGTGGGGCTTGATCCCAGGACCCTGGGATCATGACCTGAGCTGAAGGCAGGGGCTTAACCCACTGGGCCACCCAGGTGCCCCTGAAGTCCAGTTTTATTGATTTAAACATTTTTTAAAATTTTATGGATCTGCATTTGGTGTTGCATCTAATAAATCTTCGCTTAACCCAAAGTAAAAAAAGATTTCCTTCAATATTTTCTTCTAGTAACGGTATAGTTTTAGGTTTTATATTTTGGTCTCTGATTCATTTCGAGTTAATTTTTGTGTATGGTGTGAGGTATGGATAGAAATTGATCTTCTTGTTATCAATATGAATTTTAATTGTTTCAGCACCATTTATTGGAAAGACTATCCTTTTATCATTGAATTTGCTTTGTACCTTTGTTGAAAGTCAACTGATCATATATGTGTGGGTCTGTTTCTAGACTCTTCCCCCCCATTCTGTTGATCTGTCTATCCTTTCTCCAATACCACACGGTTTGATTACTATACAGTAATCAGGTAAGGTAGTGCAAGGTAGAGTAAGTTGTCTTAACTTTGTTCTCCTTTTTCAAAATGTTTTTGGCTTTTCTAGTTTCTTTTCCTCTACATTTGTTTCAGAATGAGCTTGTTAATTTCTATAAAATTCCTTCTGGTATTCTGATTGAAACACAGAGACAGTTTGGGGAGAATTGACATTGTGATATTGAATCTTCCCATTCATGACCTTTATTTAGACATTCTTTGATTTCTTTTATCAGTGTCTTACAGTTTTTAGCATAGTTTCTACATATACTTTGTTAGATTTATACCCAAGTATTTCATGTTTTTGAGTGATGTTGTGATACTCTTTTTTTTTTTTTACATTTTCTATTTTTATTTGTTCATTGATAGCACATAGAACTGCTACTTGTATCCTGTTACCTTACTAAACTCACTTACTAGTTCTGCTAGCTTTGTTTTAAGTTCTGTGGGATTTTATAATGTAGAAGGTAATTCTGCAAAGACAGTTTCGTTTCTTTCCAACCTGGAGTTCTTTTATTTTTTTTTTCTCCCCTTGCCTTATTGCATTGGCTATAACCTTCATTTCACTGTCAAGTAGAAGTAGTGTGAATGATCATCCTTATCTTTGATAAGGGAAAAACTGTACTCTTAAGATGGCCGACCAAACCAGCAAGGGAACTCCAGTCCCTGTCTCAGAGCCCTTCCAAGTTCTTCTTCCCTACCCCATTTCCTGTGCCTAAAGTTCCAATTATGAGGAAGTAGAAGAGTATAAATTATTCTCCCGGCTTGTGCTCGGGGCTCAGACCTTTGGAGATCACTCTCCTCAGAGCCTGCCAGTGTTAAATAAACCTCCTAACCTCCAAAGTCTCTTGAGTGCTGCCTGATTCTTCTGTCAGGACCCTGTCCAGGTTCTTTAACACCTTGTTTTTGATTTTAGGAGGAAAGCAATTGATCTTTCACCGCCAGGTGTGATGCAAGCTGTATGTTTTTTTCACGGTTTGGTTTCATTTTTGTGTTTTGTTTTTAGTAGATATCCTTTATCAAGCTTGAAGATAATAAGCTTTATCAACAAGCTTGTTGAAAGTTTGTTATGGACAAGTATTGAATTTTGTCCTACTTTTCATGCACCTGTTGAGATGATTACATATTTTATCTTCTTTGATCTTTTGCTATAGTGAATTATATTTTGTTTGAGAAAGTTTTTATTCTTCAGTTTTGAAGGTATTCTTGCTGGGTGTAGAATTCTAGATTGACAGTTTTTTTCTGTCAGCATTTTAATGATGTCTGGCTTTCATAGTTTCTAAAGTTCTTATCCTGTTCCTCTGTATATAATAGGTCTTTTTCACTGTGGCTGCTTTTAAGCATTTTCTTTATCTTTAATTCTTCTTTCCTGCAGTTTAAATATGATGTGTCTAGGTATTGGTTTCTGTTGTTTGTTTGATGTATGGTGTTCAGTGCTTGGTGTTCTCTGAGCTTTTTGGATCTGTGGCTAGGCATACTCTATTAATTTTAGAAAATTCTTGGCTATTATCTTTTTAAACATTGCTTGTCACAGTTCTTTTTTATTTCCTGGGATTTCAAATACACATGTGTTAGGACTATTTGATATTTTCCCATAGTACTTGAGTGCTGTCTTCTGCTTTGTTTTGTTTTCAGGCTCTCCTTTTTTGTTTGTTTCAGTTTGAGTAATTTCTGCTGATCCATCTTTACTTATTCTTGCCATGGCTGTGTTGAGTCTACTGATAAGGCCACTGAAGGTTTTTATTTATGTTAGTGTGTTTTTCTAGCATTTCCATTTGGTTGATTCTTCTAGTTTCTGCCTCTTTGCTTAAATTGCCCATCTTGTACATGTTGTCCACATTTGCCTTTATAACTTTTAACATAATCATAATTACTTAAAATTCCATGTATGGTAGTTTCAACATCAGGGTCATATCTGAATCCGATTCTCTTGGTTGCTTTGTCTCTTAACAATGCAAGTTAAGTTTGTTTCATTTTTGATTTTTATGTTTTGCTCTTTTTTTTTTTTTTTTGGTTAAAAATCTGTGTATTTTGTATAGAGTAGTAAATAGTATTTATGCCTGGAAATGAGTGTGCTTTATCTTTTGCTGAAGATGTTTGCATGTGTGTTGAGGGGAGAGGGGTTTGAGCCAGCCCTGTCTGGTCAGGATTTTGAGCTGAGTTTTGGTTTGACCATAGGCTTCAACTTTCCCTTGTATTACCTTGTGTTTAGGGTGGGGTTTGTTTTGCCAAAGAGTTTTTCTTAATGTCTGCTCTCCCCTTGGCTTTAGATCTTCCCTTTGAACTTGTATCTCAGATAAGTCTCTGTGCTTTTGTTCCTCTCACAGTAGTCAATTGCTGTAATGTTTTATTAGCCTGTTGTTGAGGGGAGAGGAGGAAGGCATGGCATTTTTTGTTGATATGGTTCAGTTTCAGTTTTAGGTAGATGCTTTCCACGAGTCTCAGAGGGGTGGTTCTTTTTCAGCAGTCTTGCCCCTTTTTTAGGGGTAGAGGTGTTAGTGTTTTTGTTTTGTTTACTTTCCTTAGCTGCGTGGACCTTTACCTGCTGCCTGAGGGAAACAGGATTTGCTACCTTTCCCCAGCTACTTCAGGGTTTTGTTTTTTTTTTTTTCCCTCTAGGGGAGGTAGGCAAGAAGGATCCAGCTGGGGCTTGGTACTTTTCCCACATGGACTGGTAACTTATTTCTCCCAAGTCTGCACTACAAGGCTAGACTTAGACTTCTCTTGTCTCTTGCCTAGTCCTTAGTGATTTGAGCCTCCTTTTTGAGGTCTGTGGAAAAGATTTTGTGAATGGTGAGAATTCCTCTTGTTTTTGTGTGCGCCAAGCATTCTGTCTTCTCCTGGTAGTCCATATTTGGCCTTTAGCAACTTTTAAGACATTTTAACTGAGTTCTTCATACTGGCTTTTATGGCATCTTGTGTTCACTGTAATTAAGAAAGTGTTTATGTTCTGTCTCTCCTTTGAGGACCCTGTCTTCTTTCCTTAGCTTTTGGGTGAGTTGCTTGTCCTGTGGCCTTGCTTCTTTGATGAGTTCAGGAAAATCTATGATTGTACACATTTTCCACATTTTATTTTATTTGTGTTAAAGGTGGAAATGACATTTTCCAGCTTTCTATATCATAAATAGTGTCTGGAAGTCCTACTTATTTGAGGATGGGATTTTGATATGGCATTTTTGTTGATCAGAATACCATTTAAATCTGTCCTTTTCAGTTTCTACTCTCAAATTGTTATTTTTGTTCTTAATTCATTTATTCTACAAAAAAAATTTATTTTGATTCTGTCTTATATGTCCAGGCACTGTATTAAGTGTGGGGGATACAGTGATGGGCAGGAAGACATAATTCCTTCTTTAATGAACATACAGTACAGTGGTGAGGACCAGAGAATTAAAGAAGTAATTATTATCAAATACAGGAGCTGTAACAGAGGTATATGGCAAAGACACCTCACCTAATCTAAAATGATTAGGTAAAGCTCTTAAAGAATAATGATAGAGTCCTAAAGGTTAAGTAGAAATTAATTGAAGTTGGTTAGGAGGCTGCTGGGGAGTAGACTAGGTAGAGGAAAGAGATTGTGTAGAGCCTAAGAAGAAAAAAAACAAAAACAAAAAAACAGAAAACCAATAACATGGAGAGTTGAAGAATCTGAAAGAAGTTTGATGTGGCTGTATGGCATATGAAGACAGGAGTGACAAAAGCTAAGAGAAATTGGAGCCAGGTTAAAAAGAGTCTTGTAAGCCATGTTTAAAAAAGTTGAGTTTATCATAAGAATGATGGGAAGTCATTGAAAGATTTTAGGGAGGGGGATGCCTGAGCAGGTAATGGATTTAAAAGGGTCATTCTTGATGCAAGGTGAAGAATGAATAGAAAGTAAGCAACACAGAGAGGCCAGTTAGATGGATTTTTAAGGTAATTTAGGCATTTGTATGAATGGGTTTAACTTGGAGTAGTTATGGGGAAAACTAGACAGCTTGAAGAGATACTCAGGATAAGATCAGTGGAACTTGTCAAGTGATTGAGTATGGAAAGAGAGAGAGAAGAAGACTTGAAGTATATTGAGTAAAAGTCTTTGAGGAAACCGTTCTTCTTTTCTTTAGATCTGGGGTTAGTTGCTTGACCTGTGACCTTGCTTCTCTGATGAGTTCAAGAAAATTTGTGATTGTGCACATTTTCCACCATTTATTTTGAATGTATTATGGGTGGGAATGGTATTCTAGCTTTCTACATCATCAGCAGTGTCCAGAAGTCCTGCTTATTTGAGGATGTTTCTGCAGAACTTCCTAATTTCCTTTGTTCCCTAAGAAAGGAAGCAGAAATAAAATATATTTGGTTTACTTATTTATTTGTTTGTTTATATGACAGAGAGAGGGAGAGACAGTGAGAGAGGGAACACAAGCTTGGTGAGTGGGAGAAGGAGAAGCAGGCTCCCTGCCAAGCAGGGAACCCAACACAGGACTCGATCCCAGGACACCAGTATCAAGACCTGAGCCAAAGGCAGACGCTTAAAAACTGAGCCACCCAGGTGCCCCAGTGGTTTACCTTAATTATACCACCATTCATGGCCCATGATTCAAAATTCACTGAGGTTTTGGGTGGAAGTAAGTCAGAAAAGGAGACAAGGAAAATATATCTAAATAATATGTAAGCCATGATGAATAAAGTTAGCTCTTTTCACTGATTGGGTTTGAGTACTGAAAAAAAATATAAGACCGTTTGATTCCTTCAGTGTTGATGTTTAGCTTGTTGGCATATAAACAAATAAAATCTGCAAACTGGTTTCCTTGCTTTTTTGGAGCAAAAATAGCATACAATCGATCTTCTGAAAGAGCTGTTGCATGTAGAGAGAAATTTACTATATTTAATCACTTAATTTCCTTGTTTTTCCCAGATGCTTTTACTCAACATTTCGTGTGGTAGTGATTATAAAAACCTTCAGAAAAGTATTAGAGAGTACAAGTCTTCTAAGACTCCACCAAGTGTCACCGAAGTAGTGACCACTGCCACCAATAGCTGTGGCAAGTTTTATACAGAATGCAGTGGTGGATGCTAACAGTGTTTTCAGAGTTTTGGAGGAGCACAGTCTTAATTTTCAAAAAAAGGGGAAATTAGTGATAAATGGCCTCATATGAGTCAAGATTTCAGGGGATTGAGTTAGGAAAGTATGTGTAGATCTCATGAAGGTAAACAATTTTCCTTAATTTTACTTCTCAGAATGATGAAATAAAAAACAAATATGGTATGTTATCACACTGTTAGTGTGATTCAGAAAATTCAAGAATTGTTTTGTTGAGGGTATCCTGTAGGGTGTGGAGTTTTGAGCAGTTATGAACTTAACTATCAGTTAAATCTGGGTTTCAGTTCTGGCTCCAATGCTTACTAGCTAGTTGTTTGACGTTGATTCTTAGTGGTGTTATCTTTAAAATGGTAGTAGTTGTACATATCTTAAGGACTTGTTATGATGGTTAAATGAATTATTATATATGAACACTTAGCATAGTGCTTAATTCATCATCTTTTTCAATGCAGTACAAATTTAAATTATGTTGCCATATACAGTTCTTTAAATTCAAGATACTATAAAGTTTTTATAATCTGGGAAACATTTATAGTCTTAGTGCATTTCAGCATCTTGTAATTGGAATATGTCTGTATATGTTAACTATCTGTAAAAATGGGTAATACTTTAAAAATATAGAGCATCATTTCTTTGATGGTGGTAGTACAATATGGTATTCTGGAATGAACCAGATATGGGGGATAGGGCTTTAGCCTGGCTCTGGTTTAATATTGCTCTCACTGTTAGTTTATACATAAGGTCTCTTTCTGTAAAGAGATATGTACCATGTGTTACATACACAAGTTAAGAAAGGTCCACTTGTGGGAAACTAGGTAATGAATTGTATAAAAAAATAGTACAATGAATAAATGAATAAAGAATTCTTAACTTTCATTGAGAATACTTTGACTTATTGAGTCTCAAGGAGAGACATCTGGATTAATACTGGTTTGTGTTAGGAACATTTGTATTTATACTCATTTATTTACCAACCATTTATTGAATGCCATCCATTGCCAGGAGTGGTGCTGGGCACTGAGTATATAATAGTGATAAGGCATGTCTTGCTTTCAAGGAGCTAAGGTAGAATTGAGAGTCAGGTGAGCTAGTAGTTTGGTATGGCAGCAGGGAACAGAAAATACCTACCCCACATTTACTCAGGGAATATTTATTGACATCTGCAGCATACAACAGGCATTCAGAGAGATCATCTGGGGCTGCATCTCAAAAGGGGCAGTCCTAAATCATCCTTGGCAAGTAGATCTTCAAATGGTAATGGAGAATCTTGGATTTGGATTCACTGTAGAGCAGGCATAGTGTAATCTTAGACAAGGCTAGACCTCTGAAAACTTCCTGAACAGCTTTGTTGACCCACTGGTATACCTCTGGCTTTTCTTTCTTTCATGGCTCAATTATGTTTTTTGGAGCAGCTTTTGAAGAAGTGAAAGGTGGTAGTTAGGGCTTCTGATCTCCTAAGCATCAGCTCATTGATGCAGTTACTCCTAACTATTTTTCCCCCCTCAAAGGATTGTCAGAGATACTAAAGCTGATGGTACTAAACACACTGGGATGTTCGTATTGTCATAAGGCAGCAAAGCATATCTCCAAAAGTAGAGTTAGGAGCACACACACTGGGGTCAGATTATTTAGATTAGAATCAGCCACATTCTAATTCTTTGGCCTTTGACGTATTATTTAACGTCTTTGCTCAGTTTTCTCATCTATAAAATTGAATCGGTAATAATACCACTTTGTAGAGTTTTGGGAAGGCTTGAATGAGGGTGATACTATTTGAATATTATCAAATAAGCAAATAATGTGAAAGGGGGCCAAAATAGGTATCATAAGGTTCAGATATTAAAGTTCATACAATTTGCTCAAATAAGAGGCATCTCTGATCCTTACTTCGAAGGCTTTTGTTCTTGGGGTGCCTGGGTGGCTCAGTGGGTTAAGCCATTGCCTTTGGCTCAAGTCATGATCCTGGAGTCCTGGGGTCGAGTTCTGTATTGGGCTCCCAGCTCTGACGGGAGTCTGCTTCTCCCTCTGACCTTCTCCCCTCTCATGCTCTCTCTCTCTCAAGTAAATAAATAAAACCTTTAAAAAAGAGCTTTTTATTCTTATTTTATATATACTTTGAACAATGGAATTTGCAGCACTCACTAGATTGAGAGAAATGAAAATGCTTGGAGTGGCAAGACATGACAGGTGGTGAAGAGGCAGAAACAATGAAAAGCAGGTACTCTACTAAAAAAAAATAGTAATCCGGAGGTCATAATATAGTTGTGTTGTATGTGGGCTGAGAGCAGACTTTCACTGTGAATAAGGCCCTGATGTGTTATTTTATACATGGCCAGTTTAGCAGTTTGGATAATACTTCCCATTAATGAATCTGTTTCTTCCATACCTTTCAGTAAAATCTATACAAGGTCCTCTAAATGAGTGTCTAAAACTTACTTTTTCAGTCCAGGGTATGTTAAAAGAAGGCCTTAGAGTCATCTCTTCAACTATAGATATTAATGTCACAAATTATTGTCTTTATTCTGTTAATTTGAAATATAAAATATATTTTGTAAACCTGGTTTGGATAGAAATAAGAATAAGCCTTCACATGAATGTAGGAATTATTTTGTGTCTTCGAGTATAAAATAGGTCATTGTATTAACTAGTGCAAGTGCATTTACGGAAGGATGCATTAAGAAAACTACAGCAGAATCAGTTGTGGTTCATTAGCAGATTTTATAGTTTTTAAATATGAAGCCATTTCTCTGCTGTCCAAGTATAATTTTTTATGTTATTATATCACACACAAGTGCCTCTGTGTTATATTTAGGTCAAGTATATTTTAAAGTGAAGCTCTTTTGCAGAGGAAGGACATTTCTTGTTTTCTTTATTTGCAGAAGTGTATTCAACCGTGGGTAGAGGACCTTAGAAGTGTGGGAAGATTAGGTATAGATATATTCCTGATATTATTATTTTGCTAAAGACTCCTGGTAAGGTGGTAGAACCTTCTGGTGTCTTACTCATGTTTTACTTTGCCCTTTATTTTGTTCTACAACAAAAATTTCAAATAATTTTAAACAGAGAATGTTTTCTATGCCTGCTGTGAAAATTTCTGACAAGAATATGCTTTTTAGTATTTTTCAAAGTCAGTCAAGTAAAACAACTTAGTGAATAAACTGATTTTAAATTATGATAAGACTACAGTTTTTTAAATTAAAGTAAAATAAAATAGACTAGAAAATAAGACCAGTGCAAATAGTAAGGGTGTTTTATGGAATTTGTTTCAGTCTCATCTATGTGTGTGAATCTACTGTGTCATGATGTGAAATGTCTTTAGCTGGAGTGTAAGAAAAAATTAGAAAAAACTGGCTTAGAAAGCCTAACAGGAATCTATTCTGATAAGTCTTACTCACAAAGCTTTTTAAAAAATACAGAAAGGCCTGGGAGAATATATAGCAATATGTTAATAGTTAATCTTTGTAAGGTGAGAATACAGCTTTTTTATTTGGGGGTTTATTGCGTAATGCTTTTGCATTAAGGGAAATACCAGAAAAACTTTACTTTTTTAGTTAGTTTTATACTTTATTAATTTTTTTCTTAAAATGAGATTTTCCCTCTATCACAGACCTTTCTTTGAGCCATTTATAACTTTATAAAAAAGGTAACCTGTCTGAAAAAAACCTCTATTTTTTTTTTCTTTTTTTTAATTTGGAGACTTCGTTCCTCAGGTAGTAGCCCATAGTGACCAAGTAAAAGAACTTTGTAATCTAACTTGGATATCAGAACACTGAGTACTCTATACAAGTATGTAAATGGGTTTTAACTGCTGCATTCCCAAGATTATGACCCAGTACTCCAAAGTTATATATGTCCATTGTTGAAAAAGCAGAATTTAGGTATTTGTGAGTGAATTCAAGCGACTGAGGAACTGATTTTGTAATCCTGAACTTTACTAAGGTGCAAATAACTTTCAAGAAAGATGTTGAATATGTGAGCTTGATTTATGTATAAATACTGAGGCTCACAGTACTTTAGCTGTCCTGAGGTGAATAATTGAGCTCTTCATAATATTATATTCTACTTAACACAGCCCTTGCGTTTCATTTGGCTTCTGGGATACCACATGCTTCTGTTCCTCTTGTTTTCTTCTTCATTGTCCTTGCTGGCCACATTTCCTCTTCTGACATCTAAAGGTCATAGTTTTCCCCCATGACTCAATCCCCGTGGCCTTTTTTCTCTGTCACTCCCTAGGTGGTAGTCTTAACCTCGTTCCTTGGCTTGAATCCTTATGACAGTGACTCGCAAATTTTTATTTCCCAATTCTTGCACCTCCCCTGAGCTTTAGACTCTATTTCCAGTTGCTTCCTTAGCAACTACATAGGATGACCAGCAAGCATTCAGATTTAAAATGTCCAGATCACAACTCTTGATTTCTCTTTTCCTATTTCCTTCCACCAGTCTTCTGTAGCTTAGTAAATGTAACTGTCTTCACCGAGGTTGATCAGACCAAACTCTACAGGTGACTCCTCTTTTCCCTTCACATCCCATATGGTCATTCCACCAAGCCTTTGTTAGCTTTGCCTTCAGTATATATCATTACTCTGGCTACTTCTTGTGACCTCCTCTGTTGAAGGAGACATGCTGCATGCCTATTAGTTATTAGACTTTTTTTTTTTTTTTAACAGATTTTCCTTCTTCTACTCTTACCTTTATAGTCAGTTCCTCACATTTCTGCCAGAATGATCTTTAGCAAAGGTGAGTCAGATCCTGTCATTCTCTTGCTGAAACCTTTTAGTGATTTTCAACATGTTCAAAATAAATTTCCAAAGCTCTTGCCTTGGCCTGTGAGCCCCTACTTGTTTTGGCCTTTAGCTATCTTAGAGTCTTCTTACTTTATTGTTACTATACCTATTTTCTTGTTATACCTTGAATGTTTCAAGCTTGTCTTGTCTCAGTGCTTTTGCACTTGCTCTTCTTTTTTCCTAGGATTTCTCTTTTCCCTAGATAATTCGTGTGACTCACGAATTAAGTATCAGCTCAGGTATTAACTCCTCAGAGTGGTCTTCTCTGCTTTACTGTATGGTTTTGCCTTCTAAAATAGCCATAGACCCCATCACTCTATATCTGTGTCCCTGCCATTTTACTTCATTGCATTTATCAGCATCAGGCGTTAAATGTTTAAACATTTATTTCTTTTTTTAATTAATTAATTAATTTTTATTTTTTATCAACATATAATGTATTATTAGCCCCAGGGGTACAGGTCCATGAATCTCCAAGTTTGCACACTTCACAGCACTCACCATAGCACATACCCTCCCCAATGTCCATAACCCAACCACCCTCTCCCTCCCCACTCCCCTCGGCAACCCTCAGTTTGTTTTGTGAGATTAAGAGTCTCTTATAGTTTGTCTCCCTCCCAATCTCATCTTGTTTCATTTATTCTTTTCCTACCCCCCAAACCCCCCATGTTGCTTCTCGACTTTCTCATATTAGGGAGTTCATATGATAGTTGTCTTTCTCTGATTGACTTATTTCGCTAAGCATAATACCCACTAGTTCCATACGTGTCGTCGCAAATGGCAAGATTTCATTTCTTTTGATGGCTGCATAGTATTCCATTGTGTGTATGTATGTGTGTGTGTGTGTGTGTATATATATACCACCTCTTCTTTATCCATTCCTCTGTTGATGGACATCTAGGTTAAACGTTTATTTCTTATCTCCACTACTACAGCGTAAGCTCCATGAGGCCAGAGACTTTGATTTGTTTATCATTGTGTTCCCAGCGCCTAAGACGGGATTTGTCACATAATAGGTTTTCAATAAATGTTTGTGGAATGAATACATACATCTGTGGGGCCCCAGATCTCAACTGGAGGTTAGGGAAACATCATCTGTCAAGAAGTCTCATTTGCCATGATTGGATAGGTATTCGTTTAGTGTCAAATGTACTGTTCTGACATTGTAGACACAAAGATAGAAAGACATTAGCCCTACACTGAAGGAACTTCATTTTTAGAAGAGAGCCAGATATGCAAACCCTAACTATGAAAGCAATATGATAATTGCTTTGGTAAAGGTATAGGTAAAGGTGTATAGTGGGAACTTACTGATAGTACCAGAGCATATCAGGGAGAGTCAGTAATGAAGTTGCAGAGGAGGTAACCTTTAAGGTGAGAGTTGAGAGACAGGAGACCATTAGGCAAGCATCCAACAGAGAAGGTTGTAAGTCTTAAACCACAGAGATGGGAGAAGGCAGCTGGGCATGTTTCTAGTTATATGAGGGTATGGAATTGATGGTATATAAAGTCTGAAATTAGGAGTGGCTGGAGTTGAAACTAGGCAGATACATAGTTCTAGGGGTTGAAGTGAAGTTACAGCACATAGGGGCAAATATGCTGTGCAGGATACTCGACAGTGTGTATGTGGTAAGGAACCACGGAAGAATTTTGTACAAGGAAACGGCCAAATCTAATTTTTATTTTAGAAAATTACTGGAAACAGTGTAGAAGTAGAATGAACAGGGCTTGGTAACTGATTGAAATGTCAGGGATAATGACTTCCAGGTTGGCGGTGTGACAGCTGGGTTGACAGTGATTCCGTTCACCCTGCTTTGAGATTGGGAATGGAAGAGCACTGAATCTTTCTGAGGGGATAGCTAGAATTTAAAAGTATATCATTATTTTAGTGCTCAAAAATCTGTTAGTTTACTTGTGTCACTTAATATATCTTGCATATTACCTTTTATTATAAACATTATTAAATTTACTTTTTTTTTTTTTTAAAGATTTTATTTATTTATTTGACAGACAGAGATCACAAGTTTGCAGAGAGGCAGGCAGAGAGAGAGGGGGAAGCAGGCCTCCCGCAGAGCAGAAAGCCCGATTCGGGGCTCGATCCCAGGACTCTAGGATCATGACCTGAGCTGAAGGCAGAGGCTTTAACCCACTGAGCCACCCAGGTGCCCCTTAAATTTACTTTTAAGATATCTTTATTTCTTACAAATGGACATTACATGATGTTGAACTGAAAGATTTTGGCATGTCTTAGTTTTGCCAGTTTGTAAGTAGACCAGTGAGAATAAGAATGCTCTTGATAGAATAACAACACAAAGGAAGCTTTATTATTATGTAAAGAAATAATTCTAAATCTAGGGCCCTCAACAGTTTTAAACATATATGGAAAAAATGCACCGAAATTTGAGTTGAGGATAACTTTTACCATATAGTTAATGTTGTTTAATCAGTCTTATTTTCTGATTTGTGAAATATAAGTAGCCTTTACTTCTTTTGATGCTTTATTTTTCTGATCATTGTGAACTTACAGAACGTTAAAGTATTTCATATGTGCAGAAATAATAAGCTTATCTACACATTTATGTTTTAGCTGATTTCTTGGTTTGGTGTATTACTTTGTTGTAAGTGGAAAATTCTGTAACAGGTAAGACACGAGAGGAAAAAGAGACTGTTACTGTGGTCTTAAGGTTATGGCAAGATTTTAGACCAGTGCTGTTGCATTAAATATATAGCACAGCCCACAAATATAAGCCTCATTTGTAATCGTAAATTCTGTAGTAGACATATTTAAAAATACAAAAATAAACAGATGAAGTTAATGTTAATGTCTTTTATTTAACTCATTATATTCAAAATAGTATCACTTCAATGTATATAAATTTAAAAATATTAGTGAGATATTTTCTTTTTATTTTTGGGGGGGTACCAGGCCTTTGGAATCCAAGGGGTATTTTACATTCATAGCACATCTCAATTTAGACTGACCACTTTTCAAATGCTCAATATCTACATGTGGCTAGTGATTATGTATTGGACAGTGTTGTTCTAGATCATTCTTAGACCAAAGAGTAGAAGTTGGCTCACCATTCTGCAACATTTGAGGGTATCTTTCCAACATCAAGTAATTTATATGCCACTTGTTTTATTATACTGTCAAGTATATTAAAGAAGTCGCTTTTTTCTCCATTCATCATTTTCCTACTTGGAGTGCTTTTGTCCAATCAAGTCTGTTTATCAATTTTCATTATCTTTGCTTTCTCCTACAGCAATTCATGGTAATGGTCTCTTACACAAAAACAACAGCACATCTTTAAATTTTAGGGATTTTGTTTTTAATTACAAAAAAGTGTAATTATTGTAACAAATTCAAACACTATTAAGGTATGTGTATGAAAAGATAATTAATCCTTAATTCTTTTTCATCTGTCATTTTCTGCTTTCCAAGGGGTAACCACTGTTAACAGTTTAGATGATACTCTTTCTCCCCTTAGAAATATACATTTATGACGGGCACCTGGGTGGCTCAGTGGGTTAAGCCTCTGCCTTTGGCCCAGGTTGTAATCTCAGGGTCCTGGGATGGAGCCCTGCATTGGGCTCTCTGCTCAGCAGGGAGCCTGCTTCCCCCTCTCTCTGCTTGCCTCTCTGACTACTTGTGCTCTCTCTCTTTCTGTCAAATAAATAAATAAAATCTTAAAAAAAGAAAAAAGAAATACACATTTATGAGAAGTTCTAGGTGAGAAAATTGCTACTTTGAAAATACCTCTTAAAGTAATGAAAAAAAGATTTGGTAGTGACAGTTTTCTAAAATAAAAACATTTATCTTACCACATATTTAATAAAATTTAGGTTTTCATTATGGCTGTCCTTTAACAAAGAATGATATATTTTGGTATAATTTTTCCACTAAAATTGTATGATAGTCTAATAGCATCCTTTGCTTTGGTTGATTTTCTTATTATCATTACAGAGTAGACCTATCACATTGGTTTAGGAAAACCGTTGAGAGCTTTAGCAGTTTCTCAAGGGATTTTTTTTAATCCCTTGACATTTTCTTTCTTGTTTCCTGTTCTGTCATCATCCTTGTTGCATTTTCCCTTCTTCAGTTTTTACTGGTTTGATTCAGCCAGATCTTCATTCCCCGAGGGTTTTGCTGTGAGATGAACGCTTCCTTCAATATTATTTTCGTAGACTTCATGAAATCCTACATTTTTTCAAGATTGGTATTTTCACTTTACAACTGAGTTGGATTGTGTTTACTTTGAATTATGGGATGTTTACAACATGAGACTTTTCGTGAGATAGTGGTAGACAAAACCAGGATATATAGTTGGAGTAGGTGTTAGTGTTAGGTAGAAATGGGTTTTATAGGTGATCAAGGCACATTTTGAATATTGTAATAAGGGGTTTTGATTCTGCGTACTTGTAACTTAAGGAACTCAACACCTATTTAAATAATAGCTAACTTTCATCGAGACTTTACCATGACTGGCACATTTGTATACATGAATCATTTTATTTAATCTGTTCTGTGTGCCTGTGAAATAAGTCTGTTATTTTCCTCTGAGTAAACTAAGGATTAGAGTGGTAACTTTTGCCCCAATAAAGTTAGTTGTCCAAGGAAAGGGCTAATCAAGTGTGGGGCTGGGATTCTAAACTAGTATTCTAAGCCTGTATTGACTGTTCACTATGTATGTGTGCGCACACGTGCACACATACCTGCACACACACTTGTGCCAAAAAGAAAAAATGATTGGATTATAATTTTCTTTTTTAACTTAATATTATGTTTTGGATATAGGTCCATTTATGAATGGACCATACTTTTAAGGAGTTACTCCTGTTTAGATTGTTTACAGTTTTTGTTTATTGTTTATATTGCTGTTGCTGCTGTACTTGAGAGCTAAGAAGCTTAGATTGCAATAGCCATGTGGGAAATAGGAGTGGAGCCACTGGGCTTAGGACAGATGAGTTAGAAACTGAGTTTACAGCGAAATAAGTCAATCAGAGAAAGACAACTATCATATCATCTCCCTGATATGAGGAAGTGGAGATGCAGCATGGGGAGTAAAGGGGGTAGGAGAAGAATGAATGAAACAAGATGGGATTGGGAGGGAGACAAACCATAAGTGACTCTTTTTTTTTTTTTAAAGATTTTATTTATTTATTTGACAGAGAGAGATCACAGGTAAGTAGAGAGGCTGGCAGAGAGGGAGAGAGAGAGAGAGGAAGCAGGCTCCCCGCCGAGCAGAGAGCCCGATGTGGGACTCGATCCCAGGACCTTGAGATCATGACCTGAGCCGAAGGCAGCGGCTTAACCCACTGAGCCACCCAGGCGCCCCCTATAAGTGACTCTTAATCTCACAAAACAAACTGAGGGTTGCTGGGGGGAGGGGGTTTGGGAAAGGGGGGTGGGGTTATGGACATTGGGGAGGGTATGTGCAATGGTGAGTGCTGTGAAGTGTGTAAACCTGGCGATTCACAGTTCACAGACCTGTACCCCTGGGGATAAAAATACATTATATGTTAATTAAAAAAAAAAAAAGAAACTGAGTTTACCCCCTAAAGCCTTAATACTCAAAAGGTTGTGCTCCACTCAGAGGATAGACTAGAAAAAAAAAAACAGGGTTACAGAAAGAAATTAAGAAGCTTTTCTGTTTTCACCTGGGTTCCGAGTGAAGTGGAAAAGGTCCCTGAGACTTTTTGTAGCTGCTGTTGTTGGTGTTTCATAGTTATACTTACTGAATGGTCCAGAAAACAAACCTCAGTCTTAAAATTGGCATTAATATAAAAAATAAAAAAAATTTAAAAATTTAAAATAAATGGCATTAATGTAGAACCAGTCGGTAGAGGAACACTTGTAGTCTCACTTATTAAATTCCCATAGATAAAGCCCCACTGGTGTTGAGCTCACTGACCCAAAGTTAGAGAAGATGATGACGAAAGACCGTTCCTTAAGCAAAACTCAGTGATACAAAACACAGCAGAATTAAATCCTCAAGAATTTTGAAAGTAGAACTGTTAAATAATAAATACTTGGTATTATAATAAAAATTAATAAAAGAAAAAGCAAATGCCACAATTATCATGAATATAATAAACATTTAAAAATAAAATGGAAATTTTATTTAAATTTAAAAATGATTAAAAATGGTTAAAGATAAAAGAAGTCTCACTTCTTTTTAAAAATGATTAAATGTTTAATCATTTAAAAATGATTAAAGATAAAAAGAAAACAAATATCAGAGCAACATCAATACAGCTGTTCAAAAGACATAAGATCAGGGGGGTTAGAGGGGTGATAGGAGGTAAATATGACTTCTGTGACAAAACCTTAGTCATTCATATTTAAGAACTGGTTAAGATAAAATACAGAACAGGCAAATTTGGAGAGAAAACTAGTGATGGGGAAGGTGGATCTGAAGGTATTGACTTGAATGAATAGAATTGGTAAAAAGACTCAGAGCTAAAATACTCAAATTCAAGAAGCATAGTTTTGTCCTAGGAGAAAAATAATACTAAACACATACTTAAACGCATAGTAGACACTTGAACACCAAATACCTAAGAGACTATTTTAAGAACATCTTGAGAGTAAACAGATTACCTACAAACCTATGACAGACTGACAACACATTTCTTAACAGTAACAATGAAAGTCAAAATCCATTAAAGGATGGGAACAGTGTAAAGATATTTTCAGACAAAAACTAAGAGTACACATGGAAGGCATTGTGAAATAAAAAACATTGTATGGTTGTATAGGAGACAAATACAAATAATGATTAACTTTAGATACTTAGATAAGCACTCATGTTAAAACACTAACGGACTAGAAATAAGATTTTAGAGCCTTTTGAGCAGTAAGAAAAAAGAACTTGCTCAACCTTAAAGAAAATAAGAAAATTATAAAAAGTAGGATAAATGAAAAGGAAGCACAAAATAAAAAGGTAGAGATACTTCCAGATGTATCCATAATTGCAATAAATACAAATGGACTAAATTCTCAATTAAAAGACTGACATTGACAGAGTGGGTAAAGAATGTACTGTTAAGTTGTATTCGTTTTGCAAAGGATGAACCTAAAACATGGTGAGACAAGTTGAAAGTAAAAAGCAAAAAAAAAAAAAAAAAGGTTAAAAAGGCAAGATACCTCATGATACCAATGAAAGTTACATAGTTATATTCCTTTCAGACAAAAGCCTCTTTAGTAGGGCTTGCTGCATAATGGTAAAAGTGACAATTTACCAGGAAAGAGGAAGAATTCTAAATATAAGTGATAACATCAAAAATTATATAAAAATATAAAAAAAATACAAAAACAGAGAAACCATTAAATCTACAAACAGGTACTTTATATATACATCTCAGTGATTAAGCCAGCCCATAATAAGTAAGGATATGATTTGAACAATGCTTTAATAAATATGATTTAGTAAACACACACACAAAATACCCATGATTAATTAAGTGGACAGAAAATAAGTAAGGATACCATTTGAATAATACTTGAGTAAATTTGATTAATGATTACACAGCCCCCCAAAGTTTAGTAGGGATACATTATTTTTAGGCACGGATGAGACATTTACCAAAATTGACCTTTTACTAAACCATAAAACAAAATCAACAAATTTTGAAGAATTGATCTCATTTTGACTACAATGTAATTAAGTTGGAAATCAACTTAAAATGGATATATTGGCAGATACTTCTGAATAACTTAGGAGACAGAAAAAGCATAGAAATAGGTATTTTTGTTACCCTTTCTGGTTATCAAAAAGCTTGTGAGATCTAAAAGGGCTTAGACACAATGACCAACCCAGTAGCAATAAACTCATGTTAGTGCCCAGATTGTAGTTTTAAAGTACTATTTTTTATTAAAATGAACTAGGGCTTCTTGAAAAATGTGGCTGATTCCAGCTCTAGGTAGGCCATAGTAGGACATTTTGTCATAAAAAAAGGAAAAGAAGAAACTTCTTTTCACAGTTTGACTAACTCTTCTTGTCAAGAGACAATTTGAGATTATGTAAAAAGGGCCCTCTGATGGGGCTGCCATTGGCCAAGATAGTTTGAGCTTCAAGAAGAATATTGCAGTGGATTGAAGCACATTAAATTAAAATCAACAAAATGTTGGTCACCTTTGGAAGATGCCATGGAACCAGTTCATTCAGAAGCTGGTAAAGTATTCTGTGTTACCCATATAAACTACCTCAGAGTCACAAAATAGTTGATGAAAGTTTATTATAAAAGAATTTCAGCTAATAAATACAAAAAGAATAATAGCTAGAATGTCATCATTTTGTAAACCCTGATGAAATAGTGTATCTTGGCACTATTCATCAGGGGTTGCTAAAACCATTGGGTGACAGTCTGATACAAAGCTTTATGGTGAATGGTTCAGGCTGACAGTACATGAACCCATTGATCAATGTTAACATTACAAGAAGGAGACAATCAGATATTATAGCTTTCCGATGTGATGTGATAGGAAGTTCATTGCACCATTTAAGACATATTTTTGCTATAAAAAAATTAAACCCAAATCCTGTCAAGCCTCTAGATCAACCGCTACTTTATAGGAAATACAGAGACTATATATAAGAATTTATTGAACAACACTGCAAGAATGTAATCAGCAAACTCCAGAATATGGGAAATTCTATAGGACAAATAGCCCAGTTTCTTTAACAAATGAATGGCAAGATAGGAAAACAAAAACAGATTGACAGGTACCTATAAATTAAAAGACAGCATATAGATCTTTTTGGATCCTGATTTGAACAAACCAAGTGTTCAAAAAAGGCAGGCTGTTGGCAAAATTTGGGCACTGGAAATGTGATGATATAAGGAATTATCCCCCCCCCCCCATTTTAAGGTATATATTGGTATTATGATTTTGTTTAAAAAAAAAAAAGTATAAGTCTTTTAAAGATAGATACCGAGATACTTAAGGGTGAAATGAAATATTTGGGAACATGTGCACAGATAAAATGAAACACTGGCCATGACTTGAAGCTGAAGGATGGGTATTTAATAGTCATTATAAATGTTTTCTCTTTATATATGTTTGAAAATTTTTGTAATACATAAGTAATAACAGCAACAACAAAAACTTTAGAATATAGCCAATTAAGTCACTAACTTGGGAAGTTAATCAAAGAAGAACAGAATTGTCCCAAAGAAAATTGAAGGAAGAAAATAATAAAGATGAGAGCTGAGAGCAGAAATTAATGATACAGAAATGATACTGAGATCCTTTTTCTGTTTATTAACATACGTGAATTGATTGTGCCTTGCCTCCTTCCCAAAGGAATTTGAGATGACTTTAAAAAGGAGCAGAGAAATAAATATTACCAGACATCTGGGATGGATTAGTCATTGTATTTGTATACCCAACTTAATTTTGGTATCTTCTGGAAAAGAGCAGAAAGGGACATGTTTGCTATACCTACTAGAGGGATTATGTTAACTTTATCTGAGTGACATGTCTTTTCCCCTTTTTCATACATGTGAGGTGGGGTAAGATGACAACACCTTTGATCTGCAACATTTCTTCTATCAACCAACTGTGAAAACAGATTTTAACTTTGAATTTTAACTTAGGAAATCTTAGCTTTTGTGGTGAGTGAAGATACGTGGTTTACTTCTGCTTTCAGGAAAAAAGCCAAGGATTGACTAGTAAATGCGAAGGGACTTTCAGAGTTTGAAAGATCATTTTGCAACCATCATAATAAAGATTGGATCACTAATTGGCATTAGTGGATGCTAAATCTAGGGATGCTAAATCCTTTGATGAGGAACAGGATATTCACATGCTCTTGGAGGGTTACCCCACGACTGCTTTTAGTTGAAAGGGAGAAAATACACAGTAATTACTCTGTAGAGAAATTGGACAATACCTTGACCACAGGTAATCAAAATAAAGTCACCAGTGAAGGACAGATGGGAATCATGTGCCTCCAGATGTGATGCCCTGAGGACATTTGACCCTCTGTGTACTATTCTGAGCATATATAACCTAATATGGGTGAAAATGTACAACCTCAATCTAATCATGAGAAATGTCAGACAAACCTTAAATGAGGGATGTTCTATTAAAAAAAGGGTGGGAGGGGGAGCAGTTTTCCAAAATGTCAGTGTCATAAAATACAGTGAGAGGCTTTGGAAACATTCTAGAAGGTAGGAGGCTAAAGAGATGTAAATAGATGCATTACCTGATTCTAAACTGGATCCATTACTGGAGAGGGAAATATGCTCTAAAGGACATTACTGGATCAGCCAACAAAATTCGAGTACCTGGGGCGCCTGGGTGGCTCAGTGGGTTAAGCCGCTGCCTTTGGCTCAGGTCATGATCTCAGGGTCCTGGGATCGAGTCCTGCATCGGGCTCTCTGCTCAGCAGGGAGCCTGCTTCCTCCTCTCTCTCTGCCTGCCTCTCTGCCTACTTGTGTTCTCTGTCAAATAAATAAATAAAATCTTTAAAAAAAAAATTGGAATACCTGCATTTGATTTGATAGAGCTTCCGTGTTAAATTTCCCTACATTGTTAACTGTATAATATGCCTGTTTATAGAAAATATACTCTGAAGTATTTGGAGATAAAGGGCCATGTTGTCTGTACTTTGCCCTCAGAAAGTTTAGAAAAAAATTCGTGTGTGTGTGTGTGTGTGTATGTGTGTGTGTGTGTGTGTGTGTGTGTAGAGAGTGGGAACATGCATGATTGCAAATGATAAGCAAATGGGGTAAAGTTACCAGTAGATAAATACAGGTAAAAGATGTACAGGTGCTCTCTGTAGTATTTTTACTTCTGTAACTTATATAATATGAAATTATTTCCAAGTAAAAAGGCAAAATATATGCTGTTGTTATGATGCATTTTAATGAGCTAACAAAGTGATAGTGCTTAATTTGTTCTTGAAGAATGAATGGTCTACATGCCCATTAGGCAGTTTCTCTCAAATAATAGATTTCCCAAGTGAGCCATTGGTAAGTACTGGATCAAATCAGTTCATGGTTGAATTAGCCAATGAATGCCCTAAGTGCCAGTATTCTCTATTGTTGATTGAAGAGGGTTCCATATGTTTTATATGCCAAACATGGACAAATAGCATTAAAATTCTGTTATAAAGATGTAAGAGCCTGATTTGTTTTGTGCTAGTTCACTTACTCATGAAGATGGGGTGGAGAGGTACTTGAGGAAATTACTGATTATTTTTTCTCAAGGAATATTTGAAACCATAGAAGTAATTGGACAGGTTCTCACATATGATCCCAGTGTTCAGAAGTATAGTATAGAAAAAGATGGTTTGACCTAAAATATTTTAAAGGTATATGTTAGCAGTTAGCTGCCCATCATTAACAGATGAATCTTTATCTCTTTTAGATAATATAATTTTAAACAGAATTGCATGCTGATGGCCATTCCAGGATAAGTTGACTGCAAAATACACCCCAAATAACTGATTCTCTACTTCAGTTAAGAAGGAAACTGGACCAATAAAAGCATGTGGAATATTGTAAAAAAATTAAAACCATGTTAAAGAGAGAAATAAAACATCAAGTGCTGTTAGTAAATACTGGGGAAATTTTTAGTGGGAAATTTTTAATCTAAGTTATTTTTTTAAAATTGTTTATGATAGGCACCTCTTCTCTTCTTGTTAAAGGCCTTTCGTGCCTAGAGTTGCAAAAGTTCACAAAAACACACCAAGGCTTTAAACTGAATTGGCATTATCTTGAAAGTCCACAAGATGGGGATGCTCCTCTTTTTTTGTAGGTCTGTGTTATTATGAAAGAATTGTTTTAGCCAGTGGTATATTGGAGAATCTCTTACTGGCCTGAGAGCTGACTATTAAAATTTTAGGAATTATGCAAACTGATTGTTAAACACAGCCATCATTAAAAATTAAATTACATAGCTTGTTAAATAAATGGCATGTATAAAAAGGTAGTAGATACTTAAAATTCATTACTTCCTAATTATTTCACTATATTTTACTATGATTTATGTTCTTGAAGCTATTTATTAATATTGTATCTTTAGGTTGAAATACTGTTATTATGGTGTGCTACTGTGTGTCTTTTCCCAGCTCTGTTTTTAGTGATGTTACAGTGATAGCTTGAAATTAGCTATGGTGGGAATATTTACATCATAGAGTTAGGCAAATGCCATAAATCAGGGCTTGATTTATTGTTTATTGCTTGTCTAGATGTAAGGTGATGGAGAAAATGCTAATAATGCAAACTTAAAGGTGTCATGTCTTTAGCTATTACATTGTACATAGCTCAAAAATTTGAAAATATATTTTGCAGTTCAAAAATGATTATCCACTTCAGCAACGATGTTACATTGTTGACATCATTGATGTAAGTGAAAATATCAACCAGTACTTGGAATTCCATGTGGATATGTATTTAGCTGGTTGCTAAACATGTTTCAGCACATTGCTGGTCATGGCATAATTGAGTTCGGTGTGTTGGTAAGAAGTGGGTGGTATAAATTTATTATGCTTTTTTTCAGCTTTAGGAAATCATATCATGACATGTGGGCATTAATTAAGAAAAAATAAAGGTTGAGTTTTAAAAGTCATTAGCTATAGCACAAATAATTTTAAGTTTGAAGCCTTTGATTATATGTCTACTGTAGAACAGAAATAGAATCATAGAATTTCAAGTTCAAAGAATGCTTAAAATAAATCCAGACCCATTTAGAGATAGAAATTCTTTTCTCCAGTGTATCAGTCAGTCATCCAGACTATAGAGATGGAGCTCATTACCTGATAATAGTGTTGGAGAGCTCTTAGAGTTCTGTATATTGAGCTAACCTGTTTTCCTTTAATTTCTACCAGTTGGTTCTGGTGCTGACTTCTGAGAAACACAGAAGAGAACATTTATTTCCTCTGTAGAACAACCAGCCCTTCAGGTATAAAGGTAGTTTGGATGTTTCCATTTAGACCTCTTTGGGCAAGAAGTATATCTTTATTTAGTTCCTTTTTTTTTTTTTTTTAAGATTTTATTTATTTATTTGACAGACAAAGATCACAAGTAGGCAGAGAGGTAGGCAGAGAGAGAGGAAGGGAAGCAGGCTCCCTGCTGAGCAGAGAGCCCGATGCAGGGCTGGATCCTAGAACCCTAGAATCGTGACCTGAGCTGAAGGCAGAGGCTTTAACCCACTGAGCCACCCAGGCGCCCCTATTTAGTTCCATTAACTGTATTTTGTGTGGTATTTTTTCTGAGCTCTGTAATCTAAGATTGTGAAGCCTTTAAATCTTTTTTTTTGTGCAAATTATACACAAGTCAAGTGTTGGGTTGTTTCTTTTAAATCAGAGTGGATCTTTGTACTTACTCCTATTGCTTTCAGCACAGCATTCCACATCATAGAAATATTAAATTGTAATTTTACCATTTTTGGTGTTTATTAATCATATTGACTTTATGTCAGTTGCAGGTTTGATAAGCAGTGTTTATTGTTTATATTCAAATTATTGTTTAAAATGTTGAATTTCAAAGGACTGTGGGGACACAGGTCACCTTCAGATAACCCTAAGTTCTCTTTTACCTATTATTTTTTGCTGTGGGTGCTACTAGTTCTATTAAGTAGCCTACATTTTCCGTCTTATATGCAGAAGTTCATCATGATGTATATTGTCAGATGCTTTGCTGAGATCAAGACACATGATGTCTGTGGGATCTCCGCCAATGAAATACACTTCAGTACTTCTGTTTTTGAAAAGTAGGCATTTTCCAAAATCCTGGCATGTCTAAATGTTAAAGTTCTATTCCCCACAATCGGAAAGATAGAAAATCCATCATGAATTGTGGGTTAGATAATAATGAAGATACCAGAAGAGAAAAGGGATAGGAGAATTCCTGGGAACACTTGATGGTCAGGGTCATGGTATATACTTGGGCTGAAAAGAAAAAAGCCTGTGCTGTGAGAGCCCAGCATTTTCACTGAGCAAGTATTCTGGATCAGGTGAGAAATTAGGGATCTGGAAATAGTTTCTCTCTTGTTATCTATTTCCTTTGATGTGTATGGTGAACTCTTAACAATAAGTACTTCTGAGTGTATAAGGGTATTTCTTTGCTGTGGAGTGTACCTCCTTATTCTCTTTGTTGTGGATACACTAATACTTCATAGTTTTATTTTGAAGATTAAAAGAACTCAATATGAAGTTGACTGGCACATTCTCTTGTATTTTTCTTATAGTAGATTTAGGTTTATTTAACCATTTGTTAAAATTTTCTCCCTTTGTTAATTTCCATTGACCAGGCGTGGTGGAGGTTGTCAAGCAATTACTAATGTGAGTGGTCTTATCCCATTTCTTTTTTTTTTTTTTTTAAGATTTTATTTATTTATTTGAGAGAGAGAGAGAACATGAGAAAGGGGAGGGTCAGAGGGAGAAGGAGACTCTCTGCCGAGCAGGTAGTCTGATGTGGGACTCAATCCCTGGACTCCAGGATCATGCTCTGAGTCCAAGGCAGTCGCTTAACCAACTGAGCCACCCAGGTGCCCCTCTCATCCCAGTGCTTGGTCTCCACTCTCTTTCTTCCTGCTGATGCTGTTTTTTGTTGCTTCTAGAAGAAAAATTTATAGTAGGTCATTTGATTAAATAGTAAACTTCTTCTAGAAAGCAGTCCTGGATTCGATGTCTCATTTTCTCACCTACATTTGAGTTATTTTTAAAATTCTTACTTATATGTATACATTTATGTTGAACTGATGAGTTTTTAGGGCTCCTCTTTGCATATACTTTTCAGTGTAAGTTCTGGTCTCTAGCAATAGGGAGGTAATAGTGTTTTATGAGTACTTAATAGCTGGCAGTCACTTTTTGAATAATTGTTTTATTTAACCAAGATAAAGCTACTTGTTAAAAAGGTAGAAAGGACTTGGGACATAGAGATAAAGGGTTTTGGGATATGAAGAAGGAGTATATATGGATAATAAAATTCATGGGCTCATGAGTTATTTTGGAATTTACTTTCCTTAGTTGCATTAATTACTTTATGGCAGGTTTTGCTTTCTTTTAACTTGAGGGTTTCTGTTTCTATAGGATGGATTAGTAGGCCCTCTACCTAGCCTTTAAAAATCTTTTGGTTCAATACATTGTAATTAGTTTTTGGTAATTGAATTATTCTCTCTTCCTGCAGATTGAGGTGGTACCATGCAGCAAGCAGCAGAGAGATGCAGAGTTCGAGTCAGAAGGCCTGACATGGCACTTTATGTACCTAAAGCTCGAAGAAGTGTAGTGCTGCTCAAGTCAGGTGATGAGGAAAAAAGCTGTGGTCCACTTAGCTCCGTGGTGAAAGAAGAACAAAAAGAGGATTGTTTCTTCCAAAAGGAGATCTTCAGAGACAAATCTGAGACTCAGAGACTAAGCATTAATCCTGAAAAAAAGGAGCACAACCGTAGAGAAGGAAAGAAATTTTCAACAAAATTAAGAAAAGACGTGTGCCTTCAAGAAAGAAAGAAAGATAGGATTTGTGTTAAGAGGCAGACTACAGGATCCAAAGAAACATTATGCCAAGGACGTCAGGAGGGTGTCCCAAATCCCAGGATACCTTTACAAAGACATTTTAAACCAAAGGAGGTGCAATGTTTGGAGGTTGAAGCCACAGATGTGACGGGACCTGGGAAGTTGCTTCTATCTCGGTCTTGTTCAGAAGTGAATGAGGCCCAGGTTCTAAACAAACCATTCCGAAATGTGGAATTCTGTGATGTCAGTAGGCATGAATTAAGTGGCGAAACATTTGAAAGCAGAGGTTTAGAAAGCAGAATTGAAACTGATGCCAAAGTCGTGGAGCTACTATCGCAGTTTCCTAGAGTTTTTAATTGTGTGTTGAAATCTGAGAGTATGATAGTACCTGTAAAACTGAATTCTGATTCTGTAATTGCACAACAAAGCATGCAAACATCATGTGGAATGTTTACTCCCAGTAGTGGAGGCATTACTGCTATTTCTGTTCCTGGAAGTCCAGATGGTGTCACTGACCAAACTTGTGTAGACTTTGAAGCTGAGAATGTTAGTGAGGTGGCCAACAATACAGATTTCATCTTGGGTCAGAGTGGTATAGATTCCATTCCTGAGACTCTAGATAACATCTCTCATAAAACGACTATAGTCAGCAAATTAGAGAGCGTAAATGGCATTTTTGATCCTGCAGTGATTAGAGAATGTGAGGTGAATGACAGCACTGCTGATGACTTATGTATAAAGTATGAACCTTCTGATACAGCTCTCCTTGCTCATGAAACAGATACAGATGAGTCGAAGAGTGTAGGTGACATTACTAATAAAGCATGTAAGATGGACATTACAGATGTCCCATCTGATCAAATAACTATGGACAGCCCTTGTGTAGTTGCAGTTAGAACAGCTGATGAGGTCTGCAGTAACACAGGTAATTTCTCAAAATACTTAGAAATGAGTGCAGATACAGCCCCTCTTCATGTAGCTAGATGTGGGAATGATGTGGAAAATTCCAGCAGCCTGACTGCTTGCTCAGATACTTACCCTGAGAGTATTTCCTCTGGTTTCACAGAGTCAACAGGAAAGTTGATAGAGAGCTTGTCAGATTGTGCTTCCTCCTTACCTATAAAGAAGATTGCTGGTAGTAATTGTAACACTTTTTTGGACTCTGAACTCAGTACGTTAAATGGGACAAAAGTACTTTCAGACAGTGCCTCGGGCAATGATCTGGATTGTACTGGTGATACAACAGAGGCATTGCACGAACTAAAAACTGCTGAAGAGTTCAAAACAAAAGAGGAAGATGACTCAGAGAATATGGAATTTGGTGTATCTTTTCCTGATATAGAAACTGTATCTATGGAAACATCCATGGAACCGAAAGCAACGGAAATGGCTCGTGTGGAGGGAAATGCTGCTACTGAGGAGAGCTGGGAGTCTTTGTTTAATGATGATGGTGACTGCCTGGATCCACGTCTTCTACAAGAGGTCTGTTCAGTAGAAGCTGCTCAGTGTTTACATGATTTATAGATTCGTAGAGCCTGATATTTTGGGGGTAATTTTGATAGACATTTGTGCACACTCATATATTTACTCACTACATCCAGTGAGGCTTCCTGCGGTAAACAAATGGGATTGTAGATTGAGAAGAGAATGCCTGGTAGATCTTACCAAGTAAAATATACCGAATTGAGCTGTACTTATAATAGCCACGTCCTGAGAGATCTTACTGAGTAGATTAGGGATGCAGTTAATGGGTTCTGACTATCTGTTGCGGGGATACAGAGGGAAACTTCTTCAGAAGGGCTCTTCTACATTGACAAGCTGTATTTTACACAGGCCTATTTGAGGGAGGAGAATAACTTATTATTATTTATATTTATTGCGTTTTTCCGGGAAACATTGCAATGTTGTTAGACACTGTGGAGGGAAGGAAGTAGAGAAAGGAAGGGTAAAATAAGGGAAGGTGTGATTGTTTTTATGTAGTTTATGCTGAGTTAAATTAATGTGTAAATGATTGTTGAGTACATACAGAAAATATAAGTGAATAATGCCATGCTGGTTAGAGTTCATAAATACAAAATGTTGGGTTTGAAGACATTTTAGAAATTATTTAATTCTTTTCATTTTCTTAATTTAGACATTCACTCTATATCCAATATTTAAATTCCTTACTACAAATAACAATCATTGATTTTAAATAGTAGAACCACTTCCCCCTTCATTCCTTATAGTGGGTTCACATAACCTTTGTCTGGAAGGAGAAAAAATAATTTCCCTGTGAAGTCCCCAATTTTATAAATGAGGAAATTGAAGCTTAGTGGTCATACTTTTAGGAACGGCATAATCAAAAAAAATTTTTTTTTTAAGATTTTATTTATTTGACAGAGAGAGAGAAATCACAAGTAGGTAGAGAGGCAGGCAGAGAGAGAGAGGGGGGAGGAAGCAGGCTCCCTGCGGAGCAAAGAGCCCGACGTGGGGCTCAATCCCAGGACCCTGGGATCATGACCTGAGCCGAAGGCAGAGGCTTTAACCCACTGAACCACCCAGGCGCCCCAGGCATAATCAAAATTTCAATTTAGTTCTCTCAATCCAGTGTTTATGTTCTTTCTACCAAACCACGTCTTTACCTATAACATACTTTTGAGTGATTCCAAAGAGCCTTTTAAATATGAAGTGAGTAGTGCTTTTGTTTCTGAGAATTAAACCAGAAGTACCAAAAAACGATCATACGGATGTGAAGAAACACATGAGACTACAGAGGGGACAGGCCTTTGGACAGAACTGACTTTCCAGTACCAAGCAGTTCCTCGTCGTTTTTAGGTGTCTGCGTGCGCACGTGTCTCACGGTTAGCACTCCTTGTGGGCAAGTCGTTGTCCTCAACATCCTTTGAAAGAAATACAGAGCAGAAGGTATTTGTGAGTGGGCACCCACAAACCCCTTGAAATTGCATGCAAAATGTTATGTGTATGTGGAGTTTTTCATAGCTTTCATCAGATTCTCAAAGGCAGTGCTTCACTAAGTGTGGTCCCTGGACAAGCAGCAAGAGTGCCACCTGGGAACTTGTTAGAAATGCAAACTCTTTAGCCCAGCGGTCTATATATTTATGTGTTTTCCAGGTGACTCTGATGCACATAAGGTGAGAACAGTTGCTCAAAAGGTAATAGACCAACATAAATAGGTATCAGAACGTGAGTGTGGTAACTAGAGATGGCTGTCCAACCGTAACTAGAAAGAACACTGTTCAGCAGAGGTTTTAGACCCAAATTAGGTTAAGAAATACTACTAATGTGGGAAGGTAGGTGACTATAGAGAAGTTATTAAGGATCTCATCATTGGAAGAAGGTCTCAGGGATGGCAAAGGGATTACCTGAGGGGTAGAGAGCACAGTTATGCACAGCAGGGAAGGAGTAGCTTCCTATGAAAGAAGGGCATGGCACACAGAGCCTTTTACACATGATGGGACTCAGTATTTATTGAGTGGATGTAGGTGATAGGGTAGAGTTGGAGCTCTGATTTTTTAGGGTGGACTCCAGGGGCTGTCAAAACTTTACTGCTGCTGGAATTTGGATTCTCTATGGTGGTAGCTTAGGGATACGGCTTCTCTAACAGGGGAGGAGGGTTCATGTGTGCAACTGTTTTTCAGGTCTTAATGCTTTTTAGAACAGGTGCAAAAGAATGTAGGCAATCACACAGTGTTCCGAGGCGCATAGTAATATAGCCAAAGAGGACACTTGCATGACGTAAAGCTGGGAATGGCTAGAAGATGGAGTAATGTTTTAAGCTAAAGACAGCTAGTTCTTGGGGGTTGTGTTTGGATATCACATACTGGGTTGGTGCTTGCCGGGGGTGGGGTCTGTGTTGAGGTATGAGGGGTGATGAGAGCACAAGGGAAGGAAATGGATTGAGAAAGCGGAAAAAAAAAAAAAAAAAGCAAGTAGCAGCTCCAACTCCACAAACTATGGTCTCCTGTGCTTTGAGTTTTAGGAGATATAATAATAATGTTATTAAAAGATGCCACAGATCCAGTAACATTAATAGCCCTCTAGTGACTATTACTCTTAATTTATTATTTATATTGCTCCAAACATACTTTATTAAAGGCTAAACCAGAATGTCTGCCGGTCTTGAAAATTTTCCAGCCAATGATTTTTTGGCTCTTTTCCCAGCGGGCCTGTTTCTTTGTTGACAGTGGCTACAGATGGAGGTGTGTAATACTTCTAATGGGCAGGGAGGTATGCTGTGGAGCAGGGTGTGGCAGCCATTGGCATGTGAAGCAGTTTCCTGCAACATCTGAACTTCTAAAACTGCGTGAGTGGGTAGAGAGCATAGATAGGTCATTCCTGAATTCCTGGAACTGCCATTCTTGATGAGCCTCTAAAGATCACACTTATTCTCCTTAAGCCATGGTTTGGGATGCCCAGAAGTTTAAGTTGGTAATTGATAAAGAGAAAGGATGTTGGCCTGACTTCTCCTCCTAACCCTCTGAGATCTGGTATGAGAACACAAGAATTACTGTTGTCTAGATAAAATGTCCATAGCTGGGGCGCCTGGGTGGTTCAGTGGGTTAAGCCTCTGCCTTCGGCTTGGGTTGTGGTCTCGGGGTCCTGGGATCAAGCTCTGCATTGGGCTCTTTGCTCAGTGGGGTACCTGCTTCCCCCTCTCCCTCTGCCTGCCTCTGCCTGCTTGTGATCTCTCTGTGTCAAATAAATAAAGACATAAAATCTTTAAAAACAAAAGCAAAAACAAAAAAACATCCATAGCTCCTTCTGCCTCCTAGAGTGATCTGCAAATCTATTGATTGGTAGGAGGGTTAGTAAGATACCAGCAACGTAACACTGATGTTGACAGACTGTGGCATCTGGTCCCTTCACTGGTCATTTGAAATTGGTCATTTCTGGTCTTGATTTAGGTAGAAGTCTCCTTTTGCTACAGAAGGCTACTAACAATGTTACAATCATGGAAAAGAGAAGAGTAAAGGAACACCAGCCGTCCCCACAGACTTTGGGAAAAATGCTCTCTGAGTTTAAGTAGGAAGCCCAAAGGCAAAAGGAAAACCTCAAAATTCCATCGCTAAAAGCAAATTATATGAAGAATGAAGGGAGGAAAGTCCTTCATATCCCATCCCCTAGAGTCTTCATTAATAGTTGGTACTTCATCACTTTGTAGTTAAATGGAAAGATCGAGTACTTAGAGTTTGAGAAACTGTAAATTGTAAATAGCTAGGTATATATGGTTATTATCACTTTCGTTTTATTTTATTT
Source organism: Mustela erminea (assembly GCF_009829155.1). NCBI lineage: Eukaryota > Metazoa > Chordata > Mammalia > Carnivora > Mustelidae > Mustela > Mustela erminea. Next base: position 62,424,669 of record NC_045627.1, read on the forward strand.
TATTTATTTATTTTTTAAAAGATCTTATTTATTTATTTGTCAGAGAGCAGAAGCAGAGGGAGTGGGAGAGGGAGAAGCAGGCTTCCTGCTGAGCAGGGAGCCCGATGTGGGGTTTAATCCCAGGACTCTGGGATCATGACCTGAGCCAAAGGCAGATGCTTAATGGCTGAGCCACCCAGGCGCCCCATCACTTCCATTTTAAAGGCACTGTGTTACATGCCAGCTTTTTTCTCAGCTTTATCTAAGGTGTTTGTTTGTTTGTTTTTTTAATTTGGAGAAACGGGATATAACCATGTGATTAGATAGTCATATAACAATCTGAAGGATAATTAATATAAAGCCACTTTATGAGAGATGTCCTAAGTCTGTCTGATGGGTGATCTAGAGAGTGGCGTCAACAGAGGATGAGATCCCTGAGGGCTAGACTGGTTGATACTGTTGCATATTATTGAGGCTGTAGAATTAAATAAGATTTGAAGCCCTACTTAGATTGTTGTTATGTTCCCAATTTCTGTTTTCTTTTTCTGTTTCTTAAAATTGATAGATTTTCTTTTCTTTTTTTTTTTTTTTTTGAGTGGTTTTAGGTTTACAGAAAAAAATTGAGTGAGAAGTTTAGGGTTCCCATATGACTCCTTCACTGTTTTATTACTATTTTAATTTTTATTTTCACAGTACCTTTTATTATTAGTTGCAACTCATTTTAGCAGACTTATATTTAATATTTTTATTAAAGTGTCTGAATTAATAGGTCATTGGCTGCCTAAGTGAGGATTCCAGATGCCGTATATTTGAATGCAGTTACTTGGGACATCCAGTGAAGAATCTGGTTGAATGAAGTACTCTATTTGTTGTTCAGTCCACTAGTGGATGATGACTGGATCTCTGGTTGATACAGAAAGAGAGGGAATACTAAGGGGATACCATTGCTCATAGTTTATTTCTAAACCAAACATCTCCTAAAATGAAAAAAATCTCCCATCCGAGCTCCATTAGGTTTGTTACGTAAATTTTTTTCCTCTTAATCTGCGTTTACACCAACAGCATTTAATTTCTGATGCTTTTTCAGAACTGAAGAGAGGTAAACAGTTCTAGGCCTCTATTGTCGGTACAAGGAGGCATTCTTGTCTGCAGCTTGGGAGATTCCTGGTGTGCTGTACTCCGTCCCTGGCAGTGCTTTTACTTTAGTGAGCTCCATGACATGTATATGTGGAATATAGTTGGGGCAACTGGGGTAGGAGTAGCGATATCACTTGTAATGTTTCTTCCATTTAATTCATTCCCTGTTCAGTGACAGTAGCAGGGAGGGATAATGGTAGGGTTGGCAAAGAGAACCAGAGTGTACACTCTACCCTAGTCAGGAGAAAAACATACTAACAGCTTATCACAAAGATTTTAAACATTTTAAAAATGTTTAAATCTTTTCATGAATTTTTTAGTTCATTTCTGTTAAAGAGTTTGGTTAATAAGAATTAAACTCATCTACACTTTGATTTGAATTAATGTAGTCATTTGTATCAGAAATTTCTTGTATGGCACGTTCAATACTCTGTTGCTGGGCTTTGGGAGGGAGGTCTAGAAAGGAAGAGAGGGTCCCAGCTATAGGCTTGACTCCTGAAGTGGGTAGCCAGCAGTCAAAATATATTTAAATTCAGACTGTTTTGTGTTATGAATCTGGGGATGCGGTGTGAGGAGGTATAAATTAGCAGTAATGCCTGCAGGACAGAAGGAAATTAAGTGCTAGTCAACAGCCGTGTACAGATCATTTGTGTGAATTGACCCAAAACTGAGACTGTTGAGGAAAAGCCAAGAGGATGCCCAGGCGTGCTGGATCCTAGGCTTGATGCACGGAGACTGTGTTTCTGATCCTTCAGATGATGGGTCATGCTCTTATATTGCCTGCCTTGACTCATTTCTTAAAACAGTGGGTCTGAGTCTGCAGTTTGAAGGTCAGAAGCACTTATGTATTGCCTGATGGAGACAAATAGGCAAGGGCTAATACTCTCTAAAGTAATAAACACAAAGAAGAAATTTTTATTTGGGAGAACTGGCATAGATATGATGTAGGATCTTAGGTAGTTGAAGGGAGCATAATCAGGAACTAGAGAAATCAAGAAGTGGAATGGCAGTGAATGCTACATTTATCTGTTTTGCAGTGTTTCTTAGGACTTTTGGGCAGCCATTGTCCCTGATTATCATAACAGTACCTGAGTCAAGCTGTCAGGGATAGTTTGGGAAGATTCAGACCTCTAGCAGTCTTCTGTTCTTGGGTTGTCTGGTCTTTGAGCTTTCTGCATCGTCATTGGCATCTCTCCATCTAATCTTTCTAGTCATGCTGCGAAGAGGAGGAAGTAGAGACGTCTCTCTGCCTCCTCAGCACTTCTCTTGACTATTAATTAAATCTGTTTGGTGGATCGGTTTAGCATCTTGTCAAGGATGCCAACGCCAATCTGCCATGTTAACTTATGTATGATCTGAAGAGGAGCCAGGTCCATGTCGGTTCAGGATGTTCACTTGATCTTTGCCCATATATTCATGTGTCATACATTACCATCCATGGGAGAGAATTAGAGCTCTTCAAAGTTAACCTCTGACACTGGGGTCAGTAAATGATCATCTGAACCAATTGCTGGGCTGTCGTACATGTCTCACTGTTGTAGCTTTTCTTTTAGATCCTTTAGCCCTTTTCCTTTTCTGCTTCCTTGTTTATCCCCACCCCCGCTTCTTCTCTTTAATTATGCCTTAATCCAAAGCTGTGGCCATGGCTTTCTCCCACGGAGGATAACCAGAGGTATTGAGATATTGCTTCTACCTATTCTAGAGAGATCTGTAGATGACACCTTACAGGGGATTCTACACATTCTTGTTACAAATTTTATGAAGCCAAAGTTTGCCTTTCCAGCTGTGGTTTCCTGTTAAGGTCAGTGGGGGCATAGCCTAGATAGAGTAGATAATTTTATTTGTGGGTAGAGAATTCCACTGGGGACATTTTCTCCTCTTACACTTACTATATAAAATGTTAGAGTTTAAAAGTCTAAATTTATCCTTCTGTTGAAAAGGATGTAAGTCCAGAATAGTACAGAAGAGGCCTAGAAGCTATCACTTATGCTGCATAGCATATAAATATTTATGCTGTAATACTTTAATGGCATTATCTTTTTAGGGAACTCCTTTTGGATGTTTTTGAATTTGGGTTATGAGAAATTTGAAAAAAACTTGAAATACCTTTTTTTTTTTTTTTTTTTAAATAAATAGTGTTATTTCCCTGTCTGCCAAAGAGGAGAAGTTAAATGGGTAAAACATTTTAATTCTAGCTTTTGGTCTATTTACAATACTGTAGACCAACATGAAAAATTCTTGGCTGTTACTCTCAACTTTCTGTGATACTGGCATACCTTAGATAGAATTAAATCCAGATAGTTCAAAAAGCTTTTTTTATGTTTTTGTTTATAGCTTTAACCTGTTCTCCAATGAAATCTTTCCATTTATCAAGGTTTATAGTAAATAATGACATTTTAAATTGATTTTCTTCAACAGAAAGTGAGTTAATAAGCAGTTGTGTAGCCATAAGATATAAGCGGGAGAGAAAAATAGAAAGAAACAAAGAACTTGGATACCCTAGCCTATATAATTGAGAATTGACTGTATGGGTTGATTCTGTAAATCATGTTATCATGTTATACCACCAACTTGTGATCAAGTCTTTGTTGTCCTTTTCCCTGTAACTTATGCCCCCATGTGTAAATTTGTTACAGACATACCTATAGTTTAAAGTGGTTTATTATATTTCATACAACTTTATTACATATTGAAATTCAAGTTCTTTTTGTAATGTGTGCTGAACATACATTAAATGTGTGTTGGGTGAGTGGTTAGGTGATCAGGATGAGGTGGAAGGAAGAGCCAGGTCCAGCTCTAATATAAGGTCTTGTGTAATGAGTATTTCAAAATTAGTACGGATGAAGTAAATGTAGATGATGTAAAACTGAAAAAGGGTAGAGGACAAGTTAGATTATCCATGCTTTGCGGTGTTTAGGGGAGGAATCACAGAAGAGGTGGTATTTGAGTATGTCCTTGGAGAATGGTGTGATATTTTGAGATGGGCAGACTGACAGACATTAGCACTTGTGAAGTAATAAGATCAAAGCAATGGGGACGAGGAAGTAAGGTGTGTTGAGGCAGAGTGAATATTAATCTTTGGTTGGAATTTAGCATATTTTAAGGGATGACATGAGATAAAGCTAGGAAGGTATATTAGTATACTATTGCTGCTGTAATAAATTACCACAAAATAGTGTCTTAAAACAACACAAATTTATTAACTTACAGTTCTGGAGGTTGGACATCTAAAATGGGTCTCACTGGGATAATTAATTAAGGTGTTGGCAAGGCTGTATTCCTTTCCAGAGGCTCTTGGGGAGAACTTATTGTCTTGCTTTTTCAACTTCTTGGAGTTTGCCACATTCTTTGGCTCGGGGCCCCAGAGTCTTGCTAATATCATCACTCTGACTCTGAGTTTTCCTCTGAGTTCTTCTGCTTTTAAGGACCCTTGTGGTTATAATTGGGTCCACTCTGATAATGCAGGATAATCTCCCCGATTTAAAGTCAGCTGATTAGCAATCTTAATTCCATCTGCTGCCTCAGTTCTCCTTTGCTGTATGTACCATAACCACAGGTTAAGAGAAGTTAGGACATGGATGTCTTTGAGAGGCTGTTATTCTGGTTGGGGCCAAATTATGAGAGCTTTAAGTACAGCCACTGAAAATTTTTGATCAAAGGAATGACATGGTCACGGCAGTATTTTGGATAGTTTAATTTATGCTCCTTATGCTATCTAGAATATACAACTAGAAAGAAATCAGCAACCTTGAACTATCTTTTTAGTTTTGCCATTGATCGTCCCTTTCTCCCTTCCTCCTTTTCTCCTTTTGCCCTTCCCTTCCTTCTTCCTACAGTAGTTTATATCCATAAATCCGTAATCAGAATTAGTTGTCCTGAACATTAATACGGCACTGTTTCTGATTGTGTTCACTGAAAGACCTTTTCATCATGTTACGGAAGGAATACTAGACTAGCAGTCAGGAGACCTGAGTTATGATTCAAACTCTGTCAGTAATTTGATTTGTAATCTTAAGGATATCCTTTAGTCTCTCGGTGATGCAATCCTCCATCCTTGTAATCAGGATAATAATAGCAGCCATCTGACATGCTCATCTGACAGAGATATAAATATGACTTTATTCCAAAGTAATGTAGCATATTTTTGTTTTTTTGTCTGTAGAGAGTAACTGGCTTCATAACTTCGTAACTTTTTTTCTTTTTGAAGAAAAGATCTTTTTGATCCTTAAAGAACCAAGGATCAAACAAAAAACAACAAAAAATAAAAAGCTCAAGGATCCATGCCTGATTGACCTACTCTTCCCACCCTTTTTTTTTCCTCTATAAAGAGGGATCAAGGCAATTAAGTCATAGCAAGTCAGGTACTATTTTACAGACTTGTTTTTAAGACCAGACTATTAGGCTTTAAGAGTCTTGAAAACCCTCACTTTGGGGAAGATGATTTTAATTTAGCTGAATATGGAAGCTGGTTATGCCTATGAAGGAATACTCACATTTTACTTACACTTTATAAATAAACAAGACAGACCACTGGCAAAAAAAAAAAAAAAAAAAATTCCTAAAATGTTTGTGATTCATAACTCAAAATTATTTGCTCTGAGTTATTTTATTCCCTTGGTCTAATAGAGAGATTAGAATGAATCAAATTCAAAACCTCTATTGCTCTATCAAACATTTCTTAGTCATCAGAAAGAAAAATACATATGTAGGTCTTAAAATATGAAGGTTTCACATTGACAGTATAGCAGATACTTGCTCTATTATATGTGACTTAGAGTAAATGTTTCAGTTGTCTAATAGAAATATGATGAAGGCTAAAAATAGGAACCATGTATATGATAAAAAATTTTCTAGTGGGCACATTAAGAGAAGTGTCATCTAATAATATACCCAGAATATCATTTCAACATGTAATCAATATAAGAAATTATTGAGATATTTTATTTTTTGTATTGTCTTTGGAACCTGATGTGTATTTTATGTATAAAATACATCTCAATTTAGATTAGCCACAGTTTTCAAGTTCTCAGTGGCCACATGTGGCTGGCAGCTACCGTGCTGGGCTGTGCAGGTCTGCTGCAGGTGTATCTACGTAATTGGTGTGTGAAAGCTTAGAGCCTCTCCTTAAAGCTGTCTGTATTGCCCTGTCTAATCCGCTGACAGCGGCCCCGCCCCCTCGCTTCCCTTCACAGTCTTGCTCTGATCTTCACTTCATTCCGTATTGTTCTCTTAGACATTTCCCTCTTCAGTGTCACAAACTCTTCTCTCCTTTACTCTGTCAAGGCTCCCTGTCATGTTTGGCTGGGGTTCTCAGGAGAGAAAGTGGCATTAAAAGTATGGCCTCCTACCTACCACCATACCATAACCAAAAAAAATGTGTTACTGGTAGAAACATAAACTGACCTCACCAATATCAGTGCCGTGGGGAAATGAAATGAAGTTCTTTCTCCTCCTTGGAAAAGTTAGGAATCCCTGATAATAGTGGTGTCTGATAGGAAAAACTAGTCAGGAGTATCTAATTTACAGGCTTTATATCTATTGTTATGAAATGTAGAATAAGAATTGTGTTTTGTTATTATTAACACTTTGTGTTTAACCAGTCCCAGAAGCCAAAACACTCAGCAGTTTCCTTAGAAATGGAATGTAAGTATGTTAAGTTCAGTTTTGCTGAGCAGATTAGAGCAAAGGACCATAAACAGATGTTCTTGGCAGACCATTTTTTATTTTATTTATTTATTTTTTTATTAAGGTTTTATTTATTTGACAGAGGGAGAGAGCACAAGCAGGGGGAGCTACAGGCAGAGGGACAGGAATGGGGAGAAGTAGTCTTCCTGCTGAGCAAGGAGCCTGATAACTGGGCTTGGAGCCTGATCCCATCCTGAGATCGTGACCTGAGCCGAAGGCAGACACTTAACTGACTGAGCCACCCAGGCGCCCCTTTCCTTCCTCTTTATAATCAGTTCTTAGGGTTTATAATTCCAAGGCATTTGTAGTCATGCATTGTTTATGTCTCACAATGCATTATTTAGCCCCAGTTTATAAATGCACAGACATGCAGTAATTTATTTTGTTTTTTACAAAGTACCTCAAAAAGTTAATGCCAGAAATCCAAAAATGAAATTAGGAAAACAGTTCCATTTACAATTGCATTTAAAAACTATTTAGGAATAAATTTAACAAAAGGAATATGAAACTTGTGCTCCAGAAACTACCAAACATTGTTGGAAGAGATTAAAGAAGACCTAAGTAAACGGAAAGCTATCCCATGTTCATCTTTTCTTTTTACTGTTGAGATACTTCTCAAATTGATGTGCATATTCAGCAAATCCTAGCTACCCCCCCCCCCTTTTGGGGCAGAAACTGGCAAACTGATCCTCAGATTTATATGGAAATCTAAGAGACTAGAATAGCCAAAATGATTTTGAAAAAGCAGGACAAAATAGGAAGATAAAACTTTCCAATTTTAAAATCTATTAAAAAACTACAGTAATCAAGGTAGTGTGACACTGACATAAGGATGGAGTTGGAAATGACGACTGACCTTCCTTGTCTCTGGGACAGTTCTCTTAAACTGATAGACCAGCCCCCTTTAGGCTTTTAAGGATTTGTTAAGTTTAGCTGATTTCTTCTTGCCCGCTTTTGTAGTGCCCACTTCTTTGACCATGATCTGTCAGTGGCAAAACAGTTTCTGTGTTCTATTTCTGTTTGGGGGGATTTTGCCACTCTTGGGATTTCAGTTTTTTTGATCGTCTCGCATGCTCAGTGGTCTGGTGAGTTCAAGAAAAGCTACTATTTTATGGATCACCTAATTTTTTCTCATTGTTATGGTGGAAGGAATAATTCTCTTCCTGCTTTCTGCATCCTAAGCAGAGTGGAAATATGGCACTTGGCCTGTAATACATTCAGCACTCAGTTAAAATTTAATTAAGTGGGTTGAATTCATTGAATACTTAGTATTATATAAGTGTTATACTTAGTGTGCTGAGCACGTACATATCATTTAATCTACACACCTATCTGTGAGGTATAGGTGCTATTATTATTCCTGTTTTTTTAAATGTAAACTAAAGCTTAATGGAGAAAAGGAACTAGAGGTACAGCAATGAATAAACATTTTTGTTGATTCTACCTATATCACTTTCCCTCTCCTCTTCCTCCCAAATAAATTCTTGAATCCATTTTTTACTTCTGCAAGGAAAGGAGATGTATCCTTGGCATTGCAAATTCTCATTTCCTCATTTGATAGGCAGTAAGGCATAGTATAAACGAGGGAAAAGCTGGAAGAGACCTAGTTGGACTCTCCCCCTCCGCCCACCACTGCTAGTTGGACTTCTTATTAACAGGGAGAAGATACTTTCAGGTCTGAAGGCTTTGGGTGATTAGTACTAGCCCCTAGGTTTTATAGCAGGTGAATGACCAAGGTCTGTCTTGGCTTTGATGCCATATTCCATTTTTCCCCTTCCTTCTGCTTCCAGAAGTGTGAAATAGTTAATAGCCTTCAGTTTTCTTTAGAATAGTAGAATTTTGAGTATTTTTCTTTTTTTTTTAACTAATTTTTTTTTATTTTATTTTTTTTTTTTTTAAAGATTTTATTTATTTATCAGAGAGAGAGAGAGCGAGCACAGGCAGACAGAATGGCAGGCAGAGGCAGAGGGAGAAGCAGGCTCCCTGACGAGCAAGGAGCCCGATGTGGGACTCGATCCCAGCATGACCTGAGCCGAAGGCAGCTGCTTAACCAACTGAGCCACCCAGGAGTCCCTTAACTAATTTTTTTTTAAACTAATCTGTGATGTGGGAATTCCTGTAGGTAGCTGTCATGTTAGAGACCTTAAATATAATTACTTCTGCCACTCACATTTGTCTTAACAAATTCCTTTGTAAGCTACATGTAAGAAAAGGTAGGCTAACAAAGTGTTTTCATTTTAAAAATTTCTTGTTTGTTTTTGTTTACTCCCAGAAAAGAAACTATGAGATGAGCCTGATCAATAAGGCCAAATAAAACAAATGTTATTAATTCATCTCTTCAGCTATTTTCTGAAATTCATTTTCGAAGATGTACATTTGTAACTCACCACATTAATCAGTCTACATTTTCTCACACTCTGGTTGATAGATGCAAGTGAAGTTTCATGCATTGCCTATCTTTGTTGGAATTTCAATACCTTTTTAAAGTATTCTTCATGTTAATATAAACTGGATGATAGACTCCTGGTCATTATTGTATTTGTGTATTTGTATTTATGAATAGCATTAATACAGAGACACTGTTAAAGATTAAGGAATTGGAATATGGAGACAAAGAAGGATCATTTATATATGGTAGGATATTTTATAGTGTTCTGACTTGATGTAACTGTCAATTATATGCTTCTTCTTCTCTAGTTATCAGGGAATATGAAGAACAGAAAAAGCATCCAGGAACCTAGATTTGATTATTACAACCATGAAGTTTCTGATATTGACCTCAGTGACTGTGAATTTCCACATGTCATTGAAATTTATGACTTCCCCCAAGAATTTCGTACTGAAGACCTCCTGCGGGTTTTCTGCAGTTATCAGTAAGTATTTGCAAGTAGTTGGGCATGTTTGGGAAGGTGAGATGAAGTTTTCTTAATAAGTCTTCTGAAAAACCATCTCTTGTTTGCATATTCCCTATTGTTTACTTTAGCATCAGTTTTGTTTATTGTCTTTTCCAAGTCCATTAGAAATCTTCTGTATCAAGTCTGTCTTCTTCTAAGTTCTTTAAAAATAGCAAATAGTCTTTCTAGACCCCATTTTGGGCATTTAAGAAGAATGAATTCGATTATGACTTCTGGATGTCTTCATGGTGTGTTTAATCCATTTATAATTATAATAATTATAATTATTGATGTATTTGGATGTATGCCTGCCATCTTTTTTTGTGTTTACTTGTTTCATCTATTTCTCTTCTTTCTTGCCTTCTTTTGGATTGATGAGGTATTTTTTTCTCATTCTATTTTGTTTGGAAATGATACTCTGTTTCTATTCTTTGGTGGTTACTTTAGAAATTACAAAATGCATGCTTAACTTACCAATGGCTAAAGTTAATGTTTTTACACTCTTTCCAAACACTATAAGGGCTTTTTAACTCCATTTCCCAATTCCATTCCCTCCCTTTCCACCATTCCCAACTATATGCTATGGAGACTACTTTTTTAAAAATTCTTTTCTTTTTAAACTCCATTATTTGCTGCTACTCTTTTATAGAGTCAGCATTCAGATTTATCCGGTTTCTGTGTTCTTCATTTATACCTCTTGCAGCTCATATCTTCCATCTGAAATCATTTTCTTTTTGCATGGAACATACTCTTTTACTATTTAATTTAGTAACAGCCATCAACAGACTTAATTGGGTTTTGTTTTTTTAATGGCATTATTTCAACTGTGTTTTTGAAAGACATGTTTGCTAGGTATAGAATTCTAGGTTGGCAGTCATTTTTCTCTCAGAAATGTGCAGATTTAGTCTACCGTCTCCTGGCTTTCTCTGTGGAAAATAAGAAGCCAGCTGAAAGTTCACAACCGTTGCTTCTGAATGTAATCTCTCTTTTCTCTTTGGATGCTCTTAGGGGTTTCTCTTTGTCTTGTATTGTGCATTTTAGTGTGATGTGGCTTTGTGTTTTTAAAAATTTATTCTTCTTGAGAGTATTTGAGCTTCTTAAATCACTAAGTATTTTTCATCGGTTTTGGAGAACACTCTTCAGGTAGTTCCTTTGTGTCAGTCTTTCTCTTTTATGTTCTCTAAGATGTCAAGAAAATATATATTAGACCTTCTCACTTAATCCTAATGTTACCTCTCTTTTATATTTTCTGTTTGTCTCTGTTACATTCTGAATCGTTTCCTTAGCTCTAATTTCCAGTTCACTGATTTCTTTCTTCAGCTGTGTTTAATTTGCTGTTAAATCTGTCCATTGAATATTTAAATTTCATTTTTTGTTTTTCATTTTTCTAAGTTCTCTATTTCTCTTTAAAATCTGTGTGGTCATTTTTTAGTTTCTTGGTTTTTTTCTAAAATATTTTCAAGATTTAAAATATTTCTTAAATGTATTAAACATAGACCTTCTATGGTCTGTGTTTGGTAATGCCTTTACCTGAAGTCTTTTTAGTTCTGCTTCTGCAAATTCTCAGGTTTAGTAATATTTTTTATTGTGAGCCAACTGTTTTCCTTGGAATTTTATTTATGGGAATTGAATTCTACAGTAGAAGAAGAGGATTTCTCCTGAGAGGATATGTGTTTTCTTCTGCCAGGCACCAAGGGACCGAAGAGTTCAGCAGCACTGTAAATTAAATTACTGATTTGAGGTTATTTTGACTACTGAGATAGAAATAGTCAAGTGGAGAATGATAAAAAATGATTGTTCTGTGTCTCAACTAGTTTATTTTAACAACACATATAAATGTCTAGTCACTTGCCAGTCTTTGATGTGGTGCCAAGGCCTTTTTTTTTCTTTCAAGTTACTGGCCTATTGATAGAAGAGTTCTTGTATGTTTTCCTCATAACATATCAACTAAAGTGGAATGAGAACTTTAAAGTACCTTTAGAGGCATCTGAGTGCTTACTCTTTATAGATTAAAATGTTTTCTGTCCTTTATAGCTGTTTTGCCCAAACATAATTGATAGTCATTTTTGGATTTTTTAGTGACTTCACCATTCTCTGCTGTTCCACAGCATTCAGTTAAGTTTTTATAGAAACAGCATCTTTTCTTTTTCACACTCATTTTTCATTGTTTTAATTTTAGTAAATTATGTAATGAAAATATAAATTAAAACTGATATAAACCATTTGAAAACAATTCCACTAACTCTTGTTATGTATATAATTCATACATATATAGGACAAGATAAAGAATCAAGTATACCTTTGTATCTTTAGCTTATAAGAAGAAAACAAGCTTCAGGAATAAAGAAACAATAAAAAGCAAGCTTCAGAAAGAAAGTTATTAAAGAAAAGGTCTTCAGGATCTGGAAGAAGTCAATACGAAGAAGGACTATACTTTACCATTCTCAGCCTGATACTAAAAATGAACTAGGTCTTTTGTCTCATACTACAAATGTACATTTAAAATTCAGTTCATATAGATCTTGAATTTGTTAGATTCTGCATCAGGGTTTAACCTCCCACTTTTTCTTAAAGAGCCAGATAGGAAATATTTTAGGCAACTCTGCCATCATTGCATAAAAGCAGCATGAGCATGATTGTATTCAGTGAAATTTTATGTATGAAAACATGGGGCACCTGAGTGAATCATTCGGTTAAGTGACTGCCTTCAGTTCAGGTCATGATCTCCGGGTCCTGGGAGAGAGCCCTGCATCAGGGTCCCTGCTCAGTAGGGTCTGCTTCTCTCTCTTTCTCCCTCTGTGTCCCCCCAACTGCTCATTTTCTCTCTTTCTTGCAAATAAATAAAATCTTTTTAAAAAGCACCCTGTTTTTCTATGAAGTTCTTAGAATAGGCAAAATTAGCTAGCAGCCAAGTACCTCACTTTAAATTTGGATGGGGGAGGATATCAGTTCTATAGCTAAAAGAAATAAGGGGGTTACTGGATCCCAGAGAACAGTTAATCTTTCCGTAGACTTTCCGCTAAATACATAGGTTTGGTTAGTCAGTCAAATTCATTAACATGTTCAGACCCTATATCAGGGCCTGTTCCATATAAAGTACCTAATGTATTTTAAAAACCAGTCAATGAGCTTAAATCTCAAATTAGTACTACCTTAGATTGTTATTAGTAATGATGATTTTTAAAACCAAGGATTAGTTTTATTGATGTCTAGAATTTCCTACTAAAGGCTAGTTAATTCTTATGAATTATTAATTAACTTTTGCTTTATTTCTTCCTAATCTTACCTGCAAGACCATTTTTCTATCAAACCCAAAAACATTCCCAAAAGAAGAGAAACATTTTAAAGGATTATGAAATTCCAAAGTCTAAAAGACTCTCCAGATCCCATCTAAGGTCTTTTTCTAAGCTTTTTGTAAACTCTTATTATACAGGCTCTTCTGCTATTGAACTTTTTCAGTCTCCAACCCCTGTGGTCATTTAAGCCATGGTCAAACTTACTCTTACATTCAGGAAATTCTCTAACCTTCAAAGCCTCCTTCATTCCTTTTTTCCTCAAAGGAATTTTTTTCTTGACTGAAGGAAGATATTTTAGCTGTTGTCTCTTTTTCTTTCTTTAGTGCTTTATAAAAATAAAGTCAAGGTCACGGTGCAGAAGCCTACAATAATGTCTGAGAGTCAAATACCCAAGTCAACTTTATATTTTAGTCACCATTTTTTATCAATATTAATAATCTTCCTAATGAATATTGTTATTACTCATAAAAAATAATGAGCACTGTTCATTTATTAAAGGCCTGTAAGTCCTCAGCACTGTGCTCTTTGCCTTGTCACAGATTATCTCATTTCCATTTTCACAGTAACTCTGTTTGGAAGGTGCTATGCCCATTTCTACGGATAAGCAGACCTAGCTTCAAGAGAAGTCAAATCTGCCCAAGAACTCAAGGTGGCAGAGCCCTGAGTCCTTTTGTATCCGACCCTCAACCCCATGTCCTTTCTACAGAACTATGTTGAATGTATGAGCAGTTTTTAAGTTCCCTGCTGAAAAACTAATGCCATCATTTTGATAGTCATTCTGTTCACTATGTAATAGCTCTGCTCCAAAATAAATGTGTTTTTAATGGTCATTGTTTTGATTCTAATCCCATCTGATGTTTCTCTGATCTTGATATCTTAATTATCCTGAATTGTTCGGAGTTTGCCACAGTTCTTTCCTGTTCTTCCTTTACTTCCTTTCTACGACTCGAAATAATAGGTCAGCCTCTCTGATTATAGTTGTCTTTTTTCTCAATTTCTTGGGTTTTTTTGTTTGTTTGTTTTGTTTTTTGGGGGTTTCTTTCTTGTTTGTTTCTTGCTTTGAATGACCTGTGTCCCTCTCTGTCTCTGTCCGTGAGGCTACATTTGCCTTAAATCCAGGTGACCTTCCCTGTCTCCCTCCTCTTCCAATATTCTTCTGCCACTTCTCTGCGTCCTCCTTTGACCTCTTCTTGTTCTGTGCCCATAAGAGCATCTCTTGTGAATAGTGTGATAAACACTTTGCCTCCCCAAGGGACATGTGGAGATTAATTAGTTGATGTCTGTAACTGGCTGGGAATGCAAAATACTGCCAGGTAGTTCTTTAGGATGGTATTATTGCTTTTAAAATTCAGTGGCTTCTTCTGTCCTCCAAACTGTTTTTTGTGGCATTATCCCCATTCCACCTGTGTGCTCGTTGAGTGTTTATCTCCTCATGAAATGCTTTATGAGACTCTATTTGAAAGATGTTTCATAAAAGTAAATTTTATTTTAAGAAATAAAATTGTGTTGTTTTGTTGCAGAAAGAAAGGTTTTGATATTAAGTGGGTGGATGACACACATGCCCTAGGAGTATTCTCCAGTCCGATTACAGGTATTCACCTAGTGGATTTCTGTGGTCTTTCCTTATTGTCTGTTTTCTCTTGCTACTTGTTCTGATTTCCCTTTTATTCTAGCAACTGGCATATTATCCAGCCAGTGTAGGTAAATGGCAGATGCAGGTTTTTGAGGCATAGTACTTTGTACCAGTGTGCTTTCCCTCTCCCTTTTCACCTTAATCCAATAGCAATTTGGAGAGAGAGCCAACTCCTTCCAGGGTTATGTGCTGTGTAACTGTCAGTTACGATCATACATAAACAGATTATAGGTAGAAATTTAAGAAGCCAGTGTGACTGAATCTTAAAAATGTTGTGATTTTTTTTTTCCACCCAGACAAATGAATTTGAAGTAGGCCTTGATCCTGAAAGATTATAATACTTGTTTCCTTTTCACTTACATCATTAGCCTCATGAAAGATGTGATACAGAGGCATTCGAAGATGTTAGAGATGTTGGTTCCTGTCTGAACCACCTAGAACAGGGGTCTGCAAACTGTAACGGGCCAGGTAGTAAATATTTTAGGGTGGAAAGTCTCTGTCACTACTTAATTCTGCTGTTGTAACAAGAAAGCATCCCTGAACAGTATTCAAATGAATAGAAGTGGCTCTATTTCAGTAAAATGTTACAAGAACAGGTGGATGGCTAGATTTGGTCACAGAACCATCGTTTGTTGATCCCTGATCTAAAATAATCATTTGCCAAGCTGTTTATGGATTTTTCTGGAGCTGACCATCTCTTTCGTTTGCCATGAAAAAATTAATAAAGTGGAACATTTAGACACCTAGGAAAAATTTTCTGAGAGCTAGCCTTAAATTTTCCTTTTATCACTCTTCCTCATATCTTCTATTTTCTTGTATTTATTCCTCTTTGCAGCTCGTGATGCTTTGGGTAGTAAACATACCATGGTGAAAATCCGGCCCTTGTCACAGGCCACAAGAGCAGCCAAGGCCAAAGCTAGAGCTTATGCTGGTGAGCCTATAATCTCGGGCTTTTTCTTGTTGATAGTTGTGTTACTGTTTTTTCTAGCACTTGTACCTCATCTGGAGTTCTAAAGACATACCACTTTTATTTTCAGTGTTAAACGAAGTATGTTTTTAAAGAAAAGACAAAAGGCTATGTTGGAAATAAGGCATCTGTGCAGCCACTTAGAGAGAGAGAGAGAGATGGCCAATCAATGCAGCAACCATTTTCTGATGACATCCTTATCTGGTTTACCTCAGTGTTGACCTGTTTCCAAGGGTCACTGTAGAAATTGTGTTAATATAGATAAACGAAGCCAGGGTTGTTTGTGTTTTGCCTTGCTAGTTTCCTCTGATCATCATCTATTGGCCTATATTAATTACTGCTAAGGCAGCCCTTGTTAGTCTGTTTTATATGTTAATTACAGAGTTAAATCATTTGGCGCTAGAGTGCTTTCTCTTCTTACTCCCTCCTACTCCCCCCGCCCTTTCCCGTTCAGAGTTCCTGCAGCCAGCAAAGGAGCGTCCTGAAACTTCAGCAGCCCTAGCCAGAAGGTTAGTCATCAGTGCCCTTGGGGTTCGAAGTAAGCAGAGCAAAACGGCAAGGGAAGCAGAGCTCAAGAAACTGCAGGAAGCCCGAGGTGAGTTGAAGTGATGGCATTCCTCTCTAGCTCTCTAGACCTCTCTAGTTCTATAGAGCTCACTATATATAAGGCATGCGTTTAAAAAAAATGAATGAAGCCCATTCCGTTTTGTCATTTCCATTTCCTAGAAGCCTCCCAAGTTTATTGAAATTGTTTTCATGCTTTATATTTAGGGGGAAGACATTTCAGGATTTGTCTTCCTGTTCCACAGACCAGGCATCCTCATCCATGCTCTTAACTGTTGTTTTCCCAGAGATAGGTTCGGCCTTTTCAGCTCGTCGTCCAGGGCTTTTTCTGTAGTTCTTGCTCCAAAGTCTGAGCAAAATTTTCCTGTGAAGACATAGGAGTCTCCCAGGCATTAAACATTTGCTCTGGTTTTACAGGGCCATGATTGCCATGATATTGTCTGATGATTTAGATTGCAGGTAGAAGACAGATTAAGGAAAAGCCAGCGACTGACATGGATGGTAGTTATTATAGGAGGTATTTTTTTTCTCTAAAGACAGTCTTGAGTGGCTCATTAGAGTACATCTAGATAAACCTATCTTCTGATTATTTTGCAGTACCTATGAGTTCTTAGAAAATATTTCCATTGATCCACAGCAGGGTTTTTCTTTCCCTGTAGTTTGGAATTGAGGTTAAGTTAAAATCTCTCTCTTCCCTCTTTCTAGGCTGTTGACTTATATGTAAGGGCCTGGGATTCTGGCTTTACACTTAAGTACTTTTTATCAACCTTCCAGGCTTTAGACAGTCTCATTGCCTTAGCTCACGATCTGTGGAATCTGTAAAGGCAATTTATTCTGAAAATTCCACTTACCAAAAAGTAACTTCATTTTTCCATTAAACGAATTGAAGTTTCAAACTCCTTGTTTATTGCCGGTCTAACAAGGCCATTAATACTTCCTGTCCACTCTGCTGTGGTGATAGCAGGCGGCTTGGGGACTCTCAGCTGCACTGGCCAGATAACCAGTGACAGAGTGTGTCATGGCAGGTGCTAGAGTTTCAGTGTGGAACCCAACTAATTTTTGAAGCCTTAATGATTAGAATGAGGCAGTTTTGATTTTTCCAATGCATGTTCACTCAGAGGCCCTTTACAGACTATACAGAAACTGTTTTTGTATAGATGGCAGTAATAAAACTAGAGTAAAGGTGAATGTGTCATAAGACCCTTTAGTAGTTGGTTATCTCTGAGGAAAGTGCTTTCTCTGTGATAACCACAATGATCTCAGAAGCTCAGTGAGAGAGAAGATTCGACTGTGCAATGTCTCATGCTTTCCTACCCTGTGTGTCACCTTAACCGGAATGCTCCGTGTACTGCGGCAGGAATGCTGCACAGGGACCATCTAGAGGACTGCTCTCTGTTTTTCTGTAAACACAGTGGCATGCAGCTTCATTTGAAGTATTTGTTTTAAATGCTCACTTAACCAATGGGCAGTTCAGTGATGCAAGTAAAAATCGCTCAGTGAGTATCCTGTTAATTACTTTTTTAAAGAAGGCCTTTAGTTGTGAATGGAGACTCCCTGTGATAAGTTCCTCTTATCCATTGGTGCTGAGGCTGTACAGATTATAGAAGATTCTTTATTATGCTTCAGAGCTCTCCCATTCTTCGTATCTGAGAAAACGCATATGAAAAATTCCTGATATATCTCTTTCTGACTTTTTTACGCATTAGGCAGATATTCTTGTACCTGCCTGCGTGGAGCCCAAGACTGCTCACTTAAAGAGTTTTTTCTTTAAAAAAAAAAAGGGGAAAAAAGTATCTTTTCCTGTGGAAATTAAAAGTACCATTTACGTATTAAACAGAACAGTTCTTTTTGTCCAGATCTTCTTCTACTGGAGGGGGAGGGGTCCATACAGCATAGTGGATAACATTAGATTCTGTAATCAGACTGTCTACGTCTACTCTGAGTTCTACCATTTACTGGCTGTGTGACCTTGGACAGAGTACTTACTCTCTGGAGGCCTCTGTTTCCTCATCCATAAAATGGAAATGAAGTGAGATAATTCACAAGGAATGCTTAGTCATTTTCAGAACCCATCAGAATGCATGCTCTCCTGTTTCTCTTGGCCTGTAATAAGTATATGATGAATGTTAGCTGCTGCTATTCTTAGTAATAGTGGAAATATTATTTATATGGTGAGCCTAACACAGATTCCAGTGTGTATTTTTTATCAGTACTTTTTTTATTTTAAATTTCCTGTAATACTCTATTTGGCATTTCACTAGGCACCTGTCCTCTAGCATTGTGCTCTTATTTGGGAGAATTAGACAGATGGGAAAATTTTGTTCTTGACTTAAGACTTAAAATCAGGTGAGGATATCTGCCTTGAGTAAGAAAGAAAATATGATTTTAAGCAGTTGTTTCTCTTCTCACTTCCGTTCTGAAGAATTTTTTTAAATTCCAATATAATGTACAGTGTTAAATTCGTTTCAGGCGTCTGATACTGTGATTCAACAGTTCTATACATTACTCAATCCTCATCAAGATAAATGTACTCTTAATCTCCATCACCTGTTTCACCTATCCCTCCCCACCACCACCACCCCTCCACCCCCGCCACGCCACGCCCCGCCCCTCTGTTAACTATCAGTTTGTTCTCTGTAGTTAATAATCTGTTTTTTGGGTTTGTCTCAAAAGAGACAAGGGTTTGTCTCCCTTAGTTCTTTGGTTTGTTTCTTAAATTCCACATATGAGTGAAAAATCATATGCTTTTCTTCTGCTTTACATTACAGAAATAATGCTAGAGCGTTACAGTCTCTAGCTCCGTCCATGTTGTTGCAAATGGCAAGATTTCATCCTTTTTTATGGCTCAATAATCTCCATTGTATATATATATATACCACCTCTTCTTTATCCATTCATCTACTGATGGATGCTTGGGCTACTTCTTAATTTGGCTAATGTAAATGCTGCAGTAAACATAGGGGTGCATGTATCCTATCTAATTAGTGTTTTTTAAAAATCTTTGGGTAAGTACCCAGTTGTATGATTACTGGGTCGT
Organism: Mustela erminea; assembly: GCF_009829155.1. NCBI lineage: Eukaryota > Metazoa > Chordata > Mammalia > Carnivora > Mustelidae > Mustela > Mustela erminea. Next base: position 62,443,861 of record NC_045627.1, read on the forward strand.
ATGGTAGTTCTATTTTTAATGTTTCAAGGAATCTTCACACTGTCTTCCATAATGGCTGCCCCAGTTTGCATTCCCACCAACAGTGCACATGGGTTCCTATTTCTCCACATCCTTACCAACACGTGCAGTTTTTTATTTTTAAATTTTTAAATAAACATATAATATATTTTTAACCCCAGGGGTACAGGTCTGTGAATCGCCAGGTTTACACATTTCACAGCACTCATCATAGCACATACCCTCCCCAATGTCCATATCCCCACCACCCTCGTCTGTCCCCCCTACCCCCAGCAACTCTCAGTCTGTTTTTTGAGATTGAGTCTTTTATGGTTTGTCTACCCCCCCAATCCCATCTTCTTTCATTTTTTCTTTTCCTACCCCACAAACCCCCCACATTGCATCTCCACTTCCTCATATCAGGGAGAGCATATGATAGTTGTCTTTCTCCGATTGACTTATTTCGCTAAGCATAATACCCTCTAGTTCCATCCATGTCATTGCAAATGGCAAGATTTCATTTCTTTTGATGGTTGCATAGTATTCCTGTGTGTGTGTGTGTGTGTGTGTGTGTGTGTGTGTGTATACCACATCTTCTTTATCCATTCATCTGTTGATGGACACCTAGGTTCTTTCCATAGTTTGGCTATTGTGGACATTGCTGCTATAAACATTCGGGTGCATGTGCCCCTTCGGAGCACCACGTTTGTATCCTTAGGATATATACCCAGTAGTGCAATCGCTGGGTCATAGGGTAGCTCTATTTTCAGGTTTTTGAGGAGCCTCCACACTGTTTTCCAGAGTGGTTGCACCAGCTTGCATTTCCACCAACAGTGTAGGAGGGCTCCCCTCTCTCTGCATCCTCGCCAGCATCTGTCATTTCCTGACTTGTTAATTTTAGACATTCTGACTGGTGTGAGGTGGTATCTCTTTGTGGTTTTGATTTGTATTTCCCTGATGCAGAGTGATGTGGAACACTTTTTCATGTGTCTGTTGGCCATCTGGATGTCTTCCTTGCAGAAATGTCTGTTCATGTCCTCTGCCCATTTCTTGATTGGATTATTTGTTCTTTGGGTGTTGAGTTTGATAAGCTCTTTATAGATTTTGGATACCCAAAATCCCTTTATCTGATATGTCCTTTGCAAATATCTTCTCCCGTTCTGTCAGTTGTCTTCTGGTTTTGTTAACTGTTTCCTTTGCTATGCAAAAGCTTTTGATCTTGATGAAATCCCAATAGTTCATTTTTGCCCTTGCTTCTGTTGCCTTTGGCAATATTCCTAGGAAGAAGTTGCTGTGGTTGAGGTCAAAGAGGTTGCTGCCTGTGTTCTCCTCAAGGATTTTGATGGATTCCTTTGTCACATTGAGGTCCTTCATCCATTTTGAGTTTATTTTCATGTGTGGTGTAAGGAAATAGTCCAATTTCATTTGTCTGCATGTGGCTGTCCAGTTTTCCCAGCACCATTTGTTGAAGAGGTTTTCTTTTTTCCATTGGACATTCCTTCCTGCTTTGTCGAAGATTAGTTGACTGTAGAGTTGAGGGTCTATTTCTGGGCTCTCTATTCTGTTCCATTGATCTATGTATCTGTTTTTGTGCCAGTACCATACTGTCTTGATGATGACAGCTTTGTAATAGAGCTTGGAGTCTGGGATTGTGATGCCACCAACTTTGGCTTTCTTTTTCAATATTCCTTTGGCTATTCGAGGTCTTTTCTGGTTCCATATAAATTTTAGGATTATTTGTTCTATTTCTTTGAAAAAAAATGGGTGGTATTTTGATAGAGATTGCATTAAATGTGTAGATTGCTTTAGGTAGAATAGACATTTTCACAATATTTATTCTTCCAATCCAGGAGCATGGAACATTTTTCCATTTCTTTGTGTCTTCCTCAATTTCTTTCATGAGTACTTTATAGTTTTCTGAGTATAGATTCTTTGCCTCTTTGGTTAAGTTTTATTCCTAGGTATCTTATAGTTTTGGGTGCAATTGTAAATGGGATTGACTCCTTAATTTCTCTTTCTTCTGTCTTGTTGTTAGTGTAAAGAAATGCAACTGATTTCTGTGCATTGATTTTATATCCTGACACTTTACTGAATTCCTGTACAAGTTCTGGCAGTTTTGGAGTGGAGTCTTTTTGGGTTTTCCGCATATAGTATCATATCATCTGCAAAGAGTGATAGTTTGACTTCTTTGCCGATTTGGATGCCTTTTATTTCTTTTTGTTGTCTGATTGCTGGGGCTAGGACTTCTAGTACTATGTTGAATAGCAATGGTGATAATGGACATCCCTTCCATGTTCCTGACCTTAGCGGAAAAGCTTCCAGTTTTTCTCCATTGAGCATGATATTTGCACTGGGTTTTTCATAGATGGCTTTGATAATATTGAGGTATGTGCCCTCTATCCCTACACTTTGAAGAGTTTTAATTGGGAAGGGATGCTGCACTTTGTCAAATGCTTTTTCAGCATCAATTGAGAGTATCATATGGTTCTTGTTCTTTCTTTTATTAATGTATTGTATCACCTTGATTGATTGGCAGATTGAACCAACCTTGCAGCCCTGGAATAAATCCCACTTGGTCGTGGTGAATAATCCTTTTAATGTACTGTTGGATCCTATTGGCCAGTATTTTGGTGACAATTTTCACATCTGTGTTCATCAAGGATATTGGTCTGTAATTCTCTTTTTTGATGGGTTCCTTGTCTGGTTTTGGGATCAAGGTGATGCTGAAATGAGTTTTGAAGTTTTCCTTCCATTTCTATTATTTGGAACAGTTTCAGGAGAATAGGAATTAATTCTTCTTTAAATGTTTTGTAGAATTCCACTGGGAAGCCGTCTGGCCCTGGACTTTTGTTTGGAGATTTTTGATGATTGTTTCAATCTCCTAACTGGTTATGGGTCCCTTCAGGTTTTCTATTTCTTTCTGGTTCTGTTGTGGTGGTTTATATGTCTCTAGAAATGTATCCATTTCTTCCAGATTGTCAAATTTGTTGGCGTAGAGTTGCTCATAGTATGTTCTTATAATTGTTTGTATTTCTTTGGTGTTTGTTGTGATCTCTCCTCTTTCATTCATGATTTTATTTATTTGGGTTCTTTCTCTTTCCTTTTTGGTAAGTCTGGCCAGAGGTTTGTCAACTTCTTAATTCTTTCAAAGAACCAGCTCCTAGTTTCGTTGATATGTTCTATTGTCTTTTTTGGTTTCTATTTCATTGATTTCTGCTCTCATTTTTATGATTTCTCTTCTCCTGTTGGGTTTAGGCTTTCTTTGTTGTTCTTTCTCCAGCTCCTTTAGGTGTAGGGTTAGGTTGTATATTTGAGACCTTTCTTGTTTCTTGAGAAAGGCTTGTACTGCTATATATTTTCCTCTCAGGACTGCCTTTGTTGTGTCCCACAGATTTTGAACCATGGTGTTTTCATTGTCATTTGTTTCCATGAATTTTTTCAATTTTTCTTTAATTTCCTGGTTGACCCATGTATGTGGGTTCTTTCCCAATGTCCTCTTGTGATTGAGTTTTAGCTTCAGAGCATTGTGGTCTGAAAATATGCAAGGAATGATCCCAATATTTTGATACTGGTTGAGACCTGATTTATGACCCAGGATGTGGTCTATTCTGGAGAATGTTCCATGTGCGCTAGAGAAGAATGTGTATTCTGTTATTTTGGGATGGAATGTCTTGGTTGGAATATATCTGTGACGTCCATCTGGTCCAGTGTGTCATTTAAGGCCTTTATTTCCTTGTTGACCTTTTGCTTAGATGATCTGTCCATTTCAGTGAGGGGAATGTTAAAGTCCCCTACTATTATTGTATTATTCTTGATGTATTTCTTTGATTTTTTTATTAATTGGTTTATATAGTTGCCTGCTCCCATGTTAGGGGCATAGATATTTAAAATTGTTAGGTCTTCTTGTTGGACAGACCCTTTGAGTATGATATAATACGTGTAGTTTTTTATGCTTTTTGATTTTAGCTATTCTGGCAGGTGTGAGATGGTCTTATTGTGGTTTTGATTTGTATTTCCCTGAGGTTGAGTGATGTTGAGCATCTTTTCATGTCTTTGCCTATCTATATTTTGTCTTTGGAGAAATATCTGTTCAAGTCTTTTGCCCATTTTTAATTGGATTATTTGTTTTTAGTTCTGAAGATTTTAGGATTAAAAACATGATGGGGTTTTTGTGATTAAAAGGATGGGAAGACAACTCCAGGCAATGTTGTAAGACAGTATCTCCAGTTTCGAGCTGGCCCAGGGAAGTTAACTATGTGGCCCAAAGTTACCTAGTTGGTAAATTGATAGGAGGCATTTAAACCAAGGCCTCTCTAATTAAAACCCATGCTCTCTCTATAATGCTATAATCCCTCTTGAAGGTCTTTGGAGTAATTAACATTTTTTCCCAGGGGAAAAAAAAATAAAAGAATTTTTAAGGTCTTTAGAAAGTTAAATATGGCAGGCTTTTTTTTTTTTTTTTAAGCAGCTTTCACTGTCAAAAAATTCTTCCCTGGGTCTTACTTAAATCTGTATAATAGTTTAAGCCAGTTTCCTTTTCTTTTTTTCCTTTGTGGAAATAGGGATCATGTGGACACCATCCTGTTCTAATCTTTAGACGCCAAGAGCAGATTATTGAGGAATAAGGGAACCTGGGCTATAATAGAGTTTTGCCATTAACTTCAGCTGTGTTGCCATGGGCTTGTTTCTTACACTCTCTGTGCTCTAGTTTCCAACAAAGCAAAATGAATGCCTGACTTACCCTGGAGAATTTTTTGAGCATAGTCTTAGTTAATACGTAAAAACATTTATTTAGAAAGGTGCTTTACAAATTCAGGATACTTCTGTTTATGTGACTCTTAGAAAATTAGTGTTCATTTTTAATAATGAGAGTGAAGACAAGTAATGTACTGCAGCTTCCCCATCTGTGACAAATAGTGCTAATCAGTCATGACAGTGTTTTGTGAGTTTTGACTTGAACGCTGCCATTTGATCAGAATTAGCATGGAAATTGAAATCTGTGTGCCATCCTGATATAGGTACTTTTATAAATAGTATTATAGAATAGCTAGGCTTTGTGCCCACCCCCACTTGAAGAGTTCTGCTGTCTGGCATTGTGTCTGGTTCATTAAAAGATACTCAGTGTGTATGTTCTTGATGGAAGAATGCATAACAGACATTGGTCACTTTTTCTTCATAAATCTTATTTCATTCGTGATTCTACTCTGAACTCTTTCAAGTCCTCTTTAATTTTCTTTATAAAACCCAGAGTCGAATACTTCATGTGAAAACCTTCTAATTAATGAATTTGGAATTTGTGATTTTGAGGTTTAAATACTTCCTGGTAAGTTCCCTCACCCTACTTTGGTCCTCTTACTCTTTTGATAAGAAGTCTATGTTTTAGCCCTTAATTAAAAAGGGGATTCAGGGGTGCCTGGGTGGCTTAGTCAGTTAAGTGTCTGACTCTTGCTCTCAGCACAGGTCTTGATCTCAGGGTTGTGAGTTCAGGTCCTGTGTTGGGCTCCACAATGGGCATGGAACCTACTTATAAATAGGTGGGTAGGTAAATAGATAAATAGAGAAAGTAGGTAAGAAAGGGGTTTTTTTGTTGTTTTTTCCTTTTCTTTAAAGGAGATTGAGAAAGTAACATTACCCTGGGACAAGTTGAGAAAAAAGAAGTGCCCAAATCATTTTAAGCAAATCATAGTGTGTATATTTGGAGGATAAAAACTTTAGTGTGTGAGTCTTAGAACATGGGAGAAGTGATTTTTAGTCTAGCAGAGTGCATAATCAGAGCTGCATGGAGAGCAGGAAATCAAAGCATAGTTCATCCTTGATCCTTTGTACTTGACTTAATCATGTTTTTAACCAGTGATTCACACAAAACAATAAAAATGACTTTTAAAGACCAGATGCAGGAGTATGTGTAAAATTTCCCCATGTTTCATTTATTAAAACACTTGATTCCCGCCTATAATTGGAGATAGAAGATATCATTGCTTCTCAGAATAAGGTACTCTCTGATTTTCAGAGCCTGCCAAAATTTTATTTCATAACTTATTTCCATTTTACTCTTGAGGCTAAATGATTAATTGGCTGGTTCTAAAAGGCATGTTTTGGGTCACAGGCCTAAAAGGCAGAGTAAGTAAACAATGATTTGATCCCCTAGTATGCTTAATTAAATCACTAAGAATATAAAAGTAAAATCATCCCTATAGAATACTTAGTCAACTGTAATAAAAAAAATTTAATCACAACTGCTACCTTTTGAAATCCTGGTTAAGCATTCTATTATCTGCCTTCAAGGACTCTGTTGCATTGCTGACTCATAATCTGGGTTGTGTGGCATTTTTGTGTCTTTTCTTCCCTAACGTGAAATTCCCTTCATTTCTAACCATGTTTCTCTTTTCATCTTTATGTGATCATCTACTCTGAGATGCAGTACTTACTCATATTTTTGCCTTTGCCTTCTATTTAGTAAACTTATATCCCTGACCTAATCAGAGATGAAAATGTTAACCCTAGGATTAACTGACCAGTTTACCAACATTGCTAAATAAGTAGCACCTAGTTCTTTGTGTTGACACTTAATAATACATTGGTGAGCATTCCGCTCTCCACTGTTAAATGCCCCCTTAACACTTCTGTGATCCAGACTATTTATTTCCCAGGATACTAATGATTATATAAATACCTGGTAAGCCTAAAATCTAAAACCTTGCTAAAATTAAGAGGTTACTTAAATTACTTCTCCTTAATCTATCAGCTCTGTCAATCCATAAAAGAAGGCAATTAGATGAGTTTGACCAGACTTGTACTTCCAGTCTTCATGTTGATTATTACTCTATAGGTAGCTGCCCGGGAATTTTGTGATGATTTTTTTCTCCATTATTTTCTTAGGTGTAGAAGTAGATTTTGAAAGTGTTAATTTACATCCATTTTCTTTATTTTCTTTTGAAATGACACCAAATTGGCCCTTCTTTTTCATCTTCAGGCCTTTTTGTTCCCTCAGTGATAAGTGGTGATTCAGTCGCCTCATTTAATAGAATCATTGCTGCCAGCTGGTTTCTCATACTGGGCAATGACAGTCTGTAGGGCCCGCTCCCCGTGTGCTGTAGGTTAATCATTTCATACAGATTCTTTTCTTCTTCCATTAGCTCCTTGTCCTTATGGCTGCGGTTGCGCTTTCTCTTTACTTAGTTTACTTTTTTTAATTGTTGGAGGTAAAGTTAACAGGAGCTTTTTTCATGCAGTCTGTCAGCTATTATCTGCTTTCCTTTCTCTTTTTAATAAAGGGATGACATGCTTCCTTATCTTTCTGACTACATTTTTTTTTTTCATTTTTCCCTTTTATACATATTTTCAGATGTCAGGACACTGGAAAGTATGCTGGTTGAAGAATTAAGGATCCATGTTCCAGCTTTAGTTTTTCACTGGTTATGTAACCTTAGGCAAGTCACTTAGCCTCTCCATACCTACATTTCTTCTTTAAAAATCCCTCATCTTCTCGTGTTCTGAATTTCGGCATGTGTGCCTCACATTAGTACCATTTCCTTGTCCTCAGTTCATACCCCAGTCTTCACTGGTTTCTGGTATGGCTGACCACCTGAGTTGTCCCTTATATTTACATATATTTGGCAGTAGAGATCTATAATCTTTTATTAGAAAGCATCAGGGTAGAAAATGTTTCAGTATTCTAAACTTTTCTAATTTTAGAAAGATAATATGGTTATCCAACATAACCTAACACCAAAGTCAAATACACTAACATTAATATTTCTGCCACAAAGTGTATGATTGTTCCATAAAATGACATGTATAAGACTATAAGCAGCCTCTTATTTTTCCAGTGTATTTTATCACCAAGTGAGCTTTGGCCCTAAACCTTAAAAAACATTTTTTTGTTTTCAGAACTGCTTTGATTTTGGACTTGTGGTTTATGGGCAGTTATATTCTTCTACTCTATCTCTTTTCTTAGAACTTCCCAGATAGCATTTCTGATTTAAATTTCTAAGCTTATTATTAAAAAATTTGAGTTCTAGTATTTCACTTTCCTGGTTTCTTCACTTTTTCTAGGAATCCAGAACCACTTTTTGATGGCTTTCATCTGACATTGCTGATGCTTTTTTTTTTTTTTTTAAGATTTTATTTATTAGAGAGAGAAAGCTAGAGACAGAGCGCAAGCAAAAGGAGAGGGAGTAGCAGACTCCCCTCTGAGCAGGGATCCTGATTGTGATTAGGGGCTACATTCCAGGACCCCGGGGTCATGACCTGAACTGAAGTCAGACACTTAACTGACTGAGCCACCCAGGCACCCCTCATCCAACATTGCTTTTACCTTTAGAGAAGCCAGTTTTCCTTACTGCTGTCTCCCTGGAGAATCCCAATCCCAGTTCAAACCTGTCTTAAAGCCAAGTCACAAGGCATTGAATTAATTAGCCTTCGGTTTTGAATTGCCGACCACCCCCCCACCAGACCTCCCCCGGTTTGTCTCTTAAGTTAGAACTTTGCTGCTATATTCAGATAGTGCCACAAGGTGGTGCCCAAATAGCAGTGAATTTCTCTTTCTCACATTTCCAAGTGCCAGTCAACTTCCTGACCAAGTTCTTTGCCCTTAAAGTACAGTCAAATATTTAGTAAAGGAATTTTGTAAGGGATTATCCTGATTTGGAAAGGTATGTCAACATAGCAAGTGTTAACTCTAAACTCCCCTTGATTTCTCTAATAATTCTCCTGGGTCATGACTTTTAAAATCTTACAGGCACTATCTGAAATAATAGTCCTTGACAGGAAGCACTTAGGCTTATCATGTACATTTCATTGTAAAGGTGATGAATGACTAGCCATGAAATTAGAGCTCGTATGGTGGTACTTCACAGAGTGCTTGCGTCACCAGATCATGTGTAGTTTGTATTGTCTCAGGTTTTGGTAAAAGTATTATATGGAAACTAAGCTTCTCTGTTACAAATTCAAGATGGATTGCCTAGATTTGTGTTTTTGTTTTGGTTTTAGAAATATTTCTTTGTTTCTCTTGATTATATGTGGTCATTTTTCCAGGTGGGAATTGTGCATTCCAGAAAATTTTTTTTTTTAAGATTTTTATTTATTTATTTGACAGAGATCACAAACAGGCAGAGAGAGAAGGAGAGGAAACAGGCTCCCTGCTGAGCAGAGAGCCTGATGCGGGGCTCGATCCCAGGACTCTGGGATCATGATCTGAGCCGAAGGCAGAGGCTTCAACCCACTGAGTCACCCAGGCGCCCCACCAGAAGATTTTTGACTCCTGAAAGTGCTCTGAAAATACTGAAATTTGATTTGCCTCTGAAATATTTTTTCTGTGAGACTGTAATAGGGAGATATAACTAAAGCCAAATGGCTACCATTTCCATTTGCGCAAGAAGGCAAAAGAATATTGAAACATATTCTCTATCCCTATTGGATATTTTTAAAGATAAGTGAAGTGGGAATAACAGGCAATTATGTGTAACCACTAACACAGTTGAGAAGTAGAATTAAAATAAATACATTATCAGCAAGACTGGATTGTGGAACCCAGTAAGTGGGTTGAACTCACAACCCTGAGATTAAGAGTTGAACACAGCCTGCTGAACCACCCAGGTGCCCCACTCCACAGACTTTTTTTATTTCTATTAGCTCTAGATCTTTCTCTTTATTATAAAGTACTAGTCACATTATTTCCACTTAAAAAACACTTGGAAAGTTAAAAATATTAACTGTTGGAATCAGGTACAAGAAGACCAGGAAATCCTTGTCTCATGATTAAAGTTTGCTTATAATTTGGATGAAAGGGAATACCTGGTGGTATGAAGGGTACTCCCACTTCTAACACTGTCCTTACTTCCAGAGAGAAAACGACTGGAAGCCAAGCAACGGGAAGATATCTGGGAAGGCAGAGACCAGTCTGTGGTTTGAACATCACTCAACAAAGGGGATAGTTCTATGAATTCAGAAAATATTTCCATAGTCTTCAGCTAGGAGGATCCTTCTAGAGTTGTGTGTACGTGCAGAAGTGCTTGTTAATGGAAGAAAGAGAGAAAGCCATCAAGACAAGCACTGACTAGATACAGAAAGCAGATGAGCTCCTGTCCGTCTTCACTTCTAACTGCAGTTCTGTGGAACTACCCTCCTGTATTGGGCATAGAAGGGAGCCACTGGGCAGGATGCTCACTTGTGCCGGCTTGGATAGGACTTCCCAGAGCGCTCTGGGTGGGGCAGGTCCCATTGTTAGCCTGGCTCACGCATCTAAGATGTCTGAAGAAGTTACAAAACAGAGGATTCAAACCTGCGATGATAGATTTTGGCCTTGCAACGGCGGTGTGCTCCCTCGGACCTCACAGAGCTGAGGGCTGGTGGAGGGAGCAGTTAGTACCGAGGTAGAACAGTGTCTAAAGTACTTGGTTCTCACAGAATCGACACTGTCACTTCCAGAACTCCAGAGCGGGTGAGCTGCGGCAGATGTGGGTGTTTGGACCAAGCTGAGGCCTGGGGCTGCTCCAGCAGCCAGGGGCCTGCCAGCCTCCGTCCTCACAGGAAGTCAGCTGTGGAAGCCGTGTGCTAGTTCCAGTTGAAACAATACTATCATGCTGTGAGAGGGAGACATTAAAGCTCATTTGATGACACACATCACTCTCTTTGTCAGTGTTGTCATTTCCACAAAAAACTTGGAGAATAGCTCTCCTCGTATCCATCCCTGTGGTGCTGTGCACGGGTTCAGTGGATCCGCTGGCTGTATTGAGCCGCACTGAGTAGTCCGCTGCTCCTCTGTCTGCCCCAGAGTATACTGCAAACATGCGTCTCTTGGGATTGGTGTGCAATAGCCCCCCTCCCCTTCTTGCCCTCCCTGTACACCCCCACCCTGGCCTCTGGCTTCCTCCTGTTTCTGTCACGCCTGACATTCTGCAGAAGGCATCTGGCACTCGGCAAGTTCTTGGTATCGTCTTCCCAGCCTGTGCCAGAGGCGCTTGGCAAGCGACACCAAACCATCCGTTACAATGAAGAGTTGCCAGAATAAAACAAACACCTCTGGGCAGTGAGAAATTTCCTAAAGGACACTGACGAGTCTGAGCCACCAATTTAGGCTTTATTCATATTCTACCTGCATTCTCATTGCTTTTTGAAAGAAGTTCTTCGCTGAAGAAATGGCAGCGCTAGGCCTTAAAGAGGCTGAGGTAGCAAGAAATAATATCCCATCCGTGCTTTCACTGAGGGCAAGAGCCTCATATGTGTATGATTTCACGCCCATGACAATGATGGAGTATTAGCATTGCCTAGAACATGGTGGAGTGGGGGCTCTGTTCAAATGTTCCTCAAAGGACGCTGGCCTTGGTTCTTAGCCCTGACCCGGCAATCCCTGCTGCTCTCTGGTCTTGGAGCCCTCTTGCAGTTCTTCCTCAGCATTGTTTTCTCATTCTTGGTCAGTTCCGAAAGTGTCCCTTGTTCATACTCAGTGCTTCCTTTTCACGTTTGGGGCATTGAAAAAAATCCTCCTCTTGACCCTCGTCCTAGTACTGCCTAGACCAAGGCACCTCTCTCCGGCAGGCAGCTACAGGACTTGTGCTCTCGGTCTTCACGCAGCAGCCTTCTCTAAGACGGGCAGGTCTGTTTGAATGATATGGCTGCATTGGAAAGGCAGCAAATTCTCCACATTGAATGGTTTCTCTCTGAGGTATACCTTTGCTCTGTTTTGATTCGTCAAGGCTAAGAGTGACCTGGGGGAGTAAAAAAGACGATTGTTCCTATCACTTGTCTTTGAGGTGCTCCCCCTTACTGATAGCTTTCTGGCTTTTAAGGGCCTCATTAATGGTAACGTAGAGCCACATGTTCATTACCCAGTTTTCTTGTATTACTCATAACTCCATAAGGTACTGTTCTCATTCGGATTCTGTGTACTATGTGGCTAGTAGAATATGCTTTTTTCCCAGCCACCTCGAACTTTCAGATTTATCCTTATAATTAGGCCCAGAAAAGGGATTTGTTTTTAGCTAATACTGAAAGCTATGGAGTGTTGGTGCTTCCACCATTAGTAGAAAATGTGCTTTTTAGTTCTATTTTTCCAGTCGTTGGGATTGATGTATAGTGGGTGGAGGTAGGAGGAGCTTCCCTGGCCCAGCAAGGACTACACTGAGCTTGTCCAGAAGGGAACCAGATCGCTGGTCCCATCTAACCCGTGCCTTCACAAGCAGAGCTGACCAGAGACACCCCGTAGCTGCCTCTGGCTCCTCTGTTAGATGTTCCAGAAGACAGTGAATGCATTCTGCAAGGTGTTTTTGTTGCTTCGTGTAAAATGACTAAATCCCAGTGTCACCTGGAATTTGTAGTAAAAAGGTATATTTCCCTTGAGTTCTGATATGCTCCCCGTAGAGTGAAGGTTTTGGTGGAATAGAAATAAATTGGGCTTCTAATTAGTAATCTGCGGTTCCCAGCCCTTCAGCCTCTGTGAGACTAAAGAATGCTGAAGTGAAAATCTTCTGACATTTTTGGTTCTGTCTGGAATTTGGTGGTTGGTATTCTGTTAACATTCCTCATCTAGTTACAAGTCATGCCCGCCAGCAGTCTTCCTATGTCCTTCCCTTTCAACTCGGTGGTATAACAGCACAGCCCTTGTATAGCTTTTTCCAAGAATTGGAACTGGCTGCATCTATCGAACGTGTGATGTGGGCAGCAAGACTGAGACCAAAGCCAGGGGCTGGCTGCCTGGCCTGCGTTTCCTGGCTCTCTTGGAAACTGGATCCAGGAAGAAGCGGTGGGTCACCTCCCTGCCTGAATGTAGTCATCAGTCGCCACACACTCCCCCACGGGCTGCGCATTCTTTCACAGACCATTAGCCGCATGTGCGAGTATAATGTTGTTACTGTTCGGGCGATGTTTGCTGGGTCCAACAGGAAATCAGTCCTTCCCTTGTTTACCTAAACTGCCATGCCAAGATATAATGCTCCCTTTGCCTAATGAAGGAGATGAAGGCGTGGAGGAGAGAGAAGGTAGAAGAGAAGGAAGAAAGTACGTCTGTGTATTCATAGACGATAACTGAAGATCGTGTCCCTTGTTACTCCCTGAGGCGGGGACGGCGCTCATGGTGTGGGGAGGGGAGTACTGCTACCGTCTGCTACCGCTCACTTTGGTTTTGCAGCCTCCGTTACAAAAGTTTACAGTCCTTGGACTTTTCCTTCTTGCCTCCTCCCTTTCGTCCCTTGACCTTTCTGACCCACATTTCAGCGCTGAGCCTGGGAGGGAATTGGGAAGCAGATGATAGGCTAATATCGGAGAAATGTAGTAGGACTGTTGTGAGTAGTGCGTCCCCCACACATCCTAGTCCCCAGCTCAGCAAGAGTGGAAGAAGTTAGACTTCGTGTGCTGGGAACTACAAAGAGCCAGTCTCATCATTATAGCTGTCCATAGTGAGCAACCTTTATTGGGATTAGAGCATCAAACCTGTAAAAATCATCTCTTATGTGTATCTAATTTATTCCATGCGAAGTTCACTCCAGAAGCTTGGTTGAGACCTGAAATTTAGGCCAGTCCTGAGACGTACAGTGATTTTGAGGGAGACTGGATTGCCTGCCAGGGGCATGGCATATATATATCTTTTTTTTCCATGGCAGAGGGCCTGGCAGGGGCTGGAGTCCATACCACCGCAGCAATCTTTCTGCTTGGCCTTCTCTTGCTGTTCTGTAGGAAGGCCCCATCTGGCCAGCTCTGCAAATCCTGCCCCTTCTCAAGCACTCAGTAACGGGTGGTGTTGGCTCATCAGGAGATAAGGGGATGCCTGAGGCCTATGCTTCCAGAAGCATAGAAACACCCATATGTGTGGTAGGATAAAGGTAAAGGCACTAGAGTGGATTCTTAGGAATAACAGGTGAGTTCTAAAGGAGCACAGACCAAATGAGGGCCTGGATTCATCAGCATCTCTGCCAGTTGTGACTTTGAGCTTTTAGCAGAGTTAATCCTATCTTCCATGTATCTTTATCCTTTTGTCCCCTACTCCTCCAAGACATTTGCAAAGCACCATTCAGATGGGGGACTGAGCCATAGTCCATCTCTAATTGCTCCTGAATCAGGAACTCTAGGGCAAGATCCAGTAAGGACTGGGTCTCCTTGTGGAAGACGAGCTCAGCTCAACAAAGCCTGGAGGCCATAGACCATAGACCAAAGACCCTTTAGGGGACAGGCCCAGAGTCCTCCTGAGGGAACAGTACCATTTTGGTTTGATGGCCTTGCCATCAAAAGGCTTCCTGAGCAGTTCTTGGTGCCCCTTGGCACTGACCCCTTTCCCTCTGAGTTAGGGCTCTGTGAAGGGCATGGCTCCAATAAGCTGAGGTATCTGGTGTGTGGGCAGCAGCCAGAAGTGTGCAGTCATGGCTTCAGATGAAGTTGTTCCTGAGACGCTCCTGCTCCAGGGAGAGCTCTGAATTAGCTCGGTAGGAATCCCCTGTGGACCAAAGGAGAACGGGTAAGAAGCCAGCCTGCCCATGCTCTTATCCCCTTCCTGACAATTTCTCTCTTTATCTCTCTCTCTCTCTCTCACACACACACACACACACACATACACACACACACAAGTTACATTCTGCCCCACTCACCCTTTACATCAGGTCAGTCATAGGCATAAACATTTTGTAGAAACAGACTGTGCTGTGTAGCTTCAAGCACATCAGGAAGAACAGGCTATTGAGTAGAAAGGGTTGTGCTGATACTCTGCCTACCCACCATCCCCAGATTCACTCTCTACCCTTATTTGTTTTCTCTGTGCTCTAGATAGCTTCCCTCTGGCTTCCTCAGCCTCTGTTTCTGGTTGATTTAGGTCAATGAGAAGCAACAGCAGAAGATTAGTGGATAGAAGAAGGGAGACATTGGAGATATTGGTGTATTTCTTCCCTGTTCCTGTGGTGGTGGCCTCCCTTGCCTCCTGCTAGGGTCAGGAGGTCCCTCCAAGCTTGAACTTTAACCTGCCTCTAGGACACCCTATGCCCCTTCAAGCTGAAAGGCATGAACGATTTCCCACTCTGGCTTATCCTCAGATGCCTCCACAACCCTCATTTCCTTAGTCCTATTCACACCTCTTCACACCAGTCCTTTCATTAAATAACTGCATTCTCACCTGGTATGTCCTCTGTTTTGTGCAAGGACCCCTACGGTGCTCAAAAGTGCACTGTTTTTCTTTCCTCCCTCGCCGCCCTGGATCCCTTGCAGCCCACCACTAGCATCTGGGAGGCTCTCTCCACTGTGCAGCCTTAGGTAACTCTGATGTTCTTGTCTCAGTTTGGGGCAGCAAAACCTACTCAGTTACACAATTTTGAATCTTTGGACTATTTCCTCTTTCTCCTCTTACGGTGTTGCATCCATTGCTACAGTGACCTTTCTGAAAACATAAATCTGATCTTTTTGCACCCCCTTTGACTAAAATTGGTCAGTGGTTCCCAGACCCACAGGAGAGTCATTCTCTTAGCAAGACCTATCATAACCTCCCCCTTGCAAAGCACTTCAGTGGGTTTGAAGTACACAGTTCCCCCATTTTAAAAAAGAAAACTTCTTTGAGGTTGAGATATTCCTCAATCTTACAGCTAGAAGGTGGTGGACTTGGATTTGGAACCCAATGAAGCCTTCGGGGGCCAAATCCTGTGCTTGTTCTCTAGTCTTCCCTTCTTCCTGGACTTGGGCCTCTCCTTTGAAACCAGGTTCAAGCATCGTTTCCTCCGGGAGACCTTGCTAGCCCCCAAGTTGTTGCTTTCTCACTGTGCCTGCTTAGCATTAGTTCTTACAGGTTTGGAATAATCAGGAGTATTGGGGTTATCCTTTGGCATGCCTGCTTACCCTGTTTGACACTGAGCTCCACATTTTACTCCTATTTATTTTCCTAGTGCCTGGCACAGTATTCAACACAAAAGTAGGTCTTCGGTGTTTGTTGACTGAATAAACCAGTCCCGTCCTGCCCTATGTGCTAAGTGTGGGTGTGAACGCACACCCCATAGCAAGTTCAGGCATTTCGTAACTTGAAGCCAGAGGAGGGACTGCTACCTTCCTATACAGACAAGTAGGGCAACCAATTCCGTACTCTGTCCCTTACTGAATCTGCTTCTTCCATTGTCCAATACGACCAATCCTATAAGCGTCCTGAGCCCTGTTCTCTGTGGCCACCTTCTTGTGCTCCGTGATCCCAGCTGGAGACAGCAACATAGAGCTGGCGGACCTCCCCTTCTGCCTGTGAGGCAGTCAAGTTAGGACGGGCACGACTAAGAAAGACCATACAAAAGGGAGGGCGAACAATAACGGGACTGGGGAAGAGAAATCCGGACTTGGCTTGAAGTAACAGAAAAGACTCCAGGACAGATGGGAGACTGAGTTTATAATCCAAACAGCCTTAAGGACAAAGACGGGTGTAGAAGTCAATTGTGACTGGGTGAGGCTGCTGGTGTCACCAGTTGGGTCTAGAAAGGGACCTATGAAGATGTCAAGGGATGTTCATCTCTGTCCTACCCCTAACCTTCCACATCAACCTTCCAGCCCCATGGAGGGTGCGGGCAGGGGCTCCCAGCTTCCCGAGCCCATAGGTGGCTGGCCCTACGAGGGCTCGTGGTTACCTGTGTGGCAGTTGTGCAGCCACACCCGGTGCCCATCATACTTGCAGTGGCACCGCATCATGTTGTTCGAGAAATCAGACTCCGCCACCTCAAACTGGGGGTTCACAACCACCTGCAGAGAGACAAGGGGACAAGTGAAAGCAGGTGACGATAGTGGCTGTGATCATCATTTACATTGCACGCAGTCTCGCAAAGGGTGTTTACACCCTCCGCTTCACTAGTCCTTCCAGGCACCCAGAGGGCAGGCATTAACGTTCCTATGCAACGTTGTCCACTGACTCAAGACTCAAACCCAGGTCCTCGGGATCCTGTTGGAGACCCTATTTGTGAAACT
Organism: Mustela erminea; assembly: GCF_009829155.1. Classification (NCBI taxonomy): domain Eukaryota; kingdom Metazoa; phylum Chordata; class Mammalia; order Carnivora; family Mustelidae; genus Mustela; species Mustela erminea. Next base: position 62,460,766 of record NC_045627.1, read on the forward strand.
CTTCCCTCATGAGACTGCAGGGAGACTTGGAATATCTGCAGGAAATGGAGTTCCTATGGGGACAAGGAACCCCTTACCTGGAAGATGTAATTCCCAGGGGCCACATCTGTGATGTCCACCCACTGGCAATCAATGTCATGCCGGTAGGTGTCCCAGCAGCCGACAGTCACTCCCTGCTCCCCAAAGTTGGCACACGCATAGCGTTTCTGCAGTCCTGTATGGAAGGGCACCAATGGTTACTGAGGCATGGGGGAGGGGCTCGGGACCCTGCAAGCCAGGCCCTATACACGGAATCCTCACACTGGTCATCTCCCTCGGTGGAATCAGACAAGGGACCTGCGGTTCTGTTAGATAACCTGCCTGGGAATCAGAACCTGAATTCCTACTAACCATGAATCCAGCACAGTAGCAAACCCCATATGTGATAGGATTTCTCTGGATGCACTAGTGGGAACTCCTGTTGGCCTAGGAATTATGGGTGGAAGGTTCCAGCCCTACATCCTTCTGACCCTCTGAAAAGCGAGCGTTTGCCATGCCATTCTGAAAGGCTAGAAACTGTGGGACTGCAAACAGGAATTAGACAACCCGTGTCCTCAGAGAACTTAGCCAAAGTGAAACAGGCCTGCAACTCTTCTCCAAAATCAAGAGTATAAAGCCTTTACAGGTGGTACAAAGCATGCTGGGAATGCAGCAGCAGCAGGGACCTTCCACCTAAGATGTCAGGAGGTAAGACACCGATCTTTCTGGAGTGCCTTGAGTGCTGACTGTTGCCAGAGCAGAGTTTCCAGGTGCCTGAGGGGGTCTTGGCTGAGAGCGGAAAGGAGCCTCACTGGGACAGGGCTGAGGAAGAGAATACCAGGAGGCTGCACGGCTGGGGATCCGCCTACCTGGGGGGCAGTGTGTGTCCTCCAGGCAGAAGCTGGCTTTGTGCCCCTCAGCCACCTTGGAGCCGTTGAGAGTGAGGAGGTCATAGTGTGTGAAGACCTCGATGCTGTGGTAGTGCCTGCGGGAAGGGAAGCGCTGTCAGCCTGGAGCAGTCGGCAGGCCAGACCGAGGCACTGGGCCCCGTCACTATCCAGAGAGGAACGGTATCGTCAGGGCAGCACCCTTCTCCCTCACCAAGCCAGGATCCCTGGGACCATGGTCTACCTTCTGGCACCCCCTGCCCGGCAGCCAGGCACAGCTGCCCTCACCCGGTGTGGACCCAGGGGAGGAGGGGACAGCACAGCCCTGCGAGCCTCCAGGAGGCCGGTGCCTGGCCCCAAGGCCCAATCGGAGGCAGAAGGGAGGGGCACCTCCAGGAACGAGCCTCGGGCCCGATCTGCCAAGGAGGGGTGCTTACTCTGCTCCCTGGGAGCCTGCGACCAAATTGCTACCATTGTTTCCAATCCAGGCCTGATGACAACTCTGTTCCTGCTACAGGGGAAGGTGCTTATTATCTCAGCAAGGCCAAGTCCCAACGCTGCTGCCCGCTCCACTCCGCTTTCCCCACCCATGCTGCATCCTGAAGGCAGAAACCACCACTTTCCCATTCTGCCTTTGTCACAGGCCTTGTCTCTCCTGTCTGGGCTGGAGGCTCCTGATAGGAAAGAGAACCCATTGTCTCCTTTCAGTCCCTGCGTTCCCACTTTCCTCTGGGTGGCCTTGCTCTGCTGCTGCAGAAGCCAGCAAGCTTTTTCTGCAGAGCCAGCATCCTGGCTGCGATGTCTATTTTGGGTTTCCAGGTTTCTAGGAGTTTTCACTTTATGTGGCTTTTAAAGACAAGGCCTAAGCTCCACCACAGAGAAATTAATTGTCCATATCATTCTAACAAAGACCAGCTCTGCTGGCAATGAGTGCTCCACCAGCCGCTGCTGGGGGAGGCACCCCATGAGCACCGTTAAGGGCTGTACATCCAGGGCAGGGCCGGCCAGTGCCCCCGCAATTCCCTACTGGCTCCTGGAGGCAAAGCCCATGAGGCGTCGAGGAAGGAAGACTCTCTGAGTGCGCACCCTTCCCAGGAGAGCGCCCAGGGTCAGGGGAAGACCACACTGGTTTGATTCTTGGACTTGGCTGTTTGTCCCTCGAGAGCCATGGCGTGAGGGAGCACTGACCTGTGGCACTGGTGCCAAATCCAGTTGTGGCGTCCTGTCTTGGGACGGAAGTCGGCTCGGCCCAGGTTGTAGATCTGGGAGGAGAAGCGCAGGAGGCGCCGGTAGCCATAGGGCCAGTCCATGTGGTCGGCGGACTGGGAGAGGCAGTTCTCTTCGTGCGCGCAGTACAGCTGGCTGAGGTGCCGGTCCTCCAGGTAGGCGGTCTCCTGCACGAGCTGGGCGTTCATCACCAGGTCTGGAGCGCCTGCGGCCACAGGGGAAAGGAAGGGAGGCAGCCGTGTTGCTCTTGGGCAGAGGGGCTCTCTGGGGGAGCTACCAGCAGGGCAGGGCTCTCCCCAGGACAGGAGTCAGGGAAGGTGGGTTCAAGCACTCCCGGGCCCTGGTTAGGCATGACGGCTTTGGAGTCGGCTGCCAGTGTTCAAGTCTTGCTTTGTTTCTGGCCACACCTTTCACTAGCTCTGTGACTTGCTTAAGCTTCTGGCTCTCAATTTCCTCAATTTCCTCATCCCTATGGTGGGGATCGTAATAATGCCAGTAGCACCAGTACCCATAACATGCTCAGGTCACTGTTGGGTAAGCATGCCCTCCATGTAAGCTGGTATTTCCTTTGTAAAATACTCCTCAGCTTCCAAGTGCCTCTTTGTGGTCTAGCTCACACAGCCCCTCCTGAGCCCTGCTGCCCAGCTTGGCTTCCCCAGCTCAGTCACTCTCTCTGGGTCTCAGTTCCTTCAAGGGAGGGGCGTGGAGGGGAGAGGGCTGGCAGGAAGAGTCGGAAGAGATCATCTCTGAGCCTGCTCCTGGGCTCTGCCATTCGGTCCACCCTGCTGCAGTTTCAGGCCCGTGTCTCCCGCAGGGTCCCTGTTCTAACCTGACTGCTCTCCTGGGTACTCGCACCGGCCTGTCCTGTGCATTCTTCCCTGATGACATTCCCAGTGCTTCTCTGTGCATAAGCGTCCATCGTGCCGGAAATGCCTGTTCCCTTCCTGCCACTGGGGCTCTCACCCACCTTGGAACCCCATGTGTCCTTGCCCCCATGCCAGTGGAGCTCTGCTGCTGTTACCATGTCACATCAGGGGAGAAAAGTTGCCCGTTCTCAGGACTTTGCCTTGCAAGAGCGGGATGACAGTTGCCCGTTCTCAGGACTTTGCCTTGCAAGAGCCGGGTGAGAGTCTATGTGCTGAGGACAGTGAGATGGGACTCTGGTTAGTTTCGGCAGGCGGGCACTGTGGGTGGTAGCGGGGGCTGGGCTGGGCGGCCAGAGGGGGCTTGGACCATCACCGAATGTTCCCGAAGGTCCTGCGCTTATTCCTAGGCTCTACTCATGGCAAACCCTTGAGTTCCTGAGGGAAAGAAGGAGAAGAGCTTCCAGAGAGATGGAGAAGGAGAGAGGGCAAAGAAGAAAAGGAATGAGAAAGATCACAGAGGAGAAATAGGGATGGTCACACAGTGGGCAGCTTGCCTGTCCGTGCTCGCCCATGGCAAAATGTCAGAAGCCTTCAGGCTGAGAGCTGCTGCTCTGAGGGAGGGGTACAGGGGTCCCAGGCTGGGGAGCAGACCCCCAGTGCGCTGGGAAGGCACAGGCTGGTGCCATAGCTCCCTGCTGTGAGGGTGTGTCGTGAGGACCCGGTATTTTATAAGGTGTGTGGGACGGAGAAGAGCGCTCAGGCTCGCTGACAAAGGTCAAGGATGTCTTGGCGTGCAAGCCTGGCTGGGGAGAAGGTCAAGTGGCCGCTTGGTGCGGTGCCAGCCGCAGCCTCGGAACCAGATACAGTATCTCGGCGTCGACCTGGTCGGCAGGTGTCAGACCGATGTGGCTGCCCCGAGCACCCGGATGCGTGGGGTGGACCCCTGCCTTGGAACCGTCTTGTCCTGTAGCCTGCCGGGGGACCCACAGCTCAGGACGAGGACACGTGGTTGTGGCCTACTGCGTGTGTATAGAATTCCCAGCAGAAAAGACTGCCCTTACTAAGTCTTACTCATTCTCTTGTTTTCTCGCCTGTTTCTTTTTTTCTTTCGACTTTTGTTCACAACACAGAAAGTGAAAAACATGACTGTGCGTCCTCGTGTGTTCCCTATCCTCTGCTTTAATCCTCACCATAACCCTGTGAGTTGGGCAGGGCAGGACTGTGTCCCCAGGGGATGGGTGACTTGGGCACCCACAGCTGGTAAAGGGCAGGGCCGTTGCTCCAAGTCCAGCCCTCCTTCCACCCCCGACCCTTCCAGTCCCTCCCCGAGGATGGGCGGTGTGGGCTGGCCAGGCTGGGGCGGCGGGGAGCGGCGGCGCCGTGGGTGCTACTCACTCTCTGTGCAGGAGACCCCGGCCGAGGAGCTCCCTGAGCCGTGGGAGCAGAGCACCGGCCCATGTCTCTGACACTGCTGCAGGGCCAGCTCTGTGCCCGAGCAGCGCACGCCGCTCATCACCACGTTGGTGGCCCCAGGCGTCCCCTGCCAGTACCAGGTGTCCTGAGAAAAGAGCCGGCGGCGCCCGGTCAGGGGGGAGGGATGCTTTGGAGTCATCCCCTCCGACGCCCGTCTGATGCTGGAACCCCGTTGGACCGCCACCATCTGGTTGTGCCCGGCCCCAGCTTGAAAGTCTCCAGCGTGGCGATAGTCCCCGCTGCTTTGCACCCCTCCGGCAGCAGAAGTTTCTCCCATGGATCTAGGCAGGGAGATTCTTCCGCCACTGGCCTTGCCCCACCCTCACCCACATGGCAGCCCTCAGCTGTTGAAGAGGACAGTCCCGTTCCCTTGCTGTCCACTCAGCTTTGCTTCCCACAGCTGGGTGGTGGGGGGGTGACGGTGCTCATGAACAGGTCCCATTTCCTAGGGGCAGGGTGCCCGGCAATCCCCCAGCCGACAGTGTGGGCCCAGCAGAGGACGTTGTGCCAACCAAGCCACTCCACGGCCTTGTGGTTTTCTTTCCCGGATCCCTCTCGAATCTACCCGCAACTCCCCCAGGACTGCCACTAGTCTGGGCCACGCCAGCATCGTCTCTCAGCGGGGCTGCTGCAGTGAGTGTCAGCGTTCTTGCTGCTCCAGCAGTGTGCCGAACAGCACGGAAGAAATGTTTGAGACATCTGCATTGCGGACTCTGAACGTTTGCCAGCCTCTTCCTCCCTCCCTCCCACATCACACCCTTGACAGCCCCGCTCCGGCCCCAGTCCCTGATCTTCCCAGTGGGGTCAGGCTTCCCCCGCGTGGGCTGTTTATCCCCTCCCCACCTGGTCTGCTGAGCCTCAAGTCCTCTTCCCTAGAGACGGAAGTATGGGCCTGTTGCGTGAATGTTTTTTTGTTTTTATTTTTTTTTTAATTTTTTAAAAGATTTTATTTATTTATTTGTCAGAGAGAGAGAGAGGAGCGAGAGTGAGCACAAGCAGACAGAGTGGCAGGCAGAGACAGAGGGAGAAGCAAGCTCCCTGCTGAGCAAGGAGCCCGATGTGGGACTCGATCCCAGGACGCTGGGATCATGACCTGAGCCAAAGGCAGCCGCTTGACCAGCTGAGCCACCCAGCCGTCCCGTGAATGTTTTGTTAATGACCGCCTTCCCCACTTCGCTGACTGTTCCTGAGACAGGAGCTGTGTCTTGTTCACCACACTGTCCCCAGCCCCCAGCATGGCATCGGCCCCCAGTTTCACTCAGTAACTAATCAATGAATGCATGAATGAGTTGTTCGCACTTTTAACAGAGGAAGTTTGGAAGCAAGACAGAGACCTACCTTGATCGCGTGGTTGGCAAAACCCAGGCCGAGCTGTCGGCAGGCCACCATGGCTTCGGTGAGCCCCCAGTGGTCACTGCACACGGCCCCCCAGCGCCGGACTCCGTTCACCTCCACCTGTACTTCCACCACACCCTCCTGGGGGTTGCGCCCGCCGGCCAGGCGCACCTGCAGCGGTCAGAGGGGTGTGAGGAGCACAGTGGCCTCCGGGCAGAGGGCTCAGGACTACAAGCCTGGAGCTGGGTCCCGGCTGGCTCTCCCCTTCTCTGGCTTTATCTCTCTCTCTGTCACTTGAGATACTTAGCTAGAGAGTCCCTGCTGTCCCTGACCTCTAGAGCAGTCGGACTCAAGGTGCCTGCCCCTACCATTCGCGATGACTTGCCAGGTGCAAAAGGATTTCGTATCTCTTATTGCATTCATAATAACCCCAGGAGACAATTGACCCCAACTGACAGAAGACAGATCCACGCTCAGAGACAGTAGTGACTTGTCCACTGTCCGCATGACACATGACACCTGAACTCTGGCAATTCCGTGCAGCCTCGCAGTGACACTCCCCAGCACCGACAGCACTGGGGTCCTCTGCCCTAGCCCCCTTCCTCACAGGGCACCTGTCGTGGAAACGCACATCTGCGTGAAGGGCCCCCATTGCCATGGACATCTCTGAAGGCCAGACCCTGGCCTTGAGGACACATGGGCCAGTCGGGGGAGGCTTAGAGGAGAGGCTTTCCAGACTAGCTCTCAGAACCCCCTCTCCACGGGCTCCATGTGGTGTCCTGGGGTGCTCTCCATGCCTTCCAACCCTCCCCCACGATGGAGGCTATGCCGGAAGCTGAGCTCACCTGATTCTTGAAGCCCATGTCAGGGATGTTGCACCTGACGGCAGCATCATTCTCGTGCTTACAGCCATTCTGGGGCCCCTCCAGTGAGGGGCAGTCACTGAGGGTCCGCTCAGAACCCTTGCAGTGTACCTCGCGCAGGTGGATGGGTCCCAAGCCTAGCGGGGAGATGGGGAGGTGCCAGGTAGAGCTCCGCCTCTAGAACCCTACCCCCTTTGGCTTCTCCCCCCATCGTCGGGGAGAACTTTCTGTCCTGAGCCTCAGCACCAGGGCCACCAAGGGACGGAACAGTGGCCCATCCACAGCCTCCTACCCTCCACCCCAGGCCTCCTTGCTTACCCTGCCCCAGTTGGGCCCCAAAGAGGGCCTCCCGAGCTGAGCCAAAGCCAAGCTGACGGCACACGATGCTGGCGGAGATGAGGTTCCATCCGTGGTCACAGACCGTCCCCCACTGGTGGTTCATGAGCACCTCGACACGGCCCTCTCCCATCTGGGCCCCCGAGCGGAGGCGCACCTTCAGCTCCTGCTGGGAGAAAACCAGCTTCAGGTCAGGCAGAGGAGGCAGCACCGGGCACAGCGGAGCTGCTGTGGGGAGCCTGGGCTAAGCCCCTTCCCGCAGGTAAGCTGATGATCAGGGTTCCAGTCCTACCTCTGGTGGTTCAGAGCTACTGCCTCGAATTCACCAGTAAGCCATTCTTCATAAGCGCCCTTCCCTCATGACAAAGAGCCACCGCAGGGGCCACAGTGGTAACAAGGGAGCCTTAGGAGCTGGGGTTATTGGCCTTCACAACCCTCTACCTGCTCTCTTCCGGGGCGGGGGTGGGGGGTGTCCCCTTCCTGTCGTCTGGCCCTGGCTCCTTCCTTATCCTTGGGGTTAAACTAGATCAGTGTTCCCAGCAGGATCCGTGAGATGATTTCAAGCCGCACAGGGACGTGGTATGAATGAAGCTGACTCATACGGTGGGGCAGTGACTTCCGTGTTAAACCTTCTCCAGTCCTTCTGTTTCACGGAGAACGCTATCCCACTGCCAGGAGGCCATGTCCATAACACCTCACCAGCACTTGCTTGTTGCTTTTTCTAACAGAGGGCCGGGCTCAGGTTCACTAGCTTTGGCCTCAACCCTGTAGCTACGATGTAATTACTGTCTTTATGGTTACCTGCTATTCCTGGCCCGTGATGTCAGCTTTCCATTTATGGGCGGGTTATAAACGGTTCCTTTTAAATAAATCCCACGTTTTTACCATGCTAGGCTTCGCTCTCCTCCCAGTCTGCACCAAGTCCTCCTCGATGGGGGCGATTGGTCCTTCTACTCCGGCCTGTCCCGGAGTGTCCCTCCCTGCCTGTCCCGCTCACCCACTCCTGCTGCCACGCAGTGGGACCCACCTCTGCCCGGGACTTCTTGTGCCCCGCCACGCAGCTGACCACAGCGTGCATGCCGCCTAGGCAGGCCGGCTGCAGCCTGCCCTGAGCTGGGGCCACCTGCACCTGGCAGTTGGCCAGGTGGGACTCTGTCCCCAGGCAGTTGACCCGGTGGATCCAGAAGGAATTCTTCTGTGTCAGGTTCTTCAACCTGGAAGACAAGGGAGCCTGAAGGTGGGGAGGGGTTGAGGGAGCTCGGGGATCAGGGAGGCTGAGGCACCGGGGAAGAAAGGCATGTGCCCTGCCCCTTCGTGCCATACCCCTCGGCACCCTCCCCTCGGGAAGCGGCTCCTCACCTAGATTTGGGGTCCTCCATCTTCAAATTCCAGACTCTCCTAGGTGGGAGAAAACAAGTCGGGGGGATGGAGGGAGTGCTGAATACCCAGTGTGCCCTGGCTTCTCATGGCTGTCCTTGAGTTTGCACGGGGATTCCGTCTGGAAACTCGCCCGCATTATTTTAATGCCAAGCCGCACAGCAGCCCTCTTAGCGTGGTCTTGTCACAGACGCCGGTGATCTCCATGTCCCAGAGAGAACAGCGGGGCCCAGCAAGGTACCTTCTCAACTAGTTGCAAACTGGGGTCTCTTCGGCACTGGACTGCCCCTGAGTGGGCAGCCCCCCAGCTCGCCCTCTCCCCATGCAGATGGACGGGAGCCTACAGGGAGTGTCCCGAGAAACGCGACCCAGCGTAAACGTCCTCTGGGGGCAGGAGCAAGTTGAAGGCTTTCTGGTAGGGGCTGCCCACCCAGAGGCTATAATCAGGGCTGGCCTCCTCGGGGGTGGTGGGTGAGCCAGCCGGGCCCAGAGGTGCAATTACCAGGCAGTGGGGAGTCAGGGGCCCACATCCCAGTCGTTCCCAGGGATGGAGCCACGTGGCTGGTCCCAGGGAGCAGACCCATCTAAGAGCCGCTCAACTGACTGGGGGTAAGCAAGGGGAGGCCACACAGACAAAGTGTGTGGGGGTGTCTCCCTTGATGAGAAACACAGAGAGTTTTCACTGGCACAGAACTGGTGTCGTTTAGAGGCTGATGCAATCTTGCGACAGTTCAGTCACGTTTTGGACAGAGTGTTTTTATGTCTTGTCTCCCAAGTGCTGCCCCGCCCCCCCGCCTTGCTCACATGCGCAGCAGTCAAAGCCTGGCTCAGATCAGAGCAGAGGAAATTCCCTGCCGACTGGCTGATCGAGGCCCGGAGGCCCTACCGATGGCCATGACGTGTTACTGGCAGAGCTGAGACCCGGGGCTCAGGTGGTCTGTCCTGGTGGGTCCGGCCAGAAGCATCTTCAGTCAAGTCCACTTCTTTAACCAGGCACGCGGGTTTGCATTCAGTTGTTTTCAGCTTCTCCATATGACTAGCAAGGGCTGTTTTTCTTTTCTGACCCTTTCTAGGTATTTCCCAGGGTCTCCAAGTTCATCCTCAGTCCTCATTATTCTGAGAGCCCCGCAACTCGGAAAGTCCATGGGGCCTGTTTCCCTCCCCATCACACACCCAGGGAGTGTCCTGCAGCAGACACCGCCCTACACATCTCCCTGGACTCTGTAAGGCCGTTGCCTTACAACGGCCTTACATGGCCGTTGCCATGCCGCATGCATACACACGCACACACACAGGAACACGTGTGTATAGCTCGCACAGGCATGCACACACTCGGCCACCTCTCCACAACCCCACGCCCCCCACGACCCTCTGCCCACTGGTTCTCCTTACCTGTAGTAGTGGCTTTTGACAGGTGCCTCGCTGGGGAAGCCCAGCATGCCACACACCACCTTGCTGTTGTTCTCGGTCCAGTCCCGGTCACACACCTGCCGCCAGTGGCCCTCGTACTTCACCTCCACCGCCCCCTCGGTCACCAGGCTGTGCCGCTTGGCACTGGCAAGGATGGGTTTGAGCCGCACCTCCTCCAGCCGCTGGTCCTGCAGGGCGCATAAGGTTACCAAGGGCCCCAGGCCTCCTGCCCCTGCTGAGCCCGCTGCAGACCTTCATGTGGGCAAGCGAGGGCTCAGAACACTTAAAGATCACCCCCCAACCCTGGCCCTCCCTGGACAGGTCAGAAAACAGAGGCCCAGATACGAGTATTTGCCAAGGCCACACAGTGAGCACGAGGCAGAACCTTGGTCTGTCTGCACTCCTCCCCTCAACTCAAGAGAGGACTGTGCCCTCCTTGGGATCAGGCTTGGGGCCTTTGGAGTTTGGGAGACTTCCGCGGGACGCAGAGGGACCTTCTCTGTGCCACCTGGGGAGAGCGGAAGATGGACACAGACCCGCTGCTTGAGACTACCAGCAGGAGCCTTGGCCCAGAGGACCCCAGGTCTGGGGTGACTTAGACCATGAAGACCACCGACCGCACCCTGGTCTGCTGCATCTGTGGGCCAGGTTCAGCTGTCCTCAGGCTAGGGCTGCCCAGCAGTGGAGGGTAAGGGCCAGGACCTGCCCTGCCCGCTTCTGTTGTTTGGCTTGGGCTGTTTTTAGTTCGAGGTTGTTTGTGCTGGGAAGAGGCAGCAATTGTGGCCGGCCTTGTGGGTAAGGCAGCCCCGCACCCCCTCCTGCCTCCCTTATGGGGAGCAGCTTCAGCAATCCCCAGCAACCCCAGCCTAGACCCCCCGAGCCCCCAGCCTGGCCTGCTACAGACGGGGCCTCTGTCCATGCACCTGCTCCGGGCCATCAACAGGAGGTGGGGTCCCCGGGGACATTTCTCAGCCCGGTCTGCTGCTCCCTTTTTCTTCCTTCTTCCTCCAAGTTCATCACCCCGGAGGCTCTATGTCCCATGACTCAACCCTTAGCTCGGGCCAAGGCCTGAACGGCCTCCTTACCTGGGGCCCAAGGACATTGGAGACGCTCTCAGAGAGATAGCTGCGGTGGCGCTGGGGGTGGCACACCACCCCGACGTCCTCTGAGTGGCTACAGTCGTTGACACCCCAGCCATTGGACCTGCACTGGTCCAGGGAGCTCTCTGTGCCCATACAGCGTACATTGTCCAGCCAGATGGGTCCTGAGAGCAGGGGAAGGGGGGTGCTTAGGGACAGAGAGGCACTTGTGGACTGTGCCTCCTTCCTAGGACCCCACAGGTATCAACTGTCTTCTTCCAGAGCCTGTGTAGAAAGTAGGAGTGGGGGAGGGGAGTCGGTTCTCCTGGGATCTTGGTATCTATAACCCTACCCACTGCCAAGAGGAGGTAGAATCTGTTTTTGGAAAATGCCAGGTAGGTCTAGCAATCAGATCTACCTGTCCACCTATCCCTCCGTCCATTCATCCACTCAGCGACATTTGCTGAGCACCTCCCTTGTGCCAGGCACTCTGTAAGAGTGGACTAGGGTGGTAGCAGGGGGGTGGGGGGGTGGGAAGGGTGGTGGCCTCACTGTGGGAAGGTCAGAGCAGGAGCACTGGCAGCTGGGGTGCTCAGGGAATGCCTCCCAGGGGAGGCCACCGGAGCTGGGTATTAAAGTGTGGGCAGGAGTGTGCGGAAGCCTCAGTGAGCCCAGCCTCGGAGCACAACCGACCATCATCTCGTCATCCTGCTGGGTAGCACCGGGCACTCACCCTCCCCTTGACCATAGTTGGCACTGTGGGCCCAGGTCAGGGCTGTTTCAAAGCCCAGTTGGCGGCAGGCCACGGTGGCCTCCTGGAGAGCAAAGTCATCATCACACACGGTACCCCACTGGCCCTGGTGGAGCACCTCCAGGCGGCCCCTCTCTGGCCTGCTCCCTGGGCCCACCAGCCGCAGCTTCGCGGGGCTCAGCGCCTGCAGCCAGCAAGGGGGGGCTTGCAGCAGCAGCAGCAGGAGAAGGGAGAGCGCGGCCGGTAGGGACCACATCCTGGTGACTTCGAGCGCAGGCCAAGGCACCTGGGGAAGGAGCAAACGTGACGGTGATCACCACCTCCACCCCTGAGCTCGGCTTCTTCTGCAGGCAGGGACAAAAGATGGCAGGACCCCTCCAAGGGTGTGTGTGCCATGGGCACGTGTCTACGGTGGTATTGATGGAGTCTGGGTTTGGAGGCTGGTAAACTGGGTTGAAACCCACTATTCACTGTTCACGTGACCTTGAGGAAGTTTAAGTTGGCCTTACTGAGTCTTGATTTCCTCGTCTATAAAGTGGGAAAAATAATCCTTGTCTCAGTGTTGTTAGTGTTAAATAAAAAACTGTATTTAAAGTGCTTAGTACAAGCCTACCACATAGCTCTCAATAAATAGCTGACCTTGACATAGTCCTGTATGTAGGTGGGAGGGGGGGTGAAGGTGGAGGCATGGGCTGGGGCCAGACAATTGGGGGCCTTGTGCACCTGTGGATGGTCTGCTCTTCATCCTATAGGAGGTGAGGGGCCGTAGAAAAATTGTAGGCAGTGAGTACACGCCAGAGAGAAGGCTCCTGTTTCCAGAAGCCTATAATCAGCTGCTCTCTGGGTCCTTAGAGGGGTGGGGGTGAGGTTAAGGGCGGGTCTTCTCCCCCTCACACATGAGCAGCCTTGGTCTTGGGCATGGGGGCAGGGGGAGGAGATGGGGGGCATGGGGCATGGGGGAGAGGTCATGGCTGATGAGGGCTGCCAGAGGGTCTGCAGTCACCAATGCTCGATGTCTTCCCCTGCCAGGCTCTGCAGCCGGTGAGGAGTTGATGCCAGTCTAGGACATGATGGAGGACATTGTGTCCTTGACTCCCTGTTCTGCACTGGAGTCATAAGAGAGCTCGTTCTGGGGACACCCGCTCTTGCATGGCCACTGCTGTCCCGAGGGTCCTGTGTAGCTGGTCAGTCTCGGTAGGGGGAGCCTCCCAGGGCCCCCTGCTGCTCCCTTTCCCACAGACTGCTATGTTGGCTGGGCCTCAGTCCTATTCCTTCCTGCACACAGCCCCCAACCCCTCCGGCCACCAATCCTCTGGCTTTGGTGAGCCCAGAGCTGGCCGGAGGGGGCTCCTGGAAGTACACTAGATAGGCTCAGGACTTATGCTCCACAGGGACAGCGTCTCTGTGTCATGCTCCCAGTGCTCAGAAGAGTGCCAGGCCGGTACATAGGTGGTCCTAGTAAATATCCATGGTTGCATGGCTGCAAGGTGGCACTGCACCATGCTTAATGGGAGAGACTGGGAGTCAGGTTGTCTGGGTTCTCATTCCACTTCTGGGCAGTCTTGGGCAGGTGATTTCATAGCACAATGCCCCAGTTTTGCCTCTGTGAAACAGGGATACCAAACAGCAAGGACCTCATAGGATTCTCGTGAAGCTTAGACGAACGGATGCACGCTGGATGCTGACAAGAGCAGCTGTCCTGGACGAGTAACTATCACACAGCAGCAGGAACGGCCCTTGGGGAGCCCTGGGCTGGGGTGGTCCCAGCCCGTCTCAGATAAAGAAGGAAGAGAGGCCATATCTGAACTCAGCAGCGAGTCCCCACGACCCTTCTTTGCGACATCCTCCAGATTTGCCTGTTTTCCCTCTGAGCCCAGGTTCTCCGGGTTCCCCTCCCTGGGGCCGGGTGCTGTGGTTAGTCTCTTCCCACCGTGATCCCTCCTGCACTTCCTTTCCAGACTTAAACACTGTTTTCTTTATGTGACTCTCTGCTCTGGAGCAGGCGGGGGCTCCTGACGGGCTGTCACCATGACCGGCTTGTGCTTGGCTGCTTGGGACGTGCCCCACTAAGGATGAGGTGGACAGCTAGGGACTGAGCCAAAATGAAGTCGCTCTGGGTAAGGACCTTCCCCAGATGACAAGAGAAAAAGGACTGGGTTCAGAGCCCTCCAGCTGCTAGGGCCCAGTGGTCACCTTGAGTCTGACCCTTGCCCCATCCCCCAGGAATCAGGATGCTCCTTGCTCTGGCACCAAGTCCTTATGTGACTTGAGTCAGGGGCTTTCCTCTCTCTGAGACTCAGGTGCAACACCTATAAAATGATGGGGTGGCACTAGGGCTCCTGCTCCCCGTGACATGCGATGATGGGCCACAGAGTGGACTGATGTCCCACAGCACCCTGGAGCTCTCATTAGAGGAGCATAGTCCCAGGCCTGCCTGGAGCTGGGGTGGCCTTCTGCAGCAGGATGCTGGGATCTGGGTGAGGACAGTTCCCTTCCATGTGAGTGGCCCAGGGAGGGGGAACGGGTGGCAGCAGGAACCGAGGGTCAGATGTGGGGAGGACCCCTCTTCCCAGCCTGCCTGCCACCGCAGGACCTTCTGTAGCTTCTGCTCACCCCAAACTTGCCTTCTCACCATTCCCCAAACATCCTCTGTCCATTCTCTGCTTCCACATCCCGGCCTCTGCTCTCACTGCTCCTTCTACTTGGAGGACCCTCTCCCTCTGTGTCAGATCGGTAAATCCCTACAGGTGTTCCAGCTTAGATGCTGCCTCCTCCATTAAGCCCTCCCAGCTACCTCCCACCGCCCCAGCACTCAGTGTTTGCTCGCTGTCTCCATACCCAGCCTCCACCGCATTTCCCCAAAACTGTTCCTCCAGTGCCCAGCACGGGGAAGACCACCCAGCTGAGAAGTCTCCCTTCAAGAAGGCAACAGCCTCAGAAGTGGCCATTCTCTTCACAAGCAAAGAAGGGGATAGTGTAGGGGAAGGAAGGTTGGGGGATAGTTAATAATTAATTACTGTAATACATTTGAAACTATTTACGGAGTACTTATCTCTACTTTATAGGTGAGAAGCTGAGGTCCAGAGAAGCTAAGTAACTTGCCAGCCAGGATTCAAAGCCAGGCAGCCCGGCTCCAGAAGCCAGGCTCTCAGCCTCGGGAGACCCGGACGCTGGATCCAGGAGGAGGGGAAAGAGGAAAGGAGGCAGGGGATGAATGAAATTCCACCTGCTGCAGGCTGATTGATGACCCAGCCGCAGTGTAAGGGCACTGGGGGTGGTGCCAACAGAGTGCAACTGAGTGACATCCAGGATCCCTCCAGCTTGATGCAGACAGGCACCTGCTCAGGTGTTCCCAGCGGATGCTGGCACCTGGCCTGACCTGGCCCCCCTGGAAAGGGCTGGAAATGCCCAAGGATATTCAGGAGAGAACATGGTTGGGGGAGGGGGGCTGCCCTCGTGTGCACCAGCCTTGGGATCACTCAAAGCCCTTTCTCTCTAGCTCTTTGGGGGATGGGGTCCCTCCCTGGGACCACCGAATTATGGTGACCTGAAGCAGTGCCAGCAAATGACTCTGAGCTTTACCTGGCCAGGCACAGGACATACTGCGGTTGAAGCCCTCTGCCCACCTGCACTTGCTGTCTCCCTACCCCTCAGCATAATCATCTCTGGTTTATGTACCCTGCCTCTTTGTCCCCCAAGTCACAAGTTTGACATCTGAATCCACCTTACCCCTTCCCTTGCTTCTTCCTCGATGAGTGCAGAGAAATGGTTCCGCACAGCATGTTCACAAACAAGACACGCAGGCACCCCAGGCAGGCCAGGGCCAGCCACCCTGGGCGGGCCTTGGGCCAAGCTCCCTAATTTGGTCACTTCCCTTGGAAGCAGGTTGGTGAGCGACTAGGAGGCTAGGCCATCTGCTCATGGGACCCCCACCTCTCCCAGCCCCCAGCCTTCAGGAACCTTCAGAGGCTGGCAGCCTCACAGAGAGACAAGTGGGACAGACAGGACAACGCGAGACAGACCCGGGGCCAGGGGCCAGGCGGGGGCTCACCAGCCGCAGCACAGAGGACGGTCGGGCAGGGGCCGGACGCCGGGATGAGAGCGCTGACGGGCCTCCCGGGGCGCCCTGGGGCCCTTTTATCCCGCTGCGGCCCGCGGGCGCCCCCCCACCCCGCCGCCGCCCGCGGAGGAGGCCCCGCAGGCCCCGCCCCCGGGCGGACCCGGTCAAGGCGGGCGCTCAGCCCGGCCCGCTGCTCGGCGCCTCTGCCCTGTACCCCGGGCCGGCCGGGAGCGGGCGTCTACGGGGCTCAGCCCGGGAAGTCCTGGGGTGGCCAGGTGCAGGGGGCGGCGGGGGGTCGGGAGGGGCTGTTTCCCGCGGAGGAAACGGCGCGCTGCAGCAGGATGGACTGTGGGAGGATCAGAGTCCCCGGGAGAGGCCTTGCGGCAGGGCGCTAGCGGCTGCGTTTGCCTGGGGTGCCTGTGGCCTCAGGAGTCCCTGTCCCCCGCGCAGTGTCCTCCGAGAAACCGGGTGACCTGCCCCCCCATCCCGAATCCCCAGATCCAGTGAGGACAGGGAGGTGTCCGTGCCCAAAGCACAGTTTTCCTTCACAAGGAAGTGCCTTGTGGTCACAAGACACCAGAGCCTCTTGCTGGCTGGAGCGGTGAGCGGGGAGTGGGGGGCTCAGTTCAAATAAGGTTGGGCTGGCGTGGTGCAGGTGTGCTCTCTTTGGAGTAACAAGCGGCCCTCGCCATTGCCCTGGTGCCTCCAGATGTATTGAGTACTCCGGGAGCGCGTGGTCTCTGGTCTGCCCATTGCACAGCTGGGAATACTGAGCCTCCAGAGACACGACTGACTTGCTTCCCCCAGTAATAAACAGTAAATGGCAGAACATAAGTCCTTCTCTACAACTCCTTACACAGTTGAATGAGGCCCTGCTGGCCCTTGACAGGCCCGTGGGGGGAGGGTATGTGCAGAGGGTGGGTTGGAGTTAGGGGTTACTGTGAAATAAAACGAAAGTAGAAAAGGCTGAAAGAGGGGAGGACCAGTCAACTTAGCTGAACTCCCAGGCATGGGATTCCCAGCCCCTTTCCTCCAAATTCTTTCCCATGGTCCTCTTCCCTCCTGGTGCCTCAGTGTCCCTGTCTATTAAATGGGCAGAGAGTTCCAGCCTCCCAGTCTCCTCCCTAGGTCCAGATAAGTACAGCCTGGTTCCCCTTCTTTCCCTAACCTCGCCTGAGTGTCCTTCCAAAGGCTCATTCATTCAGCAAATCTTTATTGATTTTCTCCTCTTTGCTAGACAGGGTGCTGGAGTGCTAGACACTGCGGGGGAGGGAGGGGGGGCTTCCCAGTCTGGTGGCGGAGACAGACGTGTTAGGAAACACCACCACAAGGCATGAGGCTGAATGTGATAAGGGCTAGGATGGCAAGGTAGACCTTTCTGACTCCTGGGGGACAGCCAGGTCACACTGACCCAGCTGCTGGAGGACTACTGTCCACCCCTGGCCGCTCATGTCCCAGATGTCCCTCCAATGCCCCTGCCCCACCCCAACAGGGCCCAGAGCATTCCCTGCGTGAATCAACAGGAAAGAATGTTCCCAGCCTTGGGTCAGTGGTAGCAGCAGCAGCCCAACTCCACCCGTGGGGACAATGAGGCAGCTGTGGGCTAGGGTGCCAGGTATGCCTCAACCCCCTCCCCAATCCCAGCCACTTCTCATGCCGAGCCAGGAACAACACGGAGGGCTCCACCTGCTGCCGATCACCCGCCCAGGCCCGACTGCCCAGAACTAAAAATACTCTGGAGGTTGGCCCTGGCTAGAGCCAGGGAATGAATGGATGTGTTGCCCGGAAGTCCATTGACCTACAAAGCACTGGGCAGAGGCTGAGGCTGAGAAGCTATCTCCTGGGGAAGGGGGGAGGGGGTCACTGTGAGCCTCTGTTATTGAGAAGTGAGGGGCTTGGATCCCAGGCTCAGGCCTGTGGCTTACTACTGGGGGGATTTTCTCAGCTGAATGGCCATCTCCTCACCCTTAAATTTGATTGCTATGGGGGTCAGATGGGACAGTTCAGTTAATCTCAATAAGATTGGGCTTGATGGAGACTGCCTGCTTCCTCCTTTGTGCCTGACTGTGCTCACAGCCTCAGCCAGAGCCAAGGACCTCTTGATACGCATGTCTATGCTTGCCTCGACTCTGGGGGCCCTTGGAACTTCTCATTTATCTCTCAACCCAGAGTCCATCACGAGGCTTGGGGTATCACACATGCTCAGTATTTGCTGGCGATTGGAATAAATGGGCCTGCTTCGTGCTGATGCCTGAGTTAGAGCTGTGTGGTGTTGGGAGACACAAACAAGCCAGATGTGATCCCTGTCCTCAAGGACTTTGCAGGGTGGTGGGGGAGACAGACTCATCATCAGCCAAGAGATGAGAAATTGTCGTCGTCGTCGTCATCATAACAGTGAGCAGGTGCGGTGTGGTTGGTCTGTGTATCATCTCATTTAATTCTCTGAAAATCCCCACAGATGACACTTTTATCACCCTTCTTGACGGATGATGAAACTGGGCCACAGATAGGTTAAGTGATTTGGCCAGAATCGCACCCCATTATCTGCGGACAGTAGCCAGCAGCGAACTGCAGCAGAAGCCCGGTTAGATCTGGGCTCCAGGTGCTGCGGGGGGTTGGGCAGGGGGAGTCGGAGGATTGAAGGCTTCGTGGAAGAAGTGCCTGGAAGGATGGCTAATGGCTAGACCTGCTCCTGTTACGATAATGCTGACGATGCCTCATCTTTTGGCTGATGGGGGCTCTGTCTTTCCCACCACTCTCACTAAGCGGAGAGACGGGAAAGTGGGGAGGTCATGGAGCCGTGGAGCACTGGGCAGGTTCAGCAGTTATCCCGTCTCCCCTCCCCCAGCCTCCCAGAGCCCAGAGTATAAGCATCACTCTCTGCCTCCCCACCAGGGTGAGGACCTGAGAGGTTGAAAAGTATCTGAGTCTCTTCCCCATGGCGTGTTCCTCAAACCTGCCCAAGTCAGGGCCTATGCTTCCAAATGGGAAGGCCAAGGTATCCTGCAGAAAACTGTGTCCTGGGTTGTTGCCAGTACCCCAGGTATTGTACCTGGCTAGAGTACCCAGTGCCTTGGCTGTTGGGCAAGATTTCCTCCTCCACGGCCTTCAAGGCTCAGTCTGGCCCCACCTCCTTGGAGACTCATTATGGAGGAAACTGTACAGTTTAGGGATTGGGGGAATCTGAGCTCTTGCTCTGACTGTCTGAACTGTGTGGCCTCAGGCAAGTCCTTCTGTCCATCCCAGGGTAGAGCTTCCTGCATCCAT
This sequence comes from Mustela erminea, assembly GCF_009829155.1. Classification (NCBI taxonomy): domain Eukaryota; kingdom Metazoa; phylum Chordata; class Mammalia; order Carnivora; family Mustelidae; genus Mustela; species Mustela erminea. The sequence continues at coordinate 62,479,715 of NC_045627.1, forward strand.
GCCCTCTGACGTCCAAGGGCCAAACTCCTCTCCTTTCTTCCCACATCTTGGCTGTTCCTGACTTCAGTAAATTCTCACTGATTGATTTTGTCTTGCCTCAGCTCAAGAATCCTCAGTGGCTCACTCTTGCCCATAGGATATGGGGAATCCACTGCTGTTCCTCCTGTTCTGACTTCATTCCTCTTCTTTCCTCTTCTGACTTCATTTCTTATATTCTACCTGTCCTTGAGGGCTCAGTCTGATCCCAGCTCCCTACGAATTCGCCCCTGAAAGCTTGCATGAATGCTCTCAAAGCATCAGGTCCTAGAGGAGTCACAGAGCTGAAGCAGACAGTCTCTGTCCTCAGTTGTACGCCAACCTGATGGGAGCTGACTCACAGATGTGGCGGTGATGGACAGTAGGCCGGGGTGACAGAGGGCAGGACACGGGGAGGGGAACTGACCATTTCGACATGGGACCCTTTGCCGAGAGCTATTTAACCAGGCACAAGACTTTCGTTCCAAGGGGAGGGGTGGGAACTGGGGGGATTTTGAGAAGTCTGGCCGGCAGTGAGGGGTGAAGAGGTGGATTGGTGGTGGGGGCGGGGGGCGCTGCCAAAGGGAGAGGCTGGCCTGGGAGATGGTTTCTGGGGAGAGAGAGAGAGAGAGAGAGAATGAGCTGACTGCAGGAGGGAGAGCTCATTTGGGGGAAGACAGAGCTGGTTGAAGAGAAATTTCAGAAAGTTTTGCTTTGTGATATACAGTGTCACCTTCCCCTCAGTTTCTCTGAAAACTTTGGGAAAATTGCCATTATTTGATAACGTTTGGGGTTGGATGGGCCCCCTCAACATGGGTAGGGCCTGAGCAGGAGTCAAAGGGGGCCTCATAGCATATGTCTAAGAGTTAAAAATCCAACTAACTCATTGTTAAATAAAGCATAGTCCATCTTCCTGTCTTGACAAACAACACCTTTGGAAAGACCTGGAAGGTCGGATTTGAACCCAGAACTTTCTACTCCTTAGAGTTCTGTGTGAAACATGGTATTATGGGAAACATCTACCCCTATCCCTGAGCCCCACTGTGGCACACCTCCTTCCTCTCCACCTTCTGCCCCATCCCACACAGCAAGGGACCTTCTGCTGTGACAGGATTACACACACAGGACGGTCTGTCCAGACCCCCACAGCAGGGGGCCTTTGGCCACCCTGGGCCTGGGCACACAGCCTGGAGGTGTTCTTTGCACTCAGGAGGAAGACCTGGAAGCAGGCTTGGCTTTTTGGTCAAGAAACTTGCTGAGATCAGATTTGGAAGTGGGATGGGGGCTCCCGTGGGCACATCCACTTGGCCCTGGGAACTCTGTGCCCTGTGGGGAGGGAGCACCTAGACAACGGCCTCGGGGATGCCCTCCGATGCATGGAGGGCAAGAGCAGGGAGCGTTTGCCCAGTTCGGAGGATGGCTATGGGTATGGGTGGGGGGCCAGGAGGTGCCACATGGAGATGGGACTGTGGCTTAGAGGAGGGCCCTGGGGGTACAGGGGGTGTCTAGTCACTTGTGTTGTGCTTAGAGAGCTGTGGGCCAGGCAGCCCCACAGCTAGGTGGGGCCTCACCTCACCTTGGCAGGTGGGGGGCACTGAAGCTCTCTGAGGAGGGGCAGGGGGTGATGGCGGGTTTGATTGGAGCCTGACTGTGGGTGTTTTCCTCTTTGCTGGTGCTGTCTTGAGCTGATGTTTAATTCTTCACAGACTCATACCTCTGGTGGGGGGCTGGGGTAGGGGGCTGGGGAGGGATGCTCTGGTGGGGTGCACAGGGAGGATCGTAATAACCCATAAGCTGCTGGAAGGCAGAGAACCTGACTTAGGCTCCCCTGTTTCCACCTCCTCCCCTGCGAGCCCCAGCTCAATGGGCCTGAGTTCCCACAGATGTGTGGGCGATCAGTTTGATTTGATACCGATAGCTTAGCACATGCCTCTGTCGCCAGCCTGTTTCGGCCCTCATTCCCCCCAGGTACAGGCTTGCACCTCATTACGCTGCTTCTCATATTGAAGTCCTCGCCTGAGGAGGGTCATCAACCAGCATTCTCCCCCTCCTCTCCTCCCTACCCCCTCCCCTCCAGGCCCTCCCACTCCTGTTCACCCCCTCTCGTTCTCTCCCCACCTCCCGCCCTCGGCTACGTGCCCCAGCCCTTCTTCAGTTCCCTTGAGAATCTCTCTCCTCCCATTCTCTCTCTTCCCCTCTAGTGCCACCTGCAACCCCCCCTTTCCCTGTCCCAGCAGCTAATGCTGGCGGTGCTGGGATGCACGTCTATTCAAGTAAATTAAAGTCATAAGTTCTGGGGGAAATGAGACAGGATGAAGACTCAGTGCCCAGCCCAGAAGCCTCTGAGGCCCCTTCAGAAGCTCCCAGAAGTCTGTGCTGACCTTCTCACATGCGTGTAATTGAACCCCTTTGTCCTCAGGCAACACGAGACAAGTTAAATTAAAAAACATTTCTTATTCCAAGCTGCTTTCCTGGATCTTAAAAAGCAGCAAATATAGTAACTTCACTGTTTCTCCCAGTTTCCTGTGGCACTGGAGAGTACTAGGCTTTAGTGGGCCAGCCCGGGCACCTTGAAGCCGGTGTAACATCTCCCCTAGCCCGGGGTCTCACCTCTTCTTAGCCTCCTGGGGAAGATCGTTGGCCAATCTGGGGGCAGAGCCAGACTGAAGACCTAAGTGTTAGGAGCCACTCCTAGCCCCGGATCAACCATTTGTGAATCATCTCTGGGATTCATTGGGTTAGTGAGTAGGAAATCCAAGTTCAGGAACAGAGCTATTGATTCAAGAGAGATACACGTGCCCTAAACATTGTCTTGTATTCTCTCACATTGGTTTTGTTGATCTAGAACTTTGCAAATATTTTCACAGTTCTTTGTGAGAAATTGGTTCTCTCCAACTGGCTAGAATCTAAGATTAGTCTTACAGGCTCCAAAGGGTTAATTTTGTAACCGAGGTTCAACTTCCAGGAACCAGGAGGGGGCAGCAAGGAACTGTCTGGGTGGAGAATTCCCCTGACCTGGCTTGCCAGGGAGGGTGAGGGTGGGAACCTGCCAGGACAGAGGTCAAGCGAAGTCCCTGGATGAAGCAGGAGCTGAGCCAAGACCAGGGCCAGAGTCCTGGAGGTGAGGTGAGGAACCATTAACCTTAAAGGCCACACCAGGAGTGAGGATGGAGGTGAGGTGCAGGGGAGAAAGACAACCCCCACCAGAAGGCAGAGCTGACGGATGGGCCTATTCAGACAACAGCAGACAGAAGAAGAGACGGGCCTGGCAACGTCACACTTCGGCCCAACATTTCCTGGGCCGAAGACCAGCAGCATCAGTATCCCCTGGGATCCTGTTAGAAATGCCAGTTAGCAGGCCCTGTGTTTCAACACGTCTTCCAGATCATTCTAATGCCTGCTAACATTTGAGAATCTCTTCTCTAGATGATACTGTTGGAAAATGTTTGCATCGATAGAATCTAGAGTCCTATGGATGCTTTTTTCCTTAGAGTCCCAGATATGCCTGGTAGGCTCAGCCCTCTTGGGGTCCTCTTGCTTTATGAGGAGCCTCCTTCACGTATGATGGGCCGAGTTTTGGGGGGATCATAGTCTTCTACATCCCAGTTATTCTCAAATGGATTTTCAATCCTTTCATGCCATATTTTCTGTCCTATGTAGAGTTCTACCAGGACCTCTGTGTGCCTAAGGAGAGCATCACTGGGGTGGTGGTGGAGGGATTCCTCACTCCTCAGGAGCCCTGCTCTTGCTGGGCCAGGGGTAGGAGGTCAGGCCAACGTCGAGATTCCAGGAGGATCTTTCTGCACGACAGGAATTTCACCATCTATTCAATACCACAAAATCTATGCCATTGTGAACATCAGCCTGAAGTCTGAGATCTGAGAGACCAGTGGGCCAACAGGTACCACGGATCCCCACCAGCTCCAGGCAGGCTGAAGGGACCCTGAGCTGATTCTGGAGGCCCTCTCCTTCCTCCTGGAGCTGGTCCTGGCTTTCATAATTCACAGTACATCATGAGTTGCAGGGATAATTTTTCATCTTGGACCATTCTGGACACACCAGTGGCTCAAGAAGAGTTAAAAAGCTACAAGATTGTTAATTTGTTCACAAAGGAAACTGCCCAGAAAGGACAAGAAAAGCTTCATTTCCTAGCCATTAACTGAAAACCACTTTTCTTAGGACAGCTTGACCTCTAAAGTATGACTGAACTACCCAGAAAAAAAAAAAATGCAGATAAACCATGTCTCCTTTTAGCACTGAGTGCTAGTAAACAAAGTGGAAGAGAAGGAATTCCACCAAGATAGCAGCAGAAACTTAACTTCTTAGGGGAAATAATTTCCTCTCCTCATTAGCAATTAATGAGCATAAGCTCCTGCCCACCAGCATTCTGAATTACTGTCGCTGTGATGAGGTGGTGTGGTGGGAACTTGGTGCACTGCCTTGTGCCTTGGGCAGGAATCTGTAAACCAGAGCTAATAGGTGAATGTGTCTCATTCAAGTGGGGATGTTATCTTGTATTTAATATCAGGCAGGTATCTGTCATATCCATATCCTTTGCTATGCTTGGTGGAGATACAGAGAGATAAAGACCCAGTTCCTATCCTCAATGTAAGTCACATATGTCGTGAATTATATTTACATCATTATATGAATTACATCAATTACGTCAGCCAGTGGAATCTGTGCAGATAAGATCCTTTATTTACTTGTTCATTCCACAGATGCTTATTGAGCACCTATAATTTAATGTAGGTGCTTTGGGAAATCTAGAAAAGTAAATATAACCCAAGTTTCCCAGGCTCTTCATGCTACTGAAGTCATGGTAATGGAAAAGGTTACATTTTCTAGGTTCTTGTCTCTATTATTTAAGGAGCTCTTCCAACACCCCTTGGCCTCACCCCCACCCCCAACCAAATTCTCACCCAGTTCACATCTAGGACACGTGCTCATAAACCAGGCTATTAACTAGAGTTAGATTGCAGCGTCTTCCTTAATCTTCTACCCCAGCTTTGCATCCTCCCCTCTCCCACCATTGATGTCCATTATCTGAGAAGCTTCTTGAAAAACAAGTATTCATGGCTAGTGCTCACTGGGGAAAGTGCTGAGATCCAAGCCAGAGGGACTAGCTCTTGATGCTTCTGAAGCTGCCACATCTCAAGGCACAGAACGGTGCCACCTTCCCACAGAAGTGAGGAGAATGCCTCCCTGCCCCTCCTCACCCCCGGTTCCGTGTTGTGTCACCTGTACTCTGGTCTGTTTCACTGGCCTACAGCCTACCTTTTCACCAGTAACACCCTGAGTTGATTGCTAATAGCTTTATAATAAGTTTTAGATAGTATGAGTCCTCCAACTTTGTTCTTTTTTCAAAATTGTTTTGGTTTGTTCTAGTTCCTTTGTGTTTCCACATACATTTTAGAATCAGCTTATCAGTTTCTACCAAAGAACCCACCAGAATTTTGATTGGAATTGCACTGAATTTATACATCAGTTTGAGAGGAATTTTAAAGAAAATTGTGCCTTCTAAACATGAACACCACATAGTTTTCCATTTTTTTTTTTTTAAAGATTTTATTTACTTGTCAGAGAGAGCACAGGCAGGCAGAGGCAGAGAGAGAAGCAGGCTCCCCACTGAGCAGAGAGCCTGATTCAGGGCTCGATCCCAGGGCTCTGGGATCATGACTTGAGCCAAAGGCAGCTGGTTAACTGACTGAGCCACCTAGGTGTTCTAGTTCTCCGTTTCTCACTGAATTCTTTAATTAATGATTTGTAGTTTTTGGCCTGAAGATCTCAAATATGACATATTGTTGATGAATCTATGCCTAAGTATTCCACATTTTGCTGATATCATAAATGGCACTTAAACACTTTAAAAAAATTTTTTTAAAAGATTTTATTTATTTATTTATTTATCAGGGAGAGAGAGAGCACAAGCAGGGGGAATGGCAGATAGAGCAGGTAGCGGACTCCCCAGTGAGCAAGGAGCCAGATGCAGCACTCGATCCCAGGACCCTGAGATCATGACCTGAGCTGGAGGCACATGCTTACCCAATTGAGCCACCCAGGCATCCTGACACTATGACATCTTAAATTTTCAATTGATCATTGCTAGTAAATAAAAGTACAATCATTTTTTAGCATTGACTTTGTGTCCTCCAAAATTGCTAAACTCACTTCTAGTAGCTTATATAGTCCTTCGGATTTTCTTCATAGAAAGCTATGCTATCTGTGAATAGACACAGTTTTATTTCACTCTTTTACAGTCTGGATGCCTTTTATTTCTTTTCTTGTCCTATTTCATTTTGTGGGACCTCCAGCATAAAGATGAAGAGAAGGGATAAGCATGGGTATTTTTGTCTTGAATTGTCTCCAATCTTAAGGGAAAAGCATTCAGTTTTTCAACATTAAATATGGCATTACCTGTAGGTCCAATTTACCTGTGTTGTCAGTTATTTGTGTAGAGCTGTTCATAGTATTCTTTTATTATCCTTTTGATGTCTGACAGGGAGTATGGTCTACAGGTGTTATAGTCCCTGCTTTATTCCTGATATTGGTAATTTGTATATTCTCTCTTTTTCTTTGTCATTTTCTTGCTAGAAGATTATCAATTTTGTTAGTCTTTTGAAAGAACCAACTTTTTGTTTCATTAATTTTCTCTGTTGCTTTTCTGTTTTCAATTTCTGCTCTTATCCATATTATTTCCTTCCTCTGATTTGTGTTTATTTTGTTATTTTTCTAGGTTCTTGAGGTAGGAAATTAGATTACTGATTTGAGACTTTACTCTTTTCTAATGTGAGCATCAGTGCTATAAGTTTTCCTCTTAATACTGCTTTATTTCTGTCTTGTAAGTTTTGATGTTATTTATTTATAAATAAATACTATAAATATTTAGTTATATATAAACATATTTATATAACATAAATATATTATAAATTATATATAAATATATTTATATATTATAAATAAAAATCTATTTATGTTATAAAGAGATATGTATATGATGTTATATTTTCATTTTCACTTAGGTCAATTTTTTTATTTCGAGACTTCTTCTGTGATCTATGAATTATTAAGAAGTGCATTGTTTGATTTCCAAGTATATGGCAATTTTCCTATGAATTAGTTACAAGTGTGTCATTTAATTTTCAAGTATTTGGCAATTTTCCAGTTTTCTTTCTTTCTTTCTTTCTTTTTTTTTTTAAAGATTTTATTTATTTATTTGACAGACAGAGATCACAAGTAGACAGAGAGGCAGGCAGGGGGGTGAAGCAGGCTCCCCCCTGTGCAGGGAGCCCTATGCAGGGCTCGATCCCAGGACCCTGAGATCGTGACCTGAGCCGAAGGCAGAGGCTTTAACCCACTGCTCCACCTAGGCGCCCCTCCAGTTTTATTTCTCGTATTGATTTTGATTCTATTATGGTCAGATAACACATTCTGTATGATTTAAATTTTTTTAAATTTGTTGAGGTCTGTTTCGTGACCAAGGATATGGTCTATCTTGGTGTATGTTCCAGGGATATTTGAAAAGAATGTGGATTCTGCTATTATTGGGCAGAGTGTTCCATAAATGTCAATGAGATTCTGTTGACTGATGGTGGTGTTGAATTCTGTATCCTATTGATTTTCCATCTGGTTGTTCTATCAGTTGTCAAAAAAGGAATGTTGACATCACCAACTATAATTATAGATTATAAAAACAATAGATATTTGATATTTTTTCTTTCAGTTATTGCTTCACATATCTGCAGCTCTTTAGTTCATACATACATATTTAATAATTGCTCTTTTTGGTGGATTGTCCCTTTTATTATTACATAATGCCTCTCTCTTTCTGGTTGTCATCTTTGCTCTCAGCTATACTTTATCTGAGATTAATATAGCACCACTTGCCTTCTTTTGATGAATTCTTGAGTGATGTGGATATTTTTCCCCTATCCTTTCCTTCCAGCTACATATGTCATTATATTTGAAATGAGTTGCTTGTAGACAGAATATAGTTGGGTCATGTTTTTAAGTCCACTCTGTCAACTCTGCCTTTTAATTGGTGTATTTAGACCATTTACATTTAATGCAATTACTTATATATCAGTGCTTACGTCTGTCATTTTGGTTTTTTTTCTTTTCTGTTTTGCCTGGATTTTTTTATTAGTTTTTTTTCTCCCTTTCTTTTCCCTGCCTTCCTGTGGGTTACTTCAACATTTTGATTAATCTATAGTATTTAAAAAAAAAAGATTTTATTTATTCATTTGAGAGTGAGCAAGAGAACACCATGCGGGGGAGCGGCAGAGGGAGAAGAAACATCTTGCCTGCTGAGCAGGGAGCCAGACACAGGGCTCATGACCTTAGCCAAAGGCAGAGGCTTACCTGACTGAGCCATCCAGACACCCCTAATCTATAGTGTTTTTGAGAGTGTCTCTTTGTGTAGCATTTTTTAGTGGTCACTTTAGGTAATACATTAAACATATATAATTTTTAAGTCTACTGATTTTGCCATTTTCCCAATTAGAGTGAAATATAGAAACCTTATCTTCCTTTGTCTCTTTATCTTCTTCCATTTATAATATAGTTGTCTTAAATATTTCCTTTACATAATTTATAACCATACCAGATAGTGTTAATAAGTTTTGCTTCAACTGTCAAACATAACTTAGAAAACTCAAGAACAGAAGAAAATAGGTATTTACTCATCTTTTTATTTTTCTGTTTTTCTTTCTAATGTTTCAAACTGCTTTCTTTTTACCATTTCCCTCTGTTTAGAGAACTGCTGGCCATTCTTTTAGGATACACCTCCTGACAACAAATTCTTAGTTGTTTTTTTTTTTTTTTTCATCTGAGAAGGGCTTGATTACCCCTTCATGCATGAAGAATTTTTCTTGTTGGATATAAAATTCTGTCTTGACACTTCTTTTCTTTCATTTCTTTCCTTTCTTGAAAATGTGCCATTTATTTCTGGTCCTTAGTTCCTGATGATAAATCTACTGTCATTCAAATTGTTTTTCCCCTATAGGTAAGGTCATTTTTCTTTCTCTGCTTTCAAGATTTTTCTGCCTTTGGTTTTCAGAAGTCTGACTATGATGTGTCTTGGTATGAATTTGTTTGGGTTTATCCTGTTTGGAGTTTGTTCATCTTCTTGAATTTATAGGTTTATTCATTCTGCTAAATTTGGAACATTTTCAGCCATTACTTCTTCAAGTATTTTTTCAGTCCTGCCCTCATTTTCTGCTGTCTCCGGGACTCCAGTGACATGAATGATGAATATTAGATCTTTCGTTATAGTTCTGCAGTTCCCTGAGGCTTCATTCATTCTTCTTCTTTCTTTCTTTCTTTAATTCTGTTTTCTTTACGTTGTTCAGATTAGGTCATTTCTATTTCTCTATCCTTGAATCCACAGATTCTTCCCTCTGTTCTCTCCATTCTGTTCTCAAGTTTACCCACTGAGATTTTAAAATTTGGTTATTGAATTTTTCTGTTCTAAAGTTTTCTTTTGGTTTTTAAAAATATTTTCTTTCTCCTTCTCCTTCTTCTTTTCCTCCTCCTCCTCCTCCTCCTCCTCCTCCTCCTTCTTCTTCTTCTCCTTTTTCTTACCCCTCTCCCCTTCTATTTCTTCTTCTTTTTCCTCTTCTTCTTCTTTTTGTTCTCCTCCCCACCTCCTCCTTCCTTCTTTTTCTTCTTTTTCTCCTCCTCCACCTCCTCCTCCCTCTTCTTCTTTATTTTTTCCCCTGAAGATTTCTTAATATGCCTCCACTCAGTAGAGATGCAAGTCTCAGCTCCCTACTCAACCTTCTACTATTATACCACCCTGCTTTGGGGTAGGGATTAGATGTCTTGTTACAGCCTCATAATGGTGGAAATCTAGACTCTTTACTAGGCTCTTGCTGTTGTGTATATAAGTGTGTGTTCCTTAGGTTGTGGGGGGAATGGTAGCACAGTGTTGTTGTTATGTTTGTTTGTTTGTTTGTTTGTTTTCCCAATGGTGTTTGCAGAAGTAGAGCAGTCATTGTCTAAAAGTCTTCTGTCTGGATAGACTTCCGAGCCTTTGGCTGAGAGAGTAGTCTTTGGCTGGGGCTTTTGTGGTCTGTAACTATTGGTGTTGCCAGGTAGCTGGCTTCTTCACTAACAAGTCTGGAATATATGAGGCAAAAAGAAAACTCAGGGAACTCAATGTCATGTCATTCCTTGGTTTCCAAGGTCCCTAGATGGTTTGCCTTCTTCTCTCTACCTTTTAGAGTCTTATGTTTAGGGCATTTATTTACCATCTGTTTCTCCAACTGTGTCCTCTATTGTGAAGTTTACCTTTGAGGGGTGAACCACCCTGTGGGGATGTGGAATGGTGCATAAGAAGCATCTACTATATTACCATGCAGTGAGCATGGAATCTACGTGCACTGACTACTAGTCCTATAATCTTTGCCCTGCAGCATATTTTGACCTATGGCATACCCCTGACCATTATGCCTCAGTTGCTCCTAACCTGATTCAAACTCTGCTATACTTTTAGTCAATCAAACTTCCTCCAGCATTGACTCCCATGAGATACAGACTGCTTTCTGATGGGGGGTCGTGGGGGTAGGAAGGGCTGGATTCTATTCTCAGATACCATCTGTAGCAGGTTGAATAGTGGCCCCAAATGCAATATGTCCAAGTCCTAACTCCCAGAATCTAAGAAGGTGGCCTTATTTGGAAGAAAGGTATTTGTAGATGCAATTAGGGACACAAAAATAAAATCATCTAAGATTTAGGGGGCCTCTCAAATCCAATGACTAATGTCATCATGAAAGAAAGGAGAGAGAGATTTGAGACACATGAACACAGGAAAGAAGACCACCTAAAAATGAAATTAGAGACTGGAGTTGTACTGCCAGAAGTCAAGAACTTCTGGAACTTCCATGAAGCTGGATGAAGCAAGGAAGGACTCTCCCCTAGAGCCTTCAGAGGGAGCGTGGCCCTGCCAACACCTTGATTTCAGACCTCCGGTCACCAGATTTTGAGAGAATAAATTTCTGTTGTTTTAGGCCAGATAGTTTGTAGTAATTTGTTACAGCAACCCTAGGAAACCATACTTCTAGCACAGATGGACACTTCTGCTTTGAGAGGACCAAGCTCTGCAAAGAAGGAGCAGCCCCATTGCTGTGTCACCTCTGGTTGCTGGAAAGTGGCTATTCCACAGTGTGTTGTCTTCATGGACCTCAACCCTGATAAGGCTGAACTTGGCCACACCTGCAGTGTTGGTACCTCCTCAATATGGCCTTGACCTGCATGGTGCCTACACTCAGGCTAGTCCTAGAGCAGCTTGCATGCTCCCACCCTGTCCTGGTAGAAAACACAAGATACAGCTTCTTATCTGGCACCCCTTGGATCTTTCCTACGAGGGCCCTTTGGGGTGACATGGATCAATTAGTCAGCCTGTGTTACCTAGAAACAATAGACACCAACTTTAGCTAATTTAAACAAAAAAGGAATTTATTGCAAGGATATAGGAAAAGCCGAATAATCCAAGCTGGTAACAGGCTCCCAGCGCAGAGAGCCTGGTTAGTAGCCAGAACCAAAGGGCAGTTGGTTTACGTGGCTGCCAGTAAAGCGGTCTTAGGTTATATCGGTCAAGTTGAAATTCAACCAGTGAAGCTCCGAGTGGGGCAGAGGATGCATAGGGACAAGGGGGTGGGGGTGGAATGGGGAAGTTTGGCAGTGGTACAAAGGCATCATGGAATGGGGTTTGAGTCCCTCAACGGGAGTGTGAAGTGCTGGTGCCACAAAGGGGACAGGATGCCGGACAGATAGAAACCCCAGCTGCCTAGGCAAGGGACAAGAGTGGGCCCACTGTTCCTCTTCTCCCCCTAAGTCCCCACCCTCAATCTCTACTTCTTCCTGCCTGAGTTCCCCAGAAGGAGTAGGGAGAAACCACAGATGTTTTTTTCTAACTTTAGAGTGTACCTCGAGTCAGCGATGAGCGATCATTAGACTGGGATTGTTTAATTTAAGCGCTTCACTTAATCAATTTACAATCGCCTATGCTGTCTCCAAGTATTGATTGTGGAGTCCCGCGTCTTGGAAGTCTTAAAGTACCTTCCCGGGACGTCCTCCGGCCCCGTGATTCTCACAGGCGCGTGAATGCCCTGGGCTGAAGCCGACCTTTCCATGTGGTTGCTTGGGATACTTCTTCATCTTAATTGTTTCTGAAGACAGGACAGAACAGCAGCTCCTTCTATCGCTAATCTGAATCTAAGCGGGAAGGAGCTGCCCGATTAATGGGGCATGCGGCCGTTCCCAGGTGGGAAGGATGGGGTTGACTGCTCCAGACGCCCTATCAGAGAAGACACTGTTACAGCCTAGAGATTGACCGTGAACCTTTGTGAGGATGATAATTGAAGTGAGGTGACCCTGGACAGACACCAAGCCATCCCATCCACCCATAATCATCATGGCAAGCGACAGGGGCTCAGGACTGGCCTGGGGCCCCGCGAAGCAGAAGGGCCTTAAGAAGGGTCGAAGCAGTGTGGAAAGGGGAGGAGGGACTGGTCTAAAGGAAGGAGGCAAATTGCAGTGTTTTCAACTTGACCGCACATTAAAAAAGATTCAAGCCTCCTTCTCGCCCCAGACAGATTGCGTCAGAACCTCCATGGTGGTGGTTATGGGCGTCTCTGGGCATCTGTATTTTTTAAGTGCCCAGGCGACATCTTATTGCACACCAATGCTTAAGAATCGCCGAGGTAAAGCAGGGTCCTTGATCTGGGTTCTGTGGTGGGCTTTGGGGGCATCTGTGATGTCCTGCCAAATTGCATGCAATATATTTTTTTGAGATTTTATTTATTATTTGTCAGAGATAGAGAGCAAATGCAGGTAAAGTGGCAGGCAGAGGCAGAGAGAGAAGCAGTCTCCCCACCGAGCAAGGAGCCCAATTTGGGACTCGATCCCAGGACCCCTCGATCCCAGGACCCTGAGATCATGACCCAAGCCAAAGGCAGTGGCTTAACCGACTGAGCCACCCAGGCATCCCTGAATGCAATATTAAGAATAGATGTGCTTTTCTAGGGAAAGGAATCCATGGCTTTCATCAGGTTTGCAAAGTGGTCTCCAAGGGACCACAGAGCGTTGAAATAAAGGGATAGCTGGCCTGCGCCAGGGAAGAGGAAGGGGATTCAAGCAACGGTGATTCTGATGCCAGCGGTGCCTTGAAGCAATCTGGTCACCACCCTGCAAAGCTGCCCTCCCCACTTAGCTCACAGCTGGGCGGCCGGCCACCGCAGCCGGCTGCATAAAGCCAGCTGCAGAAAGAGAACAAGATTTGGCGATGGATGTAAAGTAACCAGGGATTTCCCTCAGGCTCATCTCACCCAAAATTAGGGCAGCGGGAACCAGTTCCAAACCCTGGAAGACAGTGGTTCTCAAAGTGTGTCCCCTAGACCTGCAGCTTCAATATCCCCTGGGAGCTTACTAGAAATGCCCATTATCAGGCTCCAACCCAGACCTTCTGAATCCGAAACTCTGGTGGGGCCTCCACTGAGTCTGAACTAAAGTCCTCGACTCCCGTGCACCCCAAGGTGAGAATGCTGCCATCAGGGAGAGAGGGTGTGAGGACTGTAATTGATGCGTTCTGGGCTCGCCCAGCGCCCGGTGAGGCTGGCCCCGCAGCTTGAGAGCCGTCAGAGCCCGGAGCCGAGGGAGGCTCAGCAGAGGCTGGGAGGTGGAGGGCTTCGGGCCCGCAGCCAGGCCGGAGGAAGGGCTGGGCCGTCACTTGCTGAATCAGAGAACACAGAACTCGCTGGGACTGGGATTTCAGACATTACGAGGCTCTGTGCGCTGGTGCTAGCAGTCAGCTAAGAGGGTCCATTTGGCGTGCCAAGAAGACGCAGCAAGCTTTAAGTCACGCAGGGAACACGTGAAGGCAAGAAGGAGGCAACTACCTGCGAACGTCACGGTCCTCCCTCGGGGTAGAGCCTCTCCTGCCCTCAGCATGGGGCCTCTGGCTGCTGCCCCCAGCCCAACTTAGAGCGAAGATCCCAACAGGAGGGGGACATGTGTCTGGGGAGTCTGAAGGCCGGCGGGAAGGCTTGCGGCGGGAGTGATCTGAGGGGATCTCGTGGAGGAGTGAGCCCCGTGCGGGGTTTGAAGAGCAGGTGGTTTGTCCAGAGGGACACAGCCTGGGTGGGAAGGCTGCCCGCACAGCCTCCCGCATGGCACTCAGTCAGAGAGTGGGCATTCCCCGCGGGTTGGAGCAGGTCGGTGGCGGGACCCGAAGGGGGGTGACCCTGGACAGGCGTGGACTGGATGGAGCTGTGGCTGGGGAATGAGGCGGGCCCTGCCTGGAGCCGCGGGTGGAGGAGGGGAACAGCCCAATCTCATGCTGGGTTAGGAAGCGCCAGGTGGTGGCATCAAAGGGAGACACAGCGGGGAGGTTATTCCACATCCCAAGGGATTAAGGTGTAGGCAGGTAAGTGAGAAAAGCTCATGTTTGAGCTAACGGCCTCCTTGTTGTTGGAAGTCTGTCCACCAAAGTGCTGCCTGCCTCGCCAGGAGCCGTCCCCAGAGCTCTCTGTCTCCTTCCTTGCCTAGGCCTAGCGCCCGTAAATAGTAAGAGTGGGAATGAACCCCAGGCTTGTGCAAAGAAATGTGGCTAGTGACCAGAACAAAGGAGGGGGGCCGTTTACACATTCCTCAGCGGGGGACTGATGAAATAAACCACGGCAGAACCTAGTTATGCAATGCCATGTGAGACAGCGAGAGAATGAGAGAGAGGGGGAGACGGAGAGAGAAACAATGAGGCAGATCTGCAGGCACGGACACGGCGGCGTTGCCTGGCATTTTGTAAAGGGAGAGAAGCAAGTTCCCCATCAACACATGTAGCATGACGCCATCTGTGTACCTGAGAGGAACTTCAAATGACATATGGGTCTGCAAATACATTTTTAAAAAGGTCTAAAAGAAAAAAAAATAAGAAGGTCTAGAAAGAGGCACCACGAACGAGTGACAGTGTGGCCCCACAGGGAGGGAAGGGTCGTTCCGGCGTGGCTCGCGGAGGGCCCTCGCATGCGGGCGTGCTGGCACACGGGCGTGACCAGGAGTGGGTGAGGGGAGACTCATCCCCGTGCAGGGATTCTCAAGCCCCAGTGTGCACCAGGGTCAGACAGGAGCTGGCTGACAGGCAGGTTCCTCGGCCCTGTCCCAACCACAATGTCCTGGGATGTCAGTGGGAGGCCCAGGCTTCTGCACGTGAAGAGCTGCCCATGACACTTGACACCCGTGGTCCCTCCTGTGGTGACTCCATCAACCTGCTTTCCCCACCTTAGCTCCGCAGCCAGGCGATGGGGCAGCCGCGGGCCTTGCAGGGTGACTGGGCAGGGCGGCTTCTCCTCCAGAGGAAGGAGGGGCAGGGACGCAGTGGGGGGCAGCCCTTTGGCTCTTCCATGGGATTCCCACCATTCCTAACAACCGCCTCTCACTCGCTCACTCACTCGTGAAGCCTAAAGCCACTGCCTCCTCCAGGACCCACACATACTGAGGGGCAAAGGTAACCATGCGGACGTCCCTGGGCCATTTTTAAAAGAGATCAGAGCCCCCCAAATCATCCTTCCCAAATTCATTTGGAATTCAAAGTGAGTAGGGAAAACGGGCATTAATTAAATATTTAATTGATGTCCATTAAGGCTGGAATATTGGTTTTAGTTCAGATTTATGACACAGTTGTATTTTTTATAGCTGCACATATATTGCATATAGGCCATTGGTTCCTTTCATGTAGTAAAGTGTTCAGTATATTTATGCCCATTTTATAGGACTTGGAGCAGAGCTGGAATATCGTAAGTGATTATGGAGACATACAGTATTTGCTTTTATGACGTTGTTGGTGATATAAATTTGCTGTTAAGTCACCACTGATCAGACCAGTAACCACCAATTACAACCGTGGGCCTCTGGGACAACGTGGGCTGCTTTACAACAATTCATTTTATTATGCAGTTTTCAGGTACCTGTTGAGGCAAAATGGAGTCTGCTTGTACATTTATGAGTTGGGGCGGGTGCTGAATGTCCCCTCACTGTGTGTGGCTGAGTCCAGGAAAAAACCTCCATGACTTAAAGCATGCGTTTGGAGTATGACTGTGGGCTGGAGGAGGCGTGAGTTGACAGATGGCTGCAGGCCAGACCAGGACCCCAGGCTCCTCTGGGTCCTCATTCAGCCTCCAGAAGCCCTTGACCTGACTCCTTCCACCAGGGATGAGGAGCTTGAGAATTTCTGGTCTGCAATCAACAACAACAACAACATGGTCATGTCATTTTGGGTCCAGGGGTGAAAACTAGGCCAGAACTGGCTCTTTTCCCAGGGTAGCCCTTGTTTCCAGGAAATCAGTTTTGGATGACTATAGATTTCCAGAATGATGAAGTAGGACCCACTCTTTTAACCAAGACTAGAGCTGGGAGAGAGTTTCGGAAACTGAGGTCCGGCATCCTTCCTTGAAGTTTAAAAAATGATCACAACAACAGAGCAACAAACAAACTGACTTTTCCGGAAACACAGTGTGCGCCGGGCCCACGGGGAGGGCGGTCCAGGTGTTGCTTCATTTGATGCTCAGGACAGCCCCGTGATGGAGGGGCTGTTATCACCCCCATCTACCGACGAGGAAAGTGAGGCTGGCAAAGTTGAGGGACTCTTCCACGGTCATCCAGCCAGAAAGTGGCTTGAACGAGGCCTTGAACTAGGTCTCCCTGGTTCAAGGTCTCGTTTCCTGACCGACCCTCTGCTCGGGGAACCTCCCTGCTGCGGAAGCTTCGATTCTCAGGGTCCAAACCCAGGAAGGTGAGGAAGAGCAGAGGCATAGGGGTGGTCCCAAGAGAAAGTTCTTATTTACACCCCACTTTTGCCATTTTTGCTCTCTCCCCTGGGTCAGATCTGCTCCCTGGCTCTCATGTCCAGGAACTGTTCCACCACCACAGACTTCTTAGCAGGGAGTTTGCATGGCTACAAAGTAACTTGTTCTCACTATTTCAACACCGCTTCCAGATAAGCCACACTTGGGGCCTATGACTTTGTGCAGACCTTCTTCACTCACCACCAAGCCTGACCGCCCCCCGCCAATGGAAACACCCTTCTCAAACCTGCAAGCATCAGTCCCAGTAAATGGAGGTTCAGAAAAGCCCAGAAGCCTGCCGATGGGCACACAGCTGAGGCCAGGCTAAGACCCAGCTCTCTGGTGACAAATCCCCATCTCTCCCCACCAATGATCATGTTCCCCTGAGTCCACCTGAAGCCTCGGCTGGAGGGGTTCTCAACCTTACGCACGTTACGGTGTTTTGGGGGAAGCCCCAAATGGCTCACTATCCCTGCTGCCCGCCATGTAATGCATTCCTGGACTTTGTTTTTACTTGGTTGGCAGAAGGTCAGCATTGCTAGGGGTTGTGATGGAAGGAGGGTTGTCTACGAAGCAGCAGCGCGAATTTTGGGGGTGAAGGAACTGTCCTATACCCTGACTTCTGTGGTGGGTATGTGAACCTATACACGTGTTCCTGTACGCCCCAAATAAAATAAAAATGGAGAAGTGAAGGATCTCCCTCTGCTGGGCCATGTCTAGCTCTGACAGTCCCAGGAAGACAGACGACATGTGCAGGAGGGCGGTTCTGGGGCCCAACCCGCAGACCCTGCCTTTAGCTCTCCGGACTTCAGTCCCACAGCAGGTCTATCCACCGGGGCCCCTTGCCTCAGCTCTTGAAGGAGTGTCCACACTGCCAACCGTCTGCCCCCCTTACCCCATGGTGTTGGGCTAGTGGGGGCAGCAGGCTCCAGGGCTTTCTCTGGAATCTTTTGGGACTGCCTGAGGGACTCCAAAGCCCTTTTCCCTCTGGATGCTGGGGAGCAGTGGATGGCTGTGGGGGCCATGTGAGGTCTGTGTGGATATTCCTTTGAGTTATGCTCTACTTCCTAGGGTCCCAGAGAAAGAAAGCCCACCCCTCACTCCCATCCCCCAAATCATACACATGCCCAGAGAGGACAACATACAGTCACTCCACTTGCTCCTGGGGAAAGCCCCCCAGAGAGGAATGAGCCAAAATTGGCCAACCGAGCCAGGGTCCCAGAGCACATGGGCACGAGTGACCCGAGGACCCAGGGAAGAGACCTGGGGCGGTGACACGGATGTTGGCACTACCCACCAGCCCCAGGTGGCTTCGGTGCCTCGAGGAGCTGGAGTCTGCGGATGGCCTGGGCCCCGCGGGGCCACACCAGGAGGCATGGGGAGGAAAGGCCAGCGTGGTGACTTGACCCAGTTGTGGTTCCACAAGGGAAGTTCTCTGAGTGGCAGCTCATGGCATGAGCGACAGGCACAGGCCTTGGCACGGAGCCGGGCCATCCCCGGCGGGACTGGGCTGCTAGCCTCGGCTGCCAGTACTTTTCCTCGCTTACTCATCAGACTCAAAAACAACCCCACCCACTTGTGGCGAGCGCTGCCCTGCATTTTTCACCTTTGGGCTATCATTCTCAAGAAGAAATACCAGCCTAGGAGGAAAGTTTTGGCCAGGTTCAAAGCGAAGGGTTTGGGGAATGGAAAGTCCTTTGAAACCTTGCTTGGATGGTGACTGTCTGACCTAGATTTTCCCTTTTCAAAAGTATGCTTGGAGCTCAAAGGGCCGGGTGTCATGTAGATATGGGTGTGACAGAGTTTCGGGGAAAACATACCAACCCAGGCTCAGCAGGGCTCGCTCAGAGAAACCTCAAGCCTGAGTGGGCCAGCCAGACTCCCAAGGGCAGCCCGGCTGCAGGCACTTCCCATGGGGGCCTCCAGGTCTGCCGGCAGTGGTAGAGGCCCATATGTCATCCGTGTCTGGGTCTTCTTGGAGGGCCAGCTTTGGTCTGAATATGAGGCTCCTCTCCTTTTCACCATTTCCTAGGAGTCTTGGACCCCAGATGAGGATGATGAGGCCCAGGAGGGGATCCCAGGCAATATGGCTGTAGGGGTGGGGAAGGGAGTCTCTGAAGATAGAGGAGAATCCAATTCTGCTGAAGGTGGTGTAGACAGGCACCTCAGTATCAGCGCACCTGGGAGCAAGGGATTGGTGAGGGCTGCCAATTCAATCACTGCTTGTCCTGAGCGGGGGAAGAGGGGGCGCAGGCTGCGGCGGTGGTGGGAGATCTGGCTGCCCCATGACATAGTAAAGGCCGAGGGCCCATAGCACACAGTGTGGCTGCTCCACTGGGTCATGTTTCTATACAGGTCTACACAAGCAACTGCTTCCCAGACTCAGCGCTCCAAGGTGAAGGAACCAGTTCAAAGAGACCAACACAAAATTTGACACATGGCTCTGGTGCATTGCCAATATCTCTAGCATGAGAATAGGAGCTCTAACCCTTCTTCCAGTGGTGAGCGGGTTTGACCCAGCAAGGACAGTGGTTGGTGGAGGCAGAAGCAGGGCCCCCCAGGGGTAGGAGGGGGGTTCCTCACTTCTTACCCATACCTGCATGGAGGAGGTATGGGTTTCCCCACTTCTGTTCCGGCTCCCCCCAGGGGAAGAAGCGTGGACATCCAAAGGGATGAGGCCACAGGCCAGCCTTTGTCCACTTTCCTGTCTCTGGAGGGGACTTGTCCAGCCCTGAGTTACTGAGACACCCACTGCTGCCATCCTGAGCTTGGGTCTCACTCCAAATCCCTAAGCATCAAATCAGAGCAAGCTTTAGCTGAGTTTTCACACTGACGCCCACCCCCGACCTCCTGAATTCTCCCCCACCACCAGGCCCCATGGCTACCGAATAGTGACTCAGCCAACCCCATTCTCTGCATTCAGTTCTGTGGTGCCCCAGCTGGGCCAGTGGAGAGACCGGAACAGGACAAGAAGGCAAGAGGAGGAGAGAACTCTTTCTTGCTCTTTCCAGATTTGCTTCTTGTTCCTGTCAGCCTCACCCTAACGAAGGTCCTGCGTCCTGGCAGCAGAAGTTCGTTCTGACAGGCTTCTAGAATCAGCCTCCCTGCACCCCGCTCAGATACACCAGCTGGGCAGCAGATGCCCAGCTCCCCGCTCACTCCTCCCGCCGCAGCCCTGCTTACAAGCAACTTCACTCTGGAGCCCATGGTTGTCCCTCTGCTCCTGCCCTGGGGCCAGCGGCTCCCATCCATGGCTTGAACCAATTCTCTAGATTAAATTCTCTCTGCTAAAAGAACTGCTGTGGTTTCTGTTTCCCCCACCAGAGACTGACTGATGCAGACCCCACAGCTACCAGATAGCACGAGGAAGCTGTAATTCAGCATCTGTTTTTCATCCATCAAAGGCGTGGGTGGCTGCCCACTTAGCCAGTTACCACATTGCAATGGGGCCATTCCAGCCTGGAGCAAAAAACCTGATGCCCTGATCAGCCTGCGTAACTTGATTGTGAGCAGAAATAGGGTTTCCCTTCTGCCACTGGGAGTAGTGAGCCCTCCTTGCAGGGTTCCTTGAGGTCCTTGGGGAGGGCGTTGTAGGGAGAAGCCCATGATGGGAACATGGATCTGGTGTCAGGTCTCCTTATGCTGTCAACCTCTCTGCTCCTTAGATGGCTGTGATACCCCACCTCCATGGCCCCCTTGCAGGCTGCCAGACTCCTCCCTCCTCCTAGTCTGTCATTAGGGGTGGTCCCCTCAGAATGGGGGTGAGGTGGTCCCACAGACCCAGACTGGGGTGAGAGGGAGTCCAGCAGCCCTGGTTGAGTCTCCCCTGCTTGGTGGAGCTGGAACAGAACCTGAAGAGCCTTGACTCCCGCTCCGCCATTTTACTGATGGAAAAACTGAGACCCAGCGAGGCTTGGTCGCTTGTCCAAGGTCACACAGCTTGTTAGAGGCAAGTTTTTGGCTAAGGCCAAATCCTCTGCTTCTGGAGAGGTCTGAAAACTCTTCTGAAATTTCCCCTGAAATTACTCAAGTCTATAAGCCTCTGTAGGCCAGCTGTGGTCAGCTTGTTTCTGCCCAGTATCCTTCTCTGGACTTCCTGAGAAGTTGGTGTTTTCTGTCTAGTTCTTTGTTCCCTCTAACTGAGTTTCCTCTGAGCTCCCCAGTCCCCTCGAGCTCTTCTATATTCTCTGCTTGTTGTCCAGCTGCCCTGATTCTTTGCTGGTCCTAACTGTCCTATCCCACCCAGCGCCAGAGCCTTTCTGCCCCTCTTAGCCAGGCTGAGGGCTCTTGTTTTTCAATAGCAGTGACTCTTAGCAATTAGTCCTGGCTGTTGGATTATGTAAACAGTGGCTCAAGGAGGAATATGGCCCTGTAATCACAGGCCAGTCCCTGCCCCACTGTCCCATGGGCATTCACGTAGCTGTCTTTCATTGAAATATTGTTCTTCTCCAATTGCAGGCTTGTAGGTACCATTCTTCTGAGAGCTCTTGGGAAAACGGGACATAACCCTTCATGGTACGGAAGCAATCATTCTGTTAATCACCCTGGGGCAATCCCCAAGGCATCGTGCTCTGGCAACCTTGCCAGTGCAGCAGACAAGAAAGCCATCTTTTCCCTCTGAGGAGTGAAGCAGAAACAGTTTATAGAAATCATATCTAAAGCCTTTACCCCCGGGCTTAGCATAATAGAGCCTTAACTTACGTTTGTGCTAAAAGACTGTTTACTCTGGTTCAGGGCTCTCAAGTCTGATGTAAATCCAAATCACCCAGGGAAGCTGTTTAAAAATAAGTTCCTCCCCATCCCCCCACCCCACCCCCAGCTTTAAAACAATCCCTGGGAAAGGGGTGGAGGGTGAGGATGCTCTAAGGATCCCCACACTTTAAACACTCTCTACGTGATTCTGATGGTCGGCTAAATTGAAAAGCACTACCTAGGCAGGTAACAGAGGCTGTGGTGAGGCTGTTAGGACACACCGGTAGGAAAAAGGATGTGGAGAAGTGTCCCAAGAGCATGGAGAATGAGGTTATGCAGGTAAGCCCTTTGAGCCTGGACATTTATTCTAGAACAGGTTGTATGGAGACGGTCTAGGCTTGGCTCTATGTATGGCAGTTCTTCTTGGTCAGGAGTATCTTCTTCACGGTGCCATTGTCTCTGGCACACAGACTGGGAAACCAATATTGGATGTGTGTTCACTCTGTCTCTCCTGGGATGGGCCAGTAGCCATGTTCCCGCTGGGTGACCCGCTCCCCACTCTGGCTTGTTTTAACCAGGGGACATTCCCAACAGGTCCAATCTTATTTTCTCTTCCAAAAAAAAAAAAAAAAAAAAAAGAATCAGAACTGAGAAAATAGAGCCAGTCTAGCCCAGTATCTATTTAGACCTATAAAGTGAATGCTCGTGAGCACCAGAGTGCGTTTTCTGCCGGTGGATGGAAGAGCAGAGACAATTGCCTACAGACGGAATAAGGAGACACCAGAGAGGAGCAGGGATGGGAGATGGCAAAGTGTGCTGGTGACCTCACCACTCCCAGGTCACCATCCTACTGAGGTGTGGCACACTCAGGCTCTTGGCTTCTGTTAGACATCATCATGTCCTTGTAATGCGACACCCCCCATTTTTTAAAAAACATAAGCCCATGCCCATTTTCTGTTGCTGGTGACCACTGAGTCCTAACTCAAGAATGGGGAATTAGGGTCACCAGTCCAGGGATTGACAGGTTGCTAAAGCAGCCCAGGCATGGCACGAAAGCTGACAAACGTCATAATGTCATGCATTTGTTAGTGAGACCTGCTTTATGTCAGACACAAACAAGATAAGTATTGAATATTCAAAAACATTAAAAAATTTTCCAACCCAAAAAGGCACATGTTGTAATCTAATTATCTAATTTTACAGAAAAGAGAGTTGAAGCTCAAGGAGAAGAGGTAACTTTCTCAACTCACCTAGGGGGTGGTAGAACTGTGATCCAAACCCACATCGGACATGAAAATCTAGCTTCTTTCAGCTACCCTGATTTTGCATGCTGTGTGAGTCTGCAGAGGCTACAGATACTGGCAAGCTGTTCATATTAGGTGTAGCTGGTATCTGGAGGGTAAAAGCCAGGAAGGCAGAGACTACAGCCCAGCTCTTGGCCAGCCCATGGCCTGATGGTCCAGTAGGTCAGTTTCATGCAGAGGCTGTCCAGGACCCTGGAGAGCTCCCAAGGAGTAAGGAAGACCAAACCCTTCTGCTTGGCCGCTCAGCCCCTTCCCTGCACCTTTGGAAGCTGAAGGCTGTTCACTGGCATGCAGGGAGGCTTTCTTCCCTGGGACCCCAGGGATTATCTTGGGTCATCCTCTGTACCCTCCTTCCCCACCTTATGTTTTCATCTGCGTCAGCTTTTGGGAGAAAATGCTGACTTTGGGTGCTCATGCCTCCGTGTCCAAGAAGTTGAAAACAACTTAAAAAAAATCTCTTTCAGGCTAACCCACCTTTTCATAGATGAAGTGATTGACAAATGTGATCTGTTAATCATCCAAGCTTCCTTTGGCAATGTAAAACCAAACTGGCTGCTTTGCATAATAAAAGGTTAAAATTATGAGCCATACAGAGAACAAATAAAGCTTGATCATTCAGGCTCGAAATCTGTGACTGAACATCCTTGCACTTGCTTTTCGCATTTGCTCCATTGTCACATGTCTGCCCTCAACCACGGCTGTTTATTTTTAATCTACGTCTCCCCAAAATAGATATTAATAATTTTCCTACAGCTTCTCCAGCAGCACCCTCCGCATCGACCAGGAGCAACAATATTTCTTCGACCCCAGGCATTGGGGGTTTTCTTTGACACTGTAAATGGATACTTTGCTCGGTATTTAAGTTGGCTCTTTGTGGGAAGCACTGGCCGGTTCAAACTTCCTTAATACGTTCTTCATGACTGCATTTGTGATGACGTTAATGAAATCATTCTGAATATCAGTGGGCAGATAATGAGCCCAGAGGCAGTGACAAGGGTGAGGGCCCAGATGGATGGAAGGCGGGTTAGTGGGGTAAGGGAAGAGAAGTGGGAGACTTATTGGCTCCTAAAGGAAGGTGGAAATAGATTTTAAGCCCCCAGGGTCTGACTTCCGTCTTCTTCCCCTATTTGGAGAGATTGTGGTGGGGAGGATCTAGGAGTCTGGTAGTTCTGTCCTCGGCCTGTGGGGAATCTTACCCAGCAATCTGTTCTCCACCTGAGAAATTAGTTAGGATAATCCTTTCCCTGCTTAGAGAAAAGACCCTGGGAGTAGAGTCTCAATGCTTTCTGGAAGCATTCAGCGCTCTGCCCCATTTATTGCTCTCCTTACATTCCTCTGTGCTGGCTGGTCCTCAATACCCACCACCCCTTCAACACCGTCCATCTACACGGCTAATAGCCGCTCCCTGCTCTCCTGCTCTGCTCTTCCTGTTCCAAGCAGATGGTGGCCTCTGAGCTCCTATCTCTATGCAGAGCCTCTGGCCATTTCCCTGTGCCGGGGAGGGCCGGGGAGGCACTTAGGGCCTCGCCCGGGGCACCCTCAATCTCCTCCCTGAGTTTGTGGGTCACCACCAGCTGTCTGTCCCAGGCTGAGCCAGTTGTTCAGGGAATGGAAACGGAGAGTCACAGGCCTGGACAGGGCCACTTTGGAAGGGTCTGAGGTAAGAGGCGGTGCCTTAGGCCACCACACACCCCTGGGTCAGTGACATTGTGCGTAACTGTAGCGGTTCCCTTCACGTCGTGTAAGTTGCAGGTTTGTAACGAAGTACCATAGTTTCCTGGCCATCAGGTATCTTGTGCTAACAAAATCAATACATCACAACAACTTTTCAATAGTTGGAAACAAAATGAGCTGTAGAAGGGGAATTTCTTAATGTCTGAGCCACCCAGGTGCCCCTGCAGAAGGGGAATTTCTGTCTGTTTTGTACAAAGAGGCTGTATGTGCTGCTGTGGTCCTCTATTTGGAAGCCCCGTATATTTTGAGGTACTTTCTGCATCTCACTTATAGTAAATCTCATTCTGTCCATGGTGTCTGGCCCAGGTACCTGGAACTAAAGTGGTTTCCAAAACTCCGAATCTAGAGGGAAAAGCGGGAGCTAGCAGCCAGGCTGCTTGGTTGACTGCTTGATCCCCAGCTGATCATCTCTGGGCTATGGTGGCTCCAAAGCCCCTTGGTCTTAACCTTTCAGGGGCCATGGGAATGGGCAGGCATGGAAATGATGCATACAGGCTTTGAAATCGGGGATGCGGTACCATTTAAGAATTCTGACCTCATAACACACGCAGGGCTAGCACCAGGCCCAGATCACTCCCCGTCCCTGTAAACAGCTACTTCATCCTTCTAGACATTCCAGAGTTGCTGGAATAACAGTCCGCTCTTCAGAGGGCCATTCAATTGCTGTGGCCCTGCCTGGCCCCTCTGGCTCTTCCTGTAAGAAAACAAACAGGAAGGCGATGCTGGCAGTAAACAGAGTGAGACCAGGGGCCAACCAGATGGCTGGAGAGGGGCGCTGGTGCAGCCAGATGTGGCCGTTACTCCGGACAACAGATGACCTGGCTGAGTAGCCCAGCCAATGAGTCCCCCAGGGAGGTCATGGTGAGGCCAGGAGCTGTGGCTTTGCCTCAGTGAGGGCTCAGAGAGCGCCTTGCTCTTTGGCCTTAGCTCCCTAGCTGTTTGCCAGAGAGGCTGCAGGAGAGGATTTCTGTGGCCTCGCCAGCCCTAATAGGTGTGGTTCGGGGCAGCCCACTTCCTGACATGGCTTGTAGGTGCCAGGTAAGGGGAGGGCTCACATTCGGGTTTGTGTCCACCTTGGCCCTGCCTCTAGAGCCTGGAGCTCTCAGGCCACCCCCAGACAGTTGGTCTGGGAGAAAACGCGTTCTTCTCCCATCAGGCGTGGGGGGCGGTGGTGTGTATGCCAGAGCCCAGCTCCTCGGCCCAGCATCCCAACAGCTGGTCTCCCAGCTGGAGCTCACAAAGGTGCCAGAGCAGCAGAACCACTCTTGCAATTGATTTTAGAGAGAGGCTTAGAGGTTATGTGGGTTTTTTTTTTTTTTTTCCCTCCCACCGGAGAAGCTGTTCCCTGAAGCCAAATAGCTCAGGGGAGTACAAAGCTGATAAAAATAGATTTTAGCCAGGGCAGCAGAAATGGGAGGAGGGGACAGGGGTTCAAACCCTCTTCATCCTAAAAAATCAGCACAGGCCATGTGCTCTATCCTGGGGGAAGGGACGATTTTTTCCTGGAGGGACTCGCTTCTTGCCATTTTCTATCTCCTGAAATACCATAGGACAGCACCTGGGCCAGTGTCCTCGTTCAGGGAGGGATAGCAGAGAGAAGAAGCTTATGTCAGGAGGAAGGCTTCTATCATCTCTTAAGAGAACGGGAGCTTGGTTGTCAAGCTCATCACACCTGGCCAGGAATAATAATAGTAATCATGGCAACAGTAATAATAGCAACAGTAACTAACATTTATTGAGTGCTGGCTATGTACTGCCAATGACCAAATGTATTATTTCACTTAATCTTCATGGCAAAAGGATAAGATAGTCACGATTCGCTTCATTTCCCAGACAAGAGACTGAAACTCAAAGAGAGTAACTTGCCTGAGGCCACCCAGCTGGTCCGTAGTAGCAACGCCAGGATTCAGACTCAGGCCCACAAAGACTCAGCCACAAAGCCCACCCACGTGTTTCGCCATGGGGCGGTGCTGGGGTGGTGGGGAAGCAGATCTTCCCATAGGGCTTGTGGATCCCCAGCTGAAAGGGGCGAGAAGCTGACCAGCCTGGGGCTCTGGGGAGGAGGACCGGGGGGTGGTGGTGGACAGGTGTTGGTGGTTCAAACTGACGGCCACCACTCAGGAGGATGTCCTGTAAGAAACAGTTGGGGACATGGGCCTGGCAGATGGGCCTCGGCTATTCAGAGTTTGGGAAGTTGGGAGGACCCTGGGCAGATGGTCTGTGTTGGGTGCCTAGCGGGAATGCAAAGCAGAACTAGCAGCAGGGGGTCAGTCCTGGGGAGGGATGCCAGGAGAAAGAAACCCCACCTCATACGAGAAGGAAGCCTTCAGAAGCTTCTACAAACTCTTAGGGGTTGTTTTTGCACAAGCTCCTTGGGTGGTTCTGATTTGGATGCACTGGTTTGATACTTTGAAACACTCTAGCCTGGGAAGAGTGAGGAGAGCAGGGAGGCCCCAATCTCAGAGAAAATGGACTGCAGGGCAAATAATCAAGGCTGGAGATTGAGCACCAGGACAGTGGGGGCTGGCGGCCAGGACAGAGGGGGCTGACGGCCAGGATAGTGGGGGCCGGCGGCCAGGACAGAGGGGGCCAGCGGCCAGGACGGTGGGGGCTGGTGGTCAAGACAGTGGGGGCCGGTAGCCAGAACAGAGGGGGCCGGCAGCCAGGACCAGTGTCCTTGGGGAGGAAGCTAGAGCAAACAGTTAGGTGAGTGAGGTCCTTAGATCCTGCCACGTGGGACTGGTGGGGCAAAAGTTAGGATTTGGGCTTATAGTGATGGGGATAGGAGAGATCTTATCATTCCCCAGCTTGAAACTTTACAGGGATTTTCTAGACCCATAAAATAAACCCCAGTTCCTTCCATGGCTGTCCAGACTGCGTGCTTGAGCCCTTGGCTATCTGTCAGGTTCATCTCCTCCAGTCTCCTTGTCATTATCATGTTGTATAAGTCCCCTAACATTCTGCTCCTTCCAGCTCTGAGCCTCTGAACACACTGGTCCCTTTGCCCCGATGGGCTTCCTCTCATTTATGACTGCCTCCTTCTTTTCTGAAGGAAATAAGCCTTTTCTGAAGCATTAGAAAGGCTTTGGACATCCTGTGTGAGACAGATGCCTCACCCTCTAGCCCCCAGTTATTTTCCATCTTGCTCCTTGTTGCTTTCTCTCGGGGCTCTCATCAATATTCATGATGCCTCATCCCCCACCCTCTCCCAGTGGACCATGAAGTTGGAAGGTGTGTCTGCCTTGTTTATGTGTGTTTCCCTGGTACCTGTTGCTTTGTTGACACCTGATTAGTATTTCCGGGGGTGGTGGGAGATGTGGGGAAACTACAGGGCTTAAGAAAGATCTCTCTGGAAACTTTCTAAATGTTTTCTTTAACACGATTTTAATTTTTAATCATAGGAAAGGAGGGAAAATTCACATCACCACCTATTTATTGTCCAGGTCTGAAAGGGATGAGGTCGGGGAGAGAATGTATATTCTCAGTGCTTAAAAAGGTAAAATAAATAAATACAACAAAACTCATGGATAGGTTACCCTTCTTGAAGGCTGTGCTTGAAATGCCACCTCCTTCAGGAAGCCCTTCCTGATCATCACCTGCTTTAGCCAGTCAGACCTGACTACTCCCTCCCCTGTGTTTTTGCTTATCTTTGGTATGTCTCCTGCGATGCTTATCACATCCTGCCTGGATTGTGCTATGGCTGTGTGTGCATGTCCGAACTCATCAAGATGCTTTTGACTGCAAACAACAGAAACTCAACACAAACTAGCTTAACCCATGAGGAATTTATTGACTCATGTAACTAGGAATAAAGAGGTATTTGCTGGCATCCGAAAAGGCTGGATGGATCCAGAGTAACTATGATGAGAGCTCATCTCTCCTCTCTTTTTCTCTCCCTCTCTTCCCCTCTTTCCTTCTTTTCCTTCTCTCCTCCACATCACTCCATCTCTTGGCTCTTCTCTCTTCTTTCATTGTAGAGTTTTATCTGTCTGTAAGGAATAATATGGCTGTCAGCTCTAGGCTTATGACATCATCCATTGCTCTCTATGGAGGACGAAACCTCTCTCATTGTCCTTACATCAAATCCTATGGAAGTATCCCAACTGACCATGCTTGGGTCACATGCTTAGCCCTTTGACCAATCACTGTGAATGGGGGGGGGGATAGGTGAGGACTTGGTTACAGACCCATTCTTTCTGCCAGGGCATGGCCCACCATGATTGGCAGTCTCGTTAGAATCACATGATTAGGGAGGGTGAGGAGTAGTTTGCCGCAGGAAAGGGACATGGACAAGTGGTGTTGGGAAGAGGAAAGACGTTTACTAAAATATCTATAATGTCTTCTATTTCCAAAGTGTCTATATGTTAGATTTGGTGCAAGACATTTTCTATATGTTATTCTAATCCTTTTACCAGCCAGTCGACGTAAGTAGTATACAGGCAATTAAAGATGAGGAAATTAAGTTCAGAGAAGTAAAATAACTTGCCCAAGCTACAGGATCCAGACACAGGTGTGCTTCCCCAAGACCCAAGCTCGACCCACTCTACTATTATTTCTAAAGGTAGAGATTATCTGGGAATAAAGTGGTAGATATTCTTACACATTCCCACATGTGAATTATATCAATCAAGATAGGTTTGGGTAAGATACAGTAACAGTCTCCAAACTTCAGTGAGTTAAAACAGTTTTCTTTCTTGTTTGGTCAGCATGTCCATTATGGGATAACAGGAGTGCTGTTCTCACCGTGGTGGTCTAGGGACTCCGACTGATGGAACAGCCACCGTCCCAAATGTCACCAGTCACTGTGCCAGAGGGAAAAGGAAATTTGGAAGGTCTAGAAATTTCTACTTTCCAACTCATTGGCCAGAAGTGGGCATACAACTTTATCTAACAGCAGGGCCTCACAAATGCCTATCTGTCCCAGAACCCAGAAAGAAGAAAAATTGCAAAAATTTAGAGAACAACACTAATTAATTTTTAAAAATCATTTTGTAATTTTTCTGTGGTATGTAAGAGAGTAATTTTTAAATGTAATAATATAATTTTAGATCAGGGTGTTATTAAAGATTGTGTTATAAAGTTTATTTTAATCACTCTTTAATTATATCCGTAATGCTTAAAGATGAATTTAAGCATTTCTCCCACTGCATAAGTGATAAATAATGTTTAATTTGCTTTAAGTTAATTATGCAGAAAGGTGATTTGTTGACAAAATTATAATTTGATGTTTAATTTGGAGAACAAATATATTTTAAAATGCAGGTTTTAATTATAAGTTGCAGCATCAAAAGCTGTTTTTTTTAGGACACATTTCTTGGGGTTACTGAAATTTTTGTGTTTTGAAAAATCAACTTTAAAAAAATATTTATTTATTTATTTATTTATTTGTCAGCGAGAGAGAGAGAGAGAGCACACACAAGCAGGCAGAGGTGGAGAGAGAAGCAGGCTCCCTGCTGAGCAACGAGCCCAATGTGGGACTCGATCCCAGGACCCTGGGATCATGACCTGAGCTGAAGGCAGCAACTTAACTGACTGAGCCACCCAGGCGTCTCCCCACTCCTTTTTTTTTTTTTTTTTAATGTAAAGGATTTTCTTCCATATATTCCGTATATTGAGACTAAGAAGAAAGCTTGAAACTGCTATTTATAAACACTTTTCAAAAACACATTACAGTGGATCATCTTTATTCTTAATAAATAAAAAGGCCAAATTGGCTATAATTAATATTCTTAATAAATTAAAAGGGCAAACTGTGTGTTTGCCCTTTTTAGCAATGGCTTATGGAGTACCGGGAAAATTTTGAGAATTATTCTGTTTTTTATGCTCCTCATTAACTCAGTATCATATTTCCATCTCAGTGTTCCTTATGCTTCTTGTCTTAAACCAATGGTCCATACTGGGTGTAAATTAAGCTGAGTATGACTAAACATAAAAAGAATTTAATACTGTGTGATGGCGAAAACTACCAGGGTGCTTCTCAGGGGTCTGCTACGTGATGAGCCAATGGGCTGGGGACTGAGTCACTGGCAAGTTTTCCTGATCTCAGCTGAGTCGGTGCGTGTGTTTTCATGGCATGCCTTCAGAGCACGCACACCATCCCATTTGAAAAAGCAAATATTTTATTTCTTATTTAGACAAGAAATGAGAACACAGTATCATTGTCTTAAGCTCCTAGATCCCCTGTTCTACCTTCATGAATCCCTGGGCTCACAGTCAACCCTTGGGAAATGCTTCACACCAGCTTCCACTGGACAGCAGGGCAGGGGGACCTGTCTTGGAAGTCAATCATCTTTGCATGGTGCCATCTGGAGGTGCTGGCCAGGTGTACACCCCACAGCATAGATGCTTGGTATTTGCAGATTGGACGGAGCAAAGAGAAAAAGGAGGGAAAGACCAACGTCCCCTTCTTGAGGAGATTCTGCTTCCCAGTTTACAAAGGGTGGACAGCATGGCCCAGGTCTGCAGCCAGGGATCGGGAAGTGCTGTTGGGCAGAAGGACAGAGATGGGGTTGGAAAGAGAGGCAGGCCTCCCGCAGTAACCCATGTGTGAACTCCTGGGCAGTGCCCTCCTCTGGCCATGAAGAGCTGAGATAATGAAGATAGAACAAATTCAGAGGAGGGTGGTAGAAGCCATCGGGGAGACATGACTTACGGGCAGAGTTTAATTGATTTAGCCTAAAAAGCCCGTTATGCTCTCTGGTGGTCACGGTGATGCTATAAATATGAGCAAGGTGACAACAGGAGAGGGGGTGGAATCTGTCTGGCGGGGCACTAACGTGAAGACAAGGAGGAGCTCAGCACCTGCTGAGGGTGTGGCCCACCTTAGGGGCTTGAAGCCTCCTCACACTCAGAAAGAACTCTTTGTTCAAAGAGAAGTATATGCATGGAATTCTGTTGCATGAAACAGACTGACAGTGGGGCCTCTTGAGTAGAAGTGGGGAAGGAGGACCAGAGCCCCTCTCTGCCTGCCACCCTGGAGGCACCTCTCCAGCTACCCCCCACCTCCCTCCTCTCCTGGCCCCTAGGGCTTGGTCCGGGAAACCAAGGTCTGAAGCCCGCCCACTGAGGGAGAGGGCACATAAAAACAGAGGCGATGGCATGCAGCTCGGAGCAGGGCAGCTGAGTGGAGAAAGGTCTGGGATGAGATGTTGGGGGCTGTGAGATAGTCCGCCTCTCAGGAACTGGGTTCATGTCGTGGTGAGTCGCCCTCCTGTCCTCGCTGCAGCCCCTGGGGTAGGAGCTGGTGGGAGCGGGGGCCTTGTGCGCATGCCTGTGGGGTCTGGCAGGCTTGGAAAAGGAGCTCAGCTGTCAGGAAGCCCCTTGGGCTGTACAGGCCGCAGGTGTTAGGGGAGAGGCCAACAGTGGCGTCCTCTGAGCTTGGGGCTGCCCAGAGGAGGCAGGGTGGCAAGGACAAGGACCCAGGCCCAGAATGGGGGTCTGAGCTGCAATCCTGGCTCCCTACAAATCTGCAGCATGAGCCAGCGGTGATTGGGTACGAGAGGGTAAGTCTCTCTTGGATCTGACAGCGCAGATGTGGAAGCCAGCTGCAAGGGCTTGGGAAAAGCTCCGAACTTCTCCATACCTTGGCTTCCTAGTCTGTGAAATGGGACAGTAACCTCATAGGCCTGTTGTTGAGGATTGAATCAAGTGTCCCCTGCTTAGCAGAGCACCTGGGGCATTCAGATGTTTGCTCTACTCATTCTTATTTGCTCACTTAATTGGGTTAGAAGGTTCTCTGCAGCTCATGGCTGGGATAAGGGTTTTCTACAGGAAAAGGGATGGGCCACACAGAGGGGAGCTGGGAAGGGAACACAGAAGAGCCATGCTGTCTTTGAGCACTGTAGGGTGGGCGTAGTCCTCAAAGGCCATGGCTTCTGTGCCCGGATAAGCCATCCACATGCCCAGTCAACATCTGGAGCATCTGTCTACCCCAGGCCAGATACCGCTAAGGGTTGGGGCTGCCCTGATTCAGGCTTTGTCCCTGTCCATGGGGAGCTTGTGACTGAGTGGGGCGGTAGGTGATTAGAACTCAGCGTGGTTGGTGATTTGATGGGGGGATGGAGGGAGTAGAGAGGCAAGCGAGAGGGGACTCCTAACCTGGCCTTGGTGGAGGGGACAGGAAGGCCTTGCAGAGCATGTGAGTTTTAGGTGGAGAGCACCTGGGCATGTGGGAGCTGAAGAAGGGAAAGGAGGAGCTGGGGAAGAGAAGGGAAGCCTGGGGACAAGCATTCTAGGAAGGGCAGCGCACATCTGGGAGCCTCAAGCCTTTGGGGA
The DNA here is from genome assembly GCF_009829155.1 of Mustela erminea. Taxonomy (NCBI): domain Eukaryota; kingdom Metazoa; phylum Chordata; class Mammalia; order Carnivora; family Mustelidae; genus Mustela; species Mustela erminea. The sequence continues at coordinate 62,512,572 of NC_045627.1, forward strand.
GTATGAGAGATGGGCAGAGGCATGCGCTGGACCGTGTGGGTCGTGTTGGGCTGTGTGATTTTTATCCTGGAGGCCATGGCAAGCCCTGGGGGAGGTGAAGCAGGAGAGTGACATGATCATATAGGTGTATTAGGAAGATCCTGTGATACTTTTTTGTGGAGGGATCAGAAGGACAAGACTGTGGACTGGGTGCTGTTGGAGTCATCCAGATGAGAGAGTGATCAAAGGCAGGACAGAACTGAGAGATGTCTAAAAGGTGATGGAGTGGCCACAGGGGGTTGGGTGAGGAGGAAGGCCAAGCTTCTAGCCTGGGTGGCCCATGGTATTCCTAGAAACAGAGAGCTTGAGGGGTAGGAGAGCTGGGACCAAGGATACAGTCCTTCCTTTTATGTTCTAGATGAGTTGCCTGGACCTCTAACATGAGCTCTGCATGGGTAGAGGTTGTGCACCCCTGTCAGGACCCAGAAGGGAGGTTGCCCTTGAAAGAACCAGACACTGTGCTTCGGATCTGCACACTGGCATATCTGGTCCTTAAACCTTGATAAGGTGAGCAGTGCTATTATCATTGCCTCCATTTTACAGATGGGAAAACCTAGGCCCACAGAAGCAAACTGGTTTGCTTAAGGTTGCAGAGTCTGTTCTAGTCCTCAGAATCTGTTCCAGTCTTAATCTCCTGATTCTCAGGGTGAGCAGTTCTCCTAGGAGCTGGTACAGGGAATCTTGTCCAGGAGGGCCCATGAGTGGTGCTTAGCTGGGGAATCCATAAATTCACTAAAAATGTATGCAGAAAAGAATGTGACGGTGGCTTTCTCTGGGGAAAAGTTTTGATTGCTTTTATGTGATTCTCAAAGGGGTCCATGACTCCCTAATTGTAAGGACCTAGAGATTACTAAGGTGGTGACCCAGGGCCAGCCGCTTATATTTGCATGGTCTAGGGTGAGGGCAGGGGGGCTTGTGGTCCCCAGTAGTTACCAGGTAATTGGAACACAATGTGATGACCACACATATGTATTGGGTGAACTGAGAGACCCCCTGTTGGGGGCTGGGAACCCCCAAAATAGTAATACAGGTGTGGTCCTCACCTCTGTTCCCCACCACCTCTCTGAGCATCCCTAGGGGCCATCAGTGAAGGGGATCTAGCACCCTTCTCCCTTAACCTGTAGATCCTAAGGGGACAAAAGTGGGGATGTGCAGGAGGCAGAAGAGGAATGGAATTAAGAGCCCCGATTTACCCAGGCAACTCCCCGGGGAAGACTTTCCCTGCGGTCTGTACTCTGAGACTCTGTGTGTGCATGTGTCTCATGGACTTCAGACTCACTCTGCTCTGGAGAAGTGGCCCTTGCAGGCTTCTTAGGGCATAGGTGGAAGGAATTCCTCGAGGGGACCCTCACACTTAGAGGCACATCCTGGCCACACCTTGCAGTCAGGTGCTGGGTGGGCAAGCTTCCTGGTGTTGCCTGGGAAAGTGATAAGGATGGAGTGAGGGACGAGGGTGAGAGGGGCCCTGGGGAGACTGCAGGTGAGTGACCCCAGTGGACTTTCTTCCAAATAAAGGTGAGAGAAGCCCCCATCCCTGACCACATTCAAACCGCTGTCTGTGCACCTCTGTGTAAGACAGGCATTAGCCAGAGCTTTAGGATCATTGCAGGACTGCCCCCCTTCTTTGGTGTGAACACCTCAATAACTTTGCTGTTAACATTCCCTAATTTCCCTTAGAGGAAATGACGCACAGAGAGGTCCATTAACTCGCCCAATCTCACACAGCCGGGAAGTGATTCATCTGGGAATCCAACCCAGGTCTGTCTGACATAGTCCAGTGTTCATCGTGGTATTTGTGACAAGGGACGGTGTTAGCCTTGCTCCCCTCCCTCTCCTTCTCTTTCCCACACCCCACTGCATCCCACCCCATCCCATCCGGACACCCGGACACCCGGCAGTGCTTCCAGGGCCTCCCGCTGCGGGTCAGGCCCCTGCTGCTCTGCAGAAGCAGAGGCTGCTGCAGTGCCTATTACCAGAGCTCTCCTGCCCTCTTATGGCCATCCCTGAACCAGCTTCTGCTACAAGGCTCCCTGGGGCCTCCGGGGCCTTGGAGTCCAACCCCGGGGAAAGCTGGGGCTTAGGCAGGCTCCGCAGGGCAAGGTGTCTCGGTCCTGGCTCCTAGAGAGACACAGAGGGCTCAAATCTACCCTCAGAGAGAGAGGCTCGAGAGTTCCTTCTGCAAGGGACCCCACCCTATGGGGCAATCCTTGGACCTTCTTTACACCAGGGAACAGAGACAGCAACACGTTATCACACCCTGTGCGGAAACAGGGCTCTCTGCTGCCTGGAAACCAAAGAAAACAGCCCACGCTGCGATGCCGAAGCACTTCTATGCTCTGGTTTCCCAGTCCCAATCCTCCCAATACCCTCCTCGGGCTCTGGGCTCCACTAAACCTCCGGACTTGGCTAACCCCAGCTCCCTGCACAGCCAGTCCCTTTACCTGTAAATGCTGGTCCCGGCCCCCAGCACCTCCAGCCCCACCGGGGAAGTCTTACCTTCCTTCTGCTCCCGTAGCGTGGGCACCTGTGCCCTCTCTCCCCCACTTACAAAATACAATTAACTCACGTGAGAATCCACCGAAAAGCCCACTGCTCACATCTGGGGGTGTCGCCCCCTCGCCTGCAGCCGTGGTGCACCCGGCATTTTGCTCTCGGATTTTCATCGTTCTCCACTCATTTTCTTCTGTCTCTCCCTAATGCTTATAATAGTAATTTAGTGGCTAATGATTCATCATTTCCATTCACTGACCAGGCGGTAACAGACACCTCCCTTGAAAACAGATCATCTCTCTCTCTCTCTCTTTTTTTTGCCTCTTTCCTCTCCCCAGCTTGGGTCCCCAGGTCTTCGTCTCCCTAAATGTGAAGTGAAGCTAGTCTTGCCCAAACCACGGGGCTACATGTGTGCTCACTGATGTACAACCCAGCACCCCTGGTGCCATGGTTGGCTCTTAGTATGAGCTCAGTGAAGGTCACTTTTATTTAAAGGAAGGGAACCTATGCAGGTTGTTGGAGTGCTAGGCTGAAAGTCAGCTGAGTCTCCAGGGAGGCGGTCACAGCAAGCTGTCCCCGAAGGGTATGACACTGCCTCCATTGCAGGATCCAGAGAGAAGAGCCTCCTTGCCCTGGGCAGCCCATACCACACCTCGGAAGCCCCGGCACATCACGGGGCTTGTCCCAAGAAAGAACATCAAAACAGCTTCTCTTTGAATGGGGGGACACTCCACAGTTTATAAAATCTTTCCATTTTGCTCATTTCCTCTTTGTAATAACATTCTGAGGAGATAGGCATCATGATTCCCATTTTATAGGCAAGGAAAATGAGGCTCAAAGACATTAGCATGCTCCGAATCACACTGCTACTAAATGGCCAAGCCAGGACACCGGGGCACATGTGTCTGTCCCTCTCTGCTGGCTCCGAGCTGCCACTGCCCAGCGTCAGCTTCAGTGCCCCGAGAGGGAAGTCGAGTTTGGTGATGCGGGTTATGAACTATTTGCTAAAACCTCAGGCTGAGTACCAGGCATTCTGTGGTTCTGAGTAAGTGTAGATGGCTTCCGTCCGGCAGAGGACCTCTGTAAGCTGGAACAGCTCAGCCAGGACCTCACTTTTGGGCCTCTGGGGAGGTACAACATTGCCGTTTGTGAGCCTTTCGTTGGGTCAGTTAGAGGTTTGCGTTTCCCTCTGCAAAGGTCTCGCCCAAGCTCCTCGGCAGCACCTGTCAGCAGGTGAACCTGTCTCTGGGACTTACTCAGACTTTGGGAAGTGTGATGAAGGAAGGAGCTAATATTGGGAAAGGGCCCACGGTGTGCTGGGTATGTCACTTCCATTCTCTCATTAAATCCTCAGGGTGAGCCTAGGAAGGAATCGCTCTCACGTTTCCCATGAGAAATGGAGTCTGTGCCCTGCTCAAGGCCACACACCAGAGAAGGGAGGAGCTGGCTTGTAGCCGATTGCTTTTCTCTTGCCTTCAAGGGGAAGAGCTAGGTATCCTAGGAAAGAGTTCTCAGAAGCCAGTAACATCCTGGGCAGGAATTTAAGCTACATCTAATTGAGGCCAAAGTAGAAACTGCTTCAAGTCTTCAGGGACACTTGGGAGCATTAAAATCTGTTGCTAGAATTCCAAGGACAAACACCTTGCAAAGCTGCTGACGAACAGCTTTAGAATGAAAAGGGGTTTAGAATTCAGTTAAAGTCAACAAACTTTTATTGCTGTCTACTGTAGGACAGGTGCTGTGCCAGGGGCTTTAGGGAAGCAACGATGAAGAAGGCGGGCTTGGCTTTTGTGGAGTTCTCAGGATGGGGACATTTCCAGAATGGCCGCATTTCGAGGGCCTGTTCCCCGGGGGGTGAGAGACGTTGATGGGAAGCATCTTGTTCTGGATCCTTCTCTTGTAGCTCCTCTCTGTTAACATTTTCAAAGGCTTGAGAAGGAAGGACACTAGTTTAACGTTCTTTAGTCCAGACTTTCTCAAACTTATTGGGTAATGGCACCCCCTCTTCCAATGCCTTCTAGCACCTGGTGAATTATTTATTCACATTGCTGGAATGTTCCATGGAGCATATGTTGGGACCCGGGGCCCTGGGGAAGCCCCAAAGTGGGGCTAGGGGAGTAATGAACACATTTTCTTCTTTTAGAATAAACTAGAAGGTTCTCTGTTTGGGGCTGCTGGTATTCATCCATCTTTGCTCTCTTCCACAGAAGAAGTATCTGCTGATGCTTGGATTTAGCTTTGGCTGCTCTCTTAAAGGGTGTCTTTTGAAATCGGGGGATTACTCAGGCCTCCGAGACTCCTAGCCATAAGGATCCCTTGGGTCAGCAAATGAGTGTTTGGGGAACATGAGTACTGTCACAGTGTCCACAACATATGCAAAAAGCACAATTTCCAAGAGGGCATTGACATAGGCTGCATTTTAATGGGGAGAAAATACTGGAAAACAACAGAGGAGGGGCCATTTGCCTCCAGCTTGGGGAGTGGGGTTGTCAACAGGGCTCTGCTTTCATCTCTGCTGAGGTCACCCTGCCCCTGGCCAGACGCCAGGTGTTTATTTACAGGATGAAAAGAGGTGAGCAACTGTTTCTAGCATGTCAACATCCAAGGTTTGGCCTTGTAACAGTGGCCCCTTCTCAGAGGTGACATGTAGCAAAGCTGTTTGCCCACAGAGCCGGAGCCAAGAAGTAACTTAGATCCCCAGGGCTGTAAAAAATTAAACATCTCCATGGGTGTGGTGACATTTTTTCCTTGGTTGGGAAATAGCCTGGCACCGTGATGAAGGGGATACTCTTCCATGTCATAAGGCTTGGCCCGGCCTTGGGTCTGTCACTTGTCCTTTCTGATCCTTGAGTTCTTTTGGCAAACGGGGCTAATTCCCACTTTGGAATGGCCAGCACCTGATGAACTGGGAGGCCCCCTGGGGTCTGCCACTCTGATTGGACGGTCAAAAGGAGAGACAATATGTAAAAATAAACTGTAAAGTATGCTACCGATAGGGTTATAGCCAAACTCTACCGAGGGCTCATGATTTGCCAGTGTCTGTTCTAAATGAGTTACATGCATTATCTCATTTAAGGCTTAGCCCTAGGGCATTGGGCACCATGATTTCCCCCACTTTACAGATGAGGAAACTGAGACCCGGAGAGGCTAAGTACCTAACGTATGGGGACATGTAGCAGACCTGGGGTTCCCCCCCCCGGTCTCTCTCTACCGAGCCCCAGACCTGAATTCCTGAATCTTTGCTAGGGGAGAAGTGTTCTACGGAGGATGTGGGGGGTTCTGTGTAGGAGGGCACAGGGTCCTAAGGGTTCCAGATCCTTTCCTGGGGCCTATGATGTCGGGTGCTCCAGTGCACGGCATAGGGACTGAGGGGGCCTTCTCCGCGAGTCCTTGCTGGTGACAGAGCTTCCCCGTCTCTGGGGATGAGGAGGAGTCGTCACGAACAGGCTGTCCCTGCTGCTGCTGTGAGGTTACTAGTCAGAGGGACAGTCCTCCAGCCTTTCCCTTCCTTCATCCTCACAACTGCGGAAGAGGGACGAGTGCACGCCGTGTCTTAGAGCCGGAGAAACTGAGGCATAGAGGAAAACCGCGAAGTCGTGCAGCCAGGAAGCTGTGGAGCGGAGGCTCTGAGCCGGGACATGTGGTTCTAATGCATTTTACTGCCGTCCTGTGTGAGGCTGTGTTTCAGACCCAGAAAGACTCAGGCCGGTCCCTAGGCCAGATCAGGAGAGACCTGGGTAGGCCCTTTACGTATTTGTATCTTATTCATCCTCATAATTAAGAGGGCTGACCATCCTGTGTTTATAGGTGAAGAAATGCAGCTTTTGAGGGCGGAGGCTCCCCCGAGCCACCCAGCTGGGCCGGAGCACCCACTCAGTCTGTCCTCTCCAGAGTCCTGTCCCTCTACGTCTTGGTCGCCCTCAGGAGCCCTCTGCTCTCTGAGACTCTGATTCCTGGAGAAGATCCAGGTTCACTCTGTCTTTCTCGGTGGGCACCCCGGGGACCAGGCCTCTCCTCGCATCTACTTTATGCCTCTTTACTCAGCAGCCGACACCAGGCACAGGTGGTCTACAGAAGGAGAGGGAGGGGAGTCACGAAACAGGAAATGCGTGGACAGGACAAACCACTTGTCTTCCCCTGTGGTGGCCACACCCACGGGAGCCCCGGCAGACAAGTTTGGTTTCTCTCTCTCCTCTTCTCTCCTCTCCTCTGGACTTTCACTCTGTAGAACTATGATCAGCTACCCCCCTCCCCCACCCCAGGCACACTGCAGCACCCATGAAGTCAGCCGGCCGGGGTCCTTCAGTGGGAGGCCTGGCCGGACTGGTCAGGCTGCAGTCTCAGTGCTGGGAAGAGCTTAAGGGGGTAGGGCCTGCTGAGCGTGGGCAAAGCAAGGCCATAGGGACAAGGTATTCATTTTTCCACTTGTTCTTTTCACTGCATTTTATGAAATGCCTCCTGGGTGACAGGCACTGTGTTTGGCACTGGGGGTAAGAAGAGAAGCTTTGGCGTCGGCGGGGTCGGATTCAGACTCCAGCCCCATCCTTGGGCCACGTCACCCACCAGTGTATCAGCACCGTCATCCTCAAAACGAAGCCAGCAGCAGCACCCAGCTCGCCGAGCGATAATGAGGTTTCGCTGAGGTCGTGTATATGAAATAAATGCTTAGAACAGCGCGGGGCCCACAGTAAGCGCTGGATAAATGGTGGCTATTAGTGCTATGATCATCTCTGTCCTTGGGAGTTCACAGTCTGGTGAGACACAAGACATTAAAAAAAAAAAAAAAAAGAACCCAGACTATTTTCTAACTACTCGGCCAGGAAGTGATGCTGAGGTACCCCTCAGCCAGAATTTCCTGCTTGCTGCTCTATCTGAGATGCACTGAGGTCATGGTCCGTGCTTGCCGCTGGAGGTGGGTCTGTCCATGCCGGCGATCAGCCCTGTAGGCTGGGAAGGGTCCGGACCGGGGCGGGGCGGGGGGGTTCCCCCTCACCGCCTTGCTTCCGTTCAGTGTCACCTTCTGCAAGGAGAGAAAAACGGTGTTGGCATTGGACAGAGCCGTCCAGGCTCCTTCACCATTCTGCACTGCGTATAAGAGACAATGAGATGGAAAATCCAAACGGCTCAAATGAATATATAAGAGGAAGAATTTTAACAGCCTGATGACAAGCAGCACGAGAAATGATTATCCTCTGGCAGATGGTAAGCATTTCAGAAGCACCAAAGCACGAAGGGATTCGTGGGGGTAAAGTTGGGGACCCTCACTCACCGGCCCCATGGAATTCCTCTGGGGTTGGGGCTCTGTCTAGACTTCGCAGCGACTTGATCTTTCCATTTTGCCGCACCTGGAAGAACCAGCCAGAGGTGAAGCTCTGTTCTCAAGCATCACCTGCTGTATTATATTCACCATCTTTAGGACAATATTTCCCCAGAGGCAGAGGAGATGAGGCTTTCCAGTGGCCTCAGAAAGTCTCAGCTTTAATCATACTGTGATAATCCTACTTTCTGGTCCTAATGGTAGAAAATAAACAATTGAAATTGTTTTCTTTACTATTGTCAAAAGACCATCTCCAGAAGCTAGCTTTAAAAAGATAAAATTAAAAAAATAATTTATCATTTATCATTTTGGAGTAAGCCTGTTTGTATGGAAAATCTACTTCCTTCAAGAAGGTCAGGTGTGCTGGGCGCCTGGGTGGCTCAGTGGGTTAAGCCGCTGCCTTCGGCTCAGGTCATGATCTCAGGGTCCTGGGATCGAGGCCCGCATCGGGCTCTCTGCTCAGCAGGGAGCCTGCTTCCCTCTCTCTCTCTCTCTGCCTGCCTCTCCATCTACTTGTGATTTCTCTCTGTCAAATAAATAAATAAAATCTTTAAAAAAAAAAAAAAAAAAAAAAAAAAAAAGAAGGTCAGGTGTGCTGGTCTTAGGATATGGGAGTGAAGCTAAGTGCAATTCTTAGGTTCACCTGTTGGGGGGGCTGTTCATTCCCTGAGGTTGCTTCTGTAGGGTCCAGTCATGATCTAGATCTTGCAATAATCTAAGCCAAGACTGTGGGCAAGAGTGAGATGGGGAAGCAGACTAGGGCATAGGGAGCCCACAGAGGAGGGATGTATAGGCAAGCTAACATCATCCCTGGTGATGAGATTTTTCACTAGAGTGATCCTATCTTGGGTGTAGTAGGTTGAGCAGTGGCCCCCGCCCGCAGGTCCCCCAGTTGCTTTCCCCCAAGATATGTCCATTGCCTTAATCCCCAGGAATTATGAATGTCACCTTATTTAGCAAAAGGGTCTTTGTGGTTGAGATCACATTAAGGATCTTGAGGTGAGATCATTCTGGGTTATCTGAGTGGACCCTAAACCCTTATAAGAGACAGAAAAGAAGAAGACCAGATACAGTGAGAGAAGGAGGGCTTGGAGTCAAGCAACCACAAGCCTAAAGAACATTTGGAACCAGCCACATCTGGGAGAGGCATGGGATCTCTCCTACAGCCTTGGAGGGGGTGCAGCCCTGCTTGATTTTGACCTAGTGATATTGATTTTGGACTTCAGGCCTCCAGAACTATGAGAATATAAATTTCTATTGTTCTAAGACCCGAAGTTTGAGGTCATTTGTTATGGCAGCCCTAGGAAGTGGGTGCGAGGGGTACAGAGCTAAGTGAAGGAAAACATCGGTGGAAGACAGGAGTCCACAAAGACCGCGGATGAATGACCGCGGATGGCAGAAAGAGCAGAGGGTGGGGCTGTGGTGGGAGAGGAGGGAATAAAACAACCTCTTCTTGGGTCGCACCTGCTCCGGTCAGGGGTGAGATCATCCTGGATTATCTGGGTGGGGTCTCTCCTGGGTGACATCCATTGTCTGGTGGCAGCTTTTTGCTCCTCCATCCTTCTAGTTACAGCCACCTCGTTTGTCACGGTCACGAGGGAGAGACTGGCCCAGGTGATGTAAGGTTGTATGAGAATGTGAGATTGTAGGGATCAGACGAGGAATCAAGGGCTTTAGCCCCAGGTCTTAGCAGTTGCAGGGCCTGGGGACAGTGCGGGAGGGCTGCCAGAGTTCCTGGGGCACCGCAGACACCAGAGCCCCTTGTCTGGGCAGCTGGAAGGGGCTTTCTGACCCTCGAGGACTGGATTGCTGCTCATGCCTGCTCTGTCTGCTTACCTCCATCCCTGAGTTCTTTCTTAAGGCTTTGGTGTCTACGGCTCCTTGCCCGCTGGGCAACCCCAGAAGGAAACAGCATGAATGAACAAGCAACCAACAGATACCAACTAGAAACTGTGCACAGAGCCGATCTCAGCCCAATAGCTTTATTTCCCCCCCTTGCAGGACACGTGTGTTTGTGGTCATGCTATTAGATGGCACACATTCATAGAGTCATATTTTCTGCTAGTAAAATTGTTCCTGGCCCACATAATGGGATTAAATGTATCAGTATTTCATGGTGTTCCGCAAAAAGCCCTTAACTTCCAGGTGCTCAGCCGCACGGACAAGTTTGAGAACCACTGATCTATAACGAAGGGCAAAATCATTGAACACGTAAGTAAGCAGGATGTTTGAGAGAAGCCGTTTGTCACTAATTCATCAGTATTTGGGGAGGTGGAAACCGTATACAGGTATGGGCAAACTGATAAATGTAAGGCATTGAAGATTTTGCAGAAGTATCTCATTAGACTTCATGTCTAATAGAATTGATAGGAAACTCTCTTGAAGACATCTTTTGGCCTTTGGGATGAAACCAGAAAAGCAGCTTCGTTTCATTAGCCAAGCATAGCCTCATTGCTTCCTGGCCACATTTTGACTTGTCTTTCTCCACCTGCCCATGCAGAGGGATGTTGTGTGGGTCGAGGCCACATCACAGATGTTGACCCTGGGCTCTAGAGTCCATACACCCCACTTCTCAATCAGTCTGGGGAACGGCCTATCCTGGGATCAAGGCCACTGTCCCCCTGACCTAAACTGCATCTTACTGAGATCTCCAATAAAACCCAGTAAAAGCACCTGGTATCCCTGCAGAGCCCCTGCAGGAATTTACAGGAGGACCTGCTGCAAAGACCCGGATGCCCAGATGTCTGACACTGATTAGCCCTCCTCCTAGAAAACATTGCCTGCCTCTGAACTCAGCATGAACTAGCCACAGGGGTGTGTGGCATGCTTCTTGATCACTGATCCCCCCCAGGTCAGAGATGGTTCAGAGAAGTTTCCAGAACACCAACAGGGCGAAGGTTTGGGGTGAGAAAACAGAAATAAATAGAATAATTAGACTATACAAATAATAATAAAATTCTTTTAATAATAATATGAGACAAGGATGAAAGAGAAAAAAATAGTTAAGAGGGAGCACGTAAGCAAAGGATACACTCTGGACCTGGAAGAAATGACTTTAAATCAGACAAAAAAAAAATACTCTCTTGTAAAATGGAGTCTCTTAAAAAAAAGCATACGCAGCAGAGCTGGAGGAAAAAAAAGATTTAGGGAGATCCCTCTTTGATGAATCCACAATAGGCTCTTAACGAAAATGATGGGTTTGGGGCATGGTGTTCCTTCCATTATAATGTACTCAGCCCTTACCATGTGTCAGGCTCTGGCCTAGGCTCCGAGGAGACAGCAGGCAGAAGGCAGACACTGTCTGCCCTTTAAGGAATGAACTCTTAGGTGGGAATCCAGAAAGAAGGGTGGTAATTCCAGGATCAGCTGTAATGATGGATGACAGGAAAGGACCCCGTGGGAACACCAGCACCTGAACAAAGCGGGGACATCCCCCTAGCCCGAGAGCGAGGGGACAGAGGAGACATTGTTGCAGTCACTGGCACTGAGCCCCGGAAAGCTCCTGCCCCCTGGAGAGGAGCTATCAGGAGCATAAATGGTTTTGAAAGTGTTTTAATGACTGGGCGCGTCTGTAATGCAGCTGCCACTGGCCCCAGAAACTCAGACATCGGGCCGCATGATGGAGTCTCCCCTGTTATAAATATTTAATCTTCTAAAACAGTATTACCGTAAATACTATTTGCTGCCCTAAAAAGCTTCGAGCTCATAGTTTTAATTTCCCACATTAGGAGTCTAATGAAGAGGATTTCCAAGTGCCCTCTCTGGGGAACAGAGTTTACTGGCAGGTTCCACGCTAGGTCCTGGGGGAGGTTAAATTCGAATCAGGTGATTCCTGTTCTCAGCAACTGGAGGGGGGCAAGGAGTAGTGAGAAGCGCAGCAGGTGTGGGTGAACCAGCCGGTGCGGGGTGGGGTCTGAGGACAGCCTCCTTCTGAAGGTCCTGCGGAGAGTGGGGGAGGCTGCACTTCACCAGGGCCCCAGAGAGAGGGTAAGGCATCGCTGCCTGGGGACCGGAGCTAACTTGGCTTCTGATTCTCCCAGGGGCCTCAGGTGGGGAACGAGGTTGCTTCCCCTGTGACATGCAGGTGCTGACTGCCTTCCTTTACGGTGACTTCTCTGGGAAGACCTGTGTGCGGCGCTCGGCAGGCAGTCAGTGCTCAGGACACGTGTGGGCACAAGTTAGCTCCTCTGAGTCCAAGCTGCTGCGGCTGACCGCCACCCTGGGATCTCAGGTTAGCTCCAGCTCCCTCGGGGTGGCCTACGGGCTCCTGCATGAGCTTGCCTTCTCTTCCCGCTCCTGATCTCCTGCTGCGGATATGAGCCCGAGGCCCCAGTCGGTCCTCTCATCCTCCTTGTCCTTCCTCTCCTGCTCTCTCTCAGCCTTCGGTCTGCCTAAGCCCTTCTGGTTGTCACGTTTTAACAGTTCTTGCCTCCTCCAGGAAGCCTCCCTGACACGGGGCACACCTGCCACTCTCCCTGGCCTCCCCCAGACCCTGTCCTGAGGATAGGAGCTTCCTGACTGCCTGCTTGTCCGCACAGCCGAGAGTGGCTGGCGAGGATGGAGGCTCGCTCTTCTGTCCATCTCCAGCGCTTGGCAGAGGGCTTGGCTCGCGGCGTTCAGTGAATGTTTGTTGAACAAATGAGTGAATTATGCAGAGATTTACAATTTCTGAAGGACTTTCATCCTGATGCCGTGAGTATTCTTCCAAAGTCCCTGGGAGCATTACGAGACTCAGAGAGGTTAGATGACTTTTCTGGAGTCACTCAGCAGATTCACAGCGTAAAGCAGCATGCCTCTGCTCTACCCTGGGCCCCAGGGCAACTCTGAGTGATTTCAGAGTAGTCCAGGGTCTGAGCCATTTAAGGCTGGGTCAGAGCATATCTTTCTGACTCTGGTTGATTAAGAGTTGACGGCTTCTACAGCAACATGAATCGTGGGCCTCTGGTGTTCCAGGTCATGGTGGAGGGTAGAGGGAGGAGAGGGGTTCTTCCTGGGGCTGGGAGCTACCAAGAGCACCCAGAGTCACCGTATCCTATAACACTACCCTTGAACTTCCTAGGCATTCTCTTTCAGGTGCTTACAGCCCCGCCTACAGAAGAGGAAACTGAGGCACAGAGCTGTTCTGTCACCTGCTCAAGGTCATACAGCTAGTACGTGGCAGAACTTGGCAAGGAACCGAGCTATTAACTACCACTCATTTCCCTGGGTCTTTGACACAGAGATCATGCCAGGGTCTAAAACAAATCTAGCCCCCAGGATGGCTGGTGCTGATGATTTAAAGGGACCAACAGTGCTTAATCTTCCTGCCGGGCTCCCTCATTTTAGTAAATGTTGAGATTTAAGAGCTCATAAAACTGAGCTATAACAGTGCCCTGCCAAGAGCTCCACACAGGGCTTTCTATCCTAGGCTGCGCCCGGCCTGGCGGTCCTCGCCTTGTCCCCAGTCACCCCGCCGGAGCTCTACAGCCAACTTCGTTGCCAGGTTCCTTGAGTCCTCAAGGGGCCCATCAGGTTGTTTATGTCCTTGCCAGGGCGAGACTGACATGCGATGTGGCAACGTGCACAGTGACTGACTGAATTCATAAATTGTTCATGATGCTGGCAGCAGTGGTGGGAACGCGGGCGGGCGTCGGGGTGCAGCCTGGTCACGGGGGCCAATGACTGTGGACGGAGCATCTGCACGGGGACCGTCTTCCTGTGGCCACAGCAAGACAAAGGCGACTCTGTTCCTGCAAGCAACTGTGGCTATCAGCAGCGCCCCCCTTCGGATCTGCCTCCATGGTGGCTTTCTTCAGACTGGAACCTGCTTCTGGAGTCTGGGGCTCATGTGGCCACCATGCACGTTCTCCAGCCATGCCTCTAGCACGTGGCGTGGTTCTGTCCTATGGTCGGTACCCAAGCAGTGTGAAAGGATTGATGGAGGGATGGAAGCAGGGGTGGATGGCGGAAGGAGGGGTGTATTGAAGGATGGATGGATTGATGGGTGGATGGATGGACAGATGGATGGATGGATGCAAGGATGGATTGAAGGACAGAAGCAAGGAAGGGGTAAATTGATTAAAATGTCCTCAATTCTTCATATCTCCCTATAAGTGTACCTTTTCCAAGGTAATTCTAACTCCTCCCATGAAGTGGTAGAGGTCCCCCTATGCTCACCCCTTAAATAGGGGCTGGCTTTGTGACTTGCTCCGGCCCGTGGAATACAGTAGAAGCAACAGTGGCTAGTCCATGTCAAGACCTCAAGACGTCTTGGGCGCCTCCGCTTTGTCTTTTGAACCCAGCTAAGTGGCCGAGTGAATAAGCAGGAGCTAACTTGCTGGGTGATAGGAGACTCACAGCCCAGCACCCCAGCACCCCAGCCTGCCGGCAGCCAGCCGCCAGACCTCCGTGTGAGGGGACCCCAGCTGACCTGCCAGCTGACTGCAGATGCAAAATGGAGCTCAGTCGAGGCCAGCCAAGCCTGACTGGGACCTGCCCTGCAGATCCATAGCCTCGTGAGCAATCGTAAATGCTTGTCATGTCGAAGCCATTTAGCCACGACCTGGCCAGTTGTGTGGAGAGCTGCTTGGGGGCAGACACCTGGGAGATGAGCCCCGTTGGGTTCAGAATTGTCCTCACTTCTCTTCTTACTTCCCTGCTTAGTCCTGTGCCCTCATCTCCTGTCACAACCTGGCCAGAACGTTCCACCCCATGCTGGACTTTCTTCGTCTAAGTCTGTGTCTGAGCTGCAGAGCAAGCTGCTGCGGTTCAGTTCAACCGATTACCATCACGGAGCACCTGCTGTGTGAAAGGCATCCTTCCAGCCACCGTGGGGGTAGAGAAAACCACCAAGGGCTCCTGCCTTCCATCGGCATCTGGTCGCCATTACGACATTAGTAATAAGTGCTATCTTTACAGCACCTGGCAATAGTCAGAGGGCTTTCATATCTATCACATGGTGGAGCTTAGGATTTGGGGGCAACACAGCAGGTTAGCTACAGAATTAGCTGGTAGTGAGTGCCTACTGCATACTGAGTGACTACTGCATACACAGCACCGCAGCGGAGGTTGGGGAAGGAGACATAGAGGGTCATGGTAAAGATGCCTGCTTCTCTGTTAAGGTGGCTCCCTGGATGCACCCACCCGTGCTTGGTCGAGGAAACGGAGATGCAGAGCCCAGGACCACAAGGAACAATGTATAAAGTTCCACTTTTAGGTGAAGGAATCAGTGCGGCAAATGCAGGAAAGGGGAGTCACGGCTGAGTACCAGTTCTAGAGAACAAGACCTGAGGAGGTTTCAGCTGTCAAAGCTACACCCGAAGAGCCCTTCAGATTTTAGATCAGAGAACACATCTGAATTTCACGTGGGATCACAGTGAAGGTCGTGAGAGCCCCTGGGCCGGTCGGGCCACATCTAGACAGATCTGTTCCAGGCTCTGCATTGTAAGGAATGCATTAATGCTGGTTGTCACAGTCCCAGGGTCTGGGTAAGGGAGTGACTGAGATGGAGAAGGGTCCAGAAACTGGGCCTGGAATACTCGAAGGAATTTGGGCTTTTTTTAGCCTGAAGAAGAGAGGATGAAGGAAGGATGGGGTGGGGGTGGAGAGTCAAATAGTTGAAAAGCCTGTTATGTTGGAAAAGGTCCGGTTTTCTTCAATGTTGTCCAAGAGTGTGCCTGGCAAGGAATTGTAAAAGGAGAAATTTCAGTTCCACTTTTAGGAAGACCCTTTCTGCTGTCTTGAGCTGCCCATCACTGAAAAGTCTCTCTCCATGGAGACCAGTATCCATTGACTAGTGGTGGCTGGAAACGGGGCTCGTAGACATGGCCAGAGTTTGGGTTCAGTAACTCCTGAGCTTCCTTCCACCTCTGAGTTCCTTAGAGTGACCTCTAAGCCCCCGGGGATCTGCAACATTCTCCGATAAAGGCAGCTGAGAGGCAGGCTAACGTGGAAGGCCTCCATCAGCACGTTGGACTCTGGTGGCTGCTGAGAACGTTTGAGAAATGGTCTGTGCCAAGAGAATGCACATTCACCTTCTTAGAGGAACCCACATAGAGAAGTTATCTATATAAAGGTTCATATGTACACGTTATAAAAACATTGCCTGTAATTTATATAACTATATGGTATCTATAGAAATGTGATGCATCATTGACCATTCTGCTCTGAAGCAGTGGGAGCAAAAGCCCAGACCCCTCTTTTCATTTTGACGAGGGCCTCGCCTCTCCTGATTAAAGGGTGTAAGAAAATGTGAAGCCACTGTGTCAGCTGGAGAGGAGCTGGAGAGGAAGGCACACAAGGGAGGGAACGAACGAGACACACGGAGCCAAAGGAGTGGTCGGAATAACGGTGCTGCAGTGTGGGACCAGTCGGCAGGGCGAATGGATGGGCAGGGTGCGGTGTTCACCGGCTTCCGGCTTGCTGCTTTGGGACAACAATGTCGTTGATGATAATAGCAGTAATCGTTAACATTTACTGAACACTTAGTATATATGCCAGGGAATAGGAGTTCTAAATATCATCTTATTTAAACCTCACAACAATCCAACGCAGTAAGTGCTCTTGGTACTTCTGTTTTACAGAGGAGCAATGCAAGCACAGAGAGCTGAGGTAACTTATTCAAGGTCACACAGCCAGGAAGTGAGAGAGTTTGCATTTGAACCTGATTTGATCATCTGACCGGAGCCTGCATTTTCTGCCTCTTTGTGGTCACATCTTGTCTGTCTGTCTCTGTAGGGCTAGTGGAGGGCCATCTGTCTGTCTTTGCAGTCCCTAGAGGGTGATGGCATCAAGGAACATTTTGAGAGAGCGCTGAGCGAGCCCACCACCTCAATATATTGATTCCTCCTCTGGAATGAGACAGGCGAGAAAGATGAGTTCTGCCTAGTGGCATAAATTAGCTCTGTGCCCTTGGGGGTCCGTCTCACCGTGCAGCCTCCTTGCCATTCTGGCGGCGGCCCGCCTGCAGCAGTGCTCTGACTCTGGAGCGATTCACAGCCGGCACGTGGCAAATGCCGGGACAACAGCTTCCATGTTGAGCCTGGACAAATGGCAGAGCAAAGCAGAGGGCAATGCAATTTACAAGGAGTCTTAGCAACCAGGCAACGGGCAATAAACCAGAAAATCGCCGAGGAAACGCAGTGGAGCGCGGGCGAAAGGAATGGCAGGATTTGTGAGCCAATTTACACCTGTCAGGGGAGGGGTGAGGGAGGCGCCAGGCGGCTGCGAAAGCCAGGGGACCGCCAGGCTGTCACCTCTGGCAGACCTGTTGAAGGGCAGTGGGGACATGCATTCCCCGCTGTCCTCTGGGGACATTTCTGAGTGGATCTCAGCCTCCCTCTCTGTGAGGAATCCGGGTCTGTAAGAGCACTGTGGACCAGGCATGGGGGTAAAGATGGGGAGGGAGTAACCCTCTTTTTTCTTTGCTCCCGGAGAATCGATACAGGATAGATAAAACCTTCTCAGACACAAACAGAACCCACCTTGGGTCACCACTCCAAGGAATTTGTCTCTTGGGAAGTAAACCTCATCTCTCAGGTGAGACACTCATTGCAGGGTGGGAAGCAGACGTGCTAGGAGGTGCAAAATAAATGGAAGTAGGGGGACCCCTTCTCTCCAGGATGCCATTGGCACACGTCTGCTCTGAAACATATTCCCATCCCTAGAGACTTCTGGGGGGAGCAAATTCTACCACCCCTGGGGGCTGTGGAGTGGGGAAGGGACAGGTTTTCATGATATTAATCTATGCACCTAAACAAAAGATCTGGAGGTGTCTAGAGGAAAAGGTGCACCTTCCATTCCTGTGGGGCCCAGAGAGTGTCTGCCTTGGGAGAGTCTGGCGCATTTAAGCCTCAGCTGAATGAGTTCGCACACGAGGAGTAATGCTCCAGATGCAGAATTAGGATTAAGGGATATGATCTTGAGCTAAGTTGAAGACATAGGCTTATAATAAGCTTTGCTAAGAGGACCGTCATGCTGCTCTGGCCCTATACTTCTTGCTGCTGCTGCTGGGAAGTGAGGAGTGGGATCCTGCAGTGTAAAGAAACAGGCCACAGTTTCCCCCTCTGGAACCAAAGTTCTCCAGGGTCCTATCCAGCTCTGCCTTGCTGTGACTGTATGGTTTGGGACAGTTGTGGGCCCTTAGGCATCCACCTGGAGAAGCAAGTGATCCTTTGCACAAGCCACCTGGAGCTCCCCACTGAAGTTCTGGAAAGCCTTCTTGAGGATCCATCATTCCCTTGCTTCTGAATTCTCTGGCCTCCTCCCCCACAAGGCCTCACTCCTGCTCAGCAGGACATTAGCAAGGGGGTCTTACATGGGACCTACACAGGCTCCTGTCACGATCCCCATCTAGGAGGCCACTTGCAGGAGTATTAGGAGTGTGGGGAGGGAGCAATGGTGAGGTGGCAGCTACCCAGCCCAGCACATGGCCCCTCATTCAGCCTTCTGCCCCAAGCACAGAGATGAGGTGAGCCCAGCATGACTGAGACTGCTTTGTCTGCCAACCTGGTTGACACTCACACAATTAAAATTTTTAAAAAAATTATTTATTTGAGAGAGAAAGATAGAGATTGCGAGAAAGAGTGTGAGCAGGGAGGAGAGGGAGAAGCCATCTTCCCTCTGAGCGGGGAGTTCAATGCGGGACTCGATCTCAGGACCCTGAGATCATGACAAGAGCTGAAAGCAGCTGCTTAACCGACCAAGCCACCCAGGCATCCCCAATTCACACAATTTAGGCAGCTAAAAGGGTGACTCTGGACTAGCACATAGGCAGGTTTGAGTTCCCCTTTCCTGCAGCCAGGAGATCTGAGCGAGTTACTTTCCTTTGAGGGCCTCTGTCTCGTGTACAGCGAACATGAGGATAATACTTACCTCGTAAATCTACGGAGCATCGGAACTAACACGTGGAGGCACTAAGCACAGGCC
Organism: Mustela erminea; assembly: GCF_009829155.1. Taxonomy (NCBI): domain Eukaryota; kingdom Metazoa; phylum Chordata; class Mammalia; order Carnivora; family Mustelidae; genus Mustela; species Mustela erminea. Next base: position 62,531,323 of record NC_045627.1, read on the forward strand.
CAGTGTGTTGTTACTGCACCCTGGGAACAGGGCATTATGCTTAGTGCCAAGGACCCAAATTCCAGGGACAGATGCATACATTCCACAGTGACCTAATTAGAGATTCTAGCCACGGGACAAACAGGAGGCTCAGGACTCTGACCTCAGCTGGGCTATTTGGGACAGGCTGGGACCATACAGGGAAGTGAAGTTGGATTTCCAGGGACCTGGGAATGCACCAAATGGTCTGCAGAATCCAGGCCAAAGGATAAGGACAGAGAAAAGAACCAGATCTTCCCAGAAGTATCTGTCACAGGGTGTACCAGTCAATTTTGCTGTATAACAAACAAAGATAGCATCTCTGTGCCATAAGACAATAGGCACTTGGTTTGCTCACAGATGTACAAGTTATCCAGGAAAGCTCTGTTTCCTATGGAGCCCAGCCTGAAGGGGCATCAGTGTCCTCAAAGCTCACAGGGTACAAGAGGAAGCCTGCCAGGCCTCTGGAGACCTTGGCTGGCAACTGTACACTGTGACTTTGGTCCCTCTGCTATTGGCCGAGGCAACCGCCAGGGACCAGCGTGAAGTCAGGAAGTGGGGATCTGCATGTGCCCATGTTGAGGCCAGAGGAAGTGTGTATTTGCAGGGAACGGGTGAACAATTGTGGTCTCTACTCTAATCTACCACGCAAAGAGTCGGCCCTGAGAGGGGGAAGAGCGTTTACAAGATCGAGAGATCATCAAGGTGACAAACACCAAAGTGAGAGACACACACCAGAGAAGTCTGGGTTCTCTGCGCAAGGGAAATGTGTGACATTGCGGGGCTTTAGGGGGATCTGTGGCAGTGGGGCTTTAGGGGGAAGGAAATGTTCAGTGACAGAACTGGGTCAGGAAAAATAGTGTCCCCTCCCACAGGTCCCAGGGCACTGCCTAGAAGCCCCTCTGCATTTTATTTTATCAGTCACCAAGTGGGCTGGCATGGAAGTGGCTTGGCTACCATCCTTGCAGGGAAACAACCTACTGTCACAACAGTAAGAAGTGTATTTTTTAAAAAGACTTTATTTATTTATTTGAGAAAGAGAGAGAGCATGAGTGGAGAGAGGGAGAAGCCGGATGTGAGGCTCTATCTTGGGACCCTGAGATCATGACCTGAGCTGAAGGCAGACCACCCACTGAGCCACCCAGGTGCCCCGTGAGAAGTATATTTGTTCTGAGAGAACACAAGGACTGTGGTTATACAGGAAAATGACTAAGCGGCACTGATATATTATAATTTATTCCTAAAAAATCCAACTCTTCTCATTCAGGTCTAATGTACCCAAGTGCATCTTATAATAGCTCCAAGTGCAGTTGTCTGGAAATACCAGGAAGGCACTTGGAGTTAATGAAGGGAATTATTAATTACTAAGTCAGATATGACCTTAAAGAGGGGACCTGTGGGTCAAGATGATTGTTTATTTATTTATGACGGGTGTTCCTACCAACTTCCAAACAAATTTGCGATGACTGACAATCAAAAAATACAGGCCCCAGGACAGTGAGGTTAGAGATGAAATATCCAAAGCCACATGGATGAAGGGAGGAAATGATTAAAGCGGAAACCTAGCAGAAGATAGTTACTGCAATTGCACATTAAATTGAGCTAAAGCGAAAAGGGAGATATGATGAGTTATTGGATGAAAGGAAGTAGGGCCATTTGTCGGGAGAGGCAAGCTCTTCCCCGGCACTCAGTTTGAGCACAAATTTCTCACGAGGCTCTCAATATTAAGGACATAGAGGCACATCATACACGCTCTCTCCAAAGACCTCTGCAGGAAATACAGAAATGTTCTTCAGGCGGTCGTTCATTACACAGGGCCTGGAGAGAAGCTGAGGTCTTAGGGATGAACCTTCTAGACTTTATGCAGCCACAGCTAATGGCTTATGGGTGGTTGTAGAGGCAGGCCTGGTTAGGCGTGTTTAGAGGCCTGGGTTAAAGCCAGAGGTCAAGGGCTTGGGGGAGATGTGTGACATCCCCCCAGGAGCCAGGCCGAGAAAGTACAGCACCAGCACCCCCCGAAGCCGCCTTGCCCTGGTCCCCCTGAAAGCAAGAGAAGCAAGCAAGGCAGTGTCCTAAGTGGGGGAAGGAGGGAAAGCCATTGGTAAAGGACAAAACATGAACACAACATGGAATGGCGCCAGTATTATTTCCTTTACATGAACAAGACACATCTGCCAACATGAATGACCAAAAGGAAAGCTGCTGGAATCATGGCGCGAACCTCTGGGTGGTGGAAATTCAGAGGGTTCTTTTGTTCCCAACGTGCGGCACCTCCCAGACCTTCTGGAGGGAGCTCCTGTGCCTTCTCTAAGTAGAAAAGCAAGAGAGAGAAGGCTGGCTTTTGTAAATCCTGATTCTGGAGGTCTGCTTGAACAGCTGTTCATTCCTGTTTCTCCTTCTCTCATGGTTGCTAAACCTGATCCCACTTTTCCAAATTGGGTAAAGAAATCACATGCATTAATTTCGCAATAGGGTAAAGAAGATGCTGGAAGACACCGGCAGCTGCCATCTCCTGCCAGGCAGAACGTGTGCTTCATTGATACAACTTCTTGGGCAGAAAACCAGGCAGTATATTATAAAAGCTTTTAAAATGTGCATCCTGAGACACCTGGGTGGTTCAGTGAGTTAAGTGTCTGCATTATGCTCAGATCATGATGGGTCCTGGGATCGAGTCCCACATCCGGCTCCTTGCTCGGTGAGGAGTCTGCTTCTCCCTCTGCCTGCTGCTCCCCCTGCTTGTGCACACTCTCTCTCTCTGTCATATAGATGAATAAAATCTTAAAAAAATAAAGTACGCATACTATGGCTACACTAATTTTGTCTGTGGGAACTTATTCTAAGGAAATAGTCACAGTTGCGTGTGAGGACTGAGCTCTAAACAGTATTCCTTGCAACATCGTCTATCAAGTGTGGAAGCAACCGAAGTAGTACCATCAGATATTAAGTCAAATACCTGGTGTTCCGCGGGAACATAGTACAATCAACACAAAGCATAGCTTGGAAGGATTCTTAATGATGAGGGACGATGCTTCATGTTCCCTGTTCAGTGAAAAATGGAGGTTGCAAAAGATCAGGCATAGGACCATTCTATTTTTGGAAAAAGGAAAATATGTATTTATCAGTAGGACTGTAGGCTATTTTGTTTTCTTTCCCTCACCCTCATTTTGAGCTTATCTGTATTTACTAAAATACTGTGTATGTCTTCGGCAATGAGAAAAAGTGGGGAGGAAGCACTTTTAAAACGCAGTACTATTGGGGCGCCTGGTTGGCTCAGTGGGTTAACCCGCTGCCTTCGGCTCGGGTCATGATCTCAGGGTCCTGGGATTGAGTCCCGCATCGGGATCTCTGCTCAGCAGGGAGCCTGCTTCCTCCTCTCTCTCTCTGCCTGCCTCTCTGCCTACTTGTAATCTCTCTCTGTCAAATAAATAAATAAAAATCTTTAAAAAACAAAAAAAACCCCAACAAAACAAAACAAAACAAAACGCAGTACTATTTTATAGTTCTGTGTTGTGGGGAAAAGAGAGGAAGCCGCGTGTCGGGGTGCCCTTCGGGAAGCATGTTTGGAGGCAGCTTGCCAGCTTCGGGAGAGTAAGTTGGCTCTGAATAGAATCAGAGCATCTTTAGGGCCATTTGTCTGTACTGTCCTTTCTTCTCTGTCCCCCCTCGGTTGGAAGCAATTCGTGTGAGAGCCTGAAAGCCCAGAGGGTCCATCCTCCTCTTCTCCCTCTCGAGTCCCAGCTGACATGACGGTGATGGATAGACTAGGAGAGGATCGTGAGGCCTGTCCCGCCACGGCGGCTCCCTGGCCACTCCCTACTGTGCGTGACAAACGATGGGAGAAGAGCCCAAGAACAATCGCTCGTCCTGACATCAGGCTGGCTTTGAAAAGATGACACATTCTTCTCCAGATAAACCAGCCTCTCAGAGACAAGGACCCAAAGCCCTGCCCCTGGGTCTCATGTATACACTCCTTCAGATTTATTTGGCTTTTTGCTATTAAGTTCAGTCCTTCGAAAATTCATCTCAGTCAAATTTCTTACCGTGTTGTTCCTCTTTGCAGACAGGCTGCGACAGACAAACATTTTTCCTCTGGGTCTCCCCAGCTTATAAGCCATGAGGAGTGAAAGGAAGTGTCTTCAAGGGAAAAGAATAAATTTGAGAGCGTCAGAAGCATCACCGGGGCTCGGTGCTGCGAGATGAAGGGATGTCTGGTTGAAATAAAGACCGGCAGAAGGAATGGCATTCGGGGGAAGGCAAGAAATCACAGCTGGCTGGAGTCCTGGGCTCGGAGAGATGCCCGTGAACCTGGCAAAGTGCCTCGGGGTCTGCTGAGATGGCTCCCAAAGCATGGCCCAGGGATCCGGGTGGGCCTTGACGTTTTTCCGTACTTCACAGAAAGCGAGGTGACAGGTATTTATTGAAGGTCTTTCAAACGCAGGATGCTTGACATCTAATACCTCCTCAACCCTCACCACAACTGTAGGAAGGAGCTGCTCTGATACCCACCCTCCAGGCCCGACAGCCAAGGTACAGAAGGGTTGCGGGCCCCGCCTGAAGACACACAGCTGGAAAGTGGAGGAGTCCGAGTTCGAATCCAGCCATGTCAGACTCCCAGGCATGGGCTCCTCAGGCTCGGCTGTCTTCTTCAATGTCGAGATTTGTAACAGGTCTGAAGTAAATGAAAACATTATGGACAGTGATTTTTGCCTCAGCACAATCGGATCCAGCCGTTGCAAGAGGCACTTACTTTTAACATTCAGAATTTTGACTTCCGGCCTGAATTGGTAGTTTGCTTTTGAGAAACAAGGGGTTTACCTCATACTATCTTACCAAAGCAGGACCAGTTCCTTGTTTACTCTCGTGAGAGATTTTAAAATTTTATTTTATTTTGCCTTTTTTTTTTAGTTTTTATTTTGTTTTGTTCTGTTGTTTTTGTTTCTTGTTTTTGGGGGTGTTTTTGCGGTGGTCAGTAGAAGAGGGGGACATCCTCGCTTCACTGAGGTCATAATGGCTGGAATTTTTCAGAGGCTCTGCTCGGCAGAGTGAAGAGGCTCTTCTTTCCAGTTACATCCAGAGTTCAAGGGCTAGATGGAATGGATAGAAATTGAAAATGCATAGAAATTTAAAAACTTGTTCACTTTTTAAACAAATTTTTATACTTTGAAGTCCTTTTGGACTTATGGGAACTTGTAAGAAGAGTTCCAAGAACTTCCTTAAGATACCTTCTATTTATACTTAATGTCCTTGGGTGTATCTACTTCCATTATTATACCTTTACCCAGATTCCCCATTTGTTAACACGATACCCCCTTTGTTCCATTACCGTCTCTATCTCTGTGTTTCAACCCATTATCAATATTCTTTTCCTGAACTCTTTGAAGATGAGTTGCAGACATGATCCTTCATGCCCCTAAATACTGCAGTACGTACTTCCCTAAATCAAGGACACTCTCCTCGGTAACAGCCACAAATCCTCCGAAATAGGAAATACTGCTGTGACAGGGCCATCTTGTTCACAGAGCTCATCCAGAATTTGCCCACTCTTCCAACAATGTTTCCTCTTCTTGCCTGGTTCAAGATCAGTCCAAGATCGCCTCTGGTTATCACACTGAGTTCCTTTCAGTGTGGGACAGGTCCTCAGTCTTTCCCTCTCTTTCTTGACCTTGACCTAGATCTCTCACTAGGGTTTTCCAGTGAGAATCTAGGCATGTTCTTCATGCCTAGACTCAGGCCATGCATTTTAACAGGGAAAGCACAAAAATGAGGCTATGGTGCATTTCATCAGGAGGCTCCCGGTCAACTCTTTGTACCACCGTGATGGGTCCTCAGTCACCTGTCAGGTCAAGGTCGTGTCTACCGTCAACTCACCACTTACCCCTCTGTGGCTGACAAGTATTTTTTAACCACAGAATACGGTTGGGGAGACATCTCCGCCTTAGCATTTGTTTCTGCCTTTATCAACAGCCCCTGCAATGGCTGCCCAACAGGGATAATTGGTTGCCATCATTCTTTCCCCACTTGTTTGTTGACATCTTAAGATAAAGAAGAGCTACTTCTTCCTTTTCACTTGCCTGCCTACTTATCTCTGTCATCTCACTGTCTCTGTCTCTGTTGGGCCACAGGTTTACACCAACACTTCCAACAACAGCCCATCACCTCAGGATACTATGGTTCTCTGTTCCCTCCTTGTAAATCCCTTCTCTAGCAGAGAGAAACTTAGCTCCATCCAGCCCCAAAGTATTTACTCCTCCACTCACTCCCCCTTATGTCTCCCATCTCCTGACTAGGCCAAAAGCCTCTGAATTTCCAGCCTGGCATCCACCATCTTAGCCCATAGAAGCCTCCTGAGCCATGGGCCAGGCACCACCGCCTTGGCCCAGCTGTCCCTTAGCCCCTGGCCCTACTGTCACCTCCAAGGGAAGGAAAGGGAAATAAAGAGAAGGAAGAGGAGGAAGAGCAATTGGGGGACTCGGTCATTTTCCTCAGCGTCTTTCCCTGTAGGTTGCCTCTCACTGCGGTTAACACAGTCTGGGGCTACCTTCTGTGGGGATCCCCCTCACTCAAAGGCTATGTTGAAAGGACAGCTGCATTTTCATACCAATGGATTCCCCTCTGCTACACTCTTCCAAGTGATTGGATGAGGTGAGAGTCAGGCATTGTTGGCCAATAACTGGTGAGATCCTTTCTAGCCAGGATCTGAGCCGAAAGCAGCAGCGACTTCCGGCGATGTACCTAGGCCCTGTGCTGAATGGTATGTAGAGATTGGCTTCAGGCTGAAACTTTAAACACTGCCCACAGGTCGGTAGGCCAGAAGAGGAGGCCAATCTGCAGAGAACCAAAGCATGGAGCACAGGAATAGTCCAGCTTGGGTGGGGGCCGAAGCTTAGGCAGCTTTAAGAATATATTCTTTAAGAAGAAGAATGAGGATATGAGTGTGTAACCCTGTGAACTTCAGATGCCCTTCACTCTTTTCATAACTGTTTTATTTAAATTAGCCCAAGTGGCTTTCTGTTTCTTGCACCAAGAAGCCAGAACATGGAGTATTAAGGCACGGACAGAGAGCAAACACAAGCTGTTTTCTCTTCTTTCAATTTTGAAGGCAAACTCAGTTCAACATTTTCGTCCCTGAGAAATGTCCCTCTTAACTAGACCGCTGAATTGACAGATAAGGTTTGGGATTTGGCAGCAGTAAATAAAGAAGATTCAGAAGTTATAGTTTCGGCATTGCTATCCCAGATTTTTAGTCTGGTTCACAAAGATGCTTCTAAATCAAGTGTCTGGGTGTCCTTCAGAATTGCTATTGATTCAAGATCACTGGGGAGGCTTTCCATCCATTTCCAGATAACTTCAGAGTTCAAATCAGAAACAAGTTCTCTGACTCACTAGCAAGAGATACTTTTGGAAGTGGGAAATTAACCTGTTTTGCATGGGTCAGTGGACCCCAGGTGAGGAGAAGTGACCTGCTAATTGAGGAAGCTATTAAGGTTTCCAGAACTCACCAACATGAGACAGTGCCCTCTGGGGGGGGGCGGGGAGGAGGGGGTCCCTCCAGTCACTCCCACCTCCATTTCCTTGCCAACAAGGGGCAATGTTCTGGATCGGGGACTTTGCCTGCTCTCTTTATCTCCCTGACAGTCCAAGAGTTGTAAGTGGGATTTGGGAGACCTTGTAGGAAGGAAGCTCTGGAGTTAACATTGCTGGTGTCAAAAAAAGAAAAAAAAAATCACCTCCTGCTAGAGTGGGAGGGACCTTTCCATCATATAGTCAATTCGGGGCTCAAGTTTTAGCTTGTATTCACTAACTAAGCAAGTTACTTAACTTTCTTAGAGCTTGGGATCCTCCTCTGTAGCATGCATATAAAACAAACACCTAAAGCTCTTTGTAAGGGGCACAGGAATGATCAGCCACAGCTAACAGTTGCATCAATTCATTTAATGCTTATGTAAATCATATGACTACCCATATGACACAAAACAACTGTTTTTAGTCCCATTTCACAGATGAGAAAAATGAGGCACAGAGACATTAGACGATTTGCCTAATGCCATTTAACTAATAACTTGTTACGTTTATTGTATCTGAGGGAACTAGTGCAAGGAAGGCTGACGTGACTTGCTCAAGGTCATGGCATTAGTCCGAGGAAGGGATACTTTATTAGTTTCGGAGGGGAGTCAGCCACAGGTTCTTTTCCTGCTAACTGGGGAAAATTGAGACTTGAACACTTGCAGGCTTATGAGGTGTGGGTACAACAATCTCAAGACCCAAAAAGAGAGAAAAGAAAAGCTTCTTATCCCTCTTCCAGGCAGGATGGAGCACTGGGATATGGAGAAGAGCTAAGAGCTCTAAGATTCTGATAACTTTCTTCTCTGGTAGGGAGGGGAGTAGGACTTCCCCTTGTGGGACTCAGACATTCGGCATCAGCAGTCCTGTCCATGTGGATAGCCTGCTACCTCAGCTTCCCAGAGGAGTGGCCATGAGGGACTCTCAGTGACCCACCCATTTTTTAAAAGTATGGAGTAGCTGGGGCACGTGGGTGACTCAGTTGGTTAAGCATCTACCTTTGGCTCAGGTCATGATCCCAGGGTCCTGGGATTGAGCTCTGCATCACGCTCCCTGCTCAGCAGGGAGTCTGCTTCTGCCCCTCCCCCTGCTTGTGCTCTTGTGCTCTCTCTCAAATAAATAAATAAATGAATAAATCGTAAAAAAACCTCATTAAAAGTATGCAGTGGAAAGTCAAATGCACTTTTATGTTTCAAACATAGTGACTCCTACATTCAAATTGCCACATTATAGTTAAATGGCATCAGCCAGCTTTTTATTTAAGACTTACAGGCTTTGACTAATTTTGGAAATAAACTGGTGAACCTGCCCCACCCCCCGTCCACCCAAAAGGGGGAAAGTCTTATTATAAAGAGACATTGCTTGAGAGGTGTTCAGGCCCTTGGAAGCATATTTGCATGGGGACCCTCTCAACTCAGTCACTTGGCTGTTTAGTGGCAAAGCCAGGACTAAATACTTCTTTGGATTTAGGAGATTAGGCTGTGGAGCCATTTTGATATGGGCCCAATTCCAGCTCTACCCCTTACATACTGAAGGAATTTGAGCAAACTACTCATTATTTCTACACCTGCCTTTCCTCCTAAGGTTGTTATGAGGATTTAATGAGATAATTCTCATCGTGGTTGACACGGGTTATGCACGGTGCTGAAGATGAGCTGTTACTGTGGTCTGATATTCCTCCTATGGCTCAAGAGTAATGAACAGCACTGCCTATCTTATTCTTTTGGAGTAGTTTTAGTTTTCCCATCTTTTTTGAAGTATAACCAATGTACAACAAACTGTACATACTTCAAGGGTATAATCTGATGAACTCTGACATATGTATCTGCTCACGAAATCATTGCCACAGTCAAGATAACGAACATGTCCATGATCCCAAGATGTTTCCTTAAGGCCCTATCATAATCCCTACCCTCCTCCCTTATTGCTCCTAGCAAATGAAGATATGCTTTCTATCACTATAGATTAGTTTGCATTTTGTAGAATTTTTATGAGTGGAATCCTTCCATATGCACTTATTTTTTTGTCTGGCTTCTTTTACCCAGCATAATTATTTTGAGATTCATATATTCTATCTGTTATTGATTTGTTTTGGAGGGGAGGTGTCCTTTTCTCTTGCACGTGGTGGACAAAGACAGCTTCTTCAAGATCTCAGCTGGGGTTTCAAGGCATAGACTTGCAGTGGCCTGGCCTTTCTACCACCTGCATTTTGATTACTCAGATGTTCCCTGTGTCCTAGTAGAATGCACTAGGTGCAGATGGTTCCAAAACAGGGGGACTGAAAGAGCTCAAACCAGGCAACCTTTTCACATTGCACATGCCCAGACCCCATCTGCAGGTGCTCATAGGTCGGAGTTGCGGAGGGGTGGAAAACCACTGATCTGAAGTAATGCCACTAATTTCCAAAAGTCACCCAGGCAGCGAACACTAAAGCGAAAGGAAAGGAATTCAAGGAGCACTTAGTGGAAGGAATCACGTTTTGTAGAAAAAAATGGGATGTTCTGTGGTGTCTGAAATTCATTGTAAGACATCCATGGGCCATCGTGAACATGGCACCTACAGGTTTTGTGACCACACGTGAAAATAAGTCTGCTCTCTGGTTTACATCCACATTGTCAACAGAAGTGGCCAGAGGGCCACTGTGTGTTGTGTGCACTAGGAAGTAAACAAGGGTGGTACCAGGACCTGCCTCCACCTGCGATTCCAGAAAACCACACTCGAGAGGGTACTGAAATCAGTATCAAAATTGAGACACTCAAGTTTACCGCAAAGAGCTATTTTGGCTTTTTCCAAATTGCTCTGTTTCTCTAAGGCGCTATTTTCGTGGCAAAGCCAGCTTCTTGCCTGGCTATGTATAGGGACGACTCAGCAGCTTAAAAACAAGTGGGAAGGGAAAAGAAATCTGCAAATAGGCTCACACCCCAGGGATAAATCTGGGGGCAATTCAAAAGGTAGTGTGAGTTGGTTATTTTCCCAAATATCCGGCCTCTTCAAATTCCGCCCAAGGTTGGAAACCGTCAGGAGCTAAATATACGTGCACATTGGAGGGTCACTCTCTAGTAAGTGCTCAGTGTTTAAAAATAGGGATTTGAAAGGAAAAGTTTCCTTTGCCTCTAGCCAAGGCAGTTCCCCAGCCTATCGTCTGCTTTGCTGTCCAGGGACAGTGTTTAGATGATGGCAGGTGAGCGGAAGCTTGGATGTATTTTTAAAGCTCTCTGGTTTTCTGACTGTTGGAGAAGGTGGCCAGAAGTGGAGCACCGCAAAAGGAAGGTCACCTCAAACATTGGCTCAGTGAGTCACTGAACAATTATTTACTGGTGCTGTCTCCCCAAAATACATTGCATCTGCCCACTTGATTCCATCTCCTTGCTGCCATATTTGCCCAGGTGGCCATTATTTTTCACCTCGCCTTCGTGGACTTCCTGTTTTTGCTCCTGGCTCCTCCTGGACTCCATTCTCCACCCTGCAGCCAGACAGAGCTCTTTAAAAGTGGAAATCATACCCTTGATGAATGGAAATGCATAATAAAAGGTCTGGATGCATACCGGACAACCTATTCATAGCAGGTATCCTAGGGGAAGAGGTGAAGGGAGACCAGAAAGTCTTCCCTAGGTGGTTTGAATTTCACACTGGGAGCTGAATTTCTTTCATAATTGTGAAAGGGTCTCAAATGTTTCATTTGGTCCCTACACTCGAGGAGCTCTTAATCTTGCGTTCAATTCCCAGACACTGAAAATTTGAGGAATTATGCTTTTTTATGATGGCCCCGGAGAGGGAGAAGCCATGATCATGGAGTGGAAGTCATTTTGGAAATGAACAGAAAGAGAGCGCGCTGAGAATCATGGTGGCCCAACCACCTGCTGGTTAGCCAGCAAGGGTAGCCATGACCAGTGCTGAGTTTGGAGCTGAGGCTGGGTGCCCTCTTCTGGAACTGGTGCCATGGACTTCAGCGTCACAGTTCCATGAATCTATGTGATGCCCCAGAAGGCACATTTTTGTAGCCTGACTGCTGAGGGGGGATTCTCCCAGGGGTCTAGTCATGGTCTGCTTTCTTTCGTGTCTACCTCTAATTTCTTATTTATTTATTTATTTATTTATTTATTTATTTATTTATATTTGACAGCCAAGAGATCACAAGCAACCAGAGAGGCAGGCAGAGAGCGGGGGAAGCAGGCTCCCCGCTGAGCAGAGAGCCCCATGTGGGGCTTCATCCCAGGATGCTGGGATCATGACCTGAGCCGAAGACAGAGACTTTAACCCACTGAGCCACCAAGGTGTCCCTCTACCTCTAATTTCAATCAGACAAATACAGCCCTAGAAGCTTTGCGTTAGTCTCTGAGATCCATGTGCCAAGAAGGGGTGAACAATGGTCCTTCCATAAGAAAAAAGAAAACATGGAGCCACATGGGTTTCTTAATGTGGAAAGGGGAAAGAACTCCTGGAAATGGGGCCAAGGAGAAGTTAGCAGCATGGGTTTTCCCAGCTAAGCTTTGCTTTCAAGCCTGGAAACTACTTTCCTGGGAGCTGCTGTTGGTCCTGCGGCGTGTGGCTGCCCGCGGCTGTCCCCACCGGGCCCCCTTCTGATCGCCTGGCTCATTCCCTCAGGCAAGGTGCCACTTCTTGATGTAGCTCATTGTTTGGTTCCTGGAACAGAAGTCATATCACTGTCCAAAGGGATGACATAGCCTTTGAAATGTCATTATTCTTATTTTGGAATAAATAGAGATATTAGTCTGATTGGACAAGGGCTTTATGGAGCCTACCTTGTTCCCTGGAGTCTCTCAGACATTTACAAATTGGTTGAACCATGTTTTTATTTTTTCCACCACCTCAAGGCCGTACCATTTTTCTTCTTAATATACAGACCATGCCTTGCACAGAATAAGTGTTCAATAAATATTTGTGGAATTGATTTTCCTGTTCAGAGATGTGGCAGAAAGACCCTCTTGCTTTATGGGCATAATTCTCTGGTGCGGTATCTTCGAATTCCTTTCTTGCAGATGCTGGTCACACCGCCTCGCACCGGGGGTGTGTCTTGAGGTCTGAACCGAGCATGGTTTAGATCAACAAACACAAAGGCAACCCAAGGCTGAATGTGGATCGTGGTGGGGAGGGGAGCCCAGAAATGGTAGAGAAAGAACATGTCCCGTCCCGCGTGGACAGAGATGAATATGGGCCACAGGCTGGGGTCAAGGTCGGAAGTCGAGAGTGTAGGAGATGAGGAACAGATGAAGGAGTGGAGGATGAGGCAGGATGATGTGGCAGGTTCGAGACCAGACAAGGAACACCGAGAGGAGCCCGGTCACACAGCCTGGTTTCCGTGCAGGTCCTGGGATGCACCTCACCTTGGACAGCGCAGCTCATGGCCCCCACGGGGTCGTAACCCCAGCAGTGAAATGAGGGGCAGGCAGTCCCCGTGAGAACTTCATGAGGGAGCTCACATAAGTGAAAACACTGGAAACTGGGAAATGGGCTGCTGAGAGCAGGAGAATAGCAAGACCTGAAAACCTCGAGTGTCTTTGAAGAATTCTTTGCAAGCATTCCTCTGCCTCTCATCCCTCCTGCAGTTTTGCCAGGGGGAACCCAGTGTGTCTGCGTGTGGGTTGAGGGAGGACCTCGGGGCTCCCTTGGCCCATTTCTGCTATGTTCTAGACAAGCACGTGGGCTTGGAGAAATTCTGTCACACGTGCCTACTCGGTCTGATGGTAAATCAAAGGCCATCCAACCCATCAAATGTCCGAATTGGACTTCCTGATTTCAATTTTTGCTTTGTTCTTTACGCCCCTAGTTTACATTTTACTTTCATTCTGCATGTCCTTCTAAGGGACTCATGGCGCTTAGCGTCTCACCATGGAAAACCGAGGTCTGACCGCCAAGTATGGCAGAGTGCAGCTCACTCATCGGAGCCCAGGCCCTGTCGTCTTCTTGGACTCTCTGTGGCGATGGGTAGTCCCTTTCAGAAAGGAGTCAGGATTCCACTGCCGAGGCAGGAGGGAAACAGATGGAAAGCCTCTGCGCTCCCGTGTCCAGCATCATCACACCTCCTCATACCCAAGTCAGGGTTTCCTCCCATTCTGTCTGGTGTCTCATGCGGAGACCGCTTCCGGCCACCTGTTTTCTCAGATGTCCCTGACAGAGTCCGGCACCATCTCAATGGCCAGTCCCCCCCCCCCCCCCCCCCCCCCCCCCGCCGCCAGCTTCTGCCCCAACGGCGCCTGCAAACATGACGGACTGATACGTGTCCACACGTGCGTGTGGACGCGTGAGGTTACCGAACAGAATGCTTAAAGAACTGATCAGAGAGTGAATAAAATGTGTCCTGTGCAGGTTTTGTGGGTTTTGTTTTTGTTTTTGTTTTGTTTTTTAAGACTGGAAGTCGAACAGTGAGCAATCTGGAGAAGGATGGTGCTTGGTGCTCTGAGTTGTCTCTTCTTAGTGGATGGAGGAGGGAAGGGTGGAGAGTCCTTGCGAAGGCGGAGACTCGGCCAGGGAGCCAGGAGCATTTTTTGTCACCTCATTTAGCAGACTGCCAAATGCAGCCGCCTCCTCAGTTGTTAGGAGACATTTCCTTCTGCTCCTCCGTCCCGCAGCCCCCACAGCGCAGTTGTTTCCCTGCAGCTGTGCGCAGTGATCCGCCAGGGGCTCCTGGCCTGCCCCTCGGTCCTGGCTATTGAACGGAGTGGCCGCGTGACCTCCCCAGATGTCTCACCCCGCACTTCCTGACTCAGAAAGCTGCCTCCCTGCTCGGTGATGATGTCCCTTCCTCCCGGCCAGTCTCCTCCTGGCTCCCCACATCAGGGTCCTCCCTACAAAACCTGATGATGATGGGGAAATCCAAGACACACCGAAGGCACCCAATAAATATATGAACCCATACATTTGTCAAAATCCGGCATGCGATACTGCTAATGCCCGGATGAGAGCGGGCTTGGGGAGCCCTCCCTGGCTGTGAGTTGCTGCTAAAATGAGTCTCAGTTTTCTCATTTGCAAAATGAGCTTCAGGATCAAAATAATGCCTATTCTGGGAGGCACTTGGGTGGTTCAGGCTGTTAAGTGTCTGCCTTTGGCTCAAGCCATGATCCCAGGGTCCTGGGATCGAGCCCCACGTTGAACCCCAGTCCTAGATGCCTGTCTGGGGCACCCTGCTCAGTAGGGAGTCTGCTTGTCCCTCTCCCTCTGCCCCTGTCCCCCCACCCCCCAGCTCTCACTTTCTTTCTCAAATAAATAAATAAAACCTTAAAACAAAATAATGCCCATCCTGTTTATTTTACCAGGTTCTTGCGAGGATCAAAAAGCACAAAGTTCTATGAAGCCCATACAAATAAACAAACCCTATACTTCTACCCAAGATGGTTTTTTTCCCAACAGCGAAGTGCCTTGCTCAAAATAAGCGCTCACTAGATTTGAGAACTATAGTCCGACTGTGAACGAAAATGTTATTATTTTGTGGCATTTCCTACCTGACATTCTTGTTTGTTTGCCTGTCTCCTCCATTAGACTCAAAGCCCTAGGAGAGTGGGAATTCTGACGCTCTTCCTCAGCTGTCGTCCTTATGCCTTGGTGGTCTTGGCGCATAGATGATGCTCATTAAGGAGTCTTTGAGGGGATGGATGGCAGCTTCCTGGCTCAGAAGGAAGCAATGGAGGGGATAGTCAAAATGGGCTTAATTCTGGTGAATGCATACGGATTTAACTAGAATTTGCTGCCGGTGTAGAAATAAAGTGTATTTTAGAAACTGGCCGGTTCGTCTTAGAGATGGAGATACGGGCGGAAATGCCGGGCTTGAAGTGAGGTGAGGGAACCGTAAATTTCAAGCAGAGAGAAAAGATTTGTTCTTGTCTTCTAAAGGCTGCCTCCGCTTGTGCTGCTCCGGGAGGTAGAGCCAGCAGCTGCAGGGAGTGCGAGCTTGGGTCATTCAAAGATACTTGAAAATGGGCTGGCTTTGGAGGTGGGAGATAGTGGCATTACTTTCAAGTGCCTGAGTTACTATGATATGAGAATAGACAGACTGTGGCCTCCATGGTTCCACTGAATTCTGCCCGTAGGGCTCTGGAGGCAAAGACCAGAATCAATAAATAATATAAAATAATAGGAAAAAGGGAAAGGGGGGGAAGGGGGGACCTCTGTTATTTTGCTTCTTTGAGAACCCTTCCATCCACAAATCCCAGATCCCCTTTGGGAAGCCTCAAACGCCACCCCTCTCAGAGTAACCTGTGGCTCACACACCCCTTCTCCAGCCAGACCTATGCATCTCACTGGGATGCATGACCTAGGTCTAGCCCTCAACCCCAGTAACCCCAGTTCTCTGCCACCGCTCTCATCAGACACGCCCAGGTGCAGCTCTCCTTGAAGGAGAGCAGGTGTAAGCAAGACAAATGTTTGCTTGCTGAGCTGGATATAGGGGTTTTTTGTGTGTGTGTACTCATGTCAAATCAGTAGCCCTCCGTTGTGAAATTGTGCCCCCACCCCCAATTCGTAATGCAAAGCCCTAACCCCCAGTGTGGCTGTATTTGGAGACGGAGCCTCTAAGGAAATGGTTGAGGTTAAATGAGGTCATGGAATGGGGTCTTGAACCCATAGGGCAAGTGTTCTTCTAAGAAGGGACACCAGAATGCCTGTCTGTCTGTCTCTCTCTCTTTGTCTCTTCCTTTCTCCCTGTTCCTGTTCTCTCTCCCTGTCTCTCGCTCTTCCTCTTCCTCTCTCTCTGTCTCTGTGGTATGAGGACACAGCAGGAAGGTAGTGATCAACAGGCCAGGGCGAGGGCAACCCCCGAAAATCGGAATGGACTAGCACCTTGATATTTCACTTCCCACTTTCCAGCACTATTTCCAGCACTGCTATTGTTTAAGCCATCCAGTGTGGGATATTCTGTGAGAACAGACCAAGCAGATTAGTACATCTGCTTAGCAATAAAGGAACTTCAAGAAGGAGGGATGAATTGAACCTCTGTTCTGCCACTTGCAAGCTGAGGGCACATCCTTTGGTGCTCTCTGAGCCTCATTGTCGTCATCAGTAAAAGATGGATCCCAGCACCGGTGGCAAAAGGCTACTGGAAGGACTGGGAAGTCTCATGCAGAGTATCTGGGACACAGCAAAACTTTATCTTAGAAAATGTTAGGTTTCAACGAAGACACTCTTCTCTTAGGAATATCTCTTGTTGGGATCCCTTGGAAGGACGAAAATGACAACAAAAACCCACCTGTCCCCAGTAGGTCTGCCGCCTGTGGACATTGAACCCAATGTTCCCACTGGTTCATCAGTCGCCTCCTGGATCAGACTGGGACTGTTCCCCATCCATCAACACTGGCCTCTCCCGGGCCTCTGACACTTCCATCCAACAACTCCTTCGCATGTTCTTCTCCATAGAATTTCTAGATCACAGCTAAGTGAATCAACCAATCTGCTGGAACATTTAAGTTCTGCCCTCCTGGGACCTGCAGACCTAGGTAACAATTCCATGTGCAGAATTTCCAAGTAATGATCATGGCCCGGGAGCCATAATTCATTCCCTGAGGCCACCTCCCCGCAAAGGACAGCTGGAGGTAGACCACTGAGAGCCAACCTACCTGTGTGTCCCATGAGGGCTGGCAGCTTGCTAGATCCAATCAGAGGCGGGAGAGATTTATAGCCGATCTCCAAACCCCCTGACCGGCAATGTCAATTCCAGACAAACGGCAGGAAAGGGTACTTGGTGCCAAATTACAGGCCTTGCTTCTGAAGAGCAGCTGCCCTGAGTGTTCACCTTGAACGCTTCTCAGCGTGCTGTCTCTTCTGAGTGTGCACATCTGGACTCACAGCTAAGCAAGAACTATACATTTTTCTTGCTGTTGGAATATAGCTCCCCGGGGACCCAGCGGGTCTGGCCAACACAGATACTTCCCGCATCCTGACCTCAAACAAGCCCACAGTCTCCAGGATAACGGAGGGAAATCTTCCAAGTCTGCAAGCGGCTGTCAACTAAGAATTCAGGCATCCTTGCTTCGTGCTGAGAGGAGGCTTTAAACATATCACAGCCTGGTCTGAGCTTAGCTGCGAAGGAAGTAGAAAATGGGATTAACATGTAACTATAAAATGTTGCAGCCATTACAAAAAAAAAAAAAAGGGAAAGAGGCTACATGTGAGTAATGGCTGTGTGAATGGCCACATCAAGTCACTTCCAAAAACACCATCTCACTAAAAAGCAGCGATCTCGCTTGCCAAGGGGAAACCACTTTAAGGCATTTCAAAATTAGTGACATTCTTCCAGCAGCCACACTAACTGACTACACAAAGACCCACTACCGTCAACTTGCGTTAGGTTTGAAAACATAGGCTGCATCTTGCAGGAAAAAATGATGGGGGTTGATTTGCTGTCAACCACCGTGTCCTGATCAGGCGGGATATGTTACAACTTGTTTCTTTCAGAGGTAAAGACATCATACTGGGAAGAAGAAAGAGAGGAAACCCATTCGAGATTTCTTTGTAATACACATCATCATCCCCCTTTGTAGTTCGAAGGGATTGCCTGAGCGAGAGGGAAAGAACTTGTTCAAGGAGAACCAGAGACCACAGGTGACCCACGAAAGGCTTGCTTTGTGATGGGACTCACACAAGAGGAGAGATCCATTGAGGTGCTCCAGGACGGAAAGCGGTCTGGGGAGTTTATGTTCTAGAAAAGGGAGTTTCATTGTTGCTATGCTAATAAAAGAATGAACTGTAGAGCCTGGACAGAGTGGAGTAAATCTGGAAGTCCGTATGTGATGATTCCATACTCTGGATCCACAAGGCCATAGGTGATGATCCGTGAGCCCACACCAGCCAATACCCAGTGAATCCACTGCTCTATGCGTGATGAGATAAAACAAAATCACTTTTCACGGTTCAGGAGAGTCTTTCTTTGGGCACAACACACTGGGAATTGCTCACAGTTCATGGTCCTCTTTTGGTTCTGCCTGGTTAGAAGCAGTAGGAAAGACACACAACCTCCAGTTTTGATATCCCCGTAGCAAATGAGGCTGCCAGTGGGAATTTCTTTTAGAGAATGGAGTAGGAATAAGGCGGGAATGGAGGCAGGCATCCCGGAGTCTGCTCTGAACAGCATCACTGCTGTGTGGGGAGGAAAAAGTGGAGATTTGCAGGCCTCTGTGTATCTGTAGCACCTTCTAGGTGCCTCCTTCCCCCCCTGCCACTTACCCCCCCTCCAGCGATCTTCGGCAACGCGTTTCCAACCCGATCTGACACGGTTCTCAAGCCTCCGGCTCACACCTCTGTCTTGGCTTGCCCTTCCCTGCGAAGCTGGAGAAAACCTTCTTCTTGCTCAATTTCATTCTCTTACAAATCCATTCTCTTGGGTAAGGTTGACTTCTCCTTAAATGATGTTGTTTTTCTATTTTCTGCCACAAGCCACTTTCCACACTAAACATTTGCTAACCTGAACCCGGAGAGTGTCAGGTTCTGGGGACGAAATCAGACAAGGCAGATGTAAGGATGATATTCTCCTCAGTCTCTGGGTTCAGATGGTCCAGCCCAGCCTGATCCTCCACAGGTACAGGCTAAAAGGGGCTCCTGACCCGGGCCCTGAGGCGACACAGCATGGTTGGCTATATGACGGAGAGCCGAAGACCCCAGCTTCAGTCCTTGCTCTCTGCCACTTACTAGCTGTGAGACCCTCGGGAAGACGCGTGTCCATGTTGTACTTCGGTCCTAATGATTATAATTAGTAATTCAGGAGACAATCATAGACTCTGGCTATACAGGGTGTTACAGAAAGTAAAGGAGATTCTGCTTAGCAGAGCACCGAGAACCTTTTTAGGACCCTATGAAAGGGAAGCTATATTTTTCATACAGATAAGATAGTCCTGTATTTTGGCTGTGCTGGTGTTTACACATGTAAACCTACATGGGAGAAATGGCATAGAACCAAGGTCACATGTTGCCCCAGGGTCGATTTCCTTGTTTTGAGATTAAGCTATAATTACATAAGAATTTGGGGAAATGAGGTAAAGTTTTGTGCTCTCTTTTAAAACCAAGATCAGCAAAATGAAGTTTTGCCTATCTTTGTACTGTTTTGCAACTTCCTTGGGAATCTAAATTACTTCAAGATAAAAAAATACCAAACTGGAAAAGGTAAAAAGAGGTGGGGGTGGGAATAGCTAGGAATGGGGTTTTGTTATTTATTTGTGCTTGTTTTATTTTTTCCCAGTTTTACTGATGTATCATTGGCAAATACAATTGTAAGATAATTGAAGTGTAGCCCTGGTGATCTGATATACATACGCATTATGAAAGGATCTCCCGATCAATTTAATTAGCACTTTCATCACCTCACATAGTTTCCTTTCTTTCTTTCTTTTTTTTTCCCAGTGAGAATCAGATTCTGAGATTTAATTTCCTGAACTGCCCTACGCTAGGATTCCATTGCTCTCTTTGCTGACCCGGCTCTCCTTTCTCCTGTGCCGGTCATTACCATGAGCCTTGGTTTAGGGCATACAGCTGTCTCTCAGAGAGTTTTGCTTTCATCAGACCAACACTCCCACGGACAGCTCCCCCACCCCTGTCCTACGCCCACAAGACACACACTCCTTGAGCTGTGACTTCTCGGGAAGGCTCCCGCGACTGGAGGAAAAGCTATACAGGGAGAATCCCATGCCAGGGGGGCACCTGGGTGGTTCAGTGGGTTAAAGCCTCTGCCTTCAGCTCAGGTCATGATCCCGGGGTCCTTCGATCGAGCCCCGCGTCTGGCTCCCTATTCAGCGGAGAGCCTGCTTCCTCCTCTCTCTCTGCCTGCCTTTCTGCCTACTTGTGATCTCTGTCTGTCAAATAAATAAATAAAATCTTTAAAAAAAAAAAAGAAGAAGAAGAAGAAGAAGAATCCCATGCCAGGAAGAACTATCTCACTGTGCGAACAAGACTCTCCCCAGTCCCACAGAAGGCAGGCTGTATAGACAGGAGGTACTGCTGAGGACTAAAAGTTTGTGTGACCCCCAGATTCACAGGTTGAGACCTAATCCCCAGCGTGATGGTGTTTGGATCTGTAGGCTTGGGGGAGGTGGTTTGGTCATGAGGCACTTCCATGAATGGAATTAGTGCCCTCATAAAAGAGACCCCCAGAGAGCTCCCTCTTTCCTTCCATCATGTGATGAGACAGTGAAAAGGATCATCTTTTATGAACCAAGAAGCGGGCCCTCACCTGCCACGAAATCTTGATCTTGGACTTCCTGGACTCCAGAATTGTGAGAGATCAAAGTGTGTTATTTCAGCCCCCTGCTCTGTGGTAATCTGTTACAGCAGTCCGAGTAGACTGAGACAGGTGCTCATGGTGGTGGCCACAGGCTTTGGATCGTGGGGATGGTCCAAGCTCGTGAGCACAAGCCCAGAGGAAGTCCTGTTTCTGAAGGATGTGGTCGCTTAGGCCATGGAGTCTGTTCCAGCCAAGATGAGAAAGCGTCCCGTGTCTCTTCCAATCAAGAAGGAAAGCATCAGTTATGAAGAATTTAAAAGGTTCATAAGTTCCACAGGTGTTAACGTCCAGAAATTGCACGCAATCAGGAGAACTGTATAAGTTCAAGAGTGGGGTGGGTGGGTAGGGAGACGGGCAGCGGCAAGGTTATCGAAGACGTTCCCGTGTAACTTCCAAAGTGTTTTAGAATGTTTGGAAAGGAACAGATAAACTCTACTGTGACAACCTATAAAATGCAGGGACTGATGCATTCTGCAAAGAAGGCTCTAGATGTTGAGAGGGGGCAGAGATGTGGGAGAGCTTCCAGACGTGGCCCTGAGGCCAGACTGGAGAGGGGAGTGGCAGATAAGCCTATGGAGGGGCTCTCATTGTCCCCACAGAGCAGAAGAGACCTGGAGCCTAGAAACATGGGACAAAGAGGAGCAGATACCGCTCAGCCCTTGCAGAAGTCAAAGAGTGGTGGCCCAAATTCTCCCTTTTCCTGGTTGCTGAGCTTGGGCAGACACAAACACGCACGTGACCCACAGCGCGGTCCTCCCAGAGAAAGAATGTATCGAACATCCCTGGGCTGTTGCTGGTCCCAAGTAATGAGGTAAAAGGAGCAAACACACTTTCACAAGGCAGGCGCCAGGACGGCTTGCACGGCAGAGCGGCCTCAGAGAGTCTCTGAACCTCAGTTTCCCCAGCAGCGAAATAAGCTTGGGGTCACTGGGAGGGTTACCTGGGGCAAGGAATGGGCTTGGAAAACAGGGGACACCTCCCACGCTAGTTCGTATTGCTATGAGGACAGATGAAGAAGCGGAGGCTTGTGGTCTGGGGGGCATCTTCCTGGGGAGAAGGGCAGAGCGGGGCTGCAGATACTTGGCCTTGGGGCAGAGGTTATCATCGCAAGGAAGGGAAGAACTGCACCACATCCAGGACACGAGTGGGACAGAGCAGCTTCAGGAGACTCAGGAAGTGCCCGCAAAAGTCTTCAAAGGCGGGGGAAAAAAACGGCGGCAGCGGAGGTCTGTGATTAAAGCAGGACCAACCCAAGGAACAAATAGTGGGAATTAATGCTCTGCACACAAGAAAGGGCGGGGGAGGGAAAGCCTCTGCTCTCCCTGAGGGCGCTTCCTTCATCAGGTGCAGGGAGGAGGTGAGCGAGCCTGGGAGCTTTGAAGAACAAAACGGGGCAAGTCCCGGCCACCTCGTAGCTAATGAGATAATGACAGGGTGATAAAAGCAATTTCCAGATCTTTCAGAGAATGTAGGCGGGACAAAGCTGGAACACAACTTGGAGGTCCCCCGTAAGATGCTACCGACAGAAAAGGAAGCAGGGGATTTAAGCGTCAGAAATCTTGCCCTGGGAAGCAGGAGCCCTGGAGAGGAAGGACCCTCTCTGGAACTTTCTCCTGGCAGCTGCTGCCTCAGCGTCCAGCGGGGAGGGGAGCTGGAGAGAGAGCAAAGGCTGGTCAAGTCCACCCCTACCTGCTGGGGCCGGCACCCCTGCCTGCTCCCTGGACAGCCTGGAGGTCACTCCACACCACCTCATGTTTGCACAGCCCTGCACATCAGTTCCAGGCTGGGGTTTGAGCCGCACTGCTGTCAGTGGCCACAGCGGACGGGGGAGACTGATGCACAAGCGTGCTCCCCAAAGAATGCGGGAGCCTCCTTCTCCCCTAACCTCAAGAGGCCCCGATCTGGGTTCTTGTCCCAGTGCCACTCTCTGCTAACCACATATCCTTGCAAAGGGACTGGACTACCTCGCCATGTCTCCATTTCCCCAACTCTCAAGTGGGAATACAGCACCTGCTGCAGAGGATGACCGGGAAAATCACCAGAGATGACAGGTACTGTGCCCATGGTTATACCACAGTACGGCACTCGGGACAGCCCTTCCTTCCTGCAGCAGGAAGGGAAACCAAGGTGCCTGGAAGGTCAAATAGGGTATTAGTTTGTAGCTGCCCAGACACGTGGACATCAGTGCAGGCTCAGAGAAGTCATGCTAGTCTCCTTTGGGCCTCTCCCACCTTCCCAAGCCCTGAAGTGCCTTCTAGAAAACGGGAAAGGCTAAACCCCTTAAAAGAAATACCAAGTGCCAGGCTAATGCCATCGTGGGCAGTGGGGGCTTAGCCCCTGGGGTCCACCTTCTGGCTTTGGCCTTGGCCCCATCTGCTCCTGACTGAGCCCCATGTTCATTCCTGCGGGGCCTGCTGGCTTCTTCCCTGGTTTTGGCCGCTCTGCCCTAGACTTTATATTTGCCCACGTCTTCTGGTTGGGCCCTTTGTTCTGTAGCATCCTGCTTTTGCAGTTCCAGAAGCTTCGGGTCTCAGGTGAGTATCGAATGTGCAGTTCTCTGCCTTCCCTTGGCTGATAGATGGCGCTAATCTACACGGAGGGGTGACTAAAGCGTAACTCGGGAGAGCACTTGGGGCCCGCAGGAGAGAAGAGAAGGTGTGAGAGAGGGAGGGTGGCAGGCAAGGACAGACAGGCAGACACCAGATGTGCAAGGACGGACAGGCAGACACCAGATGTGCAAACTGACCCACACCTTCAAGAGCAGCAGGATGGCCCCTAGTCCAGGAGGACGGCCTCCTCCCCCAGCAGACAGGTTCTTCGGGGAGACAGTGAAGCACTAGACACAGGAATCATATGGGCCAAAGTGCCCTTGGTCTGTGGCTGTGCCGGCCACTGGACTGGGCCAAGTCCTCTTCCACCCCCGCCACCCTGGGGCACAGACTCCTCACCTAACAAATATGACCAGGACCCACTAGCTAGCCGTGAGCTCAGCGTTTTATTCCCCTGCTCTGACACACAGTATTAGAGCTGTGAGATCCCATTAGCTCTCCCCTGACCCCGGGGCTTTAAATTTTCCATTGAATTCATTTTGACCAACATTTATTGGCTGTGCAAAGCTCTGGGCTCAGCGTAGAAAAGAAAATGGTGACTTGGCCCCGGGGGAGCCCACGGTGTAACAGGACCAAAGCTATAAGCCCACGCTTCCAGTACTGGGCAGGCCACCGGGCTGGTGCGTCTGCAGCCAGCAGGAGGGGGCGGGGGCCAGGCAGTGGGCGTGTTGTTGTTCAGCAAGAACTCGGGGCAGGGGAGACGTGATGTGGGCCTTCTTAGCAAAGTGTCTTCAGAAAGAGGGGACCTCATGAGTAGAGGCCTCATGAGGAGAGGCCGGAGGACAGAGTGTGGGCCCCGTCTGCAGCAGGTGGTGGAGAGAAGCTGCAGAGGTCGTTGGGGCCGGATCACAAAGGGCATTGGTTAATATACTTGAACTTGAGGGCCAGAGTGTAAGGGGGCATCTTGAAGGTCTGTGATCTCCCAAATTGTATGGCAGTATCTGAGTGTGTGTGTGTGTGTGTGTATTTTTTCGAGTGGAGACAATAAATTTCATCTGGAGTCTCGGTGAAATCCGTCACTGCTGCTAGAGGCCCTGGGTTCCCGGGGAGCCATCAGAACACTGTTTCCATGTAAAAATTTTATTTTAGCAGTTTTCCAAACATCCCCAAAGTAGAGGGAACAATACAAGGGACCCTGTCTAGCTCGTGGCCAGTCTAGTGTCTGCTGGACCTCCACTTCTTCCCACCCTCCTGGGGTAATTCACCGCTGAGTCCCAGACATCATGTGGTTTTGATTGTAAATATTTAGGATATGTCTCTAAAAGGGTAAGACTCTTAAAAAACAAACAAACAAACAAACAAACAAAAAAACCAAAAAACCATGACCACCATACCCTTATGTCATGGAAAATGTTTAACAATGTTTCCTTAATATCACCAGGTATGCAGTCAGGTGTCATTCCCCGCCCACCCCCTCACCCCTGCTTTTTCTTAACAGTTTACTTAATTTATATGAAATTTGTAAATTGCTTTCTGAAGTCCCTTGAATTCATAGGCTCCCCTTACATCTCTTTTCTCCCCCTTGCAATTTTTTGTTGAAGAAACCTGGCCATGGGTCCCGTAGAGTCTTCTACAACCTGGATTTTGTGGGCTGCGAACCTATGGTGTCATGAAGCATGTACTTTATCTGTGTGTTTCCTATAAATTGCAGGTTAGAGCTGGACACGGTATCAGATGCAGGTTTGACTACTTCCCCCCCACCCTTTTGGACTACATCAGGAGGTTCAGAATGTCTGGCTGTCTCCCTTCCTGCCATCAGAGAGGTTTTAAGCCGGGAGGAGAAGTGCTAGACATTTCTGAAAGGTCTCGGAAGGAGTGCAGCCTGGGCAGAGGGACAGAACCTGGAGGCAACTGAGGCCCCGTTCAGAACCTTCTAAACCAGTTCCTGCCCTTCCAGCCTCACAGATGATCTCCTGCAAACAAGGGGGCCTTTGTGTTTGCATTTAGAAGGTCCCGCTAGAGCTGCTGGCTTGTTTTTGTGACCTGGAGGGACTTGTGAGCCCCCTGAGGGCCTCGAAGCAACTAAATATGGTAAAATAAATGAGCCATTTATGGCTCTGTTTGCTTTCTCTGTGTCTGCCTGAAGTTTGCTAGGTGAATTAGATTTCCAGTGTGCTGCCCCTCCCGGGAAACATAAAGTCCCCGGGGGTTAGGAGGTAGGATGGAAGTGACTGGATCGCAGATAGAACCCCCGCCTGTGCGGTTTGGTATGTGTGTTTTAAAGGAGTAAAACAGCAGCTGGTTATTTAATGGCAAATGCTTCTTCCACAGTGAGAAAGCCCCAGATTGCAATATCTCATCTTTCCAAAAAGGTACAAGGGACTTAATGTTTAAAAGTGGTTTTAAATTTCTATGGGGGCCCAAAATATTCTGTTGTCTCTATGCCCATCAGTCTCTGACTCTCTTTGAAAAGCAGGAGAGCAAGGGGTGGGGGAGGGAGAGAAGCATGTTACACCTCCTTTTGGAATGGGAACACATAAAAGATTTCAGTAATGTAATTTTTTAATGTAACTAGCCTTATTTTCTGATAGTCTTGAGTCATAAAACCAGACATTAATTTTAGAAAACATTTTGATTCCAAGATGTAATAAAATCATATTGGATGCTGTGAAACATTTTCAAGTGTGCTTTTAAAGGGAAATACACTTCGGATAACTATTAAGGAGTTCAGCTATTCAGAATAAACTAGAAAATGCAAATAAAAATGTACTTCAATTATATTTTGAATTTTGGCCCCACACTTTAGAGTTCTGCTTTCACAACAAGAATGGCAGCTAACCAGAGCAGACTCCACAGGGTCTGGCACCCGCCGTGGCACCCACTCCCCAAATCCTGCAGCTCGAGCTAATGCTGACTGATGGCTCCTCAGTGCCCATTCCTGAGCGTTGCAAGGAAGCTGATTTTAAGAATGACCAGGTTGTTGTGGAATGACCATGTTGTGCGTGGAGAGAGCAGAGAAGTAGGCAAGGCCCAGCCCCAATGTGCCCACCCAAGTGTTTTTGGACCGTGGTTTGGAAAGGAAAGACTCCAAAATCTGATGAACTTGACTACCACTTCCTGGTTGGGTGATCTTGGACATGTCACTTAACCTCTTCTTTTTTTTTTTTCTTTTAAATCAATAAATATGTATAAAAATCTCCTGATTCTATACCCAGCAATAAGTGGGGACTAGAAATAATGGCCAGGAAAATTGGCTGTGTGCAAGGAACCAAGTAGTTTGCTTGAGAAATGATAAATTTTATTTTTACCAGGACGTAGAGAAGGTAAATCAATAATAGAGGAATGAATAGCTATCGCTTGTAGCTGAGGGAATCTTTTGTAATCTTATTTTGTTATTCATTAAAGGTAACATAAGGGATTTCTCTGATTTATGAATATGAAAGTCTGTGGTGTTGTAACCAGCTTCCAAGATGGTGCCCAGTGATTCTCACTGTTTTCATGACCAGAGGAGGAAGTGTAGTCTCTTGCCACATCATAGCCAGAATTGGCCTTTATGGCAAACAGAAAATGGCAGAAAAAAAATTCTAAGTCACTTCTGAGATTAGGTCATAAAATACATTGTGTCCGCATGCAAATGAACAAAGTTGGATCCTTACCTTACACATGTGCAAAAATTCACTCAAAATGAATCAAAGACCCGGACGTAAGAGCTAGACCTATAAAACTTTTAAAACATGTGGAAAATCTTTCCAATCTCAGATGAGGCCGTGGTTTTTAAAATATGACACCAAAGCACAAAGAACAAAAGAAAAAATAGATAAACTGGACACCATCAAAATGAAAACCTTTTGTGCTGTGAGATCAAAGTCTGATCTGCTGAGATCAAGAAAGTGAACAGAAAACCCACGGAATGGAAGAAAATTTTTGTACATTGTATTTGAAGGGGCTCTTGTACCTGGATTGTATTAAGAGTTCTTAACAGCTCAATATTAAAAAGTCAAACAACTCAACTAAAAAATGAACAAAAGATCTGAATAGATATTTCTCCAAAGAAAACACACATATGGCCAATAAGCTCATGAAAAGATGCTCGCCGTCACTAGCTATGAGGGAAATGTAAATCAAAATGAGCTACCACTTCACGCCCATTAGGATGACTGCAATCGACAAAATAGACAGTCACAAGTGTTGGCATGAATGTAAAGACATTGGAACTCTTATCCCTCCCTGGTGGGAATGTTAAGGTGATGCAGCTACTCTGAGTAGTTTCTCAAAATGTTAAATGGAGAGTTACCGCATGACCAAGCAATTCCACTTGTGACATATACCCAAGAGAGATATAAACATATGTTGACATAAAAACATTGTACCTGAATGTTCATGACAACGTTTGTCATTATAGCCAGGAAGTGGAAACAACCCCAACGTCTGTGGATTGATAAATGGATAAATGAGATGTGGTATATCCATACAATGGAATGTTCTTCAGCAATAACAAGGAACGAAGTATTGTTATCCTACCACCAGGGAGACCTTCGAAAATGTTACGCTAAGTCAAAGAAGCCAATCACAGAAGAACGTGTATTGCATAACTGCACTTCTTTGAAGTGTCCAGAATAGGCAAACCCATTGTGCCAAAAAGTAGATTACTGGTTGTCTAGAGCTGGGGGGATTTAGGGAGAAATGGAGAGGGACTGCTCACGGTTATGGGGTCATGAGGTAATGAAGATTGTGGGAATGGTCGCATAGCATTGTGAATGTATAAAAAATATTCACTTACCA
Organism: Mustela erminea; assembly: GCF_009829155.1. Taxonomy (NCBI): domain Eukaryota; kingdom Metazoa; phylum Chordata; class Mammalia; order Carnivora; family Mustelidae; genus Mustela; species Mustela erminea. The sequence goes on from NC_045627.1 coordinate 62,559,451, forward strand.
TTCATCCAAGTACTTAAATATTAAATAAAAATATTCCCAAGTTTTAAAAACAAAATATTACCCAGAACGTTAGTTTCATATGCTTTCCCCAGTGGAATTCCCCTCTCTCCTGTCAACAGTAGTTCTGAGTTTTATGTTACTCATTCCCTTCCTTTTCTTTCCGTCCATTGTTCTCTGAGGTTTCTAGCTGTTTGATTGCTTTTAATGACCAGCATGTTTGCAGCAGGGAAGATTCTAGACCGGACTAAACAATTTCTCAGGTTTCTGAGTGAGAAATCCAGACAAGAGGAGTAAAATAGCTGTCTTTGCACTCCCATGGCCACCCTAAGGATCAGGGATTCTGGGTGCCCTGGCTCTATCTTAAAACAGATTGGTTTAGACCATTAGTCATGGGCTATCAAAGGTCAAAGGGATTTTAAATATCATCTAGGCCAGAGGTGGTAAATAGACATGGGCTCATGCAGACATCACTAATCAATCATGGCATTCTCTCACTGTCCTGTCTGGCTCCAAAGCCAAACAGTTTATTTGTTGTTAAATTACAGCCATTCCTCATAGTCTAACTCAAGCCTTCTCCTCCAAAAGTCTGTACAGAACAATTCAACTCCCACTTACTTCTGCACATATTGCTCTGAACATACTTTTCTGGGTCTGGTTGGCATGGCTCCCATGGGGTACTTGTAAGCCACTGGAAGGCAGGGGCCTTTGCCTGTTCTTATATTCCTCTGGGTGCCTAGGCAACCGTGGATATACAGTTGGTGCTTCATTAGCACCCACTCATCGATGGATCTGCTGAGTTCATGTTTGGCCAAGCCTTGAGTGGGTCTCTGACCATTTGAAAGCCAAAGGTCAGCTTCTCCAAGACGATGCGATTGGGGGAGACTCTAATTCACTCACAATATCCCTAGATCTTGTCCTTAAAACCATTTACCATGATCTACTTGGATCTTTACTTCCCACGTATACCTAAGTCTCCCAGACTGTGACCTGCCAGCTTCTGGCCTGTCTTGCCCCATCAGCACTGGCGCAGCCACCATGACGGGGATGCATGCGCTGAACTTGCCTCCGGCCACGGCTGCCCTGTCTGCCCTGGGCAGCTGCCTCGCTTGGCCCAGCTTAACTCTCCTGGGTTGGGCCCCTCCCAAGTTTGCCTGGCAAACTGGACATCAGGGCACTTCCCTTTCTGTGGTCCATTTATTTGTTTAGAAAGTGAATTTAACTTAATTTCCAGAAAGTTTTGTCTCAAACCTCTAATTTTTTGCCATGGTTTTTGAATTTAGATGGATTAAGAAGCAAATTTCCAGGATGCGGGACAGCTAAATAAAAATCCAAATATTAAGTGAATCATCTTGTTGTGTCAAAGAATACTGACAAGAGATCAAGCTGTGGGATCAACAAGAGACCAACCCTAAAATATTGCACGTTTGGGAATGACCTTTTGAAATAAATAGTTTAAAGATTTTTGTCTGTGCCAGCGGAAGCTGCCAGCTGGTAGCTGGGCCACCTCAGTCCCCTTGCCACGGTCTCTTCTCCACGGGGCTCGAACAGGCTCGGCCGTAGAGCGTCAGGGTTCCAGGAGCAGCAGAGGGCAAGCCCCACTATGCAAGCACTTTTCAGATCTCTGGGTCACAGTTGCTACTGTCTGACTGGTCAAAGAGTGTCAAATGGCCAAGCCCAGAACGAGAGCAGGAGGACAGACACCTCCACCGAGAGTGGACTCAGGGAACCAACTATGGTTGTCACTATTGCTAAAACTGTGGTCGATGTTAATCAATGTTAATTTATTAAGCACCTACTAAATACCACAGAGTGTGCCAGACGCTTTACTCCTTATTCCACGTAACCATCACAGCTCTCTGAAGCATCGCATCCTCACTGAGGGAGGAGGAAGCATCACTCGGAGACACTGAGTCACGTGCTCACATGGTTAGCAAATGTCGGAGCAGAGATTCAAACCTGGGGAGCTGGGGAGCTGGCTGGAACCTGTCCCTCAGAGAGAAACATAAAGTAATCACAGTGAGAACCCTCGGGAGACAACACAGAATCTACCTGAACCGAACCTCTCTGGGGAGCTCCCTAGTACATCTTTCTCCTGACCTAGGAGGGAGGGTGCCATGTGTCTCTGGGCAGATAAGAGTAACTAGCAATGACACCCACTGGTGCCTGTGGTCCTCTTTCCCTCATGACTGGAGATGAGAAGAAAAAGGAGGGAGAAGGGAAACACATTGTTCCTTGGGGACCAGTGTATCAGAGCCGAGGCTTCAGCACGGGGAGCATCTGAAGAACCCCTCTTCTTTCTTGCCCTGCTCAATATCAGGCTTTGCTTTCTGAGGGTTCACGGGTCACCTGAGCCTTCACACACAAACTTTTCACAGTTTTGACAGTGCTAGAGTAAAGACATGACTCGAGCTGGGCCACACACATGGCCAAATTCAGATAGTTCTCATCTGATACAAAATCTCAGAAACCTTATTACTGTGGCCCCAATGGGAGTGCTCACTTAGGCATGTGCATCCTACCAGTGACAGGTCAGAGGACAAAGGAGGCATAGGTCGGGCCATGCCAGTGGAATTCTGCCCTTCCAGCCTAAGAGCCTCTGGCCTGGTAGGCTATTGGAAGTTGCGTGGGGTTGAGTCAATACTTCTTTGTTTTCTAAGACCAAAAAAATTTTTTTTTTAAATGCTGCTTTCAAGTTCAGTGGAAAGGACCTCAGAGCATGTGGAAAGAGCACGGAGCACGACAGTGCAGCCAAGGCCAAGCCCAGTGCAATCTGGGGCTTTGCCTCGACGATTCAAAACCTGGGTCAGGCCCTGACCTTTCACTGCCTGCTGACTTTCTGACGGCTAATTACTGCACAGGGACCAACGCGTCCTTCTGGGTGATGCACAGAGGCCCGGACACAGCCCCAGGGATCCCTCTTTCCACACACAGTGTGAGACAACAGGAAAAGGATGTCCGGCCCCCAAAACAGCACCTGACTCAGGCCCAGCCTGACCTTCACCTGAACCCACCCCAGCACGTTCCCACACTCAGTGCCCTCTTTATGCCCCAGTGAAAAGCGGTGGTTGTCTTGCTTGGTGCCCAGCATGCCAGCCTGTTTACTCTTCTCCAGAGAGAATATTTCTGGGCCTGTCCTCTTTTTCTTTAAAAGTATCCAGGACAAAGCTCCCCTTACAGATCAAGGCAGGATTGTGGGTCCTATTCGAGTTTCGTCTTCCTCCCCCAGGATAAACAGCTTTACCCTCAGCCCTTATGAATTCCTTCCTTATTCTTACTTATCTTAGAAGCTGTTTTTAATGCCCCTGAAGTCTCATGATCCATCCACAAAAGCGCCTCTGAACGTATCCCATGAGCCTGTAACCCACCGTTAACCGGCTGGTAGGTCAAGGTCTTGGCGGAGACTAGACTCAAACTCAATTCTTGACTTGGATTCCAGGGCTCTTCTCTTTATACTATTCTGTGTCCTCCCCAAGAGGGAGACAGAGGAGAGCAAGGGCATGAGGAGTAGAAGGAGATGCAAGTCATCCCCTCTGCTCTGGTGGCAAGTCACAGGGACTGGTTCTAGCTACTTTCAGTGGGAAACCTTTTTCCTGGAGGGCCACTGGATGGCCCAGATTCCAGTGGGAGGTAGGAAAGCCAGGCTTTGAAAAGGACAAGAACCAGAGTGATCTACTGCCTGGGCAAGAGAAACTCATTAATAGCCTTCTTGGGGTCCTCTCCCTGGAATAAATTTGTGTTAATGATTTCCCTTTCACTCTGCAATTGTCGAAGGCCCAGGAGAGAGCCTGGTGGATTGTCCTGGGACCTTGTGGGTACCAGTAGGCCAGCGAGACAAGAGCCCTGAGATGGTGCACATGAGGGAGAGACATCTAACTCAAGACGCTATTAGCAAATGAAGAAGAAATGGATGCTCTGAGTCCAAACAGCAGATGACAGCTACTCTAGAACATTCTGGGTGTTGGGAGCTAAGACTATGGCCACTCCAAACTGAGTTAGGCCTAGGGCAGGGCCCTGGAGGTTGAGTCTTATGCCCTTGGGATGGCCACCATCTCCTTCTCTCTAGCAGAGATGGGCTGGGCCTTCACATCCTCCAAGCCTGGCTGCCGGGAGGGAGCAGATCAAATTCTCTCCAAAAAACTTAAAAGATTCAATGGTAAGGATGAAGACCAGTCAACAGGTTATAATTGGCTATGCAGACAACATACTGGAGTGGGCTTTATAGTCAAGCGACTTGAACTGGAAGATTTAGCACGATTCGCCAGATAGGAGATGCTGGGAAAATGCCCACCTCTTCTCTGAGCCTCAGCTTGTTCTACTCTAAGATGGGGATATAATAATGTGTCCTCAGTCTCCACTGTTGTTCCATCAAATGAACCAAGAATTATCAGAAGTCTGCACGCTGGGAGCTATAGACAGCTACAGGAAAGCATTGTTCTACTTTTCATTATGATCGAGTGAGGCCAGGCTGCTCAGGATAAGTGGCTGGCGCCTGGAACAGCAGCTGCGAACCCAGTACCCAAGTGGAGGCTTGAGGGTGGCAGATGGAGGGTCTGGAGGGTATAATCGTTTGGACTTTAAGATTGCTCTCCACTTCAAGCATTGCAAATAGCCGAAGCATTGCACACATCCCAAGGCCAAAGGACCTGAGCAGGGGCTGGGGTGGGAGGTGGGGAGGGGATGATAAATTTCACTCCCATTTTTACAGCTCTGATTTAAACTCCATCTCCTTTCCAAAGAGCCCTACTGCTAAACTCTTCCTGGTAATTAGGCTCCTGAAGCTGAGCACTAACAAGGGGTGGGGGTGGGGGCGTCCCTCCAAACATCCCGTCTTTGCCTTCCTGGGTTGGCATCTTTCCCTTCGCAGGTTGGCACTGTGCAAGGATGGGACCTGATGAAACGCTGCCGCTTTTATCGCCTGCCTGTGTCGCGTTGGCTGTCCTTCCTGCAGCTGTGTTCCACCGCAGGCACTTCAATCGTCACTGCGAAGAGCCCCACCTCTGTGCCCCGGGAGGACGTGAATTCCTCTCTCGGCTCCCGTGCCCACTTCAAGCCATCTGCATGCCCTCCAGGGAGCGCGCCACCTGCCATCTTGATGTTCACAACCATCCAAAGCCTCCGGAACCACACTTTTGACGCTATTTATGCCCCCAGAGCATGAAACAGAAAGAAAGCCCTCTCATCTCTCTATTCTAACTGAATGTTCCGTAGGGGTTCTGGGGACAGGGGCCTATGTGAGCCCTTTTCCTAATTTCTCGTGGGCTTCCTCCTCCTTGGCCCTTAGTGATCCTTCCAGACCTTCTTCTCTTAAGACATTATTCCCACTCGTCTCTTTATTGCTTCTTTACTTCCAGGAGGCTTTTTGTGATTATGGACTCGATTTTGTGCTGTGTGGCCAGCCCCTAGCACAAGTGCTCAGTACGGGCTGGTGAGGTGAGTTCCCCCAAGGCCGCTGTCCCGCAGTCAGAACTAGGCCTTAGTAAAGCCGCATTCTGGAAAGGTTCTGTTAGCCTCACTCCAGGAACTGGAATCTTGTTTGCCAGAGTCCCTTGGGGGAACCCTCCAGGACAGATTTATAATTATAAAGGTATCCCGTAAGGTTTTTACTGTAGAATTTCTAAAGGCAACAAAGAATTGTTTGAGACTGTCTGTAGCTACACCACAGAATGAGAATTATAGACTGTTTACTGTAAAGTCAACTTAAGTCTAATTATATACCATGAACGACAGACACACAGTGGGCTTCTGCTATTAATTTCCAATCACTCCTCACCCGGGACTGGTGAAAATCCTCAGCCAAGCGTGGTTAAGGAAGTGTTTCCGTTTTCACCTGGTTGGGGTTTATCATCTCTTGTACTCAAGCTTCTAGGCAGTTCCTGCCCCACACTGGTCGGTCCTGGGAGACTCCCTTCCTTCCGTCAGGATTCCTCACGTCGAGATCTGTGCAGACCCCTTAGTTCTGCTTACGACCCTACACAGTTCAGATTGAAAATTAAAAAGGTAAACGTGGAGCAATTTGGGTGGGGTTCACCGCATGCCAGCACTAGAAGGGGCCCTAACCATTATGGGGTCCTGGCATGACACAGGTTCTATCTCCGGTGCCACACCCAGCGCGCTGAGGCCAGGCATTGCCGGAAAGCACGCCGTAACCATTTGGTGATTTGGCCACAAGGAAGGAATGAGGGCTGACGTGACATATGCCGCGTACTTGCCTCCTTGGGGAAAGACAGGGATGTGGCTGAGTGAAGGGAGGACAGGGTTCGAGCTGAAGATATCCCTGGCGTTTTAGGAAAATGGAGACCTGGGGGCCAAAATGGTGCTCATTTACTCAACATCAATGGATATTCACAATCACTTTCAGTCCCACAAGGCCAGTAGCAAAGTGAAAAACAGCAGCACGGGTGGCTGGTCACGAGCTGGCAGGCCGGGGAAGAAGAAGCCTAACTTCAAACGTTGGCCACAGAGGGGCAACTCAGCCGCGCGTGGGCGGGACGCCGGAGGCGACAGACTGCCAGCCCCGCCTCCCTCGGACAGGTGCAGCCAACACGGGCCCCATGTGTAGAAGAATCTTGACTCTCAACAGATTACTGCAAACTCTGTTGCGACTTTAGCAGAAGGGAAGTTGACGCTCTGTGAAGGCAAGTCACACTGGATGAAGGTTCATGAAAAACGCAGGTGAATGAAAGTTTAAGTATCTGAGGCAACTATTATGCACCTATTAGATAGGATGATTATTATGAATGGAAGGGTTTAGAACCACACGGGAAAATGCTTGTTATGACTTTAAGTGAAACCAGTTTTGTAAACCCAGGATGATCTCAATTAGGAAAAAAAAAAAGTGCTTCACTGGAAAAAGCCCTCTTTAGCCCTTGCTGGAGTAAGAAATGGTTAATGTGATGTATTAATGCGTCGTTATGTTGTTATAGCTCTTGGTGTTTTCATCTATCAGGCGTCAAAACACTAGCAGAATTTGTGTTGAAGGGCTGTGCTTGTGGGTGCAATTTTCTTTGGTTAGTTTTCTTAGATAATTCCTTCCTGTTTAATGCAGCAATATTAGAAAAGAAAGAAGAGTTACATAAAATAAAAACATTCATAATTCTACCCCGGATAGAAAACATTTGGGTGTTTTCTTTCCAGATATTTTGATATACAAACAGACACGTAAGTACCCTTATAAATTTATAAAGTTTGTAAATTTGGGGCCATTCTCTGCAGCTGGTGAATATTTATAAAGCTATCCGCCTCCCAGGGGATGGTGCCATCCTAGCCCTGGGGAAGTTGACGGGCTTCACACCCCATGGACTATTATGGGCAAAGGAGTGTGTAATCCAACCAAGTCTCTGTGTTGCATCTAGAAGAAGACATGAGACGTAAAAGCAAGATAATGGGCAAACTTCTCAGTTTCTGAAGTGGCGCCCTCCCCCACCCCCATCTGATGAGCTCTTTACTTTTGTCCTAGAAAAAATGGCAAAGGGCAGGCTGGCTCATCGAATCTCTCACCCCTGCCAAATGGTGTGTGGACAGGAAAATGTCAAGTGATCATACTAGAAGGATGTGGCCCAGAACAGTGCCCTCCTGGAGGAGGGGGCGTGCCAGCCAGGGTTCCCCCACCTTCCTGCGACCCAGATACGGGCCCTGACGCCACCCACCCTCTCCGTGTTGGAGATGTGTGCCCACCCAGTGGGGCAAGGCCCCAGAGCTCTCTAATGCTGCCACGGTAGACAGGTGAGGCACAGTAAGGAGGCTGATGAGGAACCGCCTCTTTTCTTTTGTTCCCAACCAGCTGCCAGGAGAGGCGTGAGAGGGAAGAGACCCCATCCCTGGGGGCGGGAGCCACTTTGGGGTCCTGTAGTAATTTCCCAGGCTGCTGTCACAAAGTCCCCCAAGCTAGGCAGCTTACAACAACAGAGATTTGTTTTTCACAGTCTGGAGGCTCAGAGTCCCAAATCCAAGTGGCAGCAGGGCCCTGCGCCCTCAGAAGCCTCCAGGGGAGGATCCTGCCCGGGTTTCTTGGCGAGTCTGGTAGCCCCAGGAGTTTCTGGGCATGTGGTGCGAAGTTAGAGTGTGTGTTTGTGTGTCCTTCTTATGAGGACGCCTGTCCTACTGGATTAGGACCCACTCTAATGACTTCATCTGAGCTTGACGCATCTGCAAAGACCCTCTATCCCTGTGAAGTCACAGTTACGGTTCAGGGGCGGGGGTTAGAACTTCAACATGTCTTTGTGGAAGCCAACGGAATTAATTCTCTATATCTATCTATAGCTATCTCCCTGTATCTGGAGGGACGATGAAACAGGACAGACTTGCTATCTAAAAATCCTGCCATTCTGCCTTACTCACTCCGTAAGATGCAGGAGATCGTCTTAGTATTTCCATGACGATTAGAGCTTTGGAAAAGTCATTTAACTTGTCTGGGCCTTGGTTTTCTCATTTATTAGGTGAGCTCAAGCAGAGACTTCTCAAGGTGTTGTGGCTGTGAGATTCTGGTAGGAATGAAGTGTCTTTGGGACAACCCTGAACCGCCCCCGCAAAATGCGGATCGGTTCTGTGGTTCCTGCCCGTGACGCCCAGACACATTCCAGGGACGTTCCTCCTCGCCTACAATTCAAGGCTCTTTGCCAGTAACGTGCAAAAATTTGGTATTCATAAGCTAAAATTAGTGTTCACATAGTTTGCTAAGGACTCAAATTTGTTTTTCCTCCTCTACTTTACCTAGGTGGAATTTCTCCGATTTTTGGAAGGAGTCTTTTTACTTGATTTTTCAGCAGTGGTGATGTGGCTTTCAGTGGCTGGTATTCTTACTTTTTATTTATAAATTACCACTGGGTCTGTGCTCTCATTATCCATTTTGGGCCGATGACAGGTTTTTGTTTGTCCTGAGTGGGTATTTCCGGCCTGTGTAATCGTCCACTGCCCGGACATTACATAGAAATGAATTGCAGGTCAGTTAAGCAATGGCTCATCTATCCCTGTTGCTAAGGGAGAGATAGACATAATCCCTGACTGTTTGCTTGTACAGTAGAGTGACCAGCCAGGCCAGTTTGCCCAGGAGAGAGGGTTTTGCTGGGATGCAGAAGTGTCAGTGCCAAAACCAGGAAAATCTGGGCAAGCTGGCATGATTGGTCACCCTGTTATTTACAGATTCTTCGTTGGTGGCTCACTTGCCTGTGCTATTCAAATAGCTTTCATCTTACACTCGAGGGTAGTAGAATAAAATTAGTAGGGTTATTTTTGAGACCAGAAGGCATTCACTTATAATCAAGTGGATAACGTCAGGTTCTTCTCTTTTTAAGACAGGCAGGAAGTGAGTCACGGATGTTGCATGTTCAAGTTCAACATCATGGATTCATCTGGTTCTTCTGTATTCTCTTCTCCTTCCCTTAAACCCAACCCCTCTAATTTATCCAGAAGAGACATGGAGTAGGTGGGGTGTTGGGCATCTTTGGCCCCCATTCAAGTAGGTATAGCCAGCAAAGTCTGGAAAGCCCTGCAGAAGGTTCATGATAATGCCCTCTCCTCACGCAACCAAGGCTACAAGTCTGCTCTGACTTGGTCCAAGTTTCTAGCAAACGCAGAGAAAGAATCACAGCTTCAGGAAGCATCCCTGGAGGTCCTTACTGAGAATCATCTAAAGGGTAGTTAGCTCTCCCCACCTTAGGAAGACTTTGACGTTGGTATGATCTCCTTTAGATGATGTCCAATACCGATCCTCTTATTTGGCTCCACTGTTTCAAGCGAAGGGGGAGGGGGAGGAGAGGGAGCGGCCATTTCTTTCCATGTTCATCTTAACATGTCAGAAGGAGGACGAGGGACTTTGCTTTTGACTTGATGTAATTTAGACCCTCCCAACAACCGCAAGAAGCATGACTGACCCTACTCCGTATATCAGGAGCCTACATTGAAATTCCAGCCCAGCATGCCCCCTCCTGGCTCAGCTCAAACCCTGGTCTCCTCACCGCTTCCCACAGCCTCTGAGGTCCCCTAAACCCCAGCATGCCACTCACCTGGACAGAGGTCACTGTCAAATCGTGAAAAGGCAGAAGACTTAAAAAGCCCAAACAACCCATTGAGAGGTTGACAATTTTTTAAAAAGATTTTATTTATTTATTAGACACAGAGAGATATCACAAGTAGGCAGAGAAGGGGGGGAAGCAGGGCCCTTGCTGAGTAGAGAGCCCGAGGCAGGGTTCAATCCCAGGATCCTGAGATCATGACCTGAGCTGAAGGCAGAGGCTTAACCCACTGAGCCACCCAGGCGCCCCAAGAGGTTGACAATTTAAAAATAAGACCGACACGTTCTCAGCTTGGAACGGAAGCTCCTGATGGACCCGCCTGCAGAACTCATTGCCCCCAATTTGCCCCAAGTCCTGGGTGACCCCTCCCCCCCGGCTGTATTGAGGGCTCTGTTGACTCATGGGGCATCGTGGCCACAGGAACGGAGGCTGAACCATCAGCAGAAGCAGCTCACAGCTCCTCTTTTATTTCTTTATGTTTTTGACTTGGAATATCTTTCCTAACACAAACATTTTTTCTGCCTTACATTTCTAGAGGAGTTGTCCTTAAAAGTGGGTAGGCGACCGTGTCGTGACCTAATTCCTGTTCAGCCATAAGACTTTTCTGGCAGGGGACAGACTCCCAGCATTCCAGTCGGGGTTAGTGGTGGGGCTGCTATTTATTTAACTGCTAATCCCACTTATGTGAAATTAATTTACTTGACTACTATAACTCCCCCTGCTTCCTGCCCCAGAGGGCCCCTATAATTTACACCTGACTGCCCTATTATGCTCCTGCTTCCGGGACTAAGGGTTGGGAGCTGGGTCTTGGGGTGACTCCCGTTAGGAGGTCGTTTATACAGAAGAGAGGCTTTCTCATTATAGACTGCGGAGAGTAACTGCAAAAGCAGTGGTGTTGGTTTTATTTTTTTTCCTCTTAATAATCAGTTCCCCTTTAGGCCATCCCTTCAAGGAAGTTTGTTTACTATTATTAACCTTCTTCCCAAACCAAATATGGGCCGCTCCAGTGTATACAGTGTGTGGATGAGTTTCTGCCTTCTCTGGGGGAAACCCAGCCCCTGGGTTGTCACCTGCCTCGATCCTTGATGAAATATAGGTCAGCTGCACAAACCCAGAGCAGGTGCTTCCAGCAGAGGTGTCTGGACAGCTCTTGAAATGGGAGGATCTAGGGGTCGCTACTTTCACAAGGTTTTACAAATCTCTAATAAAAGAGCAGGAGATGCTAACTATGCTCCCCAAATCCAGGTCCCATGGCCAGGGTCTCTCCTGTGGCAAGGGTGAACAAGGAGCCTTTGGCATTGATGCTGCTGGTGACAGGACTTTCTACAGAGACCAGAAGCCTCACAGGCTTCCTGCTGACACCCCCAAACTGAGCTCCTGGCCAGGGAACACAGCTGGGCGTGATGGTCTGAAAAACCGATTCTAGCGGCTTGGAGAGAAGATTCCATTCCTAGCTCACTCTCATCTCATTAGAGGGTTTCAGCAGAGAGCCAAGAGAGGGGATGCAGGCAGCCCAAAAGCTTGCCTTGGATGGTCTCTGCTAACACTCTGAATGTGGCCACTTAGACAAGTGAAGGGACTGGCCATCCTCTAACTAGTGTAAAATCCCCAATATCTTCTCAAATGAACTCCACGTTGCTTGTAGAACAAAGTCCACCTTCAGCCAGACATGAAATTTCCCAGTAGTTTGAGCCTTTGTTCCCTCCTATTTCCCATCACTGCTTTTCACAAATCCTCTTCCCAGCCAACCGTGTGTTCCTGAGCTCACTGACGCAGTGGATCCCAGCCCGCATTCTCTGCTCCTTCTCACCCCTCTGCCTTTGCCCCTGCATGGAGGAAGCAGGATGCGCTCTTTATCCTTTTCAGTCAACAAATCTTTTCACCCATGACGTCTAGGGCACTCTCACTGTAGCTCAGGTCCCTCTGCTGGAGGAAATTCTCCCTGAACCCGCCGGCTCACAAGCAGCCGTCTCTCCATTACTTTTCACTGGTGTGCTCTGTGCAGAATCACACGGGCCTGGAGACATTAGTGATACTTTATATGCATGTCCCTTGTCTCCCCCCCCACTAGAGTTTAGATGCTTTGAGACTAGAGATCATGGTTTCACATTCACCGACAGCTCTATACCTAAATCGGTCAACAATTAGTAGACTTGATTATGATATAACCATATCTACTAATTGGGTCCAGAGAGTAGCTTCTACTAATTGGGTCCAGAGAGTAGCTTGCTTAGACCATGACCTTGGGTGTGAGAAAGACTTCAACTCAAATCCTGTGTCCACTCACAGCTTTGTGACCTTAGGTAAGCTATTTAATGTCATTGGCTCGTTTCCTCGGTTATGAGCACAGACAACTAGTGTAATTGACTCCTGGGCTTGTTGCAGCTTTAAGGGAACTAACGTATGTGAAATGCATGGTCAGTGCAGTGCCTGACACAGGCACGGGACCCCATAAACAGCAGCAGTTAGTATTTTCCGTTTTTTTTTTTTCGGGGGCGGGGGCTGGTGCCCAGATACTTCTGCTACAGCAAGACTCGACAAATTGCAAATTAACAGACACGGTTTTAGAGGAGGCTCCTAGAGAGAATGTTGAAGTGAGTTTGGAAACCTAACAAGGACAGAAAGGAGAAGTTAACTCAAGTCTATTCCTACCAAGTTTTCAGGGTTTCGCAGGTGGACTAGTTTTTAGCTGATATCCCAGATAGTGCAGAGCTCTTCCCGGAGGCCAGTGAAGATTGACTGGGCCTGACTCTGAAAACCGTACTTGTCACCTGACCTTGAACGTAACAAACAGCCCCTGAGGAAGGTAGCTCCAATTACAGTCATGGAGTCGGAGGAACTCATTCAAGGCGGATTGATTTATCAGACCAGAAATACAGCTCAACAGCCCACACACCGATTCTGTCTTTGGCAAACTGCCCTGCCTGCTTCTCTCTCTCTCGCCCTGACATATTGATCTGTGTGTGTGAGTTGGTGTATTTTATTGTAGAGGGGTGTGTGTGTGTGTGTGTGTGTGTGTGTGTGCGTGCTGCTGTCCCAGAATGGCAGCCCTTCACTTGGGGGTCCTCTTTCTGAGGGATCTCCAAACCTGAGATCAAAGGAGATCTTGCTCCAGTTCTTCATATAGCAGCTTTAATTTCATCCCTTTGCTTCAGGTGGGCCCAGAATGTTCCAGACTGCCTCTTGCCCTGTCTGAACATTATGCTTCTGAGCATGGCAACATGTCATTCTGTAAGGAAGAAAGAAACCTAGCCTTTGTTGTGTGCCTCATGTTGTGCAAAATATCATGATCCCCATTACTCAGGAGAAACTGAGACTCAGACATGCAAAGAACCTTAGCCAAGGTCATATGTCCGTAGAGCCAAGATCCAAACCTGGGTGGGTCTGACTGTTGACCTCAGCAATGGCTGACTCCAGGCTTAGCCCAGCAAGAGATTTCATTACCACAGGGTCATTTAAAATGGGAATATTCTGAAATCTAGGGCCACAAATTAAATGTGTATCATCAGATACATTTTGTACCCAGATCTGGCTGTTTGGCCTCTCTTGGATCCTCTGTTGCTGTGTAACAAATTATCCCAAACTTAAAACAATACCCACAGTTTTTATAGGTCAGGACTTCAGGTGGGTTTAGCTGAACCCTCTGCTTGTGGTCTCGTGGGGCTGCAGTCAGGTGTTGCCCAGGGCTGCACCGTCCTCTGGAGACTCGACTGGGGAAGGAGCCATTTCCGAGCAGCATTCAGTTCCTTTGGACTGTAGGACTGAGGGCTTCAGGCTTCTTGTTGGCTGTTGGGTGGGGGCTGCTCTCAGTACATAGAGGCCATGTCAGTGACTTGCCATGTTGACCTTCCCAGTGGGGCCCCTGCTCTTTCACAGCCAGCCAGGGAGACCAAGCTTCCTGAAAGATGGGCACTATTACCTTTCGTGACACAGGTATTACCTATGACCTTTCATGACACATACATCCCATGACCTTTGTCATCATCTGTTGGTTAGAAGCAGGTCCCAGGTCCTGCCCACACTTAAAGGGAGGAGTCACACAAGGGCATGAACAGCAGGAAGCAGGGCTTATGGGTGGGGGCATCTTGAGGGCCTGTCCACCACATCCCTCTTGTCCTTTTCCTTCTTTTTTCCCTTTGCACCCTCCTCCTCACTTCCCATCCTAGTCTAGACTCAGAGCTAGGGCTTTGCCAGTAAGTAAGAGCTTTACAGTAATAATGTTAATAAGAAATATGATTTTGTGCCAGGCACCAAGCTAGTTTTCATTTCACCTTTCTATTCAAGTATAACACACATGCAGAAAACGGCAACATCCTGTGTGTAGAGCTCCGTGATTTTTTTTGGACACTGATCACATGCCTGTAACCATCACACAGATCAAACACAAGAATATTACCAGCAGCCCAGGGCCCTCCCCCATCTCCCTTCCAGTCCCTAACACCCTCAAGGGTGGATCGCTAACAGCAGAGATTACTTTTTACATGTTTTTGTACATTTTATAAATGGAAATCCGCAGCCCGTAGTCTTCTGTGTCTGGTTTTCTTGACTCAACATGGTCTTGGGTCATGTTGGTCTGGGTGTACTTTTCTAATTGCTAAATAGGATTCCATTTGAGTGGACCTAGCACAATTGACTTGTTTGTTCTACTGTTGATGGGCACGTGGGTGGTTTCCAGTTTGGAGGCCCTCATTCATGGGGGTTTAGTATGTGTCTTTTGTGAACGCATAATCACGTCTGCTGGATATATACCTCGGGCTGAGTTGGTGGGCTGCAAGGTACACATATTTTGGTGAGCTATGTTCATATATATAATCCTCACGTCCCCACTGTGAGGAAGGCATCTTCAGCCCCTTTATGCACAGCAGTATTTGAGCCAGACCCACGTTTCCTGAAGAGGTCCTGGAGGATGGGACCAGAGGAAAGGCCAACTGGCACAAGGGAGAAAGTGTAGGTCTTGGATCTGGTGTTTTCTCAGTATTGACAACTTGTTATGAGTTTTTTTTAAGAGACCCATTGTTTTTGGAAGATTTCTGCATGCCAAGCTACTAAGCAAATTCTGTTGGCCCCGTATCATTTAAGTCATCTCCCAATTCTCTTATTAGTCACAGAGCAGCTACAGAGCTCCTGATCTGACATCCTGCCTAACAGAACTGTTGTAATTTCAGATAAAACCAAAGAAAGTCCAGGTTTGGGTTCACCTTTGACATCTCCTTTCAGGAACACAGGGTTTCTGTGGGGCTGTTGAACCCCTGGTGATACGCTGCCCTTCCCCTTTGTGATATTTAGGGAACTGTAAGCGAGACTGATCTTCACTCTCCCACTAAGAAAATCTAAGACCCACACCATGTCTGAAATCCTTGGATTTGTGATCCATAAGTAGATATCAACACACAAGTAATTCATGTCTTTTAGACCAGGCCTGGATCATCACTTTAAACAATGTTTCAGAGCCCCATCCATTTACGCTGGGCTTGTTCTTCAGTTGAGATAGGCTGTCGGAAGGTAGTAAGGAGCATCTTCCAAACCGCCACCAAGTGGCCAGAAAGACTTCCGGCTACTGCTAACATTTGGGTGTGCTTGGTTCTTTCTCATTTGTCTCTGTCTATTCTTCCACTGTGTCTTTCTGTGTCTCTGCATGACATGTATGTCATTATGTCATACATATAGCTCTAATATGTCTCCATATATATGCATACATACACACACATATTAGGCATACCCATCACATCCCATCACATGCAATTACTATGATTCTTTTTTTTTTTTTTTAAGATTTCATTTATTTGACAGAGAGAGACACAGCGAGAGAGGGAACACAAGCAGGGGGAGTGAGAGAGGGAGAAGAAGGCTTCCCACTGAGCAGGGAGCCTGATGTGGGGCTCGATCCAGGACCCTGGGATCAAGACCTGAGCCAAAAGGCAGACGCTTAATGACTGAGCCACCCAGGTGCCCCTATTATGATTCTTTTAACTAATTCTCTATTTGGGGACATTTAAGCTGCTTTCAGTATTTTGCCATTGGCAGTAACACTTCATGCATATGCTTGTGCCTAAATCTTTGGGGGCATCTCTGACATTTTCCTTAGGCTACAGGCCAAGATGTTGAGTCACCCACCAAATAGGTTGCCTTTTGGATGTTGGTTTTTGTTTCTCATCAAATACAAATTTATGCCGCTGCCAACAATACGTGAGTATCCTCTCTGCTCACACTGGCGATTTTCTATTATAATAACTTTTCTCAGCTTTATAGGCAAAAAATGATAGTTTAGTTATAATTGCATTGCACTGATTCCTGGTGAGGTTAAATTTTTTTTCAGATTCGCTCTCCCTGAGTTTCTCCTCGTTTGCATTTCACGTTCCTTTTTATTTGATGTTTTTGCACTCCCCCACAGAATGCTGCAGGCAAGTCTCATCTCTGCTTTTGCCACCGATGTAGTATCAATGTCCCATAGAAAACTCTGCATTCCTAAATGCTTGCAAACAGAACATGTGACAGAAAATCGCACATTCCCAAGGCCCGCAGGTGGCTCGGCCAGCCACATCTGTCATTCCTCCAGCGAGGACCCCCGAACTCCCCCCAGGGCTATAAACCTCACTTCTCACACGGACTGTGGACACCATCACCCAGGGGCCTTCCGAGTAGGAGGGGCTGGCCATGTGACCTAATGACTTAAACAGGTGAGGTTCACACACGCTTTGGGTTTTTACACAGTTGTGCCTCAGAGGAAGTGTCCCCCACCGCTCTGGGGAAATGGGCAACAGTAAATCAGGTAACAATACGGGACTGACTTATTTATCCTTGTAAGAGTTTCACATTCTGAACTCAACAAGGGACCCATTGCCCGATCCACGGCCAATTTGCAGTCAGCACTTAGGGAAAGTTCAGTCCCCCTTGCTCAGCCAGGGCTGGGGGAGGGGTGCTGCTGGGGGCTCGTAGGAGCGAAGGCACCCCATAGTGCGGAATCCGGTCCATCGATTGTATCTCTTGGTCTGGACCAAATGTTATCTTCCCAGAGACGGGAAATCACCAAACAGTGGGAAACGAATTCTCTTTCCCTTCTTTCCATGTGTCCTCTGAGTTCTGCCCCCATGAAGGGGTGTTTGCCTGGGCAGCAGCTGTGAATCACTCAAGTGGAAGCAGATGCAGAAAGCTACTCTTTCTAGCCTTTGGCTGGTGCTAGTTAGCAATCAAGGCCAAGGATAAACTCAATGTCCCATCATTGTCCTTATAAGAGAATATTAGACAGATATTAAAAATGTTTTTAATGAATTTTTATGACTGAAAAATGCTCACAACATGAATTAAAACTAAATGAAGATGTAAAGCCCACATTCAGAATACAGATCTTCATCCAAATTATCTAAAAGACTATCTGGAAGTAGTGTAAACAGTAATGTGTAAACAGTAATGGTGATTTTCTCTGCAGGCAGGATTATGTTTGCATTTTATGTTCTTATTACATTTAAAAGTTTTCCTACATCCTATAAGCTTTTTGACTTTTATTCTGCCCCCTCCCCCACCCAAGCACTGACACTCTGAAACACCAGATCAGATGTGATGGGCCCCAGGCCTGCGGGGATTAGGCTGGGTCCTATTTGTTCTTCAGCTCTGCTCTCGGCAGGCCTGTGTTGGGAACGGGGTGTGCTGAGACCAGGGGAGACATCCACAAGGCAACTGACTTTGCAGAGAATGAGGGCCCGTCTGACTACGGATTTCAGCCAGCACTTGCCCTCAACCCCACATGCTTCTTCCTCCCTGTCTTCCAAACACTTCCCTGTCCTCCCAACCCCTGCACTGCCCTGGGGGGCCCTGGAAGAAACCTGTGAGGGGTTGAGGGCAAGTGAGAAAAGTGTATCTCAGAACCCAGACCAGAACCAGATTTCCAATAAGGTCACTTGTGCTGGAACTAAACAGGGACCGTAGCCTGGCAGCCATTCTTCTGGAAAAAGCTCCGCGATCTCTTAAGATCACTCTGTTCTGCCATAGTCATGCTACCACTAGCCGGCTGGTTTCAGTTCTGGGTGCCAGGTTAGAAAAAGAGCGTGGAAGAGCCCGCCTTCTGCAGAATGCAAACCCAACAGCAACGCCTTCACCAACAGGCTTAGCAGCCGGGCTGCCGCCTGCACTGAATGCCGATCGTGCACCTGATCTGGGACCAAGGCATGACCTGTTGTCTTGTTTGATCTTTGAGGCATCTCCTGTGCAGATGAAAAATCTGAGTTGAGCACGATTAAGTAATGAGATGGTTATATCCTGATCTGTGCAAGTCTTCCTGGGTAGGGGAGGGAGGAGACGCCCAGGGAACCTTCTGCCTCCCTGCCCCCGACAGGGCCCCCCTGGACCGCAGCAGCCCTGGCTGCTGGAATTGAGAAGCAGGGTGGAGAGCTGCGTGGCATATGGGGCATCTGTGTGGATCTTTCTGGTCAAGAGTGACGACCCAGCTCACTTGAGAATAACACAGGTTTCCAACTGAGGGGTTTACTGATGCATCAGGTGTAGCTCATGGGTGTGATTCCTCTTGAACCAGGAACGTGAGCTCCCACGTGGCCCTCACCTGCACGCACTTCATCCTTACCCTTGACTGCTGCTGCCTGACGGTGTTTTTGATGGCTTGAGATGCCAAATTTCACTCGGACCCCTGGCCCCTATATGGCTTTGTGTCCCGTCAGGGAACTGGGTCATTTCTTTCAGTTTTCCAGGAGTGGGACAGCAGCAGATGAGACCTCCCCAGGGCTGTCCCCAGGTCCAGCTGGTAGTGGGACCCAGGGGTGAGGAGAGATGCTTGCATTGAAGCCTTGAGCTTTGGACTGCTTAGAGCCGATGTGCAAAGGCTGAGTACCCCAGACAAGCTTATCCCACCCATTACTACATAGTCATGTGCACTGACTAACACATAGAAAAAGCTAAGATGTAGAAAAAATGCAAATATCTACCAGTACATAGAAAATATATAGAAGAAAATCCACAAACTATCTATATAAGACCCTGTTTTTAATAAAACACCACCAGTCCATCTAGGAAGTCAGGGGTGCAAGATTAACAAGTGTCAAACGTAACCTGTATGTGGCTTGAGCACGAGGGCTTGTTGGTCTCCAGCTGTATCCTGGATGCTAACCCCACAGGGACTTAAAATCTCAAGGTCAAAGTTGGTTCAGGGTCACATGCTCTTGAGGTCTCTGAAGACAACTTGGGCTGCATTGCGTCCAGCGGCTCCCATGACGCCTCCTCCTGGAAGACAACCACCGGAGAAGCTAAGTTGCGCTCACAGCCCTCCCCAAAGAGCCTGCTGGGCCAGGGCTCACAGAGAAGCTGAGCGCCGCCTGGACTGTGGGCATCAGAAGCCCCCGGATGACTACTAAGACAGATTCCAGGCTGGCCTCTGGGCAGGGGGCCCAGCGTGTGGTCCAAGCAAGTGCGCCCTTCAGTCTGGAAGCGGGTGAAACCGACTCAGGGTTCAAGGGGGAAGGGTGGGGGCACAGACCTCTCCCGGACGTGTCCATGAGGAAGGGCAGCCTTGGTGAGGTCATCTGGGCTTGGCAGAGAGGCTGGGAAGAGTTTTTAAATTGAGAAACACCTTACCAACCTGTACGGGTCTAAACCCTGGAGGGGGGATTCAGGGACACGGGTCTCTCTCAGCCCAAAGTCGGCATTTGGATGCCGCCTCTGCGACCTATTCTCAGACCTCACAAGGAGGAGGTGTGAGCTACCCCGGAGGGGGAGGGTGCGGCCAGCTGGCAGAGCCCCCCACCCTCGGTTCCTGCGCTCCAAGAAGCCTGAGTATGGGGGATGGCTTGTTCTTGTAGGCGGTCCCTGCTCGCAGGCCTCTCCCCTGCATCCCTCTACCGCTGATCCTAGTGGCACAGGAAAGAGGCCCCGGGGCACTCACCCGGGTGGGCGCCGCTTCCACAGAGATACAGGCCCCGGAGGGGACAGCGGTAGCTGGAGTGCAGGGGCGCAGGGCGGGCGAAGTAGAGCTGGTCCAGGGTCATGGCGCAGTGGAAGATATTCTGCGGGAGGCGGGGCCACAGTGGTTAACGTAGGAGTGTTAGGGGCTTTACCGCCTTTTTGATGCCCCCCCACCCCCGGCTTAGGAAGGTTCTTCTCCTTCCAGCATGTTCTCTTGGATTCTTATGAAGCAGAAAGGGGAGGGGAAGAGCGAGAACAGGTGCATATCCTTGCTCTGGGGATGGAGTTTTCCAGAAGCAATTTTCAGGAGGAAAGAAAGGTGAGCATCTTCAGAGCAGAAAGGAACTGAAAGGGAAAAGAAGAGGGAGATTTTAAGGGTTTTGCTGAGAACTATAAATCCTCCTCACTGTGTTTGAAGAATGGGGGGTCTGACTTATTTTGGCAGCTGGCTCACCTTCCCTTGGCCCAGACACCCACTTGAGCCTGGGCCCTGGGGAGGGGGGGGTTCATATCCCAGAAGTCACTGTTGATGGCAGGCAAGGGGCAGGGGACTCCAGCTTGGTTCTGCTCCCCTAGCCTGTGTCAGAGCTGCCAGGAAGTGGGGAGCAAGTGCCAGGATGGGGTAGGGGGAGGTCAGACTTTCAGGACAGGTCTGGACAAGAAGACTGACGCGTGGTGGACATCACCACGAGGATGTCCTTCCAGCTAACGCTCTCAGCATGTCCCGAGCTGAGCTCTTGTCCTCCTCTGCCCAGTCTGCTTTCTCGCACCTTCCCCGCCTTGGTGGGCGGCATCACCTGCCCTGCCTGGGCCTCCAGGCGACCCTTCCCCTCACCTCTGCCCTGACCTCTGCCTGCCTGCCTGATGCCTCCCCCATCCCTCTGCTCTGCCCCCTCACCCCCCAGTGCCTAGTCTCCTGTGCTCTATTTCCAGACCAGTGCCGTCCAATAAAAACATAACATGAGCCACATATGTAATTTTTATTTTCTAGGATCCACATTAAGATTTAAAAAGAAACCAGTGAAACGAATGTCAATAATATATTTTATTTAATCTAATAGATCCAAAACATTATCATTTCAACATGTGATCAATATAATAATTATTAATGAGATGTGTTTCATTTTCTTTCATCCTAAGTCTCTGTGAGGTGCTGGGCGGGTTGCCTGTGTAGCCTGGCTCTGTTTGGTCTCACCCCACGGAAGCCACCAAGAGGAACACGAAGCTGGTGGCTGCCTTGTGGACTGACCTCCTAGCTGCTCCCTCTAACCCCAGTGTCAGCGAGGTTTTGCAATCAGAGAGGCAAGTCCAAGGACATATTGCCTTAAGAGGGGAGTTCCCTCTGAAGAAAGCCAGATGGGAGCGGTGGCCACGGGTGTCCAGACAGAAGGGGGCCACAGTCTTGGGGACCTGCTCAGCGGGCACTGTCTCTCCTGTCTGATCTCCTTACTCCTCCCCAAATCCCCAGGTTGGACCACTTCCCTGTCCCCTTCCACTGCGGTCACCGCACCATCCTCCCTTCCCAATTCAGGGCGGGTGTGGAGGGACAAGAGAAAGCTGAGCGGGCATGCCAAGGGGGGGGGGCGTGGGGAGAAGAAGGTGAGAGAGACCCCTCGTCTTTTTTTTTTTTGAAGATTTTATTTATTTATTTATCAGAGAGAGAGAGAGAGAGCGAGCACACAAGCAGGCAGAGTGGCAGGGAGAGGCAGAGAGAAGCAGGCTCCCCACTGAGCAAGGAGCCTGATGCAGGACTCGATCCCAGGCCCCTGGGATCATGACCTGAGCCAAAGGCAGCGACTTAACCGACTGAGCCACCCAGGCGGCCCTGAGACCCCCAGTCTTAGACTCACCCCTCCAGGAAGCCCGAAGACTCTCTCCAAATCAGGTGGTGTGAGGATGTCCCTGCCTACCACTGAGCTCTTGAAGCCAGGGGCGTAGGCCTCGATGCAATCAAACACTGGGCACCAAAGAGCAGAGAAATGAGACAGCGTGAGGAGGAAGAAGAGGAGGCGCTAGGATTCTACAGCTTGGCAAATTTATGAAAATTCATTAAACTACACACTTAAAATGAACTTATTTTACCACATACAAATCATATCTCAATAAGCAAAAAATAAAAACAGTCCAGGGCAAATAAATAATCATTACAAAGTCCTATGGGTCTACCCCACTTTCCCACCTGCTCACCCCAAACCTAACTGCAAAATTACTCGTCTCCCACAAATGTGCAGAGCTTTCTTCACCTCCTTGGTTTGTTCAAGTTGTTTCTTTGCTTGGAATGCCCACCAGTGCCTGGCCAACTCCTATTCATCCTTTAAAACCCAGCTCAAATGTCCCTTCCTTTGGAAAGCGCTCCTTGTCTGGTGAATAGCTTCCTCCCTTGGTTCACACAGTACGTTGTCTTGTAAGATTGGTTCCCCCAAACCCCGTCTGGGTTGTGAGCAACCTAAGGACAGGAACTGCGTCTTTTAGGCTTTCTTGGCCCAGTGCCTGTTCCTGGCAGGCACTCACTGTGTTGACTCAGCTTCTGTTGGGTACTTCTCTCCCGCTGGGAAGGGACTGAACAGGTGTTAACCCTGAACGGGGCAGTCAGGAGGGGAGGGGTCCCAGCTGTCAGGAGACAGGACGGTCTGTCCTCTTTACCTTTGTCTGCATAGGCGCTTCTCTCCTGCTCATCCCACACCTTGCCTCCGGCCAGTGTGTAGGGAGTGTACTGAGTGAAGAGGGAGATGACATGGCAGCCGGGGGGAGCCAGGGTGGGATCCAGCGCGGAAGGGATGCAGAGTTCAATCATAGGCCTGCCGCAGGAGGAAGAGAGACGGTCAGGCGTGAAGAGCGGCAGCCGCCCTGAGGGAAGGGGCTGGGAGTGGTGACAGGGACAAAAGGAAGGAAGGCCTAGGGTGAGATGATGGGCTTCTGCGAGGCTGTGGTGGCTGCTTGCCTATGTGGGGTCCGTACCCCCTGGGACGGTCCAGACCAGCCGGGGCAGCTCCCAGCCCCTGATGAACCCCTACACCACCACTGCTCCCAGCAATCAGGTCCCTCCTAGCCTCCACCTGTGTGCCTGTCCCCACCAGCCTCCACCGCAGCCTCCACTCTGATGGTCTCAAACCTCTCCAGGGCCCAGCAGACAGCGCCCTTGAGGACAGGGGCCAGGCCCAGGGCAGCAGGTGCCCAGGTGGCCAGATTTCAACCCAGGTTAGCACTGTCTGCCCACCTTTCCCTGAGCAGCCTGAACAAACCAGAGCTGCTGGGGCTGAAGCCCCCCAACAGAACCCCGACCTGTCCTGCCGCTCCTCTGCTTACAATGCTGCGTCTACTTGGAGCACACTTCCCCTCTCATCTCCAAATACGAGCACCTTCGAGGCCATGTGAAATGCCCTTCCTCCCTGCCTCTCTCACTTGCAATGTATCCTATGAACCTGGATGTCCCCTAGGCATCTCCAAAGCAACTTGTCCAAACCCGAATGCCTAAAGCCTGCTCCTTCCCCTACACAACAGGTTCCCCCTATTTATAAAGACGAACACCATCCTCCAGTGACACCTCTTTAGCTCAACCCCACTTCCCATCCAACAGCACATGCTGCCAGCTTCACCTTCACCTTCAAATACCCAGTATCTGGCCACTTCTCGTCACTTCCACTGTCCCCACCCTGGTCCAGGCCATCGTCTTCTGTCCTTTGGATTCTGCAACAGTAATCAATTGCAACAGATGCCTTTTTTTTTTTTTTTCCCCCCTCCCAGCAGTGGCCAGAGTGATCTTTCCAAAATGGAAGTCAGGCTTGGCACAAACTTTCCAAGAGTAAAAGCCAGGAGAGGCTGATAAGGGCCCGGCTGCTGCTCTGGGACCCTTCCTTCCTTTCCTTGCTTCCTTCCTTTCTTTCTCCAGCCTCTCTGGCTACATTCCTGGGCCTCCAACACAGTAGTCCACGCCTGCCCCAGGGCATTTGCACATGACTTGCCCTCTGTCTGAATGTTTTTCCTCAGATATAATGTATAAGACCTTTGTGCTCATTACTTTGGTTCTCAGCTCAAATGCCATGCTGTCAGAGATGCCTTTCTTTCCTGACCTCCTTATGAAGACTAACGAACCATTGCTCCTCTGACCTGAAGTCAGTGAACTGAGGGCAGAGGCCATGTGGACTTTGCTTGCTGCTCTGTGCTCAGGTCCCTGGACTAAGCCTGGCAGAGTAGAGGCTTGGAATATTTATGAATGAACAGGGCTCAATCCTCTTTATGTCATGCTATAAATATTTGCGTGCCTGCCCTAAGGTAAGTTTTGTGCCTTCCTGCCCCTGCCTGACCCCTGACTCCCCTAACCCACACTCAATATGGAGTCCCACAGAGAACAAGTTTTCAACAAGCTTTGGCAGACAATTGATAGTATGGAAAGGTACTTGCTCCTATAATATCCCTGCCTGTTCCCAGGATGGAGATACAACTGGGGTGGGAGGTAGGAAATGCTCTTAAAAGTTTTGCATGAAGGCAGCTTATCAGTGACAAGAAAATACAGAGCAGGGGGATCGGAGGAGTGTGTGCCCTCTGATGGGCTGCCGAGTCAGAGAGACCCCTTCTCTCCCAGTAAGCATTTTCTCCAGTTCTCCCCAAATGCCAGTGCTCTTCTCTCTGCCATCCTTTGCCCCTTCTCCTGATCTGTGACACTTGGCCTCCCCGTGTCCTTCTCTTTACTCCCCACCTGCCCTGCCCCATGGATTCATCGCCTGGGATGAACTTCCTATCCGTAGAACTTAAGTATGGATTTAGGTAGATCTAAGACACTGACCGTTAAGACCCACGAAGAAGAGGCAACCTCACTTGGGTCTAGATAGTCACTCTCCCTTCCTCAGCCCATGTGTGTAGGAGGGTCACAGGGGACACAAAGCCCACAGCACACCCACCTGTGGGAAGGCAGGCCATCCACGGCATCTTGGAAGGCCTGGTGGAGGAGGAGTGTGTCTTCACAGTTCAGGTGGATGGAGCACTGGTGATGGGGCCGTGGCTGGCCTCCGGGAGCATTGGGGGCCGCCAGGAAGTCAGGCAGCCTGTCGACAGCCACTGAGGGACCAAAGAGGAGGGTGAGAGCCCAAAGGCCTATGTCCTTGGCCTCCTGGATCTTCCTTCTCTACCCATCACCCTGCTCGCCCAAGTAGTGGATTGAAAAAAAAAAAAAAAAAAAGTATGGGGGTGGAGGGAAGGGGGCTGGTCAGGGGATAGAGATGATGATGTAAGTCAGTTTTTCCCAAACTTGGAGATTTCTCACTCAGATAATGTCAAAAAAAGACAGCTCTGCAATCTGTGTGCCTCTTACCATTGATCTTGGTAACAGGTGACTTGGTGTCCAGCTGGGAGATCCTCTCCACAAACTCCTTAGGAAGCCATTCCTGGAAGAAGGTTCCATGGAAAGGCCTGGGGATGGCTGAGACCCCCAGGGGGGTGCCGCCTTCCTTCGGTGAGGGTGGTCCCTCAACCTCCACTGCCAGAAATTCCTTCCATCGTTCAGAGCTCAGCCAAAACCCCTCCTCTGTGAAGCTCCCCTGCACCGCCCCCCCGCCCCCCTCCAGCTTATCACTGATCACTTCTTCCTTTGACTTCCCACAGCAAATGCAAATGGCGCACACCAACTCCTACTTTGGACATGGCCAAATGGCCGAAGGCCACCTTTCTCCTCTGGTCTGTAAGCTCTTGGATGTCTTGATTATCTCAGAATTATCTTGACAAGATGCTTTTGAACTGATGTTTGTTGAATTTTCCTAGTGGAATTACTCAGAAAACCTGATGTCTTGTGCCCTCAGATAGTCCCAAGAATGGTTGGGAGCTCCATACTCACAGACATATTATTATATGTTTTGGGGACAGGGAAGGTGCGATCGGTTGCAAAAATTGTCCCCAGTCCTCACCCCTCGCTGTATCCACACACCTTTGTAACATCTTCCCACTGTGACTCTGGGCTTGGGACAAGTAAAAGGCTTAGCCAGTAAAAGGCAAACAGAATCCTGAAAACCACCTGCATGAGTGAATTTGCTCACTTTTGGCTTCTGCCAGACCCCGAGAACCTGCCTGGACTTATCATCCTGGACAGTGAAAGACATGTAGAGCAGAGCTGGTCAACCTGGTTATTCCAGCAGAAATTGTCTTGGGCTAGTGCCAGGCAGCCAACCTGAGCACAGGAGTGAGGCCAGCCAAGACGAGCAGGCCCTACCAGCTGACCCACAGCTGATGGAATTTGCAAGAGCAAGCCCAGATCAGCCGAACTCAGCCAAGTTCAACTGAATTCTTGCATTCTGCGTGCCAAGGCAGGACTTCTTACTAAACATCCAGAAGCTGTGCTATGGTTTCATGCAGCACTGATAGGCCCAGACAACCGACACAGAAGGAATCAGAGTTCGTGAGAGCGGTAAGTCAGGGGAGTAGGATAACTCCGGATTAAAAGTCAGACCTGGGTTCTAAATCTGGTTCTGCTAATTGCTAGCTGCATGCCTAGGTCATCTCCTCCGCCTGGACCTTTCTCCCCACATCTGAGGCTTCTTCCCTGTTTGCTACCTGACTGTTGGGTCAGGGGGAGAAGGACTGGCTTCCCCCAGCGCAGAGACACCTGGTGCTTGCAATCCCAGCCTCATGAGGTCCTGGAGCCCTTGACCAACACCCCACGCAGTCGTCTTGCCTCCAGCCCCCAGGGCTCACCTGCGGTGTCAGCTTCAGGAAGGTGGCCTGCGGGGAAGCGTTGGACAGCACCACTCGGCTCCTCACCTCCGAGCCATCCTGCAGCACGACTCCTTGGGCGCGCCCTTCATTGCTTACCAGCACTTTCGCCACTGTCTAGAACCCACCAGAGCGAGGCCCCAGAATCCCCCCAGGAAGGAAGATACAGGTTGGATCTTGGGGGGATTTCCATTGTCCGTGCTGCTCCGGATGCTCCCAGCTTCCCCACCTGAACCCACCCTGCGGGGCTCTGCGGCAAAGCGCGGAAACCTCAGTCCACCCACACCAACGCAGAGGCTCAGCTCTAATGGGCGTTAGGGGTTCCGGGGCATTCAAAGGGAGGTGGTCAGAAGAACTGGGACCTGATTGACAGCTGCTCAGCCAAGAACAGGCTGCATAAACTCAGCCCCTTGATTCCAAAGCCCCACTTTGTGCATGGGTAAAATGAGCAACCTTCCGAATTTAGGATTTTGTTCTATGCTGGGATCCCTATAGATCATCAGGATAAGGGGTGGGCGGGGATTCACCTTTTCAGTGAAGACGCTTGCTCCGTGTGCCGTGGCTGAGCTCATGATGGCTTCCGAGAGGGCACCCATGCCACCCTGGACATAGCCCCAGGCCCCCTGCACGCCCTCCAGGCCCCCCATCACGTGATGTAACAGCACATACCTGAGGACAGACCACTGGGGTCAGTGGTTGGAGGTGCAGTTTAACTCTCCAGAGCTCTCGGTGCAAACAGTCCTTTCCTTCTGGTACCTTTAGCCTCTCCCTCCCGCCATGCTGCCTTTCTCATCAGCCTAAAATGGGCTCTTGGCTCCTGTAAGGCCTGTTGCCTCACGCCCTACATCCTCTCCCCAGGCAAATGCGTCTACAGGCAGAGCCATAGCCCCAGCCACACGGCGGTGATCCCACACCCGCAGCCCTAACTCCCTCCTGAGCGCCGGCTACCCCAGATATCTCCCCGGAGTGGGTTTTTTTTTTTTTTTTTCCCCCACAGGCAGCCGCAACCCATCTCTTTCCCCATTCCCCAACCTGTTTTTCCTTCATTCTCCCCATCCTGTGATGGCAGCTTCCGTTTCCCACAGGAAGCTGGGCGCCAGTCGTGACTTGCACCTGTGCCTCACTCCCTCCATGCAGTCAGGCACCATCAATCTGCCTCCCAGAGAATGTTCCTGTTCCCGCCCCCTGAGGCCTCCTCCCTGGCCCAGGTCTCTCCTCCCTTCCTTCAGCTCCCACAGTGATGTCCTCCTGGTTGGACCACATTCTCCCACTCTTTCCTCCCTGCTGACCTGGAGCCCCATCACAAAACCCAGCCGAGTCCTGTCACTTCTCTCCGGGGATGCCTTCGCCGACTCGGCGTTGCCCTCGGTGGCATGGCCAGTCTCTGGCTCCAGCTTCCTCCCTCCCCATACCTGTCCCTTGCAGTCTGCAGTTCTGCCAAAGCAAACAGCCACATGGTCCCGGCTCAGCCCCCAGCGCTTGCACGGACTGATCTGGCCACCTTGAAGCCCCTTCCTCCCTCGTGTCTGTCCTGAGAGTCTCAGATTAAATATCTCTTCCTCACGGAAGCCTTCCCTGACCCTGGACAGCATGGCTTCCCTGCTCCACCCCCTGCCCAGCCCTCACAGAACTCCACTCTCGTCACTCACCCTGTGTCTACCCCTCCTATGAGGATCTCAGTGCCCTCCACGCCCTGGCCCTGCGCCTGGCACAGGTAAGGGCTCCATCAGTATTCACTGGAGGGGTTAATGAGGAAACAAATTACTTAAAAACACATTTCACACACTGGGCAGTAGCTTTGCCTCCAGGAGAGCCACAGAAAAGAGGCCAGGAGGCCCCAGTAGAAGATCCAAATTGGCGGGTGGATCATAGAGTTGGCCAAGGTGGGGCCGCCGTTGCCAACCCCCTTTTCCATGGCCCTGGGGAATTTGGACCTGGCTTAGTGTGTGCTGAAAAACCACTTCCAAGGGTGGTTCTTGTCCTTTGAGAGAAAAGCCACGTTGACAGCTTCTAGCTGCATCTTCTGATGTCCTGGAAATGGCCCAACACTTGGCAGCATCCTCTATCCTAACACACGCTTGCGCACACTCCCTCCTCTCCTGCTCCTGAGAGGGGCTCCTTAAGTCACACCATAGGTACAGGCTTCACTGGGTCTTGCTGCCCCCTCTTGGCTCAACACCCCCCCCCACAAAAAAGGGAAGGGCAGCACCCCACCCTGATGAAGGTGTCTGGTGTGCGTGTTCTGGAACCCAGGGAAAGGATCTGTGGGGGACAGAAGGGCAGTGGAACTTTGTGGGAGGAGAAGGGATAGAAAGAGGAGAGAGAGAGAGAGGAGACGGGGTAGAAGGGAGAGAGAAAAAGAAGGAGGAAGAGGAGGGGGGGAAAGAGCTGTTCATGTTGGGCTCCCACAGTGGGAGAGAGGCTTTTCCCGCTGCAGCAGGAGAGAGAAGTGGCTACGAAGGAAGATTCTGGAGGGCCAGCTGCAAATCAGCTCTGCCACCACCAGCTGTGTGACCTGGGGCAAGACCTGTCCCTTCCCTGAACCATGGCTCCCAGGTGTTGCTTTGAGGGTTCGATGAGCACTTGGTTTCGTGCCTGGTTCGCTGGTGGAGCAACAGCTGTTAGCACCCTTGTTGGGAGAGTCGCTTTGCGCCCGCTGCAGCCCATGGCCCCCGTCCCGCACTCACCCGCTCCCCGGAGTGTGGGGACTTGTCATGGCTCCGATCACAGCATCTGTGGCCAGAGTGGCTTTTAGGGGCTCGGACTCAAACCACTGATCCAGCACCTGGGACAGCAAAATGTCAAGGAGAAGGGCAGAGGGGCCTCAGGGGGAGCGTCTCCCTCCCTGTGAGGTCCAGCCCGAGGCTGGGGAGCCCCTTACCTTTGTAATTGGAGCTGTGAGGACCTGGTAATACTGGGGCAGCTGGGCTCCCAGCACGCGACCTAAAAGAGAAGACCCGTAAAACAGAAATCGAGACAGGCAAGGAGTCCTTCCCATCTACAATATCTCTGTTCCTATTTCTTTCTCTGCAAAATGGGAGTGATATTTCATATCCCCAAGGGCTACTGTAAGGAGTAAATGACATATGTACAGTGTTTGCAAGTTCACGGGCATGAATACATTTTAGTGCTTGGAATTATTTTTGCAAAGTGTTAACTTGTACCTTAGTCTCTTACTTTGAACTCTTTAAGGCCCGCCCCAGGGAGGTTGCCAGCTTGGCGCGTCCACTGCTCAGAAGCTGATTCACACCAGCTCAGGGACTAACTGGACAGTAAGGCCCCCAGGGCACAGATTGTGATCTCTAGCAATTTCAGCCCCAGTGCCTGGCTTAGTGTCTGGCACTAGAACTTGCTTAATAAATTTCACCACATAAGGCTCTTTGGACAGGTCTTCTGAAAGGCAATGTCGACTTTTATATTTCGTGATAGATTCTACTGGCTCGGATCCTTCCCATATCCACACACTTTTTCTTGCAGCTCCACAGCGCCTCCAACTGCAGCTGGGCTGATCTGCCCTGCTCCTTGACTCTGGGCTCACCCACGTGATTTACTTGGGCCAATGGGATGTTTGCAAACCGGATGCAAACAGATGCTTGAAACTGGCCTGCTCCTGCACCCTTGACCTCTATGCTTCTGCCATTGATGTCAGACAGCCAGGCCTGGCCCAACTGACTGTTTCCAGGAAGAGGGTGGGAAGCCCCTGGAGTACAGGTAGGTTGACTGATGTGCCCCAGTCATAAACCCACATGTGAGACCAGTCCAGACCAGACTGCATGGACACGTGAGAAATAGATGTTTATTTTTATGTGCTACTTGAGTTTTGTAACTGCTACATAGCAATTTTGTATGAGCTAACTCATTCAGGGCTTTTCCAGAATGCAGGAGCTAACCTGGCCTTCATATGGTGGAGGAATGGTAGAAAATAGCAGCATGTTTAGTGAAACGTCCCTTCTCATACCTGTGGCAGACATCACTAGTTCATCACAGAATTTCTTCTTGCTGAGACCAAATCTAGCATCCTTCGTGTATGGGGACATCCCTTCAAACTCCCTTGGCCCCTGTCTCTCATTCTAGCCAAGACTGTGGTTACAAGCTCCATGCAGGCTTTAAGTCAGCCTCACACCGTCAAACCCGACAGCATCTCACCTCAGATCTATAGGATGCGTCTCTTCATCTCGTCCCGAGGGGGGGTCTCTGGCATCATGACTGGACACACAGGAGAACCCACTTGGCAGAAGTTAATGCTCCAGGTGGGAGTTAAGCCCCGTGGAGCAATCTGGGACCAGTGGGGGCGTGAACCTGTTGGACCAATGTGTCCCCTTTTCTCTTGGGAATGGTCTTGAGGTGCCCCTCGTGAGGCTACGTGGGTGGTCTCCCTAAGAGCTAGCACCCGTCGCCTGCGGTGGTGACCACAGCAACAGCAGCACCCCCCGTGATGGACTCTTCCTCCTTCCGCACCCGCCCTTCCCCTTGGGGTCCCCTTCCAGATGAACTATGTGCACACCAGCCTCCGTCTCAGGCTTTCTATCTCGGGCAGCGAGGCTAGTACCCGCTTGGCACAGTGCTCCGGGCAGCCCCTATCCACTGCTGGTAGTGGGCAGGCGCCTAAAGGTTCAAGCTCATGTCCAATCATCCAGAAAATGGGCCCAACTCCCCAAAGGTCACTCATTAGAGCTGATGCCTGCACCTTGGACTTACCTGCCTGCAGCAGGGGCTTGAGCGCGGAGAGCGCCTGGAGCCTTTGCAGCAGGGAACCCCTGTGGAAGGCCTCCGTGTCCACGGGGGCTGCGTCCAGCAGAGGTTCAATGGCTAATGCCATGCGATTCATGAACGCCTCATATTTGGGAAAGGCCTGGAACAGAGAGCTCTGAGTCAAGGCCCCCTCGCTTAGCATCCCACAGGGACACTGCCCCCACGCTCCGGCCTCCATCCCACCCCCACGTGGCCTGCGGCTCCTAGCTGAGCCTCCGTGGCTCCTCAGGCCTCATGCCCAGCCTGGGCTCAGTTGGGCCGTGGTAAATTACTCCCAGTTCCAGGCCTGCGAGCTGATGTCAGCACTGGGGGAGGCCAGAGACATCCCGAGCACACGAGCCACCAGGGTGCTGGGAGGGACAAGGGGTTGTGCTGGCTGAGACCAGCTGTCAGCCACAGAAAACTGGCGAGTGTCCTAGCCTGTGGGCTCCATGATAAACCAGAAAACCGCTGCAGGGTTTCTTCTCTCTGTCCTGTCTTTCCTTATATTGCTGGTGAGAGTAAGATCTCTCCCCCTGTATAGCAGCACGATGCTGTTCTTTCCTGGTCTGCAAATCTCCTCTGTTCTCTTGACATATGCAGAAATAGAAGCCTACACCGCTTCACCCACAAACCCCAATAACAGAATCCATTTCTTTTCTCCTCCTTCCTTCCTTCTTTGTTCCTTCTTTTTCTCCTTCTCTCCCTCCCTTCTTCCTTCCTTGCTCCTTTCTTCCTTCCTTCCGAATCCATTTCAATAGTGTGGTTAGGACACACCCCGTTCCTTCATTGGGTGGGCGACAGGAGCAGGGATGGATGCCTGTGCCCTGGGGGCCCTACCTTGATCCTCAGACCCCAGCTTTCAATTTTTCATTCCTCTACACTCATGAATACATCCATGGAATTTTAATTAGGTTGCAGAAAGAAAAGCTCTGCACTGAAGTACGTTTGAGAAGTGTTGGTACAAATGATCTTAAATAGCCTTCTCTACAGCACGCCTTCAATGAGACAATGCGAGAAGACAAAGCCAGAAATATTTCCTTACTTTCCACAATGGGAGGTGGCCCCTGCCTCCTCCTCCTGTGGTCACTAGCATGCCAGGCCACAGCCACTGTCCTCTAGGCCCAGCGACATAGCCTCGTCCTGTGCTCCTCTCTAGGGCAGCTGAGATGGTCAGGGTTTGGAGGAGGAGCTGGAGGCTCTGGTCCCTGACCCACTGCACAGAAAAGAAGCACTTTAAGAAAGCAGGCCCCCCCAGGTGATTTGGATCATCACGGGCTTAGGAGAAATACTGAGTATCAGTGGTTCTCTTGGTTTTACCCAATACCAGAGTACAAAAAGCAACACGGGTGGATTGTGTTAATCTAGGTCTTCTTCTGGAAAAGTCCTCAGTGAGACAGGAATTCATGCTATGCCGTCAGGTCATACCTAGGCTTGGTACTAATATCTGTTCCTTCAAAGAATCCAAATGCAAAACCAGGCACACCAGGCCCATAACATTATTCCATGGTTCGCATACGTGAAGCTACCCAACAAGTTCCTTATGATGCACTCCCAGGAAGAAAGTGTGCATTCTCCTTCAGACGTATGTCTGCCTTCCAGCAGACCTGCGTGCCATCCTGGACAATTTCTTGCCTTGGGCTGCCAGGGCAGTGATGCCAAATCCAATGAATATTTATTATAACTCTCTTGTCCTAAATACCTGATCCAGTTCATTCCATCCTTAATTGTCTCCTATCCTCCCTTCATCCTTCTTTTTGGCTTTCATGGGCTTTAACACTGATAAGCACCTGCAGTTCCTTCCAAAGGCAAGCGAGATGGAAAGCACATGCAGTATAAGTACATACCAGCGGATTCCCTTTTGAAATTCAGCTGGCAGAGACCACCTGAACAGTGGCCTCATACTGAACACACACAGGTTTGAGGTTGTCCAGTGTCCACTGGTCTTTTTTTTTCTTTTTTAAAGATTTTATTTAATTGATAGAAAGTGAGCATGAGTGGATGTGGGGGCGGGGTAGAGGGAGAAGCAGGCTCCCTGCTCAGGACCCTGGGATCATGACCTGAGATGAAGGAAGATCGTTAACCCACTGAGCCACCCAGGTGTCCCCAGTGCCCACTGGTCGTAATCCGTGTTCTCCATCCCCTCCTCTTTGAAAAATCTGAGATCGGAGGCTGCCACAGACTGGAGCCCTCCGAGGGCAGGAGAGATGGCCTGCCAAGCCCTCATGGTCTTTGGACAACATGCTCTAGGATGACTCCAACCAGGCCCAATTCCTTTCAAGAGCCACCTACAGGCTGGCGAGGGAGGAGGAGATCCGTCGCTGGTCCCTTTCCCTACCTGGGCATCTTTTCGTGAGAACTGGGCAATCTGCTTCTGGTTTTCCGCCATGTCCATGCCCAAAAGAAGGGACCTGGGCACCTTGTTCCCCAAGCCCTCTTCCAGCACTGGGGTGAAGGAGTAGGGGTCTCGAAGATGAACCTTCAGCCCGTGTTTCTGCAGAACACACACAGCATAGCAACAGTTGAAGGGGTCTGTGTCCTCTGCCCTTGACCCTTCGCTGATTGTTTGCAGCCTTTTGGGTACCTGAGTACGGTTCCCCAAGGCAGGTGTTGCTGCTTCTTATTTTTTAATGCAAGTATACAAAAGCGCTCTCGCCCAAGCATCCTTTGGCAGGCCACATCATACCCCACCACACCACACCATACCACGCCACACCGAACCCCGCCATGCCACATCGTAGCACACCATGCTACCCTGTGCCAGTGACTGTCCTGGGGTTTACAACGATCACCTCACAATGACAATGAAGTTAATGGTCCTCATTGCACAAATACAACAACAGAGGCTCAGAGCAGAGGAGGAAGTTGGCCAAGGTCACCTTGGGAGGTGGGTCTGGATTTCACAACCACATCTCTGTGACTCCAAAGCTTTGTCTCTCAGCACTGGTCTATAACTACCCCCACTTCAGAAATAAATAATTAAAATGTAGAAAGACACAAGAAAGTAATGGTTATGTGAAAATCCATACTTATAAGGTAGATAAATTATTCACATCCAAAAATTTTATTTACTTTGCAGACTCATTTACTCCAGGGTCACTTTAAAGGGAAGTTCCCTCGAAGTATTTAAAATATGATTTGATTTACAAATATTTGACTGGCAAACAGAACTTTCCAAGAGCACAGCTACTTTTTTGATGGAGTATAGATAATACAAAAGGGACCTGTGCTATCCCCACAAATAAGACTTACTCTTCCCACCAGAGACACCTTTTTTCTGAAACCACTCTATTGAGGGATGATCAGCATACTGAAAGCTGTACGTCTTGAACATGTTTAACCTGGTGAATCTGGCATCTAGAGACTTCTTTCCCAGACATGTGGCCAGCTCCCTCTCCCAGGGACTGCTATCACCCGACAGGCAACACCTCCCTTTCACACCCCTCACTTCCGGTCCCTTCAGCCTGCTTTGTCTCCGAAACACTCACTGCTACCTGGCTAACCGCATACTTAGTTTCCCCATGTCTCCCCCACCCCGCCCCTGCCCCCTGTAGACTGTAAGCTCTGTGGGCTCAGGGGCATAGTCCCTTTGCTCAGGGCCCTATCCCCAGCCCCTGAGGTACTGCAATGAACATGTATTCTGTTGATTGAATAAATGAATGCCATGTTTCAGACAGGGGACCTGTCCAGAAGCAGAAACAAGAGCTGTGAGGAGAAATTCTAGAAAATACAAAGAAACCAAAAGCCCTCTACAACAATTACAACTGACGTTTACCCAAGCCAGAGATATTCCAGATGGCGGGATCGCCACAGATGGAGCACACTGTGGAGGTGAATCCAAACGTTGGTAGGGGTTTGGGCTGGGAGACCTCCAGGGTTCTCCAGGGTCCTCACTCCACTTTGGGGAAATGTCTCTGATCTAAGCTGGAGGAAGTTCCAGCTTGGTTTCGCTCTCTCGACTCAGCAAACTCCTTCTCACCCAGGAAGCATCCTTAGTGTCTCCGTTTCCTTCCTCTTCAGACCATCCATCACCATGTCTCACTGGCCCAGTCTCTCCGGAAGTCGCGTGCTTCTCTCCGCCTCCACCGCCCCTCAGCCCAAGCCACCATCCTGTAGACCCCTGCAGCTGCTGCCTTGCCGGTCTCCTTGAGACCACAGCTGCTTCCACCACATTCCACAGCACCCAACAGGTGGACTGACCTTTCGCAACATTACAAATCC
This sequence comes from Mustela erminea, assembly GCF_009829155.1. Taxonomy (NCBI): domain Eukaryota; kingdom Metazoa; phylum Chordata; class Mammalia; order Carnivora; family Mustelidae; genus Mustela; species Mustela erminea. The sequence goes on from NC_045627.1 coordinate 62,595,018, forward strand.
CATCTCTCTTTTTCCTCTGTCCGTGGCGCTCAGGATAAATTGCAGTCCCTCCCTCGCAGCCTACAGAGCCCTATCTCAGCTGGTCCCGGCCCCTCTCTCACACCATCTGCCGCCCCGTCCCTTGTCTGCTTTCTTCCACCATGGGCCTGTCCATCTCTACCTCCCTCTGACTGGAACACCCTCTGCTCAGGTGACCACAAGGCCGGTAACTCCTTAGCGTTTGCGTGTCAGCTTAAATGTCACCTCCTCAGGAAATCTGTCTTGGTCAGGCAATCCAGGCTGGACCTCTGGTCCCTCACTATGATATTGTCTTGTTTTCCTTTCTTCGGGTACTACTTGCTCTACCCGAAGTCCTCTTACTAAGGGCAGAAGCCTTGCTCCCTCCCTCACCATGGTATCCCCAAGGGCTTCTCCCAGCGAGGGACGCAAGGCAGAGCCTCAGAAGCATTTACTGAATGAACGAATCAATAGCCCACCCCAAATAAGGGACCCAAGATTGGCTTCCAGTATAACTAATTGAATAGGAGTAATTTTTTCATCTGATTCCAGGACTTTCTCATAAATTGGACCTTTGTCATTATTTTTTTTAAGATTTTATTTATTTATTTGACAGAGAGAGATCACAAGTAGGCAGAGAGAGAGGAAGGGAAGCAGGCTCCCTGCTGAGCAGAGAGCCCGATGTGGGGCTCAATCCCAGGGTCCTGGGATCATGACCTGAGCCAAAGGCAAAGGCTTTAACCGACTGAGCCACCCATGTACCCTGACCTTTGTCATTCTTGATGGTTTTAGCTATGTGATGTCAGAATAAGAAGAGAGATGTTAAATCCCCATTAGATTTGCTTAGATCATATAGTTTTCCTCTTATAACAACAGAACCCTTCTTCTGATTCCCCCAGGAGCGTTCTCAGCTGGGTGGAAATTGCTAGGAAGGGGCAAGGTATATACGAGGGACCAGAGAGATCCCAAAGCTGTGGTCTCCAGCCCCTCCACAGTCCTGCAGAATTAGCTCTCGGGTCAGGGTCCCATCAATTTCCCAGGCTGTACTGATAGACCTGAAAGTTGGAGAGCCCTGACTTAGGTTTCTGGGAGTAAAGCAGGAGCACAGCAACCTGGCTGAGACCCAGAAGATTATTAGCGAAGGGAAGGGAGGACAAGGGGTTGCCACTTAAATGAGGTCCAGGCTGGCCCAGGAAGAACTGGACAAGGTGGCTGCTTGCTGACATGCGAGGAAAGACCCCACCAGGGCAGAAGTCCACCCTCCCAGCCTGGAGTCCACTACTTAATGTGGGGCCATTTTTAAAGCAAACCCGTTATCTAGTGGACAGAACCAGGAGGTGATCGAATCTGATGCTCTCGGTGACAGCAATGGAAACCGAGACCCAGAAGACAGGCCCCATGGAGGCCCCATGTGGGTAGGGGAAACCATCCTCTGGCTCAAGGGTGGCAAGAGAGGCATTGGCACCAAAGCCAAGACTCACACTTCAGGTGAGGACTTGGTCTAACTGGGGAGAGGCCCCAGGGATGCTGTCTTGTCTTTCTGGAACCTCAGGCTCTCAAATGTGACACGGGAGTCATAATGCTAGCTGGCAATTTTGGGGTACACAGCATGCCCCAGACAAACCTATTAACCGCCACAATAGCCTTACCATCCTCATCTTGCTGACGAGGAAGACGAGGCACCATGTGGCAGCTAATAAAACCATCAGGGAGGGATTCAAGTCGGTCAATTAGGTCTCAGAGTCTGTGAGCTCAGGCTGGGCTGCACGGGAAGCTCCCGTCTGTGACCTTGTCCCCTGCAAACTGCAATGTGCTGGAAGGCGTGGGGCTGAGCAGGATGGCTCTAGGCTGCCTGTGCTGGAACGTGGGAGCCCAAGAACAGGCAGCGGGAGGCAGCCAGCCCTGGTTCAAGTTCTCTGTCGTTTCCTAGCGTGTGAACCTAACATCCCAGAACCTTAGTTCCCTTGTCATAGAATGGGACACTAACATTCCTGCCTCATAGGTGAAGACCAGTAGCTAGAGCCTTAGAGCTTGTAGCCTGAGTTGTACACTGCTGAAATAACTGTTCTTTACTGTTGTTTGGAAACAGAACATTCCCAGAGTTTAGCTGCCCTCCTAGAAATGCTGTCCAGCCTGCCAGTGTCCTATTAGAGAAGGTGCTCTGTACTCCACATGGAGTTAGTTCTGTGTACTATGAAGTAGGACTGTTTTCTCCCTTGATTTGAGCACCATGCTCCTATTAATGCCGCCCAAGGCAGCAGGTCAAAGCATATACTCATTTTGGTGGTGGTAGGGGGGTTCCTAGTTAAAGAAACCCTATGGAAGAAGCCATTTTCAAAGGAGTAACTTTTTTTTTTTTTTAAGATTTTGTTTATGTATTTGAGGGAGAGAGACAGTGAGCGAGAGAGAGAGAGAGAACACACGTGCAGGGGCAGAGGAAGAGGAAGAAGCAGACTCCCCACTGAGCAGAGAGCCCGACACGGGGCTCGATCCCAGGACCCTGGGATCATGACCTAAGCTGAAGGCAGACGCTTAACCAACTGAGCCACCCAGGCGCCCCTCAAGTGAGTAACTTATTTTTATAAAGAGAATATGCACGTAAAAATTTCTATTCTGTGATCCTGAGTTTTTGTAAGTTAGATTTTTCAAAAAAGAGGGTGTACCCACAGTCCCCACCCGCAGCCACGTCTGCCACTGTGTCTAACTGGTGTGTTTGCAAGCTGTCTTCAGCTGTGGTCTGACATGGGCTGAAGACCGAGACCCTGTCCCGGGCCTTGGCTGGACTTCGTCCTGTCCTGCCTGGCGAGCGGCTCGCTCACGCGCTCTCTCTCAATCTCTCTCCCAGGAGGCAACGGTGGCTGAATGTCTTATTAACTTCAAACTTTCAGTTTAGAGCAAAGTTGGTGCTCACATGCTCACAGCTTCTCACACGGATGACACACAGGACCCTTTTTCCCGAGTGGAGGTGACAGAGACACCCAGCGGAGAGAGGCTAAGAGGGCCCCAGGGATGTGGTCGCCCAGCTTCCGAAAGAGGCAGCAGGGGTGGCAGGAATCTGAAAGGACAGGGCCGAGCTGGGCCAGCCTGTGGACCGAGGTTAAGCTGACTAGAAGTCAGCAAGGGGCACTGAGCATTCTCAGGACTCCCTCAGAGCAGCCCGGGAGTCAGAGGAGGTGAAAGTCCCTGGGGGCCAGCTTTGGGCTCAAGCTGCCCACGGTGGTAACAGGACATAAAGTTTAACGAGGGCAGAGATCGCGCTTTTGTCGGAGGCCCAAGGGTTCAGGCAGGTCATCCGCGAGGGCCAGGTGAGACGCCAGGCAGTGATGGGGCCCGGCAGAGCTGGAACCCCAGTCCCATGCAAGACACAAAGTCTCGTTCTTCAAAAGACATCCATTTTTTCCTGTGAAATTTCCCATTTGTAAGACCCTGGGTGGGCTAGACAAAGCCCATCTGTGGGCCCGCACTGAGGAGAGCATGTGGGGCAGACAGACCCTCCGATGGAAGAGACACCCCAGGTACAGGGAACCATGTGGGCACAAAATAGGGAGGCTTCACCCAGGTTGGGAAGCTGGAGCTGCCCCCCCCATCTTTGGGCCCTGGGGGGCTGTACCTTCAGCTCCAGGTCAGTGTAAATCTGCGGCCTCAGCAGGCTGAGAAGGTAGGATGCTCGAGAGAATTTAAACCCTGAAACAGAATCCAGTGAAGACAGTCACCAGCGGTCACCAGCGGTTCCGTCTGCCACCCCCACATCACCTTTCAGGGCTCACCTGGGATGATCTCCTCTGTGACAGCTGCACCCCCGATCACAGGACGTCTCTCGAAGACCGCTGTGTCTACCCCCAGTCTCTGCAGGTACGCCGCCTGAAGGGCACACAGGGCCCTCCTTTCATCCCGGGGACCAACTTGCTGGCTCAGGGGTCCCGCTATAAGGCTGGCCTGCTGGCCCTAGGCTCATGTTCCTGCCTCTGGGAATGCCATTCCCTTGCTTCCTCCATGAATTCCCACTTGCCCAGATGTCTTGGGAGACATGACGTGACTATTCCTGCCCCTCCATGTCCCAGCGGTGACCTTCCCTCCTGCATGGCCTGGTTCTGTGAAGTCCTACTGCACCATGCCCAGCCCTGCCCAGGCTGCCCAGCTCCCCCAGGTTGGGGCAAGCCTCATGCCTCCTCACAAGCACGGAGAGGCAGGAGTGCCTGGGTGGCTCAGTTGGTTAAGCATCTGCCTTCAGTCATGACCACAGGGGCCTGGGATCCAGGCCCACACTGGGCGCCTGCTTCTCCCTCTCCCTCTGCCTCCTGCTCCCCCTGCTGGTGCTCATTCTCTCTGTCAAATAAACAAAATCTTTAAAAAGTGAATTAATAAAAGTTCACTGCCAGACACTGTTTAATCCAGCTCACAACCCTAGAGGTGGGCACTATGGTTCTCCCCATCTCACAGATAAAGAAATGGAGGCCCAAGAGGTTAACAGCTTGCCTCAGGCTCATGGAGCTCCTGAGGAGAGGTGTTGGGAATTGAACCCAGAGGGTCTGGACCGAGGACCTATACTCCTGACCCATCCCAGTGAGGAAGAAAGCAGAGCCGCCCTGGTATTGGGACATAGCCTGGCCCTCAAAGGTAGGCCATGTTGTTCTCACATTAGCCACGAACAGCCTCCCAGAATGATGGCACCTCGGACAAGCAGGTTCTGAGACCACTGAAGATCAGGCAGAGCAAGACCACTTCATGATTCTATCTGAGTACACACAAGGGCTCTTAGTCACCCACAAAATACCTTACACCTCTTTCAGCCAGAATCAGTGGCTGCTACTTCCTTACCAGGCACCCTCTCCTCCTATAGGCCCCCCTCCCTGATAGGTAAGATTCATCGAGATGCCCAGTCACGGGGGTGTTTCCACTTTCCAATCTAGAGCAGACCCTGCATCCTCACACTGTCCCCCTAGTCATCCAACCAGAGGTCAAATCCTAGAACAGGTTCATCCAACCCCTTCTTCCTGAGCTGCCCCACGCCCCCCCTACCTCCAAGCCCCCACAGCCAGTCACCCCCTGACTCCATGAACTGCAGGGCTGTGCTTGGGGGGCCCTGGGTCTTGGGCTGGAGGCACAGATACCAGCCTCCCCTGGGCTGAGTCCCCATCTGGGAGACCTTGGATAGCAGGTCCTTGAAGCATGTCCTCTGATCGCTTCACAGCAACTCTGAGATAGGCTGGTTTTTTTTTTTTTTTTTTTTTTTTTTTCCCCATCCTACCGTGGCTCAGAGAGCCTGAACGACTTGCCTTGACCTTCACAGATAGAAAGTGGCAGAGCTGGAGGACGAACCTGTGTTTCTATTAGCATAGAATCCATGTTTTTAAATTACTGATCGGTTGAGTTACATAATGCTCCCTGTAAAACGTTCACGTAAAACTAGTATGTCAGGGGAAGTGTTCAGATTGATCACCGATCTCGTAGCCCGCCCTCCCCAACATGCTGAGTTCCCCTGTATCGATATCCTGGAGCAGCCGTTGCTTCAGGGAGATGCTCCAAGTTTGTCTTGTGAATATCCTCTGGCACACACAGCGGCCTCAGAGGGGTGCTGGGACCAGAATTTGAGAAGCACAGCCTTAGGCTACCCCTGCCTGGCCTGGCTCAGCTTTGGTTGGAGGAGCCATTGGTGTTGGGAGCAGGGCCCTGCCTCCTCTGCTAGGCTGGCTTCCTTGCTTTCTCTGGGATGCACTTGGGGCCATGTAGCTGCTGGGCACTTCAGCCTTGACCCAGCTGGGGAGCACGGGGGCTGCCCATAATCTGTAGTCAGAGAGCCCCACCTGGCCCCAGCATCCAGGGCTCTAACCTGTCTCCCTGGTTCTGCCAGTTATATACTTTCCCACCCTGTCATCGTCTTGTTTCTGAAAGCCCCCTGACTCTCCCAAAGTCATGGGGGAAATGCACATACATTAAGAAAAGGAAAGGGAGCCCCTGCTAGCCTCCTTAACTACTGTGGATACCCATTTGAAAGCCACTTGTGGGGGCCAGGGAGAGGAGACAAGCTGGCTGGGCTCCTCTCCCCGGCCAGCACCCTGCAGGCTTTCTCGGTGCCAGCTTCCTTGCGTCTGGCTAGCAGCCACGTGTGCAGGGGCTAGGGAAGCCGGGCGCGGGGGGTGGGTACTCACAGCCACAAGCCCGTTGTGTCCTGCAATGAGACAAGGGGGAGGAGGAAGCAACAGTGGTCAGTGGGCAGATAGACACGCTCCTTGGGGTCACCCACCCCTGTCCCCATGCTTGTGACGATTCTGCGGAGGTAGCAGGGAGTTCTACCTCCTGTACCTGGATGTGTTAACGGCATCTTGTTTGATGCCATAAGTCACCTGGTCTGTGGCTCTTGCCCTAGCTTGAAAAAAAGCTGGCCTGGCCTGTGGCTCTAGGCTGGAGTGAGGGACAGTCATCGGACAAAAGCTATCTCATGAAGCCTCGCATTGCTGGACTTCCGTCACTTGGGAACAAGCAGGTGATGGGTGGAGAGTGCGTCACAGTTTCCTTGGCTGCTACGCTGGGGCTGGACCCCCTCGCTGGGACAGATTCCCCGTCTAGGGGCCATGCTGGGTGTGCGGACGGCTGCCAGCAAACACAGCTGCTTCTGCCCAAGTGTGCTCCGCTCTAGTGCCCCAGAGGGCTTCAGGCACATGGCTTTGTCTTTGTCAGTCACCAATGTTCCCCGAATAAGAACAGTTCAAAGGAAGTCATTAAACACATACGGCTTCAGCATGTGCTAAAGGAGTGCCGGCTGACTAGGCAAATTTATATGTCTTCTATGTGTTTCTTTTCCAAAATCTTAGGAGGGCTGCCCCTGGGTTGGGACCCCTGAACTTGACTTGAGGGTTCAGGTTGCACACTAGTGCCTCTCCTGCTCTGAGAAGCTTCAGGACATCCGAGAACTTGTGGGAACGAGAATTCAAAACCCTTCCCCAGAGTCTGCTGGGCAGGGACAGGGGATGGATTTCTCACAAGCCCGAGGGGTCATTCTGATGCAGGTGGTCTAGCACGGCCAGGGGCTGGGAGTGTCTCTTGCCTCACTCTCAGGATAAATGTAGCTGCTTATGGGAAAGCCCTTGAGGGGCGGACAGCAGGCCTGGGTTGTTTTCAGGTAATGGGGATGGGTCTCATCTGCAACACGCGGCACGCGTTTCTCCTTGGTGACAGAAGGTCACTCTGAGTCTTCAAAGATGTCAGCAGAAGACTATGTTCTCGGAGCACCAGCCTGAACCCGGCGCTCACTCAAATCAAACTTTCAGCCATTAATTTGACAAACATCCATAAATAGGAGGCAGCGATGACCCACATGATGGATTTCTTCACGGCTGAGCTGACTTTGTTTTACATTTTCCACATGGAGACACCCAGAATTTTAGAGGTCATTGAGCCAACTTCTCTTCCATTGAAGGAATCTCCGAATTAGTCGTTCAATCCTCTTTGAGCACAAACCACAGGGAGAGCGTGTCTTACTCCGCGACCTGGCCCCCACCCCACATACACATGTATCCACAGAAACAAAAGTTTCACGAACTCATATTAACTCACCACGTGATAAGCAGGTGATGATCTATTTGATTATATTTCCTTTAAAAGGGAATGGTTAATATGCTATTTTTATGTATTTTTGAAAAGTGTTTTTTTCTTTTTTTAAATTTGATTTTTATTTTTTCAGTGCTCCAAGACTCATTGTTTATGCACCACACCCAGGGCTCTGGTTTAGAAGCTTTGCTGGATGGACTCGTGGGTTTGGAAAGCCCTGCTCTCAAATACATATATCAAATTAAAGGCCGACCATCCCGGGCTCAAGCTGGTTCCTATTTATAAGACGTGGCCCTCAGAGTCTTTCTAATGGGCCACGAGCTTCAGGCTTCTTGCAGTGTTGGGGCAAGAATAACCAGTAATATATGCAGAGCACCTGACCCTCAGCAGCCCCGCGATAAATGGTAGCTATTCGTCTCTTAAATATGCTGATCATAAATCTTGGGAAATGAAGGCTTCCAGGCAACTGGGTCTAGTTCCATCATCCCACATGAGCCCACAAAGGCACAAACAGACCTTAAATGACAAAGGTCAAGATTCCAGCAGCCCAGGACCCTTGGCCCTCCACCACCCCATCCCTAGTCCTGCCTGAGCCCTCCTTGGGCTTCTGGTGATCTGTCCTTTCCTCCTGAGGGGGTCTGAAGCTGCAGGCTCTGACTATCTCCAGCCTGACTCCAGGGATCCACGGACAGCCAGGCACGTGGGTCCTCAAGTGTGGCCTGCAGCCCCCTGCACCCAACCTGCTCCAAATTCTGGCTGGATGTGCTGACTTTCCCTGAATCCTAATCACGAGGGACAGGGTCCAGGAACTGCATTTTAATAAGCTCCTTGGGTCATTCTTGGGCATATTTAGTCAAGGGACTAATCAGGGCTCATCTTTAAGGCCCCTGGATACTGGTGTGACCTCAGGGAGCAGAGCTAACCCTTCTCTCCGAAGATGCCACTCTGTTCCTCACTTGATCCCCAAATTCCCTTAATTAAACCAGGCTGCCCTGAATGCTTAGCAATGGCAGAAACAATGTCAAGGAAGAACTCACACCTGAGGCTCACAGATGTGTGGGCCAGTTACTAAGGCCTCTGGTGACCCGGAGTCAACCCTCCCTGCCAGGAGACATCGGGGTTGTGTTGTCACCAAGGGCAGGAAAGCAGGGGGTGGGGGGGAACACCTTCCAGGTACGGAGCCCAGTCCAGTCACTGAAGTCTGGAGCTGGCTTTCCCCAGCTGGGATGTTTGTGATGGTCATCAAAGGCCACCGTTGTTAAAACTGAGATTATTATAAACTTACAGTGAAATACATTATATTGAAAACAAAGGTAATCGATACTCAAAACTTGTCACTTCCTCATCGTTTCGCTACAGTTTACAATTACCTTCGTTCTAGTGGTTCTTTACCTCTGAGCAGCCGTGAGCTGCCGTGCCTCCTTCCCAGGGGCACACACAGCCCCTCACGGTGGCAACTTGCAAAAGGCCATGGTGGGAACCCTTGCACCAGGGAAGCCAGACGACCGTCCACCTCGGGGCTGGGTGGTGTGACTCTGTTGGCGGATCCACGCGAGAAAGTGACGGAGAAAACACTAACAGTGCGGATGAAACCCGGCTGTGGCTGCCACTGCTCTACGGCGAACAGCACAGACCTCGAAATAATGTTCTCCCAGTGCAGGAGAAAGGTCATCTGATGGAGCTAAGCCCCTCCCATTACTGGACGAGTGAAGTTCAGAAAGGACTGTTGCTTCCCGTCGGTTCTACTCTTTTAAATTCAGTGCAAATGGCAAGCCTTGTTCCTTTCCAAGCTGGCCGGATTGGTGGAGGGTAACCACAGGTTTGCTGCTATGTTTAGCAAAAAGCACAGAAATTTGGTGAGAGCCAGTTGGCTACCTGGAACTTAGAGTACTGTGTATCTTATTTGTAAATGTGTCTGCTCTACGTCTTTTATTTCAGTATTTATCATGAGCTTCCCTATGTATGTTCACAGACATTTTTCCCTGGAGGGGCCACTGGAATGTTCTCTGGCCGTGACTGCTCTCAGAGCACATATGAAGATCTGGCAGGATAGGACGCAGCTTTATAACAGTGATGAGCATCTTCTTTCGATCCTGCCATTGTCTGTCTAAGCCCAATGGGAGAGAATGCCAGAAGGTGACATTTGGGGCCCTCCAGGAGTGTGAGTGAAAGACTCTGAGCAAAGACAACCTGGTCCAGGCCCTTTGGCCTCCCACAGTCACGGGGCAGAATTGGACACCCGCAGCCTGGGGGTGAGCAAAGGCCAACAGGACCCTACGTGCCCGATATCCAAGACAACAGGGGTTGTCACCCTCCCCAGACATGTGCTAGTAACTCTGCAACTCATTTCTATTTTTTCCTAACTCCTCTTTAAGGAATCTCCCAGTTTCCTCAGGGAATGGGTGGTCCTAGTGGGGAAGTGGTGGTAACCAGATCTCAGGGCACTCGGGGTGGCTGGATTTCATGGGTCTTTTATGCTAAGGCTCTTTGTTCCCAACCCTTGTGTACCTTCTGCTTTCCAAGAATGTGGTGGCAACTAGCTAATTTTGCAAGAGATACGTGGGAACTCTTGAGCTCACCTATTCCTCCCTGGTCATTCTAGAAGGGAAGATCCAAGCCTGGAGAGGGCAAGAAACTGCCCCAGACCACGGAGCAAGTTGATGGCAGAGCCAGCCCCACAACCTTAGTGCCTGCTCACAGACTAAGCAGACTTTCCACCACCACCCCTGCTCTGGCCCAAATCCAGACCAGCTTGTGCCCAGAGCAGAGGGAAGTGTGGGGCATGGGAATACCCCTCCCCCCTGTCCCCGGGACTCAGAGCAGGGCTGCCCTCCCCGCCCCTCAGCTCAGGCACAGCCCTGTTACCTGCTCCTATCACCACGGCATCGTACTCAGGCTTCAGGCGTCCCTTGGCTCCCCAGTGAGCTCGCCTCCAAGCCAGGCAGGGAGAAGCACCCAAGGCCCTGCTGAGACCTGGGCCCCTTGCAGCCATTCCTGCCCAGCACCAGGCCAGGAATTTGCTTCTAGTCAGCTTTGTGCTGCCCAGGCAGGGGGAGGGGCAGAGCAAACCGGAAGAGAGGAGGAGCAGCAACCCAGCTGCTGTACTTGGCTTTGGGCCATGATGACAGGCAGCTCGCAGAGTCCACACGGAACAGAGTCTCAGGAGGCTGCCAGTTCACGAGGCGTAAGTCGGGTCCCCTCCAGGCCGCAGAGGACAGCCACTGTGCTGGTCACTCTAGGGCTCCCACATGCGAGGCACTATGCTCACGGGGGCCCAGAACTCCCATTTCAAGGATGAGGGTCACTGAGGCTCAGAGAAGGGAGCGGGGAGGTCAGGCAGCCTGTGAGCATGCTGGTGGGGCCCCCTTCCCCAGCTCTGTCCTGCCTCTTATCAGGGACTTTACTGCGGGGGCTGTGCAGGGAGCAAATCCTGAGGACAAACTGGTCAGACCCTGTACTAGCTCCCCATCCTTCCACCAGCAGAACGGTGAGCGGCTCTATACCCCACAGGGTTGCCATGACTGGGGCCTCTGCAAAACTACGTGGTGGGGGAAGACACATCTATCGCTGTGGCCCCTGGAAAGCTGCTCATGCTCCCCCAGACCCTGAAGCACCTTGCACTCAAGAGGCCGTGGGAGACTGCAAGGGCTGGGGAACTTGGGGTTCGCTGCCTTCTTTTGAAGCCCTAGACATCCCTCTTCTGACTTTGGCGCCTTTCCCATTTCCTCAGAATGCTCAAGGATTAAAGATCACATCTGCCAGTCACATCTTCAGCTACCACACTTTCTTGCCATCCTCCAGCCTGTCTTGAGTTAGCAGCCCTTTTGTTCTCTACCCATTAGCTAGCAGGCCATTCCTCTTGTTGGAGGAAAAAAGCACCCAAGAGTTGAGTTTCTGTGGTGCCATGACACGGGTCCATGTTCTAGGAACCCGCCATTAGAAATGCACCTTAACACTGGGAGAGTATGCAGAGAGTATCCGTGTCCGAGCGGGAGAGCCTTCCGCGGATCCTCCTCCTGGGGACCGAGACACCCCGCGCTCGCCAGGGTTGCACCGTGTGAATCTGTGCTAGAGTCTGAGGCAGGGTGTTTGCCCCGGTGTCACAGCACTGAAGAACTGGGGGGCTGGCTCACCTAGACATGTCAACATTATGCAGCTACTAAAAATTAAGGGACAATACTAAGTGACAGAAGTGGCAATCCTAGGTGACAGAATACTAGAGTACTAGGTGACAGAAGCGGCAGTGGGCTTCTCCTCCTCCTTTGTGCTCTCCTGTGTTTTTCCCAATTGAGGTTAAATTTCCATTCATCAAGTCAAGATATTAAGGGGGAATGCAGTCCCCGTCACCTCAGGTGACTCCCCCTCACTGCCACCTCTGAGGACATTCGTGTGAGGTGTGGTTCTGCCCCCCTTTCGCCTCCACCAGCTGTTTCCTTAACAGGAAAGAAGAGTCTTTGCTTGAATTTTGGCTCAAGACTGAAGACATGGAAGGCCCGGCTGCGGTCAGCAGGTCAGGAACGCTGCCCAGGGACCTCTCCCTGATGGGGCGCTTCTCTCCTCTCCGCGGTGACGTGCCCCACTCCCAGGGCTCAGGTGCTCTCCTGTCCTGGGGTGGGAGCTTCCAGGTGACAGGAGAGGGGCCGCCCTCCTCGGCAGCAGTTCTCAACCCAGGGCACACAGGGATCGGCTGGGATACAAGGTTTATAAACCTCTGCCTGGGATGCAGAGGACCGAGTGACACGAGGGACACGACTCTCTGAGGTGGGGCTAAGGCCGGAGGCCGGACAGAGCGGGGTGTGAAGGGGCCAGGACTTCTGCGCACCAGGAAGAGCCCAGGAGACCAGGCATGTTCGGCTGAACAGCAACGACCACGGGGGGCGTTTATTGAGCTCACACCGCGGCCCGGGCCGCCCACCCAGCCATGCTGAGAGGTCGGTGCTACCCCTCCGAAGGCGGGGAATGGGGTGCAGGTGTAGGAGACCCGCCCCGAACTGCAGAGAGGAAGGGGCCCAGCGGGAGCTCCCATCCAGCCAAGGCAGCACCCTGCATTTGGGGAGGGAACCGGCTTCCTGAGGAAGCTCTTTCTCCATTCCAAGGAGCCTAAAGGAGGGATCTTCGGACACCTGCAGGCACCGGGGACTCCCCGTCTCCTGGGGATACAGGGAGAGGCAGCTCTGAAAGCAGGTGCCCCAGGTCTACCTTCACAGCCACTGTTGTTTTAAGGAGAACAAGGGACCCTTCCCACCTCCCACCTCCTCCAAAGAGAATTTGGGGGTTTGGTACCTGGAGGGGAGCCTTAGTCTAGGTGGTTTCTTTAAGAGACCCAGGGGGCTGTCCCACCCCTGGTGGCTGTTCTGCGTGGGGACCAGGGGTGCACACCCGGGCTGCACCGGCCTACAGCACAGGGAGGCGGGAGGTCTCCCACAGGCGCCGGGCCAGCTCGCCAGCCTGCTGCACCAGCACGTCCGTGGGGATGACCGACAGGTGGAGGGCCAGCAGCTCGTGGCACTTGACGGCCTCAGCGGGGTGTCCCTTGCTATAGTAGCGCAGGAGCTTCCTGGAGAAAGGGGGAACAGGACTCAGGAACGAGGCCACAGCAGCCTTCCTGGACACAGGCGTCTCCCACACCCTCTGGCCCAGCATGGGCACTGTCACCTGGCGAGGCCCCAGCACCTGGCCAGGGAAGCCTTCCCACCCAACTGCACGAGGCATGGCCCCGGGGCTGCACACTCCACCCCTCTGGGTTCCCAGTCCTGCGCAGGGTCTGCCGACGGCCATGTCTGAGCCACGGGAAGCCACAGAGGTGGTGGGGAAGGCTGAAGGCCCAGCACGGACGCCGGCGGGTGCTGCCAACAGTGTGGCGGCCAGAGACAGGTAGAAACAGCGTGTGCGCCCGCCCACGCACCCACTCTCGCTGAACACAGGGCTGGGCAGCAAAGAGCTCCCACCTAGGGCTTCCTGGGGGGCTTTCCTGAAGGATGAGCTGCTCCCCAGTAGGGGAGGGGCACTCGTCGGGGCGCCCCCTGTTCCCCGCAGCCTTGTGAACCGCGGTCACCTGTAGTAGTCTCCTCCCAGCACGCCGAAGGACGCCGAGTCATCCGAGAGGACGGGCACCTCTATCAGCTGCAGTTTGTACCCCTGCGGGAGAGGAGGAAGCTCTTACACGGGGCAGTGGTAGTGTGCTGCAAAGATCACGTGCCTGAGTCGGACACGAAGTTCAAAGCCTGGCTCAGCCCGCGTAGTGGCTGCTTGCTCCTTGGGCCTCTTCCTACCTCGTTTTCTCATCTGTGAAGTGGGACTAAGAGTAACCTCCTGGCGGATACTGGAGATGACGTATGTCAAGTTCTGAGTGTCCTGGCCGGTGCACGTGGGGAGGCTCTCACTCCCCTCAGTGCGCGGACCTAAGTCAGGGACCTGCATGAGCTCGGGATGGCTACTGGGAGCGTGACCCTGGGAGGTGGCCTTGCAGGGTTTTGAAGGGCTAGGCATTGTCAAAAGGCCCAAGTCTGTGCTGTGAAAGTGACCATAGTCTCCAGGGCAGGATGAGGAGGAGAAGGGAGCACCTGGGGGGCTCAGTCATTAAGCGCCTGCCTTCAGCTCAGATCATGATCCCAGGGTCCTGGAATTAAGCCCCACGTCGGGCTCCCTGCTCAGTGGGGACTCTGCTTCTCCCTCTGCACCCCACCCCCATTTATGCTCTCTTGCTCTGCTCTCTCTCACTCTACTCTCTCTCAAATAAATAAATATAATCTTAAAAAAAGGATGAGGAGGAGAAGGGAATTAAGATGCACTGGGCAGCCACTGTGTGTTGGGCACAGTCATGGAATCGTCTCCACGCTCACGTGGGCACCGCGGGGCCCGTCCTGCAGGTGAGAAGGTGTGCTCAGAGCACCTGGTGGCTGCCCAGGATGGCACAGGTGCAGGCAGCCTCCACAGCTGGCTCTGCCCCCCATAGCCCTACTTCAGTCTGTCCCTCCGTCGGGCCAGCCACACACACAGAAGCTAAGGTAAAGGTTGTACACACATCCCAGGCTTGGAGCACAGATGGGAGCCTGTCGGCCAGGAGAGCTGAGCTTGGATTCTGGCTGTTTCATCTATGGCCTTGGTGGCCCTGGCCATGGAGTTTGACCTCCACGCATCGGTGTCTCTCTCTGTAAAATGGGGCTAATAACCCAACCACAGCACGGGCTGGGGGGACGGGAGGTTGTGAAAGACCCAGGAAGCAGCCTGCACTCTCGAAGGTGCTGGCTGTCACTGTCATGGCAGAGTGAAGAAGGGCTGGTGCCAGGAGTGGGAGAGGGCAGGGTCCAGTGGGGGTGGAGGGGCGTGAGGGGCAGAAGGAACGGGGAGAGCCGGAACACTGACTCCGAGTGACCAGCAAGGAGACATCAAAGAGAAACAGGAAAGAAAGAGGAGAGAGAGAGAGAGAGAAATAGTCCTGTGCTTACACTGGGGTAACTGTGAGGGCTAGGGAGGGAAGTACTGGGCCAGGAGGCCGGACTGTCCTCTTCACCTTGGGCAGGTTGCTTAACTGCTCTGAACCCCGGTTTATTGGCCTCTCCACCGGGAACGACAGCATGCCATGCTCCGCAAGGGTGGCCGGCCACACAGAAGCACGCGTGAGCAGCCATTCTCACTGGGCACGCGTCCATGTGTTCATGTGCGACCTGGACGCTGCCTTGAGTGACAGCATGAGTCATTCAGACAGCTGCTGGAGGGTCACACAGCGCCCCTGAACACGGGACCTCTGAGGTCTGGGTCCCAACGGCTGTGGCTCCCTGTCAGCTCCACTAGGGACGAGAAGAGATGAAGAGACAGACTGAACACAGTGCAGAAGAAAGGGATCCTGGAGTGAACAGATGAAAGCATTTCGGGACAGTCCTGCCCCAGGACCTGGCTGCACCCACCATCTCGTTCTCGAACCACAGGAAGTAGGAGAAGCAGAAGTCGCCCTCCCGGAAGAGCAGCGTGGTGTAGCCTTTCTGCAGGTATCTGCGTGCCAGCCGGATCAGAGCCCAGACCTGGGGACAGTGGAACAATGCGCTTGTGGCAGCCCTGACAGCCTCCCCGGGCCTGCGGGGTTGGCTCTCTCTTCACAGTGGGCCCGGGGCTCAGGTTCCTGCCGCGGGAAGAAAAGCACTCAGAGGAGGAGCTTCTGGAAGACCAGCGGCTGCTCCGGCTCGCCTGTTTTCTTAGTGCAGGGGCACGGCCTAGATCAGAGTGCGAGCTCAAAAACAAATCATTATCGGGTGGGTGGGTGGACTACCCACTCCCCCCCCGCCACCGTTACTACGACAATAAAATATACGTAAAAATACTTCACTTAACTTTACCATGCACAGAAGCCACAAACTAGTAAGCTGATCATTCAGCCCAGAAAACAGCCAAGCATGTGGTTAGTTAACAGGAGACGAGGGTGTGGCCACCTGGAAACCCTTCCTGCTGTCCAGGACCACCTGCCCACCTGGTCCCCTCCAGGGCCAGGCTTCTATGCCAGGAAGGTGCTGCGGGGCATGTGAACACAGAGGAGCCTAAGCCAGGCATGTCCTCTGCTCCAGGGTAAAGTCCCAACCAGGGCTCACCAAGAGATCCGACAGAAACACAGTGACCGAGGGACCATGTGCGTTGGATCCCCTGGGTGACATTCTCTTGCCTAATCAAGGACTTCCTGGTGCTACCTGTGACCTGCCCAAGGAAGGACAGCGGGGACAGCCTGACTCCTCCATTTCCCAGACTGGAAAAGGTCTGATGAGCTCCCGCACCAAAGAGCTTTGTGGAAGGCATGCATGATTCGCAGCCAACCTGACCACAGCGTCATGTCTAATGACATCTGCAAACACGCTTGCGGATTTGCTGTATTTTCAGGGAAGCAATCTGACAATGTGTATCAATAACCTTGGAAACATTCCTCCCATTTGACTTAGTAATTCCATTTCTGGGAATCCATATTGAGAAAATAATCAGACGAGGACAAAGATGGATGCACGAAGGTATGTGCTGCAGAATTATTTATGACTGCGAGAGCCTGGAAACCCTCTAACTGTCCAACATTGGGGAAATGGCTACGGAAATTATGTTACAGCCACATGATGGACTATTGTGGACTTGTTAAAAATCATGTTGATAAAGAATTAATGACATGAGGAAATGCATCAGATAGAAAGCAAAAACGTGGGTAAACACAATTGCACCTACGGAATGATCCATGACTATGACCGATGGCAAAAAACCGCACAGAAAAACAATGCAAAGAAATGCAGCCAGAGAACCACAAGGATCTCCCGACAGACGGCTGGGAGGCGGGTACCAGCAACTGTTCCCTGAGTTCTGTCTCTCTTCTGTGCCACGTACCGAGCTGAGTATTTAATCCGCAGCATCTCGCACGTCTGTAATCATTGCCACGCGTGGACGTCAACAATGTCAGTAGCCTCCCTCACAGATGAGCACACAGACACTCAGACCACATACTGCCCCGGGCCACACGTGCAGGGAACGGCAGAGCCCAACCCACCTTCTGTCTTCCTCCTGACTTTACCTATTAGCATATGCTTTATGGAGATGAATCTATCTAATTTATGTTTATACCATGCTACCTACTACATAGAAATACACTAGTTTGCCACGAAAGAGTCTGTTAAAGAGAATACAAGAACCCCCAGAGAATGTTTCTTTAGTGCGAACCACCGAGTGTTAAATCCTGTATCCAAACTGAACGACCTTGCATTTCTTCTTTCCATTTGAATTCATTCAACAAATACTTATTGGGATTTATTTATGCCAAGCACAATGTCAGGGGCTGGCTGCTGCCCCAACTGACCTTACTACCCAGACACGCTCCTTCAGGCACATTAGAAGACACCCAGGAAGGTGCCCCCACACCGACTGAGGCCCATGTGGCCCTGGGTGCCAAGGCAGGAGCCTGCAGACCAGCTGGGTGCAGACACCGACAGAAGAGTACAGTAAGGGTTAAGGTGGGGTGGGCCCAAGGCCTCAGGGGAGCCCCTGGGGGGGCATCAGTCTCTTCTGGATAGGGGTCAGGCCAGCACATCTTGTCTGACAGGGGTAAAGAGTTACCCGGGCCAGGCAATAGTTACCTTGGTTCTGATGAACGTGGCCAATGGCCCCCTGCCCAGCTCTGACGAAATCCTCTTACTGCTGCTGAGGGAAGGGGCCACCATCTGGCCAGTCGTGCGGTCCACGTAGATGAAATGTACCAAGCCTGGGAAGTCTTCTAGGTAGGTGAAGGTCAGGGTTAAGGTGAAAGCCAGGGACCGGGGCAGGGGTAACTCTGTCCTCCACCTAGGCTTCCGGCAAGGCTAAGCAGTGGAGTCCGGAGGCCAGGCCTGCTGTGCCCACCTGTCCCCACAGCTGCCATGCCAGCCAACCCCCTAGGGTCCCTGTTTTCCCAGACCTCTTTACTCTGAACCCCCAACACTGTGAAATTCTATGAAGCAAGTACAATGGATCCCTTGACACTAGCACATCTAACCTAGGGGTTTCTAGACCCAACAGGCATAGTGAGTGTTCCTATTTTATCATTTTCACGAGGGATGAGTTTACATCACATAAAAG
Source organism: Mustela erminea (assembly GCF_009829155.1). Classification (NCBI taxonomy): domain Eukaryota; kingdom Metazoa; phylum Chordata; class Mammalia; order Carnivora; family Mustelidae; genus Mustela; species Mustela erminea. The sequence continues at coordinate 62,613,135 of NC_045627.1, forward strand.
GTGAGGCTGGTGAGGCAGCAGAGCTACCCCTCTGATAAATGAGCCTAGCTGACCGCCCAGCCCACACCCCTGGGCGTGGTTTTGCTCATCTCTCCACACTTCACCTCATGAACCTGGAAGGTTCCCACTGGAGAAGGAGCAGCCAACAGGGCAGGGTGGCGGCTAAAGAGGGCCTCTATTACCCTTTCACCTGCATACTGAGCTCTCCACACAGGAAAAGCTGCTTTATAAAAAGCTGCAGGGAAAATGAGTATTCAATAGAACTAGTATTACACAGTAAATGGTCAGACAGGTCTTGGACAGCGGTTTTTAAATAGATAAACATTTTTGGTGCAGGCCTTCTCAGAGCCTTCACGTCCCACTGTGTTCTGTGACTCCTAAGGAGGACATGGCCTCTCTAACCCACCTGACCCCAGGAACCCTGCCTCTCCTGATCCCAGGACCCCTGCCCCTCCTGGAATGTCCCAGGACCCCTGCCCCTCCTGTTACCACTTTGCTCGCCAGACAATGTCAACATAAACAATCCCCAAAGCCTTTAGGAAGTCCCTGTGGGACAGCAGGGATTTGGGAACTTTCAGTCCTGGAGCATTCCTACGGACAAGACACCCATGACAGTATCTCCTATTCTTCAGAGAAAAGATGCTGAGCGGGTGGAACATATCTGTTACTTCCTGAAAGCCCGCACTCTGACAGAGAAGGCAGGTGCGGGGGACAGACGGACACGAGGGGCTCAGGCAGGAGGATATGACACCATGGTGACGTTCCTCCTACTCTTCACCAACAAGAAGTCCTTCCAGTCCATCAGCTTCTCTCTGTCAGGGAAGCAGGGAGGTGGGTGTGGTGTGGCTCCTGGTCCAGCTACGGGGGCGGGGGGGGGTGCCCACGCTTACTGCATGATGGTCTGGACCTGGTCCTGTAGTTGCTGGGGCAGATGGGGGCCCCCCCGGCCTGGAGCCGTGCTCAGGAAGCTGAGACGGTAGATGGCACAGAGCTGTCGCTTCACCTTGCCGCAGGCCTGGAGCAGCCTGGTGCCAGGAGAAGAGAGCATGACAGTGGGAAGGGCCCTGGAGGGGGGCTGTCTGCATGTGTGCTGAAGACACACCCCTACAACCCACCGGACTTCATCCTCTGGGTCAGGGTCACCTGACTGGTGACAGACACAGCTGCTGAAGCACACCCTTGCCCCTCCCCACCAACGGTTTATTTTATAGGGAAATGAGGGAAAGTGCACCCTTCAGGGCTGAGGCTGGGTGGGAACTTAAGCCCCTATCCCACGTTAAGTCCTCAAGGCCCGCTCCTCCACCTGCAGCCCCCCTGCCTCCCAGCCCCTCTCGTGTCTGCAGGCGGGACTCTGCTCTCTGGGAAGCCCCTGGCCCTCCTGAGCACCTTCCTGAGCATCCTTTCCCTCTTGGCCTGGAGGAACCTGCCCCTCTGTCCAAATGACTCCCCCACCCCACCATCCTCAGAGCCCACCACTCACTCCCGGGACGATCCGGGTTCGCTCCTGGAGAAAGCTTTGCTCTTGAACTCCAGCCAGGTGCTCTGTAGGACATGGGACATGTTGGCTTCGCGCTGACGGCCCCACAGTGAGGTCTCGGGGAGAAGCCTGTGATGCCGGGCTCTGGGAAGGACCCACACCTCTCATCTGCTTCAGTATTTAATCTGAGCATGCAGCTGCCCTCACGCAGTCCGAGCTGGCTCTCCGGCAAGTCCCTCAGCTCTCTGCGCCCCACCATACACCCCACCATACAGACCAGTGGGCATTTCTTTAAAGAGCAGTTTCTGTGCGGCAAGCAGGGGCTCACTGCCTAGTGGCACAGACGTGTGAACTAAAGCTGTCAGGGGACAGGCGAGCGCCCTGAACAGGAGCGGATGTGGGGCAGGCACTGGCGAGTGAAGGTGAGGCCCCAGCGAGCCCCGTAAAGGGGGACCGTGCGCCCCACCCCCACGTTCACTGCACAGTCTGGGTCCATCTGGGTCTGAGCTTCACTCACTTCCTCCGTCTCCTCCAACCCTTCTTCTCATTTTTAGACGCCCATGTACGGCAGCCACAGTGAATTTCGGGTCCTCAGACGGACCCAAGCACCACCAGCTGCTTCCCGGGTGACCCACCCCTCCTGAACTCCTGCTAGGCTCCCGGCAGAGACTGGGCGTTTCTACCGTCTAGGTCTCTCCCGGTCTCATCTCCCACCTGAGGTGGGGGTGGGCGTCCCGCACGCCGGCATGAGCTGCCACACAGGAGGGACGCCGGGGACAGGCCGCTGGCCTTCACGGTGGCCTAGAGTCAGGCTCTGGTCCTGCCATCTGCCTGCCAGTAACCTCAGCTCTGGTTTCCTCACATAAAACACAGAAAATCCAACTCGTGTTCTACCAAACTCACATCAAAATGCTCTGAAAATACTGTCACGTTTCTGTTATCAGTTCCTGATGGGGAAAACAAGGATCACGTGCCCATGGTGGGGCTCCCTTCCCCAGTGTGAGCAGAACAGACCCTGCCACCCCGGCCCTGCCTCCTCTCCCAGAGGCCACCATACCTGGGACCCAGGTCTCACCTGAATCTCCTGTCCCCCACGATTCTTGACAAACTTGTCCATCCTCTGACGCAGGTCCCCCATGAGGGGGTGGGACCGCAGGGTGCTCCCGGCCTCCTGCGCCTCCTTGAGCTTCTTCTCCAGCAGGGAAAACCCCTCCAGCAGCTGGTATAGGACAAGAGCCAGGGGGGTGCTGGGGCCCTACGGGAAGCAGCACAGAGCGGGATGAACAGTGGAAGCCTGCGGTGAGGTGTCCCGGCTGCGGCACTGCTGAGGGAGGTGGGGGTCACTCCCACCTTGGTCAGGAGCACCATGTTGATGCCTGGCCACAGGGGCAGACAGTATGCAGTGTGGGGCACCATGGGGCAGTGGCTCTCCTTGATGCTGGCATCCAGGAAGATCCTTCTGGGACCGGAAGCGACTGGGGAGGGTGAGTCCAGCACCTGGAGGGTGTCTTCAGCTATCTGTGCAGAAGAAGAAGAGCTGTCTGTGGGAGGGCTCCAGTCGGGGGGGCCACTCAGCCTCTGCCTCATGCACTCACCATAGCTGCCCATTTGCTGTCTTCCCTGTGAATCATGGGGGTAGACACTTTCACTCCAAGAGACCCATCTCTTCAACCCCTGTGCTCTGTTACCACGGCCCCAGCAGCTCCAGGACCGCCCCTGCTGGTCTCCCTGTGTCCTCGGAGCCATTCAACCCAGAGTCAGGACTGGATGGCAAGCAGGGGCCGTGGGGAACAGGACCTGGGGTCGGAGGTAGAAAAGAGACTAAAAGGGCCGGAATGATTGGGGGTGGGGGGAGCTCCCTCCCAGGCCTTCACTGGGGCGAAGGCCTGTCAATAACGCCGTCATTCTAACCATCCTCAGAGTATCTGGACTGCTGGTCTCGGGGGGAGACTGAGGCGTGAGAGGACTAACTGAGCAAGAATCCAGCCTTACTAAATAAGTAAGAAAGGCTTTAGTGGGAAAAAGTAGAGAACCGAGGAAATCACCAGAGATGCCACGAGAACTTGGCACTGCAGTCTTACTGTTCTAGAATAGCCCCAAACCTAGCAACAATGTACTAGTTGTTTGGGAATCCGCTAAAATAATTAATAGAGGCACGTGACGGACTCTTAACCCTTAAAGACCAGCATGGAGTAAACGGGAAAACACTTAAGGAAAACAGTGTAATGAAGGACATTAGGATTCAAACTTGGTAAAAGAAAAAAAACCAACCATGTAGTGTGTAAATATACATACACACCTGTATATGTCCATAAGTGAACATAAAGTCAGGGGGAAGACAGAAGGAAACATCCCAAAATATTAATAGAAATTAACATCTGAATGAAGGATTAAGACTGATTGAGTTATTTTCATTGCTTTTCATACTTTCATATTTCCCAATTTTTCTACAACGAATATACTTACTTTCTAATTGAAAAAGTCATCACCAATTAAGCTGGACTTTCAGTCCCAACAGCAGTGAGGAGGGTGGGAGTCCTCCGGAGTTGAGGTCACCCTTCGCCCACCACCTGCCCCTCCGGGGCCGCCTACCACCCGGCCCCAGCCTCTGGGATGAGCTCTGTCCCCGCACTGACCAGCCCCGAGGTGGGAGCAGGAGGGCTGGCCCCGTGTGGAGTTACAGGCAGGAGACACCTCGGAGTCCCCAGGGCCCACCGCAGCGTCTCAAGTCAGCCGGTGCCTATGGACCCTCCCTCTCGCAGGAGAAGCTCACCTGGACCTGGAGAGCATCCGTGGGTGGGGTGCCCTCATCCAGCCAGACAGTGCTACCTACAGGACACAGGCCATAAGAGAACATAAATACCATGAACGCCTGAACAATGGCTCAGCAGCGGGTCAGAAGGGGAGGGTGCGGCAGAGAACGTGGCGGGGGCGAGGGCATGTAGCCGAGGCTGGAGCCGCACTGCCCTGCTCATCGGACCCCAGGCTGGAAGTGCAGGGTGTGCTCTGCAGTCCCCGAGCAGCCTGTGGAAGAGATACTCCCCCCAAGGCCAGCTGCTGGGTGTGGGCTCCTGACCATGTACCCAGCAGGGGCGGGGGGGGGGCACGGCCCTTCTTGGCCCCCCTGAATACCCTCGCACGCCTTCCGTTTCTTCCCGTCTACCACAGTGCCTCTTCCCCAGGAGGCAGCACACTTACTCCATCAGCAAACTTCTACTGAGCACCCACTATGCGCAGGGAACGCAGCAGCCTCCCTTTCCCAGAAAACCTGAGCTCACTACGGATCTGAAATATTACCTGTTTGTAATAATACAGTGCTCCCTTATATTTCATTGCAGATAGCTATCATTTGTAATCATGTTTCTGTAGGGAAGCCCGTTTCCATGTTTTGAACACCCGATTTACAAATGAACGAGTCCGACTCAAGCCATTTGTAAGTGGGGAGTTCCAGGCACTGTGAAATGGCATTATTTACAGCTCGGAGGCATAGAAACTAACCACTGAGAAAGAGGCCAGGAGGAAGATTGTGATGGATGAGGAGAGCGAGTAGTTACAAGAAAAAGGAACTTTGGTGACGACCCCAAAGCGGTGTCTCCTGATGTGTTCTGGGCTCACGGGGAATTTAGAGACCAGACGGTAGCTATGGACCCTGGGCCCAGAGGAATGTGCAAGGCTACAGGAGCTGGTGTGGGCTCTCGGGGATCCCGGGCTGCTTGAAGCCCATCCACGGAATTACAGTTAAGAACATCTAACCCACTGGTTTCGAGCTGTGGCGGCACATGAGACCTTTTGAAAATCACGCTGCCCAGGCCACATTCCAGATCAATTAAGTCCAAATCCCTGGCACTGGCAGGCCTGGTTTCAGTAGTTTTTAAAGATCCCAAAGTAAGCCCACAGTGTAACAGGGCTTCGAACCACTGTGCTAACCTGAATCTGTGCACAGGGTCGGTTCCCACTCTGATGCTCGCCGGCCTCACGGGGCCAGTTTCTAGAAGCATTCACACCTGGGTCCCAGCCTGCAGACTGTAGCTTCACCGTTCTGGCTGAAGCCACCTGGTGGGCTCCCACGTGTAGCCAGGGTTAAGAACTGGCTTAAGGATGCCACACAGTAAACTCCTTTCAAAACTCAGTCCCCGAGAAGTGTCTTCTAAAATCTTGGCCTTCCTCTGTTAGGTGATGGGAACCACACGATCCTTCCTTCTCCCTAAGAACTCCAGAGGTCAACGTGATGCTCACCCAGAGGGACGTCAACAGTACAGATTCTGGCTTATCTTTGTTCTTGGCAATGTTGTCTATTCATTAGCAAGATTTTGAATATTTTCCATTTCTTTTTACTGTTTACCCACTCACATCTTCCGGAAAAACAAGTAAGGTATAGAAATTGAATACGTACATTTTAAATCATTATACTTGAAAGGAAATGATTATTAATTTTAGTTACTATTAATTAATTACCAAAAAAGGGGCAGAAATTATACTTATGGGAGATGAAATTTTAAATGAAATCTGCTTGTCACACAGAATCATTTCCGTGGCCGCGCGCTTTCATCCAGGCTGGAGCTGGGGGTGGTGCAGGGCAGCACCCTGTGCTCTGGGAATCCCGGTGTCTGTGTCTGGGCTCCTCCCACCTACCCCTGCCGCCTTCCTGCTCCTCCCCAGGTCTCACCTGAGCTCTGCTCTCCGGGAGAAGGCGCTGGCGTGAAGTACTCCTCAGGGAGGGAGAAGCTGTCAGTCTCCTGGAAGGGAGAAGAGGGCATCTTGGGCTGAGGGCTGGGAGAGCCTCTCGTGAGGGGCTCGACCCTGGGCCCCCCACCCCTCCACGCAGCAGGCGCACAGCACACACAGTTGCCGCGGAGCTCCTCCTGGCCTGGGCTGTGGAGGCAGGGCTCCCGGCCTGCTGCATGGGGATGCTCTGGCTGCTCCTGGGCTTCCGGGGAGAAGGCTGCCATGGGCAAGGGAAACCTAGTTAGAGTTCCTCTGATCTGCTCCTCCCCTCCCCCGACGGAGCCCAGCTCTTCCACCCGCAGCCCTCCCACCCTGGTGCCTCCCGCCACCACGTGGCCTTGGGTGGGTGTCCTCACTTCCCACCGAGGTTTCAGTTCCAGGTGGCCTAGTCTTTCTCCAGAACCACTGAAATGTCTGAACTTCCAACACAGTGGTAACCAAACTGCCACTGACAGTGGGGTCAGCATGGGTGAGGACAGTGGCTAGCACCCACCAAGCACCCCAGGCACGGCTGGGCTCTAGGTAAGCTGTCCCCTTTACTCCTCCAAACAACCCTTGTCCCAGTGCACAGAGAAGGGAATTCAGGCCTAGAGCGGCAAGGACTCCAAAAGTCTGTTCTTTTCACTGACTAAACCACATCATTCTAGAATTCCTGTTACACCTGAAAACAGCAGGGAGTCAAGGCCTATAGCACCCCCGCTGGCCCAGAACTGTGATGCAGAAACATAGTCTCCCCAGGTGGCCTGCCCAGCACACTCCAGACTGGGTTTGGGAGCTTTCCCGGTGAGCCGAGACCTGAGGGTCGTCATCCTCCGCTGTGCTCTCGCTGGGGTAGAGATCCTGGACCAGGAGGATGAGGGCAAGAAGGTCAGCCGGGCGCAGGGAGCTGGCACTGTGGCTACAGAGAGAGCAGACGGCTGTCAGCGCACACTGGCGCCCCCTGCAGGTAATAGTGGGCGCGGGGCAGGCAGGTTAAGGGAGTTTGGAGCAGGGTCCCTGCTTTCAAGGAATTTATGAACGTGTCAGCTGGCTTCATCCTTCTTGAAGAAAGGCAAGGTACAAATAAAATTAATCAGTTCATTATTTTTTAAATAAAACTTGTGTTAAAGAAAAAAAAAAAAACTCCATGAGAAACCACCGGGGACCAGTTACAGCCCATGGGGAAGTTCTAGAATTCAGATTCGGAGACGGTGTTCCAGGAAGACCTAACTCAGAGAAGGGAATGAGCTGAGAGGGCTAAGAACGAAAGAGTTAAGGAGGCTTCAGGGAAGAGACACATCTTGAAGGTCTTCTTGGCTGGGGAGGTGGTGATTTTTCAGCTGGGGGTTCTGGGCCTCTGCTGCCGGGACCAGGGCTCACCTGGAGTAGAAGGCCAGCAGCTTGGAGTGCACGAGCAGAAAGGCGTGCAGGGCCTCCTCGCCGGCCCTCTCGGGGCTGGAGTTGACAGCCTGGATGACATGCCGCTCCAGGGCCTCTATGCACAGCTCACAGAGCTGAGGATGAATCAGCCGTTCCACAGCCTAGAGGGCAGGGAAAGAAAGCCATGTCACTGACCATCCACCCCTGCTCCAGGCCCAGGCTGGTGGGTCTCCTCACTCCGTCCATGCTGAACGCACACTACATGCCAGACACTAGGGAATAGGGTGACTCGGGTCAGCCTTCCTGGGCATATGGTCCGGTCACTAGACTCTAGGGGGTGAGACAGACAATATGCAAGGAAAGAGACAAGAGAAACGTCAACTCTAGTTAAGTGCTATGTAGGAAACACCTGGTACCTACTTGGGTAGGGTGTCCTCGGAAAGTGTCCTTGTGGAAGTGACCTCTAAACTGATCTCTAAAGAACTAGAAATCCTAACAGACAGAGTGGAGGGGGAGAATCCTGTAAGCCGAGAAAAGAGCATATGCAAAGGCCCTGAGGTGGGAAGAGTCTGGAGCAGTGCTGACCAACTAATATAGAAGGACAGCCCTAGGAATAATTTAAAATTTGCTAGTAGCTACATTTAAAAAGTAGAAAGAAATAGGTGAAATTAGTTTTAATGATTTATTTTACCTAATATACTTAAAATCTTATCATTTCAACATACAATATAGAAGCATTATTAATGGCATGTTTGACACTCTGTTTTTATACTAAAAGTCACCAAAATTCAGAATGTATTCTACATGTGTAGCATAACTCAATTTGGGCAAACTAGACTTCAAATGCTCAATAGCCAAATGTAGCTATTATTGTAGACTACCGAACTGCACAGAATTAAATGTCCAGTGCACCTGAAAGAAAAAGAAGTCCCGGGGGGCCAGGCCACAGTGAGAAAGGGCAGAAGGGCACGAGACGAGGTGGGGGTGAGTCCCACAGCGGCAGGTCATCCAGGGCCTGGTCGGTTCTGGAAGAAGTGTGGATTTTATCTTAACTGCACAGGCCACCTCCTACAAGACTTTCCTGATGTCTCAAAGAGAGCCTGCACCACCATGGATTTGGATGGAAAACCAATATCGCAGCACCCAGGATGCTTGGTTTTATTTTCAGGCGTATGTGTACAGCTGACTTCCTCTCAAAGGCAGCGACAGTGTCTTTACTCTCTGTTCCCGGGGCCTGGCACACTCTTCGCATGTAGTAGGAACTACACATTTCTCAGAGGAGTAAGTGAGCAGGGCGTGCACACGAATCCTTCAGATTTATCTTCCTGTTCACTAATTCTCTTTGAAGTGATGTCTCATTCACGATTTAACCCATCCCTTGAGGTTTTTATTTTAATAATTGTTTTTATTTCTAAAATACCTATATGGGTTCTCAACTAGCTTTAAAATCTTTAAATATTTCAGAGTTATTTTACATTCTGGACCGATAATCCCAGTATATCAAGCTCCTGGGGGTCTAAATCTATTGGTGATTGGTTTTCCTCTCACTCCTGCTGGCTTGTGTCCTGGTGCATCTGTCAGCTGTGAGCTGCTGTTCGCTGCTCCGAACCTGTCCTCTAAGGCAGGAGCTTTCAAAGTGCAGTTCCAGGACCAGCATCATCAGCTCAACAGTGAACTCATCAGAAATGCAAATTCTAGAATCTCCACACCACCCCACCATGGGAAAAGTGAGGCCCTGAAACCCTTCTCTCACAAGCTCCCCAGATGATTCGGATATACCCTGAGGGTGAGAACCGCCCCGAGGGAGGAAATCTGTGTTTATCTCCACAGGGAGCCAGAAGCGGTACTGCAGGGACCCCTTGAGCTCCTCCGTGGGAGCTTGACCTGGGAGTCTCCGGCTCAGCTCCGCAGCTGCTGAGGGCCTAAGTCAGTGTTCTGGTGGCGGTGTTACCACCATCTGCACTTGGGCCATCTTCCCTGTAGGGCTGTTTATTTTTCACTACTTTCCACGCTAGTTTCGATTCAATATAATTTCTTGGGGAGAAGGGGGCAGTCAGAATGAAGGGAGCTAGCTTCAGAATTTCCATAATTTACTGTGACCCCAAATTGTGTTAAAATGTCTGTTTTATTGTAGAGAACCCCACCGGAGCACCTAACCCACCATGCGGCCCAGACAGCAACCTTCTAAAGGTAAGAGTCTGAGGGTCTGTCATGACCTCACTCATGATGGGGCGGTGGTGTGTCTCCTCTGCCCTCTGACCCGGCACCCCTGGGGCCTGAGGCCTCCTGCGCCCAGTAGTCACCTCCACGGCGAAGCACTGCTCCTGCTCCCGCAGGCGCCCGTACGTCCACAGCAGACTCTGGAAGTGCTCCCACACCCGGACTCGCTGCTCAAGGTCAGGGGGCCGCAGCCTGGGGGCAGAGCAGGAGAGACCCTGAGAAAGCTGCCCGTGCCCACCATCCACCAAAGAAGCAGAGTTACCGCCAGGGCTGGGCAGGCACCTGCCACTCGAGACGACAAGTGGGAGAGCCCTCCGAGCATGGAAGGGCTGGTCCAGGCAGCGCCGTGGCCCTGGAGTGGGACGGGCACAGAACCGGGAGGCAGGTGCCCGAGTAAACCACTGCACGTCTCAGTTTCCCTCACACATGGACACAGGACACAAAGTCAGCCAGAGTGGACTCACTCCTTTCGGATGAGCTGGCCGTCCACGGTGACCAGCCCGAAGTGCACCTCGAACAGGTACTTGAGCACACACAGCTTCTGCCGCAGGTCGCCCTCGCCCTCCGTGTGGTCTCCGTTGATGGCAATGAAAAGGCATTCTCCAAACTGCGGGCCAAGGGGGCTGGGGTCAGCCAGCTCTGGAGACCCCTCACCTGGCCTGATCCCGGAGGAGAGCGAGGGGAGGCCTAGATCCCCGGGGAATCTGACAGGGTGGTTTCTGCTTTCTAAGAGAATCTGAAGTTCAAGGGAAAGGCTCATGGATGGCCCGTGGCACTGAGGGAAAAGGAACATGGGCCCCGGGGCTACACACTCACCAGGTGAAGGACGTACAGATAGTTGCCATTTTCCGTGGAAAAGCAGGTGTATGTATCTGAGAGCTTCTCCAGCATGGTCATGGAGGAGATGATGATTGGGGCCAGGAGGGTGCTGAGCTGGTCCTCCAGGGCGGGAAGCTGCAAGAGGGCAGAAAGTAACACCTCTTAGAGTGCCAGACCCTGGCGACAAAAGGAATGGACAAGACCCAGGCCTCGCTAGCAAGGGTGTCCCTTGTTTTAGACCTGCTGGAAGGTACCACCATCCTGACAGGGAAGCGGGGCAAGAGGAGACAGCCCCCAGCACCCTGGTGCTAGTTAGAAGAGGCTGGGAAGGGTCAGCCAGGTACCTGTGCCCTTCTGGCTCTGAATCCAGAAGGAAACATTAAGGACTCAGGCCATCTCCACAGTGCAATGCGGGGGGCATTTAATGGAGAACTGACCAACTCTGAGGAAGTTCCCTATGTGTCCCTGAGTTTGTACTTTTTGTTACACTTGGTCGACCTCGGGGGAACATATCCTAAGGACAACAATCAGGGATAGGGCAAAGGCAAGCGCACGAAGATGCTCACTACAGCATAATTTACAGCAGCAAGTGACTGTAAGAACCGGAAATGCCCAGTGCCAGGGAAACAGTTAAATAAGTAACAGCTCAGCTAAATGAAGGAAGAATGTGAAGCCACCTAAAATACTGGAAGTTTCAAGGACATGGAAAATTCCTCTGATGTTACCTTAAAAAAAAATCGCTGAGAACAGTATTTTAAAATACAAAGAAAAAACAAAGTATTGAAAAAATATTTAAAAAGTCAGTGTAACGCTGTTAAAGGTATTCCTTCTGGCCGAGAGAGTAGGAGAGACCCCCCTCCCCCATTTTTTATGCTTCTGTACCGTCCCGTATTCCAAAACAAGCCAGCCTTCACTTTTACAAGCTCTTCCTCCAGCCATTTTCTCTGCCCTCCAAAATCAGGAGCAAAACAAAGAGAGCCAAAGAGAAACTGGACAAAGCTGCTGAAAATCTGCAGATAAAACTGGCATAAAGCCAGCAGAATGGGCACCCCCAAACCCTCCTCACTAGAAGGGGAAGAAAGAACAGCTGCCCTTCCCCACGCTGATCTGCGCAGACTTGACCGAAACATGGAGAGCGCCAAATCCTGACTTTGAGCTTGTGAAATCTGAAAGGAGAAGAGTCTGACATGAGGAAGTGGAGATGCAACGTGGGGAGCTTGGGGGTGCAGGAAAAGAATAAAGGAAACAAGATGGGATCGGGACGGAGACAAACCATAAGAGACTCTTCATCTCACAGAACAAACTGAGGGTGGCCAGGGGGAGGGGGATGTGGAGAGGGTGGTTGGGTGATGGACATTGGGGAGGGTATGTGCTATGGTGAGGGCTGTGAAGTGTAAACCTGCTGATTCACAGACCTGCACCCCTGGGGCTAATAATACACTATATGTTTATAAGAAAATAAAAAAAAATTAAAAAAAAAAAAAAAGAAAGAAAGGAGAGGAAGTAAGACCTTGCTTTGAAAAGAGAAACAGGCACCTAACCACGGGCAATGAGTAGCATTTACAAACAGGAGCGGGAGGCAGCGCTGCAGGTCGGATTTCCTTCCAACTCTAGGGAGCAGAGGTGGGTCCCGCTAGTGGTGGTTCCTGGGCCCCAGCTCAGATGGCCCCTTTTCTGACCATCTTGGCCACCCTGCCCCTATCACTTCCCAACCCACATGGTCTAACTTCTTTGGTGCATTTAACATTCCCTGAACTCATGTGTTTCTTTGCACCTCGTTCACTCTTTGTCCTCCCTCTGTAGCCCTAACTTCCACGAGAGCAGGATCCTGTCGCTGTGTTCACTGCTTCACCCCAAGAGGCTGGCGCATAGTAGGTTCTCAATTAATATTCGTTGAATGAATATCCCTCCACAGAGCCAAACGTTTGTTGAATTACTCATGTGCCACAATTTTCTTGAACTGCCACGAACAGATTATGGTAAGAGCAAGTTGCTTAAAAATCTGGATTGTGTACAGCAACTCGTTTTTAAAGGAGTGGCTTTTCCTGCAGGTGTTGTGAGATTTTTTTTTTTTTTAAAGGTTGGGGAAGACAAAAATACTTGGTGTAGGCAGAGTGCAAAGGAATTACTATTACTTGGAATTATAAAGTGGTGCATTATTATCTTTGAATGGCTTTTGAATCAACGTTTCTATTTATAGGAAATTATCTGAAGGAAATAATGAGATGTGGGATCAAATTCAAGCATAAGTGTTCCCTGCAGCAACAGTTTTAGCCAACTAGAAGCAATATACGTGCCCAGTATAGGAAAAATGGTCGCATAAATGATACATTTATTTATACACTGGGATATAATGCTTCCACTAAGATTTGTGCTTTTGAGAATATTTAACAAAAAAGAATAATGCTTTTGATGTAATGGAAAGTGGAAAAACAGAAAATAAAACTGTAAATGTGGTATGATCCCAACTACATATAAAAGATAAAGACCCAAAGGAAATATATAGAAGAGCTAATGGCTCTGGTACTAGAATTATGGGTCATTTAAAAACGATTTCTCTGTATTTCCAAATTTCCTACAATTAATTCATGTTATTTATAGAATCAGGAAAAAAATAGCGTTGTGTACATAAAAATGAAACTTTAAAGGCATTTTTTTCTTTACAGTAATCACTTAGGAAGTGAAAAAAAATTAGAATTTTGTTCCCTTACGAGGTTTTTAATAAAGAGGAAGATAAACACAATCAGATAACTTGCTTCTTTTGTTTTATTCATTCATTCACTGATATACCGAGTGCCTTTCTGTTCATGTTACGGCAGGTTCTGGGGATACAGAGGCCTATTGACAGCTGGCTTCTTCAGCTAACCTGACTGAAATAGTAGGTTAAGAACAAAAATATTTAAAAATTCTTTAAAAAACTATATGCATTGGGGCACCTGGGTGGCTCAGTTGGTTAAGCGTTTAACTCTTGATTTCGGCTCAGATCATGATCTCAGGGTCCCGAGATCGAGCCCCATGTCAGGCTCTGCCTGAGATTCTCTCCATCTTCCTCTCCCTCTGTCTCCTCCCGACCTGCATTCTCTCTCTCTTCAAAAAAGAAAAATACTGTACATATTGACTGCTAAAAATAAAAGAGCCTAATAGACCAGTTTTTTAGCTTAAAGGAAACTACTAAAACGTCATGATCTCTGATATCTTTATTCCTAAAGACGGGGACAAGAATAGTGGGGATGTTGGGCGGATTAAGCTGCTGAAGTGGAACTGGCTGAGCGGTGATTACGCCCAGCAGAGCGAGAAGGGGCCAGGCAAGCCACCTGTCGGGGCTGCTGCAGAAGTGCTGGGATGCTCTCTACTGCTTTCCCTGCAAATATGTTTAACCCCATATTCATCTGGAAAAAGTTTTCAAAATAAATCACTCCTTTCAAATGTAGAGTAGAAATTATGAGTGAAAATGACAACTATCTCCATGCTGTAATATTTCAGGATTACCCTGGATGTCTCCATGCAGAAGATAAACCTTAATCCACACTTGACATCATATACAAAAATTCAAAGCGGATCATTAGACCTAATATAAAAGCTAAAAAAAAGAGACCTAATATAAAAAAGAAAGCTTAAAAAAAGTATATATATATATATATATATATATATATATATGTATATATATGTATGTAACTTCTAGAAGAAAATACAGAGAAAACTCTCGGATCTCGGGTTGGATAAAGATTATCAGAATGAAAAACATCTGCTCTTTATAAAATACTGGTTAATGGATGTGAAGACAACACACAGACTGGAAAAAAAATATTTGTAAAACACTTACTGAATAAAGGACTTGCACCCAAACTACGTAACACTCTCAAAACTCATTAAGAATAGTAAGAAATAACGTACCCAATAAAAAGACGGGCAAAATGTGAACCAACTTCAACTCAAGAAGACATAGAGGGAAAGTAAGTACATGAAATGATGTCAAAATCATCAGCCAACAGGACATGAAAATTATGACGAGACCCAGGAGATGCCTATTAAAATGGCTAAAATTATAAAGACCACAGCCAAGTGTTAGCAAGGATATGGAAGTAGGACTCTCGTACTGAGTAGTGGGCTCTGATGTGCTGTGACCCCTCTGGCAAAATCTGGCAGTTTCTTACAAAGTTTCACATGCACCTCCATGATCTAGTCCTACTGTGCTAGGTATTTCCCTAAGAAAAGTGAAAGGTGAAGTCCACAGAGAGACTGCACATGAATGTTCACACCTGCTTTATCGGGAAAAGTCAAAAGTGGGACACAGTTACCATCAACAGGTATCCAGATACACAAGCCATGGCTTGTCGATACCCAACGACCCCCTGCTCAACAGTCAGAAGGACCACACTACCGACACACGCTACAACATGGGTAAATCTCAAAATTATGCTGACAGAAAGAAGCTACCCCAAAACCACTTGGAGTAAATACTACATGACTTCATTTACATAAAAACCTACAGAACACAAACTCCTCCATTGGGACAGAAAGCACACTGGTGATGGCCCAGGCTGGGGGAGGCGAGGGTGTGGTCACAAACTTCTGTGATGACCAATATGTATACTTTATTGATTGTGACAGAATCACAGGTGTGTGTGTGTGTGTCCGCAAGCGCATGTGCACGCACTTATCTCCAACTGCCCTTTAAGAGCATTAGGTGTACAGTAAGTCCATTATACCTTAATGTACACTTTAAAAAACTGATGGGTTAAGTTTATGCTACACTTTTTAGGGAGAAGAAATGAGGACACCAAATTTCTCTGTTGGGTGATTAAAACTCTTATCCCCTCCTCCGGCTCTCGTTTAGCCCGAGGAGCCCTGGTAGAGTAGGGGTGAGGTCACCAACTCAAGAGGACCAAGAGGCCAACTGCTGACGATGAGCAGCTGGATGTGCAGGAGCCCGGACCTCACGTACAGCCCCGGGGGAGGGGCAGGTTCTCCCGCCACCTGGTACTTCTGGGCTGTTGTTCCCTACCATGCCTTGCTGGCCCGGCACTCACCTCCTCGCCCTCAAACCCAAACTTCTGCCGCAGACTGTCTGCAAACCCCTCATCTGTCCAGTAGAAGAGGACCTCTGCACCTTCTGTGGCAACCAAGACACACTTCATCTGCCAGGGAGAAGCAAAGGCAAGGTCACCTCCCAGCCTCTTTATCCAGAAGCTCAGCCTGAGTAACGAAGAGATGAGAACCCCAGCCAGTACCCACTGAGCCCTCGCAGGGCACCAGGTCCCACAGCAGGGGCCTTCCTGCTGTTATTTTTTCACACCCTCAGAACCACCTAAGGATGTAGGAATCTTTAGTTACTTCCACTTTCTAGAGCAGGACTCAGCACGGCTCAGAGGCCCTGGGATCGAAAACCAGGCCTAAGGCTGGGGCTCTTGCTTCTGTGTTTTCCCACACCTCTCGCCAGAGCGTCAGACACATATGGGCCTACCTGCACCAAACCTACAGACCCACTCCTGATCGGGACGGAGGATCAACCGCCCAGGAGGACAGGCAGTGTGGTGGCTCGTGGCCGTCGGTACCTGGTCTAGATGGAGGGAGGCTAGCGCACCTCCCTTCGGGCAGTTCAGAAATGTGTTTCTCCTCGAGACAAAAACAGCCCCAGAAGACAAGCTTCAAAGCCCCCAGGAATGGGTTCAGCATGACATAACTTCCTTCGTGAGCTCCTTCTGCTCTGGGGGGAAACAGGCTGCCTAACCTCGTCCACAGCTCATTCTCACACTCCCGTAGCTTCTGCTTCCTCAGCCACACCCACCAGTGCCTTTGGCCCCCCAAAACTGCCTGTCCCACCACCCACACGTTCTGTGTCACACATATTAATGCCTGATTATACAAAATGTGTTTCATTATTCCTCAGTGGGGAGCTTCTTGAGCCAGAGTGTGTCCCACACTGTGCTTTTCATTTCGGGGGCCGGCAGGACATCCATCCTCTCAACCCTGGGGAAGCCTGACCAAGGCAGGGGAGGCCAGAGCTCTCCAGCCATCTGCTTGTAGCCGAATAAAGGGCAGGCAGGGGCTTCTCATCTTCGCATGCCCCTTGGTGTGCCACGTGGACAAGATCACGTTGTATGTGTGCCAAGATGTGACCGTGACCAGAAAACTCTGCATCAACTGCCCCATGAGTGGATGTCCAGTTTCAAGCAGGATCATAGCATCTTGAGGTCTTGGACTCAGTGACACTCTTCAGAATCCCCTAGCTCCCAGCGTGGTGGCACTTACTGAATTCCTCCCCAGTTTCCTGTGGGTTTATCAACTCTACTCCGAGCCCCTGGCCTCAAGGTGGTTCCTCCACAGTGAACAAAGAATGCAGCCTGTTCCCGTGGAACTGCTAAACCCCAGGCGGAGAAGGGGGAGAGCAGCGGAGTGTGAAGCGGTCCGCTGCCTGCTCTGGTGGGTACTGCCCGCTGCGCCCAAGCAGCCCCGGACGGGGTACTGTCTGCCTCTGTTCTGCCCTCAGGTCAGGCAGGATCACTTACCTTGGCAAGGAGCACCGCAAAGCTCCCAGCCAGCCAGAGGTTCTGAAAGGGCCGCAGCAGACTCGATGACCAGCTCACGCAGAGCAGCGCAGCATCTCGGGTCCTGCAAATGCTTATAACACACAGAAGTCATGAGGGCCAGCAGAGCCTCTCATCTGCCTGCTGCCCATTTCTGGGAGGACAAGCTGGTGAAGGGCTCAGAGGTCAAATGTCTCTCTCTGGCCCCTAGGGAGTCTCCTCAGAACATACACTCCACAGCCAGGAGGTGCGGGGTGCCCTGTATCCCATCCACCCCCATCCTCTCGCCACTGAGAACACAAACCCGGCCAGCACAGTCCTCTGGGCATCGCAGGGACCCACAACCATTAATTCCTGCCTACTGTTTCCTTCCAGGCACCCTCGTTTTACCACGGGTCACTCAGACCTCTGGTGTGGTCTGCAAACCCGCTCTGAGCAGCCCCAAGGGGCTTGCCAGGAGCGACTGGAGGCCGCACAGCACATCCAGCCCCACAGGGAAGCGGTCCCAGGAGAAGGGAGGGGACATCCTGGGATGACGAAGTAAACCAAAACAGAAGGCACCAGAGACCTGGTTCTAGTTTTGAGTTGGCCGAGGCACTTAAACGCCTGTGTCTCAAACCCCTGCTCTACCTCCCTACAAGGTTGTAAGGGAAGACAGAATAACTAGGCTGGAAGCCCTTAGCAAACTCTGCTTTCTTACATGAAGTGGGCTTCCTTTCCCTTGTTCCCCAGCTTCCCTTTGTCAAATAACAGGGTGAACTAAACTGGCTCCAGAATTATTCACATTGGGATGATGAAAGGCAGAACAGCATAAAGCTGTAAACTAACTAGGAAACTGAACACTGTAAGCAAGTAAGAGGCAAGAAAGGAAAGCGGGAGCTCAGCTTCTTCTGGAGCGTAACTGAGACTTGCTACATCACCGGCATAACTGGCCTTAATGACATATTCACAGAAAAGTGGAAATGCTTTTCAGCGGACATTAGGTTCTACTGTTTTATTCCAAATGAGTGTTGGAAAGCGAACCTCGCCGGTGTCATTTCGTGCTTTCCCTGTTCCCCTTTCTATGCTGCTCCGAAGTGGTAACACAGGCCTCACTGGAGCTCCAGATGGCGCGGGCCCAATGTGGGGAAGAGCCCCGGCCCCATTTTCACCGCCTTCCCCAGCAAACCGCCCTCGGGCCGCCGCGCCGGTCTCCCAGCAGCTCTGTCCCGGGGTGCTCCCCTCCGACCGGGACCCGCGTGGCCCCTGCTGGGCTGGAGGACCCGGGAGAGACTCCGGGGGCGCCGGCGCAACGGCAGCCTTCCGTGCGTCCCGCACTCCACAGTGTCTGCAGCCCCCCGCAAGCCCCCGCAAAGCTCACAGCTGCCCTGGGAAGCGGGCCCGGCTGGGGGTGCACGCCCCACTCCGTGGCTGCAGAAACTTAGGCTCCGAGAGGTGAGGCGGCGGGACCCAGGCCAGAAGGGCGGGTCCGTGCGGCCGGGGTGTGGTCGGCCTCCACTTTCCGGAGGGCCGCGCGGGCCGGGGGGGTGCTCAAGAAGTCCCGCCGCCCACGGAGGGGCCGCGGGGAGCCGCGCTCGGAAAGAGGGCGAGGACCACGTACCGGCGGCAGCAGCACACCCCCCAGCAGCTTGTGCCCCGGGACCGCTTCCGGGTGCTACCACGTGACCTCTGGCGTCACCGCCCCGCCCGGGGAGGGGCTGGAAGCGGGTGCGCGGTCCGCGGGTTCGAGCCCAGCCTCTGCCCGGCGTCGCGCGTTCCCGCGGGGGCCCTTAGCTCCGCTCGACCTCCCGGCCCTGTGAGCAGGGGCTCCTGCAGTTCCTCGGCCGCATTCTTCCGGTCGTCCAGGAGCTCGCGGAAGCCTGTGGAGTAGGGGGCTGCTACCCGCAGCGGTCAGGGACACCTGCCTGGGCTCCACCCCCACCTCCCCTCAGCCACGACGCCAGCGATTCCCCACCGAGGCACTAGGGACATGTCGGTTTTCACCGCGCTTCACACAGGGGGAAAGCAAGGCCCAGGAAGAAGAAATAATTTGCAGAGGGCCCGAGCCGGGATCAGAGCCCAGGACTCCTGGCTCCCGCGCGGCTCTTTCCCACCCTTTGGCTTTACCCGCTGAACCGCAGTTCCCCTTCGAGAGCTGCCCCAAGATTACTTGATTTCTGTGGCCTGGGGAGAAGACAGCCCGCAGAAGGGCCGGCTTGGCCCCACAGTGCCAACGCTGGAATTCTCTATAAAGATTCTCAATCCATCTGGGAGGCGGGCTGCACATTAGGGCTTTTGTTTAGAACCTGTGCTTTAAAGATTTTCTTTAAATTGTGTTATTTAGAGTGGCTGAAGTGTGGGGTTGCTGATGAAGGACATGGGAGGGAGAAAATTCCCTCCCAGGTCACCCCCTTAGTGTCTTGGTGCTGCCTGGGGGCTTTGGGCGAGGCTCAGCAGGGGATGAGTTGTGGGGACTGGTGGGACCCGGCAGATTGCACACCCCCTGGGGAAAGACGGGGTCCCAGAATTCATGCCCCCACTACCTGCAGACAAAACAAGCAACCCTTCCCTTCCCCCCTCCAACTGGTCCCTCCCTCCCTTAGGGCTCACCTTCCAAGGACCCATCTGCTCCACAGGCCTGCTGTAGATATCGCTCTCTGCAGCTCACACTTGTGATTGGTCTGTCTGTCCGCTCTTCATCCTGATGTTTTCATTCACCTTGCTTCCTCTGTCGGACTCTTCATAAGCACGAGTTTTCAGTGGTTGAATAAATTCCATCAGATGGGTATGCCGCCATTCTTCCCTCTGACTGCTGGTAGTTGCCAGTTCCCACCATCATAGTAGGAGGGTCCCAAGGCTCCACATCTGCGCCAACACTTGTTATTGTCTGTTTCTATTTAGCCATCCTAGTGGGTGTGAAGTGATAGCTCCTGATTTCGATTTGTGTTTTCCTAAGCACCTATGGTGTTCAGCATCTGTTCATGTGCTTTTTGGCCATTTGTATATCTTCTTTCAAGAAACAGCCATTCAATTCATTTTCCCATTTTAAATTAATTGTCTTTTTATTATCAAATTGTAAGAGTTCTTTATATACTCTGGATACAAGTCCCTTAGTAGATCTATGGTTTACAAATTTTTTCTTCCATTATGTGGTTTGGTTTTTTGCTCTCTAAATGGTATCACTTCTGGCACAATTGTTTTCAATTATAATTTAACCCAATATACCCATTTATAATTCTATCCAGGCTTTTGTATCAACATAAGTTTTTATTTTCCTTGGGTAAATATTTAGGAGTAGGAGAGTGGGGCTGTATGAGAGGTAGCTCTATGGTATGAGCTGTAGGGTAAAGTGCCTGCACCTATCCCCCCACCTCCCCAGCACTGAGAATTTTTGCTGCCCCATAGCCTCCTTAGCACTTGACGTCCTTTTATAATTTTAGACATTCTAGTACGTCTGTTGTAGTATCCTCCTGGGGTTTGAATGTTCATTTTCCTAATAACTAATGACATTGAACTTCTTTTCATGTTGTTATATACCATGTGTAAAGTGTTCAAATCATTTACCCATTTTAAAATTGGATTTTTTAGTTATTATCACTTATATGGTTTCTTTAACAGGTATCTTTTTCCTTTGTTTTTTTTTTTTTGGCCAGCCTGTGGCTTTGTCTTTTCATTTTCTTTACAATGACTTTTGAAGAACAGAAATTTTTGTGCTTTTTGTGCCATTACCTAAATCATCTTTGCCTAAACTCAGGGTCACGAGGATTTCCTCCTGTTTCCCTCCAAAAGTTTTATAGTTTGTTTTACACTTTAAGTCTATAATCCATTTCATTTGATTTTTGTAGAAAGTGTGAGAGAAATGTTTCTTTTTTTGCATATAGATATCTAATTTTTCTAGCACCATTTGTTGAAAAAAATATCCTTCCTTCATTGAATTTCTTTGACACATTTGTCTCGAATAAATTGACTATAAGTAAGTGGATCTATTTCTGTATTCTCCATTCTGTTCAACAAATTCAGAAGGATTCAGGTCACAGTAAGGATTTTATTGATTTTCTCAAACAGCTTTTGGTTTCGATAATTTTCACTGGTTTTTCTGTTTTTTTACTTCACCAGTTTCTGCACTATTTACTATTTCCTTCTGTTTACTTTGGATTTAATTTGCTCTTTTTTGTTTGTTTGTTTGTTTTTGGTTTCTTAAGGTAGAAACTGACCCATTGATTTGAGACCTTTTGCCTTTTTTTTTTTTTTTTTTTTTTTTTTCCTAACGGGATTTGCTGCTATAAATTCCCGCAAGGTACTGGTTTTTCAGGACCCACAACTTTTGATATGTTGTATTTTCATTTTCAGTGAGTTCAAAATGCTTTCTAATTTTTCCTTTGATCATTTCTTGACCTATGGATTATTTAGAAATATGGTATTAATTTCCAACTATTTGATGGTTTTCCAGGTATCTTCCTGTAATTTGTTTCTATTTCACTGCCTATTGGCCAGAGAATATGCTTTGTGTGGCTTGAGTCCTTTTACATTTATTGATGGTCTAGGATATGGTCAATCTTGGTGAATGTTCCAGGGGTACTTGAAAATAATATATATTTTTCTTTTGGTGGGTTGAGTGATCTATAAATGTCAGTGAGGCCAAGTTGATTGATAGCCACATTTTAGTCTTCTCTTCTTCATGAATTTCTGTGTACTATCCTATCAAATATTGAGATAGTGATATTGAATTCCCTAACTGTAATTTTGAATTTGACTAGTTCTCTTCATGGTTCTGCCAGGTTTTGCTTCATAAATTTTGAAGCTCTGTTATTTGCTGCATAAACATTATGACTGTTATATTCTCTTAATGAATTAGCACCTATGTCATTATAAAATTACCTTTTAATCTTTGACCCTATTCATTGCATTGACTCTACTTTGAGAACAGTGTCACCACTACAGCTTTATTTTGATTAGTTAACATGGCATGTGGAAGAGTTCAGGACATGTAACCCCAAAATATGCCACTTTGGCGTATTGATTATTGTGAGCCAAGGCACCTGAAACACAGCGGGCGCAAGAAGGGCCTGCTGACCTTCCCTTTTCTTTCTGCAAGCTGGAGATGAAACTCCCATGGGAAAAAATGCCCTCCCTTTTCCAAGAGGAAAGGAACTTTCTTCTCCAGAGAAGAGGAGTCTAGGCAGAGCGAAATCTGTACAAATAGACTGGGTTAAAATAACTTCTCTTTTTGTAGTCTCCCCATATGGTTCAGTTGCTTTTCCACAATCGCCACTCTTTCTTTAACCTAGTATATAAGTACTTAGGCCTGGCCAGTTCTTTGGATCTTCATTCTTGTGAGGGTTCCCCTGGACTTGTTAAAAATTACTAAATAAAATCTCCTGTGCTTTTCTCCAGTGACTCTGTTTTGTATCAGCCTTAGCTGGAAAGCCCGAGAGGGTCGAAGAGACATATTACTTCCCCTGCATATTTAATCTTTCATCCTTTCTCTTAACCCACTTGAGTCTTCATATGTAAAACACTTTTTTTTTTTTTTTGTAGGCAGCATACAGTTGGGTCTGATTTTTTATCCAGACTGACAATCTGTGCCAGATGGAATTGTCAGATCGTGTGTGAACAACTCAGGTGTAATGTGCTGATTATTATGGTTTAAAGTCTATCAGTCATTATCTTTCTATTTGTTTTGCATTTGTCCTATCTTTTCTTTGTCCCTTTATTTCTCTTTTTATGCCTCTAAAAACATTTATTGGGTACTTTTTTGATTCCTTTTTATCTTCTTTATGGCTTCAGGACCAGGACTGGGGTGGGGGTGGATGAGATACTCATCTTGAGTGTAGAGTTTAAAGGGATGTCAAAAAACTTGGTAATCAACACTATTTTAATTAGTGTTTTTAAAAGTCAAAACTAATGCAAAAAATCTGTAATGAACAAAATATCAAAGTTTTCAATAATAAACATGTCAGTATTTCTGATTTTTCTTTTGGCCTCAGGCTCCAGTATAGCTTGGCATAACATTATTACTGACTGTAGGTCACAGTTTCCTGCTTCATATATGTGTATATATATATATATGATTAAAATGTCATTTTAAAATGTATCTATCAAATTTCATTTAGGTGAAATTTGTTGATTTTCTAGTCTCCTGAAATTTTCTCTTCTTTCTGATTTGGGCTGCCTTTTCTGTCATTTTCTGAAAGAAATGTATTTAGAATCTCCTATTACAATTGTGAATTTCTCCTTTCCCCTTTTATTTCTGTGAGGCTTTACTTTACAGATTGGGTTTTTCATTAGGTGCATGGAAATTTAGAAGTTTTACTGTTAAAAATTCTTTATGAAATTCCCTCTCCATTATTCACAGTGCTTTTTGTTCTACAAAAGTATTTATTATCTCTTATTAACATTACCTTTTGTTGCATGGCATATCTTTTTTTAATCCTTTTACCGTTTAATATTTTAGATGTTTCTTTTTAAATGGCATTCAGTTGGGCTTTGGTTCTTTTTATCTCATCTGACAATCTTTGTATTTTAATTGGAAAATTATGTTTACATTTTATAACCTTACAAATAAATTTGTGTTCAAATCTATCATCTTACACTTCTCTTTCTATTCGTCCTACACATTCTTTGTTATCTTTCTTTTCTTTCTAGCTTTCTTTTAGATCAATTATTTTCTATTTTGATTCCACTCACTCCCCTGCCCCCACTCACTTAGAAATAATACACTTTTAATATTCTTTTAGCGGTTACCCTAGAGATTAAGACATTCATCCTTGACTTATCAAAGTTTAATATAAATTGGTACTTTTGCCTCTTCCTTGAAAATGGAAGGATATTAGAATACTTTCCATTTGTCTGCTTTTAAAATGTATACTATTGTAATGCATTTCTAATTGTGAGACATTATTATTGTTTTATATTTATTTAATTTGCCCATATATTTACCATTTATGTTGCTCTTCTTTCCTGCAATTCCCTTAGCATTATTTTGATTATTCATTCTTTTTATTGTCCACCCTCTGTCTTTCATTGCCCCTTCAATTTCTTCACCTCTCCATGGCCCACCCCACCTATAAATAGTGGATTTCTAGGATATCGGGTGTACGCATGATAAAATTCTGCTGTGTTACATTTCAGATGCTGCTGTAGCAATGCCATGTACATGTCTTAAAGTTCAATTTAATTTCTCAAAAGTGAGGTTTTTTTTTTCTTTCAAAAACCTAATAACAAGGTGAATATACTTCAAGGCATGCTTCATTTACATTAAATTTGCTCTAAATTGCTGCTTGGAAGACATTTGGATGGGAATAGTCAAGTCATTAACTCAAAGAAAACCATGACATCACCTCCAGAAACAAAAATGGCCAAATTGTGTTGTCTGTGTTAATTTTTGTGTGCATGCATCCTGAAAGGCACATTGCATTTATGTAGAAACAGTGACAAAAAATTTGAGGCTAACTTTGAAACTTATCTAAAAGGTGTATCTAAGTGTGTGTGTGTGTGTGTGTGTGTGTGTGTGTGTGTGTGTGTGTGTTTATGGACCATCTGATACAGGCTCAGACAGTGGAGAGTCTCAGGTGATGCTAGAGCTCACTTAATCCAAAGCTCTCATTGTAGAGATAAGGGCTCTGAGCTCCAGGGAGACTCAATGACTGGTATAACATCACACAGTGGATGGAGAGTCAGGACTAGAATCAAGGTCTCTGGACAGAGCAGCCTCCTTCAACTGCCTAAAAGTATAGTCTCCTGCCCATCCCCCCAGGTGCAGTCAACCAGTGAAATCATGTTATCTCCAGGCATGGGTACCCATTTGGTCTGTAGCCATTGGCTCTAGGATTCTCTAGCAATCTGTTAAACCACTTTGTTATTTGATGTTATCAATTAGATTTCAGATGTGTCTGGTAGAGGGTACAGTGAGTGTCCAGTACTACATGCTTCCTAACTGGACAGCAGTGGAACAACACAAAGATTGTTTTTTGCTAAAATTCAGTTAAGTACCAGGAATGGCAGGACTTAAGGGAAGGGAAAGGGGCAGAATAAAGCTCCTTGAGGTCATGCTGAAGTATGTAAAAACAATGCTTTGAATTTAGATATCACCACACACGATCTGTTTCTAACACTCACTTGTCAAATTAAAGAGAGACCCAATATCATTGATACATTTTCTAGTCTCCTAGCTGTCCATCAATGTTTTGTGTTCCTTTTTCATGAATGTCTTAGTTTGTTCAGGCTACTATATAAAAATATCATAGCCAGAATACCTTACAAACAAAAGAAATTTATTCCTCACAGTTCTAGAAGCTGAGAAGTCCCAAGATTGAGGTTCAGGCAGCTTCAGTGTCTGATGAGAGCCCACTTTCTTGCTCATAAGAACCTTTCAGTTGTGTCCTCACAGGGTGGAAGGGGCCAAGGAGCCCTTACAGTCTCTTTTATAATCCCATCCATGAAGGGATCATGCTTCTCCCTCATGATCTCATCACTGTCAAAGGCCCCACCTCCAAATACTGTCACACTGGGAATCCATCACATAGTGTTAGGTTTCAAGGTATGAATCTGGTGCGGGGCCGGGGTGGGGGTCGGGGAATCAAAAGACATTCCATTTAGAGCAATGAAATGTAATTGTTGAGAAGTGATCGTCCCACCATGTACTTCATTTCTGAAACCCCTCCATCTAGATGGCACCACGTGACTGACTTATGGCTGGTGGAATTGAGTGAAAGGAATTCATGCCAGTTCTAGGTGGGCCCCTACACTACCACATACGGTTCTGCACACTCTCTGTCCTTGTCTGCCAGCCCATAGCAACCTTGGAGGCCAAGTGCTGAAATGGCAGAACACCTACCAGTCTGGGTCCCCGAAGGGCTATGGAGAATGGGACCACTTCTCCATGGACCATGAACTAAACTTTGCATGATCTGTTAGCAAGAAATAAATATTGATTATGTTAGGCCATTGAGATTCTGGGGTTTATCTGTTATTGCAGTTAACAGTTACTTTAACATAGTCAATGACCTCTAACTTGAACAATAACATTTAATTTCTGATTAGAGTGCTGGAGGCAAAGCTTGTGGGCAAGAGGAAAGAGGGAGAGGGCAGCACATCATGAAATCAACGATCCCCGCCATGTATTAGTTCATCGGGTCAAAGTGTAGTGTGGACAACGGTGGCCCCCATCCTCCACAGAACACCCTGAGAACAGAAAGTTAGAATATTCACATTTTATTACTTACAGAATGTTACCTCAAAATATAAACTACCTCATGGGCTCTAACTCTCTGCAATTGCCAAGCTCATATAAACCTTAATATGATCTGATTTTGGAAGCAAATATTAACACCTGTTCAAATCCTCTGCAGAGAAGAGACTTTCCCTGGGAGGTGTTCCTGTACTCATTTTGCCAACTTCAGATGAATAAATCTTGGGTTTCTTTTTGCTTCTTCCCAAAATACAATTTATTATATAACATTTACAACTTGAAAAAGGATCCTAGGATATTGTCTTGAATAATAATTAGAAGAGTAGTTCATGCTGTGGGCTATAAAGAGGGACCCCCCCCCCCCTTTTCTCTGCTGGGTGCATAGGACAGTGGGATTTATTTGTGAGCCATCATTAGGAACTTGTTCTGCTCCTCCTGAGTGCTGGGGGGCTGCTCTGGTGTTTGGAAGGAAGTAGGTGCCAAAGAGGTATAAAAGAAATATAATTTCTTATATTTTAGCTTTTCTGTTTTAGAGTGATCTTTGCAAAATACTGCCTCTCTGGCAATAGTTAATGGATTTATTATTTAGTCTGGAAGACAAAGAGAAACTTCCAGATCTGTTAGTGGTGGGGACAGGAGGAGCAGTGCCCTCAGAGCCAATGCATGCCTGGGTGCTGCCTGGCTCTCCAGAACTTGGAAATGTCAAGACTCATCACCTGTGGTGGGTGGTGGGAGGGGTCCTTTAAATTATTCTACAGAAGAACACAGAACGAATGGCCAGGAGGGTCACTGGTGGGCCCAGGGGAGGCTGGATTCCAAATGTTACAGCCAAAGTTGGTTGGTCACAACCCTATTCACAACTCATCAGAACAGCTAGTTCACTTTACTGCAGACTGGTTCATCTCGGCTTCTGTAGAGTTTAGACACTGCCCTTTTGTTTTCAGAAATAAAGCCACTCTCAGTGGATTTCCAAGGTAAATCCAGCAGCAGCATCCCTCCCAAACATGGGCCTGCAGTGCACTTGAGGAGCACACCTGCAGGTGTGGGGCGTGGCCAGGACCATTCTAGCCCCTCATCAGTTCATAGCCCCGCTGGGTCCTTCCCCGGGCTGCCTCAAGGAGGCCTCAGCACCTCCTGGTGCTCAGGGCCATGTGGAATCCACCAACAAGCTCTGCCATTTTAGATGGTGCAGGGCTTGGGCCCAACTGCTGGGGAGGGGATGGGGCTACCAGGGTGATGGGCCATAAGCAACTGCGGTTCTGGGGGTCTCAGGCCTTAGTCTCATTGTAGCTCAGTTCTGGAATTTTCACGCTTTTCTCCATCAAGAGATAAGCTAATATCCCACAGTGGCAGCTTTTTCAGGGCACAAGAAGAATTGAGACTTTTTCTTCAAATAACAATGAGAATTTGTTCTGAGCCTTTGTGATAAGAAAGGAGAAAGAAAATCATTCCTAGAGGCAGGAAGAACAGAAAATTGTCTCAACAAAAGGCACAGACTTCTCATTATACCTTATTATGCTTTCAAATAAGCATTTTTGCAAGTCCATTCTTCAGTTTAAAGTAAAGTGGCTCGAAAGTCTTAGATGATCTCAGCCATGTCTTGTCTTGGGAGGAAAAGTCTCGTGGGAAGCTGGTGGATGAACTCTTTTGTCCCAGGGCCCAGCCTGGCAATCTGCTCCCCTGGTGTGCACTGTGAGGCTGTTTTGCCACCGGCTGTCTTGGGTGGGGAGTGCGATAGGGGAATCCCTCACAGGAAGTGATCCCTACTGATTCAGTAATTACCCCCACCCCAAAATGAAAAAGCCAGGACAGATACCTGGCCCCTAAATCCCTAAAGAATGTGATATTATCATGAGTTTCTCAGTATCCTTTGAATAATGCAACTATTTCTTTCATGAGACAGTTGCAAAGTTAGAACTGCAGGACCCCAGATATAAATTTCAATGATTCCCTCTCCTCCCTTTTTATTAACTAACAAAAAATAAAAAATTAAAAACAAACAAACAAACAAACAAAGAAAAACCTTAAACCTCTTGGGAGCATTTAATACAGAAAGAAAGATCAAAGAAGCAGAAACGGCCTATCTTCTGCGGGCTGGGAAGCTTAGGGAAGAACCAGCACTTATGTACAAGAAGCGTGCTTGCGCGGAGCTCTGAAGGCTGGGTCGCACTCAAGCAGCAGGGGAGGGGGTGAGGCTGGGAAGTGGGCAACCCTGGGCTTGGTGGTTAAATGAACAGGCACTGGATTATTCCACGCTCAGGCGCCCACTGCCCTGGGTGACCCTGGGCGAGCTCCGAACCCTCTCCCCGCCTCTCAGGAAGGCGGGGGTAGAACCAGCGACTCCTTCATGGGGAAGCAAATTGGCCTGGGTCAGGTCAGCGGGACCACTGCCTACTTGTGTTCTCATCGGGGGCCTGCAGCTCTGCCTGCACCTCTGTAGAGAGGAGATTTTGCTATCTGCACGTCTTTTTCGACGTCTGGGGAGACTACTTCATTGTCTCTCTTTTCCTCTCTCTTCCTCACGTGGGCTGTCCTCTGCCACTTCTCTCCCTGCTTTCTACCCCAGTCTGGGCACTTCTTACTCCTCGCCTCGCAGAGCTGAGGCTTTACTCCTTGCCTCGCAGAGCTGAGGCTTCAGCAGGAGCTCCGGGCTTCCCAGCTTCCCGAGGAGGCCGCCTGGGTAGCCTGGGGCGTGGTGGTGCTGGGGGTCTGCGCCCCTCTCTCCATAAACCTCCAGGCTGGGCATGCCCACTGACCAGGTCCAGCCCAGTCCTTGCCCCCGCCTTTTGCTGACCATAGCACACACCTCCGGACCCGCTGACCCACACAGCAAAACCGAGTCCGCTCTCTTCCTCAAGCACAGAGCGGAGCTGCTGGCTTCCCTCTCCCTGATTCCCTGTTCTCCGCAGAGTCGGGAACTTCCTCCCTTACGTCATCTTCCTCCTGTGTCTCACATCACACCTGGCCCTGTCCTTAGGCCCTGTCCTTCATGTCCTTTATCCTGAGAAAGAAAATCAACCCCACGGGAGAGTCTTTTCAGCGGTAGCTTGTCTCTTACCCCTTGAATCATACAGGTTTATCGTAATCTTTAAATCAGTCCACTCCGCCCTGCCCGATTCAGGGACTTCCCACCCACCACCCCACAGTTCTCCATCAGACCTCAGTTTCCAGACTCCCCATCCCCCAGGCAGTACATGGAAGGCTTTGTTCTGGGCTCACACTGGCTGGTCTGGGAAAGCGCGGACCTGGTCAGCTTTCACTACCACATTAGATTTCTGCCTAGTAAACGCCTGGAGAAGCACACAGCTCCTTGGGGAACAGGAAGGATTGCTAGATTCGGTTGTGTCTTACAGGGATGACTTTCGATTTGCACTTTTTTTTTTTTTTTTAATAACTTTGGTCAAACAAGCCATTAGGGGCCTGACTGACAAGCCCTTAAGATTCCTTCAGATTTGATGCAAGTCTGATTATTTGCTTGTTCAGTTGGTGTGTGTGTGTGTGTGTGTGTCTGCGTTCCTTCGGTGGTTCAGTGTGCTTTCTCTTTGTGCTGAAACTCTCTCCCTCCCAGCCACATGACGGATGATGATTGCTTTTTGTGGTGCCTAATACACTGTTCTCCACTCCATGAATATTGTTACCTGACTCCCATTCCAACCCAAGGGGAATCCGGATTCACAGAGGAATAGAACCCTCTTACAAATCTGGAGTACGATTACAATTTTACTTCTGAAGCACCCGTCTCCTGGAGGAATAGCCAGTGATCGATGCCACTGCCAGAAACCCAGATGCACACACTCATACATCAGCCAGGAAACGACATAAACAGCTCACCCAGCAGGCCGGTGCTGACCCACCCACTTGCTCCCCGGTGAGAAGAGAGGTGACAGGAAACCCGGGGCAACAGCAGGGAACAGACAAGGAGAGGAGTTTGAAGAGGACTGGGCTCCTGAAGGCCCACTTGGTGGTTTCCTTCCTCATCTCGTACTGCGGGAAGCAGTCCCAGGCTAAGGTCTATAGTGACACTGCTGTGTGACCCAGATGATGGAGAGCTGTTTCATGGTCCTGCGAGCGCACCGCCGGCTTCTCTTCCTGTTGTGTGCACATGGGTACATACGGCTCCACACACATACCTTCATCCTTATATAGGCACAGGTGATGGGTACACTTTCCTTTGGGGTGCATGTGGCCTCCCTAGGCAAAGCTCGTGCTATGGCATTTGTCTCTTTAGAGAGCAAGTCTGTGCTGATTCCAGCAGGATGGGGCAGCAGACTGGTTTGTTGCTAAGAAGATGTCTGAAAGATCAGGATACGATTAGGGCAGGAGAGTGGAAAGCAGTCCAGCAGGCCTGCGGGTGGCTTGTGGGCGTGAGGGTGGTTTATCGGTAGCGGCAGGCCAAGGCGTTGACATTCTTGACCACATAGAAGCCCATGGTGACTGGAGGGATGACCAATGTCCGGCCGGCCCGCAGGGGGCGGGGCTTCAGTTCGGGGAGGGTCCCATCGTCCACCATCACTAAGGGTTGGCCGTTCAGCTGCACTGACCTACAGCGAAGACAAATAGCGTGGGACTTGTCAGTGCCTCATCACAGCCAAGCCTGGGCAGCCCTGGACTGCCTGCCAGTCTGTCTGGGACTGGCCCTTACTGACACTTCCTATGCCCAAACTCTCAGCTCTGTGTTTTACTTTTGAAAAACTCATTAAAAAGCTCCAGCCATGCTCCAAGAAAGAAATTGCCATGATTCCATTTTACCTAGAGTGGCTAAGTGACCGGTCCAAGGTCCAGCTTGTGGGTCTGGGAGTCAGGATTTGAACACAGGCTGTCTAGTTCCAGAGACACATCATTTAGACAAGTGAAAAGTATGATGCAGAAGCTGAGAAGTGTATTACACCTACTTTTTAAAATCATAATAGCAGTTCTGTTTGATTGTATACCTGAAGAATTTTTCCCTGTGGAGTGATGCACAGGCTTAAGATGATTTCAGAAGTCTCCTTTTTAAAAGATCTCTTTAATTTATTTGAGAGATTTGAGAATGAACATCATGTAACTTGTCTAGGTTTGTTCTGAAGGAGGAGAGAGACACTTAATGATTCTCCTTTTTCTGAGAATGAGTTTTCAAATCTTTTTTTTTTTTTTTTTTTTTTTTTTTTTAAGGAGAGAGAGAGTGCCAGCGGGGGTGGAGGGTCGGAGGGAGAGGGGGAAAGAGAATCTTAAGCAGGCTCCATAACCAGTGTGGAGACCAACTCGGGGCTCGATCTCATGACCCTGAGATCATGATTAAGAGTTGGACTCTCTACTGACTAAGCCACTTAGGTGTCCTTTATATCTCGTATTTTAAGGATGTTTCTGTTCCAGCAACATGGTGGAGTAGGTGATAAAGTAGGGGTTTTCTAACTCCTGCTCACCCATCCTGCTTGCTTTTCTTCTTCCTGTGTACCAGCCGTCTTCAATCCTGAGAAGAGGGCCACATACAGAGTACACTGAGGAGAAAGGGAAGTAGCTCATCACCCATCCTTGGCCTGTGGTACAGAATCCAAAAAACTTCCCAGCTGTTCCTGGAATGACTTGTACAGCCATGTATCCAGATTGAAGCTCAGTTTTCTGGGTCAGAAGAAAAGGCCAGAGCCAGACCACCCTAGAAACAAGGCCGTGAGTCACCCTCAGAAAATCAATGTTGCATAGTGATGACTATTTTGGGGTCCTGCCCGACCTCCAATGTGATGACAATGCAGTGATATTATCTGAGCTGTAAAGAGAATGAAATGTTACACACTGATATAAAGGTCTTTGTTCCGTGTTCCTGCTGTTCTGTGAGTGGTAACCAGGTTTGGAGAGAGGTGGTCAGCACAGCAGACCGGAGAATTCCCAGAGATAAGTGAGCTGTGAGTTGCTCCCAACAGAGGGCAAGGCAGGGAGGCAGGTTCAGGCCTGGTCCCACATGGATAAGTTTGGGTCTGATCCAGATCCAACAGGCCAGAGGGACAGCCACCTTCCTCTTATTGGTGCGACTAAGGAATGACAGAGTGAGCAGGGGACGCCTGTGTGGAGAGCCAGACCTGCCTCTGGAAAAGTACAGAAGTAGGAGAATTGAGATCTGGTAAGTATTGACCTTATCAAACCTGGAAGGAGCTTTTGCTCCAAATTTAAGTGACTACCTCTGGTGAAGAGAGCCTATTCACTGGAGTAGGAGGTAGGGTAGGAGAAGGGGTCCAATTGCAAAAGACAAAAAAAAAAAAAAAAAAAAAAAAAAAAAGCCAGAACAGGTCTTCAAGGCGTACTTTCATTATTTTGTTTCAGGTGGTGTGAATATCCAACAACCAGACATATACATGCACCATCAAATACAAGTTCAATAATACTAATTAATCTTTCCAATTCATCCTCAGTTAATATCACTGCTCTACTTGAAGACCTTCAATGATCCCTCTTGCATACGGAACTGCGAGCAAGCCCTCCCCATAAGGAATGAGGTAATGTCCTTTTAGCATCACACCATCCCAGAGCATTGCTCTATGTCTGGGTTCTGGGAAGTGTGATAAGCAAGCCTTTGAATGTCTATATTGTTATTCTCTAATAGGACCCATTCTGCTTTCCTTGTTGGTTATTTGTAAAAAGCTAACCCAAGTGTGGGTTGAGCCAAGGAGCATGGTTGAGATTCTGGGGACAGATCTCTAATTCCAGTCACTCACTCCCTTAGACAGTCACCTCCCTTCCAGAGCTTTCCTGTCTGTGCATTTGCTGTAGGCTCCAGGACCAGGGACGTGAAGTACAAAGCATGGGACGCTCTGACAGCATAACCAGTCCCGTAAGTAGGAGATGGGGTTTTGTTATTAATTCTTTTCACCATAGCTGCGGGTAAACTTACTGGTCCTTGTACTTGACTGCTCTCGGGACTGACAAGTTTCAGTCCTCTCTTCCCTTGGTTCCCGTGGTGTCTCTGTCTCTCTCTCACCCCCATTCTCCTCCTCCTTCATTTCTGCAAGTGGTTGCCTGTTAAGAGGGACTGTTTGCTTCTACCTGTCTCATATATTGGGGTTCTTGGTGCCTTGTCCTTGGACCTCTTCTCCCACTCCATACTCTCACTGAGTGCTGTCACCCACACCCAGAACTTTGTTATCCATGTCAATTCTCCCCAAACATAGCCTAGATCCTTCTTCTAACTAATGTCATCTCCACTTGGCTGTCCCACAGGAACTACAAAGCCACTATGTCCAAAGTAAAAATGGTCTCCTCAAACCCTGTCCTTTTCTTAGCCTTTTCTGTGTTGGGACCACCATCTACCCAATGACCTAAGCCAGAAAGCTGGCCACCCCTCAATGCCGTCGGGTGTCACAAAGTCAATTCTACCTTTTAATATTTTTCATATCTGCTTCTTTCTCTCTACTACTGCTACTACCTTAGTTCAGAACTTGCCATGTAACCGATCTCTTTGCCCCCTGCCTTGCCTTCCTCCTGCTGCTTGCCACATTGCTGACAGAGCAATCAATTTCTGTCACTGCTTTAAACTCTTCAGCATTTCCCCGTGCTTCCACTTTCAC
Source organism: Mustela erminea (assembly GCF_009829155.1). Classification (NCBI taxonomy): domain Eukaryota; kingdom Metazoa; phylum Chordata; class Mammalia; order Carnivora; family Mustelidae; genus Mustela; species Mustela erminea. The sequence goes on from NC_045627.1 coordinate 62,646,966, forward strand.
ATGGACAATGAAGCCCCATTCTGGCTAGCTCTCCAGTCTTGGGTCCTGCCAGTACCCCCGACCCCAATGCTAACTACGGCTCCCTGGCCTCTGGGGGTGAGCTTGGGCTGATTGGCTGTTCTTTTCAGGTCATCACCAACATATGCACAAACAAAGATTATTTCACAATGAAAAGCTAGTTAAATCTTGCTCATAAATGAAATAAATATTTCTCAAATGACAACGTAAGTAGATATTGTTGGAAATGAAGTATGAAAGTTCATTTAAAAGTACAGTAAATATTTTTCAAGTACCAGTAGACACTGTTGGGATTAATAAGACACACGTTCATTTAAAACTGTTATAAAATTCCTAATAGCTTTTTTGGGAGGAGAGGGGCATCACATGCTTTTTTCAAGCAAGAGATTTTAAAGATTTTACTTATTTATTTGAGAGAGATAGAGAGAGATCGAGAGAGCGAGTAGAGGTGGGAGGAGCAGAGCTTGACACGGGGCCGGGTGCTCAACCTCAGGACCCTGAAATCATGCCCTGAGCTGAAACCAAGAGTCAGACACTTAACCGACTGAGCCACCCAAGTGCCCCTCAAGCAAGAGTTTTTTTTTTTTTTTTTAAGATTTTATTTATTTAATTGAGAGAGAAAGAGAGAGAGAGCATGAGACGGCAGAAGGTCAGAGGGAGAAGCAGACTCCCCATGGTGTTGGAAGCCTGAGCGGGACTCAATCCCAGAACGCTGGGATCACGACCTGAGCCGAAGGCAGTCTCCTAACCAACTGAGCCACCCAGGCGCCCTCAAGCAAGAGATTTTAAAAGGACAATTACTGTAATGTGGGAGGATGGTGACATAAGCTGACATCACTAAGGAACCCTGGTCCTTTTACAGGCCTGGCCCCCTTGCCCTGCAGGACCAAAGTAAATAACGTGCAGTTCCACTTCACAACTCACCCTCCTCCCCTGTCAGACTAACCACACTGTGTCGTTGCAGAATCTGCTCAGGTGTTGTCCTCTCTGGGGAAACTTCTCTGACCTCTGGGCTGGGCTAGGAGCTCCAACTCTGGATTCTCTTGTATCCCAAACTTATCTATGACTACCTCACTGAATTGTAGAGACTTACTCACTATCCCTCACTGGGCTGTGAGCTTGATCAGGAAAGGGATCATGTCTTTCATCCCTAACTCCTCGGTGCCTAACAAGGTGCTCGGCCTGGAGGAGGGATGAAATATCTTTGAACAAGTGAATGAGCTTTGAGGTTCTTTTGCACTACTTCTTATCTTTGAGGTGGAGTTTCTCCAGCTTCGGAGAGGCTCCCTGGAGGTTCGCTGAGTGTCTTTACGGATTTCATTAACCTACCAATTACTCTCTTGCTCTCAGTGGCTCTGGAGATATGAGATAAGACCTGAATTATTGCTGATTCTCAGTCACTTACCAGATACCTTATCCCAACCTGACACGAGGCCATTGATTACGGATAGTATTTTTCTTCCTAAAAAAAAGATCCATTTGATCATCTCTTAACTAAGCCAACATGAGTTAATTCAGGGAGACCCTGAGTCTCCACACATCCTCATCTATAAATTCCCTCCATTATAGACAGGCCACATACTTCACCACCTCCATTCTATTTTTCTGCTTACATTTTTATTTTAATATTCATCCTGTTACCCAGTAAAGTCATATCATGCTAAATATTACAATAGTCTTTCATTTTTATGAACAATTTGTAAGTTTGAAAACATAGTCAGTCACACTGATGATAAAAATCATTGATTAGTAATGGCGATGACTATTTTGTACACAAAGGCATTTTGTAATGATTTCATTTGACTATCGCATTTAGTCCTTCCAACAACCAGCTGAGGCAGGGCTTAGCAACCCTATATTACGGATGAGGAAATCAAAGTTTAGAGGGGTCTCACCTAAGTCACACAGCCAGTAAGTGATATAGGTGAGATTTGCAACACTGCCCTTCACCATGGTCCTGTCTGGCCTCCCTTATGATCGCTAAAGAGGCCTGTGAGGTGAATGAGGTGATTACTATTATTATTTTTGTAACTTTACTACTGAGATGAGGTCAGAGAGGTTAAGTGGTCTGGGCAAGGTCACACAGCTAATAGATGGCTTAGCTGGGTCTTGAATTCAGTCCTTTCTGACACCTCTTTCTACTATTTACGTTATTCTCCAATTCCAGATGGCACTCACCAGGATCGTGTTTCTTTATTTTAAAACCCTTCCTAATCATATTTCCATCATATTTTGGGACCTCCTTACTTACTGTGACTTTTCACACCAAATGCTAAATGATCCAGCCTATGTTGAACTATTTCTTTTAAATCCCTAGCTGCTGGGAGCATTTAAATTGTCCAAATATTAGGACAACTGCATTTTATCACCATCTGTTTTTACAAAGTCTGAGTTAATTTTTCAATTCCTAAACTTGTTTTCTTTATTTTGCATGCTATCTGAAATGAGATTCAATGTGTCAGTGTGGAGTCAAGCCTTCTGTTCTGGTCTCTATGGGAGCCCCTTGCCTAGGTCACCCTCCTTCCCCCACCACCTGTCTACAGTCTCTGGTCCTCATGGTTTACCCTGGTTCTTGCTAGCCGTGGATCCTGAAGCAAGCTTTCGACTATCCTGAGGGCTCAGAGAAGCAAGTGTAGTGTGCATGCTCTTTGCCAATCTTGAAGATAATTTGCTGGACTCTGGTCTGGCCCTGGGTGGATTTTTGTGGGGCAGAGGCTGGGGAAGACTGTATTATTGGGAGAATTCCTTGGAGCTCTGTCTGCTTCAGGCTGGCATATTTGGGACCTTGAGTGGGAGGTAAAGGGACTTAGAGATAATCACTCCGCCTCAGCTACTTTGAGGAAGTGATTTGTGTTCTCTGAACTTGGGTTTCTCTATGTGTAAAACAGGCTAGATGAAACCTCAGAGTCCTTCCGTCCTGAACATTTTTTAAGTGGGTTGTCCAAAGTCTAACAACTAACTTGAAGCATTTAATGCCAAACTCAAGAGTCATCCTGCACAAACAGGAATCTGATCACAATATTCACCTACCTAATGTTCAGTCGCTCCCTGCTGATCTTAGAACACTGTCCAAAGCCTTTACAAGACCCAATAGGCAAAGCCTTCTTACCTATGTCTCCAGCCCTCTAGAGGCTCACCCTCGTTCCTGTCCATTCCTGCTCCCCACTACTCACCACCTCCTCCCATTCCATGCTACAGTGTCGCCAAGTGCAATCTCTGACCCCAGAGTTTTTGTACCTGTTCCTGCTGCTTGGGACCTTCTCCACATTCCCTCCCCCTTCCAGCTTCCTTTCCCTGGCTAACTCCGATCTGTCCTTTAGGTCAGATGCCCCTCCAAAGTGTTTCCATATTACCCCACACTTCTGAGATCTCTGCACTCATCACCGGGTACTGGCATTGCTGACCTACTGTCTGTGTCTTCACTAGGCAGGAAGACCATGTGTCTGTCTTGTTCATTCTTGCACTCTCCCTCCACCAGCTCACATAGCAGGTGAGCAATAAGAGGAGGACTGGTTATAAATATGCAGGGAGATGAATCCAGAAGGAAAAGACACTGGACTGGAAGTCCAGAGACTTGAGTTTTAGTCCAGACTCCCAACATGAAATGTGCTGGCCTGGACATGACACCCGTCTGTTCTAGTGTCTGTTTGTGTATGGTTAAACCATGAGAGGGAGAGAAGAAGGGAGGCAGCGGAGGGAGGGAGGAGAATGTCTAAGAATCTGAGTGTGTGTGTTGGGGAAGGGGCGTCAGCTCCCTTTGCTCCTTGTAATCCCACACATCCAGCTCTCTCATTCCAGAGTGCTGTCCCGTGCGCCACTAGAGGGCACTCTTGTTCTACACAACAGCACGGGACAGCATTTTCCACCCCCCCGCCCCCCCCCGCGACCCCTCCGGCGCGGGCTCCCAGGAAGCCAGAGCGCGTGCGCCGCCCCCACACCCGCACTCGGACCCCGCCACACTGCACTGCGCTCGGCCTCTCGGAGGAACAGACCTAAGGGTCATTCAGAGCCCAGCAAAACGGCCTTGCGGTACACTTGGCAGCACCCCCGCCCGCCTCCCCCCCGCCCCAAATGTGGCCAATATTAAGGAAAGGAGCGCAGCCCGGCTTCGATTCCCGCCGGGGTGCGGGCTTCTCGGCCCGCGTGCAGGGAGGGGGTCGGCGCAGGTGCGGGGCTGGCGGCGCCCGCGCGACCCGGCCTCCCAGTCCTCCGCGCCGGCCGCGCACCTGTGTACGCTTTACAGGCCCTCCAGGCCCCGCTGCCCCGTGTGGCCCCCTCGCTGAGTTAGGAAGCCGGTCTCTGCAGCTGCCCTGCCCTTCGCCAGGTCAGGGGCAGGTTAGAGCCTGGAGGGTTTGAGGACAGAGGGGCATTCCTCCTCTCGCCTGCTCCGGGAGAGGCTGTGCATCTGGGGTAGCTTAGAAAGGAAATTCCTTTGAAATGGCCAGGAGTGATCGCCATCCCGCTGACCAGGGCCCCTCTGGAGTGGCCTCGGGTTAGTGTCGCCCTTCTCACTAGCCTAGCTAGACCAGAGGCTTAAGGATGCTCATTACCCTCTCAGGGGTACTCCTGCCTCTGGGGTTGTGGGGAGGATGACTTCCAGGTGTGCCCTGAAGCTTTCCTGGAATCTGGTAGATTCTGTCAAAAAGTCTCCCCTTCCTTCCAGGCCCCTGTGGCCTCCTTCACAGGGTCTTATCGGATAGCCCCAGCTGGAAGGCAGGCATATTAGCTGCAGCTCCCCCTTTAGTTAGCACCGGCCCTGCTCAGCTTTATTTTATCTGTGCACTGGAGTCATTTTGCCTGCTAGACCAAACTGTTTGCATTTCTTAATTTTCAAGAGCATGCGGTTCGGTCCCTTCTTTCTTTCGAGACTAATTCTAATTAATGTTGGTCATCCTCGCTAGGACTTCTCCTGATTGGATACTCTGACCCCTTCCTCTGTTGTTAAAGAGAAGAGACTGTGCAAGAGAGGGCAAACGGAGATGAAGGCTTCCTGTTCCCCTCTCTCCTCCGGGAGCCCACATCATGTGTGAGGTTCCTGGCCATGGAGACCCTTTGAGGCTGATAAGATCATATGCCCTTCATCCTATTCTTTGAGGGGCATATTGAAACAATGAGGAGTTTTGATCTATCTTCTGTATCTCGGAGCAAACCCTAGGATTCCTTCATCCAACAGAGCTGGGGGGATTTTATAGGCAAGTTGTTAGAGATATAGACTTTTCCTGTTTGCAGTTAGGTTTGGGGTCATGATTTGATCTGTGTTCTAGCCAAGTGGTGTAATAATGGTCCAAGCCATAATGGGATTCTATCATGTGTCTCTAATGGCTTAAAGTAACTTAGCACATTTGGCAGACAAGATGAGAGCCCAGCTACGGAACCTGGATTTATACTGATATTGTTAATTCCCAACAGATGAGGAAATCATCTGGGGGCAGTTTGGGAAGAAAATTTGATTCTGTGACCATCTCAAAGCTCCATGTCATAGGCATATCACACTCAAACCACAGGACACAATAGGAACCAGCTATAAAAACCATGGAGAGACTTTAACATGTGGTTAACTCTGCTCCCTTCCCATTGTAAAGACTTGGTGCCATGCTCTCCAACACTCATGAGTGGTGTGGAAGGGGCATTACTCATATTCCTCCTATTCTTTGTGTTGTACAAACTCAGTTGTAGCAGTCCTTACCCATGTAGACAGAAACCCAGAAACACGCAAATGTGTGGTCAGACACAGTATAATTAAAATTACACAAAGAGAGAGACAAAAGGAAAATCACACCTCTCAGCCTGAATTTTGAGGTCTTCTGTTCTGGCTCTAGTATATTTTTGTGGCCTTTCCCCCTCACCCTACAAAGCATCTTATATTCCAATCATGTAAAATGATTTGCCACTACTCACTCCCTCCTTGAACTTTTGTGCTTCTGAACACTCAGTAAGCTCATCCCACTGCCTGGAATCTCCTTTGGTCTAGCGTTTCCTAGGTGTATCTCTCATGCTTCCAGCTCCTGCTCAATGGCCCTCAGCCCGGACCTCCCAGACTCCCAGGTTAGAATTCATCTCTTCCCTCCTTACACTCCCTTCTCCCATATATACCCTCTGTGGTCTGTCTTGTCTTGTCTTCAGGTATCCTCCGTGATGAGAGATCAGGTCCCCAGCCCTAACTGTGCGGGGCTGGAAGATGCAGTGTGGGTTGAGAAGCATCTCCCGGGGGCGCCTGGGTAGCTCAGTTGTTAAGCATCTTCCTTCGGCTCAGGTCTTGATATCCAGCCCAACATCGGGCTCCCTGCTTGGCAGGATGCCTGCTTCTCCCTCTCCTACTCCCCCAGCTTGTGTTCCCTCTCTTGCTGTCTCTTTCTCTGTCAAATAAATAAATAAAAACTTTAAAAAAATTTTTTTTAAAAAGAAACATTTTTTTAACGGGCAGTCTGCAGGTGGGATGAAGAGAGTCTGGCACAAGGGTAGGAGTGTGTGCACGCACGCACGTGGACAGGTGTGCAGATGGGTTTTCCGTATGTAAAAGTATGAGATAAAGTCCAGAAACCACACCCAAAATGAGCTCTTTCATTTTAAAGTCATGGCTCCTTGGACACCTATTCAAATATGTTAAATCAAAGGGATAAACATCTCGGTTTTACAGGATTTTGAGAAAGTGCTCCCTGTGATACCAGGTGCACTGGTGCACCTTCAAAAGTGAAAAGTAAGACATCCCAGGTGGCACAGGCTCTCTTCCAGGGTCTATGGATGTCAACAGCCTCGGGAGGGTGTGGAGGAGGAAGAAGACAAGGGCCATTTCTTCCCAGTCCTGCAGAGCCGCGTATTCTGCGTCCTTGCCCCTCAGTTTAGAGTAACTGCTGCGAAGCCCGTGAGCTTTAGCCTTAGGTGCCCATTTACCAGTGTTTCATAAGGGCGATCTGGAACAGAATGGAAATCTCTGCCTGCAGCGAGAGTCCCCAAGTGAGTGAAGGGAGGGAGGGGAGACCACAGCCTTGATGGACAGCTGTGCAGAGAGATTCCAGCTGCTGGAGCGAGCTGCAAGGAAATGTATTCCAAAGCCGAGAGCAAATGAAAAACTCTCAGAGAACAACCCCGAGTGCAGAGTGAAAGCCCTGAATTCCTAAACATCTTGGTTTAAGATGTCAAGTCTCTGTAAAGTATAAAAGCATTTTATAATCCTCTAATCTGCACAGCGATCTGTACATTACTAATCTGGGAGTTAAAACAAAACAACAATAAACCCTTTGAGGACATGTACACATCCTTCCACTTAGTCATAGAGAAGGCCCAGGGCTCATGGCATGTTCGCACCTTTGGCAAAATGGCTTAGTGCCTAAATGAAGGTTAGGATCCGGGTGAAACAGAAGATGAAAATCAGAAAATCCGCTGGGATATTGTTCCAGCATTTTCTGGAGCCACAGTTGTTCGCAACCTTGGCCACATATTTGAATCACCTGGGGAACTTTAAAAGTACTGGTGCCTGGGTCCCAGCCTGGAGAATTTTGGTTTAATTGGTCTGGGGTGTGGCTTGGGCACGGGGCTTTTTAAAGGTCCCAGGTGATTCATCTCGAAGCCATGGTTGAGCCCCAGGGTTAGGAGAGGGAGTGGGAAGGTGTTCGCAGTTGGGTAAGAGGAGATGCAAACAGCTTTCTAACCATCACATTCTGAAGTCATTTTGAATAAAAAGAGCCTTTCTCTCTGTTTTGGAGTACCATGTCAAGAGGCCACTTTTTTTTTTAATCTAAAAAAAAGTAAGTAAGATGTGAACTTTCCAAAGGCAAGTTTTTTTGGCTAGTCTGAAGTGAGCATTTTTGCTCTTTCAAGAGCACTGCTTCCCTTCATGCCTCCCCTCCCGTTCGTCCACCAGGGAGATAAGCATTCTCCTCAGTCCCTACAGGCAAGCATGTGTGTAGCACATCCCAGGAGGAATTAAGACTTGAATCTTAAATCTGGATGAAGTATTTGCATAGATAACAGACTCTGCATTTCTTTAACATTAAAAAGGAAAACTCAGTGCTTTTTTTGAAGAGCAAGTTCTCAAAGACATTTCAGTTTCTCTCAGGTCACAGGCTGTGGCACAGAGTTCCCTACAAACCAAAGGTGGTTCAAGCTCTTTCCAAGCAGGAGACACCCAAGAGGATTAAATATGTCATTCAGTACTTTCACGGCATTTTCCAGATAGGTCTATAATTATTTACTCAGATCACCCTGTATACGTTGGTTCTGGCTACTGTCTCTTTTCGAACCACAGAACCACAGAACACCCTGAAATGAGCACAAGTGTGAAAAGAGTCCAAATTCTCTATGTCTCAATGAGTAGTTAAGCTTACATTAACCAGAGATGTGTAAGGCTCATCTCTGTGTAGTTACTTCTTTGTAGTTTTTCTACAGATTGACTCAGAGCCTTGTGCAAGTATTTTTATAAATATGCATACTCATATATATTTACATTTCTACTTTCACAGTGTCCGTTTCAGACTTTCTCACCAGGAACTCTAGCTTGAACGCTGCTGTGAGCCTAAGTATGACCGTCCCGCTCACTTGCCACCGGGCCTCTGGCTCGTCTTTCCTCCTGGAGGGCTCTCAAGTGCCCTAACAGGGCTGCCAATGAGGTGGTGGCATCGGCACAGCAGGGCCTTTACCTCCAGGTAAAAGAGGTCTCCATTCTAATGTCTGCTTTTAAAAAAAGGGATCCTCTTGGGGTTCCTGGGTGGCTCAGTGGGTTAAAGCCTCTCTGCCTTCGGCTTGGGTCATGATCCTGGGGTCTTGGGATGGAGCCCTGCATTCCTGCATCCCTGCATCGGGCTCTCTGCTCAGCGGGGAACCTGCTTCCTCCTCTCATTCTGCCTGCCTCCCTGCCTACCTATGATCTCTGTCAAATAAATAAATAAAATCTTAAAAAAAAAAAAGGATCCTCTTTTTCCTGACTTTTTAGGACCAGCACCTGATGCCCTGTATGGATGGACAACTTCTGCACCCACTTTCAGCTCCAATAGTACTATGGACAGCCCTTACCTCTTACAGAATATCAAAACGCATTCCAGAGGCACTGAAGAAATAAACATAAAAAATGAAACAAAAAAGAAACTAGAAGAAAATAAAGATACATATTTATCTGATTTCAGGACTATAAATACATAGACATATGAGTGGGATGGAAGAAACCACAAAGCAAAAGATATATAGACTTGGGGCGCCTGGGTGGCTCAGTGGGTTAAAGCCTCTGCCTTTGGCTCAGGTCATGATCCCAGAGTCCTGGGATCGAGCCCCACTTCGATCGAGCCCCACGTCGGGCTCTCTGCTCCGCGGGGAGCATGCTTCCTCCTCTCTGCCTCTCTGCCTACTTGTGATTTCTCCCGCTCTGTCAAATAAAATCTTTAAAAAAAATTTAAAAAAAAGATATATAGACTTAACTATATCTTATTTATCATATATATATATATGTATATATATATATAAACACACACACCTTATTTTATATCTTATATAAAAAGGGAATACTTCTGAATGTCAAGATAATATCCTAAAAATGAAACAGTTGGAAAAACAGCAAATAAAATACTGGGGAAAATATTTTAACACATCTGATAGGTAGCAAAGCAGAAATTGCCTCATGTTAGAAAAAACTTACAAATCATTAAGAAAACAGATAACAACCCAATTGAAAAATAAGCAAAAGACATAGAAAATGCCTAAAAGCAATACTAAGAGACATAAAAAAATTTTCAACCTCACTAATACTCAAAGAATACAAATTAAGATGACAGCATTATTTTTCATTATGAAGTTGGCAGAGATTTAAAAATGTTACGTTTCTGTGTGATGAGGCAAACTGAAATAAGAAAATGTTCACACTTCCTACTCCTTCTCAGACCTCCACCACTGAGCTTGTCTGAGGTGAGAAAATTGAGCAGTTAATCATAGGAGATAAGGTTCTATAGCTCAGTGGATTCCAAGGTGAACAGAATAGTGAGCAATCTGGAAACCAGACCATTTGAGGAATGGCTGAAGGAGTTAAGTGTTTAGCTTGGAGAGTACAACTCTACAGGGAGACACTGAAAAATTATTATGAAGAAGGTATAGATTTACTCTGCTTAATTTTCCTAAAGCAAGGGGAGAAATGGAAGAAAACACCCTTTGGCTACATACAAGGAGGCTCTTTCCTACCATCAGAGCTGTCAAGTCCCAGAGTGGGCTGACTCAGGACAGAAGCAGTCTCATCAAACAGAAGCTGACAGGCTTTCTATCAGGGATGCTCTAGAGGAAACTTCTTCTTCTTCTTTTTTTTTTTTTTTTTAATATTTTATTTATTTATTTATTTGACAGACAGAGATCACAAGTAGGCAGAGAGGCAGGCAGAGAGAGAGGAGGAAGCAGGCTCCCCACTGAGCAGAGAGCCCGACATGGGGCTCGATCCCAGGACCCTGGGAGCATGACCCAAGCTGAAGGCAGAGAGGCTTAACCCACTGGCCCACCCAGGCGCCCCTAGAGGAAACTTCTTGATTGCTAAGAGTACTCTCAAACTTATTTCTCCTCTATAAAGTCATCTTTTAATAACTGCAGAACTTTTATAACATGGTTTATTTTAAGAAGAAACTAATTTAAATGATCCCAGACAAGTGAGAGAATGGAAACCTGCACAGAGTGGGTCTGGTCACACAGAATTCAGAAATCCCACCATCATCATCAGAAGCTAGTATCAGCAGTGTAGAACTTACACACTTACGTGTCTGGAGTCTGCTGAGGTAAGTTGTTTCTAAGTGTGTGAGTGAGATGTCTCGGTATAGAATTCTGAGGGTTAAGACTTTTCCCCAAGCTCCTTTTCCCAGATCTGTCCATGCCCCAAAATAAATGTGGCGCTTCTAGTCATCTTTAGAGGCTGTGGTAGGTCAGGTGGTGGCCAGTTCTGCCCTCACACTCTCCGAACTCTGAATCTGGAGATGAAGTATCATAATGTGGTCTATTCCAACAGGGTCATGAAGATATTTTTAAACTCTTAGCACCTGGGTGTTAACTTGTGTATTTTCAGAACTATTCTGTTTGGCTAACATCAAATGACACCCTTCTAAAGGCATGCAGTTAGATGCCACTGTTTTTCTTTGATATAGGATTTAATGAATATGAAATCAAAGCAAAAGTCATATCCCAGAGAGATGGAAAAAATAAGCAGTATTCAGAAAAGAAAAAATATGTTCATTTCTTCACAGAACAGGCAATAAGATTCTAGATTCATAGGAACCTTAAGTTTCTTTCAGCTAACATCACGACAGCTATGCAGATATAAATATGAAGATACAGATATGAATATGAATATGCATCATACAGATATGAAATACAAACATTTAATATGGAACCTATTAGCCCTGAAGCAGAAATTCTCCACACCTCTCTCATGTACCATCCACAAGCCACTTCCTGTTAGCTGTTTGTTTCTAATAGCAGATGAACTCCTCGAGGACAGGGACCTCAGAATCCCGTTCCCCCTTTCCCCTAAATACTCTATACTGAATAGCTTTTGAAGGCTACTGATGGCGTGGGTTGGCATGAGGAAGATCAAGAGACATTCTGAGATGAAGCATTCACATTGAACTTCATGTTCAGACATTTTCCCCTAGTTTATCTACTTGGGATTCCTGAGCTCTTTGTGGTTACTGGACTATAGTTCATTGAAAATTTCAGCTGCGTTACTGGCCACTGCACAATAGACTGCTGAAGGGGAACAAGTCATGTCTGGCACAAAGTAGAATCTCAATAAAAGGTGATGAATGGATGAAGAAATATGAGACGGCTCATGTGCCAGCATCTTTCCCTCAGAGATGTAACTCTGGGCTTGAGCTCCAGTAGGGGAAGGAGAGTTAGCTAGCAGTGCTTATGTGTATAAGGTCAGAATGTCCTATGTCAAAATTGATTTTTATAGGTTTCAAATTAAACCAATTTATAGTAAGTGCTGGCATTTAATAATCCTTTTGTCTGAGAAGAGCATAGAAGAAACAGAAGGGAAAACACCAATTTTGCAAAGAAAAAAACCTTTTATTAACATTCTATATGACTGGGAAAAAGAATCTTAGAAGCAGTTCACAAGACTTTTTAAGAAGGATCTGGAATTAGGACTTCTGAAGAAAAGTTAATGGAACAGAGGTGAGTTGGCATAGAGGACAGAACATTGCTGAGTACCCTGATACTCTTCACATTTATTCTGTGAAAAGTTTATGATGAAATGAAAGCAGACAGTATCATGATAGCATTCAGTGATCTGTACTGTATGTTTGTCAATATGTCACTATAATTTTATATTGCTGGACTACTGGGGTAGCACAGTGCTGAGGAGAGTGCACTGGATTTGGGGCCAGGAAAATTGGGTGCTAGATACTTTCTAACTCTATCACTTAATAGTTGTGTGACTCTTGAGGAAGTCACTTAATGCTCTAAGATTTCGTTTCTCCAACTCTAAAGTGTGAGGGAGGCAGGGATTGTTCTACTTTGTTCTTGGTGCTATTCAGAGGGTCAAATGAGATAATGGCTCTTAAAGTCCTTTATTATCTATAAAGTCCCAGCCACAGTGGGTCACAGTGTTCTTATAAAATTGAGTGTTTGGACAAGATTGAAATTGTGGGCACTCATTCCCCAGAGGTCTTTAAACCTAGAGCATCGTCTAGTCCAGATGGCTTTGCCGTAGACTATCTAAGGGTAGGGAGAATGAAGCAGATCACTTCAAAATGTCATTCTCCCTGGGATTCTTAGTAGCTGCTCATTCCCTCGAGTTACTGTGTCAGAATAGAATGGTCAGTGTGATGAAGGTTGTTTCCTTCTTTTCTAATTTTTGGATAGCTTTCCCTTCAAATGGAATCGAATTAGACATATAGGGCAGGACACTGGGATGTGAGCAAACACCTGCTCTTGGTTTGACTTTTCCCTAAAAACGTGAGTCCTGTTTTTTTATGTAAGTTGACTTCTTTGGCCCAGCTTCCTGTTGTTTCCCTGTTTGTTGAAAGACACTGGAGATATTTATGTCTTGGATGGAATCGATTCCCTAGAGGACAATGCTCACTGATTTGTGATCGCATCAGGCATTGGGAAGATTCTTTCCTTTGTGGATACAGAGATGCCCCCAATGTTCTCTTTGACTTCTCCAGAATGGGAACTATTATTGTCTTGGATATAAATGGTCAGTCTTCCTCCCAGACAGGTGAGAAACCAGGGAACAGAGAATAGACCTGCAGCTTGGAGATTTTCTGGAGAAAAACTAGCCCAATATTACTGCCACGTCCTCTTACAGCACAGCCTCTTTGTGTGGCCTTTTAATGGCCTGAAGAAGCTACTTGGCTGGTGACCATCGGCTCCAAAAGTGAAGTGGGAGTGGGGGATGGAGAATAGAAGAGAAAAATCGAATTTTACAGTTCAATGGGAAGCAGAACTCTTTTAGCTCACCCTCCCACTGAGTGAGAATCTTGGAGCCCCTCTGGGTTGGCAATGGCCGCTCACTCTCTGAATAATAGGCTACCTCCTAACAACCCTGTCCTCAGTCACACCAGATGAGTCTTTGGAAAATGAGCTCTTTTTGTGGTGAAATCTTTCTCTTTTAAATTATACTCCCTGGTTTGCCATCACTTTAGAGGATTCTGGGCTAAATCTGTTTTCTTTCACTTCACAGTCCCTGAGTATCTAAAGAAAGTCCTTATGATTTGTGTTATTTTTCCTCTCGGAATGAAATCTCCCTATTTCCTTCAGCCATCCTTACAGAATATGTATTCTAGACACAGAACCCCCTCCTCTTGTATACACTATAGTTTTTGAAACTTCCATTCTCCTATCCTATAGGGTATAGGGCACCCACCTTTTGTCTGATTCCAAGAATGAGAACTATTTCTCACATAGAGAGTTGAGACTTGACGGGTGGGTCTTATGATGGGCTCACTCACTGAAATGACAAAGAGGAACCTTCATTTGTGGACTCGGATTCCCAGACTGTGCCTGATTAGCCCCTTAGGGAGGCTTCATGTGCAAAGCCTGACATTCTTGAGCCCAGGATCTCATGGAGATCCCTTTCCAGAAATTTCAAATATACCCAGCCCTGCTGACCACTCCAAGAGAATGAGAATTACCTCCTTGTTCTCAACCAGTCATAAATGTTTGCTGGCATCTCTCTACTCCTGAAACGCCAGGCTACAGTGTCTAACTGGTGGCTTGAATGGCACACTGACTTGCTCTGTATCCTCTTTCTGGTTCCTCCAGACAAGAGCAATTACAGGTTCCTCAGCTCCCAGAGCTTTCCATTTTTTTCTGAATTAATATGGCTCCAGGCTGCAGCAAGGAATTAGCAGACACAGAACACAGAATCTGGCCCCAGAGGCTTATAAAACAGAGAAGGAGACACCAAAGGCTGAAATCACTTCCTTGCATTTCCTTTCATCCTTTCCTGCAGAGTCTGCTTCACCAAAACCACACCCTTCCTGTGAGACCCCCATCTCAGAACCACCGAGGGCTCCTGCATGCATTAGTAGTTATTGAGCAGAGCCCTGGGGGCACTGAACATATACATGACAGCCCCTGCCGGCAGCTAACAGTCCAAGATGGCGGGCACAGGGTCAGAGTTACTGAGGTCAAGAATGGGAGAGGTGTCAAATTAGCAGTAGTTTACAGGAGAGAAATAGGCTTAGAGAATTAAGTGAAGGGCTCAAAGCTCCACAGTGAAGTAATGGCAGGATTAGGGCTGGAATCCAGTTCTCCTGACTTCCAATCCAAAACTCTCTTTAAAATGATATACGTAAAATCATATGTGCCTGACTGTATTTCTATACTTCTATAAACATGTGTATGCATGGGTGTGCGAAATTTTCATTTGTAGAGAGCTCACATGCTCTAGCTCCCCCACATGCTCTAACCTGGTTCTCACAATCACCCCATCTGACAGGTATGGGAGCCGAGGTTTGCCAACAAGAGTAAATGGTAGCAACTGGATTCATAGCCCGGCCTTCTGATTCTAGCTCCCTCCTCTTCTGACTGCGTTAATTTGTTGATTTGTTAATTTGTTAATTTGATCTCAGTGTCCATTACCGAATCCCTCTTCAGGACCCCCATGGAATGAAATTCTCTTTTACCCTGTCCCCCTCTAACATTCTCAACAAAACCCCTAACACAAATTGAGATGGTGACGAGGTGAGGTACAAGAAAGCATAACAGGAGCACAGAGCACATCAGTAGCAAATGGGAGTCACCTCAGTCATTCTGCAGGACAGGTATAGGCAGGAGGGTCCGAGGTGTGGCCAGGTTCAAGCATCGGGAATAATCCTGGAGTAAACAGGGTTGGAGGCCCATATCCTTGGTTGGTGGGGGAAACAAACTCATAAAATGATGCTATGCTCTGACTACATTTCCTCTTGTTCCATGGTTTTGCATTTATACCATCTTTATTATAATCTTAACAAGCATCTTAGCAACACATTATCTTAAAAATCCGAGAAGACTCTGCTTTGGAAGAATATTTTAGAGACGTTAGAAAGAGAGCAATTGTTTCCTTCGTCCCAGCCAGCTAGAGTCCTGAGCTGAGGAAAAAGAAGGCAATGGGTATTTCCCACACACCTCCTATGTGGCAGGAACTTTACACAGACTCCTGTGTTTACTCCTCTCCCCATGAGATGAAGAAACCGAGACCATATTATAGAAATTACATAACTTGCTTAAGGACACAGTCAGCAAATGGCCTGTTAGACTTAGGCATTTGGCTAGTTCCTTCCACGCAGTACACATGGTTTTCCCAGTTTGGGGCAGGCTCAGCTCCTAATCTCTGGCTCCAGAGGACCAGGAACAATCACAATCACAATCACTGCTTGAGGTGTCAGCTCTTCTGCAAGAAGCGACTTTGCAGGTCACTAGTGAATGGCAGTGGAAACTTGAACACACTCATGATCCTCAGAAAATCAGCCCCAGGATGAGAACTTTAGAGCTGGAAGAGACCTTACCAAACATACAGCAACTCTTGAATTTTGCAGATGAGAACACTGAGGCCAAAGAATTAGGATTAACTGATCGGCCAAGGTCAAACGATTTAGTGACTCTGGGACAAAACCTCATTTTCCTGCCTAGGATAAAGACCAGGAATTCAGCATACTAGTCATGAATGACTGGGAAATAGAAAGAGAAGGGATAAAATACTTGAGTGTCTCCTAATACAGGTAGGATTGCGAGGAAAGAAAAGTAGAAGCAATGTACATGTAGCTGGAGAAAAGAGCCTGTATATGAACCAAAATTGAAAATACAGATCTAGGGTGGGCTAAAGAGACTCAGTAAGTGACTTCCCAGATTGTGTTTTGTTCCCATTGCACATACAGTTGGAAGCCAAATGCAAGCCACCAAGGTTGCAGTGAAACAGCGAACAATTATAGCACAAATAGTTGTGGGCAGCTGTGGGAGTGCAAGCCACCTGCTCCAAGTTTACAGCTTTGTTAAACTTGGTAAACATTAAAAATGTAATAGGAATGCTCCCAGTCTGTACAGCATCCCATACTCTTCCTGGGAGGCCTTACTCAGGGAGCTGAGGTGGCCTTGTCTTCGACGAGGCTCTTCTCCCTGTGGCCTAGAGCTGCTTTCTTTTGGTGGAGGTCAGGGTTGGCAACAGTCTCTGGTAGAGTCGAAGGGAGGTAGGGAGTATCACAGAATCATATATTTTTAGAGTTTGAGGGAATCACAGAGCCCCAGAATATAATGTCTCTCCTAACATTCTGATAAGGAAACTTGAGATCCAAGAGGTGATGTGTCCAAAGTTATAAGTTTAGGGGCAGAACAAACTCTTGATCTCTGAAATTTTGACCCTTTGTCCTCATGAGGTTCATAGATGCCCACAACAAGGGAGTTCTAGCATTACCTATTCATTACAGCTGAAAGGGGCATGGCTCTCAAGCCCCAGGGGTTTTACTTGTCACGTGACTAGGGGGTGCTATTGGCATTTAGTAGGCAGGGGCCCAGGATGTGAATAAGTAACTTGAAATGAGATCATCCTTCATAACAAATTGTCTTGCCCAGATAACAAAAAATGCCCTTGTTGAGAAATATTTTGTCTACCATTTGACTTTACAGTTGAGGAATCTAAGCCTAGAGACAGGAACAGGCTTGACAAGGGTCCCAGAGGGAGTCAGCAGTCCCCTGACTCCATCCCACTGAGACCCTGAGTGAAATAGCAGCAGGAAAATGACAGTGCTAGATCCTTCCCTTTCCAATTCCTGCTGCACTTGCTCTTAAGCTATTTCTAGGTCTGCACTTACTTGGACTTGAGCCCCTCCTGTCCATAGGGCTGCAGCAGATACTGGTGCACGAGCTTGTCCCTGAGAGTCCCAGCCAGTTTGATTTTCTTTCTTGATCGGTGCAGGTTGATGATAAAAAGTGTAATAGACCCTCGAACATAGTTGTGGCTGAGATGGAGAAGGAGAAGGGTAAGATGGAAATAAGGTGGTCATTCAGATGCTGCTAAATAATTTATAGACTGCACCAAACAGGACTGCCCCAGGAAAGGACACTTATTTTATGATTTTTGACCACCCATGACCATCAAAGATAGAAGGCCTTGTTATTGTTTGTGGTTTCTTGCAGAGAAGATACCCGGTTCCCACCACACTCCTTTCGTTTTTGTTTAAATATATTACAATGACTTTAGAAAACAAAATACCTTTTTCTGAGAATGAAAATAAAACATGCTGACTGCATGGGGAAAAAGGGAAAAATACAGAGAAATACAAAGAAAAAGAATTCTCCTATAATCCAAGTATCTTGAGATACGATAAAATTTTGGTAAACATCCTTCCAGTATTTTTTGTTTATTAATTCAACATTAATTCACGTATTTACTGAGTACTTTGACATATATATATATATATATATATATTTCCCAGTTTTCATCTAATTGAGACCACATTGTTTTTTCAGTTCATGAACATCTTAAACATATTCCCATCTTATTATGTTAGTGTATTTTCTTCTACTTACAGAAGAATGCTAAATTCTTCACTTATATAAATGTACCATAATTTATTTAGTTAACCCCCTACCTTTGGGGACTTACATTTTTTCAAAATTTGCCATAACAAAATTACATATGCTAGTATATAAATATTTTGCATGTCACCATTATTTCAAATAAAGTCCTGGAAGCTGGACACATTAAGACTAGGGGAAGGCACATGGCATGATTCCTAACCAAATCTTCTGGTTCATTCCCAGTGAAGCCTCTCCTTGTGGGAAGATTTTCTGTCCCTACTGTGTTGAACCCTAGGGTTCACACGATTGGTTTTGGCCAATGAAATGTGGGGGATGTGTTCAAATTTCTGTGCAGAAGTTTTATAAGGCAGCCTGTGTTTTGCCATGTCTCTTTTCCCTGTGCCAGAAGACCAACGATGTTCTCAAGAGAGGCTACTCTATTGACCTGCAACCCAGAATGAAGATGATGTAGAGCAGAGCCACAGTTGAGCCATGACAGACAGGTAGTATGCATGAGAAATACACTTTTTTATTGAAAGCCATGGAGATTTGTTGGTCCTCCATTATCATGGCATAACCTCACCTATCCTGACTGATACACACATTTTGCTAACACTGATGTTAACTGCCTAGAAAGCCTGTACCAATTTGCTCTGTTCAACTACCTACAAGAGCACCCATTTCCTCATACCCTTAAGAATAATGGATATTTCCTTTGCCTTTGGGAACATGTCTTGAAAGAAGTGACTTCTTGGACAGGATAGGATGGATAGGACTGGAAGAGATTATGCTGAGTGAAATAGTCAAGCAGAGAGAGTCAATTATCATATGGCTACACTTACTTGTGGAGCATAAGGAATAACACAGCGGACATTGGGAGATGGAGAGGAGAAGTGAGTTTGGGGAAATTGGAGGGGAAGACAAACCATGAGAGACTGTGGATTCTGAGAAACAAACTGAGGGTTTTGGAGGGAAGGCAAGTGGGGGGATTGGGTAAGTCCGGTGGTGGGTATTAAGTAGGGCACGTATTGCATGGAGCACTGGGTGTGGTACATAAACAGTGAATTTTGGAACACTGAGAAAAAGATAAATTAAATTAAGTTTAAAAAAAGAGTAAAGGATATTAACCTTTTAAAATACTCTTATCAATCTAAGAGGTGATAGTAGGATTTTGTGTTGTACTAATTTGCATTTTTTAAAAAATTCACGCTGAGGGGCAGCATTGTTTTCATTTGCCTGTTTGCCATTTTATCTCTTCTTTTGTGAACTGGCTATTCATGTCCTTTGCCCATTTTCTTATTGATTTATAAAAACTATTTATTAAAGATAGTGATCCTTTGTCTGCATGTATGTTGCAAAATTTCCCCCAGGTTTCTTTGATCACTTCAGTTTGTTGACATTGTATTTTGATGTATGAAACTTTAAAACTCTTAGGTAGCCAAATTTATTGATCTTTTTGATTTCAGCTTTTGCTGTTTTACCTACACCAAAATTATAAAACTATTCACATTTTGGAATCCTTTTAAACCAGCACAGGATGTTCAGAAGCCTGGAAGAACTATATGCCTACATGCAAGAGCCTTTCAGCATGTATCAACAAAACTATAATGATTTCCTTCTTTCTTGTAGGAAAAAAGACTTTGTTTCTAAGGGGTCCCCTAGGGCCCCATCTGGATGGGTTAATGAGAGGAAACAGAAGAAATGACCCAGTCCTGCCTTCAAAGGAGGAGTTTAGAGAAACTCTAAGTCAACTTTGCCCAGAGGAAAATATCATTCTTTGCAGAAACAGCATCCCTTAGCCTCTGGGTCACTCACCTCTGCTTCTAAAGGTGCTAATTAAGAGTAGAGTGACTAAGGACAGGTCAACGTGATAACTTGGGTTGTTTCTGTTTTTTAATAAAACAGTTGCTAGGGCTCATCCTGAAGACTTTGATTCCATCTGTTTGTGATGGAAGCTAAGAATGTGTGTGTGTGTGTTGTGTGTGTGTATAAGTCTTTCTAGGATATTTGGCAGATAACTTGAGTTTGGGAACCATTTGCCTAGAACAATCCATTAAGGTTAGAAGAAGAATTCCCAAAGTATATTCCATTGACTTTGTGTCAGATAATTTTCCTTACATCTGTAGGAGGGCACATTACTATGTTCGAAGGCTTTCTGAACGCCTGCACTGATACTCTGATAAATTATTATATGACTTTTCTCCCTGGTTCCTTCTCTGGTGCTTCTTAATCTTCTGAAGCATGTGAAGTAGTTTTTGGAGCCAGCTGAGTTAGGTCAGAAAAGAATGCCCATTTACTGTGCAGACTTGTGTCACTGGAGCTCAGAAGATGCTGCTAGCTGGCGTCCTGCATTTGCTGTCATTAAAAGAACACCAACTATATTCCATTGGTGGGCTTTAAGCTTAGCTTTGCTGAAGAAATTGAATGAAACACCATTAACTACAGGTACTCTGGGCCTCAGTGTGAGCAAAAGTAGGCATGCCTGGGCACCAGTTTTGCCAGACTGCGGTAAACTCTTCTGCTAACTACCATCAGATAACCTCAAAGGCCGTCAGTGGAGGAGGGAGAGCCTCATGCTTGCATTTATGAGTTTTTCCTCTGCAGAGCTGGGGCAGGATGAGCCCTTGGAGACTGAAGAGAAGGGTGGGATGCTGGGAAGTGGTGGGTGGGAGGGAGACCTGAAATCACAGCATTGCTGCAGGGAAAGCTGTCTTTTCAAGCTGCTTGGCAATGGTCTGATTTCCATTTACATAGTTCCCCTGGGGGAAACAAAGCAGTACCAAAAGCCAGCCCAGAGACCCCTGAGCAGAGGCTTTCACAGAATCCATGGAACGTCCTCAGGTAGGAACTAGCATTGAAGACTGCCTCAGCCATCCCTTCTGCTTGGCTGAGGGGCAGGGATTTAAGCAGGGATTTGGCTGTGAAAATACATTCTTGGCTGGGGAGTGTAGCACCAACCTGAAAGTACTGTGTTGAGAATCCAGAGTCCTAAAGAATATATATTCTCTGCCCACAGAAAAATAATCTGGAGGAGTATCTATTGCCCATGAAGATAGGGTCTGACTGGTGGCTTTTGGTTCTCTTAGTGAATGTCCTTTTCTGCTTGGTAGAACATCTACTTTACCCCATGTCTCTCTCATGGTGAGACTTCTTCCTCAGCAGGGAATCCATGCATCTGGAGTTCATATTTCTGGCTGTTCCTTTGCTGCTTGACATCTTCTCTGTGATGCCATGGGGGTAAGAGGAAGTGAATCAGGGAAGGGAGGCTCAAAGTGGGGTATCCTCAATGTAAGAGGTGGGGGACATCATAGGGAGAGGTGCATTTTGACTTCCAGATAAAAAATAGTCACTGTTCTAGAAATGTCTCCAGTGAAGCTGGGAGGCAAGAAAAGGAAAGAGAAGATGGTGCTTTGGACTCCATGGTTATTTCCAGTGAAAGTCCATGTGTTTGAGAACCGGGTTGGTCCATTGACTCCAAATCTAACTCAAAGTTTTTGGGTTCGGTAAAAGTCAGGCCATGTTTTGCCAAACATTTTTTTCCCCTAATTTCAAAGCCCCTGTGTATTTTAAGGGAAATTTAATCCACATGTTTCTGATTCATTTACACTTAACTCATCAAAATATTGTTTTGTAAGAGTCATTTGATGTCCAAGAAGCCTCAGGAACCTTTTTTATGAGCCTTTAAAAAAGTTTCTTCTAAAAAACAGGAAGTCATGTTTTGCCAATAATAAACAAACTTGAACCCCAAAAGGCTCAATTTTGCTTCAATATCCACCAGGTTCCAATTGGTTCTGAACTTGGCTTAAGACCTCAACTCCTCCCCAGAAACATACATTGTTTCAGCCGAATGGTTTATAAAAAAACAACGTTTCCCAGTCAAAATGTATTTGTTCTCTGAACAAGAAGATCTAAGGTGAGAACTGCTATACTGCGGGGCTCCTGATCTATTGACTCTAGAACAGAAGGCAGCAGAGCACCTGCTGGTATTGGTGTGCATATGGAACTTTTGGTTCTCAACTGATCATAAAACACACCACTCTCCTAGGTCAGAAACAAACCACAATGTAAGAGAGTGCCATGAAAGGCAGTGAGGTATTCAAATAGAGGTTGCAAAACTGCCAAGGAGGTTGCAAAAGGAAATTCTGCTGTACAGGACATTGGGCCTAAAGATCTCTGAGGGTTCTTCCCAAGTGTAAAATTCTTTGCATTATTAATGGTATTATTATTTGCATAGAGGGGTGATACCATAAGACTTCTGGAATTCAGTCTGATAATATAAGTGCAGATATCTGGCAAGATGCTTGGCACACAGCAAGTGCCCAGTCTACACTGGAGTGCAGGAGTTGTTTCAATGTCTCTCTGGATTGTTCTACTGCTAAGTTTATACTTTCTCACCCAATCCCTGTTTTGACCAAGGATATATATTTTCAGAGTATTGGTCAGGAGTGACTAGTGTGAACATGCCCACTCTGGGACATTTCTGTGACCTTGAGTTGTTGACCATGAATAAACCAAGTGAATCAGTAGTGCTTCCTCATGACTGTCGTGGAATATGAGGGGCGCAGGCATGGTACATGGCTTCCCAGGGAGAAGGAGCAGACACACTTGTCCTACCTTTGTGCTTACCTTTCTGGGGTACCTGACACCCACAGACATGGAGGATATCTACAAACCCAGCCATCTTGTGCATCCATCGTGGGCTTACTTTCTAATAGGAACAAAAAGACCTTCCACCCTGTTATTCTCATTGCAGCCATATGTGCAAGAGATCACTCAAGCCTCATCTTCCTTTTTTAATGGGGAAGAGGGGCGGTACTGACAGAAGCACAGTGGCACTGTTTCCCCAGAGAGGTTCTGAAGTGGATTCCCACAGAAAGCAGAGGAGAGCTGGTGATTAGAGAGAATATTAAATCCAGATGATTTTAGTGACTGGTTTGAGGTCTCCTGCTAGTGAATGGTAGAATTCTTAGCCATTCTAATACACCACCGCGTTCTGGATGATATGCTGATATCAAAGGGGAAGATGTAAATCATCCATGATGTCTTGATGCCCTGATTCTGCATGCATGCATTCATTCATTCATCAAACATTTCCTGAGGTCTTCATGCCAGTTTACCATATTAGACACCAAGAATACAAAAATGAATGAGACACTGGCCCTGAGTTCATGGTATATTTAGAATATTAGTGACAACTCCCTACAAGCATGTTAAAGAATGTGAGGATGAGCACTGGGATGAGACTATGTGAGGAGCCCTCTCTGAGGACATGGAAATCCTGCTAAGCCCACGACCACTGACATTTCCGCCCTGGTTCCTCAGACCAATAGTATAAAGGGCACAACTGATGTGTTTCCCAAAGGAGACAAAAGGTGCCAAGGGTAATATTTCTCTCTTGAAGCTGGGGGTCCTCCTTTTGAGTGGTTACCTCAGGGCCAGGGTGGAGACAAGGAGTACAATGTATCCTTGTGTGGTGATCAGATAACTCCAGCCAGAGCCATAAAGCAGTCACTCCCTGTCAGGTATTGGATTGAGCTTCCTGTTGAGCAAAAGGCACGTTGAAAGCCTCTGGCCTCGGCCCAAACCAGCCTCCTCTCATCCACAATAGGCACTTGTATCTACAGACAAGACAACTGGCCCCTGGCCCCACTATGTTCAGAGTGATTCTTTGAAAAATCTTATCATGATAAATTAATTGACTTGGCTCCTCTCTCATCAAGGAAGGAGAAGGAACGTCTATTGTAACCTGACCACTGGAGCTCTTTGTGCTATCCACTGCCCATGATCAGCCCCTGATAGGCCCACCGGAATAAAGTTCTGGCTGGAGGCACTGGCTTCCTCCTCCCATCCTCCACTGGCATTAAGAGAAAGAGTTCTTTTTCAGAGTTGCCTACTCTGCTCCTTAAATAGGAAGTGATGTAGAAGAGCCAAATATGGTCAGATGGGTTTGGCTTTAGGATCTGTTTTCAGTTTTTACATTCCGATCCTCATGTTTTAAAATTCTATCTGCCTTACTTTATTTATTTACTGATAATTATTTTTCCTGTTTATTTACAGACAACTTCAATGACAACCAGTGCTTCTGATCAAAAAGAGAAGGATAGACACACTGTACCACACTGATTGTTCTAAGTCCAGCCCAGTAAAAAAAAAGAAAGTCTAACCTTTATTTAACCTCCTATGATTTAAAATAGTTGGAAAGATTTCTGAAATTCTGAAAATGGTTCTAAAGCTGGCATAACTTCCTTTGGGCTTTCCAGCTTGGGACACACAGGTCTAGGGCTAGATTTCTAATGGGAGAGCTTTCCAGCGTGCACCTTAGAAATGTAGACTTATTTCCTCAAGCTCTGCTGCTGGATCATAGGAACATATTTTGTGTCTCTAGCTTTGGTTCAGGTGTAGATACACACAAAAAGCCTCGTGGGCCTTATCAACTGGAAGAGAGAAAATGTTCAATAAAAATTTGTTGGATGAAAAAGTAAATGAACAAATGGCATGTGTTTTTATGAACTTTTTGTGTATCAATCCTTTGAGAGTGAGAAAATGGTTTTACCTGGGGAAAAAGCTATTTATCAGAGGTCCTTTGAAACCTGCAAAGAGCAGGTATAATGACTCCAGAAGCAGTTTACAGTTAGTCTTTTAGGGGTCCCAAATGGTATGGAATTCTAAGAGCAGCCTGAAGCCTGAAGCCCCTCGGGAGTGGCTTTCTGTGACATGTCTCTGAAGACTTACTTGTGATGGTTTGTGCAGTGAGCATATATCCTTAGTTTGTCCCGGATCACTCGGCCTGGCCGTGGCTTCCGTTGGAGCCCAGCCACATGCACAGCCAAGACTTTGGGGCCGATCAGGCGCTTGTAAAGGAGAGAGAGCCAGTAGTCCTGAGGAGAATAGAGAGGTGGAGGGTTAGAGAAAGAAGCATGTTGACTGTCATGAGTAAACATATCAATACATAGGCCAGAAACCACTTCTTACCAGGGGTACAGTGAATCATGACTAAAGATACCCTAATCCTCTAAGCATGTCAACTCAATTAAGTGCTCACCTTGGGTTGATCATGAAATGGGCACTGTCTAAAGTGACCTTTTCAACTGACTAAATGAATTTGGGGAAATTTAAGTGGGGTGGACCCAGACAGGCATGCAAAACAAATGAATCAAAGTTTTTCACATACGAAATAATAACCTTTTGGGGCCTTACATTTTCAACTTTCTTTTCCTATGACTTGACTTTTGCACTGGTTTATGACTTATGATTAACTGTAGAGTAGAAGATTTCCAATCTTTAGGATTGTCATCAGTATAAGAATCCAAATGTCATCCTCCCAATATTGTTACTAAACACTATTAGTGTGGTGGGAGGGGGATGAAAGTCCTCCAGGCAAGACACCAGGGTCCTGGATTCCAGAGTCAGAAATGCAAACAGAAGAATGTTTACAAACCATGGTGCTACTTCTTGGTCATCCTCAATAATTCTGAAATAAAAAGAATAATTCTAAACTAACAGAATGTGATGTTTTTGACCATTCTGACATCCATTTGTAACTGACTAATAAATATTCAATCTGTGATCCACACATGTATTTGAACTTACAAAGCCTCTTCACTGCCACCTTAATTTCTATGGTATTTGCTATTATCACATTTTGTTTTTATACTTGATACAAGATATATTTTGTATTTGTTTTTATACTTGATACAGGATATATTTTGTATACTTGATACAAGATATATTTTATATTTTGTAATTGGATTTGCTCTTATATCCAATTATGGGGTAATGACTTCAGTGTTTAAAACTCCCCATGTAAAAAAGGGCTCCCTAATTTGTTTGGGGGCTTCCTCCCTCCCCATAATTCTGGATTTCCAGAACCATGCCATTCAGTGTGGACATGCTATTCAAGGTCTTAAAGACATCATGCATGTTTTCTCAGTCTTCATCTTTCCAGGCAGAAATCTTTTAATGATCTTCTTCTTCTTCTTCTTTTTTTTTCCCCCTTGTGTGGTCTTCTATTATATCAGCTGCTTAAAAATGTCTGTTGAATTG
Organism: Mustela erminea; assembly: GCF_009829155.1. NCBI lineage: Eukaryota > Metazoa > Chordata > Mammalia > Carnivora > Mustelidae > Mustela > Mustela erminea. Next base: position 62,672,988 of record NC_045627.1, read on the forward strand.
CATAAATCAGAACAAAGTCTCAAAGTCCCTTTGCTGGCAGAATAGCTCTATGTCTGCTCTGAGTAGTGAGCTATAAGACTTGCTTAACCACCTACCTTAGTTAACTCTAAGTGTCCTCAGAATGGCTGCTAAATATGGTCTCCTAATATTTAAAATGCCAAATATTTTATCACCATCAATCATATAAATGAAAAAAACTCATTGGTTCTATTTGCTCTTATTTGATGGCAATTTCCGTATTTTTAATTTGCAGTAAACTTTGTGAAGTGATTATCACAATCATCCCTGTTTTCAATGGGATATCCACCTTTTTCTAATTGATTTGCAATACATCTTTTAATATTATTGGTAAGAGCCTTTAGAATGAAAAAAAAAAAAGAGTCTTTAGAATGTATATTGAACAAATATATTCCATCCAAGTTTGTAGCTTACTTTTTATCAATGTTTATGATTTTTTTGACATAGAAAATTTTTCAAGAAAATTTTAGATAAATATATCCATTTATTTCTTTTGATTTATTTCACTTCTTTCATTCTTACAAAGTCCTTTCTCACACAAAGATCAGATCAATCTTCACTGATATTTCTTATAGTTCTTTTTATATAATCATTTAGAAGTGTAACGTCTTGTGGGGTGGGAAGTTGGGCCAGCCTGGTAGTGGGTATTGTGGAGGGCATGTATTGCATGGAGCACTGGGTGTGGTGCATAAACAAGGAATTCTAGTACACTGAAAGGCAATTAAAAAAATTAAAAAATTTATATAAAAAAGTGTAGCCTCTTAATTCATTGAAAACTATTAGCTGTATGGTACTAATAATTTTCTAAACTATTTACAACAACTAGCTGTAGAATCATACAGTTGATAACCTATACTTGAACACATCTTGATCACGTACCAAGTTTTATATATATGTAAAAACATAAATATATCTATAATATATATTATAACATTATAATATGCAATATAACATCAGTTTTATATCATTTTCATTATTACAGTTAACATCTTAATATCTAGAGTTTCAAGTTCATTTCATTTATAATTTTTCTTTGTTCAAACTTTCTTTAATTAGTCATATCCATTTATTTTTCCAAATGAACTTTGAAATCTTTTTGTCTTGTTTGTTGCACAGAAATTTGAGGCTAGGGTGAATTTTATTCTGTTTGGTTAGCTCATTTATTTTCTATCTTTTGTATTCTGCCAGAATGCTTATAGAAGTCATGTTTTATCCTTGATATTTGAAATGTGTCAATGTGGTTTTCTGCATTAATTTGCTGATATTTGGAGAGTACTTTTGATCAGAAAGACTAAGGTCTGGGGCACCTGGGTGGCTCAGTGGGTTAAAGCCTCTGCCTTCGGCTCAGGTCATGATCCCAGGTCCTGAGATCGAGCCCCATGTCGGGCTCTCTGCTCCGCGGGGAGCATGCTTCCTCCTCTCTGTCTACTTGTGATTTCTCTCTGTCAAATAAATAAATAAATAAAATCTTTAAAATAAAATAAAAGAGACAAAACATCAAATTTCAAAAAAAAAAAGAAAGAAAGAAAGACTAAGGCTTTTTTTTTTTTTTTTTTTTTAACCTATGAGGATTTTCTTTAAATATAGCTTTGACTTTATTTCTCTCTGTTTGCTCCACTCATGGTTTTAGGAAGACTCCTAAAACCATTGTTGTGAGCCCTCCATCCTGGGCCTGCACATCTATTATCACCTTTCTCATCACTTTTTAATCTTTTTGTTTTCCCTCTGCAACAGGACATCTCAAGTTTGTCCTCTACATTTAGTCCAGGATCATTTCTGTCATTTACCAAGTCTAATGAGTATTTTAATTGTTATGACAATTTTCCTTTCCTTGTAATTTTATCTCATTTAGCTTACCTGATTGTCTGGCACTGATTTAAAAATTTTTTCATTTTATGTGTACTGTGTATATGTTTTCCGTAATATATGACAAATATTTATAAAAAAATTTTCATGTACATATAACTTACATGAGAGTTCTGAAGCATATGAGAACCTGCCACCCACCTGAAAAGCTACCTTAACACCCAGGCAGTGGCATCTTCTTAGGTGATTCTTCCCTTTCCCCATTTTTGTGTTTTCTATTCACATTTTAGTTCATATTTTAGTTTTATCCATACATTTGCTCTTAAGGAATACGTTATTAAATCTGTTAGCTTTATAAAAGTGGTATCATGCTGGATGTCATTTTCTGTGAGTTACTTTTTTCACTTAACATTGTGCTTCTAAGATTCAGCCAGGTTGTTATCTGTACTTATTGTTCATTCATTTTCAATACTGTATGATACTGTGTGTGAACATGCTACAATTTGTTTATCCATTCTTCTGCTGATAGATATTTGGGTTGTGTCCACATCTTTTCTGTTTTGAACAATATGACTTTGAATATTCTTATTCCTATTTCCCAAGACACAAGTGAAGAAATCTGGAGAAGCATTGCTCCAACTGTGATTGGAAACCAGGTGCAGCCTCAGCAGCAGGGTGTTTCTCAGAAATACACATTCATAGACTTTATCCCACTTTATCCCAGACCTACTGAATCAGAATCTCCAAGGGGTGGGGACCCCAAATTGTGTGGCTCTTTAGGTAATTCTGATGCTCATGAAAGTTAAAGAAGCACTGTTCTACCAGAGTACATACCTAAGGGTGGAATTGCTGTGTCATACCCAAGTAGACAAAGACTCAACTTCAGGATAAGGCCAAACTCTTTTCCAAAGTGATTTCAATTATTCCATCTTACAGTTCCTCCAGCAGCATCTGCATGAGTTCCCTCTCCTAACCAACACCTGTTATTTTCTGACTGAATTCTTGCCAAGCCAGTGGGCATAAAATGTCTAGCTCTTTTTGTGTGTTGTATAAGAAGTCCTTCCTCAGGTCCAATTCATAGATATTTTATATTCTTTAATAATTTTGACGGTTTTATCCCCCTCTAATCATTAAATCTTTAATCAATCTGGAATTAATCTGCTGGTGTGGTGTGTGAGGTAGGTATCTAACTTCCTATTTTTCCATGTGCATAGTTAGTTATACCAGCATCATTTACTAACTAGTCTCTTCTTTCTGTAGCAGTGTGCAGTGTCCTCTGTGTCATCTGTCAAACTTCCATATGTTCATGGGTTTGTTTCAGGGCTCTCTATTCTGTCCCACTGTGCTGTCCTGTATCACTGCTGCACTGTTTTAATTACCATTGTTTTACATATGTCTTGAAATCTGGTAGAGCAACATCTCCTATCTTATTCTTCAGGAATGGTTTTGCTAATCTTGGGCCTTTACTCAGGCACAGACATTTCAGAATCAGATTCTTAAATATCTAAACAAAATCTGCTGGGACTTGGGAATTTCAATGAATTTATAGCTCAAATGAGAAAAGTTTACATTTTTATAATATTGAGTCTTCTCTCATAAATACAGAAGGCAGTGAAAAGTAAACTTCTTCCAGTCAAGGAATCTTTTCTCTTTCTTTGTTTCTTGTTTATTTGTTTGTTTCTTTCAAAGTTCACAATCTAATTTTTTTTCTATTAAGAAAGTATCCTAGATCTTTCACAATGAAAACAAATCTTGAAAGGAAGAGAAAACATGGAAATGTTTTCTGTTCAGAGACTGAAATCAGGAAGTATTTTATTTTTAGGAGTTTTAGTTAACCATTTAGTAGTAAGCATAAGCAATAAGGAGAATCTAGTGTTAAATCCCAAACTTGCTTTGTTGGCACATTCACTGATTTTTCCATTTCTAGAGTAAGCACTTTCAAAATGCTTCTATACTTCTTCTCTCCCTTTTTTTCTCTGCTTTTCCTTTTGGTATTCTGTGCAAACTATTTGTGATGATCTCGTTAATTCTAGTTCCAAAAGTGTCCATGGATCTACAAAAGCCTTCATTTTCTCACCTCCCACCCCATCACATCCCACCCCACCTCCCTGAATTCACGGATAGAGTGCTCAGGTAAAGCATGTGATCTAGGCAATAGTTGTGTGTTTCTCAGATGCTGTAGGCAAATGTTTGCTTTTAAGAAAAAAATGTTGACAGCTCATAGACATATTGTTTAAGTGCACATACATTTGTGATAACATTGTGTATATATGCAATTGTATACACAATAGGTTGATAAACATGAAACTTAGGATAATGGTCACCTTGAGTGGGGCAGGAGGAATCAGGGGAATGGCATAATAGGAGAATGTAGAGGCTGATGGTACTATCTTAGATTTGGGGTTGTGTGGTAGAGGAGTCACAGGTGCTGATTGTTACTGTTTTGCTTTCAAAGTAACATGTAGGCCTTGATAATTTTTTGAACATGTCAAATAAAATATTAAGAAGATAATAAAGGAAAATTATGTATGCATTTGTTTACCAGAGTTTCCCTGCTGAAGATGACATTGTCAATCCACACATAGGCTGGCATTTCTTTGAAATGTTTTGCCCAAAGAGAGATGGGTTTACAGTGATAAGCTGTTAGTTCATCATCTCTTCTCTCAGGGGAATGGAGGATTTGAGTTGGTGCCAGTTGATGGTAGGTTAAAAGTCAAGGTGAATGTGAAAATTTCACCTTTACTTAGTTCCATGTACCGTTTTCAGACTCCTCTCTTACTCTTGTTCTTCTCAGTTCCCTTATTTACCTTACCTCTTTTTAAAAATTCCACCATCCCTGCCTCTCTGTCCTTATCTCTCCTTCATTTATTTATACCAGCTCTCAGCAGAATCAAATTATATTCCCCACCTGCCTCCCCCTGATCATTTCTCCCTCCTTTCTCCTCTTTATTTTCCTATGAATATGTTCCATTTGTATAATCATAAATAAAATTAAGCAAATGAAATGATCCCTTAATTATCTCTTAAGGAAATGACATGAAAATGTAGAAAAGATGACCTCTATGCATAGAACAGATAGGAAAAAATAAAGAATGCTCATACATACCTAACAACAGGACATTATATGAAAGAAGGATGGAATATAAATAGATGTTTTCAGACAGTAAGGGTCAACAAGAAGGAAGGCTAATATAATGGCTTTTTATGTCAATAATAAAAAAAATCTAAATCAAGGAACACACTGCAATTTTTAAGGGACAAAGGGAGACACAAACAGAAATTTTTTAAGTGTATCAGACATAAGAGGAGGTGGAAGAAAAATAGTGTCCATTTATTAGCTGGAGAGGGAAAACTAATAACAGATGACACTAAAAAGACAGAGGTTTTAAATCTTTTCTTTCTCCTTACTATTTATCAAAAAGTCAATTGTTGTCTGAAAGCTAGACAATGCAGTATATGGAGTAAGTTGAACCAAAATAAATGGGAAAAGAGAAAGAAACTGACACAATTTTGCAAAATTTACTGGGCTAATCACAGAACTGTGTGCTCCTCGAGGTCAAAGACAACTTACCCATTGCCATAGTCCATGCCTAGTAGAGCTCCTGGCTTTCTGGTGTGGTTAGAATTAAATTATGGAATGTGTGCTATGTCTAAGGTTTCATGCTAGGCATTAGGGATAGAGTGGTGAATAAGACACACACAGTTCTTGCTATTTTGAGGCTTATATTTATCAAGAAGAACAGTCCTTAAGCCAAGGAGTTAAGCAATTAATTAATTTCAATCATGTAATGGTAATGGAGAAATCTATGAGACTGTTATCTAATAGAACTTATGACCCCATCTAGGTAGGGGCAGAGGGAGGGTAGGTGAGGAAAGAAATCTTTCATGCAGTGAGAGACTTCATTTAAGATTTGAGGAAAGGAGGGGAGGGGATAGAAAGTGTTTTGATCAAGAGACTTATGCAAAGTCTCTGAGATGAGGAGGAGTCTGGAATGCTTGAGAGTCTGAAAGCAGACCAGCTCAGCGCAAAGACAAGATGAGGATGGCAGGGCCAGTTCTTGTAGACCACAGGATTGTAGAATTTGTCTTAAAATAAATGGGAAGCCACTGTAGAATTTTAACAGAATAACTGACATTATTCAATTTACATTTAGCAAGTTGACTTTCACAGCTGTGCAGAAAATGGATTGGAGAAAACCATTTATGAAGTTAGTTTAGAAGAAAAATGATGGTCATTTGATTAAGGTGAGGAAGTTAAATTAGAGAGAAGAAGAGGGATTTGAGAAATATTTAGGAGATAAAATTGATTGGACATGGTGATTGATTGGATACAGAGAATGAGCATGAAACCCGGATTTGGAGCTTTTTCAATGCTCACATCTTTAATTCCAGAGGATGGGATGGCTATGGCAAGACAAGAGCAGTGTGTCCCTTAAATTCTCAGCCACACTTCCTCCTAACCCAACTCCAGCCTGCAAAAACTTACTAAGATCAAGTTCTTCCAGGAACAAGCACAGAACATACCTGAGAGAAAACAATCACAGAACGATAGTGATACCTAACAAATGTACACTGCATAGATATTTCCTAATGTGTCCCTGAAATTTAGTTCTGAAGTTTCTTTTTATTTTTGGTACATACAAATCCAATGCATAGTTTTGAAATGTTTGTCTTTACTCACTTACTTCACTCACTACTTCTCACATTTATTATTCCATTACTCTAGAGCTGGGCAAGGGGACCCTTGCGTGTTAGAAAGCTAAGCTCTGGTTTTCCTTCAGCAGCACCCCTCTCCATGGGGTAAGAAGTCCACAGAACCAAAGGCCCATCCTTTTTTTTAGACCATGTTCTGAGTCTCCATGGCCCCAGAATTCCCTAGCTTATTGTCGGGACTTCAGGACTTCATAACATAGACCTCAACCTGGAATCCAGTTTCCTAAGAGTGGACAGTAGTTCAGAGGTGTGCACTACTAGGCTGAAATGGCGTCAGGGGGCAGCTGATTATGGAGGTATGAACAGGGTTTAGAGACTGGGTTATCTACACTGCATGGCCATGACACTCTTGATTATATACTCAGGGTGGGAGGGGTGCTGACCTATGGTCTTAGGTGCTTGGTGAGGGAGCTATGAATACATTCTTTCCTTCTACAAGCATTTCCTGAGCACATATCAGTGGCCTGCAAAGTATCCTGTTGAGTCTGGGTGATACAAAGATGAACAAGACATCTTCCCATCCTCTAGGAACTTAGTGGTCAAGATACATGTAAACAATTCTCTGTAAAACAAGGCTGACTAAAGTAAACTCCACATGAACAGAAACCACTTGTAGTACTTTGGGAATTCAGAAGAGGAAATGATTATTTATGACGAGGAGATTCAGGGAAAGCTTCACAGAGAAACGAAAGTGGAGAAATAATTTGCTTAGAGTTGAAAGATACACATTCAAATGCTGGACAGTGATTTATTCTCTCTAAACTTCAGTCTCCTTGTCAGGGTTTAATGAGATAATATATCTGGAAACATCTGTCATGATGCCTGGTTAATAAAATATTTAATACATGTTGTTTATTCTTCTCTTTATTCCTTGAAATACTTTTTTAGCCTCCTGAAAATAGTTACATTCCAGTATGTACATAGCTCTGTTGCAAGTTTCCCTGAAAACATAAACATAACTGGTATGTGTGTGTGTGGGGGTGGGGTGTGCATGTGTGTGTGTGTGTGTGTGTGTGTGCGCGCGCGTGCGCATGGGTGTGTGTGTGTGTGTGTGTATGTATACATGTGTGCCTGTGTTGGGAGATTAAGGATGGTTGGAAGGAACCTCCTTGAGATCAAGACTTACTTTTGCAGCCCCAGTGCCTGTGAACATAGATATTGGCACTCAATAAATGTTTGATTGAATGAATGATCAAATGAAGATTCCCCTCCTGAAGATGATGGGAGGGCATCTAGGGCTGAATGGAAGTGAAACAATAACTTTGCAAGATTCAAAGGTTATAGTTTTCCTAAGGACTGACAGGCCTTGTTGCAGCTGCCTAATCTTGTCTAATCTCAATGTTTCCCTCTTGTGAGATGTATAAATGCACTGGAATGGACAGCAAAATGACAAATATTTTTCCTTCACAGAGCCTCTTGTCTGGCTTCCAAAGTCACAAAAACTTAGTTACATTCTATGGTCACAAATGCTACACCAACAGCCACCTTCATCTAGATATCTGACCTCAGAGAGCCAAGAAGAAATGAAGTGGAACATCGCCGTGGAGTTTTGCACTAGACGTGGCGGTATGCCAGAGCTCACATGTGAGGACAAGAACCCCGTGGCTCCAACTTCCTCCACGGAAAGGGAGCTGCAGGGAAGATCCACACAATTTCCATGTGACTAAAGTATCTTTGGAAATATTAAAATCTACAATTTTCCCTGCTGCCTTCCCTAGAGGGGATGAAATCCCTGCCTATCAATTTTTTTTTTTACCACCTTACTCACAACTATCAAATGGTTTCCTGTTGCTTGTAGGCTAGAGACCAGGGGCTAAAACTAGTGGTTTTTAACATGAATTGGCCCCTTACCACCCTGCCTTTCCAACCTGGCCTTTTATGCTCAGGGACATTGATTTTTTTATTTTCTCTCTCTCTCTCTCTCAACCTCAGTTAGGGCCTTCCAGTTTCTCTAATTAACCCCCAACCCCATCCTACACACCCCTCCCCCAGTATGTAGGATCACTAGGGCACACACATATGCTTTTTTAACTCTTAGCCCAGATGTTAGCTTTAGGGTAATTTTCCCAAGGAAGCCTTCCTGGACCACCCCCATTCCCTGCCTAGGCTAAGTCACTTTTCTGTGTTACATGTTCTCATAGAACAGCAGAAATAGTTTCTCGTAGGAAGCCTGATTTGGTTTGTATTTACACATTTATGGGTAGGATTTCTGGTTCACAGTTCTCTTCTCTTCTACGCTATGACTTCTATCATGGTGGGACTGTTTTCTCAGAGCTGTGTGCCTGAGTCTGACACAGCACCTAGAACATAAAGGTGCTTGATAAAGAGGCAGTACTAGCAGGGCCTAAAGGTACTCATTTTCCCCTTAATCTGGCCTCCTGCCCTTGCTCCTCTTACTCAGTCTTAACAACAACTGGATTTTGGGCTATCTACTTTGAAACAAATTACAAAGTTTTTCTGTACTCAGCTCCATCAATCCCAGCCCTAAGTAAGGGTGGGAGGAAGCACTAGCTCAGCTGGGGCTCTGTGATGCAGTCAGAGGGAACAGCGAGGAACTTCTAGCTCAGGACAATGGGGATGATGCCCAAACCAGAGAACTGAGTGGAATTAAGACCCAGGAAAACTTGCAACCTGGAAATGCAGCCCAGACGGTGATTGCTCAAGGGGCACCAGAAGTACTGTGGTATGACCGAGAATTCCAGGAATACTGTAAGTGAAAGCAATCACAGGCTTGCACAAAGAATTACAAAGACCTGCCTTTAAACTGTTCACTGAGACAAGGTAGGTGATGTTGTCTGGCTCCAAAATGCTGGGGGCAGAACTGAGAGGTTTGCTGTAAAATGAAGCCAAGTTATATGCTTTCAGTGAGAGTTATTTTTGGCAAATATGCATTATCTGTTCTTATTTCAACAACTTTGATATTCAGATCATGAAGATCTAGCGTGTCATTGAAACATTTCCTAGTGCTGAATATTAAGAATGAATTGCCAAATGATATAGCCACTGTGGAAAACAGTTTGGCAGTTCCTCAAAAAGTTAAACATAGAATTACCCCCAACACAGCAATTTCACTCCTAGGAATATACCCCAAGGAACTGAAATCAGGGACTCAAACAGACACTTGTACGTGAATGTTCATTATAGCATTGTTCACAATAGCCAAAAGGTGAAAACAGCCTAAGCGTCCATCACCAGATAAATTAAATGTGGTCTATCCATACAGTGGAATCTTACTCAGTCAACAAAGGAACGAAGTTCTGACATATGCTACAATATGGATGAACTCTGAAAACACTATATAAGTGAAAGAAGCCAGACACAAAGGACAAATATTGTATGATTTCACTTACATGAAACATGTAGAGTAAGTAAATTCAGATACAGAAAGTAGAATAGAGGTTATGAGAGGGTGGGGGAGGAGAGAATAGAGAATTACTGCTTAATGGGTACAGGTTTCTATTCCGAGCAATGAAAAATTTTGGAACTAGCAGAGATGGTTGCACAATATTGTGAATGTACTTAATGTCACTGAATTGTATACTTAAAAATAGTTAAATTAGCAAATTTTATGTTCTATGTATTTTACCTGAATTAAAAAAAAAGAAAAAAGAAATTGCCAGAAATAAACTTTCTTTCTTGAGAATAACTTGGTAATATGCATTTAAGTCTTAAATTCCTGCCTACTCTTGGACCCAACAATTCCACTTCTCATAATTTATCCCAAAGAAATAATCATAGATGTGCAAAGATTCATCTCTAAGATGTTTGCTGTGGTTATTATTGGTTTTGTGCCCTAAATTCCTCCTCCTGATTATAGCATCTGGATTTCTACTAGGAAATGATTCAGCCATAATTGTATACTATTTATCAAGGTTCCCTGATCTCCCTTCAGTAGACTAAGTGATCTTATTAGACTAGTTGGGGTTTCTCTCCATGGAAATCTGGAAACTGAATGGTATGGACAAGTGCAAGAAGAGTGGCTGGAATAGATTTATTTTATGGAGTGGCACTTTGAGCTGACTGTCATGGTGCTGTCCCCTGGGTTCCATGCTGCCCTGGATTCTATCCTTTCTAAGCTGTGCGCTTTAGCTTTTCAACTACCCCATTTCTTCTCTGCTTAAGATCCCTAGATGTCTTCCCTCCCTCTTTTTCCTATGACTAAAGAATCTTAATTGGTTCAATGGTCATCACAGCATTATTTTTAATGGGGAAAAAAACCTGAAAACAATGAAAAGTTAAAAAATAAAGTATTGGATAAACAAATTATAGTAGATCTAACTGGATATTTTGCAGTCCCTAAAAATTATGTTTTAGAAGAATAATTAATGATGTTAAAAGATGTTCATTATACTGTCTAGAAAAAGAGGAGGCTCAACACTTCCATTCAAAACACCTGGTGCTCATCATAAGTGCCCTAGTTAATCCCCATTACCTATTTCACCCACCCCCACCCACCGCCCTCTGGTAACCATCAGTTTGTTCTCTTAGTTAAGAGTCTGTTTCTTGGTTTTCCTCTCTTTTTTCCCCCATGTTTGTTTGCTTTGTTTCTTAATTCCACATATGAGTGAAATCATATGGTATTTGTCTTTCTCTGAGTGACTTTCTTGGTTTAGCATAATACCCTCTGGTTCCAACCACACCATTGCAAATGGCAAGATTTCATTCTTTTTATGGCACAACAATATTTCATTGTGCATATTTATATACCATATCTTCTTTATCCATCCATCAGTTGATGGACATTTGGGCTCTTTCCATAATGTGGTTATTGTAAATAATGCTGCTGTAAACATCAGGCGCATGTAACCTTTTGGATTAGTATGTTTGTATCATTTGGGTAAATACCTAGTAGTATAATTACTGAGTCACAGGGTAGTTCTATTTTTTAAATTTTTATTTATTTATTTGACAGAGAGAGAGTACAAGCAGGGAGAGTAGCAGACAAAGGGAGAAGGAGAAGCAAGCTCCCTGCCGAGCAAGGAGCCCGACACAGGGCTTGATCCCAGGACTCTGGGATCATGACCTGAGCTGAAGGCAGTTGCTTAACCAACTGAGCCACCCAGGCGCTCCGGGTAGCTCTGTTTTTAACTTTTGAGGAACCTTCATACTGTTTTCCTGAGTGGCTGCATCAGACTGCATTCCCACCAACATTGCAGGAGGGTTCCCCTTTCTCCTATTGTTTCCTGTACTGATTTTAGCCCTCTTGAGCAGCATGAGGTGATTTATCTCAATGTAGTTTTGATTTGCATTTCCTTGATGATGAGTGATATTGAGCATCTTTTCATGAATCTCTTGGCCATTTGCACATACGTAAGTGTTGAATCACTAAATTCTACATCTGAAACTAATATTACACTGTATTTTCACTAACTGGAATTTAAATAAAAAGTTGGAAAAAAACCCCAGCAGGCTCTACAATAGGGTCATCCTATTTTTGAGGGGAATTAAGTATCTCTGTGGAGTTAAACTTGAAGTACATACACCTAAATGGAAACAGTACCTATCTCTGAGTAGTACTACTTTTCTTCATCCAGTTCCTTGAAAAACTCATTCTTTCACACCTCTGGGCCTTTAGAAACACTGTTCATCATCTGAAGTACTTCTTCCTCCCATGCCCCTGCCTGGCTAACACTTCACATTCTTCGGGTCTCTATCTAAATGAAATTTCCTCTTGGAAACCTCTCTGAAGCCCTGAGTCCAGCTTAGGTTTTCTCTTGTATGTGATCCTGAGAATCCTGCAGTTCCCCTGATAGCAGTTTTCACAATGGACACTAATTGCCTACTGATCTGTATGTGTTGTATACTAGACCCTTTGGTGAGATCAGGGTCCATGTTTTTCATAACAAGGCCAATGAACATTTCTTGAGTGTTTAATATATGTTTCATATGTATTCTTGAATTTGTCAATGAATCCTATGACGAAGCACTATTATTTTTCCTTTTTATAGGTGAGGATATTGAGCTTACAGATATAAAGCAATGTACCTAAGCAATGGAACTATAGCTATAACCCCTAGCATAGTATCTAGGTATATAGTAAGTGCTTGATAAATACTTGTTGAATTAATGAATGAATGCACAAAAATTATGTAGAAAATCTCACTATTGCAGCTCTCTGAATATATAATTAAAAAGTGTTATTAGAATTTAAAATGTCAGCCCCAGGGGTGCTGGGGTGGCTTAGTCAGTTAAGCGTCTGTCTTTGGCTCAAGTCATGATCTCAGGGTCCTGGGATCAAGCCTTGCTTATCCCTCTCCTTCTGACTCTCCCCTCCGCTCATGTACTCTCTCTCTCTCAAATAAATAAATAAAATATTAAAAAAAAAATAAAGTGCCAGCCTGATTAAATGGGTAAGATATCAGTATACAGCCAAAGGGGGAAAACATCTTACCTTACTGATTAGTGATTTCACTGTGAAGCTCCCTTTAAAATTCAGAGTCAGAGTAGAGATAAAAATCAATCCCATCTTTTCTCCTCCTCTGAGTGCTTCTGTGAGAATTAGAAAACTAGCAGCCACATTTCACTGGCTAAATTAGGTACTGGGCAAGGCAAGAGGAAAACACACTCCTCCTTACCTGGAGTGGCCACCAATGCCAGTACTCCTCTCCCTGCACTAGAAGAGCTTGCACAGGGCTTGAACATAGATGTGAAAAATATTCCAGGAGTATAAAGAACTAACCCGGGGCAAATGTGATAATCAATAGAGTGTTGCACTGAAGAGGAAAGTTGCAGGCTGCCAAAATGTCAATTTTAAGTTGGGATCCAGCAAATAGAAAAGTAAGTGATAAGAACTCTCCTGATTTTCAGTGGGATTGTTAAGTTTCCTCAATTCACTGGGTTCTCCCTGATTCTCTGAGAGATTCTATGAAAAAAATACATATACATGTATTTATCTCTACCCTTGTTTCCTGCTAATATTGGTCTTTGACCACATTTCCTGACACAGAGCTCCTAAGTCCCTTGTAATTTCCTGGGTGATAGGAGCATCTATTTGTTCTAATGAAGCTACTCTTGTTGGGGCCCTGGATGGGGTCTGGTCCCCAGAAAGATAAAGCATGATTAGGAGCTTAAAACTTTCAGCATCCCCTCACCCGTTCTCTAGAAAGGAGAGGAGGGCTGGTAATTGGGTTAATAATTGCTCATACCTACACAATGTCGACTCCATAAATATCCCCAAAGCACAGGGTTTGGATTGCTTCTGGGTTGGTGAACATAGCCATGTGCCAGGAAGATAGTATACTCCAGGGACACCATTCCTATGCTCAGGAAGCTTCTGAACTTCACCCTACATATCTTTTCATCTGGCTGTTCATCTGTATCCTTTATCATATTCTTTATTACATAATAAATGAGTGAACCTAAGTAAGTATTTCCTGAGTTCTGTGAGCTGTTCTAGCCAATTAGCAGACCTGAAGGGGGAATCATGGAAACCCTGACTTATATATAGCAGGTTGTTGGTACAAGGGAAGTACAAGGGACAGCCTGGGATTTGTGACTGGTGTCCAAGGTGGGGGCAGTCTTGTGGGACTGAGCCCTGGTGGGACCCGATGCTACTCCAGGTAGACAGTTTCAGAACTAAACTGAACTGTAGGACACTGAGATGATGTCGAACAACTGATCGGTATGAGGGGGGAAAAAAAACAACCCACACCTGTCTGGGGTTAGAAGTATTATGAGTGTGGCAGAATGTGCAAGTAAAGGAAAAAAAAAAACAGAGTCTGAGCTAGTTCTAGTCAGTTACTTTTTATCCAAGATGCAGGGAATGTATTAGGAATAATCCATGCTGCAAGTTTCTAGAGACCTGGCAGGAATTATACCATTTCCCCTGACCCTAAACCTGAGAGCATGGTCATCCAGCCTTTGCACTAGTGGTAGCGTGGGCCTGGTCATTCTCTTGGGACAGGCTGCCCTGCATTGTGTAGGAGATTTAGCAGCATCCCAAGCCTGGAACTACTGGATGCCAGCAGCACCCCCTTCCTCCAGTTGTGACAAACAAATATGCCTCCAGATATTGCCAAATCTCCCCACAGGGTTCAAATCACCTTCCCCCATTTGGCAAAGCACGGACCTAGATTGTAGCAAGTGGAAAACATTGGTGTATCCCTAAACTTCATAGGCTATCTCATAAATATATTGTGGACACACTCATCCTTCTTTTTTATGTGTGTGGTGTGAAAGTATGTAGCATCTCATTAACCTTACATTTTATGAATGATGCTGGTATGTAAGGATGTCTAGTAGCTTGTTAAGGATCATTTAAGAACTTTCCTTCCAGGAGAGGATTCAAGATGGCAGAGAAGTAGCAGGCTGAGATGACATCAGGTAGCATGAGATCAGCTAGATAGCTTATCAAACCATTCTGAACACTTACAAATCCAACAGGAGATTGAACAGAAGAAGATCAGCAACTCTAGAAACAGAAAATCGACGACTTTCTGAAAGGTAGGACCGGCGGAGAAGTGAATCCAAAGCGACAGGAAGATAGACCACGGGGGGAGGTGCCAGCTCCTGGCAAGTCATGGAGCAACGGAGCACAAAATCAGAACTTTTGAAAGTCTGCTCTACTGAGGGACATAGCTCCAGAGGCTAAGCTGGGTTGAAGCCCATGTGGGGACAGCGTGGTCTCAGGTCCCATGGGGTCACAGAAGGATCAGGAGTGTCTGAGTGTCACAGAGCTCGCAGGTATTAGAGTGGGGAAGCCGGCTACAGAGACAGAACCGAGGAGTGAGCTCTCAACTTGGGGTTACCTTAAATTGTGATCCATGGCACAGACTACTGCTCTGTGAGCAGGGACCCCACAAGATCCAGGGAGACACCCCTTCAAAGAGTGCAGGACTCTGCAGGGTTTGGAGACTCCAGGCAGGGCTGTGTGCCAGAGACAGAGACACTTGGTTATAAGTTGGGTGAGCTCAGAGTGCAACTGGAGGCCATGGAGATGGGAGTGATTGAGCACTTTTCTCCGAGGGTGCACTGAAGAGTGGGGCCCCAAGTTCTCCGGTCCTCCAGGCTGGAGATTGGGAGACTGCCGTTTTCATTCCTGTCCTCTGAAACTCTACAGAAAGCGTTCAGGGAACAAAAGCTCCCCAAAAAGAAATTGAGCGGATTACTTAGCCTGGCTCCTGGTAAGGGCAGTGCAATTCCACCTCAGGCAAAGACACTTGAGAATCACTACAACAGGCCCCTCCCCCAGAAGATCAGCAAGAACATCCAGCCAAGACCAAGTTCACTTACCAAGGAGAACAGCGGAATTCCAGAGGAGGAGAAAGCAAAGCATGTAATTCATGGCTTTCTCCCCATGATTCTTTAGTCATGCAAAGTTAATTAGTTTTTTTTTAAATTTTTTTTTCTTATGCTAAACTTTTTTTAACTTTTACTCTTTCCTTTTTTAACATTTTTAAACTAGTTTATCTTAACAATACCTTTCATAAAAAAATCTTTTTTGAACCTTCATTATTATAGTCATATTTTATGAAGTTGTCTAACTTTATTTTTTTTTTATACACATAGGATTTTTTCGTCTAAAAAATTTGAGTTACAATTTCTTCTAATAGATCAAAATATACCCTAAATCTAGCACAGGGCTTTGTTCTAGTCTCCAGCCTGGGCAAATTCTCTCCACTTTCTTTTTCTTTATTCTCCCAACCAACTTATCTTATCAACTCCTTTTATATAAATTTTTAAAAAAAATTTTTCATTTTTATAGTCATATTCCATCCCTTCATCATGTTTACCCTTATATATTTTTTCATTTTTTAAAATTTTGGGAGGTAGTTTCTTCTAAGAGATCAAATTAAGTCAGTGACCCTGTTCAATTCACCAGCCTAATATATATATTTTCTTTTTTATATTTTTTCTTTTTCTAATTTTTATTACTGAACTTCTTTTTATCTCCTTTCTTCCTCCCACGATTTGGAATCTCTTCTGATTTGGTTAAAGCACATTTTCCTGGGGTCTTTGCCACCCCTTTAGTGTTTTATTCACTCCTTCAAATATTCTTATCCGGATAAAATGACAAGGCAGAAAAACTCACCACAAAAAAAAAAAAAAAAGAAAAGAAAAGAAAAGAACAAGAGGCAGTACTGAAGGCTAGGGACCTAATCAATATGGATATTGGTAATATGTCAGATTTAGAGTTCAGAATGATGATTCTCAAGGTGCTAGACGGGCTTGAAAAAGCATGGAAGATATTAGAGAAACCCTCTCTGGAGAAATAAAAGCCCTTTCTGGAGAAATAAAAGAACTAAAATCTAACCAACTTGAAATAAAAAAAGCTATTAATGAGGTGCAATAAAAAATGGAGGGTCTTATTTACCCCAAAGATACAGATGTGAAAAGAAGGGCCATCTGTACCCCAATGTTTATAGCAGCAATGGCCACAGTTGCCAAACTGTGGAAAGAACCAAGATGCCCTTCAGTGGACGAATGGATAAGGAAGATGTGGTCCATATACATTATGGAGTATTATGCCTCCATCAGAAAGGATGAATACCCAACTTTTGTAGCAACATGGACAGGACTGGAAGAGATTATGCTGAGTGAAAAAAGTCAAGCAGAGAGAGTCAATTATCATATGGTTTCACTTATTTGTGGAGCATAACAAATAGCATGGAGGACAAGGGGAAATGGAGAGAAGAAGGGATTTGAGGGAAATTGGAAAGGGAGGTGAACCATGAGAGACTATGGACTATGAAAAACAATCTGAGGGTTTTGAAGTGGTAAGGGGTGGGAGGTTGGGGGAACCAGGTGGTGGGTATTGGAGAGGGCACGGATTGCATGGAGCACTGGGTGTGGTGCAAAAACAATGAATACTGTTATGCTGAAAATAAATTAAAAATTTTTTTTAAAAAATGGAGGCTCTTACTGCTAGGATACATGAGGCAGAAGAAAGAATTAGTGATATAGAAGACCAAATGACAGAGAACAAAGGAGCTGAGCAAAAGAGAGACAAACAATTACTGGACCACAAAGGGAGAATTTGAGAGATAAGTGATACCATAAGACAAAACAACATTAGAATAATTGGGATTCCGGAAGAAGAAGAAAGAGAGAGGGGAGCAGAAGGTATACTGGAGAGAATTTCCCTAATAAGGCAAAGGGAACCAGCATCAATATCCAGGAGACACAGAGAACCTCCTTCAATTTCAATAAGAATAGATTCACAACCCATTATCTAATAGTAAAATTTATACGTCTTAGTAACAAAGAGAAAATCCTGAAAGCAACCCGGGACAAGAAGTCTGTAACATACAATGGTAAAAATATTAGATTGGCAGGAGATTTATCCACAGAGACCTGGCAGGCCAGAAAGAACTGGCATGATATATTCAGAGCACTAAGCGAGAAAAACATGCAGCCAAGAATACTATATCCAGCTAGGCTGTAACTGAAAATAGGAGAGATAAAAAGCTTCCATGAAAAACAAAAACTAAAAGAATTTGTAAACACTAAACCAGCTCTACAGGAAATATTGAAAGGGGTCATCTAAGCAAAGAGAGGCACTAAAAGTAGTAGATCAGAAAGCAACAGAGATAATACACTGTAATAGTCACCTTACAGGCAATACAATGGCACTAAATTCATATCTCTCAGTAGTTACCCTGAATGTAAATGGGCTAAATGCCCCAATCAAAAGTGTATAAGAATGGATAAAAAACAAAACCCATCAATATGCTGTCTACAAAAAACTCATTTTAGACCCAAAGACACCTCCAGATTTAAAGTGAGGGGGTGGAAAACAATTTACCATGCTAATGGACATCAAAAGAAAGCTGGGGTGGCAATCCTCATATCAGATCAATTAGATTTTAAGCCAAAGACTATAATAAGAGATGAGGAAGGATATGATATCATACTCAAAGGGTCTGTCCAACAAGAAGACCTAATAATTTTAAATATCTATGCCCCTAACATGGGAGCAGCCAACTATATAAACCAATTAATAACAAAATCAAAGAAATACATCAAGAATAATACAATAATAGTAGGGGACTTTAACACTCCCCTCACTAAAATGGACAGATCATCTAAGCAAAAGGTCAACAAGAAAATAAAGGCCTTAAATGACACACTGGACCAGATGGACATCACAGATATATTCAGGACATTCCATCCCAATATAACAGAATACACATTCTTCTCTAGTGTACATGGAACATTCTCCAGAATAGACCACATCTTGGGTCATAAATCAGGTCTCAACCAGTATCAAAAGATTGAGATCATTCCCTGCATATGTTCAGACCACAATGCTCTGAAGCTAGAACTCAATCACAAGAGGAAATTTGGAAAGAACCCAAATACATGGAGACTAAACAGCATCCTTCTAAAAAATGAATGGGTCAACCAGGAAATTAAAGAAGAATTGAAAAAAAATCATGGAAACAAATAATAATGAAAACACAACTGTTCAAAATCTGTGGGACACAGCAAAAGCAGTCCTGAGAGGAAAATATATAGTGATACAAGCCTTTCTCAAGAAACAAGAAAGGTCTCAAATACACAACCTAACCCTACACCTAAAGGAGCTGGAGAAAGAACAGCAGAGAAAGCCTAAACCCAGCAGGAAAAGAGATCAGAGCAGAAATCAATGAAATAGAAAACAAACAAACAAACAAAAAACCCAAAAGAACAATAGAGCTGGTTCTTTGAAGGAATTAATAATATTGATAAACCCCTGGCCAGACTTATCAAAAAGAAAAGAGAAAGGACCCAAATAAATAAAATCATGAATGAAAGAGGAGAGATCACAACCAACACCAAAGAAATACAAACAATTATAAGAACATATTATGAGCAAATATACGCCAGCAAATTTAACAATCTGGAAGAAATGGATGCATTCCTAGAGACAGATCAACTATCACAACTGAACCAGGAAGAAACAGAAAGCCTGAACAACCCATAGCCAGTAAGAAGATTGAAGCAGTCATCAAAAATCTCCCAACAAACAAGAGCTCAGGGCCAGACAGCATCCCAGGGAATTCTACCAAACATTTAAAGAAGAATTAATTCCTATTCTTCTGAAACTCTTCCAAAAAATAGAAATGGAAGGAAAACTTCCAAACTCATTTATGAGGCCAGCCTTACCTTGATCCCAAAACCAGACAAGGATCCCATCAAAAAAGAGAATTACAGACCAATATCCTTGATGAACACAGATGCGAAAATTCTCACCAAAATAATAGCCAATAGGATCCAAGAGTACATTAAAAGGATTATTCACCACGACCAAGTGGGATTTATTCCAGGGCTGCAAGGCTGGTTCAATAGCTGCAAATCATTCAATATGATACAATACACAATAAAAGAAAGAACAAGAACCATATGATACTCTCAATAGATGCTGAAAAAGCATTTGACAAAGTACAGCTGCCTTTCCTGATCAAAACTCTCCAAAGTGTAGGAATAGAGTGTACATACCTCAATATCATCAAAGCCATCTATGAAAAACCCACTGCGTATACCATCTCAATGGAGAAAAACTGAGAGCTTTTCCGCTAAGGTCAGGAACACGGCAGGGATGTCCATTATCACCACTGCTCTTCAACATAGTACTAGAAGTCCTAGCCTCAGCAATCAGACAACAAAAAAAATTAAAGGTATCCAAATTGGCAAAGAAGAAGTCAAACTATCACTCTTTGCAGATGATATGATACATTATGTGGAAAACCCAAAAGGCTCCACTCCAAATCTGTTAGAACTTGTACAGGAATTCAGTAAAGTGTCAGGATATAAAATCAATGCACAGAAATAAGTTGCATTTCTTTACACCAGCAAGACAGAAGAAAGAGAAATTAAAGAGTCAATCCCATTTATAATTGTACCCAAAACCACAAGATACCCAGGAGTAAACCTAACCAAAGAGGCAAAGAATCTATACTCAGGAAACTATAAAGTACTCATGAAAGAAATGGAAAAAATTTCCATGCTCATGGATTGGAAGAACAAATATTGTGAAAATGTCTTTGCTACCTAAAGAAGTCTACACATTTAATGGAATCCCCATCAAAATCCCATCCATTTTTTTCAAAGAAATGGAACAAATAATCCTAAAATTTATATGGAACCAGCCCAAGGAATATTGAAAAAGAAAGCCAAAGTTGGTGGCATCACAATTCCAGACTTCAAGCTCTATTACAAAGCTGTCATCATCAAGACAGTATAGTTGGCACAAAAACAGACACATAGATCAATGGAACAGAGTAGAGAGCCCAGAAATAGACCCTCAACTCTATGGTCAACTCATCTTCGACAAAGCAGGAAAGAATGTCCAATGGAAAAAAGACAGTCTCTTCAACAAATGGTGTTGGGAAAATTGGACAGCCACATGCAGAAAAACTGGACCATTTCCTTACACCACACACAAAAATAGACTCCAAATGGATGAAGGACCCAAATGTGAAACAGGAATCCATCAAAGTCCTTGAGAAGAACACAGGCAGCAATCTCTTTGACCTCAGCCGCAGCAACTTTTTCCTAGGAACATCACCAAAGGCAAGGGAAGCAAGGGCAAAAATGAACTATTGGGACTTCATCAAGATCAAAAGCTTTTGCACAACAAAGGAAACAGTTAACAAAACCAAAAAACAACTGACAGAATGGGAGAATATATTTGCAAATGACATATCAGATAAAGGGCTAGTATCCAATTTCTATAAAGAACTTATCAAATTGAACACCCAAAGAACAAATAATCCAATCAAGAAATGGGTAGAGGACATGAACAGACATTTCTGCAAAGAAGACATCAGATGGCCAACAGACCCACTAAAAAGTGCTCCACATCACTTGGCATCAGGCAAATACAAATCAAAACCACAATGAGATACCACCTCACACCAGTCAAAATGGCTAAAATTAACAAGTCAGGAAATGACAGATGCTGATGAGGATGCGGAGAAAGGGGAACCCTCCTACACTTTTGGTGGGAATGCAAGCTGGTGCAACCACTCTAGAAAACAGTATGGAGGTTCCTCAAAAAGTTGAAAATAGAACTACCCTATGACCCAGAAATTGCACTACTAGGTATTTACTCTAAAGATACAAATGTAGTAATCTGAAGGGGCATGTGTACCCAAATGTTCATAGCAGCAATGTCCACAATAGCCAAACTATGGAAAGAACCTAGATGTCCATGAACAGATGAATGGATAAAGAAGATGTGGTATATATATATATATATACACACACACACACACACACACACACACACACACACACACACAATGGAATAGTATGCAGCCATCAAAAGAAATGAAATCTTGCCATTTGCGAAAACATGGATGGAACTAGTGAGTAGTATGCTTAGTGAAATAAGTCAGTTGGAGAAAGACAACTATCATATGATCTCCCTGATATGAGGAAGTGGAGATGCAATGTGGGGGGCTTGGGGGGCAGGAAAAGAATAAATGAAACAAGATGGGATCGGGAAGAAGAGAAACCATAAGAGACTCTTATTCTCATAAAGCAAAATGAGGGTTGCTGGGGGGTGGGGAGGGGGATAGGGTGAAGGTGGTGGGATTATGGACATTGGGGAAGGTATGTGCTATAGTGAGTGCTATGAAGTGTGTAAACCTGGCGATTCATAGACCTGTACCCCTGGGGCTAATAATAGATTATATGTTAATTAAAAAAAAAAAAAAGAAGAACTTTCCTTTCAGGGGTGCCTGGGTGGCTCAGTTGTTAAGTGTCTGACTTTGGCTTAGGTCATGATCCCCAGGTCCTAGGATCAAGCCTTGCATCGGGCTCCCTGCTTGGCAGGCAGCTTGCTTCACCCTCTCCCACTCCCCCTGCTTGTATTCTCTCTCTCTCTCACTCTCTCTCTCTGTCAAATAAATAAATAAAATCTTAAAAAAAAACACAAAACTTTCCTTCCATTCACCCCACTCAAATGGTTTCCAAGCATGGAAACCATGGCCTACAATCTTTGCCTCCATCACAGAGCTGCCTCCCTGCACCACTCTGGATTTCTGGACATTTGTGTATGCTTCTAGCAGGGGCAGAAAAGCTTATGCTTTGGAGTTAGGCACCCTGGACTGGAATTCCAGTTAGAACTCATTTATCTGTTTTCATTGTATGTCACTCAACTGGTCTAAGCTGCAAGAACCTTCCTTGCTTGATCATTGTGAACATTCAAGATGAGATGAGGGCTAGGACAGTTCCTGACCCAGTACCAGCAGGCAGAACCAGTTTCTACTCATTCCCTTGGTCTTGGATTACTGTGCAGGGAATAAGAGTAAGAAAAAGCTTCCACCTCAGGTTTAGTGCCCCAGAATATTCCTTCAGCTCTTCTCAAAGCACAGTGCTGGCAGGTGGCAAAGCCATGCTGGGATAATTAGGGAAGACTCCTGAGTTAACTTAGAGCTCTGACCTGGACTGGTCAGAAGCAGCTTGGGAGACAGTAAGTGGAGACTGGGCTTGAGCAGGTAGGGCTTTATCAGGGAGGGTGTCCTCACAGGGTGAGAGGGTTGTGGCTACAGAAGTTGTGTTTCACTCAGGAGGCTTCTTCAATGGCATTTTGCAAGCTATAATGGGGGTGGCAGCAACTGAAGTCAGACTTGGGTTCTAGTTTAACTTTACTACTTCCTAGGTGATACCACCATCTTGGACAAGTTACTTGTTCTCTAAGCCTTAGGATCATAATCTATAAAATAGGATGATACTTGCACCTACGTATTAAGGATGTTGTGAGGATTAATAAAACTAATGTATGTAATGGGATTGGCTCAGTGCCTAGTCAGTTGTAGACAATGAAAAATATTAGCTGATATTACTATGAATAATCTTCTTCTGTAAATACCTGTGCTTGTATCTCTTATATTGAATGTACTCTAGAAAGGATGAATGATGGAAAACCATTGACATCAAAAGAAAGCTGGGGTGGCAATCCTCATATCAGACAAATTAGATTTTAAACTAAAGACTATAAGAAGAGATGAGGAAGGACACTGTATCATAATTAAAGGGTCTATACAACAAAAAGATCTAACACTTGTAAATATTTATGCCCCTAACATGGGAGCAGCCAACTATATAAACCAACTAATAACAAAATCAAAGAAGCACATCTACAATAATACAATAATAGTATTGTATTAACACCCCCTCACTGAAATGGACAGATCATCCAAACAAATGATCAACAAGGAAAAGGGCTTTAAATGACACACTGGACCAGATGGACTTCACAGATATATCCAGAACATTCCATCCCAAAAGCAACAGAATACACATTCTTCTCTAGTGCACATGGAACATTCTCCAGAATAGATCACATCCTGGCTCACAAATCAGGTTTCAACCAGTACCAAGACTGGGATCATTTCCTGCATATTTTCAGACCACAATGCTTTGAAACTGAAACCCAGTCACAAGAGGAAAGTTGGAAAGAACTCAAATACATGGAGGCTAAAGAACATCCTACTAAGGAATGAATGGGTCAACCAGGAAATTAAAGAAGAATTAAAAAAATTCATGGAAACAAATGAAAATGAAAACACAACTATTCATAATCTTTGGGATGCAGCAAAGGAGGTCCTAAGAGGAGAGTATATAACAATACTAGCCTTTCTTTTTTTTTTTTTTAAAGATTTTATTTATTTATTTGACAGACAGAGACCACAAGTAGGCAGAGAGGCAGAGATAGAGGGGGAAGCAGGCTCCCTGCTGAGCAGAGAGCCCGATGTGGGGCTCGATCCCAGGACCCTGAGATCATGACCTGAGCTGAAGGCAGAGGGTTAATCCACTGAGCCACCCAGGCCCCCCAATACTAGCCTTTCTCAAGAAACAAGAAACATGACAAATATACAACCTACTTACACCTAGAGGAGCTGGAGAAAGAACAGCAAATAAAGCCTAAGCCCAGCAGGAAAAGAGAAATAATAAAGATCAGAGTGGAAATCAATGAAATGGAAACCAAAAGAACAGATCAACAAAACTAGGAGCTGGTTCTTTGAAAGAATTAATAAAATTGATAAATCCCTGGCCAGACTTATCAAAAAGAAAAGAGAAAGGACCCAAATAAATAAAATCATGAATGAAAGAGGAGAGATCACAACCAACACCAAAGAAATACAAACAATTTTAAGAACATATTCTGAGCAACTACATGCCAACAAATCAAACAATCTGGAAGAAATAGATGCATTCCTAGAGACATATAAACTACCAAAACTGAACCAAGAAGAATCAGAAAACCTGAACAGACCCATAGCCAGCAAGGAAATTGAAACAGTAATCAAATATCTCCCAAAAAACAAGAGTCCAGGGCCCAACGGCTTCTCAGGGGAATTCTAACAAACATTTAAAGAAGAATTAATACCTATTCTCCGGAAATTCTTCCAAAAAATAGAAATGGAAGGGAAATTTCCAAACTCATTTTGAGGCCAACATTATCTTGATCCCAAAGCCAGACAAAGACCCCATCAAAAAGAATTGCAGGCCAATGTCCACGATTAACATGGATGCAAAAATTCTCACCAAAATACTACATAATAGCATCCAACAGTCCAGTAAAAGGATTATTCACCATGACCAAGTGGGGTTCATTCCTAGGCTGCAGGATGGTTCAACATCTGCAAAGCAATCAATGTGATATATACTACATTAATAAAAGAAAGGACAAGAATCACTGATACTCTCAATAGATGCAGAAAAAGCACTTGACAAAGTACAACAAACTTCCTTGATTAAAACTCCTCATGGTGTAGGGATAGAGAGTACCTACCTCAATATCATAAAAGTCATCTATAAAAAACCCTCATCAAATATCATTCTCAATGGGGAAAAGCTGAGAGCTTCCCCCCTAAGGGCAGGAACATAGCAGGGATGCCCACTATCACCACTGCTATTCAACACAGTATTAGAAGTCCTAGCCTCAGCAATCAGACAACAAAAAGAATAAAAGGCATCTGAATCAGCAAAGAAAAAGTCAAATTCTCATTCTTTGCAGATGATAAGACACTTTATGTGGAAAACCAAAAACTCTACTCCAAAACTGCTAGAACTCATACAGGAATTCAGTAAAGTTGAAGGATATAAAATCAATGTTCAGAAATCAGTTGCATTTCTATACACCAACAACAAGACAGAAGAAAGAGAAATTAAGGATTTGATCCTATTTACAATTGCACCCCAAACCATAAGATACCTAGGAATAAACCTAACCAAAGGGGCAAAGAATCTATACTCAGAAAACTATAGAATACTCATGAAAGAAGTTGAGGAAGACACAAAGAAATGGAAAAACTTTCCATGCTCATGGTTTGGAAGAACATATACTATGAAAATCTATGCTACCCAGAGCAATCTACACATTTCCTGCAATTCCTATCGTAATACCATCAACTTTTCTTACAGAAATGGAACAAATAATTCTAAAATTTATATTCAACCAAAAAAGACTGCAAATAGCCAGAAGAATGTTGAAAAAGAAAAGCAAAGCTGGTAGCATCACGATTCCGGACTTCAAACTCTATTGCAAAGCTGCAATCATCAGGACAGTGTGGTAGTGGCACAAAAACAGACACATAGATCAGTGGAACAGAATAGAGAGCTCAGAAATGGACCCTCAACTCTATGGTCAACTAATCTGTGACAAAGCAAGAAATAATGTCCAATGGAAAAAAGACAATCCTTCAACAAATGGTGTTGGCCAGCCACAGGCAGAAGAATGAAACTGGACAACTTCCTTATACCACACACAAAAATAGACTCAGTGGATGAAGAACCTATATGTGAATCTGTCAAAAATCCTTGAGAAGAACACAGGCAGCAACCTCTTCAACCTCAGCTGCAGCAACTTCTTCCTAGACACATCACCAAAGGCAAGGAAAGCAAGGGCAAAAATGAACTACTGGGACTTCTTCAAGATAAAGCCTTTTGCACAGCAAAGGAAACAGTCAACAAAACCAAAAGACAACTGACAGAGTAGGGTAAGATATTTGCAAATAATGTATCAGGTAAAGGGCTAGTATCCAAAATCTATAAAGAACTTATCAAACTCAACACCCAAAAAACAAATCATCCAATCAAGACCTGGGCAGAAGACCTGAACAGATATTTCTGCAAAGAAGATATCCAAATGGCCAACAGACACATGAAAAAGTACTCAACATCACTTGGCATCAGGGAAATAGAAATCAAAACTGCAATGAGATACCACCTCACACCCCTCAGAATGGTTAAAATTAACAACTCAGCAAATGACAAATGTTGGCGAGGATGTGAAGAAAGGGAATGCCAACGTTGGTGGGAATGCAAGCTGGCACAGCCACTCTGGAAAATAGTATGGAGGTTCCTCAAAAAGTTGAAAATAGAGCTACCCTACAACCTAGCAATTGCTCTACTGGGTATTTACTCCAAAGATACAAATGTCATGATCTGAAGGGGCACGTGCACCCCAATGTTTATAGCAGCAATGCCCACAATAGTCAAACTATGGAAAGACCCTAGATATCCACTGACAGATGAATGGATAAAGAAGATGTGGTATATATAAAAAAATGGAATATTAGTCGGCCATAAAAAATGAAATCTTGCAATTTGCAATGATGTGGATGGAACTAGAGGGTATTATGCTATGTAAATTAAGTCAGTCAGAGAAAGACAATTACCATATGATCTTGCTGATATGAGGAATTTAAGAATCAAGGCAGAGGATCATGCGGGAAGAGAGGAAAAAATGAAATGGGATGAAACCAGAGAGGGAGACAGATTGTAAGAGACTCTTAATCTATCAGGCATTAGATATACAGTTTCTTCTTAAAGGACAGCTCCTATCCTGAACCTTGAAGCTCCCTTTGTTGGGAGATTTGGATCCAATAAGTATGGGCCTTTTAGAGCAGGGTCTGAAGTTCAGACCCCTGAGGACCCCATAAAAGCAAAGAGAGCATATTCTACACTTAAAAAAGTAAAACATGAGGTCATTTGGGACTCTATCCCGAAAATCTGTTCTTAAATTTCTCTGTACGTGGCCTGAGGGTCTAAAACCTGTGGCCCATCTAGAAATTTAACTTTGCTCAGGAGCAAGGGGAGAGATGAAGGTCCTGAACTTAGAAGTGCCTCAAGCCTAGAAAACCCTTCTTCCATGCTCCGAAAAAGTAAGCAGAGCTAGCCCCTTCTTGTCCTGCTGGCTGAGTGGGGGGTGTATTTGTCCTGTGGAGCATGGGTTGATAGACACAACGGCTTCGGTCATGCTTTCCCACCAGTTACACATTGTAGCCATTTCAGGTTCAGCCATGCGTGCCAGATTGAATTAAATGCTTTTTAAAAAGTCTCCAAAGCAGGAAAACATCTTTCTCTGACTGTTTTTTTTTTTTTTTTAACATATTTGTTAATGAGTGTCTGCACAATGAAGATGTGGTCTGTAGCTTGTTTTCCAAGGAGAAATCCAGTTTGGCGCTCATGGATGTTGCTGCTACTCAGATATAGTTTAATTCTTTAACTAAAGCAGCTGCAGAAGAGCTTGTGGACAATGCAGTGTTCCTCCACAGTGTTTCCTGGCGCTGTCTGGGTGCAGACCACCTTCACTTTTGTGTTCCGCATCTCCAGAGCCTGTCAGAGTGGCTATCAAAAGATATCAGGCTTGATGTGATTTTAAAAGAATAGTTAACTTTGCAGTCACCAAAGTGTATTTACTGTACCCTAAAGTCAGGGCCTATGTGGAAATATGAACAAGATAAAGAGTCAAGCTGGGGAGGGACAGTCTTTGTTGTACTCCATACCTGATACTGGAAGCTGGTAGGTACTTTGCTATTTATGAAAGGCAGTGTATGAGGTGTGTGGGGCAGTTTCAGGATGTGAGAAAATAGATCTTGTGGCATAAAGCCCACTGCCATCGGAATCTAGAGAGGGGGGACACAGGCAATAGACAGAAAAGGTAGGAGATCTGCATCTATCCCATGCCTTGAGTATAGTTCTCATTACGGTAACCACAGAGGACTGATAATTAACTGGAAAACCTATGTTGCCAAACTGGATGATTCTCAGCAGAAAATACACTAGAAACAAAATCCGCCAAAGTGGTCATCCATACTCATTCTGGCTCAATGCTTCCTATCTGGAGACTTCCCTATGACCAGGGACAACAAGCAGTTCTCTTGGGTGGGCATAGCACAGAATGACTAGAAGAAGTTCTTATCCTCAGCCATTACCTCATCCATACTATTCAGGGAGCAATTGAGGGGTGGGGCAGGAACACTTCACCAGGAACTCGGCTGCTATGTATTACTATTTTAATAAGTGCAAATGGGAAGCCACAGTACCAACTCAGTAACTATCTGATGTTTTCATACACAACTCCCACATATTGGAAATCAATCATTATAAACCTGAAGAGCTTCATTTATGTGGTTTTATGGACTTTGCATAAAGAAGGATTAGTTGATGGAGAAGCTGGAAAGAATAGCAACCTTGGCACAGAAATCCAGTAAGAAATAGAATATGGACTCTCTGAAATGTGCAAAATTTTCACAGTTCAAAGGAAAGTCCAATTCCAGAAAATGGCCAGCTGGAAAACAGCTTATTGAACCCTGAATGAAAACATTATTATAAATCTCATTACATAATTTGATAATTCTGACATTTGCAAAAGCACACTGACTTAAGTCTTGAATTGCACGAATTCTCTACACAAAATAAACTTGATGGAAAATTTTATTCTATTTTGCTCTGATTACTATTCTTCAGTTTTAAGTGACAGCAGTTGTTTTAGAAGTGTAAGTGGGACACTGAAAATGCATTTGCAAGTTTCCCGTATGATTAGGAATTAAAGACTATGTCATATAAGTTCACTCTCCAATCTCTTCCTTCTACCTCAGTGAAGTTTCTATGTCAACTGTAATGAAAAACTTGGCAGAACTCCCTCCTATCTTCTCTAACCCCACAGCCAAAGATATAAATAAAAATTTCAGCTGTTATTGACAAAAACTGAACCAGAAATCCAATAGGCTAGGGGACTTTCATAACATAACAATGGATTTCTTTTGGCAGTTTCAAGACTCAGTTCCATCTGCTTTCTCCTAACTACCCAGTCCTATAACCCCTCCTCAGTCCCGGGTCAGCTTCATGGGCATGTAACCTAAGCAACTGCACAGGACCCCATGCTCAGAAGGGCCCTGAGCTCAAAAGAGCCCTGTGTAAGACTTCATGTTCTGCTGCTACTGTCTTGAAATTCTTAGTTTTGTCTTTGAATTTATATTTTGTAAGCGAAATCTAATGAGACAATGGAGCGTGCAGCTGAGGAGAGGAGATATGCACAATATGCACATTTGTAGTTCTTTGCTACCCAAGTGACATAGTGTTTACGATGTCCAATGAACACAGAATTCTGGTGGATTCATGATGCATGAGTGTTCAATGAGGCAAAGTGAGTGCCAGGTGAGTGTTTAAAGCAATGTTTCCATTGTTCCAAAAGAACAAAAATACATATGCTTATACAAACTATGAAATACAAACTGTATAATTTTGGTAATTTGTGTGCAATTTAAATGCTCTTATATTAGCACTGAAGTCTCACATACATAATAGAAAGGTGAATGGCAAAACCCATATTAATTCTATAAAATTTTAATTGTTCCTTACTTAAAAAAGCTTAAATAGCAAATAAAAAAACACCGTAAATCAGAAGAGAGACTGGCAGAAAGGAAAAAAAAAAAGCTTTACATTTTGGTATATGCTTAATGGTGCTTTACAAAGCTGAGATTCCACATTTTCATTCTGCACAGGCTCCCGCAAATTATGTAAGGTGGCAGGATCTGTCCTCGCTTTTCCTAACAATTCTGCAGCTCTGCAGTATCCCCGTCCTGTATATTTCATAGGCATATACCAGAAAACAGGGTGCAAGTCCAAAAACCTGAGAGAGACTGATGGGAAGATAGGCCTAAGGGAGGCCCCAAAGTGGTTGTTGGCCATAAAAGGAAAAGTCATAGAAGAGATGGAAGTTGCTAACTAAGGGAACTAGGCGGACTTTCCTCTGGTGAAAATCGAATTTGATGGGTGAGACCCAGACGCTTCAGAGAAAGTAAAGCGGGCCTGTGCGCTGCAGCAGTGAGCTGCGTGTACCGCCATGGCCTCTGGACGTTGGCAGGATAGGAAGTGAGACACGGAGGCGGGTTAGGGTGAGGAGCATGTAAACGCAGAAGGATGAGACTGATATTCTACGTCTATGAAAGAATTTCCAAATTTGGCAGCACAAGGGAGGTGGTGTTTGGCATCTTTCAACACTGACCACAAATAATGTTTCAACTTAAAATTTTTGGTATAACTCTTCTGTAGGTTGGATGTTTCCATGAGTGTGAGGTGAAATCTCATGCAGAGTTGTCTAAAAATGCCTTGTCTATGACGTACTTTCTAATATCACACACCCCTCAGTCGCCCCATAGAACAGGGATGTGTTGATTGCCATCATACCTTGGATAAAAAGACCATAGCCTCAGCTGCTAGATTTTTCCCTATTTTTATCCTTCAAGTACAGTTAGTTGTGGGAACAAGAATGTGTTCTACTTAAGGACTTGGGTGTAGGGGGGGATGTAGAAGAGAATTCCATGGAGAAAGGGCAATCTCAGCCCTGTGAGTACAATGACTAGAAGTAAGGTCTATCCTTTCTGACAGAGGTGTAATATTCCATTGTATATATGGACCATATCTTCTTTATCCATTTGTCTACTGAAGGGCATCTTGGCTCTTTCCACAATTTGGCGATTGTGGCCTATGAACATTGGGATACATATGGCCCTTCTTTTCACTACATCTGTATCTTTGGGGTAAATACCCAGTAGTGCAATTGCAGCGTCATAGGGTAACTCTATTTTTAATTTCTTAAGGAATCTCCATACTGTTTTCCAAAGTGGCTGCACTGGAGGAGATTATGCTGAGTGAAATAAGTCAAGCAGAGAAAGTCAATTATCATATGGTTTCACTTACTTGTGGAGCATAAGGAATAACATGGAGGGTATTAGGAGAAGGAAAGGAAAAGTGAATGGGGGTAAACCAGAGACGGAGATGAAGCATGAGAGACTACGGGCCCAGAGAAACAAAGTGATGGTTTTGGAAGGGAGGAGGGGTGGGGAGATGGGTTAGCCTGGTGGTGGGTATTAAGGAGGGCACGTATTGCATGGAGCACTGGGTGTGGTGCATAAACAGTGAATCTTGGAACTGTGAAAACTTAAAAAAAAAAGAAGTAAGGTCTAGATAGAATCTTTGTCTTTCATTGTGAGCCTGTATTCATAGGGGTGACAAGGAAAATTTTGACAATTCTTATACAAAAACTACGGCTTTGGTGGGGCTGTGAAATAGTAATGTGTGTAAGTCATTTATACAAATGTCATTTCTCTCGGCATAATAGCATTCACATTATTAGATGTATCAGATCAACTCTGCTGTAAATTTTATTTTGATTACAACACTAACTCCAATATTAAATTAAACTCTATAGCATAAAGTTTAGCACTAGTCATGGGGAACCAGTCTCATTCCAAAATCACATTTCCTTGGTTCAAATTTCAGTGCCTGTGTTCATGCAGCATGGCCATCTGCTCAAGACTTCAAAAATAAATACAGAGAACATTGTTTCTAAAGGACCTGGGGGCTAAAATACAGAACATGGTCATCATTAAGTTTACAGATGACACTAATGGGAAGAAGGGCGGGCTGGGAATTCCAAATAGGAATAAATGCAGGGTAGAGGCCCGGAGAGAAAATCTTAACCATAAAAGTGAATGATGGTGGGGGACTGCCTTCGTGTGGTCATGTCTAGATTAGGATAGGGGCACACTGGGCTTCGGGAAGATGAAGGTGGTATAAATTTCTGGGGCCTAGCACTCTGGAAGAGGGCCCAGCATCCAACTGTGCTAATATTAATTCGAGTCCCTTGCAAAGATGTTCTGTCAGTCCACCCTCACTTGGGAAGGGGTGAA
Source organism: Mustela erminea (assembly GCF_009829155.1). Lineage (NCBI taxonomy): Eukaryota > Metazoa > Chordata > Mammalia > Carnivora > Mustelidae > Mustela > Mustela erminea. Next base: position 62,705,438 of record NC_045627.1, read on the forward strand.
AACATGTTTTCAGGAGAGTTCAAACCCATTCTGGGGTTTGTACAGTGTTGATGTGATGATTTAGGATAGTGTTATCCTGGGGGTTATATAAAAGGAGTAAAAGGGAAAAAAAAAGGTTCCTCTCTTGTCCTTACTCCTCCTTCCCATGCAATCCATCCACATGGCCTCCTACTGTATCTCTCATCAGTCCCCTTCTGTCCTCTTCATTGCCACTGCCAATGCCCTCCTGTGAGCCAACACAGTTTCCCATCGGGTCCACGACAGTGTCTCTCCATGCTCTCTGCCCCAGCTCTGGGCTCTCTGCTATCTGTTCTCCACAGAGCAGTTCAAGTCCCCCTCCCGATACGTAGGTCAGATTATAGCAGTTCCCCTCAGTGGCTGCTCATTGCTCTTAGACTAAAATCCAAGCTCTTCCGAGCTCCTCATGGTGGTCCTCACACTCTGCACGATCTGGCTCCTGCTTAGCTCTCCAGCTCCCTTTACATCCCTCTTCTACCTCACTGCCTTGCTCGGCTTTCTTCTCCCCACTCTAAATCTTCTGGACTCACTCCCATCTAAGGCCCCTGCACAAAGGTGCTGCCCACAGCTCTGCTTGAAGCCACCTCATTCCATCCTGCAGGTCTCTGCTTAAGTTCCACCTTGGGGACCTGTCTTTGTCACTTCATCTAAGATAGCCTTTTCACCATGTTTCTCCAAACCTTTATTGCACTTGTCACAATGCTTAGTAATGATCTTACTTATCTGGTTACTTATTTATTATTTGTTTCTTCCCAGGATAGACTCTGAACTTCTTGAGAACAAGAAGCCATGTCTGTTCCCATCAGAGCTATACTGCCAGTACCTAGCAGAGGGTTAGTGCAAAGCCGGCACTCAGTAAGAATGGGTGAATAACTAAACCCATCTCCTCTCACAAGTCCAACTTCAGTGGCTAGCATATTTTAAAACTGGATCTCTGAATCCTATGGTCATTTCTGGGGAAGTTGTCTGCAGCTACAGAGGTGATACACGTAACTTTTGGTATGATACAAAGCATATCTTTAGGTTCTGCTGTTGCTTAGGGGAGGCCCTTCGGGGACAGGGCAGGTGGGTAGAGAACAAGGTCAGGTGATCTGCGAGCCCTCTATCACAGCAGTAGCAGCTTTGGCAAGAACATTTTTTCTTTTGTGGACTTTCCACCTACATTTCTATGCCTCAGAGAATGCCTCTAAATTTAGCATCACCTACATTCTCATTAAGGTAGCCTTAACATCTGCCTTCTCAATGGGGAATGGTGGTGAGGGATAAGGACAACAGTGAAGCAGCTCCTCCTTCCTGACAGCCTCCCAGCAGGCATCCCTCTGTGCAGCCCAGAGTCACTCATCACCCTCCTGTGTTTGTCTTCCCCCAGCCAGCTTTTAGTTCGTTTGGCTGGCTTTGGTTCAACACACTTAAGTTTTGAAAGCTGAGCTTTATGAGATATAATTCTAGACGCATTCTCTGAGTCATGTCATTTTACAAAAAAAAAAAAAAAGCAAAAAACATATGATGCTAGTTTTAGAGGACATTTCCAGAGGCAGAACTGGAATTAAAAAGAAAAGAAAAGAAAAGAAAAGAAAAGAAAAGAAAAGAAAAGAAAAGAAAAGAAAAGAAAAGAAAAGAAAAGAAAAGAAAAGAAAAGAAAGATAGGGTTAAGAGAGCAAGAGGATGGCCGGTACACTGATCGTCACTCTTTCCCCAAGCCACATGGAGATTCCATCAGTGGAGCTAAGTGTGTGCTGATCAACCTGTGAGAGTCAGTAGAGGACAGACACCCAGTTAGTTACAATAACCTTTGACTGGTAAGTGAAAGGAGAGAACTATGGAAATGTGGACACACAGAAAGAATTTGGGGACCAAACTACTGGGAATTTCCCATCTGACACATCAGCCGGAAGTGCAGTCCCCCTTAGTGATGTGCTATGCATTCTTCAGAATTTGGGGAGCCAAGCAGTTGGGATATGACAGTCCCAAATGAGCTTCACAGTTAATGTGAATGAGAAAAGAAGGCCATATATATTTTTAGAAGAAAAAAGAACATAAATCTGACAGTTCCAACCCACTCACAGCAAATCCCAACTATCTCTAGCCAAACCACTCTGTTATCTGACGGAGACTTGCACAGTAGGAAGACATTATGAAAAATCAGTGGTAACAACAGCAAACCATGTATGGTACCCTCTGGGCTCAATCATGAGGTCTTTGGGTCCATTCAGGACAAGGTCTGTCACCTTCCATTTTCAGACACACACACACACACACACACACACACACATTCCCAAACACTTACTCACCAACACATTTGTAGTAAACAGCCTCATAATACAAGATTAATTATACAAGTAAATTTTTTGCTTTTCTCCTTAAATTGCACTATTCTTCTCTCTTTTGAAATTTCTAACTTATTGGTCTTAATAATACTATTATCCAGTTAGAGCTTTTGTTTTTGTTGTGTTGAAATAGAGTACAAAGGATGAAAAGAGTGGTTTTTAAATTTTTTCCCAGGTAAATCTGCAAATATACTGATTGGTAGTGATACTTATCAACACTGAAATGCATATACCCTTTGACTTAGAAATTTTAATTCTAGATTTTTAAAAAAGATTTTATTTACTTATTTGACAGACAGAGATCACAAGTAGGCAGAGAGGCAGGCAGAGAGAAAGGGGGAAACAGGCTCCACACTGAGCAGGGAGTCTGATGTGGGGCTCGACCCCAGGATCCCGAGATCATGACCTGAGCCGAAGGCAGAGGCTTAACCCACTGAGCCACCCAGGTGCCCCTCTAGATATTCTTACTAGAGACTTACTACACTGCACAGAGACATCCTTAGGCATTCATCTTCTCTGTTTTCTTATGGAGCTGAATGTAACTGTAGAAAAGCACACACTCAGGCAGACAGGTTTTACTTCGAATATAATCCCACATCTCACTTGCACTCTCAGCGCTACCAGTAATCCAAAGACTTTTCTGTAGTTTCTTCATCAAGCTTGCCTTTCTACTCTCTGAGATGACTATTTTGTGCATTTCTTTTCTGCTCAAATCCTCTTCTCCACTTACTTGCCTTCCTCTCAGACAATCATCCTGTATTATGTTTCAAACAATGTAAGGAACCATGATCTGGGAGTTTCTTTTTCTCGCCATTGTGCAATATGTGCATGGTTGCCTCTATACCCTACATTCTTCCTGTACAAGTCAGAAGGGCTGTCTCTATTAAAGAAGGTTAGCCTCTCTCTATCATCTCAAAACCACCTTCTCTCTTGCATTGTCAATCCTCATACTTTCACCTGGCTTTAAATATCCTGACAAATTTGTATCTTCAGTCCAAACATTTTTGAGTTCCAGACTTAAGATTAATCTACATACTTGATAGATTGATACTTGATACCTGAATGTGGATGACTCCTAGGTGTCTCAGATTTAACAAGTTCAAAGAGGACTCTTGATTCATCCTTCCCTACAAACTTATTCTTCCCCTACTCGTCCTTACACAGGGAATGGTTGCACCACACATTAGTTGTCCAGGTCTCTCTTCTTTGATTCCCACACCCACTCCTATTATTCATGTCAGTTCTACTGTTTAAAGAGATGGTGTGGAATATGTCTATCTTGATAGCCACTAGTCTGGCCCAAACCAACCATCAGCATCTTGCTTATACTACTGAGTTTCCTTCCTGGCTTGACTCTGTCTCATTACAACTTATTCTTCAGAGTATGTGAGTGGTCTTTTATATCTAGATCTATTTCTATATTGGTATCTCTCTCTCTATATATATATATATCTATATTTATATCTGTATCTAATCACATTACTACTCTGAATAAAATTTTCCAGTGGTTTCCCATAACATTTCAGATAAAACCAAACTATTTACCATGGCTTACAAGATATTTTGTGACGGGTCTCTGTCTACCTCTGCAATCTTATTTCATGCTACTCTCCCTTACCAATCACCTTTTAGACACAGTTTCTTTTTAATTCCATAAAAAGGCTAAGTTTCTATCTAGGGTTTTCCAAATGCTTTTCCATATGCCTGGAATTCTCTGCCACCTTTGGGATCCAATTTAAATATCAGTTAATCAAAAAGTCTCCCAGGTAAGTGTTCCCAGGTAACTTTATATTAACGTACTTCATGTTCCTCATAGCGCTCATCACAATTTGTGATTATCTATTTACCTCCTCATTTATTCTATAAAATTTGGCTACTAGATTGTAAGTACCACAAGGCAGGGAATATTATTTAGATATTATCAGATATTATTAGACCTTCCCACAGTATGTCACACATAGAGATCAATAAATACTGATGAATATTTGAGTAAACAAGTAAATGAATATAAGAATGTTAGCTATAGCATTGTTACAATAGCAAAAATATAAACAATGTTAATGTCTACTAATAAGTGAAAGGTTATATAAATGATGGCGTATCCTTAGAATACTAAGAGGTAGAACAATTTGCACAGAGACAGAAAACTATCCAAGATATATGAAATAATAATAATAAAAAAAGCAAGCTGCACAGTGTGGTTTTTAAAAAGGCTTATGCCCCACCTAAATATATTATTGCATATGCAAGGAAAGTTCTTGAAACTAATATGAAAAATGTGAACGACTGATACTTCTGTTTAGAGGGAATCCTTTTTGTCCCCACATACAGCTTGACTTTCTTACCATAATTATGGGTTACCTTTTTTTTTTTTAAGATTTATTTATTTATTTATTTATTTGAGAGAGAGAGAGAGCATTAGAGGAGAGAGGTCAGCCAGAGAAGCAGACTCCCTGCCAAGCAGGGAGCCCGATGCAGGACTTGATCCTGGGACTCCAGGATCATGACCTGAGCCGAAGGCAGTCACCCAACCAACTGAGCCACCCAGGTGCTGCATGGGTTACTTTTATAATTTAAAATCTTCTGAAAATTATAATACAAATATATATTAATTAACAAAAACTTAGCTATGTGTTGCATTTCTGCTCCAAGGTTTATTAGGCCCTGTTTACTTGAAGCTATTGGGGTAAAGAACAGGTGTGTAAATAACCGTTTTCATTAATTAATGGTGCCTTTTTCCAAAAAATTAACTTGAGGTGGTTATAAACAACTGTGTTGAATGTGACAATTAAAAATGTAGATTTGTAACCACATCATGAAGGATCCTGTATGGGGAAAGAGTAGTCTGCCTGTAACTGAACAGGAACTAAAAGACTCATAAAGACTTTGTGCTTTAAAAAGTTCAATCTGGGCAGCTAGGAAGACTGATCTTCTAGAGTAAATTTGACCTCTTTATAACATTTCTTTTTAAAAAAATCACATATCAGTTAACATCCCCACTGTTCCTCTGCAAACAGTAACAAGACAGAATTGCCTTTACTTAGGATCACTAGAGGATTAGAAACATCCCTGAAGCCTCTGGCACAGACCCCCTTGATCCTCACCAAATTCCAGGGCTATGTCTGAGGTAAAGAACCCACAGATCACATTGGAGCCCACTGGCTCCTTTAGGTTTCCCTCTGGCCACCATATTTGTATTCATGGACAGACATAATGGAGGGTGTGTATGTGTACAGATGGTATAAGGGGGCATAGGTGGTCTCTCCCACTCAAAGGTACTAAGTCCAACCAGACTGACTTTGTTCCCTCTAAGTCAGGGAAGTGAGGGTTCCATCCCTCACTTAGAGGCCCTTCAATCTTCTAGTGGTTCTCAAATCCTAGAGTGCATAAAGAATCACCTGAAGGGCTTGTTAAAACTTAGATTCCTGTGCCTTGCCCCTGGAGATTCTGATTCAATAAGACTTGGGTAGACCTCAGAATTAGCATTTCTAACAAATTCCCAGGTAATGCACGTGGTCTGGGGACCCTATTTTGAGAATCACTGCTTTAGTGGAGTAACCCAGACTCTCCTTTCCCCATGCATAGGGATTCTGAGACAAGCGCCATGAGGTCATTCAGGAGAGCACCCATCCTTTTGCTAGTGCTCAGTCCAAAGCCTTAACTTTGCTGTCTGACCAGCTTCCAGTAATGTCTAGCTTTAGATAGACAGGCAGCACATAGCCCTTTGGAATGCCTTTACTCTGCCTGGGTTCAGGGGTCTAGACTGCCACCCCACAGTGTGTACACAGCACATATGTAACCTCTAACAGGACTTTGGAGAGTCAGGTGCAGAAGAGGATGCATCCCTGTGTTCTAAACCCCCTCGCCCTCCCCACCCCACCCAACATTGTGCTGCCTCTCATCTTTCCAGGGAAGATGGCCTCCTGTTGCAGAATGGAGAGTCAGCAGACAGACTTTTCAGGGAGTTGTTGCAGGAAGGACTCTGGGTCCTGGGGAGAAGGACCTGATATGTTAGCTGCTCATTTCGTCTCTCTGTTTTCTTGTTCCTAACCGACCCAACACACATGTTCTTCTTTCCTTTCTGCCTCAACATTAACTGAATATGTGCTTTGTGCTGGGCACTGTACTGTGGACTTCAGAGACAACAAATGCAGAAAACCTGGCTGCCATTCTTGAATGACTTAGATGCCAGTGGAGCAGAGAGACATCTTAGTGGTTACCATAGAAGATCAAAAGCATTTAATGCTATAATCCAAGTATGTGGAAGTACAGAGAGCACAGAAATAGGAACAGTTACTTCTGACTGAAGAAATTAGAGACTCTGAAAAGGGGATGCCATTCCCTCAGGCCATAGGAGGAGAACTGGAAGAACAGGAAGTCTGTGCTTTGGGGAATAGAAGAGCGACTAGAACCTCTCCACAGCAGAGTGCATTTTTGTGCTGCGGGAGTTGGGGAGGAGGAGATGAGGAAGCAGTGTATTTTGAAGCTTTTCCTTAGTGCCATCAAGAACATGGGGTATCTCCCTCTCCAGCTCTGCCCTCCAGGGGTATTTGTCAGTTTCCTGAGTTTCCAGCTGCTGCCATGATCTGTTTTACTCTGGGCCTAAAAAATTCAGTTCAGATGTAGACAAAATTACTGATTTAATTACTGATTACTAATATTTTTAGCTTAAAACCCCAAAGAGGGCCCTTTAAGTGAAAGAAGTTCAGTTTTTCAAATGTAAGACAACAAACTCAGTCTTACACATCTATTTTCAAATATGTATCAACGTTTCAGAAAGTTGGCCCTTCTTTACCTATAGCCTGTGACATAGGAAAGGGAGCAGTGATTTTTCTGGGTGTCTTATTGACAATACAACATAGAGAGCCTTCTACTGACTTTGAACTTCTATTCCACTTTCTAACTCCTAATTATGCAAAACTTAGCAAGTTACTGTATCTCTCTGTGTCTCAGTTTTCCTCACGCATAAATGGGAATCATAATACCTTCTCTCATAGGATTGTTATGGGAATGAAATGAGTTATTACCTGTAAGCCCTCAAACTACTAGCTATTTTTTTCTATTGACACTTAGCCAAGCCAATGTATTTTTAGGTGAATAGGCCCCAAAGGCCCTCATATTTCCACTTTTATCACATCTTTAATTCTGGCTTTCATAAGGGCCATGTGCAGTATTTGCCCCTTCAGCATGGAAGACCCATAATGAATCCTACGGCTGAACAGTTCAGATATTTGAGAGCTTGTGGGAAGAAAACTCTCTTTCCTAGATCTTGGGAGTCTCTAGCACATCTTCAATACTTCCCTGAAATTGTTTATGAGTTGCAAAGTTACAAGGAATAGGGAAGGCACATCTTATCCTTGGGGACAGTTTACAGTACAAATGACCAACATAGAAGTCCTGAACCACCCCTTCCTCTAAAGGGAATGTGTCATAGTTAAGTCCACAGACTCTTGAGTCACATGGGTCTGGATCCTGCCTCTGCTTTGTGATCCTGGGCATGTACCTTAACTGCTCTTTGCCTCATTTTCCTTATCTGAAAAAAAAATAGAGATGATAAAAGTACATATCTCAAGAGCTTGTCCAGAGGATCAAATAATATATTTTGGGTAAAACATTGTTAGTATAGTGCCTGGCACTTAAGAAGTACTCAGTAATATTAAGTCTTATAGCATAATGGAAAGAAGATCAGATTGGAAGTTGAAATAGCAGATTTCTAGTTCAGCTGTGCCAATTATAATCTTTATGATATTAGACAACCTCATGAGGCCTTAGTTCCCTTTTTTAATAGAATGAAGGATCAGGAGAAGATGATCTTAAAGATTCTTCCCAAGTCTAATCAGCTGACTTTAGCCTATCATCTTACCTTTCAGAGTGTGGAACTGTAGACTTCTCATTCTCTGGGATTCAGAGAAAAGACTGCAGACCCTGGAAAAGCTGCCTTTTGTCTCTTTTGAGTATTATTGCTGTTGGCATTACCGATTCTCTGGGAGCAGGGCTGCTCTGACTTTTTTTCTTTCAAGGGTCTGTGTCCATTTCTATTTCTGCAGATACTTCTTTGGTATCTGCAAACTCACTGAAGGTGTAGGACCATATATGCCCCTTCTTGGAGCCCAAGATTCTCGTTACAGAAACCGGATGATCTCTAAAGTCCCTTCTAATTTCAATGTTCTGTGAGTCTGTAGATCTCAACTGGTACCCCTTTCCCGTGGGTGTTTGGCTAGGACTGTTACAAAGCTGGATGCATTCAGGGGCAGTGTGGGCAGCAAAGATTGCAGCCAGTGGGCTAGACTGCAAATGAAGCAGCTGTAATGTCAAGCAGTATCATAGTGATTCGTGGCTTAAGTAGCCTAAAGTAGAATTTTATAGAAGAAGGTAGGTTTGGGGAGGTATTTAGAGGACTCACAATTGGACATTCTAAAGATATAATAATGCCTTAATACAAAATTTCCTGGCTTTCTTTTGAGTCACTGGAACACAGTGTTTATGTTTCGTAATGTTAATCACATGCAATTCTTCTAAATCTGGGATCTAATGGATGCAAAAACTGGTCCAAATGTCAATTTTAAACATATGTTTTTTATATTGAATAGACCTGTATGGTTCCAAACACCAGTTAACTCTTTGATGAAAGAGTTAGGTTCTGATTTTTCAGAGATGGTTCTGATTGGTATTCAAGATGGGGAGAAATCCTTAGATCACTCTAGCAACAGGGTCAGCAGAGGAATTAGAAAGGTACCTCCTGAAGCAAAGCATGAAGGCCTGGGATAGCTCAGTGAATATTGTTCACTCTGAGGAATGGAGGGAGTTAGGAAGCTGTCCGGCAGACTTTGGTAAGGTCTGGAAATTTCAAAATTGGACAGAACAACGAAAGCCAACAGAACCCTTTTGTGGGGAACTTTAAATGCAGATGGAGAACATACTGATTTTGTTGGTCATTAATAGTCATCCTGAATTTCAAAATGACCATTTTCATTTTTTTCTAATGATGTGAAACAGTTTCACTTGGTCCTCAGAGAGCAATTAACCAGACTCTTTGTTGGTGTCCAACAACTGTTCTTGTTGTTTTGTCTGAAGAAAAGGAGGCAAGAGGGATGATTTAGCTTTACAGGACAAGAAGAAATTTATAATTTAAAAAGTAACAGAGATATCGGTTAGACATAAGACATCACAATTAGAAGAACCGCCATGACACTGTGGGATATGAGTGGCAAATGCCCTGAACATCTGACAAGTACACCTGTTTTGTCCTACTGAGAGATTGAGTACAATTTGATTCTTAAAGTCCTTTTTTTTTTTTAATTTATTTGACAGAGAACACAAATAGGCGGGGGGGGGGGGGCAGAGGCTTCAACCCACTGAGCCACCCAGGCGCCCCCCTCCCCACCCCGAGGACAAGCTGATTCTTAAAGCTGGACACCAATTCAGTTGCTTGGTGCTTCAAATAACACTGCCATGACTCAACCATTTGGATATCTAAATTGGAATTGCCTTTGAGCCAGTAAAAGTCATGGTAGAAATCGACTCCATAGTCATAATCTGGGATTTTTTTTCACCCCAAGTGAAATGTCTCAGTTAAATTATCCACTCTATTCATTCATCCTGGCTCCAAATAACATTTAGCTCCTTCAAAAAATCCAATCTACCACTACAGGATAAAGATTAACAATGGATAAGACACGAAGGAATGTGCCATAAAGTCAGGAAGCAACTCCTAAAGAAACGTTTCACAGATATTTTCAGCAAAGGCACTATCAGTAGAAGAAATGTAGAACTTCCTGAAGAGGCTCTTTTTTTTTTTTTTTTTTAAGATTTTTTAAATTTATTTGACAGACAGAGATCACAAGTAGGCAGAGAGCCAGGCAGAGAGAGAAGGGGAAGCAGGCTCCCCACTGAACAGGGAGCCTGATGCAGAGCTTGATACCAGGACCCCAAAATCATGACCTGAGCCAAAAGTAGAGGCTTAACCCACTGAGCCACCCAGGTGCCCCGAGGCTCTTTTTGAGGAGAACTTTCGTTTGGATATATTAGCTCTGGCATGCTTGATAAAAAGTTAGCAAGCGATTCCCTGAGCTTACTTCTTATGAGGTACTTCATTCCATCTTGCGCCCATTAGACGTCAGGATTAAAAGCACGGTGATTTATTGAAAGGGCTCACCATGGTGGGGGTACCCAGAGAAAGCAACTTTATACTACTTCTTAAAATCACTGCCTTTCAAAGCCACTTTCCTTTTCCTGAATATTATCTCAAATATCTAAGCTTATTTCTTAGCTTTTGAATATTAATCAATAATTTCATTTTCAGGTATTTAAAAGTCCAGCCCAATCTTATATCAAAACTTTCATTTTCATCCAGTTTGATTCATATCTCGACCAGTTTAGGTTTGACATAAAATCAGAAAACTGCAGTGGAGGGAGGGGATACACATTTTGTTTGTTTACTTGGAGGGGAAGAAGAAAGGAAGATGGGGGCAAAAATGTCTTATTGACCGATGTCATTGCATTGTGGCTTTGGTGTACCCTCTGAGGGAGATGCCCAAATCATGGACCCTTCTGGGACATTTTTTATGGCTTCTTCTAGTACTTTCCTGCTGGGACCCTCCGTGTTCTACTGTTCTCTTTTATAGACAATAGGCTTTATGGATCACTACTTAGAATTCCTTTAACCTTCTACCCTGTTGATATATCTCTCATAGTCTTTTTCTGCTGGGATATGAATCTTTTAAGACAGCTCAAACTTGGTTACCTCCTGTGGTATCTACACTAGGCCAGCTCTTTCATCTCATTCAGTTGTTAGGCACAGCTCCAGCCAGCCTCTTCATTAGACTTTTCCAGGTGAGGACCAGGCTCTGGACCCTGTATCTGCCAAGCTACAGGGGACACATGTCAAATCTTCCTAAGAACTCTCTTATATTCTTCCTAGAACACTTCTAGGGCTGAGGAGCCCTCTCACTTGGCTTGGGGTAGAAAGAAGCTTCTTCCTGTCCCTATTCCTAGGCTGACAAATCTTTCTTCAGACCCAGACATAAATCTCTTTCATCAGCCTTCTAGCCTCTCTTACATGCAGACAGGAAGTGGGCAACGGGTCCCATCTGGTTTGGGTCCAGAACCGGTTTGAGACCACCCTGTAGGAGATCCTGAATGAATATCTAGCTCTAACCTTTCTTTAAGATGTGTGGCTCTTTATACTCATTGACCTTAGCTTTGGGGTCTTAGCTGAAATGGACAACAGAAAAGCTCCATTTGTTACAAAAACAAAGACTCAATGAGAATCCAACCCAAAGGAAACTTGAATGGATAGTTTCAATTTGTCATTAGAAAATTATTTCAGGGGTGCCTGTGTGGCTCAGTCAGTTAAGCGTCTGCCTTTGGCTCAGGTTATGATCCCAGGGTCTTGGGAGCGAGTCCTACATCAAGCAGATGGCCTGCTTCTCCCTCTGCCTTCTACTCTTGCTCTCTCTCTGACAAATAAATAAAATAAAAATAAATAAATAAATAACAACTAATAACTAATCAATAAATTAGTGCTGGTGAATTAGTCCATTATAAGAAAGAAAAACATCTAAGGCTTTAAGTGCCTGAAACATATTTGGTCTCTCAAGCACACGTGAGCAAACACACACACACACACACACACACACACACACACACACACAACTGCTCCTTGGGTGCTTACTCTGTACAGGTACTGTGGAAGGCACTGGGATTGCAGCAATGAACACGGTAGAGTTTACCCAGAGATGAAAAAGAAATAAACCGCATTTAAGGAACTAAAAAAATTCAATTTGGCAGGAGATAGGGCTGGAGATGTGGGTGGAGATCAAATCATGTGGAACTCTGTGCATCATTTTAACGAATCTGAATTTCATTCCAGAGGCAATGGGTTAAAGGTGTTTTTTGTTTGTTTCTTTGTTTATTTTAGTAGGTGTTAATAGGCATTGGGTTTTAGAAAAACTCTTTGGCTGCAGTATAGAAAATGCATTGAAGAGAAGCATAGCAAAAGAGCCAAGACAAATTAGGGAGACTTAGGGAGTGAGATGAAGGGATAAGTCAAGATTTCTAGCTCAGGCAATGGTAGTGCCATTCATTTAAATATGGCAGAAAAGGACTTCCAAATTTATGGCACAGAAATAGAGGGGTAGGGAAACTGAGGGGTTGAGTTTATATTTGGACATCCTGTGAAGCATCCAATCAGACATATTTAGTAGGAAGCTCAAAGGATAGAGAAATTGGCTAGACATATCTACATGAATGATGAACAGATGGTAATTGGAGCTATGTGGAGGATGAAGATTACATAGGCTATATTCAGAATAAGAAAAGAGGTAAGCCTATGGAAGAACCCTAAAGAATATCATATTTAGGGGATGGGTAGAGGAAGAAGAGCTTGCAAAGAAAAATGAAGTATAGCTGGGGGAGTAGGTGGGAAGCCAAGAGAAATGCTGTCTCAAAGTCAAGCATCTATTAGCCTTCTTCTCCACTGGGCTTTCTTCATCTTTCTATGGGTCCTGAAAGTCATGAACTTTTCTAAAGCTTGGTTTACCTAATATTACCAGTAGGTTTTGAAATATATTTATTACCATTGTACATTAATTTCTTGAGGCAGCTGAGAGTGAACAAGGCAGATTATTAATTCTCTGGGTCTCTGTAATGTCCCCCAGTATATCTCATTAAGAAGGCTCAGGTCAATGGTTCTGAACTTTGGCTAAACACCGGAATCATCTGGGGAGCTTTAAAATATACTGATAAATGGGTCCTACCCTCCAAAACTCTGGTTTAATTGGTCTAGAATGTTGTCTGGGAGTTGGAATTTTTAAAAGCTCCCCAGGTGATCTTAAATGTGTAGCCAAGATTGAGAACAATTGACCTTAATTAAGATGACTTCTGATCTTGCCTTAGTGTTTCCTAATAAAGGACATATATTTATCTCTAGAGAATTGCTTGGTTTAACTTAACGAAAAAAGTGAAAAGCTTGAGCAGGCTCTGGAGGAATGCAAGTGAATGGAGTGAGCATGCCTATTTGTGGGGATAGAGAAGACATTGGTGGGGCCACAGCAGGTGATTTCTTATGTACTGCCAAGTACTGCGCTTTGAAATATCTTATCTAAATTGTCTATGTCTAATATGGCCAGACATAGACTGGCTCTGTGGCAGCTGCACCAAACAGAGAACCAGGATACCATTATCTAGCACTACTGACTCAGTACATGGGGAAAGAAATAGGCAATTGCTTAATATTAGGCTCAAGAAAGTGGTGGAGAGATTGAAATGTTTCTGGTCGTCTCTTGTCAAACCATCTTATCAACAAATCAATTCCATAATATTTAACAGTCTGGTAGGTGAAGGCATGATGCCTACCCTTCCTTAAAAAGCATGCTAAGAAAGCTATTTTCATAAACAATGAATTCTGGAACACTGAAAATAAATTTAAAAAATAAATAAAAATAAAAATAAAGAAAGCTGCTTCTATGATCCTATTTTTTAACATTTTACTCATGTTATTAGAAGAGTGTAGATGGCATTTTACTTCTGCAACTTTTCTACCCCCCTCTTCCTTGTCACCTCTGTATCTCTTTTCTTTGCTCCTGGCTCTCTCTGCCCCCATACCTCCCACCTTCACTCTTGCCCTCCACTTCCTTCTCTTTCCTTCTCTGTCTCTCACCCCTCTGCCTCCTTCAGTTTCTCAGCACTACCACACACTTGAAGTACAATCATTATCTCAAGAAAAAGCATTTATGTGATTGAGTTATGAGCTAAATTTACTGCTCTCTTCTTAGAGCATAACTTCTGCTTGAGTGAATGACTAACAGACAAACCATGATTATTCGGACTTGGATACTTTGGCAGATATCCTCCAAAATGAACAGAGTCAGTCACTTCAAGGGAAATGACAGGATTTGCTGCCAATAATAAAAAATTAAACTTTCAAGTGAAAAATTTGAATTTTGGAACTTGAATCCACCCCTGTGAGACTGACAGCTTCTCAGTAATAAATGATTTTTCTCATGAGATTGCTAGTGATAACAACAAGGTGATTTTTAAATCATTATATAATGAAATAATATAACATTTGGAAGATTTATATAGCTTAGCGAGCCAGTATTTTCCAGATGACCAATGAATGACGCTACAAAATAATCATGAATAAAAAGATCCATTCAAATTATAAGGCAGACCCTGGATTTTAATATAACACTATGAAAAGTTTATTGTAGAGTTTTGGATTCTGCATTGCAATTAACCTTTGAAAAATCACTACTACCAACTGACTTTTGGTGTAGTATCAAATAGGAATATCTGAATTATCTGAAAAGGCTATTGAATACCCTTCTATTTTCCCCAGATTTTTTTTCATATAGTACCAACACAACAGATTGCAACAAACTGAATGCAGAAGTAGATGAAAATTTGGCTGACTTCTTTGAAACCAGACACAAAGAGATTTGCAAAAATAAAAAAAGTTAATGCCATTCTTCTCATTAACTATTTTTTGTTTTAGAAAATTTAACTATTTTCATAAGAATTGTTATTTATGTTAACATATAATGGGATTTATTGTTATTTTTGAATGTATTAATATATATTTATTTATTTTTCTCTATTAGGTAAATATTGATATATATAACCCACACATCTTTGTGTTCTTCAATACTTTTTAAGAGTGTAGAGGGTATGTGAGACCAAAGAGTTGGAGACCTTCTGGTCTAATGTGACAAACTATTGAAGGATAGGGAATGTATCTCTTTTACTTCACATATCACACTCAGTCCTTTTGGCCTCATACAGTATTATGTATGAGGTTTGTTATGGAGTGGGAGGAAAAAAACACTGACAAGCCAATCAGGCAATTTATTCATTCTTTGATTCAACAATGTTTAGTGTTCTAGGCACTAAGAATACGGTAATGAAGAAAAATGAAAATCCCTTTCCTGTGATGCTTCTTTCATCCTCAGTGTTCTGGTTTCTAGTCCTAACCCTATCCCTAACTCATTGAGTAACTTGGGCAAATAATTTTATATTTTTTGGACTTAATTTTCCTATATCTGAAATGGCAAATTTGGGAAGAGTTATGTCTAAGGACCCCCTGAAATCTATAACTAAAACTATACTTTGACTCAGCTTCCTCACTGTCACCTAGCTAAATTCAAGGGGATTTTCCTTGACTCTCAGATTGACATCTTAAAATACCTTGTTGTACTCTACTCTCACCTTTTAAGATCACTCATCAGACTGGTAATTGCTTATACAATATCTGTCCTACCTATAGGAGTATGAGCTCCCTGAAGGCAAGAACTGTGTTTGGCTTTTTACCATATACATGGAACAGAGCAGGCACCCAACAGATATTTGCAGAGATGCCACTCTATGTAAAATTTTACCTTCTCTCAGATACCTCCTATTGATTTTTTAAAAATCCTGGGCATTTTCTCTAGACAACATATTACATATCTTTTAGTTATTATGTTAATTATCTATGTTTGGGGTGGGGGTCTAAAATAATCAAAATTCCATGAGGGCTGGAATAGTCTCTTTTGTTTGCTGCGTGTCTCTGAGAACTAAAAATGCACATTGAACATAAGAAAAAGTCAGTAATTTTTTATTGAGTAATGAAAACATGTGTTAGTTGAAGAAGCCATCAATGACAGGGCACATACATTAAACCATTCTTTTAGTAGTGGGGTTGGATCTGGATTTATGCATATGTTTTATTCTAGTTTCTCTTGTGCTTAAAAATATACATTTGTGTGAATTTTGAATAAGGTCACGAGCAAGGTCTGTGATCTGTAAAGCAGTGTGACACAAACTGGCCCATGTGGTAAAGGGCTTGTGACCTTGACAATTACTGGACCATGAAGATGTAGTGGGCCAAATGCAATTATGGTTGGCTTGACCATTCTCTAAAATCATTTACAAGTGTGTCTTAAGCACATTTTTGAGCAAATCAAGAGCATATGAAGACAGCAAAAGAAGCATTAAGAAAATAGACTACATGAATAAAAAACAGAGTCCAAAGGATCTTGGAGCAGTAAGCCAAAAATATAAAACATAAACTCCTTCAAAAGCACATAAATAACTTAAATAGATAATGTTTGCTCTCTGAAAATACAGTTTGCAAGATAGAAGGAAAGTTAAACAGCAAGAAAATTAAGTAAACAAAAGCAACTAAACCATAGCACATTAAGACTTATAATCCAGTTAGGAAACAGCAAGTTTGAAATGCACAGCCATTTTAAATGCATCCACCATGATATAATTGGATTCTAGATGTAAAAAGGAAATATCAAGATAATTAAATTTAAGGCTATCTAGACTTGAGGACTATAATAGAAACTGTATCAAATTATAAGGGAAAAGAAAGGACAATGTGAAGAAGAGGAATAGCTGTTCTCCTAGAAATAATTCTTATTTAGGATTCGGATGACTCAGTAGAGAATGTTTCATTAGTTCCCATCACATAATTTTAAAAACAGGGTTTTAATGTTATGATTTAGTATGGAACAAGTGTTCAGAGCCACTGTACTCAGAAAAATTAGTTTTTTACTTTTAAATTATAGTTAAAAAGTCTTGAATATTAGGGTATCTTTATACCACTACATCAGGGTTTAATTATTAAAATTTAATTTTTCAAAGTTGAAGTCTACTCCCCTGAAATGTGCTGCATATGTCAAATTCCAAACTGCACAGAAGCATTATATTTATTGAAACACTGCAATTGTCTTCACAAATCACTTAAATAAAAACTAATGTGAAGATATTGAAAATGACTTGTTTATGTCCAAGAATGCATTTAAATTCAGAATTATTTGAACTAGACATAATTTCCAAAAAGTTGGAAAAGAGCTCTTTCTCCCCTACAATAATTCAATGTAAGGACATATTTACACACTGAGGGGAATCCAGACACTAGAAAAATAGATAAGGACAACACATAGTCCTTGTATTCCAAAGCTGATAGACTCACAGGAAGACAAAAAAATGCCCACAAAAAACTATGATCTAATGAAAGTTATAGATTTCATAAGAAGATAAACATTAAGGTCACAGAGAAAAAGAATGTATGTATTACTCACATCTAATAGCTCTTATAAAACTTTGACTATAATCTTGATTCTCTGGGTTAGTGAATGAATGTCAACAAAAAAAGATAATGTCCACAATGAGTGGACAAATCCCCTTCTCAAGTATCTTCCTGTATAATTTCAGAGATTCAGAGATGTATACTTAAAATTTTTAATAAGAGCTCCTTTCAACAGTGCCATAGCCATACCATTATAGGAATCCCATTCAGCCCACTGAGAAGCTGAGACATTAAGCTTTAATTCTATAATCAAGTACTTTAATTGATTAATAATCAAGTACTTCAGCATCTGGATACATTTTGAAAGGGTCAATAAAAAAAAGCACAGTAATCTTACCATAATATTCATATTTCTCTCACTGTGGCGGGTAAGGAGGATATGGATCTTTTGATTCATCTCTTACTAGTTCCATACTGAATTTCTTTACAGTAGAGTCTCGAATCATCTGTGTCCCCATAGAGATCCCCAACCTTATCTTCTTTTGCTCACCTACAGCAGACAACCTCAAATTCTATTTTACTACAAAGTTTTAGGCCATCTGACACAAGGATCCTAAGCTTCCATTTTAGCACTCTCAACATCTTTATTATTTTACAGTGTACTGGTTTAAACTGGAGATTCTAGAATCAGTAATTTAATTCTTGGGATTAAATATCGCCTATACCACTTACTGACATTGAGACATCAGATAAGTTGTTTAAAACACTGAGCCTCATTTTTTTAATCTTATAAAACGAGGAGAACAATAGTTTTACTTTACAGAATTTTTGATAAGATCAATTACTTATAAACTACTTAGAATAGTTCCTGACACTTAGCAAAAGTCCAAAATAATGATATTGTTATTATTATTATACCTTCAATGCAAAGAATGAAGTGCCCTACTTGTTAAGGACTCCTCTTTCTTTGGCTTCCTTCAAAAGTTGACTCTCTGATTATCTGCCTCTTACATCCTGACTTCTTTCCACTAAGTTCATTCCCTCACTACTTCAAAATTCCATTTTAAAAACCTGTTTTCCTCATTCCTACAGGACTGTAGCTCTCCCTCACAGCACAGATGAACTTTTGAAAACACTACCTGCAATTCTGCCTTCTGTCAAAGTCACCTACCCACTAGTTTCCATGTGGTCAATCAGATGCAAGTGTGCTTTCCCATCTCCAGGGAGCTTCTCCTTACGGAATGTGAGGGCTTCAGGTAAGTCACTCTACTCCACCTCTGCATTTAACAGTAGCAATTTAACATTGAACAACAACTTCCACCTTCTTGAAACTCTCTTCTTCACCTTCGATGACCCTCCAGGCTTTGAACTCTTCCTACCTCAGACTGAGCCTTCTCTTCTTTCTCTCTTAGACACGGGTTATTCTTCAATTGTCCTTAGCTTGCTTCTACTAGATCTCTTCCTCAGAATATCATCCACTATCACAGTTCATCTCTTCACCTGACTACCAAATCAGTATCTCTGGCCTGGTATCTGCCCAAATCTAAACACTAGTGTTTCCAACCGAGTAGAGGATATCTGGGCCTGCTTATCTTGAAGCATTTAAAAAACTCAACTTGTCCAAGTTTAAATATTTTCCTTCCAAAAGAAATGTTCTTATTTGACACCCTTATCCCTACTGGTGATTGTTATAGACTGTTTGTGTCTCACTCAAATTCATGTGTTGAAACCCTAACCCCTAATGTGATGGTATTTGGAGATAGGAGGTGGTTGGGTTTAGATGGGGTCATGAGGGTGGGGTCCCCTGAGGGGATAAGTGTCCTTATAAGAAGAAGAGAAGGGGGGGATGCCTGGGTGGCTCAGTTGGTTAAGCAGCTGCCTTCGGCTCAGGTCATGATCCCAGCCTACTGGGATCGAGTCCCACATCGGGCTCCTTGCTCGGCAGGGAGCCTGCTTCTCCCTCTGCCTCTGCCTGCCATTCTGTCTGCCTGTGCTCGTTCTCTCTCCCTCTCTCTCTGACAAATAAATAAAATCTTAAAAAAAAAAAAAAAGAAGAAGAAGAAGAAGAAGAGAAGGGGTGCCTGGGTGGCTCAGTGGGTTAAAGCCTCTGCCTTTGGCTCGGGTCATCATCCCAGGATTCTGGGATCGAGCCCTGCATTGGGCTCTCTGCTCAGCAGGGAGCCTGCTTCCTCCTCTCTCTCTGCCTGCCTCTCTGCCTACTTGTGATTTTTCTGTCAAATAAATAAATAAAATCTTAAAAGAAGAAGAAGAAGAGGAGAAAGCAGAGCTCATTCCCTCTCCACCATGTGAAAACACAGTGGTCATCTACAAGCCAGGAAGAGGGCCTCTCACCAGGAACTGAAGTTACTGGCACTTGGACTTCTTCTGTGAGAAATAAATTTCTGTTGTTTAAGCCAGTGGTATTTAGCCTGTGATATTTTGTTATAACAGCCTAAGCTAAGGCAGTGATTCTTCCTATCATTTCCCTTTTATTTATTTATTAAGATTTTATTTATTTATTTGACAGAGGGAGAAAGAGATCACAAGTAGGCAGAGAGAGAGGAGGAAGCAGGCTCCCTGCTGAACAGAGAGTCAGATGTGGGGCTCCGTCCCAGGACCCTGAGATCATGACCTGAGCCGAAGGCAGAGGCTTAACCCACTGAGCCACCCAGGCGCCCCTATCATTTCCCTTTTAAAACCTTACTTCTTTCTCAGCTTCCATCCCCTTTCAGTTGACAGGTACTATAGATTCAAATCCTGTGATTTGCAATGTCTCTCATGCACATCTTTCCTAGTTCTGTCACTTACTAGTTCTGTGACTTGGGCAAGTCACTTAATCTCTATGCAAAATAGGAATAATAACAATAATACTTATTCACAGGGTTTTTATGACACTTTATATAAAACAGAATACTGCCAGGCACATGACAGTTATGGCATAAGTGTAAAATAAACTAGTGAAATAAAACTGGACATAAAGGTCTTCTTTTAAGAGGAGAAATTCTGCCAGGAGATGAAGATTTATGAGTTATCCTAGAGGCAGAGATTGAAGTCATGTGAATGATCAAAGAAAGTACATAGTATATAAAAAGCAGAAGGACCCCTGTGTGGTAGGCTTTTCTCTTATTTCAACCTGTCAAAATTCTTCAATTACCACATTTCATCAATTCTAAGATGACTTTTTTAATGTTTTTAACATCTCTGGAAAACGGATGCTTCTTACAATCAATGACATATCATAGTTGATACTCAGAGTTCTTTTTTCCTTTGTGATGGGTAAAATAATGGTGTGTCATTCAATTGACAACATCTTAGACTTAATGATATGAGAAGTGTAAACTACTTCTTTGATCCACCAAGATATCCTAGATGAGCTTTCCTTATAACATGTGTAATCTGCCTATAAAGAGATGCCAAGATTCAGACTCATCTGTTCTTAAAGTTTTACCTCTCAGAACATCCTACACCCTGCTTCCCCTACCTAGGTCTCCAATCAGATGAGACTAATCACCATTATCCAAACTCACCACATACTCAGGCACCTCTCAATCTTGTTCCTGCTTTTTACTTGAGCCTAGAATTTTCTTTCTTTCTTCCTTTTTTTCTCCATTTTAAAAATTGTGGTAAAATATATAAACATAAAACTTATTCTCTTAACCATTTAAAAAAAATATTTTGTTTATTTATTTGACAGAGACACAGCCAGAGAGGAAACACAAGCAGGGCAAATGAGAGAGGGGGAAGCAGGCTTCCCGCTGAGCTGGAAGCCTGATGCGGGGCTTGATCCCAAGACTCTGGGATTATGACCCAATGTGAAGGCAGATGCTTAATGACTGAGCCACCCAGGCATCCCTCTCTTAACCATTTTTAAATGTACAGTTCAGAGGTACCAAGTACATTTAAACTGATGTGCTATCATCACCCCATCCATCTGTAGCACTCTTTTTACTTTGCAAAATGGAAGCTCTACAATAACTCCCCATTTACTCTTCCCCCTAGCCCCTGGCAGCTACTTTTTGTCTCTGTGATTTTGTATTCTTGGAAATACTTCATATGAATGGATTCACACAGTTTTTGTCTTTTTAGGACTGGCTTATTTCAATTAGCATGATGTTCTCAAAATTCATGTTGTTGCATGTGTCCCAATTTCCTTCTTTTTTAAGGCTGAGTAATAGCTCGTAGTATACACATATCACATTTTGTTTATCTATTCATTTGTCAATGCACACTTGGGTTGCCTCCACATTTTAGCTATTATGAATTATGCCTAAACATAGGTGTACATATAGGTGTATCTCTTTGAGACCCTCTCCTTTATTTCGCACACTGAAATCCTATTCATTCAACTAAACCTAACTCAAGTAGCACCTACTTCATGAAATCACTCATACTCTACCTGGAAATTGCTTCTTCCTCTGTTCTTCTACAATTCTTTTCTTTTATTACTGTATCAACACTTTATTGTGTCTTAAATAATTATTTGTACTTTAACATCTAATTCCTCATAGAATTATAAGTTCATTGTGGTCTGGGACCCCACCACCTTATCTCAGTATTCCTTACATCACTCCTCACAATTCTTTGTAATGTTTATTAAATGAATGACTACATAGAGACAGAGTTTATTTTCAATTAAACACGAAAGGTAAGCTGAATACCTAGAAACTTTTCCAACTTTGAAATCTGTCAAATTAACTAGGAAGCCTCGTTAGTTGTCCAAGAAGGCACACTGCTCTAGGAATTAAGAGACTTGCTTTTGTCTTGGTTCTCCGTGGGTGGATCATGTCTCTTCTCTTGAGTTGAGGTGAGAGGGTTGCCCTAGAACAGAATTCCCAAACCCTGATTTTTGCAATACCTGCTCAACCTTGTACTTTATTTGCCTAATAGTTTTCTTTAAATTAGTCCGGGTCTTACATTACCACCAAATTTAGCCTCAACCTAAATAAGGATATCTGGGCAATTGTGGTTTCACTGTATCAGTTATAATTTTTTTCTAACATAAATTAAAATAAATATAACTATTAAAGTAAAAAGAAAATCTCTGTACCATTAAAATAACTTCCTATGCCAGTTGTGGCCCATAGGCCATGCTTTGGGAGATATTGGCCTAGACTCTCCCTGAGAGCCCTTCCAACAATAATAGCTCTGTCTTCTCTGGGGAAGCCATGCCCCCTCTGAGCCATTTAGCAAAATGCATTCAATGAATCTTTAACTGGGAATGATTCAACATTAGCCCCAGGGAACGAATGTAACTTAATAAGTCGTCCAGCACCTCTAATGCCTGGGATTCCACCCTCTTTATGCCTCCCCTCTGAGTGGTGCTGTTTGCACATTCTGCCTTTTCTGTAGCCTTGGCTTTCCTGCAGGGCCTTGTCTGAGTTTGCCTGACCAGATCTCCCCTCTGAGGGCTGTTTATGTTTGCACACTCGGCTTGTCCTGTGGATTTGTCTAACTAAATTCCCCTTTGAGGGCTGTATATTTTGGCACAGTCTGGCTCTCTCAGGGATTCTTTTGTCCATTAACACCTCTTGTCTCGCAGTTATACCAAAGTCTCTGCTGCTCTTGCCTCAAGCAAATAAGTCCATACTGTTCTATTCTTAACGATTCTTCTGTGTATTTCCATTTGTTTTCTATACTTTCTACAATGACCATGTATAATGTTTATAATAAAGAACTATAAATTTTAGTTTTTTAAAATGTGAAGAGGGAAAAGTGAAAGGGGACATCTGGTTGCAGATGATGTAATAAACGCATTTTAACTTTATTCTCCTCCTTCAAAACCCAATGACAAAAACAAAAAGAATGGAAACAGCATTAAGAAGGTCCATTATCATGGAAACAACCACAATATACAATAATGAGTGCCATACACCACAATTAGCATCCTTTCCAAATGTTAGGCTTGTTTGTTTTAGGTAAAATAAAGTCAGTCTTAAAAGCATACTCTTGTTGGCACTAAGAAATATAAGAGCATAGGTAGGCCACCAGAGAATTGGAAAGTGTCCCTAGAAGAGACTTAGCTCCATACCACAGAAAAGACCGAGCTGAACAAGAAATCATATTGACTTCTCACTTTTATTGTTTATCACATACACTTCTAGTGAAAACAGAGTGGTATTGATAAAAGGAAAGTGAGTTTGCCAAAAGTGAGTTTAACAGAGGGTCTAAAGAAATTTACTGTGAGCTACACTGACCCTTAGAATGTAGAGAACAGAGGAAGAAGTATATATAATTCCAGAGCAAAAGGAATATAAATGTGGTAGAAGGAGGTATGAACAAAGAATTCTAACGGAAATAGTAGATCACTTCTATAAACATACTTCTTGAGCAAATAGGTGGCCCTAATCAAAGATAGGTAATAATCAGAATAGAGAAATAAAATTACAATTATTTGCTGACAATATTATTGTATATGTAGAAAATCCACAAGTATCTACAAACTATTAGAATTAAGTGAAATTAGCAAGATCACAAATTATAAGGTCAACATACAAAATCCATTTGATTGCTATATACCAACAACAACTACAAAGAAAAACAACTTTAAAGAAATATATAACTTCAACAATATAAAATATATCTAATAAAAAGTAGGTAAGACCTAACCTCTATCCTGAAAACCACAAAACATTATTGAGAGGAACTGAGAAATCTAAATAAATGAAGAGATTTAGCATATTCATGGAATGGAAGACACACAGTTGTAAAGATGTAAGTTCTTTCTGAATTAAAGTATAGATTTAATGCAATTTCTATAAAAATTTCAGGGGATTCTTTTGCAGAAATTAAAAAGCTAGTCCTAAAATTCATGTGGAAGTGCAAAAGGCCAAAAATATCCAATGTAATTTTGAAGAAGAAACCAAAGCTGGAAGAGGTGGATACCACTAGGTATGATGATTTATTTTAAAGATATAATAATTAAGACACTAAGGGTTTCATGCAAGAATAGACAAACTAACAAATGAAATGCAATACAGAATCCAGAAACATACCCTCACATCTCTGAGAAGCTGTTTTATGACAAAGGCAACATTGCGGAGCACTGGGAAAAGGATGATCTTTTTCAATAAATAGTGTTGAGACAATTGGATATCCATATGGAAAAATGTTTATTGACCATACCTTATATTATACGATAAAGCAACTCCAGATGGATTGCAGAGCTAAATATGAAAGATAAAACAATAAAGCTTCTAGAGAACACATAAGAGAACACCTTTATGACAGTGGAGTATACAAATAAAACACAAAGAATGCTGGTTATAAAGAAAAAAATTGACAATTGGACAATTAAGAACTTATGTTTATCAAAAGGCACCATTAATAGAATGAAAAGGCAGATGACTGAATAGAAGATAGTCATAGTACATGTATCTGTCAAAAGATTCATATCCAGAATATATTAAGGAAAGGATGGACAAGTCAATAGAAAAATGAGCAAATAGCATGAACCTCATGAAAGAGATTATCTGAGAGGGTGTGGGGTTTGATGAGCCTGGCGGTGGGTATTATGGAGGGCATGTATTTCATGGAGAACTGGGTGTGGTGCATAAACAATGAATCTTGGAACACTGAAAAAATAAGATAAAGTTTTAATATAAAAAAGAGATTATCTAAATGGCCAATGAACAAAAGGAAAGATGTTCAGCTTCATTATTCACCAGGTCAATATAAATCAAAACAACATATAGTACTACTACACATCCACAAGAATGCCTTAAAATGGGGGCGCCTGGGTGGCTCAGTGGGTTGAGCCTCTGCCTTTGGCTCAGGTCATGATCTCAGGGTCCTGCGGTCGAGCCCTGCGTCGGGCTCTCTGCTGGGTGGGGAGCCTGCTTCCCCGCAACTCTGCCTGCCTCTCTGCCTACTTGTGATCTCTCTCTGTCAAATAAATAAATAAAATCTTAAAAAAAAAAAAGAATGCCTTAAATGAAAAAAAAAATCAGTGTAGACAATATTGTAGGGAAACCAGAACTTTCATATACTGCTGGTGGGAACGCAAATCTGTACAAACACTTTGGCAGTATCTACCAAACCGACATATACATATTTTATGATTCTGCAACTTTATTCCTAGGTATCCTCAGTAAAAATGGGCATATATGTTCACCAAAAGATACCTATTAGATGTTCCTAGCATCACTGTGTGTTATAGTAAAAATGTAAATACTAAATGTCCTCCAACAGTAGAATGAACGTACAGAATGTGTATATTGATACAGTGGGATACTATGCAGCAATGAGAATGAACAATCCCATAACTACATCCAACAATATGGCTGTTTCTCACAAACATAATGTTGAGTGAAAAAAACCTAGACATATAAAAAATTAAGCACTACATGATTGCATTGTATAGAGTATAAAAGTGGCAAAATTATTCTGATATAGGAAGTCGAGAGTGGTTACTGCGGAGACAGTAAAGACTGGAGGGGAGCCTGTGGGTGCAGGGAGGTGCTTCTTAACTGCTGGTGACATTCTGATACTCGGTCAGAGTATTGGTTACATGAACATTGTGAAAATTTATTGAAAATTCACTTAGGATATCTATACATTTCTCCATATATATTACGTTTCAGTAAAGTTTTTAAAGCCCAAAGTAGCTTGTACTATTTCACAGAGGGGAAATCTTACCAAAAAACACATATTTCTGGCTTCTCCTGAAAACATTTCAAGACCTGTCCATGGTGCCCCACCTCCAAGAATCCACTGGAGCTGAGCTGAGGCTGTACCATCAGATAGGACATGCATTATTCCCTACTCATTGGTGCCCCATGGCTAGCCCCTGTAGGCACCTGAGTTCATTTCGGGGAATAAACCAGTTCTGTCTATTTGTTCTTTAGCTCAAGTCTGAGCCCCTAAGGTAGAGCTTACTTTTTGCCCTGTATATTCCCTTCCCTTTTGCCTGCTCTTACACCCCATCACCCATCTCCACTCCCATCCAACTGTACTTCACGCAGCACAGCTGCAGTCATCTCTCCATGAAGCCTTCTCTCCTGCACTGGCACTAACCTGAGTCTATCCTCACAGCCCTCAAGTCCACCCTTCTCTTCCCTTGTTCACACCTCTGTTCCATTAATTCATGCACTCAATGATCCAACAAATATTTATTGAATATGTATTATGAGCCAGACTTTATATCAGGGGCAGGTAAATTTGAGAGGCCTATCCTCTAATGAGAAGTAAAGACAACATGTGAGTGGCCTTGTATGGGTTAAACATTATATGTATCCTATGAAGACTGAGACTAATTTTTTTTTTTTTTTAAGTAGGCTTTATGCCCAGTGTGGACTCCAGTGTGGGGCTTGAACTCATGACCCTGATATCAACACCTGAGCTGAGATCTAGGTATTTTAACCTACTGAGTCACCTAGGCACTTCCTGAGACTAATTCTGTCTGGGAGGGGGATGTGCGGGTTCTGGGTAGTCCTTGTGGAAAACATGGTTTGGAAGCTGGACTTTGAAGAACTGGCAGTACTTTGGATATACAGAGAGTAAAGGAGGTAATTCCAGACAAAGCCTGAATTCTGGTTGCATTTGTGAGAGGGTAAATAATTCGGCGTGGTTGGATGTACTGAAGGGGAACAGGGGTAAATGAGGATGGAGAATTAAGCTGAGGTCAGACCATGGAGGTCTCGGATACCTCACTAAGGGCTTCGCTTTACAGTAGTACAGACTATTGAAAGGTTTTGAAAAATGGGAGTACAGAGCTGGAAACAATCCCATTTCATCCATGCTTCCCTCACCCACTCTGTCTAAATCCCCTGACCTCCCCTGCCCCGTTATGCTTACCATTACTGTCAGTCACATCCCCAAATCTCCTTGAAAATCTCACTCAACCACGACAGCTGTGTAGGTAGTAAGCCTGATGTCACAACCTACTTCTTTCTCTCTGTTCCTTTGCTGGTGAGCCTGTAGTTCTCCTTCAAGTGTGATTGAATATACTGCCTTTTTCTCCCAACCAGATCTGATCAGGATAAAGAGCAGCTGGACAAAGGAGCAAAGCCACAAAAGGACCAAAGCCACACAGGGCTTGTCTTTGCCCTGACATGTACCTCACAGATGGTTGTGGGCCCTTTAGAGTCTCCTGATAAAACCTGAGCAGCCTGAGACCAAAGCCTGGTCCAGTACCTAAGTAAGAAGGTACCGCCTTCCTCTCTGCCTCTTGGGCATTTTCTTCTCCACTGAATGCGTTTTCTTGATCTATCTCAGGAGGATTTTGCCTCCCTGATCCTTCTTATTGCAACTCCTTCACAGCTGAATAGACATTTACAGTGTACAAAACACGTGGTTCTATGCCTCACATACACCCTTTGAGAGAGAGCCTGAAAAGACAGTGATTAGATCTGACTTCAAGTCCTTTCTTATATATAATAGATACTCAAAAAATATTTGTAGAATAAATAGACGAATGACTCAATACACATATCAATCTCTCTTGAGGACTAAGCTTCTTATTTTTAATTCTATTTTTCTTTTTGTTATTTGGACGATTTGACTTTATAAGAGGCCTGACATGGAACATCTAATTTTAAGATAGTTTTTCCTGCTCCAACTATCATGTTTCCTGGGGCGCTGGCTTTAAAACAAATTACTTTTAAAGAGATACATATGTTCCTCAAAAGGTTACACAGAGTTACTACATGACCCAGCAATTCCACTCATAGGTACATACATTTATGTATGTAAACATATATGCACACAAAACTATTATTCTTAATAGCCAAAAAATGGATACAACTCAAATGCTTATCAGTTGATGAATGGATGAACACAATGTGGTATATTCACATATAGAACATTCTTTGGCAATAATAGAAATAAAGTACTGATACATGTGACAACCTGGATGAGTCTTGAAAACATTACTAAGTAAAAGAAGCAATTAACAAAATATCATATGTTACATGATTTGATTTATATGAAATGCCCAGAGTAGGTACTTCTATTGAGACAGAAAGCAGATTAGTGGTTCCTCAGGGCTGGAGGGGCTGGGGCAAACAGGGAGTGACTGCAAATGATGTGGGAATTGTTTTAGGGTGATGAAAATGTTTAAAAGTGATTGTAGTGATGGTTGCATAATTCTGTGGAGCTACTAAAAACCACTGGATTGTGTGTGTTAACTGGATAAAGTATTTGGCGTGTAAATTATATCTCAATAAAGCTGTTAAAAAAGATACATATTCATTAAGCAAAACTTAGAAAATACATACAGAAGAAACAAATTACCTATAATTCTACTACCCTTAGCTAACCACTGTTGACATTTCTGCTGTATTTTCTCCTTCTCCTTTTTCTGTGCGCACGTGCGCACACACACACACACACACACACACACTCCTAGGGTCATTTTCTATATTCAGGTTTGTAACCTGTGTACTTGGCGTAGTGGTGATGGCAGCCATTTCCCACAGATTCTAAGAGCAGAGTTTCCCAGTCAGGTGGGACTCCTGAGTTAGATTCTTGCTTCTGCCTCTGACTTACAGTGAGTCCCTGGCAAACTCCTTAACCTCTCTAAGCCCTCATTTTCCTGAGCAGTGAAATGAAAATGGTGATACCTAACTTCCATGGACATCATGAGGATTCAATGTAAAGTTCTAGAATACTATTTTTCTTCAATCATTCCTCAGTGAGGACCAGTTTGTTTTCCTCAGTTGCAAGGCAGTCTGCCCTCACCAGTAGCTAGCTCAGATCAAACTAACCAGAGCGACTGCCTCCACCTCATTGACACTAAAGTGTTCTCTCTTCCTGGGGAGCGCGCAGCAGAGTAGCACAGTAGTGGCGAACACAGGCTCAGGATGCAAACTGCCAGGGACAAACTGTGATGCTGCCACCCACTCGAGCAAGTTCCCTAACTCTCTGTGACTCCATTTTCTCATCTGTAAATGTGTCTATTGACAGCAGTAAGTTCAAATGTGTTACTATCTATGCAGTACCCAGTACACTGTTAACTATTCTTACAATATTCTTACCCAAGTAGTAGACTACATTCATACTTCAAACTTCTAGCTGCCCAAGCATTCGTTAACTTGCACGCCCATATCTCTTTTCTACAGTCTAAGGCATAGTGTTACTGGCTCTAAGCTCATAATGGTTGCTCATCCACTAGCCCACAGCACAAAGCAATTTTTCTTTGGCGACTTGAGTAGTTAAGAATGTTGTTTCCATTAATTTTATTACCTACGTGCCTCCTGGGGGCAGGGCAAGGCAGTTTAGCTAAACCAAACCAAACAAAGCATTTTGGGGGTTTATAAATGAGTACTTACTTGCAGTTGTTCTAAATCATCCCAGCCAGATGGGCATGTTTTAAGTATTTCCAAGGAAGAGATTTCACAAACTCTCTTAGTAACCTGGCTTAATGCTTCCAATCTATATTGAAAGTCTTCTGAATATCTTACGTCTGGGGCAACTCAACAGTTTGTTGTCCAAACAGAGATCTTTGAGAGTATTAATAATTACCACAGAAACAAAGCGGGGCAATGCTGGGCAAAGTGCTGGCATGCGTAGTCACCCCACGAATAGCAATTAGTTATGAGTGCTGTTTTGAATGCTGGCCACATTATTTTACTTAGTACTCAGCAGAGAGCGACTGGTTCTCATGGTCAACGTAACAACCTTATATCTTTTAACTTTTTTGTTGATGTTTAGAATGGAAAAAAAAAAAGAAGTACACAAAACTTGAAGGATTTCTTTCCTTGTCCTTTTCTCACTGAGTGTCACGTGATGATGATGATGATGATACTTAGAGAGCACTTAATACATAACAGGCACTCTTATGCTTTATGTGTATTATTTTATTTCATCTTCACAAATCTCAGCTCACTGTCCTTGCTCTGCAGATGAGGAAGTAAGTCACAGAGAGATGGAACATCTTGCCCACAGGTATACAGCCAGGATTTGCCCCTGACAGGGGTCCAGAGGCTGGGTTTTTAAACCAGGCCTTCTGCAAGACCATGGCTGGTCAAAACCTTGTTGTTGTTCAGTGCCCAGCCTTGACTGCCTATGCCAGTCCAGTGGGTGGATTCAGATTTCTGCTTCCTGAGTTGGGACACAGAAAGGTCTGAGCTAAGGCTCTTCCGTGAAAGGGAGGTAACAGAAGGTCAAATTCAGCCCAATAAATGAGAACTTTCTCCTCGTTACAATCACCTTACACTAGACTCAGCTGCCCAAGGAAGTAGGGAGTTCCACATGACAAAATGTACTCAAACAGGGGTAGGTGGTTTGCTTCTTGGAGAGGTCACGTGGGGACCTGCCATTTACAAACATCTCTTGGGGGCTTGTGAAACGGAGCTTCTCAGGTCATGTCCAAAAAATGATGATTCCCAGGAACCTGCCTTTTTAACAAGTTTCCTGCCTCTGATGCAGGTAGCCCCGACCATTGCTGTACAGGGATTCCTGTTTGGAGTGTGAGGCGAGATGAGGTGGAAGGCGGGGTGAAGGCATAGAGAAAAGGGCCGACACACATCCCTTCTGAGCTGAACCATATGGTTTGGGTGAACTTTACTCTCTTAGTCTCTCTAATATTAATCTTCTTTTTGGATGTTTATCCTTCGTTTCCTGACAGAGAATGCTTGAGTGACATATGAGGTGAGAGATCTGGGGTGTAATAATACCATGTCATGGAAACACTCAGAAAGCCATGACCCTATGGCATGTGAATTCTACGTGGAGTTTGCACAGGTATTAAATGTTCTGTGGTTGGCTTTTGGAAGCCTGTTCTATCCTGACACCAGGATTTCTAAGCTGGCCTGGAGGGAAGCAGGCCTGCAGCTTCCTGGTGTTTGGAGCAGATGGGGAAAGAGTCTGAAATATTCCTTGTCATCACCTCCAGCTGACAGACCACAGGCAAAGGAGGCAACAGGGAGAAGTCAGACCAGTTGATCTGGGAGAAAAGAGAAATCAATGGTGATGCCTTGTGAATGTTTCCTTCTTCGTGCTCCTCTCCAAATAGATGGGGTACGTCTATGTGTGTGTGCATGTGCATGTGTGTGTGTGTGTGTGTGTATCAATTACGTAGCACTTGTCTCTGGCCAGAGACAATAATAAATGAGGGGCTACAAAACCACCACTAGCCACCTCCTGCAGGCCCCGTCAAAGAAACAGGCTTTCCCGAGAACAGCTGAACCGGCAGGATCCCCAGAACTGTGGCCGCCACCGCATGGGATGAAAATCACACATCTGGGATCTAGCATGCCAGATGTGCAAAGGGCTAACACAGAAAAGACACTGCTGGGAAGACCACATCACTTTCAAAAACATTAGTGAAGGGTTCAAAAATTTTTATAACCTTAGTCATAGTGCTTTTATCAGACTTGAGCAATAGAATTTCTTCGAACCTGCTTCTTTGTCTTGGGGTGTCAGGAGGGATTCAGAAGGATGCTGAACCCACTGAAGCAGTAAAGATCTAGATGCTAAATGAGTCCTGGTTGGAGTCCTGGGTTTGGAATCAAATTTAGCAGTTACCAGGCAAATGATCCCGAGCAAGCTACTTTAACTCTATGAAGTTACATTTGTTGATCTCCAAAGGAAGAGGGATAGCTGTTTCTACCTCATTAGGGCTGGTGTGAGGATGAAAGGATCTCTGGGAGGCACTGCAGAGAAAGTCCCTAGCTCGGGATCTGGCACTGAGCAGCTGCAAGGCCGAGAGGGGGAGAAGAGCATACTCCACTGCTCCACGGAGGAAAGGCAGATAAGGGGGAATTACTTCTTGCTCAGTCAAGCCCCAGAAGCCCCAGAAGGCCTGATTGTCCTGTGAAGTTCTCACATTCCCAGAGCTACTGGGAGAAGAGCTGCCTTGTTATCTGCTCTACACACTGACGCTGGTTGTGTTCTCCTTCCCTTGGGCCCAACTGCTCCCCTTCCATCCCTTGAGGACATCCTCACAGCCTAGCCACATCAGGATGTTTTTCTGTGGAGCAGCAGGGACATGGGACTCAAAGATTAATAAGAGTTATTCAAGGTTCCTACCCAGCCAGGAAAGACAAGAGTTCCTGACAGGCAGAGCCTCCATTCTCATGAGTTTATGAGTTTTAAATTAAAAATAGGTCAAACTATTGGCAATGGGTATAGATGTGGTTTCTTCTTGGGGTGATGAAAATGTTCTAAAATTAGAGTGGTGGTGTTTGCACAACTCGGTGAATCCATTAAAAACCAGTGAATTGTATCCTTTCAAAGGGTGCATTTTATGGTTACATGATTTATATCTCAAAAAAGCTGTTATAAATAAAGTAAGTCAGACTATCTAGCTAGCTTTCCACTCTTCTGTCCTTCTCTAGCTTTAACTGAAATATAAATTATAATTTAATTATAAATTTAAATTACACAGTTAAATTATAAAGTATAAATTTAATTAAACTATAAAGAGCCATAACATATCACATAGCATTTTGAACCAAGATGAAACACTACCCCTCTTCTTACAGATCTACATTCCATCTCATTCTCTCTCCTCTTCCCAAGTACCATTGTGCCCATCAAAATTCAATACTCTTTCCAGATTTATCCCATGAAGTCTTTCCTGGTCTCCACCAGCAAGTGTCCTCTTTCTAATTACTTATCAAGCCTGTACTTTGCTATATGTGTCTGTTCTGCATGCAACCAGGCTTCAGGGTGTGAAGATGAGGGGTGGTAAAGGAGGGTACTAACAGGACTACACAGTGTCTCATCTACCTAGGAATCTTCCCCATTCATCTCTTCCAGGGTAGCTTCCCAGTCTCTGACTCAGACCAGGGCTGATGCCCAGAGACCTTCCTGCCTCCTGGATCCTCCTGCTGCACTGATCCCCAAAGAGCTTCTGCAAAAGAAACTTCCTGATACACCACTTCTGTGTATTCTCCTCTCCTAATTAAGGACCCAACATGATCCCAATTGCTTATTGAGTCCACCTAAGTGCTAAGTGGTCTTCTCTGGACCAGCTGTTTTACATCTCACTGTCATCTCCCGCCATTCTCTACATGCCCCCTTGCTCTCTCTGCAAGGGTTCTTCCTGGCAGATGGAATCCTCTCCCAAATCTACTCTTTCCTTGTCCCTCACCACCTCCCAGAGCCAGATCCAAACATTCCTTTTTTTTTGTGGGGGGGAAGATTTTATTTATTTATTTGACAGACAGAGATCACAAGTAGGTAGAGAGACAGGCAGAGAGAGAGGAAGGGAAGCAGGCTCCCTGCCAAGCAGAGAGCCCGATTCGGGGCTCAATCCCAGGACCCTTGGGTCATGACCTGAGCCGAAGGCAGAGGCTTTAACCCACTGAGTCACCCAGGCACCCCGAGATCCAAATATTCCTTATCCTTGAAGGAATTCTTCCTCTAAATAGCCTTATTCCACATTTACCTGATCTTTCTTTGTTCAGCTCATGGTCCATGATTTGGCCCTTACTGGTACTATCTACATGGCATGGCTTCTGTTGCTTTTATGGCCACATCACATAGTTTGTTACACTGTACCCAGTAGGTACTCAAGTGAATGTCTGCTAATGTGAACTTTCTTCTTCTTCTTCTTTTCCTTCTTCTGCTTCTTCTTATTTATTTATTTATTTGAGAGAGGGAATGAGGGGAGGTCCAGAAGAAGAGGGACAAGCAGATGCTGTGCTAAGTGCGGAGCCTGACACAGGTCTCCAGCTCTCAACCCTCAGATCATGACCTGAGCTGAAATCAAGAGTAGGATGCTCAACCAACTAAGCCACCCAGGCACCACTGTTTTGGTTATAATAATAAACTGTTAATAAAGTAATTAATTAACTCTTAATTGTCTTTGCAATAGGTACTGGGGAACCTCTCTTCCTCCCTGCTCACAAGACCTGGCCATTAGAATAGGGAAAACAGCAGTTAGTGGTGACCTGGTAGTTGGAATCATTGTTTTGTGTGCTCAGCCCTCATCTACTGATTCTCTTGCTTTTCATGTAATGCAGAGCCATCAGATGGTTACCACAGAAGCAGCCTTTTGTGCATTGTGACTTTATGGCCACAGATGGGGTTGAGGGTCTGGGTAGACCACAAACCATGAGAGGTCAACTGGAGCCCCTTCTTTCAAACTGCACCTTGCATCTTCTGACACTAAATTTAAGGCTTGAAATAAATCCTGTCCAATTTAGAAAGTATTCTTCCTTCCCAGATTCTGTTTTCAACTGTTTAGCGTTAATTATTGTATGTTTAAAGTTCTTAGTACTGTACAGTGTAAAACCTCAAGGGTATAAATCTAATGAAATATGCTTGAATATGTTGTGGCCTCACTGAGGGCAGTGGGACTGTATAACTTTCTCTTTAAAATATAATTCAGGCAAATAAAGGCATTAAGTTATACTAGTGCAATGGAAGATTTATTATCTAAACTTGGAAAAGTCAGGAAATTCCAGAGTCTGATTCCAGGAGAGATATTTCTAGAAAAGAAAGTAGAAAAGACCTAACGCATGTCAGTGCTTGGTTCATTTGCTGCCTGGTACAATAATCCTGTGGATTAAGCATGGGGATCATGTTGCACAGACTCAAGCCCCGTACCTTGCACAAAGGAGACCAATATTTAATGAATGATTGTCAAATAGGTCTCAAAGGAGTAAAATAATTTCACATTTTTGCAAGCATTTATCCTGAGATAACTAAGAAAACTACATTATCTCTGTTACAAAGGGAGAAATGGAGGAAGAGAAAAACTGGTAACTGACTTGTGTTCCCTAACATGTCCACAGTACACCTATGAATGAATTCAAGATTTACTTACTTCAGAAATTAGACTCCAATTTTTAAGTTATGAGATGCATGGACTACTGATTTATCTCATGAGATGAAGAAATGACAAGCAGAATTGAGGACATTCAGGAGCGCCTGGGTGGTTCAGCCGGTTGAGTGTCCAACTCTTGGTTTCAGCTCAGGTGGTGATCTCAGGGTCTTGAGATCAAGCCCCATGTCAGGCTGCATGCTTAGCTTAGAGTCTGCTTGAGACACTCTCTCTCTCTTTCTTTCTCTGTCTCTCCCTCAGCCCCTCCTGCCTCCCTCATGTACTCTCTCACTCTCTCTCAAATAAATAAATAAATCTTAAAAAAAAAAAAAAACTGTGGGACACCTGCGTGGCTCAGTCGGTTAAGCATCCACCTTCAGCTCAAGTCACAATCCCCTGATCCTGAGATGGAGCCCCGCATCTCGCTCCATGCTCAGCAGGAAGCCTGCTTCTCCCTCTCCTTCCCTCTTCTGCTCTTTCTTGCTCTTCCTTGCTATTTTTGTTGCTATCTCTGTCTCTCTCTCAAATAAATAGATGGAATCTTAAAAAAAAAAAAAGAGAGAGAGAGAGAATTGAGGACTTGCAAAGATGCCTCCAAAACAAAGTTCCATAAAATCCCCACAAGGTGACTGCTAGGCACTGGAGGCTCTTTAGAGGCACCTGAGTCACTTCAGGCGCTGGCACTTAGGCCAGGCTTATTTGTGGAGTTGCCTGTCTCACAAGGACTTTGTCCATCTATTCTGGACTAGTAGTTCTAGAGTTCTAATCCAGAAGAAGGGAATTCTTTTATTCCTTTTCTGTTCTTACCTGGTCTTACTTCTAATTTCAAAACAAACTGCTTTGCAGATATAGTATCTCCCTTCCACTGAGAGAAGATGCTGTAGTTGATTTATTTTTTGTCTAGGGATAGCATCTGTGTGTTCCAGAGGTCAGCTTTATTTGTTTCTATGAACATATAGCCATATCTCAATGTGCCTCTTTCTGCTTTGGCCACTACTCTAAATTTTCTCTGATCCACACATGCTTATGTGCATTAGGGATGACTGAGGCTGGGCTTCTTCCTTCTGAAGTTACTTTGTTAACTATTGTACCTGTCATTTCTTCCTGCCAACTGCATCCTCCCCATCTCTCCACTTTTCTGCTTTCTCAAGAATGAATTCACCTTCCATGACTAATGTAATCCATAAGCAGCCTTCATGCTGATTCTACAGATTTTAATTTCCTAGCATTTCCCTGTAGACTCTTCCTAACAACCTCTTTAAAAAGAAAATCCCCCTCTTGGAGTTAGACAAAGGGTTCCTGCCCCCCTCTCCCCCCAGCCCCGCAGGAACTCAGATGCCTTAAGGTGGTACAGGGCCATGGTCAGACATGACCTGAACAGATAAAGTACAGAATTCTAAGAATGCGTTTCTACCAGCATGCACGAGGAACAAACTGTGTGCTAAGCACCCTGCTAAGCACCCCCTGTTGGGGGGCCAACACAACAGAGATTAAGTGACTAAGGCCCCTGACTGCAAAGAGCCCTCAGGTCTTCTGAGAGTCCTCAAGGCTAAAACACATAGAAGATGGCATGATGTAGTAGAAAGGACATTGACTTTAGGGCAGAAGATCTGCATGACCTTGGGACAGTTACTTAAGTTTAAGGTCATGGCTGAAACCTAGCAAAACTTTAATTGCTAAAGAGAATAGGCTTGTCACAGAGTATACCATCTGTGTAGATGAGCTGAGGTTAAAAACCACCAGCACTATTAGGTAGTCCCTGGAGGCTGCTTCTAATTTAATTAGTCCTGATGAAGCTTACCTAATGAGATGACTACTATATTTCTTCCTCTTTTATACAGCTTTATTGAGATATAGTTCATGTACCATAAAATTGATTAATATGTACAATTCAATGGCTTTTAGTATATTCACAGGGTTGTGCATCCATCACCACAATCAATTTTAGAATATTTTAAAAAAAGAAGCCCCGGGCCCCTCAGCCATCACTCCTCAACACTGTCTCCCCCCACCCCTGTCCCAGCCCAGGAAACCACTAATCTACTTTCTGTCTCTATAGATTGGCTTATTTAGGGATATTTCATATAAATGGAATCATATAATATGTGGTCCTTTGTGGCCCTGCTTCTTTCATTTAGCACGACTATATTTCCTGAAGACAGAGGTATCCTTAATATTTGTCAAAAGGGGAGTTGCTAAATAGAGCCAAGAGCAGCCATACTGGGGATTACTGCAGCACTTTAAAAAAAAATTAGGTAAATTGGGGTGCATGGCTGGCTCAGTCAGTTAAACATCTGCTCAGGTTATGAGCTCAGGGTCCTGGGGCTCTTTGCTTAGCGGGGAGTCTGCTTCTTCCTCTCCCTCTGCCCCCCACCAGCTTGTGCTTGCTCTCTCCCACTCTCTCTATCTCAAATAAACAAATAAAATCTTTAAAATAATTAGGTAAATCTACATATGTTAATAAAGGTCTCCAATATATGTATATAAATATAAAGTCTAGAAGAATGAACAATAAAATGATAAAAGTACAGACCTCATGGAGGGGGAGAGAAGAATAAGGCTGTGGATGGAATACAAAGAAGACTCTCCTTATTTGAAATTCACTAATTTTTTTTCAAGGATAATTTATTCATTTATTACTTTAAAATTAAAAATTAGTTAAAAAGAGAACAAATTCTTCACGTTTCTGGTTCCAGCAGTAAGGTGCTTAGAAGTAGCCACCCTGTTCCACACCTCTTTGTAAGTGAGGGGAGGACACAGTGCAAACCACTGCTCTCAAGACTGGAGACAGGGGAATATGACCCTAACAGGAGCAGAGACCTGGGAGCAGACTCTGTTGTGGGCACAAGTGTCCTCTAGGGAAACCTGAACTGTAATTGACTCTGAGAGTTAAAAACTCCAAGGGGGACCCAGTCATAGAGGGGCCCCACAATACTGTGAGAGTTACCTCCTGAAGCTCGATCAAGTTCCCACTGTAAATATCAGAGAAAAATCTCCTTGGGCTTTTGGCAGGGGAAGGGGAGAAGGAACCATTTTAAAATACAACAGAACACTGTTCTTCTTAAGTCCTGCCCTCAGAGAAAACTAGTTAACCAGAGTCTAAACTGCTAGGGTTTTATCAGAGCCTGATTGAGTTGGGGAAGGAAAATATCCAACTCCAGCCCACTGTAGCTATCATGTCTCACTTAAAGTGGATAAAGGAAAAAAGAAAGAAAAAGAAAAGAAAAGAAAAGGAGATGGGCACCTGGGTTGCTCAGTCCTTAAGCCTCTGCCTTTGGCTCAGGTCATGATCTCAGCACCATGGGATCCAATCCTGCATCCTTGCTCTGCGGGGAGCCTGCTTCTCCCTCTCTCTCTGCCATGCCCCCTGCTTGTGCTTGGGCTCTTTCTCATGCACGCAAAAATAAATAAATGAAATCTTTTTTTTTTTTTTAAAGGAGAGGGGCGCCTGGGTGGATCAGTGGGTTAAGCCTCTGCCTTCAGCTCAGGTTGTGATTTCAGGATCCTGGGATCAAGCCCTGCATCAGGCTCTCTGTTCAGCAGGGAGCCTGCTTCCCCCTCTCTCTGCCTGCCTCTCGGCCTTCTTGTGATCTCTCTCTGTCAAATAAATAAATAAAATCTTTTAAAAAATAAATAAAGGAGAGAAACATTTGAGAGATTTGTAGTCCAGAGGCACAGGCTCACTGAGACCCAAACAGCACTACAGAATGATTCCCCTCCCCCACACTTCACCACCACCTTACTAAAGTACTATTTATAGCAGTTCTTTTTTGCCCAGCATGTCATGTCCAGCTAGCAAGAAAAAATTACAAGACTTACTTAAAGTAAAATAAGCACCATTTGAAGAGGCAAAGGAAGCATCAGAACCACACATGGCAGTTCACAACACACACAGGCCCATTAGGTGACCCACCTCAAAACATCCATAAACCCTAGCTGACCAATGGGCTACTTACAACCAGACACGGTACCAAAAAAGGAAAATTCCTTTTGTTCCATACCTCCTCATTCCCCCCTTAACTACAGCGCCCCCCACCCCCAAATCACTGTCTTTTGGCAGACAGCCTAGCCTCTCCTTTGCTGTCCTGTCCACTGGTACCTTGCCATATATTCAACAAACTTCTTTTTTTTTTTTTTTTTTTTTAAAGATTTTATTTATTTATTTGACAGAGAGATCACAAGTTGGCGGAGAGTCAGGCAGAGAGAGAGAGAGAGAAGCAGGCTCCCGCTGAGCAAAGAGCCCGATGCGGGGCTCGATCCCAGGACACTGAGATCATGACCTGAGCCGAAGGCAGCGGCTTAATCCACTGAGCCACCCAGGCGCCCCCTATATTCAACAAACTTCTATCCCCTTTGTTGTCTCAGGTGAATTCTTAGCCAGCCTCCACCTGATTGGGTCACCTCACAGAATCCTCAAAAACCAGGAACCAAAGAGAACAAAGACTGAAAAAGAGAACATCAGAAATGAGATAGAGGGAAGCAGGCTTTCCTTGGAAAGCCCCCAGAAGGAAGCTGGACAGGAAGTCCCAGGTGCCCTGAGAGCTTCCAAAGCATGTGGGACCATTCAGGCATTACAGACCCCTCCAGTTGACTGGATGTGCAAACAATTCCTTGGATAAAATTTAGGTACAAAGCAAAGCCCAGGGAAGAATGAGGCCCTTTGAGTCACAGAGTCACAGACAGGGTTTACTTCAACCATAGGATAATCCCAATTTTGTGCTCAGTTTCCTATTAATTCAAAGGGAAGTGGAAGACTGGGGATAGTGATCACCGAGAAAGACTGTCAGGATCCAGGATTTAGAAGAGAGACAGGAACTACATTATCTAGGATGGTTACACAAGAGTAAGATTCACCTTCTAGAAACCTGGGAACTACCCTAACTTCAGTAGTCTCCATAGACATTAGTGTCTACACACAGAATAGTGAAATAGCTCCTGAAACAAAGGAAAAGGGAAATTTCTTTCTTTTCCTTTCTTTTTTTTTTTTTTTTTTTTTAACTATTTTCTGAGATAGCAGGGAAGAGAAGCTGGGCAAACGAAATCAACAGCCTGTAATCATAGGGGATGATCCGGAAGGAAAAGGCATCAGATAGGGTCTTGAGTTTAAAGAGCTAATTATGGATTATGAGAAGAATTTTGGTTTGTTTTCAACAGACTGTGTTGTTACTTAAGATCTAAGCATAACTAAATTTGTATATATAATTATAACCTTAGAAGGGATGTTTGCCATCTACCTATCTAAGGATAGAAGCTAGGTCACCCAATAGCTGTGGAAGTCCATGACAGATCTTAGGTGGAAGAGAGCCGAACTGGGGAGTCACAAAAACACAGATGAGAAAGAACTCATCTATTCTAACAGACGCCCAAATAGATAGTCACTTGCATGAAACCCGGTGGTGAATTTGTAGTGGCAAGAGTCATAGAAACATTGATGATAAAAGAGTTAATATTTATTAAGTGCTTATTTATGTGTCAAGCACTATGCTAAGCATTTCATATTCATTATTTCTAAATCCTCACAACAGCTTTTTGATGCAGATGTTACCATTATCCCCATTTTACAGATAAAGAAATAGTATTTCAGAGAGATTAACTAATTTGCTTAATGTCATACAGCTAGTAAGAGACTAGAAAGACACCTCATGTTTTCTGATTCTAGTCTGATATAACCATGATGCGTTTTCTTGACTTTCTTGCCCTAGGCCTCCTCCAACCCCAGAAATCTTTAATTCCTTATAGTTTCCAAATTGAAGATAGGCTTCTTAATCCTTTCTTGTCATTTTTAATTGTATATTTGAGCTAAACTCATCTGATAAAAACAAGAGGTTATTTCAGTAAATAATCATCTGGCAGGATTTTATTCATCCTGTGTGAACCTCCAACTGACATGGTAACATTTATAACCTAAGAGTTTATGGTCACGTTCAAAAATTGAAATTGACTACTGAGTTTCTAAATGGAGTGAAAGCTCTCCTTTACTATTTACTGGAAGAAATATATGTAAAGGTCAAAAATGAGTTTAGAAATAATTTGAATATTATACATTAAGCTACAAAGTGACCACCTCATGATCAGAGATAATAAAAGTAGGTTAAAATAATCAAAGGTGTCTTAGAAGAGGACAGATCACCACAGAAACAATAAGAATTCTGGCATCTGAGCAGGTGGATTATATTAACCAAAGGTAATAGTGTAGGCTGGAGAGAGGGGGGAGGTACATGTCATTGAAGACCACTCACCCACAGAACAAGTCAACTGAAGACCACAGAGACATAAAAA
This sequence comes from Mustela erminea, assembly GCF_009829155.1. Classification (NCBI taxonomy): domain Eukaryota; kingdom Metazoa; phylum Chordata; class Mammalia; order Carnivora; family Mustelidae; genus Mustela; species Mustela erminea. The sequence goes on from NC_045627.1 coordinate 62,746,788, forward strand.
GCAACTCAATTTGGTTTAACATTTTTTTGTGTGTGAGGAACATGAAATATTTAACTCATCTGCTTTTTCAATTATGAACAGGAAACATAAAACTACAGTCAATAAATACACCAAAAATTATAATAAAACCTACTCCAGACCCATGTTACAGCCAGTGTAACAGGAAAAGGAGAAGCAGAGAGGGAGGGAGTGCAGGGGAGAGAGTGGAGGATGGCTCAGCAGGGTCCCAGCCACCTCTGCATCTGTCTCCATGGGGCTGCCCCTCTCACAGAATTCCCTCCTCAGGACTATCCTATTTCTTTGTTTCCTTGCTGCCTAAACTTCCCAGGCACTCCCTTTGCTCCCCCTTTTTGCCCCTCCCCCATGCCTTCTCTGCCTCCCCCCTCCGCACCACTCTGAGGAAACTTGGAGAAGATTATCAATGACCCCTTCTCTCACTCAGCCCTTGTTCTTTATGGCCTTTGTCTGGAACTTTCAGTTGCTCATCAGCCTTTCCTTCTTCTTTTTTAAAAATTACCAAAGAAAAAAATAAATAAATAAAAATTACCAAAGAAATATATATTCACATGGTTAAACTACCAAAGTCTTATAATGAAGAGTATTACCTCTCCCAACAAATACACTATTTCTTAATTATCAAGTTTAGAAAATATCTCTGATTTTCTGATATGGAAGATGGGGATTTAGCTCTTTAAAAGCCCCCACTTTCTATTTCCTCTTTCATTCTCCCACAACAGGACTAAATTATATTTTTACTTCCTCTATTGTCCACCTCTGCAATTTCAAACAACATGTTTAAGCCTCTGATTCTTTTGTTAGCAACCACACACATTACCTATTGATACTCTACTGAGGAAGGAAACCAGCTTCTTGTCTTTATTATTTTACTGTCTTCATCAACATGACTTTACTATTCTGGGCAGCTCTTGTACAGGAAGATGCAACTTGAAAATAAGTTTATTGTTTGTTTCAGGAACTTTCTAAAATGAACATCTGACTTCTCAAGTTTTCAATAGATAGTATCCAGTGACTGTTTACTCTCTAAATCCTTGAAACCCACACCTCAAAATCCTTCCTTTGCTGTGTCCACCAATCCTAAACCATATTGTCATGATACTTAATCAATCCTAATCAAGCCCATACACTGAAAGACCTACTTTAAGCCACATCTCAAGAAAAGCCTCATATATACCCTGACTTTGTCTTTGGCCTTCTGAGAACATTAATTACTCTTGCTGCTTTGTGTGTGAGACTATGATTCTGGGAGAGATCTCCTCTCCAAACCTTCTGTCCCATGGGAACTGGAAAATTTCTTTCTTTTTTTTTTTCTTTTTTTAAAAATATTTTATTTATTTATTTGACAGAGAGAAAGATCACAAGTAGACAGAGAGGCAGGCAGAGAGAGAGAGGGAAGCAGGCTCCCAGGAACTGGAAAATTTCTAATGGAAACAGCCAGCCATCAGGATGGGACCGAAGTCAGTAGGTGCACAGTCACATGTTTAGCCATTTCCACAGCCTCTGATGGGTGTGACCCAGCCAGAGTCTAATGATTCAAACTTCCAGGCCACACTCCCTTCTTATATTACTCATACAAAGTCCAAATTCATGTGCCTACTTTCTAAATGACATAATTTCACCAAGAATAATTTAGAATTATGGAATTTCTCACATAGAAACAAAATGCTCATTTGAGAAGTAACTTAGAGCAAAAGCTTATAAATACCGAATGGTCTCCATTTTTTTGATTGGCATGAAGAAGCATCCAAAAGAAATTTAAATTCCAAAATCATTTCATTAAGAGAGTCTTCAGCCAAGGAAAAGGAAACATGTGAAACCCTTAAAACTTTCTTTTAGATACCCTCACAACTCATGACTTGAAACAAATAGCCCTCATCTTATTTTTCCTCTTTCCCCATCCTATGCTCTTCCATGCCCCTCTGCTTCTCTCTTCTTCTTCACCATCTCCCCTTCTCTCCCAACAGGCCAGACATCCTCAAAACTCAATTACCCCTTAAAGTTAAACCCCTTTCAGAACAGGAAAATCCTCTGGCTTTTGATTCCTGGTCTTGATCTGAGTTGAAAGAAGTCATTGAGAAAAGACTTTACAAAAGATTCAAATTTGCAGAAAAATTTAGAATAGTTTAGTTGTATATAATTCAGAGTTCCCAGATGTACACCCATTTCTTCACGTTAGTGGGAATGTCAGAAGCAAAAATCTGGGTGGAGAAAGCAGAATGGGAAGACCCCAAGGATGACTTAAAAGAACCAGAATCACATTGGTAGCTTCAGTTCAGACTTGTAAGTAAAGAAAGGATGAGTCCATCTAAGACTTCAAGGATAAGCTTTTTAACCCTTTCAGACAACATTCAGGGTAGATCCTGAAGCAGAGGTGACTGTTGCTCTATTCTCACTTTTGTGAATGGCTTTTAAGCAGATTTAATATGCAAGCAAAATCTGAAATGGGAATGAGTCCTATTGCCAGACCATTCATAGCTCAGTGCATATTTTCAAAGAATCTTAGAACAAAAATAGAATAAAACTTGCTACAGTAATGGTCTCCATTACTGTGGCAGACAATATACTCAGTTTTGCCATATCAATAGATTAATTTTCTGATTTTTTTTCTGCCATATTAACAGAATATTATTTCACTTTGTAAAATAAGGTCATTAATTTCCTGTCTTTCCTTCCACCTCTCCTCTAACCTTCCACCTCCCAACTTTTATCAGCTGTACATTTACTTTTAATTTTCCAAGGCTTTGATAATATTTATGGGCTATTCTATGACCACGGTTATTTTCCATTATTTGTATAAGGTGTACTCTAAATATTGAAAACCACCACTGAAATTCATATCAGCTTTTAGTTTGCTCATATTTGAATCTCTACTTTCTTGTTTAATTCTCTCCTCTCTCCCTACTCTTCCTCTCCACCTCAGAGTGTCTGAAAAGCCTTTCTGTTATTCTTGAACTCTGTTGCTTTATCATATTTCAATTTTTTTCCCTAAAATCTCCAACATACTGCCTGCTTCATCAAATTGCCATTTTCTCCCCAGAAACCCTCCTCTGGGAGTCCTGCATCTTCCTGCCTCAATCTAGACCTTTGGCTCTGTAGATTTGCTACCCAGCTGGCGCTTTGTGGACTTTCAGGTCTGAAAATTCCTCTATTTTGTCCTCACATTTGATTCAAAGTGAGATGAGGTACAGATTTCTGAGTTAAACACTATCTTTTCTTAGAACTTTGAAGGAATTGCTTTATTGAATTTTGGCCTCCTGTGTTGTTGATGAGAAATTTGATGCCATCTAAGCCTTGTTCCCTTTTTCCTCTGGAAGCTTTTAGTATTTTCTTCTTATTCTTGGTTTGTGAAAATTTTAAGTGATGTGTATAGATGTGGATAATTTTTCTTTCATTCTGCTCAGAATTTTCTAGACTTTTAAAATGTCAACTTTTACTTCTCTTCCATGTCGGGGCATACTCACTTCTAGGATATTTTCTTTCTTTCTTTCTTTCTTTTAATTTTTAAAAATTTAATTTTTACAAAATTTTTTTAATTTCAGTGTACCAGAATTCATTGTTTATGCACCATACCCAGTGCTCCATGCAATACGTGCCCTCCATAATACCCACCACCAGGCTCACCCAACTTCCCGCCCCCTGCCCCTTCAAAATCCTCAGATCGTTTTTCAGAGTCCATAGTCTCTCATGGTTCATCTCCCCCTCCAATTTCCCTCAACTCCCTCCTCCTCTCCATCTCCCCATGTCGTCCATGTTACTCCTTATGCTCCACAAATAAGTGAAACCATATGATAATTGAATCTCTCTGCTTGACTTATTTCACTCAACATAATCTCTTCTAGTCCTGTCCATGTTGATACAAAAGTTGGGTATTCATCCTTTCTGATGGAGGCATAATACTCCATAGTGTATATGGACCACATCTTCCTTATCCATTCGTCCGTTGAAGGGCATCTTGGTTCTTTCCACAGTCTGGTGACTGTGGCCATTGCTGCTATGAACACTGGGGTACGGATGGCCCTTCTTTTCACTACATCTGTATCTTTGGGGTAAATACCCAGTAGTGCAATTACAGGGTCATAGGGAAGCTCTATTTTTAATTTCTTAAGGAATCTCCACGCTGTTTTCCAAAGTGGCTGCACCAACTTGCATTCCCACCAACAGTGTAAGAGGGTTCCCCTTTCTCCACATCCTCTCCAACACATGATTTTTACTGTCTTGTTAATTTTGGCTACTCTAACTGGTGTAAGGTGGTATCTCAATATGGTTTTGATTTGAATCTCCCTGATGACTAGTGATGATAAACATTTTTTCATGTGTCTGATAGCCATTTGTATGTCTTCATTGGAGAAGTGTCTGTTCATGTCTTCTGCCCATTTTTTGACATGATTATCTGTTTTGTGTGTGTTGAGTTTGTGGAGATCTTTATAGATCCTGGATATTAGCCTTTTGTCTGTACTGTCATTTGCAAATATCTTCTCCCATTCCGTGGGCTGCCTCTTTGTTTTGTTGACTGTTTCCTTTGCTTAGGATATTTTCTTACATTATTTCCTTGACCACTTCCTCTCTTCCATTTGCTTTGTTCTGTCTTACTGGAACCCTACTCATGAAATTGGGGCCTTCTAGTCCTCTCCACTTCATAAGTCTTATCTCATTTTTTCTGTCTCTTTTACTTTCTGCTCCATATATGGAGACTCTTCTACTTCATTTTTTATTATTGCTGTTGTTGTTATTGTTATTATTATTATTATTTTGGAAATCATATTTTTCATTTCCAAGGTGTCTTTATTTCTTCATTGTTTTCCTTTTTAGTATATAAGATAGTGTGCTGTTCCAATTTTTGAATATTAAACACTAGAGGTCCTCTTAGCTGACTTCCATCAAGGAACTTACTGGATGAATGGGTTCTTTCCAGTCCCTCTGAGAAGCACAGTAATTCATGGCTTGCTCATGGCTATTGGGCCACTCACAGGTATGCCCACATTCTTACTTCCATCAGCTGAATTGAAAACCAATCAAGAAGAGTTCCAGTTTTCCCCCCAAATTTAGTAATGCCATTGGTGGTTGATTTTCATATGTATATAATTTATGATGTAAACTAATAAAATATGAAGAGAGTTGTTATTTCCATGAAAACAAAGTTGAATGTTTTGGAAAGACTTGGTATAGGAGAGGCCCACCAAGAAGAAAACTGCTCCCAATTTAGGTGTGGACAAAAACAGGGGAAAATATCATAAAATTGTATAAGGACTCTAGTCCCACACTTTTGAAAAGTCCGTTTGACTTTTTCCAATTTCCTTTTTTTAAAGCAGAGCCAGATATTAAAGATACTTGAGAAAAGGACTTATGTACATTTTGGACTAGCAACTTTTGTATTCTTTTTTCAGTTATATAAATACTGAGACTACAAGATGAGTGGCAAACCTTATGACCTGCTGTTTTGCAAAAGGAAACTCCAAAATATTTTGGGACTTCAAATTTTTTAACCCCTAAAGTTCCCAAAATATTAACTATATGGCTTTTAAAAAGATCTTGAATTCAACCTTAGTACTCAAGTACTTCATGTTATCTTGGTTATATAACATTTCCACCATACAAATTTTATAGAACTATAAATACTATGCCATAAAATGATACACTATCTATTAAGTCGAAGTGGTTAAAAAAAACCAATTGAATAAACCATGTGAAACTAACCCAATGAAGTATTAACTAGAACAGAAGCATTAAGTTTCTGACTTCTAGAACTAAGGTGGTTTTGCTACAAACTGGATGAAAGAGAACTGAAACTAAAGTCAGAAGAACCAGTTCCAAAATCATTGTAGCCATGCAACATTAGACAAGTCAAAACCTTTCTGAAGATTAGTTTCTTCATCTGAAATCAGAGGATAAATATCAAATGCTTACATATCTGAAAGGATTTTTGAGAGTGAGAAAAAAACTTATTTAAAACATTTTAATTTTCAAATTATTAGAGATTCTTAGGAAGTTGCAAAGATAGTACAGAGGTCTCCTGTATCCTTAGCCAGCTTCCTTTAGTGATTACATTTTAGTGTAATATAGTACAATATCAAAACAAGGAATCTGACATAGGTATGATTATGTGTGTCACTATATGCCATTTTATCCCATGTGTACCTCTGTGTACCACCACCACGATCAAGATATAAAGCTGTTCCACCACAGAAGTCTCCATTATGCTACCCCCTTATAGTCATCCTCACCCTCCTTCCCCCATTCTCTAACCTCTGGCAACAAATCTGTTCTTCATCTCTATAATTTTGTTGTTTCAAGAATGTTATACAAATGAATTATATGTTACTTGACTTTTTGATATTGGCTTTTTCACCTAGCATACTGCTTTTGAAATCCATTCTAGTTGTTGGGTGTGTCCACAGTTCACTTTCTATAGCTAAGTAGTATTCCATGGCATGGATGTAACACAGTTTAGCCATTCACCTATTAAGAGACATTTTGTTTGTTAATATACTTTTAACTATTACTAATAAAGCTGCTATGAACAATAGCATATGTGTTTGTATGTGAACGTAAGTTTTCATTTTTCTGGAATAAATGCCTAGGAGTACGGTTGCTGGGTTATATGGTAGGCGTGTATTTAGTTTTTAAGAAACTACCAAATGTTTTTCCAGAGTGGCTGCACCATTTCACAACAATGTGTGATCCAGTTTCTCTGCATCGTCATCGGCAATATACAGCATTGGAGGTAGGTTGTTATTAGTGCCAGAACTGTAGAAATGCCAATTCTTTCTCTCCAAAGCTCCTGAAACTTCTATGTATTGGGCCCGCTCTCCTCGGATGACCAAAAGGAAACACAGAGGTTATGTTGAAGCCAGGTGGAAAATGAAATGCTGTCTCCTGCTGAGTAGAGTCGGGAAGCAGGAGGAAGAGAAGAGTGTACAAGTCAAATCCTGACTGATGGTCTGACAGGCAGGGTTACTTTAATCATTCACATTGGATTCCATCTATAGCTCTCAGACTCCCAGCCATGATGAAAGTGTTATAATCTCAGGAGGGGGCAGAATAGCTAGACCAACTTCTTTTTTTCCCATTAGATATAAATAGGAAGGCATAAAAGAAAAGAATTTAGGTGACATTTTCCATTACCATGTGTCCTACTTAAATTAACCCAGTACAAGCCTAGAAGTAAAATATCTGTCATGATAGATCCATGTCCTAGGCTATTTTAGCATCCTAGTTCAAAGAGATTTATAGGTTAAAAGTATCAGACTAATCAAGAAAATAAAATGTTGATAAAACAATTACAGGGACTCAAAGGATGGGGACTAGAATCATGGGGATGCATTTTTACTCATATATCTGGTGGCTGATATTGGCTATTCATTGGGACCTCAGATAGGCTATTGGTTAGAACACTTACATGGGACTTCTCTGCACACCATTCCTTGCAGGCCAGTTTGGGCTTCCTCATAGCATGGAGGCTGGGATGTAAGACCAAGTGTCTTGAGAGAACATGGCAGAGTGCTTCTTTTTTAAAGACCAGTCTTAGAAATCACATAGCATGTCCTCCTGAGCTCTATTTGTAAAGGCTGTCACAATGGCATGCCCAGATTCAAGGAGAGGGAACATAGAGCCTTTCCCTCTAAGGGGGGAATGTCAAAGTCACAAAGTAAGAAGAACACATAGGATGAGAGTCATTGCTGTGGTAGATGGGAAAACAATAAGGTGCAAGCATGCTTCCAGGTTTTGTGTTGAGTGAATTTTTGTTGCTCAAAGACTGTGTGAGAACAGCTCTGTTTTTGAGAAGCAGCTCTCCTTTTCTTAAATGTCTAATTTTGCTATGGTTGGGAACTTCGGGCGCCCTTGGTAGCCCTTAGGCTACCAAGGTAACTTAGGTAGCCCTTGGATGGGCCTGATGGTGTTTCTTTCAATGAGGCTGAACATGCCTCTCAGCCTGAGACAGCTTTCTGAGGAAAAAGCATGTCCTGGAGGGCTACTGGCTCTCAAGGGAATCAACCAGGGTAAGCAGGTTTTGTAAACTAAGTTATGGACTATTAGAATTAACAGGACCTCTCAAACCTGAAAAATGGAACTGAGGAAAAGTTATAAAGTACTGCTTGTCCACAGCTTACTCTTATGTAGAGCTAAGCAGAAAGAAAAGGAGATTTTAGGGTTAGAATTCAAATGTGTGCAGATCGGACTTAAGTGTACTTGACAACCAGTTCAAAAAAGCAATTCATGATTTGTAAGCAGTCAATAATCCTGGAATTTCCCATTAATTGAATGTTATACATATGAAGGGCTGAATAAAATACTGAGAATGAATGAGTTTTAAAGCACCTTAATTTAAAGCTGAGGAACACAAGAACAACAAAGTAAATCAAGTGTTGGGCTCTCCCTGTAGAATGTCTTCCCTCTGCTCCACCCTGCCTCCCACACGTCTATGTGAATCACTGCCTGGGGAAGTCCTGAAGCCCTTCAAACTCAGTTTGATGTCACCTCCTGCAGAGAGTTCCTCCCCATCCATACAGAGTGATTTGCCTCTTCCTGGTGCTCCTGAAGCTCTCTGCACATTCTTATATGATGGTACTAACCACACTAATTACAATAAGTTGCTTAAGTGTCTGCCTTTGCCACAAGACTGAGAGATCTTTGAGGGCAGAAACGAGAATTTATCCAACTTTGTAATCCACTACTTAGCACAGTGCCTGGAATATAAGAAAAACTGAGTGGAGAACAAGAAAAAATGGGGCAAGAAAGTCAGAAAGGCAGGCGGGCAGGAAGGAAAGACAATAAATGGATAGTTTGATGGGATATTTCAGTTTTTCAAATAAATGTCAGATTCCTAACATATGAGGAAATTATATAAAATGTCTTTAGAATTCCTAATGATTCAGATTATAGGGTCAACTGGTCTTGTTTTATATATATATATATAAATGTATATATGTGTATATTTCTCTTATATGTATATATATATACACATATATGTGTATATTTCTCTTATATGTATATATGTATATATTTATATATATGTATATATGTATATCTTTCTCTTATATTTCTTTTTTAATTTATTTACTTGACAGACAGAGATCCCAAGCAGGCAGAAAGGCAGGCAGAGAGAGAGGAAGGGAAGCAGGCTCCCTGCCGAGCAGAGCCTGATGTGGGGCTTTATCCCAGAGAGCCCGATGTGGGGCTGGATCCCAGGACCCTGGGATCATGACCCCAGCCAAAGGCAGAGGCTTTAACCCACTGAGCCACCCAGGTGCCTCATATTCCTCTTATATCTCATACCACCTCTTTGTTGAAACAGAGGTGAACTCAGACAATATGCCATTATCAGTTACAGTTTCAAATGCTTTCATAGAATACTGTTATAATTATTTGCTTGTTATTATTCATCTTTTTGTGTCCCATTTTTTATATTAAAAGATTTTCAACACTTAAAAACAAAATGTGTTTTGGATGCTCCATGAGCTCACCATCTGGCTGTAAGTAGTTTGTAAAATTTAGTTTTTTCTTCTCAAAAAATAAAATCAATTTTTACCTTGAGAAATCTACTTTAACTTAATTGCAAATTAGTGTGGGCTTTAGAGCCTCCATGAGCTCAGAGGTGTAATATAAATTAACCTTTCAATTCTAGTTCTAGGATTATATTAAAAACTTTCAGCAAATTTAGATTTAAATGATAGAATTTTTTTACTCTTAAGTTTACCTATTTTATTCAGAGTAACGATAGTTGTTAGAACATATAGACAATCAGTTACCATGGATGCAGCTAATCTACACAGAATTTGTGACATAACTTCAGTGGAGTTCCATGTGCAGGGTGGGGGGGCAGTCTGTCTTGGATACAGGCATCGAGGGGGTGCATTACGTGCAGAGATTTAAAAAACAATAATAAAACTGACTAAAAGTCAGTCTGCTTCTTATTATCACCATGTGCCAACAATTCTAAACATTGCCAGTGATAAAATACTCCTCCTTGAAAAAGTTTTTTGTTGGTCTAACTTCCAAACAACTACAGTGGTTACTGGTAAGTTTTAATAATATATGTGTAAGCTTCAAATTAGCACATTTTCAGAACATATCTGTTCATTAAAAACTGTATTCTACATGGACCTTAATTCTGAGAACTCCCAGTTACTCAGTGGGTCCCCTACACACATGGAGTTGGCTACACATGTTCCTTTCTAGAATAACTTTGTAACAATTCAAGCTGCTCTCCACTGTGGGAGCTCTCTTTCCAGCCTGTGCTTCCCATCTCACACCCAGTGGTACTGAATATACCTACATTTAAACCACCAGCTCTATATAAATAGTGATTGCTTGGTGACCTTAAGGATGATACAACAGAACTAGGGTTATTTTCAATTCTGCCATTTTATGTGACCACTTGGAGATTTTGTGTTTGAAATTGAAACATTAAAACAGAATACCACTTATGAGGTACACTATTCTTGTTTGACAAATGCAAATTCTAGCTCATACTAAAAACTGTTACTGAATTTGAACACTCTCTTTGAATAGAAACATCTTGAAAATAGAAATGTATTCACTCTTAAATTGTCAACTGTTTTAATACTAAAAAAGGAGTCAAGAAAATAATGCTATTACTGATTATCACTACAAAAAGCTATCACTTTGAGGAAAGGGAATGTTAAAAACTGATCTCCTTCTGAGTGCCAAATGCACTGAGGCTACCCCTGCGTGACTTGGCTTCTGTTAGGGCAAAGCCAGGCAGGGTCTGAAGCAGGCCAGGTCCACGCCGCTAGAGCATCACAACAGGGGCGTTTCCGCTCTCCAGTCTTGTTCCTTCCCAGTCCCCAATGTGTTCTTCACCAGCCACAAATGCCTTTCCTGGAATTTTGCTCTCAACGATCAGTTCTTTTATCATCAATGTATTCTTTAATACTATGACTCTTACTGTGACTTTATGGGAACATTTTAAAAAAAACAGCTTTATGGAGACCTAGTTTACATATCACACAACTTGCCCATTTAAAGTGTACCATCCAGTGGTTTTTAGTATATTCACAGAGCTGTGCTACCATCACCACAATCAATTTTAGAACATTTTCAACACCCCCCCAAAAGGAACCCCTATGACTGTTAGTAGTTATTCCTCATTCCCCTCACTTACCCCTCCCTCCCACCAGCCAGCCTCAGGCAGTCACTTTTCTACTTTTTGTGTCTATCTGGTTGTCTATTCTGGACATTTCATATAAATGCAATCATATGATATGTGGTCTTTTGTGACTGGCTTCTTTCACTTAGCTTCATGTTCTCCAGCGTCACCTATGTTGTAGTACGTACAATAATTTGTTTCCGTTGTTGCCAAACAATATTCCATTGCACAGACATATCACATTTTATTTATCCATTCATCGGTTGATGGACATTTCGGTTGTTTCCACTTTTTAGCTAGTGTGAGTAATACTGCTATGAACATCCATGTACAAGCTTTTGTGTGGACATATGTTTTTAATTCTCTTGGGTGTATATCTAGGAGTGGAAATGCAGGGGCATATGGTAACTCCATGTTTAACATTTTCCAAAACAGCTTTCTAAAGTGGCTGCACCATTTTACATTCCCACCAGCAATGTATGAGGGTTCCAATTTCTCCACATTTTAACAGAAGCCTTTGAAAGCAGAGAGGAAAGGGAGTGTGGAGAGAGAGAGAGAATGCTTACCAAGCAGCAGGCTAGGCAAAATCAACTAGTTCCAAAGCCTGGGCAGTTTTCACTGTGCTACCCTGAAGACCAAAAAGCCTTTACTGGAATGAATCTTCAGCCATGTAAGGACAGAAATAAGGAATTGGTGGTTGGGTGGTATGAACCCAAACCATCTATACTTACACAGTTCACTGTCCACGGTAACCTGACTTTACTATCCTACTGTCTTCTTCAATATAACTTTACTACTTCACAAAATTCTTGCCCAACTATGATAGATATGGAAATAATTTAATTATGCATTCCAGGAACTTGCTGGGAGGCCCACCAACCCTTTGATGGATAATAGCAAAGAACAGTTTATACCCCAAGGCTCCTTTGAACCCCTCACCTCAAAATCCCCACCTGGCTGTCCAGCAATATTAACCTATTTTATCATGATTCCTACCAAATTCTAACCAAATTCACATGCTGTATACAGTACTGTTTCTTTACCAGAAAAAATAAACATGTTTGCCTTATCAACCATCAGTTGCTTTGGGGATATCCTGGAAAGTTAGTGTTCAAGATATTTAGTGGATATTTGTGAAAGGAAGCCAGCAGCCCCAAGCACATATCTAGACAGGTGTCTTGCCTTCCTACCTAAAAGGCCAGACCTGCACAGGGATGAGTAATAGAAGGTTCCTGTGTTACAAAGGAGAGTATAAAAAAGAAAGTCACAAAATATTGTGGTTGTAAAGTGAGAAAGACAAAGACAGAAAACAGAATTTAAATATTCTATAAGAATACAAATTCTTTTAGAGGTTTCTAATAATTTAATGACCCAATCACTTAAGAAAACCATTGCAGTTTGTTCTGTTGCTACCAGATGGTGGTAGTGTGACAAAGCCTTGACCAGAATGCCTTAAGTCACATGGTTTGCTCTGAATCTTGGGTTGCTCCATGGAAAGTTATCATCAGCAAGAAAGGTGCCAAATTATACCACAAGCACTTCTTTGTTTTAAAAAGTTGTTCTAAAGTAGTTTCTTTGAAAGAGAATGATTGCCTGATGTTTATTTGATGTAGAATGTTTTATATTATAGGTATATTTTTGGTAAGTGACAATTTGTTAATGATTAAATGAGGAGGGCATAGGCAGACTCCACCCTGGGAAAAGGACATACCTTTGCCTTTGGCTTTATTTCCCCTCCTCTCCCTTCACCCTAAGGCCAGCTCAGTGACATAGCATGTAGTAGTATCATTATTAACCCAAGGTGTTTGAGGGACTTAATTCTCTTTTCCACCTCCCCAGTCTCAAAGATTCTCCCTCTTTTCTGTACAAATCAAAAGCAAAAGAGAGCAGTGTGTTCCCGGGAACCTAAGAATCTCTTCCTTAGGCTTTGCTTTCTGCAGAAGAATGTTTGACTGTCACCACAACTTTTTTTTTTTTTTTTTTGTCTTTCACAGAAATGATTTAATTTATAGACTTGGGAATGAGTATAATTTCATTTATAAGTTCTCACTTATTTTTCCTACTATTTTTTACTTGAAATAACTGGAGATAAAGGATTGGGAAAAGTCAGAAATTTTCCAAAAAATACATTTCTTTCTTTTTTAAAAAAATATTTTATTTATTTATTTGAAAGAGTAGGTGTGGGGGTGGGGGAGGGGCAGAGGAAGAGGGAGATGCAGACTCCCCATGGAGCAGAGAGCCAGACCTGGGGATCCATCCCAGAATCCTGAGATCATGACCTGAGCTGAAGGCAGACACTTAACCAACTGAGCCACCCAGGCAATCCTAAAAATACATTTCTCAAAGGAGACAGGCACATCTCAATATAGGGGTGTATTTTTCAAACTAAAAACAGCCTCATTCTTTTCTCACTTGCCTTCTGAGAAACTTGTGATGGGGCTCAATTGCTTAAAAGACCTCTGTAGAAGAAGAAAAGAACTTTCCCTCTATCCTCTTAGGTTCTGTTTCTGAAGTCTGTGAAATTAGGCTGATGAGAGACAGATTACCAGGAGAAGTGGCATACAAATTTTATTTGCTGTTAATATTTTAATTTTTACATGCATAGAGATATTCATAGAAAAGAAGAAAAGACCCAAAGAAGCAGTGAGATTCAGAGGTTACTTACCATTTTAACAAAGGGTGATTGATAGATTTGTGAAGTGGCAAGACTGAGGAAAAGGATATTGGGCTTCTAGGAGTAGTAAACTGTGGGGAGGTAAATCTGTAGGGTAAACTATTATATCTAATAGAAGGTAAGGGTTATTTAAGTAAGGTTTGTTTGTGCCAACCTGTCTTGGTGCTGACTTTCTGTCTCCAGTGATGATCATAGTTTTTCATCCTCCTGGTATGGATGATTTGGGATTTATGGAATCCTTCAAAAAGAGAAATTATGTCCTGCTTTTAGGCCAATGAGGGAGGCAGACAGTTCTTTCTGTGGTTTACTGCCTCTTAACTGCCTTCAGCTCCAAACAAGTGGCATATTTTGGGATAGCATATTCTGATTCCCTTAATCCTCATTTCTTACCTACTTACATAGAAAAAGCTTTTCTAATTTTTAATCAAGTTTATGGCAGCTTCCTTCAAAAGAAGAGAATTCACCATAGATAACAAAAAAGGCAATTGGATTCTGTTTATTATCAGTCACATCTCTGTTATGGAATAGTGAGGTAGAGGATTCGTGTATAATAACATTGCCAGCTCCATGCCTCAATATCCATCATGCACACCTTAGCTGCCCACACTGGTCACTGTTTCCAAATGCATCATATTTGGATATGCTTCTCATCTTAGGAGTCATGTCCTCTCTTTAGAGTGTTCCTTTCTCTTCACCATCAGCAGCTCTGTCTCATGGTCACACATGTCTAGTGTAAACCTCATCAGTAAGGTGTGGTTCTGGAGTCCCAATGTCACTTGGGAATTCTACTGTCACATATTCATCATACATATCTACCAGTATGTTCCCAGTATTTAAAAAAGACTACTTCCTTTTTAACTTAAATAATTATATACATTGGAAACTTTGTATCAAACTATGTAAATTTTTTAAAAAGCATCATTTTCTAGAGTGAGGAAGTAACCATAAAGATAATTACTATGAAAAAATACATTATTAAATTCTAGCTAGAATGCTACCAAAAGCACTGAGCCTGAGGCTCTTTGTAAAATAGGAGATCGGCAAGATTTAAGAAGGGTGTGGACTTATTCCATCAAACTGAAATTTTCTCTTAGACTTTAACAGAACAGTGACATGAGAATAATTCCCCCACTGTGGGATTCAGTGTTATGTAATCTCATACCATGCTTTTATTCCTAATCATCTTCACAGAACACCTAGAGGTGTTCTAGGGAGAGGACCCCCTTACCTGCTGCCTGCCCCACACTTTGGGATATACTGGTACAGAACAGTGGTAGGCTTTGGAGCCAGACTATGCTGGGCTCAAATCAGAGCTGTGCTATTTATAAGTTTGGCTTTGGACAAGTCATTTGATCTCTGTAAGCTGCACTTTCTACTCCTTCTTAAGAAAAGATCTATCTCAGTGGATATTATAGACTGAATGTTTCCATCCCTCCTCAAAATTCATGTGTTGAATCCTCAACCCCAAAGGGGATAGTATTTGGAGGTGGGCCTTTGGGAAATGATTTGGTCATAAACATGGAGCCCTTCTGAATGGGATTAGTGCCCTTGGAAAAGAGACCTCAGAGAGATCCCTCACACCTTCCTCTATGGGAAGACACAAAGAAAAGGCAGCCATCTATGAACCAGGAAGTAGGTCTCACCAAATCTGATACCAAACCTGCTAGTATCTTAAACTGGGCCTTTTAGCCTCCAGAAGTGTGAGAAATTAATGAATGTTGTTTATAAGCTAGCCAGTCTATGGTACTTTTGTTCTAGTACCTGAAGGATGAAGATGGTAGGAGACTTTGAAGATTTGAAATACTGTATATAGAGAGTGGCTAGCACATGATAGGGCTATGTGAACCATAGCTTATATTAATGTTATTTTTATCATCATTATCATCCTCCCAGGTATAAACCAAATGTCATTTCCTCTGCAGAAATGCCACTTTCTTCCTTGAAATTTCAAAACTCTGAACATACTCCTAGGATAATTTGTTTTGTATCCGTCTCATTTGTTGCTTGGTGAGTTCTTCAAAGGCAGAGCCTCTTCTCAAACCAGCCAAGCTGACATGGATTAAAAGCCTGCTATATTCAAAGTCTCTTGAACCATATCATTTTTTTAGAACAAATTTGCAAATTTGGTTATTGAGAGACAGAATCCTCAAGATGGGTTATGGCCATATCATTAGAATAGTTGCTCAGAAAACAGCCTTTCACATGCTAAATAGAGTACCAGGTATATTTTTCCACTTTGTAAATTAAGAGACATTTAAGGCCAGAGAATTTTCCACTATGGCCTTAGTATGTCCTTGTCTCCCACAGCTGTTCTTCTCTACTCTTAATAAAATCAAATTGCCCAAACAACGGCTGCTAACTCACATGTACAATTCCTCCCTCTTCTGAGAACTGTCTTGATCCAGCTATTCCCGAAACCAGTTGAACTTCAGCTAACCCCTTCTGCTAAAAGCCCTATTAAAATCTTCTGTCCTGCTTCCCCTAAGTTAGAACACTCCTTCAGAACATTTTCTTGTCTGGTATTTTTGAATAAAGCCTTATGCTAACAGGCTTTGGTTGATTTTCTTCACTACAGAAGGCAGTAGAGTATAATGAGAATGATTATTTTAAAATCTTAAACCAATGTATTTAAATTTTTTTATTATAAAATATTTCACTGAAACAAAAGAATACATGAAATAACCAATTTAGTTTTTATTCTCTGTAACCAATTTTAGCTTTCATTCTCTGTAAATCTTGTTGCCCTTCAGCTCCTTTTATATTGAATCAAGAACATTCAAGCTTCTTTAGAAAGTCAGAAACCACTTAGACTAGAAGGGTCAGTGCTCAGTTTTGAGTTTCAATAGCCTAAAAAACATTAGTGAGGCAAAGTCTTAGAAAACAGATTTTGTTCAGTAGTCCACTCCACTCCTTCAAATTCTTAAAACTTTTCTTATCTAGCAAAGCTCAGCGAGGTGAACATAAAGTTCCACTAGAGGCCTTACTGTAGAGAAGATTGAGGATATGACAGAGAAGGTTCTGAGGGAATGAGACCAGGGTTAGGAATTTGCCTGGATCACAGAAAAGAGACCCCGTTCATCCCTCTAGTTCTCAGGCCGGGAAGAAGGGGGGACTGAAAGAAGAGCATACATGTGTTCCACTTCCATATGGAACTCCGGGGTGGGGGGAACCTCACATACCAATACAGATGGCAGTACCATGACACAGAAATGGTGGCTTGGTGTGATTCTGCAAAGGGAGAGCCTGAGTCAATGTCACCCATCTGCCATGGCCTCCACTTGGCTATAGAAGATCCATGAATTTCCAAGGGTTCTGTAACACCACACAGAACTGCTGAGGGGACTGGTGTTCTGGAATAATCTTGGTGATAGTACATCCCAGAGTATGGGAGGCTTAGCATGGAGCAATGGTAATGCCAATGCTCAACAGTTGCTGCCAATATGAAGCCAAGAAGACCTGGCAGTGGCCACTACACCTCAGTAAATACCAGGAGTGTGTCGAGTAATTAAGGGGTGATGACTGAGTGAAGGTCACTGAGTATCCCAATGACAGCACAGGACCCATGCAGCCCCTCCTCATTACTAGCATATAATGTCAGCACCCCATTGTACCCAGATGGCATCTAGGAGGAAGAAAAGAAGGAGAATGAGATCAAAACTCTGAAAAGTCTGTGAAATTAGCAAGAAAAGAAGACTGAGCTACCTTTAACCAGCAAGTTGATTTCTGTTGTTGTTCTGTTACTCCCAAACATGGTTAGGGGTCAGGGGAATAGGTTAGTGAAATAAATTTTGTTTTTTGTTTTGTTTTTTTTAAACTATCTGAGTTGTAGAGTATACATTCAAGCCCTCCAGTTAAAATAGCATAGTGGTTAAGACAAGTGATCTGGGGTCAGGTTTGGGCTTCAAATCCTGGATCACTTTTAGCAGGAGTTGAAATCCTTTTCTTTTTGGTTTTCACCCAGGGGTGCAGCTCTGTGCCTTACAAGAAATCTATGATTTATGGAAGAATCTACACTCTCTTAATGTGACTGCCTCTCAGACATCAGAAGACAACCTCACATCACCTGTGAGTCTGCTATTCTTTCTCCTACTCTCCCAGAACCTCCCCCCATGCTCATATCATCTGATTCACAGTCCCTTGCACGGCTCTCCGCTGAAGTGTTTTCCCTTTGCACCACACTCATTCCACACTGGTGCACATCACTGCTTCACATGACTTCTCTTTCATCCTCAGTTTTGATCGGAATGGTTCTTTTCATTCCCTTGAAATCCTCATCTTTGACTCAAACCCCTTATAGAATGACTGCAGAATTTAGTTGGCCTGTCAAGAGAAAGAGTTTTGGCAGTTGTGACTCAACTACCCAGATGCTCACCATTTTCCCTTGTCTCCGTTAAGTTGGTAAATTTAAACAAAGAGATGAACTGAATTAAGAGGTCAGCTGTGGGGTCCAAGTGCCCTGGTCAATCCTTCTCTATAAAGCAAGGGTAGAAAAATAGGAGAGGAAGGCCAGGGTCTGCATGTCCCAACACAAAACCCTACATCCTTTCCCCTTTCTCCTAATCAAAAAAGATGACTTTCCATTCTCTTCATTCCCTGATAAGAAGGAAGAAGCCACCATGCTGCTAATGGGACTCTCTCATTATACTTCCAGGTGTCACAACATTTAAGTAGTACACAATTTAAATATCACTCCCCCACTTTTTTTTTTTCACTCTTGGAATTCTCTTTGCAATTAATTGAAATCTGTACCCCAGGATTAGATATTCCCAGAATTAGATGCCAATTTCATTCTGATATAGCTTTTCCTTGACCATGGGACATGGTATTTATGATAAAGAAGTTTCTAAAATCAGTTCAGGGCACTGGTTAGAGAGTGTCTTGGAACCCGAATGCCTGCATTTGAATTCCAGCTCCTCCACTTATAACCAGTGGGCAAGTCACTTAATCCCTGTGCAACTGTATCTATCTTCAAAATGGGGGTAATAATAAAGTCACCTCATAGTCCTATTGTGAGCATTAAATGAGTTACTAAAGTGCTTAGACCATCTACTCAATCAAATCATCAAGGACCTTGAATTATGTAGACAGATTTTCAACAAGCGATAGTCATCTTGTTTCCTTTAAAGTTATACCAATAAGCTAGTAAATTATTTAGATACAGGAAGAATACTGCATTAAGAGTCAGAAGAACCAGACTTGAGTCCCTGACACTGCCCCTGGATAGCAAATTTTATTTGTCATTTCAGTGCTTCTGTTTCTTCATCTGTAAACGTGAGATAGTAACATTACCTGGTAGTGACTGAGAAGTTTATAGGACAATTTATAAGGAGCAGCATATGAACAGCAAAGCATTGTACAAATGCAAAAGACTGTTATCATTATTAATTGTTATCATTTTTCTCACATTTCATTATACATCCAGAGACTTCTGTAAGATATCCTGCCACCTAGAAAGCAATAGATTACTTTCTTCAACTCTCTTTTCTAGACTCAAAGGAAACTTCTTTGCATTTCCTTGGTATTAGAGCATTTGGTATTTACTTCAATGTATTTGTAAAACACTGCATGGCCCAACTGCCAAGGTCAGAAGTTGCCTATAATGTCTACTTTAGTTTCGTCTATTCAAATGTCTGAGCTCTTCAAGAAGTATGTTAAAATGGCAAGGGAGAATAAAACACTTCTAGGAAGGTCTCCTGTGGCTTCAAAGACTGTGTCCTTTCCTAGGGAAGGAACTTGAGCTTCAATATATTTTGCTTTGGATCTCAGACTCCATCTTGCCTCCGGACTCTGCTCAAAGACCACAGTCTTGACCTTTGTCATTTATTTCCTTGAATTATCTGCAAAAGTCATTCTAAAATGACTTTTAGCCAAACATTTTTTCCACCAGTAAATCTTGATATAATCAAAAGCAAAGGTTTTGTTTATGCTGTCTGGGCAATGAGTAACATCTCATATTCCATAGTTAAGGACTATTGCATCCTCAAGAATAAGAATGACCTGCTTTATATCACATGAGCCATGCCAACTAGAAATCACCCTGAAAGTCTTATAGTCTTCATAACTTTATTGGGTTCTCACTCAAACAAAAATCTCTCTGTTTCTGATTATTTTGCCCCAGATGTACCTGGAGCATAATTTCAAGCTGAATCTCATTTTCTTATTTCCTGTCCATATTTCTAACTTCCCCAGACCCCCCTGGACAATTTATCTATTGCACTAATATTTGCAGTTAAAGAAGTATAGACTTGTTCCTTTTTTGTCTTTGGGCTCAGGAAATATCTCCAATCATTTTTCAATCATTTGTGGTCCACAGAGAGCCAAAACATGCCTTTTCTGGGGAAATCTAATCCACATGTTTATGATTAATTTATATGTAAGTCATTAAATTGGTGTTTCTAAGACATTTCATTTGGCAAGCTCTCTTTCACCCTTCAAATCCCCTCTCAAGTCTTATTTGAGTTGGTATGGAACCACCACAACCAGATGCTTCTCAGAGCTAGAAAAACCCTGAATATATCTGAGATGCCATTCTGTAGGAACAGAACTACTCTTTGTAGTTGCTACACGGCTGCCTGAATGGTTGGTGACTTACAGTATAGAGAATGATTAAGGAATTTATAATCAGTGTCTCCTTAGTCAGGGGTTGTAATTGTGCCTCAGTGGGACATGCTTCTAATTGCTTATTCACCCCAAATCAAGCTCATTTCAATGTAATTCAGCAAATTTAATAATCTTTCCTTAGGTACTGATTATGTGCCAGGCACAATAAGTCATAATATTCCTTGCCTTCAGTTTTCTCATTGTCTAAAAGGATGGACTGACCTGTATATTTATAACTATGATGGACAGCATTGTATAGTGAGGACCAAGGATAACATATAATCAAAGTGCTACAAGAGAATGAGAGTAAGAGACTCTTACTGGAGACATTGGAGAAGGTGGCAATGAACATGGACTTTGAAGCAAAGTCTTGGGTGTGTTGATGGTAATAATGAGTAGGGGTGATTCCAGTAGAAGATATGCCAGGAGTACCAGGAGTACCTGGTTAGAAACAGGATGAGAAAAATAGGGCAAGTCCAAATTATGGGAAGCCTTGAATGCCATGCTTAGGAATTCAGGGCAGTATGTAAACAATAAGGATTCAACAAAGGTTTTTGGAGAAGGGAGATGATATGACCATGATTCTACTGATACTGTGGAAGACATAATAGAAGTGGGAGAAACTACAAGCAAGAGAAACATGAGGAGGCTACTGTGATGATCCAGTTGAGCTATAGAGGTTTCAAATGATAAGAGACCAATGACAGCGGATGGCTTAGCTTTGAGACACACTGCTGAGACAGATTCCAAAGGGCTTAGAGATGAACAAAATATCAAAATTAGGTGGGCTGTCAGTGATCTCCTGGTAAATTACCAAAACTCTTTGGACCCTTGTTTCCTCAACAGTAGAAAGATAGTCTTCCCATTTGTTTTAAGGGTTAAAAAACATGGTATGAAATGATCTATTTCTGAGCATATAGCAGGCTCTTGCTTCATGGTAGCTCAGAAGATGAAAATAATAATGAGGTTATGAACTAGGATTTCTTGAACAATTCAACACCCATGCTACTGGGTCTATGAACCTTTTATGGTTCTATTCAGAGGTCTTTCACATATATGCTCTCTATAAACATCTAGTTATTGGCTCATTTTAAAGGTAACCAGTCATTACTGAGATGTGTGGTAGTTAAAGCAATCATTAGCAAAAAGGCTGTTTCCTAAAGGGAAGCTGAACTGCTAAGTAATAATCAGAAACACCTTTAAGACCATCTGTGGGTAATTAGCACATTAGGCTAGTGATTCCCTATCCTGGTTTGAGACAACCCAATTCAGCAGAAAATTTCTGAGTGTCTATTAGGTACTGACAGTGGATTGGTTGCTAGAGGAGGTAGAAGATCAGTGTATCAAGTTCCTACTTTCAAAGAACTTATATTTTAGAAAGGGAAATATGACAAGTTTGCAAAAGACTAAGTATTAATAGATAACAGCATGCCTACTAAATGTATAATGGGATATAGATAAAATGTTAATGAGATTTAAGAGCAGGAGAAAAAACATTCACTTAGAAGAGTTAAAGAAAAGCGCCAAAAGGGGTTTGATCTGTGAGACAGACCTTGAACAATAGCTGGGCTTTTTGCTGGATAGAGATATTGAGGAAGGCAACTATGGGCTACAGAAGAACACCAATCATGCACTCACACACGCAGTCCCACTTTTATTCAACAAAACTTTATTGAGTGTCTACTACATTTGAGGAAGACAGGGATTACTAAAGTTTGTGTACCCAACATTTCACAGTCTCTTTCAACTCAAATGTTTCTCTCCTTCATGGGAGAGGAGAAGAAAAAGAGATGAACAGGTGAATTTATAATACAATATGATCATTATTTTATAAAGGTCCTGCTGATGGAAACTTTAATCAAATGCTATATATATTGGGGTCTTCTAGAGAAACAGAACCAATAATCAATAGAGTGTCTATGTGTGTCTGTCTATCTAAGAGTTTGATTTTTAAGTAATTGGGTCACATGACCATGGAAACTGGCAAGCCCAAAGTCTATAGGGTAGGCCAGTGGGCTGAAGACCCACGGAAGAGTTATATTGCAATTAGAGTCTAAAGTCAGTCTGCTGGCAGAATTATTTCTTGCTCAGAGGAAGTCAGTTTTGTTTCTATTAAAGCCTTCAACTGTTTGCACAAGGTCCGCCCACATTATGGAAGATAATCTGTTTCATTCCAAGCCTACTGATATAAATGTTATCTCATCCAAAAAGTATCTTTACTGAAATATCTATAATAATGTTTGACCAAATATGGGCTAGCCAACTTGATATATAATATTAATCGTCACACTCTGTGAAACAATGGAAGAAATTTGGTCCCAGCCTCTGTCAGTCAGATTAATGAGAGTGGTTGACAGAGTGGCACACTCAAGTGTAAATATGAGTTCAACCAAGAACATTAAGCCAAGTGGATGGATTATTGGGAGAGGCAGTTGGCCACCAGCCCCAATTTTTGCTGCATGTTCTTGGTGAGGGTGTTATACAGCAAGGCTTATCTATCTTCTGATAAAGAGCATCTTATGTAGCTCCTCACACAGGTGATGAAGTGGGTCAAAGTGGCCACAGATGAAAAGCCCCTTCCCCTAAAAATGGCAAAGACTTTGAACAGACACTTCTTCCAAGAAGATTCATAAATGGTCAAGAGGCAAATGAAAAGATGCTCAGCATTATTAGTCATTAAGGAAATGCAAAATCAAAACCACTTCATATTCACTAGGATTTTTCTAAGTCACCATTCTCTAATCAAAAGACAGACAATAGTAAGTCCTGGTGAGGAGATGGAGAACCTAGAGCCATCATACATTGCTGGTGGGAATACAAAATGGTGAAATCACTTTGGAAAAGAGTTTGGCAACTCCTCAAATAGTTAAATGCATGACTCAGAAGATCCATTCCATGGTGTACACCCAAGGGGAATGCAAACATATGCCACATATGCACTAATGTTTTCTAGTGGCATTTTTCATCACAGTCAGAAAGCAGGAACAGTTCTACTATCAACTGATAAATAGAGCAATACATTGTGATGTATCTACACAGTGCAAATACTATTCAGCAACAGAAGGGAATGAAGTAGTGACACATGCTACAACAAGGATGAACCTTGACAATATAATGGTAAGTGGAAGAAGCCAGTCACAAAAGGCCATCTATTGGGTGATTCCATTTACATGAAATATCTAGAACAGGCAAATCGAGGAAGATAGAAAGTAGCTTGATGGTTGCGAGGGGCTGGGGGGAAAGGAGAATGAGGAGTAACTACTAATAGGCATCGGGGTCTCCTTTTTGGGTGATATTCAAAAACAGATTGTGATAATGGTTGTACAGCTCCATGAATATACTGAAAACAATCAAACTGTACACTTTTAAAGAGTATTTAATGGTAGGTGAGTTTATCTCAATAAAGCTGTTATTTTTTAAAACCCTAAATTAATGTAAATGCAAAGCCTTGCTTACTGGTAGGGAGTTGCTCTCTCCCTCAAGGCCCCCATCCTTCATGCCCCTCTATCCTAGCTTTAGCTGTTTTAAGAAGAAAAATGACTAGAGGTGGGACTGAGGTCTCCCTGTCTCCATGGGGACCAAAATCCATATGCATACATTCAAGTATGTGAGAAACTTCAGGGAGGAAGGAACTCAACTCTCATGGCTCTGTTAGATTCAAGTTCCCAAGTCACTATCCTATCCATTTCGTTGGGGAGGAGAGCTCTTGAATTCAGCTAATAAGGTTTGGGCAAGGTTCCCAGTAGGGAAAATAAATCTAAAGTGACCTTGTGGGTGAGACCCATGGGACCAATTCAATGTCCTGTTGTTGTGGCTTCCAACATACATTCTCTACTAAATGTATATTGGCATTGATGCTTTACATGCTTGTGCTGTGAATGCTCATAATGTCCAGAGGGGATTGTTCTGATTGAGGAGAGTCACATGTAGAGAAGTAGTGGGACATGTAATAGGAATATTCACATGGAATAGGCCACGTAAATCACTCCCCAACCTACCTCCCAATTCCATCTTGAGTGGTCCCAGGAGGAGAAAGGAAATCACAACCTTGATTAAGGTCTAAAAGGCAGCGTAGATAGTAAGAGATGCAATATCTCAATACTACAGCCCTGTGTGTCCAGGGGAATGGGAATTGGAGACTTATGTTAGATTATTACCAACTGAATTCGGATGTTACTTCTATAGCCCCCGCTGTTCCAGCCATTGTAACCATAACTGAATCTGCTGCACAGACTGAGGGCATTTGGCACACTCTCTTGGACACTGCCACCACCTTCTTTCCTATTCCATTTGGCCTCAAGGCCAAGGGTCTGTATCAGGTTGTATTCATGGCAAAGCCTTGTTTGCAGTACTTTCCAGGAAGATTAATGAAGGGACATTACTGATCTTTTGTCTTTCAGAGCTGTCCTAGGACCTTCCTTAAGGAAGCAAATGCCCTGGTGTGGCTCTCCCAAACAATTTATTTGACTTCTCGATCTGCAATTATCCATCATCAGAGGGCTAATCATCACAGGATGGTCCAGTTCCTGCACTGCTCATGGTCCCAGGGTTTTAAAGGTTTTAGTGGTCCCACTATCAAGGAGGTAGATGTATGCACATATAATAATGGGGCAAAGTGAAAACTACCTTAAGAGCAGTAGACCCTCTATATTGCTCTTTTAATACATTCAATATAGGCAGTGAAACTAACCTACTGCTGCATGAAATTGAAAACTTGTTCTTTTCTTTTTATTCATTGTTCAGTAAAAATGTAAATCTGTAAGAGTCAGCCACTGTTAACTACCAGGTTTTATCTCCTGGATCATTTTATTTTACCTTGAAGCCAGCTTTTCTGTTTCCTCATGGCCACAACCTGAATTCTTGACTTGACAAAGCTGTGGCAGAACCACAAGAAAGAAACAAGTAGTAATGAAGAATCCAGAACTCAGAACCACTGGCTCTACCTTGCTATGTTCCCTTGAGCAAGCTCCTGGGCCTCTCTCGACCTCAGTTTTCTTCTCTGCCAAACAGGTTTGGTATATCTGTCCTACCTATCTTATCAAGAAATTGGAAAGGCCAGATGATTTAAGGGATGGACATAAGCTATGGAAACTTATAGCAGGACATAAAGAATAAAGTCAAAGAAGCCAAAGAAGAAAACTATTATTGGATAGCTATATGGAGTAGGAAATGATATTTGAAGGATTTTGGATTCTAAAACAGTCTCTATGTGCCAACTAATATTATCGTAACTGAAATATTTTCTGTTACTTATAATTTTTAAGTAGTACCTACTTTTGAGGATGGCTGTTTCCCACATGTTCCCATCTTTCCCAAGATATTAGAATTTCATCCAATTCCAAGGAATAATTTTTGTGTATTTAGAATAGATAACAGTGGTCACATTATTATGTACTTATTAAATGTCAGGCACTGTCTTAAGTCCGTGAGGCATAGATTATTAGCATCACTATCATACAGATGATGGAAGATGAGGAATCTGCCAAATGTGATACAGCAAGTAGGCAGGAGATTGGAATTCACACCCACATCTAATCTGACTCCAGAGCTCAGTCTCTTAAGCACCAAGCTCTACTCCCTCCCAGTGTGCACACAACACCTGATGGTAAAAACTTACCTTCCCTATTGCCATTACTGAGCAGTGCACTGCAACCCCTAGAATCCCAGTCACTGAGCATCTTTAGAGTGCAGGGAAGGATTGCCTGGGAGAAGGGCTACAGGTGATAAAAATATAGGAAGGGTGGTTTCTGTTTTCAAAGAGCTTACAGTCAGAGAGAGGAGGTTAGATGCACCCAAACAACTCTGATAACAAAAGAAAGTGTAAGCTGCTATAACAGGGCTACAAGAATCTTAAGAAAAGAGGGATTCCTCCCTGAATGATTTAAAAGTGAAATACTCTTATTTAAAGATTTTTGGTTTTTTTTTTTTGCTATTTAATTTAATTTAACTTAATATTTTTAAGAGTAATTAATTAATTAATGAGCAAGAGAAAGAGAGTACAGAGATGGGTGAGCAGAGGGAGAGAGAGTCTCAAGCAGACTCCACATTGAGCACAGACCCCAACGTGCTGGACTAGATCCTACCACGCAAGATCATGACCTGAGCTGAAACCAAGAGTCAGACACTTAACTGACTGCACCACCCAGGCACCCCTTTATTCTTATTTTAAGGTTTTATTAATATAAGTTCGGCTGGGAGGTCTGTCTGAAGATACTGTTATGGAAGTCTTAAAGATGAATCAGAAAACCTCAGAGCTAAAGGGGATCTTGATGATCACATTCAACACCCTAATTTGACCTAGAGCACCCAGTACCCCAGGGTGAATGAGTTGGTGGCAGAACCTGATATCAGATCTAGAAATCCTGCTCTTCCTTCTATCCTAAGGCACTCCTTCCTCTCCTTCCTTTCTATGGTCTCAGGACCACAGGGCAAGGAGCTTTCTCAGGAGCATGTATTCTTTGGGTAATTATTATCACAAATGTCCACTCGGGACATGTTGCACAGGTCTTCCCCAATTCTCCCTTCCAGCTCCTTCCCTCCAGCCAGTAGGAATCTCTCTACTCAGAGATCTCTCTCTGGAGATACATACTGAGGGAACAAGACAGACCTTCACATCACTACCTACTGGCTAGAGTCTCCAAGGCTTTATGTGTTGTCACTCCAGATTGTAAACACAGAGAGAGAACACAACTTTATTCTTCATGTCTCAGAACAACTAAAATGGTGCGTTGCTTTCATATATGTCACAGCACCCTAATATGGGAACATTAAAAAATTATCACTGGCATTTTTAAACATACACAAAAATAGAATAGTACGACAGATTCCCATATGTTCACTGCAAGCTTCCACAAGTGACATCATTCTGCCATTCTTGTCCAAAGCCTGAAGAGGTGACCAAAGGTGCCCATGGAGATGGCCAGCTCAGTGGCAGGGAGACACAGTAGGCATTAATCTCAGCTGAGGATTCTAGACAGAGGGGCAGGCGGTGGGATATACTACCATTAGTCTCACAGAAGGCAAAACGGTTTGCCAAGTGTAGAGTAGGGACCAGGTAGGTGCAGGGAGAGCCCGAGATAAGCTGAATCAGGCAGTTCACTGGCTGGCTGTGGCAGGCTGTGGGTAGACCAGGCCTCAGGGTGGTCTTAGAGGCACTGCAGGACCTCTGATGTGCAGCTGGGCCTCTCCCTATAGCAGCTTTTGCAGACACTACTCCTCCCTCTGAGAGAATGCGGTGCTCTCCCACCAGCTCCTCTGGTGGCTGCCTCTTCCTCAAAGACTGCCTTGACAACACTTTCTAAAGCACTATCCTTTCTTTATTATTTTTCAATTTAGCAGGCTGCTTGCTTCCTACACACCAGTCTGAATTTTGTAATTAATTATTTGTTTACTTGTTTATTTTTAGTTTTCACTACTAGGCTGTAACCTCCAATGAGGAAGGGGTCTTGCCTTTCTCCTTCACCTCTATTTCCTCACAAACTGGAACAGTATCTGGTAAATAACAGTCAATAAATATTTGTCAAATGAATTAATGATAGACCATATTAAAATTTTGTTACTATCTTGATTGGTGACGCAAAGGTTGAGCACAAAAGAATAGAGAAAAGGGGAAGGGTAATTTCTGATTTAAGCAGGGTAAATGGAAACTTCTAGCCCAGTGGTGCTCAAATCTGGCTGCATGTTGAAATTACCTGGGGAACTTTAAAAAGTACCAACACTTGGCATTCTCTATAGACCAGCTGACTCAGAATTTCCAGAGGTGGTACTTACGCACTGGCATTTTTTAAAAGCCCCCTAGGTGACTGTAATGTGCATAAGGCTTGAGAATCACTGTTCTAATGAAGAAAGGCTATAAGGATTTTGACATTAAGATGAGAGCAGTGAGTTCTGGAGTAGAAGACAGGTCTGCTCAAGTTCGATTTAGAGTGAGTCAAAATGATGTGTTCTAGTCAATCCTTTCAATGCTTAAAAACAAACCAGAGGAGTGCCTGGGTGGGTCAGTCAGTTGAGTGTCAGACTCTTGGTTTCAGCTCAGGTCATGATCTTGGGTTCATGGGCTCAAGCCCTGCATCAGGTTCTGCACAGAGCACAGAGTCTGCTTGAGATTCTCTCCCTCTTCCTCTGCCCTTCCTGCTGCTCATGTGTACCCTCTCTCTCTAAAATAAATAAGTGAAAAATCTTTTTTTTTTTAAATTTTTATTTATTTATTTGACAGAGAGAGATCACAAGTAGGCAGAGAGGCAGGCAGAGAGAGAGGGGGAAGCAGGCTCCCTGCCGAGCAGAGAGCCCGATGCGAGGCTCGATCCCAGGACCCTGAGATCATGACCTGAGCTGAAGGCAGAGGTTTAACCCACTGAGCCACCCAGGCGCCCAAGTGAAAAATCTTTTTAAAAACCCCACCAAATCAGAGATGAAATAAACAGAGATGGATATTAGTTGAAAGTAAGCTACCTAATGATGGATAGTTTTTAAAAATTTATAAATAGTGTAGTGTATTTAAGTAAGAATTAAAAACAAAATTGGGGTGCCTGGATGGCTTATTCGTTAAGTGTTTGCCTTTGGCTAGGGTCATGATCCCAGGGTCCTGGGATCGAACCCCACATTGTGCTCCCTGCTCAGTGGGAAGCCTGCTTCTCTTTCTCCCTCTCCCACCGCTTGTGTTCCCTTTCTCACTGTGTCTTCTATCAAAAACATTTTTTAAATCTTTAAAAAAAAAGAGTTAAAAACAATATTTATGTGCATATGTCCTATTTCTATTTTAAAAGACTTCTGTTTTTATTTACGCAAGCAACAACAAAATATAACTGAGTTTGAGAGAACATCATGTATTATCTTTGGCTCTCAGGTCGCTTCTATCAGAGTCCTACTCATTGGTTCCTAAATGTCATAGTCAGAGCACATTGTGCTTGGAATAGATGCTTAAGAAATAACTTTAAATTTGTCATATATGGCACTCACCAGAGATCTTTCCAACCCACCAAAGCGCATTCTGTTTCTTCTCTCCTCTTTTCTCTTCCTCTCTCCCTCCCTTCCTCTCTTTCCTTGTCAGATTATTTTTAGATAATGTTCTTTCTAATGTTTTAGGCGAACTGATGGGGTTAGGTGAGGTGCAGCTTTTCTCATTTCCAGAGCTTGCCTTGCTCCTCCATCATGTGAAGGTTGCTTCGAGGATGGCACCCTGCTCCTGAGCTCAAAGGCTATGGGGCTGTAATTGCTTCTTCTCCCTAATTTATTTAGGTTGCTGCACGCCTTGCTGTCACTGCAATCCCTCAGTACTGCAATCTGGGAACAATATAAATGGTTGATGGCGGAGAGAGATTTTCAATTGTTGCTTCTCAGTGATTCACATAATGTGCTGTCATTAGCACTTCCATGTGACATATAGTGGTTTCCAGGGCTTATTGGGCCATTTATAAATACCAGATGAAGGTGTTAGAGCTGGTATTGCCGTGTGGTTATTGCCTTAATTGCCTTCACTGGGAAAGGTGGCAGCATCTTCTCAGGAGGAAAATAAATTGTAATTTTTAGTTTGGCTTTAACCATTTGCAGTCAGTTCCTCTCAAGGGCAAGAATCACAGCTTTCCTTTTTCCTTCCTTTGTTTTTCTTCTAATTTTCTAGTAATTTCATTTTTGCAAAAAATATCTACCCTTTACACTTTAGTTACCACTATCTGAGTTGATTTCCAGATTATCTATACAAATATTCAAATGTATTTTTCCCCACAGTTAAGTTCGCATTATTAATGATAATTATTACTGAGACTTACCACATTTTACACTTACAAAGTGTAATGGCAGCTAATATTTATTGAGCATTTACTATGTGGTAAAAGATACACAGGCATTGGCTTGTTCAATCCTTTCCAACAACACTGTGAGCTAGACACTATTGCTGCCTTCATTTTATGAGGGGAATTTGATATTTACTGAGGTTTAGAAAGCCAGCAAACGGGAGAGCTGGGTTTGAAATGCAGGTCAGTGTGATTCCAAAGCCAATAGTTTTAAGCACTCCCTTTAAGCACTCCCCACCCTGAACCCCAGCATAGTCAGCAACCCCCTTTTCCAAGCAGGAAATGAAGACTCCAGCAACAGGAGCACTGCAGGGCTGCACTCAGTCCCTGCTTCTTCCCACTTGAGCGGCAGAGTTCCTTCCCCTCCCCTAGGCAGCCCCCAACGGGGTGAGCCCTTATAAGGGCTGAGGTATGCTACTGATACCGCATGAGCACCACTCAGGTTGATAAATAAGCAAAGGATGAGGACCGATAGTTAAAAATCAAAGGGACTTCTATTTAAAGCATTAGAGACAAAAGAGCTGCCTGCCTGGTCTGCTGGTGCAGGCACAAGCTCTGAGCTGGGAGGCCAGGGTTTAGAGGCACAGAAGAGGAAAGAAGCAAGTCATGTCCACTGGGCACGCAGCCCAGGAGCTAGGGCCACTGACATGAGCCAGCCTGGGTCCTAGTGATTGATCGTGCAGCGTGGATGGCCTTCCCTCAGCAGCCACAGGGCCCCACAAAGAAAGGCTGCTCATGGAGAAGTCTTTGTCAGGGCCTCTAATGAGAGGATTGGGTTTCACATCACAGCTACCCCGAAACAGGTACGCTCTGCTTCTTTCATCTTCCTGATGGCTCCCACGGGAATGAAAAGAAAAAGAAAGGAAGCTACACCAAGAAACAGGTCACAGGCTGGTTTGGCTAGGTTTTGTACCTCCCCCGCCTCACCACCTCCAGATAAACAGCTTTGAATTCTTTAATTTTCACACACCCTGTGTGGCCACCGGACAGCAATGGGGAAAGCTTTCCTAAGAAATTTTTCATGATCCATCCACTGTGACTCTCTGGAAAATGAATGCCCCTGTCCCTTTGCGTGTACTATTGCCTTTGTTTAGAAGATCCTCCCCAGACCCCAAGTTCTTCTTCCTATGACTAACTTGTCCTTCTTCAAGATCCAGCTCAGGCACTGTCTCCTCCAAAAAGCCTTCCTCAATGTCGCATACCTGCCCTCCACACAGGCTGGCTTCTGTTCCTCCTCTGTCCTGCTAAGGCACTTCTGCCTCAGTCCCTGCTGATTCCTCTGTCTCCCATCAACATTGTAAGCCCCTTCAGGGCAGGGACTGTGTCCCTAGGGCGCAGCACAGTATCTAGCATACAGAATAAGTATAAGAAGTGTTTCTGAATGAATGAATCATGAATGATAAATGAAGTAGGCTGGGATAATATTTGCTTAACTATTTAAAGCACTTGATTTTTTCAAAACAGTCTATTTTTCTTTTAAAAACAACTTTTTTTTTCAGATAAAAAAGCAGTAATGCTGACTGCAGAAACTTTATATATATAAAAAAAAAAATCCACAAAGAAGAAAATTAAAACTGTAATTCCACTGCCCAAAGAAAACCACCTTTATCATTTAGATGTATGAAGAGATTCCAGTAATTTTCTTTGTGTATGAATATATATGAAATTGGAATCCTATTGTCCTCCCTAATTTTCTTAAGGATTGTAACAGTATCTTTTGGAGGCAGATAGAAAAGATGTTTTTATTGCATTTAAGTGATGAGAAAAAGGAAAGCAAAAATACCTATCTTGTATCAAAGACACATATTAATGGCAGAGTCAGGAATAGCAGCCCTGAATCTTGTTCTAGTCCCAGGCTCCTGCTGCTCCCCATGAGGCCTCCTGCATAAGCGGTATTGTTCTTACAAAAAGAAATTGTGCATTAACCAAACATCAATGGAACAAGGGTTTGTAACTGGACATTCTTCCTCAAGAAAGGGACAGATTTAAGCTGATCCTCTGTCTGCATTGCAGCTGTGTGGTGCATAAGAGTGATGTCTAACATTTCTAAGCACTTGGGAGCTCATTCCTGGGAAAGGCTACCAGCAGAGTTAGGCAGGCACCATTAAGATTCAGTTTCCTTCCAGTAGTCACATGACATCTGAACAGTGATGGCTTGGCGAGAGCATGTTGCTGTGGGAACCACAGCCATTGTTTTGATCCCACCATAAACTATCGGGTAGTACACCAGTCCATGACCACTGCCTGTACTCCACAACAGTGTAAATAGTAAGTGCTCAATAAATGTGCATTTGGCTGAACTGAATGTTTATTATTATTCAGCAGTGACAGTTGGCAAAAACGAAGGTGACATCAAATATAAATCTCGCCACCACGATACCCAGTATAGAAAATGCAGTCCAGTGTGAACTAGCCTTCTGTTTTATTCTAAATAGAGAACTAAACTGTAATTCCCCAAACAGAAACACATGCTAGACTGTTAGCTCTGCAGATGAGGGAACCACAGCTTATTTATCTGTGTGTCCCCAGAATACCTAGCACAGAGCCAGACACATTTGAAGTGTCAATGTCTTTTGAATTGAATTATATTTGCTTGGCTGGCGTGGGAGTTAAAAAGATGTTGACTAGTAATTCACCATTCCTTTCCCTGCAAGCACTGTAAATCAAGCTTTTAAAAAAAGCAGAAAGCTAAATTCCAAAACCCTCTCTTAGGAGAAATGCCCACGGCTGGTGGGGTCTGGACTATGTCCACCAAATGTGCAGATCTCTTCTGCACAAACATCACTTACTCCCGAGGGAGCCCCTGACTGGCTGACTGGCTGTGGAGACTCACACATTCCCTCTTTCCCAGTGGCAGGAGGGTCAGGGGCAAGGGATGGGAGTCGATGATGAAGCACTGCTGAACTAAATGTTCTCCTCTTCCCAGGAGAGGGAAACTCTCCAACAGTAGGAGTGTTGGCACTTTTCTAGAAGAACAACCATAAAGAACCTGGGATGTAGTTGGAAATGATCTTTTCTGAAGACAAGTTTCTTTTTTAAAGGCCACCCTCATCTTCCCTCTTATCTTAGACTAAAAGGGTGCTATTGGAATTACTTTGCCAGAGCTGCTAGAATCCCACAAGCTGGGATCAAAGTCGACTGGCAGGTGACGGGGTCCTCTGGGATAAGCACTGGGGAGCCATTAGGCCATATCCTCACTTTTTCTAAGTTTATCGAAGAGAAGTGACAAAAACAAAAACAAAACAGTGTTTGCTAATAAGATCCATTCCTTAAATACTGAGCTGAGTTTAAAGAAACTGAAATAGAAATTACTGATTTTTCTGGGAGACAATCAAAGCACAACTTACCGATCCCCTAAGCTCTTAACAAACTCTCTTGGAGATTTCATCACCATGTAAAATCCACAGGTTTTTATTGGCAACGTTTGATTATGAACTGCACAACCCTCTGAGGTGGTGCCAGTACAACTCCCAGGTCTGCCTCCATTACTCATTCCAAGGTCCTGTTGGCAAAGTCTGTTCAGCCGGTGCCCTGGCCTAGCCTCCTACATTCTTTCTGGGGGAGACTTGGGACACACTCTCCCAGCTGTCAAGTGCTCTACTTATAAGGTGCAGAATTTATTAGTGCAAAGAAAGATAAAAAGAAAGTCTGCTACCTTATGTGCTTTTATGTTCAGCTTCTTTACTACAATTTGGTGTTTCCAGAAATACAGCTGCCCAGCTTACTGGAGCCTTTGTGCTGAATCAGTGGGACTTGTTTTAGCTTTGCATGGACCTGAGTGAGCTCTGCAGCCACCACCTATAACTGAAGTCTCTTGTGCCATGCTTTGAAAGGAAGTTACCCACAGCAGCTCTCATTTGAGGAGAACAAAGCCATGAGGACTTGCATTTTTAACCAACACATGGCCAGCAAAGGCACACAGAGTTGACATGGAACCCAGGTTTGTCCATCTCTGGAAATCCAGCTTGTCTGGTCACCCAAAGACCATCTTTTTCTAGCCTAGGACTTTCTTCTCTCCCATTCCTAAACATGCCTGTTTCCATCTCCAGAACCAACTAAGGCAAATACTGGCCTCAGAACACAGAACAGACAGCAAAGAGTACAACAAGGAAGAGAAATGAAAATGAAATTTAGAACTGCAAAACTCTGAGAGTCCCAGTTCCCAATACTTGTAGGACCTTGGATAAGCCACTTAATATCTTCATAGAACCCTAGTTTCTCTTCAGCAAAGTAAGTATAAATAGTTTCTCCCACCAGCCTCTCTTCATAGCAATTATAACAAAGCGCAATTATCTTGTTTATATGTTTATTTATTTTCCATTGCTCACTGTGCTTCTAGCTTATAAGCTCCAAGAGTTCAGGGATCTTGTCTTTTTGGTTCATCGAAGAGGCCCACTGCTAGGAATAATGATCAGCAAGTTGTATAAGATCAAGAGGAGCGAATGAGATTTGAGTGAGGGAGGGAATGAGGCAAGAAGGAAGGACAGAGAAAAGGAAGGACAGAATGGATGGAGCTTTATTGAGGTACCATGTATTAAAGTGGTCTGAAAATTATTAAGTATCACCCACATTATTAAAATAATGATAACTAATATTTGATGCATGAATTGTACCAGGGTGATATTTTAAAAATAAAAGCTAGATCATATTATTTCCCTGCTTAAAACCCTCCAGTGGCTTTTCATACTACATACAATAAAGTCAAACTCCTGTTAGCTTACAAAACCTTATGGGATCTGACCCCTTGTGGCCTCATGTCCAACCAGTCTCCCCCTTCTCTGCCAGGCCCCCATCACTTGGCATCCTTGCATCTCCTCAAACATGAAAAGTCCATTCTTGCTTTGGAACTTTGTGTTAGCCACTTCCCCTGCCTGAAAATTCTGCATGGCTGGTTCCTTCTTGTCACTGGGCTCGTGGCTTAAATGTTACCTTCTCAGAGAATTTGTCCTATACACTCACTCCAAAGCAGCCCTCACTGACTCCTTTTTATAGGACTCTACTATCTGTTTATTCATTTTTTTATTACTAGTCTCCTCCTCAGTGCCCAATGGTCAGTGAACATTTATTTTTGTGTAGCAGTATATTTGTTTAATGCTGACTCTTCATAGAGACTTTACTAATTATGGGCCCAGCACGCTTCCACTGCGCAACTCTGCTAGGCACGAGACTTTACTAATTATTATTTTGTTTTATCTCCACGGGTTTATAAGCTCAGATCAACAAACAAAAAACCATATGGTTACAACCTGAAAGTTCCCTCCCAACCGTACATTAGCCACCACAGAGCCCCTCCACCCCGCTCCCCAACACACACACTTGAGGTAGCCGGGCCCTGTGACTAAAAGCAACTGTGCCAGTCAGTTCTAATATTTGTGACTTACCTGGAGTCACATATGACCAGTGATACAATAATTACTTCATCCTCTAATCTATAGTGATTCTTTTGAAACATAGAAATGCTACCACTGGGCGCGAAACTGTTCTCTGTTCTGGGCTTGGAAGCCTCTTGTCTCAGGCAGGGGTGAAAATGAGGGGAATGCAGGGCCAAAATAGGCAGAGGGAAGCAAACAGCAGGAACACTCACTGGCCTCAGTTGAGTTTGCTTACTGTGGAAGAGTACTGGACTAGGGCACAGGGAAGCGGGTTCTAGAGCGGGTTCAGTATCTTCCTCTCCCCTCTACTCAGACTATCAGTTCCTCTGTTATAGGAGGTGCAACTGGATCTCCTCAAAGGGGAATCCCAGCTCTGACAGTCTATGAGCTAATGAGAGGAGTGTGACTTTTCTCTGTGACCATGATGTCTGTGAAAAAGGTAACCCGTGTAATATTTCTGACGAGCGCATCTTCTCGGAACTTAGTGGGATCTCTCTGATTGGCCAGTAGAGTCACCCAACAAACCAAGATCTCTGCTCT
Organism: Mustela erminea; assembly: GCF_009829155.1. Lineage (NCBI taxonomy): Eukaryota > Metazoa > Chordata > Mammalia > Carnivora > Mustelidae > Mustela > Mustela erminea. Next base: position 62,782,890 of record NC_045627.1, read on the forward strand.
TGCCAGTCTTCTTCAGCCTTCCCTTTCCTTCTCTTTCCTAGGGAAGTTGGTGTCCTGGGAAAATCCCCTCATTGTCACATAGGGATCAGCACCTAACTGCAAGTGCAATTCAGCCACTCCCTAAGAGATGGGTTCCTACTGCATCTGATCTCGGCCAAGATGCTCCCATCTGCTTTCAACATGTTGCGTCTGACGTTAACTAATGTCTTCTATTAGCATTAAAAGAAAACAATCTGGAAAAATTCACTCTCAAGCAGAGTTCAAACAGGCCACAAGTAGATGTGGAATCTCGACTGTACAAGGTTTGTTAAAATAATAGTAATAAATAAATACATACATGTATATATGTATATGCAAACATGCATTTGTATATATGATTGTGTATATATATATATGTGCATGTGAGTGAGTGTAGTGAAGCCGTAAGTCTGTGAAATGGGTCAAGAGAGCAAAGACATGATTGTTTCTGTCCAATTTATGAAATTACCTGGTTACAGAGAGAGGAGAAAAATTCTCCCAGTATGGAACAAGGTACGGTCAAAATACCTGAAAGACATGGAAGAGGAGTTGGGGATCTTTATCTCACACTTACTGGTAATGGGTTGAAATTCTGGTCCACCAGGTGATTATATCCATGGTCAAAAAATGAGTGTCGTATCACAACATCAATGCCCTGATTGGCCAGCATTCCTAAAGTGTTCAACCATCTAAAAAAGCATGAAAAAAAATGTTGCATCAATACATCTTAAAAGTTGCATGTAACAAGCTCTGTAGGGATTGGCTAACACACATACACACATACACCAACCCCCACTATGAAATTTACCTAGTACTTTACAGGAGAAGATTATTGTAAGCACTGAGTACACAGCTGGAAGACATTTTAGGGATTATCAAATCTAACCTCTTCATTTTATAGGAAAAGAAATAGAGGTTCAGGGGAATAAAATGAATTGCCCTTGGTCATAAAATACCTTGTGGCTAATGACTTATTTTACTCCTGTAATACTAACAAAGAAAATGAATACCCTTGTAGCCACTTGTAAGCCTATTTATCATTCCTCACCCGCTGGCCATAGGACACACAATCACAGGACATACACTCTCTACTCTCCAGTACCCAAACTCCCCTGCCTGCACCTTACACTGTATGAGTACCTTTCATGTGACTCTACCTCACATACTCCTGTAACCCAGGCAAGAAGGGCCCAGCCATTAGCATCTTCATATATCTCTGACAGCAGTCAATGCAATAATAATTTTCCTTGCTACAGTAATTAACCATGCAGAGCTTCAACTATGCTACCATCACACACATAATGGAGGACCTGCATTGCTCACATGTTATCACACATCCCACTATGCCCAAAACCACTGTCTGGAGTGTGCTATCCTTCAAAAATATTGCCCTCTTGGTTCTTCTAACACCCAACACTAACTCTGCCTTTATTATTTATGCATTCAATTCATTCATTCATTTACTCATCTCTTTAATTTTCTCTTTGTATTCCTACTTCTGAAACTTGGGGAAATTTCTAATTGTAGTAATATATATATAATAAATGTGACTGAGAGCTTCAGTCTTATGGTATAAAAGATAAGGTGTTTCACCATCTTTCCTGAGCACACATGTGAGCCTTCCTTTGTGTCTCTTTCTCCCTCTTCTCTCACCCTCAACTCCATTCCCTGGTTCTTAGCCGCATATAACTACTCTAGGCTGCCCAAACTCACCATGCTTTCACATACTGACCTGAGTCTTCTCACGTATCTTAACTTCTGCTTAGAATTCTCTTTCTCTCCTCCTCTAACCGGTTCACCTCATCTGGCAAATTTCTTCCTATCTGTTCATCTCCAAGTGAAGTGTCATTTCCTTCCAAACTCTGCTGTCCCGGCAACCAGTAGTACTTTCCTCCTCTGTACCTGACAGAACTCTTGTTTATACCTTCTGTCAGCCCATGATAATTACTTCCTTACATCTCTGTTGTCCCCCAGTTGCTTAGGAGCTCACTGAGAACAGACATGTTTTAGCTTTGTACCCAAAATATCTATCTCAGTTCCTAGTACACTGTAGGTTCTTCATACTCTTTGTTAAGTTGAAATTGATGTGGATAAAATTAGATTCAAGGAACACTGAGAATCACCATTTAGCACACTAGGGACAAATTATGCATAACTATGGTATCCCAAATTTGAAACCATATGGAACTCCAAATCAGTGACTTGTAGAGTTAAACTTTTTCTTTATTTGAATAAAGAACATTGCTAATTTTTATACTGTGAATGGACATTAACATTTTAAAATCTTTTTCCCATTGACAATTTTATTTTTTTCTCATAAAAACTAACATTTACTGATAATTAGAATTATAAAAACAAAATAAAATAAAGCAAAATGCAAAAACAGAAGTTTTAAGTCAAAAAGAAAATCTGACAATAATACAACAGAACTTTTGTTGTTGTTGTTGTTCAGACTAGGATATAAAATTACTTTTAGAATATCACATACCTAAGCTACTTGTCTTTATTATTTTTATTAATTTACTAACCCTGTGATATCAGGATAACAGATTTAGTTATACTAAATATATAACTAATTAATTATATAACTAACTAATTAATATATACTAATACTGAGACACAATATTAAATATCCTGGGGTAGAATTACAAAGTAAATTCTGGGCTAATGCACTAAATCAGTGCTCTCTCCAGCAATGCAGCACAGATACAACAGGGTCTATATCTAACAAGTACTAACTCATAAAAACGAGTATGTCTCATTCACCCTTCTATCCCTATGCTTGCTGAACAAAGAAACAAAATGATGAGTAAATATATAATCACATCGAGCAGCAGCTGGATATCCATACAGGACTGTATTTTGGTATTTAAAATATCCCATTTGCTCAGTCATTCATTACTCATTCAACATGAATTAATCAGCTGTAAATGCCAGGCCTTGTTCTCAGCATTGAGGATAGACACAAAAATGTTTGTGTGACTATGTGAGTCATTTATAAAGCACTGGGTATGTAAATACTTGCACTCATTTATAGGAATGGTACCAAATTCCTACTTGTGACCTTGATAGACCTTGTAACAGTGATCTGCAAAGAATATATTCAACAAACAAATGCTAACTGGTAAATCTGGGGGGTGGTGTTTTTGCTAGTACAGTGAGGTTTTGAAGGAATTCTAATGTGAGAGGGAAGACTATGCAACCTCCCTTCCAAACTCACATCCTATATACATATCCAGGGTCTGAAGCATTCAAAATGACTATGACCAGAACCCCTGTTTCCCTGTGCTTTTCAGAATGGAATGGTTAGAGAAAATTATCATCCTCTTCCTCTTGTGAATAATAAGCCCTCGGAGAGGGAAGATAAATGGTGTTCCAAGTCTCTCTTTCAGTGAAAAGTAGTGAAAAGTGGCAAGATGCCTGGTACATCCCACCAAGGATGCTACTGTAGCCAGCAGTTTCCATTCCACAAAAACAGATTGACTATTGACTGGGTGGCAGATACTACCGGGTGCTGGAGACACAGCAGTATGCCAAGGTTAGGTCTGTAGTACATCACAAGGTCTCAAAGCCCTGGCTAGAATCAAATAGTTCTGATCTTTGCATAAATGTGCAAGTGTCCTTGTAAGCTCATCATTATGCCATATATTGAAAAACACCTGAAAGATGCCTTCTTCCCAAGGAATATTGCTAGCCTTTTGGGAGCTTCTTAGAATGCTTTATTCCCCCCACCCCCACCACCCAGGAAGCTATTTATGCTCCTGGGAGAACTAGACTCAAAGGACACTTTGCTGGGTGCTGCCAGCAGAGGGGAGAGCAAATGGGTGATAAAGAGATAAGATAGAAGACCAGGAGCCAAGTAAGCTAGTTTTTAGCTGATCTGTGTCCACCACACATTGGTTACTTGAACTACAACCTAATCCTGAACAACTGTGTTAATCTGGGTTTGCAAAGTGACCTCAGAGAACTATGGAGATCTGGCTGGTGCTCATGAAAAGGCAGGTCTCTCTCCAGCTCCCTCCATGAAGGGCTATATTATTTCCCATTTCACTTCATTCCCTGAAGGGAAGAATGTTCATGAAAACACTGAGGCCAGCTGGGCTGCTTGCTGGCCCAGCAGCAGGTTCTGTCTATGACGGCTGAGCAAAAGCCATTCCTCTGCTGGTTCTAAGAGGTCCCTATGGTCCTAACTGCCACTGGATTCTTGCCAAACTCTATGGCTCACAGTGAAACCTAGCAGGGAGTGTATTTTTGAAAGAAGACTCTCAGAAACAGTGTATCAAATGCTGATTCATCCATTTCATTCACTGGAACCATGCTTACCGCACAACCGCTCGGTGCCCTCAGTGCTAGGTACCGAGAACACAGGCACGGAAGACCCAGAGTATCATCATATATTCTTTTAACCCATTATCTTCATCAGCATGTATCAGGATTCCATCTGCAAAGACAATCTGCCTGACTGCCCTGATTTGTTCTTTACAAATGTATTTAAGAAACTGCCTTAATGGAGGGAAACTACATGTGTTTAATTAGGAACAGCTGTTAGAAAAGAAACACAAAGCTGAGGACAGAGCTCAGCTCTTAGGCGGACCTTGCCGCAGACAAAAAACCAGGGCCATGGGACTAGAGTGGCACAAGACAGGTCACTTGGTGAATCCATGGTCCTGAAGGATCTGTCCCTGCCACATGATGGTGGCAAGCCAGTCAGAGCCCCTTATGCTTCCGGTGTTAAGTTGTCCAGATAATTGCAGAAGACTTCAAGTCCATTGTCCTAGAGTCTGCCTCTCCAAACCCTTGTGCATATTATTCCCCAAACCAACATAGGAACACAGGTCAGATGCTGTCTCTCTCTTCCTCCAAAGTCTTCAGTGGCTTGCCACTGAGTGTAGAATAAGGCCTTACTTCCTCTGCCTGGCATTCAACAGCCTTCCACAATTGGTGGAGAACCACCCTGCTGCCCCTCGTTGCAGTCCTCACTACATTCCTGTAGCTCCTGAGGCTTTCATCACATGACTCGTTTTCTACCCCCTGTGCCATTGCCCATAATGTTCCTTCTGCCTCGAATTCTCCCCTCCATCATCATCACCATTCTCCACACATAGAAATTAGAATAATCTTTCTATGTCCCCCTCAAATGCTACTTCGTCCATGAAATCCTTCCTGATCTTCCCCGTCAAGAGAAATTCCTGATTCCTTTGCCTGTCTACCACTTCCTTTTGTGGACAGACCATGCGAGGCAGAAAGAAAGATGGTCTAAGGTAGTGGCAAAGAGGCTAGACTCTGAAGCAGACTCTCTGGGCTTAAGCCCAAGCTCTCATATCTATCTATTGGGTAGTTGTAAAATAGTACTATCTGTAAAATAGTACTACACTGGTTGTCAGTTATTAGAGAGAGCACTTCAGAAAGCATGTGACACATAGAGTTAAAATTATTATTAATACAGCACTGATCTCCTACATCTTTTCTTATCTCCTGTCTCTGTTCCTCCAATCTTACTCCTACCTATCTCCTAAGAATATGGTGAAAATTAGAGGAGAAATTGTATGTTGTCTACATTGTCTTTGAACTATAGACATTAAATAAATGTCTTATGCCTATATGGTCACTCCTACTACTATTACTACTACTATCTTTGCTCTGATGCCTGTACCTGACATCTTGGTGTCTAGAGAAGTGACTCATCAGTGTTTGTGGAATGGGTTACACCAATTCAAAAAGGAGCAGATAAAGAACTTTCAGTGGAAAAAGAACCTCCCCCCTCCAGTGGACAGAAGAGTGAGCGGTACCACTTCACCGCCCTTCTCTCCTCAAAGGCCCTGGGAGTGAAACTGCACATGTTACTCACAAGAATCCCGCAGCATAGGAATCTGATAGGTTGTTTGCGCCTCCAGCCGAGGTGGTCACCACACCTTCAAGCCAAATCTTCTTTCCTGGGGTGTATGTGTTAACCACCTGTTCACACAACAAAAGCAGAAGGGGAGAGGAGATTTTTAAAAGTTGTTTGCAAGTGAGAAGGAAGACACATTCCCTTGAGGGAGTTCTGCCGATAGCCCGCTCCCAGGTGGTCATGATCTGTGTTTTTTCCATGATGATTCACCGCATACGGTGAGCTGGTATGCGTATGAGCATGTGCGCGCGCACACCCAACGCACACACCCAACACACACGCAAGCATTAACACTGACATATGTCCACTCAGAAATGATTATTTTTCCCTAAGTAAACCCAAGTGAAAATATGACTGTTAAAACAACTGCATTTTCCAGGACGTAAGCTGACACCCTTCACTGGAGAGTATAAATCATGTGATGTTTCCGTATTGACAAGTATCGAGAAGAAAATTTTCTTAATACTGTTATGGCAGATCCCAGGATGAGTCTCCTGTCCATACCTCAGATATCATAAATCATGAGGGCAGAGGTCAGTGTTTGGGAGAAATATTTTATAATCACCAGGGCATGTATATATATTACAACCACATTTTGAAAGTAACTGCACTAAGTATTTAAAAAGATCACTGATCCACAGGTGAGAGATTCCACCTCAGCAACTTTCCAAGCAGAGGCAAAGCCTCTTGTTAAGAGGTGAGCCTCTGAAGTTTTGAAATGGCCCAGTCTCTGGTCCCCAAGTTGGAGGCTGGCCAGACTATCCAGATTAAGAACCAGATGCCTCAGACAGCAGTCTGGCAGTACTTAGGGGTAATGCTGTACTCTGGGAAGCCCCTGGAAGCAGAGCCTGAGACAAAAACTTATCTATAGATAGTCAATTTGGGAAATAATAACAGGGAGCGGGAATGAGGAACTGGAGGACTAAATAAGAGAAAAGGTAAAACCAGTACCAGGATGTGTTTTCAATTTGGCAACCACTGTTGGCAACTTAAACTCAACCCCATAATGAACTTGGTAAGAGTCTTATGAGCTATGTCTTGGAACTTTCTTCCAGGGGAATTCAAAGAGAAGCATACTTATCCCTTGGCTCTTAAAATCCAAAGGGTCAAGAGTAGTCTTGGGACTGTTAGCCTCGGCTCCTTTCCATTACCCCACTAAACTATGTAGGCATGAGTGTTGAGTAGGTTCCCTGAGTTCTGCATCTCTGCCTTCGAGAAGTCCCAGAGCAGGAAATAAGAAGTGAGGTTGTACTGCATCCCATGGGTGCCAAGTGCACCTGCCAAGCTCTGGTCCCTGCAGCAATAGTTAGTACAGGACGTAGAAAACTGAGAGGATGTTAGTTATGCACAAGGGGAGCTGGATAAAGACAACAGCGTATTTAGATCCTATGGCCCAACAATTTTTCTCTTAGGCATACAAACCAAAAGAATTCTTCCTCAGGTTTCTAAGGAGACAAGCATGAGGATGTTCACCATGTCATTGTTCCATACAAGTTTGCGTTGCTAGAGGAATGGAAAAGGAAAAGGTGGTGGATGCATACCATAAAACATTATGCAGCAGCTGGGAGCAATAGAATCAATGTAAATGCAGCAACATGAATTAGCTTTAAAGATTTAGTGGTGAGTTAAAAAAAATAGCAACAGAATGAGATTTATGTCACAATATTACTTAGGTAATTACTCATTCACCTCCACTAACACTAAATAGTTTCTAAAGATACGTGTAAGATACATGTCTCTAAAGGACATGTACCAAACACCGAAGGAAAGCAAGCTTAAGAGGAAGGTGAATGTGAGCAGAGATTAGAGATCCAGGTGAAAATTAAAACAAAAACAAAAATTAAAACAAAAGGCTTTGAATGAACTGCTGAGAGTCTGCTGTAGTTGAGAAGTGTGATTTTAATTTAATTCTCTGCACTTCAGAACCCCAAAAAGAAAAAAAATAATAATGTGAGATGTAGCATAAATGCCAGAACTTTCCTTTTCCCAAACATGGAGGCAGATATCAGCAAACAATCATGCTCCTCTTTTCATCTCTCCCTAGATATCCCTGCATCTACTTGAATATTTGCATTATCTGAGACCTATTTTAGAATCAGGGTTGGCAAAGTGCTCAACCCTTTCAGGAGAAAGCGGTGAAAATATTTCACAAATTTGAGATGGAAGTAAGGATTGTGATCAAGAATGGAAGAAAGAGCCTGAAAACTGAAAGTGGAGGTCAAATTAGAATGTTATTAAAAATGAAGTACAAATTCCCCCTGGCCCCAAAAAGAGAACAGTCATTGAGGATACCACAAGGTTGTTCTCTCTCCCTTCTCACTGCTCACAGTGCCCAACCCAACAGGAACTGGAGATGGTATTAATAAGAAAATAAGGAAAACACCTTAAATGATCAAGAGACAAAGCCATATGCTGAAACTGAATTGCACTGAGGGTTTCCCTCAAAATGTAGGCTTACCAAAACTCTCTGCTTGTGAGAAACTGCTTGTAACTTGCGTGGAGTGACACATTTGTGTTTTTCTTTTTTGCCTTTGGCTTCCAGGATATCCAGAGTTTAATTTTTGCTCAAAGACAGATATTAAAATAAGGCAGTTAGAGTAAAGGGGTTAAGCAAAACCAAAAGGTAAAATTATAGCATGATGAAGCTTGAAGTCATTAAGCCAAGTGAAAGAAGCCAGACACAAAAGGCCCCATGTTGTATGATTCTGTTCTGTTACATGAAATGTCCAGAATAGGCAAGTCTGTAAAGACAGAAACTAGATTAGTAGTTTCCTAGGGCCAGAGAAGGGGAGGGGAAATGAAAGCAGTGGGGAATGACTACAAATAGATATGGGGTTTCTTTGGAGGGTAATGAACATGTTCTAAAATTAGAGGGTTTCATAATTCTGTTCATACCTTAAAAACTACAAGGCTGCACACTTTTAAAGGGCATGCACAATTTCATGGTATGTGAATTTTATCTTAATAAAATTTGACTGTGTGTGTGTGTGTGGGTGTGTGTCTGTGTGTGTGTCTGTGTGTGTCTGTGGTGTCATCAGCAAAAGGAGAGGTAGAGTCTAATAAGCAGATACTACTGTAGAATCAGTAATGTACCCTGAAGTTCTAGGTTTTGCCACACAGTAGTTGTGAGATTTGGGGCTTGTTATTTTCTGAACTTTCTTTATCAACATGTGAAACCATGCACTGGGAGTAGAGGAAACTTAAGTTCCTTCTAAATACAAAATGTTAAGCTGATCCCCTTACCTCCTATTCCTCAACAGTCAAGAGTTTCTTTGACTATGTAAGTTAAAATTTCATAAAAAAACAAGAAACAGAAAAAAAAAAGAGTCCAGATGAAGGTAAATAGTGAGAGTGGTAGAAAAAGCCATTGAATTAGATGAAATTACTTAAGGAGAATACCTAAAAATGAGACTAGATGGTTAAGGGTTTCCATCCCCACACATTAAGGCATTATCAAATGCATTTATTCATTCACTCAACCAATACTTATTGGGTGCCTGCTGTATGCCAAACAGACTCTAGGGGCAGAAATACAGCAATGAGTGAAACAGAACAAAGCTCTGCTCTCTTTGGCTTACTATTAGTTCACTGGAAAAGACTAACAATAAATAGTAAACAAAGAAATTTAGAAATAAAAAGAGCTAGGAAGAAAATGGAACAGAATAATCTGAGAGAAAGTGACTCGGCAGGAGGGGCAGGACTAGATACTTCAGATAGTGCTCAGGTCACTCCCCTGAAGCCTAGACCTGACTGAAGGTGGAACCCGCCCCTGATGGATCTGTAGGAGGAGCTCAGGAAAAGGACAAGATATGGAAGCAGGACTGTTTTTGTAGAACCAAGAGAAGACCGTCTGGAGTACAGTGAGTAAGGGAATGTGGAATATGTGGCATTTAAGAAACAAAACGAATGAGGAAAGGGGAGCGAAAGAGAGAGAGACAAACTAAGAAACAGACTCTTAACTATAGAGAACAAACCAATGGTTACCAGAGAGGAGGTGAGGGGGGGATAGGGGGAATTGGGGATGGGATTAAAGACTACACTTATCATGATGAAAACAGAAAAATAAAATAAAATAAAATAAAGTAAAATTAAATTAAATTAAATTAAATTAAAATAAAAGCAGTCTTCCTGCTGAGCAGGGAGCCCAACCCAGGGCTTGATTCCAGCACCCTGGGATTATGATGTGGGCCAAAGGCAGACACTTAACAACTGAGCCACCTAGGGGCCCAGTCTAGCTCTTTTAAATGAGGAATTGGTTCTGGGAAATGGTTGGATTTGTAAAATACCATGTACATAAGATTCTGGAGGGTCAGAGACACTGTATAAAGAGAAGTTCATCTGAATGCTCTTCTGATTTGCAGGGGGCTTCATAAGTAAACAATTATAAACTGCTGTATTGGTGAGGTAGCATTGAGGAGTGGTTTGGGGCATGGACTTTGCACTCAGATTACCTGTGTCTGAATCCTGATTCTATGGTTTACTCACTGTGTGACTTCTCTGAGCTTTACTTTCCTTAGTTATAAAGTGAGAATAGTAATAATATCCATCTCTGTGCATGTTATGATATTTAAATGACCGGATTTTTATAAAGCACTTGGAAAGGTATCTGGCTTATTGGTAAGTTCTTAAAGTCAACCGAATGTTAACCTAGACCACTTGCCTTGTCTAAAGCACAAGAGTTGGGTTCAGGGAGCCTGGGTGGCTCAGTGGGTTTAAAGCCTCTGCCTTTAGCTCAGGTCATGATCCCAGGATTCTGGGGGGTTCTCTGCTCAGCAGGGAGCCTTCATCCCCCTCTCCCTCTGCCTGTCTCTCTGCCTACTTGTGATCTCTGTCAAATAAATTAAAAAAAAAAATAAAGAGTTGGGTTCGGGTCAATCTAACATAAGAGTTGGCTGCTTGTCTTTTGGACGTGTTTGTAGAGGTAGATAATAACCCAGATGTGCTAACTAGCAGGGAAAGGTCTACTTAAAATTTAAAAGGCACATGGATAATTCACATTAACATAATTAGCATTCAGAGTAGTTCATTTACCGAGTAGTTCATTTACTGACACTCAGCACAGGAGTAATTCCCGTCCTTTGCTAGAGAAGCCATGTGAACAAAACACACAGTGAGGTAGGATTTTTATGTACAACTTAAACCAGCTTTTATGAGATGTTCTGCAGGGGAGAGATTTCTAGAAAGTTTTAAAACTAAAGGCTCTGGGACTAGTTGGTACAAAATCAACAAGGATTTTCTGAGCATTTGCTATTGGGGACATAGTGAGAGGTTTGATGAATTGTCTACGATAAGCAGAGATGACCATCATGGTGAAAGGTAGGGGAGGTACTGAGGCTGGGGGCTGGTTAGGACTGGGGAAGAAATCAACATGGGCAGAAGAGGAGAGGAAAAAAATCCAGAAAAGTACTTGGAACCAGCTGCAAAATTCCCTTAGAAAGTGAAACTCTAAGAAAGCGAGGGCTATAGTTCAACACTGTGGTTTTCTGAGTAAATATGATTCTCCCTGTGCTGGAAGAGAGAAAATTGGAGGACTGGAAAGAACAAGGGTACAGTTCCTGGTGAGAAATGATGTGCTAAAGAAGGTCATTTTAAGGAACACATTGCCTGGGGACAGGGAAGAAGTACAAGAGTTAAGATTACTGGAATGAGGGTAGAGAGGGGCTGGGTGGCGGGCTCCCCTTCAAGGGTTCTATTGTCCTATAAGACTTCTGCCCTTGGGCTCAAGTGGACAAGGGAACTGTGAGGCACCCACAGAACAGCTCAGCAAGTGGCCAGTGGCTGCTCCAACTCCTTGGGCCTGCTGGGGGCAGACTGATGTGAAGGGAAGCCTCCAACTCCCTTCCCTCCCATCTGAGGGGTTGAGGACATCAGAACTGTTCCATGTGGTTGTGTTGAGAGAGCAGGGGTGAGAGAGAAGAATGAGGAAAAACCATACTGAGATATATATATATGTATATATTTTCTTTGTAGTTATATTTCCCCTGCCACTTTTTTTTTTTTTTTTTTTTGGAAAGGTAAAAGAGAAAACATACGATAATAACCATTTATGTGGCACATTTTCAAACCTGGGCTTCCTTTTCCTGTTTCTCCAAAATTGTGACCTAAGTCTTTAACAAAGACACCCAAGAGCCTGTTTTCAGCCATTGGCTGTGCAAGAGATGGTAGCCCTGTAACAGCAGACATGTTGTTTATGGTTATCCAAACCCAACACCTTCCTTAATGAGAAAGGAAGCAATAAAACAGGAATAGTGGACAGGCCAGCTGGGCTAATCAGCCCTGGCAGGAGGCCCAACCTCCAAAAGAACCTGGAGCCCATTAATTCCAGCATCTCATCTACTTGGAAATCAACCTTCCCCAGGACCTTGGGAAGAGCAGTAGCTCTCTGAGTAACCAGAACTGGTCCCCTAATCACGGGTTAGAAGGCAAATAGCTCAGGAAGCTTCTTAAACCTCACTTATCCATAGCCCTCTTCTCGGTGGTACCCCTGCCTCTTTGTTTCTTATTGTATTGACTAGAGGTCCAAGTGAGAGTTCAATAATGTTTTTTCTGTCCATTCCTCTTGCATATTTTTTACTCTAACATACCTACTATCTTAGAAGAGGAAGGGATCATTCCATTTTGACCCCTCCTTCCTCACTGTCCCTTGCTAAGTCCTGGATCTTATCATTTCTCCCTTGGTCTGCCACCTCTAATCTCTTCAACCACAAGTTCATCCCCCATGCTGCCATTTGTTAACTTGTAAGGTCCCTCCCCAGCTTCAGAACTTTCACTGGCTCTCCATTATTGGCAGAAGCACTCAATCATGTGCTCACAGAAGTCTGTGTTGTTAGTTGGGATATATGCTATGTTAATACTGAACACAGCTTTCTAAGGAATGGTTTACTTAAAAATAAAAAGAATAGGGGCACCGGGGTGGCTCAGTCAGTTAAGTGTCTGCCTTTGGCTCAGTTCAAGATCCCGGGGTCCTGAGATGGAGTCCCATATTAGGCTCCCTGCTCCATAGGGAGCCTGCTTCTCCCTCTGCCTCTGCCTCCCTCTCTCTCTGTCTCTTATGAATAAATAAAGAAAATATTAAAAAAAAATAAAATAAAAATAAAAAGAATGGATTCTAAGATGTCACAATAACATTCTTTTCATTCACTGAAATTATGAAATGTTTCCCTAACTGGGAAAAAAAGCTAAGGAGCCAGTAAGTACACACAAGCCCTAGTCTGTTTTATTGATTTGTCCCTGGGAGTATGTTAGACACCACAGAATGATGATGAGAACCACCAGGCCTCGGGATACATACCAGCTGCTTCATTTAACTTGGTATCATAGACCCTTCACAATGACCGCTTAGCTGCCTCTTCTTCCCTCCCTTCCCACAAGACCTATGGTTCACCACACAGAGTGGACTTACCATTTTCCAACTACATGACCTTCTTTTAGGTTTTTACTGATTGCCTCCTCCCCTACCCACATCTCATCCATATTCATCCATATTACCTGATTTTTTTTTTTTCTGGCTTATTTCAAATGTTACCTCCTCTGTAAAACTTTCCTCAAACCTTTAGAAAATTAACTCATTTCTCCTCTGGACTCCAAAGTTCTTCAAAACTATCTCTGACCTTGACCTTATTAAACTGAACTGTAATTTTCTCTTTGTCTATCTGTCTTCCCTACTATAATATAAACAGCTTGAGAAAGTCACACTTTTTCTTTCCTTTATAGATACCTTATAGAAATAGCTAAGTACCTGGCATGTTGCTTGACAGTTACTTTGCTTATTAAATACCTGTTAAATAATATGATAATGAAATAATTTATTTGTTAATAAGTGGGAGATATAATATTTTACTGATGAAAAGGCTAAGTTTCAGTGAAGATAACTAAAAACCTCAAAACCTTAAAAGCAAACACCAAACCATCACAATTACAGTTCAGGGGTCTGTCTACTTTCTATTTGAATTTTCTCATTTAAGGAGACCCAGAAATGACTAACCTGCCTCATATTTAGTATGTCCTTCTTAGGTTAGACACACTGGGCTATTCTGAGCTCAGCTATTCCAATATCTCATAACATTCTTCCTGATTTATTTCTTCTGTCTGATGTACTTCCTGTCAGTTTCATTAATTTTTTTCTGTATAACTTATTTTTATCATCTCCCTTTTCCGGAGTGCCACATTTACCCATTTTCTTTTGGTATCAGATCAATTTTTAATTTGTGGTTTCTGTTTCTATGGCATTTTTAGAATTTAAAATTGCATTCTGTTCTTGTTATCTCCAACCACAGAAAAGCCACTGTATGTAATTGCAACAAAACGTAAAATTAAAATAAGAGCATACACAAAAAAGATAAAGTTCCAGGGAAGGCAAGGAAAGTATTAGCATATGCCAAAAAATAAGGTAGATTTCACAGAGTCCTGAAGTAAAGACTATGTTCAAGGATAAGTGCTAGCAGAGGGAGAGACTAGACAGCAGCTGCTTGCATTAGAATGACTCTTCTTCTCTTCCCAGTTCTTTCCCATGAGGAATCAACCCCCAGGCTTACTGGACAGTCTCTTTACTGACAAGTCATAGACAAATCCTATAATCCTCCCACTTCCGTGTGGAAAATTGGAAGGTCACCACAAGTAGCCTCTTCCACCTGAAGAGGTTTTTTTGCTCTAAACCACGATTTGTTCCCAGGGCCATTCCTCCGAGTGTCCATGGGCAGCACATACCCCCACATTGTCACTGCTTTGCACATAACGGGACCTCACTGCATTGACCAAAAGCCTGTGTGTATGAGACATAAGAATGAAGTCCAGTGAATGAATGCAAATCACTCCCTGAAAAGCCCTGTCCTCTTTCACTAATATTGGAGTAATATATTAGACATTACTTAATATATAGCTTTCATTTAATTTTTAGTTCTAGGACACCCACTCCAGATTATATGAACTGATCATGGGGTCAAATTGATCTTCTTTCACCAAGAACATTCAGTATTCTTTAAAAGCCTTCCTAATCCTGGGACATTAGGAATATAAGTATTACATGGGCTGTAAAATAAATGGCTAACATGTATGGCAGATGCAGAAGAGTGTATTGGGTAAGAGTGTGAGCTCTGGACTTAGGTGGCCCTGGCCTTGAATTCTGATTTTACTACCAGTGGCCTTGAACGAATGACTGGTTTCTTCAATGAGCTAGAAATACATGATGCAGTCAATAAATGGCACTGTAACCTATATTACTATATTTCTGCAAATTAATGATGCATTTTCCACATTTTAATGGTTTTGAAATCAGAATGTTTTTCATAATATTAAAAGAAACTTGCCAGCTGTTTACCCTATCTCCTATCTGCTCCCCCTACAAGCTGTTAATAAGTTTATGGTACATTTTATAATTATTTCTGTTTATGAATTAAGGAGATACAGGAGTGCCTGGGTGGCTCAGTGGGTTACAGCCTCTGCCTTCGGCTCAGGTCATGATCCCATGGTCCTGGAATCGAGCCCCGCATAGGGCTCTCTGCTCAGCGGGGAGCCTGCTTCCCCCTCTCTCTATCTGCCTGCCTCTCTGCCTATTTGTGATTTCTGTCTGTCAAATAAATAAATAACATCTTTTAAAAAAAGAATTAAGGAGATACAGTTCATAAGATGACAACAATTAAAACTTTAGAGCGCTTTTGTGGTAAACATGCCTTTCCAGCTAGAAGCCCGTATTTATTATCAGTGTCTTCTCTATGAAAGAGAAGAGTCGAAGATCCCTTGGGTCATACTGCTCATTTGCAGATACACAGCCAAGTGGTGTCAAAGAAACTAATTTACTGGGAAGCTCGGGAAGCTCAAACTTCCAGCTTCCTACTCTCCTAGGCCTCTGCTGGTGTCCCAGGCAGCGCCCTAGAACTGGGTTCCTGTGATCAGATATACTTCTATCTATTCAACACTACACTACACAGTTAGCAGTAGATTAGTTTCTCCTGCATGAGAACAGCTGAGATAGCAGATCCAAATGTGAATGAGAGGAAGACACTACTTTACTTTTCTTATACTTCTACCATTTTACTCTGCTCATTTACTTTCTCCATCCTGCTTATTTCCCATTAGCTAACATTCATTAAGTACCTGCCAAATGATAGGCATTATGATAAATAGGCACTGGCACACTGAAATGAGCCTTTAGCATTGCTCAGTGAATGGAAGAATCAAAAACTGATTTTTGTGGTGGTATTGCTGTTCCTAGCCTAGTAGTACCATTTTCATTTTCTTATTTCTTCATTAAGAGAAGGTTAACAGGGGCACCTGGGTGGCTCAGTGGGTTAAAGCCTCTGCCTTCGGCTCAGGTCATGATCCCATGGTCCTGGGATCGAGCGCCATGTCAGGTTCTCTGCTTAGCGGGGAGCCTGCTCCCTCCTCTCTCTGCCTGCCTCTCTGCCTACTTGTCATCTCTGTTTGTCAAATTAATAAATTAAATCTTTTTTTTAAAAAAAAGAGAAGGTTAACATTATTATTTTCTTCATTTTTCCTTTAGTTGTGCTTTTAGTTATTCTGTGATCCTCAAGAATCACTGATATTTTTATTCCCTTCCCCTTTCATGTCCTAAGAAGCTCAAATAAGTGGGCAAACCAGAAAAGCTTCTTTTTTGATCTACTAGTTACTTCAAAAAGATTAAATATTCTTTTGCCTCATATCTTCCTTGATCCTGTAACTAATACATTCTGGAAAAATGGCCTCAAAAGAGTTCATCTTAATAAATATTATAGTCAACCATAAGCAATGATTTTAACAAAAGAACAATCATGGTCATAACATGAACCAGACAAATCATTCTCTCTACCATATATATTTAACACTGCTAGTCCTCTGTTCGCATGCTCAGAACTGAATAAATTACAAGGAGTCTGTTCTTCCGACAGACACCGAAATGTCACTCACTTCCACTGGAAAGATTTCTTGGTTTTCCCTTCTTTCACACACTGAGGTAGATATTTTCCACCATGGGCTTGCATGGAATGGATGTGAGCACTCATGGGGCACCCTAGACATCCCTGTTACAAGAGTCATCATATCTTATTATCATTGCTTGCTTCATTAAGTGTTTTTCCACTAGACCACAGGTCTAGGAGGACAACCACCATGCGAATCTTGCTCACCATTTTGTCCTCAGGGGTCTGGAAAAAAACTAAGAATGTTATAAACAGTTGATAAGTAAAGGAAAGAAAGGAAGAAAGAAGGAAGGAAGGAGTTTTTCAAATATTAGGAAAGCCAATTGTTTGGTTTATTTAGTATTCAAAGTGCAATCATATAGACAGTACTTTTGGAACTACTTCCCTTATGACTGGGATTTCACCAACTCCTTCCTGTGCTTATTGAATTGCTGAAAATAATATCAAAAAGTGTTATTTCCTCCTCTGATTCCTCTAGGAGATGCAGACACAAATCATAGAGTCCAAGTGACTTAAGCCAGAATGGTTCTTCTTGGTTCTTATGTCATTGTTTTGGAGTCAGACCAGGTATCCACACTATACCATCTGCACTGTATCCTCAACATCTCTTACTTTCCCATCTGACTCTTGCTTACATTGTGAGATTCTCAACTCTCCGCTGATTCATCTCCCAAAGTACAGATTATTATCCCTATACTAATGGAAGGGAGAAAATGTGTAGATCATCCAAAAGGGTGGCTTGTCCAAACATTGTCTCTTTTTGGCTTTCAAATACATAATATAGATTTTCATATACCAGAATTTGCCCACGGCCCAGAAAACTCAGAATTCTTCTGTAAGTGGCAGTCCAAATTTGAAAACCACAGCTGTTTTTAGCAATTGAGTCACTGCCTTTCAGATGCCAAAAATATCACCTACCATATTCCCCAAGGTTCAAAGAAAGAGGAAAGAGGGAAAAAAGCAAAGAACCAGTTGAGGATAAAGGTAGCCAGAAGCTTCTCTAGTCATACAAATTATTATTAAAAATAACTATAATAGTGCTCACTTCAGCAGTTCATACATTAAAATTGGAATGATACAAAGATTAGCATGGGCCCTGCAAAAGGATGACACAAAAACTTGTGAAGTGTTCCATATATTTTACTGGAATAAAAATAAAAAGAAAAGAAAAAATAAAAAAAAACCTAAACTGAATTAACAATAATATTAGCCATAAGAACTAGCATCCAATAGCAGTTAACAAAACAGGGCCTCATGTGACTTTCCTAATCTCCCTAAAAGGGAAAGATCATAGTATTCTTAGCACCCTCATTTTACAGATGAAGAAACAAAATTAGAGAGGTTAAGTGAATAACCCAAGGTTACACAGCTAAGCCTGAGCTCCAACCCAAGCCATCTGAATTCAAATTCCATATTCTATCTCTTTTTCAAACACAGTCTCATCACTGATTTATCTAACCATTACTTCATGAACTGATTTTGGTACAAAATCTGCCCTTTTTCCATCACTGTAGGCCTAAGGGGAATCATTAGACTTTCTGTGAGCTTCTCAAAATAGAGTAGAAACAAAGGTTCTACTTTTAGCTTTTAAATGAGCGTTCTAGGTATATACATATTAAAATCTTACTTGGCCCTTCTCTAAATCGGTTTTGGAAACTCCAGGAAAGAAGCTTGGCCAGTGTGTCCCAGTGCGCACCTTGGACTCTGATTTCCAGACCCTCCACCCACCCACACAGGACCTCAGGAACAGCCAAAGCAACTTTTTAACTGGCAAAACATGGTGACTCTTCTCTGGTCTCCCAGTCCCCATCTCCCCAGAGCAGACCAGTGCTTAGCACCTCCTGGGCTGTGGTGAGAGAGATTCTCATCCTGGAGGTCGCAGCAACTGGGTCCAGGCTGTATAGCCAATGGAAAGTCTACCCCATAAATCAAATCTCAGGGAATCTGTGATCCAGCAACACCTCCAGTAGATACACATTTAAGGCAATATCTGGCAAGAGCTTTGTGAAAGAGAACTGGGGAAAGAAAATTAGACAGGGAAATGAAGGGCTCCTTAATGATAGAGGGAGGCTGAAACTGTGGCAGACAGATTTTCCAAAGATGACTGCAAAAATCATTCTAGTACTAAACGCTCTTCCAGAATCTTGCTACTCTCCCACCCAAAGGAATTTATTTCCTCTCTCCTTGAATCTCCATTGGTCTTGCTGACTGTCTCAATGAATGGACTATGATTGAAGTAAAGTCCTATGACTTTTGAGGGTAGGTTAGAAAAGGTGGTATGACTTCCACCTGACTCTCACTTCTGGGCATGACTTTTGAACCTTGGAAGGAAACCCTGGTTACGTAGAAAGTTCAGAAGTCGCTAATTCCAGTTATCAGCCCAACAAAGGTGCTAGCTGACAGCTGGCATCAACTGCCAGACCTGTGAGTGAACAAGTCTTGTGATTCCAGCTGCAAGCCTTTGAATGACCCCAGGCTTCAAGTCTTCCAGCTGAAGCTCCAGACATCATGGAGCATAGATGGAACCATCCCCACAGGGCACTGTGGGGATTCCTGACCCATAGAATCAAAGAGCACAGTAAATAGTTGTTTAATGTCACTAAGTTTTGGGATAATTTGTTGCACAGCAAGTCATAACCAGAACAGGGACCTAGGTCTGAGAGGATCTCGGGCGTGTTCTGTCTGCAACAGCCAAAGGTTGAGATCAGGTCTTACTACTAATTATAGCCATCCCCAGCCAGATGCCTTCTTCATAAAGGTCATTTTTCTTAAGGGTGCCACTGTTCCTCCCTGCAGCTGTATGTGGCCCTCCCATCCAAGTTCGTTAGACTTTAAAATGTCTGAATCTGAATCTCAATTATGCACAGGATTTGAGCCATTTTCTTTAAGGTTCTTTGGCCCTGCCTGGACAAATGAGAACATGAGCTTAGCCACTTATTTCAGTCTTCGAACATTCTGTGGTGATTAAGAAGTATCCAGCCTTGGAGGAAGACAGGCAGTGCAGAGAAAGGGAAGAACCTAACTCCCAACACCTTTGTCTTAGTTCTGACGTAGTTATGTGTTCTTCTTAAATAATTACATGAGCACAGTTAGAAACTTCACTCTCAATGCCATGATACCAAGAATCATTTTACTTCCAATGATAGCCCTTTAAGCAGGTCATTAGATTTGGTATCATAAAATCCCAAAATACAGGGATTTGTCTATCTCATACACTACTGTAACACAAAGACCGAGCATATTGCCTGGAACTTGGTACGTGCTCAATAAATATCTGTTGGATATAAGAATAAACAAATGAAAGAAATTTCCTCCCTCCTTATAGAGATTAGAGAATGATACCTACTCTCAGATTAGTATAAAGTGCTTAGAAATTTGCAGTGTTCAATAGAATGATATTCAACTGCCTTAAGTAATATTTTTCAACCTTTTTAAAGCAACTGTTAAACTTTAAAACTGTGAGTTTCTTGAAGGCAGAGACTATGTCATATTCCGTATCCCCGTATCCCTAGCACCTGGCACTTTGCCTAGTACTTGTTAAGTGCTCAGTAAATATTAAATATTTAAATATTAAAAACTAAATGAATGTCAAATGGAGACTGGCAGAGATGTTTCAAATTATTTAGCTTGCCTAGGCTTTACATGGTAGGAGGCAATGGCAGATAAAGATGCTAGGCAATGCACCTGATTCCCAGAGGGATCACACTGGGATGCAGAAGTCCAGGAGTCCTGAGGCTTCCCAGCTGCTAAAACCCTTTGAGAACATGCGGACTCAAAAGGATTTTGTAATCTGAGCAGAACACTGGTGTGGATACCAAAAAATGCACCACTTTATCAGTTAAGAGTACTTTTTTATGATTATACTCCAAATGTGATTTTCTTTCACAGATAATTTGATACATGATCCATTTATTCATTTGTTCATTCATTTATTCATTCATCCCATATTAATGGGGGTCATTTAACTGTTCTTATTTTTCTGCAAAGATTTGTTTAATCTGACGAGATCGGGCGTGTTCAGGGTGCTATGGCCGTAGACAAAGATTTGTTTAATCTGCTCAAGAGATAGGTGAGTGTGCAAAAGGTCCCCATTCCCTGGAAAACTGACCTGACTGGGCAACAAAAGATGTAATATAATTTTGTAGAGGTAGATGGAAATTACAGACATAAGATCTTCAAAATTCAGAATGAACTAATCCAGTATATTTCAAAATGTATCTGCATTGGGTAGGATCACTTGACAGATTACTATTAAAAATAGAGATGTCTGGGATCCAGCACTCCAGACATACTAACTCAGAACATCAGGGTGAGATGGCAGACTTTATGAGCAACCTCTGGTGATTTTGATTATACTCAAGTTTGAGAACTGTTGACCGAAGATGTCTTGCTAATGGGACATACATGCAACTGCTTAATATAATATAGATTCCCCCCCATCTCTACAAAAGTAAGATGATACTTGACTGATTCTAAAACATCTAGGAATAGCATATATATGGCTCAGATATTTAACACAAT
Organism: Mustela erminea; assembly: GCF_009829155.1. Lineage (NCBI taxonomy): Eukaryota > Metazoa > Chordata > Mammalia > Carnivora > Mustelidae > Mustela > Mustela erminea. The sequence continues at coordinate 62,804,232 of NC_045627.1, forward strand.
TTAGAATAGTGTAAACATGGCCGATGCCTCAGACGAGAATTTTGTTGAATAAATATAATCATTCCCTCCATAAACTAGCCCCATATAAACCCTTGCAAAAAGAAAATAAAGTAAATCTATCCTTCCCTTAAGAAACTCATAATTTAGAAGCAAACGCTTACAAAATAGTTGTTATTAAAATAGAAAAGCTTTTAAACCCAGAAATGGCACATTCAAACAGTTCTCCATTTGAAAAAACAATAAACAACAATCATCAGCTGTGAAAGGGAGCTCTGGACTATACTATTTTCTACCCTGGTTCCCACAGTGCTGACGTCCAGCTGGGACCCTGAGACCTTTACACTGCCTTACCCCCAAACTCACTCCTTCCCAGAGGACATTTACTCACTTTCTGAATTTTCCTAATCTGGTCAGAGAGTGTGTCTAACAGGCGAGTTTTCAGGAAGTCCATCACCTTGACCACCCGGCCATCAATGTAGCAACTGGAATAAAAATAAAGTAAGAATCAGGTAAAATCTCGAGCAGGAGACTATAAATACACTTCTCTAGCCAGAGGTCTCTGTCGCCTAAGGAAGCAGCCCAGAGTTCACCTGAACTTTTACATCCTAAAAAGTTTTGACCCTGGGTGCTTTTCAAACAAGTAATACAGTTTTTATCTTCTTCATTTTTACCTCCATTTGTGGCATATATGGTGATTTTTTTCAATCTTTGTCACATAAAACTGCATTGTTTGCTCTGTAGGAGCTGACAGGAATCTCTAATACAAATTAAGTAATGGGGAAAATGTTACCTTCTTTTCCCCCTAGGAAGAGTAATTTAACACCCATACCATACCACCCTACCCCCACCTTAAACTAACAAAGGTATGTGAGAGGTTTAGAAAGAATATTCAAACACTTTTTATGGGTTTCCACACCTTTCAATAAGGAAACAAATCCCAACCACAAAAATCTTTTAGTGTAGTGTAGTGAGTGGGTCTCAAAGGTTTCATCTCTAGCTCACCTAGTAGTCAACCTTCTCTGACCACCTCCAGAGTAAAGAAATGGATGAATGAATGAATGAATGAATGAACAAATAAATAAATCAGATAGATTAAATCTAGGCGCACTCTCTTAAAATAACAAGTTTTGCATTCACTGGGTATGGTGGTGTGGGTTTTATTAGGTTGCTTAGGTGTAATGTAACATCAAGTTGTGCTGAAAATGTTGTGAACCTTTGACCAAAACAGGTCCATCCAGTTTTGTGAGGCCCTCTTTGTGAATCTTTATTCTGAAGACTAAGCTGAGACGGGCCCAGGTTTAGGTGAACTTTATTATCTCAAACTTCCCCACTCCCATCTTTATAAAATTCTGAATTAAATCAACTGAATTAAAATAAATGCCTATGACTCCTGAGTGCCTTTTCCAGTCCACTCAGTTATCCCCAGCTGATGGAATAGATAATGATAGATTATTTCATTTTTAATAAGCTACCAATCTATCAGTATGTATGATAGAACCATGTGAAAATTCTTTTTAATGTTAAATCCCCATACCAATACATGATGTAATAGAATGGTTAAAAAAAGCCTTTAAAATTTCATTTATTTATTTATTTAGTTGAGGGAGAGAGAGAAAGCAGTAGCATGAGGGGCAGAGGGAGAGGGAGAGAATCTCAAGGAGACTCTGAGCTGAGTGTGGGGCCCCATATAGAGCTTAATCTCAGAACCCTGAGATAATGACCTGAACAGAAATCAAGTCAGAAGCCCAACTGACTGGGCCACCCAGGAGTCCCTAAAAAAGTTTTAGCTGTAGTGAGTGTGGGACATGAGCTCCACCCACTCTGCCTTCCCCTTAGCCTCCTTCACCACCTCAGACATTTCCACAGAAACAAATGTTTAAATTATTGGTATATTGGAAACAACATAGATTTGGGACCCAGAGATACCTGAGTTCAAATTCCAGATCAGTTATTTACTACCTATACGACTTTAGACAAGATACGTGGCCTCTTTGGGCCTCAGTTTTCTTATTCTTTTTAATTTTGTTATTTTTAAAGAGAGAGTGCAGGTGAGCAGGATGGGGAGGGGCAGAGAGAGAATCTCAAACAGGCTCCAAGGCCAGCATGGAGCCAGCTTAGGGTTTGATCACACAACTCTGAGATCATAACTTGAGCTGAAATCAAGAGTTGGCCACTTAACCAACTGAGCCAGGTGCCTCTCTCCTTTTTTTTTTTTAATTTATTTATTTGAGAGCGAGTCAGAGACCGGGGTGGGAGGGCAGCAACAGAGGGAGAGGAAGAGAGAGAATCTCCAGCAGAGTCTGTTGAGCATGGAGCCGGACACAGGGCTCTTTCTCACAGGCCTGAGATCATGACCTGAACAGAAATCAAGAGTTGGACACTCAACCGACCGTGCCACCCAGGCACCCCTGTTTTTTTATTCTTATAAGAGGTAACAGATCTACTTCTTAGGATTACTTGACAATAAAGCAGATAAACCTAAGTGTTGGGCACATAGTAGGCATTCAACAACTCTGTTGTCTTCTAATTGCATTTTCAGCTCATAAAGATGGGTTCATAAACAATAGGGTACTGATTGATTAAATTATGTGTTAATATAGAATCCTAAAAGTAGAATTAATATATCAAAGGGTACATGATTTTGAAAATTTTGGTGGTTACTTATATTAGGGAATAAAACAAAATAATGACATGACCTTTTACTTCATTCCTGATACAGATCCAATAAACATTTAGTATGTGCAACACACAGGGCTGAGCATGTCCATGTCCATGTCCATTACTCACCTCTCCAACCTCTTTCTCTTAGTACTTCACTATTAGCATTTCTGAATTTTTTTTTTGAAAAATTATGATAAAATAGCTTGCTACATGGAAATAGGTATATCTAAACATGGTAATGTTAAAATTAATAATTCATGCAATGCTAATCTAATATACACTGAAGGATAAACATACTTGTTACTATGTTACATGACTACTAGGCACATGATACAAATACACCCTAATTAGTGTTCTTTTATGTTTTAATCAAATATATTATAGTTCCCTCTTTCCTTTTTGTTAGCTCCCAGTAGCTATTTTAAACATCAGAATTTATGAATTTTGCTGGCAACACATATAGTTTAATACTTACTGAGATAAAAAGTCAGGTGTACTTTTTCAATATGTAGGATTCCCCCTGAATATCCCCTATCCTACACTGCTTAGTTGAGAGACCTTTTGTTCCTTCACTCCCTTTTGTCTCTTTTCTCGAGTACTCAGAACTTGAAGTTAGAAAAGCCTGGTATAGTTTCAGTTTTGCCACCTACCACCAATAAGATACTAGGTTTCCCTTTCTTTGAAGTTGGTTAAAAGAAGAACCTCAAACCCATAGTATTCAGAGTATTATGTACTAGTCAAATCAGGAAAAATTCTGGGGAAAGATCCTGGCATGTAAAAGATATTTAATAAGCAAATTTACCATCCAGATTATTTAAAGTGCCCATGGTGACAGCAACCTAGGCTGAAAAGCCATTGGATCAGGTGAGCAGAGGAACATCTGTCTGAAGGAAAGCATGTTCATTCACTGTAGATTTGGAATGAGGGAAGTATGGGGCAGCAAGAATAGACTGGATTCCCAGTAGGTGGGAAGCAGAGGGAGAAATGGGAAGAGTTGTGTTCCTATTGCAAAACTCTAGAATTTGAAAAGACCTTAATGGCCATATGGCAAAAAACCTTTGCCCCATATTATGATCTAAAGCATGTGAGCTTACTACAGTATGACTAAGAAGTGATTATCTAGGACAGAGAACCCATTCTCATATAGAATTTGTACTATTCCACGTACTACAGCTTGAATCCATGGAAACCTCTTCTAACGAGTCTAAAATTTACTCCCTCTTACTGTCCGCTCAGTGGCTGTTTTCTTGGACCAAGAAATAATCTAATTCCTCCTTCATGTGACACGTGGGGGAGGAATTTCAATAAAAACTTTGACTTAAGTTTTTTAGAGCCTATTTTTGGCCCCACTTTTAACCTAACAGGCTGGATTCAATCATTCTCAGTTGGTCTCAGGCTATTTCTGTGGACTATGAATTAGTTTGGAGGAGGGGAGAGCTCCAGAGCTTCAGGCAGGAAACCAGTGTGACAAGGTTATCTTACCTCAATAGTGCAGGCAAAAAGGGATCTGGGTCATGAAAAGAAGTAAAAGTGAGAGCCTGTGACAGAAAAACTAATAAAATAAGGCTTCTATAGAGAGTAAGAGAAAGAGGAAGGGAATCTCTGATGACCAAGAGCTTGTGAGAAAGGATATCTTGGAGAACATTGATACCCAGAACATGTAGGCTACTCAGACTAGGTTTTAGATTTGTCAAAGGAAATGAATGATTCTATTTGAGATACCAAGGGCACAGAGAACACCAATGAGAAAGTATACAACAGGTAGTTGGAGATATGAGAGGGAGGTACAGATAAAAGTTGAGACAGGAAAAGAGATGGGTCTTCAGCTTATTAGTAATGAATGATGCAATGACTATAGACAACCTCTCCGAGAAGATAAGAGAACTTAACAGAGATGTCAAAGACCTTCTAAAATGCTTGTCAAATATGGCCCTGGACATTGCCTCTACATTTGACTCAGCTAAGAGTCCTTTCTTTCCTCACTCTTTTTAATAACCTCAGTCTGAGCCAAGTTGACATTTGGACATCAAAGGAATCCCCATATCATACCCCATATCAGCAACTTCATGTGCAATCTTGAATCCACATAAATATCATACAATGGAAATATGAACCTTGGTCCCCCAGAATTTAGTATCACTTTTAAGAGAGGGGCCAATTTAACCATAGATGTGAATCTGATAATACCTAAGCCTTTTTCTTGTGTACCCTTGGATAATTAGCTTACTACACTTACCCTTCATAAATGTGACACTTCAAAGAAAACATTCAGGGTTCGTAATCTGTCATTATTTGAAAAATTCCTGCCTGCTACAGAGATTTAGTTCTCTGATAGTGACTGCCTGTGGTAAGGGGCCCATTATATCATTTAGATTTGGACATGAAGGAGGTGGGGTAGTCTGCCATAACCATTTAGAAAGAATAAATCATTAAAAATGATGAAGATACTGATTTTTAACTAAGATTGGGTAAAAGGAAATAGGACTGGAATGCAGCTGACTGTCCAGTAATCTTGGGGCAACTCTCTTTTGTCTTTGTCATTAGGAAGATAAAGATGATTTGTAGACATTAATCAATCCCTCTGGAGAGTTAATTACTTTAGTAATGGCTACAAAGTGTTGGAAGACCAAATAAATGAGAGAAGAGGGTAAGGATTGAGAGGGGAAAAAAAAAAAAGAAGAGAGAGAGAAGGCAAATTCATCAATTGGAGGTGCTTTGGCATCTTCCACATAAACCCTGGCAGAACATTTAGACTGACACTTTCAGGTAAATCAAAATCTTCCTCCAAACTCTCTTGAAATTTTAGCATCTGTGAGGATCAGACCACAAGTGGCTAAGTTGTTCAACTAAAAGCTAAAGCCAAGAGAGGCTGTGTAGAAATAACATTTCTGGGAACTATTACAAATGCAATGAGGGTTGAAACCTTTGTGTGTGGACAAATAGCCTGTCTGGCTCAATACCAGCAACCATTATTCCTGCCTCTGCTGGTCTCCAGATTGGCAGGTCATATCAAGCACACATCTGGGGAGGTGGCAAACATGGCAGAGTATACAAAGTAACTAAAACCTTTTACCAATTCCTTCACCAACTCTCTTGCCCTCCTTAATGTTTATTGCTAGTGTAATTTAAAATTGTGCCCTTTGTTTATTATAAAAGAAATAAGTGCTCTTTACAGACAAATTAGAAAATGCATGTAAACAAAATTAAAATATGAAAATGAAAAATCACCAATAAACTCAACACGTAGAGAAACCCACTGTTAACATTTTGCTGTGTATCTGCTCAGAGATTTTCGTAGTAAATGCACATAAAATTTCCCATAATTAGTTATTTTTTTAAAAAACTCACTCTAGATCCTATTCCACTAGTATATAAACTTAAAACTGTACCAGCTAAGATTCCCAAGTCCATCCCACTAGGATACTGACAAGAGACATTAGAGACTCCAGGTCAAATCATCTTACTCTTATTTTAAGTCCATTTTGACCATCTGGGATCCTCTGCCAGGGGCAGGTCTCATCTCCTTTCTGTCTCTGCCTGCCAGGTTTTAACCCTGGTCTTCCTACTCCCCCTTCTGCAGAGCCTGAGCTTCAGTCTTCAGGATTGTACTACAATTAGCTACTTGGGCCCATTAGCCTCTTAAAACATTTAATGAGGAGAATTTGTTGGCTCCAGCGACAGCTGGTTTTGTTTACCTGGCTCTTTACTTTAAAAGGAAAAACCTTTGCCCCTTATTATCTGACCCCTTCTTTTATTTCAGGTAATTGGGTTAGTGCTGGCTTCCCAATGCTCGGGAATTTCCGGACCTATTTTGCTGCCTGCTGCTTTCAGGGAGGAGGGGCAGTTTGCTCAGAATTCTAACACCCAGCCTCCTGGCTGGGCAGGTAATTCCATAAAACTGGGGCCTTCCCCCCTGAAGGGGGAGAAACTTGGATAACCATTCGAACAACCCTGTTGACCTGTAAAACCTATTCTGACACCCTGAAGCCACAATCTCTGGAGAGGCAGACCTGAGTCTCTCCAAAGCTTTATACCTTGCATTTGCCCCTCCTCCAAAGGCCCTCACGGTGGCTCCTGCAGAGCACATTGTTCTTCACACTTGCCTTTAGGTTTTCTTTCTGAGGCTTCCTTTTTCTTGATCTTCTCTGCAATGGGTCAACCTTCTTATCTCCTGTTCTGAACAACTTTGGGCAGGTAAAGCTTAGATGAAATGGACACTGTTACAAACTTTTAAAAAAGATCCTACAGAATATAGATGTTTCTTTAGCTTTCTTAAACCAGTTCCTATAAATCCATACAGGAGTCACCCAGCTAACTAAAGGGCTCAGGAATTATAAAGTTTTGTACTCTGGAAAAATGTTATCATTGAAAAATAGTACAAGTGAAGGTCAAGGTTGAAGGCAATCCCACAGATATATAATGGGTACTCAAAAAATATATTTAATAAAAGTGTGTGTGCCTGCATAAGCTAACACACAATGAGCCAAAGGGTGGTCCTGGGGCGCAACTGCTGTCCTAATGATGAGGGAGCAGGAGACTGGCTGAGGACAGAGCAAAAGCTGGCGCCTTGCACCCCCTCTTCACCCACTCCCCTCCATATGTGTAGCATTCCTCAGGCACCCCTGACCGCCATAAAACGATAAATAGTTAACTTGCAGGGATCGCAATCCTGCAGAACAGGAATCTCCCTTGCTCTACAGATGTCCTAGAGACCTAAACAGGGAGGTTACCTTATCAATAGCACAAATTTCCAAAGGCAAATAACTATCGGTTCCTGAAGCCCTAATGTCTCCCTCCCACCATAAACTGGAGGACACTGAAGTAGAAGGGAATGTAAATGATAGCCGGATCATAATACCCCACCAAGAATCTCCCAACTATCTTGATGTTAATGCCTGACCTAAAGACGACATTGATCAAACCATAAGGGCAAGGCCTCCCCTCCCCCGGCACCTTGTAGGCCCTCCTGTGAAAACTCTGTTGAAATCTCCCATCCCTTCACCACCTCCCCCCAACCGCGAGGTATATAACATTCCTACCCTCACAACCCGGGGCAGCAGCTCTTCCTGCCCACGGGTCCTGTCCCCGTGTTTTAATAAACCACCATTTTGCACCAAAGATGTCTTAAGAATTCTTTCTTTAGTCGTCAGCTCCGAACCTCACCCCACCGAACCTGACTTAGGTTCTGGGACTTCATCACTAAGGGCCCCATTTATTTGACCTTTTCTTTCCTAATTCCTTGCACATGTTGGGTTCTGAGCCTGGAGCCCAGGTCACTCTCCCCCATGAATCCAGTATATGTGGAGACACAATGTTTTGGCAGAGGCTCAAACAGCTGGCCCTTGATTCTAGCAGCTTTGAGGTGAGCTCTATGGGAAGCAGGAAAGGAGAGGTGTAGGAAAACCATCTGCAGCTCCAGCCCCCAGAGGAGGCTCTGAGGAGAGCACCTCTGGGACTTTTCAGAATAGTAGCAGGTAATGGCAGGAGTGTGGGCAGGAGCAGATTCATGTGTTTGAGTTCTTAAACAATTTGTGGGGCCATCTTTGAGAAAAAGAAGTCAAAAGTACAGAATAAGGGGCAAAAGTAAATATTCATTTAGAGTGACCAAATAAATCACAACAAACCCCCAGAAAGTAAGAGATTCACTTTTTTTTTTTTTTTTTCTGAGAGCTCTTTCAGGATTTATCAGAAATGCTTAGAAAGCAATGCTTCCTGATAGGAACCTTCCCTACCCCTTTCTACCTAGAACATCCTAAAACTCTCACCATCTCCCAGCACTCACAGGAGCCAAGGCAAGTGAGGGGCTCAAAGCTTCAGTCATTAGCTTCATGGCCAATTAACTGTGGGCCATCAGTAGTAAGAATGGCAGGATCTAAGTTACCAGAACCTAACCATCTATGTGCAGTACTTTTTTAACTCTATGTTTGTAAATTGGGAGCATCCTACATAGTTACCTCATCCTTCCCTGGCCTCTTTTCATATAATTGTCATTGTTTGTAGCAGAATAGCACAACCAACTTAACCATAATTAAGTTAGTACATTATTAACTAGGAGACCATAGAAAGAGGAAAGAGGAAAGAAGAAGGAAGGAACCTTGTATGTATTAAGTTCCTTATTTGCTAGATATTTTACATATGGTTATCTCATTTAACCTTCAAGAATACTCCCTGTTTTATAGGTTACAAACTCTGGCTCACAGAGATAGAGTAGGAAACCTGAGATCTTACATGAACTAAGTAATAGATACCAAACGCTCTTCCCTCTCTGCTCTACCAGTTTCTTCATCTATCCTGTAATCCAGTATAATCACTTTCCAGCCATCTTTAGTCTTGCCTCCCTCAACCATTGTGACCAATTAAACAATACTGAGCTAAACTCAAATTTCTCTAGAAAACAAAACATTAAAACAAAATAAAAGCAAAACAAAAAACAATAACAAAAGCAAAACCTTGGGTGATAAGTAAAGGAATGGAGGTGGTATAGCTTCACTTTGCAAAAATGTTTTTCAGAGTCTTACTGTTAGATGAAGAAAAGTGGCTCCATGGTCAAATAGGTTTAAGAGGTGCTGGGTTAAAACCAAGTTCTAATTCCTGCCATCATGGAATTGGTGGTATAAGAAGTAACCTTCTGTCACAGACAACTCAAAATCCGAAACAAAATATATAAAATAACTGTTTGAAGGAATTAGATGCAACCAACTCAGGCTGTGAATCTTTGAGAGAAGGGGGGCACATGAGGTGAGCCCCACACTCACCTGGGTTTGCACCCCTGGGTAGGGTAGAGACAGTTTACTGACCACCAAAATTTTGTTTTCTCCTTCTACAGTGCAGAGCTATTTGTCAAGAAGCAGCTGCCCAGCCAGAACCTTTTATTTCTCTGCCACTGTCAGAGGAGAGGGGCCTAAAAGACTAATAGGGCCAAAACAATGTGAGCAGAAGTAATACATCACTTCAGGGTTGAAGTTGATGGAGATGTGTATCACTTCTGGGAAGAAATTAAGAAGCCATGTCTCGCATATAATCTCTTTTCCTATTGCCAGATGAATGGAAAGTCTCCAAGGAAAAGTCATAAGATGGAAATAGCCTGGGTCCTGAAATGACCCATCTATCAAGTATATCAGCATTGGACATGACATTAGTGAGAAACAGACTTCTAATGTTTACACCACCGAGATCTTGGCGGGGGGGTTATTTACTAAAGCAATTAGAGTTATATTTAACTATATTTATATATTAACTATATTTAATGCAAATTTATATGTTAACTATATTTAACTAATGCAAAGGTATTAGTTACAACAAAATCAATCTTTTTCATCAGCAGTTCATAATAAAGAGGGGTCCTTTCAAAGAAAATGGTCCCTCGTATGAAAATAAAAGAATTACCTAAAGAATCCTGGCTAATTTTAGTCTGAATTGACTGGGTGACTGTCAGTAAGGGGCCGAATTCTAACTATGCGAGTACAGTTATTCTTCTGAATCTAGGAGAACTGAGCCCAGGGTGAAAACAATGACCAGGGCAATTACAAATGACTGAGAACATGGAATCTAGGGCCTTGGAAGGAAGGTCAATTACTAAAGGTCACATATCAGTAGGTGGCAGCCTTTTAACTTTACATTCAGTATTTTCCCTTAGGCTTCTGGGGGGAAAATCCGAGTTTTCATTCAGAGGGACAACTAGCTTGATGTGGCTGTATTTAGGCATTCAAACTGTGAACAAAATCACATGTCCTCACTTGTATCGCATATGCAGGGAAGCCAGAGGTTCAGCTCTACTTTGCATGAAGTTGCTTATTTCCAGACACCCAGTGTTCATAAATGCGTGTGCGTGCACGCACACACACACACCACACTGCTTCTCTAGCTATACCCACCAATCTCTTATATATTTTAGTACCTGCGTCTTTTATTCTCAGCAAATTCAGTGTCATAAAGCTATCCTCCTTGAAATTACTCACTGTGTAGAATATTATACCTAGAGAAAATCTTATAGCAATACAATTTTTTTTCATGACCATTGCCACTTCCGTATTTAAAATGAAAGGCTGGCTCTCACCATATAAAGTCTTCAAAGAGACTATTTACCATGAATATATGTCATTGTACACACATGCATATGTATATATATGTATTAAGAGAGAGAGACAAAGAGGTCAAGAGGGAGAGAGATACCCATATATTAGTTAAATTTCAGGAATGTGGCAAAATAAAATTAGTTTTTGTTTTTCATGGAATGTGAATTGAGACCCCAAGGAAACCATTTCCGGTAGGATATTTTAAATTTAAATATTTGCATAATTGTATATTTTGAGTATCAGTAATATTCAAAAATAAAATTGTAATTTTCCCTTAAACATTTTATTTTCAATTGCTATATTCTTTTGATTCATAATTCTTAAACATAACAACTCTGTAATAAAAATGCATAGTCACTTCAAAACTTTAACAAGATAACAAAAAGTAAAAATAAGTTTAATAATCAAACCAAATCCCAATACATCTCTTTTATCAACATTCAGAGAAAATCATTGCAGACAGGTCAGTATGTGTGTACACATGTATAACAAAAATACTGATATTAATTTTAGAACAATGTTATGTTATTTATTCTGTTTTATTAACAAAATAGGCAAAATTTCATGGTATTTGAATGTAATAGAAGTTAAAATAAATGTAAGAAGTTAAAGTAAAATAAGCAATTATGAATATTACATACTTTAAAATAATTACCTAATTAAAATATTACATACCTTAAAATGTTTTTATGAAAAACTTAAAAAGAGAAGGGTATTACTCCTATGGCTCTACAACTTTGACAACCACATCAGCTAGTGTAGCAATTTTTGCTTCAACCATCAAACATAATTTAGGAAACCCAAGAAGAGAGGTAAATTCTATTGCAGGTATTCCTCTTTTACCTTTCTGTTTTTCTTTCTTCCAACTCGATGTCCCAGGTTTTCATATTTTATTAGTTCTTTTCTTTTTAGAAAACTTACTTTAGCCATTCTTTTAGGTAGATCTTCTGCCAACAAAGTTTCTTGTTTTCCTTCCTCTCAAAATGTCTTGATTTCCTTTATACTACTGAAGGAACTTTTTCCTGGATATAGAATGCTGGGTAGAAAAATGGTCCTGCAGATCCCTGAGGCTCTGTTCATTATTTTATTTTTTCCAGTCTATTTTCCCTCTATTGTTCACACTGGGTAATTTCTATTATTCTATCTTCAAGTTCACTGATTTTTAAAAATCTCTCTCCTTCATTCTGCTGTTGAACACACCACACCCACTGAGCTTTAATTTCATTTTTTGTATTTTCATTTCTATTTGGTTATTCTTCATATCTTTTATTTCTTTGTTAGGATTTCCTACTTCTTTGCTGAGTCTATTTTTTCATTTGTTTCAAGAAATTTATAATTGCTCATTGAAATATTTTTATGACAGCTGATTTAAAATCCTCAGATAATTTGAACATCTCTGTTATCTCTGTTATCTATTGCTTATCTTTTCTCATTCAAATTGATATTTTCTGGTTCTTGATGGACAAGTGATTTTTTTTTACCCGAAATTTGGTTATTTGTGGTCTTGTTTTATAAGACTTTGCATCTTATTTAAATCTTGTTTTGGTTGGCCTCCTCAGATACCTCTCTGGCAGGGTAAGGAGGGAACACTACCTCATCACTGCCACATATGGGTGGAGGTTCGTGTTCCCCACTTGATCTCCATGGACACTCAGGGAATAGGGGAACTCATTATTGGTAGTTGGGTGTAGGAGTTCCCATTCCCCACTAGGCACACACTTATATCTACCCTAAGTTCAAGGGGTAGGAGTGCTTCCTTACTGCTCCTCACATGGCCTCCACTGACATGAGTAGGAGAGTAGTATCACTACTGCTGAGTGGTGGTGAAAATCCTGGCTCTTCCCCCAGAAAGAAAAGATGTGTCCTTCCTGAGGACTGGAGGTGGGAGTCCAACGCCCCCCATTTTGTTTCCACTAACACTGAGTGGGGATGGTAGAGAGAGTCTTCATTATAAACTAGCATAAGTGCAAGTCCCAGCACTCCCCATTAGGCCTTTACTGATTGTACCCCAGTAGGGGCATTGAGATGCTTTTTTATAGCCTGGGCACGGTGAAAGTCTCAGGTGCCCATTTGACCTTTGTTGGCAGGGGTTGGAGTGGGGATGGTACACAGCTTTTTCTGTGGTGCTTGACTAGAGTATGGTGGTTGTTGTCTAAGACTTTTCTGTTTTGCTAGACTCTTCCTTTCCTGGCCTCTTGCATAGGGAGAGCCGGTCTTGGAGCATTTTTTGTTTGTATTTTTTGGTACTTCTGGGTTGTCAACTTCTCTAGAACCAAGTCTGGGATCTATGCAGAACACACACACACACACACACACACACACACACACACACCACAAACCAGGGAATTCACCACTGTGTTGTTCCCTGACTCCCAGTCTCTTATTCTCTCCACCTTTCAGAATTTTTCCACATTTCTTATATGAATAATAGCTAGAGCTATTAGCTCTACCTAAATAGAGGAATAGGTAAAAGTATGTATACTCCATCTGTCTGGAAGTAAAATTTCTATATCTTTTTAAATTGTAATCCCAGCAATTTTAATTTTAATCTTAATCCTAAAATATAAAAATAGGTAAATTTATTTTATACATTTATAACTAATCCCTTTTACCACCATTTCTCCATTATGATTCCATTTTTGTTTGTCTGCTTCATCTTCAAGTTAATTTTTCAACAAATTCTTATGTATAATTAATTTTTTCCTAAGCTTCTGTATGCTTGAAAATTTCATTCATACTGCCTTTACATGTGAAAGATAAGTAGGGCATATATAGTTGGCTAATATGAGTCTTTCAAAATAAATGAGATCCCTCAAATATCAAATTGTCAGTTTTAGGTATCTCTGACTACATTAAAAGTTATAACCAGAAGACAGTTAGTTCTGATTATTTAGGAGAAATGCTTAGACATTACTTTCCCAAACACAATAAATCACCCTCTTCCATTTTAGCTGAATGTCCTTTAAATCAAATAGGGAAATGATAAGGATGCTGATGACAGTGTAAAACTAACAGTTATGCTTAGTATGCATCCTGCATTATATGCATTTATAACACTCACAAAATATTATGAGATTATTTGTTCAATACACACTTACAGAACTTATACTATATGTTAGCTATGTTCTGGATTCTTGATAGAATCTATTAGTGCTCATGTTTTACATATGGAGAGACTGAATCTCAGAAAAGTTGAATACCTTGCTAATAAATGGCACAGGCCAATATTTGAAGTCAGATCTGTATCATGTTTAATCACAACAGATACTTGATTTCTACCTAAGTATGATAAATCACATCAATACCATGAAATAAAATATTCAGAATATATAATTATGTGATTTGTAACTGATAGATGATTTGTTTAGATTTATTGAGCAAATAGGAATTTTTAAAGTCATAATACCAAGGTAAAATGTCACATATCTTTCTACAAATAGATGATTCCTTACCATCCTTCCCTTTAAAAATTTTTCAAAAAAATTGAAATTTTTATCATACCTTAAAATGTCCTATTTTGTCCTTTCAAATCTCCTACAAATTTACTTTGTTTATTAAACCAAAAAAGGGACTGGGAATCAGGGAAAGCATTAGCATGCTGTCTTCTCTGTGACTAAAGGAGCTTTTGTTCAAACAGGAAGAAAAAGCAAGCTAACTACAAAGATTTTTAGGTAGAAGAACAGCCCCCTTTGAAATAATTCTGTGTTAATCAATCAAAAGTTAATTAAGACAGAAATAAAAAGAAAATACATTCTGTTTCTTTTCTCCTTGAGAAACATAATGATAGCTTGATTTCTAAATTAAGAATAGTAAAATGTCTTTTAATATATTCTGGTTACATGCTTTGGGCAATTGCAGTAGAAAGAAGTATATCAAGAAAAGAACAGGAAAATAGGGGGAAAGAGGTTATTTCGCTTTCAGGGATCTTTTGCCCCAACTCAAATCACCCTCCTGGCCACGGTGCTTTACCTCTGCACAGCCCACCAAGCCTCACCACTCAACAACTAACCACACAAACACCCTTCCAGATATCTGTCTTTTAACTGGTGTATTTTATTTCATAGTTGAAATGATCATTGCTCTAGTTGGGATTAATATTTACTATGTAAGTATTTTCTATTCCTTGCATTTTTTCTTTTGTTTTTGTTTTTTTGGTCCCCTCTTTTTCTGGCTTTAATTTAACATGTATATCATTACATTTTATCTCCTCTCTTAGCATGCAATGAACGTCTTTCTAGAGTTTCCAATACATATTTTAAACTAATCTAAACATACCTTCAAATAAGAATATATCTTTTTTTTTTTTTAATAAATTTTGGCTTTATTTGTTTGTTTCACTTTTTATGAGTAAGCACTTAAGAATATATCTTTTACATGTAGTATAAATACCATATAACATTATACTCAACTTTCTTTTCTGTCTCATGTCATACTGCTGTCATTCATTTCACTTATCCATATGCTTAAATTACCTAATACATTGTTGCTATTGTTACTTTAAACAGATATCTTAAATCAATTAAAAAGAAAAATAAAAGATTTTATTTACCTTCATTTATTCATTCCTTGACACTTTTCCTTTACATGAATTCCTGAGCTATATTACGTTTCTTCTCCCTAAAATACTTCTTTCAATGTTACTTGCAGGGCAAATCTGCTGGTGATGAATTCCCTCAGTTTTTGTTTATCTGAGAAAACCTTTATTTCCCCTTCACATTTCAAGGATAATTTTGCTGGACATAGAACTCCATGTTGGTGAGTTTTTCCTTCAACTAATATCACTAAATTCTCTTCATGCTTGCATGGTTTCTGGCTGAGACTTCCTATCTTCATTCATCTTGCTTCATATAACTGTACTTCATATCCTTGTCCTGTATGGTAAAATGTAGTTTTCCCCTGGCTTCTTTCAAGGTTTTCTCTTTTTCTTTGGGCTTCCTACAGTTTGAATATGATATTCTTAGATGTAGCTTTCTTAGTATTTATCGTACTTGATATTTTTTGAGCTTCCTGGATCTGTGGTTTTGTGTTTGTCATTAATTTTGGCAAGTTTTCAGCCGTTATTACTTCAATATTTGAATTACTTCAGCCATTATTATTTTATTATTCTTCCGTTACATCTTTCTTCTTCTTCAGGTATTATAAGAATATGTATGTTACACAGTTTCAATGTGTTCTTTTTTTCCCTCCCAATTCTTCATTTAGTTTGGGAAATTTCTGTTGACTTAATTTTAAACTCACTGATTCTTTAGACACATCCAGTCTACTTATGAGCACATCAAAGTCATTCATTTCTGTTACAATGTTTTTGATTTCCAGTATTTTCTTTTGATACTTTTGTAGAGTTTCCATTTCTCTGCTGACATTAACCATCTATTTTGCATGCTGTATACTTTTTCCATTAGAGCCTTAACATATTAATCATAGTTATTTTAAAATTCCTGTCTAATAATTACAACACATATCTGAGTCTAGTTATGATGTTTGATTTGTTTGTTCAGGTTATGTTTTTTCCTTGTCCTTTAATAAACTTTGTAATTTTTTGTTAAAATTTAACAGATTGAAATGGTCATGGGATCAGAGATAAACAGACCCTTAGTGTGAGGATTTGTGTTAGAAGTTGGACTGATTCATTTTTGCTGTATTTGTAGATACCAGAGGCTTCAAATTCCTTCTAATGTTCTTGTTTATGCATCCTTTCTTGACTTCAGGCTTCCCTAATTACTCCCCCTCAGAGAGACTCTGTGTCTTGCAGTTCTTTCAGCTATAACTCACTGTTTTTATACTGGAACCCCGTTGATGAGGTGGCTGGGTACAGAGGAAAGGAGTATTCCCTAACTTTATGAGTATATCTTAATCTTTTAGTGGGTCTATATCTCTGGGTAATAAACTTCATGATTTTTTTCCTAGTGGTATAGCTTCTTCACCCATAGGTGAGACAGAAAGGCTAGAGGAGATTATAACAAAAATCCCTTCCCCAGATGGGACAAGGCTCTGGTTACATCCTACTCCTTGAGAGCTGGCTTTTGTTACAGAAAGAATGCTCTGGTCATATTCAACAATGATTACTCTTACCCTCTCCCTATGAGAAGTACTAGAAAATTCTGGATTCCACAAAAGTATGTGGGGGTGAGGGAAGGTATTGGTGGGAGGGATGAAGGGTTGATACTGCAGCCTCCACTCTTAGGCCAGTCCAAACTAAGTCTCTAGCAATTCATCAAAATTAACCTAAAGTGTTCCTATAGGTTTATGTGCTAGTATTTTCTGATCCAAGTAAGCATATTTTGGTGACTCCCTGAATTCACCTGGATTTCCAGATTTCAGGATAGTGTAGTTTGCCCTACAATCTTAATTCTCTGATGGGCCCAAGAAAGTCATTCACTTTCGAACTGTTCATCTCTTTCTTGCTGAATGAATGCAAGTTAAAACTTCTAAGCTCTTTCTATGCTGGGGCTAAAACTAGAAGTCTACTACAAACATTCTTATTTTATAGGCCAGCACTGATTTTTTTGGCAGTATTAGCATCAAGGATGATGTTGAGAAATAGACCTCTCTGCACTTTGTACTGTTAATTCGTGCGCTAATGTGATCCATTAGTGATGTCTGCCATGGTAATGAGAGTAAGGAATGAAACCATGTATGCCACATATTTGCCATTTTTGACCAAAATGATTTCTAAGGCCCTTTCTAGATTTAAGGATCAAGGCAAAGAGTGGAATAACACTGGTGTCCCCTCAATACATACGAGAATCCTATTTGCTAATATTAATGGTACTGCATTTGTGTATGATGTTGTATAACAGAGGTGTACAGGGATATATCCAATATATGAGTGAACTGAAACAAAATAACTTGCCCAAAGGTCCCATGTAAGCTTCCTAATTGAATTCGATTTTCCACACCCTCATTTATGTATGAGATTGAGAAATTACCATTGTTTTGCACCACCTCAGGCCCATGCTATGACTTTTCCTTAATGTGGATTTTGCATCCATGCCTTTGAAAGAATAGATAGACAAAAAGTGTCTATATTATGTGTGTGTATAAAACAGCATCCATGTCCAAGTCAACATGGTTGACTTACTATGAGGACCTATCAGAAAAATTTATCTCAAGGCTTAATAATAGGAAAAGCATGTTTCTCATGCAAAATTAGTTTAGTTTTTGATTTATAGCCACTAAATTTTGTATTCTACTTTGCTTTGGATAGCTATGTGGAAGCATAGAATCAGATTTGTAGTCCATCACTAACAGGAGAATAAGACCAGCTGATACACATTTTAGAGTGCTAATCTTTCCTGCTGATTTATTATTCTTCTAACCCTATTTTCCATTTACTATTATTTCCTCATTTATTTATTTTTATCATTTTCCTATTGGACAGAAAAGTGACCAGAAGAAGAGGAGTGAAAAAAGAAGAGACAGTCAGTAATTCACAAACTATGTATTTAGTCCTCTATATACACAAAGCAAAGACCCTTTGTCTTAATTCCTACTTTCTATCTTTATAACAAAATCCATCTTTTATTTTATCAAGTATTTGGAAAAGCTTTAGGAAGTCCTACTCTCTTACCAAGTTTAAAAACGCTCTTTTCTTTGTCAGGTCAAATGTTTTATTTGATATAATATAGTTTGAGGTTGAATCATGAATCCATTAACCTTAAGTTTGTTGTAAATGGATTTCCCCTTCTTAGAAATTTTTTGACATTTTTATGTTTTCCTGGGGCTAGAATTGGCTGTCATAAGTGGCCCTGAGAGTTGGTAAGGATTATATTAATATAATCAGGTACTTCCAGAATACTTTTTCCCCAAGATCACAGAATTCACAGGAAACTTAAAGGATCTTTTTTTTGCTTTTGTTTAGGTGTGCAAAGACCTTTTCTTTTTAAAAATTTTTATTTATTTTTTTAAATTTCTTTTCAGTCTTCCAGAATTCATTGTTTATGCACCACATCCGGTGCTCCATGCAATATGTGCCCTCCACAATACCCACCACCAGGCTCACCCAACCTTCCACCCCCCTCCCCTCCAAAACCCTCAGTTAGTTCCTCAGAGTCCATAGTCTCTCATGGTGTGTCTCCCCTTAAAGGATCTTTCTGAATGAGAACATGCCATGTTCACCATTTTAATCAACCCAGATAATATGATCTGTGAATAGATCCAAACTTCATGAATCATTGGATCACTATAAATTATTAGATACTTTACTTATATAAAACATACAAACAGGGATGCATGGGTCCTCAGCTGATTAAGCAGTCAACTCTTGATTTTGGCTCAGGTCATGATATTGGGGTCCTGAGATCCAGCCCAGCATGGGGTTCTGCATTCAGCAGGGAATCTGCCTGAGGATTCTCTCTCCCCCTCTCAAATAAATTAATAACTCTTAACAAAAAAAAAAAAAAGCTGCCCTTGGTCCCTAGTGATAAACAGCAAGTGCTCAAAGTAAGGTCAAGCAGAAAAGAAGGTGCTAAAAATATACCTGGCCTTCCAACACTGGTTTCTAATTGCTATATAAAGCCCCAGATTTCTCTGTTTTACTCTTCCTACTCTAATATAGTAGCTTTCTTTTCTGTGAACTCTTCTAACCTACTGTGTCTACTGTAATTTATAGTAATATAAAGTCTTGAATCCAGAAACAATTCTGGTCCATATAGCTCACTGTAATAGAAACTGACTTCATAAAAATGTCATTTGGAATTCTAAGTAAATGCATATGACTGAGTGGATGCTAGGAATCCCCGCTCCAATCTTAAACTTGTAAAAATGTTGTACAAATAAAACAAGGAATATTAGCTAATCTTGAAATGAAAGGAAATCCCTGAATAGTAGCAATAAATAGGATTTAAAATTGGAATGATAATTTAATGGAATCAAGAGAAACTGGATAAGGCACTGGTCTAAAGGGTGGGAACTGGGGGCTACATCTTATCTTGTACTAGAAATCCCAGAGGCTGCTCCATACCTAAAACAGGAAATTTTTGAAGCACTTATTCATGTCTTTTGCCTATTTTAAGATCATATTCTCTTTTTTTTCTTACTGACTAGCAGAAATATTTTATATAATCTGCATGCAAACCTTTTTGTTTAGATTGCATATATATATATGTGTGTGTGTGTGTGTATATATACACACACACATATATATATATATATATGATATTAGGATATATATATGTATCTCCAATATCTTCTCTCAGTTTGTGACTTGCCTTTCCACTCTTGTATGGCATCTTTTTTTTTTTTTGTTAATTTAATGAACTTGTTGATTGACATGAAGTCCAATTGATCAATCTTTTTTTTCAGGGTTAATGATTTTTATGTTCTATTTACAACATCTTTTCCTACTTCAAATCATAAGCATCTGCTGTTTACTTCTGAAGCATTTTTGTTTTACCTTACACATTTTGGCCCGTGATTTCTCTTGAATTAACATTTTTGTTCATATTGTTGAAGTGTGGTTCAAACAAAAATATTAAAAGCAGCCAAATTAAAAAATACTTTATCTTCAAAACAGTGACCATATTACTTATTTGACTTATCTGTGCAACCTACGAAAATTAGAAGATAATGAAATGACATTTTTCGACTTAACTTTGTTTTCTAGCAGTATGATTGTTATTTATTGAGATATGATTTTCTTCGTATGAATGAATCCTTATTGTAATTTAATGAGCTTCTTTTCTAATTATTTTTTCAATTGAGCCAAAATTGCATAACATAAAACTAGCTATTTTAAAATTTACAATTCAGTGGCATTTAATACATTCACAATGTTGTGCAACCATCATCACTATCTAGTTCCAGTACATTTTCACCTAGAAGGAAACCCCATATCCATTTAGTAGTCATTCTCCATTCCTCCCTCTCCCCAGGCCCTAGAAACCACTAATCTTCCTGTCCCTGTGGATTTACCTATTCTGGGCATTCCATATAAATGGAACCACATAATATGTGATCCATTGTGATTGACTTCTTTTACTTGTCATAATGTTTTCAAAGTTCATCCATGTTGTATCATATATGGCTACTTATTCCAGCATAGAGAAATACATTTCTTTTTATTTATTTATTTATTTATTTATTTATTTATATTATTATTTATTAATTTATACATTTTATTTACACAATTCATCCTTTATTTACACAATTCATCCTTTCATGTACATTTGGACTGCTTCCATCTTATGACTATTGTCAATAGTCAATAGTGTTGCTATGAACATTTCTATACAAGCATTTGTTTTTAAGAACACCTGTTTACAATTTGAAGAATACCTGTTTTTAGTCTGTTGGGGTATATAATTAGGAGTGGAATTGCTGAGTCATATAGTAATTTTATGTTTAACTTTTTGAGGATATGAGATTCTTGAATTTGTGGGATTTCCTTTATAATTGTCTTCAAAAATTGCTTGTTATATTCTCTCCTCTTTTTCAGATATTCCAATTTTAGGTATAATAAAAGTTGACTGTATCTCATATGTCCTTGTATTCCTTCTTCACCGTATTTTTTATTCCTTATGCTTTGTTTTGGATATTTTGTATTAATCTGGCCACAAGTTAATTAATCCTGTTTTTTGTTTTGTTTTGCTATAAGTTGTCTGCGGTTAAACGCATCCAGTGGGTTCTTAATTTCAGATATGTTTGCACTTCCAGACTGTCCATTTGATTTTTGTAAAACAGATTTTTCTTCTTCTTCTTCTTCTTTTTTTTTTCAAAGAGGAAGAAAACTAGAGGGGTGGGGAGGAGCAGAGGGAGAGGGAGAGAGAGAATCTTAAGCAGGCTCATCATCTGGTGTGGAGTCCAATCTCACAACCCTGAGATCATAACCTGAGCCAAAATCAGATACTTAGCCAACCGAGCTACCCAGGCATGCCTGTAAAATGGATTTAAATTCTCTGTTAAAATTCTCTACTTTTCTCTGCTTTTCATCTTTTATTTATATTTTCCTCTGTTTTCTTGAACATATTGCTCAGACTTATTTAAATTTCCTTGTCTGATAGCTTCAATGCCAGGTATGTGCATGCAATTTAGTTCTATTTTTTAGCATGCTTCATAATTTTCCAGTGGATCTTGGAGGTTGTGAATGAAAAATTTTATAGGATATGGATGAGTTGTCATTCTCCAAAGACAGTTATGTTTTCTTCTGGAAAGAATACAGAATAGCAGAAGACCACCTTGATTCTGTTTAAGGCTTTTGTAGTTTTGGTCTTTCATATTTGCCCTTACTTCTATGATACTGTCTTTACTTCTAAGACATAATCATTACTCTCAGGATATAAGCCTTGTAGAGTCACAACTAAAAACCAGGCAGCTTTATTAAAGCCCCTACACACTGGCAGGACATGAGCTCCAATCTGTCTCTATCACCCTGTGGATGCTGAAATCTTTGTTCAGCACTTTAGACTCTCAGCTCCTAGTTTTTGCTTGGGTTCTAGGCAGGTCTCATCATTTGTACATAGAGCTGAAGAGGTGGCCCATGACTTGTGGAAAACTTGCATTCATATTTTTGGGCTCCTTCTCTGTGTTTTGCTTTTCTCTGGAATTTCACCCTTTAATGCCCAGCCACTCTGATGGTCCCAAATTCTGACTCTGAATCCCCAGCCCAACAAGAATAATACTTATGCGTAAACTCTATTTTCCTAGGCTGTAATCTGGAAAATGTCCTTAGGGAAATATCTAGGGATGATGAAGATATGGTGTTCACTTCATGAATTTCCCGTCTTTTAAGGATATTAGCCCCTCAAGTCTCCCTTTGTTGTTATACTGTAGTGCCTTCAAAAGGTTAAATTTTTAGAGTTGGTTTTGGTAGGAGGGTCGGTTCAATATAAACTACTCTATCATGACCAGATTAGAATTTCTCAACAAAAAAGTTACCAAATATTAAGAGAACAATTATATATCCCTATATTAACTATATTGTAGCAAAGAATAGAAAAAGAAGGAAAACTGTTCAAACCATTTTATAATAGAACTCTAATTTTTTTTTTTTTTTTAGATTTTATTTATTTATTTGACAGAGAGAGAGTACAAGCACGGGGTGAGCAGGGAGGGGGAGACCCAGGTTCCCGCTGAGCAAAGAACCTGACATGGGGCATGATTCCAGGACCCTAGGATCATGACCTGACCTGAAGACAGCCACTTAACCCACTGAGCCACCCAGGTGACTCTAGAACTCTGATTCTTTTTTTTTTTTTTTAAAGATTTTTTTATTTATTTGTTTGACAGAGAGAGATCACAAGTAGGCAGAGAGGCAGAGAGAGAGAGAGGAGGAAGCAGGCTTCCCGCTGAGCAGAGAGCCCGACGCGGGGCTCGATCCCAGAACCCCGAGATCATGACCTGAACCAAAGGCAGCGGCTTAACCCACTGAGCCACCCCAGGCGCCCAGAACTCTGATTCTAAAAGCAGTAAAATATAGTACAAGAAAACAATATTGTAGAATCTAGGTTATGAATATGGAAACAAAAATTTTAAAGTGAAATATTAGCAAACAGAATTCAACAATGTATTAAAAAATACTTCAGTCTAGATAGGGTTTATCCCATAAATAGAAGGATCATTCAGTATCAAAAACTGTCCATATAATACACTATTTTAACATATTAAAGAATAAAACCCACAGGATCGTCTTGATAGATACAGTAAATAAGTTGGATTAAATCTGATAATTTTCATTACTTAAAAAAAATAAAATAAAACCACTCTTTAATTGACTGGAAAGGCATTATCTTCTTAGCCTGATAAAGACCATCTACTAAAATCCAGAAAAAAACACAATTTATGGTAAAATGAAGCCGTTCCCATTCAAGTCAAGAACGGACAAGGATGCCTTCTATCTCTAATAACATTTAATACTGTACTGAAGGTCCTAACTAGTTCAAAGAGTCAAAATTAAAAAGAAAGGTACATAATTATTGGAAAGAAAGACACAAATATATTGTTATTTACAATAGAGAATCTAAAAAAAAATCATAAGAAAAATTTGGAACCTAGTGAAAAAATTGATCATGGTGGCTACTTAAAAGATGAACATAAGATATCTATAGTGTTCTCAAATACTAAAAATACCTAATTAGAAAATGTATTAAAAATATGACTTTCACAATAGTAGCAAAACTATAAGATCCTTGGGAATAAATCTACCCAAATGTACAGGAAATATATGAAGAAATTTATGAAATCAGATTTCTAATTCAGATTCATAAATAATAATATATTCAAGTAGAATTAGACCTAAGTATTAAAAAAAAACTTTAAAAATCTAAGAAAAAAATCAATTATTTTGCCCTTATAATAAGAAATGTTTTTCATTATATTGCTGAGAAGACAAATGAAATTGATTCATATGTAACACTATACATAGATCTTAAAAACACGTTGAGGAAAGAAAGTAATATGCAGAATAAGCATTCTTTTCACTTTATATTTATGTAATTTTTAAAAAGATTTTATTTACTTATTTGAGAGAGAGAGAGAGTACAGGAGGGTGTGGGAGAGGGAGGAGAGAGAGAGAGAGTCTTAAGCAAACTCCATGCTGGAGAGCCTAAAAGGGGCTAGATCTCATGAGCTTGAGATCACAACCTGACCCAACATTATGAATAATATTTTAATTTAAAAAACATTATGAATAATATTAAAGAGTTAGAATGCTTAACTGACTGTGCCACCCAGGTGCTCCTATATTTATGTAATTTTATATAATTTTCAATTATGTAACTTACGTGAACAATACAAAACAATACAAAAGATAGTTTACAGACTCTCCTGGCTTTAGTAAAAATATAAAAATAAATGTAGAACAGCAGCATGCAATCTAAAGTTAAGTAAGTGGTTATCTCTTGAATCAAAGAGAACATGTAGACTTTAATTTCATATCTGTGATGTTTTGTTTTATATAAAAACATCATAAGCAAATCTCAAAATATATTAATACTTATTAATTATGAACATAGATACACTAATGTTTTCTTATAATTATTTCTGCTGCCATTTCTGGTTTTTTTTTTTTAAGATTTTTATTTATTCATTTGGCACAGAGAGAGATCACAAGTAGGCAGAGAGGCAGGCAGAGAGAGACAAGGAAGCGGGCTCTGCGCCAAGCAGAGAGCTGGACACGGGGCTCGATCCCAGAACCCCAAGACCATTAGCCGAGCCGAAGGCAGAGGCCCCAACCCACTGAGCACTCCAGGCGCCCCCATTTCTGGTTACTTATAAAACAAGACAGGAGGATAACCCTATGGATGACCCATTAAATGTAACCAACCACCTTCTCACCTCAGAAAAAGAATCAGTAGAGAGTCTCCTTTAATCAAACTTCTACACAAAAATTTTAAAGATAAAGAAAACAAGCAAACAAAACCCAGGCCAAATTGAAATAGAAACATTGCAGGAAATGGGTCCTTTTCTAAAGGTAGAAAGGAGGACTGACAGTTGATGCCCAGTGTTAGCATTTTCTTCCCTGGGAGCTAGGGGTGGCCAATTTCACTGAGTGCTTGCAAGGCATTATGGGCTAAGAACAGGAAAGTCATGAGTTCAATTAGAATTTGGTTGCAGCATCATTAAAATTAAGCTGTTTTGCCTGCTACTAATTTCATTCTTGGCCACTAGGATGGTTACTTATTTGTTTGTCTCAGTGAAGAGAGAAAGTGCTGCTGGCAGAGTAGATGAAATTGAAATACACAAGAGAAAAGAATGGTCATGTGCTAATGAACAAGAGAGAGCTAGTCCTGCAGAGGTTCTCAGCACAATCTTCTCACTGCAAATTTATTTTCTAAATTTGATGACAGTCTGAGTGCAGAATTGCACAAATACCTAGGGTTTCTGTTTTCCTTTTCCAGTTGTGCTGGGTAGTTTTCTCACTTTAGAATTGGAAGGGCTGCATGGTCCTAAGGATCTTCTTATTTACAGACTTGGAAACTGAGACCCAGAGAGGGTAAATCATTGGTCCAAGGTCATACAACTCATTACTAGGCCTCCTTCCAAAGTCTCTGAAAATAATTCCATGTTCTACTTCTAAAATTATTCCACCCCTATTAAAAAGGCAGCTTTTAAAAGGCACCCTTGACACACCATAGCCTCTCTTGGCCACAAGAAAGACCTTGGCAATGGGGTGGCAAGTGAGCTCATTTGAACAGGGGAGGTAATTCCTGGCATCAGCTGTGTCTCTGGACTTACTTCAGCTTCCCCATATGTCCCTTATACACTCAGGTTCCAGAGCCTGAAGAAGACATGGCTACTTCCTTTTTCCTTTATGAAGGACAATGGTGGAGCCCCCAGGAACAATGCTGCTTTATTGTCATGTTAGTAGATATACTGGAGCAGTTTACTCTCCGTAACAAACCTCTCTCCCTTATACATAGAACCCACTGTGTCTGCCAAGCACATTTTCATCTGTAATCTCATTTGAGCCTCAGCATTTTCCTGATACAAGTAAGTCAGGCCCTATTATCCCAATTTTCCAGAAAGGCAAGCTGACATGCAAAAAAGAGTATACTGAATTGACACCAGAGACCAGGGATCACCTTGGGATGCCCACTTTGAATTCTGGTTGCTAGCCATTCCCTGGGTCCTCCTTGCCCTGATACAGCCTTCCTCCCATGTTGTATCAAGTCTGAGAGATACAGAATAACCAGCACTGGCTTCCCTGGGAATCATGAGGCTGTGTGAGAAAGGAGAGGCAGGAGAAGTGAAGGGAGTATAATCTTTTTTAAAGGATGCTTAAGGAAAGCCAGTAGAGGTAGCATGATAAAACTTGAACTAATGAAGTCTCATGGGATTCTGGTCCAGAAGAAAAATGTAGTTTCCACAATCAGTGGTTTCCACAATCCTGCTTCTTTATAATCACCTGAAATTACTTTCTATTTATTTGGTTTTGTTTTTAAATAGGTACTAGATTCCCAGGGTTCAGAAATCAAAAGGAACAAAGGGTATGTGATGAAAAGACTCTCTCCTACCTCTAAGTCCTCCTAACGCTACTCTCTCCCTGGGAAGCAAAAAACATTATGAATAATATTAAACAAAGCATATGTTTACCTCCCCTGCCCACACACATTTTTATACAAAAGGTAGTATTCTAGATTGTTGTTGACTTTCTTTTTCTCACCTAAATAATATATTTGGGGAATTGTATCATATTAGTATACAAAGAACTTCCTCTTACTTTTTTAGGTATATAGTGTTATACCATGCATAGACCATGATTTTCATTTAACCTATTTTTCCTAATAAACCATTAAATTATTTTTAATCTTTTGTTATTACAAACAAAGCTGCAATAAATAACTGTGCAATGGATGTCTAAGAGAACTGAGTTTTGGTCTAAGCTCTTATACTATGCAGTCAAGTGGCCTTGAGCAATCAGTTAGTATTCTGACCTTTTAAAAACGGAAAGAATCTTAATGACCATTTGGTCTAGTATTTTCCCAAACCATGTTCATGAAACACTAGTCCCAAAGGGTGCACACCCTGGAAATTGATAATACAAACTAGATTCTGAGAAGAACACCATGAATAAAAATTAATTAATCCAGGGTTTCACAAATTTATTTAATAATGGGTATTTTTTTTCAGAAACTGATGGTTAATTTTATGCATTAATTTGTGGAGTATTTTTGGATGAGATTAACATTTAAATCAGTGAACTTTGAGTAAGCAGATTGTCTTCCACAGTTGAAGGCCTGAGTAGAACAGAATGACTGGCCTTCCCAAGTTAGAAAGAACAAGAGGCACTCCAGAAGATGTCTTTGGACTTCATTGGCATCATCAACTCTCCTGGGTCTTGAGCCTGCTGGACCACACTGTAAATTTGACAGTCTCCAAAATTACACGAAGCAATTCCTTATATAAATCTCTTTCTGAATATATACACATCTTATTGGTTTGGTTTCTCTGAAGAATGCTGATTGATACAGGGGCCAACTGTTAACATGCTGTGGAATTACTGTTCCTTAGAATACACTTTGAGAAAAGAGAGTCTGGTTGGGCTTCCTCTTATTTTATAGCTATGAAATCAGAATGGATCAAGGTTTTGTATATCCAGCATCTAACATATGCTTAAACAGTATAGCTCAATAAATGTTTACTTGCTTTAAATAGTAATCTGTCTAGGAAGAAATACAAACTTGTAAAATAAATTTTAAAACATTCAAGGAACTCTAAAGAAAAAAACTGAAGCGATGGAGATATGATGAGTTATGAAATAAATTTCCCCACACTAACTACCAGCATTTAGAGATAGATGAAGGTCATTATAAAGGAAGTGAGAATTAATATGGGTGACAAAGGATGAGCAAACTCAATAGCAGAGGTCTGAAAGTTAGACATTTCCAAGACTCAAGAAAACACAAGGCATGCTCTGGGCATAATGGAAACAAGTTTGAGCAGGCCACCAGTCTTCCCCAATAATCCATTAGTTATATCATTTAATTTATTACTGAGCATCTATTATGTACCAGGGACCATTCTAGGAACTGGGGATACAGCAGGGAGTAAGATGAATAATGCCTCTGCTTTCATGGGACTTACATTCTAGGGGACAGAAAAAAAAAAAAACACCAAAAAATGTGTCAGAGTGGGGATTAATGTTATGAAGAAAAAAATAAAGCAGGATAAAGGGATTATGAAGGAATATTGGGCTGGGGGAAATGGCTCTTTTACAAATGGTAGCTAGGGAAGGCCTCTTTAGTTAAGTGATTTTGGAGCCAAGTTCTAAAAGAAATGAGAGCCATGCAGATTTCTGGAGGAAAAGCAATCTGGGCAAAGGGAAAAGCAAATGAAAGCATGACTGCCATTTTCAGGCAACAGAGAGCAAATGGAAGTAGGGCTGGGCAGGGGATAGGAGGTTAGCTGTAGGAGATGAATTCAGGGAGCCAGTTAACTTTGGCCTTATAGGCCAACTTAAGGGTTTTAGTTCTTATTCTAAGTTACATGAAGACACTGAAGGATTTTGAGCATGGTGATGATGGGATCCCTCTAGCTGCTTATTGAAAAATAGGCTTTAGGCAGAATGAGGAGATCTCGCAATAGTCTGGAGAAAAAATAAAAATTATTTTGAAATTTGATGGTAGTAGTGGAAATGGTTAGAAGCGTTTGGACTCTAGATATATTTTAAAAGTAGAACTAAGAAGATTGGCTGATAGATTGCCTGATGGTAGTGTAGCATGAAATGTTCTGCACAAGGAGGGAAAAATCCTGGGTTCTGGTCTCTCTTGCTACTATTTGGTCCTGTGACTTTGAGCAGCCCACATAACCTCTTTGGGTCTTATTTTCCCCACTTGTAAAATGCGGTAATTAATTTCTTGCTTGGAGTTAGGGGGCCAATTCAAATGGTCTCATGAAATATCTTCAGTTGTAAGATCTATAAATTTAGTTTAACTTAGTTTAGTCAAAATTAACACTCCTTTATTTACTCTTTAGTATTGCTCATTATAATTTCATGTAAAGAACTGTATCTTTCCTACTACATTGTAAATTTCTTGTTTGCTGGGTCCTTGTCTAATACCCTTATATATCATCCAATGTTTATCAACTGATTGAGAATAAACAATCCACAAATAATAAATATAGTGCTGCCCACTACTCTTTTTTATTTTCCCATGAACTTTAAATTTAGTGCTTAAGAAAAAACTCCAGTTTCAAAAAGCAAGGAAGGGAAGGGAACAAGGAAGTTCCAAATCAGTAGTTACATGTTGAGGTAGATAGATTAGTGAAGAAAGGCTTAAAGCAGTTGAAAGTTTGACATGGGAACTCAACTACAGAGAGCAAAATGGAGTCTCTCATGTCAAGCAGGAGACTGTCAAGCAGCGGCTGTGTCAAGTATGATGCAAGCAGTTAAGGTACTACAGCTAGGAGATACTGCTGGGACCAACGTCAGCTGACATCCCAGAACTGATAATGAGCAGAACCAGAAGAGGTCTGCAAGGACACAAAACCGATTAAATCCCTTTAAAAGGGAAGGATTTTGGCAGCAAACTTCAGACATGACCCCTGTATGTCTGACCATTTAAAAAAGGCAACTGCCACTGAAGGTTCTGCCCAACTGATCTCTGACCAGACCAAGATCTTTCACTGCTTGAACATAAGAAGCAGTAAGGGCTGAGAGCTGACCCAGACCAGACCCAGGCCTTATCTCAACTGAGCACCCACTGACTAACTTTGCGTTTGGTTCACTCTCTTCCTGCACACTTCTGTTACCTTGTTTGTTGTGTGGCTTGTCTTCTGTCCTGCTTTGTGTGCTGTGTTAGAAGCCAAATTTAATCACATGATGACCTGTCATCGAGATTGGAATCCTGAACCTACTTTTTAATTGATATTTAACTTTGTTTTATGATTGAATAGAGCAGACACGAGTTGTGTGTGTGCCCTCATAACATGCTCGTGACATCAACTTTATTTATTTTTTTAAAATATTTATGAGAAAGAGAGAGAGAGCATGAGCAGGGGGAGGGGGAGGGGGCAGGAGCAGAGGGAAAGGGAGAGAGAAAAGCAGACTCCCTATTGAGCAGGAAGCCCAATGTAGGGCTGGATCCTAGGGTCCTGGGATCATGACTTGAGCTGAAGACAGATGCTTAACCAATTGAGCCACCCAGGTGCCCAGGGAAATTAACTTTAAGGAGGGTAAGATTTTGTAAGATAGAAAAGGGAAAGAAAGACATCCCAAGGAGAAGAATAGCACCACAGGAACGTCCAGGCTCTGGAAAAAGAACCATTGCCCTAACTGGAGTGTGGCATTCCCTGGAGAGGAATGGAGAGGGGTGAATCTGGAAAGTTAAGTGGCATCCAGACTATGATAAATTCTGCATGTCATTCTAAATTGTTGACATCATGCAACTAATGAATCATTGAATACTATACCAAAGACTAACGATATTCTATATGTTGGTTAACTGAATTTAAATTTAAAAAAAAGAAAAAGAAATAAGTAAAAATATACTAAAAAGGAAAAATAAAATAAAACAAAATGTTGACATTACCAAGGAGAAAATGAGAAGTTATCTTTAGAATGTAATCACCATGACAGCAAGTCCTTCTGTCTGTCTGCTTTCTATTGTATTCCTAGTGTCTATCACATGTCTGGCACATAGTAAGGGTTCAATAAATAGCTACTAAGTGAATCACTGTTTTTAAATGTAAGAATGATATGATCAGACTGTGTTTTAGAAAAGTAACTGATGATGGTGATGAGAAGGGTTTGGGAAGTAAAACAGAGAAGAGGCAGGGAGACCAGTTAGTAGATTACTGACAGTTTAGATTTGACTCAATAGGACAGGTACACACTGTTCTTAATTAAGGAATTTTGCTGAATAGAATTTAAATAATTGAATGCTAATAACAACTACATTTTCCTCAAAAATACTAGTATGCTGGGGTATTCAACAAATATTTATAAATTTAATGTAGAAAAGCCATTAATTCTACATTATCTAATCTGCTTTGTTGACTGAGTGATCAAAATATGCAATGATTATGATATGAAAACTGCTGTAAATTATTAGTTTACTTTGGAGAATAATAATCTCTATGATGTACACAAAATAGTTATTCCTTTCTTGCAGTGATGGCTAGTTTACATGGTTCTTTATGAGATCCAAGTACTTGAGGATGCTGAGGATGCAAACAAGCAAACAAACAGATCTAGCTTTAAATCCTAAGCCTTGCCTATCTCATTAGTAAAAAGGGGATAAGAGTACCAACCCTCCTTGGTGGTTATGAGGACTAAATGAGATGATAAACATGAGGACAAGGCATATAATAAAGTATGTGAAAATGCAGCTATTAATTCCATCAGGAGGAAGGCAAAGGGCTAGTTCTATAAGTAAAAACAACTTAGGGGCACCTGGGTAGCTTAGTCAATTAGGCATCTGACTCTTGATTTCCAGTCAGGTCATGATCTCAGGGTTGTGAGATCGAACTCCACATCAGGCTCTGAGCTGGGCATGGATCCTGTTTAAGATTCTCTCTACTCTCATGCACAAACAACAAACAAACTTAGGAAAGGTTAACCTGAAGTAATAGGGGAATTTTAGTGTTTGAAATTTTGGAAGCTGAAGAGAGTCACACTAAATCATGCTATTCACATCTTATTCCTTAATGCCCCTTCTTGCACCAGGTTGGAAAGGTATTTGATGATCTTTCCAACAAAGTCAAGCATTTTAATGAAAATTGTAAAGCAGAGTAAAAATGTGGTTGTAAGGAATTAGGACTGCCTACAGGATTTGTGGAGTCTAGTGCAAAATGAAAATGAAAGACCCATTGTTTAAAAATCATCAAGGATTTCAACAGTGAGACAGAGCATTAAACCAAAAGCAAGGCCCTCTGAGCCCTGAGCCCTGAGTAACTGCATAGGTCACAAAGCAATGAAGTCACCCCTGTAAAGAATAAACCATGCCGGCATTCCAGTGGTAAAGATTACATCTAAGGCTCTAAAAGCACAAGCATGGGATTCTTGGCAATGAGTATTCAAAAAGTGTGTCAATTGACTGTGAAGGTTCTGGGGTCTTGAGGTACATGGCATTAAGGAGCTGACCACAATGCCAGCTGGCCCTGAGATGCTGGTTGGTGGCTAACTGACATTAGAAGAGTTGGCACTAATTGCTTTTGAAAACTGCATGAAATATAATAATTTCCTGCCTCCTTGATTTTTCACATGCTAGTTAATTAAGTTACCACTTGAGGTCAGAAAGTAAGCCACTGATTGGATTTTTAAAAAACTATCCTAGAACATCTAAAACTTTCATTCTGGACTACCTGAGGTGGGTGCATTTCTAGCTAAGGTGAGGGAGGTGGAATTTCTCCCCAAATCCAACATCTCCTAATGTGCATATTAAAGGCAGGCTTAGACTTGGGAAAGAAAACTGGTCACATTTTAAGGGGTAAATTTGTTTTTAGCATTCTCACTTTTCATCTCCCTGTCACTGTCCTCCTAGTGAATGCTAACAAAAAGAAAAGCCCTTTTAGAAAACACATCATAAATAGTTTTAAGATTTAAATCTACTAGGGACACCTGAGTGGCTCAGTGAGTTAAAGCCTCTGTCTTCGGCTCAGGTCATGATCTCAGGGTCCTGGGATCGAGTCCCCCATCGGGCTCTCTGCTCAGCAGGGAGCCTGCTTCCTCCTCTCTCTCTGCCTGCCTTTTTGCCTACTTGTGATCTCTGTCCATCAAATAAACAAATAAACTCTTAAAAAAAATAAGATTTAAATCTACTAGAGACAAAAGATGCAGACAGCAAGCACCCTTGGACATTGTTACTTCCCTATTGTTTCCATTTTCCTATTTTTGTCCTGTTCTTGTTCTGCTCCCTTCTCTTCTACGTCACCTCCTTATTTACGTCAATCCAGTGTAAACGTAATACCTGATTACAAAGTACCTCATTGTGTCACCACAGAACCGATTAGACAGTGGACCAATCTTATTTCCAATCCACTTACAGATGCCTATTTTACCCTTTGGGTGGAATACAAAAAAGCAGCATCATTATTATATTGACATTTGACAATTACTTATCTTGTTTCTATTTAGAATTGTATCTAGAACTAAAATGGAGTCTAGAGATGACTCTGCTTAAGCACTTAATTTTGCAGGTTAATTACAACCTCAGAGAGATAACCTGTCCGGGGTAAACCCATGCAGTGGTGGAGAGCAGGACTCACAGTGTAAACCAGTAAACTGTACCATGGGACTAAACAGAAAGAGCACAGAGCTGTCAACTAGCAGGCACTCAATAAGTATGTTGTCCAACTTGAGTAAAAAAATGCAGGAAGACATGAAATTCTAGAAATCTAGGTTCTTATAAAGCCTCCACTATTAACTAAATATACTACCTGATTAATTATTGTAATTAATAATAAATATGAATCATAGTAAAAATAATAGAGATATA
Organism: Mustela erminea; assembly: GCF_009829155.1. NCBI lineage: Eukaryota > Metazoa > Chordata > Mammalia > Carnivora > Mustelidae > Mustela > Mustela erminea. The sequence continues at coordinate 62,837,842 of NC_045627.1, forward strand.
TTATAATAAATTATAATAAAGATACAAAAAGAATTATAAGAAAGATAAAAATAAATTGACTGTAGTAAAAGTAAAGATAAGCTGATTAAATGACTTAACTTTTTACAAACTCTTTTTTCATCATCTACAAAATAAAATAATACTTCTTTGACCACAAGCATAGTTCCGGGAATAATGCTCAATATATGTGCTATAACATAATTCTTATTAATTATATAACAATTTTAACTTTGGCCAGACTGTTGAAAAGTTTAAAAGTATTGTATTTAAGGTTATTTTTTTCCAGAGAACCTGAAAACCATCTTGTTATCTAATACTGTGGCCTTGGAATGGCATATTTTACCCTCAGGGGCGAGTTGTGATATAGAACAGACCTGAACTGTCTCCCCACAGTCCTCTATAAGGGTGTGCTTCAAGAATAAAGCATGTATTTTATGGTGTAATCAGGGAAGGTCTCTGAAAAGCAGCCCTGTATTATCATTGTACCACTTTTCCCCTAGTGGAGACAGATTCACGTTCAAAATTTACCAAATGTCTTCCATTTACAATGGTCTGTGTTTGGTATTAGGTTGTACCACACAAAATTGTCTTTCTGGTGGGTAAAGAACAGTCGAATGTTGACAATTTCATATGGCTCAGCCTAATACTTTTACATGTTATCTCCTTTTTCTCTGACAATTATCCTACAAGGTAGATGATGTTACCCTCATTTTACAGGTGAAGAAATGAAGCCTCAGAAAAATTAAAGTGATTTTCCTAAGGCTCTAAAACTTGTCAACAGCAGATCATAGAAGCCTAGTGTCTCTGGAGGTCAAGTAGGATGCTATTTCTTCCATACTACAAAACAATACATACATTTAAAAGACAGTGATTCAGCAATGTAATAAAAGGTAGGCCATTGGGAAGACTGAGTGGGCTGAGAAGCTCTAAAAGTCTTCAAAGAAGTTGAGAAGTAGAGAAGTGAAGTAAAATAACAATTATTTACAAAAATGTATCAATTCCCTTCCTCTTGGAGACAATAAAATTGTAGCTTCAATAGTGTGTGTGCCTTGGGCAGAGAGCACAGTAGGCAAGCAACAGCTACCATGTGACTTGTTCCAGGAGGCGGTAAGTGACTACAATTTGACTAAATGGAGGTAGAGATAGTACCAAGGGGAGAGAAGGGGACATAATGAGAATGGGCTAGAGTCAAGAGGATTTTCCTATCTGTTAAACTCACTCACAGTTATAGCTCTTGGAAAGCTGAAGTTGAACACAGAAGAACTAAGCAGAAAGCAATTATTAATTGAATAGATTCTGAGGTTGTGTCACATTAATCAGCAGCTTTTTGTAATTTGTCCACTAAACGTCTGATATATGGGTTATGCATTTTCTGTTAATTAAAATTTTTAGTACAATTGTAGTAAAAATGCTTTGTCCTCACAGATGCTCCCAGAAGTCTTAGAAGGAGAATGTGCCAGTCAGAAATATCCCATGAATCTATGAGGGAGAAATTCATAAAACTGTATGGATCATGATCTTTTACAAATATTTCACTGCCTTTTTTTTTTCTCTCACACCCAAATAACAGTCCAGGAAAAATGAAATAAGATAAAACAAAATGTCTTCAGACAGCCATGTGTGTCTTTTCTGTCTTCTCCATTTCTCTACAGTGATTTAACAAACGTTAATCACATAAAAAAAATTATATGAAATAATGGAGGAGAGACTAAGAAAGACTTCTCTCTCCTAGTACCCATACTCTTTTCTGTCTCTTGTTACACAAGAATAAGTTAATTTACATTATGATTGTTGGACCTTTACATGTTCTACTTCAAAGCTTTTAAATGAGGACTTGGGGGCATGAGAGTCAGTAGTGTGGTATGAGGGCAGGAGGAAGCCATGCTCAAGCCTAGTTCTTAACATAAGGGTCTTTGGATTCTATATGAGATCCATGGATGGGCTTCAAGGGATCCATAAAAAAAACCTTGAAATCCTATGTAAAATTGTGTGTGTTTCCTGCATATACACATCCATTTTTTTCTAAGAAAATCAATGGTTTTCATCAGAATTGTAAAAGGATTGATTACTTTAAAAGGAAACTTAAACCCAAAGAAATAGCACTAGAGATTTGGTGCCTCTGATTAAGTGGATAAGGATCTGCAAAAGCTCTTAAAATCTGGAGGTTGTTCCTGGGATTTTGAGTTCCATGAGCCCATAGACTGCCTACTCACTAGCTTGGTTTTCTTAAGTGAAGAAAGGTTGCTGCTGCTGGTGATGCTACCAATTTTGCCCTGCCTGGAACAGAGGCTTTATGCTCTCTTTATGGCAAGCCTCGACTCTTGATGAAATAAAAGTTCCCCCATGCCACTGGGAAATCACCATCTCTTCACTCAGGGCATGTCAAATATCCAGAAGGGCATTTTCCAAACTCAGATGGCCATCTTCCTTTTCACTCCCCTCCTAGCCTGTTAGGCTAAGACCAAGTTTACAGAATTACCCACCCAGAAGAGGAAATGCAAATGTTAAAGTGCTCATAATGTTTGGCTACATTTTTCATGTGATTCGCATTAAAGCATCTTATGTAAAAGCTGAGCAAGCACTAAAACAAGTATACTAATTACAGTGTAAAGGAATTTTTAAGAATTATAGAATATGTGAATTCCTTGACTTCTATAGGCCAAGTTTGGAACTCTAACAGAAGTGTTTGTTGGTGGCAGTGCTTTTGTTACTCTTTGTTTCCTTTTATTTATATGAAATGAAGTGGGAATGGGGGGGGGGGGGAGGAAAAATGACAGGAAACAGCCATCCACCTCTGCACCAAAATACCAGCAGAAAACCACAGTTATGCCGCCATCTAACAATATATTCTGTTTAAGAAACTCCCTGATCCCAGAAACAGCCATGTAACTCTAGACAATAATGAAATTATATCCTGCACATGCTCAAAACCATCCTCCATAGTTTCCAATGACATAAATTTTTTTGTTGATGTTCTTTGCTTTCTTGAATTCTCTGAGGAGATTTTGTTTTAGAAAAGAGCCCAACTTCGGCTTTCAGAGAAGGTGGGGATGGTGATAATGGGGGGCACAGATGTGGTAATATAAGTTTATCAGGACCTCTAGTTTCAATACCATTAATTGGGAGCTGGGATAAATGTGCCTGACCATTCCTTATCAAAGAGAGGAGAAAGCAGCTGCTTTTCTTAAAGAGAACAAATGTCCTTAGGGTGAATGATTCCTGCAGAACAATCAACATTTCCTGTGTGACAGTAACTGGCCTCATTGTTAATGTGTCATCAAGCAACCAGTCATTTCTAAACTTCTTAAAAGAAAGGGTTTAAGCTGCTCTTGGAATCACAAAAGTGCATTCAATTCTACTTTGCAAACCTACAAACGGTGAGTGTCCCCTGTTCGATTTTTTCCAAGAAAAAGATAAATACTAAATAATGATAATAACAATAACTTTTGCACTGACATTGTTTCAAAAGTGTGGCTCACAAAGATCATCTGAGATGAGAACATAGAATAGATTACCAGAAATTGAAAATTAGAGATGATGTAGACTATCTCCATGATTTTCCCAGATGCTATTAAGGTAGGTTTTGCCCCTGGAAATCAGAGATCTGATGGTGGTAACCATAATGATGGTTCTATGATATTCTAGGATCCAGTCACCTGTGAGGTTGCCATGTTCTGTAATCCTAGAATCCAAATTCTCAAGGGAATATAACCAACACTCCATGTAATCTGAGGAATACAATCAAACAGATGTGATTACTGAACAAAGTAAGCCTGAAAGTCAAACATTCACATTGAGGTAATACAGCTCTCAAAGAGATCAAATGACACCAGAGACAAATGTATCAAGTTGTTGTGGCAACTGATCCAAAGTGTGGTCCAGCTGTTCCCAGTCTGTTTTCCCAACATCAGAGACTATTCACTCAAGGCAAACCATAAAAATACCTCCTTGCTCATAAAAAAAGACATTCTCTGACTTTCACGCCAGATTGTTCATCTCCTCAGGCCATGGTCTGCCTTTCCCCATTCTTCTGTTCATCAGTTCAGGATTTGGGAAGAATCCTGCCAACAATTACTCTTGGGTTCCCTAATTTGATAGAAAGTCAGGTGACCTCAGAAGGGCAGGGAGGCATGCGACTCATCCATCCACAGCCTCACACAAACTCAGTTCTCCTTTTCTAGGCCCATGTCTTTGAACCAGGTGTTTACACTCATCCTGTCTGGGCAAATGCTTTCATAGTACCTTCAAGGGGAAGATGATTTATTTTTTTTTCTCTATAAAATAGATTATGAAATACACCTATGAAAAAAACTAGTGAGGGAAACAGTATAGTGATAGAGTTAGAACTCTTCTCTGTGAACAGACCCTTGTTAAATCCTGGATCACCATTTATTAGCTGTGAGTACTTAGACAAGTTACCTGCTCTCTCGTTGTCTTGTCAGAGCAATACCCAGACTTCAATGTGCATATGAAACACCTGGGACCTTATTAGAATGCAGATTCCCATTCAGTAACAGGCCTGTGTTGAGGCTGAAGAGTCTAAATTTCTAACAACTCCCTGTAGATGCTAATGCTGCTGATCTGGACCACACTTTGAATAGCAAGGTAGTCAGGTCTTTTGGGATTTAATTTTATATAAAGCAGCTAAAACAATGTTTGGCAGATGGAAGACTTTCAGTTAGTGTTCTTCCTTTTCATTTTCATCATCCTCACCCCACACAATATATCACATAAATCACTATATAGAGAGCTTTAGTTTCTCTGAGGATTTGCAGTTTGAGACAGCCAAAACAGAATTCTAATAACATAAAATCTTTCATTCATTTCTTCTAAAATGAAAAGACACATGGAAAGGAAAAATGGTCAGGTTGGTTGTGAGTCTTGGAAAGTCCTGACCAGATGGTGGCTGTACTTTGGGTCATAGCAGCCTTTCTGACAACAGACACTGAGAAGATGAGGAAACACAGGAAAATGTGGGAATGGCAATCACATCTCCCATTTAGCTTCAGAACATTTGTAATATAACACAATTTAAAGCTTTTTCATGTCTCTTGCCAAGGAAGGAAGTTCTTTGGAGATTGTGGATATATATACATATATATATATTTTCATCTCAAGTAGTATGCATTAAAGTCAAGAATATGTATGGAGGGAAATAGCAATTTCAAAAAGTCTCCGTTCCACTCATGTGCTATGCGGATGAATCATCTTGACAGATTCTACAACATACTAAACATTTAGAAATGTTAATTCTATAAAAGTAATAAGTAATAATCACGATCCAAACTTTCTAAACACCCGTGATTGTAAGTATTAACACTAAATGCTTTACATGCAGCATCGCATCTATCTTCACAGCAATCCTACATGGTAGGGAAAACTACATGACATCTATGACATCTCAGACCCACCCCCATCTTGGAGACACTGATCTAGCTGTTCCCTCTACCTGGAACATACTTTCTCAGGGTATCTGCTTAGCTGGCTCCCTCACTTCTCTCACATCTTTGCTCTGTCACTTTCTCAAAGATCACCCTACTGAATACTGTGGCCAGTCCTCCTCCCTCCAGCACTTCCTTTGTTCCTTTAAATCTACTTAAGACTCAGTGTAGTCACATGATAAATAATGCTAGAGGCTGAATTTAAAACCAGAGATTCTGACTCCATGCTAGTCCAAAACTTGTTTAACAGAGGAGTAAAGATAGCGAGGGTCAGGAATTCCTAAGTCTAAGCTGGCATCATCCATACCCGTCCATTTCCCATGAAGTTGCTGACTAGCACTTCCCCAGGGTGGGCTCCAGGGTGACTGAGACAAGGATGATTAGGATGTGGCACAAAGAATAAAGGGGGTGATCTTGGGATTTCAAGCCCAGCAAGTCTCTAAAAGCAGCCTATTTAATACACATACATTCAGCAGATGCCCTTGATGTAATGCATATAATGTGCTAGGGCAGCTTTAATGAATGGCAGATGTTATTAGCTATGCACGGGGGCCTGGACGAGTGTTTCCCCAACTTTTCATCCTCAGGCAAAGGAGATACCCGTGGGAACCTGAAGATAATGCCATAGCAAACTTCTTTGAGGTTTTGTGTATGTGCATATACTCTGATGAGACAGGAATAGCCCAAATCAATAGTAGCCACTTGAGGCATCTTCTCTAGGAGGGACTGAGGTAAAAGGAGCCACTAATGGAGACTACACCGACTTCCAGAATTAGGTTGAGAGAAAAGCTACAAGCATCCCTTTGGCTGATGGTAGGGAGCCTACTACCTGCGTTATAGGTATTACGCCTGATTTACAAAAGAAGGCATTGATGTTCATTGAGGTGCTGACCAACTTGCCTAAGTTCACACAGACAGTAGGCGCTAAGGATTTGAATTCAGTCCTCTAGACAGCAAAATCCATGCTCTGGATCAGCACAAAGCTTGACCCCAGAAAATGCTCAATTAAAATTAAATAAGTACACACACACACACACACACACACACAACCACACAACCACACACACACAAAAAGGTTTATGTATAAAGTTTTTCTTAACACAAAGAGCTCTTTGATTCCTCAATTTACTTTTAGAAAGTTCTCTTTATCCCTTTTCCTTTTCTCCCTTTCATCCTTACTTCCTCCGTCAGGAGCACCTCTCCTTTCCTACCTCCTCTTCTGGAAGAAGGAGAAGAGCATGGTTTCCAAAAGTATCACAAGAAGGACAAACTCTTTGCTAACTAGAATCCCAGGGGGTAGGATCTTGTCTCTTTTTCTTCTCTCTAGTCTAGAACATCTAGAACAGTACCTGGACCTAGCAGGTATTTAATAAACATCTTTTGAATGGATTAACCAATAAAACACAACAGGGTTACCCCCACAAACCACCCAGTGTCCTCCTTTGGCTAGAAAGACCAAAGGGAAAAGTCTTGAAGCATTGGCAGAGTGCTATAAAAATGCTCAGTAATAGCATATGTGCTAAGCATCTGTATACTCAATAGTGAGACACTTTCATAAACACAAGGAGATGGAGAGGGATCACAGAAAGACAGAAGGGCAAGGAAGAAGAGTAGTCCCATTTTGTGAGAGCTCAACATACTGTGTGTGCTGTGCAAAGAGCTTACATTTCTCACCTCACTTAGCCTTCTCAATAGTCTTGTGAGGTGGGCGTTAACTCTACTTAATAGATGGGAAAACTAAAGGATCCTTCTGAAGGATTTACTTCTTCCTCAAGGCTTCAAGTCTAACTAAGGGTCAGAGGGATTCTGTCCAGGCCTGTTTGACTTCAAAGCCCTCGTTCTTTCTAACAGAGCATAATGTACAGCTCCAGAAGCTCTTTGCTTCCAAAGTAGTGTCTTAAATAAGTTTTAACACTCTTATAATTCACTTACATTGTTAAATCTTGCTTCATTTTTTTTCTAAGTAGGGTCCACATTTCAATAGCACTCTTTTCTCTAAAATTGAGTGTTGATGTGATGGATTCTCTCAGCTTTTCCTTTTAAGCAGAATCTTTGCTTAACAAGTCATTCTAATGTCCCATTACCCCTGGAAATGCCCATGAATTTCCAATAGCTGCTATTCTCAGAGTCATTTTCCTCACATTTACTTATATAGTAGACAAATCCATAGTTGCACTTGCAATGACTTCTTTTTTAAATGTTCATTTTTATGCTTTTAAATGTAACTAAAAATCTAAATTATAGAATTGATCCATTAAAATTGATCTCTTTAAGCCTACAGCTGTAGTAAACTCACCATATTTCGTTTTTCTGCAACAGCAGAAGAGAGGAGTGATATATATAAGTGCAGACTAAGACCAAAGAGAGAAAAATGCTGACTTTTGTATAACAGAAAAACTTTCTGAAAATTAGATGACTCGAAGTTCTGACTCTGCCTACAGGGGCAGGAAATTTTCTAAAGGCCAATTCCCAGACAATTTTTCTTATACCATTTCTCCTATCCACATGTCAGAAAAGAAGGAGAAAGCTTTATGCCAAAAACTCTGGTGATAAATGTATCCTTAGAAATCAGATCCAGACAGTCATCTTCTATGGCAGTGGTCTCCAATTTTAGAGTGTGACCAGCATCACCCAGAGGGTGTGTCACAGCACTGATTGTTGGGTTTTGGTTCAGTGGATCTGGGGGCTTGAGAATCTGCATTTCTAATAAGGTCCCAAGTGCTGCTGCTGCTGGGGTCTAGGCCACACACTGAGTGTATTCACTGCTGTTTAAATGCCCAGTGGTGACTGATGCTCAGTCAGAAGGCTCCAGGGTTGTAGTTCTCAATCCTCATTAAATGTCAGAGTCAACTAACCAACTTCTTAAAAGTACTGATGTCTGGGCAACATAGCCATAGAATTGTATCTTGTTGGTCTCTGGTAGGGCTCAGACATTGAGAACACCTGGGATTGTCCAACTTGACAAATACTAAGGAAAGAAAAAAAATGATTTTATATCTTTTTTGAAATTAATTTTAAAATTTTATCTCATTAAAATAATCTGAGAGGTTACTTACTTGTAAAATGGGAATGTTATCTTTTTCCCCAAGATGACTATGAGAATGAAACAAAGTAAAATATATACAATACCCTGACACAGTGTGGACCATTATAGGCATAAGACATTGTTTAGTAATGTTTTCCCTTCATGGCTCAGCACACTCTTCATGACGGCCAATAAAAAGTTCACTTAGAAAAAAAAAAATCTGAGAGAAACAAAAAAAGCAGACAGCAGACAGCAGAAATTGGCATTTACTAAGCTCTCTCCTAAAACAGCAGCAATGGGACCAAAAAAAGGGGGGGGGTTCACCTACATGGTCTCAGAGAATAGGACAGAAAAACACCACAATAAAGATGTTATTAGCAAGAAGAAGGAAGAGTGTTATCTTAGCTGACCAGAAGACACTGGATTCCACATCAGTCGCAGGAACTGGAAGCACCAGGTACCACTGAGAATAGGAGGGATAGATCCAGCGAAACAGGGCAACTGAGAAACAACTAGATGTTCAGATCCCTACCCTCTGATATATCAATGGTTAATTGAATGTGGTCTAGGGACTCCTGGGGAACCCCAAGACACTTTCGGGGGTCCATAAAATCAAAACTGCTTTCATAATTATACTAAGACAATTACTTGCCATTTCCACTCTCATTCTTTCACAAGTTTGTAGTGGGGTTTTCCACAGTCCGTTTGACATGACAATGTTATTGTTCTGAAAATCAATGAAACGTATACCTCCTATTTTCTTGTTTTCCAGACTTTTCTAAGGCACGGTTTTGGGGTATTAAGTATGTATGTTTTTAAGTTAACTTAGTTGGTTCTCAAGACTTCTACCGTGTTTTTACAATCTATTTCCCATCATACCTGCCCTAATTGGTGTAACCCCATGATCATTCAGTAAGTTATTTAGAAATTCTAATGTTCTACTTATGCCAATATGGAAATAAAAATACTTGGTTGTCTTGGTTTGCAATAATATTTTAAAATCATTCTGAACCCTTCTCTAAATTTTAAATTTGGAAAAGCATCTTAAAGAGCAGGTTATCATACTACATTGTGCATCTAGAAAGATGGGACTGATAGAGCTTGTACAAATGTTATCATTAAATGCCTGCTGAATGAAAAGTCAGTAAGTTAGCAAAACAAATCACCCCAGTGCCCAGTGTTGTTTCTCAACAATACAGTAACTTGTTAAAGATTTAATAACAAACATGAAGACAAAGTTAATATATCAGAATATTAATATCTGGATAAGTCTACAGATAAAACTTTTTTTTCTTGTATCCATCTAATGCCAACACCAACTAATCACTGATAAGATCTTTTATGTGAATGACACTAAAATGTACTTAGTGTATTAGCCCGAAATACAAATAGATGAGATAAAGTTTTAGATAATTATTTAATTCTCATTTGTTCTAGAAAAACTATATTGACATTTGAACTGATGGTACAAAAGCAACAGTGGATAAAACTACTGGCAGCTTCATATAAATCAAGTCAGGAGCATCAAACTGCTGGTGATTACTGTCACATGCTTGCAATGAAACAAAAATGACAGTTTCACTTAATAATTTCATTGATAAAATTATTAATTTTATTAATGTAATCCCTGACTACACATTTTAAAAAATATTCTATATGACTAAATGAGAAATATACATAAAAGACTATCTCTACAGTAAAACATGATGTTTGTCTCAAAGATAAACACAGGTATGATTGAGTTGCAAACTGAATTGCTCATTTTTTTCCCATATGATAATATTTTTACTTAAAAGAAATATGAACAAATTATAGATATTCAGTGTTTGGAAGACATTTTTTTAAAAAAATGCATAAAGTAAGCCTGTCATTTCAAGGAAAACAATCAGAACTTGTTGCTGATTATAAATTTTGAACTGTTGGTGAAAACTAGAATTTTAGAATTTTAAAAAGCTCATGGTATCATGAGCTTATCAGTTTCCCCAAATTTAAAGACTTTTCTGATTAGGTCAGTTGTGATATTAATAAATATGCTTTTTTTGATGTTTCATAACAAAATGTGTTGACATTTGGGAGATATGCATAACTAACAACCCAATAAAATAATATTTTCCAAATAATAGATGCATGATGTTGCACAATCATGCATGGGTAAAAGATATATTCAAAACATAAGACCAATAGATTTTTATACATCAGAGTATGAAAAGTTCACTGATATGGCTTCATATTTCACACTTCAACTAACCTTTAGAAAACTACTGCTTATTGGTTTTTAGTGTAGAATCTAAAAAAAAATAGCCATAATAATCGAAAAAGGCTATTCAAATACTCTTACCTTTTTTAGATACATATCTTTAGGAGGGCAAATTTTCTTCATATTCTTAAACTAAAACAAAATATTATCATAGAACAAATAAGAAAATATGAGTTTTATCTTCAATTAAGCTAGGTATTAAAGAGATCTGTGTGAACATAAAATAATGCCACTCTCCTCATTTAATTTTTCGTTTTTGAGAAAATATAGTTATTTTATAAAATACATTGTTTATGGGAAAATGTAATGGGTCTACTATTTTAAAATAAGCATTTTAAAAAATTCTACTTTAATTCTAAAATGGTAAGTATTCATAAATATGATCTGCATAAAAATTATTTGGGGCATTCAGTAGTCTTCGAGAGTGAAAGTAGTCCTAAAACAAAAAGTTGGAGGACCATTGCCATGCACAGTTAAGAAACTGCTCCATTTCTGATAAAGTAGAACACTAGAGGTGAGCCAGTGTCAGAGCCACTATGCATAGTTGAGGTGCACTCAACCATATTGCAAACAAGAGGATTAAATGAAAGGCTACATAATAAACAATAAGATACCTAGCCCCTTTCCTCAAATGTGAGAATGCCTGCTGATTTATACTTCTAAGATGAGAAGAGATAGAATTCTTTTCTGGAAAAACTAAATTACAACAGAAAAGACCAACAGATATGGACATTGAGGAGTCACCTAATGTGATAACCCAGCCAGACCACCTGACACAGACCTCTCCTAGTTAAGGAAAAATATCCATGAACAAAGAATGTCTGAGCCGCTTTTCATGCCTCTATCTTAAGTAAGAGTAGAGTTCCAAGTATCATCTGACATTTGAGGAAAATCTATAATGTGAAAGAAACAAAATTTAAAAATGGCAGAAGGAGGGAAAAACATGGAGGAAAAAAATGTAATGAAAATGACATAAAAATTATTGGAGAAAGAAAGGAAAGAGGGAAGGGAGGGAGGGAAGAAGAGAACAGAAAAGAAGAAAAGGAACAAAAAACAAGAAAAGTTGATATCCTCAGAGAGAAAACAGAAGATATTGCATCCCAAAACAAGTAAAGGAGCTATAAGAAGTCATTAAAAGAAAGGTTTGAGGAACAAAAAGAACTTCTGGAAATTAGAAATATGATAACAGAAATGAAAATTTATTTATTATTTTTTAAAATATTTTTTAAATTTATTTGACAGACAAAGATCACAAGTAGGGAGGGGCAGGCAGAGAGAGAGAGGGGGAAGTAGGCTTCCCACTGAGCAGAGAGCCCGACACAGGGCTTGATGCCTGGACCCTGAGATCATGACCTGAGCTCAAGGCAGAGGCTTAACCCACTGAACCACCCAGGTGCCCCCCAGAAATGAAAATTTAGATGGTTAAGGACATTTATCAGAAAACAGAAGAAAAAGTAAGGGAGAGAAAATATACAACAATGAGAGCACTATTTGAAGAGTCCTGACATCTGACCAGTAGAAGTTCCAGAAACAGAAAGCACTAAATAAATAAATAAATAAATATAAGGAAATTATCAAAGAAAAAAAAGTTCCAAGAAAATTTCCCAAACTGAAGAGTATGAATTTCAGATTGAGATGGTCTACTGTATACCTTGTGAATAGAACAGAAGAAAGTCACATAAAGGATAACTGGGGACAAGGAAAAGATCTTAAATATACCAAGAGAGTAAAAATAGGGCAAATAAAAGGACTGGAGTTTAAAAAGGCATTGAATTTCTCAATAGTTACAGGAAAGCTAGAATAAAATGGAACCAAAGCATCAAAATCTGAGGGAAATTTACATGTATCCAAAATATAAATCAAACTCTAATACAAGGTCTCAACATGTTTACCTCTCATTTATCTTCTCTCAGGAAGTTCTTAGGAAAAATATGTTCCATCAAAATAAGGGAGTAAACCTCAAAAAAAGGCATGGATCCAATAAATAAGAGAGTAAAAAGGAATCCCTAAGATGATGGTGAAGGGAGATCCCAGGACAACAGCTGTGCAGGAAGCACGGAGATCAACCAGTCCAGATGGGACCAGAGGAGGGACGGCTTCAGGAAAGCAGGACAAGGACAAGATGAAACTAATGGCTACCTAGGGTGTTTGCATAGAAAAAGAGGATATTTACCCCTCTGGTACAGAGTTGAGGGATGAATTGGGGATAGGTTAATAGGAAACTAGGCAAATGAAAAAAGAGACATTATTAACTCCAGGGAAAACAGAAAGTTGTGAAGGAAAGAAAATGTATGCATAGTACACCACATTCTTGCTGTGAGTCATATTTACATAGTAATAAAAATGTGAATACTGAATTCTGATCTAGCCAATACTTATATATAAAATATTGGAGTATGGGGAAAGGTAAATATGTTTCAGTATGTGAAGAGTTAGAGAAGTATGAGAGCTAAATTCTTATTTTTATGGTAGGAAAGTAATAGATAATATTTGAATTGGGAAAATATCAAGAAGCAGCAGCTTCATACTATTTAGAAATATGGAAACAAATAGAAGTGGCTTGAATTGTGATGATTCCTTGTGGAGAGGTGGATATGGGGGTGAGAAGGGTAGAGCTGGGTACTGATGGTTTGTATTATGAACAAAAATGCAATACATGCTTATTACAGAAAAATGGGAAACTATAGAAAAGTGAAAATGAGAATGAAAGAGTCTCATTACTCCCTTTATCTAAAGATTAACACTTTGACATATTAGTGTCTTTTGGGTTTATGTACATTTTTTATATTACTGAAGTATGATTTATATTTTACTTTATATTTACTAATACATGTTCTAATTTTTAAAACTTCATATAATTGCAACATATGCAATTTTTTATCTTGCTGAGTATCATTCCTTTGTATTAGTAATATAAAGTAGTTTATATTTTACTTTATACTTTATATTTGTATTTTTACTTTATACTTTATATTTATCTTAACAAAAGCATTTTCCATTTATTATATTTCATAAATATATTTTTTTAAATTTTATTTACTTATTTGACAGAGAGAAATCACAAGTAGACGGAGAAGCAGGCAGAGAGAGAGAGAGGGAAGCAGGCTCCCTGCCGAGCAGAGAGCCCGATGCGGGACTCGATCGCAGGACCCTGAGATCATGACCTGAGCTGAAGGCAGCGGCTTAACCCACTGAGCCACCCAGGTGCCCTATTTCATAAATATTTTTATACCAATTTGTTTTATTATATAATAGTTAACATTATTTAGCTGTAACAATTTAGGCTTTTCCTGAATATTTTACCATAAAAAAGTTCAAACAGAGACAAGTGGAAAAAAACTGTATAGTGAAAACCATAAAGCTACCACCTAGGTTCTGCAATTAACATTTTACTATACTTGCTCTATCTCCCTTTTTTCAATCTATCGCTCTATCCATCCATTGATCCATTTTATGTTTTGAAACATTTCAAAGTAAATTGCAGACTTTACACTTCATCCTAAACTTTAGGCACAACTAGAGTTCAACAGCTGTTTATGGCTCTTTTTCTTAAGTAAATTTTACATATATAATGATATGCACAAATTTTAAGTATATCATTTGATGAATTTTAACAAATGCATCCTCCTTTGTAACCCAAATCCTCTATCAAGATGCAGAACATTACAATCACCCCAGAAAATTCTCTCATGTGTCTTTGCCCCTCTATCCATATCCTTGCCCTTATAACCACAAAGGCAATGTTCTAATTTTTAAAACTTCATATAATTGCAACATATGCAATTTTTTATATAAGCCTTTTTCCACTTAGCATAATGATTTTGAGACAACATCCGTGTTATGGAGTGTATCATTAGTTTTTTTTTTTTTTTTATCTTGCTGAGTATCATTCCTTTGTATTTGTAAACAGCACTTTGTTTCATTTATTCTCATGCCAATGGACACCTGGGCTGCTTTTAGTCTTTGCCTGCTATAAATATTCTTGTAAAAGTTTTTCTGTGACATTTTCATTTCCTTTGGGTAAATACCTAGCAATGGAATTGCTTTGTCACAGGACAGGTTATGTATTTAGTCATATAAGAAATTGCCAGATTCTCCAAAATGAGACATTATATAAGGACATTAAGAATTTTTAATCTGTGTCATTTTTGGTAAATTGTATTTTCAAGAAACTTGTTCAATTGTCAAATTTGTTGGCATAAAGTTGTTCAAAATACTCCCTTATTATACTTTTAATGTCTATGGGACCTACAGTAAGAACCCCTTCTTTCCTGATACTGACCTACTCAAAGAAATACTTTTGGTCTTGTGAGTTTTCTCTCCTGTTTGTTTTATGTTTTATTGCTTTCTGCTTTTTTCTTTATTACTTTCTTCATTTTACTTCTTTTGGATTTAGGTTGTGCTTTTTCTATCTTAATATAGAAACGAAGGTGATTATTTTTAAGTGTTTCTTCTTTTCTAATTACACATGTTAAATAATAAATTTCCCTCCAAGCTCTGCTTTTGCTGAATCCCAGAAATTCTGATAAACATCTTTATATTCATTTCAAAATATTTCTTACTTTCTCTCATGATTTCTTCTTTGATCCATAGATTATTTTAAAATGTATAACTTAATTTCCAAATATTTATGGGTTTGACAGATATTTTTGTTACTAATATCTAACTTAATTTCTTTGTCATCAAAAACATTCTGTATCATCTCAATACTTTCAAATTTATTGAAACTTGTTTTATAGCTGAGCACATGGTTTATCTTGATCAGTGTTCCATGTGAATTTGAAAGGAATGTATATTCAGTTGTAATCTACAAATGTCAATTAAGTCAAGCTGATTCATAGTGTTATTCAAATCTTTGATATCCTTCCTTTAATCTAACTGTGCCTATTAATTACTGAAAGAAATGTTTTTAAATCTTTGGTTATGACAGTGCATTTGTCTATTTTTTACCCCTGTGGTTCTTTTAGTTTTTCCTTCGTGTATTTGGATCTCTGTTATTAGGTACTGCGTTAGTTTTCTGCTGCTGCTCTAAACAAATTAATGGGTAGTGGCTTAAAACAATCCAAATTTATTATCTTACAGTTTTATAGTTTAGACATTATCATAGGTCTCACTGGGTTAAAATCAAATATTGGGAGGGCTGTCTTCCTTCCAGAAGTGCTAGGGAAGAATCCATTTACTTGGTTTTTCCAGCTTCTAAAGGCTACCCTTGGTTAATGGCCCCCTTCTTCAATCCAGCAATGGTGGATCAAGTCCTTCTCATGTCACATTAACATAACTTTCTCTTCCGTAGTTAAGTCTTCCTCCCTTACATTGGGTTCATCTGGATAATCCAGGAAAACGTGGATTTACTTTATTTTAGATCAGCAGCCTTAGTCCCATGTGAAACCTTAATTCTAGGAATTGCAGTCTTCTTAGAGTTAATGCTGTATTACCTCACATAAAAGAACTTCACAATAGTGTTATTCTATTTGGTCCTCCTCCCTTCTTCCTCCTTTGTGGTAAGATTGTCATATGTTTTACATTTCTATATGTTATAAACCCCATAATATAATGTTGTATTTTTGTATTACCCAGTATATTCTTTAAGAAGCAAAGAGAAAAAATAGTCTTTTATATTTATCTACAAATTTACCATTTCCAATGTGTTTCATTATTTTTTGAAATCCAGGTTTTCCTTCAGGTGTTACTACTGCTTTTCTATCTGAAAAAAATTGTTTTAGTATTTCTTGTAGCACAGGCCTACTGGTTTTCATTTATAAAAAACATCTTTATTTCACTTTCATTTTTAAAGAATATTTTTGCTAGATACAGAATCCTGGCTTTTTTTTCCTTTAACACTTTAAAGATGTTGTTCCATTGTATTCTATTCTCCATTGCTTCTGATGTCCAGGTAGCCAAAATTTGTGTCTTTGTTCACTATATATAAAGTACAATTTTATCTGAATATTTTGAAAATTTTTTTCCTTACCCCTTGCTCTCAGCAGTTTGACTATGATATCCCAGGCAAGATTTACCTTGTATTTATCCTTCTTAGGGTTTTCTTTTGCCTTTCTTACTTCCTTCCTCCCTTCCTTTCTTAAGATAGATAGATTGATTGATTTTGTTAGAGGGGGAGAGATCGATTGATTTTGTGAGAGGGGGGCAGAGAGAGAGAGAGCGAGCGAGCAAGCTAATCTCAAGCTAACTCTGTGCTGAGTGCAGGGCCCAACACAGGGCTTGATCTCAGGATCCTGACATTGCGAACGGAGATGAAACTAAGAGTCGGATGCTTAACTGACGGCTGCACCCAGGAGCCCCTATCCTTCTTAGGGTTTTCGTAGGTTCTTGGTTCTATAAGTTAATGTTTTTTGCCAAATTTGAGAGGAGTTCTGCTTTAGTTTCTTCAATAAAGTTTTCTGCTTTATTATCTGTTTCTTGCCTTCTGGTCTGTAATTATACAAATTATACATCTTTTTTTTTTTTAAGATTTTATTTATTTATTTGACAGAGAGTAGGCAGAGAGGCGGGCAGAGAGAGAGGAGGAAGCAGGCTCCCCAGTGAGCAAAGAGCCCGATGTGGGGCTCCATCCCAGGACCCTGGGATCATGACCTGAGCGTTAAGGTAGAGGCTTTAACCCACTGAGCCACCCAGGTGCCTCCAAATGTTAGACAACTTAATATTGGCGATGAGATTGTTGAAACTTTGAACATTTTCTTCCCAGTAGTTTTGCTCTGTTCTTTAATTGTATAATTTCTAATGATCTATTTGCAAGTTCACTAACCCTTTTTTTCTGTAGTTATCAATTTCTTCTTAAGTACACCCAGTGAGTTTTTCATTTCAGTTTCTTCTTTTCTTTAAAAATTTCATTTGGTTCTTTTATATATATATTGTTTCCATTTCATTGCTGATCTTTCCCTATGTTTCCACTCAATGCAAACATTTTCCCTAATTATTTGAATATATTTACAATAGTTGTTTAAAATCCTTGTCAATGGATACTTTAAAAAATTTTTTTAATTAACATATGATGTATTATTTGTTTCAGAGGTACAGGTCTGTGAATCATCAGTTTTACAAAATTCACAGCACTCTCCATAGCACATACCCTCCTCAGTGTCCATCACTCAACCCTATCCCTCCACTCTGCCAACAACCCTCTGTTTCCTGAGATTAAGAGTCTCTTATGGTTTGTCTCCCTCAATACCTAGGTCATCTCTTGGTTTCTATTTATTGCTCATTCTTTTGGCCAAGACTCACAATTTCCCATTTCTCTGCATATCTAATAATTTTTTAATTGTGTACTTCAAAGTGTGGGTGATATTTTATAGAGACAGAAGAGTGTTGGTTTGGATATATCAGGAAATTGGATGAATTACTGATAATCTTGTTCTTACGGCATCTTCAGTTTACACTTTGTTAAGATGAATCTGTTTTATTTATACATTGGATTCAGGGCAAACAGACCCAGGACAAGACTTTACTTCTGAGGCATAACTCTTAGTTTTCACTAGAAAGCACAAGGTACTTATGAAGTCCCTCTAAATTTGTGAAATTCAAGTTCTAATCTCTGTCCCTCATGTGACAGCAGCTGAAATTGCTGTTCAACTTTTTCAGATTTCCAGCTGTTATTTTCTACCAGGCTCTTTGGAGTCTCCCTTGAATATGCACATTGCAGGGATCAGGCAAGGATTTGAAGGAAGTTTATGAGCATGTTTTGTGTTTTGCCCATAGCTCCTTCTTTCTGAGATTTCTACCTTCTGAATCCTTCTAAGACTTTACAACAATATACAACCATGTATTTTGTTTGAGTTCTAACCACATAATACTGCATAGATTCTTAAGTGAACACAGATCTTAATAGCATCATTCAATTCTTTCAAGGATTGAATAACTTTCTCTAGCTTTTGGCACCTTTTGGTCATTCTCCTCTGTGTGTATTGGGTGTGTGTGTGTGTGTGTATTATTTTTTTGTTCTAGATTTATCATTGATAACTGATACAAACTAGTGTACTACTTACTCATGTAATTGGAACTTCATCTCACTAACTTTTCTTTTTATTAGTTTTGTTAACATATAATGTATTATTTGCCCCAGGGGTACAGATCTGTGAATCATCAGGCTTACACATTTCACAGCACTCACCATTATCACATACCCTCCCCAATGTCCATAACCCAACCACCCTCTCTATACCCCCCTCCCCCAGCAACCCTCAGGTTTTTTTGTGAGATTAAGAGTCTCTAATTGTTTGTCTCCTTCCCGATTCCATCTTGTTTCATTTTTTTCCTTCCCTACTCACCAAACCTCCCACCCTGCCTCTCAAATTCCTCATATCAGGGAGTTCATATGAAAATTAATTGACTTTTTTGCTCAGCACAATACCCTCCAGTTCCATCCACATCATTGCAAATGGCAAGATTTCATTCCTTTTGATGGCTGCATAGTATTCCATTGTCTATATCTACACCACATCTTCTTTATCCATTCATCTGTTGATGGACATCTAGGTTCTTTCCATAGTTTGGCTATTGTGGACATTGCTGCCATAAAAATTTGGGCACATGTGTCCCTTTGGATCACTACATTTTTATCTTTAGGGTAAATACCCAGCAGTGCAGTTGTTGGGTCATAGGGTAGCTCTATTTTTCAACTTTTTGAAGAACCTCCATGCTGGCTTTTCTGCATGGATTGGGAAGGACCAATCATTAAGTCATGTATCTTGGTCCTCAAAACCCAAGAGCATGAATTTCAAATCAAAATAGTCCAACTATATAGACATCTTTATTTTTTATTTCAGACTCAGAGTTCTTGTTCAAGTTCCAAGTTCAGTACTGCGGTACTGAATTGATTCTTTTGGCTACCTATATATAGATATTTACTGACAAATTCAGTGTTCATTTTTTTTTATTCTGACTTTGACTCTTGATTTCTTTACATTAAGTAGTTCACCTCAGCATTTCTCAGGGTTAGGGAAACATGGTATTTGGCTTTAATATTCACGAAATCCTCTTGGCCTCCTGGCCAGGATTTCCTGGAATTGTTCCATGACTATTCCAAGTCTTGATTGAAAACTGTGGGTGGAAGGGATAAATGGTAGATTCCAGGTGCTACTGGTTGTCCCCAAATGTGTGCTGGTCCTGGAGCCAAAAGAAACACAATCCCTTGCCTGCTTTAAGGAGTATTTTTATAGTAGTTGTAAACACATGACATTTATCTTGAGAGGTGGCCAATATTTTAAAAATAACTAATAAAATATATTTATAAAAGTCTTATTTCTCCATTATGAAAAAAGACTGGGCTCATTTCATTCCATTTGTGTTACAGAGAGAGTTTGAATATGGAGGAAAAACTTTTTCTGATCCCTCCTTGTCAGTCACAATAACTGAGCATGTCTTACATTCTTACCCAATAATTTTTATACACTGATCTCTTTATTTCTCCTTACAAACAGTATGAATTCTTCAAGCTTCAGCCTTTATGCTACATTATCCAGATAGTCTTTGATGAAAGACACTGAAGAGGATTTGAATTGCTCTAGTAGAATGTAATATTTTTAGCAAAAAATCATTGTCTTATTATTAAAGTAGTAACAGTTAAGAGAATAGCTCTTGGAGTGAGACACACTCAACTATAAGTCCCAAATCTACCACTTACTGTGCAATGTTTGGAGTTTCTACAACTTCCTTTAAGTTATGCAAGAGATAAAACTAGTTCCAAACTCATCTGGTTGTTGTGAGAATCAGACACAGTAAGGCATAAAAGGTTTGCAACATTTCCTGCAAACAGTTTTCATCATTGTTGTCATTTTCCCCCATAGTAAAGGCTCTGTAAACAATTGCCTAAATAAGTACTTGTTGAACTAAGTGTCATTCTGGTGGAAGAGAAAAACACACAAATTACAAAGACAAGTTAGGAGAAAAAAATAATTATAGGTTTGGTAAAGTAATTATAAGTTATGTAAGGTAACATGGAAAGAAAAGAGCTAAGAAAGAGAATTAAAGGGGGTCTGTGTTAGATAGGATCATCAGGGAAGCCCTCTCAAAGGAGATAACATGAAAGTTGAGCCTTTAGAGATGAGAAGGAACTAGCCACACACAAAATGAGGATAATAGCATTCTAGGCAGAGACAACAGCACTTACAAAGATCCTGAGGCAGACATGCATGTGAACCTTCTAAACAGTGAAAGACCACTAGTGTATTGGGACAGAATGAATAAGGTCAGAGTAGCACTAGAAATAATCATACAGTAGCAGAGGCAACACAAAGTACCTTCCTTATAGGCCAGAGTATAGTTTAAGTACAAAGGGAAGGTGCTGGGGGGTTTTAAGAATGGGAATGACAAGATCTTTAGATCTACTCCTCTATGACTCACAAAACAAACTGAAGGAGGAAGGATAAGAATTCCTGGAAACATTTAAAATGATGCTTAGAGAAAATAAGTCTAAATGCATAATAAAATATTTTCCATTATGACTGAGGTTATTGATTGCCAACAATCAAAAATCCTTTTAGGATAGTTAATAAAGATTTCATTCACTGCTCTTGCTTCCTTCTCAACTGTTACGAATCCTAGGGGATTCTGTGACCCACTTAAAATGGAGGATGGAGAAGAGAAGTAACTGTGCTGGGAAGGCAGGGTTAGATTTACTAAGTGAGGTGGTCATAGTTGACAGTTACAAGGGCCCAGAATAGAAGCACATGTCTGAACTCTGAAAGCCACATTAGATGAAAGATGACTTAGAAGATGCTATGGGATAGATTTCTTCACTCATATGTGGAACATAAGCCATAGCATGGAGGACCATATGGAAGGGAGGGAAATCTGAAGGGAGAGAAATCAGAGAGGGAGAAGAACCATGAGAGACTATAGACCACAGGAAACAAACTGAGGGTTTCAGGGGTGGAGAGGGGGTAACAGGGTGATGGGTATTGAGGAGGGCACGTGTTGTGATGAGCACTGGGTATTATACATAACTACTGAATCATTGAACACTACATCAAAAACTAATGATGTATTATACAATGGGTAACTGAATATAATTAAAAAAAAAAAGAAGAAAGGGCAGGATTCTGGTAAAAAATTGGTGAGACATTGAGAGATGCTGACATTCCAGCACCAATATCATAAGGAAACTTAAAGAAAATCAATTTATATGTCAGATAATGATGTTTACAAATCAATCTACCAGAGGGTAAAAAGCCTTTTCCACTATAAGCTTCTTGGAATACTGAGGTTTGTCTTCTCTTGAGGCTGCTTCGTTGCCTTCATATTCTTTTTTTTTAAATTTTTTCATATTAGTTACACTCTTGGCATTAATTAGGACCACTGCCATTGCTATAATAAAGTTTTGTTATTTCAACGTGATATATTGAGTAATTAAAACTATTTCCTCTCTTAAGGAAATTTATTCCCAAGGAAAAGCTTATGGGTAAATAATGGCATGCTCACATTCCCATTACCTGTTCACCAATGACAGATTATTGAAAGTATATATAATAGCTGAGTTTTCATTGTTTTTGTGTTTTGGGGCTTTTTTGTTTTTGTTTTTGGGTTTTTTTAAACAACAAAACAAAATCATATTACTATGAGATAGTATGATATCTCATACCGTGAGATAGTATGCATCACAAGAACAGTTTTGGAATTAGTTTTGACTTTTTCTCTTGGAGGATAAAGGGTAGCTTATTAGATGTCAGCTATATAGTTCATAAAAGCTAATTATCTTTCATTTCACCAAAGCTATAATAAGTAAGAGCAAAAAAGGGTGAATACCTACTGTTGCCAGGTAACTGCATCCACCGTGCTTCCTGCCACCTTCATGAATCTGTACAGAACAGAAAGAACAAATAAAATATGCTGAGGCATAGATTAGGCCAATCCTTGGGCTAAGAGTCCACAGCCATGATTAAGGTCTATCCAGAGCTAGTGGAAGTTAAACTATACAGAAGGTTAAAGTAAGGATACTTTCAGTTCTTCACACATCCTTTACCATCTGGAAATCAAGGTCCCAATAAGCATGCTGTCTCTCTCTGTCTTCCCAATCCCATGCCTGATGGTTCCCACATCACTTTCCCCATGCTCAAAACTTCTCTCTCTCTCATTTTTTATTCTCTAAGGACTCTGAAATCTGCTAGGAAACAAATAAAACTATAACATTTCCCAAGGATGGCAACTCAATAGAGCCTTTGAAAATGTCAGGCCTTTCCTTCTGAAAAGATGTCGCCCTCGGCCCGCAAGGACGACAATGAGCCTGGTATGGTGTTAATGCTTCATTTCCGTTTATTTAATCAACTTCCTTAGCTTATATACAGCAGGGTGACCAATAAGGGGTCAAGCAATGGGGAGAGCCAATGAGAGTCCTGTTACTATGCTGATTAAATTTGATACAGCCAATAACTATGTCCTCCTTTAGGCGGGCTTCACCAGAAAGTTCATTGTATACTTGCAGCGTACTTTGCTAGCAGTGAGCCAAGCACCTCCTTGTAATGGCGGGGACTTCCCCGGCCGGAGGCAGTCCCCAACAAAAAGAGACCAGGAAAACCCAAGTTTGTTATATAAGCATAAAGCACTTTCAAATATACTCCAGTGATGGGCTGCCATACCTGAGTGTAGAAACCTGAACACCACACAGAGAAATCTTTTTTTTTTTTTTAAGTTTTGAGTTTTATTTAAATTCTATTTAGTTAACATATAGTGTAATATTAGTTTCAGGAATAGAATTTAGTGATTCATCACTTACATATAACATAGAGAAATCTATTTCTGAAGCAGCTATGGAGTGTTGCCTAACGTTTGTTCAGCTCAAAAGAAGAAACCAGACCTATTTCCTTTCAAAACACACAGCAAAGCCTTGCTACTAATTTCCCAGCCTCCTGTGCTCCTGGAGGTTCTACCAGAACCAAAAAGCTGGGAGGAAGGATCTAAGGGCCCACAGATGCTGCCAAGTATCATAAATTTCAAGTCTGTGAATAACTCAATTATCTACTAACCTCCATTTTCCCCATCCACAAGTTCTGAGGCCACGTGCTGTCATGGCTATTGTTACTATTTGAAAGAGTTACCATCCAGACACAGGAAATCAAAAGGAGTATTTCTGTTCATTAAGATTTTCCTTCCAACCCTGAGACCCTGGAAGAGAACTTTTCTACAGACAGAAAGAATCTTCCATCAGTATTTCATAACCAAAGAACTCTTCCATTAGGAAGGGAGACAGTGTTTTGTCAAGAAGGTCTATCCTACCCCATCCCAGCATAATCTTGCAGGCAGACACATGGCAAAGGGGTTGCTATGTGTTGCTCAAACAGAGGCTCTGTTTTGCCATGATGTGGAAGAATACCTAGTTTTTGCAGGACTGGAAGTGAGAGAGGGTGCTAGGACTGCTGCTTAACATTGGAGTGAATTTTATAAATGAAGATGAAGAGGAACAAGAGGAGGGAAATGGGGGTGGGACAGAAGAGAGAACAGGAGAAGAGAACAAGGAAGAAAAGAAGGATATGGAAGATAGGAGACGAAGGAGATGAGGAGGAAGAGGCAGGTTGGTTCTTGTCCATATGGTCTTGCGTTCTTTTCTCCAGTACCATTCAGCAGTCCAGGAGCAAGAATATGGGAAATGGAATATAAAAGGGTGATCAGGAACGGCACTGGTTTGATGGGCAAGACTAAAACATAAATGGAGATTGGAAGGAATATAACATATGTTGAGTACCTACTGAGTACCAGTCATTCATGTGTTATTTCTTATAATTCTCAAAGCTATTTTGCTTAGTAAGATGGATATTATTGATTCCATTATGCAGATTACTAACTTCCCTACTGGCTAGAGAAGTAGTGGCTCTAGACATCCCAAACAGCCATTTTTATAGAGTCAGGTCACCCCTCCTAGTAGCATTCCTGGAGAAGCAGGGCAAGACCAGGCAAAGCAATAAATACCAGCTGGAGTATTTCCAAAACGGAAATATTTTATGTAACACTGTCTTCATTTACATATAAAACAACCATAATAAAAATAACACTGACATTTATAGTGCTTTATCATTATAAAATGCTTTTCAGCTTCTTATATGTATAATTTCACATAGTCCTCAAAACAACCTGGTAGGTAGTAAATATTCCGAATTTATACTGGAGGCAGCTTTGCTTTCTAGATGTTCTATGACTTTCTCAAATTCATAGAGCTAGTTTGGACTAAGCCCAGGTTCTCTGACTCCAAACCCAACCCTCCTTCCAGGATTCTATGCTGCCTCCAAGCTGCTTTCACTGAGACTCAGAAGTACACTCAAAAGAGACTCAGAAGTGCAAAAAGTAAGTTGAACTTTTGCCTTGAGAAAATATTACCAATTTATCCAAAAAAAGAAAAAACAAAACAAATAACAAAAACCTGAGCACCTTCTTTGCTTATTGGCTTCCTTGCAGACTTGAGCATTATAGTGCCTACTTGTAAGAGAATAGGAAGGGTATCAAAGGAGACTGACCCAGGGCTTCTGCTACAAGACAAAAACCATAAAGCCAGAAGACAGAACTGGAGACAATCAGCTATCAGTTTCTATCAGAGTACAAACTGCTGAGGGACAGCTGTCAAGGAAGCAGTTAGCTCTACCCGTATGGTGTTAGAAGTGAGAGAATCATTGAGAAAAGCTTCACATTGCAGATGACACTGAATTTGGCATGGAAAGAAGGGTACGATTTTTGCCATGAAGAATGGGCAAAACAAGGTAGAGTCAAGGTGAATGTATTCTCAGGAGTCCCTCTTGGCTGATGTCAAGAGACAGGTAAGGGAATGGCAGGAACTCAGTCTGTTCCGGTCACTAGCGGCTAGGCTGTGATACTACCAAGTCTGGCCTTTATCCCTTAATAACTAGGTATAAGTCCAGCTCCTATTTGTCTTTGTATAACTAGTACCCAACATAACATTGCAAAATACAGCTGGCTCTTTTCATGTATATTTTTTTTATTTATCCTGTGTTTAAACAAATGAGGGAATTAGATTTGAGTGTCAGTAAGATGACTCTGACTGGGTAAATGTGAAACGTACTTGTGTGGACAAACTGATAGGAGATGACTTCAGAAAGAGGGGATGCTTGAAAATATGAGAATGAAAAGAGAGCCATTGAGTAACACTGGTGGAGCACTCAAGAGGACTGGATGGGTGAGCCTAGTTGGGCAGGAAACAAAAGAGAGGAGCCCAAAGTTTTAATTGTAGTAATGCCATTGCCCAAGATGGGCAACCCAGGAACAGATTTTTGATGCTGATATCACTGAATGTATTCCAATCCTCTTGAATATGCCTTAAAGAACTTGAAGTAAATAGTCACTGATGATAACAGCTATGCTTGTACAAGAAAATAAGGAGGAAAAAATATCATCAACGCCCTGCTTGGCCAAAAGGCTCTGGATAGGCAATTAAGAACACATCTAATTTGGTGTCTTAAAAGTTGGAAATTGGTTCTTTGTGGTATTATAATATGGAGATCCTCATATGTATTGGATAGTTTGTTCTGCTATAAGTTGATGATTAACTTCGTAACTAACTTTCCATTATTAAAAGTAGCATTATAAAAAGAATGGGAAAACTGAGTTAGGAAAATTTAGAGTAAGTCTAATGTTTTCTCCGCCTTAACCTATCCCACATCCCTCAAAAAAAAGAAATACATAAAATCTGTAATTAAATATAAAATAGACTGGACCTTTATATAGAATATTATAGTTTACAGAGAAATACTTTAATATTGAATAAAGGAAAAGACTTACTGTGATCCTGGATAGGAAAATCAATTATTCTCCCTAAACTAATTTATGGGTTTAATGAAATTCTAATTTTAAAAATCCCAGTAGATATTTTTGAAACTTCACAAAATCATTCTAACATTCACATAGAAGAAGCCAAGAATATTCTTTAAAATTGGAATAATGAAGGGACATTTGTTTGATCTACCGTATATTAAAATATACCATAAAACCCACAATTATTAAAACATTCCTAGGAATTAGAAAGGAGATCTTAGGAACTACTAAAGAGATTAGGAATTGGTAAGGAGATCTATGGAATAGACTTTTTAAAAAGTTATATAGAAGAATTTATTACATGGAAAAGAATTTAGTATTTGAAAAACTGAAACATTTCTTTAATGATGATATGTGATTTGTGGCTATTTGGGGAAAAAATTAAATTCTATTTCATATAAGAAATAGAATTCTATTTCATATAAGAAATCAAATACTAAAATATAGTTTAGTTTCATTATATTAAAAATATCTCAATTACAATTTAATACTTTGAAACAAATGATGTTATCTTCTTAACTTTGGTAGCATATTGAAGCAGGAGAAAAGCTGCTTTAGCTTTGAGGAAACAGCATTATTAAATATGTATTCACATGAAAATCACTATAAGCTACATTCTTCTTTTTTCCTTCTTAGTAAAATGAGGAAACCAACTTCAAACATATGGAAGCATTTCTACACTTATTCTGAGGAGGAAAAATCTAATTCACAAATAATGTCAAACAAAATATGCATTTCCAAATTCTACCAAGATGACCAAAGATACCCTTGTTTTTTGAGAAGTGTAAAGAACTCATCTCAAATGAAGAAATGTTCTGTTTTCAGAAGTCTTTGACATGATTTTTTCTAATACAGAGAAAGAGAAAACAACCACAGAAATAACACATAAAGGAAAACAATTAGACAACACCCCAAGGAAGAGACATTTTAAGTCAATGAGTTTGGGGAATTCTCCCCATTCTCATGCCCCTTCCCTGAAAATTAGGACTCTCTATAACTACCCTGTAATCTGTATCATTT
This sequence comes from Mustela erminea, assembly GCF_009829155.1. Taxonomy (NCBI): domain Eukaryota; kingdom Metazoa; phylum Chordata; class Mammalia; order Carnivora; family Mustelidae; genus Mustela; species Mustela erminea. The sequence goes on from NC_045627.1 coordinate 62,865,350, forward strand.
CTATCCTTTATTTTATATCTATATTGGCAACGTGGAAGACAACAAGTCCAAAAATATCATAATTTTCTTTGTTCAAATCTAACATTGATGGATTCTTCTGCTCTCTCATTCTGTCTGTTTCTCAGAAACTGGCCCAAACCACATAAATGAGTAACTTCAACACAGCTGCAGAATGCTCCACAACAGTAATTTTAAAGGTGGAATAACACGCACACAGACTAGCGCTGTCAGGAGTGAAATACCTCTGGGAAAGTGAAATTCCGTTTAGTGTCTTGTATTATCCAAGGATTTTCAGCCATCCACTTCCATTCTAATCCCTAGATTTAGGTCTATGAATGTGCAAGTAAAAGATGACCCAGGATGTGAATAACAAAAAGGGCAAGATCTTGGTTTTCCAAGGCTGGATGTCTCCATACCTGAATTATGAAGACAGAAATCCCAGATGATTATCCCAGAGAACAGAAGATGTCTGCCCTGATGCTGACATCCAGTCATGCAAAGAAGGGTAAGAGAGTGAAAGGGCAGAGACTTGTATCAAAGGAAATTCGCGAGTGCCAGGCAGACCTCTCAGTATTGGGGAATCTTTCCCATTGGAGACAATCTGCTGCTATGGAAAAGAACAAAATATCCCCTTTCATTGTAAGTTCCTTTTCCTCCCCCAAGAGATCCCAAATCTGGGAGAATTTCTTTCCTTTGTTATCCACCTGCACATATGACGTATCTGAAATATTGTTGAACCTTCTCTCCCAGGGCATATCACGGCTCTCTCTTATAATAAGGCACATCTTTATTCATGGTCTTTGGGGTTTGATTTCTACTTCTGGACCACAGAATGCAACCCTAAAATCTGGAGTCTGAATTTTGCTCCCAGGAAGGAGGATAAATCCTTCACAAGGAACCAGATTTCTAAATGAGTAAAACCTTCAGTAAGAGAGTGGTAGTTGATCTTTTTTCCCTTGTCCACAAAGAGAACTTTGGTTATGTAACTAGCATGAATAAGATGTGACAGCCATTCTACACAAAGCCTAGGAAAAACCTGTGAGGAAATTACTCATCTTGAGTTATGGCAAGCCAGGCATCATCCATTTGGTCCAAAGCCTCTTGCTCTTCCATGGCTAGTTCTATATTGAGCTATACATACTAGGTACTGCATAGAACAAATGATATATTAATCTCTCTCTCTCTTTCTCTCTTTCTTTTTCCCTCATTCCCTTCCTCTCCCTTTCACTCCCTTCCTTCCCTTTTTCCTCCCTACCCCTATTTATATATAATATTACATTGGCAGTAAGCTGATAAATAGCATGGCTGTATGTTCATTGACTTTATTGCTAGTGCAGCTCTCTATTTAGGCTTTCCTTCTACCTTATTATTCCTCCAATTTGATAGATTTATAGAGTTTTTAATATAATGGAATTTGAGATGGATGAGATTCTTCAACCAATCTTTTTTGCCAATAAAATTTATATCCATGAGATTTAATTTAAGGGCAATCTTGAATGAAGAAAGAAAAAAATAAGTTAGCTACCGGATACTAATTGACAGGCATTTGGTAAGTGGTTTATATAATGTAGAACACTGTAAGGTTGTATTATCACTTTCATTTTATAGATAAAGAAACTGTGCTCAAGATCACCCAGGTTATAAGTTGCAGAGCTGAAATTCTAACCCACTTCTGGTCTAAAGCCCTTGTTTTAACTATGCAGAGATAGCAAATTAGTGATGTGTGTAGTGCTGTCCCCCTTTTTGAAGCCCATGGTAGATATTGGTAATAGATCTCAATATTGTCTCATTAACCTTAGAATTGACCTACAAATCAGGGTACCAGACACTATTACCTGGAACTGGCCCCCAGGATGAAGCCCATTTACTGCTAATGGGGAATTAAAAGGAAGGAGACTATAACAAAATGTTTGGAACAAAATGGAGGCAGATGGGAGGTAATAATACATAAAGGACAAAACAAGTTTGTTTGATTAAAATGAAGGCAAATGGCAGGGGGTGGGGGATGATGAGAGACGATGTTGAAACAGATCTGGAAGGCTATGGCTGGAGCTGGAAGGTGCTGGTTAGGGGAGTATTATCATAGACATGTCTTGACAGTCTAAAATGCTGCTAAGGAAGTCCTAAAGAGTTGGATTCAAGCAAAGAAGGGTATTACTGACCTGATATGATTTGCCCTGGCTGTGGAGCCTGATGGGAAGGAGGAAAAATGCATCAAGATGTCATGATAAATTTCACATGTAAAACTAAACTTTCCAAAAGCTCAAGCCTTGGTATGAATCTGAGTCTAGGAGCGTGAACACAGTGGAACTAAGGTAGGAAAGGATTATATATATTTTTTCTAGTATGCCAGACCATATGGCTTTGTTAAAATACAAAGATTCAAGAAAATAGCACCACACAGTAGAAAGACCACAGGCCTAGGAGTCAGAAAAATACCTGATTTAGGACTTGGCTCCAAAGCTTACTAGCTATGTGGCCTTGGGTACCTTGTTTAATCTCTCTAAACCATTTCAAATGGAGGGAACAGCACCTACTTCTCAAGGCCTTGTGAAGATTAACAAGATAACATGCATGAAGAAGTAAGGCTACTGCCTGGCATACTGTTGGCACTGAAAAAATGTGAGTTTGGAAAAATTTAATGTCTGTGCATCTCCATTCCTTGATCTGTAAAATAAAAATAAAACCCGCTCTGCCTATATTACAGGGCAGTGGTTCTTATGCTTTGGTGTACAAAGAACTCCTTGGAGTTGCTGTTCAAAATCCAAAATCTAGGTCTCATCTCACCATATTCTGGTTTGGTAGGTCTAGGCTGGAGCTTAGGAATCATGCTGCATTTTTAAGAAACTCTCCAGGTTCTTCTAATGCAGGAGGAGGGCCATGGGCCACACCTTCAACAGATTTTGATTTAGTAGTGCCTAGGCCATTCTTGGAGGAGAGAGAGTAGGTTTCTAAGAGAAAGTAGAAGAAAAAATAATGAGAAAATAAATGGAAAAATAAGAAAGTGAGGAAGAATATCTGTGTCAAATCTAAGTCTATATCGCAGGACTCCAGTCTCCTCCAATATTCTTTCTAACCCCATCTGACTTCTCTGACATTGGAAGAAGAGAGAAACATCTTCATCATAATGGGAATAATTGATGACCTTGGATTTGGGGAAAGAATTAGGTTGTTTCTCTAATCAGGAAAGAAGTTCTTTCCTGGGGCGGGGGGGGGGGGGGGGCGGGAAGAAAGCAAGTTTAAAAGCTGTAGTCACTAACACAGTGCTTAGCTAGGGAGCAGACTCTTGAAGTAGCCAATGCTTCCTTGTTAATGAGTACTAAACAGCTGCTGGGGGCCTTTCCTCTCTAGAGGCAGAGATGAAAACTCTTTTCTTATGAACTAAGAGAAATAAATTGTTCTCTCCTCCTATACTTTGGTCAAGTCATATAACTCTTTCACAGTTGAAATAAAACAGAACAATTATTAGGAATAACATTGTAATAATTACTCTGTACACCAAATTGTCCCCAGCTGTGCATTTTTCCCACTCCAAATGAGAATGTGGTGGTTTCTACCAGGAGGTAGAGCTGTGATTCTGCTCATTATCCTGGCATGTTATTATAGCTAATCTCTAGTTCCTATATGCACTCAATTCTCTAAACTTCTTGCAAAGCTACATAAAGTTATGTGCAAAAACAAACAAAAAAAGGGAAAAACCTGCCTTTTTAACTTTGAAATATACTTGTTCTTCTTAACAATAGTGGTTGATATTCTTTTATGTGTCAATCGTGCCGGGAAATGTGCTGAGCACTTTATTTCATTTAAGTCTAAAATAAACCTAAGAAATAGGTAATTTAATACGTCCCACTTGACAGATGAAAAGACAGATTTTACAGGCATTAAACAATTCCTCAAGATGACCTAGTGAGTCACTGTCCTGGATCTCATCTAATTGCAAAGTGCATGCTCTTCACCATCCCACTATTTTTCCCCCCAATCCTACTCCCTGTAGTAGAAAACAGGTTGTTGTTTTAATGTCTTTATGGAGGAGGGGACTCATGAAGTAAAAAATACTTACGGCCCATAAAAGTCATAATGGGAGCCCAGTAATAGGAGCATAGAGAAGCTTTCATCCTTATCCACCCATACAGCCTTCATTCTATCTATGCTTTAAGTACAAATGTAGCCTAAAAATCAGTCTTCCACTTAGAAGAGGAATTAGACACAACTAAAGACAGAAATTCTGGATATAAGAATGATGAATCTCACAGACCTGTACCCCTGAAACAAATAATACATTATATGTTAATTAATTGAATTTAAAATTTAAAAAACTGGAAAGATAAATAAATAAATAAATTTGCTTGGGGCACCTGGGTGGCTCATTTGGTTAAGCGTCCGACTCTTGATTTTAGTTCAGGTCATGATCTCAGGGCTTTGAGAATGAGCCCTATGTCAGGCTTCACACTGGGCGTGAAGCCTGCTCAGATTCTCTCTCCCTTTTTGCCCCTCCTCCCCAACCCCCCACCCCCAGCTCCCACACACACATTCTCTTGTTTTAAATAATGATATTGATAATAATAAAATAAATTTGCTTGTAAAAAAAAGAAATTCTTGATATAAAAAGGAAAATTTTCTGTTTCTGGTTGGTAGACCATTGAGCATATAACATAAATCATGTGGTCTGCTGTGATGGAGGAGGCCATTTTTTGCTGCCTAATTGTCTTCTGCTTATATCCTCATTGCCCAGATTAGAATACTTTCCACAGCTCTTTGGACTGCCATGGGAGCTAAAGGCCCTGTCTAGCTTTCTGTTCTAACACAGGTTCAGGTTAGAATATTCCACTAGCACCTCTGTAGAATGTTAGAATAACTTCCATTTTTCCTTCATTCAACACATTTGAGTACCTGCTATGCATTAGACTTATTGCTGGCACTGCTTATACACTGGTAAATACAACAGACATACTTTCCACCCTCACGGAGTTTGTAGTCTTTAACCAACAAATAAACATACAATAAATATGTAGTTTTATACTGTGATAAATGCTAAAAAGAGAACCAACAGAGTGTGTTGATAAAGAATTACTTAGATCAGTTACTCAAGGAAAGTCTCTGATAGATGAGGAGAAACTGGCCATGTGGCAAGCAGGGAGAACACTCTAGAAAGAAGAACATATGTGAAGGCCCCCAAGTAAAGAGAAGCCTAGCACATACTAAGCCAATGAGGCATGAATGAAGTGAGAAAAAGAAAAAACTGAAGAAGGTAAGAGTGAAGAGCTGGGTAGCAGTCAGATTATTCACGGCAGAGCCTTGTAGACATGGTAGGGAGATTGAATTTTATTCTAAAAGTAATAAAAAGTCATTAAGAGTCTTTAGCAAGAGACTTAGGTTGTGTGAATTATATGTTTGCAGAAGATTTTCTGGTACCTGAGTAGTGAATAGATTAGAGAAGGCAAGAATGGAAGCAAGTGCACTGATAACAAGACTGTTAATGCAACCCAGATTCCAAACTCTCCAAATGATAATTCTTTTGTTATTGTCTGCTCTATCACCATCCCTCCCCCAAAGCAGGGTTCACATTCCAAGTTGTCCAGACATACTCGTGGAACACTAGTCTCTCAAGATGTTCTGAAAATAAGACTCTGGTCAAATAAATGTAAGAAATTCTGCATGCTAACTCTCCTTCTTGGAGATTCAGAATGTAAACTAATGTAGTAAAGGTGTCAGGAAGTGTTTCAGAACATTTGTGTATCCCAGTATTTCTCCGAATTATTGGACCATGGAACGTTTTATCTCTCCTCCCCCAACATAATGTTAATATTCTGCAAAACTGATATTCTCCAGAGCACATTTAAGGAAACGGTACCATCAGTCTTTCTAACCAAGAGTTAACTCATTGTTCTTGCTTAACTGAGACCCCATTTCTCCACTTCCCTATCAATTATTTCAATGGTTTAGACAATATTGTCTGACTCCACATACATTATATGATTTCTTCTCTCCATTTCTACCATCTATTTTCTGTCACTTGTCTCTTTAGTTTTACATTGTAAAGGTTGATAAAGTTTTCCTTCCTTTCAGTAACCATAATTTTCTTTATTTCTGGATCTGGATCTTCTGTGAGATAGCTGTTGAGTATCTTGAAATGATCCTCTATATTAGTAACATTTTATCTCAAATTTTCTATGCCTGTCTAAAGCTCTGTGTATAGGAGATTTTCTCTTCCAATTATTTTATTGGACTCTTTTAAGAGCTTTTTGGAGATATGATTTGATACAAATTTATTTAAATATACACTTGAAGTGTACAACTCAATAGTTATTTACAGGGTTGTGGAAGCACTAATACAATCTAATTCTAGAATATTTAATTTCAGAAAGAAACCCTGTATCTATGAAGAGTCACTTCCCATTTCTCCACAATCTCCACCAGCCCTGACCCACCACTAATCTACTTTTGTCTCTATCTATTGCCTATTCTGTTCATTTCATATAAAGGAAATCATACAATGTTGGTCCTTTTGCAATTGCCTTCTTTCTGCTAGCGTAACGTTTTCAAGCTTCATCCATATTGTAACCTGTATTGGTATTTCATTTCTTTTTATTGTCAAATAATAGTCCAATGTATGGATATGCCACTTTTTATTTATCCATTCATCAGTTAAGGATATTTGGGTTGTTCCTACTTTTTGGCTATTATGAGTAATGCACGATGAATATTTATACATGTTTTTATGAACATACATTTTCATTTCTCTTGGGTATATACCTAGGAGTCAAATTGCTAATCATAATGGTAACTCCGTGTTCAACTTTCTGAGTAACTACCAGACTGTTTTCTAAAGCAGCTGCACCATATTACAGTCCCACCAGCAGTGAATGAAATTTCCAATTTCTCCAAGTTTTCTCCAATATGTATTCTTTTTCTTTTCTCCAATATTTATTCTTGCTTATATTTTTTTATTTTGACCATTCCAAAGGATATGAAGTGGTATCTCATTGTGATTTTGATTTGCATTTCCCTAATGACTAATGATACTAAGCATACATTCTTGTGTTTACTGGACATTTGCATAGCTTCACTGGAGAAATGTCTGTTCAAGTCCCTTTTGCTCATTTTTAAAATGGGGTATGTGTCTTTTTATTGTTAATTTGTAAGAGTTCTTACTGTATATCTTGGCTACAAGTCACTTATCAGATATATGACTTGCAAATATTTTCTCCCATTCTGTATGTTCACATTCTTTATAGTATCATTCGATACATAAAACTTCTTAATTTTGATGAGGTCCAATTAATCAATGCTTTCTTTTTTTCCTTATATTTTTAGTGATGTACCTAAGAAATCACTGTCTAAACTTCACTGGACTTAATTTCAGTAATTTTAGTTTTAAAAAATATCTTTTTATTCTCTTTGTACCTTTTTTTCCATAGAAATGTATTTTTATCTGGTAAGTACAATATCTTCCCATACCTTTATAATAATACTAACTTCACATTTTTATTTTTAAAATTCTGATCTTGAATTATAGTTCTTCTGGGTCAGTTTTTTTATTTATTTATCTTAGGTTTTCTTTCTCATGCTACTGGTTTCCTTCTTATGTCTTGTGATCTTTGGCTATCCATATTTAACAAGTGAAGACTAAGTAGATTCTTCTAGGTAGCAGGTACAGATTTTTCTCAGCTGTTGAATATTTAGGCTTTTTAGATAAGTCTTTCCTTTCACTGGGATCTCTATTTTGTGGGCAGAGCTTGTTCACCAACACACTTCACTTTAGAGAGGGAGTAACGTGGGGGACAGACAGCCTTTGGGCTAGGTCATATGCTTTATCTCAGTGATTTACTATGCAGGATCAACTCCATTTTAGCGGAACTAGCTTATCCCTAGGCAATCCCTTCACTTTCTTTGGTGAACTTCTAAATCTTGGGTTGGAGAGATTGAGCTATCTTTACTCTGTATGGGCAGTGTAGAGGACTTAAAATGATGGAGGGGAAAGCTGAGCTATAAGAGGAGTTCCACTTCAGACAGACTTTTATATAAACCCCTTGGCTTGGTCCCCCTTTCTCACCCCAGCTCCTCCTGACTCTGAGGCTATCTTCTAGATGGACTAGCTATCTTTTCCCAGAGCCTATGTTCTCTGGGTTGCTACTTCCTCACTCTGCTTAAGCTGTCAAAGGCCTTCCATCTGCTTACTCTCTTAGAGAAATTTGTCAAAAATCTCTCATCTGCTTATGATCCCTCTGTTGTGAGTTTGTTAATATGGATTTATTCTTTATCAATTTTTAATAGGAGTTGGGATGGTAGTTCCAAGAGGAAATGGAGCTTGTGCTCAGGTATCCTGTGCTCAGGTATGCCTCCTGAAGTTGAAACACACCCAATATTTTTTAAAGCCATCTTTTGTTGCTCCAGGGATAGTATTCCCTGAATATGAAAGTATGTTCATCTTGGCGTCACTTCCTTTTGAAAAGCTCCCTTTTCTGCATGTTATGGCCCTTGAAAGAGAGAGATTAACTGTCCAAAAGGAGGAAGTCATCCTTTATTAACTCACCCCCACTTTACTGAGATATCCATCAATAAATCATATCTACCCTAATTTCTCTCTATCTTCTCTGCCATTACTTTAACCCAGTCTACCATCATCTTGTAATGAAATGGAATTCTTACTGAGCTCTTTTGATCCCTTACTTTTGCACTCTGAAACCTATTTGGCACAGGGAATAGAGCAGACTTTAGTATATGTCACTGCTCTTACAAAAACTCTGTAGTGGCTTTCCATTGCTTATAAAATAAATACACAACTTCTTTACCATGGTATACATAGTCCAGTAATGATCCTGTCCTAGCCCATCTCTGTGTTCTCACCTTCTACCATTCTCTTTTTGCTCACTGTACTCCCCATCCTTCTATTCCTCAAATGCTTTACCCTTAGTTCTGATTCAGGACATTGACAAACATGACCTAGAATCTCTACCTACCTAGAATCTCTACAATTTTCTTCTCTCTACTCAAATACAAAGTAGGTGTTCAATAAATATTTATTGAGAGGAAATTTAGTAGTCATCTCACTAGGATGTAAAGGCCTGAAAAAAGGCCCAATAAACACACTTTCCATGAATTGCTGTTTTTCTTGACATGCCATATCGGCAAAAATAGATTAGCTCCTCACTCTATAGCAGATACAGCAACAAACTCCAAATAACTTAAAAGAGCCTAATACCGAAAATTTAAACTTTAGGAAGCCTAGATGGAAAAGAAATGTGTAAGGGAAGAAACTGAAAAGACTATCAATAAGAGTGCAGACAAGAACAATTTTAATAAAAATGAACTTCTGAAACAATAAAAACATGTTTCAAAGTAATAAGAAAAGCAACAGATTAAGATAAAATTGTCATTATATACATGATGTGTACAAGATTACAAAAGAAAAACAGAAAACTGATGTAACACTAAAAACCAATTATTTACCAATTCTTACCCTTTTAGATTAAAAAAACCTCACTGACTACTGAGCCAGGCATGGCTCAGGTCATTAAGCATCTGCCTTCAGCTCAGGTCATGATCCCAGCATCCTGGGATGGAGTCCTACGTTGGGCTCCTTGCTCATCAGGGAGCCTGCTTCTCCCTCTGCCTGCTGCCTTCCTGCTTGCACACACACACTCTCTCTCTGACAAATAAATAAATAAAATCTTAAAAAAAAAATCACTGTCTAAAATGGCCAGTTCACAAATGAGGAAATGAAAATAATAAAACAAGCATTTTATTAGGTACTTCCAATATGCTAGTCCTGAAGAAATAAACGTGAAGATTCCATCTCTGTCAAACTGGAGTTATATCCTAATTGGGAAGGTAATTCTGTTTAGTCCTATAACTACCTAAGTAAAAAAGCTTAGTTCTCTAAAACTGAAGCTAAATATAATGATTTACATAAATTACCACAAATTACTTAAATCACTATATAATGATTTTCAATGCTTCACAATCACATTTGTGCATACTGATCACATTCAAATCAAGGAATTTAGAACCATCTGTTGAATAAGACAGTATTCATTCAACAAGCATTTATAACACACCTACTATATTCATAGGTTCTGAGGCTAAATGAATAAACAGACTAGGTCCTGGTCCTAGTGCACAGTCTACCAGGGAAGGCAGATATGTAAATAAATAATTTATCAATAATTTGATAAGTGCTAACAAAAAGAATACAAAAAACAAAATGCTATTATAAGGACAGAGGAGGTGATTAAAAAGTCCTGCCTGAGAATGTCAGAGAACACTTATTGGAAGGAGGAAAAATGAGAGGAGAGTGACATTCCAAAGAAAATGACACAAAATAAAAAGGGGCAAAGGTAAAATGTGTATAACCTCTCCCAAAATTTACATGTACTTTGATGTAGCTAAAGGCAGGCTGTGCAGAGAGGTATAGCTGATTACTAGCTGCAAAGTGAGGCAGTCACTGGACCCTATAGGCCGGGGTGCTTGTGAAAGCATCCAGACTTCAAGCAAGAGAGATCTGACCACATGTTGTATTTTTTTTAAAAAACTACTCAGAAAATCTATATGGAGAAATTATTAGAGTCTGACACTAGATATAGAGAAACCATTCAGGAAGAAGAAGGATAAGGTTTAAAATAAAATTGAAAAGAAGATGGGATGTGAGTGATACTAAGAAGTCAGAAATAACAGAAGTTAATAATTAACTAATGGACTATGTGAAAAAGGAGAGGAATGAATGTAAAATGGCCTCCTGGTCTGCACCTCAGGCAAAATGGTTATAGTGTTATTAACCAAACCTGGGATGGGGGAAAGGAGACAACATAAGGTTTTGGAAGATGTTCAATTCCTCTCATAGTTAACAGAATTCAAATTTAAATAGTCATGAGACACAGTCTTGCATTAATTAAAATAGAGTAAATTTTAAAAAATGGCTATAATCACTGCTGTGGGGTATTGGGGGATAAGATGTACTAATACATTGCTGCCCTACAACCTGGTGAAGTTGTTCTGAAAAGAAATTTGGCAACAAATAAAAAAGCCATAAAAATTACCATGTTCTTTGACCCAGAAACTTTTTGGAACATAGCCCAAGGATATAATTCAAAAGAAATAAAAAACCTATTTGTATAAAGATGTTTATAGCTGTACTATATATTACAGACAAAAACTGGAAACAGCCCAAATGCCCAACAGTGAAGGAACGTTTAAGCAGACTTCGGTACATTAATGCAATGGGATATCTTATTGCTATTAAGAATGACAAATATGAGAACTATGTAGAAATAAAAAAGGGAAATATAAAGCAATGAGTTAAAAATGCAGAACTCAAAATTATGCCTATAGAATGATCATAACTATGTAAAATTATGTCTGTATAACCAGGAGTACTGGAAAATACTACAGAGCTGGTAATTTAGAGTGCTGACATTTTTGTTACTGTTGGTTGAGTTGCTGGGAATATTTATGTGTTTCAAGTTAGAATTCACTATAAATTTAGTAAAATCACATTAAGAAAGATAAATCTCCATTTTTTCTAACACATAAAATTTTAAAAAGTGCTCATCAGTACGATCCCTTTCCCTAAGTGATTTTCTCTAGTCTCTTGAGTCCTATTGGTTTTTGGATGTATGAGGAAGTGGAACCCACACATACTCCATGACCTCCTAACTTAATCAAATGCCACCCCTTATAGTCATTCATAGAACCATGTAACTTTCCTTGGTATTGTTCTAGTTTTAAGATCAGTTAATTAATGTCTATGTCTCATCATTTTGCATGCTCCATGAGGGCAGAGAAAGTATCTGTTTTTGTTTATTATTACAATCCTAGTTCCTAATGTAATACAAGAACATTGCAGTTAACTCAAGAAACATTTGTAGGATGAATAAATGATTAACCCTGTAGGTCATGTTACTGAGAGGGCATTGTCACTTCCATGACAATACACTGATCAAATCATTAAAGAAAAAGGACAATCCAAAAGAATAACTACATGGGTTAAAAAGATAGTTACTGGCCCTGCTTTATTACGTATTATGAACTATGTATCAATAAAGTTCTACGCATGTGGTTCTTATCCCTTAATTGTAACACATAAAATGAAATCAGTCTCTCCTTCTCCATCACACACACACACACACACACACACACACACACACACAGTAATTTCAAAGTTCAGTGAAAGTATGCAAAAGAAAACTAAGAGCTGCATTTGTGGATAAGACCAAGGTCATGAAATTGCTGTGTAAAAAAAGGGGAAGTTGCTCCTGAGAGAGAAGGGAAGAAATGAAAAAGGTGGGGGGAAAGGACAGGAGCTGAACTAAGGGCTTAGGGATACTTTGTAAAAAGGAAAATGCCTAAAATTAAATTTTGGATTGTTAATGTTGTTACAGTGTTAATCCATGTGCCTTCCCAAACCTTCAGTGAAGTTTGCTATGTTCATTGCCTTAGATTAAGACTAAGCCACCACAAAAGGGAGGATAGAGTTAAAGAGACATCAAGTCACAAGGGCCATCTTAGAGGTTGGCCAAGGTTTCTCTCCTCTGATAATTTCTGTTTGTACTTGTATAACATTTATCTAATCTCATTTGGAATGTGCACTTCAGTGGTACTCATCTTCAATTTTTCAGGAATAACTATAGCTATCTAAGAGTATGATAGGATTGCACATAACAGGTGCACCTTGGTGCATACTCTATACTCCAGGGGAACTTCTGACTCTCCCAACATCATAGTTCTGACCCTTTCTGCCCCAGTCACATCTCCACTTTAGGTCCTGGATTCAACATTCAATTTCAGCCTACCTCCCACCATTCCCTCAGATGTTCCCTCCCACCCTGTATAACTGAATCTAACTTGCTTAGATTCGATCTGGGTTGGCCCAGCAATAGGACTGGGCATAGAACATTTAACATAGTGACTCATCCATAACCAGTGCTTAAAGATGATTATTAGATTCAGTCAAAATCAATTAAACATGGTAACAATTCCCTAGGATATCTTCTAATGAATCTATCAGTTAAGTAATGCTTTCATCTACAAGTAGCATTAGTTTTTCCAAACTTTTTAATCCAGCTATATTGGCCAGGGTTTTGTCAAGCTTTATTTTCTATAAGTGGTCATAAGAAAAAAGTAATAATATTTTGACTTTTTAAAAATAAAAATGTGATGAAATGCTATAATATTACATGCGCTTTTTAAGACAATGTAATCCCCTCCTGCCTGCCCAGGAGATTGTGACATCCTTCCCCAGTCCCATTACCTTCTGCTGACTATGGAAAGAAAGCCTGGAGAGATGCAAAATTCTTCTGCTGTTTGATGGAGAATCACTGATTTAGAGCTGGGGAAGTTACTATGAAAAAAGACTCTCCATCCTTCTTAAGACCACAAATAACTCGGAAAAGTAACAAATACATTAATTCATTATATTTATGAACAGTCTTACAAGAACTGCTAAAAAATATGACCTACCCATCTAGGAGGGCAATGACGTTCTTCCTGGGCCGCCCAATATTAGGGCCATATAAACTGGCTCTGGAGTAAATCCGGATGGGTTGCAACAGGCTCTTCAGCTGGATGTAATCCTTTCCCAACTGGCTGCCATTTACCGCCCGGCCATGCATGGTTCGATAGTTATTTGGCTCTAGATTAAAAGCAGACATGCAAGTCAGAGTTGAGAAGGGTAAGACTCTGCCAACCCTTTCCTGTCCACAGACTTTCTTCTTTTCTCTTAACAATGTGAATAAAATAACCAAAAAGAGAGTGTAAGCTAGTTTAACTTGAAGAACTATCATAACAAAAAGTTAAATGCCACTTTAGCATTCTAATCATTTTCAAACAATTTTCATATAAGATCACCTAATCCACAACACAGGGATTGTGCTGATTTTTGGGTGATACTTTATAAGAATGGTCTACTGGACTGAATAGTGTCCCCCAAAGTTCACATCTACCTGTAACTTCAGAATGTGACCTTATTTGGAAATAGAGTCTTTGAAGATATAGTTAAGATGAGGTCATATGGGATTAGGGCATGCCCTAAATCCAGTGACTGGTGTCTTTATAAAAGAATGAATGGCGGGGGGCGCTTGGGTGGCTCAGTGGGTTAAGCCTCTGCCTTTGGCTCAGGTCATGATTTCAGGGTCCTGGGATGGAGCCCCGTGTCAGGCTCTCTGCTCTCCCTCTGCCTGCTTCTCTGCCTACCTGTCTCTCTCTCTCTCTCTCTCTCTCTCTCTCTGTGTCAAATAAATAAATAAATAAAATCTAAAAAAAAAAAAGAAAAAGAATGAATGGAGAGGGAAATTCAGGTACACAGACACACTGGGAAGAGGGCCATGTGTTGAAAGAGGCAAAGATTGGAGGGTTGCTGCTATGCCAAGGATTGCTGGCAGCAGCTACTAAAAGCTAAGAAAGAGACAGAATAGATTCTCCCTTAGAGTCTCCAGAAGGAATCAACACTAGCAATGCTATGATTTCTGGCTTCTGGTTCCCTGAACTGTGAGAGAATACATTTCTGTTGTTTTATACCACTGAGCTTACAGTAATTTTTTATGAACAGGCTTAGGAAACTGATACAAATGGTAACAAAGGACAGCTTTATAAAGATGGTCATTGTATCAAAAAGAAAAAAGTCTTCATGTTCAATAACAAAGTGGCCGGGTGAAATAATTTAGAGCACAACACACTCTCTCAGTTTCTATTAACTTGGTAGTTCTAAAAGAACAAAGAAAGTCCTAAAAACCAGCAACTCCACTGCTGGAGGGAGCTAACTTGATTTGGAATTAAGCATGTGCTCTAGGTAAGGCCAATACCTGGATACCTTAAGATTTTGATACTGGTAGTGCAGCAGACTTTCAAGAAATTTAACAGGGAGATTTAGGGAATAAGTCAGTCTCAGTGGGCCTTGATAAGCTCACACATATGATATCGCTTTTACCACTGTGTCTCCTGACTTAAAAATAGTTTATCTGGAGTTAATGTTACTCCCTTCACCATATTCTACATGGTTTCCTCAATGTAAAATGTCCAACACCTGCAGGAACACATCTCTGCATGTGACCAGACCCACTAATTAAATATAAGTAACTCAGTTACTGCAGTCTCAGATGGACAGCCTCACTATTGCAGATCTGTAATTTAAATGCATACCCCTTGTAGTCTGGAAGACTGTGTATGCTCTGGAGAGACTGGAGAGGGCACTAACTATCCATGTACTTGCAGATGATTGTGAAATAGCACA
Organism: Mustela erminea; assembly: GCF_009829155.1. Taxonomy (NCBI): domain Eukaryota; kingdom Metazoa; phylum Chordata; class Mammalia; order Carnivora; family Mustelidae; genus Mustela; species Mustela erminea. The sequence continues at coordinate 62,880,573 of NC_045627.1, forward strand.
TTTATAAAGGAGACATGAGAAGGCATGCCGGAAAGGAGAAGGCTGTGAGAATTAGAAACTGTTTGAATTTAGAATATGTTCTCCAAATCACACACAGATCCATTTGCAAAATATGGAAGCCTTACTGGTGCAAGGTAAGCACAACCTCTAATCAAACATTGTCTCACCATTAAGCTATGCTGACTCAGGGACAACATTTAGGAAGCTGGTCTTAAGAAATGATTTTAAAAAATAGAAAAACTTAAGATACATCAGCAGCTACACAATGCAAGAGAGACAGACTTTACAGAGTTATTCCATGTAAATTGTTAAACAAACAAAAAAGAAACAACAAAACAACTTCTGGGATGGAGGATTCAGAATCCAGAGTTGTTCCAACATATTAGTTAGAATGTATAGTTTTCAACAAGAACAAAAATCACAGCATGAAAAGAAATAAGATAGTGTGATCCATAAACAAGTAAAAAAGCAGTCAATAGAAACTATCTCCTAAGGGACCCAAATGTTAGACTTCATGGGCAAGGAATTAAAAACTACTATTATAAAGATGTTCAAAGAACTAACAGGAATAATATAAAATTAAAGGAAAGTATGATTGAAGAGACAGAGTTTATAAAAAAAGTTTTCAAGTGGAAATCTTGGAACTAAAATGACTTTTCACATATAGAAGAACACAAGGAAATTATCAGCTGAATTTTTACCAGAAATAATGGAGGCCAGAAGACTGTAGGATGACATACTCAAAATGCTAAATAAAAAAAAAAAAAGTCAGCCAAGAATTCTATATGTAGCAATCTATCCTTCAAAACTGAAAGCGCAATTTAAACCTTAGCCAGAAAAACAAAGGACAGAATTTGATGTGAGAAAATCTGCCTTACAAGAAATGAAAAATGGACACTTTCAGGTTGAAAGGAAATGATACCAGATGGTGACTCAAAATGACACAAAGGAATAGAGAACACCAGTAATGGCAACTACATAAGTAAATATAAAAGACAGTTGAAAATATCCATTACTCTTTTCTTAACTAATTTAAATAACAGTTACATTAAACAGAAATTATAAAACTGTGTTATTGGGCTTATGATACATGAAGATGTAATATTTAGAATAATAAAGATGCAAAGGAGGGGGAAATTGGATTCTATCAGAGCAAAGTTTCTGTAGTTACCTGGAATTAAGTTAGTATTATTCTAAAGTAGATTGTAATGAGTTCTGATGTGTTACAATAAGAAACTACTATGAAAATAAAAAACAAAATAAAAACAAAGAAATTAAAGTAATATTTTAGACAATATCTTCTCTGAATAAAAAGGTAGTACAGGAGAAACAGGAATAAAAAATGAAATAAATGGAAAACACCAAGATGGTAAATATAAATTCAACCATATCAACAATTACATTAAATGTAAATGGATTGAACACTCCAATTAAAAGCAGAAGTTTTCAGGTTGAATAAAAATCTAAGATCCAACTAAAGAGACAGGCTTTAAAATAAAACACAAATAAAAAAAATTCATTCTTTGTGAAAACACAAATAGGTTGAAAGTAAAGGATGAAGAAGATATGCTATTGAAACATGTAACCATAAGAGAGTTGGAATGACTAATACCAGATAAAATAGACTTTTTAAGGCAACAATGTTTAAGACAACAATGTTACTAGGATAATGCAGGGCATTTTTAAATGATAAAGGGACAATTTTTAGGAAGATATAACAACTATAAACATAGACATACCAACAACAGAATACCTAAAGCATAATTGAAGAGAAAAATAGAAAATCCAGCAATAATTTGAGACATTCTCAGTAACTAATAGAGCAACTAGACAGAAAATTAGCATTGATATAGAAAACATGAAAAACACTATCAGCCAACTTGACCTGATTGATATCTATACAACACTCCACCCAACAACAGTAGAATATTCATTACTTTTTTTTAGTGCATATAGAATGTCCTTCAGGACACACCATACGGTAAGACATAAAACAAGTCTCATCTATTTAAAAGGATTAAATTATATAATGTATGTGCCCTGACTACAACAGAATTAAAAGAGAATTCAACAGAAAGAAATTTGAGAATCTATAAATATTTGGAAGTTAAACAAATAATCCATGAGTCAAAAAAGAATCACAAGGGGAATTAGAAAATATTTTTAATAAAATTAAAATGAAAGTATAATGTGTAAAAACATATGGGATGACACCAAAGGCACAATCCATGAAAGAAATAATTGATGAACTGGACTTCATTAAAATTAAAAACACTTGCTCTGCAAAAGACAATGTTATGAGAATGAGAAGACAAGTCACAAACTGGGAGAAAATACTTGCAAAAGATATATCTGATAAACAACTGTTACCCAAAATACACAGAGAACTCTTAAAATTTAGAAATAAGCAACCTGATTTAAAAATGGGACAAAGATTTCAGTAGATACCTCACTAAAGGAGATACACAGATGGCAAATAAAAATATGAAAAGATTAAAAAAATGAGAAGATGTTCCACATATGTTATCAGGGAAATGCAAATTAAAACAACAATTAAGGATGCCTGGGTGGTGGAGGAGTCAAGATGGTGGAGAAGTAGCAGGCTGAGACTACTTCGGCTAGCCGGAGATCAGCTAGATAGCTTATCTAAAGATTCCAAACACCTGAAAATCCATCGGCAGATCGAAGAGAAGAACAGCAATTCTGGAAACAGAAAAACAACCACTTTCTGAAAGGTAGGACCGGCGGAGAAGTGAATCCAAAGCGACGGGAAGATAGACCCCAGTGGGAGGGGCCGGCTCCCGGGAAGCGGCAGAGCAACGGCGAACAAAATCAGGACTTTTAAAAGTCTGTTCCGCTGAGGGACATCGCTCCAGAGGTTAAACCGGGGCGAAGCCCATGCGGGGTCAAAGTGGCCTCAGGTCCCGCAGGGTCACAGAAGGATCGGGGATGTCTGAATGTCGCAGAGCTTGCGGGTATTGGAACAGGAAAGCCGGCTACAGAGACAGAGCCGACAGTAAGCTCGCGGCTCCGTGTTACCTTGAACCGGTCGCAGGCTCGGTGAGCTCGGAGCACGGCCGGAGGTCAAGCAGACGGGAGTAACTGGGCGCTGTTCTCTGAGGGCGCACTGAGGAGTGGGGCCCTGGGCTCTCGGCTCCTCCGGGCTGGAGACCAGGAGGCCGCCATTTGTATTCCTGTCCTCCGGAACTCTACGGAGAGCGCTCAGGGAACAAAAGCTCCTGAAAGCAAACCCGAGCGGATTACTCACCCTGGCCCCTGCTAAGGGCGGTGCAATTCCGCCTGGGGCAAAGACACTTGAGAATCACTACAACAGGCCCCTCCCCCAGAAGATCAACAAGAAATCCAGCCGAGACCAAGTTCACCTACCAAGGAGTGCGGTTTCAATACCAAGGAGAGCAGCAGAATTCCAGAGGAGGAGAAAGCAAAGCACAGAACTCATGACTTTTTCCCTGTGATTTTTTTTAGTCTTGCAGTTAATTTAATTTTTTTCTTTTTCATTTTTTGATTTTTTTTCTCGCCTTCTGGTAAAATTTTTTAACTTTTAGCTTTTTCTTTTTTAACGTTTTTTAACCAGTTTATCTAATATATATATTTTTTCTTTTTTATATTTTTCTTATTTGTTTTTTTTTTAATTTTTTTCTTTTTTTTTTTTCTTTTTTCCTTTTTGAACCTCTTTTTATCCCCTTTCTCCCCCCTCACGATTTGGGATCTCTTCTAATTTGGTTAAAGCATATTTTCCTGGGGTTGTTGCCACCCTTTTAGTATTTTACTTGCTCCTTCATATACTCTTATCTGGACAAAATGACAAGAAGGAAAAATTCAACACAAAATAAAGAATAAGAGGCAGTACCAAAGGCTAGGGACCTAATCAATACAGACATTGGTAATATGTCAGATCTAGAGTTCAGAATGACAATTCTTAAGGTTCTAGCCGGGCTCGAAAAAGGCATGGAAGATATTAGAGAAACCCTCTCGAGAGATATAAAAGCCCTTTCTGGAGAAATAAAAGAACTAAAATCTAACCAAGTTGAAATCAAAAAAGCTATTACTGAGGTGCAATCAAAAATGGAGGCTCTCACTGCTAGGATAAATGAGGCAGAAGAAAGAATTAGTGATATAGAAGACCAAATGACAGAGAATAAAGAAGCTGAGCAAAAGAGGGACAAACAGCTACTGGACCACGAGGGGAGAATTCGAGAGATAAGTGACACCATAAGACGAAACAACATTAGAATAATTGGGATTCCAGAAGAAGAAGAAAGAGAGAGGGGAGCAGAAGGTATACTGGAGAGAATTATTGGGGAGAATTTCCCCAATATGGCAAAGGGAACGAGCATCAAAATTCAGGAGGTTCAGAGAACGCCCCTCAAAATCAGTAAGAATAGGCCCACACCCCGTCACCTAATAGTAAAATTTACAAGTCTCAGTGACAAAGAGAAAATCCTGAAAGCAGCCTGGGAAAATAAGTCTGTAACATACAATGGTAAAAATATTAGATTGGCAGCTGACTTATCCACAGAGACCTGGCAGGCCAGAAAGAGCTGGCATGATATTTTCAGAGCACTAAACGAGAAAAACATGCAGCCAAGAATACTATATCCAGCTAGGCTATCATTGAAAATAGAAGGAGAGATTAAAAGCTTCCAGGACAAACAAAAACTGAAAGAATTTGCAAACATCAAACCAGCTCTACAGGAAATATTGAAAGGGGTCCTCTAAGCAAAGAGAGAGCCTACAAGTGGTAGATCAGAAAGGAACAGAGACCATATACAGTAACAGTCACCTTACAAGCAATACAATGGCACTAAATTCATATCTCTCAATACTTACCCTGAATGTTAATGGGCTAAATGCCCCTGTCAAAAGACACAGGCTATCAGAATGGATAAAAAAACAAAACCCATCTATATGTTGCCTCCAAGAAACTCACTTTAAGCCCGAAGACACCTTCAGATTTAAAGTGAGGGGGTGGAAAAGAATTTACCATGCTAATGGACATCAGAAGAAAGCAGGAGTGGCAATCCTTATATCAGATCAATTAGATTTTAAGCCAAAGACTATAATAAGAGATGAGGAAGGACACTATATCATACTCAAAGGGTCTGTCCAACAAGAAGATCTAACAATTTTAAATATCTAGGCCCCTAACAGGAACTACATAAACCAATTAATAACAAAATCAAAGAAACACATCAACAATAATACAATAATAGTAGGGGACTTTAACACTCCCCTCACTGAAATGGACAGATCATCCAAGCAAAAGATCAGCAAGGAAATAAAGGCCTTAAACGACACACTGGACCAGATGGACATCACAGATATATTCAGAACATTTCATCCCAAAGCAACAGAATACACATTCTTCTCTAGTGCACATGGAACATTCTCCAGAATAGATCACATCCTCGGTCCTAAATCAGGAATCAACCGGTATCAAAAGATTGGGATCATTCCCTGCATATTTTCAGACCACCTTGCTCTAAAGCTAGAACTCAACCACAAAAGGAAGTTTGAAAAGAACCCAAATACATGGAGACTAAACAGCATCCTTCTAAAGAATGAATGGGTCAACCGGGAAATTAAAGAAGAATTGAAAAAAATCATGGAAACAAATGATAATGAAAATACAATGGTTCAAAATCTGTGGGACACAACAAAGGCAGTCCTGAGAGGAAAATATATAGCGGTTCAAGCCTTTCTCAAGAAACAAGAAAGGTCTCAGGTACACAACCTAACCCTACACCTAAAGGAGCTGGAGAAAGAACAAGAAAGAAACCCTAAGCCCAGCAGGAGAAGAGAAATCATAAAGATCAGAGCAGAAATCAATGAAATAGAAACCAAAAAAACAATAGAACAAATCAACGAAACTAGGAGCTGGTTCTTTGAAAGAATTAATAAAATTGATAAACCCCTGGCCAGACTTATCAAAAAGAAAAGAGAAAGGACCCAAATAAATAAAATCATGAATGAAACAGGAGAAATCACAACTAACACCAAAGAAATACAAACTATTATAAGAACATACTATGAGCAACTCTACGCCAATAAATTTGACAATCTGGAAGAAATGGATGCATTCCTAGAAATATATAAACTACCACAACTGAACCAGGAAGAAATAGAAAGCCTGAACAGACCCATAACCAGTAAGGAGATTGAAACAGTCATTAAAAATCTCCAAACAAATAAAAGCCCAGGGCCAGATGGCTTCCCGGGGGAATTCTACCAAACATTTAAAGAAGAAATAATTCCTATTCTCCTGAAACTGTTCCAAAAAATAGAAATGGAAGGAAAACTTCCAAACTCTTTTTATGAGGCCAGCATCACCTTGATCCCAAAACCAGACAAGGATCCCATCAAAAAAGAAAGCTATAGACCAATATCCTTGATGAACACAGATGCGAAAATACTCAACAAAATACTAGCCAATAGGATTCAACAGTACATTAAAAGGATTATTCACCACGACCAAGTGGGATTTATTCCAGGGCTGCAAGGTTGGTTCAACATCTGCAAATCAGTCAATGTGATACAACACATCAATAAAAGAAAGAACAAGAACCATATGATACTCTCAATAGATGCTGAAAAAGCATTTGACAAAGTACAGCATCCCTTCCTGATCAAAACTCTTCAAAGTGTAGGGATAGAGGGCACATACCTCAATATCATCAAAGCCATCTATGAAATCTCCATCTCAATGGAGAAAAACTGAAAGCTTTTCCGCTAATGTCAGGAACACGGCAGGGATGTCCATTATCACCACTGCTATTCAACATAGTACTAGAGGTCCTAGCCTCAGCAATCAGACAACAAAAGGAAATTAAAGGCATCCAAATCGGCAAAGAAGAAGTCAAATTATCACTCTTCGCAGATGATATGATACTATATGTGGAAAACCCAAAAGACTCCACTCCAAAACTGCTAGAACTTATACAGGAATTCAGTAAAGTGTCAGTATATAAAATCAATGCACAGAAATCAGTTGCATTTCTCTACACCAACAGCAAGACAGAAGAAAGAGAAATTAAGGAGTCCATCCCATTTACAATTGCACCCAAAACCATAAGATACCTAGGAATAAACCTAACCAAAGAGGCACAGAATCTATACTCAGAAAACTATAAAGTACTCATGAAAGAAATTGAGGAAGACACAAAGAAATGGAAAAATGTTCCATGCTCCTGGATTGGAAGAATAAATATTGTGAAAATGTCTATGTTACCTAAAGCAATCTACACATTTAATGCAATTCCTACCAAAGTACCATCCATCTTTTTCAAAGAAATGGAACAAATAATTCTAAAATTTATATGGAACCAGAAAAGACCTCGAATAGCCAAAGGGATATTAAAAAAGAAAGCCAACGTTGGTGGCATCACAATTCCAAACTTCAAGCTCTATTACAAAGCTGTCACCATCAAGACAGCATGGTACTGGCACAAAAACAGACTCATAGATCAATGGAACAGAATAGAGAGCCCAGAAATAGACCCTCAACTCTACAGTCAACTAATCTTCGACAAAGCAGGAAAGAATGTCCAATGGAAAAAAGACAGCCTCTTCAATAAATGGTGTTGGGAAAATTGGACAGCCACATGCAGAAAAATGAAATTGGACCATTTCCTTACACCACACACCAAAATAAACTCAAAATGGATGAAGGACCTCAATGTGAGAAAGGAATCCATCAAAATCCTTGAGGAGAACACAGGCAGCAACCTCTTCGACCTCAGCCGCAGCAACATCTTCCTAGGAACAACGCCAAAGGCAAGGGAAGCAAGGGCAAAAATGAACTATTGGGATTTCATCAAGATCAAAAGCTTTTGCACAGCAAAGGAAACAGTTAACAAAATCAAAAGACAACTGACAGAATGGGAGAAGATATTTGCAAATGACATATCAGATAAAGGACTAGTGTCCAGAATCTATAAAGAACTTAGCAAACTCAACACCCAAAGAACAAATAATCCAATCAAGAAATGGGCAGAGGACATGAACAGACATTTCTGCAAAGAAGACATCCAGATGGCCAACAGACACATGAAAAAGTGCTCCATATTACTCAGCATCAGGGAAATACAAATCAAAACCACAATGAGATATCACCTCACACCAGTCAGAATGGCTAAAATCAACAAGTCAGGAAATGACAGATGCTGGCGAGGATGCGGAGAAAGGGGAACCCTCCTACACTGTTGGTGGGAATGCAAGCTGGTGCAGCCACTCTTGAAAACAGCATGGAGGTTCCTCAAAATGTTGAAAATAGAACTGCCCTATGACCCAGCAATTGCACTATTGGGTATTTACCCGAAAGATATAAACGTAGTGATCCAAAGGGGCACGTGCACCCGAATGTTTATAGCAGCAATGTCCACAATAGCCAAGCTATGGAAAGAACCTAGATGTCCATCAACAGATGAATGGATCAAGAAGATGTGGTATATATACACAATGGAATACTATGCAGCCATCAAAAGAAATGAAATCTTGCCATTTGCGAAAACATGGATGGAACTAGAGCGTATCATGCTTAGCAAAATAAGTCAAGCAGAGAAAGACAACTATCATATGATCTCCCTGATATGAGGACGTGGTGATGCAACATGGGGGCTTAAGTGGGTAGGAGAAGAATAAATGAAACAAGATGGGATTGGGAGGGAGACAAACCATAAGTGACTCTTAATCTCACGAAACAAACTGAGGGTTGCTGGGGGAAGGGGGTTTGGGAGAAGGGGGTGGGATTATGGACATTGGGGAGGGTATGTGCTTTGGTGAGTGCTGTGAAGTGTGTAAACCTGGTGATTCACAGACTGGTACCCCTGGGGATAAAAATATATGTTTATAAAAAATAAAAAAATTTAAAATTAAAAAAAAAAAAAAAGGATGCCTGGGTGGCTGTTTCGGCATCTGCCTTCAGCTCAGATCATGATCCCTGGGTCTTGGGATCAAGTACCACATCGGGCTCTCATCTCAGTAGAGTCTGTTTCTCCCTCTATGCATCCCCCTCTGCTCATGCTCTTTCTCACTTACTCTCTCTCTCTCTCTCTCAAGTAAATAAATTTTTAAAAAATCTTTAAAAAATAGCAACAACAAAAAAAAACACAACAATTAAGCACCACTACATACCTATTTGAATGGCCAAAATTTGTTAACACTGGTAGCACCAAAAGCTAGGTAGAATGTGGGGCAAGAGGAATGTTCATTCATTGCTGGCAGGAATGAAAAATAATATGGTCACTTTGGAAGAATTTGGTGATTTCTTACAAAACAAAACATATTCTTACTATATGATGCTGCAATTGTACTCCCTGTTATTTATGCAAAGGAGCTGAAATCTTATGTCCTCACTTTTGACTACACATGAATTTACAGGCAGCTATATTCATAATTGTCACAACTTGGAAGAATGAAAATGTCCTTCAGTAGATGAGCGGATAAATGAACTGTGGTACATCTACACAAAGGATTATTATTCAGCACTAAAAAGAAATGAGGTAACAAGCCATGAAAAGGTATGGAAGAACCTTAAATGTTTACCAGTAAGTGAAAGAAGCTAATCTGTAAAGGCTACATACTGTATAATTCCAACTATTTGACATTCCAGGAAAAACAAAATTAGGAACAGAGTGAAAGAGTAATGGTTGGCAAAGTTTAGGGACAGGAAGGAGGGATAAACAGATGGATCACAGAGGATTTTTAGGACAGTAAAAACACTTTTATAACACCATAGTGGGGATATATATCATTGTATATTTGTCCAAATCCACAGTATATTCACACTAAAGTGAACCATAATATAAACTACAGACTTAGGGTGATTATGATGCATTATTGTAGGTTCACGAATTAAAAAAATGTCTACCTTTCTTTCAAATTTTCTGTAAACCTAAAACTGTTCCTAAAAAGTGTTTTAAAAAATTAGAGAAACAAAGAGTGAAAATTTGGCCCTCTGAAAACCAAGAAGAGAAGCCTCAGAAGAAACCAGATCTGCTTATACTTGCTGATCCTGGACTATGGGCTTCCAGAACAGTGAGAAAATAAATTTTTGTTGTTTAGGAGAAAAAAAGACTCCCATATTAGAAAAAAAGAATGATCTCAAATTAATAACCTAAGCTTCTATCTTAAGAAAGCAGAAAAAAAAGAGAAAACTAAACCCAAACCAAGAAGGAACAAGACAATAAAAGTTAGAGTAGAAATTAATGATATTAAAAAGATAAGAGAAAATCAGTAAGAGCAAAAGTTGGTTCTTTGAAAAGATCAACACAACTGACATACTATCTAGACTGACCAAGAAACAAAAGAGAGAAGTCACAGACTACCAAAATTAGGAATGGAAGAAGAAACGACACCAAGGACCTCACAGTAATTAAAAAGATAAGGGACTACTATGAACAATTTTATGCCATTAATTTAGACAACTTACATAAAATGAAAAATTTTCAAGAAAGATACAAATTATTAAAACCAACCCAAAAAGAAACAGAAAATCTGTATAGGCTTATAACAACAGAAGACTTTGAGTTAATCATTAATAATATTTTCATGAAGAAAGCCCTGATCTCGATGGATTAATTGGTGAATTCTATCAAATATTTGAGGAAGAAATAATACCAATCCTTCATAAACTCTTCCAGAAAATGGAGGAAAAGGAAACACTTCTGAATTCATTTTATGAGGCCAATATTCCCCTGATACCAAAGTCAGACAAAGATATTATAAGAAAAGAAAATTAAGGATGAATGTTTCTCATAAATATAAATTCAAAAATTCCCAGCAAAATAGTTACAGATTGAATTCAGCAATATATAAGAAGTATTACAATACAATGGCCAAGGGGAATACACAAGACTGATTTAATATAAAAAACCCAACTAATGTAAAATATCATATTAATGTCTGACCTAAAACACAGTATCACCTCAACAGGTGCAAAAAAAGAGGCATTTGACAAAATCCAACACTCATTCCTGATAAATATTCTCAACAATATTTGAAATTTTTCAATCTGATAAATAGTAGCCTAGAAAAACCCACATATTTAATGATGAAATACTGAATGCTTAATGGTAAAACATCATACGTTGTAGTGAAATATTTAATGTTTTCTCCCCAAGACTATGAACAAGCAGGAATGTGTACTCTTGCACTTATCTTCAACATTTATGTTAGAGATTCTAGCCAGTGTAGTCAGACACGAAATAAATAAAAAATATCTAAATTGGATAGAAAGAAGTAAAACAGTCTTTATTCTCAGACAATATATCCTGTATATAGAAAACCTTAAACAACTCACACACATGGGATGAAAAAACACAAGATCTAAAAAACACATTCAGCTAGTCTGAAGGATAAAAGATCAATATATAAAATTAACTGTATTTCTAAATACCAGCAATGCACAATACGTAAATGAAATTAATAAAATAATTCCGTTCATAATTGCATGAAAAAGAAAAATTACTTAAGATTAAATTTCATCAAAAAAGTGCAAAACTTGTTCACTAAACTACAAAACATTGTTGAAATTAAAAGTTGAATAAATGGGGAGATAATCTATGTTCGTAGACAGGAAGACTTAATATTCTTAAGATGGCAATTCTCCCCCAAATGATCTATAGATTCAATGTTATCTCTATTAAAATTCCAGCAGGTTTTGTTGAGGAAATTAAATGCTGTGTGGAAATGCAAACACCTAGGATAGCCAAAACAATTTTAAAAAAGAACAAAGTTGGAGGATTTATATTTCCCAATTTCAAAACTCATTACAAAGCCATTATATGTAAGACAAGGTAGTGCTAGTCTAAGGACAGACGTACTGATCAGTGGCACAGAATTAGGAGTCCAGAGATAAATCCAGTTTTGGTTTACTTTGACAAAAGTGTTAAGAGAATACAATAGGGATATTGTATAGTCTTTTTTAATATTGTATAGTCTTTTAAATAGTGCTGAGACAACCTGGTATCCACATGCTAAGAGATGAATTTAAACTCAAACTTCATAACATATTCAAAATTAACTTGTAATGGATCTTATACCCAAATGTGAAAGCAAAAACTATAAAACTTTAACAGGAAAATATAGAAAATAATTGTTTGTGGTTTAGAATTAAGCAAGGAAATGATAATCCATAAAATGAAAAACTGATAAATTGAACTTTATCAAAATTTAAAACTTCTGTACTTCAAAAGATGCCATAAAGAAAGTGCAAAGAGAAGTTATAGACTGGAGAAAATCTTTGCAAATCATATATTTGACAAAGGACTAGTATCCAGAATATATTTAAAACTTTTATAACTCAATAAGGTAACTCACTTAAAAGGGCAGAAGATTTGAGTGGACATTTCACCAAAGAAGATATAAGAATGGCTGATAAGCACATGAAAAGACACACAACATCATTTGTCATTAAAGAAGTGCTAATTAAAGCCATATTAAGATGCTACTTCAAACTCACTATAATGGTTATAATCAGCAGACATTAAAGTGTTTCCAGAGATGTAGAAAAACTAGAATCCTTACACATTTCTAGTGAAAATGTAAAATGGTAGAGCTACCTAGGAAAATAGTTGGCAGTTGTTAAAAAATAAACAAACTTACCATATGAATTAGCAACTCTACTCCCCTCCTAGGTATCTTCCTAGGAGGAAAAAAAAAAGCAAATATCCACACAAAGACTTATATGTGAATGTTTACAGCAGTATTATTTATCAAAGCCCAAAAGTAGAAACAATCCAGATGTCCATCATCTGGTAAATGGAAAAGCAAAATGGGATATATAGCCATACGCTGGAATACTATTCAGCAATAAAAAGGAATGAGCTACTTTTATATGCTACAACATGGATAAACTTCAAAAACATGCTAGGTGAAAGAAGTCAGATGCAAGAGACTATTATATAATCCAATTAAAGAAAGTGTCCATAAAAGACAAACCTATAGATGGGAAACAGATTAAGATTTCCTGAGACTGGGCATGGTTACAGGGATTGACGGCAAATGCGTATGAGGGAACTTTTCGGAGTGATGGAAATGTTCTAAAATTGGACTTCCAAGATGTTTGTTTAAATATATAAATTTGACAACTGAATTGTGAAATGAAGAGGAAGAAAGGGAGAGAAAGAAGGTGAGAGAGGGGAAAAGGAGAAAGTGAGAGAGCAGGATAGGAGGGACTGAAGGCAGGGGTACATTAATTCATTGTCACAATAAGAATAGGGTCAAGTTGAATACTTCAATTTGAATTACTAAAGGGCAAAAATGTATGAGAGAACATAATGATGAACCGTTTTCAAATCTTATTTATTACCTATCTTCTCTACTAGAATGTAGGCAGGGTTATTTATCTGTTATTTACTCAGATATCTCTCAAAATATAAAAATATTTTATATCTCTACAAAATATTGTACCTTTGGTACAATACTAGGAAGTCAATAAGTATTTGTTGAATGAAAGTTGAAGGAAGTGAAGAAAACTAAGAAGTTTTAGTACCATTAAAAAACCTTCATAGGGTAATAAAATAGATTAGCTCCTTTTCTGTTAGAAGTCCCAAATGCATCACATTGCCTGATTTCAAGCTATATTACAAAGCTGTTATCACCAAGACAGCATGGTATTGACACAAAAACAGACACATAGAACAATGGAACAAAATAGAGACTACAGAAATGGACCCTCAACTCTATAGTCAATTAATCTTTGACAAATCAGGAAAAAATATCCAATGGATAAAAGACAGTCTCTTCAATAAGTGGTGCTGGGAAAATTGGACCGCTACATATAGAAGGATGAAACTGGACCACTCCCTTACACCATACACAAAGATAAACTCAAAATAGTTGAAAGACCTCAATGTGAGATAGGAATCCATCAAAATCCTAGAGGAGAAGATAGGGAGTTACCTCTTCAACATTGGCCACAGTAACTTCTTTCAAGACATGTCTCCAAAGGCAAGTGGGAAAAAAAAAAATGAACTTTTGGAACTTCATCAAGATAAAAAGTTTCTGCACAGCAAAGGAAACAGTCAACAAATCTAAGAGGCAGCTCACAGAATGGGAGAAAATATTTGCAAATCCCATTACAGATGAAGGGCTTGGATACAGATATCCAAGATCTATAAAGAACTTCTCAAACTCAACACTCAAAAAACTAATAACCCAGTCCCAAAATGGGCAGAAGACATGTACACTTCTTCATAAAAGACATACAAATGGTTAACAGACACACGAGAAAATGCTCAACATCACCAGCAATCAGGGAAATACAAATCAAAATCGCAATGCGATACCACCTGACACCAGTTAGAATGGCAAAAATTAACAAAACTGGAAAAAACAAATGTTGGCGAGGATGTGGAGGAAAGGGAACCCTCTTAAACTGTCGGTGGGAATGCAAGTTGGTACAGCCACTCTGGAAAACAGTATAGAGGTTCCTCAAGATGTTAAGAATAAACCTATTCTACGACCCAACAATTGCACTACTGGATATATACCCCAGAGATACAGATATAGTGGAAAGAAGGGGCATGTGCACCCCAATGTTCATAGCAGCAATGTCCACAATAGCCAAAATGTGGAAGGAGCTGAGATGCCCTTCAGCAGATGGATGGGTAAAGAAGATGTGATACATATACACAATGGAATATTATTTAGCCATCAGAAACAATGAATAGCCACCATTTGCATCGACATGGATGGAACTGGAGGTGATTATGTTAAGTGAAGTAAGTCAAGCAGAGAAAGACAATTATCATATGGTTTCACTCATGTGGAACATAAGCAATAGCATGAAGGACCACAGGGGAAGGGAGAGAAATCCAAAGGGGTAGAAATTAGAGATTGAACCATGAGAGACTATGGATCCTGAGAAACAATCTGGGGGTTTCAGAAGGAAGGAGGGTTGGGGGAGAGGGTAACAGGGTGATGGGTATTGAGGAGGGCATATGCTATGATGAGCACTGGATGTTATACTTAACAATGAATCATTGTACACTGTATCAAAAACTAATGATGGGGGCACCTGGGTGGCTGAGTGGGTTAAAGCCTCTGCCTTCAGCTTGGGTCATGATCCCAGGGACCTGGGATCAAGCCCCACATTGGGCTCTCTGCTCTGTGGGGAACCTGCTTCCTCCTCCTTCTCTCTGCCTGCCTCTCTGCCTACTTGTGATCTCTGTCTGTCAAATAAATAAATAAAATCTTAAAAAAAAAACTAATGATGTACTATACAGTGGTTAAGTGAACATAATAAAAAAATTTTTTTAGTTTTTTATAATAAAAAAATTTTCTTAAATGCTCCAAGTTCCTGACATAGATCTAGCATTTACTGCTGTCTTTACCAATTCTCTTTACCTTTTTCAATGTATTTCCTCACCTAGGAAGTGAGGAAATACTTAAAGGGCTCTTCATTTAGCACTTTAAGATCCAAATAGAAGAGTATTTGGACTTGCTATGTAAACTAAATACTATGTAAAAATAGGATGAAAAAATTGTTAACAATTACAAATAAACTCCTAAGGAGGTAACTCAAAGGTTTTTGTCACCAACTGGTACTGGTGGCAGAAAATATGCATGGTATGCCCTTTAAAATAGAAAAGACAAACACAGTATTTTTCTCTTTTTTTGGTAACAGCAGTACTGAGATAAAATTTATATCCATATAATTCACCAAATTAAGGTATTTAATTCAATGGTTTTAAGTATATTTACACAGTTGTGCAATCATCACCACAATAAATTTTAGAACATTTTTTTTCACCCCCAAAGAAACCTCAGACCCTTTAGCAGTTACCTCTCATCTCGGCCACCCCTATCTATAGGCAACCACTAGTCTACGGTCTCTTTAGATTAACCTATTTTGGACCTTTTATATAAATACGTGACTGGGTTTTTTCATTTAGCATAATCTTTTCAAGGTTCATCCATGTTGTAGTGTGTATCAGTGCTTCATTCCTTTTTTGTGGTCAAATAATATTCCATCATATGGCTATACCACATTTTATTTATCCATTTATCAGTTGATGGACATTTGGGTTGTTTCCACTTTCTGGATCATATGAATAATGCTACCACATATAAGTTTTTCTCTGAACATATGTTTTCATTTCTCTTAAATATACACCTAGGTTGGGGCGCCTGGGTGGCTCAGTGGTTTGGGCTGCTGCTTCGGCTCGGGTCATGATCTCAGGGTCCTGGGATCGAGCCCTGCATCGGGCTCCCTGCTCCGCAGGAAGTCTGCTTCCCTCTCTCTCTCTCTCTCTCTGCCTGCCTCTCTGCCTACTTGTGATCTCTGTCTGTCAAATAAATAAATAAAATCTTTAAAAAAATATATATATATATACACCTAGGAGTAGAATTACTAGGTCATTTGGAACTCTATATTTAACTTTTGAGGAACTGCCTGACTGTATTCCGAAGTGGCTACACTGTTTTACATTCCCACTGGCAGTGTATGGGGGTTCTGATTTCACCACATCCCTGCCAACAGTTGTTATCCCTTTTTATCATGGGCATCCTAGTGGATGTGAAATACTATCTTATTGTGGTTTTGATTTGCTTTTCCCTGATGGCTAAAGATGTTGAACATCTTTTCATGTGTTTTTTTGGCCTTTTATATTTTTCTTTGGAGAAATGTCTATTCAGATCTTTTGGCCAATAATATTCTTTCAACTGTTTCTTGCATTGTCCTTAATATGAAGTGAAACGACACAGCAAATGATACCACAGCTCCAAGTAGGTGTAGATTCACTAAATCTACTGTACTTCACTATTTGGTCTTTTTCTATTTAGAAGGTCAATTCAGTGGCCAAATATTTGGAGTGTTTTCTGGGCTAGTACTCTGTAGATAGTCTAACTAAAGCTATACTCCAGAACAACTTATTTTTTATCTTGTCAATTCAGAGGAAATAACATCCTTACTCACCATTTCCCAGTTCCCAAGAAATGTTGTACTTTTTGCTGGCGCTGTACTTCAACAGACTCAGGGCACTAGAACTGTTCCAGGAGTTATTAGGATTACGACGCAGTGCATTTAGAGCGAATATCAGGTGGAGTCCAGAGCAATCAGCAAAGTTGTAAAGTTTGTCTAGAGACCTGGCTGGGAAGAAGCAGGAAAAGAGTTGTAACTTTAAAATCAACATTCCAACAAAAGGAAAATATTAGCTACTATAAAAACCCTTTCTATGAGCTTTTTGCTAATTAATTCCTGATAAGAATTATGCAGAGAGGCTTCAAAAGGATTATGTTACCTCTTGGTTCAGGGTATATTTTGAAGCGATTTTAGAAAGCAGCACACAGAATTCTAGAAACAGGTTGCAAATTAGCAACCAAGTCTAGTCCATAGTATGTTTTATTTGTTAACAACAACAATAACAAAATGGAATTGTTAACATTTAAAAATGGAAGGTATCACAAAGTAGCTCGATTTCTAGCTTCTCTTGAAAAATAAGACAATCTGAAACTGCTGGGTCTGTATTCCTTTGTGAAATGATAGGAATAGTGTTGGGAGGCAAGGCCAAGGGAAATGACTCACAGGTAAGTCTTGAATATAGCTCAGCCTAGCTGCACTTCAAAAAAAGTTTACTCAATTCCACATTTCTAATATTTTTGAGAATGGAAACACCATTAGTGTAAATATATTCATTGTCTTTTTGATCCCTAATACCATCAACTCTACTCACCATGTGTCCCATACCCTTCCCATTCCTTCATATCTATTGTCGCCATTCTGGTTCTGGCTCTCATTTCCACTTGCATGAATTATCGCAACAATATCTGTGCTTGCCTGTCTAGATTCATCTTCCTTCCAATCTCTTTCATCAGTTTCACTCACCTGTGAAAACCTTAGTGGATTTTTAAGACTTTCCTTCCTTAGTTCAAGGACTCTACAACTCAATCATAATTTTCCCCCAACTTCAAGCCTCTCTATTGTTGTCTATGAGTTCTCTGTCGGTATCACCCAGTTCTATTACAGAATCCCTTGCTCCACTAGCGTTTGCTCTAATTATTCTCCTCATTTGGCATGCCCTTTCCCTCTTTTAAACATATCCAGATCTTACTTGTCCTTTTAGACAGTGTTTTACAAGGTATGAATGATACAATTTTAAGTGCTATGTAGACTGAAAAAACAGTTTAGGCTAATAATTATGTATAGGGGTTCGCATTACCGTAGTATTCATTATCCAAGTCCTTAGAGCAGGGTTCCTCAAATGGGGTTCTGTGGAACACTAGGGGGTTCTACAAAAAATGATAGAGTGATCAAGATGCCTTATTAACAATTGTTGTAAGTGTTTCAGTCTTGGAAAGCAGAAGCACGATCA
The DNA here is from genome assembly GCF_009829155.1 of Mustela erminea. Taxonomy (NCBI): domain Eukaryota; kingdom Metazoa; phylum Chordata; class Mammalia; order Carnivora; family Mustelidae; genus Mustela; species Mustela erminea. Next base: position 62,898,908 of record NC_045627.1, read on the forward strand.
CTTGGTTGAGTCCATTATCAGTTTTTTTTTTTTTTTTCCATTATCAGTTTTTGATGTGGGGTAAAGGGAGGCTGCCATTTTTTTCTTCTTACATATATGAGAAAATATTTTTTAAGAAGCACCAAAGGGGGGACGTCTGGGTGGCTCAGTTGGTTAAGCGGCTGCCTTCGGCTTAGGTCATGATCCTAGCGTCCTGGGATCGAGTCCCATATCGGGCTCCTTGCTCGGCAGGGAGCCTGCTTCTCCCTCTGCCTTTGCCTACCACTCTGTCTGCCTGTGCTCCTGCTCTCTCTCTCTCTAACAAATAAATAAATAAAATCTTTAAAAAAAAAAAAAAAAAAAAAAAAGAAGCACCAAAGGGGCACCTGGGTGGCTCAGTGAGTTAAAGCCTCTGCCTTCGGCTCAGGTCATGATCCCAGGGTCCTGGGATCGAGCCCTGCATCGGGCTCTCTGCATCTTTAAAAAAAAAAAAAAAAGAAGCACCAAGAACAAGGACAGAAGTTCTCTCATTTCAGCTGAAAATAAAAATCCATGGGAACTTATCTCATATTCAACCCAGAGTCTAGTAACTGTGCAATAGCAAAAGGCATAGGTTTCACATTAAAGAAATAAACTTATTTTTAGCTCCAAAGTAGAAATTAAAATTAAAATGTGTTTATAAGCCTATTAAAGTGGGAAATTGGAGGGGGAGAAGAACCATGAAAGACTGTGGATTCTGAGGAACTAACTGAGGGTTTTGGAGGTCAGGGTAGTGGGAGGTTGGGTGAGCCTGGTGGTGGGTATTGTGGAGGACACGTATTGCATGGAGCACTGGGTGTGGTGCATAAACAATGAATTCTGGAACACTGAAAAGAAATTTAAAAAATAAATAAAAATGTTTTTAAAAAGCCTATTAAAGAGATCATGAAACCAATACATGTGTATATTAATTTTACAATTATCTTGCATGAGCTTGACCAAGACACTCATTAAGAAAATAGCTTCTTTCAAAGTCTTATATAAAATTGTGTCTCAGGCTATAAATTTATTCATATTGCTTTGACATAAAGTTTTATTAACTCTACTACTCAACATTGTTAATTTATTTTCACATTGAGAACAACATTAATTATATTCATAAACTTTTAGCAAGTCTAACAAGTCTGCCTTTAGAAAAATTATATCCCATTTTGGCTTAAACCAGTTATTTAATAAAAACATATTATGTTTGCCTGTAAGTTTTCAAATTCATGAAAAGGAAAGAAAGGGACTAATTTCAATAAAGAAAGTTAATGACTTGTTTTTTCTTTTTCCTTTTAAGAAAGGTTGTCTAAGAAGTTATTGTTAATTTTGTCTTAAATCTGGATCTGATTTTATTTTTTTAAGGTCAGCTTTATTGGGGTAAAATTTACATAGAGTAAAATTCACTCTTTTTTTCCCCTCCTTAATGTCCATCACCCAGTTACTCCATCCCCCCACCTCCACCCCTCCAGCAACTCTGTTTGTTTCTATGATTAAGAATCTTTTATGGTTTGTCTGCCTCTCTGATTTCATCTTGTTTTATCGTTTAATCTCTTCCTCTATGATCTTCTGTTTTGTTTCTTAAGTTCCCAAATGAGTGAGATCATATGGTAATTGTCTTTCTCTAGCTGACTTATTTTGCTTAGCATAATACCCTCTAGTTCCAACCACATCATTGTAAATTGTAAGATTTCATTCTTTTTTATGGCCACTATTCCATTGTACATATATACCACATATTCTTTATTGATTCATCTGTCAATGGACATCTCAGCTCATTCCATAGTTTGGCTATTGTGGGCATGGCTGCTTTAAACATTGGGATGCCGGTACCCCTTCAAATCACTACATATGTAGGTAAATGGAGTAAGAATTCTTTGGGGTAAATACCCAGTAGTGCAATTGCTGGGTCATAGGGTAGCTCTATTTTCAACTTTTTGAGACACCTCCATACTATTTTCCAGAGTGGCTGCACCAGCTTGCACTCCCAACAAGAGCATAAGAGGGTTCCCCTTTCTCTGCATCCTTGCCAACATCTGTCATTTCCTGACTTGTTAATTGTAGCCATTCTGACTGGTGTGAGGTGGTAGCTCACTGTGATTTTGATTTGTATTTCCTTGATGCCGAGTGATGTAGAGCTTTTTTTAATGTGTCTGTTGGCTATTTGTGTTTCTTTGCAGAAATGTCTGTTCATGTCTTTGGCCCATTTTTTTTAATCTTTCTTTGTAACTTTAAAAAAAATTAACATATAATGTATTATTTGCCCCAGGGGTACAGGTCTGTGAATCATCAGGCTTACACATTTCACAGCACATACCCTCCCCAATGCCCATAACGTAGCACCCTATCCCTACCTCCCCTCCCTCCAGCAATCCTCAGTTTGTTTCCTGAGATTAAGAGTCTCTTATGGTTTGTCTCCCTCCCGATCCCATCTTGTTTCATTTTCTCCCTCCCTAGCCTTCATGACTTGCCACTCTGCCTCTCAAATTCCTTATATTAGGGAGATCATATGATAATTGTCTTTCTCTGATTGACTTATTTCGCTCAGCATAATAACTTCTTGTTCCACCCACGTAATTGCAAATGGTAAGATTTCAGGTTTTTTGATGGCTTCATAATATTCCATTGTATATATATACCACTTCTTCTTTATCCATTCATCTATTGATGGACATCTAGGTTCCTTCCATAATTGGGCTATTGTGGACATTGCTGCTGTAAACATTCAGGTGCCTGTGCCCCTTTGAACTACTACATTTGTATCTTTAGGGTAAATACCCAGTACTGTGATTGCTGGGTCATAGGATAGCTCTATTTTCAACTTTCTGAGGAACCTCCATGCTGTTTTCCAGAGTGGCTGCATCAGCTTGCATTCCCACCAACAGTGTAGGAGGGTTCCCCTTTCTGCACAACCTTGCCAACATCTGTCATTTCTGACTTGTTAATTTTAGCCATTTTGACTGGTGTGAGATGGTATCTCACTGTGGTTTTGATTTGTATTTCCCTGATGGCTGGTGATGTTGAGCACTTTTTCATGTGTCTGTTGGGCATTTGGATGTCTTCTTTGCAGAAATGTCTATTTATGTTTTCTGCCCATTTTTTGATTGGATTATTTGTTATTTGAGTGTTGAGTTTGAGAAGTTCTTTATAGATCTTGAATATCAGCCCTTTATCTGTAATGTCATTTGCAAATATCTTCTCCCATTCTGTGAGCTGCCTCTTAGTTTTGTTGACTATTTCCTTTGCTGTGAAAAACATTTTTATCTTGGTGAAATCCCAATAGTTCATTTTTTGCTTTTGTTTCCCTTGCCATTGGAGACAGGTCTAGCACAAAGTTGCTGCAGCCAAAGCTAAAGAGGTTGCGGCCTGTGTTCTTCTCTAGGATTTTGATGGATTCCTGTCTCACATTTAGATCTTTCAACCATTTTGAGTCTATTTTTGTGTATGGTGTAAGGAAATGGTCCAGTTTCATTCTTCTGCATGTAGCTGTCCAATTTTCCCAACACCATTTGTTGAAGAAACTCTCTTTTTTCCACTGGATATTTTTTCCTGCTTTGTCAAAGATTAGTTGACCATAGAGTTGTCCATTTCTGAGTTCTCTATTCTGTCCCATTGATCTATGTGTCTGTTTTTGTGCCAAAACCATACTGTCTTGATGATAACAGCTTTGTAATAGAGCTTGAAATCCAGAATTGTGCTGCCACCAGCTCTGGTTTTCATTTTCAACATGACTTTGGCTATTTGGGGTCTTTTCCGGTTCCATACAAATTTTAGGATTATTTGTTCCAGATCTGTGAAAAAAATTGATGGTATTTTGATAGCGATTGCTTTAAATGTATAGATTACTATAGGTAGCATAGACATTGCAACAGTATTTGTTCTTCCAAACCATGAGCATGAAACATTTTCCATTTCTTTTTGTCTGGATTTCTTTCATGAGTGTTCTATAGTTTCCTGGGTACAGATCCCCTGCCTCTTTGGTTAGGTTTATTCCTAGGTATCTTATGGTTTTGGATGCAATTGTAAGTGGGATTGACTCTTTAATTTCCCTTTCTTCTATCTCATTGTTAAAGTATAGAAATGCATCTGATTTCTGCGCATTGATTTTTATATCTTGACTTTACTGAATTTCTTTTGGGTTTTCCCCATAAAGTATCATGTCATCTGCAAAGAGTGAGAGTTTGACTTCTTTGCAGATTCATATGCTTTTTAACTTATTTTTGTTGTCTGATGGCTGAGGCTAGGACTTCTAGCACAATGTTGAACAGCAGTGGTGATAGTGGACATGGCTGCTATGTTCCTGACCTTAAGGAAAAGGCCTCAGTTTTAGTTTTAAATAGAGAGGGAAAAAAAAACAACACTATCTTTGTACTTACCACATATCACATATCATACTCAGTAGCACTGCATACTCAATAGTATGATAGAAATTTGTGGTAAGACTTTTAGCCCTACTTGGGTAAGGTATAAAAAAAATCAAGTATTAAATCTTAAAAAGGAAAAACGAAAGTATCTTCTATCTATACCACTGACATACATTGGAGTTGGTATCCTTTGTGGGAAAGGGGAACATACAAAAGAATAGGCTAAGAAGTTGGCTAAACAGATTCTGAGGAAACTATCACTGCCTGTTTAAATGACATTGGCAATTATTATTGGATAACAATATCTACAACTAAATGATCTCTTTAACATATTATGAGATTTAGATATTTAATCCAGAGGTTCCCTGAAACTTGAGAGTTATTTCAAGTGTTCCTCTGGTATAAAAAGTTTAAGAGAAAGCACTCCTAGAATTAAAGAATGCATAGGAAAACAAATCACCTGAACACCAAAATATTCACTCTTGAACTGAGAATTGACTTAAATATTCTTTTCACTTGGCAAAATCCTCACTAAACAAGTCAATTATGTTTTTAATTTCTCCAATATAATGCAAACCCATTATGAATCTATTGGAAAGCCAAGCTACAAGTCTGAGCTAAAGAGCCAGGATTTCATGAAATCAATAAAAATAGCACCTGATAACTGCTCAAATCACATACAAATCCACTAATAAATAAGGATCTAGAAAAATTAGATCAGCTAGCTGAACAAGAGAAAACTCACAGGGATAAAGACAGATTGCTCAAAAATAATTTTGAATATTAAAAGATAAAGAGAGGTCTATTTTGAAGTCCTTTAATATTTATGCTCATGCCACAAAAGTTAAATTATTTTCTCAGAAAAATACTCAATATTCAATTAAATAATGTTCTATTCATTGAGATTGTTCATAGTTGCAATAAGAGTTTATAATTTGTTACACTTATTTTCATAATTTTAGTGTCATTTAGAAATCATACTTTTGCAACAAAATTGAATATGAATGACTAATATTCTTTTTAGGTAGACTGATTCCCTTAAGTGGCCTTTATCTACAATTAATTACCTTTATATGATGAGAATTTCCTGTGTAGTTTTCATGTATATTAGAAAAACAAACACACACACACACACAGAAAAAAGAAAAACAGATAATATATACATATATATCAAACACAAAAGCATATCAAACCAATGATTTCATGGAGCTTATGGTTTAAGACAAGGCAAAGGGATTTATACCCCCAAAAGATGTTAATACAGAAAAAAGTATGGGGAAATAAAAATATAGATGGTTTGTTAACATGACAAAAATTGAGAACTAGAGCACTCAAAGTTTGGGAAATACCCCCTTAAGGATAAGTTTGAGTCCCGCCTCCTTATGAAGCCATTCCTGAACACATCAGTCTCCCTACAGTGACCACGACTTTCTCTAAACACAGGTTCTATAACATATGTAGCATGTGGGTGTCTTGTGGCATCTATGGCATTATCTTATTTTGGGATTTACCTCTTGATTTAGTCACTTTTCCAGAGTGAATGGCTTGTTTTCTGTTAACCTGCTAAATTCCTTAAGGATTGTTCTGTAATTCATTATAATGTAATGTTCTGTAATGCTTCATAGTATCTGAGAACAATTTCCTGCCTTAAATGCTAAAGTATTCTCACAACCCAAATCTTTTTTGTTGCACATAAGTGGTCTAGTAAGAAATTGAAAGGACCCAAAGAAAGATTTGTGTAGTAATTATTATTGCTAGCTCACATATGTACTCTAAAGTTTATTAGAAGATTATATATATAAAAAATATGATATACATTTGAATATAGAGCACTTAGTAGATACTCAACAAATGTAATCTTCCTAGTCGGGTCCATCCAAGCAGATACTTAAATATGACTTTGTACTCTCTCCACCAGAGGGTGCCAATGCCTCTATGTCCTCTGGACATGTTCCCTGGCATCTCATATGAATAGATCTCTAAGCAGCCTTGTCACAAAGGCAGCTGACAATGAGCTGGGGCTTAAGATGAAAAGGAGAATAGGTTTGGGAGTCACCTATATAGTGCTGACAGCTCTCAAGAGCTATGAAAGCTCTTGAGGTTTCTGAAGAACAAAATGATTGAGGATGAAATCTTAAATGTATACATAAGAAGGTCAGAAAAAAAGGCAGAGAAGAAGGACACAGAAATGTCATCTGAAGGAACCCCAAAGAAGATAGTTTCAAGGATGTGCTAGTCAATAACATTACATGTTAGTGAGAAATTGAGAAGCAAATGGACTGAGAAAAAAAGTCATCACAGTTAATCAAACAGTGAGGTTAGAAACAAAATTTAGGTTGGGGTATAGACTTAAAGAATGAGTGATACAGAACAAGGAATAGACTCTGGACCTTCACCTTATTTGTTGAAGTTCTGTGGCAGTAACAGGAAGAAAAAAAAAACCCACAAACGTTACTAAAGAAGTACCAACAATATTTTTAAGAAAAAAAAAAATCAACATCAAGACCTTGCTTTGTCAAAAAGCCATTTCTTCAATAAGGGTAACCTCAGCTTTATATTATAAACACATAAGATCAATCAATTCACACTAAGATAAGCATGATGTCCATTTTCCTTAGTTTCCTCAAAACTTAGTACTTTAAAAGCAAAGTAAATAAAAACAAAGTTGATAAACTGCAAGCCAACAAACACACAAAAATAAGATTCTTATTAAAATCTAAGCAACTGGTGGCTGAAATTGCTAGTAGGATTCCTTTATTTGATAAAGATTGACTAAACACCAAGTATATCATACACTTGAAGGTTATAGCAATGAACCAAACAGAAAACAGGTCCTACCCTTGTGAAGTTTATGTTTAGTGTAGTTGTCATGAGGTACAAAGGCAGAAATAAAGCAGGGGGAGGGAATTGTAGAATCAATGGAAGAGGCACGCTATTCTAAAAAAGTCTCACTGATAAGGTAACATTTAAGCAAAGACCCTATGGTAGTATGAGAGTGAATCAAATGGTCTTAAAGGCAAAGGTCCAAGACAGGTATGCGACTGATGAATGTGAAGAACAACAAAGAGCCCAGCGTGGCTGCATTCAGAATGAATGACAGGGAAAACAGTAGGAGATAAGGTCAGAGCAGTAGGACTTTCTTTCTTTCTTTCTTTCTTTTTTAACCCCGAATGACAGGAAAGCACTGGCTGGTTTTGAAAATGACCCAATTCACATTTTAAAAGCATTAGTCTGGCTGTTGAGCTAAAAAGAGACTAGAAGAGGAGGAGAGGGAAAAGGTGAAAGCAAATAAAGTAGGTAAGAGTCTATGGTAATAATTCAGGCAAATTATAACTGTCTTGGACTAGGGTGGTAGCAGCAGTGTGATTAAAGTGGCTGGGTTTCTGGGATATTTTAAAGGTAGAGCTGATAATATTTGCTGAAGGATTAGATGTGGAATATGCAGGGGAAAAAAAAGAGGTAAAGGAAAACTCTAAGGTTTTTGGCTGGAGCAACCAGCAAATAAACTTGACATTGAAGAAGGAAGTGTGGAAGATTAGGAGAAGAAGAGGGGAAGACAAAAGTTAGTCAGCTCCCATTATAGCAAGAGCCAACTATGCCTTCACTGTTCAAGTCTGCTCCCACCCTCTAAAAGCATACTGGATCGTTTGCCAAAGAGAAGGTATCATGTCTGCCTTTTTAGCATCCATTTCAATGTCTGATACATGATAAGCCTTAATAAATCTCTAACTCATGCAGGTATTATTTAGGTCCATTCAATGTCACTTATACTCTGTACCATAAATACCCAATCTCAGTAATCATTATTCACTATAGCAAGATCACTCTTGATTATGTCTCTTACTCCATGTTGTTAAATCCACTCACATAATGTAGTTATTGCTAAGTGTTCCATTTAGACTGAATAATATGGGAGAGGTATAAAAGACTATTCACCAGTTGCTGGAAAAACAAAGGAATTTCTAATGGAAGCCAGAAAGAGATGTGAGAGTAAAAGCAGAGTGAGGTGAACTCTTTACCAACTCTGTCTCTTGTAATTCAGAGAGAAACCATCATTTGATGGGGAACCATTTGAATTAGTGAGTACAAACAATAAAAAGGGGAGCATTTTAATTGTAACTATTAAGAGAGAACAGTTTGAAAATTGCCTGGGAGGAAAACACAGCCATTTCACAAAGACTGAAGATAGCTTTTTAAGCTAAGAGCTAATTTTAATATGAAGAGAAATATCTCAAGTTTAGTCAGGGCAATGAAACCTTAACTAGGTTATAAAGAAATCAGACTAAATGTCTATAGTGACTGAAGCTGTTGAAGGAGAATGAGATTTGGGAAATTTCTGTGACTAAAAATCACAACACTCTCAAAGACTGTAAGGCAGAAACTAATTATTGTATTAATCAATTTAACTAGATTTAAAGGGAAAATTAAATGCCAGTGAGCATAATGGGACCTCTGGGTCCCATCAGAAGTCCATCTAAATCATGAGAGGAAAAGAATAAAAAAGATACTGGCATTATTAAAGAGGCTAGGATTGTTTTTTAGAAGTTGCTTTTGGATTGTTTTTAAGAAAAGTAAATTATTTTAAAAGATGCAAATATTTGTAGAAGAGGGTTAGAAGTATCTGTCAAAATTTACATGTGCATTCCCTTAGACCAAGCAAGTCCACCACTAGACATTTTTCCTATATATACATATACTTTCATAGATCCCCCAAGATATAAAAAAGATCATTCTTCCACCTCTCCTTTTAATAGCAAGTAACTGAAAACAACCCAAATGCCTATGAAATCGAGACTGTTCAACAAAAGATAAAGAATCTATGTTATAGAAAGAGATTCTAAATAAGGAAAAGAAGGCTAGAATAAACTGTGGAGTTGAATTAGAATTGGAGGTATCAGTGTAACTCATGGTTTTTAATATGTGTGTGTGTGTGTGTGTGTGTGTGTATGCACACATACACACACATACATACACATGGATAGATGCAGAAATATAGATGTGTACATGGGTGAGATATCCATATCTATATCTGTATCTACATCTATCTATCTATCTATAATTTCCTGTCCACTGAGCAAGCCTGGAAGCAACAACATTCCAGTATCAATGAGCACACTTAGGACCCAGATCTTGGTTTCTAAATACCATTCTCTCATAAAAAGAATCAAGGCTCCTTAAAGAAATGGCTGATGCCAGAGCAAGGTAAGAGAAGATACAAAATAAGCTTAGAATATTTTGTGGTACCATAAGTTAAGGGAGTGCTCAAAAAGTAATGAAGGTATGTAAAAGTGACATAGGAGCTAACCTGAATGAGCCTCCAATGGCTAAAGCTGAGAGAATTTGAACAAAACAAATAATGATAGCACTGGATTATAACCCCCGAATAAAAATAAAGACCCCAAAGTCATCTGGTATAAATAAATGACTAAATATATAAAACAGAGAGGAGAAATAGCTCTTCCTCACAGAATACCTATAAATAAATATAGGAGAATGGACACAGAAAACTGCCATCAGGCAACACCTCAGTAGTAATTGCCACAGTCAAGGACCACTGATGGATGCTAAAATTAGTATGTTAGATTATGATGACAAAAAAGATTTGGATTGTTTTGAAGTAACCTCTTTAAGATAAAAGATAAAAAAAAAAGTAACTTTACAGAGGTACAGAGGAAAAACCTGAAAGACACCATCTTAACCTTGTGATCAAGATTAATCTTAGTGGACATATTGACATAAGGTACGCTGATATAAAGCCTTGAGACAGGTAGAGCATCATTTTAGTTGTATTTTGATTAAAAATACAAAACCTGAGTTTAATCATTAGAAAATATCAGACAAAACCAATTTAAGGGACATTCTACAAATATACGTCCTGGACTCTTCAAAAGTAAAAGAAAACAAAAGACTAAAGAATGATCACAGATTGAAAGGGACATGACAACTAAATGCAATGTAATGTCCTAAATGGAATTCTAGAATGAATAAAAAAAGGACAATAGTGGGAAAATTGGTTAAATTTGAAAAAGGCCTATAGGTTAGTTTACAGTATTGTATCAATGTTAAATTTCCTTATTTCTATAATTGTACTATAGTTATGTCAAATGTTAACATTAGGGGAAACTAGATAAAGAGTATATGAGAACTCTATATACTACAGATGAATTGTGATTTCATAAAATCTGATGAATTTTTTCATAAGGCTAAAAATAATTCAATGTAAAATGTGAGAAAAAGAACAAAGTAGATCTGTATACATTTACATGAAAAAAATATCAGGATGTATTACTGCTTTAAAAAAAATGAAAAAGAAAAAAGCAATGACCAGAATGGTGTAATATGATCTCTTCTAAGTGATATATTCATGTACTCATATACACAAATATATATACAATCATATATGTATATACATATTGGGTATATAAATAACAATTTTTGTAAGGAAACAAAACCATTAAAACTCATAATTGGGGATGAGGGAAAGTGAAGGTAAGAGAAGCAAGTGAGAGTTTTATTTTTGTTTCAACAAGTCTGCATTTCTACACAAAAAAAGGACTATCTTTTTTTAGTCCTTTTCTTGGTTTCTTTTCTATACCTCCCTATATTAAAATAAAGGAATAAAAGAAAATTTGAAAATATTTAATTGTAATATTTATCATATAATTTAAGGGTTTGCTTTGTGGGAAAAAAAGTCATTAAGTCTTCAGCACCATTGCTTAAATCTTCTACATAAACTATATTCTTTTGCATATAATCTCCAGTATTCTGAGTCTGGTTCACATTAGTTCTGGAATTAAAAGTTTTCCCACTCACTTCTAGTAGACAATACAACCTAGCATTTTGTTGTAGTGAAGCAAAAAGCATGTAGATTATTCTTAGGTATTATGAAAGTTTAGCTAAGAATAACATCACTTTTTCTGTGAAGGACCACATAGTAAATATTTTGCTTTGTGGGCTACATATCATCTCTGTCACATATTCTTTTGCTTTTTCTAAATAGCAATTTAAAAATATGAAAACCATTCTTAGTTCATACTGGGTTCCCAACCTAAGGGACATGGACAACTTACTGCAGGATTCCAGACATTATTCCACATCTAAGCTGAGTAAATAATGTACGTCATACATATATGTAATGATATTTCCTGAGCAGCTATAGGTACACCTAGGATTAACATAAAACAAATTATTTTAAGAAGCATTACTGAATTCATATAAACTTCCTATCCTTATTAATTTTCTTAATCAGTGAATACCAAAATTGTAACTGATCTTCTACGGGGGGTTCAATAGATGTCTTAATATTAAAAAGGATGCCTCACACAAGGACTCAGGAAATGTAACTTCCATATACTTCCTTAAAAGAATTACTTTAGGTTGAAATTCAGTCAAACAAGAGAAGAAGCCATGAGATCCAGACAGGGCAGATCAAATTCAGAGAGTAATAATGGAAAGTCCATGAATGAGACTTATAGAGACGACCAAGAAAGAAATGAGCTTATACTTACTGAAAGGAATAGAACTGTAAATGTGATAAAGACATATTTTGTAAGGGGAAAAAAAGCAATTTAAAAACTTGGGAACAAAAAAGTTGAATAAGAAACTTAAGTCCAAATATGAAATAATCTAAAATGTGTTACGGTCTTAAGCAGTTAAAAGAGTATAAAGGAAAGAAAGATTGTTTGACCTTGATGGTGGGAAAATTCTTTGAGTGGCTCAGTAATTGTGACATTAGACTATCAAAGTAGAAAATGTCAATCGAACTAGAACTTGTCCCAACAATAAAGGACTTTTATGTCATAATTCTGTAGATCCTCTTTATTGCTTTTCAATATTTGGAAGCTTTCTAGAGCAAAGCATAGAGAATTTGGTTAGGATTGCAGAACAAAATGAAAATAACATCAATGATAAGGTAAAAATGGCACAGTCCTGAAAGATAAAGGAAATAAAAGGGTAGCAGTATTAATATTTTATCTTACAGAACAGAGTATCAAAAAACACAAAAGTTGACAGAACAAAAAGTAGAAGTTAAAATGTTTTTAAAGTAACAGTGATAATCAATATTCTAAAATATTTATATATTTAAATATACTCATTAATATATTATAGATTTATATAATTGATATAATACATATCTTTTTATCAAATATATTTCTATCCCAAAGCTATCAAATATTGGGAAGAAAAGAGGAAGTGAGAGAACATAGTTAACTATGTTCTATAGTTCTATAGTCTAACTATCTGTAGAACTAAAGTAATTCATTAAATAAAAGGAGGGATGAGCATATTATTTGATCACAAAGAGATAAATATTGAAAGATTTAAAAATAGTAGAGGGGCACCTGGGTGGCTTAGTCGGTTAAAGCCTCTGCCTTTGGCTCAAGTCATGATCCTGGGGTCCTGGGATCGAGCCCCACATTGGGCTCTCTGCTCAGCTAGGAGCCTGCTTCCCTTCCTCTCTCTCTGCCTGCCTCTCTACCTACTTGTAATCTCTGTCTGTCAAATAAATAAAATAAAGTGTTTTTAAAAAGTAGTAGAAAATCCCATGGTATCATAAGCTAATTCTTTGGAAGACTAATAAAAAATGTTAAAATCCCTAGCAAGTCTGATGAGAGGGAAGAGAAAGAAAAAATGAAGAAAAGGTATAGAACAATAATTTTAGAAAAGAAAAAGGAAATATAACCATTGTTAAAGTATTTTTAAATGATAGTGATACATATAAATAATATTATGTCACTAAAGTTGAGATGGACAATCTTACATGTCAGCAATAACTAACTAGAAAAATATAAAACATCAAAAAATTACCATTCATGACAACATATTATGGATGCATTATAATATATAAATATAAATATCTATAAAATAACAGGGTATATGCCCCCCAAATATATATTACCCTTATGGAGAAAATTATAAAACCTTATTGATAAAAGAAGGTTTTAATAAATAGAAAATTATGTTTTATTTGGGGGTAAGAATTGTTGATATTTTTTAAAATGCCAATTCTCCCTGTATTAATATATGATTATAATGTAATTCCAACAAAAATTCCACCAGAGATTATCAAAGAACTTGACAAAGTGATCTTAAAATTAATATTGACAAATAAAGAGCAAAGAACTTCAGAGAATGGGGAGCCACCTTGATTTTAGGTAATGATTACTACCCATTTTATTCTATGTTGACATTTGCCAATTCTGGACTAGGGTGAAGAATAAAAGTTCTAACATATGTGTAACCGAGTCTTAGATGAATGGAGAAAAGAGAATTAGGAGGCAAGCAACATTTGAAGAAATAATAGCCAGGAATTTTCCAAACTTGACAAAAGAAATCAATTCAAAGATTTAAGAAGCTCAGTAAATCCTGAATAGGAAAAATATAAAAGAAATATAGAAATATCATGGTCATATTGTGAAAATTCAAAGCCAAGAGAACAAATATCACAATCACAGAGCAATCACAGAGAAGGAAAGGCATATTACTTTCACCATAGCAACAATAAGACTGACAGCCCACTTTTCAATATAAACTATGCAAGTCAATGGACAATGAAACTTCTCAGAGTGCAAGCTTTTCAGCGTGCAATGATTTAGTTAGAAGAAAATACACTCCAAAAATGAAAATAAGACTTCTAAGACTCCATACATGTCAAACAAGATGAAGTAAGCCACTACAGCCTATCTCTCACACCAATGATAATTAAAATCTTTGGGCAGAGAAAGACAACCACCTAACTTCTCTGAAAAGTAAATATTAGCAAGCAGACTGTAAATTGAACTCAAAATCTGGAAAATGATCTGTAATGAGGGCAAGATTCATGGTCTTATTTGCCTTCTTTATTTCCAAGCTTTGACTGATGGAAGGTCCAAGTGGCAGAACTGCGCCATGGGTGCTAAAGCAAAAATTCTCAGAAACAAAACATTACCTCTAGCAATGAAATCAGGAAAAGAGGCTCCTGCATTCCAGACAGCAGTAGAGTAATGCCCACTTCTTTTAGTCTTTTCCTTCTTTCTCTTTTCTCCCTCAGCCCTACCAGATGAGCTGGCCAGTTAGGAAATTTTATGGCTGTGTGACAATGATGACATAGGCACCTAAAACCCTGAGAAAAGATTCATCTTTCTGGATGGAGATATTTTGAAATGGGCTCCTACTGCCCAAATAATGAGGAGGAATTCCCTAGTGTTTTTTTCACCTTTTTCCTTCTCACCAGTTTGCCTCTCAGGTGACCCCAATCTCACAGCACTGCATGAAAATATGGGGGAGTAAAACCTGAAAATTAATAATAGAAAGATACTTGGCAAATTTCCCTAAATATGTGGAACGTATACCACACTGCAAGTAACTTTTAGGTAAAACAAGATATCAAAGGAAATTAATAAACACATTGTGCAGTGTAAAAATGAAAATAGATTTTATCAAAATTTGTGGGGTACAACCAAAACAGTGCTTAGAGAGAAACTGTTATCTTTGATTCTTCCATATAAAATGAAGACAAAAAGAAAAGCAAAATCCAAAGCTAACAGGAAAAGAAAAATAATAAAGAATAGAAATGAATAAAATTGAAAAAATGGATAAAATAAAACCAAAAGCTAATTCTTTGAAAAAATCAATAAAATTGACAAAACTCTCATAAACTGACCAAGAAAATATTGGGAAAGGCACAAATTACCAATACTAAGAGTGAAAAAGAGGAATTAATATAAACCATATTAACATTAAAAGGAAAATAAAATATTATGAATGACTTTAAAGAATTTACATAAAATGGAACTATGCTATGAAAGACAGAAACTACAAACATTCACTCAGATAAAGTATTTTATAGGATAGTCATACCTTTAGTCATACATTTAAAGAAATTGATTTTATAATTCAAGAATTTCCAAAAAAGAAAACATCTAGTTGGTCTCACTGTTGAAAGCAATTCTATATCAGTGAAAACTTAAGGAAAAAATAATACCAACTCAACACAGTTCTATGAGAAAATAGAAGAGAACAGTTCTCAACTCATTTTAGCAGACTGACACTACCTGATGCCAAAATGAAACAAAAAAAATTACAAGAAATTTTTTAAAATGCTTATGTCTCTTATGAAAATTTTTTAATTCCCAAGAAAATTTTAAGAAATTAAATCCCAAAATATAAATATATAAAAGAATAAAATGATCAAACAGAGTTTATCCCAGTAATGGAAGCCTGATTCAAAATTCAATGTAATTCACCAAATCAACAGTCTAAAGAAAAATTACATTCATTTCAATAGATACAGGTAAATATTTTAATAAATTCAAACTACCTTCATAGAGAACTATGAAAGAAGAGTTCTACCTTAACTTGATAAAGGGCATCTACAAAATTTTCCAACTCTTAAAGGGAGTTGGAACTTTTTAATATCTAGCTTTTCACTGCTGAATATGATATTAGCTATCAGCTTTTTCCTAGTGAGAGTAATTAGGCAAGAAAAAAAAAACCATTTAAACTAGAAAGGAAGAAGTAAAATTGTCTGTGTTTACAGATGGCACAATCTTGAATATAGCAATCCTAAAGACAACACACACAAAAAATTACAACTAATAAGCAATACAGGAAAGTCTGAGAATACAAAATCAACGAACAAAATTTATTTGCATCTCTATACATTAACAACAACCGACTCCAAAAAAAATTAGGAAAACAATTCCATTTACATTAGCATCAAAAAATAAGATGCTTAGGAATAAATTTAACCAGGTGAAAGACTTGTATACTGAAAACTGCAAAACAGTGATGAAATAAATGTTAAAAGATACAAATAAATGGAAGGACATTTTCTGTTCTTGGACCAGAATTAGTATTGTAAAATGTTCATATATTCCCCAAATGATCTATAGATTCAAAGCAATCTCTATCCACATCCCAACAGAACTTTTTACAGAAATACAAAAACAATCCTAAAATTCATTCGAAACCTCAAAAGACTTCAAACAATCAAAGCACGTTTGAGAACGAACAAAACAAAGGTATTACACTTTCTGATTTCAAAACACATTACAAAGTTACAGTAATCAAAATACTGTGTACTGGCATAAAAGCAGAAAGATATATCATAAACAGAGTAGACAGCCCAGAAATAGGGCCATAAATATATGGTGAACCGATCTTTAACAAGGGTGCCAAGAGGGGTGCCTGAGTGTCTCAATCGGTTAAATGTCTATCTTCATTCAGCTCAGGTCATGATTTCATGGTCCTGGGATTGAGCCCAGTGTTGGGCTCCCTGATTAGCAGGGAGCCTGCTTCTCCCTCTTCCTCTGGCCAGTATATGTGCTCTCCTTCTCTCTTTCTCTCTCAGATAAATAAAATCTTAAAAAAAGAACAACAACAACATACAAGGGTGCCAAGAATTCATAATGGGGAAAAGATTGTCTATTCAATAAATTGTGTTGTGAAAATTGGATATCCATATGCAAAAGAATGAAACTGGACCTTTGCCTCATATTATATACAAAAATTCACTCAAAATGAATTAAAGGTTTAGATGTAAAACCTGAAACCATAAAACTTTTAGAAAAAAGCACAGGAGAAATGTTTCTAGATACTGGACTGGGCAATGATCTCTTGGATATGGCATCAAAAGCCCAGGCAACAAAGCAAAACTAGACAAGTGAGATTATATCAAACTAAAAAGATTCTACACAGAAAGGAAACAATTAACAAAATGAAAGACAACCTACAAAGGGAAAAAATATTTTTAGATCATATATCTTAAAAGTGGTTAATATCCAAAATATATAAGGCACTCTTACAACTCAATAGCAAAAACAAAACCCACAAGTAATTCAATTTAAAAAGGGGAAAAGGACCTGAATATACATTGCTCTGAAGAAGACATACAAATGGCCAAAAAGTATATGAAAATGTGTGCAACATCACTAGTCATCAGGGAAATGCAAATCAAAGCCACAATGAGTTATCACCTCATACCTGTTAGGATAACTATTATAAAAAAATAAAAACAAAACAAACAAACAAAGGAAAAGTGTTGGTGAAGATGTGGAGAAAAGGAAACCCTTGTGTCTGTTGATGGGAATATAAACTGGTGCAGCCACTATGGAAAACAATATGGAGGTTCCTTTAAAAATTAAAAATAGAGGGATGCCAGGGTGGCTCAGTCGGTTAAGCATCCATCTTCAGCTCAGGTCATTATCCTCAGGTCCTGGAATTAAATCCCGTGTTGAGCTCCCTGCTCAGCGGGGAGCCTGCTTCTCCCTCTGCCTGCTGCTCTGCCTACTTGTGCTCTCCATCTCTCTGTCATAAATAAATAAAATCTTAAAAAAATTAAAAATATAATTATCATTGATCTAGCAATCTCTTTTGGATATATAGCCAAAGGAATTGAAATCTGCATCTTAAAGAGATTATCTACACTCCTACCTTCACTGTAGCATTATGGACAATAGCCTAGACCTGGAAACAAACCTAAATATCCATCAGCAGTTAAATGGACAAAGTAAATGTAGCATATAGATACAATAGAATATTATTAATCCTTTAAAAGGAAGGAAATTCTGCCATTGTAAGGCTGAATAATATGCCCTTGTATGTATACACCACATTTTCTTTTTTTGTTGTTGTTCAGGAAACATTTATTATACCTCCAAGTTTTAGGAATTTTCACTGACAGAAAATCAACACCTTCAGAAAATCTCTCCCATAGCCCTGCTCAGCTTCTGAATCTTGGTTTTCACAGACCTATCAGCATATTTCTCTCCAATATGGACAATCATTGCACCCATGCTTGATGGATCAATCTTAATTTCCAATTTCGATACTTGGCCTTTACTTAGGTGCTTCTCCACACTGGATGCTCAGCATGGTTGAAAAGGCAAAAATGACTCCAGGGATATTGTTCAAGCAACCATTTTCAGCAAGCAAACTGATCAGGCTGGACATGAGGGGAGAGAACATCTCTTTTGTTGTCATGTCATTTAGTCTTTTCATTTTCACTGTATGCTTTACACAAGGATTCATAATGGAAGTAGGCATTTTGGGTTCTTTCAATATTTGTGCTACTATCAGTTCTTTTTCTACTTGTTCCATCTGTTTAGATGCAGCAGAATAAAGAGCAGCGGCATAGCAACCTTTGATACCATATACCTGAACGTGTGGCCTCATGTGCTTGGCAAACAACCTGACCACAGATGTACTAAAGCAACACACCTGTTGGGAGAACCCAGAAACTGCTGGGGTGGCCATCTTCTCTGGGTGGCTCTAGGTCCATATACTACATTTTCTTTACACATTCAACCATTGATAGATATTTAGGTTGCTAGAATAGATGAACCTGGATGACATTGTGCTAAATGAAATAGACCAGATACAGAAAGACAATTACTACACTATCTCACTTACATGCAATCTAAAATAGTCAAACAGAGACAGAGAGTATAATGATATCTGCCAGGGATTATAATAGCAGATAAATACAGAAAGTTGGTCAAAGAGCACAAAGTTTCAGTTATGCAAAATAAATGAGTTCTGGAGATCTACTGTATGACAAGGGACGTTTACTAACAATATCGTATACTTAAAATTTTGTTAAGAGGGGAGATCTTATGTTAAGTGTTCTTACCACTGAAAGACAAACAAACAAAAAACCCCCAAAAACCAAGGGGATGGAAAAACCTTTTGAGATAATAAATAAGATTATGGCACTGATAGTGATGATGGTTTCATGGGTATATACTTATCTTGAAGCACATAAGTTGAACACATTAAGTATCTACAGCTTTTTGTATGTCATTCATACCTCCATAGAATGGCTTCATAAAATCCCCTACAAATGTCATACTTAATGGTGAAAGACTGACTGCTGTGTTGTTTACAGTAACAATAAATTAGAGACATCTTACATGTCCATCAATGAGAATTGATAATTAAAAGATAATTAACTAGATCTACATGTATTAGAAGAGATAAATCTGAAAAACAGAATTAAAAATGTTGCAGAATGATATATTGTCAAAATAAACAAATAATATCACATATTCATAATAGAAATACACAGTACGTGTAGACAATATTCTGTGTATATATGTCTATGTGTATTATGTATATAGTATAAATAAAATAAAAATGAGGACAAATGTAAGTAAAAAATTAGTGCTTTGTGATTACCTATGTGTTGGGATGAAGGGCAGTAGGACTGGAGAGGAACACTCAGGTGGTTTTAACTATATCTGAGATGTTTTCTTTGGAAAAAAGAAAAAAAAAGAAAGATGGGACACATGGTTGGTTAAGTGTCTACCTTCATCTCAGGTCATGATCTTGGGAGTCCTGGGATTAAGCCCCGCATCAGGCTCCTTGTTCACGGGAAGTCTGCTTCTCCCTCTCCCTCTGCCTCTGCTTGCCACTCCCCCTGCTTGTGCTGTCTCTGTCTCTGTCTCTCTGTCTCTCTCTCTGTCAAATAAATAAATAAAATCTTAAAAAAAATAAAAATAGAGAAAAGATCTGAAACAAATATGTCCATATGCAAAGACTTCTCAGTCTTAATAAAGTTATTCATTGGTGGGTAGATGGTACTTATTTCATTATTCTCTATACACTTTTTGTGTAGTTTGTTTTTCTCCAAATAAAAATACTAAAAATAAAAAAGTTTTAACATACTTGTTTTCATGAAAATGTTTGCCTCTAGAGAGGGGCTAAGGTAGGTAGTGGCAGAAAGGTAAGGAGAAGGAGACTATTGCTTCTTATCATAACCAACTCTGCACTATTTGATTTATAACCTTGTTGACTTACAACTATAATAAAAAGATTTTTATTTGTTTCAATGAAAATGGTTTTATACTGGAAAAGATTGAGGACTACTTCCCAGTTTCTAAAATCTTTGATGCCTCAATCTTACTTGTGTTCTTGAATCTAGCTGTAAATACATATTTATTGTTTGTTGTATTTCATTTCCTAAAGATTATGGTCCACCTTGATCTCTGTTTTCTAATCACTGGTCACAAATTTACTACTTAGACACAGCATTTAACTCTATGGTGATTCAAATTCCTTATTTTTCAGGTATCAATAATAATACCGGTATTGCCTACTTCCCAAGGCTATATTAAATGTCAAACAAGAAAATGGGTTTCAATTTTCTTGAAAAATATAAAGCATATTTGAATTGAAGAAATGTAGGAGATCACTGAAAGATTGCGAAGAATTCTCAAGAGATCATACCATCACATTAACATCCATAGTCCAACCTCTATTCCAGAACATGTCAGTAACCATAAAAAAAATCTTACTTCCATATATGTATCTTGGAGCCTCTAAATATGTCTTGTTGTCTGGTGGAGTAGAAGTGGAGGTAGCAGTTGTGATATCTGGTTAGGAACATTATGAAAATTGGCTTCTTTGGTCATGAAAAATATTTTTTTAGGAAGAAATTTCTTAAGATGCCATGATGACATACTAGCCAGTTTTTTGGTAAAGGTCCCATTGAGCCAGTGATAAATCTTACTATATGACTGTAAGAAGTACAACACTTCTTACTTGACTTAAAACAATGTTGGCTCTAGGGCTCTCCCATGAGGGAGGGGTGGGGATGCTAAATAATTCAGGGAAGTGAAATGACTATGCAGACATATGGGGCATCCCTCCAAAGCCTGTGATTCTAATGGGGAACAATAAAGAACTGGTCCAGGGAAGGAGGGAGGAGGTTAAGGAAAAAGGTCACTTGTTGGCACTGATTTAGTCACTTGGGTATTGAGTGTAATCAATGATGAGATATGGTCCTTGCCTTCAAGGAATTTATAGGCTGTTATATAGTGACTTGGATACAACAAGCAGATTATCAACATGGAACAAAATAATGAGGCAGAAACATATGAACTAGTCATGTTCACATACAAAAGCCACACTTTTATATTGTATTATATTGTATTATTTTTCTTTTGGACATGAAGGTCAAATGCTGTCGCTAAGTGTGAAGAGTCTTTGTTCAGAAACAGCATGGATAGACAAGTCCCTTTGCTGAAGCCACTGAAATAATGATAGTGCACACACCTGGTGGTTTATATTTCAAGTGCCCAGAAGCCCAAAGTTTTCAGTTTGTAATTTTGTTGTGTTCCAAAGACTCACTTATCAGTCAGCTGTGGGAAATTTGGCACATATTTTCACATAGAAAACAAAACCACAAATGGGGGTCCTATGTTAGACTGGCCCATAAAAGGTTGTACAAACCCACTTTAAATAAAAAAATTATACTACTAATGGTATGGTAGTGTCCAATTCCTATGTGTACTACATGTGTGTCTTTCGAATTTGAAATGCCAGGATCCCCTTTCTCTGGATATAGCCCCTCATCTGCTAATACTAAACATGAAGATACATTGATCTTAATCAATGACTCTGTGAGTGTGTATATGTGTGCCATGAAATATGCCACTCTGAAATCCTGCCACAGGAAGTGTAACTGATTATCTGTTCTAGCTGCTGCCCTTCCACATTCATTGATATGTTCATGCTGAGTTTCTATTTTCCATGAGCTATTTTTCCCAATGACTAAAAATGATGGGCAGAGTACTGAGGCATGCCCATTCTGGCAAGTTGCAGGACTTTTTTTTTTTTTTTTGCAAGTTGCAAATTTGGTTTGAGGACTTCCCATCACCCTTCCTAGAACCTTTTTTGGAACCATGCTGTAGTCTAAGATTCCTCCTATCATATTTTTCCTTTCCTCTCTCTATAGATGTTGGACTAATCTGAAGTCTTTCTTTCCTTTGACAACTCCCCTGCCCACAATTTCTGGCATAGATAGTCCTATCTTTGTGTCTCCTTCTTGACATACTCAAACTCCTGCAAATGAGAATGAAAGTGGCCCAAGTAAGATGGGGATTTGGGACTGGCTCACTCACCATCTTGTGGGAAAAAAATACCATCTTGAGAGTGGGATGTGGATGATAAAGATTTCACTGGTAGTGACATAAGACAGGAGCCAGGTACAGAGATGCAGCTGCAAAAGAAATGGGTCTAGGGAAGACATCTACAAGGATAGCAGAGTTGCAGATTACTGCAAAACAGCATTCAGGCTCTGAAGAAAAATAATGAGAAATTGAGGGCCCTTAACAAATAACTAATCGCTAAAAAGGATTTTACTGGTTGTTTATAAAGGCACCCTTATATTCTGTGGTGGAAAAGAAGACCCAGCTAAGTAGAAAACTGAAGATCTGATAGTTACAGGGCTTCAGAGACATTTGGAGCTTAATCAAGACAGGTCTGTTATCATAACATCAGGTCTCTGGGTGGAAAAACCCAGTACCCTGAAGTACGGGTTAGGGACATCTGGACTGATGCCGCAGATGTTGGAACTGAAGATGTCCCCGAGGCCCAGAGCTTATAAGGTGGCCCACTCTTCCCAAGTAAGAGGTTGCACTTGCCCTGTATTGCAAAACACTGCAGAAGCCTCTTTCTGCAAGACAGAAATTTTCCTCCTCAGAACCTGCCTCATCTTCTCTTCTTGCTTCCAGCCTCATTACTAGAACTAAAGCCAAGCATTACTGGTTAAGGAAATGAAGAGAATATGCAGTTAATGACTTGAGACAGTCAGCTAGTGTGTATAAACAGGAGCTAGGGATATACTCCTGGGATTAAATTTTGAAGATGTCCAACCAAGAGGGCCAGGATATCAGATGGATAATCAAAGAATCTTTGACTTGGTGTTTTCTTAGGACATGGGATTTAACACCCTGGCAAGGATGCCAGGCGACTGGGTAAACTCACTGCTAGGATGACATTTAGAGTAGAAATGCCCAAGTTTCCCTAGCAGATAGTAGAGGAAGGAATAAAAGAGACTGAGGGAAGTTCCCAGGCTAGAATGGATATATTAATAAGGCCAGAAGACCCACCAGAGGATTAGGGCCCATCAGAGAAGTCAAAGGACACCATTGCACCAAGGCCATAAGTAATGTGTTAGTAAAAAAAAAAAAAGAAAAGAAAAAAGAAATGTGCTGATGAGAGGGGCACAGCATCTCCAATAAGTTCAGTGGTGGCTCTTAGCCACAGGTCAGATTTGGGCTTCTCGATAACCATAAGGATAGGATGATGGGGACCAAAACAATAGAGCCCAGATAGTGGTACTTAACTATATGAAGCCAAAAGGTTACAATTATGATAACAGGAAGCAAGGTAAGAGGGGCAGCCAAGAGGGTCAAACCAGCAGGGAATTGTGAAGATGGTTAATAAAGCATGACATCCCTAAGGGCAAAAAGATGGGTAGCCAACAGGAGTGTTACTTAATATCTACAAACACAAAAAGACAAAAACGGATGAGTAGGAAGTTGAGGATGACTGCTCCATGAAAATTTCCTAATACCTTACTAGTTCTTGGTTCTGAGTCAATTTTAGTAGTTACTTAATATGTATAACTACAAAAAGACAAAAATGGATGAACAGGAAGTTGAGGATGATTGCACCAATGAAAAGTTCCTAATCCTTTACTAGCTCTTGGTCCTGAGTCAATCCAGAACCTGTTGACTAAAAACATGTTCAGATCTTTAGGGGTAACACTACAGCACCATATAATGATTCTCCTTCCCCCACAAAAGTACCTATAGTCATTCAGATGACCATACATGGAAGAAAAGAAAACACCCAGACATTTTGAGGAATATTTAGTACAGGGTCTGAGTGGACAGTGATACCTGGAGAATCAAAGTGTCAGTATGGCCCTCATAATAGAAAGAACATTATGAAGGTCAGGTAATGAATGGAGTCCTAGAATTGTGCCTAATGTGAATTGGATGTCTATTACTGATTGATTTGATTTGATTAGTAAATCAAGAATGAGTATGGAAAATATGGAGAAAGTTTCCATACTTTGGACATGGCTACAGAAAGTAACCTTCCATGTATAAATTCTTGAGGCAAAAATATCACTTGCAAAAAGCATTGAGAATGAGAATTAACTGCAGGGAGGTTGGAACTCTGAAGAGAAATTTATCAGACACTAGAGGTTTCTAAGAAAAATGAAAGCTGCAAGGACAGTCCTTCCATTAGCCTGCAGTAAGTTAATGAGAACAGCAAAGAATTATAACTGATTAAGGAAAATCTATTCCCTCTTCTTGTGAGGGCCCTTCTACTTTGCTGCTCTCTATTTAAAAGCTTACTTTTGGTGGCCTGTTCCTGAGATCCTAGCCAGAGGTATACAAACCTTCACCCAGAGTAAAGGCTGTTCTGTATGTGAGAAGTATTAAAATCAGCAGACACAGCAAGAATCTATTCCTTTACAGTTTTATTCTTTTTCTACTATAATATTGCTTCCTTATTATTTTCTTGGATTTTTTTTTAAATAGGCTTTTAGTATTCTGCAACTCAGAACCTGTGGGTTCATTTAGATACCAGAACTACTTTTGCATCCATCAATACTCCATTAATAGACAATAAGAGACCCAGTTCTTAGATTAGCTCTCTTTCTATGAACCAATCCACAGGAGTAGAGAGGACTTACTCTTGCACAATGTTCAAGGACAACTATCCCAAATATTCTGGTTCTGGCACTTTTAGGATATATAGTAATGACATCCCTTGCAATCTGTAATCTCCTGCTCTAAATTCCAATTTGTTTATGGAAATTTCAAATCAGATAGTCTTCATAAGACTTTCACACCTCCTCTGGAAAAAGATATTTTTGGCAATATGTATCAAAAGCTTTAAAAATGCATATACCCTTTGACTAAAAAACTCCACTTCCATATATTTTCTCTGAAGAATTTAGAGAACTGAATTCCAAATGCGTAAGAATGTTCATCACAGGGGTGCCTGGGTGGCTCAGTGGGTTAAAGCCTCTTCTTTTGGCTCAGCTCATGATCCCAGGGTTCTGGGATCGAGCCCCACGTCAGGCTCTCTGCTCAGCTAGGAGCCTGCTTCCCTTCCTCTCTCTCTGCCTGCCTCTCTGCCTACTTGTGATCTCTGTCTGTCAAATAAATAAAATCTTAAAAAAAAAAAAGAATGTTCATCACAACTGTGTTTAATGGTAGAGAGAGAGAGAGATAAAATGGGAGAGTGAAAGACTGGCTCAATTTCCAAGAATAGGAGAAATGATTAAATAAATCCATACAACAGATTTAATAAATGCACTACAGAAAAATGTTTTTTGACATAGGAAAATATTAATATTGTTAGATGAAAAAAATATTGCAAAACAATAAATATAATACTTTTGTTTAAAAAAAGTCACTAAATAAATATTTATGTGCTTTTAAAGTTTTCTGCCTTGGCTGCAGTTCTGAGCCTTCTGTCTTATTCCAGCCTTAATGAAAATCTTTTAGATTAAAACTAACATCAGGAAATTTTAATCATCTTTTGGGTAAACATATATATACATATATATGTGCACATATATCTTAATTTTTTTTATATCTGTATATCCATCCATCCACCCAATCATCCATCCATCCATACATGCACCTATTTTGGTCCTTAATTTCTTCTCTGCTTTCACTTCACTGTATGTGTGTGTATGTACATATGTGCATATGTGTACACACACCCAAAAATAGAGAAGACATTAAAAACCAGAATAGAAAATAATATAAAAGAATACTATTTTCCTGACCAACTTTACAGTTCTCCTTGGTGAGATATTTAAGAGATGATGTAATATTTAAGAGAATAATTCCTATCTGCTCCACATATTCCTATCTGCTCCCCAAAGCTAATGATTCAAGAAAACAGAAGCTAGAGAGCTATAGCTATGAAACCAGTATCACCAACAACCACCCAAACAAAATGCAGCATTATGTTTAAATGATTGTGTCAGGTCTCCCTAATGCTTCTTGGCGCTTGACTATATTATTAATGTGTGTTAGTGTGTGGGAGAAACCTCCTAATTCAGTCACACAATCAGATCAGAACTCTCAAGAGGTTCCCACTCATCCCAATCTCCATTCACCAGTTAATTGAATCC
Source organism: Mustela erminea (assembly GCF_009829155.1). NCBI lineage: Eukaryota > Metazoa > Chordata > Mammalia > Carnivora > Mustelidae > Mustela > Mustela erminea. The sequence goes on from NC_045627.1 coordinate 62,925,203, forward strand.
TCCCTTCTTTTAGTCGTTATGGCTGTGGCTGGTGAGGTGTGGGCCTGGACAGGGGAAAGCAGCAGCGCAGATGCTGCAGTTTTAAGTGAAATCAGGTGTTGCCTTCCCTGAAGTGAGATCTGGAAAATGTAAGTTCCTAAGTAACTGGTATTGGCAGCTGAACAGTCAGTCTTCCCCACCAGGCTCAGCATTCCCTTCCCTTGCAAGAAGCTTACCCTTTTCCTCTTATATTGCCTCAGTCTCCTTCAGCTCCTCTTTAGAGCTCATTAAATAAGAATTTCCACTTTGTAGATATTCATCAGACATGATTCTAAGTGTGTTGGGAATGAGAAGGTTTTGATGATAAAATACCACAAGTGTCAATAAAACACTCTCTAGCGTTATTGGTGACCTAGAGTCTTACCTGTGGAGGAAGTATAAAAGGTTTCTTGGCAGAGTGGGAAAGAATGATTGGGTCCTGAATCTTTTCTCCATAGAGAGAGAAAACTGAGAGCTACAGGCAGAAACACAGCACACAAGTTTGATCAAGTCAAGGCATTAAATGGAGTTGAGAGAACGTTCTTTAGGTTTCTTTTCTTTTTTCTTCTGTTGGTCAGTCTGGGACCATTCTATTAAGAATTGCAATCCAGATTGCAGAAACACACATGTGCGCATACACAGCTGATGTATGATCATTTTTATTTTATTAAGTTTGGTTGATTTGCATAATGTGCCACAGCACATTTTAAGATTGAACTAAGTAACAGTGGGGAAGGTCTGGTAGTCCCATCTTAAGTAGGATGTGGCTCCTTTGGAGGATACAGCCTCACACTTACTCAAGGGTACCTGGATGAAATATGGATTACTATGAGTATGGGGTCAGTGCCAGTGATTCTCTAGTCCAGTTGAGGCAAATGAAGTCTGTGATGAGACCCAACAATTCTGAGTTTAGCTGATGACTAAGGACCAAATCAGTGAAACAACAACCTCAGAACTTAAAATAATGAAAGAAACTAAGGAAAGACCACTGGGGCTCTGGCCAAATCTTAACTAAGAATGCATCATCACCCCATCACTCTTCACCCTAATACTCTCTCTAGGCAATCTGATCCATCCCTATGGCTTTAAGCCTATCTATGTATAGCTAATATTTTAAAGATTTTTTTTTTAATTTGACAGAGAGAGAGAGAGAGATCACAAGTAGGCAGAGAGGCAGGCAGAGAGACGGGGAGCTGGCTCCCCACTGAGCAGAGAGCCAAATGCAGGGCTCGATCCCAGGACCCTGAGATCATGACCTGAGCTGAAGGCAGAGGCGTAAACCACTGAGACACCCAGGTGCCCCTACAGCTAAAATTTCAGTCCCAAATTTAAATCTCTAGTCCAGGGTTCATCTCCTAAACTCCATCTATACAGGACATATCAATCATCTCTGTTAGAATGATCCATAGGCATTTCAAATAATACATGTGAAAAAATAAACTCATCAGCCATCCCAATAAGTTTTTAAATATTCTCTGAATTGATAAATGATATAGTCACTTACCAATAACTGTGGGAATTATCCCAGGCTCTTCCCTATCACCCATCACAACCAAAGCTGGTCATTCTAAACCTTTCCCAGATTTTCCCTTCCACAGTCCCTACCACTTCTACCATAACCCAGGCCACCATATCATTCACCCAAAAAACTGAGAACACAGCCTTCCCATTTACCACCCTTCAATCCTGTCTCCATACTACAACCCAGAGAGCTTTCTAAAAAGGAGATCAATACATCATCTGTGTAGCAGTCTTGCCAAACATATTTAAACAGAATCTAACCATAAGGAAACAATCAGACAAATCCAGTTTTAGGTGCATTCTATAAGAAAACTGGCTCAGAAAAGAATATTGAAAAAGAAAGCCAAAGTTGGTGGCATCACAATTCCAAACTTCAAGCTCTATTACAAAACTGTCATCATCAAGACAGTATGATACTGGCACAAAAACAGACACATAGAGCAATGGAACATTATAGAGAGCCCAGAAATAGGCCCTCAACTTTATGGTCAACTCATCTTCAACAAAGCAGGAAAGAATGTCCAATGGAAAAAAGACAGCCTCTTCAACAAATGGTGTTGGGAAAATTGGACAGCCACATGCAGAAAAATGAAACTGGACCATTTCCTTATACCACACATGAAAATAGACTCAAAATGGATGAAGAACCTCCATGTGAGAAAGTAATCCATGAAAATCCTTGAGGAGAACATAGGCAGCAACCTCTTTGACCTCAGCTGCAGCAACTTCTTGTTAGGAACATCGCCAAAGGCAAGGAAAGCAAGGGCAAAAATGAACTATTGGGATTTCATCAAGATCAAAAGCTTTTGCACAGCAAAGGAAACAGTTAACAAAACCAAAAGACAACTGACAGAATGGGAGAGGATATTTGCAAATGACATATCCGATGAAGGGCTAGTATCCAAAATCTATAAAGAGCTTATCAAACTCAACACCCAAAGAACAAATAATCCAATCAAGAAATGGGCAGAGGTCATGAACAGACATTTCTGCAAAGAAGACATCCAGTTGCCAAAAGACACATGAAAAAATGCTCCACATCACTTGGCATCAGAGAAATACAAATCAAAACCACAATGAGAAATCACCTCACACCAGTCAGAATGGCTAAAATTAACAAGTCAGGAAATGACAGATGCTGGAGAGGATGAGGAGAAAGGGAAACCCTCCTCTACTGTTGGTGGGAATGCAAGCTGGTGCAACCACTCTTGAAAACAGCATGGAGGTTCCTCAAAAAGTTGAAAATAGAGCTACCCTATGACCCAGCAATTGCACTACTAGGTATTTACCCTAAAGATACAAACGTAGTGATCCGAAGGGGCACGTGCACCCGAATGTTTATAGCAGCAATGTCCACAACAGCCAAACTATGGAAAGAACCTAGATGTCCATCAACAGATAAATGGATAAAGAAGATATGGTGTATATATACAATGGAATACTATGCAGCCATCAAAAGAAATGAAATCTTGCCATTTGCAATGACATGGATGGAACTAGAGGGTATTATGTTGAGCGAAATTAGTCAATCAGAGAAAGACAACTATCATATGATCTCCCTGATATGAGGAAGTGGAGATGCAATGTGGGGGGTTAGGGGGGTAGGAAAAGAATAAATGAAGCAAGATGAGATTAAGAGACTCTTAATCTCACAAAACAAACCGAGGGTTGCTAGGGGGAGGGGGCTCAGGAGAGAGTGGTGGGGTGGGGTTACAGACATTGGGGAGGGTAAGTGCTATGGTGAGTGCTGTGAAGTATATAAACCTGGCGATTCACAGACCTGTACCCCTGGGGCTAATAATACATTATATGTTTATTAATTTTTTTTTTTAAACTGGCTCAGGCTCTTCAAAAATACCAACATCACAAAAGACAAAAATATAATTGAGAGAACTGTTCTAGATTAAGGAAGACTAAAGAAGAAAACTAAATGTAAACATGATTCTTCTTTGCCTCCAGGATTGATGGAGTGGGAATAGCTACTGTGCACATTATTAGGATAATCAAGGAAAACTACCATATGAACTTGGTCCTAGATGATATTGAATCAAAAAAGGTCAAGTTTCATAGGTGTTGTAATGGTATTGTGCTTATGCAGGAGAAAGTTCTTATTCCTAGGAGATTCATGCTAAGTTATTTAAGGATGAAATATGATGTCTGCAATTTACTCTCAAATGATTCAGCAAAAAATTACATAGGTAGATGGCTAGGTGATAGAAAGAAAGCAAATGTGGCAAAATGTAAACAACTGATGGATCTAAACTTTCAACTTTCCTTCTGGTTTTAAATTTTTCAAAATAAAAGTTGGGGGAAAAAGAGAGAGAGAGAAGAGACAATCACCACTGCTAAATTGTTCCTCCAATAGACATTTTCCACATTATAAAAACAACTTGAATTTTTTTGAGATTAAAAAAAAATGGTGGGGAGAGGTCATTAAGGTTGAATTACCAAAACCATGTATTTTCATCCTCAGTACCTTGGGCAGGTTTAATTCCCAAGTAAGCACCATATCACAAGTTAAAGCAAGACTTAAAAGCTATATAAGAAGTGGCTAGGTAGTTAGTTCAACAGACAAATTGAATCTAAGCCAGGCATTTTCTTTCACACAAAAGAATATGAAAACAATTATAAGCAGATTTTCATCAAATCCTCATAATAACCAAATGAGATATTAAATTCATTTTAGCAATGAGAAAAAAAGGGAAATAAATAAGGGAAAGCCTAACTGAATTATGTCCTAGAGTTTTCATAGCTTTGCATTATTATGTGATACTAGAAGTTTGCAAAGAGTAAACACGTTAACCTTTTACAAACAGGATAATTGAAGCTTTGTTTTCATAAACATTATTAATTTGTTGTTTGTCCTCTGTATTATGATTTTCTTCTGCCTCACAACAAAATAAAACAATTTTTTAAAACTCTCTATCAAGCCCGAATAAAATCCTTATTGAATTTAGGATAACAACCGGAAGGTTGCTTATGAAGGAGTCCCCATCTCCTTAACTTTTCTTTTCCCTTATTACATTCCCTTTTAAATCATTATGTTATAGTTACATTTAACCACTTGTATTTCCTGGAGGCATAGGTCCTCTCATGCCACTAGCATTTCTTGCTGGGTGTTTAAATCAAGAGAAAAGTGAGGTACCCCTTCATGCCACAGGTATGCCTAATACAAACATATTAGACACAAAAACACTCAAGACCAAACCTATGCATACAGGCAGTCAGGTCGCCAGGATTCTGCTTCCAGGATGACTACTATGGCAAGTCCCTCATCCTCACTGAGCCTCAGTTTGTTCATTTATAAAAGGCAGTGGTTAAATCAGATGATATCCAATGTCCATCTGCTCTCTGTCCTCACCGTCAAATCTAAGAAGTGGCCTAAAGAAATCACAAGAGAACTTGTGTGATACATGCTGGTACTAAAGAGGTTTTCCTCTTTTAAAAAAAAAAAAAAAAAAGATTTTATTTATTTGACAGAGAAAGACACAGTGAGAGAGGGAACAAGCAGGGGGAGTGGGAGAGGGAGAAGCAGGCTTCTGGCTCAGCAGGGAGCCTGATTCGAGGCTCACTCCCAGGACCCTGGGATCATGACCTGAGCCAAAGGCAGACACTTCGCGACTTAGCCACCCACGTGCCCCAAGAGGTTTTCCTCTTAACAAAAAATCACCTCAAAGAAGTTATGAAAGTCAAATAAAGGATAAAGTTCCAAGCCACAGTTAAGTTTGATGGACTTAATTGATATGATATAAAAGAAATCCAAATGTGTCATCTTTGAGATTTATATCAAATTACATATGAAAATCTAAATAGTATGGTGAAACAGAAGTTAAGTGAGAGATTAATTTTAAGTTGTGGTATGAAATTTAACTCAATTTTGGTTACTGGGCAGAAAATGGATTCAGGGAGCAGTGAGGAAATGCACAAATATGAATATAGCCCATGAAGGAAAAAATTCATTTCTTAGTGTCTCATTTTCCATCATCTGATAGATGCAGAGATAAATCATTGAAAGCTCTGAGGAATATCAATGTCTGAAATCCACTAACAGTGGAATGCCTTGCAATTATTCAATATCTCCCTCTCTCTCTCTTCCAAAAGACAGAGCTCCTTCCACATACTGAAACTGACACTTGGGTGGGGGGGAATAACTTGTAATGAAGATGGAGGAAGAAGCACTTCCATATTATTTAACTCACTCAACAGGGACAGTGGATACACCAATGAGGGAAGGGTACTGTTTTCCTTACTGAGTGCCATTATATTTTTGTGGGGAAGACTTCAGTCAACTAGCAATACTAGTAGTAGTACTTCTAATAGTAATACTAGAAAAACATATATCTTGAAGTCCAAACTATTGGAGTTAACTTAGAAAGTTTTTACCAAAAAGCTGATATCTAAGGGTAAGGAATTGCTTGGTTTGGAAAATACTGACTGGATAAACAAACATTGGTTGCAAGCATGGGGGATCTCCCATAATACTTTTTTTTCCTTTATGCTGGAACTCTCTGAGCAAGCTTTTTCTTTTTGATTACATAAATTAAAATTGTTTCCTTTGTAAGAACAAAGTAAGGAAAAGGAAGAGGGAAAGAGGGAGAAACAGTATATGCAAGAAGGCAGATTTAGAAAAGAGGTTCTGAGAATTGTTTACAAAGTATTCAGAAAACAGGAAATACCTCCTTTCTCATAAATTAAAGGCAGAAAACTTAAGAGCTGAGGGAAGTGTGCAAAGAGCTAGCATAGGAAATGAAACCATAGTTAAGCACAAAGCATAGAAAATCTCTAATTCTGAGAAAAAAATTGTTTATCAATTAGTGCTGGCAATGATTAACAAATAGCTAAATTTTTATTAAGAAGATATTTCATTTGTACAAAAATATTCGTGACTTTTTCAGTCTTGCTCCTTGTTATAACTTTTGAGATGTGTAAATAATAAGAATTGGAGGGAAAATCACAGACGCATGGTTACAATTGTATTTCTTACATAAATAAAAAAATACTTTTAAGTAAAGCATACATCAACAGGAGTTTTGCTTTACAACTTACACCCCAACTATCACATAGAAGATGGACTGGGGACTGGAGAGTGGGTTAGGGATAGGGATAGAAATAGAGTATAGGAGATTATTACAATTCTATAGACAAGAGTTAGATTGATTGTTTAGATAGAGAAGATGAAAGAAAAATATAAGATAAATATATGTTTTCAACAGGAAAGAAGTTGTGAGTAAAAATACATTTGACAAATGTTAAAATACAGAAAAAATTCTGGGAAAATACCTTCAGGTCTTTATTCAAATTTTACTATCTCTGAGTGAAGTCTTCTGTGGCAGAAAGCGAAAAAATGCCATGATCACCACACCATTTCCTTTCTCTGGGCAGACAAGAAGACCTTTTCTAGCTTCCCTTGTATTGCACTTAAGGGTGGGAACACATGACTTAATTCTGCAAATGAGAACATGAGTAGGAGTGATGTGTCACTTCCAGGCCAAAGCACCAACCTCTGGTGCTACCTCTATCTGTCTAGAAACTAGACAGAAACTATATGTTTCTAGAAACTAGAAACTATATGTCATCGTGGTAGCTTTAAAATATGGAGGAAGCATCAAAATATGGAGGAAGCATCAAAATATGAAGGAAGCTTGGAATCCTGAATTGCTGGGTGGAATAATGAATCACCTATGTCAGACTTCCTCTGAGCAGAAACTAAACTTTTGTTGGGCTAAGCCATTGATATTTAGATTTATTACTACAGCAAAGCATAGCCTATTTTGATTAATACACCTTCTCTGGCCACCCTATCTAAAATTTCCTCTGCCCCCCTCCCCACACAAAAACCCAAACACACGCATACACAATTCCCATCTGTCTTCCTTGCTCTTTTAGCACTTGTCACTCTATAATTTATAATGCATTTTATGTATTTATCTTATTTATTATCTCTCTTTCCTAGTAGAATGCCTTCCATGAGGCATGGATGTGTTTATGTGTGTTTTCTTCATTGTTATAACCACACTGATACAGTGCTTGGAAGCCGCTCAAGAGATATTTATTGGATGAATGAACAGAAAGATAAGTTCAGTCCTGTCAGGAAAACAGTGAAATTTTAAATAAATAGGTATTAAGATGCATTTGTGAATTCAAATATGAGAGACCCATCCATAGACACATACTTGGAATACATCAATATGGTTGGAGGGTTCATACTTGAAGTCATAGGAATGAGTTCCTTCAGAGATGAGTGTTGCAAATTACGTTTTCAAGAGCAAAAGCTGAGACAAGGTCTGGGTGTTTACTAAGGATCAATACCTTTCAAAGAAAGGGAAAGTTAGTGGATTGGACAGAGGAAGAAGTTAAAACTGCAGTGCAAGCTGAAAAATACCTCAGCCAACCTGATGCGGAGCTCTGAGGCAAACACTGACAGAGTTGTCCTGCATCAGACCAAAATGTTTGGGTCTTAGACTCCCACTTCATTCAGTCATTAATGTCAGCTGCCCTGAGAAGGGCTGACCTTGAGTGAGGAGAACCCTAAATGGGTCGAGAGCTGGCCTTACTCCCCAAAGCCAGGTGGTAAATACTTCTTTGAAGGAAAATCTGAGCAATATATCACCATATCTATCACAAATGAAAAAAGAAGAAAAGGTTATTGATTACGGTTGCCAGATTTAACAAATACGAATACAATAATAATAATGCTATTTCATTAACACAAACCTGTCCTATGTAGTATTTGGGACATACTTAGGCTAAAAATCATTTGCTGTTTATCTGAAGTTCAAATTTAGCTGGGTGTCCTGTATTTTATTTGGCAATTCAGCTGAGAACTGACTCTTACAGTAAAGACAGAGTTATCAGGAAAGAAGTAAGTGGAACTGTCATGAAGAGATATGAGGAAGTCACAGAATGATCCAAGAACCAAAATGAAGTAATAGTAATGAGATCTAAGGAAGGGGGTGATTTTTTTTAAATAATAAGATGATGATAGAATAGAGAACCTTGAAAAGTAGAGAAGAGAGATAAAGGAAGGTATAGACTGAAAATTACTTCAGTGATAGAGACCAGGAATAATAAAGCTCCAAACAGGAATGGATTCCAGTGTCAAATGACACGGAAAAGCAGAACACAGCTAAAAACTCTTTGGGGCATGGAGGTACAGCAGACCATGAGCTATGCCAAATTAGAGGTGGTAGGGCATGCGTTGCCACAAGATGGCACTCATAGTTCCTCTTTTTCAGAGTTTCTATCAATAAACATTCTGCAAATTTTTTACTGTTGTAGAACAAAGAGAATATCTTAAGTTTCACAACTTTACACATAGGTTATGTTTCATATTCTATCATTTTCCCACGGCTTGTCATCGTTTTCCCTTTAGACTATGAAGACATAGTGAATATTGGAATTGACTGGCAAGGGGTATGGGGGGGGGGGCAGGCATTAGTACCTGAAAGAGGGAGCAAAAGTAATGTTATTGCAGGTATTCAGTACAAAGCTTTAACAGAAAGTTGCTGGATTTGGTTATCAGATAATGATCGAGCTTCAAGAAAACTAGTATTGTTAGAAATGGAAACCAGACTGTCTGGTATTGAGGACTGACAGTGTGCTGTGAAAATGTGTTTAGCACATCTGCTGTGAAAGATAGGAGGGTAGCCAGGGCGACTTTTTTTAAGGAACAAAATGGGTGTGTTTGCCATATTCATAAGCCTCAAATATTTCATAAAAATACCTGTTAAATGGCAGTTGGCCTCACACCATAATATCTCTGCAGTACCAGTGCATTTGTGTTGCACTGATACTTCTACTTGACTAACTCCATTAGTCCCCCAATATTACAGCACTTACATCTTTTCACAATAATTTCGTATCTATTTCTCATATTACATTGCTCATAGAATGAATATTTGAATAGATACCTAAAGAGACCCCAGAATTTGCCTCACACTGCACAGCTAAAGAAAAATGGAGCCATGGAACAGTTTTCTGATGCCTAATTCCATACCCCTTCTACTGAATTATTCTTTTTGTCACTTGATTTCTAGTTCAAGTTTTCCACTTACCTAATTTTTATTTTTTCTGGCATGCATACAATGAGATTGATTCTTTGAAATTACCCTGTCTTGACTAGCTTCCATGCTATCTCAGGCATGTAGTAGTTAAAATTTACCTTTTTCCAGCATAGTATGGAAAAAAATATGCTCATTATCATTTCTGCTTTTTACAAAACTGAGTATAATCCTGAGCTAAACATAAAAGAACTTATAAATTAATGTACCACTGAAGAGGTAAAACCCTATGTCTGTTGTTTTGGGTATATAGGGACTTCTGCTAAAATAAATTTCTACCACACAATCCAGAACAGTTTTCTTTTCAACCAATAAATCTAATCATTAACCATTTCTTTTTATCTTTTTTTAATCATCAAGGTAAAAACATTACTGGTGTATATATTTATGTAAAAATCTGTTTTGATCCCTTTAAATGTAAAGAAGAGTGAAATGAAGACAATTTAGCTTTGTTTCTCCTATTCACCTCCTCCACCCCAAATGGAAAAAAGAGTAGAGGGGCTTCTATAGCTAATTTACCAAAAACTCCATATAAGTCAAACAAAAGAAAACTTCAAACTTATTTTGTGGCTAGGCCTCCATGGGGGAACAGCTTTCTTACTGAGTTGGAAAGAATAAAGCGTATTTTTGAACTTACAAGTGTCTGAAAACATCATGTCTGTAAAGTGAGGTTGGCATTTTTATGTATTTAAAAGAGTCTAATGAAGCTCAGCTCCTTACAAATTCCGACAAGAAAATGAAGAATGGGACATGGTTCCTGCCACCCAGGGGTCAGAGTGGTGGTTATTGCTCCAACCAATTGTACAAAGGAAACCTGTCATTTATAGATAGCTCCACAGTCTTGCATTAGCAAGAAAATCATGAAGACTGGCCCTTACCCAAAGAATTTACTCAGAGAGACATTTAATATGGAGTAAATACAGCCTCAAAGAGAACAGCTTTGAAGAAGGGCTTTGAAAAGGTCTGAAGAAGATGAAATGAGGAATGTTGTTACTTAGTGCCTTTATTAAACAAATGCTTGCCTTAGCTCTTCTCCAGCACGTCTCAAAATGTGGCAAATGACATGCCCACTTCACAGACAAAAAAGAAAAAAAAGACTTGGAATGTGAAGTTTTTCATTAGGATGGGCCCTAAAGCCAAAGGACTGTTCTCAAAGTGTGGGAATGTCCTATTTCTACTAGACTGGAGTCCCCTGCTCTCTCAGGGACAGTGTTTCAGGAACACTCCAGGATACTTTGGATTTCAGACATTCTCCCCTGTCATACCAGTTACATTTGGAAACTATTCTCCCTAATCCTTTTATCATATCCTAGTTCCTTGGGGCTTTCCTATAGGTAAAAAGTAAAAAGTATAGCTACCACTATAGCAGACAGCACCTTATGTGTTAACTTTTTTGGAGTCATGGACACAATCTAGTATAAAAATCAATAAAATCTAGTGGTGTTGAATAAGTTTTGTAGTTATACATAACATCACTCCCTACAATTGATTTCTTTTTCTGCTGCTATTCATCTCTAGTCTTTTTACATATAAATGCATTCATCCATTTGACAAATATTATTGAGCACCTGCTATATGCCAGGTATTGTGCTAGACAATGTGTTTATAACAGTGTAAGACAGCCTAAGTCCCTGTTTTCAAAGACCTATATTCTAAATAGGTAAGAAAGGGAAAGTGGGAGTGAGGGAGATGACAGGTAATAAAAAATTAGGTAAAATGAACAGACACTTCTCCAATAAAGACATACAAATGGCTAACAGACACATGAAAAAATTTTCATCATCACTAGCCATCAGGGAGATTCAAATCAAAACCACATTGAGATACCACCTTATACCAGTTTGAATGGCCAAAATTAACAAGACAGTAAACAACATGTGTTGGAGAGGATGTGGATAAAGGAGAAACCTCTTATATTGTTGGTGGAAATGCAAGTTGGTGCAGTCACTTTGGAAAGCAGTGTGGAGATTCCTTAAGAAATTAAAAATAGAACTACCCTATGACCCAGCAAGTACACTACTGGGTATTTACCCCAAAGATACTGATGTAGTAAAAAGAAGGGCCATCTGTACCCCAATGTTCATAACAGCAATGGCCACAGTTGCCAAACTGTGCAAAGAACCAAGATGCCCTTCAACGAACACATGGATAAAGAAGATATGGTCCAGGGGCGCCTGGGTGGCTCAGTGGGTTAAGCCGCTGCCTTCGGCTCAGGTCATGATCTCGGGGTCCTGGGATCAAGTCCCGCATCGGGCTCTCTGCTCAGCGGGGAGCCTGCTTCCTGCTCTCTCTCTCTCTCTGCCTGCCTCTCTGCCTACTTGTGATGTCTCTCTGTCAAAAAAAAAAAAAAAAAAAAAAAGAACATATGGTCCAAATACACTATGGAGTATTATGCCTCCATCAGAAAGGATGAATACCCAACTTTTATATCAACATGGATAGGACTGGAAGAGATTATGCTGAGTGAAACAGTCAAGCAGAGAGAGTCAATTATCATATGGTTACACTTACTTCCAGGAGCATTAGGAATAACACAGAGGACATGGGGAGATGGAAAGGAGAAGGGAGTTGGGGGAAATTAGAAGGGGAGATGAACCATGAGAGACTGTGGACTTTGAGGAACTAACCGAGGGTTTTGGAGGGAAGGGTGGTAGGAGGTTGGGTGAGCCTGGTGCTGGGTATTGTGGAGGGCACATATTGCATGGAGCACTGGGTGTGGTGCATAAACAATGAATTCTGGAACACTGAAAAGAAATTTTAAAAATAAATAAAAATTTTTTAAAAACCAGGTAAAATCTGATAGTGGGAAATCCTATGAAGACAAGAAATAAGGTTACTGTAATTATTGAGACTAGGTGGAGAATGACTTTCCTTTGAGGAGTCAGAAACTCTGCCCTGAGGAGACAGCCATGGCTAACCATACACAGATCTGGGAGGAGACTGTTGCAGGAAGAGGAAACTGCAAGTACCGGAAGTTTTGAGACAGAACGACCTTGAAATGTTTGAAAACAAAAGAGTGCCAAGGTTGTTAAATGCTAATGAAAGGTAGTAGGAAATGCACATGAGTTCTGAGAGATCCAAGAGACGTACTGGGACTGCTAAATCGTGAAATTATACATGGGAGATCTCAAAATCTATGAGGTGCTGTTTTTAAAAAGACTCCTAAATATTTTAGTGTGTTTTTCCTAAGATTAAGAACAACTGTGAAAGTACAATTATCAAAATCAAGAAAATTTCACTAACATATCCAATAATTATCAAAATCAGAAAGTAACATTGACATAATATTATTATCTAATTTAGAGACCTTACTTAATTTTTGCTAATGGTCCCCCAAAACATTCTTTATAGAATTTGTTTTCATCTGACCCAGGATCACACATTTCATTTAATTTTCATGCTTCTTTAGTCTCCTTTAATCTGGAAATGTTCTTCATTCCTTCTCTTTCATGACACTGATATTTTTTTAAAGTACCAGCCATTTATTTCACAGTATGACCTTAAATTTAGGCTTGTTTGGTGTTTCCTTAAGATTAGATTCAGATTATGCAGATTATTAAGTTTATCCTTTTTACTGTGATCTATAAGGAGGTACACAACATCATTTGTTCCCTTACTAATATGCAAAGGGGATAAGATGGTAAAAAGGCATTTTAGCGAAGGAGAGATCAGTGTATGTTTATGCTTTAGATGGTAGCAAAAATACAATATCAATTCTAAAAGTAGAAGAATAATGTAGACAAATTCTGAATTAAATGCAAATGCAAGAAGGCTTTTCTCACTTCCTCAAACCCTGAATATAGGGCTTTAGGAAAACTTCAGGAGTCTCTAAAACGTTAAAGAAGAAAGAGATGGAAAACAGAATGTGAGTTATTAATAAGGGCAAAGGTATGTTAGCAAACTTTTAACATATAAAAATAACTGTGATTTTTGAATATAAATCTATACAGTTTAAATAAAATAAACTAAATATTTAGGTACATAAATAAATTGCTTTTATACAGGCAATGCAAAAAGAAGTTGTTGAGCATTTATGAAACTGAAATAAGTGCACACTCAGTGGCAATCACAAGGGTTTTCACTCTATGTAGCCTCCCTTCGATCATAGTATAGTGTAGTGTTGTGTAGTGTATTTTATTTACAATAAATACTAGTGAAAAGCAAACAAACAAGAAATGCGTGGTTTGAAATGTTGTCATAAGGAATAATGGAGAAAGGAAAGAACAGCAAATCCAAAGCCTATATAGAAAATAAAAGAGTGGGTACAGATTGGCAAGAAGATCCATAATCTGAATTTAACTAGACCACTGGATCATAAAGGTCTTGGGGGCATGGAATATGGTTGTTCTCTGGGTTTAGTTTTTTTTTTTTTTTTTTTATCAATGTCTGTCTTAAAATAGGGTATCCAGAAATCAAATTCTCTATATGACTTAGCACATAAAACAGGACTGCTGCTTCTCTTTTTATTTCTATACCTCTATTAGTGCTAAGTTACCATGAAACCTAATCTGTAGAATTTCAGAGATGAAGAAGAACCAAGACTATCATTTATTTCATTTTCAAATGAGAAAAATTAATTGATTAAAGTTAAGTGACTTGCCAAAAGTTACCCAACAGTGACACTACTAGAGAGCAGACAGTTCAGGCCTGGAGCTCCAAAATGCTGGTAAAAGAGTCATTAAAACATCAGTATCAATACAACACCATTTATTTTTCAAATAAGTAGATTGTCGTGTGGCTGTTGTATGACATATAGTTTGTATCCCTAATTCTCATGCTTCAGATAAGATGTTGCATACATATATTTTGCCTTTAAAGAACCTTGATTTTTAGAAAGCTTTTGATTATGGAAAATTCCAAATGTTTATAAAGTAAAGAGAAACTAATGAATCCCCCATGCACCTATAACCTAGCTTTAATAATTTTCAAAATTCTGCCATTCTTTTTCTTTATTGTAGCAAAATACACATGACATAAAAATTACCATTTTACCCATATTTAGGTGTACAGGTCAGTGGCCTTCAGTACATTCACATGCTGTGTCTGCCATTCTCACATCAGCTAAATCTCCACCCATTCCCTAACTATCCCTCCATGATTCTGAGAATCTCACTTTTTAAAATCAGATATCTAACTTTTCATCCAAATTCACATGTGAATTTTTGCTCTAATCCTCAGTTCCCTCTACATGAGTGTTATAATACCTCTCTTTCAAAGAATGCACTGTAATTTCACGTAACAGGCACTTAGTTCATTCACCCACCCATTCACACAGTAAGACTGTTCCCAAAGAAGCTGTGCTGATAACCCAATGGATTCCCTTTCACTGATGTGATGACTCTCAATTTTATTTGTATTTTCTTGACATTTCTTCGTTGTTCTTTTTGTACCTTATCTAGTTGGGACCTATAAACCTAATTAAGTTTCCAATATAAGGTCTTTGTAGTAAAGTAATGAGGTTCTTTACACTTAGTGATCATATTTAATTATAACACTAATAAAACAAACTCTAGTAGCCTAAGTGAGGAATTTCTCAATTTATTGCATCCCCTTATTCTAAAGCATTGGTGGGCAAATCAAAAACATCCTTGACTTCGCTTTATGGAAGAATTACTATGGAGAGCATAGGAAAGTGCTGATTCCCCTTTTTCTGGGTCACTCGTCTGACTAGACTCTCTGATAGATTCTTCATAGCTTCACTTTTTCTTTCTGTGTACTAAAGGGGGAGATATTCTAAGACCTATTCCTCAGTCTTGAGTTCTTTTACAAGCTCCAATAGATAATTCATTCATGTGGTTTCAGTCTACATCTATGAGCTATTACAAAATCAACATCTTTAGCTAGCAGTTCTCTGACCTAAGAATCTTATGAACTCATCAACATCCTCCCAAACTATTTTTCCCTCCCCAAAATCCTCTGTTTCTACTGATGGGACCATCATTTTCTTGGTCATCCTGTCTAAAACTAGAGCCTCATCCTTAACTTTTTAAATCCTGTATCCCCTATACCCAATTCAACTCCAATGAAGAGTGATTCTTCCTTAGAAGTATCTCTTTGATTTGTTACACACTTTTCCCAACTCCACTAATTGCGCACATTACAACCTAATTAACAGCTCATGTGGTCAAATACAATTTCTAGCAAATAATGTTTAATCAAGAAATCAGAATTCTGAACTCTTCTAGAAATTAAATGAGAGTCAACCAGCCCTTCAACTAACACTTGGGGAAGGTTAAAAACACATAAATCCTTTTTTTTTTTTTTTAGCCAGGAAAAAAAAGCTTTTCTTTATTGGTAAAGCATGTTATTTTATAACTAGATCTGAATAATGCAAACATCTGATAATCTTTAGAGAAATCACACCAACAAAATCTGAGTGCTATCTGGGCCTTCTCAAATACAGCTCACATTTCCCTAATTTTACAGTCTCTATATAAAAACTTATATTCCCATTATTACATTTAGAGAACCCTTCAAAGGTGCCATAAAGTTCCAGTCTTGATAATCTCCAATTAGTGTCCTAGCTACATGGCTCTCAAGTTCCAGTTTACTAACTTAACATGCAAGCTAGACCTGATCAAAACTCTTCAAAGTGTAGGGATAGAGGGCACATACCTCAAATTCATCAAAGCCATCTATGAAAAACCCACTGCAAATATCATTCTCAATGGAGAAAAACTGAAAGCTTTTCCGCTAAGGTCAGGAACACGGCAGGGATGTCCATTATCACCACTGCTATTCAACATAGTACTAGAGGTCCTAGCCTCAGCAATCAGACAACAAAAGGAAATTAAAGGCATCCAAATTGGCAAAGAAGAAGTCAAATTATCACTCTTCGCAGATGATATGATACTATATGTGGAAAACCCAAAAGACTCCACTCCAAAACTGCTAGAACTTATACAGGAATTCAGTAAAGTGTCAGGATATAAAATCAATGCACAGAAATCAGTTGCATTTCTCTACACCAACAGCAAGACAGAAGAAAGAGAAATTAAGGAGTCAATCCCATTTACAATTGCACCCAAAACCATAAGATACCTAGGAATAAACTTAACCAAAGAGACACAGAATCTATACTCAGAAAACTATAAAGTACTCATGAAAGAAATTGAGGAAGACACAAAGAAATGGAAAAATGTTCCATGCTCCTGGATTGGAAGAATAAATATTGTGAAAATGTCTATGCTACCTAAAGCAATCTACACATTTAATGCAATTCCTATCAAAGTACCATCCATCTTTTTCAAAGAAATGGAACAAATAATGCTAAAATTTATATGGAACCAGAAAAGACCTCGAATAGCCAAAGGAATATTGAAAAAGAAAGCCAACGTTGGTGGCATCACAATTCCGGACTTCAAGCTCTATTACAAAGCTGTCATCAAGACAGCATGGTACTGGCACAAAAACAGACACATAGATCAATGGAACAGAATAGAGAGCCCAGAAATAGACCCTCAACTCTATGGTCAACTAATCTTCGACAAAGCAGGAAAGAATGTCCAATGGAAAAAAGACAGCCTCTTCAATAAATGGTGCTGGGAAAATTGGACAGCCACATGCAGAAAAATGAAATTGGACCATTTCCTTACACCACACACAAAAATAGACTCAAAATGGATGAAGGACCTCAATGTGCGAGAGGAATCCATCAAAATCCTTGAGGAGAACACAGGCAGCAACCTCTTCGACCTCAGCCACAGCAACATCTTCCTAGGAACAACGCCAAAGGCAAGGGAAGCAAGGGCAAAAATGAACTATTGGGATTTCATCAAGATCAAAAGCTTTTGCACAGCAAAGGAAACAGTTAACAAAATCAAAAGACAACTGACAGAATGGGAGAACATATTTGCAAACGACATATCAGATAAAGGACTAGTGTCCAGAATCTATAAAGAACTTAGCAAACTCAACACCCAAAGAACAAATAATCCAATCAAGAAATGGGCAGAGGACATGAACAGACATTTCTGCAAAGAAGACATCCAGATGGCCAACAGACACATGAAAAAGTGCTCCATATCACTCGGCATCAGGGAAATACAAATCAAAACCACAATGAGATATCACCTCACACCAGTCAGAATGGCTAAAATCAACAAGTCAGGAAATGACAGATGCTGGCGAGGATGCGGAGAAAGGGGAACCCTCCTACACTGTTGGTGGGAATGCAAGCTGGTGCAGCCACTCTGGAAAACAGCATGGAGGTTCCTCAAAATGTTGAAAATAGAACTGCCCTATGACCCAGCAATTGCACTATTGGGTATTTACCCTAAGGATACAAACGTAGTGATCCAAAGGGGCACATGCGCCCGAATGTTTATAGCAGCAATGTCCACAATAGCCAAACTATGGAAAGAACCTAGATGTCCATCAACAGATGAATGGATCAAGAAGATGTGGTATATATACACAATGGAATACTATGCAGCCATCAAAAGAAATGAAATCTTGCCATTTGCGACAACATGGATGGAACTAGAGCGTATCATGCTTAGCGAAATAAGTCAAGCAGAGAAAGACAACTATCATATGATCTCCCTGATATGAGGAAGTGGTGATGCAACATGGGGGCTTAAGTGGGTAGGAGAAGAATCAATGAAACAAGATGGGATTGGGGGGGAGACAAACCATAAGTGACTTTTAATCTCACAAAACAAACTGAGGGTTGCTGGGGGGAGGGGGTTTGGGAGAAGGGGGTGGGATTATGGACATTGGGGAGGGTATGTGCTTTGGTGAGTGCTGTGAAGTGTGTAAACCTGGTGATTCACAGACCTGTACCCCTGGGGATAAATATATATGTTTATAAAAAATAAAAAATTAATTAAAAAAAACATGCAAGCTAGAGATTATTTTAACTGAGAACATTTAACCTCTAATAACTGGTTTCCATTCTAAGCCCCCACCTATACAAAACAGCTAACTTTCAGATTTTAGTTTTCTGCTTCCTTTTTTTCCTTTTGCATTCTAGTATAATACAGATAACTACCTTCTCACATGACTCTTCTATCAAAGAAAACCCCAATTAACACTCACTCACTCCAGTGTTCTGGGGCTCAAACTTTTGAAAATATGCATGCACAGATACATTTACAAATATATCTACTATGGTTACATTTGTTTAGTAAAGTCTTAGACATAACCTTAATGTCTATTCATAAGTAAGTAGGAGAGTGGGTGAGTGTATAGATAAAACAAAACTGCCATGAGTTGTTAACTGCTAAAACTGAATGAAGGGTTCATTATACAATCCCCCTTTTATTTTTTTTTTGGCAAATGTTTAAAATTTTTTCCATAAATTAAAGAAATTAAGTTATATATCTGCTATAAATATGATGTAACACTAGAAAAAACTAACATTGATAATCTGTACTCATAGAAATAGGGCTATGATATGTGCTAAGTGAAAAAGAGCAAGTTAATAAACAGTAAGTACAGTATGGCTCCATATTGAGGTTCTGAAAGCTCTCTGTGCATTTATGGGTAAATGTATTTGCATATCCACAGAAAAAAGTCTGGCTAGAGACCCACTATACTGACAGCTAACCCTGGGAATTAGGTGGGATAGAAGTGGATGATCACATCTACTCTACATATTGTAATAAGGTTTGAATTTTTACCAGCATCTGCGAATAAAAAAAATAAAGAAAATAATAATAATAATAATAATAATAATAATATTAACATCTGGAATCTTTAATGCTACAGGGACTTGCAGACATTCTTGGGAGTACTGAATACTAAGAAATACTAAAGGTATATGACTATACTTCAAAGCATGCTACATACTGAAAGGAAAATCCATTTATCCGACCTATTCTCTCAAGGCATTGGCTTTAATTAAGTGCTTTTCCTACTAACCTTATCTGGAATTGCCTTCTGTTACTTCCTGGCAAGGTCTTACTTAATTCTTTAATCTCTGTTTGTTATAGGCAGAACAGATGGAGGAAAACCCTAAAAGATTTTCTTGCCCTTTAGTTGGGTCCAAATTCATAATTTTCTTCAGAATACTGATCAAAGTAAATTTATGTTTCCATGGCACCCAGTAGCTACTAACTTTCAGTTTGGCCCCCCAATACTCCTACTACTTCCATATTTTTACTAAGGGATCTGTACCCTCTCCCTGATTTTGTACCTACTAATTCTTGTAACCTTCAGGTACTATTTTCCCTGCCTACCATTACCTCCCCACCCATGTCTGGGTCCTATGCCTTCCTCTATCATAGCACTTATCATATTATACTAAAATTGTTTACTGATCTGTCTCCCCTGTAAGACTGTAAGATGGCTGCAAGTAGGAGTGGATCCAGGCTTTGTGGGATCTGACAGTACTGTAAGAAAGGGAGCTTTCTTTAAGAATATAGGTTATTAAAAAAAAGAATATAAATTATAGATACAAAATTATGTAAAACATAACTTATTTTAAATGAAAAAAGAAATCAAAACAGATGACTGAAGCTTTAGAGATTAAGATTTCTCTTTTCTGAAACTTCCTTAGACAGTTTACTAGCAAAGCTTACATAGAAACACATCCTGATTGGCTTTACTGTCACAGTACAAGCACTCACAAGGGCCTGTGCAAGTGTTGCATCCCAAAGTTTAAGCTTCATTAAGTTCACCATAAACCTATGTCTCGCTTCTTCATTACTAAATTCTCAGCAATTCTGAATCAGCCTAATGACTTATACATAATCAGTCTTCAAAATATATTTGTGTTACATGAGAGCAAGCACTGATGGATATATCCTCTTTTTACCAAATCCCAGATAGAAACCCTTCAGTGACCTCTTATTACTCTTGATAAAAGACTACTGCATAGGGACACCTGGGTGGCTCAGTAGGTTAAGTGGCTGCCTTCGGCTCGGGTCATGATCCCAGGGTCCTGGGATCGAGTCCCACATCGGGCTCCTTGCTTGGTGGGGAGCCTGCTTCTCTCTCTGCCTCTGCCTGCCACTCTGTCTGCCTGTGCTCGCTTGCTCTCTAACAAATAAATAAATAAATAAAATCTTTAAAAAAAAAAAAAAAGACTACTGCATAATCTAGCCCTTGCTTTCCTCTCCAGCTCCTTTCTTCTTATATACCTAGCTACACTAGCTTTCTCTCCTTGTCTCAAAACCTGCCCATATGCAGTTCCTTCTGTGTAGACCCCTCATCTTACCCTCTACCTCACTCCAAATACTACTTTGTTAATGAAGACTTTCAGCCTGGGCTAAATCTCCCAGTTATCTCACTCATGGTATTCTCTGCTTTTTCAAAACATTTTTCACAATTGTAATTACAGAGTTGTGTAAAAAGGAGTTCAATATCTATTTTGCTACTGGAACACAAACTTTATGAAGATAGGGGTCACAGTATTTTTTATTTATTTTACCCCAGTTTAACACAATGCTGTGTATAGAGTAGGTGCTCAAAAATATATGTAGAATTGACGAAGAAATGAATGAGAATGAGTGTAGAAGAGGATACAGTATATTGAAGGAAATACAGTGTCTAAGTTCAGATATCCACTCACCACAGGGAACAATGAAAATTGTGTAATAGCTAATATTTTATTGCTTGCTCTATGCTAGGTTTTGCAGTAGAGTCTTTAAATGTAGTTTTCTCATCTGATCTTCAGAACAACCTTAAAAGAAAGTAGATATTAGAATCAGCTTGTTAATTTCCATAAAAATCCCGCTGGATTTTGATTTGAATTGCATTCACTTGACAGATCATTCTAGAGATCAGACTCTAACAATTTAACAACAATGAGTACTATAAACCATGAATACAGCAAGAATCTCAATTTATTCAGGTATTCTTTGATCTATTTTATCTCTGTTTTATAGTTTTCCACATGCAGATCTTACACATATTATGTTAGAGTTATAGCTACTTGTACATAGTTATGGTGCTACTGTAAACAATACTATTTTTAAAAATTTCAATTGTCAATTGTTCATTGTTGGGGTACAGAAAGAGTTTTTATTTTTTATTATTTTTTTAAAGATTTATTTATTTATTTATTTGACAGAGAGAAATCACAAGTAGGCAGAGAGGCAGGCAGAGAGAGAGAGAGGAGGAAGCAGGCTCCCTGCTGAGCAGAGAGCCCTATGCGGGACTCGATCCCAGGACCCTGAGATCATGACCTGAGCCGAAGGCAGCAGCTTAACCACTGAGCCACCCAGGCGCCCCCAGAAAGAGTTTGTAAAATTAACCTTGTATTCTGTAATCTTGTTAAACACACTTATCAGTTTTAGGGATATTTTTGTGGATTCTTTGGAATTTTCTATACAATCATGTTCTCTGTGAATACAGACAATTTTTTTTTTCAGTCTAGATGCCTTTTATTTCTTTTCCTTGCTTATTGCTCTGTTGAATAGAAGTGGTTAAAATGAATATCTTGCTTTGTTCCTTATTCAAGGGCAAACATTTAGTCTTTCGCCACTAATCATTAGTGTTTTTTGCACATTTTCTTTATCAGGTTGAGGAAACTCTCTTGTATTCCTAGTTTGTTGGAAGTTTTCATCATTAATGATGCTGAATTTTGTTGAATGCTTTTTCAGTATCTATTGAGATAATCACATAATCCTTTTCTTTTTAAACTTTAATTCTAGTATAGCTAACAAACAGTATTATAATGGTTTCAGGAGTACAATATCGTGGTTCAACAATTCTAAACATTATTTAGTGTTCATCTTGATAAGTGTACTCTTAATCTTTATCACCTATTTCAACCATCCCTCCATCAACCTCGCCTCTAGTAATCAACTGTTCTCTATAGTTAAAAGTCTGTTTTTTAGTTTGTGTCTTCTTTTTTCCTTAAATTCCACATATGAACGAAATCATATGGTATTTGTCTTTCTCTGGCTGACATATTTCACTTAGCATTAGACTCTCTAGATCTATCCATGTTGTTGCAAATGACAAGGTTTCATTCTTTCTGCAGCGGACTAATATTCTTTGTGTATATATATCACATCTTCTTTATCTACTCATCCGTTGATGGATACCTTGGCTGCTTCCATAATTTGGCTATTGTAAATAATACTGCAATAAACGTAAGGGTGTATATATCTTTTTGAATTAGTGTTTTCATTTTGGGAGGGTTAAATACCCAGTAGTGGAACTATTGAATCATATGGTAGTTATATTTTTAATTTTTTAAGGAACTGTATTTCACAGTGGCTGTACTAGCTTGCATTCTCACCAACAGTGCAAATGATGCTTTTTCCTCTGCATCCTTGCCAACACTTGTTTTTTGTCATGTTTTTTATTTTAGCCCTTATGACAGATGTGAGGTGATATCTCATTGTGGTTCTGATTTGCATTTCCCTGATGGTTAGTGGTGTTGAGAATCTTTTCATGTATCTGTTTGCCATCCGTAGGTTTGCTTTGTAGAAATGTCTGTTCACATCTTCTGACATTTTTAAATTAGATTATTTGGGGGTTTTGGTGTTGAGTTGAATAATTTTTTTGATATATTTTGGATACTAAGCCTTTATCAAATATGTCATTTGCAAATATCATCTTCCATCCCAAAGGTAGGTTGCCTTTTGATTGTGAATGGTTTCCTTTGCAGTGCAGAAGCTTTTTAATTTGATGTAGTCTTAATAGTTTACTTGTGCCTTTGTTTCCCTTGCCTCAGGAGACTTATCTAGAAAAATGTTGCTATAGCTGATGTAAAAGAAGTTATGGTCTGAGCTCTCTTTCAGGATTTTTATGGCTTCAGGTTTCATATTTAGGTTCTTAATCAATTTTGAGTATATTTTTGCATATGGTGTAAGAAAGTGGTTCAGTTTCATTCTTTTTGCATATAGCTGTCCAGTTTTCACAACAGCCATTTATTGAAGAGACTGTCTTTTTCCAATTGTATATTCTTGACTCCCTTATTGAAAACTAATTGATCAAGTAATTGTGAGTTTATTTCTGGGCTCTCTATTCTCTTCCATTGATCTATATGTCTTTCAGCCAATTCCACACTGTTTTGATTGTTATGGCTTTGTATTATATATTGAAATCCAGGATTGTGATACATCCAAGTTTTGTTCTTTTTTAAGATTGCTTTGACTAGTTGGGGTCCTCTGTGGTGCCATACAAATTTTAGGATTGTTGGTTCTAGTTCTGTGAGAAAATGATGCTGGTATTTTAATAGGAATTGCATTAAATCTGTAGGTTGCTTTGACTAGTATGGCCACTTAACAATATTTTTTGTTCCAATTCATTAGCAAGGAAAATCTTTCCATTTGTTTGTGCTGTCTTTAATTTCTTCCATCAGTGTTTTATAGTTCTCAGAGCACAGGTCTTTCACTTCCTTGATTAAGTCTATTTCTAGGTATTTTATTTTTTGGTACAATTGTAAATGGGATTGTTTAATTAATTTCTCCAGCTGCTACTTCATGAGTAGTATATAGAAATAAAACAAATTTCTGTACACTGACTATGTACCCTGAGACTTTACTGAATTCATCTATCAGTTGTAGTAGTTTTTTGGCAGAGTCTTCATGACTTTCTCTATACAGTACATGGCATGTACTAATAGTGAAAGTTGATGTCTTCATTATCAATTTGGATCCTTCTTCTTGTATAACTGCTATGTCTAGGGATTCCAGCACCATTTAATTAAAAGTGGTAAGAGTGGACATCTTTTTCTTGTTCCTGATTTTAGGGGGAAAGCTCTCAGTTTTTGCTTTTGAGTATGATGTTAGCTGTGGGCTTATCATATATAGACTTCATTATTTTGAAGTGTGCTACCTCCATACTTACTCTGTTGAGTGTTTTTATCATGAATGGATGTTGTCCTTTGTCAAATGCTTTTTCTGCTTCTATTGAATGATCATATGATTTTTATCCTCTTATTGATGTGACCACGTACCACGTTGATTGATTTATTTAACCTCCATATATTTGTGTTTTTTCTAGTGTTTTTCTTGTGATCAATTTCTAGTTTTACAGCATTGTGATCAGAAAAGATACATGGTATGACTTTTATCTTTTTGAATTTGTTGAGACTTATTTTGTGGCCTAATATGTGAACTGTTCTGGAGACTGTTCTACATACACTTGAGAAGAAGTGTACTCTGCTGTTTAGGATGGAATGTTCTGAATATATATGTTAAATCCATCTGGCCCAATGTGTCATTCAAAGCCAATTTCCCTCTTGATTTTCAGTCTGTATGATCTAACCACTGATCCAAGTGGGGTGTTAAAGTGCTTTACTATTATTGTATTACTATCAATTACTTCCTCTATGTCTGTTATTAACTGTTTATGTGTTTGGGTGCTCCCATGTTGGATGCACATTGACAATTGTTATCTTCTTGATTATATAGTGTTCTTTGTCTCATGTTACAGTCATTGTTTTAAAGTCTGTTTTGTCTAATGTAAGTATCGCTTTCCTTTCTTGCATAGTAAATGTCTTTCCATCTCTCTCTTTCAACCTGCATGTATCTTTAGATCTCAAGTGAATCTCTTGTAAGCAGCATATAGATGGGTCTTGTTTTGTTTTGTTTTTTAAATCCATTCCATCACTCTATGTCTTTTAATTGCAGCATTTAGTCCACTTACAGTCAAAGTAATTATTGATAGGTTTGTATATATTGCCACTTTGTTACATGTTTTATAATTGTTTTTGTAATTCTGCTCTGTGTCATTCTTCCCTTGCTCTTTTCTCTCATGATAAATTGGCTTTCCTTGGTGATATACTTGAATTCCTTTGTCTTTATATTTGCATATCTATTACTAATTTTTGATTCATGGTTACCAATTAACCATAATATAATATGTTATGCATATAGCAGTCTGTATTAAGTGATGGTTGCTTAAATTTGAAAACACTCTTTACTCCTCTCCATCCATGTTTTAAGTGTGTGGTGTAATACTTTACATCCTTTTATTTTGTGAGTCAGTTGAGTGATTTTTATAGATAGCAGATTTTTAGTACAGAAAAGCAGATTTTTACTGCTTTTGTGTTTCCTACCTTTCTTAATCCTATTTATAGTCTTTTCTTTCCACTCAGGGACACCCCTTTAACATTTTTTGTAAAGCTCATTTAGTGGTCCTGAATTCCTTTAACTTTTGTTTGTCTGGGAAATTTGTCACTTTTTCCTTCTTTTCTGAATGATAGCCTTGCTGGATAGAGTATTCTTGGTGGTAGGGGTTTTTTTTTATTGCCAGCACTTTAAATTTATCATCCACTCTCCTCTGGTCTGCAAAGTTTCTGCTGAAAATCACCTGATAGCCTTATGAGGTTTCCCTTGTAACTATTTTTTTTCCCCTTGCTGCTTTAAAAATACTCTTTATCCTCCCCCTGTGCTCTCTCTCTCAAATAAATAAATGAATATTTAGAAAAAAAAAAAATACTCTTTATCACTAGTTTTTGCCATTTTAATTACCATTTGTTTAATTACCATTTAATTACCATTTGTCTAGGAGGTGTGAACCTCCTAGGGTTGACTTTGTTGGGGGCTCTCTGTGTCTCCTGGACCTAGATTCCTGTTTCCTTCTCCAGATTTGGGACGTTTTCAGCTATTATTTCTTCACATGAATTCTCTGCCCCCTTTTCTCTCCTCCTTCTGGGAGGAGTGAAACTCTATAATGATAAGTGAAACTCTATAATGTGAGAATCTTATTATGCTTGATTGTTTTGTTCACTTTCCCAAGTATATTTTCATTTTTCTTTCTCCTATTCACCTTGATTACTTTCCATCACTCTGTCCTCCAAGTCCCTTATCCATTTACTGCTTCCTCTGGTCTACTACTAATTCCACCTAATGTATTTTTATTTTATTTTTTTAAATTTACTTTTTATTTTCAGTATAACAGTATTCATTATTTTTGCACCACACCCAGTGCTCCATGCAATCCGTGCCCTCTCTAATACCCACCACCTGGTTCCCCCAACCTCCCAACCCCTGTTCCTTAAAAACCCTCAGGTTGTTTTTCAGAGTCCTTAGTGTCTCATGGTTCACCTCCCCTTCCAGTTTCCCTCAACTCCCTTCTCCTCTCTAACTCCCCATGTCCTCCATGCTATTTGTTATGCTCCACAAATAAGTGAAACCATATGATAATTGACTCTCTCTGCTTGACTGATTTCATTCAGCATAATCTCTTCCAGTCCCGTCCATGTTGCTACAAAAGTTGGGTATTCATCCTTTCTGATGGAGGCATAATACTCCATCGTGTATATGGACCACATCTTCCTTATCCATTCGTCCCTTGAAGGGCATCTTGGTTCTTTCCACAGTTTGGTGGCCGCGGCCATTGCTGCTATAAACATTGGGGTACAGATGGCCCTTCTTTTCACTATATCTGTATCTTTGGGGTAAATACCCAGTAGTGCAATTGCAGGGTCATAGGAAAGCTCTATTTTTAATTTCTTGAGGAATCTCCACACTGTTCTCCAAAGAGGCTGCACCAACTTGCTTTCCCACCAACAATGTAAGAGGGCTCCCCTTTCTCCACATTCCCTCCAACACATGTTGTTTCCTTTCTTGCTAATTTTGGCCATTCTAACTGGTGTAAGGTGGTATCTCAATGTGGTTTTAATTTGAATCTCCCTGATGGCTAGTGATGATGAACATTTTTTCATGTGTCTGATAGCCATTTGTATGTCTTCATTGGAGAAGTGTCTGTTCATATCTTCTGCCCATTTTTTGATATGATTATCTGTTTTGTGTGTGTTGAGTTTAAGGAGTTCTTTATACATCCTGCATATCAACCTTTTGTCTGTACTGTCATTTGCAAATATCTTCTCCCATTTCGTGGGTTGCCTCTTTGTTTTCTTGACTGTTTCCTTTGCTGTGCAGAAGCTTTTGATTTGTATTTTTTAATTTCATTTAGTGAGTTCTCCATCAATGGTTTGTTCTTTTTTTCTGTTTTCCATCTCTTTGCTAAGGGTCTCACTGAGGTTCTCCACTCTTGAGAAAAGTCCACTGAGTATGTTTATGACCTTTACTTTAAATTCTCTACCGGGCATATTATCATCTCTGTTTCATTTAGGTCTCTTACTGTGATTTTTGCCTTTTTCTTTTACTTGGAACATATTCCTCTGTCTCCTCATTTTTTCTAACTCTCTGTATCTCTTTCTATGTGTTGGGAGAGTCAGCTACATATCCTGCTCTTGAAAGTAGTGGCCTTTTGAAGAAGAGGTCCTGTAGTGCCCCGTAGTGCAGTGTCCCCTGTTCACTGGAAATTGGTGCTTCAGTGGTGTCTTCTATATATACTTCATGTGCCCTGCTATTGTGTCTGAGCCAATTTTGCTTTCAGTTCAATCATCTACAATGGTTCTCTTTGCCTATTGTAGGCAGGGTTTGGTTCCTTTGTTGTTAGTGGATCAGTCTGGGGCTGTTTTGAGTTTAAGCCGAGTCAGATGAGGTGCTTCCAGAGATGCAGCAGCACGTGAACTTTGTAGTGCGGTCAGGAGAGGATTTGCTGTTGCTGGGTTGAAGGGGGCAGATTGACAGAAATATGTTGTGGCATTAGCAAGGTTTGCATGGGTCTGCTGTGAGAAGGGACTTGGAGCTGTGGCCTGCTGGAGTGTCTGCAGGAGAACAAATGGGTGAGATGCATTTTTTGCATATTTGGTGTCAGGTGTTGGAAAAGCACGGATTCCCTCAGGTATCTGTGTTTATGCTTTGGTGTGGGGAGGGACATAATGTCCACCATGTCTTTTGTTCCCAGAGAAGTCTCCCAATAATCCCTGCCCTCCAGTACATGTTCTGAGAATAGTAAACAAATCTCCCTTTCATATACACCTAGCATTTTTCAAACTGCTGCTTTCTATGTTGTATCTCCACAGAACTATTTGCTGTGCTATTCTCTTGAAGGGTGGAGACTTAGTTTCTTCTCAGCTTCTCAGTTCTCCCATGATCCTGCTGATTTTTAAAGTTCCAGGCTTTAAGTATTGCTGATTGTAAGAACTCATGAATTAGGTCCCTCTGGTTTTCAGAGCCAAATGTTATAGGGATTTGTCTTCCTCATGCAAGCTCACTGGTGTGAAAATCTGTTTCTTTCCCTTCTCCAAGCTCATGGCATCCCTCTCCTTCACACTGTCCCACAGATCCATTTAGCTCTTGACCATGTCTCTGCTCTTCCCATCCTCTTCGATGTGTTCTCTTGTCTGTATTTACCTGTAGAGTTTGTTGTGCCAGTCTTCAGGTGGTTTCCTGGGTTATACACACTAAAGTGACTGCTAGCTAGTCATATGCAAAGGACAAGTGAGCTTAACATCCTCCTATTGTGCCATATTCCCCAGAATACCCCTTTGGTCTTTCTTATTTAGTCTGTAGAACACTGATATTTGAATGTAGAACCAACTTTGTATTCTCAGCATAAATGCTACTTTTTTACATATTGTTAGCTTCGATCAGCTAATATTTTGTTAAGGATTTCTGATTCTGTGTTTACAAGAGATGTTGCTCTGTAGTTTGTAATGGCTGTGTCTGGTTTTTCTATCATAGTAATACTAACTTTATAAAATGAGTTGGGAAGCACTTCCTCCTCTTTTATTTTATTAAAGAGTTGGTATATAATTGGTATTATTTCTTCCTTACATGTTTAGCAAGGTTTATCAGTGAAGCAATATGAGCCCAGAGTTTTCTTTGTTGAAAGGTTTTTAAAAATTCAATTTATTTCCTTAATAAATGCAATACTATTCAAGTTATTTCTCCTTGACTGAATATTGGTAGCTCGGGTCTTTTAAGAACTTGGTCTATTTCATCTAAGTTCTTGATATTTGGGGCATATAATTTGTGTCTTATCTCTCTCTCTCTTTTTTTTTTTTTTTTTTGATCATTCCTGCTAGAGATTTGCCAATTTTATTGATTTCAAAGAACCTGGTTTAGTTTAATTTTCTCTATTGTTATTCTGTTTTAAATTTCACTGATGTCCGTTCTTAACTATTTCCTTCATTTTGCTTGCTTTGGTTTTAAAATTTTCTTCTTTTTATAGTACAATGATCTTGACACTTAGATCATTTAATGCCAGAAATTTCCCTCAAAACAGTGCTATAGCTGCATCCACAAATTTTAATATAGTGTATTATCATATTTATTCTATTTAAAATATTTTTTAAGCTTCCTTTGTGACTTCTTCTTTGACCCATAGGTTATTTAGATATGTGTGGTTTAACTTACAAATTTTTGAGGAAATTCAAAATATTTGAGGAATCTTCCAGATATCTTTCTGTTATTGGTTTCTGGTTTAATTCCATTCTGGTTAGAGGATATACTTTGTTTGATTTTAGCCCTTTTAATTTTATTAAAATTTGGCCTGAATTTATGGCCAGAATATGGTCTATCTTGGTGAATGTTTCTGTGCACTTGTAAAGAGTGTGTATTTTGTTGAATTGAATGTTCTATAAATGTTAATCAAGTAAAGTTGGGTGACAGTGCTTTCAGGTCCTTACCCTTATGATTTTCTACTTATCCTATCAATCATTGTGAGAGGAATATTGACTCCAAGTAGAAATGTCAATTTGTCTATTTCTCTTTTGAATTATATCTGGTTTTGCTTCACATATTTTAAATTTCTGTTTTGCATACACATTTGGGATTGTTATGTCTTTTTGGTGAACCAACCCCTTTATTATTATGCAGTTTTCCTCTTTACCTATAGCAATACTTTGTCTCATTTTAATAAAGCCACTCTAGCTTTCATTCAATTAGTGTGGTTCTTTTTCATACCTATGCAGCAGTAGCCAAGGAAAATGTTACATTAATACAAGATAGGTTTCAATCACAGGACAATCTTCTTATGGGTAAGTCTTACTCCATCTTCAATTCATAAGGAATATTGTTCAGAGAGAATTATGAATGGATCAAGAGTTATTAATAGGAGACTTTTTGGTAGCAATTCTAACTTGACCTCAAGTGTCCTGACTCCTATTGATTTGGAAATGGGAAAGACAGGAATGAAAGACTTCTCCACAAATTCTCAAACTTTACTATGCACAGGAGTCACGTGTGAATACCTGTTAAAAATACAGATTTCTGGGTTGCATGGCTGGCTTATTCAGTAGAGCCATATGATTCTTGATATTTGGGTTGTGAGTTCAAGCCCCCATGTTGGATGTAAAGATTACTTAAAAAATTTTTTAAAGGGGTGCCTGGGTGGCTCAGTGGGTTAAGCCTCTGTCTTCAGCTCAGGTCATGATCTCAGGGATCAAGCCCCGCATCAGGCTCTCCGCTTAGCAGGGAGCCTACTTCCCCCTCTCTTTCTGCTGGCCTCTCTGTCTACTTGCGATCTCTCTCTCTGTCAAATAAACAAATAAAACCTTAAAAACATTTTTTTTAAAAGTTAAAAAAATATATAAATTTTGAGGCTCACCCTCAGAAATTCCAGTGCTAGTACTAAGTAATCTGCCATTTTATTTTTTTAATTTTTAAATTTTTTAAAAGATCTTATTTATTTACTTGAGAGACAGAGACAGAGCATGGGGTGGAGGAGCAGAGGGAGAAGAAGACTCCCCATTGAGCAAGGAGCCCAACAAGCTCAGTCTCAGAATCCTGAGACATGACCTCAGCCAAAAGCAGATGCTTAACAGACTGAGCCACCCAGATTCCCAGGAATCTGCCATTTTAGCAAGCCACCCCAGATGAATCTGATGCAGGTATTCCATGAACCATACTTAACAAATACTAACCTATTCGGTGCTCTTTAAAGCAGAATGGTCCAGAAAAACAAATGTCATACAACCCACACATGTAATTTTGAGTTTTTGGTAGACCCTTTAGAAAAAATAAAAAAGAGAGGCTTCTCTCTCGCCTTTGTCTGCTTCTCCCTTGTCTTCTCCTTCTGCTTCACCACCCCTCCTCTTCTCACGTGCTTTTTCTCTCTCTTTCAAATAAATAAAATCTTTTTTAAGAAGTAAAAAAGAAAAAACATGTGAAATTAATTTTAACTATACATTTTATTTAGCCCAATATATCCAAATATCATTTTGACATATGGTACTGGCCACATTTCAAACACTCAGTAGTCACGTGTGGCTGGTGGATAAAAACAGTACAGATTTAAAGCAATGTTTCTGAACATTTTTGATGACAATAGTCACCTCAAATTTTTTCTCCTTTTTTTCTTTGAATACTTTTTAAATACATAGTTACTAAATTTCTCCCTTTAAGTAATGAAACTTCCATTATTCACAGATGCTTTGATTGTGTACATTTAAAAAATCCAAAAAATCTGCAGATAAAATTTTAGAATGAGTAAGTGTATTAAGCAGGGTCACTGGATAAATGTCAAGCTAAAAAAAACAATTATATTTCTACATTCCATCAACAAATAATGAGAAAATAAAATTAGGAAAACATGAGACTATTTTGAATTATATAAGCATATGAAACCAGATTGCTTTGAATAAATTTAAGGATATATAAGACATCTACAGAGAAAACTATAAAATATTGCTAAAAATAAAAGATAAATTAATGAACGGATATGTCATGTTCATTGGCTGGACAACTTAATTCTCCCCAACTGATTTATAGATTGATGGTTTCCTAATCAAATCATGAACAGGCTTTTTGTAGAAATTGATTAAATAATGCTAAAGTTCATATGGTAATGTGTAAGTCAAGAATTGCCAAGCCAACCATGAAAAAGAACAAAGTTAGAGAATCTATGCTATTAGACATTAAGGTTCATATATCTATAATAATTAAGATATTGGGTGCTTGGGTGGCTCAGTTGGTTAAATGTCTGCCTTCGGCTCAGGTCGTGATCCCAGGGTTCTGCTTCTCCCACTGCCTCTGCCTCTCTCTCTCTCATGAATAAACAAATCTTTTTAAAAAAGAGTGGATGATATTGGTATAAACATGGGCAAAACGAAGTCCAGAAGCATGCCTAAGTTTATCTGGGTACTTGCTTTATGATAAAGTCTACACTGTGGACAAGCAGGGAAAGAATGATCTTTTTTAAAAAATGGGGTTTGGCAGTGAGATACCATCTCACACCAGTCAGAATGGCTAAAACTAACAAGTCAAGAAATGACAGACATTGGTGAGGATGTGGAGAAAGGGGAACCCTCCTACACTGTTTATGAGAATGCAAGCTTGTGCAGTCACTCTAGAAAACAGTACAGAGTTTCCTCAAAAAGTTGAAAATAGAGCTACTCTATGACCCAGCAATTGCACTATTGGGTATTTACACAAAAGATACAAATGTAGTGATCTGAAGGGGCACCTGCACTCTGATGCTTATAGCACCAATGTATATAATAGCCAAACTATGGAAAGAGCCTAGATGTCCATCAACAGATGAATGGATAAAGAACAAGGGGTAATATATATACAATGGAATATTATACAGCCATCAAAAGACCGAGATCTTGTCATTTGCAACGACATGGATGGAACTAGAGGCTATTATGCTAAGTGAAATAAATCAATTAGAGAAAGACAGTTATCATATGATCTCATTGATATAAGGAATTTGAGAAACAAGACATAGGATCATAGGGGAAGGGAGGAGGAAAATGAAACAAGACGAAGCTAGAAAGGGAGACAAACCATAAGAGACTCTTAATCTCAGGAAACAAACTGAGGGTTGTTAGAGGGTAGGGGGGTGGAAGGGATGGGGTGGCTGGGTGATGAACATTGGGGAAGGTATGTGCTATGGTGAGTGCTGTGAATTGTGTGAGACTGATGAATCACAGACCTGTACCCCTGAGACAAATAATATAATGTTAATTTTAAAAAAGAAAGAAAGTAAGTAAGTGGTTGGTCAGCCAGATATGCAAACAGAAAAAAATTAACGGACCCTGCCTTACTACTTCATATACAAAATAATCAGTTCAATGGGTATTTTAGGTCTAAATGTAAAGGGTAAAACAATAAGACAAAATAATACAGAAGAATATATTCATTACATGGGGTAGACAATAATTTCCTGAATAAAAAATCACTAATTAAAATGCAAAATATTGATAAATTGAACTACAATACAGTTAAGAACTTCTTTTCATCAAAAGACAACACTAAACCAGTGAACAGAATACAGGGTGGATAAAGATATTTGTAATACACATAATCAACAGAACGATTACATTCAGAATATATGAAGACCACATACCTATTTGATAAGAAAAAGACAGGTAACAGAAAACAAGTAGATTTCAAAAGGCACTTCATGGATGATACCCAATGGTTAAACATTTGAAAAGGTGCCTAATTTAATAAATCACAAGGAGAATGCAATGAGATAACACTGTGTACTCACCAGAATGGCTAAAATGAAAAAGACTATTGATGTCAAGTGTTGGTGAAAACACAGAAAAACTGGAATAGCTAATGGGGTTTGTAAAGTGAATAACCACTTTGGAAAACTGTTGCACAATATATAAAGCCCAAAATCTTGGACCTACCAATTTCACTCCTAGGCACATGTCCCCCAATGGAAATGTTCACCAACATCTAAAACTGTGTAGAAGTACTTTTATTAATAGCCCCAAACTGGGAAAAGCCAAATGTTCATCAACAATAGACATTAAATAAATCTGATATATTCAAATATTAGAATACAATATAGCAACAATAATGAACAAACTATAGCTATATGCAACACAAATCTCACAAAAATATTGAATGAAAGAAGACAAACATAAAAAAATCCTCTCTTTCCACCTGTATTAAGTTCAAAACAAGACAAGATTAATTTATAGTATTTGAAGTCAGAACAACTGGTTATCTTTAAAAGGAGATAAAGGTTGGTGAAAGAGTGTGGTTGTGCCCAGACCTTGTCAAAACTGGTAATGATCTGGGGTGCCTGCGTGGGTCTGTCAGTTGAATGTCCAACTCTTTATTTTAGCTCATGATCTCGCAGTCATGAGATGGAGCCCCAAGTCAGGCTCAGCACTCAGCATGGAGTCTGCTTGAGATTCTCCCTGTCCCTCCCCGTCTGCTCCTCCTTCCACTCTCTCTCTCAAATAAAAATAAATAAAATCTTAAAAGAAAAAAAAAAAAAACCTAGTAATAATCTACTTCCTGAACTGGATGGTTGTTACACAGTTTTGCTCACTATAAAAATGCATCTTGCTATTCACTAATGCCATATGTACTTTTCTGCATGTATGTTCTTATGCAATAAAATTTTGTTAATAATAACTCTGAATATATTCCTTCATTTTTCCTTCATGTGGTACTTGGAAGATTTAGTGTGTGTATTAACATCTTTTATCATCAGAGAACTAACTAGGTTAGCAGTGTCACTTCATTTACCTTATCTTTAAAATGAAGTAATTAATCTTTAGATGACTTCAGATGTCCACTGACTTCTAATATTATATTAGTCAATAAACTGGGAGAAAGATTTAGTTACATTCTGATTCTCATACTATTATTTTATTCCCTTAAGCTATTCAGTTAGGTCATCTGAAGACTAAATTAAGTGATGGAACCTGTCTTGAACATCAAAACCACTTCTTGAGTGGGCTTTGTTTTTAAGAAAACCCTTCAGGCAGCATTAGTTGTTGATGTTTTCATTCTTAAAACCCTTTTAATACCTTACTTCTACTATAGCTCTTAGCAGTATGCATTGAAATTGTTTGTTTATTTCTCTATCTTCTTTAATAGTCTGTATACTTCTTAAGGATAGGAATTCCCTCCTTCTTATTCAGTATCATGCCTTTTTTACTTAATGGGTAAAAGACACCTGCGATTCAGAAACAAAAGGCTTCAGTATGAAA
This sequence comes from Mustela erminea, assembly GCF_009829155.1. NCBI lineage: Eukaryota > Metazoa > Chordata > Mammalia > Carnivora > Mustelidae > Mustela > Mustela erminea. The sequence continues at coordinate 62,960,468 of NC_045627.1, forward strand.
ATACTCTGTACAATGGCAGAAACTGAGCTTCAGGGGTAGTTACACCTCCTGGCAAGGAGAATTTAAATGAATTATTGCTTGCCACTTCCTGAATCTGATCTTAGGGTAAAAATGCTCATGTGAACACAAGCAAACTTTATTAACAAAATTTCTAACATAATGAGAATTTTTGCTTCACTTTAACCAAGAAGTTAAAAAAATAAACAGCCATCGTATATGTGGGGAAAAGATTTGATGGTTTAAAACATTCTTTAACTTAACATCCCTTGGTTAAAAGCAAACACACATTTCAGCCCCAGAGAGCATGATTCTCCCCTCAGAATCAATGGGAAAGCAGGGCCATGCATTTTCAATAGTGGACATGAAATTCAATTTGATTCACAATAGTCCATGCAGATTTTTCCCAAGTTATTTTTATATTAAGGCATGCTTGAAAAATTTCAACCCAGATTTAGGTTTAAGTTTCCCAGACTTGGTAAGTAATTGCGGCAGTAATGAGTTCTTATGTCTTAATTTGGTCTGTTCCAGATGTTAACATCTAGATTGTTTGTTTTTCATTTTCCACCCCTCTGCATTTCCTTATAAAACAGTACATTTTTAACTGTTCTGATTTTTTATATGGTGTGTGTTTGTTTGTGTGTGTGTGTGTGTGTGTGTGTGCATGTAAGAAATCAGGAAGAAGTCGGGTGGGCAGGAAGTTTAAGATCTCAGTGCTATGCCAATTTGGCCAGTTTTGTCTGCTGGAGAGAAGCTGCAGAAGGACGAGTTTTACCTCCACAGAAGTCATACTGGTCTATATTTGCAAGATGGTGTGGTCCTAAGGAACATGCATTCAGGGCTGCTGGTGTGCTTCCCCTAAGGCAAGTTCCATATTGGTGGTCCTCTTTGAATGGGAAATAAAATCCCTGTGGCAGAGTTGGCTTTGCTGTACTTAACTCAACTTATTCCTCTCCTTTTAAAGGAGAGGAACTAGGGGAATGAATCCCCTCCTATAAACCAGCACAACTGAGTAACAGGAAAAGCTTGGCTTATACATCCAAGCTAATAAAGTAGTGTACTGATAGAATATATTAATAAGAACCTGCATTTTAGACCCAGCTGGTGAGCAGCTGGATGGCAGCTGAGATCTGGGATTGTTCTTCAACAGATAAGGGAGACCTTGCTCAAGGGAAGTGGTTCTCAAATTTTAGTGTGTATGGAAATCACTAGAGTGCTTGCTAAAAATGCAGATTCCATGGTCACAAGCCTAAGAATTCTGAGCCAGAAGAACTTGGATATAACCCAGAGATCTGCCTTTTTAATGAGCAGCCTCAGGTGATTCTGAGGCAGGTGGTGGGAAACCACATTTTGAGAAATACTGTTTCTCAGAGCTACTAATATCATCATTCAAGATCTTTAGCAGCTGAAAAAGTTAAATAGGCTTTCAACCAATCTTTTCAGTTGGTTTTTGACAGCTGAGTCCAATCCACAGCTGGTAAAGGGGCTGGATAATGACCAGAGATAGGTTTGATCCCTCGGGATAGAATGCTTAAAGTGGTTTGGGGACCTCTGTTTCTCTCCCACCAATAAGGGGATTGGACGGCTGCCACAGACTGGGGTGGAAATCCAGCTGGCACAAAACTTGGAAGACAATCCTCAGTGAGGCCTGGGTTCAATATCTAGCTGCTAAAGACCTTGGCTGTCCGCCTTATAGTGTGCAGTCAATCTCCAATTGATATAATGCTTTGATAACGTATGAGCAGCACGGGTTAAATCCAGAAACTGTAAAGTACTTAGATAAAAGTTCTAAGACCTAAAGTTTGGTCCCCAAATGGCATGGATCTTGGACAATATTTGGGAATGAATTTAATCCTCAAATAGTAAGAGTTTTGGATGTCAGGAATGAGGTCTGGGTTCAATCTCTTGTCATTAAAAAGCTTGGAAGACCCGCTTGGGGTCTGGTTTCAATCGTCAGATGGTAAAGAGTTCAAATGACAACAATGGTTTCTAGGTTCAAGTGAAAGCTGACAAACAGCCTGAAATAAACTGCAAGATCTGGGTTCAATCTCAAAATGCTAAGGGTTTAGATAATTGTCATGAGGAATGAGTTCAGTTTGGAAGATTCTAAAGTCTAGGTGAGGTAGCTAAGAATCTGCACCAGATGATTAGAGGCAACTTGTGTTCATGATCCATGTGGGAAAGGATTTAGACAGTGGCTTCTATTTTCAAATTATGAGATAGGGTGCCCAGATACCATTGATCCAGGGGTACACATTTAGCTAATGAAACAAGAAGCTTGAATTCCAGCCATGGAGTAAGAAAATATGTATACAAGTACTATGTCATGGACTAATTTTGCAAAAGAATACTATGGGACTTCTCCATATCCATAACTATGGAGATATAGGCACCAGGGCTGGGAATGTGATTCTTGAAATAATGGAACTCTTTTGCCATGACTTTTGCTGACAGAACGACTGTTTTATATGGCTACAAGAGCAGATGTCTGAAAAGCACTGAAATCTACGATGTGTGTTCCTAAGTAGGATGACAGCTGGCACCACTGCATAAAATCTTGTTCCTACTTTTACAGTTTCACTAATACTTTTCTTTCTGATTGTTCTGATTTATCAACAAACAGCAGTTCCTGGAAACTTTTAAAAGCATATTCAAATAGTCAAGAGGCAGGCAGCTCTCCAAACACCTCTAACAATCCATGAGGCTCTTTGAGAGACAAAAATGGAAATGATCCCTTAGAGAAGAAGCAAAAATCAAGTCATGATAACCAACTAGTTTTCTTCCTGCAGATATTTTTTCTTTGACCTGACAATTCAAGGTGATTTTTAAAAAGATGGCTTCATTAGGGAACTGGTTTAAAGCATGGATATATCTGCCAAAACCTTCCATACTTCTTAAATCTGAGCATGTTCTGAAGAATATTTTTTATGGAATAACCATGCTTCAGGATTCTGGAACATACTAGGCATTTGTTTTAAGACACTTATTGAAATAATATTGTTATTAATAGATAAGATTTATTTAGCACTTATTATATGTTAGGTACTGTATGAAATATCTACTAGGTTATTTAATCTACTAGGATATTATATCTACTAGGTTATTTAATACTTAACATGACCCTATAAAGGAGGTCCTGTTATTATCTTCATTTTATAGATAAGGAAACTAAGACACAGATGTTAAGAAAGTTTCCTAATATTACTGCTTAAGGCTACATTTCCCAGCACCCCTTGCAATTCAGTTGTAATCACATGATTAAATTCAGCCAATGAGAAATGTGAGTAAAAGTGATACATACCACTTTTGGGCGTAGACTTTTAAAACATCTGGTGCAATCACCAGATTTTTTATAACCTTGTCACAGTAAGCTTAGATGTCAGTGGTTCAGATGACATAATAAGATGAACAAGGATTGTTAACATGTTTCAATCAGACTTTAAGCAAGAAACAAGTTTCAATTGTGTGGAAGTATTTCCACAAATTTAAGATTTTACTGATTCTTTTAGTACCACTATGTTTAAAAAAATGTCAAAAAATAAACAATGTTGTCAAATTATAAGACACACACTTCCCCCTTCCCCCTTATTTCACAGATGTTGATTGTGGAAAAAAGGACAGGACTTAGCTTCTTCACAATGGGGACTCAGGCAGCAATTTCAAGAGGTTCTAACCACTTAAAGAGGGAGCAATATAAGCTTCAAAAAGGATATTAATTGCAACTGATAGGAACTCACAAAATATATTTAAATCCATTAATATATATTAATATAAACATATATAATTTATATAAATATATATAATATAATATATAAATATATAATTTATTTAATAAAAATATATTAAGTCTATTAGTCTATACATAAAAACCAACTGGTTAGGGTTCCTGGTTGGCTCAGTCAGTTAAGTGTCTGCCTTTAGGTGAGGTCATGATCTCAGTGTCCTGGAATAGCTGGGCTCCCTGCTCAGTGGGCAGTCTCTTTCTCCCTTTCCCTCCCCTTCCCCTGCTCATTCTGGTGTGCTTTCTCTCTCTTAAAAAAAACCAAAATCTTTTAAAAATTTTTAAAAATAGAAAACCGCATTGTCACCTTTCGAGGATGATAGAGACCAATTAATTATCTTGAAAAATGGTAAATAAGGGAAAAGAATCACTTATCCCATCCCATCTTTCCTGCATGGAAATCCTACTTATCCCACTTACCACTGATTAACCAGTAGATGTGGGAAACAAATTTTTATAAAAACATTCCAATTGATAAATTAAAAATAAATGACAGAATATCACCATTTTTGCAACCTCCAATGATTTAATTCATTTGGACACTGAGCATCAATAGCTGCTATCATCACAAAGAAGAGGGGCAACCAGACACCATGCCTTCTTAATGAAAACTAAAAACCATCTATAGACTTGTCCAGAGTGTAGTCTAAAGACATTGGAACCATTTCAAGGGATTTGTGAGGTCCTTACATTTCCAAATACATATCTGTGTGAGACCAGGTTTTCTTCACATACTTCAAATAAAATAATATACTGCAACAGATTGTATGCAAAAGCAGATATGATAATCCAGCTGTCTTCTATTAAGCCAGATAGTAAAGAGATTTGCAAAAAAAGTAAAACAATGTCATTCTTCTCACCATTTTTTCATTCTATAAAATACAGTTATTTATGATTTTAAAATGTTCTTTATGTTAACTTGAAATGGGTTTATTATTATTATTTGAATTATTATATACATATTTAAATTTCTCAGTTTTAATTCTGAATATGGAAAATATTGACAAATATGACTTAAGTCAACAAGTTTTTAGAGAGGCCTTCAAAAAATTTTAATGAAAGAATCCTGAAATTAAAATGCTTGAGAACTGTTGATTTTGCTAGATATCAAACCTGAGTCTGATAAGCCTCTAGATCCAACTGTCAATTTTCAGAAAATACAGAGGACAGAGAAACATGTTGAACTGCAACACAGTATGCAATCAGCACAAGTCAGGCTGTGGGAAACTCTACAGGTCAAATGCCCTGGATTCTTCCACAGACAAACTATAAGGAACAGAAAAGGATACAGGGAGAACTTACTAAAAGAGACTTCAAAACATTATTTTTTTTTATGGGCAAGACTATAATGTTTAAGGATATAGACTTGATGATAAAAGTATAAAGAAGTATAAGGAAGTGATTGCTGGAGCAATTACTGGGGAGAGAGGGAGGGAGGGAGTCAATAGGGTGGGGCATACTGAAGGAATTCGGGGTGACTAAAAACGTTTTACTTCTTGACGTTAGTATTGTTATAAAGGTGTCCAATTTATGATAACTCATCAAGCCCTGAAGAGTTCATCTTAGAATCAATAAGGTAGGGAAAGCTCCTGAGCCATTCAATCCTTTCCAGGACAGGAATGAGTGCAGAGCCTGTCTGCTTAACAATTATGCTACACTGATGGATGAGTTGCAACTGGAAAACACCACCTTTGAACTCTATATTTAAAAGAAGATGAGATACTAACCACATGCCTCTCAAGTTCTTATGTCTGTAACTCTAATCATAGGTTCTCACACCTTTTCTTTGGAATATAAAACCACCTTTAAAAATTAAGTAATGCTTCACGTATTTAGTCAACTGCCTGAGTTATAAAGTAATCTCCTGCCTCCTTCAGACTCTTCAAGATTCCATGCAGATCTCTAGCACAGAACCTGGAGTTCCTTGCTGTCTTTAGTCACTTAAAATCTACCCTTCTCCTTGCAGTAAATTAGCACAGGGCAGACTCTCAGGAAACCACTTACATAATGATCTGACAAACTTTCAAGTGGTTTCTAATAAAAAGTCACAGATTTCTGAGCCAGATGCATAGAAATCCATGTCATTTATTCTGTTCCTCCAACACTTACTTAGAGCCTACCTATTCTTATTTCATACACTTTTCTTAAATACTTGCTTGTCAGATTTATATGCTTATAGAATGTTAGAATTGACAAATTAGAAATGGAGAGGGATGAAGATAGACTGTCAATTCAGCAAGTGTATATTGTATATTATGTGCAATACACAGTTAAATAATGGAAGATAAAAATACATGAGATAAGAGATAACTCAAATCATAATTTTTTAATATTAGATAATAATAAAAACATACCTAATATTTATAGAGGGAGGGAGGGAAGGAGAACAGGAAGAAGGGAGGGAGTAATGAAAGGAAGGAAGGAAGGAAGGGAGGGAGGGAGGGAGGGAGGGGGTGATGAAGGGAAGGGCAAAAAAACAAAAAACAGACACTCTACCAAATTTTTTTTCAATATAGTATATGCATCAGTCAGAGTTCAACCAGAAGAAGTAGACCAGTAGAAGCTAGGTTTATTACAAGGTTTATGCAATTATGGGATCTGACCAACAAGTCTGAAATGCATAAGACAGGCAATCAATCAGTAAGGGCACAGACAAGTTGCTGTCCATTAGCAGAATTTCTTCTTCCCTCAGAAGTCCCAAACCTACTTTATAAGGCTTTTCAACTGATTGCATCAAACCCCTACCCAGATTAGGATGATTTCCCTTAAATAAAGTCAACTGATCACAAACTTCAATCACATCAATAAAATAACCTTAAAGCAGCACCTACATAGCATTAGTTTGAATAGCTGGGGACTTTAGCTTTGCCAAATACACCAAAATGCCTTCACAGTATAAGACAGCATTATCATTAATACCCATAGGTTGACTCAGCAACATTAAGAAATGTATGCATTATTTTCAGTCAGTGGTGACTCAGGAATTTTTGTGTTGGAGAGGCTTGGAGGCAGTAAGCTTGTTATAATGGAAGCTTCAACAGAATTTGCACTGTACATAAGGTTGAGAAATAACAACTGTCTATTTATTTCAATGAATGGGACAAGTACCAGAAAACAGTGGGAGGTCCTAAGGCTGCTATTCAGTGTTACCTACTTGACACTATTGCTATTTCCTTGGCACTACTATTAATTCCTTTTTTCTATCCATAACAATAAAAAGATAAAATTCAGAGAAAACACCAAAATCAGGATAGTCATTACCTCATGAGAGAGAAGAAATTGAATCTGGGAGGGGTACAAAGAAAGCTTAAAGTATAAGTAAAGTTTTGTTAAAAAAAAAAAAAAAAGATCTGAAACATATTTGAAAAAAATACTAATATTTGACAAATCTGGGTACTAGACACATGGATATTAATTGTATTATTCTCTACATTATTCTGTATGCTTAAACTATTTAATAATATATTAAAAGGCATCAGGAAAATATATTACATATTTCAGACAATTTCCTCTCAAAAATAGTTGAAACTGTCCCTAAAACTGCAAGTTGAAGTATTTTTTCTCTTTAATCTCCCATAACAGTTTGTATCTCTCACTCACATTTCAAATCCTACTGTAATTGACTTTCAAGTCATACCTGGATTTAAATCCCAGCTCCATAAGTTACTAATTCAATGACCATAGACAAATTACTTTATTCCTTTGAGCTTCACTTTCCTAATCTGTAGAGATAATAGTGTTTATCTCACCTTTTCATTATATAGATTAACTACATTAAAATTCAACAATAATGTACATATAGTGTGACACAGAAGAGCAGCATGCATTGTATTGTTTCTGCCTACCTTGTGACATAATTATCTTTTTACATTTTTATCCTTTTAGAGAAGGATCCAGGCCTGATTCATCTTTATACTCCTCACAGCACCTAGCACAGTGCTACATGTTCAAATGATTATAAAAGAATGTGGGAAGATACCCATTTCCCTATTTACCCATGCTACTGGCTTCCAAAACCCTCAGCTAATCTATGAGCAGAGCTCTCCTGACAACTCACATAGAGGCACATCTGTGGATCCCCTATATAGTCTTCACCTGGCTAGAGGACTTTGGAAATTTATGATTTCCTTTATATTTAAAATTCATAAACCATCTAGAGAGTTAATATAAAACCATAATACATCAGTTCTAGAAATAGGCCAATGAAAAATATGTGATTCATATTTTACTACAGTATGTCTTTACTAATGTAGGTAATGAGCCATATAAAGAACATCCACTTCATTCATCTAGACATAATTAAAATACAGAAACTTTATAAATTAAAGGCCAAAACCAAAGCCATGCAACATTAAGACTGAAAATTTGAATGCAGAAGTTAGGAGAGGTAATTTTCTCATGTTACTGATGTCTAATAACTCAACTCACATAGCTCGGCTATTGCATTTAATATTAGTTTTGAAGCTCTAAACTCTTACAGATTCAAACCCTTCACAAAACTGCACCAGTAGTCTGTTCTTAAAAGATAAAATGGATATTTAAAAAAATGAATTATAAAAAGGTAAAACTTTTGTAATCAAATTCATCATTCATCTCTTGAGTGTAATAGAATATCTATGATATTTAAGACACCATCTTAATTTCTAGGATAAATTCAAAGATAAAGTGATCTGGAACCCAATCCATCAGATTCTTACAATTAAGTAAGAGAGCTAGGACATACACACAAATAAGTGACCCATGCAAAGTATAAACAAAGTGTCATCTGGGCTTTAAAAAGGGGGAATTTACTTTCTACCGGAGGAAGAGGTGATAATAAATTAAAAATTTCAAGAATGACACTTAAGATCATCTTCCAAAATCAGGAAATAAAGTAACTAATTACATTTAAAAATATTTTACAAAGCCTCTTAATACCCTTTTATCTATTCAATCTATCCCTCCACCCACCTTCCCTCTGACAACCACCAGTCTGATCTATTTGAGAGTCTTACCGTGGTTTGTCTCCTTATTTCTTTGTTCATATGTTTTGTTTTTTAGATTCCACATATAATGAAATCATATGGTATTTGTCTTTCTCTGACTAATTTAACTTAGCTTATACCCTCTAGGTCCATTCATGTTGTTGCAAATGGCAAAATCTCATTCTTTTTATGGCTAAGTAGTATTCCATTACACACATACACTAACTCCACATCATCTTTATCCATTCATCTATCAATGGACACTTGGGTTGCTTCCATATCTTAGCTATTGTAAATAGTGCTGTTATAAGAATGCACATACTTGCACTTATCAAATAAATAAACCATGGAGATGAAAAGTACAAAATACAGAATATGGTCAATAATACTGTAATGCATTGTATGGTGACAGATGGTGACTACACTTATCATGGCCAACACCGTGTAATGTATAGAATTGTAAATCAATATGTTGTGCACCTGAAATTAATATGATGTATATCAATTATCCTTTAATAAAAAAGTGATCACTGAAAAAATATACATCTGCATTTAAAGATGTACATTCTTTTTTTTTTTGCCTTTATTCTTTTAATTTGAATTTTGTTAGTTAACATACAGTGCAATATTGGTTTCTGGAGTAGAATTTAGTAATTCGTCACTTAACATACAACACTCAATACTGATCACAAGTGCCCTTTTAATGTCCATCACCTATCTAGCCCATCCCCTATCCACCTCCCACCATCAACCCTCAGTTTGTTCTCTATCATTAAGAGTCACTTATGGCTTGTTTCCATCTCTTTTTTTTCCTTTCACCCTTCCCATATGTTCATCTGTTTTCTTCTTAAATTCCACATATGAGTGAGGTCCCAAGGTATTTGTCCTTCTCTGACTTATTTCACTTAGCATAATACACTCTAGCTCCATCCATGCCATTAAAATGGCAAGATTTCATTCTTTTGATAGCTGAGTAATATTCCAATGTGTACATATACACCACATCTTCTTTATCCATTCATCAGTCAATGGACATGCAGGTTCTCTTCATACTTTGGCTGTTGTTGATAATTCTGCTATAAACATCAGCGTGCACATACCCCTTCAAATTTGTATTTTTGTATCCTTTGGGTAAATACCTACTAGTGTAAGTGCTGGATCATAGGGCAGTTCTATTTTTAATGTTTTGAGGAACCTCCAAACTATTCTCCAGAGTGATTGCACCAGTTTGCATTTCCACCAAAAATGCAAGAGGGTTCCCTTTGCTCCACATCCTCGCCAACACCTGTTACTTCTTGTGTTATTAATTTTAGCTATTCTGACAGATATGAGGTGGTATTTCATTGCGGTTTTGATTTGTATTTCCCTGATGATGAGTGATGTTGAGTATCTTTTCATGTGTCTGTTAGCCATCTGGCTGTCTTCTTTGGAAAAATGTCTCTTCATGTCTTCTGTCCATTTCTTAACCAGATTGTTTTTTGGGAGATTTTGTTTGGTAACTTCTTTATTGATTTTGGATACTAACCCTTCAATATTGGATATGTTGTTTGTAAATATCTTCTCACATTCCATAGGCTGCCTTTTAGTCTTGTTGATTGTTTCCTTTGCTGTCCAGAAACTTTTTATCTTGATGAAGCCCCAACAGTTCATTTTTGCTTTTGTTTTCCTTGCCTCCTGCAACGTGTCTAATAAGAAGTTACTACAGCTGAAGTCAAACAAGTTTCTTCCTGTGTTCTCCTCTAAGATTTTGATGGATTCCTGTCTTACATTTAGGTTTTTCATCCACTTTGAATTCATTTTTGTGTACAGTGTAAGAAAGTGGTTCAGTTTCATTCTTCTGCATGTTGCTGTCCATGTTTCCCAAAACTATTTGTTGAAGAGACTGTCTTTTAAAATTAAGGACAATCTTCACTTCCATTTCATTTTTTTTGCAAATAAAGTTATTGGAGCTTGAAATATTCAGTGGCTTGTTCAAGATCCTACAGCTGGTGAACTTAAAGTCAAGTTGTTTTATTTCACGTCCACTGTTCACTCCAGTAAACAAATGATCTCTGATTAAGAAAACCTCCTATCAGGATAGAGTAAGAAGTCATTTACAAGGAAAAGTGAATTAATAGGTCAGCTAAGATGGATTATCTAGTAAGTAAAGGAGAAGGGAAGAAAATATGGTTGAAAATAGGCAGGGGCAGATGGTAGGTCTAGAAGAACAAGGTATTGTGCCTGGACTATATCCTGAGATGTTAAAAAGTTCTGAACATAGTGTGCCATGAGTTATGAAAATAGGAAGGGAGAATAAACATGACAGCACACAGTGAAAATGGATGGGAGAGGTGATAGGCTAGAAGCAGGGACAGAAGTTGGGAGCTATTTCAATACATAGGAGAGAGATAATTAGGGCTTGGGCTAGGGTGATGACAGTGGAAACAAAGAAGAGGGGGACAGAGACTCTGCAGGGTTTGAAAACCAACTGGATTTGGGAGAAGAAAAAAGAAAAAGTAACATTTACAGATGACTCCAAATGTTCAAGTCAATGTTTAGTCACACTGAGGCCATACGTGAGAATGGTTAAAGACATTAGCATGTTTGGCCCAGAACTAACAAAATGAAAGGAAGTCTTGATAGCCATGTTTACTTGAAGGTCTGTCATGTTTAGAGGAAAAATTTTTATAACGTACAGTATATAGCACTGTATTCATCATAATTATTAATTCATGTCATACTGTAATTATTATTTAGTTAACTAATTAACACTTATAACTCAAACCCAACACAAGAAATAATACTGGTAATGACATACATTTGCCTATATGCTCCTTCTCTATCCTTCTCTATACCTCTCTGATAGTAGTTATTCTAAGGTTTTTTGTTTATGATTCCCTTAGCTTTTCTTTTTTTTTAATTATGTAATTTTATTTTTTTTCAGTATTCCTAAATCATCATTTATGAACCAAACCCAGTGCTCCATGCAATACGTGCCCTCCATAATACCCAGCACCAGGCTTGATCAGACATATATTCTAAAAAGTATATTTCTTAGTTTAAGCTATATTTAGCTTCATATAAAATATATCATGACTTTTTATACTCATGCTTCAATAATCTTCTGGAACTCACTTTTTTCACTCAATAGTATTGCTAAGGTTGATCCTTACTTCTGTGTAGCTACAATGTACCTGTGAAATCATACTGTCTTTCCCCCAGAATTGCATCTGTGAGTAAAAAAGGGACCACAATTGCTCCTCCTGAGCACATCCTCCATAAGGATTCCTTTTTCAGTAATTCTCATGTACTAGGCTAATGTGAGAGTTGTTAAGGAGATGAAAAAATTACATTGTCTTCTCCAATAGAATGAAAATTCATGATTTTTGGCAGGGCTTAGTCTTCCTTATTCACTGTAGAATTTCCTTGCTTGGCTTATAATAGATACTCAAGAAATATTTACTCATGTACACTGAAGCAATGGGAACTAGTACACAGAAAACATCAGTGATACAGGATAGAGTAGGTCATCAGAAGATTTTTATGCACTTACGTAGGAGCCACAACACAGTGCATACTCCAAGTTCACCATGGCTATGGTCTCTGCCTCCACAAGTTTTCTCTTATAAGGGACAGTATCCTGTTGGATGAGCTGGTTCTGGTTGAGTCTGCCAAACTATTTGCTTCATTATTTTATAGTCCTATCAATGACATGAAGTTGGAGTCATTGAGATTTACTATCTCTTCTAACATAAAATTTTATATTAGAATGTAAAGGAAATGGTTGATAACTGGAAGGAGAATATGATACAGAACACAATAAATTCTTAGTTATGACCAAACTGAAGTGAAACAATGATACAGCTAATTCAAAAGTTATAGGCATTTGGCTTTAGGATTTGGGCACTTATGTTTGAACGGTTCCCAATCTAGGGAAAGGGAATTCATATGTCTTGGTTCTAAAGCCTCCTCATGATGATTTTACTGCCTGGTGAGGAAAGGTAAATTAAATATTAAATATTGAGTCTTCTGACTCAATTTTAGATACATACATTTTTTCTATTTTTATAAAATGTTATTACCTCAATTCTAATTCTAGCTAAAGATGAATGCTCTTTCATTCTTAGGATGGCAGTTACATTGGAAAACAGAAATTCCTTGGTTCTTGTAAGGAGTAACCAATAGCAGGGGCTTATTTAAATAAGGCATTAATTGACCTGATTCTATTTCCAAGTTATGTGACCTTAGGCAAGTCACTTTACCTCTCTGGGCCTAAGGTTCTTCATCTGTAAACTGAAAGTAGACTATATGATTTCTGAGATGTTTTCCAACTCTGATATTCTCTGGATTCATAAGTATAAAAGAAGGGGAGAGAAGCTTCCTCAGAAGTCTTCTGCAGAATTAAAGCCTTCCTTAAAAACAACTGAGGATTATGGAGTAGTTGTCTCTAGATTGCAAGAATCTTCATTTAGAATTGTTTATGTTGGGGTGCTTGGGTGGCTCAGTGGGTTAAAGCCTCTGCCTTGACTCAGGTCATGATCCCAGGTCCTGGGATCGAGCTCCGAATCTGGCTCTTTGCTCAGCAGGGAGCCTGCTTCCCTCTCTCTCTCTGCCTGCCTCTCTGCCTATCTCTGTGAAATAAATAAATAAAATCTTTTAAAAAAAAGAACTGTTTATGTTTTAGGGTTTTGGGCTATGCTTGAATTTATGATATTAAGCTATTCATTTTCTTAACTGGTTTTGATAATTATTTAAATTATAGTAGTACATCCAACATAATTTCCTTAGGCCTAGATAAAGCGATTGAAGAATTTTTTAAGTTTAAGAATTTATCAAGTTTTGATGTGTATGCAGAAAATTTCAGAGACAGAGAAAAATATTGATGAAATGAAAAAGTCAGCACCATGGAATAGCAGTAATCACAGATTCAATGCACTTGAACCCAGTTCATACCAGAGTATCAATTAGCCAAGTGATCTTGGGAAGATTACTTAGCCTCTGAGAACTTCAGCATTTACTGTCTTTTTTAAAATGATTTATTTTGGGGGGCACCTGAGTATCTCAGTCAGTTAAGCATCTGTCTTTGGCTTAGGCTGTGATATCAGGGTCCTGGGACTGAGGCCCACATTGGGCACCCTGCTCAGCGGGGGAATCTTCTTCTCCCTCTCCCTCCCTTCCCCCCACCCAGCTCATGCAGGGAAGGTAGAGGAGGGAGAGAGAGAATCTCAAGCTGACTCCACACTGGGTGTGGAGCCAGACACAAGGCTCGATCTCACAACCTTGAGGTCAGGACATGAGCCAAAATCAAGAGTCAGATGCTTAACCGACTGAGCCACCCAGGAACCCCAGCATTTCACTTCCAATAATAGCTACCTCATATTAAATATACACTATGTACTGGGCATTAGATAGGTTTACATTACATATATACTTCTAATATTTAATCTTTACCACAAGTCCTGAAAGTAGGTATTACTATTCCCATGGTACAGATGAGAAATCTGAAACTTAGATTGCTGACATTACCTGAGAACCCCAAGATTCTTTTTCTAGCCTTTTGACTGAAAACCCCAACTTCCTTCCAGTGCACTTCTCCATTAGCAAATTACATCAAATCAAGAATATTTATTTCTATTATATGCAAGATAAGGCAAATGTTAATGCCAGTAAGATTCTAACTTCTGAAGACATTGCCAAGTGTGACAGAAATGAAATGGAGGTAACTTTTAAAGTTGCACCTGGGAAGGGATAGGTAGTAAGGGATGGCTAGAAACCAGGGAGCAGCCTCAGAACTAGGTGGGGATGAGGAACACATGGAGAAAAAGAAACAGAAAACAATTTGCCAAACGAAGCCAGGAGCACGGGGTCAAGGCAGGAGAGCTCATTACTTTTACTCCTCTCAGCCCACTCAAGTCAATGCTGCAGTGCTAGAGACTGGGTGAATAGCCTTAAGATGACTTTCAACATCAGTTTCTCATCTCCTTTTACTGTTTCTAATAATTAGGTGGTAGCAATGATGCCATCTTTGATGGTATCTATCTCCTGTGTAAATCTCTCTACTCAGAGCACCACCACATTTATTTAGCAAATCACAAAGTTTTGGGTTAAAAGACCAACATGTGAGGATAGAGAAATGGGCAGATTTTCTTGAGAAGATAATAATCTCTAGAGGCCACTCTCAAGGAGACATTCTAAAAGTGTTATAAGCAATGGCAGCATTTTATGTTTTCCATGGTGACCACTTTGAGGAACAATCCTCACTTGGATGCATAAATCCTGTTCTTGGTCCAGTTGTCTTGTTTTCTTTCTGAGTGAGCCTCATTATATTCCAGTCACACCTGGTGTGTGTCTCTGATGTGGCTGTGAGTAGGCTGAACAAGGGACTTCCCGTCTACTCTCCAGTGTGTCTTGGCCAGTGCACGGTGTGTCATAGACTAACATACGTTTGGGAACTGGGTCATTTGCAGGCTGAAGGCAGCTGGAATCTTTAGAGCACAGGCTCCTATTGATTGTCTTGGGACTGCTCAGTAAAGGAATCAGAGCTTGTAATTACCAGTAGTTGTGTTTCCCAACCAAGAGGAATTCTTTTCCATTCCGTGTATTTCCCCCTTGAACAGATGCAGAAAAAGGGGCCTTAGGCCTGGCATGTGGTGTGAGATTTCTGTTTCCTATCAAGCAAGATAACTTTACATATTCTCTTCAGGCTAGAACTTATTCACCATCAGATGTGTTTTTGTCATGGCTGATTCTACAGAGAAATATATTATTATAAACTTACTGATAGAAAATGTTTATTTTGTCTATATAGAGCTTAAGAAGAAAATACCTGGATAAAAAGCTGGTACCAACATTTGAGAATTTAAAAAAAGAACAAATCAAAGTTGAAATTTTTGATAGCTATGTAATACCTTGCTTGCCTACTTCCTGGGATCACTATAGAGATGTATTTATCTAAAAAATGCTTTGATAAGCAAAATGTTCTGTTTAGATCTAACATATTATTTCTTGACTAGGAAGAAAATTAAACCTAATGACTTTACTGACCATGTTCATATATGAATTATTTTAAGTTCTCTTTTGATAATTACATTAAGAAATATTGAGGGGTGCCTGGGTGGCTCAGTCAGTTGGATTTCAGCTTAGGTCATGATCTCATGGGATCTCAGTGGGAAGTTTGCTTCTCTACTTCTTCCTCTCTCTCTGCCCCTCTCTCCACTCGGACAAGTGCACTTTCTCCCTCAAAATAAATGAATAAATCTTTAAAGAAGAGAGAGAGATATATATTCAATTAAAACTTCCACCTCTTTCAAATAGAACACTCTTTAGCATTAGTTAGAACTTCAAAAAGCATGATAGCTATTTTATTTTCAGATTTCATGTTTTGGATTTTTGGAACAGAAAACATAAAGCAGGTGATATAGCAGTTGTTATATTACCCGGAACTGATGGCTTAAAATTAACAAGAAATAATTTTTAACTTTATGAGTTCAAGGAACAGAGACTGGAAAGTAAAGGTACAAGGGTATTACTGTCTAATTAACCAGCTCCTACAGGCCAGAAATTGTGTTATACCCACATTTGAACATGCCAATTCTAACAGACTCCTACATTCCTTACATGGTAAATCAATGTAGAAGAAGTCTGAAATACCTATAAAGTTTTATTTCTTAATCTTTTTGAATACATGTTCTGCCAGCCAAGAAGAGTTTTTGAGTTTTAGTTTCTGTTATTTTACTTATGGAAATAATGTTTTTTGCTTTTCAAATATAACATTAAAATATTGAATGTACCTTTTCAGACTACTCATATGACATTCTACCAATGCATTCTAAAGTGTCTCAGAGGCTTCCCCAAGTCACCAAGAATAAGTACTCTGGATGAATATAGGAGACAAAATTTTTAGGGCCCAGGATGACTATGTGATTTAAACAAGAAAGGTCAAACAACTAGTATGTACTAGATCTGGGATTAGGATTCAAGATTACTAGATCTTTTAGTTCTGCTACGCTACTTTCTGCACTTGGTTATATATTTCTTTTTCAACACAGCCTGGATTTTGAAGTTCAGATGAAAAAGAACCTGGAAACCCAGCATAAGGCTGTATGTAAGTATGCTCAGCATGGACATCTCCCTTGCTATGTAGATCTCCTGCACATATTTTGTTGCTTTGTCTAGAAAACCCAGGAATGGGGTAGCAACTGTTAGAGGTATCACTGGAATAACCAATCTACAATTCAAACATCTCCATCATTAAGGAAAAAACTTCCAGTAAAACCTGAAAAATCAAAAGTTACTGAAACTCAAGCCAACAATCAGATTTTTAAAAACAAATAAAAATGAGCTTCCCGAAGGTAGCTAACAAACTGCTGTAATGACACATTGTTTTAAATGACAGGGTTCATACCAATGAGTGCAAGAGATGAAATCTGTAATGTCCTGTACAAGTCAGAGAGTGTGTATCTGCAGATGCAAAACAACCTAGAGAAGTTTCAAGCAAGCATAAAATACAGAGGAGGAATATGGCTGAAGTTAGTGCAAGCATATCCTTAACAGTCTGGCACAGTTGCCTCTTCAATTCACCATCCACCTTTGGATTCAATAACAACATTTGATAAGAAATACAAACTCCAGATTGTTAAGAGGTTCCTAGAGGTATGTGAATGTGGAATTAAGAATGGAATCTATGACCCCTTGCCTTTCAGTCAGACATGGATCATACTGCCTCCCAAAATGCACTAGATAACTCCTTTACTTCTAGTCACAAATAACAGCCTATTTATGGTATACCTGCTATATGTCAGGCACTTGCTAAGTACTTCATATTATCTCATACAATACTTACAACAATGTAGGATGTATTTATTATTATCCCCATTTTATAGTGAAGGGAATTAAAGCTAAGAAATGCTAATAAATGGCTGAGCTGAGGTTAAACCCAATTTGCCTAAACACTAAAGCCTGTGATTTTAACTACTACTCCAGATACTGCTACTGGATTTCACTTTCTGTGCCATTTTGTTGGCACAGAAAATGGTACTGGGAATTGGACTGGGAATACATTCTTGTATTCTTAGGCAAAGTGTGACCTCAACTAGAAAAAGAATTGTGATGATTGATTCATGTGTGCTGTAAGGGGTGATAAGTGGTAGCAGTGAAATACACATCAGGTATGTGCCAATGCTACCCAGCTAATGCTTCCTCTATGAAATATTACTCTCTCTACATATGGTATGTGATCTACTCTGTATACCAGCTTATGTCATGTCTACATGACCACATTTTGCCAAATGATTATCAGAATACTTGGTTTGTCAACTTAACAGAATTTCCTTAATGAGTACTTTATTAGGACAGCCAACCTGTATGATTACTGTATTTAAGGGAAACAAGGACCAGCCTTGATTTCTCTATAAAAATGTGATAGCTCAACTGAGGTAGCAGAACAAGAGAAATCAGCATAGTAATTTTATAAATGTTAATAAGCCTTTATGCACTAGCTAGATGTTTTCTATGCATATCATTTATAAAATGATTACAGTGAAAAATAGAAAAAGATTAAGACTAAGATGAAGCTGATTTGTCCACAGTGAAGGAATTAATTCAAGATTTGAAACTAAAAATGAAAATAGACTGAGTCGAAGTAAGCAAACGGATTAAAAACTAAGAAAGGGTAAAAAGGGCAGTAAGGTTAAAGAAAGAGAACCCAATCAAAGTTGGAAACTCATAAAAGTCGTATTTTACTCTAAAGAAAGGATTATTTACTCACCACTTATATTCTGGCAATTTTTATCACTGTACCACAACAGATGGATCTTGCAGATACAAGGAATAGAACATACACTTCACAGGCCATGGAAATGACTGAGAGTGCCCAAGTCCTGAGACCTGGGCAGGAAACTCAGGTCCTTAGCATTCCTTTTTTTCCAACACATGCCTTTAGGAGCAACACAGTCTTACCTGCTAAACTCTACTAAGATGAGAAAGTACTAAGTGCACTGAAGATTTTTCCTGTACCCTCTTCTCTTCCTCTTCACTCTGTGTTCCTTTCTGTCCTTCCCTTTGCTGCCTTTCCTTCCCCTCTTTGCTCTTTCTTTCCTCTTACAAGACGTTGTTGAGAACTTAGTATGTTCCAAGAACCTTGGGTTTACACAAATGAATCAGATTCACTCTCTGCCATTCCAAGGCTCACAGTCCATGGGGGAGAAGAAAAATAACCTAGTATAATTTTACAGCACTTTACAAAACACTTTCTTAGACAGGGCAGGGAATTACTATCTTCCTTTTCAAATGAAACAAGTGAAGTCCAAAGAGGTTAAGTGAATTTTCCAATATCAACACTTTTATTATAGAATATGGGTAATAAACAAGAGGTAGAAAAGGAACAAATGAATGAAAAAAAAGTGAAGGATACTCTCTTTCCCTCCCAGATAAGTAAATTCCACCACAGGCTACATAATTAGTATGCATATACTTTGATATAAGTGTACACAAACACACATACACACATATAAAAACATGTATGTAAATGATAACCCTTGGTATATTTGAAAGTACTCTGCACCCTGCAAAAGACTAATAAGCAAGTATAAATTGGCACCACTATTACACAGAATCAGAGTAAATAAAAAGCAAAAGAGTAAGCTAAGATCTGAAATATCTAGCAACCATTCTTCTGCTTCCAAAAAATAATACATTTCCAGGTTTGGGAAACCTAGCTGGGCTGATGAGTTCTAAAAATAATGAATGAATGAATGAATGAATGAATGAAGTCTTCCAAGGTAGGAAAATACTGGATTTTCCTACCTTGGAAAATCAGGAAGTTAAGGAACAGATTCACCAAAGGCTTTGGAAAACCAGGAAGTTAAGGAACAGATTCACCAAAGGCTTTGGAAATGAAACTCAAGACTTTAATACAACCATAGGATCTTCTAAAGTGGAAAAAAAATGAGAACTAGAAAGTGGGCAAACTTATTCTTCTTTCTCAATATATGGATAAATGTAATTATTTGATAATTCACTATTAGTTGAAAAATAAAAAATAATAAGAAAACTGAATTCAAAAATATGTGTTCTTCTTTGATGTATGAACCAATGAATTCAAATATACCATGACATCCCTTTTCTAAGAAGGGCTAGTTTGATAGAAGTTGATGATAGAGAAGTTTCCTGATAGAAAAGGCCTCTCTGTACTACACAAATCATCCCATATGGAGTGGATTGCACATTCCAAGCCCTTATGTAAGTGACGAATATAGCTTAGAAGTGATGAGGACAGAATTAGTAAAAGGAGTTCTGGCAATTTTAGAAGAAGCAATTATCTGTAACAAATTGGTAGACTACATTGCTTACTAGGAGGTAGGTATTATGCCAAATGAGTTAGAATTATTATTTTAATTCTCCCAATAAGCCTGTAAAATGGCTATTATCACTGTCATTTTATTAGGAAGAAATCTCAGAGAAGTTGAATAACTTTCCTAGGTAAAACCATATAGATTTTGCTTTTCCCTTGTCTTGTCTTCCTGGAGATCTGAAAGAAATAGATAGTGATTCAGCAGGTGAACCAGAAAGGTAGACTAGAAATGACTCTAAAATTTAGGGTTTATAAATACATATCAAACTGAGGTGGCAATGTAACTAAAACTAAATATCTGAAGCTCATATAGTCTGTGTTTTGAGATTGACTTACATAATGATAACAAGACTTCAACAGTCAACCATATATGTTGAGTTGAGGTAAATTTGGAAGGGAAAAGGTACCTCAGGAGAGATATCCATGTGATCCAGACCTTATATAATCTTAGGATATGAAACCTGAAAAGGTCTTGATGACAGAGGCAGAGACTTACCTGAGACTTAGCTTCACTGAAAAGAGGAAGTCTTGAATTTTAGTGATGCTATTGTTGCTGCTGTTTCTCTCTGGAATGCCTAAATGTCATTTTCTACTTGTCCTTAAACTCCTGCTGCATAGATATCTACAAAGCGGAAAGGTTTTTACTTTTTTTCTTTCAACACAAAGCCAGAAAAGTGTTGTTCCTCAAGAAAAATATGTCCCATAACCAACTCAAGCCTCTCTTGTAGCATCCTCCCAGATCCTTCCATTCTTCTCCTTTCTGAAAAAAGCAAGTATCTCTCACTCGAAACAACACTTTCTCTGTAGTTTCTCCCTGGCTTTTCACCACTTTGGTCTTTGTTCCTAGATTTCTTCACATTTTGAAGGATTCTTTCTTTAAAAAGTTCTGTAATCCTACATTCATCACCTTTAAAGCCTAGCTAGAACGCTGGCTCCTTGAGGTCATTTAGACAAAGACTAAATTAGTTTTTATTTTAATTGTACTTAGTTCCACTTCCAAGAGAGTTTCTATAGGGGATCAGACCAATTATTTCTGGAGTCCTCACCTCTACACCACCAAATCCTAAGTAATCAGAATGACCTAGTCAAAGCCATTTTGGTAAGGTTTCTCCTACATTGTTTTCTAAGAGAACTGTGAGAAATAGATGCTGTGATTAGGAGGTAAACCAGGAAATAGAGATGACAAATAGCTCTAAATTTAGAGTTTATGATGAATCATCCATGTCAACAAGACTGATGTCCGCTATAGTAGCCCCCATTTTCATTTACACTGGAAGAACTAATCCTCTTTAAATGAAGACTTCGTAAACCTTATAACCTTGCATCTTTTCTAATAACCTACAAACTGAAGGAAGAAACCAAAGAAATAAATTGAGAAAAGTAAGATGAGGTTTCTACCTGCCACTAGAGAGCTGCTAACTTCCTTGAACAAAAGCTGAGTTTTTTATATGCATATAACATTCATTGGATCACTTATTTACTTAACAGCTTCAAAGCCCTCTGCTGGGCTATATGTTGTCTGGCTGAACTAAAAAAAAAAAAAAAAAAAAAAGAATAAGAAGGTTTAAAATGTAAATTAAATACAAATGGCAAAATCCACATATCTGAATAATTACAAATGAAAGTCACAGAGACATTTTCATAAATATCTTTGTCATTAATCTTCTCTGAAAAAGTCTTATGCAATAGACTATGGAAGACTGAGCCATTTTATTCTCACAGCTAAATGAGAAGGAACAGCAAAAATTCCCTAAAAGTTCTCAGCAGTTGGGCTTCTAAAGAAAACAAAGACAAAGGGGAGATGCTTTCCATGCTGCCTGTGATAAAGCCAAGTAAGTCATTGAAGCAAGTTGTTCCATTCCTCTCCAGAGAAGCAAGGTGCTTCAATAAACAAAACTCCCTGAGATCTGAGTTCTAACTCAAGTTCTCCCAGTCAGTGTTACTGCACTTGGTGTTGACAGTAGACAAAAATAGAGCTTCCCATCTTTATCTTTTTCTTTCTCTTTTTTTTTTTTTTTGGGTCAACTCTCCCTATTACCTCTTCTTTCCTTTCATATCCTCTCCTTTCCACATATATCATTAGGAAAAATGTTTTGGCATAGTGAGATGACATGGTTTAGAGTACAATGGCCAAGAAGCAGTTAAATTGCTGTCTCCCTTATGAGCCCACTGTACCCATAATAATATCTTCCTCAGCACAAACTATTCCATACATTTGGAACTTGAAAGTATATATAAGAGAGCTCAAACAAAATCCAGAGCAGAATCCAGAGCAGTTAGAAAGAGGCAGTTTATGATCGTATGCCAGAAGAGATGGTCTAACTCTACTTCTAACTGCATGACTTTGAGCCACTCATGTATTTGCTCTGAGCTTCAATTACTTGATCTGTAAAATGGGACTAAAGATCCTAACTGTCTCACATATGAGATATGTGCAATTGTTCTGTAAATTGTGGAGTGCTAGACAAGTGAAAGGCGATAGTTTTATCTTCTTCATTTTCCTTCCGGTCTTTTCTCTGATTCTAAGTGGGTTAATCAGAAAAAGCTAGACAATAATCATGACTTATGTATCTTAATAAATTTTTAAAAGTATATTAAGAAAAGCAATTTGGAGTAACATAACAAGAAAATGTTTCCCCCTTTCCTTTACCTTGAGAATTAAAGATCATAACAACAAGAATGAGAATTTAAAAGTAAAGTTTTCCTGAATGTCCTCTGTTCTTTCTCTTAATTTTCTCTTGACTGCTTTCCTTATATTGCACATTTCATGCACACTTTACATCATAATGACTATTTTATGAGTTAATGATTCTTTTATGAGAAATGGTTTACTGTGTAATCAAGCAGAGAGAATTGTCTCAAGGTTCACTTATAAGAAATGCAATTATGAATTGCTAAATGTACTACTTACATAGAGAAGATTGAAATCTGATTTTTTTTTGTTTTTTTGATTTTTAAAATGTATTATTAATCATAAATGTCAACATTTCTTTGCTTGTCAAGGCCAACTTATGACATTTCTACTTCATTCATGGAACAAAATGACTCCAAAGACCTAGTATCCTAGTGATCTATAATTGAGGGTAAATTTCTTTAACTGGAATTTAGCAAACATTTATGAACCTACTGCTACACACAGGCAGTATGATGGGGGGAAGTAAGTAAGGACAAAAATGAATTATAGATATAACTGCTGCCTTCAAGGAAGTAAAATTCTAGAAGACAGAAAAGAGAATGACATACAACATATATCGAGTATACCGAGAAACATGAAAACCAGAATCCATGGGCACTAAAGAAGGAGGGACCATTCACTACTAATGAAGAGAAAGACAAACAAGCTTTTTATATTTGTTTTATAGGAAGTTATTCAAAATCACTGAGGTTCTTATATATAATATTCACTTACATTAACCAATAAAACTTAAAAAAGAAATTTATCTATTCAACATCTTTAAAAGTTCTAGTGTCAACCCAATGGACTGTTGATGTCTTCTTAGAATACAGAAAGCTTCACTCCCATCCTTGTGACAAGAAAAAGCCAGGTACTCAACCAACTTTCTTCTCAAGCTCATCAGAAATCTGAGAACAACAAACTAATCTCAAAGACATGCACCTCCAAGCAGAGATGGGATACCTGTACTTGTTTACCCTGGGCACAGCATGGAAGTAGGAGATGCCAGACATCATACAAGCTTATAAGAACCAAACTAAAAAGTTCAACAGCTTGAAAAAGGCAGAATGTGGACTACAGAACCCCTGGGAGTCTGAGATACAAAGGGAGTTTTGCATGAGGGAGGGTTTCAGAGGGGAGGGGTGTGGAGGGATGGGTTAGTCTGGTGACAGGTGTTAAGCAAGGCACATGTTGTAATGAGCACCAGGTGTTATACGCAAATAATGAATCATGGAACACTACATCAAGAACTAAAGATGTACTGTATGGTGACTAATGTAATAAGAAAGAAGACAAAACAAAAAAAAAAGGGAGTTTTGCATCCATTTGCAGCTTCTTCTCTCTGAATCTCATTGGGTATACATTAAAATGATTGGGGTGGGGCAGGCAGGAGGGCAGGGATGAGGGAGAGGGAGAGCTGTATTTGGTGGATCAAGCCTGGAAGAGATGGGGTAAGGGTAAGAGAGGAAAATAATAGTCATTCCAGAATCCAGGTTCTTTTCCTGTCTTCTCTAAGGTACAAAAGCTCTAAGCTGCTAGGAAACTGGAAGCACACTCTATCATTATCAGGGCACTGTTGAAAACACATTGTAATTGAGGGAGAGAAACAGAAATGGAAAAAACCCACTACAACTGTGAGTAGGGCAGGAAACAATCCTGGGCCCAGACCATTAGAGACTGTCTATCACCCTGAGTGAGGCAGAATCTCTTATAAGCAAGCCCAACTTCTAAGATCCAGGTACACAATGACTAAGACAAATGCTGAACCAGAACAACACAGAATAACTTTCCTGCATTTTGCCTTTCCCAACTAAGCAAGCAAGCACATAGTTACCTCACATGTACATATCCATTGTCTTCAAATGAATCAGAAACATTGTAATAGGTACTATTTTAGTGTTATTCCCAAAGAGAACTCTCCCTACTCAGGGAAGCCTGTGATCAGCTGCAGTCTAACCAAGACTTAGTGACCCAGTGGTTGGTCTAGCTTTTCCATAATATAGATATCTCCTCCCCTTCCATCACTTCCTCACACTCATCTTCTCCTCAGTTGACTCTTACCTCCAGACCCATGTCCATCAAGTCTTGATCATAAAATATTATAATTAGTAGAGTCACTCAGAGCTATCATCTCTCAGGAGATATCAAACCAAATATGTAGAGTCAGCTCCCTTTCTGGGACTTAGAATTAATTCATCCTCTTCCTTTTGGACCTTCTATTCATCTAAATATGTTGGTCAGGCCTTCTTATTTATCCCAAAATTGCCTATTTCACTTAGAGTCCCCTTTGAGTACTTGCATAGAAAAGACTTCATATGTATACTGTGTAGCCAGAAAATTCATAATAGAAGAAATAAAACACATTTATATATCTGTATAAGTTAGACAATAGCTCAGTACCATGTGAAGGCAATTCAGCCCTTCAAATGCTAGCTGGAATAGGCACAGTATTATCTTTTTGGAGCAAAAAATATCTCTTTATTGGTTGAAACACTAAACACCATAAATTTTTAAATCATTCCACAAAGTATGTTAATATACATACACATTTACAACATAAAAATGAAGTTTTGAAATACAGAATAGGAAACACACACACAAACACATCCCCAAATCAAGTTCCAAAGATGTGAAAAAACCTATAGCAGTCAACCTTAATGGAGGTGTGTCTTTCACCAGAGAATTAGATTAATAATCAGAAGCAAATATGAGGAGTTAAATGTATATGAATTTTATTTAAAAATCATTTTTTATGTCAAGTATAATTAACATACAGCATTATATTAGTTTGTTTTACAATATCATAATTCAGTAGTTTTATACACGACCCAGTGCTCATCATGGTAAGTGTTCTCTTAATCTCCTTCATCTATTTCACCTACCTACCTCTCTTCTGGCAAACACCAGTTTGTTCTCTATATTTAGGAGTATTTTTTTTTTAATTTGTCTCTTTTTTTCTTTGTTCATTTGTTTCTTAAGTTCCACATTGGGAGATACAGAGAAGCGAGATGGGGGAAATTGGAGGGTGAGACAAACCATGAGAGACTATGGACTCTGAGAAACAAACTGAGGGTTTTGGAAGGGGGAGGAGGGGGTATGGGTGAGCCTGGTGGTGGGTATTAAGGAGGGCATGCACTGCATGGAGCACTGAGTGTGGTGCATAAACAATGAATTTTGGGTCACTGAAAAAAATGAAATTAAATTAAAAAAAAGAAAAAAAAGAAAAGAAAATTCTATATATGAATGAAATCATATGGTATTTGTCTTTCTCTGACTGACTTGTTTCACTTAGCATTATACTCTCTAGATCCAGCCATGTTGTTGCAAATGGCCAGATTTTGTTCATTCTTATGGTTAAGTAATATTCCATTGTACATATTATAAAATTTATAAAATATTTAAAATTTAAATATATATAATATGTAAATATACATATATGCTACATCTTCTTTATCTGTTCATTTGGGTTGCTGCCATATCTCACCTATTGTAAATAATGCTCCAATAAACATTGAAGTGCTCATGTCTTTTAGGATTAGTGTTTATGTTTTCTTTGGGTAAATACTCAGTAGTGGAATTAGTGAGTCATATGGTACTTCTATTTTTAAATTTTTAAGGAACCTCCAAACTGTTTTCCACAGTCATTGCATCAACTTGCACCCCTACCAACAGTGTATAAGTGTTCCTTTACTGCCACATTCTCACCTTGTGTTTTTTATTTTAGCCTTTTGGACAGTTGTTTGGTGAAATCTCATTGTTGTGTTGATTTGCATTTCCCTGATGATTAGTAACAGTTGAGTACCTTCTTGTGTCTATTGGCCATTGATGTCTTCTTTGGAAAAATGTCTGTTTATGTCATCTGCCCATTTTTAAATTATGTATTTTTTGCTGTTGAGTTATAGAAGTGCTTTATATATTTTCAATATCATCTCCTTATTGGATACATCATTTGCAAATATCTTCTTCCATTCTTTTTGTCTTTTTATTTGCTCATGGTTTCTTTCACTGTGCAAAAGTTTTTTTATTTTGGTGTAGTCCTGATAGTTTTATTCACATTTGCTTCCCTTGACTCCGGAGACATATCTAGAAAAACATTTCTACTGCTGATGTCAAGGGAGATTACTGTCTATGTTTTCTTCTAGGAATCTTATGGTTTCAGGTTTCACATTTAGGTCTTCCATCCATTTTGAGTCTATTTTTGTGTATGGTATAAAAAAGTGGTTCATTTTCACTCTTTTGCATGTAGTCATCCAGTTTTCCCAATACCATTTGTTGAAGAGATTGTCTTTTGGGGTTGCCTCCTTTGTTGCAGATTAGTTCCCTCCTATTATTGTACTAGTATCAATATCTTCCTTTAGGTCTATTAACAGTTGCTTTATATATTTCAGTGTCCCATGCTGGATGCATAAATACTTATAATTGTAATATCTTCTTGTTGGATTATTCCCTTTATCATTTGTAGTATTCTTCTTTGTCTCTTGCTATCTTTGTTTTAAAGTCTATTTTGTCTGATTAAGTATTGCTCCCCCAGTTTTCTTTTTTACTTCCATTTGCATGATAAATGTTTTTCCATCACTTCACTTTCTATCTGTATGTATCTTTAGACCAGAAGTGAGTCGCTTATAGACAGCATATAGATGGGTCTTGCTTTTTTATCCATTCGGTCATCCTATGTCTTTTGATTGGAGTATTTTGTTCATTTACAGTCAAAGTGTTTATTGATAAGGTATGTACTTATTGCCATCTTGTCACTTCTTTATGGTTATTTTTATAATTCTTCTTTGTTCCCTTCTTTCTTACTCTGTTCCCTTGTGGTTTCATGGCTTTCTTTACTGATATGCTTGTATTTCTTTCTTTTTATTTTTTGCATATCTGTTACAAGTTTTTGATTTGTGGTTACCATTAGTTTTACATATAACATCCTATGCATACAACAGTGTATATTAAGTTGATGGTCACTTAATTTGAACCAATTCTAAAGGTCTTAAATTTTTACTCCCCCTGACATCTTTTATGTGTAGGATGTCATTCTTTACATCCTAATAAAGAGTTATTAATAATGAAAGTACTGCAAGATCCAGCCTAACACAGTTTTAAGCATTATCTCAAATAGTGGGTGCAGAGTGAAAACCTTACATATGCAGGGTACAGAATATTTTCTAGATTGTAAGATGTCAAAGAAAATCTAATTTGATCTCACAAAAATATTATGAAACCAAAAAATGTGGAGACTGAACTTTTTAGATAGTTTTATAAAGGAAAAACATGAGTCTTGGAGGCAAATAATAGTAACTATCAGATAATAATCATAAATATCAATAGTTATCAGGTATCATACATCTTCTCGTCCAATCCTTAATAATTGTTCAAAATAGCTATTACTCCTATTTACAGACAAGTTGAGGTTCAGAAAGTTTACATAGTTTGCCCAACACTAAAACAAAGGTTGCTGAATGCCTACATGAATGAATTTGTCTTAATCCTGAGCACCAGTATCTCTGGAGACTGAAATCTGGTTTTTCATATATCAAGACAAGAACTGACCCCGAAATTATAAATTCTGCCACTCTTGACCTTAATTGTCTAGAATAGGGTTACATGCTGGCAATTAGCAGCCTATAAAACAACAAGAACAAAACTCTTGAGTCATGATTATTAAGTTTTGATTTCTTGGCAACTTTGAATATCTGTGATATTTATAGGCCACCTAATAGAAAACCAAATTTTAGTATAGGAATTTCATTTCTGTACTTGATGGTATTAAAGCCACAGGATTCATTAATACATCATTAGGAAGTTAGAAAGAGTAAGTTTGGAGAAGAAATAGTGGTCCATATCAGAGACTGAAAGCTAGAGATGGAAAGTTCTTCGGAATTGTGGAAGGATGTCAAACTCAATATTACTAGTATATATGAGTTGGTATTACAAATTATTTGTAAGGAAAATGAATTCCTGAGAAATATGTCCAGAATGTTGCTGTGAATAAAATAAACCAGCAGAAGGGGCTGCCAAAAGAATATAGAAGTTACATAGTCCCTACCTTACCAACAGGCTGTATTACAAAAGTTCGTTTCAAACTTAATTGTTGAAGAATGCAGAATTAATTTCACCAAGGAAACAATATTCTAAATCTGGAATCAGCACTATAGCCTGCAAGTCAAATATAGCTCACAACCTGGTTATGTACGGCCTACAAGCTGAAAATGGCTTTCACACTCTTATTATGGTTGAAAAAAATCAAAAGATGACTAATATCTCATGACACATAAAAATTATATGTAACTCAAATTTCAGTGCCCATAGATAAAAGTTTTATTGGACTATAGCCCCGGTCATGTGTTTATGTATTGTCTAAGGCTGCTTTCATATATAAGAGCAGAGTTACAACAGACACCCTATCTCTCACAAAACCTAAAGCACACACACTCACACGTTATCTGACCCTTTACAGAAAAATTTGCTGGTCCTCATTATAAATGAATATTACATTCCCAATTTGGCTGGCAAAAAGTGATATTTAAAATGTGATTGTGCTATGGTGTTAATAACATTCCTAAGTCTATGCCTGGTAGCATTCCAGCTGTGTAGGCATTGGATATCAGAGCAATCTTTTCAAAGTCAACTTTCCTACTTTTGTTAATGCTGTTCAGGCAACTCTGAATATTCTTTCCCCAACAAAATAAATAAATAAAAATAGCTAGCATTTATGAGTTAACAAATTGAGCCTTTCTAGTAAAGTATTGCACATGCAATGCTTTATTTATTCTTCACAACAACTCAGTGAAATAGTTGCTATTAATACGCCCATTTACAAATGGGGAAATTGAGACCACAAGAAGCATTACTTCTAGTAAATGTTAGAGTCAGGATACAAACTCTGGCAATCTAGAATATCTAGATTGAAAATCTTGAATATTATGCTATTACCCACAACCCACAGACTATACACCTTTTTCAACTTTTGAAAGTCTCTCAACATTTTAGACTTACTTAAATATGCCAGTTTCTTCATGAAGCCTTTCTTCCCTATGCCTACAAGTTCAAAATAACTACATTAGTTGTTTTATCAGCCCTCTGCACATCTATGAAAGTATTCTTTACTCTGGATTCTAATTTATACATCACCACTCCTCACCCCCCATAGGCAAAAACACAGACAAAATGTGGATTTTAGGCTCACTGAGGGCAGGGAACTACAGTTCACTGTATCATACATAGTAGTTGCTTTATAAATGCATTTTGACTGAGTGTATTACAGTAGAAGAAGCTAGTTTCTGATATTAAATAAGAAATTGTAATGAAGAAAATTTCTCAGCTGGTAAAGACACTAAAATATTCTCATTATGAAAGGTAGGAAGCTTGGTTTCATTTGCTGTTCAAAGTGAGTCATAATTAAGAAATTTTCTGACCTACATAACCATCTCAAGCAAGCCTTAAATATAGCCAAATGCAGCATGGGGGGATGGTGTGAGGGAGCTTGAAGAAGCTCTTTTCATCATATAAGATCTAGCCAGAAAAACAGAAGCCCCAGTATTCATCTCCCTGTGGGATTAAGACAGTGCTTTTTCAATCTTTTTTATCTACTCAATATTTTATTTAATTAAATCCTACATAGAGATCCCAATTATAAAACAGACAAAACCAAAACTTGTGATAGAAGTCATGGCAGTCGGAGAGGTGAGGAACAGAAGGATCTAGGATTCTTCCATCTTCAAGGGACTCCTGAAGCACCACACCAAAACATTTAGGACACAGAGCACAACTTGGTTTGGGAAACCATATTGAAATAGATGTTAACTCATCCATGCATTTTAATTCACTGTACTGTATTACTTACTAACTCATCAATTATACCTAGAACAAAATAGGCCTTGGAAGCAATCAGCATTCAATATCTGCCTGTTGACATAATGTGAAGATAAATTTTGATAAATACAAGGTCAAGAAAAAATCTGGTGGAATCCAGGAGAGGACAGACACAAAAGGGCAATCATATCAGAGAATCACTGGATAACCAAAGATTATTACCCTGGCACTATCAAGAGGGGGATGTGGAAAAAAGACTCAAAGGGCCACATCTCAACACTGCAGGTTGACCCTAGAGCCACTACTGGTAAAGAATGTGGTTACTTTCACTTATCACTGCAAGATGTCTCATGACTTAAACGTCACCCAGAAGGGGTAAATCTTTGAAAGATAAGCTCTCTAGTGTTCACAGGGATAATGAGTTGTCCAGAATGATATCAAAGTGGAAACCCATGCTTAAACTGAAAAAAATTAATTAAAATTAATTAAAAATGAATTACCCCTAATTAAATATTGGTTGGCAGACATATCAAGAAAGTATTCCATTGAATCCTTAACAGGGTACTGGCTGGGTTGGACCCAAGTCTCAAATACCTACAACACTGTGTGGAGCAATGTGACATCTTTAGCACTGTGCAACCAGAGTCCCAAGGGTACTGGAGATCAGGCTGATACCATGAGAGCCCAAGAAAAGAAGCAGCAAGCTGGTCTCCAAAGAGGAAAAAAAAAAATAGAGATGAAGGGATTTAAGGGGCTTTACTGGTGATCTTCAAATTGGTAAGATCTGAAGGTCTCATAATTCCAAATGTCAATTCTCAGAAATTTTTAAAAAAAAATCTCCAGTTTGAGATTCACAAAGTCTGCTTTGAAGTCCTGTTACTTCCACTTACTAGACCTATGGCTTGTTATTTAACCTCTCTGATCTGTCCAGTGGGGCTAATAATATTTGTTCCACTTCCTTGTGTTGCTTAACCTAGTATTAAAATGTGGATGAAAAATTGCAAAATATTCAACTTAATGCTACTT
The DNA here is from genome assembly GCF_009829155.1 of Mustela erminea. Lineage (NCBI taxonomy): Eukaryota > Metazoa > Chordata > Mammalia > Carnivora > Mustelidae > Mustela > Mustela erminea. The sequence continues at coordinate 62,992,045 of NC_045627.1, forward strand.
AATGCTATTATCAGATCATCAGTTTAAAATCTACAGTTTTACTTGCTTATGCCTATGGGAGAATGACTGTAGAAAGATACACTAGTGTTTACAAAAAAGAACAGAATCCCTAGAGAAAATTTTGAAACAAATACTTGCACAAAGTCCCAAAAGAGTACAGCAAGCAAGAGACAACTATCAAGGAGACCTCACTAGGCTTCTTGAGACAAGAGGTAGAAACAATGTTGTTTGTAAGTGGAAAGGAAAATCCTTGATTCCCCCAGGAATGAAACATGTGACAGCAGTTGAAGAGAAGGAAAAGAGAATCTTTTTTGACTACTGGTTCCCACAAAATCACAGGCAATGAGACCCAAACCTTGGGAAAAAAATATGGGAAAGGAAATAACAAGGCAGTTAGAATCTAGGAAATTCCAATGCCCAAATCACTGACATTACTTCTGGGAGATCTTGTCAGTAATTTCAATGGCTAGGAAACAGGAATAAGTCTGGTTAAAGATACACACACACACACACACACATACACACACACATACACACACACACCCCTATGTGTGTTTATATGTATGATCTATAAGCGTGTGTGTGTGTATATATATGTGTATATAATTTTTAAATTTATTTCCCAATTTAGGAGCATTTGTCCTGTCAACCACATATATATAGTTGCTGCTGTTTCTCTCCTTTTACTCACCCTGCCCATTGCCACTAAAGGATCGTCAGTAGAGGAAACTTACAGCCAGTGTCCACTTCTTCAATACCCTCCTGCTTCAAGTTTAGAAGGGACAAATCTTAGAGGTACTCAAGCCTACACTCAGTAAGATAGCTCAGCAACGTTATAGGTTAAATAGATCTTCAGTGCTGGCCTAAAAACCTTAAATCTCCTTTATGTGCTTACTAACCTTATAAGGAACTTTTTCTAATAAGAAACATCTTCTGAGCTCTCAAGTAATGGTAATTAGATTTTTAAGAATCTGTTAGTTGAGAAAATACATAATAAAGATGCTATGAACTCAAAACTTCTAAATGAATTTCAGTTTTTATTTATCACCATAATATATATTTAATATATATATATGGTAAATACATATATATATATATAACTGAGAATTTATATACACTATGCAAAACATAACATTTATTTAGCCTACAGGTAATAATTAGTATGTAAATGGATTAAAAAACTTCTAATTCTGTAGTCCATGTTAGGAGCCATTTATAACACTAATCTCACTCAGAAAATGCATTCTGGGTTCTAATCCATCAATCATGCCCAACTAATGATAATGGTTAAACATTAGACTGAGGCAGTAATTTTCAACTTTCTCTTCCTTATCATTTCCCCTAAGAGCGCTTTCGGACATTTTTTTTTTTTTTTAAATCAGCCTCCCTCCTCCATGAAATTTTAATACCATACATATACTGTATATCTGTTTTATTGCTATACCCCTTTGAAGGGGGACAAACTGTTGTACTATCTAAAGGTTTTCACACATATTCCCCTAAAAACCAATTTTTCTTTGGGGCTATGTTGCCTCTATTGCAAATGCATGGACTAAGGAATTGTCTTATTTAATCCTTACATGAAGATGGGTATTATTATTATTATTCCCATTTTTATAGTTAAAGACAGTGAGCCTATGAAATGCTAAATAAACTTACCCAGTTTGTCAGACTCACTAAGCCTACATGAGGACTGTGTGAAAACACTATATATGGTATGTTCCCCAAGCCAGCCAACAAGATACCCACAAATACAAGTTATTCCTAAAGAATGATATTGTCGGGGCGCCTGGGTGGTTCAGTGGGTTAAAGCCTCTGCCTTCGGCTCAGGTCATGGTCCCAGGGTCCTGGGATCGAGCCCCGCATCGGGCTCCCTGCTCAGCAGGGAGCCTGCTTCCCCCCTCTCTCTCTCTGCCTGCTTCTCTGCCTCCTTGTGATCTCTGTCTGTCAAGTAAATAAATAAAGTCTTAAAAAAAAAAAGAATGATATTGTCAAAGCCATGCATTCTGCATCAAGAAAAGCTGTTAGAGGGACGCCTGGGTGGCTCAGTTGGTTAAGCAGCTGCCTTCGGCTCAGGTCATGATCCCAGCGTTCTGGGATCGAGTCCCACATCGGGCTCCTTGCTCGGCAGGGAGCCTGCTTCTCCCTCTGCCTCTAGCCTGCCACTCTGTCTGCCTGTGCTTGCGCTCTGTATCTCTCTCTCTAACAAATAAATAAAATCTTTAAAAAAAAAAAAAGAAAAAAAAGAAAAGAAAAGCTGTTAGAGAAATAGCCAGGTTTTCTTTCTCTGACATTCATTATTTGACTAAGCCTAGAAAAAGCTGTCTTGATATTAGAGTAATTTTAGAACACTACTGATCAAATGTACATTATTTAAAAATACTTACAAATGTTTTGAAATTTTCATTCCCTAATAATCCAAGAAGTTTTAAAAATTATGGTTCTCAGACAATTTCTTTCTTCAACGACTTAGAGGATATGTGAGAGCAAGTTTTACCATTAGGTAATTTTAGCAAGCATTAAAGATATTTAACTAGGTCAAATTAATTTTTTTACTATTATCTTCACAAACTGTTACCAAAACAGTTTGTGACTATTATTATAGGAGAACAGATGTATAAAATGTTGGTGTTAAAAAGATTCATAGAGGATAATCTCAACCAAAGCCCAACAATTGTACCCTTAGTTAGGAGAATTAAGACTTGAATTATTATATTCTTTGGCTTAAAATCTAATTGATCTGATATAAGGATTGCCACTCCTGCTTTCTTCTGATGTCCATTAGCATGGTAAATTCTTTTCCACCCCCTCACTTTAAATCTGGAGGTGTCTTCGGGCTTAAAATGAGTTTCTTGGAGGCAACATACAGATGGGTTTTGTTTTTTTTATCCATTCTGATACCCTGTGTCTTTTGACAGGGGTATTTAGCCCATTAACATTCAGGGTAACTATTGAGAGATATGAATTTAGTGCCATTGTATTGCCTGTAAGGTGACTGTTACTGTATAAGGTCTCTATTCCTTTCTGGTCTACCACTTGTAGGCTCTCCCTTTGCTTAGAGGACCCCTTTCAATATTTCCTGTAGAGCTGGTTTGGTGTTTGCAAATTCTTTCAGTTTTTGTTTGTCCTGGAAGCTTTTAATCTCTCCTATTTTCAATTATAATTGAGAACTTTCTCTTCTCAACTGGAATAACTAATTTAACTGAGGTGGCCACAAAAAGAAAATAAAATTAAAGATTTAAAAAACAGAAATTATGTTGACTGATTTCTAAAATATTTCCAAATTAGTAAGTCATAAATGTAGTGTAAAGAAAAATGTGAAAGACTTTTTCTTCCAGCCAACATGAAATATAAAAACCAGACAACACATGAAATCACTTTTGAGACACTGGATATAAGACAACAAAGAATAATGAAACTTGAGAGATAAAAAACAAGCTGAGCATTATAATTTCTCATCTTTCTGCCTTAAGAGGGTTTACAGGCTATGACACAGAAAGGAAAACTTCTTGATTTGAAGATATGAAGATGAGAATCTGGGGAAACCAAGGCACCTGACACTCTGGTTCAGAGGAACAGAGAATAGAGCGATGCAGAGAGACCTAAGTCTGAGTATCCAGGGAAAGTCCTCCTCAAGCATTCAGCAGAGTATAGATCAGCATATATATGTATGAAGAAATTACCCAAGTCTATAGAAAGAACCATACAAAAAATTATAGGAAACAGTGCCTGGTGAACACCAAGACTGAGAATATTGCTAATTTCCACTAGCCAGACTGGAAAGATTAATAATTCACAGCACATTAGATAGAGTATACAGACGAGTCTGAAGTGCCTCAGTTATGCAGACCATTAATCCTAGACTGAACAGCGCTCCTACCAAATCATAAAAACAAGACATGAAATAGTCAAACAGTTTCCATGTAATTTAATGCTATCCCTAAACAAAGCTCAAAACAATGTATAAGAATGTAAAAATATATAAATCCTGACAAAGTAAGATTCACAGCATATGGCATTCAATTAAAGATTATCTGATATAGAGATTTATGGCAGCAAGATGGTGGAGGAATAGGAGACCTAAATATCATTGTGTCCCAAGTGTTCAGCTAGATAGTTATCAAACCATTCTGAACATCTACAAACTCAATAGGCAATCAAACAGAAGAAAAGAAGCAATTCTAGGAAGAGAAAATTGACCACTTTTTAGAAGGTAGGACATGCAAAGAAGTGAATCCAAGGTGATATACAGAAAGAGAGACCATGAGAGAAGGGCTGGCACCCAGGAAGCGGTAGACCAGTGGAGCACAAAATCGGAACTTTAGAAGTCTACTCCATTGAGGGACGTTGCTCCAGAGGCTAAGTAGGGGGTAGAGCCCTCATGGGAACAATGTGGTCTCAGGACCCATGGGGTCACAGAAAGACCAGGGGTGCTGAGTGTGGCAGAGCTCCCAGGTATCAGAGTGTGGAAGCCAGCTATAGAGACAGAGCTGAGGAATGGACTCTCAGCTCTGGGTTACCTTAAACCATGATACAAAGCACAGTTGGACCACTGCCCTTACAGCAGGGACCCCACAAGTGGCAGATCTGGAGAGACCCCCTTCTTCCTCCTCCAGGAGGACCAGTGTGGGATGTGCTGCAAGAATCTGCTGGGTTTCCCAAACAGGGCCATGTGACAGAGATAGAAATGCTTCATCACAGGCTGGGTGAGCTCAGAGTGTGGCCAGAGACCAGGGAGGCGAAAGGGATTGACTGCTTTTTGTTGATGGTGCATTGAGGAGTGGGGCCCTGAGCTCTCAGCTCCTCTGCGGCAGGAGATTGGGAGGCCACCATTTTCCTTCCCATCCTCCAAAGCTGTACAGAAAGCACTCAAGTAACAAAAGCTACTGAGACCAAAACTGAGCAGAAAACTTAGCCTGGCCCCTGGCAAGGGCAGTGCAATTCCACCTCGGGCAAAGACATTTGAGAATCACAGAAATAGGCCCCTCCTCCAGAAGATCAGCACATCCAGAACATCCAGCCAAGATCAAAACCAAAACTTCAGAGCTACAGGAATATAGCACATAGAATTCATAGCTTTTTTTTTTCCCATGATTGCTTAGTCTTTCAAAATTAAATTTGTTAAATTTTAGTTTTTCTTGTTCTATTTTTTCCTCTTTCCTATTTTAACATTTTTAAACTATTTTATCTTATCAATACCTTTTTAAAAATCTTTTAAAATTTTCATTGTTATAATCAATTCTATCCTTTCATTGTATTTAACCTTATTTTTTGTAGACATATAGACTTCCCTTTCTTTATAATTTTGGGATATAGTTTCTTCTAATAGATCAAAATTATACCATAAATCTAGCACATGGCTTTGTTCTAGTCTCCAGCCTGATCACATTCTTTCCTCTTTTTTAAATTTTTTTCTCTAACAGCTTCTTATCTTTTAAAAAATCTTTTTAAACTTTCATCTTTACACTCATATTGCATCCCTTCATTGTGTTTACCCTTATTTTTGTTTATATATAAGTTTTTCTTTCTTTAAAATTTTAAAATTTAAAATTTGGGGAGGCAGTTTCTTCTAACAGGCCAAAATACACCCACAATCAAGTGTGTGGCTCTGTTCTATTCACCAGTCTAATATATATGAAACATTATAAATTATATACTATATATATTTATACATATAAATATATATTTATTTATAAGTTATGTATATGTATATGTATATGTACTTCTTTCCTCCTTTCTTCTCCCTCTGGTTTTAGAGTCTCTTTTGATTTGGTTAGTGTATAATTTTCTGGGGTCGTTGCTACTTTTTTAGTATTTAGTTCTCTTATTCATCTATTCTTATCTGGATAAAATGACAAGGCATAAAAACTCACTTAAAAAAAAAAAAGAACAAAAGGCAGTACTGACAGCTAGGAACCTAATCAATATGGACTAGAATTCAGAATAACAATTATCAAGGTGCTATCTGGGTTTGAAAAAGCACTAAAGATACCAGAGAATCCCCTTCTGGAGCAATAAAATCCCTTCCTGGAGAAATAAAGGAACTAAAATCTAACCAAGCTGAAATCAAAAAAGCTATTAATGAGGTACAGTAAAAAAATGGAGGCTCTTACAGCTAGGATAAATGAGGCAGAACAGAAAAACAGTGATACAGAAGACCAGATGATGGAGAATAAAGAAGCTGAGCAAAAGAGAGACAAACAACTACTGAACCACAAGGTTCGAGAGATAAGTGATACCATAAGACAAAACAATATTAGAATAATAAGGATCCCAGAAGAAGAAAAAAGAGAGAGGGGGGCAAAAGGTATACTGGAGCAAATTATAGCAGGAAATTTCCCTAATTTGGTGAAGGGCACAAGCACCAAAATCCAGGAGGCACAGAGAAACCCCCCTCAAAATCAATAAAAATAGGTCCACACCCCATCATCTAATAGTAAAACTTACCAGTCTCAGAAAGTAAGAGTAAATCCTAAAAGCAGCTCAGGACAAGAGGTCTGTTACATACAATAGTAGAAATATTAGACTTAGTCTTATATTAGAAATATAAGACTGCCAGCAGACTTATCCACAGAGACCTGGCATGCCAGAAAGAACTGGCATGATATATTCAGAGCACTAAACGGGAAAAATATGCAGCCAAGAATACTATATCCAACTAGGCTATCATTGAAAATAGAAGGAAAGATAAAAAGCTTCCAAGACAAACAAAAACAGAAAGAATTTGCAAACACCAAAGAGCCGTACAGGAAATATTGAAAGGGGTCCTCTAAATAAAGAGAGAGCCTAAAAGTAACAAACCAGAAAGGAACAGAGACAATATACAGTTAACAGTCACCTTACAAGCAATACAATGACACCAAATTCATACCTTTCAATAGTTAGCCTGAATGTAAATGGGCTAAATGCCCCAATCAAAAGACACAGGGTTTCAGAATGGAGAAAAAAAACAAGACCATCAGTATGCTGTCTAAAAGAAACTCATTTTTTGATCTTTTTTTCTCCAGATTTAAAGTGAGGGGGTTACCATGCCAATGGACATAAAAAGAAAGCTGGGGTGGTAATCTTTATATCAGATAAAGTAGATTTTAAGACAAAGACTATAATAAGAGATGAGGAGGGACACTATATCATCTTCAAAGGGTCTGTCCAACAAGAAGATCTAATAATTTTAAATATCTAGGCCCGTAACATAGGAGCAGAAAATTATATAAACCAATTGATAACAAAATCAAAGAAACATATTGACAATAATAAAATAATCATAGAGGATTTTAACATCCACCTCACTGAAAGGGACAGATCAAATGAGCAAAAGATCAACAAGGAAATAAAGACCTTAAATGACACACTGGACCAAATGGACTTCACAGATATATTCAGAACATTCCATCCCAAAGCAACAGAATACACATTCTTCTCTAGTGCACATGGAACATTCTCCAGAACAGATTATATCCTGGCTCACAAATCACATCTCAACCAGTAACAAAAGATTGGGATCATTCCTTACATATATTCAGACCACAATGCTCTGAAGCTAGAACTCAATCACAAGAGGAAAGTTGGAAAGAACCCAAATACATGGAGGCTAAAGAGCATCCTACTATAGAATGAATGGGTCAACCAGGAAATTAAGAATTTAAATAATTCCTGGAAACAAATGATAATGAAAACACAACTCTTCAAAATCTGTGGACACAGCAAAGGTGGGCTTGAGAGGAAAGTATATAGTGATACAAGCTTTTCTCAAGAAACAAGAAAGGTCTCAAGTATACAACCTAACCCTACACCTAAAGGAGCTGGAGAAAGAACAGCAAAGAAAGCCTAAACCCAGCAGGAGAAGAGAAATAACAAAGATCAGAGCAGAAATCAATGAAGTATTTGTTGTTTCCTGTCTTGTTAATCTTTGCCATTCTAACTGGTGTAAGGTGGTATCTCAGTGTGGTTTTGATTTAAATTTCCCTGATGGCTAATGATGTACATTTTTTCATGTGTCTGCTAGCCATTGGTATATCTTCATTCGAGAAGTGTCTGATCGTTTCTTCTATCCATTTTCTACACGATTATCCGTTTTTTGGGTGTTGAGTTTGAGGAGTTCTTTATAGATCTTGGATATAAGCCCTTTGTCTGTAATGTCATTTACGAATATCTTCTCCCATTCTGTGTTATTGCATGGGGACTGGGTGTGGTACATAAACAATGAATCTTAGAACACTGAAAAGAAAAAAGAAAGAAAGAAAGAAAGAAAAAAGAAAGAAAGAAAGAAAAAAAAAGAAATCAATGAAATAGAAACAAAAAAAACAGTAGAGCAAATCAATAAAACTGGGAGCTGGTTCTTTGAAAGAATTAATAAGATTGATAAATCCCTGGCCAGACTTATCAAAAAGAAAAGGAAAAGGACCCAAATAAATAAAATCATGGATGAAAGAGGAGAGATCACAACCACCACCAAAGAAATACAAACAATTATAAGAACATATTATGAGCAACTATATACCAACAAATTTGACAATCTGGAAGAACTGGATGCATTCCTAGAGACATACAAAACTACCAAAACCAAACCAGGAAGAAACAGAAAACCTGAACAGACCCATAACCCGTAAGGAGATTGAAGAAGTCATCAAAAATTTCCCAATAAACAACAGCCCAGGGACAGACGGCTTCCCTGGGGAATTCTACCAAACATTTAAAGAAGAATTAATACCTATTCTCCGGAAACTGTTCCAAGAATTAGAAATGGAAGGAAAACTTCCAAACTCATTTTATGAGGCCAGTATTACCTTGATCCCAAAACTAGACAAAAACCCCATCAAAAAGAATTGCAGGCCAATATCCACGATGAACATGGATGCAAAAATTCTCACCAAAATACCATCTAATAGGATCTAACAGTAATTAAGGATTATTTACCATGACCAAGTGGGATTCATTCCTGGGCTGCAAGATTGATTCAGCATCCACAAATCAATCAATGTGATATACTACATTAATAAAAGAAAGGACAAAAACCATATGATACTCTCAATAGATGCTGAAAAATCATTTGACAAAGTAAAACCACCTTTCTTGATTAAAACTTTTCACGGTGTAGGGATAGTGGGTACATACCTCAATATCATCAAAGCCATCTTGAAAAACCCACAGAGAATATCATTCTCATTGGGGAAAAACTGAGAGCTTTTCCCCTAAGGTTAGGAACATGGCAGGGATGTCCATTATCACCATTGTTATTCAACATAGTATTAGAAGTCCTAGCCTCAGCAATCAGACAACAAGAAAAATAAAATGCATCTGAATTGGCAAAGAAGTCATCAAACTCTCATTCTTTGCAGATGATAAGATACTTCATGTGGGAAACCAAATAAACTCCACCCCAAAACTTCTAGAACTCATACAGGAATTCAGTAAATTGGCAAAATATAAAATCAGTGCTCAGAAATCAACTGTATTTCTATATATCAAAAACAAGACAGAAGAAGGAGAAATTAAGGAGTCAGTTCCACTTACTATTGCACCCAAAACCATAAGACACCTAGGAAGAAATCTAACCAAAGGGCCAAAGAATCTGTACTCAGAAAACTATAAAATACTCATGAAAGAAGTTGAGGAAGACACAAAGAAATGGGAAAATGTTCCATGCTGATGAACTGGAAGAACAAATACTGAGAAAATGTCTATGCTAGGTTGAGCAACCTACACATTTACTGCAGTCCCTATCAAAATACCATCAACTTTTCTCACAGAAATGGAAAAAAATTATCCTAAAATTTGTATGGAACCAAAAAAGACCCCAAATAGCCAGAGGAATGTTGAAAAAGAAAAGAAAAGCTGGTGGCAGCACAATTCTGGATTTCAAGGTATATTACAGAGCTGTAATCATCAAGACAGTATGGTAAGTGGCACAAAAACAGACACACAGATCAACGGAACAGGAACAGAGAGCCCAGAAATGGGCCCTCAACTCTATGGCCAACTAATCTGTGACAAAGGAAACAATGTTGGATGAAAAAAAGACCGTCTCTTCAACAAATGGTATTGGGAAAATTGGACAGCCACATGCAGAAGAATGAAACTGGACCACTTCCTTACACCACACACAAAAATAGAATCAAAACGGATGAAGGATCTAAATGTGAGACAGGAATCCATCAAAATCCTTGAGGAGAACACAGGCAGAACACCTTTTGACCTCAGCCACAGCAACTTCTTCCTAGACACATCACCAAAGGCAAGGAAAGCAAGGGCAAAAATGAACTATAGGGACTTCATCAAGATAAAAGACTTTTGCACAGCAAAGGAAATAGTCAGCAAAACCAAGAGACATGACAGAATGGGAGAAGATATTTGCAAATGATGTATTCAGGTAAGGGGCTAGTCTCCAAAATCTATAAAGAACTTAGCAAACTCAACACCCAAAGAACAAATAATCCAATCAAGAAATGGGCAGAGGACATGAACAGACATATCTGCAAAGAATACATGCAAATGGCCAACAGACTCATGAAAAAGTGCTCAACATCATTCAGCATCAGGGAAATAAAAATCAAAACCACAGTGAGATACTATCTCACAGCAGTCAGAATGGCTAAAATTAAAAAGTCAGGAAACGACAGATGTTGGCGAGGATGTGGAGAAAGGGGAACATACTATGCTGTTGGTGAGAATGCAAGTTGGCACAGCCACTCTGGAAAACAGCACAGAGGTTCCCCAAAAAGTTGAAAATAGAGCTCCCCTATGACCCAGAAATTTCAGTACTGGGTATTTACCCTAAAGATACAAATGTAGTGATCCGAAGGGGAACATGCATCCGAATGTTTATATCAGCAATGTCCATAATAGCCAAACTATGGAAAGAACCTAGATGTCCATCAACAGATGAATGGATAAAGAATAAGTGATATAAAATAGATAGACAATGAAGCCATCAAAAACCTAAAATCTTACCATTTGCAGTGGCATGGATGGAACTAGAGGGTATTATGCTGAGCGAAATAAGTCAATCAGAGAAAAACAATTATAATATGATCTCTCTGATATGAGGAATTTGAAAGGCAGGATGGAGGTTCATGGGGGATAGGAAGGGAAAAAAATAAACAAGATGGTACTAGAGAGGGAGACAAATCACAAAAGACTCTTAATCTCTGGAAACAAACTGAGGGTTACTGGGAGGTGGGTTGGGAGGGGTAGGGTGGCTGGTGATGGACACTGGGGAGGGTATGTGCTGTGAATTGTGTAAGACTGATGATTCAAAGACCTGTACTCCTGAAGCAAATTAATACATTATATTTTAACAATAAAAAAAAGATTACCTTATGTGCACAGAGGCAAGAAATCATGACCAATACAAGGAAAATAATCAGTTAATCAAAACCAAACAAAATCTGACAGGTATATTAGAATTGGCGAAAAGAAATTTAAAACAATTACTGTAATTCTATATATTTAGAAAGCTAATGGGGACATGGAAGATACAAAATACAGACGAACAAATCAAGTTCTAGAAATAAAACCTACAAGCATGAGGTTAAGTATACTGGATGGGATTAACAGTTAATTAGACAATTCAGGAAAAAATATTAATGAACTTGTAGGAGTACTGAAAACTATCCAAAATAAAACACATGGAGAAAAGGAGGATCCAAAAAATGAAAGGTAATCAGTGAGACGCAGCACAATTTAAAGAAACCTAATATACAGATAATTCAAATCTCCAAAGAGAGGGTATAAAATTATTTAAGAAAATTATGGATGGGAACTTTCTAAATTTGATGAAAACTGTAGTAGCACAGATCCAAGAATCTCAAAGAACCCCAAGCATAAGAAACATAAAGAAAATTACATCAAAGCACATCATAATCAAATTGCTCAAAACTAACGGTAACACAAATATGATTTCATTCATATATGGAATTTAAGAAACAAAGCAAAAGAGCAAAGTTTAAAAAGCGGGGGAGGTCAAACCAAGAAGCAGACTCTTAACTACAGCAAATAAACTGATGTTACCAGAGAGGAAGTTGGTAGGAAGCAGGTTAAATAGATGATGGGGATTAAGGAGTACACTTGTGAGGAGTGTCTGGTTATGTATGGGAGTGTTAAATCACTGTATTGTACATCTGAAACTAATATAATACTGTATGTTAACTAACTGGGTTTATTGCTTATTTTTAAAATTTTTAAAAAGATTTTTTTAAAAGATTTTATGTATTTATTTGACAGAGATCACAAGTAGGCAGCGAGAGGAGGAAGCAGGCTCCCTGCTGAGCAGAGAGCCCCATGTGGGGCTCAATCCCAGGACCCAGGGATCATGACCTGAGCCGAAGGCAGAGGCTTTAACCCACTGAGCCACCCAGGTGCCCCAAAAAGATTTTATTTTTAAGTAATCTCTAAACCCAGCATGGGGCCTGAACTCACAATCTGAGATCAAGAGTCACATGTTCTACTGACTGAGCCAACAAGGCACCCCAGCTACCTGGAATTTAAGTAAGAACTTAAAAAAAATTTATTTTAAAGATTTTATTTATTTATTTGACAGAGATCACAAGCAGGCAGAGAGGCAGGCAGAGAGAGATGGAGAAGCAGGCTCCCTGATGAGCAGAGAGCCTGACACGGGACTTAATCCCAGGATCCAGGAATCATGACCTGAGCCGAAGGCAGAGTCTTTAACCCTCTGAGCCACCCAGGTGCCCTTAAAAAAATTTTTTAAGATAAAATGTTAAAAGCAGCCAGAAGAAAAAAAAAAAAAAACATGTTACATACAGAGGAGCAAAGATAAGTAAGATTTGAGATTTCTCATTGGAAACAATGCAAATGAGAAGATGGGAGTAGTATCTTCAAAGTATTTTAAAAATAAGTATTAAAAACCAACAACCCTGTGAATACAGAATTTTGTAACTGGCAAAAACAGCTTTAAAAAATGAAAGTGAAATAAAGACATTTTCAGATATGTAAATGGTCAAATAGCTCATTATCAGCAGACCTAAAATGCAAGAAATATTAAATATATTGTGTCATCTCTCTTTTTTGTCCAATTAGTGGCCTGAAGTTTATCAGTTTTATTGATCTCAAAATTTGCTTTATTGATTTTTTTGTTTTATTGATTCTGCTTTGATTTTATTATCTTTCTTCTAGTTACTTTTTCTTCAATTTTCTCTGCTTTTTCTACTTTCTTAAGGTAGAAGATGAGATCTAATATAGGCATTTAATTCTTTTTTTTTTTTTTTTTTTAAAGATTTTTTTTTTTTTTTTTTTTTTTTTTGACAGAGAGAAATCACAAGTAGTCGGAGAGGCAGGCAGAGAGAGAGAGAGAGAGGGAAGCAGGCTCCCTGCTGAGCAGAGAGCCCGATGCGGGACTCGATCCCAGGACCCTGAGATCATGACCTGAGCCGAAGGCAGCGGCTTAACCCACTGAGCCACCCAGGCGCCCTAGGCATTTAATTCTATACATTTTCTCCTAACACTGCTTTTGTGTCATCCCATAATTTCTGATGTTCTGTTTTTATTTCATTCAGCTGAAAATACTTTGTAATTTCTCTTTTTCTGCTTATAGACTTTATTTTTTTTTTAATTTTATTTATTTACTTGCAGAAAGACTTAAGCTGAATTTAAAATTAATGGAAATGTGAAGGTCCTAAATTAGCCAAACATCTCTGAAAGAGAAGAACAAAGTTGGAAGGCTAACACCATCTGATTTCAAGAATTATTTTGAAGCTACAGTAATCAGGACAGTGCGGTATTGACATAAAGACAAACATATAAATGGAACACAATGGAATCAAGAAATAAACCTACATGTCTATGAAAAACTGATTTTTGACAAAAGAGTACTGGCCAACTAGTGGAAAATGAATGGTCTGTTTAACAAATGGGATTACCAAGGGGCACAATAAAGTTTTGGGGGGTGATAGATATATTCACTATCCTGATTGTGGTGATAGTTTTATGGGTGTATGTATATGTCAAAAGTTATCAAATCAAACACTTTAAACATATACAGTTTATGTCAATTATATCTCAATAAATCTATTTTTAAAAAAGAAAAATGTGAATAAGAACTTAATCTGGGTAAGGAGAATACATAAGTAATTTAGAAACAGATAAGCCATTTGCTAATAGGAGTGGTAATATAGTTTAGTATTTACAAAGGCTTGTTCAGTTTGCAAATATTAATAGACATTTGTTAATTAGCAATTATTTGTTTTATATTATATTATTTGTTTTTCTAATGAAAGCAATCACAGGAAATTCAAGAAATGAAAAAGAAAACAGTTTAATAATGTTTAAGTGGGAAATTGACTTAAATCTTTAGAACAAAAAGTGTGGCATCCAATAGATTTCTGTTCTATAAATTTATTGATATTGAAGACCACTGATACTTCAGAATAACTTTTGTCTAAAAAATTCAATTTCACTTAATGAACTGTCATTAACAAGAAAGTTTTTGTTTGCTTGCTTTTATTTTTTTAATTGGCCTCTATTCTAGAAGAGGGACCCCCAAATGAGTCATTTCTAGGATGTTTTTCAGAAGGCTAAAGAATCTGGCAGACTTCACCCTGTTTTAATTGGAATTCTATAAACTGAATTTTATATACTAAAGCTTAACCAACTGGAATTTTAATTTGAAAAACACAAGAGGCATAAATATGGAACACATTGTTCATTATATTTGTTATTTATGCCACAGTGTAATTTTTGTTAAAAAATACAAGGTCAAAGTTTTATAAAAATAATTACATAAAGGATAAATTTGCCTTTCTAGGCCGCTAAATTGACACAGCAGACCATTCTTAGTTAACAGCCACAGGGTCACTGTAAAGGTCCATGGTTTCTAATAGGTTTTTTTAATATGTCCCTAATAGGAAACCAGTACTATAAGTTGAAAGCTAACAGAGCCAACGGTACCAGTGGATGTTTATTAAGAATTATCTATGTGGTTAGTAACAGTTGACATGTTTGAGGATTTGCTGTAAACTAGGCTCCATGATCAATAATTTGTTCCTATTATTTATATATATAGATGAAATTAATGCATAGACAATACTCAATGGCCGTACAGATTTAAAGATTCCTGACTAAGGTCTCTCTCAGGTGAATCTATAAACATTCTTAAAAAATTATTTGTTTTGCTTACATTAATATTGATAATTGTGCAAAATGCTTTCCATTTACCATCCAATGTGAAGGAAAGATCACTAGTCTAAAAGTAAGGTGTTTTTTTATGAGAGCATCTATAAAAGGGTGAATTAAAATGGAATTGGGTTGAGGTATAACCAGAAACCATTTAAAACCATTACATTTGGACTCAAAGCTTGGTCAATGTTTTCCTGCCTGTCCTTCTCTAGGCTAGGACTAGTTCTAGCTCTCTAATATCCAGCTTTTCCTAATAGTTGTATTTGTTTCCTAGTGTTGTAAAAAAAAATCATCACAAATGTAGTAGCTTAACCCAATATAAAAGTATTCTTCTATAGTTCTAGAGGTCAGTTTTACTGGGCTATAGTCAAGGTGTCAGCAGAATTGGTTCCTTCTGGAGGCTCTGAGGAAAATCTGTTCTCTTGCCTCTTCTAGCTTGTGGAGTTTGCTGGCCTTCCTTTGTTCGTGACCCCTTCATTTGCAGTCCAACCTCTTGCTTCCATGGTCACATCTCCTACTTCCTCTTCTGTGTTAAATCTCCTCACTTTCTCTCTCTTTTTAAGGACACCTGTGATTACATTTAGGACCTACCTGAATAATCGAGGATACTCTCCCCATTTCAAGATTTTAATCACATCGGCAAACTCCCTTTTACCATATAAATTATCAGGTTCTGGGGAATAGGATGTGGATATCTTTAGTGGTCATTAACCAACTAACACATCAGTGGATATAGGACCACGTGGTTATTACATACATTTCCTTTGTATTTCAGAATGCTTTGCCTTACCTTTTTCTCAGTTGCCTGGTTCCCAAAATGTATTTCTCAACATACTGGTTCTGCAGAACGTTAAAGGTATTGTGTTAAAGGTATTGTGTTAGTCAATAGATATTGAAAGAAGCATAGCAAAGAAAATGTTAGTTTCTTGCTACAGGACTTTCCAGAGTCTTTACTAAGCACAGAAAACTTCCAAAAGGAGAATATAATTTGCAGCCAGTTTCAAGTTTAGTTAGCCAATGAACCCCTTTTTGTGGAGAATCTCATAAGGTTACTGTTCCACTGCACACATTTTTGGAGACTGTGACTTAAGTGATATGTAGGATTTATGTAATTTTGCTATATTTTTTGTTTATATATGTGACATCCTCTATGACAAAAAAATGTCAGACCTAATTAGATTCTTATAAGTGTGTCTACATATTATAAGGTCCTAAGACCTCACAACAAGAAGATAAAATTAACTAGGTAGCTTCTACAAAGTCAAAGAATTTTATACTGATAGGGTAGATAATGATAGCTTTCTCCTCCCATTTCTTCTAATAATGCTGTTACCACTTACAGGGTGTGGTTTGATATGATGGTAGAATAGGGCTGATCTTGGGAGGTATTATTAAATGAGTATTTTTTAACTAAAAGGGTATTTTTAATTTTATATAATTCTTAAATTTATATAAACCTTTGTGAAGGTTTTATATTTTATATTAAAGGAATTATACAATTACTTTAATAATCTAATTCCTTTAATAATCTAGGCTTGAGATATCACCTTCAATACTCCTAAGATCTCAATTCAAATAGTGTTTCTAAGATCCTGTAAACCATACTGGTCTCTGTCTTCAATATGTTACCTTAAAATCTCCAGGAGTCCATACTTACTAATGAGGATGATTTAATGATAAGTAAATTTTGAATGCTAGTCTTGATCCTACTACTAATCAATACATACTTATGGACAAGTCATCTCTTTGGGCCCAAATTTGTACATCTATAAGATGGAAGGGTAAGTTAGTAAAGTCACCTACAGCTATAATTTCCTGTGATTTTACTATCCCAGACAGGGAACCTACCATCCACCTAACCGCCTCTGGTAAACCTGGAGCCATGGGTCACTACAAGTCGACCATTTTTCTGGAAAACTGGAAAATCTCTCAGAGGGTATAGTCTTCTATTAAGTGTTATCTCCAAAGCTCTCACTCCTGTAAAATAAGCTTAGTCCTAGGACTTAGGACTTAAAGGCCAGGTTCAGAGATGGGAAAGTTTACTGAACTAATTTGCATATTTAAATTTGTCACTAAATTGAAAGTAAAAGATACTAATTTTTTACATCAGCAGAAACAGGATGGTAAAACAAAAATCAGGGAAGCTCATTTCTTTGCATAGAATATAGCTGGAAAATATAGTGAAAAGAACATTAGATTTGAAAGCAGAAAACCTGAATTTGAGGTTTTAACTAGCTGCATTCCTGGAAACCCAGATGAACCTCTGTTTTCTCATCTGCCTACTGGGAAAAATAAAGTCTGTACTATTCACTTCACAAGAGTTCTGAGAAACTTGAATGAGGCGATGTAGGAGAAGAAAGCTTTGCAAAGTGAAAAACTCTTTGCAAATTTAAGAACTCACAGCTGATAACACCTAAATTACTTTATTTCTGTGAAAGTCTACAGTGTCCCTAGAAAAAAGATTAAAGAAGTATATGAATAAAATCAACAACTAGTAAGAGAAAACAGGTACCGAATGAATGCACTTGACAAAGGAAATGGATTAAATCTAGGAAGACGTGATGAATATTAAGGGTTGATGAGCAACGATTACAATATGTCAGGCTGGTACGATTAACACAAGAGTGGATATAAAGTAGACATTGACTATGAGAAGAATATTATATGTGAGAGGATTGAGTCACTGTTTTAATACTTAGTCCTTCTGTATACTATTCTAAGAAAGAGAAATATGGAAGCATGGGAAAGAAAAATACTTAAAAATGTAAAAGAGCTATCAACAAGTTATAGATAAGATGAAAAATACTTTGTAGGTAAACTCAGACATACTCTGAAAAATAGCACAGAACTGATAGGAAGTTCTTTATGTTATATTGTTCTTAGTACATGATATTAAAAGTAAAATGTCATAACAAGTGAACTTATTTATTTATTAAGAGAAATTAGGATTGAGTAAGTTCGAAATTCTGCTACATCCTCTAAGATCAATAAAAATGTTTGCCTTTCTGGGGTTAGAGAAGGAAGATGAAAAAATAAGGTGATACATACAAAAATATATAAGAGTTACATAATAAGTCAATATCTATGTGTCAGGAACTCAAAAAAGTTGATGGGTGCTTTACAAACATTACTTCAGCTAAATTCCATCTGAGTTTAAGTTCTGTGAGGGAAGGTACTTTATCTATTTTGCCCATGTCTATTTCCCCAGTATATAAAAGGTATTCAGAAAATCTTTTTTTTTTTTTTTGCTTACATTTTTTAAAAAAGATTTTATTGATTTGAGAGACAGAGAGAGAGAGCAAAAGAGAACAAGCATGGGGTGTGGCGGGAGGGGAGTGGCAGAGGAAGAAGAAGAAGCAGATACAGGGCTCAATCCCAGACCCAGGGATCATGAACCGAACCGAAGGCAGATACTTAACTAACTGAGCCACCCAGGTGCCCCACTCACATTTAATTTTCATTTTTTAAATGCTGCACAAGGCAATACTTTATTTATTTTTTTATTTCATTATTTCTGTTTGCTGCTGTTATTTTATTTACTGAAAGAGGGATAAGCTTTTGTGGCTTTTCTTTTTTTTTTCTATAGGTTGCCTTAAGATTTCTTAATATGGAATATTTAAAGAAGCTGAAGAGAAAAGGGGGGTTCGCAAAATTGCTTGAGGGGAAAAGGCAAGGTTGTATTGTTAATCGTGTTCTATGGTGGGTGATCAACTGCATGTACAATTACATCCTCTAAATGCTCTAAGAAGAGAACACCCAAATTTTTTTTTATTATAATTTTTTATTTTTTATAAACATATATTTTTATCCCCAGGGGTACAGGTCTGTGAATCACCAGGTTTACACACTTCACAGCACTCACCAAAGCACATACCCTCCCAATGTCCATAATCCCACCCCTTCTCCCAAACCCCCTCCCCCCAGCAACCCTCAGTTTGTTTTGTGAGATTAAGAGTCACTTATGGTTTGTCTCCCTCCCAATCCCATCTTGTTGCATTTATTCTTCTCTTACCCCCTTAAGCCCCCATGTTGCATCACCACGTCCTCATATCAGGGAGATCATATGATAGTTGTCTTTCTCTGCTTGACTTATTTCGCTAAGCATGATATGCTCTAGTTCCATCCATGTTGTCGCAAATGGCAAGATTTCATTTCTTTAGATGGCTGCATAGTATTCCATTGTGTATATATACCACATCTTCTTGATCCATTCATCTGTTCATGGACATTTAGGTTCTTTCCATAGTTTGGCTATTGTGGACATTGCTGCTATACACATTCGGGTGCACGTGCCCCTTTGGATCACTACGTTTGTATCTTTAGGGTAAATACCCAATAGTGCAATTGCTGGGTCATAGGGCAGTTCTATTTTCAACATTTTGAGGAACCTCCATGCTGTTTTCCAGAGTGGCTGCACCAGCTTGCATTCCCACCAACAGTGTAGGAGGGTTCCCCTTTCTCCGCATCCTCGCCAGCATCTGTCATTTCCTGACTTATTTTAGCCATTCTGACTGGTGTGAGGTGATATCTCATTGTGGTTTTGATTTGTATTTCCCTGATGCCGAGTGATATGGAGCACTTTTTCATGTGTCTGTTGGCCATCTGGATGTCTTCTTTGCAGAAATGTCTGTTCATGTCCTCTGCCCATTTCTTGATTGGATTATTTGGAGAACACCCAAATTTAATTAAAACCTTAAGCACACCTGGTGGTGGGTATTAAGGAGGACATGCATTGTATGGAGCACTGGGTGTGGTGCATAAACAATGAATTCTGGAACACACATACAAAAAATTAAATTAAATTTTAAAAAGACCTTAAGCACAATTAATGAAGAAAATATTTTTTGAATGAATCAGATTTATGTGTGGAAGATATCAAACCAATAATTTCTTCTTCTTTTTTTAAAATATTTTATTTATTTATTTGAGAGAGAGACAGTGAGAGACAATATGAGCAAGGAGAAGGTCAGAGAGAGAAGCAGACTCCCCATGGAGCTGGGAGCCCGATATGGGACTCGATCCCGGGACTCCAGGATCATGACCTGAGCTGAAAGCAGTCGCTTAACCAACTGAGCCACCCAGGCACCCTAATTTCTTCTTTTTGGATATCAGCTTCCTCATCTAGGAAATGACAGGATGAATTGACCACAATATGGGCCCCAATAATTGTAATATGTTCTAAATGGTATTTTCCTTTAGGAAAAGATATTGCCAAGTCCTTTCCAACCATCTGATAACTGAACAAGATCTGTACTTTCCCACTGTCATCTTTTGTTCATGGGGTTCCCTCCAAACCAATCCCCCACCTGTCCTAATCTTAAGGCATACTTACAAAAGACCATCCTAAATATCACATTCTAAAATGATTCCATCTCAAATATTATGTCCCTTGTGCGATTTTTGCACATCTACTAGTCATATGGCATCTTCCTCAAATCCTGCATAACATCTTATGCAAGATGGGAAGTATGACATGAGTGAAAGATGAAGCTCTGAAATTCAATTGTCTAGATACAAATCTGGGCTCTACACTAGCTGTATAACCTGGACAAATCACCTAAACTTCTCTTTGTTACTTTCTCCTCTGTAAAATGGGAATATCTGCCTCAAGGAATTTTGTTAACAATTGAAAAAGATAATCTAACATAAGAGCTTCTCCGAGTCCTGGTATATACTGTGCATTCTGTAAATTATTGTTTCTCTTATAGCACTCAGAGAGAAAAGAGATTAAAAAAACTAGTATATTTTTTCCCTTCTAATAGACTACACATGCCTTATGGGTATAAGTGGGGTTCATTCATTTTTTTAATCACCTTCAGTCATAGTATAGTCCAATGTATACAAGAGGGGCTCCATTTTCTTTAGTTATTGAGTTAAATAATTCCATTTTTTTAATATCTGAATTTTTAAAAGTGCCCTAACTCCAAGATGTAAATTAATATGTAACAGGACAACTGAAAAACTGCTTGGAACCTAAACTACAGCAATCATCTTAGACAAAGCAATAACTCCTCTCCACAATCTATTTCTCTTTATCACCCCTGCATAGCTACAGATATTCTAGCAAACATCCCCTACAAATACCCAAAAAGAGAGGACGGTGAGACAGCCACAGCAATTGATAGTTCTAGTGCCCCTTATCTCTCAATGCAATGTTCTCCTTGAAATGGAATTTGTTTCCTTTGAAAGTACAGAAAATTCTCCACCATTACAAATATTTCTTCTACCCTGTTTTCCCTCTTTTCTCAGTCCAAATTCTAATTATAGGTATACTAGATTGTTTAGTATACATCACAGCTCTCAGATGTTCTTCTTTATATTTTTTTTACTTTTGGGTTTTTCTTTTTTTTTTTTTTATTTTAATCCCAATATAGTTAACATACCGTGTTATATTCGTTTCAGGAGTAGAATACGCTAATTCAATTCTACATTTCTCAGTGCTCATGGTGGTAACAAAACTCTAAATCCCCTTTACCTATTAAACCCACCCTTCCACTCACCTCCCCTCTGGTAACCATCGGTTTGTTCTATATAGTTGAAAGTCTAGTTTTTGGTTTGTTTCTTTTTTACTTCATTTGTTTATTTTGTTTCTTAAATTCCATATATGAGCGACACCATATGGTATTTGTATTTCTCTGGCTGATTTATTTCACTTAGTATTATACTTTTTAGATCTATCCATTTTGCTGTAAATGTCAAGATTATATTTTTTTTAATGGCTCAGCAATATTCCATTGTATATCTATACTACTTCTTCTTTACCCATTCATCAATCAATGGACACTTGGGCTGCTACCATGTCTTAGTTACTGTGAATAATGTTGCAATAAACATAAAGGTGCATGTATCTTTTCAAATTAGTGTTTTTGTACTTTTTTGGGTAAATACTCGGTAGTGAAATTTCTGGATCATATGGTAGTTCTATATTTAATTTTTTGAGGAACCTCCATACTATTTTGTACAATGACTGCACCAGCTTACATTCCCACTAACATTGCATGAGGGTTCCTTTTTATCCATATCCTCTCCAACATTTCCTGTTTATTGTGTTCCTAATTTTAGCCATTCTGACAGGTGTGAGGTGATATCTCATTGTGGTTTTGACTTGCATTTCCCAGATGATTAGTGATGTTCAGCATCTTTTCAGGTGTCTCTTGACCATCTGTATGTCTTCTTTGGGAAAATGTCTGTTCGTATCTTCTGCCCATTTTTTAATTGATTTGGTTTTTTGGTGTTGAGTTGTGCAAGTTCTTTTGTACATTCTGGATTCTATCCTTTTATCAGATATGCGATAGGCAAATATCTTATTTCATTCAATAGGTTGTCTTTTATTTTTGTTGATGGTTTCCTTTGCTGTGTAGAAGCTTTTATTTTGATATATTCCTCGTAGTTTATTTTTGTTTTTATTTCCTTTGCCTCAGGACATATCTAGGACATATCTAAAACATATGTTTTTAGGCCAATGTCAGAGATGTTACTGCCTGCTTTCTTCTACGATTTTTATGGTTTCGTGACTCAATTTTAGGTATCTCATACATTTTGAGTTTATTTTTGTGTATGGTGTAAGAAACTGGTCCAATTTCATTCTTTTGCAAGTAGATGTCCAGTTTTCTCAACACCATTTGTTGAAGAGACTTTTTTTTCCCATTGCAAATTCTTGCCTCCTTTGTTGAAGACTAACTGACCATACAATCATGGATTTATTTTTGAGCTCTCTATTCTGTTCCATTGATCTATGTGTCTATTTTTGTGCCAGTACCATACTGTTTTGATTACTATAACTTTATACTGTGTCTTGAGATCTGGTATTGTGATATGTGCAGTTCTGTTTTTCAAGATTGCTTTAGCTGTTCAGGGTCTTTTGTGGTTCCATGAAACCTTTAACATCATTTGTTCTAGTTCTGTGAAAAATACTTTTGGTATTTTTATAGGGATTGCATTACATCTATAAGTTGCTTGGGATCGCATGGCCATTTTAATAATATTTGTTCTTCTGTGAACATAAAATATCTTCCATTTCTTTATGTCATCTTCAATTTATTTTATCAATGTTTCATAATTTTTGAGAATGCAGTTCTTTCACCTCCATGATTAAATTTGTTTCTGTCTTATTCTTTTTAGTGCATTTGTACATGGGATTGTTTCCTAATTTCTTTCTACTACTTATTAGTGTATAGAAATGCAAGGGATATCTGTACAGTACTTTTGCATCCTGCGACCTTACTGAATTCATGTGTTATTTCTAGCATTTTTTTTTTTTTGGTGGAGACCTTAGGGTTTCTATATATAGTAGCATCTCTTCTGCAAATAGTGGAAGTTTTAGTTCTTCCTTTTCAATTTGGATGCCATTTATTTATTTATTTATGTCTGATTGCCATGGCTAGGGCTTCCAACACTATGTTGAAATAAAGTGGTAAGAGTGAACATCCTTGTCTTGCTCTTGACGTTAGGGGAAAAGCTCTCAGTTTTTCCACACTGAATATGGTGTTAGTTGTGGGTTTTTTATATACGGCTTTCATTATGTTGAGGTATGCTCCCTCTAAACCTTCTTGTTGAGGGATTTTATCACGAACGTATGCTGTACTTTGTCAAATGTTTTTTTCTGCATCTATTGGTACGATCGCATGGTTTTTATACTTCCTCTTACTGATGTGATATATCACATTTATTGATTTGCAAACACTGAACCACCCCTGCACCCTAGGAATAAATCCAATTTGATCATGGTGAATGGTTTTCTTAATGTATTGTTGGATCTGGTTTGCTAAATTTTTTTGAGGATTTTTGTACCTATGTTCATCAGACATACTGGTCTGTAGTTCTTTTTTATAGTCTCTTTACCTGGTTTTTGTACCAGAGTAATGCTGGCCTCATAGAATGAACTTGGAAGTTTTGGGTTTTTTGTCTTGTTTTCCCTCTTCTAGTTTTTGGGATAGTTTGAGAAGAACACGTTAACTCTTCTTTAAATGTTTGTTAGAATTTACCTGTGAGCCATCTAGTTCTGAACTTTTGTTTCTTGGGAAATTTTTTATTATTGATTTAGTTTCCTTGCTGGTGATTGGTCTGTTCAAATTTTCTCTTTCTTCCTACTTTAGTTTTGCAAGGTTTTATGTTTCTCAGAATTTATCTATTTCTTCTATGTTGCCCAGTGTGTTCACATACAATTTTTCATAATATTCTCTTACAATTATTTGTATTTCTGTAGTGTCAGTTGTTCTTCCTCTTTTTTCACTTCTGATTTTATGTGAGGCCTCTCTCTTTCATTTTGTTTGATGAGTCTGACTATAGATTTCTCAATTTTGTTGATATTTTCAAAGAACTGGCTACCGGCTTTATAGATCAGTTCTATTGGGGTTTTTTGTTTGTTTGTTTGTTTCTAAATCATTTATTTTTTTCTGCTTTAATCTTTATTATTTCCTTCCTTCCATTGGCTTTAGGCTTTCTTTGTTGTTCTTTCTCTAGCTCCCTTAGGTGTAAGGTTAGATTGCTTACTTGAGATCTATCTTCCTTCTTGAGGTAGATCTGTATCTACCTCTATAAACTTTCCTCTTAGAACCACTTTAGCTGCATCCCAAAAGTTTTAGACCATTGTGTTTTCAGTTTCATTTGTCTCCATGTATTTTTTTTTACTTCCTCTTTGACTTCCAGGTTCGCTCACTGATTGTCAGTAGCATTTTATTTAATCTCATGTATTTGTGTTTTTTCCAGATTTATTCTTGTGGTCAATTTCTAGTTTCATAGTACTGTAGCTAAAAAAGATGTATGGTATGACTTTGATCTTCCGGAATTTGTTAACTTGTTTTGTGGCCTAATATGTGACCTATTCTGGAGAATGTTGAATGAGTGAGAAAAATGTATATTCTACTGTTTTAGGAGGGAGTGTTCTGAATATATCTGTTAAATCCATCTGGGCCTATGAGTCATTCAAAGCTACTGTTTCCTTATTGAATTCTGGTTCTATGATCTAACCATTGATGTAAGTGAGATGTTAAAGTCCTCTACTATTATTGTAGGTTATCCCCTTTATGTTTGTTATTAACTATTTTATGTATTGTGTGCTCCCATATTGGGTGCATAAATATTTACAATGGTTTTATCTTCTTGTTGGATCCCCTTAATGATTATATAGTGTATGCTGGCAATTACTGTTTTAAAGTCTGTTTTGTCTAATGTTAAGTATTGCTACCTCAGTTTGCCTTTCACTTTCATCTGCATGGTAAATGTTTCTCCATCCCTTTACTATCTCTTTTTTCTTTGTTTAGGTCTTATTATATTCCAGTTAGTTAACATACAGTATAATATTAGTTTCAGGTATAGATTCAACACTTCCATACAACATCTCCCCACTTTCAATCTGCATTTGGCTTTGTGTGAATCTCTTAACTGAGTCTCTTGTATGCAGCATATAGATAGGCCTTATTTTTTTTATCCACTCCATCATCCTTTATCTTTTAATTGGAACATTATTCCATTTACATTCAAAGTAATTATTGATATGTATTTATTGCTACTTTGTTACTTGTTTTATGGTTGTTTTTGTAGTTCTGCTCTGTTCCATATTTCCCTTGCTCTCTTCTCTCAGGATAAGTTGGCTTTCTTTAATGGTAACCTTGGATTCCATTTTCTTTTACTTTTGCATATCTATTACAGGGTTTTGATATGTGGTTACCGTTAGGTTTGTATATAACACCTTATGCATATAGCAGTCTATATTAAGTTGATGGTTGCTTAAGTTTGAACCCATTCTTTATTTCTCTCCACCCATATTTTAGGTATATGGTGTCATACTTTATATCCTTTTATTTTGACTTGAGAAGATGTTTTTATAGATATACTTATTTTTACCGTTCTTGTGTTTCCTTTCTTACTCCTACATATCATCTTTTCTTTCCACTCAAAGACCCCTTTAACATTTTGTGCAAGGCTGGTTTAGTGTCATGAATTCCTTTAACTTTTGTTTGTCTGGGAAACTGGTCACTTTTTCCTTCTTTTCTGAATGATAGCCTTGCTGGATACAGCATTGTTGGTGGCAAGGTTTTTTTTACTGCCAGTGCTTTGAATGTATCAAGCTACTCCTTTCTGGCCTTCAAAGTTTCTGCTAAAAAATCATCTGATACCCTTATGTGGTTTCCCTTGTAACCGTTTTCTTTCTTCTTGCTGCTTTAAAAATTCTTTTTATCACTACTTTTTGCCATTTTAATTACCATGTGTCTTAGTGTTCATGAACCTCCTAGGGTTGACTTTGTTGGGGGCTCTCTGTGTCTCCTGGACCTAGATTCCTGTTTCCTTCTCCAGATTTGAGATGTTTTTAGCTATTATTTCTTCACATGAATTCTCTGCTCCCCTTTCTCTCCTCCTTCTGGGATTTCTATAATGTGAGAATCTTATTATGCTTGATTGTGTTGCTCACTTTCCTAAGTACATTTTCATTTTTCTTTCTCCTATTCACCTTGATTACATTCCATCACTCTGTCCTCCAAATCCCTCATCCATTTACTGATTCCTCTGGCCTACTACTAATTCCACCTAGTATATTTTTAATTTCATTTATTGAGTTCTCCATCACTGGTTTGTTCTTTTTTTCTGTTTTCCATCTCTTTGCTAAGGGTCTCACTGAGGTCCTCCACTCTTGAGAAAAGTCCATTGAGTATGTTTATGACCTTTAAATTCTCTACCATGCATATTGTCATCTCCATTTTGTTTAGGTTTCTTACTATGATATTTGCCTTTTTCTTTTATTTGGGACATATTCCTGTCTCCTCATTTTTGTCTAACTCTCTGCATCTCTATGTGTCAAAAAAGTCAGCTACATCTCCTTCTCTTGAAAGTAATTGCTTTATGAAGAAGAGGTCCTGTAATGCCCTGCAGTGCAGTGTCCCCTATTCACTGGAACTTGGTGCTTCAGTGGTGTCTTCTATGTGTACTTCATGTGCCCTGCTATTGTGGCTGAGCCACTTTTGCCTTCAGTAAAGTCATTTGCAATGGCTCTCTTTGTCTGTGGGCAGGGTTAGGTTCCTGTGTTGTTAGCAGTCAGTCTGGGGCTGTTTCAAACTTGAGTCAGATGAGGTGTTGCCAGAAATGCAGCAGCAATGAACTGTGGGAGAACAGAGGAGCCAAGTTTGTAGTGCCATCAGGAGAGGATTTGCTGTTGTTGGGTTGAAGGGGGCTGATTGGCAGAAATATGGTGTGGTATTAGCAAGGTTTGCATGGGTCTGCTGTGGGAAGGGACTTGGAGCTGTGGCCTGCTGGAGTGTCTGCAGGAGAACAAATGGGTGAGATGCACTGTTTGCATCTTCGGTGTCAAGTGTTGGAATAGCACTGATTCCCTCAAGTATCTCTGTGTTTATGCTTTGGTGTGGGGGAAGGAAATGGTGCCCACCATGTCCTTTGTTCCCAGAGAAGTCCCCCAATGATCCCTGTCCCTCCAGTACATGTTCTCAGAATAGTAAACAAATCTCTCCTGTATAACCCTAGCATTTTTCAAACTGCTGCTTTCTATGCTGTATCTCCATATGACTGTTGGCTGTGCTGTCTCTTTAAAGAAGGGGACTCTGTTTCCTGTCAGCCTCTCCCATTAGTTTGCTGATTTTTAAAGTTCCAGGCCTTACGTACTGCTCATTGTAAGAACTCGTGAACTAGGTCCCTCTGGTTTTCAGAGCCAAATGTTATAGGGATTTATCTTCCCCATGCAGGCTCCCTAGTGTGAAAGTCTCTACTTTCTGTTTCTCTCCCCTCTCCATGCCCATGGCATCCTTTCTTCCCGTGAACAGTACACAAATCCATTTAACTCTTGACCCTGTCTCTACACTTCCTACCTTCTTTGATGTGGCCTCTTCTTTATGTTTAGCTGTAGAGAGTTTTTCTACCAGTCCTTAGGTATTTTCTGGATTATTTACACTAATGTGACTGTTATCTAGTTGTATTCATGGTTTGAAGTAAGCTTAGTGTCCTCCTACTCTGCCACCTTCCTGTTGTGCTTTAATTTTTTTTAGAGAGTGTGTGTGCATGAGGCAGGGAGAGGCTGAAGAGAGAGGGAAAGAAAGAATCCCAAGCCAGTTCCATACGCAGTGTGGATCCCAACACAGTGCTTGATCCTATGACCCTGAGATCATGACCTGAGCTGAAATCAAGATTTAGATGTTTAACCAACTGAGATACCCAGTTGCCCCTGCTCTGCTTTATTTTCATTTAAAAAACAACTCTCTTTATGTTTCAGTTTGGGTAATTACTAATGATATATCTTCAAATTCACTAGTTCTTTTATTTCCTGTGAGAAAAATCCATCAAAGGCATTTTTCATCTTTGTTACCATGTTTTTCTTTTTAAATTTCTAGTATTTCCATTTAACTTTTTAGTTTCTATCTCTGCTGAAATTCCCCTGTTTAATACTGCTTACAATTTCCAGTCAAGTCTTAAACATTTTAATTTTAGTTACTTGAAATCCCCTGCCTCATGGTTCAAATATCTGGGTCATCTCCGAATCTTGTTCTGCTAACTCTTTTGTTTCTTGACAGAAAATTGTTTGGTCCTTGCTTATGTGTGTATCTCATAAAATTTGACTGAATTCCAGACAATGTGTATAGAATTATAGACACTAAAGTATACAGTATTTATGCTTGGAAGGCAGCTAAGCTCACCACATCTACTGAAAGTAATGGATATTTCTTTTTTTTTTAATTAAATTTATTTCTTTTCAGCATAACAGTATTCATTACTTTTTCACCACACCCAGTGTTCCATGCAATCCGTGCCCTCTATAATACCCACCACCTGGTACCCCAACCTCCCACTCCCCCGCCACTTCAAACCCCTCAGATTGTTTTTCAGAGTCCACAGTCTCTCATGATTCACCTCCCCTTCCAATTTCCCCCAACTCCCTTCTCCTCTCTAACTCCCCATGTCCTTCATGCTATTTGTTATGCTCCACAAATAAGTGAAACCATATGATAATTGACTCTCTCTGCTTGACTTATTTCTTTTTTCTTTTTTTTTTTTTAAGATTTTATTTTTTTATTTATTTGACAGACAGAGATCACAAGTAGGCAGAGAGGCAGGCAGAGAGAGAGAGAGAGGAGGAAGCAGGCTCTACCACGGAGCAGAGAGCCCGATGCGGGGCTCGATCCCAGGACCCTGGGATCATGACCTGAGCCGAAGGCAGAGGCTTTAACCCACTGAGCCACCCAGGCGCCCCTGCTTGACTTATTTCACTCAGCATAATCTCTTCCAGTCCCATCCATGTTGTTACAAAAGTTGGGTATTCATCCTTTTTGATGGAGGCATAATACTCCATAGTGTATATGGACCACATTTTCCTTATCCATTCGTCCATTAAAGGGCATCTTGGTTCTTTCCATAGCTTGGCGACCATGGCCATTGCTGCTATAAACATTGGGGGTACAGATGGCCCTTCTTTTCACTACATCTGTATCTTTGGGGTAAATACCCAGGAGTGCAATGGCAGGGTCATAGGGAAGTTCTACTTTTAATTTCTTGAGGAAGGAGATGGATATTTCTATTCTAACCAACACATTCAGCAAAACAGAAAGTTCAAATGTCATCTTGCTGGCTGGTCCCTTGCCCTCTATCCTGGAACATATAAAATATGAGGTGGTGCTTTTGTTGCCACCAAGTATTTTTATTTTGGGGTTTTCTTTGTCTTTGACTTTCAGCTGACAACCTCTGTTACATGCATATGTAAGAGACTGCAATAGTGGAAAAGTTCATATGGCATCAACCCAGGAGGACATAAGCATGCAACCTGGTCAACAAATTATAGTTCATCAAATTACAGAACATTCTTCTGGGAAAGAATTCCATAAGAATTTGTGACTTTCTATCAGACACATTTTATCATATTTTATTGTTAAAAAATATTCTTTTAAAGTTGAAGCAGATAGTGGAAACTTTTTTTATTTATTTTTTACTTATTTTTTAAAAATTTTATTTATTTATTTGTCAGACAGAGATCACAAGTAGGCAGAGAGGCAGGCAGAGAGAGAGGAGGAAGCAGGCTCCCTGCTGAGCAGAGCACCTGATGTGGGGCTCAATTCCAGGACCCTGGGATCATGACCTGAGCCGAAGGCAGAGGCTTATCCCCCTGAGCCACCCAGGTGCCCCAATAGTGGAAACTTTAAAAGCTATCTTTATTGTGAGTTTTAAATTTTAATCATCAACTTTAAAATTAAAAGTTTGTCACAAAATCCAATGAGAAGAGAGATGAGCAGAAAAGAGAAGAAAAGGAGAAAAGATAGATTGCTGTGTATCACCTAGAAAGACAAAGAATCACATTTTGTTTGCATACTTTATGTTCTCCTAGATGCCTGGGTATAAACAGGGTTATTCTTTAAAAAAAAAGAAAAGAAAAAAAAAAAGAACAACAGTATAAATTTTGTATCCACCAGATTACTTTTATTTTTAAAATAAGCAAATTAAAAATTAAAAATAAATAAAATAAGCAAATAATAATCCTTAAATTCTTTATACTTAATATGTAGAATTACTAACTATCAGAGACCAGTTGAAAATTTTTAGAGTATATGTAATCTAACATCACCCATTTGACATAGTGTAAGAAGAAACTTAGCTCCAGGGTGGGAGAAGGAGGTAAGTTAGTGACTTTGATAAAATGAAGTTTAATGATTATCTTTACACCTCATGGTCATAAATAACACATGTCTAACTTCTCTCTTGCCCACATCTGGAATATTATAGAATGGGGAAAAGCTGACTCAGAGCATGACATAAAATTCTTAATTATTAGCTATCTAAAAAATGTCTATTCATTTTAAACATCAGAAAACTGTTATGCTGAAAATAAATAAAAAATAAATTAAAAAAAAGAAATCTCTGCTTTATTACTACTGGTTACATTTTTACTAACTGAGAATGAGTGTCTATTTTTAGGACAATTTATATTTTATAGGATTATAGAATATTTTGGCTGAAAGTACCCTTAAACTTTTAATCCTCTCTCAAGCTAAACTGATTCTCCATATCATACTGGAATCTTCTGTATAACATCCTTGCCTTGTGGTAACCTAGGTATTCACTTGGATACATTCCCTCTTTGAGAACTTTTGACTGTTAAAAAGGATTTCTTTAATTGTGTCAAACTTTATTTTTTTTTAACTTTTGGTATTATTTTATTTTTATAGTCTATTTTTTTAATTGCCTTCATTCAGTTAACTCATGTTTAAGTAGATTGGAACACAAAGTTAGAGGAAGGCTGAGCTATGCCTGCTTTAGAATCAAAAGTTAAGGGCTGCCAACTTAGGCAATCACTCACCCCTAATGAACCTCAGTATTCCCATCTTTAAAATAGGGACAGTACCTCTTTCACAAGCATACGCACACAGGTCTTTGGATCAAACTTTATGTCCTTTTGATCTCTCTATCCACTATCCCTACCAAGAGTACTATATTTTAACAAAACATAAAATGTTTCTTATCTCCCCCTTCCATATGATAACCCTTCAGAGTTAGGAAGATGGTGAACACATGGCTTCTCCTCTCCAAGTAAAGCAGCTCTAATTTTTTTAGATGTTGCTTATATGACATGTTTGGGAAGAGGTAAATTATAGTAGTAAAGAATACAGTCTTTGGCATCATACTCCAAAGGTTCAAATCCGATAACCACAACCTACTGACTGTGTGATATTTGAATACTTAATACCATTTCTGTATCTCAATTTCCCCATTTGTGAAAGATAAATGGGAATAGCACTGATTCCACCATACTGTCATAAAGATTGAAATAAATTATGTATCAAGCACTAGGGTAGATTGGACAATCATTGTTCCCAAATTTCATACACTCTGTCCCTGTGTTCAAAGTATATTCATGCTCTTTTCCGTGTGTGCAGGGACTACCATTATAGTGGAGCATACTTCCTTGTCCCATTGATAATGGGTTTAGCCAAATGATTTGCTTTAGCCAATGTAATGTTAGCAGAAGTGACATCATCAGAACTTTAAACATGCTTGCATGGTCTGCTTGCTTTATTGTGCTCTGATGATCTTCTATATGAAGAATATGCCCCCCAGGGAGTCACTTATCCAAGAAAACTAAGAAAACACACACAACAAACTTGAACCCAACCTGCAGTCAGAAGCCAAGCCTCACCTATCTCAGCTAAGTCTAGTAGAACCACAACTGTTTCATAGCCTTTGACCAGGGAAAAAAATTTTTTTGGTGTAAGCCATTGAGACTTTGAGCTTGTCTGTTATAGTGCTGATCACCTATTGCCACAATAATGCTGCATAACAAACCACATCAAAACTTAATAGCATACAACAATAAGCATTAATTTCTAGCTCTCTTGTCTATAGGTTGACTGGAGTTCAGCTGGTCTATACTGGTGTTGGCTGTGATTTGTTCCAAAAACTGCATATTGGGTATGAGCCTGCTCCAAATAAGTCCTATCCTCCTTAGACCAGCAACTACCCAAGGCATCTTCATTACACAGTAACAAGCAGGAGTCTAAGAGGGCAAACCCAACTAAGAAAATACATGCAAAAACCTGGGCTTTTGCCTGTCACACGTACTAGCTGACCATTGGTCAAAGAAAATCATGTGCCCAAATCCAAAGTCAAGAAGAAGGGAAGCAAATTTATCCTCCTAATGGATTTGGGAGAGGGAGGAATGAGTATTTATGAAACAACAATCTAATCTACTACAGTTAAAGCAGCAAAAGCTCCTGTAAGTTCTTAACAGAATTTTGGATACATAGAAACTGGTAAACAAATGCTAGTTACAATTAAGCATTATCAATGATTCAGGTTCTTCTACATTTTTGTCACTCTGCTACAAATGCAATTTGTTACTGTTCCTCTCAATAGTAAGATGCTGATGCAGAAAGCATCTGATCTGATAGAAGAGATTGTCACAGTTCTCATCCTAGGTACTTTTCTTACTTTAAGCCAGCCTAGGCATTAGCATTTTTGGTACCCCATCACTTTCACCTAAAATCCTATTTTTCATATAGACTGACTCTCAAACATCTCTTCCCATTAAGTGATAAATAATTTCGCTATATGTATACTTAAGTCCATCTTGCTATATTTAGTTGCAGACTATTCAGATATTTTTAGATCCTGATTTTATCACCTTCATGGTACACATACACTCTCTATCTTCATCCAAGTCATCGAGGGAAATTTTATACTGAGAACATAAGAAAGAAGGACCCAACTGGACTGGATCTACCCAGGGAAGCTGTGGAATCCCTACCCATAAAAACAGAGCTGACAGCTTCCTGCATGAGTAGACCTCCTGAAAATACTAGCAATTCTATGACTTCATCATTCTTTCTGTGTTCTTCCTGAGCAGCTGCTCACAGCCTGTGCTGAAGCCATGAGACTGTGGGGAGAAAAGGGAGGAGGCCCAAATCTGGAAGCAAACAAAGTTATGTTTCTGGGCAAGAACAGTGGGTCCTATAAGCTACCTTGAATAAAGGAGAAAACTATGGGATAATGAGAGTAGCAACAATAGCAGGGTACAAATCCTTACGTAGCATGGTAGGTAGACTTTCTGATGACAGTAAAGAGGATTGACCACTTAGGACTGGAAAGGCAAACTTAGGAATATCTGAAAAGGCAAACTCTAAGAACAGAACATTTTTCTCACAATTCACAGGACAGGAGCTTGTATTCATACTGATTTTGCCTTGCTGTTTTTATAAAAAGTGATACTTGAACAAGGGGGGAAAAATCAATGGTACAAAGGATATATAGTGAAAAGATAAAGTCTCCCTCTTACCTCTACCCAATCCCTAGAGGTAACAATTGTTATTCAGGTTCTATAATAGCTCCGTATATTATTTCCATGGAATTACATGCATGTTTATAGATATATAGGTAGATAGATAGATAGATAGATAGATAGATTTAATAATCAAAAGGAAGCACAGCATATAGAGTTATTTAATTTTGAATATTCATTTTGTATCTGGTAAGAGCAGAACATGTGATTCATACATATGAAGCTCCTAAGGTTCACAAAGGCTAAATGACTTGCCAAGATTATGAGCCTGTAAGAAGAAAACACAATACCTGATCTGAAAAGTCAGGCCTGGTGTAAGACTTAGTCCTAACAAACATGAGTTTATATAAAGGAAAAACAGTCACCATATTTATGCAGGGAAGATTTCCCAAATCTGTCAATAGGTTGTAGACATTTACAGGGGCAAAAACGTTACTTAGTTGTGACTGTGACCCAAATCCATGCCTTATAACCTTAGTCACACCATAGCAGCTTAAAGCAACTGATTTTTTTTTTTTTTTTTTTTTTTGGTATGGGTTTTTTTTTTCTTTTTCTTTTCTTTTCTTTCTTTTTTTTTTTCTTCACTTTGTGAATTGGGGATCTGGTATTTCTCAAACCCCTAAAATATTCTAACTGAAAACCATCCTAAGAAAAAGGAAATGTTTCTATTTGAAATCCTTAATTAAAACCACATTCATAATTCTAAGTATTTAAAGAGAAAGTTAAAGAAGAAATTTACTTTTGCACATCACAGAGATTATAATAAACACAGAACCTTGCCAAAAGACATGCCTCCAGCTGCACTGAAGAAACATCAGAGTAGCCCAGCACTACAGCTTCAGCAAGAGAAAGACTGAAGGCAAAATCGTGTACAGGAAGGCAAACAACCATAATGTAAAACTCATGTTCCCTGTTGGAATAGAATAATAGAATTCTGCAGAAATGCATCTTACACACACATACACATACGTGTGCCTGCGTGTGCACACACACAGGCATGCACACATACGGAGCTACTATTGTTCTTCACTATTAACTCAACAATCGTCAGCTGTACATCTATTTTATTGAGGTCCACCAGGCCACAGATGTTTGCTCCATAAAGCCATTGCCAATTTGGGGACAAGCTCAATCAACTTGTGCCTGAAAATGATTCACATGGGTCTTTACACCACAGAGCTCATTACTTCAGGGATTTCCCAGAGCTCTACATTCCTGGCTGCCTGAATCAATAAGGGAATGTGTATTTATTTTGCCAGGATACACATCATGGTAGAAGGAAAAAACCCTTCAAAATTTCTGTAATTCCTACGAAATCTACTGCCTCAAATGCGGAATGATATACCTGTTAGAAAGAAATGTGGGTCCTTAACAGTCATCGATTGGAACAGGAATAATTCTTCCTGATGTGTCTATTTAAAATGTTCACAGTACATGCATTATTTATAAAAGTTTATATCAGAAGCAAGGAAGAAGTACTCTAGAGGAAATCAAGGACTAAGGAAACAGATGTGTGTAGAACACCTTAAAACAACTACTAAACACAGAGAGAAGTAAACAAGAACAAAAGTAAACAGAAAATGCTCAGGCACATTGTGGGAGAAAGGGCTTTTACCAACAACCATAACTCCCATTACTATTTACATGCAGTAACCTCCCATATCTTGCTAGCACCTGAGCTCGCTCCAGAAATGTGTATTCATTACCTTAACAACTCCACGTGGATATTCCATTGGCATCTCAAATGCAATGTCAAAAGTTGAACTTATCTTGCCATCCCTCAAATATATTTCTTCTTCAGAACTGTCTCTTCAGTAAAGGACTAAAGCATTCTTCCAGTTGCTGAAGACAGAAATAGGGAAATCATCTCTTTCTCGCTCTCTCCTTTCCCAGCTCTCCAGACATCCATCTCACTCATCTACTTCTTTCCCTCCCACTCTCATACTGTAATGAGACTCCATTTATCCATGGGGCATCTGCTTTAATCTCCTAATTGATCTCCCTGCCACTTACCCATTCCAATTCATTCTTGACTTAGAGCAGGATGATCTTTTAATAATACAAAATTGAGTCAATCTCTTCTTTGCTTAGAAAAACCAGCAGTGGTTTCCATTATTGCTGGGATAAAGCATCATTCTTAACATGACCCACAATCCTCTGCATTCTCTGATCCCTGCATCACTCTCTAGTGTCATCCTAGCTTCTCACCTGTCAACTACCTCTTTTTCCATTATAATCAAACTAAATGCTTATTTGCTGAGACATACTAGGATCTTTCTCACTTCTGGATCATTGAACCTTCTCCTTCTTCAGTTTGGAACATTTCATCACCCTTAACCAACCTGACCTACTTATTTCTTATTTATCCACCAGGAAAAAATTTCATGAGAACAAGCTGCCTACCTTGTGTTTTGTTCAGCCTGCCACCTAACACCCAGAACTATGCACATGATAGATGCTTAGTAAATATTTGTTGAATGAATAAATTAATCTCTTAGGTCTTGGAATAAATATCACTTCCTCAAGAAGACCTTTTATTATTCCCAGGGGAAAAAAATAGATCCCTTTACTATACACTCCTATAGTATCCTATACATGGGCTGTGACCTCAAAACTACTTACAGGCAATAAGTTGAAGATATTTGTTTCCCTTGTCTCAGTGATCACAGTCCTCTGCTGCCTGTTGTTTAAGATCATAAACCTATCTATATTTTGTCCAGATTTTTAGTTGTTAAAGTCAAGAGCATAATTCTGGTTCTTAATTATTTCTCTTGGCTGAAAGTGGATGTTCTAATTTCAAATTATTTTCTTTTAAGATTTTATTTATTTATTTGAGAGAAAGAAAATGGGAGAGAGAGAGAGCATGAGAAGGGGGAGGGTCAGAGGGAGAAGCAGTCTCCCTGCTAAGCAGGGAGTCTGATGCAGAACTCGATCCTGGGACTCAAGGATCATGACCTGAGCCAAAGGCAGTTGCTTAACCAACTGAGCCATCCAGGAGCCCCAGATGTTCTAATTTTAAAAATTAGAACTCAAATACTTTCCTTTGTAATTATTACATGTTATCTTCTGTGGTACAGATTCTATTTTACCCTTGAAATTGGCCTTCTTCCCTTAATACCTTCTTAAACCTAGATGTTAATTTCCATTGGGTTAGGACTCTATTTCTGAATCACCAGGGCCCAGAGAAACATTTGAAATATGAACATTTTGAAACATTGAATAAATTAAAAGTTGAGTGAAAATTATTCCCCAAATACCCTCACTTACTGCATATCTGCTTTGGCAAATTACAATCCTACAAATAATTGCTACTCTGGTTTTGGAAGTGAAAAAAAATTGCACATTTAATTTTTGACTATTTCAATTCTTTATCAGTTTACTTTTCATAATGATTAAATACTGTTCATTTAATTTATCACGCTTCCTGCTTATGAAAAACAGCTAGCATTTGTTTTCAGTTATGATTTGCCAGGCACTATACTAATTCATTTAATCATCTCAACAAACTTATGAGATGTTATCTGTTATTATTCCCACTCAACTGATGAGAAAATGAGGCACAGAAAGATTAAGTGACTGATAAAATAACACAGCTAGAACACAAAGGAGCCACCATCTGAACACGGACAACTTGACCATGTATACTTTTTATCACCACCTAAACTGCCTCCTTGTACTTTCTGCTTCCAAATAGGAATACAGATGGCTTATAATAAGACACCTATGAAATATTTTATTAAAATAAAATTTTTATTTTTTTTTAAAGATTTTATTTATTTATTTGTCAGAGAGAGAGCGAGCGAGAGCGAACACAGGCAGACAGAGTGGCAGGCAGAGTCAGAGGGAGAAGCAGGCTCCCTGTGGAGCAAGGAGCCCGATGTGGGACTCGATCCCAGGACGCTGGGATCATGACCTGAGCCGAAGGCAGCTGCTTAACCAACTGAGCCACCCAGGCGTCCCTAAAATAAAATTTTTAAGTAGAAGCCATAGTGATAGGAAGCATGTAGTTCCTTAAAAATCTAATCTATGTTTCTGTAAAAGAATATTAATTTTAGTTCCAAGATTCCCATCGCTTAAAAAGTAAAAAAAAAAACCTCAATGAGTCTCCAAATGAATTTTATTTTATAATAAAAGGAAGGATAGTAATTTATCTTCTAAATGGAATTTATATAATAAATTCTTATGTAATAGATATTTCACAGTGAAATGGTGTTTTGGGGAATGGTTTTATAAAATATTCAATAGCATTCCCTATAATAAAACCATGTCCAATTAACTCCAGAGGTATAACAACAACAACAACAAAACCTCAATGAAACATATATTCAGGATAATAAGGAATGAGATTCAGATAAATATTCATCTGTTGGTTTTATCTGGTCTGAGACTAGAACCTGGAATTCATAGAAAGGCAGAAAGCATGTCCTTTGGCCCATCTTCTTCAAATCTTAATGATTTCAGCTAAAATTATGCCAGCAATTTCAGGACAAAGCTCTCTAGTGAGAGCCTACAGTAAAGATATTCTATGGCTATTGTTTGCAAGAAAATCCATATGCTTTAAATATTAATGTACAGCTGGAAAGTTTGCCATTTTATTATTAAAAACAAAAAACAAACAAACAAAAAAAAACCCCAAAAATCTACCCTTAGTCTGCTTAGAGATGGGCTACAAGGTGGCTGAAAATAGGCTCAACATTTCCTTCAGAAAGTAAAATAGAAAAGTTGAATTTCAGCCAAGAAAATTCTATTAGTCTATGTACCAGTTATCTGCAATCATTCATTACTCAATAAATATTTATAGAGTTCTTATTAAGTGCCAGGCTATATATTAAGTCCATTGGTCAAAACTTTGGAAGTTTCACAGAACATTTGATTTGGGAGTCACTGCCTCTTGGTGGCTCAACCAGAACTGGTTAACTCACTTATAACTAATACTCTAGCACACTACTTTCCAAGTTGATTCATTCACCATCAAGATTTTAGTTATAATCTCCAACTACTTATGTTAGTATTTACTTAATATTTTCTCTATATTGACCACGTTTTTAATTCTTAAATTTTAACATAAAATTAATTTCCTACTGCAATGGGAAAGTATTATCACTTGCCAAAAATAAGTATAATAGCTAACATTTATTGGGTACTTGTTAGTGCTTTCTATTATTTTAAGAAAGCACATTCATTAGATCCATTTAATTTGAGAGCAAAGGGACACAGAGAAGTTAAGTAGCCTACCCAAGACCTCATAGCCAGTAGGTAGCAGAACTGGTATTTTTAATCCAAGCTAAGTAACTACAAAGCTTGTCTGCCTAACCACTATAATATACTGCTCTGTAAACACATTTACAAACAGAAAACAAAACAATGCTATTAAAATCTAATTATGTGATTCCTGGGAAGATGGCAGAGTAGGAGGTCCCCAAGCTCACCCCATCCCATGATATAACATATCATGTTAGATAACTATCAAATCATCCTAAATACCCCAGAAAATGACCCAAAGACTCTCAAAACAAACTCTACAACTATATGTAGGAGAAGGCCACCAAAAAAAAAAAAAAAAAATGTGTAGAAAGGGCAAAGATGCAGTGAGGAGCTAAATGGAACATGGACTGTCTGGGGGAAGGAAGGACCCACCAGTGGAGAGAAGGGAGAGAAACAGATTATCATACTGAGAAGCCCACATGGGGAAGGAAAATCCCCATAACATTTGGCTTTGAAAACCAGGGGGATGAAATTTTGTGATTTCTTAAAACCAACAGGACTGAAAGCCTAGAATTTTAAAACTCAACAGGTTTGACCCTAGGAAAGATGGGAGGGTAAGAGTCCCTACCCTTAAAGAGACAGCACAATGAACAGCCTGTGGAGATACAATATAAAAGAAGCAGTTGGAAAAATGCTTGGGGCATATGGAAAGAAAGTTATTTACAAATCAAAGACTATATCCCAGAAGGACAGGGGTCATTGGGAGACTCCTCTAGGAAAAAAGGAGCTCGTGGACAAAATTTCCCTCCCCCTCCACCAACATAAACACAGGGCCATCTGCAGGAAACAGTGTAGTACCAACATTCACTACCTAGCTCGCTTACACTGTGCCCTACCCCCTCACAGCCTACCCCACTGCTATCCCCTCATGCTGGCTTCTGTGGATCTGCCCCTTCCAGACAGGCCTGCCTCAGTTCTGGTGCTACAGGACCCCTTCCGCAGAGGACCTGAGGCACACAAACCTTGGTAATACCACACACCACCTCACCTACCCTATGCACATTCCAGATCTGCTCCCTCCAATACTCTCTTGGTTAGAGCTCATTCAAACCTGGGCCATAAGCCTGATAGTGTGCAAGCAGCCCCAACAGGAGCCAGCACCTCACCAAAGTGAGTCCTTCCCTGGGAAGAGGGAAAGATAACCACATCCATCAGTCAGAATGCAGCCCTGGAGTGGGTTGGGGGCAGACAGCTGGTCTAATTGCAGGCCTACCCTATCAATAAAAGCTACTCAGGAGAAAACACAGAAAGCAGCTGGCAGTTTGGTGCTACTGCACTTCTGGACAACACCTGCTCTGACTCATCTAAAGCCCAAGGCAGCCCAGACTGGTCCATTAGCTGGACCATTAAACACAAAAGGACCAGCCCCAGACTGGTCCACTAACTGGACCACTAACCACAAAAGGACCAAACACTGCCAACAAACAGGAAAGATAGCCACAGTAGATGACTAGACTGAAGGCAAAAGTGGTTTAGCCACAACAACAGTTTGCATGCAATACACATATAAGACATCCCTGAAGTGCCAGTTTCCAGCAAACAGGGGACATTACAAATGCCGGGCAGAACTGCTTTTCATAAGGTCACTATTTTCAACGGCAAGAGACACAGCTGACTCTCCTAACACAGAGAAACAGAGAGACAGACAAAATGAGGAAACCGGAATATGTCACAAATGAAAGAACAGGACAAAATCACAGCAAGAGACCAATAAGTAATATTGCCTGATAGACAATACAAATAATGATTCATAAAGATATTCATTGAACTTGAGAAAAGAGATGAAGACATGAATGAGACCCTTAACAAAGAGATAAAAAAGAACCAATCTGAGAGGAAGAATACAATAAACAAAACTAAAACTATACCAGATTGAATAAATGGTAAACTAGAGGAAGCAAAAAAACAAACTGGTGGTATGGAGGACAGAGTAATGGAAAGTAATTAAGATGAGCAGGTAATAGAAAAAAAATATGCAAATTGAGAATAGAGTTAGTGAACTCAGCAACTCAATCAATGATATTTACATATTATAACATTCACATTATAGGAATCCCACAAGAAGAGAGAAAATGGGGCGAAAATTTTGTTTGAAGAAAAAAGTAACAGAGACAGGAATAGCAGTTGAGTAGGAGGACTGTAGGCTTGTCTTATCCCACAAACACAACTAGATAACTATTGAATCATTCTAAATACCCCAGAAATCAATCTGAAGACTGATAGAACTCCACAATGAAGGGAGAGAAGAGACCACATTAAAGAAGGAAGAGAGTGCAGAGATGTGGTTGAGGGGAGAACCTGATCCTGGCTGCTGAGGAGGGGAGGGAGTCATGGTCATGAAGAAAGGTAAGAGAGAGACAAGCACAAGGGGACACACAAGAAATTTACCCATAGCCACTGGCTTGGGAAATGAACAAAGGTGAATTTTATGAATCCTTGCAATCAGCATGGCTTATAGCCTGGAGTTTTAAAGGTCAGGAAGCTTGGCTGGGTTAGAGTCTAGAGGGCACTGTGCTGCTCTTTGGAGACAAGGCAGGAAAACAGTCTGTGGGACATTCAGTGATGTAAGAGTGATCTGAAGAGCCCCTAAGGCACAAAGTGGGGAGATAATCTGTTCTTCCCAGTGCATGCCCCTGAGAGTCAGCATTTAGGGACAGACATCTCCAGGAACAAAGGAGCTGGATGGCACCACTTGCTCCCATACTCCTCAGCATAAATACAAGCAGGAAGCAGCACAGGACAGAAACTGGCTACCTAACTTGTTTACACTAAACCCCATCCCCTGCACTCTGCTAGAATGGCCCTTTACAGTCATGCCTACTTCACTCCCAGGATAGCAGGCCCTTCCACCAGAAAGCAAGCACAAATTCCTACGCACACCATGTCTCCCAAACACAGAGTTTTACAGGGCCTCAGTTCTGATGCAGGTAGTAATAGGTCTCATTTCAGAAGTAGACCAGGACTCATCTAGTTAAAACTCACCATAATCAGGCCAGGGACCAAACACTGTTCAAAGCAGGCAAAGAGAGCTTCTGCAGATGACTGACCTGAAGGATAGACTCCAGAACACACCACCAGAATGCACACTGCACACACCAAAGGCACTCCCGTAAGTGCAAGGCCCTGGGCACTGACCTCCTCATCATAAGACCTTTACTTTCAAGAGTATCAGACATAACTCACTTTTCTAACACAGAGAAGCAGGCAGAGACTTAGACAGAATGAGAAGACAGAGGAATTTATCCCAAATGAAAGAAGATAAGGCCATAGTCAGAGATCTAAGTAAAAGTAAAACAAAACAAAACAAAAACACAAAAATAAGTAATATGTCTGATAGACAATTTAAAAAACAGTCATAAGGATACTCCCTGGTCTTGAGAAAAGCATGAAAGATATCAGTGAGACCCTTACCAGAGAGACAAAAGAGTTAAAAAAGGAATCAATCAGAGGTGAGTGCAACAAACAAGATCAGAAAGAAACTTGATGCAATGAACAGCAGACTGGAAGAAGCAGAGGAAGGAATTAATGATCTAAAAGACGAAGTAATGGAAAGCAATGAA
Organism: Mustela erminea; assembly: GCF_009829155.1. Taxonomy (NCBI): domain Eukaryota; kingdom Metazoa; phylum Chordata; class Mammalia; order Carnivora; family Mustelidae; genus Mustela; species Mustela erminea. Next base: position 63,034,762 of record NC_045627.1, read on the forward strand.
GCTGACCAAAAGAGAGAAAGAAGAATTATGCAAAATTAGAATAGACTTAGGGAACTCAGTGACTCCATCAAACGTAATAACATTCATATTATAGGAGTCCCAGAAGAGGAGAGAGAAAAGCAGGCAGAAAATTTATTTGAAGAAATAATAGCTGAAAACATTGCTAATCTGGAGTAGGAAACAGACATCTAGATGAGGAAGACACAGAGAACTCCCATCAAAATCAACAAAAGCAAGCCCACACCAAGACATAGTGTAATTAAATTTGCAAGATATAGTCATAAAGAAAAATTTGTTAATAGCAGTAAGACAAAAGAAGTCAATGAAATAAAAATCAAAACCCCAATGAGATACCACCTTTCACCGGTTAGAATGATTAAAAATTAACAAGTCAGGAAACAACAAATGTTGGCAAAGATGTGGAGAAAGGGGAATCCTCTTACACTGTTGGTGGGAATGCAAGCTGGTGCAGCCACACTGGAAAACAGTATGGAGGTTCCTCACAATGTTAAAAAATAGAACTACCCTACGACCCAGCAATTGGATTACTAGGTATTTACCCCCAAAGATACAGATGGAGCGAAAAGAAAGGGCATGTGTACCCCAATGTTCATAGCAGTGAAGTCCACAAAAGCCAAACAATGGAAAGAGTCTAGATGTCCATCAACAGATAAATGGATTAAGAAGATGTGGTTCATATATACAATAGAATATTACACAGCCACCAGAAAGGATGAATATATACTATTTGCATCAACATGGATGGAACTGGAGGGGATTATGCTAAGTGAAATAAGTCAATCAGAGAAAGACAATTATCATATAGTTACATTCATATGTGGAACATAAGGAATAGTGCAGAGGACCATAGGGGAAGGGAGGGAAAACTGAATGGGAAGAAATCAGAGAGGGAGACAAACCATGAAAAACTCTTAACTATGGGAAATAAACTAAATTTCATAGAAGAGAGGGGGTGGGGGGATGGGATAACCAGGCAATGAACATTAAGGAGGTCACGTGCTGTGATGAGCACTGAGTGTTATACATAACTAATGAATCACTGAACACATCAAAAACTAATGATGTACTGTATGTTGGCTAATTGAACATAATTAAAAAAAGAAAATCACTAACTTACAAAGGAAAATCCATAAGGCTGGCAAAATATCTTTCAACAGGAACTTTGCAGGACAGAAAGGAGTGGCATGATATTTTCAAAAGTGCTGAAAGGGATAAATCTGCAGCCAAGAATACTTGATTGAGCAAGGCTATCATTCAGAACAGAAAGAAAGATAGAGTCTCCCAGAGAAACAAAAATGAAAGGAGTTTTTGACTCCTAAGCCAACTCTGCAAGAAATATTGAAGGGGGCTCTTTGAGTGGAAAGGAGAGACTAAAAGTAATGATACAAAGGCAGGAAACACAAAAGCAGTAAAAATGAATATTTCTATAAAAAATCAGTCAAGGAACTCACACATAAAGGATATAAAATATAATAACATATACATAAACATAAGGAGGAGAAGAGAAAAGAATGGTTCCAAACTTAATTAGCCATCAACTTAATATAGACTGCTATATCCAGAAGATGTATTAAACAAACCTAATGGTAACCACAAATCAAAACCCACTAATAAACATGCAAGGAATAAAGAAAAAGAAATCCAAATATGTCACTGAAGAAAACCAGCAAACCATGAAAGAGACAACAATCTGAGAAAATCTCCAGAAACAGCCACAAAACAAGTAATACAGTACCAATGAATACATAACTATCAATAATTGCTTGGCATGTAAAATGGACTAAATGCTCCAATCAAAAGACATAGGATGTCAGAATGGATTAAAAAAATAAGATTCATAGATGTTGACTACAAAAGACTACTTTAAAGCCAAAGACACCTGCACATTGAAAGTGAGGGGATAGAGATCATTTATCATGCAAATGGATGTCAAAAGAAAGCCAGACCAGCAATATTTGTATCGGACAAACTAGACTGTAAAACAAAGACTCTAATAAGAGACAAAAAGGACACTTTATGATCATTAAGGGGACAATCCAACAAGAAGATATAATTATTATAAATATTTCTGCATCCAAAATGGATAGGGAGGACCCAAATACATAAAACAGTTAATAACAAACATAAAATAAGTAATCAATGATAATACAGTAATAGTAGAGCACTTTTAAACCCCACTTACATCAATAGATAGATCATACTAACATAAAATCGACAAGGAAACAGTGACTGTAATGACAGATGGATTTAGCAGATACATTCAGAATGTTCTACCCTAAAACAGCAGAATGCATATTCTTCTCAAACACACACAGAGCATTCTCCAGGACAGATCACATATTAGCCCACAAAAGAGGCCTCAACAAATTCAAGACTGAAGTCAGACCATGCATCTTTTCTGACAACAATATTAGAAGGCAACTATAAGAAAGAACCTGGAAAAAAGAAAAACACAAATACATGAAGGTTAGATGGGTTAATGGGTGAAGCAGGAAATAAAAGAAGAATTAAAAAGTACATGGAAAAAAATGAAAATGAAAACACAATGGTCCAAAAGCTTTGGGCTGCAGCAAAAGTGGTTCTAAGAAGGAAGTTTAGAGCAATAGAGGTCTAACTCAAGAAGGAAGAAAAATATCAAATAAGCAAGCCAGCCTTTACCTAAAGAAGCTAGTAAAAGAAAAATAAACAAAGCCTAAATCCAGCAGCAGGAAGGAAATAATAAAAATTAAAGCAGAAATAAATGATACAGAAACAAAAAAACCAATGGAACACATCAATGAAACAAGAGATGTTTCTTTGAAAAAAAAAATCAATGAAATCGATACACTCCTAGCTAGACTTATTAAGAAAAAAAGAGAAAGGACCCAAGCAAATAAAATCACAAATGAGAGAGGAGAAATAACAACAAGCATCACAGAAATACAAACAATTGAAGAGAATACTATGAAAAATTATGCCAACAAATTGGACAACCTAGAAGAAATGGATAAATTTCTAGAAACATATAACCTCCCAAAACTGAAACAGGAAGAAATAGAAAATTTGAAAAGAGCCATTACCAGCAAGGAAATTGAATCAATAATTTAAAAACTCCTAATAAACGAAAGTACAGGATCAAATGGCTCACAGGTGTAGTCCAACAAATGTTTAAAGAAAAGTTAATGCTTATTCTTCTTAAAATATTCAAAAAAATTGAAGAGAGAGTGCCTGCATGGCTAAGATTTTTTTTCCCTTAAGACCAAGACCTAGTAATACCAACAATTCTGTGAATGTAGGGGGAAAAAGAATCTGGTTCTATATAGCCCCCTGATGGGGGGTGGTAAAAACCTATTTGGGTGTACTTCCTAACTTCTTTCATGTAACTATGCTGGGATGCAGCCAAAAGGATTATGTTTTGCCTGCCCTTGACCACGAGTGGGGGCATACAAATTAGAAATATATTTCCATGAGTCTCAAAGACTAGACCAGAATAAATGATACAGAAATATATAATCAAAGGTATATAATCAAAATCCTACTAAATGAACATCTATGCTCTGCCTACACTTTCTCATGACAAAAAAAGTTTTACACTGCAAAGTAGGTAGAATTATTCCCATAATATGAATATGGAAGCTGAGGTTGAAAGAAGTGAGATTACTTTCCTAGGGTCACTAAACTGTAAGTAGCAGGGCTAAGATGTATACATAGGAAGCCTTTTATTTTTTCCACTGCTTTACCCTTCTGAGAGGGTTTCTCTGGGGCACTGTGGCTTTGGCTCTGGCTGCTGCATAAAGCCAGCTTAAAGCCAGCTCCTAATCTTCATGGCTATACATCCTTCTGACTATGAGGGTATCTCAGCTGCTCTGGTTGCCAATTAAATTATACATCCAACTTTGGGTTCTGATCAGTAAAAGGCAATATAACAAAAAGAGATAACATTGGATTCCTGGGTTCTACTTCATTTTCATTCAAATTCACAATTAACTGTTTATTCACCATATAATTTACTCCTTTCTGATAGTCTCCTAGATAATAAAATAACTATTCTTACTCTACACTTTAGTTGTGTTCTTCCTAATAACATGTCAATTGTAAGAACTATTTTTTCCAAATCTGGAAAGTTAAATTTAAATTACAGCATTAAAAAAATCACACTTCTGAAAAATACTCATTCTCTCTTCTCCCTGTCTTGAAGCTCCACCTCGGGTTGCCTCAGGTTGTTTGTTGCTTTTATATGCTACTGATTTTCTAGTGTGATCACTGAATGATAAGAGTTGGACGCTACCTCTTCAATATACTGAGGAAGGAAACAGGCCCAGAGGAAATGACTTGCCCAAGATCACACAAGTATTGAGGAAATGGCACCTTTATTTCAAACTTTCCATCATTGGTTCTCCTTGGGCATTGCCTTCTGAGCCTGTGAACAAACACTCACTGGTGGTAAATCTAAACCAATCTCAAACCAAGTTAGTAAAAAAAGCTTGTGACTAACCTATCTAATTACATTTGGAATAGAAAAACCAATCTTAATTACATTTCAGTGAAGTTGATTTTCTTTTGATGAGACCTTAAAATAACTGCCTGAAAGCTAGTTTCCCTAGACAAAAATGTTTAGCTTGATAACAACATTGCTGTAGTATAGGTCTGACCTCTAATACATACTTTAAAAGGATTAAAACTCATTTGGACATTAGAGTTCTAATACGTTTGTTTTTCAAAGATTCTTGCATATTCTTGCAAAATTTACAATAGAACAAGGAACAAAAATAAGAATAAGAATAATCAGACACTGCACTTAATATATGTTACCTTATTTTACTTCCAACAGGAATTCCTCCACAGCAGCTAGTACTTGGACAAAATTCTGGCATAACATATTTCTGTGTATCCTTTCTCTTCCAATGAATTTATTCCAAAATGTGTTAATTTTAAGCCACTTCTACTAGAGAATCAGATGTAACAAAAATACAGACATATAAAAAAATATTGATGTTCATTCCTTAATCTAATGATAAGACTACTTCTTCCAGGAAAAGCATAGAACTTAACTGAAATAAATATTTTATATGTTTAAAGTTTGGAGTGAAAATGCTTAAATAATAAAAGAAAATCATGCCTCCTAAGCAATACTGACTCTACTATTAAGGGTCTTTTTCTTTTTCTTTCTATTTTTTTTTTTTTTTTTTTGAGCTCTGTAATAGATGTAGACGTATAAATTTGCAGATAGGAGAGAGAACTGACCTCAATATCTTTGCATAATAAAGTGAGGAACTAAGGAGTCTCATGGAAAATCTGGTAAAGAAAGGAGCCAAGGAAGCTGAGGTATATGGATAAAAAATTCAAAAAGAAAATCTTTGATAGTAGCAAGCCTAAGGAGAATTTTAAAGAAAAGAGATAACCTAACAGAGATTCTGAAGGTACTGGCTGTGGGACAAGTGATATAAACCGTCTCTTCTGCTCCTTCAGGAAATCGTCATCAAAATCTACATTGTTTGCTGGTGCTTTAGAGCCTGTGAATTTAGAGGAGGTGATGAGGAAGTTCTAATAGGTGCATACATCTATAACTTCAAAGAGACTGAATGATGAATAGCTGATTTGGGGGTATTGGAGGGGGGCAGAAGACATTGTTGGGAAGTTTAAAAAAGTAAAAATGTTTGCAGAGCAGGAGTAGAAATGTTTGCCATGCTGTGTTGAAGTACATAAAGGAAACTATAAAAGGAAAACCAGTATTTAGAACTGTATGCTTAATTTGTTAGGAAAAATTAAGCTAAAATATGTAGGACAGGGGCTGAAAAAATATGCTTTGGCATGGACAGAACTAAGACCAGGAGAATTGGAAAATGTCTGCTCATTTCTGCAGTGTATATTAAATTAAGTCTATCTGTAATTTTTTTAACTATTGTTTTTGTGTTTCCATTCAAAGTATCCAAATTATTTTAACCTCTGGAACCATGGTGAAACCTGGAGACAGAGCATACAACCTGAAAGGTGTTGAAAGTTTAGATGAAAGACTAGCTATAGAAAAATAAACATCCTCTTCATACCCATATTATTTGCAAATAAATAAATAAATAAAGCATAACCAGCTTATGAGTATCTTGTTAAAACTTTAGGATGAAAAGAATTTGAAAAGTGTCTTGTGAGGCAGGCATCAATATCAAGATATACAAAGTAAAGAATTTTATAAAGATGTTTATAAAAGAGTTCTTAATCCTCTGGAGATGATTTTTGCATGAGTTCCTATATTTTCCATTCATAAGTCTTCTGCCACATGGTTTTTCAAAAATAAGGCTGGAGAAGAGATATTGTAAATATTCATTTATTCTATATAAAGGCTATATAATTATAATACATAGATACAGCCAAAACACATAAGGTAAAACCACATTTGCTTGGGTTAAATAAAAGTCATGCCAATCTAATCTAGTAGAATATATTTAAATAAAGATTTATTATTTTTGCATATGCCAAACCCCACATAAATTTACAGAACATTTATTATGTATAATGCCTTAACACTATGGCAACACATAATTTTTGGCAGAAGGAGTTAAAGGTATACAGAAGAGATGCATGCTAATGACTCTAATACAAAGCCTACTAAGAAAATTGCACTGCAGGAAAGCTCCTGCAGAACTAGGAAGATTCAAAGGAGACTAGAAGGGAAAGCACGGTTAATCTATTCAATGGAGCTAAAAACCTGAGTTCCTAACCCGTTACAGGCTTAGTGCTAGAATCTGAAATGGTGTGAAGAGTAAACTTCTCAGTGGATAAGAAAGGGAGATAAGGGGGGAGAAAGGGGTTTAATACTTGATGCAGAAGCAGCCAGGTATGGTTCCTGGAGTACTTCCTTAATTCTGCAGGGAATGGGAATAAGCCAAAAGTTGTTATTTTTAAGCAGGGGAGTAACAGGATGAATCATGAATTTGGAAGATACAATAGTAAAACCAACTGCTTAAAAACAGTTTTAAATCATGGGTTGCATTTGCAATTACTCATATCCATATAAAGACAATATGGTCAGATCCTTTTCAGTCTTTTGCTTTCTGAAGAAGACAAGGCAAAGGCTTATGGTTTTGGTTCCTCTGTAAATTTATACAGATACAAAGGAATGCTTCAGTGCTGACAGTCAAAACAGTCACAAATTTGAAGTGATTAAGATATCAATCAATTTTCCTGTATCACAAAACCTACATCTACATAATCACCTCTGATTAATGTCCTATAGAATATAAGCATACAGTAAAAGTTAATTTCTTCAGGTCAAAGCTGGGAATCATATCAGCTAATTACTGCATAAGTTCCAGGGTTGGATCTCAATTGACATTAATTTCTTCAAGTCATTAGCCTCCTTTGTTTCTTCAGTGGGGAAAAAAATTGATACTACCTACTAGCTCTGTTACTGTGTGACATAACTAAATAACATTGGTAAAGAGGTCTAAGACATTGGTAAAGAGGTCTAAAGAGGCTAAGTTTAATTATTTATTATTAGCATCTCCCCATGCAGATGTTTCCGGTTTGAAAAACGTGAACCATGTGGACAACAACAGGATCCACAAATCTAGTAAATGAAATGCAAGACGAATAGACAGAGAAGCATTATGAAAGCCAAGGGGTCGGGAAAGAAAACATCCAAGGTGCAGAAGGAGTTTAAAAAGTAAAATACAGGGGCGCCTGGGTGGCTCACTGGGTTAAAGCCTCTGCCTTCAGCTCAGGTCATGATCCCAGGGTCCTGGGATTGAGCCCTGCATAGGGCTCTCCGCTCAGTGGGGAGCCTGCTTCCCCCACCCCACCCCCGCCTGCCTCTGTGCCTACTTGTGATCTCTGTCTGTTATATAAATAAATAAAATCTTTTAAAAAAAGAAAAGTAAAATACGATTAATCCAAGAAATATTCATGAGGATGAGCTTTGAAGAAAAATAATTCGGCAGACCAGAAACTAACAGAAAGAGCATAAAGAGAGGAGGGGCAGAAATTATGCTGTCTTGAAGACATAAAGGCAAAACCTATAAAGAGAAAGGTAAGAGAAGCTGTATGGAGGAGAGACGAAGTATTTGCCAAGTTTGGTGCAAAAGAATCCTTTGGAAAACAGGAAACATAAACCTTGGTGAAAGCAACATGACACAAGAAAATCTAACTGAGGCAATTTTGAAATGAAAACACACAAGAAGACCAGAAGCAAAAATTAATAAATAAATAGAGACAAACCTTTAATCATACACACACATAAGTGTGTGCGAACGTGCACCCACGTACACACGCACACACACATCATCAGGATCAGTTCTAAAGAAAGCCCAACAGTATACTGTAATCAAGGCTGAAGAAAATTTAGTAAATAGAGTCCTCTTTCTGTTATCTCTACTTTTATTTTCCATTGAAATCTGTTGATGGAGTCTGATCACTTACAACCTCATAATTAAAGAAATTGTCTCAGAATAACTCAGTCATTATTCAGAAATCACCTTTTCTAAAGCCAGAAAAGTAAATATTTTTTTCTACCTATTGAAAATGATACTTTTAATTGACTATCCCAATTTTGGTACCGGGAAATTAAGGAAAAATACCAATGAGCTTCAATGAGAAACAAACCATGGTGGAATCACATAGATACTATCTCACCTCATAATTATCTATTGTGAACTTCAGTAAGTCAGTTAACTTCTCTGAGCTTCAATTTTCTCGTCTATAAAATGGGACTGATAATACCCTTGGTTTGGGGAAGAAGAGGTATGTTAAACACAAATCTGGCACACATTAAGTGCTCAATTACCCTTTCCTTTTCTCCTCCTCCTCATACTGGCTGGCATAAACACTAAGACACATAAAATTCACTTATGTACATAAAAAATACTTATCTACAGTCCATGGCCTTAGTAAATCTCTTGTTAACAGTGAACAAGGCATTTCTCAAAAAAAAAAAAAAACCAAAACACAAGGAATTGTGGGAAACCAGTTAAATTTGATACTTCTCTCAATCTGGAATTGCTTAAAAAATACGTAAAAACTAGTAATTTGGAGCCTATTCTCAGAATTAGTAATCTCACCAGTGATACCAGTGTCAGATCAATCACTTTCCCTGCTAAAACAACATGGATTTTTGTTTTAGATTTTGTTTCTCTTGCCCTTTTCACAATAAAAATTAACTGGAAATAAAGTTGGTTCAGTCTTATAGACTGGATTTATTTTAGTTTTAAACTTTTATTCTGGGGCTTACTCTGCAAAATTTATATTTGGTATCTGAGAGTAAGGACCAAGTGAGAACAAGAAAGAGAAGAAAGACACAAACAGCTGGATGGCAGCAAAGTACACTACAAAAGCACTAGCCCAGGGAATCAAGTGATCCCAGGTTGGTCTTGGACGTTACCTCACTCCTCTGAACCTCAGTTTATTAATCAATAAGATGACATTCCAGGAGTTCCCTTCTGTTCTAACCATGGGGTAACCTTTTGCTTTTATTAAATTAACAAAGCTGAGCAGAGGGTGGTGCAGGGGAGAGGGGAGTGCATAACCTAAGATTCTGTACTCTAATTAATAGCTTGTATGGACAAGACAGGGTGGAGAACTACTACAAATTAATGTAACTCTTTAGAAAAACAATTTAGTAAAATACATCCAGAATGTGACACTCCAGAATGTGAAACTCACACAGTGGTTCCAAGTTGCAGTTCCTAGTTTTCAGAGTGGCATGGTTCTAATGCCCATTTAGTTTAGTTGTTTTACTACAGTTATTGTGTCTGTAAAATAAAGACGCTAATGTAATTATGGAAGGAGTTATTGTGAAGATTAAATTGAATTCAGGTTATAGGCCTGCCCCCCTGACAATCTGGCATATGGCAAGTACCAAAGGCATATGAGCTATTATTTTTTGTTATGTTTTGACTCAATAAACTCATTCCTGGGTATTTATCCTTAAATAATTGTAAAGAAGAAACAAGGCATTTGATGTGATAATTTGTGATATCACTGAAAACAGCAGGGGAAAAAACTGCAAAAAAAATCTGAATGTTCAACAATTGAAAAGTGGAAAAAGTACTTAAAAGTAGTAAAAAACAGAATAAGAAGCTGTTGAAATTATTACTGTAAGGGTAGTAATATTATGGGAAAATTATGTATGGCATGGTATTAAGAAAGCATGATTCAAATTGCTTATATGTTATGATTTCAACTACATAAAAATGTGTATGTGTATATAGAAACTAGAAAAGAATAGAGAAAAGTGAAATGAGTTGGTATATCTCAATAAATTGAGTTATCATGTTATTCTTCCTTTATTCTTCCTTTTGGTATGGATAGTTTAAATTATTGACTTTCAGAAAATAAATAATGTAACTTATTACTGCTTTTCAAATGCTGGTGAATTATACTTCTAATGGACTTTCATCTTCTTATTCTTTCACCACAATCCAATAGTATTAAAACTGAAGTCAGCAAAGTTGTAACATGTATAAAAAAATAATAATGTAAACTTTGCAAAAATTACCATTCTATTGCATTCAAGAATGGATTTTTTAGGTAATCATGTGACAGTCCATAGTTTCTTTTAGACATTATAAAGATTTTCCTTAAATAAACTATATTTTTATTTTATTTTAAATTTTTATTTAAATTCTAGTCAGCTAACATACAATGTAATATTGGTTTCAGGAGTAGAATTTAGTGCTTCATCACTTTCATATAACACTCAGTGCTCATCATAACAAGTGTCCTCCTTAATACCCATACCCATCACTCATTTAGCCCATCCCCCATCCACCTCTTTCTATCAACCCTTCATTTGCTCTCTATCGTTAAGAGTCTCTTACAGTTTGCTCCCCTCTCTCTTTTTTTTTCTTCCCATATGTGCATCTGTTTCGTTTCTTAAATTTCACAAATGAGTGAGATCATATGGTATTTGTCTTTCTCTGACTTATTTCACTTAGCATAATATACTCTAGCTCCACCCATGTTGTTGCAAATGGCAAGATTTCATTCTTTTTGATGGCTGAGTAATATTCCATTATATGTATATATAATGGAATAGATAAAGAAGAGTGGTATGTATATATATACACATACCATATATACCATATATATACGTGTATACATGTACCATATATATATACACATATATATACACATATACACATATCATATATATACATATACACACATATATATGTGTGTATGTATGTATACACATACCACTCTTCTTTATCCATTCATTAGTTGATGGACATTTGGGCTTTTTCCACAGTTTGGCTATTATTGATTAAAAACTTTTTTCAACATTAGTGGGGTATTGTTATAAAATGCATTTCTAAAATTAACTTGTAGACAAAAACAAACACATAAAACAAAAGTAAAGAAAAACCTTCCAAGTAAAGAATAGCATTAATAAATGACACTTCTGGTTTATTGGGATATTAAAAAGAGTACTAAGCCCAGGGTATCCTAATAGTTAGGTAGAATCTTACACATCTCCAAGCTGTGTGCACAGGGTGATTAGAGGGTATGCTTTTGACATGGCTATTTATTTTACTTGCTGCATTAAATTTTAAATTCTTCTGGTAACTCCATCAAAATATTTACTGCAAATATCAGTTGAATTCAGAAAACAACAACACAAATATCCAAATTAAGAGCCATAGTCAACAAAAACCATTTGAATAGTAGGTCACCACCATTTCAAAATGATCTCATAAGAATAGAAGGATTAAGAAAAAACTAAGTAGATCAATAATTCAAACCACACAGAAACAGCGCAGCTGAAAGTCCATAGATGTGAAACATTTATTTCTAATGGACTCATGAAATGTAAGTAATGGAATTAACAGTTGTTATATTCTTAAATCAAGAGTGTGAAAGCGGGCACCTGAGAGGCTCAGTCAATTAATTAAGCATCTGCCTTTGGCTAAGGTCATGACCTCAAGGCATGATCTCAGGGTCCTGAGATTGAGCTCCAGGAGGGCCTCCCAGCTCAGCAGAGAGTCTGCTTCTTCCTCTGCCCCTTCCCACCCTCGTTCCTGCTTTCTCTCTCTCTCAAATAAATAAATGAAAAAGTCTTAAAAAAAAAAAAAAAAGCGTGAAGGGGGGCGCCTGGGTGGCTCAGAGGGTTAAGGCCTCTGCCTTCAGCTCAGATCATGATCACAGGGTCCTGAGATCGAGCCCCGCATCAGGCTCTCTGCTCAGCAGGGAGCCTGCTTCCCTTCCTCTCTCTCTGCCTGCCTCTTTGCCTACTTGTGATCTCTGTCTGTCAAATAAATTAATAAAATCTTTAAAAAAAAAAAAAGCGTGAAGGAATTATTTATACTTCTAACATGTGGTCATGAATCTTCCAAACACAAAACTAGATATGGGGAACATAAAGAAAAATGATGAGCAAAAAATTTAAAAATACTCTTGTCAAAATTAAGTGAAAGGAAAAGAAAAACTTAAGTAAAATAAATGTTATCAGAAAATAAGAGAGGCCATAGGATTAGGTGCAATATATCTGTTGCATTATCCAAATCTTCACCTGTCAAAGGCTGAGACCTAGTTATAAAAAACAAGGCCCCATCACAATCCCAAAGATTCTAACTGGGGTTTGGAATAAATTTGGAATAAAAATTCTTTAATATTATCCTGACACAACCAAGTCCTTCTTTTTAATTCAGCAAACATTTATTAAGTGCTTATAATGTGCAAAGCATGAAAACAGTTATAGGAAGTCAACCAGAAATGAACAAATATGAGCCTTTCTCTCCTGAGCTCCCAATTTATGAACTCTCAGACATTTCTTGAGCAGAAGAACCTTCTACTATCCTTCATAGATCTCTTTTGGAACAAATAAGATATTCACAACTGGGCCACTGCCTTTTCTGCTGAGTTGAGTTTCAGTCCCAACTTCCAAAAACCACAAACTCATTCATCAACCAGTTAACTCTGTCTGACAACTAAAATAAATTGCCTTATGACAAATCTGTTTCCCCTGAATGATTTTAATTATCCCTGTAGCCAAGAATTGTGACTAACTTCTGTGACAGAAGTGAGAAGTACATTGTTGAAAAAGTCATTAACTCTTGTTTTTGGTGTTAAACCTTTGTAGAGCTGTTCTCTTTCTTGCAACAGGGAGGAAGGGGATCACTAACTTGGGTACTTACCAGATGCCATACCATAGTCTGAGTGCTTTATGTACATGTACATTATCTCATTTAACTCTTGCAAACAATATTATGAAGTAGGTATCATTATCAGCATCATTTTTAGAATGAGGTTTAAAAGCATAAGTGACTGATACATAGTCATAAAGCTAGTAAAGATAGTCCTTTCTCCTAAAGATGAAAGAGTATGCATTCCATGTAAACATGTGCATTGATAAAAGTCAAAATAAAAGACATGAGCTAAGACATCAAGTGCCTGAACTCCATTTCTGGTTCAGATAACAAATTAGATACCCTAAATATTACTTGGCCTGCATAAAAAAATTAAATTCTGAACAAAATATAAAAACATTTGAAAAATGCTGTGAATTGGTAAGAAAATAAGAGAAATCAAAGGGGGGAAATAGAGAATCCAGAGAGAAAAATGAGCACTGAAGCCAGAAGTCCTAGGAAAATCCATCAATGCCTAGAAACTTTGAGCACTGGTTTTATGATACTGCTGAGTAGAAGGACAAAAGAAAAAGTTCAGAGTTCCTCAGTGCAGGGAGTCAGACAAAAGATTCCAACATAAAGCTAGAGATCTCTAAGGCCTCCACCACCATAAAATAATAAACTAGAAAAAAAAAATTAAAACATCAAACAAAACATCAAAAAATTTTCTCATAAAAGTTGACAAATAACATAAACAAAAAAATCTACACTAAGACACATCCTAATAAAACTACAAAACATCAAAGACAAAGAAATTATCTTAAAAGCAGCAGAGAAAACTGCATTTCTTAATATTGGCAAGAGACACAGATAAAGGGAAAACAATATTTTCTGAAAACATATGCCACAAATTGACTTTTATGTAAGTATATAACCTAAATTCACATTAGTGGTATGGCTGAGAAAAGGAACCCCTCAGTCTTACAATTTATTTTAAAGTGGTCATGGTTGCTGGTACCCAAAGTTACCTGGTAAAACCACATTTCTGAATTGAAGACTTTTCCTTCAATTCAGGACTGAATCTCTCCTAATAAGTAACAACAGAAAACAAGGCACCATGAGCAAAAAGAAGCAAGAACAACAGATATTAGAATCAGACTAAAAAAGATTTCAGACATTATAATGATCAGGTACGGAATACGACAAAACCATATTTTCTATTTTTAAAGATGTAACACAGGATATTTTTAAAACTGAAAAAATGAGGCAAATCTGAAAAAGAACCAAGAAGAACTTCAAGAAATTAAAAATGTTACCTTTTTTTTTTTTTCCAGCATAACAGTATTCATTATTTTTGCACCACACCCCGTGCTCCATGCAATCCGTGCCCTCTATAATACCCACCACCTGGTACCCCAACCTCCCACCCCCCGTCCCTTCAAAACCTTCAGATTGTTTTTCAGAGTCCATAGTCTCTCATGGTTCACCTCCCCTTCCAATTTCCCCCAACTCCCTTCTCCACTCTAAGTCCCCATGTCCTCCATGCTATTTGTTATGCTCCACAAATAAGTGAAACCATATGATAATTGACTCTCTCTGCTTGACTTATTTCACTCAGCATAATCTCTTCCAGTCCCGTCCATGTTGCTACAAAAGTTGGGTATTCATCCTTTCTGATGGAGGCATAATACTCTATCCCCAGGGGTACAGGTCTGTGAATCACCAGGTTTACACATGGGGGCTTAAGTGGGTAGGAGAAGAATAAATGAAACAAGATGGGATTGGGAGGGAGACAAACCATAAGTGACTTTTAATCTCACAAAACAAACTGAGGGTTGCTGGGGGGAGGGGGTTTGGGAGAAGGGGGTGGGATTATGGACATTGGGGAGGGTATGTGCTTTGGTGAGTGCTGTGAAAAATGTTACCTTTTTTTTAATTAATTAATTTATTTATTTTTAATTATTTTTTTATATAAACATGTATTTTTATCCCCAGGGGTACAGGTCTGTGAATCACCAGGTTTACACACTTCACAGCACTCACCAAAGCACATACCCTCCCCAATGTCCATAACCCCATTTAAATTAAAACTTAATAGAAAACTTACACAGAATAATAAGGCAAAAAAATAATGAAATAAAAGACGAAACTGAAGAAATCACCCAGAAAGATGCACAGGAAGTCAAAGGGATAAAAAATATATAAAAGAGAATTTAAGAGACAATCAGCTTTGGGATGCCTGGGTGGCTCAGTGGGTTAAGCCTCTGCCTTTGGCTCAGGTCATGATCTCAGGGTCCTGGGATCAAGCCCCGCATCAGACTCTCTGCTCAGTGGGGAACCTGCTTCCTCCTCTCTCTCTGCCTGCTGCTCTGCCTACTTGTGACTTCTCTCTCTGTGTCCAATAAATAAGTAAAATCTTGAAAAAGAAAAAAAAGAGAGAGAGAGAGAGTGAAAATGAGCTTTGAATTAGAAGGCTAAAATAAGTATTAAAAAACTCCAGAGGAAATAATGGACATAAAGAATAAGAAGCAATATTTTAAAAACTGGAAAATTCTCAGAATTGATGAAAACTTGAATTTGCAGATTGAGGTATAGAAACAGTACCAAATAACATAAACAAAAAAATCTACACTAAGACACATCCTAATAAAACTACAAAACATCAAAGACAAAGAAATTATCTTAAAAGCAGCTAGAAAGAAAATAAAGATTGTATAATAGGAACAATAATTAAATTGATGTCTGACTTCTTGAAACAACAACTGAAGCCAAAAGATAGTGAAATAACACCTTAAAGTAATGAAAAAACAACTAACTATCAATCCAGAATTATCTATAAAACAAAGCCCTTTTTCTTCAAAAATGAGGATGAAATAAAGACATCTAGAGGTAATAAAGAATTAAGAGTTTACCATCCATAGACAGGCATAGTCTCTGACAGTAAAACACTGATATTAAGAACAAAAAAATTTTTTAAAAATTAATTAGAAAAGCACCACATACAGAAATTAAAAAACAGACTTCTAATAGCTCAGAGTCAAGTAAGAAATTATAATAACATAAAGAAGATACAGAAAATTAGATAAATAGGTGAGGTGATGGATGTGGTGGCAATTAACTAGATAGGGGGATACTTTCACAATGTGTATGTATATCAAATCCACCATAATGCACACTTTAAAAAATGTTAAAATTTTGTCAATTATACTTCAATAAAGATGAACAGGTAAATAAAGGGAATTGAACAATAATTTTAAAAATACTGCTTATCAAAACAGGCACAATGTTTTAAATGTATTTCCTGAGATCATTATTAACTATTTTCTATGATCACACTGTAAGAAACTCTCTTGTAGCCAAAGAGTCCACATAGTTGAAAATTGGATTCAGAATCTAATCCTGTGTGCTTTTAATTAACTTACCTCATGGGTAACTTACCTCTCTGTGTAAAGTTTAGCACATTGACTGAAAAAGTTCAGGAAAATTCAGATAATTCTAAGCAACCAAATATCCTAAACCCCACTCTGCCTATACAATCAACAAAAGCTCCACCTCTATGTTAGAGAAGGCCAGTCCTAACCTGCTTAGACTCACATATTGTGTCTCTTCAAAGTAATTTCCTTTTTCTCATGTTCCATCTAAATATCTCTCATTGCCCACAATAGATCCCAGCATATTTCCAGGTAGCAAACTGCAACATCAAACAAAGGAAAAGAAGGTTTTGCACACCAAAAATAATTGCTAATTATATATGTGTGAAAATTACATAGAAGGGAAATATTCTGAGGGTGCTAGATCAGGGAGAAAGAATTATACTTTTAAAAATAGATAATCTGTGGCTATAGGTGAATTTATCAGAAATTCTATATTCAATGCAATAGACTGTGCAGCTGAGACTAGTTCTAATCATAAATTTGGTTGGCTGTCTAAAACCTGGGAAAATGATGATAGAATAAAGGCGCTGTTTGGATTAAATTTATAGCATTAAATTGTCTGTATTAGAAAAGAGAAAAAAGGGGAGCATGGGTGGCTCAGTCAGTTGAGAATCTGCTTGTTCCTCTACCTCTGTTCTTCCCACTCCCCACCCCTCTCTTGAATGGGTAAAATTCTTTAAAAAAAAAAAAAAAAAAAGGATGGGGAGAGAGAAAAAGGTTAGGGTTAGCTAAAATCAATAACCTAAGCTTCTACCTTAAGAAATTAGAGGAAGGACACCTGATGGACTCAGTTGGTTAAGTGTCTGCCTTCAGCTCAATTTCATGACTCTAGGACCCTGAGACTGACCCTGTCTTGGGCTCCAGCTCAGTGAGGAGCCTGCTCCTCTCCTTAACCCCTTCCCCAACTTGTGCTCTCTCTTGTTCTCTCTCTCTAATAAATAAAATCTTAAAAAAAAAATTATAGGAAGAAGAATTTAAGCCCAAAGCAGGCATAAGAAAATAATTAATAAAAAATCAGAACAAAAATATCAATGAAGTTGAAATTCAGAAAACAAAGGGGAAAACAATGAAACTAAAGGCATGTTCTTTGAAAAGATCAATAAATTAATAAAATTTTAGCCAAGTTAACTAAGAAAAAAAGATAAGATATAAAATACTAATAGCAAAATGAAAAGAGGGGGAATCACTAGTAATCCAATGAACATCAAAAAGGTAATAGAAAAATAACACCAGGTAAAACTCTATACACACAAATTTGATAATGTAAATGAAATAGTCCAATTACTTGGAGGACACAAACTGCTAAAACCTACACAAAGAAAGATAGATAATCTGAGTAGGCCAGTATATGTTAAATAAATGGAACTGAGTATTAATGACCTTTTAAAAAAAGAAAGCATCAGACTCACATGGTTTCACTGGTAATTTTACCAAACATCTAGAAAGAAATGATACCAATTCTCCAATCTCTCCCAGAAAACAGCAGAAAAGTCTTCCTAACTCATTCTGTGTGGCTACAGTACTTTAATATCTAAACCAGATAAAGACATTACCAAAAAGAAAAACTACAGACCAATATCTCTCATAAATATAGATGTAATACTTCTCAAAAACATATTAGCAAATGGATGCAGCACTGCATAAAAAGAAATATACACCATCCCAAGTAAGATTTATCCCAAGTAAGTGGGCTAGTTTAACACTTGAAAATCAATGTAATCCACCAGGTCAACATGCTAAAATATATGAATGTTTATAGCAGCTTAATTAATTAATTGGCATAACTGCCAAAATTTGGAAGCAACCAAGATGTCGTTCAAGAAATGAATGTACAAACAAATATGGTACATCCATACAGTGGGGGATATTATTCATTTATAAAAAGAATTAAGTTATCAAGCCACAAAAAACATGGATGCAGCTTAGATGTATATTGCTAAGTGAAAGAAGTCAGTCTGAAAAGGCTGTGTACTATATGATTCCAAATATATGACATTCTGAAAAAGGCAAAGCTATCAAGATTGTAAAAAAATCAGTGGTTGCTCAGGGAAAGAGAGGGTGGGTTGAATATGAAGGTGACTCTTTTAAGGTGATGAAACTCTGTATGATACTGTAATGGTGGGTACAGGTCTATCCATTTAACAAAACCCATAGAACTTAGCACAAATGTTAGAAAATTTCATGTATAATTAGGAAACTATTGAGGAGGTCAGAAAATCCAGGAATGGAATGCAGAATGTGAGACTATAATTTAACTGTATTACAAATGTCTGAAACAACCTCACTGAAGGGAGTAGGAGAAAGGGTGCTCTTTTACATAACTTCAATAATGAGTGGAATCTGTAAGACTGAAGGTAAGAGAAACCATACATACACACTGTAACATAGTTGATAAAGTTGTTCTCATGGGGACATGGGCTAATAATTATGACATCATGATAGATAAACACCAGAAATGAACATTAACTAAATGGATGGATGATGGTGTGAGGCAGATTTCTGTCAGAAGGAAAGGTTACAGATAAACCAGGAGAGAAGGCTACAACAAAACATGTGGTAATGGATTAGATTCGGGATATCTTTATTATGTTTATCTTAATATAAATAAAGTGTATTATATGAACATATCTATAGGTATGTGTATATGCATATATACATGTATATTTCCTTATTCTGTTGTTGGTAAGTCCTAGAAGCAAAACACCCCAGTAGCAAGAAGTGCACCAGGCACCCAGATCTTGGTTTCTAATACCATTCTCCAATAAAAGGAATGACAGCTTCTTGGAGAAATGACTGATTCTAGGCTGGAGCAGGAAATACACAAGATAAGCCTGGAGTAACTCATAGTGCCAGAATGCAAGGAAGTGCCAAACACACACACACACACACACACACACACACACACACCCGACAATGCTATGTCAAAGGATACAAAAGCCAACTGAAAGAGCTCCCACTGGCCAAAGCTGATAAATTTCAGCAATGAAATAGAGTAGTAGTGGATTATAACTCAAAGTATAAAATAAATATCCAACATCTCATACTAATATAAATGATTAAATAAATAAATGGGGAAAAGAGACTGATCTCTCATTCAGAATTCCAATAATTTATATAGATATTCCACCCTCCAGGAGGTAGAGCATAACTTCTTATTCCTTAAACATGGGTTGTGAATAATGACTTCCTTTCATAGGAAGAAAGGGGAGGGCGCCATGGGATGTAGTAAGTCTGCAGTGGAGAAACTGGACAAATACCACTTTGGCCAGGTGATCAAGGTCAACAACAGTGAGAGGTCATGTTAATAACATATACCTTTGATATTCTGTGAAGAAATTGGCACTTTACTTCTGTGGTCCAAAAACACATATAACCCCAATCAAATCATGAAAACAAAATCAAACAGATACAAATGAGGGACATTTTACAAAATACCTGACCACTGTTGAGGTTATCAAAACAAGGTAAATCTGAGAAACTTATAGTCAAGAGCTATAGCAAACATGACGACCAAATGTAATATGGTATCCTGGATAAGATTCTGGAACAGAAACAGGACATTAGGTAAAAACTAAGGAAATCTGAGGCTACCTGGGTGGCTCAGTGAGTTAAGGCCTCTGCCTTCAGCTCAGGTCATGATCGAAGGGTCCTGGGATGCAGCCTCACATCCAGCTCTCTGCTCAGCAGGGAGCCTGCTTCCCTCTCTCTCTGCCTGCCTCTCTGCCTACTTGTAATCTCTCTCTGCCAAAACAAACAAACAAACAAACAAAAACACTAAAAGGAAATATGAATAACACATGGACTTTATATTAAAGTAGTTTATTAGTATTGGTTCATTAATTGTAACAAAGGTACCATATTAATGCAAGGAATAAACAAGGCCAGAAGGCTAGAATGATCCATGTGAATGATGATAATGATCATCATACTACTAGGGGAAAGTAGGTGGATATGGGAACTGTTAATATGGGAACTGTCAATTTTTCTGTAATTCTAAAACTGTTAGGAAAGTTTTAAGAAAATTTTAAACATTCAGGCCATGAAAGTCAGATTTAGATTTTACATAGTAGGGGACATGAAGATAAATTAATAATTACATGTAATATTGGGTCCAGAATAAGATCATGGAACAGAAAAATAAAGTTAATGGAAATATTGGTGAAATTTAAGTCGTACAAATGTTTGTTTCCTGGTTTTGATAATTGTACCATGCTAATATAAGATGTTAACATTAGGGTAAGTTGCTGGTAAGGTGAGGGCTATTCAAAATTCTCTGTATTATTTTTGCAGCTTTATTTGTAAGTCTAAACTTTGTCCAAAATAAAAAGAAAAGAAAATCAATTGGGTATATTTATGTGAGTCTATTTCTGGACTAATTATTATATCACATTGATCTATGTTTCTATCCTTTTGTCAATAATACACATTCTTGAGGACTAATAGTGATATAATAAACCCTGAAATTATGTAAACTGTTCCCCTAATTTTATTCTTCTTTGCAGAACAGTTTAAACAATTCTAGATCTTTTGCCTTTCCGTGGAAATTTTGGAAAATAATCTTGTCTATATCTACAAAAAATCTTGCTGAGATTTTGATAGTAATTTATATTAAACTTTTATATAAGCAATAATATAATAAATGAGAAGTTCCCAAAAATATATGAAAATTAAACAACATGCTTCTAAATAATCCATGGGTAAAAGAAAAAAAGACAAGGAAAATTACAAAACACTTTTTTACTGAATAAAAAAGAAAACAAAACATATCAAAATCTGTGGAATGCACATAAAGCAATTCTTAAAGGGAAAATTTATAGCTTTAAATGTTTCTATCAGAAAAAAGAAGAAAGATTTCAATGATACAAGTTCTATCCTAAGGTGATAAAAAGAAAATGTAAATTAAACTATAAGTAGATAGGAAGATATAAATCAAAATAAGAACAGAAATAAATGAAATTTTTTAAAAAGATTTTTAAAATAGAAAACATTAGGGACGCCTGGGTGGCTCAGTTGGTTAAGCAGCTGCCTTCGGCTCAGGTCATGATCCCAGGGTCCTGGGATCGAGTCGCACATCGGGCTCCTTGCTCGGCAGGGAGCCTGCTTCTCTCTCTGCCTCTGCCTGCCTCTCTGTCTGCCTGTGCTCACTCGCGCTCTCTCCCTCTGTCTCTGAAAAATAAATAAAAATCTTTAAAAAAAAAAAATTAAAAAAAAATTTTTTTAAATAGAAAACATTAAATAAACCAAAATCTGGTTCATTGATCCTCTCTCTCTCTCTCTCTGCCTACTTGTGATCTCTGTCTGTCGAATAAATAAATAAAACCTTTAAAAAAAAAAAAAAAAGGGGGCGCCTGGGTGGCTCAGCGGGTTAAAGCCTCTGCCTTCGGCTCCGGTCATGATCCCAGGGTTCTGGGATCGAGCCCCGCATCGGGCTCTCTGCTCAGTGGGAGCCTGCTTCCTTCTCTCTCTCTCTCTCTCTCTCTCCCTGCCTACTTGTGATCTCTGCCTGTCAAATAAATAAATAAAACCTTAAAAAAAATCTGATTCATTGAAAATATAAATAAATAAACTTTAAATTAGACTGATCATGAAAAAGAATGAAAACACATGTTACCAACATCAGGAACAAAAAAGAGTCATCACTAGAGACCTTAGATATATATTAAAAAGATAATAAGGGAATATTATGAACAACTACATGCCAATTAATTTGATGATTTGACAATTTAGATTAAATGAAAGATTCCTTGAAAAGCACAAACTGTAAAAACTGACTCAAAAAGAAACTGAGGAGGAGGAGTCAAGATGGCGGAGAAGTAGCAGGCTGAGACTACTTCAGCTAGCAGGAGATCAGCTAGATAGCTTATCTAAAGATTGCAAACACCTACAAATCCATCGGCAAATCGAAGAGAAGAAGAACAGCAATTCTAGAAACAGAAAAACAACCACTTTCTGAAAGATAGGACTGTCAGAGAAGTGAATCCAAAGCAATGGGAAGATAGACCCCCGAGGGGAGGGGCCGGCTCCCCGCAAGCAGAAGAGCAATGGAGCACAAAATCAGGACTTTTTAAAAGTCTGTTCCGCTGAGGGACATCACTCCAGAGGCTAAACCGGGGTGAAGTCCACGCGGGGTCAGCATGGCCTCAGGTCCCGCAGGGTCACAGAAGGATCGGGGGTTTCTGAGTGTCGCAAAGCTTACAGGTATTAGAACGGGGAAGCCGGCTACACAGACAGAGTTGACAGTGAGCTCACAGCTCGGGGTTACCTTGAACCAGTTGCAGACTCGGTGAGCTCGGAGCACAGCTGGAGGTCAGGCAGACGGGAGTTACTGGGCGCTGTTCTCTGAGGGCGCACTGAGAAGGAGTGGGACCCCAGACGTTCAGCTCCTCCAGGCCAGAGACCAGGAGGCCGTCATTTGTATTCCTGTCCTCTGGAACTCTACGGAAAGCGCTCAGGGAACAAAAGCTCCTGAAAGCAAACCTGAGCGGATGACTCAGCCAGGCCCCTGGTAAGGGCTGCGCAATTCCGCCTGGAGCAAAGACACTAGAGAATCACTACAACAGGCCCCTCCCCAGAAGACCAACAAGAAATCCATCCAAGACCAAGTTCACCTACCAAGGAGTACAGTTTCAATACCAAGGAGAGCAGCAGAATTCCAGAGGAAGAGAAAGCAAAGCACGGAACTCATGGCTTTCTCCCTATGATTCTTTAGTCTTGCAGTTAATTTAATTTTTTTTTTCATTTTTTTCTCTTCTTCTGCTAAAATTTTTTTTAACTTTTACCCTTTTCGTTTTTAACGTTTTTTAACTAGCTTATCTAATATATATATATATATATATTTTCTTTTTTATACTTTTCTTTATTTGTTTTCTTTAATTCTTTTCTTTTATTTTTCTTTTTCTTTCTTTCTTTCTGAACCTCTTTTTATCCCCTTTCTCCCCCCTCATGATTTGGGATCTCTTCTGATTTGGTTAAAGCATATTTTCCTGGGGCTGTTGCCACCCTTTTAGTATTTTACTTGCTCCTTCATATACTCTTATCTGGACAAAATGACAAGGTGGAAAAATTCACCACAAAAAAAAGAACAAGAGGCAGTACTGAAGGCTAGGGACCTAATCAATACAGACGTTGGTAATATGTCAGATCTAGAGTTCAAAATGACAATTCTCAAGGTTCTAGCCGGGCTCGAAAAAGGCATGGAAGATATTAGAGAAACCCTCTTGGTAGATATAAAAGCTCTTTCTGGAGAAATAAAAGAACTAAAATCTAACCAAGTTGAAATCAAAAAAGCTATTAATGAGGTGCAATAAAAAATGGAGGCTCTCACTGCTAGGATAAATGAGGCAGAAGAAAGACTTAGCAAAGAAGACCAAATGACAGAGAATAAAAAAGCTAAGCAAAAGAGGGACAAACAGCTATTGGACCACGAGGGGAGAATTCGAGAGAGAAGTGACACCATAAGACGAAACAACATTAGAATAATTGGGATTCCAGAAGAAGAAGAAAGAGAGAGGGGAGCAGAAGGTATACTGGAGAGAATTATTGAGGAGAATTTCCCCAATATGGCAAAGGGAACAAGCATCAAAATTCAGGAGGTGCAGAGAATGCCCCTCAAAATTTATAAGAATAGGCCCACACCCCATCACCTAATAGTAAAATTTACAAGTCTTAGTGACAAAGAGAAAATCCAGAAAGCAGCCTGGGAAAAGAAGTCTGTAACATACAATGGTAAAATATTATATTGGCAGCAGACTTATGCACAGAGACCTGGCAGGCCAGAAAGAGCTGGCATGATATATTCAGAGCACTAAACAAGAAAAACATGCAGCCAAGAATACTATATCCAGCTAGGCTATCACTGAAAATAGAAGGAGAGATTAAAAGCTTCCAGGACAAACAAAAACTGAAAGAATTTGCAAACACCAAACCATCTCTACAGGAAATATTGAAAGGGGTCCTCTAAGCAAAGAGAGAACCTACAAGTGGTAGATCAGAAAGGAACAGAGACAATATACAATAACAGTCACCTTACAGGCAATACAATGGCACTAAATTCGTAAATCTCAATACTTACCCTGAATGTTAATGGGCTAAATGCCCCAATCAAAAGACACAGGGTATCAGAATGGATAAAAAAAACAAAACCCATCTATATGTTGCCTACAAGAAACTCATTTTAAGACCGAAGACACCTCCAGATTTAAAGTGAGGGGGTGGAAAACAATTTACCATGATAATGGACATAAGAAGAAAGCAGGAGTGTCAATCTTTATATCAGATCAATTAGATTTTAAGCCAAAGACTATAATAAGAGATGAGGAAGGACACTGTATCATACCCAAAGGGTCTGTCCAACAAGAAGATCTAACAATTTTAAATATCTATGCCCCCAACGTGGGAGCAGCCAACTATATAAACCAATTAATAACAAAATCAAAGAAACACATCAACAATAATACAATAATAGTAGGAGACTTTAACACTCCCCTCACTGAAATGGATAGATCATCCAAGCAAAAGATAAGGAAATAAAGGCCTTAAATGACACACTGGACCAGATGGACATCACAGATATATTCAGAATATTTCATCCCAAAGCAACAGAATACACATTCATCTCTAATGCACATGGAACATTATCCAGACTAGATCACATCCTCGGTCCTAAATCAGGACTCAACCGGTATCAAAAGATTGGCATCATTCCCTGCATATTTTCAGACCACAATGCTCTGAAGCTAGAACTCAACCACAAGAGGAAGTTTGGAAAGAACCCAAATACATGGAAACTAAACAGCATCCTTCTAAAGAATGAATGGGTCAACCAGGAAATTAAAGAAGAATTGAAAAAAATCATGGAAACAAATGATAATGAAAACACAACTCTTCAAAATCTGTGGGACACAACAAAGGCAGTCCTGAGAGGAAAATATATAGTGGTACAAGTCTTTCTCAAGAAACAAGAAAGGTCTCAAGTACACGATCTAACCCTACACCTAAAGGAGCTGGAGAAAGAACAAGAAAGAAAGCCTAAACCCAGCAGGAGAAGAAAAATCATAAAGATCAGAGCAGAAATCAATGAAATAGAAACCAAAAAAACAATAGAACAAATCAACGAAACTAGGAGTTGGTTCTTTGAAAGAATTAATAAAATTGATAACCCCCTGGCCAGACTTATCAAAAAGAAAAGAGAAAGGACCCGAATAAATAAAATCATGAATTAAAGAGGAGAGATCACAACTAACACCAAAGAAATACAAACAATTATAAGAACATACTATGAGCAACTCTACGCCAACAAATTTGACAATCTGGAAGAAATGGATGCATTCCTAGAAACATATAAACTACCACAACTGAACCAGGAAGAAATAGAAAGCCTGAACAGACCCATAACCAGTAAGGAGATTGAAACAGTCATTAAAAATCTCCAAACAAACAAAAGCCCAGGGCTAGATGGCTTCCCGGGGGAATTCTACCAAACATTTAAAGAAGAAATAATTCCTATTCTCCTGAAACTGTTCCAAAAAATAGAAATGGAAGGAAAACTTCCAAACTCATTTTATGAGGCCAGCATCACCTTGATCCCAAAACCAGACAAGGATCCCATCAAAAAAGAAAGCTATAGGCCAATATCCTTGATGAACAGGGATGCGAAAATTCTCACCAAAATACTAGCCAATAGGATTCAACAGTACATTAAAAGGATTATTCACCACGACCAAGTGGGATTTATTCCAGGGCTGCAAGGTTGGTTCAACATCTGCAAATCAATCAATGTGATACAACTCATCAATAAAAGAAAGAACAAGAACCATATGATACTCTCAATAGATGCTGGAAAAGCATTTGACAAAGTACAGCATCCCTTCCTGATCAAAACTCTCCAAAGTGTAGGGATAGAGGGCACATACCTCAATATTATCAAAGCCATTTATGAATAACCCACCGCAAATATCATTCTCAATGAAGAAAAACTGAAAGCTTTTCCGCTAAGGTCAGGAACAAAGCAGGGATGTCCATTATCACCACTGCTATTCAACATAGTACTAGAAGTCCTAGCCTCAGCAATCAGACAACAAAAAAAATTAAAGGCATCCAAATCGGCAAAGAAGACGTCAAACTATCACTCTTCGCAGATGATATGATACTATATGTGGAAAACCCAAAAGACTCCACTCCAAAACTGCTAGAACTTGTACAGGAATTCAGTAAAGTATCAGGATATAAAACCAATGCACAGAAATCAGTTGCATTTCTCTACACCAACAACAAGACAGAAGAAAGAGAAATTAAAGAGTCCATCCCATTTACAATTGCACCCAAAACCATAAGATACCTAGGAATAAACCTAACCAAAGAGGCACAGAATCTATACTCAGAAAACTATAAAGTACTCATGAAAGAAATTGAGGAAGACACAAAGAAATGGAAAAATGTTCCATGCTCCTGGATTGGAAGAATAAATATTGTGAAAATGTTTATGCTACCTAAAGCAATCTACACATTTAATGCAATTCCTATCAAAGTACCATCCATCTTTTTCAAAGAAATGGAACAAATATTCCTAAAACATATATGGAACCAGAAAAGACCTCGAATAGGCAAAGGAATATTGAAAAAGAAAGCCAAAGTTGGTGGCATCACAATTCCAGACTTCAAGCTCTATTACAAAGCTGTCATCATCAAGACAGCATGGTCCTGGCACGAAAACAGACACATTAATCAATGTAACAGAATAGAAAGCCCAGAAATAGACCCTCAACTCTATGGTCAACTAATCTTCGACAAAGCAGGAAAGAATGTCCAATGGAAAAAAGACAGCCTCTTCAATAAATGGTGTTGGGAAAATTGGACAGCCACAGCAGAAAAATGAAATTGGACCATTTCCTTACACCACACACAAAAATAGACTCAACATGGATGAAGGACCTCAATGTGAGAAAGGAATCCATCAAAATCCTTGAGGAGAACACAGGCAGCAACCTCTTCGACCTCAGCCACAGCAACATCTTCCTAGGAACATCGCCAAAGGCAAGGGAAGCAAGGGCAAAAATGAACTATTGGGACTTCATCAAGATCAAAAGCTTTTGCACAGCAAAGGAAACAGTTAACAAAACCAAAGGACAACTTACAGAATGGGAGAAGATATTTGCAAATGACAGATCAGATAAAGGAAGAGTGTCCAGAATCTATAAAGAACTTAGCAAACTCGGCATCAGGGAAATACAAATCAAAACCACAATGAGTTATCACCTCACACCAGTCAGAATGGCTAAAATTAACAAGTCAGGAAATGACAGATGCTGGCAAGGATGCCGAGAAAAGGAAACCCCCTTACACTGTTGGTGGGAATGCAAGCTTGTGCAACCACTCTGGAAAACAGCATGGAGGTTCCTCAAAATGTTGAAAATAGAACTGCCCTATGACCCAGCAATTGCACTACTGGGTATTTATCCTAAAGATACAAAGTAGTCATCCGAAGGGGCACGTGCACCCGAATGTTTATAGCAGCAATGTCCACAATAGCCAAACTATGGAAAGAACCTAGATGTCCATCAACAGATGAATGGCTAAAGAAGATGTGGTATATATACACAATGGAATACTATGCAGCCATCAAAAGAAATGAAATCTTGCCATTTGCAACAATGTGGATGGAACTAGAGCGTATCATGCTTAGCGAAATAAGTCAAGTGGAGAAAGACAACTATCATATGGTCTCCCTGATATGAGGAAGTGGTGATGCAACATGGGGGGTTAAGGGGGTAGGAGAAGAATAAATGAAACAAGATGGGATTGGGAGGGAGACAAACCGTAAGTGACTCTTAATCTCACAAAACAAACTGAGGGTTGCTGGGGGGAGGGGGGTTGGGAGAAGGGGGGTGGGGTTATGGACATTGGGGAGGGTATATGCTTTGGTGAGTGCTGTGAAGTGTGTAAACCTGGCGATTCACAGACCTGTACCCCTGGGGATAAAAATACATTATATGTTTATAAAAAATAAAAAATTTTTAAAAAAAGAAAAAAAAAGAAACTGAAAATCTGCATAGCTCTAAATCTATTAAAGACTAATTTGTAACTTAAAAATTTCCCATAAGGAAAATTCCAGCAGCATATAAAACATACATCAGATGTATGTTTTACTTGCGTATTTCATACATCATGATCCCATGAGGTTTATTCCAGGTACAAGGTTATTTGAACATTTGAAGAAACAATCAATGTAATTAATCATATCAATAGATCAAGAAGAAAAACTATAAAATCATCTCAATATATGCAAAAAAAATTGGCAAAACTCAACCCCCATTTATGATAAACACTCTCAGGAAAGTAAGAATAGAAGGAAAATTTTCAGTTTGATAAAAATCATTGATAAGTAATCTCCTGCTAATATCATGCTTTGATAAACTGAAAATTATAAAACATTACCATGAATTATTAAAGACCTAAATAACTGGAGAATATACCATGTTTATAGGTTGGAAGACTTAATATTGTTCTGATACAATTTCTCAAAAATTTATCAATAAATTCAGTGCAATTCCAATCAAAATACCAATAGGCTTCTCTTTTTAAAATAGAATTGAGGAAAAAAAAATAGAAATGAGGAAATACAAAGGACTCAGAATACTTAAATAATTTTTAAAATAACATACAGATGGTTATCAGAGGGGAGGATGGGTGAACTAGGTGATGAGGATTAAGGAGTACACTTCTCATGATGAGCTCTGGATGCTATATGGAATTGCTGAATCACTATATTATACACCCAAAACTAATACAATGCTGTATGTTAACTGTACAGGAATTAAAATTAAAATAAATTTTACAAAGAGAAAAAAAGAAAAGAACAAAGTGGAGGTTTAATATCTCCTGATTTTAAGACTTACTTTAAAGCTAAATGTAATCAAGACTGTATGGCATTGATATAAAGATTAAAAAATGGATAAATGAAACACAATAGAGAGCCCAGAAATAAAACATATAAGGAAAGCTGATTTCAAGAAAAGTGTAGGGGTGCCTGGGTGGCTCAGTGGGTTAAGCCTCTGCCTTCAGCTCAGGTCATGATCTCAAGGTCCTGGGATCAAGCCCCACATTGGGCTCTCTGCTCATCAGGGAGCTTGTTTCCCCCTCTCTTTCTGCCTGCCTCTCTGCCTACTTATGATCTCCCTGTCAAATAAATAAATAAAATCTTTGGGGGAAAAAAAAAAGAAAGGAAAATTATAAAGGCAATTCAGTGGAGAAAAGATAATCTTCTCAAAAAATTTTGCTGAAATATAGGTCCATCTGTAAAACAAGTTTTGATCCATAATCTATATTTTCTACCACTAAAAAGACATCAACTCCACATGGATCATACACCTAAATGTAAAATCTAAAACCATAAAATTTGTACAAGAAAGCATGGAGAAAAACCTCTGTGTCTTGGGTTAAACAAACTTTGTGGTCCATGTGGTTTTTGTTCTAATTATTCAACCCTGCTGTTGTAGCTCAAATCAGTCATAGCTAATATATAAACAAGTAGTCATAGTGGTGCTCCAAAAAAAACGTTAAAGCCAGGAGCAGGCAACAGCCCAGATTTGGCCCATGAGCCCTAGAGAGAACACCAAAAAGCACGTCTATAAAAAAGCAAATTGAGAAGTTAGACTTTGTCAAAATTTTAAAATTTTGCTTATTGAAAGACATCATCAAGATAATAAAAGACAAGTGACATACAGGGAGAAAAATATTTGCAAACCATTTAACTAATAGAGGACTTGTATCTACAATACATAAAGGATTTTCAAGATTCAGTAATAAGAAAACAACCAACCAAACTTTAAACTTCAAACTTTAAAACATTTGAATAAACACTTTACCAAAGAAGATAACATAGGATGGAAAATAAGCACAGGAAAAAGTGTTCAACATCATCAGTCATCAGGTAAATAAAGTTAAAACCATAAGAAGTACCACTACATACCAATATAATGGCTAAAAATAAAAGACTGCCTTTAACAGGTTTTGGTGAAGATGTAAAGGAATGGGGAACTCTCATATACAGCTGGTGGGAATGTAAAATAGTACAATCATTTAGAAAATATTTAGCAATTTCTTAAAAATTTTAGCATATATTAACCATGTGATTCAGCCTATATATTTATCCAAAAGAAATAAAAGAAATATATTTATTCATAAAGCATATGAACAAAGACTTGTATAAAAATGTCCATAGTAGTTTTACTTATAATTGTAAAAAACTAGAAAAAAAAAGTCCATCAACAGATGAATGGATAAGCAAAGTGTGAGATAGTGAGACAATGGAACACCACTAGCAGTAAAAATGTATACTACCGCATGAATGCATATGAAAATAATTATGCTAAATGAAAGATGCCAAATAAAAACAGAGTACAAACTATAATATTCCATTTATATGCAATTCTAGAAAATGCAAACTAATCTAGAGTAATTAAAAGCAAATCAATGTTACCTGCACAGAGAGCATAGGGCAGGAGGGAAAGAAGGAAAAGTTGTGAAAAGGCACAAGAAAAATTTTTGGGATAGTAAATATACATGTTCTTTATTTTGGTTGTAGTTACGGTTTCAAAGGCATCAAAGCATATCCAAACTTGCCAAGTTGAATATTTTAAATAGGTACAGTTATTGTATGTCAATTTACCCCCAACAAAGCTATTATAAAAAACACATAAAATGAGTTGCTACTAAATATTCATCAAAATGGGTAAAATTTACAATACTAAATGCTGGTGAAGATGCAGAACAACCGGAACTCTCATACACTGCTTATGGGAATGTAAAATGCTGAAAAGTTTAGCCGTTTCTTATATTTACCATACAACCCATGTATTCCACTCTGAGGTATTTACTGAAGAGAAAGAAAAACATAGTCAAAAAAGTTATGTGTCAATTATGCCTCAACAAAAAACTAAATAATAAAGTCCATGCAAAAGGGTATACATAAATATTCACAGTTTTATTCATAATATCCAAAAATGTGAAACAACCATAAAGTCCATCAACTAGTGAATAAATAAACTGTACTATATTCATATAGTGCAATACTACTTAGCAATCAAAGGAATGAGTTACTGATACATGCAACAATATGAATGACTCTAAGAAGCACCATGCTGAGTAGAAAATATCAAACCCAACCTACAGTATGATTCTATTTATATGAAACTCTAAAGAAGACCAACCTAATCTATGGTGAGATAATCATATTAGCATTTGCTTGAAGATGGGGAAATAGAGGGTACACTGGGGAAGAGCACAAGGGCACTTTGGAGGCTTATTGAAATGTTTTATATCTTCATTTTGGTGGTGGTTACATGGTTGTATAAATTTGTCAAAATGTACAATTAAAATGAGAAAATTTGACTGTATGTTAATTTTACCTCAATACAGTTAATTTGGTGGGGAAAAAAAAATTTCCTCCAAGTGACTCCAGTATTGGGGAACTTTCTGAGCAAAGCTCATGTTCACTGTATGCAAATATCTTCTCTACAACAATCACCTACTCCTGAGTATTTCCCATGTCTGAAGTTAAAGAGTTACATAAGGCTGCCTTGTCCACTTCTTGACAGCTTTGTCAGAAAAAAACTTCCCATGCTGAGTCTATATATATTTCCCTCTAATGACCATATTTGGTCCAAATTCTGCCCTCTGTAGTTGCCTTAATATAATCTTTTTTGACAGCCCTTGAATATTCAAAAATACCTACTTGGAGACAGTACAGTAGAATTGTTGTAACATGGGCTCTGGGATCCAATACGCCTGGAATTTAAATCTGGTCATGTATATTATATACCAGTGATCTTGAGCAAGTTACTTAACCTCTCCAGGCCTCAAGTTTCCTCAGCCGTTAAATATGCATAGTAGCAGCACAATTCGGATTATGGGGATTAAGGAGATAATGCATGGAAAGCACTTCATAAAATACCTGGCGGTGTGGTACATCCTCACTTATTACCGGTTTTCCTTATCTTTCTTACCCAGGCTAATCAACACTACGTACCTCAATCTCTAAGACTAATTTCAGGACATTCCACATCTAGGTTGCCTGAAAATGCTCTGATTTGTTAATGTAAGCACAACCCAAGCAGTCATTAGTTATTTCTTTCAGCATTAAAGATGCCTCAGAATCTGAACCACCATCACAAAATGCTGCTGAAGAGGTATTAATTATGAGAGACAAACAATAGGGTGAGAGGATTAGAAAAGAAAGAGATTTGGGGTGAAGCAGGACTTGAATATGATTTTGCAAACTAGAGAGTATATGAATAAAAGTGTGTTGACTGAAGTGAGAAATTAACTTGTGATCTTGGCTAGACTTTCCAGGGTCTTAATTTATTTTGTTTGATGAAGTGCTCTAAAAAAGAACTTTATTACTTCACATGGGAAGTCCTGCCTCATTTAAACCTACATACAACAGGCATGGCGTTGCAACCTAAGACTACTGCCATGTTAGGGAGCTGCCTGGAGATCATAGCAACCTCAATACCTAAGGTCTGGATAACAGTGTGAATCAAAGCATGCTAAGCTGATGTTCTACTCCTCCTTACATTTTGAACAACTTACATCTGCTCTCTAGACGTCAGTTTTCCTCTCTGTAAGCTGGAAGGGGGTAGTCTAATGACCCCCAAGGTCCTTTCTAACTTAAAACCTCTAACTTGGATTACACATGTGTATGCATTTGTTAAAACTCAATGAAAATATACTTACTATTTGTACATTTCATTGTATGCAAATTTTGTGTGAAATGAAAAAAATCCTCTATACAAATAATAAGCTTTAATGATATGCATGCTAAAACATTTAAGGATGAGGTATACAGATTTCTTCGCAACTTGTGTTAAATGCACCAAAAAAAGATGAATGGGGGGCACCTGGGTGTCTCAGTAGGTTGAGCCTCTGCCTTCGGCCCAGGTCGTGATCCCAGGGTCCTGGGATCAAGCCCCGGGTCTGGCTCTCTGCTCAGCAGGGAGCCTGCTTCCCTTCCTCTCTCTCTACCTGCCTCTCTGCCTGCTTGTGATCTCTGTCTGTCAAATAAATAAAATCTTAAAAAAAAAAAAAAGATGAATGAAGGAAGGGAAAGAGGGACAGGAGGAGAGAGAGAGAATAAAGCAAATATACAAAAATGTTAATGACAGAATCTACATGGTGAGTATATGTGTGTTCACAGTAAAATCCTGTCAACCTGGCTCTACATATAAAATTTTCCTTTAAAAATGTTGAAAATAAACAAGTTAAGTAATTGTTTAAATATCAGAAAAAAATACTCCATAGTCTTGATTCTTCTTACATGTTTATACCCTATAAACTCCTCACACATGGCAAGATTCTCTTCCTTAATCTTTTCCACATAGTTTCTTAGTCCCTTGTACAGAAAACAAGGCTAATAAAAGATAATAATAACGCATGTTGGCAAGGATATGAAGAAATTGAAACTCTTACACACTGCTGGTGGAAATGTAAAACAGTGAAGCCTCTTTGGAAAACAATCTCATAGTTCCTCAAATGTTTAAATACAGAGTAACCACATGTCTGACAGTTCTAGATATATACTCAAGAGAAATAAAAACATATGCCCTAAAAAACTTGAATGCAACATGCATAATAGCATTATTCATAATAGTAAAAGGTGGAAACAACCTAAATATTCATCAGCTGATGAACGGATAAACAGATGTGGTAAATCCATATAACAAAATATTATTCAGCCATCATAAGGAATGAAGTTTTGATACATGCTACAATATGGATAAAACTTGAATACATTATGCTAAGTGAAGAAAAACAGTCACAAAAGACTATATATTATATGATTCCATTTATATGAAATGTCCAGAATAGGTAAATCTATAAGAGACAGAAAGAAGGCTAGTGGTTCCCGAGGGCTGGGGAAGATGAGGGTTTGGGAGATGACAGCTAGTGAATGCAGGTTTTCTTTTTGGAGTAGTGACAATGTTCTAAAATTGATTGTGGTGATAGATGCACACCTTTGTAAATATACCAGAAGTCACTGAATAGTATAAATGGGTGAATTATATGGCTTGGGAATTATACCTCATAAAGTTATTAAAAAAATGAAAATCAAGTCAAAGAATTTATCTAGTCCTCTACCCTGCGTCCCTTTAGAACTGTGATCAGAAGTGGTCTCACTGACTCTTGTTTCTTGTGTTAGAGGCACTTAAAATTTTCTTATGTATTTCTGGGAGACTCCTCAGATTTTCTTTTGGGGTTTTATTTCACCTTTGTTCTTGAACTACAATAATTTTCTGAGGCTTTCCTGATTTCACTCACTCACTTGACAAATTTACAGAGTAGTTCCATTTTGTCAGACATTCTGTTAAGTACCCAAGATAAACAGTTAAAAAAAAAGATGTGGTTCCTGCCCTCAAAAAGTTTACAGTCCACTAAAGGAGACAGATATGTAAACATATAATTAGGATATAAATCAACATGTACCATAATTTGAAGCACGTAAAAGTGTTCAGGGAGAACAGACTTTGCCATAAACTTAGAGTCAGACACCTTCAGTTAAGTGAAGTAGGTTTAATAGCTTTGCGATCTTAAGTAAGACATATAATTATCCTGTGTCCCAGTTTTTTAATTGTAAAAATGAAGAAAATACCACCCACCTCACAGGGTTATCATGATAATTAAATGCAAACATGATATGAAAGTATTTTTTAAACTATATATTATGGTATACCATGTCATGTCAATATTTTAGAAATAATTATTGCTTTATCTAACTTTCTTTGTAAATTAGTGAGGATAAAGTTAGTAATGTGCTCTAGGGTCTGAGAAAAAAATAATAAATACAATATTTCCCTATAAACTGAGAAGAACAGATGGAATTTTAATAGTTTTTGGAAGAAAGGAAATAGCTTGAAACATAATGATTTCAAGACTGACTGAGGAGATGGAGAATAACATGGAAGAAGTGTTAGAGCATGGTTGGAAAAGACAAAAACCAACTGAATAGTAAGCTTGAACAAAGCATAGGTGTGTAATAGAAAACACAGCCTTGAAGGCAGGGCTTTGAAAGTAAAGAGGAATTCTAGTGAGAGCTATGAGCATACACAATATTATTAATAACATGCATTTTCTTATGAAAAGTGAAAATGAAGTTGCCTCAGTGAGCACAATACCCTCTCTTAGGATAATTTAAAAGATTTTATTTATTTATTTGACAGACAGAGATCACAAGTAGGCAGAGAGGCAGGCGGGGGGTGGGGGGGAAGCAGGCTTCCCGCTGAGCAGAGACCCTGATGTGGGGCTCCATCCTAGGACCCTGGGATCATGTCCTGAGCCAAAGGCAGAGGCTTTAACCCACTGAGCCACCCAGGCGCCCTTAGGATAATTTAAACATGAAGTTCTAATGCAGTTCAAATCTCCTACAAGTGAAGACCAAAGCAGCTACACGCACAGACATAAGAACAATGTGTTTTCTGCATGATTTAGTATTTGCCTATCTTTACAATGGTGGCTTCTGGGAAAAACGGTGGAGTCTCTGCACATTTTCTATTCCTCCCTAAGCTAAAGAAGAAGTTAACCAACAAATCTATATAAAGTAAAGAAATCTTTAAAATGTAAGAGTAAGCTGGCTCTCCAAATTATCTATATTAGGCAAATGATTTAAATTATAACCTCAAAGAGTACTCTGTAACTTAAAAGAGTTAATAGTATTATTTGACATTTAATATTTCAATGTCCCAACTCTTAAGTGCTTATATTTCAATTTTAATCATATATAAATATAAAATATTTTCAAAATTTTTTTAACATTTAATACAGTATTGCCAATTCTTACTTCTCTGAACATGTAAGAGACAGGAAGAAAACAGAGATCACTAATAACATAAAATATACTATTATCATGGTTACCACAAGTACTTCTGATTGGATCCCAGTAACTGAGGGGTAAGAAAGAAAAAAAAAAAAAACACTAGACTAAAACTTAGGAAAAGGAATCATTTTATTTAAATAACCTAGAGAAACATTTAAACATTCAGGCCCCAATGACTCCTATCCAGCAGTCTATATGCACGAAGGTAGCAACTACTACCCATTGCATTTAGTGGCCTTCCTTTGAAATTATTTCTTTCAGAGACAGGGGAAAGACAGAAAGCCAATAGTATCAGAAATTAAAGTAAACTTGGAGTATAAAGGATATAGGTTAGATATAAAGATATTTGTCAATAATCAAAAGTGTTAGACTATTAGAACAACTTGCTAATGGAGGTAATTTATTCACTTAATATCATTTATAATAATTTGAGTTAGGAGCTATACAGTATGTCATATAAGATATTTAAGTATTTAATTCTCACAACAATGGTATAAGGAAGGACTACTATTAAGCCCTTCTTAGATATAAAGAAATCAAGGCTTATTAAAAATAAAGTAACTTGCGTCAAGATGGCGGAAGAGTAGCAGAGTGAGATGAAATCAGGTCACAGGAGTTCAGTTAGATATTATCAAACCATTCCAAACACCTATAAACAGGAGATTGAAGAGAAGAAGAGCAGTAATTCTAGAAACAGAAAATGGACCACTTTCTGAAAGGTAGGACCGGCAGAGAAGTGAATCTAAAGCCATGGGAAGATAGACCTCAGGGAGGGGCAGGCTCCTGTCAAGTGGTGGAGGAATGGAGCACAAAATTTGAATTTTTAAAGGTCTGCTCCACTGAGGGACATCACTCCAGAAGCTAAGCGAGGGTGAAGCCCTCACAGGGGCAGTGTAGTCTCAGGTCGTGCGGGGTCAGAGAAGGATCAGGGGTGTCTGAGTGTAGCAGACCTCGCAAGTATCAGACATGGAGCCAAGGAGGAAGCTCTCAAATCAGGGTTACCTTAAACTGTGATCCCTGGCACAGTCAGACCACTGCTCTTCAACCAAAGACCCCACAAATGGCAGATCCAGGGAGACCCACCTTCATCCCCTGAAGAACAGAGCAGCAGCAATCTGCTGGGTTTGGAGACTCCAAACGGGGCATGTGCCAGAGACAAGAATGCTCAGTCACAGGCCAGGTGAGCTCAAGGGTGGCCGGAGACCAGGGAGACGGGAGTGAATGAGCGCTTTTCTCCAAGGGCGCACTGAGGAGTGGGGCTCTGAGCTCTCACCTCCTCCCCACCGGAAACTGGAAGGCCGCCATTTTCATTCCTGTTCTCCAGAGCTCTATGGAAAGCCTTTAGGGAACAAAAGCTCCAAAGAGTGAACCCAAGCAGATTACTTAGCCCAGCCCCTGGCAAGGGTGGCACAATTCTGCCTTGGGCAAAGGCATTTGACAAACACTACAACAGGCCCCTCCCCAAGGAGATCAGCAAGAATGTCAAGCCATGACCAACTCACTGATCAAGGAGAACAGCAGAATTCCAGAGGAGGGGAAAGCAAAGCATAGAATTCAAGTTTTTCTCCCAATGATTCCTTAGTCTTGCAAAGTTGAATTTAAAAAAATTTTTTTTTCTTATTCTAATTTCTTTTACCTTTTCCTCTTTCCTCCTTTAACGTTTTTTAATCAGTTTATCTTAATACCACTATAAAAAATATTTTTAAACCTACATTATTATAATCATATTTTATCCTTCATTGTATCTACCTTTGTTTTTTGTATACAAATATGGTTTTTTCTTCCAAAGAATTTTTGGGCTGCAGTTTCTTCTAATAAATCAAAATATACCCGAAATATAGCACAGGGCTTTGTTTTAGTCTCCAGCCAGAGCAAATTCTCTCCACTTTCTTTTCTTTCTTTTTCCAATGAACTTATCAACTCCTTCTTTAAAAATATTTTAAATTTTTACCTTTACAGTCATATTCCATCCCTTCATTGTGTTTACCCGTATTTTTGTATATATATGTTTTTCTTTCTTTAAAATTAGATTGGCAGTAGACTTATCCACAGAGACCTGACAGCCCAGAAAGAATTGGCATGATATATTCAGAG
This sequence comes from Mustela erminea, assembly GCF_009829155.1. Taxonomy (NCBI): domain Eukaryota; kingdom Metazoa; phylum Chordata; class Mammalia; order Carnivora; family Mustelidae; genus Mustela; species Mustela erminea. Next base: position 63,073,209 of record NC_045627.1, read on the forward strand.
CACTAAATGAGAAAAACATGCAGGCAATAATACTATATCTAGCTAGGCTATCATTGAAAATAGGAGAGATAAAAAGCTTCCAGGACAAGCAAAAACTAAAAGAATTTCTAAACACCAAACCAGCTCTACAGGAAATATTGAAAGGGGTCCTCTAAACAAAGAGAGAAGCAAAAAATAGTAGACTGACCAGAAAGGAACAGAGACAATATACAGTAACAGTCACCTTACAGGCAATACAATGGCACTAAATTCATACCTTTCAATAGTTACCCTGAATGTAAAAGGGCTAAATGCCCCAATCAAAAGACACATGGTATCAGAATGGATAAAAAACAAAACATATCAATATGCTGTCTACAAGAAACTTATTTTAAACCCAAAGACCCTAAAACTTATTTTAGACCCAAAGACCCTAAAACTTATTTACCATGCTAATGGACATTTAAAAAAAAAAGCTGGGGTGGCAATACTTATATCAGATCAATTAGATTTTAAGCCCAAGACTATAATTAAGAGAAGAGGAAAGACACTATATCATACTCAAAGGGTCTGTCCAATAAGAAGATCTAACCATTTTAAATATCTATGCCCCTAACATGGGAGGAGCCAACCATATAAACCAATTAATAACAAAATCAAAGAAACACATCAACAATAATACAATAATTATAGGGGATTTGACACCTCCCTCACTGAAATGGACAGATCATCCAAGAAAAAGATCAACAAGGAAATAAAGGTCTTAAATAACACACTGCACCAGATGGACTTCACAGATATATCCAGAACATTCCATCCCAAAGCAACAGAATACACATTCATCTCTAGTGCACATGGAACATTCTCCAGAATAGATTACATCCTGGCTCACAAATCATGTCTCAACCAGTACCAAAAGACTGGGTTCATTCCCTGCATATCTTCAGACCACAATGCTCTGAAACTAGAACTCAACCACAAGAGGAAAGTTGGAAAGAACCTAAATACATGGAGGCTAAAAAGCATCCTACTAAGGAATGAATGGGTCAACCAGGAAATTCAAGAAGAAATGAAAAAATTCATGGAAACAAATGATAATGAAAACACAACTCTTCAAAATCTGTGGGACACAGCAAATGTGGTCCTGAGAGGAAAAATATAGAGCAGTACAAGTCTTTCTCAAGAAACAAGAAAGGTCTCAAATACACAACCTAAGCCTACACCTAAAGGAGCTGGAGAAAGAACAAGAAAGAAAGCCTAAACCCAGCAGGAGAAGAGAAATCATAAAGATCAGAGCAGAAATCAATGAAATAGAAACCAAAAAAAAAAAAAAAAAATAGAACAGGGGCACCTGGGTGGCTCAGTGGGTTGGGCCTCTGCCTTTGGCTCGGGTCATGATCCCGGGGTCCTGGGATCAAGCCCCACATCGGGCCCTCTGCTCTGCGGGGAGCCTGCTTCCCCCTCTCCCTCTGCCTGCCTCTCTGCCTACTTGTGATCTCTGTCAGATAAATAAAGAAAAAATCTTAAAAAAAAAAAAACAATAGAACAAATCAATGAAACTAGGAGCCGGTTCTTTGAAAGAATTAATAAGATTGATAAACCCCTGGCCAGACTTATCAAAAAGAAAAGAGAAAGGACCCAAATAAATAAAATCATGAATGAAACAGGAGAGATCACAACCAACACCAAAGAAATACAAGCAATTATAAGAACATATTATGAACAACTATACGCCAGAAAATTTGACAATCTGGAAGAAATGGATGCATTCTTAGAGATTTATAAACTACCACAACTGAACCAGGAAGAAATAGAAAACCTGAACACCCACATAACCAGTAAGGAGATTGAAGCAGTCCTCAAAAATCTCCCAACAAACAAGAGCTCAGGCCAGACGGCTTCCCAGGAGAATTCTATCAAACATTTAAAGAGGAATTAATACCTATTCTCTTGAAACTGTTCCAAAAAATAGAAATGGAAGGAAAACTTCCAAACTTATTTTATGAGGCCAGCATTACCTTGATTCTAAAACCAGACAAAGACCCCATCAATAAAGAGAATTACAGACTAGTATCTTTGATGAACACAGATGTGAAAATTCTCACCAAAATACTAGCCAATAGGCTCCAACAGGAGCCTATTAAAAGGATTATTCACCACGACCAAGTGGGATTTATTCCAGGCCTGCAAGGTTGGTTCAACACCCACAAATCAATCAATGTGATATAATACATTAATAAAAGAAAGAACAAGAACCATATGATACTCTCAATAGATACTGAAAAAGCATATGACAAAGTACAGCAACCATTCTTGATCAAAACTCTTCAAAGTGTAGGGATAAAGGGCACATACCTCAGTATCATCAAAGCCATCTATGCAAAACCCACCGTGAATCTCCCTGGAGAAAAACGGAGAGCTTTTCCACTAAGGTCAGGAACACAGCAGGGATGTCCATTATCACCACTGCTCTTCAACATAGTAATAGAAGTCTTAGCCTCAGCAATCAGACAACAAAAAGAAATTAAAGGCATCCAAATCGGCAAAGAAGAAGTCAAATTATCACTCTTTGCAGATGATATGATGCTTTATGTGGAAAACCCTAAAGACTCCACTCCGAATCTGCTAGAATGTGTACAGGAATTCAGTAAAGTGTCAGGATATAAAATCATCGCACAGAAATCAGTTGCATTTCTATACACCAACAACAAGACAGAAGAAAGAGAAATTAAGGAGTCCATCCCATTTACAATTGCACCCAAAACCAGGAGATACCTAGGAATAAACCTAACCAAAGAGGCAAAGAATCTGTACTCAGAAAACTATATGGTACTCATGAAAGAAATTGAGGAAGACACAAAGAAATGGAAAAATGTTCCATGCTCATGGATTGGAAGAACAAATATTATGAAAATGTCTATGCTACCTAAAGCAATCTACACGTTTAATGCAATCCCTATCAAAATACCATCTATTTTTTTTTCAAAGAAATGGAACAAATAATCCTAAAATTTATATGGAACCAGAAAAGACCTCAAATAGTCAGAGGAATGTTGAAAAAGAAAGCCAAAGTTGGTGGCATCACAATTCCAGACTTCAAGCTCTATTACAAAGCTGTCACCATCAAGACAGTATGGTACTGGCACAAAAACAGACACATAGATCAATGGAACAGAATAGAGAGCCCAGAAATAGACCCTCAACTCTATGGGCAGCTCATCTTCGACAAAGCAGGAAAGAATGTCCAATGGAAAAAAGACAGTCTCTTCAACAAATGGTGTTGGGAAAATTAGACAGCCAATGCAGAAAAATGAAACTGGACCATTTTCTTACACCACACACAAAAATGGGCTCCAAATGGATGACAGACCTCAGTGTGAGAAAGGAATCCATCAAAATCCTTGAGGAGAACACAGGCAGCAACTTCTTCCTAGAAACACTGCCAAAGGCAAGGGAAGCAAGGGCAAAAGTGAACTACTGGGACTTCATCAAGATCAAAAGGTTTTGCTCAGCAAAGGAAACAGTCAGCAAAACCAAAAGGCAACTGAAAGAATGGGAGAAGATATTTGCAAAGGACATACCAGATAAAGGGCTAGTATACAAATCTATAAAGAACTTATCAAACTCAACACCCAAAGAACAAATAATCCAATCAAGAAATGGGCACAGGGAACAGACATTTCTGCAAAAAAGACTTCCAGATGGTCAACAGACCCATGAAAAAGTGCTCCACATCATTCGGCATTAGGGAAATACAAATCAAAACCACAATGAGATACCACCTCAAGCCAGTCAGAATGGCTAAAATTAACAAGTCAGGAAACGACAGATGTTGGCAAGGATGCAGAGAAAGGGGAACCCTCCTATACTGTTGGTAGGAATGCAAGCTGGTGAAGCCATTATGGAAATGAGCATGGAAGTTCCTCAAAAAGTTGAAAATAGGGGCGCCTGGGTGGCTCAGTGGATTAAGCCGCTGCCTTCGGCTCAGGTCATGATCTCAGTGTCCTGGGATCGAGCCCCGCATCGGGCTCTTTGCTCAGCGGGAGCCTGCTTCTCTCTCTCTCTCTGCCTGACTCTCCACCTACTTGTGATTTCTCTCTCTGTCAAATAAATAAATAAAATCTTTAAAAAAAAAAAAAAAAGTTGAAAATAGAGCTATCCTGTGATCCAGCAATTGCACTACTGGATATTTACCCTAACGATACAAACATAGTGATTTGAAGGGGCACGTGCACCTGAATGTTTATAGCAGCAATGTCCACAATAGCCAAACTAGGGAAAGAACCTAGATGTCCATCAACAGATGAATGGATAAAGAAGATGTAGTATATATATACAATGGAATACTATGCAGCCATCAAAAAATGAAATCTTGCCATTTGCAATGACGTGGCTTGAACTAGAGGGTATTATGCTGGGCGAAATAAGTCAATCAGAGAAAAACAATTATCATATTATCTCCCTGATATGAGGAATTTGAGAAGCAATGTAGGGATTTTAGAGGGGAATGAAGGGAACAATGAAGCAAGATGGGATAGGGAGGGAGAAAAAGTATAAGGGACTCTTTTTTTTTTTTTTTTGAAGATTTTATTTATTTATTTGACAGAGAGAGCTCACAAGTAGACGGAGAGGCAGGCAGAGAGAGAGAGAGAGAATGAGAGAGAGAGAGGGAAGCAGGCCCCCTGCTGAGCAGAGAGCCCGATGCGGGACTCGATCCCAGGACCCTGAGATCATGACCTGAGCTGAAGGCAGCGGCTTAACCCACTGAGCCACCCAGGCGCCCCTGGGACTCTTAATCTCACAAAACAAACTGCGGGTTGCCAGGGGGATGGAGGTATGGAGAGGTTGAGTTATGGACATTCGGGAGAGTATGTGATATGGTGAGTGTTGTGAAATGTGTAAGCCTGACGATTCACATACCTGGTCCCCTGGGGCTAATAATACATTATATGTTAACAAAGAAAAAATTAGGAAAAATAAAAAGTAACTTGTCTAGAGTTATATAGCTAAGAAGGATGAAGGAGGGACTCAAATCCAGGTCTTTCTGACTCTAAAACTCACGCTCCAAATTACTGCCTCTTTGTGTATATAACTGTGTTCTGTGTTAGAATCTGTGAAGATGCTTAATTTTCACTAATCTGAAAGGAAAAATGACTATTTGATGTCAACTTTGACAAATCAAAAAATCTTTGAGACCTCTGTAGCTATCCGTGCCAAACAGACATAATGATTTCTTTTTTGGCTAGAGGCATTCAGAAAAACAAATGATTGTCTGAGGACACTCTTATCAATAAAATCTAGGATTTTGTACTTTTGCTGAACAGAATAAAAATTTTTCAGAATGTTAATGGCTTTTGAGAAACTAAAAAGTATTATTCACTTCTAAGAGCTGCTCTGAGTAAGTGATTTGGAAAAACTGAGGACAGAAATAATGTTCTTACATGTAGTCCTGTTAAAAGCCAAGTCATACTCCTAGAAAATAGAGATCAACAGAGTAGGAATTCTGAAAACAGAGTAAATTAGGCTTAGGCAAAGGGATATGAAAGTTCCCAGGAAGAAAGAGACCTGGAGATAAAGATGAGCACTGAAAAGCTGGTAGAATCAGGATAGATGTGAGGTAATATGGCAGGCAGGTCATTCAAGCAAGACAGAAAAAGATTATTAAGATCAAAAATAAGCATGTCATATCTGAGAAAGATAAGTCTTTGAAAATGAAAGAATAACTTTCATACATATGGAGTAACTTAACACCATCTTTTTATGAAGGCTGGGGAATAACCCCGATCAGTGCTCTGCAAAGTTTTTCATTTCAAGGCACAAGTGCAGATTTTCCCTTTGCCATGGCACACACCTGGAAGGTTAACAGACCACAGCATTGCTATTTTTAAGATTTTATTTCTTTATTTGACAGAGAGAGAGCACAAGTAGGTAGAGAAGAAGTTGGGGGGGGGGAGCAGGCTTCCTGCTGAGCAGAGAGCCCGACGCGGGGCTCGATCCCAGGACCCTGAGATCATGACCTGAGCCAAAGGCAGAGGCTTTAACCCACTGAGCCACCCAGGCACCCCAGCATTGCTATTTTTAAAAATGAAATATTTTATGCACTGACAAGTAAGGATATCCGCAACGTACTGTTGAGTCAGAAAAAAACTGTAGATACATATTTATATGTATATGTATACGTGTGTGTATAAAAGGCTTGAAAAGTTTCCCCAGACCTTAAGATACATGCACATGGACACATATATTCTATAGTGCTTAATATATTTCTCATATACATGAATTACTTATATAATTAAAAAATTTTTAAACCAAAAGTTAGAATGTCAAAACAAGAATTTAAAGATCATACCATTTCACTTCCCGTTCTAAGTGAGGATGCAAATAGAGGAAGTTTGGTCTGGGACTAGAACCCAAGACTCCACAATCAAGAGTTAGTTTTCATCACATTGTGTCATATACCCTGCTGTCTCTGTGAGGGATTTTCCCTTGGATTCACCTGCCAGTAACAATCTAGATTAAGTGTCAACAAATTTTCTTTCTGTGAAAGGCCAGGTAGTCAATATTTTGACCATCAGGATTGTCACATCACCATCATCATCTTATTATTATTCTCCCCAATCCTTTAAAAATGTAAAAACTATTATTTCTTTTAAGATTTTATTTATTTATTTGACAGAGGTCATAAGTAGGCAGAGAGGCAGGCAGAGGGGAGCGGGAGAAGCAGGCTCTCCGCCGAGCAGAGAGCCCAATGTGGGGCTCAATCCCAGAACCCTGAGATCCCTGAGATCATGACCTGAGCCGAAGGCAGAGGCTTAACCAACTGAGCCACCCAGGCACCCCCGTAAAAACTATTCTTAACTCTCAGGACAATGAAACAGGCCAGAGGCCAGATTTTGTCCACAAACTTGGGAAGCTGGAATAAAAGGAAAAAAGATCAAAGGCAAGGAAACCTATCAGACAGCTATCATTACAGTCACCAGTCAGCTTATAGAGACCCCAACCAGGGTGGCAGGAGTAAAACTGAGAGCACAGCCGATGACATTGACAGTGAAAAAGGAGTTAAATATGTTCAATTGTGTTCAAACTTTCCCAAGTTTCTCCATCAGTCCAGACTGAGTTTTAAATGGCCAGCAAGGCACGTCATTAATATATGAAATTTTGATGGGTAGTTGGATTTGTGTTTTGATATACATTCACAGCTGATGTCTCAGGGCAATGTAGCCAATATACTCAGAATAAGAAGGTATAATGTTCTCCCTTGTTTTTAATGCTGGCATATTATTTGAATGTTTATAAACTAAGGTGAAGAGTTCTTCTGATTCTTTTTTTTTTTTTTGATTATTTATTTATTTATTTGACAGACAGATCACAAGTAGGCACAGAGGCAGGCAGAGAGAAATAGGAGGAAGCAGGCTCCTCCCTGAGCGGAGAGCCCGATGCAGGACTCAATCCCAGTACCCTGGGATCATGACCTGGGCCGAAGGCAGAGGCTTAACCCACTGAGCCACCCAGGTGCCCCCAAGTTCTTCTGATTCTTAATTGAAAAATGTAAAAGGAAAAAGAAAAAAAGGATGGAAGAGTAAAGAAACAAGTTCTCAACCTTAAAGGATTCTCAAATGTGCTTCAGATTTCTTTTCGGGGTGCTTAAAAATCATCACTGTAATTGCTCTGATACCGCTTGACCTAATGACTGTACATTATTCCATGTTAACATACCACAAGTGCAACAAGGATAACAGTATAAATAGAAGGCACCACAGAATAGTAGAGACTTTGGTGGGAGACAGACCTAGGTTTAAATTCTGACCCTACTACACTAGAATTTGTGATCTTGGATTAGTTGTATGAATGTCCCCTTCCTTATCTAATCAACCTAGATTATAATACATGCTTTAAAGGGTTGCTGGGAGAATTACATGAAACCCAGTATAAAAGTAAAAAATCATGTCTGATATACGGTAGGTGTTCAACAAACAATAATTTCCTTTCCCTTCCTATATGCTTAACAGCCATTCAGTATTTACTGAAAATCTCACCACTGTAGTTAAGCTTATTTGACAGAGACCACCCTATTTTGTAAATAAAAAAATTACTTAAAAAGTGCCTAAAAATATGGGGTGCCTGGGTGGCTCAGTTGGTTAAGTGTGTGACTCTTGGTTTCAGCTGAGGTCATGATCTCAGGGTGGTGAAATCGAGCCCCACATCAGCGCCACATTCAGCCGTGAGCCTGCCTGAGATTCTCTCCCTCTCCTTCCCCTTCTACTCCTCCCCCCCAACTCACACACTCACTCTCTCTCTCAAATACATAAATCTTTTTTTTTTTGAAGTGCTTAGAAATCCCAATACAAGGAAAGAAAAACATATCCAAGATACCAAGGTTAAAGCATAAGATTGATAGTTGACTTGGGGAGTTCAAATCTCTGCAGACAATAATAATTATAGATAATATCTACTGAAATGTTATTCTGTGCTAGGCACTATTTTTAAGATCTTTATCTGCACTAAGCTGTTAAACATTCACAACAACCACATAAGGTAGGTAAATGAGGAAACAAGGCCCAAAAAGATTGAGCAAGATATGAGTCAATAAAGAACCATGCAGTTCACTCTTAAACCATGCTGGTGCCACATTTTGTAAAAACAGTGTGTCATCATATATCAAGAGCTTCAAAAATATCCAAAGCTACAATATTTAAATGCTTGTAAGTTGTTAGGAAACAGATATAAGATATGCAAAACAATTGCTACTTTATTTAATATTCAGTATATTTCTATAAAGAGATTAAAAGAAAATATATCTAAGCCTACAATCTTTGTCCATTTATGCTGCTACTATGACAAAAAAAAAAAAAAACCCTGTAAACTGGATGGCTTATAAACAATAGTAATTTATAGTTCTGGAAGGTGGAACCCCAAGATCACAGTGTCAGCATGGTCAAGTTCTATGAAGCCCTCTCTTCCATATAGCAGACTACCAACTTCTCTTTGTATCCTCACATGGTAGAAAAGGCAAGGGATTCCTCCAGGGTCTCTTTTATAAGAGCAATAATCTAGGGCAAAGCTTTCATGACCCAATCACTTCCCAACGGCCCTATTTCCTAATCCTACCATTGGGGCATTAGGTTTTCAACGTATTAATTTGGGGGAGGACATATACAGACCATATCACACATTACCAGGGGTTACTCCTGGAAGATAGAGGACCATGGGAAATATATATCTCCCATATATAAACATATATCATCCAAGCTGTATATCCTCTAAGCCATTTCATTTTCCTCATGGCACAAAAAGACAAATTCTCTGCCCTGAAGACCCTCTTCCTTGTACTCATGTGGCTCTCTTGGCCATGTAACTGAGTTCAGGCAATGGAATGTAGGCTGGAGAGATATGTGTCTATTCCAGCCCTAAATTAATGTGTGATCTTACATACTTACCTTTCCATCTTGTCGATCAGCTATGACTCCAAGCTGACTGGAGTCAGCTGACTGACAAAATGATGGAGCCACAAAGAACTTTTCAGGGTCTCTGATGCTTGGAGGAGAGTCATATAAGAGAGGCCTAATTCATTCTTCTCTGAGACTGAAATTAACTAGTAATGTGTTAAACAATTCACATTTTGCAGTTAATGTGTTAATCAGTAACTGATACAGGTAACTTTTGTAATATTCTTTATTCCTTTCTATATTTTAAAAATATCAGTAAGGAGTATATTATACCTCCATAATCAGAAAAAAAAGTTGTATTTTGAAATGCATGTCTTTTAATTCAATAATTTCATCTGGGGGAATTTAGTCTAAGTCTAAATGAAATATAGACAATGAATTGAAATACAGACAAAAACTTACATACAAAGATGTTTACTGATTTATACTGCTTATAAAATTTTAAAACAACAAAAAACAAATGCCATTCATAAAGGAATCATCTAGCAAATTATATCCATGTGACAGAATATTAGGCATCCATTAAGATGATTTTGATGAAGAATTTTTTTTTAAAGATTTATCTATTTATTTGACAGACAGAGATCACAATTAGGCAGAGAGGCAGGCAGAGAGAGAGAGAGAGAGGAGGAAGCAGGCTGCCCGCTGAGCAGAGAGCCCGATGTGAGGCTTGATCCCAGGACCCTGGAATCATGACCTGAGCTGAAGGTAGAGGCTTTAACCCACTGAGCCACCCAGGATCCCCTTGATGAAGAATTTTAATAACATGGGCAAACATCTATATTGATGTAATGCAGCTACAAGAAAGGGCATTTAGAGACCATCACCTTCTCAGGGATCAAGGAAAGAGGCTGACAGGTGTGGGAGGGAACTAGCTAGCAGTCATGGTAACCAAAGACGAGCTGAGGCAATGAGATGGGGCTGCTTTATTAGATAAAGATTTCCATCGCCAGATACAGTGTCTTTAGTACAGCATCAGATCCAAGAAGGGTTCTTAGTCATGAGAAAAAAAAAAAAAAGTATTTAGATACGAGAAAAAAGAAGTTTCAACTAAAAGGAATAAAGAGACCAGTGCTAAAAGTGTGAAAAATCAACAAAATAACATGTGGAAGATGGCATGGGAAGGACTTCAGGGAGTGCCAGCAATGTTCTGCTTCTGTTAGCTAAATGATGTTTTATGTATAATTATTTTTAAACTGTACATATATGTTTTCATCACTTTTTAGTTTGTATGATATATTTAACAACAAAATATATTTTGTTAAAAAATCCAGCAGCAGGGGTGCCTGGGTGGCTCAGTGGTTTAGGTCTCTGCCTTCGGCTCAGGCCCTGATCTCAGGGTCCTGGGATCGAGCCCCGCATCGGGCTCTCTGCTCAGCTGAGAGCCTGCTTACCCCTCTCTCTCTGCCTGCCTCTCTGCCTACTTGTGATCTCTGTCAAATAAATAAATAAAAATCTTTAAAATTTAAAAAAAAAATCCAGCAGCAATATCTTCCTAGAGACAGAAGACTTCAGAGGCAGGAAGGGACAATGTTAATGTAAACCTAAGAACAGGCCCAAGGAACAATTCATCACTCAATGCCAGTGTACTGCTTTGGAGCTTGCAAAGTGTTTCTACATAGCATACAACGTTTAAGAATCAGGATGAACACAACAGAGACCTTGAACCCAGATCCGCTGATCACACCCAGTGGTTTTTCCACTAAAACAAATTCTGTTGATAACAGAAGTGGTTTGGAGGGGAAAGAGGACTTTGACAACTGTTGCTTTAGTCTTTGTTTTTTGTTTTTTGTTTTTTTTTTTTTTTTAAGATTTTATTTATTTATTTGACAGAGAGAAATCACAAGTAGGCAGAGAGGCAGGCAGAGAGAGAGGAAGGGAAGCAGGCCCCCTGCTGAGCAGAGAGCCCGATGTGGGACTCGATCCCAGGACCCTGGAATCATGACCTGAGCCGAAGGCAGCGGCTTAACCCACTGAGCCACCCAGGTGCCCCTAGTCTTTGAATTGTGTCTCTTTGACTAAGACATGACGTAGTTCCTAGTTGTCTAGGAGCAGCATGTTAATTAGTGCCCATCGTCAGACTGTTTGCTAGGAGCTACAGGAGACAGTACAAAGAATAAGACTTGGCTTCTGCTCTTAAGGAGTTCACAGGCTTGGGAGGGAGAAAAAGGCACATAAACAATTAAGATTCTTTAAATGTATAGCAGAAGTACAGAGGTCAGAGTAACTAATTCTGCCTGAAAAAGTTGGGAGAGAACTCACAAAGGAAGTAACACTGGGGTCCAGTCTAAGAAGATGAACAGAAATTCACAGACTAAGAGGGAGGAGGCAGAGTGTGTTCTAGACAACTGAAATAACACAGAAATGTTAAAAAGTAGGGAATATTCAGGGCTTCTGGGTGGCTCAGCTGGTTGGGCGACTGCCTTTGGCTCCAGTCATGATCCTGGAGTCCCAGGATCGAGTCCTGCATCGGGTTTCCAGCGCCACAGGGAGTCTGATTCTCCCTCTGACCTTCTCCCCTCTCATGCTCTCTTTCACTGTCTCTCTCTCAAATAAATAAATAAAATCTTTTTTAAAAAGTAGGGAACACTCAGATAATGCCAACTAGCATGAAGCATAAGCAGCTGAAACGTAAGGAACTGGGAAGTAGGCAGACAGGGAGTGAGTAGAAGAATAGCCAGAGATGAAGTAGGGATCCAGGGATCAGAGGTTTGAAGAGGTTTGGCCAAGAGGATTAGATTTCATTGTTTAGGCAGTTGGGAGCACAATGATGTTTCTATACTTTAATATTAATATTGCAGTACTGCAAAAAAGGACTGGTGGGAGCTGAAAACGAAATGGAGGTAGAGGCAGGAAAATTAAGAGGCTGTTGTAAATAGAGAAGGTAATGGATAAAGCAGTTTTGAAGCCAGATAGATATGGGCTTAAAACCGGCTTTATCATGTACAAGTTGTTTAACCAGGAGAAATGACATAATCTCTCCAATGCTCTGTTTCCTCTTCTGTAAAATACAGATAATACCTACCTTTGCAGAATTGTTATTGCGAAAATTAATCGAGATACATATAAGGTAGTAAATGACAGTGACAAATACACTGATAGTACAGTGGTATTGAGGTTATGGAGACAGATCACCACCAACAGGATTAGGGCACTGCTTGGCTGTGGAGTAAGGAAGATGCAAGGAGAGAGAAAAGTACTATATTTAGCAACTATTTTGTTCTCTGTAATAAACATGTCTAATACCAATCCACGGAACTGCTAACATCTGCTTCAGCTAGACACCATGTCTAGTACAACAGAATCCTCTAGCAATGCCACCAGTGTGCGTTTAGGCATCTCTTCTTTCTTATATTGCCCTCTACTTCATTGGTTAATATTATCTATTCAAAGATTTGAGGAATTTGAAAGAAATATATTAGAGAATTGTATTAAGTAATACATATCCAAGGCAGAGTTATAATCTAATTAGCAACAACAACAGCTGTAAAATGCTAAAAGGACCCTATCTCTGTATAGTGAAATCTTGAGAAGTCCTACAACCAAACCGAAAGGACCAAAGTCCCTATCCTGGCAACTGGATAAATACGGGAAATGAATCACCATCTTAAATTATTTATCTGCTTTAATGGGAGAACTGTTGAGATGGACTTCAGGAAAAAATCATTTGTAATCTATCTTCATGTAATGAAGTAAACTACACATAAATCTCTATAACCTCTTCTGGCATCTTTAGTTTGTACAGTGTGGAGGTAAAGCAGGAACCAACAATTCTTGGGAAAAGAAGTGGCCTCAGACAAGACTGAAATATGCTGGGTTTTGGTTTTCTTCTGAAATATTAGAAAACACCACCCTAAAGATGACCACCCTAAAGATGAGAAAAACTGATCTAAAATTTTCCCAAATTAGAAAGCCAAACACCACTGAAAGTGCCCAGGGATGTGGCCCACTCACCATGGCTTGGAAATACCTGGATCACAGCAACTAAAGTGCAATTAAAGCTCTCACTGGAAGCATCTGAGATGGATTTTGAAAAAATGTTAACAGATTTCTTGAAAAAGAAGTATTTAAGAATTTAGAAAGAATAGGATGGTTCCTTAATAAAAGCAAGTAAGTACCTTACTGAATGACATGCAGAACATCCAATCCATAAATAATAGGGGGGAATAAAACAAACAGATCATTTTTTTCTCCTTCTCATAAGATCAATGAGGGTAATGAAATTTTAGTTGCTGAAAATGGAGGATTTAAGCATTGTGTTATCTACTGCTATTGCTACAACAAAAATAAGACGCAAAAAAGCGGCACTTGGGTAGCCCAGTTGGTTGAGTGTCCAACTCTTGGTTTTGGCTCAGATCGTGATCTCAGGGTAGTGGTCAGGCTCCAGTCTCAGCAGGGAATCTGCTTCTTTCCCTCTCCCTCTGCTTCTCATCCAACTCGCATGCAAGCTCTCTCACTTAAATAAACAAATACATCTTTAAAAAAGAAAAAAGATGCAAAACAAAACAAAAACACTATGAATTTCTCAAATCCAAACAACTTAGTATCAGTTGGAGCATTTATTTTCCTGTAAGGAACTATAAAATAAAAGTCAAGGTTGCTCCAATATGTTGTCTAAAGGCCAAATAGCAAACACTTTTAATCCAGGGCAGCCACACTTGGTAACGTGCTGCAATATTAGATGTGTTTTTGACATAGTATCTCCTTACATACTGAATAATGTTTAATAAGTAGCTCAGGTCGCATGAAAGAAAAAGCACCCCGATGGAAGCCAAGAAATCTGGAATGTGGCAGCACTAAGATACCTGCCCTCTACGCTTAAGAATGAAGGGAGAAGTGCTGAGAAGATAGATGGACATCCATCTGTTGCCAAACTGAAGCTGATTTTACCACATTCCAGATACCCTACTAGCTGAACATTGGAAAGGAGGTATGAGGTAGACTTTACACCAAGGCCAGGCCCCTACACCAAGATCAATTTAAGAAAAAAAGCAAAATTTTCCAAGGGGAAAGCAAGATGCAAAAGTGTGTATGTATATATATATATGTATATATATATACACACACTGTGTGTATATATATATACATATATATATACAGTGTATGTGTGTGTATATATATATAAAATATACAATATCCAAAAGTGTATATATACATACACTGTATCATCTCAATAATATACAAAGTAATATGCACATAAAACATTTAAATTATTCCTTGTTTTTGTCTTTAATGGTAAGACCATTTTTTTTCATATATTTCTATTTACCTTCATAAACTTTCATATAATTTTTATATTTTCTATATACTTTCCTAAGTTTTCCATATCTTCAATAATGAGGAAGCACTAGTTTTATAGTAAGAAAATAGATGTTAAGATAAAAAAAGAAAAATGAGAGGGAGACAGAAAGTTCTAAGATAATTCTACATTCTTCTTTAGAATGTCATCATCTACTCTGGAAGTTAGCATAATCAAAAGTCTGTAATTGTGCTTTCAAAACATAATTAACAGCCTAAGACTTCACATGCCCAGCTCTGGTGCTTCTGTGTTTGCTTTTCCTCTGTGCAAACTCGACAAAATGCTGCCAATAATCTCGTTCCATGAAAAGGGTGTGAGAAGAGAGAAAAAGGGAGCAATTTGCACTTGGGAGGAAGAGTATTTGGAAAGGATGATGAGGAGTGACTGAAACTTTCAGATAAACATGCATGGGTCCAAACCCATTTAAAGCCCCAAATGAGATACCACAGAAGCTGGCCTTACCACTGGGGAGAAGAGTATGGAAAGATGACAATGGACAAGAGAGAGCAGAGCACAAAAGAAAGGATAGAGGGAAACATACAAACTTTGTATGTGTGGTTTTGTTTTGTTTTTTTTTTCCACATAGGATTCACAACATTCCTCAGAAAATTCAATTTAGTTGCCCTGTTCTAGCTTGCTAACCAGAACCAATTTAATTTTAAATCTACACACAGAGCCAAGGGGGATGAAATATTTTGCAATTACTTTTAGCTCCCTGTTGGAAGGCAGAATAAGATTTAACCAGTTCTGCTCTGGCTGTGATAACCACCCAGGTTTGTCAGAGGCCTAAATGGTGTCCTTTGGTTGAGGATTAAAGAAAGAAAACTCTGTACCACAATTATTTGCTTTGTTTAACAACTTAATAGGAGGGAATTTTTACGAATGTGACAAATTGCTTTTGATATATCTGCACAGGGCATGAAATACTGTGCAAGACCATAATTTGTTACACAGACAATGTCTACCCCTTGCTATAAATCTGCCCACTGTCACACTCTATTTGATAACCAGTTAGGTGATTTTTGAAGAACTAGTTTATTACTGCATTTACAAAGAGTAGAAAACTGATATATTACTCTCTTGTTGCATCTCAGCTACTAGGAACACATTTCTCAGATATCAGTCTATGCAAGCATTTCTTGGTTTTATGCTCTATTGTGACAGATAGGAAAACAAGCTGATAAAATCGAATGTTTTCAAAAAAGGAAAAGTTATCATATTCATGTATGCCCCTGGCTTGTCATGGAACTTCAAACAGTTTCTGGTTCTGCTTATCATCTGCACAGATTTATTCCAAATAACATAACAAAGTTTGTTTCTTGATATCTTTCAACATAAATAGAACCATTAAGTTTTGGGATGTTTACATTCTAGGAGATAATCAGATCATCTATTCTGATTAGCCTTAACACATAGGCCTGGGCTCTGCCTCTACACAAAGCTCAGCCCTGGTCCTCTCCTTAGTCAGCTCTTTCCACATCAGCACTGCTAGGAGGAGCTCTAGAGCATCTGTCCTCAGAAAGGTTCCTCGTCATGCCTCCTACTGAGAGGAAATGAGGCTGCTATAGGTCTGACTGGAGTTCCCCTTGGGCTATATTGTGGTCTGTCTTTACTAAAAGCAAAATAAAAGGCTCACATAGGGACTTGGCAACCATTCCAGACTGTGCCAGGTTTTTCAATTCTTGCTTTTTTGGTGGGGGGTTGTAGGGAAGGAGGAAGCCATTTATAAATGTTACATACAGATCCACCCAAGACTATTTTATCATTGTCAGTTTAAAAGCAGACACCCTCCCCACAACCAATTCACCATTAGCTGGTTGAAAACTGAAGGAATCTGAAGAATCAACAGCATTTCTAATAAAACTTGTAAAAAAAAAAATTCTTGTAAAAAAAAGAAAAGAGGGGTGCCTGGATGGCTCAGTAGGTTAAGCCTCTGCCTTCAGCTCAGGTCATGATCCCAGGGTCCAGGGATTGAGCCCCACATCAGGTTCTCTGCCCAGCAGGGAGCCTGCTTTCTCCTCTCTTTGCCTGCCTCTTTGCCTACTTGTGATCTCTGTCTGTCAAATAAATAAATAAAATATTTTTTAAAAAAAGAAAAGAAACAATTCTTGTAGGCAAAATAAGGACTAAACTGCAAATGCTCTAATTATATACATGAGCTGTTCAATAAATACGATGGTGATTCAGAATTTTATTTTATGTATCACCATCTAATTTAGAAGTTGGTATCATCGTATTCCTGGATTCAGTGGGGAAAAAAACTCAGCACTGAATATTACATGAGCAATCTTCAGGTGATTAGGTGGGTATGATAATGAAACAGATGATTCTGCAATCAATCCTGGAATAGGCTATTGCAAAGCACTATATCCTGCTTCCAGATCCTACCTCCACTTAACTTCTCTGAGCATCCAATTCTTCATCATTAAAATGAAAATAATAGTTTCTACCTCATAGAGCTGTTTTGAGGATTAGTCACCTAGTTTGGTGTCTAAATTAGCATCAGTAACTGGCATATACAACTTCTTGTCTCTGGAATTATTTTTACATATCACTGTAAGCTGAAAGATGAGTGAGTGAATGAATGAAGAAAGGAAAAAATGAAGGAACATAAATATCTAGCAATACTTGTAAAGGAGGGACTCTGGTAGGCACCTAGCAAGGAAGTTTCATTTCCTTCTTTGTTAGTCTTTCTGAAGGCAATGCCCATTGTTCAGGTACAGATTATATGAAAATAACATGATATCATAACAGGGCCATACTTGTCAGATAATTCAGACCCTCAGTTCTTACCCTAATGCATTATCACAGTTATGTACACATAGGTGATACACATATGAATGGTGCTGACCCCACAGTGAGGCATGTAAGGCTGTCAACTAACAAAATGATAAAATGGTAAGATGCAACATCATCAAGTCCACTCAATGAATACTGAAACTGATGTTTCCCATTCCCTAAATGCATTTTCATTTTATTCATTTACATCCCATTTCATAAATATTTGTTCAGGGAGACTCTGTGGAAAACACTGTGGCCAATACAAAGAATGTACCTCAATTTTGGTTCAATTCACCAACATTTATTGAGCACCTTTCATGGGCCAAGCCCTGTGCTAGGTGCAGGGGATATAAAGAAAAATAAGACACAATCTGGACACTTGAGGGAAAGGTACAAATAATTACAACACAAAACATGGAGTTTGCAGTTACAGACTGGTAGGAGACTCAACAGAAATACAAAAGATGAAGTGATCAATTCTGAACAGAAATCAGGAAAACCTTCAAAGAGAATGTGATACCTGACCAGATTTTTAGGTACCAGTGTGTCAAGTAGACACAAAAGAGTACAGTCTAGACAAAGGAGCAGGCAGTGTGCAGAACTATAATTGGTTCCATAGCACTTGAAAAAAAAGCACATGGGGGAGGAGAACAAAAGGAGATGGGCTAGCAAGATAGGCAGAAGTAAGTTATGAATTGCTTCACTTGCCATGGTACGGAGCTTGGATTTTCTTTTCCTCTCTAAGTGCTAGTAAGTCATTAAAGCTTTCTAAAAAGGTTAAATATATTTTTGTACCTGTATAGAAGGTGACTTGAATGTTGACAAGACAGAGGCAGAGAGAACAGATGGAAAGCTAAGAAAATAATCTGAGGAAGTGAGAATGAGTGAACTGAATTAACAACAGCAAACAAATTTTAAATATATTCAAGAGAAAAAATTATTAATCTTTTAGGTTAATCAATATTTATGGAAAATGAAAGTGAAGAATATATATACAGAAGTGTTCTTTCTATTCACATCAGAATAGATATTTAAGCCATTTAGAGAAATTATTAGATACCAAAATGGCAAATCTTTAAGAGATTCCAGAAAAAAATAAAAATAAAAGGCCAGAATAGCTGGATATGGTTTCCAGAAAAGAAGGGATGAAGAGATTTTTATAGACAATGCAGTTTGCTGCCAGGGCATTTACTTTTAGGAGAAAATACCACTGAAATGGAAAGTCTTCTTGGTTCACTTGACAGTAGCAGTAAATTTTAGGAAAGTACTCCAGTTTGGCAAGGCAGTATGTAACTGTGGCAGACACAAAGATACCCTGTTCAGCTCTCCCTTCAAGAGAACCCACTGTTAGAAACATAGATGTCTGACAGCCTCCAGCTGCCATACCTTTAGATCCACCGCAGCATTCATTCTGAGGCCATGCTACGCACCCCACCCCCATCCTCTGACTCCTGTGCTGCTCCCAGGCAATGACTGAGCACAGAAGGTGCAGCAGAGCTAGGCCATTCCCCCAACACAGGATTTCTCTAATGGGGATCTTTTGCATGAATGCTCCCCATCAGCCTGGCCAAGATGTTCTCAGAACTGCCCTGTAGTCTGAAGCTCTTCCTGCCCAATTTTCTTCTCTCCTGCAACCTTCCCAAGTGTCAGCTCTGCGTCTCCATCTGCAAGCTCTCCCTGCCCACTCCTGTTCCTTTCCCCTTTACTCTTCATGGGATTAGATAAAAGTCGTGCAAGCCTAAGTCCTCTCTTGTTGTCTGCATCTCACGGGGCCTTGATTGACACAATACTATAAATTTATTAAAAATAAGAGATACAGGGAAATGTGAAGCTCTCCTCAGAGAATCTCACACCTTAACCACCTCTGGGAGACAGAAATATAGCTGGTCCTCAGGATTTTCCAGAAATTACATAATGGCCCAGTGTTTAGCAGCTCTCATAGTCAGACATTTTATTCCTAATGACATACCCACCTCCCTTGGGTTACATGTTCCATTCTAACTTCCAGAACATCTTTTACTAACATTTCATATAATTGAATTAAATTAGATTAAACTTCCCATAAAAACCAGATTGAACTAAAAATAGTGAAAACTCTATCTATAAAAATTTTGTTTTGAACCAAGTGAATTCTCAACCTAAATAATTATAGCCTCTTCTTTGAGCCTCAGGGGCACAAGCAATTCAGGCAGACAAGAGTCTTCTCTGGAGTACAATGTTCATCCACTTCTCAGAAGAATTTGCCTTTCCCACTGCAAGCAGCTACATCCAGCTGCCGGGAGAATATTTGGATGACATTGCCTCAAAGTCAACACACAAGAATTCTGGTCAAGGGAGGCAGTCTGGCATGATAGTGCACAGGCTCTGTACTCCTACACACTTGAGTCTAAATCCTGGCACCACTAGGTGCTCAAACTAGGTGACCTTAGGCAAATTTTTTTCCCCTCTTCTAATCCCTCATTTGTAAGCTGATCATAATAATAGCACCTATATGTTATATACTTCCTGTGAGGAGAAAATGGACCAAGGCAGATAAAGCATTTAGTACAGTTCCTAGCACATACCAAGTACTCAGTATCTGGAAATTACTATTATTTATGTCATTGTTACTGGGAACATCTGCTCTGGGAGTGGACAGACTTGATCTCCACAATGGAGAAGTCAGTGACCATATAAAGTGATCTGGCCTCTTTTTTGACTAGAAAGCTGAGAAGCTATGTAAGTGGCCACACATTAAGTCTCAGCCCTCACTTACAGCAGCAAAGGGGAAGCTGGCCTTTCTCTGAATAGGGGCAGACAGCTGGAGAGAGCCAAAACAGGGATTACCAGAAGATTATGATGGTCAAGGGAAAGCTGAAATAACTATTTTAACAGACAATTTGTGCTCCAATTACCATATAAACATTCATGGTAAATAAGGATCCATAAAAACACATCTGTAAAACCCCAACTTTAGTGACTGGGGCTTTGCATGGTTTGTTTGCACATACTCCTTTGCCCAACTGTGACATCACTTATCAGCACAGACTTTCACTTTTCAAAGTCCATTCCCCAGCAGTTGGAGCCAGTGTCCTGTGAGGAAATTTCATGAAATGAGTATAGTCACAGACGTCCCATCTGTGCAGGAGAACCTTATTAAGGCAATATTTTCCATGATGTTCTCTTACCTATCCTCATGCTCTTCTTTGAAAGGGTTGGTAACTACTAATTAGTAGGTGATAAGTTAGGGGGAAAGACTTGTGTGCTGGATGCAAGTGATCAGCTGTAAGGAAAGAGCTAAATCTAGGACCTCTCTGGAACGCTCAGAGATTCTATGAGTTACCTAATATCCTTTCATAAATTCCTGTTATGCTTAAACTAGCTAGAGTGGGTTTTATGCTTTCATGCAGGAATCTAAACTGATAAAGTAGTCTAGATAATATCCTATCCAGATTATTATATTATACAGATTTTCAAGTCCAAGTTCTGCCATTTACTGGCCCCATTACTCTGAATAAGCCACCCAGCCTCTCTGGATCTCCATTTCCTCATTTGTATATGTAAGAACAATAAAAGTATTCTTCTTCATAAGGGTACTTGAGGATTAACAGAGATGATGTATGTCATGTTCTTATCACAGCAGTTGGTACATAGTACATGCTGACATAAAGTGCTCAACTATTATGATTATCAAGAATGACAAGATCAGGTATTCTACTCCTTTGTAACCCATCCTCACTCCTTAGTGAAGGGTAGGGTATCTAAAAGCCTAACATATTGAAATTAGACCACAAATGGCCATCAGTTTAAAGAAAAGAGGTGTGTTTGTATGCCGATGTGATGTTGAACACAATGAGATA
The DNA here is from genome assembly GCF_009829155.1 of Mustela erminea. NCBI lineage: Eukaryota > Metazoa > Chordata > Mammalia > Carnivora > Mustelidae > Mustela > Mustela erminea. The sequence goes on from NC_045627.1 coordinate 63,094,553, forward strand.
CCAACTCACACCAGTCAGAATAACTAAAATTAACAAGTCAGGAAATGAAAGATGTTGGAAAGGATGTGGAGAAGGGATGTTGATGGGAATGCAAGCTGGTGTAGGCACTCTGAAAAACAGTATGGAGGTTCCTCAAAAAGTTGAAAATAGAGCTACCCTTTGACCCAGCAATTCCACTACTGGGTATTTACCCCAAAGATGCAAATGTAGTAGTCCAAAGGGGCATGTGCGTCCCAATGTTAATAGCAGCAATGTCCACAATAGCCAAACTATGGAAAGAACCTTATGTCCATCGGCAGATGAATTGATAAAGAAGATGTGGTGTGCCTATATACAATGGAATATTACACAGCCATCAAAAAATGAAATCTTGCCATCTGCAACAACACGGATGCAACTAGAGGGTGTTATGCTAAGTGAAATAAGTCAATCAGAGAAAGACAGTTATCATATGATCTTACTGATATGTGGAATTTGAGAAAAGGGCATAGGGATCATAGGGAGAGGGAAAAAATGAAACAAAAAGAAAGCGGAGAAGAAGACAAACCATAAGAGACTCATAATCTTAGGAAACAAATTGAGGTTTGCTGGAGTGGAGGGAAATGGGAGGGATGGGTAGCTGGAGTATAGACACTGGGGAGGGTATGTGCTATGGTGAGCGCTGTGAAATATGTAAGACTGATGAATCACAGACCAGTACCTCTGAAACAAATAATACACTATATGTTAATAAAAATAAATGAATTTTTAAAAGAGGTGTGTTTGCCTTTCCCTTGGAGGTGTTCCACTCTGAAATATGGGATAAACAGCATGAAAGGGAGAAGATTCTCACAATATTTGGGTACAAACATGGCAGCAGTATGAAACTGGCACACTATGAGAAGGGGACAAGGGGGAAAAAAAGGAAAGGAGAGAGAACAAATAAAATATTTCTCAGCATCTATCTAAATCATATTCTGTGAAATTAAAGGAAAAATAAAGGGAACAGAAGTGCTTTGCCCCCTTTGCTCTTAGTACATATATCTATGATTGACCAAGAGCAAAAATATTTGTTTCTATGATGGAATATGCCTGAACCACAACAAAGTTATACAGGTAATCCTACTTGTTATATTATAAATAAAATTCTAAGAAGAAAATTGGAAGAGTTTGATCTAAATAATAAAACACAAGGTTGTGTTTTAGAACAGAATTAAGGAATTTACTCCATATTTATGTGTCCAGCTAACTACTAGATATGTAGATGCAAGTAAGACATAAACTTAGCCTTCAAGAGTCTTAGATCCTAGGGGCAGACAACACACAAGCAGTTAATTATAAATCCTTAAATCAAGCTACTGATTACAGTGGCTGGTCCTTCTAGCTGAATGGTTTTTCTCCTAGACAGGCATGCAGTTAACTTCCAAACCTGTTCAAATGTCAATTAGACATACTCTGACCACTCTAAAATCATATGCCCTCCACACAAATCTAGAAATCCCATTTCCCCTTAACCTGTTCTACTTTGTTTTCCTATAGCATTAATTAATTTTAATTAAGCTTTTTATTGAGCTAATTGTTGATTCACACACAGTTGTAAGAAATAATATAGAGATCCCATGTACCCTATACCCCATTTCCTCCGATAGTAACATCTTTCAAAACTATAGTACATAATCACTACTAGAATATTGCCACTGATATAATCAAGACACAGACCTTTTCCACTATCACAAGGATCCCCCATTTACTCCTTTTACAGCCACACCCACTTCCTTTCTCTGCCAAACTCCCATTTCTCAACACCTGGCAAGCACTAATCTGTTCTCAGAACAGATTAACTTCTGTAACTTCAAGAGGTCACATAAATAAAATTTATATATATCTTGAGAGGCATTACTTTTTTTTTCATTCAAAATAATTCCCTGGATATTCATCCAATATGTTTATATTAATAGTCTGTTCATTTCCATTGCTGAGGAGTATTCTTTGGTTTGGATATACCACTGTTTGCTCAATTCACTGAAGGACATCTAGGTTGCTTCAAGTTTGGGGCTATTACAAATAAGCTACTATGAACCATCATGTACAGGTTTTTGTGTGAACATGTTTTCATTTTCCTGGAATAATACCAGTAGTACAACTGCTGGGTCAAATAGTGGTAGCATGCTTAGTTTTTTAAAGAAACTGCCAGAGTGTTTTCCAAAATGACTGTGCCATTTTACACTCTCATCAGTAATGTATGTTTCTTTGCATCCCCACCAGCTTTGCCACCAGGGCTGTAACTATTTTTATTTTTAGCCAATCTGAGAGACCTATAGTGACATCTCATGGTTTTAATTTGCATTTCCTTACTAACTAATGGTATTGAACAGTTTTTCATGTGCTTATTTGCCATCTATATACCTTCTTCAATGAAGCATCCATTCATGTCTTTTGTTAGTTTTCTAACTGGACCATTTGGTTTTTAATTGTTGAGAATTGATAGTTCTTCATATATCTAGATACTAGTCCTTAGTAAGATATGTAATTTGCAAATATTTTCCCCAGTCTGTAGCTTGTCTTTTTATCTTTTTTTCTTCTTTAAAGATTCTATTTATTTATTTGACAGAGAGAGAAAGAGAGAGAGCAAGCGCCCAAGCAGGGGGAATGGCAGGCAGAGAGAGAGGGAGAAGTAGGCTCCCCACTGAGCAGGAAGCCCGATGGGGGCTCGATCCCAGGACCCAGGGATCATGACCTGAGCTGAAGGTAGACGCTTAACTGACTGAGCCACCCAGGTGCCCTGTCTCTTTATCTTCTTAACAGGGCCTTTCACAAAGAAAAATTTTAATTTCTATGTGGTTTCTCAATTTCAGGAAGTTCCCCTCTATTTCTATTAGTCCGAGTTTTTATCATAAATGGATGTTGAATTTTGTCAAATGTTTTTTCTACATCAGTTGATATATATCATATTTCTTCTTTAGTCTGTTAATATGGTGAATTACATCGCTTGCTTTTTGCATATTGAACCAGTCTTATATCCCTGGAATAAGCCCCACTTGGTCATGGTGTGTATTTCTTCTTAAATATTGCTGAATTCTATTTGCTAAATTTGTCATTTTGTTAAGGAATTTTGCATTTACATTAAGGAGAAATGCTGTTCCACAGTTCCCTTTATATGTACTGTTTTCCTAGATTCTTTTCTTTTTTAAAGATTTTATTTATTTATTTGACAGGCAGAGATCACAAGCAGGCAAAGAGGCAGGCAGAGAGAGGGGGAAGCAGGCTCCCCACTGAGCAGAGAGCCTGACTTGGGGCTCAATCCTAGGACCCCGGGATCAGGACCTGAGCCAAAGCAGAGGCTTCAATCCACTGAGCCACCCAGGTGCCCTGCTTTTCTTAGTTTCAAAATCAGGGCAATACTGGCTTCATAAAATGAATTGGGAAATGGTCTCTTATTTTATGAAGGAATTACAAAGAATTGTTGTTAATTCACTAGAATTCTACAACGAAACCATCTGAGCCTGGAAATTTCTTTCTTGGGAGTTCTAAAATTAAAAATTCAATTATCAAAGTACACAGCTATTCAAATTAGCTATTTCATATTGGGTAAGTTGTGGTATCTTGTGTTTTTTGAGGAAATGGTCAATTTAGTTTAAGCTGCCAAATTAATGTGTATTATTAAAGGTATTATTATACCTTTGATGTCTGTACGGGCTCTAGTAATGGTCTATTTCACCCCTAATATTGATGACTTGTTTCTCTCTCCTTTTCAGTTTTGCTAGTTTATCAATTTTATTGCTCTTTTCAGAGAATCAGCTTTTTGTTTCATTAATTTTTCTATTGTCTTTCTGTTTTCAATATTATTTATTTCTGCTTTTTATTATTTACTTTCTTCTCCCTGCTTTTGGTTTATTTTGCTTATCTTTTATCTTCTTAAAATGAGAGCTTAGATTATTGATTGAAGACTTTCCTTCTTTTCTAATGTATGCATTTATTGCTATAGGTTTCCCTCTCAGCACTCCTTTAACTGTGCCCCACACATTTTGATATGTTCTATTTTCATTTTCATTCAGTTCAATGCATTTTTAAAATTTCTCTTGAGACTTCCTCTTTGGTCCATGAATTGTTTAGTGTTTGGTTTATTGTTTAATTTTCAAGTGCTTAGAAATTTTCCTGTTGTCTTTCTGTTACTGATTTCTATCTTGTTTCTTTTGTGGTTGGATAAACCTCTGTAGTGTGTTGATTCTTCTACATTTGTTAAGTTTGTTTTAAAGCCCAGGATATGGTCTCTTTTGGCATATGTTCTGTGGGCACTTGAAAATTATGTGTATTCTGCTGTTGTTGGGTGGAATGTTCTATCAATGCTGATTAGGTCCTCTTGGTTGATGGTACTTTTGATTTCTTCCATATCCTGCTAATTTCTTGTATAGTCATTATATCATTTGTTGAGAGAAAGATGTTGAAGTCTCCAACTGTAACTGTGTATTTACCTATTTCTCTTTTCAGTTTCACCATTTTTTTGCTTCATATATTTGCAACTATATTATCTGGTCCATACACATTGAAGATTGTTCTTTTCCTGGTGTACTGACTCTTTAGTCACTATGTAGTATCTTTTCTGCTTCTGGTAATTTTCTTTCTTACAAATCTACTTTATCTGATTTTTTTCAGCTTTACTGAGGTATAATTGACAAATAAAAATTTCAGGTGCACGTGATTATTTGATAATTTCAAAACTCAAGAGAAGAAAAGCCTATTGTATTTATATGTCTTTTTGTTTATGGTATTCTTATTTCCTAATCAAGTTCCTTCGTTTGTTGTTTCCTTTCTATTTAAAGAAGTTTCTCTAGCCATTCTTTTCAAATAGGTCTGCTGGCAACAAATTCTCTTTATTTTCCTTAATCTGTGAATGCCTTGTTTTCTCCCTCAATCCTGAAGTATATTTTCACAGGATACAGGATTCTGGGTTGACGGTTATTTTCTTTCAGTACTTAAAAAATATTGTGCCCCTTTTTTCTGGTCACCATGTTTTCTAATGAGAAATTTGCTATCATTAGAAATGCTTTTCTCTAAGGGTTAGGGGTCTCTTTTCTCTGGTTGCTTTCAAAATTTGTTTTCAGAAGTTAATTATGTTGTGTCTTGGTGAGGATTTCTTTGGGCTAGTTCTATGTAGGGTTCACTTAGATTCTTGAATCTGTAGGTTTACATCTCTTGCCAAGTTTTCAGCCATTTTATCTTCGAGTACTTTATCAGTCCCTTTCCTTGCCTTCCACGACTCTAATGACAGAATGATTTAGCTCATCTGTTATAATCCCACAGATCACTAAGGCTCTGCTCTTTTTTTTTTTTAAGTTTATTTTTTTCCCTTTTTCCCAGATTGAATATTTTCTATTGTTCTATTTTCCATCTCACTGATTCTTTCCTATGCTCTTTCCATTATGCCCTACCTAATGAGCTCTTTTATTCTGGTTATTATACTTTTCAGTTCTAAAATTCCCATCTGATTATTCTTTATAAGTTCTACTTCTTTGCAGAGATTTTCTATTTTCCATTTGTTTCAACTATATTCTTAATTCGTCATTGAAGTCTCTCTCATGGTTACTTTAAAACCTTTGTCAGATAATTCTAACATCTCCTTTATCTCAGTGTTGGCATCCACAAAGGACTGAATGTTTCTGTCTCCCAAAATTCATATGACGAAATCCTAACCCACAGTATGATGGTATTAGGAGGTAAGGATTTTAGAAGATAATTGGGTTATGAGGGCAGAGACCTCATGAATGGGATTAGTGACCTTATAAAAAATTAACTAAGATAGCACCCATTATCTTTTTTCATTTAATTTGAGATATGGCTCTTGTTAAAACAAGTAATTTTCAAATGAAACTTGGACATTTTCATATTATGCTATGAGACTCTGAGTCTTCTTTAAACCTTCTGTTTAACTGGCTTTTTTTGTATACCGTTCTGGTAGAAGTGAGGGTACTGACTTATTACTACCAGGTGGTAGTAAAAGTCCAGGTTACCCACTCAGCTTCCATTGGCACCTACAGGGAGCTCTTTGTCACTCTTGGGTGAGGGTATGAGTTCCAGTTCTCCAGTCTCCACTGACATCACAGTGGAAGAGAAAAGAGGCACTTCATCACCAGTCACAAGGAATGAAAGTACAGGATCCCTACTTGAACTTATCTGACATCACTTTGGCAAGGGTACTGGGGAATAGCAATAGCACTTCACAGGAGACAAAGTATAGAATTCCCACTTAGCCTTTGTTAACATGGTAGGAAGAGGCACATTTTTTTTGGTGCTGTTTGGCTTAGTAGAGCAGTTATTATCTCAAAGTCTTCTGTCTTACTAGGTTGCTCCTTTACTGGTCCTTTGGCTAGAAAGAAATGGTTTTGTTTGGGCTTTTTTTTTTTTTTTTTGGTCTGCATCTTTTAGCATTTTTAGGTTGCTGGCTTCTTCAGTTCAAGTCTGGGACGTATGAAGCAAATGAAAACCTCAGAAACCCATCACTGTGTCATTCCTTGAGTCCTGGTCTACCTTCTTCTCCCAGCTTTCTTATTATATTTGATATATATGTGGGTATATGGATATATAGATGGGTTATGGATATATAAAGGGTTTTAATAGTATTTAGCAAGAAAGACAGGGAAAAGTACATTTACTCTATCTTTCTGAAGGTGGATTTAGGCTACATTAACTTTTAAAATACTACATTTATTCAAGGATAATGTTTATGCTTTGTTGTGTGTCTTCCTCTGCTAGAAAGCAAGCCTCAAAACATCAGGGTCTTACCTGACAGTGGTACTTGCTGAGTGAATTCATGAAGTCACAAAATGAGTGCTCTCAGAAAAAAAATAATAAAAGAACTCTGATTTTTAAGATTAGTTCTGTGCCAGTGGGAGGAATTTTGAAGGTGAACAGGGAGAATGAAGAAAAGTCTAAATAAGTAGAAAAAAAAATTAAAATATGACCAAAAAGTAATGAAAGAGAGTACATATATCTGAACTGAGGGGAAAATATGGTGTAATACAGCTAAGATTACCCACTTATGGAGATAGCTTCTAATTTAGTGTACCCTATGATCAGCACACACTGCATCAAGCATAAGAAAAAGGAGGCACGCTTCATACCAGCTTTTTAAGTAGTTAAATTATTGTCAACCTATTTCCCTAAATTGTTCTAATCTTAATGCCTGCCTTCCTAATCATCCTCTTTCCAGCATCGACAACAATGGTTATGACAACAAAACATTCACATGTCTTTAGGGCACTGCTAAATCTGAGACATGCTTTTTCCACCAAGCCCACAAGGTGAAGGAAAAAAATTTTTTAAAAAGCAGTTATTAAGACACATTAAATGAAAGTTACAATACAACGTCTTCCTTACTCATCCTTATTCTTTCCAGGACAACAAAACCCTGCCCCCAAATTCTAAAAACAAAAACAAACAAAAAACAAAACAAACCACAAAACAAAACAAACCAAAAGCCAACCAGACAAATAAACTGTTATTTATCCAGGTACCACTAAATCCTACATTTCTGCCACAAACCCACCCTCTTTTTTTAGGTCTCTCTGAACCCTAATGCTCCCTAGCACCCATCAACATCCTGACACATTCCTATTAATACCCTTGGTACAGTGAATGTACCCTTGAAAATAAATACAAGACTCAAAGTTCCAGAAACATACACCACTGACATCATTCCAGATCAAGGAACAGAGAATTTGGAAGCTTCAGTGACAGTGGACACTGCAGATCCTATAATGTTCCATTTTCCTGCTATTTATGATCTAGAGCAAAATAAGGCTATCCTTTGACCAGGGTTGCAGTACTAGCTCTAGCCTTGCTAACATAAAATTTAAAAAATTCTAGACTTCTGGGTTTCTTGTCTATAAAAATGGAAAAAGGAGTAAGGAAGTTAACAAAATGATACCCAAATCTCCTTTGGCCATATGATTTACTTTTTTTTTTTTTTAATTTACTTATTTGACAGAGAGAGATCACAAGTAGGCAGAGAGGCAGGCACAAAGAGGGGGTGGGGGGGAAGTAGGCTCCCTGCTGAGCAGAGAGCCCCATGTGGGGCTCGATCCCAGGACCCTGAGATCATGACCTGAGCTGAATGCAGAGGCTTTAACCCACTGAGTCACCCAGGCACCCTTCCTTTGGCAATATTGATCAAGATACTACATACTAAAAGTTTCCTCTTTCTGGAAAAAGGGAGGAAAATCTCAGCTTTGTGAAGAAGTATGATGTTAAATGGCTCCTGAAGATGTAGAGTAGCCAGCAGAAATTCCAAAAACCAAAAGGTGATAGACTACATATAAGAGGCCTGCTCTGAAGTGACCCAGAATTGTTTAACGTTCCTAATGGGAAAAAAATAAGACTATATATTCGTATTTGCCTGTTTTTGCATAAAGAATGTCTAGAACAGGTTGTGGCAAGAGACTGCCACTAAGCAAAATCAGCCTATTTTAATATAACCCACAAGCTAAGTAAGAATGCTTTTTACATTTTTTTAATGGCTGAAAGAAAATCAAAAGAATAATATTTCATTACACAATTTTTTAATTCAAATTTCAGTGTCCATGAAGTTTTATTGACATAAGGCCATTCTCTCTTGTTTACTATTGTCTATGAGCACTTTCATGCTATAACAGAGTTGAGTAGTTGCAACTAAGACTGTGAACTATAAAGCCTAAAATATTTATATATGAGCTTTTATTAAAAAATTGTTTTTCTGACCTCTGCTCTAAATTAATATACAAGAAACTTTTTAAAATGGCTACCTATGAAGAAGGAAAGATGAGAGAAATATCTTTTTATACTTTATTTTTAGACTTATTAAAATAGCTTTTAAATAAATTTTAACTGTTTCTGGATCTCCTTGCCAAAAAGCACTCCACACTCTTGTACAGCCAGCCTCCAAGATGAACCCTAGTAATCCTGACTTCTTGGTATTCACACCCTTGTATAGTCCCTTCCCTATTGTGCCAAGAAGATCTGTGTGACAAATAACATGTGGTAGATGGTACATCATTTCCAAAACTGGGTTATAAAAGGCAATGACTTTTCTCTCCTTCTCCCTCTTTATCTTTCTTCCTCTCCCTGTCTCTTGGCTCACTAGCTCTAGGTGAAATTAGCAGCTATGTCATGAGGACACTCAGGCAACTTGTGGAAAGGTCCATTGTGGTAAGGAATTGATGTCTCTGACCAAGAGCCAGTGAAGAACTGAAACCTCCTAATAACCATGTGAATGAGTTTGTAAATGGATCCTCCCCATGTTGAGACTTCAGATGAAACTGCAGTCTCAGAAAGTATCTTGACTGAAACCTAATGAGAGACCTCAAATCAGAACCACCCAGCTCAGAAACTCCCAAATTCTCTACCCATATAAACTGAGATGATAAATGTTTGTAGTTTAAGGCACTTAGTTTTGGGGTAATCTGTTACACAGCAATAGCTAACTTATAAAACCATTATCTTTGACTTTTTTTTTTTTTTAAGATTCTATTTATTTGACAGAGAGTGAGCAAGTGAGAGAGAGAGAGCACAAGCAGGGGGAGAGGGAGAAGGAGAAGCAGGCTTCCCCACTGAACAAGGAGCCCAATATGGGACTTGACTCCAGGACTCTGGGATCATGACCTAAGCTGAAAACAGATGCTTAACCAGCTGAGCCACCCAGGCATCCCTTACCTTTGACTTTTTAAGAGAGAAAGAAACAACTAGGTTAGTGTTGAGGACCGAAATACCAGATTGGAAGAAGTAAGGGATACTAAGATGCTGAGGCCAAACAGGTACAAAAACAAGTGTGTAGATCAGTATGGAAGGTAAAGCGTGGAGGCAGGTAATGAGCTCAGGAGTGACTGACACAAGTCCATTTATATTAAGCACACAGGTGGGAAACATATTAAGGCACTGCCTATGAAAGAGCTGAAGCAGAGAGAAGAGGAGAAAAAAGGCAGGGAGAAAGTTTTGCTGGACTAGGATCCAAGCAACCAGTATTTCCTAAACCGATTGTGTTTCTAATTAACTACAGAATCCTAGACAAGCCTCTTGGTCTCTCTGGGGATTCAGTTTCCTTATCTGATAAAAAAAAAAAAAAAAAAAGATTTGGATAGTATGTTTATAAACTCTATCATTGGAATATTCTATTTGCACAATGCCAGAGGTAAGTAGCACTGCCCTGGGTGAAGTATAAATCTATTCTGTTTCAGCGGTCTTGAGGGACAGAATTACTGGCAGGGCAACTTCTCCACTTGGAAGGCAACCCATTCATGCATTTGTATTTATCACTTATTCAGTAATTGTTTACTGAGTATTTTCTCTGTTCCAGGCATAATGCACTAGGCTTTAAGGGTTAGAATGGATTAAAAAGTTCAATGAAACATAATACCATTCCTCAGGAAACCCACAATACACTCATTCTGCCTGGTCTGACATTATCACAGTATCTGCATTTGGGCATAAATAGAAAGTTTCCTCTTTCCTTCATCTATCCCTGAAATCTCTAGTTAGCTTCAAATTTCTTCATCTCTGACCTTTTTAAGCTCACATATCTATTCTTTTGTCTTCTCCACAGTGCTGACTTTGGAAAGAAAAGGGCACCTGGAAAGCCAAGGACCTTCCTGTGCACTATTAATTTTAATAACCAGGGAGACCACTATTTCCCTTTTTATGGACATTACACATCTATTAATGGAGCCTAAGATTGCTTAGATTGTTTTGCTGTCACACCACAATGGTTGCTCAATCAACTGCAAATTCACTTAGGTGCAAATTCATCGTTTTAGCTACAAGATGTATGACATGGAAGCCTTTGCAAATTGACTTGCTGAAATCAATATACTCTTTGTGTACGGAATTCTCCCATACATGAAGTGCACTAACCCCACCCAAAAAGGAAGCAAATTTATTTTGGCAGGGTTTCTTCTTAGTGGCTCTTACTAATCACTCTTTCTTCTGAATGTTTACAAAGCACAAGCTTAATAATTCTCTACATTGTTTTCACAGATATGGGAACATATAAATCACTCAATTGTTTCCAGAATTCACTACTTTTCTCTTTAAGAAAAAAAATGACCTTTTGCTCACCTTTGATCTTCTCATAGTTGTTCCTACTTATTACATTTGTAGATGACACAAAAAGATCCTCTCACTGCTTTCTTTCTTTACACTCTTTCTTTACCCTCTCTACCCTCTAAAACTGTTGAATAAGTTCTTTACTGCCTTTGGCAGACACTAGCTTCCAGCAGCCATCAAGATAGTTAAGCGCTAAATAAATAAATAAATAAATAAACAAATAAATAAATATAGGTAAGTTCTCACAATTACTATGATTTGCTCTATTCAGCTTTGTAAACTGTATTAGGAAATTATTATCCATATCCTCTCTTCAATCCAACATCTGTAGATAGTCATCAGACAACCAAATAATTTTTATTTGAAAATTTTAGGAACCCTTCAGAAACTGAGACTCAGGAAAGTAAAGGGTTTTATTCAATGTCACAGAGCTGGGCAGATAGAAAAGTCAAAGTTCTTGACACCAAGGGCATCTTCCATTGCAAAACAAGACCTCTCATAATTTTCAAGTGCACATCTTTGCCTTCTCATTTTATCCTCAGCCAAATGCTCTTTCCACATTAAAGTGTATTTATTCCATGAAACCCATTCTTGGACACATGCACCCATGCAGTAGGTATTTATAGAACACTTACCAAACAGTATTGCAGTTGCCTATTTGTGAACAATTTTATTAGTACGACCTATCTTTCATCCACTACCCCACTAAGAATCTACAATGTCAAAATCTGTGTTATATTAAACTATGAAATCTAACTTATATTAAATGTGTTATATTAAACTATGAAATCTAACTTATAAATATGAAGTACAGCATAAATTATGATCCATCAACATAATGGAATAGTATAGAGCCATTACGTTATCATTCTGAATGCTACCTAGAAAGATGGAGAATATTTATTTAAGAGCAAGACAGAAAGCATAGGTAAATACAATTATAATCCCATAGATGTTTGGGGGAAGTGGAAGAGGCCAGGAAGAGAATATATAAAAATGTGTTAAGTGAGTAAGATTGTGGGTAATTATTTTCCCTCTTCAAAGTTTCTCTTTAATCTTATATAGATATTTTTTTTAACGTCAGACCTTTTTTAGAGGAAATTTAACAGTATCTAATGAGAGACAATTAGATAATAATCTCTTGTTTTATACTTACAGTCTATATTGTAATATTTCATTTTGCCCAGTCCTACAAATTGGTTGATACTGAAGCTGGAGCACAGACTACAGTCTCTATTTTACAAAAACACAGATGAGACTATGCTTTTCACACTCACAGAAAAATTACAAGAACAATAACATAAACCAAGTATTTTAGAAGGATTTTTGTTTCTAACTCTCATGATCATCCTTCAAAAACTATGTAATACTCCCATATACATTCTAACCAGGAAATTTTCTTGAGGGTTGCCAAATACAGGTTTTTTCCCACAACCAACGTAAACCAAGATGGGCTAATCGGTCTTTCCTCAGCATTTATTAAATTGGAGCTTGAGAAAGAACTCCAGTCCTTTTCTGGTGGCAAATGTGTCTCAGAGATTTAAGAAATAGGAGCTGGTGGTAAGCAAGTTTCCAGCCATGTCAAACCAGCCAGTCTAAGAAAATGAAGCTGCCTAGAAGAATGTAAGAGAATTTTACAGATGGAAAGGGACAGTTCTCTTGACATTACAGACTCTGGCGTCAGTAATCCCTAAACTTCAACTGCACTCATTTCTGAAGTTCACTGAATTGAGGAATTTCTACTTTTATAGGTTGCCTAAGTTAGAGTTAGCCTCCTGTCACTTGAAATAAAAAAGCTCATGTCTAATACAGCAGATGTCATTATTCCCAATTTATACATAGGAAACCTAAGTTTCAGAAAAATTAAGTAAGATTACAAAGTCAGTAAGCTTTGGCCTTGAAGCACAAATCTTTTCTGTAAAAACAAGTTGCATCGCAGGAAAGAAAAAAAAGGCAGCTAAATTAGTAAAAGGCATAAAAAGGGGAAAAAATAAAACATAAGCAGAAGTATAGCAAATGGAAAAAAATGTTGTAAAAATATCAGTAAAAATAATAAAAATAATTATAAACATATATTTAAAAATTTAAAAATATGTATACCTAACATCATTTATGTCTGGCTGAAACTGGGAAAGACCCAGTATTTCTGTATGAAGTTAGGAAATAAACTTTTGAGAACAAGTGATTCCATCTTAGTGCTTCCTTGATCCCGGAGAAACTTAAAGCATCTTGCTGGCTCAGGGTCTCTCACATGGGCCTCTCCATAGAGGATATCAAATATAGCAGCTTGCTTCAGAACAAGCAAGCAAGAAAAACAAAGGAGAGTGCCAGAAAGAGAGAGTTTTAGCAAGATTAAAGTCATGGTCTTTTGTAACCTAGCTATAAGGGACATACCATGTTTTCCCATATTCTGTTCTTGAAAGGTCACTAGGTCCTGCCCACAGTCAGTGATTACCCAAGGGCATGATTATTAGGAGGTGGTAAGCCATATCAGAACCTGCCTGCCATTCTATTGTTACCTCAAATGATGACGGTTCTTACAATGGATGAAGTCTTAGGTTCACTGAAATATAGTAGGAGGTACTCAGTAAATACTTGTTGAATGATTAAAATGAACGAAAAAGATAAAATGTTACTGTCCTTTTTCACAGAATCAGTTATAATTTTCCTATGTTCTCAATATTTCCAAATGTTTCTGACCATCTCTGTGATTAAACAAACTTCCCAAAAATTGATATTCTAAAAGCACAAATCACAGAAACAATATAATCAGCCTGGTGTTTCATTATGATGTCATATAATGGCAGAATAACCAGCACTATTTGTTTTTCTTCAGTGCAATACTGACCTGTGCTCACTCAATAAACAAATCAACATTTCCATCTCAAAGAACTCATTCAAGAAGATTAGCAATTCAAAAGATACATCAAGAGCTAATAATAGGGCCACCTGGGTGTCTCAGTGGGTTGAAGCCTCTGCCTTCAGCTCTGGTCATGATCCCTGGGTCCTAGGATCTAAGCCCACACCCGGCTCTCTGCTCAGCAGGGAGCCTGCTTCCCCTCCTTCTCACTCTGCCTGCCTCTCTGCCTGCCAAATAAATAAATAAAAATCTTTAAAAGAGCTAATAATATCCTAAAGCCACATAGTACCATGGCAATTTTTACCTCATTAAGAAGTGGTAAGACTTTTTTCCTCTTTACTTGTTCTAACTATTGGCATCAGTGTTTACACATGCACTGACTTCTGCCAAGAACTCTAACTGGACAAGAGTGTTACTACAGAACCACTGCAGCCCTGAGTCTAACAGAGCAAAGAAGCAGAGTGTTTTAATCTAAACTGGTACCACTAAAATATGCTTATCATTCTTACAGAGCTGTTTTTTTTTCCCCCCAAGAAAATATACTGTCTTTGTAAAGAAATGACAAAGTCAGCATGTGTGATACATGGAGTCTCTGGACTAGATGTTCTTCCAAGAAAGTCTCCTTCCTTTGCATGCAAGAAAAGGTTCTGCTTTGGAGAAGCACCAGGGAAGTGACAAAAAAAATAATACATGAGGTATAATATTTGGCCATATTGTGTATAGGGCTAGAAGGAAAGATGCAATAAAAGCCTAGTGTAGCTGATTTCAAAAGGCTTAAAAAGACAGATAAACTGAGTGTGCAGAAAAACATGACAGTAGCTTTACTAGAGAACAGGAATTTTGAAGATATTTTAAAAGACTTGATGTCTAAGTGGGTCTCATAATTTCATAGGAATGTTGCATGCTGTTTTTCATACCTGTAGGTTCCCCAAGGGCAGGAACAGAACATTATTTTTCTGTGTATATCCAAGTATGGAATCCTATACAGGAGGTGATTGGTAAATAAATAATAATAAAGCTAACATTTATTGACTACTTAGATAACCAGATTCTCTGTTACAAGTTTAACACAGATTACCCAACTAAATCTCCACACCACTTTCAATAGCTATTATCATAACCCCATGTTATAGGTGAGGCAACAAAGGCTTGGAGAGGTAAAGTGGCTTTACTAGGTTCATAAAGCTATAATCTGTGGAGCCAAGATTCAAGCCCAGGTAGCTGATTTCAAAGCCTTAACCTAAACTCTTACCTACACTGGATATCTGCAAACCTGAATTGCTGTTCTTAGTTATAGAGGGGAATGATGGGTGACTTCTGGATTCTATTTTATAAGATTTTGTTTCTCACATGTCACAGACAAAAAAGAATAATTTTCTGACAGAGGTGGGCTTCCTTTTACAAAAAAGTTACTAAGGAGATCACTTCTTGTTCCCATTCCCACCACCCACCACAGGTACGGATGAAGGTGATTAAGAAAACAGAGGGCCACTGAGAAGTAATCCTTGCCTAAAAGGATTAGTGTGTGTGTGTGTGTGTGTGTGTGTGTGTGTGTGTGTGTGTGTGTGTGTGTGTGTTTAGTTTGGGAAAATGGAACAAGACTGGGGGTGGAGTAGTGGGCAAGGAGAGAGAAATGGGTTGCAACAAACCTCACTTTAAATAGTAAAGCCTTCCTCCCTCAGGTTAAATTTATCACTCATTCACAACTCTGCATTACTCTGATCAGTTTGTTTTAGGACTGAAAGAATTCCTGCTGCTCTGGCCAAAGAAAATGACATGCACCTGAGGACAAGGGCTCTGATGATAAAGTAGTTGTATTCATCAACTCAGACAGCTATAACAAAATACCATAGTCTGGGTGCCTTACACAACAGAAATTTGTTTTCTCACAGTGCTGGAGGCTGGAAGTCCAAGACCAGGGTGCCAGCAAGGATCTGGTGAGAGTTCTCTTCTTGGCCTGCAGATAGTCTTCTTTTTGCTGTATCCTCACATGGCCTTTCCTCTGTGCTTGTATGTGGAAAGCAAGATCTCTTGACTCTTCATCTTCATATAAGGTCACAAATTCTATGGGATTAGGACCCCATCCTTATAATCTCATTTAACCTTAATTACGTCCTAAAAGTCCTATCTCCAAATACAACCATATTGGGAGTTAGAGCTTCAGTACCAATTTGGGGGAGACAATATTCTGTCCCTAGCAGTAGTGGTACTAAGTTCTGAGAAAGAAGATGGACTTACAACACCCAACGCACACTTTCTCTTCTCCCCACTTCTGCCAGAGCTCCAAATAAGTCAAGGATTGCTACACAGTTGAAAAAAGATGCCCAAAAAGGTATTGTTACTAACTTGCCAAAAAGATGCCTGGTGTGCAGGGGGGTTGCTCTTAACAGAAGAGAACTGATAGCATGTAGCAGGATTGAGTTGGCAGTTCTGAGACACTCAAAAAAATTCTTCACTTGTAAGATACCAGTGGGAATTAGAATTCATTGATGCTCTCCTTGGTATTGGGGTCTTGGAATAGCTGTCTTTCCACGTGACTGGAACCTTGCCAACTTGGCCTTATGGCCACATGGGTATGTGTAATCTAGTTCTGCCATTGTGATCACAACCCTTTGGCCTTATTAATGTCAGTTTAACTCACCACGCTTCTATCCGCAGCAGGGATCTGGGCAAACTCAGCCATCATACTGCACCAAACTGTGTTCACACTGCCTGAGCCTGGTTCCTTCTGTCCCCCAACCCAGTCTGTGCACTATGATATTCTATATTACCCACCCAGCTCTACTTAAAACTTGTGGGACCACTTGGTTAAGAGCAAAAGAACACAACTCCACACTGATGGAGTGGAAAGGATAGACTATTTTGAAGCTTGAGGAATTGGGGGAGATAGGTAAGACTTACTTGGATGACACTTACTCACACAGTTTTTTCCAGGATTAAAAATGTAATACTAGCAAACTTCTGACTATAATGTCAAATCTATAATAAGCACTCCACAAGCAATAGTCAGTATTATTAAGAATAATCATGAAGATGGAGTAAAACAGCACGAAGAGTTTGAGGAGGGATATGTGCAGGAAAATGGGAAAGCTTAAGAATCTTCACTGGGAGCCCTAACGGCACAAAATATATCACTAAAACTCTTAGCAGGGGCACCCGGGTGGCTCAGTCAGATACGCATCTACCTTCAGTTCAAGTCATGATCCCAGGGTCCTGGGATCAAGCCCCACATAGGGCTCCCTGCTCAGCAGGGATCTGGCCATTACCTCTGCCACTCCCATGGCTTATGGTCTCTCTTTCTCTCTGTGTGCTTTCTCTCTCAAATAAATAAACAAGCAAATAAAATCTTTTTAAAAAATAAATAAATGCTCATGATTACAAGATACCAAAGTTTCCTCAAAAATGACAGCATCAGGCCACCTGGGTGGTTCAGTCAATTAAGCGTCTGCTTTGGTTCAGGTCATTATCCCAGGATCCTGGGATCAAGCCCTGCATCAGGCTCTCTAACCAGTGAGAAGCCTGCTTCTCCCTCACCCTCCGCCTGCCGTCAGCCTGCTTGTGTACTCTCTTTCTGTCAAATAAATAAATATTCTTTAAAAAAAAAAAATGACAACACTAACAGCATTAGGTAGAACAGAGAGCTTCAAGTTTTTAAAGTCACCAACTGATTGAAATTACTTTCTGACATTCCCAAATGTTCTTTATTCCCTATGCTTTCATTTTTCTATAATAGAAAGTAAATCTTCAGATTGATTTCAGAATAGATATTTTTCTATGCCTTTTGTAACTTTGGTGTAGAAAGCCTACTGATACCTCCGAAGGAATATAATGAAAGAGAGTGCTTCCTTCATTTTGAAATAGGAGCTAAGGTATAGCGTTGATGGTACCCACTGAGTTGACAGGCTATACTTCTACTCAATTTACCATTTGCTGAGCCTCCCTAAGTGCCAGCCCTGTGTGAAAACTAAGGACACTGTATTAAAGGAGTCCTTTTGGGGATAACTGTACTCTCCAAGTCTGCACTGGCATAATATCCTCGTGCATTCCCTCTACATTTCCTTCTATTCTCATAATCCTCCTCCATTCTTCTTTCCAAAAAAACCCTGAAACCTCTTGTCCCTCGCAATCTACCCTGACTCTTATGGATCCAGAGGTCTCATTCTTATGTATATGAGCACAAGACAGCATATTTTCTTGCCCTTCTCACAGATTCCCTATAAGCATTAATACCATTTGGTTCTGGATCGCTCCTCATTTTCCCCCCTTAAAATATTAGAAATATTTCAGAGTTAACAAATATTCCTTGGTTTTCCACTACTTGCAAAGTAATCTAAATATTTTCTCATACCACCAGTGTTTGCCTTTGAATCACTCTTAGGGGAATCTCATATGTTTTTCTGCATGGAGTCCAAAGAGATGACAAGTTGAACATCAGTTAGCAAAATGTAGCCACTGGAATCCTGGGAGCACAGCTCTACAAAGCACTAACCTTGCCCCATTTAGCACATTAGTGAGAAATATATGAAATTAATACCTTTCATTCTATTTGAGGCAACAGTGTAAGTATGAGGCAAGTACTACATAAATAAAAGCATTTTCTACCTTATGTCTTTCTAATGTATGTATACTTTAGGCTACATTGCAGTAAAACTGAAAATAACTCAAATTTGATTGTTTTAAGTACTTAGAGATGATAATGTATGTCCCTCTCAAAACAAAATTAGAAATGAAGGTTAAATTGAGTATTAAATTTCAGTGGATCAAAGTATTAATGATGTATAAAACTCTAAGGCTAGCAAGACCTATTTAAATACATTATCATATCCAAAGAAAGGAAGTATAATCAGAAGACTAGTTAACGACAGGAGTAGAATCACAGAGAAAAATACTGATGTGAGTAGGAGGAATTTTACCCTACAGATTTCAACAATATCAGTATTTTTACTAAACATTGTTTTGGATCCTAGGATACCATAGTGAACAATGAAGATAAGGTCCTGCTCCCAAAGACCTTACATTCTAGATGGAAGGAATAAACAAGAAAGAAAGAAAGAAAGAAATGAGACATTCTAATTGTTAGAAAGTTCCACGAAGAAGACAAACCAGAGTAATAATGGTATGATAAAGCATAGTGTGTGTAGGCAGGGAAGGAATATTTATATTGGTTGGTGGGGGCACCTGGGTGGCTCAGTCGGTTAAGCATCTGCCTTTGGCTCAGGTCATGATCCCGGGGTTTTGGGATTGAGCCCTGTGTCAGGCTCCCTGCTTAGCAGTGAGTCTGTTTCTCCCTTTATCGCTGCTGCTCCACCTGCTTGTGTGCTCTCTTTGTCAAACAATTAAATAAAATCTTTTTTTAAGATTAGTTTGTACAGGTTTGGATGAATATACAAAAGAATTTTTTAAAGGCAGTGACTTAAGTGGGATAAAGTTTATTTTTCTGTCATTTAAAAGAAGCCTAGAGGGATGCCTTGGTGGCTCAGGTGGTTGGACGACTGCCTTCGGCTCAGGTCATGATCCCGGACCGAGTCCTGCCTCGGGCTCCCAGCTCCACGGGGAGTCTGCTTCTCTCTCTGACCTTCTCCTTGCTCATGCTCTCTCTCAAATAAATAAAAAATCTTTAAATAAATAAATAAATAAATAAATAAATAAATAAAAGAAGCCTAGAAATAAACAATCCTGGGCTACTTGACGGACTCTCAAATTCATCAGAAACTCGGGTTTTCCAGATCGCTGCTCCACAATCCCTAGTAAATGCCCTTTCCCCCATGATCCAAGATGGCTACTGGAGTCCAGTCACCACATCTGATATTCTGAGGAACAAGATGGAAAGAGGGAAAGAGAAGGACATATCTTTCTCCTTTCAGGTACTGTTTTCAAAGCACCACACTGCACTTTGTTTTATATTTCCTTGGTCAGTTATAGGACAATATCCAGCTGTAAAGAGAGGCTGGGTAATATGGCTGTGTGGCACCTAACAAGGGAAGAAAGGGAGAAAAGATATTGGGAAGCATATAGTATTCTTGCTGAAGGTGTTCTAGAAAGGCCTCATATGGCCTAAAGCCTTGGTGATGATGAGAAGGACACAGCCATGAAAAGAAGTGGACATAGAACATTTCAATCAGAGTAAAGGATGAGAGAAAAATCCCCAAAGTGGGAATGAACTCTACATATCTCCAGAATCAAAAGAAAGCTAAAGCACTGAAAAAATTAAATGAGGGAAAGTGTGCTACAGCATGAAATCAGGAGATTGGCATGTTAGACCTTATGATAGGTCACAGTGATGAATTTAGATTGTGAACATTTTCAGTCCTCTTAGAAGGACTGTCCTCAGTGTGATAAGGATGCATAAGGTCATCTTAGCTGGAGACCATCAAACATCTGATTTATCTAAGTTCCTTGTGGTGGTTATCTAAGTACCTTATGGTACATACCCACTCAGCAGTCTTATTCTACAAGCTCCATCAATAAAGTGGCTTCTGATTTTTGAGTCTCCTCCTTCCCCTAACTTCCTTAGCAACTTTTCTCAATGGTTGCATTGGAGTGCTTGGGTTTTAAGAAGATCGCGGAGGCATGTCCTGAGCAGAAATACAACTCAAGGTAGTTAAATCTTAAATTCCCTCAAAATAAACAATTGGCCAAGTAATACAAGATTTCATTCTCAGCATCCAAGAAAAATATTCAGAAAAGACTCTCTTAACCTTTGTTTGCAATAAAATAAACAGCTCAACAGTTCCCCTTCTGTTTCTCCCACATTTCATATAGGGGTTTGTGGGAAGTGTTCACATCTGCAGAGAGAAGAAAGGGAGCAGCTGGAGAGGTTGTCTCATCTTCCAGCATTTGCTCTCTGTAAGCTTTGACAGTCTGAGTCACAGATCTCCCAGAAAGTTTAGCTGTTTAAAGATGGATCTAGATTCCCAAGAGGAGATCAGTAGGGCTGTTAATAAAATAATACCCTATAAGGCTAGTATCTTAGAGGTTTTTCATTGTCTCCATAAATGTCACTCACACACACACATACTCATACCACACAAACACACACGCACACATATATACAAAAACTAAACCAGGCTAATTAATTTATATGTGACATATTTTTTAATTCATTTGTAGAACCTAGCTGGAAATGTAGAGAACAAGTTAAAGTCAAGGATTAGTCAAACCAGTAATAGAGTTAACAACAACAATAAAAATACAATAAAAATGAGGTCACAAAAACCTGTAGAACAAAAGAGAAGCTGATGATGGGACGCCTGGGTGGCTCGGTGGTTTAAGCCTCTGCCTTCGGCTCTGGTCATGATCTCAGGGTCCTGGGATCGAGCCCCACATCGGGCTCTCTGCTCCAAGGGAGCCTGCTTTCTCCTCTCTCTCTGCCTGCCTCTCTGCCTGCCTGTGATCTCTGTCTGTCAAATAAATAAATAAAATCTTAAAAAAAAAAAAGAGAGAGAGAGAGAGAAACCAATGCAATAGGAAAAGTTAAACTTCAATTAAATGCATGTAACAATGAATCCTGGAACACTGAAAAAAATTATCAAATAAATAAATAAATCCATGAAAAATTACAATTATTATTTGTGCTCTCTACTATTGAGCATTTACTACATTCTAGGCAATGTGCTAAACACTTAAATTACCTTATTTCATTTAAAATAATAATTTCAAGAGACAGGTGCTCTTATTACACCTATTTATAGTTAAAGAAAGAGCACAGAGAGATTAAATATTTTGCCAAGTCTGAGAACTCGTATGTGATGAGGCCGGATTCAAACCAGATCTCTCTGACTCTAAACCCATGCTCTACCATCTTCTTACGCTTTTGTGATGCTCATACACCACAAGACTTAGGAAAGAGGAGGGAGGAAAAATATAAAATTAAGCTACATTAGTATTGCAAGTTTACAATATTTCTATGGATTATATTCTTATCACAGCTCACCTGGAGTATAATGTCATATTTAAGAACGAAATTTAAAGACACAGACTTGCAGAGTTAGGAGATACTGGCTCCCACCACTCCTGGCTATAGGACCTTGGCTAGCTCCACAAGAACCTCAATTTCTCCATGGGAAAGTGAGACAAATGTTTACTTTTGATGTGAAGACTGAAGATAATGTGTGTGAAGTGAAAATCACAATGTCTAGCATATAGCAAGAAGAAAAGGCACTAAAAATATGGCAGCCAATACATTTATTAACATTATTATCCTGGGAGAAAGATAACTAGGATATTGATCATGCTTTTTGAATATTAGCCCAAGATGTGAATTCACACTTTCCAAGGGAGTCCTTTCATTATTGCTTTGCATTCCACTACAAATTACAATTCATACCAGGCTTAAAGTTGGGCTCTTCTAAGACAAACAAGATAAATCTTATAAATCTAGTAATTTCACATTCCCCAGAGAACTGAGAGGGATTCTCTCCAATCTCTTGTCAAAATTATCTCTGAAAAAAACAGCCAGTGAGAAAGGAGTCCCAGTGGCTGCTGATGTGCTGCCAAGTCCAATACCCGAATCTCTTCAAAGGTTTAGCCCATAAAGAATTATCTCTTTCTGGCTTGACTGACAGCATTTATCTTGGATTTCAAAGCATCAAAATACTGCTGGTGCCCAAGATGTTTGTGAAATGATTCTAATGTGTTCGATGATCTACATTTGAAAGGTTGTATTCCCGAAGCTGGTAAACTCAAGCAAACCTTATAGGGTAGTCCATTTTCAGTATATAAATGCCATCTGCATTCAAAAAAAGCATCTATTAATCACATCTGCAGAGGCATTATACTCTAAAGCCAACTCACAGAGGATTGGGAGGTGGAGGCCTTCACGTAGATGGAGACAACTAAGTAGACCTTAGAAACATGGGAAAACTGCCATTCAGCTCATCCTTACTTCTAAATCCTAAAAGAGTTCTGGGGACAGAAGAATAGGGCTATAAAGTAGAAGCCAGTGTTCCTCCTCTTTCTACTGCCACCATTAGAAACCAGTATGCTTCTGTGTACTATTTTTCCATAGGTATACCCTGCCCTCAGATTCTACCAATCAGAAGTCTCAGACACCACTTCCTCCATGAAATCGGCTTCTTTTCTGCTAAGATCATATCCGTCAGACTTAAAATCTGGACTTGATTCACCAAAGTACTTCCAAAGAAGTGAGACCAACACCATGAGTGGTAAGAGAAGTCATTAAATAGCATTGGATCACATGGTGAGAAAGTCACTCCATTTTCAATTCTTTTTCTGATTTTCTAATTTATTAAGAAGCAAGTCCCAGAGCCCTGCTATAATGTCATTAGCATGTCTCCAACACGTGCTTTCTTTTTATAAGGACTCAGTCTCAGCGCCAAGGAACACGCAACAGTACCTACACAGAATTTAATAACATTATTTTGTTTATACTATCTCTATTTTTAGTTACTCTTTTTATGGCAAGGGAACTAGTTTTCCATTTATAGTAGTAAGATAAAATTTACTTTCTTAATTCAATTATTTGAATTATTTAAGTTAAAAAGATGAATCAACTATAAAACTGATAGGCTGATAAGGGGGAAATTATGAAGGTGGATTGAAAATGATTAAATTTGGGAGATACTAGTTACCATGTAATTGCAAAAGAGGATGTTTAAAAATATATCCTCTACTCCCCCAATATGCAGTCATACAGCGCTGTTTGTACCGTAATAAAGCATGAATTAAAAAAAAAAAAAAGCATGAATCCATCTTCTTTGGATTCTAGTTAGCTATATAAATTTCTCATTTTCCCTAAATGGAGTTTGCTCCTAGGAAATCCCACCCATTTTTATAGATCCCCTCTATATTATACAGAGGGTAATTCTGTGTGAATGTTTACTGAATTGAGAACCTAATTCACATGAGTTCCAGCTGTAGAATACTGGTAGTCACTTTAAGTATCCTCAGGACCAACAAAGCCTAAGATTTCTCTACAGCAAATGACTTTCGTTATTTTCATTAAAGATCAATCAATAAACAATCAAGAGAGACTTACTAAACTTCCATCATGCTAAAATACTTCGGGATATGCATAAAAAACTACCAAGACACTTCTATAATTTTTGATGATTATAAAAGTTAAATAAGCTAATTGTAGACAATTTAGATGATACAAAAGGCAAAGGCAAAGAGGTCCAAAAAAAATAGAAAAAAACCCACAATTTCCACATCTGCAGAAAACTACTATTAACATTGTAGAGTGTTTACTTTGCTGGTTTGTTTTCAGCACTGAGAATGCATTTGTGTTTCAAACGGTGTCCCTGTCTTTCATCTTACTCATCTTCACATTCACTCTTGGGCCACCCTGTTTTGTACTCGGTTTCTATGTACCAGGAACATGAATGACTAGAAATGTAGAAACATCAAGAAATACAGAAGTATGGATATAAATGACCCTGGTAGACTTTTTGCCCAGTAGAGGCATTCCATGACTTAAAAGGAAACATAAGGAGTTTTTAAAAAGATGTGTTAACATGTTTCTTTAGATGGAGAATAGTAATGATGGCAGTTTTCAGTTAAGGATCAGTCACAGAACCATAGACTGCAGGCTGGAAAAAGGTTTCAGAAATGCCTTTACAGACTAGGAACCAAAGGTCAAGATAGTTAACGACCTAGTAAAGAACACTCATTAGTAACAGCAGGCTTTATTATCTAGATACAACACCAGATGGAAATAAAATATTTCACATTCTAATGTAAGTCAATGGGAAACACAGGTGAATATTCACACAAGCTAATAAGAGCGTATCTATTACTAAATGAGGAACACTGACATGGCCCAATAAATCCACAAAATATGAAAGCTTTTCCCCACCCCAGTGTCCGTCCAGAGACTTGTCACCATCACCTTCCTGAATTTTTATTTTACTCTTCTCTGAACTACCTACCCCGTCCAATTGTGTGTTTTATTTTCTATTTTCCTTCCCATGAATGTGTTATAAGCAATTCCTATTTAAAGTTTTCTGTACAGAGATGTAAGCTCTTTGGGGGGAAAATAGCTGCTACATATTATACATGACTGAGTTTATTGAAATTGTAATTAGATTAGTATTCTTTGGCATTAGTTTCATTTTGGCCCTTTTCTCAACTAATAATTTGATTATTTAAATAATAACATGAACACCATATTATCTCCAAGTATCAAGCATCTGACACTGCCATATTACTAATTACACTTACTTTCTTAAAGCACCTTCCTTCCCCTCCTCAGTATTCTTCTAGTCTGGTTCTCCCACCCTCTAATCACTATATTGTCTAATTTTGGTACCACGTCACCCTCCCTACCCTCTAGATGTTGGTATTCCCCAAGGATCTGTCTCTAGGCCTCTGTTCTTGTCTCTATTAAAACCCTCTACTCCTAGAGATTGTGTCCGCCTACATGACATTTGTTATCCCATTTATTAGTCTATTGTTAATCAAACCTTTCAAGCCTTGACTTCTCTCTCAAGTTCCAGTCACATCTTCTTAAGATACCTGCAGAACATCTCCAATTATAGTACTGCTAGTATCATATGAATAACCCACTTTCTCTACACTTGCCTCAAAATCAACTATTAATTCCTAGTTTCCCTTTTTTTCTTAATAGAGGTAAACCATTTTCCTAGATGACTCAAAACCCGGGAATTACTCTTGGTTTATCTTTCCTGCCCATTACATTTAATCCTCACCAAGTTCTGTTAATTCTTTCTTCCTTGATCTTCCTCCTAATATTCATAACTTTCTTTCCATGTTTTCATTTCAGACAGGGTGATCTCATGCCTTGACTACTGCAATATCTCTCTTACTAGTCTGTCAACCACTTCTCCCCTATTCTGCACCTGACCCCCGGAATAATCTTCTGAAAACACTATTTTCATCATGTAATTCCTTCTATCAAACTATCTTTAATAGGTACTATGGACTAAAAAACAAAGTTCAGATTTCACATTCAGGTCCTCTACAATCTATTTCCACCAAAGATTCTTATTTTGGGATTGTAAGAAATGGCACAGGAAAGTAGAAAGAATATTGGACTCTGCGTAAAGTGATAAAATACCAGTTCCTGCTGCTTGTTAATTATGTGATGTTGGGCAAGTTACTTAACCTCTATGCATCTGTTTCCTTTTCTATCATATAATGATAAGTAATAAGGTTTTCATATAGTTGGCATCAATATAAATTCAGTAAAAGCATAATTAACATGCTTGATGCATGGTAGACATTCACTTGAAGTCAGCTGAATCTGAATATAAGGTCTCTTCTGCCTCTAAAATTGAAGGCTGTCCTTCCCCAATCAGTCTTTCTACTCCAGTCCAACTCCTATAGTCACTTCTCCCAAACACAAAAACTCTTCCATTTTTTGTGCCCCTCCTCCACACCTACACAAATATTATCATCCTTCAAGTTCTCTTCAAAACTTGTCTTACTTTGTACCATCTGTAATAAAACCTTATTTAAAAACAGTCACTACCTCTTCTAAGCACTCAACTCTCTTAACTTACTGGCTGTCTTGTACCACAAAGTTTTCATGTATTCAGAACATATCACCCTCACAGTATTACATGTTCTTTGAGGGCTACCATTCTGCATTGTTCTTCTTTGTATGTTTCATTCATTCAATCACTCATGGGAAGTCCTTGTTGATGAGCACTGAATTACACTGAGTTCTAAAGTATTAATAAAAGTTGGTCAGCCAGATAGAGGGAGGAATACCTTCCAGGTGAAAAGAATAGCTACTGTAAAGGTCTTGGGGCCAGAAACAGCTTGGTTTCTGGTAACAGCTTGGTAAATTAAAGTACCTGAAAAAAATTAGATGAGGTAGAGAAACAAAATAGACTAAAATAAGGTGGGCGAGAAAAGGAAGTATTTCCTTCCCCTGAGCATATTCTACCAAAGCGCCACATTTTTTTAAAGGTACCAGTAATACACTGAATTATAGTTGTTAATTATAATTGTTAATACCATAATGAAAAGACTTTGGAGGTAGCAATATGAAAACTGCCAGGGTGGTTAAAAAAAAAGAAAAAAGAGAAAAGAAAAAGGCTATTAAATGGTGGTGCTTTTTTAAATTATAGCTTTTCTACTGACCAATGGCCAAAGTCCCTCATCTATTCTCTCCCTAGTACTCCCCCTCAATTCAGATGACCTTTTTTTTTTTTTAACTTGATGATACAGATTTGATTTTAATCACTTTAAGTAAAGCATGTTTTAATCTTCATGCTATTGATGCGGGGCTAATCTTAGAAGAGCAGGGAGGCAGGTTTTGTTTGCATGCAGACAAGTGACAGTTTTTTTGTTTTTGTTTTTGTTTTTTTAGAGTAGGCTCCATGCCCAGTGTGGAGCCCAACACAAGGGTTTGAACTCAGGAGATCAAGACCTGAGCTGAAATCGAGTTGGATGTTCAACCAAGCCAGCCAGGCACCCCTGCCTCTATCTCATTGGTCTCATTGGTATATTTTACTTTCTGACAGTGCCTACTTTATGAACAGTCAGTAAATCTAATCTTGACAATTTTTTTACAGATCTTTTTTTTTTATTGGACAGAGAGAGAGAGCATGCAAGCAGGAAGAGCAGCAGCAGAAGGAGAGAAAGAAAGAGGCTCTCTGATGAGTCCTATAAGGGGCTCAATCCCAGGACCTTGGGATCATGACCTGAGCAGACGGCAGACACTTAACTGACTGAGCCGCTCAGGCACCCCTAGACATCCTTTTGTTATCCATCAACATTTTACAAATTGAAATCATCTTCTACCTTAAACTTTCTATTGGAGTGCTGTGTAGACCTCCTTCTAGGCCGGAGTTCAGATCATGCAGATCATGAATCTTTCAGGCTATGAAAAAAGTTAGGGTTTTATGAAAGGGAGTGTATGATCTGGTTTGCATTCTAAGATCATTCCCTGCCATATGAACCATGCTTTAGAGGAGAGAACAGATAGGAGAAGGTGGTATACTCCAGAAAGCTTTTACCTTTAGTTTCCATGAAAGCTGAAGCTCAAAAGATGATAGGAACACCAGAGCTGGTTTAAGCTAAGAAGCAACAGAGTATCCCAGAAATAGCTTAGCACAATCCCAGTATATTAGTCCCATCCCAGTCATGTCTCAAATATGGCTCTGCAGTGGAGCTTATGATACTGTAGAGTGCTATGACAGACATGAAGAAGGCATATTTTCTCTTCATTTAAGCCAGTGGAAGTCTTCCTTTCACGGGTTTCCCCTTATCTAACCCTTGAGCAACTGCAATGTGAACTGTCTCCAAACCATCTGAATTTGAAACTTCCCTCTGTTTTGTCTCAGCACAAATACAGACTCTTTCTGGGAAAATCTGAGGAAAGCTCATGAGATATTTGCATGTTTTATTTAGTCTTTCAAGTGGAAAAAACAATAGACATTTCCCTGTTTAAAAGAAAAAACAAATCTGTTGACTTACATACAAATAACTCAAACCAGCTGACCTTTAAAATGTCAAACTTCACATGTGGTCAAGTCTCAGACAGACTCTAAGCTAAGTTTGGGGAAAAAAAAATTTATATAATGAACTGGTAAAGCAAATAAAATAAAATATTTAGATGATGATTCAGTTGAGTAACCACTAGTGACCCCAAACTGCCACTTGTTATGAATAGATGCCTCGTAAGATTTTAACTTGGGAGAGTTCAGAAATGACCCAATTATGGTGGGTGTCCTCCCAAACTGACCAGGGGCTAGAATCAAGAGCAGAGGGAGAAGCTGACCCACTCAAGACTGAAATGCTCAGGCCTTAGGGAATACCAGAAACAAGTCTATTGCACACATGACTCATTTACTCCTGGCTTACATAATGAATATTTTAGATCACGGACTGGCTAAAACCTTTATAGGACTGAAAACTTAGTCCTACGTATTTCTCACCATGTAATTCAAAATAAAAACAATTGGGGCGCCTGGGTGGCTCAGTCAGTTAAGCGTCTGCCTTTGGCTCGGATCATATCCCAGGGTCCTGGGATCAAGCTCCACATGGAGCTCCCTACTCAGCAGGGAATATGCTTCTCCCTCTGCTTCCCCTTCTCCTCTGCTCATGCTCTCTCTCATTCTATCTCTCTGTCTTTCTCTCTCAAATGAATAAGTAAAACCTTTTTAAAAATAATAAAATAAAAACAATTATTAACCTGTAAAGGGAAACAAAGTATAAGGAAGCCCAACAAATTTCTTATTTTCTCCATGATGGCCACTTTTTGTCTTTTCACAAAAAAGATATTAAAAATTTTTCTCATTGACTTTTTTTTTGCTAGCACCCTAGGCATATGCTTAGTTTGTCTTCTGGGTTATCAGCACTGTCTGGACCCCCATAGCTATGTTGTTCAGGTTTCTTATCCTTAACTTCCCTGACTTATAAAAGTTACTGCAGATCTTCCTTGACTTAAGTAAACCCATCGTAAGTTGAAAATATCCAGTCAAAAATTTTGACTTGAACTTACTGATTTAGTTAAATAATACACTTAACCTGCCAAATATCCTAGCTTAGCCTAGCCAATCTTAATGTGTTCAGAACACTTAAGCTAGCCTATAGTTGGGCAAAATCATCTAACATGAAAGTTATTTTATAGTAAACTTTATATATCTTATTGAATATCTTATTGAATAACTTATTGAATATGTACTCAAAGTAAAAAAGTAAAAAACAGCATGGTTGTATGGGTGCAGAATGGTTGTAAGTGTGTGGGCTGTTTACTGCCTCCCTGCCCCCATCCCATTCCATGATCCCGTGCCTCTGACCAGGAGTTGTGGCTTATTGCTACCTCTGCCCAGCATCAGGAAAGAGTATCATATCACATATTGCTAGCCTACGAAGACATCAAAATTTAAAACTCACAGTATAGTTTCAGTTGAATATATATCACTCTCACAACACAGTAAAGTTAAAAAAAATTATAAGTAAAACCATCTTAAGTCAGGGAACATCTACTTAGAAATGCTTATAAAAGTACTTGGTTACGTAAATCAAAGTCATTTTACTTTACTAGATAATTTAGTGGCTATCTCTAATAAAAAGGGAGGTAATATGACTTCTCAATGAGACTCCTGTTGGGGCTTCTCATTCCTCACACAACAAACTACTCAAGGCTGAGCATAACATATATGTTTATGCACCAGGAAAAATTTATCTTGGCTGATGGAAAACTAAGTAAAGCCAAGTTTACATAAGTCAAGTCTTAGCAAACCAAGGCTTTTTACATGAACCTTTCCTTTTTCCATCTGCTCTTCAGCAGTAGAAAGGAAATGTTCACTGTTCATTCCTACTTCAGAAAGGTAATAGTTGCACTGATCTGAAGCCCAATGCCAACTGTTTTTGCCCAGACTTCCCCTATTCTACAGGAAAGGGAAAATGCCACAAGCCTTAAAGTGGCAAATGGACAAGACTGTACTTTAACCTTCTCTTCTTATGTTTCTGGTTTTATCTTTCTAGGTAAGTGTTCAAGTGTTCATGTTCAAGTCTCATATTTGAGGTTAACTAAAAAGCAGCATGATGAGGTTTCTAGAAAGTTTCCTTGTTGTGGCATTAAGCCATTCTCTACTGTCTTCAGTTCCCAAATAGTGACCCAAGAATTTGCACTAGTCTGACCTTAGAGGCCCCTTGCAACTCTGACATTTTATAATTACAGAAACTTCTCTAGCTCCACGAAGGCAAGAATAAAATTAAATTAGTGGAAAGTTAATAATTTGGCAACCCTGTTCAATCAAGCGAGTTGATACTAAAAAGCACATTAACTTAAGCGATGTATCCTTTTCTCTTCTTTGCATCCCTTGAACCAGGACAGTGCTTAACACTGCCCTAAAAGATACTTTTTTTGACTGTCCCAAGTATCTGAAACCACCTTGTAAATTTCTTGAGTGAAAGAGCATTATCCCAGGATCAGAATTTGTATAGACAAATGGGGATCAAACAACGTACACATTTGTGAAATAAAAGAGGTTCCCTATGACAAGGAGCTCAGGGTGCTTAAAGAAAAAGATGAAGCAAAGAGATATAGTCGGAAGCCAAATCATGTGCATGTTACATTTTTAAAAGTCGTTTTTCCCCAAAAAAAGCTTAAAGGGAGTCAAAAAAGGATTTGACCATGGAAGTAATCAAATTTGTATTTCATACCGATGTCTCTAATTTAATTAAAGCACTTTGTGATATGGTAGGCAGAGCCATCAAAATGGAGGCTATATTTATTTCCCTGATTCAGAGCAGTTTAAAATGGAGATAACAACTGTAAGGAATGCTGTGTTACTCGGAAATAATTAATTTTATTCTTTCCTTCATTTATTTTACTCATTTAATTAATATAAATTTACTTGGCACTTATCTACAAGTCAGGCACCAGTAACAACAACAACAACGTGCATTCTCTCAAACAATATGAATCTGTAGAGGAATTATAATTTTTATTTTTATTTTTTAAAAGATTTTATTTATTTATCTGACAGACAGAGATCACAGGTAGGCAGAGAGGCAGGCAGAGAGAGAGGAAGGGAAGCAGGCTCCCTGCTGAGCAGAGAGCGGGATGCGGGGCTCAATTCCAGGACCCTGGGATCATGACCGGAGCCGAAGACAGAGGTTTTAACCCACTGAGCCACCCAGGCACCCCTATAATTTTTATTTTTAATTTCTGTTATATGATTTATGTTAATTATTATAACATTATTTTGTGTTGTTTTACATGTGATATCAAGTGCAGAGGGTAGAATTAATTATACTCAGTTCATGACACATCATCATGATCAATCTTCACAAAGTCCTGCTCTTGTTGCATTTATTATTTCTCTTTATACCCATACCTACAGTCAAGTCCCCCATCCTTAAGACAGACAACCACTTAAATGTGTGTAATATATTTTTCTTTGTGTATGCTTTTATAAATGTGTGTAATTTTGTGAGCATTTGTATTTTTAATTCATATAAATTGTATTGTACTAAATAGTGCTGTCTCTTTTGCAATGCTTTTATGATCCATCCATGTTGCTACCTAACAAGAAATTGGTTGCTTTTAATTATTGCATACTTGTTGTGTAATCGCCACATTTTAACTATGCATTCACCAGTAATAAACACCCAAATTGCTCTCTCTCTCTCAGCACAAGGTCAACGAATACCTTGTACATGTCCCTTTATAAGTCCACATGAAAATTTCCATGGAAGTAAAAAAACAGGAGTGGAATTTCAAAGTCAGACAGTAAGGATACTCTTTATTTGCTCTGCAGAATGGCTGCACCAGTCTACAATCCCACCAGCAATATGTGAGGGTTTCCATATCCCTCATGTTTGTCAACACTTGGCTTTATCAAACTTTCTAACTTTGCCAGTCTAACAGGTAGAAGGTAGTATCCTATTGCTTTTATGTGTGTGTCTTCAAAATTATTAATGGTTTTGAGCACATGCTTGCTAGCATTTAAGGTTTTCTCCTAAGTAAATTGTCTATTCCTATCTTTCACCTATTTTTCTTTTCTTGTTGATTCCAGGAGTTCCATATATACCCAAGATATTACTCTCTTGTTGGTTATACACATTGCCTATATATTCTCCTTTTCTGTCATCTGTCTTTAACTTTGGTCCTGGAGGCTTCAATGCAAAAAAAATCCTTCATTTAAAAAAAAAATTTTTCAATTTATGCCTTAAAATTTTATCAAGAAGTCATTTATTGAGCCTTTGGATAACACATGTATTCATTATTTTCTTCTATTAAATTTATGGACTTGGGGTGCCTGGGATGCTCAGCAGCTTAAGCCTCTGCCTTCAGCTCGGGTCATGATCTCAGGGTCCTGGGATCAAGCCCCGCATCAGGCTCTCTGCTCAGCAGGTAATCTGCTTCCCTCTCTCTCTCTCTCTACCTCCCTCTCTGCCTACTTGTGATCTCTCTCTCTCTGTGTCAAATTAAAAAAAAATAATAAAAATTTTTAAAAACTTAAAAAAAATAAATTTATGAACTTCTCTTTCACATAGAGGTCCACTGATTGTTTTTATCATACATAAATAACATACACATATGGATTGTTCTTTGAGATCTCTATTCTGCTCCACTGGGCTGTTGATTTGACATCACATCATCTGTGCTCACTTCAGCAACACATATACTAAAATTGATATCACATCATCATTTATATAATAAATAGGACAACTTTGCTACTGCCTTTCCTTCTGCCTCTCCTCTCTTCCTTAGCTCAAAGCACCATATCAACTCCCATCCCCAAAAAAGATGAAGACGGCCGCAGAAGAAAGACAATCATCCTAGTGTTGTTATTTTCTTTTTATATCGAGTCCTATCTTGCTGACTAGGGAATCAGTAAAGCAGAAATCATTTTAGTTCTTAGAAATGTCATCTCATTTGATGCAGTTAACTCTCAATGTATTTATAAGATACATATTTTGGGGGACTACTATATATGGGCATGTTCCTTGTTTAGACATTGAAAACATTTTGATACAGATGATCTTTTCTAATTTTTTAATTTTTATTTTTTTAAAGATTTTATTTATTTGAGAGAGAGAGCACAATCAGGGGAAGGGGCAGAGGGAGAGGGCAAAGCAGACTCTCTCCTGAGCAGGCAGCCTGATGCCCGGCTTGATCCCAGAAACCACAGATCATGACCTAAGCCTAAGGCAGATTCTTTCCTAAGCCACCCAGGCACCACTACAGATGATCCTTTTTTTTAAAGATAACAAATTGTATATATTGATTCCTGCCTGAGTCATGCAATAATACCATCATCATGCTGAACTGTGTGTTTATTTTTCTAGATTTTACTAAGCAACCAAAAAAAGAAGTCTATGAATACATTTTTCTTATGAGGGCTGCAGTGGCTTCCACTATACAAAACAATTTTGCAATGATTTGTATAAATCAACGATAATAAATTACACTAATGAACTAATAAATTTAAAGTTAATTGTACCTTCCATCAATCAGAGGTTGTAGTAACCCTAACCAAGAAAGCCCTCAACAAATTTGTAACACAAAAATGACAGTGTTTGCATTTTCTCTTTGAGCTATATAAACATGATTACCAGTATGTCAAAATTACCTAAAAAATAAGCAATCTTGGGACGCCTGAGTGGCTCAGTGGGTTAAGCCTCTGTCTTTGGCTCAGGTCAAGATCTTAGGGTCCTGGGATTGAGTCCCACATTAGACACTCTGCTCAGCAGGGAGCCTGCTTCGCCTCTCTCTCTGCCTGTCTCTCTGCGTACTTCTGATTTCTCTCTTTCTGTCAAATAAATAAATAAAAATCTTAAAATAAAAAAAGCAATCTTCTGTCTGATTAACTACAAGTCACAACTTCGCCACAAAAAAAGAAACATCTTTCAGAAAAAGCTGCTACCAAAGTAAAAGTGCCAAGCTGATTCACTGATACCAGGGTATTCCTCCACTATATCTCTATTTAAGAATGTTCAAAGAATGTCCTGCCCACAAACACCTTTGTCTCTGAAGGTAACTTCTCACATATAATGAAGATGCTGTCCCTGAAATAAAATATCCAGGCCCACAAAACTTAAAACAGCATCTGCTATGTAAACTAGATGGTCTTGATGTTCACATCTTAATTATAACAAAGGGTAAATCCCAAATTTTCTTTACTAAATGTGAACAACTTATAAGAACAAGAATATATATATTTTTTCACTTGGCTAATATGCTCATGTTTGTCTTTGGAATTTTCCAAAAGTATGTTTGGGTAATATTTCTAACTTGTCTATATTTTGCAAATTGCTTTTTTCTACTTGTCTATATTTTGCAAATTGTCCATGATGAATAAAATGGACAAAAGTAAAACCCTTTAATTAAAAAACTATACTCACACTCATCATGCACCATATCCCCACTACCAACACCACCACACACATACACAATGACAAAAGAGAAGTTCAAAATACAGGGGAACTTGAGTGAGCAAAGAGAATAATTTGTAATGCCAAGTAAAATACAGGTTTCCCCCGTTAGCTGAAAGTACGGTGTTCCCATGAAGGTTTTGTAAGTCAAAATGGCAAGTAAGGGGAAAATCCCATTTGGATTTCTTTTGGTTTATAAAAACACATTCATTATAAAGTAAAAGAAAATCTTATTGCCTAGTTAGTTTTTACTCTCTCCAGCTACCACCACTAACTGAAGATGTCTGCAGATATACTATTTTTTTAAAAGATTTTATTTATTTATTTGGCAGAGAGAGAGAGAGATCACAAGTAGGCAGAGAGGCAGGCAGAGAGGGAGGAGGAAGCAGGCTCCCCCCGAGCAGAGAGTCCAACGCAGGGCTCAATCCCAGGACTCTGGATCATGACCCGAGCCGAAGGCAGAGGCTTAACCCACTGAGCCACCCCAGGCACCCCATGCAGATATACTATTTTGGAAGCAGAGAACTGATGCTAAAGAAAGATTACATCAAACCTTTAGTAGTGGGAAAACTTAATGTAATTATTTCTGTTATTCTGGTGTTCCCCAGAGCAGACGGAATGTTAGATTTATCTTCTTTGAATGAATAACTACTACATGAATGCTGAATTATGAAAATAAAGTAAGAATGTTCTTC
This sequence comes from Mustela erminea, assembly GCF_009829155.1. Lineage (NCBI taxonomy): Eukaryota > Metazoa > Chordata > Mammalia > Carnivora > Mustelidae > Mustela > Mustela erminea. The sequence continues at coordinate 63,129,980 of NC_045627.1, forward strand.
TAATTTGGTTTTAATTTTATCTTCAACTTTATTTCCTAAGTAGATTCCTTTATCACATGTGTTTGGGTGACTGCTTATCATGAAATTTTATTAGATTTGATAGAGAAACTGCAACAGTTGCTGAGATTATAAAGTTGCTATTATCTGGCTGACTCAGTTGTATTCAGCTGCATAATTAAAAAGTAAAAATCTCCAGTGAGATTATACTAACTGTTCAAAGAAAAAAAACAACAGTCACCTCTTTTCACAGGACTTTTGCTCTTTTCTTCCTGGCTCTTTCTCTGTATTTCTATCAGAGGAAGGGACTGGAAGGAGTATACGTATTTAAAGGAAAATATAAGCATATGTAATTTATTCAGGAAGTCTTCTCTCATATAGAGGCACCCAGCCCATGTGTTTCAAGAATTGTAAGAGTAGGAGTGAGTAAGAATAAGGATAGATTATTCAGCAGAGAATAATTCAGGCAACAGTAGAGGCTGGAACTAGGTTAGGCTTCCAACATTCAATTCACCGAACAAACTGTTGGACCTCTGGAATTTCTTAAAAACTCAGAAGAGGGGGTGCCTGGGTGGCTCAGTGGGTTAAGCCTCTGCCTTTGGCCTGCTTCTCTGCCTACTTGTGATCTCTCTTTGTCAGATAAATAAATAAAATCTTTAAAAAAAAAAAAAACAAAAAAAACTCAGAAGAGTTCAGATTCAGAACATCTTAGCCCTGGAAGGAATCTTATCTTAATTCACCTTAGAGAAAAAGTCTAAGCAATGCCAGTTTTAGAAATAGAGTGAAACTAAGAAAAAAATGTTTTTCCTCCATAACACGGTAGAATAAAGTTTCCAAATGCTGGTCCATGGTTCTTTAAAAACCTTTACTTACCCAACACTTCTACTCTGTCCTACAGCTCCAGTTCAGGTCCTCTTATCTCACTTGTGATTTACCGTAACAACCTCAAGACAAATCTCTTGATTTTGGTCTCTGATCCCTCAACCAGAACTCAACTATGTTAGTCCTTTATTTTCCAGATTGTCCCTAAATGCAAGTTCTGTATTTCCTCCCCTCAAGGAAAGAGACCACGTCTTATATTTCTCCTGTATCCCCAACAAAGGCAAGTACAATAATAGCTAATTAATATACATTAACTAATTAAATACTACTCAACAGGCACTGTTCTAAAAGCTTTACATGTATTAATTCATTTAATCCTTACAATAACCCAATGAGGTAAGTACTATTATAATTCCTATTTTATAGACAAGACTTACCCAGGGCCACATGACTAGAAATGATGGGGTAGAATGAGGGATTTGTAGCCAAGTGATTTAAAATATAGAGCCTGTATTCCTCTATCTTTCTTTTTTTTTTTTTAAAGATTTTATTTATTTATTTGACAGACAGAGATCACAAGCAGGTAGAGAGGCAGGCAGAGAGAGAGAGAGGAGGAAGCAGGTTCCCCGCTGAGCAGAGAGCCCGACGTGGGACTCGATCCCAGGACCCTGAGATCATGACCTGAGCCGAAGGCAGAGGCTTAACCCTCTGAGCCACCCAGGCGCCCATTCCTCTATCTTTCTTGATGGGGGCTAGGGGAAGGAGGGTTGAATGAATATCAAATTTCTCAATAAGAACTTAGTATGGGTGGCTGGAAAGATATTCAGAACTTAACATATGTTAAAAAGATAGTCCTTAAGCATGGCTGAGCTGTGTTTTATACATGCTGCCATCTCTCTATTTATGGTTGGCAACATAATCATTCCTTACACCTGAAGTAAGGAACTTTTTTTACCCTCATAAAAATGGACTTAATCGTGGTTGCTCTCTATGGTAGGCTAAAAATGGCCCCCTCAAAATACTCTTGTCAAATCCATGGGACTAATGAATGTCACCTTATTTTTTAAAAAGGTGTCTTTACAGTATGAATTAACTTAAAGACTAGAGATGAGATCAACTTGGAGATCTGTGTGGGTCCTATTTCCTTATAAGGAACAGACACATAAGGAACAGATGAAAAAGGAGGAGGTAATGTGATTGGAGTGATGGACCCATAAGTCAAGGGAGAGACTAGAGGCAGGGATTGGAGTGATGGACCCATAAGACAAGGGATGCCTGGAACCACCAAAAGTTTGAAGAGGCAAGGAAGAGAGCCTCCTGATGAGGTTTCAAATGAAAGAGACTCTTGAAAACACCTTGATTTTGAACTTCTGGCCTCTAGAACTATGAGAGAATAAATTTCTATTTCCTTATGCTATCATGTTTGTGATAGTTTGTTTTTGGAGCCACAGGATAATACTACATCATCCATCTGCTATCTGTAATAAACTACACACATGACTGGAATAGGAAGAGTATTTTTTATCTCTAGAGCCTTCACTCTTTCAATTTAGTGTAGTACCTAAGAAGCATGAGTATAATGGCAATAATATTTGAAAATAAGAATTGAAATGGAACAAAAACACAGTCAGGATTGTGAAGGAGTAGCAGGCTGAAATGACATCAGGTTTCAGGAGTTCAGCTAGATAGTTATCAAACCATTCTGAACACTTACAAATCCAAGAGGAGATTGAAGAGAAGAGCAGCAATTCTAGAAACAGAAAATCAACCACTTTCTGAAATGTAGGACCCGCGGAGAAGTGAATCCAAAGCAACAGGAAGATATGCCGCGGGGTGGGGGTGGGGGGGAGCTCCCAGCAAGCAGCAGAGCAACGGAACACAAAAATAGAACTTTTAAAAGTCTGCTTCACTGAGGGACATCTCTCCAGAGGTTCAGCGGGGGGGGGGCGGGGGGGGGGGTTGCTCATGGGGATAGCATGGTCTGAGATCCCACAGGGTCAGAGAAGGATCAGGGGTGTCTGAGGGTAGCAGAGCTTGCAGGTATTAGAGCAGGGAAGCCAGCTACAGAGACGGAGGCAAGGAGTGAGGTCTCGGATTGGGGTTACCTTAAACTGGGATCTGTGGCACAGTCAGACCACTGCTCTTTAAGCACGGACCCCACAAGTGGCAGATCTGGGGAGACCCCCCCTCTGCCCGGAAGATCAGAGCAGCAGCAATCTGCTGGGTTTGGAGACTCCAAATGGGGCTGTGTGAAAGAGATAGAAACGCTTGGTCACAGGCCAGGTAAACTAAGAGCGCAGCCAGAGACCAGGGAGACAGGAGTGAATGAGCACTTTTCTCCGAGGGTGCACTGAGGAGTGGGGCCCTGAGCTCTCAACTCCTCCAAGCCAGACATTGGGAGGCCGTCATTTTCATTCCGGTCCTCCAGAGCTCTACAGAAAGCATTCAGGAAACAAAAGCTCCCAAGAGCAAACCCGAGCAGATTACTTAGCCTGGCCCCTGGCAAGGAGGGTGCAATTCCACCTTGGGCAAAGACACTTGAGAATCAGTACAACAGGCCTCTCCCCCAGAAGATCGGCAAGAACATCCAGCGAAGACCAAACTTACTGATCAAGGAGAACAGTGGAATTCCAAAGGAGAGGAAAGCAAAGCATGGAATTCATGGCTTTCTCCCCATGATTCATTACTCTTGCAAAGGTAATTCTTTTTTTTTTAATTTTATTTTTTTCCTATTCTAATTTTTTACCTTTTCCTCTTTCCTCTTTTAACATTTTTAAGTAGTTTATCTTAACAGTACCTTTCCAAAAAATATTTTTTGAACCTTTATTATTATAGTCATATTTTCTCCGTCATTGTATCTAACTTTACGTTTTGTATACATACATGGTTTTTACTTCCAAAAAATTTTGGGATACAACTTCTTCCAACAGATCAAAATATACCCTAAATCTAGCACAGGGCTTTGTTCTCGTCTCCAGCCAGAGCAAATTCTCTCCATTTTCTTTTTCTCTCTTTTCCCAACCAACTTATCCTATCAAATCCTTCTTTAGAATTTTTTTTTAATTTTCCTTTTTACAGTCATATTCCATCCCTTCATCATGTTTACCCTTTTTTTATATATACATATGCAAGTTTTTCTTTCCTTAAAATTTTGGGAGGTAGTTTTTTCTAAGAGACCAAAATACCCCCTAAATCAGGTAAGTGGCTCTGTTCTATTGACTGGTCTAATATAAATACATATATATTTTTAAATTTTTTAAAAAAATTTTTTTTGAACTTCTTTTTATGCCCTTTCTTCTCACCATGATTTCAGGTCTCTTCTGAGTTGGTTAACACAGATTTTTCTGGGGTCTTTGCCACCCTTTTAGTATTTTATTCTCTCATTCATCTATTCTTTTCAGGATAAAATGACAAGGCAGAAAAACTCACCACAAAAAAAAAAAAAAAAAAAAGAACAAGAGGCAGTACCAAAGGCTAGGGACTTAATCAATACAGACATTGGTAATATGTCAGATCCAGAGTTCAGAATGACAATTCTTAAGGTGCTAGCTGGGCTCGAAAAAGGCATGGAAGATATTACAGAAACCCTGTCTGCAGAAATAAAAACCTTTCCTGGAGAAATAAAAGAACTAAAATCTAACTAAGCTGAAATTAAAAAAAAAAAAACTATTAATGAGGTACAATAAAAAATGGAGGTTCAGAGCACCTGGATGGCTGAGCGGGTTAAAGCCTCAGCCTTCAGCTCAGGTCATGATCTCAGGGTCCTGGGATCGAGCCCCACATCAGGCTCTCTGCTCAGCAGGGAGCGTGCTTCCCTTCTCTGCCTGCCTCACTGCATGCCTCTCTGCCTAATTATGATATCTATCAAATAAATAAATGAAATCTTTTTTAAAAAATGGAGGCTCTTACTGATAGGATATATGAGACAGAACAGAGAATTAGTGATATAGAAGATGACATGATGGAGAATACAGAAGCTGAGCAAAAGAGAGACAAACAACACTGAACCACAAGGGGAGAATTCGAGAGATAAGTGATAGTTAATACAACATTAGACTAATTGGGATTCCACAAGAAGAAGAAAAGGGTGGGGGAGAAAGTATATTGGAGGGAATTACTGTAGAGAATTTCCCTAACATAGCAAAGGGAACAGGGATCAAAATCCAGGAGGAGCAGAGAACCCCCTCAAAATCAATTAAAATAGGTCCACACCCCATCATCTAATAGTAAAACTTACAAGTCTTTGTGACAAAGAGAAAATCCTGAAAGCAGCCCAGGACAAGAAGTCTGTAACATACAATGGTAAAAACATTAGATTGGCAGCAGACTTATTCACAGAGACCTGACAGCCCAGAAAGAACTGGCATGATGTATTCAGAACACTAAATAAGAAAAACATGCAGCCAAAAATAGGATATCCAGCTAGGCTATCATTGAAAATAGAAGGAGAGATAAAAAGCTTCCAGGACAAACAAAAACTAGAAGAATTTCTAAACACCAAACCAGCTCTACAGGAAGTATTGAAAGGGGTCCTCTAAACAAAGAGAGAGGCTAAAAATAGTAGATCAGAAAGAAACAGAGACAATATACAGTAACAGTCACCTTACAGGCAATACAATGGCACTAAATTCATACCTTTCAATAGTTACCCTGAATGTAAAAGGGCTAAATGCCCCAATCAAAAGACACAGAGTATCAGAAGGGATAAAAAACAAAACACATCAATATGCTGTCTATAAGAAACTCATTTTAGACCCAAAGACACCCCCAGATTTAAAGTGAGGGGGTGGAAAACAATTTTTGATTTCCATTTTGTCCACGCTAATGGACATCCAAAAAAAAGCTGATGATCCTTATATCAGATCAATTAGATTTTAAGCCAAAGACTGTAATAAGAGATGAGGAAGGACAATATATCATACTCAAAGGGTCTGTCCAACAAGAAGATCTAACAATTTTAAATACCTAGGCCCCTAACAGGAACTACATAAACCAATTAATAACAAAATCAAAGAAACACATCAACAATAATACAATAATAGTAGGGGACTTTAACACCTCCCTCACAGAAATGGACAGATCATCCAAGCAAAAGATCAACAGGAAACAAAGGCCTTAAATGACACACTGTACCAGATGGACTTCATAGATATATCCAGAACATTCCATCCCAAAGCAACAGAATACACATTCTTCTCTAGTGCACATGGAACATTCTCCAGAATAGATTACATCCTGGCTCACAAATCATGTCTCAACCAGTACCAAAAGACTGAGTTCATTCCCTGCATATTTTCAGACCACAATGCTCTGAAACTAGAACTCAATTACAAGAGAAGTTGGAAAGAACTCAAATACATGGAGGCTAAAGAACATCCTACTAAGGAATGAATGGGTCAACCAGGAAATTCAAGAAGAAATGAAAAAATTCATGGAAACAAATGATAATGAAAACACAACTCTTCAAAATCTGTGGGACACAGCAAAGGTGGTCCTGAGAGGAAAAATATAGAGCAGTACAAGCCTTTCTCAAGAAACAAGAAAGGTCTCAAATACACGACCTACGCCTACACCTTAAGGAGCTGGAGAAAGAATAAGAAAGAAAGCCTAAACCCAGCAGGAGAAGAGAAATCATAAAGATCAGAGCAGAAATCAATAAAATAGAAACCAAATAAACAATAGAACAAATCAAGGAAACTAGGAGCTGGTTCTTTGAAAGAATCAATAAGATTGATAAACCCCTGGCCAGACTTATCAAAAAGAAAAGAGAAAGGACCCAAATAAATAAAATCATGAATGAAAGAGGAGAGATCACAACCAACACCAAAGAAATACAAGCAATTATAAGAACATATTATGAACAACTATACGCCAGCAAATTTGATAATCTGGAAGAAATGGATGCATTCTTTTTTTTTTTCATTTATTTATTTTCAGCATAACATTATCATTATTTTTTCACCACATCCAGTGCTCCATGCAATCTGTGCCCTCTGTAATACCCACCACCTGGTACCCAGACCTCCCACCCCACTGCCACTTCATTCTTAGGGATGTATAAACTATCACAACTGAACCAGGAAGAAATAGAAAACCTGAACACACACATAACCAGTAAGGAGACTGAAGTAGTCCTCAAAAATCTCCCAACAACAAGAGCTCAGGGCCAGACAGCTTCCCAGGAGAATTCTATCAAATATTTAAAGAAGAATTAACACCTATTCTCTTGAAATTGTTCCAAAAACTAGAAATGGAAGAAAAACTTCCAAACTTATTTTATGAGGCCAGCATTACCTTGATTCCAAAACCAGACAAAGACCCCATCAATAAAGAGAATTACAGACCAGTATCTTTGATGAACACAGATGTGAAAATTCTCACCAAAATACTAGCCAATAGTCTCCAACAGTACATTAAAAGGATTATTCACCACGACCAAGTGGGATTTATTCCAGGCCTGCAAGGTTGGTTCAACACCCACAAATCAATCAATGTGATACAATACATTAATAAAAGAAAGAACAAGAGCCATATGATACTCTCAATAGATGCTGAAAAAGCATATGACAAAGTACAGCAACTATTCTTGATCAAAACTCTTCAAAGTGTAGGGATAAAGGGCACATACCTCAGTATCATCAAAGCCATCTATGCAAAACCCACCACGAATATCATTCTCCCTGGAGAAAAACGGAGAGCTTTTCCACTAAGGTCAGGAACACGGCAGGGATGTCCATTATCACCACTGCTCTTCAACATAGTACTAGAAGTCTTAGCCTCAGCAATCAGACAACAAAAAGAAATTAAAGGCATCCAAATCGGCAAAGAAGTCAAACCATCACTCTTTGCAGATGATATGATGCTTTATGTGGAAAACCCTAAAGACTCCACTCCGATCTGCTAGAATGTGTACAGGAATTCAGTAAAGTGTCAGGATATAAAATCAACACACAGAAATCAGTTGTATTTCTATACACCAACAACAAGACAGAAGAAAGAGAAATTAAGGAGTCCATCCCATTTACAATTGCACCCAAAACCAAGAGATACCTAGGAATAAACCTAACCAAAGAGGCAAAGAATCTGTACTCAGAAAACTATAAGGTACTCATGAAAGAAATTGAGGAAGACACAAAGAAATGGAAAAATGTTCCATGCTCATGGATTGGAAGAACAAATATTATGAAAATGTCTATGCTACCTAAAGCAATCTACACGTTTAATGCAATCCCTATCAAAATACCATCTATTTTTTTTTCAAAGAAATGGAACAAATAATCCTAAAATTTATATGGAACCAGAAAAGACCTCAAATAGTCAGATGAATGTTGAAAAAGAAAGCCAAAGTTGGTGGCATCACAATTCCAGACTTCAAGCTCTATTACAAAGCTGTCACCATCAAGACAGTATGGTACTGGCACAAAAACAGACACATAGATCAATGGAACAGAATAGAGAGCCCAGAAATAGACCCTCAACTCTATGGGCAGCTCATCTTCGACAAAGCAGGAAAGAATGTCCAATGGAAAAAAGACAGTCTCTTCAACAAATGGTGTTGGGAAAATTAGACAGCCAATGCAGAAAAATGAAACTGGACCATTTTCTTACACCACACACAAAAATGGGCTCCAAATGGATGACAGACCTCAGTGTGAGAAAGGAATCCATCAAAATCCTTGAGGAGAACACAGGCAGCAACTTCTTCCTAGAAACACTGCCAAAGGCAAGGGAAGCAAGGGCAAAAGTGAACTACTGGGACTTCATCAAGATCAAAAGGTTTTGCTCAGCAAAGGAAACAGTCAGCAAAACCAAAAGACAACTGAAAGAATGGGAGAAGATATTCGCAAAGCACATACCAGATAAAAGGCCAGTATACAAATCTATAAAGAACTTATCAAACTCAACACCCAAAGAACAAATAATCCAATCAAGAAATGGGCACAGGACATGAACAGACATTTCTGCAAAGAAGACTTCCAGATGGTCAACAGACCCATGAAAAAGTGCTCCACATCATTCGGCATCAGGGAAATACAAATCAAAACCACAATGAGATACCACCTCAAGCCAGTCAGAATGGCTAAAATTAACAAGTCAGGAAACGACAGATGTTGGCGAGGATGTGGAGAAAGGGGAGCCCTCCTATGCTGTTGGTAGGAATGCAAGCTGGTGAAGCCATTCTGGAAATGAGGATGGACGTTCCTCAAAAAGTTGAAAATAGAGCTACCCTATGATCCAGCAATTACACTACTGGTTATTTACCCTAACGATACAGACATAGTGATCTGAAGGGGCACGTGCACCTGAATGTTTATAGCAGCAATGTCCACAATAGCCAAACTAGGGAAAGAACCTAGATGTCCATCAACAGATGAATGGATAAAGAAGATGTGGTATATATATACAATGGAATACTATGCAGCCATCAAAAGAAATGAAATCTTGCCATTTGCAATGACGTGGATGGAATTAGAGGGTATTATGCTGAGAGGAATAAGTCAATCAGAGAAAGACAATTATCATATGATCTCCCTGATACGCGGAATCTGAGAGGCAATGTCAGGGGTTTGGGAATTAGGGAAGGAATAAATGAAACAAGATGGGATCGGGAGGGAGACAAACTGTAAGAGACTCTTAATCTCATGAAACAAACTGAGGGTTACTGGGGTAAGGGGGTTAGGAATAGGGTGGTTGGGTTATGGACATTGGGGAGGGTATGTGCTATGGTGAGTGCTGTGAAGTGTGTAAGCCTGGCAATTCACAGACCTGTACCTCTGGGGCTAATAATACATTATATGTTAATTTTTTTAAAAGAATTGAAATGGGTAACAGGAGGAATGCTTTACTACATAAAAACTGTGATCTTGGCACTTAATCCATTCATTCAATAATCATACACTGGAGACTTACAATTTGCTAGGCAGTGAGCTAGGCAATCAGAAGTCAACTATGTAGGCAACAAATGTGATCTCTGCCCACATGTCATTCTGAATGATTTACTGTATTATCTTGTAATTAATACTTCAAGAGTGTAAGAACAGGATTCATTGTAAATTCATAGGACAGACAGTTAACTTAAAGGTGTTAGAGTCTGGGAAGTAAGTCACTTAACCTCTCTGAGATTTCATTACAGAACATAAATAGCAGAGGTAAGATAAATACTGTCTGCCTTAGAGAACTGTTGTGTTTTCATTAAAAATAGGTTCTTTGTGGGGTGCCTGGGTGACTCAGTGGGTTGGGCCGCTGCCTTCGGCTTGGGTCATGGTCTCAGGGTCCTGGAATCGAGTCTCACATCGGGCTCTCTGCTTGGCGGAGAGCCTGCTTCCCTCTCTCTCTCTGCCTGCCTCTCTGTCTACTTGTGATCTCTCTCTGTCAAATAAATAAATAAAATCTTTATAAAAAAATGGGTTCTCTGTAATGATATTATATATGTTCTATAAAATGCTTATATGTACCCAGCATTAAACTAAGCATTTAAAAAAATTTATTTTTGAGTATAGCTGACATACAATGTTACATTAATTTCATGTGTACAACATAGTGAATCGATAAGTTTATACATAATGCTATGTTCATCAGAAGTGTAGCTAACATCTGTCCCCCTACATCACTACCACAGTACTATTGACCATATTCCTCATGCTGTTATGCTATGATTTTATATAAATTACCTCATTTAATTCTCACAACATACAAATTACTTATCTGTATAAATTATATATTGATTATTTATATGTGAAATACATATTTCTTAAATTTCATATTTATAAACATATATTTCATATATTTATAGGATATAAGAAGTAATATACTATTACTTCACCAGTTTTACAAACAGAGAAACAGATTTAGGGACAATAAACATCATGTTCTAATCTATACAGCTAGTAAAAGACAGGGCCAGTATTTAACCAGGCTTAATTCCAAAGCCTGAGGTTTTAACCACTACATCATACCTATTAGCTGAATGTTAAAAATTGAAAATATTGTTAGATAAAGCCTTCAATAAATATTTGCTAAACAAACATGTATCTTCGAACAGCATAAAAGATAAAGGAGAAGCTATACAGTCTCAAAGATGTCACCTTCCATCAGCAGGCCCTCAAAAAACAAACAAAAAAGAGGTGTTCTGTTGTACCAACAAAAGTGGCAAAAATAACCTGGCAATCTGGTGCTGTTTTAGCACAGCTGCATTTGACTCACCAGTGGCTTGTTCTGTGATTTGAAAATAATCACTTTATTTACTTCAGCTTCTGTTTGTCTAACGGAAACCAATAATAAATTCAAAGTTTTCCTTTATAAGGCTACTCTGAGAAATACACAGTAATCAAGTACATGGTAACTTTTAAGATGTTACCTTGTTCTTCCTAATTTATTCACGGAATTTTAGAAGTCCCGAAAATTGCAATGCATAAAAAACTGGTTTTTAATAAATCCAATTACAACTGGTCCCTTTTTTGCTGATTCTGTATGTGCAAATTCGCTCACTTGCTTAAAAATGTATTTGTAACCTTCAAGTTGATACTCATGGAGCTACTCCCTTGGTCATTCATAGACATGTGTAAAAGGACAAAATAAAAAAAATAATAAAACTGATCTCCAACTCACATGTTCCCAAGTGAGGCCAAACAAGGCGATATCTTCTTGCTTTGGTTTTTAAACCATAAAACAAGTATGCTTTTCCTAGCCTATCTAAATGTGAAAAATGCTACATTTTTCATATTTTTGTGCCTTTTGTTGGTGATTTATCATTTAAAATAACCCCCAAGCATAGTGCTGATGTGCTCTCTAGGATTCCCAAGCACAGGAATGCTTGATGTGCTTTTCAGGGTAAATAAGTGATAATAGATGATATTCCTTCAGGTGTGAGTTCTAGTGCTATTGGCCTTGAATTCAGTGACAATGAATCAGTAACGGAGTACCTCCAGAAAAGGGGGGACACTCCAAATAAAGGTAAAATAACATCTGTGTGTGGCAAAGCTATGGAAAAGATAGAAAAGCAGCTACTTCTGTGAACTCATGATATGATGACCAAATTAAAAAGAAGACAGCACTGTTGTGAGCTGAAAGCCAAAGAAATTTGCAATCACATTACCTGGGTCAGAAAGACATTACACTCTTCTCAACTAGAATAACATAACTACTATGGTAGTTCATTAAAAAGGAAACAACAAGTAGAAAAGAATGAAATCCTTTCTAATTGATATACTCTTTCAAACACCCTCTCTATTTTCTGAAAAAATGTTTAAGCAAGCAAAGGAGAAATGTCTACAGAAGGAGTTTATAAGGCAAAAAAAAAAAAAAAAAAAAAGGGAAACCACACTGGATTGACCTCAGAATAAAGAAAGTCACTCCAAACTTGAAGAGCCAAGATATCTATTTTTCATGGCTTAATTAAAATGGAATGTGTTACCTTCTGTGTAATTATTATTACAAGTGTCTTCACTTTGCTGCTTCTCCATAAGAAATCAACCCACCATACTGAAAAGCAGGACATTTATAGTCAGAGAGATCTTCCATACGAATACCTGCTACCTTCCAACCTAGATGCCTATGAACAACTCAACATTTCTTAGCTTCATCTCTAAAAAGAGGAAATAGTATCACACAGTTTGCTTGAAGAATTGAGATAATTGATGGTAAGCATTCAGCACATCATAGAGAATGATGTCAATAAATTATTGCTTTTATTATTTTTTATTCCTACTGTCAAAATGATGGAATATGGAAATTTCATATGGCTGAACCTAATATTGTACAGCCCAATGTTTAGTATCAAATAAACAGTGAAGACAATATTTTTGTCTAGTAACTACATATTCTGGCTGACAAGTCAAAATGTTTTCCCTCTATGGCTCAATCTCTGCTGTGGTTTGACTGCTAATTTTGGAGTATGATGGGATATTTATAGTTAGAACCTTTCCCAGTTCTGGTAATTTCAGTAGCTATCCCTTGAGAAATCATTAACCAAAGAAGACAATATGTTTATTTTAGGTGGCAACATTCCAACATATTGAGTATATGAAAAACTGAGAGAAAAAGTCAAGCATACCAGGCACCAGACATCTCATGTAGAATCAAATCCACATTTATATAACCTGGTTTAGATAAAATACTACTAGTCAAATAATCAGATTCTCACACTGTCTAAGTTACTCCCTGTTTTCTTCGGCAACTTAACTTCTTCATGCTTGCCAATCTGCTCTTTCATCCCCAAATTATTTTCCTTAGATAGTTCTTAATCCCTGTCCCCAAAGTTCCTTTCCAGTTTTCCTCCTCCCTGATGTCTGAATCAGTGTGACATAAATGGGAAGAACATGAACTTGGAAAATAAAATACTCAGCTTAACTCTGGCTTAACCAGATGCTAACAAGTCCCTTAATATCCTCATCTGAAAAATGAGGCTTATACCTTCACAGGGTTAGTGTTAAGAGTTTTTGAATAACATTTATGAAAAGTTGTTATAGCATTCAATTCAATTCACTGATGGGTAAAAGAAGTGTTCGTTCTTCCTGTTTCCTCTCACTCTGGTTCCATGAGGCGATCCAAACAGTTTGGATAAAAGAACTCCAGACTACTGAAAGTTTAAAACCCCATTTCCAATACTGACACCTACTTCTTGTCCAATATTGTCACCTGCTTGATGACTCTCTCTTTCCTCTACACCCTTCTCCCCCTCCGCCAATACATCTAAAACCAGTTTGCCCTCCTGAATGCTTTATATCTGTAGCTATTATTATTTCTCCCTTACTGTTCTTTAAAAAAAAAAGTCAATCCTATCCTTGAATTCATACATTCTTTAACATTTTCCCTAATATCTCCTTAACTAATACCTGACTCCCAGATTAAACAACACCCTTCTTACTGGCCTCATTAACTCCGTACTAATCTTAAATCACTGCTTCCAAATTAAAACTGTTAGAAAATGCCTCTTCTGTCCTTTCTTTCCCCTCAAAAATTAGGTTTTGTTTCATCTTGGTCGATATGTTTCAAAATATTTTTAGAGGAAATATGTTCAGCCCCCATCAGAAATTCACAGCTAAAAGGTCATCTGTTGTAAGAGATTAAAGAGATAAAAAGTCACCTCTGATACAAAAGAAAGTCAAGAATTGGGGGGAAGAGCTTTTAAGCACCTAAAAAGAGATATGGCTTTCTAAAGTCAGAGTTGCAAAAAACCAACCAAGCAAAGGCCATGATAATGTTATGGTAAAGAAAGTTCACTATGCATTCCAGATAAGATTCTAGTCCTAATAAAAAATCAATTAGGAATAGGTAACTTGAAGTTACAGTTCTATTCTATTCCATTTTAATCCAAAATATATTTCACTTAGTTATTTACCTCTAATACACCAAATACTGTTATATTTTAATAGTTAATCATTTAAGGGAGGAAAATCTAATCTAGAGTCTGGATCATGTGGCTGATCACTTGAATTACTTGCTTGTAAAGAAACCATGAAGGATAGGGGCGCCTGATTGGCTCAGTGGGTTAAAGCCTCTGCCTTCATCTCAGGTCATGATCTCAGGATCCTGGGATCAAGCCCCTCATTGGGCTCTCTGCTCAGCAGGGAGCCTGCTTCCCTTCCTCTCTCTCTCTGCCTGCCTCTCTGCCTACTTATGATCTCTGTCAAATAAATAAAATCTTAAAAAAAAAAAAAGAAAGAAAGAAAGAAAGAAACCATGAAGGACAGTTGCCAAATTGTTGGGAACCACTTTGTGGTTGCCCTTGAGGTAAATCACTCAAATTCTTTAAGACTTGTTTCCACTCAAATGGTATTCTTACAACCAATATTTACTGGCTCCTACAGATGCCAGATAATGTGCTAAACAATGGTTCTTGCCATGAAAGCACTTATAGCATCATGGTAGTTAAGTAGTTTAGACAACATATCAAATGTGTCTTTTACCTCAAAACGTAAGTAAAATCTGTTCATCTATATTCTAATATAAAGCAAGCTTCTGGGGGTCTAGCAATAGGAACACTGGAGAGATCATAAGCTTCCATGGGATGTGCCTAATGGATTCTGCCCTGGTGGCAGGAAAGATATTCCATTCTTCTAAAACCCGCAATCACTTCACATTATCTACACATACAAATAGAACACCTGAACTTGTTCTTCAGAACTTTTCACAATATACCCCCACATAACTTTCTACGTTTTGTCCTACCCTTTCCCAACTCAAACCCAATGCCCCAGTCATACTGGTCTACAACTATCTCTAGAATCTCTACTGATCATTTGTATTTCCATCTCAACTTTTTTCCTTATACCATTTCCCTAACATGGAATGACCTTCCTAGACATTATTTATCAAATCTGTACCCATTTTTCAAACATCTAGTTCACTCATTTATTCATTCAAAATTAGTGTCTATACCACGGAGGCTCTGAGAATACAACACAGAGCAAAATAGTCCCTTACATTCAAGTACAAATGGCAGGCACTAAGCGCATAAACGAAGAAATACAAAATGTAGAGAGAAATAAGGCAAAGGAAAGAAGCTAAAGAGTGTTGAGGTCAGAGTGGGGGTTTGTATTCTACATAGATAGCTAGGAAAAGTCTTTCTGACATTTGAACAAAGACTGAAAGAAAGTGAAAGTCAAGCCCATAGTTATCTGCAGAAATAAGTCTGCAAGCAGAAAAAGAGCTAATGCTTTCTTTTTAATTTTCTGAAGAATCTCCACACTGTTACGCTATGACCCGGCAATTGTACTGAGTATACAGTACTCAGTACAAAGATACAGATGTAGTAAAAAGAAGGGCCACATGCACCCCAATGTTCGTAGCAGCAATGTCCACAATAGCCAAACTGGAAAGAGCAGAGATGCCCTTCAATAGATGAATGGATAAGAAAGCCACTGATTTCTGTACATTGATTTTATATCCTGCCATGTTACTGAATTGCTGTATGAGTTCTAGCAGTTTGGGGGTGGAGTCTTTTGGGTTTTCTATATAAAGAATCGTGTTCATGGAGGACAAGGGGTGTTAGAGAAAAGGGAGTTGGGGTAAATTGGAAGGGGAGGTGAATCATGAGAGACTATGGACTCTGAAAAACAATCTGAGGGGTTTGAAGTGGCGGGGGTGTGGGAGGTTGGGGTACCAGATGATGGGTATTATAGAGGGCACGGATTGCATGGAGCACTGGGTGTGGTGAAAAAATAATGAATACTGTTTTTCTGAAAATAAATAAATTGAAAAAAATTTTTTAAAAAGTCAAAAAAAAAAAAAGAATCATGTCATCTGCGAAGAGAGAGAGTTTGACTACTTCATTGCCAATTTGGATACCTTTTATTTCTCTTTGTTGTCTGATTGCTGTCGCTAGGACTTCTAATACTATGTTGAACAAGAGTGGTGAGAGGGTGCATCCTTGTCGTGTTCCTGATCTCAACAGGAAGGCTGCAAACTTTCTTCCATTGAGGATACAAAGTCAATGTACAGAAATCAGTAGCTTTCTTATACACTAACAATGAAAATACAGAAAGGGAAATTAGAGAATCAATTCCATTTACTATAGCACCAAGAACCATAAGATACCTGGGAATAAACCTAAGTAAAGGATCTGTACTCGAGGAACTACAGAACACTCATGAAAGAAATTGAAGAAGACGCAAAAAGATGGAAGACCATTCCATGCTCTTGGATCAAAAGAATAAACATTGTTAAAATGTCTATACTGCCTAGAGCAATAAATACTTTTAATGCCATTCCGATCAAAATTCCACTGTATTTTTCAAAGAGCTGGAGCAAATAATGCTGAAATTTGTATGGAATCAGAAGAGACCCCGAATCACTAAGGAAATGTTGAAAAACAAAAATAAAACTGGGGGCCTCACGTTACCTGATTTCAAGCTTTACTACAAAGCTGTGATCACCAAGACAGCATGGTACTGGCATAAAAACAGACACATAGACCAGTGGAACAGAGTAGAGAGTCCAGATATGGACCCTCAACTCTATGGTCAAATAATCTTCGACAAAACAGGAAAAAATATACAGTGGAAAAAAGACAGTCTCTTCAATAAATGGTGCTGGGAAAACTGGACAACTATATGTAGAAGAATGAAACTCGACCATTCTCTTACACCATACACAAAGATAAACTCAAAATGGATAAAAGATCTCAACATGAGACAGGAATCCATCAGAATCCTAGAGGAGAACATAGGCAGTAATCTCTTCCATATCAGCCACAGCAACTTCTTTCAAGATATGTCCCCAAGGGGCACCTGGGTGGCTCAGTGGGTTAAAGCCACTGCCTTCGGCTCAGGTCATGACTCCCAGAGTTCTAGGATCCAGCCCCATATCAGGCTCTTTGCTCAGCAGGGAGCCTGCTTCTCTCTGTCTCTCTGCCTACTTGTGATTTCTGTCTGTCAAATAAATAAATAAAATCTTTAAAAAAAAAAAAAAGATATGTCTCCAAAGGCAAAGGAAACAAAAGCCAAAATAAACTTTTGGGACTTCATCAAAATCAAAAGCTTCTGCACAGCAAAGGAAACAGTCAAGAAAACAAAGAGGAAACCCAAGGAATGGGAGAAGATATTTGCAAATGACAGTACAGACAAAAGGTTGATATCCAGGATCTATAAAGAACTCCTCAAACTCAATACACACAAAACAGATAATCATATCAAAAAATGGGCAGAAGATATGAACAGACACTTCTCCAATGAAGACATACAAATGGCTATCAGACACATGAAAAAATGTTCCTCTTCACTAGCCATCAGGGAGATTCAAATTAAAACCACCTTGAGATAACACCTTACACCAGTTAGAATGGCCAAAATTAGCAAGACAGGAAACAACATGTGTTGGAGAGGATGTGGAGAAAGGGGAACCCTCTTCCACTGTTGGTGGGAATGCAAGTTGGTGCAGCCACTTTGGAGAACACTGTGGAGATTCCTCAAGAAATTAAAAATAGAGCTTCCCTATGACCCTACAATTGCTCTACTGGGTATTTACCCCAAAGATACAAATGTAGTGAAAGGAAGGGCCATCTGTACCCCAATGTTTATAGCAGCAATGGCCACGGTCGCCAAACTGTGGAAAGAACCAAGATGCCCTTCAACGGATGAATGGATAAAGAAGATGTGGTCCATATACACTATGGAGTATTATGCCTCCATCAGAAAAGACGAATACCCAACTTCTGTAGCAACATGGATGGGACAGGAAGAGATTATGCTGAGTGAAATAAGTCAAGCAGAAAGAGTCAATTATCATATGGCTTCACTTATTTGTGGAGCATAACAAATAGCATGGAGGACAAGGGGAGTTAGAGAGGAGAAGGGAGTTGGGGGAAATTGGAAGGGGAGGTGAACCATGAGAGACTATAAACTCTGAAAAACAATCTGAGGTGTTTGAAGTAGCGGAGGGTAGGAGGTTGGGGGAACCAGGTGGTGGGTATTAGAGTGGGCACGGATTGCAGGGAGCACTGGGTGTGGTGCAAAAACAAGGAATACTGTTATGCTGAAAATTAAATAAATAAATAAATATTGGCATAAAAGAAAAAAATAGATGAATAGATAAAGAAGATATGGTCCATATATACAATGGAATATTACTCAGCCATCAAAAAGGATGAATACCCAATTTTTGCATCAACATGGATGGGACTGGAGGAGAATATGCTGAGTGAAATAAGTCAAGCAGAGAAAATCAATTAGCATATGGTTTCACTTACTTGTGGAACATAAGGAATAACACAGAGGATATTAGGAGAAGGAAAGGAAAAGTGAATTGGGGGAAATCAGAGCAGAAGATGAACCATGAGAGACTGTAGACTCTGAGAAACAATCTGAGGGTTTTATAGTGGAGGGGGTTGGGGGGGATCGGTGAACCTGGTGGTGGAATTAAGGAGGGCAGGTATTGCATGGACGACTGAGTGCTGTACATAAACAATGAATCTTGGAACACTGCATCAAAAACTAATGATGTATTTTATGGTGACTAACATAACTCAAATATATATATATATATATATATGACAAAAAGACTAATGCAAAAGCCTTTACATAAGAACATTCTCTACATTTCAAGGAAGAGCAAGGAGGCCAGTGAAGGTTACAAATGGGAGAGCAGGAGAAAGGTCAGAGAGGGAGCAACCAGTGGGAGTTGCAGTGGAAGGTGGATGGCAGACCACAGAACCTTGTAGGCCACTGTAAGAACTATGGCTTTAATCTGATAGACATAGGAAGCCAATGGGAATTTTTGAGCAGAAGAGTTGAATGGTCTGACTTAGGCTTAAAGGACCCATGTTTGTATGCCAAAGAAAGTAAAAGATGGGTCAGGGGAGGGCTGAAGTGTTGTAGGTTTTGAGGAGAGACGAGAAAGTAAGGAGAGCGACTAGACAAGAAAAACAGTAAGATTACTGAAAATCACCAAGACCTATTTCAAGTCATTGAAAGTCATGAAATTAAAGTTTAGTTAGTGAGAAATTAAATGTTTAGTTAGTGAGATGGTATGTTTTTCTCTAGCCACATAAAACTGCTTCAGAACAGTCCTGAAGCACATTGTACCCAGACAAATCCATTCTCTCCAAAACTCTCCCTGACCACTCCAGGTTTCAGCCACATCTTTATTTCATCAGTTCCACAAATATTTCCTAAAGACATATAGCACTGACTCCTTTCCACTCATGTATAGATAAACCAATTGCATCTTTTATCAACTGCTTCTTTTAACTTTATCTTATCTCTCCAACCAGATTTTAACTTCCTTGAAACAGGGACAATATGTTAGTGAATATTCCTAAATACAGGATAAACTCATATGCAAAGCAAGGTTCCTTCTTAAAAATAAATGTGAAAGATGATAAAAATATATTTTACTATGTAAAATATTTAATTGTTCTCTTGGGCTTTGGAGAACTAGAATAGTCCCTTTCCCCTTTTGTTTTCTGTCTTCTTTAGAACAATTCTGTAATTTAAGTAGTTGTTTTTTCATAGTAACAGGTTTCTTTTTTAAAAATACAACTTCTTAAGTAATAACTCTCTAGAAGGGCCAAAATAAGATATTTTAAAATAGAAAATGTTAATGTATTCCAGAACCCAGGCATGAGATTATGTTGCTGCCAATCATTTACTGGGGAGATCTAAGGGGAAGCTGAGGCAATGAAGGTTTTATTTCCAGGCCACAGCCCAGCTCTGTGCTGAATCACTGAAGACAATAAGATAGAATTCAATTAATTCAATTTTCAGTGAGCACCTTATATGGCAAAACAGTGTGTCAGATTGTAGTGGAAATAATGAAGAATAAGAAAAGCCTTGCAGGGGCACCTGGATGGCTCAGTGGGTGAAGCCTCTGCCCTTGGCTCGGGTCATGGTCTCAGGGTCTTGGGATCCAGCCCCGCATCAGGCTCTCTGCTCAACAGAGAGTTTGCTTCCCCCTCTCTCTCTAACTGCCTCTCTGCCTACTTGTGATCTCTGTCAAATAAATAAATAAAATATTTTAAAAAGGAAAAGAAAAGCCTTGCAGTTGAGAAATCTACTATGCAAGATAATATACAAAGAAGAGTAGAATGATTCCTGTAAATGAGGGCCAAAGTACTAAAGGAGAGTAACATCCCTCTTTCTTACTATAGTCAAGTGTGAAGTAAATTAAAGTGTGATAGAGGAGTCAAAATGTCTTCATATGGTACTTGTTAAAATCCTGGCTATACTTCTTTACAGCTGTTTGACCTTCACGTAAATTACTTAACTTCTCTGAACTTTAGTTCACAACAGGAATAATAGTTACAGTTAGTATCACTATAGTTAACCAATATCCAGTTTTCTATGTCTGGGTACACAGGAGGTCTGTACATTCTTGTCCCCTCTTTAATCTCTCTGAACTCAAGATTTGCCATACAGTTATTCACCAGTGAAAATTTAGGCTATAAAACTAAACACTGAAATTGTGTGCTAAAATAGAAAAATAGAAGAAATTACAAGGTACACAGAACAGAGACCAACTGCCTGGAAATGCTGGGTAAGGCTTCACAGAATATGTACATTTTGAGCTGAGCCTTAATGGATGAAGAGTCAGAGATAGCTGCATATATAATAACATAAAAATACAATGTCATATTCTGGAAAAGACCAGTCGTTTGGACATATGCAATGTCCTAAAGTTTTACAGCGAGATTTGTTAAAATTGAACATAATTGTCCTCTCGGACATCAACTTCAAAGCTTAGGAATGTCTCCGTCCCCTCCCTGTCACAGGCCAGCTTCCCTAAATAACTCTTAGAACTGCCATTCATTAAACCTTTCAACCTTTCCTCTGAATGTATTTCTATTTTTATTCTTCACTACCTCTTCAGTTAATAAGTTCTATAAGTTATATAAAAGAGTTCTTCCTTTTATTATGCTCATGTTGAACAAAAGAAGTTTTAATGATGGTCTTCTAATGCTACAGTCCTGGGATCCAGTGACTAAGAACTGAGAATGCTCCTTTTGTCCATACTCTGGGTACTTTGAAATTTTCATCATGTTCTCTCCCAGCTTCATGTATCAGTTCTTCCTTTATGAAAGTGTTTTAGGTTTGTTCAGGAATAGGCAAGGAGGAAAAACTGACTTTTTCCCAACATTAGGTAAAGTGGATCTTGATTACTTTAAGTTAATCATAGTAATTCCAATTTTTTCACTAGTGATTGGTTTGGGAATAGCCATTGAAATAAAAATGGATTCTACTGTGGGGATTCTGGGAAAGGTTTATTCACTTTCCAAAGATACACCCTGTATATTTGTCCCTGAATATACTGATCATCACCACTTCCTCCTCTTACTCTATTATTTTAGTTGATTCCATCATTTGTTCATGGTGAACAAACGGTGTTGTAGGTAGAAGGGCACCTGTTTTACCCAAGGAAAAAATAGTGTTTTCGAGAAAATTATTGATATGCACCTTTTGTC
Source organism: Mustela erminea (assembly GCF_009829155.1). Classification (NCBI taxonomy): domain Eukaryota; kingdom Metazoa; phylum Chordata; class Mammalia; order Carnivora; family Mustelidae; genus Mustela; species Mustela erminea. Next base: position 63,151,695 of record NC_045627.1, read on the forward strand.
ACAGCAATGACATCAGGAAACAATATTCCATAGTTCTGAATTTCCATGATTATATCCACATACACTGATATTAACTGATTTTCTTTCTGTCAGAATGCTACAGAAATTAAGTCTGCAGGCTCTGGAGTCAGATTATTTGGATTAAAATCCGGAATTCATCATTTTCTATTTGTAATATGAACAAATTATTTACCTTCTTTAAACCTTGGGTTCCCCACTGTTAAATGTGGAGATTAATAATCCTACCTCTTAATACTGTTCTGAGAATATAATAAAATAGTGCCTACAAAGTAATAAACAAAGGATCTGCTACATGGTATGCACCCAGGCAAGTATTAGCAATTACCATTGCTTATTATTATTAGGCCCATTTCTGATATATCCTCCTTCAGGTTTGTATTTCAATGCCTGGACAAACTTAGTTCAACCTACCTCTTTGAAGAAATCATTGTATAGTCTTCTTTTCAGATTAATTTTAAAATGATTAAATCTGGGTCCTCTTTCTAATCCACGGAAACTCTATAATATTATACTTCCGTTTAAGGTAAGTATTCAGTTCTACTCATCAAAAGACATCATAAAGAAAATAGAGAAGCCATTTTTTGTGAAAAAAAATTCGCAACACATGTATCTAACGATGGACCCATATCCAGAGCAAATAAAAAGTTCTTAAAAATTAGAGATAAAAAAACAAATAATCCCCCTCCCCCAAAAAACAGGGAAGACACTTTAGCAATTTATAAAATAAAACCCACAACTGACTAATGAAATCCTCCCTGGTCACCAGAAAAGTACATATTAAAACTGTAATAAGATTCGGGCGCCTGGATGGCTCAGTGGGTTAAGCCTCTCCCTTTGGCTCGGGTTATGATCTCAGGGTCCTAGGATCGAGCCCCTCATCAGGCCCTCCGCTCAGTGGGGAGCCTGCTTCCCCTCTGCCCCTCTGCCTGCCTCTCTGCCTACTTATGATCTCTGTCAAATAAATAAAATCTTAAAAAAATTTTTTTAAAGTTGTAATAAGACTAATTGCAGGGGTGCCTGGGTGGCTCAGTGGGTTGGGCCTCTGCCTTCGGCTCAGGCCATGGTCTCAGGGTCCTAGGATCGAGTCCTGCATCGGCTCTCTGCTCAGTGGGGAGCCTTCTTCCCCACCCCCTCTGCCTACTTGTAATCTTTCTCTCTGTCAAATAAATAAATAAAAATCTTTAAAAAAAAAAAAGATTAATTGCAATGCTATATCCTAGATTGGCTCCTGGAAGAAAAAAAAAGGACATTACTGGAAAACTAAGGAAATCCAAATAAAAACTGTAAATTAGTTAATAGTATTGCTATGATGCTATCCTCTTATTTTGATCAATGTATCAGAGTGTGTAAGATGTTAACATTAAGGGAAGCTAGGTGAAGAGTGTATAAGAAACTTCAAATCCAAACTTATATACATTTCAAAATTTTTGTAAATCCAAAATTATTTGAAAATAAAAAGTTGAAAAAAATGACATATGGCTCCATACCCACTAGAAATGGTAAAATGAAAAAGAATTAATGTTGGAAAGGATGTAAGACAACGTTTTATATATTGCTGGTTGTAGTATAAAGTGGTAGAACCACTTTGAAAAATAGTGTGGCAGTCTGAGAACATTAAACGTACATCTATCTACCCTATGAATCAGCGATTCCACTCCTAGAAATTTTTATGAGAAAAACAAAAATGTATGTCTAAAAAAAACCTTGCACAAGGATGTTTATATTAATTTTATTCATAATAGCCAAAGACTGGAAATAATCCAGATGTCCATCAACAGGATAATGAATAAATAAGCTGTGGTACCATCATATAATGGAATAGTACTCAGCAACAAAAAATGAGCAATACAAAAAACAACATGGGTAAAACTTAAAAACATTGCACAGAGTGAAAGAAGCCAGACGCAAAAAAGTACATGCTGCATAATTCTATTGTTATGAAACCCTAGAGTAGTCAAATTCAATTTGGGTGATAGAAATCAGACCCTGGTTACTTGAAGGTGGGGCAGGATAAGCACAGACTGGAAAAGCATAAGGAAGCTTTTTGGGGGTGATAGAAATATACCGGGTGCTGATAGGGATGGGGCTATACATGGGTATGCATTCATGAGAACTGGTAAAACTGTACACATAAAATCTCTGTACTTCATTGTATGTAAGTTATGCCTCATAAAACAATTTTTAAAAATAACATAAGTATGTATTATTCCTTCTTTTTGTTCCTTGTTCCTAAATAAAGTCCCCACTTCAGTCAAACAGATTCTTCCCACTCCAAAATCAATGCAACAACTACAGTTTAAAGGCCTTTAATTACAAATCCTGTTATAGATTTATGAAAATCTAATTGGATCATATCCACTTGTTCCCCCTCAGAATAGCTGGCAACTTATCTTCATGATCAGAAGAGTGGGGAACTACAGTATTTCCACCCTTTATATTTTATACTTAGGCACATTTTTCACACACAACTTAAGAATATACAAATAGCTCTCTTATCTGAAGGAATTCTAAGTGTTTTACAAACCTTCAAAACAGATTTTTAAACTATCTAATATTTTACAGGAGGAACATTTCATGCAGACTAAAGTGCAGCGACATCTGGCCTGCAACATGGCAGCTGTTTAACAGCCATGACACCTCACAAAAGTTTAGGACAGGAAGCAAAGAATTCTACAGCCAACTGAGGCGAAGACGAGGAAGGCTGCAAAAGCAGGAGGCTGCAATGGCTTGGGCTGGAGCACTGCCAGCACGATGTGGTTAACACCTCCATCGTAATGAAAAGCACAAGTGTCATTAGTGGTCAGAGCTTCATCTCGCAGAGGGCACGTCCCACAGCACGGTACCTTTTCCTTCCATCAAGAGCACTGGTTTATTTCTAATACAACAGGAAAAAAAGTTCCCTCTAGCCATGCCCCAACCATTCCATGCTGAGGTCCCCTTTCCAGGTACAATACTGCACATGAGCTTAGCTGTGCAGAAATTTTACAAAAAGTCTTTATCCTGATGTCATAAGGTCAAACCAACACTTAGTTTGATATATTTCATCACAAGCAAAGAGAACAGAGAAAACAGTGATGTGGGTGATGGGAGTACAGACAAACACATTGCCATCCAAAGACTCACTCTCCTTCTAGAGTTTTTTGAAAACTTTTGTTTTGCCAAATTAAAGAAGAAAATTTTGAGTGTTTTTCTTCCCCCTGTGATAGCCTTCAAGTATCTACCTGATGGGAAGCTCAGTTTAGTTTTTGTTGAACCTGGAGAAGAATTCTAGATGCAGAAGAGATAAAGGATCACAGACCTCTTCATGTGCTTTCGGCCATTTTGTGCCCATGAAACCTTCTTGTAAGAAAGGTATGAACGTGCCCATAAATAATCATCACATCTTGGCCCCAGCTCCCTGGAAACACAGATCCTCCTTCATTTAACTCCAAATTGTTCTGGATACTAGACCTCAAATCATTTTTTTCCATATACAAAAACTAAACCAAATCACTCATCCTTCCAGCAACTCCCCATCATTTCTCCCCTTGCATAAGGATTTGTGCCTTGAATTCAATGCTTCCCCCTTGATAATCACACACTCATTATTTGAAAGGCCAGTTGAAGATAACCCAGTGCCCAGAGTTCCACTCCCACAAAAGGTGCATTCTACCCTTTCACAATGCATATAAAGCATAGTGACACCTCCTGGATACCAAGGGATACAAGAGACTCCAACCTTGTAAATTCATTCATCATTATCAAAGGACAACTTCTTTCCTTCTTCCACTCTAACCAAAGGGCAAAGCAGATCAAAGATAGAATTCTAACTGAGGCTGGAATTAGATTTATCTATTACTGCTTGGATCTGAGCATTATGGGTATATGCTGGGGTGGGGTGGGGACAGTGTTTGGGGATTGCTGAGGTTGATGGCAAAGGAGAGAGATGGTTCCAGTTAAATTCTGTGCCATCAGGTGAAATAATATATAAGTCAATAATCACTGCTCTCAAGCCCAAAGAACTTTGCTAGGTTGTAGATGACGGGGGGTTGGGAGTGGGGAGCGGTCAATTACAAAGAGATAACTCACCACAGTGGGCAGTAAATACACAGAAGGGAAAATGACTTGTGCAACAATGCTATTGCGATTTGGCTTTGGAGACTCAGATGCAACAAACATCTGTGGGCAATGATTAGATGCCAGATACCATGCCTGGAGAGTCAGCATATGTCTTTCTTCAAACCTCTCAACATCCTTGTAAAGGTAAGAGTATACTCTAACTTTTACAGATAAGGAAGGAAGGTTGGGCATATAAAGTGATTTGTTGGGGCACCTGGGTGGTTCAGTGGGTTAAGCCTCTGCCTTCGGCTCAGGTCATGATCTCAGGGTCCTGGGATCGAACCCCGCATTGGGCTCTCTGTTCGATGGGGAGCCTGCTTCCCCCCGCCCCTGCTGCCTGCCTCTCTGCCCACCTGTGATCTCTCTCTCCCTGTCAAATAAATAAAATTCTTAAAAGGAAAAAAAAAAAAGTAAGAAATGGAGCCTAAAGAGATTTAGTCCATTTTAAAGTGATTTGTCCAAAGTCACCCAGATTGTTACTACCAAGGTAAATCCTCTATGTTCAAATCTCTTAGTTCTCCATCTGTATATTATGCTGTCTTTTCCTGCTGCCACTCTGTACTAATGTAATCTTATTGGATATGAAACATAAGCCAGGATTTTAAAGATGTGAAAATTTCACTGAGGAATGGAAGAGAGAAGGCATTTTAGGTAAGCAGACTCTGACTGCCATGAAAAGCCTAAACAAAAGGTGAGTTTAATGGGTTAAGAGGAAACTTGCTTTAAAAAAAGAGGATTACATAGAAAAGAAGGGGACTCGCTTGGGCTCTCTGCCCAGTGGGGAGCCTGCTTCCCCCTCTCTCTCTACCTGCCTCTCTGCCTACTTGTGATCTCTGTCAAATAAATAAATAAAATCTTTTTTAAAAAATGCCATAAAAAAAAAAAAAGAAAAGAAGGGGACTGACTCTCCAAAGACAAGCCTTGGCCAAATCATGGAAGAATTCTACCATTAATCTTAAAGAGTTTTACCTTATTCTCTTTATAGTGGGAAGCCACTATAGTTCTCTGAATGACATTATGGAATCCACTTTAAAGAAATGTAATCTGGCATAGGGTATGATAGATTAGTGGAGAAAGAATAAAGCAGAGAAGTCAATCTGAGATAGTCATTGTAATATTGCAGATGAGGAGAGGTAAACTAAGAAGGGAAAGAAAGAGAAATATGAAAACAACTTCTGGCACATGGTGGACAGTACTCAGTAAATATTTATAGAAAGACAGAGCAGGGGGGACAAAAGCAGTGCAGGAGAAAGTCATGAGAACTTGTTAACTCACTACTACTGAAAATAAGAAAAAAGGTATATCAAATGTCACTCTAAGGTAAGGCCCAGATGACCTTGAGAATCGTAGTACTATTAGTAGCAGTAGAAATTAGAAATTTTAGCAGAAATAGAAGTTATTCTATTTCTAGTAGAAATATTATTAGTAGAAATAGATAATTTAGGAGAAATGAACCTAATTTAAGAAAGAAAAATGACAGATTATATATACCAAATCTGAGACTTTAAGACACCATGGGAAAATGTTTACCCAGGAGAGAGATCAGGCTTCAGATTTAGATTTGACCATCATCTCCATAGAGGTGGAGTTAAAGCAGGAAACAAAGTCACCAAAGAAAATTTCACTGTGACAAAAGCTGAGGACTAAGAAGTAGACTTAAACACGCATGTGCACGTGCATGCGAACACACACACACACACACACACACACCCCTCCCACAGGTGCAAAACAGTATCAAACACTGCATGCAAATCAAGCAAACTAAGGCTGGGAAAAGATAATTGGATTATTTGCAATTGGGGGGGCGTCACATGGTGATCTTCAACAGTTCAGGTTCAGGCAAATTATCAGAGAAAAAGGGAGATTTCAGAGAACTAATCAGAGTGCGGATTGAAAAGTAAAGGCTGGGGCGCCTGGGTGGCTCAGTGGGTTAAAGCCTCTGCCTTCAGCTCAGGTCATGATCTCAGGGTCCTGAGATTGACCTGAGCATCGGCATTGGGCTCTCTGCTTAGCAGGGAGCCTGCTTCCCCCCCTCTCTCTCTCTGCCTGCCTCTCTGCCTATTTGTGATCTCTGTCTGCCAAGTAAATAAATAAAATCTTAAAAAGAATAAAAGAAAAGTGAAGGCTGTGGGACAGACAACATATTTGAAATGACTGGAAGTGAAAGAAAAAAAAAACAGAACTTCATATTATGTGCTAAGCTTAATGTACCTGAGAGAACTTTAACTTTCTCAGTTCATTTTTTTAAATTTTTATTTTTATGGTAAAATTCTATTATAAAGCACCACTATACTATAATCTGAATCAGGCCATACCATGGGTCAAATCGTGTCCCCTGTGTGCATGGCGTTATGTAGGATATCAGTCTCAATACACCAGAGAAAGCATATGCGTATTATCCTTGTCCATTCCACTCCTATCTATGTTATTACAAGGTTGAACTGTAATTTGAATTTATAACACTAATGTTGCTTCATTGGGACTTTAATATACTTACTATTTGAAATAAATCACCCCATTTCTCTAATCACCCTCTATTGACAACTTCACTAATTTCGTGAGATGATCATGTTGGACTGTGAAAAACATACTGAAGTAAGATTTATGTTTAAATCCAGATGTTTAGACATATTAAACCACTATGGAGACTGATGATTTATTTTCTCTCACTATAGGTCAGAGCATATGGCTTAGAGAACACTTAAGAGAAGTGGGCTAATGTACTCATATTTCACTACTGGAACCTCTGGTTCTAAACTGAGCAAGTTTACCAATGAAATAAGCTTGATGGCTGTATACAAAACTCTAGTCAATATTCTTCATTTCACATCAAGTTCTTTGCCTATCTGCTTCCAAGGGGAAAACCAAGTGCTATCAACAAGGGTTTATCAATACATAGCCACTTAAAACCCAGACCTTGAGTATATGAATTCTTTTAGTCCACGTTAGTAAAAGGAATAAAGACGCAATAGACTGGATCTTTACATTTTCCCTCTCATTGAAAAAACTACTAAAAGAAAAGGCACTTTGCAACTTGTCAAGTGCCCAGGCAAGGAAACAACTGTAGCCAAAGGAACATAACCATCCAATCCTCTGAGTATTTACTAAAGACCTGTTGATAGTACTACTGGTAGTTTATATACTTCAGTCATGTTCTAGATTATGATCTAGGGTCTAGATAATGAAAAAAATGACATAAAGTTAAATCTAAAAATCCTGGATATTATATTCCATCAAGTTATAGCTATAATTCATTACCAGAAAACATAGAGAATGATCAAAACCAAGAATTAGCAAATATTTTTCTATAAAGATTCAGTAAATATTTTAGGCTTTGCGGCCATATGGTCTTTGTAGCAATGACTTAATTCTGCCTTTGTAGTTCAAATTACCCATAGGGAAAATGTAGAACAAGGAGTGTGGCTATGTCTCAATAAAACTTTATTTAAAAAAACAGGTAGTTGGGGTGCCTGGGTGGCTCAGTGGGTTAAAGCCTCTGCCTTCAGCTCAGGTCATGATCTCAGGGTCTTGGAATTGAGCCTCGCATCAGGCTCTCTGCTGAGAGCCTGCTTCCCTGCCCCCTCTCTGCCTACTTGTGATCTCTGTCTGTCAAATAAATAAATAAAATCTTAAAAAAAAAAAAAAGGTAGCAAAAGGAACTGCTTGATGATGACAACAACAAAAACTCAATGATGGAGTATGTCAGAGGGATATGGAAACCAACTGGAAGAGCTCCTAATGGCCAAAGCCAGAATGATTTGAACACTGAAACAGATAAAGTAGTACTGGATTATACCAAAATAATAAAATAAATATTCATATATTGATACTGATATTAATAAATGATAAGTAAATAAATAAATGGAAGAGAAGAGGCAAATCTCTCATGCAGAAGAATACTATGTTCTCATAAATGCCCAATTCCTTAACTGTGGACTGTGTGTGCATAAGACTTTCTTCCACAAAGTATAGTATTGAAAGAGGAGAAAAGGGTAACATCATGGTGGAGAAATCTGACAAACACTACCTCAGCCAGGTGATCAAGTTGACATCAATAGTAAGTCATGTTGGTAATACATACAGTTGATATGATACAATGAGAATGGCACTTTACTGCTGTGGTTTTCTTCCCAAAACTTGTCTAATCATGAGAAAAATATCAGGCAACCCCCCAAAAAAAGACAGTCTAAAAAAATACCTGACTAGCACTACTCTAAACTGTTAAGGTTATGAAAAAACAAAGGGAACTCTGAAAAAGAAGAACCTAAAAAAGGCTTGATGACTAAATGTAATATGGTATCCTGGATGTTATCTTGAACAGAAAAAGAACCCATGCAAAAAATAAAGAAATGTGAATAAAGTATGCACTTTTTTAGTTAATTTAAAATAATAATAAGAAGAACTGGCAGACCAGATTTGGCCCTGATTAACCTGGGTTAACTGTTGAATTCACTATAGATCATGATGGTCTCCCACACCACAAATCAAAACATAGAAATAGATGACAATGACAGCAGGGCCTTTAGATACTCCCCAATCTAGCCCCCTCTTTTACAGCTGAGAAAACAGGAGCAGAGAGGTGAAGTGTCTTACCCAGAGCTGACCAGCCTGTAATGCAATGCAAATGAAGCTAGGATTTGGGGGTCTAATTTCATAGGTAATGCTCTTTAAGGTATACTATGCTGCTGCCCTCTGCCCCTCCCCTATATACATACATAGGGAAGTCACTACAGAAACAAAGGAACACTTGGGCAATTCATCTGACTTGTGTCCTCCAAAGAAGAAAATCCTACTGTGCTTTCGGTTTTCTTCCCAGGTAATATTTTTTTCCCTAAATTCCTGCAACTGAAAGCTAGAGTCCAAGAAGCACCAGGACCCAGAAAGACTGACTCCTCACTGCTTTCCATCTCCTGACCTTGTTTACATGTGTTTGTCTGCAATAGTTTTAATGGAATCAGAGAAAACGAGTGCTTTAATTTCCCAATAAAGTCTGTGCCGCAGTATGAGTCATTGTTTTCTTTTTTTTACACTACCCAGGGTAAAGCCTTCTGGTTTTAATAACTAATACTGCTGAGTTCAATAAAAAGCACTTAATTTAATTTAATCCAAACCTTGATCAATGCCAGCTTCCCCTGGAATTTTATCTTTGTTTTAATTTGAGTCTCCATGTTCAGAAAAACGAGAGGCCAAGAGGAAAGGAGCAGAAGTCAATTAGCTTGTAGGCTTGTTTCTAGGCAAAGGACATGAAAATACAAGATTGACAGGTAAACCACAAGACTCTAATATTTCTGCCCTGCTAGACCAAATTTTCCTGGCAGAATCAGTGTTTTCTTTAGTCCTGAATAAAGAAACTTAACAATTCACAGCCCCATTTGGAAAATGTTTTTTAAATAAAATATCCCAAAGCCAATTAGTATCAGATTTCTATGCTAGAAGTATATTGTCTTTAATGTGTTAATAGTAGAGAGATATGCTACTGTAAAATTAGATACAGAAAGCCTCCCGAGTCAGTCTATCTGAACACTAAAACAGCCAGGCTGAGTGCTTGGAGACTGGAATGGAAATACAATGAAGCAATCCTGAGGACAGTTTGATAAGCTTTTCTTAAATTGGTCCCTTTATTACTCTCATAGAATTCAGTCCTGTATCTGAAAACATGCATCATTTTAGAAGAATTGCTGCTGATACCACTTCCTTAGCTTATACCTGAAAGTTCTGTTGCCCTGTCAAATGTGAACCAAAAACTTCTTGAGGGTTGGGGGGAATTGTGAAAATCTGCATTTTGGTTCAATGATGTAGTTTTTCAGTGTAAATGCTTTTAGAGATAATCTGAAGGATCTTAAAATAGTTACAGGCACCAAGGCCAGCTTTCAACATCCTCCCAGAGCATGGTTACTGGCACCACATATCCTTGCTACCATCCTGAAGTACTGACTATACAGTGGACCACAGGGACAACGCAGTCAGTCTCCTGCAGAATTCCAAACTTCAGTTCCTGTAACACCTGGTTTCTCCACAGGGGTTTTGTGTCCAAACCTGATCCAACTACAATTCACAGACTATAGAATGTTGACTCTGGAAGGAGATCAATAGAACTTCTAAGCCAGAGATTCACATGTATATGGATTTCATAGACCAGTAACCTTTCAAAAAAATAATTATTGAGGACACCAAAACAGGGTTGCTCATTATCTTATAGTCGTTTGCTTTAGCAAAATAAAGACATTTAAAATAGCAACTACCAGGGCGACTGGGTAGTTCAGTTGGTTAAGCATCTGCCTTTAGCTCAGGTCATAGCTTGGGGTCCTGAGATTAAGCCCCACTTTTGGCTCCTTTGCTCAGCAGGGAGTCTGCTTCTCCATCTCTCTCTGCCCCTCCCCCCATTTGTGCTCTATCTCGCAAATGAATAAATAAAACCTTTAAAATGAAATAAAATAAAATATCAATTATCAGCAACATTTCCTAATGTTATACACATTTAAATGACAAAAATGTGGGGAGTGCATAAACTTGGAACTTAAAAATTAAATAAACAATAGCCTCATTAAAACTCCCCACATTTTTCTTATACTGTCATTTCATCCTAAATCGCAAAAAATTTTGTCAAAGACTGGCATTCATCTATAGACCATTGTTTGGAAAACAACCAGCTAGCCCAACACTTTTACTTTATTTATTAGAACACTGACTTTCTGAGAGATGAAGAAACTTGCTCAAAGAAATCGAATGAACTGATGGCAGAGCTTAGACTAGAACCCAGAAGTCTAAATTCTAAGTATGTTGCTTTTGCACTGATAGAAGATTATCTCATTTGCTGAACAAACATTTCATGATCCCTGAATACATGCTTACAGAAAGTTAAAAAAGAGACCTCTTCGTAAATCAGCATGAAATAGAGAAATGAATAGAAGCTTGGAGAAAAAAAATCCAAAACTCAGTGAGATTTTTGGGGGAATGAGATACTTTACTCTGTTTAAAGAGGACATCAAAAGATACTTGTCAATACTGAAAGTAACAAACAAAAATGTAAAGTAACAATCATTTTGGAAAGTCAGAAGACTGGGAAGGAAAATAAATATGTTTATTAGCTATTACCTTCAAAATCTGTAAGCACAAAATACTAGAAAAAGTGCATAGAGCATACTCTTGAAGAAAAATAACTATGGAATCAATCTGTTTAGGAATCTTCATCTTCCCTTGGAAACAGGAATACTGTTAACAATATACCTACCAAGCTTGGGAAAAAGCCAACCTATGAATTGCAGTCTTATGGAAGAGGAATTAGATTTGACTCCTCTTATTCTAGAGAGCGGAACTACCACCAATGGGCAGAAATTTTAAGAGATGCAGATATTGCTAAAGGTGAGAACTTTTTTTAAAAAGGCATAGCTTTCTAAGTCTGTTCAAGGATGACTGGACCACCTCATGGTATGCCCTATCTTATAAGTACATTGAGCAAAACCTGGTTAACGATTTGGCAAGGTCATTGCAAAGGGAAAATCAAGCAAGGCTTGGACAGGAGATTGGCATAGATGACCTCTAAGAAGCTATCCAACTCTAAGAACCTAGGATTCTTTAATCATCCCAACCCCTACCATTGAAGAAGGAGCAAAAAATTGGTCAAATATTTCAAAATAAACATAAAACCTTCATGAGGATGAATGCTAATTGCACAATTTCAGAATACTGACAACTCAACAATCATCAGTCATGCCTGGATGAGCTACTATTAGGATTGGGAATCTGGACTCTTAATGTAAAATGCTCTTTCTTCAATACAATGTTACTTTAAAGCCATTTTGATACATGTTTTCATACACATTTCTAAGTATCTGCTTCATGCCAGGCACTGTGCTTAGGTGTTGTCCTAAAATAAGCATACCCGATATTATGTGGAATGAAGCCTCTTTAATTTTTAAAAATCTTCCTCCCTAGCAAAGGATGAGTCATTCCTAGTGAGGAGGAAAAGTAGATGGAATAGGCACCTACATAATCACTTCCCTCCTTTGGACTTCAGTTTCCCTACCTGTGAAATAAGTGGTTTTGACCAGATGATCTCTGTGGTGTTCTCCAGGTATAAAAACTTAGGACTTACAAGACCAACAGGCCAGAAAATAGAGGGCTGGGTTTTTCAGGCTGCCTAGAAACAGAGGTTGCAATCATAAGCAGCCCAAAGTACTTACAGTGGTCCTAAACCTGAAGTTATAGGGGAAGATTTAACATGCCTCCAAACCTCATGGGCAATTCACTCCCTTAGAGCTGTTGGACAACCTCTGGCTAATAAAGATTAAACAAATAAATATAAAAAATGGTTCTATCCAGCATCCTGAGAGGCCAATTTGTTGTTAATGGTGGTGTTTAGGCCCTAAAAGGGTATTAACTTACAGAGTAGTTAAGTCTCCAAACACAGTTAAGATGTACAGGTGCCAAAATTAAGGGCCAAATTACCAATCTGTTTTAAATGATGGTCTGGGAATGCTCAGTATGACAAGTAAAATGTATGACAAATAATATCTTCAATACAAAGAAAAAGTTGCTTGAATTTATTAGAGGAAATGTGGTCCCTCTTGGGACTTCTTTTTTGCCCACTCCCAAAGAGGTGATTTTTCAAAATCGACTTGAAGACACAGCTAATGCAAAATGACCCTTTAAGCACAAAATAAGCTCACTTTTAACTAAAACAGTTTTCATGTCAGCATTTGCCAAAACCTTTGAGAACTTAGAAAGCTCAAGGAAATACACATTCCATTAGTATCAAAACTAGGTACTTCCACGACATGCTAAATGCCTGCATTACTCCACACGTGCAAAAGCTTTAGCCCAGAGGAAAGCTGGCTGCCTCTACTCACCAATAAGTTTAAAGAGTTGCCTTGGCAGCCCTGCTGGATGACAGCAGAATGACTTCCTGTCAAGTAACCTCCATCCTCCAAGGTGACAGGAAATGGGTTTAAACACTGGTAATATCACTAATCAAGTTGAGAGAGCACATGTTCCCAGCCGGCAATTGTGAAGTTTGGTTGCAATGTGTTAGCAGCTTGCTGGGCCATGTGATTCAGCATAATGACAGATGAAAGGAAAGGTCAGATTTACTAAGTGTTGAAGAGGTGTCATCAAGAGTTGCATATTACTTCAAGATGTCCCTGCATCAGAGGCATCTCACATATAGGTAGAAGTCAATTTCTCCTACAGAATTCTTCAGTTTCCCAATTACTTCTATGGAAACTCCCAAATTTATTTCAACACATGAAGAATTGGACTTTCTCTTATTCCTGATTGAGACCAAATACTCCAAAATAATGATCTTATACGATTCTACCTTGATCTTTAAATGCACACATGCATATACTTTCAAATTTTGCCAAATTCACTCTTCTCAAGTTAAAATAGCCACATTTTCCTCAAAAGTTCTTTCTAGTTCCTCCAGTATCTTGATGCTTCAGGAACTGAAATATAATGGCATTTCTATTCCTCAAGAAACCACTCTTTAGTTTTACCTTAAGGAGAGCATGAGGAAATAGGATTTTCTTATATTTATAGGACAGGAAGTCACTTTAGAGATCCTCTCTCAGAGCCTACTCATATTATAGATTCATTTCTTCAGTCACAATTAGTTTTTGAGCACAAACTGTAATTCAGAAATTGTACTAAAGTTACAATAACTAATAGAACCAGACATAGTCCCTGATCTCTTGGAAGCACTTAATTATATAATAGAACATTAAATAATTATCCAAATAAATTTATAACTTATAAATTAAGTATTAATGATTAAATAAATTATTATTCAGTTAATATGTAATTATTAACTGGGGAGGAATAAATAGATATGGAAAGGTAAAGCAATTTCCTAAGGGCCTGATGTGAGTCTTTCCTAAAATACCAGTCTCCTGGTTCCCAGTCCAGTTCTGTTTCACTCTGCATCCCAATGTATTTCACAGGATGCTTCCCGTGGATTGAAAGATGATCTGACATTCCATATCCAAGGCAATCTCACAGAAGCTTCTCTAGAGCAGGATTTTCTAAACTTTTTATCTCGTACCACAACTATAGAATGTTTCATGTTTGCTGAGGCATACCCAGAGGGAAGCACAGGGTGAGTGTATGTTTGTGCTTTAGGAAGCATGGCTGAAGGACACCTCCATCGTGAAGGTGTCTTAAGCTTTTGTGAAGAACACATGAGTACTCTAGTAAAAAGGAGAAGATGGCAGTGCCCACATGGCTTTACTTTGGGAATAAGCTGGCCCCAAAGAAAAAGAGGTAGGTGAAGGGTGGCATTCTACATGATTTTCTAGAGTAACCACCAACTTCTGTCTTAAATACTGGGTGAAAATGATGACTCAGTTTAGCTTAAAAGGCCAAGGAACACAGCATGGACATGACTTGGCAAATCAGAACAACCAGCTATGGCACAGGAGTGTGCTGCTTGGCTAGGAGAGTGTACTCAGGGCCCTCTGAAGCATTATCCCAAAAGTCAGGTAGCTGGATTGAGTAGTCCCAACTCCTCCTCCACTAGCAGAGGAAAAAAGGACACAGAATAAAGAACTCTCAGCTATCTGATCCCTCCATTAAGAGCTTTACAATTTCTTGTAAACTGTAAAACTTTCTCCCATAAATATAACTCCTCTCACAGCTTAGATTTCTGTCTCCACAAGAAAAGCAAGCTGTCCCCAACACTCAATTTACAAACTGTGTCTAATCAATATTTGCTGAATGCACAAATGGTGTACAGGGGATTTTCGAATATTAATAAATAATAAGAACTTATTGAGTATTTAAGTTTGTAATAGATACTGTGTTAAAGCTGGGAATGCATCTATATCACTTAATTCTAATATTCCTATAAGAGAGCTAATATTATTATTCCCATTTCATAGATGAAGGGGAAAAAAGGCAGCTTTAAGAGATTAAATAGCTTATCCAAGGTTACTCAGCTAATAAAAGGCAAGAGCTAAGATTTAAGCATATGTCTGGCACACTTCAAAGCCCATGCTCCTGATCACCATATTTACTGCCACCTTGAGGGTCAAGGCAGGGCAAGATGTAGGGCATCTCACTACAGGGTCCTACTTTCAATTAATTAGGGTACTTTCGGCAGCAAACAAAAGGAAAAAAAGTAGTGGAACACTACACAAATGTATTAACTCACACAAGAAAAGAAGTCTTGAAATAAGGTGTTTTTAGGCTTGATTAATTCAGTGGCTCAGTGATATCTTTACTGATGCAAATCCTTTCCAATTTCTGCTCTGCTAACCTTAAGAGGATTGGCTTTTGTGCTCATGCCTGTCCTTTAATGGTAGCAAAATGGCTGCAGCAGCTGCCAGCATCGCCTCTTCACACAATTGTATCTAAAGAGAGAAAACAGACCATTTTTCTCAGCGCATTTCTTTTAAAAGTGAACAAACCTTTCTCAGAGACCTCCAGTAGACTTCTCTTTTTACTTCCTTGGCCATTGCCAAGCCAATCACTGGTAAAGAGATTAGAATTAACATGATTTACTTAAAGTAATTAAAATCCACCTACACTTGTGGTTGGGAAGGAATCAGCGTCCCCTGAGGCATATAGCTACCTGTCCCTGAACAAAAGTGATGTCCTTTTAGAAAGTAAGAAGGGCAGGAATGGCTGCTAGGTAGAAAACTAATGGTAACTGCCACATTCCCAAATCAAATCATAAGTGAAACTAGAAGCTGTACCAACTGAAGCATCTTCTAACCACTGCCAAATACTAGTTGACAAATGCTTTCAAATCTAGTTATGTATGAAGGAAAAGTGGTAATCAATTCCAATCTTCTAGGCTTTTGGAATGAGAGAAAATTATAGAAGCAACCAAAATAATCAGTTTTCCATCCATTTTATGTCAAAGAAGGAAAACTATGATTTCTTTCCTAGTGTAGAGTCAGACTTTAGAAAAAGAGAAGGATGTAGAAGCCATTCTTCCAATCTCCCCGGCCTTGACTAAAAGACAAAGAAATACATGATGCATCGAGAGCCCAAGATGACTCCTGAATATTATGTTTCAGAATTTCTTCTGTATTAAATCAAGTGGTAACCATTCCTGTCTATTCATTCCTAGAGAATGTTAATCTGGAATTGCCATATCATGTCTCGACCTTTAATTTAGAAATAATAATCTCTTCTTATATAAATAAACAGTTCTGAAATAACATATATGGAAGTTTTTTGTGAATTTGAATTTGCTATGTAAATAGAAAGGTCTGCTCTAAGTTCCAGTTTTAGCCAGGGGCATGACTTACATGGTGGAAATCAATATCATGGGCCCCAGACTATCTGGCTTTTTGACAAAACTTGGTCAGTGTTCTCAGAGCCTGTGGTTAATAGATAAGTGTTCAAAATTTTTCACTCACTCTCCTTCACCTCTGTAAGTCAAGTCTACTTCCCTGCCTCTTGGCCATAGTTTTGGTTGGCCATGTAACTTTCTAAGGCCAACTGAATGAGGCTGAAATGACAATGACCCATCTCTGAACATACACTTTACAAGGTCTTTCATGTTTCCACCTGCTTTCTTGTATTCTACCATCAGGTTAAGACTCAGCTTGGTTCACTAGACCAAAGAGCAGAGACATCTAGGCCAACTGTAGTCTAGATTGGCTAAACTCCAGGAAGCTGACCCTCAGACTTATAAGCAATATTTGCTGTTTAATGCCACTGAACTTTGGAGTCATTTGATACATAACAATAGCAAACCAATACAGTGTTCAAAGTGTAACCATCTCCAGCAGAGAAAACATGTGAATAAACAAATTGGGAAGTCTCCCAAAATAGGGTCCCCTAACATTTCATCCTAGTCAGTTTTTTAAAAAATTATTTGTTTTAGCGAGAAAGAGCAGGAGGTGAGCAAGTGTGTGGACAAGTGGGGGGAGGGACAGAGGAAGAAGCAGACTCCCCATTAAGGAGGACACTGGGATCATGACCTGAGCCAAAGGCAGATGCCCAACCAACTGAACCACTTAGGCATCCCCCAAATCGCTTTCTACTACGAACAACACTCAGGAATGATTTCCAGTGTTTTTCCTCTTTAGGCCATGATTCTAGGAGAATGTATTTTTTCCTTATCAATTCCTTTAGTACCTTTTATCCAAACCTGGCTATCTGCACTGCATATCCATTTGCTCATTTAAGCAAGCTCCTGAAGAATATGGGCTTTGTCTTATATGAATATACCAAGTTTAACAAAGTTACGTAAGACATTGCTGTATGGCCATGTCTTACATAAGACATCGATAAATACCTATTTAACTAAATTCTGATTCTATTTAATTACAATGTCTGATGATCTAGAATAAATGATTTGCAAATCCAAAATCTCACTATCTAAAACAGACTGATAAAGATGAGTGCACTGATAAGACTTTTATAGGCTGTCGCTCCTTTCCTAACTCTACCCTTGCTTTCCTTCCACTCCCACCCCTAAGTCCAGGAAATATTTCATTGCTTTCATGATTACTTAGAAGTAGAGATCTTTCGGGGCACCTGGGTGGCTCAGTGGGTTAAGCCGCTGCCTTCGGCTCAGGTCATGATCTCGGGGTCCTGGGATTGAGTCCCGCATCGGGCTCTCTGCTCAGCAGGGAGGCTGCTTCCCTCTCTCTCTCTCTGCCTGCCTCTCCATCTACTTGTGATTTCTCTCTGTCAAATAAATAAATAAAATCTTTAAAAAAAAAAAAAAAAAAAAAAGAAGTAGAGATCTTTCCTCTCTTATTCTTCAAGACCTATCCCTTAGTTCAGATCAGGCTGCACAGTTGGTGGTCCTAATGTCCACTCATGGACATTTTCCTGTGGGAACCTTTTTGTCCTCCAAGTCTTTTCTGTCTACCTAAAAGTTTTCTCTGTGACTGTCTTCCCCCTACTTCCAAGTGTTCTCTAACAGAGTTGCTACTAATAGGATATGTAATCTTTGTCTTCATCATGATGGTTTAATAGCTAATATGTATCAGCTGTTTACTCCACATCACATATGATATTAAGTGGTTTGTAATGCATGATTTTTTTCATCCTTAAGAGAATCTTGAGAAAGACACTATTATTATCTCTTTTATAGATGAGAAAACATCAACTTAGAATACATATCCAAGGCTTACATAGAGTAAAGATCACTATCAAATCACCCGTTTCTGTAAGTTCACATTTCCCAGCAGCCTTTTTCTAAATCACTATACCTGACATAGTACACATTCTATAGGACACACAATGGATTGCCCATAACTTCTATACATCCTATCCTGAAAGGCTCACTCCCTGAGCCCCAAGGTGTCTGCTTCGGTATTGTTTTCTCCTGCAATAGTAGCAGTCTTCAAATTAACATTGACTTTCCAATGCTTTGTAATCCCAGAAGCATTTTAGGGGTAGAGTCAAGTGTTTGCTTTGAACTGCAAAAGCTCTGTGAGACTTATGAGGACCCTTTTCCTTCAAGCAAGAATGGAGTAAATTCAGTTGAAAAAGGATCATCTCTTGCTGATGTTGGTAACATTAAGTGATCTCTAACCAAGCAAAAAAATTCAGAAGCCTAGCATTAAGTGCACTGAAATGTAAGTAGTTTTTTCTCCCTCATGAAAAAAAGATAATGACATTTACATCACTGAAATATTGTAAAAACCAATGAGACTGCATATAGTAAAATCTTCTTCAAAATTCAGAATATTCATAAAGTGTTACTAATATTCCAAGAATACACAAGTTACTCTTCCAATTAATTAAGTTGACCTGTGAACCATGTGGGTGGTTAAGAGAACCAACCCTTCCTCTCACCCTTGCACAGTCAAAAATATGTGCATAACTTCTAACTCCCCCAAAACTTAACTGTCAATCACTTGTTGTTGACCCAAAAGACTTACCAATAATATACACAATTAACACATATTTTGTATTTTACATATATTATAGGCTGTATTCTTAAAATAAAGCTTAAGAAAATACTATTAAAATCAAAAGGAAGAGAAAAAAACATTAACAGTACAATACTGTATTTACCAAGAAAAATCCATGTGTAAGTGGACCTGCACAATTCAAATCCTTGTTGTACGAGAGTCAACTATATCATCTTCTTAAGACTTTTTCCCTTCTAGGATTCTTCTAGAGTCCAAACACTTGCCTGGGCTCTCTGTTTTACAGTATTCACAAATTTACAGCGTTTTAGAGGTAACACATATTAAAAAACCTTTCTACAATCATTTAATGAACAGAAATACAAGCACACATGACATCAAACAAAACAACCCACAGATCACATCCCAAAGATATCACCTTCAGACCATAAGCACACAATTTTTCAATATTGTGTGATTCCAGCATCTTCACAACCCTGCCAACACTTGCTATTTTCCATTTGAAAATCATTATTATGGATCTCCTATTGAGTATGAAGTTGCATTTCTTTGGGTTTTTTAATTTGCATTTTCTAATGACTAATGACACTGAGCATCTGTTCATGTGTTTGTTTGGCGGAGGAGAGCACTTAACTTCCTGTAGACCAAGCTTATAAATTACTGGTAGTTTTGTGACTTCAAGATTCAAGATCTTAAACAAATTTTTTAAATATCTGTCCTCGCACTCTCTCCCTTTAGATTTGTCATTTCTCAGCTGGAATGGGAAGGTCAGGTAGTTGAGAACTTCCCTTAGGATCTTGACTTTCCCTCAAGCATGACCAGAAAGGGGCTATCCAAAAAGCAAAGAAAGTTGGCAAGATGCCAGAAATCCAAAAAGGTAAACGGCAGACTTGGTAGGGAAGAAGAGTAGGAATAGGGAGAAATTTGGAGCCTAGAAGACTGTGGAAGATTAAATCTGTTATAATCTATCTCTTTTAAGTTTCTATATAACTTTATTAAAGCTTAATATACAATAAACAACAAAATTAAAGTAACAATTTAGGGGCACCTGGGTGGGTGAGTTGGTTGGGCAACTGCCTTCGGCTCAGGTCATGATCCCAGAGTTCCAGGATTGAGTCCCACAGCAGGCTCCCACCTCCACGGGGAGTCTGCTTCTCCCTCTGACCTTCCCCCCTCTCATGCTCTCTCTCTCGCTCACTCTCTCTCAAATAAATAAATAAAATCTTGAAAAAAAATGAAGTACACAATTTGATAAATTTTAAAAACAGGGAACTATCAAAACAATCAAGATAATGAGCATATCCACCACTCCAGAAAGTTTCCTTGTGCCCCTTGATGATCCTACCTTCTTGTATCCAGGCATCCATTCACCTGATTTCTGTTGTTATAAATTAATTTACCTTTTGCACAATTTTACAAAATACAAAAATTTTATATTTAACTTATCTAAATAATTAATTTATCTAATGAGCTTTGTTCCATGTATTTTGAAGCTCTGTTATTAGGTGCATACAAATCTAGGATTGTAATGTTTTCAGGATGAACTGATCCTTTTTATCATTATGTGGTATCTTTGTTTACCCTTGGTAATTTTTTTTTCTCTGAAGTCTGTGTTGTCTAACACTAATGTAACTTCTCCACCTTCTTTTTATTAGTATTTTCACAATATAAATATCTCTACCCTTTTAATTTTTTTGTGGTAAATAAAATACACATAACATAAAATTTATCATTTCTATTATTATTCATTTCTGATCTTTCAAATTTCCTTTTTTCTGATGAACTGATTTTAGAAATTCCTTTAGAAGAGGTTTCTTAGAAATGAATTATTTTAGTTTGTCTGAGAACATCTTTATTTCACCTTAGTTCTGAAGGATATTATTAGCTGATACAAAATTTGCAGTTGGCAGTTCTTTTCTTTCAACACTTAAAAAATGTTGTTCCAAGGCACCTGGCTGGCTCAGCTGGAAAAGCACGAGACTCTTAATCTCGAGGTTGTGAGCTTGAGCCCCATATTCGCTACAGAGATTACTTAAAAATAAAATCTTTATAAAAAAGTGCTGTTCTTGGGATGCCTGGATGGCTCAGTGGGTTAAGCCTCTGCCTTCGGCTCAGATCACGATCTGCTGAGATCGAGCCCCTCATCGGACACTCTGCTTGGCAGGGAGCCTGCTTCACCCTCTCTCTCTGCCTGACTCTCTTATAATCTTGGACTTGTAATCTCTCTGTCAAATAAATGAATAAAATCTTAAAAAAAAAAAAAAAAGAAAGAAAAGAAAAGTGCTGTTCAACTTCTTTCTGGCCACCATGGTTTCCGGTAAGAAATCTGCAATCATTTAAATTGTTGATTTCCTATAAAGAATACATCATTTTTCTCTGACTGCTTTGAATATTTTTTTCTCTGCTTTTAGTTTTTAGTAGATTATGCATCCAGTGTACATTCCTTGAGTTTATACTATTTAGAATTCCTAAGCTTCTTGAATCTGCAGGATTAGGTCTTTCAACAATTTTGACACATTTCAGACACTATTTCTTTAAATATTTTTCTGTACTCCATTTCTCTTCCTTTCCCTCTGAGACTCAGATGAAGCAAATATTAGACATTTAGTTGTTTCTTTGTTTTTTTAAGATTTTATTTATTTATTTTACAGAGAGAGAGAAAGCGATAAAGAGCACGAGTGGAGAGTATAAGGAGAAGCAGACTCCCTGCTGAGCAGGGAGCTGGAGGTAGGGGCGCTGATCCCAGGACCCTGGGCTCATGACTTGAGCCGAAGGCAGACACTAACCAGCTGAGCCACCTAGGCACCCTAGAATTTTGGTATTGACTCTCAGATTCCTGAAGATCTCTTTAATTATTTTTTCAATTCTTTGTCTCTCTTTTGTTCACATTAGTTTCTCTTGATCTATATTGATCTCTTGATCTAACATTCACTGACACTTTCATCTGTCATCTTCACCCTGCTATTAAGCCTCTGCAATGCATTTTTTATTTCACTGATTATACTTTCAGTTCTAAAATTTCCATTTGCTTCTGCTTTATATTTTCTATTTCTTTACTGTGACAGTCTCTATTTCCATTTGTTGTGTCCACCTTTGCTTGTGGTAGCATTATTAATACTACCTAATAGTCTTTGTTAGGTAATTCCAACATCCATATCATCTTATCATCTGCATCTGTTATTTTTTCCAATGCAAGCTGAGATTTTCCTGGTTATTTGTATGCCATGTAATTTTGGATATATCCTGGGCATTTTGAATTGTATGATATAAGACTCTGGGTCTTATTCAGTCCTATGGAGAATGTTGGTATTTTTGTTTTAGTAGGCAATCAAGTCAATGAGTTCAAGGCCTTAAGTTCAAATCAGTCCTCCTTGGGTTAAGATTTCAATAAAAGTTCTAATTTCAAAGTCTTTACAGTGCTATTTCAATATATTCTGCATTTGTGCCCCACAGTGACCAGTATCAAACTGGATTCATGGTCTAGCTCTTAGTTCAGTTCTCAAAGTTTTTAATACGGTGTGTAGGATCAGACTCATGCATGCCCAGCTCAGGGACAAGCCTTGATACACCATAAATAATTCAGTCACTCCTCTGAGTTCCTCCCTTTTGGAACCATTTTGATTCTTTTGATGTCTTTTTTTTTAGTGTTGTTAAGCAGGACCAAAACAACCTTTAACCTAATACTGATCTTACCTCATTAATGAAGTAATACCCTTCTGAGTAACTTATCCAATGTCTCATTAATTATGAGGTTTTTCACTATGGCTGGTGAGAATATGAACTATTACCAGACCTGTGTAACCCCAGAGATTGCTCCTTCTGATTCTTTTTGGTAGACACTCCCTGGCCTTTGACAATTTCAATTCATACATATGCTGGTCAGTAGTCAACTGAAAACTCACTAGGGACCCTCTGAATATCTCTGAAGCTTTCTTTGTGCACAGATATGAACTCTAACCACCTCTGCCTTCCTGGAATCCTAGTTCAACCTCATCTCAGGAAAACCAGTGGACTTAGCTTTGGTTTCCGCTCCTTCCACTGAAGTCTGAAAACTCTGCAAATAGTAAAATGGCATAACTGCAGAACTTATCTCATTTGTTTCCCTTTCTGAGAGATCACTGTCCTAAGTTGCCTGATGTGCTCTTCAAAGATTTAATTTTGCCCAGTACTGAAGATGTTTCAGGTGGGAAATTAAATGTAGTCCCTATTCCTCCTTCTCAGTCAGAAGCAGAGGTCCCTAGTCTCTTTTGAGAGCAAGCTCCAGGTCTGACCTTGCAAAACAGTGATTTGTAGATGAAGATTAAAAATAACAGTGAATTAAAGCCAGAGTTTTGGGCATCGAGGTAACATGGGTTTCAAGTACTATATAACAGCAAAAATAAGGTGAAGTCACAAAGGAAGATAGAGTTAAGTCCGTTATGGTAGCTGAGATCAGCAAAGATTTGGGAAAAAATAGAAGATAAGAAAGCATGGACTTTCAATGAGAAAATGTGGATTAATGACCTGGAAAACATCCTCACTAAAATGATTGCCCTGTGAGGGCAGGGACTTTGTCCTAGTCACTATTGTACGAGCTAGCCACCCTTCTAAGTATCTATAAAGACATACATTTATATTGAATAAGCATTTGCTGAATTAATACAGTTGAGTCTGACCTTTCATTCTCTCTTCTTGAATAAATGAAAATGGAGGAATGAGAGTTATGTGCAAAAGACCTACTTGGTTTCACTTGAAAGCTAGTTTTTGTTTAATGTGAGCAGCTGAAAGGAGAAATAAGATTGTGTTTAACAAGAAGGAATTTGCCTGTAATAAAACAAAAAGCCTTAGAAGACTTCGTCCTTTACCCTTCTTAGCCTCCCAAGGCTTAATTTCTTGAGTGTTCCTGAATTATGAGATGAGCTCAGAAATAGCACAGTCAAATTTTCCCCTTTTTTTGTTCTAAAGTCACATTACCAAGGAGACTAATATACTATTTACTCCTAAGTAGTCTAGTTCTTTGAAATTTCCATATCAAATACATGAAACCATTGTGTTAGGAATAAAAGTAGATTAATATATAATAAAAGGCACACATATGAACATTAATACCAAGTGATTTTTAAATGTGAAGAATTTTCTGTGTGGGTGGACCCATGTCAATTGTTCCGGTTTTTCTACTCCAATAGTTATTTCGTATAACTTTATGTAATACCTCCTGAGAATCTAAATTTCTACACTATGTCCTAAAGAAATGAAAAAAATCATTCAGAAAGTCTCTATCTCAAGGAGTTTATAAATACTCAAAAATCTATACTACACAGCAAAGAGAATTACCCTCTCTCTGACAGACAAATTCCTTCTAATTCAGTGGAAGTAAGAGGAGACTTCATGGAAGGAGATACACAGCTGGGATTTTAAAAAATGCCTAAAACTTCTGTAGGCCAGAATGAAGGAAGAATGAGGGAGAATTCTAAGTAGAGTGAGGTATAGAAAGGAAAAGATACAATTAGTTGTAGGAATCAAGAAACAAGACATTTTTTATAATACTTCGATTTTTTTATAGAGTGCTCCTGGGGGGCAAAACAGGGAAGATTGTGAAAGTCCACAAATACAAAGATGAACAATTTATAATTAAGTTAGTAGGTCCATCTCTAAGGTAAATGTGACATATTAGCAATGAAAAGGAAATAGGCGCAGCACTTTTTAGGCTTATGGAGAATGCCAGAAGTTCAAATATGGCAAGCTATTAGTCTGTGATTTTTGTTCCCAGGATTTGCACTACCTTATTAAGTATGAGAGCAATCACAACATTCGC
Organism: Mustela erminea; assembly: GCF_009829155.1. Lineage (NCBI taxonomy): Eukaryota > Metazoa > Chordata > Mammalia > Carnivora > Mustelidae > Mustela > Mustela erminea. The sequence continues at coordinate 63,176,445 of NC_045627.1, forward strand.
AAAATATGCACGAATCAACCTAGGCTTTTAGCCTTAGTTTGAATGTCTGCATCAATCACACCACATATATCTGGCTCAAGTATAAGCACAATAATCTTAATCTCCACTTGCCACTTCATAAATAAGACATTTTAAAGGTGTTTTTTATAGATACTGCTGAATGTTTGAAGCACATCATAAGAAAGTGAGAAACAGCTGTTGTATCTAGATTCAACAGACACATATTTGCACATAGGGCAATGTTTAGAAAATGTCTTCAACCTGTTCTCTTTTGAGATCATGAGGTCTCCCTTCTGTTCACCCACAGCTTGAGAAAAGAGGCAGAGTGAAAAAAAATCAGCACATAAGAAACTGTGGGTCTACAAAAGCAGAAATATACACCACTATTCAATCATTAAAAATCAACAATCTATTTAAAAGGTATTAAAAGATAGAAACTTACCAGTTATAAAATAAATAAGATGTGGGAATATAATATACAGCACCAGGAATATAGTTAATAATATGTAACAACTTTGTATGATGACAGTTGGTAGCTAGATTTATGATATTCATTTCATATATATAAATGTTGAATTGCTATGTTGTATACCTAAAACTAACATAATATGGTTTGTAAACTACGCTTCAATAAGAAAATAAATAATATTCAAAGTGAGTATCATGGAATCTTAAGGACTCTATTTAAGTACTTCAGGATAACACACACACACACACCCATCTCTTTAAAATTCATGTTTATCTATTTTAATATTTATTTTATTCCTCTACCTTTTCAAAGATTTTAAAGGTCCTATAGTGGATAAATACTTTTTGATGTAGAATTGTATTATGTAATTTAATTTTTCTAGTGCTACTGTAACAAATCACCACAAATTAAGTGGCTTAAACAGTACAAATTTATTGTATTATTGGAACTAAGAGGTATGCAATGGGTCTTACTGAGCTAAAATTAAGGTGTTGACAGTGCTGCAATCCTGTCTGAAGGCTCTAGAAGAGAATAATTTCCTTGCCTTTTCCAGTTTCTAGAGACTTCTCACATTCCTTGGCTCATGATCCCCTTCTCCTCCACCTTTAAAACAAACAACAGATTGAGTCCTTCTCATATCACATCTAAGCTCTCTAGCTTAGTCTTCTGCTCTGGTCTTCCATTCTTAAAGGTCCCTGTAATTACATAGGCTCCATCCGGGTAATTCAGAATAATTACCTGATTAGCAACTTTTATTCCATCTACAACCTAAATTCCCCTTTGCCATATATGGTGACATATTCACAGTTCAAGGGAACTCAGCAGTAAAATATACAAGCAATCCAAATAGACAATGAACAAAGTACATAAAAGATATATGGATATCAAATAAGCACCTAACTTGCCATTAAAAAAATGGAAATTAAGACCATGATGATATCACTACATACCTATCAGAACAACTAAAATGAAAATAGTGACAATACTGTATGCTGGCAAGAATGCAAAGAAACAATACTAGTAAGAATATAAAATGGAATAATCACTCTGAAAAGTTGTTTGGAAGGTCTTAAAAAAATCAAATATACACTCACCATACCATTCAGCAATCACATTTGTGGGCATTTATCCCAGAATGAAAACTATCCACATAAAAATCTGTACATAATTATTATTACACAAATTGTAATAGCCCCAAACTGGAAATGACCAGAATGTGCTGTAATAGATGAATAATTAAGCAAACTGTGGTACAAAATGATGGGGGTAGGACTATAAAGGGGTAACACAAGAAGATCTTTGTGGTGATGAAATAGTTATGTAACTTGCTTGTGGAGACAGTTACATAAATCTACCCATGTGACAAAATGACACTGAAGTCTATACACACTTCATTTCCTGGCTTTGATGTTGTACTACGGTTATGCAAGATATGTTAACGTGGGAAACTAGATGAAGGATATCCAGGACATCCCTGTACTAATCTTTGTTACTACCTGTATCCCATTAATCACTCAAATGTTCTCAGTTGGGAGGGAGACAAACCATAAGTGACTCTTACATCTCACAAAACAAACTGAGGGTTGCTGGGGGGAGGGGGGTTGGGAGAAGGGGGTGGGATTATGGACATTGGGGAGGGTATGTGCTTTGGTGAGTGCTGTGAAGTGTGTAAACCTGGTGATTCACAGACCTGTACCCCTGGGGATAAAAATATATGTTTATAAAAAAAATTTTAAAAAAATTTTTAAAAGTCAAATCATATTATAAATTCAAAATCCCCTACCAACTGCCTCCCTCGTTCATTCAATTACTTTTCTACGTTACAAAAAGCATAAAATGATGTTAGACTTGAAAAGAAATCAACTAATCCAGAAGTTACAAACTGGAAGTCCATGCACTGGATATGGACAACAGACTTGCTTTAATTGGTGTTAACAGCATCATTTTTTTTTTTTTAATTTCAAAGTCCTTGGAGGGAGACTATGAGCTCTAGTTGATCAGTTTCCACTCCTTTATAATCTTATACTCTGTGCTCCATTCATTTAAACTCCTGTCTAGGGGCACCTGGATGGCTCAGATGGTTAAAAGTGTCTGTCTTTGGCTCAGGTCATGATTTCCAGGTCCTGGGATCGAGGTCACATCGGGCTTCCAGCTCACACGGAATCTGCTTCCCCTTCTCCTTCTGCCTCTCCGCTGATTGTGGTCTCTCTCTCTCAAATGAATAAATAAAATCTTTAAGATAAATAAATAGGTACATAAATAGATAAATTCCTGTCTAATCCTTAAAGGCATGTGAGTTTGCCACTCTGACTAAACTTTCAAAATAGCATGAAGCAGAGGTCTAAAGTGGCAATATCAAATGTTCAAAGCCATAGGCTTCTGATTACTACTGGTACTCTACACCCACCCTCCCTTGGAATCATTTCACTTTGATTTGATTATGCTCTTGTTCTAACAGTATAAATATCTAGATCTATGTTTTACTTCCTTTCTTGCCTGTCTCTAGTAAGACACCATTAAATATACATATATTTGCCATTTCCCCTCTGAAGCAGTAGGTACTCTGAACGGTGATACTCTGTTTGGTCTTTCTAAATACAGTTTTAACAAAATCATCACATTGCCATAGGCTATGGAAGGCCCAAGCTAGAGAAAAGAGCAAGCTCAGTGGAATGAGCTCTGAGAGTCTTAGAATTAAACAACAGAAGAGAGTTAATGCTAAGAGTGGCAGGAAGAAAAGGAAAGGAAGGAGGATGACTCTTTGATCCAGTAATCTTATTTCTGACCTAGACAAAGTAAAATTGAGTTAGTGCTATACTTGTTATGCTTTAATTATACCTTGTGTGTATTCACATATCCTTAATTATTCTACAAAAATGATTATTAAGTGTAAATGTATACCTCCATCTGTTAAAATCCATAAACTAGATCTAACTGCTCTTAAGTGTAAAATATGTATCTTTCCACAATTTTTTCTATGGTTATATAGGAAGATTATAGATTATATACAAGCATATATGCACATATATACCTTCACATACACTTTTTTGTAAAAATTAGATCATGCTATACAGATGTTCTTCAAATTTATGTTTTCATTTAAAAATATATTACAGGCATATTTCTGTATCAGCTCACGTAGTGCTACTGCATCACATTTAATAGCTATACGCATGTCAACTGAATAGATACACCAAAATTATTTAATCATTTCTCTACTAATGCAGATATACTTATTTCTAGCATTTTGCTTTTTTAACTATGCTACAAAGAAAATATATATTAAGATATTCATAGAATTATTTCTATAAGATATGGTGCCAGATGTAAAATTGTTAGGAATGGGCCTCTTAATTTTTTGCAGTCTATATTCCCACCAGTAATGTCCACTTTCACACATTTCACCAATATTTTGTCTTCTATATTTCACATCCATTTTCTTCAGTCTATTGTTAATCTTTTACTTTCGACAGTATTTTGTAAAACAGACAAATATAATGATGCACTCAAATCTGCCATTTATTTATTTTATTAAGTTTTAAATAGTCTGTTTATACCCAAACTTAGAAAAATATTCTTCCACATTTCCTTAACATTTCTATAGTTGGGAAAGAAGTTATATTTAAACTTTTAATTCATTTAGAATTAATTTTTGTATGTGGCATAAAGTAGGAAAAAAATCTAAATTAAAGTTGTAAAGTCAACTATTCAGCACAATTTATTAAATCTGCATTCCTTAATGATCTGAAATGTCACAACTTTTTTATAAATAATTTCCATATATATTTACTTAAAGACTCATCCTTCTATGCCACTGATCTTTTTCACCTATCCCAATGTTTTAAAAACATTAGCAGTATAATATATTCATTTCCCAAAACTTCTTGTGTACTCTCACATATTTACTATTATAATGAACTTTAAAATCTCAACTTGCCAAATTTCATTCCCTCCAAACCTTTTTGGATTCAGATTATAATTGTATTACTAATGGTGTGACAAACGTATATTATGTGTCACCTGGTATTATGAAAGATAACACAGCATTTGGGAAGAAATAACATTTATTTCTCGCCAGGAATACGGCATGCATCTCTATTTATTCAGATCAAGTTTTATGAACTTGATAAATTTTACCAATTTTCACATTTAGATTTTATGTCTTCTTACTTAAATTTATTTTAATTTAGACCAAGCTATTTTTAATGCTTATACCTAGATATAGTCTAGTTTGAAATTGAAACAATAAGGATAAATCTTTAAAATCATTCAAGTAAAAAAAAAGTTTTATGTGAAGGAACAAAAGTCATATTTCTATTCTATACCAAATGCAAAACAACTATGTATTACAGAATTAATTAAGGGGAAATGATTGTGGCCACAACTTTTTATAAGCCAAGTTACCATTTATGAGTGAAGAAAACAGAAAAATATTCTCAGATATTCGTGGGCTCATACAATAATTCACTCCATTATCCACCCTCAGAAATGCCCTACAGACATATACCTACAGACTGACAGAAGAATGATACAAATTCATAATATGGATAAAGAATCGTGAAAAGAATCTTAAAATATGAAGACAAATGAAGGCTTTCAGCAATAGTTGGTAAAGACATCAGCAAATATTCTCCTCATAAATCAGTTTTAGCAGGTGTAAGTAACAATGCAGAACTGAAAAGAAACTGAACTATCCAGAAGAAACTATGCAGTAACTGAAAAAAGCAACCCTGGAAACGAACAAAGCAAAGAACTACATGAGCTCTTCACAAATCCCTGGCAACAGGCATGCACAGAAGATACCAGAAAGAGCCAGGCAGAACGTGAAGCCAGACGTGTGAACTGTCTGAACTTTGAATACACTCTTCTGCATACAAATTCATCAATAGAAGGTGAAAACCTTAGGGTTGAGGGAACTTAGGCACAATATCTCTGAATCTACTAATGACCTCTAACTTATACAGGTACAAGGCAACCCATTAGAAACTAAAATTTTAAAAATAAAAATAAGAATAAAAAACTAAACAGAAATATCAATAGCTGAACACCATAGAGAAGACACATTCCTCTGTATAAGTACAAGCAAATTACTAAAAACTAACAAAAATAAAGCAAAAAAATAAAACACACAAACTGTTAATGGGGAAAAAATTCAGTCAGAGTTGCTACAATATATTATCTAAAATGTCCAGCTTTTAGGGGTGCCTGGGTGGCTCAGTGGGTTAAGCCTCTGCCTTCGGCTCAGGTCATGATCCCAGGGTACTGGGGTCAAGCCCTGCATTCAGGCTCTCTGCTCAGCAGGGAGCCTGCTTCCCCCTCTCTCTGTCTGCCTCTCTGCCTACTTGTGATCTCTCTCTCTCTGTCAAATAAATAAATCAATAAAATCTTTAAAAAAAATTAAAATTAAAAAATAAAATGTCCAGCTTTTATAGTAATCAAAACAATATGGTACTGGCACAAAAACAGCTACATAGATCAACAGAACAGAATAGGAAGCCCAAAAATAAATGCACACTTATATGATCAATTAATCTGTGATAAAGGAGTCAAGAATATACAATGTGGAAAAAAACAGTCTCTTCAACAAATGGTTGAGAAAACTGGGCACCTACATGCAAAGAATGAAACAAAACCACTTTCTTATACATTCATACACAAAAACAAACTCAAAAAGTTTTAAATACATATTTGTGAGACCTTAAACCATAAAACTCCTAGGCGGTAATTTCTTTGACACTGGCCTTCCCAACATTTTTCTAGACATGCTTCCTTAGGTAAGGGAGACAAAAGAAAACTTAAATTATTGTAACTACATCAAAATAAAAAGATTTTGCACAGCAAAGGAAGCTATTAGAAAAACAAAAAGACAGCCTACCAAATGGGAGAAGATACTTGCAAATGATATATCCAATAAGGTGTTAATACCCTAAATACATAAAGAACTTAGACAATTCAAAACATAAAAAAACCCCAAACCATCCAATTAAAAATGGGAAGAGGACCTGAATAGACATGTGTCCAAAGAAGACAATAGACGAACTACTGACACATGAAAAGATGTTCAACATCTCTAATCATCAGGGAAATGCTAATCAAAACACAGTAAGACCTTATACCTGTCAGAATGGCTAAAATCAAAAACACAAGAAACAACAACTCTCGGCAAGAATGTGGAGAAAATCACGAACTGCTGGTAGGAATGCCAACTGGTGTGGTCACTGAAAAACAGTATAGAGGCTCCTCAAAAAATTAAAAATAGAAATACCATATGATCTAGTAATTTCACTACTGGGTATTTACCCCAAGAAAACAGAAACACTAATTCAAAAAGACATATGTAGCCCTATGTTTATTTTATCATTATTTACAATAGCCTAGATATAGAAGAACCCAAGTGTCCATCGCTAGATAAAGATGTGGGGTGTGTGTGTGGGGGGGGTGTATTACTCTATACCCACTAAAATGTCAATAATTAGACTGACAGTACCAACTGTTGGCAAAGATATGGAGAAACTGTAACTCTCAGACATTGCTGGTAAAAAGGTGAAATGGTAGTCACTTTGGAAAAATTCAGTAATTTCTTAAAAAGTCAAACATATACTAAAATGCTCAAACAGTTCTACTCCTCCTAAGTATCCACACAACAGAAATGAAAGCATATGCCTATACAACAAATATTTATAGTAACTTTTTTTATAGTAACTTTACTCATAACTACAGAAAACTAGAAACAAACCAAATGTGCCTCCATAGATGAATGGATAAATTGTAACAGAATACTATTCAGCAATAAAAAGGAATGAAATGTGATATATTCAAGGAATGGATGAATCTCAAAAAGTATTATGCTAAGTGAAAGAACCCATTTCCGGGACGCCTGGGTGGCTCAGTTGGTTAAGCAGCTGCCTTCGGCTCAGGTCATGATCCCAGCGTCCTGGGATCAAGTCCTATATCAGGCTCCTTGCTCCGCAGGGAGCCTGCTTCTCCCTCTGACTCTGCCTTCCACTCTGTCTGCCTGTGCTCGCGCTGGCTCTCGCTCTCTCTCTCTGACAAATAAATAAATAAAATCTTTAAAAAAAAAAAAGAAAGAAAGAAAGAACCCATTTCCATTCATATGATATTCTGGAAAGGGAAAACTTAAAGAACAGATATCACATGAGAGACAACTAAAGACTGGGATAGGGAGACTGAAAAGGAGCATAAGAGAACTTTTCTGGATGACAGAAATCTCTATCTTGATGGCAGTGGTGGCTCCATGACTATAATTTATAATCATTTGTTAAAATCATTTTTACTGCATGTAAATTATATCTTAATACACTTGACTTTATGAAATTTTAAAATACATGTACTTTTGACCTAGACATCCCACTTTGAGAAATTTATTCCACAGAAATAAATCTACTCTCAGTAAATGAGAATATACATGCTTCTTCATTCTAGCATGGTTTGTAGTGGCAACTTTTTAAACAATACAAATAATAATTATTGATAATTTTATCAAAAATATTTTGACAGTATTTTCAGCAGCAAAAACATTAAAAACCAATCTAGCTCACAATTGGCTATTACTTTAAAATCTATTATAAATACCCTTACTGCAAAAGAAAATCTTTTTTGCTATTCTATTTTTTTTTTTTTGCAGTTCTATTTGTTCTTTCTTTAAAGGTTTTACTTAAATTCCAGTTAGTTAACATACAGTGTAATATTAGTTTCAGGTGTACAATTTAGTGATTCAACACTTGCATATAACACCCAGTGCTCATCACAACAAGTGATGATCGTAATCCCCATCACCTATTTAACCCATTCCTGCACCCACCTCCCCTTTGGTAACCACCAGTTTGTTCTCTATACTCTATAGTTAAGAGTCTGTTTCTTGGTTTGCCTCTCTCTTTTTCTCCCCCTTTGATCATTTCTTTTGTTTCTTAAATTCCACATATGAATGAAATTAAATGGTATTTGTATTTCTCTGACTGACTTACTTCTTTAGTATAATACTCTCTAACTCCATCCCCATCATTGCAAATGGCAAGGTTTCATTCTCTTGATGGCTGAATAACACTCCATTGTGTGTGTGTGTGTGTGTGTGTGTGTGTGCGTGTGTGTGTGTGTATACACACACACACACACATACATACCACATCTTTAGCCATTCACCAGTTAATGGAAATTTGGGCTCGTTCCGTAATTTGGCTATTATTGATAACGCTGCTATCAGGGTGCATGTATCCCTTTGAATTAGTATATTTGTATTCTTTGGGTAAACACCTAGTTGTGTGATTCCTAGATCATACAGTAGTTCTTTTTTTAACTTTTTGAGGAACCTCCATACCATTTTCCAGAGTGGTTGAACCAGTTTGCATTCCCACCAACAGTGTAAGAGGGTTCCCCTTTTTCCAAATGCTCACTAACACCTGCTATTTCCTGTGCTGTTAATTTTAGTCATTCTGACTGGTGTGAAGTGATATCTCATTGTAGCTTGATTTGCACTTCCCTGATGATGAAGGATGTTGAGCATCCTTTCATGTGTTTGTTAGCCATCTGTATTTATTCTTTGGGGAACTGTCTATTCATGTCTTTTCCCCATTTTTAATTGGATTATTTGGTTTTGGGGTGTTGAGTTTTATTGATATGTCATTTGCAAGTATCTTCTCCTATTCTGTAGTTTGCCTTTTAGTTTTGTTGATTTGTTTCTTTTTTTTTAATTTTTTATTTTTTATAAACATATATTTTTATCCCCAGGGGTACAGGTCTGTGAAGAGCTTTTTATTTTGATGAAGTCACAATAATTTGTTTTTACTTTTGTTTCCCTTGCCCCAGGAGACATATCTAGCACAAGTTCCTACCATTTTACTTCTTCATAGTCTGAATTTTTTATATAGCTAACATTTTGAGTTAGGCATCAAAGTATACATCCTACTTGGATTATCCCGTTTATCGTAACACCATTTTGCAGTAGTTACTACTATTATCCTTATTTTACACATAAGGGAACGGATTCTAGAGAAGTGAAGTAAGTTATCCAAAGTCACATAACTAAAAAATGGCAGAGCCAAGATTTGAGACTAGTCTGATTCTAGACTCATGTTCTTAACCATCATTCTTTTCTCTTCGAAACTGACTTTGTGCCTTGATTTACAAACTTTGGAAAAATACTTTATAAAACCAACACACTGAACAACCAACATCCCTTTAAAAAATATTTTGTGGGGAAACATTTGTGGGGGACTTTTCTTATGACCCTGAATGGAAACTTGGGCAGTTCCATGGTTTTTAATTCTCACTCTCAGATAGCAAATGTCTAATCTCAGGTTATCAGACCTTTATACTTCATTCAAACTATATCTACTCCCTGCTAAAAGGGTCACAGAAGGGTAAAGAAAAAGAAAGGAAAGCAATAAAATTCTTATTTAATTAGTACTGCTATAATTTGGCTTCATGCTCTCTGAAGGTGAGAGTGCCTTTACAGATATTTCAAAGCATCATACACACACTCAATGCTGGCAGTCTGTCACATTCATTTCCCTCAACTTGGGAGACTGCACTCTACCCTGGCAGCTCTTTCCTTGGGCTCCCAGGAAAGAGTAAGGTCCACCTTGTTGAGGCCTGTTTGCCTGTCTGTGAACTTCTACTGAACTGAATAAGACATCCCCCATACTGCCCTTGTAGGTATGATCCCATATCTGACCTACTATTCCTTTAAAAATCCTCCTCAAGGGGCACTTGGGTGGCCCAGCCGGTTAAGCATCTAACTCATGATTTTAATTCAGGTCATGATCTTGTGAGTCAGGAGACTGGGCCCTGTGTTGGGCTCTTCATTCAGCAGGAGCCTGCTTGAGATTTTCTCTCTCAAATAAATAAAAATCTTTTTTTAAAAATTCCTCAAATATCTAACAAGATATAATTTAATACCCTCCTTTTAGATGAGGAGTCTTTAAGACTGTGTGGCCAGTTTCTAGGTATAACCTTCTGCACCATGGACTGGTACTCAGCTTTAGTATGTAACTAACACCTATTGTATATTGATGCCTTAGTAGAAACTTCTAATTTAACATGTTGCTCTAATTCCAATCCCATACATTGCAATGTAAAATGTGTAACTCAATCTCCACATAATTCCAAGAGTACACAGGCCAGGGCCTCTCCTCAGCCATCAGACTCTGAAGCAACTATAAGGAAGAGTCTGAGAACTCTAATTCCCGGAATATTTGATTCTCCCTTTAAATATCTTCATTCATTCTCAAAAGGCTGGTTGACCAGAGATAATTTGGTAATCAAAATAGTCAGAAATGAGGTAAAATCTACAGTTGGCATTTGGAGGTTATGTGCCCCCATATCCTTGTTGGTAACATTCTATATTCTCCTTATCATTTCTGACAAGAGCCCTCCAGAACACCAAACTCTTTGAGAATTCTTTGGCCTAGCTCTACTTCTCATTTTCCAAAGCATATTCCATTGTATTTAATCTCTGGTGATCCAAACAAAAATTTCAAAACATTTAACCTTCTATCACTGGTCATCTGGCCAAGAATTAATAGTAATAAATTTTCTTCAAATCCTTGAAACAACTAGTTTGAAAATGCTTAGCATTGCATGAAATCTGGAATTTCATGGAAATGATTCTCCTGAAAATGCAAACTGCCTATTTATTTTTAAATGGTAATTTTATAATTTCTTATTTGATGACACGTTTCTGTGAGGAATTAAGCAAATATGTGCAGCAGCATGCTAAGTGAAAATTGGGAAGAGCTGTTTCTAAGAGAGAGTGCTCTAAGTCTTACTCAGGGACAAGAACATTAATGGATTTTGAGGTATATTTTCCTAGAATCATTGAAATTTTGATGGTAAATAAGCTAATTAGGCTATTTAGTGTTTTGGTACTTGTTAAAAGGTTTGCTTTAAGTGTCTTTTGGTGGAGCAGTTTTCACACTATTACTAATTTTTTGGATGTCAGATTTCTTTAAGTTAGACTTGTGTGTATTCCAAATTAGGTGATCCATAAGGAATAAAGCATAAGGGCAATGGTTTGCCTTGTGACTTCACTTTTCTGATGAAAAATAATAATAAGTAGAGCTTATTTTTCCATTTCTTCAGCTTTTTATTTCTTGTTACAATGGAGTGAGCTGTCCAAGCTCCTTATGTGCCAGACCAGAAGTCACAATGTTTATTTTTAATTCTAATTGTTGATGAAATTCCTCTCTATAAAATAAGGATGAATAATAACTCCCACATGCACACAGGATTTTAGGATTATGCCAGAAAACATATCTGAAAGCCCCTAACATAGTGGCTACTTTAGGCACTTACCCATTTGTTGGGTCTAAATTTGTTGATGCTGAACCACTCCAACTTATAAACAGTTGTTTTATAAATATCCATACACAGGCTGAATGTTTTGAAGTTAATAACAATTTCATAATGAAACAATGATATGTACAGTAATTAAATTACCAGATTTTCCAAAAAGCTATTCTTATCTAACCTATAGTAGAGTAATGGTATTTGTCTGAAAATCCCTACCAAGAGAGCTATAACTCTGATATCACAGAGTACCTGAGAATAGCAGAAAGAACAGGAAAATGGAGATGGTTGTAAAAGTAACAGATACATCTTAACCAGGTGCCATTATTCCCACTTCCTAAATCCTTCTCCCTCTAGCCAGTCTGTGACATCTTCCAAGCCTCCTAATTCACAAATATTACTTCAATGATGCTAATGGTACTTCTCCAAATTCAAGACAGAGAACTGATACACTTGAAATAGGTATTTCTAGTGAAAGAACTGGGGAACAAAGCCTTGAAGGAAACATGTGAATACTCCTGTTTCAAAGATAAAAATTACACTGCTCTGGGGAAGTAAGGGTCTAGTCTCAAACACACTTTCTCTGGAATTTTCATATCTCTTAGTCATGCCCCAACAATATATTGATGAGGTCCATTTCATGAATAGCTTTGCCAACTTCTGACTCATATTTCATAGAGAGATGGTATCAGGTTAAGAAAGAAGAATCTAATTTTGGAAAGCCAAAGTCACAATCGCTGCATGATTCTACCAACGTCCATTCATTCTATTAAACATTCATTTACATTTTTCCAGGTCTGTGCATGGTACAGAGGGTACAATGGCAAGCAAAACATGGATCTTGCTTTAGATGGGCTAACAGGGGTGCATATATCTCTTCAAATAAGTGTTTTCATCTTCTTTGGGTAAGTACCCAGTAGTGGAATTACTGGATAATACGGTAATTCTAGTTTTAATTTTTGAAGAGCCTCCATACTGTTTGCAGACAAGTATCTTAACGTTGCTATTATAAATATAATGGAGGTCTAAAAGAAAAGATGATCATAATGGATGTGAAGATAGGATATTTAAGCAGAAAAATAGAAACTTTGCACAAGAACCAAATGAAAACCCTAGAAATGAAATCTGCAATATCTGAAATAAAAAATTCAATAGATGGGCTTAACAAAAGATTGGAACCATCCCCCCAAAAGTCACAAACTTGAAAAGTTCTTTGGCTGAAGAGAAATGACATCAGATGGGACTCAACACATATAAGGAGAAAAAGAGCAGACTGGAGGGGCACATGGATGGCTCAATTAAGTATCTGACTCTTGATTTTGGCTCAGGTCATGATCTCAGGGTTATGAGATGGAGCCTCATGTCAGGCTATGCATTGAGTGGGTACTCTGCTTAAGGTTCTCTCTCTCTCTCTGTTTCCCTCTGCCCCCTCCCATCATTCCCTCCCTCTTTAAAAAAGTAGGGGGGTGGAGATTGGATATGGTAAATATGTAGATAATCTTAACAGATGATATATTTTTTAAAGATTTTATTTATTTATTTATTTGCAGAGAGAGAGACTGCGAGAAAGGGAACACAAGCAGAAGGAGATGGAGAGGGAGAAGCAGGCTTCCCGCCAAGCAGGGAGCCTGACGCAGGGCTCGATCCCAGGAGCCTGGGACCATGACCTGAGCCAAAGGCAGATGCTTAATGACTGAGCCACCCAGGCACCCCAACAGATTATATTTTTCAATCTCTATTCATTTCTTGAAAAAACAACTGTGTATACTTAATACTACTGAACTATACACTTAAAAATAATTATGATAAATTTTGTATGTTTTTTTTACCACAATAAAAAACTTACTATTTAATGAAAAAAGCAGAATATTGCATTGTGGGGATTACAATACTCATAGATATAAATATATATACAATACTCATAGATATAAAATATATAAAACAATATCACAAAGGATGGGGTGTCTAAGTGGAATTACAGTGTTATGCAAGCTTTACTGCAGTTAGTATTATATTAATTCTTTTTTTAAGATTTACTTATTTGTCAGAGAGGGAGAGAACAAGCAAGAACACAAGCAGGGAGAGAAGCAGGCAGAGGGAGAAGAAGTCTCCCTGCTGAGCAAGGAGCCTGATGCAAGATTCGATCTCAGGACCCTGGAATCATGACCTGAACTAAAGGCAGACACTGAAATGACTGAGCCACCCAGGTGTCCCAGTACTACATTAATTCTAAGCAGAATATGATAAGTTAAAGGTCAATACTGTAATCTTTAATACAACTACTTAAAAATAATACAGAAGTTAATCTAAAAAGTCATTAAAATAACTAAAACAAAACATTAAAAATTTGATTAACTCAAAAGTAGATAGGAAAGGAGAAAAATAGGAGGAAGGAAAGGTAAGAGAAACAGAAAGCACAGAGGAAAATGGTAGACTTAAAATTCTACTTTCAACTATGTTTAAGTAACTGGTATTAAATCAGCCCTCCTGAAATAAACTATAAATCTGAACAAACCATTTAAGACAAATTTATTAAGAAAATTTATCAGAGAACAATAGATAGCACATAACTGCAACCCTTGAGAGAAAGAAACTCATGAGGTGAGTGAGCCCAGGATCACCTAACTCTCTAACTGGATATAATTTTCCAACTGTAATACAGAGAAGCTAGAGCCTGAGCTGATTGAGGTGATATGAGGAGGCAGAAATCAGAGTTTGGGTTGGTTGAATTAGCTGTAATCTATGACACAAGGTAACAGAAAAAGGTGGCTGTGCAGAGAAGGCCCCAGGAGTCCTGTGGGAGGTCCTATATAAATCCCTGAGGACAAGGCTATACATGTTCAGAGTGAACATGAGAGTTTACCAGATAGCAGTTAATGTAGGGTTGAGAGGGAAATAGAGATATTAAAAAAACAAGCACTGCTAGCAAATTCCTGGTCCCTTCAGAGTGGAGAGATCCTGCTAATACTTTGATAACATCATTATTGGCATTCAGTTGAAACAGTAGAAAGCCACACCATAGGAGTAACAACCAAGACTTAGTGTAAGACCTACTCTAGATGCATCCTAACAAAGTATGAAACCAAGTTTTAATAAGATCCAGAAGAGAAATGGAGTTTGAAATTTAAGTCCTGACAAGTTAGTCGAGCTTGAGAAACATCCTGAACTTTCCACAGATCTGTGGAAATTAAATTAAATTACAAGTCAAAAATAATGAGATAATTAGAAAATCACCTAGTATCTGGAACTTTAATCTTTTCTAAATAGCCTGTGGTCAAGGAAAAATCACAAGAGAAATTAGAAAATACTTCAAACTAAAAAACTAGTAACTTACCAAAATTCATGGAACACAGACGAAACAATGTTTAAAGGAGGAATTTAGTTTTAAATTCACACATTAGAGAAAATAGCAAGATGTAATATCAATTACCTAAATTTCCAACTTAAGAAACTAGATAAAGAACAAATTAAATCCAAAGTAAGTCATAAGAAAGGAACAATAAAGATCAGAGTAGAGGGACGCCTGGGTGGCTCAGTTGGTTAAGCAGCTGCCTTCGACTCAGGTCATGATCCCAGTGTCCTGGGATCGAGTCCCGCATCGGGCTCCTTGCTCTGTAGGGAGCCTGCTTCTCCCTCTGACTCTGCCTTCCACTCTGTCTGCCTGTGCTCCCTCTCGCTCGCTCTCTCTCTGACAAATAAATAAAAATAAAATCTTAAAAAAAAAAAATTCTTTAAAAAAAAAAAAAAGATCAGAGTAGAAATCAGCAAACAGAAAATCGACAAAGCCAACAATTTTTCTTTTAAAGTATTAATTAAATTAACAAACACCTAGCAAAAAAATTAAGAAAAAAAAAAAAACAAGAAAATCGCAAATAAACAATATCAGGAATTACAGAGAGGCATCACTACAGATCCCACAGACATTAAAAAGATAATAATGTAGGGACGCCTGGGTGGCTCAGTTGGTTAAGCAGCTGCCTTCGGCTCAGGTCATGATCCCAGCATCCAGGGATCGAGTCCCACATCGGGCTCCTCGCTCGGCGGGGAGTCTGCTTCTCCCTCTGCCTCTGCCTGCCATTCTGTCTGCCTGTGTTCATGCGCGCTCTCTCTCTCTGACAAATAAATAAAAAAATCTTTAAAAAAAAAAAGATAATAATGTAATATTATGAACAACTCTATGGCAATAAATTCAACTTAAAAAAAATGGGCAACTCTTTTTTAAAAAAGACAAAAATTGGGGCACCTGGGTGGCTCAGTGGTTAAGTGTCTGCTTTTGGCTCAAGTCATGAGCCAAGGTCCTAAGATGGATCCCCAGCCCTGTGTTGGACTTCCTGCTCTGCAGGAGGCCTACTTCTCCCTCTCCTACCCCCCCCCCACCATTTGTGTTTCCTCTCTTGCTGTCTCTCTCTCTCTGTCAAATTAATTAATTACATAAATAAGACAAAAACTTATGAAGAAATACAAAATCTGAATAGGCCCTATATGTGTGAAAGAAACTATAATAAAAATTTCACACAAATAAAAACACCACGCCCACTTGAGTTCACTGGAAAGTTCTATCAATCTTTAAGGAGACTTAATATCAATGTTACATAAACACTTCTGGAAAATAAAAGAGAAAAGAAAGTTTTTGCTTTTTAAGTCAGCTTAACCGTGATACCAAAATCTGAAAAAGACATTACAAAAACAGAAACTTACAGACAAATAGCCCAAATCCTCAACTGTATTAATGGGAAAAGATGGTATTTTCAACAAATGCTGTTAAGATAAATGAATAAACATATGAAAAAAATGAATATTAATCTCTCCCTGACACAATTAACTGATGTGAAAGCCTCAGTGTAAAAGCAAAACTATAAAATGTCTAGAACAAAAAATGAAAGAAAATTTTTATGAGCTTGTGAGTTGACAAGGATTTCTTAGATATAACACCAAGAACATTAAGTATAAAAGAAAATTATGATAAACTGGACTTACCATAATTAAAACTTTCTGCTCTACAGAGCAGAATTGAGTTTTATAAAACTGAATAATAAGTTAGTTCACTAACTGGAGAAAGCATAAACAGATTGTGGGATGCTCATACAGTGGAAAACAACTCAGAACTTATTTTACTTATTTATTATTTGAAATGGATCAGTTATCTAATTAGGTTCTTTGAAAGAAATTTGGAACACCAATTTGTAAAGATAAACTCCATTTGTGAGAGAAAACACAGAGCAGAAATAGCTCTAACGCTGAGGAACAGCTTTGATTTTTAGCAGAATTTGTGAGTCCACAGCTTTCTGATCAACCTTGCACTGTTCTGTAATCTCATATTTCTCCTTCTCTATGTTGAAAATCTCACCTTCCTCGTTTCTGGGTTTATGCAGCTTCTCCTGAAGTAAGCATAATTGAGATGTTTTGGAATTTTTGCACTGATCTCAATTTTGATGGACTGGCAATAACAAATTTCGGGTGTAGTCTATGCAGAGGAACTCGACTGAGGGGTAGCGATCCAGTCAGAAGTAGTAAGCCACTATTCAGTTGCTTCAGGAAAACCACCCTCTTGCTTCCCTGGTGTCCAGTGAAGATAATCGAAATGGTCTCAGGAGTGGCGCTAGCTTGCAGTTTTCTCACATGCTGACTGAAAAGTTTTGCCATACCTCAACAGCTTTCAAGCCACATCTTCCATAGATAATACCTAGGCAATTTGTGAAGCTTAACCACTCAGATATCACCATTCCTGTCACCATCAACTGGGTTTTATGACAGTATCAAGAACCTTCTTTTTCCTTTCAACCCTGGATTTTGCTGCTGAATGCTTCCTCTTGTACATGGTCTTTTTGTATTACATAGCTGATTGGGAATATCTATCAATTCTTCTGACTAGGTCAGACTGTTAGTTGCAGGGTCCTTCTTCAGCATTTCAGCCTTGAGATTACCCTTCTTAACCTTGCCTCCAGCATCAGCCTTCTTGGCTTCAGGTTTCTTCTCCTTGCTATCTGGCTGCTCAGCTTTCATCTGCCAACTATCTTGTGAGCCAAAAAATTTTTAATGAACTACTGATACATTTAACAAAGATAACTATTTGGGGGGGCACCTAGGTAGCTCAGTAAGGTTTCAGCTCAAGTCGTGATCTCAGGTTCATAGGATTGAGCCCCGAGTGGGGCTCTGCACTCAGTGTGGAGTCTGTTTGTGATTCTCTGTCTCTCTACCCCTCTCCATGCTATAAATAAATAAATAAATAAATAAATAAATAAATAAATAAAATCAATCTTAAAAAGAAAAAAAAAGATGAGTATTGGAAACATTACACTAAGCTTTAAAATTTAGATACTCAAAATGGATGAAAGGCCTCAATGTGAAACAGGAATCCATCAAAATCCTAGAGGAGAACATAGGCAGTAAACTCTTTGACATTGGCCGCAGCAACTTCTTTCAAGACATGTCTCCAAAAGGAACTTCATCAAGATAAAAAAAACTTCTGCACAGCAAAGGAAACAGTCAACAAAACAAAGTGGCAAACCATGGAATGGAAGAAGATATTCACAAATGATACTACAGACAAAAGGCTGATATCCTGGGGCACCTGGGTGGCTCAGTGGGTTAAAGCCTCTGCCTTCAGCTCAGGTCATGATCCCAGGGTCCTGAGATCAAGCCCCACATCGGGCTCTCTGATCAGCAGGGAGCCTGCTTCCCTTCCTCTCTCTCTCTCTCCGCCTGCCTCTCTGCCTACTTGTGATCTCTGTCTGTCAAATAAATAAATAAATAAATAAAATCTTTAAAAAAAAAAAAAAGGCTGATATCCAAGATCTATGAAGAACTCCTCAAACTCAACACCCAAAAAACAGATGGGCAGAAGACATGAACAGACACTTCTCCAAAGAAGACATTCAAATGGCTAGCAGACACATGAAAAAATGTTCACCATCACTAGCCAACAGGGAATTTCAAATCAAAACCACATTGAGATACCACTTTACACCAGTTAGGATGGCAAAAATTAACAAGGAAAGAAACAATATGTGTTGGAAACAATATGTGTTGGAAAGGATGTGGAGAAAGGTGAACCCTCTTACATTGTTGGTGGGAACTCAAGTTGGTGCAGCCACTTTGGAAAACAGTGTGGAGATTCCTTAAAAAATTAAAAATAGAGCTACCCTATGACCCTGCAATTGTACTACTGGGTCTTTATCCCAAAGATACAGATGTAGTAGAAAGAAGGGCCATATGTACCCCAATGTTCATAGCAGCAATGTCCACAATAGCAAAACTGTGGAAAGAGCCGAGATGTCCTTCAACAGACAATGGATAAAGTAGATATGGTCCATATATACAATGGAATATTACTCAGCCATCAAAAAGGATGAATACCCAACTTTTGCATCAACATGGACAGAAATGGAGGAGGATATGCTCAGTGATATAAGTCAAGCAGAGCAAGTTAATTATCATATGGTTTCATCTATATGTGGAACATAAGGAATAACAGGGAGGACATTAGAAGAAGGAAAGGAAAAGTGAAGGGGAGGAAATCGGATGGGGAGACAAACCATGAGAGACTGTGGACTCTGAGAAACAAACTGAGGATTTTAGAGGGGAAGGAGGTGGGGGAATGGGCGAGCCTGGTGATGGGTAGTAAGGAGGGCATGTATTGCATGGAGCACTGGGTATTATATGTAAACAATGAATCTTGGAACAATACATGAAAAACTAATGATGTACTGTATAGTGACTAACATAACACAATAAAAAAAATCTAGACACTAAATAGTATACACAAAGTTCAAGAAAAAGTAAAATAATCTATAAAATCAATATGTATTTGCCTTATGAGACGTGGATGGACTGGAAAGGGACAGTAGGGGACTTTCTGGATGATAGAAATGTTCTAGATTCTATTTAAGGTGATGATTACATAGGTGCATACTTTTACCAAAAGCAATCAAATTGTACACTTCAGATTTTTGCATTTTATAATAAATAAATTTTATTCAATTTTTCAAGTGACAATATTAAAAAAATTTAATTCCTGATGAATTATGTAATTTTCCATCTGGATTTCAAAAGGTACCAAATACCAAGTAAAATAAAACTCAATGACTCATACACCTTACATGAATCCAATTATAGACTATAACAGCTAAAATGAAAGGTTCCAAAATTTACTCACTTAATATTCTACAGATAAGAAAGGCATATCCTCTATGAAAAGACCCAACAAGAACAAGTAAGAAGTGTCTTCTGTTATCTACTTCTTCTCTTAACCTCCCCACAGTGTTCAACTTCCAATGAAACCCCATCTGAACACTCTGAAGACCAAAAGCTGTCCATAAGCTTTCAACCCTTGTCACCATAAGCTAGGAATAACTGCAGACAAAACTTATCCTCAAAACAATAACCAGGACCAACCCAAAAGCAATCACTTCTTTGGTAGTCACATTAAGGTCATTCAAGTCAGTGAGACTGACTTTTCTCAACATTAACCTGGGATTCTAATCCAGCTGACATGGAGATGAACTTATTTTGTCCAGCTGGCTACAAAAGCACATGCACGAATTCTTTTTTGCTCACCCTCATGCTAGCCTTTCCCTCCCCTCTTCCTGTTTCTTTTCTTTTTCACACATGCACAAACAGTCACGTCGTCATATGAGACAAGTGAACACTGAAACTTATGGGTAAAAAAACAGATGTTTTCCAATTATCCTTCACAAAACCATATTTTATATCAGGTTCTTCTATGGATTTATAGCCAATGAAGAGAGGTTACTACATTAGCTCATGGAGGGGGATGATAAAAACTGGAAAGGAAGAGTCAGACAAGGCAAAGAGAAGCTATCCAGAAGGCTGCAATTGGAGAAGCATGACAAATGGGCAGCACAGTTTTAGAGGGTTCCGGCAGAAAGGCAGATTGCCTGACTGGGAGAGATTCTCCACAGCTGGAGCATCGCACACACCATCTGGAATTTTTTAAATCTGCTTTCCCCAGGTGATCTGATTCTCAGAGTGCCAGTGGAGATGAGAAAAGAAGTAATTGTATAGCTCAGAACAGCTCCAAATGTTCCCCAAATTAGTTAATGAAATCTTGTTTGAATCAGTTTCAGCTTTTCCTCCAAACTGAGCCCCTAGTTTTGTGGTGTTGTTCCCCCACTAAAAAAATCAAATGGTAGGAGTTTAACCCCTAAATGTTTTCGATACAGTGGAACAAAACATGATTCCCAGCACAATGGTCAAAAATGGTGCTCCAACTGTCAGATCTGGTTCGAATTTCCCAAGACAGGCCAACAAAGCTTCATTTTCAGTCTCACTCTTCTTGACTGGTCTTCGCACTACTTTTAGCTGTTGCCAAATGGAGAACCTACATACTGAGGTCCCCAGTTTTTGTTCCCAGATGGTCCAAACTCCAGATTTAAAACAATAAGGGAAAATACAATTTTAATAATTAAGAGCAATTATAAACCAAACTCTCATAAAAATGAAAGACTTTGTTTTTCTTTTTTCTCAATATATATGTGTCTGTGAATATGAAGGTGGAATGCAGTAGGGGTACATGCAAATAAAGAAGAGATAAAGCTTACTGGGGAATAAGAAGGTGAGAGAAGGAATAAAAAGTAGCAGGAAAGGAATTCTGCCTCTATCATCTATCCTCATATGTTCCCCTAGTCGACTTTTTTTTTTGTCTCCTATCTTGTTTTATACCAGAAGTATAAAGCAACTTTTTCTATAAAGGGCAAGATAGCAACTTAGCAGCTATTTTAGGCATTGTGGGCCATGAGGGTTATGCCACAAGTACTAAACTTTGCCACTGTAGCATAAAGACAAACAGAGACAATATGCAATGAATGAACATGGCTTTGTGCCAACTTATGCATAATGAAATTTGGATTTCAAATACTTCTCACATGTCATGAAATAATATTGTGATTTTTAAAACCACTTAAAAATGTAAAAGCCATTCTTTGCCCTCAAATCAAGCAAAAAAAAAAAAACCTGTCAGCAGGTTGAATTTGGCCCATGGGCCACAGGTTGCCAATCCCTGTTTATTATTAATAAATGCCATTATTCAAGGTTCAACTGCAAAACTAAACAATGGCTGCAGCAAGAGTCTCACATGATTCCTTACTCAGAGTAGCTTTTCAAAATTGAAGCCTTCCATTATACCATGAGGAACTGTGATAAACTCGTCATTCTCATGATCACAGATGCCTAAAAGGTATAAAGAAATTTGTATCTAAAATAAACTCCTGAGGCACCTGGGTGGCTCAGTGGGTTAAGCCTCTGCATTCGGCTCAGGTCATGATCCCAGGGTGCTGGGATCAAGCCCCACATTGGGCTCTCTGCTCTGCGGAGAGCCTGCTTCCTCCTCTCTCTCTGCCTGCCTCTCTGCCTACTTGTGATCTCTCTCTGTGTCCAATAAATAAATAAAATCTTTAAAAAAATAAAAATAAAAAAAAATAACTCCTTCGCTGCTTTTAAACTTAAAATCTTCTCCTTTACCTATTCTTTTTATGGATCTTCTTCATTGTTGCTGGCATCAAGAAAGGACAGTGTCTTGATGATCATAAACATTTTCAAGTATCTACCAGTGCTTTACTATGATGATGATAAAGATTAATACAGAGAGTGGTACATTTTTTTTCTCTTTCTTCCCCCCCACAACCCCACTTTTGTTTACATGAAAACACTAACATGTCCACTCAAACAAATTAGCATCTCTATGTAGGCAAGCTATTTTCTGGGAACAAAAATCTCCTGTGTCATTCTTCAGTATCTGAACTTACAATTATAAGTTACGATTTTAAGAACGGGGAAAAGAAACTAGATACAAAAAGATAAGCAAGAGTAGTTTGTAACTTTTAAGTTTGGGCACAGCACTTTTCACAAGACTTTTCACTAAAGGGACCATTCTTAGCCAAAGGCACTAAGCCAGGAGCTGGTGCTACAGATATGGTCCTGTCCTCAAAAAACTTAGTCTACTTGTGGAGACATACATAAGAGGTAAAAAGAAGAGTAATATAATGAACCATGAACACTTCACAGATTTCAATATATATTAAAATATACAACAGGATAGAATTCCACACAGATGTTCTAAAAATGAAAGCTTAGAGAAATTGTATGAAAAGAATTCCAAGTCAAAAATATATTGAAAAAATAGTTTTGCCTAACAAAAACAAAATTAGAAAAATACCCAAAAAGTCAATAATAAAGTATAAGTCCCCTACCTACTCTCCCAAAAAACCTATGGATTAAAAGGAAGGATCATCCCAAAAGAAAGACAATTGCAAATATAGTAAAATATAAGAAATAAAGCATAAAAGATATAATAAAATGATATATGGACATAAATAAATGTCCTTGTGACATATATTGGGAGTTATATTTTTTAGGTTTAAAGTCAACAGTGAATTTAAAAGTTTGAGCTAGTGTGTTTAAAACTCTACAGAAAATGCAAACATTTGGGGAATGCAAACTGGTGCAGCCACTGTGGAAAAACAGTATACAGATTCCTCAAAAAGTTAAAAATAGAACCACCATATGATCCAATAATTGCACTACTGCATATTTACCCAAAAAAATACAAAAACACTAATCCAAACGAATACACGCACACCTATGTTTAGAGCAGTATTATTTATAATAGCCAAATTATGGAAGCAGCCCAAGTGTTCAACAACAGAGGAACGGATAAAGAAGATGGGGTATGGTATATAATAATGGGATATTACTCAGCCATCAAAATAAATGAAATCTTGCCATTTTCAATGATGAGGATGGAGCTAGACAGTATTAATGCTAAGTGAAATAAGTCAGTCAGAGAAAGACAAATACCACATGATTTCACTCATATGTGGAATTTAGGAAACAAAAATGAGCAAAGGGGAAAAAAAGAGAGAGAGAGAGACAAACCAAGAAACAGACTCTTAGCTACAGAGAACAAACTGATGGTTACCAAAGGGGAGGTGCGTGGGGGGAAGGGGTAATGGGTGCAATAGGTGATAGGAATTAGAGAGTACACTTATCACGAAAAAAATAATAAAATAAAATAAAAAGATATACAAAATATATTGAAATACATGCAGATAAGTGTCTAAAAAAACACAATAAAGACATTTCTGAAAGTAATAGATAGATAGATAGATAAAAATAATCCAAACATGGGTAACAAGAAAGAACTAAAGGTACCTAAGCATCTGGTGATAAGAACAGATGACAAATAATCCAGGAACTCAGAGAAGGCAGCAGGGAGTCTGTTTCTCCCTCTCCCTCTGCCCTCCTTTCCCCCTCCCCTACTCAAGTGCATGCTCTCTCTCACTCTCTCTCTCTCTTTCAAATAAATAAAATTTTTTTCCAAAAATAGAAGCATTTGTTAATAAAAAGAATAACTTACAGAAATTTCCTTCTGCTAAGAAGTATGAGAGGAAAATGTGGCTATTCCCCATGGTTGGGTATGAGATGGTGATTGTACATGCTTATAGTAAGCTGCTGGTGGTAGTGGGAGGGGTAGGGGGAAATGGGCAGAAACTTCTCCAAGATTTCTATCTATAAGCCACCAAAATCCCTATCAGTAAGTCTTCTGTGTATAACTAAACTGCCTGTAACTAGTTCTTTCCAGTCAGAAAGAAGAATGAAATGTTACCATTCTTCCAATCTACCCCTAATTCCTAACAGATATTTACTATTTAGTAGCTGAAGTTTCTAATTAAAATTTTGAGGGCATTTTATTTTTAGGGCATTTTTAGATATTTTTTTCTGTTGCATTTTTGCTAACTTTCTATCTCTCTATTGTTCACTGATACAAAGGCCTAGGAGCCCAGTATCATCACCATGACCTTCAACCAGGGCTAAAATTCTAAATTTGGAACTGGGAGATCTACTGAGATTGCAGCCAGTAATCTGTCCATAGGCACAGCCAGTGGTCAGAGCCAGAAGTCATGAAGTAAATAAAATTAATAACCAAGACCTAAGCCAAGAGAGCCATAAAACAAAGTTGGCAAGGAGAGGCGGGAAGGGAAATGGGTGTCAAAGCTAAGCCAAAGGAGTTACAAACACCTCATATTACCAGAACCACCTAGAGGCCATTGCAAACTATTACTGTTGCTTTAGGCACAGTCTCCTTAAAGACTACTGACCAATGGCTGAGCCATAAGGAAAAGTCAGTTTGGAAAGGAACATCCTTTGTTGGGTGGCTCCTTAGCCAGTTCTCCTGTTTTCTAGTTTCCCTTATCCTGGTGCGCTATTTCTAGCAATGTAGGCTTAGATATGAATCCCTTCCTTCTTGGGCCAGTAATTTAAGCTCTATGCTAGCTCATCTGTACAATGATAATAATAATTCTTACCTTCATTGATTTGGTTTAAAGATTGTATGAGGATACATGTGAAAATCTTAAAGGTTTGACAAAATACAAATGAATTTTTTTGTAAGACACACTCTTAACAAAGTTAAAAGAGAAATGTTAAACTGAGGAAATATATTTATAACAAATACTTAAAATGTCAATATCCCTAATAATTCAAAAACTTCTACAAATCAGTATAAAAATACAAATAACACAAAGTGGGGGGGGGGATGGCAAGGCCTAAATAGGCAATTCACACACACACACACACACACACACACACATATACAATACAAGATGCTCAACCACACTGGGGATCAAAAAACTGCAAACTACAGAGGGAGGTACCACTTTTCAGCTTGGCAAGAATTGGAGAGATTGATAATACCCATGCTGGCAAGTATTTGGGAAACAGGATATTCATACATACAGTTGGAGATAGAAAACTTTTAGATAGGCAGTTTGCCTCTAACATTTAAAATATGACTAACTTTCACTCTAGTTATTCTATTGCTAATAAACTATCAATCAGAAATACCATCATAAATTCATAAAAATACATGCATAAGTTATACATTAAAATACCTAAGTTGTATATAAGTGTGTGCCTATATATAGATATTTTATATCTGTATCTATACTTTTAAAAAGAAAATCACGTGTACCCCTGGGGATAAAAATATATGTTTATAAAAAATTAAAAATTTAAAAAAAAAAAAAAAAAGAAAAGAAAATCACGTGCTCAAAATGACATCACTTAGGCCAAGTCATCAAACCAGGGGTTAATAACTAATCTAACTGCAGTTTTGACATCCTCCAGAAATTTAAGTCTGAACTAGTCAGTCAAAATTTTCTGTGCTAAGGTTATCTGACCTCCTGCTTCCTCTACTAAGGGAAAGTGACCTTGCCTGAAACAATCCTTTTCATTTGCTAATAATTTCTTTGCCCCACCCTCCTTCCTATAAAAATCTTTCATTTTGTGCATCCCCTCTACCTGCTGGATGGGATGCTGCCCAATTTTTGAATCATTTAATAAAAACCAATTAGATCTTCAAATTTACTCAGCTGAATTTTGTTTTTTAACATACTGCTGCTATAAATGTTATATATATACATACATATATATTTATATGTGAACAGAAAAAAAAGTCTGGAAGTTTATGCAATTATTAATGGTATTAATTCCAGGGAAGCGGAATTGGAAAACATGGGAAGAAGGGACCTTATATTTTATATTTATGACATACTAAATATATACACAGTATGTTGTATAATTTCCTCCAATTGAATGAACTTTTCATAATTTTTAAAGAAAATGTTCTGCAGATCATAAAGCAAGTACAGGTACTATTTTTCTTAAATTATACCTTATCAACCAAAAGAAACTTAAGGTGACATACAAATGTAAAGTGTTATTATTTATTACCAGAATTTCTTACTTAAAATTATTTTAAGTCAAGAAAAAAAGTTGTGTCAAGCCTTCCATATACATAAAATGTAGTAATTTTAGGTTTAAAATATAGAATTATAGCTCTCTTTAGAAAAAGTATGATTAGAGGGACACCTGAGTGGCTAAGTTGTTTAAGCATCTCACCTCAGGTCATGATCCCAGGGTCCTGGGATCGAATTCTAGGATCAAGTCCTGGGATCAAGTCCTGCTAGATCAAGTCCTGGGATCAGGATCCCTGCTGAGTGGAGGGTCTGTTTCTCCCTCTCTGTCTACCCCTCCCCCTGCTCAGGTGCTCTCTCTCTCTTTCTTTCAAATAAATAAATAAATAAAATCTTCAAAAAACAGAGTATGATTAGAGAAAAGTTCCTTGTAAACTTTAGCAAGTCTTACCCTTCTTTACTATTCTCACACTTAAAGCATAGTACAGACATTACATTATTCTTAGAACATGACACCATATCTGATCTAGTTGTTTTCTAAAGTAATCACTGCAAACTAAAATTTCCTTCTTTTTATATCTTTCCTTTTTCTCAGTTTATTAAATCATTTTAAATCTGAACATATTTCTCCCAGGTACAACAAAATGACAAGCTTAATTTTGTGAGATATAAGCAAATTAAACACACATGCTTTCCATTTCATCATGCAAGATAACATAAAAATATTACAAGTTCATCAAAAAAAAAACAAGAATTCCAGTAAACCGTGTTAAGCTCAGAGGCAAGTGGAGCTTTAATGTGCCCCTTCTGTCCAATTCTCCTTCAGTACTGCCTCAGGTTATCCCAAGGACCCTCCTAACAATGCCTGATTTCAGAAAAGGATCTGAAAAGCAAATTGATGAGTAAAAAACACACAAAGGGAGACAAGCCATAAGAGACTCCCAATCTCAGGAAACAAACTGAGGGTTCCTGGAGTGGAGGGAGGTGGGAAGGATGGGGTGGCCATGTGATAGACATTGGGGCAGATATGTGCTATGGTGAGTGCTGAGAATTGTGTAAGACTGATCAATCACAGACCTGCAACCCCTGAAACAAATAATAATAGTAATTATATGTTACTTTTAAATAACATACAAAGGAATAAAGCTATAACTGCTAAATTTAAGAAATTGATTTTTTAAATTCCACATGAGTACCCAATACTTCCAGTTACTGTATATAATGTGAGCCAGATTGATGGGCCCTATCCTCAGAAAACACAGATAACAGATAAACAAGTAGTTATACTAAAGTATGGTTTACTATGAGACACAATGTTTTGAGAGGGAAGGTCTAACCAAGTGCAAAGGAGCAGAGAATTCTAGAAGAAATAAGCAAGCCAAGGAGTGAAGAGTAAATGAGCATCAACTAAACAAAGGTGTGTGGGAAGAATGAAGGCATGAAGAATGCCTTCCTGAAATCACATCACCCCATTTATCCAAAATATATGTCTGAATCTGATGAGTAGTGAAGGGGGAACAAAATTCAAACATTCTAACTTCCAGTTCTTTTCATCATTTGGAACACTAGATCCCTGGCATCCTCACCTCTCTTCAGCTTCATATGGGTATGGAAAACAACAAAACTAAGGAAATAAGTCACAGAAAACCAGAAATGCAGAGTACAAAGTGAACAGATACAGGCAGACAGCTGGGGAAATGGTTTTGTAAGACTTTCTCTAAAGGACAAATGTTTAGAACAAAACAAAATTCCCAGGAACAGTGTATATGCTCCTAAAGACTATAGTTTTGGCAGGGCAGTAAATATTCAACCCCAATGTCCAAACAGAACAAATATCTGGATAGTCTCTGCCAAATCAAGATTAAAAACTTCTGAAATAAAAAATAGCCAGCAATAAATTTATCCATTTTCAGCTAAGCAATATTTAGAGGGGAATTTACAACTTTAAATGCCTCTGCTAGAAAAATATCTCAAATCAATAACCCGAACTTCCACCTTAAGAACGTAGAAAATGAAGAGTAAATTCAACCCACAGCAAAGAAAGGAAAGGAAATAATAAATAGTAGGTTGTAAATCAATTAAGTAGAAGTTAAAAAGGCAAAAGTAAAAAATAAATGAAACCAAAAATATGCTTCTCAGAAAATGAAAAATAAAAACAAAGTTTTTCAAATTTTAGCAAGACCCACTACCAAAAAAAAAAGAAGACAAATCACGAAAATTAGGAATGTATAAGAACACATAAAATATTGTAAGGTAGTATTATGAACAGTTTTATGTCAATGTATCAGATATCTTAGATGAACAAACTCCTAGAAAGGCACAAATAACCAAAATTGACTATGGAAGAAATAGAAAATTTGAATAAACCCATAATGAGTAAAGACACTAAATTTATAATTTAAAATCTCTGCTCAAAGAAAAGACAGATCCAGATGGCTTTAATGGTGAACTCTATTAAGCATTTAGGAAGAAATAATACCAATCCTTCATAGACTCCTCCAGAAAATGGAGAAGGAATACTTTCCAACTCATAATATGAGGTCAGTATTCTCCTGAGAGTGTTTTCTAAACTGGGTCTGAACAAAACCCAGGATCACAGAACTCAGTTAATTCCGACACCTTTGGGTTCCAGATGGATTCTTAAGGTGAGCGAGGAAGCTGGAAATGTTATCCAAGAACATGTTAAGAAAGCTCTAGAACCAACCTGGATCTCAAAAGTCCTTTAAAATGTAAGACGATCTCATGAAGAAATTGAGAATAGCTACCTTAAAAAAAAAGAAAAAAAAACCTATAAAAGAACGTCTCCCCTCCCCCATTTCTGCCGGAAGAAGTTAGTAACTGGTATATTTTGGCTTATAGGATCAAGTCATTAAGGTCAGGCCTCTCAGTTCTCAAATCACTTTATAGTTTTTAGACAACCTTATTGGTTTAGGTGTTATCTCATATTTGAAGTTACTACATCTATGGAAAAAAAGTGATTTCCAGTTTAAAAAAAAAAACAAAAACTTTTTCTTCCCTCTCTTCTTTCTTCTTATGTACCAAATTGTATGCACACCACAGTTTTATCTATATAGCACAAATACAGGGAATGAAAAGACAAGCCACAGAACCAGAAGAAAAGATCTGTAAATCATGTATCTAATAAAGGACTTTTATTGGGAATATATGAAGAACTCTCAAAGCTCAATTACAAATAAAAAATGCAATTTTTTAAATGGGTAAATTTTTTTAAAATACACTTCTCCAAAGACGATATATTGATGACAAATAACCACAGGACATGATGCTAACATCATTTTTCATTAGGGAAATAAAACTAAAACCACAATTAGATACTGCTGTCTTTTGATCAGAATGGCTAAAATACAAAGACTGATCATACCAAGGATGTGAAGCTACTAAAACTTCCATTCAATAGTACTGGAAAGTAAAATGATTACAAGCGTTATTAAAAAATGGTTTGGGGGGGCGCCTGGGTGGCTCAGTGGGTTAAGCCTTTGCCTTCGGCTCAGGTCATGATCTCAGAGCCCTGGGATAGAGCCCTGCATCAGGCTCTGTGCTCAGCAGGGAGTCTGCTTCCCGCCCCCCTCTCTGCCTGCCTCTCTACCTACTTGTGATCTCTCTCTTTCTGTGTCAAATAAATAAATAAAATCTTTTTTAAAAAATGGTTTGGTATTTCTTAAAAAGTTAAACACACCTTTTCCAGAGAAATAAATGCATATATCCATATAGAAAGACTTGCACAAGAATATAATTAGTGGTTACATTTATGATAGTTAAAAACTGAAAGAAAAAAAAGATGTCCATCAACAGAAAATGGATAACCAAATTGTGGCATATTGATACAAAAATTATTCAACAATAAAATAGAATGAATTATTGATAAGTGCAGTAACATGGATGAATCTCAAAAATATTATGCTGAAAGAAGTCAACAAAAAACAGCACATACTGTATGATTCTATTTATATAAAAAACTTTTAAAGTGCAATCTGATGTATAATAACAGAAAACAGGTCAATGGTAGCCTAGGGATGGGGAAGCCTGAGTGAAACAGAAAGCCTGAGTATTATAAAAGGGCATGAGGAAACTTTTGGGGTATATAGATGTGTTCATTATTTTGATTGTGGTGATGATTTCAAACTGATTACATTTTATGCTTTAAATATGTGCAGTTTATTGTATGCCAATTAAACAAAACCATTAAATTTTTTGTTTTATAAATTTCTCATAAAGATTATATATCTTAATTATGTTCAGTTACATTTTTCTGCTAAATGCTATTGCTCTGAATTAAGATACTACAAAGTGGGAGGTAGGGATAGGGTGGTTGGGTTATGGACATTAGGGAGGGTATGGGCTATGGTGAGTGTTGTGAAATGTGTAAGGCTGATGATTCACAGACCTTGTACCTCTGGGGCAAACAATACATTACATGTTAATAAAAATAATTTTTTAAAAAAAGATACTACAAAGAGACTAGTCATGTGGAACCCAAGTTATATCAGTGTGTCAGTTGTCATTCTCATTTCATGAATAAACAAATTGAACACCAAAGTAGAAAAACAGCTTGACCAAGCCCATTGAGACTATACATGATAAAGCCTAGATTCAAAGCCAGATCTGACTGGCTACAAAGCCCATGTTCTTCACACTGTTATAATCCAGGGGAAAAGTGGAATACAAAATGATATGGACACAACACTGTAATTATCTAAATAAAGGAAAAGGAAGATAATTTCTTACCATAAAATGATTTCATTGGGGTTTTAAGTTGTTAGCCTATTGTTCTTTGTGGGATACGGTTTTAAAATACACTAGTTTGTACTATCTTGGCCAAAAAAAACAATACTTATAAAATATTTATAAAATGTTTTGTTGCGTTTTACTTTTCTAGTAAACAATATAACGAGGTCTATGGCATTTGGGAAGTAATGGCTTTCAGGACAAATCCTTCTTAAAACCATGGATTCCATCAGGGTCAGGGTATCTTTGAGATTGACTATGGAAAGCCTGGAACCAAGCACTTTTAGATATATGTGAAAATATTGTTCAGAATTCATGACATTGTTTTACTTGGCATTATCCTGACACTGCTCAATCATTTTGTAAATCTGAGTGATTCCAAGTCTACATGTTTCTGATTTAGTTCCACTTAGCAAATCAAAGTGTTGTTTTATGAGTGCTGTTTGAGATTTAAGGCAATACTCAACTGGTATCCTTTGAAATAAGGAGACTGAGTCAGAAGCCATCATTCAAGTGGCAGATGGGTTAAAGATGCTTTATACAAACCAGCTCTATCAGTTTCCACTGAAGTCTATGCTCTTGCCAAATGCATTCTCTTAGAATATACAATGAGTTTTTTTTCACATTTATAGGCCAAAATTCCTCTTGCAGCCACATCTTGCTTCAGTTTACTTGGAATAAGTTTCTATCTCTTTTATATAATGCTGATTATGGAATATTTGAAACTATGTTGCTTGAATTCTAGGAGTCAAGAAATGCAGCAGAATTGACAGGTAAACAAAGCACAGAGACTATGAGACCAGGACCAGCAGAAGTGCTCATATTCAAAGACAAATAGATGAGAAATAAATAGAAAGAAATGGGAATGTGTATAATCACAGATCTTTCTTGAAATTAAGGTAGAGCTGAGATGGAGTGAATAGAGATAATCTAGGTGTCTGGAATTTTGAAGCATTTCCATAAATTCACACAGTTAAATAGAAAGACAGGCTAATCAGACATTCTCTCTCCCTTTCTCTTAGTTTCTCACTCACTTTCATGTTTCTCCAACACTCTAAATTTTTTTTCCTACTCAACAATGAGAAAAAGTGTGGTGCAATGAGAATTTTAAAAGGAGAAGGAAGAGGATGAGGAAAGGAAAGGAAAAAAAAAAAAGATGAGAGAGAAAGTACTAGATGGGAGAATGGAGAGGAGAGAAAAAGAAGAGTATGAAAACAGGTGAGCACCTTTATCACCAAAGTAGCTTGTTTTGCTGGAGGGGAGCTAGGTGAGGGGATAGGGTAACTGGGTGGTAGGCATTAAGGAGGGCACTTGATGTAATGAGTACTGGGTGTTATATGCAACCGATAAATCACTAAATCCTCCCCTGAAACTAATAACATACTATATGTAACTAAATTGAATTTAAATAAAAAATAAAAATAAATAAAAATAAAGTAAAGTGTTCTTAAAACATGGTCTCAAATTTTTTGATACTCTTTCCATCAGCAAGTGGGGTCTATGTTCCCTCCCCTTAAATCAGAGTAGTCTTTTGACTGCTTCTACCAACAGAGTATAGTAGAAGTGATACTATGTGATATCCAAGATTAAGTCATTAAAAGTCAAACCATTTCCACCTGGTTCTTTTGGAATATTTGTTCTCTGGAAGGTCCCTCTAAGGACTCCACAGCTTGGTACCCAACCACCACACTGGCAGAAACCCAATTCATATAAAGAGGCCACATGTAGGTGCTCTAGTCAAGAGACCCAGTTTAGCCCAACTTTTGAGTCATCCCATCCCAGGCATCAAAACTGTGAGGGAAGAAGCCAGGACCAACTCCACAGGCATACAACCTATACAGTCACACAGGGACCACACTCAGAAGGGCCTTAGCCTTGGTTGGATCTCTGTTGTTGCCATCTTAAAATTCTTAATAATTTTATCTTTGAATTTGTGTTTTATAAGTGAAGTCCAATGCAACATGAGTGTGAGCAGAAGAGATGCACACAATATGCATGTCTGCCACAGTTCCTCGCTGTCCCATTAGCATATAGCTTTTGTGATGCTCACTACACAGCCTCTATAGAATACTTATCTTATACCGAAAGTCCTGTGCTGATAAAAGCCCTGAGCTTAGTTTAAAAGTCACCCTCTTAAATTCAGAATGATTGTATCTTTGACCTTATATTTTGTAAGTCAAGTCCATGGAACAATGCAGCATACATGCATAATTAAAGGTGATAGACACAAAATGTATGTCCCCATCACATCCCTCCCCACCCCACCAACCCTTTCACATATATTCTCCATCATGCTCTACAAGCACAGACTTTTCACAGATCTACACTATGTGTAAGTTCAGGGAGACTTAAATTGAGTCCAGGATAAGTATATTTTACACCTATGCTTGAGTAAGCAGAGGCACTAATAGCCTGCAGAAATCACACTTTTCATTTAAACTAGAACTTGCTTTGAATTAAAAAAAAAAAAAAAGCTGTGGGCATTCTAAGAAACTAGAACAACCACGGAAGTCTATCATATCCTCTTACTCATGTTCTTTCCTTGTATTAACCAACTACCTACAATGCAAATGATTACATGAAAAGTTAAGGGAAAAGACAAAACAACCCATAGTTCTTTTCCTTTTGATTCTTCCTTATTGATCAGTAAGGCAAAAGTACGGAATGTCGATAGAATGTGTACATTATCAAAGAGGGAAGTAAAAACTGTTGAGATGGACTGCACAGCATTTCCACTGTTATGCTAAGATTAAAATACATATGCATATGTGAGTTACAAAATACAAACCATGTAATTTCTGTGGTTCTTGCATACAAGTTAAATGCTCTTATATTCCCATTTAAAACTCACATTATGCAATAGAAAGATGAATAATGGTCCACCTCCTCCCATGTGCTGCTTTAATCTCTATACACCACCATCTGTCAAAATGGAGAACCCACAAAGTCTCTTAAGTATCAGGTTCCTTATCTGTGGAACAGGAATAATGAGACTTCACAGGATGGTTTGAAGGTTAAAAACAATGCTTTTATAGCCTTCAAAGTACACTATCTGGACATACTAGTTATTCAATAAGTAGCTACTAAATTACTACTCTACTAGGAAAAATAATGATGGTGATGATAATGACACAACTTTCTAAAGCTACCAATGAATTTTGAGACAGCTTTATTGCAGAGCCCTTCCATACAGTGAATTAAAACATGTTTCTCTTTTCAAACTATACCAGTCGTATTTCATGAAACTCTGGACCTTACAAGCCATGCTCAATCCTTCTTCCACAGCCCTTCAGATGACTAGAGACAATGACAGGCCCTATCACTTGCAAACTTAAATGAGTTTCTACACAGCCTGTTCAATGTCTTTGCTAAGGCTGAACATTTCAGGTAAGC
Source organism: Mustela erminea (assembly GCF_009829155.1). Classification (NCBI taxonomy): domain Eukaryota; kingdom Metazoa; phylum Chordata; class Mammalia; order Carnivora; family Mustelidae; genus Mustela; species Mustela erminea. The sequence goes on from NC_045627.1 coordinate 63,211,068, forward strand.
TCCTGAATATTGCAGTCAGCTCATATTGCTTCCTCAGGAATTCATAGCTATTCGGTGCTATACTCTGTGCTATATCTAAGCACGTAAGTTGCTATCACCCACCTTACATATCCAGTCTCGGCTACATTTTCAGGCCATGTATACACTTCAAATGAAAAAGTTAGGGTGGGTGAGAAATTCTCGACCAGAATGTTGGTGCCATAAGGGCAGGGACTTTGTCTTATTTGTTTACAGCTGAATTTCTAGTACTGGGCTCATGCTAGATACGTATCATTTGTTGAATGAATGAAAAAACAAATTCACAGGGAGAATAAACATGACTGGTATGCCATTACTTCCACCCTATTTCCTAGGAACCTCAAAGTTCATATTTACCCAGGTTCTAAGCAAAGGCCTTAACAAGCAAAATACAAAAATATCTGAATGTCAAAAACTATGCTATAACATTTGGTAGAAAAAAAAACTAATATGTGAGTGCTACCTACAGAAACACATAAAAAGAAGACAACAACAAAGTCATCTTTCAGCAATAAACATGCCTTTAATTAGAGGTCTCTACTTTGGGGCTCTACAACTAAAACAAAAGTTAAAAAATTGAGAAGATGTTTGGAAAAATAAAGTTTTTTAAAATAATCAATATATAGAAAAATCTAAAGAAACCAGATAAATTTCATCCAGGGAAACTGAGCCCTCAAGAATTTAAAGAATTTAGGGGCGCCTGGGTGGCTCAGTGGATTAAGCCGCTGCCTTCGGCTCAGGTCATGATCTCAGTGTCCTGGGATCGAGCCCCGCGTCGGGCTCTTTGCTCAGCGGGAGCCTGCTTCTCTCTTTCTCTCTCTGCCTGACTCTCCGCCGACTTGTGATCTCTCTGTCAAATAAATAAATAAAATCTTTAAAAAAAAAAAAAAAAAGAATTTAAAGAATTTAAAGGAATATTACATTAATAATGGTGAATGGCTGTTCTGTTTCCATTGTAATGGAACAAAAGGAACAGCCTTTAATTATAGCAGGAGATCCTGCTATAATAATTGCAAATCAAAATTCATCTCAAGGGATGTGAAACACTGACAAAGTCTGCCAAAAGAGATATCAATTCTTCAACTCTACAGATTGATGAAAAGAGTATTCATCTTTCTAAGATCATTTAAGTGGATTTCTGCCCAAAGTAAAGTGTGAACTAGAAAACTTCAAGGCCACTATTCTACAGATTTTTCAATCAGAATCAACTGTGACATATAGGGCATTTCCAAGTACCTAAAGTAAATCACATAAAAGGTCTAGAAAAAAATTTTAACCCTCCATTTCATTTTTTATAAGATGTTACATTTAAATAGCATTTCACAATTTACAGTGGGCTTTGGGTTTTTCACCTATTTATTTCTGTTATGATAGATGATTCTATTATGATACATGATACCCCAGATTGCCTGTTTAAGCTTGAAGGATAAAGGAACCAAGGAGAACAGATCAGAAGTCTTGGTTTTAAATAAACCTAGAAGAGAAACTTACAAAGGACTCATATAGGATGGACAATGTAGTTTCATCCAGTATAAGACAAAGGGAGAAGACTGCAAAGACAGACCCAGGTTACAAAGAACACTAACAAATGTCTTTTCTTCTTTAGTCCACACATCACTATTTCTTGGTGCACCAGAGAACAGTGAAAACTCCTCCAGCCCTTCTCAACTATCTTGTCACTTATTTTTTCTTAGAAACAGGTGTTTGTTGAGAGGGACTTCTTCCCTCCAACAAATGAGCTTTTGGTGTCAATAATGGAAAAGAAAATGTCCTGAATGAAAAAGAGCAAATGGCAAAGACATGATAATTTTGCAAAAGGCTCAAAATGCCTATGAATGAGAAGGCGCTGTTCTTTTGCAAGTCTGAACTAAAGGCCTATCAAACTATGGGAATGCACAAAGCCTTTTTTTAAGCAACTGCTCAAGATTTTCTCCCAAGAGTCATTTCAGGCCTAGTTAGTTACCCCATTTTCGATCAGAAACAGGAGGCATAGCTATTGGAAAAAGTCTGCTGTTCACAGCCAGGTCAGAAAGTCTGAGATTTGTTTGGCTTGTGCCCTTTACAGAGAGGACCATAAAACTCCATTCCTCCCCATCCTGAAATAAATGCTAGGCAGAATAATGTTCCCAGAATGTCAACAGAATGCCACAGAGAAACATTTGCTTTTCTTGGTAACCAGTGCATTTAAGGGCACTGAAGTCCATATTTTTAATTCCAGAGAACTAAGGGCAATGACAATTTCAGGCTTTTTTCCCCCTAAAGAAAATGCTTGAAGAAATTAAGATGTAAAATGGCCTTTTTTCTAGCAAATATATATTGGTCCATTTCACTAAGAAACCATTTGGTACACATTAGCTTCCAGGTAAGTCAAAAGTCCTCACAGAAGGATCCAAATGTTCTCAGGGCATGGGTTTCCCCTTATACTCAGAGAGTTATTTTTTTTTTAATTTTTTATTTTTTATAAACATATATTTTTATCCCCAGGGGTACAGGTCTGTGAATCACCAGGTTTACACACTTCACAGCACTCACCAAAGCACATACCCTCCCCAATGTCCATAATCCCACCCCCTTCTCCCAAAGCCCCTCCCCCCAGCAACCCTCAGTTTGTTTTGTGAGATTAAGAGTTCAGAGAGTTATTTTTAAAGTTAGATATTTCTGCAAACAAGCCAGCACTGAGCCTCCCTGGGGAACCATTTTGCTAGGCAGGTTGGCTCCACTGGTTTGAAACTGATTTGAAGAAAGCCAATGATTTGAATTGTATCCCTTAATGGATAATATTCTAAAAAGCAGAAACAAAAACAAACGTAAGAAAACCTGGAAAAAGCAGAGATAGCACCTCTTATAAATGCAGCCTTTAGTTGCCAGCAAGACAGTGTGATTGTACCTGAAGAAGTTAACAGAGTAGAACCTGCAAAAACAAGTCAGTGAATCAACTGGCCCCTCAGTCAATACTGCCTAACACACAGAAGGTATATAGAAAGTAAGAGCCTCAGCAGTGAAAAAGATCAGTTTTTCTTATTTTGTAATTGTCCGTCTCCTGGTCTATATCCTTCACACTTCCAGCTGGAAGTATACCTTGAACACCAACTGTTCTACCTCTAGCACCTTTTATTCTCATCCCCTCCACTACCCTTCACTTGGTGTGCAGAGCCAGCCAGTTACAAGAATCTGTGAGTGTATCCAGAATATATGCTAGTGCACCTCAGCACTGCCCAGCAGCCGCAAAGAAAAATCCAACAGGAGGTTTCTCTTGCTAGGTTCAGCCACAAAGGACCAATATTGCATTACAGAAGAGGAAGGAACCTAGAGTTTATTTAGATCAACTCCTATTTTCAAAAGAAGGAACACGAAGCCCAGTGATATGAGGGAATTTGTCCAAGTCTGTGCTCTAGGGCTAACACAGAGACCCCAGATAGCTTGCCAGCAGAACAGCAGGATAGGCTAGGGCTAGTTGCATGCCTGCACATAGTAACCTACCTCATCTCCAAGCAACAGAAAACTACAGTGAAAAGATAAAAGCTTAAAATTGTTTTTTCTTCCTGTGTGTCTTTTTCCTACCCAAAGATTTTCATATTACCATTTTCCACTTTGAATCCCTTCTAGGATATCCATCATCCTGGTTCATAAATCTATTTGTTCAATATTAAAACTTTCCTGCATAAGAAAGATAGAAAATTATATTTATTAAAAGCATTGAAAGAAAGTGAAAACATAAAAACAATGTGCATCTAAGAGGCTTAGAGATAATATCTGTGAAACTATTTTTATAAAGAGAAATGAGTGGAATTTTATCCTGATATGAGCTGAGATTGGACAAGAACAGTATAAAATGTGAAGTGCTTTCAGAGCAAAATCCAAATTTCTTAGTTTGGCATTCAAAGGCCAAAGTTTGGTCCCAACTTTTTTTATCTCCACTACTATTCAGGCATTCTATGTTCTAACCACACCAGACATCTCACTCGTCCTCAGTATCTTATCAAGCACTCATCTAATTCCTTTTTCAGGTTTATCCCTCCATCTGGAATACTGTTCTCGTTATCCCTTCCACACCTCTGTCACCAGGCAAAACCACCATCATTTTCAAAGTACACCAGAAATGATCAGAGCAACTTGAGGCCCTTCCAAAACATCAGGCAAGTTGAACTTTACCCCTCCCAGTTTCTTCTCTCCCAGAATCTTGGTTCTATGTTTGTTTCAAGAACTTACAAACTCTTAAAAAAAAAAAAAAAAAAAAAAAGAACTCACACACTCTTGGTCTTCTGTGCGCAGTGTGGTATGACTGTTCCTATCAATAGATGCTAAGTACACCTGGATAGCTGAGACTGAGTTTTCAGCCCAGAGTGTCAGCCCTCAGACTAGCCTAAAGAAGCTACACAATCAATGTTTCTTTAACTAAATTGAAGGTTTAAAAAAAAGGAAGCATTACTAATCAGCATTAAACAATCCACATACAATAATACATAAGAAATAATACTTTCATCTGAAGTGTTTTAATTGATGACATATATATATAATATATATATGAATTGGATTTCTTATGGAAACAAATTATCTTAATCTCATCTTTCATTCAAAGAACAAATGTGACAAAGTCTCAAAATGAAGACTCATTTCTATTTACTGCTATGCAAAAAAAGAACCATTTCTCTCCTTCTCAGGATTGATAAGAGTTCAACTCCATCCAATCCCCAGATAAGATCAAGCAGATAATCATTTTCCCATTTGTTGAGTCCAAAAGACTCCTAGCAATTCTCAAACTCTAGATATCTTCATTGAGAAAAATGTATCCACCTATGGATGAAATGTACTACTAGTTTGGAGAATGTCTGGTTTTCTCTGTATTATTGCAAGTCTAAAATTATAGAATGAGAATGATTTTGGAATATTAGGGCTTAGTATTTTATTTTCACTGCATTTAAAAGCATATTAACAAGCAAAGGATGAAAACAAGAGCCATGTCTTGTTTGAAAAATCATGTGTACTCTTGAAAACACATTTGCCCATCATAAATGTTGGTAAATTTAAACAGTAATGGGCAGAGCCCATATTTTTATCCCTGGGCCATCTTCATCCATTAGTGTTGACATTACCAAAGAAAAACTTCACTTTCTTGGTTAGTACTTTGTCCCTCTCAGCAGATCTGTGATACTTTCTGGTATCCCACACAGGGATATATTTAATTTAATTTCTAAGGGCCAGATCCTGCCCTTGGATACAAGTGAGCAGTAGTATTGATGTCAATGGAAATTCTGGGTGTGCATTTGAGGGCGGACCATGGTCCTCTACATATGCCAAATGTGACTGCTGAAATTTCTCTTTGTTAAGATTGGTTTGATTTTGGCTCCCATTCTCTTAAATGTGCACACAATACCAGAAGAAGTGCATGAACGCTGTGAACAAAAGAAGAACTTCACAGCCAGGATGGATCAATTGTGACCTTCTGACCTAAGGAAAGAACTAGCTGTTAAGTCCTCTTTGTTCCATGGTCTGTTATTGCCCTGATGACCAGCCCAGAGCAAGGTTTTTCATTTCCAGATCCATTTCCTATTTAAAGAGAAAATAAAACTGAGATTCCAATTAAAACTAATCATTTTTATTTTTTTTTTAAGATTATCTTTATTTATTTGACACAGAGAGATCACAAGTAGGCAGAGAGAGGCAGGGGAAGCAGACTCGCTACTGAGCAGAAAGCCTCATGCAGGGCTTGATCCCAGGACCCTGAGACCATGACCTGAACTGAAGGCAGAGGCTTAACCCTCCGAGCCACCCAGGCACCCCAAGGCTAATCATTTTTAAAACCACTATTAAGAATATTAGAATGGGGGCACCTGGGTGGCTCAGTGGGTTAAAGCCTCTGCCTTCAGCTCAGGTCATGATCCCAGGGTCCTGGGATCGAGCCCCACGTCAGGCTCTCTGCTCCGCAGGGAACCTGCTTTCTCCCCTCTCTCTGCCTGCCTCTCTGCCTACTTGTGATTTCTCTCTGTGTGTCAAATAAATAAAAAAAAATATAAAAAAAAAAAAAGAATATTAGAATGAAAGCTGCATTCAATTCCAAAACAATCTGTCTTTAGTAATTAAATAATTTTTATTGTTTTTATTTATTTGTTTTTATTTGTTTTATTTGCTATTTGGTATTTTTTATTTGTTGTGTGAAAAACTATAAACCTAATAATTCCAGGACATTTACGAAATTGCATACAAATAAGGACAAACTGGTAAAGTGGCAATCTGGAACCACATGGAAACCTGAGACTCATCCCATATTTGTCACTCTCCCTTGCCTGATCTCCACCCTACCTAGTCCATACACACACAAAACCACACATACACAGTTAGTCACCAAGACCTTTCAATTCTATCTCCTTAGTAACTCTTAAATCTCCCCCTTCTTCAGCGCCGCTATCTTTAGCCCTGTTCATTTTTTCCCCCAGTAACAACAGTCTCCCATTCCCCTATCTTGAACACAATCCATTTTTCACACAGGCGGCAGAATAATCCTTTTAAACCCCTAATCTAAGAATGAAGCTCTCATTAATATAATCCAATGGCTTTCCATTAGCTTCAGGCAATACCTGCAGTCCATTATCTGAACTCTGCCCAAACTGCAAATTTAGTAGTTATCTAGATGCCTCTACCAACCCATCCATCAAGTTCAATAAGATTTAGAAACTCAGAATTAAGCTCTGAATTCTTTACAATTTGCTTAAAATCCTCAGTGATAACAAACATTATTTTGTAGAATGGGTGCAATGCACAATTTAAAAACTGAAAATATACACACCGTATTTGTTTTAGAAGTTACTAAGGGAAAAACATAACTTTTTTTTTTCCCCATAGAAATCCTTTATCTCAAAGGAATGTTTTCTGTGATTGTGTAGGTCTTGAATTAACTCAGATATCCAAGAACCAGGAGTTCGCATCAAGAACTAATTAACAAAATTTGACAGAACTTTGTCATTTATCACCAAAATCAACTTGCAAATAATTTCTTCTAAAAATTCTTCATGTGGAGATTTCAATCCCAAACCCCATTTCTGACAATTCATTTCAAAAATGCAGCTCAACAAAATATTTATTAAATGCTTACTTTGTAGGCACAGATTTTGAAAGAGGAATATGATAATTTCCCTGATCTCCAAAATAATTTTATCACAGTCATGGTCTTCTATGGCAATTCTTTTTTTTTTTCTTAAGATTTTATTTATTTATTTGACAGCCAGACACACAGAAAGAGAGGGAACACAAGCAGGGAGAGTGGGAGAGGGAGAAAAGCAGGCTTCCCGCAAAGCAGGAGCCAGATGCAGGACCCTGGGATCAAGACCTGAGCAGAAAGCAGATACTTAACAATTGAGCCACCCAGGTGCCCCTTATTGTGACAATTCTTAAGCAGATTATTAAAACCAATCTCAGAATGCTATAATGCCTTCTGATTATTTTAGAATGGTTATTCTTTTGTTTTTATTATTAACATATAATGTATTAGCCCCAGGAGTACAGGTCTGTGAATCGCCAGGTTTACACACTTCACAGCACTCACCATAGCACATACCCTCCCCAATGTCCATAACCCAACCACCCTCTTCTTAACCCTCTCCCCCCAGCAACTCTCAGTTTGTTTTGTGAGATTAAGAGTCTCTTACAGTTTGTCTCCCTCCCGAACTCATCTTGTTTCATTCATAGAATGGTTATTCTAACTTGAAAAATTCACAAGACCTTAATTGTCTGTCCCCTCCTACCCCTTCCTTCCCAGACCTCCCTTCTCATTAATTCTCAGATTTGTTCAGAGAATCAGATCTCCCTACTACACTCCCCTTGCTCACACCTCTCTGGCCACACAGCAGCCAAGCTCATGGCTCAGTGTCTTTGCCCATGATACTCCATCAGCCTGCAACACTCTTCCCCTATCACCTGTATGACTTGTTCCGCAACAACTTTAAACCTTCCTCAAATGTCACTTTCCCAATGAGTCCATCTCTCAAAAGTCTTCCTTAAAATGAACACCTACCCCAGCACACCTCCATCCCATTTCTGCTTTTACCCCACACCATGTTATCACCACCTAACAAAGTATATGTTTTATTTATTTAGTTTTTTTCTTCTTTCCTAAAATGGTCAATGTGATATTCTGTAGTAATTAAAACAGTGCCTGATACATACTGAATCCCAGAAAGTATGTTTTGGATGAATGAGAGAACTCACTCAGGAAGAATCTCGAGCATTTGGGGAAGCTCTACTGCAACAAGACTTCCTCAAAGCAGTAAATCATTATCAGAATATTCTTCTTCCACATAAATTTAAGTATCTATAAACACTAACTAAAGATTCAGTATACATTCTTAAATGAGAAATACATAAACCAATAAACAAATGACCAGAATAAGAAAAAATATTTCAAATAATTTTATGTGGTGATCAAAAATGCGAAAATATTAATATATTTTCTAAAACCCATTCTTTCATCTGTACATCATTATTGTACTTTATTCTATTAGTATGATGATGGTTTTATATAGGTTGTAGCTCCATATTTTCAAAGTGTGATCAAAGATCGAAAACATCTGAGGTGCTTATTGGTAAAAATGGAATTTCCTGCCTCCCCTTCTAGGGCTGTGGCCTATAAATCTGCATTTTTCTAACAAGTTTCCCAGGAGACCCTTATGGTTACTTACATTTGAGAACTATTGCTTTAGTCCCTCAGTCTGCAAAACCCACTGTAGCCTCTCTCCCACGGGAATCTCCCTGAGTCCAGATAATCTTTCAATTCAAACACGTGGATTTTACCTTAACTAGGGATTTAAAAAAAAAAAACAAACCTATATTTTCTCCTTGTGATAGTAAAAAGCCTTGAGAGACATTATTTACAGAGCAACATTGCTATCAGTGATAAAAATATTCTTTTTATATTATTAGTTCTTGGCAGCCTCTTGTAATAGAATCCCATAAAATCAGAAAATGAAATAGAAGTTCTAAAGTATCCCAACCTTCTTTTATATACTCCAAGAGACACAGAGCTACAACTTATTAAGTTCCTACTATGCAGCATAGGAAATCACATTCACTACCTCATTTAACCTGAATGTTATGAAATAAGGGTAAATAACATTGTTATTTGTCCAGAGCCACTTAACTGGTATCTGCAGAACAAAAACTGAATAAGAAACTCCAGACTCTTGGTCCACAATTATTTCTAGAATACTCACAGCTTCATCAATCTACAAATGAGTTCTTTAAAGCTAGAGCCACTACTTCCTGTGTTCTGGCCTAAGTTGCTCTTTCCTTTGCTGCTCTTTTCTTTTTTCTTTTTTTTTTTTTTAAAGAACACAAAGTCACATACACGTTCCTTTTGGTATTTTGTGCTCCATTCTCTATGGTGATGTTTCTTGATAGCTTTGCCAACATATTCATCTGTCCCAGCTGCTTTTAATTCACCCTTTTATGGGGGCATGAATGTCATTATTATGTCCCTAATTCAAATGTCTTGATGTTGCTGTTCTGCCATATCATTTTTTTCTGGTTTCTTTACCATATTCTCTTTCAATAAAGGACATGTTACTTTGTTCATTAACTTAAAACAAAATTCACTATGAGTTTTTAATTCTCTGAGCTTTCCTTTTGAAGGTTAACTCAAAAGTTGCTTTCATCTTTGTTACATGCATGAGCTCAAATGCTAAGAATACTGAGGTTTCCAAACAAACCCTTTTAGACAGTGTTTTGAAAGTATATTCTTCAGATCATCCCAGTCTCAAGACATATGAAGTGGGGAGGAAGAGGAGAGATAAAGTGTTAGTGGTCAAATAAAACCACATTCTATATCGACCTCATTTAAATTCATATGTATATCAGAATATTAAAAGCTCTGATAAATTCTTCAGTGAAATAATGGTTTTACTCAGTATGTTCCAAACCAGCTTAACCATGCAACCTTTCTCCACAACCCCCAACACCTAATAACATCCCACAGAACTTACTATATGGTAAACATTAGAAAATCCAAAAAGTGTACCTAATGCCTACTATATAAGTTCTCAATAAGTGGTAGCTCTTATTGTAATTATTAATAAGCAGGTCAATAAATGTCATGACTCAGCTAATCCATTACTCTAAAGATGGCAAGCTGTGGTCAAATGTGTTCAGTCCAAAGCACCTCCACTGACCCTTGGAAATAATGTCAGTTCACTATTTTCAATGAAAAATTCAAAGAGGAAAATTCTGAGGAACCTGAGCATCAACAGTTCTAAAATGCTACAACTTCAAAATATCTTAAAGCATGATCAGTGATAGTCTGGGGACAGTATCGGGTGAGGAAAGGAGACCAATGGATTTTGAGAGTCAAACATTCAAAACCAACCTAGTCCTTTAGCTTTCCTATACCATGGTTTCTTAAGATGTGAACTGTGGATATCACCGTGACTTTTTGCTAAGTTGTTGTAAGAATTAGAACACCTAATGTTCTAATTGTGTTCTAATTCTAAATGTATGTTGTAAGAATAACACCCAGGATATAGCAGGCATTAAAAAGATAGATTCATTATGTTTGTAGTTCCAGTCAGACTTGTTGACTTCTGAGAAGCTTAAATTATATAATATAGATATGGCCATGTGAACACACTTCATTCTCCAAAATGGACATTTCTTGAAAAGTATAGCCCATTTCTCCTCCCAAGAATTCCTCTCTCAGCTATCTATCATAATTGTTAAGGTTTCTGCATATTTTCCTGAAAAAATGAGTAACGACTTTTAAAAATTTTTTAAACTTTTGAGTATACTTGAATAACTTTTGAATACACTTTGAATAAACTTTTGAATATCTAATAGTTTAAGAAGCAAAACATCCTAAGTAGGCATATAAAGTCTCCCTCTCGACTGTTTAGTCATCCCAGGTCCCTGCCTGCATCCATTCCTAGATCATCACTTTTATGTTTCCCTTTTGAATTTCTTTATGCAAATACATCCTATTATCAAAGTGTATCGATGTATTTTTTCATTTTTTTTTAATTTTCTGAGTTAAGTGCTTAGTACTTTGACTTTCGTTCTTTCCTGAGATAATTATTTAAGGCTCCAAATTTTCCTATGAGCACTGCTTATCCCATAGATTCTGACATCTTGTATTTTCATTACTATTGTTCTCTAAAAAATGATTTACTTATAGATTGTATTTTCTGTTTGACTCAGGAATTAAGAGAGCTTTTTTGAGTTTTTATTTCTTGGGTTGTTTTGTTTTTTGTTTTTTGTTTTTTCACTTTTCAGGTTGGGGCAGGGTTCCATGGCAGTTGTTTTTGTAATAATTTATAGTTTTATTGCATTACATACTACATAATTACATACTTATTCTTCAGGGAATATATTGAGATTTTCTTTTTACAACCAAGTGCAGAGAATGTTCCATGAAGCACTCAAAAAAATGGCATATTCCTTATTTCAAAGCAAAAGTATATGTGTATATTTATATACATATACATTTCTGTATTTACACATATTTTTGGTGTCTACTTGATCTATGTTGAACTGAAAGGTGAAATAGTGAATACTTGTGTTTCTAATTATTTTCCTTTTCTCTCTTGAATCTCTTGTCCTTTAATCTCTTGTATTAAATTTCTGCTTTAGGAAAATTGTTTGGAGTTATTTGGCACATAGATATTTACAGTTGTTGTTGCACTTTGTATTTATTAGCATGGTAAAGTTTGCTTTGCCTTACTTAATGCTTTTTAGCCTAATAGTCACTGATATTTCTATTTGACTCCTACTCTTTTTGATATTTGCCTACTATACTTTTTTAAAGTTTTAATCCACATACCATACCATTCATCCACGTAAGCTGTACAATTCAGTGGTTTATAGAATATACACAGAATTGTGCAACCATCACCACATTCTAGAACACTGTCATCGCCTCAAACAGAAACTCTGTACTCATCATCAGTCATTCCCCATTTCCTCCCAAGCCTCCAGCCCTAAAAGACCACTAATCTACTTTCTGTCTCTATTGATTTGACTATTCTAGACTTTTCAAATAAATGGAATCACACAATAATGTGGCAATTGTGACTAGCTTAGCATAATATTTTCAAGATTGATCCATGTTATAGCACGGTCCTAACTTTATTCACTCATCATTTTTTAATATTTGGGTTGTTTCTACTTTTTGGCTATTATAACTAATGCTGTTATGAATATTTGTGTACTAGTTTTTGTTGTGTGGACATCCTAATACTCTTTTCACATGCTTTTATCTTCAGTCTTTCTGAATCACATTTCAAAGTACTTTTCTCGTATACAACACAGTATGGTTTTGCCTTAATGGTGCAATCTGAAGATTTTTTTTTTCTAGATGAGTAAGAGCCATACAAAAAACATAAAGAAGAAAATTAAAATCACCCACAATGTACCACTCAGATATAAACCGTATTTTTTACATATTTTCTTCAGATCTTCATAAAACTCTATCCCTTTTCGAAACAAAACTGAAATCACTGAGCAGTTGGTTTTGTAATATGATGGTTTTTTTTTAATATCATGCCATAAATAGTTTTCCTTTTCATAAAAATATCCAATTTAATAGCTGCATAACATTCCACTGAACATACAACAGTATATAATTTAAAAATTTGTTCCTTTAGGGGCACCTGGGTGGCTCAGTGGGTTAAGCCTCTGCCTTCGGTTCAGGTCATGATCTCAGGGTCCTGGGCTTGAGCCCCGCATCGGGCTCTCTGCTCGGCAGGGAGCCTGCTTCCTCCTCTCTCTCTGTCTCTGCCTGCCTCTCTGCCTACTTGTGATCTCTCTCTGTCAAATAAATAAATAAAATCTTTAAAAAAAACTGTTCCTTTATCCAGCATTCTATTTTGTCTACAATTATTCTATAACCAAAATTTATTGAATCTTAATGTATGTCAGGAACTTTTCTTTTAATTATTTTAATTAATATATAATGTATTATTTGCCCCAGGGGTACAAGTCTGTGAATCACCAAGTTTACACACTTCACAAATCTCACCGTATCACATACCCTCCCCAATGCCCATAGCCCAACCACCCTCTCTATAACCCCTCTGCCCCCAGCAACCCTCTATTTGTTTTGTAAGATTAAGATTCTTTTATGTTTTGTCTCCCTCCTGATCCCGTCTTGTTTCATTTTTTTCCTTCCCTACCCCCTGAACTCCCAACTCTGCCTCTCAAATTCCTCATTATCAGGGAAATCATATGATGATTGTCTTTCTCTGACTGACTTATTTCACTCAACATAATACCCTCTAGTTCCAAACACGTCGTTGCAAATGAAAAGATTTCATTTCTTTTGATGGCTGCACAGTATTCCATGGGGTGTGTGTGTGTGTGTGTGTCCCACATCTTTTTTTTTTTTTATTTCTTTTCAGCGTAACAGTATTCATTGTTTTTTGCACCACACCCAGTGCTCCATGCAATCTGTGCCCTCTCTAATACCCACTACCTGGTTCCCCCAACCTCCCATCCCCCGCCGCTTCAAACCCCTCAGATTGTTTTTTAGCGTCCATAGTCTCTCATGGTTCACTTCCCCTTCCAATTTCCCCTAACTCCCTTCTCCTCTCCATCTCCCCTTGTCCTCCATGCTATTTGTTATGCTCCACAAATAAGTGAAACCATATGATACTTGACTCTCTCTGCTTGACTTATTTCACTCAGCATAATCTCTTCCAGTCCTACCCATGTTGATACAAAAGTTGGGTATTCATCCTTTCTGATAGAGGCATAATACTCCACAGTGTATATGGACCACATCTTCCTTATCCATTCGTCCGCTGAAGGGCATCTTGGTTCTTTCCACAGTTTGGCAACTGTGGCCATTGCTGCTATAAACATTGGGGTACAGATGGCCCTTCTTTTCACTACATCTGTATCTTTGGGGTAAATACCCAGTAGTGCAATTGCAGGTTCATAGGGAAGCTCTATTTTTAATTTCTTGAGGAATCAAGAAATTCTGTTCTCCAAAGTGGCTGCACCAACCTGCATTCCCACTAACAGTGTAAGAGGGTTCCCCTTTCTCCACATCCCCTCCAACACATGTTGTTTCCTGTCTTCCAATTTTGGCCATTCTAACTGGTGTAATGTGTATACCACATCTTCTTTATCCATTCATCTGTTGGTGGGTATCTAGGTTCTTTCCATTGTTTGGCTATTGTGGACATTGCTGCTATAAACATTTGGGTGCATGTGCCTCTTCCGATCACTACATTTGTATATTTAGGGTACATACCCAGTAGTGCAATTGCTGGGTTATAGGGTAGCTCTATTCTCAAATTTTTGAGGAACCTCCATGCTCTCTTCCAGAGTGGCTGCACCAGCTTGCATTCCCACCAACAGTGTAGAAGGGTTACATTTTCTCCGCATCCTCTCCAACATCTGTTGTTTCCTGGCTTGTTAATTTTAGTGTCAGGCACTTTTCTAAGTGCTTTACTTATTTAGTTCTCACAACAATTCCTGTTGGGTAGATGATAATTTGTTGCCAATTTTAGAGATGAGAAAATGAGGTCTAGAGTTGTTAAGTAACCTTCCCACTGAAACTAAGAATGTCGTTAATATATGCTCCCCTCTATCTTACTAATTCATCCTTCTGTATAGTCTAGGTTTTAAACACTTCTTAGTTTATCCTGATTTGAGTTGATCAGTGAAGTATTTGCAACTGGGGATAAATAATTATCCCCATTTTACAGATAAGAAAATGGGTTCATGGCATGTCCTAAATCAAAACACAAGTAAGTAGAGGAACTAGAAATTAAAGTCAGGTCTCCTGCTTTTCAAAATGCAGATAGAAAAAGTCCCTGTCTCCTCATGAAATTTCCAGATCTCTGAAGTAGGGGTGGAAAGCATCTTTGGCTCTAACTTATTGTTGGTGGCTTATTCCTCCCCCTAGGCCTTTCTTCCATCTTTTCCATTTTCAAATCTGATACTCTTATCGCTTCCTCATTAAATTCTAGTGCAAGATATAAGTGAGTGAAAAATACATACCTCAAGCTCTAAGTGACTATAAATGATAGAGAACTGAGGGTTGATGGAGGGTGGTGCATGGGGGATGGGCTAGGTGGGCGACAGGTATTAAAGAGGGCACTTTTGATGAACACTGGGTGTTGAATGTAAGTGATGAATCACTGAATTCTACTCCAAAAACCAATATTGCACTGTTTATGTTAACTAATAAACTTTAAATTTAAAAAAAGTATACCTCAAGCTGATTTCCTAGGTGTTCAAAATGATTTGGTAGATATCCAGCTAAATTCAGGGGACCAGTTGAAACTGGGTCCCCTACTTCTCTGTCATCCTGCCCCAGATCACAAAAGATTCTGGACTCTGGGCAACACAACTGAGGGTTACATAGGGAGGGGAGTGGGGGGATGGGGTAGCCTGGTGATGGGTATTAAGGAGGGCCAGTATTCTGATGAGCACTGGGTGTTATAGGCAACTAATGAATCATTGAACACTACATCAAAAACTAATGATGTATTGTATACTGGCTAACTGAACATAAATACATATACACACTCATTTTTTTTATGTTTGATCAGTTTTTTTTAACACCTTAATTTTTTTTTCAGTGTTCCAAGATTTGTTGGTTATGCACCACACCCAGTGCTCCATACAATACGTGCCCTTCTTAATACCCACCACCAGGCTCACCCATTCCCACACCCCCCTCCCTTCCAAAACCCTCAGTTTTTTTTTCAGAGTCCACAGCCTCTCATGCTTCATCTCCTGCTCCAATTTTCCCAATCCACTTTTCCTTTCTTTCTCCTAATGTCTTCCATGTTATTCCTTTTGTTCCACAAGTAAGTGAAACCACATGCTAATTGACTTTCTCTACTTGACTTATTTCACTCAGCTTATTCTCCTCCAGTCCCATCCATGTTGATGTAAAAGCTGGGTATTCATCCTTTCTGATGGCTGAGTAATATTCCATTGTATATACAGACCACATCTTCTATATCCATTGGTCTGTGGAAGGGGATCTCTGCTCTTTCCAGTTTGGCTATTGTGGACATTGCTGCTACAAACACTGGGGTGCATGAACACTAAGTATCTCCTGGACTCATCTTTTTAAGAGGGTATCTCACTAGCCTTTTGCAAACATTAATATTCTACAAAGAAGCAAGACAGTACTAATTGTAAGGAAACCTTCTTAGTAGCTTAATCTGTTTTGCTTTCTCAAAGAGGGCATAAAAATTTTTGTCTAACTCCCATAAAATAACATTCCTCCCTAAATGAAGAAATTATAAATAACAAATCAGATGACATTGCATGCTTCTTCTCTGAAAGATGCTTCAGAGCTCCTGAAGAATTAAAAGAAAATACTGTCATTATGAACTACAAGACAGGAAACAACTAAGAACAAAGAAATACAGAAATACAAAACTAGGCGGTTGGAGAACAGCCTTGGGGTAAGAGGACCTAAGAAGCTGATAAAAGCTTTTAGTGTTCAGAAAGATTAGGAGGAAAGTACTAAGCAGGTATTTCATAACTTCAGACTAACCAGCATAAACTAAAAAGAGGTCATACTGAAAATGATCTGCAGCAACCCCAAAGAAGAGAAAGAGGAGACACTGTTTAGAGAAAAAAAAGATCAGTTTACTTTAGTAACACAGCATACCCGTTCTATTCAGAAATGTTTCTTCTAATTTCTCTCTACATACCATTTCATGACTAATTTATATTATTGCCTAGGTAAACAATTATAATTCTATTAAAAATATAAGAAAAAAAAATATAAGCATATGGCAAAGGAATATTGTTTTTCTCCATTGTCTATGCCTAAAATCTAATCATTACCCTAAAGAGAAACCATATTAGAAACTACCATCCAGCCACCAAAAATTAAGATACAAGACCTAAAGAGAATTTTAAATCCCTCTTATATTTGTCCTGTAGGCTTAATCCTCTTAACATGAAGTGATTTCTTACACTGGATACTCCCATAACTGACACCTAAGAAACTTAGAACTCTCAGTACACCTTAAAGGGTTAAATAATGTATCACATTTTCAATAAAATTAAACTAGCTTCTCATTCATTTTATAATTCATATTCTTCCTTCAAGACTCAGGTACTTCCCTATTCCCCAAACCAAGTTACTCCAGGTCCTGACATCTGAGAATAGAGTACTTCTCTCCTTGCATTGTTGTAGATCTGCCTGTCAGTCACATCCACAGACAGGTAACTTATCTGGGGCTACAATAATGATATGTTCACCTCCACATTGTTGTTAAGGCCTACCTCTGCATTAGACAGAATGGCTCCTCAATAAAATTTTTGGACTACATAAATTAAACCTTTAACTGTATAATTCTTTTTCCTTTGGACAGAAGATATTTCATTTCCAGAAGAGATAGCATTTTGCAGGGTAGTAGGATCAAGGAACTCAAGAGTCCAAAGCCTAGATTTTAGTCCCTTCTAGGCAACTATGTGTCCTTGAACAAGTAGCCTCAGTTTATTTACCTGTAATTTGGCAGGGTTGGACTTGATTTTAATAACACTCTCAGCTATAAACTAATATTCAATTTAGAAAATTGTTTTATCTGGTTAGGTTTTATGAGTTTCTTGGAATTCTTGCCTAGAGTATTAAATGCTGAAATGACTTCAGCCAGGGAAACAAGAGTTGTGCCCAACTGGAACAGGGTGGAATGGATAATTTCCCAGCCAAAAATGGGGTTCCATTTCCATGATGTGTCATTCCAAGAATGGAATGGTGATGCTAAGCGGGAAGCTCTTGTGTTATATGGGGCTAGCTCTTTACTGTCTCTTCTTATGAGGGGAAAAAAAAAAATGGAACATAGTGGTAGCACTGAATGTCCCCCAAACATTGTAGAAGGTATTTTGGCTGCATAACAAATGTGGGCCCTGTTCTTCTCTTCCATTAGCCTCTTCTACAAAGAGTTGAAAATGACATGAAGAAAAAATTTCCATAAACTGGACTGAATACTGCCAGCACATGGAGGGAAAAAAAAAAAAAAAGGACTCATCACAGGTACAACTAAATTGGAAGAAATAAAACTAGGGGCTCTGTCAGTTAAGCCTCCAAATCTTGGTTTCTGCTCAGGTCATGATCTCAGGGTCATGAGACTGGGCCCCATGTTGAGCTCTGCCCTCAGCTTAGAGTTGGCTTGAGATTCTATCTCCTTCTCCCTTTCCCCCTCCTGCTCATGCTTTCCCTTGCTCTCTCTCAAATAAATAAATCTTAAGGAAAAGAAAAATAAAGAAAAGTAGTAAACATTATTGTTGAATATGAGACTGATTTTGTGAGGTCCCATGAAAATCAGATTCTGCAAATCTACTCATATGGAGAATCAAGAAATACAGGCCTGGGAGAAAATGATGTGATGGAGACAGGAGCATAAATAATATTTAAGGAGACAGGCCAATTTATTCTCCAAAAACCATATTAGTTAATAAGTTTGTGTCATAACCAACATCTCTTAAACACCATAAATAGAATTATCTAATTCAAAAACACAAGAACATTAATTTGGGGGTTTCTCTCCTAAGAAACTATTATTGTGAAGCTGCTTTAGTAGAAAAAGGCATGCTCCTTAGCATTAGTTTCCTGTATTGTTTCCTGCTTAGCATATACTCTTCTTTTGAATAGGCCCACTTGAAAAGGAGATTGGTTTTCAGTTCTTGGTTGGCTCTTCAATCCGAAGTTTACTCTAAAGAGAAAAGAAAGCAGCCACAGAACAAATGTAGGAACTGCTCCTCAAGGTGTATGCAGAAGCTCCACCCTTGACAGGTATACCATGACAGGTATATCTCTGTGCCTTAGGAACATAGGATAATAAGCATTCGCCCCTATTCTAAAGTGAAGTATGACTTCTGTGCACTGGAAAGAATAAGACTTATCAAGAAGACTCATCTATATGATGATAGAGTACCATTTTCACAAATATTTTCAGGAAATATGGAAGTTGGCAATTGAAAAGCCTTTTTACTGGATTAAATAAACATTTTATTTAAATCCTGATGATGGAAGAAAAATATCTTTAGTCCATCTGTCTTTTTTTGTTTGTAAGTTTTTTGTTTATGTTTTCAAGGGTTTTTTTAATTTATTTTTTATTTATTTTCAGCATAACAGTATTCATTATTTTTGCACCACACCCAGTGCTCCATGCAATCCGTGCCCTCTATAATACCCACCACCTGGTACCCCGATCTCCCACCCTCCGCCCCTTCAAAACTCTCAGATTGTTTTTCAGAGTCCATAGTCTCTCATGGTTCACCTCCCCTTCCAATATCCCCAAACTCCCTTCTCCTATCTCCCCATGTCCTCCATGCTATTTGTTATGCTCCACAAATAAGTGAAACCATATGATAATTGACTCTCTCTGCTTGACTTATTTCACTCAGCATAATCCATCTGTCTTTTATCAATGGATTAGGAAACCCAAAAATTCTATTGAAATTACCCAAAAAGATTCCTAAAAGCATCATTCACATCTTCCCTATTGATCATTTTTCCTTTTATAAAACAGAAATTTCTAACAAGTTTGTAGAGGATTAACAAATTCACTTATGAAATAAATACCACAATGTATGTATAGAGAGAAGGAAAATAATTTTTTGATGAATCAAACATAAAATATTTTTTTATTATCCCAAACTAAATTTTAAGAATGCAGAGGATTTCTGGATCTACTTGATCATTCTCTTACAGTGTCTCCTGAAGAGTAAAAGTTCTTCATGTTAAGGAAGCTTAACTTTTCATTTCATAACTCATGCTACTGACTACAAAGTCACCTAGATTTTCTTCTATTTTATCTTCTAGAAGTTTTATAGTTTAATGTTTCTCTTGGATCTATGACTCATTCTAAGTTAATTTCTGTGAAACATAAAGGGTCTGTCTAGATTTTTAACATGGATGTCTAGTTGTTTCATCAGAATATGTTGAAAAGACTAACCTTACTCCACTGAATTACCTTTCCTCTTGTCAAAGATCAGTTTGTCAAAGACTAGATTAGGGGCACCTGGGTGTCCCAGTCAATTAAGCCTCTGCCTTTGGCTCAGGTCATGATCCCAGGGTCCTAGGATGGAGCCCTGCATTGGGCTCATGCTCAGTGGGAAGCCTGCTTCTCTCCCTCTCTCAATGCCGCTGCTTGTGTTCCCTCTATTGCTATATCTCTCTCTGTCAAATAAATAAAATCTTAAAAAAAAAAAGACCTGATCAGATATTTGTGTGGGTCTACTCCTAAGCTCTCTATTCCATCCCATGATCTATTTCTCTATTCATTCACCAATACCACGTTATCTTTTTTTTTTTTTTATTTCCAGCATAAAAGTATTCATTATTTTTGCACCACACCCCGTGCTCCATGCAATCCGTGCCCTCTATAATACCCACCACCTGGTACCCCAACCTCCCACCCCCCGTCCCTTCAAAACCCTCAGATTGTTTTTCAGAGTCCATAGTCTCTCATGGTTCACCTCCCCTTCCAATTTCCCCCAACTCCCTTCTCCACTCTAAGTCCCCATGTCCTCCATGCTATTTGTTATGCTCCACGTTATCTTGATTACCGCAACTTTACAGCAAGTCTTAAAGTTGGGTAGTGTCGATCCTCTGACTTTGTTCCTCCTCAGCACTGTGTTGGATATTCTAGGTCTTTTGCCTTTCCACTGGTGTGTTCTTTTCAGTTCATAATTTTGTATTCTTTGTCTTAAAGAGGGCAAATAAAATTCTATAAACTGCAGATCTCATAAAACCAGAACCTACCTATATGTGACAATTCAAGCCATGGTGTAGATTAAAACCTGGAGGAAGAAAACAGAAGGTGAGGCCCTAATGTATAACCTCACCTAAGCAAAAGAGAGATGAAAAAGAACCGAAAGAAGAAAGAAAGATTGAGATCCTTCAAGTTGCTCAACAATTCCAAATCTAATTCCAAATCTCATCTGAAGGTACATACATATATCTCTAATTCTAGTGTACAAGAAAAAAAAAGATATGGTACTTACTTGTAAACTAATTTTCTTTTATTTGAACACACCAGAGGCCGCCGACAAATTTGAAGAAAAATGCTCCTGTGTTTTTCCGTTTCAGTTTACCAAACAGTCCTTAACTTCTGAAATAAGTGCTAACAAGAATTTGTATGTAAGAGCAAAAACTCAAAGATCATTAGCATCATTTCCTTCATGGAGACCTCTCTGATTCCCCTAGGTCAATCCAGACTTATTCCTCTAATACAGCCCTAATCACAGCGAGCTACAGTTATTTGCATTTATTTCCTTATTAGAAGTACTATACTTTCAGGGAGAGCAGGTATCAAATCAAGTCTTATCTACATATCCCCAGTGGACAGTACTAACACATGATAGGTGCTTTGATATGGGTTGAATGAATATTGACAAAAGGCAGACACTATGATTCCAAATTTATAAATGAGGAAGCTGAGGCTTGCCCCAGGGTACATGGGAAGCAAATGGTGAAGCTAAAATCCAGGTCTCTCAGCTCTAAAAGTATCTCCCTAATATATTAACCATCAATCACTGTAACAATAATATATCTTAAAACATAATCGCCTGAGGATCAGGTGGCTATTCCAAATGAACAAAATGTTATTTTTCCCTGCTGCATAGTACAATTTATCACTTCCTACTCTCACCATACTTTCATTCACCCAGATTATGTGTGAAGATTTATCTACAGACCTGTAAGTTTTCTCCATACTAAGGAAAGGAACAAGAAAACTGTAGCAGCTGAAGCTATATATTCAAAGGAAATAGGTCAAAAACTAAAGAAATTGTAGGATGGTTGCATTTCTCCTGTACAGAGACTAGAGCTGCTCTAGGGGAAAAGGGTGACAAAGCATGTTCATGTGCCCATGCTCCTGTGATCTCTATAAATATTCTACTCCCTCAAAGCCGCCTCAGCCCTTACACACACACACACACACACACACACACACACGTGCACGCACGCGCGCACGCCAGAGGCGTGAAAAACTTTAGTCCTGACAACAATCATGAAACTTAAGGACTTGCCCTTTTTAAACCTGTTTAGCTCTTTTTCACTTTGCATTGTGGTAGTACCTGAGACATGAGTTTATTTATGGAAGATTCCCTGAAGGATAATCTCTTTATTAATAACAACATAATAATTGTAATAACAAAACATAGTTCTCACTGAGTGTACGGCTTTGTATTAACCACTTCATAATATTAGTTATCTAAACCTCAGAAACCATATGAATTATTACTTTCCCTATTTCACTAATGGGAATGAGATGAAGTAGTTTGCCCAAGCTCCATACAACTAGTACATGGTCAGCACAAGATCAAAACCTGGTCAGTTTAACCCTAAAGTTTCTGCTCACATCTACCTTCTTATATACTGCTTTGAGGAACAAAGAACTTCTTAGGCTGGTAGTCTCTAAAATTTTTTGAATATGTATGAGTAAAACATTTTTATAATAAATCATTCATACACAAGTATTAATATATATGAAATATATAATTATAATATATGCAATGCATATATATTACACGTGCACTGACTGCAGTTATATTTTAGTCACATTACAAAAAATAGGTCAAAATAGAAACTTTTAGTTAATCAGCTAAAAATTAAATAAGCAATACATTAAAGTTGTTTTATTTTGATAATCATTCAAAAACCTTTTTTCCTCCTATTTTAAAAATAGTATTAATAATATCGGCATTATTAAATGTTTAATAAGACACATTATTGAAAATAATATATAAATTCAATTAATTACAATTTCCTATTAGTCTCAATAATTCAGAAATTTTTTGGATAACTTCTTGTCAGATTATTTTCACCAAATTATGTGGCTGACAGAGATTGTATGTAAGTGTTGAATCACTAAACTGTACACCTGACACTAATATTATACAGTATGTTAACTAAGTGGAATATAAATAAAAACTTTAAGAAAAAGACAGACCATCAGCTTTGCAATTTTCTTTTTGTTCCTTTGTGCTGGCATTACTAGAACCATATTTAATCCAATTTGTTTTTTAAAAATCTCTTTAAATCTACTTAACTGGGCACATGTGAACTGCAACATGTTGAAATACACTGAAAATAAACTAACAGATGATATACATTATCAGTTCCTCCCAATTATGAAAATTCTCACTCCATTTCCAGAATAAATAAAAATGTATAAAACTAATAATTATCTGACAGTAATTTATTAGCAAACTCTTCTACTCAATGGGGTTTTATCCACACATCTTCTGGAGCGCTTATACACCCTCTCCCACAACTGCCTTGTCCTTGGATATCACTGACCTAAATACTCTAAAATATGCCACTGAGTTCAACCAGACCTGCCTAGAACTGTCAGCATTTAATTCATTGTCCAAAAAACTGCTTTTATTCAATTACGTTTGATGTGATACCATCAGCCTAACTGAAGGAATGTAGGAGAAACTGTTTTCATAGTTAGAGAACAAGAGAACTAAAGTTAAAATGAATTCAAAGTACTCCTCCCTACATCATCTTTTATAGACTACGGCTGAAAAGCAAGAAATAATCATTTCTGCACATCTCTTAACACAAATAGTCCAGCAAACAAGGAAATTCCTCCTGTGATTCATACAAAGTTTGCATCAGCGTGAGAGAGAAAATCAATTGACGCTCCTAAATCTAATTTTGAGAGAAGCAGAACATGAACACTTTTTAAAGACATCCTTTTAAAGACACTTTTTAATGAATACCTTTTAAATACTAATTGTCAATACAACAAAATGTACAGTTTGTATAATTACATCCTTTTTATGTTGTATATTTTCTTATATTTACTAAACTGTAATTTTATGTCTGTTAAATCCAATAATAAGAAACTGAGTTTGCAAAAAACATTTTTTTCATTTATGTGAAGGTTCATAAAAGGACCCACCAGCAAGTGAGTGTATCTTTGTACTTAAAACCATAAAACAGGGTGCCTGGGTGTCTCAGGTTGTTTAAGGTTGCTCAGATGCTTGTTTAAGCATCTGCCTTCAGCTCAGTTCACAATCCTGGGGTCCTGGGATTGAGCCCCACATCAGGCTCCCTGCTGCATGGTGGGAGGACCTGCTTTTCCCTCTCCCTCTGTCTACCACTCCCCTTGCTTGTGCACTCTCTGTCAAATAAATAAATAAAATCTAATAATAATAATAATAATGATGATGATAATAATAATAAGGGAATAATAAAGGAAAGGGGAACTAGTCCTGTACTTCATGGGTGTGGGCTTATATATGGTCACTGACTTTTATGGAGACATCTCATTATGTTGATAACAGCAATAGACTCATTCTAGTATGTAGAATACCATGTAATTTCTGTCCTGCACAGTATCAGAGCTTCATGTTAGGATAATCAGGAAAAGTCTAATACCAAGTAATATTTATCTAGTTAGTGCCATGTCTTTAAGGAATTCAAAATGCTTGACAAAAAAATTATGAACAATGCTTCCCATATGACATATTTTCAGACCTTTCTTTTCTAGGAGACTGAGTGACTCTTTGTGCTTTATTTTATCTATGCTTATACACATCCTAGATAACTGAAAAATCCAAGGTTCAGAGTGATAGGGAGACTTACCATGAAGTTACCACAAGTTAACAGCGGAGCTCAAAATAGTTTCCAACAGACAGATTTCAGTACCAGAAAAGAAACTGAGCTACCCAAGAGTAATATTCGCATTTGAAAGTATAGGAAAATTAATCACAATAATAAAAATAAATACGGGAAACTTTCTGTACATGAGGCACTGTACTAAAGCATTATGCACACAAACTCATTTAATCCTCAAATAATTCCTGAGATATGGAAGATACAAACATCATTTTATGCCTGAGGAAGTCAAAGCTAAAGAGAGGATAAAAATTTGCCCAAGGGATGCCTGGGTGGCTCAGTTGGTTAAGCAGCTGCCTTCGGCTCAGGTCATGATCCCAGCATCCTGGGATCGAGTCCCACATCGGGCTCCTTGCTCGGCTGGGAGCCTGCTTCTCCCTCTGCCTCTGCTGCCACTCTGTCTGCCTGTGCTCGCTTGCATGCGCTCTCTCTCTCCCTCTCTCTCTCTCTCTCTCTCTGGCAAATAAATAAAATCTTTAAAAAAAAAATTGCCCAAGATAAGAAAGTTGGCAAATCAATCAATGTGATAGAACAAATCAATAAGAGAAGAGAGTAGAACCACATGGTCCTCTCAACTGATGCAGAAAAAAGCATCTGACAAAATCCAGCATCCGTTCCTGATTAAAAAGTTTCAAAGTATAGGGATAGAGGGAACATTCCTCAACTTCATAAAATCTATCTATGAAAAACCCACAGCAAATATCATCCTCAATGGGAAAAAGCTCACAGCCTTCCTGTTGAGATCAGGAACACGACAAGGATGTCCACTCTCACCACTCTTGTTCAACATTAGAAGTCCTAGCAACAGCAATCAGACAGCAAAGAGAAATAAAAGGTATTCAAATTGGCAATGAAGTAGTCAAACTCTCTCTCTTCGCAGATGACATGATACTTTATACGGAAAACCCAAAAGACTCCACCCCCAAACTACTAGAACTCATACAGCAATTCAGTCATGTGGCAAGATACAAAGTCAATGTATAGAAATCAGTGGCTCTCTTATACACTAACAATGAAAATACAAAAAGAGAAATTAGAGAATCGATTCCATTTACTATAGCACCAAGAACCGTAAGATACCTGGGAATAAACCTAACCAAAGAGGTAAAGGATCTGTACTGGAGGAACTACAGAACACTCATGAAAGAAATCGAAGAAGACACAAAAAGATGGAAGATGGTGAGTGCTGTGAAGTGTGTAAACCTGGCGATTCACAGACCTGTACCCCTGGGGATAAAAATATATGTTTATAAAAAATTAAAAAATTTAAAAAAAGGAAAAAAAATCCAAATATCTTGGTGTGCAAAACAATTAAAAGTCAAAAAAAAAAAAAAAGATGGAAGACCATTCCATGCTCTTGGATTGGAATAAATATTGTTAAAATGTCTATACTTCCTAGAGCAATCTATACTTTCAATGCCATTCCGATCAAAATTCCACCGGTATTTTTCAAAGAGCTGGAGCAAACAATCCTAGAATTTGTATGGAATCAGAAAAGACCCCGAATTGCTAAGGAAATGCTGAAAAAGAATATCAAAACTGGCAGTATCATGTTGTCTGACTTCAAGCTTTACTACAAAGCTGTGATCACCAAGACAGCATGGTACTGGCATAAAAACAGACACATAGACCAGTGGAACAGAGTAGAGAGCCAGATATGGACCCTCAACTCTATGGTCAAATAATCTTGAACAAAGCAGAAAAGAATATACAGTGGAAAAAAGACAGTCTCTTCAATAAATGGTGCTGGGAAAACTGGGCAGCTATAAGTAGAAGAATGAAACTCGACCATTCTCTTACACTGTACACAAAGATAAACTCGAAATGGATAAAAGACCTCAACGTGAGACAGGAATCCATCAGAATCCTAGAGGAGAACATAGGCAGTAACCTCTTCAATATCAGCCACAGCAACTTCTTTCAAGATATGTCTCCAAAGGCAAAGGAAACAAAAGCGAAAATGAACTTTTGGGACTTCATGAAGATCAAAAGCTCCTACCCTTTCTTTTTTCCTGCTTTGTTCGTCACTGAGTTTAAAATTTAACAAGATAGTAAACAACATGTGTTGGAGAGGATGTGGAGAAAGGGGAACCCTCTTACACTGTTGGTGGGAATGCAAGTTGGTGCAGCCACTTTGGAAAACATTGTGTAGATTCCTTAAGAAATCAAAAATAGAGATTCCCTATGACCCTGCAATTGCACTACTGGGTATTTACCCCTAACATACAGATGTAGTGAAAAGAAGGGCCATCTGTATCCCAATGTTTATAGTGGCAATGGCCACAGTCACCTGTAAGGGCCTGGTTAGCCAGAGGAACTTAGTTGCAAATCCCGGATATAAGGGTGGGCCAGGCCGGATGGAGACATCCAATCAGTGGGGCACACATATATTTACTGTGGTGAGTTGAAATCCCATTGGCCACCTGTGTGTGGGCCGGGCTCAACCACCTCTATAAATGTTAGTCTGTGAAGCTGGGGTGGGGGCAGTAGTAGGAGGAGTCAGAATAGCCGTTGGAGTAGTAGGAGGAGTTAGAATAGCTGTTAGGATAGCCATTAGAATAGCCATTGGGATAGCCGTTAGGGAAGTCCTCAGGAGAGTCAGAGTGTCGTGGTCATCCTGGTCATCGTAGTCGTAGGCAGTGGCACCAGGGCGAACGTCCTCACCACCAGCAGCCTCACCACAGCAAGAGGCCTCGCCACCAGCGAGCCCCAGCCCTGCCGCAAGCGGCCTCGCCGGAGCGGCATCATTCTGGGGAGCGGCCCCGTCCGGGGAGCGACCTCGTCAGCAGCGGCCATGTCCTGGGAGCGGCTTCGTCCAGAGTGGCCTCTTCTTGGGAGCGGCCCTGTCCAGGGAGCGGCCTCACAGGAGCAGCCCCGGTCTGGGGAGCAACCCTGTCTGGGGAGCGACCTCGTCGGGAGTGGCCTTCTCCAGAGTGGCCTCTTCTTGGGAGCGGCTCCGACCAGGGAGCAGCCTCATCCTGGGAGCGGCCTTGTCCAGAGTGGCCTCGACTGCGGAATGGCCTCGTCTAGAGCGGCCTTATCCAGAGCGGCCTCATCCGGAGCAGCCTTCTTGGGAGTGACCTTGTCGGGGTCATCATCGTCATCTCTTCATAAGAGATGGCCCCTACCAGTCAGTTTGATTTTCGATGCTTGGCACGAAATAAAGCTTTGTTTGATTTTCGCTTTGTGTCAGTCTTGTTCCTTTGATCACGGACCCTAACAACCAAACTGTGGAAAGAACCAAGATGCCCTTCAGTGGATGAATGGATAAGGAAGATGTGGTCCATATATACTATGGAGTATTATGCCTCCATCAGAAAGGATGAATACCCAACTTCTGTATCAACATGGACGGGACTAGAAGAGATTATGCTGAGTGAAATAAGTCAAGCAGAGAGAGTCAATTATCATATGGTTTCACTTATTTGTGGAGCATAAGAAAAAACACGGAGGACATGGGGAGATGGAGAGGAGAAGGGAGTTGAGGGAAATTGGAGGGGGAGATGAACCATGAGAGCCTATGAACTCTGAAAAACAACCCAAGGGTTTTGAAGGGGCGGGGGGTGGGAAGCTGGGTGAGCCTGATGGTGGGTATTATGGAGGGCACGTATTGCATGGAGCACTGGGTGTGGTGCATAAACAATGAATTCTGGTACACTGAAAAGAAATTTAAAAAATAAAAAATTTAAATTAAAAGAAAGTTGGTAAGCAGCTGTTCTAGAGTCAAATTCAGACCGATTCCAAAGGCTCACATGTTGAACGAACATAACAAGGTAGATTTAAAAACTGCCCAACCACTTGTGTACTTCTGCACAAAGAGACCATTGTGATTCCTTAATTAATAAAGACATAAAGCAGATTCATTTATAATAAAGAATTTTCACACTCATTATCTTATTATTCAAACACAAATCAGAACACTATTTCTCTAGTTTTAACACACTTCGAGATGATGATTCCCAAAAGTAACTCCAAAAAGAAAAGCAATGCATATATTACTACTAAACTATTAACAATGGGGACACTGATGCTTAGAACACACTAATGAGTGATTATACAGTGGGAAAGTCTCAGCTAAGAAAGGCCTTCCCTGACTGCCATATCTAAAGTTGTCTCTGTTCCAAAACTGCCAACCTTATCACTGTCACAGTGATGTCATAGTAGTTTGACTGCTTAGAGACAATGCAGATAAAAAGTGCCCTGGGAGAGATGAAGACCAGAGCCCGACTCACTAAGTGGAAAAACAAAACTAAACAGAAAAAACACTGTAACCTGCTACCCAAAGACAAGAGTTGATGGGGAGTGGTCAGGGAGAAACAGTAAGAGGGGCTGCAAAACACCTAGAATTCAGGCAGGCCCTGTGGCCCAGAGGCTGGATGTACAAGACCCCAAATACCACCACAGAGCAGAACTACAAACCATGATAAAACCTGGCTCTGAGCTAGGAACACCAAGGGTAATAAGACGATAGCCAAACTGCTAGCCTGCCAGGGGAGAGCACAGAGGAATGAAGATACAGAAAAGAAAAATAAAATTTAAAGACTACTAAACTATGTACTCAACAAAAACAAATTTTAAAAGCCCAAGAATACATTTTTTGTAATATACATGACAAAGAATTACCATTACTGATATGTAAAAAGGATCTTGTAATTCAATAATAAAGTTACCAATAACCCAATAAAGCTGGCTAAAGAAATGGACAAGTCATAGAAGAAATTAAAATGATGGTAACCTCATTAGCAATCAATGAACTACAATTAGAAACAATGCCATATCAATTATAATCTATTACACTAACACATATTAAAAGATAGAAAATAATTGGCATTAGCAAAAAAACAAAATAAATTTGTTTTCTCTTATGCATTGTTGGTATAAGTATAACTTGACATCAACTTCCTAAAATCCATTTACAATTTTTTTTAAAAAAGTCCACTTCCAAATGTATCAAAAATTTAAAAGTTCATTCCTTTGATATAACACTCACACTTCTAGGAAGTGTACAAAGATACATATGCAATGACGTTCATCATAGCACTGTCTGAAATCATGAAAAATTAAAGACAACCATGATGTCTATCAATAAAAGATCAGTTAAATAATTACAATATATCCATAAAACATACTTCTAATGTAGCCATTAAGAAGAATATAAGTCTATATCCTTTGATATAGAAAGATGTTCACAAAATATTAAGAGAACAAATGTTACAAAATAGCAGGCATGTATTATATTACATGGTTTGTATAAACTGGTATGTGTTTCTTATAGGTTTATAACTTATGTATATGTGTGTATGGATAGAGATGTCTAAAAGGATATTAATAAAAATATTTTTCTCTACTATAATCATTAGTTTTATTAAAAGTTGCTCTCATTTTGAAAACAATGTATTTTTACTTTAAAGTATTAGTTTTAGTGGATAAATATTCGGATGTTTATGCATATGAAATAATATAGTCATTTAACCAAAGTAAAAAGCAACTATTACCACTATTTTTCAATATTGTTCATGAGGTTTTAAGAAATTAAATGGAGAATACTTGATAAAAATTTAGAAAAGAGGCCAAAATCTACCTTTGTCTTTGATCAACAGCTTCTTTCTTACCCTGGAAATAAGTAATGAAGAGAAAGACATTCACTCTCAACATTAGCAAAGGTAAAAATAATAAAGAATAAGTTAAACAAAAAAGTTACAGAAAAAAAATTTATGAAATATTTTCAAATGACATAAAAAAAGAACTGAACAAGTAAAGAGATGTAACCAAATTCTTAAGTGGAAGACTTAATATCAGAAAAATATTAATCCCCTCCAAATCAGGATATAAATTGAATATAATTCCAATCAGAATCCATTGATCAGTATTCTTGAACTGGAAGAATTTAAAAATTCATTTTAAAAAGTAATTATAAGAGAATAGCTATGAAAACCTTGAAGAAAAAAATGAGAGAGTGGTTAATAAACTTTACCAGATATCAAAACAGTATAGCATTGGCACAGAAATAAAGAATAGAAAAATGACAGAATATACAGTTCAGAAAGAGGTACATGTGTATGTGGGAGTATAATATATAACATATATGATGCTTCAATTTAGTGCTAAAAGAATGTTTTATTTTAAAAACAGTGCATTCAGGGACGCCTGGGTGGCTCAGTTGGTTAAGCGGCTGCCTTCGGCTCAGGTCATGATCCCAGCGCCCTGGGATCGAGTCCCACATCGGGCTCCTTGCTCGTCAGGGAACCTGTCTCTCCCTCTGCCTCTGACTGCTTCTTGGCCTACTTGTGATCTATCTCTCTCTCTCTCTCTCTCTCTCACTCTCTCTCTCTGAAAAATAAATAAATAATCTTTAAAAAATAAAAACAGTGCATTCATAGCTTGGAAGAAAATAATGTCATATACTTCCATCACAGTAATATAAACTTATACTCCAGTTATAATAAGAGATTAAAGCTCTAAATTAAAAAGAGTAAAAAGACTAATGATAGCCAAAAAAAAAAAGGTTTGCAATACATATGATAAAGGATTAACATTCCTAATTCACAAAGAATTACAAACTGATAAACATCAATCTAAAAAAAAAAAAGGGGAATATGTATAGGTAACTCACAAAACAAAATGCAAATCAACAATAAGTACCTGAAAATATACTTTCTCTGGCTATCACCAGAAAATTCCAACAATGAGATATTTCTCACCTTTTTGGCTGAGAAAGATTAAAAAGAACACTGATACCCATTGCTAATGAGAATGCTAGGAAATAACTACTCTCAATACACTTCTAGTGGGAATAGGAATTGCCAAAATTTTTTCTGAAAATTATCTGGCAAGGTGCATTACCATTTTAAATGCAAACCAAAAAAAAAAAAAAAAATCAAAAGTTGTACTTCATCAAAATTAAGACTCTGCTCTCTGAAAGAAACTGTTAAGAAAATAAAAGGAAGGGTGACTGGGTGGTTCAGTCAGTTAAGCATCTGCCTTCAACTCAGGTCATGATCCCTGGGTCCTGGGATGGAGTCTCATAACAGGCTCCCTGATCTATGGGGAGCCTTCTTCTCCCTGTCCTCCCTGATCATGCTCTCTCTTGCTATCTGTGTCTCCCTCTCTCTCAAATAAATAAATAAAATCTTTAAAAAGAAAAAAAAAAAGACAGGAGTGTCTGGGTGGCTCAGTTGGTTAAGCATCCAACTTCTGACTTTGGCCCAGGTCATGATCTCAAGGTTGTGAGATTGAGTCTGACACTGGGCTCTGACACTGGGCTCTGCATGGAGCCTGCTTAAGATTCTCTCTCTCCCTCCTTTCCTCCCCTCTCCTCCCCTCTTATCCACTCCCCCGACAAAAAATTCCCTTTCTCCCTCTCCCTTTGTCCCTCCCCCTCTCTAAAAGAAAAAAAAAAAGAAAAAAAAATTTGCAAATCACGTATCTGAAAAAGGACATGTAGCCCAAAATATATATAAAATATATTTTTATATATATGTATATATATATAATATATACAAAACTCTCAAAACTCAACAGTAAGAAAACAAACTCATTATTTTTTTAATAGGGAAAAGACTTAAACAGACACTTTACCAAAGAAGATATATAGATGGCAAACAACCACATGAAAGATGGTGAAAACTATTAATCATAAGGTAAGTTGCAAATTAAACCCATAAGATACTACTATATATTCACTGGCTAATTTAAATGACAGACAATACTAACTGTTGGCAAAAATGTGGATGAAGTAGAACTCTCACATACTGTTCGAATACAAGATAGTATCAGCCACTTTGGAAAACAATCTGACAGCTTAATTTAAGTCAAATAGACAACATGAAATCAAGCATCCCCACTCCTAGGTACCATACTACCCAAAAAAAAGGAAAAATATGTCAACACAAAGAGCTGAGAGCAAATGTTTATAGTGAGTGGCTTTATTCATCATCACCAAAAACTAGAAACAAACCAACAGAGGAATGGATAAATTGTAGCATGTTCACAACATGAAATATTACTCAACAATAAAAAGGAATGAAATATTAATATATGCAACAAGTGAATGAATCTCAAAAAGAATTATGCTAAGTGAAAGAAATGAGACATCCAATCACTTCATCATTCCATTTATATGACATTTAAAAACAAGTATCAGATCATATACAATTAAGGACTAGAGGGAGGGAAAGGAGATTTTGAAGGGAGATGAGAGAACTTCTAGGATGAGGGAAATCTGTATCTTGATGGTGGTGGTGGCTATTTGACTCTATGATATATAACATTTGTCAAAATTTATTTTTTCTTATAATTATACCACAAAAAACCTGATTTTATTAAATTTAAAAATACAAAGTTTTTGACCCAGACATCCCACTTTGAGAAATCTACTCTACAGAAGTGTGCCAACATGTATTTAATTATTGTACATTGATAGGGAAATAGTTAAAGTTATATTATATTTAATCCATAGAATGTAATCCAAATAATTTAAAAGACCTGGGAATAGTCCTCTGAGCATTATGATTTATGGGAAATGAAAGAACAGTTCTTGTTCCATTTATTTGAACCCTTTGCCCAACTAAAATTAGAAGAATGGGCCACTACAGGGAAGAATGAGCTTCTTTTGTTCAATTCATTTGCACAGTAACACAGTAAAGCTGACCATCAGGATCCCAATCCACTTTGGAACATAAGACTGAAAAAGGAGGTACAAAACAAAAAGTGGCACCATTAACACGAGAAGAGTCCTCACTGGAAAGCATCTTATGTAATATCATCCATTTATAATGGTTTCCTTTGAGGCTGCCTCTTATAGAGAGCTGACTATGACTTGACAGCCTAAATAAATTTTGTTTAAATTTGACCTCATTTCAAGATCATTCACTATGCTCCCTATACTATGAAGAATAATGTACAAATATGGCATTCCTTGCCCTCCAGAAGCTTATGTTCTAAACAAAATCCTAGAAAATACATTGCCCTTTAAAGCTGACTTTTTCATTTGATTATAGGAATCTACCGCAAAAGCTGAATTTACACCTGAAGAAGTATGGGATTGGGGCAAGGATAAGGGGAAATGAGTAACTGAATCTGAACCTATAAAAGTTATTAGCTAGCTGTCAAGTTATCCCAAGTGAATTCATTCATCATATATACAGCAGAACATTCCCAACAAATATACAGAACATTATTACATTAAGAATCATGAGAACACAAAGAAATGGAAGAACAATCCCTGTTCTTTCTTAAAAGCTCCGGGACAAACCGGAAGCTACAGGACAAGCATACATCCATGCTTTTTAAGTCAGTGTAAAAAGTGCAGCATGTTACTTGTCACCTTTTAAAATAATGCAATCACTGATGTTCTATTGGTATTACTCCATCACCTTCCCAAAACCTTGGAGTTTATTTCAAAACCCTCTAGATAGGTAAGGCTAATATTATTTCCATTGCTACGTAAATCATTCACATGAAAATATTGTGCTTAATACCAGGCAAAAATACAATCCACTTTTCCAAAACTATGATATAAGGAGGAATACTTGAATAAGACATTCATATTAAAGAATTGTTATTAGTTTCTGTTAACTGGGCTGTCACAAGGACTGCAGAGTTACTCACCTTTACTGAATAGTCAGAAGACCTTCAAAACTAGAATAACATTTGTTTGTGTCTGAGGGGTAGCTGTTTAAGAGAGCTCATGGGCTGGAATGCAGAGTATGAAGGCATGCCTCTCACCTCAACACTGATGGTAACATCAGCCAAAGATGGAATATCTAAGAACAAGAGCTTGCTGGTGAGGTGGAGGGCATCAACCATCATTTTTAATATGCTTTTAACTCTCTGACATTTCACTTTATCAATTTTCTGCTGTGCTGACTTTGTTTTTTCCCATACTATGATCTTAGTTATCCAATTTTAAAATAATGAATATACCGCAACTGACCAGGAAACAATGATACCCTGCTACCCATATACATGAAATTCTATAAATAATTGGAGAGAAGGGTTGAGAGGAGGGCAGAAGCGTGAAGAAAATGAGCTCTTTCTGAGACTTTGGGAGGCTCAATTTCTTCATCTTGTCCCACATAAATACTTGCACTACAGACATTTCAAATATTATGCCAGAGCTACACAAAATAAGTGGAACATCACCAAGCAGAAATCCTAGAGTAGGTGTTCTGAACATGTTGGTAAAGAAAGTCACTTCATTTGAGAGGTCTCTGCCCCTTCAACCTCACCCCCCTTACCAATATACATTCATCACTGAAAAGGGAAATATTTACAAAAGTTAGTTTAGTTATGTTTAAATATTATGTTTAGCTGTCTGGAGACCATGTTCTCAAAATTTATACAAGAAATCAAGGATTAAACTTCATAACAATTAGGAAACCACACTGTGTAAAATCAAAGACTTAGTTAAAGGACATTAAAATAGTTTTGCCATTGGTGCTAAATTGAAGTGAGTGCATCTCTTCCCAACACCTGGAACCAAAACCTTCTGAACTTTCATGTAAACAAATTGGGGCATACCAAATGCTCTGTCTGTAGCCAGGTACCACCTCTGTACACGCATTTGGGTGAAAAATGTGGAAAATGCCTGAGAACTCTTTGAAGCAGCTTAGGAGAAGTGAGAGCAGGAAAGAGGCTCTTCTCTGGGGTAAGTTTATTTAGTGGAAAGTAAGCAAGTTGTCAGGGTAAAAGTTGACAATGTTGATTCCAACAGTTTGAACTGCGAATAAACATCCAAAGGGATTATGTTACTGAGAATTAGAAAAGATTCCATTGAACGCAATAGAACACTTGTGTTTTCAAAGATAATACGCCTTCAAGCCACACTCTGGAGCCACAGTTTAAGGTTAGAATTACCTTAAGCCCTTTCTATGCCACATTAAAGAACATGGGGTCTGACCTCTTTAGAAAGGACCTAAAATTAAAATAAGAACAGGATAAAAATATTTCATTTCTAATAACTGAATTAGAAAATACTAAATACATGTACATTTGTACATCTGAGATAGAATAAAGAAATTTGGATTTAAAAAATCTATGTTCTTCCCAAGCATCTAAACTTAAACAGTTAACACTAACCAACTTAGGGAAATAATGCATTGGCCAGAAATCACTTTTGAGTTTTCCCTCTTAATGACCTATCAAACAGCAAAAATAACAAGGCCTATACTTATGAAATCCATAATCCTCTTCTCTGCTCACCAAAGCCACATTTAATCTGGCTTTCATCTCATGCTGTTGGATTTTCCACCAGGTACAAGATGAAAAGCTGGAAGAGACTTGAGCTTTTTCTAAAGCACAACAATTTGGTTGCCACTCAGCAATTCCTGGTGAAATGCCAGGAAGCCTATAAAAAAAATTAAAAATTTTCCTAACTTGGAGTTTACAAAAGTAAGTGTGAGATGTTCGTAGGCTATCAGACATTCCATCTCTTTATTTTTTAAAAATTCATAAACAAGGGGAAAGAGACACTTTTGATTTGTTAAACTTTATTTAGATCAATATACGCAGGTATGTCTTACATGCCCTCAAGAAAACGGAGGTAACTTAGACAGCTCTTCTTAATCCATCTTGAGTCCTCCATGATTTTTACTTCAGAGTCGCTGTTAAAATCTTTTCCAAAACTTGACAAAAGCATGCAACTCACATGCTCTTTACCAGCCAAGTTTGCAGGCAGCCCTGCAAAAAGTTGCTTCTCCTCTGAGCTCTCACACAAATACACTTCCCTCCTTGAACCAAGGATGTAAGGGAGTAAGGCTGTCTCATAGCCTCTTTGTTCTTAAAAAGAAAATAAATTCTCCAGATATTTTCAAACTCCACCAGGAATAGAACATTCTCAGCTCAGCCTGTGGATCATTATCTCTTTTACATTTCATCTTAATGTTCCCTGGGTTCATGGAAAGGGCATACACAGAAAGAGGAAAATAGCTGCTTCTTGACACCAAATTTAGTAATTCTTTCAAATCTATTGGCACACATTTAAAAAGTTGTATTTTTACAAGGCTTCATTAGGTTTTCATTGGTTCTGTCTTTGGAGAACACACATGCTGAGTTGCCTATAACCTTAAGCCAAATACATCTGTAAACTACAAGAAGTATTTTTTATAGGAAGACAAAAGTCATCACAATTTAAAAAGGGATATAGTGGGTGGAGACAGACAGATGTGGGCTCATCCACAGCCCACTTTAATATCTCCCAGGCATCAAGTTGTTAACTAATTGAAGCCAACAATCTATAATGCTCTAAGATTCCAGACGACTCCAATAGCCTTACCTGTTAATATTAGATTACTGTAAGTATTAGAGAATTGCTCCTTTAGAAGAACAAGGTGCATCTGAGCTGCCTTCTCCCGTTGGAGCTCCAGCATAACATCAGGGTGCTGAGCAATCTTGCAGCCTTTCTGTTTATCCAGGGCAACATCACTTCGAACAATGTCTACAAAAATAAATAAATAAATAAATGCAGCCAGCAAAAACAAAACAAAAAAACTGGAAAACTATATACAAATCAAAGTCTTGTTTCACCCAAAATGAAAGAATTTATAACCTATCAGTCTCTCATCAGAATGAAAAGATTTGTAAGTAAAGAAACCTGAAGAGCCTCCAACTTCATGATACATTCTGCAAGTTTCTCTGACCATTTCCAAATTCTTTGGCAGTTTCCATTTTATTACCTCACTGTAATCATTTAAGATTCTCACTCTTCCGTTCTACTCTCAACTCACCTCTAGGACTTAGGCACTTCCTAGGGCCTTTTCTGAACTTTTACCATTGTCCACGGAAAAAAAATAATACAATTTTGTCTGAACACCAGTGATTATGATATTTCATCTATCTCTTGCTGTAGGACAGGTGGTAGCTCCTGCGTGGATATTCAGGATATGTGGTCTGTTTTCAAATTTACCTCCCAGCTAGCCCATTCAGTCCAAATTAGGGCTGTTATCCTGTGAGCTAGATGCTCAGGATTTCTCCTGCTATCTTTCATGTGCCTCTGGCTGCATTCTGACTCATAAATAACTCTAAAATCTGTAAGTATTTGTAGGCACTGAAGAAAGCAATAGGGTGAGTCACTTTACAGTTCTACCTCCTTTCCAATTATTTTCCCATTAGTAACAAGCTGCTTTTTATACTTCAGTATGATTTTCACTCAAAGCAGAAGTATCATCCAGAAAACAGTCCCTGCAAAAACAAACATTGTCCTAAAATATTTTCCAATTAACAGGGAGCTTTAATGCCCTAAAGTTGTTTACTTTTATAAATTAAAATATAATTCAGTTGACTATCATTGAAACAATTGATGTTTATCAACAGCAATCTGGATGACAGTCTAGAAACTTTCAAGTTTTATGTAGCAAATTGAAGGACTTTAAGAGAAAATGCTAAAAAATTATTATTATTATTATTATTATTATTATTATTATTATTAAACCAATGGCTTTGGAAGGGATAAAGTAATACCCATGTTGATTGTACCAATAAGAAAGATTTGGTTCTTTCAGCAATGCTCAAAGAGAAAATAGGATATATGATATAAAAGATGGGACACTGTTGTACTCTTCAAACCCATCAACATAGCCCTAATAGAGAAGCCCAGCTATAAATACAAACCCAGGACAATGAGGGTTAGGATGTGAGGATGTGTGTCACATAAAGATTAGTCAGATGTGGGAATAGTTCTTACTTAATCTTGGTTGAAAACAGAGGAGCTGGTTGGAAACAATGGAGTATTTATTCCTAAACCTATTAATGCCAATTTCTAGACTGCAGGCAAGAAAGTGAACTCATTTAACATTCAAGTAACTACTCTCATAGATGTTCTGAGGCTCAAATACAAAGGTAGAATAAATTAATTCAGGATACACTCTAGTTTTTAAGACCATCAGAAGAAAACATGAGGAAAACTTATTACACTATATAACTGAATCCTTCCAATAATCCTATGAATGTGGCAGATATTGTTGACTAGCTGATCCAAACCCTACACACAATCTCTTCTCCTTTGCTTTCCTCTGCTACAGAGATGAAAACATGAAAACAAACAATTTCCCAGCTTTCCCTGAAGCAAGGGCTGACCATGTAACATGGTTCAGGCCAATGAGCTACAGACAGACATCCTTAGGGTCTACTTAACCTTAGTGACAAAACCACACTAAGAGAAAACCAGGATATTTTTCCTTCAACCAGTTAGCAGTGATACACACAACTTGAAGTAAAGCACAGAAGAAGAAGAAGGATAGCTACACAACCAGCCTTGGCCAAAACCAAAACTTTTGCTAGTTTATTCAGTATACCCGGGGCCATTTTCATCCACACTTGGTGGGATTAACACATTGGATAGGAGACTGGACTACATGAACTGAAGTACTTTCAACTCTAACATTTAGTTAACCTGTACTCAAAAGAAAAAAAAATGAATATTTCATCCTGGTGAAACTCTCATAGAAGTACTCAGCCATGAAGAATAGACAGAATTTAGACGTGGAAAGAGAAGACAGAAGTGCATGAAGAGATCAGTGTAGATTTGCACCAATGGGTTACTCTCTTCCTCCTCACACTGAAACAGTAAAAACCACTCAGAAGCTCAAGAAACCCCTAAAGAGACAACCTTCTAAAGAATGGTTTAGAATTTACTGCACCAAAAGCAGCAGTCATGAATGCCAATTAGAGCCAATGGCCCCGTATATTTGGCCACTGAGTAGCAATAATCCTAAACAGCAATTTCAGTTGGAATCTGATCTACTCAAATCTTTTGAAGCAGGCAAGGACAGGAGGCAACAATTATATTTAATACATGCTTTTTAATGAAGAAGAGAAGAAATATTTACACACTGGATTAGAGTTCAGTAGCAATTACCTTCATTCTGTGCCTGAAAAAACTAGTTTAGGTTCTTGGAGAGTTGACTTCTTCCCATGGTATGGGTAGACTGGATCAGATTAGAACATTTATATCCTTGGCTTATCATCATTTAGATGTATTATAAGTTCTTCAAAGAGCAATGTTTAATACAAGGTTGACAAATGTCAAAGTCAAACAAACTAAACAGAATTCTAAAGAAATTACAACAAAGATTTAGACGTCCAAAATTTTGTTAAGAATTTGTCAAGCATCATCAGTTCCTTGCCTAACTTGGAAGCAAACCAAATTTCCTCATGTGGATGGCTTTGGAGCCTCCTAGTGGCAGCCTCAGGGGACCTACTGAATGAATAGTTACGGAAAGGACCAGGCTTTCAAGAGAAAGTTAGTTGGTATGCTGCTCATCAATTCAAACAAACTCATCAACTCCCACAATGTGTTCAATACACTATATTGGAAACTAGCAATGCAAAGATGAATAAATGTTGGTCCTTACCCTCATGGAGCTCACAACCTATTATACAAACAAGTAAGAAAAGAAATAACTCTGAAATGATACAGTGAGCACTTACAATGTGCATGAACAGGGAGGGGGGATGAAGTCAGGAG
The DNA here is from genome assembly GCF_009829155.1 of Mustela erminea. NCBI lineage: Eukaryota > Metazoa > Chordata > Mammalia > Carnivora > Mustelidae > Mustela > Mustela erminea. Next base: position 63,251,141 of record NC_045627.1, read on the forward strand.
TGAGTACTAAAGAAGGCTAACTTCTTAGCCAAGTCCTTATTAAAGGATAAGTCAACTGATGGAGAATCCAAGTAGATTATATATTTCCATGCCTTCGCTAATTTTGCTTCCTGTCTGAAATATTCCCTTTTCCACATATTATACTTAGAATACTAAGACTAGAGTACAGTAAGGTGGGAAGAAAGTTGAAAAAACAGGGTGGAAGCAAACTTATCAGTGCCTTTATGATTTGAACTTTATCTTCCAGGCTCTGAAGAGATGTCAGAGTGTCTAACTCAGGTGACTACTGAAGATTATTCAGAAAATAACTCTGATAGCAGTATGATATTTCTATTATGAGAGCTGGGGAGCAGAGAGACCTATTAATCTGTCTTCACAGTTCAGGAGAAAGATATGAAATGATAGTAGCACAGCAGTAGCAAGAAAAAAATTCTAGAGTGAAGAACAACTATCTTTAACAGCCATGTGAATATAAGAGATTAGGCTCAGAAAAGAATCAAAATCTTGAGTTTTCCTCAAGAGAAAAGGTAGACAGTGATGCCATTAATCAAGGTAGGGAACACAGAGGTCAAGAGAATGAGCAGTAACAGGGAACTTAAGTAAATTTTATTTGGCGAACAAATTGTATCTGGGATTTGTTTAAGAAACACTAGAAAGTACCTATAAAACTCATAAGTCTAACAAATTATATTATAACAATCTCAGAACAACCACAAGAGTTATAACCACTATTAAAATATTAAATGTTGTTATCTACTAGTGGTATATGAAAAGAAACAATCACTTCCACTTTCATCAATAACATCCTGAAGTTGATTGATCCAATCTCAGAAGGCTAACCTCTTATTAGACAACAAAAAAATTTTAACAAAGGTGAACATCTTATTCCTCTAACTTTTGTCCTCTTTGGCTTATCCAAAAATACCCATCCTCCAATAATATACCTTGAGTTTCATCTTGGCCATAAACTCTTATCTTATTCTTTAGGACCTTATATATTAATTAGGCTAACACCTATGGACTTTCATAGCATTTATAGATAATATTCTACTATATTAAATTTTGTTGTGTTTCTCCAACAATATCTAAGTCCCTTAAGAAGTGAGACATCGGCCTACTTCTGCTCTCAGCCAGAGGCCAATTAATCACCTATTCTAACTAATCACTCATTCCATCCCCCTTATATTTTACAAATGATAAAACAGGGCCCAGACAAGTTATATAACTTAACCAGGGGTTCATATGTAGCTTGTGGTAGATGTCAGACTAAATCCATATACATTTCTATGCTTTCAGATACCCCATAAGTAATAGTGAGCTGTGTGTTATGGGGCACTTTTGCATCTTAAAAGGACACTTAAAAACCAAAAGATACAAATTAGTGATTATTTAGTGATAAAATTATAAGCTCCCTGAAAGGCAGTAAGGAAGACATCTGGGGACAGAATTCTGGGAAACTTAAAATGGTATCACAAATTTCAGCATCTAGTCATGAAGGAAAAATAGGAACTGGGTTAACCCTCCTACCTTAAATAACTTTTTAAAAAGACCAAGATATGCAAAACAATGGAAAACAGAAAATACAGGACAGTGATCCCTGAGTAAGGGGGAAAAAAAAGTGAGCTGTATGATGCTATACCACCTTACTACCTAAAGAGAGCTTTCAGGCTGTAGTACAAGCAAGAGGAACCCAAACAGAACTCAGAGTCTTGCTGACTCGAAGAGACAAAGTTCAGAGTTAGGAGAGACCCAGGCAGCTAGAGTTTATAGCACAAAGGACAGGAGAAGAAAGAGTTACACAAAGAGCTCAGAGACTACAGTGGATTGCTTGACACTGCTGGCTGATGACCTGTAGTATGTGAGAAAACTACCAAGGCCAGGAAAAGAACCACAAGGAAGCAGTAAGTGAAACAATCACCACAGTTCACACAAGACCAGAACAGTTCATGTTCAGGCCAGCAAGACTAAAAAGACCTCATAACACACAAGGTATAAAGTAAGAAGGGTATGGATGTATAAAGTATTGCTTCAAGAAAGATTCTGCCTCAAGAGAGAAGCTAAATTAGCCAAAGACTAAAGATTCTTTTTGAACTTAAAAGAAAGCCTTGAAAAAAATCAAACTGATCCATAGAACTTAAATTTCCCACACAAAAAGACAAAAAAAAAAAATTTAAAGGAGTATCAGAATATCCAGCATCCAAAAATGCAAAATTGAAAATGTCGGGCTTCCAATTAAAAATTCCTGGGCATACCTATAAATCAGAGAAAAATCAATAAACATACAGAGAAATGACAAAGATGATGGAAGTAGTAACCAAAGATTTCATTAAAAACTATTAAAAATATATTCTCTATGTTCAAGAAGAGAAAGCTCAAGAGTGAAAATGAGAAAAAAAACTGAGTTTCTGAAAACAAAAAATGTAATAAATGAAACAAAATTAAACTTGATTAAATTAATGCCACTTATACACTGCAAAAAAAGGATTAATAGAATTGAAGACATAGCAGTAGGAACTATTTAAAAAAAAAAAAAAAAACAGATTCAGCAAGGAAAAAGGACTAAAAAAAACAGAGCATCACTGAGCCACCAGACAATACTCAGCAGTGTAACACATGAATAATTTTTGCCAAAAAAGGGTGGGAATAGAACAGGAAAAAATTCTTGAAAAAATAATGTTCAAAACTTCCAAATTAGATGAAACTAAAACCTAGAAAGACTCTAGAAGAGGAAATAGGAAAAGCACTACACCAAAGCACATGATATTCAAACTGCTATAAGCCAGAGATAAAGAGAAAATCTTTTTTCATTATCAATGTTTTTTCATTTGATCAAGCCTAGAACACACAGAAAATAGTTTCACAGTTGCTAACTCATATTACTACAAAAAGGAATTTATATTTTTTTACTGTTCTCTCTTTGTGGAATACAAAAACCCTTTCTCAAGTTTTATCAAGAAAAAGTTGACATACACCACTGTATAAGTTAAAGGCAACAGAATTATGGTTTGATGTACATATATTATAAAATGATGACCACAACAGATTCAGCTAAATTCCACCTTCTCATATGGATACAATAAGAAAAGAAAGAAAAAAGGGGGGGGGGATTTTTCTCTTTGTGATGAGAACTCTTAGGGCTTACTCTCTTAAAAACTTTCCTATATATTGTACAGCAGTGTTAGCTTTAGTCATCCTATGTATATTACATTTTAGTACTTATCTTAAGCATTCAATTCATTTTCCCAAAAGCAGACATTCATGTAATCCCCACCCCTATCAAGTTTAGAACATATTTCTCAGGCTCCTTTCTAGCTGTTCTCTTCTGGTGCCAAGTTATTTTTCTGAATTTCTGTCTTGAATATACCACAATCTGTTTATATAGTTTCCTGTTGGTGGGCATCTGAATTATTTCCATTTTTTGGCTATTTTGAACAAATCTTATACAACTATTTTTGGGCAAAATTTATTTTTTAGGTTGACTGATGGACTGACTGATTTGATTTGACACAGAAAAACACAGCAAGAGAGGAACACAAGCAAGGGGAGTGGGAGAGGGAGAAGAAGGTTTCCCACTAGGCAAGGAGCCCCATGTAGGGCTTGATCCCATCAGAACCTGATCCCAAAGCAGACGCTTAACAACTGAGCCACCAGGCACCCCAGATAAAACTTTCTGCAAAGACGTATTTTCATTTCTCTTGGATAAATACTTAGGAGTGGAATTATTTAGATCAGACAATAGGTACATATTCAATTTTGTAAGACACTGCCAAACTTTTCTGTAATTTATTGTTCCAATTTACCTTGCCATAGTCTACATATAAGTATTTCAGTTGCCCCACATCCTTGCTTACATTTGCTTTATTTTCTCACCCGAGACTTTATTTAAAGTTAAGTTAGTTAACATATAGTGTAGTATTAGTATCCAGGGTACAATTTAGTGATACATCAGTTGCATACAACACCCAGTGTTCATTACATCAATTGCCCTCCTTAATGCCCATCACTCAGTTACCCATCCCTCCATCCCTCCAGCAACCCTGTTTTTTCACTTATTGTTAAGTGTCTCTTATTGTCTCCTTCTCTGTTTTTATCTTGTTTTTCCTTTTCTTCTCCTATGTTCATGTGTTTTCTTTCCTAAATTCCACATATAAGTGAAATCATATGGTATTTGTCTTTCTCTGACTGCTTTATTTCGATTAGCATAATACCCTCTAGTCCCATCCGCACTGTTACAAATGGCAAGATTTCATTCTTTTTGCCAGCTGAACAATATTCCACTGTGTACATATGTCACATTTTCTTTATCCATTCATCTGTAGATGGACATCTGGGCTCTTTCCATATTTTGGCTATTGCGGACATTGCTGCTATAAACATTGGGGTGCATGTGCCCATTTGAATCAGTATTTTTGCATTCCTTAGATAAATTCCTAGTAGTGCAACTGCTGGGTCATAGGGTAGTTCTATTTTTAACTTTTTGAGGAACCTCCATAGTGTTTTCCAGAGTGGCTATTCCAGCTTGCATTTTCACCAACAGTGTAAGAGGGTTCCCCTTTTTCCACACTGAAGAGAAAATCTTAATAGTACACAAAACAAAAGATGCTTTGGTATGGGGGGGCAACATGAAATTATGTATAGATATATAATGACAGCAAACTTTTTGTCAGAAACAACACAAGCAAGAAAGAGGCAAGATGATGGAGGAATAGTGGACTGAAATGACATCAGATCGCAGGAGTTCAGCTAGATTGTTATGAAACCATTCCAAACACCTACAAACTCAACAGGAAATCAAACAGGAGAAGAGCAGCAATTCTAGGAACAGAAAATCGACCACTTTGTGAAAGGTAGGACGAACAGAGAAGTGAATCTGAAGTGACAGGAAGAGAGACTGCTGGGGGGAGGGGCCAGCTCCCTGCAAGCACTGGAGCAGTGGAGCACAAAATCAGAACTTTTAGAAATCTACTCCACTGAGGGACATCACTCCAGTGGCTAAGTGGGGGTGGAGCCCTCATGGGGACAGTGTGGTCTCAGGTTCCACAGAGTCACAGAAAGATTGGGGATGTCTGAGTGTGGCAGAGCTCCCAGGTACCGGAGCAGGGAAGCCGATTACACAGACAGAGCGGAGGAGTGAGCTCTCAGCTTGAGGTTACCTTAAACTGTGATCCAAGGCACAGTAGGGCCAGGGCTCTTTGAGCAGGGACCCCATAAGTAGCAGATCCAGGGAGACTCAACTTCTTCCTCTAGAAGAGCAGCACGGCAAGAATCTGCTAGGTTTGGAGACTCCAAATGGGGCACCAGAGACAGAAATGCTCAGGTGAGCCAGAGTAGGGCCGGAGACCAGGGAGACAGGAGTGATTGATTGTTTATCTCTGAGAGCTCACTGAGGAGTGAGGCCCTGAGCTCTCAGCTCCTCCAGGCCAGAGATTGGAAGGCCATGTTTTTCATTCCTGTCCTCCAATCTCTACAGAAAACGTTTTAGGGACAAAAACTCCCAAGTGAACCCGAGAAGATTTCCTGGCCCCTGGCAAGGGCGGTGCAAATCCACCTCAGGTAAAGACATTTGAGAATCACTACAACAGGCCACTCGACCAGAAGATCAGAGAGAACATCCAGCCAAGACCAAGCTCACCAAACAAGGAGAACAGCAGAACTCCAGAGCTAGGGGAAAGCAATGCATGGAATTCATGGCTTTCTTCCTGTAATCCTTTATAGTCTTGAAAAGTTAAATTAAATTTTATTAATTTTATTTTTTCTTATTCTAATTTTTTAAATTTTTCATCTTTCCTCTTTAAACATTTTTTAACTAGTTTATCTTCCTAATACCTTTCTTAAAAAAAAATCTTTTTAAACCTTCATTATTATAGTCATATTTTACCCTTCAACGTATTTAAGCTTATTTTTGTATACAAATAAGGTTTTTTTTTTCCTAAAAAAATTTGGGATACAATTTCTTCTAATAGATCAAAATATGCCCTAAATCTAGCACAGGACATTGTTCTAGTCTCGAGCCTGAACACACTCTCTCGTTTTTTTTCTTCTCTTTTTTTTCCAACAAACTTATCAATTCCTTTTTAAGAATTTTTTTTATAATTTTTAACTTTACAATCATATTCCATCCCTCCATTGTATTTACTCTTATTTTTGTATATATAGAAGTTTTTCTTTCTTTAAAATTTTGGAAGGTAGATTCTTCTAAGACCCAAAATCAAGTCGGAGGCTCTGTTCTATTCACCAGTCTAATACACATATATATATTTTTTTAATTTCTTTTTACCACCATTCTTCTCCTCCCAGTTGGGGGTCTCTTCTGATTTGGTTAGTGTATATTTTTCTGGGGTCTTTGCCACCCTTATAGTATTTTATTCTCTCATTCATAAATTCTTATTTGGATAAAATGACAAGGCAGAAAAAGTCACCACAAAAAAAAAAGAACAAGAGTCAGTACCAAAGGCTACAGACCTAATCAATACAGACATCGGTAATATGTCAGATCCAGGTTCAGAATGACGATGCTCAAGGTGCTAGTCAGGCTCAAAAAAGGTATGGAAGATATTAGAGAAACCCTGTCTGGAGAAAAAAAAGAACTAAAATCTAACCAAGATGAAATCAAAAAAGCTATTAATGAGGTGCAATCAAAAATGGAGGCTCTTACTGCTAGAATAAATGAGTCAGAAGAGAGAATAAGTGATATAGAAGACCAAATGACAGAGGATAAAGAAGCTGAGCAAAAGAGAGACAAACAACTACTGGACCAGAAGGGGATAATTCGAGAGATAAGCGATACCATAAGATGAAACAATATTAAAATAATTGGGATTCCTGAAGAAGAAAGAGAAAGGGGGGCAGAAAGTATATTGGAGCAAATTATTGTAGAGAATTTCCCTAATATGGCAAACGGAACAATCATCAAAATCCAGGAGCTGCAGAGAACACCCTCTCAAATTCAATAAAAATAGGTCCACACACTGTCATCTAATAGTAAAACTTACAAGTCTTAGCAACAAAGAAAAAATCCTGAAAGAGCAGCCCGGGACAAGAAGTCTGTAACACACAATGGTAAAATATTAGACTGGTAGCAGACTCATTCACAGAGACCTGGCAGGCCAGAAAGAACTGGCATGATATATTCAAAGCACTAAATGAGAAAAACGTGCAGCCAAGAATACTATACCCAGCTAGGCTATCACTGAAAATAGAAGGAGAGATAAAAAGCTTCCAGGACAAACAAAAACTAAAAGAATTTGGAAACACCAAACCAGCCCTACAGGAAATATTGAAAGGGGTCCTTTAAACAAAGAGAGAGCCTAAAACAAGTAGACCAGAAAGTAACAGAGACAATATACAATAATGGTCACCTTACAGGCAATACAATGGCACTAAATTCATATCTCTCAATAGTTACCCTGAATGTAAAGGGGCTAAATGCCCCAATTAAAAAACACAAGTTATCAGAATGGATAAAAAGAAAAAAAGACCCACCCATATGCTGTCTACAAGAAACTCATTTTAGACCCAAAGACATCTCCAGATTTAAAGTGAGGAGGTGGAAAAGAATTTACCATGCTAATGGACATAAAAAAAAAGCTGGGGTGGCAATCCTTATATCAGATCAATTAGAGTTTAAGCCAAGGACTATAGTAAGAGATGAGAAAGGACACTATATCATACTCAAAGGGTCTGTCCAATAAGAAGATCTAAACATTTTAAATATCTATGCCCCTAACATGAGAGGAGCCAACCATATAAACCAATTAATAACAAAATCAAAGAAACACATCAACAATAATACAATAATAGTAGGGGACCTTAACACGCCCCTCACTGAAATGAACAAATCACCCAAGCAAAAGATCAACAATGAAATAAAGGCCTTAAATGACACACTGGACCAGATGGACTTCACAGATATATCCAGAACATTCCATCCCAAAGCAACAGAATACACAATCTTCTCTAGTGCACACACGAACATTCTCCAGAATAGATTACATCCTGGCTCACAAATCATGTCTCAACCAGTACCAGAAGACTGGGTTCATTCCCTGCATATTTTCAGACCACAATGCTCTGAAGCTAGAACTCAATTACAAGAGGAAAGTTGGAAAGAACCCAAATACCTGGAGGCTAAAGAGCATCCTACTCAGGAATGAATGGGTCAACCAGGAAATTCAAGAAGAAATGAAAAAATTCATGGAAACAAATGATAATGAAAACACAACTCTTCAAAATCTGTGGGACACAGCAAAGGTGGTCCTGAGAGGAAAAATATAGAGCAGTACAAGCCTTTCTCAAGAAACAAGAAAGGTCTCAAATACACGACCTAACCCTACACCTAAAGGAGCTGGAGAAAGAACAAGAAAGAAAGCCTAAACCCAGCAGGAGAAGAGAAATCATAAAAATCAGAGCAGAAATCAATGAAATAGAAACAAACAAACAAACAAAAAAAAACAACAGAACAAATCAACGAAACTAGGAGCTTGTTCTTTGAAAGAATTAATAAGACTGATAAACCCCTGGCCAGACTTATCAAAAATAAAAGAGAAAGGACCCAAATAAATAAAATCATGAATGAAAGAGGAGAGATCACAACCAACACCAAAGAAATACAAGCAATTATAAGAACATATTATGAACAATACAATGGCACTAAATTCATATCTTGTCATTCATGTCCATTATACGCCAACAGATTTGACAATCTGGAAGAAATGGATGCATTCTTAGAGATGTATAAACTACCACAACTGAACCAGGAAGAAATAGAAAACCTGAACAGACCCATAACCAGTAAGGAGATTGAAGCAGTCATCAAAAATCTCCCAACAAACAAGAGCCCAGGGCCAGATGGCTTTTCAGGGGAATTCTACAAAACATTTAAAGAAGAATTCATTCCTATTCTCCTGAAACTGTTCCAAAAAATAGAAATGGAAGGAAAACTTCCAAACTCACTTTATGAGGCCAGCATTACCTTGATCCCAAAACCAGACAAAGACCCCATCAATAAAGAGAATTACAGACCAATATCTTTGATGAACACAGATGTGAAAATTCTCACCAGAATACTAGCCAATAGGATCCAACAGTACATTAAAAGGATTATTCACCAAGACCAAGTGGGATTTATTCCAGGCCTGCAGGGTTGGTTCAACATCCGCAAACCAATCAATGTGATACAAGACATTAATAAAAGAAAGAACAAGAACCATATGATACTCTCAATAGATGCTGAAAAGGCATTTGACAAAGTACAGCTGCCTTTCCTGATCAAAATTCTGCAAAGTGTAGGGGTAGAGAGTACATACCTCAGTATCATCAAAGCCATCTATGAAAAACCCACCGCGAATATCATTCTCTATGAAGAAAAACTGAGAGCTTTTCCGCTAAGTTCACGAACATGGCAGGGATGTCCATTATCACCACCGTTCTTCAACATAGTACTAGAAGTCCTAGTCTCAGCAATCAGACAACAAAAAGAAATAAAAAGCATCTAAATTGCCAAAGAAGTCAAACTATCACTCTTTGCATATGATATGACACTTTATGTGGAAAACCCAAAAGACTCCACTCTAAAACTGCTAGAACTAATACAGGAATTCAATAAAGTGTCATGATATAAAATCAATGCACAGAAATCAGTTGCATTTCTATACACCAACAACAAGATAGAAGAAAGAGAAATTAAGGGGTCAATCCCATTTACAATTGCACCCAAAACCATAAGATACCTAGGAATAAACCTAACCAAAGAGGCAAAGAATCTGTACTCAGAAAACTATAAAGTACTCATGAAAGAAATTGAGGAAGACACAAAGAAATGAAAAAGAGTTCTATGCTTATGGATTGGAAGAACATATATTGTGAAAATGTCTATGCTACCTAATGCTTTAGGTACACATTTAATGCAATCCCTATCAAAATACCATCCATTTTTTTCAAAGAAATAAAACAAATAATCCTTAAATTTGTATGGAACCTGAAAAGACCCCAAATAGCAAGAGGAATGTTGAAAAACAAAGCCGAAGTTGGTGGCATCACAATTCCAGACCTCATGCTCTATTACAAAGATGTCATCATCAAGACTGTATGGTACTGACACAAAAACAGACACATAGATCAATGGAACAGAATAGAGAGCCCAGAAACAGACACTCAACTCTATGGTCAACTAATCTGTGACAAAGGAAACAATGTCAGATGGAAAAAAGACGGTCTCTTCAACAAATGGTGTTGGGAAAATTGGACAGCCACATGCAGAAGAATGAAACTGGACCACTTCCTTACACCACACAGAAAAATAGAATCAAAATGGATGAAGGATATAAATGTGAGACAGGAATCCATCAAAATCCTTGAGGAGAACACAGGCAACAATCTTTTGACCTCAGCCACAGAAACTTCTTCCTAGACACATCACCAAAGGCAAGAAAAGCAAGGGTAAAAATGAACTATTGGTATTTCATCAAGATAAAAGGCTTTTGCATAGCAAAGGAAACAGCAAAACCAAAAGAAAACTGACAGAATGAGAGAAGATAATCGCAAACGACATATCATATAAAGGGCTAGTATCCAAAATCTATAAAGAACTTATCAAGGGGCACCTGGGTGGCTCAGTGGGTTGAGGCTCTACCTTCAGCTCAGATCATGATCTCAGAGTCCTGGGATTGATCCCCACATTGGGCTCTCTCCTCAGTGGGGAGCCTGCTTCCCCCACCCTCTCACTCTGCCTGCCTCTCTGCCTACTCGTTATCTCTATCAAATAAATTTAAAAAAATCTTAAGTTCTTTTTTTTTAAATAACTTATCAAAATCAACACCCAAAGAACAAATAATCCAATCAAGAAATGGGCAGAGGACATGAACAGACATTTCTGCAAAGAAGACATCCAGATGCCAAGAGACACATGAAAAAGTACTCCACATCACTCAGCATCACGGAAATACAAACCAAAACCACAATGAGATACCACCTCACACCAGTCAGAATGTCTAAAATTAACAAGTCAGGAAACAACAGATGTTGGAGAGGATGCGGAGAAAGGGGAACCCTCCTATACTGTTGGTGGGAATGCAAGCTGGTGCAGACACTCTGAAAAGAGCATGGAAGTTCCTCAAAAAGTTGAAAATAGAGCTACCCTATGACCCAGCAATTACACTACTAGGTATTTACCCTAAAGAAACAAATGTAGTGATCTGAAGGAGCACGTGCACCTGAATGTTTACAGCAGCAATGTCCACTATAGCCAAACTATGGAAAAAATCTAGATGTCCACCAAGAGATGAATGGATAAAGAAGATGTGGTATATATATATACACAGTGGAAAACTATGCAGACATCAGAAGAAATGAAATCTTGCCATTTGCACAAAGTGGCTGGAACTAGGGGATATTATGCTGAGCGAAATCAGTCAGTCAGAGAAAAACAATTATCATATGATCTCCCTGATATGAGGAATGTGAGATGCAGAGTGGGGAGTCTGGGGTGAGGGAAGGAAAAAAATGAAACAAGATGGGATCGAGAGGGAGACATACCATAAGAGACTCCTAATCGCACAAAACAAACTGAGGGTTGCTCAGGGAAGGGGGTTATGGAGAGGGTAGTTGGGTTATGGACATTGGGGAAGGTATGTGATATGGTGAGTGCTGTGAAGTATGTAAGCCTGACGATCCACAGACCTGTATCCCTGGGTCAAATAATACATTATATGTTAATAAAATTTTTTCAAAAAAGAGAAACAACACAAGCAAGCAAGAGAGACCTGACCAAATAGGGATCACCTAAAGAAAACAAAAAAGGGAAAAAGAAAGAGTAAAAAAAGAACAAAAAACAGACTAGAGAACCCAAGAGCAGAGGAGAAATATCAAATGATATATGCATAACTGGAATTCTGGAAGGTGAAGAAAGGGACAATAGGGCTAAATTAATAATGGCTGAGAATTTTCCAAAACCATGCCAGATGCAATAAACTCAGATAAATTATAAGATAAATACCAACAACAACCAAACACAAATGCACATGCGCATGCACACATACATACACACACACACACACACACATCCACACGACACACACCTAGGCATATGAAAGTCAAATGCTAAAAACCAAAGATAAAATCTTGAAAGGAATCAGAGAAAAATGACACACTGCCTACAAAGGAACAAGGATAAGAATTACAGCAAACTTCTCATTAGAAAGCATGGAACTAGTGACACCTTTAAAGTGTTAAAAGAAAAAAAATGGCAACCCAAAATTCTACACTATGAAAACTAAAGGAGAAATACTTTCTCAATCAAACAAATTGATTGTTGGTATACATTTTCCTTAAGAAATGTTAAAGTCTTTAGGCATAAGGAATATAATATAGGTCAGAAACCTGGATGTAAAAACATAATGAACAGTGTCAGAAAAGGAATAAATGAAGATAAAACAAAATATTTTACTTATTTTTATTTACTCTAAGAGATAACTGAATGATTCAAGCAAGTACAGGAGTAATGAATTTTGTGTATAGCATATGTTAAAATTAAATGATATCAATGGCATGAGGAATGGGAAGGAGAAGTATGGTACTGACACTATGGCTAAAACTGTGTAATATTAATTAAAAGTAGATTCTGATCACTTATTTTTTTGTTTGTTTCAAGTTTTTATTTAAACTTCAATTAATTAACATATAGTGTAACATTTGTTTTTCAAGAATAGAATCTAGAGATTCATCACTTACATATATTACCCAGTGCTCATCACAACAACTGCCCTCTTAATGGGTCATGGGAATTAAGGAGGTTCTGCTCAATTAAAAATGTATTTTGAAAACCCTAGAACACAAAAGCATAAAATGTTTTTTAACATGATGAGTTGGACTTCGTCAAAATTAAAAACTTTCTTTAAGGCACAGCATACTGCCTGTCATGTAGTAAGTACTCAATATGTTACTATCAATTTCTTTTTTTTTTTTTTTTGGTTTTTTTTATTTATTTATTTGTCAGAGAGAGAGAGAGCACAGGCAGAGTGGCAGGCAGAGTCAGAGGGAGAGGCAGGCTCCCTGCGGGGCAAGGAGCCCAATGTGGGACTCGATCCCAGGACGCTGGGATCATGACCTGAGCCGAAGGCAGCTGCTTAACCAACTGAGCCACCCAGGCGTCCCTGTTACTATCAATTTCTTAAGAGGTTAAGCATACACTTAACGTGCAATCCAGCAATTCCATTCTCAGGCATTTATCTCAAAGAAATAAAAACATATGTTCATGTAAAGATAGGAATTTTCAAAGCAGTTTTATTCATAATAGCCAAAAACTAGAAAGAACCCAATTTCCATCAGGTGGTAAAATGGATAAGGAAATTATAGTATATTTGTTCAATGGAAACTACTTACCAATACAAAGAAACAAACTACTGACACATGCAACAACACTGATGAATCTCCAAAGTGTTACAGTAAGTGAAAGAAGCCCAATATAGACTATCTATTGCATGGTATCACTTATTTATTTTTTAATTATTTTAGAGACAGAGCATGTAAGTGAGTGAGGGAGGGGTAGAGGAGGAGAGAGAGAGAATCCACACCCAATACATTTCACAACCCTGAGATCATGACCTGAGCCAAAACCAAGAGTCAGACACCGAGCAACCAAGGCGTCCCTGCATGATTTCATTTAAATAAAAGTCTAAGTATAAAACTCTAGTGACAAAAAGCAGATCAGTGGTTCCTAGAAGAATGGGGTGTTGACTCTAAAGGAGCAAGGAGAAACTTGTTCAGACATGTTCTACATCAAGATATAGAAATGTATAAGACATTGTGGAAGTAGTTAAATTAATACATTTGTCAAAACTTATCATCAAATTATGCACTTAAAAATTGGAAAAATTTTACCTAAATAATACAGATCAAAAAGGGAGGTACGAGGGAGGAGGTGGAAGGAGAGGAAACAACAACAACAACTACTTCTTCTTCTTCTTCTTCTTCTTCTTCTTCTTCTTTTTGAAGAGGAAACTTCAGTACAAAACCATTTGCAAAGGCTGTCATTTGTTCTATCTACTCACAAGGTAATTCCTTACCTAAACTTAATTGAGAGAACTACTAACACACTTAAAATACTAGCAAATTATACAATATATTGGAAAAGAGCATAATTATTACCTCCCTAGTGCTTTAGAACTTCAGATAAGAGAAGGTTTAATAAAGTCACTGCAATAAAAGAAAGACTGGGAGTAAGGGAAGATAGCACACAAACGGAACTTGAAAGGGAGGATAAATCCAGGATAGAGAAAAAAAGAGACTAGTGAAATAGTTTGTTTAAACAGTCCTAGAATATCAAAATGGAAAATTCATTTATAGAGATGAGAAGCTGTTCTTGGAAAAAGACCCTAAATTCCTTATGGATTTATATGGACTGGTCTGTGTTCACTGCTTCCCAATCCTGAAGAAAATTGGAAATTCAACACTTTGTTCCCTCTGCAAGAGTCCTGTTCTCCCATATGACTTTTCCCCCTTTTAACACAACAAGAGACATTTAATTAACTTTTCTGCCACATGCAGCTGGCACCAAAGCAAAAAAATAAGCTGTGGGGTGGCTGACCCAGAAACTGATGAATGTTCAGAGTAAACATGTTTTCAGCCAATCTGGAGTGGTATATTTCTAAGAGGACAGACAGCTCTTAAAATTAATTAAGTCATCTGGACAAACTGTCCATCCAATTGGAGTTTTTCAGTAATGACTATCAGACCACAGATCTTCCTGCAGCTGAGCTTGTTTATCATTCAACAAGGCTACCTCTGCCATGTCTCATGGACAGCTTCATGATTTTTATTTTCACTGGCTTCTGGCTTCTTGTATTTATATAAACAGGCCAAAAAAGCAAAACACACATGAGAGCAAGTTTAAATGGAAGATCCCACATTTTCCCAAAAGGCAGAGACACCTATCTTTCCTTTTCTGCATGTCAGAGTAGAGAAAAGGGGGGAGAAAAGGACCCCATGAATGGCAGGAGAGCAGACGGCCTCATTTAACAGCATGAACTCACTTAAGTGGTTTTGTCATTGGGCAGAAATTCTAATAAAGTGATCTCTGCTGCAAAGTCTGATGTTCGCATAGTAGAGGCTACACACAAAATGACATCAGACCCCATGAAGACTGCAGCTTAACTCTTAAGTTAGGAAGTACTTGCACAGTATAATTCCACGTCCAGCACAGTTTTTCTCTGTTGTTTTGTTTGCCTGTTTGTTTATGTTTACCCTATCTTCTCAATAAACTCTGACTGTGGCTCTGAAGGGAATAGTGCATCTCATAGGGGTTCTTTTTGAGATAGGAGACCCCTGAAATATCCTAGAGTGCTCTTGCTCTCCTCTGAATTCATCCACCACACTGCCTGAAGGGAAGTTCTTTTTTTTCTCTTAGTCACAGGAGACCCAAGAGATATTCTGTCCAGCTTAGGAAGCAGAGCATTTCAACCTTTTGAGAACTAGCCTAACTAGCCTTAGGCTAGTACATGAATCTCCCTTACTGCCTACCTCCCTGTGTAGTTTTTCTAACTTCATTTGGTTGAGAGTTTTTCCTGCCACAGATTAACTTCACAAGGCAATCACGTAATGACTCCTCTAAATGAAGAGAGTAAGTATCATTTGTTAAGTATCTACTAAGTGTTGGCACTGTGTTAACACTTTACGTATCGTGTCATTTAACCCACCATGTCATGACACATATATATATAACCTTTCATTCCACAATAACACAACATGGCAGTATGGAGTAATAATTAAAAACTACAGGTTCTAGGGGTGCCTGGGTGGCTCAGTGGGTTAAAGCTTCTGCCTTCGGCTCAGGTCATGATCCCAGGGTCCTGGGATTGAGCCCCACATCGGGCTCTCTGCTCAGCAGGGAGCCTGCTTCCTCTTCTCTCTCTCTGCCTGCTTCTCTGCCTACTTGTGATCTCTGTCTATCAAATAAATAAATAAAATCTTTAAAAAAATAAAAAACTAATAAAAAAAAAATAAAAAAAATAAAAAAAATAAATAAAAAACTACAGGTTCTAGAATCAAACCACCTGAGTTAGATTTTTTTACTTCACCACCCCTAAGCTGAATAACCTTGGAGAAATTGTGTAACATCTTCATTCCTTGGCTGCCTCATCTGTAGAGAGAATGAGAGCATCTATTTCACAGAATTTCTGTGAAGATTAAACGAATTAATCAAAAAAAATTAGCTCTTTATTATTTCTGTTGTTAAACAGATAAAAAAAACTAAGACCTAGCAAGACCAAATGACTTGTCCAAGATCATACAGCTCGAGTTCATATGTAGGCCTGCCTGACTCTAAAACCAATGTCCCTACTGCTCTACCACATTGATTAAAAAAAAAGAAGAAGGGGCGCCTGGCTGGCTCAGTGGGTTAAGCCTCTGCCTTCGGCGCAGGTCATGATCCCAGGGTCCTGGGCTTGAGCCCCACATCAGGCCCTCTGCTCAGCAGGGAGCCTGCTTCCTCCCCTCTCTCTCTCTCTCTCTCTGCCTGCCTCTCTGCCTACTTGTGATCTCTCTCTGTCAAATAAATAAATAAAATCTTAAAAAAAAAAACCTTACCTCATTAAAAAAAAGAAGAAGAAGAAGAAAGACAAGAAAAGAACAAAGAAACAAAAAAACTCAGACCCACAGTTTCTCAAAGCATGTTCTGTGGAACACTGATCTCATGAAATACTTTATCCATCTTTTAGAGATTCACACTGCATGTTAGTATATTAAAAGCTCTTAAAAATTAATTTGCTTTAACCTAATGTTTCACAAATATATTTGACAAGTTATATTTCACAGACATTCAGGATCGCTGGGACATCCTTTGCTAAAAACCTAAGGAGCTAACCCATCACAAATAAAGTGTGGGTAATGTTGGCAAGAACTATTTCAAATGTCCTGATTTCTACAATTAGCATGTACACCAGTTATTACCTACAAGTGTATACTAACTGTATTATAAGAAAGAGTAAAATTACAACTTTTTTTTTTAAGATTTTATTTATTTATTTATTTGACAGAGACAGAGAGACAGAACAAACGCCAGAGGAGTGGCTGGCAGAGGGAGAGGGAGCCAGATGTGGGGCTTGATCCCAGGATCCTGGGATCATGACCTGAGCCAAAGGTAGACACTTAACTGACTGAGCCACCCAGGTGTCCCAAATTATGACTTTTTTTTTTTAAAGATTTTATTTATTTATTTGACAGAGAGAAATCACAAGCAGGCAGAGAGGCAGGCAGAGAGAGAGAGAGGAGGAAGCAGGCTCCCTGCTGAGCAGAGAGCCTGATGCGGGACTCGATCCCAGGACCCTGAGATCATGACCTGAGCCGAAGGCAGCGGCTTAACCCACTGAGCCACCCAGATGCCCCTAAATTATGACTTTTTTACAGGAAAACACAACATATAAAGTTCAACTTCTAAGAAGAGAGACCCAGAGATGATAAATTGTCAGGGCAACAGAGCCAGGAACAGAACCTAGTCTTCTGAATCTAACACTGTCTTCCACACCAGTGATCTCCAAAATGGTTATGTTTACACCAGAGAAATGAGGAGAAAATAAGGTAACATTTATGTAACATTTTAATCTGTTATAATTTCTATTTTATGGATATACAATATTAGTATTATAATTAATAGTATAAATAATTTATAAATAAATACACTCACAAACAAAATTTGTGGGTGTGCTCAAAAGTTTTTATTAAAAGAAGTACACTGTCAAAAAATTGGGAGTCCAGTATTTCAATCTCTACACCCAGAGAATGACATGCTGCTGTGACAGAAAGCAACAAAAAGTAGAACATCTACAATGTTCCCTGGCAGTGTCTCTCAAGTATAGCTCTCCTTTTAAAGACAGGAGGGGAAAAAGAAATTCTCACAGACCACCCCAAAATTAAAATAAGTTATTTCATCATCATGTTATATAAATATTTAGTAACATAAAAATTAGCTTTTACCTATAGTTCTTAAGCAACTACCAAAAACAAATTTATTAATTAAACAGAAACAAACCCAAAAAATTCATAAAATTTAAATTATCACCATCAATTTAACATGATGGATGGTGTCATTTTATTGAAATACCAAATCAGCATTCATGACCTGATTATAGCTAAGATTAATGGCACAAGATATGCCTCAGTTTCCTCATACCAAAAATACAGAAATAAAAATGCTTGGCTCACAGAGTTATGATAAGTTAATAAGCTAACACCTGAAAAGTATATGATACCTGGTACATAATAAGTACCCCAAAAATATTAACTGTTACCATAATCAGTATTGTCATCCTTGTCATTGTCATCATCATTATCATCATCTTGATTCCTATGGATCATTTCCCCCATGACTTTTCCTTACAGGAACTATTACTCAATTTTTGTTCCTAGAGCCCTCCCTGACATGATTTTGAGCTCTTTGCATTATTCATGTATTGTTTACCCATCCTCTTTCCCCCCAAATCTGAGACAATTAAAAACAGTATGTCTTGACACCAACACAATCCTAAAGACCAATGAACACAGATACTAAAATCCTATGGCAGAAGTATTCATCCAGATGAATTAGAATGTATTCATATCTACATATCTATTGGACTATCATTAAGATTAAGGGGGGCACGTGTTGTAATGAGCACTTGGTGTTATACGCAACTATAACGTATAAAAAAGATAACAATATAAACAATAACAATATAAAAGATAAAAACAAACTATAATAAACATTTAGCACAGTGTCGGGCACAGGGTTAATGTTTTAAAAAATTAGGTTCCAGAGCACCTGGCTGGCTCAGTCAGAAGAGCATGGGACTCTTGATCTCAGGGTCATGAGTTCAAGCTCCACATTGGGTATAGAGATTACTTAAATATAACTTAACAAGATAATCTTATAGGAGTGCCTGGGTGGCTCAGTTGGTTAAGCACACACAATGAATCATTGAACACTGCATCAAAAACTAATGATATACTATATGGTGGCTAACTGAACATAATAAAAAAAAAAGGATGAGACATAACATTTTTAAATTCTAGTAAAGAATTCCTGGACACCTGAGAAGACACTGACATACATGCAATCCTCCAAAAGCCTTTGGATTCCAGTTAAAGAAATACTATCCTATAAATATATAAGAAAAGATGAAAATTTATATTCTGGCTAAGGATGACTTTGTTTTTCACATTTCCTTGGTAACACCAGAATTCACACAACACTCCTGATTAACAGTAACATTCTATTTCATACGCATTACGTGCTCAACTTTCATACAAGAGCCCCTTAAAAGAAAGCATGATATTATTCATCTCTGACTCACCAGCACTAGCAAACTACCTTTGCTCCAACTCTTGGGTGAATGTCTTACTAACTTTAATAGGTTACAGCAGGAAGAATACCAAACATGGAGTTCAAAGCACCAAGTTCAAGTTCCAGCTCTAACCCACCTAATAGCTGTGTGAACTTGAGCAAGTCAAGTAATTTCTAAGTCTTATTTTTTCTTTCCTAAAAAAGAGTAAGAGTGCCCCCTGATATGGTTGTCTGAAGATTAAATGATATCTATATGCCACGTGCTTACTAAACAATAATATACCAGGTAAATGTAATATAGAATTACTAATGTAAAATGTGAATCTGCCTAAGGTGAAGTAGATAGAGAGGATGAATCCTTTTCATAAACTCAGAACTACCTGGGCAGAACACTACTGAACTGTACATTGAGAAGTGGTTAACATGGTAATATTTTTCCAAGGTCACAATAATTTTTACTACCTGAAGAGACAGTTTGCTGGAGTAAGAAAAAAAATCAAAAACAGTAATAAAGACCTGGTTTCAAATTTTACTAACTATACCACCTCACACAATTCACTGTTTTTGAATCTCAAATGCCTCATCATTAAAAGGGGAGTAGTGATAACTTTCTCTCAGGGTTTGATAAATAAAAAAGATAAAAACAAACTATAATAAACATTTAGCACAGTGTCGGGCACAGAGTTAATGTTTAAAAAAATTAGGTTCCAGAGCACCTGGCTGGCTCAGTCAGAAGAGCATGGGACTCTTGATCTCAGGGTCATGAGTTCAAGCTCCACATTGGGTATAGAGATTATTTAAATATAACTTAACAAGATAATCCTATAGGAGTGCCTGGGTAGCTCAGTTGGTTAAGCATCCGACTCTTGGTTTCAGCTCAGGTCAGGATCTCAGGGTCATGAGATTAAGCCCCAGGGGCTTCATGCTCAGCATGGAGTCTGCTTAGAATTCTTTCCCTCTCCTCTCCCTCCCCTTCTGCTTCTCCCCACTCGGGAGCGCGCGCGCACACACACACACACACACACACACACACGTGCTCTCTCTAAAATAAATAAAATAAAATCTTTTTAAAAAGATAATCATATAAAAAATCATTTTCCATCAGTTTGAAATCCTTACTCTCCTCATAATTAGTAAACCTATCCATTAATCAAGTGTTAACTATACACTGTGTGGTTTTTCACTATTTTAAAAGTATGAGGTATGGAAGAAATAAAAGACATGGACTCCATTTTCAAAGAGTTTACAATTAAGTTAGAATGCCAAAAATAGTCACAGAGAGCCCTTTAAAATCCTACTATATTCATAAAATAACTTTAAGGTTTTATACTATTGTTATGATAAGAAATCTTTTTATTGTGGTAAAACACAATATGAGATCAACCCTCTTAAAATTTTAAGTGTACAATACAGTATTGTTATAGCAGATGTTATACAATGTTGCACAGTAGGTCTCTAGAACCTAATCATCTTGCATAACTCAAACTTTATACCCACTGAACAGCAACTTCCTAAGTGCCCTTCCCCTTAGTCCCTGGCAATCACCATTCTGCTCTATGTGTTTGACTATTTTAGATACCTCATATAAATAAGTGGGATCATAAACCTGTTCGTCATTCTGTCACTGGTTTGTTTCACTCAGCATAATGTCCTCAAGATTCATATATGTTATCACATATAGCAGGATTTTCTTTTTTTTTTTTTTATCTTTGCTACTGTGAATGATGCCACAATGAACACAGGAATGCAAGTAACTTTGAGACCTGATTTCAATTTTTTTATATATATATACCCAGAAGTAGTATTGCCGGATCATATGGTATTTGTTTTTACTTTTTGAGGAACCTCTTATTGTTTTCCATAATAGCTAGAGCATTTTACATTGCCACCAACCATGTGCAAGAGTTCTAAATTTTCTTCCGCCTCACTAACATGTTATCTTTTGTTTCTTTGATAATAGCCATTCTAAAGGGTACCAGGTGATATCTCATTATGGTTTTATGATTTGCATTTCCCTGATTATTAGTAACATCAAAAATCTTTTCATATACCCAATTACAGCCCTCTGTATATCTTCTGGCCATTTGTATGTCTTCTGTAGAAAAATATCTATTCAAGTCTTTGGCCCAGTTTTAATCTGGTTATTTTGTTTTATTTTGGTTTTTGTTTGTTTATGCTCTTGAGTTGAGGTAGTTTCTTACACATTTGGGATATTAACCCCTTAGCAGATATTTGGTTTACAGTATCTGTAAATTGGTTTATTTCCTCCCATTCCATAAGATGCCGCTTTACTCTGTTGTCTCCTTTGCTCTGCAGAAACTTGTAGTTTCATTTAGTCCCTCTTGTCTTTTTTTTGTTTTTGTTGCCTAGGCTTTTGGTGTCATTTCCAAGAAATCATTGTCAATACCAATGTAATGAAGCATCCTCCTTGTTTTCTTCTAGGAGTTTCACAGTTTCAGGTCATATATTTAAGTCTCTAACCCATTTTGAGTTGATTTGTGCATAATGTAAGATAAGGATCCAATTTTTTTCTTTTGCATATGGATATCCAGTGGATACCCAGTTTTCCCAGTACCACTTGCTAAAGAGACTGGCCTTTCCTGCGAACTCTGCTCTGTTCCACTGGTCTAGGTGCCCGTCTTTATGCCAGTACCATACTGTTTTAATTACTGTAGCTTTGTGATGTATATTTTATTTTATTTCCAGTATAGTTAACATACAGTGTTATATTAGTTTCAGGTGTCCAACACAGTGTGATTCAAAAATTCCACATATCGCCCCATGCTCATCACAAGTTCCCTCTTTAATCCCAATCACCTATTTCACATATCCTTGCACCCATCTCCTCTGAAGTCATTCCATGCACCTTTTTTGACCACGACATTAAAAAACTAGAAATCAGCCACAAGAAAAATATCTGAAAAGACCACAAATACAGGGAGGTGAAATAACATGCTACTAAATGATGACCACTCATTATTTAGTCCACTAAGAAGTCAAAAAACTCAAAAAGTGCAGGGAAACAAAAATGAAAACACAATAGTAGAAAACCTTTGGGATGCAGCAAAAGCAGTTCTAGAGGGAAATCATATAGCAATACAGGTATAACTCAAGAAGCAAAAAAAAAATCTCAAACAAGCTAACCTTATACCTAAAGGAGCTTAAAAAAAAAAAAAAAAGAACAACAAACAAAACCCAAAACCAGCAAAAGGAAGGAAATAATAAAAATTAGAGCAGAAGTAAGTGATATGGAAACTAAAAAAACAATAGAACCAGTCAATGAAATGAGAAGCTAGTTCTTTGGAAAGGTCAACAAAAGTGATAAACCTCTAGCTGGACTCATCAAAAAAAAAAGAGAGAGAGAGAAAGAAAAAGAAAAAAGATAAAGGGCTCAAATAAACAAAATTACAAATAAAAGGGGAAAAATAGCAACTAGCACCATAGAAATACAAATAAATGTGAGAGAATATAATGAAAAACTGTATGTCAACAAATTAAACTACCTAAAGGAAATATAATATATTTTGAAGTCAGGACGTGTGATGCTTCCAGTTTTGTTTTTCTTTCTCAAGATGATTTTGGCTATTTGGGGTCTCTTGTGGTTCCAAATGAAGTTTAGGACTGTTTTATCTATTTCAGTATAGAAATAAATGTCAAAGTACCATTGGGATTTGATAGGGATTACATTCAATCTCTAGATCACTTTGGGTAGTAAGTCTTCCAGTCCATGAACACAGGATGTCTTCCCACTTATTTGTGTCTTCTTCAATTTCTTTCACCAATGTTTTATATTTTTCAGTCTTTCCCTTTTTTAGTCAACTTTATTCCTAAGTATTTTATTCTCTTTAATGCTACTATAAATGGTTTTTTTTAATTTCCTTTTGGACAGTTTGTTGTTAGTATATAGAAATACAACTGCTTTGTTGATTTTGTATCCTGCAAATTAACTGAATGCATTTTTAGTTGTAAAGTGGTCAATTTTATGTTATGTGTTTTTTGCCGTAATTAAAAAAAAATCCTACCTGAGCAAATACTGACTCATTACTATTAATCACTGACTTAATTAATACATGTTCAGTATGTAGCTAAGTAATAGGCACCTAAAACTGGTGTCAAAAATTTTACAAATAATTCCTTGCCCCTGTAATCAGATTTTTCTTTAAGAGTTACAAAAATACTGCTATTGTCATTTTTAGATTTGATACTGATGCTCCCCACGTATCTGCTGGATCTGTACTTGGAAATATTTTACTAGATATGATAGAGCTTTGGGGTCAAAGTGATCTGAATCCCTGTCCTAGTTCTGCCACTTACTAGCTGTAAAATCTTGTGAAGTAAAACATCTCTAAGCCTGAGTTTCCTCAGTATGCCATAATAAAAATGTTACCTATACCTCATAAGATGGTTATGAAAATTAAGTAAAATAGTAGGTATGATGTAGATATCATGTCTGATTCATTAAGGGTTTAATAAAAGTCATTAGTAATAAACAGCCATAGAAGAAGGAGGAGGAGGAGGAGAAGTAGCAGTAGGATGAGGAGGAAAAGAACTAGGCCACCCACTCACGCACCTGCTACCTATTTATAAGCAAAAACATGTAACTATAGCGCAACAGGGCAGGTTTAACAGTGCAGATTAGCTACAGGAAAAAAATTCCCCTATATGTTAACTAGCTTCATACTTATCTGTCACACAGATATTTCACAAATATCTGAGAAAGGCAGAAATGTAAGTGTTTTTTGTCCATGTACTACTATTTGGAAAACATTTTTTTAACTCAATCCTCAACTATTCAATTTGGCTTTATTTGCCTTTGGGGAGAGGAATCAGGCTGAATGAATGAATGAATAAATGAATAAATGAATAAATAAATAAATAAATAAATAAATGAGGGATTATTTCCAGTTGAACTCACAGAGCCAAAAACCTGGCACTCACTAATTTTTAAAAAATTGAGGCACCTGGGTGGCTCAGTGGGTTAAGCCTTTGCCTTCAGCTCAGGTCATGATCCCAAGGTACAGGCATCTAGTCCCCCATCCAGCTCCCTGCTCAGCGGGAAGCCTGCTTCTCCCTCTCCCACTCCTCCTGCTTGTGTCCCCTCTCTTGCTATTTCTCTGTCAATTACATAAAATCTTTAAAAAATGAAAAATTAAGTTTGACTCATGCCAATACTAGTAATCCCTCAGTTTATAGCATTCTTTGATCCCAGTGAATCTCAAAAAAAAAAAAAAAAACAAGAACAAGAACAAGAAAGAAAGAAAGAAAAAAAAAGAAAAACCTCTCCCTTTCATGTTTGAACTGGAACACAAATTAATTGCAAAGGATACTACCCATATCAAATCAATTACCACGTCCTGTCCATTTTTCCTCTGTAATGACTCCCTATTTTTTTCTTTCCCACTGCTGCTTCATTAATGTAATCTTTTCTCATCTCATTCCTGGTTATCTTCACTAGCCTCTCACCGCTGCCTCTGCAGCTAGGCATCTACCACCGCTTCTGTTCTGTCCTGTGAGGAACAATGAGATAAATCTCCCTAAAATATCACACATAATTTTCCTAGTTACAATCCTTCCTTGATTCTCTGTTGTCTAAAGGATAAAATCCAAACCCTTTACTTGACTCTCAAGTTTGCTATCAGATAGTCTTCCACAATCTGATCCTAAACTCCAATTCAACTTCACCTCTCAAGGAAATCATTTTACAACCTGTTCCCAAATGGCTTTTGTATATTGGAAATGTCTTCCACAATCTGATCCTAAACTCCAATTCAACTTCACCTCTCAAGGAAATCCTTTTACAACCTGTTCCCAAATGGCTTTTGTATATTGGAAATGGGACTTGCCCAATGACACATGATCATTATCTTTAGTTTATCAATGATCAAACATTAAGTAGTTTTTGAAACAAATAAACAAAAGATGAAGAGTATACTTTCATTTCCAAATACTCCTAAGACTAAACACCCTAGAAAAGGAATCAAAGGTCAATATATGCATAAAACAAAACCCAGCCTATGTTTCTTCATTCCCAAAAAAATTTTACTTCTCATATATCTATGAGGTCCGTCTGGTCTAATGTGTTATTCATGTTCTTGTTTCTTTATTGATTTTCTGCTTGGATGATCTATTACTGAGAGTGGCATGTTAAGATCCCCTTATATTAATGTATTCATATCAGTGTGACTCTTCATCTCCATTAACAGTTGTCTTATATATTTGGCTGCTCCCGTACTGGGGGATTAATTATTTACAATTGTTATATCTTCTTGGTGAACAGACCCTTTAAGAATGATGTACTGTCCTTCTTATCTCTGACTACACTCTTTAGTTTAAAATCTAATTTATCTGATATGAGAATCGCTACACCATCGTTTGAGGCCCATTGGCATGGAAGATGCTTCTCCATCTCTTCACTTTCAGTCTGGATGTATCCTTAGGCTCCAAATGGGTCTCTTGTAGACAACATATGGATGGGTCCTGTTGTTTTATCCAATCTGCAACCCTGTGCCACTTTATTTGTTTGTTTGTATTTTAATAGACTTTTGGGGGAGGGGGGTTAAGATTTATTTATTTATTTATTTATTTGACACAGAGACAGAACACAAGTAGAGAGGCAGGCAGAGAGAGGAGGGGGAAGCAGGCTCCCTGCTGAGCAGAGAACCCAATGCAGGCTTCGATACCAAGACCCTGAGATCATGACCTGAGCCCAAGGCAGAGGCTTAACCCACTGAGCCACCCAGGAGCCAAACCCTGTGCCATTTTATGGGAGCATTTAGGCCATTCATGTTAAGAGTGATTATTGAAAGATATTTTTTTAAATCTTATTTATTTAATTTGTCAGAGATAGAGCAAGCACAAGCAGCGAGAACAGCAGGCAGAGGGAGAGAGAGAAGCAGGTTCCCTGCTGAGCAGGGAGCCCGTTATGGGGCTTGATCCCAGGACCCTGGGATCATGACCTGAGCCCAAGGCAGATACCTAATGACTGAGCCACCCAGGTACCCTGAAAGATACGTTTTTATTGACATTGTGTTGCCTGTGAAGTCCTTGTTTCTATAGATTGTCTCTGTGAATTTCTGCTCTATGTCACTCTTGGGTTCTTTCTTCTTTTATAGACCCCCCTTAATATTTCTTTTAGTGCCGGCTTGGTGGCCACACACTCTTTTAAACCGTGCCAGTCTTGGAAGCTCTTTATCTCTCCATCCATTTTGAATGTAACTTTGCTAGATAAAGTATTCTTGGCTGCACGCTCTTCTCATTTAGTGACCTGAATATGTCTTGCCATCCCTTTCTAGCTTGCCAGGTTTCTGTGGACAGGTCTGACGTTATTATGATGGGCCTTCCTCTGTACGTAAGGAATCTCTTCCCCCTAGCTGTCTTCAGAAGCTCTTGTCTAAAATTGTGATTCGTCAGTTGCACAATCAAGTGCCTCGAGGTCTTTCTAGATTCGTTGATCTGGGGGGGGTCTCTTTTTTTCTTTAATTTTATTTATTTATCTGACAGAGAGAACACAAGTAGGCAGAGAGGCAGGCAGACAGAGAGGGGAAAGCAGGCTCCCCGCTGAGCAGAAAGCCCGTTGTGGGGCTTGATCCCAGGATCCCGAGATCATGATCCAAGCTGAAGGCAGAGGCTTAACCCACTGAGCCACCCAGGTGCCCCAGGGGTGTGTTCTTTCTACCTCTAGGACACAAACACTGGTTCCATTTCCCAGATTGGGAACATTTTCATCCAGAATCTGTTCAACTATATCTTCTAGTCTTCTCTCTGTCTCCACCCCCTCATGGATCCCAGTAATTCTGACGTTGGAATGTCTCATGGTGTCACTTATTTCCCTAATTCTGTTTTCATGGCTTCTAATTTGTTTCTTCCATGCCTCCTCCTGATCCTTTTTCTCTATCAGTTTGTCCTCTAGATCACTAATTCTATCTTCTGCCTCAGTTACTCTAGCTTTTAGAGTATTTAGATTAGACTGGATCTCATTGACAGCAGACACATGGACCAGTGGAACAGAGTAGAGTGCCCAGATATACACCTTCAACTCTATGGTCAAACAATATTTGACAAAGCAGGAAAAAATACACAGTGGAAAATAGTCTCTTCAATAAGTGGTGCTGGGAAAATTGGACAGCTATATATACAACAATGAAACTCAACCATTCTCTTACACTATAAGCAAAGATTAACTCAAAATGGAGAAAAGACCTCAACATGAGGCAGGAATCTACCAAAATCCTACAGGAGAACATAGGCAGTAAACTCTTTGACACTGGCCATAGCAACTTCTTTCAAAACATGTCTCCAAAGGCAAAGGAAACAAAAGCAAAAATTAATTTTGGGGACTTCATCAAGATCAAAAGTTTCTGCACACCAAAGGAAACAGTCAACAAAACAAAGAAGCAACCCATGGAATGGGAGAAGATATTTGCAAATGACACTACAGACAAAGGGCTGATACACAAGATCTATAAAGAACTCCTCAAACTGAACACACACAAAACAGATAATCACATCACAAAATGCACAGAAGATGTGAACAGACACTTCTCCAAAGAAGACATACAAATGGCTAACAGACACATGAAAAAAATGTTGATCATCATTGGCCATCACAGAGATTAAAATCAAAACCACATTGAGATACCACCTTACACCAGTTAGAATGGCCAAAATAAACAAGACAGTAAATAACATGTGTTGAAGAGGATGTGGAGAAAGAGGAACCCTCTTACACTGTTGGTAGGAATGCAAGTTGGTGCAGCCACTTTGGAAAACAGTGTAGAGTTTCCTTAAAAAATTAAAAATAGAGCTATCCTGTGACACTGCTATTGCACTACTAGGTATTTACCTCAAAGATACTGATGTAGTGAAAAGAAGGGCCATCTGTACCCCAATGTTAATAGCAGCAATGGCCATAGTCACCAAACTAGAAAGAACAAAGATGCCCTTCAACAGATGAATGGATAAGGAAGATGTGGTCTGTATACATTATGGAGTATTATGCCTCCATCAAAAAGGATGAATACCCAACTTTTTATCAACATGGATAGGACTGGAAGAGATTATACTAAGTGAAATAAGTCAAGCAGAGTCAATTATCATATGATTTCACTTACTTGTGGAGCATAAGGAATAACATGGGGGACACTGGGAGATGGAGAGGAGAAGTGAGCTGGGGAAAATCAGAGGGGAAGATAAACCATGAGAGACTGTGGACTCAGAAACAAGAGTTTCTGGGGTTTTGGAGGGGAGGGGGTTGGGAGGTTGGGTGGGCCCGGTGGTGGGTATTAGGGAAGGGCAGGTATTGCATGGAGAACTGCGTGTGGTGCATAAACAATGAATTATGGATCACTGAAAAAAAAATCAATTAAATGGAAAAATAATTTACTTCTCAGTCTATGCTCACAGTTATTTCCAGAGTCATCCAACTTCCAATAAACAAAGGCTGTCATTAGATGAGCATGACACTGGTCTCCATGGTGGTAACGCACTGGCCTACCAGTGTCATCAAGGTTTCACAATGCTCATTTCCAGGCCCTCACTACAGCCCTATTCTAAACTAGTACAGCAAATGAGATCACTGTGGGACAAAGCCAGGGGCTGTAAGTAGTGGAGAAAATCAGCTGCCAGGCTGGGAAAAGAATCCAGGAATTCTATTCTCTCCTCATATCCAATTACTAAAAGTTGTCTATTTAGCTTTTGTCTGTTTTTAGTTTTTTCCCATATTTTTTTCCTTTTGAATAAACAAGCTAGCTCTAAGACAGCAAGACTCTCAAGATGTAAGAGCTCCTTCTTCACATGCAAGCTGCAGCTCCTCCAGACCTCTATCTTCTGCTTGTGAATATTTAAATACATTAGACTTCTATATTCTCTATAGACTCCAGGGCTCTCTTGGTTAATGCTGATTGCAAATTCAGATCTAGAAACAACCCTTAGAAAGACAACTACCCTCAAGTTACATGAAGTAAAGACTTGTTTTCCATTTTAATGGATTCCAGACCACCACAACCAAACCAATTCATTATTCTTTCAACAAATATTATTGAGCACATACTATGGTCAGGTCCACTAAAATACAGCGATTTTTAAAACACAACCATACATTCAAAGGCAGAGATACAAGGGACAGAGGTTTACTCTAGGATGAAGTGTGGAGTTAGTCCTTAGGCATCATTAGTTTATAGTAAGAAGATCATTAGTCCCTCTATGGCTTTTAAATATTTTAAGAGTATGTTAAAAACAAGAATCCAACACAAGCAATTCAACACATTTTTGACCATCTACTATCACTACTATCTACTATTTTGACCATCAACTAGATATTACCAGATTCTAAAATGAATTGGGACGAGCCAATATACTGTTGAAAAAACATAGATTTCAGAATCATCATTTCTCACTCTATCAAGACCTAGGTGTAAACTTGGACAAGATATTTAATCTCTCTGAACTCAGTTTCCTCATCTTTAAATGATGATTATCTGAAAAATCTGCCTAGTAAGGTTGTTGTGAGGGTTAAATGAGATATATCATAAAGTTCCTTGCAGAATGCAGGTGATCAACAACTGTTCATTCTCTTCCTTTCAAACAAATTAGGGCACTGACACTAATTAAGAGGTTACCATTTTAGAAGAAGGTCTACAACAGTAAGACCAAAGGGAAAGTGAGAAATATATATAAAAAAAAAAAGACAGTTGGCATTCCATCAAAAAGGCTTCATTCTACTCAAAACCTAAAAGAAACATTCTTTTAGGAATAAACAAAATGTGATATATCCGTACAGTGGGACATTATTCAGTGATATCAAGATACGAAGTACTAACATAGCTACAATAAAGAAAAACCTTGAAAACACTATGCTAAGTTAAAGAAATCAGTCCCAAAGAAAGGCATATTGTATAATTCCATTCATATGAAATATCCAGAATAGACAAACCCATAGAGACAGAAAGTATATTACTGACTGCCTCAAATGGACAAGGGAGGTAACTGGGGGAGATAACTAAGCAGCGCAAGGTTTCCTTTTGGAGTGATAAAAATGTTCTTTAAAATTGATTGTGGTAAAAAAAAAATAATAACAATAAAAATAAAATTGATTGTGGTGATGGTTGCACAACCCTGTGAATATACTAAAAGCCAAATGTTATGTGAATCATATTGAATGTCAATTATATCTCGATGAAAGTGGATTTTTAAAAAGATTAAATGAAAATAAAAAGATTAGATGAGACAATGCTTATAGTACCTTGGAAGAATTCAATATGTAGTGTAGGTTGATGATGTTACTGATACTGTTTCCAGGAAAAAAAATTATTTTAATCTCAATTTTTGTGCATTCTATTGATGAGAATTACCTGGATCCTTTACCTCAAAATTATAAAACCATTCTATAATACAGAAACTTAAGAAACCTCAGCAATGGTCTAATAACCTAAACTCTAATAAATATTTACAACAATCAGAAATAACAACAGTAATTTGTCTAGTGACACCTATGAACTTGTCCCCAGGTACTTCAGGTAAAGTTTACTGCTTCTTCCTCTGTAATTTGTCTTTTATCTTTCTACATATCATTATCTGTTATCAATATTTCTACACATCATCATCAATTTTTCCTACTAAGTACAAGTTCTATCAGGGGAAGAACTATATCCCATTCATTTTTGTATCCTTTGGGAGAGCATATTGCAATATTGGTATATAACAGGTACTTAGTAAATGTTTATTGAATGAACATTTTACTGATAATTCAAGGATTTCTTGTAACTTCTCATCTATCTAAACTCCTGTTTCAGTCTGCTTAAAGAGGAGAAAGGAGTTTTAAAAACTGACCAACTTTGCAATTACACCCCCATATTCCTACTAACAGATTAAAATGCCTCAACAACCAGTTTTGTCACAGACTTGAAGATCCACGGGCTCTCGAGAACAGGGAAATATTCTGAAACAGTTTAGTTAGCCCTAGGAAAACACTGAAAAGTTTATATAATCAGCCCATGATCTCTGCCATTATCACTAAAGTAAAATGGATGAGAAGCCCTTCCCAGCTCCTCATTCTGCTGCTGCCTTTCAGTGAGTATCTTTCCCTTCTGGCTCCCATAGGCACTAATATTAGTAACTAGCAGCAAAGCCTTGCTACTCCAAGGATGGTCCCCAAACCAGCAGCATGGGCAAGACCTAGGAGTTGGTTAGAAATGTAGAATCTCATTTGTAAGTAGATCCCCAGATGACTTGCATGCATGTTAGGATTGGGGCATCACTACAGTAGAGCTGGCTATGTCCGGACTCTAGTGTCAGACTATCTAGATTTGAACTCCACAGCAGACCAGGCGGGGTACCTTAGGCAAGTCACTTCACCCAGAGGTTCTTACCATGGTGTGCACTTTACAAGCGTCTGAGGAGATTTTTAAAAATCAATGCCTCAGTCCCACCCCAGGGATTGATTTAATCAGTCTAGAGGCCAGTATTTTTTAAAGCTCCTCTAGCTAATTCTAATCTGCAGCCAGAATTCAGAACCACTGAATAACATCTCTAGGCTTCTATCAAATGGGACAGATAAGAGTACCTGCTTCATGGGGCTGTGAGGAAAAAAATCTGATCATCTTTGAAAAGCTTTTGGCCCAGTGCTTAGAATGTGTCAATACTCAAAAATTGGTAGATACTATCATCATACCTGGAAACCTGAAAAATGAATTGTCCTGGAGAAAGGATTCAAAAAGAACAGGCTCAAATGTTCGAGTCTGGCCCCGCCCTACAGGCAGGTACCTGGCAAACCTCATGAGGCACCAAAGAAAGGACATAACCAAAGAATGCATTATCTCCAGGATGAGTTCTTCCTAGCAGCAGACTGTTGATTGAGGCTTCAAGGAAACTACAGTGTGTCAGGTAACGGGCAAACCATCTCTGCAAGGTGTCAGAAAATGTCAGCACCTTCACTTGGAATGTATCGTTGGAGGGTGGGGAGCACTATTTCAACAGTTCTGTAACACAGGAAATCCCCCTTACCACACCTTCCTGATTTATACTGATTCTTGATACACACCACATGTGTCCTCAACTCTCTTTTCCCCTCCCCCACCCCAGGTTTCAATCATCCTGTTCCATATTTAGGTGATGAAAACTTAAAACCTGTGGTTATAACTTCTACGAGAAATTTCATTTTGAAAGCTTGCTAAATTTCAACTTTATTGCCATGAGGAAAACAGAAGAAACAAAAGACCTCAGTCATCTAGTAACACAAAAACCCCTAGTGAAGACATTTAATAAGTGTAAGTTTTCTGCTGCAAGTTGTTGAAAATCCTGACCTTTGGACTGGGGTGCCATTCGTTTGCTTCTACAAATGGTCTATGAAACAACAGCATTTATTTGTGTAATGGTTTTAGGTTACGTGTTTAGTTTCACCTATGGATTTTAACTTGGCTAAGCCTAGCCTGTAGTTCCTTTTGAATCTATATCTCACTGGATTTAACCTGAGTCTACTCTTCCATAGGGATTCACAATGGCCAGGCAAATAATTCACAATCTTGCTTTTTAACAATTGCAAGGAAATAAACACCCAGATGAAAACAGCATACCTACTAAGGTACTGAGAGATATGTAAAGATTTATTTCAATGGTGATTACAAAGTTTTTTTTTTCATTGTGCATGGCTCAGTGACTATTATCACCAAAAAACTCATGTTCTATTTCTAGCTCTTCTGCCTACTCACTATGGGGCACTTCAGGGTAAATGAAACAGACTCTTCCTCCCTTTCATTGAGTGCACTGCGATAGCTAATGAATGTCTACCTTTAAAAGGCTTTTAAAATCTTTGTTGGAAGTCTCCTCGGAGATATTGACATTCTACAGAGTGCTCTCAAAGTCCCCTAGTCCCATTGTCTGGGCTAGTTCTAAACTTACCCTGGATTTGGACCTGGTCTCAAGGGAGTCTAGAATTCAGGTGCTATATCTCCAAAAATGATATTCTATAGCCTGTCCAAGAGTTTGTCAGTGAAGAACAGTTCAAAAAGATAGAAGAATCCAGGACTAAACTGGAACCCCACATACCTTCACGCAAACACACCTCCTCACAAAAGCCATAGACCCATTCTAGTTCCCCAGAGAATTTGCTTCAGAGTGGCCCAACCACGGCAGAATACAAGTACCCATGTGGCTCACTAAGTGGAGTGACAGTACTATCTTTAGCTGTGATAACTTATTTAAGAGTGTCAGGCGTGAAGGGAGAGGTGCTGAATTCTAATACCAGCTCTGTCACTTAAAAGCCATGTTACTTTGAACAACTTCCCTGAGTCTGTTTTCTTACTTATAAAGTGGAAATGACAAAACTTAAACTTATTCTACACACAGTCCCTGTAAGGATCAGAGGTGTTTTTATCATCCTTATGATTATGATTTACATTTACATTATGAATGTAAAAATATAATGACTTTTCTCCTGCAAACGAATGATTAGGGAGCTCTTCAAAAATGGCTACCTGTTTCCAACAAGACATTATGCAAGGTCTTCATAAATCTCAGTTCTTTGGCTGACTAATATTCAAATTCACAGAGCAGCTTTAATGAGATGAGTGACATTCAAAGAAAATCAGGAAATCCTCAACTAAGGTTTCTTTTAAATCACACAGTCATATAATATTTGAACAAAAACTCAAAATATTTTGAGTGTCACTTTCCATCTGTATTCAAAACTTCACAAAGCGACTTATTTCACTAAAGGAAGCCATACTTTGATGCACAGAATTAGTTTTACTGTGACTTTTTTTCCTGACATTTACTCAAAGAATATATTATAGCTAAAAGGATTAAAATGGATAAGGGTGTTTAAAAAGACATTAGGGGAAAATGAATAATTTAGATCAAGTTCCAGTATGGAGAAGGAAATACAATACCACAGCACTGCTTTGTTAGAAACTATGGACAAATAGTAAACATAAGTTGTTGGGAAAAAGTACCGATGAAAGAATTAAAGAGAATGGTTAAATTATAGCTCATCCATATATGGATTATTTACTCACTAAAAAACAGACTGTAGTTATTGACTAAAAGATTACTTAGATAAGCAATATGATTCCAGCTATATATTTAAAAGTTTATATACATCTGTATACAAATAAAAAGGTCTGAAAAGATACATGCTAGACTATTAAGAGTGATTACAGAGTGGAAATGAGGATCATTTGATATTATTGAATTTATACTTGTGAGAATGCATTATATTGGTAATTAATAAGATAAATAAAAGCATAAATCTTTAAAAGTAAAAATATGAACAAAGAAGTTAAGCATTCACCAGAAATATCCTATATGTTTCTTTAAAAAGGCAGAAACAGGGGCACCTGGGTGGCTCAGTGGGTTAAAGCCTCTGCCTTCGGCTCGGGTCATGATCCCAGGGTCCTGGGATGGAGCCCAGCGTCGGGCTCTCTGCTCAGCGGGGAGCCTGCTTCCTTCTCTCTCTGCCTGCCTCTCTGCCTATCTCTGTCTGTGAAATAAATAAATAAAATCTTTTTAAAAAAAGAAAAAGGCAGAAACAATGAATGGAAAAAAGTTTATTCCCTTTAGTATATTAAGCTACCAAATAAATGGCAAATATTAGTCAACAAGTATTTGCTGAAGAGCTACTATGCAAAAGACATTTTACTAGATGTTGTAGAAACTACAGAATTGATATAAACACTACTCTCACAGTGACCTATAATCTAAGGGTAGAGCCAAGTTTACATGAACACATACAAAAAGATACATGAGAAGATAAGGCAGACTATGAAAAGAGCAAAAGAGTGATTTTTAGATAATAAATGCCTGAGAAATTCAGGCTGGATGAATTCATGAGGGAATGAATTAGTTAAATCACTTTGAGCTGAGATAGTGAAGAATTCATAGAGAAGGAGGAAAAATGTAATCAGGGCTTTGCAACATAGGAAGAATTCAGAAATGGGTAGAAAGTGGGCAAACAGATGATAGAATGGGGTACCCAAGGGTTAGAAATGATGGCAAAGAGAGAAGCTGACTCTCAAGGGCCTTGAAAAACTAGAGGAGAGTGAGAACTTGAATAGGCAGACAAGAGAGGTCTCTGAAGGTTTCTACCTGGACATATAGTAGACAGAAAGATTAGTCAGGGAGCAGGCAGAGAGAGGACGGAGACATGGAACCCAGAGCCCTGAGAGGTGGCAGAATGAAGAGATAAGTGACCAAACTAGATGGAAACAGCCACAAAGGAAATAGTAATACTTTTCACATAGCCCCATTTTCAAACTTCCAAATCAGACTCAAACTAATAGAAACCCCTAGTGGAAAGGCCTCTGAAGCTATCTCAGTAGAAGAATAAGGAACACAGGTAGTACTGTTATGCTATAGGGACAGTGACAATAACCAACTTTAGAGTGAGAGTGTCCTGGATCCAATCATAGCTCTGCCACTTAACAACATAGTTTCTTTTTTTTTTTTTTTAAAGAATTTATTTATTTATTTGAGAGAGAGACAGTGAGAGAGAGCATGAGAGGCGAGAACGTCAGAGAGAGAAACAGACTCCCCATGGAGTTGGGAGCCTGATGCGGGACTCGATCCCAGGACTCCGGGACCATGACCTGAGCCGAAGGCAGTTGCTTAACCAACTGAGCCACCCAGGCGCCCAACAACAGAGTTTCTTAAATCACCCCTGAGACTTTGTGCAGAATATATAAATCTCTACGTTCCTTGGTTTCTTCATTTTAAGTGGCTGTAAAAGTGTTCTTCACTTGAATTTAAAAATCTCAATTCAAAGAGAAAGACAGGGAAGGAGGTTAGAAAGGAAGGGTACTCTTGAAACCTCACCCTTATCTGTTACTTTTACTCTTCACAGGGTTCCACTGGGCTTACAACTCAAGGCTGAGCATGGTTGTGTTTATAAATAAAAAATAGATAATTCTGAAACTGTCCAAGAATTTGTTTATAAATTTCCAACAACTTTTGAAATATACTTAATTTTCTGCTTTATATTCTGCCATTTCCTCTGTATCAGTAATACTGTTGATACATTTCTATTTTTCTCTTCAATGTATCCACTTCCAAATATAACTCCTTCCCAGAGAAACTAGTAAATTCTATTCCATATTAAATGAGTTGTTGTTCTATTCCTTCAATGTGTCATATGTGACAACCATCTCTTTGAGTTGTTCATGTGTCTCCCTGTGATTATTCTTGTGTTGTTTTACTTAGCAACTATTTAGTGTCCCACAAGACTTTCATTAAACTCATAGGAACTGAACTCATGGCACAGATCATTTTAATGTTCCACAGGTTTAATATAAGGCTTTTGAGTGCCAGAAAGATGAATTGATGAATAAATAAAATAATGAATAAATCAAAGATGGGATCCTTCTACCTAAGCACGGTAAAGAAAAAACAGGACTGGGGCGCCTGGGTGGCTCAGTGGGTTAAAGCCTCTGCCTTCGGCTCAGGTCATGATCCCAGGGTCCTGGGATCGAGCCCCGCATCGGGCTATCTGCTCCGCGGAGAGCCTGCTTCCTTCTCTCTCTCTCTCTGCCTGCCTCTCTGCCTACTTGTGATCTCTGTCTGTCAAATAAATAAATAAAATCTTTAAAAAAAAAAAGAAAAAAAAAAGAAAAAACAGGACTGAGTTCTAATCCTGGTTCTACCAACTGCCCATCTTTATGGCCTTGAGCAAGTTACCTGTCTTTTCTGAGTCTTGGTTCTTCACACACACACACACACACACAATTATTTCTCATCAGATTAAGAATTAAATGAGAGGGGCGCCTGGGTGGCTCAGCGGGTTAAAGCCTCTGCCTTCGGCCCAGGTCATGATCCCAGGGTCCTGGGATCAAGCCCCGCATCAGGCTCTCTGCTCAGTGCAGAGCCTGCTTCTCTCTCTCTCTCTCTGCCTGCCTCTCTGCCTACTTGTGTTCTCTGTCAAATAAATAAATAAAATCTTTTTTAAAAAAAGAATTAAATGAGATAACATATGGAAAGACAGTAAGAAGTCAACAAACAGTAGCTATTACTAGCATTATTATTATATACTCTTAAGGCCAGGTCAGGAGCCCTCCTCCTAGGCACATACACTGACTACTCAAACTCTCATTTAATCTCCTTCTCTCAGCTCCAATAGCCCTTACAGCTTGTTCTACATGGTTTAACATTTGATTATACTCTCTCTTGTTCTTATTATTTTTTGCATGTCTTCTGTGTCTGAAAAGATATTTAAGTCTGCAGGCTTAATGACTGATGTCATTGAGTGTCTGCTCTACAACTCATTAGCTAGGTGGTCTTGGACAGGTTACTTAACCACTCTGTGTCTTTTCCCCCATTTGTCAAGTGGAGAAAACAGAACTTTTCTCATGGAATTGATAAAAGAATTAAATGTACCAGTGCATGTAAATTGCTTAAAATAGTATTTGGCTCTATAACTCTATAATGTTAAATAATATTATTATTACATTATGACTAATATTAAGCTACAGAAAAACATCCATTCTTATTTCAGAAATTATGCCCCAAATCTAAGCAATTTATCTTTTCCCAGCTTTCTAGTCTCACCTTCCTTCAAGGAATTTTTGCCTTTCCAGAGCAAGTGAAAATAAGGTAGTGGTTTACCCCTAACAATACAACATCCTCAATACAAACATAAAGATACAGACATATACCCCATCTTTTCTATATGCAGCTTATATTTTTTTTTACTCTTTATTCTTTGCCATATAAAAAGCAAAACACATGTATTAAGGTTTCTAAATAACATAAATATTTTGCTTGATTTAAAGTGTCTGTTCCATGCAGTGTGATCTCTGTATGGATTTTTATGTGTGTCAATGCCAGTCTGTTTTGATTGTAAATTCCTAGAGACAAAAATTATGTCCACTTAAGTCAATCAAGCATAAATTCTGGGGCACTTGGACTAAATTAGATCGAGTATTCAGAGAAGAATCTCAGAAAAATTTAGAGAATGAGGAGGGGTGGATGAGGATTGGCTTAGCAGAAGGTTTAGTAGGAGAGGAGACAGGCAGAGCTTTGAAGGACAAGTAAAATTTTGAATTCAAGAGGGAGGATGAATGTTCAAGGTGGATGATATAAAAAAAATGGAAGGACTAAACAAAGATTAATCTGACTGAAGTAGAAAGATAATACTGGAGATCATTGTGAAATTCTACAAATATAAAGACCAGAGTAGTTTGAGACTGCAGTTTATGCTTTATGCCTCTTGGTGCCCCAACAGTTAACACTAAGCTTGGCATATAGTTGATAATCAAAAGTTTATTATTAAAAAAAAGTCTGTTATTAAATTGTGCAAAATTACACTGTTTTTTCTACACTAAAGTGAAGAAAACTGACAGAACTGAATTTCACTCCATCAAATCATGAAACCAAAGGACAGCAGAGATCAACAAGGTAACTATACCTTGCACAATACTAGGCACAAATCTAGAAATATGTATTTACTCTGATTACATCACCATCCACAAACAAATGCAAAAAGTAAAACACACCAAATTCTCTCGTGCTCATATATTCTCTCTTATACACACACACACACACACACACACACACACACACACACACACACATACACATACACACCCCTACCTCAGTGTTCCCAATCTAACTGTCTCACAGACTGAGACAACTGAAAGCTTGATTAAGGCACTAAGAAGCACTGAAGCTAAGATTCTTAACATATAATCCATTTTTTTAAAAGATTTTATTTATTTATTTGACAGAGATCACGAGTAGGCAGAGAGGCAGGCAGAGAGAGAGAGAGGAGGAAGCAGAGCTTCTCTGCTGAGCAGAGAGCCCTATGCAGGGCTCGATTCCAGGACCCTGGGATCATGACCTGAGCTGAAGACAGAGGCTTTAACCCACTGAGCCACCTAGGCGCCCCCATCTAATCCATTCTGATGAAGGATTCTCAGAAGAGGCTCCTGACTCTAGGAGCCCAGACCATGTGACTGGTGGCCTGATAAGGCCCAGGGAATCACAAAAGAAGTTTCTTTTCTTCTGTGAGGTACCCATCCCACCAGGAGGGCTTGGTAGAACAAGTGAGAGAATTTAAACTCATTTGGCAAGGGAAATAATGATATTTGGTATTGGCGATAGTAGAACAATTGTGTTGTATAGGAATACACAACTGTCTGTGGCCCCAAGAACCAGGTGATAAATTTATACAAATGTAGTCCTTATTATAAGGTTTATTTGCTGGATTTTCTGATTCACTGAAATTAATTAAGCCACCTCTACTCATAACAGATCCCAGAGTTTCCTGATCTTTACCACTTTCAGGACTCTATAGATGGCCACAATGACTAAATGACAGAACAGCTATATCTTTTTGAGATACCCTATTCAAATTCACAAGATACAATGAGCTGCAGCTAACATCAAGTCTTATACCAAGTTTTAAACATTACAGAAAATGCATCCTTTTGTTTTCAAAAGGCAGAATAAGACATACATAAAACTTTAGGTGATTC
This sequence comes from Mustela erminea, assembly GCF_009829155.1. NCBI lineage: Eukaryota > Metazoa > Chordata > Mammalia > Carnivora > Mustelidae > Mustela > Mustela erminea. The sequence goes on from NC_045627.1 coordinate 63,290,906, forward strand.
CTGACACACTTTAATATTAAATTAAATCAAATCCTTCTGAAGTTGCAGGCAGACAAATCGATAAATACCAAATGATGAAACTGAAAGTTCATCCTTGGCCTGAAAATCTCCAGAAACTGCTTTTGGCTGAAGTGGTAAGAAGTCAGTAGTATGAAATTTGACATTAATACCTCGACCTCATTCATATTCTCAGCCTCAGTGTCAAACAGGAACTAGATGTCTGCCCAATGAGTAAATTCATGAGTGAATGTACATTATAAAATACTGACTGTTTTTATTCTGTCTGAAGGGTAACAAAACTTATCAAACAAGTTCTAAAACCTTTTCTTTCTTTTATATACTCTATAATGTAAGAACCAAATTAATTATTAAATTTTGAATTCTCTTTCAATCATGTTTCATAACTCAAACCTCATCAAGTACTTTAGCTAGACTATGTGAATGTGTGCAGTAATTTTGAAAAGAAGAATGGGAGAGGGCAAGGGGCACTGCCTATATTGAAAATATGTCCTACCCTTCTCCAACAGAGTAAGAGAACTTACAACAGCCTCTAGTTTCCTACAGAACAATACCAATTTACTATGGCTAAAATTCAAGATTCTTATAATGTAATCTAGATTTACCCAAATAACTTTTTCCTTCAGACATGTACTTCCTTCTTCAATTACATATTTTGGAACTAACAAAAACATATTAGAACTTCTTACAACTCAATTTAGACATAATTTTAGCACCATGAGCTTTTCTTAAAATCATTTCTAATGGGATGCCTGGATGGTTCAGTCAGTTGAGTGTCTGATTTTTTATTTTTGCTCAAGTCATGATCTCAGGGTCATGAGATTGAGCACAAGAAGTCTGCTTGGGATTCTCTCTCCCTCATCCACTGCCCCTCCCTTACTTCTCTCTAAATAATTATTTGTAACACGTACTTTATTTTTTATGTTTTTAAATTATAAACATTTCTGAATTAACAAAAAGATGTACAAATAGGCCTCTAAAAAATAAAACATAGCTCTGCCAACATGAACTAAGATAATTCTTAACATGTGTCTTCTATGTGACCAGGATGGTTTTCTTACTACCTAAACACATATTTAGGCTTTGTCCTCATGCTCTTTCCCTTGAGTTAAATGTCCTCTCTTCTTGTCACTACCTTTCCAAAGTCGACCTCTTTAACAAGGCCCAACCTAACTCCTACCTAAATCTGGCCCATATCCATCCCTACTTTTCCTGTTACACCTGGCAAACTGTTTCGCTTAGCACTTCCTGCTATATTGTCTCTGAGTTACTCTTAAGTTTTATCAGTATAAATGTTATCTCACTAATTAAGCTATTGGTTCATTGACAGCAGAAACAGTGTCTTTTGAAGGGCACAGGTCAGTTATTCTGTAGAATGTCTTTCGGTTTGGTTTGGCTAGTGTTTTCTCATAATTACAGAGTCAGGGATTCTTCCAAAAAATATCAAAAAGGTGATGTGCCTTCTCATCACATCACATCAGGGAATACATGATTATCCACATGATTTATCTGCTCATGTTAAGCTTGATCACTTTGCTGTAATGGCAGTTCTGTCAGTTTCTCCACTATAAGGTTAGTGTTATCCCCTGTACAGATTCTCTTCTTTAGAAACAAATCATTAAATGCAGCCTACACTTAAAAGGACAAAAGTCAAGTTCTATCTCCTAGAAAGAGAAGTATCAAAGAATTTGTGGACAAAAGCCGAAACCACCACCACAATTCATTAATATTATGAGAGAGATGCTTTGAGGCTATGCAAATATCCGTTTTACATTAAGGTCTTAGCTATTTTTTTTTAAGATTTATTTATTTCAGAGAGAGAGAGAGAATGTGAGCAATGGGGGAGAGAGAGAATCCTCAAGCAGACTCCCCTGTGAGCACCGAGCCCCATGTGGGGCTTGATCCCAGGACCCCAAGTTCACAACAGGAGCTGAAACCAAGAATTGGATGCCCAACCAACTGAGCCAGCCAGGCACTCCTCACCTATTTATTTTAACACTGATTAGATCTTGCCTATAGCAATTATTACTGTGTTCTAATGGTGATTTGGAGCACTACCATTTATTTATTTGATATTCTGCCATTCTTTGTCTAGCATGAAACTAAACAGGGTAGGTAATCAATAAATACTTACAAATGTAACTAAATTTCAAGAACCTATTTTTTTATTAACGATTTTTTTTTAATTTATTTGACAGACAGAGATCACAAGTAGGCAGAGAGGCAGGCGGGTTGGGGGGAAGCAGGTTCCCTGCTGAAAAGAGTCCCGATGCGGGCTCCATCCCAAGACCCTGGGATCATGACCTGAGCAGAAGGCAGAGGCTTTAACCCACTGAGCTACCCAGGCGCCCCAAAATTTCAAGAATCTTTATAAAACCTTTTATTTTAAATAAAATGAGATAACAAAATGCAAGTAAGTTCAAGGCAAATATGTTTTTTGGTGGTTGTGCTGTTTTTATGTCTTATGTCTTGACTGATGGTATGTAAATAGAAAGAAAGAAAAATTAACTACCTCACCTCTACTAAAACTGGAAAACTTCCTGAAGAAAGGTGAACAGTAATAATAGTTGCAGAGTGCCTTAGAGTTTATAAGTATACTTGCATTCATCCTTTAGTATTTCAGAAGCTCTCTGAAGAGAAAATCTTCAAGATAAGAGAGATTTAAAAAAATTTCTGAAGTTTGTGAAAAAGCACTATTAAATCAGGAATTAGAAAACTAGGCATAGAAACTAAGTAAGGCTAACAGGGAAAAGCAAAAATAAAGGCAAAGAAGAAAGAGATACAATATAAAATTAATAATAGGTCCAGTGCAAGGCTTTAAACCAGGTGATAAATTTAAACGTATAGCATGAAACCAAGATGACTTAGATTACATAAGATAAAGAGTACATGGTTAAAATAATGAAAACTGTCATTAAAATGAGCATTAAGAATGAACTTTAAGACTATGCATTGAAGGTAAAAAATGAATAGAATCTTCACATACAAATTCATTCATTTCTTCATTAGTCACCTCCATTTTCCCAGAGATTTAACAGTGTTAAGCCAATAAATATCCAAAAATATTTACTGAAGCTCTATAGAATGCTAGACATTTTGGAATAAACACTAATTAGATATGGTCCCTTCCTACGGAAAATATGCTTTCTAAAAAGTAAAACATTTAACAGAAAGGAAAACTTTTCACATACGTGTTAAAAGTTAAAAAACAAAATAAGGCAGATGGAAACAACCTAAAGAGTAAAAGCTACAACAATCCAGAGAAAGAAGAGATCACCATGAATCATAGGCTCAGGAAAGAAAGGCCTTGAGAAAATAAGGGGCATTTGCAATGGGCCTTCAGGAATTAGGTAGTGGGTGAGACTTGAACAGAGCCAGAAGAAAGGCATTCAAAGCAGAGATATGTGGCTGAACAAAGGTAAGGGGTTGAGATAATGACAGTGCTTTACAAAGAGTGAAAATCAAGTAGGACTGTAATAAAAAGTATATGAAAACACAGGATACAAAATTGTAAGCCAAGATTGAAATGTGAAAGGCTTTGAATGCCAAGTTGAGGAGCTTGGACATTTTCTGTAAGCAATCCAAAAATAATCGAAATTTCTGGGCAAAAGAGTGATATGATGAATATGATATTTTAGAAATATCAAGTTAGCTTTTGATGTGCATAATAAATGGTGTACAAAAGGTAAGGCAAACAGTAAGATTCCAAGGTTTGAAAAACAATTCTATTTTTATTTCTTCCACCATCACCATGTTTGTATGAAATTCAAGATGCCTGCCTAGAGTAGAATATGAATAGAAATGCGTAGAGTGGAATAGATAACTGTATTAAAAGAGTAACCAGAGACTCTCCTAAAGTGATACAGAAAGTGTGGTTTTAGAAAGTTAAGAGAAAATGCAGTTTGCACTAAAGCTTAAAAAGTATGTGGAAAATAGAAGCCACATGCCTTCTTAATTGCACTATTCATTCAGGGGGGAACAACAACATATCACATCAAAGTAGCAATATGAATTAACCATATTGTGTTTTACCTAAGCTAGAACTGTTGGTTCATTTCATTGTTAGCATATAAGAAAACTAAAGATATGTCTCTTCTCTCATTACCACAAAAAAAGTAAGCCACCCTATGTTTTGCATCTCCATTCCTTAAAGACAATTCTCCCTACATTCCCTTAAACCTCTCAGACAATTCCCTAATTCTATCTCCTTTCTTCTGTTTAAACTTGTCTCATTGAATTTTATTCACTTCTTAATCCCTTCAAAATATAAGATGTTACAAATTTTCTGAAATTGCTCTTAATAAATGTAAGATCCTTAGCCTTTACATAGTGCTTTGTAACTGACAAAATATTTTATACACATTACTTCCTAAAAGCCTCACAGAAGCAATGCACAGCAGGTATTATCATCATCTATATGCTATAGAGAAGCAGCAAGCCCAGGACCACATAATCCTAAGTGATGGAGCAAGGCCTACAATACAGGCTTTCTAAGTCCAAATTCCATATTCCCTTCACTATAGCATTCAATTTCATAATGTGCCAATAAGTGTATCTTATTACTCAAAATGTATGCTATTACTCTGTATTATGTTTAAGTCAATACATCTTGTTTTTAATAAGGTGCTTGTGCCCAAGTGCCTATTACAGGGCCATTTACTAAGAAGACCTAATTATGTTTAAGATGTTCATGATGATGATGATAATTATCACTGGATGAAAAGTGACAACTGAAGTATAATGTTTGCAAAATTGCTCAGACTATACCAAAAATATTTTTGCCTTAAATTCTGTAATGCAACATCAAGAACAAAGACAATATGGGTGATTTAAGGATATGTGAGCATCAAAGGGCAAAAACAGGGCATTCCTACTCTCTTTAACTCTGCTAAGGCCTTAAATACTGATATAGTTCAGAGCATCTTATTACCAGGGAAACATAAATCAAAAGGAGTTCAGCTAAAAGCAATAAAGCAGATTAGTGTCTGGAAGTACAGACTTTAAAGAAAGTTTTAAAAGAATTAAATCCAGGTAGTCTAGATAAAAAACAGCTATGAAAAAACTTTTATTTTTTTTTGAAGCTGTCACTCACACCAAAGACAAATTATTTTGAGATAGATATTTAAAAAATGCAAAAAAAAAAAAAAAGAAATAATTGTAACTATTTGGAGAATATTTATAAAAGGAGAATTCAAGATAAGAATATGCTGGCAAAAACCTATGGGACAGAACTCTGTCCCACAAGTGTGGTAAAAACTACATTCCTAGAGATATTTAAAACCAGGTTGGACAAAACAAGAAAAGGATTCCATATGGAATGATCCTGTACTGGCCCCTGAAGTAGTGGAAAGATCGAAGATGACCTCTTAGATCTTTTCCATTTCTGAATTTTTTTTAATTCCATGAAATTTTATGGGGCACAGCCTTCTACCAATTTCCTATCTCCCCATGATGCCCACTTTCTCCCTTCACAAAGAGAAACAAATTGTATCTTTCATTTTAAGTGGATCTCATGTTCTCAGTGAACTGGTAATATAATCCTAGGTACAAGTTTGGGAGAAAAAGACCAGTTCCTGTCATTTATAATGGTCCTTTCTCCCCTTCTCCCCCCAGCGGTTCTTGGGGCTCTTAAACATTTTTTCACAAGCCAAAGAAGTAGTAGTCGACATGGATTCGAAGAAGAGCTGTTTCATTAGGAAAACCATTAATATTCTCCCTTTGCATGTCTGATCACAGAGCTGACAGTGACCCTGGGAGCTCTAAGGCCCTAGGTCAAATTACCATCAGAACTGCTGTTCGGGATCATCTTTAACCTTTCTGCATTTTATGCTGAGTGACAGCAAAATCTATTGCAACCCACATTTTTACTGCAATGACATTTACCTCTAAAAAGACCTAGCCTTATACTCCTATACACTTCGGCAAATGTTGTAAGTCCATTCACACTTTAAACTCAAGAAGACTCAGCCTCGCTCTCTTTCTCCACTCTAGCACTTAAAAAAAAATTTTTTTCCCCAGTCACCCTTGGGATAAATCCCAGCATCTCTCCAAAATCCCATTCAGTGAAATCCCAGAATATACATACATACAACACATACATACAATTTCCTCATTTTGCTGATTTACAAGGACAAGATATAACAAAATCCAGGGAGCTCTAAGAACCTGTCTTTGAGCTCTGTAAGCTCTGAGGCTCACTTAGGAGAAAAGGGACAGTAGGGCAGAGATAACTCTCCAAGAATGGACACCAATGCCTCTTTTATACAACCTACACAGCCTCAGTAGCTGGGGACCCACCAATTCCCATCTTGACTATTTGAAAGAAATATGTCCCCTACCCACAAAGAAAATTCATATATATTAACATTATACCCTCTAAACAAAACTTTTAAATACCATTTTCATTTTTTCCTAGTAAAAACAAGACTATTCGAACCTAAAAAGATTGACTTCTCGAACTTGAATATGATTTGGAGTTTTCACAGCCCTTCCAACACTTAATTCATTTGAACCTGGCAAGAAAGAAGGCTGGCATTTATAAACCCATTTTAAAACAGGAAAAAAAAAAATGCGACTCTAAGATTAGGCAGTCTGAAGGAGAACCCACTGTGGAGAAATTCAAAGCTTTCCCAACAAGGAGGTCCAATATAAAAGGATTATCCAGAAAACTTCAGAGTGGGATTCAGAAGAAGCTGTATCACCCCTATCCTCAACTCAGGAAAGCAAGAAATAAGAAAAACAGAAAGACACTTTTTTCTAGAATTTTAGGAATGAAACGTGACCCTGACCTATTAGTAGCCCAAGAACCTATCTGAATTTTCTCAAGAAACACTCTACATCTTCTACCCCACAGAACTGGCCTGCCAATTGTTCTGGCTACCAATTCTCGGCCTCTGAGCTCAGATGCCCAGCGAAAGGCCGGCAACCTGGTGACCACCAACCACCCTCCCCCGCAATCACGCCAGGATTCCCAAACTCCCGCATCCCCTAGCCCAAAGCTACTAGCTTTTCAGAGGAGCTTCCACCAGGCTCTCCTCCAAATCTGCTAACACCCCCACCTCACCCCACACATCAAGTGCCCGCTCCTATTCCTCAAACTTCCCTCACCCCGCTAGACTGGAAGCAAGTTTCTCACCATCCTCATAGTTTTTGAGATAGTAATCCGGACCGGGGCCCCCGCGGCTTTTCGCCGGGTTCCTCAGATTCTGGAACTGCAGGAAGTCCGTCCTTTTGCCTCCAAAGCGCAGAAAGGCGGGCGAAAGTCCCCGAGCCAGGGTCACCAGACGCTTCGAGCTGCAGAGGTGAAGAGAGGAAAGGATCCTGGGGGAAGGCGAGAGGGCGCGGGATACCGACCGAGGCCCTCTTCCCACTCTCCGCGAGCGACCTGGCAGAGGCTACGGGCTGTGTCCCACCCCTCCAGCCCGCCACCCGCGTGGGCCCCGGCATCTCGCGTGCGCCTGGCTCCCAGGGCTTTGCCTCCTGCGCCCAGCCGGCCGCGGCCCCCTCCCTCAGACAACCCTACGCGGCTCGCCAAAGGTACTTCTTTCCAAACGGTTAGTCTGTTTGCTAACACAGTGCATGTCGGGGGGTAGCGGTGCGGGGTGGGGGGCACTTCTGCTGAGAACACGGGGCCAAGGCGCAGTTGCCCAGCTTCTGCCGCTGCCTGAAAAGCGCTCCTGGCGGAGACGCGCAGCGCGCGGACTGCCGGGCTCCGACTTTTGCCAAACTTCTAGGCTGAAAGCCGAGATCTGTTTCCTCCGCCCCAGAGGCACTGCAACCGCTGTGGATAAGGTGAAACCTGCCTCCTTTCTCTCAGACCAGGTACCTGAGATGGAAGGTTTTGTGTTTTGTTTTATTTCTTAATGCTAAAGTTGATTTTCTTTCAACACTATCTTTTAACAACAGCATCCATCTCCCAAACCCTGGACAAGAGATTCCCGGGGTAAATCCTTGCTTTTTTGAGAACTCTTGCCCATTCCTTGCCTGGCACGGTAAAAGCGGTGTCTCTTTGGTCCCTTAAGTAATTCAGCGTGATCTCAAGAAAGGTAACATCCTCTCTACTCTGAGTTCAACTTCATCTTTTTCCTTCCTACGTGGGACCCTTTGGAAACAAGCTCTGGGAAAAGTAAAGTTTGCCGATACGTTGAACCCACTCCTTGGAGGAGATTCGAGGAGCTACAGAGCAGCATTTACATTTATTTAGGTTAGGATTTCCATAAATAAGCTGTCTTAAAAGCCAAAAACTACTTCAGGGTGGGGTAAAGAAGGGGCAGTGCAGATGCTCTTAGTACTAAGACGATCAACTGTTGAATTCTGGATCTGTTATTTTTAACACTTTGCTGGTTCAGGCTCTGAAAATCCAAATCCAAATGTAGAAAACACAGGATTATAAAGGAGGGGGATATGAAATTAAAAAGCCGAGGACTCCAGTTTCAGAGAGTTGCTGACAAAAGTGGTAGCCGCCCCAAGAAGTGGCCGGGAATGTCGTTTGCCCGAGGACTCCAGGACGGCGTTCTCAGGCGCAGTCATGGCATCGCGTGGCCCCACGGCAGACAGAGGAGACATCCGTGCCAGTACCAGCCGACAGATAAGGCATTTCCAACAACTGTCCATCGGGAAGCCTGTACAACCAATGCAAATGCGCCCCGCCACGGCTCTTCTTCGAAAAGCCGCTTTCCAGAATCTTTTCCGCAGCATGCATTTAACGAGACGGTTTAAAAAGGAAGGAAGGAAAAAGAAGCCCGAAGGAGTCCGCGCAGCTGGAGTAGTGCTATGCAAGTGGGGCGTGTATTTCGGAAAACTCCAGTCACTCACAACCAGCGGACGAGCTCAGAGACCCGCTCTGCTGCACGACAGAACTTCCGAGGAGGGAGCCCCGCCGCGCGTAGCTCTTCCCGCCTTCCCGCGGAGGCACCGCCAGGAACCGAAACGGCCTCTGCGGCGGCAGCACCACCACCAACCGCTCAGTCCTCCCGCAACGCTCGCTCCACGTGGAAGGAGCGCTCCACGTGGCGCCTCCTGCTACCTGCCGCGTCCGCCGATCCGGCTGAGGCCCCGGGCAGACCCGCAGCGCTGAGGGGAGGGAGCACGCCAGCAGCAAAATGGATTTCCCAAGGAGTGTAAGATACTCACGAAAGACGCAGGGCACACGCGGCCTCTGGATGGAAAAGTGGGAATGAGAGAGCGCTCAGGGCTCTTCGGAAGAGCCCACAGCTGATGCTCCAATTTGGATAGAATTTTTAATAACTCAACACTGGATTCGACATTGCAGACGATTTATTTATTTATTTTTTATTTTTTTTTTAACACTACAACTCTGTCCCTGATGGGTAGGGGTCTTAGTTGCCTAACTGCTAAACAGTAACAACTCAGAAAGTGAGCACAATTAGATCAAGCTGTTGAGTAAGGGGGGAGTCCATGATGACAAACCACCGGTTTAGTGGTCCGCTGGTGCCAAGTTCAGACCTCCGAAACATCCCCGTAGTATTTCTAGGACCCTTTCCGTTCTCGAGAATTTTTTTTTCTTTAAAGAAAAACTATGCAGTTACCGCAGGAGATTTAAGGAGGAGGGACTGGGGGGCCATTCAGTCTATTAAAAACGTCTTACAAAGTCCTGAAGTCTGGAAAGGACAGCGGAGGATATAAAAGAAAACCAAAAATCCAATCCAACTTGCCCACCACTCAAGTCTCTGCTTAAATTCGTTTTCTGTCTTGGAGTGGGAGAGAACTGACAAATCGATCTTTCCGTGGAAAATTCCACTTCCGTGAGATCCCCGATTGAAAACTCACATATACACATAGGCGCACACTCTCTCTCTCTCTCTCTCTCTCTCTCACACACACACACACACATACACACATATACACACCAATTCCTCTCGGGTCTTTGTTGCTTAAGATCTTTTCTTCGCTTTTGTAACTGCCCTGAACCTCTTGTTTCTCTTTCAGAAGGAGACGGGGAGGCTAATTGTGGATATATGTAAGCACAACATTTTTTTCAGTCATAACTGATAAGTTTCTGAAATGCCTTCTGCATTGCAAACATGTGCATCTTAATAGAAAACACTGCTTTTCTCAATCACCAGCTAAAGCCTCACAGCAAATATTCCAGGAGGAGGAAAAACCTCTTTTCTTCTCTTTGTGAGATCGCTTGGCTTTTTTTCTTCTTCTTCTTCCCCCTTTGGAATGGGGGATAGGAAGGGGTGGGGGTTGTTACTTTAAAAAAAAAAATGATCATGGAAGCCCCTGCCTTACCTTAAGAAATCGAGCCAGCCATCATGAATGATGGACGGATCCAGCTGCAGAGAGAGGAAGTTTTCATTGACTGTTCTGACTGGGTTCTTGGTGCTCACATCAAGTAGAATCAGAGTCTTTTCCTTCAAACCTGGAGCTCTTTCTACAGGCAAGGGTCTCCTGTCTCCAACTTGGGAGGAAAGGGAGAGATGGACCAACAGAGCCAAGAAGAGAGCCACCGGGGCTAGGCACGCAGGGGGGCGGGAGTTGCTGGAGGGCATGGCTTCAGGGAAGGCACAGAGCACCCCCATTAAATCCCTCTGATTTAAACCTCTCTTCCTACAGGGTCTCACTGGTGACTAATTGTCCTTATCTAAAGTGTGTGTCTGTCTGCCTCCCCCCCACACACACACTTTTTTTTCTTTCCTTTTCCCCTCTCCCTCTCTCTCTCTCTCTCTCTCTCTCCTTTTTTTTTTTTTTTTTCAGTGTTTTGGTGCTGGTGGAGCAAACTCACGCCCCTAGCCAGCCTTCTCAGCAACTCGTGCCAAGAGTACTCGTTCACCAGCACCGCCCCTTTAAGAGATTTCGACTGCAGACATTTTTTTAACTTTTTAAAGGTGAGGGGGTTGGGGGGGGGAAGGCGGGAAGTAGGAGGAAGGGGTGGCGTTGTACCCTCCTGATTTAACCCTCTAGGATCAGGAAGCAGAGAGAGGGATCGAAACTGTATGGTTGTCATGTTTTGGGTAGGGGCGGGACATCTTTTTTTTTTTTTACTTCCCTCCCAGCGAGGCTCTGGGGAGGGCGGTTCTAGCTTCAATCCCGACTGGAAAGCCTCAGCGCCAGCCCTGGACGCGCGGGAGTAAAAGAGTGCGCACCCGCGGGAGACTGTTTCTCCTGACAGTGGCAGGCATTTCTTCCGCTCTGGGCCCTTCCCTTTGCGCTGAATGAGTAAAACCAAGAGTGGTTAACTTGCAGAGGGGGTCCTGCGGTGGAGACTGTGATTCCTGCTAAAGCATTAGAGTGCGGATGGAGACTTAATGGACACAAGTATGGACCTCTGCTACTAGCTGCGCAGTCACACAGAAGCATCCTCTAGCCTCAATACGGGAAACAGTAGCCGGAAGGAATACAATGTGACCTGGTCAAAGGGCTTATCCACCCGTAGGAGCAAAAGGGCCCGGGCTGCACATGGCTCCGGTCTACCTACAGCCAAGAAAAAAGTGTCTTGGGGAGACTTCAATATACCCCAACTTAGGCCAAGTCAAAGCAATCTGGTATGTGCTGGGACAGTCTGGGCCACGCTGCGCCCACCAGAGCCATGGCTTGGCTACTCCATTGCGGAAGCGGACTTGCCCTTCCAGCCTTTCCTAGAGGTCGACCATGGTTATCCCTCCCGCGGGGAAGTGCGCCTTTACAGTGCTGGAAAGGAATAGAGTAACACAGTTGGGTTTTCAAACTTGGCCAGGAGTCACTGACAGGGCCCGAGGGCACACATTCCCTAGATGCACAGGAACAGCTAGGAGCAGTGTAGTGCACCACCCTCCCTAGCTCACCAAGCCAGACCCACCCCACCTCTCAGCCGAAGCTGTGGGTTCCAAGCCATGGGTTCCAAACCCAAGCCCGGAAAAGAAGTCGGACCAGTTTGCTATACCCACAGCAAAGTTGTGGCCCCACTTTCAGCTTCTTTCTGGAACAAAATGGGGCTTCTACTTGGCAGATGAAGATAACTATTTTATGTACTGTGGGTATGCATGAGCATCCCAGAGCCTCCAGATATCAAACAGGCAAAATGCAGAGCAAAGGTTTTCCCCAAAGGTGGATGTGCAAATGGCAGTCTCAGAGCCATAAACACTGAAATGGCAACCTGTCTCCCCTCTCTCCCCCCAGACAGGATGAAGGAATCCGAAAAGGGCTGGAGTGCATGACCTCCAACTGAAGTTCTCTGAGGAGCTTCTATCAAACTAAGCAACCAAGAAATACAGAGGTTAGGTTGGGTTAGACTGGAAGGTGCCATTAAGAACTTTTAGAAGTAAGACTGCATAAAATGAGGCCAAAAGAGAAGGAAAATCCAAGGCATATTATCTAAGATGATTTTAAAGACCAGGATGTTATATACTGAAATATTAGATGTGAGTTTTGGCCCTTAAGACCTGCCTGCTTTTTTTGGTTCCTGAACATTTCTGACATACACCTAAATCCTTTAAAATATGTGTGTTTCTGTGAGTGGGTGTGTGGTATGGTTTAAGTTCCCATAGAAATTATTTTAATTTTAAAATGTGTGCTGAGCACCTCCTTGAAATAGATGGTAACAGCCTGGTGAGCAAAGATTTTTTTTTTTTTTATTCTTGTATCTCTAGACCCAGGCACTTAGCAGGCACTCAATAAATGTCTATGAAATAAATCAATCGTAAATCAAATCATGCTCAATACAATAAAATCATTTGGTGCATTCAAGAAGAATGTGAAAAAAAAAATGACTTATTGTCACAGTGAACTTTAGGTTTCAGTTCAGTCATTTGTTTACCCAGCTATTAGCATTTTCCTGGTCACCTCCTTCAGGAAATACTTACCTTACAAATTCTGAAGCCATTAGTTCAGTTGCTGTATTCAGAATTAAAACTGATTATATATGTTTAACAAGGAGTCAGATTTTCCAAGGGCCTAAAAATCCCCTGGCTTACAAGTGAATGTACTTTTAGAAGCCACATTATATGGGACCAGAAGACAAACACATAAATGAAATAAATCACTCGCCCCCTAGATGTCTATAATTAACGTACCTTTCAAAAATGCCTACCCTTGGGACTAAGGATGAACTTGGATATAATGAGAATCTGCCATTAATTGTGGATTAATTTTATCCACGATTTTTGCTTACTTACCCAACTATTCTATAATTGTTTGGTGTCCTACTTACTTTAACCAGTATTTAATGTTCTCTTAAACAGAACCAGTATATAGTACAAAATCAAAACCTTTCTTTTTAATTCCTGATGAAAACCGTCTTCTTTAGTGAAGCAATTGAAATTCTGTAGTCATGTACAGCCTCAGGACATCGAGGCAAAGAAAACAATTCAGTAACATTTAAGGAGTTCCAGATAGCTGACTCCAAGATGACCTGATTGTTTGGTCCTTCCTTCTAGTTAGGATAAAGATCTTTGCAGGGCTACTCTTCCCAAATAGCTTCACCTCCCCATATCATGGCTTTTGTCTTGCTTCCTATCTAATCCTAAATTATATGCTGTAAGTAGCTCATTATTAATCTCTATATTAGATTAGTTTCTACTCTGGTTTCTATGTGCTGAGTGGCAATGACCTGGACCTCTGTTCTGTCTTAAATTGTAATTTCCTAGAAGATAAGAAGTGGGACCTTTGTATAAAATATGAATTGGGTACTAGACGCATCTCTTTGGAAATGCTCTTCTTGATGTTACTGAATGATCTTCATAGATAAACTCCTTTGATATCTAGGAGTCTAGTTTCCCACACCTGTAAGAAATCTTGAAGATTAACTCATTATTTTTCTAGACTATGGGATTTCAAAATAAATATTAGTAGAGAAGAGCTGACATATATTTGACAACTTATTTTGTCTAGCAAGCACCTTAAAAAAACTATCAACTTGTCACTATTATTTCCCAAAAGAAAAAAAAAATTTAGTAACCCCCCCCAAAAAAAAAAGCTGACACAGTATGTCAAAAACAAAAAGCAAGTGTTTAAACTGAATAAATTTAGCTTCATGAAAAATCACTATAGTATTTTCATCATTTCATCTCAGACCAACTGAGATATGCCAGTGACCAATATAGGTACCAGTACTAATGACTGGGACTAATGCTACATCCTATTTCTATGGCCAAATTCTACTTTGTAGTATATAGGAATGCTGCAAGATGTGCATGCTTTTTAATGCTTGTCTTCTTGACTATAGTAATTTCTGTCCATTTTTCCTATGCATTTTCACACTTATAGCCTGTCACAAATTCACTGATTCTATATGCTACCTCTCTTTCTATTAAACATTGAGAGCTATAGTTATTTTTATACTTATTTCCCTTCTGGAAGAATTATATCTAGATATCAAATAGCAAGAAAACAAATTCATGCCACAATAACTGGAACTGAGAAGGATGAAGCTATAGCAGCCAACCTGCTATCTCATTACTGCGTGTGGACTTGTCCACAATGACTACTATTTATTAAGATCCTGTGGTCCCATAATGGTATTCAGAATTATACATATGCTATCTTATTAATCTTATCAAATAACTCTGAGAGGTAGATATAATTCATTAGTATACCTAGTTTACATATAAGAAAATTGACTCAGAGAAATTAAGCACTTTTTCATGATACACTGCTAATAACTAGCAGCAAGGATTGAAACCTAGGGCTATCTGACTCCAAAGCCTATGTCTGTGTTCTTAACCAACACACTCTACTGTAAGTGCTAAAATATTGCATACCTTTTAACAATTTGTCATTGTACAGTTGAAAAAACCTTGGACTAGGAGTTAGAATACCTGGGCTTAAGTCATGACTTTCCCAGATCCTAGCTTAATGACCTTGGGTAAACTTTATAACTGTTGTCTCAGCTGCCTATTCTGTAAAACTGACATAATATCCTTGATTAAGAAGCAAATAAGGTTATGTCTGGGAAAAATGCTTTATGAATTCCAAAATAGTATACAATTGTGCTACTGGTTTCTTGTTATGTCTTGTTCTCTCTCTCCCATACTGACTACAAGTACATCCCCTTAACGAAGACTGGGGCAAGAATTAAGTTATAAATAAAGAATTCAATGATAAAGTTGAAACAAAAGTTCAACTATAATATAAGATCAATAAATGCAATAATAAAGCAAGTATGCACCACATAGTTAAGCCATGCAGGCTCTTCTGCCTGTGAATAGCATCTGAAAAAGGAAGGAAGTTAAGTTTTGCATGCCTCCTTCAGTTTTCCACTAAGACAGAAGAAGGAAGAATAGTGCTGGGGAATAACAAAGACTGTGTCTCTGTCATGCTCAGAGGAACAAGGAAGGGCAACACTTTCTCCATATGGAAAGCTGAAGGGGAAAGGAATTTATAACTATGATTGTTCTACCTCATTATATAAGAAAACTTGAGCTGGATGGGTTTTGTTCCCATTGTTCCCACTGAGCAGTAAACTTATGTGGGGAAGATCATAACCATAATAAATTCAGTTAACTCTAATAAGTTCAGTTCAAAATTGATTAGTATGTTTGAGGTAGGGATGATAGTTATTTGCAAAACTGCTATAGGTGGAAAACCAAGTAACAGAAAAACAGATTATATTTATTCATGTCATCAGTTGCATTCATTGAAGAGTCATTTTACTATCTTGGCCCATTTTGCCTTTTGTACATTCAGATTAGTCCTGAAAAGCATCATGTTCTATTGCAAATTGCATGGGCTTTGGAGTTCAACAGACTTTGATTAAACCTAGATCAGAATTTACTATCTGCTCATGTAACCTTTGTTGAACAAGTCATTTATTCTTGCTGGGCCACAATTTCCTCATCTACAAAATAGGTTTAAGTATACTTCTATACTTCCCTTCACGTGTACTGTGAGAATTATGTCAGAATTAAATGAAGTAATGTCTTTAGTTCTTGGCACATAGTTACTATGCAACTATCATTTTCACTGCTTGGATTTCATGGTAGAAATAATCATAATTTGCATAGATCAGGTGGGAAGAAATTTATAAACCTGAAACCTAAGATTTTGAAATAGTATAGTAATAACTTACAGGTATACATTCTATTTTATCCTTATAGCATAGACAGGACAAGCTTTATCCTTATTACTCAGGTAAGGAAATACAGAGTCAAAAAATTCAAAATGTTGGGGTGCCTAGGTGGCTCAGTCGGTTAAGTGTCCAACTCCTGATTTCAGCTTAGGTAGTGATCTCAGAGTCATGCAATCCAGCCCAGCATTGGGCTCCATGCTGGGTATGAAGCTTGCTTAAGATTATCTTTCTCTCCGCCCCTCCCCCCACTAAAAAAAGAAAGGTTCAAAATGCTGTTTCTTAAAGAATCTGAGGCTAAAGCCAGTTCTACTGACTGATAATCAGACTCTACTCTTGATATGTTTGTTAATGAAAATACCTGAGAACTTTTTACATATAATGTCCCAGGACATAAATTCAGATTGCCTTTCACATATTCTATAAATTCATTAACTATAAGTTGTTTATACATACCTTCAAACAACTAGACTACTTTCCTAGTCAGATGATTCTAAGTATTTAATTAATGCTAAAAATAATCTCTAAGAAGGTGAATATAAAAATCTTTTTTTTAAAAGATTGTTAGGGGAGGAACAGAGGGAGAGGGACAAGCAAACTCCATGCTGAGTGCAGAGCCCAGCTTGGCCTTGATCCACAACCCCACAATCCTGACCCCAAAACCCAGTCAAAACCAAGAGTCAGACACACAACAGACTGAGCTACCCAGGTGCCCCTTTATAAATCTTAATTTATTTATCTCAGTATATCTATTTTAGTATCTACTTTGAAATATGGAACCCCTACTAAAACATTTGCTTGAACACAGTTGTTATTTGTTGACCCCCAAAGAGTGACTGACTATGATTGTCTTTCTTTTGCTTCGTAGACTAACAGGGACCTTTTTAAATATCCAAATGTATTTAGTTGGACTTGGACACTTTTTAAATATCCTAATGTGTTTAGTTCATAATAATGAGAGTTAAACAAACATTGAAAACAGAAAGCCCACCATGGGTTCAGTTCTCAATAATCAAAATCAACTATAGACTACTTGTACATACCATGGAATATTTTACCTCTGCCCATACTAACATCTAGATCCCTAGCTCTTTGGAGTTGCCATATAAGCATACCCAAGTCCTTCCCTGATTCAAAATCAATTATGCTAAACCTTATTAACCTTAACTCTCACCAGATTTTTCAATTCTTCTAGTCCCTTGGGTCACTAGGACAATATGTGGTGTGACTTTCAGAAAGTATGTTTCATTTCCACTGGACATTTAAATATTACATTTCTGGGGCACCTGGGTGGCTCAGTGGTTAAGCCTCTGCCTTCAGCTCAGGTCATGATCCCGGGGGTCCTGGGATCGAGCCCCACATTGGGCTCTCTGCTCAGCGGGGAGCCTGCTTTCTCCTCTCTCTCTGCCCGCTTCTCTGCCTACCTGTGATCTCCGTCTGTCAAATGAATAAATAAAATCTTAAAAAAAAAAAGTTTAAATATTACATTTCTCTTTTGATTTTCTGAAGCCTAGGCAGCATGATACTGTGTTTAAATACTTTTAAATGCTTTTCCCTTTCAGGAAGAAATAAGAATAATTTGAGAATCAAGAGTCACTGACATTCAGCCCTGGTTGCACATTAAAATCAGCTAGGAGCTTTTTAAAAATAATTATGCCTCACGGCACTGGGGTGGCTCAGTCAGATTAAGAGGGCAACTCTTGATTTTGGCTCAGGTCATGATCTCTCAGGGTCCTGGGGCAGAGCCCCGGATGAACTCCACATTCAGTAGGGAGTCTGCTTGTCTCTCTGCACCTACCCCTCTTCGAGCTCTCACTCTCTCTCTCAAATAAATTAATAAACTCTTAAAAAAAATTATGCCTCACCCCACCTACATATATTCTGAGAACTGATTTTGATGTGGGACCTCAGCATATCTTGGATCCATTGCTATACGATTCTATTTGGTTCTAGTTACAGCTAATTTAGATGGCAAGGGAAACCATGTTACTTCCATCTATTTGATTCCTAGGTTTCAGGTAATTAGGAGCAAGAGTTCAAACACTAAAAGATATCTCAAAAATATTATCAGAATCTATTCTGTTCCTAAGTTTAGACAATGAAAGTTCAGATAGTGAGAGGCCATCCTCAAAGAAGGAAAAATTATGCAAGTAAATACCATATATTCTCTTAGCTTTAATAGATTTTCAACTGATTATTCCTTCATTCAAGAAACATTTTTCCTTTATACCATGTGATTGGCAAAATGTAAATACTGGATAACACTAATTGTGGATGTGGGGAGAATGCAACCTTCTTGCATACTGATGGGAGTATAAATGGGTGAGGACATTCTGAAGAGGAATCTGGTAATATTTAATGAAATTACATACATATATTCCCTTAGATCCAGTAATCCCACCATGGGCATAAATTACCCAAGTGACTCCAAAAAGACTCACAAAAAGACTTGAATGAGGACAGTCAGTAAAGCACTGATTTTAATACATGGGAATTAGAGAAACTTAGATGTCCATTACAAGGGGAATAGACAGGTAAAATGAGGAGGACAGCAGATAGAAGCAATGAACTGAATGTAAATACAAGAACATGGATGGTCTTTAAAAAGAATGATATGTGAGGAACAAAAAACCCAGAATAGTATAGAATAATAACATTAGTACAAAATAAACACAAACAAACCAATATATTTTACAAGGATAGAAAAATATCAAAGGACACACACCAGTCACATTAGATTTGATACCCATAAGGTAATCATTCAAAGGAAAAAAATAAAAGGCTTTACATGGATCAATGTTAAAACATTCTCCTGCATTCAAGGTAATAGTTAACCAATTTTCTAGGGAACAAAAGGGAGAAATATTGAGTGCTGACTGTAGGCTAGGTAGTGTGTCTTCCCCCATCCTTGGAATCCAAACAATATTCTTGTCCTTGGAAGCCTTACAGTATACTTGGGAAAACGAACAGGTTAACAAAAATCCATTTGATAAGTGCTATATTAGAGTTTAGTGAAAACTGCTATGGAGCACTGTAAGGGATTATGATGTAATACTAATTCATATGTGTGTGTGTGTGTGTGTGTGTGTGTGTGTGTGTGTATACACACACACACACACAAATACATGGGAGTCTGTTACTCGATACATATGTAACTTCCCATCAAAATGATGACAAACATACCATACTTTAATGAGTTGGGCTTTTTTTTTTCCTTTTCTCTTTTTTAACCTGTCTCCAGATTTTCTCATGTCTTTCCATTTTGGTAATGGCTAAGGGGTTGCCAGTTGCAGAAATGCTGGAGTGCCATCTGCTGGTAGAAAGTTTTAAATTCCCAATCTTCCTCAAAATCCATTTTCAAAAACAAAACTATCACATGTATTATAGGATATCTGGGCTTGAAGGAATCTTAGCGATCAGGAGCCTGGTTTTAGGGGTAAAATATCTCCTTACAAGAGTGCAGCTAATTTAAGGGAAATGTACACACATGCGCTCACAAACGCACAGGTCTCTCCCATCACCACTGTAAGCTTCACAGAACTCTATGGTAAATACTCACAAAGCTAAACTAACTAAATTATCTTAGATATACATATAAACTCCTTTACAGGGGTCCACAAATACGTTTAAACATTTCTATAAGCTCACTTCCCAGGAAAACAATCTTATTAGGAAGGCAGCTTACTGTAGTGTCAAAGGAATGAGCTTCACGATCAGACTTCAGTCCATCTCAGCTTTACTATTTATTAAGAAGCCTTAAAGAAGTTGTTAACTTCCCTGAATCTCAATTTCTTTATATCTAAAAAGGGAATAGTAACCTAATTTACAGAGTTATTGTAGTAATTTGTGGGGGAATATGAAAACTAAAATGCCTAGCCATGTCACAAAAATATTTAATGACTAAACTAAACCCCTAATACTAATTTAAATATGCTTTCTAATCCATCCTCAATGATGTCAGATCTTCCTCTCATTTATATTCGATACTTATATTTAATATAAATAATTTGGCAGCTTTAAGAAATTTCATACAATTAATTCCATAAAAACATAAATGGAAGGCAAAATGTGTTTTAACAATACATCTGGTCAGATCATACTTCTGCTCTAA
The DNA here is from genome assembly GCF_009829155.1 of Mustela erminea. Taxonomy (NCBI): domain Eukaryota; kingdom Metazoa; phylum Chordata; class Mammalia; order Carnivora; family Mustelidae; genus Mustela; species Mustela erminea. Next base: position 63,311,038 of record NC_045627.1, read on the forward strand.
GATCTTGCTTTTCAAAGTGTGGTCCACAGATCCAGCAGCATCAGCACAATGTGGGAGCAGTTTGAAATGCACAATCTCAGACTCCATTCTAACTTAACAAATTAGAATCTACATTTTAACAAGTTCCCCAAGGGTTTAAAATTTTGATTTAAAATCTGAGAAGCATTACTTTGGGGGACAGCAAATAGAACCTGAGCTCCATTATTTCAGAAGAGGGTTCCAGAACTAGCTGCTTTACTCCTCTTGGTTAAATTTATCTATGTTTTGGGCGCCTGGGTGGCTCAGTGGGTTAAGCCGCTGCCTTCGGCTCAGGTCATGATCTCAGGGTCCTGGGATCGAGTCCCGCATCGGGCTCTCTGCTCAGCAGGGAGCCTGCTTCCTTCTCTCTCTCTCTCTCTGCCTGCCTCTCAGTGTACTTGTAATTTCTCTCTGTCAAATAAATAAATAAAATCTTTAAAAAAATAATAAAAAAAAATAAATTTATCTATGTTTTAGCAATTAAGTACTGAAACGTTTTCAGTTCTTTAAAATTTTGGTAAAACTAATTTTGGCAAAACACACAGCACTTAACATACAGCTCATGGAAAGAAGGGAGAAAGGAAAATGCAATACTACTATGGCATTAATTAAAATGATGCGCCAAAGCCAAAAACGACAGAAATTGACTTGGGTAAACACTATAAGGAATATGGATTTGCAGAGTTTCTGTTACACCAGAGTTTCTGGTGAATAAGCAATTGTAAAATATGGAATTAATCAGTCAGAAACATCATCCAAATTAATGCCCACAGATACATCTGCCCACGCATCTTTTTTTTTTTTTAAGATTTTATTTATTTATTTGACAGAGAGGGAGATCACAAGTAGACAGAGAGGCAGTTGGGGGTGGGGGAAGCAGGCTCCCTGCTGAGCAGAGAGCCCGATGTGGGGCTTGATCCCAAGACCCTGAAATCATGACCTGAGCCAAAGGCAGAGGCTTAACCCACTGAACCACCCAGGCACCCCTGCCTATGCATCTTTATGAGAGTAATGACAGATGAAGCAGCAATCTCAAACCTAGCACCCAGAACGAGTCAGAGAAACAATCCACAGTTGCTGGGAAATCTGAAAGTCCAGGTGATAAAAAGGCATAAACTTCATGAAGATAAAATTGGGCATGGCCCACCCAAGCTTTTAACCAGATATCCTAAAAGCAAGTAATGTGTTACTCTGTCCTGTGAAGACAAAACCATTATGAAATATTTGTTTAATATCCACTCTATGCAAGCCATGATGGAATCAAAACAAAGTCATAAAACTATTAAAGAGAAAGAACAGGCACATAATACCATGCAGGCAGGCAAACAGGCAAAAACTGTTTCTGTCAGATAAAGACGCAATATGGAAATATAGCTAATGTCATTTTAAGTCCTTTATTATCTCAAGTATGAAATCTATCTACCTACTCATGTAGACAAACAATAATAAATAACTTTTTTGAGTGTTTATTAAGTACTAGGAACTGTGTAAAGCATTTTAATGCATTACTTCATTTAATCTTTACAATAAAACTAACAGGCAGGTTCTCATAGCCTTATTTGAAGAAGGAAAATTGAGGTTTAGAGAGTTTAAATTTCTGGAAATAACTAGTAAGACACAGCTTGGGGAATCAAATCTAGGTCTGTCATTCCAGAGGCTAACCTCTCAATCACTCAGATATTCTGAATCAGTCTATGTAACATATAAGTAGGGCCATATATTTAGAGTTAATAAACATTTTAATCAATGTAGCTTATCTTTCAACTTTTTTCTCAGCTTTCTCTCCTCAATCTAAATGGCACCCCCTTCTGTATAATGGAGGATATAGTCTGAAAAAAACAAATTTTATTTTCCTTTCAACAATATTGATCACTTGATTTTCTCTATAGATTTTGAATTTGATAAACAATGTATACTAATGTGTAAAAAATAAATCTATGTGTACTTTTACTTAGTATACTGTGGTTAGAGAGTAGGCATAGAAAATATGGCTCCTGAAGCCTCAGAAATTCCCTAATTCAAATGTACACTTTTCGTTTATGTTCATTTTTCTCTGCCTCTCTCTCTCTAACACACACACACAAATACTTACAGGCAAGAATAACAGGCATATTTGAAAACACTAGCAAACAACCAGGAAGATTTTATATAATCCAACTAGTGGGTGGGTTCAACTGTAGGAAGTCTGAAGGACCTGAAGCACTATAAATCCTGTGAACTCACAAAACCAACCAGCCAAAATTCTCTTCCACAAACAAAACCCTATAATAAGGAGAAACATTTGAGAAAAGAACCCACATGGTATAGAATATAGATAATTGATGTAAAGGAAACAGAAAACTCAGATAAAATTAGAGAAAGTGAGCAAAACCAGCATATCTCAGAGAGCAGTATAATTTTTAATGCTACATACAAATATAAATATAAATATAAATTATATATATGGGAGCCCTACAGGTGTGAAGCTAGAAAAGCTCTCCTAATCTACTTCTCCTTCCTAAAAGTTCACTAAAACTAATTTTGCATAAAAATGATCAACAAAGTTGTTCCTAGGTGGCTCAGTGGGTTAAAGCCTCTGCCTTCGGCTCAGGTCAAGATCCCAGGGTCCTCGAATCGAGCCCCACATCGGGCTCTCTGCTCAGCGGGGAGCCTGCTTCCTCCTCTCTCTCTCTGCCTGCCTCTCTGCCTACTTGTGATCTCTGTCTGTCAAATAAATAAATAAAATCTTTGAAAAAAAAAATGAGCAACAAGAAAGAATCACAATCAACCCCATGCAAAAATATTGTAAGAAAAAAGAGAACAGGGACGCCTGGGTGGCTCAGTTGGTTGAGCAGCTGCCTTTGGCTCAGGTCATGATCCCAGCGCCCTGGGATCGAGTCCCACATCGGGCTCCTTGCTCAGCAGGGAGCCTGCTTCTGCTTCTGCCTGCCATTCTGTCTGCTTGTGCTCGCTCTCTCCCCCTCTCTCTCTCTCTGATAAATAAATAAAATCTTTAAAAAAAAAAAAAAGAAAAGAAAAAAGAGAGCAGAGGTTGAATAATCTCTTTAGAAATAATAAAGCTGGAGGAGTCAAGATGGCAGAGAAGTAGCAGGCTGAGCTGACATCAGATAACAGGAGAATAGCTAGATAGCTTATCAAACCATTCTGAACACTTACAAATCCGACAAGAGAGCGAAGAGAGGAAAAGCAGCAATTCTAGAAACAGAAATTTGACCACTTTCTGAAAGGTAGGACTGGTAGAGAAGTGAATCCAAAGCGACAGGAAGATTGGGGGGGGGGGGCTCCCAGCAAGCAGTGGAGCAATGGACCACAAAATCATAACTTTTAAAAGTCTACTCCACTGAGGGACATCGCTCCAGAGGCTAAACCGGGGTGAATCCCACGTAGGGACAGCGTGGTCTCAGGTCCCGTGGGATCAGAGAAGGATCAGGGGTGTCTGAGGGTGGCAGAGCTCACAGGTATTAGAGCGGGGAAGCCAGCTACAGAGACGGAGCCGAGAAGTGAGCTCTCAACTTGGGGTTACCTTAAATTGTGATCCATGGCTCAGACCACTGCTCTGTGAGAGGGGACCCCACAAAATCCGGGATGACCCCCCTGTAAGAGTGCAGGGATCTGTGAGGTTTGGAGACTAGAAATGGGGCTGTGTGCCAGAGACAGAGATGCTTGGTCACAGGCTGGATGAGCTCGGAGTGCAGCCAGAGGCCAGGGAAACAGGAGTGATTGTGTGCTTTTCCTCCAGGGCGCACTGAGGAGTGGGGCCCTGAGCTCTTGGGTCCTCCAGGCAAGAGACTGGGAGGCCGCCATTTTCATTCCCATCCTCTGGAACTCTATGGAAAGCATTCAGGGAATAAAAGCTCCCAAAAGTGAACCCAAGTGGATTACTTAGCCTGGCCCCTGGTAAGGAAGATTCAATTCCGCCTCAGGCAAAGAAACTTGAGAATCACCTCAAAAGGCCCCTCCCCAAGAAGATCAGCAAGAAATCCAGCCCCAACCAAGTTCACTTACCAAGGAGAACAGTGGAATTCCAAAGTAGGAGAAAGCAAAACTTGGAATTCATGGCTTTCTCCCCATGATTCTTTAGTCTTGCAAAGTTAATTAATTTTTTAATTTTTTTCTTCTGCTAAATTTTTTAACTTTTACCCATTCTTCTTTTAACATTAACTAGTTTATCTTAACAATACCTTTCAAAAAAAATTTTTTTGAAACTTCATTATTATACTCATATTTTATCCTTCATTGTATCTGACTTTATTTTTTATATACACATAGGATTTTTTCTTCTAAAAAAATGTGGGATACAACTTCTTCTAATAGATCAGAATATACCCTAAATCTAGCACGGGTTTTGTTCTACTCTCCAGCCTGAGCAAATTCTCTCCACTTTCTTTTTCTTTATTCTCCCAACCAACTTAACAACTCCTTTTATAGAAATTTTTTTAAAAAATTTTTGTTTCATCTTTAACTCATATCCATCCCTTCATCATATTTACCCTTATATATGTTATTCATTCTTTAAAATTTGGGGAGGTAGTTTCTTCTAAGAGATCAAAATACTCCCAAAATTAAGTGGGTAACCCTGTTCTATGCACCAGTCTAATATATGTATTTTTTTCTTTTTTCTATTTTTTCCCTTTTTTTTCACTTTTCTAAATTTTTTTTTCTGAACTTATTTTTACCCCCTTTCTTTCCCCCACGATTTGGGGTCTCTTCTGATTTGGTTAAAGCACATTTTCCTGGGGTCTTTGCCACCCTTTTAGTATTTTATTTGCTCCTTCATATATTCTTATCTGGATAAAATGACAAGGCAGAAAAACTCACCACAAAAAAAAAGAACAAGAGGCAGTACCAAAGGCCAGGGACCTAATCGATACGAACATTGGTAATATGTCAGATCTAGAGTTCAGAATGACGATTCTCAAGATGCTAGCTGGGCTCGAAAAAGGCATGGAAGATATTAGAGAAACCTGTCTGCAGAAATAAAAGCCCTTTCTGGAAAAAAAAGAGGACTAAAATCTAACCAAGCTGAAATCAAAAAAGCTATTAATGAGGTGCAATCAGAAATGGAGGCTCTTACTGCTAGGATAAATGAAGCAGAAGAGAGAATTACTGATAGAGAAGACCAAATGACAGAGGATAAAGAAGCTGAGCAAAAGAGAGAAAAACAACTACTGGACCAGAAGGGGATAATTCGAGAGATAAGTCATACCTTAAGACAAAACAACATTAGAATAACTAGGATTCCAGAAGAAGAGGAAACAGAGAGGGGAGCAGAAGGTATAGTGGAGAGAATTATTGTAGAGAATTTCCCTAATATGGCAAAGGGAACAAACATCAAAATTCAGGAGGCACAGAGAACCCCCCTCAAAATTAATAAGAGTAAGTCCACACCCTGTCATCTAATTGTAAAATTTACAAGTCTTAGAGACAAAGAGAAAATCCTGAAAGCAGCTCAGGACAAGAAGTCTGTAACATACAATGGTAAAAATACTAGATTGGCACAGACTTTTTTTTTTTTTTTTTAAGGCTTCAAATATTGATTGAGGTTTTATTTTGCATCAGTGCCTTTCTGAATACAGTGGGCAATGCTAAAATGAGCTTCCTATGTACATATGGTTATAGAGAGTAAATAAATCAACCAGAGATCAATGCTAAGATATGCAAGCAAATTCAGTGTAGTTTTAGACCCATCTTTGAACATAAATGCTGAGGATATTTAGAATTAAAAAAAGATCCTTGAAAACTTAAAAAAAAAAAAAGAAGAATATATTATTACTAATAGGTTTTTTTTTAATATTACTAGAGTCCTCATTTTATTTATTTATTTATTTATTTATTTATTTATTTATTTAATAAACATGTATTTTTATCCCCAGGGGTACAGGTCTGTGAATCGCCAGGTTAAAACACTTCACAGCACTCACCAAAGCACATACCCTCCCCAATGTCCATAACCCCACCCCCCTTCTCCCAACCCCCCTCCCCCCAGCAAAAAAGAGAATTACAAACCAATATCCTTGATGAACAGAGGTGTGAAAAAACTCTCACCAAAATACTAGCCACTAGGATCCAACAGTACATTAAAAGGATTATTCACCAAGACCAAGTGGGATTTATTCCAGGCCTACAAGGTTGGCAACATCTGCAAATCAATCAATGTGATATAATACATTAATAAAAGAAAGAATAAGAACCATATGATACCCTCAATAGATGCTGAAAAAGCATTTGACAAAGTACAGCATCCTTTCTTGATCAAAACTCTTCAAAGTGTAGGGATAAAGAGTACATGCCTCAATATCATCAAAGCCATCTATGAAAAACCCACCGCGAATATCATTCTCAATGGAGAAAAACTGAGAGCTTTTCCGCTAAGGTCAGGAACACAGCAGGGATGTCCATTATCACCACCGCTCTTCAACATAGTACTAGAAGTCCTAGCCACAGCAATCAGACAACAAAAAGAAATTAAAAGCATCCAAATTGTCAAAGAATAAGTAAAACTACCACTCTTTACAGATGATATGATACTTTATGTGGAAAACCCAAATAAAGGAATTCAGTAAAGCATCAGGAGGTAAAATCAGTTGCATTTCTTTACACCAACAACAAGACAGAAGAAAGAGAAATTAAGGAATCAATCCCATTTACAATTGCACCCAAAACCATGAGATACTTAGGAATAAACCTAACCAAAGAGGCAAAGAATCTATACTCAGAAAACTATAAAGTACTCATGAAAGAAACTGAGGAAGACACAGAGAAATGGGAAAATGTTCCATGCTCCTGGATTAGAAGAACAAATATTGTGAAAATGTCTATGCTACCTAAAGCAATCTACACATTTAATGCAATCCCTATCAAAATACCATCCATTTTTTTCAAAGAAATAAAACAATCCTAAAATTTATATGGAACCAGGAAAGACCTTGAATAGCCAGAGGAATATTTAAAAAGAAAGCCAAAGTTGGTGGCATCACAATTCCAGACTTCAAGCTCTATTACAAAACTCATCATCAAGACAATATGGTACTGGCACAAAAACAGACACATAGATCAATGGAATGGAATAGAGAGCCCAGAAACAGACCCTCAACTCTATGGTCAACTAATCTTCGACAAAGCAGGAAAGAATGTCCAATGGAATAAAGACCGTCTCTTCAACAAATGGTGTTGGGAAAATTGGACAACCACATGCAGAAAAATGAAACTGAACCATTTCCTTACACCACACACAAAAATAGACTCAAAATGGATGAAGGACCTCCATGTGAGAAAGGAATCCATCAAAATCCTTGAGAAGAACACAGGCAGCAAACTCTTCAACCTCAGCGGCAGCAATTTCTTCCTAGGAACATCACCAAAGGTAAGGAAAACAAGGGCAAAAATGAACTATTGGGACTTCATCAAGATCAAAAGCTTTTGCTCAGCAAAGGAAACAGTCAGCAAAACCAAAAGACAACCGACAGAGTGGGAGAAGATATTTGCAAACCACATATCAGATAAAGGGCTAGTATCCAAAATATATAAAGAAATTATCAAACTCAACACCCAAAGAACAAATAATCCAATCAAGAAATGGGCAGAGGACATGATCAGACATTTCTTTAAGGAAGACATCCAGATGGCCAACGGACACATGAAAAAGTGCTCCATATCACTCGGCATCATGGAAACACAAATCAAAACCACAATGAGATACCACCTCACACCAGCCAGAATGGCTAAAATTAACAAGTCAGGAAATGACAGATGCTGGCGAGGATGTGGAGAAAGGGGAACCCTCCTACACTGTTGGTGGGAATGCAAGCTGGTGCAACCACTCTGGAAAACAGCATGGAGGTTCTCCAAAAAGTTAAAAATAGAGCTACCCTATGACCCAGCAATTTCACAATTGGGTATTTACTCTAAGGAAACAAATGTGGTGATCCGAAGTGGCACATGCACCCGAATGTTTATAGTAGCAATGTCCACAATAGCCAAACTAGGGAAAGAACCTAGATGTCCATCAACAGATGAATGGATAAAGAAGATATGGTGTATATATATAATGGAATACTATGCAGCCATCAAAATAAATGAAATCTTGCCATTTGCAATGATGTGGATGAACTAGAGGGTATTATGCTTGGTGAAATAAGTCAAGCAGAGAAAGACAACTATCATATTATCTCCCTGATATGAGGAAGTAGAGATGCAACGTGGGGGGTTTGGTGAGTAGGAAAAGAATAAATGAAACAAGATGGGATCGGGAGGGAGACAAACCGTAAGAGACTCTTAATCTCACAAAACAAACTGAGCGTTGCCAGGGGGAAAGGGGTAGGCAGAGGGTGGTGGGGTTATGGACATTGGGGAGGGTATGTGCTATGGTGAGTGCTGTGAAGTGTGTAAACCTGGCGATTCACAGACCTGTACCCCTGGGGCTAATAATATATGTTAATAAAAAGTTTAAGTTTTTTTTTAAAAAGGAATAAGTTATCAGGCCTCACTAAAACCTCTTAAATAAACATTGCTGAGTGAAAAGCAAAAAAAAAAAAAAAAAGAAAGAAAGAATAAAATTATGCAGAAGACACACCCATAAAAACTATAACCTAATATTTCAAAACACAGTAAAGAGAATTAAAGAAAATGGCAGAAGAATGACAAGGATGTCTACCTACTCTTACCACTGTTGTTTATCATCATACTGGAAGTCCTAGCCTCCACAATCAGATGACAGAAATAAAAGGTATCCAAATCAGCAAAGAAATCAAACTGTCACTCTTCACCGATGACTTGTGCTCTATGTTGAATTCCCAAAAAACTCCACCCAAAAATTGCTAGAACTCATACAGGAATTCAGCAACATGAAAGGATATAAAATCAATGCACAGAAGTCAGGTTCATTTCTATACACTAATGATGAGACAGAAGAAAGAGAAATTAAGGAATCGATCCCATTTACGGCTGTACCTAAAACCATAAGAGACCTAGGAATAAACCTAACCAAAGAGGCAAATGATCTGTACTTTAAAAACTATGGAATCCTTATGAAAGAAAGTGAGAAAAACACAAAGAAATGGAAAAGCATTCTATGCTCATGGATTAGAAGTACAAATATTCTTAAAACATCTATGTATCCAAAGCAATCTTCACATTTAATGCAATCCCTATCAAAAAACCATCAACATTTCTCACAGAGCTGGAACAAGTAATCCTAAAATTTGCATGGAACCAGAAAAGATCCCACCAAAGGAATATTGAAAAAGAAAACCAAAGTTGGTGGCATCACAAGTCCAGACTTCAACCTGTATTAGAAAGCTATAATCATCAAGATAGTATGGCACCAGCACAAAAAAAGACACATAGATCAATGGAACATAACAGAGAACCCAGAACTGGACCCTCAAGTTTATGGTCAACCAATCTCCGACAGAGCAGGAAAAAATATCCAATGGAAAAAAATACAGTCTCTTCAACAAGTGGTGTTGGGAAAATTGGATGGCCACATGCAGAAGAATGAAACTGGACCATTTGGATGAAAGATCCAAATGCAAAACAAGAATCCATCAAAATCCTACAACACAGGCAGCAAACTCTTTGACCTCAGCTGCACCAACTTCTTGCTGGACATGTCTCCAAAGGCATGGGAAGCAAAAGCAAAAATGAACTATTAGACTTCATCAAGACAAAATGCTTTTGCACAGCAAAGGAAATAGCTGACAAAACTAAAAGACAACTGACAGAATGGGAGAAGATCTTTGCACATGTCTTAATAGGTAAAGGGCTAATATCTAAAATCTATAAAGAACTTATCAAACTCTATACCCCAAAATCGAATAATCCAATCAAGAAATGTGTAGAAGACATGAACAGACATTTCTCCAAAGGCATACAAAAGGCCAAAAGACACATGAAAAAATACTCAACATCAGGAAAATACAAAATGAGATTCCACCTCACACCAATCAGGATGGCTAAAATTAACATGACCCTCTGGCCAGTAAGTGTATGTGCAGGTGCATGATCTTTGATGCCAGGGACATGACTTCTAAGATCCCATCTGAAGCAAGCCCATGTACAAAATAAAGGCAAATAGATCACTAACCAATCTGGGGCATTATATACAACTTCTCTGATACCATTTGTATAAATAAAAAATAGCTAAATGCCTGTTAATAGTGTGAGGCAAGAAGTCCAAGGAAACAGAAACTAAGAACTAAGCTTGGAGCTCCTAAACTGTAATCTATCAATCAATGGACACAGAGAAAAAAGGGACCTTTCAGCTCCTACATCAGAACTGCCTCAGCAAGAGATAACATCTCTGGGGAAACTCCATGTTTTCAGAGCTTCCCATTCTGTCAGAGATCACTTCTCAGGAGGCTAAATGCAGATAATGAAATCCTCTAACAGGAATGGTACCGCAGCTGTCTGAAAAATAATATTTTCTCAATATCCACAGAGCAAACTGGAGCAAGTCTTTATGCAACATAATGTGAAACCATACAACTCTCAGCTGGGAAATATACTTCACCAACAGCACTTACATGGATACAACTTTTTAAACGAGAACAAAATTCTGCAAGGGTACTCAATTCTTAATTTTTTCTTTTTTTTTTAAGGGTACTCATTTCTAATCCACTTCTCATTTTTTGAAAAATCATTTAATATGAGAACTTCAAGGGACCTTAGAAATAATTTAATTTGGTCCTTCATTTTTAAAGATGTAGAGACAGGCTTTTGCAGGGCCAAAGGCGAAAAGTCATAGCAAATCAGTGACAGAGTTAGATCTAAAATCCAGTTTTTCTAAAAGCCAGTGTTATGGCTCTTCAAGAACTGGAGTGTTTTTGCATTCAACTTCTAATTTTTCTCCTCAAAATCAAGACAAGCTGAGGTGAAAGTTTTAAAATTTATCTTACTACTTCCAGTGAACTTTTTTTGTTATCATTTCCCCTCAGTGCATCCTGTACTCTGTATAGGTGGTCATATAGATACCATGAGCCAAGGAGAACTTTTTGGAAACCTACACCTTAGTACCTCTAAAGGCAGGATGACCACATAATTTATCATCCAACCTGGGACACTTCTGAGAGCAAAGGGGTTATTACTAATAAGTACACAAGGACCAAGGTATAAACTGGACTCTTCTGGACAAAGTGGAACATATAATTTTCGCCCCACTAAAGTATTACCTGCTTTAGCTATCTAGGCCAAAAAGGATCCCAGAGACCGTGCTCTCCTTTCCTTCCTTTTGAATTTAATCCTGACCCATTTTACTGACTATTTCCCCCTCCCTATCTTCATTCACTACCCCCACTCCTAGGGTCCATCCCAGGGATATATATAAATCCCTTTACTTTGAATCATCCTTTTTACCCGCTGTAGCATCCTCCCTGGTCTCCTTAATCCCCTCTCCCCATGAACAAGACATCTCCCCTCTAGCCCTGACCAGGTTCATTAGCCCAGAATAATTAGGACATGGGACTATAAGAGAACATTTCTACTGGGAATGAAGGGAAAACACTATTTTAGGAGGGCATGTATGTGTATGTTTGTGATATAAAATGCTGGTAATCTTAATGATGACTAAAAGTACATGGCATCATGAACATACACATGAAAAAGCAAAACCGAGATACTAAAAATTTGGTTTTATTAGTAATTTTTGTGATGATAGTTTGTATCTAAAATAATAGTATCTAATTCATCTTACCATACATAGTACTTTGTCGATAGTAAGTACCAAATGAATGTTGGAAAATGAAGGGAAGTTCCATCAAGATGGTGGAAGGGTGGGAGACTCCATTTCCACCAGTCCCCTGAATAGAGCTAGAAATCTACCATGCCACTCTGAACATGCACCCAGGAAATCAGCCTGAGATATAAGATTATACACTTCTGGATCTCTATGGGGGCAGAGGATCATGAGTTGAGAGGTATAAAAGTCAGAGTTGGGATTACACAGAAAAGATATCAGAGGAGGGACGCCTGGGTGGCTCAGTTGGTTAAGCAGCTGCCTTCGGCTCAGGTCATGATCCCAGCGTCCTGGGATCGAGTCCCGCATCGGGCTCCTTGCTCGGCAGGGAGCCTGCTTCTCCCTCTATCTCTGCCTGCCTCTCTGTCTGCCTGTGCTCGCTCTCGCTCCCTCTCTCTCTCTGGCAAATAAATAAAATCTTAAAAAAAAAAAAAGATATCAGAGGATAAACAGAAGGGGGCGGGAGCCACCAGAAACCAGCCATTGGAAAGTAATACACCACTGCAGAAGTGCCCTGCTCTTGGGGACCAGCCATACCTTGGAGACAGGTGGCTGCAAGATGGGAAGGGACTGTTACACAGTGCTCAAACAGAACAAAGGGGCTTAAGGAACAATCACTGGAACTGGGAGGCCACAGGTGCGGGTTGGTCCTGGGACCGACCACAGCCACTGCCCACCTGCTCCTGAGAAGACCTGGCCCAGACTTGAGTCAGCAGTCTCTGGGACTGGCAGCTACTGCCACCGCCTCTACCTCCGCCTCCACTGCCTCGGCTGAGAGGACCTGGCTGGACTAGAGCCCACGGTCCCGGAAACGGCAGCCACAGTGGTTCAGGATCGCCCAGACTGGGGTTGCTCATAGTTTTGGTGGCAACAGGGGTATAGAGACAAGCAGGGGCCTCAGTGGACCACTGACAGGATCACTGGGGGTGCGCACTGCCTATGGGAGGCTGCAGGATTCAAATGGGCTTATGGGGAAGGGGGGCTGTGTGCTCTGGACGTTCCAGTGACCAACAGACTGTGGCTTCTTTCTGAAGCAGAAGTCTAGGAGCAGAAACTTAACTTTGCTCTGACCCTTGGAAAAGGTGGGAAAAGCTGCCAGAGAACAAAAGCCTCCAAGAAACAAAAGCAGAAAAACTGGTTAACAGGTATCCCAGCCCCATGATAGGGGCAGGACAACACAGCCCAAGTAGGACTAACAGAAAAACAACTCGGCAGACCCCTTCCTCAGAAGACAAACTGAAAGAACAAGAAGACAATAACCACAGGGTCCCCATAAAACTATAACCTCAACACCATGGGAAAACAGTATATTAAGCTCCTGGTATTGCCTCACAGCCTGTATATTTCTTAGATATAACTTTTCTCTTTTTTTAATTCTTTCTCATGATTCTTATTCTTTTTTTTAAACCTACTTATCATTTCAATTAGATGTTTAATACAACATATTCCATAGTAAATTTTTAACTTAAACTTTTTCATATACTTTTTTCTTTATATAGATAGATATAGCTATAGATATAAATATGAGCTTCAATGTAGTCCTTTAATCCTATTCAATACTACCTTTATAAATATCTGTTTTAATTTCCTGCATCTCTGTAAAGTTGAGTTCTCTAAAAAAAATAATTAGATACACACCAGAAGAACTGAAATACCCTTCTTGCCCACATCAAGGGATTATAATCACGTTCCTATCACCTCTCCCTTTTTATTCTTTGGTGGGGTTTTTTTGTTTTTTGTCTTTTTCTTTGTTTTTGTTTTTGGACTTTATAAATTACTCTTGGGGCTCATTATGGCTGTTTTTTTTTTCTTCTTCTTCTTTTTTGTGGTGACTTCTAATTGCTCTGAACCTTCCCAAGGTTCATCTTGCCTGGATTGTCATTGATATTTTCGGCTGTACATCCCCTCAACTACAACTCAACAGAATGACAAAAAGGAGGAACTCCCAACAAAGAAAAGATCCAGAGACAAGGCCTCTCCAGCATAACTAACAATATGGATCTAGGGAAGATGTCAGAAATAGACTTCAGGCTAGCGGTTATAAAGACAAAAGGCTGGAGAAAACTATTAATGACAACATAGATTCGTTAGGGGCAGAAGTTAGAGCAGATCTGGCAGAACTGTAAAAATGCTATCAATGAGATACAATCTAATCTAGATACTCTAATAGTTAGGGTAAAAGAAGCAGGAAATCAAATTAGAGATCTCGAAGACAAACTGACACAAAAGATGGATCAGGAGGAGGCCTGGAACAAACATCTTAAAATCCATGGAAACAGTATAGAGAAATAAACGAGGCCATGAAAGGTTCCAATGTCAGAATTATTGGGATCCCTGAGGGGGTGGAGACAGAGAGAGGACTAGAAGATATATTTGACCAAATCGTAGCTGAGAATTTCCTTAATCTGGGGAAATTAAAGAAGCATTCGTGTCCTAGAGGCAGAGAGGACACCCCCCAAGATCAATGAGGGCAGACCAATGCTCAGGCATGTAACAGTAAAACTCACAAATCATAGAACCAAGGAAACCATTTTATGGGCAGTTAGGGAGAAGAGATTCCTTAAATACAGAGGGAGGAACATCGGAATAATGTCGGACCTATCCACAGACCTGGCAAGCCAGAAAGGGCTAGCAAGACATATTAAGGGGACTAAATGAGAAGAACATGCAGGCAAGAAGACTTTATCCAGCAAGGCTGCCATTCAGAATAGGTGGAGAGGTAAGAACTTCTAGAACAGCAGAAACTAAAAGATTATGTGACCACTAAGCCGGCCCTGCAAGAAATATTAAGGCTGGGGGGAGGTTCTATAAAAGGAGAAAGAACCCAAGAGTGATTATAGAACAGGGATACACATGGCCAATCTATAGAAACAAGGATTCACAGGCAACAGGAGGACAATAAAATCTTATCTGTCAATAATCGCTCTCAAGGTGAAGGGCCTAAATGCTCCCAAGAAACGGCAGAGGGTTGCAGATTGGATAAAAAGACAGGACCCATCCATACGCTCTCTACAAGAGACTCATTTTGAACCTAAAGATACATCCAGACTGAAAGTGAAGAGATGGAGGGCCATTTTTCATGCCAACGGACAGCAAACGAAAGCCAGGGTAGCAATTCTCATATCAGACAAATTAGATTTTAAGCTAAAGACTGTAGTTAGAGATACAGAAGGACACTATATCATTCTTAAAGTGTCTACCCAGCAAGCGGATCTAACAATTGTAAATATCTATGCCCCCAACATGGGAGTAGCCAACCATATAAGCCAACCATTTACCAAAATAAAGTATCATATTGATAATACTATGATAATAGTAGGAGACCTCAACACTCCACTCTCAGGAATAGACAGATCATCTAAGCAGAAAATCAACAAAGAAACAAGAGCTTTGAAAGACACTCTGGACCAGATGGACCTCATGGATATATACAGAACATCCCACCCTAAAACAACAGAATACTCATTCTTCTCGAGCACACATCACAAACCAGGTGTCAACTGATACCAAAAGATCGAGATTATTCCCTGCATATTCTCAGATCACAAAGCTTTGAAACTGGAACTCAGTTGGGGAGGGTATGTGCTACGGTGAGTGCTGTGAAATTTGTAAGACTGATGAATCACAGACCTGTACCCCTGAAACAAATAATACATTATATGTTTAAAAAAAAAAAAAAACACTTAAAAGAAAGAAAGAAAGAAACTAACTAACTCAATCACAAGAAAAAATTGGGAAAAATCCAAACACCTGGAAGCTAAAGACCATCCTGCTCAAGAATGTTTGTGTTAATCAGGAAATCAGAGAAGAACTTAAACAATTCATGGAAACCAATGAGAATGAAAACACATCAGTTCAAAATCTATGGGATACTGCAAAGGCATCCTATGGGGAAAATACATAGCCATCCAAGTCTCACTCAAAAAAAAGAGAAAAATCCCGCATCCACCAACTAACTTTACACCTTAAAGAACTTGAGAAAAACAAACAAACAAACAAATGAAGCTGAAGCCACACACGAGAAGGGAAATAATTAAGATTGGAGCAGAGATCGAGGAAGTAGAAACCCAAAACACAGTAGAGCAGAGCGATCAATCTAGAAGCTGGTTCTTTGAAAGAATTAATAAGATTGATAAATCACTGGCCAGACTTATCCTAAAGAAAAAAGACTCAAATTAATAAAATTATGAAAGGAGAGAGAGATCACAACGCAAAGGAAATAGAAACAATTATCAGAAATTATTATCAACAACTATATGTCAATAAATTAAGCAACCTGGAAGAAATGGATGCCTTCCTGGAAACCTATAAACTACCAAGACTGAAAAAGGAAGAAACTGACAACCTGAATAGACCTATAACCAGTAACAAGACTGAAGCAGTGATCAAAAACCTCCCAAAAAACAAGAGTCCAGGACCTGATGGGTTCCCTGGGCAATTCTGCCAAACATTCAAAGAAAAAAATAATACGTATTCTCCTGAAAATATTTCAAAAAATAGAAGCAGAAAGAAAACTTCCAGACTCATTCTATGAGGCCAGCATTACCTTGATCCCCAAACCAGGCAAAGATCCTATCAAAAAGGAGAATTTCAGACCACTATTTCTGATAAATGCAGATGCCAAAATTCTCAAGATCCTAACTAACAGCATTCAATAGTACATTGAAAGGATTATCCATCACGACCAGGTGGATGGTTCAATATTCACAAATCAATCAATGTGATAGAACACATTAATAAGAGGAGAGAGAAGAACCACATGGTCTTCTCAGCTGATGCAGAAAAAGCATTTTGACAAAATGCAGCATCCTTTCCTAATTAAAATTCTCCATGGTGTAGGGATAGAGGGAACATTCCTCAATTTCATAAAAACCATCCATAAAAACCCCACAGCAAATATCATTCTCAATGGGAAAAAGCTGAGAGCCTTTCCCTTAAGATCAGGAACACGACAAGGATGCCCAACTCTCACCACTATTGTTCAACATAGTACTAGAAGTCCCAGCAACAGTAATCAGACAACAAAAAGAAATAAAAAGTATTCAAATTGGCAAAGAAGTCATCAAACTCTCTCTCTTCGTAGATGACATGAATACTCTATGTGGAAAAGCCAAAAGTCTTCATCCCCAAATTACTTGAACTCATACAGCAATTCACTAATGTGGCAGGATACAAAATCAAAGCACAGATACCAGCTGCATTCCTAATCACTAACAATTAACTATAGGAAGAAAAATTAGGGAATTGATTCCATTTACAATAGCACCAAAACCCATAAGATACCTTGGAATAAACCTACCAAAAGAGGTGAAGGATCTATACTCTAGAAACTACAAAACACTTATGAAATAAATTGAAGAAGGCACAAAAAGGTGGAAAAACATTCCATGCTCATGGATCGTAGGAATAAACATTGTTAAACACCATTTCAACACCATCCCAATCAAAATACCAATGGCATTTTTCAAAATGCTGGAACAAATGCATGGAACCAGAAAAGACTCTGAATCGCCAAGGAAATGTTGAGAAAGAAAAACAAAGCTGGGGGCATCGTGATGCCTGATTCCAAGCTATACTACAAAGCTGTGATCACCAACACAGCATGGTTTTGGCACAAAAACAGATCAATGTAACAAACAGAGAGCCCAAATATGGACCCTCAGCTCTATGGTCAACTAATCTTTGACAAAGCAGGGGAAAATATCCAATGGAGAAAAGACAGTCTCTTCAATAAAGGGTGCTGGGAAAATTGGACAGCTATATACAGAAGAATGAAACGCGACCATTCATTTACACCATACACAAAGATAAACTATGAATGGATGAAAGACCTCAGTGTGAGACAGGGATCCATCAAAGTCCTGCAGGAGAACATGGGCAGTAAACTCTTCGACATCGGTCACAGCAACTTCTTTCAAGACACATCTCCAAAGGCAAGGGAAAACAGCGAAAATGACCTTTTGGGACTTCATCAAGATAAAAAGCTTCTGCACAGCAAAGGAAACAGTCAACAAAACAAAGAGCCAACCCACGGGATGGGAGAAGATATTTGCAAATGACACTGTAGACAAAGGGCTGATATCTAAAGTCTATAAAGAACTTCTCAAACTCAACAACCAAAAAACAAATAATCAAGTCCAAAAAATGGGCGGAAGACATGAGAAGACACTTCTCCAAAGAAGACATACAAATGGCCAACAGACACTTGAAAAAGTATTCATCATTAGCCATCAGGGAAATTCAAATCAAAACCACACTGAGATACCACCTCACACCAATCAGAATAACAAAAATCGACAAGGCAAGACACAACAAATATCAGAAAAGCTGTGGAGAAAGGGGAATCCTCTTACACTGTTGGTGGGAATGCAAGGTGGTACAGCCACTTTGGAAAACAGTGCGGAGGTTCCACAAAATGTTAAAAGTAGAGCTACCCTATGACCCAGCAGTTGCACTACCGGGTATTTACCCTGAAGATACAGATGTAGTGAGAAGAAGGGCCATATGCACCCCAATGTTCATAGCAGCAATGTCCACGATAGCCAAACTGTGGAAAGAGCTGAGATGCCCTTCAGCAGACAAATGAATAAAGAAGATGTTGTCCATATATACGATGGAATATTCCTCAGCCATTAGAAAGGATGAATATCCAACTTTTGCATCAATATGGACAGAACTGGAGGATATTATGCTAAGTGAAGTAAGAAGAGAAAGCCAATTATCATATGGTTTCACTTATTCGTGGACCATAAGGAACAGCATGGAGGACATCAGGAGAAGGAAGGGGAAAAGGAAGGGGAAGATTTCAAAGTGGGAGAGAAACCATGAGAGGCTATGGACTCCAGGAAACAAACCGAGGATTTTAGAAGGGAGGAGGGTGAGCAGATGGGTGAGCCTGGTGATGGGTATTAAGAAGGGCAAAGATTGCATGGAGCACTGGGTCTTACATGCAAACAATGAATTATGGGACATTACATCAAAAACTAATAAAGTGCTTATGGTGACTAACATAACACAATTTAAAAAAAGCAAAATGAATAAAACTAAGTTTGAACTATCTTATCACATATATACAACATTACTACTACTTGTAACAATAATCATAATAGCTTCTTTACTAGCACCTACAAAGAGCCAGACACTATGCTGTGCTTCAGATATATTTTCTCTACGAATGTCTATTTGTTCTATGATCCAAGAACTAGTCTGTGTATCACTAAATGTATTTCATTAGCATAAAAAAAACCTACCAAAAAAGTGTTAAAATCTCATAGCTGGGTACTTGCTTAGCATGATTATCTAGTCGTAACTTTAAAAAAGAATTTTGTTTCCAGCTTTACAGTGTAATGTACCACTACAAGTGTAGTGGTTTTTCCACTACACAGTAATCCCTTTAATATGTATAATTTTCAAAGAATGTATTAGCTTCTTCCCTTCTCCTGTGCTCTCACCTGAACATTCACAGCCTCATTCAAATTATATCTATAATATTATTTTGTGTATTATAGAGTTCTTTTTTTAAAAAATCCATTTCTGAGCACCTGGGTGGCTCAGCTGGTTAAGCAACTGCCTTCAGCTCAGGTCATGATCCCGGAGTCTGGGGATCAAGTCCCATATCAGGCTCCCAGCTCCATGGGGAGTCTGCTTCTCCCTCTGACCTTCTCCCCTCTCATGCTCTCTCTCACACTCTCTCTCTCCCTCAAATAAATAAATAAAATCTTTTTTTAAAAAATCCATTTCTTTTTAATCTGTGCTCAGAGTCTTGAAAATCCCATAACTGGCAAGTAGTATAACTGCTACTAGTAACAGCAGACAAGAAACAATATTGAGCTTTATTCTCTGCAGGGGTTATTAAATCAGTGACAGTCACACATGTACACAGAGAGGCAACTTCACTCTTTTCAAGCCACAGGGATACCATTTAGTTCAACAGAAGTATCCTAGTACAACAAGTCAGATGCCAGGAAATGACTTGGGTACTAGAAAGAAAACTGAAATACAAAAATATTATCCTATTATAATACTAGGAAGTACTTATAACTTTAAAATAAGGCAAAAAATGATAACAGCAACCATCTGAATTGTTTATTTTAAGATAATGTTGTAGGAATAGAAATATTAAGTCATGGTCCTATATTAGCCAAAGTCATAACCTTTAAGTTATTAGGTCAATTCTGAAAGCATGAGACAAAGAGGAGAGAATGGATAGTAACTGTCATCTGGTAGGTTTTTATCTAATTAGATGGAACATGTTTAAAGCAATCATGTTGGAAAGCTGCTGGGAGTAAATTTATCCTCCATTCAAACCAAGATATTTCCCAGGGAGTGTGAAGAAAAATAGCATAAAAATAATCATTTCTACCATGTTGGCACACATTAGTACACACACACACAGACACACACACATATGCACTTATGACTTAGAGAGCAACTTGAATTAAAAAATAAGAAGCAGGGGAGCCTGGGTGGCTCAGCGGGTTAAGCCGCTGCCTTCAGCCCAGGTCATGATCCCAGGGTCCTGGGATCGAGCCCCGCATCGGACTCTCTGCTCAGCTGGGAGCCTGATTCCTTCTCTCTCTTTCTGCCTGCCTCTCTGCCTGCTTGTGATCTCTCTCTGTCAAACAAATAAATAAAATCTTCTAAAAAAAATAAATAAGAAGCATGTACTGTGACCAAAAGAAAAACAATTTTACTAGGATCCTGGAAGAAAGTAAATCCTGACTTTACACCAGTAAAACATTTCTGTACTTCTCTTCAGATAATCTGCTGGTCTGCCTTTTAAAATCATGGGTGCACCAATCCAAACGTGCAAATATTGGGATTTTTTTTTCTTTATTCCTACAGAGACAAAACCTACCTTTTATGGGATGACTTAATAAATACTTTTCCATTTATTTGTTGTTAGCCCAAAAATTAATGGAAAAGTATATTTAACAAATCATACATAACATTAAGAACAAATAATGTGCAGAAGAGACAACATTCAGTGCAATATAATTACAGACAACAATTAGGACACTAAGAATCAAAGAAATTAGAAATAAAACAATTAATTTCATTTTGTCCATCTAATTAAACAGAGAAAAATAAAATATTAATGCCCAGGAATATAACTAATTTTTGCCAAAGCTATAGTGGAATTCTTTGATCTATTTCTAGTGGAATAGTAAGATGGTATAATCTTTCTAGGAAGCAATTTGGCAATATATGTCAAATGCTTTAAAAATACTATTATTTTTTAACAGAATATTTCCAATTAAGAAGTCATCCCAAGAAAATAATTAGAATGGTACTTAAGAATTCACGTACAAATATTGGCACAAAGCATTATTTATAAGTTGGGAAGAACCTAAATGTATTACATATCTCTGAACTGCAGGATACCAGGCACATAACCCTCACCCTGGCCCTAACCCTAACTCTACACCTAAGAAGAAAAATAAATAAATGTCTAACAATAAAAGGATAGTTAAACGACTGAGGGTGCAATGTATTATTAGAGTCTATCTTCACAAAGTCCTCTGCCCAGGCAGGCCATATCTGAAGGGACAAGGATAAGCTAGAAAGCTTATGGGAAGAGAAATCAGGTGGTAGAAGTCTATATACAACATTTTATGAAGGTCAGTGAAAGAAAGGCCCCAAGAGACCTCTTAGCTGGAAAAGGACTATGAAAGAGAGGCTTCAGTGATTGAAAGGCTATTGAAAGGACAGAAAAGTGGTCTCCAAACTTTCTGAACATATTTTAAGAGATCAAATATATATTATTAATTTATGAATTACATATATTTACCACTATACCAATTAATATACATTAAAATACACAAAAATATAAGTCAAAAGTGTAGATCTCATTCTCCTGGGACACCTGTACCCCTCTTGGAGAAAAATTAAAAAGAAGGTAAAGTACTTTGTTCTGTTTTGCTATGGAGAGTGGAGCTAAGACCAACAGATAGAAAGCAAAGGAAAATAAAATTTGGGCTCAGTTTAGTTAGTTAGTTAGTTAGTTAGTTTAGTTTAGTTAGTTTAGTTAGTTTAGTTAGTAAGAAAAATCTACAAAGGACAGCTGTTCAACAAAAATGTAGTATATGCTTTATGGGGTAATAAGCTCAGTCTAACTGGATAAAACCATGAAAAGACAGGATAATGGAAAGGGGCTGGTTCTTCATTAAGTGAGATCTCTATAAGCCCTTCTACCTCTGAGAGTGCTCTAGACACCACCTCGCCCTCCATGTTAAAAGGCATTTAATAACAGAAATCCTTAGCATTTGTGCATCTTGGTACTTTTTGGAATAAATAGCTGACTCTTGATAGTACAAATGCCATTTGTACAATATAATAAAATATTAAATTCTCAAATTCCTAAGAAGAAGATGGAAACTTCAAGATTTCTTTTTTCCCTTGTATGTATGTATGTATGTATTTTTATTAACATACAATGTATTATTTGCCCCAGGGGTACAGGTCTGTGAGAAACTTCAAGATTTCTATCATATAATGCAATTTAATATGTATGCACCTCACCTTATGAAAAACTGTTATGTAAAACTCTAAAACTTAATAAATTAGGAACAGTAAAATTCCTCATAATACTTTGATGATGAATATGTATAAAGTAGTATGTATGTCTGGAAAAAAGTTTAAAAGGTATACATGGCAATATCTTGGTTTACAAGTGATTTGTACATTATTCTTTATGCTTTTCTATACTTCCAAAACATTCTGTAATGAACACATATTATTGTGTAATTAGGGAAAAAAATAGTAGCTTAAGAAATAAAATTTTAAACTACACAGTCAAAGACGGGTAAATTTAGAAACCTCCAAAATGCAGATTTTATTCTGTTACCAGTATCATTATTACTTGGTGTAAGTTCAAATAAAAAGTCTGGCAGAAATAACATTGTTGATGCCAATAATAAGTGATGTTTAATAAATAGCTGAGCATTATTATATTCTTATATTTATTACACAACTTGTTTTAGTATATCAAAATCTGTAAGGAAGAAGATTAGAGGGAATTTTATTTAAAAAGAGAGAGATTACCAATGATTATATCATGAGATTACTTTAAATGCTTAAGAATGCAGTTTCTGGAATCTGACAAATTTAAATTCAAATCCCCATTTTGCTATAAACTAGATGTTTGAGAGTGTGCTAATTACTTGAACTCTCTGATCTCTAGTTTCCTCACTTGTAAATGGCAATGATGGAGAAGAAGGAAGAAGTAAAGGAAGATTACAAATAGTCATAGGACTGTTCATAGTCATAGGACTGTTTTAAGAAAAATGCTTATTAACACAATGACTGGCACATAGTAGATGTCAGCCAGAAAAAAATTTAAAAAGGAATTGCCCCTCTGTCCCAGTATATTTAATATAATTTAATTTATGAAACTTTGGCCTACTATTTCCCATAAATGCATCTGTTGCATAAATCAAGTATACTTTATGTATACTTTGTAGAATTCATTTTCAGTTAAGAACCTCTTGTGACTGAATATAAGTTAACCAGTGATTTTTAAACTTGAATAGACATACAAATCACCTGGGGATCTTGTTAAAATACAGATTCTGATTGATAGGTCTATGAAGTGTCTAAGATGAGTTTTACACACTACCAGTGATGCTGATGCCGCTAGTCCACCCACTACGCTTTAAATAGTAAGATACTGGATTATATGGAACTTAAAAAGCTCGTCACTCGGTTATTCAAAAATTAGCAGGCAGACCAGCAGTACTGGCCTAGTACAGTAAATGCAGAATGGTTCTCAAGACTATTGTAAATAGGAACTACGTTCATCTGCTTCTGAGATGTGTGTCTTCTCTCTTGCTCTCAACCTCTCTCATTAAGTTAACATCTGAAGGTAGGCAGTCCAGGGCTGTTATGGTCATTAGGGTCTCAGACTCCCACTTCTCTACTCCACTATACTTAGCATTGGCATGTAGCTTCCATTTCCATTCTCACTGTTCCTTCATATTCACAGAACAACTGCTGAAATTCACGTGATAAACTAATGTCTAGACAGGAGCAAGAAGATGAGAAGAGGAGCCCAGCCGACTCATGTTTGGAAGTTTTATTTAACAGTTTCCACCTAGCCACTCCAAGCTGAAAAGGAGTCTGAGAAATAGTCTTTTGCTGCTTCAAAATAAAATTGGGATTCTGCTTATATTAAAGAGGAAAGGATGAATACTGAGTATACAACTGGCATTCACCACCAGAGAATGCAAAAAAAAATCTAAATTTAAATCCCAGCTCTACAGTACTAACCCTATGATCTTGGGCAAATTTCTTGCACTTTCTGCCTTCTATATCTTCATCAATAAACATCAGTATAAAAATAACCACTTGATGAGGAGCCTGGGTGGCTCAGTCGGTTAAGCGTCTGCCTTCAGTTCAGGTAATGATCCCAGCATCCTGGGCTTCAGCCCTGCATCAGGCTCCCTGCTCAGTGGGGCAATCTGCTTCTCCCTCTGCTTCTCCACCAGCTTGTGCTCTCTCTCTCTCTCTCTCCATCAAATGAATAAATAAAATCATTTAAAAAAATAACCACTTCAGGGGCACATGGGTGGCTCAGTGGGTTAAAGCCTCTGCCTTCAGCTCAGGTCATGATCCCAACGTCCTGGGATCAAGCCCCGCATCAGGCTCTCTGCTCAGCAGGGAGATTGCTTCCCTTCCTCTCTCTCTGCCTGCCTCTCTGCCTACGTGTGATCTCTGTCAAATAAATAAATAAAATCTTTTTAAAAAAATAACCACTTCATAAAGTTGTCTAGGGGATTAAATGAGTTAAAGTATGTCAGTAAAAGTGGTTATTACCCAGTGGTGTTAAGTAAATGAAAGGTTCATATTATTCCTTTCCTGAAAGTACCTTTGTGGGTATTCTGTAATGGAGAACAAGATTCATAGTGAAATGTTTAAAAGAAACTATGTTCTAGGCATGAATTTCCCCTTTGAAAAATACCACTTTAGATTTCAAAATGCCAGAGATAACTGATTACATTATCAAAATCACAATTTGCATAAAACATTATTTCTCTCCTAATCACTGAACTCATATAAATTCCCCAAATATTCATTTATCATCAGAAAAAAGGAAGTCTCATTTCAGAACAACAGAGTTGCAACTGTTGTTCTTTTTAATAGAAGACAGAACTAATTAGGAAGAAGGAAGAAATGACTTTTTTTTTTTTCATGAAAAGGTTGCACTATTCTTTACTGACAACACAGAAAGTGATGGCACATAAGTGAGTTATCTCGGAAAAATGCTACAAGCAAATTACATACAGAAAGTCAGAATGATGCTGGATTTTTAGGCCAAGAACCTCCACTCTAAAAAAAAAAAAAAAAACTGTTAGCACTGGAAAAACGGAGATGAAAGAATTACAGTGTTAAAAAAAAAATCAAGGCTTTTATTCTTTACCTAAGCGGGGGGGCGGGGGGGCACTTAGCTAGAAGAGATTCTTAAATTGTGAATAAAACCTAGGTTTGAATTTCCTACCCTGTAACCAAAAGACTAACTTTCCTTTTTCAAATACTAAAGTTCATCAGAATACCCAATAAACCAATTATTGAGTGATGGATTTTCACAGGTTCTAAATTCAATGCATGGAGGAACTTCATAAGTAAATATGAATGCCCAATGTACTAAGACAGGAACATTTAATAACCTCCAGCTTTGTCCCATATGGAGCTACCCAGGACTCTTTTCATTATGGGAAATCAAGCTATGACAAACAAAACCCATGGGAAACATAAAATGTCTTCCTCCTACCTCAGAGACTAGCAAGTCACCAGAGGAGGCAGACTAAATAAATCCTATATTTGCATATTGCTGTCAGGACTACCCTGAGTAAATAAAACAGACGTGACTTTCTTGAAAAATCCCATACTCTGTATATGAAAATTCACACTGGCACATATTTTTAAATTGATGTCAGAGAAGACCCAGAGGTCCTCTTAGCAGCATATACTTTAGAGACTCCTTTTAGCAACCCAAAAGGAGGCAAACGGGCTGTCCACAGAGCCTATCACAACAAGTCCTAGAGAACTGGGTTCATGACTAGTTCTGTCGTTAATTGTTGTGTGACCCTGAACAAATCTTCTCAGCTTTCTAGATCAGAAGTGCTTCAAAGTCCTTTTTAATTCCTTGATAAACAAGAAGAGACTATGTAAGATCCTGTAGATCATGGTAAAGAATTTGGACTTTATTCTACACGTAAAAGAAAATCATTGAAAGGTTTTTAATAGAAGAATGACATAATCTTATATACATTTTTAAGAAACTCATGATGGCTGCTGTGTGAAGAGACAGCTGCAGGAAGACAAGAGTGCAAGCAAATAGATGGTCAGAACACATGATAAATTACTGGGCCTGGACTAAAGTAATAACAGTAAAAATGCCAAGAAGTAAACTGAAATGGGATGTATTTTGAAAGTAGAGCCAAGAATACTGGTTGATGGAGTGAGGAAATAAGAGAATAACACTACTTTATCTCATAGGGTTGTTGTAAAGATTAAACTCCCATTTTAAATAGCTTAACATTGTGTTCAACAAATGGTGGCTGCCATTATTATTATTATTTTATTTTATTTCTCTACAGAGCCAAGCATTGTACCTTTAAATATTAAGTACCTAATAAATTGTTGAAAAATGAACCCTTAGGGGTGCCTGGGTGGCTCAGTTGGTTAAAGCCTCTGCCTTTGGCTCAGGTCATGATCTCAGGGTCCTGGGATGGAGCCCCACATCGAGCTCTCTGCTCAGCGGGGAGCCTGCTTCCCCCTCATCTCTCTGCCTGCCTCTCTGCCTACTTGTGATCTCTGTCAAATAAATAAATAAAATCTTTAAAAAAAAAAAACCCTTAAATAACTTTACCTTTTTTAAAGAATGGTCTACTTCCAATGAAGACTACTAAATATTTAATAACTTAGCTCTCTCATCTTGGAACTGAATCATATAACATGTATGCATTCAAAAAGTACACTTAAATAAATGATTTCATTTCCTCTACAATTTGAGGCCTGTGGAGGAACTAAGAAATGAGAGACATACATGACACACAGCAAAAAAAAAATAGCTAAATGGCAGAAGTAGCCCTTTGTTTTTGGTAATTTAAATATAAATGGATTAAACTTTTCCATTAAAAGTCAGATATTGGCAAAATGGATCAAGAAACATGATCCACTTAGGTATTATTACAGACTCATTTTTTTTTAAGATTTTATTTATTTATTTGACAGAGAGAGATCACAAGTAGGCATAGAGGCAGGCAGAGAGAGAGGAGGAAGCAGGCTCCCTGCCGAGCAGAGAGCCCGACACAGGACTCGATTCCAGGACCCCGAGATCATGACCCGAGCTGAAGGCAGCGGCTTAACCCACTGAGCCAGCCAGGTGCCCTACAGACTCATTTTTACACAAAAACACAAAAGGTTGAAAGTAAAAGGATGGAAAACTGTAGTCCATGCAAATAGTAATGAAATGGTAACAGAAGTAGCTCTATTACTATTAGGAAAAAACATACTTTAAATCAAAAGATATTCCAAAAGACAAAAAAATACATTATATATTAATAAAAGGTTCAATAAAACAATTATAAGCTTCTATGTATCTAATGACAGATCATCAAAATATACAATGAAAAACTAGAACTGAAGAGAGAAATAAACATTTCTATAGTGATAGTTGGAGACTTTAATACCTCACTCACAATAATGGGTAGAACAGACAGAAGTAAAGAAATAGAGGACTTAAATTGTATAAAACCAACAACAGATATATACAGAACACTTTATCCAACAACAGTATACACATTCTTCCAAATGCACATGGACATGGAACATTTTCTAGGATAGCCTGTTAGGTCACAAATTATGTTTCAATAGGTTTAAAAATATAAATGTTATACAAAGTTTCTTCTCTGACCACAAAAAGATGATATCAGAAACTATTAACATAGAGAAAAATGGAAAATTCACTAAATGTTGGACATTAATACATATTAAACAACTGATGGGACAAAGAAGAAATCACAAGGGAAATCAGAAAATACTTAGAAATTAATGAAAATGAAAACACAATATACCCAAACTTAGGAAATACAGTAAAAGCAGTGCTATGAGAGAAATGTACAGCTACAAATTCTTACACTATAAAACAAAAAAGATAGCCCTGGCACAAAAAATATATACATCGATCAACAGAACAGAATAGAGAGCCCAGAAATAAACCCACACATATGGTCAATTAATCTTCAACAAAGGAAGAAAGAATATGCAATAGGAAAAAGTCTCTTCAACAAATGATACTGGGAAAACTGAACAGCTACATGCAAAAGAATGAAACTGGACCACTTACACCATACACAAAAATAAACTCAAAATGGATTAAAGTAAGACCTGAATGTGAGATCTAAATATGAAACCTGAAACCATAAAAATCCTCGAAGAGAGAGAGAACAGGCAGTAATTTCTCTGACATCAGCTGCAGCAACATTTTTTTAGATTTATCTCCTGAGGTAAGGGAAACAAAAGCAAAAACAAAGTATTGGGACTACATCAAAATAAAAAGCATCTGCATATCAAAGGAAACAATAAAAACAAAACTAAAAGACCACCTACTGAATGAGAGAAGATATTTGCAAATGACTATCTGATAAAGGGTTAATATTCAGAATGTATGAGGAATTTAAACAACTCAACACCAAAAAAAAACAAATAATCCAATTAAAAATG
The DNA here is from genome assembly GCF_009829155.1 of Mustela erminea. Classification (NCBI taxonomy): domain Eukaryota; kingdom Metazoa; phylum Chordata; class Mammalia; order Carnivora; family Mustelidae; genus Mustela; species Mustela erminea. The sequence continues at coordinate 63,339,512 of NC_045627.1, forward strand.
GACAGAAGACATAAACAGATATTTCTCCAAAAAAGATATACAGATGGCCAAAGGACACATGAAAATATGTGCAAAATCAGTACTCACCAGGAGAATGCAAATCAGACCTACTATGGCATATCACCTCACACCTGTCAGAATGGCTAGAATGAGAAACACAAAAAAAATAATACATGTTGGCAAGGATGCAGGAAAAAAGGAACTCTTGTACACTGTCAGTGGAAATGCAAACTAGTGCAGCCACTGTGGGAAAAAGTATAGGGAATCCTCAAAAAAACCAAAAACAGAATCACCATATGATAATAATTCCACCACTGGATGTTTACTCAAAGAATAGAAAACACTAATTTGAAAAGAAACATGCACACCTATGTTTATTGCAGCATTTACATTAGCCAAATTTTGCAAGCAGCCCAAATGTCCATCAATAGATAAATGGATAAAGAAAATGTGGCATACACATACACACACACAAATATTACTCAGCCATAAAAAAGAATGAAATCCTGCCATCTGCAACAGCATGGATGACTCTGGAGAGTATAATGCTAAGTGAAATAAGTCAGTGAGAGAAAGACAAACACCCTATGATTTCACTCATGTGGGACATAAGAAACAAAACAAACAAAGAAAAACAAGACAAAACAAAAAATCAAAAAATAAAAAACAGATTCTTAAATATAGAGAACAAACAAACTGATTGTTACCAGAGGGGAGGTAGGTGGAAGAATGGATGAAACAGGTAAAGGGAATTTAGAGTAAAGCTACCATGAGCACTGAGTAACATACAGAATTGCTGAACCACCAGATTATATATCTGAAACTAATATAACACTGTATGTTAACTATACTGAAATTAAAATCTTAAAAAAAAGATATAAAAAACAAGACAGATTTCAAATCAACAATCTAACTTTACAGCTTAAGGAAGTAGGAAAAGAAGAACAAACTAAACCTAAAACTAACAGAAAGAAAGAAATTATAAAGGTTGGAACAATATAAATCAAACAGAATAGAAAAACAATAGAGAGTATGAATGGAACAAAAAGTTGATTAGAAAAAAAGAAGATCAGAATTAAAGGGGGGACATTCCCAACAATTCTACAGAAAAAAAGAGGATTATAAGTGAGTATTATGAACAACTGTATGCCAAAGAAATTAGATAACCTAGATGAAATGGTCAAATTCCTAGAAACACAAAACCTACAAAGACTAAATTACTAAGAAAGAGACAATCTTAATAGTTCTATAATAAGGAGACTGAATTAATAATCAAAAATGTACCAATAAAAAAAGCCCTGGACCTGATGGTTTCACTGGACTCTACCAAACATTTAAAAAAAAGAACTAATACCAATCATTCTCAAACTTTTCCAAGAAATTAAAGAGGATGGAACACATTCTAACTCATTTGAGGCTAGCACAACCCTGATACCAAAGCCAGACAGACATTACAAGAAAACTACAGACCAATACCCATTATGAATATTGATATTAAAATCAACAAAATACTAACAAACAGAACTCGGTAGCATATTAAAATGATTACATACTATAACCAAGTGGGGATTTATTCCTGGCATGCAAGAATGGTTTAATATATGAAAATCAATATAATATGATCAAAATGAAGGGAGAAAAGCCTCGAAATTATCCCAATTGAAACAGATGAAGCATGTGACAAAATTCAATACCTTTTCATGATAAACATTCAACAAAATAAGAACAGAAGGAAACTGCCTCCACATAATAAAAGCCACATATGAAAAATCCATAGCAAATTCAATACTCAATGTTGAAAGACTGTAAGCTTTCCTCTAGGATCAGGAACAAGTCACAGAAACCCATCATCACCACTTCTATTCAACACAGTACTGAAAGTTCTAGCCAAAACTATTAGGCAAGGGGGGAAAAGGCATCCATATTGGAAAGGAAGAAGTAAAATTATCTGCTTGCAGATGATATGATCTTATATGTAGAAAATCCTAAAGACTCCACAAAAAAATTGTTAGAACTAATTAATGAATTTAGCAAGCTAGCATGATACAAAGTCAACACAAAAATTAGTTGCGTCTCCATACACATAAATGAGCAAGCTGAAAAGGAAATTATAAAAACAATTACATTTATAATAGCATCAAAAAGAATAAAATACTTAGGAATTAACCCAAACAAAGAGATAAAATACTTATACAATGAAAACTACAAAACACTGCTAAGAGAAATTAAAGAAGACATAAATAAATAGAAACACATCCCATGTTCATGAATTGGGATACTTAGTATTGTTAAAATGTCAGTATCACCCAAAGTGATCAACAGAATCAATGCAATTCTTCTCAAAATACCAATGACTTTTTTGTAAAACTAGACAATCTCATTCTAAAATTTTTATGGAATCTCAAAGGACCCCAAATAACCAAACAACATTGAAAAAGAAGCACAAACCTAAAGAGTCACATTTATTGATTTCAAAACCTATTATAAAACTATAGTAATCATAAGAGTATGGTGTTGGCATAGAAAGATATATAAACTAAGAGGATAGAATAGAAAGCCCAAATATAAACCTTCTCATGTCAAATGATTTTTGACAATAATGCCAAGACCATTCAATAGTGAAGGGACAGTCTTTTTATCGAATGGTTCTGGGAAAACTGAACATCAAAATGCAAAAGAATGAAGCTGAACCCTTACCTAATACCGTATACAAAAATTTACTCAAAATGGATCAAGGACATAAATGCAAGACCTTAAACAATAAAACTCATAGAAGAAAACAGAGGATGAAAGCTTCCCAACACTGGATTTGTCAATAATTTCTTGTATATGACACCAAAGGTATAACCAACCAAAGAAAAAGACACAAATTGGTCTTTGTGAAAATTTTTAAAATTTGTACATCAAGAGACACTATCCACAGTGTAAGAAGACAACCCACTGAGTGGGAAAAAGTAACTGCAAATCACATACAGACTTTCCTTGACTTACAATGGGGTTATGTCCTGATAAGCAAGCCTATCATAAACTAAAAATGTTGTGAGTCAAAAATACATTTAATACACCTCACCTGCCACACATCACAGTTTGGTCTACCCTCCCTTAAATGTGCTTAAAACACTTACATTAGCCCATGGTTAGGAAAAATCATCTAACATAAAGCCTATCTTATAATTAAGTGTTGACTATTTAATGTAATTTATTGAATTCTATACTGAAAGCAAAAAACAAAATGGTCATATGGGTACAGAATGGTTATGTTTTTACACTTGTAATTGCATGGATAACTGACAGCTACAGCTCACTGTCAATGCCCAGCACCATGAGAGAGTATCATACCATATATCACTACTACTGCCTGGAAAAAGATCAGAATTCAAAACTTGAAGTATGGTTTCTCCTGAATATGTATCATTTTCACACTGTCATAAAGTCTGAAAGTTGTAAGTCAAACTATCATAACTGAGGAATCATCTGTGTCTGATAAGGGATTAATAACCGGGATATATAGAGAATATCTGAAACTCAGCAGCAACAAAAAACCCAATTCAAAAATGGACAAAGGACTTGAACAGTCATTTCTCCAAAGAAGATATACAAATGGATAATAAGCATATGAAAAGGAAATACAAATAAAAAATACAATGAGACAGATACTACCTCATACCTTTTAGGATGACTAATATTAAAAAACAGCAAACAAGTGCTTGTGAACATGTAGAGAAACTTGAGCCCTTGTGAATGTTGGTAAGAATTTCAAATGGTACAGCTATGGATAATAGTATCAAAAAACTAAAAAACAGAATTCTCATATGACCCAGCAATTCCACTTCTGGGTATATATCCAAAATAACTGAAAATAGGATCTCAAAAACATATTTGTACACCCATATTCATAGCAGCATTATTAACAATGGCTAAAATATGGGAGCAATCCAAGTGTCCACCGACAGATGAATGGATAAGCAAATGTGGTCTAGATATACAATGGAGTGTTACTGAGCCTTATAAAGGAAAAAATTCTATATGGTATAATGTTGATTTCCAGGTGCACGGAGAGGGGAGAATGAGGTGTTATCGTTTAATAAGTAGAGAGTTTCAGATTGACAAGATGAAAAGAGTTATGGGGAAGGATGGCAGTAATGGCTACACAACAGTGTGAATTTATTTAATACCACTGTAGAGTACACTTAATAGTTAAGATGGTAAATTTTATGTTATATGTATTTTAACACAATAAAAAAAATACAAAGGAAAAGCAACTGGTGAAAAACCAAAAGCAATTAGGGCCAAAGTAAATCCTTCCAGAACCCCTCTCTTATGGGTATTCTGTTTCCAGAAGAAAAAATAACAAGTAGGATTAAAGAGCAAGAGAATTTACAACGTTGATATTAGAATTACAGAGCACACAAGGTCACAAAGGGTGGGTCAACCAACAAAGTTCCCATTCTGAATTCACAATGGTCTGATCATCAATTCTCATTCCTGCTCTCTCCAGTTAATGGTTAGAGAATCACTGAGTGTTATTTCCAGAAAGAAGCCTAGAAATCATCCTGTGTCCCTGTTTTTTCCAATGAAGATCTGAGATTCCAAGAAGAGATTTCCCCCAAATTATACTCATGATAAGGACTAGGGATGGCACCATCATCCAAATCTTCAGACTGTCTGTGGCTCTGTATACTTTTTCTTACTTGGCTCACATTCTCTTTTTTCTCTCTTGTTCTCACTCCCATTCAGATATTTAGTTGTAAAATATAATAGACTGCAGAGGGTTCCAATCTGCCAAGTGAATCACACTGTAGTGAGCCCCACTGAGAAAGGCCTGTGCAGGTGTCTGAGCAGAGAGAGAAAAGCTAGATCCTTCTCTCTCAGCCTTTGGCAAGCTCCATTTCCCTCAGTGAACTTTAACTGAAATTTGCAAGGACAAACAAAAAGCTAGAAACAAGAGGAAACCAACTAAATGGCTTTTGAAGGAATAAATAAAAGACGGTCAGAACCACATGCCATGCTGGTTTAAAGATGCCCAGGAAAAAGAACTTAGATGAACAGGGAAAGGGGAAATGAGAAAAGACAGAAAAGGAAAGGGGCAAGCAGCCAGACATATCACACTGAAAATGTCTGAAAACCAGCTGGAAACTGGCTAGTAAGAAATGAAGTAAACATCTGGGAAATTTCCATCAGAAAACATTATTTTATTCATTCATCTAATAAACATGTTCCAAATGCCTACTATGTGTGTAACACTCTACTAAGCCTATGGGGAGGCACTCAAAACATTAAAATGCAGTGGTGGGTTGTCAGAAGGTTTTAATCTAGTTGGAAGGGAAGACATGATTAAACAAGCATTCAGGGAGTACTTACCAGGTGCCTGGCACAGTGCTAGATGTTAGGTATTACAAAGATGAAAAAAGCAGTTCCTGCACACTCATAATCTGCATCCTAGAGTGGTACTGCCCAACAGAACTATAATGAGGACCACAAATATGAGCTACTTACGTAATTTTAAATTCTCCAGCAGTTACACAAAAAAGGCAAAAAGAAACAGATAAAATTAATAATATTTTATCTAGCTCAATATATCTAACTATTATCACTTCAACATGTAATTTACATAAAATTAGTGAGATATTTTACATTTGACATAATTTTTATAAAAAGTCTGAAATCCAATGTTTCCATAGTTAACAGAACATCTCAATTCAATCAAGCCATATTTCAAGTACTCAAAAGCCACAAGTGTCCAAGAAGTGTACACATGCTACCTTACTGGAGTGTACACTTCTAGAGCAATACTTCTCAAACTTCTTTTACTAAACCTAAATATCTCACACACCTCTGAAGTTTCTCATCTGTATTGTCTGTATCCACCTCACCCCAACCCTTGGTCAAGGAGGAACTCCTTCTCCATGCTTATCTCTCCCTTTCTATCTTTGTTCACTTGGTAGGCTCTAGTTTACTGGCTAGGAGAGGTGGCTAGACGTTCCATGCTTTTCCAAGGTGCATGTGACCCTCTTTATCTGTAAAGTCTGATAGGCAGCTACCTGTCTCCAAACTCATCACCCCTCAGACACACACACCATACCTATTTGAGAATCACCATTAAATTTAGAGAGTGCACAAATATAAAATAGTGCTGTTATAGGAAGTAAATAGGAAAAAAAAAGGCAAACTAGATAAGCTATTTCACAAACCAGTGCATAATTATATAGCAAATGTTAAGTCAGGAGTGAGAAACACTGGCAAGGCAAGAGCAGCCAGGTAAGGCTTTATTGAAGGAATGGGACTTGAACTGTGCTTTTTCAGATGAATGATGCACATTGAAAATAAAATTTGAAAACTTGGGTAAGCCATGACTTAAAATGCATTAAAAATTTTTAAAGAGACTGTTTACTCAGTCCTAGAATAAGTTTTAGGGACAGGGATGGGAACATTTTATTCTTCCTATTAAAAATAGGGGTGGAGATAAGGAGGAGTCAATTAAGGATCATGCTCAAGGGAAAAACAATTTTTGTTTCTTACAGCTGCCAGTTTTAAAATAAAACATACACACTGATAAAGTTTTTTTTAATCTTTAAATACTTCAAAACAGTATACAGTCACAGAAGGCTAATATAAAAACTGATCAAGAAAAGAGAACATTAGATTTTAATCAATAATATAGAAATTATTATTTTTTTAAACTTCAGGCTCAGATTATAGCCAATTCCAGGAGATAGAAAGCAGAGGAAAATATGAGCAGATAAAGGTAAAAATGCCTTACTCTCTCACTCAGTCCAAACCCTGGCTATCCCTGTGATTTTCCTAGTCTATCAGCCAAAATGCATGCCAGTAAGAATGGTCCACCATTGATGGACAAAGTTAACTAACACTTTTAATTCCAAATGAGGTTCCAGGTTTCCTCCTTAGTCTTCACATCCTAGCAAATGTACTTAGGGCATGAATAGCCTTTTCTAGTGATAGTTCTCTCAGGTCAATGTAACAGTACAGTCTGATCAATGGATTATGTTTTTAAAATTGTACCCAGTATGAATATACCTTAACCTCTTTCAATACTCAAAATGGGGTAGTGGTAAAAGAGTATGGCCCTGGGCATTACACTGCCATAGTTTGAATCCCCATTCTGATGACTTTGGGCAAGTTACTTAGCCCCTCAGAGCTCTAGTTTTCATGTGTAAACAGTGCTAATACTATTTCCGCATATGCTTTTTATGCCCTAAATGACACAATAGGTGTAAATTCCTTACTATACAGCTTGAACCTAGTAAGTGCTCAATTTGATATTATTACCATTATTTTCCCATTGACATGATAACCTCCATCATGGAGACAGACCTAGCAGGCAATCTGAGCCTAGTGGTATAAAATATTTGGTATGTCCACCAACTCTCTCTGTTCTGTGTCTATACTCAGAAAACAAGGCTTGGATAACTGGGGGGCTCAGTCAGTTAAGCATCTTCCTTTGGCTTGGGTCATGTTCCTGGGGTCCTGGAATCAAATCCAGCATTGGGTTCCCTGCTCAGTGGGGAGTCTGCTTCTCCCTCTCCCTCTGCTCCTTCCCCCTCTTGTGCTCTCTGTTTCTCTCACTCTCTCAAATAAATAAAATCTAAAAAAAAAAAAAAGAAAGAAAGAAAGAAAAGAAAACAAGGCTTTCCACTTAAGTCCATGTACAAGAAAACGGGTTTTCATTTACATTTATATATATAATTCCCAAAGTAGTTATATTTCTAATTGAAGATAAATCTTGTAATATAAAAAATGTCAAGAAAAAGCTGTCATACATTTATAACATTTTGCCAAGAGCACTCACAAAATAAAACTATAATCATTCTAATTCACTGCAAGGAGGAAGGTAAATTATAAATTAGCAACACACTTGGAAAGCAATTTGGTGAACTGTTTCAAGAGCTTTAAAAAATATATTTGACTCAGCAATTCCATCCTGGAAATCTATTTTAAGCAAGTAATCAAAGTCCTACAAAATCTATATGAACTGAGATAGCATTATTTATCAGATGAGAAAATGAAATAAACTAAATATTTATCAGTGGAAAATTAACAGTAATAGTATCCTTTACTTAAACAACATTTACTCTATAGTAGGCAATATCTGAAGGGTTTTCCATGTGTTGACTTATTTAATCCTTTCAACAGGTGGGTACTACATTCTTAACTTAAAAATGGAGAAACTGAAATACCTAAATAAGTTGTACAAGGTCAGACAGCAAAAAGGTGGTGGAAATAGGATTAAAACACAAATACTCCATTTACAATTGCACCAAAAAAAAGAAAAATACATAGTAATAAACCTACCCAAGAAGCAGAAAACTATACAGTACTCTGAAAACTATAAAACACTAATGAAAGAGATTTAAAATGACACAAACAAATGTAAAAATGTTCCATGTTCATGGATTGGAAGAATTAATATTGTTAAAATGTCCATACTACCCAACGCAATTTACAGATTCAATGCAATCCCTATCAAAATACTAACAGCATTTTTCACAGAGTGAGAACAAATAATGCTAAAAATTTGTATAAAATCACCAAAGACAATGAATTGCCCAAGCAATCTTGCGAAAGAACAATAAAGCTGGAGGTATCATGACCTGGAAGTCAACAGGCACAAAAACAGACACATAGCTCAACTGAACAGAATAGAGAGCCCAGAAATAAACCCACACTTATAAAGTCAATTAATCTATGATGAAGAGGCAAAAATATAAATGGGGAAAGGACAGTCTCTTTAACAAATGATGCTGGAAAAACTGGACAGCTACATGCAAAAGAAAAAACTGGACCACTTTCTTACATGACACACAAAAATAAGCTCAAAATGGATTAAAGATCTAAATGTGAGCCATGAAACCATAAAAATCCTAGAAGAAAACACAGGCAATAGTTTCTTGGACATCTGCCTTCACAACAATTTTCTACACATGCATGCTCAAGTAAGGGAAACAAAAGCAAAATTAAATTATTAGGACTACAACAAAATAAAAAGGGTTTGCACAACAAAAGAAACCATCAACAATGTATTGACAATGTATTGAGTGGACAATGTACTGAATGGAAGAAGATATTTGCAAATGATATATTCAGTAAGGGGTGAATATCCAAAATACATAAAGAACTTAAATAACTCCATACCATTAATAATAATCCAGTTTTTAAAAAGGGCAGAGCATCTGAATAGACATTTTTCCAACATGGACATACAGATGGACAACATGAAAAGATGTTCAACATCACTAATGATAAGGGAAATGCAAATCAAAACCACAATGAGATATCACTTTATACCTATCAGAATGGCTAGAATCAAAAAGACAAAAATAACAAGCTTTGGTGAAGATGTAGAGAGGGAAAAAAGGAACCCTCATACACTGTTGGTGTGAATGTAAATTGGTACAACCGCTGTCAAAAACAGTATCATGGTTCTTCAAAAAACTAAAGGTAAAGATACCACATGAACCAGTTAATTCCATTACCCGGTATTTACCAAAAAAAATGAAAACATTAATTCTAAAAGCTACATGATCCTTTATTTTTACTACATTAGTTACAATAGCCAAGTGTCCCTCAATAAATGAATGGGTAAAATTTGTGATATAGATATACAGAGATACAGACATATATAATGGAATATTAGTCATAAAAAACAATGAGATCTTACCATTTGCAACAACATGGATGAACCTAGAGGATATCATACTAAGTAAAATAATTCATAGAAAGACTAATGTCATATGATTTCACTTATACCTGAAATCTAAAAAACAAAACAAATGTATAAATTTTAAAAAGCAGAAATAAGCATATAAATAATGCAAACTGATGTTTTCCAGAATGGAGGGGGGGCAACGGGGGATGGGCAAAATGGGTGAAGTGGTGTAAGAGGTACAATAAAAAATGGAAGCTCTAGGAAAAATGAGGTACAAGAAAGAATTAGTGATACAGAAGACCAAAGGATGAAGAATAAAGAAACTGAGAAAAAAGATATAAACAACTATTGAATCAAGACAGGAAAATTCGAGAGATAAGTGATATCATAAAGCAAAGCAATATTAGAATAGTTGGAGTCCCAGAAGAAGAGGAGGAGGGGAGGACAGAAGGTATATTTGACCAAATTATAGCTAAGAACTTCCCCAATCTGAGAAAGGAAACAGCCATTCAAGTCCAAGAGATAGAGAAAATGCCCCTCAAAATCAATAAAAACACATCAACACCTCAATATATAATAGTGAGGCTTGGAAATTTGAGAGATAAACAGAAAATCCTGAAAGACAACTGAGGAAAGGAGCTCCTTAACCTACAATGGTAGAAACATTAGACTGGAAGCAGACCTATCCATAGAGACCTAGAAGGCCAGAAAGGCCTGGCACGATATATTCAGGGTGCTAAATGAGAAAAATATGCAGTCAATAATACTTTTATCAGGCACAGCTATCATTCAGAATAGGAGAGATAAAGAGCTTCCAGGAGAAACATTAACTAAAAGAAATCGTGATCACTAAAGCAGGCCTGCAAGAATTATTAAAGGGGATCCTTTGTGAAGACATAGCCAAAAGTAATATAGACTAGAAAGGAAAAGAGACAATATACAGAAACAGTGACTTTATAGGTAATACCATGGCACTAAATTCATATCTCTCAAAAGTTACCCTCAATGTAAATAGGCTAAATGCTCCAATCAAAAGATACAGCGTATCAGATTGTATTTTGATATGAGGAAGTGGTGATGCAACATGGGGGCTTAAGTGGGTAGGAGAAGAATAAATGAAACAAGATGGGATTGGGAGGGAGACAAACCATAAGTGACTTTTAATCTCACAAAACAAACTGAGGGTTGCTGGGGGGAGGGGGTTTGGGAGAAGGGGGTGGGATTATGGACATTGGGGAGGGTATGTGCTTTGGTGAGTGCTGTGAAGTGTGTAAACCTGGTGATTCACAGACCTGTACCCCTGGGGATAGAGTATTATGCCTCCATCAGAAAGGATGAATACCCAACTTTTGTAGCAACATGGACGGGACTGGAAGAGAATATGCTGAGTGAAATAAGTCAAGCAGAGAGAGTCAATTATCATATGGTTTCACTTATTTGTGGAGCATAACAAATAGCATGGAGGACATGGGGACTTAGAGTGGAGAAGGGAGTTGGGGGAAAATGGAAGGGGAGGTGAACCATGAGAGACTATGGACTCTGAAAAACAATCTGAGGGTTTTGAAGGGACGGGGGGTGGGAGGTTGGGGTACCAGGTGGTGGGTATTATAGAGGGCACGGATTGCATGGAGCACGGGGTGTGGTGCAAAAATAATGAATACTGTTATGCTGGAAATAAAAAAAATTAAAAAAAAAAAGGGTTATCCCAAAAAAAAAAAAAAAAAAAAAGCAAGATCCAGGGCATGTGGGTGGCTCAGTGGGTTAAAGCCTCTGCCTTTGGCTCAGGTCATGATCCCAGGGTCCTGGAATCAAGACCCGCATCAGGCTCTCTGCTCAGTGGGAAGCCTGCTACTACCCCCCCCACCTGCCTCTCTGCCTAATTGTGATCTCTGTCTACCAAATAAATAAATAAAATATTTTTTTAAAAAGCAATATCCATCCATATACTGTCTATAAGAGACTCATTTCAGACCCAAAGTCACCTCCAGATTGAAAGTGAGGGGATGGAGAACAATTTATTATGCTAATGGACATCAAAAGAAAGCTGGAGTCACAATCTTCATATCAGACAAATTAGATTTTTAAACCAAAGACTATAATAAGAGATGAGAAAGAACACTATATCATAATTAAAGGGCCTATCCAATGAGAAGATGTAACAGTTGTAAATATCTATGGCCCCTAATATGAGAGCAGCTAATTATATAAACCAATTAATAAACCAATTAAAGAAACATATTGATAATAATACAATAATAGTAGGGGATTTCAACACCCCACTCACAGTAATAGATATCTAAGCAGAAAATCAACAAGTTAACAAGAGCTATGAATGGCACAGTGGACCAGCTGGACTTCATGGATACATTCAGAGTATTCCATCCTAAAACAACAGAATACACATTCTTCTCAAGAGCACGTGACACATTCTCCAGGATAGATCACCTACTGGGTCACAAATCACACCTCAACTGGTACAAAAATATTGGGATTGTTCCTTGCATATTTTTAGACTACAATGCTTTGAAACTTGAGTTCAATCACAAGAGGAAATTTGGAAGGAACTCAAATACATGGAGGCTAAAGAGCATCCTACTGAAAAATGAACAGGTCAACCAGGAAATAAAAGAAGAATTTTAAAAATTCACAGAAACAAATGAAATTGAAAACACAACTGTTCAAAATATTCTGGAATGCAGCAAAGGCAGAGGGAAGTATACAGCAATACAAACCTTTCTCAAGAAACAAGAAAGGCCTCAAGTACACAAGCTAACCTTAAATCTAAGGCAGCTGGAGAAAAAACAGCAAATGAAGCAGGAGAAGAAAATTAATAAAGATCAGAGCAGAAATCAATGGAATAGAAACCAAAAGAACATTAAAACAGATCAATGAAACTAGCACCTGGTTCTTTGAAAGAATAAGATCAATAAACCTCCAGCCAGAGTTATCAAAAAGAATAAAGAAACGACCCAAATAACTAAAATCACGAAGGAAAGAGGAGAGATCACAACCAATAGCAAAGGAAATATAAACATTTATATGAATATATTATTAGCAACTATATGCCAACAAATTAGTTCATCTGGAAGAAATGGATGCATTCTTAGAAATGTATAAACTACCAAAACTGTAACAAGAAGAAATAGAAAACCCATAGAAATAGAAGACCCATAACCAGCAAGAAAACTGAAGCAGCAATAAAAATCTCCCAAACAAACAAGAGTCCAGGCCCAGATGGCTTTCCAGAGTAATACCTACTCTTCAGAAGCTATTTCAAAAAACAGAAAGGAAAGGAAAACGTCCAGACTCTATGAGGCTAGCATTACCTTGATTCCCAACCAGACAAAGACCTCACCAAAGAGAATTACAGACCAAGGTCCCTGAAGAACATGGATGCTAAAAGCCTCACCAAGATATTAGCCAATAGGATCCAACAGTACATTAAAGGATTATTCACCATGACCAAATGGGATTTATTCCTAGGATGCAAGGGTGATACAACATCTGCAAACCAATGTGATATACTACATTAATAAAAGAAAAGACAAGAGCTATCTCGTCCTGTAAATAAATGCAGAAAGGGCAGTTGACAAAGTATAGCATCCTTTCTTGATTAAAACTCTTCACAGTGTAGGGATAGAGGGAACATACCTCAATATCATAAAAGCCATATATGAAAAGCCCACAGTGAATACCATTCTCAATGGGGAAAAACTGAGAGCTTTTCCCCTCAAGTCAGGAACATGATAGGGATGCCCACTTTCACCACCACTGTTATTCAACAAGTTCTGGAAGTCCTAGCCTCAGTAATCAGACAACAAAAAGAAATAAAGGGCATCTGAATCAGCAAAGAAGACAAACTTCCACTCATGGATGACATGATGCTCTACATGGAAAATCCAAAAGACTCTAACTCAAAATTGCTATAACTCATATAGGAATTCAGCAACATGGCAGGATATAAAATCAATGCACAGATACCAGCTGCATTTCTATACACTAACAATGAGACAGAAGAAAGAGAAATTAAGGAATCAATCCCATTTACAAGTGCACCAAAAACCATAAAATTCCTAGGAATAACCTAGCCAAAAAGGCAAAGGAAACTATAAACTGAAAACTATAGAACACTCATATAAGGAATTGAGGAAGACACAAATTTCATGCTTATGAATCAGATCAAATATTGTTAAAATGTCTATTCTACCTGAGAAATACATACATCCAAAGCAATCCCTATCAAAATACCAATAGCATTTTTCATAGCATTTTTCACAGAGCTAGAACAAATAATCCTAAAATTTGCAGGGAACCAGAAAAGATCCCACCAAAGCAATGTTGAAAAAGAAAACCAAAGCCAGTGGCATCACAATTCCAGATTTCAAGATGCATTACAAAGCTATAATCAAGAAAGTATGAAAGCAGAAAACAAACAAACAAACAAAAACACCAGACATAGATCAATGGAACATAACAGAGAACCCAGAAATGGACCCTCAACTCTATGGTCAACCAATCTTCAACAAAGCAGGAAAGAATATCCAGTGGAAAAAAGACAGCCTCTTCAACAAAATGTATTGGGAAAACTGGACAGCCACATACAGAATAATGAAACTGCACCATTTCCTTACACAATACACAAAAATAGTCATGAAATGGATGAAAGACTTACATGTGAAACAGCATACCATCAAAATCCTAGAGGAGAACACAGATAGCACCCTCTTTGACCTCAGCTGTACAAACTTCTTCTTGCTGGACATGTCTCCAAAGGCAAGGGGAACAAAGGCAAAAATTAACAATTGAGACTTTATCAAAATAAAAGGCTTTTGTACAGCAAAGGAAATGGTTGGCAAAACCAAAAGACAACCAACAGAATAAGAGAATATATTTGTAAATGTTTTATCAGATAAAGGGCTAGTACCCAAAATCTAGAAAGAACTCAACAAACTCAACACCCAAAGAGTGAATAATTCAATCAAGAAATGGGCAAAAGACCTGAATAGACATTTCTCCAAAGAAGACCTACAAATGGTCAATAGACACCTGAAAAAACACTCAATATCACACAGCATCAGAGAAATACAAAATGAGACACCACCACACACCAGTCAAAATGGCTAAAATTAACAACTCAGGAAACAATAGATGTTGTTGAGGATGCAGAGAAAGGGGAACCCTCTTACACTGTTGGTGGGAATGCACGCTGGTGCAGCTACTCTGGAAAACAGTATGAAGCTTCCTCAAAAATTTCAAAAAATAGCTACCCTATGACCCAGGAACTGCACTACTATGCATTTATTCCAAAGATAAAAATGTAAAGATAGGAAGGGGCACCTGCACATAGCAACAATGTCCACAATAGCCGAACTATGGAAAGAGCCCAGATGCCCACTGACAGATGAATGAAAAAAGAAGATATGGTTTATATATGGAATATTACTCAGCAATTGAGAAAATGAAATCTTGTCATTTGCAATGACATAAGACGAAACAACATTAGAATTGGGATTCCAGAAGAAGAAGAAAGAGAGAGGGGAGCAGAAGGTATACTGGAGAGAATTATTGGGGAGAATTTCCCCAATATGGCAAAGGGAACGAGCATCAAAATTCAGGAGGTTCAGAGAACGCCCCTCAAAATCAATAAGAATAGGCCCACACCCCGACATGGATGGAACTAGAAAGTATTATACTAAGCGAAATAAGCCAATCACAGAAAGACAATTATCATATGATTTCACTCATATGTGGAATTTAAGAAACAAACCAGAGGAGCATAGGAAAAGGGAGGGGAAAATAAAACAAGATGAAATCAGAGAGGGAGACAAACCATAATGGACTCTAAATCATAGGAAACAAACTAAGGGTTGTTAGAGGGAGTAGGGGTGTAGGGATGGGGTAACTGGGTAATGGACATTAAGGAGGGCACAGGATGTAATGACCACTAGGTGTTACATAAGACTGATAAATCACTGAACTCTAAATCTGAAACTATTTGTTAGTTGAATTTTTTTAAAAAATAGTGGGAAAAAGATTTTTTTCCCTTCTTTCTGTATTTTCCAAATTCTTTATAATACTATATTTAAATTACTACTTAAAATAAGAAGCAACTGGAAAGTATAGCCATACTTCTGAGAGAGCAAATCACAATGATACACTTTGTTTTCAAAGCCATATTTATAAAAGATATCACCAATAAAGCAGCAAAATAGAGCATATAAAGACGATGGCTTTGAAAGTGAAAGGCTGAAAAACCCAATTGACCACAGCTGCTTTAAGGCACATAGACTCATCTGTAGAATGGAAATATAAACCAGTCCTATGATTACTGTGATGATGAAATAAATTTATTCAAGTAAAAATAAACTGGAAATAAATTTGGTATTGTTGCCTAGCCTTGATCAAGGTACACCCTTCCTCCTCTCCAGGTAAGTTGTCCTCTCTTTTCTTTTTTTCCCATATGTGAGCCTGTTATTTCTCTAGCCCAGTGGCCACAGGGCCCAAGAGACATCTCTCACATATTCAGATAATCTCCACCATACCAAAACTGCAAAGTGATCCATACATTAGCCAAGTTGAGGCTGTATCTGGGTATTCAACACTATCACTGCTTCTTCCTTTTTAACCCTAACCCACAGCAACAAGTGTTGAGAGGACCAGAACTCCCCTACCCTTCCCTGCACCCAGGCTGACTTAGATAAAAGATGAAGATACTTACACACATATACACACACACACACACACACACACAGAGCTCAAATATGGTCCACTTTAAAGCTTACAGATAAACTGTATTTACTCATTTGTTTTAGAGTCAAATACAAGTGATAAAAGTGAAGATTTGAGAAAACTCAAACGCAAGGCCAATTTCTTCCTCAAGGTATTTTGCTGAATTCTGAACTCAGCCAAAACTTCTAAAAAGCAGAGTGTAAGTTCTTAGACCACCCATACGCTCAATGAAAAGCAATGAAGGACCATGCCCTAGCAACAAAGAAAACAAAGGTAGAATAAATCTGACTAAAACTTCAAACCAGTCTTGACCGAAATAAGTTTGTATCTGGATGAAGTTGATAAGACCTCCATTCCATCTTTTGAATTTCACCTCTCTGGTGAATGATACTATTCTCTGAAGACTCTAAAGTTGATGGGCTGTGTGTACGTGTGTGAGTGTGCAACACGTGTATGTGTATGCTTTTAATATAAAACATTTGACATTTAAACAAAAATTACTAAGCGTAAAAAGAGAGAACCACTTGACTAACAACCAATAAAAGCAGACCCATAGGTGGGGCACCTGGGTGGCTTAGTCACTTAAGCAGTGAACTCTCAGTTTCAACTCAGGTCATGATCTCAGGGTCCTGGGATTGAGCCCCACATTGGCCTCTCAGCTCAGCGGGGAGTCTGCTTGTCTCCCTCTCTCTCTGTCCCACCCCCTGCTCATACTATCTCTAAAATAAGTAAATCTTACAAAAAAAAAAAAAAAACCCATACCCATAAGTGATCCAGATTTGGAAGTTAGCAGACAAGAACTTTAAATGATTGATATATTTTTAAAAAATAATGTAAAATACAGACAAAAAGACTGCTGGTGGATGGTAGAGGAGAGAGACAGAATGTGAAGAGAAAGAGAACAAACATACAGCACAGAGACATGTGGGGCAGTCAAAAGATCTAACACACATGCAGAGTTCCAAAAAAGGGAAGAGAAAAAAGGAAGCAATATCTGAGGAGATAATGATGAAGGATTTTCTAAAACTGATCCAAAGATCCACTGGAATAAAACATTTGACTCTGTTTGGGGCAGTTTTCAAGCCCTATCCCTCCCTTTTACCTTCTTGACCCATTTATGGGCAAGTAGTAGGAATCCTTCTTTGACACGAGCAAGATGTCCAAACCACGCTAGTCCTGACTCATGTGTAACCACTCTCACCCCATCCTTGCCCTCTTTCCACTAAAAGAGCTAAAGCCAGTGTCTCTTCCTTGCTCTCTCCGGCCTGGGATTTTGAGACTTTGGACCTGCCTGGGAGCCTGTCTGTCCTGCTGTCCTCCAGAAAGCCTCATTATGTAAATAATATTCTTTTTCTACCCTTATTGTTCATGCACATAAAATCAGTCTCAACATCAGAATGAAATTTTTGGTGGTTGGGATTGATCTTGCCCCCTACAGGGCAATCATAACAAAATTAGTGCTGTGAGCAAGATGTTAAGCCGACTGCTGGCATTGGGGGGAGGGGTCTTTCTTCTCTTGTTTTAGCTTGCTAACTGGCTCTGCTGATCCCTAGTGAGCATGCACTTTAAGCTGCTGCCTGCTGGAGAACCTGCACTTAGAGTTCTGTTGTGCTGTTTTGTACTACATTTTCCAAAACCTACTAACTTTCTGTTAGAGATATAACTGACCTAAGTTGGAAGTTTCAGTTATTGACATCTAGAGACAGGAGTATGGGAGTGGGTCCCTCCTGAAAGTACCCCTGTGTCATGTGTCTTGACCAGGACCTATCACTGTGTCTCACACTGAACTGTGTGTCTGAATTCCAGCATAAGCCATGATTAAGACTAGATTTAGGAAAATGACTCTTACCCTGTAACCAACAGTTGTGTATCTCAAACACGTGTTGGTCACTATTCTATAGAACAGTCAGAGAAAAAACTGATACCCTGTGTAGCACACAGCCAATATCATCACTTGTGATGAGAAGATGTAATCACCAGGTAACATGCTAAGGTCCACTCTTCTAAGAGCATATGGCTCATTAGCACCCTCTGTCTTTAACACTTCTGCTTCTGCTGCTGCCAGCTAGGCCTCTGTTTTCAAAAAAAAGATCCTGGTCCTCAGATTTATAGAGAAAAACACTCATAGGACCCCTGTGGGCAGCCAAAGAATTAATTTATACCTGAGCTACAACCAATATCCTTTTTTTTTTCTTTTTTTTTAAGATTTTATTTATTTATTTGACAGACAGAGATCACAAGTAGGCAGAGAGGCAGGCAGAGAGAGAGGGGAGGAAACAGGCTCCCTGCTGAGCAGAGAGCCTTATGTGGGGCTGGATCCCAGGACCCTGGGATCATGACCTGAGCTGAAGGTGAAGGCTTTAACCCACTGAGCCACTCAGGCACCCCTACACCCAATATCCTTACACCCAATCAAACTACCATTGCCATGGGACAGGCCCCTAATCCTGATGATTACAGATTTAAGAATCTCCTGAAAAATGAGCTGCCTGGGTGGTTCAGTCAGTTAAGTGTCTGACTCTTGGTTTCAACTCAGGTCAGGATCTCATGGGTCGTGGGAGCAATCAGGCTCTGCACTCAGTGGGGAGTCTGCTTGAAGACTCTCTCATTCTGTCGCATGCACACACTCTGAAACAAAACAAACAAACAAACAACAAAAAAAAAAAAACAAAGAAAGAATCCCTTGAAAAAGACAGTTACAAATACAAGCATAGTAGAGAGAACCCCTACACCAGCAATATATTGAGGAAACACAAACATACATGGTTACAGAGGGCAGAAACAAAAATCCAGAACAGAAGTTTACAATTTAATCCAAATGGAAATCTAAAATTTACAAAAAGAAATTATACAACAAAAAGAAAAAGGAGTCCCAACTGGCTTTTGTGCTTCTACAATACAGGTTCTGAATTAACATTAATATCTGTGGAAATAGGGGTGCCTGTGTGGCTCAGTTAGTTAAGGGTCTGCCTTTGGCTCAGGTCACCATCTCACAGTCCTGGGATAGAGCCCCACATCAGACTCCCTGCTCAATGGGGAGTTTGCTTCTCCCTCTCCTTCTGCCACACCCCCTGCTTGTGCTCGCTCTCTCTTGCTCTCTCTCAAATAAACGAAATCTTTTAAAAATAAATAAATAAATAAAATAAATACACTCCTAGAGGACTTATGAAAAATAAAATAGAAGATGACAAAGGGACAATCAGGTATGCTTCCCTCCCTGATATTGCCAATAGCTATTTATGCTCTCAGCAAATACAACATTAAACAACCCCAGTATTTTCAGGCCTTTGGGGGGTTCTAGAAGCAACACACTTCTCACTAACTAATTTTACTTCAGCCCACTTACACTATTGATCACAAATTGGCTCACTTTGAAAAGAGCTCCATATAACAAAAAGTTCTAGAATCTGTCCAAATTCCAATACGACAGAGCCAGCTCACTGTAGAAGTGTATTAGTTTTCTGCTGCTGCTCTAACAAATTACCATAAACTTCACAGCTTAAAATAACACAAATTTATTATCTTACAATTCCATAAGTAGAAGCCCAACACAATGCTCACTAGTCTAAAATCAAGCTGTCGGTATAGCTACAATTCCTTTCTGGAGGCTCTGGGAAGTATTAACGTACTTGTCTTTTGCAGCTTCTGGAAGCTTCCTACCTTCCTTAGTTCATAGAACCTTTCACTGTCGAGAGAGAGAAGATTGTGGAGGAGTGGGGAACCCTGTTTTAACCAGTCCCCTGATTTTAGCTGGATATCTACCAAGCCAGACTGAACACCCACAAAATCAGCCTGAAATGTAAGATTATACATCTGGATCCCCACATGTACAGAGGATCTTCAGTCAAAAGGTACAAAGGATGGAGTTGTGATTGCACAGATACCAGAGGATAAACAGAAGGAGGGGGGAGCCACCAGAAGCTATCCACTTGAAAGTAAAATAATATCCCAATGCAAAAGCATCCTGTACGTGGGGACCAGGCATAACTTGCAAAGTGGAGGTGGTGGGAAGGGAAGTGCCCAATAACAGCGCTAAACAGAATCCAGGAGCTTAAGGGGCAAATACCAGGATCTGGGTGGCCAGACCTGTGCTTGTGGACCTGGGGGGCTGGCCAAATCCGTCAGGGGCAGCAACCCAGACTGGGATCACTCGCGATTTTGGAGACACAGGTGGCAGAGACAAGTGGGGACATAATCGGCTACTGAGAAGAACGCTGGGGGCATGCACTGCCTATTGGACGCTATGCTTTTCAGTGGCACTTACAGAGGGGGAGACTATGTGTTCTGGTGGGTTCAGAGAGGAGCAAACTGTGGCTTCTCTCCTCTGGGATGGAGGTCTGGATGCAGACATTTTCCTTTGCCTTGACCCTCTGAAAAGGCACAAAAAGCTACCAGAGAACAAAAGCCACCAGAGAACAAAAGCCCCCAAAAAACAAGTTTCAAAGGAGCCAGCCCTTTCATAGGGGACAGGGCAACTCCACCTAAGCAGTGTTCCTGAAATACAATGAAGCAGTCCCCTCCCCCAGAAGACAAGCTGGAAGAACAAGAAGATGACAACCCGAGGGTCCCCATAAAACTAAACCCCCCCCCAAAAAAAATAAAACTAAACCCCAACACCAGGGGGAAAATAGTATATTAAACTCCTGGTGTTGCCTCATGACCTGTGTATTTCGTAGATACAACTTAATCTTTCTCATGTTCCTTCTCTGTTTTTTTCTTTTTACCTACTTAGCATTTCAACTAGAGGCTTACTATAACATATTCCATAGTAACTTTTTAACTTCTACTGTTTCACACATACACTTTTTTTCTCATTTCCTTTTATATATAAAAAGATATAGATATAGATATATATACAGATATAACCTTCAATGTAGTCCTTTTTTCTCTGATCAATAATAATATATTATATACTATTATATATGTTATATATATTATACAATATATATATACCACTTTTGATATCCCTTTAACTCTGGGAAGTAGTGTTCTGTAACAAAGAGAACAAAATACACCAAGGAAGAATGGAAACACCCTACCTCGACCACATTAAGAGATTATACACCCCCTACCCTTAGGACCCCTCTTTTCCATTTTATTTTTTATTTTTACATATTTTATTAACTTTATAAATATTATTCTTGGGTTTCACTTTGGCTGGGTTTTCTTGGTGGTGGCTTCCAATTGCTCCTAACTTTCCCAGGGTGCACCGTGCCTGGATTGTGGATGATAATTTCAACTTTGTACATTCCCTCAATCACCCCTCAACAGAATGACTAGGAGGGAGAACTCCAAAGAAAGAACCAGAGACAATGACCTCTCCCACAGACCTAATGGATATGGATATAAGCAAGATGTCAGAAATAGACATTGGGGTAACAGTCATGAAGACAATAGTTAGGCTGGAGAAAACTATTAATAGCAACACAGACTGTCTAATATTAGAAATGAGAACAAGCAGACCAAACTGAAAAATCTTATAAATGAGATTCAACATAAGATACATACTCTAACAGGTAGGGTAAATGACACAGAAGAATGAATTAGTGATCTAGAAATCAAACTGATAGAAAGGAAGGAACAGGAGGATGTCTGGAACAACATCTTAAAATCCATGGAAACAGTATTAGAGAAATAAACGAGGCCATGAAAGGTTCCAATGTCAGAATTATTGGGATCCCTGAGGGGGTGGAGACAGAGAGAGGACTAGAAGATATATTTGACCAAATCGTAGCTGAGAATTTCCTTAATCTGGGGAAATTAAAGAAGCATTCGTGTCCTAGAGGCAGAGAGGACACCCCCCAAGATCAATGAGGGCAGACCAATGCTCAGGCATGTAACAGTAAAACTCACAAATCATAGAACCAAGGAAACCATTTTATGGGCAGTTAGGGAGAAGAGATTCCTTAAATACAGAGGGAGGAACATCGGAATAATGTCGGACCTATCCACAGACCTGGCAAGCCAGAAAGGGCTAGCAAGACATATTAAGGGGACTAAATGAGAAGAACATGCAGGCAAGAAGACTTTATCCAGCAAGGCTGCCATTCAGAATAGGTGGAGAGGTAAGAACTTCTAGAACAGCAGAAACTAAAAGATTATGTGACCACTAAGCCGGCCCTGCAAGAAATATTAAGGCTGGGGGGAGGTTCTATAAAAGGAGAAAGAACCCAAGAGTGATTATAGAACAGGGATACACATGGCCAATCTATAGAAACAAGGATTCACAGGCAACAGGAGGACAATAAAATCTTATCTGTCAATAATCGCTCTCAAGGTGAAGGGCCTAAATGCTCCCAAGAAACGGCACAGGGTTGCAGATTGGATAAAAAGACAGGACCCATCCATACGCTCTCTACAAGAGACTCATTTTGAACCTAAAGATACATCCAGACTGAAAGTGAAGAGATGGAGGGCCATTTTTCATGCCAACGGACAGCAAACGAAAGCCAGGGTAGCAATTCTCATATCAGACAAATTAGATTTTAAGCTAAAGACTGTAGTTAGAGATACAGAAGGACACTATATCATTCTTAAAGTGTCTACCCAGCAAGCGGATCTAACAATTCTAAATATCTATGCCCCCAACATGGGAGTAGCCAACCATATAAGCCAACCATTTACCAAAATAAAGTATCATATTGATAATACTATGATAATAGTAGGAGACCTCAACACTCCACTCTCAGGAATAGACAGATCATCTAAGCAGAAAATCAACAAAGAAACAAGAGCTTTGAAAGACACTCTGGACCAGATGGACCTCATGGATATATACAGAACATCCCACCCTAAAACAACAGAATACTCATTCTTCTCGAGCACACATCACAAACCAGGTGTCAACTGATACCAAAAGATCGAGATTATTCCCTGCATATTCTCAGATCACAAAGCTTTGAAACTGGAACTCAGTTGGGGAGGGTATGTGCTACGGTGAGTGCTGTGAAATTTGTAAGACTGATGAATCACAGACCTGTACCCCTGAAACAAATAATACATTATATGTTTAAAAAAAAAAAAAAACACTTAAAAGAAAGAAAGAAAGAAACTAACTAACTCAATCACAAGAAAAAATTGGGAAAAATCCAAACACCTGGAAGCTAAAGACCATCCTGCTCAAGAATGTTTGTGTTAATCAGGAAATCAGAGAAGAACTTAAACAATTCATGGAAACCAATGAGAATGAAAACACATCAGTTCAAAATCTATGGGATACTGCAAAGGCATCCTATGGGGAAAATACATAGCCATCCAAGTCTCACTCAAAAAAAAGAGAAAAATCCCGCATCCACCAACTAACTTTACACCTTAAAGAACTTGAGAAAAACAAACAAACAAACAAATGAAGCTGAAGCCACACACGAGAAGGGAAATAATTAAGATTGGAGCAGAGATCGAGGAAGTAGAAACCCAAAACACAGTAGAGCAGAGCGATCAATCTAGAAGCTGGTTCTTTGAAAGAATTAATAAGATTGATAAATCACTGGCCAGACTTATCCTAAAGAAAAAAGACTCAAATTAATAAAATTATGAAAGGAGAGAGAGATCACAACGCAAAGGAAATAGAAACAATTATCAGAAATTATTATCAACAACTATATGTCAATAAATTAAGCAACCTGGAAGAAATGGATGCCTTCCTGGAAACCTATAAACTACCAAGACTGAAAAAGGAAGAAACTGACAACCTGAATAGACCTATAACCAGTAACAAGACTGAAGCAGTGATCAAAAACCTCCCAAAAAACAAGAGTCCAGGACCTGATGGGTTCCCTGGGCAATTCTGCCAAACATTCAAAGAAAAAAATAATACGTATTCTCCTGAAAATATTTCAAAAAATAGAAGCAGAAAGAAAACTTCCAGACTCATTCTATGAGGCCAGCATTACCTTGATCCCCAAACCAGGCAAAGATCCCATCAAAAAGGAGAATTTCAGACCACTATTTCTGATAAATGCAGATGCCAAAATTCTCAAGATCCTAACTAACAGCATTCAATAGTACATTGAAAGGATTATCCATCACGACCAGGTGGATGGTTCAATATTCACAAATCAATCAATGTGATAGAACACATTAATAAGAGGAGAGAGAAGAACCACATGGTCTTCTCAGCTGATGCAGAAAAAGCATTTTGACAAAATGCAGCATCCTTTCCTAATTAAAATTCTCCATGGTGTAGGGATAGAGGGAACATTCCTCAATTTCATAAAAACCA
Source organism: Mustela erminea (assembly GCF_009829155.1). NCBI lineage: Eukaryota > Metazoa > Chordata > Mammalia > Carnivora > Mustelidae > Mustela > Mustela erminea. Next base: position 63,364,126 of record NC_045627.1, read on the forward strand.
TCCATAAAAACCCCACAGCAAATATCATTCTCAATGGGAAAAAGCTGAGAGCCTTTCCCTTAAGATCAGGAACACGACAAGGATGCCCAACTCTCACCACTATTGTTCAACATAGTACTAGAAGTCCCAGCAACAGTAATCAGACAACAAAAAGAAATAAAAAGTATTCAAATTGGCAAAGAAGTCATCAAACTCTCTCTCTTCGTAGATGACATGAATACTCTATGTGGAAAAGCCAAAAGTCTTCATCCCCAAATTACTTGAACTCATACAGCAATTCACTAATGTGGCAGGATACAAAATCAAAGCACAGATACCAGCTGCATTCCTAATCACTAACAATTAACTATAGGAAGAAAAATTAGGGAATTGATTCCATTTACAATAGCACCAAAACCCATAAGATACCTTGGAATAAACCTACCAAAAGAGGTGAAGGATCTATACTCTAGAAACTACAAAACACTTATGAAATAAATTGAAGAAGGCACAAAAAGGTGGAAAAACATTCCATGCTCATGGATCGTAGGAATAAACATTGTTAAACACCATTTCAACACCATCCCAATCAAAATACCAATGGCATTTTTCAAAATGCTGGAACAAATGCATGGAACCAGAAAAGACTCTGAATCGCCAAGGAAATGTTGAGAAAGAAAAACAAAGCTGGGGGCATCGTGATGCCTGATTCCAAGCTATACTACAAAGCTGTGATCACCAACACAGCATGGTTTTGGCACAAAAACAGATCAATGGAACAAACAGAGAGCCCAAATATGGACCCTCAGCTCTATGGTCAACTAATCTTTGACAAAGCAGGGGAAAATATCCAATGGAGAAAAGACAGTCTCTTCAATAAAGGGTGCTGGGAAAATTGGACAGCTATATACAGAAGAATGAAACGCGACCATTCATTTACACCATACACAAAGATAAACTATGAATGGATGAAAGACCTCAGTGTGAGACAGGGATCCATCAAAGTCCTGCAGGAGAACATGGGCAGTAAACTCTTCGACATCGGTCACAGCAACTTCTTTCAAGACACATCTCCAAAGGCAAGGGAAAACAGCGAAAATGACCTTTTGGGACTTCATCAAGATAAAAAGCTTCTGCACAGCAAAGGAAACAGTCAACAAAACAAAGAGCCAACCCACGGGATGGGAGAAGATATTTGCAAATGACACTGTAGACAAAGGGCTGATATCTAAAGTCTATAAAGAACTTCTCAAACTCAACAACCAAAAAACAAATAATCAAGTCCAAAAAATGGGCGGAAGACATGAGAAGACACTTCTCCAAAGAAGACATACAAATGGCCAACAGACACTTGAAAAAGTATTCATCATTAGCCATCAGGGAAATTCAAATCAAAACCACACTGAGATACCACCTCACACCAATCAGAATAACAAAAATCGACAAGGCAAGACACAACAAATATCAGAAAAGCTGTGGAGAAAGGGGAATCCTCTTACACTGTTGGTGGGAATGCAAGGTGGTACAGCCACTTTGGAAAACAGTGCGGAGGTTCCACAAAATGTTAAAAGTAGAGCTACCCTATGACCCAGCAGTTGCACTACCGGGTATTTACCCTGAAGATACAGATGTAGTGAGAAGAAGGGCCATATGCACCCCAATGTTCATAGCAGCAATGTCCACGATAGCCAAACTGTGGAAAGAGCTGAGATGCCCTTCAGCAGACAAATGAATAAAGATGATGTTGTCCATATATACGATGGAATATTCCTCAGCCATTAGAAAGGATGAATATCCAACTTTTGCATCAACATGGACAGAACTGGAGGATATTATGCTAAGTGAAGTAAGAAGAGAAAGTCAATTATCATATGGTTTCACTTATTCGTGGACCATAAGGAATAGCACGGAGGACATTAGGAGAAGGAAGGGGAAAATGAAGGGGTGGAATCAGAAGGGGAGACAAACCCTGAGAGGCTACAGACTCTGTGAAACAAACTGGGTGTTTTAGAGGAAAGGGGGTGGAGGATGAGTTAGCCCAGTGATGGGTATTAAGGAGGGCACATACTGCATGGAGCACTGGGTGTCACACATAAACAATGAATCATGGAACACTACATCAAAAACTAATGATGTATTGTATGGTGATTAACATAGCATAATTTTTTTAAAGAGATGAAGAGCCATTCCATATCTTCAAAACCAGCAATTCTGCATCTTTTTGACCTTCTTCCACAATTAAATCTCTTCCTCATTACAGCCAAGAAAGGTCCTCTGTGTTTAAGGACTCCTATAATTAGACTAGACACCACCAGATAATCCAAGACAATATCCCTACATCATAAGTCTTTACCTGAATTATATATGCAAAGTCCCTTTTGCCATGTAAATTATTCCAGAGATCATGACATGGACATCTTTGGAGCCATAATTCTGCCTACCACAGAAATGCTTTAGCAACCTCCTCTCATATATCTTAGACCTCAGGATCACCCCTGATGACCACGAATTGTCTGTGGGTTTTCAATGTAAGAAACTGCTCTCCTCAACCCCACACTACATGCTAATAGAGAGAGGCAATTATTGGCTCATTACTGGGATCTCCTGGAAACAGAGGGTCTCATAGACTGACCCAGTTATTCTACACACTCAGCTGCTCATTATGCATTGGGTCATGGAAGCAGCCCCCACAAATTCAGCATGGCCACTGAGGCGCCCTTACTAAAACGGAAACAGTACCTTTAAGTTAGAACCAAACCTGGACCCTCTGGCATTCCTCATTTGCCAAAGGGGGTAGTCTCTCTTATTATCAGTCCCTTGACAAATGCAACATTGCCAGAGAAGTCCACTTATCTCTCAGATGCCTGGGGAGCCCCTTTGGATCATCTGAGTGAACAGCAAAGGGCACTCATATACTTTATAGACAGCAGTACCACCATCACACATGATGGAGTTTAATGGTCAACTACTGCTTTTCATTAGGCACATCTCTAAGAAAAAGGACAGAACTCAAAGGTCAGCAAAACTGGCCAAACTTCAGGCAGTCTTCTTAGCCCTGGATGCCCTATTCACAATCTGCCCCCTTTACACATTTTTATAGACTCCAACAATTTCTTATCCAAGGTTGCCCCATTTGAGGCAAAAAACTCTCAGAATGTCATGCCTTACTGATGTCCAAAATATACATTAAGATCACCCATATCTCTTCACATCCTAATGCTACACTACAAGAAATAAGACATTTCTTATTGCCTTTGGTGTTCCAAACATTATTTATAGTGACCAGGACACACATTTCAATTATCAAAATACATAATACTGGTCTCTTGAACAAGGCATTCAATTGAACTGTAACTCCCTTAGCAGCTTCAGGCTGCAGGCCTCGAAAATGCCACATGGCTTAGACAAGTTCAAATTCAATTCAATAAAACATGGAACATCTCAGTTGTCAAATATCAGAGTTGAATTATAATAAAAAGGTTTGACTCCCATTTTTTTAAAGATTTTATTTATTTATTTAACAGACAGAGATCACAAGTATGCAGAGAGGCAGGCAGAGAGAGAGGGGGAAGCAGGCTCCATGCTGAGCAGAGAGCCCAATGCGGGGCTCGATCCCAGGACCCTGGGATCATGACCTCAGCCAAAGGCAAAGGCTTAACCCACTGAGCCACCCAGGCACCCCTTGACTCCCATTTTTTATGTCTGACTACTGACAGCTTTCAAACCCCTTATCTGAGAAAGCTGATAATCATGTTCATGAACTCCCTCCTTTGGTACAAATGGAAATTTAAAATGTACAAGCCCTAGCCAACATATAAAAATCCTCACTGTGGCCCAATCCCTAATGACAGTAATAGCCAAAGCCAGTTACCTCTTCTGGTTCTTGCAAGTCATTTTTGGACCTATTACAAACCTAGCTCTACTCTCCTGAAAAGGCTCATACACATCCCAAATAAAATCCTAGCCAGTTTTTAAAAATATGTAATAGAAAAACTGATTCTAAAATGTGTAACAAATTGCAAAGAACCAAGAACAGCCAAGGCAATCATTTTTTAATTTTTTATTTAAATTCAATTTAGTGGGGCACCTGGATGGTTCACTTGGTTAAGCGTCCAACTCTGGGTTTCAGCTCATGATCAAGCCCTGCATTGGGCTATGCATTCAGTGTGGAGCCTGCTTGAGATTCTTTGCCCCTGCTTACCCTTCTCCTTCTGCTCCTGCCCTTGCTTACGTGCTCTCTAAAATAAGTAAATAAAAATCTTTAAATATAAATAAATTCAATGTAGTTAACATATAGTATATTATTAGTATCAAGGGTAGAATTAAGTGATTCATCAGTTGCATACAACACCCAGCGCTCATTACATCAATTGCCCTCCTTAATGCTTGTCACCCAGTTATCCCAACCCTCCACCCACCTCCCCACCAGCAACCCTGTTTGTTCCCTATAGTCAAGAGTCTCTTATGGTTTGCCTCCCTCTCTGTTTTTTTTTGTTTTTGTTTTTGTTTTTGTTTTAGGTTTTATTTACTTATTTGACAGAGAGAGACACGGCGGAGAGGGAACATAAGCAGGGGTAGTAGAAGAGGGAGAAGCAGGCTTTCCATGAGCAGGGAGCCCTATGTAGGGCTCAATCCCAGGATCCTGGGATCATGACTTGAGCAGAAGGCAGGCGTCCAGTGACTGAGCCACCCAAAAGGTGCCCCCCCCTTTTTTATCTTATTTAATTTTTCCTTCCTTTCTCCTATGTTCATATGTTTTGTCTCTCAAATTACACATATGAGTGAAATCATATGGTATTTGTCTTTCTCTGACTGACTTATTTCATTTAGCATAATACCCACTAGTTCCATCCACACTACTGCAAATGACAAGATTTCATTCTTTTTGACAGCTGAATAATATTCCATTGTGTACATATACCACATCTTCTTTATCCATTCAACTGTCTATGGACATCTTTCCATATTTTAGTTATTGTGGACATTGCAACTTAAACATTGGGGTCCATGTGCCCCTTTGAACTATATTTTTGTACCCCTTGGATAAATACCTGGTAGTGCAATTGCTAGGTCATAAGATAGTTCTATTTTTAACTTTTTGAGGAACATCCAATCTTGAAAAGGCAATCAGGAAAAGAAAAGAAAGTGACTGAATTACGAAGTAAGAAGGCCTAATATAAAATCCTAGGAATTAACACATTGATGAAAGGATAAACAAAAACTAATGTAACAATACATGCTACAATGTGGATAAAAGCAGAAAACATTATGCTATGTGAAAGAAGTCAGGCACAAAAAGGTAACATGGCCTATAATTGAATTTATATAAAATATCTAGACTGCACCCATAGAGTAAATCCATAGGGACAGAAAGCATAGTGGTGATTATCAGGAGCTGGGGAAAGGAATATGGGAAATATCTGCTTCATGGGTACAGGGAGTGACAAAAATGCTTTGGAACAAGACAGGGATGATGGTTGCACATTGTTGACTTTAAATTGGCTGATTTTATATTATGTGAATGGCTTCTTAACTTTAAAAACTATGAGAGGGGCGCCTGGGTGGCTCAGTGGGTTAAGCCTCAGCCTTCAGCTCAGGTCATGATCCCAGGGTCCTGGGATCCAGCCCCGCATCGGGCTCTCAGCTCCGCAGGGAGCCTGCCTCCTCTCTCTCTGCCTGCCTCTCTGTCTAACTGTGATCTCTGTCTGTCAAATAAATAAATAAAATCTTAAAAAAAAAAAAACTATGATAAATTGGGCACCTGGATGACACAGTAGTTTAAGCATCCAACTCTTGATTTTGGCTCTGGTCATGATCCCAGGGTGGTGAGATCGAGCAGAGCCCGCTTAAGATTGTCTTTCTCCCTCTCCCTCTGTCCCCTCCCCCAACCCACACGTGTGTGTACTCACGTGTACACATTCTTGCACACGTATGCACACCTCTCTCTTTAAAAAAGTAATTTAAAAATTATGAAAAATGGTTTTCAACTAGAAAGAGTAGCTAGCCATGAAATCAAAAAGTTGAGCAGCATGCATAAAAAAATTTTTTTTAATGTTTCAACACTATTAAAACGGAATAGAGAGCCCAGAAACACAACCCATATATGTGGCCACCTAATTCAAGAAAAAAAGATGATAGTCCACCCAGGAAAAGTGAATTGGATATCCATATAGAAATAAAAGTAACCTTGACTTCTAACACCCAAAATCAATTCCAGATTGATTTTATGGAATACAGACCTAATTGTGAAAAGTAAAACAATAAAGCTTTCAGGAAAAAGAACACAGGAAAAACATCTTCACAATCTTGGAGTAGACAGAGATTTTTAAATAAGACAGAACTGTTAACCAAAAAGAAGAAATGGTAAACTAGACTATATTAGGAGTGAGACCATTTGCTGATTAATAGACATCATTAATATTGCAAGGACACCAAGAAAAGAAAGTACTCTTACAAATAAAAAACAAAACCCAATTTTAAAATGAACAAGAAACATTTTAAAAAACATATGAAAATTGGGGCGCCTGGGTGGCTCAGTGGGTTAAGCCGCTGCCTTCGGCTCAGGTCATGATCTCAGGGTCCTGGGATCGAGTCCCGCATCGGGCTCTCTGCTCAGCGGGAAGCCTGCTTCCTCCTCTCTCTCTCTGCCTGCCTCTCTGACTACTTGTAATCTCTCTCTGTCAAATAAATGAATACCCAACTTTTGTAGCAACATGGACGGGACTGGAAGAGATTATGCTGAGTGAAATAAGTCAAGCAGAGAGAGTCAATTATCATATAGTTTCACTTATTTGTGGAGCATAACAAATAGCATGGAGGACATGGGGACTTAGAGTGGAGAAGGGAGTTGGGGGAAATTGGAAGGGGAGGTGAACCATGAGAGACTATGGACTCTGAAAAACAATCTGAGGGTTTTGAAGGGACGGGGGGTGGGAGGTTGGGGTACCAGGTGGTGGGTATTATAGAGGGCACGGATTGCATGGAGCACGGGGTGTGGTGCAAAAATAATGAATACTGTTATGCTGGAAATTAAAAATAAAATAAAATAAAATAAAATAATAAATAAATAAATAAATAAATAAATAGAATCTTTTAAAAAAATAATAATAAATAAATAAAAAAAACATATGAAAATCAATGTAATAAACCACACATACAGAATAAAGAACAGTAACCACATGACCACCTCAGTAAATACAGAGAAAACATGACAAATTCCAACACTCTTTCATAATAAAAGCACTCAACAAACTAGTAATAGCAGGGGACTCACTCAACACAATAAAGGGCATATACATGAAACCCACCACTAACATAATAGTTAATGGTGAGTCGGAAAGCTTTCTCCCTAAAATCAGAAACAAGACAAAGATAGCTTCTCTTATCCTTTCTATTCAACATTTTCCTGGAGGTTTTAACCTAAACAGAGCAATTAAGCAAAAAAAGGAATTTAAAAGCATCCAGGTCAGAATAGAAGAAGTAAAATGATCTCTATTCATGACGACATTAACATATATATGTAAATATATCTTATACATATAAAATACTAAGAAATCCACCAAAAAAACAATTAGAATTAATAAACAAGCCCAAAATGTTGCAGGACAAAAGATCTATGCAAAAAAAATTGTAATTCTATACACTTACAATGAGCCCCTAAAAATGAAATAAAGAAAACAATTCCATCTACAGTAGCATTAACATGAACAAAATACCTAGGAATAAATTTAACAAAAGAAGTATAAAACCTGTACATTGGAAACTACAAAACACTGTTGAAGGAAACTGTAGAAATCCTAAATAAATTGAATTCCAATGTTCATGGATTGAAAAACTTCATACTATTAAGTTGGTAATACTCTCAAAACTGATCTACAGATTCAACACAACCCATATCAAAATCCCAGCTGTCTTTTTTTTTAGTACTTGACAAGCAATGGTGACCACCTGGAGTGGCCAAAACAACCTAGAAAAAGAATAAAGTTGGAGGACTGATGCTTCTAGACATCAAAATTTAATGCAAACCTACAATAATCAAGAAAGTGTAATACTGGCACAAAACAGAACCAAGAGTCCAAAAATAAACCTTTACATATATAGTCTACTGATTTTCAATAATGGGTCAAAGTCTTTTCAACAAATGTTGGGACAACTGGATATCCATATGCAAAAGAACAAAGCTGGGCCCTTACCTGATGCCATAAACAAAAATCATCTCAAAAAGGGTCAAATGCCTAAATGTAAGAGCAGTTTTGAAACTATAAAATTCTTATCAGTAAACATGAGTGGAAATCATTGTAACTTTGAATTAGGCAATGGTTTCTTAGATAGGACACTAAAAGCCCAACTGACAAAAGAAAAATTAGATAAATCAGTTTTCATCAAAATAAAATACTCTGTGCTTCAAGGATACCATCAAGAAACTGAAAGACAACCCAGAGAATGGGAGAAAATATTACAAATAGTGTATCATATAAGGGACTTGTATCCAGAATGTATAAAGAAACTGGACAAAAATAAAAAGATAGACAACTCAATTAAAAATTGGCCAGAGAATTTAAATAGACATTTCTCCAAAGAATACATACAACTGGCCAATAAAGCATGAAAAGATGCACAACATCATTAGTCAATAAGAAAATGTAAATCAAAACCCAATGAAATACCACTTCACACCCACAAGACAGCTATAATGAAAAAAGACAGACAATAACAAATTATGGTGAGGATATGAAGAAACTGGAACACTTAGATGTTCTTGGTAGGATTGTAAAATGATTCACCTGTTTTGGGAAACAGTTTGGCAGTCCTCAAAATATTAAACATAAAGTTACCATATGACCCAACAATTCTATTCATAGGTATATACCCAAGAGAATTAAAAACATACATCCATACAAAAACTTGCACATGAATGTTCATAGCATCATTATTCATACTAGACAAACTGAAATCAATCCAAATGCCCAACCACTGACAAATAAACAAAATGTGTTTTATCCAATACAATGGAATATTATCTGGCCATAAAGAGGAATGAAGTAATGATACATGTCACAACTTGGATGAACTTTGAAAATATTATGGTAAGTAAAAGAAGCCAGACACAAAAGATCCCATATTATGATTCCACCTATATGAAATGTTCAGAAAACACAAATCCACAGAGACAGAAAGTAGATTAGTGTTTGCCAGGGGCTAGGAGCAGAAGGAATGGAGACCATAATTGTTAATGGATATAGGTTGGTTTTTTTGGTGTGGGGGTAATGAAAGGTAGTGAAATTAGGTACTGATGATTATTACACAATTCTGTGAATATACTAATGACCACTGAATTGTTATTTTAACAGGTTGAGTTTTATGGCATGTGAATTATATCTCAAACTGCTATTTTAAAAATGAACAAAATACTTGAGGGATGCCTGGGTGGCTCAGTTGGTTAAGCAACTACCTTTGGCTCAGGTCATGATTCTGGAGTCCTGGGATCCAGTCCTGCATAGGGCTTCCTGCTCAGCAGTGAGTCTTCTTCTCCCTCTGACCCACTCCCCTCTCATGCTCTCTCTCTCACTCGCTGTCTCTCTCTCAGGTAAATAAATAAAATCTTACTAAAAAATGAACAAAACATTTGAAAAGACACCTCACAAAAGAGTACATCTAAATGGACAACACCTGAAAAGATGCTCAACTTTATCAGTCATCAAGGATATGTGATTTAAAACCATAATGAGGGCACCTGGCTCAGTGAGTTAAGCTGCTGCCTTCGGCTCAGGTCATGATCTCAGGGTCCTGGGATCGAGTCCCACATCGGGCTCTCTGCTCAGCAGGGGCCTGCTTCCCTTCCTCTCTCTCTGCCTGCTTCTCTGCCTACTTGTGATCTCTGTCAAATAAATAAATAAAATCTTAAAAAAAATAAAACCATAATGAAATATCAGTACACATTGACTAGAATGACTAAAATGAAAAGAACAGAAAATACCAAATGTTGGTGAGGATACAGAGTAAGAGTCAGCAAACTAGGACCCACCACCTATTTTTGAAATAAAGTTCTATTGGAAAGGGTCCATACTCTTTCATTTATGTGATGTCTATGGCTTCTTCTGTGCTACAATGACAGAGCTGAGTATTTTCCCCAAGTCCTTATGTCCTATAAAGCCTAATATATACACTAATATATATACTATCTGACTCTTTCATATCTGGCACCCAGCCCTTGATGCAGAGCAACCAGAACTCTCATACATTGCTACTGGGAGTGTAAATCAGTACAATCACTCTGGAAAACTACTCCGCATTATCTACTAAAACTAAACATTTGCATACTCTATAAAGTTTATGTATTAGTTTCCTGTAGCTGCTGTCACAAATTACAAGGTTAAAAATAACCTTGATGGTTAGCTTAAAACAGAAATTAATCCTCTCAAAGTTCTGGGGCTCAGAAGTCCAAAATCAAGGTGTCATTTACCACAACCATAAGAATCAAAGTATTAAAAAAAATTTCTTTTGAATGATACTGTCATTACAATTAGTACCCAAATGAGCAAAATAGCATAAACATAATTTATATAGATATTAAGCATAAGAAAATTTTTTGACATCATAAATCTTACTGAGATGAAATGTGGTTTTTACTTTATAAATCTATTGATAGTATTAGTCAATGTACAAAATCAATCACTTCCCTTTTTAAATTTTATTTTTAAATATAAGCTCTGAGTGAAAAAAGTCAGTCAGAGAAAGACAATTATCATATGATCTCACTGATATGAAGAATTTGAGAAACAAGACAGAGGATCATAGGAGAAGGGAGGGAAAATTGAAAGGAGATGAAACCAGAGAGGGAGACTCTTAATCTCAGGAAACAAACTGAGGGCTGCTGGAGGGAAGGAGGGTAGGAGGGCTAGGTGATGGACATTCGGGGAGGTATGTGCTATGGTGAGTGCTGTGAATTATGTAAGACTGATGAATCACAGACCTGTACCCCTGAAACAAATAATACATTATATGATAATTTTAAAAAATACATAAACTCTGAGAAAGTTTGTTTACATAAATAAGTAAATAGAAATAATAACCATTTTATTATAGCAACATCACATAACTCTTTGCTTTCCTCTAGAGTTATATGCCAAATCTCAGTGATCTCTTATTAAAAATTACTTTTATCTATCAATTAACAACTACAGTAGGCACTCCTTCAGTTTTGTAGAAAGAAGTGGAAACCACCTAAATTGTTTAAGTATTTGTAGTACAATGATTTGAGTCATTCACGTTCTTAAGATTGCACTAATTTTCCTTCTAGGCACCATAGTAAGATTAGGAATGGATGAGAAATACGAAAAGGAAACCAATTATATTGAACTATACTTATCAAAACACGTTTTAAATTACTGACATACTATTAAATGTTTCAATGTTAACACTGAATAAAAGATCAGGAGGCAAATCACATAACTCAAAGTTTCACAGTAGTGAGCAGGAGTATTTCTAAATATCCACAATGTGACCGTCAACACCTAAGATTTCTGTGGTCAAAGGTACAGGTACTGTTAATACTACATGATTTCCACTGATGACATTGTCGCAGGTACTGCTAATTACTTCTGTGGTTTACAATTTCATAGTTGATGAAAATGCAAAAGTTGGTTTACATGTTAAGCAAAATAAACATGTGATTTTCCTTCCATCCCAGTTCACGAATCACCAAAATTCTAGGGTTAAGAACGCCTGGTTTAATGGACGAAAAGAGGGAGTGATGAGGATAGGAAGAAAGAGAAGGAGTGACAAGTGAAGAGGGGAAAAAGAGAGGAGGGCAGGCAGGAGGAAAGGGAGAAGAGCAAGCAAGAAACCTAAGTATCTAAATCTCTACACTCAGACTAAGCAAGTAAGCTTGGATATTCACTCCCATTGTTATCGTTATGTCTAAAGAGATGTTATATATCAACATTTTATAACTAGGTTGTTCAGTGGAGTCCTACCCACTAATCTCCTCAGTTCCATAGTCACCCAACTGCAGCAACTTAAGAGTCCAAATACAACCAGTATTTCCCGCGGTCTTCCAGAACAGTGAGTATAAATCTCATCCCGTTACGGCCATAACCCAAATCTCGCGCCCTCAGTCCCCATCCCCCCTCACCTCCAGTTAACAGGGAGTCCGTATTTTCTCCGGACACCCCTTCCTCCATTCGTCCCTCTAAGAGTTCTCAAAAGCAGGCAGTGCTCACCTGTCTCCTGGCCACCACCTGTTGCTCCCCAATCTCCGCCCAGGGTCCCTCAGGCTCCGGTGGGGCGTCAGGCCCGGTGGGCTCCTCTAGCCACCAACCCTAGGGCTGTGGGCAGCCCTGCTGGCTGCAAAAAAATAATCTCCTCCTGGTTCCCTCTTTTTTTCTGGAAACAGAGCTTTCCCGCGTTTGCCAGTCTGAGTTTTTCCGCTTATCGCCAGTCCTCCGCCCCCACAGGGCACACGACGATTCCCCAGAGACAACGGCCATTCTCCCCTTGCGGGCATTTTTCCTCTCAGGGACTCCAGTCAGGCGGCCACCATTCTCCCGCAAGCTCTGTCGGTCCAGCCCGGTGTTCCAGGCCCAAAAGACAAGCCCAGAGGCAGAACACGTGTTGGAAGGTCGTTAACCATTCGAAGACCTAAGAAGATTCCTGAACTTTCCATAACCCCCGGGGAACCAGTCAAATGTGAACACGCTGGGCTTCGGCTGTGGTATCGTATCGCGAGGTCCTGATTGGTGAGGAGGTATCGCGATATTTCCGACAGTGAGGAGGGTCTTGGCTGAGAAGGATACGCGGTCTCTGGGCTCACAGTGGGCTGGTGGAGTGGTGTGACCCCTCGCAGCCAAAATACTGTTAGACCCACAAAGGACCACGAGGAGAAAGCACTAAGAGCGAAGAGGTACAGCGTCCACCTGCTCCAGCTCTTTGTGTTTCTCCTGAGCATCTCTGCTGCCTTTGATTTCTTTCTAGGATGTGCTTTGAATCGCTCCCACAAGAGATTCAAACAGGAAAATAACTCTAGTTACCTTTTCGACCCCCCACGATTAAGTATCAGAATAGGAGAATACCTTATTAAGGAATTGTAAATCATACATTCATTTATATAACAAAAAAATGTTTCCAGTGCCCACTGTGGGGTAGGTCTTGGAGATGTAATGATCCATGAGATCATCACAGTCTCTGAAATCACAGAACCTAAATTCCTATCAAGAAACTAAATAAATTAGCCACTATAATATAATAAATAAGTTATATGGCAAGGGAAGAAAGGGGATTTAAAGGAATATAGAGCAGGATCTCCTGACCCAGACTTGGGAAATTATGTAAAGCTGTATGTAAGATACAGAAACTTGTAAGCTAAGATGTGAAGGATAAATAAGGGAGGAGTTTTCCAAGTCAGGAGAGTGAACAGAGAAAATTCCAAGCAGAAGCAAGAGCATGTAGTAAAACCTAAAGATAAGAAAAAGCATAGTTCAGGGGCGCCTGGGTGGCTCAGTGGGTTAAGCCGCTGCCTTCGGCTCAGGTCATGATCTCAGAGTCCTGGGATCGAGTCCCGCATCGGGCTCTCTGCTCAGCGGAGAGCCTGCTTCCCTCTCTCTCTCTGCCTGCCTCTCCATCTACTTGTGATTTCTCTCTGTCAAATAAATAAATGAAATCTTAAAAAAAAAAAAAGAAAGAAAGAAAAAGCATAGTTCATAGAAGACAATGAAAGAGATTATGGCTGGCTGCTGGCACAATGTGGGTAAGCAATTAAGAATATTATTACGTGGAAGAGATTATGCTGAGTGAAATAAGTCAAGCAGAGAGAGTCAATTATCATATGGTTTCACTTATTTGTGGAGCATAACAAATAGCATGGAGGACATGGGGACTTAGAGTGGAGAAGGGAGTTGGGGGAAATTGGAAGGGGAGGTGAACCATGAGAGACTATGGACTCTGAAAAACAATCTGAGGGTTTTGAAGGGAGGGGGGGGTGAAAGGTTGGGGTACCAGGTGGTGGGTATTATAGAGGGCACGGATTGCATGGAGCACGGGGTGTGGTGCAAAAATAATGAATACTGTTATGCTGGAAATAAAAAAAAAAAAAAAAAAGAATATTATTACGTGGGGGCACCTGGGTGGCTCAGTGAGTTAAGCCTCTGCCTTCAGCTCAGGTCATGATCTCAGGGTCCTGGGATCGAGCCCCACATCGGGCTCTGCTCAGCAGGAAGCCTGCTTCGCCCTCTCTCTCTGCCTGCCTCTCTGCCTACTTGTGATCTCTGTCTGTCAGGTAAATAAATAAAATCTTAAAAAAAAAGAATATTATTACTGGGAAGTCAGTTATCTAGGTTTAAATTTCAGTTCTGCCATTTAGCACCATTGAGAAGTAAAATGATGAAGCAGAGAGAAGACTGCTCACAAAGGACTTTAATAATCCATGTTAAAGGATTTTTACTTTATCCTAAGATCAATAGATAGCCATTGGAGGCAGGGGATTGATATAACCAGATATCTGTTTTATAAATACTGATCTCTTCCCAAACAAAAGCTGAATTTGTCACCACTAGACCTTCCTTACAAGAAATGCTGAAGGGAGCTTTTTTTTTTTTTTTTAAAGATTTTTATTTATTTGACAGAGAGAGATGACAAGTAGGCAGAGAGGCAGACAGAGAGAGAACAGGAAGCAGGCTCCCTGCCTAGCAGAGAGCCCGATGCAGGACTCGACCCCAGAACCCTGAGATCATGACCTGAGCCGAAAGCAGAGGCTTAACCCACTGAGCCACCCAGGATGTGGAGCAACAGGAAATTTCATCCATTGCTGGTGGTAATGCAAAGTGGTATAGCCACTTCAGAAGACAGTTTTGGTGTTTTCTTAAAAAGCTAACCATACTCTTACCATATGACCCAGAAATTGCTCTCCTTAGTATTTACTAGGTAGTCCTAATAGGGGGAAAAGATAATAAATGAGTAAGTAAGTAAATAAGTAAGTAAGTTGTGGTAGTGCTATAAACAGAATGGTGTTATGGTGATGGAGAATTGATTTTTTTTTTAAGATTTTATTTATTTATTTCAATGAGAGAGGAAGAAAGAACAAGTACGGCGACTGGGGAAGGGAGAAGCAGACTCCCAGCAGGGAGCTGCATGTGGGGATCCATCCCAGAACCCTGGATCATGACCTGAGTTGAAGGCAGACACTTAACAGACTGAGCCACCCAGGCACTCTGGGGATGGAGACTTTAGAAGACATGTTTATGAAAGGAAGAAAGATGAGAAGGAATCAGTAATGCAAGAAGCTGGAGGAGTGAACAACAAATGCAAAGACCATGAGGCTGTAATGATCTTGGAGAGTTCTACAAACAGCAAGGAGACCAGTGTGGCTGAAGACTGGGGAGCTCAGGGGACAGTGGTAAAAGTCAAGATTTAGGCAAAGGCCAGATTCAGCAGAACAATGTAGTGTGGGCCCTGTTAAAATGTTAGGTTTATTCTAATGGAAGGTTTTAATCAGGAGAGTGTCAGATGTATGTTTTGGGTTGGTTTTTTTTTTTTTAAGATTTTACTTATTTATTTGAGAGAGAGAAAGACAGAAAGAGCACAAGCAGGGGGAGGGGCAGATGGAGAGGGGGAAGCAGGCTCCCCGCTGATCAAGGAACCTGATGCAGGACTGGATCCCACAACCCTAGGACTATGACCTGAGCCAAAAGCAGATGCTCAACCTACTGACCCACCCAGGTGCCCCTCAGATCTATGTTTTAAGAGGACTCTTTCTAGAGCTCTATGAAATGCAAAGCCCAAGAGCAACCTGCCCAGCTAACAGAATAGAATTTTAGCACAGCCCAGGAATTTAAACATCATCGGAATTCACCTCCAAAATCTCTCCCTGCTTTAACAATCAGTGGGTCCATGCTGAAATTATAGTGAAAAGATCTTTGATTTCTTTGATTTCTCAGCAACACAATCTAAGTATAGAGTTTCATTATTCCTTTTTCCCTCTGTGACATTGGTTTTGAATGGTTGAGTCGTGTCAAATAAATGTTTTTAATTGTTCCTGTTTCTTGCTTCCCAACAATTCCCAAATGTTAACCAACAATTTTCCACTAATGAAGTGTCCAAAACTAAAAACAGCATACCAGGTGCTATCTCACTAGGGCCAAACAGAAAGAACCATTATCTCCCTGCTTTGTAACCAGAGGTCGGTGTCATATTTTTCTCACAATATTATACAACAGACATGTATCTAATTTGCCATTTAGCATCACCCTTGGGCCTATTATAGCCATCACTACTTTCCAGGTGTTGCCCTTCCTATGAAAAATTTTCTTTCCAATGACTTCTCCCCAGATGCCTCTACTTGAAATTTTTCCAAGTCGACTGTCATTCTCTTTGCCATATTGCTAATGTTTTACATAATTTCTTCAGCTTTCCTGGTGTTTGCAGCATATCCTCTTTGGGGGTCATCTGCAAATTTCATTAACATGTTTGTGGACAGGATGTAGCTGGAAGGGAATTGTTGAGGGATCCATCTTCCGTTTATTAGTTAGGAACTACTTCTAGAAATGGAGAAGGAACCCTTCATCAAAAGTAGAAATTCCTTTTGTTCTTATATACAGAGGCTCACGGGTACATACAGACATACACACACACACACACACACACACACACACACACACACACAGTTAAAAGTGTTCTCAAGTCTCTAGACCTCTCCTTTTAAAAAAAACTTTTTGCCATGAAGAAAAACAAAACCTCCGTATTGGGGTCCCTAACATGAGGCTCATGGACACACGGCTACTGAGTCTCCCATGAATGCCCTACAACTGTACTCCCAAGATATTCACATTATTGTGTCCTTGTATACATGTGCAATATTCTAGGAACAAAGCCCATAGCTTTCATTAAAAATTCACAGGAATGCATAAATCTAAAAAAGATTAAAAACTTCTCCTCTGGGGTGCCTGGGTGGCTCAGTGGGTTAAGCTGCTGCCTTCGGCTCAGGTCATGATCTCAGCGTCCTGGGATCGAGTCCCACATTGGGCTCTCTGCTCAGCAGGGAGCCTGCTTCCCTCTCTCTCTCTGCCTGCCTCTCTGTCTATTTGTGATCTCTCTCTCTGTAAAATTAATTAATTAATTAATTAATTAAAAAAAAAAAAAACCTCTCCTCTGTATCATTGTTTCTCCAAAAATGAGCCAACCAGTCAGCTCTATTGGAATCACAAGAGATGCTTGTTAAAACGCAGATTCTTGATTCACAGAATCAAAATGGAAATAGGAATGTGCATTTGTTAATGAAATGTAATGTTGAAATGTTGAATAGGAAATCGATGTTAATTGTACAAAATTTAAAATATCAAAAGGAAAAAGTTTCTCTCCTATTTCCCAGCTACCGATTTCTCTTCAGAGAGGCAACCACTGTTACCAGTTTACCAGTTTCTGTATTCTTCTAGAATCTGTTTCAACAAAAACAAACTTTCCCAGGTGATTTTTATGATTATTAGGCATAATGAAATTAGAGAAGCATTGCTGTATGAAGGAAAAAAATAATGTTTTGCTACATTAGAGACTGTCTTAATCACATTGATTTTTCCCTTACATTCTGAGAACATATTATCCTGAAAAACAGTACCCAAGCTGATCACATCTGTATCATTTTCCCCATTTCTTCTCAGTAAAGAAAACATCTTCAATATTTTTTTCTGTATGCCTAGAGGTTACCTCTGCTTCCAGCTCACTGTCACCCAGTCTGGTAGCCCACATTGGGTTGCCTGATTTCAGTCAGGTGATCAAGTGGGGTTGATTTACTGACTGCCAAGATGCTGGGATTAATCATTTAAAAAAAAAAAACTCTTGACCTTTTTTGAAAGAAAAAGGGGAAAAAAACCAAAAACCCTCCCTGCTCTAGGCAAGAGCTTTTCTTATTAACTATAGAAATGCCTGTATCAAATGGCTAACAGACACAGGAAAAAATGTTCATCATCACTAGCCATCAGGGAGATTCAAATTAAAACCACATAGAGATACCACCTTACACCGATTATTAACAAGACAGTAAACAAACTGTGTATTGAAGAGGATGTGGAGAAAGGGGAACCCTCTTACACTGTTGGTGGGAATGCAAGTTGGTGCAGCCACTCTGGAAAACAGTGTAGAGATTCCTTAAGAAATTAAAAATAGAGCTTCCCTATGAACCTGCAATTGCACTACTGGGTATTTACCCCCAAAATACGGATGTAGTGAAAAGAAAGGCCATCTGTACCCCAATGTTTATAGCAGCAATGGCCACGGTTGCCAAACTGTGGAAAGAACCAAGATGCCCTTCAATGGATGAATGGATAAGGAAGATGTGGTCCATATATACTAGGGAGTATTACGGCTCCATCAGAAAGGATGAATAGTCAACTTTTGTATCAACATGGATGGGACTGGAAGAGATTATGCTGAGTGAAATAAGTCAGGCAGAGAGAGTTAATTATCATATGGTTTTGCTTATTTGTGGAGCATAAGAAATAACACAGAGGACATGGGGAGATGGAGAGGAGAAAGGAGTTGGGGGAAATTGGAGGGGGAGACGAACCATGAGAGACTGTGGACTCTGAAAAACAATCTGAGGGTTTTGGAGGGACGGGAGGTGGGAGGTTGGGTGAGCTTGGTGGTGGGTATTGTGGAGGGCGTGTATTGCATGGAGCACTGGGTGTGGTGCATAAACAATGAATTCTGGAACATCGAAAAGAATTTTTAAAAATAAATAAAAATTAAAAAAAAAAAGAAATACACTAAGTCCTACAAGGTCCTGCTCTACCAAAAAAAAAAAGCCTGTATCTCAGAAACGCTGTGCACACAATTAACTGTTTATTGTAGACATTAACAAGTCCAGACTGCCTTACCCCTGCTTTACTGGGAAGTTCCATCTCATGTTTCTGTCTCAGTAGGGTCCAGGGCTTCAAGCAGAGTAAAGCATGGGTTAGTGTTTTCAGATATAAACCACTGTTGAAAATACGTCCTATAAAAGAAAGAGCAGGTGTACTTTAAATGTCAGCCCAAAACTTTAGCCCCATTCCACTCAATTTCACACCTGAAAGACTAACAAATATATATGAAGAGATGCTCAAAGTTATTGAGAATAATCAAAAGCAGGCAACTCCTCCCTCCTTGGGAGCTTTGTACTATCACTTTGTTATCACTCAATAAACCTTGCTTTGCTGCCCACCAAAAAAAAAAAAAAAAAAAAAAAGAGAGAGAGAGGGAGAGAATCAAAGACATTCGTATTTTAAAAACGAGATAACACTTCATACCCCATTAGCCTGGCCAAATTTGGAGAGTGAATAATACTAAATTTTAGCTAAGACATAGGAAAACAGGAAATTATAGACAGTGCTGGTGGAGATAAGCTGATCATACTGAGTGAAATTAAGTGTATGTAGGTATACATACATATGTATGTAAGTATGTATACACTGTGACCCGACAGTCCCACAGCAGGCACATCAAAGAGGAGTCCTCCATAAGTCCAGTAGGGAATGGCCAAGTATTTCAGTGTGGCTTTGTGTGTGATAGTGGAAAGTTGATGGTAATCTAAGTGTCCACCCCCAAAGGATAGGTGAAAATATGTGGCTCTCCACTGTGGAAGACCATCCAGCATTTAGGAACATTAAACCAGGCACACATTCAGCAACATGGACTGATTTTACAAACACAGTGTTGAGTGACAATGTAAGAAAAACAACAAGTTCTAGAGCACATATAATGAAAATGAAAAGCACCTACGTAGACAAATAGAGATCAGCAGATGGTAGGACATAGGGCAAGAGAAGGAAGGTGATTGCTAATGGGTATGGGATCTCTTTTAGAGGTTATGAAAATACTCTGGAATTGGGTAGTGACAATGATTGTAGAACTTTGTAAATATATGAAAAACTACTGAATTGTTTGGTTTAAAAGGGTGAATTTTATGGTATGTTAATCATATCTCAATAAAACACACACAAAAAAACCAATTTTACAAGGATACATATGTGTTTAATGATACATCAAAATATTGGAGTGGCTACCTAAAGAGAGAGAGGATGGGATTGGGAATTAGGATGAGGTGAAGGAGGATTCTTCACAGCCCCTGAACTGAGGAAGATGATTAACTCAATCCTCTGGGCCAATGATAAAATCAACAAATAACAATAACCACCATCACCATTATGACAGAGGATGAGAGGAGGGAAGAAAAAAGGAAAAACATGCTTATAAACAGTTTTACTGAGGAAAAGTATGCTATAATGATGAATGAAAAGAAACAGAATATTTTAATTATAGGAACATAAGTACAACTATTTAAAACAACGCAAGCAAATATTTGTATGTATGAATGTCAAAGGAATGGGACAGATAGCTATAGTGTGTGTAGAGTAAAATAGTGTAGTCTAGTAACAGTACCTATGCCACTAGTTGTATAATCTTGTCTATCAAGGTACTTAATATGTCTGTAGCTTGGCTTCCTCATGTAAAGTGGAAATGATAATAAAAATACCTACTTCCAAAGGTTCTTATGAGAACTAAGTGAGTTACATCACCACTTCCTCATATCAGGGAGATCTTAAGTGGGTAGGAGAAGAATAAATGAAGCAAGATGGGATTGGGAGGGAGACAAACCATAAGTGACTCTTAATCTCACAAAACAAACTGAGGGTTGGTGGGGGGAGGGGGTTTGGGAGAAGGGGGTGGGATTATGGACACTGGGGAGGGTATGTGTTTTGGTGAGTGCTGTGAAGTGTGTAAACCTGGTGATTCACAGACCTGTACCCCTGGGGATAAAAATATATGTTTATAAAAAATAAAAAATTAAAAAAAAAAAGAACTAAGTGAGTTAGTTGATGCCTGATACATAAGCCTTATGTAAGGGTTACCTGGTATTACTACTATTTTCCCAGCTTTGTAAACTGTAAACTCCAGACTCAGACTGTGTATCCAGTTGGGCTCCTCAACACATTGATGACAATTCACAAAGTTACACAATCTGAGTCCCAGTTTTTATTTATTATGAAGATTAAAAAGGAGAATATACTTGGCACATAGTAAGCTCTCAATAAATGTTAATGAGTTTATTATTAAGAATATTATTAATACATTGTCATCATTTTTTATGTACAAAAAGGGATAGAAGGCATGAAATATATTTTTCAGATTCTTCCAATGTATAAATTCTTCCATTTTCATTGAATTCCATTTTTGGGTATAGTCTTTCTAAACTTTCCCCTCTAGATGGGTGCCCAGATTATATACTTGTGTGACACTTTGACCATCATCTTCATAGGAGTGATTAATTAATGTCTGTCATCTAGATGTCTGTCATCTAGAATCTAAGCTCCATGACAGCAACCATGGTATCTGTCCATGCAGAATATCTAGCACTGTCTGGCACTTTGTTCACAGGCAAGAATTCACTGAATGAATGAACAAGTAATGAAATAAAAAGCATTTTAACATGTACATTCTGAAGTAGCATGGTCTTGAAATTAAAGGTAACTATCATTTTCTCTATCTCTCTAGGAAGTGAGAAATTGCCCATTTTGTAAACTAGAAGTGCCCATTTTATAAGAAATCTGATGATCTCATCAAAATTCAGATTCCAAGAAGATTTTTTTTGCAGTTCTTCCTTTCTAGAATCACACTGCCTACACCTGTCCCTAGATATCCTTTTAGTTATAGTAGAGCTCCGGAAACAGTACTTTTCCAGAGCCTCCTGTTCAGTAAAGGAAAAGTATATCTCTCTAGATTATCTTCACCCAGTGTACATTAGCCCTTACTCACTGACTCATGAGAGGTTAGGGACCTTAAAACTGTCTTTCATTTCACAGATGAGGAAATGGGCCCAGAAAAATGGATTGACTTTTCTAAGCCTAACACTTGCAAAAAATAGAGTTGATGCAGCTGGAAATCATTTCCTTCTTACAGTTCCCCCTTTCTCACAATATAATAGATATATAGTAATAGTTCCATATTTTAAAAATTACATTTACAAAATATTTTTTTATATTTAAGAAAATGCTCTTGAAGGCAACCCACGGAATGGGAGAAGATATTTTCAAATGATAGTACAGACAAAAGGTTGATATTCAGGATCTATAAAGAACTTCTCAAACTCAACAAACACAAAACAGATAATCATATTAAAAAATGGGCAGAAGATATGAACAGACACTTCTCCAATGAAGACATACAAATGGCTATCAGACACATGAAAAAATGTTCATCATCACTAGCCATCAGAGAGATTCAAATTAAAACCACATAGAGATACCACCTTACACCAATTAGAATGGCCAAAATTAGCAAGACAGGAAGCAACGTGTGTTGGAGAGGATGTGGAGAAAGGGGAACCCTCTTACACTGTTGGTGGGAATGCAAGTTGGTGCAGCCACTCTGGAAAACAGTGTAAAGATTCCTTAAGAAATTAAAAATAGAGCTTCCCTATGAACCTGCAATTGCACTACTGGGTATTTACCCCAAAGATACAAATGTAGTGAAAAGAAGGGCCATCTGTACCCCAATGTTTATAGCAGCAATGGCCACGGTTGCCAAACTGTGGAAAGAACCAAGATGCCCTTCAATGGATGAATGGATAAGGAAGATGTGGTCCATATATACTATGGAGTATTATGCCTCCATCAGAAAGTATTCATCCTTTCTTTTTTTTTTTTTTTAAAGATTTTATTTATTTATTTTACAGAGAGAGATCACAAGTAAGCAGAGACGCAGGCAGAGAGAGAGAGGGAAGCAGGCTCCCTGCTGAGCAAAAAGCCTGATGTGGGGCTCTATCCCAGGATCCTGAGATCATGACCTGAGCTGAAGGCAGAGACTTAACCCACTGAGCCACCCAGATGCCCCGAATTCATCCTTTCTGATAGGATGAATAACTTTTGCAGCAACATGGACAGGACTGGAAGAGATCATGCTGAGTGAAATAAGTCAAGCGGAGAGAGTCAAGTATCATATGGTTTCAGTTATTTGTGGAGCATAACAAATAACATGGAGGATATAGGAAGATGGAGAAGAGAAGGGAGTTGAGGGAAATTGGAAGGGGAGGTGAACCATGAGAGACTATGGACTCTGAAAAACAATCTGAGGGTTTTGAAGGGGCGGGGGGTGGGAGGTTGGAGGAGCCAGGTGGTGGGTATTAAGGAGGGCATGTATTGCATGGAACTCTGGGTGTGGTGCAAAAACAATGAATTCTGTTATGCTGAAAAGAAATTAAAAAAAGAAGAAGTAGTTGAACAATGGCCGAATGACCTTGGAATCAAGCTAATCAAAGGGAAAGAGTAATAAATAGTTCCTGAATAACATATATTAAATATATTAGCCTAAATTTAAATATGGCCTTCCTCCCAAGAAGCTGAGAAAAGTTTACATTTTTGTTCTTAAAATATTTTTGCAAGTTATCTAAATAATGAGTTAACTAATAAAGATTCCTATTCTCATTTAAAAAAAAAAGAAAATGCTCTTGATATATTAAGTGACAGAAGCAGAGTAGAATTGTATGTATAATATGTATTCCAATTATAAAATAGATAAATATATGAGGGCTTATGTGTGTGTGTGTGTATGTGTCTATGTATTGCTCAGTTATCTTTGTATATAGAAAATAAAAAAGGAAATGTGCCAAAATATTAACACTGTTTATCTCTGGATGGTGGGGTTATAGTTTATTTTTATTAATGCTTTTCTGCTTTAAAATTTTATTCGCAATGAGCATATAGTATTTTATAATCAGAAATTTAAGTTTTTAAATTCCTGATCTAATATTTTTGAAGGGTTTTATTTTGGTACTGGTCAACACTGCAAGGTGAGGGGGCATCAATCTAGGGTCCAAAGAAGTTTTACCCAGTCATTTAACATGGTCTGTAAAATGGGTAGAATCACATCTACTACACAGCGCTAGTGTGTATGTGTGTGTGTAATACTAAATTTGACATTCCTTTGTAATACTAAAGCTTGATAATGTTGTTAAGTGGTGTTATAACAATAATAAAGTCCTGTGGCCCTAAAGAGGTGGGAGAACCCTTAGGATAGCAGGTAGCTTTGTGTTGAGGAAGTTAGGTTGGGAGAGGAGACAGGAGAGAGGATTCAGGAGAGGATTGGGAGAGAATTCAGGGAGAAAAACGAGAGTGGTTTTTGCCAATGCTTAAGAGAAATGATCACATGCTTGACCCCTTTTCTCCCCTTCCCCCATACTTCCCCTACATGCTTCAATGTTCCCTCTTGTGATCCAATCTTCCTTCTATATCTCAAGCTGCCCTCACAAAAGGCAGCTTATAATAGACAGGCTCTAGTGCATGTTAACGCAATGGTAGTTTTGTTTCACAATCTATTCTATTTCACACTCCCTGTGAAAGGAAGCTTATGTAGGAATGTGACCAGTGGTCTATTAAGGCCTATCTAGTCCCAGACTGGGAGGCGTTTTCTTCCACTCTGGATGATAAGAGAGTGTAATGAAAACAAGGTAACTTTTAGCTAGAACCATTTGTACTGAGCCATATCCTTCAAAAGGTGTTCTCAATCAACATCTTTGGGGTCTTACTAATTCTATGGAAAATAAGATTTCACACACAGCAATGATTTCTTAAGTTAGTCAAAGGAGCCAAAGGTAGCCTGTCAAGTTATTGTTACTTTTACATTTAAAAAAAAGTAATACAGACCTATAGTCAACTTACCCAAGAAAAATGAAAACATATATTCACAAAAAAATCTGCACACAAACATTAATAGCTGCTTTATTCATAATTGCCAAAAACTGGCAATAACTCAATGTTCTTAAAAAAAAAAAAAAAAAGACACATTTATTCAGCATCACACTTAAGTGGGCACCAGGCCTTTGAGAATCTTCTCTTGAGACAGTTTGGTTCCACAACTCTTCCATCCACCTTATGTGGCTTCGAGTTCATGGCTGCATCCATTTCTTCCACATTGGCTTCCATGACAAACCCAAAGTCTCTAAAGCCCTTGGTGTTTGGATCTCTCATTACCACACAGCCTGTAAGCATTCCCCATGGCTCAGGATGGCTCCTCAGACTCTCATCGGTTGTTTCAAAGCTCAGTCCTCCGAAGAAGAGCCTCCACAGCGTTCCAGACTCTTTGGAAGACTCTGACTTAGGCATGACGGTGGTGGGAGGGAGACTAAGGATGCTCACTCGTCAGCGTCATGAGCAGAAAGGAGTAATCTAACGAAGGTATCTCTCAAATATTCTTAAACTGGTAAATGGATAAACAAACTTTGGTGCATCCACATAATAGAATACTACCCTGCCATTATAGAATACTACCCATAATAGAATACTACCATAGAATACAGCCATAATAGAATACTACCCAGTTAATTCCAAAAAGGAATGAACTACTGATTAAACACAACAACATGGTTGACTCTTAAATGTGTTATACTAAGTAAGGGAAGCCAGATCCAAAAGGTTTTAATTGTATTATTGCACTTGTATGACACTCTAGAAAAGGAAACTATGGGGGAAAACAAATCAGTGGTTGTCAGAGGATGGGATTGGGGGAGGGGTTCTGCAAAGAGAGACTCAGAGTGAATATTGAAGGGCGATGGCACTATTTTTTTTTAAAGATTTTATTTATTTATTTGACAGAGATCACAAGTAGGTAGAGAGGCAGGCAGAGTGGGGGGGAGGGGAGCAGGCCCCTGCTGAGCAGAGAGCCCCATGCAGGGCTTGATCCCAGGACCCCAGGATCATGACCTGAGCCAAAGGCAGAGGCTTTAACCCACTGAGCCCCCAGGTGCCTCGATGGCACTATTCTTTTTTTTTTTTTTTAAGATTTTATTTATTCATTTGACAGAGAGAGAGAGATCACAAGTGGGCAGAGAGAGGAGGAAGCAGGCACCCCGCGGAGCCCCTACTTGGGGCTCGATCCCAGGACCTGGGGATCATGACCCGAGCAGAAGGCAGAGGCTTCAACCCACTGAGCTACTCAAGTGCCCCCAATGGCACTATTCTTAATGGCGATACAAGAATATGCATTCATCAAAACTCATAGAACAGCACATCAAAAAGTGAATTTTACTATGTAAATTTAAGAAATAAATTTATAAAAGTAAAAATAAAGTAACAGGCCCACGGTAAATTCAAACAATACAAGGAATTCAGTAAAAAAAGGTCTCCCTCCCAGAGCTTTATGGTGATAGAAAAATTCTGCATTTTGATTGCAGTGATCGTTATGTAAATCTACCCAATGTGATAAAATGAGGTAGAACTATAACCACACTTTACACCCATGCCAATTTCTTGCTTTTGGTATTATACCATAGTTAAGATGTAACCCCCGGGGAAAGCGGGGTGAGGAGTTGGAGGATCTCTGGATTTTCTTTGCAATCTCCTGCATATATATACTCTCAACCAAACTTTCAATCTAGTCCTGCTCTCCAGAAGTGAACACTTAGAATTTCTTGTGTATCTTCTGCATAGTAATCCTTTATATGTGTATATATGCACATCTACACTTAAATTTTAATACAAACTAGCATATTACACATTGTCCTGCATTTCACTATCTTTCTTTTTTTAAGATTCATTTATTTTATTTTTTTACATCTTAATTTAATTTTATTTTTTTCGGTGTTCCAAGATTCATTGTTTATGCACCACATCTGGTGCCCCATGCAATAGGTGCCCTCCTTAATACCCACCACCAGGCTCACCCATCCCTCCACCCTGTCCCCTCTCAAACCCTCAGTTTTTTTTTCTGAGTCCACAGTCTCTCATGCTTCCTCTCCCCCTCCGATTTACCCCAATTCACTTTTCCTTTCCTTCTCATGTCCTCCATATTATTCTTTATGCTCTACAAGTAAGTGAAACCATATAATTGACTCTCTCTGCCTGACTTATTTCACTCAGGATAATCTCCTCCAGTCCCTAAGATTCATTTATTTGAGAGAGAGAGAGGACAGGCAAACACGAGTGGGGTTAGGGACAGAGGGAGATGGAAAGAATCTCAAGCAGACTCCCTGCTGAGCACGGTCCCCCATCTCAGGACCTTGAGATCATAACTTCAGTGGAACTCAAGACTCCCATGCTCTTGAGTCCCATGCTCTGACTGAGCCACCCAAGCACCCCTCCCTATTTTCCCACTGTTACTTTGGAGATATTTCCATATCACAAACACATGGAGCCACGTCACTTTTTTCCTGCTGCATAGTATTCCATCACATAGTAGTGTTACAATTTGTTTTAACAGTTTCTTATTGATGGACATTTGGATCTCAACAAGGAGTTGAACTTAAGTAATGCCTAAAATTTTAAAGCATTAAAGGTCAACCAGAGTTGAGACCAAATGCAAAGTTTTTACAGATTCGAGGCTGCCTCTGGAATATTTTTTGACCAGAAGGGGGAAGGCAAGAGACAGGAGGAGAGGCAAAACGCTGGGAAATATCCCTGGCCAATGGGGAAGCCGTGGTGACAGGGAATTTACTGCCGGGTAGGAGTTCGCAGAGTGCCTCCCTACCGCTGGAGCAGGAGGCCGAGCTCCAAATCAAGCTTTTCTTAGGCTGCCGCTCAGATTCACCCGTGTTTCGGGGGTTATGCGTGGTGCAGTGATGCGTGGCCACCTCCGGCCTCCTGCGGGGACTCCAGGCGGGGGCTGGGTCTGAATCCCCATCGTCTACAGCCCACGCTTGCAGGGGGTGCACACGTGGTGACCTGCCCCAGGCCGGGTTGCCGGCTCCGGCTCCTCCTCCCTCCAGATCTCCCTCTGTTCTCTGCAGTATCACGTGCATCCGCGCCGGGTGCAGGATGGCGGCTGCGGCATCAGCGGTGGGTGTCAGGCTCCGGGACTGCTGCAGCCGAGGCGCTGTGCTCCTGCTCTTCTTCTCCCTGTCTCCTCAGCCCCCAGCCGCCGCCGCTTGGCTGCTGGGCCTGCGGCCCGAGGACACCGCTGGAGGCCGCGTGTCCCTGGAGGGGGGCACCCTGCGCGCGGCGGAAGGCACCAGCTTCCTCCTGCGCGTCTATTTCCAGCCCGGGCCCTCGGCGCCCGCGGCACCGGTGCCCGCACCCACCCTTTCCTCGGGAGAAAACGGCACCGGCGACTGGGCTCCCCGGCTCGTGTTCATCGAGGAGCCCCCGGGGGGTAGCGGCGTGGCGCCCAGTGCTGTCCCCACGCGCCCCCCGGGGCCGCAGCGCTGTCGGGAGCAGAGCGACTGGGCGTCGGACGTGGAAGTCCTGGGGCCATTGCGCCCCGGAGGCGTGGCGGGTTCGGCTTTAGTCCAGGTGAGGGTGCGGGAGCTGCGCAAGGGCGAGGCAGAGCGGGGCGGCGCGGGCGGTGGCGGGAAGCTCTTCTCGCTGTGCGCCTGGGACGGACGCGCTTGGCACCACCACGGCGCCGCCGGCGGCTTCCTGCTGCGCGTCCGCCCGCGGTTGTACGGTCCTGGGGGGGACCTATTGCCCCCAGCGTGGCTCCGGGCGCTCGGGGCGCTCCTGCTGCTCGCCCTGTCTGCCCTTTTCAGCGGCCTGCGCCTGAGCCTGCTCTCGCTGGACCCGGTGGAGTTACGGGTGCTGCGGAACAGCGGCTCGGCCGCAGAGCAGGAGCAGGCGCGCCGCGTGCAGGCCGTGCGCAGCAGGGGGACCCATCTGCTCTGCACCCTGCTCCTGGGCCAAGCCGGAGCCAACGCGGCCCTGGCCGGCTGGCTGTACGCCTCGCTGCCGCCGGGTGTCGGGGGCACCGGAGAAGATTATTACAGCGAGGCAGGGATTCACTTCCCGTGGCTGCCGGCGCTCGTCTGCACCGGCGCCGTGTTTCTGGGCGCCGAGATCTGCCCCTACTCAGTGTGTTCTCGGCACGGGCTGGCCATCGCTTCGCACAGCGTGTGCCTGACCCGACTCCTGATGGCTGCCGCCTTCCCCGTGTGCTACCCCCTGGGTCGCCTGCTGGACTGGGCGCTGCGTCAGGAGATCAGCACATTCTACACGCGGGAGAAGCTGCTGGAGACGCTACGGGCCGCAGACCCCTACAGCGACCTGGTGAAGGAGGAGCTCAACATCATCCAGGGCGCCTTGGAGCTGCGCACCAAGGTGGTGGAGGAGGTGCTGACCCCCCTCGGGGACTGCTTCATGCTGCGCTCCGACGCGGTGCTCGACTTCGCCACAGTCTCAGAGATTCTGCGCAGCGGCTACACTCGTATCCCCGTGTACGAGGGCGATCAGCGGCACAACATTGTAGACATTCTGTTCGTCAAGGACTTGGCCTTCGTGGACCCTGACGACTGCACGCCGCTACTCACCGTCACTCGCTTCTACAACCGGCCCCTGCACTGCGTCTTCAATGATACCCGGCTGGACACCGTGCTGGAGGAGTTTAAGAAGGGTGAGCTGTGGTCTATCTCCTCT
Source organism: Mustela erminea (assembly GCF_009829155.1). NCBI lineage: Eukaryota > Metazoa > Chordata > Mammalia > Carnivora > Mustelidae > Mustela > Mustela erminea. The sequence continues at coordinate 63,393,459 of NC_045627.1, forward strand.
CTCAGCTCCTTACCCCCTCAGAAATATTCATAAACATGTAACGTTTCAGGTGTGCAAAGCAATTTCTTATGATAGCAAAAACTCAAGGAAGGCCCCACCTCTTGGTGGCTATTTTCATTTAACTTTTCCTTACCTTCCCTGCAGCTGACTGAGCCCCAGCCTCTAACCTTTCACTTGGCTCAAAAGACGCTCTATATTCCTCATTCATTCCCTTTCAGGATTTTTCAGGATCTAACAATTGCCAGGTACTGTGCAGGGTGGACTCTGTGGATAGTCCTTGGAGGTCATTGGGTAGCTCCCCACCCAATACACGAGGATCCTCTACACCGTCCTGTAATAAGCAGTCTTCCTTTTAAACTCTTCCCAGGGCTGGAAACACAATCTCCCAGGCAAACGAACTCCCTTGTTGGACAGCTCCAGCTGCTGATAATGTCTTTGTTACATGAAGCGGAAAGTTATGTCTCAGGAACTTCTCTCTGGGTCGTCTTTCTGTCCTTTGAATCACAAAGAGTGATAAGCCCCAGACTCCTCTAGTGGTTCTTTTCCCTTATTTAACATTCTCAGGTTGTATTAAAAATTGACCCAGCTTAAAAAACTGATTAAGGCAGCGAGGTCCTTGTACTTCTGGGAACCTGGGTCCCACAAGGGAGGGTTGATCTGGATGAGAACAAATAGTCTGGTAAAGGGAACCGCTAGAAAATTTGCATATACAAATGAATGGGGTTTCTTTCAGAGTAGTCACCACTCCACCTCTGTCAGGTCTCTAGAATGTTTACTACTGTCTGGGGTTTGCCTTTAGAAACTGTCTTCTGGAGCTGAGTACAATTTACTCAAGAAAAATCAGCCTGTATTTTTTAGGATCGATCTTCTTGGGATTACACAGTTTGACTGGTTCTCCTAGTTACCCAGAAGGACACTTGATCGTTTTTGAAAATCAAACCTACCTTCAAGAGTCACTGAGTGCAGAAGACTTATCTTACAGACACTGAAAACAATTCCAGGAATGAGTTGAGAACAGTGACATGGTTAGAGTACGTGTAGAACCTTCTAGAATGACCACTTTGAAGGAGGCATTCATCTGTACATATGAGTTAACATGTTTAGTAAAAAAACAAAAAAAATCAATCCCCTGATTTTAGAATCAAGCTTCAAATGTAGATTCCCTGTGGTTAGCAGGAATCACATTTGGCATATCTTTTTAAAGATTTTTTTTTTTTGACAGACAGGGATCACAAGTAGGTGGAGAGGCAGGCAGAGAGAGAGGAGGAAGCAGGCTCCCTGCTGAACAGAGAGCACGATGCAGGGCTTGATCCCAGGACCCTGGGACCACGACCCAAGCCGAAGGCAGAGGCCTTAACCACTGAGCCACCCAGGCACATTTGGCATATCTTGACATATCTTTTTGTTTATCAAAAATTTAGTCTCATTACTTTATCATCACAGGTGCTCTTTAGGACTTTCATACAATGAGAAAACTTGGGTCTTCCTCCTGCCACAATTTTTTTAGACAGATAATATTGTGTTAAGTATCAAAGTGTAGCCTGAAGAGGGAGAGGGTGTTGAAAACCTATTTTCAGTCAAAGCTGTAGACTTCCTGTTGGTATCATGAGAAGGCGAGGGAAATGTGTACATATTACAGCTGTTTTAGCCCAATCTGGGCTACTATTTCACCCTCTTCATCTGTCTCCCCCAAGTCCTTGCATGACTCATTCTCACTGTACCCTTAGGTTCATTCATCTACTCTTAGAATTATTCTTACATGTTGTAAGACTCCTACAGAAAGGAGTCTTGGATCTGGGCATAAAAACTGTGCAAATCTATATATTAATTTGCAAAAACTACCATAACAAATCCCGTAAACTGAGTGGCTTAAACAATGTAAGTTTATTTCCTCATAGTTCTAGAATCTGGAAGTCCAAGATCAAGGTGTGGGCAGGTTTGGTTTCTTCTGAGGACTCTCTTTTTGGCTTGCAGATGGCTGCCTTCTCTCTGCATCCATCCACGGTCATCCTTCAGTGTGTGTAAGCTCATTCCTGGAATCTCCGTGGTTCTAAGCATTTCTTACTTTATAAAGACATCAGTCAGGTTGGATTGGGGCCCACCTTATCAGCCTGATTTTGACATAACTATCCCTTAAACATGATAGTTAAGACAGCGTGCACTTAAGATAGTATATCATTGTCATGTGCTACTGAAGGACATTTTTCATGAAACTCCTGTAAACTCATTCATTCATTCATTCATTCATTCATTCATTCATTTACCATTTATTATCTATGGAGTAGGCAATAGGCAAGGCAATAACAGTGCCCTTAGAAAGTTAACAGTTTACAAGGATGTACCATGTCAGAAAAAGGACAGTCTTCAAGCAGGAATTGTGTCTCAGTAACCTTTTTATCCCTAGCACCTTGCACATAGTAGGCTGCCCAAAAAAGTCAGTACTGATCTGAAATGAGCTGTGCGGCAGAATGTCTAAATCTTGTCTGAAAAAGGCTTGTCAGTGTTCTATCAGCAGTTAGTTTGTACTTAGATTGCTAAAGAGAAGCTGGGAATTACAGTGCACACCATGCCAACGAAGAGATTTCCACATCTCTTCAGAGCCTTGCTCCTTACTCACAGTGAGCTACTAAAACCAGCAGCATGGGCTTCACCTCGGACCTTGGTAGACATGAAGAATTTCCTACCTCATTTTAAATCCACTGAATGAAAATCTGCACTTTAATAAGCCCCCAGGTGACTCATGTGTACATTAAAGTCTGAGAAGCACTGCCTCCAGAGAACCCTTATTAATAGTGATTGGTAGATTTACTTAGAATAAATACAAGGAATAAGTATCAAGTTGAGTGTTCTCTGGCTTCATGCCATATAACACGGTCATTTGCTTAACACGTGTTTGCGCCATAGATTAGAAAAGGAAAGCTGTGCTGAGCTACTTTTCTTTACCCTTAAAGTAAGTCATAAAAGCCCTTCTGTTCCCCTCACTTCTTTTGCATCTCAAGTAACTTAACTAAGCAAACCCCTTAGGAGGTAGGCGGAGGAAAATGACAAATCAGAACAACAATTACCATTAATTGAGCCCACAGCTCTGATAGGCACCCTGCCAGGCCCTTTATGTACTCCGAATGACCTTCCTGAGTGGGTATTATCAACTCCATTTTATACTAAAAGAAGAAACTAAAGCTTAGTTCCATTACTTGACTTAGTCAACACAGTTGGTAACTGAATTGTGATTTGACCTAGGTCAGCAGGACCCCAGAACCTATTCTTTTTCCCACTACACCAGTCACATTCCATCCTCCACCCCATAGGCTTCAAAGGCAGCCTTTCACCTCTGGCTTGCTGCCTCTGGCTGATTTACCTCTATTTTTCATAGATTAGAAATGGAGCTTTTATAATTACAGTGATTGCTAATATGTATATTGTATTTTACAAAACATTTCTACTTATCTTCTCTTATCTGATCCATAAAACAACTCTGCAGTTACATGAGGACCCCAAGACCCAGAAAGGTTGCTTGGCCTATCTAAGACCATCACCTAGGTAGTATTTCAAGGCCCAGATTCAAATCCAGGTCATGTGACTCCAAAGGTCTTATCCATATGGGATTTTACCACTATACTTCTTATGAGCTCCAGGTCTTTAGAAATGGGGAAAAGGAAAAAGGTCTTTCTAGCTAGCATGCTAGCTTTACTAAAAGGAAGAGTATTTATCCCCACTGGACTGTGAGCTCCTATTTTAGTATATGTGCTGCCGAAGCGAGCACTGGACTGTGAGCTCCTAAAGGCAGACAATGAATCTTAATTATTTTGTATTCTCAGGACAAGCACAGTGGCCATCAATGCAAGGGGGGTGAATAGAATATTTATTGAATGAAGGGTTTTAAATAGCTAATTTCTACTGTATTTTTTGTTTGAGTAAGGTGAACCCAAAGTATAGGATAATTAGTGTTGTTCCATTGACCATAACCAACCTCTCCTTTTCCCAGATTCTCTACCCCAGTCAGTGGTACCACTGCCCCTCCAGTCTCCCAGGTGAGAAAGCCCCCCTTCACCCCTCACCCTCATCCTACTAATCACTGCCTTAGTCTGCTCGGGCTGACATAACAAAATACCATGGACTAGCCAGCGTAAACAGACATTTATTTTCTCACAATTCTGGAGGCCAGAAGTCCAAGATCAAGGTTCCACCTGATTCGCTTTCCCATGAGAGCACTCTTTGTGTCTTCTCACTACATCTTCATATGGTGTTTCTCTCAGTACATGTCTATAGAGAGTGCAAGTTCTGGTCTCTCTTCCTCTTACAAAGACAGCAATCCTGTTGGTTTAGGGCCCCACCTTTATGATCTTATCTAACTTAAATTACTTCCATAGACACCCCACTGGGGAGGGGGGGTTAGTGCTTCAACATATGAATTTGGGACGGGGGAGAGAGACATTCAGTCCATAACAGTCACCAAAGTCTGCCCCAAATTTGCCAAAATTGCATCTAAAATATTTCTTGAATCTATATATGATAGAGTCCACTAATTCTTTCACTTAGGTGAGTCATGGAGTTTATTCAAGAAATAGTTACTGTGTACCTGTTGTTTAGGCATGGCAGAGAACATACAACAGTCCTCCCTGCCTGCACAGAGCTTTCATTCCAGTGGCAGAGACTAAAATTAAACAGATGAGATAGTGATTAAGAACAGAAGCTTTGCTGCCAGACTGTCCAAACTACATGCTGGCCTTGGGACAGTTACTTAACTGTCTGTTTTGTTACTTGTAAAATGAGGATAATAATGGTATTTACTCATAGGGTTGGTTGAAATAATAAGATACTATTGTCTTATACTGCTTATTTAGTAAGTATCATTATAAATGCTAAATAAATGTTCGCTAAGATTCTTAAATATAAACACAAACCTATTACTCTTGTGCAAATGCCTCCTAAGAAATTCCGCTTCATCCAGTTTTTGTGTCCCTCAAATCTGTCCTCTCCCTTGCCACTAAAATAATCTCTGGTGACATCATCCCCTGCTTAAAACCCTTCTGCACTCCCCGGACTGCCTGCAGGATCAAGTCTAAGCTGTGCCATCCTGACCTGCTCCCTGCCCTCCCCTCCAGGCTTATCCCTCACCACTTCCGACCACAGTTGGGGCAACATTGAATTTCATGGCCCTACTGCTATTGCTATTCTTTGTCCCTTTCCTCAGGCCATACTCTTTGTCAGGAATATGCATTGCCTGATTAGTCCGGACTCCAGCTCCTCCTCTAACACTCAGCACTGGGGCCACCTCCTCTGGGAAGCTATTCCTGTAAATCCCAGGTTGAGCCAATGTAATTGTCCCATATCTCTCTTATTGAATCAACAGGCTGCATGATTGGTTTTTGCTTATTAGTGCTACTCACCCATATCATGAGCCAAGACTACCTTATCTGTCTTTGTAGCTGTAGCACCTAACAATGGATAGAGCCCTCGCTAAGTTTTCAGTAACTTGCTAAGTTTTCAGTTGCTGAATGACTAAATCAATAACTGAAGGAGTTAAACTTTAACAGAAAGGATCTGAACAGATTTGTAGTAAATGCATCATTAATGATCTCAGCCAATCATTGTGGACCATGCAGGACAAAGGCAAATTTTAAGTGTTAGAAGAAAAGTGTTGCATATATGGTTTCTCTTCTTTTTTAGGTATATCTATTTATTGTAACAATTATTTATCCCTTGTCATGTTGAAAGGAATGTGCTAAGAGTTGGATGTATGAAATACAGTCTCTGCTCCCAAAAAGCCTACAGCCTGATAGAAGAATGTTCCCCTTTGAAAAGCTAGGAGACAGGCTGGACTCACCTTTCTCCACCCCTACCCCCCAATTCAATAACATTATAGTTTACAAGTCATGTTCTAGCATGGAGCATGTGGATAAGACAGACCTGTATATAAATCATTAAAACAAGAGTGATAAATAGAAATATAAAAATGCAATGAGAACATGGAGAAGAGAGTGACTATGCTGAGGTTTTTTGGCTTTTATAAAATTTTTACGAAGTTTGTACATTTCTATACTACATTACAACTTAAAAAAAATTGTAAGTTTTCATTACAGAAAACTGAAAAATATAGAACAGTAGACAAAGAATGGAAATCACATGAAGGTAATCATCCCACTATCCTGAAGTAATAACTCCTAATATGCTGTCATATTAAAAAATATAGCACCCATAGTAACAACCTTAATCAAATTCTTAAAAAGAAAATAAACAGAAAAAGCCCTGGTCTTGCCTTCTTTCATTAATAAAATATCCCATTATAATCCCAAGAGTGATTTTTTGTTAATATGATGATAATTATTTTCACTGTAGTCTCCTTGGGAGTGAGTCCCATAATTTGGGAAGACTAATTTATCAAATGGAGCCCTAAAGATTTGTTGAACTTAATTTCTACAGTTTACTCCGTTTATTGGATTATTTTTAGGAAAAAACCAACCCTATGCAGAGAACAGGGAGAAGGAATAAAGCTTAGGTCTGAAGCCAATGGCCTCTGGGTGCTATTGCTCCAATATTTAACAGTTAAATAAATTGGCTTTGCCAGGTTAGTAACACCATCTTCCTAAACAAAAGACCTCATCATGCACATAATGTTGGGTTATTCTGTCTATAGACCAGCATGGCTATAAGATAGCTTATTGCAGTTTTCCTACTCAGTCTTTGTTCATTCATTGATTCCTTTGTTTATTCAGTAAATATTGGACTCATGCTTTAGACCAGGCACTGTACTAGGCCTTGGGAATACAGTGGTGAACAAGACAGACAGAGTGGAGCTGAAAAGGTATCTTCTTCAATCTTTGGTTCTACTTCATGTGATCTGTAGCTTAAAAGCCATCCAGCTTGCCAATAAGTGCTCCTGGCACAGACACATAATGTAACATTTTCACTGAGGAATAATCTGGTTGAAAAGTCAGGGTTTTGCTTTATCACTCCAAATTCTGGTGTGATATTTTAGCAGGAAGAATAATCATCCCGTTGCTTAATTCTATAAAAAGCTGCTGAAACATTAGTGCTACATTTTTTATCTTTCATAAAAGAAAATGAAAAATTATTTCCACTCAAAGTTCTATTTCACTGATTTAATTAGATGTGATGTGTTTAAAAACGTTAAATATGGCTGCCTAATAATTAGTCCACGTTAGAATGTTTTATCTTCTAAATAGTATTTAGATTAAACAGTAAACAAAGCATAGCCCATCCTGTACAGGGAGGCAGAATAATAATGAACATGAAAAAGTAGAAATTATTAAATATACAAGGGATTAAATTGCCAATTTATATTTCTTTCTTTAGACATATCTATTATGATTGTTGTAATACTGTTCTGAAATAATTTTCTTTTTCTCAGTCTAGCAAAAGAAATACGAGGTAACGATAGAATCTGAGCTGGAAGGGGAACTGAAAAACCTGACAGAATCTAATTCACGCTTTCATTTTTAGATTTGGTTATCTTTTCAGGACATAACAGCCTTCATTGTCAGACTTTTTATCTAATCTAAATCCCACAGGCTGCAGTTAAATTGCATTGCCTCGTTTTATCATCCTTGGTGAGTCCTCTCTTATTTGAAGAATATGGTAGCTCACCTCAATTACATTTTTTAACAATCAGATACATTTGGTTGTGTTTCTGGACCCCTTGAAGCATTTGGGTATCAAGGCAGGGGGTGGTATCTGTGGATGATCCTAATACTTTCTTTCTTTCTTTTTTTTTTTTTTTTTTGATCCTAATACTTTCTTAAACTGGTTAACATCTAGGCCCAGTTTAGGGGTCCCTAGACCTTCCATAACATCTCTTCCAGTTCTCTTTATTTTCTGCTGTCTGTTCCTTTCCAAACTGGGATTCTTCTCAATTCATTCTTCTTTCCTTTCTTTCTCCCTCCTCCCTCTCCCCTCTCCATCCATCCTTCCCTCCCTCCCTCTCTTCCTCCTTCCTTCCCTTCGTCCCTTCCTTCTAAATGACATTATTCTGTGTCAGGCCTCTTGCCACCCTGGTGCTTGCCAGGGGTGCCTGTGTGGCTCAGTTCGTTAACTGACCAATAAATAATTATAAATGGTAACAAGTGATTTGAAGAAAAGGTAGAGGGAGCCATGAGAGCATATAAGAGGGGCCCTGACTTGGTCTTGTGGGTAAGGATAGATTCCTCCTCCTCCCCAAGTGATATTTGAGCTGAATCTTAAAGGGTAGCAAGAAGGAGTTTCCCAGAAGAAGAGCTTTCCAGGGGAAGGGAGCAGACATGCAAAGCTTTTAGGAAAGGGGGCCAGTGTGGGTGTCATGTGGGTTCCTGGGCCATTTTACATCCAGTAGGGAAAGTGCCATCTAGGACAGCTGACCTTCCCTCTATGCCTAGTGATTGTGTGGGCAGCTGAGTTCAGGAACTTTCGTAGCTACTAGGGCTCTAGGAGATGGATGCAGATACAAATATGGAAAAGAGCCTGCCCTCCGGGAGCATGAAAGCAGTTAGGGCCTTGATGGAAAGGGCTCTGAGCAGCCTGGTAGACAGGCAAGTGCATCCAGACATCTGTGGGGAAGGCCCAAGGGAGAAATTCCCTAGAAGGATCTGGGAAAACTTCTCGGAGGAAGTGAGAGGAGAAGGATTCTGACAAGGAATTATGAAAGGAAACTGAATGAGAAGAATAAAGGCAGAAAGGAAGCCGACGCCAGCCACACTTGAATGCTGGCAAGGCAAAGATCTTCATGCTGCTTTTCTTCCAGCAAAATAGGGAACTAGGCAGAATAAGATATTTGTCAAACATAATTTCTGTTCTCTCCAAAGGCCAAAGCTATATATTTTAACCATTTTTGGTGGTGATATTTCTAAAACGTTTTATGCCCATTCCTGCCTTCCTTAGGAAAGGATCCTAAATATAACTTAATCTTTTTCTTGATGACGCAGGAGGGTGGTCATGAGAATGTAGTTATTTTATGCTGTGTTATCAAGCCATTTGTTGTCTACTTTATCTTTTTCTGTCCTCTGGCTATCAGTTGCTAGTTCTGAGTTGGCCTCAAGCAAGCCTCTCCCCCCACCTCACTCATCACAAAACCACTCTTTTCTGTGTGTCTTTCACAGCCTCTGCTGAACTGAGAAATCAAGTAAATATGCATGTTGGAAATTGTGTGTCTGGTACACAATAAGCTTCAATAAATATTTGGTGAATAAATGATTAATTAGAATTTGACGGGGAGCCTAGGGCATGGGCTGGGTGTACGGACCTGGGGTAGTTCCTTCTGGGACCAGATTTAGAGCTGTGCAAATTCAGATCTCCAGATAATGGGTCGTTACTCTGCTATTTTTGCAGTGTTGCTTAGCAAGCCAAATTGCCAACCAGCTCAGTTCCTAGTGATTAACAACTATTTTTTCATGCCCTGGTGATAACTGGTTACCATGGTGTTCTGGGTGACACAGTTGGCTTTTCAATAACTGCCTTTTAGTGGCTCAAGAAATTTTTTTATGAGGAGTGTATTGATTATTCTTTTTTGGGGTGAAGTAGAACAAGGTAATTATACTACAAAGTAGAGCCTTTTTTAAAAAGATTTTATTTATTTGACAGAGAGAGATTACAAGTAGGCAGAGAGGCAGGCAGAGAGAGAGAGAGGGAAGCAGGCTCCCCGCTGAGCAGTGACGCCCGATGCGGGGCTCCATCTCAGGACCTTGGGATCATGACCTGAGCCGAAGGCAGAAGCTTTAACCCACTGAGCCACCCAGGCACCCCGAGCCTTTTTTTTAATAGAGAAAACGACTGTTTTGTCTTCCCAAATCAAGGTGGTGGCTACAGGACTGGTAAGTAGGGTAACATTTTTGTGTTTCTCTTCCTCATTTGATACAAAGTAATTTGATTTGATTGTATATATAAAAAATAAATCTAGCATGTGTCGTGGCATCTTTTTCTCATCTTATTCCAACAGAATTCTTCAATACTAAGAAATAAACATTAGGAGTTCACAACCCTTCGTAAGCACAAGAGGCTATAACTGTTAGCCCTGTTAAAATTCTGGTGTATCATTACCAAGAATCATCCTATAAAACCAAACTGTTTTAATGTAGCCCAGAAGTGTTTAGACCTCTAAAAGTAGAGAATTTTAGGGGTGCCTGGGTGGCTCAGTTTGTTAAGTGTCTGACTCTTGACTTCTGCTCAGGTCGTGATCTCAGGTGTGGAGCCTGCTTAAGATTCTCTCTCTCTCCCTCTGCACCCCCCCACACTCCCAAAGTAGAGAATTTTGCCAGAAAAGGCTCCTTGGAGGTCGCCTGGTCCCATCTTTTAATTTTAAGGTGGAGGAAACTGAGGCCCAGAAAAGACAAATAATAAAAATAGCAATGATAATCCCTTATAGTTAATCTTTACATTTGCAAAGAACTTCCCCAAACAGTTAACCCATTTTGTACCACCATGCATGTGAAGTCGGTAGTATTTTTTCCCTTATCATATATGAGGCACCTGCAATCTGGAGACCTGAATGTCCTGCTCAATGTTAGTGACTGAGGCAGAATCAGGAGCCACATCTATGACTTGCTGCCTCAGGCCATGGAGTCACAGACCAAGTCCTGGACACGTGGACTCAGATCCCAGCTTCTTTGTTTACTCATTGTGTAGTAGGGTGGGTGATTCTACCACTCTGACTGAGGCTCATCTCCCTTCCCCAAGTGGGAATAATGATACTATATTTTAAGTTTACTACAAAGGCTAACAATGCCTGTATACTATACCACATTCAGGACACTCCACCATTTGCCTCCTACCTTACTGATCTAATGACACCTATTGTATCTAGTTAATCATTTAGTATAACAGATGCATTCTCGGATCTACCCCATGTAAATGTGACTGGACATAATGAACAGAAGTGAGAGCTATTTACTTTGGACAGTGACTATTTCTGAGTCTCCATTTTCTCATTCATTTCTGAGTAGTAACAATCCCCATTTGGCAGAGAAATGATGAATACTAGAGGTTAATGTGTGCACCAATAGATATGGCAGTTACTCCTAGGACAAAAACTGGAAAATGGGGTGAATGTTGACCTGGGCTCACAGTCAGCTTGGTTCAGATCAGAAATGGGGAGAATGCTGGAGTAGCTGTCGGCTGTCTTTACCAGAATGAGAACTGTCAAAAGGATGGGTTTTAAGGTCACCTCCAGAGTCTGGCTTACTTAAGTAGAGCCCCTGAGTGCCACATCTCTCTCCTCCCTGGGACTAGCCTAGCTTGGCCAGAGCCTCTGGACTGGCCCAGAACCGTATGATCTTTAGACAACTTAGGCAAGGCCTATTTGCCTTTCAGTGTCTTTCCTCGTGTCTGAGGTTGGTTCATGGCCTGCAAAAATCACCATCAGTCAAAGCTTAGCCAGATCACTCTGGGTCATCACAGTGATTTTTTTAAGCTGAGGATCGTGGTTATGTTTAGCCTGAACCTAAAGAGAGACAAACTAGACAAACTAGCCTGGGCTGCCTCTAAGACCAGCTCTGAGTCTGAGAAGCCTGAAGCTCAAGGATCCAGTCTCATTTAGTTGTCTTGAAGCTTACCCCAAACCCCAGGTGGGTGGGTCCTATTCAGTTCCCTGAGTTCAAATATGGGCTCTACCATTTATTAATTGAGTATCCTTGGGCCAATTATTGTTTGGAGAATAAGCACAATCCATTTTGGTAGAGTAGTGGGAAAGAAGGCAAGGTATATACCGAAAAAAAAAAAACCATGGAGGTCTTTAATGATAGTGAGAAGACTTCAGAAATGATCCTTCCTGATAACTGGTACATGTTACTGAAGTGGGGAATAAGCTCATGAATGCTGTTTGGGGACAATCAGTCTGGTTTCGGTGGATAGAATGGATTGGAGCTGGAGAGACCAAAAGGAGGACTGGTTAGGATATTAGCGCAATTGCCCAAGATGTGATGAGGACATGGAAATTAAGGACTGTGCACTTGCAACTGGAATGGAGAAAACCTCTGAGATTTCATTACCTTCTAGACATTCCTTCTCAGGCTCCTCTACTGGTTCCTCCTATATCATATTCACTGATACATCCTCAAGCACTTGGAGCAGGGCCTACCCATATCAGATGCTCAAGTATTTGTTGCATGAATGTTCTATGACCTCTAAATTTTGGAACACCCCAGGGCTCAGAAAATGGATCTCTTTGTCTAGTCTCGCCCCCATGATTATTTTATTCATTCTCCCAAAGTTATAATCAACTCTGGACTTATATTCCCAGCTTGTACTTGACATTCCACTTGGAGGTCTGAAAGGCATCCCAAACTTCAACTGTCCAAAACTGACCTTCTGCTGTGGGTGCCAAACTGACTCCTCATGTAGTATTTCCAAACTCTGTAAATTGCAGTTTCATTCTTGTTGCTACTTGGGCCCAAACTTCTCTTTTGCTCTTGCTCCACATCCAATCCCTCATGTAGGCTCTGCTTTCAACAGGTCTAGAGAGCCTGCTTACATCTCACCACTTCCCCGGCTACCTCCCACCCAAGCCACCATCCATCCTCGCTTAAATGACTGCCAGAGCTTCATATGAGGTCTCTGTGCTTCCTTCCACCTCTGCCCACTTTGTATCCATTCTTAAGACAACAGCCAGAAAGAGTCTTTTAAAACATAAGTCAGATCACATCACTTTTCTGTCAAAAAACCAAACATACACACACACGGACATGCACACAAGAAACTGTACAATGGCTTCATCTCGCTCAAAGAACCAAGTCCTACCTAATAAAGGCCTTCCAGGCTTTTTCACACATGCACCAACCACCTCTTACTTCCCTGATCTGGACTCTTACTACTATCCTCTCCCACACCCAGCAGCCACCCTTCTGGCATCCTTGCTATTCTTTAAGCACACCAATAATACTAAGGACCTTTGCTTCTTGTTCTATTGCAAAAGTTGTCCCTGAGATACCCACAGGGCTCCCCACCCCACTGCCTTCAGATCTTTACTCAAAACCTACCTTCTCGGGGTGTTCACTCCTGCCTTCCCTTACCTAAAATTGTAACACTCACACACTTCCTCATTGCCTTTTCCTCTTAGAACTATGATGCAGATTTTACATATTTATCTGGCTTATTATCTCTCACCCCAAGTTACTAGAATGTAAGCTACAGAAGGAAAATGATTTTGTCTGTTGTGTTTATTGCTGAATTTCTAGAACAGTGCTTGGTACATAGTAGGCACTTAATAAATACTTGTTGGTGAAATGAAGGAAGAAAGGAGGAATTGCAAGCATGTGGGGATTTTGTTTCCTAGTAGGAACAAAGGAAAAGAAAGTAAAAAGTTAATTCCTGAGTGATGACCCTGGGTAACTAGAAGGTTGATAGTGCCACTTACTATAGTGAAGAGGCAAGAAGAACAAGAATAGTGGCCCTTGAAAATCATGTGATCCTATTGTGATAAGTGATTTTGACAAGGCAAGGAGACTACTCAGGCAAAAAGTTTAAAACAGGATGGGAGACGAGTGCCTGGGTGGCTCCGTCGTTAAGCGTCTGTCTTCGGCTCAGGTCATGATCTGGCTTGAGCACCACATCAGGCTCCCTGCTCAACAGGGAGCCTGCTTCTCCTTTCCCACTCCTCCTACTTGTATCCCCTCCTTGCTGCCTCTCTGTCTTTCAAATAAATAAATAAAATCTATTAAAACAACAACAACAACAACAGGATGGGAGGTCAAACTAGACACTGATGCTGGCATATAAATTTAGTCCTCAGGGGCAAGGTAGGGGTGATATTTAAAATGATGGGCTCTGCTGGGATCTGTAATCAAGAAAAGGGGAGCAGAGGATTAAGGACTGGAGGAGAGGCTCTTAACTGTGCAGTAGAGTCACCTGAGGAAGCTTTAAACATCCCAGTGCCTGGACTGTACCCCAGGCCAGTTAGATCAGAACTTCTGCAAGTGGCATACAGGTAATCAACAGGTTTTAAAGCTCCCCCAGGTGACTCCCACTTGCAGCCAGGGTTGAGAATCTGAGCTAGAGTCTTTGAGATGTATTTACCTTTAGGTGAGGTTGAAGGAATCCACAGTGGAAACAGAAACATGTCAGTCATAAGGGTGGGAAGAAAGCCAGGGTCCTGACCAGTTCTTCTCAGACCCAGATGTGCATAAGAAATCCTGAGGACAGGCAGATTCTGACTCAGATGGCAGGGATGGGGCTGAGCTGCCACGGCTCTCACGAGCCTCCCAGTAATGCCAAGTCTTCGTCCGTGGGCTCCACGGGGAGTAGCAGGTGTCAGAAGTAGTGCTTCTCAAACTTCAGTGTGCGTAAGAGTCACCTGGGATATCACTGAAACAGCTGTGTGGGCCGCACCTCCCCACCAAGTCCTGATTCTGTGTGTCAGAGGTGGTACCTGAGAACCGGCATTTTGAACAAGTGCCCAGGTGAGGTTCAGTGCTGCTGCTCCCAGAAACACACAGGAGTTCAGACACTCTGGGGTAGAGGGTTCCCAAGACCAAAGTAAGAAAGAAGAGGCACTCAGTGCTGCCTACTAAATGAATAAGAGATGTTGCAGGGACACCAGGGAGAATAAAAAGATAGCAAATGTCAATGTATTTTACAAGATGAAGGTCATAAGAGAGGCAAAACCCATAAAACCATAAAATGATTTCTGCTTTCCTTAGTTCTCTGTTTCCAAGCAATTATGCTTTTGTCTTGGCTTCTAAATTTTATCTTGGGAACAGTTACCTTAGCAAAGTGCTGTAGCTATTTTTGAAAGAGAAAGGAAGCAAATCAATTATTTGCTCTCTTTTTTTTTTCAAGGCATATGCTAACAGAGGCCTTAGGAGGTCTTCTCTGTGATATGCCTAAACCATCTAGATGCTATATTTATTAAAAACCCTTAGGGAATATTTCCACTTCTTCCAACACTAAAATATAGTTGTGGTATTGCCACCTCTTACTGACTTACTTACTGATGCTCTAATGTATCCCATTAGATTGCAGTAGCATTCCCCACCCCAAGTGTGAAAACCCAAATTTGTCTCCAGGCATTGTCAAATGTCCCCTGGGGGGTGGGGGGGTAGTGAATCAACCCAGTTGAGAACCATTGCTTTAAAAGCAATGCTTGAAAACCTAGTTGTCCTTCTAAGAAATGTGCCGTGCAGTTTGGGTGTGTTGATGCCTGTGGTGATGAGATAGGCTACTTCCAGAAACTAGTACTAGAGCCATCCTTTGGATTTTGGGGACAAGAGAAGTGACTGGTTTGATTTTCAGTAGTGGGGAATTTTTATTGCTCTGAGTGAGACATACCAAGAATCTAACCGATAGTGCAGTACCTCAAGCTTGTCTCAGAGGTGATTGGTACAAAAGCTGTAAGAAACCCCTTTTCAAGCACAGCGTTAAACAGTCAACACTCACTCTCTGCCTAGTGTCAAACCAAATGCCATAACCACCACCACATATGAGAGAGCACACACATCAGCTTGCTACTGCAGCTACCCTTTGTTCCAGGAGGTTCTTTTCTGTCTTAAGTATTTAGCATCTGGCAACTTAAACCAGGATTTTAACTAGACATCTCAGTGCTTGTTTTTCTTCCTCATTAGTAAGTCATCCGACAACCAGAGTGCCAGAGACTACCCATAAACCAGTGGTTTTCACACTTTAGCCTGCATCTAAACTAGCTGTTAAGCTTCTTAAAATCACAGATCACTGGGCACAACCCCTGAGATTCTGATTTACTAGGGGTGGGGTGGGCCCTGAGAATTAGCATTTCTAACTAAGTTCTCTAGTGCTGCTGATGCTGCTGGTCCAGGGAGCACACTTTGAGAACCATGACTATAAACCAAGTAGTAGTTCTCAGCCTAGGCTGAGTATTAGCATCCCCTGGGGTATGTTCTAAACTATTGAGGCCATGGCCCCACCCCAAATGGCTGACATCAGGATCTCTGGGTGTGGGATCCAGTCTTTATTTTTTTTTTAAGATTTTATTTATTTATTTGATAGAGATCACAAGTAGTCAGAGAGGCAGGCAGAGAGAGAGGAGGAAGCAGGCTCCCCACCAAGCAGAGAGCCAATGCGGGGCTCGATCCCAGGACCCTGAGACCATGACCCGAGCCGAAGGCAGAGGCTTTAACCCACTGAGCCACCCAGGCGCACTGGGATACCGTCTTTAGAACATCAAAGCTTCTCAGATGATCCTACCATACCTCCAGTGTTGTCAACCATTGAACTAGTGAAATGCATTCCAAGGGATTGGACTTGGAGGGTCTTATGTTTAATGGAGGGCTATAATATGACTTAATCCCAGATAGATGTGACTGACCCCATTGAGGACTGAGTTCCAATAAAAATCATCCTAATGCTGTGGTCCAAGCAGGACTCTGGCCATAGGAATGTCTTCTCTACTTTGTGTCTCAGTAGGGTGTGGACAGCATTAAAGTTAGAGACTAAATCAGAGGCTGAGAGAAATTAGTCGAGGCTGGAGGGAAGCAAACCAAGGCTTAAGGAGCTCACAGTTGCTAGATGCCAGAAAAGGCATATTGGCAAGTCAAACCATCAGGATAGAGTTGGGGCTTCTGCTGAGACTGGACACCAGGAACATGGCAGGGATTCAAGTCAGAGGACGGAGTGTCTATAGTTACCAGTTCAAAAGTAGAACACCAGTAAACCCAGAATAAAATATACTCTTTACAACAGAGACAAGTGTAGCCTTAACTTTTAGAAAGTACATTGCCATAAAATCCCCTGTGTCTGGATCGTTCAGCTCAGCTCCCAAATTTCCCATCTGTTGGTGTTCAGTGCCACAGTAGTGTGGTCCAGGGATATAGTACCTCATAAAGCAGTAGCATTCACAAGTTTTCTATGTAAAACATTACCTCTTGCCTCATTATGTCTTAAAGAGATCTTTGTTCTTAGATTCTTTCAACCCAGCTGTGACAAACCCTCATCCCTGCTTGCCTTCTCCACCACCACAGAAATTGACAAGATGGTGCCCTCTCGCCTGTTCCTATTCTCCTGATGGCCTCGCCTCTGTCTGCTTTGGTCTCTGCCACATCCTAGAGCACAAAATGACAAGTGCTCTAAACTAGCATTTGATCGGCATCACCACCTGTGTCCAAACTGGTGTTGCTCTTGTATTTCAACCTATTCTCTTTTTATGAAACCAGTCCTATTTTTACTCACCCACTGACTTCCTGTTCATTCAAGCACCGGTTCTTTTTTTTTTTCCCCCCAATTGGCTTTAATAACAACTTTATTGAGATAAAATTCAAATACCATAAAATTCACCCTTTTAAGGTATACAATTCAGTGGGCCATCAATTGGGCAACCATCACTATCCAATTCTAGAACATTTCATCACTCCAAAAGAAACCCCACAGTTTTCCCCCATCCCCTTCTTTCCCTAGCTCCTGGCAATCACTAATCTACTTTCTTTCTGTATAGATGAGCCTATTCTGGACATTTCATGTAAATGGAATCATACAAGGTGTATCTTCTTGGGTCTAGCTTCTTTCATTCAGTATAATGTTTTCAAAGTTTGTCTATGTTGTAGCATGTACCCCTACTTCGTTCCCTTTTTATAGGCAGATAATATTGCATTGTCTATCCAGATATGACAGATAATATGGATAAGTATCCATATTATCTATCCAGATAATATGCCACATATTATTCATCCTTTCATCAGTTGATGCCCTTTTGGATTGTTTTGACGGTTTAGCTATTAAGAATAATATGAACCTAAAAAAAAAAACTAATATGAACCTTTCTGTACACATTTTAGGGAGGACATATGCTTTCAGTTTGCATGGGTGTTTACCGAAGTATGGGTACACACCCATATATGGATTCGGTAGAATTGCTGAATCATATGATAAATTACGTTTAATATTTTGAGAAACCACCAAACTTTTCCAAAGCAGGTAACTCATTTTATAATCCCACCAACAATGTCTAAGGGTTCCAGTTTATCCACATCCCTATCAACGTTTGTTACTAACTTTTTTATTATTGCTATTCTGGTGGGTGTGACATGATATCTCCTTAGGGTTCTGATTTGCATTTCCCTAATGATGAAGATGCTAAGCATCTCTTCGTGTGCTTATTGGCCACTTGTATATCTTCCTCAATAACTGTCTAGTTCCATTTTTTGCCCACTTTTTAATTTAGTTGTGTTTTTATGAGTTGTAAATTTTCTTTATATATTCTTTTTTTTTTTTAAAGATTTTATTTATTTATTTGAGAGAGAAACAGTGAGAGAGAGCATGAGCGAGGAGAAGGTCAGAGAGCGAAGCAGACTCCCCATGGAGCTGGGAGCCTGATGCGGGACTCGATCCCGGGACTCCGGGATCATGACCTGAGCCGAAGGCAGTCGTCCAACCAACTGAGCCACCCAGGCGTCCCTATATATTCTTGATACAAGCTCCCTATCAGATATAGGATTTGCTGGTAGTCCGTTAAATACGTTAATTCTAAAGTCCAGTTGATCTATTTTTTTCTTGGTTGCTTGTGCTTGTGGTGTCTTATAAATATAATATATAAAATATAAAAAATATAAATATAGAAAATATAAAAAAAATTTCTACTCCAAGGTCATAAAGATTTACTCCTAAGATTTTCTTCTAAGAGTTTTATAGTTTTCACTCATATATTTAGGCATTTGATCCATTTTGAGTTAACTTTTGTGTACAGTGCAAGGTAGGCATCCAGCTTCATTCCTTTGCATATGGATATCCATTTGTCACCCACTAGATATGGAGCTCTTACTCTGGGCCATGTGCTATGCTTAGATTCTGGGGAAACGGAGGTTAAGTAGAACATAGCTATTGCCTCTCAGAGAGCTTGCCATTATAGAAGGGGAAATCACAATAGTGTGGTGAAATTATGTCTGGCTCCTGGAGAAGATATAGCAAATTGTAGCTGTGATGCTGCTGCTGCTGATAATAATAATAATAATAATAATAATAATAATAATGGCTATTATTGTTGTTATAAATGACAAAGAGAGATCTGTACAAAGTGTTGTGATGGGAAGGAGTGACTATATTGTCCATGTCTCAAGACTGGCTTCACTGGGAGCCAACCCCAACCCTTCGGAGGCCTAGAGGGGTACAGGGAGATGGGTCTCTTAAAGGGCAACCTTTTTGAGAGAAGATGGACCTCAGGTCTGTGTGTCATGGGCACAGCTGGTTTCTGGTGTTATGCGATTTCCGATTCCTATTTCAGTCTGTACCCAATAAAGAACAAATTCCTTCATTTGTCTGATAGATCTCTGTAGGCATTTGAGGAGATCAGAAAGGCTGATTGTGAATTATAAAATATTTCTAATAGATTATGTAAGTGTATTGTCTTGAATATTATACAATTAGGACTTAACATCTCTATTCCCTTGTGCTCACAGAGTGGACATCCTCAAACTGACCTTATGAAGTATAGACCAATGGTTGATTTTCACACAGAGGGTAAAGGCCCTCTGTGAAGCATCATAAAATGTTCATTTATTTAATCCCATTACATGAACTAATCTCTTAGTGGCAGAAATATGGCTCTATTATATATATTCCGAGCTGCACACTATAGAAATTATCCAATTACAGAAAATAATTTTAAGAAATCACTTTTCCAAGAGTTCTGCTATACTAGTCTTTTGTCATCTGTTAGCACATGTTAGCAGGAAAGTGAGAACAGGTGCCATAAGTTTTAGAACAATGTGTTGAGGAAAAACCCTTTAAATTGAACACATTCTAACAATTAACATAATCTAATTTAAGCTACAAAATACAGTTGCAGTTGTTCCAAAGAAGGATAATTTTAGAACCACTGATGTAGAGTTTAAATTCTAACTTAAATACATTGTATTTTATCAAAAAATGAAGGTTTTAATGTCTGGTTTTAATATCATCTATTGTATCAACTATGAATGTTTGTTCATTTTAGTTCAGTTCATCAGGCACGTATTTGGCCTCCTGTTATATGGAGGGTACCCTATCTTAGTGTATATCCTGAAGGAGCTTATGGCCTAAGGAAGAAACATTGTCCAGTAGATGACACACACACTGCTAGTTAGAGAAGCAGCAGATTGGGACAAATGCTCTAATGGAGTTACCGTGGGTTTTGAAACACAGGCAAGGAGAAATTGGTTCAGATTCAGAATGAGGCAAATCTGGTAGGACTTTCTTGAGGATCTGGCCCCTGAGCTGGAACTTGGAGTGGAGATGGAGTGGGAGGGACTGGAGGGCACAAAACCTTAGAAAGTACACATGGACAAGGTCGGGGAGGTGAAGGTAACATGGCGCACCTGGCGTATTGAATGAGTAGGGGATGGAGCGGGGCATTTTGCTGTCTTGATAATACCAAATCCACGAGTCTTGATTTGATTCAATGCATACTATGGACACTTTGAGGGTTTTTGAGCAGGCCAGTGGAATGATCAGACCAGTCAGGAGATAGTCAAAGGACAGAATGAAGGTGGAAAAGAAATGAGAGACCATTCTTGAATGAGACAAATCCCATCTTTCCAATTAAAATTCCTGATAGGTACCTATCCTCTGATTTGAAGTATCTGATACAGAGGTTCACGTGTATAATTTTAATGGTTAATTATACCTCCAGCAAGCTGACTACTCCTTTTTACTCTGATATTTTTTAGCAATGGCCAAGCTTATAATGGGTAACACTGATAAAGCATGAACTTCCTTCCCCCCCACCCTTTTTTTTCAGGCAAGAATAACTTCTAAGTCAGTACCCTAGATTTTTCCCCTTTAATGTCTCTCACCCAAGGAAAAGAACAACCCATATTTGCATTTTAGAAATAGGAACAGGAAATGTGTTCATCAGCAGATAGAAACAAATGAAGGTGAAGCAGGAATGCAGGACTGTTCAGTAAGACTCAGTCCCCACTTTAGGACTGAGTCCAGTAATCTGGGTTTGCAATCCAGCTGTGCCACTTCCAGCCTATGTAACTTTAGGCATGTTACCTAACTCATTTGTGCCTCAGTCCTTTCATCTATAAAATGGGGATAATAATAGTACTTGTCTCAGGTTGTTAGAAGGATTAGATGAGTTGGTACACACAAAGCCCTCCAAACAGTGCCTGACTCACAATGAGAGTTCAGTACACATTAACTGTTATTATTCAGTTGTTGAACAATAAAGATTCCCGCCTGCCTGTGACCATGGTAGTTTACAAAGCACATTCATGCACTCTCTAGGTCATCTGAGCCCCACAGTGACTATGGCTATTGGTTATCCTAGTTGCCATTACTGCTCACAAACCACCCTAAAACTTACAAGCATAAAGCGACAACCATTCTATGATGCTCACGGATTCTTTGAGTCAGGAATTTGGATGAGGTCCAGCAGGACTTGCTTATCTCTGCTTGGCAGCATCTGTGCCTGCAGCCGGAGAAGGCTGAAGCAGCTGGGGAGGCCTCCAGTGGGTGGGGCTGGATCAGCTGAGGTTGCAGATCTGCTGCCAACACAGCTTCTCCCACTCACCTGTCTGGCAGTGTGGTGGGATGACTGGAAGGCCAGGCTTGGCTGGAACTGTCACCTAAGCACTTAGACTTGCATGTGCCTCTCCATCACGGTGGCCTCAGACTTCTTGGAGCATTTCTCTAGCAGAAGCCGCATGCCTTTTGTGACCTAGCCTCAGAAGCATCCATGCAGACGCATCCCTGGCCTCTGTTGGTTAAAGCAGTCACAGGTCCGCCCAGACTCAAGGGAAGGAGATATAAACCACACCTTTCGGTAGGAGGTGTATCAAAGAATTGGGGGCCAATTATAAGATCACCATACTGGTATTATTCCCTAATTCTAGATGAGAAAACAGAGACTCAATAGAGGTTAAACGATTTGCCTAGGGTCATTTGCACAGAGAGTAACTGGGATAGTTAGGGGGAAATTTGGAGGAGGAAAAAAGACTGCTAACCTACTTCTTTTGATTCCAAATTCTCATTCTTTCAATTAAATTATTCATCCTTGGGGCACCTGGGTGGCTCAGTGGGTTAAGCCTCTGCCTTCGGTTCAGGTCATGATCTCAGGGTCCTGGGATTGAGCCCCACATTGGGCTCTCTGCTCAGCAGGGAGCCTACTTCCCCCTTCCCCTCTGCCTGCCTCTCTGCCTACTTGTGACCTCTCTGTCAAATTAAAAAAAAAATTATTCATCCTCCTTCAGCTTAGATGTACTTGTTAATATGTAAAAGCTAAAAGAAAAAAGTTAACTGGCTTTGTGTTTATTAGGTAATTAATCTCTCTAGAAAAGAAAGAAATATAAAAGTATAAGGTTTGGATGTGCCTGGGTGGCTCAGTTGGTTAAGCATCTGCCTTTGGCTCAAGTCATGATCCCAGGGTCCTGGGATAGAGCCCCATGCCCAGCTCCCTGCTCAACAGGGAGTCTGCTTCTCCTTCTCCCTCTGCCCCTCATTCTGATTGCTCATGTTCTCTCTTGCTCTCAAATAAGTAAATAAAATATATTTTTAAAAAAGCATAAGATTTGCATTTGTAGGAGCTTATACACAAACTTCATATATTAAGTAGGTCCTCAGATGAATTCAGTCCCAAGATTAGCCACAGAGCAACTTTGTATAATTTTCTCATAAGGAAAGATTTCTAAAAATATTCCAGATCCTTGACTGGAACTTGGTTTGTTCTCTAGGAAAATCTCACCTGGCCATTGTCCAGCGGGTGAACAATGAGGGAGAAGGAGACCCCTTCTATGAGGTGATGGGAATTGTCACCCTGGAGGACATCATAGAGGAGATCATTAAGTCGGAGATCCTGGATGAAACTGACCTCTACAGTAAGTCCATGGCCTTGGCTCCTGTCCAAGGTCATCCCATTTCTTCTGAGATTCTCAGAGCTGGCTTAGTTTGACATACTGTGTGAAAGGATGTTGGGACAAGCCGATGCATTACTGAGTCAGCCCCCAAATGTTAGGTGCTGGCACGGCGAGATACCCTGGCTTGAGTCACTCTGAGTCACTGAGAACCTGCTAGCTAAATGTTTGTCAGGAGGGAACCTGTGGGAACCAAGCCAAAGAGTGAAAAGGAGACCTCCTGGCCTTAGGATGGAAAAGGAAGTAAAAGAGAGTAAATGTGCCTCAGGTGGCCACTCTGCCCTTGTTTCCCTCGCTCCCCCCAACCCGTGTTGGTTTGTTTTGGTTTTGTCTCTTCATCCATCTAAACGCAGACCCCAGCTGTCCCTGGGGTTGCCCTCACAGTCGGCCCACACCACAGCACCAGCGCCGCAGGGACCGACGTGAGACTGCCCACACACAACCTAAGCCAAAGCCTTAAATACCTCCTTCTTTGACGCTACTCTTCTCCCTCACACTTTTCCAGCCCTCTAGCTGGGTTTCTCATTCTCCCTTCCTACCCCTGCCCTCCTGCCACACCCCCTCTCAAGAACAATATGGACTCTACGCAGACAGGGACTGCTTTCAGTTACTGAGCCTTATCAAAGCTTTGCTTGCAAACATTACAAAGGCTTGCTTTGTCTGTGGGAGGAGAGTGTTATCTAAATCTATGGGAGTCCCTAGGCCAGGAAGTGTTTCCTCCTCTGAATTTCACTTCTTGAGACAGCAGTCCCTTTTCCCTACCTCAGATAACTCATTCCATCAAGACCCCTGTCCTTAGTTTGCTAGAAGCAGCCATTCAGAAGCCAGTTCCCAGTACAAAGAACTTGAATGCTGGAAGGCAGTGAGTGATGCAGAAAGACTGCCATCTCTTTAGAAGAGATCAAACCCCAAAGATGGATCAGGCCCTGACAAAATACAGTAAGAGTGTCACAGTATCTGGTATTGCTCTGATATCCTGGCCAGGCCCAATTTCTTCAAACAGGGGTTAACCTCTACACCCCACCCCCACTTCCTTCACCCCAACTCTGCCCACGCTCTGATTTAGAATTCCCATCTATCTCAGTAGGTCTGTTGGGGAAGGCAGTCACACTACCACACTGGTCATGGCTGATAGTCGTGATGGTAGTCTAAATAAGCATGCTCTCAATGAATCTTGGAATACTGAAAAAATTTAAAATAAATAAATAAATAAATAAATGTGCTCCCCCTCCAGCATTTAACCACCTTAATTCCCATTAAAATAATAGGAATGAAGAGGGAAATGAGGAATGGTTCTCCAATGATTAAATGTTAAGTGGCATTCTGGTAGAGGAGGGAGAGGGGATATTTAGGCAAACATGTCCTATAAAGCAGAGGGCTGCTCACCAGTGAGAGCAAAAGAATTGATCCCACACAAGTATCTGCTGCTCTCTTGCTGAGCAATCCTCTTTCTGAAGGAGAGGATTAGGGCTTTCCTGCCCTTATAAATAAGCTGCTGGTATGATTCCGATTCCGTAAGAGCTGTGAGAAGGCCAAGGAGCCAGGAATACGGTGTTTCTTCTCACTTGACCCTGACCCACAGGACAGCTGGGTCTGCCTCTTGCCACTGTTGCTACCTGAGCAAAAGGGGTGTTAAAGCAGCAGCTCAGAGTCCAAGACAGACCCATAAGACCTCAGTACCATAGAAGGGCACCTTCTGTCTTCTAGAGGGAAACCCAAACAGTGGGGCTGAGGTAAGCTCCAAAACGAGAAGGAGACTACCAGGGAGCCAGATTCTAGGGGCCCAGTTCCTTGTTCCTAGGATTCATTCCCCTCAGTGTCCACTGTGTCCACTCAGTCTGCACTGAAATTCCCCCCAGCCCTGTTTGTCTCCAGGCCAAGTCTGGAGAAAACCCAAATCCTTTCTCTGCTCCCCTTATCACTGTGAAGTAGGCAAGATGTTTCAAAATCTTATTCAAAACTAAGGGAAAGCAAAAGACACCCGACCAAGGAAAACATTCCCTCTACCCATAAGAAAGTATTTTTTTTAGAACAAGCTTTAAAAAAAGAAGGGAGAAAAAGTTAAATTGGAAAGGGCAGATTTTCTTCATCAGTATCTCAGGCCATCTAAAGTTCCCCTAGGTTCTGCCTGAGGGCCC
Source organism: Mustela erminea (assembly GCF_009829155.1). Taxonomy (NCBI): domain Eukaryota; kingdom Metazoa; phylum Chordata; class Mammalia; order Carnivora; family Mustelidae; genus Mustela; species Mustela erminea. Next base: position 63,418,372 of record NC_045627.1, read on the forward strand.
CCGCCTAGAGAACCCGACTTTGTAAGTTACAGGCTGTGCCCATTCCTTTCTTCTTCCCTAGATTTTTTCCCCAGTCCTCTGCCTGGGGCAAGGCTAGGGTTGAAGCAGGAGAATTGTGAGTGGAAGAGGAGGTGACCACCCAGGTTCCTTGGGTGACATGCCTCAGATACTGCCCAGGGTGTGGTTTAAATCAGCAGGAAGAGACCTGGTGAACCCAGCTCTGGGGACAGGAGAAGGGCAAGAGGCGGAAACCTCCTGGGCTCCGCCAGCTCCCCTGATGCTGAGAAAGCTAGTCCCTCATGCACGAATGCCATTTTGTAGGCCCTTCACAGGTGGTTCTGCTCGGAGTCTCAGAATAACCACAGGGGACAAGCATTTATCGCTACTTATGAACCTCATTGTGTAGATGAAAATGAGCACACACTCTGATGCCCAGAGAGGTCTCACAGCTGGTAAGGAGGGGAGCCACCACCAGAAACCTGCCCTCAGGGGCACCAGGCTAGCCTTTCCCCTCTTCCATTCCACACCACCTCAGTGTAAATAGCCCTGAGACCTGGCAGCATCTCCCACCTTCTACCCCTTAGTAGCATCCTTCTGCTCCCTGGGAAAGAGAAGTCGTGAGGTCACCTCACGACATGTCGCAGAAATCCATGGGATCCCAAAGAATCTATCTCCCATATGACTGTGGGAAGACTGATTCTGGTATCTCCAATTTGTGACCCTGTAGCTGACAACCGGAAAAAGCAGAGGGTTCCACACAGGGAGAGGAAGCGGCACGACTTCTCCCTATTCAAGCTTTCTGACTCGGAGATGAGGGTGAAGATCTCTCCCCAGCTTCTGCTGGCCACACACCGCTTCATGGCCACAGGTATGACTCTGCCCCCCATCCCCTGTCTGCGTCTCCTCCCCAGACAAGGAAAGCAGAATCTGGAAGGTGAAACCCACACACCAATCACATTAGTACCTCGCAACCTAATTCCAGTGCACAGCAGAGATGGAGAACCACTGCTCCAGGGAGAGGGGATGCTGTAGATTGGGCCCCAGGAGGCCACATACTGTCCTATTCAGCCCCAGGCCTGATCTTCTAGGACTGAAGTGAGTACAACTCAGCTCTGCTTTCCTCTCTTCTACTCAAGGAAAGAGCTAAAGAAACCACTGCTGCTCTCTTCCCGTCCTCCCCTTGCCTTCTGGCAGGAGCCTGAGGCCGAGCTCCATCTTGTTAGAGCTGTTCATAACATGACATAACATAATCCCCCAAGGATTTACTGAGGAAGGAAAGGCCTTGTCCTACCCAGCAAGGAGGCCTGGGGTTGGTACCCTCCCTGGACCAGATAGGCTTGTGAGCTATACAAGTTGTTTTTTGTTTTTGTTCTTTTTTTAAGATTTTATTTATTTACTTGACAGAGAGAGACAGATCATAAGTAGGCAGAAAGGCAGGCAAAGAGAGGGGGAAACAGGCTCCCCAATGAGCAAAGGCCAATGTGGGGCTCGATCCCAGAACCCTGGGATCATGACCTGAGCCGAAGGCAGAGGCTTTTACCCACTGAGCCACCCAGGTGCCCCAAAAAGTGACTTTTCTTTTCTTATTTAAGATTTTTCAGTTATTTATTTGACAGAGAGAGAGATCACAAGTAGGCAGAGAGGCAGGCAGAGAGAGAAGGGGAAGCAGGCTCCCTGCAGAGCAGAGAGCCTGATGTGGGGCTCAGTGCCAGGACCCTGAGATCATGACCTGAGCCAAAGGCAGAGGCTTACCCACTGAGCCACCCAGGCACCCCAGCTATACACGTTCTTAAAATACAGAAGTCAATTGTGAATCTTGGAATCTTTAGGGGGGGAAAAAAAAATGAAGATCCAAATACAAACTTCCCCTTCTTATAAAGAAGGTACTATTTGTCTTTGAACCTTCTCGTCTTCTCACCCAGGCCCAATTAAGGTGCTGACTTGGAACAGTAACACCCATGACTAAGTTCAATTGTCAGTTAGTCCAACATCTATTTATTGAGTGTGTTAGGAGTGCTAGGACTATTCAAGGTGCTAAGAAGTAGAAAATTTTAAATTGGAGTTTCTTTTTTTTTCTAAGATTTTATTTATTTATTTGACAGACAGAGATCACAAGTAGGCAGAGAGGCAGGCAAAGAGAGGGGGAAGCAGGCTTCCCGCTGAGCAGAGATCCCGATGCGGGGCTCAATCCCAGGACCCTGAGATCATGACCTGAGCCGAAGGCCGAGGCTTTAACCCACTGAGCCACCTAGGCACCCCTAAATTGGAGCTTCTTGAAAATAGTTTTCAACATGTTTTCTAGTCCTAATTACAGATTTAACTACTGGCTGCCTGTCACAGCAAAACAGCTGTGTCTGTTCATAACATGACATAACATAATAATATAACATAATAATATCTGTTAATATGAAAATGTGATACCACAAGGCTTCACATTTTGGGGAATGTATCACTTAAGTAATTAACTCTGTATTAACTTGGAATTTCATTTTATTTAACAGATACATGTCATACCAATAAGATTAAATTCTCTGTGTTTCATTTGATGATAGCAATAAAGCCTTTGTTGTTCACATGCCTTGCTTATCCGTGCTCCTCTTACCATTGCTTTTTTTCTTCATGAGCCATTTCATTGAGGTAAGATTGACATATGAAAAGCGGTACGTATTTATCATATATGACTTGAGGAGTTTGGAGCTAAGCTGCCATAAGCATATCCATCACCTCTAAGTTTCCTCCCACCCTCTTTCTTTATTACTGTTTTTCCTCTGTTAACAGAAGATCTACCATCTTAGCAAAATTTTGCATATACAGTACACTGTTGCTAATTACAGGCACTAAGCTATGCAGGAGATCTCCAGGACTCACTCATCCTGCATAACTGAAATTTTGCCCCCTTTGACCAGTACCTCGCCCATGTCCCCCTCCCACTAGCCCTGCCTAACTGGGGTGCTACTCTCTGCCTCTCTGAGTTTGACTGACTTGTTTCATACTTTTAAATTTTTTTTTTTGAGAGAGGGACGCCTGGGTGGCTCAGTTGGTTGAACGTCTCAGGTCATGATCCCGGGGTCCTGGGATTGAGTCCCGCATTGGGCTCCCTGCTCAGCGGGGATCCTGCTTCTCCCTCTGCCTGGTGATGCCCTGCTTGTGCTCTTTCTCTCTGTGTCAAATAAATAAATAAATAGATAAATCTTAAAAAAAAAAAATTTTTTTTGAGAGAGAGTGCGCACAAGGTGGGGAGGGGCAGAAGGAGAGGGAAAGAATCTTAAGGAGGCTCCAGGCCCATTGTAGAGCCCAATGAGGAGTTCAGTCTCACAACCCTGAGATCATGACCTGAGCCAAAATAAAGAGTCAGATACCCACCGTCTGAGCCACTGAGGCGCCCACAGCGTGACTATTTTAGACTCATCATAGAGGTGGTATCATACATATTTGTCCTTACGTGTCTGGCTCACTTCATTTAGCATAATGCTCTCCAGGTTCATCCATGTTGTTGCACGTGGCAAAACTGCCTTCTTTTTTAGGCCACACTCAACTTTAAATAACATCAAGAAGAAAATTAATAGCAAAAGTGACATTTCCAAAATGGTGACCTGTCTTCTCCAGGGTGCCAGCACAGGGACACATATCCCCAGAGGGCATGGGGAGAAGCTGAGGTGCACAACCCCCCACTCCACCTGAGACTCATTAGAGCCCTGCTGGCTCGGTGCCCCAGAGCATGAATGGAGGGGGCTATAGACACGTGCCTGGTTTGCCCATCCGACTCCCATGGCTGCTAATCCGTCGTGCCTCCCTATCTCCCCTAGAAGTGGAGCCCTTTAAATCTCTGTACCTTTCGGAGAAGATCCTGCTCCGGCTCCTCAAACACCCCAATGTGATCCAGGAGCTGAAGTTTGATGAGAAAAACAAGAAAGCCCCAGAACACTACCTCTACCAGCGCAACCGCCCCGTGGACTACTTCGTGCTGCTTCTGCAGGTGAGTGGGAGAGTTAGAGATCCTCCAAGGGTGGGACGAGGGCATCTCCAGGCTGGACAGAGAGGAAGGGCTGGGCCTTCTCAGCCAGGTTGGAAGCCTCAGCGTGCTACCTCGGGGCAGGGCTAGGTGGGGTGGGCATTTGTCCTTGACCCGCAGAAGGGCCAGGTGTGACTGGCCACTGTCCCGAGAGTGGTGGGATCTTGGGATCTTGATGGCAGTTAGTCTGACCGGTCAGCAGTGTTTATGGTGGGGTGGGGGACTTTTCCAACAGAGGGGTTCTGAGACTACACTTCCAAAACTGTCATCCTGCAGAATCCCAAAGCCCCCTTATCTGCTCAGACTTGCCCAGGAATGCGACGGTCCATGCCTCACAACCTGCAGGCCTGTCTCGTGTCTGTCATGCTGGCGTCTCACCATATCTGGTGACTCCCACCCGCTCCTTGCTCTGGGAGTGCGTGGAACACATCTACTCTCACTGCCACAATTCAGCCTTTGCAGTCACTCGAATCTTCTCCTCCTTAAGAGACCAGGGAGGGAACAGATGACTGAATGAAAGAGGTGTAGCATCTTCCCGGTGCTCACATAAGTCCCAGTGCCTTCCACCCTGGATGCCTGGATAGAACTGTTGTAAATACACGTGACATGTGGTTCTAGCTTGTGATGCTGCTGGCTCCCTGGCCCGGCTCTACCATTAGCTCTGTCACTATTACCCATCACTTCTCAACAGAATTTTACAAACCCTAAATACAGTGATTGCCTTAAAATCTTAATTAAGCTCAGTGACCTTAGAAGTGGCCTCTTTGTGCTTACTGTCCACCTACAGCCTGTCTGCTCTGACCCTGTAATGCCTCACACCCATCCTAACACAGAGCCTCCTTTCTCCTTTCCTTTCTCCAAAATGGAGTCACAGTCTTCACTGCTGAAAATCAACAAGAGTCCTATTCCATTGTTTATATAACGTCATGAACTCATATAACCTTATGAGTTATATGCTTATGCTTCATGTAAATGTAGCCATTTTCAAATAAAAGTCGGAGGGACTGAAAGGTAGTGGCAAGAGTGTAGGTTCAGCAATGGGAAAGATCTGGCTTTAAAATGCCAGTGTTGCCGCGTTCTAACTAACCTTTACCAAGGTATGTGACCCTCTGAGCCTCAAATTGATTCACCTAGAAGCTGGGGAAAAAAGCAGTATGGGCCCCATAGGGTGGTAGGACTGAGTGAGTGAGAATCCTTGCAGTGCACAGAACACAGTACCAGGCCCGCAGATACACGCTACATGCTAGCCATTAGCAATCATTATTCCCGGTAATGAAATACACAAGCTCTGCACAGAATCAGATTTTCTCTCAACCAGTGGGACAGTTTATGGGGCCAGGGGCTAGCTGGGGCCAGGACATTCATCACGGAAGGGCCATCAGAGCATGCAAAGAGAGTTGGTTAGCCAGGACAGGACACTCCTCTATGAACGAAGCAACTAACATACTGCTGAAGTCAAAGGTTCTATTTTTGAAATGGATCTAGACAGACTTCACATTTCCCTATGATAAGAACTTAAGTCCACCTGTTTGTTACCATACAAAAGTGCTTGGAGTTGTAGTCAATAATAGCACTGGAAGTGCTCACACACGCCCTTGCACACTTCCTTCTTTCCCCAGGGTAAAGTGGAAGTGGAGGTTGGCAAGGAAGGCCTTCGCTTCGAGAACGGAGCTTTCACCTACTATGGAGTCCCAGCCATCATGACCACTGCTTGCTCAGGTATTCCAGTCCCTAAGCCAGAGCTTCTTGGGGAAGCAGTGGGATATGGTGGAAGAGAACATCTGGGTTCAAGTCCTGACTCCTCTTAGGGACTCTCTATACAAGCCATTTAACTCCCTAGACTTTAGTTTCCTCCTCCGTAAAATGGGTGTCAGAGTCCTTTCTTAATCGGAGAGTCTCTTCATGGAAGTCCGTGGTAAACTGCAGTGTTATCAAGTGTCAGGAGTGGATAGTGGTATTTTTCTGTATGAAAAGACAAGTTTATTTTGCTTTTTACACTTCCATTTGATTGCCTGGTTTTTGCAGAGTTCATTGGTGCTGCGGGTGTGGTGGAGGAGGGGGCATTCCCTTAAGGAGGTGTGCGTTCTCAACTGCATCCTTCTGTCCTTAGATAACGATGTGCGGAAGGTTGGAAGCCTGGCTGGATCCTCAGTCTTTCGTATGTATCTCTCAAACCTCTCTCCCACCTGTCCCCATCGTAGTCTTGTCTCAGCCCACTCTGGGGACCTGGACCGAGCACTTTGAGGCTGGGCTGGGGCTAACCCAAATGTTGGCAACCTCTTTGTAATGTTCTGCCAGGAACACTGCCTCCTGCCAGGTACCTACAGACCACAGGTGCCTCGTTTCTGTGTTTGGAATGTTTCCTGCTGCTTCTCTGCTTGTGTGCAAGGGACAAATGGCAGGGAGGGAAGTGGTGAGGGGAGGGGACCCCATTTATTGTCACCTGCTGGGAAATGCAGGCTGGTGATTGGGTGCTCTGATGCAGGTTCAGCCTTTACTTCTCTGCATCACCCACTGGCCTTTACTTTACCTGACATAGGTCTGTCATTACTGTATTACATTACCGTACCGTAGGAAATGCCCACAAGGTCTTAGGATGTGGGTCCCAGGCTGCCATGGTATGTTGCTTACCTGCTTCTCTTTCCTCGTTACACGTCTCAGCTGGTGGAGAGCTGGCTGCCAGTTGGCTGTGCATGCTAGTGCTGGCGGTTGCCACAGGGCTCATGGCTGGTTTGTTCTGCCCCTTCTGTGCTCTACCTTCTTGCTGTTTCCTGTGTGGGGATATTGTACTTGCGCTTAGAAGGGATGGTGTTTATTGGGATGTAAGCGTGATCCAGAACAAATTATTTCTCTAGATTTCTTTTTGGTTCACGGGTCTGAATTTTGCGTTGCTTTCAGCTGTTCATGTTTACTGCGGTGGCCATTTTCATGCCAAATGGGGTGTTTTCTCTCATCATAAAAAAGATTTTTACGGAGGGCTTTCTATTGGGATTTACCAGAAGATCCTAAAGCTTGATCTCACAATCGCTGGCACAGGAAAGGTAGATACCATTTTAACACAAAGAAATTAAAGAATTGACTTGCTCCAAATTACCCAGCAAGTGGATGACTACCCAGATGCATTCCCATGTCCTGGCTAGTTCACAAAGCACAAAGAAATTGATTTGAGACCCATCACGTTCCAGAATGTAATTTCCATGTAGAAACAGTGGAATGGTTTACAGTGTAATTTATACCTTAGCCGAGCAGAAGGCTGAAATGAAGTTGAAGTATCTGTCCATACCCAAGGCATGGCCCAACATGAACAGAAGGTCAATAAAAGTAAAGCCCTGGTACATATGACACTTATATAAGCCAACAGATCTCAAGCAAGGTTGAGGAAGGAAGCATCATCATCTTAGAATAAGAACTCTGAATGGGAGAGGGGTGAGCTATAGGACTAGGAAAATCTTGTTTCTCTAAAGGAGATTTCCATCCATCACATAAGGGCTTGCTTAGGGTGGGTTAATTCCTAGGATTCTAAATGTTACCCAGACATTTGGCCCTGTTCTGGCTCTTTCAGAAGACCAAAAGATAGGGGGACAAAGAGCTACATGAGACTCCCCAGCCCACGTAATATGGATGATCTTTTTTCTTTGAAAAGAAAATTATTTTAAAAATCTTGGGAAGTTGTTACCTGGTTTCCTCCCTTCCTTCCTTCTTTCCTGTCTCTAGTTCTTTCTATCCATATCTCCTTCCATTTTATCAGTGAGACAGGCATAAACTTGTAATACTGATCTCTCCTTCAAAACTGGTTAACTAAAAAGGAGCATTAAACTTTTCCCTCCCCTCACTTCTGAACATCTTTATAATCTTCAGAAGGAGAAAGAAATCGAATTAACCAGTAGGGGTGTGCACACATTTTCCATCATCCCCCACAAGCGCTCCCCACTTAGCAAAGTACAGTGTGAAATATGGGCCAAGGCTGCCACATCCCACAGTTATGCCTGGGTGCACCCCCACCCCAGGGTCTAGCTGCCCAGCATCACTCAACAGCAGCGAACCTCAGCCTGCAGTCAAAGGAGAGCATAAGGGAGTGAATTCTTTTAGGGTCTGGGTCTGGCCAACTACCCTTGTCCTGGAAGCCAGCCTATAGTTTTATTAGCCTTTGAGAGAGAGAAATGGGATGAGGGGTTCGTCAGAACACTAGCCCTGGGACCTAGCCTCAAAGTCGAATTTGAGATTATGAGTAAGTCACCTGGTTTTCCTGTGCAGGGTAAAGGGAACACAGCCAGCACTGTCTCGTCTCTCTTGGATCTGATTGCCAGGGACTCTAGGAGGATCACAGTGAGCCTGGGAACTCTGAAGAAACCAGGCTTGAGTTTCTTCAAGCCCACGGGGCAATGCAAGCAGGGAGAGGCTGTCTCCTCCCTGTTTGGTGGGGTATACATTTCATTTGCACCCCAAGAAACTCTAGGATGCTTCTTGAGACTGTGGGGTTTCTTATCCCGGTACGTCTCACAGTGGGAGCCCATTCCAATATTCTTTGACATCTGGTGTCAGACCGAATGATTATCAGTCAGGTAGGTATAAATCTCCCCCGCTACCTGGCGCGCGTAAACTCAGTACAGTCACCTGGCACGGCAGGTAAGACCACAGAAGTTGCCGGTTTCGGTGCGCTGTCCTCTACAGACTGACTTCATTTAGTCCCCAGGGAAGGGACACTCTGAACAACTGGATAAGAGGGAGGAAGACAGATTTCCCAGACAGAAACACCGCTTGATCCGGCAATGCACAGTTGGCGCCCGGCACTGGGAGCACCGAAGAGCTGCTGGGAGGCTGAGGCAGGCTTCTTCCGGCCGCCGCTGGCTGGAGCATGCGCTCTGCTTGGAGCCGCGGCGCAGGCGCGCAGAGCCCGCGGGCAGTGGGGGAGAGCCGGGGGCGAGGCGGTGCGGGACCCCCAGCCTATTTGTGGGCTCACGGAGAATGCTGTAGACACACGTCCGCACCCCGCAAGGGACCCTTCTTGCTCTTGTCATCGGAAGGTCGAATCCCCTCCAAGATTACTGCGCATCTTTCCGGAAAGACTTTCAGCCAAGGCCGTTTTACGTTTGGGTTTCTGGAGGGTGACTTTGAGAGGATTTGCAATTTCCCTGTTCTCAGAGGCAAGATTCCTTTTTGCAGAGAAATGTGACGTTGTGAAAACTCAAGAACAGACTGACTCACACACTTTGCTCTTTTGTCTTTCTCCTTTTCTGTTTATCTTCCCTTTTGCAACTCACAAATCCTTGGCCCTTGACTCTTTAGTGCCCGTCTCTGTGTCCCGTACCTTCGCCTTCAGCAGAGGGGACTCTCTGGCGGGCTCCCCAGGTAAACATGCGTGGGTGTGTCGGGTCTCCGTAGAGTCAGTGGGGTGTGCAAGAGGCCATTGGTCTCTGTCGCTGTCCTGCGAGGGAACTAGTGTCTCCCACAGGCACTGCCAGGACTAAGGCGTAGCCCATCGCACAGATAACACTCCCTGGCACACAAGGCCCAGGCGTTGCTGAGTCAGTGGTGTCACTTGTGAATTTAGCTCCTGCGGGGAGAGATGGTAGAGTGAGAGCTGGTGTGAATTCTTCCTCATCATTTGTCTCGCTGCAGAATGGAGGGATGAGGAGTGCAGCAGGAGAGGACTAGAAAGAACCAACAGAGTACCACCCCTTACTGCTACCTATTTTCCCTCCACCATTCATTCTCTGTGGCCTCTGCCTTTAGCTGACCACTAACTAACCCAGCCTCATCTTCCCCTGTAATGTTGCTCTCTGGTGACCATATTCTCTCTGGCCTTACTCATACAAAGAATATGTGTAAGAATTTCAAAACAACTTTTCATTAGGTTTATCCTCTGTTGTTAATTGTATGAAAGTTGCTGGATTTCTTTTTAACTGGGTCAGGCAGCTCCTCATAGAACTACAGAGTAACCCAAGGGTTGAGGAGAATGTAATCAGTCTAAATAATTGATGAAGTGTTTGTATTGTTTCCATGTCTAGAGGATGCTCTCTCAGGCTCATGAAACAAGTAATGAGCAAACCAAGAATCTCTGTCTTAAACCTCCCTGAAGTTAGAATGTAAAAACACGTCCAGTTCCCTGTACCCCCACCCCACATCTGTCTCCCTATCCTAGTGCCACAATAGGATTCTGAGACCCCATCATGACCTCAGCCAGCAAGAATTCAGTTGTGTTTTGCTATCTGTACAGTAGACCCTCAACTTTCAAAAAGGCTGTGTCCTGAGACCTCAAACCCCCAAGTTTGCAGCTTCAGAAGAATTTATGTTGACTCCTGTTTCTTCCAAATCACATTTTTCCCATCAAAAACCATCTGGTTCCCATGTTTATCTGTACAAGACAAGTTAATCACTTTCTCAAATATCATCAAGGTTTTCTCTCTCATTTAATGATTTTCCACCAAGAAATAAAATCTTTCTTGCTTTGTGAGAGCTCATGCTTTCATGATGACTACTGACCAGCACGGTCCATGTGGGGTGCCAAGCTGGTGCCTTCTACCAGCTAACTGGTCTACTCCTGCCTGTCAGCAAAATGAGAAGTGACCACATCATGGACCTTCAAGATCCTTCACATGCAGGGAATCTTCATGAAGGAAAAGTAGCTATGAAGCTTCAGCCGAAAGGCAAGGCTTACATTTTTAAAAGATACTCAGTCAGAAGGATCAAAGCAGGGATGTCATTACCTTTTAAATTACCCTCAGTGAACCAGACAAGCCAGTTCTCTGTAATTTTGTAACTCCAGTTAAGGGAAGGTTAATTCTAGTTCATTGATATTTATTATGAAAAACTTGATGGTAAGCCAGCATCAGACCAAGGTGAAGGTGACTTGTTCCTGCAGTGTGACACCCCCAGCCCCACCCCCACCAGGAGGTGCTGTAACTTCTGATCCAAGCCTGGTGGGTGGCAGCTGCTCCAGAGAACTCTTTCCATCTTCCCCTCATTTTCCATTGCCTGGGTCTTCAACCCAACAAGAAATAAGTGAGCCACAAAGCTGAGAGAGCAGGCCAACTTCTTCCCACCCTTGTTTTATCTTTGCAGAGTGGAGCAGTGACGAACAAAGCAGGAAAAAAGAAAGGGCGGGAGCTTTTGATCTTGATGAAGTCCCAAAAGTTCATTTTTGCTTTTGTTTCCTTTGCCTTTGGAGACATATCTTGAAAGAAGTTGCTGTGGCTGATATCGAAGAGGTTACTGCCTATGTTCTCCTCTAGGATTCTGATTGATTCCTGTCTCATGTTGAGGTCCTTTATCCATTTTGAGTTTATCTTTGTGTAGCTGTCCAATTTTCCCAGCACCATTTATTGAAGAGACTGTCTTTTTTCCACTGTATATTTTTTTCTGCTTTGTCAAAGATTATTTGACCATAGAGTTGAGGGTCCATATCTGGGCTCTCTACTCTGTTCCACTGGTCTATGTGTCTGTTTTTATGCTAGTACCATGCTGTCTTGGTGATCATAGCTTTGTAGTAAAGCTTGAAATCAGGTAACGTGATGCCGCCAGTTTTATTTTTGTTTTCAACATTTCCTTAGCAATTCGGGGTCTCTTCTGATTCCATACAAATTTTAGGATTATTTGCTCCAGCTCTTTGAAAAATACTGGTGAAATCTTGATTGGAATGGCATTAAAAGTATAGATTGCTCTAGGCAGTATAGACATTTTAACATTTATTCTTCTGATCCAAGAGCATGGAATGGTCTTCCATCTTTTTGTGTCTTCTTCAATTTCTTTCATGAGTGTTCTGTAGTTCCTCAAGTACAGATCCTTTACCTCTTTGGTTAGGTTTATTCCCAGGTATCTTATGATTCTTCTTTTTTTTTTTTTTAAAGAATTTTTTTTTAAAGATTTTATTTATTTATTTTACAGAGAGAGATCACAAGTAGAGAGGCAGGCAGAGAGGGGGGGGGGGAGCAGGCTCCCCGCTGAGCAGAGAGCCCAATTCGGGACTTGATCCCAGGACCCTGAGACCACGACCCGAGCCAAAGGCAGCGGCTTAACCCACTGAGCCCCCCAGGCACCTGGTATCTTATGATTCTTGGTGCTACAGTAAATGGAATCGATTCTCTAATTTCCCTTTCTATATTTTCATTGTTAGTGTATAAGAAAGCCACTGATTTCTGTACATTGACTTTGTATCCTGCCACTGCCAACTGCTGTATGAGTTCTAGTAGTTTGGGGGAGAAGTCTTTTGGGTTTTCCGTATAAAGAATCATGTCATCTGCGAAGAGAGAGAGTTTGACTTCTTCATTGCCAATTTGGATTTAAAAAAAAAAAGAAAGAAAGGACGGGGATGCCTGCCTTCTCCTTTGACTCTCTCCTCCCCACCTCCTTTCACTCGGACTCCTTTTGTCTGGCCCCATACTTGATTTATGATCCAAATACAATTATTTGCTTATATTACATCTTGCCCCCATCTTACACAGAGGAGAGAGAAATCCTGGAAATTAATAGGGCCTTTACGTTTAAAAAGAACCCAGTCATTTCATTTGATCCCCACAACAACCTCAGGAGATGGGAAGGAATTAACATTGCAAAACAATAAGTAGGGAAACAGCCTCTGAAAACATTGAGCCATCCAGCAGTATCACCTGTGTAGTGAGAAGGTGAAGGATGAAGACTGGAATCCAAATCTCTCTCTTCCTTACTGTTATATTTTTTTTTCTAATTTCTCCAATTCTTTTTTGATTTTTAACAAAAAGTTTTCACTTGAAATGAATAAGTCACAGGAATAAAAAGCAACGCAAAAGGAATAGTCAGTGACACTGATAGCGATGTAATAGGATAGAGGGTAGCTTGTCAAATCACTAAATGGTACAACTGAAAACCAATGTAACACTGTATGTCAACTATACTCAAAACAAAACAAAGTTTCCAGTTTTATAGAGACATAATTGACATATAAAACTGTAAATTTAAGATGTATGTGATAATTTGATAAATATATATTGTATACATTGCAAAATTCTTTTGTTGTTTTAAATTCCAGTATAGTTAACATACAACGTTCTTTTAGTTTCAGGTATACAATATAGTGACGCGTGGCATTTTAGAAACAGAACAAATGAGCAAAGAAAAAAAGAAAGAGAGACAAACCAAGAAACAGACTCAAACTGATGGTTCCCAGAGGAGAAGGGATGGGGAGACGGATAAAATAGGTGATGTGGATTAAGGAGTGCCCTTGTCTTGATGGGTGATGTATGGAATCTGAGTTTCTTAGGTCCTGCTTCTATTGTCCTGGACTTGGCTACCCCTCTGAACATGGGCATTTTGTGCCCCCTAGAGGACTGTGACTTACTAGCATTTTGAAAGCAGTCATGATAATGAATTATGGTGGTCTCTGTGGATTGAGGCCATCAGTCCCTGAACCAAAGATTGCCACCATTATCCATACATAGGCAGTTTCCTTCTATTTGAGCTTTAGTTTGAAATAAGGAGAGAGGAGTGGTTTTGTGCATTGCATTGCTTCCAGGGTATGATGTAATTAGCCAGCTTTGCAGGTGCTTTCATTTAAAAAGTAGCCTTCTGATCAACCCACTGAGAGTTCACAGCTCCACTGCAGTTATCATCCCCTCTCCCCAGACTCATTCCTTTTTTTTCCCAGTGGAGATGATTTCAAGTTCCCCATGACAGTCCTTCCAAATCCACAAAAGCACAGAGGCAGGAAAGAGGTCAGGAGCAGTGATTCTTTTTCAGTGTTCAAATGACATCTGTAATGTGCTTTGAGATCAATGGGGACCGTTTCCTCCCAGAATATAGAGGGAGTCTCTAAAAATAATCCTTTTACTTTGTGAAATGTGGTAAGTGGCAATACTCCTTTGGGTTGGCTTGTGTGTCGTAAACATTTGGGAACCATTAAAGCTCCGTGTAATGTGAGCGAGTTCATCTGGGCTCCTAACTTGGGCTGATTTGCAGAGTTCACATTGTAGCTTTGACAGAGAGCTTTTGGCATTTGGTTGTCTGATGTTGAATATTACCCCAGAATGATGAATTTTAATAATCCTAGTTTGTACTCTTATAGGCCTATGTAATTAAGGTCCCCCATCCAGTTTGGAGAACACAGGTGGCCCATGACACAGTGACTATGATGAGAGAGGGCTGTTCCCTCTTGTCCCTCACTGATGCTCCAAAAGATAGAAGCAGGCAGCCGCTGAACCCTACTTTCCCTTCAAATCCCCAGACTGAAATAGGAAGTGGGGCATTCTCCTGTATCATGGGTTCTGCTCTAGGTACAGGTGTCATGAGTGAGGCAAGCATCACAGAGCTGTGTGTAGGTTCAGGGAACCTCGTGCCTATCAGTGCACAGGAGATTCCATTCAGCCCCAGTTAGAGTGTCAAATCCTCTTCCACCCCCTCTCCCGCCCCACACCCAATTGTACCCCAGGATCTTCTCCGCCCAACCTCAGTATCTCCAACTTGCCGTCTAGGACAGATATCCCTTGCAGCCTGACTACGCAGAGGCTGAAGGAAAGGGGTCTATCACGCTTCTCCACAGCACCTCGGAGTCTAGAGAAGAAAACCCGGCTTCCCACCACCCAGTCTCCAGGGCTAGCTTAAGGGTGCGATGTGAGGAAGAGGGGACAAAGGGATATGTCCGCGGCGTGGCCTACCTCCTGGTGAGGAATTCTGTGGTCAGTTTGATCACTGTTGGATCTGTCCCCTCTTAGACCTCTTTGACTGTAGTTTCACATTTTCCTCTTCACTTCACTCCCCCCGGCCTGGGCCTCTGCTCTTAGGAAATGCCAAGGGGAATTATACAACTTGAACTCGTTTGCCATGCTGCTGGGACACTCGTCTGTTACTGATTTCTTCTCCTTTTTTATTAAAAGCATTTCCATTTCCCTTGCTCAAAAACCTCTGAGTGTATGTGCACAATTACCAAAATGCCGAGTCATCAGCATCCTACCTATTGAGGAATGTCAGGCTCCGGGACATGAAAACATTGATGTTGCACAACACTCACACGAGCTGGGACTTCCTTTGTTGTGAAGTGAGGCTTTTTTTTTTTTTTTTTTCCTTTGAAAAATTGCTTTTATAGGCCCGACCTTTATAAGACAGTTGTATCTTTTCGTATTGGGAATCCTTTGGGATTCTGAATAAACCTTCAATAGCTTTGTTCTTACTTGAAAAAAACAGAACACAATACTTCTCCTCCTAGCACGACAGTGATGTCACTTGCATTTGACGTGTGGTCCTGGGAATGACAGCAGAGTGGCATGCCGGTGGGGACCAAAGCTCTGGGTGGGATGGGGAGGCGTTTGTGGCCTCTGTTTCCAACAGAGTGTGGAAGTGATTCAGGCAGAGCCTTCTATGGCTGAAAGTGGTCTAGTAGATAAGAGAGCCTTGTCTCCCTGCCATCCTCCTGGCATATGCCTGGGATTGTGATATAAGGGATGACAAGGTGGAACAGGACACATGGGGTATATGTAGCACATGTCCCACCAGGCAAAACCCTGGAGGGTTGTCAGGGAGAGATGGTTATTTCCCAGGCCCTACTTATACTCCCTTCGATGGTTCCAAACTGCGCTGAGGACAAGACCCACCAGGTCAGGTTATGGTGGTCCAGATTCTACTCACATGACAAAGAAGTCACCCTCCAGCAGAACTGCCTGCCCCCCTTTTCCACAGCTGTTACCCTGAGGAAGTGCCATTGATTTACTTGGCAGCCACCACCTCAGAAGACCACAAAGGGTCTAGCCAAGCCAAGAACGCACCAGCTTGTTTTCAAGGGACCAGAACTAGAAGTGAAACGCATGTTCTTCTGCCCAGTACTGCTGCCATTTACAGTCGCCTGGGTGCTTCACTCTGTTCTCCATGGCACCGTCACTGGCTTCAGTCCTTGGTCACTGTGGAAGAGGGTCTGGCCCTCCATCTCCCAGTGGAGAAGTAGGGCCCTAGAGACCTGAGGCCAGGATCCCCAGTTTCACGTGCTTTAGGTAAACAAAGTCCTGGTTTTCCCTGTGGCTTCTCCTCAAGTTACTGTACCAAAGCCCGAGGCCTCTTGGTGCCCTTGAGTCTCACTGCACACTCTCTGACTCTGTCCAGCCACAATGTTGGAGTGTCCTTCTCTTTGCCCTTAGTTTCTTGGAGAAGTCAGCTTCCCCAGGATGATTTTAAGTTGGAAAGGCAAGGCTTTCCCATCCAGGATGCTTTGAGAGCTCTGAAATCTTTTTTTAAACAAAATTTAGGTTCTACATTAAAACTCTTTAAGGGATGCTTAAGTTTTGATTCATTCATTCTCTACATTTTTATTGAGCACCTACTCTAGGCCAGGCATAGTGCTAGATACTGAGTGGACCACAATGACCAGAAAACACAAGACCTCTGTCCTCGTGGAATTTAGCATTGAATTGAGTAGATGTCACAAGTACAAACACATAATGAATTAAAACTTGTGAAAAGTACATTGAAGGAATGAACAAGGGACAGTGATAGAAGAAAACAGGGAAATCTTAGGACAGCCGAAGTCTTCAGAGAGGGTAGCTTTCAGCTTCGGCTGAGACCTGATGACCAAGGTCTTAGCTGGGGAGGTAGAGGGAGGTGGGCAGGAGAAATGGCATCTTCTGAAGAAGTGGGGGAACACTTGCATGATTGAGGGCAGCAGAGCAAGCAGGGGAGGGAAAGAGAGTCCTCAAGATGAGACCAGACAGGAAAGCAGGAGTCAGGTCATGAGGGACTTTTGGGGACAAAGCAAGGAGTTTAGGGGTCCAGGGAATTGGGACGTGGTGGGGGGAAAGAGATAGAGACCAACAGGCCTATGTCCACAGTGGAGGTGAGAAGGCCTGGTATGGGGCTGGGGGAGCAGCAAGGGTCTGGGGGCACCCCCCCAGGTTTCCGGCGTAAGTAATGGAGTATACGTGAGGGGCACTTCGGGAGAGGAGGACACTGGAATTAGAATCCTTAATTCTATAATCCTATCAAGGTAGCGATTGTTATGGTTCTAAAGAGAAAAATGATGCTGCCTGTTGTTATTTTACCCTTTCCACTATGTAGTTTGCCAGACAACGGTAACAGCTTGCAGCTAAACACACCATCAACCCTCAAGGACTCGCTCCAAATAGATGCTAATCAATTATCTTGACTGGTGGCACCGTTATCTACTGAGACAGGATTGAATTCCCACGGTTCTCCCCTGAAAGCACAGGAGCGGAATTTCTGAGGAGCCAGACTCCGCACTGGAGCCCCTGAACTCAGTCTGTGTTCCGAGAAGCTCACAGCACGCCCCTCCCCCTCTGGGGAAGGAATCATGGGATGGCACTCTCCCTCACGTTGATTCTGTGCTTGAGATCAGGCTCGGGTCACCTGAAGAACCTCTCTTCTATTGATCCAGGGAGGGTAGTTCACATAATCCTTTTAGAAACCAAGGGCC
Source organism: Mustela erminea (assembly GCF_009829155.1). Lineage (NCBI taxonomy): Eukaryota > Metazoa > Chordata > Mammalia > Carnivora > Mustelidae > Mustela > Mustela erminea. Next base: position 63,435,768 of record NC_045627.1, read on the forward strand.
GTGGTCTTAATTGAAGTTTCCCTAGAAGGTTCTTGAAAATGGGAAAACAAACCAACCAACCCTGACTCGGAACATTTAGGATGCCTGTGGATTATTCCAGTATCCCCTGCTCTCGTGTAAGCCTAGATGGAGTCCTGCCTTAGACCCACACTTTAGAGGACCCCACTTTGGCCCTCCTCAGTCCTAGCCCTTTCTGTGGGGTGAGGAACTCACGGGGCCGGAGCCTGTGTTCTGCCTCTTGAACCACAATTCAGATGGAGGAACCCCGGAATTCCTCCTCTAAGCCACCCCGGGGGAAGGGGACTGGGAAGCCCCTAGGTCAGGGGCTGTTTGTCCCCATACAGCCCTGTATCATGTTTTCCGCTTTAACAGAAATCCTAAGGAGTTGGACCTTGCCTTCCAAGTTATGCCAGCATAATTGTCAAGGACAAGGATGGAGCGAATTTTAACAGTTTCTTCATGTGACTCAAATCGGTACCCATATAGTTTGTGGGCCTCTGCATGTCCAGGGTCCTGCCAGTGTTAGGGCAGACCTGAGTGATCCCTGCTAACATGCTCATCACCACAAGGATCAGTCGTCTGTGACTTCAGACCTAAGGCGTTCGCCTTTCTGAACAACGAGGCTTGTGAGCAGAGTTGAGATCCTGGCAGAGGTCTCTCGCTCAGGCGGAGCTATACCCACACCCACAGCATGGTCCTCATCTCTGACATTAGTCCAAAGACCCGAACTGAGAGAGGCTGCGGACCGCCTCTGCCCAGCTCCTCCCAGGTGCAGGGTATGGGGAGCTGGAGGGGCCTGAGCAGAGCCGAGCCCTGAGCCTCCGCTGTGAACAGTGTGGGCCTGGGTCTAGCACCTGGGGTTAGTGTTGCCCAGAAGTCCCTCCGGCCCTCAGTAAACACCTCTCTCTCTCTCCCCTCGTCTCTGTCTTTCCATCCCCCTCTCTTGCCTCCCTGCCCACCTGTCCTTGCCTTTTGTCCCCCGGCCTCTCCCCCACCATCTGCAGTAAACCGGTCCCCTTCTCGCTGCAGCGGCTTGAACCGCTCCGAGTCTCCAAACCGCGAGCGCAGTGACTTTGGGGGCAGCAACACCCAGCTGTACGGCAGCAACAACAACCTGTACACTCCTGACTACTCAGTGCACATCCTGAGCGACGTGCAGTTTGTGAAGGTAACTCCCCCGGGGGACCGTCCCCATGCCAGCCAGCCAGCCAGCGGGTTGGAATGCGCCTCCCCGTGCCCCCTGCTCCCCGAGAACGCTGGCTGCTCATCGTTCCCGGGCTTTATAAGGGCCCTGTTTTCAGTTAGCTTCATGACTATTCATTATTTGTCATTTGTTTATGATATCCTGGTCCCCATTTCGTGGGTGGGGAAACTGAGGCACAGAACAAAAAGGCGTTAGCTTGCCTGAGACAAGTTGCCAGCGGAACTGTTTCCTTTGGATCCCCTGCCATTGGCACCAGATTGCTTTGTTTTTTCAAGATAAATTTGCGGGTGATTAATAAACCAAGTGTCTAGAAGAAATTGTGCTATGGTTTGACGTACAATGGTGTATTTCTACATCTTACTGCTCCAGTGCAATTTGGCATGTGGGTTAACCACTAACCGTTTGTGTAACTGTCCTCCCCTTAGCCGTCACGGGGCTGGTAGAGCATCACTTGGCACAGGTCGGAGAGAGAAGCAGCGATGCTTACACCTTGTAGTTAAAGAGGAAGGGAGCTCTTTCTTCATACTTCTCATTGGGATTGGGATTGCACAGAAACGTTCTAGAGTTTCTTCCTTTGCTTGCTTTGATAGGTTTTGTTTGATTTGTTTTGTTTGCTAGCATTCTGCAAACCATTACATGCTTGGGCGGGGGAGATCAGGAGTGAGCCCCATTTCTCCAAGTCCAACAAAACACCCAATGAGTTCACTTGGTAAATTGCAGGCTGGATTACGAGAGATGTATCATTCACAAAGGTGGGAGGAGGTCCTCTTCTTCTGTTCAGAACACAAGCTCTGATCATTTGATAGCAGTGTGCGCTGGCTGGTTTTCTGTGTTCCAGAACCTTGCAGACACCCTGAGCTAAAACTAAGGATGGAAAGTTAACAGAGGCTGGAGCTGAGCCTGGAGGGCGGGGTGGGATAACTGTTTGTGGGGTACTCTGTGCATGTGCTCTGTGGTTCCTTTGTCTGATTGATCCACTTAGTGTTACCACCGCCCTGTGAGGTAGGTCCTACTGTCATTCCCATTTTAGAGATGAAGACATTGGAGCTTGAGGAGTCTGAGGCCCCAGGGCTGGTGAGTGGCAGAGCCAAGCTTCAGAGTTGGGTCTCTGTCTCCAGAGTCCAAGCCCTCAAATCCCTAGGCTTTAGGGAGAGTTGTGGGAAATCAGAGCGGAAGGAGCCCCAAGGAGAAGTGACTTTGGGAACTAACCCAGCAATACCCATGGGTCTATAATGACTGGAGACACTTAACAAATCCTGTATGACAAGGAAGGTAAAGAAAACTGAAGCCTGTGGTTCCCCGGAGGCCCTCTCATTGCAGGCCTTCCTCAGCAGTGGAGGTAGGAAAAAATGGGAGTGGAGAAGCTTTACTATGTCAGCTCTCATTGGTTTGTAGTCCTTGTCACTTGGTTTGTGGGGAAAGAACTTGAAAGTCACAGTGTGAGTAAGTGCTCAACAGTACTGACCGCAGGCCTGCCCTGTGCTTGTCTCGGCATTGACAGGAGACTGTGGTGAACAAGACCTTAAGTTCTTGCCTTTCTAGAGCCTCCATGCTGGGGGGAGGGGGAGCAGAGAGGATAAACAAGTAACCACAGCATAAAGAACTGTGCGAGGGGGGTGATCTCACAGCCCAAGCCCCTGTGAGGGGCTGCAGGAAGATTTTGCAAGGGTTTTTCATGTCCAACAGACTGAAGTTCCAGAACAATTATCAAGTCCAGGAATAATTTGACTTCCAGATTAGTTACCAACTTAGATAGAAAGGGGTGTCTCATGATTATCTGGGAGAGCTATTGAAGCCGTGATTAATCATAGTTAATGAATTATGAATGGAGGCACCAAAGCATCCTTATGAATTTTTAAAAATTGTGTTTTGTAAATATCATTATTAGACTATTTGGCAGCTGTCTTACGGTCTTGATTGTGTAACTGTGACCAAGATGCCCCATCACCATCTGGTGGCAGAATCCCTAAATTGCAGGATGGTATTTTGGAGAATGAACGTCATAAAATCATAGGAGAGACAGCACCCTGGTTGAAGGTTAACTTCTGAACACGTTGGCTGCAAAGTCAAAGTGTCCAGAAGGGCACACTTGCTTCTGGTTATTCCCAAGATAAACAGATCTCCATTTCCTTTGTAATTTAGTGGCTGCATGAGTTCTTAACTGGCCACATGTAAGAGAAGACTATTTGAACTCAAGCAATTGCTCAGAAATGCTTGTAGCTACAGTGATAAAGAGAGAATAAAAACACACTGCCTTTTGAGCAGTGGTTTGATTTCCTCAGTGAACGAGTCGATACGTATTTATTAGCATTATTAATGGTTCTAGATACTACAGGCTACTCTAAGGAAATATAAACCTATCCTCTGCTTTAAGAGGAGATTAAAATCTAGCTAGGGAGAAGAAATGTAGGTTAAGCTGTAGTGACCCAGGTGATTATGAATTCGTATGGCTCTTACTTTTAAGCACTATGTTGCTGGAGAACGTACCAGGCGTTTAAGAGTGAGGAAGGAATAGGAGGAGGGACACTGATGAACAGGCATGTGGAAGGCAAGTAGGCAGGTGCATTCAAGGGACAGTGAAGAAGCAGCTGAGCTAGTCCCGTGGTTGTGTGCAGGCCATGGGAGCACCACTGGCCACGCAAGTCCATGTTCTCAAAACTGGGCAGAGAGGTTCAGGTTGATCTGCTGGACCTTTGCTGTCCCACCTGGGAGCCAGCAGCCACAGGCGGCTGCCGAGCACATGAAACGTGGCTCGCCCAAACCCATGAGCCGTAGGTATAAAATACTGCTGGATTCCAAGGACTTTACACACAAAAAAGAATGTGTGGTTCCCCATTCATAATTTTATGCTGATTCCATGTTGAAGTGAATTTTTTTAATATGTTGGGTTAAATGCAACATTATTAACATTAATTTCACCTATTAGTTTTTATTACTTTTAATGTGACTACAAGAAAATTGTCAACTACCCGTATGACTCCATTCTATTTCTGTTGGATAGTACCGTGCCAGAGAGGAAGACATTCTCAGACGTTTGAACAGGAGAACCAAAGTGACAAAAAGTCATGCTTGAAGCAAAATTAAAACTTTAAAAAAGAAGAAGAAGAAGAAGAACTGAAGGGGTTGGGCGGGAGAACGCTTGAATCTAAAAATGCAGCTGCGGAGAGATTGTTTCCTGAACGCATTTTCTAGAGTGGTGCCTTGTCAACAATTTCTTTGAAGGTGACATGTTGACAGGGCAGTAGTTTATGACCTTTTTTTTTTTTTTTTTAGTTTAAAAAGAGGAAGCATTGTGAAAACACAGTTGTGAGACAGAGAGAGAAGGTAACCCATGGTATGGTGCCTTTCCTTTAACACAACCATCCACCGACAGTGTGGGTCCTCTCCCAATCTCTGCCCCTGCCCCTGAACTGGGCAACCGCCCACCCCCACCCTCACCCCCAGAGCCATGCTTCTGCCCACTGATATTGGGTCCTAGCTGGGGTCGTCTGAATCTTCCCCTAACACCATCAACTAGTGGTTATCTAATGTCTTTGTGAATACCTCCATGTCAGGGAACTCAGTACCTTGTAAGAAAGGGATGCAGAAACAATACTTTATGCCCAGCTCCTTGTCTTACTCCAGAACAATGCTTAAAGAGGGTTAGAGTTCCTGGATCCTCGATTCCAGCTGACCGGAGGATGACATTCCCTTTTCCTAAAGAACAAGAGAGAAGGGTATGGCTCACTGCACATGCAGCCTGGACAGAACCTTTCCAAAAATAAACAAAATACAGCACTTTGCAACACTCCCAAGAGGCTTCTGGCTTGGGGACCACAGCAAATGCAGCAGCTGATCGGAGCCCTGAACCCCCAAATCCATCTCAGTCAAACCAGAGCACACCCCCTTCTTTTCCCTCCCTCCTGTCTTTCCTCACTCACTATACGTCCTCTCTCTATCTTCCTCTTTTCATTGTTCCCACTTGGAATCTCCTTCCTTCCTCTACTTCGTCTTTTGCTTTATTTTCTTAGTTAAGGATTTACTTTCCTAAGACCTTGTCCTGCTTTGGCAGCCCCTCCACTCACTCCTTCTCCAGGGGCAGAGGGATCATGGCCCTGGCCCCCACCTACTTCATGATGTGCTGTCCACCATTTAGACATAATGAGAGGGTAGGTTTGACCCCTTTCTTTGAGGTGTATGCCCATGATAAAGTTAACCTGTGAGAGATGTATGTGGATGTGTTGAAAACAGTCATTTCTAACAGCTGGATGACAGGTTCACTGATGTTATCTCATAATCTCTGGGCCTCTGTTCTGGGCTCAGAGAGGTTAATGATTTGGCCAAGGTTGCCCAGCTTGAAAGTGGCGAACCTGGGACGAAACTAGAAGACAAATCTAAACGAACTGTTGACCCAAAAAGAGTAACATCAAGTCTTTTGTTGAGCTTAGCAGGGTTCATTTAGGAAAATGTTCTGTCCTTTAAGCCAGGAGAAGCTACAAGATCCCAAAGAAAGTTTCACCTAGGGGAAGGCTCTGGGCACGTTAGAGAATTGGGTTTGATGGCAACCCATCTTCCTTTCAGTCGTCAGATGCCTGTAGACCCCAAGCCTCCAAAGCAGTTACTGGAACACCTGCCCGAAAGGACTGTGAAAGAAGCCTCGTGCAGCCAGGGACAGCCACACAGTGACCAGAGCCCAGGCTGAGATGGTTGTCCCTGGGGAGCAAGAACAAAGTCCTTTAAATCCCGGTATCTAGGTTGCAGGGGTACCATTATGAGATTCCGGGGTTTCCCCCTCTGGAATTCCCCCGTCTCACTTCCCCTTCCATCTCCCTGGCTCCAAAGAGTGACCAGCACAGTGCACAGCCTAGGAGACAGTGCACTGGCTGGGATTCTGAAAGTTTGCTAACTGTCCAACTTTAGACAATCCCTTGACATTTCGGGACCTCATTTTCTGATCTGTACACTGAGGATCACAAGCGCTCTCACACACTATGACAGCAAAGGAGATAACACAAATCCCAGTGCTCTGTAGGCCATAATACACTCTATGGATGGAAGGTTCCGTCCTCATATCCCGACCTCTCCCTGCAAAAGTAAGCTCTTATGGGTAACATAGCGCTAGGGTTTCCACCAACATCTGAACACCTAGTATCAGTCCTATTCTGTAGGATATTTATAGAACTTCCAGCAATGTATATGATTTCCCCCCCCAAAATTAACCTAGTGATGCTTTAAATAAGAAAATGAGAAAAAATTGCAAAGCAATTTGATGAAAAAGCTAGCAGGTGTGAATTTGTTACTCTCAGTAAATAATAAGTTTATCTGTGAGCTTCCTCGTCATAAAAGCAAAGAGGGCAAACCTAGTGGAATATTTGGATTCTCGTGTGATGTAAGGAAGTACATCATTTATCTATAGAAAGGAGGGTTGTTTTGTGTTTTGTTTTTTTTTAATAGAAAGGAGCTTTTTCCTGGCAGTAATTTCTTGAAGGGCTTATCCGACAGATTTCTATAGAACTATGGAAGGCATCAGAAAGTAATACATATTGGCTTCATCTGTAGTTTTGCCAGAGTTTCTGTTCTTCATATGGAGGTTTCTTATTTCAGGCCTCTGTGCAAGCTGGGGGTCCAGTAGGAAAGTTGAACATCAGTGAAGGCAATTATCAAGGGGAGCCAAGATAATAATTGATTACAGGGGGCATTTCCAAGAGTCCAGAGCTGTGATTCTCACCCATGGTGTGCACTGGGATCACCTGGGGAGCTTGAAGTGATCCTGATGTCTGCGTCCCACTCTCAGAGATTTGGATATAATTGCTTAAGGGTGTTGCCAGAGTTTCAGGATATTTTAAAGCTTCCCAAGTGGTTCTAATGTGCTGCCAAGGTTGAGAAGCACTGTCCCAGGAGGCATGAATAATTAGCATGTCACTTTGATCCTTTCTCTGCAGCATTGCAAGTCTCTGAACCATCAGCATGGGCTGCATGACAGGCCGTTGGTGGTGAAATCTCTAACACATGCCTGATGGTCTATGTGATTGACTCAAGATAAGGTTTAAGACTGAGGGTAGGCTCAGAGTGGACATCTCCTGGGGAAATTTCAGAGCCTGACTTCTCTTCTCACTTCCTAACAGAGGGGCCTGCAAAAGTCGGCAATCCCATTGAATCTACTGAAGACTTTAGATGCTAAATGGAGACCCCAGTTGTTACATGCCTTAATACACAGAACATATCCTTTTGACCTGAAAAATATCAGTGCCCGTTAACGCTTTGCCACTTTATCCGTTTGACTCCTTTAAAGGGAGAAAAGCAAAAACCTGAGAAGGACTGTGTCTGATTTTAACCAGGTCTTAAGTCATTGGTTCTCAGAGTGTGGTCTCTAAAGCAGCCGCGTCAGCATCACCTGGGAACTTGTTCGAAGTGCCCACCCTGGGCACCGCCCCAGACCAAGTGCATTAGAAACGTGGGCAGTGGGGCCTAGCAATCTTGCCTTAACAAGCCCTCCAGGTGATCTTGATGCTGAAGTTTGAGAGTCATGGTTTTAAACCATCAAGAGAACTCTGTCCCCTCTAAATGGACAATAGTGTGGCTAGAAGCTTAGGATCTCTGCATGTGTGTGTCCCATAAGAATCGCAGAAAGACACACATTCTTAATAGGTGTTTTGCAGTTCGATTAGTTGTTCTTGGAATTTGCTTGATCTGCATGCAAGATATCCCGAAGTCTGTTAGAGAAGAAAAGATGGATAATGTCCAACAGAGTAGTGCGTTCCCAACTTGAGGGAAAATAGAACATTTCTCTTTATGAAGAGGAAAGGCTCATTGCCTAAACGGTCGTGGAGGTATTTCGGTGAAGATGGTTGTCAAACATTCGGGATGGGCACTAAATTTTAAAACATCCCGGAGGAACTGGAAGACCATAGGATCTAGAAAGTGTAGGAAGAACATCAGAGGATAATAAAGCAGGACAAATTAACTCACCTATTCAATAAAAATGATCAGAGCACCCGCCCGTGCAGCAAAGAAAGGAGGAAGGCAGAAGTGAGATGAGCCCCAGGTGAGGAAGAGTCAACCCAGAGCGAGTGAGGACAGAGCGGTCTAGGCTTGACTCTTGGCCTTGGGTTTGACCATCACCCACAGGCCCCAGGGTGGCCAGACACGGGGCGCATTCCAGCTAGTGGGGAAAGGGGGACCTGGGAGCAGGTGCTGAGGAGTAAGCAGTTGGCGAGGGGCCGATGTCGGAAGAGCTCTTGCCAGCTTCTAGCGACCTCTGTTCCAAGTGGAAATCTTAACCATTCCCTCTCCACACCCTTCCTGTTCCCACATGTAATCCCAATCCTGCCCCCTAAAGGAAAGAGGAGGACTATGAACAGTTTGTAGTTTTGCCAGTTGTCTAGCTAAATGCAGTGAAGACAGAAGGAAAACACTGAAGGGGCTGTGGTACATGGGAAGGATGTACCGCTATGGGCCATTTTCACTTTTCACCCGGGACCTTTCACTGAATAATGGCATCACGTTTCCATATTGGGTGGTGCAGAAAGCAGCGCCCCCCCCCTTTTTTTAACCAGAAACCAGGATATCAGGCAGACATACACCCAGAGAACAGGAATGACCGATAAACCTTTCCGTATTCCAGAAAAGACATTTGATCCATACTTTTCCTGCCTGGAGTTCTGGAAGCTCCCTTCTGCTCTGGCTAAGCCTGACTGTCTAGATGCTTCTGCTTGTAGGTGAGGCTCGATACATCAGGAACATCACGAGTAAGATTCCTGTGATCTGAGGAGGCAACTGAGAGACCTCTGCTGTGCACTTTTCCCACACAGGAGCAGGAGCCCACATCCGGCCGTGGCCCAAGTCCAAATCAGAAATGCCCGTGTGCTCTGGGGCCTCAGCCTCCAGCTTCCTGACGGGAGGACCCAGAGCGACAGAATGTCCTTCCCATAGTCCCCAACTGATCCTCAGGATGGGGGCCCTTGGCAATTGTATGCATTTAAAACTTGTCTGTGGGTAGCTCCCCTGCTAATTGAGGGTACCCTCCATCCTCTCCCGAGTCTCAGGAGAAGAAGGTTTAGTTCTTCCAGGTGCACTGAGGAGCCCAGAGCCAATAAAAAAGAGAGCGGGGACACATTGTCCCTCAACTTCTAGGCTGGTATGGCTTGAGAAAGGACCCAGTTCATGGATACTAGACCACAGAGGCCAGGGGTTCCAACGCACCCTAGCAGAGCTGCTTCCGAGCTGGGAGAAGCTGACCGCATCCAGAGAGGACTCTGCCCCGTCCTTTTGAGCTTCCTCCCACTCTGCTTCTTTCCTCCAGATCACACGGCAGCAGTACCAGAATGCACTCACTGCCTGCCACATGGACAGCTCACCCCAGTCCCCTGACATGGAGGCCTTCACTGACGGAGACTCCACCAAAGCCCCTACGACCCGGGGTACGCCCCAGACCCCCAAGGATGACCCTGCCATCACCCTCCTGAGCAACAGGAACAGCCTACCGTGTAAGTCGGGTGGGTGGGCTGGCCCGGGCTGAGCGCAGCACCCCCCTTCCTCCCTCACCCCTGCCCAGAGCTGCCATCCGAGGCCAGCTGGAGTCTCGGATCTTCTCCGAAGCAGACTGGTCACACACTTGCTGTCCTCCCCAGGCAGCCGCTCAGATGTGCTGAGAAGCCCCGGCGAGGTTGTGTATCTGAGGATGGAGGAGATGGCCTTCACCCAGGAGGAAATGACAGACCTCGAGGAGCAGAGCACACAGCAGCTCTCACTGTCTTCTGCAGCCATTCCTACGACAGCAGGTCAGGGAGGGAAATCAGGGTCCTCACTGTCGGGTTCTGGGATGGCCCCGGGGAGAGCCGGGCGAGGGACACCAGCCCCCATGTGATATTACCCACCTCCTCTCACAGGGAGCAGGGGAAGGGAAACACACACACACACACACACACACACACACACACACACGCCCCGAGCTCCAGCCCCTGCTCAGGCCCCTCCCTCCATTCTCCCAGGAAGATCTGATCTTAATAGGTAAGTTTCTTCCTTATGTTAAGAGATATAAATCACGGTGGCCAGATCATCAAGCAGCTTTGGGCATAAATGAGATAGCAAATACAGAGGGCATCTCACAGTGCTTGGTACCAGGCTCTGGGCATAGTAGGAAGTTCTCATTAGACCTGCCTTACACATGAGGAGACTGAAGTCAGCTGTTCCTCCTACTGACAGGGCTCTTCCCTTGCTTTGGGCCGGAGGTGATCTGTAGGACTTGTCCTGAGCGCTGAGATCCTATCCCCTCCCTCTGAGTCTTTGAACACTTCCATCTTGGCGGTGGTGTTGCTCCGAGCTCCCAGCGACCCACCAGTCCTGAGATCCTCTTGTACCTGCCTTGCCGAGATCTACTTCTCCAAGCCTGCAGCCTGCCTGTGCTCCCCCCAACCCGTCCCCGCAGGGCAGCAGTTACCCCACCTGGCCTCCTAGACCTGCTCCAGTCCATAGTCTGAGATCCCTCAAGTCCAGGGCAGTGATCCAACAAGTGCTCTCCATTTTTGTGGTCAGTAAGCCAATCTATTTGAACTTGTGGCTAATTCAGAGTATCTGGGACATACAGAGTCACCATTCCAAGACCTGAATACAGAACGGATGTTCTTTTTCTCCCTTGCACACTGAATTTAGTGGCTAAAGCATGTAGCAAGAAATTATACCAAAGACAAAAGAATGGAGAAGATAGTCTTTGGCGTTTGTCTAGTCCATCGCCTTGTGTGATACAGGGACCTCGTGTGAGGACCCTGAGGCCCAGAGAAGGGACTTGTCTGGTCTATAACACTGCACTGAAGCAAGCACCCCCAGAAGTGTCCACCACCCCACTCTGCCTCCCAGGTCAGGTCCTTACCTCATGGGCATTAAGGGCCTGGGCCTCTTCCTAGCTTTGAGATTCTGTGCCCCTGAACCCCCACTGGGTTCGGTGGGAGGTGTTAGAGATATGTGCTTAATTATTATTGAGTCCCATGATCTCCCGGGTGTGAGCAAGTATTAGAAGGTGATACCCCACCTCCAGAGTCCTCAAATATGCTTTGGGTCTGGCAAAGATACTGAACAGAGAACATCTTGTCCTTGTCTCCCCTCTCCCCAACTCCTTCAGGAGTTGGATTCTCACTCCTGAAATCTTTGTTCCTTTTGTGGCCCTAAAGTACCCCTTGCTGGCTGACAAAAGCCCACGGCTCCCTGGGCATCCCTCCCTGTCACGGCCACCACGGCCTTGCCTCTGGTTTTGAACTGCTACCTGCTAAGAAGCATTAGCCAGAGTCACCCTTCCTAGCTCCCTGGGTGTTGGCAAGACCTGAGTTCTTTCTTCTCTCCTTTCTCTCAGCTTCAGACAGTGAATGCTGTAATATCAACCTGGACACAGAGACAAGCCCCTGCAGTAGTGACTATGAGGAAACCGTGGGCAAGAAGCTGCTGAGAACCTTGAGTGAGTAGCTCTTTGTCCGGATGAAGGACTCCCACCACCTGGTCACTAGAAAAAGCATGTTAGGACATCACTCCTGGAGGAGGAACCGTTGACTCCTTGCAAGAACCTAATGAGTACACCCATGAAAATCCATAACTGGGCTTGGACCAGTACTGTGCCCTTGAGAGTTTGGGGATGTGTCCCATTTAGCTGGTGGTCATCTAGGACTGGGGTCTGCAAGCCATGGTCATGGCCAAATCCTGACCTCCCTCTCCTGCCTGTGAATCAGAGAGTCCTATAAATCAAGACTTATTGGATGCTAGACCCATTTGTTATCTATGGTCATAATGGCGGCATTGAGCGGTTGCAGCAGGGGCTAGGTGGCCTGCAGAACGTCTAAGATGTACTGTCTGATCCTTTAAAGAAAGAATTTGTGTCCAGGAGGCTTAGTAGCAAGGAAAGCAATATCCCTCATGGAAGGAAGTCGATAGCAGATAGAACAAGGTAAAAAATACTCCTTCCTAAAAACAACAGAGCTGGCAACGGACTTCTCCTCCATCCTGAGGACAATTATGGGATCATCCCACCTGCCCCATTGCAGGAGGGTTGTTTCCAAGCTACAGAATGTAGATGCATGGGCATGGCTCCCAGCTACACCCACTAAAACCCTGGCTCCTGGAACATCACAGGCTGGAAGACCAATCCTCTCTCAGGTGTCTGACTGTGAGTTGGGCCAGGGCCTTCAGGGGATGGAGAGATGATCCTGAGGCATTACATGGGCTTCACTCAAACCTCTGGGGGAGAATCTCCATTCCACTGATACTAGCCTGGCTTTTTGGAGGTGTTATCTAGGGAGAAAAGTGTTGCCTTAATTCTTCCAGATGTACCTATGCTGATACCTGCACCGGGATTCCATGCAGATTACTTCCTGCCAAACTGTCAAGGGCTTTGTCTGCATTTCTGCCTCTTCCCGGCCAGAAGGTGACCCTTGCAAATTGTTTTCCAGGTGGTCGAAAACGAAAGAGGTCACCCGATGGAGAGCGAGCCTCTGAGGAGAACTCCAATTTAATGCCTCTGATCACATGACGGTGCCGAGTGTTTGCTGGGAATGTGAGATTCAGCATTGAGGGAGAACCCACCCTCCCATCTTCTGCGTCTCCCGAGGCCTCCCACAGGTGACAGAGCATTCAGCTTTCCTTACCACCTCCTCACCCCTCGCTGTCAGCTTGGCAGATTCCCCCTTGTTGCCTCCACTTTGACTCAAAACCTTGCTGTGGCCATGACGGATGGAGATGGCCTCCGGTGGAACATACTAGAAATGGTCTTTTCCGGGACTGGAGGAGAAATGACCCCAAGCTGACAATTCCACTCTGGGACCCCTGACTCCTTTTTTGTTCTTTGGGATCCCCTGATGCCATATTTCATGCTTCGCTCAGCTCAGAAGGTGCCACCGGTGGACGGGCACGGAGACAGTGGAGAAGCAGGTGTGAAAGTCAGTGCAGGAGATGCCCCGAGATTTCCTCCAGGACTTTAATGCAGTGGGACCCAGCTATGTTGGCATGGGATGGTACAGAACAGAAAACTGTCGGTGACCAGTTTCCTGTTAGATAAGGGTTCTAGCAGCCAGGGAAGTGTGTCTCGGCTGGAATGGAAAGACCGCGAGATGGAACCTCAAGTCACTGTTTTTTCCCAGGGACGTTATCTTTTTGGCTCCCAATTAGCAGTTCTCCATCCAGTCATAAATCTGCTCTGGAAGAGGAGGAGCAGAGAACAGAGACCGGACTGGGAGCCAGAGATGGAACTTCAGGTTTTAAGTTGAAATCAAAGCAAACAAACAAACAGAAACTTACGTAGAAAAATTCTAAGCTGTTGAAGCAAGTTTAGCCATGACAAACCAAAGAGTGCCCAGGTCAGCCAAGAAGGATGCAAACTCTCATGGGACTTCAGTGTGCATTGCATGGGAACACTGGAGAATTGCTCTTCTGTTTCATCCGCTCCCTCCACTCCACCCCACCCCTTACTCCTCCACCCCAGCAGGTCAGCTAAGGGTACTTTATTCTAAGAACTTAGTAGATCTTTTTCACCCGGATGTCAGAGCAGATGCAATTCCAAGTATGACCACCAGATGGCAGAATGACGCCATACCTACTTCAATACTAAAATTCAGCTCACTAACCACACCCCCGACAAACCTTCAGGAGTTATGTGGGAGTAAGTGAAGGTTGTCTTTGGGACACCTGTCTCCCATCTCTTGAGTTCCCTCTATCAGGGATCCAGTGATCCCATTCTGCCTGCTCAATCTCCAAACCATTCTCAAATCTTTCCCAGGCTTACCTTGCCTTCCCCCAAAACCTTTAATGTCACACCCCCATACCCATTCAATCAGTAATCACAAGGGTGGGGGGGGGAGACTGATAATTCCTCTGGGTTATTTGCATCTCAAAAGAAAATGCTAACCCAAAGGCACCTTTAACTCAGGGGTTCTTAATTTGGGGGTCACCCCAGGTGGGTCCATTATTGGACTTCAGAGGGTCTGTGAAACCCCTAATTTAACTGTCAGAGTTTAGTGTTATGTGTTCTTACCTGTTTTGTCCAGAGGGCTAAAGCTGTCAGGAGATTCTCAAAGGTCTGAGACCCACAAAGGGTTAAAAACCACTCTTTTAACTAGTGAAACTTTCAGGCCAAAGTTTCTGCAATGCAGAGTGAAGTGAATAGGGGCTAGTCCGAGACAGACTTTGAGAGACAAGCCGTCTTCTCCAGTGTTTATCGAACCAATGGGGAAAGTTAGCACCTGCCAAGAAGTGAAGGTCTTTGGAAAGCCTTGGCACACCCCAGGGTACCGTCACCATGCCCCCATGTAATTTTGTCCCCTCTTCCCCACCAACCAGAGCAGGTGCTGCAGATGGGAGGGCCACAGCACGTGGAAGGACTTTCCAGCTGGAGATGCCCTTTCCTGCAATGGATGATTGACTTCTCCCCCCCGTGCCCGACTCTCCCTGAGGCTCAGCAGTGCATGACCCCTAGAGAACCCCATAGCTGCCACCCATCCCCAACACCTGCTCCTACCTAATAGGAATAGGCCAAGCGTCAGCCCCTCCATGCTGGGCACCTGAGACCCAAACTGGCCAACAGTGAGTTTCCAACAAGAACTGTCATCATGCAGTCTTCTGGCCCGGCTGGCCACTGGCCGGACAGGGCCTGCCTGGCTAATCTTCATGACCCCTCAGGCCACGGGGCTCAGGCCACTGCTGCTGCATTACATCCATCCTTTGCAAATTCCCAAAGGAGCCTGTCACCACTCCTCCCCCCCATTCCCTGCTCCATTCCCCAAGATTTTCTTCAGGTTAAAAAAAAGTTTAAAAAAAAAAAAGAGGATTTTAAAATAAAGCATTTATGAAGGCTTAATAAATTGTAAATAATTTTTAAATAAAATGAAAATGCTTTTCCTGGAATGTTTTTCTCGCCCTTGGAAGAGCTCAGTTCTGATGTGGTTTCACATTTGATGAAGGTCCAGTGGAGCACAGGGATATCATCTCAGCTGAGGCCCACCTGCTGAGGAGGTGCGGTTCTCAAGGACAGGTGTGAAGCTGCGGTTCAAGTTACAGGAAAGTCCTTGCATTCTACTCTGGGCCCCAGATGGGTAACGTTTTACTGCAGCAAATGCCAGCACTAAAAAGAAAAACTCAAATGAGCAGCCAGAGTGTGAATGAGGACAAAAAGTAACGAGAAGGGCTGGCATTTGTTGAATCCACGTGATGGGAAAGGAACTGGACTGGGCACCTTCCAAGTTCAAGGTCTCGGGGGCCAGCCCCTAAAGCAACGTGCTGGGCACACTGCCTCGCTTCCCCAGACCCACTGGAGAGGAACCAAAGTTCCACAACTCCTTTAATTTCCAGCCAAAGGCTGGAAAAGTCACAGGGAGTGGGTCAGGCATATGGGTCAATGTTAAGCCAACCAATACCAGCGGGAGGCGAGAACTAGGCAGGTGAGGTGTGTTTGGGCATCTAGTAGTATCTTTGTGGAAGGCAGGCTGGAATTTGATACCTATCAGGGGTTTCTCAAACCCCTACCAAGATCAAGGTCAATGGGTGGCCTATGGACAACTACTGATTCCTCCCAGGAGCCTCCTGAGTTTGCTACCCAGCAGCAGTTGTTTTGGTGAGGGCTTTCTGTGCCTGAGTACTGTGCTAGGTACACATTTGCTTGTTTCTGTCTCAAAACCACCCTGCAAAGTTTAGATTCTGAAACAGGCTCTGAGTGATTAAGTGAAACAGGCTCTAAGTGATTAAGGTTACACGGCAAGTAGCAGAGTCTGGTGGCGGGAGCACCCCTCCATCTGAGGAGACGAATCACGGAAGGAACAGTCTTGCCTCCCGGAGTGCGCGGTGCGCACCTGTATGAGGCCCCCTGAACACCGACCGTGGTGAAGAAATCCGGACAACTCCCGAAGCCCAGCTCTCTGCAAACCCAACGCAAAACGCTTTTTTCACGTGAGCACGGAGGGGACTAGAACACTAAGGGGGAACACCAGCCTATGTGTCTGGATAGAAGGAGGACCCAATTACCCTTGATTGGGGCTTTTTTTTTTAAGTATTTTAGCACTTTGGTAGGGACATTTTGGTTTAAAGAAGTGCTTTTAACCATTTTTTTTTTTCATCGAAGTCTTCCTCCAAGAGAAAAAATTAAATTCTCCCTAACAAGAGAAATGAAATACTAAGAACCAAGACTTTGTGGGGTAGGTCTGCGCTGGGGAGGGCTACACCCGCTTTACAGTCTCAGACTTCTTTTGCCCCTTTGAAGGTACTGTCCCCTCCTAGTTTTTTCTTAAGCAACTAGCAAACTCCTCTAGAGCATTCTCTTTAGACTATGGCTTGCAACCCATGAGTGGATCACAAAATCAATTCCATGGGTCTCAATTCAACTTTCATTTCTTCAGTGAAACAGAACCCAATAGGACAGAAACTATCAGGACACACTGCTCACAGCTAGGGTAAATACTGTTGTGTAAAACTTCTGTTTCAGTGTGTGTGTGTGTGTGTGTGTCTGTGAGAGATAGAGAGATGTAAAGCTACCTCTTACCTTGCTCGCCCCAGAGAGCTAAAGCTTAAGGCTAAGGACAACACAGCCACAGAGGAAGAGCAGGAGACAGACACTCTGGGTGGAGATGACAAGTTTTAATGACACAGCCAACACTCACAATCACAGTTGGCTCTTCAGACAACTTGATCTTTGGGGCAGGATTTTGTGCAGAGTCAAGCAATACACAGAAGCACAGGAGCGACAGAGGTAACATTCTGGCTTCTAGTGAGGGAACAAGATAACTACCTCTCATGATCAAAGTACCTTTTTATTCTTCTTAAATAAAAACCTGATTTACTCTGGCCTCCCAAGAGGCTCTGATCCCAGGCCCCCATTCCTTGACAAGGGATGTTGCCCTGTGCGGGGCCGCCTTAACCAGAGGCCACCTCACCAGAGCCGGTTCCAGTCCTCCAGAGTCTCTTATCCACAACACACAGAGCGAGGCTGGCGCAGGCAGGGAACACACGGGACAGAGGGCCGCTTTGGTGGTGCTGGTTCGGGTGCTGCTTCTTCAGTGGATTTTGGTGACCGCTTCATGGATGGAGGTAGCCACATAATCTAGATTTTTCGTGGTTAAGCCACACATGTTGATCCGACCACTTGGCAGCAGGTAGATGTGCTTTTCGTTGACCAGATATTCAACCTGCTTGGCTGTTGAAAACCAAAAGAAATATGATTTAGAGTAGGAGGCATCCTCTCAGCAATAGAGGTTCGGAGATTCCGTGACATTCGCCTTTTTCCTCCTTTCCCCCAACACAAAGAAGCAAAATAAAAGGAATTTAAAAAAAAAAAAAAAAGGATTTTATTTATTTATTTGACAGAGAGAGAGATCACAAGTAGGCACAGAGGCAGGCATAGAGAGCAGGCTCCGCACTGAGCAGAGAGCCCAATGCAGGCCTCGATCCCAGGACCCTGAGATCATGACCTGAGCCAAAGGCAGAGGCTTTAACCCACTGAGCCACCCAGGTGCCCCAAAAGGAACTATTTTTATCCAACCCCAAAACATAGGGAAGCATGCTCAATTGATTCATACTTCTAATCCCCAGAAAGTTTAATATGGCTCCTCCTGATGGGAAACTTTAATCTGGGACTACCTCCCAATGGAAGGTTGCATGTTACCTTCACCGAGACATCTTCTGAAACAACCCTCAGACTTAAGAACATTCCACTGATACGAAAAACTGGTTTGAAGGGCTTCCTTCAGTTCTTCCTTAATCCCTGGAAGGAAGGAGGCTTGCTTCTTCCCCAAAACAGAGCAGCAAACTCTCTTCGACGTCTGCGTGTCACAGTACATTGTCTAAGGCCCCACGCTAGAGGTAATGGGTAAGCGCTAGGTGCCATGAACCTGCAGGCTGAGACACTGCCAAGGCCCCTGTGACCTGACACTTCTCAGGTCCCTCACTCACACACAGAAGAGCTATCCCACGTGTCTGCAGAAATGCTCATGCAGGAAACAGGAAGGGGCTGCCTATTCTTCTCTTATGCCACAATCTCTAGAGATTTTTGTTTTACTGCAAAGCTGTGAGACAAATTTTATCTGATTTTTGCCTAAATAATTAACACAATTAGCACCACTGATTTGAAGGAATGGGCCACTGTCATGGACTGGAGGTTTGTGTCCCTTCAAAACTCTGGATTGAAACCCTGACCTCTAATGCGATGCCATCAGGAGCTGGGGCCTCTGGCAGGTAATGAGATCCAGGTGATGCCTGGAGAGGAGAGTCCCTGTGTTGGCAGGAGGGCCCTCATAAGAGACTAGAGAGCTGGTGTGTGTTGTGCATGTGCTCTCTCTCCCTTTCCCTTACCCCCAGCATGGGAGGACACAGCAAGAAGGCAGCCAGCTGGAAACCAGAAGAGAGCCCCCACCAGAACTGACCATGCCGGACTCCCATCTCAGACTGCCCGGCCTCTAGAACCCTGAGAAAGAAAGGCCTGTTGTTGGGGCACCTGGGTGGCTCAGTGGGTTAAGCCTCTGCCTTTGGCTCAGGTCATGATCCCAGGGTCCTGGGATCAAGCCGTGCATCGAGCTCTCTGCTCAGCAGAGGGCCTGCTTCCTTCTCCCCCTCTGCATGCCTCACTGCCTACTTGTGATCTCTCTCTCTGTGTCAAATAAATAGATAGTATCTTTAAAAAATTTAAATTAAAAAAAAAAAAAAGAGAAAGAAATGTCTGTTGTTGAAGCCACCCAGCCCATAGTATTTTGTTACAGCTGCCCAAACTCATATGGTAATAAAATCCTAGTAATCAGAGGAGCAGAGAGAAGCAAGATGGTCAAAGAGTACCAGTCCTTGTTTCATCTGGTCCCTTGAATTTAGCTAGATCATTCTGAACACCTATGAATTCAACCTGAGATGTAAGAAGAGAATTGCTGGAATTCTACAAATAGAAAGGTGACCACTTTTTGCAAAGGTGGGAGGTGTAAAGTCAATCAGAAGGCATTTATGGGAAGATAAACAGCAAGGGAGGGAGCCTCCAAAAGCCAGCTACTGGGAGTGATAGAGCCCCAGAGCCCAAAATCAGAACTTTTAGAAATCTGCTCCAGTGAGAGACATCCCTGCCTGAAAGATGCTCAGGTAACCAAGAGGGGCAGAATCCTAGGTGAGACAGTGTAGTCTCAGGATCCCTGGGGGTCAAAGAAAGAAGGGGTGCCTGAGCCATTCCAGTGCTTGGGAAACCAGATTGAAAGTGAGGGGGCGGAGAACCATTTATTATGCCAATGGACAGCAAAAGAAAGCTGGTAGCAATTTTCATACTGGACCTAAATTAGGTTTTAAACCCAAGACTGTAGTAAGGGATAAAGAGGGACATTATATCACTTAAAAAGTCTATCCAACAAGAAGATCTAACAATCATAAATATTTATGATCCTAACTTGGGAACAGCCAATTATATAAACCAATTAATAACTAAATTAAAGAAACACACTGCTAATAATACAGTAACAGTAGGGGACTTCTACACTTCACTCACAGCAATGGACAGTTCATCTGAACAGATCATTAAGGAAACAATGGCTTTGAGTGACCCACTGGACCAGATGGACTTCACACATAAGAGCATTCCATCTTAAAGCAAAAGAATACATATTCTTCCTGAGTACATATGGAACATTCTCCAGGATAGTTCACATACTGGGTCACAAATCAGGTCTCAACCAGTACTTACAAACTGGGATTGTTCCCTGCATATTTTCAGACCACAGTGCTTTAAAACTTGAAATCCGTCACAAGAGGCAAATTGGAAGGAATTCAAACATTTGGGATTGAAGAGTATCTGACTAAAGAATGAAGGGGTTAACTAGGAAATTGGAATTTTAAAAACTTATGGAAACAAATGAAAATGAAACACAACCTTTCAAAACCTTTGAGATATAGCAAAGGCGGTTCTAAGAAGGAGTATATAGCCATATAAGCCTTTCTCCAAAAAAAAAAAATCTCAAATACACAAGCTAACCATACACCTAAAGGAGCTGGAGAAAGGACAGCAAATAAAGCTTAAATAATACAGATTACAGCAGAAATCAATGAAACAGAAACCAAAAGAAGAGCAGAACAGATCAATAAATCTAGGAGTTGGTTCTCTGAAAGAATTAGTAAGACTAATAAACCCCTATCCAGAGTATCAAAAAAGGAGAGAGAGAGAGAGAACCCAAACTAATAAAATCATGACTGAAAGAGGAGAGATCACGACCAACATGAAGGAAATACCAACAATGTTAACAACATATTAGGAGCAACTGTCTGCCAACAAATTAGGCAATATGGAAGAAATAGATGCTTTCCTGGAAACATATAAACTACCAAAACTGAAAAAACAGAAAACCTGAACAGACCCATAACCAGCAAGGCAGTTGAAGCAGTAATCAAAAATCTCCCAACAAATGAGTCCAGGTTCACACAGCTTCCCCAGGTAATTCTATCAAACATTCATTCATTCATTCATTCAAGATTTTATTTATTTATTTAACAGAGAGACACAGCAAGAGAGAGAGAGCACAAGTAGGAGGAGTGGGGGAGGGAGAGCAGGGAGCCCAGGGACGCCTGGGTGGCTCAGTTGGTTAAGCAGCTGCCTTCGGCTCAGGTCATGATCCCAGTGTCCTGGGATCAAGTCCCACATTGGGCTCCTAGCTTGGCAGGAGACTGCTTCTCCCTCTGCCTCTGCCTGCCGCTCTGTCTGCCTGTGCTCACTCGCGCTCTCTGTCTTAAAAAAAAAAAAAAAAAAAAAAAGAGCAGGGAGCCCAATGTGGGGCTTGATCCCAGGACCCTGGGACCATGACCTGAGCCAAAAGCACATGCTTAACAATTGAGCCACCCAGGCACCCCTCCCTTCCAAACATTTAAAGAACTAATACCTATTCTTCTGGAGCTGTTTCAGAAAATGGAAAGGGAAGGCAAACTTCCAAATCATTCTCTGAGCCCAGCATTACCTTGAAACCAAACAAAGATGCCCAACAAAAAGGAGAATTACAGACCAATATCCCTGATGAATATGGATGCCAAAACTCTCACCAAGATACTTGCCAGTAGGCTCCAACTGTACATTAAAAGGATTACTCACCACAAGCAAGTAACATTTATTCCTGGGCTGCAAGGATGGTTCAACATTTGCAAATCAATCAATATGGTGTATCATATTAATGAAAGAAAGGACAAGAACCATGAGACTCTCTCAATTGATGGAGAAAATGCCTTTGACAAAATACAGTATCCTTTCTTGATTAAAACTCTCCACAGTGTAGGTATAGAGGGAACATACCTCAGTATCATAAAAGTGATAGACCAAAAGCCCAGGGTGAGTATCATTCTCAAGGGGGAAAAACTGATAGCTTTTCCCCTGAAGTCAGGAACACTACAGGGATGCCCACTCTTACCACTGTTTTTCAACATAGTACTAGAAGTCCTAGCCTCAGCAATCAGACAACAAAAAGAAATAAAAGGCATTCAAAATGGCAAAGAATAAATCAAACTCTCACTCTTTGCAGATGACATACTTTATGTGGAAAACCCAAAAGACTCCACCCCAAAATTGCTAGAACTCATACAGGCGTTCGGTGAAGTGGCAGGATATAAAATCAATGTACAAAAGTCAGTTGCATTGCTATACACTACCAGTGAGACAGAAAAAAGAGAAATTAAGGAATCGATCCCATTAACAACTGCACCAAAAACCATCAGAGACCTCGGAATAAACCTAACCAAAGAGGTAAAAGATCTGTATTCTAAAAACTGCAGAACACTTATGAAAGAAACCAAGGAAGACACAAAGAAATGGAAAAATATTCCATGATCACAGATTAGAAGAATAAATATTGTTAAAATGTCTATGCTACCCAATCTGCATGTTCAGTGCAATCCCTACCAAATACCATCGACATTCTTCACAGAGCTGGAACAAATAATCCTAAAATTTGTATGAAACCAGAAAAGACCCCAAATAGCCAAAGGAATGTTGGGAAAAAAAAAAAAAAACCCAAAGCTAGTGGCATCAAAATGCCAGACTTCAAGCTCTATTACAAAGCTGTCATCATCAAGACAGTATGGTACTGGCACAAAACAGACACATAGATCAATGGAACAGAACAAAGAGCCCAGAAATGGACCCCCAACTCTATGGTCAACTAATTTTCAACAAAGCAGGAAAGACTGTCCTGTGGAAAATACAGCCTCTTCAACAAATGGTGTTGGGAAAATTGGACAGCCCCATGCAGAAGAATAAAATGGAGCCATTTCCTTATACCACACACAAAAATAGAATCAAAATGGATGAAAGACCTGTATGTGAGAAAGGAATCCATCAAAATCCTAGGGGAAAACACAGGCAGCAATCTCTTCAACCTCGGCCACAGCAACTTCTTGCTAGTCAGGTCTCCAAAAGCAAGGGAAACAAAGCAAAAATGTACTACTGGGACTTCATCAAGGTAAAAAGCTTTTGCACAACAAAGGAAACAACCAAAAGATAACCCAAAGAATGGGGGAAGCTATTTGCAAATGACATATCAGATAAAGAGCTAGTATCCAAAATCTACAAAGAACTTATCAAACTCAACACCCAAAGAACAAATAATCCAATCAAGAAATGGGCAGAAGACAGGAACATACATTTCTCCAAAGAAAACATTCAAATGGCCAACAAACACATGAAAAAATGATCAACATCACTCAGCATCAGGGAATTACACATCAAAACCACAGTGAGATACCACCCCAGACCAGTTGGAATGGCTAAAATTAACAAGACAGGAAACAAGAAAGGAACCTTCTACACGGTTAGTGGGAATGCTGGTACAGTCCTTCTGGAAAACAGACAGAGGCTTGCCAAGAAGTTAAAAACAGAGCTACCCACCCAGCAATTGCACTACTAGGTATTTAACCCAAAATACAAATGTAGTGATCTGAAGGGGCACCCACACCCCAATGTTGATGGCAGCAATGTCCACAATAGCCAAACTACAAAAAGAGCCAAGATGTCCATGGACAGACGAATAGCTAAAGAAGATTTGGTTTATAGATACAATGGAGTACTAATCAGCCATCAGAAGGGATGAATACTTACCATTTACCTTGACATGGATGGAAATGGAGGGTATGTTGAGTGAATAAGTCAATCAGAGAAAGACAATTGTATCGTTTCATTCCTTTGTGGAATGTAAGGAACAGTACAGAGAATCATAGGGGAAGGAAGGGAAAACTGAATGGGAAGTCATCAGAGGGAGACAAACCATGAAGAGTCTCTTAACTATGGGAAACAAACTGAGGGTTGCTGGAGGGGAGGTTGAGGAGAACAGGGTAACTGGGTGATGGGCACTAAGGAGGGCACATGATGTGATAAGCACTGGGTTATACGCAACTGATGAACTACTGAACACCAAATATGAAACTAATGGTGTATTGTATGTTGGGCAACTAATTTATTTTTAAATAATTTAATAAAAAAAATAATCAGAAGTAAACACTATGTGCCAGGCAGTATTCTACACTTCATATTAATTCAGTTATGCAGAGGGAAGTTAGAAGAGCTTCTCAATGTCAGACAGCTAGTCAGCAAGTCTCGGCTTTCAAGGCAGGCAGTGTTAACTCCTAAGTCTGAGCTCTTAGCCATGAGGCTAAGCTGCCTTTGTATGGAAAACGTAAAATCTGGACCCTGTACCCAGTGCTACCAAAGCAAGGTCATCTTCAGAAGTCACCCTGGACAGCACGGAGGTGTGTGAACTACAGTCAGGCAAGGACACAAGGCCCAACCTCACACACCATCAGAGCCACCACTATTTGTAAAGCCGGACGCCCACTGGCAGAAGTGGATCCAGAGCTCCAACCTTGTTTTTTGTGTCTTTGTTTTTAAGATTTTATTGCTAAGGGGCACTGGATGGCTCAGTCCTTAGGCATCTGCCTTCGGCTCAGGTCATGATCCCAGGGTCCTGGGATCGAGCCCCTTATCACATCCGGCTCCTGCTCGGCAGGAAGCCTGCTTCTCCTTCTCCCCTTCCACCTGCTTGTGTTCCCGCTCTGGCGGTGTCTGTCAAGTAAATAAATAAAATCTTTAAAAAAAATTTTTTTTTATTGTTAAGTAATCTCTACACCCAGTGTAGGGTTCAAACTCACAACCTCGAGACCCAGAGTTACATGCTCCACCACTGAGCCAGCCAGGATTCCCAGCCCTGTCTTTTTTTTTAATGAAAATGAAACTTCTCTCCTTTGATCAGGGGACGGAGCATCACAGTTCAGAAGCTAAATTTATAGACTCTCTCCCTAGAAAAAGGCCAATACACACATACGTAATTTTTCAAATATCATTTTAGGGGCTTCACAGATCTGCCAGAGCAGAACACAGACGACATGCTGCCAACCCGTTCTGAAGGACAGAGTGCCATCAGGGAGCACCACAGTAGGAGCACGGTACAACCAAGATGGTAGGTACAATCCCTGCAACTGTTCTATTTTAAAATTCTTCCTCATAAAATGTTGGGAGGGAAAAACCAAACAAAACAAAACACACGTTTTTAAAAAGGATAAATAGCGCCAGGTGCTAAAAATGTCACTTATGTGTTATAGGCACAGGTCTGTTCTCACCATTTTTTAATTCATAATAAAACTAACTTCCTACTCTGAGAGTGGATAATATGGGTATTTTATAGGGAGACATCCCCACCTTGTGAGCTTTGAGAGTATTACTCCTAAATACCATTTCCATTATACTTAATAGTCTTAAAAATGATAAAGGATGATTTTACTTAAGTGAACTAATGCCCTATTCCAGAATCCCAAGTACACCTATGGCTAACTGAGCCATCCCTTTACTTTTCGGGAAGCCTCATTTTACCCCAAAGTCTTCCTAGGGGTCTAGTTATACGCAGTTGCCGCCACCTTTCTTGTATTTCCTTCCTTCCAGTAAACCAGGGTTGCCTGTGCTACCCAGCACCTCTCATGTTCCACTGACTTACCCATGCCAGGCACAAACTGTCCCTAGAACCACATGGACACAAGCTCCACACCCAGGAGAATGGCCACATCAGCACCAGGTGACCTGTGGCTTGGCCAGTAGGTGCTCAGGAATTACTTATTAAGTGAATGAATCCTGTCATCAGAAGGACATCTGATTGCTAATATGCCCCACTGATGGCTGACCAAGATCACACATAGACTTTCAAAGGGTTCTCAATTCCAACTACCAATCTAAGTTCTTATTTATGAAATAGATACTCTGTAACCTCTTCTTTCATGGCAATGCTTAGAGACTAGGAAAGACCTGTTAAGAAATTAGGTCCCTGAATAAGCAGCTATAATAATTATACTTAGGATTAAGGAAAAGCCAAAAGGCACCCGAGCATTTATTTATGAGAGACCTTTCATGAAGCAAGGCTCCTGGCTACAAATCCTGTTACTTCCCAGCCCACAAAAACGAAAATATCCTCATTATGGGTCAGCAGGTTTTCACTAAGAAAACTGAACTTGAGGGACGCCTGGGTGGCTCAGTTGGTTGAGCGGCTGCCTTCAGCTCAGGTCATGATCCCAGCGTCCTGGAATCGAGTCCCACATCGGGCTCCTTGCTCAGCGGAAAGCCTGCTTCTGCCTCTGCCTCTGCCTCTGCCTGCCACTCTGCCTGCCTGTGCTCACTCTGCCTAAAAAATAAAAAACAAACTAACTAACAAACAAACAAACAAACAAAACTGAACTTGAAAAAAAAAAAAAAAAAGGAAAGAAAGTAAAAAAAAAGAAAACCAAACTTGTTCTGGCCCAAGTTTATGGCCGACCAAAGAGGTGACAGCTAAAGGAGTCAAACCCAAGAGCACAGAGAGAAGGGCTGTGTCCAAGAGCGAGCATTTGAGGTGGTTGGGGGACACTTACGGTTCAAGCCAGTGAAGCTGAACATTCCAATTTGTTCAGTGATGTGGTTCCAGGTTCCAGGCGTCTTGAGGGCTTCTAAGCGTGCCCTGAGTTCAGATCTCATGGTCAGAATCCGGTCAGCCATTGTCTTCACATTACCTGTCCTGAGGGGACAGCAATATAAGTATCAATCCAGATAGGGCAGACAGATGGCTCACGGAAGCATATAGATTTAAGAAATGTAATGTAATCTATACACTGAAAATGAGATCACAACCTGCCCATGGTAGTATGTAGGTGCCCGGATGGGTGGACAAGCAGGCCAGAGAGACACTTACCAGGCAGAAGGAAGAAGTGAGCTTCTGATGGAATTTAGTGCTCGTCTTGGGTCTACTGGCAATACCACTCATGTTTTAACCCAGAATTCACCTAAGCACTGACCCAGACGGGGATAATGAAGCAGACTGTAGATTTAGTTACTATATAAAAGTTACTGTTTCAAAATGAGGCAAAATATATGCAAATCAAATAAGGATGAAGAGTCCCCAGACTGTCCCACTGATTTGCAGCTAGGTCACCTGTTCTATCAGGAATTCCTTCGTTTGTTTCCCAACAGTCAGGGGAGGAAGCATAGTACTGGGAGGGCGGGGGAAACGCCCCATTCCTCAATGCTTCCTCCTCTGGGGCTCAGCTGTGGGAGTAGGTGCCAGCTTCATTTTACAGAAGTACCTAAAACTCAATAATTGTCCTGCCTCTGCCAAAATCAAAGGGAGAGTTAAATGTTCTGTTCTCCATTCCCAAACCTCACCCATCAGGCTCTGCGCCCCTTACCATTCCTTAAAGAGCTCAGGATTAGAGAGGGTACAGGCCACAATCCGTGCGCCCTGAGCAGGGGGGTTGGACCAAGTAATTCGCACAATCTTCTCCATCTGGGAAAGGACCCGCAGGATGCTATCAGGATCTTTTGCAACCACGGTCAGATTGCCCACTCGCTCATCTAAAGGGAGGGAGGAGAGTCAGCTCGGGGCACCAAGGCAGGTGGGGTGGGGCAAGGCTGAAACTCAGGAGAGCACTCACTGTAGAGCCCGAAGTTCTTGGAGAAGGACTGAGCGCAGAAGAGCTCAAATCCTTCAGACACGAAATAGCGAACGGCCCAGGCATCTTTCTCTAGGTCTCCAGATGCAAAGCCCTGATAGGCTGAGTCAAAGAAGGGGAAAAGAAACCGGCGCTGCGAGGAAGGAAAGCGAGTCAGGGCAGGAGATCCTTCTGGAACCAACCTCAGACACCAGCCTTCCTTCCCCAGCTGGTGCCCGCACAGAATCCCTAACACTACCCATTTCTTCTCACTCTCCCTTTTTGCATTCAGCCACCACTTTACATCTGTTTCTCTGTTCAGCTTAACACCAACAAATCTAACAATTATCGTTGTCCTAGGGCATCACAATGCCGCTCTGCCAACTGGACTTATTAGTGAGACATGGAGGTAGTGTCCTGTGTTGGCCGGGTCTTCCCTCTGAATTCCTGGTGTGGTAAGCTCGGTCAGCTGGGTCTCCCCAGAACTCCCCAACGATTCGGGGCTAGTCTAGCAGGCACTCAAGACAAAGGAGACCTCAGAGTCCCTACTCTCATCCCCTCCGACCTCCTCATGGGACTCCCCACAATTGAGCTTGCCCTCATACTGGGCTCGTGCTCTGAGTGGACACCACTTCTACACCCCCAACTGTCCAAGCCAGGGGCCAGGGTGTGTCCTTCACTCCTCCTCTGGTAGCCTTCGCATCCGGCTACAGCCAACCACATCCCAGTTCCTATCAACCCATTTCCCCAGAGCCCGAGACTCCTTTCAGGTCTACCCCTGCCACCGCCCACACTCAGCTCCCAGTCAGCTCCCATGCGGATCGTGGCACCAGCCTCCTCACTGCTCTCTGGGCCTGTCTAATCTTGCCTCCCTCTGATCCACTCCCTGCTACGTAGCCTGAAGACCACAAAGTTCTGATGGCATCAAAGTTTTTCAGTGGCTCCCCATGCCCTCCAAATGAAGTCCAATGCCTCAGCACAGGATCTGGCTCCCATTTACCTCTCACTCACTCACCGTAGAACTCGAGGCTATACTGAGAATTACTTCCAATTCCTTAAATGGGCCGTGACTTCTGCCTTGGGCACTGATCACACTCCTCTCTCTGCAGGGAACACTCCATTCCTGCCAACCCCCACCTGTCCTCATCCTTAAAGTTTCAACGTGACAGCTTCTGCCACTACTGCACACACGTGCACACACGTGCACACACGCACCCACTCCTGAAGTCTGTGCTACGTTCCTCCACGTGACCCCTTCAACACAGCCACAGTACTTGGCTGTCTCCTCAGACAGGCTGGATGCTCTCTGAGGGCAGGGACCATCTCCACTCTTCTCACTCTTGTACCCTACTTGGTTCCTGGCACGTAACAGTTTCTCAGTGAGTATTCTTTAAACATGTTAAAGAAGAATACACGCACTCTGAGCTAGAAATCCCAACCTAGAAAGTTATCCCAAAGAAATTATAAAAGGGAGTCCTATATATAATTGTTCAGAAGAACAAGAAAGCTGAGATCTCAATGTCCATCGACTGATTTAATCAATCATTAATATGACACAGCCATGCAGGGGAACTGTGCTACAGAACTTAAAATGACATGTGAAGGAATGCCAATGAAAGACAAAGTATGTTACAAACAGATAAAATGATGCCATCTTTGTGGAAGAAATGTATTTACATGTGTAACTATTTAAAAAGAAAACAAAAAAACAATATTCTATACACCAAAATAGTAGCTTTCAGTTAATCCTTTTCTTCTATGGGCTTTTCTCCATTTTCCAAACTCTTCTGTACACAGGTATTGCTTTTGAATACATTAAAAAAAATAATACAATTTCTCAAGAGATGCTCGGAAAGTGCAGTTACCTTCATGACGGATGCGATCTGCTTCCACTGCTCCGGAGTTGGGTCAGTCCCAGTTGGGTTGTGAGCACAGGCATGGAGGACAAAGATGGAGAACTCGGGGGCGCTCTGAGGGGAAGGAAGCTACGTCAGCTCCGACGCTAGCAGAACACCCAGGGTCAGCGTCAGTGACACACAGGGCAAGGGGCAGCATATTTCTTCCTCATGTGCTAACTCAGAAACCACCATTTTGTTTTGAGTAGGGCCGTTTCAGACTTTCCCTTACGGACTAATCCAAAGACCTTTCCCTGCTCCTCCTGACACCATGGGGTTCTGTTTACTTTTCATCTTAATTGCCCACCTCCAGATCATTCAGGAAACCTTGGAGATCGAGTCCTCTCTTCGCTGCATCCCAATAGTGATAGGACCGAATGTCTTTAAATCCAGCAGCAGAAAACACACCGTTATGATTCTCTGTAAGCAAAAGAGTGAAACGTTAAACGACCTGACACACACAGAGCCCTAACTGGAAGGGACACACATCAGCTGCTGGGGCCCTCATAGGCTCAGCATTCACTGGGTTAAAACGAGGTGAGCAACAAAGACTTAAAAGAATGACTGTAACCACCAAGAACAAGTTCAACCAGTCAGTCATGCTAAACTTCCATCCTACCATGGTGGGACATCCTATTTCCACACTTTCTGCCTTCTCAGGGAAGTTTCAACACGGGCTAAAACATGAGTCTTGAGAACAAGGATTCCTAACCTGGCCCGGAGCATATTGCCATAATCCACTGCTCCAGACGTTCCCAAATGTCAGCGGATTCAGGGGCTGGGTTACATTTCTGCATCAACAGTGAGAGTCACGAGGGTCATTCCCCCCACTCCTCTGTCTCTCCTCTCTCTGTAGCTCAAGGACTCACCCCAGGTTGGTGAGGACACATAGACAGGCGTGTCCTTGTTGTTGGTTCCATTGTACCATCGGGCTAAGAACTCGGCTCCAATTCGGAGTGCCCCTGTCCCCCCTAGAGACTGCACACCTCCAACCTGAAAGAGAAGCAGCAGCAGGGTCACTGGCTGGTTAGTGGCCAAGTCAGATGTTTATCAGGAGAACTGTGGTAATGAGCACTGACTCTGTGCCCGCTCTGTGCTAAGCCCTTTATTTATTTATTTTTTCTTTCTTTCTTTCTTTTTTAGAAAAGATTTTATTTATTTATTCGACAGAGAGAGGTCACAAGTAGGCAGAGAGGCAGGCAGAGAGAGGAGGAGGAAGCAGGCTCCCGGCTGAGCATAGAGTCCGATGCGGGGCTCAATCCCAGGACCCTGAGATCATGACCTGAGCCGAAGGCAGAGGCTTAACCCACTGAGCCACCCAGGCACCCTTATTTATTTATTTTTAAAAGATTTTATTTATTTACTTGACAGAGATCACAAGCAAGCAGAGAGAGAGGGAGATGCAGGGCTTGATCCCAGGACCCTGTGATCATGACCTGAGCTGAAGGCAGAGGCTTAACCTACTAAGCCACCCAGGTGCCCCCAAGCTAAGCCCTTTAAACATTCTCTTATGGAAAAGCTCACAACTACACACAGAGATGCTATGATTTGCCCATGCATACAAACAAGGACACTGAGCTGATGAGAAGTGAACACTTTGCTCAGTAAGCATCCCCTGAGCACTAAGTCGAGTTCTTTAATCCGGGAAGTCTGGGAATCTAACTCTGGGGAGAGCTTCCCAACTGAACACAGGTTGAGGACACACCCAGGCCACATTCGAGTTTGTCCATCTGGAAGGCAAACCCATCCCTTCAGCAGCACCTAACCCAAGATCAGAATTTATGCCTCCAGCAGGAGCCTGTGAAATACTGTCTTTGGTTTGCCAGTGACCTCAATCTTTAATACTCACTGCTACAAAGCCCAGAGAAATATGTCCTAACAAAGGTGACCTGTGAGGATTTCCTTCCTTAACTTCCAAGCATCTCAAAATGACCTCACATGGGCAATGATAGGATCCTAGGAATTCCCATTTACCGAAGACCTTCACACATTTGACTCTTATACAACTTTCCAAAGTAAGTCCTAATCCCCCAACTCACACACAAGAAAATCAATTCAGAGAAGTGGTCTGCAAAAGGCTAGGAGTGGCAGAAAACCCGGGAGCCGCAGAGCTGGAAATGAATGCAGGCGGCCATCTTGCTTCAGTCCCAGTCACCCGCCCTGGTTACGCTGCTCCGCCTACACGCCTCCCAGCCTGCCCTCTCGCAATTCTCAGCAGGCTTTGGCCTCTTTCGGCAGAGAAATGGCCTACACTGCTCAATACATCTAAAGGACTAAGGACAAAAAGAAAAGGATCATCTGAGAAAGTCTATCTAAATAAAAGGAAGGGCACACCAACCCAGCAACAGTGGCAACCTTCAGGGAGGGTCCTACAAGGGGGTGGAGGGTGAGGGGACTCTGGCCTACTCTAGAAGTTGTTTTTTAAATTAAGGAAAATATATTCATGCAGTATTTACCAAATTTTAAAATAAATTCTAAAATGTATTTAGCTGTCTGGGATTTGCTATAAAGTAATTTGCCTTTGGCACAGGTTGGGCAGTGGGGGTGGTCACTGTTGAAGCTGGGTGACGGATTCAACCAGTTTGTTCATCACACTTCACTACCTACTTTTGTAAATATTAGAAATTTTCTACAATAAGAATGGTCTTAAAAAAACCTTCCTAGACCAAGAAGAAAAACTTCTAAAATTTTTAAAAAACAAAACAGTGATGCTAAAAGATAACAAAGGGGGAAAAAGTGGAAAAAGGGGAGACTGAGCTCATTCAGGAATACTGATACTCAATTTCCAAACATTAATGAACAGCACGAATCCAACAGTACACTAAAAAATACCCCCTTCCTCAAGTGTCAGTCAGCCCATGAGTCCATTATTAAGAAATATAGTATAAAATGTATCATGCTGGGCATCTGGGCAGCTCAGTCAGTTACGCAAGTGACTCTTGATCTCAGCTCAGATTTTGATTTCAGGGTGGTTGAGTTCAAGTCCTGACCTGTGCGCCACACTGAGCATAAAGCCTACTTGGGAAAAAAAAGTGTCAGGCCGCCAGGTAGAGAAAACCCAAATGATCTTCGTAACAGATTAAAAGCGTAGCTATTCCTGATTTTGATGCTTAGTCAAACAGGAGATAATGGAACTTCCTGAAAATAACAGGAGGAATTCATTCAGCTGTGATGAGTAAGTCAGCTTCATGATGAACAGTGAATCCTTGGCAGAAATCCTCTTTAAGCCAGGAATGAGGCAGTGCTACCAATTACCACCATTTGTTACTCCTCCCCCGTTCTATTTGTATTCAGAGGTCTGATGTCTGTGAAGAACACTGCTGCAGCATGAAACAGAAGCCAAGTGGGTACTCAGGGGAAGGAGGAGCTGTGCAGGGTCGCACGCTGTAGGTGAGCCAAGACAGCGGACTGGCTGCGAATGGCCAGTGCCCGGCAGGCTAGGCACACCAGCGTGCCTCTCCTTCTGGCTCTCCCATTACTTTCCAGATTTTTTTAAAAAGATTTTATTTATTTATTAGAGAGAGAGCGTGCATATGCAGAGGAAGAGGGAGAAGCAGACTCCCCGCGGAGCCAGGAGCCCCACATGGAGCTTGATCCCAGGACCCCGAGATCATGACCTGAGCTGAAGGCAGATGCTCAGCTGAGCCATCCAAGCACCCCTACTTTCCAGGTCTTGCCTCCACATGTCATCTATCTGGATTCTTCATACAAATCACTACACCAAGGTGATGTTAAGCCTTATGCGCATTTATTTTTCATGGATTTGTCACCATCTAAGTTGAATGTCAACTTTATTCATGATTTCACATTTCAGACACCTAAGCAATTCTGGAATGTTGATATTTTTATACAAATGAGCAAGGCTCCCCTTGAACCTGGTTTTCAGTTATCATGGATACGTGACAGGTGTATGCAGACATTAGTGCAAACATTCCCAGGTATAATCTTTTATTTCCTTTCTCTCCCACTTCAAAATGCAAAGTCATTGACCAGAAGAAGTCAGAAGGTCAACGGACTAGACTGAGAACATGTTTAGAAGAAATAAACCCACTTCAGGAACACTGACCTAATCCTTAACATTTATGACGTGTATGTCCCTGGACATCAAATTCTCAAGAAATTATCATTCCCTAAAAATATGCTGAACACAGACAGCATGGCTTCAGTGAAACACAAATTGTATCAGCAATGAAAAGAGAAATATTTGGGGTGAACCAATAATGTATCAATCTGGTCATTCTGTGACCTGAATTTTGGCAAACTGTTCTATAGCCCAAGTAAGGCCTGCATTTGGGATGAAGGAATCAAGTGCGAAGTTCCAAAGGAGCCAGGCAATTAGCCCTGGGTAAGTGTCCAGAACCAGAAAAATCCAGTAACACAGTGTGCGTGATGCCAGAGGTAGTCTACACTCCCACTTTAGCTACATGGCCAGGAAGAAATTCCTGCTGGACCCGATTAACAATTGTCCAAGACCACAGTTTGCCAATGTGAGAACTTCACTGTGAGAAGCAGGAGAGCAGACCAGAAGCTGCTTATGGCCAAGACCATGGCGCATGAACCTGGGTACGGCTAGGAGTTCACACAGTCTCTGGCACAGGGTGCTAACATGGGCAAAGCATTGAAAGGATGAGCCACAACAAAAGCCCTAAGCCTCCCAGAGGTGACAGTCAAAGTGAGGACCTGGGATGGCATCACATAGCCCACAAGCCCTCCTGCGAATGGCGACTCAGGAATTTCCGAAGCTGAAATACTACAACGCACGACGTGAAAAATGACATATGGTCTGGATCCTAAGGTCTGAAAATAGAAAGGAGTAAGAGCCAGGTCTCTTTCAAAATGGTTCATGAACCTGGTAAAGTTAAATCTAGAGAAGACAAATCTAAGGGAAAACATGATTATAGATTGTTTTCTGGTCTGTTCATTCATCTACGCTGCACCTCCTTCAAGTTTTGGCTGAGGGACACCGGGGTGGCACAGTCGGTAAGCGTCCAATCATGATCTCAGGGTCATGAGCCAAGCCCCACATTGGGCTCCACGCTCAGCACAGAGTCTGCTTAAGACTCTCTCTGCCTCTGGGGCACTTGGGTCACTCAGTGGGTTAAGCCTCTGCCTTTGGCTCAGGTCATGACCTCAGGGTCCTGGGATCCGGCCCCCACGGGCTCTCTGCTCATCAGGGAGCCTGCTTCCCCCCCACCCCCACCTGCCGCTCTGCCTACTTGTGATCTCTGTCAAATAAATCAATTAAATAAATAAATAAATAATTTTTTTTTTAAAAAAAAGACTCTCTCTACCTCCTTTTCCCTCTGCCCCTCCCCTCTGTACTTGTTCTCTCCCCCAAATAAATCAATCTTTTAAAAAAAGTTTTAGCTGAAACGTCTTTTCTATTTCCATCATGACCACCCTAGTAAAAACCCTATCTACCCCAATTCCCACACTCAGCCTCTTCTACTGATACGCCTCTTCTACTCTATTTTCACAGCATTTATATTCTTTTAATCTACTCTACCATGACCTTATCTATTACATTTACAGTTGGCTTCTCCTCACAAAACTGTAAGCAAGGGCAGAAGATTCTGGGTCTTTTGGTCACTGCTGTGCTCCAGCTTCTAGAACAGTGCCTAGCCTACCTTTAGTGGTAAGCACTCACCTGCTGATTGACTGACTGACTGAATTCAAACATCTGAGAATCTCTGATATGCCAGGCTAGGAGCTAAGTGCTGAAGATACAGGAGATAATTAGGTAAGCCATCATCCCTGCCCTGAGGGAAGTCATGATCTTGTGGGAGACAGACATAAAATTATACATCATGGTAATGAGCACAGTAAGTACAGTTATTCCTAAGCTGTGAACAAAGTCCTGTGATAACTCGGCTTCACCAGAGAGAGCTAAGGATTCAGCATGGAAGTGACCCTTGGCCAGGTCCCGTACAACATAGTCTCCTGGAATGTCAGGAACCTGGGGGGGGGGGGCGGGGCGGGACATTGGGGATTGAGAGTCACTGCAGGACAGGATGAAAGCTGGCTACAAATTGTAACACACACCCAGCTCAAAGTCTAGATTTGCTCTGTAGATAGTGGAGGTGCTACCATGTGTGCATATGTGGGATCAGGTGCAGGTGACATGATTATCAGCTTTCTTTGCTATGAAAGATCTTCCTAGTTGCACTGTGCAGAATCTTTTAAGATTTTTTTTTTTATTTGAGAGAAAGGGGGAGAAGCAGATGTCCCGCTGAGCAGGGATCCTGATGCAACTCCATCCCAGGACCCTGGAATCATGACCTGAGACAGACACCTAACTGACTGAGCCACCCAGGTGCCCCTGCACTGTGCAGAATCTAATAGAATGGGGAGGAGACTAGAGGCAAGAGGCTATCACAAGAATCCTAACTAGAGGATGGTGGGCTGAACCAGGACAGCAGCTTGGGAATGGTGAGGATGTCTGAGGCGAAAAGGAAGAACTCAAGAGCTCAGAACCAGCCAGGACCTAGGGTGATGCAGATGCCAAGACAACATCCTAAACTATCCCCCCACACCCCTCCCCCAAAAAAGCCTTCAAGTATTTACAGACTGCCATCTAAATTTGTTTTCTGATTAAATACACAGCATAGGAGGAAGCCGACTAAGAGGGAAGGCCATGTAAATGACCAGAATGGGAGCACAGGGCAGAGGAATAAGCACCTGTCCAAGACGTTTAGTGTTCTAAGAAGTGTCATAAGGTTACTAAGTGTGTAAGAAACATACAGTTTTAGAGGAAGGTCCCCAACACAGAAACTTTCTTTCTTCATCAACAATGAATTCCA
Source organism: Mustela erminea (assembly GCF_009829155.1). Taxonomy (NCBI): domain Eukaryota; kingdom Metazoa; phylum Chordata; class Mammalia; order Carnivora; family Mustelidae; genus Mustela; species Mustela erminea. The sequence continues at coordinate 63,471,545 of NC_045627.1, forward strand.
CCGAATCTATCCTCAGTGTCTCTCAAGATAACCCTAGCTGCCTAAGTCCTCCACTCTCAAACTTCATCAGGACTCTCCTTCAGTGAAACTCGTATCACTTGTCTAATCATAACCCCTCCTTCAGCGAAACTCATTAATTATCTAATCACAACCCCAGTTCCAGAACTTTCACTCAGAACCTCCCGGCCTCCTGACAGAACCCTGGGCCTGTGTGCCCTGCATTTCTCCCCTGCTTAAACAAGGTATCTGGGTAACAGCATGTGGAGAATAAATCAGATGATTCCAAGATGTGGTCCCTTCCATCACAAAGGCTTCGCTACGACACTGGCCCAGAGGAGCAGTAAGGGCAGCTGCCTTAAACTGCACAATACCACCTGGGCTATGGTAACATCCCAAGCCCATCCCCTGCCGACCCGGCTGCCAGCTTTATCTTCTTTGAACATTTTGACTGGTTAACTCCTCTGCTCAAACCTTCAGGTGGTTTCCCCTGTCCAACGTGCCAATATCGGCCTGGACATGCTCCTAGCTCCAATCAGGTAGGTCTCTCTTCTGCCTAGACCCACTTACCTCCTGACCCCAAATTCCCTCTACTCCAAAAAAATACCTCTTCTTTTCCTCCCTCTGTGTTTGTGGTTCCCAACCCTGGCTGCACTTTGGAGTCACATGGGGAGCTTTTAAAACTACACCCTTGCAGGGAAGGGAACTGGGGGGAGGAAGGGGGAACTGGATCTCCAAGGGCAGGGAGGGAAAGGGCAGGGAGCGGGGTGCCCGGGTGGCTCAGTGGGTTAAGCATCTGCCTTTGGCTCAGGTCATGATCCCAGGGTTCTGGGATCAAGCCCCACATCAGACTCTGCTCAGCAGGGAGCCTGCTTCTTCCTCTCCCTCTGCCCACTGCTTTCCTTGCTTCTGCCTGCACTCTTTCTGTCAAATAAATAAAATCTTAAAAACAAGAACAAAAACAAAAAACGAACAAGTAGAACAGCGAGTGAAAGGGCACATGTACCCATCCGTACATGTGTATGTAAAATTCCCCAGGGGATACTATTCTACACTAATTCCCAGAATTGGGAACCAGAGTCCTGGCCTCATTACCCAAAGTTCAGTCCACATCCCAATTCTATCCCTACCACTATCCCTGGCTTCTGAATCCCCTTCTCCCCAGAAAAACACATACACACAGAATTCTGCATAAAATGTCAGGGTGTGGGGGCACCTGGGTGCCTCAGTCAGTTAAGCATCGGACTCCTGAATTCAGCTCAGGTCATGATCTCAAGAGTCAGAAGATCAAGCCCCAGATCAGGCTCTGCACTGGGTTTGCCATCCGGCCCTACCACATGCGCTACCCAGTTCACACTACTTAAACCCCTGTTCACGGACACTTCAACAGACTTTAAACCAAACTCTTGTCTCACCTTTGCAGTTTCTAAAGAAAATATAGTTGGCCCTGAATGACACAGGCTTAAATTGTGCAGGTCCACATACACCTGGACTTTCCCCCCCCAACGAACCCAGTACAGTATTGAAAATATATTTTCCCTTCCTTACGGTTTTCTTTTCTTTTTTTTTTTTTAATTTATTTATTTGACAGAGAGAGATCACAAGTAGGCAGAGAGGCAGGCAGAGAGAGAGAGAGAGAGGAGGAAGCAGGCTCCCCGCTGAGCAGAGAGCCCAATGCGGGACTCGATCCCAGGACCCTGAGATCACGACCTGAGCCGAAGGCAGCGGCTTAACCCACTGAGCCACCCAGGCGCCCTCCTTACGGTTTTCTTAATAACATTTTCTCTTCTCTCACTTTATTTTAAGAACACATACGAAACACGTGTTGTGTGTTCTGGTTATCCATAGGCGGCCAGTAGCCTATCGGCAGGTCAGTTTTGGGAGAGTCAATAGTGATTTAAGGATTTTCGACAGAGTCGGCACCCCAACCCCCACACTGTTCAAGGGCCAACTGTCCATCTTTTCCCAAAACTCACCCGCTTCTCCTGGATAGCTGGGCTGTTATCCCCGAGGGCCAGGCGGGAAGCACAGGTCCGGAACTCAGTGAGGCCGAGGATGGGCAGGTACTCATGGTTCAGACTGCTGTCATTAGCGAGCTTCTGCTCCACCTTCCTCACGACTGGCAAAACCCAGGGCTGGCAGTCATCTGTGCGGTAAGCTGGAACACAGCGAAGAGTCGCTTAAGAGGGAGGAGGCAGGCTTCATTCAAGGAAAAGCAGGCGCTGGGACCATCAAACAACAGAGAGCGAAATGAAAATCAAGTTCATTTCCTGACTGTCCATCTGCTTTGGGCCAAGCACTGGGTGAGGCGCTAGGGCAGGCAAGACAGCCATGGTGCCACCCTTACAGATACTCAAGCTCTTAAATACATGACCTCAAAAAGACAGAATGCTGAAGTATCACTGGGACATCACAGAGCCTGATGGACGGAGAGTGCACGAGACAGCACTCTGCACACTCACGACCACCTAACAGTTGCTCTGTTGATTGTCCTAGTAGTACATTGAGATCTGTAAAGCCATGAGTCCAGAATCTTCTTCCTTCTCCCAAGAAATCTCCCAAGAGAATTCTGGGAAAGTGCTAGGTGCTACTTCGTATGACTGCTGCAACTTCAAACATAAAATGTGGAAAGGAGGTGGCAGAAGGCCTACCTCCTCCTCTTGTCCTAGAATAGTGGAACAAATCGTGAGCAGAGGCCCCAGGGCTGAAGATTCCAGCAGATGGTTACACAATCCCCGGACAACCTATGTGATGTCTGCACACATCTTTGTCCTCTCTCTGCCATGCCTGACCATTTGACTATTCCTCTTACTTCATATTCCACACTTTTACTGATCTAAATGTATCTATTTCATAACATTTAATCCTGCCTATAGCAAATTTCTAAGCACCTCAACACTGAAAGTATTTCTAGTCCTGTTATCTCAAAGTATTTCTAGTCCTGTTATCTTATCACTGATTTTTTTTTCCCCTCTTGTACCGTATGATTATCTCAAGATTACAGCTTTAGAGGGCAGCGGCTGTGGCTTGCACCCAAGCCAATGATCTGAGCCGATTCCTCACAGGGGTCACCTGACTCTGCTGGAATGTTTAGTTCTCCAAGAGACCCACACTTTTTCAAGTGATTTTGAAACCGAAAAATTTGGAGTAATTCTGATTATTTTATCTTGTTGATTTCTGCCCAATACGAACCCCTGACTTCTTTTTAAAAACCACTTTTTAGGGTGGTTGAGATTGTTTACAGAACAACGTATGCTGACTGTAGGAAATTTTAAAAAGCCCAGAGAGCAAATGATAAACATTATGATTAATATGTAATCTCAGCACTGGGAGACAGAGTATGAACATCTTAGTGTACAACCTTCTGAGCTTTTACAGGAGCATATTCTTTTATAAAATCTGCATCATACTATATATAAAATTTTCAACACGCTTTTTTCCACTTACTAAATACAAGTTATTTTTCATTGTCGTTAACTATTCTTTTAACAGATATATTCACATCCCCACTCCATCCTAAGCCTCCATCTATCTCGTTCCAAATCCTCCCCTCCAATAAATGTTCTTCATTTCTTTTTTGCATCTTTCCAGAATTTCCTTAAGCATACATAAGCAAATACAGCCTGTTATGTCCCCCTTTCTTACATAAAAGGTAACATATACTATACACTGTTCTATCCCTTTCTTTCTCTAAACATCTTTTTCTATCTGTGTACAGAGTGCCCTTGATTCTTTTTTTTTGAAGATGTATTTATTTTGAGAAAGAGAAAGAGAGCACAAGTGAGCGCAAGGGAGCAGGGGGAGGATACAGAGGAAGAGAGAATCTCAAGCAGATGCCAGGCTGAGCAGAACCCCCTTCGGGCTTGAGCTTACTACCCTGAGCTCATGACCTGAACTGAGATCAAGAGTCACATGCTTAACCAACTGAGCCACCCAGGTGCCCTCTTTCATTCTTTTTCTACAGCTGCGTAACTGATGAATGTACCATAATTTGTTTTGCCAGTCTCTTGTTGATGGACATGTGAGCTGTTTCCAATCTCTGGCTATTACATAACAATGCTTCAGTGAACAACCTCATACATATGTCATCTTCATGTAAATATATCCATAAAATGCAGGGTTGAAAATGGAACTGTAGGCTAAGAAGTATGTGTAAAAATTTGTAGTTCTGACATATATCCAAATTGGCCTCCACAGGGATTTTATCAGTTAACACTCCTACCATCATCCAGAGTAAATTTTTGCCAGTATGAGGATGCAAATGGTAACTCAGGGTAGTTTTAATTGACATTTCTCTTATCATGAATTCAGCTGGTCATCTGTCTTATTTACTTATTTGTTCTCATACATATTTATTTAAGTAGGCTCCATGCTCAGCCCTGACCCCAACACAGGACCTGAACTCATGAGCCTGAGATCAAGACATGAGCTGAGATCAGGAGTTGGAGGCTTAACCCACTGAGCCACTCAGGCACCCCCATTGTTCATATTTATGATCCATTTACAACACAGTTTTAGTGGCTAGACAACATTCCTTTTCATGCAAAATTTATTAACTATTTGCATTGCTTCTGATTATTTGATATTATAAACACTGTGAAAAATGTTCTTGTATCTTCACATATATTCATGTATGTTCCCTTAAAATAAAGTTTCTAGATGTAAAATTACAGTCAAAAGTCATACAACAAATAAAGACTTTATAAGATCATTTTGACTTGGGGTCTTTCTTTAAAGATTTTATTTATTTATTTGAGAGAGAGAGAGAGAGAGAAAGCATGAGAGGGGAGAAGGTCAGAGGGAGAAGCAGATTCCTCATGGAGCTGGGAGCTCGATGCGGAAGGCAGCGGCTTAACCAACTGAGCCACCCACGTGCCCTCAGGTCTTTTTTCTATCAGTGAACTCTACCCTCTAGGGATGTGTCATCTATGAATCTGATAAGCACCTCAAACTAGTAATAAGAATGTAGATCGAGGAGCAGAGGACACAGCCACTAACCAATCAACGGTCTCTAGGTAGGAGGCTGTGACTCACAACACTGCCGCAACACTCACACAGCTACACCCTGGCCTACCAACTACCAAATTCCTTCCAAACAAGTCATAAGCCTATTGTATCAGGTGGGATTTAGTCTTTTTTTTTTTTTTTTAAGATTTTGTTTATTTACTTGATTGAGAGCGAGAAAGAACACATGTGTGCAAGAGCAGGGGGTAGCGGCAGAGGGAGGGGGGTGGGTGGGAAGCAGGCTCCCTGCTAATGCAGGGCACGATCCCAGGACCCTGGGATGATGACCTGAGCTGAAGATCATAATCTGAGTCAAAAGCTGCCGTTCAACCGACTGAGCCACACAGGCGCCCCTGGTGTGGTCTTTTAAAGTGATGCCAAAATAACCACTTCCAAGTAAGAGTTGTCCCTGAAGATTTCTCTGTGATCACAATGCTACCATTGTTCATAATATTCTTGGAATTCTTCTTTTGGAATTATTTTTAGACATGATGTCTCATTATTTTGAATATCCTCAATAGTGCCAAATCTTTGTCCTTTGAAAGTGAATCTGATTTCTGGAAATGCAACTTGCAGCAAGGGCAAACGTATCTTTAACTAAACCACACAGAGGGGATACTATTTACATGTACAATGTGGGTGTTCATAGAAAAACCAGTTCTGTCACACTTCACATCTGTGTTTGGAGATTATGTGTATTGCATAATTATGCCATATGTATTGTATTTATGATAAGTCATTTGTAAACCATGTATTATAAATAGGAAAGACAAAGTCCCAGAACCACCATTCTTACCCATACTGTCTACTCTGTACTACTCTAAAAAATCTTGCCCTAAGGCTAGATGCAAGGAGTCATTTTGTATATATTGTGACAAAGGAGAACTTGGCCAACTTATACCTCCCCTGCCTCCTCCACTGTCCAGTTTCTCCCGGGTTCAGTTCCAGGTTCAGTATTTACAGTAAGGCAGTTGCCTAACTGCCCTGATGAAGCAAACAGCAGAAGGCTCTTGGTGACTAGAGCAATGAGGTCAAGCATTATTAACAACTATGATTCCTCCTCTCCCAGTGGATTTTCATTCCTGTCTGTCAGACCCGGGAGTTTCTCATTCATGTTTTCATTCACTCATTCATTCAACAAGGACTTACTGAATCTACCAAGAAGGAGACATTGGCTACAAGTAGCTACGCAGAAATGGGCAAGGCAGAATAAGATACTGTCTGCCCTGGAGGAAACACAGCATACACAGCCCTTAATTCTCTTGTAACTGAGTCAGGGAAGACTTTACAGAGAATGAAGGGTGAGGAGTGAGTAGGAGTTTAAAAAGTAGTCGAGGAGCATTCCAGCATGGAAGCGGAGTTTTCCCTTCTGCCCTTCTAGTTTCTTTGGCTGGTCTAATAATTAGACTGCCATAACAGATTAACAGGAGAAAAACAAAAGTTTAATAACCTCTGCCACCTGTATACACGGGAGAGACACAGGACAACTGAACTAACTCCGCACAGTGGCCAAAGCCATTACCTTAAACACCATCTTCAGCTAAAGACAACAGATGTTGGGGGTGGGGAGTCAGCTCTGCAAGATGACCTGAGAGGCACAGGAAACAAGAGAAAGGTCAAGATGCAGATTTAGGCCCCAGCCTCTCCACTGATAGTTCCTCCAGATTTAGAGTCACCTGAGAAAGACATTCTTACAAATGGATATTTCCCTTATAAATGTAAATGTTTCTTATAAAAAGGGCAACTTCTACTTGGTTTTCAGAACTTCTCCTGTATTTACAGTTTCTTAAAAATAACCAGCTTAAAAAAAACAGCTTAGGAAGTGCCTGGGGGCTCAGTTAAGCAGCTGCCTTCAGCTCAGGTCAGGATCATAGAGCCCCAAGTTGGGCTTCCAGCTTAGCACTGAGCTTGCTTCTCCCTCCCCCTCTGCCTGTAGCTCCGCCTATCAAATAAACAAATAAAATCTTAAATAAATAAATAACCAGCTTAGAGCCTATTTGGGGGGTGGTGTTACGTTTTGCTTCCCTTCACCAGACTGAGGGAACGCCTGTCTGAAGGTCCAAGAGGCTTGGAGACAGGAGGCTTCTGAGGATCTGCATCTTCACGGCTCAGACATAGGACCCATGGAGGAATATGGGTCAGAGTCTTGGAGGACATCCTCATCTAAGGAACGTAGTTTCAATGGGGAAAGCACTGAAAGCACTCAAGAGAGCAATGTGGATAGTGGTCCATTTTAACAGGATCATCTGAGTGACACGACAGAAAATAAACTGCAAAGGGGAACAGGGATGGATCCTGAAGTCAGGCGGGTACTGCAGGCATTCAGAGACAGTAATGAAGTCTCTGATTCAGGTAGTGGCAACAAGGATAAAGAAAAGACGAGACACTCAAAATAGATTTATGAGTTAGAAAATACAGAACCTAATGACCAAAATAAACTGATGTGGGAACAGGGAAAAGATGACAAATGACTCAAAAGTCTGTCTAGTCTGGATAAAGGCTGGTGGTGATGTGGGGGCGGGGTGGCGGTGGATGGAGACCGGGTCCCACTAGATATAACACGTAAGCAGAAAAAGAAAAGACTGAGGGGAAGGTGGAAATGAGTTTTCTGAACACGCTGCATTTATAGGATGTGTTTAGCAAACTGTACCGAGTACGGGTCTGGCATTCAGGAAAGCAGTGCAGGATGGAAAGAAAGATTCCCTAATTACAGACGTCAACAGTACCTGAGCCATCGTAATAACAAGGACTTACTGAATACTTAGTACCTACGAGGCACTGTGCTAATAAGCACTTTACTTTTTCTTCTAACCCCCGGTTAATTCTTGTAATGACTCACAATATAGATACTATGATCTGGAAACTGAGGTCAGAAGAGTTGAATAATTTGCCGAAGATCAAGTGGATTATAAGAGCTAGGCTGTCATATTATTTTTAAGTTCATGGATCCATGTGGTTTTTTCTAAGAGCAAGAGAAAGCCTGAAGCAAGCAGACCCCAGAGGCCTGTGTGACAGAGGACTCTTTATCACACAGGTTTCAGGAGAGTTCAGGAGTGCTGCTTTCCAGAAGAAAGGAGGAATGCAGAGAATTAAATGATCAAACCATCCCCCTCCTCTCCTCTGAACATCTCCACTTCCCTCACCCCCCTCCCCAAGAGTCCCTGCACATATATATGCCTCTTAAGGCCCTTTTTTCCAACTAGAGTCCTGGGACAAGGGCCGGGGAGTATTCAGAAACACCTGATATAGCACTTATATCCGACAATTTTATGTGAAGATGCTAGAAATCCCCATTTAAAAATACAACAAATATTAAAATAAGAGCAGGTTATTTGGAACTAAAGGAAGCTCAATTCCCGTAATAAACAGGCTGGAGTCTATGAAGCAATGTCTTGGTTCAGGCAGCATCAGGCTGTACCCATGTTCCCCCTGCCCTTGAAGCCACGGGTCTCAAACCCTGAGAAGCACCAAAATGGCCAGCTCAGGGCACATTGTACTTAAATGTGACGCTCTGCTTTACCTGGAAGGAAATTAGGGAACCAGTGCCAGCAAGAGTATCTCCGGAGAAACTCAGCAAGTAGAAACTAGGTAGTGAAATTATCGTTGCAGCTTATTTTAAACACATCCAACAGCACTAGAACAAGAGCTGGATAATCTCCCCTGGGTTTTATCTTAAGGGGATGGGGTGGGGAGTATCTTCTCCAAAGTCAGTGATTAATTAATTACATTTCCTTCACAAAGGATATACTTGGAGATTTGTATTAACGAGAGCTAGAACATACAAACGCTGGAAGGAGACCTCTCATTCTACTCTAATTAGACCCTTCCTTATCTGAGCACCTGCCATCCACCAAAAGAGAGATCATAAAAAGAAAAATAGTATTTTTATCATTTTTCACTTATGTATCACATTTCACACATAATTACTCATTTAATCCTCAGCCAACTAATGAGGCCAACATCATTATCCTACATGTAATGTGCTAGTGAATCTTTAAGTAGAATTTTAGAGATAGAGGCATTCCATCTCTGCTCCTCATTTAACAGAGTTCCAGGACGTTATACAGCCCTCCCAAGGTCACGCTTCTGGACTGCAGGGATGGCCTATACTGAGATCTCCCGACTCTTCCCACTACAGTGCACTGGCAGCCTCTGGACCACCTGAAGGACCCCAAATAGAGGAGAGGGCAGTTTCACCACCAACAGCCCAGTTTGACCTGGGGCAAACTGCTTCATCCAACTGGGCTTCAGCTTCCTTTTGGCTGCAAAAACCCTCCAAAGACCCTGTACGCATTAAATAAGATTAAAGGCACACATTATTTGTTCCTGGTAAGGAGAGGCCGTTCCTGGGTTCCTGGGAAATAGGACAAAGGCACCGTCACAGGTAAGATGACCACCTGAACTGCAAACTCTACTTCTGGGCCAATCATTTCTGACCTGGGCTGACCAGGCGCTACTTCTCTGCACCCAGCAGTTTATTTCTGAACCAATGTCAGAAATGATTTCATTTTCCAGTTCTTAAGCTGAAAATTTTTTTTCAACATCTTCTGTGCAACCTACCCAAAGAAATGCCAAAACAACTCTTACATAACCCGTACTTATTTGCCAGACATTATTTGAGTCTCACAAAAACCCTGTAAGATCATTTAACTGAGTAACTGAATAACTGAGACCCCCTCCCCCCCAAAACTGAACATTTTTAGAAGATGTATTTAAGTCAACATCATATTATATACCTGGCCCTAATTAAGTACTTGGAGGTTATAAATCGGATTTAAATTAAGAGCTTGAATGGTACCCGACTGCAGTTCAACTCAAGGCAAACTTTCAATACTTCTCCTACTCAGTAAAAACATCACTTACTCTCCGTGGCTGAAACTATATGGTATTTCTTTTTAAAAAATGCTTTATTGTAGAAAATTTCAAACATACACAAAAGTCACAAGAATAATATAGTGGGTGCCAATGTACCCATTACCTAGCCTAAACAAACCATACTTTTTAATGGCTTTTTTCTCACCTCTTTCCCATACTCCTTAGTGAAGACTTGTTTTTAACAGGTCCTATGTACAGTCACTGCAGGAAGCCTGATTCTGAAGCTCCTTCTCACCACCATCCACTACAAAATAGTTCGATTTTCTCTTTCCAAAATTTCTGGTCCTTTTACTCTCAATCTGTTCCTTAGCATGAACATCATATTTTCTTCCATCTGGCTGATCTTTGTGTGTAATCAAGTGTGTTTGGAGCTTCAAACATTTAAATGAGAGTGATAAGAAATGACAAATTCACCGAAGGTTAGAGTTATTCTGAGGTACTCCAATCTAAACCCTTCTCTTGCAGAAGGGGAAACTGTGGCCCACGCTCTCAACTGTCCAAGCAAGAACTGAAGACAAAAATGGGCGAAAGCGAGCTTCTACTTCCTTTCCACTCTTTTCACTCCTTCCTACCATCTCTAACCATTCCTACCACATCTGCGAGGACCAGAATGAGACTCCCAGGTCCTCCCAGACTGCATTAACCTGTCTCAGAAGCACTTTAGATTTCTATTGTATCACACCTTGATGTTGATATCCTTGCACCAAAAGCACGCCTCAGGCTTTCTCCCTGCAAGGCTTGGGTAAAGTGCTGATTGTGACCTACCTGGTAGTCACTCCAATATTTACTAACCCAGACCAGAGTCTCCTAAGGCTCAGAGTTCTCCTTCATTCGTTCTCCAGCAACCAGGACATTAAGCCTATCAGAATTCCTAGCTTCCTCTCTCCCCTTATCTTGGGCCTCCCCATTTATTAACAGCTGAACGGATATAGTAATATAAAGAACACAGAACGGGGAATCAGTAACACTGGGCTTGTGTCCTGGCTGTTAGACCTGTACTGTGGACCTTGGACACATTTCCTTTTTCCAAGGACTCCACATGCCCCTCTGTAAAATGGGCAGGTTGAAAAACAGCCCTGTGATTCTTGCCACCTCTCCAGCCAGCATCAAGCCAGGCCTCGGCCTTTCCCACCGCACCCACCACCCAGGTTAGGTCCGCTCCACTGCCCAAGTTGCTCCTACTCGCTGCATCTTTACCTCCCACTCCCAGGTTGACCTTGCGGGGATCCGGATCCTCCCGGAAGTCCGCAGTGAGCTTAAAGACCAGGACCGGCTGGGCCTGCGGAACCTCGGCGAACACGGACGGAGGCGCCATGGCAGGAGAGCTTGAGACAGGCGAGAGCTTTCACCCGTAGTCTGGAGCCACTCGGTCCGGTCTAGACCCGGTGACTGGAGGAGACTCTCACCTTCACCTAGCCGGCAGGGGCGGGCCCGCGGCCTCCAATTGTCTAGCTGCGTCTGGAACTTGGCAACGCAGCTAACCAATCGGGAGCTTCTGACGCAGAAAGGGCAGGAGGGAGGGGACGCTCTTAGCCAATCCAAGCAGAGAATCTTATCGGAGGCCAGTCATGATGCAACCAATGCACTGGGCGAGAGGGGGACCCGGACTAGGGTTGATTGGCAGAGCGGACTCCTATGGCTGAGGGCGTTCTTCCCGGGCCTCCGGGGCTGGCGGGAGGAGCCGAGCGGTACGGGGAGCGGGAGGTGGCTTCCCTGACCTTCGAGGGCCCAGCGAGGAGGAAAGTGGCTGGACGGAATTCTGGAGGATCGGCCTTCCGGCACCTAGGAGCAGGCGTTCTCGGGGCCGGGCCGGGCAGTGAGCGCCTTCCTGACCCCGGCTGGCAGCCAGATCCCCGGCGTCTGCGCGCTGGGGACGAAAAGTCCTTGGCCTGAACGTGCAGCTCCGGAGCGCGCGCGGCGACCTTGACCATCCTTGCCCGCTCCCCGAAAGAAATATGGGTGGGCCGCCTGCCTGGGTTTGAGGCAGGGGACATCCTACTAAAAGTGGGGGAGTGACCTTTCTTTACAAAGAGGGTCCTGGTCCTCAAGGACCTTCAGGATTTGGGCAAGGTGTCCCTCTCCAGCTTTGCTCCCCCGCATGCACTCAACCAGATCTTGCTGTCATCATCTGGCTGGTACCCAAACTGCCTCTTCTTTTAGGTCTGGCTGTTCCTTCCTCCCCAGCTCCTCTCTCCACCGGGCGACCTTCAAGATCCCGAGTAAATAAATGCTTCCTTCATAAAGACTCTCCTTAACCCCTGCTCTGGTCAAAATACGCCTCTCTTTTCCTGTGCTTCTGTACCTTGTTGGCAATATTACCATTTCAGAAAATGCCCTAGTTAAGAACCTAGCTCTGCACCCAGAACACCTAGCTTTAGATTCTGGCTCTGTCATTTACTGACAGGCAGGTGTAGGGAAGTGACTTAACCTCTCTGTTCCTGCTCTGTAAAGGGGAGATACTAGTATTTTCCTTAGGGCTGTTGTGGGGATTATATGAGTTGATACAAACAGAGTGTTTAGTTGCATATAGTAAGCACCCCCTAAATGTAAGTTAGCTGTTGTGTCATTGCCCATCTGCCACACCCCTTGTAGATGGTAACCTTCTTTTGGCTAGAGATCCTACCCTATGTAAGTATTCCCTAGTGTTTTGCACTTAGTAAGCAATAAATGGTGGAAGGACAAATCCATTCTCTTGGTGTTTCAGGAGAAAACAATACCCCAGCCTCTGGGGTATTGATAATACAACAAATCTCAAAATGAATTTTCCATTCATAGTAACCAATACAAGCCAAAAAGACTTTGGACAGCACCTGCCAACCTTTGTTATCACCTGCTTTTTTCCAGGAGCTTTGCCTCTGCTTTCAAAGCTAACTGCTCAGGGTGTTTCATTAATACTGCTTTCCTCTAAGATTGCAAGTTCAACACTGAAGGTGAAATGACAATGAACTGTTAGTAGTTCTAAAAGCAGAGGCAAAGGGCAACTGCTGAGAGGGGCGTTCTACAGCCCAGCCTTCCCAGAGTTTGAGAAGGATGATCTTCACAGCGTTGGCCAACAATATCATGGTCATTTCTTACGTCATTCCTGCAGGAAAAACAATCCGTGGTTACCTAAACATGATGAACTTAGCTAAGTCCAAATAAATATTTATTGACAATCTAAGCAGCTCCATAACCAAGTCAAGGAGATAGGGGCAAAGAAAGTGACATCTGTAGTTTTTCTTCATGTCTTCATAATATCTGTTCTAAATTTTAGAAAGGGGCAAACAGTTAACTGGGTGTAGCGGGGAGGGCAAGTACATACCATGTGGGAATCCAAGTCTCAAACATTTTCCCTGGTAATATTAGGTTCTTGGAGATTACATTCAGTTCCCTCTCTCTTGAGTCCTGCACCCCATCCCTCTACACAAAATGCCAATCTTGAAATAAACAAAATGCTTTCCAGGCCATTGCTAATTTTAACACTTTGGCTTGGAATTGAGCAATGCTGCCTCCCTGCTGAATGGATAGAACAAGCAAAAGACTCTTCAGAGGCAAACATTGCCCAGACAAGTAGTAGGCAACCAGGCAAAGTGAGTGTCCAGGAAGAGAGCAGTAGAGTCAAAGGAAAGGAAGACTAGTATTCTCCTTGCCTCATGATTTGCTATGACCGTCATAGCATCCTCCCTACCAACCCCCTCCTGGCTTTTTTTCTTTCCCTTTTTCTTCAAAAGAATTGGGAGGGAGGAACTGGAAACCCACACAGCAACAGCTTCATCTGGAATGAATTCTTGTAGAATATACTTGCCGGGAAATCAGAAGTGTTCGGAGCTGAGCAGCGCTGCCCCAAGCATAAGAGGCAGTCCAAGCCAGATGGGCCATGGACACTGCACAGACCTCTAACCAAACCCAAACCTGCTTATTGTATTCAGTTTTGCCCCTGATGCCCTGAAGGGCAAAGTGCCTCAGAATAGTTATTTAGGTGTATGCTGTCACTAAGGGTAGGATATTATTCAAAAGCTGACTTGTGTGCTGAATAAGTATTTCTTTAGAAGCCAAACCTGCAGTCTGTTCAGAATCACTGTAAGGCTGAGTAGTGGCCAATAAGATAAGCATAGAGCCCCTAAGGCGGTGGTGTTCTCCGCTGTGTGGCATTTACTCTTGCTGAGGAAGGTGATCGCTTATCAACCTCATCCTTCAAATTAACTGGCTTGTTTCCTGGGCATGCCTTAGTGGATCTATCATCTCCTTTCGCTTCTCTTCTCTCACTTTGCTCCTTCCTGCTGTATGTAGGACTCTTCTCCCCACCTGCACACGTGGATGGGACCAAGTGAGGGTCTGTTGGTCCTTCCTAACCCATAGAAGGGTATGTGCAATGAAGCCTGAAGTACACAGCAGCTAATCTTAGTTCCTGAACCGGGCACCCACATGGGCAGAACTTTTTTTTAAAGCTGCTGAGACCTTTGTACAACAAAGATATCAATTGGATGACAACTGTTGATGGTTTTATCTACTTGCTGGCCATAATTCAGTTCCAGGGCACCATTTAGAAACTCCTGTGCTGGTGCACCTGGCTAGCTCAGTCAGTGGAACATGTAACTCTTGATCTCAGGGTTTTTGAGTTCAAGCCCATAGTGGATACAGAGATTCCTTAAGAATAAAATCTTTAAAGGGGCACCTGGGTGGCTCGGTTGGTTAAGCATCTGACTCTTGACCTCAGCTCAGGTCTTGATCTCAGGGTCTTGATCTCAAGCCCCATGTTGGACTCCACGCATGGAGCCTGCTTAAAAAAATAAAATCTTTAAAAGAAATTGTGCTGTAGAGTGTTGGTACTTAAGAAGCAGTACAGCTTCTTGTGTTTAAAAGCATGGCCTCTAGAACTAGTTTCCTCTGCATGCCTCAGTTTCCTCCCCTCATCTATAATGTGGGGATAATAACAATTCTACTTCATGGGGTTGCTGTGAGGATAAAATGATGTACTTTAAAGACTTATTTATTTACTTGAGAGAGAGAGCAAGCGTGATCAGGGTGAGGTGCAGAGAGAGAGGGAGAGAAGCAGACTCCCCACTGAGTGTGGAGTCTGATGCGGGGCTCTATCTCACAACTCTGACATCATGACCCAAGCCAAAATCAAGAATCGGACACCACAGGTGCCTGTGTGACTCAGTTGGTTAAGCATCTGCCTTCGGCTCAGTTCATGATCCCAGTGTCCTGGGATCAAGTTCCGCATCACACTCCTTGCTTAGCAGGAAGCCTGCTTCTCCCTTTCCCACTCCTCCTGCTTGTGTTCCCTCTCTCACTGTGTCTCTCTGTCAAATAAATAAGTAAAAGCTTAAAAAAAAAAAAAAAGAGTCAGACACTCACACCCAAGTGCCTCAGAATTAAGTGATTTAATGGAAAACACTTTGAATTTTACAGGACACTTACTAAGTACTCAATATGTTCTCAGTCACCATCATCATCATTATCATCATCACAGATGTTGTTTACAAGCACTTGCCTTTGAGATTTGTTTCGTTTGTTCATTGAAAGACAGCTGCCTAGTAAAACAATGCATCTGCTTTGCACATACAATCAAATTCTAGTTTGATTACTAGTCAACTAGTCCTCTTACTAGTCTTAAAACTTGGAATAAGCTTCTAAAATTGGGACAAAAAGATTTTTGCCTAGTGTTGACACATATACTTTTAACACAGTTGTAGAAACTATTGCTATTATTTTATTTTGATGATGTTGTTGATGATGATGATTACTATAGAGATTACACTTTGGTCCCTGGATAGCTATAAGGTATTAGTTAGGCGAACTCCAAAATCTCTCTGTCCTGGCCTCTTGCAAGCATATACTCTGGAATTTTTTAAAGATGAAAAAGAAAGCAGAGAACACAAGTTCTTAAATATTTAGAGTCCTCCAAAAAGTCTTTGTAGAGATCTGTAAAATTTCAAAGCGATTTAAAGGTAACAACACAATTAATACTTAATTAAAATATAAAAAATCTTAATAATAAGTTCTTGTATTTCTATATTATCTCTTTCTGACGAGTGCAAGGTGTTTTAGAAATGCTATTCCACTACTCTCAACATTTCAAGGTGACTGTTGCCTCCTGTCAGAAAACACAAAGGAAATGGATAACTTTAGCAAAAAACAAACTTCAAGTAACAGAAGAATAGGAAGTCTGCAGACCTTAAGTCATAAGAAAAGTTCCTCTCCTTGCCCTGTTTCTCCCTAAATGCATCACAAATGCAGCCTCTTACTTCTAGAGCAAGGTGTTAAGCTTTCCTCTGTGCCTCCCACCCCAAGATGAGATATCCCTTTTTTGTTGGGTATGTCCTAACGTCCTATGCTTTGATGCAAGATGAAGGTAGGTGAAGAGATAATGAAGGGAACACATCCAATGGGTTTGCCAAACAACTCCTAAAAGGATAGTCTAACTCAGTGGGGTATTATCCTAATCCATTCCACATAGCTCTTGAGGATAAAGGAGTGTATCGCTAAATTTCAACATCCAGCAGTAGAGGGCAGCACTGCCCTTCTTTTGCAAAATGAGCGCTCCTAAGAAAAATAAAAGACACTCTTGACCACGGTGTCTGTGTTTACTTTTACCTAATGCTTTAGAAAAAGAAACTATTAGAGTCTTTTTCTTATTGTTTAGGTGATTAGGTAGAAAGAACGTCAGAGCCTGTATTGCCTTGAAGTAAATGGTGAAAAACACAGAATATGCTCAGGATATGGGTTCTGTCTAGCAAAGATAAACAGTAGCTTGACCCTGGGCAATCAGATAGGATTATTGTATGAACGGACCTAATTCTCCTGCACTTTCTGGGTAGAAGTCAATCTACTGAACTAGCAGGATGTGGTTTTTAAAATGTGTGTAATTCCTATGGTCTTAGCCAAGATAACTAATTTTAAATCAGGATTCGCAGATTTTATTTGGCTGTCTGTGTTAGATTTCCTCTCTATCAGACCTGGGTCAGATCAGACCTATCTCAACTATACCACTTGTATTATGATCTTAAAGAATGATGTCAGACATGATGGTAAGGAATGTCTTTCATGGGACCATAGTTGGCTAAAGGACTGTGTGTATATAGCAGTAAAACCGAAGGCTCATGTACTAGTCCTCATTTTATTGCACTGTGATGGGAATTTCTCTGCCCAGTAGTAACAAGAAAAAATTAATCTGTTATTTTGTACTAAAAGTTACTTGATGCTCCTTGGCAAAATGACAGAGAGAAGAGAATAATCTTAACTTTAGCAAATACATAACCATAGTATCCCTAGCACATTTGGGTTCTGCTCTAACCCTCAAAACTTCCTTGGCAGCAAATCTTCAGTGCTTATTCAAATCAGTTCTACCAGGAGAAAGAGCTGGAAGACAGAGTCTAGTTCCCAGCTCTCTGTGTGAACTTGGAAAAATTATAACCTCTGAGTCTCTGTTTCCTCATCTGTTAAACAGAGATAATGCCTCTGAGATCTAGCAAAAGGGTCAATTTAGGAACCATTAAAATGCTTTGAACGCCATTGAAGTAGCTAATGAATATTTCTGTCACTGTAGCCCAAAGAGATTCCTGCCTTTTCTATAAATAAGATGGTGTGTCTTTTCCCCCGCCTGTGGTGACATTATATTACCTGAGTTGGTTCGTTTTCACGGGTACTTAAGTTTTTCCTCCAACTAGACTGCTTGTGAGTTCCTTGAGAACTGAAAGCATCAACGGTACTTCCTGGTATCCTCTATGAGAATATATTTGGTACCTAATAAGTACTCAAATATGTGCTGCTTGATTAAAAGCAAAAACCACAACAATGCAGAATTAACTTTGTATTGAATCGTAGTAAACACACATACACACATAATGTAAAATTTACCATCTTGACCATCTTAAAGTGTGTATACAGTAGTGTTAACTATATGCGTATTGTGGAGCAACAGATCTCTAGAACTTTCTCATCATAGTTATTTCTATTTCAATTTAGTTATTCTTAATAACTGTCTTCCACATCTCATGATGTCCCAAGTGCTTCTCTATTGATTGGGCAAAAAAAAGGGAAAAAAATTACAGGACTGTCCCTCTGTGGCTAGAGATGTACGGAACAAGCTTATCAAGACTCCCACTCTTTTAAATCCTTCCTGCCCTCATTGAGATTCTGCCTTAGTCTCTCTCTAATCCACAGATAAGTCATTTTCTACAAATTTGGGATCATACGCCAGAAAGGGAGTGCCTCTGTAAAATGCTCCTGTAAAAATGTGTTCACAAGTCATTCACATCTAACATGTAATTAAGCATTTGTATAAAAGAAACTATTACATTACAATAGCAACACTTGCCAACTATTTGGTTTTTCAGAATATGTGACTTTTGGTAATGACTGAAAATAAAGTGCTATTTTAAATCATTAATGGTATCATAGTAACACTTTAATTTAGCTGGTATGGGGAGGACTGGGAAAAGGTCCTCCAAAAAGACTCTGCTTTGGCTATCGGTCTATGTGCTGTTAGGGCTCTCCCAGGACAGTGCGACAATATTGAACTCTCAGTATGTGGTTTTAGAAACTGCATCTTCTCAGCACAGAGTTTCATCTAAAGTTACTACTGATTATCATGTCAAATTCATTTGTGGTAAAAAGTTTGGTTTTCTCTTTTCCACCAAGTGAAAACAAAAATAAACTTTAGGTGAATTGAAGGTATAAACATTTTAAGCTATGAACAAACTATGGAAAATAAAGGAGGTTTTTAAAAATGATATTAGGGTAGAAGACACTTTCTCCATCATGACATAATTTCAGAAGCCATAAAGATAAAAATTGCCTTTGTATGGCAATAGATACCATAAATAGAAATATGATGACTTGGAAAAATTGTCTGGAATATGTTTACCATGCGTATCACACCTGTTATATGCTCAGTGCTTCCTTGTATTGATAGAAAAATGAATTAAGGATATAAAGAATCAATCAAGACAGAATAAATACAAATGGCCAATAAACATACCAAAAAATCATCCTTATTACTAAATTGAAACCCCACCAATTCATCCATTTTTGTTCATTAGACTGATAAAAACTAAAAATATTGGTAAATGATGTCATTGAGAATGCAGGAGAAAAGGCACTCTTGTGTGCTATTGGTGAGGGTGTTGACAGATGAAATGCTTTCTTACACTGCATTTTGACAATATCACTCAAAATTAAAATGGACATATCATTTTACCAAGCAAGTTCTCCTCTAGGAATCTATCTGAATGAAGTTTATACATGTTTGACAAGATAGACAGGTACAGAGGTAAACAGCTGTGCATTGCAGCATTGCTTTAATAGAAAAATACTAGGGGTGCCTGGCTGGTTCCGTCATTAAGCATCTGCCTTCAGCTCAGATCACCATCCCAGGGACCTGGGATCAAGCCCCGCATCTGGCTCCCTGCTTGGCAGGAAGCCTGCTTCTCCCTCTCCCACTTCCCCTGCTTCTGTTCCCTCTCCTGCTCTCTCTCTCTGTCCAATAAATAAATATTTAAAAAAAAAATACTAAATGACAGAATTTCCAACAAATGTGTCATTTTATAGTGTAAAAAAAAATCAAGTTCTTAATCAAAACATAACAGATTTGAAAGAGATTTCACAAGGATACAAAATTAAGATAGTCTCTAACAATGATAATTAGAACAGGAAGAAAAATCATTGTCCAAAGCACTACAGATATTACCATTTAAAACTTCAGAAGTTATGAGGAACTACTTTCACTAAAGAGCAATGTTGTGTGCTATAGTTTAGAGTTAATCTGGAAATCGAGAGAACTATCAAAAATCACATATTAATAAAATAGTGATTTTTAAAAATATAAATCCCAGACTCTGTATCCCAGGACCTAAAGAAAACAGTTCCCGGCACCTAGTAGACAATAAATACTGGCTGAATGAATGAATGAATGAATGACAATGACACTTCCATTAGGGTTGTCCTAAGACTTGATGCAAAACTGCCTAAGGATTAGTGTTGATATATAACAAGTGTTTGGGAGATAAGAGTTCACTGCCTTCCTGGAGGCCTGTTGGTGCTTAATAATTGCCTGGCACATTATAAGAGTTTGTTTATTTAAAACTATGTATATAGTGCTTCCCATATGCCAGGTACTGTTTCAAGTGCTTTACAAACACTAACTCATTCAAATGACAAGAAGCTGAAGTAGCTGGTCTTATCATCCCACTTAAAAGATGAGGCAATTGAAGCAAAAAGCAATTGAGCGATTCCCCCAAGATGGCACCGCTGGACAACGGTGGGAATATGAACACAGAAAGTCTAGCTTCAGGTCCCTGCCCCACTGTGCCATATTTACTGGTCATGTGAGAAAAATTTATCCAATGAAAAAATGAATGTCACTGCTTTTAGAAATTATATTGTGTTTTTCATCTAGGGAGCTCAGAATATTTTATATCAAATCATACCTGAAAGTTAATCTTGCAACTTCCCTTTGAAGGAGAGCATATTTTAAAAACATTTAAAACGTATTATGAGTTTGGGGCGCCTGGGTGGCTCAGTGGGTTAAAACCTCTGCCTTCGGCTCAGGTCATGATCTCAGAGTCCTGAGATCGAGTGCCACATCGGGCTCTCTGCTGAGCGGGGAGCCTACTTCTCCCTCTCTCTCTGCCTGCCTCTCTGCCTACTTGTGATCTCTATCAAATAAATAAAATAAAATAAAATAAAATTATAAAACGTATTACGAGTTCATGAATTGTGTTTGAAAAGACCATGGGCGGGCCTTGTTCCTGGTGATGAAGTCACTATATTTGCTTTCTGATGTCACAGAATTTCCATACAACAGTTTAAAGTTCTGAGCATAGACACCTTGCTGTAGAAATGGAAGAGGCATAAAGGCTTACAGAGAACAATTATATAACAAGATCAAATTATTGAAAGGGGTAAGGAGGTGTGAGCTGCAATCTTCCACGTGACTAACGCATTGGCTCTCCTTTCCAATTGGATCTCTTCTTTCCAATTAGGAATACTTCTGTACTAGGCTTTGCAGACTTTATTTTTTTTTTAAGATTTTATTCATTTATTTGACAGAGAGAGAAATCACAAGTAGGCAGAGAGGCAGGTGAGAGAGAGGGAGAAGCAGGCTCCCCAATGAGCAGAGAGCCTGATGCGGGGCTCGATTCCAGGACCTTGAGATCATAACCTGTGCTGAAGGCAGAGGCTTAAACAACTGAGTCACCCAGGCGCCCCTAGGCTTTGTACACTTCTGGAGAGATTTTTGTTTGTTTTAGTTTTAATCTAATTTAACTTCATCTCATAACATCATACCACTGTTTTTCATGATTTACTCATTCATATATTCAATTCATTTAATTAATATTTATTGATCATCTACTATTTGCCAGGCATAGCACTGGGTGTTAAGGATAACGTGAACAAAAACAATCCTCGTCCTCATGGCTTCTCTAATCTGATGGGCAAAACAGATAACAAGAACACTGCATACATGAAATTATGAACATCACAGCCATGAGAAGGGCGACATACCTTTGTGGAAAAGGCACATGAGAGTATATGAAATGGGAAATGAATCTAGTTGAGGTCAGTTCTTTCCCTCTCAGAATGTTTCCTCCAGCATAGATACCATTCCTCTTCTACTTCCCATCTCAGCAGCACCTCTTAGATCCTGCAGCTCGCACATATTAATCTTCAATTTATAGAATCCATTTGACAGCTAATATATTGAAGAGAAAATGACCCATTAAAAATAATACCTTTATTACGTCATTATTGCTTCTGGCTCTTTTGTTCCAAAAGACAAAAACAAAAAAGGTCACTTTTTAAAAACCTAATTTCCATTAGTAAGATGTATTTTTTAATTTGAAGAATGAATTGGTTTCATTAAATGATACATGAACATGCCCCTGTTTAGGGCATGGAATTCTAGGATGAGGGCTTCCTGGCTTAGCTGATGCAAAAGACAGGTTTCTTTGCCCTCCATCCTTCCCCACCTGTATTCCCTCTCCCTTCGCTTGTCAGTCTGATGACACCCCATGTTTGCTGCTGGATTGGTTCCTCATTGTATTTAGCTCATTACCATTTACCTACATGTTTATTAATCAGAGAGTGTGGTCCTTGGACAAGTGTGTGGACTGGCGGCTTCGGTGTCATGTAGGTGCTTGTTAGAAACGCAAAATCTCTGTCCCCACCCCAGACCTACTAAGGCAGGATCTGCATATAGAAAAGATCCCCAGATTTTTTTCTAAGCACATTAAAATTGAGAAGCATCATTTGATCCCTATTAGCTTCCAAGAATGTAAAAGGGACAAGGTCATTCCTGCCCAGCCCACCTTGTTCACAGCTTTGAATTAAAGAGGCTCTGAGATTTCAAAAAGCAAAACAAAAGACACTTTCAAGAGATAAAAATGCTATGTAACTATTAAACATCAAATTTAACACTATTTATTT
The DNA here is from genome assembly GCF_009829155.1 of Mustela erminea. Taxonomy (NCBI): domain Eukaryota; kingdom Metazoa; phylum Chordata; class Mammalia; order Carnivora; family Mustelidae; genus Mustela; species Mustela erminea. The sequence continues at coordinate 63,493,832 of NC_045627.1, forward strand.
TCACCTAGACAAGCTGATTTATTAAACCTGTTTTAAGAGGAAACAAAGATTACTCCTGATCATTAGATGGACTCTGTTCCTATAAAAATTTGTTGCAGTATCTTAAAATACCCCAGCGTTCTGTTCTGTTTTGTGTAATGTATAGATCAATGATCCTTGCTGCACATGAGAATTTTCAGATGTTTTTTCCTGAAAATCCAAAGCCTGAGCCCTACTCTCAAAGATAATCTGATTCAGTGGGTCTGTGGTACAGCTTGGACAAATACACTTTTTAAAGGTTCCCCAGGTAAATCCAAGGTACTGCTAGGGTTCAGAATCCTTGACAGAAATAATAAGAGATGAAGAGAGTTAGACCTATGTAATAAACATAGAAGTAGCAACTGCAATGGTTTTTAGGAATTCATTCTACAAGAATATGTGTGCAAAGATGTATGTGCACAGAGCCTTGTTGCAGCATTATTCTTTTTTTTTTTTAAAGATTTCATTTATTTATTTGACAGACAGAGATCACAAGTAGGCAGAGAGGCAGACAGAGAGAGAGGGAGGAAGCAGGTTCTCTGCTGAGCAGAGAGCCCGATTCGAGGCTTGATCCCAGGACCCTGGGATTATGACCTGAACCGAAGGCAGAGGCTTTAACCCACTGAGCCACCCAGGCACCCCTGCAGCATTATTTGTAAGAACAAACGTATGGGAAATGATTTTAATGTCCATCAATTAGCAAATGATCACGTAAGCAGGACGCATCCGTATAATACAATAATACAATACCGTGCTAATGTTAAAGTGAATGAGGAAGACATACCTCCTGCCATGAGAATATCTCCAAGATACATATTATGAAAATTTTTAAAAGTTACCTAACAATGTGTGATAAATGATCTCATTCATGGGAAAAAACAAGTGTGCATATATATACATACATGGATATGTCACTGTTTAGAAAGATCACTGAAGGATACTTACCCATCTGCCGACAGTGGTTACCTCTCGGAATAAGAATGGGTGGTTAGGGGACTTACCACTCTGTAAACTTCTAAATATTTTACAAGAATGTATTCATGTGCTCCTTGTGTAAGTACTCAAAATACATTCCAGGGCTGCTGGCTGTCATACCATCTGTAATCCTGGATAATCGACTATTTAAACTAATTATTATTTTAATATTATAATCTTGAATATAATTGTACAATAAATAGTACAGTGGCTGACAAAAAGAAAACAGATCTATAATACCCACACAACACAAACACGGCTGGGACATAGAGCATTTCTGGTATTTGACCTGTCACTTCTCAACTCTGAGATGACTGGAATTATGTCGTTCAGACCCCTCAAGATCTCATCCCATCCGATGTTCTACTTGACACTGACTCTGAGGACCGCTCTAGTTCCTTGAGTTAAGAACCCCTCCAGGCAAGCGGATCCCACTTCTAGAAGGATCTCTATATTAACATTCTGTAACTTCTCCCTTGTCCGGCCCTAGAAATCATGAAGGACAGAAGGCCGCCTACAGCTCAGCCTTGCTAGGAGCCAGGCCTCCTCCATTTTAGGTCATCGGGAAGAGCGGGCGGTAGTAGGAGGGCTGTGCGTCCTGTCTCGGGAAGAGTCTCCAAGCCGGCTGGGACAGCTCTTCCTCTTTGAAATGGTGAGTAAGCCCTGGAAGTGTGTAATGAGAGAAATTGCTTACGAATCTGTCCCTCTCGGCCCCAAGCCACTTCTCGCTCTCTCAGAGAAACAGGAGGATTTTACACTAATAGCATTGGGATAAAGTCGGCGTGGAGGCCGCCTGACAAAGAGCAAGCTTCCAGCCCTGAGTGGGGCCCTGCTGACAGCTCCTTAGAAACTGTCTCTCTCCCGAGCCCCCTTTCATTACTTCAAGTCCCAGAATCTGACAGAGTTTGATGGGGAAAACAAGGCAAGAACATCCCCTGCGGCAACCAAGTCCCCACCGATTACTCTGTGTCTGACAGACTGGGAGAGTCAATGTCACCTACAAAACTTCTCCCTCATCTGAGCTGAGTGTGCCCTAACGAGCCCTGGGGGAAGGATCCCAGCAAGACCCACCTACCCCGACTTAGACTTCTCTGGAAAGAAAATTATTGTAACCAGACAGTTCCTGGAATCCAAATGCCCCTTCTAGTCCCCAGAAAAGTGCGTAACATCTCAGGGCTCCAAGGCAGCTACGCTTTGATTTACGAAAGTCTTTTCCCGGGTTATACCCTCCACGTGGTCTTTGAGAGCTGGGGACCGTCTGAGATCTGAGAAGTCAGTCTGCAATTCTGAGCAGAGTGTCTGGAACTCTAACCTTGCCAAATTACCAGGGGGTGGGTGTGAAGAAACCAAATGCCGCTGTGCTTCAGACTGTGGTGAGAAAACATGCTGCGGGCTCTCCGACAGTAAATTCACCTCAGAAAGGGCTCTGAAGTTCGTTTAAAATGCAGATTCTGACTCAAAAGGTGGGGGGGTGGGTCCAAGGAATCTGCATTTTACAAACTCTCTAGGGGAGTCTGGATGAAGGTGATCCCGGGACCCCACTTTGAGAAACACTGCTGCTACTGTGCCAGCACCTCCAGCCAGGGCTCATAATGGCACACCTCTTGGCCAACAAGTGTCAGCAGCTCTTTCCATTGGAAGTGGAGCCAACTGTCTCTAGGCTTCTCCTGCAGGTACCAAGAGTCCCCAGAGGCCACTCCCAGCAGAGAGGCATCTCCAAGACCCATCATTCAGAGCCTCCAGTAGAAGGCAACACTCAACAAAGAGCTGCTGAACCCCCCACTGCCACATGGTCCTAGTAGCTGATTTGAACCAACTGATTTTTATTAGATCATGGGTTTTTTGAACACCACTGTGCATCGGAATGACACAGGGCAGCTTGGTTAAAGTCCACAGACCCGGGCCCCATCTCAGAACCACCCTCAGGATGGAGCTGGATGAAGTGGTAGTTTAACAAGCTACCAAGTGATGTAGATTTACTCCAGAGCTTTCTTTTCATCTCTAAGAAAAGCATCATAAAATTCCAGCCATGGCACTGCAAAAATTGAAATCTAAAACATTAATTTTTAAAAAGATTTATTATTTTAAAAAATATTTTATTTATTTATTTGACAGAGAAATAACAAGAGAGGGAACACAAGCGAGGAGAGTGAGAGAGGGAGATGTAGGCTTTCCGCCCAGCAGGGAGCCCGATGTGGGGCTCAATGCGAGGCTTGATCCCAGGACCTTGGGACCATGACCCGAGCAGATGCTTAACAATTGAGCCATCCAGGCATACCTATTTACTTATTTTAGGCAGAGGGTGAAGGGGCAGAAGGAGAGAGAGAATCCCAAAGCAGACTCCCTGCTAAGTGCAGAGCCCAGAAAATTCAGGGCTCTGTCCCAGGATCCTGAAATGGTGACCTGAGCCAAGACCAAGAATTGGCCACTCAACCAACTAAACTCCACTCTTGTGCCCGGAAATCTAAAACATCATTAACACTGAAAACAATTGGTTCTCCTTCTTTGCTCTTTTAATGTCCCTAATAATTTTCCACCCAAGTATTCAAATACTTTCCTAGAGGAAAATAGCTACTAGACTATATGACTTGCTAAGTACCAATATGCTGTGGTTTAAGAAAATCTATACTCAAAAATCCAAACTCAAAAAATCCAAAAGATTTTTATCATGACAAAAATATAGTGATAAAAACTAATATTTATTCATTTCTTACTATGTGCCAGGTACTCCTCTAAGCATTTTTTGAATGTTAAAATAATGGGGCACCTGGCGGCCTCAGAAGAGCATGGGAGTCTTGATCTCAAAGTCATGAGTTCCAGCCCCACACTGGGTGTAGAGATTACGTAAATGAGTAAATAAAAGCTGAAATGTTAAAACAACTAGCATTTATTGACCATTTGCCTTGCAATGAAAAAGATTATTTCATTTGTCTATCATTTCACTTAAGCATATTAGATAGAGTAACAGAAAAGGACACTGAGGCACAAGCAAGTTAATTTACTTGTCAGACATTGCACAGCTGTGAAGCAGTAAGGCTGTATTTGAATCCAGAGACCAATTCTTAACCATTTTATCACCTTGCTCATGTTAATCATAATAGTGTTTTAGTCAACATATCCATCATAAGGCTAGTAAGTGCCAGTATTGGGGGTTATGTTCTAAGTACACAGTGACAAACAAGACGAATACGGCGCTTGCTTTCACAGTGTCCATGATCTGCTGAACGATCCAAATGGGTAAACAAGTTATTCATTGCAGTGGGAGGAGCGCAGTACCAGGAAATCACGGGTCAGGGGATAAGACACACAGCCTAGTCCTGGAGGAGGAAGGAGTAAGGAAGGTTTCTCACGAAAAGCGAGGCATGACTGAACATCTAGAGGATGAGTATGATGAACTGGCCAAGAAAAGAGAAGGTGAAGGGAGAGTCAGGGCTGAAGAGAGCGGCTGCGACAGGCCTGGTGTTGAGTCCATGATGCAGTGCGTCAAGGATATGAAAGTGATTGATACGATGGGAGTAGGGAGGGACGAGGGCATCTGTGAACAGTGAAATTGGAGAGACCAATCTGAACCAGATTTTGAAGTGTTAAAGGATGTCAGCGTGGGGGAAAATAGGGATCCGTTTAAACGTGTCCGTAGGAGCATGGAGCTGAGGGGAGTGATTTGGCCTCAACCGTTGACTTGTGAATCACAGGGAGATCATAACACCCAGGGAAGGGAGAAGCCAGAGACCTTGGGATCACCAGCCTTCTGGGCTGGAAAGAGGAGGAGCCCCCAGAAGAGATTCAGGTTGTGCAAGAGGAAAACAATGAGATGTGACTCAATTTCCCCAAGACCACAAAGCTAGGAAGTAGCAAACTCAGAATTCAAAATGTCTCTATCTTTCCAAAGCCGTGGTCTTGACCGTTATATCTCTTAAATATTGTTTTCCTTTTCTACCTAAAATTATGGTTGATATAAAAAATTTTTATTTATACATATTTTTCCAGTAGCTCATTTCTACCAAACAAAGCTAAAAACAAATAAACAAATAAACAAAAACTTGTCAAGAAATTGGTTTCCTGGGCGCCTGGGTGGCTCAGTGGGTTAAGCCGCTGCCTTCGGCTCAGGTCATGATCTCAGGTCCTGGGATCGAGTCCCACATCGGGCTCTCTGCTCTGCAGGGAGCCTGCTTCCTCCTCTCTCTCTGCCTGCCTCTCTGCCTACTTGTGATCTCTCTCTCTGTCAAATAAATAAATAAAATCTTTAAAAAAAAAAAAAAAAAAAGAAATTGGTTTCCTGGATCCTTGAATTGAGTTAAGGAAGCAAACTCATGAAACAGGCTTCTCACTGCCTCCTCGTCTCTTTCCTGGTGTGCCCCACCATATCTTTGGCTTGGATATCCCTTCGTTCTACCGAAGAATGTCTCCTAGGGCATAGCCATGTATAGCCCATGGGCAAAGGCTTAGGATTTCTCTTCAGAGGTCTGCCTGTGTGGCACCAACGCACTTGTACAAATCCAGGAAACATTCAGGCATCTGGAATTCTCCAAGGCACAAACCAAACATTAGTAATAATCTTGTTCCTGACCACATGTGTGTCTTCTCCAAAAGGCAGATTAACGAAAACTCTGGCTGCTTTAGTTAACTATTTATTATTTTATTAAAGCAATACATATATATATGTGTATATATATAAAATTAAGTGCAGAATATACAACAGTTCAGAAGTTATAGAGTGAAAATAAATTCTCACATTCTCCTGCCTGCCTGTCTCTTCCACTCCATTGCCTATAACCCCATTCCCAGAAATACCACTGTTAACAATTCAATATGTATCTCTATGTGCATTCTTCTACACATATACAGAGTTCTTAAATGGAAAGGATCACATTATCTCTCCGTAGACCCCCCCACACGTGAAGGTGCCGTTCTTTTTTTAACCAGTTCTCCACTGATGGCTATTTGTATTCTTTCTGGGGATTTTTTGGCCTGCTCTTACTCTACAGAGCATGAGGGCCCCTAAAAGAATGTTGTTTGGCCTCAACTTTGGACCGATCATTTTTCTGAATTTGCCATTGTTTGTCCTTACATTTCCTCCCTTTTTGAGCTTGGTGGATGCTTCTCTCCTGCTGTTCCTTCTAATCAGACTCCTACTCAGTGTAAGTTATGTTTGCTGCTTTAAAGATCTCCTTACAGAGTCTAGGACACTGGAGGAGGTAGGTTCAGCAAATAAACAAACTATTGTCCTAACTTTACATTCTTATTGTAGAGGAGTTTGAAGACACGGGAAAGAGTTCACTTGTTATCTGGGAATCAGCTTCAAAATCTCCTTAGGTTTGAACTGCGCTTTTCATTTCCTTTCAAAGAGCACCCCAGACAGAGTTGGACTGACTGTATTTAAAGTGAAGGCATAGCCTACAACTTCCAAGAGATTTACGTCTTCTACAGTGTGTTGGGAAGCAAAATTAACCGAGGAAACAATTAGAGTGCAGCTGAGTGTTAATTATGTGATTATGTGTTAGGAGTGCCTGGGTGACAGAGTTCAGGGAAGACAGAGCTGGCAGAGTTCTCTGCCTTCAAGGGGAAAGCTCTCGAGCTGGGATAGGAGGCAGGAGATGACATTCAGAGAAGTCTAGGCAGAAGGTGGAAGGCTTTTCAAGTACCTGGTAACAGTTCATACTTTTTTTTTTTAATCTGACCCTTTTTTTAGTTTTTGTTTAGGATTTGCCGACCCACGTGAGAACCTTAGCTTGACGAGGGCAAGGACCATGCCTTGCTCACTCCTGGATCCCTGGTTCCTGCAGCAGTGCCTGACACATGGCGGAAGGCCCATGGGTACAAGAACTGACGAATGAATGAGCACATGACCCTGGGGTGTGCGAGGAACTGTGGGAAGATCGCCCTGTCTGGGAAGAAGTGTGTGTCCTTGAGGAGTGGGGGACTCTCCAACAGACCAGCAGATGGGGCACCTAAGTAGGCCTGCATGGGATTCAAACCACGGGGCAGGTGAACCTAGCTGAACAGGGTATAGGCACCACTGACAACTGCCAAGGACGACTCTGTATAGAGTGCAACATGGGACTTGAATCTGAAATTAAACTAAAGCACAAACTAAACAAAATTGTTCTGCACTGTGCTTGGTCAGCCAACAGCTATGCTTAAAAAAGAAAAAAAGATCTGTTCAGTTCTTGTTAAGAACACAGTAAAATGTTAATGGGATCACAAGACTTTTATGACTACCTTCAACGATCACCTTCACCTTTAAGCAGATAGGTTCATCGCCTCATATTGAACCAGTTATCTACTAAAAAGTATCTTGCTATTGTCGTTCACCCATAGCTGTTGTTCTATAGATCTTTTCTGTCTCATACTCGCACCATTGATTATTGGACCTAAATGCAGTGCCTCACATTCGTGGTACATCCTATCTTATTGATTTTAGACTATCTTTCACCTTATGGAATTCATTTTAAACCTTGATCCTATCATCAATCAGTATTCCTCTTAGCTGGGTGTAATTCATATGTGTGATCTGCAATCCCCCAAGGTCTGGGATGCCTGGAGGTAATTTCAAGAGCTCTAAGGGGCGGGGGGTGTCTACCAGAGGACACACCACCAGCCAAGTGTAAGAAAGAAAGATGTGCGGCCCTATGACTGCAGATACGGGACACAAAACGGTGGGGCGGGGGGCGAGTGTGGGCCTGGGAGGGAATAACTGCTAGACCTCCCTCCAGGTTAAAGCAAACCGTGTCAGACTCTCCAGTGGACGCAACCCACAAAGGGTTTCTTCTAGGAAGAAGCATTTTAGAAGTAAAAGTTGGTGGGGGGAGTAGCTTGACCTGTTTTGAAGCAGGCAGGGAGGGGAAGGGGCATTTTGGTCCCTTTGGAAGCCAAACTGGGGGGCGGGGTGTGAGAAAAGGATGAGCTCCTCCCTCCCTGCTGGGCGGGCTGCTTTGACTATCCTTCCGCTCCCGCTCTGGCCAAGAGATCCCGCTTTGTGTGTAGGATGCTTCTCCCCACTTAGTCACCCTGCAGGTTTTTCGCTGGAACTCTGCATCCCCGAGTCTCCTACGCGCCTCTCCGGCACTCCGCCTCTGCTGTAAAAATCAGTTCCTACTGGCTTCCCTCTCCAGTTAAGGGTACACGTTCCATCTGCTCCCGGCTCGCACACCCTCCCGCCGCACCCCTCCCGCCGCACCGCTGCCCGCTCCCCTGCCTCCCCCGCCCCACCCGCCGCACCGCTGCCCGCTCCCCTGCCTCCCCCGCCCCACCCCCTCCCCACGAATGCTATCGCCTCCAGCAGCTCAGGAGCACAGATGTTTTCACCCTGCCGCGGCTGTACACGGGTATTTTCCTAGTGTCTCTGTGTGTCTGCTCCAGGCACCGTCTCTCTGGGGAGGGAGAGAGTAAATGTTTTCATTCCAAACCCTCAGGGTCAGGTCTTGTTTGTCTAAACTGTGTTTGTTGCTGTAATTATCAGATTAGCTGATCTCTGGCAGCAAGTTGGGGGTCGGGGGGCGGGGGCGGAGAAGGGGGGGAGCATTAACCCTTTTGGGTTGGTTGCTGTGCTCGGTCATGGGAATCCCTTTGGGGGGCAGCAGTCATTTTTCTTCTAACCTGAACGATTTGGCTAGAATTCTTTTTTGCCAGCCCTAAGAGGCCTCAGGAAGTCTCTGTTAGTCCAACCATCCAGTGGGCTCCACCGCTGGGATCCAAAAGGCATTTAGCAGAGACGCGCGGGGTTGAAAGGCCATCTCTCCCGGGATCTGCTGGGAAAAGAAAGAAAGGGAGCTTAAGGAGGATCCGGATAAGTAACTCAACAAAGGGTATGGGTGTCTCTCAGGCGGAATAAGGAAACCAGGAGTATGCGAGGGATGGCTTCAGCTTGTCCACCCACCCCATTCCCCCTAGCATAAATACAATGAGACTACCGGGCCCCATTTAGGTTTGTTTTGGGATTCTCTGTTGTTCTGAAGAATATCAAGATCATTTTTCACCACCGCTATTTAAAAAAAAAAAAAAAGACAACAACTCAACAGTCTCACTGGTTAAGCCATTCCCAAGCCTTTGTCATCAGACTCAAATGGCTGGTCATGTTAAGGCTTTCTCATCTGCATCTCATCTCATTCAGCACCACTGAACTCTCTGGTCTCCGTAGACAGATTGCTCTCTCCTCTCAACACCAAGAGGAACAACTCTTTTGCATTTTTATTATCTTTTACAAACGAATAAATCTCCCCAAAAGTAGTGAATGCTCTTTGAGGACAAGAACCCTGCATGTTGGTCACCTGGTTGAGGATCTAAACGCATCAGTAACAAGTGCTTAGTCCATTCCCGTTGATGGCATTTTTCTAAATGTTCTTTCCACTTCTCACCTCTGTTCCTTTCTGCTTTGTGTTTGATTTATTTTGATAGTTTGATTGTTTACGAATCACTTATTCCTAGAGTGGTCTTCCAATTTATGTTCATCAACTTAGTTCCTCCTCTTCATTCCAAGTACACACACACACACACACACACAGACACACACACACACACAGAGGGATAGAAGGAAACTAACATTTACTGAGCGTCTATATACTCAGCACTATGCAAACTTACGCTACGTGCTTTCCAAATATCTTGTTTGAACCTCACATTGGTGTGTGAGAGAAGTGCTGTTACATGGAAGGAGTGTTAAGTCACATGCATGAGCTTCCACAGTTACAAGGGGGATGATGAAGATTCAGGCCCTGATGAGTGTGACCCTAAAATCCATACAAACCCCATCTTTCTAGTTAGGAAGGGGAGAAAAGTGCAGACAATTTAGGAAAACACACTTTTGCCCAAAACCTAATTAAAAATCAACCAATCTGTCTTCAGTACTTTTTCCCAACAAATACAACTATAATTATATCTATATTAAAAAATAAATGAAACTCAAACCCAATAAACATTTTGAGCAATAATTCTGTACAATCAAATAGTTTGGGAATAGCCTTAGCATTAGTGATAAGTTGAATTTGGTTCATCTGTCCCTGTCCATACCGTTTATAAAGCGGTCATTATTTGAAGGCAACTATAATTTTAAATTGTTCTATGTGTCCACACGCTGATGCACCAAACTCATTTTAAAAAGAGAAAGAAAGAGCGAGCAGCTGCTAGCATAGAATATTCCCGTGTCCTGAGAGCACAAAATCTTTCCTGTCTATGAATGCTGCCAGACCTCATTCCAAATGTGGATGGGACATGGGCAGAGGCTTTTGGGAAGAAATGTTCACAACCAGAACCGGACAGGAGTTTCCATATTGTGCTCCTGGGCTATCCCAGAAGCAAAATTTAGATGGATTTCCATGGAAACAGATAGCCAGGGATCCAGCTTACTTTTCTCCTGCCAGAGAGGTGTCCGTTCGACATGCAGCCAGCTAAGACACTTATCCATCTCCTTTTCTACCCAAAGGTCTCCTCTCCTCTTCACTGCTGCTTGTATCCTTCACCTTAAGCCATCCGAGGAAAAAGATCCAGCAGATCGTGAATAGTTCAAGTGAGCTGTGTTTGTCAGTTGTTCTGGTAGAAGCCAATGGCAGTGAGGTCAAAATGATTGTTTGGTTTCCCAGCCAGAAATCTCACTCTTACTTGGGGAGAAACTCACTTGGCTACGTTAGAAAACTTCTAAAGTAGACTGGGAAATGAAAGGAGAGATGCTACAAGGGCTGAAAAGGAATTCAAAGAGGGGTATATTGTAAACGATAAGAAGGCAGGAAAAATAGGTGATTTGAGCACCTTATGGCAGAGTCCTCACCATATGGAAAGCAAAATGAGGCAGTGTTTTAACAAAAGAATCTCAGGTTCATAAAATACCTTACTTGATCCTGGATCTGAATGGTGAGCTTGTTGTTATTAAGACCTTTAAGATCCCTTTCTGCCACTAATAGCTGTGTGACCTTCAGTAAAACACTTACCCTCTCTGGGATGTACCTGTAAAGTTGGGGCTTGGAGCAGATGACATTGAGATGCCTTCTCTCATTGATGTGCCATTACATTCTAGACCCTTTTAGGAAAGCAAAGAGGAGAAGTTATTTAGAGAAATCAAATTTTTTTGATTTCATGTATACAAAATGCTTAGAATAATGCCAGGCACGTAGCAAGTGTATAGAAGTGTTAGCTGTTACTACTATGCCTGATGATGTGGCCGATGAGAATGAATCCAAGTGCTACAAACACATTTTTATCTCCCCCATCTGTAAATTTCAAAAAGGCAAACAGCCCTGTACTCTGATAACTTTAAAGCCCTTTCTCTTGCAAAGAACTGATTGGAGGGGAGTGACCTGTGGCTACTGAGAATGAAGACTAATTGTCAGTCATGGAGGGATAGTTTGCTAAGCAAACCACCACCATGACCAAACATGAGCATGTTTTCTTTGAAAATTCAGCTTTCTTACTTGGCCCTCAAAGCGACCCAGGCTGCCTTGGAAACTAGTGGGTGTCCCCTTCCCTGGATTCAGGGATGCAGAAATCAGGTGATGCAGTGAACTACACTGACTTTGAAGAAGCTCTCTGCCAAAGCCTCTATAATTCCAAAGCAAAGTCAACCAAGAATTACAAAGTTTCCCAATGCTTGTGGGCTATAAAGTAGCTGAGATTGGGTTTCAACCAGAATACCTCGTCCCATATGAGGATAATATCAATGGCATAGCACCGGCCTGGCATGATTCATGGAACACGGTACCAAGCAAAACTGTAGTTCATTCTCTCTTGTCAATGCTGAAACTGAAAATTGAAAGCACTAAGGGAATAACAGAGCCACACAGTAAGAGAAGGGACAAACCCAGAGCTCTGGATTTTTCCTAGCTCTTTCTCTCTATGAAGAGATGGCCTTGTCTTGGGGCTGAAGTTGAGTGGAAACTCGTCTGTGGCGTTAGAGCAAGATGAATAGCGGGTAAGACAGAAAAGTAAATAAATAACCAGAACAGAAGGGCAAAAGGGCAGGAGATAGAGAGTTGAAGAGGCAAAGGGAGAGAAAATAAGGAAGTGAAGGGACATTAAAAAAAACAAAAAGTCTGTGCTCGGAAAAAAAGAGTTGTAGAGAGACATTTCATAAGGAAGAGGGTTGCAAAGAAAGATGGTAAGATGCGTCAGGTACTAAGAAATCTAAGCAGAATAGAGTGATTGGGGTAAAAAGAAATAAAGAAGTCTATTATAATTTAACCAAGTTTATCTAGTGAGAGTATACAGAGGAGACACTCACTGTCTGTGCGAAAGAAATTCTTAACCAGGAACCTCAGGATCGGGAGAAGAGATGGCCTGTCTGCTGCCAAGGATCTCAGCCTGTGCAACACAACACTGGTCCGCTGTCAGCACGGTAAGAAGGCAAAGCTTCTGAGGAGCCACCTAAGAGCCTTAACCCTGCCTGTCTCTGGAAGGCTCCCTTCCTCCCTCCTTTCACCTCTCTCCTGCTCCCTTCTTTTTTTTTTTTTTTTTTTTTAAGATTTCATTATTTATTTGTTTGACAGACGAAGATCACAAGCAGGCAGAGAGGCAGGCAGAGAGAGAGATGGGGAAGCAGGCTCTCCAGTGAGCAGAGAGCCCGATGCGGGGCTCGATCCCAGGACCCTGGGATCATGACCTGAGCTGAAGGTAGAGCTTTAACCCACCGAGCCACCCAGGCGCCCTCCTGTTCCCTTCTTGACATCAGTTACCATCCTCACTGACTCAGGGGTAGCGGGGTTGGTCAGGAGAACCTTTAATGCCTTCCAACCCTCTGAGTCAAAAATTCTCCATTTTTTGCTTTCATATTTCTTTCTTCTTTCTATTGATGCTGTTGCCTTTGTCGGGCTCCGGGGTTCAGGGAATAAGTGAGGAGAAGCCTGGGGGCAGGGACAACTCACATGACCGCTGAACTGTACAGCTATTGCTCAGCTATCACTTTTCTTCTGGGAGAAAAAAGCTGAAAGAGTGGATTCCAGAAAGATTGCTTGTTATCAGTTATTAGACACCCCTAGAAGCGGAAGCCATGTTTCCAAACAGGTAATTTATTTTATTAACAACAATAACAATGTAGAATTAAGTAACTTAACGAGTACTTAACAATAAAACCATAGAACCTGCCCTCGAGGGGCTCCCAAGCCAGAAGTGGTAGCCCTAAGTCTTGACAGTTCCATAGTGCTCCATAGACAGTTCCATAGTTCCATAGTGCTCATCACTGCCCGGTCTGGAGCACCAAGGTGCTGGGTGTGGTGCTGAGCTGGCGACAGTCATCACGGTATTTCATTTTCAGGACAACCCAGTGAGGCAGGTGCTGTTGTCATCCCCACTTTATGCATGAGGAAGTGGAAGCCTGAAGATTAAATGATTCACCTGTGACAACCTGTGACAGACTGGGATTCGAACTGTGCTTGGAGGCACTTTACTAGACCGCCTTCAAGAGTCCCCTTTCTGCATCCACCAAGATCCTTTGAGTGACTCAAGATTGACTGCAAGAGGAGTGAGGTCCCCAGATGTATCTCACTCCTATTTCAACACTCATTTCGAGGATTCACGCTTGAGAGCCACTCCCATGAGCCCTTTCTCACTGTTCACCTGTGATCCAACCTGCTTTAACCTGTCTGTGTTTTTACCTGTCTGAACCCGCAGATGCCCACACTGAGGGATCCTTGGTCCAGGTTCCTCCCTCTCGCCACCCCCCCCACCAATCCATCCACAACCCCAACTACATCAAGCCTTCCCGGCAAAGGTGATATTACCCTCAACTAACTGCACGTACCTCTGACCTTTGGGGCTCCTACTGGTTGCCTGTCCTCTTCATAAATTAAATTAATGACTCAAGGAACACAAACCTCCTTCAAGACATGAAGGCCTGTTCTTGAGAATGTTGTCCTCCAATCCAAGGCATGGTGTCTTCTTTACAAGTACTTTCTGGGGACACCTGGGTGGCTTAGTGGGTTAAACCTCTGCCTTTGGCTCAGGTCATGATCGCAGGGTCCTGGAATTGAGTCCTGCATCAGTCTCTCTGCTCAGTGGGAGCCTGCTTCCTCCTCTCTCTCTGCCTGTCTCTCTGCCTACTTGTGATCTCTCTCTCTGTCAAATACATAAATAAATAAAATGTCTTTAAAAAAAAAAAAAGACAAAGAAAGAAACAAGTACTTTCTGCCCATAGCAAAGTCCAATAAAAACCTTCACCAACCATAAAAGACTCAATCTCACAAAACAGGCTGAGGGTTGCTGGGGGGAGGGGGGTCGGGAGAGGGTGGTGGGGTTATGGACATTGGGGAGGGTATGTGCTATGGTGAGTGCTGTGAAGTGTGTAAACCTGGCAATTCACAGACCTGTACCCCTGGGGATAAAAATACATTACATGTTTATTAAAAAATTTTAAAATTAATTTTAAAAAAGTAAATTAAAAAAAAAAAAAACCTTCACCTGGGCTCTCTGCTCATTTCAAATTTGAAATCACTAGCGTTGAGAGATCACCCACAAAGCATTCATATAACCAGGATTTGGGGAATAACAACTATTAATACAGTGATTACAAGTCACATTATTAGTTTTATGTCCTCTAATAATACTTTCTTAGCCCAGTTTGAGGATTACAATGGTCTGAAAACAAGAATGTAATATTAAATATTATAGTTTAGACTTTCATTTTGTAAGATCAACTTTCCCATTCCTCCAACCCCCCCCCCCACCCTGCCTTCCCCACTTCCTCCAGGCATCCAAAATGGTACAACCTATAATCACAGGGCCTGGTATCCTATAAATACTCAGTAAATATTAACCAACTGCTGTCTAAATGAATTAATCTATTAGCTGCTGGTATAAATGCTTTTCCTGTCTCTCAAATTCAAATCATTTCCTCTCCTTTCACTAACGCGGGCATTCATGCATTCAGTTCAAACACTTGTTTATTTAGGGCTATCATGGCCTCCACGAATGTGCCGCTTTGTCACAGTGCAAGACAAGATGAGAACAAATACATATATGACGGCCACTGTGATGAGGAAATGGAAAGAAGGGGGCCCCTGACCACCCAGACCTGCGTTTAAAGGCTGCCTCATCGGTGTAATAGGGGCCCTGACACCTAGAGCACAAGGTCATGGATAACAGTGACCGTTTGGGGATGTTACTGAGTGCTGTGTGTATTTACCTCGTCAGTCCTCCCTGCTACCCAATATAAGAGGGAAATGGGATGTGGAGCGGTGGAATGATTTGCCCAGCATGACATCTTACCGCCAGTGGTGGATGCTGCTGGAACCTGAACACGCTCTTAATTCTTCCTTACAACACCCTGTCTGCAGGCATGCCCTCACGCTGTGCTGCTCTCACACCAGCGCTCAGTATTTTATTTTGTTTTATTTATTTATTTATTTATTTAAAAAGATTTTATTTTATTTATTTATTTGACAGGCAGAGATCACAAGAAGGCAGAGATGCAGGCAGAGAGAGGGGAGGAAGCAGGTTCCCCGCTGAGCAGAGAGCCCAATGCGGGGCTCGATCCCAGGACCCTGAGATCATGACCCGAGCCGAAGGCAGAGGATTTAACCACTGAGCCACCCAGGCGCCCCAGCGCTCAGTATTTTAGTTTCCTTTACCATCACCCCCCCACCCCACCCAAAGAGGACAATAGGTTCCAAGTATCATGTCACTTGAATGCTGGAGAGATGTGAAGGTTCTGGCTCTAGGAGCAATGGTCCATTTGGCCCCTGGACCTACTGTTGGCCCAGGAAGGATGAATGAGTCCGAATTTGGCTACCTTCCCCTTGAGGAGATCTGGGAGTGCATATCGGGCATAGAACTACAGCCGGATCAACCCTGAGCCACTCTGGAAGAACTCCATCACATCATGAAAAAGGTCCCCCTACAGTCAGGACATCTACTTTGATGGTTTTGTCTGTCCTGATTGCAATTTGGTTTGGTTTCATCTTAAATTCACAGTAAACTTTTGTGTTTTACTTTACTTTTGACAAATGTTCTTGTTTCTCCTCAAAAGAGGGAGGAAGGGGATCTGTCTCTACCCAGGCTGTCTCAAGGTGAGGACGGAAGTGTCCTTTGGGTTAGATGTGGTGGTGGCTGCTGGAGAGCTGGGCACGGGGAGGGAAGGGTGCCGGGAACTGGGCAGCGAGAGAGGGGATCCAGGGGAGGTGAGTCAGAAAACTGTGATGATTCCTCTCTTACTGCAGGGGATCCCACTGCCAGCTCTCATGGGCAGGCTTCCCAGTCCCCACAGAAGGTAGTCAGTGCTCCAGGGGGTCGGAAATAAGATAGCTAATGCCTTGGAGTAGAAGGAAAAGACAGGGTGCAGGCAGTAGAGAAAGAAAGACATTCCAAAGCTTTGGAGCCAAAGACACCACGTGTGAGATTTGATTCAGTTACCTAAGCTCTCTGGGCCCCTGTGTATAACGGAGACGATCCCCCCACCTTTCAGGGAGGTTGGGCAACCCGGTGCAATTATGTTCATAAAGGGCCTGGCAGGGGAGGTGCCCCTTGAGCAAGCACCTAGGGGGAAATACATCATTCATGCTACAGCCCAATAAGTGGTACAATTTGGCTTTTGCTGAATCTTACCTAAAATGGGGTTAAGCAAAAATTAACCAGTTAGTCTATTTGGGAAAGAAAAAAAGGCTGCAAAAGAACTTTGTTGTTGGAGAGGGGAAACATGGAAAGGCACATCTTAGAAAAGAAACTGCATTGTAAATCTAGAATGAAATCTAGAGTACCTCAATGGAAAGTCTTAATTTAACCATTAAAAAAAGAAGTCCAGATGCCTGAGGTGGAAAACCATTTTGCTGGCCATTCAAGTAAGATGTTAATAGTAAGAACAGAAAAGAGGTTTTTTTTTTTTTTTTTTTTTTACCTTTTTAAAAAAGATTTTATTCATTTATTTGACAGACAGATCACAAGTAGGCAGAGAGACAGGCAGAGAGAGAGGGGGAAGCAGGCTCCCACCTAGCAGAGAGCCGATGTGGGACTCAATCCCAGGACCCTGGGATCATGACCTGAGCCAAAGGCAGAGGCTTTAACGCACTGAGCCACCCAGGCACCCCAGAATAGAGACTTTTAAAGAATGATGGTGAAGATAAGGTTAAAGAAAGGAAAGCCCACATGTGACTCTTTTTTTAAAACTGTGGTAAAATATGTGTAACATAAAACTTACCATCTTAACCATTTTTAAGCATACAGTTCAACTGTGGTAAGTACCTTCCCCTTGTCACTGAACCCACCATTAACCACCACCCATCACTGAGCCTCTTCTTCCCACACTGAAACTCTGTCCCCATCAAACACTAACTCCCCATCTGCCCCTGGCACCCACATTCTCTGCCCATCCCTAGGAATTTGGCCACTCCAGCTACCTCATAGGTGGAGTCATACGGTATGTGTCCTTTTGTGTCTGGCTTATTTCACTTAGTATAATGGGCTCCCAACTCTTAAGTTACAAATATCTATCTACTTAGATAGATAGATAGTTATCTAGACATAGATATAAAGATATTCTGAAATCATTTGCAAAGTGATTTAAATAAACTCAAAACACAGATCCTACCATGTGGGCACGATAAAATGCCAATTTCCATATGGAAGAAAAATGCAGATGGCTCTTCCCAGACCTGGAGGAAAGAGTGGATGCTGATGAAATGTGGACCCAGTGAAACCCCAAATGCAGTTTTGGGGACCAGAGACCTCTGTGCCTTTCTTAAATTCCTTTTTGTTGCCACAACATGAGTCCAAAGGAAAGTTGACCATAATATTCATAGCATTTCCCTTTATGTGTCCTGTAGGGTCATTATTACTGCTTCCTATAATGGTCATTCTAGCTGGTAATCAGCAGGCAGATGGTCAGTTAAACAGATCATATTTACTAAGAACTTGCTATGTGCCAGCCACAGCCAACAGCTTAAAGTGGACAGTTTTAAAGAGGAAATTATAGTGAGCACCAGAGTCACCTCCCATCTTTTCTCCTTTCTTTCCCAGATTATGAAACAGTTGTGAAATTTAGAAGGGCTGAGTCTTCCTTCAGCTCTTGGAATGAACTTTGGTTTAAGTGAATCAGTAAAGTCCTTCACACTGGCCATAGTGTGATTGGTTTGGGACTCGGTCCATGCCATAATTATAGCTAATGAGACATGGTCACGGAGGTGAACCGAGAAGCACAAAGTCTCAGACATCCCACACTGAGAAAATAAACAGTCTTAGTATGAAGGTAACACTATGGACATCAAAGTCCTTGATGATGTGGTTCAGGCTCTACATCACCTAATCCTGAGTCTTACCCTAATTTCCCTCCAGGTATCTGGGCCAACAAATGCATTTTATGGTTTAAGTCCCTGATTTGGATCTTCTATTACTTACGACCAAAATCATCCTAACTGATCACTATGGACTGAATTGTGTTCCTTCCAAATTCATTTACTGAATCCCCAAGCCCAATATGATGGCATTTGAAGATGAGGTCTTTGGTTAAGATGAGGTCATGAGGTAGAACCCCATGATGGGTGTAGTGTGCTTATAAGAAGACACAGCAGAGGCATGTGGGTGACTCAGTGGGTTAAGCATCTGCCTTCCACTCAGGTCTTGATCTCAGGGTCCCAGGATAGAGCCCCGAGTCAGGCTGCCTGCTCAGCCTGGAGTCTGCTTCTCCCTTTCCATCTGCCCCTTCCCCCGCTCATGCTCTCTCTCTCTCTCAAATAAATAATAAATAATAATATATAATAATTAATTAATTAATTAAGTCTTTCTTTAAAAGTTGAGGGGTGGGGGAGACAGAGCAAAGAGCCTTTTTCTCTCTCTGCCATGTGCGGACATGTTGGCAAGGCAGCTGTCTGTAAGCCAGGAAGAGAGCCTCATCAGAAACTGACCACAGCAGCCCCATAGCTCTGAGATGACTCACAAGCAAGCTGCCCTTGGGGGTCTCTGAGAAGGACAACATCACTTAAGTAAATACAAAGGACAAGAAGAACAAGGAGGAGGCGGAGGGAAGAAAAACAAAGGAGGAGAGGGAAGGAGGAAGAGGTGAGAAGCAGTATGATGGAGGACAGTTCATCTCCCTCCTTCCCAGCAGAAGAGCAGAGAACAAAGAAAGAGCCATCAGAGTCTGAGGCAGGGCCACAAAATGTCCACATTAGTGCCAATATCTTCAAAACCTTGTATTTTTATCATAAAAAGTCATGCAAGTTCTACATTCTACTTCATAATGTGTCTTTACATTTTTTATATCAAAATGTTTCCCCTAAAAATCTCAAGAAGTGTCATTTTATACCAAATCTTTGAAACAATCTCCTGGCCCTGCCCTGTCTACTGGCACAGCATACCCCAATGGGAGTAGCATAAGTGCATTGAAAGGGCGCTGTCCTCTGAGTTTTCTATTCTGGATTCTCTTTCCAGTTCTATCCCTTCCTAGCCAAATGACCTGGCAAAATCATTCACCTTCTCTAAGCTTCTCTTGCCTCCTAAGTTAAAGGGAACATGACATCTTTTCTGCCTTTCTCACAGGGCTGGCAAGCTCCAAGGAATTACTGGAAGAGAAAGGATTTGGGAGACCACAGCACTCTGACCCCACGGCCTGGTAGGGTCATATTAGTATTATTCCAAGACCATTTTGGAAGTTTCCCCAGCCCAGACGAATGCATTCTTGGACCAACCTTTCCTGTTCATTCTGATACTTGTTTATCCAATTCTTGCACCTGTGTTAAGAAGAGGAGTACGAAGAGCAAAAAGAATGAGGAAGAGCTGCTTATAACCAAGTTGCCCAAGGGGAAAGAGAAAAGTCATCTTATTCTCATTCTTGACCTGTCTCAGTTCTCTGCATTTCTACATCCTGCTCCTTTATTATGGAATCTCGGGTTTCCCTACTCAGTGAAATCCTGAGTCTGTAGCCCATGCACTTGCCTTATGAACGAATTCCCTAAGATAATAGGGTAGAGCAGGAAAAACAAGTTTGTTTCACCTTCAACACCAACTCTGATTAATTGGTTGCAGAAAACACTGCATTAAGAAGTAAATTAAAAAAAAAAAAACCACTCAATGGGAAAGATTGTAGAGACTGATTAGAGATGCCTGCCACAGGCCCAGAAAGTGAGGACAGCAACATTGGGCTCTTCCTGGCCACCCCTGGTTTACAGGCTTACAATGAGACAACTCTTAAATAGGCAGCAAATATCGAAAGTTGGAAGGTTCCCAGAAAAATCTCAAATGTGAGGGTTTTTATCCTTGGGGTCTGGGATCCCCGGGGCATTTATAAAATCAGAAATAATGACTTGTGCCTTATTTTTTAATAGTATGAAAGGCTCCTTGTCTCTGATGGGGTTTACTAGGTTAATTAAATGTCAAAGTTTCTTTTCTTTTGGGTAGAATAGGATCTACTCTCTCCACTAACCCTAGGTGTATCATACTAGTCACTGTGTCTTAAATTTGTTGAAATTACAGACAATTTTGGAATATCATTGGTTAACTTGACAGCCCAGCATTGAACCCATGAGTAATTGCAGACATGAATAGAATGAAGACCTAAGATAAGTGACTGCAGGAAATAATCCTTAAATTAAAAAAAAAAAAAAAAAAAAAAAAGCTTAGTGATTAAGAGTTTGGGAATCACTGTTCTAAAGAAATCTGACGTCAGTCTTAATGAAACTGCTTCAAATCCTACCCTATATTTCTGGGAACTCAGATTTGGATGACTCCATGAGTTTATTTCAAAGTATCTATTTCTGGGGTGCCTGGGTGGCTTAATTAGTTAAGCTTCTGCCTTTGGCTCAGGTCATGATCTTAGGATCCTGGGATCAAGCCCCCCACTGGTCTCCCGACTCTGCGGCAGTTTGCTTCTCCCTCTCCCTCTGCCCTTCTGCCTGCTTGGGATCTCTCCCAGGCATGCAAGGACGTGCTTGCTCTCTCTCTCTCTCTCTCTCTCAAACAAATATATAGAATCTTTAAAACAAAAACAAACAAACAAAAACCAAAATACCTACTTCTATCTTAGCATAGAATCTATAAAACAAAAACAAACAAACAAAAACCAAAATACCTACTTCTATCTTAGCATGTGTTACTTGAGATTTTTTTTTTTTTAAATAGCAAATAGCTTTCATTAAACAATTAAATAACTTTTTGTTGGGGGAATTCTAAAGGGTTTGGCTCTGTGTACATGCACTCCATTTAAGCTTTTAGGAATTTATTTTACCACTTTGGTACTTTCGGTTTGTCTGAAAGCAGGCCCTCTTGGCTGAAAGGCCCAGATGGCATTTAAAAGCTGTCAATTTCTTTAGGCAACTAGACTTCTGGCTGAGTAGAGTGTGTTTGTTTAGTTTTGGCCACGTCCTTTTGTGCTATAAGAAGCTACACGACATCAATAAAAGATGTAGTAATTAAATATTTTTGGATTTCCTTATTCTATGTTTTATTTTTTCTAGCTTTCTTTAGGGCCCACCATTTATTTCTATATTCTGAGTTTTCCTCGCTAATGAATTCTTGCATTTTAAGCAGGCAAGGGCCTGCAAGGTGGATAACAATGTCAGAGAAACCCCACCATAGAGAGTGACATGCTCAGGGCTGGGGTGCCCTTCAGGGGAGTTGAGCATGGAGGAGATTACAGGCTCCTGGGTCTCTCCTAAAAGCAGTAATAAGGAGCCTCTCTATTGAGACTTCCCAGCTCCACTTTTTTCCTCATTCTCTTAAAATTTTCCCTTCTCACTTTGCATTCATTCTCGTTTTTTTTTCCTCTTGTGTTCCTCTTCTGCCTCCCCTCTTTTCCCCAATTTTCCTTCCATTCTCCTGCTTTCCTGTCCTCTTCTTTCTCTCTTCTCCCATCCCTTCTTTTCTGTGGAAACCATTTTCCACTCACGGCATCAGACGGTGGTTCCTAAAGTATGTTCCACCGAGTGCTAGATCCATGACATGCACTGTGGAAAATAAAAAAGATGAGAGTGGGGGCCAGATCTGTGCTTAAATATAAAGCTTGGAAACCATTACCTCCCCCTCCCTGCAACACACACACCTTGGAGCTCCAGCATCCCCCATTAGCATTGTACAGGAGATATCCTCCTGTGAGGAAACTAGTCTAACCGGGTTTGTATCACTATTCCCAAAGCCTTCTGACCGCAGACTCTCTTCCCTCCAAATAAATGAATTTCGTTCAGGATACGTTTTGGGAATCTTCCCATGGTAGAGCCTCTTTGAGCCTCAAGCTTGCCTGATGTCAAAGAGTCTTCTCTCCTGTCTGAGCCTTCCTCAAAGCCATCACAGCCAGGGTGTCCTTTTCTGTCTGTCCCCCTCACTGCCCAACACGGCAGTCACCTACCGCTGTCCACCACCTAGACCTGAAAAGTTCCATACAGCTCACCTCTTATGTTAAATGTTTAAGGTTGATTCATTTTTGTTTTTTCGTCTAACAGATTGTCAGAGGTGGTTTCTAAAGGATAATATCAACATGGTAACAAGCAGGGGAAGGTTTTGATTTCCTGCTGGTGGCACTGTACATTGGTATAATCATTTCAGGGGGCAATTTGACTATACGTAGCCAAAGTCTCAAGATGCTACTTTAGGGACTTTATCCTAAGAAAATAATTAAGGATGTAAGCAAAGATTTAGCTACAAGGATTTGTTTACTGGAGAGTTGTTCGTAATTGTAAAAACTTGGAAGGGAGCCTGACATCTCACAGTGAGAGTCTGCTTGAGAATATGACGGTAGATTTGAGTGGTGGGCAATATGTAGCCCTTACAAGCAGAGTTTTAGAGAAGTATAAAATAGATGCCCCAAATGAATTCCACGTAAAAAACATATATGAAGGGGTGCCTGGGTGGCTCAGTGGGTTAAAGCCTCTGTCTTAGGCTCAGGTCATGGGCCTCGTGTCCTGGGGTCGAGCCCCACATCGGGCTCTCTGCTCAGCAGAGAGTCTGCTTCCCCATTTCTCTCTCTGCCTGCCTCTCTGCCTCCTTGTGATCTCTGTCGGTCAAATAAATAAATAAAATCTTTTAAAAATGTATGCATATATATGTACAGTGTACAGTGGGAGCCTATTTCTGTAAAAGCAACATTCATGAGTGGGATATATGCCTATGAATATGTAAACGCTAGAAAGAGGATCCACCAAAATGTAGCAGTAATTATCTCTGAATGGATAATGGGATTTCAGGTGCTTCTTGTTGATTGGAGCTTTCCGATTTTTATATAAAGAGCTTGAGTTTTTTGTTTATTGGAAGGAAACAGTAAGTTAGAAAAACGAAAGAGAATAGTTGATGATCCTCTGTAAGCTTTGCTACAGTCTGAACTCCCAGCTGACTCCAGATAGGGTCCTGTCAACACCATCTGAGCCTTCCCTGTCTCTTGGGGGAAAGGTGCTCCATAAGGAAGGTCTGAAACAGTGTCAACCTTCCTGCTGCTATCTGAGGAAATCTGGGTACAAGAGCCAGCTCCTATGTTGTGATGCTGCAATTTACTGGGAAAAAAATAGATCAACACATCCCATCATGTATTTATTTAATATTAAAAATAATATTTCACTGAGTTTGGCTGGCGTCAGCTAGAGCAGTTACTCATACAGGAATTCAAACAAAAGCAGCATTGGCCCTGAGCCAGTGGGCTGGTGCTGGGTGGTCCATGTCTGTCCTTAGCCCAGAGGAGCTCCTAGTAGCTTTCAGACCTGCTTTGGGTTGGGAAGATGATGTATTCATTTATTTATTAGAAATGTTTTAACAGGAAATGCTAATAGTTTGCATTTAGGGAAAGTCGCCCCCGGGACAGCTGGAGGCACCCAGCAGACACGGCTGGGGAGGAGACTGTTGCTTTTAGCCTTGGAGTCAGATCAGGGCCTGGGGTAAGAGTCTACAGTGCAGCCCAGCACCCCACATTAGCCCAAAGAATCCTGATGGTTTTGCTTCAGGACAAAAGAGGAAAGAGCAGGGCCATTCTCTTAGCTGCCCTGTTTCCCTTCTCTGCTGCCATTTGTTTCCAGGAACCCGGAGATGGGTTCTTGACGCAGCTCTGAACACTCACTTCTGGGTGGGAGTGTGCGAGCTGCGGTGTAAGCAAACACCCGTGTAACTCGAACCCACTTTGAGTGTGGCTGTGGGCTGCTGGAGTCCCGTGTGAGTTCAGGGGTTATGCGTGCACATCCTTTCTGTGTGTGAGGAGGGGTGAAAGACAAGTGTTTGCAGGGGATTTCAGGCGTGTCTCTGAGCTCCAGAGTGCATTCCAGTGTTGGATCGCGTTCACGGGTAGTTCTGTGGTGCCCAGAGGCAAAGGGAAATACAGAGGGAAGTAGAAATGGAGCACAAATGTGTGTGCCTGAGAGGAACGTGAACAGGTTTAAGTGTTTTTAAAAATCCTCTTCCAGCTGTTCTGGAAGAGTATAGAACTTTAGTGGTGGGGGAAGGGCGTGATTCCAGAGCCTTGAGGAATGGGGTCCAATGTGTAACCCAGTCTGGCCCGACAAAAGGGCTGTTCCTGTGCTTCCAGATAACAATGGCGGTGAAGCCTGACCCTGGAAACCAGTCAAGATTCCTGGAGATAAACCCTCGGGCAGCGAGAACACTGTCAATGAAAAGAAACTGACCTTTTGCCTTCTGGAGTCACAGAATTCCCACAAATGCTATGTCCTCATCAGCCCTGGCAGGCTCGCCACCACAGCCCCAGACTTCGACGCCAGTTCATAAACAGCCCAGAGGGTGCTGCTGGAAGCCTGGAGGAGGGGGCCATGCCGGGAGTCAGGCTTCTCCACCTCCCACATCTCAGAAAACAGGATGCCCCCCCACCTCAATTTTCTTCTGGAGCCTTACCTTCCCACCAGGCTCACAAAGCTATGAGGGAGCCCCCTATAGGGTTTTCCTCTGCCCGTGTGGTGGGATCTGCCAGAATATTGTCTTTGATGGCTTTGCCTTTCTCAGGACAGCCCCTCGGCCTCATGATTCAAAATTGGGAGAGTGGATAAACAGAGATGAGACGGAAAGAAAGGAGGAGAGAACAAGAGACAGGGTCTCGTGGGCTGACACTGTTGAGAGTTTCATGACAGGAGAAATGGAAAGTGAGGGGTCAAGAGAACGAGATGTTCCAGAGCTAATGAAATGTAAGACTTACTGAGAAAAGGAAAGCGATGTTTAAGAATTGTTCCTAAAGCTTATGAATTGCATGCTTTTTAATGTTCTTGGAGAATGGCAAGCAAAATTCTTCATTAGTTTTAAAATAGTTTTGTTTGCTAGACTTTTTTCAGTTTATCATTGCTCTGAGACTGGGTCATGTGGATGTCCAGCTTATATCTGAGTTGTACATGACATTGCCTTCCTCCTCATTTGCCACATCTAAACAGTTGCCAAACCTAGTAATATTTTTCCCTTCCAGGCTTACCACTCTCTACTGCCCAGCAACACCATACATGCCAACTTGACTTCCTCATATGTCAAACATTTTTACCTTGGGATGTCAGCCTACCCCCAGAATTACTGCCTATTTCCATTATTCGTTCTTTGCTTCCCCAGCTCTTATTCTACCTTCTCAAGGAGACCTTGCTCTTAATGCTGTGTAGTCTATAATCTTTTCAGCTCCTGTACACTGTATATTTCTCAATATTTCCTGTATATTTCCACCTGTTGTTCTCAAAACAACAATTATGATGAAACTGACAGCTAAGATTCTATTGAGCTCAGTCTGTGCAGACACTAAGTGCTTTGCACTTATAACAACCCTACGAGGCAGTACGGCGGGAACTAAGACAGGAAGGATGAGTGACTTTCCCAAGATGATACAACTCTCGGTGTCTCAGATAGGACTCGAACCCAGGCCCCAGAGTCTGCCTTATTTTTATAGTGCACTTAACACGTTCATACGTCCGTACATGCCTGAGATGTCCTTGTCCTTCCTCTGGATCTCCAGGCCTTTTTCATTTGTTACTGCTTCACATTTTGCACACACACCCCCCATTCAACACTGTCAAATAAGTGCTTGTCCCTTCCTATCGTCAGATTTACATAGTTACTTAGCAATTCCCACTGGTACCCAAATAGAAGACCTCAGCGTGTGCACGTGCAAGGAATTTGACTTACAGAGATCCACTTTAGGTTGAAGTCTTTAGGGACACTTAATCTGAGAGCAGGGAGCGTATGTTTATAAATCTTACCTTTGAGTTTCATCTTCTTCTTCATAATGTCTTTGACATGTCAGCTGTAAAGCAAACCACAGAACAGCCAGACTTGAGTGAGGCAAAGATTTAATGCCGCTGCTCTAGTTCAAGTGGCTCTACCTAGAACTACAGTTTTGTTTTGCCGGTCGTGGTGAAGTACACACACAGTGATTTAGTGCAGCTTGGTTTATATTCAGAGGCAGCTCTATTCCAACAACTTGGAGTGAGCAGTAGGGTTGCTACAGTAGCAAAGGGCCATTCGTCTGGTCAGGAATAGTTTTCAGGTAAAGAAAACTAGAGTTATGGTTGAGAAAGACATAAACCAACTCTTTTTAATTCTTCTAAATGGATAAAGAACTTTTTGGATAAAAGCACGTTTTGGAAAACTTAGATGTAGACTTAAAATTCTGGCCAACATGAAGGACTCGTTTCTCCCATCTGAAACAACCGAAAAAGTTGACAAAGTATCTGTAACACAGTTTGAAAGGCACCAGGTATCAAGCAAGGGACAGTGATCCCTGCCAGATGGGAAACAACTGAAGTCAGCCCTACAGTTACCCACCGCTTACTGCCTTGAAAGAGCTTAGTCTGCAGGTCACAGTGCAGAGAAGGGGAGCCCAGGCTGAGCCAGGCAAAGTTGGTGAGTTGAGAAGACAAAGCTGAGAGCCTGAGGAGGTCAAGGCTGGTAGTGCAGAGTATAAAAAAGGAGGGAATGGTGCAGAGAAGGAAATTCTGGAGGTTTTCAGGAGGTTCCCACTTGAGTATTCAGCTGAGGAGTGATCAGCACATACATGTAAAGAACCTATCTGAGCCCAGAGAAAGAACCGTCCAAAAAGATTAGAGGTAATTGACTGGCACTCACATAGGGCTGGGAATAATGTCTGTCCTCACTGGCTGGACTTGAAAACCTCAAGATTCATGGGGGAGGGGGCGATGGGAAGTGGGGGAGGGAAGCATAGAGTACCCAGAAGAGTATTGCCTCAGTAGTAAGGGCTAATTAGTCCTAGACTGAACACTGCTCTGGTCCTGACTAACAGATCTTAAAAACAAGACCCAAAGGATCCAACTAGTTCCAGGTGGTTTAACCAAATCCTAAAACAAAGTTCCAGAATATTTATAGGAATACAGAAATATCCAGCACCCAACAAAATAAAATTCAAATGCCTAGAATCCAATTTTAAAAAATTACTAGCCGTGTAAAAAGGTAGGAAGTACAATCCACAGGGAGGAGATGAAACTGTCAGTTGGAACTGATACAGGACAGTTACAGATGTTAGACTGAGCAGGGAAGGATATTAAAGCAGTTACCATGTTTCAGAAATGAAGACATGAAAGATATGTTTCTTTAAGGAAACAAATACCTTTTGTTTTCTTTCTAATTATATGGTTAGAAAGAACATTTTTTATAGTAATTTTAAATGATTTTATTGATCATATAATAAGTATAAGTCAAAAAGTTACATTTTTAAAAATAAATTATCTTAAAATACAGTATATTGTGCTATAATTGACATCAGAAAATACTGTAGATCTTTAATATACAAAACTTATGGATCAGATACACCTGTGAAACAATGATCACAGTAAAATTCATTTTTAAAATAGACTACGGGGCCGCCTGGGTGGCTCAGTGGGTTGAAGCCTCTGCCTTCAGCTCAGGTCACAATCCCAGGGTCCTGGGATCCAGCCCTGCATCTGGCTCTCTGCTCAGCAGGGAGCCTCCTTCCTCCTCTCTCTGCCTGCTTCTCTGCCTACCTGTGATCTCTGTCTGTCAAATAAATAAATAAATAAAATCTTAAAAAAATAAAATAGACTATGAGGATGAACAATATTTTACTTTTTCCAAAAATATTTTGGCATTATGTTCATAGATTCCTTGTTTATTATGGTTTTTTTTTTCAAGATTTTATTTATTTATTTGACAGACAGAGATCACAAGTAGGCAGAGAGGCAGGCAGAGAGAGAGAGGGAAGCAGGCTCCCCGCCGAGCAGAAAGCCCAATGCGGGGCTCGGTCCCAGGACCCTGAGATCATGACCTGAGCCGAAGGCAGAGGCTTTAACCCACTGAGCCATCCAAGTGCCCCTGTTTATTATGTTTTTGCTTTATACTCTACTTTGTGTTTTGCTGTGAATTTTTTTATTGTGGTAAAAAATGCATACCATAAAATTTACCATGTTAACTATTTCTGAATATACAGTTGAATAGTATTAAATATATTCACATTGTTTTAGAACCAATATCCAGAACTTTTTCATCCTGCAAAACTAAAACTCTGTACTGATTAAACAACAATTCCCCCATTTCTCCCTCCCTCCTGTTCCCGGAAACCACCATTCTACTTTATGTTTCTTTAAATCTGACTACTCAAGATACCTCATATAAGTGGAATCAGACAGTATTTGTCTTTTCGTGATTTATTTTACTTAACATAATGTCTATAAGTTTCATCCACGTTGTAGCATGTGTCAGAATTTCCTTCCTTTTTAAAGTTGAATAATATTCCACGTATGTATATACTACATTTTGTTTATCCATTCATCCATTGATAGACACTTGGTTTTCTTCTACCTCTTGTCTACTATGAATAGTGCTACCATGAACATGGGTGTGCAAACATTTCTTTGAGATCCCGCTTTCAATCCTTTTGAATATATACTCAGAAGTGCAATTGTTGTATCATATGTTAATTCTATTTTTAATTTTTTGAGGAACTGCCTTACCACTTTCCATAGTGGCTGCACCATTTTACGTCCCCACCAATAGCACACAAGGGTTCCAATTTCAACAGATCTTTACCAACATTTATTTTCTGTTGTTGCTTTTTTATAATACCTACCCCAATGAGTGTTAGGCGACAATTTGTTGTGGTGTTGATTCAAAATGATTAGTGATGGGGACATTTTTCATATGCTTATTGGCTATTTGTATATCATCTCTGGAGAAATGCTTATTTAAGTCCTTTGACCACTTTTTTTTTTAAAGATTTTATTTATTTATTTGACAGACAGAGATCACAAGTAGGCAGAGAGGCAGGCAGAGAGAGAGGAGGAAGCAGGCTTCCCTGCTGAGCAGAGGGTCCAATGCGGAACTCGATCCCAGGACCGTGAGATCATGACCTGAGCTGAAGGCAGAGGCTTTAACCCACTGAGCCACCCAGGTGCCCCCAAATATGGTAATTTTAAAAAACAAACTACCAGCGATCAGAGGAACAATTTCAAGCCATCTAAAATACATGTCGTTAGAATTCTCTAAGGAGAGGAGGGAGAGGAGGAAGGAAAATATGTTTTCTAAAAAATGGCAAAAACTTTTTCTGAACATTTAGAAAACCTGTAGAGCCAAGAAATTCACTGAATTTTTAACACAAGGCACATAGAAACTATACCAAGGCACATCATAAACAAATTGCTCAAAAGGAATGATGAAATGCAATATATAAGAAGAAGCCAGAAAAAAAAAAAAAGAACACTGCTCTTCAGGGGAATAAAAATAGATTGATGGCAGATTCCTGTCTGGAAATAATGTAAACAAGGAGACAATGGAGCAACATCATTAAAGTATTAAAAAAAATTGTCAACCAAGAATTTTTTTTAAAGATTTTATTTATTTATTTATCAGAGAGAGAACACAAGCTAGGGGAACAGCAGGCAGAGGGAGAAGCAGACTCCCTGCTGAACAAGGAGCCCAATGTGGGACTAGATCCTGGGACCTTGGGATCATGACCTGAGCCAAAGGCAGCTGCTTAACCAACTGAGCCACCCAGGGGTCCCTCAACCAAGAATTTTATATCTGGTGAAAATATCCTTCTAAAATAAAGACTGAAATAATTCATCATCACAGATCCATACAAGAGAATTATTAAAAGAAGTCCTTCAGGCAGAAGAAAAATGACAACAGATGGAAATACAGATCTATACAATGAAATAAGGAAAGCTGAAAAGGGTAACTATATGGCTAAATACATGAATTTTCTCTTTATTATTTAATTCCTTTTGAAACCTAATTGAATATCTAAACAAAAACAATAACAATACATAAAAGTAAAATGTGTGGCAACAATAATACAAAGGTTAGGTGGTGAGAAATGAAAGTATACTATTGTAAGGATTTTATACTAGTCACGAAATAGTATAATATCATTTAAAGGCACGCTGTGATATATTAGAGATGTATATTATAAACCCTAAAACAAATGTTAAAATAAAACAGAGTTATAGGTAATGGATCAACAAAGACAAAATGGAGTCATTTAAAAATTTGCTTCATCCCAAAGAAGGTGGAAAAAGAGGAAAGGGGTATAAAGAGTAGAAGGGACAAGTAGAAAACACTTAGCAAGATGGTAGACTTAAACCTAATCATATAAATAGCAACGTTAATGTACATGGTCTAAATACCTCAATTAAGAGTCAGAGATCATTAGATGGGTTTACATTTTTAAAAAGCAAGACCCAACTATATGCTCTATAAGAAGTGCCTTTCAAATCTAAAGCTACAAATAGGTTAAAAGTAAAAAAAAGTAGGAAAAGATACATCGCACTACACTGAGCAAAAGAAACCTGGAGTTGTTATACTAATTTAAGATAGGATAGATTTCAGAGCAAAGAACATTAT
Organism: Mustela erminea; assembly: GCF_009829155.1. Taxonomy (NCBI): domain Eukaryota; kingdom Metazoa; phylum Chordata; class Mammalia; order Carnivora; family Mustelidae; genus Mustela; species Mustela erminea. Next base: position 63,524,492 of record NC_045627.1, read on the forward strand.
GAGGGATAAAAGAGTCAAGTCATCAAAAGGATATAACAATCTCCTAAACATTGATATACCTAATATCAGGACTTCAAAACATATGAAGCAAAAACTGATAGAAATGTAAGAAGAAATGGACAAATTCACAATTTTAGTTTGGTATTTAAGTACCCTTTTCTCATGATTGATTTGATCAACTCTATCAAAAGTAGAAAGAAAATCAGGATAGAGAAGAGTTAACCAACATTATCAATCAACTTGCCCTAATTGACATTTGTAGAACATTCCACCCAAGAGCAGTAGAATCCACATTCCTGTCATGTGTAAATAGAGCATTCGCCAGAATAAATCATACACTTAGCCCCAAACCAGTCTAAATAAATTTAAAAGAACTCAAGTTATACAAAGTATATGCTCTGACCACAATGAATTATGATATAAATAAGACCCAAAAGATCCCTGAAAAATCCCCAAGTATTTGGAAATTAAATGACAACTTCTAAATAACCCATGAAACAAAGAAGAAATCAAAATGGATATCAGAAAATATTTTTAACTGAAAGAAAACGAAAACTCAATCTGAAAAGTTGCTTCCAAAATTCAGATGGAAATGCAAAGGACCTAGCATTGTCAAAACAACTTTGAAAAAGAACAAGTAGGAGGACCAACGTCATTTGAGTATAAAGCTATGGTAATTGGACAATGTATGAGAGTAAAACAATTAGATCAATGAAATAGAACAGAGAGTCCAGAAATAGACCCACACATTTATAGACAACTGATTTTCAACAAAGGTGGAAGGCAATTCAGTAGATTGTCTTTTCAACATATGATCATGAAAAAATTAGATATCCATATATAAAAAATGAATTATAGGGGCGCCTGGGTGGCTCAGTTGGTTAAGGGTCTGCCTTCGGCTCAGGTCATGATTGCGGAGTCCTGGAATTGAGCCCTGCATCAGGCTCCCTGCTCAGCAGAAAGTCTGCTTCTCCCTCTCCCTCTGTTCCTTGCCCTGCTCAGGCTCTCTCTCACTCAAATAAATAAGAAAAATCTTTTTAAAAAACAAACTCTAGATTTCAATGTGAGACCTTAAACATAACATTTCTAGAGGGAAACAGGAGAAAATCTTTCTGACCCTGAGTTAGGTAAAGATTTCTTAGACACAACCCCTAAAGCATATTCCATTAAAACCAAATTGATAGGGGAGTCTGGGTGGCTCAATCAGTGAAGCTTCTGACTCTTGGTTTCAGCTCAGGTTGTGATCTCAGGGTCATGAGCTAAAGCCCTAGATCAGCTGGGCACTCAGCACAGAGTCTGCTTGAGATTCTTTCCATCTCCCATTCCCTCTCCTCTGCTACTCTGTCCACTCATGCACACTCTCTGTCTCTCTCTCTCAAATAAATGAAATAAGTAAATAAATAAATAAATACATAAATACATAAATAAATTGATAAGGTGCCTGAGTGGCTCAGTCAGTTAAGATTCAACTCTTGATTTTGGCTCAGGTCATGATCTCAGGGTCCTGGGCAAGCCCCACATTGGGTTCTCTTCTCAGTAGGGAGCCTGCTTCCCCCTCTTTCTCTGCCTGCCTCTGCCTACTTGTGATCTCTCTCTCTCTCTCTCTCTATCAAATAAATAAATAAATAAATATCTTTAAAAAAGGACTTATATCCAGAATAAAGAACTCTCAAATGTAGTAAGAAAAAAAAACCTCATTAATTAACAACCCACCCAATAAGAATATGGCAAAAGATTTGAACAAATATTTCACCAAAGGGTACATATAGATGACAAATAAGTATATGAAAAGATGGTGAACTTCATTAGTCACTAAGGAAATGCAAATTAAAATCACAACAAAATATCACCATATACCTATTAGAATGACTAAAATTAAAATACAGACCATGCCAAGGTTTGGTGAGGATATGAAAGAACTAGAACTCTCATCCACCATTGGTGGGAATGTGAAATGGCCCAACCACTATGGAAAATAGTTTGGCAGTTTCTTAAAAATTGCACATATACTTCACATGATCTAGCAATTTTACTCCAAGGCATTTACCCAAAAGAAATTAAAAAACGTATCTGTACAAAGAATTATACACGAATGGTCCTAACAGCCTTATTTATAAATTGCCAAAAAGGGTGGTTGGTCACTGAGCCAGCAGCATCAACATCAACCGGGAACTTGTTAGAAATGCAACTTCTCCTCCTCCCCTGCTTCAAACCTACTGAAGGATGTGGTTTATAGGTTCGCCAGATTCCCTTTGAACTGTGAATTGCCCCAACAATCTAAAATTAGAAACCAGACAGGTAATTCTGATGCAAACAAAAGCATGAGAACCACGACCCCCACTACAACCCCTTAGCCCAGATGGTGCTGGTGTACCACACTGCTGCATGCAAGTGCTTAGAACAATGTTTTCCAAACTTCAATGAGTACATGAATCACCTGGGAACAGAAGATTCTCACTCAGTAGGTTTGGGAGGGTTGGAGCTTGAGATTCTGCACTGCTTAGAAGCTTCCCCTTGGTACTGATTCTGCTGGTCCTGGGAATTTGGTGAAGACCATTTTTGGAAAAGTCCTAACTTCCTAACTGCCAAGCACATTTGGCTATCTCAGTTCTTCTCCCAGAGATTGTTCTTTGTCCATTGATTGTTAAAATGGAATCTTCTGCTCTAGTACTTACACAGTTTTGCAAGGAAATGAAAACTTTCCTCTCCAGCAGAAAGGGACCCTGTTCTGGAATGTTCTCTTAGCTGCCCTAGATTCTTACACTCCGTTAGAGCCTGCCCCAGAGGTTTCCAACATTAGATTCACCTATGAAGCTTCAAGAAAATGCCAATGCCTGGACATCACCCCAAGAGACTGTTACCATTAGTCTGGTGTTGTGTGTAGGTATCAGTATTTTTAAAACTCTCCTAGTGATCTTACTGTGAACCAGAGCTTAGAATCACAGACTAGCCTCATGTGCACTCCCACATTGCTCCCTCCCCCTCTAACATCCATTCAACAAACATTGATAAGCCGTCTTCTACTCATACTCGGTGTGAATGTGCTCGGGAAACTACGGTGAGTGAGCCACGTCCCTGTTCTCAGGAGGCTCATATTCTGGCAGGAGAGTCAGACAGGTGTATATTCATTTTCTACACATATGATAACTGCTACCACAGAGATATTTCATTAAATAAAAAAATGTTGATTGAGAATTTATAATTTTTAGGCACCAGGAATGTTACAATAAGCAAGACAGACAATCCCAGCTTCATGACGCTCATACCCCATGGAAACCCCAAATCCCCTGGGACACAGAAAAGGGGTCCTTAATCCAAATTGTGAATGATCAGAAGAGGTTCCCCCTAAGGTCCTGAAGCTTCCACTGAATCTTAAAATCTCATATCATTCAAGCGCAAGAAGAAGGGAGAATACTCCAGGCAGAAAAAAAGCAGCACCCGCAAAGGCATGGAGGTGTAAAGAGCATGGCACGTTCAGAGAACTGGCGATACCAAGCTGAGGGGCTTCCCATAGCTCAACCCTTGGCATTTGTCTAAGGGTTCTCCCTCCCTCCACCCCCATGCTTAAGGCAGCCTTCCCCTTTGCACTCAGTAATCCTCTTCATTGTTCAGTCAGACATGCACAGCTCTCTTCCAGCCCATTCTATCAACCCAGAACTCCACAATTCTGTCACTCTTTGTGGAACATGCCGGGTGAAGGACCCTTCTCCTCTCTTCTTCAAGACCCCAAGACTACGTCCCAGACATCTCCCCCCCACCCGCCCCCGGTATCACTTTCCTGCTACCACCAGGTGGCGCCCTTTCATTGGCGTCTTCTGCTATTGTCAGACACACCCATTTTAGGTTCCCAACTGATTTCCTCTTCACTGAATTTCCTTCACTGGAACTATAATCATCTTTAATCTGAGGAAGAGGATCACAGGAAGTGTGTTTAAAACACAAACCAGCAGAGCTACTCAGTTTGCGCCTTTCCCTCAATTCAAGCCATGCATGGGTTCATTCTTAGCTCTCAGCGCACTTCAGCAGCTTCCGTTAAAACCCATTGTGCTCCTACCTAAAAGACTTCCCCACTGTGAGGTGGGTGTTCCCCACCCCTTGGTGAAGATTTCTTTCCACCCAGACAGTACACGCTCGAAGAGTTGTCCTCCAGATAATTTGAGATCTAGGCATAGAAGAGGGTAAATGTTTTAGGAAAAAGGTCAGGATCCAAAGTGCCAATCCCCATTCTTATTCTCATGGAATAACCACTGTAATTTGTTCAACCATCACAACAATTGTGGCGATTCTACCACTAGCCATCTCTCCTTGCGAGCCAGAGCCTCTCCATGTTTCCAGTGGTGCTTAACACTTAGGCTGGACAATAGGACCCCAACAGAATGGTAGGGAGGATTTATTATCAATGTTCCTGAGAGGAAAAGCCATGCCTAAGTTGTCTTGGCATCCCACATAGCACCTAGCACAGTGCCTTAACTAGTCCAGGCAGATCACTCTGTAACAGACACAAATAGAGCAAAAAAAAAAAAAAAAAAAAAAAAAAAAAAGATAGATTTCAGCTTCTTTGGAGAATGGAAGCTATACCAGGTTTACCCAAAATTCCACAGAGATATTCACTACTTCCATTTTACTTCTACTTCCTATATATGGATTTAAAAGGTGATGCAATTGGCCCATCAGACATTTATTAAGCATATACTATCTACTGGTGCTATGATACTATGACGGGATGAAAATTCTCAGACATAAGGACTTATCTTTCCAGTGACATATATACCATTTTAATGAGTTCCTCCTTACCATGCTCATCCATTTGGGGAATACCACAACTACTCTGTCGATTAAAGATAGCTGCCAACTTTTTGCTATTTCTGTTGTGATGTGATGTCTAATTCCTCTTTCCTTGAATCTGGCTGGCCTAAGTGACTTTCTTGACCAATAGAATGATACAGAAGTGATATTCTGGGACTTCTAAGACTAAGTCTTAAGAAACCTTGCAACTTCCACCCAGACCTCTTGGAACAACTGATCTGGAGCCAGCCAGATACCATACAAAAATCTGATTACCTGAGACTGCCCTGTTGCTAAAAAGGAGTTACCTTCTTGGAGTAGCCATGAGTAGAAAAGATGTCTTACCATCCCAGCTTCACATGAGGGAAGAAATCTTCGTGATGGCTCTAGCCTCAGTGGCCAGGTGATAGCAACTGAAAGAAGTCCACATGAGAGCCACCAACCGAGATCATCAATCATAATAAATATTTGTTCTTAGATGCTACATCAGAAACAACTATGGTTATGTAAGATATTACCATTGGGGGAAGCTGGGTGAAGGGTACACAGGAATTCTTTGTACCATTCTGGAACTAATTCTGAGTCCTATAGTACTACTTTTGAAAAATACATATGTTTATTTATTTTAGAGAGAGAGAGCACAAGTGGGAGGAGCAGAGGAAGAGGGAGAGAGAGCATGTCAAGCAGACTCCATGCTGAACACAGAGCCCCAAGTGGGGCTCAGTCTCACCACCCTGAGATCATGACCTGAGCTGAAACCAAGAGTCAGATGCTTAACCATCTGTGCCAACCAGGCACCCCCCACCCCCTAAAGTGCTATTTTTTTAAGTTTTTAAAAACAAAAACACATGATCTGAAAAAGGTCCATTTTGAAAGAACTAAAGACAGCTGAAGGTTTTCCCTGAGCCACATCCCAGGCGCTGACAATGCCTGCGCTGGCCGCAGCCAACAGGTGTGTGTAACTGTGTCCCTCAGCATGGTTGCTGGCTTTTGAAGCTCAGGGGAAGCTCTGACCCCCACCTCCACCCTCCCAGTGCCAGTGACTCAGTCTCAATCCTGATGTCTCACTCATCACATTTGGCTCTCCCACCAGGGAAACACCCAGCTCTTCCTTTTGTCTACGGAGGAAAGCAACTACTTTAGCTCTTCATTTTTCAAAGACTGACAAAACGATATCAACAGGCATGAAATGTCACTCAGGCACAGGAGAGAGATTTTCTCTGCTAGTGTTTTTTAAAGACCTCTTTTCTTTGGTTCAAAAAAAAAAATCCTCATACAAACAAGTGAAATCATGTCCTTATTCTGCCATGCTTTAGAGCTATCCTAACTGTAGCTCTTCAGGGAGACCATGCCCCTCACCACGGATGGCATTTCTGAAGAAGAGACACCAGCCCCACTCCCCAGATACAGCTTCCATCAGAGACGAAGGGGTGGGAAGAGAACTTCTACCCCCGGTGATTTGTAGACTTGTGGTTCATGAAAAAATGGATGTAATCGCTTTAGGTTGGGAGCAGGTGGGCTATAGGAAGAAAGACGAAGATTTGACAAGATCAATGGAACCACCTACATATAGTTATTAGAGGGCCTCATTTTTCTCAGTTCTGAACCAGGTACCATTGAGGTATGGAAATGTGAGAGAAAGACAAAAGAGTCGAGTGGAAAAGTTTTGGACTTCCAGGACCTGAGCTGACATTCCAGTTTTGCCACTTGCAATATGGTCCTGGGATGGTTTTTCACTATCTCTTGAGAGGTCAAGAAAGTTCTCCTTACCAACCTCAGGGGCTTGTGACATTCACAAGTGAGTGCAGTGCTTTGTCAATCACCGGGCCAGAGAAGGCTATTATTATCTTATGCCATTGTGTACTAGGAGGTCAGAGAAGGAAGAGGGAACTGGGCAGGAGCTGTCAGGGAGGACTTTGATGGAGGACATTGGGCTAAAGTGGACCTTGGAGGAAGGAAAGGATTGGGAAGCAGAAAAGGCATTCCTCCCTAGGGGAACTGAGGGAGGGATTTGTATCCTGTGGGGGAGGGATGAAAACAAGGAAACTTGACTTAACCTGTGAGAGGGGTTTTGATTGAGGAACCATATGGAAAATAAGTTAAGGGAGATAAGGGAACCTCTGATTATGAATGATCAAGAAAAACAAAGAGATAAGAAAGGGTAAAGAAATAAGGGGAGGGATGCTCACGAACTTCTTACCTGCACGTCCCACGGAATATATCCAATATTCCAATATTCTGAAGTATTAATTGCTCTGGTCTATACCGCAAAGTCATCATGGTGAACTATGTTGGATAGTAAACACTATAATAGTAATAATACAATCAGTTATACTGATGGATGCTATATGTAAGGAAGAGGTACTGTGTAAGTTTTTATGTTCTCAGAATCAAAATGATGTTTATCCAGTTGGACGTCTTCTGAAAGATACAACAACATATCTTACTAATTAGGAAGTTCCAGGAAAGGTAAACTTGTACTTCTCTTTTCTTTCATACATGGACTTACTCCAGTATTAAATCAGCACACTGAGAAAAAAGGGCAGCATGTGTCCTTACGGTGTCCTTCACCAAGACGCAATCTGGCTGCAATCCCAAAATTCCAATATGTCATGTTCTCTGACCATGGGCATCTCACAATTACTTGTAAATGGGATTCTTAGGGTAGTAAATAAATCTCCTTATAGAGTAAATATCATGAATCATGAAAAGATCAGTCTCTCTCTCTCGCTCTCTCTCATTTGGTACAGTTGTCCTAAAGTGTCTTTGGCATCTTACTACTTACGACTTTGGGGGCCCTTTTATCCTCACCTGTTTCCTTATAAAAAGGCAATAGCTAGTGGAGCCTGGTTGAATGCTAGAGAAATGCAGAGATGCCAAATGTAAGAGTAAATTTGGCCATATCGTTTATTAGTTGATGCCTTAGGACTTGAAGTCTGAGATTGTCTTGTTTTTTGTTTCTTTCCTGTTACCTAGCAAATAAGTGTTTGTTGAATGAATAAATGAAGACATTTAGTAAAAATCTAACAGTAATAGTAATAATGTGTAATGAAAATAAGAAAGGATGATGAATTTCTGGGTCCAATACAAAAAGCAAATGAAAATGATCAGTGAAGAAACACTATGTACCCAACGTAAGTATAATCACATCATCACCAGGAGCAAACATATATTAACTTCCCACAAGGCAAAAATAACTATGCTCTCGTCTTAGTCTAGAGAGCAAAGAATAGCCATAATTCCTGTTCTGAGGGAGCTTACAAATTAATGGGGAACACAATACACAACCTTACTCAATAGAAATATTTGAGAACAGTTTTGTACAGACTGGCGTGAGAAAGATGGCATGTCAGAAATCGTGCTGGCAAGTTGGAGACTAGGTGGGGCTACTCAGGAAACATGAAATTCCTTTGAATCAACTACTATTCATTGAGGCTGATTCTCCCTGATCCTGGGGAGAAGAAGGCGAAATTGAGACTGAAAACAAGTTTATGATTGAGAATAAATGAAGAGGAATAAGAAAGTGGAGGCTAAGAAGGAACTAGAGGCCACCGTTGAGGAATGACTGAGGTTGGATCACTTCTACCTTCTGGGATATTTTTATGAAAGGGATGGTGAATGGATTTCCTTTAGTATTTGAGTTTAATTAGCATATCACTCATCCTGGTATAATCAAACTTCATTGCCCCACACAATCTAAGACCCTACTTTTCTATGACCTCATATGTGGTAATATACATAAAACACATCTTGTAATGCTTGGCACATAATAAGTACTCAATAAAATATGGCTGCCTTCCTCAGGCTTTCATGAGAAGTCTGCAGGTTTTCTTCTCTGCCCTTGTCTTGCTCATTGTCCATGGCTGTTTGTCCTTGTTCCAACTCTGCTGTTGATTTACTGTAAGACTTTAGGCAAATCTCATGTTCTCTCTGAGCAAGAAAATGGGGATCCTGTCTGTCCAATATATGCCTCAAGCCTGGTTAGGAGATTAATGCATGTGAAAGTACCATGAAATGTACCAAGCGCCCAGCAAATCTAATATATTAGGCTTAAACCCTATTTGTATCACTCCCGCAAAGAGTATGTCCATAACCCAGAACCTGAGTTAAGAGTAGAGAAGACTGAGTAACTTTAGTGACCTAATTATTGCACAGACTCCCTGGGATGGTTTCACCAGCTCTGTGGTTCTTCCACGGGGGAGATTTGTGCACCAAGGGTGTTTAACTAATCCTTTTAAATAAAATTTAAATAAAATTAAACTGCAGTTACAATGTGAAGTTAGAAAAGCAGAGGGAATTAAATGATTCACAAGTATTTATCAAGTAACCACAGAGACCCTTATAAATACTCATATTATTGTAAAAATGAACATAACCTTTCACTTCCAGGAGTTTGGAGGTAATTCCAAGTTGATAAAAAAGTCAAGACTTTGGGACGCCTGGGTGGCTCAGTCGGTTGGGCTCCTACCTTCAGCTAAGGTCATGACCCCAGGGTCCTGGGATCAAATCCTGCATAGGGCTCCTTGCTCAGCAGGGAGCCTGCTTCTCTCTCTGCCTCTGCCTGCGGCTCTGCCTGCTTGTGCTCTCTCTCCTCTCTCTCTCTCTGACAAATAAATAAATAAATAAATAAAATCTTAAAAAAAAAAAAAAGACAAGGCCACCAGTTATAAGCACACATGCACACAGACAGCCATATTCAGAGACACTGAAGGATCATGCTTATTTTCAGGTTGAAACATAGATTCAAGACCTTGGGAAAATATTCTGCCAAATACCCCAGGGGACAGGGGGATTAAGCTGCGATGGAAATAGAATTCAGTTTCTGTCCTCTACCCCCAAACGTGCTGAGAACAAAAAATGGAGTTGATTCTTCCATGAGATTGTTAAAACTTCTTTGTTTTGTTTTAATGCTGTTATGCCATGAATTCATTGGGAATGGATCCCAGTAGCTCAGGTCCCTTCTGTTGGTTCTCATAAAAATGTGCTTCTCTGGGTGAGCGGGCTGGTGCTTCACTAAAACCAGGTACCTTCCTCTTTGGCTTCCTTCTTTTTCTCATCATTTTTCTTCACATACTTCAGGAAGCTACCTCAGCCCTTGGAGTGCTTATTATGCTGAATGCATACATTAATTTTTGGGGCAAGAATCATGCCCTTGTTCGTTATGACAATGCCAGCAGCAAGTTGGGTAACACTGTAAGCTTTTTGGGTTCTGCCACGTAACACTTGTGGGACGGGTGCCGATTTCCTTGACAGTGACAATATCACCTTCTTTGTAGATTCCCATGTGTGTGGCCCAACGAACAACTCCATGCTTCCTAAAAGACCTTAAGAACATGTAAAGAGTACCTTTCCTCTCTCCATTTGTGTTGGTCATTTTGGCAAATTACTGGAAAATGGTGGTTCTGGGCCCCCCTCCCCAACTTAAAAAAAAAGCAGATACAGTTTTAACTTAGCTCATACAGTGAGATCACATATAATAAAAACTATGCTTGAAAAGTCCTTAGATCGGCCATAAAGTAAATAGCTGTGCCCACACTTCCATGCTTCTCTAAAGACATACCCATGGTGGGGGTGGGGGGTGCCTGGGTGGCTCCATCGTTAAGCGTCTACCTTTGGCTCTGGTCATGATCCCAGGGTCCTGGAATCGAGCGCCGGTCTTGGGCTCCCTGCTCCGCAGGAGGCCTGCTTCTTCCTGTCGCACTCCCCCCCTCTCTTGCTGTGTCTTTCTATATCAAATAAATAAAATCTTAAAAAAAAAAAAAAAAAAAAAAGACATACACATGGGTCGGCCGAGCCAGTTAAAGTGTCTTTAAACACCAGGAGCACACTCACTGTGGAACTCACCTTACAACAGGCACCTGGCAAGTGAGACCACAGGAGCTAAGAGCAGATTCAACTCTCCCGTCTCACTTCCTTTTGGGGAAGAATCAACCCACACTAGCATTTTAAGTCCCAGCTGTCAACTCTAGTGGATCCTATCTGCCTCTTTGCTGAGAGGCAGGTCTGTTTCAAAGGATCCGTTTTCAAAAAATTGACATTATGGATATATAGTCTACAAACAAAGAAATCTATCTTAAGTACACAGTTTGAAGAGTTTGACAAATGTATACCCTCATGGGACCACCACCAAACTAAAAAGATAGAACACGGGGGGCCCACGTGATCTCAGGGGCTCTGTGCTTAGTGTGGAGTCGTTTTGAGATTCTCTCCTTCTGCCCCTCCCCTCACACGTGCACACACTCTCTCTCTCTCTCTCTCAAATAAATAGATTTTTAAAAAATAAAAGGCTAGAACATCGCCATCACCCCAGAAAGCTCTGTTATGACCCATTGCAGTAAATCCCCATTCCTGACACTAGGCAACTATTGATATGCTTCTCTTTTCAAGTATTTTCTAGAATTTCATGTAAATGGAATCATACAGTATTTATTCATCTGTGAAAATGACCCATTGAAACAAGGGTTTAACCCACTCATAGAAATACAATGATTGCTGTAGGTGGTAAAGTCTTTGAATATAACTTAAAGGGAAAAGAAACATTCTCTGATAATTAAGGAGGGCAGTTGTTCTATAAATATGGGGCAAATTACTGATCTTTTAAGATAGGAGAATTGACTGATAATTAAGCTCAGGGGCCCTCAATAAAACCAACTTCAGGGGAAGGATGGTTTGGGATGCAGCTTTGTGGAAGATGGAGGCAGATAAAACCCGTTTAGATGGCTGTGGAGGAAAGAAGGAGGTAAGGTAGAGAACGCCTGGAAATCAGTGTCAAACCTTATTTCCAGTCCTGGTTTTGTCGCTAAGAAGCCACATGACTGAAGACGGTCTTTGAAGCTGTCCCTGAGTTTACAGCTATGAGAACATGGCAGCCCAGAAAGCCAGGAGTGGAGATTGATCTTGCGGAAGAACGTTCATCATGGTAAATGACCTGAAGTGATTTCTGCATACAAAACTACCAAGCGTTGAAGGGCGCCGTGCTGTGGTTGTGTCAGATAGAGACGGAGTGACTGCTGTTGGAGTGGCTGGTGGTAAATGTCCCAGAGCATGCTGGGAGACCTGGTCGCTTATCTACTTTTACCTTTGCATCAGACCGAGGAAGCAAACTCGGACTTTCAAAAAATAAAAGGATCAGCTGTTACGATAACACCCACCAGGTGGTTCAATTCAGTCATTAACCTTTGGTGGTGAGTTTCACAGCCAGCGGCAATGCCAGCCAACACAGGACTCACTATCAGCCTAGAAAGGGAGCTTGCTCGGTCGTTTGAAGAATTGAGACAAGTCATGGAAGTTTCTTATTCTGGCAGTGATTTTGATGTACACCTTATTTTCATTATAACAGACCCAATATCAGTTCAGCAATCTTTAGACCACAAAAATACTTGTATATATGTACTCAAGAAAGGGCCCCTTTCTCCACCTCACACTAAAGAAAGAGCTTTAGATAGATACAGTTTATGGACAGATTGATTGTTATCTTTCTTGTATAGAGCCTTTTCTTAATTTAGTGAGATCTGGGGATGCCACAGAAATGGCTCAGTACATCTCATCTCCTGGGGAGTTAGTCCAGTCACCAAATATGCATGAGATGTCTATTCAGTGGGTCAGAGTCAAAATGGTACTTTGGTCCACTCGGGCTGTGAAGTTCTCCCTATTATATAATAAGCCCAGGACTGCAGAATGAGGCGGACCTATTTTATTGTGAATAATAATGAGGACATATTTTTCTTTATATTATTTCTTTGCATTATTTCATTGCATTATTTCTTTGCATATGAAGAACATAAAATGGCTTAGTAAAAGCAATGAAATCAGTACAATAAAAATAAAAAAAGGAACCACATGACTTTAGGCAATTCGTGTGCCCACTCTAATCCTGTTTTCCACAAGGAAACAGACAACTGTGTAATAAAGGCGTCAGACTACAGATAAAACTTCTGAATAGCTACATTATTAAATTGAAGTTTTGTGAAGGCAGGAACTTTGTCTTTTATTCCAGTGACCCCAACACCTAACAAAATACTAGCACTTGATAAATACTTGTTGAATGAATGAATCATCTACGGTCTCTTCTAGCGCTGATACTCTGCTACCCTGCTTTGAACAGAATCATCTGATACAGTGTTGGTTCCCTAACCCCTGCCAATAGCAACTGGGCCCCAGTCTTGGTCCAAACTGTGTCTTTACTACAAAACCCTTGTACATGTGGAGACTAAAGTTTAATCTTGCCCACCCATTAAAAGTCGTCGAGACCAACACTTCCCATATACTCCAAGTGAGAAATGGCCTCCAGCCTCCGAGGAAAGCCAAAGGTAGGGGACGAAATGGGGAAAGATCTGACCCTCAAATTTGTAGCAACAAATCTCATGGCATATGGCTCTTCTAATGGGGTACACTTAGTAAAAAATGAAGCTGAAAAGTCAGGTGTGAGACCTTCCAGAGTTAAGATGGTTGTAAGCATGGCTTTCTTTGGCTTCACAGATTTTCATTGAACAAGTGCTAGTATTTCACAGTTTGGCGGCTTCTGCCACATGGCAAAAAGCCTTATCCCAAAGGCTGCAAACTCGAATGCCCTCAGGGGCTGCATGAGTACTGGCTGAAGGGTTTGGGACTACGCCAGTGCAGAATGAGAGAAGTAAGTGTGGTGACCCGGACAGGGCACACTCAAGCTTTAAAAAAAATAAAAAATAAAAAAATTCAAATTCATTTTTTAGATGTTGTGCTGTCAAAAATTTTGCTTCCAGGATCAGGCTTCTGGGTTGCCACTTTGCAAAGCAGGGATCACCCCATGACTACACTTATGACGGCAGGAGCCTCTCCATGGCAGCTCTTTGAAAAGCCCTATACCTAGTAGGAGTGGAAGGAACACTTCTGGAAGTTCTAAGTTGTAGTGACAGACTGGGGGTTTATTGGGCCAAACAATGGGATGTGATTTCATCCCTGCTTCTCTCCATCTTGCCTCCCAGGAAAGTGCCTGCTCCAGGGCTTGTTTATTCATTTCCACACTTCCAGCCGGGTCTGGTTGCCTTGAAACAAACCTGACCCCAGTGGGCTCAAAACACTCCAGTTCTCCTCTGTCATGCCTCTCGCTCTCTGTCCTTCCTCCCTCAGCATGACCTTTTCCTCCCAGGGCAGAAGCTGGTTCATTTTATTCCCCCTTTTTTTCATCCACACCATGATTTTTTTTTTTAAAGATTTTATTTATTTACTTGAGAGAGAGACAGTGAGAGAGAGCATGAACGAGGAGAAGGTCAGAGAGAGAAGCAGACTCCCCATGGAGCTGGGAGCCTGATGCGGGACTCGATCCCAGGACTCCAGGATCATGACCTGAGCCGAAGGCAGTCGTCCAACCAACTGAGCCACCCAGGCGTCCCCACACCATGATTTTTGACCCTGGCGTCCCCATGTTCTCTTCTGTAGCATTCTAAGTTCACACTTCTCTTTCTACTCTAAAGACTACCCAGTAGACCTATCACACAAGAGGTATTAATGACTCCAGCTGTTCCTCCTCTAAGAATGTTGAGTTTTGAAGGGGGTATAAGGGCAATACTGAATGCAGTCAATGAAAAAAAACTGATCTTTGGCCAGCTGACCTTCCAGGCGACCCTCAGATCACAGCAGCACTCTCAGCCTGTCAGTGGAATAAAGACAGAGAAGAGCCAGGGGAACTGTGCTGGGAAGCGGGAAGAACAAAGCCGATTTGCCACAAGGTTTAGCAGCTATGGGCTTAGTTTGACATTCCAGGTTTGCTTCTTACTAGAAGATCTGGGGCAAATTACTTAACCTCTCTATGCCTCAGTTTCCCCATCTCTAAGATGGAGATCATAGTGGTAACTACCACATATATTGCTGTGAGAGTTCAAGGAATTAATACATCCAAAGTCCAAGAAAGCTTGGCACATGCTAAGAACTCAATGAACTTTAGCTTTTATTGTCTGCAAAGTGGAACAGCACCTCCTTTACAGATGTGGAGAATTAGATGGTTACCTGCATTAGGAGAGCTAACATAGTACTTAGAACACAGTAAATGCTCAATAAATTCCTATGATTATTACAAGTTATGATAGGCTGAATTATACCATCCTGGTCCTAATCTCTGAAACCTGTGAATGTTATCTTATATGACAAATAAGACTTCATGGGATTTTTTTAAAAAATTTATTTATTTAGAGACAGGGAGAGATTGAGCATGAGCAGGGGTGGAGGAAGGGCAGAGGGAGAGGGAGAAGCAGACTCCCTGGTGAGCAGGGAGCTCAGCGTGGGGTTTGGTCCCAGGCCCCTGGGATCATGACCTGAGCTGAAGGCAGACCCTTAACCAACTGAGCCACCCAGGCACACCTGCAGGACCTTGAAATGGGGAGATTATTTTGGATTATCCAGGTGGGCCCTCAATGTAATCCTGAGCATCCTGTTAAGAACCCAATCCAAAAATGAGGAAATGACTTGAATAGATATTTTTCCAAAGAAGATATTTAAATGGCCCATTAGCATCTTGCTCAATAGCATTGATCATTAGGGAAATCAAATCAAAACTCCTAGAGATACCACCACATGCACACCCATTAGCATGACCACCATCAAAACAATGGAAAGAAACAAGTGTCGGTAAGGATGTGGAAAAATTGAATCTCTTGTACACCATCGGTGAGGATGTAAAATGGTATAGCAGCTGCGGGAAACAGCACAATTGTTCCTCAAAAAATAAAAATAGAATTACCATGTGATCCAGTAATTCCACTTCTGGGTATATACTCAAAAGAATTGAAGGCAGATTCTCAAAGAGATATCTGCACACCCATGTTCACGGCATTATTCACAATAACTAAAACGTGGAAGCAACCCAAGTGTCCATTGACAGAAGAATGGATAAGCAAAACGTGGTATATACATACACAATAGAATATATTCAGCCTTGAAAGAAAGGAAATTTTGATGCATCCTATAACATGGATGAACCTTGAGGACAATATGCTAAGTGAAAGGAGCCAGCCACAGAAGGATAAATACTGTATGGTTCCACTTATCTAAGATAACTAGAGTAATCAAATGCATACAGACAGAAAGTAGAATGGTGGGTGTCTGGGGCTGGGAGAAGGGGTAAATGGGGAGTTAGTAGAGTTTCAGTTTTACAAGATGAAAAGAGAGAGAGATGGTTGGTGATGTTGGGGGCGCAGCGTTAGAAATGTATTTAATACCTCTGAAATCTACTACACTCAAACATGGTCAAGATGGCAAATTACACTGTGTGTATTTTACCACAATAAAAAAAAAAATTGAGGGGGAACAAAAAGGAGGCAGAAGGAGATTAGACCACAGAAGCACGGGCAAGTAGGTGCAGGGAGAGAAGGTGCTGTCCTTCCAGCTTGAGGACGGGGCTGCACGCCAAGGATTGCCTGCAAGCTCCACAGCGGGAAGGGATGAGGACTGCATTATCCCCTGGAGCTTCCAGAAGGCACCAGCCCTACCAGAATCTTGGTCTGAGCCCCATAAGACTCAGTTCAGGCTTCTGGTTTCCAAAAATAATCAGAGAATACATTTCTGTTGTTTCAAGCCACTAAATGTGTAGTTGGTTATGGTAGCTATAGGAGACTGATAGGGAGTGCTCATTTTCCAGGATCTTCAGGGAAGTCGGAGGGTTACAAATTCATAGAGATAAACAGAAATATTAGCACACGTTCTTGGGGGGAAACTCATTCTCATACCTCTCTTGACCATTGCAGGTATCCAGTTAAACTTTCTTTCTTTCTATTTATTTATTTATTTGATTGAGAGAGAGCCCAAGCAGGAGGGAGAGCGAGAAGTAGACTCCCTGCAAACCAGGGAGCCCGATGTGGGGCTCGATCCCAGGACTCTGGGATCATGACCAGAGCCGAAGGCAGACGCTTCACTGACTGAGCCATCCAGGCACCCCCAGTTAAATTTTCTTTTGCCCTGGGTTTGAAAGGAGGGAAAGGAGCCAATACTCCTAATCTATTTGTAGCACTGTGAGAGCCAACAGCCAAAATGGTCATTTTTGCAGTAAAAACAAAAACAAAAACACCACGAAAACAATGGAGTTTGTTATTTCTTCTTTAAATGCATCAGCAGGGCCTGTGGAGAAGGTCTGGAAAATGACAGCTGAGATTAGCTCCCCACCTCCCCACCAAGACCTTGAGTGGCTGTCAGCTCTGCAGGGAACAGCAGCAAACCCTCACGCAAATGGCCTATAAAAAAGGCCTTGTCAGAGGCACCTTGACCTGCCAGGGCTTCTCTGGTACTCGGATTCCCAGCGGCCCTCCCAGGGTTACGCTCCCTCGCATGATGTATTTCCCCTGCCTTTTTTAGAGCTGCATTATGCTTGCTCCAGGAAACAGCCTCTTCCTTCTCATAAACACAGCCTTGGGTTCCTGACCAAGCACGCTGCCACTCCACAGCTCCTCGCTCATCCATCACACTTTGCTGTCACCCTGGCCGCGATTGTGGAGAACTGGTCTAATTCCAGAGGTGAACCCAGGGTGGGGAGAAGGAAGGGGAAAGCCCTGGGAGCAGCTGAGGGTCACACACACCCCCGTTCCAGCCTGCTGATGAATTCCCTGGAAGCTGACTCGCCGGCACAGTGAGCAAGCCTTTCCGATGACCCAGTGGGTCTGATGGAAAGTTCTTGATAAGGTCACTACCAGAGCTGGGCTTGGCATCTCTACTCCCTTGGCTGAGTGTGCAGTACCCAGGGACAGGATAGAACAGAGACCTTATGGAGACACTGGGAGACCTAGTGAAAAGCCCTGGCTCCTTGTAAGCGAGATAGGTATGGCTAAGAGGGGGATTTGAAGGGTCAACGTGACCAACCCCCCAAATATATGCTCCGCTGTCTCTGGCGGTGCACCCGGAGTTCCCACCAATGGCTTCGGAAGAGCTTACCTTGACTGAGTGTTTACTATGTGCCGGACACTATTCTCAGTGCCTCATTCAGTGTTCACCACCACCCCGTCTAGTAGGTACCCTTTTTATCTCAGTTTACAGATGAGGAAATTATGGCTCAGGAATGTTAAGTTGCCAAAGGTCACAGAGCTGGTAAGTCGTGGAGCTGAGATTCAAACTCGGTAGTAGCCCGGTGTCCACCTTCCAACATTATGCTATCCTGCTTTTCAGGAGCAGCTGAACATGGAAGTGAGGACTTCTCCCCCACCGTGGGTTCACCTCTGGAGTTGGGCCAGTTCTCCGAAATCACAGCCAAGGGCATTGAGGGCACCTTCTAGGCTGCTGAAAATGTTCTATATCAGCATGTCGATAGTGGCTACTCAGGCACATACTGCATCATAGCTCTGAAGCCACACACTTAAGTATGTACACTACACCTTATTTAAACACACACACACACACATTCTCTCTTTCCCTACCCCCTTGATCTCTCTCTCATTATTACCAGGACTATGGTAATATGAGTATTTTAAAGCACAAAAGCTACAAAGGACATAGGGTGGTAGATGGCAAAAAGCCTTATTTTATAACCCCTTACTGGTATTTTTGTTTAGAAAGGAGGTAGTTTAAATGAACACCAACAGCAGATTGGAATGTAATAAGTACTTGCTAGAGATCAGAAGCTGGGACTTGGCGGTGCAGGGAGACAGAAAGGAGTATCCCATTACTTTGTCCTGGTTTGAGCCAATGACCCCTTCTGCTCCCAGAGGAGCATAAGGGGGTGGAATGATATATGTTTATTTTATCCATACTTCATCCCATTCACAATCCTTCAAACTGGCGTTTACTTTCCCTAAGCCACTCAATTCAGTAACATACTGTCAGCTCTCAACACATCCAATAGCCCTTTCTCAGTTCTCATCCTCCCTGACTGTCCTGTAACCTCTGTCTGTTGATAAGCCCTGCCTTCCTCTGTGGGACTCTTCATCAGACTGCGGTGACATTACACCATCCTCCTATCATTCTCTTCACTGATGCTTCTTCTCTGTCTTCATGTGTTCTTGCTTTTCTCCTTCTTTCTCCCGATGACCCTATATACAGCTTCATCCTTGACCCACCCCACTTCCCTCTCTCCACTGTCTCCATCCATTTCCTGCCATGGCCTCTACCTACCATTGCCTCTGCTTCAGGGACTCCTAACTCTACACCTTTGTTTCCTTTTCTGAGCTGCAACCCTGAATCTCCAAATAACCACTTGACAACTTTATCTAGATGTTTTCCAAAGGCAGTATGTCAAAGTCCATGGTTACTGTCATCCTTCCTCCAAAACCAGCTCCAAGCACAAATTCTTCCTTTCATCCAACCTCAAACCTTGGCATTTTATCAGATTCCTCTTCCTCTTCCCCAACATCCAGCAAATTCCCAAATCCATTTAGCTCTCTCTTTGCAAAATCTCCCCAAAAGGCTTCCTCCCCCAAGAAAGACCCTCATGCATTTGCCTCCCATTCCAGATGAAGCAGGCAGAGGCTGGTCTTTGGAAAGATGGTTCTTTCAAAAAAAAAAATACATATATATATAGATAGATAGATAGATAGATATCTTCTAAAGCCCAGAAGCCCACACCACCACTTCATTACTGTTTATAAAGCATCACTCCCTCCTATGGTCCTTTTTTAAGATACAAAACTCCTGGGATGAAGGTCATTTGGTTTTGAAGTAAGAAGATGAGTTAGAATTCCTATTCTTTAGTGTGTAAGCTTAGAGCAAGTTCTTTTTTTTTTTTTTAAGATTTTATGTATTTATTTGACAGGCAGAGATCACAAGTAGGCAGAGAGGCAGGCAGAGAGAGAGGAAGAAGCAGGATCCCTGCTGAGCAGAGAGCCCGATGCAGGGCTCAATCCCAGGACCCTGGGATCATGACCTGAGCTGAAGGCAGAGGCTTTAACCCACTGAACCACCCAGGCGCCCCTATAGCAAGTTCTTAACTTCATGGAACCTTGGTTTTGTGGTCTGTGAAGTTTAGATATTAAGGTCTTCCTTAGCTACCTTAGAGCTAATGGTGCCTTAAGAAAAAAATTTTAATTTAAATTTTAGGGGCACCTACGTGGTTCAGTCAGTTAAGTAGCTGCCTTTGGCTCAAGTCATGATCCTGAAGTCCCAGAATCAAGCCTCACATCGGTTCTCTCCATAGTTTGGTTATTGTTGATAAACGCGGCTATAAACATCGGGGTGCATGTACCCCTTTGAATCTGTATTTTTGTATCCTTTGGGTAAATACTTAGTAATGGAATTGCTGGATAGTAGGGGACTTCTGTTTTTGACTTTTTGAGGAACTCCCAAACTGTTCTCCAGAATAGCTGCACCAGTTTGCATTCCCACCAACAGTACAGGAGGGTTCCCCTTTCTCTGCATCCTTGCCAACACCTGTTGTTTCTTGTGTTGTTAATTTTAGCCATTCTGACAGGTTTGAGATGGTACCTCATCATGGTTTTGATTTGTATTTCCCTGATGATGAGTGATGTTGAGCATCTGTTAATGTGTCTCTTAGCCATCTGGATGTCTTCTTTGGAAACTCTATTCATGTCTTCTTCCCATTTCTTAACTGGGTTATTTGTTTTTTGCATGTTGAGTTTGATAAGTTGTTTTTTTTTAAGATTTTAGTTATTTATTTGACAGAGATAGAGGGATCACAAGTAGGCAGAGAGGCAAGCGGGGGTGGGGGGAGCAGGCTCCTCCCTGAGCAGAGAGCCCAATGCGGGACTTGATCCCAGGACCCTGAGATCATGACATGAACTGAAGGCAGAGGCTTAACCCACTGAGCCACCCAGGCACCCCTGATAAATTCTTTAGAGATTTTGGATACTGACCCTTCATCAGATATGTCATTTGCAAATATCTTCTCTCATTCCATAGGCTGCCTTTTAGTTTTGTTGACTGTTTCCTTCACTGTGCAGAAGTTGTTGTTTTTTTTTTAATCTTGTTGAAGTCCTAATAGTTAATTTTTACTTTTGTTTCTCTTGCCTACAGTGACATGTCTAGTAAGAAGTTGCTGTGGCCTAGGTCAAAGAGGTTTCTGACCATGTTCTCCTCTAGGATTTTGATGGATTCCTATCTCACATTTAGGTTTTTCATCCATTTTGAGCCTATTTTTGAGGATGTTGTAAAGAAGTGGTCCAGTTTTATTCTTTTGTGTGTTGCTGTCCGGTTTTGTTTTTGTTGAAGAGACCGTCTTTATTCCATTGGACATTTTTTCCTGTTTTGTCAAAGATTCATTGGCCATAGAGTTGTGGGTCCATTCCTGGGTTCTCTTTCTGTTCTCACTGATCTGCATGTCAGTTTTTGTGCCAGCACCATACTGTCTTAATGACAACAGCTTTGTAACAGAGCTTGAAAAAGAAAAAAAAAATTTAAAAATTTACATGCTCTTCAATACCTGTTGTGTTTTCTTTTCACATTCCCAGCAACTTTGTATGAATGGTTTTGTTGGGTCCCTAGAAAAAGGACAAAGGTGCTGGGTACCTCAGGACAAAGAGCTTGCTTGGATCTACGTTTTGCCTTAGGGAAGCCCTATAATTCTATCATATGTAAGATAGATAGTATCACACATGTTCATCATATGTTATTAATTGCAAAAAGTGAGTTAAGAAGCAATGTGTATAATATGTTACTATATTTATTTTTAAAAAAGAAGAAGAAAAGGAATATAAACTATAGCACTAGCAGTAAATTCCCCCAAGATTATAAACTGGTTGTAGCTGGGTGGGATTATGGTTATTTTCTTTTAAATTCTTATTTTGTTATTCTATATTTTTAAAATTTTATTTAGCAATCATTTACTTTTTGCCTAATTGCATTGTGGAAAATGTTATTTAAGAATAAACAAATATGGGGCACCTGAGTGGCTCAGTGGGTTAAAGCCTCTGCCTTCGGCTCAGGTCATAATCTTGGGGTCCTGGGATTGAGCCCCGCATCAGGCTCTCTGCTCAGCAGGGAGCATGCTTCCCCCCGCTCTCTGCATAGTCCGTTAAGCATCTGATTCTTGGTTTCCACGCAGATAGTGATCTCAGGGTCCTAGGATGGAGTTCAAGTCGGTCTCCATGATCAGCACAGAGTCTGCTTGAATTCCTCAGAAAGTTGAGCAAAAAGTCAAGGAGATTTGAGAAAGGAATGAAAAGAAAAATTAAATAGAGGATCAATCCGAAAGATCCAATATCCAAATAATAGAAGGGGGGGAGGGAAGTCCAGAGAAGATAATAATTAGTAAAATAATCCAAGAAAATTTCCAAAACTAATTGATATACTTAAGGGATCCTCCAGCTGCCTAGCACAATGAATGAAGACAGACCCACTTTAGGCACGTTATTGTGGAATTTCACAAGATGGGTGAAAAGAAAAGTTTGTCCAAGGTTCCAGAGAGAAAATACAGGTGATTAGGGAGAGGTAGAACTTCTCAACACTAACAAGGAAGCTAGCAGACAATGAAGCATTGTTTTCCAAATGCTGAAGAAAACTTACCTTCCAAAAAGAATTCTAGATTCAGATAAACAATTGATCAAATATGAATGTAAAATTCACTTTAAGATATCAAGGTATTGTTGACTTCCTTCCTTGTCTCCTTCTTCTTACAAAAACTCTTGGAAATAGCGTTCTTAGAAACCATGAGGAGAATATGGGATACCAGGAAACCAGGAAGCCAACCTAGGAGAGAGGTAAATGGAATCTCTAAGACAGTGATAGAGATCCCAGGAGAACAGATTTCTCCCACTGAAGAGGACAGCCAGTTCCAGCCGGACCAATAAGATCCAAGGACCAGATGCTCTTAGCACTGTCATCCCCAGGATTTCTTCTGCCATTATATCATCTTTTTAACCTAAGGACAGAGTACCCAGGTAAGCCTGGTCAAGATTCTGAAATGGTCAAGTGTGGATGAAATTCCAATTCTCCCTTCCATGCTACTTCTAGGGCCAACTGAAGACATTCGTTTCACCCTCTTGGAAGTCTTCTAGAAGCCAGAGCATTAGAGAGAAACTGTAGGTGCTTAGAAGAAAAACAGACAAAGCATGTTTATCTACTGGACATCCTGTCTATATCCCATACTACAGCGCTAAGATTCCCTGGCTCCAGAGCCCATAGACTTCAGGACATGTTTATGGTCTTGTCCACTGACTTCTCCTAGGTGGTTCAGCTAATCTCTTAAGAAAGCTACAGGAGGATCATGACCTAGAGACTGACCACCTTCCCTCCTGGGAACCTTCGTAATAGTGGCAACACTGTCCTTTTCTCACACAGCTAGATTTGCTGGACACTCTGTTTCTTCCCCAGAGGAAGCAATATTATGTTTAGGGATGCACACATAGGTTGAAAAAAAATCTAAGGAAATAGTTAACACTAGTGGGGGGAAAAGGAAGGCATACAAATTGGGGAAGAGCACATAGGAGATTTTTAAGTACCAATAATGGTTCTGTTTTTGTTTTTGTTTTTGTTTTTTACCTAGGTGGAGAGTGCATAAGTGTTTATATTATTGTGGTTATTAATAAACATATGTGTTTTACACCCTCCTTTCTGGGTACTTAGTACACACACACACACACACACACACTCACACACACAAATAACTACACAGAGGGGGTAATGTCCATAATCCCAATACCTAGATTTAATGAGTGTTAAACTTAGTATGTCCTATCATCTATTTTCTGTGCATTTTTCATCATTGAGATCATATGGTACATATTTTCAATACATGCTTTTCTTGGGAGGCTGTATTACATAAGCATCTTATTTTTTTTAAGGATTTTATTTATTTATTTGACAGACATGAGATCACAAGTAGGCAGAGAGGCAGGCAGAGAGAGAGGAGGAAGCAGGCTCCCTGCTGAATAGAGAGTCCCATGTGGGGCTCGATCCCAGGACCCTGAGATCATGACCTGAGCTGAAGGCAGAGGCTTTAACCCACTGAGCCACCCAGGCGCCCCAGCATCTTATGTTTTTAAATGCTTTGCATCTTATCATTTTAGGGATCACTGTAATAGTGTATTGAGACTCTTCCTGGTTTCAAAAACCATAGCTCTTGGGAATGACACGCTCTGAATCTTTGTACTAGTGGAAGCTTGTTTCCTGAAAGTTTGTACCCTGAAAACGCTTGTAGGATAATCCAGACTGTCTTCCCGCCACCCAATCACCTCGTCAAAACACACCCTTCTTCAAGGCCCTGCTCAGATCTCTCCACCTCCAGGAAGCCTCACCACCATCCAGGGAAACCTCTTTCTTTAACCTTCCAGGCTGTTCTCTCTTCTGCCTCTTTTTATAACTATTTGTGTTCATTTCCTTTCTCCCCTTGTACACTATAAATTCTTGGGACAGAGACCCCTCTCCAGGGGGCCTGGAAAATACTAAGTACTCCATAAATAATCAGTGAATAATTGAAAGACTATTTTTTATTCTTTGCTTTACTATCCTGCATTACCAATAGTGTTTGTCTATATAATTAAGTCACTTACGGGCTTTCACCCAAATTGAAGGTTCTCAGATGGAAACGCATTCTGTTTATGCGTAATTGCCACATTCAGAAATTGGGAACATGACTACCCCTGCTGTCTCTAAATTAGATTTGGTAGTTGCTTTGAGGGTTGGATTAAGGAATGTTCAAGCTCTGAAGATAACAATTTGTGTTTATTGAAGGCCTAGTGTGCAACAAACACCAGCCTAAGCGGTTCGTATACATCTGTGACTTAATTCTCACAGAAGCGCCACGAGATCGTAGCTATTTCATGTCCTCATTCTACACCTGAAGAAACGGAGCCACTTGTGCAGGGTCGACTAGGTTGTACATGGGGGAATTAGGACTGAACCCAGACCTACCTGCATCTCATACTCCTCACTTCTAGGCAAAACTGGCTCCTCAGAAATAAAGGTATTATAAGATCTAAATCCTGATCTCCAACTCTCAATTCCTTATTGCAAAATGAGATCTCTATCAAATGGCTAACACATGTGAATATACATTTATATCGATAGGTACATAAGAATGGCAGGTAATGTTTAAGAGAGCTATAAGATGGTTGGGGCGCCTGGGTGGCTCAGTGGGTTAAGCCGCTGCCTTCAGCTCAGGTCATGATCTCAGGGTCCTGGGATCGAGTCCCGCATCGGGCTCTCTGCTCAGTGGGGAGCCTGCTTCCTCCTCTCTCTGTCTGCCTCTCTGCCTACTTGTGATCTCTCTCTGTCAAATAAATAAATAAAATCTTTAAAAAAAAAAAAAGAGAGCTATAAGATGGAAATCTGTTATTTTACCAACTAACAAATATTACTGTTTTGGAAGACTCTTCTCCAGCCCTTTTCCATATATATACCTTTAAAGGGGTGTGTATCCTCAGACAATTGCATATGTGCTTTAAAAAAAAAAAAGATTTTTTTATTTATTTGCGGGGGCAGAGGGAGAGGGAAAGAGAAACCAAGGAAAACTCTGCACTGGGCATGAAGGAGCCCTGTAAGGGGCATGGTCTCATGACCCTGAGATCACGACCTGAGCCAAAACTAAGAGTCCGACGCTCAACCGCCTGCACCACGCAGGCGCCCAAGCTATGTATGTGCTTTTAAGCAGCGGTGTCTGTTTAGTGGTAAAGACCAGAGTGGCACCAAAGACAAACATCAGCTCTCCTGCAGCTTTGCCTGGGGCTCATCTTGCATCGGATGGAAACCTGGAAACAGGACACAGATAAGTGTAATTAACAGGAAGTTGATTTCCAGCATGTTCAAGGAGAGCCAGCATGTAGCACAGAACTCCTGGTGGGAAGAGATGGCAGAGTATATGTTACTTCTCTAGCTGGTGAATGTGTAGGCAAAAATGTAATTTACTAAGAAATGTTGAACCTCAGCTGCAGTCTTAATTCTTTAAAAATTTTGCTTTATTTGAATAGAGTTGTCATGTAATGTTACATTAGTTTCAGGTGTACAACATACTGATTCAACTTCTCTACATGTATGCTATACTCACAACAAGTGTTACCATACAACACTATTTCAATACCATGGACTATATTCCCTTTGCCATGCCTTTTATTTCCATGACTTACTCATTTCCATACCTGGACACCTGTATCTCCCACTCCTCACTCATTTTGCTCTACCCTACTCTCCTCCCTTCTGACAACCCTCAGTTTGTTCTCTGTAATTATAGGTCTGATTCTGGGTTTTGTATGTTTTGTTTTTTTTTTACGTTCCACACATGAGTGAAGCCACACAGGATTTGTTTTTCTTGGTATGACTTATTTCACACAGTGAAATAAGTGATTTATTTCACTATAGATCCATCCATAGCGTCACAGATGGCAAAGTTTCATCCTTTAATATGGCTGCATAATATTCCTATGTAAATGTGTGTGTGTGTGTGTGTGTGTGTGTGACATCTTTTTAAGTTTATTTAGTCTTCCAATGGATACTTGGGTTGCTTCCATATCTTGACTATTGTAAATATTGCTGCAAGAAACATAGGGATGCATATATCTGTTCAAATCAGTGTTTTTGTTTTCTTGGAGTAAATACCCAGTAGTGGAATTACTGAATCATATGATATTTCTATTTTTAATTTTTTGAGGAACCTCCATACTATTTTCTACAGTGGCTGTACCAATTTATATTCCCACAAACAGTGTACAAGTGTTCTTTTTTCTCCACATCCTCACCAACACTTGTTATTTCTCGTCTTTTTGATGCATTCTTAATTCTTAATTGTTTAGTTACTGGAAGTCCATTTTTCTGGGAAAGACACCAAGCAAACTTTTGTTGTCCCCCTCTTTCTCCCCACTCCCCCTCCTCTCTCTCTTCTCCCCTCTGCTTCTCTCTCTCTCCCTCTGGTAGGCAGACTAATGGGTTCTAAAAATGCTCATACCCGAATCCCTGGAACCTGTGAATATGTTACGCTACATGACAAATTTGCACTGTGATTAAGGATATACACCTTGATACAGAGAGATTATCCTGGATTATCCAGATGAACCCAACCTAATCACATGAATCCTTAATAGGAGAGAAACCTTGCCAACAGTGGTCAGAGTGAGACTTGACTACAGAAGAAGGGTCAGAGAGAGAACCAATGAAGTGGCAGCTGAGAAGGTCATAACCTGTTATTGGGGTTTCAAAGATAGAGGAACGGGGCTATAAGCCAAGAAATGGAGGCAGCCTCTAGAATCTGGAAAAGGCAAGGAGATAGATTTTCCCCTAGATCCTCTAGAAAGGCTAACACTGCTTTTAACCCAGTGAGACTCATGTAAAATTTCTAATCCATAGAAATGTAAGATAATAGTTATGCTGTTTCAAATCATTACGTTTGTGGTAAATTGTTACAGAAGAAGTAGAAAACCAATTCTATTTTTTCCCCTGCCCTCTCTCCCTCTTTCTCTTTCCTCCTTCTCCCTGTTAATTGTGTCCTTATTTTTTTTAAAGATTGTATTTATTTGACAGACAGAGATCACAAGTAGGCAGAGACAGAGGGAGAAACAGGCTCCCCACTGAGCAGGGAGCCCGATGTGGGGCTCAATCCCAGGACCCTGAGATCATGACCTGAGCCGATGGCAGAGGCTTAACCCACTGAGCCACCCATGCACCCCTAACTGTGTCCTTATCGACTAATGTGTATAAATATGCTTGATTCTCCAGTCCTTTGTATATCCTTGAATTCCTCAATGACTACCTTCCCAGGGACAGTCACTGCAGTAATTTCCCTGCACTTCAACCTCCAGATTCTCAAGCCCACTTATCTCAAAAAGAAAATCAGTAAAGAAACAGCAACAGCAGGTGTTACTCTCTGCACTGGCTAATGGGACTGATGACAGAAATCTTGTCTGTCTTATTTCTTGCTGAATCCCCAACACCTAGAACAGTGTTTAGTACACAGTAGTAACTCAATAAACATTTCTTGCTTTATTACTTGATTGATGAATTTAATTTAGAAACTTGTATCTTAGGGCATGTATTGCATGGAGCCCTGGGTGTGGTGCATAAACAATGAATCTTGGAACACTGAAAAAATAAAACACAATAAAATAAAAAAGAAACTTACATCTTTTCCCCAAGCCATGTGCTGGAGCCATGTGCTACTATTGACTCTCTGAGTGTCATTATGACCCTGCCTTCCTCCAAGGAGAAGGGGGCATTCAATGGGTCCATTGGGGTGGAAATGAGTTTGGAACTGACCCAGAAGTAGCTCCACTCTGTCAATGAGGACTTTGTGTTAAGTATAACGGACACTGTACTGATTGCTTCTACTATTTGCAGCACTCTGTGCTATGGTCTAAGGACACAAAGATAAATAGGACACAGTCATGGCTGTCTTAACATTGACATCCTAGAAATGGGTGTTGACTGCTTTACAATATCATGGACACTTTTTTTTTTAAAGATTTTATTTTTAAGTAATCTCTACACCCAACTTAGGGCTTGAACTCACAACCCTGAAATCAAGCAAGAGTCACGTGCTCCACTAACTGAGTCAGCCAGGCAGCCCTGATGGAGACTCTTTCACACACAATGATCTTATTTAAATCTTAGAGCAATGATCCAGAGAAATTGGTATCATTATTCTCATTGATAGGTGAGAAAACCAAGCTTGCCTGCAAAGTTAAAGAACATCTACAAATGGCAAGTAAGTGGTATACACCAGACTTGAATCCAGGTCCTTCTGGCTCCAAAAGCATGTAATAAACTATTCACACTGTAGGATGGCTTACGTTTTACAAAGCACCTTTGCCTTACATTATCTTACTGCTTCCCACACGTTTATGAGATGGGGCGCCTGGGTGGCTCAGTGGGTTAAGCCTCTGCCTTCAGCTCAGGTCATGATCTCAGGGTCCTGGAATTGAGTCCCTCATCGGGCTCTCTGCTCAGTGGGGATCCTGCTTCCCCCCTTCTCTCTGCCTACTTGTGATCTCTTTCTCTGTGTAAAGTAAAATAAAAATAATTTTTAAAAATATGGGGGAAAAGTTTATGAAATAGGCATTACTATACTCATTTTACCAGGGAAAACGCAAATTCAGCTTACTTGCCCAAATCAGAAAGTTCCTAAGTGACAGAAACAGAACTGAACCCAAATCGTCTGACTCTAGATCCTGTTCCTTCTCCACCTTTCCGTCTTTGTATTAATCTCTAAATTCTGCACACAGACCCACCTGCTATCTATGCGGTTGTGATATGAGACCCTGATGAAGACACGTGTGAGAAGACAGAGGGAGGCAAACGGTACTGTTAAAGTTGAAGCTTACGCCAGGTGAAGACTGGTTTGTTAGAGTTGTGTTTACTCTTGCGCTCTCTGTCATAATCACTTGTTTGATCTGGAGCCAACAGTGTCGTAACTCTTCTTGAGTGTCATGTGGGGCATATCTTGCACATTTCTTACATTTGGAACAAGCCCCACTTTGTTCAACATTTTGACGTTATAATGATGCTCATCAAACCTCAGGGTCTAACTAGTCACCTTTTACAATAGAAAAGACAGGTCCCTGACTAATCATGATGCTGCAAGCTCTTCTTCCCTTCCAGTAAGTCCTCTTTGGCCTCCGGGGATCGCGCAAACATCAAATCAGATTTGGGTCAAGAAAGATTTGATGCTTATCACAGTTACTTAAGATTGGTGGGGATAAGAGCAGGTGTCTATGAAAATCTCTTAAGGGTGGTGATCAATCTTTTTACTCATGTATGTATCTTTTCTAGTATCTAGGACAAGGCCTGGTCCGTAGCGTCCACTGAGTGAGTGAAGGAATGAAAACTCCAAAAATACCAACAGGGAAGACTCTGTAAAAGAGCTCAGAACACAGGAGCACTGAAAGCACAAAGGAAGCCAGTGCAGAGAGCTGATGGAGGAGATTATTAAGGACCACAGGGATGCAGCTTGCCACTGACCATGAACTAACCACCAGCAAGTGTGAAGACTAAACTTGACATTTCATATAGTGGACTCTGCAGATCTACCTCCACCACTAGAAATGTGGCCTTTGGCAAGTTTCTATTCTAATGTGTAAAATACAGGATCAAGGTGGGGATGGGGAACAGTTAATATCCAACATTTTCCCAGAGCTTCTCCCAGCACATTGGAACCCTTCACCAAAAGGTCCTACTCCAGCCTCTTTCTCTGGTGGTCTCCCAGGCCCCAGCTTGCTGTGCCCACCATGTTGGTGTGTACCACTTCAAAGTCATCTCCATGGTAGAGCTTCTGCCCAGAATCCCCACTGTGCCACCCCACCTCTCAGCTCTCCAAAGGGACCTTCCTTCCTTTCATCATCTAAGCAGCCAGCCAAAGTGCTGATGTTCATCAGTGAAGTCCTGACATACGTTGCAAGAAAATAATCCTTTGATTATTAAGTTTAAAATGCACTTTTCTGGGTCTTACCTAAATCTCAGAAGGGGACTGAGAATCTTCTAACATCCCCCAGAAGATTCTGTTGTAGGTGAGCCAAAGGCCACTTCTTGAGATGACATGGTCTGGATTTTGACTCTAGACAAGTGGTTCTTTTTTTTTTTTTTTTTAAGATTTATTTATTTATTTATTTATTTATTTATTTATTTATTGACAGACAGAGATCACAAGTAGGCAGAGAGGCAGGCAGAGAGAGAGAAGGGGGAAGCAGGCTCCCCGCAGAGCAGAGAGCCCAATGTGGGGCTTGATCCCAGGACCCTGAGATCATGACCTGTGCCGAAGGCAGAGGCTTAACCCCCAAGCCACCCAGGCACCCCTAGACAAGTGGTTCTTAACCTGGCAGATTATGGATTCCTAAGAGACCTGAGGATAGAACTCAGGGGATCCATGAACTTGGAAGTGGAAAAATACATCTTTATTTTTTATTAGTTCCAGCTGTGACTTAGCATTTCCTTTAGTTTTGAATGTAGATAACACACTCAGTAGTATTCGTAGTACCTGTGACTTTGAAACCAATAGAAATCCTTCATATTGTCACAGCATGTTCCTGCTGCTGCAGACACCTTGAATTCCATTTATATTCATCACTACTTTTAATTATGATTGTTGTTAGACTTGCCACTAGCTTCTGTTATTTAATCAATTAATAAAGCAGCACATATATTACTATAACACTATTTAAAAAAAAAAAACATTTTGATAACTGGGGCCCCTGGGTGGCATAGTCTCTTGAGCATCTGACTCTTGGTTCTGGCTCTGGCCGTGATCTTGGGAACATGAGATGGAGCTCTGGGCTGAGTCTCCAGGCGGAGTCTGCTTGAGACTCTCTCTCTCCCTTTGGCATTCCCCACAGTTCTCTCTTTCTCTCTCACTCTCTCTAAAATAAATAAATATATCTTCTTTAAAAAAGATTTTGACAGGAGGCGCCTGGGTGGCTCAGTGGGTTAAAGCGTCTGCCTTCGGCTCAGGTCATGGTCTCAGGGTCCTGGGATGGAGCCCTGCCTGCATCCATCGCTCTCTGCTCAGCAGGGAGCCTGCTTCCGCCTCTTCCTCTATCTGCCTCTCTGCCTACGTGTGATCTCTGTCTCTGTCAAATAAATACAATCTTTTTTTAAAAGATCTTTAAAAAAATATTTTGATAACTGTACCTTAATATCATCATGTGTATTTTATTTTAAGCATTTAAAATATTATTCAGGGGGCGCCTGGGTAGCTCAGTGGGTTAAAGCCTCTGCCTTCAGCTCAGGTCATGATCCTAGAGTCCTGGGATTGAGCCCCGCATCGGGCTCTCTGCTCTGCAGGGAGACTGCTTCCTCCTCTCTCTCTTCCTACTTGTGTCTGTCAAAAAAAATAAATAAAATTTAAAAAAATAAAATAATATTCAGGAAGGGGGGCGTCTACAGGCTCCACCAGACCAACTTTTGTCAAAGTTGTCAAAGGGGTCCTTGGCATAGGAAAAAAAAATGGTTAAAAGACCCTGCTTTAGATAGAGCCAGTCACACTAAGGGACCAAAACCAATTTCTGTCACCCTTCTGCTCCCTGCTTTTTCTCTATTGCCCCTTCCCAAAATCCAACTCATTAGCCAGGTGGAGGACCTCATAAGAATTACTGAATTCTCAGGGTTAAAGAAGGAGCTGCCTCCCCTTAGGGACTACATCCTGAAAGTGACCTTGGCAAAGCTTAGGGGAGTCTGGGTTCTACTGAAGCTTCCCTTGGCCTGGATAATTTGTTTATCTCTTGGTTTTCTCAATCAATCAGAGCCACTTTTCCTAGTTCAAAATCCTCTGTTTTGTCAGTATAAATATTGATTTGAGAGGGTAAGAAAACCACTGTAGATGAACAGAAACTTCCCAGAACAGGTCATGAGATACTCATCAGAAAGAGAAATTCAAGCAGAGAAGGACCGTCTCCTGTGCTGTGTGCCAGCACCATCAACCTGACTTGATTTCATATGCTGGCTGGCCCAAAAATAAATAAGGAGGGTATTTCCTTTTGGAAAGAGAAGCAAAAACAAGACCATGCAAGCTGGCAAAATGAGTGCCCTTGGTCACAGGCTGTTTGGGCAGTGCCCACAACTGTAACTGTGCTGTGTTTTATAGACATCTAAGTAGCTGCTGAAAGCACTATCCAGTTTACAAATGAGAAAGGAGCCTGAAACACAAGTATTCTGGCCCCTGGCTCTGTCTATGCTGGTTGCTCTCTAAGAGCTGCGGGGGACCTGCAGAGTTTATCTGTACCTCCACTGCCAGAAAGGAATCAGCATTCCTGGGGTTGTGGCTTAAAGAAAATTAACGACTGGGCGCGTCCTGGGGACTCCCTACCCTTGAAATCCTAACACCCAGGGCGGGATTTCTAGGTTGGGGGAATGCCCTATCTCCTGGCCTTGGTCAAGACTGGGATTTCTTAGAAGGTTGGGGGGCCAATCGGTGGCCATAAATCTTGGAAAACCTTCGCGATTTTACAAGGGAGTTTGCGGGGGCTGTTCTTCTCCCTCTCGCTGGCTATTTACAACGCCAAAATCTCCGTGTTAATGGACCTGGGATAATGGTGTTTACTTTACCGCGATAAAGCGCTCGGCTCCCTGGGGGAGCGGCTGTAAAATGTCCTGGAGGTAGAGGGGAAGGGGGGCGCCATAAAAGCGGGCGCTGGAAGGGGCGAGGCACCGGCTTCTCTTCCAGGCGGGCTCTGCCCCTGCACCCGCTAGGCCCGCCTGAGCAGCCCGGGCCTCGCGGATGAGGAAGGTTCCCACATAAATCACCAGCGCCAGAGTCTCGGGAAAAGGCGCATTTTTCATTGCTGGCTGCAGGGCAACTCCCGACAGGGAACGAGAAACAGAAGTTCTCTTTAGATAAACCGTTTACCGGAGTAAGCGCCCTGGCAGCTCGGCCCACAGAACACAGGGCACCGTTGGGTCCTGGCGCTGCGCACCCGCCAGCGGACTACCTTGCATAGGCCCCCAAGAAAACCCAGATCCTCCAAGGGCTGGCCGCATGTCTTCCCAGCGGGGGAGAGAACATGAGAGCCAAGAAGGAAGGAAAAGGAGAACTTGGGGGGCTGGGGAGACTGGAGAAGTGATGCACCCGAAGACCTGAGAGGTTCAACTGCGCATTTACCAGCTATGTGATCTTGAGCAAATGACTTTACTTCTCCGCAGTCTGGAATCTTGCGTTATACAACGGATATAAGAAGTACTACCTTCCTAGTTTATGTCCAGAATTAAGAAAATATATCAAAAGCGACTTGTATAACCTGTAAAACCAAAATGGTTAAAGGTCCATGAGTGAGCCTGGGGGGTTCCGAGAAGCCCCTGGAATTGTTGACAGAGGGCTGCGTATGGCCATGCGCATTCTTCTGAGAAGGGGATCCACAGCTTACATCAGGTCCCAAACAGGTGCTCCAACCCCAAAAGGCGAAGAACTAGTTCACCAGTCCTGGCGTGTACCGCACGTTAGGGTTCTAGTTCCGCGCTGGCTGTGAGCCCTTGCCCAAATTACCTGAACCTCTTGTTTCCTCCTCTGTAAAATGGGATAACAGTTCCTAGGATCGTCGGGAGGATACAAATGCTTGGCATGGTGTCTGGCACATAGTAAATGCTGATTAAATGTTAGATATTTTTACCCATCCACACTGGCCCTGTAGTAAAGACGTTTGTCTCTGAAGCCTGGAATCCCCGGCCTACTCGGTTCAAGCTGAGGGCTACCAGAGCTTCAAAACCTTCCCCGGAACTGAGCGCCAGCGAGCGTGCCACCTGAGGACTCTCGGACCGCGGCCAGTGCGCCGCGCGGGGTGGGAGCGCAGGCCGCGTTTGCCCCCCGAGTGCTCATTGGGCGTGCGGGTGCGCCCCTGGAGCCCAGTGCGGTGGAGCCTCTCCAGTTTGGGGAGCTGCGCGCTTGCTGGGCGGCCCGCTTTGAAGGCGGCTCTAGCCCTGCCGGCCGCCAGGCGCCCGGGGCTCAGCCATAATCCGCATTTGGAGGCCGAAGCACTAAGCTGGCAGCCACCGACTGGGGGAATCAAAGCGGCCGCCGTCCTGGTAGCTCCAAGTCTTGTTTACTTGTTGACGTGTACGCACCCAAGCGGGACGACCTCAGTTTTGAATCAGCCTTGAGAGTAGAGAGCACCCTCCCCCGCCCCGCTCCCCCCACTGCTCTCCCCCTCCCACACACACACACACCCCGGGAGCAGGCACCTCCAGCCTCCACCCCACCGGAGGCTCAAGCTTCCTATCGCGAGCAGACACGTTTCCTTCCCTCCTAAGGTCAGAGGTCGAGCCCCGGAGGGGCCTGCTCCCTCTCCCCTTGCCGCCCACCCCGCGCAGCCGCCCGCCGGAGCCCCCTTCCAGCCGCGCCTTCTCCCCCACCCCCCGCCCGGCTCGCCATCCATTAGTGTAATCCGCTGTCCAAACACTGCGGCCCGGACGGCCAGACGTTGGTGTAAACAGAGCCGGGGGGGGGGGGGGGGGGGACAATTCAAACGATATAAATAAAATAACCATTAATAGCCAAAATTGTTCGATGAGCAGGAGGCCGAGCACCCCGGACTCCGGTCTCGCTCGGGTTTGTGTACACAGCGCGGACACCACGCATCTGTCAGGTAAACCGGAGGTCCTTGTCCTCGCCGAAATCTAAATCCAGCGCAGGTGAGGTCCCCGCAGGCGCGTCAGTGGCCACCCGGCTCCTGACACGCACAGGCCTCCACACGCACGCGGCTTGGGACAGACGCACACGCCCAGAGCGCAGTGTCGCTGGGGCTCGAGGTAACGTGTCCGCCAGAGCCCGGCCCCAAACACAGCGCGACTGGGGTTAACCGGCTCTTCTCCAATAATTCGCGCGCCTACGTGTCCAGCCAGGGCCCCCAGGCGCCACCCGGCCCCATCCGCGGCCGCGGTGCGCTCGGGGACTCAGAGCTCACACCCAGAAACGGAAAGAAGTCAGCCTCCACTAGCCCCGGGGTCAATAATAATAAACTAACATTTATGGAGCTGGGCACCCCGCTAAGTGCTTCACAGAGATAATCTCCTCTAATCCTCAGAGCGACCTACGAGGTAGGTACTTCTAGGTACTTCTAATATTCCCAGTTCTCCAAGTCGGGAAAGCAGAGCTTGGCGTTCAGTTCACCCAGAGACAGAGTGGAGACAGGATTTGAACCCATCACTCTTCTCCCGGAAGCGCCCCATGCACACCCGAGAGGCACGCGTTCGCTCAGATTCCGACGTGCCTGGCTCCAGCGTGCCCCTGGCCCGGCGGTGACGCGGTGATTTTCCAGTGGGAAGTTGCTACTTCTGCAGAGGGCGTGGGCAGAGTGGTCTGAGATGTCGGGACAGAGAAGGAAGGGAGCTGCCTGGAAAGCCAGGTAGCCTGTTCTGGGAGCCCAGAAGTTGATGGCTCCAAACTCCCAGAGGACCAGGATGCCTGGGCCAGGCTGGGAGGAACTGCTCCTAGACCAGGGCCTCCAGGTTAGGGAGTCGGCTCAAGCAGAAGTTCTGCTTGGAGCCAGGAGGCCTCAAAGTCCAGGTTCCTAGAGCTGGGCTGGAGTAGGGTCTTCGCTCCAGCCCACCCAAGCCTTGGAGTCTCAGAATGGCATCTAGCTCACAGGCCTGCAGGCTGGCCTCCACCTCTTACCAGCTCTGTGACCTTGGGTGAGTCATTTCATCTTTGTGAACCTCAATTTCCATGGTTCTAAAACGAGGGGGAGAAATAGTAATATCTGCCCTGTAGGGATCTTGTAACAATAGGAAAGAGATCACACACGTGGAGTGCTTTGTTCATGTAGGGGAGTTTATCATCATGATTAATATTAACTGCATGCCCGGTGCCTGAGAAGGCAGAGCAGAGGCTCACGCAACCCCTCTTCTTTTTTAAAAGAAAGCAAACAAGGATAGAGATGGGGAGAAATGAAGCAGCTCTGAGGGGGTGCTGATAGGGAGAAGAGGAGAGGGGGCTCCACGCAGCTCAGCCCCACCGCCAAGACATGCTTATCTTCAAGGCAGCTTCCATTCGATCCCAGGGCCTGGGGGCTGGGGATGACTGCTTGGGCCTCAGGAAGATTTGTGCTGGGGGTGGGCGGTCCACTACCCACAGCAGGAATTCACAAAAGCAAAGAGAACAGTGCCTGGGCAAGCAGTCCCTGCCTGGTGCACAGCCTGGTGACGCTGGGGCTGCCCAGGGAAGGGAGAGGAACAAAGAGAGGCAGCTCCGTGTGAAAGGCAAGGAACTTTACCTTAGGCAAGTTAGTCGCCTTACCTCTTAAGAGCTTCAGTTTCCTACACTCCATATATAAAACAGTGACATTAACGGGGCCATAGACAAGACCTGTTGCAAGAAGCAGAAACAATAACCAGGATGGACACTTAGAAGAGTTTACAACAGGCCTGGTGCCAGTCTCCCCTCTTCATACCCACGACTCTTCCAGCCCCGCCAAGGCAGCTTGCCCGAAGTCTGACCGTTTATGTGTGAGTGGGGAGGCTCTTAATCACTGAGCCTTACTGTGCGCATGTAGGAAAGCCCTGAACGGTAGCCGATGTTGTCTATAGGACCGCTGCTTATGAGCGGGTTATTGCTGTTACTGTACGCAGCAGTATTCTTCTGCAGTTACTGCTGCCCCCTCCCAATCCGGAGAGGTAGCAGTCATTAATTCTTCTGTACAGAGGAGGAAACAGGCTCAGAGAGGATAAGGGACTTGCTTGAAGTCACACAGCAGATCTGGGACAGAGTGAAAAGATTAGAAACCAAGCGATTTCCAAGGCCAGATGTTCTCCCATTCCAAAAGGGGAAAAGAGAGAAGCAGGAGTGCTGGGCATTGGGTTGAGGCCGGGTGGGAGAGGGACACCCACCCCCCACTGGGGTAGGACCAGGGCAGCTGATTTATTTACATTCCTGTGTGGACACCAATTGGCCAGATCTTTATCTAAACATGATAACAATGACAAGAGTCTTTGGGGATTTGTTTACCGCTGCTAAAAATGATGCATTTGTGGGAGCGGGAAGCTCAGTCTGGGTGTGGGATTTCTTCGCTGCAGCTCTAGAGGAGGGGGAGCGGGGAGGCTAAGAGGAGGCTGTTGCTTCCAAGAGTATATCCTAAAACGCCAATGATTAAGAGAACTGGTCTCCTTGTTTGGGGACAAACACACACACACACACACACACACACACACACACACACAAAATTTGATTGATAGTTTAATAATGCTTCCCTCCCACCCCAAGTAAGAAAAAGGAGTGCCTGGGAATCCAACTCCCTGATCTCCGCTCAGTGGAGAGGTTCAGAGCCCCCCTCCTTGAGTTAACAACCACCCCGTGTGTCACCCTTGGCATTTACATGTGCTCAGAGCTCTCTAAGTGCTTTCCTTCCATCATTTCTTTAATCCTACTGCAGGTCTATAAAGTCCAAACCATTACTACCTCTTTTTGTAGGTGAGAAAACAGCTGCTTAGCAAGGTTGAGGGACTGGTTCAAGGTTACAAGATGACGAAATGACAGACAGGGCTCCAAACTCCAGGGTTTGGCTCAAGACAGACACAGGAGGTGCTATCATGATTTAGAGAAAGCCACGTCTCCCCCCATGCCACACCCCAAAACCCAGCTCTCCCTGCCAAAGACCTGTGTCCTAGGCACCATCTTTTACCCACGTATGCTTGTGAGGTTTCATGCCACCTATTACAATGGGGGAGGAGCATGTAAAGTTTTTAAAAGTCTAAATTACAGAATAATTTCAGTGTGGTTTTGTTACTTTCACGAACACACACAGTCATTACAACTCTAGCAAGAGAACCTGTGCCCTCTTCTCTGCTGCGGTGGTCCCTGTGGGACTGCTTAGTACAAGACTAATTGTAATGATCCCATAAATTGTCTGTATAGAAATAGTGTGTCTCCTAGTCATGGAAGCTAGTTTTATTCTTGGACCATATAAACATTTCTCTCCAAACTTCATGTCGCTACTGGCAATCACATTATTGTGGTGGGAAAAAAAGAAGCAAGAGGGAGAGATTCAGAATGAGTGTCAGTCCAGCCCCCTTGCTTTGCCCACATTCTGAAAGAGCAGAGCCCTAATGTGGACTCTACATTGATGGGCACTGTCCTGAAAGCCTCCTTTCCCATGCCCATCCACACGTGCACACACTGATGTGTTCACACAAGAAAGCACTTTCCTTTTCATCTAAGGAGAAACAGAATTCCATTGAAACATACATGTCAAGACTGTGTCCATCTGTTGGAAACCCGTATTTATCAGAGTGATGCAACTATCATCGACCTCAGAAATGTGCTTGCAGTTGGAACGGAAGAGGGTAGAGGTGGCCAGCTGTCTCTTACGCAGCTGGGGAGCCTGACTCACAGACCCTGTCAGTGGCCCCACTGGCCCCATACCCAGCAGCTAGGAAGAGGGTAAGATACTATAGGTGGGCTGAGAACCCGCTTCAGAGTGTTCAGTCCTTGCTGCTGCTGGGCGGGTTGAGCCAGGATCCCAGGCTTCTCTCCCAGATTTGGCTCCTGCATTTTAAGGCAGCCCCTGAAACACATCCCAGCTGGGGTGATCTCAAGGTGCCTAATCTAAAGTGGGGCTGGCAAGAAAGAAACAGGAGGAAAGAACAGTTCAGTTGGATAGCGCTCCTGTGTGGTGGTGGTGGTGGGGGGCGGTTGGAGGGGGCCAGCCCTGATCTGGGAGCCCCGATCTGTGCTCTCAAAGGATGTCTGGGGCCCAGGCCTTACTGTTGCCTTCAGCTCTGCTGTGATCCTCTCCAGACCGCCACAATAGTAGGAAACGGAGGCCTGGCAGGATCTGCCTGGAGCGGGGATTTCCACGGGGAGGGTGGCCCAGCCCTGCCACCTGGAGCCCCACAGGCCCTCTGCAGCGGTTGCTCAGGGTTGGGGGGTTGAAGCAGGGTGCAAGGAGTGTTCTTGTCACAGCTCTGAGGTGGAGTGTGAGAGGCGGAGTGGGAGAGGGGAGAGGGCTCTGGGGCTCAGGAAAGAGGCCATGCTCAACTAGTCTGACCCCCATCCTGTGCAGCCCTCAGGTGCACATAGCAAACACCTGCTAGGGCCAGGGACAAAAATGTATGAAGTCTTCAGAGTGGAGGAAGGGTCGGGGAGTCATGAGACAAGATAGGGGAAAGGAAGAGATAGTGAAAAAACAAGAGTGGAAAAGGTAGGGAGGAGTGGACACAGAGGGAGAAAGGAGGCCCAGGATGGGAGGAGGAAGAGGTGAGGGAGAAAGGTGGAGTGAGGAAGGGAAGGGGTAGAGGAATTAGACTTGGGCCAGTACAAGAGGAAGGAGCCCAGAGGGAAAAGGGTTGGCTGCAAGGGGTGAGAGGCAGACTGCTACGGAAGTTCTGGGGTCCCAGGCTCCGAGGTGCTGTGGGGTTTCCAGATCTTGGGGTGCCAGGAGCCTCAAGAGGTAAGAAGGTATTTCTCTTCACTTGGCAGGAGCGCGGAGAGGTTGAGAGGAGTTCCAGAACCTACAGGCACTTCCAAAGACAGAGGCGAGACCAAGCCTATGTCTCCCAGGGATGCTCCTCTTTAAGGTCCTGGGCTCTCGGTCTGCAGCTGGAGAGAAGTGAACCCCAGGGCAAAGCCCAGCACTCTGGGCCCCAATCTGCATGGATAAAGTGCTGGGGCTTGGCGACAGGGCACCCAAGCGGAGTGAGGCCCGACTACCTCACAGGTCCCCACAGGCTTGCTGCTGCTGCTGAGCTCTTGACCTCCGACCTAACACACCAGAGTCTGCACAGGGCAAAACTGTGAAATTCAGAGGCCCAGAGTTGTGGACCTGGGCTTGGTTCCTCAGGCGAGTAGTGCTAGTGCCTTTAGTCCCTGTGGCTGTGTGCCCTGATGCACAGCGGCTGCCTGGGGGCCTTGGTCCTTTCCGGGTCGGGTCCTTGGCTGGCTGGTTCTGGTTCTGAGCAAGGCCAGCACCTGCCCCCGCTAACCCCACCCTGCAACATTCCTGCAGAGTCAGACAAGCTCTAACTCTCACCAGAGCAGTGGGAATTGTTGGGTAACCCCCCCACCTTCAAGAAACCAAGGGTAAGTGGGCAACTAGGCCAGCAGACCTGGATGCCTACTGATGGGGCAAAGCTTCCCCATGGATCTTGGGAATTCCTCTCCCCAGTGCGGACCAAAGACCCAAAGACCAGGACCTCCAGGTTGGACACACTGAAGACGGGATAAGACTTCTCTTAAGCCCCAAGAATGTGGCAAATGTTTCTTTCCAAATGAGAAAAATCTTTTTCCTTCTCAAATGATTTTAAGTTATTTACTCTAAGTGACCTCCAGTGAGATCCGTGTAAAGATTTCTGTGTTCTAGGAAGCCAGAGTCCGTGGCTTTGTGGTTGAGAGCAGACAGGACTGGGAAGATTGCAACTGGAAAGAGTTACGAAGAACCTCTGCTTCTTGGAACTTGATAACCAAATTCCCCCGCCCATCCACCCTTACTGCTCAGAGATCTGCACAGAGCAAGCAGGCGCTCTGGTTTAAAAAAATTAATCTGCCAAAGACTGCAGCCGCTCTTCTGAAGTCAGATTATATTTTAAAAGGTC
This sequence comes from Mustela erminea, assembly GCF_009829155.1. Lineage (NCBI taxonomy): Eukaryota > Metazoa > Chordata > Mammalia > Carnivora > Mustelidae > Mustela > Mustela erminea. The sequence continues at coordinate 63,565,106 of NC_045627.1, forward strand.
TATAGACATTGAAACTTCGCTACAGGAAGTTAAACTCACGCTAAAAAAAAAAAAATAATAAAAGTTAAGGAATGCATCTAGAATTCCAGTTTAATCCCCAAGTTAAAACTGTTCCCGCGCACTCCCAAATAGCACACACAGATAGTACAAATAAGTGTCTGCATAGGCATTCTTCATATACGTATTCTTGTTTTTAAAAAATAGTGAATTTTCATTCAACAAAGTTAGGCTTTCTTGTGTGTTTTATCAGCAGAATAGGACTGGTTTTGTTGACAAAATCTGTATTTACATTACCTTGAAATTTTTTTGGAGGGGGCAGAGACACACAAGATAGATACAGAAGGTCCTCTCCTTGAGAAATCGAAACTCAACTCGCTTCCTCAGTAAGGGCCTGCAATTTACAAAGAACTACTTGCATTAATGAACTTGGACTGATTTTCTCCCAGGGAAGGGAAGTGGTGGGTTATTTAGAAAACTCCATTCCAAATACAATCTGGGAGAAATCTAACATTTATACAAACACATGCCAAAAAAAAAAAAGCAAAAATGCTCAAAACTCCATTTTAAAATCTCTCTTACAAAATTATCAAAACTTGGAAAAAATTCTTCTCAAGGAATTAGATTATTTTAATGCTTTCTGGGACTGACCTACTTACTTGCCATTTCTTTAGAAAAAGTATTTACCCTTCTCATAAAATACTATTGCCTCTAGATAGCTCAAAAAATTTGGAGAGCTTTCCAATATCCTTCAACTAAAAAGCAAACCAAAACATGGATTTATACACCACCACCAACAACAAGAAAAAAACAAGAACCTATTTAGTTCTACTGCCAAAGAAGAAATATGTCTCTTTTTTTTTTTGTAAGATGCCATTGAATGGCATTTCTAGAAGAGCAGTAAAAAATGGAACATCCAATGAAACAAATTTACCTGCAATGTTCTATAGTTTTGGCTAGCTGTGTTCATTGCGGAATTATTTCTCTACTTTAATAGACAATTACTTCTGACTGTGGTGCTACATTTAGATTAGAAGCCATGATAACTTTCGACTTTTTTTAAAATTTATTTTTTATTTTCAGCATAACAGTATTCATTATTTTTGCACCACACCCAGTGCTCCATGCAATCTGTGCCCTCTATAATACCCACCACCTGGCGACTTTTTTTTTTTTTTTTGTGAGCGTGGTTACACAATTAAATGGTCATTTGAATTGTTGGAGGGTAATAACATAAGCAGTGGCACGGATAACGAAAATGATCTGTATCTGCCTGTATTTCTACGTGTATTCATTAAGCAATTTTTGTGTAGAGAATAGTACCTTATGGGAACACATCATAGTTTTCAAAGAATAATCACATTTTAATTTGATAATGTACTCCAATGGTTAGCACGGGGCTTTTCTCCAAAAAAGATATAATTTTATATATCGCTTATGCCTCTAGGCAACATCTCCCCCTCATAGAATTTGCCATCATTTTACTATGATCTTTATGGGAGGAGGGGGATTTGCATAAATGTGTACTGCGACAAAATCCTACGTATGGAGGCAGATACACTCGATTAAAATAACATCAAACGCTTCCTTGGTTGCAGCGATATCTACTTTATCTGACAGTAATTAGCTAAACTGACTGGAACGAAAACCTATTATTAGTGGAGCACAACTCCAGGATTTCAAAGATCCTCTTTTCAGACAAGAGAATACAAATGTCCCAGAACGCGATCGTAACTAGATACACGTCGAGAGCAGATTCCACATTCTGATTAGCGACTCCCGAGAACCCGGCTGCTGCAGTGTCGCTAGCGCCCGGCATTGTCCTCCCGGACTCCGGAGCGCAGCTGGCCGCGCACACTCTCACGGCCGTCCAGGCTGCGCGCGCGGCAAAGGCAGGCTGCCTCGGTGCGATTGACCTGGTGGGCATCCTTGGTAAGAAACTCCGGGGCAGCGGAACCAAGACGGACCCTTGTTCAGGACGAACCTGAACAACCAGGAGGAGGGTGGCTGGAGGCGACCAAAGCCCCAGCTCGGGTCACAAGGCCAAGATCAGCTCTAGGTAGCGGGCAGAAGTCTCCTGCCCACTAGAATGGCCCTGAGCAGGGTTAGGGGTGTGAAGAGAAAGGGGGGCCAGGGCACGCTAGGCCCTTGTGCTGCCCACGCTCTGGACCCTCACGGGCCTCCAGCCGCTCGGGCCTGAGCTACTTCCCTGTCCGACGGGGGCTGCCAAGGAGCAACCCGGTCAGAAGCTGCAGAAGAGAACCTCTCAAGCCTAGCCAAGGGTACCCGGCAGGGTAGTGGTGGCAGTGGGTTTGGAGGAGAGCGGACCGTGAGAGCCTGAGACTAGGGAGCAGATAGCCTTCTCCGTACTCAGTCTGGAGGCAATCTGTGCGCTCCTGGCAGCAGCAGCGGGTGTTTACTCCCAGCGCCCCTGGCCACGGGTCCTAAGATAAACCCCATTTTAGGGATGGACCTAGAGAAGGCCTAAGAACGAAGTGCTGCAGAGAACCGAGAGATGTAGCAGAAAGAAATGCAACCTTACGTTGGAAACTGGGGGCAGGGAGTTTCCGTAGCTTCTGTCCTTTACCACTTTTTTTCCCCCTCTTAAAATCACTCAAAACAACGAACAAAAAGAACACCACCCAAAGAGGTGGAAGAAATTGAGAACCAGAAACATTCTCCGAGATGGTCTAGCTCGGGGGGATGGGAGTGGAGGAGTAGGGCAGGAGCGCAGCTTCCTTCTTTTAGGCTCACCTGCCAAAGCGACACACACCCACTAGGACCCCCACCCCACAGGGCCGCGCACTCACCCCCACCTCACTCTGGATCTTTTGCGCCCGAGGGGTTGCGATCCGCTGCAAAACCAGGCGCCGCCTTCTCTCTGCAGCCCCTGGCCTGGTTTAGAGACGTCGGCCCCGCCTGGGACGTCAATAGTCTCAATGCCGAGAAGACAGGCACCCGGCGCCCCTGCGGCTGAAGAATGGGTGTACCAGCGCAAGGCCCTGCCCACAGAGGGTCTCCCCCACCGCCCGCCGGTCGCGGCCGCCCTAAGTACTCCCGGGTGCACGTGGCCCGCGCCGCATCCCAGCTCCCCGGGCGGCCTCAGAGGCTGACTCCCCGCACCATTTCCGCTCCCTCCTGAACAGCCCCGCCTCTCTCCCCTCCCGCCTTTTTCTCCTTGGCCTTGGGCACCCACACTCCCAACGGCCGTGGGGCCCCGCAGGCCAGTTCTCCACTTGCCCCCACTCCATCCTGTAGGTGCCGCGCCCGGAGGCATTGTCCACCAGTCCCTGCACCTTCCACCCTCCCCTGCCAGCTGAGGCCGGTCTCCCCCAGCTCCGCCATCCCGGCCGCCAAAAAATGCTTGGGGCGGCCAGGGGCGGATGTCGGGCGCCTCGATTAGGCTGGAACCGGTCTCTGTATTTTTCAAGGCCAGTGTTGCGCCTCAGTCTTTCTGTGGGTTCCTCGGTAGTGACCGCTGCTCCTCAGTAGGCGAAGCGTGGTGGCTGGCGAACGCCTACTGTGGGGAAGATGAACCCTAGCAATGCTGAGTTCCCAGAACGTCAGAGGACCCCACAGCTTCGCCCAGAAAACACCTGGGGGCCGCATGAGGGCGCCACGTATGGGCTGGAGAAATTAGAAATACATCTCAGAGGGTAAAGGCCTAGATCCAGGACCCGGGTCTCAATATGCGGAGAAGGCCTCCACAGCTGGCTTGCCTCCCTTGTGGCAGATACCACTCTCAAGGCCATAGGAGGCCACCCAATGAGTGCAGCACTCCAGCCACTCCATCACCGATGCAGTCAACAAACACTGATGCAGAATAGTGGACTTGCGGTGTACTGAGCACCTAACAAGTGTGGGGCCCGGCGCTAAGCTCCCAGCTGTTTTGTCCTTTATCCCTGGCAACAACCCCTGAAGATGTATTGGGTTCCTTTTTGTAGACAAAGAAACTGAGGCTTAGAAACACCCAAGGCCACACATCGACTAGGTCAGGATTGGAACCAAGACCTGTCAACCAACGAAGGTCAGTAACAACTCCGTTCTCCTGTCTCTCACATACCTGCTTAGTGGGCAGCTGCAAGAGCTACTAGGACAAAGACAACCGGGACCCTGCCCCTCCCCGGGGTGGGGGGCATAGTTTACCCCGGGCGACCAGGACAGCAATATCTAGTACTAGGTGGGAAGTGGTAAGTGACACGAATGTCCTTTACTAACATGCGCTGCAAAGTCAGATTCGGGAGAGACGACTTCCGGCTAGACGATCAGGGAGCGCTTCCTTTTGGAGGTGGTACTTGAGCAGAGCCTTGGAGAACAGCTTTCCACTCATGGAGACAAGGGCAGGGAAGGCATTCCAAGTGGAGGGAAGAGCTTGAGCAAAGTCAACAAGTCGGGAACAGACACGTTGCCCATCCATTGATATACAAAACATTCCGTCTTCTTGGGAATCCAGAGGCCGGTATTTACAGGCCAGGACGTTTTCTTGCCCTGCATCAGCTGGAAAAACCACGCTCCTGGGCCATTCTTCCTGGTAGTTGGCTCGTGGACAAGAAGCCTCCCAGAACTGGCCCTGGCCAGGAAGATACGGCCAGGCCAGGAGGGAATCGGTAGTTCGGGGACCTGGGGCGGTGCAGCCTCGCCCACAACGACTTGGACTTCGCGACTCTATACTAGTCCTTTATTTCTGGTAGCGCCGCAGCACCCAACTCAGTCGATGCGGGGGGCGTGGTCCACATGAGCCGGAACCAATAGGGAGGGAGGCCGAGGCGAGAGGCCCGCCCCCGACGTGACGCACGACCCCCGGACACAGGCTTCGCAGCCCCGGCCCCAGTCCCTGCAGTGGCTGTAACAAAACCCAGACCCCCAGGTCCCGGCCAATGGAGGCGATTTAGACTGGAGCCGGACCGCGTCTGTCAAAAGCCCGACTCGGCAGCAGCGGCAGAGTCCAGAAGGAGAGCTGGAGCCGCAGCGCTGCTTCCCCGCCCCCGCTGGGATTTATTGAGTATTTGGACTGGACAATTAAGTGGCCCTGATGATGTTACCAAGCCCGGTCACCTCCACCCCTTTTTCAGTCAAAGACATTTTGAATCTGGAGCAGCAGCAGCAACAGCACTTCCACGGCGCGCACTTGCAGGCGGACTTGGAGCACCACTTTCACTCGGCGCCGTGCATGCTGGCCGCCACCGAGGGGACGCAATTTTCTGACGGAGGAGAGGAAGACGAGGAAGAAGAGGGCGAGAAACTGTCCTATTTGAACTCACTAGCCACAGCCGACGGCCACGGGGGTTCGGGGCTCTGTCCGCAGAGCTATGTCCACACAGTCCTGCGAGACTCGTGTAGCGGGCCTAAGGAACATGAAGAGGAGCCCGAGGTCGTGAGGGACCGGAGCCAAAGTGAGTAGAGGGGGGAAGAGAACGCACCCGCACATCTGGAGCAATGGCGGAGCGCCCGCAAACAGCACTGCTTCCCGCCCCCTTAACCTTTGGCTGGGGTCATGCCTCACCCTGGTCCACGACAGCTCCGCAAAGCACAGGTGCCTGCGAGGGAGCTGGGGCGGAGGGAGAAGGACGAGGTGACCCCGACAACTACTCCTCTCGGAGAGGAGAGGCGATGCAAGCCCCCAAAGGAAGGGAAAGTGGTTCTTGCTGCCCTGACGCTGATAAGCAACACGGGCTCAGCTGCTGGATTCTGACAACTCACAGCATTTTTGTTCTTCCCAAGACTTAGACAAGAGCTCAAATCTCTTCCTCTTTGACCCTAGGGTGAGACGAGGTCTTTGAGGCCAGACAGCCGTCTCCTCTTCTTCAAAAAAATGATCTAGGCAGGTTGTGTTGGCAGGGCGCAGGAACCTTGCTAGAGACAAGCTGGGTGGTTTCCTCACTTCTATGCTTGGAGTTCAGTGTCCCTGGCACCCACAGCACCCGCAGAGAGGGAGGGGATGGTCGGAGAGTGCGTGGGAACACAGTCCATTAGGCGCGTGCATAGCGTTCACACACCCCCCCCCCCCCCGAGGCACTAGCCTTTTTTGAAAATTCATAATGTTATGCTTTGTGTGAAAAACGCGCGGAACCTAGTCCTAGATCCCAGCCGCTGGCATGGGAGGTGAATTGGGTGGGGAGATCGGACAGCTGAATAAAACCTGAGGGGATTCTGAGGGGAGAATCAAAGAATCTCTTCCCCAAGAGGAGGCTTGATGTGGCAGCAGCCAAGGCCTAGACTCCTGACACTTCGCCTGGGCCTAAAATCGACACGAAACGGTCTAAATCAGTCAATCAAATTTCTTTTTCTCTTTAAGATAATACAGACATCGCCACGCATGTAGCAGGAGGTCTGTTATCTTTTAAAAGACCAAAAAAAAAAAAAGTTCCTAAGCAATGCAGGGGGGTCACACTCAAGCATTTCCAAAACAGAAAGATTTATTGACGTAACGCACGCATACGGGCCCCCAACGACCAATATGCTTCACACCTTCCGCTATCTGTAACAGAGTGGAAAGCAGATGAGTTTGCAAACACTCTAGTTACTATGTATTTCATCCCGAGAATCGTCATTAGCACGCCGAGCCGAACATTTACTACTCTCTCACAGATGCTCAAATTCTAAGCAACCCGCACTACCTATCCCTCCCCGTGGAACGTGCTTCTGCCCACTAAAGGCGTTCTGAGGGTACTGGGTCTGTCGCAGGGTCCCATGGCGCCAGAAACCACAAACTTTCCAGAAAGCCCAGGCATTTACTACCGCATGCTCCGCGCTGCCACCAAAAGGGCCACAGCGCTCTGGGACAGAAGCCGCGGTAAGGCGGGGAACTGCTAAAGGACGCTGTTGTGCTTCTTCCGCAGAAAGCTGCCAGCTGAAGAAGCCTCTGGAGGCGGCCGGAGACTGTAAGGCGGCGGAGGAGAGCGACAGGCCCAAGCCACGCAGCCGCCGGAAGCCCCGGGTCCTCTTCTCGCAAGCCCAGGTCTTCGAGCTGGAACGCAGGTTCAAGCAGCAGCGGTACCTGTCGGCGCCCGAGCGCGAGCACCTCGCCAGCAGCCTGAAGCTCACGTCCACGCAGGTGAAGATCTGGTTCCAGAATCGCAGGTACAAGTGCAAGAGGCAGCGGCAGGACAAGTCCCTGGAGCTGGGCGCGCACGCGCCCCCGCCTCCGCCGCGCCGCGTGGCCGTGCCGGTGCTAGTGCGGGACGGCAAACCGTGCGTCACGCCGGGTGCGCAAGCCTACGGCGCGCCCTACAGCGTGGGTGCGGGCGCCTACTCCTACAACAGCTTCCCCGCCTACGGCTATGGGAACTCGGCCGCCGCTGCCGCCGCCGCTGCTGCCGCCGCCGCCGCCGCCGCGGCCTACAGCGGCAGCTACGGCTGTGCGTACCCGGCGGGCGGCGGCGGCAGCGGCAGCGGGGGCAGCGGGGCTACCGCGGCGGCCGCGGCCATGCAGCCCGCCTGCAGCGCGGCCGGAGGCGGCCCCTTTGTGAACGTGAGCAACCTGGGCGGCTTCGCCGGCGGTGGCGGCGCGCAGCCCTTGCACCAGGGTGCCGTGGCCGGGGCTGCGTGCGCGCAGGGCACCTTGCAGGGCATCCGGGCCTGGTAGGGACGCGGCGTCTCACGCGGCGGGCGCCCCACTGCAGCCTGGCACCGCGGGACTGAAGCGCGAGAAAGGCTGGAACCCAGGGCCAGGTCCTCTCGTTAAAAAAAAACAAAACAAAAACAAAAACAAAAAAAACACAACCCCCTCTACCCCCCAATACACATGTTTCGCTCCCCAGGACCCCGGAACCCAGCTCCGGCGAAGCCTGGGGAAGGGGGCTGCGGGACGAGGAGGAGGCCCGGGACCAGTCGCGGAGACTGTCTCAGAGGCAGAAACTCCGGCTGGGTGCAGGGGAGGACAATGGCCCCGACTCTGGCCCCGAAGAGGGTGAGGAGACTGGGACTCTGGCTGCCGCTTGCTTCTTCCAGATCAAGAAGGCCGTCCTTCCCCCTCGGCCTTCCCGCGGCCTCCTCGAAATGTCGACAGAAAGCCCAAGGACAAAAAGAAAAAAGAAAAGAAAAAAAAGAAAAGCATGAAGGAGAGAAAAATGGGTGTCGGGGCTTGAGAATCCCCAAGCCCCTCGGACCCCTCTGCCTCTTTTGCGGCCCCGAGCGCCACACCACAGCGGATTTCTCTTTTCCCTACCGCCTGGCCCCGCAGCAGATACCTCGGCCTGGATCTCCGGATCGTCAGGGTGTAGAACTCTGCGAGAAAAACCGGCGAAGCAAGATCAAACATGGGGGGGGGGGGTTTGCTGCAGGAGGGGGCTGAACAAATCTGGGAGCTGGTGGCCCGCGGGAGGTGTTACCAGGTTTCCTTTCTGTTTCATATTCTGTATTCAGCACATATAATATACCTATAACTATCCACACGCCGTGTACACACCCGCTGCCATACACTACAGGAGTCAATAAACAAGGTGCAATATTTCCAAACCATTGGCTACAGACTCTGTTTCCCCCCCACCCCCAGAAGTGGTGACAGGGCGGGTAGGGAAGGAGAAGGTGTGTAAGGGAAAGCAATCTTCCCCGGGCGTTCACAGGCCTGGCCTCTCTTGGGCCAGCCCCGGGGGCTGCAAGTCTTGCGTCCTCTTGGTTTTGTTCATTAAATTTCTCTTTCCTCTTGTGGGAGAACAGATCGGAGACTCGGCCTTTTGAGGTCCCCGGCTTTGTAATCCCCCCAAATTTTACCAGATGCTTTGACTAGTGTCTTTGGGCCTGCGTTAGACCAACACTGAGAGACTCTGCCCCACCTCGGAGGTCGCCAGGGAAAAGGAAACCTCGCCCCCTGGGCCAGCCAGAGGCGGCGCGAAGGCGGCTCCATCAGCGGCCGCCGCCGGGGCCTCCAGCGCGCCCAGGGGCGCTGCGCCCCGCCGCGGCCGAATTCTCCCCCTCGGCCGCCCTCCCTTCTCCCCCGGCGGCCGCGGCTTTATGCGGCTCCTTGTCACTTGCGGAGAATGCCTGTGCGAGGCCTGTGCTGCCACACGGCCGATTGTGAGCGTGCCAAGGCGGGTGAATGGGGAGGCCTCAGAGCGCCGCGCCATTGTGGGGCCGGGCCTCGCTGAAAGGCGGCTCCGGGCCGGGAAGGTGCGGAAAGAATGGCTTTTTATTGGAGTCCCGAACAAAAGGTGTGGTAGGAAGGCGAAGTCCCCTGCGCGAACAAAAACCCCAGCGCGTCGGGATTGACGTCCCCCCCGAGCTCCCCATTGCTTCTCAGAGCGGGGGCTTTGTGTAGCAGTCTGCTCAACAGAGGGACGGAGAAATGCGCGGGGGTTTTGTTCCCCACTTTTTGTGCGCTGGGGGAGGGAGCGGCAAGGGGGGACGGGGGCTGGGCGGGCAGCCGGGACGGGCGCGCTGATTAGGCCGGCCAGCCGCGGCGCGGAGACGTTCAGCGGGAGTCGGCGGCCTGAATGCAGGGTCATTATTGCTACAAGTTTAGCAATTTCGCCCTTTCTAGGAGGGGGCGGGGGCTGCTAGGCTGCGGCGGGGCCGCGGGGCTGGGGATCTGCAGAGACCCGGAGGAGGAGGAGGAAAAAAGGAAGCGAGGAAAGGAGGGAGGCAGGCAAGGGAATCCTCCCAAACCCGCTGACCGCCCAGGATGAGGCTTGGATGGGTCCAAAAGGGCCTAGCGGGAGGCTGGAGAGGCGGCGCCTACGGGGCGAAGACCCTCCCTCTCCTCGCCTCTTCCCAGGCAGAAAAACCCTGGAGTTGAGTATGAGTTATCGTGCACCAGGTTGCCGGTCTCTCAGCTCCTTGCCGCCAGTTCCCTCCTCTCCTAAGCCTCGCAGGAGCTGGGACAACTCCACCCACCACCCTTATCACCGCCCTGTCGCCCCAAGTCCCCTTCCTAGCGAGCCCTCTTCTGAAGCTATTATATTCCCGTGAGTTGCTTAGGCTAAGGGCTGCGGAGGGAATTCTCGCTTCCTAACACGTTTCTCTGGCCTGCAGCCTCGGACCACTGATCCAGCCAGCCAGCCAGCCAGCAGTAATTTCCAGAACACCTGCTAATACATGTTCAGTTGTACTGTTCTGGATGCTGGGGATAGTGGGGGGGGGGGAGCACCAATGTCCACAGGCTCGTGGAGTTTATTTTAATGAGTGTGCCTGGGGACAGGAGTTAGACAACAAAGAAGTAAATGTAAAAATAAGCAGATAAATTCTAAAAGGGAAATAGAACTAAGGGCTGAAGGGAGGGTTCTTCTGGAGTAGGTGATCAGAGAAAGCCACTTAAGTTGACACCTAAATGAGGAAAGGGAAGCCAGTCCAAACAGGCCTTCACAGTTGCAACCCCATTCCTCCACACTTGCCCTCCCCACCATACGGAATGCTCTTCCACCCCCATCTTTCTGGTGAACTCTTGCTCCCCCTTCAAGGCCAGGCTTCTTTCCTGAACCACCCAAGTGGAGGTAATCCCTCCCACATATATGCCACCAGAGTCTTAGGTACTTTCCAATACCACAACATCATGTCATGCAAAGATTTATTTGTTTCTCTCCCTCTTCATGAGGTCCTAATGAGGTCATGAGCGACCAGGTTGACATCTTTTGTCCCCTGGGACAGATAACACAGTAAGTAGGAGATCATGAGACCAGAGTCCTTAAGGACCCTCCCCAGCTCATGCAGTGGCCCTGGTGATGTGAAGCTTCGGCACTGGGTACTGGCTACAAGGCATGTGCTGAGCTGGACTCTTAGCCCACCTGGGCGGGGCCAAGGCACCTGAAACCGCCTGCAGAAGACACACAGCCCATGCAGATTCCAGAGAAATGTCCTGCCTTTGGTACCCTGCAATGCTGCTGGGGACACAGCTTTCTGCAAGAGATTGTTACCCTTCTCCCTATAGTTCAAAACATAGGAAAGGAGGCTAAGAACTTGGAATGACCTGATACTCTGGGCACAAAGTTTAGGGGTTGGGAGGAACACAGAGCAGGGAAAAGAGTGAGAACTCAAGCGGGAGGAGCGAAGAGCTGAGATGTGTATGATAAATCTGGGACCTGCAACGGGGACCCAGTTCCACTTCTCCAACTTTCCCTCGCTGAGGGGTATGGTAGGTGACCAAGAGCCTGCTCTGGCACTCCAGGAGTGCTCATTTCCCACACTGGATTCCATCACCTGCGCTCTAGGAACCCAAGACTCTGGAAGCAGATGTCCTTGCTCTGCTGGGGGTTTCCTAAGTAAGCAACTCCTTTCCCCCACCCTAGTCTGTGTCCAGCGGGCTTTGGCCTCTCAATGCTCCCAGCACCAGATCCCCACCTTCCTTGTCCGGCTTCCTCCCGGCCCACATTAATCTTCCTCCATTCTGCATTCTCTCCTCTTTCGAAAAGAGGTGTGCGACCCTGGTAGAGGAAGGAGACTAGTTCTAAGAATTGGCTTCCACACAGTTCGCGTGTCTTGAGATACTTAAAGCCAGACTGAACCAACTCCCTCCCTGCTCACTACACTTCCCCAGAGCCAGCAGTCTCCGGGTATAAATAGCTCCCATCTCTCGGCTAAAGGATTTCCTTACTGCTAAGTTGTGGCCATCGAAGGGTGAAAACTCTTGACCAACACAGCTACCTCTCTTTGAGCTCCCTCTGCAGGGGAAAAGACACACCCCACCCGCAAGCCCAAATTGCTGCTTCACTGAATAGTTTTATGAGCCGGGAGGAAGAGTAAAATGCCTTCTAATGATCGGTGAGACTTTGAGCATGTGAAGTAAGTCACCCCTATAGCATCTAGTGTCTGAGCTCTAAGGCAGAGAAGGATAGACCGTATGATTTCAGAAATCACTTCTGGCTCAAACGCCCCTTCTCTGAATGCATGGATAATCCCTCCCTACCCAAGGACTCATGGGTGCGGGGTCGGGGGTTGGGGGTCGGTGTTACTGGTGAGAGAGGTTAAGGCCAGCATTTTTTTCCTGCATTAGCCTAAGCTTGAGAGGAGTTAAGAGGTTGGCTCTGGAGTCAGCCTTCCTCCATTCTAACCTTAATGCCTCCACAACCAGTAGTAGAGACTTTGAGTAAGTTAGGAGCACTCTGAACCTCAGTTTCCTCCTCTGTAAAATGGGTATAACACTTCTCTCATAGGTTTTTTTTTTCTTTTACCTAAGCAAAACGCACAAATAGTAAGTGTGCAATTAAGTGAGTGTTTATATATGTAAACACTTAAAGGACTCAAATTAAATGAGGTAATCCTTGTAAAAGCAACTTAGCACAGTGTCTGGTATGTCTCGGGCCTTGCACCCCTGGCGTTGGCCAGGCCGGTGTTTGCTGCCTAGTATGCAGAGAAGCCCAGGACTCAGATCTGCCTTTGCAGCGCTCCCAGGTCCGCAGGGGGAGCGCGGCGGGCCCGGGGGATTCGCCACCCCAACACGGCGGGCACGCGTCACCACAGGCAGGCGGAGCCCGCCGGGGCCTGCAGAGTCCGGAGAGCTTCGCGGAGGCTTGGACCTTGGAGGCTTCAAGGGAATTCGACTGAAGGAGAAGGTGCAAAGAGGTTCCGGGCGGAGCGGCGACCCTCCTCGGGCTCATCAGTGCAGGAAGAAAGGGTTAGGAGGGGAAACCTAACCCCTCTCGGGAGAGCTAGCCCCGGGGTCCGGCGCTCCGCTGTTCCCGGGCCCAGCCGGCGGGACCTCGGGCCGCGCGCCCCCGCGAGGGTGCGGCGGAAGGGCGGGCGCTTCCCGGGAGAACGGCGCGTGCGGAGGGAGGGCTGGTTCCGCGCCTAGCTCGCAGCTTCCCCCTCCGGCGTTTACAGCTCTGGGCCGCGGAGCGAACTCCCGGGGCGCCTTCTCCCGAACCGAGGGCCCGAGCCCTGGGAGGCCGGCGGACTGTCTGCCCGAGGAGTGCGGTGCTCGGCCGCGGCGCGGCCGCGCGCGAAGGGGGAGGATCCTCGGACCCGCGGCGGGCAGCGCAGGTGCCGCGGGGCCGGACACCGCCTCCCAGACAGGCCTGGCGCGGGAGCACACCCGCGAGCCCCCGGAGAGTTTGGCCGCCCGTCTGGGTGGCCGCCCGAACCTGCGGAGCCGGCCGTCCCGACGACGCGACCCGGGCGCCCCAGGTAGGACGCGCCGGGGAGGGGGTGGTGAGCCGGGAAGGGCTCGGTGGGGAATGCGGGGGAGGCCTCTGCGGGAGCGGGCACTGATCCGAAGGCCACATTTGCTTTTTTGAAAGGTCGCGCTCTTTCTCAGCTGTAGGTAACATTAATAACAGCAAAGTTTTCTGATGGGGCGTTTAGAAAATGTAACGAAGTATGAAACGCATGCAGAAAGGACGTCAGTGCACCAGCACTGGCTGAATCCTCAAATACTGCCATGAGACCAAATCCCGGTGCAGAAGCAGAACATTACTAGCCCCCCCCGCAGGCTCCCTTGTGGTCACTGTCGCCACCGCCAAGGATAACCACTGTCGTGGTTTCTACCAGCACAGATTAGTTTTGCCTGGTTTGGAACGTTAGATACGCGGAAGCCTGTAGTGTGTACTCTTCCACGCCTGGCTCCTTTCGTTTGTGACATTTATCGACCTTGCAGCGTGCACTTGGAGATAGCTCACTCTCCTTACTTAAGAGTATCTCTTTCTATCAATGTGCGGCAGATGATTTACCCGCTGTGCTGCTGATGGGTCTTTGGGCGGTTTCTAGTGTTGACCTGTTGTGAATGCGGCGGCTAAAGACATTCTAGAGCGACATCCAGCAGAACTTTCTGCAGTGATGGAAATGTTCTCAGTCTGTGCTGGCCAATAAGGTAGTGAGCACGTGAGCTTGAAATGTGCTTGGCTGAGGAATTGGATTTTTTATTTTCTTAAGTTGTAATTAATTTAAATAGAATGTCATGCCTGGGGCAGCACAGTTCTAACACGTCTTTTGAGGACTGTAGTCAATGTTTCTATTCAGTTTACACCTAGGAGTGCAATCACTGTGTCAGGGAAATGAACACCAGCTTCCAGAGTGTACTGAGTGGTTGTCTCAAGTTGGCGCATCTATTTTCACCCCCACCGGCTGTAGCACCATGTGTTCCTCAACTCAATATTTTCATTTCATTTCTTTTTCATTTTAGCCATTCTGCTGAGCCTGTAGTTAAAACGAGGCTTTTGTTCGCTTTTAAGCAAGATAATGAAAATTGCCACTTATACCATAGTAAAGGTGATGATAATGGTTGGAGGGGTTCTTGGGGACAGAGCATTGTTATAGGGTCTTAAGTTTACCCTCTATACCACCCCACCCCTGCGTCAGGCCTCCCACCCAGTCAACCTTCTCCCCCGGAAACTACACCTGGGTTAGCAAGGCATTAGGACATTAGGAAGGGGCTGTGTGTTGGGAGGTGATCCATTTCCCACAGCTCTTGTTACATTATGCGTCCTTCAAATCAACACCCCTTTCCCTTTACTATTACTTATTGGAATATCCCATCAGAGGGGATGATGAAATTGCCTGGCAGGCTACAGCCATGGCACAAAAGCCAGATTTTGTGCTGGTTTTAGTGTGCAGCTTGATTCTGCTTGCTTGCTTGCTTGCTTTCTTCCTTTCTTTATTTTTATTCTGCTTTCTATAAAATGGCATTAATACCATCTCTGGGTCTGCTACCTCACTGGTTTGCCGAGAAGCAAAGTAAACTCCCCCGCCCCAGGAGGCAGCAGAGTGTGTGTGTGTGTGTGTGTGTGTCTTTGTAGAAATTCTTTCTAAACCTCCGAATTATCATGTGAATTAGGTATTCCTTCTTTACACATGCAGACACTGAGGCTGTGAGACACTGAACCACTCTCCTCTAGGCCACACAGCTAGTTAACAGCAGTAACCCCAAGAGAACTTTCCACCTGTGCCACTGAAAACAGTTCTGACGTTTTTCTTAAATTTCCCTTCCGTGGGTCAACAGAGCCCTGGCTGGTACAGATCTTGAATTCCTGGATCAAATTTGATGTCCTCTGTGAAGACTCCCTTTGGACAGAACCAAAGTGATCATTAACCACTTGTGTGTGGCTAGTTAAGCAGAGGAATTGTTTGTTATGTTGTAATAACAGTGAAATTCACTTGGTATGATACGTGAGTTCTTGGAAAGCTGTGTGCAAATAGACTTTTGCTTGTGGGGAGGGAGAAAAATTGAGTACATTTCAAGTTCATCCCTGGAATTTGTTGCCTAAAAGTATCCCAATATGAGTTATTTTATAAGTGAAGGATCTTTTTGAAATATGAATAATAACACAGCATTTAGGGCACCTGGATGGCTCAGTCGGTTAAGTGTCTGCTTTCAGGCTCAGGTCATGGTCCTGGATCGTGGGATTGAGCCCCACATCAGGCTCCCTGCTCAGTGGGGACCCTGCTTCTCCTTCTCTCTGCTCATGCTCTTTCTCCGGCTTGCTTTCTCTAAGTATCTTTTTAAAAATGAACACATTTTCTTTGTAGGATTGGGTTTTCAAGTAATAAACAAGAGTAACTCAAAATCATATATAAGATTCATCAATATTTTACACATATTTCCTCTTTATTGAGACCACTTGCGATGTTTCACCTGGACATCTCAAGTTCTTTGGGAGGTCCACAGATAAGTTCTCTATCCAGTTGAGAAATAAGTAAAAACCCAGTGTCCCTAGTGGCTACTTGTGGATTCATTAGCTTGGGTGGGTTTTACAATCCCTGATCATTTAGTGGGCCTCTCAGAGAGGGGGTTCAAGAATCAAATGGGTTATTAGATTAGATGAGCTTCAAAGGTCCCTTTCAGCCATGAGATTCTTTAAATCTGTTATATACCTATAGATCCAGCATAAATTTCAGCTGTGCTGGTGGGAAGCGCCTCAGAAACTGCCAGAGTCCAACTTCTTTCTGATGCTGGATCCTGTGGTGCTACTACCCCGGGCAAGTAAGAGTTCCATGTCTCCTTGATCAACCACGGGTGAGAACCACTCACCCCTCCACTCCCTAAGTGTGAGAAAGTTCTGCCTTATATTCAGGTGAAATCTTCCTCCTGTAGCTTCCATCAGAGGCTCCTCCTTTCATTCATTCTTTTTTTTTTTTTTTTTTTAATAGTCTTTACACCCAGCATGGAGCCCAACACAGACCCAACACAGGGCTTGAATTCGAGACCTTGAGATCAGGAGCTGAGCTGAGATCAAGAGTAGACACTTAAGGAACTGAGCCAGGTGTCCCTTTCCGCTGCTCCTCCTCATGCCGCAGATGTCTACTCCTTTTGCATGGCAGTTCTTCAAGTATCTGAAGCCAGCCATTGACTCCCATGATTCTCCATGTGAAACAACCTCTAGTTTCTTTGACTATTCTCTGCTTCCCAGCCATTCTTCCGTGGATTTTCTCTAGCTCGACCATTTCTTCTGTGCCTGGGGGATTCTGATACATTCCCTACAGGTGTCTCCTCCTCATCAGCCTTTGACTACTTCCATCTTCATCTTCCCATATTCTTCTGAGAAAGCTGAGGCCCACCGGGAGGCTTTCTTGCACAGGTCCCACTCTCCTCAATTTATGTTTTAATTCTTTAGTCTTCGAGGAATAAGCATCCATTCTCTCTAAAATAACACTACTCCTTAAAGCCTTGATATATTTTCTTTCTTACTTCTAGAAACGGTGCTTCTTATTTTGAGTTCTGAGATTCCCCTCACCCTACAATTCAGTATTCTCTGCCTTCCTTTCTTTCACCATGAAACATGTAGCGATCTTGTCATATTATCTTCTCTTTTTTTATTTTTAAAGATTTTATTTATTTATTTGACAGAGAGAGATCACAAGTAGGCAGAGAGGCAGGCAGAGAGAAAGAGGAGGAAGCAGGCTCCCTGCTGAGCAGAGAACCCGATGTGGGACTCGATCCCAGGACCCTGAGATCATGACCTGAGCCGAAGGCAGCGGCTTAACCCACTGAGCCACCCAGGCGCCCATATTATCTTCTCTTAACACTGGTGCCCCTTCCTCAAATATCTTTCCTCCCCGTTTTGGGTCAGATTTCTGAATATGTGTCTTCACGAGCTACTTCCCTTTCCCTCAGTCTACATGATTCTTACCTCCCAAGTGGTGAGTACTGATGCTCACTTAGAAGTGATTTTTGTGGTCAGCTGGTTCAGCTGTTTCCCTGATACCTCGTTCCCTTTTCCAGCACTCCTGAGGAGTTAAAGTCCTGCCATTCTCCCTTAATTATCTGAGATTCATTCTTTGAGATCAAACGAATTCTACTTAGGCTTGTGCTTTGTTACCTCTCTTCGGTGTTTGGCACAGTGACTTTTTTCCTGGAAAGTCTTATTGTGGTTTTGACACTCTGTACTATCCTGATCACTTTCTTTCTCAATGAGTAGTTATCTTCTTTCTCCAGCGCCACTTTATGGAACCCTCCAAGGCTTCTGGACTCTTGCTGTCCTAAAGCTTGTCTGCCCACACAGCATCAACTATCACTTTTATACTAAGAAGCCCTTAATCTACACCTTTATCTTCGTTTCCCTCTGGGGGTTATTCAACTTGTACCTGTAACTTTGTCGTCTCAAGGTCATCACCACTCCCCCAAACTACTCACATCTCAACTTCTGCCAGTGGCATATCTTTCCTTGTTCTCTTCCTTTTGGTTGGAATCAATCAACGAATGAGTTCCCTGAATGTCTCTCTTCACTCAGAGCAGAAAGAGCAGAGGAACCTAATACATTTCAGAGACTAGGCTCTGCATATCCTCACCGTTTAATACAACAACATCCTAAAAAGTAAGTGCCATCATCTATGTCTTATGGGTTAAGAAATCAAAAGTTGAGAATACAAACATCTTGCTCAAGGACTTGCCCAGTTTTTAAGTGACAGATTTCAGGGTATAAATCAAAATCAAAATCTGATTCCAAAGCCTAAATACTTTACTATAATGACCTCCTAATTTGTCAACTTGGCTTGGGCAGATCGCAGATAAAACTCAACCTCACACCAGCACCAGATTCTTTTTCTTCAAATGCTTCTTCATTAAAGGTACCTATGTCTTCTCAACAGTGCTATGGCTCCTCATTGTGGATAGGATCAAATGGACTTTCAAGACCACTGGTGAACTCTCATTACCATGTCTAATCAATGGAATTTCTCATTATTTGTAAATGATCTACACAGTCTTCTCACTGTACCTCTCCCTGACCCATTTATCTGCCATGCTCATTCCTGGGGACCCTCTGAGCTCTCACCCTTCTTAACTCCAAGTCCATTGTCCCCCAACTCTGAAAGCTTTTCCAGCTACCACGGCTCACAGTGATCACATGTCCCATTATCTTGACATAGACTTAATAGCCTCTGTTGCATAACTCAGTTTTTGATCCAAGTGGTTTTATTTATTGTCTCATTATCTCCATCCTCAATTATACCATAAGCTTCCTGAGGATAAGGGTCATATTTTATGCTTTTTTTCCCATATTGCCTACAGAGATAAATATAAATGAAATAAACATAAATGAAATTGAGGAGAAAATGCTTAGAAGAGTATTAAGGGTACTGTAAGTTAACTATATTATTCTTAAAAATACTGATGTGATAGACATTGGCAAAATTTATTACCTGATTGATATTGGGCACAGGTTCAAACAACAGTTGGCAGAAACTTGAGGGATTCGAGAAATAAGAGTCAAACTCAGAGTGCGGTTTCTTCCTCATCCTGTTTAACAGCTCCTTCATGCCCTCCCATCGGGAACGTGTGAAAGGAGAGGCACTTACATTTTCCACTAGACGACTGGCTTCAAGGACAAGGAACACTTGTCTTGCCTGTTCAGTTATTTTTTTCAGCACCTTAGTAGAATGCCCAGAACATATGAAGGTCTGATACACATATGACCAAACAATGAACTGGACATACGATTTGGAGCCGATGCCAGCCTTGTCCTCTTCTTGTTTCCCTGTGTGAAATGAGAGAACGTCAGAGTTAGAAGGATATCAGCCCAACCTCCCCATTTCAAGGGTGAGGAAAAGATCCCAGAGAGGAGGGTGTCTGACCCCAGGTCACCCCTCCTCTTAGTGGCCTTCTGACATTCTGTCCAATCCAGTGTTTCCCTAATATTGGATTTCACTAACTCTTTTTCAATGTTCTCTCCCCACACGGATCCCCAGCCCTTCTTCCTCTCTGGCAAGTTTCCTTTCCCACATCCCCTCTCCTAGCTCTGCACTCTGCATGCCCCCAATTTGTGTTTAATGCTGTACAACAGTGTCTCTTGGGAATGTAAACAAAAATACCTCCAAGGTTGTGAGCACACACACTTCAATAACATGTGACTGTTTGTGAGGAACACAGCCTCTACCAGGAAATTACAGTTCAGAATCTCTTCAGGGACCCTCTCTAGGGCTTAAATACCCTTTCAGAATTTCCGTGAGTCTAGAAACATAGTGGGATTTTTATAATAATATACAATAGTTCAGCTGCCTAAAGTGGCCAGCAGTGTACTAGACAGCCTAGGAGGCTCTTGGCACCTCTGCAACTCCAAGTCACCGTAGGTCCTTTTTACAAATGAGTAAACTGAGGCTCGGAGAGGTTTAGAACAACTTGGTTAAAGTTACTCAGCTAGTATCAGAGCAGGGACTTAAACTGATCTACTTACCTTGTCCAGAAAACTCTTTGAGACACACTGACCCAACTGTTGGCTGCTTCACTTGGATACCCGCTTCCTCTACCATGGCTGCTCTTGGTAAGTTTCTCATCTATGAACCATCTCCAGGCCCTGGCTCTATCACTGATCAATCCCCTGTGTTTAGCCTCTCTGGACCCCAGGAGGCAGGTCCTTGCCTGTGCCCTCTAGTGGTTACAAGGAGATGCATGACCCTTTCAGGCGCTCAGGACCTCTTCAGCACCCTCTGGTGCTGGGGACCCAAGGCCATGTGGAATCAGACTTCAGAGGTGCCTAAGTCTCCCAGGCTTCGCTGGACCGAGGAAAGAGCTGGATTCTCTGAGTTCTCCACTCCTGCTAGTCCTTTAAGAAAGACCCACTCATGGGGCACGTGGGTGGCTCAGTGGATTAAGCCTCTGCCTTCGGCTCAGGTCATGATCCTAGGGTCCTGCTTGGCGGGGAGCCTGCTTCCCCCTCTCTCTCTGCCTGCCTCTCTGCCTACTTGTGATCCCTCTCTCTCTGTCAAATAAATAAATAAAATCTTAAAAAAAAAAAAAGAAAGAAAGACCCACTCATGTTTGACAATGGCCAAAATTAGATTAAGAGAGGGACTTGGCATTAGCCCCAAATTCCTCTTCAGAGAGTCAGCAAGAGCAGCTGACTCAGTCTGTATAATTGATGTCTATTCTTAGTGTCCGCAGTTCTTTGTTCATTGACACCCCTGGGCCTGGTGTGCGAAGTCCCCAAATGTACTTACCTTGTGTGCTCTTGAGTAAGTCTCAGTCTTTGTGAGCAACAGTGCCCATCTGGAAATGGGGAACACCTGCCTCATCTGCCTCACAGGGACGTGACAAGGATCAAGCCAGAGAGCAAATGGAAAATGGGGTTGAGGCTTGGGGTATCTATCCTCTTCTCCCACTGCCATCTTGGGGACAGTGGAGCCCGTGTGTGTGGATCCAGCCTCCAGAGCTGCTCACAATCTCTCTGCATTTCTTCAGATAAAGAACAGGCTTGCTCTGAATGGATTCTGGGTCACACAGAACCACTGGAGCCTTTGGGCAAATTAGAAAAAGCCATTGCTTCCTCCGAGTGGACATGGCTTTGCCTGGTGCTTGGCTTGGAGGGTAGATATGGGTGTCTCTTGGTCTGGGCACCCTTGTTCAGTGAATAACCCACACAACCAAACGTGGGGACTTTGGTACCACAGACATCTCCAAATCCCTCTAGTCCCTGAATAACATGCCACTGAATGGACATGCCGAATGCCTTTACAGGTCACCCAAACAATCTTCGTTTCAGGAAAAATTCAGCAATAAATAGGTGGTGTGACCTCTAAGCGGGGGGAGGGAAAGGCCAGCCTTCTGGCTGGGTTCGCTGACATCCTCAAGCGCTGGTGCACATGCTGCATCCCTACCCCTACTGCCTAGAGAGCTCCTCCCTTAACTGACTGCACTTCCCACAGTGGATTTAAGCCACAAGTCACTAGAAGCTCCAGGCAAAGACTTGGGTTGTGGACAGGGATGAGTTACAGACTTACCCTTGTGGGCAAGCAAGGACAAATAACGCTGTGGCGAAACAGCCCTGGTGAGTGACAGGCTTATCGGGCTGTTTTCTATTGTTTTCTTCTCCCTCAACGTCTGGCTTCCTCTCCCCTCCTCTCCCTTCTGCCTTCCTCCTCTGTCCTCTGCCTCTTTCTCTCTCAGCCTCTGTGGGTTGCTCAGTCTTCCCTCTCTCCCTTCCTCTTTCTTCCCTCACGTCTCCTTTTATCCACTAACAGACTCATGGCATTAAAGAGTGCTCCATAACCTTATATGTTGTATTCTTTGTGTTTAAAAAGGAGACAACTCTAACCAGTCATAATTCTCTCGCAAAAATAGCAACTATGTTAAATTTAGATCTTATTTGTATACAAACAATATGACTTTTTCTGTGCATCAGTGATCTCTGATAAGGAAGAGCCCCCCTCCCAACTCCCTGCCACAGACACACATAGTTTCTATCATACTGGCGAGGGAGGAGGGAGGGAAGCCAGCAAGGAGGAGCTCCTATGATTAGCATCAAGGGGAGGTCCTCAGAATCCCAGCAGCAGGGAAGGTTTATGAGAGCACTGAAGGAGAAGGAGATCCAAAAGAGATCTTCTACTCCACATTCCTTGCTTTGTTTCCAGGCTCTCCCCACCCACCCACACCCCGAGTTTTCTAAAGAAGACAGAGATCATGTCAGTGCCCCCCAGACGGAAAAGAGAGGGCCAGAGAAATTACCTGATTTCTCCAAAGTCACATAGTCAGTTCATGGCAAATCTTTGAGTAGAACCTATTGGTTGAACACAACAAAGGTAAAAACACAGGGTATGTAATGTGGGGATGCTGTAGGAGGGACCAGAATTCAAACAGCTTAATAAGACCCAGATGCCCCTTAAATGGAATTATGACCTCCAGGGAGAAGCTAGATCATTTAACCTATACTCATTTACCAGGTGGACAAAATCAGATTCAACCCTAAAGTCTATAGATTACATGTCAAATTCGTGTTCACACATGATAGTTCACTCTAATGGAGGGACCGTGGACACAGAAGATGATCGACTCTGCTTTCAGCACTCAGCACACACCCAGCGCCTCCTCCACTGACATGTTAGACCACAGCTCCTGTTTCTCTCTGCCCTTCTGCTTCCTCCAAGGACCTCTGCAACGAGCCATGTGATCCCTCTTCCCTGTGAGGCTGTGACATGCAGTTAGCAGGCAGTCTTGCCGACTGGCTTTGAGTTTATTAAGTCCTGAATTCCCAGAGTACTTTGTTCACTTTCTTTTTTTTGAATGGCACCGATGGCTTTCTGTATAATCAAAAAAATTTTTTTAATTTTGTTCTAATTAGCCAACAAGAAAAAAATGTTATGGAGTGTTTACCATAGCCAAGCGCTATGCTGACCACTAGGAATAGATACAGTACTCCAGGTGCTTTCTCTCCACTTGCTTATAGTGTCATGAGGGTGGGGGTGGGGGGTGTTCATTGTAAAGAACACTTCCCTCCCTCTGAGATGGGAAGTGATAACCTGTGGGTTGCACAGTGTGTTGTTGGCCCAACATGGAGGGGTTAAGACAGACTTTTGGGAGGAAGTAGGCCAAGTTTTGAGGCATGAATAGGAGTTAGCCAGCATAAGTGAAATAAAGCTGTTTCCATAAAAAGAAAAGTGGGAAGCTGGTGGGAGAGAGGGTTAAAAGATTACTGGGGACAAGTGATGCTCCCTTGTGTCATTATGAATTTTTCCCACATTGAAATCCTCTCTCTGTGCTGTGGGAGAAATAGGTAGATATGCATAGGTTTTGTTTCAACTCTAGGACTTCCTTTGGCTTTAAAGCTTACCGTAAGGGGCGCTCCAGAGGAGACAAGTAAAGGGGAACTGTTCAATTTTTCTGTAAATCTAAAAATGTCCTAAAAACTAAAGTCTTTCAGTTCTTTAAAAACCCTACGTTGGATTACTTAATTTATTTTGGAGGATGGGAGCAGCCAAAGTCATCTTCATTGTCCCCGAGAACATGGAACTCCCTGTTCCATGGAGGTCTGACAAGGAGCCTACCTTCCTTCCCATCCCCATGTCTCCCCAGTCCTTGGTGTCAAGGCCCCACCCCTCCCCTGCTAAGGGCAGCTTGATTCGATCACACTTGGTCCCTTTGTCTCCCTCCCCCCACATCTAGAGGGTCACTGAGTTGTACTTTAAGCTCCCTCTGCAGTCCATCCTTGCTACATCTCCTAGTCCCCTCCTCTGGAACGAGCCACGACCACTCTCTTTTTCCCAGCCTGGCTTCTTCAGTGGCCTCTTAAGTGGACATCCCACCTGTAGCAGAGTCTGCTCAGGCCCTAACAAAATACCACAGGTTGGTGGCTTACATAATACAAACATATTTTTGCATCATTTTGGAGGCTGGAAGTATACGATCGGGATGTTGGCAGGGGTGGTTTCTTCCGAGGCCTTTCTCCCTGTGTCTTCACACGGTCTTCCCTCCTTGCCTGGGTATCTGTGACCTAATCACCTCTTCTTATAAGGAGACCAGTCATGGTGGATTAGGGCTCACCCTAATGAACTCACTTTAACTTAATAACCCACTAAAGTCACAATCTGAGGTATCGGGGATTAGCACTTCCATATATGAATTTGGTGGGGGGGGAGCACAAATCAGCACATAATTCTACTTCTATTCTTTTGTCCCTTTCACCATTTTTCAGGCAGCCACCAGAGTGATCTTCTGAAAATGTAAGTCAGCCCAGGTTACATACTGCTTAAACGACTTCGGTGGCTTCCCAGTGTGCTAGCGTGAAATCCAGACTCTTCCCCATAGCCTGCAAGGCATGGTCTGAACCTCATGACCTCTCCAGACTCTCTGTGCCTCTACCCCTTGCTCATCATGGCACAGCCACACAACCTGCCTCGAGATTCTAAAACACAGTACATTCTTTTATCCTCTGCCCACTCTTCACCTGATTGCCTTCTACTCAGCCTTCAGCTCTCAGAGACGACTGCCCTGCATGCCTGGTATCAAGATGGCGCCACTGTGATTCTCTTCTGGCCCTCAGTTCCTGTGCTCGGCAGCTCTTTGTAACAGGATGATGTTATTTCATGGTTTTGTTTCTTCTGTTTGTCTCCTCCACCATTTTGCCAGCTTCCCGAGGACAAAGACCATTTCTGTTTTGTTCACACCTGTATACTTGTCCTAGCATAGTGCCTCAGAGAAAGTACACATCAACAGCTAAGAGAGTGACAGAGCACATGGGGAGTTAGACTTTATTTTGTAGACATGGGAAGCTGCCAAAGGATTTCTCACAGGGAAACAACATGGTCAGACGCACTAAATTACAGAGATCACTCTGGCTACAGTGGGTAGGAGGAGGGTTACAAGGACACCCTGGAGTTGGGGAAACTAGTTGGGGGACAACTGAGTCCAAGTGATAAATGATGAACTAGGATCATGGAAATGGGACAGAAAAGAGACTGCATTCGTATGAAGTGATGTACAGATGTAAGAGGTGAGGGCGGGGAGACTCCAGGGTGACTTGTGGTTCTAAAGCTAGGAGAGAAGATGAATGGGTATCTTTCATAAAAACTGAAAGAGGACAGGAGAGAGAAT
This sequence comes from Mustela erminea, assembly GCF_009829155.1. Lineage (NCBI taxonomy): Eukaryota > Metazoa > Chordata > Mammalia > Carnivora > Mustelidae > Mustela > Mustela erminea. The sequence goes on from NC_045627.1 coordinate 63,589,764, forward strand.
AGGTTGGCTGAGAATGTTGGGGTGTAAATTAGGACACTTACCTCCCTACTAAAGGGCTCCCCTTAAAGACAGAAACTGTTGATATTCCCATTTAAAAATGCCTTGCACATACTAGGCTCTCAGTATGGGAACGCCCCTCACCTCTAGGTGGGGACGATGCATGTAGGCTCTTAGTCACATGCACAATGTCAGTTCTGGAGACACTCACACCTGCCCACAAACCCTAACACCCTGGGGATGCTGGTTCTCCAAATTCCCATGTCACTCATATCCTTCAGCCCTGCTCAGCCTGTTCCATTCCTGATGGCCACTCACCCTTTGCTTGTTTTCAGCCCTGGTAGAAACAAAGCAAGCCCAAAATACACCAGCCAACTGGCAAGTGATGAGTGATTAGCTGGCTGGCTCTAAAAGGCTGGAAGGAGGCAGCCTTTCAGTGCTAAGTGCAGTAACCCTAGCCCTGGGCTGGCTGTAATTCTAGATGGAGGTGGTCTGGGATTGGGTGTGGACAGAGCAGCAAGAACAGACCCTGGAGGTCCTCAGCCAGGCAGCGGGAAGAGAGTGTATCTCGGTGCAGTCCATCGAAAGTATGAAATTAACACTCAAATGGAGGTAGAGGAAATGTGCTAGATTATGTGACAGGACGAGTGGTTCTTTTTACTAAGAGAAGGCTCTCTGCCGGGCTGAGCGGACTTTACTTAGTCTTCCTTCATGCTCCTCAGCTAAGATAAGGACCTTATTTACAGGGAGCAAGATTCCTATTTCTTTTTTCTTCACTTTATTTCTGCCAAATATTCTATAGCTCCCTGACTTGGAAGCTCAGTTTCCTCTTTGATGAAGTGGGAGTCACATCCCACACCTCAAAGGGTTGTGGTGAGAATCTAAATGAGCTAAAGGATTTAAAGGAATGGCTGGCTTATAGGAGGCATTCCACCACCTGGGCGGTTAGCACATACTAAAACAAGTCTCTATTTTAGAAATACTGGGGCATTGGAGAAATGCAGTCAGCTCTCAGATGTCTGTGGTCTACAATGTAATTAGTATTTATGTGCTCATTTAAACCGTGCTCTAGGGAAGGTCAGTGCCTTAATGGAGAATATACAGGAGTGATTAGTTAGTATTTAATCAAATATTCACTGCTGCTGGGAGGGTATCAGCCATTAATATCTCCCATAAGTACCAGAGCATTGTAATTAGCTCAATTGGTGTATTAGGTATTCACTGGGAGAAAAATGTGGCTTGTTAACAATCCCAGTTAGAAAAAAAATAAAAAATAAAAATAAATAAAATCCCAGTTAGTAGTAAGGTTTCATCATTAAAATCAGTGGTATACTGGGATGCCTGGGTGGTTCAGTTGGTTAAGCATCTGCCTTCAAATCGGGTCATGATCTCAGGGTCTTGGGATTGAGCCCCATGTGGGGCTCCCTGCTCAGGGAGCCTGCCTCTCCCTCTCCCTCTGCAGCTCCCCCTACTTGTGCTCTCTCTCGCGCGCGCTTTCTCTCTTTCAAATAAATAAATAAAATATTTAAAAAATAAAATAAAATCAGTGGTATGGAAGATCTGCACATTGGCTAAGATAGTTTACAGTCACTCTCCATCCTTGGATGGTAGGAAAAAAGAATTTTTTGAGTTGTGTTCATTTCACCTTTCTGGACAGTACCTGAGGCTGCATTGTGACATGGTCCTGTGTCCAGCTGTGATGGCAAAGAATTTGACTTGCTTGAAGCCTTAGGGTTAACTTAATTCTGCTTCTAGGACATGGAATTTGCTAGAACAAGCCATGCCAGGTCTGGTTAGAGCTCCTGAAAGGACAGAGCTGTGATTAGCTTTCAGGATAGATTTTGTGTCTCCTCGCTAACAAAAGTGTGTCTAATGTCCAAGATGTGGTGGGATTGGATCTGAAACTTTTGTGAAGTTGTAGAGGGAGCAGCTGGCTCTCAGTATTCCAGAACGTCTACCATAACAACCACATAATCTGTGCATAATTAAATTTGTTTAGGTCAGTTTACAACAGCTACTGTAAATATGTACCAGGGCTGAGGATTTCATTTAAACCTCAGAGTAAAGTCGGGAGATAAGTCCTATGATTATTCCTTAAAAACAAAAAACAGTAAACTCCAGTCCAGAGATCTTAATGTATTATCCAAGATCGCATCGCTAATTAGTAATGGATCAGGATTTGAACGTAGGACCAGCTGAGCCCAGAGACCCAGCACGTAGCCACTGCACGAGACTTTCCAATAGTATTTGAAAGTGACTTTGAACAACTTTTCTCCTCGAACAGGGTCAGTCTACTGAGGACAGCCCAGACTGGGCATTCCTGCCATATTCAGATAGCTCCCATCCCTCAGGAGTCTTTCTTCTTATTGATCAGACTGCTTCCTCATCACCCCATCCGCTGGTCCTGACTGCCCACTGAAGTCACTCGGAAGCCCAGTCTTTGGGTCTCAACGGCCCTTCACCTATGCTAGGATGGGTTCACGTGTCACTAAGTGTGCTCTCTGTGGGAGGACCTAGGGATGTCAGAGGCCTTGAGACATAATGTGGGTTCTTTCCAGATTCTGCAGGTCTCCTCACTGGAAGCTTTGGAACCCGAGAGCCTCTGACTTCACAAGAATTTCTTCTGTACTCTGACTAGAGTCAAAAAGGAAGCTGCAAGACCTCTCTCCCTGTTTACTCTTCTTTTTAATTTAGCTATATTACACAGTTCTTTACACGACGGCTTTGTTTTTAAAAAATTCTTGTTGAAGTACAATTTATATATACCATAAAACTCACTATTTTAAAATGTACAGTTCACTGGTTTTTAATATATTCACAGAGTTAGGCAACCATCACTAATATCTAATTCCAGAACGTTTTCATCACCCCAAAAAGAAACCCCACACCCATTTGCAGGGACTCCCATTCCCCTCTGCCCAGCCCCGCAACCACTAACCTACTTTCTGTCTGTGGATCTTCCCATTCTGGAAGCTTGAAGGATGTGGTCTTATGTGACCGATTTCCTTCGCCTTGCATATGGTTATCAAGGCTCATCCGCGTTGTAGCAGGTGTCAGGATTTCCTTCCTTTTCATGGCCCAGTGATATTCCTTGCATGGATATACCGCCTTTTGTTCACCCTGTTCATCAGTTGCTGGACATTTGGGTTGTTTTGAATAATATCACTGGGGACATTTGGGAACAAACTTATGTGCGCACGTGTTTTCCGTCCTCTGGGTCTGTTCCTAGGGGTGGAATTGCTGCTGCTCAGCCTTAAGTGTGTGTCCTGAGGCATTTCATGTCAAGTTCTTTTCACACAGAGAAGTTTCAGCCTGGGCTTGAGACCGAGGAGAGCAGTCCGGAATCTATCTCACCAACAACAGTGTGGTGGGGTCCACGTCATCTGGAAAGCCCAGCCAGAATCTGACCTGCCATTCTTTTTCCTCTATCCCATGTCCCGAGGGGATCAATGATTTCTTTAATTCAAAGATGCCGTCTATTTGATATTTCAGAGGGCTAGGGTAGAGGAAGTGGTGGCAGAGAAATTTCTTTGGAAATTGACTGTAAGATACCTCTTGATTTAAAAATGGTAAGTTATGTTTGGAAGGGATTGTTAGACTTGTGGAGATTAACTATAGCCTTACATTTAAAGGGTACCCTCAGAGTTGAACCCAGCATTTTTACAGAGGAGAAAAAGAAGGGATCTTTCCCTAGTTTAGACGACAGCCAGCTGAGGCTGCCAAGGGGGAAGTGTCCTAGACACAGAAGAGGCTGAAGGCCTTCCCTTGAGCTTCTCTGACACAGCCTCTAAGGAAACCCAGTGGAAGAAGAGGTTACTCTGAGCTGCATGTGACACTAAAGGTTAGGGATCTGCCTGCCCCTTCATCCTCTGTACTTTGGCAGCAAGGGGGCTCCAGGTCTTTCCATAATGCCACAAATCACTTCACCTTTCTGGGCCCCAGTGTCCTGCTCTGCACAGTCGGGAGAGTGATCCCTTCCCTGCCTGACTCACGTGGTTGTTATTAGGACCAAACGACATGAGATAACGAGCAGGTAAACAGTCTCTAAAATGAAGACTTCCGGTGGGGTGATGATTCATCGTGGGCCTGGATTCATTTAAATTCATGTATCAATTCATGCCACAGATAGGAAGGAGTACCTAGTGATGGTTTAACCTCAGCTGCCTCTTCCAGGAACTGCCGCTACATTTTTATTACCCGTTATATGCTTCTGTTTGTCCTAAATCAGCCTATCTAACTTGAAAAGAGGTTCCCTTTTTTTTTTTTTTTAAAGATTTTATTTATTTATTTGACAGAGCGATCACAAGTAGGCAGAGAGGAAGGCAGAGAGAGAGGAGAAAGCAGGCTCCCTGCCGAGCAGAGTCGATCCCAGGACTCTGGGATCATGACCTGAGCCAAAGGCAGAGTCTTTAACCCACTGAACCACCCAGGCACCCCTGAAAAGAGGTTCCTTAAGGCTTCCTCCTAATATACTCACTGCCTGCTGCTTCCTGCCCAATACTCACGCCTTCCTGGAACTGCCGTTTTCCTGGCAACCTCCTTTTTTTTTTTTTTTCTTTTTTTTTTAAAGATTTTCTATTTATTTGACAGAGAGAGAGAGAGATCACAAGTAGGCAGAGAGCCGGCAGCCTCCTTCTAAGGACTGTTTCAACTCATGTGTGTTTCACTGAGCTCTCAAGGTCAGAACCTCAAGCCACATGTACTGTAGCCTGCTATAGATCAACTAAACACTCTCCAGTTTGCCTCGACTGCTCTTTCCAGCAGGGCCCAGCAGGCACCTTCTAAGATAGGAATCTTTCAGCCTTCGGGAAAGATTTAAGAACTTGAGGCAACTTCCTCCAAGCATTCACTTGATGTCTCTTTCCACCACCATACGCCAGGCTTAGAAATGAGGCACATATCACTCCTTGATGTTCTAATGCCTTTGTAATTACCCAAGTGACAAGAAAAGAAACTTGAAAAGTTAAGGGCACAACCCAAACTGTACATTAGTGGGTGAATGGATACACAAAATGTGGGGCATACATATGATGGAATTTTATTCCGCCTTAAAAGGGATGAAGTACCAATTCATGTTACAACATGGATGAACCATGAGGACGTTATGCTGAGTGAGATAAGCCAGTCGCACAAACACTGTATGATCTAACTTATGTGAGGTACAGAGAAGACTCACATTCACAGAGAAAGAAAAGAGAATAATGGTTACCAAGGGCTGGGGGGAGAGAGAATAGTAAACACTAAATTTTAGATTATGTTTTGTGTGTGTGTGTGTGTATGTATATCACAAATTACTTATTCATTTGACTGGTTGATGGACATCTGGGTATTTGACTTCTTTCCAGTGTTTGACTATTATGAATAAATCCACTAAAAAAAAGTTTAAGGCAGGAACATTTAGAAAGAATGTTGTGACCTGGGAACGGGATAAGTTGGGTATCGAAAGCTGCCATGCTCTGTCCACCTCTTTCCTTGCCACTATAATGGCATCTGTGAGCAGCCGGGCCCATGCTCTGCTCTCAGAGGCATCAGCACTGCTGAGAAGGGAGGCAAGCAGCAGGCTCTTATGTGGGCTGAGCTCCAGAGGCATTTCACACCAATGCTGAAGCACGCTTACACTGGTCCATGTGAAACCATTAATTATCACAGAGCTGGCGGAATTGCTGTGAACCTGCACTCAGGTTAAACAAGTGTGGAGTGATTGACCCCAGATTTGGTATACAAGTCAACGATCTACAAAAATGACAGCACAATTTGCTCTCATCCCATCAGTTTGGTTTCACCATGCTGGTGACCTCAGCTGGCATCAAAGAACAAGAGGAAGCAACACTCAAACACACAAGACAGAAAATCCTGGGATTCCTTTATAAGGATGTAATCCATCCATACAAATACAATGCCTCAATGACCAACAACAAAAAAGACTGTTTCTTTACTGCTATAGGTATGCATGGTAAGAAGTCTTAGGTACAAAGAGTGAATAGTTCTGTATGGTGGGATTATGAATAATTTTCTTTTTTTCTTCAATAATTGTCTTTTTCTTCATAATTTTATTATGTATAATTTTATTATGTATGGTACAAAAAGTACCTAAAATTGTTTTCTAGTGTATATCTTTGCTTCCCCCTTGCCATGGTAGAGAAGTCAAAGAGATACGGGTTTTACTTCTAACGATCTTACTGTTTCTTTTCCGTTATGTTTTTATGTGGTTACATGTTAAGAGGAGATGTGGCTCAAAAGTGGAGCCCACGGCCTTGGAAAAGTCCATTAATCTCTCTGAGCTTCTGTTCCTTTACCCTTTCCATGAGAATAGTGATAATAAGAACAACAGTAGTAAGACCTACCTTCCGTGTACAGAGGAGTGCAGTGTGATATGGAAGCACTGGAAATACAACTGATGTCAGTCAGTCACTCTCCGTCACAGAAGGTACTGCTGGCATCATCCAGATTTCCACTGGAGGTGGGGTTGAGGGGAATATTTTCTACCTGGCCCCTGCCTTGCATTCCTCACTTTCTCATGCAAATCTTTCATGACTCAAAGGTCCTAGAGAATAGCCACTAGGGGGCATAATTTCACCACTTGGGAGTATGGATCCAACTTGTTAACCCTCGCGTTTTTCCATCCGAAAGTTACCTATGAACCTAAGTATTAAGGACGCTTTCTGGTGGACGGAAACTCAAGGTCACAGGCTCACCCTTCTGCCCCTTTATGGGTCTCCTCCCTTGCCTTCTTTTGCCCTCTCATAAATGGCACCGGTTCCCTCCGCACAGTGGCAGGACCTCACGAACTCAGCCAGACATTGCCAGAAAGGAATTTTTTCCCCGTTAGTGGATGGGGTGGCTAAATGTTATATGTTATTTCCAAGCATTGCTCAAGGCTGCTGTAGAGGACTTTTTGGTTTGAAGGACTTTTTTCTTTGCTTAGACCCAGCTCAGGGTAGCTATCAAGGTCAGTAAACTCTGTTTCTTTTCCACCTACCAACTCCTGAGCCGATGGTCTAAGACTATTTCTCAAAAAAAAAAAACCAAAAAAAAAACAAAAACAAAAACAAAAAAAAACTTTTTTCATTGGGAGATGGGCAAGCTTTTCTAATCAATCTATTATTGAAGATGACACTTGTAGCCAAATTCCTCCTTTGCTTCTCAGACTTAGAAGGCTCACTGCCCCTTCTCTTTCTGATGCTAAGATTTCTAAAGACTAAACAATTCTCAGACTTGGGTATGAGGGAGAATCACGTGGGGAATCGTGTTGAAAGTGCAGATTCCACCACTCCACACCCTTAGGAAAGCTGTTAGAACCCTGAGGAAAAAAACGCAGAAAATGACGAGTGGCGGAGGGTGGAGAACTCTTGTGTCCTGTTGGTGAGAATGGAAAATGGCGAAGTCGCTGAGGAAAACAGTTATGACAATTCTTAAAAAAAAAAAAACCATAGAATCATCCCTTGGTCCAGCAAGTCTGCTTCTGGGTGTACACCCCATAGAATTGAAAGTGGGATTTTGAAGTGATATTTGCACACCCGTGTTCATAGCAGCATTACTGATGGTAGCCAAAAGGTAGAAGCAGCCCAAGTGTCCACCGATGGATGAATGGATACACAAAATGTGGTCTATACCCACAGGGGAATGCAATTCCACCTTAAAAAAGGAATGGAATTACGACACATACTACGACATGGATGAACCTTGAAGACATTATGCTGAGTGAAATAAGCCAGTCACAAAAGGACAAATATTGTGTGATTCCAATCATATGAAATATCAAGAATAGGTAAATTCATAGAGACAGAAAGTAGCATGGGGGTTACGAGGGACTGCTGGAGGGGCGATGGGAGTTGTAGAATGGGTACGGAGTTTTAGTTTGGGATGATGAAAAAATTTGAGAGATGGGTGGTAGAGATAGTTAAGTACATTCACGATAGTCTGAATTCACATTATTGTGAATGTACTCAATGCCACTGACCTATACATGTGGAAACAGTCAAAATGGTAATGTATACGTATATTTTAGCACAATGAGAAAATGTCTTTAATAAACTCTGAAAGTGCAGGGTTTCACACTACTGATTCCATAGGTCTGAATTGAAGCTTAAGAATCTGCCTTATTTTCTTTTTTTAAAAAACATGGACTTCCTGCCCAGCATGGAGCCCATTGTAGGGCTTGAACTCATGTCTCTGAGATTAAGACCAGAATTGAGATCAAGAGGCCAACACTCAGCCAACGGAGCCATGCAGGCATCCTGCAGTCTGTCTTTTTTAAGTTGCTGGGGGTTTCGATGCAGGTGGCCATGGAGAGACATTGGCATTTGGTGCCTGTGGCTGCGTTCATGCTTCCGCAAAGCCCTGTATGAAGATCAGCCACCCGGGCTTTAAAGTATAGGCTTCCCCTTACCGGGATGTGAGAAGCCACTGGACCTTTCTGGGCTTCAGATTTTTCATCTTTAAAATGGGACTAATAACCCTATTTACCTAATAGGGTCTTTGTAAAAAAACTGAGGAGTTGATATATGCAAAGTGATTTTTTACAATATTCTAACACTTAATGGCAGGGTCTCCTTTTTCAATGACTGTGAATATTCTCAAGGACCCAGGAAGCCATTGCAACTTAATGAGTTTATTAATGAAAAAGGGTTAGAAATTAGAGGCTTCTCTGATTCTGCAAAGGGTTTAGTGGTGAGGATCTTATCCCACCAGAAACAATGACATTCTGTCAGGTGGGGGAGGGGGTCATGATAATCTGATAGAGTTCTAGTGGTTTTATTTTAAACTACTCAGATGCATTAAAAAAAAAATCTCTTGAAAGAATTCACACACTGTTAACAGAGGAATCGGATTTGTGGCTGAAGATAAGGGGGAACTTTCACTTGTCATCCTGTTTGCTTCTGGGTTGTGCTTATTTTATACTGTGAGGCTCTGTATGACTTTTGTACTTGGGGAAAACAGTACAACTGTTTATTAAGTTTGAAAAGTATTTTATTAAGTATGAAAAGTGGCTGCCCTTTCCCATTCAAAACAGGACTGGCAGTAAAAACACAAATACCCATTGAAAATGATATCCCTACTGAATAACACGGCTGATGTTACCTTGTAATTAGCAAATCACAACGTATGTTGACATCCATTGTTTCATTTAATCTGTGGCACAGTTTGGGGAAGTAGGTAATATCTTACCCATTTTACAGCTGAGAAACGAAGTGCACGGGAAATGCACGTCCCAGCTGCGTTTCACTCCCTCCTTATCCTCTGAGCCTTGCCCTTGTTTCACTTTGCTGTAGCGCTTCGAGCACTTCCTCCCGACCTACAATAAAATATATTTGGAATTCGTCCACCTGTGGATAACATCCTTCACCAAAATGGCCCAAACTGAAGAGGCTGTTTAGACATGAGATAGGCAAACCTTGCCACCGTCGCCAGGTAGGAGCTCGTGCTGTTGTGTTCATTTGCCTCCGGGGGTCGTCATAACAAAATTCCTAAAAGCGAACTATTTCACGCATCTGTGCTTTAACAGAGCCATCGTTTTGTTTCGTCTGCTCCGCAGGCAGAAACCGCATGAGATTTTTACCGTGCAGACTCTTCTTTCACAAAAAGCTGCCATGTCGGGTAGTGTTTGAAGAGCTGTAACTGCGTTTCCAGTTTGGGTAGCGTGAACCGCGTCATCCAAGAGGAGGTATTCCTGCGGACACATGTGTTGCTCTTAGTGATCAGGAAAATCCGGATGGTTTTGTGTGGTTGCACTGCAGCTGCAAAGGTTTATTTGGATATTTATTGTTTAATGATGGGGATTAGTGGCCACAGGAAAACGCAAGTGTCTTTGAGTTGCCTCAGCCTTTGTTATCTAGGGGTCTCTCCAGGACTGGCTAAATAATTCACACAGCCCAGTTACAATGAAGGCAAAGAACTCCTTGCTCAAAAATTATTAAAAATTTCAAGATGGCAACGTCAGAGCATTAAACCAAGTGCAGGAGCCTTTGCAAGTGCACAGGTGGTACGTCTATGAAGCCAGGCCTGGGTCTCTCTTATATTTAAAATGTGTTTACGTATTTGTAGATAAGATATTAAAACATTGAAAATTTTGCAAGATATTAAAGTAAGCCTCGGGGCACCTGGGTGGCTTAGGGGGTTAAGCTTCTGACTTTGGCTCAAGTCATGATGTCAGGGTCCTGGGATAGAACCTTGCCTCCCGCTCTGTGCTCAGTGGGGAATCTGCTTGTCCCTTTCCCCGCTCTGTCTGCCCTTCTCCCACCACCCCAGCTGGCCTTCAGCTCCTGCTTTCTCTCTTTCTCTGTCTCTCTCAAATAAGTAAATAAAACCTTTAAAGAAATTAAAAAAAATAAAACTAAGTCTCTAGAGAAGGGAAATTTCTCTAAGTTGTTTCTTGTATCTTTCCAGAGATTTCCTTCACTTACAAAAATACATACAATAGACAATATATTATCTATCCTCCTTCAAGACACATACATACAAATAGTAGCTGTTCTTTACACATTGCTCTGCATTTTTTATTTTCTTAACAATAGATCTTGCAGATCATTCCTGATAACCATGTAATTCTTTTCCATGGCCACATAATATTCCATTCTGTATATGTAACAGTTATTTAACTAGTTCCTTTTGATGGATATAGAAGTTGCTTTCAATGACCAAAAATGCTGCAACAAAAATCTTTGCAGATCATCTCTTTACATGTGTGAGTGATTCTGTGGACTTGTCAAGTCAAAGGTTATGGTTTGTTTTAAATTTTCATAGATCTTGCCAATTACCCTCTAAAAAGACTGTACACCCTCAGCAATACAGATTTTCATCAGATTTTTGGGTCTTTGCCAATCCCATGGGTGGGACCCAGTGCTTCATTGTAGCCTTGATTTTCACCTCTCTTATTATCAGTGAAACTGAGTATCTTCCACTGAATATCTGGGAGTCAGTCCGTTCTGTGATCTGTCTATCCTCATGATTTCTTTATTGTAATTGCCTGTTAGTTTTTTTCTTATGACTTGTACAAATGCTTTATCCATTGAGGACATTTGTTCTTGGTTTGTGAGGCATTGAAAATACTTCCCTTGGTTGGTTTTATCTTTTGAACTTGTTTTGCCATGCAGAGTATTTTTAAAATGTAGTTGAATTTGTCAGATTTTTTTAATGGCTTCGCAATTTTGTATCATACTCAGAAAGACCTCCACTCCCATACTTTCTTCAGGCATTTCTTTGACTTCATTCCTTCACATAAGCCTTTACTCCATTTGAAATTTAGTTTGGATGAAGTGGGGAAATGGGGATCCAGCTTTATTTGTTTTCCAGATGACTGCCTAACTGTCCCAGCAATACTTGTTGAATAATTCACCTTTTCCAGCACTGATTTGAAGTTCTATCTTTATCTACCGTAAATTCCTATATGTGTTTGTGTCTATTTCTGAACATTTTATTTCATTTACAAGAATTGTTAAGCATAATGTGTCAAAGAAATTTTTTTTCTTTGGTGTCTGGGTGACTGAGTCGGTTAAGCGTCTGCATTCAGCTCAGGTCCTGATGTCAGGGCCCTGGGATGGCCTTACTAGGCTCCTTGCTCAGCAGGAAGTCTGTGTCTTCCTCTCCCTTTGCTCCTGCCCCTCCCTTGTGTGCATGCTCGCTCGCTCCCTCTCTCTCAACTAAATAGATAAATCTTAAAAAAAAATTTTTTTTTCCTAAACCTTTTTCTAGTTTGAGGAGTGGTCCTAGAAAGATGTGGCTTGTCCAGAGCCTCTCAATTCAACACAATAATCCCTGGGCGAATATATGTTTATTTTTTTAAGTATTTGAAGGAAAAAACATTATTATGATGGTTAAGAACGTGGATTTGGAAGTCAGATAGATCTGGTTTCAATCTCAGTTCCGCATTTACTTAGCTGTGTGACCTTTGGTGAGTTATTTGCCTTAGATTTCCTTGATTACTTGCCTTGATTTCCTCATTTGTAAAACAAATAAATTTAGTACCTGTCTCATTGAGGTAGTTGAGAAGTAAATGAATGTCAGATGCTTAAACCAGTGCCTGATGCATGGTAAATTGTTGTTGTTGTTGTTTGCCCATAGGGTGATTAACTCATACCTGCTTGCCTGGGTTTTCCCTGGTTTTATCACTGTAAGTCCCAAGTCTTTGAAGATCCCTCAGTCCTGAGAAAACTAGGACGTTTTATCACCCATAACCCTATTGCTCAGTAAAGTGTGTGGCTTTTTTTCCTCCATCAAAACCATACTAGGCAGTACCTACAAGGATTAGCTCTACTTTTATAGTTACATCACAAAATGCAATTTTTTTTTCATACACATAAAATCCATGCTCTTATCTCATTCCAGTTGAGTGTCCTCCCCACTCCCCGCCCCTCCTGGTCCTGGGGGCTTGTAGACATTCTTTGTCCATCAGAGTCTAATCTGGGATTTCCTCTGGCTTCCACGTGAGCCATGATCAAAGAGCCCCCCTCCCACTGCCAAGAAGGGGAAGGTGTTGGGAGAGAAGTGGGGGTTGGGGTCAACATAGGCTAGACAGAAACACAAGGTACAATGACTCCAGGACATTGGAGGCTGGGAACACTTTGCTTCTAGAATAAAGAAACAGAACAGGATCCCCAGGTATGACTTGCTGTAATGTAAAAGGACAATTGTCCTCCTCACTGACCATCGTAACTTTAGCACTATAATAGACTAGTAGGATAGCTATCACTGGGAAGGGAGCATGGTATGTGTTCATCAGATCCTGCCACCAAAGCTGTGCTTACTCAGAGGAGGCGTCTGGCAGTTGCCGTATCCATCAGGGCAAAAGTGTGAGGTGCCTGGCTTGTTGGAGGGGAGAGGAAAGAGGATTGTTTGCATTGAAGAAATCAAGCCTTGGGCTTAATTAGACTAAATTTAACAGTGCAATGGAGAGAGGTCTGGACCAAAAGTCAAAAAACTTAAAGCGAAGTTCTCATCCCATCCGTTTCTTGACTAACTCTAACCCCAAGGACACGTGACTTTCACAGAAGCCTGTGAATGTGCCCCATTAAGGCTCACAATACACGGATACCCCCACATATCTTCCCATGCCGTCCATTTCTCCCTTTATAAAATGAAGGACTAAATTTGAGTCTTTCATTATTCTGTTGACAGTCTCTCTCTCTCTTTTTAAAATATGTTCTACACCCAGTGTGGGGCTTGAACTCACAACCCCAGGATCAAGAGTCACATGCTCCACTGACTGAGCCAGGCAGGTACCCCCAGTTGACAGTCTTTATGGTTCAGTTCTAAGCACCACACTGGGAGAATGGGATCCTGGCACACCAAGTTCCTTCAGTTAAGTGTCATTTGAGAAAACACCATGTTCTGGGTTTCTTTGACTCCTTCCCTAGAGAGTAAAGTGGTAGAAACAAACAAGATGACAATGTGGAATCTGTTGTTTCAGCTTCGCCTGCATCCATTCGCCCTTCTTTTGGTGAGTGTTCTTTGTTTTGCTTTGGGGAATCACCTTTCCCAATTGGACAAAGTCTGGCCATTCTCTGGCCACACTCCGCTTGCCAGAGAATGAGCAAGTGACCCAAGGTCTGCCAGTCAGATGCCCTCTCTCTGGAATTTGAATCTTGAGCCAAGTGATGTGAAGATTGAAAGCAGAGCAGATCCATGCCGAAAATGTACCTTAAAGCAGGGGTTAGCAGACTGTGGTTCTGAACCAAATCCAGCCCAATGGCAATATTGATAAAGTTTTATTGGGACACAGACAAAATCATTTATTTACTTGTTGTCTATGACTTTCATGCTACAATGACAAACTTGAGTAGTTACGTTAGAGACTATCCCACAAAGTCTAAAATACTCACTATCTGGACCTTTGCAGTAAAAGTTTGCTAATCTCTGCCCTAAAGGATTTCCCATTAATTCCTGCTGCCTAAATCCCAGGAGCTATCCTGGTTCCTGCCCATTTCAAAGTCTGGTTCTTCAGGTTTTCTAGTGAGCTATTCCATATTTTTCTAAGAAATTTCCTTCCTTCCTTTCACTTAAGTTAGAGCGAGTTTGTTTCTGTTGCTTACAACCAATGAAGCCAAATTTTCGGCACTTAAGTATGTTTTTAGTTTTAAAGATCATTTAGAGAAATAAATATTTTTCTTTTTAAAGATTTTACTTATTTGACAGAGATCACAAGTAGGCAGAGAGGCAGGCAGAGAGAGAGGAGGAAGCAATCTCCCTGCCTGGGCTCAACCCCAGGACCCTGGAATCATGACCTGAGCCGAAGGCAGAGGCTTTAACCCACTGAGCCACCCAGGCGCCCGTAGAGAAATAAATATTTGATTAAATTTTTCTATCTGGCTAAACGTGTCCATTTAACGTAGCACTGATGGGAGGAACCATATCTCGGTGGAGCAGCATGGGTGTGGTAATGAAAGCAAGTAGTATGAGTATGAATGAGTAGAAATAGGAGTGGTACTTTAAAAAATAAAATAGAGTTTTTATTTTTAAAATTTCCATTGCTTTGGTTTGTTTAAGCCACAGTATTTTAAGTATTTTATGTTTTCAAATAATGTTAAAGGAAAATATGAGATTTTCATGTTTAGCTAAAGAGAACACAAGCTTATTGGTTTTTTTAAAAGATCGATTTGTTTATTAAGGGGGGGCGGGAGTGGAGGGAAAGGCAGAGGCAGAGGAGGGGGGAGAATCTCTGGTCGAATCCCCGCTGACCAGGGTCCACAACGTGCTGCTCAATCTCATCGCCCGTGAGATCAAGACCTGAGCTGAAATCAGGAGTTTGGGCACTTAACCGACGGAGCTACCCAGGCGCCCCAAGTTTATTGTTTTATAGCAAAAATAATAATAACTGAATCATGGAATGAACTTTGGGTTAGAAATTCAGAATTCTGGGGGCACCTGGGTGGCTCAGTGAGTGGTTGGGTGTCTGCCTTCAGCTCAGGTCATGATTCCCAGGGACCTGGAATCAAGTCCAGCATCCCGCTCCCTGCTCAGCAGGGAGCCTGCTTCTCCCTCTCCCTCTGCCTGCTGCTCTGCCTACTTGTGTTCTCTCTCTGCCTATCATATAAATAAATAAAATCTTAAGAAAAAAAATCCAGAATTCTGGGTCTGTATTCTGCTTCCGGGAGGATAGCACTCTGTGTGAACATCACCTCCACCTAAGGTGACACTCAGTTGCCTTATGTTATAATTATTGGTGGAAGGAAAGGAGAGTACCATCACAGATCATTTCTGTAACCTGGGCCAAGAACCAGAGCTTGGTTGGTGCCGGTGATTTCAGAAATGAGTCCAGGGCCAATGCTTGCGTGTAGGAAGGAGACTGATCCTCTGGATTTGCAGAGCCCTGGAAAATACCTTCGGTGATGAAAAACATCTCTTTGGATTAGGCGATCTCCAATAAGTAGGCGGATTATCCAGCTTCCTTCGTTCAGAACTGACTGGACTTGTTGGACGACTTCTTAACTGTCAGGAAGGAAGAGGGAGGGATGTGCATGTTAAATCTAGTGCAAATATGAAGCACGCTGAGTTGGAAGACAAGCTTCTTTCTGTGTATGAGCAGAGGATGACCAGGGGGTGGGAGGGGTTGGGGTTGGGCTGATGGCTAGAGAGGGGAGAAACCCCAGATTAATTCTGAATGATCACATAGTCACGGGAGCCAGAGAGGCTGGTGGTTTAGGAAGAAGGGATAGAAAAAAAAAAAAATGAAAAGGGAAAGAGATTTGGAAATAATTTCTTCCCTTCACCTTTCCCAGGCTCATAAGCATAGAAATTCTGTGAAACAGATGTTTGTTGAGCTAGAAGCCACTGTCCCTTGTAAAATTCAGGAGGTCTGTGAACTTGGTTGGGGGGGAAAAAGTGACATCTTTATTTTCCTTAACATAAAATGAAATCTGGCATTTCCTTCAATTACAAAATGTACACCACAGACCAGCTGTATTGGTGAAGCTGAGACCTGTCGCTAATAGAAATCATGGATGTTTTCATATCATGTTATTGTGTGCAGATCTCATGAAATATTTGTGTCCATCATTACTTTGGAATTATGATAGATATTAGACTCACCGTTAGTCTTCTTCTTTAATGTGCAAAGAAGTATGTATTATTACTATATTACACATTTTTATTTTGATAATTGTATTTCAGTGTAATTGACTTCTTTGGTGGTCCTATATATCTTATTTTATATGTTGGAAGGTATGGCTCTGAGAAGGGGTCCTGAGGTTTCACCAGACTCTAAGGTCTCTATGTCCCTGGAGCTCTGCTCTAGGCACTGCCCTGTGGAATAGCCCAGCACCTTCCACAGCCCCTGTGCCCTCTACTCCCTGATCCAAGCCTTTGAGAAAGCTCTGTAGAAACACAGACGAATGTTTCAGATAACATGCAAAGGGAGTATTTCAGCATGGCTATAACCAGGTAAAAATACTTGGTCTAGTTCTTGTATGGGAACAAGAACTGGAAAATAATGAACAAAAATGAAACTCGCTCTGTTAACTTTTAAAGTATTGTTGTTACATTGTCTTTTCAGTACTGTCTGTAAAAAAGAGTGTGATCTTTTTTTTTTTTACGTAAGTAATATATCTTCTTTGTTGAAAAATTATCAAATGTACATGAGTAAAAAGAAAAAATATTAAATCTTCCTTTGCCAGTTTTTAAAAACCATGCTGGGTTCTACGAAGTGTTTTAAAAAATGATACAGAGCTATATATTCTGACATGGCAAGATTTCTATCATCTAGTAAGTAAAAAAAGAAAAAATAGAACATAAAACAGAATCCCATTTTTTTTAAAACATATGTATGAAAATGCCTAGGAGGGCACTGATTCAACAAGCATCGGTGTTTACAATTGGCAATTATGAGCTAATATTAGTCAATACCAGTTTTCTCACAGGAAACGAAATCCTTCAAGGAGAAGCACAGTGTTGATGCTAGGATTAGCAGCTTCTCAAAGTCCCAGGCATATCCTCTGGCAGCCCGTAGAGCGGCTCCTTGGTCAGATGGCTGGTGCCTGGGGTGGGGGGTGGGGGTCCACCAGGCACCCCCACAGAGACTCCTGTGCCCAGGCCTCAGCTTTACAGGCTGGAAGTCCCAGAAATTCTAAACACTTCCAGCTGCCTCAGTTAAACCCACCATCAAGGTGGGGCTTCCTGAAGTCGCCCTCCCCACCCCAGCCTCCAGGTTCCTTTGATTGGATTCTGATGTTCACAAATTTTCTTGGGACTTTCTTCTTAAGGCTTTATTTTTCTTTTAATTTTTATTTTTAAAAAGATTTTTATTTATTTATTTGAGAGAGAGAGGGAGGGGGAATCTGAAGCCAACTCTGTACTGATCCCAGAGCCTGACATGGGGCTCGATCCCACAACTGTGAGATCATGACCTGAGCTGAAACCAAGAGTCGGATGCTTAACCGACTGAGCCATGGAGGCGCCCTTAAGACTTAATTTTTTTAGAGCGGTTTTAGGTTCACAGCAAAATTAAGAGGAAAGTGCAGAGATTTCCCCCATGCTCCCTTGCCCTCACATGTGCAGAGCCTCTCCCCCTTTATCAACATCTTCTACCAGAGTCACACTTGTTAGCATTGATGGACCCAGATGGACACAACATACTCACCCAGGGTCCACAGTTTACACTAGGGACAAACGTATAAATGACATGTGTCCACCATTAGAGGATCATACAGATTATTTTCACTGCCCTAAAAATCCTCTGTGCTCCACCCCGTCATACCCCCACCCCCACCATCTTGGGACATTTTAAAGATGGCAACTCTAATTCCTAAAAACTGGACCCAGTCCCTTGTCATTGTCAGAGTGGGACTGTCAGCCCATTAAACCGAACACACATCCTCCATACCCCAGGGAACTGAGTCCCGTTGGTGAAGGTGCGAATTGACTTCATCTGAGTTTGGCCCCATAGATATGGGTGTGCGCTTTTAGGCGTAACCACTGTGAGCTTAGTTCTCCCAGGCTCCGGGCAGGGGCTGATGAGACCGAGGAGAGCCCGTCCCTGGACAGCTGAGACCAGGTTCTCTAGCCCTCAGCAGGACCTGACCTTGGACGCTGGGCTTGATGGAGCACAGCTCTCTCCTCAAGTGTGTAGGAGGACAGAGGAGTTGGGCTGACTACGGTCTGGTGCAGGCTTGTTAGGGCTTGAGAAGGCCACAGAAGCGGCTAGTCCCTTCTCTCAGCTGGACTTCTCTACAGGCCCATGAGGCCTTGAGGCTGTGCTGTTTTCATTCCTGGCCATTATTCCAGGACAATGGATTTCTTGTGAGCAACAGTATTTCTTTATTCCTGAAAGACATGCTGCCGACAAGAATGTTTCATGAGGTTCTTCCCTTCCACCTCTGACCTTCCACGTGAAAGATACTGTCTTCCTGTTCCCGCTGCACCCTTGTGGTGTACCCAGGCCATTGGCATTGCATCAGCCACATCTAAGTCCTTCTTGTCTTATTATTTCCTTAACATTTTCCTTTAAATGTGCTCCCTTTTCTCTCTCTCTCTTTTTTTTTTTAATTTCTTTTCGGCGTAACAGTATTCATTGTTTTTGCATGACACCCAGTGCTCCATGCAATACGTGCCCTCCCTAATACCCGCCACCTGGTTCCCCCAACCTCCTACCCCCGGCCCTCCCTTTTCTCTTAAATGAAATAATTTTGTTAGGAACTAGGTCAAAAATATCTGTGAAATTACAGATTTAATGAGCTGCATTTTTCTGAATATATTAAAATAAATACATAAGTATGGAACAGTTAAACATTTTCCTATGGATCCTCCAAAACCACCCTCCCCAGGTGGCCCCCGCTGGTGTATTCCAGCCCAGCCACAAGAAGCCCTGGCAAGGTCTGTAAACTCTTCAAGAGATGCTTCTGGGTCATCCGTGTTGTCACTGTTGACTTCGTTCTCTGAAACCACTCAGTCTGCATAGGTGCGCCAATGTGGCAGGAAGGAGCAGGTCATTTCACTCAAGGTCCCACCCTGGGAGTGGTGAGTTCCATGGCAAGGTGCCCTCTTCCACTCCAAGTTAGATTTCCTTCATCTCTGGTCGTGAGAGACCCATTCTCTTACTGATCAACGATGAAAACAGGGCGAGGATTCTAAGCGGCTTTCCTCCCTGAGGCATGATGACCAGACAAGGCCCTGGAAAAGGGGGCCTCAAAGGCGATCGAAGCTGCGGGCAGCTATGCAGAAAGGATGGGCTTGCCGGACTGTCTAATTGAAGGACAGACCTTTGCCTCTTTTCGCAAAGGTAACTGCTGGATAACCGTTTGCCTCTCATCCACAGAGAATTTGAGGTGAGGTTGGCTGTGAAAACCTG
Organism: Mustela erminea; assembly: GCF_009829155.1. Lineage (NCBI taxonomy): Eukaryota > Metazoa > Chordata > Mammalia > Carnivora > Mustelidae > Mustela > Mustela erminea. Next base: position 63,609,037 of record NC_045627.1, read on the forward strand.
AGGGCTTTGCGGGTCCCACCTCCATCAGTTACCAGCGGTGCAGCCCCAGGCAAATCCCTTCATCTGCCTGAACCTCAGTTACTCCCAGTAGAACAGGATTGGTGACATTTAGTCACACTTGTCTTATCTGCTGTCCAGGCTGTGGCGAGGATTAAATGAGCAAAGGAGGGAGGGACTGATCGGAATACTCGGAAGGCAGGGTTCACCACCACGCTGGATGCGCTCTGGAATTATGTGGTGGGGAGAGGGATGACTTAAAAAAAAAAAAACAAAACCACCAAAACCAGTAAGACCCAAACCCAGAGACTCTAATTGAACTGGTCTGGAGTGGGTCCTGGGCATCTGTACTCTGAAATGCACTTCCGTTGATCCTCCTGTGTAGCCAAGATTGAGAACCACTTCCCTCAACACACACCATCCAATACGGAAGCCACTCGCCACAGGTGGTTATTTAAATTTACATTAAACTACAACTTAAAATTTGTAGTTTAAATTAAATTTAAACTAGAACTTAAAATTCAGTTCCTTACACTAGCCACATTTCAAGTACTCAGTGGCCACGTGAGCTACTGGCTTACCATATTGGACAGTGCAGAGATGGACTATTTCTGTCGTCACAGAGAATTCTGTTGCCTCTTAAAGCATTGCCCATGGACCAGCAGAATCAGCGTCCCTGGGAGCTTGTTAAGAATGCATGTTCTCAGGCCATTGCTCCCCCCCACTGAATCAGGATCTGGATTTTAACGGAATTGAACAAAATCTTCAGCGTTTTCTTCAAGTCTGTAGAGCACTGCTGTAAAGCATACATTCATTCTTTCAACCGATGTTTATCAAATGCCTGGCATGTGCCTTGTACATGTCAGGTGATGGAGAGCGATTAGGGAAAAAACAGCATTGTCTGCCATTCCAGCTGGAGGAAACAGTCATTGCGCAAGAAAACCAATAGGCAAACACAGTTCAGAGGGACAAAAGTAATACAGGAGAATTTACTAGAGAGGCACTCTAGGGGCAGGGCTGCTACTTTCAGTTGGGAGAGAGTATCAGGGGGCATCTCTCTAAGGACCCCTGAGTGGAGCCTGAGTAACAAGGGGCTGGCCAAGGGAAGATGTAGGGGTGGTATGTTCTGGACAGACACATCAGCACGTAAAATGCCTTGAAAGGAGATTGCCAGATATAGCCAATCAAAATATAAAACGTTCACTTAAATTTCTGCTAAACCATGAATAATTTTTAGTTATCTGAAATACTGCATGGGACACAGTTTTTTTTTAAAAATAGAGTGTATTTGTTTATTTGAGAGAGAGAGAAGAAAGTGAGAGAAAAGGGAAAGAGAAAAGCAGGCTCCCCCCTGAGCAGGGATGCCAGGAACCTGGGATCATGACCTGAGCAGAAGGCACATACTTAATCTACTGAGCCACCCAGGGGTCCCTACTTGGGACATACTTATACTAAAAAAAGTATGTGTGGTTAACCTGAAAATTTGAATTTAACTGGACATCCTATATTTTATGGAGACCCTACCTTAAAGAGGACCAAGGAGGGAGCAGAGCTGGAGGGACAAAGGAGGAGCAAGCGACTGGGGTAGTCGGGGCAAGGTACCACAAGGAAGGGTGGGGGGGGTAGCAGGGCCCAAATCTTGGGCTACATAAAGGCAAGTTTTAGAAACCAAATGGTCACCAAAGGACTGTACTGACCACGGCTGTTTCTTTCGCTTTGTGTAGTCATTGGCTTTACCTTCCTGCAACCCTATGGTTTCTGGGAAGGGCTTCTTGGAAGATGAACAATTGTCCAGGCTGTCAGGCCTGGGTGGGGCTGGGGGAGACGGCAGACCCCTGGTTGCCCTGCCCGAGCATAGCGTGCAGTATACATTGTTTGGTCTGAGCTTTTAAGTGCTCTTTCCCTGTTTGTTTGTTTAATTCCTGTGCTTTTGTATGTGATCCCCTATAAATCTCCCTCTCCTTAAGGACCATGTTTGACAACTTCATTTCCCCCTAACTGGAGACATTTCCCCTGCTAAGGGTCAAAAAGACTAATTACCCAAAACCGAGTATTGGAGACACCCTCAGGCCACCCCTGACCCAGAAGTGCCTGATCCCAGTCATATGAATAGAGGAATTCAGTGAGAGCAGACCTGAGCACAGAAGCAGTGATGTCCTCGAACCCCAACTGTATTCTTATCAGAAAATAAACTCCTGACCCCTTCAACAACAACAAATGTGGAAGAAACTATAAAGGATCTTCCGTTCAAACAGTTTAGTTTACATGTGAGGAAACTGAGGCCCTGGGAGGATCATGATTTGCTGAAGGGCCCCACATAGGTGATAGGGCTGGGACATGAGCTCAGAACTTCCTAAATCTCTGTCCAGTGCTCCCTCCTCCCAAGTTGGGCTTGGTGTGGGGGACTGTGGGAAGGGCAGCAAAACAGCAGCTGACACTCATCGAGTGCTTTAACACTTAGAAAGCACTTCTCTACATTATCTCCTTTGAGGCAGGGACAGTTTCCATTTTGGAAGCAGGGAAGCAGGAGCTCAGAGAGGTTAAGTGACTTGTCCAGGATCACACAGCTGTTAAATGACAGAACCTGGAGTTCAAATCCAGATGCAGGCTCCTTGGTCTGTTTCCATTATAACGTGGAAAAAAAGGAGAAACAAGAGAGCAGCACACTCACCACCAGTATTATCAGAGGTTGAGAGCCGGCAGGTGGGAGGGAAAGGTGGCCTGAGAAATGAGAAAGAAGATTGCTTGCAGGGAGCCTTGGTGGCAACCTGGCGTGCATCATCCCCTTCAACTGTCACATCAGATTTACACTTGAGGAACTGAGGCTTGGAGAGGTTGGCTGGTCGCTCAGCTGGTTAGTAGCAGGACTGGGACTTTGATCCAGATCTGTCGAATCGAGAGTCTCAGCAGGTTCCTCCTGGGTTTTGGGGGGGCTGGTGAAAGTGCAAGATGAAACAGGACAGCACAGAGAACATGCAAGGAAAAAGGACCAGGAAGGCTTACAGGGACAATGAATGATCTTGGCGGGGAGGACAGTGTGTGGGGGGGGGGTGGAGCCTCTTCCTCCCTCTTGCTTTCCCCTCTACTCCGCATGCAAATATTGTCCCAGAAGCATTAGCTAAATTCCCTCTTTTTAAAGTCTGTAGATTTGCTTGGGGGCTGAACCACAGCTCTGCTTGCATTGCTAGTCGGTTCTGTTCTTGGAACTGCAGTACTCTGGCCCCCTGGCTTCTCCGGCCACAGCTAACAGGGCCTCCTTTCCCCTGAACTGCCCCCCCTCCAGCCCCCAGCTTCCAAAGACCACCAGCATTAGGCAGGAAACAGAGCTGGATTGTCTTGTTTTCATGCAAGAACTTGTTCCATCTTCTCCTGTCTCCCTCCCCCCACCTCCAGCTTCTAATTTTGTTTCCAAAATAATTGTGAGGTTTTCCCCAGCTGAGGGTCCCTGATTGACTACTAGTAGGGAAATTCCTACCAAGGCTCCCTTATCTTTTCTAGTCAACCGTCCTGCTTGTCTGTTGTTGGAGGCTGGCATCATTAAGTCTTCTCACTTGCCCGGGTACCTAATTCAGTCCTGATGAGGAGTAGGTTCACATTAATCTTTCTGCCCTGAATTGACAATGTAAGGGAGTAAGAGGTAGAATTATTCTGTGGGGCTGTCATCACCAATGCTTCCCTTGTTTAGACATCTTTTGTAGCTGGGGAATCTCTCAAGCCTGGCGTCTAGGACATTCCTCAGAAGCCTCCCCATTAGGCGAGTCACTGGATGACCCTCTTGTCCTCTGGGGGAATGCTGGGAGTCGGCACATCTGCTCCCGGGGCTCGGGGTTCACACGTGGTCAGTGAGCCTGCTGCCCACCAGCCAGCTGCCACGTTGCTTCTCATCATTGCCCTTGGACAGTGTCTGTAAGCCTCAAAAAAAATGAATGAAAATATAAGTCCAAGGGAATATAAAAATGTCAGAAAATGTAGTTAATATTTACTCTGGGCAGTAAAAGGCCAACATTTGGGGCGTGGGGGTGGAGGGTCTATGGGGATTCTTCATATTGTTCTTGCAATATATCTTCTTGATATCTGAAAACATCTGAAAATAAAATGTCTTTTAGATAGATGGACAAAATCCGTTTTGCAGCCAGATTGAGTAAGTGAGCAAGAATATGAGGAACAGTGTGGAGCAGAGGCAGGAAGAGAAGTGGTTAAGAAGAGGGTCACAGGGTCAGGGCCAGTGGCGTTGGCCTGTTGCTTTCCACCCTAAGAGCTGTCATACCTAGAACAGGTTACTTAACCTCTTCAAGTTCCAGTCTTTATCATCTGGAAAGTGGGGATGTGAATGTCGACCTCCCTAGAGTATCCAATTACGGGAGATAATGCACATACAATATTTAGGACGTTGCCTGAGGCTTAGTAGGGGGTCACTACATGGTAGGAAGAAGGCAGAAAGAGAAAGTACGAAGTCTTTCCTCATCCAGTCTCAATGATTTCCCAGTCACTGTCTTGTGAGGTCCCACACCCAATACCAGACACCCACCGCCTGTTGTACTCAGCCCTGGCTTTGACTGGCTGTTGCCCAGGGGGTGAATTCCCCCAGAATATTTCCTGACATTTCCAACTGGTCGTCTTAAAGGGCCAGCAGGAAGATGCTTATGGATCCTTCTTAGCTTGTGACCTTGGAGCCATAGTCATTCATTCATTCATTCATTCAACAAATTTCACTGGGTAAGGGTAGTGGGAACTGTGGACCAGTCACTGAAGTTGGCATGGGGATATAGCACAGAACAAAATTGACCTGGTCCTTGACCTCCAGCTGCTTAAATTCTAGGAACTAGCCTTTCCCTATGGTTTTCTCTGGCTCCTCTTCCTGACAACACCCAGTCTTAGTCATTCCAGAACCAAAACCTCCTTTACTGCAACATGCAGACAGCTCAGGCTCACAAAGTCACAGGAGGCAGGGCACAATAAGATGTTGGCAGTTACTGGGCTGGATCATTCTTTAGCTGCCCTTGTTGGGAATAATTCGGCCTTGGGAGAAACGCAGGATAGTCAGTGGTACGAAGCCAAAACTGCCTTCTCTGCCAATACTCAGATGCTAATTGGCTGCCCCACCCACCCGACTTCCATGCACACTGTATTTTTTTAAGTCTCTGCTCTAGACTCTCCCTTCCTTCTGTCTGTAATCCCTATCAGTCTGAAACCCTTTTTCCAAACAGCTTTCTGTTGGTCATCAAATAAGCCCTCCACCCGCGCCCCCCAACCACTCTGCCCCACTGTCACCCCGCCTCCCCAACCACAGCCCTGCTACCCTTCCAGCGCCACTAGAGTTCATGCTTCCCAGGTCTCGGAGACCAATTAATCACAAAATCAGCATTAGCAAACCTGCCTAGTCTCTATCTGGCAATTTTCCCATCCATTTGTTTTACAGGAAAACTGGAGTAACAGTACAAAACAATACATACTGAAGGAGAAAGAATTTCATCTCCCTTATGCTCTTCTGCATTCATAACTGTTAGTAAACCTCTCCTTTATAAAAACTGTTTGCCATTCAGTGTTCTCGAGAATGTATTGCTATTGTTTCCCTTTAGAACATTACTTCAATGATATTTATTGAGGACTGCTTGTGTTTGATGACCTATAGAGGAAGTCTTATATATTTTTCACAAATAAGACCTACAATGCCAAAAAGATATAACTAAGCATAGACTAAAGGAAGAACTCCAGTGAGTTCTGTATGGTGAGATTGGAAGACTCAATCTCTAAAAGGTGAACTGTGTGTGTACGTGTGTACGAGTGTGTGTGTGTGTGTGTGTGTTTGGCTAAGCAGGGGGAAAAAAAAAGAGATTTACCGATTACTTTGTGATTTTTTTTTTAATATCATGAAAAATAAGTTTCCATGAGAAAGAAAAAAAAGGAGCCCACCCAGGTAGTGGACTCAGACAGAGTCCAGGTCTTATGCTCCTTTCCACCATGTACTTGCTAGTAGAATTGGTATAAAAATGAAAAGAGAGAATAGATATAAATTGATTACCACAGTGCTTCAATAAATGGTAGCACAGACTGTGACCTGTATGCCCCCAAACCTATTCTCTTTCTCTTAGTAACGTAACCTTGATTTTCATCTGAGCACATAGACTTCCTTGCAGCTAGGTGCAGCCTTGGGACTAGGCCAATGAGTTCTGAGCAGAAGCATTGCAAGCGACTTCCCAGGAAGTCTCCTTAAAGAGAGAAGACAAGTCTTCATCATCCTTCTTCTGCCTGTTACTGGTCTGGACTCTGAATGTGATGGCTGGTGCCCCAACTGCTATTTTGGGGCATGAGGAGGAGGACCACACTCTGAGGGTGACTGGCATTGCAGAAAGCTAAAGAGTTTGGGTCCTGGATGAGCAGGGAGCTGCTATTCCAGCTTTGGACTTCCTGAGGATTTCTTTTCATAAAGCATAAATTAATTTTTTCTCATATCTAAACCATTATTTTTTTAGATCTTCATTTCCCTAAGTGAAGATAATCCTAACTAATATGCTATAATTATTATTATCATCATTATTTTATTAGCACTGGCCCACAATCTTGCGCACTCACAGATTCCTTTTTCAGGCCAGTAGGAACAGCAGTGAATTTTAAAATAGCACAGTGAATTTTGCCTTTGTTCTGGTCTCTGTTGCCAATCTATTCGTTCCTTTAATGTAGGGGCCCCCATATCCTCCTGGTCCCCCACTTCTTTTCCTCCTCTGTTTCCCTCTCTTTCTAAATTCCTGATTCTGTGGCTTTTCTTGAAGAATTCTCACCTGACTGGGTGGAACTGAAGTACCCTAAAAGCAGAGGAGGGTTTAGATTAGGTAGAAAGGAAAGGAAAGCATTCCAGGTGGGAGAAAACATAAGCAAAAGGGAAGAGCAGTTGGAGGTAATGGGGGGTCTAGACAGGAAGTGGCAGTAGGTTTCTGCTGAGGGTGGTAGGAGATGAGATTGAGTTGGGAAAGTTGGAGGCGGGGGGAGATGGGACCCTATTATGGAGGGTCCTCAGGGCCCAGTGGAGGAGTCTGGACTTGATCCCAGAGGAAACAGAGAGTTACTACACGTTACTGAGAGGGGAGCAGCGACACGAGGCAAGAGATGTTTCCAAAAGAATGAATCTGGCTGAAGTGTGCAAAACAGATTGAAGGCAGGAAGAGCCTGGAGACAGGGAGACCAGTATAAATCTTCCACCCAGTAATCAGATGGCCAAACATTGTCAACAGACTTTGACAGGGTCCGTATGAAACAGCTACATTGAAGTGTAGTGATTTCAGTTAAACAGACGAAGAAGCCTTAAACAAAGTCTTTCCCCAGAACTTCTTACATGGAGAAAACAAGCAAGCATCCAAACAGTGGAAATTGGTTCAATCCTTTCGGAAAATAATTTGGCACTATGGATCAAGAGCCTTAAGAATGTTCACACCCTTTGACCCAGTAATGCTACTTTCTGGGAATGCTAGGGAAATAATCCAAACTGGAGACAGAAAAAAAGAATGCATGGAGATCTTAATCACAGCACACTTGATAATAGCAAATAATTAGAAACAATCTAAATGCTCGGCAGTGGAAGGATGGTTTAAGCAAACTGTGGTTCTCAGTTACATGCCACTCAGCCATGAACTTCAAGGAGTAAGAAGACCAGACAGATGACATGGAAATGCTTGTGACATAACTCGAGGAAAACAGGATACAAAATACACTGAATGTATATCACACAACAAACACCCCAAATGTAGAAAAGTAGTATTCTGAATTTCTCTTGGTTATTTCATTAAAGTGAGAGGACTATAGATTTTGTTTCTTCTCTCTTTAAAAAATGTTTTCTCCCCCCCAATATGCTTTTGTTACGTCTATACTTTCAATCATAGGGAATGTCAAGGACAAGTCATACTATTCATTCTTCTCTGAATTGTTTGGCTTGATAAGAATAATTATGTATGACTTTTATTTTATTTTTTTTAAAGAGTGAGTGATTTTTCAAAAACAAAATATATTGATAAATATGGAGAAGCCTTGAGAAATTCTCTTGTCATCGCAGGCATAGACACTTACATTCATCTTCTCTATGATGTGGTTTAAAAAAAAGGTACAGACTGTCACGTGTGTGTGCATGTGCCGGGGGGAGGGTCTGAGTTTGAATCCCACCTTAGCTGGACGACCCTGGCTACCTCACCTGTGAAGTAGGGAACGATGCCTTCCACGCGTGATTACTGAGGAAATGAAGGGAAGTAACGTACAGAGAAAGAAAGTGAGCGAGATCTCCTTAGCAGAGTGCTTTGCACTTTGGAGACCCACAGTAATGGTGGCTTTGAAGACTGAGTGCTGTTCTGTTCTCGGTTCTGCTTTCTGTATCTTGCAGGTGCATAGATGTCAGTTTACGGGGTGACTGTCCGTGGAGGGAGACAGAGCTCTGAGCGGTTTCCTCAGCCTCAGTCACCTCATGCCTCTGGGCCGCTGCCACCCTGATGTTTTGACACCACCCCCCCAGGCAATTTTGCCTCCTTTATCCGCCTTTACAGTGCTTTCCCCTCTGCCAGGACCATGCTTTTGTGACAGTACATAATGACCTGATTGTACAAGAGCAAGTTTCTCTTCAAAAGGATGTTTTATCCTCCATATACTCAGCCAGCACATATTTAAGAATGGTTTTATGTCTTCAGTTTTTAAGGCTGGAACATAAAGTGGCCTTTGTGTGCTGAGATCATTCTGCTATACCTCCCTTGACCCCAGCTTTGTGCAAGTCCCAGGGTATAGCCCTGTGCAAAGCGGCATGGGTCTACGGAAGATGCCATACAGTTGTAAAGGGCCACTGAGATTAGAGAGAGAGAGAGAAGAAGACAAGGTTGACTAGGAGACCACGTGAGGCAGAGCAAATTAATGCCAAAAATGATTTTGGAGGGTGCTAAACAGCACCCTTAATCTCCCCAACATCCTGCTTATGAAACTTTTCATACTCAGCCATCTTTTCTAAGTTTCCCAAGGACTACTTAAGTGTGGGAACCCATTCAAAACCTTACGAAAATCCAGGGAGATGATGTTTATTGGCTCTGCGTGGTCAGCTAAGCCTGCTGGTCTGTCCATGGATGCCACGGATTGCCTCCCTGGTGTTCCCAGCATGCCAGGCACTGATGCTCTGGGAGGGCGGAAGTCCACTTCCTTCCCCACCCTGGATTCTGTTCTTGAGCCGAGGATGTGGCCAATCTGGGAGTAAAAACACCATATGTGACTCTTGCAGCATACATTCTGCCCCTCCCAAAAGAGGGAAACCAAGAGAGATGGAGCACTGGGTGTTATATGCAACTAATGAATCACTAAACAAGGGGGCCTGGGTGGCTCAGTCATTAAGTGTCTGCCTTTAGCTCAGGTCATGATCTCAGGGTCCTGGAATCGAGCCCCGCATCAGGGTCCCCGCTCAGCGGAAAGCCTACTTTTCCCTCTCCCACTCCCCCTGCTTGTGTTCCCTCTCTGGTTGACTCTCTCTCTGTCAAACAAATAAAACCTTAAAAAAAAAAAAGAATTGTTAAATAGTACAACAAAAACTTACGGTGTACTATATATATGCTGGCTAACTGAACACAATAAATAAATGAAATAATATAAATTTTAAAACTTAGTACCAAAATTAACGAAAGAGAGAGAGAGAGAGCGCGAAAAGAGAGAGATGGTCATTTGAGAGAACAAAGGTGGGCTTGGGACCATCTTCTCTCTGTTTCTCCCCCTTCCCCAGCCCCCAAGAACTACCCCTGGCCCTTTTTGGCCCAGGGCTTGTTCACTGAGACATCCAGTTTCATTTTTCAGTCAGCAGTGCTGTGTCATGAGCTGACTTGGAAAGAAGGCTGTTGAATTCCCAGCTTAGTGACATTTGGTGCATAAATGAATGCATTCACATGTGAACTAATGAAACTTTCGCTTATTCCCACACCACTTGTTTTCCTTCTAACCGTGTTCTAGCTCCCACTGGCAGAGAAGAATTATGGTGATTCGTTACAATGCATCAGGACGTCTTTCCTGGTTACTGACTTTAAAAGAATTATGACTTTTCTTAATCTCACAAAACAAACTGAGGGTGGCCGGGGGGTTGGGGGGTCGGGAGAGGGTGGGTGGGTTATGGATACTGGAGAGGGTATGTGCTATGGTGAGTGCTGTGAAGTGTGTAAACCTGGCGATTCACAGACCTATACCTCTGGGGCCAATAATACATTATATGTTTATTAAAAAATTAAAATTTTTTTAAAAAAAGAATTATGACTTTAAAAGAAAAAAAAACCCTAGAACATTATTTAAATACAAACAAAAAATCTGAATTCTATAACCGTGTGGAGCAGCACTGCCCAATTAATGGGAATCCCAGTGCCAAACTGTATGTGATGAGAAAAGTCTATTTTCTTGAAATAAAAAGAGAAAATAAGGAAGGGAGGAGGACAAGGAGGGAAGGAAGACAGGAAGAAGAGAAAGATTGAGAAAGAAATGGGAGTTCTGGTCCTTTGGCTCCAGCTTGGCCACTCATGGCTTTGTAACCTTGATCGTCAGTCTTCCCAAATGAGCTGTTAACAGGTCAGTTCTCTGACTTTATGAGCGCATCTCAGTTGTGGTGGTGGTGGGGGGGGGTGGTTTTAAGTCTTTGCCAGGAGGGGGGTGAGACTGCATTAAAATGCAGATTCCTGAGCCCTGCCCTATTGGCTCTGGCCTGGGACCCTATGAAGCAAGCCATTTGGAGAGCTCACTTTGAGAAAACAGGACCCAGTGGTCTGAGAGAGGATGAGACTCCGACTCCTCAAGGGACTGGGACAGTATTCCTCCCCTCCTGGGCCAGCCGCTTCAGGGCACGCTCTAGCTCTGGTTCAGATGGGAACGACTCATTGGTTAAGTGCTCGAGGCAAAGGGAATGGTGCTTTAGCCTCTTAGAGACAAGAGGACTCAAGGTCCTTTGGTCCCTGAGTTGTCAGCACTTGTTAAACGGGACAGGGATGAATTCAAGTGCATGGGCTCCCTGGATGTACTCACGCGTGTTGGGGAGGGGGGGACAGGAACAGGACCTCCCACAGAGGGGTGCTTTGTGCACCTTCCCCTGCATGCTCCCATCTCACCTTCAGGGCATAGATTTTCACCTTCCTTTCACTGACGGGGAAACTGAGGCACAGAGGCTTCTTGCGAGAGCATACACCGTTCTTCATTGGCACCCTCAGAGGAAGATTTCAGATCTCCTGATTCCTGGTGTAATAATGGTTTCCCCAGTGTACCATTTTGCAGAGAACTAACTGTGTATTTATTAAACGAAAGGACTGAGGAATTATTAGCAATAAGTTTCTAACACTTCTTAGCCAGAACAATGATAAAATTCCAGTGTGGACTGCAATTACTGCTCTAATGAAATTAATGATGCAAATTCCTGGGCGTGCAGCCTGTGCAGTCCAGTCTTGTGGTGAGGGGACACGGGTGTATATCGTATGTGTTTGCATACATGGGTTTTTGAAAAGAGATGGAAAGATATACATGAAATGATAACAGTGATTATGAGTAGTGGAATTACAGGTGACTTTTATTTTCTTTATACTTTTTATGTGTTGATTGTGTTGGTTATGTTTTCTATAATGAGTCTTTTTTTTTTTAAGATTTTATTTATTTATTTGACAGAGAGAGACACAGCAAGAGAGGGAACATAGGCAGAGGGGGTGGGAGTGGGAGAAGCAGGCTTCCCGCAGAGCAGGGAGCCCGATGTGGGGCTTGATCCCAGGACCTGGGATCATGACCTAAGCAGAAGGCAGATGCTCAACCGACTGAGCCACCGAGGTGCCCCAATATAATGAGTCATTTTTAATCAGAAAAAATATACATTTAACACATCTCTGTGTTTATAGATACTTGAGAGTTTCCAAGATGCCCTCACAGATTTCTTAGTGGGTTTTGTACTTACTGCGTAAAGTACTCTGAGCAGCTATTATTTAATTATCCCTATTTGCAAAGGAAGTAACTTCCCTTGTATCACACCGCATAGCTTATCAGAGGTGGGCTGTGACACAAACCCAGATCCGTCAGCTGATTTTCCCATTTCTTTGCTCCCTGAGACCCTGTTTTTGCTCATTTGTTTGAGTGAGCTCTGGACCCCTGTTACCAGTTCATGCACCAGTCTGTGGTCTTGCCCTCACTTCTCCTCCCTCACGTGGCCTCTGCCTCATACAAGGAACCCAAAAGTGGGTCTTTCCCTGCATTTCCACCTTCGCAATTCTGGGAGAAGCCTTGCAGGCGGACATCCACACACTGATGAGATGGATTCTTTTACTCCCCCCGGGAGTTGAGACAGGTGTGTGGGTGCCCCGCTGTGGGGCTCGTGGAGGAAGGCCAGGAGGGAGAGAGAGAGGCGAGTGTCCCTTGCAACACTGGGGAGGTTGAGCCACTCTTGCTGTCTGGAGGGTGACCTGAACCTGGCCCACCACGCTGCCCTGGATGCTTGGTGGCAGAGAGAAGGGAGGAGGTGACACTGAGACCGTGCCGTGCTTCTCGGAGGATGCCACTCCACCTGCCCGGGGTTGGTAAATGGCGCTCCTGGGTGGTGTTGGGTTTCTTTCCTTTCTGTAAACAACCAACAGACCCTGGACCACAGAACAATGGACTGAGTCAGGGGAGGAGAAGAGAGCAGTGTGGGGGCGGGAGGGCGGTGTGGGAAGGAGAGGGGCCCGGGCACACATCTGTCCCAACGGCAGGCCCTGTGTGACTCGACTGGCCACATAACTTTTATATGCTTGGTCCCTTATTTATTCTTTTTTTTTAAATTTAAAGAATTTTTTTTTTTTTTTTTAGATTTTATTTATTTGACAGACAGAGATCACAAGTAGGCAGAGAGGCAGGCAGAGAGAGAGGGGGAAGCAGGCTCCCTGCTGAGCAGAGAGCCCCATGTGGGGCTCGATTCCAGGACCCCGGGATCATGACCTGAGCTGAAGGCAGAGGCTTTAACCCATTGAGCCACCCCAGGCACCCCAGTTCCCTTATTTTTAAAAATGGCAACGAGGTTCATGTTGTCAAGGATGATTTTTCTTGAAGGATGGTTGTAAGGTTCAAATTGATTCACTTGCTCAACCAATTATTTATTATTTGTTGTGTTCCAGATCCCGTTTTAGGTGCTGGGGGTAGAGCAGTAACTGAGACAGAAGTAGGTCCGGTCTTCATCTGGGGAGACAGACAACAAGCAGGTAAGTGTAAAATCAAACTTCAGACTGCGGAGTTCACTAAGAGACAGAAAGCTAAGTAGAAGGCATAAAGGTGTAGAGGGAGCTATTTTATTTTATTTCATTCCATTTTTTCATTTCAATTTATTATCTTTCAATCCTTGTCATCTCTACCCCCAGCACGGGGCTCAAACTCACAACCCCAACATCAAGAGGTGTGTGCTCTACTAACTGCGCCAGCCAGGCTCACCAGAAAGCTATTTCAGACAAGGAGTTAGAGGAGGACCTCTCCCGGTTGGGGAGACTGGAGCAGAGGCCAGGAGATGCGAGCGAGCGAGCTGGGGGGTATCTGGGGAAGCACATTCAATGCTGACGGAACAGCAAGGGCCACAGAGTGGGGTTTAAGCATGACAACGGGTGTGATGGTACCAGCCTATAAATGGGAATAGATGAACCCTCCAAAGTGGCCATTTCTCACTGGCCTCTTGACTCTCTGACAATGAACAAAGAGGTGAGCAGTCGCAGAAAGACAAGAATTGCACCTGACATTCCACTGGTCCTGGGGTCCTACCCTCACGCACTATCACAGGAATAGACTAAAAGAAAAAGAGAGTACTTTCTTCGTGCTTCCATTAGAGCCAGGAGCATCTTACATTTCATGATCTGTTTATATTCTGTCTCCCCCTGGGGACATGGCTTCCAGGGGCAGGAGTGGCCCTGACTTCTCAGGGATCCTGTGGGATGGTGGTGAGCTACACAGCCTTGGAAAGCGTGGGTTGGAATCCTGCTTCTGTCATGTTCTTGCTGTGTGAGTTCAGGCATGTTTCTTGTCTTTCTGAGCCTTGGTTTCCTTATCTGTGAAGTGGAGGCATTTTTATAGACAACCCACGGGGCTGCTATGAGAATGAATAGGGCCTGGAGTATAGTAAGTGCAAAGTTATACATTGCTCATCAACAGTGCCCATGTTCCAGATGCCCGGCATATAGTAAGTGCTCAATGCATTTTGTGGAATGGGAGCTTTAGTGTAAGAAAATGCTGCACGAAGACTTTCATATTCTTCTGCAGCTCTTGCTAGGGGATCTGCAGTGCCCCCAGAAGGGACACAGCCATTGTCTTGGAACACCTACCAGACAGGCCAGTAAGCTAAATCTCCGAATTGAACTCCTTGCTCCAGGGTCTGTTTTAGTCTCATTCTCATATGGAAAACATGTCCAGCTGCTAACTTGATAAGAACAGATACAGTGCCTGATCTTTGCCTGGAGCCAAAAAGCAGCCCATTTGCTCCCCACCTCCCTGGCTCTGGCTGTCTTCCAGCTCCTGCCCATGGGGTCTCCCCTCAGCCCTTTCTGGAGCTCCACATGGGCCTGGTGCTCACCCCACCTTGGTACCACGTTGCAGTCGTTTCTGTGACTTGTGGAAAGCAGTCTTAGAATCAGGTGAGCCGGGCAAGTGATAGAGCAGAGATCTGAGGATATGGCCAGATGTAAAACATACCTTACGCTCACCTGTTCCCAAGGTGAGCCCGGCAGCAACTCTCTTGGTTCATAATAACCCGTGTCATTGTGCGGTGTAGAAAAACTGAAACAAGCAGCTCATGGACCTGGAAAAAAGGATTTGAAGGGAAAGGGGGAGAGCATCTCAAATGGAAGAGTAGGGTGCGTGTGTGGCTATAATTGGCTAATGGCAGGAGCCACAGAGAGTGGGAGTAGATTCCAAGGGGCTGGAGGGACCATCTGCAAAACAAGCCCTAGGCAAGTGTCTCCCCAGGGATTTCCTCCTTGCTTGCTCCAGTTCCAAGCAACCGCCAGCATTTTGCTTGCTTTCCTAAGACCCAACCCTGGCATGAAGACATAATGGTGACCTTGAGAGCTTGCCCTCCCTCTGTCTTGTGCAACCTGATGTAATGCAGATTGAATGTGTGTCTTCCCCCACACTCCAGTCCCCCCACTGAGTGAGGAGCAGGGGACTGGAGTGGTTATGTCTTCTAAAAGATGGGGAGGTGACCTCATCTTTTAGGTCACCTTGCCCTCACCTCTACTTCCATTCCTTGGGTTCTTTGTCCAGGCAGGCCAGACTCAGCTGAGTGACCCTTGAGTGAGCCGCATTACTGACCTTTGGTGAACCAATGGTAGGAATTTGGTGTGTTTAGATGAAGTGGGCTGTAGATCTAGGCCAAAGTGACATTTGACACTGGAGGGCTCTGTTAATACCTTGTACGTGAACCGAGGGAGAAAGTAAGGGATCCCCAATATAAGAGTCCAAAGTGTTGGCGGACAGCCCTTGGCTGAGTGGCTGTGAGTGAGGGCCTTCACCTTTTCTAGCATTTGTTTTTTTCTACTATAAAGTGGGGGATAATAACTCCTGATGCACTGAACACACATTGTTCACATTTGAACAAATTTACAGCATGTGATATCGAGTGGTAGAAAGTACATGGTTTCCCTCATGCAGTGGTTGTGAGACTCAGCCAAGCAGTTAACTCAATGACCAGCACATAATAGCTGCTCAGTAAAGCATTATAAATAATTCTCAGTGTTGCTCATAGAATTCTATGTGGGCACATGTGATCTTAGTCCACAGAGCCATATTAAATGTGAGTGGTGATTTTCATTTTTATTATCTGTGTATATATATCTGTGTTTACACTGCCACCTGTTCCAGCCCAGGCAGATACTTCCCATCCCGGTGATCTTACTAACCCCCCTGCTGTTCTTGCATTTGCAACTCCCCAGTTCAGCCCTACACAGTCTCTCCCTCAAACATCATAACCATCACATTGTTCCTCTTCAAGAACAGTGTCTTTTATGGGCATGTGACCTCAGCACCCTCCAGATTGGTCTTTGATGCAAACCCCCTTCTCTGCTGGAGGATCAACCATCTCTGCCCCAAACCTCTGTTTATCCCTTAAGCTGTCACTGCCAAGTAGAACACCCTTGTCGCTTCTCTTATCTTTTCCTCAGTCTCAGCCCTTTCACAGTGTGTATCAGCTCTTTCCTTTAGGAGACTTCCCCTGGTTTACTCACCCCACAGATCACTTAGCATATATGGGCTTGGTTTGTGTTCTATGATTTTGCTGTGGCCTGCCCATGACTTTCTAGACAAGCTTTGAGCCACATGGCACAGACTAGGTGTTTGGTTTCTTTTGGATTCCTGGCTGGCCCTTAGTGGATTGTCCTTGACACATCTGAGGAGGTTGTCCTTGGCCATGAGGCTTGCACCTCATTATCTCCATTCTAGACCGCTCTTTTTTTTTTTTTTTAAGATTTTATTTATTCATTTGAGAAAGAGTGAGAGACAGAGAGAGCACAAACAGGGAAAGAGGCAGAGGTAGAGGGAGAAGCAGACTCTCCACTGAGCAGTGAGCTTGATGCACGGCCCTATCCCAGGACACTGAGATCATGACCTGAGCCAAAGGCAGACACTTAACCATCTGAGCCACCCAGGCGCCCCTCCCCCCTTTATTTTTAAAGATTTTATTTATTCATTTGGGGGAGAGAGAGGGAGCAAGGAAGAGAGAGAGAGAAGGTCCCTCTTTAGCAGCAGAAGTTCCTTGAGGAGCAGTGCCACCCTTCCATGAAACATCTTATGTCAGATGCCAAGGTGGGTTCCTACCTCCCACCACACCCAGGGAAAGCTTTCAACTCATGCCTGCAAATGGTAAACCCCGCCTGACTCACTGCTGTCCTACCCAGGTGTAATTGCTCTTGTTCTCTAATTTAGCAGGGACCTTGAAACCACCTTGAAACCACCCATGGACCTTGAAACGAACTATGCAAGGAGTGAGTCAGAGCCTTGGGTCAATGTCTCTTCAGCATGCTGAGACTTTTCTCCTGTGTATACCTATAGATAAATGCTCATGCTGGGTTCCCCTTCCTCCAACCTACCTCTCTGTACTCTGGTTTGGTTCTAGGCCTTCTTGGCAAAGAGCAGTCGTGAGCTCCATGTGCAGATTTGCTCCCAAGTTTCTCTTCCCTCCTTTGGTGTCTCTTCACTTGGCATTTGTGTGTGTCCTTGGCACTTGGTGTAGATACAAGATAAATAGAAACTTGTCTTCTTTGGAGAATCTTATAAGCTGGTGAAACTTTCTCCCCCACTGGGAAGAGACTTCTAAAGAGGGCTGGCCCCTGGATTTCTGCTCTCTTCTCTTGCTCCCTAAACTTTTTAGGTTAAAGTTCACTTTAAGAATATTTTGAAAGCTGTGGATTTTCTCCCCAGAAAAGGTACACACATATCAAATAGTTTGCATTAAACTGCAGCGGGTTTACAGACCCCATCAAATCCATCCACAAACCCACAGGCCCTAGGTAAGGAATACTTCTCCTCTTAAAAAATAATGAACAAGGATGAGGAGAAGGGAAAAAAACCCCTCAAAACCACCTAAAAATGGAACATAAATTGAAGTGAATGAACCTAACTCTATTTCAAATAAATAATACTACCTCACTGAAGGGAGAGTAAAAAAACAAACAAAAACCAATGAATACTGAATTCTAGTTGAAGGACTTTTTCCTATAGTGGTATGGGCCAGCAATACTAGAAGTTTTTAGTGTGTATAGAATCGAGCAATTGAATAAATATATTGAGGTTAATGGGAGCCCATTCTTGCTGTTGGAGAAGAGAGTTACAAAGATAAAGAGAAGGAACACTAAAATCCATCTTATGGTAATGGATTAGAATGGGAGATATCTATATGAGTTCATGGTTGTGCATGTGTACAGATATAGTAATAAGATATCAATATCAGCTCATATTTCTTAGTTCTGTCTGCTAAAAGTCTTAGAAGTAGACACTCAATAGCACTGAGCACACCTGGCAGCTTGCTCTTGGTTTCTAAATACCTTTCATCAGTAAAAGGAACCAGGACTCCTTGGAGAAATGGCTGGTTTCAGGGCTCAGAGAGAGAAAATACAAGATGAACTAGAATATCATGTTGTTCCAGAAATTAAGGAGGTGCTAAAAAGATAGTAGCAATATGTCAAAAGGACAGAGGAATCAGAAGAGGATACCACTGGTCAAATCTGGGGCAATCTGAACATTAAATAACAGTAGTTACATTCCCATAGGACATTCTTTGAATAAAATAAGAATCTAGGAACCCATAGCATCCAGAATATATAAAGAACTAACACAACTCAACACCCCAAAAATAAATAATCCAATTTAAAATGGGCAGAAGCCACAGATATCCTCCAAAGAAGACATACAGGTCAACAGACACATGAAAAGATGTTCAACGTTACTCATCATCAGGGAAATCAAAACTGCAATGAGATATTGCCTCATGCCTGTCAGAATGGCTAGAATCAACAACATAAGAAGTAACAAGTGTTGGTGAGGAAGTGGAGAAAAAGAAGCATTTGTGCACTGGTTGTGGGAATGTAACTGGTGCAGCCAGTATAGAAAATAGTATGGAGGTTCCTCAAAAAGCTAAAAATAGAACTCCCATATGATTCAGTAATCATGCTAGTGGGTAATTACCCCCCAAAATACAAAAACAGTAATTCAAATGGATACATGCACCCTTATGTTTACTGCAGCATTATTTACAATAGCCAAATTTGGAAGCAGCCCAAGTATCCATCAATAGATGAAGATAAAGAAGCTCTCTCTTTCTCTCTCTCTCACACGCGTGCACACACACACACACACACACACAGAGGAATATTATTCAGCCATAAAAAGACTGAAATTTTATCATTTGCAACAACATAGGTGGAGCTAGAGAATATAATGCCAAGCAAAATAAATCAGAGAAAGACAAATACCATATGATTGAACTCATATGTGGAATTCAAGAAACAAAGCTAACAAAGGAAAAGTAAGAGTGAGAGAGAGAGAGAGAGAGAGAGAGAGAGAGACAAACCAAGAAACTCAACTATAGACTCAACTGTAGAGTCTCATGGCTACTGGAGGGGAGGTGGGAGGATGGGGGAATGGGTGGAGGAGACTAAGCACACTTATTGTGATGACCACTGAGTAATGTCTAGAAGTGTTGAATCACTATACTGTACACCTGAAACTAATATAACACTGTATGTTAACAATACTTGAATTAAAAATTTTTTAAAAAGAATGTATGAGCTCATACTAATATAAATAATAAATAAATAAAGGAGAACTTTCTCTCATAGAAGAATATTAATGAGTAAATGTAGAAGGAATAATGAAGTTAGAATATCATCCTTGTGCAACCATTAATAATAACCAGCAGAGACAAGAATCATCGTGGATGCTACAACTTGGAAGTTTGATGAAAAATAGGATATTTACATGAACGGAAAGTACCTCTCTACAAATTGCTTCCTAGCTACAAAGGGCAAATGAGTAATTCTACAGTGGGTTAACCTGGTGAACACAACCTTAAACACTGAGTCAGTTAACAAGACCAGTCAAGAGACAAACTGACCTTATGTGCCCCCTGATATGATGCCCTGAGGAGTTGGTGTCATTTCTCTGGTGTATCTGCCAAAACTCCATAGCCTCGATCTAATTGTGAGGACCCATCATGCAAACCAAATGCAAGGCCATTCGGCAGAATAACTGGCCTGTAATCTAAATTCGAAAAAAAATCGAGTTCATGAGATTAATAAAAAGCTGAGGACCTGATCTCGATTAAAGAAGACTCAAAGAGATATGAACATGTGGTAAGTGATCCTGGATTGGATGCCGGATCAGGGGGAAGAAACAGCTATGAAGGAGGACGTTGTTGGAACAGTTGGTGAAATTTACATATGAACTATGGGACAGATAATCATTTTGTATCAGTGTTACAGATACACACATATGCACATCTACGTGCCTGTGTACGTAGGTATTTCTACACACAGGTTCTCTTGGGCACAGGCAGAAGCTGCCTTCACAGCTGGAATTTCTTCTTCAGGCAAACTTCAGTTCTGCTCTTAAGACCTTTCAACTGATTGAATGAGGCCCGCCCAGATTATCTAGGATAATCTTACTTACTTAAAAAAACAAAAAACAAGAAACAACAACAACGAAAAACTGATGATATCCACAAAAACCTTCACAGCAATGTCTAGATCAGTATTTGACTGAAATACTGGAGACGGTGGCCTTGCCGCCTTGTCACCAAAAAACTGCCCATCCCATAGGCCTAGCATCTACCCTGGGACCCCTCCCTGCTCTGTACAGGTTTGTGAAGTGAAACGCCAACACCATTTTCCCAGGCAAACCTCAGTGTCTGACTACAACAGTACCTGCATCCCCCTGTCAGCAGGTGGTTTTCAAGCACAGTGCAGGGGATGGTACCAAAGAGGCATGATTCTACAGGTTCCCCAGTCTGGGGAGACGAAACATAGGCAGAGGAGTGCAAGACAGCCTACAGGTTCATTCCCATACCAGTGTCTGAACCACCAAGTCCCCTTCATCTTCTTGTAACTACCTTTCCTAGGTTCCTCTTTTCTAGATGATGACAGCTCCTTGGCCGGAGCTCCCATGTCTAGCTGGCTCCCCATCCAGGTCGCCCTAGGCCTGGGCTGCTGGTGGAGTTGTCCTCAGACATGACTTCAGTCATCTCCCTCCCCGCTTAAGAACCGCCAGCACTCCTCATTAGCTGCCAAGTCAAGTCTGGACACCTCTGCCTGGCGTTCAGGCTTCCCCAGTCTGACCCTCCCTGAGTGCAAGACGGCTGTCTGCAGAGTTGTGAAAGGCCATCAGAGAGAAGACAGATTAGTCTAATTCCTGCTGCTTCAGCAGGCAGAAGGTGATCATAGGTAGAAACTACGGGGAGACCTGGGTGCCTCAATAGAAAGAATTATTCTCCTTTGTTTTTGGTGTGTGGATGTGGGCTGGGGGGACAGGCGGTGAGGCGGTGTGGGGGGGGGGGCTCTGATGACGGGTGGAATATTGTGCACAGCACCCGCGGGACTTCTCTATTTACCAGCCTCTCTGGGCAGGAAGTCACAAAATACTGCACGTCCGGTCTAAACACCAATCGTGTGACGTTTCTGATGGTCTAGACAGACTATTGTTCAACAGACCTCCTAAATCAATGAGTGGAGACAACAGGAGGAATATTTTAGATTCTCAAGAAAATACGTATTTTTTCTGATTGCATTGTGTTTGTGTGGTACACTGGGGTTCGAGGGATCGGCGGGAGCCCAGTGATGGAAAGCCCTGTTGGCCACCGTGAGGAATTTGGCAACTGAAGCAGGCCAGCGACGTGATCCTAGAATGGAAGCAGGAGACCATGAAGAATGAGCTTTCTAACAGCAGTGAACTTGGCAGCGATGTCATGGATGGCCTTGAGTGGCAATGAGCTCCCAGACACAGGAATGGGGAGTGGGGAACCCCCTCTCAGGGATGTTGCAGAGGGAAGTGGAGCTCCAGGAGGGATGGTGAGCAAGATGACTTCCGAGAACCCTCCCACCTCTGACATTCTCCCGGGCCTCCCGCCCTCCCCTCCAACCCCACATCTCCAGCCAGGATCTCTTCAGCGGCACCACCAAATGGACTCCCCTCCTCAGAACCCTCTCTGTAAGCCAGCCTGCTCCCTTTCCTTCATTCAGATTCTACCTACCCAAAGCAGTGCTCTTGACAATAAATTATTACAAGGGTGCAACGAGTGATTGACAGAATAAGCTATTGTATTGGAATGTTGGGTGGCTATTTATATTGAAATGTTGGAAGATTTAATAATGTGGAAAGATGGGCACCATATACTATCACGAGAAAGAAGCTGGTTACAGTGTGACCTGAATTTTGAGTGTTAACCAAAAAAACAAACAAACAAAAAACCAACATAGAAAAAATACTGGAAAATGAGTACATCAAATTTTGTCATATTCTCTGGGTAATGGGATTGGAGGTATTTTCTCTTTATCTATTTTTAGAAATTGTATAAAATTAGCATGATTTGACTTTTATTGGCTTTTACAAAATTATTTTTTAATTCTATTCATCAAAGCCACGTCTTTCCCAATAACTCTGACCTCACTTACCTTTTCTGTCTCTAAATCTTCTTGTTGGTTCTGTATAATCCACTACATGGCTGTATTCTGTCTTGTGTTATTACAAGACTGTTTCATTCATGTTAGTCTTGTCTCCACAATTAAGAAAGGTTTTCTCTGGCTAACCTGTGACTTCTTTTCTTGCTTTAGCATAGAGGTGGGCTTTGGCACTTTTCTTGCATGGTATGGCATTGTGCAGGAACTGATCTTGGTCCTGGATCCTCAAGGTGCCACATGACCTGACTGGCTTCCAGAGAGGCCCTGGACCTAAGAATGCCCCAAAGGCTCACAGCTGTAAGGGAGTGGAGGCGAAGCTTGGCTTCTGACACAGGCATTCAGGAACCAAGATCGTTCAACCCTCTCACACTACACTGTCTCTATCTGCTCTAGTGACTGGACAAAGAGACCTGCAGAAACTAAGGCCCTGTTCAAATTCCAAACCAATGGTCCTCCAATAGCTAGGGCACAGCTAGAGATTAGAAGGTGACTTTTGCATTCTTTTCTCATTGTTTGCTAATGACACTAGAGCTGAGAGAATCTTCAGTGACTGTCATTCTTTCAAAAAGTTACCCCATATTCTAGTCTTAGAAAATGGTCATATTGACACAGTGCCTACTGTGGTCTGCATACCATGCCGATAGCAGCTCTATCCGGCCAGCTGAAGAGACGAGGTCCGGAAAGGCACGCCTTTGTTCTCACGTTCCATGTGTGCTGGGAGGCAGTGACTCTCTTAGATTTTTACCAGAAAACCCTGTGAAACGGCCTCTGCAATGATTTCATCGTGCCCGTTTCGCTCCGTAGGCGATTCAAACTCCAGTGGCCACCAGCTAGCCGTTAATGTCTCTCTTTTCCATTACAGCAGAAGGGCAGCATCGCTTACTTAAATAAGACTTAGAACAGGAGACCCTGCTGTTTCCTTGACAGTTTTTCTTCAAGTGTATTCAGACACGATTCTCCACAGATACTTGTTGGGCTGTCAGGTGGAAGAAGGGTGAGATGTATTCTGTAACAGATTTCTATTGCTTCTACAACCCTAACATCCCGCCAGTCTGGCACCTGCTGTCTCCCTTGCCCCAGTCCTGGTGCAGACCATTGTGCAGCCTCCCATCAGGTCTGCCGGCCTGTCCAGTCTTGCTCCTCTAATCCTTTCTCAGAGAGCCTAAGTGATCTGTTTAAATTGTAAATCTGATCACCCCACACCTCTGCTTAAAACACTGTAACGCCTCTATATTGCCTTCAGGATAAACTCTCAACTCCTTAGCATTGCCTTTAAGACTCAGCCAGGTGCATGCCTTGCCCAGGTTGTCAGCCCTACCAAGTTCTTTGCACACTGAACCCTCAACACTTGTTATCTTCTCTTACCTCTCTTTTCTAGGTCTTTGCCTAGAACATTTCCCCTCCTCTCTTTACTTAGTTAGCTAATTTGCCTTCCAGAGGGCACCTCAGATATCACTTCCTCCAGAAGCCACCCTTAGTCACCCAAGGCCTAGGCTGGGTGATCTTACATGTTTCTTGTCATTTTATGTTGTGGGTACCTGTTTACATTTGCCTTCCTCTCCAGACAAGAAGCTCGTTGAGGGCTGGGATGGTTTTATTTATCACCATAACCCCAACATCAGTGTCTGACACAGGGACACTCAACAGTTACTTAATGAATGAATGAATGAATGAATGACAGATGACATAACAAGGATGGCAGATGGGTATTCTTGGAGGTAGATTTCCATTCTGTGTACTGAAGAACTTGCTATTAACTGGGGATATTCAAACAAAGATTTGAAGCAACCCATGAAGCACAGTGAAAGCGCCACCCCTCAAAGTCTTCAGACGGAGCCGGAGTGGCCGTCAGGGGAGAGCTTCTTCAGGAGACGGGTTGCAGTACGTGCCCTCCACTCATTTCCTGTCTGCAGGAAGGCACGATTAGGTCCACTTCCGGGAGCAAAAGATCTGGTCTGGGGTTTCAGTTCTGTACTTGGTGTGAGAACTTGCACAAAGGATGGCCTCTCTGAGCTTTTCTTACCTGTAAAATAGAGGTGATGCTCGGACTGCCTACTTCACATGTTTTGTGAGAACCAGATGAAGTCACATACAATACTCTGTAAAAGCCTTCTGAGACAGCAGGGAAAGCTACCTCTTCTGTGCCCAGCCACTGTCCCAGGGAAAAGTGGGAATCAAGAGTGCCTGGTTAGCCAGGATCTGTCAAAAGCCATTGTTCCTGCCCTCAGAGAGATTCCTAGAAGCCTATTACTAAAACAAAGGGAGTAAGGCTCCAGAGTCTTAAGTCACTGTGTAAATGAGCAGAAACGCAAACCATGGACAGACATACGTGATAAATCTTCCCTTTGGGCCCCTTGATTTACGCTTAAAGTCAAGAGCAGTTGATAGCATTTCACTTCCCCTTTGGCGAAACAAACCCAATGAAACCATTTAATTTAAAGGCTTTTTATTAGGAACCACGGGAATGAGCTGCTTATCCCTCTGTAACAGTCTAGAGCAGGTCGTCAGGCCCAGGAGGGAGAGAGGTTATCAGAGGTGCTGTGGTGTGCTTTGCTGCATCGCTTAGGGCCCGGAAGGAAAGGTGGCGGCAACAGAGGTCGGCAGGAACTGGTGTTAGCCAAAACACCAACAGCCTGGGGAGAACCCTCTCCCTTCCTTCCAACTCCACGCAAGGCTGGAGCAGGCCAGGAGACAGAGAACGTGGCTGCATTTTCTGCTGCTTCATTTCACTTGCTGGCCCTCCACTCTTGTTGCCGTTTGGTGATTAGGTATTTGAAGAACTCATACACAGACCACGCGATGGCTGTGGAGGGGATCTGGTAAATTACTCTGGCCTGCACCCCTCGGAAGTAGGCGGTCACCCCGCCTACTTGATACACCGTCCTGAAGGCACTTGCCATGCCTGTGATATGTCCTGTGATGTTTGAGTTCAAGGCCAGGGACTCCTGGGTGTTGAGCAGTGTTTTACAAACGTCCAGTGGGGTTGTGGCGGCAGCAGCGACGGCTCCTGCACAGGCTCCGGAGAGGACGTGGGAGCTGGGGCTGTACCGTCTTTGGGGGTTAAAGTGCTCCTGCAGGAATTCATAGGTCATGAAGTGAATGGCTTGGAAGGGAACATTCATGGTTAGCTGCGTGGTGTAGCTACGATAGAAGGCGCTGGCCCCTTCATTTTGCCACACTGCCCGCACACAGTCTGTCACCCGGTGGTATGGTGAATTGTACATCTGCATCCTCTGCTTGACCACTGAGGGTGCCACCAACAAGAAGGAAGGAAACGATGCCAGCCGTCAACGGGTGAGCGAGGGTATCCAGATTCAGAGTCCCAAGTCGGCGGGTCAGCCATCGGAGCAGAGGGAGGGAAAAAAATATGAGTGAGCTGTCAATAATACATTAATATGTTATTATCTAATACATTCAGGTTTCCCTTTTTTGAGAGGGGATAGGAGAAGACTGGTAAAGAGCCAAAATATAACAGACCCCCTTCCATTAGGTTTTCTTTAAAACCAACTAGTGAGGGTGCCTGGGTGGCTCAGTTGGTTGGGCATCTGCCTTTACTTCAGGTCAGGATCCCAGGGTTGGGATCGAGGCCTGGGCTTGCTGCTCAGCAGGGAGTCTGCTTCTCCTTCTGCCTCTGCCCCTTCCCACGTTCACCCTCTCTAGCGCTCTCAAATTAAACAAAATATTAAAAAAAAACAATAAACATACAGAATATATGTATGATTTAGAGACTCCAGAGGGTTTCCTTTAAGTAAGTACGTACTACTATTATCTTACTCTTTCATAAAACCCAAGACAATGACTCAGTGACAGTGAACATCATAATGAACAGATAGCCCTAATCTGCATCCTCAGGTATGCAGAGCACCCAACTCTTACGGAACAAGGATGGTTAATCCTTCTACAGGCGAAGGGCTACCAAAAAGAAAACAAAATTCTTAACCAAGAAGAACTGTGGCTTTAGTTTCCGAACATCTGCTCCCTCAAGTGGTTAACGTGATGTGAGCTCTGGATCTCTAGCTTAGGTTTGGCCCTTGTCACACCACCGCCTTGCACATACCAAGTAAAGAACTAGAACTTAAAGAACATAGCAACCACACTACCCCTTCATATTTGAGTATCTCACCCTCCACCTGGAAAGCCGAGATCCAAGTAGCCATGCATGAACTGAGCTCTATAATGTACCCTTTCATTCCTATATCATCTGTCTTCATTTCAACAAGAAAGGCTGGATTTTTAAATGTTAAAATCATCCATCTTCACCTCTTTGAAGAAAAGTGAAATAATCTGTTAAATTTTCAGATGAGATCAAATCCCTTACAGAGGAGACTTCCAGGAAGGCCCGGGAATAGGCCTTCTTTTTTGAGAAAAGCCCCAAAGACGGAAGAAATCTCAAGGAGTTTCCTTCCTAAGGGGCGCCTCCTCAGTACCCACAACATGGAGGGGAGCGCCCTCTACTGGTAAGACGCCGTAGCACAGCAGGATTTCCCACCCAAACCAACCACGTGCTCCCTGGCTTTCTTCTGCAAACCAGAAATAAAGGAAAAGCCCAAGATGTGGATGCAGCTGCCCACAGAGGGAATGGAGGCAGAATCATTACCTTCTGCTGGATTCATGGCTGCATCATGCAGTAATGTTGCTACACACCCGGCTGCACCTGCAAAGGAGAAAACAACTGCCACATATAAGGCCAGGAGAGGTCAGGTCATTCACTGAGGCCTGGCGGAGGGTGGGGGGACAGCTAAGCCAGAGTAGGGACAGGGAACGTAGGAGCCAGTTCAAAAGATGCGACCCCACTACTCCTAAACCCCCGTTCAGAGATATGAAGACACTTGTTCCCACCAGCTTAGTTAGGGTCACCAATCTTCATTCCATAGGTATAATAGGAAGGCCCAGAAGAGCCTAGGAAAACAGCCCAAATTTTACAGCCAGTTTTGAGAATAAATGCAGTTTATGCCCCAGATAGGAACCAGATCCACTGCGGCCAAGGGATGCCAGCGTCAGCTGCCTCCAGTCGAGGGAGAACACGAGGGGCGGCGGGGTGGTCAGATTTGCACCACAGCCTCTCGTCTCCCAGCCTGCCACCCCTGTGCTGCCCAGACCATCTCCACAGATTCTAGTATCTGTACGACTAGACCTTTCCTTCGGGTCCTGAACTGCCATATCCCTCACCACTCCCATTCGCTCTCGATTTGGTGCTCAGTCCTCAAGCACCCGGCTGCTGTCCCTTCCGTTCCTTCCACATAGCCTCCAACCCTCTGGTTTCTCTGTGCAGAAGTCCCTTGGCTCCAGCCCAATTCACATGTTGAGGCCTGGTCATGTCCTCAGCAACTCAAACTGCCTCTGGTCAGTTAGGGTCCTGAAAAGGTGAGGCAAAGAGCTGGGGCTCCATTAATGTCTTCTTTGGGTGGCTGGGTCACCTCTGACCCTGCCCCGAAGAGCAGGACATCACCTGACTATCAGGAAATACACAATGAGGGGGTAGTTCCGTGCGTCTCCATGTGTTACCGGGGTGTTAGAAGTTGGTGCAGGGAGAAGAGTTGAGCTGGTAAGTAAGGGAAGATACTGTCAACACTTTGTTGAGGACGCCCCCAAGGAGGGGTGGGGTTGCCCCTTGTCCGAGAACTTCAGGTTTGGAAGTCCCTCCCCTATAATCTGGCCTACACCAGCCCACAGCTTCAGCTCCAAACCATGCTGAGACGGGAAAGCACGGACAGCAGCAAAGCCCAGAGAGTTGAGAAAGTGGGGGAACCAGCACAGGAATGCTCAATACCGTTGGCAATATGGCTATTGCCCCCAGGGTGGATTACATCACTCAATGTCTTTTTTAACTTTTCGTAGCAGGCAAAATACAGGGCATGGGCAGGCCCCGCGCCTGTTGCTGTGACGTTCAGCCCCCGCATAGGCCTCCACAGCCCCTCCGTTCTTATAATCCTCCAGAGCGCCTCCAACACATTGCGGTAGCGGGCGGCTGGGTCTGGCTGTAGGCTCTGCATCCGGGTCTGAAATTACAGAAAGCGCAGGGTCAGCGATGCCAACTCCTCAGCTTCCCGACTTCCGACACTGAGGCTGTGGGCACTTCTATGTGGAATCATGCCAAGGGGCAGGAGTGCCGCCTGGCTTCCAGGTTTACTTCCTTCCAGATCTGCATCCAATCTTTCCAAGACCTGGACCTTTCTTTTGCTAGTCATCTATGAGGGGAACACCGCTGTTGTCTCTGAGGACATCACTGCTTGGGAAGTGGCCTTGGACTCTGAAATGATTCAGAGCCTCAGCAACAAATACCAAGCCCAAGTTTCAGAAGTTGCTTTTGTGCCTTAATAATCTCGGGCCGAGTTCTTTCCAAATGTATTTTGAAGTCAACTATTTTCTCTCTACAACATAGTTTATGCATTATTTCTGAAGATTGATCCTGGGCCTGCTTCCTCACCACATACTACACTAAGGAGGATAACTCATCCTTTGTTGGATCCTTGCTAATTATCTGAGTTTCTCAGATTACTTGGCATTGACAACTGGGCCTGTAGGTTAAACTCTTGGCAAAGGCAGTATCTGTAATGGATACTGCTCTAATTTTAACCTGAAACTATGAAAGGTGGAAACCAACTTAGTCTCTAAAATTTAAGGGATTACCAGATCTCTAATCTAAACTGAATGAATCCCGAAATTGGTATCAAATAATATCAGCCTTCATGAAACATAATCCATGGAATTTCCAGAGGATTCAATGACTGAGACAAAAATACATGGTAGATACTTTGTGTAATGCTGGACAAATTTGGATTGAAATATAGGAAATGTATCTTTTCAAAACATCCCCCAAATCACAGACCCTCAGGGGAAGGGTGTGTCTCCTAATGAAAATCTCTTGTCTGTTGATCCACTTCAAGATTAAGGTAGCATGGGGGCGCCTGGGTGGCTCAGTGGGTTAAGCCGCTGCCTTTGGCTCAGGTCATGATCTCAGGGTCCTGGGATAGAGTCCCGCATCAGGTTCTCTGCTCAGCAGGGAGCCTGCTTCCTCCTCTCTCTCTGCCTGCTTCTCTGCCTACTTGTGATCTCTGTCTGTCAAATAAATAAATCTTTTAAAAAAAAAAAAAAAGATTAAGGTAGCATGGAGATTAACAATATAAAATCAATGTCCAGGGCCTAAACAGAGTAAGCCCTCAAGATCTGTTTGTTGAATGAATGAATGAACAGATGAATGAAAGAACAAATGAATCTTAGCTGTCTGCACCAGTTCACAAAGTAAGAAGTGGGCTATTAGTGAGTCAGTAGGGGCAACTAATGCCCAAATGCAGTTTAAATTCCTACTTCATTCCAGTTACTGATTCAATTTGAACCTTCCTTTTGGCCATCTGGAATCCAAGAGCACTGCCTCTTCTCAAGAGCACAGGGGAAAACAATTAACCAGATTAACAGGTCCTAGTTAGCTGCAAGCAATCCACATTCCTCTAAAGTTATTTTCTCCAGCTTGCTACGGACAAAGAACTGGAAGCTTAAAAGGTTAATACTGTAAGTTCTATCATAAATACAGTATCATTTATTACAACTTGACTCATTCTACTTCTCAAAAAAAAAAATAACACCATAAATTTCCAATAAAGGATATGCTAACGACCAATCTTTCACATCATCTAATGGTACAGAAACCATTAGAGGAGTTATTTGTGACTACAGGTCTTTGCTGGCTACAGCTGCTGATAAAGATAAACTGGGCCTGGTAGCTTAACAATTGTGTTTCCATAGGTTTGTTTGAAACTGATCTTGTACAGGGAGAATGTTCAGAAATTGCATTGCTCTGCTGAAGTCAGTGGCATTACCAGCCTTGAAAGGTCTGGCCTCAGAGACTTAGAACCTTTCACCCTCAAGAGAAACCTGGACTGAAAGTTACTTTGAATATTTTATACATACCTTTTACATCTAACACAATTCTACTTACACCCTTATGGAAAGGACCCAGGCATAAGCTAGGCCAAATATAAAAATCAATATGGGAGGGCGCCTGGGTGGCTCAGTGGGTTAAAGCCTCTGCCTTTGGCCTAGGTCATGATCCCAGAGTCCTGGGATCGAGCCCCACATCAGGCTCTCTGCTCGGCAGGGAGACTGCTTCCTCCTCTCTCTCTGCCTACTTGTGATCTCTGTCTGTCAAATCAATCAATCAATCAATCAATCAAATCTTTAAAAAAAATCAATATGGCTCCCCAAAGGAGTGAACCAATAAATCTTTCTTTGGGAGAAAAATGAAATCTCTACAAGTTTACGAATAGCCTTTAATTATTTAGAAAAACACTGGCTTTGAAGAAAATCCAAATGAACTAATAGGGAGATAAGTGGTTTGGTAAAAGACAAGCCACATTTGAGTCAATTGAGTATAAGCCTGAGTATGAGCCCCTGCTTTGCTAGATGTGTGGATGTGTGGTCTTGGATAGATCACTTAACCAGAGTTTCAATGTTGTCATCTAAAACATGAGACTAAGAATGGGTCACGGGGCTGTTGTGCAGATTCCAAGAGGACATGTAAAAGCCACTGGTAATTTATGAAGCACTAGAAATATAAGGCTTTTTATTTTTTTAATTCAAACACGATTCTTGGGCATATTTGTTCATACCATATAATTTATAGATGATGGCACTGTTGTCTCTTGTATACATTTCACAAATGTGCATGGGCAACTAACTGGTGCTTAGCCACTAGTAAATTAGGTTTAATTTTGTATCTTTTAGTTTTTACTTTAAAGTTTCTCTGTGGCTATAATGATTTTTATGTCCAGCTATTAATCTGGAGGTCATGTTTAGGGATGAGCACTATTATGAAACTCTGTGCCTTGCTTGGATCTGGAGATCTACTTCTGGGAAGGCTGTATGGAAGGCCTGAGAGTCAGACTGGGTTCAAATCATGACGGTGCCACTTAACTTGCTTCCTTTTCTTCATCTGTAAAATAATGAAAATGGTGTATACTTTGTGAAATTGCTTCAAGGATTAAACGAATAATTTTATGTAAGGCACATCATTAGTGCTTGGCAAATAAGAACAATTGCCCTTTATTGAATAAGTAGTATTATTATTAGATACAAGAAAGTCGAATAAGCCAATGTTTCTACTTCCTAACCTTTCACTGGTGCACATGTATAGATAACCGTTTGCATCTGGAGTTTGGAAAAGATTTCCCTTGCTCTTTCTCTCTTTAACTTATTATGTAAGTAGATTATTTGTGTCCCCATTGCAGAGCCAAAAAGTAGCACCTTGCAGGCAGGTGGGTGCTTAGCCAAATGATTTTGAGATGATTCTGACTACTTTGGTTGCAGAGCCTCTCCCTATAGATAAAGTCTGGTGTTTGCCTCTGAGGCTCAGAAAAAGAAAACTGGAATATATTTGGACTCCCAAATCTCCCTATTATGACTATGTAAATAGTTGGCTGAGTAACTGTGGCCTAGCGGGTTATGGTACGTTCCTCCCAAGGATATTTTAAATCAACTTGACCCTGATAAGTAGCTGGGGTGCACAGGCTTGCATGCCAAGAGGCAATGCCAACTTTCATTTGCAAACCCTGTGGCTGCTGTTTAGGCTCCAACACAGTTACCTGCCTCTAGTCTTACGGACCGTTGGGCTGCTCTTCTTCTCCACCACCATTTATGGTGAAAGAGGAACTGGGAAGCCCTGGGACAAGTGAACTGGGAAGTCCTTTCTGAAGGAAGAGATGTGAATTTTACTTTCATGTCTGCACAACAATGTCTTAACATCCTACTTACATTAAATCCTACCAGTCTCACCTAGTTGTTCCCTCTAGTCTTTTAAATCTCAGTATTAATGGCAAATGCAAATGATTCTTCTAAAATATGCTTTTGTATCTTTGAAGACTCTTGAGCATTTTTTTTTTTTTTTTTGCCTCTGAACCAAATAATTATTTAATACAGGGCTTTGAGGCATGACTGTAATGTCATATGACTAATTTTTTTTTAAAAAACAAACACTTAAAAGTTTGTGTAAATGAATAAGAACTGTTCTTCGAAACAGTTACCTTGGAAGGCTAGAAGTAACTTATTCTAGCAATGCTGTGATTATGCAAAATATTTCTGGAACTCCTCTTTCAGAAGAGTTCCCTCAGTGGGTTTATCAGCCTCAAGAATATATCAGTCTCCTTGCTTTCTGGTCCCACCTTCTCTTTGTTTTCAATCAGTATTACCCATTTTGATCTTCTGCCTTATCTACCATTTTTTATTCCGAATGGTCTGTTACTTAAAAAAAAAAAAAACAAAAAAACCCAAAACCCATTTTGTCACATGGCAAAGATTTGCCCTCTTTCATATTCACCCAAATATTCTGCAAGCATTCCTAACAGAGGAATCTATAAAATATAGCAACATTACGCAAAGATATTGAATAAGGAGAGCCTCCCAAGGCAATGGGACAACACTTAGGTTGATAAGTTACAGTAATATTTCTCAGTCACATTATTACGTTGTATTTTTCAAGTCATTAAATAATTTTCACTGCTTTCTTTGATCTAGTTTTCATATGATACCCATCCTGAAACATAGCTCCCTAAACCCTGCTCTCTACTCACAGTCTAAGTATAGTGAAGTTACTTTGCTTTGCAGTTAGGTCATTTTAATTTTTGGATATATAGCATTAACAACTCACAGTCATTCAACCTAGACTTTACTACACAAATGTCAGAATCTTTACTGGTACTTATCCACTTTATATTTTAATACTGTTAGAGCATTAACCATCCTCTTACTTCTCTCGCATGGATTTTACTATTTATTCCTATTCCTCTCAACTGAAAAGGGTATTTAAAACTCTAGTATCCATTTTAACCAAGTGCAATCTACCAGTTTCAATAGATATGGCCCTTGGTAGAAGTTGCCTTGCAACTTGCTAGAAAACTATCAACTCAGAGTCATTCACAAAGCTTAATGAGCACTTTCCCTATTTCTTCATCCACACTACCAAAGAAAACAAGTGAGAGTACCAGAACCAGGAAGAAGCAGAAAAGATAGACTTTGTATTTCCCAACTCAGTACTCTCTCCTTTTGCATATGTAACATCTTCCTAATTTGAGGGGAAAAAAAAAACAAAACACACTTCAAAGAGCTGTGAGGATACTGTTTGACTATAACCCCAACATTTTTAAAGGAGGCATCAGTCTGCCAATACATTTACTTCAACAGTCCCCTTGAATTTACTTTTCATTCAATCTAGTTCTTACTTTGAGAGATTGGTACCTTTACTAATGCACAAGAGTAAGAACTGTAAAGAAAAATCAGCTCCTCTCTTCACCTAGCTTTCTTCCGAAGCACTTGACTTCTTTACCCACTTATCAATCTGCTTGGTTGTGGCTGCAGTTAGTTTTTACTTTCACAGCAATCATGTCGTCATGTTGATCCCAATTCATTTTCAATATCATCATGCTTCCCTTCTAGGCAACTTTTCCCTTTTGTCAACTTCAGCTGGCTAAAGAAATACACTGCCAGGTCCATCTCTTGTTTGAGGGCTGCACATACAAAATCCTAATCCCAGCTTAGTTTTCATGTTCAGGAAATAGGTGGGGTATCATGCCTGATGCAGGGAAACCGAAACCTCTTCCTGAACGTGGTCTTTCCCAAATTACTTCCAGTCTAGAACTATGAATTCTCACTGCACAAATGATTTCCAGTCACTCGTGGGTTAAGATTTAATAAGTAAATGCTCTATCTAGCTGAGAGACTTCAGATTTCGGTTCCTGCCCCCTCACTTTTAAGGGAAGACACAGCAAGAAGCTTATAAAAGCACCTGCCACAGAACATCTCAAGCCTTTAAGATTCTATTCAGGGTCTGATTCACCCCAGTTGGCTTCATCTTCATCAAGTTAGTAGCACTTACCTGTTCCATCCCCTCCCACCCTATTCCTGTTTAGTCCCAGCTAGGTTCCGGGGCCTTGGCTGACAGATTTTCTTTCCACAGTGCCGATTCAGATCTCACTGACGGTTAGAAATGGGTCCTGGTTCCTGGCTGGGTTCAATCCCCAGCCGGGACCTTGCTTGCACGGAGTATCGGTCGAATCGTGCGGCGATGGCAGGGGCCAGGAAGAAACCCATGTCGGCTCCGGCTCTCGGCCGGGATCCTGGCTCTGGACAGGACCCAGGGGTCGGGTCTGCCTCAGGTCGGATTCGGAGCCGGTCCACGTCTCACCTTGACGCAGTCGATGGGATACATCACGCAGTGCTCCAGGATCCCTGCCACGGCGCCCGCCACCATGTGCGTGGTGACAGTGGCTCCAGCCGGCAGCGCCTCGTAGTCCGGGCCGGTGTCCGGATCCTGCCGTACCGGGGGCCTGCAGGCCCCGGCCTCCCCGCCGCCGGCCCCCCGGCCCACGCCCCGCTGTAGCCACCCGTCCAGCAGCGCCGACTCCCCGGGGCTCCGCCCCGGCCCAGCCGCCGGCCCCCCCGCCACACCGCCAGCACCCCGCCCCTCCAACTCCATCCACCCGGGCCAGCTGCGGCGCCCACCCTCGCCGCCGCTGCCGCTGCCGCCACCGTCCCCCAGCCCCGTCGTGTCCGCCTCAGGCGCGGCCCAGAGAGCCCGGGGCCTCCGGCTCCCGCTCGGCCCATGAACACGCCCCCCAGTCAGGCATTGGTGCGGCCGCCAAGGCAGCCCCGCCCCCTTGCATACGTCAGAAAAAGATGTCTGTGGTATTAGAGAAGTTGCCCGTCATTCCTCCGCCCTGCGGCGTTGCTACGGTTTAGATCCCACCCCTTCCCCTTTGATCTTGGGAAGCTTCTTGTTTATTGGCCATTGATTGGCCAACATGCAAGAACAGCCCGCCCACCGACTTTTCTGGAGGGCGGAGGGAAACTTAAGGCTGAACTTTGATAGGCTCAACCACTCTTGATACTTTGACTGCGGCCATTGGCCATCACCACGTCGGGATCCGATTGGCTACGGGAAGAGAGCGAAGAGCCCAGCGGGTAGAGGGACCGGATCTGGGCCCCGGACTGGTGGCTGGGGACTGCGGGCGCTGCATGCTGGATCGTCTCGGGAGGGGGTGGGGGTGGTGCCAGGCCTTCAAGGTCAAACCGTTGCAGTCAGCCGTTAGAACTGCTTTCGAGCGCGGGCCCCAAATCCCGGGACACGCAGGTCGCGGGCGGGCGGCGCTGGCCCCCGAGCTCTGTTCCCGCGGGATCTCGGGCCGGCGTGAGGTGGAGCCAGCTTGGGCCGGGTATTCCCTGGCGCTGCCTGCGGGCCAGTGCGGGAAGCTGTTGCGACAGACGGGTGGAGGCCCCTTAGACTCCGGTTGGATCTGGTGTGCTGTCCCCCGCCCCATGCCGCGCGCGAGCCGGCTCCTGAGGGCTCGGTGCTCCTCAAGCGCCGGCATGCCGCCCTGGGCTTGCACGCGAAGTCACCCGGTATATCCCGCGGGTGCTGAATGAATGAGTTCTCCGGGGCCCGCTGTCTCTGGGTCCTGCGCCAGGCCGAGAGCTGGAGGCAGGAAGGAGATGTCGAAATGGGGCGGGATGGTTCAGAGATGACAGGTGGAGAGGCCGGTCTGGAGGCAGCTGCCAAACAGCACAGAAAAGTACGGCGACTGTGGAGAAGCTCGGACGGAACAGCTTTTCCCGGCACTTACGCGCTGATGACCACCACTGCCTGGGGTGATTGCCTTTCGTGATAAGATCGCTGTTCTTCCCAGGCGGGGCGGCCCGAGTCTGAGAGCCGCCCTCACTGGTTTGTGCCGGCGATTCCCAGCCGGGAGCACCACCTCCTGGGCGGTGACGTTGCGCGGGAGCTGCACGAGGGCTGCTGGCTCGGTTGAGGAACGCAGAGCTCTCCGCTCCTCCGTCGTCATTGCTTCGGTATCCCTTCTCGGGAGTGTGTTTGCACAAGCCTCCCCCGTTTCCAGCTCGGTTCTTACTACCTATTTTTCCGAGATGACGATGCAGTTGTGAACTTTATCATCTCGTTATAGCTTTTAAGGAAGAGGCTTTCTTTTTTTCTTTAAAGCTTAGTCCTTCTCTAAGGACTGGTTTGGTTTGGTTTGGTTTTGACTGTTTTATTCATCTATTCTCTTCCTCCTCAGCAGTGGTTAATAATCTTTGGGCCTGGACCTTTGCGAAAGTAACGAAACTACAGATCCTCTTCCCTCCACTTCCCACCCGCCGTGCACACACCACCTAGGGGGCCATAAACTTGAGGTAAAAAACCCTTCTCTACATCTTCTCTCTTCTCTAGCTCGCTTCCCTTGAGAAATGAATAGATCTCCCCAAAAGATAAACCACTCAATCCTGCTAGAGAACTAATTCCCTCTACTGCCAAACTACTGCAGTAATGAGCTATACCTGCTGTATCCTCTCTCGCCTTAATCCCCACATTTAAATTTTTTTAAAAAAATTTTAT
Organism: Mustela erminea; assembly: GCF_009829155.1. Taxonomy (NCBI): domain Eukaryota; kingdom Metazoa; phylum Chordata; class Mammalia; order Carnivora; family Mustelidae; genus Mustela; species Mustela erminea. The sequence continues at coordinate 63,645,541 of NC_045627.1, forward strand.
TTATTTACTTGAGAGAGAGCGTGAGCAAGTGAGAGAACACGAACAGGGGCAGAGGGAGAAGCACACTCCCGATTGAGCAGGGATCCCCTTGGGGGGGCTCCATCCCAGGACCTGACATCACGACCTGGGCAGAAGGCAGAAACTTAACAGACTGAGCCACTCAGGTGCCTAACCCCAACATTTTCACTCATTTATCCAGTGACCACAGATGATCTTTCCAAATGTAATGGTATTTTTCTTATTCCCTCCTGCCCCCACTGACTCATCCCTCACTGAAATATTTTCCTCCCTAGGAACCACTCTATTCTACATTTTAGACTTCTCAATTTCCTACATTTCTCTAAACACCGAGGGAAAGCATTGCTAACGTTTTAATGCTTTTTGTCATCTTTAATACCTTAGAGAACCTTACCATTCCAAATCTGTTTCCCCCATTGGGCCTGTATTTCCCTCCTCGCATACTACTACTTCTCTACTACTACTACTGCTGCTGCTGTATTTCCCTCCTCATACTACTACTACTACCACTATACTACTACTATTACACTACTACACTACTACTACTACTGCTGCTACTGCTACTGTATTTCCCTCATATGCTACTTCTACTACTACTACTACTACTAAACTACTATTACTGCTGCTGCTGCTGCTGCTGCTGCTTCTTTTTAACTTAAACTTCAGTGGACATACAGTGCAACATTGGTTTCTGGAGTCGAATTCAGTGATGGATCACTTACAACACCCAGTGCTCATTGCCCACCTAGCCCACACCCACCCACGTCCCTCCATCAGCCATCAATTTCTCTATTAAGAGTGTCTTATAGCTTGTTTCCCTCCGTTTTTTCTTTTCACCTTCCCGTATGTTCATCTGTTTTCTTTCTTAAAATTCCACACATGCGTGAGATCATACGGCATTTGTCTTTCTCTGACTTATTTCACTTAGCATAATACAGTCTGGCTCCATCCATGTCATTGCAAATGGCATGGCGAGTAATACTCCATTGCATATACAATGTTGATTCCAACAGCCACACATGAAAATAAGACTGACTTCTTTACAGTCACTTAAAGCAAAATTGGTTCCTACATTATGAAGAGTAGACCCTAAAAGCTGTAGGAATTTAGAGATGGGCAGTCAGTGAGGACAGAAGGGAGAAGACATAATGCGTTTGAGCAGTTCACGGCAGGAGAATGTGCACAGGAAGGAGCTCCAAGGTGGGTGTGGGGACAGGTTCAAGGGAATCAATTTGTTATTCCTTGTCTTTGGCATCTTTGCTAAAATTAATCTGAGAAAGCATTTCAGGCATCTCTTCTTTCCTTCCTCTTGTTTCTTTGTCTGTCTTCCCACCTTGTGAAAGAAGTGTGCCTTTGCCTATCCAGCTTGTTACAGTTCGTCGCCCTGGGACATAAATTTCCTGGGAGCTGAGCGGTCCTGGTGCTAGCAAGGCTCCTTTCAACCAAGACACCACTAACTGTAGATTTCAGGTCTTTCTCCCTCCAACTACCTATATTTTGAATAGGGCAAAAAATGGCTTTAGAAATGGATATTTTCGTCCTTATGGGATATCTGGTGTACATATATATCGTACAGTGGAGTAATGGGTTTTTAATTTAACCACATCACCTATTCCAACCTTATTATCAAAGAATACATTGTTTCTGAGGGAGTTTCCCCTTCGAATAAAGCAAAAGAGCATAATTAAATGTTACATGTTGTAGCACCTTATTTTATTCAGCTGACACACTCCTGGTAAGATCAGTGTCTTATCTATTTCTCTTGGGACAAGGATATTCAAGACTTATAAAAATGTATGCTGGGAAGTACTAACATGCTACAAAGTGCAAGGCTCCTTCTCTAGTCAGAAACAAGAAAGCTGCTCACATCTCAACTTAGGTCTCAATTTTCTATCTTGCATAATTTCTAGAAGTATAGGGAAAGTACTGTTTAATTTTCACAGATCAGCTTCATGCCTTCAAATAGAAGGAAATATGTCAAAAGTAAATTCATATTTTTTTTTATCTTGAACATTTTATTCAGGCTTGTACTAAAAACATATTCATATTCTTTTGTCAATAGACTATTGACTAAACCATTTCATACCCTCTCGGATGGCTATAATAAAAAATACAAACAATATGTGTGGATGAGTATATGGAGAAATTAGAATCCTCAGATGTTGCTGCTGGCACTGTAAAATGGTTCAGCCACTGTGGGAAATAGTTTAGCCATTCCTCAAAAAGTTAAACATGGAGGGGGCGCCTGGGTGGCTCAGTGGGTTAAGCCTCTGCCTTCGGCTTGGGTCATGATCTCGGGGTCCTGGGATCCAGCCCCGCATCAGGCTCTCTGCTCGGCAGGGAGCCTGCTTCCCCCCTTTCTCTGCCTGCCGCTCTGCCTACTTGTGATCTCTCTCTCTCTCTCTGTCAAATAAAAAATAAAAAATCTAAAAAAAAAGTTAAACATGGAGTTACCACGTGATCCAGCAATTCCACTCCTCGGTATATTGAAAAGAAGTACTTCAATAAACACATGTATATGCTTGTTTATAGCATCACTTTTCACAGAGGCAAAAGATGGAAACAGTCAAAGTGTCCATCAAGAGAAGAACTGATAAACAAATTGTGTACGTACACAAGATGAATACAATTCAGCTGCAGAAAGGAATGGAGGAGGGATATATACTGCTATGGGAATGAACCTTGAAGATATGTTAAGTGAAAGAAGACACAAGAGATATCCCAAATACGTTGCTCTATAGAGACAGAATGTAATAGACGGGTGGTTACCAAGGCTGGCAGTGGGGGTCGGGGGGTCATGAGATAGGAGAAGGTGCTTAATGGGTACAGAGCACAACACCTTTTGGGGGTGATGAAATGATTTGGAACGAATAAAGGTGTTGGTTGCACACCACCGTAAATATACTAAATGCCACTGAATTGTTCACTTTAAGGTGGTTTAATTTCATGTTACATAACTTTCACCTCCATTGTAAAAAGGGAAGATTCGCTAGCACCCCACAGATGAGCTGAATAAACTAGGACTTCATTATCTTCTCAAATGCTTGTGCCTCTGTAACTCCAAACAGCAGCTCTACACCAGTCATTATATAATTCCTAGGTTGCCTCACACCAACTTGAAGAAAATCTACCTTGGACAAAAGTGAAAGATCTGGGCAGCATTGTTAATGGATACAAAGTTTCTTTTTGATTGATGAAAATGCTTTCAATTTATACTGTGATGGTTGCACAACCCTGTGATTATACTAAAACCCACTGAACTGGGTGAATTTTATGGTATATAAATTACATCTCAATAAAGCTGTTCTTAACACACCACAATGTCTAATCGAGATACATTGAAGAGTACCTTCTTCTGGAACTCCAGTTTCATCATTCTTTAAGCAATAAACTGTAACCCTTTGCACATCTATTTTTTGGGGGGGGTAGTTACTGCAACTACACCATTCTTTTCTCTTCAAGTTTCTCCTAAAGGATTTTGTTTGTGAAAGAAAAAAAAATCCAAAACAAGAAAAATTACTAACTTTGGTCTAAGAAACAAACATAATCTCACCTCTGAATCACAGGCAGAAATTCAGAAAAATTACTCTGCTTCACTGTTTCTTGTCTAATAGAAAGTTTCTGTTCAATTCATACTTAAATTGAGTTGAAACAGACACAGGAAAAAAAATACTATAGTCACTCTTATCCGGGCACCAGTCTTATTGCCACTCATTTTCATTCTCATTTCTATCATATCCTTATTACTTTGACAGGAATGTAAATTCTGGAAATAATGCCCCCAAACAATTATTTTTACACCTTTTTGTAAGCCTTGCACCTACCCGTCATATAATACCTTCTCTTCTTTTTTTATTTGTTTATTTCCACAAAGTAAAACTGCACTCTCTTTTTAAAAAGATTTTATTTATTTATTTGAGAGAGAGAGAAAGGGGGAGCATGAACAGGGGGAGGAGCAGAGGGAGAGAAAATCTCGATCACATGTGGGGCTCTATCTTATGGCCCTGAGATCATGACACTGAGTTCATGACCTGAGCTGCAATCAATATTCAGATGCCTAACCTATTGAGTCATCCAGGCACCCCTAAAACTGTCCTCTGAAAAGCACCTACTTATGTCCCTGGTAAGACCAAGTGTACCCTCAAAATAATTTAAGATATAATGTCCTGAACTTGAGGGAACCGCTTCATTTAATTAGAATATCTCCTTCTCAGATAGTGACATGTTCTTTTAATTCTGTCAAATGTATAATTTAAAACTTTAAATCTTGAAAATACAAACATACATATATATATATATATATATATATAAACATAAATATATATATACACACACACATATAATACTTTTACTAAACCAATTTCTACCCATCTGTAATGTCTCCTTAAGGTACTTTAATATGACCTAAATAACAGAAAAAGATCTTTGTTCACAATCAACAAGAAAAGTTATGAAATACAATTTTGTGGGGTTTTGGCTCCAAAACCAGAATAGCTTTAAGCAAGAGAGAAACAAGAACAACTAATAGTCACTTGACTTTGGTGTCACTTCCAGAGACTGAAAAAATGATTTCTCAAATAAGTAACACATCCTTTTGCAATGAAATGGTTCCTAATCCTTTGACTAAATTTAAGAAGATGGAAAAATTGTGACAAATATTTGGCAAAACTCCATTCATTATTTGTTTTTGTTTTGTTTTGTATTCACTTATTTGTGTAAAAAGGTTACTTGGTACCTACCTATAGCAACAACAACAAAAAAAAGGGACAAGACTTGGTGATGCAGTCCATCTCACTCTATCAAAAGATAACAGTCATCTAATGATGGATGATGTAACCTAAAGTGTTCTAAAAACCCCATCCACCTATTAAGAGGTACAGTCCAATAAAATTTTACTTTCTTTTTTAAAGTAGGTTCCCATCCAGCATGGGGCCTAATGTGGAGCCCAAACTCATGACCCCAAGACCAAGACCCAAGTCAGAAGCTTAACCAAATGAGCTACCAAGACACTTATTTTTTATGCAGGTAATTATTCATTCAATCCAATTCAATCATTATTTCCCTGATGCCCCAGACCGATCAGTTTCCCCATCACATACCTCAGGTCCTCTACTTTGTAGACGTTAGTTGTAATTTTGCATTGTTGTATAAAATTGTTCCATTAATGTCTGTATTACTAATAGATGGTAATCCCCATCAGGGCAGGGAACATCTTTTTACTTTCTTTTTTCCCCTGCACTTCAAGCATTGTACTTCAAGTTCTGTAAGTACTTGGTAACATTTATTTGAGTAATAGACGTTGATGGATCTTGGTCCTGAGCTACTGTGTCTCCCCTTGAATGGTGGCAATGACTCATCCAGCGAGTTCCAGTTCTTTTGATAGCTCCCTCCAACCCAAGGCCTAACCCTCCCTGGTGTCCTGGCAGTTGTAATCAGGGATACCACCCAACAGGGTGCTAGCAAAACTCATTGCAGTCCTAATCTTGGCATTGATTTTCAGAAGCACTCACGGAAGAGATAGGCCCTAAGGTGAGTTCACAAGCCAGGACTGGAAAAAGCTCATGTCACTGCTTTGTAAGAGTTTATAAAAAGGTCACATTTGAAATAAGATCTTAAATATATGGATAGTTAATTAGGCTACGTCAGATGGGATTGGTAAAAGGCGTAAAGGAGGTAAAACCTTCTGGACCAGGAGAACACCATATTGCCAAAGTCCCTAATGAGAGGATTGGGACAGTGATAAAGGGCTCGGGGAAGCAGAGTTTTGAGACAAGCCTGGGAGTAAGTAGGGGCCACATCCTGAGAAGTTCTAGAGTCATGTTAAGGGAATCAGTTTATATCTTAAGAAAAATGGGATCCCATTGTGGAATTTTAAGTTGAAGTGAGATAACCTGGGCAATTTTGTGTTCTGGAAAGGACACTTTGTCTGCAAAGAAAGAGTGAGGGCAGCAACCTTGGAAGTTGAGTCATTTTTCTTATTTTATGGATAAGAAAATGAGCGTAAATGAATAGAACTTCTTCAAGGCCACATTGTAAGTGGTAAAACCAAGCTTCAAACACTGGTCTGAAAACTTAACCACAGCCTGCTGCCTTTCTAGAGCAAGGTAATAAACCACCAAAATAGAGTTAGTTAAAAAGATTTTTTTTAAAGTTATAAACAAGAACCTTATTCTCTGACTCCTCCTGACTTTACCTTGATCATGACTGTCAGAAAATGAGGAGGAGCTGAAGTTCCATGACTTGACCTAAGGTTCAGGGACCTCATCTGTAATATGGTAATAATGCATATTTTACTGGGTTGTCTCAGGATTCTATCAGAAAAGAAAGAAAGTTCTTACTCTAATATCAGTCATATAGTTAGAACTTGACAAGGTTGATCACTATCGCTGTCATTATAATTATTATTATCCGTTTTTCCTTTTTGACTGTCATCCAGCTATCATAGAAATCGCTGGCAACCTGTTACCTACCTGCTGACAAAGAGACCATGACTAGTCATTGTCCTTTGCTAGACTAGAGCACCAATTGTGGGATATCTCACAAATAAGCCTGCTTTTCTCCAAACAATAATATCCTAACTCCAGGCCCATGTCATGTGTGTCCTCAATTAGTGTATAAAATTCATACCTAAAGAGTTGATTTAATTATCTTTAATTCCTTAAGTAAAATGGCTGAATTACAAAACTTCCCTTGAATATTACCAAAGAATGTAATGGCCTATTGTCCATGACATACAAAGAAGATAAGCTATCAGCAGGGGATGAGGTTTGGGTTATTTATCTAAGTAGATATGATATATTTTTAATGCTCTGTGGTGTTGAATCCTTTATAAATATGGCATATATTCTCAAAGTAACTAGCCACAGTTATGGAGGCAACAAGCATTATTTTTTTTTATGTAAAGATTTTATTTATTCATTTGACAGACAGAGATCACAAGTAGGCAGAGAGGCAGGCAGAGAGAGAGAGGAGGAAGCAGGCTTCCCGCTGAGCAGAGAGCCCGATGCGGGGCTCAATCCTGGGACCCTGGGATCATGACCTGAGCTGAAGGCAGAGGCTTTAACCCACTGAGCCACCCAGGTGCCCCAACAAACTTTACTGACAACAGAAACAACATAATTACCAACAAACAACAAATTATGGCAGCAGATGTGGGTCTCCAACCCATGAACCTTGAATTCCTGATTTATCAGTGTGATTTTCCTTGTTGTCCTCTGGGTCCAATTCCCATTTTTTATTCTTTTTTATACAGGCACATCCCTGACCCTCTTACCTGGTCTTTTGCCTTGTCTGATGCTTGTTTCTTCATTATCTCCTTTTAATTAATCAAATCTTTTCTCTTCACCCCTTAGACTTCCTTGCCTTTACAGCTTACTCATTCCAAAATAACATATAAAAGCCCAGGCATTTACATTAACTATAACAAAGAGGTTAATCTAATATTTCAGGTAGTGAAAATTATCCTTAGAGTGACAAAGATAAAACTATTTCACCTTTGGATTTCTTTGCCTCCCTTTGAGTTACTTACTGGGCTTCTGCTGTATGTCTGCCCAGCACTGTGCTGGGGGACTAAGAAGGATGAGGAGAGGTGGAGAGTGAAAAAAAAAAAAAAAAAGGAATGAACTGAAGTCCTCCTTTGCAAGAAACTTGTACTTGCTAGGGGAAAAAAAACCCATGTATGCATTACACAATGATAACAGCCAACATTTATGACGGGCCTACTATGTGCCAGCCAATGTATCTATTCTTTCTTTCTTTCTTTTTTTTTTTTTTTTAAAGATTTTATTTATTTATTTGACAGAGAGAGATCACAGGTAAGCAGAGAGGCAGGCAGAGAGAGAGGAAGGGAAGCAGGCTCCCTGCTGAGCAGAGAGCCCGATGCAGGGCTCGATCCCAGGACCTGGGATCATGACCTGAGCTGAAGGCAGAGGCTTTCCCCCACTGAGCCACCCAGGTGCCCCATCTATTATTTTTTTAATCCTATGTGGTTGTAAATTAGTTATGTGCTACTCTGTGACAAATTACTATAAAGCATAGTGGTTTAGAGCAGCAATAAACATTTATTACCAGTTTCTGCTGGTGAGGTATATGACAGTGGTTTAGATGAGAGGTTAGGGCTGGGCATAGGAAGCACAAGTCAAGACGTCAGCAGGATCTGCAGTTACATGAAGGCTTGACTGGGGCTGGAGAATCCACTTCCACAGTGACTCACTTCCACAGCTGTCAAGTTGATACTGCCGGTTGGCAGAAGGCCTCGGTTCCTCTCCACATGGGCCTCTCCAGAGAGCCGCTAAGGGTCCTCATGACATTGCGGCACACAGTACCACATTCTTGGCAAATTACTCTCTTAGCTTATACCCATTCTAGTGGGTACGTGGTAGCATTTCCTTATAGTTTTAATCTGCATGTCCCTCATCACTAATAATGTTGAACACCTCATGGGTTTATTCGTTATCTGTATATATTTTTTGGATAAGTGTGTAATCTTCCACTTAAAGGGTTGTTTATTTGTTTGATCTTTTTTTTTTTCTTACCATATATTACTTTTGGTGTCCAGTGTTTATAATATGGGGGCCAGAGCTTTCTCTCCAACTCAAGTGGGGCTTTTTCGATTGGCTTGTGAGGCCAATAGGGGTCCTTCTTGTCTGATTTGGCTTCTGGGAAGACTTCACTCAGGTGCTCAGTGGTCATCTGATCAAACGGAATTACGTTCTTCATCTTCTCCAGCTCTTTTTTCATATTCCTCCATCCTGGCCTTTGAGAGAGATGAAAACTCAGCACTCAGCACAGCTTTTCACATCTTCTTTTTCTTCAGCATCAACCTGAATGGTATATTTCTCCTCTGGCACAGGAATCTTCAGGGTATTAAATTTCTTCTCAAAGCCATTTACCAAGCCAGTTATAGGTTTTCAGACTTTTACTGAAGGTTTAGGGGTTGTGGAGAGGATTATAACATAGCACAGAACTCAAAACTGAACCCTAGAAGTCAATACTATTATCTAAATCTCCTGACTACTCCACCGTAGGGACTGTTGTGATTTAAAAATAAGTCTGGGGGCACCTGGGTGGCTCAGTGGGTTAAAGCCTCTGCCTTCGGCTCAGGTCATGATCCCAGGGTCCTGGGATGGAGCCCCACATCAGGCTCTCTGCTCAGCGGGGAGCCTGCTTCCTCCTCTCTCTCTCTGCCTGCCTCTCTGCCTACTTGTGATCTCTGTCAAATAAATAAACAAAATCTTAAAAAAAAAATTTAAAATTAAGTCTGCAGGGGCATCTGGGTGGCTCAGTGGGTTGGGCCTCGGCCTTTGGCTCCGGTCATGATCCCCGGTCCTGGGATTGAGCCCCACATGGGGCTCCCTGCTCAGGGGAGAGCCTGCTTCTCCTTTTCCCTCTGCCTGACAACTCTGCCTAATTATGCTATCTCTCTGTTAAATAAATAAATGAAATATTAAAAAATAAAAATAAAAAAATAAGTTTCCAAATTGATACTTCTCCCTTCAAAATGTGGAGCCTAATTGCCCTCTCCTTGAAAGTGGGATGGGAGTTAGTGACTGGCTCTTTATTTTTTTATTGTTATTTTTTAAAGACTTTATTTATTTATTTGACAGAGAGAGAGAGAGAGAGAGATATCACAAGTAGACAGAGAGGCAGGCAGAGAGAGAGGGGGAAGCAGGCTCCCTGCTGAGCAGAGAGCCCGATGCGGGACTCAATCCCAAGACCCTAAGACCATGACCTGAGCCAAAGGCAGAGGCTTAACCCACTGAGCCACTCGGGCACCCCTAGTGACTGGTTTTCAACAAATAATATGTGACAGAAGTGAAGATATGTGACCTCTGAGGTCAGATAATAAAGGGATAGAGTTCTTGCCTGTCACTTGCTCTCAGATGGCTCTGGGAGAAGACAGGTGCTATATCATGAAGACACTCAAGCATCCCTGGGAGAGTCCATGACATGAAATGCAATCGTGGCCTCCACGGACAGCCAGTATCCACTTGCCATGGCCATGCAAGCATGCCATCTTAGAAATATATCCTTTAGCCCCCCTCAAGAGTTCAGATGACCCCAGCAGACATCTTTACTGCACTCTAATGAGAGCCCCTGAGCCGAGCTGCTCCCACATTCCTGACCCACGGGAACTGAGAGATAATAATAATGCTTATTGTTGTTTTAAGCTGCCAAGTTTTAGGGTAATTTGTGATGCAACTATAGAAAAATAATGCAGGGGTGCCTTGGTGGCTCAGTCGTTGAGTGCCTGCCTTCAGCTCAGGTCATGGTCCTGGGGTCCTGGGATAGAGTCCCGAGTTGGGCTCCCTACGAAGCAGGAAGCCTGCTTCTCGTCTGCCACTCCCTCTGCTGTATTCCCTATCTTGCTGTCTCTCTCTCTTTGTCAAATAAATAAAATCTTAAAAAAAAAAAAAAGAAAAGAAAAAGAATGCAGGAACTCTCTCATGGGTCATTGTTCTCTTTAGTCTTGTCTTCTAGCACCTTGCATAGGTCCCTCTTTCCCTTCATGTCTTTTTCATGTTGTCTTACCAGGGCTTCCCAAACCTAGTCTCTAGTGGGAGTGCTCAAAATCCCACATTATTAGGCAGAGCCATCAGTCTTGTTGGTCTAAGCCTCTTCTGCCTAGGCTAAGCCAAGGGATCCCACTTTTGTGGGCCAAACATACAGATTAAAGTTCATAAACCCAGCTACTCTGTCTTCCCACCAGACCAACTAGTGACAGGTCCACTCACAAAGCTGCCGGGTTTTCAAACAAGTATTCTTGCCATCACAGAAGCATACATGAGCAAAGTGCTACAAGAGCAGAGAAAAAGAAGCACCCAGGCAGACTGCGGGAGCTCATAGGTGACATGTGAGTTGGCTTCTGAAGCATAAGCAGGAATTCATTTGGTAAAGAAGTGAAAGAAAATCATTTATGCAGAAGTAATAGCCAGTACCAAGGCTCAGAGGTAAGCGAGGGCATAATTCTGAGAACAGCAAATATGTCAGGGTGTGGGTGAGAATACCTACTGGGGAGCCAGAGGATGTTGGGGCTAGATCTTATCAGGCACTGGAAGCCACATGCATCATTTAGGAGAGTACAGGTGACAGAACTACCTGATTCAATGGGCTTAAAAATGAGAGCAGTAATGAATTTAGTATCTCTAATAAGCCCATAGGTAGAGCTTCTCCTGTGTTCATTAAGTTAGCAACAATGTTAATGACGTTATCTGTACTTCTATTCTGTTATTTCTAGGCTTCCCTCCACCCCCACACCCTGAGTCTCCCACCCTATGGTTGTAAGATGGCTACAGCGGCTCCAGGACTCATATCCTTACGATTACTTCCGGAGGCAGAAAAGGGACTTTTTCTTCCTACTCTCATTATGTAAACTTTTTATACTCTTTATAAGTTGGATAAAACATCTCCCAGAAATGTTTCCCCTCTTCCTCTCGTTCTTCCCAACAGATGGCTTCCCTTTGGTATCATTGGCTAGAATTGCATTATATTCCCAGGCTCAATATTTGGTTAGGGAGTGGGACACCATGATCGACTTAAAGAGCCTGGCACTCTTTAAGCATATGGCCAAGCATAGCAGTATGGTTATAAGAATAAAATTGGGATTCTGTTAAGAATTGAGAATTAAGAATTAAGAAAATAGATTGTTGGCTTTTTGGGTAGGCAGTCAGCAGAATCTGCCACACCATACCAAGGAATCTGGACTGTATCCAGTTGGGATGCGGAACCACAAAGACGTTAAAACGGGAATTAGCATGGTTGTATTTCACTAGATCAGAATGGAGGGGGACTAAGGAGGAACATGAGTCTGGAGGTAGGGTCACCAGCTAGAAGGCTTCATCAGAAGATTTTGGAAAGGATTTTAGAAACTTGAATTAAGAACGGCTAGTCATTACCCGGATGAAATAGGTGTTGGGGAGGAAAATATTTTCTCTTTCCCTCAAGATTCTCTTGGCAGACCTAAGAATTAAATTGACATGAGACAGATTAACAGGAGAAAATAAAATGTAATTACATGTAAGATGGGGCTTCCACGAGACTAAGGGGCCTACAGGTAGTTAGGCAATTGAGGCTTATATGCCATTCTGAGCGGGGACTTCAAAGGGAAGGAGGACAATTCACAGGAAGATGAAAAAGAATAAATGTTTGGTAAACAAATGTTTGTTGAGCCATATAGAAAAGATGGGACACAGAGAGGAATCTTAATAAAACGACTTTCCTAGGTTCCTCCCTCTGTGTCACACCTAGTTCCATATTATACTGTAGTTACTTGTGGTGCTAGCTCCCTTCCTGGAGCAGGTCCTCTATCCAAATTCTTGTAGGCAGGTTGGGGGGGGGGGGTTGGTTTGAAAGGCTCTTCTTGAGCCTTCTGTTTGTTAAAAATAATCAGCCTAAAATAATGCACATGCAAAGGAGACCCCTTTGGGGGCGGCAAATTTTGCTCCCCTACAGCAGAAAAGAAGTAGAAGGAAGAGATTCTAAAGTGACTTGCAAATTTCTGCTTGGGTGGATCACAGGGTAGTTCATTAAAGTTGGGCATATAAATGGAGGAGGTCTGGGTGGATAAAGTAAGAGTAGCAAGACAATGAGTTTTGTCATGGGCAAGGCGGTACCTACAAGGCACACGAAGAGAAGACAGTAAACTTGGAAAGGAGAGTGAAGACGACAGTACTTCAGCTCCTTTAGAGATTAAGGCAGGATGGTGTGTGGAATGAAGGAGAATGGAGGGGAAATAAAGTGATACAGACAACTGATACCAAGTGTGGGGCTGGTATGGCTGATTTTGCTCAGAGCTGGGTAGAGTCAAGGACTTCTTGAGAAAATTGTAAATGCAACTGAAGGCAAGGCTTTGAAAAGCAGTTAAAGACCAGTTTTGAAATATGGATTTCTGTAATTTGTTTCAACATGTTGAGAGTTACAGCAAATGAGATGGGGAAATGATCTCAACCTACTTCTTGGCCTCCTAACTGGAAACCTCAGAACTCAGCCCTGTGAGCTGTTAATCAGATAAGCACTGCAGGCTTTTGTAAAGAATCATGTTTTACAAATTCGTGGATGCATATAGACTTACTGAAGGAAGTATTATCCAAGTGCAATGGACAAAGAAAGTATAATGAGGTATTGGGATTAAAATATGGATTTCTTTTCTGTTCTAGAACAGTAGTTATTAAATATAAGTTAGAAGATGTTTCAATGCACCTTAGCTCTAAGTTAATATAGATCATAAATCACATGGATTAAGTACTATTTAAAACATAAATAGGAATTCTGTTCCCACGCAAAAACACCATTTATTGAACCACTGGATTTTGAAATATACATAGGTTAGACAGAATGGCGCAGTTGGCAGGCAACCTCAAGAATTTTATATATATATAATATATATATATATAAAATATATATAGTCATGGGAAAAACTCAAAAAATGTTTTGGAATATATATATATATATATATATATATATATATATATATATATTCCAAAACATTTTTTGAGTTTTTCCCATGGCTACCTGAGCTGAGCTCTGGAATAATATAAACACCTGATATTTGTATAATTTTGGAGTTAATCCTAACTTTATGCAACTATTCTACCCAATGCGACTTTTGGAGGCCCAGATAAAATATAACACCTGAAGCAGAGTAGGGAATTAAAGGACAAAGAAGAACAAAACACTGAGAATCGATGGAGAAAGTTAAGTTAGGAACCACAACCAGCCTCCTTATGCTAATACTCTCAAATCAGAGCATACATGAAGCCTTCCTTTTTTTTCCCCTCTCCAGATTAAGCTTTCCCATTTCCCTGACAGTCTTTAGGTCTCTGTCATATTTAAGTGTTGATGGTTGGCTGCCTTTTTATAGTAGGTATAGGACAAATAGCCCCTTTTTTATCCCATTGGGGTGGTCTTCATTTATTTCTACATTCATTCCCTTATTTGTTATACATTAGGTGTATTGTATGTGCCTGACAATACCCAGCCTTGCTGCGGAAGCAGATAATCCCTGCCTTCAAGCATATTCTGTCGACTGGGACAGAGAGACACATAAATTGTAATTCAATATGGTAAGTAAACAACACGCATATATTACGGGGTTGTAGGTCAAGGAAGGTTTTTAGAGGAGGTGACCCCTAAGCTAAGTGGTAAGGAATGAGTATGATTGGCTTGGCTAGGTGGCCGGGAAGGATATTCAAGGCGGATGGAAGGGTGGAGAAGGCAGAATGAACAAAGCCTAAGAGGGCAGAAGCCACAGATGTGCGCTGTTAAAGCACAGGAAAGAAGGTGAGGAGCCGCAGAAGAGGCTGCATGGGCGGATCCTGGATCGCCATGTGTATGCCACGTTTGTAAGGACTTGGACTTTATTCTGTCCAAAGGGTTCCCTCCTGGAAATGAGAGAAACGGCTTGTGTCAGCAAGGAAGAAAAACATTAAGGAAACATTACCTCTCTATGTATTACTGTCAGGTCCGAGAGGGCAGGGGCACAGGGGCTTACGTCTGGCACACAGTAGACATTCAATGAATGTTGAAGGAATTCGGTGTAAACGATATTGTCCCCCATTTCTGTTTCTCTAACAGGACAGAACCAGGACGCGAAGGCATAAGTCTGGGAGGCTATAAGGAAGGTTTGATTCTGGGATCACGGTTGCTGGGCAAAATACCTCTTGATAGGTTATGGGCAAGGGATACATTTCTCTCGCGGCCACTGCAAGACTCACCTGCCGGCGCCGCTCAGTTCTGGAAGCGGCGGCGCAGCACGAAGCCGGCGGAGAAATCGCCGCCAGGAGGGCAGCGGGCGCAGGGCACTCCTGCACCGCTTCGCCCGGCTCACCCACCGGAGCGCCTACAGGGCCCGTCGGGGCGGAGCTACGGCACGACGCCTTTCCGGATTGGACGCGCGCTAAATCCCGGGGCGGGCATTAGAAGCCGAACGCTCTTGGGGACTGGCCACTCTGGCGAACGGACGTGCGGCGGCGCTACTAGTTCGCCCGCGGCCCCGGCTAGGTGGAGGCTGGGCCCCTCTCCGCGGGTCTGCCGTCCGTCATTGGCTCCCTGCGGTTTCCTTGGGGACGTGGCGCCGCCGCTCGCCCAGGCCTCTTTCCGGCTGGGCGAAAGGCCGCGGGGAAGCGCTCTGGACCGGGCGGAACGTTGCCGAGGGAGCCTGCGGGCCGCTCGACCTGTGAGTGCGAGCGGAGGAGGGCCGCGGGCCTGGCAGAGGCGGGGAGGGCGGGGCGGGGAGGGGAAGTGGGCACCGCCGCCTCGCCACCTGGGAAGCGCCGCTGCCTCGAGAACGCCCGACTCCCGGGGAGTCGGCTTAGCGTCAGCTGGGCCCCGGGAAAAAGGCGGAGGCTTATGGGGTGGGTGGGCGCCTTGGCCTTCCCTCGGAGGTCTAGTCCTGTGGGCACTGCTGGAGGTAAGCCTGAAACCCCACGAACTCTTAACAGGCTGCAGACTTAGGAGATGCCTGAGACAAGGAGACCAATTTCTCAGGGCAAAAAGAAAAGGAGGTGACAGGCACTGAGACCGCTGAAGGGATCCCATGGCTAGGTAAGGCTGCACATTTTCTCCTCAGCTTGGGGCTCCGTTGGGGGTGGCAGGTAGGTGGAGGGGTAGGTGGAGGGGCCCTGGGATGTTTTTACAAGTGAGGTTTGCCCTAGTGCTGCATCTGGACTTGGCTGCTTGGTCGGATGGATGCAAAGAAGATCGAAGTGATTTTTTTTTTCCCCCCCCTGAAGACAGACACAACTGTAGTTTCTGGCTCATAACCCCAGGGTGATGGAGTGAGTGCTTGCTGACGTGTGAAAAGTGCTAAAATGTAATGTTCTTTCAGATTTCCATTTGAGTGAGGCTACATGCTTTCTGAGGAGGTTAAACAATTTTTTTTTTTAAATGAACTTTGAAAATAGGATGAGGTCCTTTTGAACAATATGGAAAGTGAACTTCATATCATAGTTGAGTATGTGCATCCATACATTGTGATGCTCAGAAACTTTCAGAAAAGATTAATGTGGATCAAAATACCAGATGGAACAGTTGTCAAATAGAGTAAGTGGGGAGAAATGCAGAACAGTAGGTACGGTGTAAAATCAGAGGAATGGAGATTCACACATGTATTCACACATGATACACATTTATGCTTGTGTAAACATGGAGTATCCCTGGAAAAATATATAGAAAACGGTACCAGTGGTTCCCTTTGAGTGGGAAATGATTGGTTAAGGCCAAAGGCGCATCTTCCACTATATGTCCTTTCAAACTTATGTTTTATTCTTACCATGTGCATATTTTATTTATTAAAATATTTTTTAAAAAATTAGTTGAAAAATATTCTGACTATCCGTTTTTTTGGACATCATTCTTGATGGGAATGCTGTAGTTGCTTTAATTCCACAGTGTTAAAGATTGACCAGGGAGACTGGTGATCTTTCCATAAACATGAGATTAATTCTCTGAATTACACCCCAAAGAGCAGACATTGGGAAAGGAGCAGATAGTGCTTCTATAAATCAGAAAAGCCTTATGAACTATGTAGTTTCTTTTCTAAAGTTTGAGACTAAGAGAACATTGATAGACTTCAGGTGGTATAAATTTTTGCCTTTATTAGGAAGGGCTTTAGTCCAGTTTAAAAACCATTTTTGAGCACTCAGCCATAGAGACTTGCCTTACTTACTAATAATGTTTGTCTCATTTCAGGATCAGTTTTTCCTACCTCTGCCCAGCCTCTTGGTACTTTACTGTGCCCACAGTGAGTCCATTTCCACGTCAGCGGGTGGCATTCCTAGGACTCTTCTTCATATCCTGTCTCCTTTTACTTATGTTAATCATGGACTTTCGACATTGGGGTGCTTCATTACCACGAGATAGGCAATATGAAAGGTGAGTCAGCTTTAGATCTCTTTGATCAGACCTGGCACTGAAGTCATAAATATTTTGTCATTTAACACATTACTACCTTTGACCCTTTTGGGGAATACTGCAGTTTTATTAGTAAAATTGCATGCCACTTATTACATAAAGATCTTAAGTCCCGTTTTGGCAATGTTCACTTTTGATTCAGGAATGCTGATGGTGCATTTTAATCATGAAATGCATCTTTCTATATTCTTTTGTTGGTGGGTTGACTTATTGGATGCATGAATGTTTAGGATTGTTATGTATTCTTGATGAATGAACCCTTTTATCATTATTAAATGATTTTTTAAAAAAATCCTTGATTATATTTTTTGCTCTGAAATCTTGTCTGGTATTAATATAATTACTCCAGCTTTCTTTTAATTAGTGTTATCATTATAGATGTTTTCCCATCTTTTTTTGTTTTAGGCTTTATGTCATTATGTTTTATATCTACCCAGTTTTTTAATAAGTAACTGCTTTTTATCTAGTTTGACAATGTCTGCCTTTTATTTGAAGTGTTTAAGTCATTTGCATTTTATGTGATTATTGATTATGCTTAAATCTGTCTTGCTATTTGTTTTCTGCTTGTCACATCTGTTCTTTGTTTGCTTTTCCTCCCTTCTTTTGAATTGAGTACTTTTTTTTTATTTTTTTAATTTTTTATTTTTTATAAACATATATTTTTATCCCCAGGGGTACAGGTCTGTGAATCACCAGGTTTACACACTTCACAGCAGAATTGAGTACATTTTATATATTCCATTTTATCTCTTTTGTTGGCTGAGTAGATACAACTGGGTTTTTTAATTTTTCAAAAAAATTTTTAAGTGGTTGCTTTAGGATTTAGGGTTTACAGTATATATTTTTAACTTATCATAGACTACCTTCAAGTAATATAATTCCTCTTCCCGCATACCTCTTTATCTCTTCTCCTGGGCCTTTGTGCTGTTGTTACACATTTTTTCTACTTATGTTATAAACACCAGGTATTGTTATTATTTTTGCTTCAAATATTTAATTGTCTTTTAAAGAGATTTCAGAAATAAAATACAGCTGGGATATTTCTCATTTCCGGGCCTTTTCATTCCTTTGTACTATAGTTCATATTTCCATCTGGTATTTGTTCGTTTTGCCTAAAGGACTTCCTTTAACATTTCTGGTAGTGTGAGTTTGTAATTGGAGAGTTCTTTTAACTTTTATGACCAAAAAAGTCATTTAGCTTTCCTTTGAAAATATTTGTGGGGTATGGAGCTCTAGATTGATCTTTTTTTTTTTTATTTCTTTCATTACTTTAGAAATGATGCTTCACAGGGCACCTGGGTGGCTCAGTTGGTTAAGCAACTTCTTTTGGCTCAGGTCATGATCCGAGGGTCCTGGGTTCGAGCCCCATGGCTCACCAGGGAGCCTGCTTCTCCCTCTCCCTCTGCCTGCTACTTTGCCTGCTTATGCTTGCTCTCTCTCTGTCCAATAAATAAATAAAATTAAAAAGAAAAAAAGAAATGATGCTTCACCGTCTTCTGCATTGCATTCTTTCTGAGGAGAAGTCTGCTGTAATTCTTAAATCTTGTTCTCTGTACATCACGTGTCTTTCCTCTAGCTTTTTACATTTATCACTGGTTTTGAGCAATTTGATTATGATGTGCCTTGGTGTAGTTTTCTTCATGATACTTTCACTTGTGATTTGTTGATTCTTGCATCTATGGATTTATACTATTTAATCAAATTCAGAAAAATTTTGACCATTATTTCTTCAAATATTTTTTCCCGACCTCCTCCACTTCTTCTTTGGTATCTTCAGTCACATACATATTGAACCATGTGAAGTTTTCTCACAGTGAGTTTTCTCACTCATTTTTTTCCCAGTCTTTTTTCTCTCTGTATTTCTTTCTGGGTATTTTATATTGCTGTGTTGTCCAGTTCACTAGTGTTTTCTTTTATAAAGTCTAATGTACTCTTAGTTCCATCCAGTGAGTGCTAAATACCTTTTTTTTTTTTCTGGAAAATACATCTGAATTATTTGATATAGTTTTAATGCCTCACCAGTTACATAGAAGATCTGTATCTTTTATAACAATGATTTGTTTTGCTCTTGTTTTTTGAGGTTAGTTTCTGATTAGGCTACAAGGTGAAATGATGATGTGTTGTGTTCATCATCAATATGACTTTCTCTTTGTTGTTTCTCAGTATCAGGAGACTTTGGGCTGCAAGTGACAGCCAAACTGACTTAAATAAAAAGAAAGCTTATTGGCTCACACAACAAGAAGTCCAGGAACAAAGGGACCATCAGTGCAACATTGGCTGTCAGGTTGAGAATCTCTGTCTCGGTTTTACACAGTGTCAACTTGTTGAATGGTTATAAGATCGCAGCTAGTAGCCACTAGGGCTACATACATCCACACTCATGTCCTACAGGAGGGAAACAGGTCTTCTGTGCCCTTGTGTGAGAATGAGGAGAGCTCTTCCTGGAAACCTCCATCAGCCCTTTCCTTCAATCTTTTCTGGTCAGAATTGGGACATGTGACCACTCCCCTTAATATTTCTGGGTTGTTCTGTTTCCATAATTTTTCATTTCCACTTCACTTTGGTCATTCACCCATTCATTCATTCAGCAAGCATTTACTGAGCAACCACTGTGTGCTGGGTGATGACAGTCACCAGGACATGGAGACTTTGGTACCTTTTTTCAAGAAGTTTATGTTTCCAACCTTTCCTCCCTCAACACCACTATTCATTTGTATTTTTCTTTCTGTCTTTCTGAAGAAGGAATATTTGTTTAGGGGACTATAGTTGTCAATAATCAGCCTGAAGCAGTCTGTTAGCTTCAAAGAACTAAATCCATAGTTTGAGTGTTTTTTAAATACTTATTGAGATTTTCTTGACACACCTGAGGACAGTTTTCCACTGGAAGACAGCATGGTCTAATTATGGAATTCTATGTGGGTTAATACGGCTAGGGTAAAGACTGTTAGGGAATGAGTGGTGAGCTGTGTGGCTGGAGAAATCAGCTCGAACCTGTTAAGTCGTTTGAGGGGGTTTAGACATTATTTTCAGGGCAGAGGGAAGGCTTTGAAAGGCTTCAAAGAGTGATATGATTGGAATTTCTTTTTAAAGAAAGCTCACTTTCGTGGCATTGTGGCGAATGGATTGGACGGGAATAAACATGAAAGGAGGGAGATGAACTGGAATACTCCAGAAGAGATGACGGTCGCCTGAACTTGGGTGGAAGCAGCGATAATGGAGAGAAAGAAGTAAATGAATTTGAGGGATATGTGGGAGGTAGAGTGATCTGATATTCTTGTCTACCACTCTACCCCAAGTGGCAAGATCTGATAAATACTGAAGTTGAATTAATCTCAACAAGTGAGCTGCAGAGCTAAGGGACACACTGTGCCTGTGTGGTTATCTTACCAAAGTCCTGACCCCTGTAATGCTCTAGTTGAGCAGCCATCAGCCTTACAGCCTAGAGCTCCTGTTCTTTATTGAAAGGTTATGTGCATATTGCCACAAATTACTGTGTATCATTACATTTCACTCATGGCAGCCCCTGTGAGTCATTTTGGAAGCAAACATTCATTGAAAGTTTGCTATGTGCTTGCTGCTATTGTAGATATTAAGGTACAAAGATGAATAAAATGTGGCTCCTGAACTCATGGAGTTCATAATCTAGTTAGGGAGGCAGATGTGAAGGAAGAATTATTTCCCAGTGAGATAATAGTTTATATATATATATCTGTGTAGAATCAAGAACTGTACATAGTCAAGAATTAGGAACAAAGAATCAGAAATTAATCAGCAGAGGCCTATGAGTAACTAACGTCGATATCCTTAAGCTCATGCTATTTACTGATAAGATAGTCTTTCCCATAGACCCTGTTTGCTTTTATTTTACACACTGTGTTAATTAGCTTGGATTTGTCTTGTCTCAGAACACAGCATATAAACAGCAAACTAGATCGTGGTAGTAGGAAGGATATGTTGACCATTAGATGCGGGCACACTGATGACAACTGCCAATAAATAATACGCTGGCATCTTGACCCTGAGGCAGGGGAGAGTCTTTTATATAATCAAATAATCTTGATTTTTCTTTTCTCTAATTCCATTTTCTGCACTATAGATATACACTGAAGATAATGGGCAGCATTATCTGCATTTAAAATATTCCTTCCAGAATTTTTTTCTTCCTGGTTGCTGCTGTTGCTTAAACATTGGTGAGCACTAGCTGACGATAAGATGATTAAGCAAATGATTAGGAATGATTAGGAATTGATGGAAATACTTCAATTCAACAGCTTATTAAAAAATCAGACAAGTGGTTATTGAGATTTTTTATATACTTATAATACAGTCATATTTTTTCCAACTTAAATTGTTCCAGTTCTCATGATGAAATTATATCAGTAGTTTGTATTGAAAAAAATAATTTGAATTTTTTACAGTCATTGGTGGAACTTAGCATATTTTTTCTGAGGCAACATGACCCAGGATTTTAGAAGCCTGCATGAGGGTTTTCCTTCTGTAGTTTCAAAACTGAAGAGTTGTTGTATTTGTTTGTTTATTATGAACATGTATCCATATTGCTTCAGGAAGGTGAAATCAGGAGGTTTGCATCAGAACTAGAATTTCAGAAAAGATAAATTTAGTCAGTGATGGGGGTATCAGTAAAGCTAGAATCCAGAGCTGTTTTTAACAGACTTTACTTTTTAGAGCAGTTTTAGGTTCACAGCTAAGTTTATCAGAAGTACAGAGGTTTCCCAGATACCCTCTACCCATACATGCATGGCAAAGCGATTTTTTTTTTAAGATTTTATTTATTTATTTGACAGACAGAGATCACAGATACACAGGCAGGCAGAGAGAGAGGAGGAAGCAGACTCCCTGCTGAGCTGAGAGCCCGATGCGGGCCTTGATCCCAGGACCCTGAGATCATGACCTGAGCGGAAGGCAGAGGCTTTAACCCACTGAGCCACCCAGGCACCCTAGCAAGCGATTTTTAAGAGTAATTTTTCTTAGATATGTGTTTTAATCAACTCTTTGTCTGGCATGTGCTCTATAAGTAGTGCTCTGACAACTTCATCAGACTAAGTACATATTTTATTGCTTATTTATTCATTCATCTTTTCACTTATTCAGCAAATATTATTGTCTACACTGTGGCATCCAATAGGGTACCCACTTGGCACAGTGGCTATTTAACTTTAAATTAATTAAAATAAAATAAAATAAATTCAGTTCCTCACTTGCCGTAGCCACATTTCAGCAGCTCACTGGCCTCATGTGGCTAGTGGCTATCCTATTGGACAGATGGGGAATATTTCCATCATAGCAGAGAGTTCTGTTGGAAAATTTTAGCCCTAGGTAAATTGTTAATAATTTTTAGTATAAGGGGCACTTTTAGCATGTATACATATATAGAGTACAAGACAAATGATAAACTGCCTTTACTTGAATATTCTGTATATTCAATGAATTTCTTCTAAACCTTAATGTTTAGTATTATTCACTTTTTTGTAGCTTCACTACTGTCTTCATTAGAGAGGAAATTTTTGTCTGGTTTACTGTTCTGAACAATGTCTTCGGTACCTGTTAAAAGGTGGTGTCAGGTCTCCTGGGTGGCTCAGTCAGTTAACCATCCAACTCTTGATTTCGGCTCAGGTCATTATCTCAGGGTAATGAGATTGAACCCTGCATCAGGCTCTGCACTGCGCATGAAGCCTGCTTACAATTCTCTTCCTCTCCTTCTGCTCCTCCTCCTCCTCCCAGAAGAAGAGTGGTGCCTTCATGTTCCTTTGTCATCTAGGTATAACTGTGAATGAGAGGTTCTGCATTGGCAGTGGACTCAGTACTGGCCTTCCTTAGGAATTTCAATTCTGTTTAAAGCAAGTTGAGAAGAGACATTACTTTTGGTTAGGATAAAATGATAAACTTTGAGATATGCGGATGAAGTTAAGGCTTCTTATGTATAATAGAAAAATTCAGAGATTTTTCCTAGTGAAATTGAAGGCATTTACCTGCATTCTTTGGCATTTATTCATTTATTAACTTACTTGTTCTTTAATGGTCTTTATAGTGTTTGTAAGCAGAGCTTTAAATTATAAATGCTCCTGACTGCTCTGATTAATCTTGTTAGGAGATAAGCAATAACCTTTAAGATGCTTTCCTGCGCATTTATTACTGTCATCAGTCATGCACAGCTACTTTCCATATAATGTCATTATATTTGGTTCTGAGCCTTGAATGGAGTTGAAAGAGTATGATGACATTCAGCAAAAAGCTGGTAGCTCCATACTGATGGGGGTTGCTTTAATGGACTTCTGGCATGTTGCTGAGTTCTGTTTGAACTCTAGAAGTGGTATAATAGTGTTGGTTGTAAGCTAGGTAATGGTTTGGTCAGTTACCACCCCAGTGTTAATGTTTTCAGAGTAATGGCAGTGAAAGCCACTGTCTTCCAGTTTTACCTTGGGTGATGTATATGTGAGTAATTCCCTTTTCATTGACCGAGCAGTGATTAGAGGGAAATCAGATTTCTCAAACAGAAACAGTATGTGTATGTGTGTAGGGGAGTTAAATATGTGGGATAATGAATCAGATCTGTCCTGGGAAAGCAGATATGAGGGATTCCAGAGCTTTTGGAACTTTTCTCATGGACTTTACATTCTCTTTAGGGATTAATTTAGTGTAATGTCAGCAAAGCAGGAGAATCCAGCAATGCAAGTAATTGACCCTGATGGCTAAGGCCAGGACTGAAAATCACAAATGAAAACATCCAGGAAAGGAGCATTGATCCATTCATATCACAAGCTTGGACAGAGGAAGACCCCCAGGTGTTTGAAAACCGTTAAGAAGCCTGATTAGATCATGAGATATCCAAGTTTCAGAAAGAGGCGATGCTGTTACTTCCCAAAGGGGAAAATTGTTCTTCAGTTACTCATTTGTATGTGTGATGAGAAAGATGGAGGCTTCCTGCTGACTTCAGCCATTAAGCAAAGACTCAAGTGGGTAGTGTAACATAGATGCTGTCTGGTCCTAGCTTTCACCCTTGTGTTCAAAGGTCAGCTGACATTTGTGACTAATGCACACATGCAGACTTCTAAGAGATGAGAAAGCAAAGTTGACTTGGACCCAACTTAGAGTTGCTTATCTTGACAGGAACCCAGGAGGGTGACAGGATGCTTTAAAAAGCCATTGAAATTTTCTGAGGAGACCAATTGATTTTTGAGTATGTATAGCTAGACAGATAACAAAGATGTAGAGGAGTTAACAAACGTACAGCTCTATATTGTGAGCTTTGGACCAAACCAGCCAGTGTTGGTTGGTACACATCAGAGAAACATGAGGAATACTGTGACAGTTCTGAGATACTGTGGGTTAAGGTTTTTGTGCTTGAGAGATGCAAAGGTGAAACAAAGAAAGAAGTCTTAGGGGCTCATACTGGAATATAAACAAACTGCTTAAAGGGAAAAATGACACTCCACATTTTAAAACAGAAGAAGGAGGCCTTTTTAGATCATTGTGAGTATTAGAAGAGTCAGCATTGTTGAGTGGAGGCTTCTTAAGAACTGGGAAGCCATGTCAAAGAAGGAAAGGGGGAGAGATAGGTAGAGAAGCAGGTGGATGTTCCAGAGAAAAAGGTTAGAGCAGTGGTTGTCAAAGTGTTTACTGACCCTTGGGAGTTCCTGAGACTCTTTCATGGTGTCTGTGAGGTCAAAATTTGGCCAAAACTGTTTTTGTAATACCTACTAAGATGTTATTTGCTCTTTTTTTAATTGCTAAGAAACACATACATAAAATTACCATCTCAACCACTTTTAATATACAGTTCAGTAGTGTTAACTATATTCACATTGTCATTCAACCAAACTCCAGAACTTGTTCATCTTGCAATTCTGAATTCTCTGCCCATTGAACAACATCTCCCCTTTTTTCCCTCCCCATGCCAACTTCTGGTAGCCACTATTCTGTTTTCTGTTTTGATGAATATGGCTGCTTTACTCTTATAGAAGTGGAACCATACAGTATTTGTCTTTTGTGACTGGCTTGTTTTACTTAGTATGATAACCTCAAGATTCACCCATATCGTAGCACAAGATGAAGTTTCCTTCACTTTTAAGGCTGAATGATATTCCATTTTATGTATACACCACATTTTGTTTATTCATCTGTCCGTGGATATTTATGTTGTTTCTACCTCTTGGCTACTGTGGTGGGTTTTTTTTGCCCTTTTCACTGAGTTGACATTTATACTAATGATGCAAAGCAACGGGTAGGTAAAACTGCAGGTGCCTTAGCACAAATCAAGATGGAAGCACCAAATTATGCTATTAATTATTGTAATCATCATTGTCACATAGTTGTAATGGGGAAAAAATTCCAGTTCCATTTAAGAATGTCTTTTTCATATTCTGTGTGACAGAATTGGAAATACGTATTAAGCACTTCTGATGCACAGTGGAGTTTTCTTGAGGAAAAGCCCTTACGCAGTTGTTTGGGTTATAAACTGCTTTTATCATGGAATATTATTTTTACTTGAAAGAATGACTACCAGAAAAGCTATGGTTTTCAGACTTGGATATTTCATAGATTATTTTTTTGAAAACAAATGAAGTAAAAACCTGTCACTTTAAGGAAAACAACTGTCAGTGTTTATTGCCAATGATAAAATCTGAGCTTTCAACTGAAAATTAGCCGTTTGGAAAATTTGTGTCTGCAACTATGTGTTTTCTAGCTTCTCAATACTTAAATGCCTTTTTTTGGATAATATGGGTAGTGATACTAATGAATGAGTGGATGGGTTTTGTTTTTTTTAATACTGTAGAATGAAATGTGTCAGTGTTGGGAAGATTTGCATCCTCAGTGAACCAGTATTTTTGAGTATAGGATGTTACAAAATTATGCAGGGATAAAAGTCATTCAAAGTGCAAGATAGACTGATGGTTAACTTTATAGAATATGAAACGTTCTTAGGGTTTTAGATTTCACGTTGCAACTAGCCTTTAAGAAACTTCACTTCTTGAGTTTTAGTGTAGTATTAAAGAAGACTATGCACAGTGATCTAAATGGTCTCTTAAAGTATTCCCTTTTCCAATAACATGTCTCCACGAAGCTGGACTTTTTGAAATACTTCAGCCAAAACAACATATTGTAACAGATGGAATACAGAGGCAAATAATGAGAATCTAGCTGTCTTCTATTAATCTACACACTAAAGAGATGCACAAAACCATAAGACAGTGCCACTCTTCTGAGTTTTTTTCGTTTTAAAAAATAGTTATTTTTATAAAATATATTAATATGTAATGAGTTTATTGTTATATCTAAATTTAAAAAATTCTAAATATTTTTGTTTTATTTTGTAACATGATAAATATAAATAGATGTAACCCACATATACAAAAACTCCTTTGGATCCAATAATTTTTAGTAAAGGGTCTTGAGCCCCAAACATTTGAGAACCAATGAACTGGAGAAAAATTATTCATTAAGCAGGAGGGAATGGGATTCAGAATCTAGTGAGAAAAGTAGAGGGGAAGATTTTCAGAGGGGGAAAGCAGAGAAGGATCTGTGAAGCATATGAAGTAGAAAGATTGCTAAAATGAGAAATGAAAAGTCACTGTGGGCGAGAGATTGCTTATCTTGCCTATGGCGTGCTGTGAGATCAGTATTTGCACAAGTTCTGTAACTTGAACCCAGATATCTTCCTAGCTTTCATGTGATAGCAATGAGCTGTCGTGAGTTGATTTGTGGATTCTAAGCCCAGTTCAGCCCAGTCATTTGATCAGAATGGATAAGTATGTGGTTTTGGGGACTGTAAATTGACTAGACTGTAACAGTTTTTACCACCTGCTTCATTTCCCATAACTCACTGTGATGTTGGATCCAGAAAAAAGTTCTGCCTGACCGTATCTATGTAATAATTTGCAGCATTATATTGGAGCCCAAATACATGTTCTTCCTTTATTTTGTATTGTACCTTAGGAAAGGTACTTAGCTCCCTTTTTTTCTTTCCACAGTTTTTACATGGTCATCTATTCATCAAGTTTGCTTTTCTGTCCAAAGTAGGGAACTCTATGGTCTTCATAGCAATGTGAAATCACCGGTAAACATGGATTAGATTGTCTTCAGGGGTGGGACATGTGGCTTATTGCCTAATCAGAGGTAGATTTCCTGCAGAGCTATTGATACCTATACTTCAAGGCCCCAGACATGTGTGGACTCCTTTCGCATTTGTAATGTTGAATCTTTCTTTAAAAAGAACACCTCCCCAGTGGCACTGGCTTCAGACCTAGTTCTGAGGGCTTCTGTGCAAGGGTCTAGGGGATCTAGGAATTAGCTCTAAATATAGTGTTGGGTGACTAGGGCAGATAGAAGGAAGGTTGTTCAGCTGTGATACTTGAAAAAATTCACAGCACTGCTT
Source organism: Mustela erminea (assembly GCF_009829155.1). Lineage (NCBI taxonomy): Eukaryota > Metazoa > Chordata > Mammalia > Carnivora > Mustelidae > Mustela > Mustela erminea. The sequence goes on from NC_045627.1 coordinate 63,672,860, forward strand.
TCAGAGCATTTATTCAGCAATTATCTCAATGTATAGTAATACTTAATCAAATTTAAAGGAATTTTGAAGACATCTGAATCTGTCTGCCATGTAGTATGTATTCGTAGCACGGAGAAACAGTTCTTTTTCCATATAATAAGCTAAGAGCCGTTCTTCCTGAGCTCCCCTTCAAGTGAAGCTTTTGAAGAGGAGTTGATAATATTTGTACTTTTCAGACCCTTGGGTTCTGAGTGAACTTTAATGTTTATTAAAGACTCAGAGCTCAGGAGCATTTTTACCAACCCTTAGACTTCTTTTCCTTCTGGACTTGCCTGCCCTTTTCTCCCGAGAGTCTTCTATTATTTGCTCTCCCAATATTCATCACGTAACAACAAGAGCAGCGGCAGCACAGCGCTGAGCTAACCACTCAGCACTCTCATACTCTTATTTTACAGATGAGAAAACAGTCTGAGAGGAGTTAAGTAACTTGTTGAAGGTCACACAGCATAGAAAGTGCTAGAGCTGAGATTCAAACCTTGGTGTTCTGATGGTAACATCTTCACTTGTTTCATCTTTCTGCTGTCAGCCGAATAAATATCTTGTAATAAGAATCTGAAAAAAAACTCACCACAAAGTACTGCTGTCCTTGGGCCTAGAAGCTTTTTGGTGTTTTTTTTTTTTTAAGCAATATAATGTTTTATTTTTTAAACTGGGTGTTGGGCACAGAGGCATTGTCTTATTGTTATTACTTATACATACTTTATAAACATTCTTTCTATGACTAAAAAATAGTTTAAAAGATTGTAGAGAAGAATATAGTATTTTAAAATACATTTTTTGCTAATGCAAATGTAGCACTAAAAAATACAAAGCAAAAAGCCCCATAAATTTTTACCTAGAAACATGTATTAAGTGATAATCATTCCAAAGTATTCTTTAGATACAGAAAAGATGAAGAGAAATTATTAGGATTCATTTAGTTAATCAATGTATGTAACAAACTGCCCCAAATCTTAGTGGCTTATAACAACAAAATCCAGTAATTTACTCAGGCCTAGAAGCTCTTTAAAGTTGGTAAAAGATTTGGTACTTCAGCCAGTTTCATAACTGCCTCCAAACATGGAGGAGTCTTTTCATTCTCTGATTCCAGTGGCCTCTAGGCGAGCGAACCAGCTATTGCCTCATACATATCCATCAGTAACTATGGTCAGTGTTGTTTCATTCCTTGAGACGTGTGGTTCCATGTGGTTGGCACATATAGACAGTTAACGAAGACTCATGAACAAATGAATTAAAGTAGTTGTGCCTTTTGTGGACCTGGATGCTTGATACCAATTTCTCTTTCTGCCTGGCGTAGGTATTTGGCACGAGTCGGGGAGCTTGAAGCGACTGACACTGCAGACCCAACTCTGAATTACGGACTTGTTGTGGACTGTGGCAGCAGTGGCTCTCGGATTTTTGTTTATTTCTGGCCAAGACATAATGGCAACCCCCATGATTTGCTGGACATCAAACAGATGAGAGACCGCAACAGCCAGCCAGTCGTTAAAAAAATCAAGCCAGGTACTAATTGGAATATATTTCGTTGTCAGTCCCTTTTTATCTGCTGCAGGCACGAGAGAGGAAGGAATCGGCAGAAGGAAAGAGGCGGAAAAAAACCTTTTTTTCCCCTGAGATTCGGGATAATGGAAGGGATATCTCATTCGTTGCTGCTCCCATCCTCACAAATAATTACATGTTTAGGACCTTAAGCAGAACTTCATGGCATATCAGTCTTCTGAGTCAATGTGATCTGCTTTTTAAAATATTTTGTCTTGCTTAAGGAATCTCTGCAATGGCAGACACCCCAGAACATGCCAGTGATTACCTTCGTCCTCTGCTGAGCTTTGCCGCAGCGCACGTGCCTGTGAAGAAGCACAAGGAGACACCCCTCTACATCCTCTGCACTGCCGGCATGCGGCTTCTCCCCGAGAGGTGAGGGCTGGCGTCTGGACACAGGAAAATGGCTGGTACAAGAGTTGCAAGACTGATTCTATTTTTTTGAAGATTTTATTTATTTATTTGACAGAGAGAGAGAGATGGCGAGAGAGGGAACACAAGCAGGGGGAGTGCGAGAGGGATAAGCAGGCTCCCCGCTGAGCAGAGCGCCCAATGCGGGGCTCAATCCTAGGACCCTGGGATCATGACCTGAGCCGAAGGCTTGCTTCATGGCTGAGCCACCCAGGCGCCCCACAAGACTGATTTCTAACATTGTTCTCTGTTGTTCTCCAGTCTGAAGGTGGGCTGCCACAGAGCTGGCAGGTGGCAGGCAGTAAAAGGCTCCTTGCTTAAAATAGAACAGAGCCACCTCCGCACATCATTATTTCACAATCTGTTGTTCAGAGCTTCGTGTCACTTGCTTCTTTGGGATCGATATCTGAGATGGCTGTAATGATTGTTAGTTTTGATTGAGAAGCAATGGTGATGGTGGTAACTTTGGATCACTAGATGGGGAACATAGTTAGAGAAGGGCTGTAGGAGGTTCATCTGAGTGATTGGGTACCTGGAGGCCAGTAGGAGAGGCTCTGGTAGGAATGCTGCTCTGTCTGCAACTGCCTTGCTCCCTGGTGATGGTGTTGCTTGCAAAACTCAGTCTCCATTGCTTTAGACTAGCTTTTTCCATCCCAACCAGTCCAGTGTCCACTTGACTTTGGTAGTTTAGCCCAGGATCTTGCCACCTGATTCCTCTCCCTTCTCTGGAAGAGGAGGAAGAGGAGGAGGAAGAGGCAGTAGCTATACTTAGGTGACACCCCTTCTTGTTTGTGATTTCCCCCCTTCGACACCTCCCTGACCCCTGCACACTTATGGTCATGGGGAGGGAGTGACCTTCCTTAACCTTAGAATTTGTCCTCTTGGAATGTTCTAAGTCTCACAGGCATCAGGTATTTTTTAATTAGCTTAAATAGGGCGCCTGGGTGGCTCAGTGGGTTAAGCCGCTGCCTTCGGCTCGGGTCATGATCTCAGGGTCCTGGGATCGAGTCCCGCATCGGGCTCTCTGCTCAGCAGGGAGCCTGCTTCTCTCTCTCTCTCTCTCTGCCTGCCTCTCTGTCTACTTGTGATCTCTATCTGTCAAATAAATAAATAAATAAATCTTAAAAAAAAAAAAAAATAATTAGCTTAAATATTTTTTTCTTGGTAAATAACAGTAACCTTTTCGAGGAAGTTTTGTTCTGTATGCTTGGCCAGCAACAACAAAAACCTCAGCCATGAATGTAGGGCTTCATACGGCTTATGCCAGATGAGCCAGAAAACACATGTCCACAGTTGTTGCAGTGGACTTCCTTCCTTCTGTTTAGACACGAGGTTACTGGTTTACTTTCTGGTCTACAGTTGAGGAGGAGATTATGTAGCCATTTGTGGAAATGAGAGCTCTCCTAGCCCCTTATTTTTCCATTTATCTTGACCTTTAAAAAAATTTTGTCTTGTTTTTATTTTTAAAACCAAATTTTAAAATATTATAGCTGCATTAAAGAAATCTTCAAAACAAAACAAATCAAAACAAACCCCAAACACTTACATTCCTGCTGCCCTTTCAAAAGTGTTTCATTTTGTCTCATTGCCTTCTTTCTGTACGTCTATATGTAGTTTCTACAAGGTTGTAACCATACTGTACATGCAATTTAGGATTTTTCGTTTTGACCTAAGTAATATTCACATGGTTCAAAATTCAGAAATCCTGGTAAGAGTAGAGGTGACACAGGGATGCCGCATCACAGGTCTGTGAGTGGTCTGCAGTCAGCAGAGGGGAGCAAGGGGGAGGGTGGCCGGAGAAAAAGCTGACTCAGAAGTCAGAAAGGCAGAGCCAACCAGGAGGATGATGGTTTAGCCACGTTTTGGGGGTCTGGAGCAAAGAGGATTGTCTCATTGTTTGACACCGCTCAGCACTGACTCTGTCAAAGAAGTTTCCACCTGGGGAAAACCCACTATGTAGTTCCCTTCTATTTGTCTAAGATGTTCACTGCATGGAAGCTCTGAATAGTAATATTTCTTTTATCTTAAGTATTTGTGAAGAGCTTGCTTTTTAACTTGCCTTCTGATCACCTCATCTAATAATGCCTGGATCTATCCTGGGCTTCTGAAATCATTTCTAGCAATTGAGGCAGCCATAGTTGTTGACATAAATGTAACCATCGCTGCAAGAACCTGTTTTGTATAATGGATGCTTTGCTAATTTATTAGTGTTTGTGAGCAGTATTCAGAATGGGTTCAAATTACAGGGACTGTAATTTTGAAATGTATTAGCACTAGGTTTTATTTCTTTGCCAAAGTCCTGAGCTAACAACTTGTTTTACCTCATTTTCATTTTGTAATGGAAATATCTTTAAAAAACTACAAATATAGTATAAGGTGATATTTAAGGGGAAAGAACACTTTTGTTATGGAAAATTTCAAACATTAAAAAAAACACAAAAAACAGCATGATGAATCTCTATTTTCTTACCCACCCAGCTTAACAATTACCAATATTTTGCCACTGAAAGTTTTTCTTTAATAAAGAAACAGTAATTGAATTTTAGAGAGTCCTGTGCAGTACATGAAGAATTTTTTTGTTTCATTGTTTAATATAAATTGGGGTCACATTATATGTATTTTTTAAATAACCTATTAGAACTCAGAATATATTGGACAGCTTTTCACATCAGTACATACAGATCTATATTGACCTCATTTCTTTTAACATCTGTCTAGTATCACACTGTGTGGATATACCACAGGTTATTTAACCAATACCTAATGATGTGCGTTTAGGTTATTTTCACTGTTACAAATAGTGCTGCAATGTTCTCTCCTTTTTGTATTCTTATCTGATGATTTCCTTGCAATGCATTTCTAAAAGTGTAATAGCTGGTCCAGGGTTAAGCACATTAAAAATGTGGATACATAGGCCTGGATTGCTCTTGGAAACATCATACCAGGAATTTGTATTCCAGACAGCAGTGTGTACTGGTGCCTGTTCTTCCAAATCACTGCCAAAACCAACAAGCCTTCTTCTTTGGGTATTTTAGAAGTGTATCCAATAGGGAGGGCAAAATAGTCCCTCTTATTACACATGCAAAATTCTTATTGCAAGAATTTAATATTATAATAATGAGCTTTTTTGTAAACTACATTTGACAGTATACTGGGAAATTATTACTTTAAATGTATTCTTCACTTTTAAGTGTTAACATTCTCCACTAATTCATGCCGACAACTATCTGAGCCAATGGAATACTTTTGTAATGAGTAATTTAAAAAATCCAGGATGATTGCTCTTATTTTTAACCATATTCTCTAGATTCATATTATTACTTATAGCTTTGTTTCTTTGCTCTCCTTTAATAACACTGATAACACAAAACTTTAGAGGCAAAAACAACCTTAGATAATAAGACTCAAACTTTGTCCCCAAATTGTTATAACCTTTGGATTTTGATCCTGATCTAGGTTTTTCAAATGATAAGATTTTTTATAAAGAAAAAAAAACCCCAACCCTTGCAATAGATAAAGGGAGATTAAAAAGTTCATTGTCAGCTTGTGTAAAGGATTATTAAAAACTTGTGGACCTAACAGTGTTTGTCGTGTGGTGACTTGAGGTGTTATTTCTGTATTATGTAAGAGCTGAGGATGAGATTGTGTTCCTCAGTCTAACAGCTTCCGTTCACAGTAGTTAGGGATCATGTAATTACCAACCGTGCTTCCTGCCACTTATACGTATTCAGCCTGTGAGAGGCACAGAACCACGGTCTCATCTTTTAATGCTATGCGAATTGTAAAAGTATAAAAAGGGAAAGTATTACTAGTACCACATTACCCTTTAGGTAGGAGGATAAGTTTAAACCTTTGAAATCAAAGAAGGTACCAGAAAGATGTAGGGCTCAACTGGTGAATGGCTGTAGGAGCAGTGAGTTGTAACGAGTCTGAGTAGAAGGTCAAGTTGAAGCTAATTGTGAGAAGTGTTTAACGTTTAACTTTTATATGTTTTCTTCTTTCTTGCAGAAAGCAGCTGGCCATCTTGGCTGATCTAGTGAGAGATTTACCGCTGGAGTTTGACTTCCTCTTTTCTCAGTCTCAGGCAGAAGTGATCTCTGGGAAGCAGGAAGGTAATGGGCCTCAAGGGGCACCCTGGTTTGGCTCCCAGCCAACCATGGCATAGTCTTTCTGGTGGGGGTTTAGGATTACTTTATATACTTGATATTTACTTTCCTTCGATTAATTTTCTTGATTCTGCTGTATAGTTTTTTAGTTATTATTATTATTTGCATATTTTACATTAGTATCTATTTTAGAATGCTGCTTTTAGAGGGGAGGTGGGTGACAGACATTAAGGAGGACATGTGATGTATATAATGAGTCACTGAACTCTACCTCTGAAATGAGTACTGTATATTTTAATTACTTGAATTTAAATTTTTTTACAATGGGAAAAAAAAGAATCCTTCTTCTGGAAGTCCTATGTTTATATTTGTTTTTAACTTTGTGCTAAATTCTATGTTTATAAGAAGGTATTAGATTTTATTGGTGGTTAGACCCTTTAAGAATGATATAGTGTCCTTCTATAAATCTGACTGCAGTCTTTAGTTTAAAATCTAATTTGTCTGATATGAGAATCACTACCCCAGCTTTCTTTTGAGGCCTGTTGGCATGAAAGATGCTTCTCCATCCTTCACTTTCAATCTGGATGTATCTTTCCACGTGTGTCTCTTGTAGACAGCGTATGGATGGGTCCTGTCGTTTTATCCAGTCTGCAACCTTGTGCCATTTTATGGGAGCATTTAGGCTGTTCACGTTTAGAGTGATCATTGAAAGATACGTTTTTATTGATATCATGTTGCCTGTGAAGTCCTTGTTTCTATAAATTGTGAATTTCTGTTCTATGTCACTCTTGGGTTCTTTCTTCCTTTATAGAACCCCCCCCCCCCCCCCCCCCCCCGCTTAAGATTTCTTTTAGTGCCGGCTTGGTGATCACACACTCTTTTAAACCGTGCCGGTCTTGGAAGCTCTTTATTTCTCCATCCATTTTGAATGTCATCCTTGCTGGATAAAGTATTCTTGGCTGCATGTTCTTCTCCTGAATATGTCTTGCCAGCCTTGTATGGTTGCCAGGTTTCTGTGGACAGGTCTGACATTATTCTGATGGACCTTCCTCTGCATATAAGTAATCTCTTCCCCCTAGCTGCCCTTAGAAGTTCTTGTCTAAAAATATGATTCGTGAATTTCACAATGAAGTGTCTTGTGGTCTTTCTAGATTTGTTGATCTTCATGGGTATCCTTTCTGCCTCCAGGACTCAAACGCTTGTTGTATTCCCCAGATTGGGGAAATTTTCATCCAGAATTTGTTCAACTATATCTTCTAGTCTTCTCTCTCTCCACCCGCTCAGGGATCCCGATAATTCTGATGTTGGAACGTTTCATGGCGTTATTTATTTCCCTAATTCTGTTTCCATGGCTTCTAAGCTGTTTGTTCCAGGCCTCCTTTTGATCCTTTTTCTCTATCAGTTTATCCTCTACATCACTAATTCTGTCTTCTGCCTTGGTTACCCTACCTGTTAGAGTATTTAGATTAGATTGGATCTCACTGATAGCATTTTTAACTTCTGCCAGGTCAGCTCTTACTTCTGCCCTAAGAGATTCTGTGATGTCACTAAATCTTGTAACACTGAAAAAATTAAATTAAATTAAAAAAAAAAAGAAAGTCTTAGTATTTAGCGATGATTCCAAATGGATATTTTGTTACTAATTGTAGTTTTGAAAGCATACATACTTTTCTGAGTTCTACTGAGTTTGCCAAATTCAAATGTAAATCAAATTATTAGATTAAAGTAAGGGGAAACTTTAATTTTAGGGGGTGATCAGGATGATTACTATTTTTCTTTTGTTACAGGCTCTCCCTCTATTGCATTTACTGTGCAGTACTGATAAGTCCCTAAAAGCTTGCAGTTTGGGGGTGGAGTTGAATGGGTGTTCTCTTGTGGCCCAGATGTGGCCCGTATGACAAAATTATGTTTCCATTTCTTGAAAAAGACAAAATCTATGCATTCTAGTTATAGTTCACATAAGGGAAAAGATTTACCTTTTTCAATTTCAGTACTGTGTTTTTCAGCCCTAGAATTTTCATTTGGTTCTTTTGTATGTTTTATTTCTTTGCTGAAACTATCTTTCCATTCATCCTAGGACTGCTCTTATTTCTTGATTATATAGCTGCTTTGATATTTTTGTCTGATAATTCTGACATCTGTGTCTTCTTGCAGTTGGCATCTTTTCCCTTATGAGTTGAGAATTTCCTAGTTCTTTTTATGCCAAGTAATTTTATATTGTATCCTGGACATTTAGAATATTACATTATGAGATTCTGGGTCTTTTTTCAGTCATAAGGAGAATATTGATTGTTTTAGCAGGGAATTGACCTGGTTAGGTTCCTGCCTCGAGTTTTGACCTACCTTTTATTGGCTGTGATTCTGTTGATTCGTTTTTCAAAGCATTGGCACTGCTATTTGAATTTGTCCCATTTTTGTGTCATCCAATGGCCAATCTAGAATCTGGGCATAGCCCATACCAGTGGGTTGTCTAGCCAGTAGTTCAGTTCTCAGAACCTTTGGTGTTTTTATATTGTTTAGAGTGAGATCCATGCATGTGTAGCTTGACTGTGAGCCCAAGAGTTGATACACTACTTTATTCCCTACTCTTTATGATCTCCCCAATACTTTCTGATTCCCTGGAGCTCACTTTCATGGTCCTTCAGTCAGAAAGCCAGGACTTTAACTTACCTGCTCTGCCGTTCATTTCCCATGATGTAGCCAGGGCTAAATGATACAGGACAGAGGGGGAAAAATAACCAATAGGGATTTTTGCCAACTCTTGAGGCTGTAGCTCCTCTAGTCAGAGAAAAGGATTCATATTCTTCAGAGTTTTAGGTATCTGCCCAACTTCTGCCTCTACCCCTGCAGGATTGCCTGGGGAAGCAGAGAACCAAAAAAAAAGGGAAAAAAACCTCAAAGGATTTTCCTCTATTCTTTCTAAGCTTTTAGAGTCCCTTTTAATGCTCCTTGAACCAGAAAGCAAGGTCTTGAAGTTCTTTCCTCCACACCTGTATGTCCTTTTGTGTTTCAAGCGGCTGTTGAGTCCAGGCCAGGCAATATCTGGGGGGGGAGAAATGGGGAACTCACTTCCAGTTTGGTGGCACTTTAACTTCTGATCTCTGTCTCCATGTGCCCATTATCATTTCCTTTCAGAGGTCTCACAAATCTGCTCTATTCATTCGATCCAGAGTTTACACTTGTATTCAGTGGGGAGACAGGATGGAGTGTGCTTACTTCATCTTGCCCAGGACCAGAACTCCACAAAGAGTCACATTTTTTACTAGTTGTTTTTATACATTAATCCATAATCATCTGTAGGAAATTTAGACAATGCAGATCATTTAAAAATGATTAAAGGGAAAAGCATCATAAGATAAGAGATTTTTAAATTCATAAACTGAGAGTGTGGAATAAAATACTCTCATCACTTTTTGCTAAGAAAAGGAGGAAGAGAGCAGGCCTGGGAAGAGGTGTAGTCATGGCACAGCAACAGAGAATTAAGCGAGGACTTTCATATTTCTTACTTAGGAGTTTATGCATGGATTGGAATCAACTTTGTTTTGGGAAGATTTGACCATGAGGATGGTGAGTAATACCGTTGCCTTATGACTGACTGTTCTAAGCACTGAAGGTTTATGTTGTAACCTATCTGTAGAACATAAGTGCTGTGTTTGAGTTGTTTTTCTTTCTTTCTTCAGTTTTTAAAAACTCTTTTAAGATGCTTATTTTCTAGTCCTAATTTGCCTTCTTTTTTTTTCTTTTTAACTTTTTAATATGGAAAGTTCAAACATTCATAGAAGTAAATAATAAAATGAATCTCCATGAACCCAATACCCAGACTCAACACTAATTTGTGGTTAGCTAGTTTTTTGGCCCCACACTCCCTTTATACAACACAGGTTTTTTCCCTACTGGATTAAAAAATATATATATTTATTTATTTTGAGAGAGAGAGCAAGAGCTAGAGAGTGTGAGTGGGGAGAGGGGTTGAGAGGGAGACTCTCAGGCAGACTCCCCACGGAGTGTGGAGCCCAACATGGGTCTCAATCTCAGGACCCATGAGATCATGACCTGAGCTAAAACCAAGTGTCAGACGCTTAAATGTCTAAGCCACCTGGGTGCCCCTCCTATTGGATTTTTAAAAGCAAACCCCAGACATACCATTTTATCTTCATGTACTTCAGTGATCTCTCTCACCAATGAAGAGTTTCAAAACAAACAAAATATACACAGTGGCATTTTTAAATTTAAAAAAGTTAATAGTTTCTAATATTATGTAACATTCTTCTACCATCTAGACTTACCTTATTGTCTCAAGAATATTTATTTGTAGTTGTCTTGCTAAAATTAGAATCTGAATGAGGATCACGTGTTATATTTGATTAGTTTCTTAATCTAAAACAGTTACCCCCCTACACCTCTTTTTTTCTCAAATGATTAGAAACAAAAACAAAACTGGGTTACTTGATAACATGAATTTGACACATTCTTGATTTGATTAACTGCATTTTTGTGGGGTCTGCAACATGCCCTTCATCCCTCCTTCTGTCCTGTATATTGGAGATTAGAGATAGAACCTTGATTAGACAGAGATTCAGTTCTTTTGGTAAGAATAAATCATAAATATTGGCGTTAAGTGTTTCCTGGTTGTCCCACTTTTAGTCATGTTAAGACTGATCAGATATTCAGGATTCAGGTATTGTCAGCCTGATGTAATCTATTATAAAAATTCTCCAGCCACTATTCACTTAATTAATAGCCAATTATGATGGTTGCTTAGATCCATTTTCTTCATTAGAGGTTGCAGAATGTTGATTTGTCTAATTCTTTCAGTTATTCTGCAATAAATAAATAAAATAAATATTGTTCTTTCTTTTTTTAAGATTTATTTGAGAGAGAGAATAAGCAGAGGGAAGAGGCAGAGGGAGAGGGAGAAGCAGGCTCTCCACTGAGCAGGGAGCCTAACCTGGGGCTCCACCATAGGACCCTGGGAACATGACCTGATCCAAAGGCAGACATTAACCTACTGAGCCACTCAGGCACCCCAACAGCTTGGATTTTTCTTTTCTTGTTTTTTTTTTTTTTTAATATTTTAACATTTTTATTTATTTATTTGACAGAGAGAGTACACAGGTAGGCAGAGTGATAGACAGAGGGTGAGGGAGAAGCAGGCTCCCTGCTGAGCTGAGAGTCCTATGTGGGGCTCAATCCTAGGACCTTGGGATCATGACCTGAGCGGAAGGCAGACAGTTAACGCACTGAGCCATCCAGGTGCCCCAATTTAGATCTTTTTTTTTTTTTTTAAAGATTTTATTTATTTATTTGACAGAGAGAAATCACAAGTAGATGGAGAGGCAGGCAGAGAGAGAGAGGGAAGCAGGCTCCCTGCCGAGCAGAGAGCCCGATGCGGGACCTGATCCCAGGACCCTGAGATCATGACCTGAGCCGAAGGCAGCGGCTTAAACCACTGAGCCACCCAGGCGCCCCCCAATTTAGATTTTTATATAACAAAATTTTCTTCACTAACTATTCAATTATCCTTATTGGAAAGACAAAATGAGTCCTTGCTTCTTTCATTTATCAAGTTTTTTAATAACGACTGCATGTCCTAGCACGAAAAGGTTAAAGGTAACCAGTGAAGTTTTTTTTATTCCTCAGTATCTTATGACTTTTAGATTTTAATGTATTTGATGCATCATGGTCCATCACATCATTATTCCTTTCTCTGCTCAAATTATACTGTCATTGGCCAGTAGAGGCATCTTTAGGTTGGCTCCTGTACCATTTAACATCCCAGTAGTTTTGTAGTCTATTTCCCTTGCTTTTGGGCACACTAAGATATTCTGTGATCATCTTGTATTTTTCCTACCTTAGACCCAGCATCAACCATTTTTTAAGGAGCCCTGGTTTCTTTTATTGGAAAATGGTATATAGTAACATGGATGCCAAGGGTGCTCATTGCTCATGGATTATCCTTGCTCTTAGGCCCTTTCAGTGAACAGACCAAGAAAATATGTGTTTTTAGAAAGAGAAAAATAAATCATGATTTCACAGTGGTAGTTCCAATTCATATTTAAAGTTATAAGGTTATTGCTTAATATGTTTGATTTTATACTCTTGGGTTTTTTATGCTGATTATGTTTCTAAAGATACTAATATAAATATTTGCTTTATTTCATAATAATATGCTTAATGATTTAAAAACAATAATACCAATAAAATTATTATCAATAAGACTACTAAAATGCAGTTTAAGATATCTATTTGCCTTTTGTCATTAAGATACATTCTATAAGGGATATAATAAAAATGCTGTTGTAAGTTACTTGAAAGAATTCTCTATAATATATGGTTGATATAGTTAGATTAATATATTTCAGCTTGCTCTTTATTTTTATTTTATTTTATTTTTTAAAAAAGATTTTATTTATTTATTTGGCAGAAAGAGAGATCACAACTAGGCAGAGAGGGAGGCAGAGGAGGAGGGGAAGCAGGCTCCCTGCTGAGCAGAGAGCCCGATGTGGGCCTTGATCCCAGGACCCTGAGATCATGACCCAAGCCTAAGGCAGAGGCTCAACCCAACTGAGTCACCCAGGCGCCCCTGTTTGCTCTTTATTTTTTAAGGGATTTCCGTTTTGGGTTTTTCTTTTTGATTTAATTTTGTTTTTTAATTACTAGATCCTTTCTATTCCCTTATTTATTTTAGAATCCGATGCCGAAGCTCCCCAGGAACTGGCAGCAGGGCGCAGAAGGACAGTAGGGATACTGGATATGGGAGGAGCCTCTCTTCAAATTGCTTATGAAGTTCCTACCTCAACTTCTGTCCTTCCTCCAAAACAGGTATTTTACCTTTTAGGGAAATTTGGTTGCTAGAAATGCCAGTTTTTGTTTTTGTTTTTTAAGATTATTTATTTATTTATTTGACAGAGATCACAAGTAGGCAGAGAGGCAGGCAGAGAGAGAGGAAGGGAAGTAGGCTCCCTGCCAAGCAGAGAGCCCAGTGCGGGTTTTGATCCCAGGACCCTGGGATCAGGACCCGAGCCAAAGGCAGAGGCTTCAACCCATTGAGCCACCCAGGCGCCCTGAAATGCCAGTATTTAAGACGAAGGGCACTGTCTTTGGACATAGACCAACCTACCTAGGTCCAAATATTTGTTCACATAGTTGCTAGCTTATATTACCTTGGGTAGGTAACCCGTCTGAGCCTTAATTTCCTCATATATAAAAAGAGAATAATAATAGTATCTACTTCATAAAGTTGGGAGGATGAAATGACACCATGTGTATAAAGCACTTAACAGACTTAACCAGTATGTGATAAATGTTTAATATATTTTAGCAATTATAATTATACTCCTGTCTTCTAGGGCTGCGTGATGATTAAACATGATAATACATATAAATCCCAGAGCATGGTATTTGATACATACTTGTTTATTAAATGTTACTTCCTTTCCCTAACTTGTGATTCCATTCTTTTGCTTCTAATATTCCTTACCTAACTAGGGTGTAAAGAATGTATCTTGAAGTAGTTTTAGCACAGAGAAGAAAAAGAAATGCAGACAGTTTTTAAGCATCTATTATGGGCAAGGAATAAGACATACTATACTGCTCCCCAAAAGCTTATAATCTATCAGTGAAGACAGCCTGTGATAACAGGCAGACCATGACAGTGCTATTATTTCATATAAACCAGGGTTTCTCATTAATGGCACTATTCACATTTTGGGCTGGTTAAGTGTTTGGTGTAGCTGTCCAGTTTATAAAATGTTTAGCAGCATCTCTGGCCTCTACCAGATCCAGTAATGTCCCTATCCCATGTCCCCTGCTCCATGAATGAGAGTCATCCTGGCTTGTTACCTGGGTCGTGGGTGATAGTAGGCTTTTGCATAGTGGAGGTGGAGGAAGGCCACCTATATAGCAGCAGCAGTATGCACGAGGGCACAAAAGGAAAAGCAAAGAGTCCAGAATGTCCAGGGAGTGGTGAATATCTTGTTGCAGTGTAAGATTTTCAGTATGGCACAGCTAAGTCTAGGAAGATAAGATGAAGTTAGATGGTGAGGAGTCTTGGGTGCCATGCTGGGGAATTTCACTTTTTTATCTGTAGATGGAGGAGAATCAGCAAAGATTTTTGAGAAGGGCAGTCATATGGGCCTCAGTTTCATCACCTGTGAAATAAAATTCCCAAAGTCCTTTCCAGCTTTGTATTGTATGACTGTGGGCTAATTGATTTGTTAGGAAAATAATTTTGATATTAGTGGGAGAAAGAAATGTAGGTCAGGGAACCTTGGGTGAGAAGTAATAAGGATAAACTAGGCAATGGAAATGGAGTAGGGGACAGATTTCAGGTGTATTTTGGAATTTAAAGCACCAGTGCAATGAAGTGGTATGGGCAGGACAGGGAGGGATAGCCTGTGATGCTGAGGTGCCTGCCTAGGTACTTGGTAGGGGAAAGAACTCAGTCACTAGAGAGACCCCTGATGCTAGGCAAATCAGGATGGCCTGGGTGGTTTGGGTGAGAGCGACTTTCTGGTCTCTAGCCCAAGTACTATGACAAGATGAGTTCAGTTTTGAGTATGTTGAATTTGAAATACCCGAGGAACAGATGTGTATAAATAGCCAGCAAGATTGTTGGAACTGTGGGTTTGACAAACAGCGGGGGTCTGTGCAAGGTTTGGAAATTTGGGGAACTAGATTGTAAGACATTTTAATTTTAGTCTGTATTTGTTAGTATGTAGTCAACAAGTAGACTGAAGGCATGGTTCCACTAAGTGGCACTGATCCTTAAAGTCTTAAAACATGACTTTTTTATTTGTGTAGACTTAGGAAGTGATGATGGTATAGAAAGTGATCTTGCAAGCCACTAAAATAGATGTATGCATAAATTAGATGTATGCATAGCAATATAATGGTCTTAAAGATGGATCTTAGCGCTTGGTAAAGAAGGAAAAGAACAATGAGACATAACACAATAGCACTTAAAAAGATACAAATAATCCTCTGTGCCTAAAGTGGGTTTTTTTGGTACAATTCACAGAGTTGCACACATTCACAAAGTAACCCAACCACCACTACTGAATTCTAGAACATCTTCATTACCCCCAAAGAAACCCCACATTCAGTAGCAGTCACATACCATTCTCTCCTTAGAGCCCTGATAGCTAGTAATCTGCTTCTCGTCGCCTGTGAATTTGCCTGTTCTGAGTGTTTCGCATAAATGGAATCATACAATATAGTACATTTTGTGTCTGCTTCCTTCACTTAGCAGAATGTTTTCAGGGTTCACCTCTGTTATAGCACATGTCAGTCAGTACTTCATTTCTCTTCATTGCTGAATAATATCCCATTATATGACCATGCCACATTTTGTTTATTCATTCATCAGTTGATAGATTTTTGGGTTTTATTTCCAGTTTTTGGCTGTTATGGATAATGCTGCTGTGAACATTCTCATACACATGTTTGATCAGTCATAGTTTTCACTCCTCTTGTGTATATACTTAGTGAAATTGCTGGGCACAATAGCATCTTCATAAATTAAAAACAAATACATTCAAAGCAATAATTTCATTTTACAACAGTACGTACAAAAATATATTATGCATTAAGTACATTAGAACGGTTGCCTGTGGGGAGTGGAAATGGGAGTGAATATGAGGATAAAAGGAAGTAAATAAATAAAGCAAAAATGGGGCTTTGCTGTAATAATGTACCTTGAACTGAGGAGTATACTTAATTCAACTCATGTGCCTGAAGTTAAAAAAAATAGAGTCCTTTTCATGGGAGGGCCAGCAAAACGGAACCTTCCTAATCCCAGTCTTTGTCATAGGAAACATTAGATCTTCTTCAGTAGTTTTAGAAAAACCCATAGAATAGGTATCATGGTACTCTCCCAAATTCCTTAAATTTATTTTTATCAAAGGATTTTTTTTCCTAATGATAAAAAATAGTACATTCTCATTTTGGAGAATTAGAAAATCAGAAAAGTACATGCAAGAAAATGACATCACCTGTAATAATGAGTCTATCTTCTGTAGAACTATAGTGTTTTGATCTCTAATTTGGTATTTAGTCTCTGTACTGTTTTAGATAGGCTTGTCATTTTGCCTTTGTTGAAAATAATGCTATGAGAATGAGACAATGCTATCATCTATCTTAAAAGAGTAGTTACAGCACGTGAAGACTGGTGTATTAGTGATGTCATAGCTTTCTGTCAATCAGCCAAAATTAAAATTCCCTTTTTTCTCTTTACATTGTATTTTAGGAAGAAGAAGCAAAGATCCTGCTGGCTGAATTCAACTTGGGCTGTGATGTGCAACATACTGAACACGTGTATAGGGTTTATGTCACGACCTTCCTGGGTTTTGGGGGTAACTTTGCTCGGCAGCGCTATGAAGACCTTGTGCTAAATGAAACCCTTACCAAAAATAGGTACGTTTGACATGGGACTCTGTGCCTCTGAAATAGAATGTCATCAGGGTGCAGGTACGAGGAGGAAATACTCCTGCCCTACTAAGATAGGTATGTCCTTGCTTCCTCCTTCTTCCTGACCATTCCTGCCAATGGGGTAGTGTCGCTTAGAGACCCTCTGTTAGTTGTCCCACCCAATCTAGGTGAGGATGCCTTATGGTCTTTGCAGTTCAGACTCAAAAAAGTACAGCAGCTTACTCTTTCAGAAATGGTATTATAGGATAAACGAGATTAAGTTCTTTTTTTTTTTTTTTAAGATTTTTAAAAAAAATTTATTTGACAGAGAGAGTGAGCACAAGCAGGGGGGGCAGCAAGCAGAAGGACGGAGAGAAGCAGGGCTGCCCACTGAGCAGCGAGCCTGATGCCGGGCTCAATCCCAGAGCCCTGGGATCATGACCTTAGCCCAAGGCAGATGCTTAACCGACTGAGCCACCCAGGCGCCCCAGTGAGATTAAGTTCTTAATTTATAATGTGCATGCAGTATGATATAGCTCTTAGCAGTTCCCTCAGCACGGATGACATTTTTTTTGAATTACATGGGGTTGCATCTTATGTGGAAGTGAGGTCCACAGTATGTGTAAAAGATAAAAAGCATGTAGTCAGAATTAACCTTTACATTGTTCTCTCATTAAATTCAGAATAGCCAATTTTCCCTGCAGCATGGACAGGTCACAGACTCCTCATTTGAGTACCCGTGAAGTATTTAGGCCATAATATACAAATAGTTGTGAGATTTTTTTAGTTATTTAAAATTGTTATCGTTATGTGCATTGAAGGAAGCATAATAGACGACAGAGTTTTTTTCACCATAAAATTATTTACCTCCATTTGTTTTGCTAGAAACACTAGTTTGAAGAAGTAATGGAATAGCCTGTTTGTAGGAACCTCTCCACAGCAATTGTCTTATATTGGGACCATGTTAAAGAAAATCCTGTCTCATAATTCTTTTTTGTTTTTGTGCGTCTCAACTACCAAGAGTTCATGGTATTTTGGGAGAAATCTCTTATCTCAGAGGATTGATGAATGCATTAAAATCAGGCAATGTGTTTGCATTCTGAAAATACTCCCACATCTGTACTCCTGTAGCTTGGGCTGCCAGCACTGCGGCATCTGGAGAACAGCTAGGAGAGTTTCACACCAGTTTTGTTGTTTTGTTAGCTGCTGTGTTTCCTCTTCCATTGCCTTCCTATCTTGTTCTGCTGCCCTTTGTGCTTTGCTGTTTTCTGCTCAGAACCAGGCTGCTTCATCATCCTCCCATTCACTGGTATTTTCTAAGTTCCTAGATCAGAAGATTTATTCTTCATCTCGTGTCGCTGCTAATCTAGAGAAACCTGTGTTTCCTGGGATGTCAGGACATAATGGTTCCTTCCTCTTCTTCTTTTTCTCTCTATTTTTCCCTCTCTTTATTTCTTTCTTTCTTTCTTTCTTTCTTTCTTTCTTTCTTTCTAAGAGAGAGCTAAAGAGCGAGCAGGGGTGGCAGTAGGAGGAGAGGGAGAAAGAGAATCTCGAGCAGGCCCCATGCCCAGGGTGGAGCCTGAATTGGGGCTCAATCTCACAACCCTGAGATCATGACTTGAGATCAAGATTTGGATACTGAACTGACTGAGCCGCCCAGGCACCCCGGGTTTGTTCTTAATAAGATTTTTTGAGGGTTTTTTTTTTTTTTTTTCATAGTTGGTGTCATACCCTTAAAATAGGTTCCAGTCCTAAAGCATTTTGTGCTGTTGCCACATTCCCACTCTCTCCTTCAGTCTTTACCCTTGTGGGGGCATCTTTATCCCAGGAAGTCCACTCTTCAACAGGTGTCTCTTTAGGAACTGGTGAACAATTAACTGTGGTTGGCAACATTATTTGGTCTTCACCTAATTTCTGTTCTTGGCTAGGTCTGTATTTCATCCCCTTAGGAATGGGAATATTGTTGCTGGACAAGTGCTGCCTTGAAACAGCCAGAACCATGTGACGGCCATGGTGGGGATGAAAACCTGCCCCCCCCCCTTCCTCTCCCTGCAAGGGGCCAGGCATGTCCTCCTTGCTATTGCCAGCAATTGTCACTGCACCACTGATACGGTCTCCTCCTCAGGAGCCTCTCCAGGGCCTTCCCTCTTCACCTCCTCCCAGGTGTTTTGTTAGATATTAGAACTGCACTTGGTGGATGAAATCTTGACACTGTTTTGTTTTTTTTTTTTTAAAGATTTCTTTGATTTATTGAGCAAGAGTGAGAGAGACATAGAGCATAAGCAGGGGAAGCAACAGGCAGAGGGAGAAGCAGTCAGTCTTTTCTCTGAGCAGGAAGCCCCATGTGGGGCTTGATCCTGGGATTCCAAGATCATGACCTGGGCTGAAGGCAGCCACTCAACCGACTGAGCCACCCAGGTGCCCTGAGATCTTGACACTTTTAAGAGGCCATTGGGGATGAAGACGAAAAGGAGACCCCCAGATTAATATTTCCAGTTTTACTCTACACTGGGAGATGTACATGTGGACTGAACGGTTGAACAAAATTTGATCACTGCCATATTTCTCTCCCTCCCCCCTGCCTCCATCCATCCATCCATCCATCCTTCCATCCATCCATCCTTCCATCCATCCATCCATCCATCCATCCATCCTTCCATCCATCCTTCCATCCATCCATCCTTCCATCCTTTCTTCCACTAAATTGAATTTGCTTAAGGTAAATTTTGATGTGTTATGACTGCTGCTAATTCTAGGGATGCCATGTAAAACAAGATAATCTGTGAAGCACATTCTTAGGCCAAATTTTTTAAACTAAGTGTTTCTTAGAAGAGATTGTGTACATAAGTGATGTGTTCTGTGTGTTTTTTTCATTGTGACAGGTTGCTGGGCCAGAAGATCGGTCTGAGTCCGGATAGTCCATTTCTGGATCCCTGCCTGCCCGTGGGCCTCACAGATGTGGTGGAGAGGAACAGCCAGGTGCTGCACATCCGAGGAAGGGGAGACTGGGCGTCCTGCGGGGCCATGCTGAGCCCCCTGCTGGCTCGCTCCAACACCAGCCAGGCCTCACTGAATGGCATCTACCAGTCGCCAATTGACTTCAACAACAGCGAATTCTACGGTTTCTCTGAGTTTTTTTACTGTACAGAGGATGTGTTACGCATTGGTGGCCGCTATCACGGGCCAACATTTGCCAAGGCTGCCCAGGTAAATTACTTACAAAAAAGATGACTCGTGCCAGCTGCAGCCATTGATTGGGTGCCTGACTTTGTGCTAGATGTGCAAAGAGCTCTGCATGCCTGAACTCACTAGCTTCTTCCCTATAGGGGCCCTGTGGGCCCTCATTTTATAGATGAGAAAGTAGACTCAGAAGTTAAGGAACCTGTTATGCCAGTTCTCTTCTAGTTCGTTAAGCTTAGGTTTCCGTGCATGCCCTGATCACCCAAATTATCATCCAAGTCCAAAATTGTTGTGGTGGCTAACAGTTTTTCCTTTAGTTTTCTAATAATCTTGTTTAATGTTTGTGGCCAAAAGTTGTCTTCCCCAGATATTTTTCCCCTTATTGGGTATTCTCGGTTGTAATGTGCTTTTGGAAATGATGTCACACAGGTGGGCAAGTGCACTTTCATTTTCTTGGTAGGATTGGTCACTTGGAATATTAGAAAGATGTTGGGAAAAGCAATGTCAGTGGAAGTATTATTTAAAACTAAAATGCAGGGGCGCCTGGGTGGCTCAGTTGAGCGATTGCCTTGGGCTCAGGTCATGATCCTGGACTTCCAAGATCGAGTCCCGCATCGGGCTCCCAGCTCCTTGGGGAGTCTGCTTCTCCCTCTGACCTTCTCTTCTTTCACTCATTCTCTCTCAGATAAATGAATAAAATCTTTAAAAAAAAAAAAAACTAAACTAAAATGCAGAAGAAATAAAAATTTGTTTAAAGCATATCTAGGGCATTAGCCACTTATAAGCTTAAATCATTGGTTACCTGAATAGGTAAAAGTTTAGCCAGCTTTCTGTAGCTCCTCCTTTTTAAAAAAAAGTCTTATTTGTTTTAGAGAGAGTGAGCAGGTAAGCGGGGGGAGGGGCAGAGGGAGAGTATAGCTCCTTTAATTATTTTTAAGATTTTTTTTTATTTGAGAGAGAGAGCATGTGTGCATGCACAGTTGGGGGAATGGCAGAGGGGGAGAAAGAAGGAGAGAATCTCAAGCATACTCCACAATGAACACAGAGCCCAGTGCAGGGCTTGATCCCACGACCCTGAGATCATGACCTGAGCTGAAACCAAGAGTGTGATGTTCAACAGCTGAGCCACACAGGCACCCAATCTCTTTCTTTAATTTAGATTCATTTCTGAAGTTTCGCTTATCTTTCTGATCTGGAAAAATCTGTCCTTCCTTACATTTTTTATTCTTTCCTTTTCTGCTTTGTTACAGTTCTCTAGGGTTCTCTGGATAGAAGACTTGCAATTTAATAATATCTGTGGGGTGCCTGGGTGGTAGTCAGTTAAGCATCCAACTCTTGGTTTCAGCTCAGGTCCTGATCTCAGGGTCGTGAGATCAAGCCCTGAGTCAGCCTCTGTGCTCAGCATGGAGTCATGAGATTCTCTCTCCCTCCCCCCGCCCCTCCCACTTGTGCTCTCTCTCTCTCTCTGAAATAAATAAATAAGTAAATCTTTTAAAAAAATATATGTCTGTAGTGTGTGTGGTATTCTGTTCCCTAAAAGCAGTCCCTAAGAAATATTGAGGGGGGACGCCTAGGTGGCTTAGTTGGTTAAGCGTCTCCTTTAGCTCAGGTCATGATTCCAGGGTCCTGGAATGAAGCCCCACATTGGGTTTCCTGCCTATCAGGGGAGTCTGTTTCTCCCTCTCCCTCTGCTCCACCCCAACATGCTCTCTGTCTCCCAAATAAATAAACAGAATGGTTTTTTAAAATTTTTTAAAAAGATGTTATTTACTTATTTGACAGAGAGATCACAAGTAGGCAGATGCAGGCAGAGAGAGAGGGAGAAGCCGAGCAGAGAGCCCAATGTGGGGCTTGATCCCAGGACCCTGAGATCATGACTGAAACTAAAGGCAGAGGCTTAACCCACTGAGCCACCCAGGCGCCCCAAATAGAATGTTTTTTGTTTGTTTGTTTGTTTTTAAAAGAGAGAAATATTGAGGAAAACCTGGTTTGTATTTGTTCTTTCTTCTCTAGCCTCCAGGAATACACTCATATTCCTTTTCCTTTCCAGCATCCAGGGCTCCCTAAATGTCCATGGCCCGCATCTTTCTCTCATTTTAAAACTTCTTCAGATTCTATTCCCTTGAACACCAAAGGGCTCAAGTTATTGCTTGCCCAAGTTGCTAGTGGCTTAATATGTTCTCTTTCCCAGGTAAAAGAGATAATTTTGTTCTCTCTCTTTCACTTTGACTCAACCGTTACTTTCCCAGTAATTCCTTCCCTAGCAGTCATGTCCCGAACTGCAGCCCTTCCCAGTATTACCTGTGTCCCTTTCCTGCTTTAATTTTCCTGTGAGCACTTATGTCATCTAACACTCTGTACGTATGTGTATGTGCATGTTGGATGTATGCAAGCATGTATATGTATGTATTTGGTTGCTGTCTCACCACTAGAAGGTAAGCTTCGTGAGGACAGAAAGTTTTTTCTGTTTTGTTCAATGCCAAATCTCCCTGGCACCTAGAATAGCACCTGGCACAAAGTAGACATTCAGGAAATGTTAGTTTACTGATCAGAGCAAAAGGAATCAAAGGAATGATTCCTTTGAGAACTACAACGTGGAGTCAGGCCAGTGGTAGAATTTTGACCATTCTGTACCATCTACTTTAGTCTGATGTGTTAGACTGACACAGGGCAGAATGAGGCTCCCTTTGGCTTTGATGTTGCTCTTCCTGGTCCTCCCCTTCCCCTGCCTGAAGCTGAAGAGCAGGAGTTGTGTCGGGCTGACTCTGTGTTGGACCTGAGGTGAGGGGAATAGAAAGGAGACCTATAGCAGCCTGCATTTTGGCACTTGTGTTGCACAGTGTCTTTTGAATGAGGATGGCGCTTCTGTTTTCCTTTGTCATCTAATAGCCCACGAGTAACTTTAGACATGGAGCAGCTGTGAGTGTAGGGAAGTTACAGAGTTTGGCTTTAATTTCATGTCATACCATTCCTGTGTGGCTGTTCCAGGATTACTGTGGCATGGCCTGGTCAGTACTAACCCAGAGATTCAAGAATGGCCTCTTTTCATCTCACGCAGATGAACATCGACTCAAGTAAGTAGCTTCCTTTTTTCTCTTAGATGTGGCCTGAAAGTGTAGATGGCAGATTATAATGAGGGAGAGAGCAAGTAAGAGTACAGATGGGGTTTTATGTTGAAGGAAAATTTTGTTTTTTTAGATTTGGTTTCCTGAGCAATAGGGGCCAAAACGGTAAGCCTAGTTTAGCGAAGTCATTGAAAACCAGGGTCACTAAAATGTTCTCGATGAGTGGCTTGAAGTCAAAAGTAGTGGGATTTTTTAATTAAAATATGGAACATGCAGAAAGGTAGAAAGAAAAGTAATACAAACCTCATCCATTTCAACAAATGCCAATATTTTGCCAACTTGGCTCATCAGCCCTCCCATTTTTGTAAATATTTGTAAAATCTTGAACATAAACAAAAATAGAACAGTATCATGAACTCCCTTGTGCCTGTCACCCTGCTTCTTACGAACAGTTACCAACTTCTGCCCAATCTTGTTTCATCTATTTTCCCACTTTCTACTTCCCTCTTACCACAGTTGGAATTTTTTTTTTTGAAGCAAATCCTAGATATGATATAAGTAGACTTGTAGATACTTCAGCAGGCTCCTTGAAGATAAGGACTCAAAAAGAAAAAGGGGGCACCTGAGTGGCTCAGTCAGTTAAGCATCTGACTCTTGATCATGGCTAAGGTTGTGACTTCAGGGTTGTGAGACTGAGCCTGCCGTCGGGTGCTGGCATGGAGCCTGCTTGAGCTTCTCTCCCTTCTCCATCTGCCTCTCCGCTACCCTCTCTCGCTCTTTTAAAAAAAAAAAGAACAAAATCACAGTCACAATATCATTACTGCATAAAGGCATTCTTCGCTTTTGTGGTGAACATCAAGATAAAGTAGGCTCAGGTTTGGCTCCACCTAGAGGCGAGGAAGGTGAAATGGAGAGAGAAAGGTCTTTTTTGACATCCAGTGGAAGTACATAGAAAGCATTAGAATTCTTTTTTTCCTTCTTCTTCAAGAAAAATATTTTTTTTGCCACACAGATATCAGTGTTTTAAATCGGCTTGGATGTACCAAGTCCTTCATGAAGGATTCCATTTTCCCTATGACTACCCGCACCTGCGGACAGCCCAGCTGGTATATGACCGAGAGGTTCAGTGGACACTGGGAGCCATTCTGTATAAAACACGATTCTTACCACTCAGGTAAAGTGGACTGAACTGGTATCTTGAGATCAGAGGATGTTGGTTGGTGTCTCAGAATAAGTTTTTAAGTGACCTCTCTCCCTCAAAAAAGCATCCAAACTAACTCCCTCTATTACTCTACTACACTGTGAACTATTATTACTACCCAGGCATGTTGAAACAGAAAGAAGGCTGAAAATTTAATCCATAGTCTGTTCTTTAGCTTTTCGATTTCAGGAATTCAGTTTTATTTGTTTATCCATAATAAATCAGTCTTTGGGATTGAGCTGTTACTTAACTAGTTCTAAGATAGCAAGTGATCAACTAAAATGCCATTCTTCAGTTGCTACAGAAAACATTGGACTAGAGAACTGAGTAAGGCTGTGTGTGTAGGGCAGTCTTTCCTAATGGTAGAGTCACTCTAGAGATCATGTCATTGACTTAGAAGGCTTTTTTGTGGGCCAGAATGAGAACAAAGCACCTGAGAAGCCCTTCAGGGGGCATTGTCATCAAGCCGTGATTGCCTGATGTCTTGCTCTATGTACCTTAAGATATATGGGATAATTTTTAGGTTCTCTTTCCTCTGGATTATTTCAGATAAACTAAAATGAATTTTTAATCTTTGCTGCCTGTTTCTCTAACCTCAGAAGGCAGGTGGCAGAGAGAGGTGAGACAAGTGGGGAGCTAGAGATTATGTTATCCAGATGGAGGGCTGGTGGCCCCCATGCATAGCTGTCCCAGCATCTGCCAGTTCTCATCTGTCAGGGCAAGCGAGAAGTCCATATTTTCCAGGCAGGCTTTTCAGTTTGGAGATTGACATTTAAAAAAAACACTGCAGGTCAAACAAAACAAAACAACCAAAGGGCGGCTTCTGTTCTTAAGCACCCAGTCTGCTGCCCTTTGGCTTACAGGTCTCCTTACTTTTTTCCAGACTACAGTACTACTGACCAGGTGACCGCTTTCTCTAGACAGAGCCTAACCCCTCAGGAAGCACAGTCAATTTTGTTTTAAAGATTTAGATGCACTCTGATGTCTTGATTGAATTTAGGGGCCGCCCTGTTCTTGTTAGTACTGTATTTACAAACTGGATGCATGTGTTTAGGGAATGGTATGGGGTCTCTGTTGAGACTAAGGTTATAGAGGGGCGCCTGGGTGGCTCAGTGGGTTAAGCCTCTGCCTTCGGCTCAGGTCATGATCTCAGGGTTCTGGGATCGAGCCCTGCATCAAGCTCTCTGCTCAGCAGGGAGCCTGCTTCCTCCTCTCTCTCTCTGCCTGCCTCTCTGACTTCTCTTACTGTTCATTTTTTTTTGCCTTCTAATTTTTTCCCCAGATCCTGGAGGATGTAGGCCTATGATGCTCCCTCCCCCTGTAGGCCCTGGCAAAGAAAGTGCAGGAGGAACCACACAGCAGTCCTCAGGCTAGAGACATTCTTTAGCTTTGCTTGCGCTGTGGAGCTAGAATCCTGGCATATTTACACAAATAGCATAAAGTGGGATACCACTGGCCTTTTAAGTCAGCATAGCTGTCTCTCTTTGAAATTAACATGACTTTCCACCTTCCTGCTCTTCCTAGGGATCTACGGCAAGAAGGTATCCGGCAGGCCCATGGCAGCTGGTTCCGCCTCTCCTTTGTCTACAACCACTATCTCTTCTTCGCCTGCATCCTGGTGGTGCTATTGGCCATCATCCTGTACCTTCTGCGTCTGCGCCGAATTCACCACCGACAAACTCGACCCTCAGCTCCACTGGACTTGCTGTGGATTGAGGAGGTGGTGCCCATGATTGGGGTACAGGTAGGGCCGTGAGGCCAGACAAAGACTGGGGAAGCCCAAGTACCCCAGAGTGCTGCCCATTGAATTCCACCACTTTCTTGTTTTGGCCTCAGATGCTGCTTTGCCTGACCTTGGGATATTTGGCCTTGGAATTTCTACCGTAATATCTACTTTAATTCCTTTTCATTATCTAGGTCCTCTTCTCTGAGAGAAGCTGTAATTTAGTCTGTGAAGAACTAAGTAATGAGAGTTTGGTGCTAACAAAGAGGACCAATCTTAGTCCAGTGGAAGCATGCTTCTACCCCTTTATCTGAGAGGTCTGGTGTGTTTCTGGCATCTAGACTTTTCTCCCCTTGCTAAAGCATGAAGTTTGGCATTGGGCAGACTGGAAGCCTGGTTGTAACCAAACAGGAGTATCTGATACAAAGCCGAAGACATTCCAGCAAGTGCAGCAGCCGCTTCTTTCTCTGTAACAGAGATATCATTTATGTGGACATCCACACTCTTTAGTAGGGATCCAAGATATTTGCATTTCAGTGGAACAGATGTGAGCTTCCAGGCAAACAAAATAACATCGTTTCTTTGCTTACTTGACAAAGAAGCCATTATGAGTGTGGTCCGAGATCCCTGACATAATATTGCTGATGTTAATTAATTAGTATGTGATTTTAAAAGGTTAGAACCCTTTCTAAGTGAGTGGTAAGTTGAAGACTCCGACAGTATTTTATGTGATAGCTGGTATGACCAGGATAGAAAATGTTTCTGTGTCTATGCGCTTCACCAGCTGTTTGGGCATTAATTTTTCTTTTCGAGCCTTACGTGTGCTTGTAGGATGGAGAAACTGATGGGATCGCAGATCTGGGTTTGTCTGTTTTTAAGTCACTGTATCTAGGCCTATTTTTATGAGCCACTTTATAGGAAAATTCAAAAAGAGTTCTTTTATTTCACTAAGATCAACACATAGTTCAGGGAGGGGTATATTTGGGTTGTTTTTAAAGAAGGAAAGAACAGTGTCAGTAGAGTGGGCAAAGGCAATAAAATCCAAGCTCTTATTTATTAATGTTTTCCTGAGAAATAGAAATTTTCTCAGTTTGACTCTTGGAATGTCTGAAAAGAAGCAAATTCTAAACTTGGGAATAAATAGGTAAATCTGTTAATAAGCCACCTGGAAACTTTCAGAACCTTTGTTAAGAGATTGCTCAGTCACAGTCTGCGCTTCCATTAAGGAGTAGAGAAGAGAAGCCATTTGATTAAAAGCTGGGTTTCCTGCTTTTATTCACTGTCCTTTAGGAGCTCTGTTCTGCCAGTACATGTAGCCTTTAATTTGCACCTTTCCCTGTGGGATCTTCCTCATGCTTTACCCTTTCCTACATGTAGCCTTAAATGTCCTTCCCAAGAATATGCTCCCAGACTTGAAGTAGCTTTTTTTCTTTTTTTGTCACTTTATTTTTAGGGTTAGATGAGTACAGGAAATGATCTCTGACTTTAGTGGGGAAAAAAGTAGAATTATTAAAATATAAATTCCATAGTGGGATCAGAAAGGAATTAAATGCTTCATAAAACAGAGAAAAAGAAATCAAGATCTTCCTAGAGATAAAATAAGTATCCTTACTCTTATTGGCAGGCGAAAAGATGATGAGTCTTAAATTGTTTTCAAATTAAATCAAAATGGATCTAGCAAAGAATCTTATAGCTCTCTCTGGAAGTATTTTTACTTTTCATGAGGGCTTCATGTCACAGCAATTTCCTTTCATCTTTAAGACTTCTAAATTGCCTTGATTTTCTTTGACTCCTTACCTTTGTGTCACTGTGAGTGAGCCCTCGCCTTATGAGTACTGCCTATAAATAATGTCAGAATATGTTTTTTGCTAGCCAGTGCCTCCTCCGGTACTCTTACTTTTTCCATCATCTTGGTTTCCAAGTGAAATCTGGTCATGATCTGGCCAAAAGCTGTCTAATTGGCTAATAGTGATCACATTCATATGCTCAAAATGAAGATGAAGCAGGGAGGAGGTGGTGGTGAGTCCAGTTTGAAAGCTCTTATTAATGAAGTTATTCTTCCTTCTGGTTATAATAATGATAGCTGCCATTTTTTAAGCTTTTACTGTGTACCATACACTCTTATGAATTTTATGTATGTTATTTAATCATTATGACAGCCTTTCAGATGGATATTACTTTTTGTGTTTTTTTATAATTTTATAAAGAAAACTCAGGATATCCTATGCTTATCATTTTTTTCATGTAAATGTATTTCTTACTTTTAATTTATTTTAATTGGCTTCTGAGTTATTGTGTTTAGTGTATTATGTCTTGTTTATTATTTTAATATTATAGGATCTAGGCTTGGCTTTGTTACTGTATGATTTTTCAGAGTTCTTTGTATCAGAAGGACAAATTCTTATCATACTCCTCAGAAAAACTGAATATTTGCTGTTGGTATTGGTTCCTGTGCTGCTTTCATTACTCCCAGTTAACAATTTTAAATGAAATCTCATTAGCTAGAAACAGAGGCCACTTATTCTTTGAAGGCCAATTACTTATATATATTGCTTTCTCATAATTGTCTTACAAATGGAATCAATTTTGCCTTTTAGCTCTTAGTTTTTAAAGATTTTTTAAAGATCTGTGTTTGTATTTCTGTGTTTTCAGTGGTTTCCCTGTGAAGATAATTATAGTTTCATTGAATTCACATGCCAGCAGTTCCTTTGAATCTTAACCAGCCAGTCTTCTTGATAACAGCAAAATGAATGTGAACTGTTTTTGTACTTCTATCATTAACGAGACAGGTCACAAATGTCAAAATCAGAGTCAGATAAGAGGTGATGCTTTTATTAGTCTTACTATGGCACAACCCATCACTTTTTCTGAATTCTTGTCACTAGAACATAATGAAAATATGTATAATACCCACGTATATGGCATTATGTTGACTTAAGTTGCAGTTAACTCTAGGTCAAATTATACTGTCTTTGTCTCTGTACCTTAGCTCCTTGGATTGATTTTCCTTGGTGCAGGGGATTTAGTCACTTTCTAATAGCCTTGTCATAATCTTTCATGTTATCTAAAGCATTCCGCCTCCCCTTCCCTCAGCCTGACAGCTTTCTTTAACTTCAAAGGCCTTGGGCAGTGATTATTAATAACGTGGTTGATTGAGTCTGTCATGCACTTGCTAAACTAATCTTTTCAGGGATTAACATTTAGTATCACATCTGTATTTGTTGTTGTTGAGGTGTAGGTGACAAATAACATCATATTGGCTTCAGGTGTACAACACAATGACTTGATATTTATATACACTACAAAATGATCACCACAATGAGTCTAGTTTTCCCCGTCACCATATAAAATTAAAGTAACATGCAACTCGGTGTTATTGACTGTAGTCACCATGTTGAACATTACAACCCATGACATGACTTATTTTATGACCCCTTCTTCTGTCTTGCCCACCCTCCCTGCTCCCCTGCACTCTGGCAACCACCAATCTGTTCTCTGATCTGAGTTTTGTTGTTTCTTCTTTTGTGTTTTAGATTCTACATATAAGTGCAATCATACATTTGTCTTTCTCTGACTTATTTCACTTAGTGTAATACCACAGGGTCCGTCCATGTCACAGATGACAAGATTCCATTCTTTTTCGAGGCTGAAGTCATATTCTTTTGTGCGTGTGTCAGGGTGGAGGGGAGTTGTGTACATCTTGTGTATCTGCTCATCCATCAGTGGGCACTTTGGTTGTTTCCTTCTCTTGGCTGTTGTGAATAATGCTGCAGTGAACATAGGGGTGCATATGCCTTTTTGAATTAGTGCTTTCATTTTCTTCAGATAAATACCTGGAAGTAGACTTGCTGGACCACATGGTAGTTACGTTTTTAGTTTTTTGAGGGACCGCCATACTGCCTTCCATTATGGCTGCACCAATTTATATTCACAATAGTACCCAATAGCTCCCTTTTCTCTACATCCTCACCAGTACTTGTTATTTCTTATCTTTTTGGTAATAGCCATCCTGACAGATGTGAGATGATATATCTCATGGTTTTGAGATACATTTCTCTGGTAGTTACTGATGCTGAGAGCATGTTTTTATGTGCCTGTTGGCCGTCTGTATGTCTTTAGAAAAGTATTTCTTTAGGTTCTCTGCCCATTTTTAAATTAGATTTTAAATTATATTGAGTTATATAGTTCTTTTTATAATTTGGATATTTAATCCTTTACCAGATCAGTGATTTGTGAATATCTTCTCCCATTCAGTAGGATGCCTTTTTATTTTGCTGATGGTTTCCTTTGCTGTACAGAAGCTTTTTAGTTTGATACAGTTTCATTTGTTTATTTTGGTTTTTATTGCCATTGCCATTGGAGTCAGATCTAAAAAAAATATAGCCAAGAGTGATGTCAGGAAGCTTATTGCCTATGTTTTCTTCTAGGAGTTTCATGGCTTATATTATATTCAAGTTTTTAATCCATTTTGAGTTAATTTTTGTGTATGGTATAAGATAGTGGTCCAGTTTCATTCTTTTCCATGTGGTTCTTCAGTTTTCCCAACACCATTTATTGAAGAGACTATCTTTTCCCCACTGTGTATTCTTGCCTCCTTTGTTGTAAATTCATGGATCATAAATGCAAGGGTTTATTTCTGGGCTTTCTATTCTGTTCCATTGATCTATGTTGTCTGTTTTTATGCCAATTACATACTGTTTTAGTTACTACAGCTTTGTAATATAGTTTGAAATCAGGGAGCATGATGCTTTCACATCCATATTTACATTTTTGAAATAAAATAACTTCTATTTCTTTTTTTTTCTTTTCTTAATGTTAGTCACCATACGGCACTTAGTTAGCTTTTGATGTAGTTTTCCATGATTTACTGTTTACGTGTAACACTCAGTGCTCCATGCAATACCTGCCCTCCTTCATACCCGTCACCGGGCTAACCCATCCCCCCATCCCTCAGTTGTTTCCCGGAGTCC
Source organism: Mustela erminea (assembly GCF_009829155.1). Classification (NCBI taxonomy): domain Eukaryota; kingdom Metazoa; phylum Chordata; class Mammalia; order Carnivora; family Mustelidae; genus Mustela; species Mustela erminea. The sequence goes on from NC_045627.1 coordinate 63,703,501, forward strand.
ATAGTCTCTCATGGTTCATCTTCCCCTCTGATTTCCCCCCCTTCATTTTTCCTTTCCTTCTAATGACCTCCATGCTATTCCTTATGTTCCACATAGAAGTGAAACCATATAATTGTCTTTCTCTGCTTGACTTATTTAATTTTGCATAATCCCCTTCAGTTCTATAACTTCTGTTTCTCACTGGTATCATCTAAATAGTTGCTCTCCCACCCCCATTCCTATGCTTTTGTTTTGCTTCTTGTCAGCAGTGAAAGACAAGTGGGTGGTATGACCTAGGGGAAAGAAGACTGGCGTCGGGAACAGCAGACTTGGTTTCTTGTCCTGGCTTTGTCGCTGACTAGCTCTGGTATTCCAGGCAAGTCACTTACCCTCTCTGGTTCATTTCTCATCTGTAAAACAAGGTGGCTAGATAAGATGCTCTGAGGCTGGTTCCAGAGGGACTAAGGGACTAACCATTGGCCTAAGGAGCTTAAAGGTGAGGGTTGCCCAAGGGAGCCAGTGGTCATCTCCTACTTTATCCACTGTCCCTGACATTAAGGTTGATGGGAATGGAGTTTCCAACAGCAATCATTATATGTAAATTTCAGAAGATGAGATTTCTACAACTGGGATTTTAGAGGTCCGTCTTCTGTTAACCCCCTTGGTTTTATAGATGATGAAGTTGAGGCCGAGAGCACTGCTAATATGTGCAAAGTCACTGTGCGTGGCTTCCTGGATTCTGTTTTCTCTGTTCTCTGTACTACGGATACATACCTTTGACAGCTGCAATGAAATTCTCATTGAGAGAATCTTCCTGTAAGATTGTGTATTTCAACAGAATCTATTCTTTGTAATAGAGCTGACTGCAAGTAGCCAGGCCCAATCTTTAGAATGCTTCTGATCTTTATTTGTGATTGCTTTGCTCACATTCAGAAATAAAATATGAAAGAAATACTTCATTAAAGGGGCAACAGGGTGGCTCAGTGGGTTAAGCCTCTACCTTCGGTTCAGGTCATGATCCTGGGGTCCTGGGATTGAGCCCCTCATCGGGCTCTTGCTCAGCAGGGAGCCTGCTCCCCCCACTCCCCGCCTGCCTCTCTGCCTACTTGTGATCTCTGTCTGTCAAATAAATAAAATCTTAAAAAAAAAGAAGTACTTCGTTAGAAATAGCACTAAGTTGTGACTACATTTATTCTACCTTCTATATTTCTTTTAATACTTTTACATTTTAGATGTTTCTTTTAAACAATTTGCTTAATTTTGTACAATTTTCTTAACCACAGCAACTAAGCAATTCATCTGATGGTTAGAATTGATATTATTTAAGGTGTAAATGCCAATCAGATCTACCTCATTAATGAACTTGGCTCTAATTCTTGGGCAGTTCTCAGATTCCCTTACAGAAATAAAATGCTATTGCTTTCTGCTGTCTTTAAACTTCTTTTCATACTAATTCAGAACTAGTATCTAATTTCCCTGTATGCTGTGGTATGTGATGTCCCTTCATTTGGGATCAAGAATTAAGGTAGATTAGCCACAGATCCTTCAGATTCTCCCAGATGAGCAGCTTAGGTCGTGTGTAGTTTCAGAGTCTGGCCACTAGGGCCACATGCGAGGATTTGGTTGGTGTTAACAAAAAATACTTACTAAAAAACCAGGACTCTTTTATTATATACTAACAGATTTCCCATGTATTATTACATAAGTGCTTCCCATTTACTCTAATTCATTATTTCCAGTTTGTCAGTGCCATTATTAGAGGGACAGAGGAGGTCAGCATTTGTTAACCATTTTGTTTCTCTGAAAGTCTGAGCACTAAGAAGAGCCTTTTATTTGTAAAATCGAGTCATTACTCAGACTATAAGGACTTTTTACTTTAAAAGTGTATTTAGTCATGGCCTGCCATTTTTATAAAAACCAAAGTCAAAAAATGTTTCTGAGTCACAGGATGTTTATAACCATGCCTGCCTGACTTCAGGCAAGCCTGGGGACTCGTCAGCTCCTGAGCCTCTCCTTTTTAAGTAGTGCCTGGGCTCACAGCCCCCCTGGCGGTCTACCACTCTGTTTTTCCAGTATTAAGGTAGCCCTGCTGCTTTCCCGAGGAGCCCCCCTGCAGAGGACTTCCCGAGTTTGGCCTGTTAAAACTGGTAGTGGTGCAGGCTCTGTACCTTATTAGCTTCCTAACTTTCTCTGCAGGCAAGGATCCTAGACGAACACTCTGATTTTTGGTATTGCTGTCATTATGTTGTGTTTGAAATTCTCATTCCGCGATTCTCCTTTTGTGATGTGTATGTATGACGTGTGAAGCCCTGACGTGTATGCCTTGTCTCCTCCATTGCTTCTGCCTTCAACAATGAACTCCACAGTGTTGCGAGGCATTTATTATCACCCACAGCCAGAGTCCCTTCTTGCTTCAAAGAAACCAAAGGCTGCCTGTACTGCATCACTTTGGGGGGTTGCTAAGACTGTATGTTTTTCTAATGCTTCACATTAAGTAATTTTGCTCAATAGTTCTTAAAATTCTGTTAAATACTGTTAAACCAGTGTCATACAAAAGTGCAATGAGTATTAGAGAGAGATGCATTGTCTCTCATTCTGGGACATGGGTATATATGTTACATAGGCCAATATGGAACCCACCATTCATTCCAGAACTGGAAGGAATGCTACAGATTGGCTGGTTATCCTGACGTCATAAGCATCACTCCAGGCAATAGCTAATCAATACCTCTTCTACAGTGGACAACATTTGGTCAGTGTAAGTTAAAGACAAAAAATTCTGGACTGATTAAAAAAGCCTGGTGTTTTAATTTCCTTTAATGTTTCAAAAACTGACAGAATTATTGACAGACTTAAAAATATTAAGGGAAATTCATTTAATCTTCTAGATATATGATGACTTATTTTGAAGGAAGTATCTGGGACCTCAGTCTGTAATTGTTCATTTTCCATTCACTCATGCAGTATTTGGTCTATGTCTGAAGCTGGGAATAATGCAAACATAACAATTCAGATAATCTCCATCCACCAAGAGCTCATAGATAGGCACACTACAGTTATATAGCTAAATGCAATCAAAATCTGTTTTTCCAAACTTACCTATCTGTAATAAAAGAAAAATGAAGTAAAACATTTGGAACTTGAACTTACTCTTTGCCACTTTGTTGGAGGGAACCGTAGAAGCCCTAGCATATGGCTTTTGGGGTTGGGTCAGACTGCTCTCTGCTGACTCAGTTATTAACTAAGGACAACCTCAGTCTGCGAAATCATGTGATAATGAATAGGAACCTGCCCCAGTCACCAGTTTCCTTTCTTTAAAGAATTCTATCTAGAAGAGGTGGTGATAACCTGTGAGCACACTAGTAGGATCAGATTAAATGAGATGGGGGTGGGTAGAAATTTGGAGGGGATAGCAATAAGCCAGTCAAAACTTTCTAAGGTGCCTAGGCTATTAGGGCCTAGGCCAGTGGTGCCCAATTGCCTGCATGCTGAAATGACCTAGGGAATTTAAAATATATCTATTACTGCTTCCAGAGATCATGATTTAATTAGTCTTGGGTGAGGCTTGGGCTTCAAGATTTTCAAAAATTCTAATGTGAAAAAAGTTAGAAACTACTTCTAATAATAGCATAAGCCCCAGGATCTGGAATTAAAAAAATAATAATAATCAAAGACAAAATCTAACTTCTGTTTTGCTAAGAACTGCTTGAACGTGGTAACTGTAGGTCACAATGAAACTCGCAGAATATTGGACTTGAAAGGGAACTGAGATCATCTAATTGAGATTATAAATGGGCAAACCTTAGGCTATTTATGGCTCTCAGATATGTTTAGCCTGCATCAGGTTCTAAAAACCCTGAAATTAGTTGCTAACCATTGAGAACTTTCATATAAAAATATAGATGTTCTGTTTCTTTAAAAAAAATCAGATCTGACAACTTGGACCTATACAGCAGCAACAGGCCAGAGCCCAGCAATGGTTTAACCCCTTAGCTGGGGCACCTGTCTCCACTTTGCCACACTCTTCACCAGACATACCCTAGTGGGTGTTTGTTTTGATCCAACTCTTGCCTTATACAAAACAAGAAACTAGCTTTCTGTTTTTCTTTTTACCCACTGCTCCCAGCCCGCAGCATAAGGAAGCTCATTCCTTTTGCATGAAAGAGCTTCAACTTCTGAAGGGCAGGAATCTTGCTCTCTCCAAATGTTCTCCTCCAGCTAAATACCCCTAGTTCCTTCAAGTCTTCCCCGTGGGGTATAGGGTTCTGGAGTCCTTACCAACCTGGTCCCTTCCTCTGGATACATATTTAGTGGTCCGTGTCTTCCTTAAATGTGGTACCCATGATGAAACACAGCACTTGCATGGAGGTATTCTGAGTGTGGCTGTGACACCTCCATTGATGAAATCTGTAACACCACTGATTTTTTTTTATCAGCGTCATCACACCGTTGGTGCATGTTGAGCCTGTGGCCAACTAAAATCCCTGTCTTTTTTATATGAAAGGATATGATGCCAGGTTTCTCCACCTCAAACTTACACAACCTATTTAATTAAAATGAGGATGTTACATTTATAATCTGTTTAATTTCATCTTGCTGGTACCACCGTGGAACTGTTTTGAGTTGTGACTGTCATCTATATTACATTAGCAATGTTGGGTTGTTCCATCCTCAGATTTGATCTTTGTGATGCCTTTATCCAAATCACCAATTTAAAAAAATAAAGTTGAGGGGCCCCTGGGTGGCTCAGTGGGTTAAAGCCTCTGCCTTCAGGTCAGGCCATGATCCGAGGGTCCTGGGATCGAGCCCTGCATCAGGCTCTCTGCTCAGCAGGCAACCTGCTTCCCCCTGCTCTCTCTGTCTGCCTCTCTGCTTGCTTGTGATCTCTGTTAGATAAATAAATAAAATCTTAAAAAAAAAAAGTTGAATAAGACAGAGTCCTGTGAAATAGCAAGAGACCAAAAGACTAAAATTACAACAATTAATTAAACAAAAATTTGTTTACATATCTGAATAGATGTCCATGTACTTCATATACCATCAAGACCATACTTTAATTATCCATGAGGCTGTTCGGAAATGCTTTCAGGAACTGACTAATACTAGGTATTCCATTCATCTAACCTAGAGATGTAACGGCACAATCAAAAGAACTAGGTTAGTGCTTGATGAGTCAAAGTGGGTTACCAGTGATTTTCTCCTTTTCTAAGTACTTATAAGCCATTTTGCTACATACAGACATTTAAGCTTGTCAGATTGCACCCTTTCCCCATTGTGAAAATCAGGATACCAGAAGACACTATTTCCTGCCGAAGGCTCTCTGGCTACTTTAGAGTGTGTGCCAGTCCTTCCCTTTGAATCTTTACCTGATGGAAGTGAAGTCGAGAGCATAAAGAACTTCTACTTAGACATAATTCAGGACTCAGGAGGTCAAGGAGATGAAGTGGTACATGTAGAATCAAAAGCTTGCCAACATTAAGAAATCTGAGACAGTCTATTAAGCAGCAAAGGCAGACATTTCTTTATCTAGTACATTAAACATGATTTTCAACAAGAAAACCAAATTTACAAATATTTTTAAAAAGGACTCTTAAGTTAAACATACTTAATGACACTCTGGATCCAGTGACTTTGTCAAAAACAAAGAATTTTAAATAACTTGACCAATTTGGTATGCCAAGGTCATCCTTTTAAAAGGAAAACTCCCAAGTTCTGTGCTCTCTGATGAGCTCTCAAAAGCACTTTCAGTCCTAGGAAGCCGATCCTCTGAGAATTATTTTGGGACTCTTCGGAGTTCACTCATGAGCCAAAGGGCAACACTGAGCAGAGCCAGGGAGCCCGACTGGTGAGTGGCAGCCAGAGGAGTTGGAACGTACATCAGCAGAGTGCTAATGCCCAAGCCCACCTGTTCCAGAGGAGAGAATGCAGTAAAAAAAGCAGGAACCACAAATTCAGAATTGACATGACTGGGCATGGACAACCAAATACATACACCTCCACATTCTCTCATCAAAACATTAAAAATATGTATTTTAAAATTTTCACAAGTAAGTATACTCACAGCAGAGGAAATTCAAACAAAACAGATAAACCTAAAATTCTCCTTAATAATCCTTTATCCTAGCCCAGCTACCCTCCCCACAGATAGTCATCAGTTTCCATACACTTGTACTTTTGTATCTGTGTTTATAAAGAAACATACTTTTATGCTTTAAAAAATGGGGTTGTTCTGTTACTTGCTTTTTTTCACTTAACAATGTATGTCTTGAGACCTTATTATTTTAAACTGCTATATAGTATTACATAGTATGTGTGTACCATTGTTGTTTATTTAGGTGGCTTCTGGTTTTACTGCTATCACAGCAATTCTACCATGAAAATTACTTTGTACACAGGTCTTTGGGCCTTAAATATTTCTAGGGCAGGCACTAAGAAGTCAGTTTGTTGGACCAATGGATTATACATTTAACATTTTAAAAGCTAATGTCAAACTGCCTTCTGAAAAAACTATATCAACTCATGCTCTCACCAAGAATATAGGAAGATATACCATTTTCCTAACTCTATGCCAATACCTGATTATCTTTTCAAAAAAAATTTTCCCCCAATCTGACAGGGACAAAATGGTAAGCATTGTTTTAATTTGCTCCTCTCTGATAACAAGTGAGGCTAAAGACCTTTTCATGTTTATTGGCCATTCATTGTTTCTCCTGTGAGAACTGTGTATATTGATAACCCTCTTTTTATTTTCTGAGTATTCTTTATTAAGATAAAAATCTTAAATAAAACAATACATAAAATTTATTAGAAGATATATAAAGAGATAATCAATATTATAAATACTGAAAATATTTTCTCCTAGCCTGTCACCTTTCTTTAACTTAGTTTTGGGACCAAAAAAGAAGTGGTTTGTACCTGTGTATATGCCAAAGCTAGCAAAGTCGCTGCGGCCATCTTGGTCCTTCGAGGAAGGGAGATTCTCCGGGAGAGGAAGTAGAGCACTGTCACAGCTGTAACTGAAGTGATTCCCTGTGGGGACGAAGACCTCTCATCAAGAATCAGGAAGAAATGCTCCACCCTCCTGCTTTCTGTTTGTCTGCTGCATCTCTCCTCTAGGACCAGTGAGTCACCCTGAGGGTTCCTTGTCCCAGACCCAGAGAACCATCTGCAGCTCCTCCTATAATTACTCCTTGGTCTCCTCCATGATCTGCTTGCCACTTAAATGCTCGTGTTCCCTGAGGCTTTACCAGCAGTTTCTGAACCTATCACGCTACACACTCTCTCTTCTCAAGTGGGTGCCCCCCCCAGGTGTGGCTCTCACCTTTGAAATCACTCTTTGCATCCTAATGTCTCATTTTACCTCCCCTCTAATCTTGTATTTTTAAAGCAGGGCTGACCCCAGCACATGAAGCTTATTACCTTCCTGGGCTGTGAGTAGAGGAGTTAGTGGTACTACCTCCTCTACTAGGCTAAAAACAAGCCCAAGTCTCATTTCCATTCCCCACTCTGGCAACAGGATCTCTTCCCCACTTCCATGATGTCAAGGAGAATGTTTTTCTGTCATTTTCTGTATCCACTTTTTCCTTCAGAGCTGTCCATGATGACAATTCAACCGGACTTTACTTATTACAAAGTGTTGTTGGTGGCGGGGCCTGAGCCCAAACAACATAACTGGCCCAAGCCCCAGTGTTGTCTTTGGGGGTCTGAGGCCTCTGGACCTCTCTTTGGGTGTGCTTCAATCATCACACCCAACACTCCTCAATCTGATGGCACCCTCCATCTTCAGCCCAATGCTCATTTCAGTAGTCCCATGTCTGGGTGTGTCTTAAGCATGCCACAGAACAGACTTTGGGATCTTCTTTACCCTCATTCCTATAACCCAATCTTCTATTCCTTAGAGCCTCTCTCTGATCCACCATCCATTCTCTTCAAGCCCTGCTCCTCCATGCAGCCTAGAGCCCCACCACTCTCACCTGCATTACTGCAATGGCCCCTCTGCTTCCTGCTGGCCTCCTTGCTGCCAGTCTTGCCCTGCTCCAGTGTATCATGCCCAGGCTACCAGGCCACTCTTAACATGACCCCAGCAGGCCCTTAATATCAGCTTAATTAAGATGAGAAATATTTATGATGCTCTTAGCTCCCTGGGGTTTCGGGTCATCTCTGACAATTATGTGTTCAGCAACCACTGCCTTTGCCCTCTCTTCTCTACTCAGCCTCATTTCCACTAAAATCACTCTCCTTTGTGTGTGTAGGATTGAGGGATGTTATCCTTTGCCAGATGGTAAAAGGCACATGTGAACTTCAGTAAGACAGTATTATCCCCAAAGCCAGAATTTGGCTGGAACAGGTGTGGATAATTAGGACAAAAACATCCCATCAGAGAATTGGTGGGAAATTTCTTCTAAAAAGCAAAGGAAATCTAGTGCCCACGGTATTCTACCCTCTCAGGGCTGCCATCAGTGCTTCAGACACCCCAAAGCCTGGGAGAGGCTCCCTGGACTCAGCAGCCGGTAACCACTAGCCAGACTTACCAAAATCCGGTGATCAAACTGCACCATGGTGGGATTCTCAAAAACATTCTTCAGGACGGGAGAGAAGGTAAAGAGATCCTCCGGGACCCAAGATTCTCCCATCTTCGGGAAAGAGTTGTACACAAGCCCAGCATCCAGCCCTGCCACAAAAGCCCCTATATTCCAAGGTAAATGGTATTTATTAAAATGAGATAGAAAAGAGCTCAAATACTAGTTCTTCCACAGAAAAAGTCCATTATCCTAGAGTTAGACAAAAGGAATTGAGAATAAAAAAGATCTACAGGAGGGGTTTCTCAAACAGAGAATATACATCAGCATCACCATGGGAACTTAAAAAACAAAATAAAACAACACAAGTGCATCCTCACCTTCTCCCACCGAAGATTCTGCATGTCTCCCATAACTAGAAGCTCTAGAGCAAGGCGCAATGGATGGAAACACTCCCTTAGTGATTTTGATGCCCTCCCTATCCCACTATGAACGCCATCTATTCTGGAAATGCTCTTCCCTTGGATACCTGCATAATTTACTCCATTTCCTCACATCTCCACTCAATGTCACCTTATCAAAGAGATCACCCAAATGATCCTGTGTAAGACAGCACTTGCCCAAACTCACCTCTATCCCCTATCCTGCTTTTTTTCATAGCACTGAACACCATCTGCCATATGTTTTCATTGTTTATTATCTGTCTTCCCCAAGTGCTCAAAAAAATGTTTGTTGAGTGAACACAGAAGTGAAAAAATTTATAAACTAAATATTGGATAAACATATAAAGTATCCATGAGTTAATGGATGACTCATCCATTACTTATGATCAAAGGAGGACTCAGAGATGTTTAGATCACATTCCTTGTTTTTAAAAATAGCACATTTAAAGTAAAAGTTCATGTTCTTCCATCAAAAATGGAGGGAGGTGAATCACTGGTTTGATGGTTTTCTTTGGAGCAGTGCTACCGAACAGAACTTTCTGTGATGATAGAAATGTTCTATATCTGCCAGCCAACACAGTAGCTGCTAGCCACATGTGGCTACTGAGCACTTAAAATATGGGTAGTGTGACTGACAAACTAAATTTTACATTTTATTTAATTTTAATTAAGCTTAGACAGGCATGTGAGGCTAGCGATTAATGTACTAGATGGTACAGTACTCGAGCAAGAAAGGTAGGATAGAGATGTGATTTAAAGAATGAAAAAGAACTATCAGTCTCTTTGCTCCAATGAGCTCCTCATCTTAGGCCATCTTTGAGGAAAGGACTTTTCTCTGATTTGCACCTAGCTTTTGCTACATGCCAGGTACTTTTCTAAGCATTTCACGTGTATCACTCATACTATTACTATCATCCCCATTTTACAAATGAGATCACTGAGGCTCAGGAGGTTACACAGCTTGCCCAGGGTCAGAGAGTTCATAGGTGATAAAGCCAGGATTCGAACCTAGGCAATCTGGATCCAGATAAATGCTCAATATTTGTGTTCAAATGACTGGGAAGCAGAGTTTTTGGAAGGGAGGGAGAAACAGAAAACAGAGAAGGGAGATGATGGGTATGGAAAGGCAAGTGTGAAGGACAAAGTGTTTGGCAAGAAACCCTCTCCCCCGAGTGGAGAACGAAACTAGACCACACGGGATGTGAAGAGTCCTACCTGAGAGTGCGGTAAGGAATACCAGGCCTGCTGTTCCATGAGCACATCGCCTCAGCCACAGGAGCTGACGAGTTTCAGGCAACTAAAGAAGAAAAGAAAACCATTCCGATAAACTGTACTGCAGGAACTAAGGGAGACAACAAAGATCTCCAAAGCCAAACCCTAGTGACAATCTGAGGTCAGATCTTCTTTGATGCCCTAAATAGGTTAAGCGGTCCCAGCAGATTATCTGGTCTAACATGCATCATATTCTACTACATTTATACATTTACTGTCTGTCTTCCCTGCTATCCTGTAAGTCTTGTGAAGGCAGGAAATGCCATCTGTCCTGCTTAGTGAAGTAATCCTAGCTTAGGGTTTGGTATGTAAGTACTCAATACATACCTGTTCAATAATGATTTGCGTTGTTCAAGGGAAAAATGCTTCACCATGGTTGAAATGATGTGCCTTAAGATATAGGACTAGATTTTCATGTTGTTTGTGATATTTCATGTTTAGCAAATATAGTCAGAATCAAAACTATGAAATCCCTAAAGTACAGGGGCACCTGGGTGGCATAGTCGGTTAAGATTACAACTCCTGGTTTCAGCTCAAGCAGTGATCTCAGGTCATGACATCAAGCCCTATGTCAGGCTCCATGCTCAGCCCAGAGCCTGCTTGAGGCTTTCTGTCTCCCTCCCTCCCCTCCTGCTCCTCTCTGCTGTGCGCACTCTCTCTCAAATATATAAATCTTTAAAAAGAATGGGGCACCTGGTGACCTGGGTGGCTCAGTGGGTTAAGCCTCTGCCTTTGGCTCAGGTCATGATCTCAGGGTCCTGGGATCAAGCCCCACATTGGGCTCTCTGCTCAGCAGGGAGCCTGCTTCCCACCCCCCCACCCCCCCCACCCCCGCCTGCCTCTCTGCCTACTTGTGATCTCTGGGTCATGATTTCAGGGTCCTGGGATTGAGCGCTGCGTCGGGCTCTTTGCTCAGCAGGGAAGCAACCTGCTCCCCCCCACCACCCGCTCTCTGCCTGCCTCTCTGGCTACTTGTGATCTCTGTCTGTCAAATAAATAAATAAAATCTTTAAAAAAAAAAAGAAATCGCAAAGGTAGAGATTCTTGCATTTAGTGTTTTTGCAAGATAAAAATTTAGTTTTATTTTTACTATAGCCAACTTCTGATACTAATCAGTGAATCAACAAATAATTATTAAGAATTTTATAAACAGATTGCCATAAAGATACAAAGGAGTTAAGTCAGAGTGCTGCCCTTCAACGGTCTATAATCTAGTATATGAAGAGTGAGCTATCGTTACTAAGATACCATACGACTGTCTATCAGAACTTTAAAAATAATCAATTATCAATTATTAATTATTATCAATTATCTGTTGCCATCCAACAGAACTTTCTATGATGATGGAAATGTTCTATTATCTGCAGTGGCCAATACGTGCCTAATGAGGACCTGAAATGAGGCCACCGCACCTGAAAATTTTAAAAAAAAGTTAACTTTTTTCATTTAAAAATTTTTAAATTTATTTTTAATATTTTATTTACTTATTTGACAAAGGGAGACACAGTGAAAGAGAGAACAGCAGGGGAGTGGGTGAGGGAGAAGCAGGCCTCCCACTGAGCTGGACACCCGATGCAGGGCTCAATTCTAGGACCTTGGGATCATAACCTGAGCTGAAGGCAGACGCTTAACAACTGAGCCACCCAGGTGCCCCCAAAGTTAATTTTTTTTTAAACTTTAAGAAAATAACTGCTTTTTAAAATATAAATTTATTTAATTTTAATTAAAATTTAAATGGCCACATGTGACTAGTAGATACTGTGTTGGAGAGCACAGCACTACATGTTTGACTATCATCTCAAATCCTTTCTGCAAATTAGTGGAATATGAATAAATAAGAAGAGAAAAACAGTTGATAATTTAAAAAGTCACTGGCAGCCTTTCACAGTACCATTTCCCACAGAGAATGTTTAGGAGTGTGTGGGTATATGTGTAGGCATGTACAGAGTGCCATGTACAGGGATGTCGATGTACAGAGGTGAGTGGGTGGGAGTGCCAGATGATAAGAATTTAAAGAGTGGGTTGTCAGCAAGTACAGTTACACATTAGGCAATTCATTTGAGAAGTCCAGCTTTGAAACAGATAAGAATTATTCCAGTGTAGATTGTCTACCATACCAATGTTTTGACCCCATCTGGCTTCCCTGTGGGGATGACTGCCAAGTCCACAACTCCCTTCCGTACCGGAATCAAGGCTACTGGCTCCAAGTACCTATTGGGTAATTCTACTTAAAAGTCCTACTGTCATCTCAAACTTCATTCCATCAACAGGTTATCCAGGTCAACCATAACTTCAATACCTAAAATAATACTTATTTTTAGAAAAACTAGTATTTTCCTTTAATCAGCATACAGGAAAATACTTTCAGGCAAGATCACAAGAGCAGACTTGTCAGACTTGATGAGTGGTAGGTCCCCACCCAAAGAACAAATAACTCTCATGGCTCTCGTATACCCTCAGAGGTCCAGAAACAGCTCTCACTCTGGCCTTCCTCACCGGCTAGCCACCATTCATCTAGGAGTCAGAAGTGGTTGGGGGGGATAGCTCTTGTTGCAACCCCTTCCCATCATTCCTAAAATTCATGTTTTCACTTTTCCCAGTAGGCAATGCTGACAGGATATTTGGGTCCTGTACTAAGTTTCCTTTGAATGCGTTGCTCCAGCTCAAAAGAATAATGGTACATTTTACTATGCAGTTCCAAAGACTTCCAGAGTCTTGAAGTTCAATGTTGCTGTCATCTCTGGTTATACCTAATTGCTGGCAAACTGGTAGATGTTCCTAAAGGAATGTGTGCATATGGATTGATAATTTCCCATTAGAAGCAGAATTTCTGTTCCTCTGACCTTGTCAGCATCTGTGCAGATATACTAATAATAAAGACTGACGTTTTTACCTTGTGCTGAGGTAGCAGCAGTGAGAGCGAAGTCCATAAGCTGGCACAATAAAGAACAAGAGCTGATCCCAGGTGGGCGGCGAGGCGATACTGACTGACTCGCGGGATGTCATGGGAGTCTGGTTTTTCTTCTAATCCACTTTTCACCATATACCATCCTAACAGACCCTAGAACCAAAAACACAAGAGGCAAATAAAACAAAGCTGGATCTGTCCATTCAACTGTACTAGGTGAGAAAGTGAGTTGTCAGTTATCGGGAGTACTCCCTACCTGACCTCTCATTTCCATACCTTCCCATATCTCAGTATCTCAGGAGTCATATCCTACCCACATTTTCACATATAGCACCATAAATGCTTAACCACTGTTTAGATTATTATTTTATTAAAGTGTAAGCCAAATGTAGAAAATTACACAGAAGCTTATCTACAAGCAAAACCTTAAAAATACTTGATATAATTTAACATTATGTAAAATGAAGTTTAAGTAGAATATAAGAATAAAAGGAGAGTTTTTCAATAAAAACCAGATTTAGTGTTTTGGAAAAGCTTTGATAAAGATAATTGCTTAAAAACAATTACTGTCAAGTTAGTAGGAATAGACAATTATAAAAGTCTTGTGTGGGGAGGAATCATAAAAATCTGTAAGGCTTTACTGGCAGATGGCTTTGCAAATGTCTAAGTTCCCACTTCTCTTTTAAGGAAAATGAAATGAAATGAAATGGTAGTTTATGAAGATGCAAGAGATTGGAAGTTAAACTCCAATCTGAGAAATCAAAGAACAGACCTTAGTTCTCTGTTTAAAAAAAAAAAAAAAAAAAAGGTAATGAAAGTACATGTTTAAGCTTAAAAGTTCAAGGTACGTATTACTCTGATACACTGCTTTAATTTTTTTCAATTAATACAAATGTCAGTTTCACTTCTATCAGATAAGATACAGCGCTTTCAACACTGCCCTCCCAAGTCAACAGAAGCATGTCAGAGAGGTAGCATTTGCCTATCTCTTCTTCTTCTTTTTTTTTATTAACACATAATGTATTATTTGCTTCAGGGGTACAGGTCTGTGAATCATCAGTCTTATACAATTCACAGCTCTCCCATCTCTTCTAAAAGATCTCCTCAGGAAATCTTTCAGGGCATCTCTTGCCCCCTTCGTGATTATCCTGGATGTTCTAATTAGCTTGATTCCATCTGCATAGGGCATTGGAAGACAAAGGAGTACATAGTGTGATTTGCCAGCTTCACTTTCTTCTTCCCATAATCCTATGTGCCATCTTCAAATTGTTGCCTCCCTGGGAGTCTGCTTTAGGGTGGTTTTGGTTTTTGTTTTTATCATTCCAAAATAAACTTTCACTTGTTTAACCAACCCTCCCCTAATTATTGTTAGCCTTCTATTATGTCTCTTTATCTCTTTCTATGGTCTCTATTTTTTCTCTTCCATCTCCCTCTTTAATTTCTTCTGATTGGTTCTTACTACTTTTGAGCTCAATTAACGAATTAGCTTCTTCCTGATCAAATTTTGATGTTTCTTTGTGCTCTAAGATGCTCTCTGAGGGCCTATAATTGTGACCCAAATACTAGTATGTACCTTCTCTCATATTCCTTTTCTTGGATCTCAGTCTCAGCAAACCCCTTAACTGTGGGAATCTTCAAATTTGCTTCTTCAGCCATTCTAGCACAGGGATTCCATTCCCCATCTAGCAGACAAGTCAGAAAAGAAAAGACAAGAACCCAGGAGGAGAGCCATGAGAGGAAAGAACCTCTTGTGACTTAAAAATGTATTCACCAAGTGCTTACTAATTCCAGGCACTAAACTAACTACTTTATGGGCCCAGCATGCTTCCGCTGCGCAACTCTGCTTCAACTAACTACTTTATATGCATGATCTATCTTATTTAAGTCATACAACCTAACCAGTAGGCACTATTATTATCCCTATTTACAGGTAAGGAAAGCATCATCTGTAGAGAACTTGCCCTACTAAGTGACAGGGCTGGCCATGCCTGTAACACTAAAATTCATCCTCTTTTCTACTCTGTTATACAGACTCAGATTCCTCCCAACAAGGGAGCTGGCATCTCTGGCTTCCCAAACTTGAGCAAATCTTACCTGGAAGCAGACTAACCCACATAGGGCAAGAACACGTCCTTTCATGCCACGGCTGAGCCAGCCCTTTCTCCAAAAGTAGGCAGCAGGCAGGATGTATGCAAGGCCCACAAGGCGACCCCACATTCGGTGTGAGTACTCCATGTACCAGATGAACTTGAATTCGGCCAGTGTCATATCATGATTCAAGCTGGGTGAAAAAGGAAGTCAAAAAAGAAAGAAGAAACATCCTGATTTTTATTTCCAGACAGAATGCAGGAGCATTCTCAGTTTCAAAGCTTGAAAATGAAAGGTCTGCCTTCTTCCTCATCAGTGATCTTAGGATCACTTTGGAACTGGAGGTTTAGAGTAGGAAGCTCACTAAACATTAACTGAAGCAAATATCGAGAAACATTGGAATCTCACCATACTAAAATGTTTAAATAAGCAAAAGACTGAAAGGGCCTAGTGGGATGTTTACTTGATTTTCTATTATACTTACTTTTTAAAAAGAGATTTTATTTATTTATTTGAGAGAGAAAATGAGTGAGAGAGAGCGAGAGCATTAGCGGGGATAGAGAGAAGCAGACTCCCCTGCTGAGCAGGGAGCCTGACATGGGACTCAATCCCAGGACCCCAGGATCATGACTTGAGCCAAAGGCAGATGCATAACCGACTGAACCACCCAGGGGCCCCTATACTTACATTTTAAATTCTGGAAATTGCTGATATTTTTGGAATTCTGTTTCCCACTCCTCTTGACTAGTAGGTGGTTTCATCTCCTTTATCAAATGCCAGTCTACCATTGAGAGGCCAGACTCTGTCAACCTTAAGATAGGAAAGAAGTGTGTGTGATACATGCACACACACATGCACACACAATGCCGGATTTCTCATAAATGGTTTACAGAACCAAATGGATCTGAGCTTAACCCTTCTAAAGGTAAACACATCATTTTAGTGTATTCTTTTTTAACACCCTGCTTTCTTCTTACTGCTTAAAATTTCACCAGAAAGCTGCCATCAGATAGAAATTTCTTTACTCCTTGTTCTCTCGATCCTTTAATTCAGCTCTCTTTACTTCCTTCTTTTACTAGCATTCTTTAACAGGTAAAATCAACCCTTAGAGCAAAGAAATCTGCCCTCAATGAATAAGTGACATTATTTACAGAGGGAAAAGAGATTTGTTGCAGATATAAAACAGTTTAGACTCTTGAGTGAATTTAAAGCTAATAAAACTTAAATTTTTCACAATTTCCCATTACAGTCTATATAACATATGGTATTTTGAAATAAGAGTACAGGGAATGTGCAGAGAATGTGAGGAACACATACTGTATTAACACCAGAAGGTATTTTCACCAAAAGGTGTGAGTGTCTCTAAAGTGAAAGGCTGATTTAGGTCGGAGGCAGCAAATGTATAAGATGAACCTGGAATATCTTATCCACAAAGCAAAGAATTTAGTTACTAAAATTCTGTCAAAAAGACTCAGGAGGCAATTTGAAGAGGCTCTCATTGACTAAAGATGGAACAATTTGACCGAATCATCAGTGCAATGGATCGAAACATCAAATACACTTAAACCTATGAACTTATAATACTTAAAACCCAAACCCTTTATTGATCACCTTTGGAGGATGCTTGGAAACCAACTTATTACTTTCAAAACTGGTAAATTAAGAGGAATATTCAAGTATTTATCCTGCCTTTCTTATAGAAACTGTACCTTACAATAACAAAATTGTTGATGAGGGCAAGTTTTTCTTTAGAGATGAGCTAATAAAATATTACAGTTTTGCAACTGTAATAAAATCATGGATCTAGGCAACGATCATCAATGGCTGTTGGCATCTCTAATGGACACCAGATATTTATGAATGTCATAATCACCTGTGAAGTATTTTGCCCCCTCCTCCCAACCTGAATCTGATCAAGCAAAAAGTGGTTTACAGGAAATACTGGGGATAATGGGACATGTTAAACACCACCACAAGTATGCAGTTAACAAAATTCAGACTGGGAAACTCCATAGGACCAATCAGTTACGTTTCTTTAATAGCAAAAAAAAAAAAAAAAAAAAAAAAACCACTACATGAAATGGGGGAGGGAGGGAGAAGAAATCTATAGATTTAAAGGGACCCAAGAGGCATACAAAACAATTGTGATCCGTTTATGTGCATTTAATTCAAACAAACTTTTTTTTTTAATTTTTGAGACAAACCTGGAAACTGTTTGTAGAGGGAAAATATATACAAATAATGCACAGCAAACAGGTAAGACCTAAACCAGGCTTTATGAAGGGCTCCCAATAATAACTCTATAAACTGTTCTACGGCAGGCAAGTCCTCAGACATGTCCCACTTTTGGCCTCAGTTTCTACGCATATAAAATGAGGGAGTGAGACTAGGTGATTCCCAAGGTCCCTTCCCCCTTGGTCATCCTGTGCTTCTACTGATGACCTTTCAAAGAGCTGACTCGCTACAAGCAAATTACTCACCTAGTCACTCCACCAAGAATAACTGCTCCAGCCACTGTTCCACTGCAGACCAGGAGCCATCGACCTACCACCCGCTCAGCAGCTTTTGAGGGAAGGGACACTGTACCCCTTCCAGACTGCAAAGTTACTTCAGAGATGGTGCTGTACTGCCCTGGCCTCAGGGAGCGCCTGATCCCACAGCTGCAACCACACTAAGGATCAAGACAGACAAATTACAACTGGCGGCAGAGGGAAAGACCTCAGTCCACTGTTCTCAAACACAATCCCACTCTGTCTAGACTGGAGTCCCCTGTATGGCCACATCCCCACCGCTTCTGCCCTAGTAAATCATCATCTCCTATCTGGATTACTGCAACCAGCCCACAACTGGCTCTCCTCTAGTTTTGCCTCACTCCAATCCATCCCCACACTACATGACCCTTCTGGTCTCTGCATACTTCCCCCAGACTTTACACCTTGATATGGATTATTTTCTTTCTTGCTAAGTGGGATGCTCCCTGCCTCCTTACTGAGAATATCTACAATACATCTCAGTTCAGATGCCACCTCCTCTGGGAAATATTCCTAGATTCTCCTGGGTCTGCAA
The DNA here is from genome assembly GCF_009829155.1 of Mustela erminea. Lineage (NCBI taxonomy): Eukaryota > Metazoa > Chordata > Mammalia > Carnivora > Mustelidae > Mustela > Mustela erminea. The sequence continues at coordinate 63,721,776 of NC_045627.1, forward strand.
CAGGTCATTCCCCCAGCACACTGTACCTTCCCTATCTCAGCCCTTAAAACATTATAATGTACTTCAGGTTTGTTATCTCCCACTAAGCTGAGTTGCAGGACAGAAGTGTCTGGTCAGTCTGGCTCTTTGTCCCCTGACACTTTTGTTCCTAACACAGTTCCCTTACATAACAAGACCTTAATAAAGATTTGACAAATGAATTACAAATGAATTAACTGTGCTTTCCCCCAGGGCAGGAGCCTTTTGGTATTTATCTTTTGCTTCCCAGATCCCAAGACATAATAATCACTCAGCAATTATTTGTTGAGCGAACGCACGTCCTCTTCTGACTCTGTCCCTGAGTCTAAAGATTCGCGTTCTGTTTCCTAACTTCAGTGAACTTAAATTAAGCATCAATTTCCTTCTCTGTAGAATGGGGTTATAAGTTCCTTACCTGGCTCCGTGGGGACTTTTAGCAAAAACCAAATATATAGGTAAAAATTACTGAGCTCTTACTATGTGCTAAACGCTTGCTGTATATGAAATTAATTAACCCTTACCACAACTGAACGAAGTAGGTACTGCTATTCCCATTTCACAGATGGACGGAATTAGGGCACAGAAAGGTTACTTAACTTGGTTAATACCATAAAGCCAGTAAGTGGCAGGTCCGGATCCTACCTCAGGGACTCTGGGTACAAAGAAATGCGCTGTGAATTCTAAGGAACTACGGGAATGTGATGTGGGGTTATCTGTTATCTTTCTCCTGACTCTTTCGACTCCTGTACGATTCCGCGACCGAGTCCTCTGCGGTGCAATACCTGGGTTCTAGGCGCCGCCCTAGGAACAAGGAGCCGGAGACACGGGCTCCCCACCAAGGCCTTCAGGGGCGGAAAGAGCAATCGCTGCATACTGAAGATAGTGCAAAGAAACCACGTCCAAACCCCAGCTCTCTGTGGTCTCCTTTCTCCACCACTGAACAGAGAGACACTTCCGGGTCATACAGCTGACCCCTCCTTCTCAGCAGGCAAGAAGTGACTGCGACTGCGTCAGCGACTCCCCTCTCGCGGGGGCTGCTGGGTCTTTCTGTCGGGGACGCGCAAAGGTGCGCGCAGCCGTGAGGCGCGCTTCCTTCGTCGCGCGCGCCGGAACCCCGACTCGGTAGAAACTGAAGACGCAGGAGAGAGGAACGCGTCGAGCATGAAGAGGCAGGGGGCCTCCTCGGAGCGGAAACGGGCGAGAATACCGTCCGGGAAAGCCGGTGCGGAAGGGGGCGGGGAGGGGGCGGTCGTCCGGCCTGACTGCGCGGGGCGGGCCTGCGGGAGTTCTGGCCAGTGGTGTCGCGATTTCTCTCAGAGCACTTCGCCCACCCCCTCGCTGCTCGCCGCGCGGCACGTTCTGTCATTCTGGCTTCAAATGTGGCGAAGCTGAGGGCCTGAGAAGGGGCTTGTAGCGAGAGTGACCGGGCTCTGGAACCAGACGCGTGGGTTCGAATCCCGGCGCCACCACGTGTCGGGTGCGACTGTGTTCAAGTTGGTTAACTTCTCTCAGCCTCACGTTCCCCGTCGCCACGCGAGGCTACCAGTCCCACCCCGTGACGTCGTTGGGACAGTTAGATGTCGAGCGCTGAGCTCCGTGCCAACCCCTGGTGACCGCTTGGTAACCTGTAGCTGCTGTGGCGGAGGTGAGGACTGTCCCCAAAGCTGCACAGCTGCCGGGTGCCGGAGCTTGTGACTGCCTCCAGTCCCGAGTGCTTGCTGCTGAGCCAGGCGGGACAGCGTGGCAGGTGCTAGGGGATGTGGCAGACCCCCCTCCACCCCGCACCTGATCTCTTGGTTCCTGTGGACCAGAGGTTCTCAAGCTTTTTGATCTCAGGACCCCTTTTCCCCTCCCAAAAGTTAATTGAGAACCTTAGAGACGTTTTACTTATATAGGCTGAGTCTATTGGTGTTGCTCCTATACGAAGTTAAAACAGAAAATTTAAAATATTAATTAATTAGGTACCCATTACGTGTTAGCACAAATCACATTGTGTGTGTGTGTGACAAATAACTGTCTTCCTAAACAAACAAATAGAATGCCAGCGTTTTATATATATTTTTTTGCAAATCTCTTTAAGATCTAGATTAATGGAACTGTTAGACTGCTTCTGCATTCAATCTGACCTGTCAGGGAGCCGCTTGAAAATTCCACGCCACTTGTGAGAGAATGAGCGTGAACAAGGCAAATTAAAGTCTCAGTATTATTATGAAAATGCTTGTCACGGCACAGACTCTGAGAGGGTCTTAAAGGCCCCCAGAGCTAACTGGACTACCACACTTTGAGAACTGCTGCTCCAAACAAATACCTTTTGTGGAGCGGATGGACGCCTTTGATTCCTACAAATAACTGTTTCCTGGACAGCTGACACTCTGCCTTCTGTCAGAGCCTCCCGTGTGCGCCTCCCTCCTCTCTTGGCCAAAGTCCTTCCTCCTGTGAGGCCAGTGGTACCTCTGCAGCACTGTCCAGTTAGACTGATGGGACAGCTGGTGTGGGTGGCTCTCTGGAAACTTGGAATGAATGCAGTGCTCTTGGTTAAGAACATAGAGTGGCTCTTAAGTCTTGAAAAGTGTGAGACTGACAGTCTTCTTTTAAATAAGTGAGAGTGTTGCAATTTGATGTAAGCAGATGATAGATGTTTGTTTTTCAAATTAAAAATAGCCTTTTGGGGCGCCTGGGTGGCTCAGTTGGGTTAAGCCTTTGCCTTCGGCTCAGGTCATGATCCCAGGGTCCTGGGATCGAGCCCCACATCCGGCTCCCTGCTCAGCGGAGAGTCTGCTTCTCCCTCTCCCTCTGCCTGCTGCTCTGCCTACTTGTGCTCTCTCTCAATCTGTCAAATGAATAAATAAAATCTTTTTTTAAAAAATCTATTAAAAATGATAAAAGCAATACTGGGTAGAAAAAAAGCAACATAGAAAAGTAAAAAGGGGAGGACTCACTAGGCCGCTCAGTTCGTTAAGCAGCAGACTTTTTTTTTTTAAGATTTTATTTATTTATTTGACAGAGAGCGAGAGCACATAAGCAGATGGAGCGGCAGAGGGAAAAGGAGAAACAAGCTCCCTGCTCAGGAGGGATCATCAGGTTATGGGATCATAACCTGAGGCAGAGTCAGTAACTTAACCAACTGAGCCACCCAGGCACCCCAAGCATCAGACTCTCCATCTCAGCTCAAATCTTAATCTCAGCCTGACGTTTGGGTTCCACAGTGGTCTCCAGGCTGGGCTTTTTAAAGTGGAGCCTACTTTAAAAAAAAAAAAAGTAAAAAGAGGAAAGTAAAAGTAATTCCAAATCTTACCACCTAGTAGCCATCATTATCAGCACGTAGTGATTCTTTTAGGTATTACTGCATGAAGTATACACTTAATACCCTTAATTGTAAAAAAGCAAAGCAAAACAAAAAACTTATGTATTCAACTTACAGAAAAACTCCAAACTTATTTTCATCACACTTTTAGTGTAAATACAAGAATGAAATTTGTGAATTTATATTATTCAGCCTTCAGTAAGTCTTTGCATGACTACTGTGTACCAAGGTAAACACTGCGCTTGTTGTAGGTGATAATGAAGATTTCTCACATAAAAACCTTAGGAACTTTAGGTCAAGTAAAATGGAACAGATACCTATCTACATACATAATAATAAGAGGTAGAAAGTAATTAGTATTTTAAGAAGATACAATTAGTGTTTTAAAGAGGAACATATAAATTATGAAGAGTTATATGAGTTCAAAAGAGGGAGATCCCTACCTTGGGAGAGAGGAGATATGGAAATGTGATTCAATATGAATCTTGGAAGATTTACCATTCAAAGATGGAGCCGGCAGGATTTTGTGGTTTGGGGAGATGGTATAAGTAGGAGCAAAGATGAGAATTGAGGGGAACTGGAGGTTTATAGAGGAAATAATATGTCATTTATTAATGATAACTTTTTGTACATACAATGGGTATTCTCCACTTTACATTAATTAAATTTAGTCCTCACTACTCTGAGGTAGGTTCTAAAAGCTACTCTGTTTTATAGAAAACTTAAGCTAAGTAACTTGTCTGGGCCAAGATTTGAAGTCCATCCTTGTTCTTAAACATATCTTTATAAAGACATTTAAACATACTCTGAAAACATTGAGAAACATTGAAAAAATCTGACTTAGAATATGATGATGAGGGCTGTGTTTTAGGAAGATTAATTTGGCATTCAGTGTATATTTTCTTCAGTATAATTTATTATACATATGTCTGTGTACTTATTTCATAGTTAAGAGACCGATTTAATACTCAGTATGGTATTTTATTGCATTCATGGTCTCTGGTGTATTTACCAACTTACCTATTATTGGACATTGGATTTGGACAGCAAAATATGAAATAATGATTGTCAGTTGGTCTGGATGGATAGTTTCATCATGAATTGCATTGTTTTCTGTGTGTTCTAGGAACTGCAAATGGATTTCTCATGGAAGTGTGTGTTGATTCAGTAGAGTCAGCTGTAAATGCAGAACGAGGAGGTAAGACAAAAGAGAATGAATGACAGTTGGCAGTCCTCCTAAAAGTCTGAAAATGGGGGTGCCTGGGTGGCTCAGTTGGTTAAGCATCCAACTCTTGATTTCTGCTTAGGTCATGATCTTAGGATTGTAAGATTGAGCCCAAGGTCAGACTTAGCACTGTGTGTGGAGCATGCTTGGAATTCTCTCTCCCTCTCCCTCTGCCCCTCCCTCTGTCCTTTCTCTCCCTCTAAAGAAAGGTCTGAAAAGGAATCCTATGAACTGATCTTGGGAGCCCTTGTGATCTCTAAGGATCCTAGTAATCTTTTTGAAAACAGCCAACCAACTGGAAAACATACTGGAAAATTATCATCTTTATCATCTTCTAATCTTACTCCTCCAATAGATCACATTTTGATTCAAGTGTTCATAATAATGCTTACTCACCAACTTCATGTTTTTTCAATTGAACTTAGCAAAGACTTCATTTTTTTTTTTCAAATTGTTGACTTAAAGATGATTTAAGAGTTTTGCTACCATTTTCATCATCAAGACTTTTATAATGATCTTTCTTTTTAAAAAGATTTATTTGGGAGAGAGCAAAAGAGAGAGCACAAGTGGGTGGAGGGGCAGAGGTAGAAGGAGAAGCAGGCTCCCTGCTCTCAGGGCTCAATCCCAGGACCCTGAGATCATGACCTGAACTGTAGGAGGACACTTAGCCAACTGAGCTAACCACGTGCCCCCATTATCTTTTTTTTTTTTTTTTTTTTTTAAACATTATCTGTTTTACCTCCAGGTTTGTTTTGCATTCTGAACCTGCTTTAATGGGGGAAATGTAAACATTCCCCTCATCTCAGGGTCAGAAATTTTTAAAGACTTTTTAACATGGAAAATTTCAAACATATACAAAAGTAGAATATGTATATTGAATCCCCATGTACTCATCACTCAGCATCTGCTAGTTTCAGCACATGGCCAATATTTCAACTATATCAGGAAATCAGGACACTTTTTATAAACAGCAACATAGTATAGGGGTGCCTGGGTAGCTCAGTTGGTTAAACATCTGGCTCTTGATTTCAGCTCATGCCATGATCTCAGGATCAAGAAATCTGCTTGAGATTTTCTCCCTCTCTCTCTGCTTCTCCCCCTGCTGTCATGTGTGCATGCACATGCTCTCTCAATAAGTAACTAAATTTTTTTTTTTAAGAGCCACATGGTAGGGGCGCCTGGGTGGCTCAGTGGGTTAAAGCCTCTGCCTTCGGCTCAGGTCATGATCTCAGGGTGCTGGGATGGAGCCTTGCATTAGGCTCTCTGCTCAGCAGGGAGCCTGCTTCCTCCTCTCTCTCTGCCTGCCTCTCTGCCTACTTGTGATCTCTGTATGTCAAATAAATAAATAAAATCTTAAAAAAAAAAAAAAGAGCCACATGGTATGTATTTTCAGTTTTACTGGCAAAATTTGGTCTTCATGGAATATTCTTTGTATTTTTAAAATAATCCTCTGAAAATATAAAAACAGTTCTTAATTTGGCAATAAAAAAAGAGTGAAGTTCTGATATGTGCTACAACATAGATGAATCTTGAAATTCATTATAAATGGAAAAAAAGTCACAAAATACCACATGCTATATGATTCCACCTGTACAAAATGCCACATTAGGTAAATTTTATTATTTTTTAATTTTTTAAGGATTTATTTATTTATTTATTTAACAGAAAGAGAGTGAGATCAAAAGTAGGCAGAGAGGCAGGCAGAGGAGAAAGGGAGGAAGCAGGCTCCCTGCAGAGCAGAGAGCCCAATGTGGGGCCTATCCCAGGACCCTGAGATCATAACCTGAGCCCAAGGCAGAGGCTTTACCACAGTGAGCACCCAGGTGCCCCTCACAGTAGGCAAATTTTAGAGGCAGAAAGTAGATTAGTGGTTGCCTAGGGTTGAGGGGCATGGGAGAACAGAGGTGACGGCTAAAGGGTATGAGGTTTCTTTTTGGGATGAGGAAAATACTCTAAAATTGATTGTGGTGATGGCTGCAAAACTCTGTAAGTACACTAAATATTAAATTGTATACTTTAAATGGGTGAATTATATGGTATGTGAATTATGTAGCAATAAAGATTTTTATTTTTTAAAAAACAAATACATTTTTAACTTATAGGTCATAACAGAAAAAGCTGTGGCCTTTGGCCTGCAGTGGATTAAGATATTGTCAGCCTGATCCATTCTGTATAAGTTTTTTTTTTCATTTTTTTACTTAATAATTTTAGCACTGCATCTTTTAGTAGGGTGTGAGAAATTGTACTATATTACATGAAACATTTAGTTTTCACTTATTAGCAGTATGCTTCTTCTATAAAGAACTTTCCCTCATCAACTGTTTATCTTGAGGTTCAGTTTCTAGAAGAAAGGTAGGATAAATGCTTGCTCCTTTTCCCATTTACTGATTTTTGGATAATGAGTTTATTCTCTATCTCCCAGTGAATTGTTTTATCATCATGAATTTAGATTTAGACATATTTGATATGTTTTACTCCTCTATAGCTATTCTTCTTATTGATTCTCAGAGTGTCCCATGTTTGGCTAGTACGAGCCTCTTCAGCCTAGATCCTGAGACTCTTTTGACATGACCCTGTAGGCTGGTGGCTAATCTGCTTTCAGCATTCACTTATTCTTGGAATTATTTTGATGTAAGCTATTTAAAATTACCTTGTACTTTTATATATCTTAGAATAATAAAGACTCTTGCAAAAGATGATCAGTGAAGGTCGGGGTTCCACTGTTGTCAATCCAGACCATATTTATTCTGAGTCACATCCTTGTACATGGAGAAGAAACCCTGTAATACAAAATTTCAAGAGACCTAGCTTAACTTGAATTAACTCTTAAGTTTGATATCAGTAACACCAGATGAGTTGCCGAATATAGTTGGGATTAAAAATAAAGTTTTATAATTTGATTTCTTTCAGTCCCTAAGACTCTGCTCTATATTTGGAAAAAAATGTTAAGTTTACTGTTTCATAAATGTTTATTTTGGATGATAATTTCTGAGAAGTGCTTCTTAACATTTTTCTTAATTTTTAAAAGTTTATTGAATTGAGCAATTCCTTTTTTTTTTTTTTTTTTACATAGGTGCTGGTCGGATTGAATTATGTTCTGGCTTACTGGAAGGAGGAACCACACCCAGCATGGGTTAAGTGTTTTCCCTATTTTCTGGTAGGAGTTTATAGAGCCTGGAGACAATAGAAAATATGTTTCATTGAGATCCTTTACTAATGTTAACAATGTTAACAATGTGTGTGTGTGTGTGTGTGTGCATTAGATATATATTAGATATATATATTAGATATGTTAACAATGCTATAGATATTAAATTAGTTACAGGTGCTTATGGTTGTAAATAAACTTCAAAGATGAGATCCTTGTACATAAAAAAGTTGAGAGATAATTACTTTTAACATTATCTTTTCATCCTGGCATCTTCAGCATATTGACTTTTGTCTTCATTTCTCCCATCCTGGTCTTTGTGCTGTTATCATACATTTTGCTTCTGTATATGTTAAAAATACATACACTCCACACTGTATTTTTTAAAATTATATTAGTCACCATTCAGAACTTCATTAATTTTTGAAGTAGTATTCCATGATTCATTATTTGCATATAACACCCAGTATTTTTGTTTAAAGAGCCAATTGGGGTGCCTGGTGGCTCAGTTGGTTGAGCATCTGACTCTTGATTTCATCTCAGGTCATGATCTTAGGGTTGTGGATTGAGCCCCATGTTTGGCTTCCACACTCCGTGGGGAATTGGCTTGAGATTCTCTCCCTTTCCCTCTCCCCCACCAACTAGTGCTCTCTTTCACACACTCTCTCTCAAATAAATAAATCTTCCAAAAAAGAATAATCAATTATCTCTTTTAAAGAGATTAAACTAATAAGAAAACAATCATGTATTTACCTATGTGTAGTTACTATTTCTGATGTTCTTCATTCCTTCATATATGTCCGTATTTCCATCTGATTTCATTTTCCTTCTGTCTAAAGTAATTCTTTTAACATTTTTCTTGTAGTATAAGTATGCTGGGGATGAATTCATTCAGCTTTTATATATCTCAGAACATCTTTCCCCATTTTTTGGAAGTTATTTTTGCTGGGTGTAGAATTCTAGATCAATAGTTTTTTTTTTTTCCTTCTTTCAGTACTTTAAAGATGTTTCTCCACTGTCTTCTTGCTGGTGTTATTTCTCATATGAAATATCATCTATACCTTTGTTTTTTTGTTTTTCTATGTAATGGCTCTTTTTTGTGGTTGCTTTAAAACTTTTTTCTTTATTCCTGGCTTGAGCAATATGATATGATATACCTGATTATAGTTTTCTTCATGTTTCTTGGACCTGGGCATTTGTAGTTTTCATCACCTTTGGAAAATTTTCATCATTCAGTGTACACCACCCCTTCCTTAAGAGACTTCAGTTATACTTGTTTTAGGCTGCTTAAAGTTGTCCCACAGCTCACTGATGAACTACTCAGCTCATAAGTAGCCTCCAGGCCTAGTGTGGAGCTCAACTCGGGGCTTAAACTCAAAACTGTGAGATCGAGACCTGAGCTGAGATCAAGAGTCAGACACTTAACCAACTGAGCCACCCACGCACCCCTCTTTTTATATTAATTTACCTTTTCTCTGTTTCATTTCGCATAGATTCTGTTGGTTTGTTTTCAAGTTTACTAATCTTTTCTCTGCAATGTCTAATGTGCTGTTAAACCCATCTAGTATATTTTTCATCTCATACATTATAATTTTTGTCTTTAGGAGTTTAATTTGAGTCTGTTATATCTCATATATTGTTTCTGAACTCTTTCTAAGATTTGGAATAAAGTTATAATAGATGTTTTAATGACTTGGCTGCTAATTCTAACATCTATATCAGTTCTAGGTTGGTTTCATTTCAATGATTTATCACCTCATGAGGCATCTTCGTTTCCTGCCTGATAATTTCTTATTGGTTATCAGACATAAATTTTGCTTTATTGGATCCTGGATATGTTTGTATTCCTATAAACACTCTGAAGCAGTTGGGTTATTTGGAAACAGTTTATTCCTTTTGGGTATTGCCTTTAAAATTTGTTAAGCAGATCTGAAACAGTGGTCAGTCTAGAGTTAATTATTCCTACTACTGAAGAAAGATCCTTCTGTGTACTGTACCCACTGCCCCATGAATCTTCAATTTTTCCTATCTGCCTGTTGGGAATGGGTATTATTTTTGACCTGACAGATGTGAATGAAAGGCACTATTTTTTCTAATTCTTTTAGTGCATTTTTCCCTGGCTTTGTACAATTCATTGTATATATGCACTCAATAATACTGAGCTGAATACTGAAGGGAGAGTCTCTGAAAATCTCCAAAATTTCTTTCTGTTCTCCCTGGTGTTCTTTCCTGGGAACTCCAGTCACTTGGTCTCCCTGGACTCTCAGCTTTGTCTCTTCAACTCGGAATTCTCTGGCTTCCACTTGGGTTCCCCCTTTCTATGCTGCAGCCTAGAAAACCCTTAAGGACATTAAATAGATAGATAGAAAGAAAGAAAGTAAGAAAGAAAATCCTCAAGGTAGTAATTTGGGCCAGTTATAGAGCTGACTTCGTTTGTTTCCCATCATTCAGGCATCATTGTTTTTTGTTGCTTGACACAAAATCTCTTGCAAACCATTGTTTCATATATTTTTCATATTCATATGTGTTTTGGTTATTATAGGTGGGAAGGTAAATCCAGTCCCTTTTACTCTGTCTTGGTCAAAAGCAGAAGTCCGTGTATGAATTTTTGACTCTTCTGTGTTATTCTAAAGTTGATAATAGCATTATTTAGTATAAAGGGATTATATATGCAATAGCTCTTTGGAATCGTCTCACTGAAGGAGAGCATTCCCTGGCCATTCTGTGGTATCTCTAGAACATACCTAAATTTGAGTGCAATCTGTGTTTTGCAACAGCAATCATGATTTATTGCTTGGTATTGGGCATATTGCTGTCCCATGCAAAATTGGGGTTCTTTTAGGAAGGAAGAAGTAAATGCATCCTGCCTGTCAAAAAACATACACAATTGGTTCCTAATACATGGTGCTTTGGCTTAAGGCTTTTGGGTTTATGATGGTATGAAAGTAATATGTATTCAGTAGAAGTTGTACTTTGAATTTTAAATTCTGATCTTTTCCTGGATTAGCCATTTGTAGTATGATACTCTCATGATGCTGGGCAGCCACAGCTCCCAGTTAGCTGTGCAATCACAAGAGTAAACAACTGATACACTTGCAACCATTCTGTACCCACATATCCATTCTGTTTCTCACTTTCAGTACTGTTTTCAATAAATTACACGAGATATTCAACAGTGTTATAAAATAGGCTTTCCATTGGATGATTTTGCCCAGCTGTAGGCTAATGTAAGTTTTCTGAGCATGTTTATGGTAGGCTAACCTAAGCTGTAATGTTCAATACGTTAGGTGTATTAAAGGCATTTTGACTTAGGATTTTTTCAGCTTAATTATAGTATAAGATGTAATTGCAGTGTAAGTTATGGAAGATCTTTACTATAGAGGGTTTCTGAGCTAGCAATGAATTGTGTCATTTAGGTATTTTTGTTCATAGATCTCTACATAAATTCGCAAGTAGAACTTTGCTCTTTTTTATATTATTTTTATATTATTTTTTATATTATTTTCAAAAAATGTTTGATAAATTTCTTTGTTCATTAAAGGGTCATAAACTTTAGAGTTATGTAAACATCTCTGTAGTAAGTTCTAAATAGAGCTATAATCAATCAGAAAGGAAAAATCTTATGGAATATACAGGCAGAATATTGAGCCTGTTATATTACACTTTCAAACTTCTTATACCAGGAAAAAGATTTTTTTTTAAAGATTTTGTTTATTTGACTGAGCAAGAGATCCCAAATAGGCAGAGAGGCAGGCAGAGAGAGAGGGAGGAAGCAGGCTCTCTGCTGAGCAAGGAGCCTGATGTGATGTCGGGCCTGATACCAGGACCCTGGGGATCATGACCTGAGCTGAAGGCTGAGGCTTAACCCACTGAGCCATCCCAGTGTCCCCAGGAAAAAGATTTTTTTTAGTCAACTGACAAGTGCTTTTAAAAATGCAGTAAATTCCTTTTTTTTTTTTTTTTTTTACTAAATTGCTCTTTTTTACCCTTGATTCTCTTATTACTTAACTTCTATTATATACACATTTTTAAAAGAGTATTTTTTTTAAAGATTTTATTTATTTATTTGACAGACAGAGATCACAAGTAGGCAGAGAGGCAGACAGAAAGAGAGAGGGGAGAAAAGCAGGCTCACTGCTGAGCAGAGAGCCTGATGTGGGGCTTGATCCCAGAACCCTGGGATCACGACCTGAGCCGAAGGCAGAGGCTTTAACCCACTGAGCCACCCAGGTGCCCCTCTGTTATATACACATTTTTAAATTAATGTTGTCATTCCCTTTAGATCCTCCTTTCTCTGGTTTTCTCAGCATTGCTTCCTTTTCTTGTAGAAGTGATACACAAGAGCAAATGTAAAAGGCCAATAAATTTTATTGACTTCCTTGAGCTGTTAGTTCACATTTGAATTTTATTTTTTTTTTTAAAGATTTTTAAAATTTATTTGAGAGGGAGAGAATGTGAGAGAAAGAGCACAAGCAGGGGGAGCTGCAGGGTGGGAGGAGAAGCAGGCTTCCTGCAGGGAGCGCAGTATAGGGCTGGATCCCAGGACCCTGAGATCATGACCTAAGCTGAAGGCAGACAGTTATCCCACTGAGCCACCCAGGCACCCCTTACATTTGAATTTAATTAGTCTGCTCTCTGTTCTTTTAGGTGTCCTTCAAGTAGTGAAGCAATGTGTCCAGATCCCAGTTTTTGTGATGATTCGGCCACGTGGAGGTGACTTTTTATATTCAGATCGTGAAGTTGAGGTGATGAAGGCTGACATTCGTCTTGCCAAGCTTTATGGTGCTGATGGTTTGGTATTTGGAGCATTGACTGAAGATGGAAACATTGACAAAGAGTTGTGCATGTCCCTTGTGGGTAAGAATGTAGCCTCTAGTGATAATTGCATTTAATCCTCCTGATATTGAAAATAATATAACATTGTGTGTCATCTCAGATTTAAAGTAAAGAAAGAAAAACGCAAGTTTTTCTGAAAACTGGCTTTTCAGTCACACCTGCAGGCACTTAAGCTAACCTATTTTAAGCAGTAGTATCTAGATGTTTGGGGCAGAGGGTATATGTGTTCTAGTCCTATGACTCCTAAGTGTAACTTGTTATAGATCAAGTTCTGTTACTGTTCCTGGAAGGTTTTTTGTTTGTTTGTTTTAAGATTTTTATTTGTTTATTTAACACAGAGAGAGAGATCACAAGTAGGCAGAGAGAGAGGGGGAAGCAGGCTCCCCACCAAGCAGAGAGCCTGATGTGGGGCTCGATCCCAGGACCCTGAGGCAGAGGCTTAACCCACTGAGCCACCCAGATGCCCCTGTCCCTCAAAGGTTTAAGGGAAGTTTACCTTGATTCCTTTAATCACTACACAAAAAACTTTAAAAGCTATTGCAGTTGGTGAGGATGGGGAGATGTGGAGAGGATAGAAGCATACTACTTATATTGCTAGGCAAAGTCTTTCTTGAAGATTCTCAGAGTGGTAAAAGTAATAGATATAATGCTGCCTTTATACTCACCAGATCGCATAATTTTTATTTGGTCTAGCTAAGGAGTGGATGACTGTTTTTTGGTATGAAAATCAGAGATTAATGGAAACATAGGAATTCTGAATTTGGAAAGCTGCAATTTTGTTATTTTAGTTCACTCTTTTTACTTCCTAAGAAAGGAAAGTATAAAAAAGTCTCACCTAACATGGAAAATTCTGCGTATAGTAATCAGTGATGATCTCCTCATTTATATTGTTATTTGGCTTTCTTTTTATAGCTATATGCCGTCCTCTACCAGTCACTTTCCACCGAGGTGAGTCATTTCCATTTTAGAAGTTCTGTTGAACAGTTTCAGTTTTCTAATTTCACCAAATGCCATAACCTTTTTATGGAATGCAATACTTGAGTATTACACTATTACCAGTTGTTTTCTTTTTTCTTTTTTAAGATTTTATTTATTTGACAGACAGAAATCACAAGTAGGTAGAGAGGTAGGCAGAGAGAGAGGAAGGGAAACAGGCTAGCAGGCTCCGTGTTGAGCAGAGAGCCGATGCAGGGCTCTATCCCAGGACCCTGGGACCATGACCTAAGCAGAAGGCAGAGGCTTTAACCCACTGAGCCACCCAGGCGCCCAGCCAGTTGTTTTCTTTATCCTGACCTTGGGACGGACTGTTTTAAATTTAGAGATGCACAATTTGAAGCTTCGTTATGAAAAGTTGTTAAAAGTAAGTGGTAATGGTGGTGGTGGATTATAATAGAGGGGGAGATTAAGAATTGGCTACAAGTATATGTACTTGTCTAAGCAAGAATTTTGAGATTTATTTATTTTTTGTTTAGATTTTTTATTTTTAAGTAATCGCTACACCCAGTGTGGGGCTTGAACTCACAACCCCAAGATCAAGAGTCACCTGCTCTTCTGATGGAACCAGCCAGGTGCCCTGTGGTTCATTTTTATTAGATTGCCTTAGACCATATGCAACCACCAAAAACCACTGTCAGTGAAATGATATGTATTGTCTGTCTTAAGCCAGACAAGACCAATCTAGGAGCTAGTAAGTAGTAACAGCCAGCTTTCTCAGATGAATATAAGATTCATGGGCAGAGAGAGGGGTGGATATCTACATAAGAATTGGATACTATTAGGAAGGAGGAAAGACAGAATAGATGGAGATAGGCAATGAAGAGATGTTCACTGTTGCACATAAAACTATATTAATTGTCTGCATCAGAATGATTTCTAAAAAGTATCTGATAATTTCATGTAAAAAATACCTCTTACTTATAAATCAAGTAGTTCTAATTTCTGTATACTTTTGTCAAACCTTGGTTGGTAAAATGTAGGAACAAGTAACTGTTTTGCCTGAAGAGGGCACTCTGTTATACATGAAAAGAAAGAAGTCTTGTCATTTTTTTTTTAACTTGATGATATGTGCTTGAGAAATTGTTGAATGTTTTTCTGACCTTTTGAGTAAGCAAAGATTAGTATAAGGGTGGGCACTGGCATTTGCATCTCTTTATAGAAATTAGAGATAAAACATGTGTTACCCTCGTTTCTTTTTGAAATGAATAATACCACCAGATAACTGTTTTCTTGACTTGCTGATTAGTAATGTTTCTCATAAACTAGCAATAACTAAAAGATGTTAGAGTGTTTCAAATTCAGCACCTTGAGAGTGGCCAATAAGCAATCATTAAATATGAAAAGTAGTTTAAATTAGTAAACTTTTATCTGAAAAATGTGTAGTTTAAAGTTTGGCATGCTAAATAATTTAAAAAGTAAAGGTGTCATGTAGAATGTATTTTTCTCTGTTCTTAAACTAAGAAAATCATTTCAAATTTATTTTTCCTTCAATACATTTAACAAACATATTTTCATGTTTTCAAAATTTTACTTTGTCCTGGGTTCTACTTTTTTTTTCATTCATGTGTTTAATGAGATAGTATGATAGTTTAATCACTGGTGAGGCACTGCTGCAAAAAAAGAAGAATAAAGGAAACAAGATGGGATTGGGAGGGAGACAAACCATAAGTGACTTTTAATCTCACAAAACAAACTGAGGGTTGCTGGGGGGAGGGGGTTTGGGAGAAGGGGGTGGGATTATGGACATTGGGGAGGGTATGTGCTTTGGTGAGTGCTGTGAAGTGTGTAAACCTGGTGATTCACAGACCTGTACCCCTGGGGATAGAGTATTATGCCTCCATCAGAAAGGATGAATACCCAACTTTTGTAGCAACATGGACGGGACTGGAAGAGATTATGCTGAGTGAAATAAGTCAAGCAGAGAGAGTCAATTATCATATGGTTTCACTTATTTGTGGAGCATAACAAATAGCATGGAGGACATGGGGACTTAGAGTGGAGAAGGGAGTTGGGGGAAATTGGAAGGGGAGGTGAACCATGAGAGACTATGGACTCTGAAAAACAATCTGAGGGTTTTGAAGGGACGGGGGGTGGGAGGTTGGGGTACCAGGTGGTGGGTATTATAGAGGGCACGGATTGCATGGAGCACGGGGTGTGGTGCAAAAATAATGAATACTGTTATGCTGGAAATAAATAAAAAAAAAAAAAAAAAAGGAAAAGCCTCTGTGGTATATTTAGCTATCTGTATACACTGAAGGGTAAAGTAAAGGGGTCAAGCACCTAATCCACTATAGATTAGAACTTCCATATTATGTAGCAGTGCTGAGAACCAAAGCAGTAGTTTTTCTTTTTGAGGTTCCTAGTGCCACTTTCCTCTCTGAGGAGGAGAAAAGTCTCTTAGAAAATAGAATGGAATTGTGAATATAGATAGACTATTGTAAACAACTGTCCTTATACTGTGAGACTTAAGTATTTGGGGTAAATGGAATAGCATAAAATATTGTCAATAATGAGAATGTGAACCAAGGCCTTTTTTAGAACTGGTCAGTGTAATGTTTGTCTGAGGTCCAGTTTGTTCAGTTTATCTGAAGCCTTAAAACAGAATTTTCCAAATTTGAGTCACTTGTGTATCATATTTATAGTTTTACCATACCTGAGTGCTACGTGGCAAATTTATTTAATAATTTTCTTTAAATAAAATCTAAGAGAATTATTTTAAAGAGAGACTTTTATAACTCATGAAAAATGGAAATGTTTCACTTCAAATCTGTATTTAAGTAAATACATCTGTTTAAATCTGTGTTTATTTAAATACATCTATTTAAAATGTTTACCATCTAAAATGCATACCATTATGGTATGCAGACTGTGATATGCTGATAAACTTGTTCTTGGACAAAAAGAGCTCTGATATATAGTATTTGTAGATTTCTGTGGTTTAAATTGTCTCAGCTTGACTGATTTCAAGCTGTCAATGGATTAAAAATGGTGCTTGCGAAACTCCTGAATATTTAACAATTAACTTTGGCTTGCCAGTACGAGCTAAGTCCAGCACACCACTGTGTGTATACTCCATTTTGAAAAGCACTGTATTAGAGGATATCTATACAAAATTCAAATCAATTTTATTTATTTCAGCCTTTGACATGGTGCATGATCCAATGGCCGCTCTAGAGACCCTCTTAACCTTGGGATTTGAACGAGTATTGACCAGTGGCTGTGACAGTTCAGCACTAGAAGGGCTACCCTTAATAAAGCGACTCATAGAACAGGTATACATAATTTCTTTCCTTTCTTCCTAACTCTGTTGTGGTTGCTCCTGATATTCTGTTGTTTAGCTAGGTTAGGTAACTAAATATTACTGACTTAATAGTTCCCCTATACAGAAAAGCAATCAGGTAGTAATATATTTATATAATTCTCATTTCTTTAACATAAGTGTTAATTATTTTTTTAAAGATATATTTATTTTAGAGAGATGGGGAAGTGGAGAAGGAGCAGAGGGAGAGGGAGAGAATGTCTTAAGGAGACTGTGTACGGAGCCAAACACAGGGCTTGATCTCAAGACCCTGAGATCACAACCTGAACCCAAACCGAGAGTCGTATGATTAATCCATTGCGCCAACGAAGCGCCCCTCTTTCAAATGACTGTTTTTAGTGGTTAAGGCTCTTGAGGTCAAATTACAGACAATGCTTAAGGATTTAACCTAACTTGGATAACCACAGAAAATTTTACCTTTTGTCTGCCATCAGCATTTCATAGTTTTAAGCCATATCATCTCACTGTCAGCCTACGTATACTCAGGAGATCCATATAAAATTTGAAATAATTATCATTTGGAAGTGAGTTCTAAAACAAAATTGTATTCTTTTATCATCTCTCCCTATCTATCAAGATAGGAAGAAATATATTTTTTACTTGTATCAATTTCCAAGATGACTTAGCATCATTTGTCAAGCAGTATAAAGGTGACTTTGTGGTATGTCTTTTTTTTTTCACACCAGTCTAGCACCATTCTAGGTTAGTGAGTACAGACTTTGAGACGAGAATTCTGGATTTAAGATTCAGACGCTTATTTGCTGTGTAATGTTGAGTAGATTATTAAGCCTCTGTTTCCTTGTGTGTGCAACTGAGATAAGTTTATTACTTCCTCTATAAGGTTGTTCTGATGATTGGTAGAGATAAGATATGTAACAGCCTTAGTACAGTGCTTGACGTACAATAGACCTTGCTACATTATTATTACTAATGCTGTTACTAATATTTTTTAGTGTTCCTGTGTAGAAATCTGATATGTTCACTTTCCTATAGCCATGAAAATAATTTTCAGAAATTTCAGCTAAGGATCTGATGTGACTTTGCTAGTCTGGAACTTACTGATTTTGTAAATATTTATTAAGTATATATTAGCTATAGGGCATTTGTACTATGGTAATGACCATCGTGTGTGTGTGTGTGTGTGTGTGTGTAGAGTCACTACCCTTACAGTTTGGTGTACAACAGGCACTTTAATAGACTAGGCAATTCTGATAGAGTGCTATAAAGAAAAGTCCTAAGTGGTACCTGGCTTGGATCAGTCGGAAAAGCATGTAACTCTTGATCCCGGGGTCATGAGTTCATGTCTCATGTTGGGGATAGAGTTTACTTAATAAAACAAATTTGAAGATGCTAAGGGGGCACATTTGAGAGATTTGGCATGGGGTTAGCAGTAGTTAGTTCTCCAGAAGAAGACACATCACACACATTGCAGTGTCTTACTCATTCAAGTGATGGTTAAGAGTTATCTATGTAAAAATGGGTAGAAAGAGTAGGTGACTGCTTCATGCAGAAGAAACAGTACATACAAAGGCCTGGAAAAAAAAGTTAAGCGTGACTTCTGACATACTGAACAAACCAGAATGTTGACAAAGAAAAAAGTACTGTCCAGAGCCTTGAAAATTGTTGAAGAGTTTGGATTTTATCCTTGGGGCAGTGGGGAGGTCTGAAGTGTTTTAAGATAGAAGAGCTGATGAATCAGGTTTTCGTTTTGAAATTGTTACTATGGAGGAGACAATAAGGTAGATATAATGCCATAGTCGTGTCTTGCATTTCATAATCACTGTGTTGCATATGTGAATTGTAGTTTATCATAGGTTGGCAGGAAGCACTGGGTTAAATATTCTCATACACTAACTTTACTTCTTTTTTATAAAATAAAAATTGCATGTATTTAGGTTATATGGGATATTTTGATATTAATATTAGTGAAGTGGTTACAGTCAGGCTAATTAACATATCCATCTCCTCATATAGTTATTGTTCATTGTGTGTTTGTATGTGGTGAGAGCACCCAAAATATTATTGTCTTAGCAGATTTTCAGTATTCACTACAGTATTATTAACTATAGTTTATTGTATATTAGATCTGCAGATTTATTCATCCTGCATAATTGCAACTTTGTATCCTTTGACCAATATCTACCCATATTCCCCCACTCCTCACTCGTGATAGCAGTGTTCTACTCTCTTTTTCGGTGTATTTGACTTTTTAAGATTCCACATATAAGTGAGATCATGCCGACTTTACTTTTTGAAGCAATCACCTAGCAGTGTACTATACTGGTTAAAGCATAGGTTTTGGGATTAGAAAGGTCTGTGCTTAAATCCTGGCTTTGCCACTTACTAACAGTAACTCTGAGCAAATTACCTAACCATTCTAAACTCCAGTTTCTTCTTCTACAAAGTTAGTATATTAATAGCACCTACCTGCTAGAATAGTTGTGGATTACTTCAGATAACAGCACAAAGTCTGATATGTAGCTATCAATCACTTTGATAGCTTTAGGTAAGTAAGCATAAAGTTCTCAATAATCTTTTATGGAAACCACCCCCCTCCCAAAAGTGGTAGTTTCATTTGTTCATGTTTTGGAAAGCTTTCACTTGGAAGAAGAGTTAAATGTGATTTTTTCTCCTAAAATCATTTCAGTATTCCAGATAGTAATATTTTGTATTATAGATGCTTTGGTTTAATACATTTGAGAATACCAGATGGTCTTATTCTACTTATTTCTCTGAACAATTATTAAATTCTAAGAGTTAGCCCCTTCCCCCTTTTACTCTCTAATTTCGTTAACTTGCTTTATAGTTTTTTCATTGTACATATTACTACCTAAAATTTTATTATATAAGTATACCTATCTGTTGTCTACTTTCCATGAACCTGTAAACTCCATGACAGTAGGAATGTTCTCTTGTTTACTATGTCAGGGAGGAAAGACTGTTTCTTTGCTTTCTTAGATTTTGTGTTTGAGGGCTTAGGAAGTAAACTGATAAAATACAAAATACAGATCAGTGAGAGGAAAAAACAGATTTTAATCAAGTATGTATATGTATTGGAGTTGACAAAGAAATGTAACTCAGAGGTGCTTAGAATTTGGATCTTACATACCATCTTAATAGGTGAAGAGAAGTGGGGAGAAGGGCGCTTAGGAATTTAGAAAAAGGAAGACAGCATTTATGGGGTTGGGGAGAAAGACTTTTTGGAAAGATAAATAGATGGACCCTAGTGAGAATAAATTGAAGATACTGTAGTTTTGTGACAATGTCTTTTTGGATGTGGTACTAATGAGTTGCTCCCAGGGAGGGGATTTTTGACAACTGAGTTCTTTTTGAGTTATTTTGGGAGTCTTTGCTTTTAGGGCAGATAAGGAATTTCAGGAATTCAAATGCTTTCAGCTCAAAATCATTTTTATGACACAGTGTCATATTCTGGGTCCTTTCAACTACAATATTCTCTATACACAGAACAGTGCTTGATGTGGTAGGCACTTATTACATAGTTGTTGGATGGATGGATGAGTGAGTAAAGTGACACTGATAAACACTTTTATGATAGACCAGTTTGATCAGGGTTAAAAAAAATGATCAGAAGGAAGTTCTCTGAAAAATCTACAGAAATGCAGTCTACCGATTTTTTTCTATGGAAAAAGAATCTAATCCTTTTTGGTAACTTCGGAGCTACCTTTTCAAAATGATATAATTCAGTTGTCATGAAAAATTATGTGCTTTTTCAGTAACAAATGGGCCAGAAGTTGGACTTTGAGGCCACTTTTGATTATTTTACTGAATCCCTGTTACTTAAATACTAGTCTGGGGATTCTGATTTCCTCATTAGAGAGTATGAGTTGTTGCCTCAGATCTGCTAAAGAGACTTTATTTTTTACACCTTAAAGTATTGTAATGTGCCACTAATTCATCAGTCTCTATTTCCTTTTTTGCACCAGTGTATCATTTTTTAACTAAAAAAATTTGGAATGTTTTTCACAAGATAACTTTTATAATGTATCTAGCTCTTTGGAGCTGTTTTAGAGTATGTTGCTGTTACATAAAGATCCCCAAAAGTCATAATGAATGCTTATCTTAACTTTACACTGCTAGTTACTTAGAGCTCATTAAAGTATCTGTAACTTGTCTGAAAAGTATGGGAATGTCTGTTTCTCTGTCTACTCACAATAATGTCTGTCGTCCTCCCTATTTATTACCTTTCCTTTTTACTGTCTTTATGCTACCGTTGCTTTTGAGAGTTTCTGCTTCTCTTCCCTTCCTTGCATTTGTTATTTCTGGTGTTCGCTAATTTTTTACTTTAGTCCATTCTTTCTCTTCTATCCTCTCATACCCTCTTTTTCCTTTCGTTTTCTGTCCCTCTTGTCACATTGGGCATGCTACTGCCTCTTCTTGTTTTCTCCCCATTTTCCCTTCCCCACACTAAGCCAATCTTTTTGTTTTCTTATTTGCCCTAACTGGACATGATATAGAACTAAGTATTCTCAACATTAATTGTATTTATTGAATATATTAGTCATTTGTTTCATTTTTTCTGTGGAAAAAGAAATTAAGCTATATGTAGTTCTTTATTGAAATTTTTTATAGTTCAGTAGCACCCAATAGAAGAAAGATGATGTACCCAACCCTGAGAGCATAAGCAGCTTAGTTGAGGCAAAATACTTGGAATTGTTTTGAGGGACAGAATTAGCTGATCCAGTATTAAAGACTCATCTCAAGCATCACACATGAAGTCAAGCAGAGAGAGTCAATTATCATATGGTTTCACTTATTTGTGGAGCATAAGGAATAACACAGAGGACATGAGGAGATGGAGAGAAGGGAGTTGGGGGAAATTAGAGGGGGAGACACACCATGAGAGACTATGGACTCTGAGGAACAAACTGAGGGTTTTGGAGGGGAGAGGGATGGGAGGTTGGGTGAGCCTGGTAGTGGGTATTATGGAGGGCACATATTGCATGGAGCACTGAGTGTGGTGCATAAACAATGAATTCTGGAACACTGAAAAGAAATCTAAAAAATTAATAAAAATTTAAAAAATAAAAATAGAAAAAAAGAATCACACATGAAGAAATTCAATTTCCATACAGTTTCAGTGGTTTCATTCTAAAAATTAGTGAGCTTGACATAGTATGTAATTATTTTTAATTTAAATTTTAGTGAACATACAGTGCAATATTGGTTTCTGGAGTGTAGAATTCAGTGATTCATCACTTACATACAATACTCAGTGCTCATCACTATTTAATACCCATCTAGCCCATCCCTTGCCTACATCCCTACATCAGCCCTCAGTT
Organism: Mustela erminea; assembly: GCF_009829155.1. Classification (NCBI taxonomy): domain Eukaryota; kingdom Metazoa; phylum Chordata; class Mammalia; order Carnivora; family Mustelidae; genus Mustela; species Mustela erminea. Next base: position 63,743,922 of record NC_045627.1, read on the forward strand.
TGTTCTCTTATCATTAAGAGTCCCTTGTTTCCCTCTCTCCTTTTTTTCTTTTCCCCCTTCCCATATGTTCATCTGTTTTCTTTCTTGAATTCCACATATGAGTGAAATCATATGGTATTAGTCTTTCTCTGACTGACTTATTTCACTTAACTTAATACACTCTAGCTCCATCTGTGTCATTGCAAATGGCAAGATTTCTTTTTTGACAGCTGAATGATATTCCATTGTATATATAAACCACATCTTCTTTATCTATTCATCAGTTGATGATATTTGGGGTCTCTTCATAGTTTGGCTATTGTTGGTAATGCTACAGGGTGCACATACCCCTTCAAATCTGTATTTTTGTATCCTTTAGGTAAATACCTAGTAGTGCAGTTGCTGGATCCTAGGTAGTTCTATTTTTAACTTTTCACGGAACCTCCCAACTGTTCTTCAGAGTGGTTGCACCAGTTTGCATTCCCACCAACAGTGCAAGAGGGCTACCCTTTCTCCACATCTTTACCAACACCTGTTGTTGCATCTTATGTTGTTAATTTTAGCCATTCTGACATGTATGAGGCAGTATCTCATTGTGGTTTTGATTTATATTTCTCGGATGATGAGTGATGTCAAGCATCTTTTCATGTGTCTGGTATCCATCTGAATGTCTTTGTTAAGGTGTCTATTCATGTATTCTCTGCCCAGTTCTTAAATGAGTTCTTTGTTTTTGGTGTGTTGAGTTTAATAACTTCTTTATAGATTGTGGATACTAACCTTCGTCAGATATATCATTTCAAGTATTTTCTCCTATTCCATAAGCTGCCTTTTAGTTTTGTTGACTATTTCTTTGCTGTGCAGAAGGTTTTTGTCTTGATGAAGACCCAGTAGTTCATTTTTGCTTTGGTTTCCCTCGCCTTCGGTGATGTGTCTAGTAAGAAGTTGCTGTGGCCAGGGTTGAAGAGGTTTCTGCCCGTGTTCTTTTGTAGGATTTTTATGGTTTTCCATCTCACATTTAGATCTTTCATCCATTTTAGATTTATTTTTGTGTGCAGTATAAGAAAGTGGTCCAGTTTCATTCTAATGCATGTTGCTGTCCAGTTTTTCCAATACCATTTGTTGAAGAGACTGTCTTTTTTCCACTGGATATTCTTTCCTGCTTTGTCAAAGACTAGTTGACCATATAGTTGTGAGTCCATTCTGGGTTTTCTGTTCTGTTGCATTGATCTGTCTGTCTGTTTTTGTGCCAGTACTATACCATGTCAATGACTACAGCTTTGTAATGTAGCTTGGAATCGTGATGCTTCCAGTTTTTTCCTTTGCTGGAATTGCTTTGGCTCTTCAGGGTCTTTTGTGGCTCCGTACAAATTTTAGGATTGGTTGTTATAGCTCTGTGAAAAATGTTGGTGGATAATGTATAATTTTTATTCTATCATCACTACCTACCTGTTACTAGTAGTTCTACTAAATCTGCATTTGGTTTATATCCTTTCAACTCTCAGTGATACAGAGCATATCCCCAAAACTTATTTAGGAAATATAATGAACATTTGAATACAAATAAGGGAATTTCAATACCTATCATCCAGAATTATCAGAAATTAATCCATATAGTCTAATTTTATTACATAAAATCCAGTTAAGTTGACTTGTGGCTTTGTTTAACTGATATAATAAGCTAGGGAATTTAGTTGAAGATACAAAATTTGAGGAAGTTGCTTTTTTTCCCCTAGTAATTTACTGTTACACTGTGCTCTTTTTTTTTCTGCTAAAATCTTGTTTAAATTCAATTTTCATTCCACTCCATACTAAGAACTCAGAATTAGTAAAAAAAAAACAAAAACAAAAACAAAAACAAATCCCTCAGAATTAGTGTTATTTTTCAGTAATGACTTTTCTTAAAGTGATGTGATTATTCAGTATTTATACTACAGTCCCCTATTCTTTGTGTTCATCACAGTACAAGTCTTCAAAGCAATAGAAAGAGTTACTGTGCTAAACAGTCTTATTAAACAGTATCCCAAAGAAATAGAGATGACTCTTGAAAGTTAGATATTAGTACTAGTTTTTAAAATTTAATATACTTTCACTCATGCTTCTGTTCTCACTGCCTTATTACCCCATTTGAGAGAAAGATATTAAAATTTGTTTTTTTTTTTTTTTCAGGCAAAAGGGAGGATTGTGGTAATGCCAGGTATTTAATTATCTATCCATTTGTTAGTGTAAACTGAGGTGCAGTGAAAGAAGAACAAAGGAGGCAGGACAATATGGGAGAAAATATTAATACATGGTATTCAGAGAGAAGAATATGTAATTTGATTAAAACTTTAAGATGGGAGATCTGTGCTGGAATTTAAAACTTCAGATATGGAGAACATTCTACCAGGAATTAGCTCAGAGAGTAGCAAAGAGGGAAGTAGATTGTTTGGGGTTGGGGTTTCTCCATGTTTGCTTTCCCATAGTATAGAATTTTGTGAATATGGATGTTCATCTCTGGTGAGACACACCAAGTTTGATACTGCTATAATGAGTTAGGGCCAAATATCCTAGATGTTATCAAAGTGTAAGCAAATGTTTAGGCAATATCTATGGACAGATATAATACTCACTTGATTCTTGAAAATCTCAGATCACCAAATTCTTCCTTAAAGCCAGAACAATTGGAACATATGCTCCTGATGATAACCATAAGATCAACTTGGTGCATATTGGCTCATTAGAGATGAACAATTTTTTTAAAAGATTTTATTTATTCATTTGACAGAGATCACAAGTAGGCAAAGAGAGAGCAGGAAGCAGGTTCCCTGCTGAGTAGAGAGCCTGATGCGGGGCTCGATCCCAGGACCCTGACCTGAGCTAAAGGCAGAGGCTTTAACCCACTGAGTCACCCAGGTGCCCCTAGAGATGAACAATTTTTAAAGAATTAATAAGGAGATCTAGAATCAGAGTGAGACAAATAGACAATCTTAATTTTTTCATATTAATTTTCTCAAACATACAAGAAAGTTGGAGATAGCATAATGAATACTCATATATTCATTCCCCAAATTTAACATTTTGCCACAATTGTCATTTTTTACCCTTAGGCATTTTAAAGTGAAAAGTGTCATGACATTTTATCTTTACACATGTTTAAAAAAGTCTTTGTTCTTTCAGCTTCTTAGGGCTCAGTGATATTACTGTACCACTACGAAAAAAGAAAACAAACAAGTTAATGAGTCCAAAAGAGTATGTAAAGTCAAGTTACTTCAGCAACTTGAATAGTTGAAATACCATGTACATATTTTAATCAGTCATTAAAAAATCTTTATTGAATACGTCCTGTATATTAGGAAAAAAGAATATAAAGATGAGTAATTTTATATTTTTAATCTGGCATCAGTTCAGAATATGATTGTTTATATAAAAATACTTAAGAGATTATTCAACAAAACAAATGAGTCATTACAAAGTATGGATTGTGCAGTTTTACTAAAGTAGAATCAGATTCTTCTGTGTAAAACAAAGTTGATATTGTAATGAATAAACTGTGTAACACCTTGCATTACTCCAATTTCAAAGAAGTTTGTTTGTTTTGGGGCTAAAGAGAGAACTTGTGTCTTTCAGACACATCTCTCGGGCTGTGCTTTTGTAGCTTCATCCTCAAATGTATCCTTACTCTTTGTTAATTTGATTTTGCTTAAATTGAGGGGGAGTAGGGATAGATTACTCAGTTATTTTTCCTTGCCCTAGAACAACCTTTTTAAAGTCAGGATCATATGATGTTATCATATAAACCAATGGATGTAGAAGATACTATCATATAGGTTCTATGGTTCCATCATAAGGTTTTATGACCCTATTAGTTGTTCTCCAGAACCTGTAGCCTATGTCCTTTATCATTTTTTCTAATCTCATTCTAGCTTAGTAGGGAGAGAGTAACTCTTGAGTCAATGAGAAATTTTGGTATGGAAATTTCATGTAGAGCCAGCAGTCACTATTATTCATTAAATTTTATATAGAATTCTGTTTGACTTAATGGATTACTTACTCTTCCAACAGGGGGTGGTATAACAGACAGAAATCTACAAAGGATCCTTGAGGGTTCAGGTGCTACAGAATTTCACTGTTCCGCTCGGTCTGCTAGAGATTCAGGAATGAAATTTCGGTAAAAATGTATTCTTTGATTCATACAAGAAGGGACAGATTAATCTGTTATTAGAGGAAAACCTTAGTTGATGGCATGATTAATGAATGGAATGTTTTGAATAATATGTAAGTATTGCAGTCATTTTGCAGTTTTTCAATTGCAAAATGGTTTTATCCTGCCTCACATAAGCAGGCTCTTCTGAACATAGGTGAACTTTATATTTTTAAGTCATTGCTGAACTTAGACCACTTAATAATAAACCCTAATTCAGCAGCTGAGCTTCAAATGAGTCAGGTATGTATGGATGTCCATTCAACTGTGATTTCCTTTAGCAGAGTTAATAACTATGGTGTAAGGATGGAAGAATCAGAGTCATTTTTATCCCTCCTACATTTAATACTTAGTCTTCTCTCACCTTTGCTATTTTTAGTTACTTTGAAACTATGCCACCATTAAGAAATTGAAACTATTGAGGGTTTTTTTTTAAATACTTTAGAAGACTCCTGTAATTTAATAGTTAGTAGTTTATTATTTCTATTTAGAATTGGGGAAAATGAGATGTAAAAGAAACAAGACCCTTAGAACTACATTTTTAGACATAACGTCAAGTATATTGTTAGGTACATTTGGTTACTAGATGTTTCAAGTAATTAATAAAAATTATGAATATGGGAATCCAGAATCCTTGACCTACCCATATTCTTGAACCATTAAATAGTCTATAAAATGAAGCACTGGTAGGAGGGCTCATTTAACAACTTATGTAATTATCTGTCTTTTTATTATTTCTGTTGCAGAAATTTCTCTGTTGCCATGGGAGCCTCTCTTTCTAGCTCAGAATATTCTCAAAAGGTAACAGATGTGGCACAAGTAAGGACTTTGAATGCTATTGCAAAGAATATTCTGGTTTAGCCAGACCTCTCTGAGAGACATGGATATCACAGATGAAGGTAGAAGAGTAATCTGTAATTATGACACAGCTTTAACCTTCTTCTCTGGCCCGGACTGTCACAGTTTGAGTCTCACATGGCCATGGAGAGCATTTTCAAGAAGACAAAGAATTCGAGCAAAGCTACGAATTTGCTTTGCTTAATCTTGCCAGCCATCTCTGTTATCATGGTTAAATGTGGTGTATGCTTCTTCCACAGACAGAGGTTAGTCTGTTTTGTGGAATTAATTGATGAACTGGGAAAACTGGACTGTAAGATATGAATTTAGAGTGTGACTTCAGGGTCAATTTAATAGTATTTTGCTTTTTCATTTGTAAAATAAAAATTTCCATTCTATTCTGGTAGTCTTTTTTAATTTAAATTCAATTTAATTAACATATAGCATATTATTAGTATCAGAGGTAGAATTTTGTGATCATCAGTTGCATACAGCACCCAGTGCTCATTCCCTCGAGTGCCTCCTTCATGCCCATCACCCGGTTATGCCACCCTCCCACTCACTTCCCTGCCAGGAACCCTTTTTTTTTGTTTCCTATAGTTAAGAGTCTCTTATGGTTTTTCCTCCCTCTTTGTTCTTATTTTATTTTTCTTTCTTTCCCCGTTATTTTTCTTTCTTTACCCATATGTTCATCTGTTTTGTTTCTTAAATTCTACACGAGTGAAATCAAATATTTGTCTTTCTGTGCTTTGCTTAGCATAATACCCTCTAGTTCCATCCATGTCATTGCAAACGGCAAGATTTTCTTCTTTTTGGCACTGAGTGATATCCCATTGTGTACATTTATATACGCCACATCCTTATCCATTCATCTGTCAGTGGACATCTGGGCTCTTTCCATAGTTTGTCTGTTGTGGACGTTGCCACTGAATACAGTCTGTAGCCAGATACAAAAGGGAAGATATTTTTCTTTCATTTTTTCCTTTTTTTATGTACTCATTAGATGGGCAAGACACTAAGATTCAGAGTAAAATGGTTCAGCATAAAAATTTCAATACATGGGAAGCAGGATATAAATGTTTTCAGACTTATAAAGGCAAAAGCTATCTCTAGTATTTACCAGATTACTTCTTCCTCTAGTCCCAGATGGAGAAGTGACTTAGCCGCAAGGTTCATCTAACAATTTACAAAGACCTATAGTAATAATTGGGGAGGTTATTGATGTTAGCAAAATAGCTGTTTCTTTCAACTGAGGCCACAGATAGGGAGAATGGATTCTAGTGATGAAAGAGGCTTTTCCTGGAGTGGGTCCCAAATTGTGAAGTTCATCACTAGCTTTATCTATCACTTTCATATTTATAATCTCATTTTATATTAACAACACACTGGTAATAGAACTGTTGTTTCTATTTTAAGAGAGTAACTGAAGAATAATATGAAGAGCTTGCCCTTAGAAAGTTAGTAGTGTGGTCTCTATGAATAGTGTGCATAGACTTGTGTACTAATGATCGTGTATAGCAGGAGCTTTGCCTTTATTCAAATGAGTCCCTTACCTCACTTTTAAAACTTATATTCTTTCCCAACTTTTTCAGGTATAATTTCAATGTGGAATATTTGCTGGGTAATTTAAGAAAAAGGAGAGGCAAACTATTAAAAACCAACAATGGGGGGCGCCTGGGTGGCTCAGTGGGTTAAAGTCTGCCTTCCCCTCAGGTCATGATCCTGGAGTCCTGGGATCAAGCCTCATATGGGGCTCTCTGCTCAGCAGGGAGCCTGCTTCCTCCTCTCTGCCTGTCTCTCCACCTACTTGTAATCTCTGTCTGTCAAATAAATAAATAAAATCTTAAAAAATAAAAATAAAAACCAACAATGACCTCAGTTATTTCTTTTCTTGGTTGTTCAGACTATTAGTAAAGATAAATATTTCAAAAAATAGTTTTCATTATTGACTTTAAATGTTATAGATACAGATATATAAGTATCTCACACACACACACACACACACACACACACACACACACACACACACATAATCATATTTAGTGTTTTGGCCCGGCCCTCCCCCATGCTTGGACTTTACCGTATGATCGTCCAAAGACAACAGCAAGTCATGTTATCATCTCATTTTTATAAATACAGATTAACTAGGAATGTGAGAGGTAGGATGAATTGCTCAAACTTTAACAAAATCAATATTGTTTATGAGACTTGACTGCTAGGCTATTAACCTTCAGGTCTTCTGCTTTAAGAAGCAATACTCCTAGGAAAATCAGACACATCTTGGATATCCTAGTTCCAGTTTAAGCATGAGAAATTTGACTTAATATTTTGAATATTAATTCCCTCATTTGTAAGTCAGGAATAATAACTAAACCATGGTTCCTGGTTAAATGATATATTCAAACACCAAATACATAGTGAGTACACACTGAGTGTTCTTTTCTTCTAAAGTTTTGTTTTCTTTTGTTTTTTTAATTTGAGAGAGAGAGAGCATGCAGCAGAGGGAGAAGGAGAAGGAGGCTCCACGCTGAGCAGGGAGCCTGATGCAGGGCTCAATCCCAGGACCCCAGGACCCCAGGACCACAACCTGACTGAAGGCAGACGATTAACCGACTGAGGCAGGCACCCCAGTTCTTTTCTTCTAATTTCGCTTTCTAGTATCAGTCTTTGATACTTTAAAAGCCCTTCCCAGGAATGTAGGCATTGAGTATTGAAGCTTACACTTTGCCTTCTGCTTTGTGAATATAAAAGAAGTATAAGTTAATTCCTACCTTGATTTTATTTTTCTACACTTTAGTCCTGTTTTTAAATATTTACTGATTATTTCATACGTAGAAGTTTCCTCTCAACAATATTATAAGTATTTTGAAGGCTAAAGGACCATGTCTTTGTATTTTTATATATCTCTTATTGCACTCATCAAGTTATATACTCATAGTATTGATTACCTTGCTAGTGGAAAAAGAGTGCTGGGTTGGTGGTCCTGACTATATCACTATCTTTGGTAACTATGCTGGGTATTTTTGGTTTACCCCTCCAAATTCACTCTTTTCTTTGTTCTGTAAACTGAATGCACTATTACCAAGTAGGATTTATACTACGAATGCAATGCTAGTTTAACATCAGAAGTCAAACACCACATTGGTAGAATAAGCCGTAAAAATCACACAAACTACTCAACACAGAAAAAGCATTCGACAAAATTCAACATCCTTTCATAATAAAAACACTCAGCAAACTTGGAATAGAGGGAACTTCCTCACCCTTATAAGGAGTATCTTCAACAAAACAAAAACACACAACTAACATCATACTTAATATTTTACTTAAAATAAGAAATAAGGGGTGGCTGGGTGGCTCAGCGGTTGAGCGACTGCCTTCGGCTCAGGTCATGATGCTGGAGTCCCAGGATCGAGTCCTGCATCAGGCTCCCTGCTTAGCAGGGAGTCTCCTTCTCCTTCTGACCTGTCCCCTCTCCTGCTCTCTCTCTCTCAAGTAAATAAGTAAGATAAAACAACAACAAAAAAAGGAAATAAGATGTTCACGTTCACCATTCCTATTCAACGTTGTACAGAAGGTTCTGGTGAGGGCTATTAGACAAGAAAAAGAAATAAAAAGCATACAGATTGGACAGGAAGAGGCAAAACACTGTTTTTAGTGACATGATCTTGTATGTAGATATTCTAAGTTAAAAAAAACACAAAAAGTTAAATTTGAGTTCAAGTTTGCAGGATATGAAGTCAATATACAAAATCAGTTGTATTGCTATACACCAGCAATTAACAATCTTAAAATGCAATTAAGATAACAATTTTATTTATAATAGTATTATCAAAAAAAGAAAATGCTTAGGAATAAATTTAAAGAAGTACTAGACTGTACACTTAAAACTACAAAGCATTGTTGAAAGAAATTTAAGCAGACCTAACATAAATAAAAGACATCCCAGGGTGCCTATGTGTTTCAGTCAATTAAGTGTTCAGCTCTTGATTTCAGCTCAGGTTAGGATCTCAGTTGTGAGCTCGAGCCCCAAGATGGTCCTTGCACTGGGTGTAGAGATTAACTCTCTCCCTCTACCCCTCCTGGGGGTCTCCCTCTACCCCTCTACCTCTCCCTATCCTAGAAACAAAACAACAAAAATCCCATATTTGTAAATTGGAAGACAATATTGTTAAGATAGGAAATACTCTCCAATTGGTCTACAAATTCAGTGCAATCTCTCAAAATTCCAGCTGTGTTTTTTGCAGAGATTAACAAGATGATCCTAAAATTTATCTGGAAATACAAGAGACCCAGATTAATCAGTCTTGTAAAAGAAGAACAAAGTTGGAAGACTTACATTTAAAAACCTACTGCAAAGCTGCAGTAATTAAGATAATGTGGTACAGACATAAAGATGAATATATAACTTAATGCAATAGAATTGAGAGTCCAGGAATAAACTCTTACAGTCAATAGATTCTTGACAAGGGTGCCAAAACAATTCACTGGTGAAAGGTCTTTTTAACAAATGGTGATGGGACAACTGGATAACCACATGCAAAAGAATGAAGTTGGACCTTACTTCACATCAAGTACCAGAATTAACTCAAATGCATCATAGACCTAAATAAAAGAACTAAAACATAAAATTCTGAGAAAGAAACAGGAATAAATCTTTGTGACCTTGGGTTAGGCAAAATACAAATGACATAAGAAAAGCACAAATGACATAAGAAAAAAATGGGTAAATTGGACTTTATCAACATTGAAAACTTATGCTTAAAGGATAACATCAAGAAAGTGAAAAGATGGGGCGCCTGGGATGGCTCAGCTTAGGTCATGATCCTGGGGTCCTGGGATCAAGCCCTGCACTGGGCTCCCTGCCTGGAGGGAAGCTTTCTTCTCCCTCTCCCTCTCTCTCTACTTGTGTTCTCTTTCTCACTGTGTCTCTCTCTGTCAAATAAGTAAATAAAATCTTTAAAAAAAATTTTTTTTTAAATTTTTTTTAAAAAGTGAAAAGAGGGGCACCTGGGTGGCTCAGGTCATGATCCCAGGGTCCTGGGATTGAGCCCCACATTGGGCTCTCTGCTCGCCTGAGGGCCTGCCCTCTTCCTGCCTCTCTGCCTACTTGTGATCTCTGTCTGTCAATAAATAAATAAAATCTTTTTTTAAAAAAGTGAGCAGAGAGAATCAATTATCATATGGTTTCACTTATTTGTGGAGCATAACAAATGGCATGGAGGACATGGGGAGATAGAGAGGAGAAGGGAGTTGGGGGAAGTTGGAGGAGGAGGTGAGTCATGAGAGACTATGGACTCTGAAAAACAATCTGAGGGGTTTGAATTGACGGGTGAGTGGGAGGTTGGGGTACAGGTGGTGGGTATTATAGAGGGCATGGATTGCATGGAGCACTGGGTGTGGTGAAAAAAAAATGAATACTGTTATGCCAAAAATAAATAAAAAATAATTTTAAAAAAAAAGTGAAAAGACAACCCACAGAATGGGAGAAAACGTTTGCAAATCGTATCTGATAGAGGGCTTATCCACAATATTGAAAAAGTACTTAGAGTTCAACAATAAGACAACCCAATTTTAAAATGGGCAAGGGATTTGTATAGACATTTCACCAAAGAAAGCACACAGTTGACCAACAAACAAGTACATGACAAGATGCACAGTGTCATTAATCTTTAGGGAAATCCAAATCAAAACCCCAATGAGAGACCACTTTACACCTGCGAGAATGACTATAATGGAAAAGACTGACCATACCAACTGTTGGCAAGCATGTGAAGCAACTAGAACTTTCATATACTGCTGGTGGGAATGCAAAATGATGAAGATGTTTTGTAAAATAGTCTGGGGGTTTCTTGAAATGTTAAACATAGAGTTTTCATATGTCACAGCAGTTCTATGCGTAGTTATATACCCAAGAGAAATGAAAACAGGTTCACACAAAAAGTTGTATCCAAATGTTCATTAGCACCATCATTCATCTTCTGGAATTAGAGCGTAACCCTTTTGCCATCCTTAATGAAAAATCAGTTAAAGACCACCAATACTAAAACCATCAGGTAAAAGGCTGAGTAGGAGCTGAATATCCCATAGATTATTTGCTACTCACATGAGTAGGCACTTAACGTTATAATGGAGCTATCTGGTGGTCATCAACTTAATCCAGTGAACAAACAATAATACTAGCAGTGGGAGAGTGTAGGACTGAAAGAATTTGAGAGGGGAAGAGGTCATCCAGGGTGCACAACCTATGTCAGGAATGGCAGTTTGGAGGCCTCCAATGTGCCTCAAGGAAGAGCCCGACTACTTGCAAAGCAGCTGTAACAAAGTGAGGTTAGCCGCTGATGACGCAAGAGTGAACTACAAACACCAGCAGCTCCTAGAGTGGCTTGGAATTTTCCAACTTTCTCATTGGAAAGTCCCATTGCTTGGGGATCTCCTTATTGCCAAACTGGGAAAGTTCAGTCACCTTATCAGCTCAGTAAAATTACCTTTGTCTCTTTCCTTCAGTCCTCACATCCCAGCCCCAATCCTGGAAATCAGATGGCAAGGAATTCAATAACAAGGAAAAAATGATAGTAGGAATGACTCTCTCTCCTTGGCAGTCACTGAAGTCATCGAGCCAAGGAAAGAGGGTGGCTTTAAAATGAATGCGTGATTGTTTTGTGGGCGATGATAATGTTCCAAAATTGAACACACTGAGGTAGCATAACCATTGAATTGTACGCTTTAAGTGGGTGAATTGCATATAATTTATAACTCAGTAAAGCTGTCTTTCTAAAATGCGAGTTTCAGATTCGATTAACTTATTTTAATGCCTGAAGAAGACCAAAAAGCTGTAGGATCTGCCTGAGATGTGGTCCAGGGCAGGAAGGAGGTTTGATACAGTATGGTTGAGGAAAATGGTGGAAGCCAAATATTTCTAGTTCATTTTCTGTTTAGTTTGCATCTTGATAAGCTGGCTACACTAGGTTAAACGGCTTCCTGTACCTGCCACCAAAAGTTGTGGCCAAGACACCTGAGGAATACACATTCCATCTTCCTGTATAGATGCTAAGTTTCATCCTTGGGTAAAAGTACAAAAATGACATATTTGGATTGTGTTACTCTGATCCCTCATAGAACTTTTTAAAAAAAATTTCAAACCATGTTGGCATTATGCCACTGGTTTATATTGGAGATGTGATAGAAAATAATTGTATAAAATAATCATATAGGTGTGTTGTTGAGGCCCTGGAGGAGACTTTTTTCTCTGTGTTAGTCTGAAGAGTAGTTGGGCTTCTAAACAAATAATTTGTTCATATTTTATGTATATGGAATCATGTCACTCTCAAGACATTATTTTCTTGTCTGCCTAACTCTTCCTTTCTGAAGCTACCCTGGAAAGATGATACTTTCCTGGTGAGATTGCCAATCATATAGTTTCACCTCCCCTGCACGTGGAAGAAGGCACATGACCGAGGCTGGCCAGTGGAATGAATGCCTCATTCTTTTGTCCACATGATTGATCCAGACAGAACACAAGGACCATTCAGAATCTTACCAAGGATTTTTTTCCGGAGCTCTGAGAAAAGAGATGTTCTCCTTACTTTAGGATTACAGGCTGTAACAACCCTGTAAGCCTAGAGCTTTTGTAGTCATCTTTGCCATCAAGTTTGAAAATGAAACTAACACAGAGGTCAATGTCCTGAGGACATTGTTTGACTCTCTGGACCATCTATGCCTAAAGGTAGTTCCATTGATGGTCTTTTCTATTAGATGAGCAAATACATTTCCTTTTTTAAAAAATAAAAGTTTGATTTGGATCTAACACTTGTAAGCAAAAGAGTTATAGCTAATACGGCTGTTAAGTACATTTTTCTCCTTTAATCTACATGTAGGAACCTCAGAGTTAAATTTGCATCCCACTTATGGCAAGTGGACAAGATAATATTGAATGAATTTTGTGCAACGTGTTTGTCCTTTGTTTCATCTTTTTCCATCCTTTTTTCTTCATTGATATATTTTATCTTGTTATATTTTATGTATGTCATTTCTCTCTGTGTTTACATACTTTGAAGTAGTCCGTTATTGTTTCTGTGAAGATAAGGCGTTTATAAAGCCATCCTATTTGGAATCTTTCAACCCCACTCACAAGGGTCCATTCACATAATGCCAAAGAGATAGCCCTTCCATTTTTATAGATCAAAGGGAAACAGTTGCCTGTCATGTCAAAAGTCATTATTATGAGACTGGCAGATTTTATTTATTTAGCCTCTGTCCAGCACTGTCACTCCTGTTCTATAGATGCAGCCTCAACAGTAAAAGAATTTAAAGTTGACATTATATGATTGAAATCATACATTTTTCCTTTAAATAAAATACGAGCCTCTTCAAACTCTTTTTGCGAAACCACTTGGTAGTCCTTCTCAAATATGTCCCCAAATGATAAGTAAAAAAGCCAAGTGTGACTAAAAGCTCTCTCCCAAAATTGCTACATGTATATGTGGACATATGTAAACACACAGAGAAATGCATTTTACAGTCTTACAGTAGACTTAAAGGTATTTATCCAGCAAATTTTCTTGGGCCAACTAATTTGGCCCTCTTCATGCTCTCAATTCACAGAACTGCCAATAACGATAATAGTCCAACCATAAATTACAAGAATGCTTTTGGCATTATGAATTTAAACAACTTCATAATAAGAAGGCCAATGTATGTTAGTACTTTCTCTTACCTTGATAAGAATAACTTCAGATTTTTCTTATCAACAGTTTCTTTTGATCAACAGATTGCTTTGGTGCTATTTTCAGGGAGCCAGTGTTTTACAGAATTCAACATCTTATATATATTTTCACTTGTTTCCTTCAGTCCTCAAGTTCTCCTGAAAGCAACCTTAACAATTCCTTGTATATACTTCCAGAAATTTTTATAATTTACTTGTATTTAATTGCTAGTAAAGCTATGTGATTTCCTGTGTGATAATTACTATTTTTATCAGATATGTTTCCTGTTTGGTTGCTTTCATATTAATATTTGTTTTATAAAATTCTCTTGAAAATTAAAAAAAAGTGATATAAACATTTCTGTATGTTTGGGTATCACTCCCCCCATCCCAGGACTCAGAAGAGTATTTTTCTCTCTACCGTATATCTTTTTATGCCAGTCCATTTTTTTCTGTTGTCTTATGGCCTACCAAGAATGTATGTTATGACAACTAATGAATCATTGAACACTACATCAAACACTAATGAAGTATTATAAGTGGGGTAATTGAATTTAAATTTAAAAAAAGAAAAAAAAGAATATACATTATAGGAGGGGGTGCAATAAAGACCTAACTTCTTTTCTATACTAATTTCTATACTATATACTTTTCTATACTAATATTCTGCTGTCCAAAAAACGTTTAACAATTCATCCTATTTCTCTCTAGCTTCTCAAAAGTTAAAAGATTATCTTTTGAATTTACTAGAAACATTATTCTGTACCATCAGTAACATTTACTATTTTTTAAAGTATATACTGTTTTTTAAAACTACATGAAACTTTTTAGTAGATGACTCTTTTTGGGGGAGGCTTTAAGTCTAATTCAATGAGTTCATTCATTATTTAAATCTATTTGCAATTTGTTTATTCTTCTGGAAGAGTTTTGCTATATTTTAGGTTTTAATAATTAAAAGGAGTATAGGTTTATAATAAATGATGGTATTTTAAAAATTAGTGCTAATTTAATCTTCTGTACATCCTACTTGGTCTCTGGTTATTCTAAAAAGATTTTTGTTTTAGCAGTACAAAAATATACAGATTACCTTTGGTGGGAGAATTGGGGAGTAATCATCTTATTACTTTATAATTATAGTTTTTAGTTTTTGCTATAGGAACATGAATTCCTAGACCACATTTTAAAATATGAAGGAAAAAGCAATCTTTTTACTGTTACCACTTAAATCCCAGTATCTGTTTTAAAACCTTTCTTAAGTTCATCTGTAACCATTAACTAAAGTATATGACTCTTTACTTATCCTGAACATTGAACTTTTGCATATATTTCAAAATTATGTAATGTAATCATTTACAACTTAACATCTACTTACTAAATAAAAATGATACAGCATTTTTCTTTTTTTTTGCCAGGTCATTCTGGTCAAATGTTCTTTCCAACTGAAGTATCTCTATGCAACGAATTTAGTGTACACACCTTGCACCAGTATTAAGGAGGGCACATATTGCATGGAGCACTGGGTGTGGTACATAATCAATGAATCTTGGAACACTGAAAAACTGAAATAAATTAATTAATTTAATTAAATTTTGGAAAAATAAGAGGAAAAAAAGGACATTTAGAGACTATTAAGAAGAGATTCAGGAGAGATCATTTTACATAAGACCAGCAGAGGGAAAGCCAGGATCCAGGTTTCCTGACTGCTTTCCATCCTGCAATCATTCTTAGTACGGTCTTTACACATCAATGATAACACGAAAGGAGAGTCCACAGAACACTCGTCTGATAGAATAGGAGCATCCCTGCAAACTTGCATGTATTGACATACACAGATCACATCTTCAGGGCACTAAGACAGCTTGATTTAAAGAAATCCTACAGGGTATCCTCAGGTAAAGGGAATCATCACACTCTTTTAGTCTTTGATGATAAATTGCATATACATTGTATCATAAAATCTTGGAAATCTAGTCAGAACTTCTCCCCAGAACATATATCTTTTTTCCAGTGTTCCCTACCTCATAAAAGGGTAGAAGGACACCTGACAATGTTTCTACTATACAGCTATAGAATATTCTTCTTCATCCTCATCATCCTCATCATCATAATTTACTTAAGCCTTGTGAACATCAGTTTCCTAATTGGTGAAATTGTAATAAAAGTACCTATCTCATAGCATTATTATAAGGATTAAGGAAGACAAAATTGTTAGTGTCTAACATAGAAATGTATTCATTATTTAAGAGACATATGTGAGGTTGACATATAATAGAGATTCACTACGTGGGAGTTATCTTAATGCCTGCAAGTCATTGATACAAATGTTTAAGGTGCTGAAGTGACTGCGGACCATCTTGGCATGACAATAAAGCTGTCCCTCAGGTTACATAATTCTGTTCATCTCTTTGAACTACACATTTTGTAGTTGTCCCACAGTTCTTAGCTATTACGTGGTTTCTCAGTCTAATTTCTCATCGCTTTCCAGTTTTAGCATTCTCTATTGAGATATCCTCAAGCTCAGAGATTCTTTCCTGAGCTATGTCCATTCTACCAGTAAGCCCATTAAAGGCAATCTTCCTTTCTGTTACAGTGTTTTTTTATCTCCGGTATTTCAATTCTTTCTTTAAATTTCTATCTCTGCTTACATTGCCCATCTGCTCTTGTATGTTGTCTATTTCATCCATTAGCGCCTTTAGTATATTAATCATAGTTGTTTTAAATTCCTAGTCTGATCATAGCAACTTCCCTGCCATTTCTGAATCCTGTTCTGGTGCTTGCTCTGTCCTCCAAACCATTTTTTGCCTTTTAGTGTGCCTCGTAAACTTTTCTTGATAGATGACTTGTACTGGGAAAAAGGAACCACTGAAAATAGGCCTTGAGTGCTGTGGTGGGAAGGTGTGGAAGGAGAGGAAGTGTTCTCTGGTCCTCTGATTAGGCTGTTAGTGAGCCTATGCCCCTGGACTGTGAACTTCACAAGGACTTCCCAGCCCTCTCCCTTAGATGGAACAAGAAGGGTAGAATAAGCTGGATTTGGGTATTTCTCTTCCCCCAGGTTGCTTAGGCTCTGATGACACCCCAACAATGTAACCCACCCAGGTTACATTCTGGTTAAAGAGCATCTCCTGAGAGCAGACCTTGTTAAGAACAGAATGCTCTGGTGTATTTCAAATGGCTTCAGCTCTCCCCCTGCCAGAAGCAGGAGAATTTTCACCAGTATTCACTGTGAGAACCTCCTAAAGCTCCTGTAGGAAAACCTCACAGCAGTGTCTGTAAGGTGGATCTCCCCTCTGACTGAGTCCCCCTGGGTTGTTTTTTGGGGATTTTTTGTTTGTTTTTTTAATCTTTCAGACTTGACTGAGACTTCAGTTGGTCATTAGGCAGACTGAGTCACCCAGTTCTGATTCATAAACAGGGTCCAGCAGCAAATGAACACCTCCTCGGAGCAATTTACAGAACTGCTTTCTATTGATTTGATTAAAATATTTGATGAAAACGAGCTGCTGGAGTTGCTGATGTGCAACCTTGGCAGTGTAGGCATGAATGACTGGGGACAACATTCTATTTATGGGATAGGCTACTGCCCAAACCCTCCTGACATTCCATGGTTCTGGAAAGCTGTGCTGCTGATGCTTGCCAAGAAGTGTCTCTGGTTACCACAGTGTGTCACAGGGACATCCCAAGTACCTGTCTATGAATTTGCCTCACCCTTTTATTCCAGTGGTTTTCAGTGGTTCACAATACAGCAATACTGGAGTTCTGAAAAACTTCCCAGAGTTCACAATGCTTTAACTGCCTTGATTTAGCTCCATATGAAAACTTTGAAGATTTATGAGAAGAATTTCTCATGGCTGTGGAAAATGCACAAATATTTGTAGAGGTCAATAGTACTCCCTGCCTCGGGGTGCTTATTTATAGAGTGAGTCCTGCTTGTACTTTCAAGCTTGCCCAATAGACTTGGCAGAGACAATGGCAGAACCGTTGCAAGTGTGGCTCCAAGAGCAGAGTCTACCCCCATGCACTTACCCAAGTTCAGATGTGGGAAGCCAGTCATAGCTCATGTCCCTGCATGACATGACATTTCTACTACAAATTATCAACTGGATGATGACTACACTAATTATATTTCAGGAGGACTTTGCCTATTTGTGTTGTACTTTTGTTGCCAAAGCCAATAAGTATATCAGCTCAAAACAAACAAACAAACAAACAAACAAACAAAAAAACTCTCAGCGACTCCACAACTGTCAGACACTTTAGACTCTTATCAATTGGTCAATTATAGTTCAGGATTCTTTACCCCAGCACTGGATTGTGTAGAGGTTTTAGCTCATGGGGTTTTGTTCTATTAAGTTGTGATTCTCTGCATTGGCTTGTCTGTCTTTTCAATCGAGCAGCAGCATTTTGCTGTGTGATCTCACATCTCTTATTGATCCAAGAAGAATTGTTGATTTTTCAGTTTACTCAGCATTTTACTTGTTAGGATGGAATGGTAACTGCCAAGCTCATTACATGCCAGACCCACCCACTTCTTTTTTCCTTTAATAACATCATATGTTTATTCTGTCCATGTCAATATATATCCTATAATCTCAGCATTTGTTCTGATGAATATTTAGATCCTCCACCATCTCTTTTTTTTTGGCTACTCAAATTGTTTTAAGCACAACTGAATGCAATTTCTGCTCGTTTAAAAACATGATTATAATTTCTATCAGTTATTTTGTTCCACTTATTTGCAATAGACATGGGGGGATTATATTTTATCTATAGAAAATAATTCCACTCACACCATCCCACTCATTAAGTCCTCTCTTTGGTCTCAACGAACATTTCCAAGCACAGCCAATTTGCTTTCACAACTACCTGCTAGACAAGCGCAGTCAGCAGATCCTCCACCTGCTAGAAAGATAGAGGATTGACGTGGTTCTCAAGGAATAACTCAGACATTTAGTTAAACGTTTGTGTGCTAGTTTTTCTTGCTTGAGGAAGATCGTCATTACACTATTGGCAACAAACAAAGGCAAAAGCCAGGACTTATAAAAAGGAGACAGGAAGGAAGGAAAACACACAGTCTGGAGAGAGTGAAGGTTTATTCCTGATTAAGCTAATTCGCTGGAGGACATCAGACAGGCCGGTATGGAAAGTCTGGTGTGGAGCAGGCCAGCTGGGTCACCAGGGAAAACGATTTCAGATTTTTATGACTTTTCTGAAAAGCCTTTGTTGGAATTTGGCCATGGGGCATGTGTGGCCAGTCATCCAGTATCTGACCGTGTACTATTAGTATCACTGCTTTAGGTCAGCCTGGTGTGTACTATTTGTTTCTCTCGCCAGAATTTCTCATTTCCCCACTTTGGTCAAAGTGGCTTCCCAAAGAATGGATTCAACGATGAGGATTTCTTTTTCTTTGCTTTGCTTTTTTTTTTTTTTTTTGAGACAATATCAGTTGAATGTCAGCTGGGGATCATGGACATACAACATGTAAGCATTCTGATGTTCAACAGTGGAAGCACATAACAGGTATGAGGATGATCACAAATCCATAAGAAACATCTCACATAAAAACCATGTTTTTATCCGGGTTTTATTCATGCTTTTATACATTTATGTGGTAAGTATGATGATGCCATCTGATTACATAAGAATAGTTTAGAATGTGCACATTGAGTAACTGGAAAATGTTGTTTTTGGTAAATAGTAGCCAGTATCCATCCAAATATATCTGGACACCCTAAGGCCTAACTCAATTTTAACACTGTTACAGGCACATAGAAAAGTGTGGGAGTTCATCTTATGCTTATCTTCTCATAAGAAGAGAACTGAGTGAATGTCCTAATAAAACTTCTACATCTTTCAGATGTTAATAATTCACAACATATCCACTGGTACTAATGAGTAAATGTTACTATCATTTGTGAGTTTAAGTTTAACTATACCTTTGGTATAGTTAACTTTAGACCAGGCATTAAAGTACACATGAAATATATATGTATATATGTATATATGTATACATTAAAGTATACATTATGCTCTTGTTAATTACTCTCTGTAGGTATAGTCTGTCTATAACCATAGGACAAAGAAGTGTTTTTATGTGTTAGTGACCAAAATGGTTTCACATGATCCCCCAAATGATGGCATTTGCACTTTAATATGTTGGCCAGTGTGTGTATGGCTGCCGTTAATTTAGGGTGACCTGATTTTAAAAGAGCATTTGCTTTACTAGAGGAGGGAGTAAAGGGGAGCTGTCTAATGGGTATTAGAGTTTCAGTTGGGCAAGATGAACAAGTTCTGGAGATTGGTTGCACAACAATGTGAATATACTTAACACTACTGAACTGTATACTTTTAGGAATGGTAAAATTTATGTCATGTATTTTTTTACCACAATACCAATAATTACTTTAAGATATTATTACATAATACCTAATGATTATGGAAAAATCAGAAGATATAGACAAGCAAAAACAAAATCCACCCACAATCTTAACAGCTAAGGCTAACATTTCGTCGCATTAAATAAACAAATAAATAAATAAATAAGTAAGTGTGTGTGTGTGTGTGTGTGTGTGTGTGTATCACACTATCTATATATGCTATTTTAGAAATTGACTTTTTGAAATAAAATCTATACTACTTTTAAGTATATTTTATGTTCTATGGTCTTTTTTAAAAGATTGATTGATTTATTCTAGAGCGAGAGAGAGCATGATGAGCAGGAAGGGCAGAGGGAAAGAGAGAAAGTTAGAATCTCAAGGAGACTCCATGCTGAACAGGGAACCCTACAAAGGGCTCAATCCCACGACCCTGAGATCACGACCTGAGCCAAAACCAAAAGTCAGGTGCCTATTCTGACCTCACAAGACTGCACCACCTAGGCACCCCTTAAATTCTATGGTCTTAAAATCCAAAGGAGTAGGATATTTCACATTTCTATAAATTCTAAGACCTTAAAATGGATGTGAACCTGCATGTTTAAGGGTACTTGCCCCTCCAGTGATGCTTCTCTATTTAGGTCATATGTCTTCAAGAGAAAGAATGGGCTCCTCCACTCGTGAAATTGTCCGCCAGCTCTGCTGACATTTTTCAATGTTTCCTTTTATGACCATACATACAGAGGCTTCTGGTACTTGGGAAATGATGAGTCTACCTACCCTTAGGGCGCCTCAATCTTGAGTCATGTGTCTCTCTACTGGGATATTGTAAATAAACATCTGAGTCAGGTTAATGAGTAAACTGTTAAGATGAAAGGTCAGGAGACCTGGTTTTATTAGGAACATCAGAACATCAGAATGGGAGATAACGCATTGCTGCTTACAGTCCAGTTTCTCTGAGGAAAAGAGTAAATAAAAAACAAGAGTCACAGGAGAGTCTTCATTCCACAAGAGCTCCAGGAACCATGCTGGAGAAGTTCTGCAACTCTACATTTTGGGTGAGGAATAATACTTATTTTCACTGTTGACTCTTCTCAGACTCAGAATAGTAGATTAACCTCAGTTGCTACCAATAAGAACTAAAAGAGTTAGATGGGCAGGTGGTCTAAAGCTCAGAATTTTTTGGTTTGGGTTTGTTGTTGTTGTTATTATTTAGGTTTTAGGTTGGGGGGCTTAAGAAAAGATATGTCATAATATCTCCAGAGGATATTCTGTGTGGAAGAGGTAATGGATGTATTCTCTACCATATATTTATTGTATCCCAGACTCTCTTCTCAGACTAGCTAGCCGTAAAATTGTGTTCTCTGAAGAGAAATGGGGAAAAGGCTTCCAATTTCAACAATGTTAGGAGGGAAAGTTGTTGTTGTGGAGTTTGGGGGGTGGGAGGAAGAAGAGAAGACCCAAGGTTGAGTCTTGCTGATGTAGAAATGAATATCCTCTGGAGACAGTTCTAGAGGGACTGGCAGTTAGTGGTATGGAGTAGAAGGTGAGGCCAGGGATACAGATTTGGGCATCATGAGCACTGAGACAATTTTTGAACCATTAGAGGAGAGAATTTCAAGTCAGGGTGAGCAACAGTACCAAATGGCTTAGTGGAATTGAAAATGAAAAGGAACCTAGATTTAGTGATTCTATGTAAGTGTGGTCTGCAAATGTCTAGCATCAGAATCACATGGAGGGTTTGTTAAAATGGTTAAAATATCTTAGGGAATTCTTCTGAATTCTAAAGTCAAGTAACTTTATGGAGTGATAAGAAGAGTGGGAATGAGATAGCAGAGCAGTTGGTTAACTCTTCACATCCTAGAAAAAACCTGGGCCCCAAGGGCCTCCAGGCTGGGACGTGTTTACCACAGGAAGGTAGGGCTTAATGGGGCCAGGATCATACTAGGCCATCTTTGGGGAATTCTCTCTGGGAATATCTGACAGATCATCTTGGTCAGGGTGCCGCAATGTTTGTTTTAAAGAGTCTGTGTGAACAACTATACAAAAGTAACTTAAAAATGTTTATGAGGAGAGAAAAATCTACCCTCAAAAGACTCAAGAAATAACTGGTAATCCCTACCCTCACTTCACAAGACACTTCTATCCATTGCAGAATGTAAAGACTAGTATAGACTTGCTGGGGATGAGCCTTCCTTCTACTGGTGCTCTATAGCTCTTAGGCCCAAGGTCCCCTAGGTTCGAATCACTGTAAGCCCTCTGGCCCAAGGAGGCGAAATGCCATAGTCTGATGAAAGCATCCTGCTGCCTGCATGTCTGAACATCTGTCAGGGAGCATAATTAGTGCTAGAAACAAAAATAAGAAAAAGTTCCTGTATCCCAGGGAACTATTTGAAGAATAGTCTGTCCCTCTTCTTCCCATAACTTGGCAAATGCAGTGGTGAGGTTTACTTAGAGTAGCTCGTGAACGAAAGGTTCATAAAGGTTGCATTGACCCAAAAAGTCACTGTCATTAAATGTTGATTTTGTATCCATGGAGATTAATAGGAAAATGCATCTAGGTAAAGGGTCAGGTTGGCTATGGATATAGAACGGAATTAAAATTGTTTGGGAACAGGGGTGGAAGTGGAGGGTTCCCTCACACAGGTTTTCTGTCTTCAAAAAATGAGTATATTCAACAATCTTTCTGTTTTGGTCCCCCAGAATTCTTCATTCTTGGATAGCCCAGAAGCGGACCTGCCACTTTGTTTTGAGCAAACTGTTCTGGTGTGGATTCCTTTGGGTTTCCTTTGGCTCCTGGCTCCTTGGCAGCTTCTTCATGTGTATAGATCTAAGATCAAGAGATCTCCTATAACCAAACTCTACCTCACTAAGCAGGTATGGGATCTCCACTATTTTCTAATTACTTGGTACAGGGCAGAGACATTTTTTGATGGTTAAAGTGTCTGCTTCCCTCTCTTTAATCAGCTTTCCTAAGACAGGCAGTCACTGGCCCCATGTCATATTTCTTAGTTAAGGTAACTTTAATTTTTGCATAATGATGACTTTTGGGGTACCTAGGTGTTTCAGTTGGTTAAGTGCCTGCCTTCGGTTTGGCTAATGTTCTCAGGGTCCTGGGATCCAGCCCTATGTCGGGCTCCCTGCTCCCTGCCCAGTGCGGAATCTGCTCCTTCCTCTCTCTGCTCTACACCCCCAACTCATGCTCGCTCTTTTTCCCCCTCTCTCTCTCTCAAATGAATACAAAAAATCTTTAAAAATAGGAGAGTAGTAACACTTAAATCTTATTGATAGCAGATTTTTTAAACACCAGTGACAAGTAACCAATCAGTCAAGTATTTATTGTCTTTTTAATATTTGAGAAGCAAATACTGGATGACCCGTCTTGAGACTGTTTGAATAACTCAGGAGACTGTAATTCAGTTGGCACCTACAATGAGGTAAAAATAAAATGCACCATTTTCTCTGTACCATTCAGGCAACCCAACCATCATTCATCTCTCATAACTTGGGTCTGAAATAAGGCTTCCATTTTCCCAAAGTCTTCCATGAGTCCCTGGACACTCACAGTAGAGTGAGGTACGGTGAGTGCTCACAATGACATGCTTGAGTAGGGAAATATGGGAAGGACAGGAGCTGCAGGAGAGGGCCCAAAAGGAACTAGGGGGGGAGCCGGTCGGCCAGCTGCACTGATTAATGCAGAAAGGGTCTTGTGGGAACCAAGACATTCAGTTGAGTTTGAAAATCCACCTCCTAAACGCCACCATCTGCTTTTTTCATTACCTTTTTTGTTGTTATTGGTGGTGGTTTGTTTTTCCCTATCTCTCCTGATCTTTAAACTGGGTTTAATTAAAAAGATTAATTAGATTTGATGTTCTGTGAGTACACATACTAACGACCTCAGGTTACCTGGAATCTAAACAGAAGGAAGGAACTTGGCTAAATGCAGTGGCTGGAATCTAAACAGAAGGAAGGAACTTGGCTAAATGCAGTGGGATTTTCATCGACACTCCAAGGCAGGGGCTGGTGGTGAGCTTTGTTGGACCCTGGACAGGAAAGAATAGTCCCTGAGAGTAGGGGCAGGGTCATTGTCTCCTTTGTTGATCCAAGTGCCAAGCACAGGGCTTAACACTCAGTATGAATTTGTTGAATGTTAATATTAAACATATTCTAGAAGTAGAAGTGGAGTCAAGAATGTGTTAGATTCTGAACATTGAACAACATGCTTTAATACCCTTGCGAATGAGTTAGAGACTTCCGAGAAAAGGCTGGGTAATGAATAAATCAGTATCACAATACTTAATCATAGTACTTAATTAACTATAAGAACTTCTAACTTTAAAAAAAAAAAAAAACAGCTTTAGGGCACCTGGGTGACTCAATGGGTTAAGCCTCTACCTTCAGCTCAGGTAATGATCTCAGGGTCCTAGAATCGAGGCCCGCATCGGGCTCTCTGCTCAGCGGGGAGCCTACTTCCCCCTCCCCCCTGCCTGCCTCTTTGCCTACTTGTGATCTCTCTCTCTCTGTCAAAGAAATAAATAAAATCTTAAAAAAAAACCAGCTTTATTGAGATATAATTCACATACCATGCAATTCACCCATTTATTTTTTAAATTAAATTAAGTTAAATTTAAATTCAATTAATTAACATATAGTGTATTATTAGTTTCAGAGGCAGAGTTCAGGAATTCATCAGTTATATATAACACTTGGTACACATTACATCACATGCTCTCCTGAATGCCCATCACCCAGTTACCCCATCTCCCCACCTCCCTCCCCTCCAGCATCCCTCAATTTGTTTCTTATGGTTTTTCTCCCTCTCTGATTTTGTCTTATTTTATTTCCCCCCCTTCCCCTCTGATTCTCTGTTTTGTTTCTTCAAATCCACATAATGAGTGAAATCATATGATAATTGGCTTTCTCTGATTGACTTATTTCACTTAGCATAATATCCCCTAGTTCCATCCACATTATCACAAATGGTAGGATTTCGTTTTTTGATGGCTGAGAAATATTCCTGTGTGTGTGTGTGTGTGTGTGTGTGTGTGTGTGTGTGACATCTTCTTTATTCATTCATCTATTGGTGGACATCTGAGCTCTTTCCATAGTTTGGCTATTGTGGACATTGCTGCTATAAACATTGGGGTGAAGGTGCCCCTTAGGATCACAGCATTTATATCTTTTTGGTAAATACCTAGTAGTATAATAGGTAGTTCTATTTTTGACTTTTTGAGGAACCTCTATACTGTTTTCCAGAGTGGCTGTACCAGCTTGCATTACACCAGCAGCGTAAGAGGATTCCCCTTTCTCCACATCCTCAAAAACATCTGTTGTCTCCTGACTTGTTAATTTTAGCCATTCTGACTGGTATGACGTGGTATCTCATTGTGGTTTTGATTTGCATTTCCCTGATGCTGAGGGATGTTGAGCATTTTTTTAATTTGTCTGTTGGCCATTTGTATGTCTTCTTTGGAGAAATGTCTGTTCATGTCTTCTGCCCATTTCTTGACTGGATTATTTGTTCTTTGGGTGTTCGGTTTGTTGTTATTTATAGATTTTGGATATTAGCTCTTTATCTGATAAGACATTTGCAAATATCTTCTCCCATTCAGTAGGTTTTCCTTTGGTTTTCTTGAAATTGTTTCCTTTTCTGTAAAAAAGCTTTTCATCTTGTTGAAGTCCCAATAGTTCATTTTTGCTTTAGTTTCCCTTGCCTTTGGAGACTCAATTCACCCATTTAAATATAATTTTTAGCATACTGATATATACAACCATCACCATAATCAGCTTTAGAACAGAAACAAACCTCCTATCTCCCCATCCTCCTTAGTCCTAAGCAACCACTAACCTACTTGCTATCTCTAGTTTCCCTATTTCAAAGATTTCATAAATGGAATCTTATAATACTATATGGCCTTTTATGGTTGGCTTCTTTCACTTAGTGTAAGATTTTCAAGGTTCATCCATATCATAGTATATATCAGTACTTCTTTCCCATTTTATACCTAACTTACATTCTATTATGTGGGTATAATACATTTTGTCTAACTTTTATAAATACAAATCTTTATAGACAAAAAGAAAATAAATGTATTGACTTTTTTTTTCATAGCTAATAATCCATCCACTCATCCTTACTCATAGTCTCAGGAGCCACATTCCTAATTTATACTTTATTTTTTGCCCTCTACCCTGAGAGTAACAAGCACAAATTAGCTGCCTCTTAAAATTTTCAAAATAATTGGTCTCTTCTTTAAAAGTAGAAGTATAACTCTTCACATAGTAAAACTTTACTTCTATGAGAACCTTCTTTTGGGCTCACTCCTCAACTTGATTTTATTTCTCCATTTCCTGCTTTTGGGCTATTTCTCTCTGACTTTCCTGAACTGTCTATACTTGTCTCAACTAAGTCCATTTGCTTGACCAAAGTGAGAGATTCTACAAGTTTGTTTGTTTAAAGATGCATCCTTACAGAAAGGACCTGATGCACAGTAGGTAACTGAATGAACTGAATCACAAAATACATGAATGAATGAATGAATGAGCTCAATCCCAGGGAAACGAACAAGGAATTTGGTTCTAGAGGTTGTGGAAGTGCTGAGGTTAGAGGAAGGAAGATGTGTGGCAAAAATAGACTTGGTGTTGAGCCAGTGAAATGTGGAAATCATCTTTAGTGATTGCAGAATATAACATAGAAGATTGTGAGCCTGTTCTGTTCAGCAGAGTTTCAGAGAGCAGGATCAAGATTAAGTGGGTGGAGGTTATTCCAGGGAAGCCTACTTTGGCTAAGTATATTGAAGGACTTTCTAATAATACTGACTTTCTGAAAATAGAATAGACTGCTGGGGGTCATATTGCCTGAAAATATTGATGCTGAAGTTAGATACTAATCTGCCAGCGAAGTGATAGAAATAGACCCTCTACAATGGATAGAAGATTCAACCAGAGTGACTATCATTCATAAAGCTCTGAGAAAAAGAGGACCTTGCAGAGATGGAGGGATATTAAATATGGCCAAAGCACTCTTCTCTCTTTTTTAATACCAATGAGATTATGTTTCCTTAAGAAGTTTAGTAAATTCCATGTGCACTTGAAGCTCCTCCAATAAATCAGAGATCAAAGACAAGGATTATTTCAGGGCAACCATAATATTTCCCTGATCCTATTTAATAAAAGTGTGTGCATGTTTCTGATTATAAAAGTAATGCATGGTTGAGCGCCTGGGTGGCTCAGTTGGTTAAGTGTCTGCCTTTGGCTCAGATCATGGTTCCAGTGTCCTGGGATCAGGCCCCATATCGGGCTCCCTGCTCCACAGGAAGTTTGCTTCTCCTTCTGCCTCTGGCTCCTGCTCCCCCACTTGTGCGCGCACTCTCTCTTTCTCTCTCTCTCTCTCTCTGTGTCAAATAAATACAGTCTTTAAAAAAAAATAATGCAAGATTATTATAGAAAGTTTGGAAACTCTAGGGAAATAGGAAGCAAATTAAATCCATTGACCATTGTTATCATCCTGATACACTCCTATTAACATTTTGGTATGTTTCCTGCCAGTCTCTTAAAAAAGAAAAAAAAAAAGAGCCAAGAAACACAAAATGAAAAGTTAAAGTCTATTTCTTACCCTTCTATCTCCTAGTACCATTCTCCAGAGACCTTCATTTAAAATTATTTTAATAGTTACCTCTATATCTGTAAATAATGTGTTTATACCTGTATTTCTTGATCTATCACCTTTAAAAAAGATCTATTTCTGCCCTCCATGCAAGACAAGGAATTCAGTTCATTGGCCCTACCCTCACCTTCCTTTTCTTCTTCTCTTTCTCTCTGTCTTTTAATTTTGTATGATTGCTTTCAGTTCTTCTGTTGGTTACCCTTATTCCTAAAGATGATCTGCCATCAATTTTAGACTCGACATCTTGATACCCCTTTGTGTAAAATGAGAGAATTTGTGCCCCCTCCCCCAGTTCTTGGATCTGAAGAAGATCCTCAAATAAAATTTTCAGAGAGAGCAACAGTAAAGTCTCAAAGTCCTTGCTTTCTGCAAATGTCATCTGGATATGGAATGCTAGCTTCAAACACATTTTTTTTTAACTCCAAAGATGTTGTCATATTGCTTCCCAACAACCTGTGCTACTGGGTTATCCTCTGTAGAAGGCTTTATCCTCTTTTTTTTCTTGATGTCTTGAAATTTAATGAGTCTGTTTACATGGGTCTTTTCTCATTCAGTGGGTTTGATGCTTTCAACCTAAAGACTGACGTCTTTCTTATCTCTGAGAAATTTTTATCTATTAGTCTTTTTACTTCCTTTCTTCCAATTTTGAAATTCCATCTCTTCAGAACTTCTTTTAGGTTGGTTTTGGACACTGAATTTATTTTCCTTCTCAACTTCTCTCTTTTTAAAATTTGTTTTTCTCTTTTCACCTATGTTCTGAGATATTCCCTAATTTCTTTTCTTTTAGCCATCCTAAAGAGCCTTTATTTTTGTAATCATGGGTTTGATTTCTAAGAATTATTCTTAATTTCAGAATACACTAAAAAAAATCAATCTATTAATGGATGCAATGTCTTCTCAGATCTCTCCTAAGACATTAATTTTAAAAATAATTTAGAAGTATCTTCTGTTCATTTAATAATTTGTTTGTTTTATCCCAGAATCAGTTGTTCTGTGTAATTATCTTGGCCATCTTCTTTGCTAGTATTGGTTTTTCTCCACCTTCTGATGGTTATTACTGTTCTTTTTGCATTTATAAGCAAAGGACTAAGTTAATGAATATATGTGATGGGAGCAGACCCCTCTGCCAATCTGTAAGACATCTCCCCCCGGGTGGCCTCTCCTTGAGGGGAGGACTGCTTTTGAGCTCTGAGTCCTGGACAAGTGTGTGGAACTATGGCTTCTCCCAAGAGCAGGAGGCCAGGCTGGACTTCTCCACCCTTACTGCATGCCATACGAAAACTAGTTTCCTCTGGGGCACCAAGACACTCACTATCTTCTCATTCCTCCTCAGGAGAGCATTCTGTTTCAGAGAATTACTTCTGTTTTAGCCTGATTGGGGTGGTTGTGGCAAGTAGAGTTTCAGTAGATTTGTGATGATGGGTTGGAAGTGGGAAAAACAAAGAAATGACTGGCCTAACCGTACCAGTTCTGTGCACAGGGCTTCCATTAAGACTCTGATTTCTGTCCTTATTCCCAGTCTTACTCTCAGCTGGTGCTGACTATAAGGAATAGATTTCTGTCAGTGGAAGATCTCACTGGCAAGTCACACCTGTTAGCTGAGGTGATGAGATAGCTGATTTTCTTACATAACAAGAAGACCAGAGGCAGTGCAGCCCCAGGACTTATTACTTTAGAAGCTCAACAAGCAGATAGCTGATTATTTTCGTTTCCTCATCAGCTCAGCATCTCAAGCCAGTTATTAAAGTAGCACATGATGACAAGGTGGCTGCAGTGGCTCCAGGAATCACACCCTCAAGTCAGTGTCCAAAGGCAGATAAAGACAGCAGGTGCTCCTATAGATCCCTTTAAAAATAGCTTTATTGATATATATAGTCTACATACCATAAAACACACCTGTTTAAAGTGTACAATTCAGTGGTTTTTAGTAGACTCACAAAAATGTGTGACCATCACCTCTGTCCAATTCCAGAATAGCTTTATTACTCCAAAAAGAAACTCAGTTCCTATTAGGCAGTAACAACCCATTCCCTTCCCCTCCCCTAAGCCCTAGCAACTACTAATCTACTTTCTGTCTATGGCTTTGTCTTTTCAGAACATTTCATATAATGTAATTATATACTATGTAGCCTTCAGCACCTGACTTACATAACATAGCAAAATGTTTTCAAGTTTTCCTCATCTTATTTATTATTATTATTTTTTAGATTTTTATTTATGAGGGAGAGGGAGCACAAATGGGGGAAGGGGCATAGGGAGAGGGAGAAGCAGACTCCTCACTGAACAGGAAGCCTGATGTAGGGCTGGATCCCAGGACCCTGAGATCATGACATGAGCAGAAGGCAGACACTTGACTGACTGAGACACCAAGATGTCCCTATTTTCAAGTTTTATATATGTAATGGCATGAATCAGTACTTCACTCCTTTTTTTTTTTTTTATAAAATACAGAGAACATGAAATTGACCATTTCATCCAACTTAAAGTGTAAGATGCAGTAGTGCTAAATACATTCACAATGTTCTGCAACCATGACTGCTATCCAGTTCCAGGATTTTCCATCACCCCAAGTGGAAACTTTGTATCCATTAAACCGTCACTTCCCTGTGCCCTCCTCCTCTTATCCCTTGGAAATCTCAAACCTGCTGTCTGTCTCTATGTCTAGACTGGATAGTTCATATATAAATGCAGTAATACAATAGCCTTTTGTGTCTGGCTTCTTTCATTCAGTATTATATATTCAAGGTTCATCTGTGTGGTAGTATATGTCAATATTTCATTTCTTTTTATGGCTAAATAATACAATATTATAGATACATCATGTTTATTTGGGATGGACATGGATTTTCAATTTTCTTAGTATAAGTATTATACTTACATACTTAGTATAAGTATTATATACTTTTATACTTAGTTTAAGTATTAGAGTAAGTATATACTTATGAGTAGAATTGCTAAGTCATATGGTAGCTCTACGTTTGATATTTTGAGGAAATGACAAGCTCTTTTCCAAAGTGGCTGTCTCCTTTAAATTCCTGCAAGCAGCATATGGGGGTTCTAATACTCATTCTCACCAGTACTTGTCATGGTTCATCTTTTCAGTTATAGCGATCCTAGTTGGTGCAAAGAACTTATTATGGTTTTGACTAATGACGTTGAGCATCTTTTTGTATGCTATTTGGCCATTTGTATACCTTCTTAGGAAAAAACCTATTCTTTAAATAAACCCTTTGACTATTTTTTAATTGGGTTACCTGTGGTTCTTTATTTTTATTTAATTTTTTAAAAGATTTTAAAAAATTTATTTATTTGACAGAGATCACAAGTAGGCCTAGAGGCAGGCCGGGGGGATGGGGGAAGCAGGCTCCCTGCCGAGCAGAGAGCCCAATGCGTGGCTCCATCCCAGGACCCTGGAATCATGACTTTTCTGAGCTGAAGGCAGAGGCTTTAACCCACTGAGCTACCCAGGCACCCCACCTGTGGTTTTTTTATTGTTGATTTGTGAAGAGCTCTTTACATATTCTGGATCTATGTATCACTTTGATCAGTGAGAAAAACGTTTCCCAGAGTCCCCAGAAACAAGTTCCCCCCTAGCTGTTCCCTAGTTCTCTTCTGCCAGAATTGTGTTGCCTGCCTATGATCCAGGCAGTTACAGGCCGGGAGAATGGGACCATCATGACTGGTTTTAACTCACTTCATGGGGTTGGAGATGGGTCCAGCTTCCACCTGAGCACATGGCTGAGCTGAATGGAGTAGATATTTTACAAAAAAGGGGAGGGGTTCTATTAGGAAGAAGAGAATAGCTTTGAGTAGGGAACTCTACCATCAGTCACAAGAAACTGGCGGCTGAGGCCAAATAGGATGTGAGAAGGTTGTATTTACAAGGGAACCTGGAGCTTAGCAGCCAACGGTTACCACTCCAGGCTTGAAGGGACGAGGATGGGGGTGAATCTGGGAGGCGAGCTACAAACACAGCAACGACTATGACTATACCAAAAAAAGCATGTTTGCTTTTTGACTTCTAAAACTTTTCTGGTCTAATGACCTTGCCCTTCTCGGTGGTGTGGGGCTGGAGGGGGCGGGGGATGTCCTAGGGAGTGTCCACAATCCTGTTCACAAAGGTAGGGACAAGGGAGTGGGGAAGAGACTGTGCATGAGGTACTGTGGGTTGTTGCTTGGCCATTGATCTGTGCCTTACAGTAGTCCACGGAATGAGGGGGGGGTAACAGGTGAGAGAATCCTAACAGACCACAGATGCATTGGCTTTGGAAAAGGATAAATGAGCCACATGTGCTTCTAATACAGACATTATGTTTGAAACAATTCAGCGTCAGAAGGAATGGTTAGAAATTAGGATGGTGCAGGTGCACAGGCACAGACTAGCATGCACTGAAGGGAGAACTACTGTATCTTTATATTTAATAAATTTATTTTTAAAATTTATTTAATTGACAGAGAGACAGTGAGAGAGGGAACACAAGCAGGGGGAGTGGGAGAGGGAGAAGCAGGCTTCCGACTGAGCAGGGAGCCTGATGCGGGGCAGAACTATTCTATCTTGAGAGAATTGGGCCCCTAAATCTTGAGATCCCTGCGGTAAGGACTCCTCTTTGATTAAGACAAAGACTTTTTATGTGTGTGGTTAAAATAAATCTTTATTTTACAAAATTAAAAACATAAATGATACATACACTCCTCTTAAATACCAGCTTATAGTACTTGACATTTCTGAACCATTTGAAATGGAGTTTTCCATAAGCTTTTATTTATTTTTTCTTGAGGAGGGAGAGGGGCAGAGGGTAAGGGAGAAGGAATCTTAAGCAGGCTCCAGGTCTGTCTCATGACCCTGAGATGATGACCTGAGCCAAAATTAGGAGTCTGAGCCACCCAGGTGTCCCAAGTTTTCCATAAGCTTTTTTAAAATGCAAGACTATTCATCCTCTTCGGTGGGTTACCGGATTCATTTCCACCATTTCACAGGGGTTTTTGTTTTTTCCAAATTGTCCATACTGTAGTCACTCAAAAACAATACAATGTACTGGGGATGACCGAGAAGAAATTCCTGCTAGCCAGAAAGTGGCTGCGGGAATATTCTGCAGCTAAATTAGTGGCGCTAAGGAGCCACTTAGAGCGAAAGGGCCGAGAGAGGGGGTGGCAGCTTGGGAGTTAGGACTGGGGGACACTGAGAGACTGAAAGACCCCGAGGGAGGAGTGCAGGACCTTAGTGTCTGTCCTAGTCCCTATTAACCCAGTACTAGTGTGGCTGCCATGGGGCTGACTTAAGTGAAACTAAGAGAATCTGTCCAAAGGGAAATCAGTTCTTCTTATTTGCAGAAGTTCAGTAGGAATGTTTTCCTGGGAAGCCTGGGTGTCTCAGTTGGTTAAGTCACTGCCTTTGGCTCAGGTCATGATCCCTGTGTCCTGGAATCGAGTCCCTCAGGCTCCTTGCTCAGCAGGGAGCCTGCTTCTCTTGTTGCCTCTGCCTGCCTCTCTGCCTGCTTGTGTTCTCTTTCTCTCTCTCTTTCTCTCTCTGGCAAATAAATAAAATCTAAAAAAAAAAAAAAAGAATGTTTTCCTTATAACACGACACCATTGGAATGATTGGTTGTATTACCAAGGCCTTGACAAGAATGTCCTATTTGAGAGGGACCTACATAGACTCAGATATGACCAGACAGCCTGAAAACACTAACGACGATGGAGCCAATGAATGCCATTGGAGGAGCGGGGCGGGAACCAGCCTGTTACATTCCATATAGGATTCCTGGGAGCCTTGCCAGATAAGTAAGTTCTGGCAAGTTCAGGAGATTTGGGGGAAGAGAGGAAGTAACCCAAATCGATAAGCATCCCCGAGGAGTTAATAGCAAGTATTTGACTTGGCTACCCATGAAAGCTCCAAATAATGGCTCCATGTAGGGTGAGGGGGCTCAACTTACCACCAGGGAATATCTTTACTTGGATTTGTAAGGCTGTTTCTCATTCTTCAAATTCTGATCTACACCCCTTTTCAATAGGAAGAAGCCAGAGTGGTTGTCACCCGTATCTCTCCGGAATGACGAATGATGAAAAGCCAGGGGTGCCACTGGCTCATGGGGGCAGAAACAGCTATTGGGTTATTGCTGGAATAAGATCTGCCATGTCTATTGCCCGGAAAGCCTTTGTCTCACGGGCTTAGCACAGCTGATGTTCCCTCCTGGTGCATCAGGAAATGTCTTCCTGTCATGGGCTACCTCTTGGGCTGAAATTCACAGTTGCTTCATCTGTTGGGTCTGAGGAAAGGACCTCT
The DNA here is from genome assembly GCF_009829155.1 of Mustela erminea. Classification (NCBI taxonomy): domain Eukaryota; kingdom Metazoa; phylum Chordata; class Mammalia; order Carnivora; family Mustelidae; genus Mustela; species Mustela erminea. Next base: position 63,777,942 of record NC_045627.1, read on the forward strand.
TTCCTGGGCCCGGAGAGACCTTGCGTTGCTGTTTGCATTGCTGCTGTGACCCAGGAATGCAAGTCACCTCTTGCAATCTGGCTCTGGGGTCATCGTGAAGAGTGCTGTGCATAGATGGTGTGGGCCATAAAGACCTCGAGGACGGAGTGTAGGAGCGCAGACACTGACTCCGTATCAGGCCTTCCATTTGTTCTCCCCTCTGGCTACTTTAGATAACTAGCAGAGAGCCATTCTGGTGCACAGATAGTACCACTTTAGATAACTATGTTGTAACCTCACCAGCATGACCCTTGCTCTATGAAAGCTGGAGATTAAGATCTGGATGGCTGTGGAAAACAGCTGCATAGTGCCCTCCGTTGTGTGCCCGTCCTCCTCCATGGTTATCCCTGTGGGTAAGTTAACTGAGTAAAACTGCCAATGGTCTAGAGTGGCTTGCAGCAGTTTTGCATTTGAAAGCAGTGGAGGAAACATTACTGACCCTCCTCTGCCTTCTACCAGCTACATAATCGTTCATCACATGAGGATACCATAACTTGCTTTAACTACTCTTGCAGCATTAATTCCTTTCCACCATTGTTCTGGGTTATTTTAGATGTTATAAATAATTCACTGCTAAAACGGAGATTCCAGTTAAGATTCTGTGCACAAGTATTTGTCTGAAATTCATTGTATTTCCTTAGAATAGCTTCCTAGGTAGAATTATTATATCAAGGCATATGAGTGGTTAAGGCTTTTGAAACATGGGAAAATTTTTATAAATTAGGAAGCATTTTGCTGACTTACATTCTCACCTAAGGTGTGTTAGAATTTGTCTCTGCTCCTTTGCCAGCACTGGGTCTAACATATTTTTATTTTATGTGTAAAATGGCATCCTTTTGGTTTACTTTGTGTTTCTTAAAGGACTAATGCAACTAGTGTGTGTGTGTGTGTGTGTGTGTGTGTGTGTGTTTAAGATTTTGTTTATTTTTTTGACAGAGAGAAACAGCGAGAAAGGGAACACAAGCAGGGGGAGTGGGAGAGGTAAAAGCAAGCTTCCCACCAAGCAGGGAGCCTGATGTGGGGCTCAATCCCAGGACCCTAGGATCATGACCTGAGCCGAAGGCAGAGGCTTAACAACTTAGCCAGCCAGGCGCCCACAAATGATGTTTTTTAATTTGTTGAGCATGTTTGTGAATTGTCTGTTCATACCTCTTGCTCATTTTTTAAAACGGGCATTTTACTGTATTTAACTTTTTTCCAAGTATACTTTTTTTATTTAAATTCAATTAACATATAATGTATCATTGGTTTCAGAGGTAGAGGTCAGTGATTCATCAGTCTTATATAACACCCAGTGCTCATTATGTCACTTGCCCTCCTTAATGTCTATCACCCAATTACCCCATCCCTCCACATACCTCTCCTCCAGCAAGCCCGAGTTTGTTTCCTATGATTTAGAGTCTCTTAATCTTTGTCTCCCTCTCTGGTTTTGTCTTGTTTTATTTTTTCCTCTCTTCCCCTATGATCCTCTGTGTTTTTTTGTTTTGTTTTGTTTTTTCTTAAATTCCACATATGAGTGAGATCATATAATTGCCTTTCCCTGACTTATTTCACTTAACATAATATCCTTTAGTTTAATCTATGTCATTGCAAATGGCAAGATTTCATTTTTTGATGGCTGAGTAGTATTCCACTGTATTTAACATTAATCTTTTGAGTAAATGAGGATTACAACTCAAAATTTACAAAAGGTACATGGTATTCTAGTCACTCATTCTTGTCTGAATTAGCAACCACTGACCCTAGTTCCTTGGATATCCTTTCAGAGATAAGCCATGCTTATAAAAATGCCTACTTTTCTTTATACAAATGTTAGTGTCTTGTGTTAATCTCCATGTCTTGAGCCCTCCATTTTAGCACATAAAAATCTGCTTTCTAATGTCCACTCATAGTGCTGTTATTTGGATGTATCATAACTTATGTGCCTTATGTGACAGAAATTTAGGTGGTTTTTAACCTTCTGCCATCATAGGCAATGCTGCAAAAACAAAACAAAACAAAACAAAAAACCCAAAACAAAAAAAAAACTTTGTTCCCCTGTGTGTCTGTAGCATAAGTTCCTAGAAATGAAGTTACTGGGTGAAGAGTATATGGACTCAAAATTTTGAAATAGTGAAAATTATCCTCCATAGAGATTTTTCCTCAGTCTCACCAACTTTTTATCAAACTTTCTGATATTTGCTAAGCAGTTAAATAAGAAGTGGTATATCATTATAATTTGAAATTGCACTAATTATCACATTAAGCATCTGTTCCTGTCTTTAAAAGCCACATTTTTTCTTTAAACTTTCCATCTTATGCCTTTTACACTGGATTGTTGGTTCTTATCTTGAAATGTTTTCTAGGACTGCTTTATAATGTAAGTTGTTCTTTTTGATATGGGTTGCTCAGTATATCTCTAATCAATGTGTAAGAATTTAAGTGCAAGCCTGTGGCAAGACCTGCTCTTTTTCCTTGGCCTGGGTAGCTGGTTAGTATTCTCTTCGCCTATTCTCCTCAAATCCTCCTTGACTAGGTTCTCTAGCTCCACCTTGCTCATTTTTAAAAAAGATTTTTTACTTATTTATTTGACAGAGAGGGATCACAAGTAGGCAGAGAGGCAAGCAGAGAGAGAGAGAGAGAGAGAGAGGGGAAGCAGGCTCCCTGCTGAGCAGAGAGCCCCATGGGGGCTCAATTCCAAGACCCTGAGATCATGACCTGAGCCGAAGGCAGAAGCTTAACCCGCTGAACCACCCAGGTGTCCCTCCACCTTGCTCATTTTTATACCCAATTTACCTAAAGGCAAACATATCTTACCACGTCAAAAGCTGTTATTTTTTTTTCCAGAAAAAAGCCTGTCTCATGTGAGAAAGCACAATATAGTGTATTATGTACTTGAGAAATGCATTCCCTTCATTAACGTGTCTTTGACTTTATGCCTTGCTAAATAACCACACAGGTCCTACTATCCTACTATAGATGCATTCATGTCCCCCGTTGGTTGGTTTTCATTTTAAGCAGCTCAGTACTTCTGCCTGAACCAGTTGGGATGAATGATACATGGGAGTGAATAGGGACAGATGGGTGGGAGTTGAAGGGATGAGGGTAGGGGAGATGGTCCGAAAGACCCTCATTTTGAGGGCTAAGATTCTGGTAGACCTCCTCTGCGGATGTAGTAATTTTTCGTCCTGATGGGCGGGGGTGATTCTTTAGAATAATATGATGTACAGCATGTCTTATGAGCTCATAGGACAAATATTGATTGGCTTGGATTCCTCCTAGGGGGACATAGTCAAAACTGTTTGCAACATTAACTTCAAATCTTGTCTGGGGAAGAGGCTGGGAATAAAAACCAAGGAAAGGGAATAGGACCAAGGAAACTGGAAATCCCAATTAGGGCAAGGGGGCTCCCTTTTTAAATCTATTTTTTTAGTTACCTATTGTTGTATAAAAAATTATTCCAAAACTTAGCAATTTTTTAAAAAGCACATTTTTTCTCACATTTTCTATGGATCAGAAATTTGGGAGCCGCTTACCTGGGTTCTGCTCCAGGGTCTCTCACGACATTGCAACTGATATGCTAACTGATACCCTAGAGACTAAGGTCATCTGAAGTTTTGACCGGGGCTGGAGCAACTAAGTCTAAGATGACTCACTCATGTGGCTGTTGACAAGAGGCCTCCATTATTTACCAAGTGGATCTCTCCATAAAGCTACTTGAGTGTCCTCCCGATGGCACTAGGAGCTTTCCCTGAAGTGAAGTGGGTGATCTGAGAAAGAGGAGGAAGCCATATTGTTTTTTATGAGCTTCTACCATATTCTGTTCTTTAGAATTGAATCATGAAGTTAAGTTCACATTCAAGGGAACAGGTACCAAGATCTCCTTTTTGAAGGGAAGAATATCAAAGAACTTGTGAACATAGTTTAAAACCATCACACTCAGCATTCCTCAAAAACCTATCCTGGCCTACATTAAACTTCATTCCATTGCTTGAACTACAGTCCATTGCTTTAGTTTAAAACCATCACACTCAGCATTCCTCAAAAACCTATCCTGGCCTACATTAAACTTCATTCCATTGCTTGAACTACAGTCCATTGCTTGGTATTCATTGATGCCAGAAGTATTTCTTGTATTCTCTGAATCTGTGCATACCATCTTTATTATCTGTTATCAGGAACCATTCTATTCTAAAGCATGATATCCTCTTAACAGTGGTCTTTTTCCTTCTCAGGTGCTTGTTGGCTTTCTTCTTATTCTAGCAGCCATAGAGCTGGCCCTTGTACTCACAGAAGACTCTGGACAAGCCACAGTCCCTGCCATTAGATACACCAATCCAAGCCTTTACCTGGGTACATGGGTAAGTCCTACCTCCATTCCTGCCCTGTTTATCTTCTTCTTATTCATAGCTATCTAGTTGAAATGTACTCTTTTGGAATAAAATTAAGTCCAATTTCATTTATCTTTTTTGAGGGGCCTATGATGAGGCAAAATGTGGTTATAATGGAATGAATCAAATTTTAGTTTTGTATATTCTTTTTAATACTAACTTTTGGATCCTTCTCCCTAGCATAAATACTAGCTTTAATGCCTAAGATATGTATCTTATGCCCTCCTATCCTTCCATCTAATGATTATACATGGGTGGGTGCCAGGCTGGCCGAGGCAGAGACCCACACTCTGGTGGGCCCAGAAGGTCAGCACCATGACCACTTCTGGAATGGCTTCACCCTGGTCTACTTCCCCCACTTCATCACCTACAAGCACTGTCACCTGAGTACAATGCCTTCTGGACATGTGCACAGGCCAGGGTCACCTACCTGTTTATGCAGCTGTCCAAGATGCTCTTCCTGGCCATGGTTTTTTTCCTTCTAAGGCCATGTTTTTTTCCCACCTGGGAAGGTAGCATCTGTGACTTCATTAGGATGTCATGAAGGTCATCGTGAATGTGGCAGACCAGATACATCTAAACTTTGTCATGTCCTGGAATGTATGCAAGGGGGAGTACAGGATCATGGTTGCTGCCTTGGGCTGGGCTATGGCCACGGTCATTATGTCCCGCTCCTTCTCATCTGAGTTGGAGCCCAGGGCATTGAGTTTGACTGGAAGTACATCCAGAAGAGCATGGACTCCAATATCAGGCTGGTCCATTACATCGTCTCATTTGCCCAGGTCTAGATGATAACACACTACAACCCATACTGCACTTTTCAGCCAGCAGTGCTCCTACTGTTGTTCCTTAGTCTATGAGGCCTTTGTCATGGAGACCTTCATCCACCTCTGTTCCCTGGGCAGCTGGACAGCACTCTGTGGCCCTGTATGTCACCGTTGTCAACATGCACTCCTAGGCTTGGTGTCCTTTCCCTGGCCTCCAGGCTTCAGTGAAATAAACAGTATTTGGAAAGTAAAAATAAATATATATATATACACACGTGAAAGCCAAGTTTCTTGATATTAAAAGACTTTTCTAAATGCTGGAACTATTATTCTTAAATTGACTAATGACTCATCAGTGGATCATGGAGTCTAGAGTTGTTTGTATAAACTTGATAACAGAAACTGCTTTCTCTCCTGCGGGCTTGGTTTTGGGAGAGGCCTGCATAATGTTTTAAAAACAACTAAATTAGTTGCTATGCCTTTTCTTTTTTTTTTTTTTTTTTGAAGAATTTTTTATTTATTTGATAGAGAGAAATCACAAGTAGGCAGAGAGGCAGGCAAAGAGAGATAGGAAAGCAGGCTCCCTGCTGAGCAGAAAGCCTGATGCAGTCCTCAATCCCAGGACCCTGAGACCATGGCCTGAGCTGAAGGCTGAGGCTTAACCCACTGAGCTACCCAGGCACCCTCTTTTCTTTTCTTTTTTTTTTTTTTAAGATTTAAAATTTTATTTTTTTTTTATTATTTATTTATTTTCAGCATAACAGTATTCATTGTTTTTTGTACCACACCCAGTGCTCCATGCAATCTGTGCCCTAATACCCTCTCTAATTCCCCCAACCTCCCATCCCCCACCACTTCTAAATTATTTTTATTAACATATATTATTTGCCCAAGGGGTGCAGGTCTGTGAATCATCAGGCTTACACAGTTCACAGCACTCACCATATCACATACCCTCCCCAATGTCCATAACACAACTACCCTCTCCATACCCACCCCAGCAACCCTCAGTTTGTTTTGTGAGATTAAGAGTCTCTTATGTGTTGTCTCCCTCCCAATACATCTTGTTTCATTTTTTCTTCCCTACCTCCAAGCCCCCCACTCTGCCTCTCAAATTCCTCTTATAAGAGAGATCATATAATTATCTTTCTCTGACTGACTTATTTCGCTCAGCATAATACCCTCCGCATCATTGCAAATGGCAAGATTTCATTTCTTTTGATGGCTGCATAGCATTCCATTGTTTTATATATAAAACAAGGGAATATATATATATATATATATATATATATATATATATATATATTATCACATCTTCTTTATCCTTTCATCTGTTGACACACATCTAGGTTCTTTCCATAGTTTGGCTATTGTGGACATTGCTGCTATAAACATTTGAGTGCACGTGCCCTTTTGGATCACTACATTTGTATCTTTAGGGTAAATACACAGTAGTGCAATTGCTGGGTCATAGGGTAGCTCTGTTTTCAAGTTTTTGAGGAACCTCCATGCTGTTTTCCAGAGTGGTCGCACCAGCTTGCATTCCCACCAACAGTGTAGGACGGTTCCCCTTTCTCCACATCCTTGCCAACATCTGTCGTTTCCTGACCTGTTAATTTTAGCCATTCTGACTGGTGTGAGGTGGTATCTCATTGTGGTTTTGATTTGTATTTCCCTGATGCTGAGTGATGTGGAGCACTTTTTCATGTGTCTGTTGGCCATCTGCATGTCTTCTTTGCAGGAATGTCTGTTCATGTCCTCTGCCCATCTCTTGATTGGGTTATTTGTTCTTTGGGTGTTGGGTTTGTTAAGTTATTTATGGATTTTGGATACTAGCCCTTTATCTGTTAAGACATTTGCAAATATCTTCTTCCATTCTGTAGGTTGTCTTTTGGTTTTGTTGACTATTTCCTTTGCTGTGCAAAAGCTTTTTATCTTGATGAAGTCCCAGTAGTTCATTTTTGCTCTTGCTTCCCTTGCCTTTGGCGATGTTTCTAGGAAGAAGTGGCTGCGGCTAAGGTCGAAGAGGTTGTTGCTTGTGTTCTCCTCAAGGATATTGGTGGATTCCTGTCTCACATTGAGATCTTTCATCCTTTTGAGTCTATTTTAGAGTGTGGTCTAAGGAAATGGTCCAGTTTCATTCTTCTGCATGTGGCTGTCCGATTTTCCCAACACCATTTGTTGAAGAGACTGTCTTTTTTCCAATGGACATTCTTTTCCTGCTTTGTCAAAGATGAGTTGACCGTAGAGTTGAGGGTCCATTTCTGGACTCTCTATTCTGTTCCTTTGATCTATGTGTCTGTTTTTGTGTCAGTACCATACTGTCTTGATGATGACAGCTTTGTAATAGAGCTTGAAGTCAGGAATTGTGGTGCCACCAACTTTGGCTTTCTTTTTCAACATTCCTCTTTTCTGGTTCCATATAAATTTTAGGATTAATTGTTCCATTTCTTTCAAAAAATGGATGGTGTTTTGATGGGGATTGCACTAAAAGTGTACATTGCTTTAGGTAGCATAGACATTTTCACAATATTTGTTCTTCCAATCCATGAGCATGGAACACTTTTCCATTTTTTTGTGTCTTCCTCAATTTCTTTCATGAGTACTTTATAGTTTTCTGAGTACAGATTCTTTGCCTCTTTAGTTAGTTTTATTTCTAGGTGTCTTGTGGTTTTGGGTGCAATTGTAAATGAGATGGACTCCTTAATTTCTCTTTCTTCTGTCTTGCTGTTAGTGTATAGAAATGCCACTAATTTCTGTGCATTGATTTTATATCCTAACACTTCACTGAATTCCTGGAGCCTTTGGGTTTTCCACAAAGTATCATATCATCTTCAAAGAAAGAGAGTTTGACGACTTCTTTGCTGATTCGGATGCCTTTTCTTTCTGTTGTCTGATTGCTGAGGCTAGCAGTGGTGATAGTGGACATCCCTGCTGTGTTCCTGACCTTAGGGGAAAAGCTCTGTTTTTCCTCATTGAGAATGATATTTGCTGTGGTTTTCTCATAGATGGCTTTGATGATATTGAGGTATGTACCCTCTATCCCTACATTTTGAAGAGTTTTGATCAAGAAAGGATGCTGTACTTTGTCAAATGCTTTTTCAGCATCTAATGAGTATCATATGGTTCTTGTTCTTTCTTTTATTAATGTATTGTATCACATTGATTGATTTCTGGATGTTGTACCAACCTTGCAGCCCTGGAATAAATCCCACTTGGTTGTGGTGAATAATCCTTTTAATGTACTGTTGGATCCTATTGGCTAGTATTTTGGTGAGAATTTTCTCATCTGTGTTCATCAAGGATATTGGCCTGTAATTCTTTTTGATGGTGTCTGTCTGGTTTTGGGATCAAGGTAATGCTGGCCTCATAGAGTTTGGAAGTTTTCCTTACATTTCTATTTTTTGGAATCATTTCAGGAGAATAGGTATTAATTCTTTAAATGTTTGGTAGAATTCCCCTGGGAAGCTGTCTGGCCCTGGGCTCTTGTTTCTTGGGAGATTTTTTTTGACGACTGCTTCAATCTCCCTACTGGTTATGGGTCTGTTATGGTTTTCTATTTCTTCCTGGTTCAATTTGGTTCAAATTTGGTCTCTAGGAATGCATCCATTTCTTCCAGATTGTCAAATTTACTGGTGTATAGTTGCTCATAATATGTTCTTATAATTGTTTGTATTTCTTTGGTGTTGGTTGTGATCGCTCCTCTTTCATTCATAATTTTATTTACTTGAGTCTTTTCCCTTTTCTTTTTGATAAGTATGGCCAGGGGTTTATCAATCTTATTAATTCTTTCCAAGAACCAGCTCCTAGTTTCATTGACTTGTTCTACTGTTCTTTTGGTTTCTATTTCATTGCTTTTGCTCTGATCTTTATTATTTCTCTTCTCCTGCTGTGTTTAGGCTTTCTTTGCTGTTCTTTCCCCAGCTCCTTTATGTGGAGGCTTAGATTGAGTATTGGAGACCTTCCTTGTTTCTTGAGAAAGTCTTGTATTGCTACATATTTTCCTCTCAGGACTGCCTTTGTTGTGTCCCATAGATTTTGAAGAGTTGGGTTTTCATTATCATTTGTTTCCATGAATTTTTTTTAATTCTTCTTTAATTTCCCGGTTGACCCATTCAATCTTTAGTAGGATACTCTTTAGCCTCCATGTATTTGAGTTCTTTCCAACTTTCCTCTTACGATTGAGTTCTAGCTTCAGAACATTGTGGTCTGAAAATATGCAGGGAATGATCCCAATCTTTTGGTACCAGTTGAGACCTGATTTGTGACCCAGGATGTGATCTATTCTGGAGAATGTTCCATGTGCAGTAGAGAAGAATGTGTATCCTGTTGATTTGGGATGATATGTTCTGAATATATCTGTGATGTCCATCTGGTCCAGTGTGTCCTTTAAAGCCTTTATTTCCTTGTTGATCTTTTGCTTGAATGATCTGTCCATTTCAGTGAGGGGTGTAAAGTACCCTACTATTACTGTATTATTGTCAACGTGTTTCTTTGATTTTTTTTATCAATTGGTTTATATAATTGGCTGCTCCCATGTTAGGGGCATAGATATTTAAAATTGTTAGATCATTTTGTTGTACAGACCCTTTGAGTATGATATAGTGTCCTTCCTTATCTCTTATTATAGTCTTTGGCTTAAAATCTAATTGATCTGATATAAGGATTGCCACCCCAGCTTTCTTTTGATGTCCATTGACATGATAAATTGTTTTCCACCCCCTCACTTTAAATCTGGAGGTGTCTTTGGGTCTAAAATGAGTTTCTTGTAGATAGCATATGGGTGGTCTTTTTTTTTTTTAAACCCATTCTGATATATATTTATATATGACTGGTGAATAGAACAGAGCCACCCACTTGATTTTGGATGTATTCTGGTCTCTTAGAAGAAACTACCTCCCAAAATTTTAAAGAAAGAAAAACATATATATGTACACAAATATAAGAGTAAACATGATGAAGGCAAGGAATATGACTGTATAGATGAAAATTTAAATAGATTTCTAAAAAAGGAATTGCTGGTTGGAAAAAAAAAAGAGAATGTGCTCAGGGTAGAGACTAGAACAAAGCCATGTGCTAGATTTAGGGTATATTTTGATCTATTAGAAGAAATCATATCCCCAAATTTTAAAGAATAAAAACTATATGTATATAAAAAATAAGGCTAAATACAATGAAGGGGTAAAATATGACTATAACAATGAAGGTTTAAAAAGATTTTTTAAAGAAGGTATTGTTAAGATAGACTAGTTAAAAAATGTTAAAAGAAGAAAGAGGAAAAGTCAAAAAAACAGAATAAGAAAAAAATTAATATAATTTAACTTTGCAAAACTAAAGGATCATGGGGGAAAAGCCATGAATTCTATGTGTTGGTTTCCCCTAGCTCTGGAGTTCCACTCTTCTCGTTGATCATTGAGCTTGGTCTTGGCTGGATATTCTTACTGATCATCTGGGGGGGAGGGACCTGTTGCCGTGATTCTCAAATGTCTTTGCCCAAGGTAGAATTGTACCACCCTTGCCAGGGCCAGGCTGAGTAATCTGCTCAGGTTCACTCTTGGGAGCTTTTGTTCCCTGAAGGCTTTCCTTAGTGCTCTAGAGGACAGGAATGAAAATAGCGGCCTCCCGGTCTCTGGCCTGGAGGAGCCATGAGCTCAGGGCCCCACTCCTCAGTGTGCCCTCAGAGAAAAGGGGTCAATCACTCCTGTCTCCCTGGTCTCTGGCCATGCTCTGAGTTCTCCCGGCCTATGACTGAGGATTTCTGTCCCTGGTGCATGGCCCCATTTGGAGTTGCCAAACCTGCTAACTCCTGCAGTGCACTCCTGGCTGCTTCTCTCAGAAGGAAGGTGGGGATCTCTCTGGATCTGCCACTTGTGGGGTTCCTGCTCAAAGAGCAGTGGCCCTACTGTGCCATGGACCATAGTTTAAGGTAACTGCGAGCTGAGAGCTCACTCCTTGTCTCCGTCTCTGTAGCTGGCTTCCCTGCTCTGATACCTGTGAGCTCTGCCACACTCAGATACCCCCAGTCTTTCTGTGACCCCGCAGGACCTGAGACCACACTGTCCACCCCCGCTTAGCCTCTGGATGACGTCCTTCAATGGAACAGACTTCTGAAAGTTCTGATTTTGTGCTCCATTGCTCCGCTGCTTGCTGAGAGCCGGCCCCTCCCCATAGGTCTATCTTCCCATCACTTCGGATTCACTTCTCCACACGTCCTACCTTTCAGAAAGTGGTCGATTTTCTGTTCCTAGAATTGCTTATCTCCTATTGAGTTTGTAGGTGTTTGGAATGGTTTGATAACTATCTAGCTGAACTCCTGTGACCTGATGTCATTTCAGTCTGCTACACCTCCACCATCTTGCTACTAAGTTGCTATGCTTTTCAACAGAAAAGATGCCACATAACTGTTTGGATTTCTAAACCTCCTTGAAAAATCAGAATGCCTGGTATCTATGGGCCTGTATCCCCATAGGACAATGATCAGCCTTTGCGTGTGCATCTCTTTCCAACACTGTGCTTAGTGACAGCTTGTTGGGGCCTGAAATCCACCACAGTGGTATTATCTATACCACAGAAATTAACAGATGATACTAATCATGGCTTTGTTTTCGGAACGCTAGTTTACAAGCTCCGCACTGAGTCTAGGAAACCGACATTTAATTATATTTAAGTGAGATGTTACAAGGCAAGGTTTTTTTTTTTTTGCCTGGTTTGATATTATTAGAAAATCCCATAGACAGCTTATACCTGTCCTACAGAAACTCCCTCCCAAGTGGACTACTGCAGCACCTGAGATTCACTTCCTTGGGTCTTGGAAAGATTTTTGGCTCCCCAACCAGCTCCATTATATGCAGAAGGTGACCCTCTGTGTTTGTGGCTAACTCCCCACCCAATTGCGGTGGGGATATGGGGTGAGGAAGGGGGTCCCAGGGAGAGCATGGACACCCTAAAAGAGGAGGTTGGATTATATCAGGGAGGAAGTCTATAACTTGGCATTTGTGTGTTTTCTGCTTGGCCTGATTAGTTCTAACCGTCTCCTCCATTAACCCACCATTCTTTCCCTGTCTCTGGCATCTTTCTTTCCTCTCATCCTTGGTGACCGTATTTTTCAGAACTTGATGTGAATTTCTCTTTAGCTCCTGGTTTTGCTGATCCAACACAGCAGGCGATGGTGCATACAGAAGGATTCTTGGTTCCTCTCCCTATTCTGGATTCTCTCAGTACTCTGTGGTGTTTTCCAATTTCAGACTCTGATCCGGACACTCTTAAAGGTAAGGAGGAAAGAGAGGGTTACTTGAGGAGGTAGTGTGGTGAGCAACTTCTAAGTCAGAGTGAATGGCATACGGTCAGTTGGACTCTGGGATATAAGTATGTTTAGGAGATTTGATGATAGGCTTTAAGCACAAGCATTGACCTATGTGGGCCATTTAGACTTAATCTGGGAAAAGGCTCATTTTCTCTGTTTTTTTGTTTTGTTTTGTTTTGGTTTTTTGTTTTTTCCTCTTCCCCCATAGGGCAGCAATTTTAACCTGGCCTATTCCTGCCTGTTCTTCATCTGCTATGCACTACAGATCCTGATCCTGATCCTTTCAGCATTTTCAGAAAAAGATGCCTCCTCAAATGTGAGACTCTAAATATGCCAATCTCATGTATTATTTCATTAGATGGTATTTTGACACGTGTAACTTCGAGATGCCCTAGGCCTTTTTGGGGTGGGGGGAGTGGTCCCTCGAGCCCAGAATATAGCTGTGTGGATCATTAATGGCTTAAGGAGACCAAAAGTGGCTAGTGTATGGAAATACTCTTTTATGAGTCTGGAAATACTTTTATATTGACCCACCAATCTTTAGCATGGATAATGCATTCATCTATCTATGCCAGAAAATCTGATTTTTACTGATAAGACTTTAGGGTCTCCAGATACACCTATGTTGTCCAGTCTACTTCAGTCTTAAGTCTGCTTTATCGCATAACATTATATCTAGAAAAATCACTTTCCGATTTTAGAGTCCCACAAAGTCCCTATTTCAGGTTGATTTACTTTTTGATTTTTTTTTTTTTTTTGTCTTGCAGAATCCATCATTCACAGCCTCATTTCTGAGTAGCATTACGTTTAGTTGGTATGACAGGTAGGAAATGCCTGGGGTGTGGGTTGTCTGTATCCCTACCCCCTCATTCTTCTGAAAGTGGTGGAAATCTTAATTTTAAAAATGCTTCCTGAGGCCTCCATGTCTCCTCTCCTTGGAGTCCGAGAATGTTAATTTAACAGATCTATTTATTTCAGACTGGGATTTATTTCAGACAGATTTCAGGAGAGGATGGCGAGGGCTTTGCTCTTGGTGGCCTGGAGGTTCACAGAGAAAAGGAAGGATGTTAGGAAAGGCGGAAGGATAAGAAGGGGGCAGGCGATGTGACCCCATTTGAAGGGTAAGGGATGAACTAGCTGGCCTGGGCTACCAAGGGATCTGCAGCAAACACTCCTGGCCTTTGTAGTTCCATGGACCACTTGGCAACTGGTACTGCCTATGAATCCATCCTCAGATCATGTTTTCTGTACATAAAGAAAAAGGGTAGCAAAGGAAACCAAATATATTGAAATATATTCACTTAAATATTTTTTAAAAATTTGTAATGTAACACAAGTGCTCCTTTACAAATGTGTTAAATAACAAGATCTAGTGATGATCTAGCGATAGGTCATTAACAATGACCACAACCTCGAAGGAGCAATGAGTGTACCTGTGCCACGAAAACACGGCGATGTCTCTTGGTGTCCAAGGAATGGGTACTCCTGTTTACAACTGTTTGTTTGCTTCCGTTCATGTTATAAGGAAAGGCTAGGTTTCAGTTAGAGGCTAGTGAGAATAAAGATGTAATTTATTTTGTATCCGTGTTCTCAAACACCAGGTTGGTGGGCCTGATCAAGAGAGAGAGCAGAGAGGAGGCCTCCAGGGCTGCTCAGTTCCTTAAGGGCATTGAAGGCCCCTCAGGGAGATGCCCCAGGGGCAGAGCGGCAGCCAGTGTTCAAGGAGGAAGGAGCAGGTGGACGTGATGCTCTTTTGGTTTTTCATTCAGTGGCATTGCTCCTCGTGGCCTCCTCCTCGTCTTAGTCTACGTTCCAACACCTCTGCCATCCGTTTTCTGCCTTCCCCATGCCTCTGTCAGGTTTAAAGAGCTGGGAGATGGAGCAGTGGCCCCCTCCCTTCCTCCCTCCCTCCATCTCGGAACTGGGGGTCGGGGGGCAGCTTTTGTCAGAAGCAGCAGGGGCATTGCCATTGACCCAGCATGTAGGGTCTCAGCCTGTGGATCGCTCTGGTTCCAGCATCATTTTGAAAGGCTACAAGCAACCTCTGACACTTGAAGATATCTGGGATGTCAATGAAAAGATGAAAACCAAGACACTGGTCAGCACGTTTGAAAAACACATGGTAGGAGAGCTGCAGAAGGCCAGGAAGGAACTCCAGAGACGGCAGCGGAGGAAGTCCCAGGGGAACACTGGAGACAGGCTGCATGGACTGAACAAGAATCAGAGTCAAAGCCAAGATATCCTTGTCCTGGTAACTTTACCATGAGTGTCTATGTGAATATGCTCTCGGTTTCAGGCAGGAAGATATCAGTATCCTAGTGATTCTGTCCTATTTTGATAGCGCTGTATATATTGCAGTGCATTTATGGTATTTGTGTTTATAACACTAATAATAGTGTTTATAATACTAATAATACCTTAGTGATGGATACGTTTGGGTAGGATGTGCTATTCTCTCTCCTTTAGGGTATATTTGAAATTTTCTATAGTACATCTTTAATAATAGAAAAATAAGGGGTGCCTGGATGGCTCAGTCCATTCAGTGCCTGCCTTTGGCTCGGGTCATGATCCCAGGGTCCTGAGATCAAGCCCTGTATTGGGCTCTTTGCTCAGCGGGGAGCCTGCTTCTCCCTCTGCCTCTGCCTGCCTCTCTGTCTGCCACCCCACTTTCTTCCTTTGTCAAATGAACAAATAATCTTTTAAAAAACAGAAAAATAATACCTTGGCATTACCAGAATTCATACTTTGGTGGGCATTAGCATAGCAGCTACTCTTCATATTTATTCACTCAAAAGTATTAAGTACTGAGTGTCTGACTATTCTGGGCACTGAGTACAAGGAATAGCCTGAAAGCATCCTCTTTCGAGAGCCAGAAAATAAATAATAAAAGATCACATGTAATTCTTTGAAAGTGATACATGCTATTAAGAATGTATAAATCCTGTTAAAGTCTTTGAAATAGAATGCCTTTAGGGTTGTAGGAGAGACCTCTCAGGGGAGGTGTCCCTTGAATGGAGACCCAAAGTCTTAGAAGTGGATTTCTACCTGAGGAACCATCAGAAGGAAGGGTAATCCCGTCCAAGGGAGCAGAAGTGTGAGGCCAAGGGGGACACATTTAGTTTGTCTGGAGAACTGCAAGAAGGTTCTGAGGCAGGGAGAGAGGGGCTGAGTAAGAGATGAGCTCAGAGCAGTGATGAGCTCAGAGCAGTGGACAGGGACTGTGCCATGTAGACTCTTGAGGGCCATGGTAAGGAGTCCAGGTTTTCTTTTACAAAGGGTGGAGAGCCAGTGGAAGGTTTTGAACAGAAGAGTAATGGGATCCGATTTGTACTTTAGAAAGTGCATTTGGGCTGCCGCTGGGAAGATGGATGGTTGGGGTAAGAGTAGAAGCTGGGAGGCAGGCTGGGGCCGTTGCCCAGGCAAGAGAGACTGATCAGATGGGATCTCAGTGACCCAGTTACAGGAGGACGTCACTGGTAGGAAAAACCTGGAAACTTGGGCTGCGAGGCTGTATTTGGGGCCTCATGGGACCACGGAGAATATAACAAAGAGGTCAGATCACAGGAAGAGAAAGAGCTGGCAAGTGAGCGGCAGTGGCCTGTGGAGTAGATTCCTGGATGGGACAGTGAAGTTGTGCCCTCACAAAGCACCACGAACTGCATGGCTTCACACCAATGTACGGTTCACAGGCAGGTTCACAGGCAGGAATCCAGAAGCCCAGTTGGAGGCAAAGTATCAGCAGGGCCATGCACCTTCCAAAACCCAGAGGGGAGAAACTTTCCTTGCTTCTTTTACCTTCTAGTCTGGCTGTTCTTTGGCTTGTGGAGGTGTCGCTCCCATCTCTGCCTCTTGTTATCACCTGGCCATCTTCTCTCCGGCTCGGAGTCTCTTCTCTTTTAAAGACACCAGTCCTGTTGAACTAGGGCCCTGTTGAGCACCTCCTCTTGATTACATCGGCAAAGGTCCTATTTCCAAATAAAGACCCATTCTGAGGTACTAGGATTCAGGGTTTCCACATTTTTTGAGGGAGGACATAATTCAACCCATAACATCCCACAACAACCACCAGCGAAAACAAACAAAAAGTCTCTGAGTATCAAAACTACGCATTGGGTTCGTGCCCTTCACTCTCCGGGGTTACCCAGAACACCCCCCCCCCACCCCACTTAGGGTCTATTTTTTGTTTTTTATGGATTCTCCCCCCGGCTTCGTAGTGTGGTTTTTCTCACCCACACTAGATTAGGTGTATCAGGATAGGGGAGAGGGAACCCGTGACGGTCGCTGAAGGGGTGGATGGTGACCAGGCAGAAAACCAAAATCCGTAAAAAAACAGCAACAGGACTCTGGGCCTTAACACTCGGAAACTGAGCAGTGCAGGGCAAAGTTTTATACTTCACGGCTCTGTAACCTCTGTTGGTGTTTGGTTTTTTGTTTTGTTTTTTTTTTTTAACCTAGGAAGAAGTTAAAAAGAAAAAAAAGACGTCTGGGACAACAGAAAACTTTCCCAAGTCCTGGTTGGTCAAGGCTCTCTTCAAAACTTTATACGGCATACTCTTGAAATCATTCTTCCTGAAGCTGGTGCACGACCTCCTCATGTTTCTGAACCCTCAGCTGCTGAAGTGAGTCCTTCCTTGAGGGAAGTCCCCTCTGCCCCTCTCCTCTGTGCTGGCCCCTTGGAGATGCAGGCAGGAGCTTATTATTAAACCCCCGCTATTTCAAATGCTGATGAGATTCTTCTACTTGATTGTGTTGTGTTCATGAAAAGCACAAGGCCATTTTCAAGATCCAAAATGCTAGGTCCTTTAGCTTCCCTCTTTTCTATAGCCCTTCCCTCCTAAGAAGCCAGATCCTTGTTAGTAGCTCTTGTTAAACAGAACTGATAGGGGAAGATCCGTGCCCAAGAGGCAGGCAACAGGGTACAGGACAGCCTTGGACCTGATCTCTGGAGCCCCCGCCCTAGAGCCACAGGCTTCTGTGGGAGGTTCAGCGTGATCAGGACAAGACTTTGCAGCGGGCGGGAATCTATGGGATGAATTCTCCTATAGGGGGAGTTCGAGCTCGCATTGGATACAATTACTTCCTGGGCTTGCTTTGTCCAAGAACAAATCCATGTCTCCCACGCAACCTCTTCTATCAGGGGGTGGGGGAAGGCCAGGCCAAAGCCTTGCAGCAGCAGGTGTAAGCATTTCTTTCATCATCCCTGCTCACAGCCACCAGCCATCCCCTTGGACCTCTTGCTGCTGCGAGGAAAAGCAAGAGCCCCAGCACAACTGTGGAGTTCTGGTCTTCCACCGGCTTTGGACCATTCTGGTCACTTTGTTAACCACAGGGCAAGAGTAGGGTAGTTGGCCGTGCGTGAGGAGGGGGGAGAGTCCCTGGAGGCCTGACCGGACATCACTGACTTCGCTTTGTTTCGGCAGGTTGCTGATCTCCTTTGCAAATACCCGAGACATGTATGCGTGGACCGGGTATCTCTATTCAGTCCTCTTCTTTGTGGTGGCCCTCGTGCAGTCTCTCTGCCTTCAGGGCTACTTTCAAATGTGCTTCATGCTGGGCGTCACTGTGCGGACAACCATCATGGCGTCCATATACAAGAAGGTGAGTGGCTTGGGTCAGAACTTGCTGAAAAAATCCCCTTAAGTGTCAGCATTGATTCCAAGGGGCTGAGAAAAATTTGATGGGAATGATAATGGGATCTTAACACTTGATTCTGACTAGCCAGATAGCCTCCTCTGCATTTTTCTTTGCAAGCTGTGGAAAAGTGGATTCACAGACCTGGGGGATGTGTGTGATCGGGGGACACAGGGGAGGACACACACAAGAGGAGAGCTGGCAGGTTCTTCTTCAGCCAGGATCTGCCTTTCAGCCTCCAAGGCTTGCGTCCCTGTCCCTCTCTTCTTGCCTCTCTCGACAAAGTGAGAGCACCTTGGGAAAGAATGTAAGATCAGAGTGCTCCCTTGGCAGCACATATACTAAAATCGGAAAGCATATAAGATCAGAAACAAAGCGCTGGTTTATGGCAAACTCGTAAAACCACCAACATTTAAATTAGCTACTATGTGAAACTGGGTTCATAAGACTTGTGCATCCATCTCGGTGACAATTTTGCCATAGACTAGAATGCTCTGTCAGCCAGGGCTCCATCTCCCCAGCCCCACTTTTGCTTAGACTCTGCTTTTTCTCATCTTTAGCAGCTGCCCATCCACTCTCTGCCTGCCTCCTTTTTTCATTTTGTACACACGTGCTCTCTGGCTACTGAGTTCTGCAGACTTAGGAAGATTCCCATGCCTTTACGAAGATTTTGCTAATCTTCCCTCTGATATGTTGCTTTTAACCTTTAACGTTCTGAGAGCCACTGTATTTTCCTCATGTCCCAGATACCAAGGTGAAATCTCATTTTGTCCTTTGAAAATAGAATCAACCCTATCTCAATAAAAAAAAAAAAGAAAAGAAAAGAAATGAGAATAGAATAGCTACCATCAGTGACTATAAGCCTGGGGGAAATTTTCGTACATGAGGAGACAGGACTTTCTATAGACTAGAACATTAAACACCAATTGCTGTTTCTTCCTCTCTTTCTTGGACCACTAGAGCATCCCATAGTGATTTCTCTGTTACAGCTCCTAGTGTTCTCCTTTGCGTTTGTCTCTTAAAACTAGTGTGTCATGGTCTCGCAGATGCTGACTTGTCCAGAGACCCAGACAGGTAGTCCACAATGTCTTTAGATCAGAAGTCTGGTCCAGACTAGAATTTGTCTCCCCCTCAATTTTTAATCCCCTTATTTCTTTTGGAGATACTGGATTTCTGCCTGTTTGCAGGATCTGGGGGTCCCTAACCAGGCCATCTCAGCCATCTGTCAAGGTACACTTTTATAATTGTGGTGATTCATTCCCACTATTTTTGATTCTTAATATATTCCAAGTTTTAAACTGTTACATTCCATAAAGAATTTGTAAAATGGAATCCTTAATAAGACTCTCATTCAAATAAAGTTTGCTACTTAGAATTTGAAATTGATCTCCTAGGTTTAGACAATGCTTCATTAATGAAATGTTATGAATTTTTTTTAATATCCGTTATCAGTTCATGGTCCTTTGAAGTAACTGCATTCTTCCTATTTTACAGAGAAGTAAGGCTTAGATCATTTCACTACCTACAGTCACATAATCGGGTCTTGCCCTCAGATAAGGGCTATTGGTCCTAAACTAATGTCTAATGTCTCTTCTACCGTACTGAAATTTTATAGAGAATAGAATAATGATGACCTTGATGAGTAATTAGTTTGTTTGGCTGTTTGGCTTGTTATGGGAAGGAGGTGTTTGTTTTTGCCCTCCCACTCCAAAGGGGAGACAGAGCAGCCAACTGATTTCTCTAAAACCTTGGTGGCCTTACATTTTGGGGAATTTCCCTCATTTTACTGTATAACCAAGAATGTTATGTTCCAAAGGAGCATGTCTTGGTGGATTAAGGTGACAGTAGAGCTTCTAAGACGAGGATGGCTGTGGATCCCTAGAACCACCCCTAGCCCATACACCATCTTTTGTGGGAATTAAAAGGCTCTCCTTCCTCTGGGAAGATGTAGCCCATGCCGGGTGGTTGTTTGGTGAGCATGGTGTGAATAAGTACCAAGTCCCTTAGCTGGGTACATTTGTGCAAGGCACTGTTGTAAGTGACAGACCTGTGGAAGTCAGTCTTTTGATCTCTCTAACATGAAAACAGAAGCCCATGCTGTATGATTCAGCATCTAAATTTTGCCCACAGTTCCTGACAATAAGAAAATTGTTTTGCTTCATATGCATGAACCAGGCAGCTTTCCTCTTCATGCTAAGATCTCTGTCCTTCTTGGAAATGGTTGCAACTTCTACATAAGAACGTTGCTCCAGGGGCGCCTGGGTGGCTCAGTGGGTTAAAGCCTCTGCCTTCGGCTCCGGTCATGATCTCAGGGTCCTGGGATCGAGCCCCGCATCGGGCTCTCTGCTCAGCGGGGAGCCTGCTTCCTTCTCTCTCTCTGCCTGCCTCTCTGCCTGCTTGTGATCTCTCTCTGTCAAATAAATAAATAAAATTAAAAAAAAAAAGAACGTTGCTCCAAATAACACTGCCATATCCAAAGTCTGAAGGGCCAGCATCAATATGTGATTCCTCCCTTCCTGTCATCCTTCAGTGTCTGATGCCCTACTGCGTGCCGTGTAATACAATAGTGAAATGAACAGATGTAGCCCTTACAGAGTTTACATCTGGTGGAAAAGTAGAAAGGTGAAACAATCGCAGTTCAGTGTGATGAAAGTAATGACAAAGGTAAGCCCAGAATGTTCTGGGAGTACCCAGGAAGTACCGGCATCTAACCCAGACTCAGGAAGTCTTCGTAGAGTAAATTCCATCTGAACTGACACTAAAGAATGGGAATTTTCTGAGCAAAGACATGTGTGTTGGGGAGGGGGGTGGCAAGGGGTTCAGGGAGGTTGGAATAACCTGAAAGAGTAATCGAGGGGGCGCCTGGGTGGCTCAGTAGATTAAAGTCTCTGCCTTCTGCTCAGGTCATGATCTCAGGGTCCTAGGATCGAGCCCCGTGTTGGGCTCTATGCCCAACAGGGAGCCTGCTTCTCTTCCTCTTTCTCTGCCTACTTGTGATCCCTGTCTGTCAAATAAATAAATAAAATCTTAAAAAAAAAAAAAAAGAGTAATCGAGAATGAGAGAACATTGTGTGTAAGATTTGGAGGCAAGAAGGCAGAGCCCCTGGGAAAAGTTGTGTCCATGTGGAGCCCATCCTTCTACTGTGTTCTCACTTCTTGAGTTTTCTTTTTACTCCCCATTGTCCTTGGCCTTGTCCATAGATCCTAATTCCAATCTTTATCTTAGGCGCTGACCCTATCCAACCAGGCCAGGAAGCAGTACACTGTTGGAGAAACAGTGAACCTGATGTCTGTGGATGCCCAGAAGCTCATGGATGTGACCAGCTACCTTCATCTGCTGTGGTCAAATGTTCTCCAGATTACTTTATCCATCTACTTCCTATGGACCGAGCTGGGACCCTCTGTCTTAGCGGGTGTTGGGGTGATGATACTCCTAATTCCAGTTAATGGGATACTTGCCTCTAAGAGCAGAGCTATTCAGGTAAAGAAACCAAGTCACCTTCTTCAAAGTCTAAAGTCTTGGACTTACTCTAACTCTTGGGTATTTGGACAGGCAAAGCTGATAGAAGACATTCTACCATCCCATATGAACATGGCTTTCTCTTTCTTCCCTTTTCACCTTTCAGCCACTCTTAAATGTACTCCCTCTTTACTCATGTGAGAGGGCAGAGCCTGATTAGAGAGGGGAGAGCGTCCCAGGGATCCTGCACATAACTCTTCTATCCTGCTCTGCTGGGCATCTTTAAAAAAATTATTTTTAAGTAATGTCTACCCCCAATGTGGGGCTTGAACCCACAACCCTGAAATCAAGAGTCGCACCCTCCACTGACTGAGCAAACCACTACCCCAGGACTGTTCTTAGATCGTGGTGATTGGTCCGGTTTCCCTATCACAGCAGAACAGACCAGTCATTCAGAGCAGATGCATGAGTGACCCAAACTTTAAGCCTAACTCTTGGCAATCAGCCCAGCTACTACCAGGGGTCAGGGCTCCCTCAGCGCAGTCCTGTGATCTGCCAGAAATCCTAGGGCTCCATGGTGAAGGTGATGTATTCACTCATTCACTCTGCCTTCCTTTAGTTACAAAGAATTCTTTTTAAAAGATTTATGGTACATACTATTCTGGGATCAGGGCATTAAATTAGACCAAAGCTCTTGGTCTTGTGGAGCTTATGTTTTCTTTGGGGTGGAGAGTCAGGCCATCAACAGAAGTAAACAGGAAATCTATCAGGTCTAAATATGATGAAGAAAATGAAATGGGGTGATAGGAGAGCAAGCGAGTGGGTGGGGGTTTTAGATTACGGGGTCAAGGAAGGGCTGTTAGGAAGGTACCTCTGAGTTCCAACTGCAAATAGCAGGAGCCTGACTGTGAAGGAGCAAACCCTGGGAAGTACACCCTGGGAAGAGGCAAGCCAAGCAAAATTATTATTATTATTATTATAAATAATAATTATATTATTTATTTAATAAATAAATATATTTATTAAAATATATTTAATACAAATATTAATATTTAATAAAACATGTTTTAAGGATCAGAACGAAGATGGGTGTGGCAGAAGCAGCCTGGGCAAAGGGGGTGGGAGGTGGGGGGGAGCTGCATCCCATCACCGGGCACCTCCAGTGCTTACCAAGTGACATCCACAGTGCCGCCAGCGAACCTAGCATTCGTGCCAAATTTGGACACTCTCACGAGGAAGTGTGTTTTGTTTTACTTTTTCCTGGCAGGTAAAAAATATGAAAAATAAGGACAAACGGCTAAAGATCATGAATGAAATTCTCAGTGGGATGAAGGTGAGAAGTGGAGGGGGACGCGTGGCGCTCCGTGTAAACTGGCAGCCCCGTGGGGTGGCGGCCTTCACCGAGGCTGTTGGGGTGGTGGACGCCCCCTTGTGGGCCTGAGGTGTGTCGCAGGACCCCTGACTCTGCCCTCAAGTCTCCAGGTTTCTACACAAAAGTAGAGAGAATGATCTGATTAACCCCATGGACTTCTCACCCACGTCTAGCAATTATCAGCATGATCTAACTAGTTCTGTCTGCGTATCCTCTTCATGCTCGCTGGGTGATATTTAAAGCAGATCCCAGATATTTTGTCATTTCACTTGTAAATGCTTTGTATGTGTTTCCAAAAGACCATTTTTGAACAGAACCACAATACCATTACCACAACTAAAAAAAAAACTGGAAATTTTTTGGTACAATTAAAATCTTCCCAGGGCACCTCGGTGGCTCAGTTGGTTAGGCAACTGCCTTCGGCTCAGGTCATGATCCCGGAGTACTGGGATCGAGTCCCGCATCAGGCTCCCAGCTCCGCGGGGAGTCTGCTTCTCCCTCTGACCTCTCCCCTTTCATGGTCTCTCTCAAATAAATAAATAATCTTAAATTTTTTTTCCCAGTTGCCTCCTATGTCATTTGTTTGCTGTGAATTTGTTGGAATAAGGATCCAAAAAAAAAAAGGCCCCACGTGGTATATGATAGTGCTTTTTTTAAAAAGCATTTTTATTTATTTATTTGATAGACAGAGATCACAAGTAGGCAGAGAGGAGGAAACAGGCTCCTTGCTGAGCAGAGAGCCCAATGTGGGGCTCCATCCAGAACCCTGAGATCATGACCTGAGCCTAAGGCAGAGGCTTAACCCACTAAGCCACCCAGGCGCCCCAATAGTGCTTATAATCTACGATAGACTCTTTCACTTTGTTTTGTTTTGTTTTTTTAACTCTTTGTCCTGTTGGAGAAAAGACGTTTTCTTATTTCCTATATTACAAATTAATAATCAGATCTAGAGCCTTGATTAGATAGGTTTTTTGTTTGGTTTGTTTGTTTGGTAGGGGTAGGGGAAGAATACTTTCAGTAGTACTCTGCCGGGGTCCGGGTGTGGTCAGCCTGATTTCACCCCTTAATAGACTTCCTGCCTTTTCACCTAGAGCGGTCATCTGTGGCTCTGGAAGCACATTTTGACCCCCCTGGGAAGTTTGTAAAACCCCTGAGGCTTGGGCCCTAATTCAAACCATTTAAATTAAGCTCCTGGGGTTGAGGCTTAGGCATGTGTGTGTGTGTGTGTGTGTGTGTGTGTGTGTGTGTGTGTGTATTATTTATTTCTGAAGCTCCCCAAGTGATTCTAATATGCATCCAAGTTTGAAAACAGTCATAAAAAAAGTTCACTGCCAGGTGCCTGGGTGGCTCAGTGGGTTAAGCCGCTGCCTTCGGCTCAGGTCATGATCCCGGGGTTCTGGGATCAAGTCCAACATCGGGCTCTCTGCTTTGGCAGGGAGCCTGCTTCCCCATCTCTCTCTCTGCCTGCCTCTCTGCCTACTGGTGCTCTCTGTCAGATAAATTTTTAAAAATCCTTAAAAAAAAAAAAAGTTCATTGCCTTGGGAAGCCTGGGTGGCTCAGTTGGTTAGGCATCTGCATCTGTCTTCGGCTCAGGTCATGATCCCAGGGTGCTGGGATCGAATCCCACATCGGGCTCCTTGCTTGGCGGGGAGCCTGCCTCTCCCTCTGCCTGCTATTCCCTCTGCTTGTACTCTGACGAATAAATAAATAAAATCTTTTTAAAGGAAGTTCATTGCCTTGCTCTATTAGTAAGAGTAGCAAAAGATTAAAATTTTAATTCTATTACTCCTTTGGTATTGATTAGCTGGAATTCTATAATGAAGAAGTATCTTTAACCAACTAAAATAAAATAAAGTTTGTATAGGACAGGTGGGGTAAATGCTTACTTCTTTCCCTCCATTTGGCCAGCTTTCAAAATAGTGCATTTCCTCCTGCAAAGATCACTAAGAAGTTATTTTTTAATATTTGTGTTGTTTTGAATTCAGGAATCTAAACATTACCCTAAACTTCTTGAAAATGAAACAAGGACTCTTTTTTTTTTAATTATGTTCAGTTAGCTAGCATATAGTACATCATTAATTTTTGATGTAGTGTTCAATGACTCATTAATTGCCCATAACACTCAGTGCTCATCACCACACATGTTAGAATGCAGAGGCTTCTTTCAACTCCCTGATATTTCTCTACACAGAGCTATCATATGCCTTTCTGCTGAATGTAGCAAATGAAAAGATAGCCCTGGCTTGGAGTCTCAGCTCTAACATTGCTAGCTTGGTAACTTTGGTCAAGTTAAGTAGCTTCTTCAACCTGTTTCCCTATCACTAAAATTGATACAATAATTCTACAAAAGTAGGGGACTCTCCCTGGTTTGCCCAGAACTTTCTGGGGTTAGCACTCTGAGATCCCAAGTCTTCAGCAACCCCTTTAACCCCAGAAAACTGGGACAATCGATCTCACTAAGGTTGTTACAAGGATTAAGTACGATAATGTGTATAAACCGTTTTTGTACATAGGTTGTCAATAGATGTAACCCACCTTTCTATAATCATACTTCATAATGTGGATTTCTACCCTCTGTTCCCCATTTTGGAGAGCATATCCTAAAGTCTGGGCAGATGAGATCTACCTGGTGTCCTTTGGGGGCAACAGTGTGAGCTATGCCTTTTCCTATCCTATTAGATCTTGAAATATTTCGCCTGGGAAACTTCATTCAAAAACCAAGTTCATGGACTTCGGAAGAAAGAGCTCAAGAACCTGCTGACCTTTGGGCAGATGCAGTCCATGATGATGTTTCTCTTATACTTAACTCCAGTCCTGGTGAGTAACAGGAATCAGTGGGTTGGATCAGCTTCCTGAAAAGGAAGGTCTGTTCTAGATAGACTGCCCAGTCCCCTTAGGCCTGACCCTGAAAGCCAGGAAGCTCCGCCCTCTCCTCAACTTCCCAAAGCTCCTATTCCTACCTCATGCCCCCCAGCTCTAGTTTCAACCTGGTGTACAATATGGTGGTCTGTCTGCCCAGAGCACGTTTCCAGGATGGTCTGCATGAAGGTGGCATCCAGGAATGGTTTGCAGAGCAGGGTGTCTTATCTTCTTGAGGAGGCTGTGTGGGTCTAGAGCAGGAAGGTACACCAAAATGCGAGCCGGGAGACCCGAACTGTGGTCCCAGCAATACTATTAATTGACCTTGTGACCCCAGGCAAGATATTTCCTCTTCTCTGGACTCCGCTTTCTCGTTTGTAACACAAGAAGGTAGAGATAATCATCCCTGAGCCTGCTTCAACTCTAAGAGACTGTGTTCCCGAGACTTAGCGTAAGACCGCTTGAAACCGTTGCGGAATGAATTCCTCATGACCTTGCTTTTGCAGGTGTCTGTGATCACGTTTTCAGTTTACACTCTGGTGGACAGCAATAATATTTTGGATGCAGAAAAGGCCTTCACCTCCATCACCCTCTTTAATATCCTGCGCTTTCCCCTGAGCATGTTTCCCATGGTCATCTCCTCCATTCTCCAGGTGGGTAGGATCTCTCCCTGCTAACTGATTATCTCTGGTTAAAAGCCTGACTTTTCAAAATAACTGGCCTGTCGTAGCTCACTTCCGGCTTCCGTGGGTGAACTTTCGATCAGAGCGATTTCTTTGGTCTCTGGAGACCAAGTTTGGTCTTATTAAAATCACAAGCTCTCAGAGCCCTAGTTTATCTAACTATAAAATGGGATGGGCGCCTGGGTGGCTCAGTGGGTTAAGCCGCTGCCTTTGGTTCAGGTCATGGTCTCAGGGTCCTGGGATCGAGCCCCACATCGGGCTCTCTGCTCAGCGGGGAGCCTGCTTCCTCCTCTCTCTCTCTCTGCCTGTCTCTCTGCCTACTTGTGATCTCTCTCTGTCAAACAAATAAATAAAAAATCTTTAAAAAAAAAAAATGGGGAGAATCATACCAATCTCCTCTACTCACAGGGAGACAATGGTAGTGAAGGCATTTAGGGAGAGAATGATGATGAGCCCTGATACCTGGAATATTTCTAAGCCTTTTTCCCCAGCCTAGTTTCCCCCACATTTTTCCAAGGCTTTGGCCGGCGGGGGGTGGGGGGGAGGGTTGGGGGGAGGCGGTAATTTATACAGCATTAGGGAAATATGGCACAAAGGGAAAGAAAAGATCCTCTCTGCATGAAGCCATGTGGTGGTAAAACTGAATGTAGTTCGTGAGTTTGGAGTTCGAGAGGCCTCAGATGGGCCGGAGGGAGAGTCGGGCTCCTGAAGAGTGAGCACCGTCCGCGAGACACACCGGGTATGAGCCCTCAGGAGGACGCTCGTGGGGTAGGTGGTAGACTAGTGACGTGGCCGGGAAGATGGAATGTGGTGACGTGCATTGACCTCAGGGGCGCCTGGCTTCAGTCTGTAAGAATGACGAGTGTAAGAACTCCCTGTCCCGGGAGGGTGTTAAGAAAAGCTGACCAACGGCACCTGGGTGGCTCAGATGGTTAAGTCTGCCTTTGACTCAGGTCATGATCTCCAGGTCCTGGGATCAAGCCCCACATGGGGTTCCCAGCCCAGCAGGGAGTCTGCTTCTCCCTCTCCCTCTGCATCTCCCCCGTTCATGCTTTCTCTTTATCACTGTCTCAAATGAATAAATAAGATCTTTAAAAGAAAGAAAGAAAGAAAGAGAAAGAAAAAGAAAAAAGAAAAAAAGAAAGGCTGACTAACTTGGCTGATGAAGAAACTACAGGCCCTTTTTCGGTTCAGATAGCTTCTTACGTGGATCGCAAAAGCAAGTTCAGGAGAGGTTTCTGCTCCCTGCGTTCCCTGTCTCACAGGATGACTAAGACATGAACGGGCAGTGGGGCACTCCTGTCTGAGGCGCTGACCCACACGGCAGCTGCCCTCATGGGAGGGGGCTGGGCAGACAGTCCGCAACTTCACTAGAAGCCAGGCGGTAATGAGAGACCGGCTCCTGGCAGGCCCCCTGGGAATAGGGAGGCAAGTGACAAATGTCCTTCTAAGAGCTGCCGGGAATCCTCCCAAGTTCTCCTGTTTCAGGAGACCTCAGGGTGTTCTGCCAGTGCTTAGGTCAGCTGTAGTCTGTTTGTTTTGTTTTATTAACATATAATGTATTATTAGCCCCAGGGGTATAGGTCTGTGAGTTGCCAGGTTTACACACTTCACAACACTCACCATAGCACATACCCTCCCCAGTGTCCATAACCCAACCACCCTCTCCCGACCCTCTCCCCCTGGCAACCTAGGTCAGCTGTAGTTTAAACCTGGGCCGTGTGGATATTTGTAAGGTCTCTGGGGTGCCATGGCCAATTCCTCTATACAGGCTCCCAGTGGTGGCTCAGTTAGGACCCAGGATGAGCCCAAGGCAGGGACTCCATGACAGAAGAGCACACCAGGGGCCCATTTACCAAAACCAAACAGAAGTTAAGGTTTTGTCTTAGAAGAAGACAGAGATGGTTTCTGGAACTGGTCCAAAGATTGGAGAGATGGCCAAAGAGTTGACCCCCGAGTTTTCTAAAGGGGGCGAAACAGAACATCTCTAATTGCCTTCTGTCTCCTGAGGCTGAGGTGTGACTGAGTCTTTGGTGGGTCCGAGGTGCCCGGTGGGGCACCTGGCGAGCAGCCTGGCAGGTTGACGCTCTGCTTCCACCTCCAGGGCTGATGACGAAGTCAAAATCCTCTCCCTGCTTGTGCTTGTCATTGGATATTTTATTCTTCAGATGTTTTGTGTCCTTCCCTAGGCCAGTGTTTCCAGAGACCGGCTAGAAAAGTACTTGGGAGGGGACGACTTGGACACGTCCGCCATTCGCCATGACTGCCATTTCGGTGAGGAATTCTGGAGTTGTTCCCCACGCTGCTGCTTCACAGCACTGGCACGTTGATATGGGGGGCTTAGGGGCAGCCAACCGATTGACAGGGAGAGCAGGGGGGGGGTACCTTGAACCTACATTTGCATAAGAAGCTTACTGTTTTTACTTAAATTCTGTTTTCATTTAGAGCAGAGTGCTTAGCCAGATTGCTAAACTGAGCTGGGCCAGCTACTGTAGGGGTGAGCAGGGAGTCCTGCAAAAGATACAAAAGTCAGGATGGAGCCAAGCATGTAAACTGGGGAAGGTAGGGAAGAACATATGCAGGTTCTGAAGGTCTGAGGCCTGGGGGCCTCCATGGGCCAGAGCGAGCTGTGTGTCTGGAATCCAGGGAGTGGCCAGATTTCTGTCTGGAGGTGGAATTTTTTTTTAACCAGGACACAAGGCAACAGAGGGCCTGAGAATGTACCCAGAGTGTCTGCAAGTCCAGAATCTGGGTTCCTGACAGGGCTGGAAATCTGAGCAAAAGGGCCTTTGTGGGCGGGCCACCTTTGGTCTCACCCCGGGAGTTCCCCTTTGCCCTTGTTAATAGGGGAGCCAGCCCCTGACAGAGGTGACCTCGGGATCCGCCGAAGGAAGCGGAGAAGGACATGTGAGAGCTGAGGAGGGCAGACAGACACGTGGGGATCTCCAGGGGACTAAAAGAGAGGGCCTTCTTCTCCACAGACAAAGCTGTGCAGTTTTCAGAGGCCTCCTTTACCTGGGACCAGGACTCTGAAGCCACAATCCGAGAGTGAGTTGCCTCCTTTCCGTATTGTTGTTCTTCGGGATTTCCCTTGCCAGTCCTGTTCTTAGAAGATTCCACGTAATAGGGCACGTGGGAAAGGGGCTATGTGCCCATGTTCAGTATAGGCTAATCCCAGGAGGGACGAACTGACGGCAAAATCCTGAGCCTCTTTCCCCGTAACTGCCTCTGACTCCCGGCTGTCTTCCTTGGGGCTGAACGTCTCCAGCTAAGAACCCGTGACGTACTCCAGACTGTGGATGGAGGGAGCCCAGCGTTGACAAGTGGCCTAGGGCTCTGGGTATGGTAAAGGAGACACACAAGAATCCAAAATCAATTTCATGTTATCCATCCGTTCAAGAACAGTAGCCACGGCTTCTTTCCCCCCAATGAACAATGGGACTGCCTCTAACTAAGCTCCAACTTGAGTTTTACGTCTAAATAACCCATTTCCGCATCCCACCTCCTCTGCCCTAAGCCGACCCTTTCCTGCCATGCTGCTGCTCGCCCCGGAGTTCCCTTATCCACAGCTTTGCTCTCCATGATTTCGGTTACCTGCCGCCAACCTTGGTCTGGAAGGAGGTGATCCTCCTCCTGACCAACGGTCTGAAGGTCGCTAACAGCCCAACGCTAGGTCACAGCACTGAAATCATTCACCTCCCTTCAGCTCTTCAGGTAGGCCTTGTCTGATCCTGCGTCATCAGAAGAAGGGTGCGTGCGGTACCGTAAGGGAGCAAGACCGCATTCACGTGCCTTTTGTTACACTATATTGTTCCGATTTTTCTATCTTGTTAGTTATTGTGACTCTCTTACTGGGCCTAATTTATGAATTTAACTGTATCATAGGGCTGTCTGACAGGAGAAAACACTGTCTACACAGGGTGAAATACACAGCATATACCCAGCGGCACTGAACACAGCACATACGATACCCAGGAAGCCTGCAGGCCAGATCTTCCTTCCCGACCCAGCAAGGCTTATCTTCTCCCTGTTACACCTAGGACTTGCCACACTTCTCTCTTATTTCTACAGCCTTTCCTATGGATTCTGGAGCCTGCCCCAGGAGGCATCAGGCCAGGAGCCCCTCCTCTGAACCCTCCCAACCCAAAAGCCTTCCTTTGCAGAGAAAAGACTGGACAGAGCTCCCACTTTGAGTTGAACTTCTTTTAGACTTTTACTAGCAACGGGCAGATTCAGAAAGATTGTGAGCAAGAGCCCGATGTTCCAAATATTCCAGGGACTCAAAAACAGGATGGGCACAGAGTTCGTAGGAGTCCAGGCCAGTGAATGCTCCTCCCCAGCCAGACACAGCCAGATCTCCAGGGGACAGGGCAAGGAATGTGTGCTTTCAGCAAGTGTCCCCCTGAGTGGCTATTCTCGTCAAATAACCAAGTTTGGGAAACACGGATCTTTTCCAACCCCATTAGTCCTTAAATGAGGGTCCAGATGAAGCGACTTTCCACGGTCACACAGCTTAGCAGTAGCAGAGTTGAGACTCAAACTCAGATCTCCAGACTCCCATTAAGGTCTTGTTCAATGGTACCATGTTGGTGCTAAGAGAATTTTTCCAGTTGAAAGCTATAATGGTACAAAGAGCTCATATAGTTGGGTAAGAAAGGATTCACTCTCTAGCCCTTTCGAGCTTAAAAAAAAAAAAAGTATTAAAGAAGCATTTCAGGGTCTTCTATATCCAAGACAAATTTTCCAATCTTGAGGAGAAGTTTCCTAACACCAGACTTCCCATGGAGAGTCTGAGAAGCAGCCTGAACTATTCTTGAATAACTCCCTCCATCTCCTTCAAATACTCTCTCTCTTTCAGTGTGAACCTGGACATTATGCCAGGCCAGCTGGTGGCTGTGGTGGGCACTGTGGGCTCTGGGAAGTCATCCTTGATGTCAGCCATGCTGGGAGAAATGGAAAATGTCCACGGGCACGTCACCATCAAGGTGAGAGTGGATGCCAAGGAGAAGAGTTCTGACATTCAAGTGTGGGCCACTTCGTGCTGCTTTCTTGTTTGGGAGAAGGCACTGAGAAGGAGAATCTGCCAAGCGCTGCTGTTGTCTCGCCGTTGGTGCTGTCTTACAGACATTTGTTAGACGTGCAAACTGGAGATCTTGGCCCTACTCCACACATAGATTCAAACTCTGGGGCAGATTCTGGAAACCTGCAGGGTTTTGTTTTTTTGTTTTTGTTTTTTGTTTGTTTGTTTTTAAAGATTTTATTTATTCATTTGACAGAGAGAGACACAGTAAGAGAGGGAACACAAGCATGGGGAGTGGGAGAGGGAGAAGCAGGCTTCCCGCCAAGCAGGGAGCCAGATGAGGGGCTCAATCCCAGAACACTGGGACCACGACCCGAGCCGAAGACAGCCTCCTAACCAACTGAGCCACCCAGGTGCACTGAAACCTGCATTTTTAACGAGGTCCCCAGGTGATTCCCATATGCATACTTAACTTTGAAAACTTAAACAGAGCCGTCTTCCTTCAAAGTATAGGCGGTTCTGCTTTATCTGTGTTTCTAAAAGCATCATTAAAAATTTACATAACTTTTGGGGCACCTGGGTGGCTCAGTTGGTTAAGTGTGCTTTCTCATGCCTTCAGCTCAGGTCATGATCCCAGGGTCCTGGGATCGAGTTCCGCATCGGGCTCCCTGCTCAGTGGGGAGTCTGCTTCTCCCTCTGCTTGTGTTCTCTCTCTCTCTCTCTCAAATCTTAAAAAAAAAAAAATGTAACTCTATTACCAGGGTACCAACAAAACTAATAGCAATAATAACAATTAAAACAGCAACATTGTAAATTACACTCAGCATCACAGTTAACCCTGGACTGCCTACCTGCTCCTTTGAGAGCTTGGTCTTTGAGGTCACTGCTTCCAATACAGAAACTTGATACCAGGTGTAGATATCTTCATCAGTTTTTTTAAACAGAGAAGAAATCTTTTCATAGTAGCTTCATTAGCACTCTCTGCTTCCCCAGAGAGTTAAATTTAGGGGAAATTATAGGTACTTGGAATCATTTAACCAGTCACTACTTGCATCCAAAAAAAAAAAAAAAAGTCAATAAACTTTTTAGCTTTTTTCCTTAAGATCTTCGTATATTGCCAAGCATTTCTTTTTAATTAGGAGAGACCTTGCCCCTGATTGCTTGACACTGACATGCTTAGAAAATGAAGAACTAACACTTCTTTCACATTACTCTGACACTGTTCCCTGATTTACCAATCGCTTATGAGCTAATTTACATTAAATAAACATGCAGTATAGCAGAACAGACTCTATAGATTAAAATCTGTTTCCTAACTTCTTTTTTAAAAATATTTCTTTATTTTAGAGGGCATGTGAGTGAGCGGGAGCGGGGCAGGTGGAGGGAAAGGGAGAGAGAGAATGTCAAGAATTTCAAGATCCTGGGTCACGATCCCAGGATCCTGGGTTCGAGTTCGGCACCAGTCTCCCTGCTCAGGGAGCCTTTGTCAGGCTCCATCTCTCTTTGGACATGATCTGCGTCATGCATCAGCCTGCATCGTAATTCAAATCTCTTGGTTCTTCCTAAAATATCATCTATATTATCTCCTATGTCAGTGTTAGCCCTCTATTGGTCTTAGGAAACTCACTGGGGACTGACTGAAAAAACCCCTGTTTGGGGTACCTGGGTGGCTCAGTGGGTTAAAGCCTCTGCCTTCAGCTCAGGTCATGATCCCAGGGTCCTGGGATGGAGCCCCTCATCGAGCTCTCTGTTCAGCGGGGAGCCTACTTCCCCCTCTCTCTATGCCTGCCTCTCTGCCTACTTGTGATCTCTCTCTGTCAAATAAATAAATAAAATCTTTAAAAAACAAACAAACAAACAAACCAAAAAACCCTGTTCTAGGAGCAGCATGTGCATTCATCTCCCAGTTTGGGGGATCATGACTACAAAGTGATAGTAATAAAGGGGGGGTAGGGGTAAACAAAGAATAGGGTCTCAAATCTTTCTCCCTTGTTGCTACAATACATACAAGCACATTTATAAATATCAGATGCTCAGTTAGCCTAACATTCATCTTTTCAAATCCAAGTTCTGTTTTTTCTTCCCCATCCTCCTATTCCTTCCTCCAACCCTGCATTTCTGGAGAGATGACTGTCACGTGCTCTGATCCTTCCCGTCTAGGGCACCGTAGCCTATGTCCCCCAGCAGTCCTGGATACAGAATGGCACCATAAAGGACAACATCCTCTTTGGATCCGAGTTTGATGAAAAGAGATACCAGCAGATTCTGGAGGCCTGTGCCCTCCTGCAAGACTTGGAGGTGTTGCCTGGTGGAGACCTGGCTGAGATTGGAGAGAAGGTACTTGGAATTCCAAGGGACCTTGAAGGGTGAAGAAGTGGCCAAGACCAAAAAGTGAGGATGGTGGAGAAGACAGGAGGACAAGAGCTGGCCGGTTTGCGTAGTCGGGTTGGAACAAATACCAGAAAACATGAGTTTATACAATATTTGAAAATTAAAAATTTGTAGCTGGAAGCAAATCTCAGATTTGTGTCATCTAAAAGAAAGCTGATGAGGATCTGAGAGGTTAACCAACCAGTGCCTGGCCCAAGGCTGACCTCACAGGGAGGGGAGCAGAGAGGCAGGACCAGAACTTGTGTCCTAACTCGACCTCTGGATGTGCCCAGAGAAAGGTCTGATAAATCTCCTTCACATGCTTAGAAATTTAGTGCGAATGATTTTCTCAGGTTATTAATGCCTTTCTTAAAAACAGATTTTAAATGACTTTACTGTATCCATTATATGGTCACAGCATAACTGGTTACATATTTAGGGTGTTTTCAACTTTCCTCCCTATTACTAACAATGAATAGAGCAGCTTTCGGGGGACAAGGATCTTCAGATATGAGCAGATTAATGAAGATATGGTTTGAGAATGATTTTGTACATTAATTCAACATACATTTACTGAGGACCTACTATGTGCCACACACTATTTTAAGTGCTGGATTTACATCCGTGAGTTAAATAGAGAAAATCTGCCCTGATCTAGTTTTATATTCCCATGGGGATGGATACAAAATTCATAAGTAAATCATATAATAGAAGATGATAGGCGCCTGGGTGGCTCATTTGTTAAGCGTCTGCCTTTGGCTCAGGTTATGATCCCAGGGTCTTGGGATAGAGGCCCACATTGGGCTCCCTGCTCAGTGGGAGGCCTGCTTCTCCCTCTCCCACTCCCACTCCCCCTGCTTATGTCCCTTCTCTCTCCATGTCTCTGTCAAATAAATAAATAAAATATTAAAAGAAAATGGTAATTTGGGCCTACATGTAATAATTGGGCCTGAAGTAATAGATTTGAATCTAAGTTACTTACTTATATAAAGGAACTTGTAGGATTTTAAAGTCCTTGATAACTTATGGGGGCAAATCTCTCCCTTTCCCCTCCTTAACGAATAGTGTCTGCGAAGGCAGAACTGTAGAGTAGTGCTTAACAGAAATTATTTTATTCTTCAGGGTATAAATCTCAGTGGGGGTCAGAAGCAGCGGATCAGCCTGGCCAGGGCTACCTATCAGAATTCAGACATCTACGTTCTGGATGACCCCCTGTCAGCCGTGGATGCTCATGTGGGAAAACATATTTTCAATAAGGTCTTGGGTCCCAATGGCCTATTGAAAGGCAAGGTGAGAAATTATTTAAAGCAAAGAAGACATTGGTGTGGGGGGTTGGGTGGGGAGACACATGTCCTTGGACTGCTGCTGTCCTGAAGCAAATTTCCTTACTTACCTGCCTCCTAGACTGCTGAGGACATACAGTGTCACACTGGTCTCCCAGGCGAGGACCCATGAAAGCTTCCATCTTGAGGTCATGGCTTCTGCCAGAACTGTCTAGTTGGAGCCTTATTCTGTGTCTCTGACATTGAGCCTCTTAGGATGATCGATTGTGATAAAAGGCTCTTTGAGACCTGTGGTATAATAAGGAATACATTTGGGTTTTGTCCCCAGGTCCTGGCACAGACCCCCTAACTCTTGGACTTTGCCGAGTAATAATACTAAGAGTGGTTTCTGTTCATAAGCCTGAGGAGTGACTAGGATGTGTTCCCTGGACCGCTTCAGGACAGGGCTGTTGGAGAGAAAGCCCAGGTGATGGGCGGGTTAGAACTTCCAGCCCCACCTACAAACGTCTGGGGAGGGATGGAGGGCCTGAAGACTGGGTTACAAAAATCTGGGTTACACCTGGATTGGTGTCAGTGCCGCAAAGGTCCTGAGAGGATGGCCCAGTTGGTGAGAGCAGGGGAGGCCCATAGGTGCTCCCCACAACTCCTTCTGTTGCTCTGTTTGTGTTTCTTCCATTTGACTCTTCTTGAGTCGTGTCTTTTACAACGAGCTGACAAACCTAAGTGTGTTCTGGAGATCTGTGAGCCACTCTAGCAAGTTATTGTTCACGAGGAAGGGACTTTATAGCTGGTTGGTCAGAAGTATGGGTGGCTCAAGAATTCCAACGGGCATCTGAGATCAGGTCCATCTCATGGGCCCGAGCCCGTAAGCTGTGGGCTTGGCACTCATTCCAGGAAGTCAGTGTCAGAATGGAACTGAATCGTCTGAAAACCTCCCAGAGGACCCAACAAGTCATCTCACTGGTGGGACAGAGGTCACCCTGCAGGTTTTAGCGCTCTGCTCTATGAAGGCGCTTCCCCAGATGCCCCGCAGGATGTAGGAACGCTGTGCCTGGAAGGGATGACTCAACCTAAACATAAAAAACCCAACATTTCTTGAGTATTTGTTATGTCCCAGGCTGGTGCTAAGTACTTTGATTGCATTTCCTCACTTGGTTCTTGCAATGCACCTGAGAGACAGCACTGAGGAGGCAGCCAGAACAAGTCAGAAGAGCCCGTGGTAGGTGAAGACTTGGCTTTTCTTACCACGGACCACTTAGCACATCTTCCCGGACACAGCGGGCTGAAAGGGGCAGGGGCTAACAGAGCCCCTCGAGGATTTGTGTGTTTATCACCAGCAGTAAGTGTAGAATGAGGGCTGTCAAGAACAGCTCTCTGAGCATTGGTCAGTAAAACCCCATCTGTGTTTGGCCTGTTTCTTTCAAGACTTTTGGATTGCTGCCGGTCAGGATAGGTGGGCTGCTGTCCCACTGAGGCCCTTTGCCTCTTTGGATCAGCGAGTCAACAGGAGCTCACTCTCCATCCTACTCCGGGTTCTGGCCCCTGTCTGTAAGTCCTCTTGGCCCCATTTATTCATGAACTGTGGACCGGGGCACCTAGGTGGCTCAGTTGGTTAAGCAACTGCCTTCAGCTCAGTTCACGATCCCGGAATCCCGAGATCAAGTCCCACATCGGGCTCCCAGCTCCACAGGGAGTCTGCTTCTCCCTCTGACCTTCTCACCTCTCATGCTGTCTCTCACTGTTTCTCTCTCAAAGAAATGAAATCTTTAAAAAAAAAAAAAAAAAAAAAACCACAATTCCGAAAGGATGGCACATGAACTGTACCACCCTGTGCCTGCCTGTGCCTGACTTTGTTGCAAAGACTGGGCATACACACATGAAAAGGCTTGGTCCCTGCTTTCAAGTAAACATACAATCTAATGGGAAGACATACAGAAAAGCGAACAATAATAATACAAGAATTATTTTAATGGCAGTCTATACAAACTACAATAGAACCATTGGGGGGATACCCAAGTCTTACCTGGGGACTCAGGAAAGGCTCCCAGAAGACTTGGCTTTGAGCTGAGACTGGGAGGGTGAGCATTTCCTGGATCTTCTAGATATGAGGGATCTGGTCTCTGTGGGGTCATGAGGTAGAGAACAGAGGCAGTGGCTTGGGTCCTCTCTCCAGAGGCCCATTTCAAGCCCATCCCCTGTCTGAAACACATTACTGGTCCATGAGTGTTTTTCTTTCTCTGACTGGAGTCTCTGTGTCCTTGGTCAGTGTGGTTCGCAAGTACACAGGAGTACAAGGAATGCCAACTCTCCCTCACCAGGGAGGGCCTGGGCTGAAGACAACCTTGGATGCCCCTCCCGTGTCTCTAACGTGCTGTAAGAATCTGAGCAGCTGTTGTTAGTTTAGTTGATTAGCTGGTTATTTGAAGGGGAAGTTAGTTAGCTAGTTATTTGGTTTGTATGCATCAGTTAAATTGATAGACTTTGATCTCAAGTGACATTCCTAAGCCCCCAGGAGGCTGGAAGAATGTGTGTAGGGAAAACCGCATATCACTACAGAAAATAACTGAATATATCCACCAGGGAAGGAGTCTCCTCTTACCCACAGGGTCTGGTGTTAGGATTAGGTGTTGGAAAGGAAAGAGGAAGGAAAAGAGATTAGGTGGTCAGGGCTACATTTTGAAACCGAGCCCTACTTTGAAACAGAATTAAGATGACTGTTTTTCTTTTCTTCTTCTTCTCCTGCTTCTTTCTTTCTTTTTCTTCTTTTTCTTTTTTTTTTTAAAGAGCAAGTCAAGGAAGGTGATAGGCATTCTGGGTAATTGGAAGTTAGCTACTCATAGTTAGTAGGAGGTTAGTTTCTTTCCTTTTTTTTTTTTTTTTAAGATTTTATTTATTTATCAGAGAGAGAGAGTGAGCACAGGCAGACAGTGGCAGAGGGAGAAGCAGGCTCCCCACCGAGCAAGCCCGATGCGGGACTCGATCCCAGGACACTGGGATCATGACCTGAGCCGAAGGCAGCTGCTTAACCAACGGAGCCACCCAGGCGTCCAGTTTCTTTCCTTTTTAAGAGCAAGCCAAGGATGGTGGTGGCCAGAGCGTCTCACTAAGGGAAGGCGATGGTACAACTCCCTGTTGTTCTTTCAGACTCGACTCTTGGTTACGCACAGCATTCACTTTCTTCCCCAAGTGGATGAGGTCGTGGTTCTGGGGCATGGCACCATCTTGGAGAAGGGATCCTACAGCTCTCTGCTGGCCAAGAAAGGTTCATTTGCTAAGATTCTGAAGACATTCACAAAACAGACGGGTCCTGAGGAAGAGGCCACAGGTATGTAAGGAAGAATGGGACAGGATAAAGCTTGGGTATGGACAGGATAGGACTGGTAAACTGCTGTCTCCTTCCTGCACTGTTCAGTATCCAATAGTTTCGATTTGGAAGTGAATTATGCAGAGAGCCCATCTGTTCTTTCTGTATTTTATGTCTCTGTAAAGAAACACAGTCTAAAAACTCTGTGCCTGAGCCAAATGGGAGGCTCATCTTGCTCATATGGTCTCTGACATGCAGTCGATGGACACTAGAAGGGTATGACTGAAGATTTAGGGTTATTAGCCCTTGTGGAAGAAACACTAGTGGCTTCAGGGGCCCCCTTTTAGGGATGATGTGCTTCTATTGATTCATATTACCCATCCTATCCCACCACCCTGAATCCACTAAAACCACTTCCTGGACAGCTTCATAGGCTGGTCCCAAGTGTACACAGAATTTTTTTTCAAAGATTTTATTTATTTATAAAGTAGGCAGAGAGGTAGGTGGTGGGTGCGGGAGGAGCAGGCTCTCTGCTGAGCAGGGAGCCTGATGCAGGGCTCAATCCCAGGACCCTGAGATCATGACCTGAGCTGAAGGCAGAGGCTTAACCCACTGAGCCACCCAGGCGTCCCTGTACACAGAATTCTTGATAAGCCCTAACAAAGTCATCTGGACCAATATACCAAAACCACTGGGTGTTTCAACTCGGGAAAAATCATGGCAGTTGCATGGTCTCACAGTGTACCATAGGAATAGCCCCTAATACCACCACTATTGGGATCCTCAATTAGTTCTAGTCAGCAATGGAGCCCTGATCTCTGAGGACCTTCCCAAGGATCTGCCAACAGTAGTCCTGTACATAGTCCTAGGTATCTAATTCCATAGCAGTCAACAGCAGGAGATCAAGCCTGAGAAAGCAAGATCTGGAGAGTGAATTCCAGAAGTCAGCTGGGAGAGGGAGTAGCTACCGAGCCTGCAAGTGGGGGCTCATGCAGGCATTGAAGTCAGGAAATGTGATGGTTCAAAACCACCCTGGGGAGCTCAAGGGATGGAAAGAAAAGCCTAAACCAGAAAGTCTGTAAGTGTTGGAGGGATAGTGCAGGATCAAAAAAAATGGGATGATCTGGGTGACAGGGACTGGCAGCCATCCCAGGAGACCGGGTAGGGGCACTTCAAACCAGCAGAAAGGAAGAAGCCAGAACTTTCCATCAGCCTTTATGTACTCTAGGGACTGGCCTGGAGAAAACTA
Organism: Mustela erminea; assembly: GCF_009829155.1. NCBI lineage: Eukaryota > Metazoa > Chordata > Mammalia > Carnivora > Mustelidae > Mustela > Mustela erminea. The sequence continues at coordinate 63,817,653 of NC_045627.1, forward strand.
AAAGCACCTGCCTGGGGAGCAAAGGTCCCAAGTCAAAGAGCAGTATCTGATGCTTGATTCCCCTGAGTCATTGCTTAGTCAACCACATCACCATGACCTGCTCCAACAGTTTCCTTATGCTAAGTCTAGCCTTTTCCCCCCCTCCCTTTGGCCATGATCGGAGTTTCTGGATTCTGTTATAAACCCACATGGATGGATAGCCCCTTTGAAGAATCTTGTCTTTTATGTACAAAGGTCAGTTTGCAAAACAGCTCATCAAGCCTTTGTTCTGGTAAACACTGATTAACTATGTCTGAGCGATGCCTGGCACGCTGCTGCTGTTGCTTCTGGGACTCAAGGTTCAGACCAGTATATGGCAGAATGAAGGGAAGGGCAAGGTGACCTGTATCAATACTGGTTTGGTGTATTAGTTTCTTAATTAGCTGGCATAACAAAGAACCACAGACCAAGTGGCTTAAACAACAGAAATTTATTTTCTTATGGTTCTGGAGGCTAAGTCCCAAATCAAGGTGTTGGTAGGATTCGTTCCTTCTGAAGGTGATGGGGAAGGATATGTTTCAGGCTTCTCTCCTAGCTTCTGGAGGTTTCTTGGCAGTCTTTGGCAATTTTGGCTTGGAGACACGCCACATTGTTCTCTGCCTTCATCTTCTCATGGGATGCATGTGTGTCTCTATGTCCAAATTTCCCCTTTGTATAAGGACATCAGACATAATGGATTAGGGGCCCATCCTACTCCAATCTGACCTCCTCATAACTAACTATGTCTATAATGAGCCTACTGCCAAATAAGGTCATATTCCGAGGTAGTGGAAGTTAGGATTTCAACACACAAATTTGGCAGCAGACACAATTCAGTCTATCACACCAGTCCTCTGACATACCCAAATTCATATCTTTCTCGTGTGCAAAATATATTCACGCCATACCGACACCCACAATGTCTTAATTATTCGAGTATCAACTCTAAGTCCAAAATCTCATCTAAATGTCAGTCCGAAGTCCCACATGTCAACATTTGACTCATGCTAGTCACTTGTGGGTGAGACCTGGAGTCTTGGGGCAGAATTCCTCTCCATCTGTCAAGCTGCAAGATCAGACAGGTTATCTGCTTCAGTAGTGAAACAAGCATAGGATAGACATTCCCATTCCAAAAGGGGAAGATCAGAAGGAAAAAGGGGGTCATGAATCCCAAGCAAATCTAAAATCTAGCAGGACAGATTCCATCAGATTTTTAAGGTTCGATAATGATCTTATTTGGCCTGATGCTGTCTTGTTTAGGCTCAACCTGGGCTGGTGGTTTCAACTCCTCCACCCCTGGGCAGTGGTTGTATCCTGTGGAACTGAGGAGTAGCCGACCCCAGTGTCATTGTTCCCTTTACTTGAATGATAACACAGCCCTCCACAGCTGGATAGCTCTATTAGTACATTTTCCATCTCTAGAATCCTAGAAGTCTGACATTGTTCCTTCGTTTAGTCCTGTCTCTGTCCACTTCAGTCTTAGCATTTCTGCTAAGAGGATTGGTCAGATTAAGTCATATACTCAATCTCCTTAGTAAATCTGCTCTTGAGCCTTGCTGGTGGATTTTTCATTTTCATTATTGTGCTTTTCTAGAATTTGTTTGCCTTTTTAAAATTTGATCTCTTTATTGATGTTCTCTATTTGATGTGAACTCATACTTTATTTTTTATTAAAGATTTTTATTTATTTATCTGACAGACAGAGGCCACAAGCAGGCAGAGAGGCAGGCAGAGAGAGAAGGAGGGGAAGCAGGCTCTGCTGAGCAGAGAGCCTGATGCGGGGCTCGATTCCACGACCCTGGAATCATGACCTGAGCTGAAGGCAGAGGCTTTAACTCACTGAGCCACCCAGGTGCCCCTCATTCTCATACTTTAGATCTCAGACATGGCTTCCTTTCGTTCTTTGGACATATTTATAATAGTCAATTTGAAGTCTTTCTCTGCTAAGTCCAATGTCTGTGCTTGCATAGGTACAGTTCCTGTTGACTGTTCCTCCCCACCCCTACCCTGTATATGGTCCCATGCTTTCTCACAGTTTTTTTGTTGAAAACTGGTCACTTTAAATAATGCAACTCTGGAAATAAGATTTTTCTTCCTTACCCTGCCAGAATTTGTTGTTGTTTGTCCTGTTTAGTTTCCTTAACTAATTCTTATGAAATCTGTATTTTTTTTGTCCTATGTGGCCACAGAAGTCTCCACTTGGTTGGTCAGCTATTGATTGGACAGAGATTTCCTTAAGGGCCTGGAATCAATAAGTCACTCAGCTTTTTCTGAAAGACTTCATGGTGGGAGGGAAGGCATGTCCCTAACACGCCAATAGGCAGTTGACAATTCTACTTCACCTTTTTTTCCTTCTTGCCCAGAGTCTGAAGGTTAGCCTGGGTAAGAGAATATGGCCTTCTCATGTCTGTCGTGAGCATGTGCACAGCCCTAACCGTGCGTACAGTGTTCTAGATTGCCAGGAATACATTAAAAATATCAAAGATATCTAAGGGTATCTTCTTCCCCAAAAACTTAAAAGTTTTTGTTTAGCTTATTATTTGCCCAGCTGTTATCATCCCTTAGGCAACTCCGATGTTAAACAGTTGCTGCTGATTATTTTAGCCAACTCCAGTAAGTCCGGTCCAATAAAGACAAGCCCTGTGAATCACTTCTCGGCCTTTTGGCTAAGATCAAGTGTAAAGACAAGCCCTGTGAATGGGGTTTTCTAGAGAACTGCCGGCAGGTCAAATAATGACAATTCTCTAGGGACTGAAATTGGTAATCCAGGGGCTAATGGGACTAGTAATCACAACTGCAACTTTTTACCCAGGCCTTTTTTATTTACCTGTAAATTCCCCTGACTCTCCCATCTTGGGGAGGCAAATTTGAGGCTTGTCCTCCCATCTCTTCATTTGGCTTCATCTTGTGTAAACCCTTCCCTTGTTGAACAGTCAGTATCTCAGTGATTGCCTGTCCTGTTTATTGGGAAGTCAGACTTGGGTTTGGTTCCAGGATGAGACTTTTGGGAGAGTTTTGAACACATTCTCTTCCCCCCAGCAGTTAGGAGGCTGCTGATTTTTTTGTAGTTAACCATGTTTGTGAGGTTATTAGTATTCTAGGCTATAGCAGATCCCAGGAGGAAATTAAACTATCAAAAAACTTCATGTTCTTACTGAGATTTAGCCATTTTTCTTAAATAAATGTTCCTTGGATTGTTGCAAGACTGGTTAATTTCAGAGTTGTAAAGTTGGTTTTAACAATATTTTGCCATGGGGGCACCTGGGTGGCTCAGTCATTTGGGCGTCTGCCTTCGGCTCAGGTCATAATCCTAGGGTCCTGGGATCCAGGCCCACATCAGGCTCCCTGCTCAGTGGGAGCCTGCTTCTTGCTCTCTCCCCGCTCATGCTCTCTTTTCACTCTCTCTCTCTGTCTTTCTCTCAAATAAATAAAGTCTTAAAAAATATATTTTGCCATTGATTTCATGGGGTTATCAATTTCCAGAGCTCTTTGTCATTGCCACTGATGCCCAGGCTGTTTTACATTTTATTTTTAATTTCTAAAATTTCTTCCTTATTTGCAGGATATGTTTTTTTTTTTTAAGATTTTGTTTATTTATTTGACAGACAGATTACATGTAGGCAGAGAGGCAGGCAGAGAGAGAGGAGGAAGCAGGCTCCCTGCTGAGCAGAGAACCCGATGTGGGGCTCGATCCCAGGACCCTGAGACCATGACCTGAGCCAAAGGCAGAGGCTCAACCCACTGAGCCACCCAGGCGCCCCTGCAGGATATGTTTTTTAAATGTTTTAAATTCAGGGATGCCTGGGTGGCTCAGTCCGTTAAGCGTCTAACTCTTGATTTTGGCTCGAGTTATGATCTCAGGTGGTGGGACTGAATCCCACATCAGACTCCATGCTGGGCATGGGGCCTGCTTGGAATTTTCTCTCTCCCTTCCTCCTCCTCTCTCTCCCTCTCTAAAGGGGAAAGGGAGAAAAAAAAAAGAATAAAAATAAAAATATATTTTAAATTCATAAAACTTTGTAAAGTTATTTGAAGTTCAAGAAGAGAATTTTCAATTTACCCTCACCTCCTGAGTCAATTCTAGGAATTAGGACTCTTCTGCTTATCTACTCTAACCCTTAAAAAGTTCTTTTCTTTCTGCAAAGAAACTAAGACACTTCTGGGAATATTTCTCTCCTTTTGAACATTTCTCTTCTACTAGAAACTCCTCTCTCCTTTATTCTGGTATTCCTCGGTGTACTAATCAATAATCATTCTGGAACAAAATCACCAGCCTGTGTGTATGTCTGGGATCTCTTGCTGAGGGGCCAGCAAGGTCAGAAAAGAATTCTTGTTTGTAGAACTTTGCAGCTCTAAGTTGCCATCTCCCTAACCTTTGATGTGTCTCCTAGTCAATGAGGACACTGAAGATGATGATGACTGTGGGCTGATGCCCAGTGTGGAGGAAATCCCTGAGGATGTGGCCTCCTTAGCCACAAAAAGAGAGAACAGCCTCCATCGAACACTCAGTCGCAGGTTGGTCATCTCGTCAGCCGGCAGCCCTCAGCACATCCATATTTCCACTGGATCATTCTCTTTCTCTCCGTGGGCTTTTCCCAGGGGAATGGACACCGGGATACTCTCAGCCCTTCCTTTGTTTCTTTGAATGGAGTGGGGGCTGGGGGGTGGCAGATTTCCCCCAGAGCACTTCAATGTAAGCAGAGCGACTGTGACACGTGCTTGCTTCTTGACCTTGGGGTGCACCTACGTGCTCAAGAACGCATTCCCCCCCCTCGATTTCTCAGTTCTAGGTCCAGTAGCAGGCATCGGAAATCCCTAAGAAACTCTTTGAAAACTCGGAATGTGAATACCCTCAAGGAGGAAGAAGAAACAGTGAAAGGACAAAAACTAATTAAGAAGGAATTCATACAAACTGGAAAGGTGGGCACCATAATAAAAAGTTCCATTTCAGGTGATACAAGGCTTGGGATCTGAACATTGTAAAGTTTGATAATTTGACTATCTGTCTACAGGAGGGATAAGTCTTGTGTGCTTTGCAAATCATTAAATTTATCATTGAAATGTTGGTGGAGGCTTTGGGCTTTCTATCAAATCATATTTCCAAGAATGACAGGTTTCCCGTGTATATCCTCCTAGCACATTTCATGAATGATTCCATTCTGATATGGGGAGAGAACAATAAAACTGCTTTGAGATGCAAGTCTTGGACCCAGAGAACACTAATAAATCAATCTCAGAGCACACGATTCAAATTAGTAAAGCTTAAGACCTTAAACCTAAGACCTTGTTTTCTTGTTTGTTTATTTGTTTTTGTTTTGTTTTGTTTTTTAAGATTTTATTTATTTATTTGACAGCCTGAGATCACAAGTAGGCAGAGAGGCAGGCAGAGAGAGAGGAGGAAGCAGGCTCCCTGCTGAGCAGAGAGCCCAATGCGGGGCTTGATCCCAGGACCCTGGGATCATGACCTGAGCCAAGGCAGAGGCTTTAACCCACTGAGCCACCCAGGCGCCCCTAAGACCTTGGTTTTAACTTAAGTCCAAATTAATAATTTAACTTGTTTTAAGTTAAAACATTAAAGTTAAAAAACTTAAGTCCAAATTTAAATCCAAATTAATAAATCCAAATTAATAATCCAAGGTCTACAGTATAAACCCCATCCCATTCTGGTGTGTGTGTGTGTGTGTGTGTGTGTGTGTGTGTGTGTGTGTGTGTGTGTGTGTGTTGTTGTTGTTGTTGTTGTTGTTGTTGTTGTCATCGTCGTTCCACTCTGTTTTTGTCTTTCTCCCTTAATAGCATCTAGAAGCTCATTAATAATGTGATGTTATGGGGCACCCGGGTGGCTCAGTGGTTTAAGCTTCTGCCTTCAGCTCGGGTCATGGTCTCAGGGTCATGGGATAGAGCCCCTCATCGGGCTCTCTGCTCTGCAGGGAGCCTGCCTCCCCCTCCCTCTCTGCCTGTCTCTCTGCCTACTTGTGATCTCTGTCTGATCAATGAATAAAATCTTTTAAAAAAATAATACATAATGTGATGTTATTTCCCCTGCACTGTATTTCAGCATTGATTATGATCCTGGCCCAATGCAGAAATAGACCACAGATGACCAAACCTTGCTACCTGCTATCCACTTTTCCAGGGGAGGCCACTCCTCCTTGTGATTGGTATTCTAGGTAATTCCTCACCAAATGCCATTAGGATTTCTAACACTGAGGATGGGGCTTTTCAGGTGAAGTTCTCCATCTACCTCAAGTACCTAGGAGCAATAGGATGGTATTCGATATTCTTCATCATCTTGGCCTATGTGATCAATTCTGTGGCTTATATTGGATCCAACCTCTGGCTCAGTGCTTGGACCAATGACTCTAAAACCTATAATGGCACTGACTATCCAGCGTCTCAGAGAAACCTGAGAATTGGCGTCTATGCAGCTCTGGGATGCGTGCAAGGTACGTCTGATGGCAATGACAGCCATCTCTTAGAGAATCTGTCTCGTCTGTGTACTTTGCCTAGACTCAGGGCAAAAAAAAATGCCCTTGTGTCCTTGGCACAAGTCCTGCGGATCCTGCTGACTAAACGGTTCTGTTTCTAGGTGCATTTGTGCTCATAGCAAATCTCTGGAGTGCCCATGGTTCTACTCACGCATCAAACATCCTTCATAGGCAACTGCTAAGCAGTATCCTTCGAGCACCCATGAGTTTCTTTGACACAACGCCCACAGGCCGGATTGTGAACAGGTTTGCTGGGGTAAGTACCTGAATGGCTGTGTGATGTGTTTGTATGTTGAGGGTGTTTCCACTCTGACAGGGGCAGAATTCTCCCACGGCCCGAGGCAGCGCCATGCCGGTACAGTTCCTCCGTCCACTTAGCATGCACATGCTTCCTGCATACCCAGGATTGAGGTCCCAAGGATCCTGGAGACACAGAGACAAAAAGCTCTGGCCCTTTAAGGTGCTCACCATCTAGTGAGGGAAACAACCAAGGAAATAAGAGGAGTATGACGGAAGACAGTAAAACCAGTGACAGCGATGTGTGTAGACTGGTGTTCTGTGAACACAAAACAGTGACAGAGAACAGCAGTAGTAGCTCAGCCTGGGTGACAGGGCGGGAAATGACAGAAAACATGAGACTTAGGTCCTAGAAGGAACTTTCTTAGCCATGGAGATGGTGGAGCCAGGGGTTGGCGGTAGAAGCAAAATGAGAAGGAATATTCTGCTGAGAGGGAAACACAAGTAAAAGCACGATCACTGGCTAGAATGGTGAATAAAAGGGAAAAACAGGAAAACCCTTTGCTTGGTCTATGTTCTGTTCCTGCTTCTATCTTTGCTACTTTAAGAATAAACTGGGTCTGAACTGTGGAAGAGAGCCACATATAATTTAATTTTTTTTTCTCTTTGTAGTTTTTTTTTTTAATAAACATATATTTTTATCCCCAGGGGTACAGGTCTGTGAATCACCAGGTTTACACACTTCACAGCACTCACCAAAGCACATACCCTCCCCAATGTCCATAATCCCACCCCCTTCTCCCAAACCCCCTCCCCCCAGCAACCCTCAGTTTGTTTTGTGAGATTAAGAGTCACTTATGGTTTGTCTCCCTCCCAATCCCATCTTATTTCATTTATTCTTCTCCTACCCACTTAAGCCCCCATGTTGCATTTAAAGAAGAACTAATTCCTATTCTCCTGAAACTGTTCCAAAAAATAGAAATGGGAGGAAAACTTCCAAACTCTTTTTATGAGGCCAGCATCACCTTGATCCCAAAACCAGACAAGGATCCCATCAAAAAAGAGAGCTATAGACCAATATCCTTGATGAACACAGATGCGAAAATACTCACAAAATACTAGCCAATAGGATTCAACAGTACATTAAAAGGATTATTCACCACGACCAAGTGGGATTTATTCCAGGGCTGCAAGGTTGGTTCAACATCCGCAAATCAGTCAATGTGATACAATACATCAATAAAAGAAAGAACAAGAACCATATGATACTCTCAATAGATGCTGATTTGACAAAGTACAGCATCCCTTCCTGATCAAAACTCTTCAAAGTGTAGGGATAGAGGGCACATACCTCAATATCATCAAAGCCATCTATGAAAAACCCACCGCAAATATCATTCTCAATGGAGAAAAACTGAAAGCTTTTCCGCTAAGGTCAGGAACACGGCAGGGATGTCCATTATCACCACTGCTATTCAACATAGTACTAGAGGTCCTAGCCTCAGCAATCAGACAACAAAAGGAAATTAAAGGCATCCAAATCGGCAAAGAAGAAGTCAAATTTAATTTAATTTTTAAAAGAGTTTTATTTATTTGACAGAGCGAGAGAGGGAACACAGGCAGGGAGAGTGGGAGAGGGAGAAGCAGGCTTCCTACTGTGCAGGGAGCCCTATGTAGGAGCTTGATCCCAGCCAAAGGCAGATGCTTACTGACTGAGCCACACAGGTGCCCCAAATTTTAATAAGGTTCTAAAACCTGGTCTCCACATACTGCAGATCCTGGAGCCCTTGACATTCACTCACTCCAAAGCACTTCTCGAGCACCCAAGAGGAACACTGGAACGCTCACTAAACGTTAAGATTGTAGATGGCTCTCTTCCAAGGGCCAAACCCAACTCATTCATTCTCAGTGCATAGGAGATAGTAATTTCAGAAACAGAGGAAGAAAGCAAGGAATTCTGAGTAACAGTCAACTGTCATCAGCACAGTTTAAGTCCTCTGTTATTAGAAGAGGGAGCACGTTTTTCAAAATGTCTGAGCAGCTACGGGCCCTTCCTGGTTTTGTCTTGGAGCAGACAGAAGAAAGGCCAGCCTACAGCCAGGTTCTGGGGACACAGTGCCTGCTTCAAAAGTGGGCACATTGATTGGTCTGCATTTATCACTTTCCTCTAGGACAAAATTGGTGAGCATGATGTCATTGGGGACCACTTCAATAGGTTTTCTGCTCTTCAACAGAACCTAAAATAGCACACAATTTTAGATGGGAAGATTCTCATGGGAATCTTGCAAAAATTGCACACCCTTTTCTTATGTTGCAAAATATACATAATTTCTGAAAAAAAGAATGCAGAACTCTTACTGTGAGTTAGTAAGGCAACTGTTCTATTTTGCTCACTGCTTTTGCATGAAAAAGGAAGCTCATGTTTGATTACATGGTGAGTTATAAGGGAAGGTGGCCCATGCCTATAAAGGAAAGTTTGATTTAGAATCCTCTAGGATTGATAGCTGAGCCCCTAGGAAGAGGTGAAGGGAAAGAGTGGAAGAAAGCAAGCTGGAGAATCTGTGCCAAGTAGGGGTACAAAGTAATCTACATAGAACTCATAGCCTGTGAGGATTTCTTTTTTTCTGCCAATCCTGGACATAAAGTTATTTGCATCCTGCTATGACTTTGGGAAGGTAAATTAGACTTAGGAGTCATTCAGGACTCTCTTGGGAAACTTACCCTTATCAGATTGGGACACTCCAGAGATAATTTGAATTTGCCTTGATAATCACATGTTACTAATTGTAGAATCAGCATGATCTAAGAAATAATCAGTCAGGGAAACCCGAAGTGTAAGTCAGGCTTCCTTGTACAGTATAGTAAACCATTATCCATTCATCTACCCGTCCATTTGTTCATTTATTCAGCATGACATGAAGGCAATATGGCAGCAAGACCTATTTTTCACCTCTGGGTTACTCTGTTAGAACACTGGTCAGGCAAGGGTCACATTCAAACTCCTCCTCCCTCTCCCCTTGAGGCTCTGTGCTCAGTGGAGAAAACAACTTCCTAGGTAGAGGATGGTTCTTTAGTCAAGTGGGGGTGACCAGACTTGTTGACTGGAGCCTTCATACGAATTGAATGCTGGTTATGTGCCAGGCTCTGTTTAGGCACTCAATGGAATTAGGCCCCTTGTATTGTTAGATTAATTGAATTGGCTTGGTTATAGGAGGATTTACCTGTAAAGCTCTATTAGCTTTACATTAAGCCATTACATTGGTTTAATAAATTCAAAAACCTTTACCAAGTCTATTGAAAAAGGGTGACTTCCATGTCTGTTTGGAGGGATTTAGAAAGATGAAGAAATTACAGAAATGAGATTGGCTATTGGGAGGAGCACAACAGTATATTGCAAATGAATATCATGAAATGATTAAACGAAGGAGACGCTGAGAACCCAGAATCAAACAAATTCTCTGCTGGAATCAGGAAGATGGAAAATGGGGCAGGAATCCATTAGTGTACCATTCTTCTAATTCTGTGTTCGTAGGATATCTCCACAGTGGATGACACCCTTCCCTTATCCTTGCGCAGCTGGATATTGTGCTTCCTGGGAATAGTCAGCACCCTTGTCATGATCTGCACGGCCACTCCAATCTTCGTCGTCGTCATCATTCCTCTTGGCATCATTTATGTGTCTGTTCAGGTAGGTTTGGAAACAGCTAGGTCTCCTCTCTACTTATGAAAGCCCAGGTTCTTTCCTGAGAATCTTCTGTTTTGTCTATTGCTAGTCACTTAGTCCCATCCAGCATCTTTGTCATTTAGTCCTATATTGATATACCAAGGAGCTGTAGGCCACTGTCTAGAGCTCAAACATCAATACCAATTGGTATATGGTTCAGAGAAAATCTCACCTTAGCTGCTGCCCCCCAGAAGCTTATATGGGGCAGATCTATGTTTGGATCCAAGACTACCTTGAGGTAGTCAAGCCATCCAGAGGTTGGCTCTGGATGATCTTGAAGTTCAGTAAGATCTCCCATAATGGTTAAGTCATTGGTTGCTTCTAGAAGGGTTATATACTATGGCTGCTTCCTTGATTGGCTTAGGCTTATCTGTTGCGAGATGTATCTTGGCAGGAGCTAGATCTCTTCTCACTTCAGGGTAGTTCTAGTTTCACTGCGATGCCTATGAATGATGGGATGTCTGTAGGCTCAATGTCAGTATATTCTTGAGGGAACCGGTGGCTTGAAAGCCAATTCTCAGGAAAAAAAAAAAAAAAAAAAAAAAAAGAAGGGACTCCATTCCCATATTAAAAACTGAGGGGAGGCAAGCTGTGGAGAGAATTCCTTAGGATGATCTATTCGCCTTGGGAAAACAATTCCAAAAAACTTTCATTCAAGGGCAGCCCTGTCACCTGTGGTAAGGTGATACCCCCTGGTATTTGTGTTAAGTTCCTCAGGTGCATTGTTACCTCAATGACCACCTCTCAGCCAATATAGAAGCAGGATATTTAAGGAAATTTCCAGGTATAACATTTTGAATTCTGACACTCAAATGCCCATCCCTTTCCTGGTTTCAACACATCTCCACAGAATCTCGTAGCACCACTGAACCTCATCCCACTGAACCTCATCCTTCAACCCTTGTGTCTCAAAATCCAACTGTACACTTTTAGTTCTAGTTCTTAGACTCTCGACACTCCACACATTTCCAGAACTATCTCTCTCTTCACAAACCATTAAAGTACAGTGTGGTCACTTACCTGACTGTTCAATTTTTATCTAAACCTCAGAATGCCTTTCTCTGGCCATTTCCTGCTCCTCTCCACTTTCCATGCCCCTTGGATCCCAGCTACAATTTACAAAATCCATTTGGAGACCATTTTTCTAGCTGCTACAAAAACTGTCATTTGGACAGTGTATGCAGATTCTTGGGAGAATATGGATTAGGCTGACAAAATTCCTCATGTGGTTATAATCTCACCTTCATCGTCTTCTGTTCTCTACCAACCTCTTCCTTTGCGCCTCTCTCTTCATTCCTCTAGCCAGAGGGGATGCTGGAGGCTTCTGTCCTGTTCAAATATGGGCAGTGCCCATGAAGGTGAAAGGCCACCGAGGAAGAGGTATTCCATATGCAACATGATTGTGTGACTGACTCTTTACTTTTGGGGTCCAGATATTTTATGTGGCCACTTCCCGCCAGCTGAAACGCCTGGACTCTGTCACCAGGTCCCCAATCTACTCTCACTTCAGTGAGACAGTGTCAGGTTTGTCCGTCATCCGTGCCTTTGAGCACCAGCAGCGATTTCTGCAACACAATGAGAGGCAGATTGACACCAACCAGAAATGTGTCTTCTCCTGGATTGTCTCCAACAGGTGAGGCTGCCCCTGTGTATTTACTGAAATATACACTTTAAGCTTCCACGTGTTTGATATTAGCTATGGGAGGGGAGGGGTAGCCAGTGATGTGAATTTCACTGTGGCCAAACATGGCTGTCCCGTAAGTAGAAGAAAGTATGAGCTTCAGGGTCAGAGACGGAGTCCCTGTGCCTACTTTGCTATTTACCAAGCTAGGTAAAATGCCTTTACCTTCAAAGGAAAATCTCAGTTCTTGTTTTTACAATGACTAGAACATAACCTATATCATAAGTCAAATGACCTCTATAAGCATTTGATATCCCAGGCACCAAACAAGCGGGGTGAGCTGGGCATTCGTAGTTGGCATCCCTGAGAAGTGGATGTGAGATTCTCCACAGGCAGGACACTCTGTAGGGTGGCAAAAGAAGCTTGCTCGCTTGGTAAAGCATGTCACTCAACCTTGGGGTTTTGAGTTTGAGCCCCATGTTGGGGGTACAGTTTACTTAAAAAAAAAAAAAAGTGAATTTCCAAACTCCACTCTAGGCTCCCTGAATCAATCTCCTGGGAAAGAGTCCCAGAATTTTCTTGCATGAGTTTTGTATTTTTAATAATTACCTCAGACCATTCTTCTGCTTTGGCAAGTATGAGAGACCCTGAATCACAGGATTCCCTTCATGTAGCCAACTTCCCTACTACCTTTAAAATGCCATTTATTTTCTAAAACCTAATTTTAAAAGACTTCAGGAACATATGATATAGTCAGATTGAGACATTTGTAAGAACACAGCCCAACCAACTCAATCCCTCCCCATGTTCCATGGACATGTAGGTTGCTGGTTAAGGTGAGGAGGTGAGTGTCAGTGACACTTTTTCTCTGGTTCTGTTGCCCTACAGGTGGCTTGCAATTCGTCTGGAGCTGATTGGGAACCTGATTGTCTTCTTTTCATCCCTGATGATGGTTATTTATAAAGATAACCTACGTGGAGACACTGTGGGCTTTGTTTTGTCCAATGCGCTTAATGTGAGTATGAAGGTTGGGAGTTAAATTAATGCACTTATTCTCAAACTGAGTCTAGAGTGGAGTTTGTGTTTTTGATTCCTTTCTAGATCCAGAGGGACTAGGGAACTGAGGTTCAAGCCCTGGCTCTGTCTCTTACTAATTGTGTAACCTATCGACATGTTCCTTACCCTTTCTGAGTGGGTACCAGTGTCATCTGGAAAAATGGACAAAAATTTTGTTGCCCTTGGGAGTTAAGAAAGCAATGTGAGGGGTGCCTGGGGGGCACAGTGGGCTAAGCATCCAACTCTTGGTTTCGGCTCAGGTTGTGCTCTCAGGGTTGTGAGATAGAGCTCTGAGCTAGGCTCTGTGCTGCTCAGCATGGAGTCTGCTTGGGATTCTCTCACCCTCTGCCTCTCCCCCTACACTCGTGCACATACTCTCCCTCCCACTGTCTCCCTCTAAATATATCTTAAAAGAAGACAGCAATTCAATATGACTTAATCTGATAGTTCCCTGACTCTTTACCTCTTTGCCTGATTCTAGTCAAAAGAGAATAAATGAGTTTCTTTCTGTTTATTATTTTTTTTAAGAAGGCTCCACACCCAACGTGGGACTCAAACGCATGCCCTTTTTTTTTTTTTAAAGATTTTATTTATTTATTTGACAGACAGAGATCACAAGTAGGCAGAGAGGCAGGCAGAGAGAGAGGGGGAAGCAGAGCCCAATACGCGGCTTGATCCCAGGACCCTGAGACCATGACCCAAGCCGAAGGCAGAGGCTTTAACCCACTGAGCCACCTAGGCGCCCCTCAAACACATGCCCTTGAGATCAAGAGTCATATGCTTCACCAGCTGAGCCAGCCAGGTGCCCCCAGTTTCTTTTCCATAATAGTAACAAAGTCTTTTGAATATCTTTTTCTATTTTTGTTTTTCTTAAATCACAGAATAAATTCTAATAAAGAATGTAGTCCAGTAAACTATATAATGTATCCCCAGTATGACTAGGCAATACATTATTTCCTAGTGCCCAAGGTTGTGGCTGACACTACAATCTGTATTCACTAAAGGATACTCATCTTATGAGTCATTTGGCCATCTTTCTCGATATTTTGGGAACTAACATATTGGCTTACATAACTACCAGTCCATTCTGTATGGTGCTGTGCTCATTTGGAGTTGTTAAGGCCTAAGGCAATCATGGTGGGGCCCCAAAGAGAACTCTCTTATACACCAGAGTTATTCGGTTCCTTGCTCCACTGCTCCTTCATTACCCTCAAGCCCATTTTGGGGCTTATTAACCTCGGGTGGATGGGGCAAAGACAACGATTAGACTAAATGAAAACAAAAACATTCAGATATCAACAATTCATTTCACGTGGTTCTACCTAAACAAAGTGGTTACTCTTCTCTCCAACACCCTGTACTCTCCCTCTTTTCAACCACCATTTGCTCAAAAAAAACACAAAACAAAACAAAAAACCAACAACCCTGGTCTAAGTGTATGTGTGAAAGAAGCTTGCATCTAAGTAATCCACAGATTCCCCAGGCTCTAGACTGGCGCACACTTGGACAAGCTCTTACTGCTGGTTACGCGTATTTCTGCAGGCAGGAGTTTACTGGGGTAAAGAGGGTCCTTGTCAATGCTCCGCCCCGAGCCTTGGGCTCTTGTTGAAAGCAGAGAGAGGAAGCAGCTTTTTGGAAAGTTTTCTCTTATGCTTTCCCCATTTATAGAATGCCACCCACTCTTCCTTCTACAGAGAACATTGGGCTTCCAGGCAGGAGATTGGAGTTCTGGTCCCACTCTACCCCCTGCCAGCTTCTCCAAACCCAACTTAGCCCCAGCCGCTCTGGTCTCGTGTTGTCTTTCATGTGCCGTCACATGGTTGAGGTCTTAATTGTCTTCCAGACCATACTGGTCTCATTGCCTCCCCCAAGGAGGTGAGGACTGTCACTGACACTTTTCCCTGCTCTCTCAAAGAGCTCGGCATAGTGCTAGTACGAAGTGGGCATCAGATCGACCTTATGGCTTGACTGAGTTGGTATCTGAGCCAGAGGTGATCTTTCGTTTTCTGGGTTTTTTTTCTGTAGATCACACAGACCTTGAACTGGCTAGTGAGGATGACGTCAGAAATAGAGACCAACATTGTGGCTGTTGAAAGAATAAATGAGTACATAAAAGTGGAAAACGAGGTAAGGAGGATTTAGAAGAACCCAGGGACAAGGCAAAAGAAAAACGTTCCCTTCCAGAGTGCATCTTCACCCTGTCTAGCGATTTTACGTGGAGTCACAAAGGTTCTTCTGAAGTTTGCTTTGCTCTAATTCAACCCAATTTCTTGAAACTTAAAATAGGAAATGGTTTAGGGGGAGGTGAAGTCTTGGAATGCACCAAGTTAAAGGTGTCTTCATTCTGGAAGTCCACAGAGCAGCACTGTGGAATGGAGCTTCTTTGATTGAATAAGGCAGGAACCTTCTGGAAGTACTAGTCTAATTCATTCTAGTCCATACAGATGCCCACAGGTGGCTAGGACACTGCTATCCTCCTAGTCTGTGACATGAGACCTGTGGGGACTATTCAGTGAGTTGCCACCATGTAAAGCACTTCTCTTCCTGTCTCTTCGCCAGGCACCCTGGGTGACTGATAAGAGACCTCCCCCAGGTTGGCCCAGCAAAGGGGAGATCCAGTTTAACAACTACCAAGTGCGGTACCGGCCGGAGCTGGATCTTGTACTGAGAGGGATCACTTGTGACATTAGGAGCATGGAGAAGGTAGGTGGAGCTGAAGAAAGGCCTGAATGTGCGTCCTCGTGATCAGGACACAGTTGGACACAGGGGTGGAAAGCAGCTGGACTCTGCTTTCATTATTGGGCTGGAATGAGAGGGTCAGGGCAGTCTTCTGCCCTGGGAAGGTGCAGGGACACAGTTCCACCACCAGAGGGCAGGATATCAACAAAGGATCAAACCGACTTACCGGGGCTGGAAGGGTTTTCCGCTCAGCCCTTCCCGGTTTCCCTGAGGTGCGGGCGGCAGCACCGTCTTCGCCTCTGGCTGATGGGGGCTCATTTCCTGTAAGGGCCATGTCTTGTGGAGGGGAAGTCAGGAAGCACCCAGCCTAGGGAAGGAACTGGTGAGGACAGCAATGTGGTCCCAGCAGAGAGAATGATTTAGTTCTCTGGTCTGCAAAGTCCTGCACCTTCCTGTGGTGCTCGTGTTCTCAAGGACTTGGGGTCTGATGTAAAAACATAGAAACGTTAAAAAAAAAAAAAAAAAAAAAAAAAAAGTGTCTGGGTAAGGTTGCTGATGAGGTTCTCAAGTGATGTGTGACCTGACTTTCCCTTTTCCTCACTTCTAAACAAAGATTAAAAAAAAAAAAAAACCCTATAATGTCCAGTCATAATTGTAACAGTTGCTGATGTGTCCAACAGTCGTTGTAGTTCTGAGCAACAGTAATTGAGAAAGTAGAATGAGAAGGCCTCTTTTTCTGACATCTGGGCACTTTTTTTCTCTCACCAAAACCAAAATATTGAAGAATATCTTTGAGAAGGAAGAGCCATTCACTGTCTCTTTCCACCTGGGGTTATGAATGGCCCAGGCTAAAATCGTCCCCCCGAAGAAGTACATGGTGAACTAATGTGCAAAGGAAATGTATTTACAGATTGGTGTGGTCGGCAGGACAGGAGCTGGGAAGTCTTCCTTGACAAATGGCCTCTTCAGAATCCTCGAGGCTGCAGGTGGCCAGATCATCATTGATGGAGTAGATATTGCTTCCATTGGGCTCCATGACCTCCGAGAGAAGCTGACCATCATCCCCCAGGTGAGTTCTAGAACTTGTTCTGTACCAGCTGCAGGGCACAGATTTTATGCAGGAAACATATGCATCTGCTTCTTGATGTATATTCACTTAGCAGTGTCATTTCTGCAGGCTACCCAGGATATCTACGCCTGTTCCCTAAGACACATCCTTGCTAGAACTTAAAAATAACGCTGGCATTTTGTGGGGATAGGCTTGTGTGACTGCCAGCATCTAACCGCTAGGTGGCAGGAAAACAACAGAAGTGAAATAGAGCAGATGATTATTTAGCATTTCTGGAGCCCATCCTGGGTTCACAAGACCATTGCAATCAACATTTGCAGTTTTGCTGCTGAAGCTTGAAACCATTAAGCTTTATACTCCCCATTTGCTATCGTTAAAAGACAGTGGAGGGAATTTGCTGCAGGTTTTTGCCAGCAAGTGGAACACTTAGTGTGCATCAGCAAAAAAGTCTTCCCTTTGGCTTCCTCTGGACCCTCCCAAATAAGGTCTGCCTTGGAGGCTTCTTGGCCTGGGGGTGGGAGGTGGTATGTGGGTCCATTCCTCCTCTCTTCTTGTAGCCAAGTCTCTGGGGATGGTTTTGTCTTGTCCGATATTCACTCAGTTTGATGTAATCTTTTCTCCAGCTTCTTCAAAAGCTTAATACATTGTTCCATGACTGTCCTGTCCCTTCCCCGCCCCCCCCCCCCATCCGTTCACTTCCATACCCTGAATTTTCATCTGAGGGTGTGGAACATTCCTCTTACCTTCTTAAGATATGCTGAGGTGAATTTGGAAATCCATAAATGAATCTCGAAGTGAAAAAACCGAGAGCTCCCCTTTATCTTGTGGAAGCCCCCTAGGCTTCACAAGAGCTTGACCACTAATGAGCTGTGCATCTCGGGCCAGTCCTATCTGCCCTCTTCTAGCCACAAATAAAACCTGCTAGACCCTTTCTTGTCATGAGCTTCAATAGCCCCCCTCCTCCCTTGACTCACAGGATCCCATCCTGTTCTCTGGAACCCTGAGGATGAACCTAGACCCTTTTAACAACCACTCAGATGAGGAGATTTGGAAGGCCCTGGAGCTGGCTCACCTCAAATCCTTTGTGTCTGGCCTGCAACTTGGGTTGTCTCATGAAGTGACAGAAGCTGGTGACAACCTTAGGTAATGTTTCATAACCCACTTCCCCCCACAGGCAGTGGGAGGAGGTGGGGGGAAGCACCCCTTTGTTCCTGGCGCTAATAGTATTCTGTGGGATCACAGAATTACTCCGGTCCTGGGTGCCTTCCGAGTGGTAGACAGGGCATGGACCCTGAGCTGAGGAAGCTCTGAACAGAAGGGTGGCCCAGTAGCTCTGGCTTCCCTTGGGAACTTGTTATGAATGCAGACTCTGACGCTAGACCGACTCATCAGAATGTACGTGTTAGCAAGAGTCCCAGGTGATCTGTGTGTACATTGCAGCTTGAGAAGCACTACCTAGAGCAGAGAGTCTTAGTCCCTAGAACCCCTTAGGGAAATATTTAAAAATCCCAATGCCCAGGTGGTGCCCCAGACCCACTGAATCGGGGCCCAGGTGACATCAGTGACATCAGTGTGTAGCCTTGATACAGAATGCCATCCCATTTGTTTTCCATCAGCAACGGATCTGGGAACTAGCAGGACGTAAGTGGGTCTTCAGGCCTATGCAAAAGACCCTTCAGTCCACAAATATGTACTGATCGTGTAGAAAATGTCGTGTAGCAGATAAGCAGCCATGAGGGGCTGTGGAGCTCCTTTGGCCGGATATGACATGGGGGCCTTGACATGTCTGGTTTGTGAGAACACCACATCCGACCCTCTTTCTCTCTTCATGCTGGGGACACTTAAATGGCGCGACCAGGGCCTTGATTTCAGACCTGGGTTGGAGGGGTTGAAGCCTCCATTTCTCTGGTGAGTGATGGGAGGTGGGTCATGTGGAGAGAGACAGCAGCTGAAAGCCAGACTGGCACCTGGGCCCCAGCCTGCTCTAGGAAGCCCCCCAGGGCCAGGCAGGAGGGCATGCAACCGAACTCCAGTCTTGCCCTGTCTCTGTGCGGACACTACAGTAGAAAACTGGGAGTTCATCTTGGGTGACTTCTCATCTCCAGCAGAAATTTTCTTGTGGAGAATTACAGAACTTTAGCCCAGCCCCCCTCTGTTTAATATGTTCCCTAATGGCCACAGCAGGAAAGAGCAATTAGCGAATTCCCAAATATTTCCTCCACATCATTTCCCAAAGCTGCTTTGTGTAAGTAAGAGGTCCAGCCTTCATTACTGGCTTTTAGCAAATTAAAGCGATTTGCATTTTACAAGCATATTCGATTTCCACATACATTGCATCTCACACCAAGACACCATGTTCATTAGATAGCTACGTCTCTAATCAAGGCAGAAGGGCTTAAACAAATAATTAGCCTTGAGACTAGAATTACACATTAAAATAATGAATGGATTTGCTGAGGCTGCTAAGAAATGCCACTGGGACATTCTGATGCGGCGTCACCCTATATTAATGGTGTTGGGTCAGATACGGCTGTGGTGAACTTGGTGACCTCCCATCCTATTTTGGAATTGCTGTTGATGTGCTGGGATATCACCTAGGGATCCAAAGAACGGCTCCCCGGCTACGGTTTTCCAAACTCATGAAACATGGAAATTGCCTGGGGTATTTATTAAAAAATACATGCCCTGAGGCTCCTCCCCCTCGTGTTTGAGAAGAGCAGGACCCAGGCCTATGAATTTTTAAAATTAAGCACCTGCGGTAGGAGAGAGTTTGGAAAACCTCGTCTTAGCCTCTTTTGTGAGGTGTTTGTTCTGGGGGAATTTAGGAGTTGGGGTTTCAAAAGTCGGATCTGGAACGTGACCTACCCTGTACCACATTGACCATGGCTCCCAGGGGCTCGTGCTCACTTTGATCCCTTGGCTGCAGCGTAGGACAGAGGCAACTGCTGTGCCTGGCCCGGGCTCTGCTTCGGAAATCCAAGATTCTGATCATGGACGAGGCCACCGCTGCCGTGGATCTGGAGACTGATCGCCTCATCCAGACAACCATCCAAAAGGAGTTCTCCCACTGCACCACCATCACCATCGCTCACAGGCTGCACACCATCATGGACAGCGACAAGTGAGTGTGGGGACAGCTTGACAGACACCACTGGGCCCTTGAATGACAGAAATAGCATTAGTCATAAAATACCCCACAGCTGAAAGTCTAAACACCATCATTTTACTCATGAGGAAACTGAAGCTTCAAGGAATTTGTCCAAAATTATACACCAAGTGAATGAAAGCCAGCAGGGTTAAGGGAATGGACTTGAGGGCAAAATGGGCAATTGTATATGATTATTAACGGAGTGTGAGGAGGTGAAGACCGTAGCCATGAGGGGCAGGTGTTAACCACAGATCTTCTCAACCCCTGAACCATGACTAGACGCTTCCTGCTTTTTCCAGCTCTGGCATAGTACGTTAAAAATGGGGGTAATGTCCGTAATCTTGGAACCTGTTTGGAGACAACAGGCTCCCTTAAACAAGGTCTATCTTTAAAAAAAAAAAAAAAAAAAAAAAAAACTTCTGTAAAGGGACATCTACTGTATTCTTCTACTACTTGATTCTTTGGCCATATAGATGGAACCCACCTGTGTCAATGCAGACAGCTGCCGTCCATTCGTTCTCACTGCTTTGTAGCCTTTCATGAATGAATATACCATGTCTTGGTCCTGATTGTTCATACAAATGCTAAGATGTAAAATGACTGCTGACACCTTTCTTTCTCCTTTGTTTCAGGATAATGGTCTTAGACAACGGGAAGATTGTAGAGTATAGCAGCCCTCAAGAACTGCTGAGAAAATCGGGTCCCTTTTATTTGATGGCCAAAGAGGCTGGCATTGAAAGTGTGGATAGTACATCACTCTGACAGTAGGTCCCACGGGTTGGGAAAGGACTGTAGGGATCATGTCTGATTTTTTGTGAGCACAGTCACACAGAAGTGTGTAAAATGTACATTCTAAAGCAGGATCACATTCTATCCAGCCACAGTAGAACCCCCCAACCCCGCTGTGATGATCCCATTTTGATTATATTTCCTTCCTACTTACCTTCCCAGAGATAACTCCTATCCTGAATTTTGTGATAATCATTTTCTCTTGCTTTTCACTTTAGTTTTACTACTTGGTCTGTACCCTTAAACAAGGTGTATCTTTTTTAATTTATGTAAATGGCCTGACTCATACTTGACATATTCTTCTCTGGCTTTTGTTCAGTATTATTTTATTAACGATCCATCTGTGTCAGTGCACACAGTGAGGCTGGTTCATTCCTGCAGCAAGGCAGGGTGTGAATATGCCACCATGTATCCATTGTCATGCTGCTCAGTAGGGTTATTGCTAGGGGTTTTCTCCCATTATGAACAATAGTGCCAGGAACATTCTGGTATATTACCCCGAGATACATGTTTAAGAGTTTCTTTAGGATGTAGTGTAGGAATGTGGGTTAGGCACATGCTTATGTGCATCCACCCACTAGGTAACGCCAAACTGAATGCCAATTCAATACACTTTTTATCAGTTTCCCTGGTTACTACTGAGATTTCTGCTGGTTCTTATTCATGGTGCTTTGTTTCCTTGTGTGCCTTGTGAATTTTGACTGTGAGCTGCTCACTCCCAGCATTTTATCTGTGGGCATTCTTTGAAAGCTGAGCTCCCTGGGAAAGCGTTTGCCTGTCCCTTGGGGGCATTACCCAGAACTGATTTGAATTAAATTCTCTACTAGGGGTTTCAAACCATATAGTTAGTGGGACTTCAGACAATAATCTGGCACAAGAACCAACTTGTGGTTTACAAATTCCAAAGGCAGTTTCCTCTCCTTACCATAGTGTCTAGCTGGAGATAGACACATTGCCTTGTTGACTCCTCCTGCAGGGTGCGGTTGATTTCTCGGTTATCTGTATTACTACAGATAAAGGCTTATATAGCTTTGCCTCCAGGTTTATCAGAGGGTCTCCTGTTATACTCTTTATCTTGACAGGCGTTGGCTTTATCTCTTGCCTTGGCATCCTGTATTGTCAACGAAGGTCAAAGTCTTGAGGCTTCAGAAGTCACCCTAAGCTTTGCCCCTTCTTATCTTCCAGGGGTATTTTTGTGTGTGTGTCCCATTACTTTGGGTTCAGTATATTCTTTACTTCCATTTCAGTGATGAAATTATATTTTTCTTTATTCATCATGTTGACTGTTGAATGAGATGCTCAGAGACCGAAACGTCCTGTAGGAAGAGCAGAATAGCTGCGAGGCTGGGGGAGGAAGGGGTTTTTCCTATTCGCTTTGTTCAGCAGCATCACCCTGGCAGTGTTGTCTGCAGGGCAGGTTATAACCAGCAGCAGTGCAGACTTCAGTTTGTCCTGTGCTTCTGGAAGCAGGGTCATTGTGCTCCTCAGACACTAGCAGCGTGCCTTTTCAGAAGTCTGGGAGTTGGCTCTTTGAGGACCACCTATGTTTTGTGGGAATGCAGACCGCTCTCATTTTGTTCTCATAGACTTCCAATGGCAGCTGCTTCTGGAAGGTGCTGGCTCTCTGAAACTTATTTTCCTTTGGTCCTTTCTTCAATGCCTGCTTAATTCTTTATATGGTTCTGTTAAAATAATATAAGGTTTCTGTCTCCCGACTAACCCAGCTGATAGAACCCTTGGAGATTATCAGGTTCAAGTCTCTTATTTTTCAGAAAAGCACATAACCTACAAATGGTCAGAGTATCCAAAGTCAAAACATGGGTATTTCTGGCAGAGCCTGGACCAGAAATCAATTTGCTGATTTTTTTCCTTCAATGGCAAAGGTTTTTTGACCTACCTACTCCTACTGATGCAAATAAAGAGAAAGTAAAGGTCATTCTTTTCTCAGAAGTGATGACTAAGACAGGCAGTGAAACTGGTGGAAACCAGAACTAGCCTGAATCTAAAACTTTGGTGATGACTCCTCCCATTTCAAATCTTATTGGCCCAGACCCTGGATAACTGAATCCCCACTCTGGGCCACTTATAATATGATTGCTCTTTCCTACTTTTATTCCTGAAGGTCCCCTTCTTTCACTTGCCCTTGAAACATTAAGATATTCTTATATTTTGGTCCTTGACCTCTAGCCCCTTCCTCCCATCCAGTTTTGACATTCATATGTTCAACTGATACTCAGTTACTGCAGATACTCAGACCTGAATATTCTTCAGGCATCTGACCTCAACTCACCCTTCTTTGACAGATGCTTCTACTCCCTCCACTCAAAAGATTTTCCCTCTACTTACCTCCAGTGGTGACCTCATTGTCCATTCAGTCCTACAAAAGGAAAACCCTGGGCATCACTCTTAACTTTTTCTCTTCTTCTCAGATCGCATTGACCACCCAGCCCTTCCAGTTTTCGGTCTTTAACCCCATCCCTTTTGCTCTCAGATTCTCATAACGTCTAAGGGCATAGGTATCCGTGCATCCTGTGTTGTTTTCTTAAATATATCTCCCCATGTCTATTAGAGTGATCAGATATGCAAAACTGCCCAGGTTACTCTTACTTTCCAGAGTAAAGTTAGAATCCTGAGTATGGTATAACAGCTCCCCAGCATCTGGTCCAATCACATTTCTTCTAATTCCTGTTAAAGAAAGAGACAAGAAACCCAAAACGGGGTCACTTATGCTAACTAAGCCTCAAGCCACCAAGCGGAGACTTAATACTCACTTTTTAGTTTCAGCTCTTCCCAGGAATGGAATCTTAAACCAGTCAATCCTACTGAGGTAATCTGCCCAACAGACCCCTGTGTCCCCTAAAGGAAGGTGACCTGGCCACAACCACTCTAGTTTTTGCTAGTATAATTTCTGTGTCCCATTCCCTTCTGCCTATAAAAAGTCTTTCCATTAATTAGATACATCAGCACCGGGGATACCAAGGCAGGGATATCTGGCAGTCACAGCTATGACCATCACAGCTGTTCTCTGTTGGTAGGGGTTCTGGCACCAGGGGCCAGGCCCTGGCCCGATACTGAGCATCCTTCCTGGGTTCAAAGACCCAAATCGGGCTTTCTTCTTCTCCCAGAGAGTCAGTGAGCTAGCTGCTATCATTTGAAAACTTCCTTTCGGCTTAAGTTTTACCAGAATTGGGAACTATCGTTTACAACTCAAAATACTCCCCAGCTAATTTCTTATTACTCTATCACTTTGTCAGATAATTTTGTTTGGATCTCCCTCACTAAGCTGTGAGCCTCTTGAAAACAGTTTTTTCCAGTATTCAAAAAAATCTTCATAAATAAAGCACACATTTTCCCCAGTTGTATAACAGTGCAGCAAAAGGGAAAGAAGCATAACTCCACGTTGGTACACTGGCACGAACAGGAGGAATAAACATAACGATCAAACCTTAATTTCTTGTGGGCTGGTTTTGTGTAAGCGCCTTTTGAAATGCTCTCTAGAGAAATTTGTTCCACTTAGGTCCTACGATGAGCACATTTAATCACAAATGCACATTGTTCATGACTTTACTAAAAAATTTGCAAACACCTTGTGAAAATATTGACATTTAAATCTTCAAATGGCTACAACTTAGTAAGCAGAACCATAGTTAGCTCTAAGTGTGCAGTCTTCCACATAGATACTGAACTGTTTTTGAAAGACTATGCTGCTGAACAGGAGAGAGGGGGAAAAAAGTGAAAATAGACTAAGGCACCTCAGTGACACCATGAAGTATGATACCATTCACATTATAGGGACCCCAGAATAAGAAGACAGAATATCTATTTGAAGAGATAATAGCCAGAAAGTTGCTGAATCTGGAGAAGGGAACAAATCCAGATCCAGGAGGCAGAGAGCCCCCAACAAAATCAACCCAAGGAGGTCCACACCAAGTCCCATAGTAATTAAAAGCGCAAAAAGTACTGCTAGATAATTTAAAAGCAGCATGAGAAAACTGTTACATACAAGCAAAACCCCATAATGCTGTCAGCTGATTTTTCAGCAGAAGTTTTGCAGGCTACCCTGGAGAGGCATGATCTATGCAGGTGCTGAAAGTAAAACAAACAAACAAACAAACAAACAAACAAAAAACCCAACCAACCCTGCAAATAATATTCTATCCAGCAAGACTGTCCTCCAGAATGGGAGAGGGAAAGAGTTTCCCAAACAATGGAATTCATCATCCTTCAACCAGCTCTCCAAGAAATATTAAGGGGACTCTGAGTAGAAAAGAAAGACAAAAAGTAGGAAACACAAAGGCAGTAAAATTAAGTATATCTATAAAAATCCAAGAAGACACAAAATAAGAATGCAAAGCATGACACCATTTACCTAAAATGTGGGGAAAAGAGGAGTAAAGAATGGATTCAAACATAAGTGACCAGCAACTTAATACAGACTATTGTATGCATCTTAATGTAGACAGCTTAATATGTTATATACTTAATATAGACTGCTATATATATATATAGGTTATATATAAACCTCATGGTAACCACAAATCAAAAACCAGTAACAGATATGCAGAAAGGAATTATATCATTAAAGAAAGCCACCAAAGCTTGAGAGAAGACAGCAAGAGAAGGAAAACACAGAAAAGAATTCCAGAAACAACCATAAAGCAAGTAACAAAATGGCAATACATACCTATCAGTAATTACTTGAATATAAATGGTCAAAATCCATTCTGTTACCCCAGGTCAATAAAAAGACCTGGGGTATCCATTCTGTTACCCCAGCGTAGTACCCCAGGGTAACAGAATGAGAAACAGCCAACACCTCAGAAATACAAAGGATTGTAAGAGAATATTATGAAAAGATGTATGTCAGCAAATTGAAGAACCTAGAAGAACTGGACTAATTCCTAGAAATACGTGACCTCCCAAAACTGAATAAGGAAAGAAAGAGAAAATATGAACAGACCAATTAGCAGCAATGAAATTGAGTAATTTTAAAAAATGCCCAATCAACAAAAGTCCAGGACTAGATGGTTTCACCAGGAAAGGAAATTCTACCAAACATTTAAAGAATTGTTAATACTTGTTCTTCTCAAACTATTCCAAAAAATAGAAGAGAAAGGAAAGCTTCCAAATTCATTCTATGAGACCAGCATTACCCCAATACAAAAACCAGATAAAGACAAGATACTAACAAAAAAAAGAGCTATAGGCCAATATCTCTGATGAATATAGATGCAAAAATCCTGAACAGAATGTTAGCAAACTGAATCCAACAATACACTGAAAAGAATCATTCACCATGATCAAGTGGGATTTTTTCCCAGGAGGCAAGGGTGGTTCAATATTCACAAATCAACCAATATGATACATCACATTAATAAAGGAAAGAAAGGATAAAAACCATAAGATAATTTTAATAAATGCAGAAAAAGCATTTGACAGAGTACAACATACATTCGTGATAAGAAAACCCTCAGCAAAGTCAGTTTAGAAGGAACATATGTTAACATAATAAAGGTGATATATGAAAAACCCACAGAAAACATACTCGATGGGGAAAAACTGAGAGGTTTTTCCCTAAGGTCAGGAACAAGACAAATATGTCTACTCTTACCACTATTATTCAACATAGTCTTGAAAGTCTGAGCCACAGCAATCAGACCACAAAAAAAAAAAATAAATAAAAGGCATCCAAATCAGTAAGGAAGAAGGAAAACTTTCACTACTTATAGATGGCATGATACTATATATAGAAAATCCTAAAGACTTCACACACACACACACACACACACACACTCACCCCTTTACTAGTACTGAAAAATGAATTCAGAAAGGTTGAAGAATACAAAATCAAAAATACAGAAAGCCATTGTATTTCTATATACTAATAATGAAGTAGCAAAAAGCAAAAGAAACAATCCAATCTAACTCAACATCCCAAGAACAAACAATTTGGTCAAGAAATGGACAAAGTTCGTGGACAGATATTTCTCTAAAGACGACATACAAATAGCCAAGAGACACATGAAAAAATATTCAACATCACTCAGCGTCAGGGAAATACAAATCAAAACCACAATGATATACAAATCAAATACAAATCAAAATCCCAAACCAGCAGGAATGGCTAAAATTAACAAGTCAGGAAACAACAGATGTTGGCAAAGATGTGAAGAAAGTGGAACCCTCTTATGATGCTAGTGAGAATGCAAGCTGGTGCAGCTGCTGTGGAAAACAGCATGGAGGTACCTCAAAAAGTTCAAAATAGAGCTACCCTATGACCCAGCAACTGCACTACTGGGTATTTACCCAGAGGAAACAAATGTAGTGATCCAAAGGGGCATGTGCTCCCAGGTGTTTATAGCAGCACCGTCCACAACAGCCAAACTATGGCATGAGCTCAGATGTCCATCAGCAACAGATGAATGGATAAAGAAGATGTGGTATATATACAGTGGAATATTACTCAGCTATCAAAAAACACAATCTTACCATTTGCAATGATATGGATGAAACTAGACTGTATTATGCTAAGCAAAATATGTCAGAAAAAAACAATGAGCTCACTCATATATGGAATTTAAGAAACATAGAGGATCATAGAAGAAGGGAGGGAAAAATAAAATAAGATAAAATCAGGGAGGGAGACAAACCATAAGGGACTCTTACCTACAGGAAACAAATTGAGGGTTGCTGGAGGGTAGGTGGGTGGGTGGGGCTAACAGCGATGGGCATTAAGGAGGACACTTGTTGTAAAGAGCACAGGATGTTATATGCAACCGATGAATCACTAAATTCTACCTCTGAAACTAACACTTTATGTTAATTAAATTTAAATTAAAAAATTAAACAAGGGAAAAATGAAAAAACCCCACTCCAATCCCATTTACAATTGCATCAAAAATAATAAAATATCTAGGAGTAAACTTAACCAAGGAGGTGAAAGACCTATACCCTGAAAACTACAAAACATTAGTGAAAGAAATTGAAGATTTTCCATTCTCATATTGTTAAAGTGATCATACTACCAAAAGCAATCTACAGATTTAATGCAATCCCTATCAAAATCTCTACAGCATTTTACTCAGAACCAGAAACAACAATCCTAAAATTTGTACAGAACCACGAAAGACCCTGAATAGCAAAAGCAATCTTGAAAAAGAAAACTGGAGGTATCAAAATCCCAGATTTCAAGATATAGTACAAAGCTATAGTAATCAAAACAGTATGCACAGGCACAAAAATTGATGCATAGATTAACAGAATAGAGCAGAGAGCCCACATAAATCCACAATTATATGCTCAGTTATTCTTGGATAAAGGAGGAAAGAATACATAATGGGAAAAAGTCTGTTCAACAAACAGTGTTGAGAAACCTGGACCATATTCTCACACGTTTGCAACAATAAACTCAAAATGGATTAAAGACATAAATGTGAGCCCTGAAACCATAAGAATCCTAGAAGAGAATAAAGCAGTAATTTCTCTGGCATCAGCTGCCGCAACATTTTTCTATATATGTCTCCTGAGGCAAGAGGAAAAAAAGCAAACTAAAAACTATTGGGACTACACCAAAATAAAAAGCTTCTGCCCAGCAAAGGAAACAAACAAAACCAAAAGGCAACTTACTGAATGGAAGAAGATAGTTGCATATATATACATATATATGTATATATATGCATTTATATATAAAATTTGTACAACTCAACATAAAAACAATCCAATTAAAAATAGGCAGAAGACATGAACAGTCATTTCTCTAAAGATGACACACAGATGGTCACCAGACACATGAAAAGATACTCATTATCATCACCATCAGGGGGACGCAAATCAAAACCACCACGAGGTCCACCTCGCACCTGTCAGAATGGGTAAAATCAAAACAAGAGACAAGTGATGGTGAGGATGTGGAGAAAAACATCTCCCACTGTTGGTGGGAAAGCAAACTGGTGCAGCCACTGTGGAAAACAATATGGTGGTTCCCCAAAAAGTTAAAAATAGAATTATCATATGATCCAGTAATTCCGCTACTGGGAATTAATCCAAAAAAACAAAAACAAAAACAAAAACACATAAATTCAAAGTGATGTGTGCACCCCTATGTTTACTGCAGGTTTACAACAGCTAAATTATGGAAGCAGCCCAAGTGTCCATCAGCTGAGGAATGGATAAAGAAGATGTGGTGTGTGTACACGATGGGACATTACTCAGCCATAGAAAAGAATGAAATCTTACTATTTACAACAAGGATGGACCAGAGGATATAATGCTAATGGAAATAAGTCAGAGAAAGACAAATACCAGGCACCTGGGTGGCTCAGTCATTAAGTGTCTGCCTTTGGCTCAGGTCATGATCCCAAGGGTCCTGGGGTTGGGCTCCCTGCTCAGGCGGAAGCCTGCTTCTCCCTCTCCCACTCCTCCTGCTTGTGTTCCCTCTCTCACTGTGTCTGTCAAATAAATTAAAAAAAGAAAAGACAAATATCATATGATTTCACTCATATGTGGAATTTAAGAACCAAATGAACCTGGAGGTTCAGTTGG
Source organism: Mustela erminea (assembly GCF_009829155.1). Lineage (NCBI taxonomy): Eukaryota > Metazoa > Chordata > Mammalia > Carnivora > Mustelidae > Mustela > Mustela erminea. The sequence goes on from NC_045627.1 coordinate 63,847,020, forward strand.
TTAAGCGTCTGCCTTCAGCTCAGATCGTGATTCCAGGGTCTTGGGATCAAGCCCCGCATCGGGCTCCCTGCTCAGTGGGAAGCCTGCTTCTCCCTCTACCTCCTGCTCCCCCTGCTTGTGCTCATGCAGTGCCAAGTAAATAAAAATCTTCACATATATATGATATATGTATAACATGTTTTATATATATATATATATATATAAAACCATGAACAAGCAAAACAAGAAACAGACTCTTAACTCAAGAAAACAAACTGCTGGTTGGTCACTGGAGGGCAGGTGGATGGGGGGATGGGTGAAACAGATGTAGATTAAGAGCACACTTACTGTGAGGATCACTGAGTCATGGACAGAACTGCTGAATCACTACAGTTTATTCCTGAAACTCTTAGAACTCTGTAGGTTAACTATACTGGAATAAAAATAAAAAAATAAAAGGCTTTATGATGCTTGAAGATATTAAAGTAAAAGACTGTAAAAAATGCATAAAGGAATTGGCTATAAGAAGCAGTTCATTTCACCCTGAAACAAATCATACAGTATATGTTAATAAAAAAATAAAATAAAAATAAAACCATGAGAATAAAGCAGTTAACAACAACAACAAGAGAAGTCGTCCATTTCCAACGTACTCTCTTTTACTTCATAGGCAAGTAATAGATTAGGCTGTAGAATTTAACAGCTGCGGTGTAAAAAGCAGTCACTTAGGAAAGAAGTTGCAGAAAGAAAAAAAAAAGGGGTAGGGCTTCTTTAGGTAAAATGAGCAGAAAAATAAAGTTTCAGGAAGAAAAGTTACTTAAGACTAGTTTGGTCTTTACTAAACTTGAAAAAAATGAACTAATAGTATAAGAACTCCCTTCTTCAGTCAAGTCCTTGGTCACCCTATTGATTAGTAAACTTGGTCCTTGCTGTGACAGCCTCTTCCTGACAACCACTGTCACTGATCTCAGATTCTCTTATCCTCTTCTTGGCTTCCACTGTAATGACAGGCTCTGCTGGAGCACCAATCTTTGGGACATTTGCTGCTTAAGCTCACAGTCACTCACAGCTCTCTGGGAAACAGCTTGGTTAGAATCCTGTAGAGATTGGCAAGTTATCCACTGATTGTACATCTAGACACAGATTTCTCTCCCAGACCTGATGTTCACAACATTGCCTGCTGGCTCTTCTGTTGTTAGCACCCGTTGCAGGGAAACTGTGATCTGGTTTGTCATGGTTTACATTCTGGTATCATAAAGACACTTCCTGGGGTTCCTGGGTGGCTCAGTGGGTTAAAGCCTCCGCTTTTGGCTCCGGTCATGATCTCAGGGTCCTGGGATCGAGCCCCACATCGGACTCTCTGCTCAGCAGGGAGCCTGCTTTCCTTCCCCTCTCTGCCTGACTCTCTGCCTACTTGTGATCTCTGTCAAATAAATAAATAAAAATCTTAAAAAAAAAAAAAAAAAAGACACCTCCTAGCCCCACGAATATCTGCCTGGCTGATACGTTAGTTCCCATCTCTAAACCAATTACACTTTTGATAGCTTTTCATTTTCCTTCCTCAAAAGGTCTCATTTTCCTGCACACTTAACCTCAAAGTTAATGGGTAACCCGGATCTTTTTGCTGTAGCCAGACCTAGAGGAGGGGTATGGCTCCCGGGCCAAATCTGGCTGGCTGTTCTTGTAAATGAAGATTTACTGAAACACAGCCGTGCTCACTTGTTTCTGTATTATCTATGCCTGCTTTTGGGTTACAAAGGCAGAGCTGAGATATTGTGACAGACTGGATGGCCTGCAAAGTCTGGAATATTTCCTATCTGATCTTTTCCAGGAAAGTTCTGTTGACCCCTATTCCAGGATCACCAGTGATGATCCACATGATCCACAACTGGATCATTTTTCCATTTTCAAGAAGATCATTTGCCTCAGAAATATCACATGGTTTCGTATCTGCAGCAGATAGAATAATGGGCCCCAAAGATATTCATGCTCTAATCCTCCAAACCCACGAGGATTTACTTACCTTACATAGCAAAAGGGACTTTGCAAACATGAGTAAGGATACTGAGATGACCTTACCCACATGGGGCCTGATTATCAAAAAGATCCCTATATGAGAGGCAGGAGGGTCACAGTCAGAATGATGATGGAGACCCTAGGAGACATTATGCTGCCAGCTTTGATGTCAGAGAAAGGGGCCATAAGCTAATGCAGGCAGCTTCCAGAAGCTTGGAAAAGGCAAGGAACCGGATTCTCTCCTGGAGCCTCAAGCAGGAACCAGCCCCCCTGCCACAGTGAATCTAGCCCCATGAGACGGATTTTGAACTCTTGACCTCCAGAATTGTAAGATAATAAATTTGTGTTGTTTTAGGCCACAGACTGTAGTAATTTGTTGTAGCCGCAGTGGGAAACCAACACACTACCCTGAGTCTAAGAAGCTCTGATAAAATTGCCAATATTCTCCAATATTGTATATATGTGAACAAGAAACAAAATGGAGGTATCTTAAGTATCTGAAGCCAGACCGTCTGGCTCTAGAACAAGGTGGAAAGACTCAGTTAGAGAACCCAAGACCCAAGTTTCATCTTCAATGAATCCTGTTGTCTGAATTTGTAGGATTATGCCATCTTTTTAGCCCTGCTGAAATGGGTTTCAGTCCTCATGCCTGCCACCCCTTCTAGCAAACTGCGAAGATCTTATTCAGCTTCATCATTTTTGGGAGGTTTTCTTGATCTCAGCTGAGGGGTTTTAGGAAGGTCCCTTGTTAAAGTGAGACATGGTGATTCCAACCACAGGAGGAGGCTGTGGACAGATCCGCAGTCACTCTTGGCATCCCTGATCCTGGACCTGAGGACAGCTGCCATGGGAATGGTTTGGAGCTCAAAACTTGGTGTCTCAGGGACAGGCAGTACTCAGGCAGGGCATTGTACCATGGTTTAAGTCTGTAGACACCCCCTGATCGGCAGTGGATTCCCAGGTGTCTCCATGCTCCCAATCAACTTTTCCTGAATGAATACGCCACTGTTGCCCTAACTAGAACATTCGTTCCCTCCCACCACACTATCAGAACTTCTGGGAGGACACTAAATTGGCTCCTTTCTCTTTGAGGGTCACCTTGGAGGGATATGAAGGAATAGATGGCCCTATGTTGCTTTGCAAGGTCCCCAATTTGTTGTTGAATTCTCCCTTCTCGATAGAGGCAAAAGACTAATCCTGGTCTTCATTAACAATTGCAGGAAGATTCCAGCAGGCTAGGTGAGGTAAGGCAATGTTCTGTTGTACTTGGCAAAGGTGTGACAGTAAAAACTCCATCAATACAATGTATTAACAGGCAGAAGAGCTTAAAATCCCCAGTTGTGTGAGTTGTGGCAACTAGAGAGAGGATTTAGAATAATGTGTCGTCATCTTGAGGTATCTTGGTCCTTGGGTCTAAGGTTCTCCACATGAAACAACCACGTTCTTCTGGGGCTGGTTTGAAATCCTGATCTTGAAACAAAATCCACATAGCAGAGTCCTGGTTTCACAATCTAATTAAAACAGGGTGACACAAAATTCAATCCTTATTAGAACCATGTAGTCCTAGAGCTCACATTGCACAAAAATGTACACGTCATTTTATTTGGTTCTCACAATGCTCTTGAGATGAAAGCCAGAAATCCAGACTTTATAGATGGCAGTCCCCACCACTGCTCTGTTCTCCTAGGACTCTCAGATAAAAGCACAACTGAAGAGCTACTTCCAGGCAGGAAAGGGAGAAAATGCATGAGTTGAAGCAAGCAGATAAACCAGATTAAGAAATTTTCTTCAGGAACATTTCTGAAACATCTGATACTCTTTCCTCCCATGGGTTTTGTAATTTTTACTTTTCTGACAGTAGAAAGTTCCATTAAAAAAAATTGCCTTGGGGGTTATCTGGGTGGCTCAGTCGGTTAAGCAGACGTTTAAGTTCAGCTCAGATCATGATCTCTGGGTCCTAGGATTGAGCCCCACCTCGGGCTTCCTGCTCAGTGGAGTCTGCTTCTCCTCCCTCTGTGCTCTCTCTCTCACTCTCTCAAGCAAATAAATAAAATCTTAAAAAAAAAATTGCCTTGACAGATGGTTCTCAAACTGTGCTGTGCACATAAATCACGTCAGGATCTTGAGCTCTGGGATGCTCGGGAGGAGCCTGCATTTCCATTAATTCCCAGGTTGCAGTGATGCTACTGGGCTAAGGCCACACCTGGAGGAGCAAGATAGGCAGATATCTTGTGTTTAATATGAGAAACCTCATCTTTTCATAAACCTGCTCCCATCTCAGTGATCTCCCTTTTGTCAGTGATTCCATCATTTCTTCAACTGCAGTCTTTGTAGAATGCTTTTTTCCACTCTCTAGCAATCTGATGCCCAAAGCAGTTAACTTTTTTCCAACTAATTAGATTTTCTTGCCTTTGATCTGTCCTCCCTCTCAATCATCCCCTTAACATTTAGCTTTCCTAAAACAGACAATCCATTTAAGAGCCTACCAGAGTTTCTTACTACTAGACTCATCAAATTTAAATTCCTTGACTTGGACCCCAAGGGCTCTCCAATTTATTACTAAGGATCAGGCAGCTCTAGGACTCTCCATGTACTAACTCATTCAATCCTTACAACAACCCATGATGCGGATAGTATTCCCACCTACTTTAGATGAGGAAGCTGAAGAATGGGTTGGGTAAGTTGCCAAGGTCACAAAGCTCTTAAGTATCTGAAGCCAGACCGTCTGGCTCCAGAACAAGGTGGAGAGACTCAGCTAGAGAACCCAAGACCCAAGTTTCAATTCAGGATCCATTAAAAACTCAACGGGTGGCTTGGGGAAGTCACAATGTCTCTCAATCCCATTTTCCTAGTCCATAAAGTAAGAGTTGGCCTAGCTGACTGATAAATTTCTTCTCAGAGTCCACCTAACCCATCATGTTTTCTCTCCCTTCACAGTATCAGGTAATTGCTTCATGGTCTAGGGTCTCCCCTCACCCACAGCAACCCCCACCCCCAACCCTGGGCAGCCAGTGCTCCTGCTACTTCTCCCCCTACCATCCCCACCCTCGCGCAGCTGCTACTCCGTGCCTTGTTACTTCATCTCTAGGGCGTCAGTTTCCACCTCTGTGATATCAGCAAAGTGCTTACCTTATAGCCTTCAGTTTAAAGCCTTCAGTTCTGTTTCACTAGCATTTTATAGTACAAAACAGCATAAAAAGGGGCGATCACCTGCAACATGGGCATCTTTTGAGGGTATAGGAATTCTGTTGAAATTATATTTAACAAAATGGATTTCTGGCTGGAATTTCTTCAGTTAGCCTCTCTCATTGTCTGGAATCTTGCCATTGTTTTGAATTGTCAAAAAGGTACCTTCAGAAATCCGACAAGGTTCAGGCTAAACACATGGACAGAAATCAAGAAAACACACTCACGGCCCATAGAAATGCTTTTATTTATAAAATAACTACTTAAATATAAACATCTCTAAATATAAACACTATTCACAAGAGACTCGCATTGCTGCCTTCTGACCGACCCGCAGACACACAAGGCTAAGGGGCCCATAGGTGTCTCCCAGTTCATCAGGATTTTTAAGGCCAAAGGTGCACTTGAAGGAGCAGGGGGCTGTCAGGTGTTCTTAATTCCCTTTCTTGAGACAAAAGTCTAGTTTTCTATTCCCAGGTAGGCCTCATATCTGGGGCAAACTTTAAGAATAAGAGCCTTTTAAAAAAGAGAACACAACTGAATGTTGGCTCGGCAATCTGGGAATGCAGTATTTGAAACAAATAAGGTTACAGATTGTGGTAGTATTTGAGGGACTTTTGGAAATTAGGGGTGGGGATGTATGTATGAATGTGTATTAAACACGGAAGCGTTGAAATACCAGATTTGGTACAATCTCAACAAACTTCTTGCCACGTGCGGAGGCGCAGTCTATAAGGGCTCCCAGAGAATTCTCTTCATCCAAGTCAGTATCTGGCATTTGTTCACGGAGCATGGGACCACCCCAAACTCAGTATGGTACAACCCAAGCCCACATCTTCTCAGGCTGGAGCGTGCTTCCAGCATATATCTGATACTGGTCTTCTTATGGGAAATTTCTCATTTCCAAAGGCTGACTCGAGACATGCCTTTCTTCTCATGGTCACAGAGTCATTCACAAGCCCTGGGGTCCATTTCAAATTCTAGAAAGTCTAGTGAGCATCAAAGTTGACAACCCAATGGCGGGAAACAAGACTCATCTTGTGTCCTGTGCCATGCCGTAGTTAAACAGTGCGGATGGGGCCAGTGTCCCAGGAGCAGGTGCCCTCTCACGGGGCCACCAGGACCCTTCAGCAGAAGGAAGTGAAGGCAGCAAGGTTGAGTGAGAAGGAGAATAAGTTCAGGTATATTCAGCTTTGCGGATATAATTGGATGGGACATACCCCTTCTTCCCATTAACTTCGGCTAACCACCACTCTGTATTTCCCATAACATCTTTAAACTCCAGGATCTTGAGTCTCTGATTGGCTGACACACTCAGCTCATTTGGATTCCGTGCCTTGAAGGTATACACAGCAAAATAGACCTATGAGAGGGAGAGAAAACGAGACATTGATTGGAGCAATACTGTCCAGCAGGACTTCCTGCGGTGATAGGAATGTTCTATACCTGTGCTATCCAATATGGCAGCCTCTAGACACGTGGGGCTATCAAGCACTTGAAGTATGGCCAGTAAGACGGAGGCACTTAATTTTAAATTTTATTTAATTTTAACTAATTTAAATTTAAAATGCTACATAGACCTGAGAGCTACCATAATGAACAGGGCAGATTCAAAGAAAACCAGAATTTATATCCTTCTACTCTTTCAGAGTTGCCTTAAAAAGTGAAAGAAGGAACTTTCGGCCAATATGGCTGATAGGCAGTGCTCAGTGATTGGGAGGGGAAGCCACAAAGTCCAGGGAGGCACAAGGATGAAAACATACTCTTAGGACTTGGAGGAGTCGATGAAGTGATAAGTGAGCTTTTTAAACAAAATCAGAATTTTTAAAAGGTGGGGGGCCATCTCCTCCTTCCACAAGTCTAAGAAAAGCGTCCACTGACTGGCCCAAAACTTGGATGCCTGTCCTGGGCAGTGGGCAGCCCCCGAATCACCTGAAGAACAGGCAATTCCCTAAGCCCATCTGTAGTCCTGAGGAATGTGGCATAGAAAGACTAAGCTGAGAAGCTCGTGTTGAAAACTGGTCTTTTGGAATCCAGAGCTTGGCAGAGGCAAATGCCTCCACAACCCAGGACACATCTGAGTCTCTCAAAGGCAACCCGGCTGGAGATGAGCTCATAGACAGATGGTCTAAGACACACATGGAAAATCCTGACGCAAGAGGGAACAAAGGCAACCAGGGGTTCGCCAGCCATGAATGTGAAAGTGACCTTAAAATAGGTAGGTTTAATATGCTCAAGACACAAAGGCTTACTCAAATTCATAAAGACAAAAATAGGCCATTATAAAAAGAATAGAGAAAACTGAGAATGTTATTTCTAAATTCCAGGGGGAAAACACAGAGCTATTTGAATAAAAAAACAAATAGATGGGATAAATGGCAGACTTTATACAATGAGGGATTATGAGCTGGCAGAGTGGAAAAGGTTTTCGTTGTAACACCTTGTGAATGCCCAATGACACAGCAGAAGGGGCCCAGAAACAGCCTGGGAAGCGTCAGCCAACCTGAAGGCGTGGAGGTGCTCACTCCTAGAGCAAGATTCCGTGTGTGCTTTATAAGACTTGTCGGTGAGCTCAGCCCAGACCACCACCCAGGCCCTGGGCGCGCCTCGGACTCCCCCTCTCCTCCACCCACCCCCCAACACTCCCGCCACGTCTGCCACACGGCGACCAGGGAGCACTTGCCTGGTTGCCTTCTGCCTCCCTGCTTTCTGGCTCTTCGTTTTTGTCTTCCAGAGACTGGGATGTTCTCGTACACCCTCTCGTAAGGTCTTTTCCCTGCCCGTTTCGCCCTTGTAGGGAGTAACCGACCGTTTCTGGATGCCTGGAGTTCCTGCAGCTCCTGAGGGCGGGGGCAGGCGGGTGAATGTCTTTGGCTGCCTCTGGGAGGTCCCATGACCTGGGCTGGGAGCTGGGGTCTGGGTCGGTGGGGCATCTGGAAGGACTGCTTTCTGAACAACCCAAATTTAAGGATGCACTGAGAGCTTCTTGGTCCAGTTCCTTCAATGAAGTGGCATCTTGAGGTTGCTTCTGGCAAGACCCCGATGTGAAGGACACGGCCATGCTGCTGGGATTGAAGGTCAGGGTGCTGCTGCTGTTCTGCTGCGGGAACCTGGGGGAGGAGCTGCCCAGCTCCGACTCAGTGGATGAGTGGCTGCCCACCGAGGCGTCCGAGTGGCTGCGGCGCGCATTGTAGGGCTTCAGGAAGGAGCTGTACACAAAGCCTTTGGTGACTACAGGGAGGAAGAGTCAACAGGAAGTGCTTTTAATGGAATGTATGGTGGGCAGAGTCACCGAAAAAAAAATGGTTGAAGAGCAAGGGCAATAGTGAGAGACACAAAATAAGATGCTTAGGGACAAAAAAGGTGGGACAGTCATTCCCAGGAGACACAACCCTGTGGCTACCTGCCAGGGCAAACTTACTACTACTGCCTGAAAGGTGAGTGACGGGAGTCCTTGTGGACATTCAAGGGGACAGTAATACAAGTGGCCATGTGCTTGAGAATGAGCAGATGAAGAAAACTGAACAGGATATCTACATCATGGAAACAAAGGCTAGGAGAGACTTAACTAAGGATGTGCTCAGATACACTGAGTATGGAAAAAGGGATTTTAAAAACCATCCTCCTAGTGACTGATCCGCTCGAAGATGGCCACCAGCCCTTTTTCCATCCAGGGCACTTGAATCTCCACGTGTGCTCTGGGAACATGGTGGATGTATTGTGAGAACAGGCTAAGGCTGGAAGCGGTCTATGGGGGCTCATGTGGACGCAACGTGGGCACAGCACGTGATCACTTTAATAAATGTCCTAAGATAATGACAGAGGGGTCTGCAGCTCAAACTTTGCAACATATAAGACTGAAATCCTTGAGCCACAGGTACATTTTTTATAATACTAAGTAAGAAAGGAGGATCTATCAAGGGAAGCGCCCAGAGCACGCAACCTCTATGCGCCTTCATCTTCAATGTGTTTTTGTTACATCTGCCTTAATGGGGGCAGAGGGAGTGGTTTCCCTTGGGCAGATGGTGAGGGGTAGAGGGTCTAACTGCCGATCCTAATACCGTGGGCTTCCTGCCACCACTCACTGGGATGGCGTAGATAAAAGCCCCAGGGGTGGAACAGTTTCTTGAACAGCCTGGATGGTTACAGGGAACCCTTCTGTGAACCCATCAACAGCTTCCCTGGCCCATCGCCCTCCATCCTTGCGTTCCTTTCCCACTGCCAATCTCCATTTTTTGGGTAAGCAGGAAGGATGGGCGGGGGAGGAGATCCACAAAATACTTTCAAACTGAGAATGTCACAATTTTCCATTCCGGTGGTGTGAACAGAGAAGTTCATTGTATAGGCCCACAGTCCTTATTTAAAATGCTAAGAGCCAGATAGGTTTTGGAATTCAGCCTTTTTGAATTTGGGAAAAGGAATCAGGTCCGTATACGGTTTATGACATGACAACCCCAGCAGGGTCTGGGTCACCGCCTCATAATTAAACCCACTGATGTTTCTATAATGTATGACTATTCACATCAAAAGAGAGGAGTTACAATTATAAACAGCTTCACAACACTTTGCTGGGATTTTGCTACCAAATAAGTTCAGATCAGGGAAGGTTTTGGTGAGTGAGTTCTGGGAAAAAAGCCCTTTGTTTTTGAGAGCTTTTTGAATTTTTGGAATAGTGGAAAAATGACATGGATTTTTCTTTTTTACTTTTCTTTAAATTCTGTACCCAACAAACCCCCTAGCCCCTGCTAGAAAAAAGCTATAAAGCTATTTTTAAAGCCATTCCCTAGTCATGAGGTAAAACCAGTAAAGCAAACAAAAAACCCTTTACTACAGGTTCTAAATTCACACATTCTCAAAACCCATTTCCAGAGCTTGGAAGAGGGCAGCTTATTTTGTGGTTCACTTGGAACAGGTTGAAAGGGCTCGGGGGCCTGTAAGCATGGCCTGGAAGAGCTGTGAAGCTTGGCAAGAGCCTGCAAAGGTAAGAAATGGAGCCCCTTCTGGAATTTGTGAAAACAAAACCAAAACCAAAGACAGATTTTGTTTTGGTAATGACTTGGGCACTGCACTCTCCCAAGATGGACAGAACTTGTAAGGTTATTTTTCCCCTTTAATCAAAGACTCTCATTTTCTTTTCTTTCTTTTTTTTTTTTTTTCTTATTCTTTTTCGGCCTAGACAAGATTTGGATACAGTCAGAAATAACTTTCTCCTCATTTAGAGTTAGAGTAATCTGAGGTCTAATATTCCTACCTCCATTGTCAATCAGCCAGCGGTTCTGACTGCCCATAGGGTCCTTCTTTTTGATCACGCCCACCAGGTCCCCTTCCAGAAGTGAGACATCCAAGTCCTGAGCAGCATTGAAGTTCCGTTCTGCTTGGAAGAGTTTCTCAGGGGGATACCTTGCCAGAAGGGAGGCCCGGAGTTCTTCCGACTGTAGCATGTAACTTGGCTGGAGGGCAACACAAGAGACGTAGTAGACACAAGTCCTCCCTGGCCACCAGACCATGGCCACAACTAATCTCAGCTCACAGGGAGTCTCAGAAATGGGGGCAACAACAGCCAGCCCCTTGCTACTCCCATCAGATATTTTTGAGCCTGAGACAGTCCGTGTGGCTAGGTAAAAATCATGATCTTAGCTCATGTTTTATGCCTTGGTAGCTATTAAGAAAATTTAATGTCCCATCTTAGTGCCACATCTGTTTATCTTGTGACCAAAAAATGTGATTTAAGTGTCCCGTGGGGTGCTTGGCTGGCTCAGTCGGTAGAATGCGCAACTCTCAATCTCGGGGTTGTGAGTTCAAGCCCCACATGGTGTAAAAATTACTTAAAATTAAAACTTTAAAAAGAAGTGCCACCAGACGAGTTCAAACTATATTAAGTAATATTACAAGATTTTCTGTTTTGCTATATGAATTTAAACAACTGAGACTTTCCTGGGGGCGCCTGGATGGCTCAGTGGATTAAAGCCTCTGCCTTCAGCTCAGTTCATGATCCCAGGGTCCTGGGATTGAGCCCCACATCGCGCTCTCTGCTCAGCGGGAAGCCTGCTTCCCCCTCTCTCTCTGCCTGTCTATCTGCCTACTTGTGATCTCTGTCTGTCAAATAAATAAATAAAATCCATTAAAAAAAATAAACTGAGACTTTCCTTATCTTGACTTCCCCATCTATAAAAACAATTATGATTTGTAAAAATTAGAAATAAATAAAAGTAATAATAAATTTGATTTTCCCTTTTAAGGTAATATAAATTAACGCCTATGAGATTATACGGAGCAATGTGTTGTCAAGAGAGATCAATAATCTTTCCAATTATGGCCCCATATAATCTGGTGTATCTCATCCTACTTTGGAAATGAGTTCTAAAAGAATGCTACTTTGGGTAGAAAAGCAGTCAGCCATGAACAATTTGGCCATGTATCAGATAATTACTTTTTTTTTTTAAGATTTTATTTTTATTTATTTGACAGAGCACACAAGCAGGGAGAGCAGCAGACAGAGGGAGAGGGAGTAGCAGAGCCCCCCTCAGTGGGGGGCCTGATGCAGGACCTGATCCCAGGACCCCGGGATCATGACCTGAGCGGAATGACCTGAGCAGATGCCCAACGGACTGAGCCACCCTATTACCTTTTCCAATACATGATTGAACATGGGTAAGCCTGGCAGAATTAACATACCCTTAAATCAGTTTCCTTAATTAACTGATCAAAGTATTAATATAGTCCTTTGCAAACTCCATTCACTGGATAGACTAAGATCTGAGAATGCTTTTCAGAAGCTGTTCTGACCGACATATCGAGTGTAAAAAAGCTACTGGCGGTCACTACCATTACCCACCCTGATGCTCAGGGACATTGCCTGCAGGAGCCCACGACAGATGTGAGAACTCCATGAACTTTATCCTCAATTACGATAAGATATTTAAACTCCTGTGAAAGCACTCCTCTGTGGCCGAAGCTGGGTGCATCAGCAGTAACAATGAAGACAGCTTCCCTGTGCCATGCTAGCTCTGGGCCAGACCATTTCTAAGTGCTTTACGCATACGAGCCTGTCTGAACGTCATAATAACTCGTTGATGTCAGTATGATACCTGCGTCCATTAGCTGAGAACCAGGCTAAGCGGCCTGCTCTGGGACACAGGGGGCGTCGCCGACCAGGCTGGGCCCAAACCCCCGCACTCACCAGGCCCAGGAGCGGTTTCCGCGCCGACTGGCGGTCCATGGTCTTCCTCTCAAAGGGCTTCCTGGAGGCAGGAAGTGACTCCGGGAAGAAGGTGAAAACTTGGAGCTGCTGTAGGACCCTGCTGTGCTCTTCGTGGAAGATGGCAATCAGGTTGCCCTCTCTGCCAGCAACTTTAAGTAACTGGAGTCGGCGGGTGGGGCAGAGAGAGAGAGAGAGAGATTGAGAGAGAGAGAGAGAGAGAATGACCATGGATGGAGGACCCAGGCTTGCCGATGTGGGTCCCGCGGCCCTGCCAGCAGGCCCAGCCGGTGGCTCTCCACCACTCTGAGACTCTGCAGGGTGGAAAGAGCCGCTTGGAAGCCCCAGACACAGGCAAGGGCCAGGAAATTCCAGGTGGGACGGGCCTGACCCAGGGCCCTCTTTAATCTCTCCAGCGGGAAGACTTTCTCAGGCACCCCACACGTGCACTCCCAGGACACTGGGAGAGCCTGTGACCCCTCTCCCAGGCCGGAGGTTGGGGGGCGGGACGCGGAGGGGAGGGTGGGTGGCTCACGCACCGACAGCAGCGGCTGGAGCTGCTCCAGCGCCCCGCGCACAAAGTCACAGTGGGCCTGGGCGTAGCCGTGGACGCAGTTGGTGAGCAGCCCCCGCGCGTACTGGTGGAACTTGGGCAGCTCGTCCAGCAGCTGCGCGTTCAGGGCCTCGTAGTTGTTCCGGGCCGACTGCAGCTCCTCCAGGGTCTTCTTGTCCTTCAGCTTCTCCGCCCGCTCCGTGCAGTTGTAGAAGTCCAGCAGCTTGTCGAAGCGCTTCTGCACCAGCTTGTGTGGCCCCGTGAACATGCTCAGCAGCTGATTGAGGGGAGAGATGACCAGCCGCTCCGTCCTCTCCTTCTGTGGGGACAAGACAACCACAAGGCTCAGCCCTTCCAGATCCCCTATTTCGGGGTTTTAACCAAGCATCAGGTTGGGGCAGACAACGTTTGTATTTACTTTGTAAATTGTATTTACTTTGTATTTATCCGGGTTTGTATTTACTGAGGCTAGAATCGCACAGTAAGTCCAGTGACCACCCGTCACCGCGGATATGTGTCCTTCCCTGAAACACCCGACGGGCCGATCTGTGATATCCTGCAGCGCCTGCTTTGCTCCTCCCGCACAATGGAAACCCACGCAGGTCCAACGCGTTCTACTTACCCAACGCCAGACAGACTCACACATTTTATAAAAACTTCTCAATGTATAACCTTCACAAACCATATGCACTCGCTAGAGTCTGCAAAATGTGCTGAGCCTGCCTTAGCGCCACCGTGGATAATGGGTCATCTGCCCGGTATCACAGCTTAGTACACAGGTCTACACGGATCAAATTTAACCCAAGAGATACTTGTTGCAGAAGTCTGAGGGGGAGAAGCCTTCATACACCCACCATACCTTTTCTAATCATAACTACTTGTTAACACCTGCTTCTACTTTTCAAAAGATTTTTCTCTTTAATTTGTTCTAGAAGGACAGACATCGAGGGGCAGGATACTGTCACGTAAAGAACATAAATAGGGACTTAGTATGTTACTTTCAGTAAGATGCTACTGGTGAGAACACCTGTATGTTCCTCAAATGTGAATGAATACGTTCTTCAGCCTGAAACCATCCAGAAATTTCCAAGAAACCTTCAAACCCCACTCATCTCTTTCTCCTCACCATCAAACAATCCCATATCTATATTTAGAACTGCCAGAGCAATTTGGCCTTTAGTACCATCTTTATAAGGAAGCACATGCCATTTCAAAGATCCATTGGTTAACGTTGAAACTACTAAATATTCCTTTCTAAGTTAGGGCTCCTACAGTTTCCTTTTTCTTCAGAGTTATCAACAGTGATACCAGATGAAATTTCCCAGTTTGCCTCTGTCTCCTCAAACCTGACTGATCACAAGCTATAAAAAATTCTCTTTGAATACCAGAGGCCCAACCTGTCCTTTTAACTAATTAAAAGCCATTGTTCTGAATATAAAACCCTGATACGGATGGAGCCAGAGGATGACTGGTATTCCTGAGGCACATGGTATGTCTCTGTGGAATTAACTTTTCCACAGAGCGGGTCCTTGAGAACCCTGGGAAGAAGGCCACCCTACGAAAAAAGGGTTGAAGGAAGAGTCACTTACGAAATTTGTGAAGAGCTGGTCACTGATGTAGCGATGCACCTTCTCAAACTGCTCCAAGTCTCTGTGTCCCTTCTCCATGCACACATCCCACATGCTCACGGCGGCCACCACTTTCACACACGCCGATTCCTGGAGCCGGTTAGAAACAAATGCGGTAAGACAGGCTGAACTTTCTGGCCTTTACCATTCATCCCTGTTAGCAGAATGGGACAAAATTTAATTTAAAAAATTAAAAATTTTCTCTCTAGCACAGTATTTTAGCTTTGAAATAAGGACACTCCTATCAATTGTGATTTATGAGGCACAGAGAAAAGCCTAAGACTCTTAGGAAAAGGTGGTGACGGTTTTTCAGCTCTTTAGCATTCCTTTATGTTCCCAACTTGAGCCCAAAATGATTCCTGCAGGATCGTGATAAGGAGCGATCACCTCTCCTCCTGCAAGCGTTAGCTCATGGTGTCACCTTCTTCAACAGCTGGCCAGGACCCTACGCAGATTACAGCCCCCTTTCCTGTACTCAGACACACCTGACTGCTCTGTCCTTTGTCGCTGCAGACAAGATCACTTACTAATGTTTGCTCACTGACTCTACTTCCACCCACCCCCCAACTCCCTGAAAATTCGTAAGCTCCAAGAGGGCAGCGATTTTTGTCTGTTTTGTTTGCTGACTCAATTATCACATGCTGAGTAAATGAATAAATAAATAAATGCAATAGTAAACTGTTCCTGACGGATCCTGACACATTTTAAATCCCAGGCTGTTTTCTCTGGCTACTTAAACAATGCTGGGTTCTCTTCTTTTTTAGTTGAAGTTAGGGGAAGGTCTATTATTTTGATATTAACCCAAATAAAATCTAAATGTACCCCAAACTCCCATTCATAGATTTCAAGGGCAAATAAAGTCCTTAAGCGCAAAAACAGCAGTGCCTCATACATCAGTTTGACTTTACATTTTATTTTATGATGTTGGCAGACCTCTTGTATTTAAGTCCTATGCCTGTATGTGTAGACATGGTGTTTTGTCAGAAGGAGAGATTGTGTCATCTTCCTAATTCCTCCTGAGTGGGAGAATAAATGTGAAAAGTGATGTCCTCTCATTTTCTTTTAAACAATGCTGAATGGGGCACCTGGGTGGCTCAGTGGGTTAAGCCTCTGCCTTCAGCTCAGGTCATAATCCCAAAGTCCTGGGATCGAGCCCCACATCGGGCTGTCTGCTTAGCAGAGAGTCTGCTCCCTACTCCCTGCTCTGCCCCACCTCACCTGCTGCTCTGCCCACTTGTGATCTCTGTAAAATAAATAAAATCTTTAAAAATAATGGGGTGAAATCTCAAAATAGTAGACTACATGCCAAAGTAGATACCACATATAATCAATGTCCCTCAGCTTGTGTTCTTGCCAGCTTGCTCTCTCTCCGTGGATCCAGCTAATTTTATGTGGCAGGGCTTTTCATTTTATGTCAGTGATGAAACCGTTCGACGTCCTCTCCCTTCATTTCTGGTTAGTAGTCAGAACCAAATTGACCTGCCCATCAATGGCTGTGTCTGTTCCATTATAGCTCACCCACTACCATGGAGATAGGCCTTTTAAGAGCTGGAGACTCGGGTATATGCTTGCTACACACTTAGAAAACATAGGGCGTGGGGCGCCTGGGTGGCTCTGCCTTCAAGGTTATGCCTCTGCCTTTAGCTCAGGTCATGATCTCGGGGTCCTGGGATCAAGCCCCACATTGGGCTCTCTGATTAGTAGGGAGCCTGCTTCCTCCTCTCTCTCTGCCTGCCTCTCTGGCTACTTCTGATCTTGCACTCTCCCTGTCAAATAAATAAATAAAATCTTTAAAAAGAAAACATGGGGTAAAAACACCCAATAGGAGGGTACTGAAAGTAGAGGAACTATAAGGCAAAGTCCTAGACCAGGGACTATACTTGGGAGTTGTATCAACACTGTTTTTGCCAAATCTCTCACTTTAAGCCAATGTGCTCTTAAAAAGTCTTATAAACCCTAATTTTTAAATAATTACATACTTAAAACATGAAGGGAGAGGGTTTTGCTACTTAGGGGCATGTAGGAAATGTAGGGAGCATTTCAAATCATAGGGATTATTTAATAAATGATGATAACTGAAAAAGCAGGTATGAAAAAAAATCACACTGGATCCCTACCTCAACCTTATACACTAAATTCCAAGTATATCAATGACTTCAACTTTTAAAAAATGAAATAATAAAAATACTAAAACCTGGGTGATACTTATTACCTTGGAAGAGCAAAGAACTTTTCAAGTATGACATAGGCCTATGATGCCATAAAAGAAAAGTTCAGACCATGCAAACCTAAACATTTTCAACATGGAGAAAACACTGAAGCAAACTCAAAAGTCAACAAACTGAGGGAGAAATAGCGGTAAGCTATCTCATACACAAAGGCCTCTTCTATTTTCTCCAACAATGCAGAAGTACTGTCAATAAGTATAATCAATAAGAGAAGGATCATCAAATAAATAAATCAAATAAATAAATAAGGGCCTCAAGATATAGATAAATGAACAGAAAAAGGAATATAATGACTTAAAGATAGGAAAATATCCTCAACTTCATTCATAAGGAATCCAAACTTAAACTATGTGGAAATTGCATTTTTAACCTATCTTTCAAAGAGAAGACATTTTGATTTGGAAACACCGTGTGTTAGTAAGGGATAGGGGAAATCCTTTCTTACACGACCAATAGGGAGTCTTCCCTGGTACAATGTGTACATGCGCTATGATTCCGCTCAGCACATCTAGTCCTCTGGTGTTCAGATATACTCTCACAGATCAGAAAATGATGTATCTGTGATTTATCTTGGGCCAATATATCTAATCATTTGCCAACTACAAATAAATGTCCATCAATGGGAGACAAGTTAAACATGTTGTGGCACACCTGTATCATTAAATACTATGGAGTTGTTTAAAAAAAAAAAAAAAAAAAAAAAAGGCAGTTCTGTGTGCACAGGTCTAGAATGACTTCCAAAATACTACCATGTGCAAAACCCAAGATGCTCAACAGTGTGTACCTTTCCCTCTCTCTTACACACACACACGATTATCTCCAATGAGAGGAGAATCTGATAAATGCAGATTGTGTCTCTAGAGGGTGCCTAGGAGACGGGTTGGAGGAAGAATTATTTCCACTTTTTACTTATCCCTTTGGGATAAGAGGGCGCCTGGGTGGCTCAGTGGGTTAATCCTCTGCCTTCGGCTCAGGTCACGGTCTCAGGGTCCTGGGATTGAGCCCCGCATCGGGCTCTCTGCTCAGCAGGGAGCCCGCATCCCCCCCACCCCCGCCTGCTTCTCTGTCTACTTGTGATCCTCTCTCTCTCTGTCGAATAAATAAATAAAATATTTTTTTTAAAAAATTAAATTTACTTATCCCTTTGGTACCTTTTGAATTTGTACCATTTTCCTGAATTTTTGTTTTTGTTTTTAAGCAAGCAGAGGCTCTTTCTTTAAGAAAACGGTTTCATAGGAAGAGATGTCATGTGTGAAGGACAGGGGTACATGATATGCTTACATAAACACCATTCTGTGAAGCCCATAGGAGGAGGAGATACCCGAACAGAAAGGAGTCTAGTCCCACCTCTGACTGAGAAGCAAACACCTCCTGACCTCCTCAGCCCCTCCAGCTCTCCAGACCCATTCATGATTCTAACAGCTTTGGAGGCCTCGTATATGGCAACTAAATTAGATGGACATTAACATTATTATGAGAACACATGCCTCCAATGGGAACCATTCTCATACTATTCAATCTTCGAAATGATCTTGACAAAATGAACTTGTGCCAAGTGCTTCACAAACAACTGGACAGAGGGGACGGTAAGAAAAAGGTGGTGGGGAGGTCGGTGAAAGCGAGAGGGGGGAAGGAGCGGCCTGCTCTAGAATTCAGATTGAGTGTGCTCATCTTCCAAACGCTGTCACCTCTTAAATAACGTACAGGACCCCCAGGAACAAGTATGTCAGGGGTCAGTGGTCATCTGAGTTCAAATTATTCAACATGCATCCCACAGTAGGTGGACAAGCAGGAAAACAGAATTCCAGCTTGTGTGATTCTAAGCAGGGCAGCGCCTTCTCTCACCCGGATATGCTGCAGGTAGAGAGACAGGTCTCGGATAAATGATTTGATCAATCTTTCTTGCATTCGGAAGTTCTTTTCTGTTTCTTCAAACGCTTCATCTTTGATCTGTTCAAAATAAACAAGTGCTATTAGCCGATCTGGATTCTCCTTCAATCTATCCTATTGGCAAAAGTATCTTTCTTAAAAATATCTTTTCTCCAAATTTCAAGCCTTTGATGTTTCCCCAAATCATACTTGAGTTAAATACCTCTACATGACCTTGAAAGAGCGCCAAAATACAAGTGGGCCGTCCTGCCTTCTCACCTTAACTCCTCCTGCTCCTGATGGGAAGATGAGCTTTGCTCTTGTCAGGGTGCTCTCTCCCTGCCCCAGTGACCACATTCGTTCACCCGGGTGCATTGTCTCGAGCTGTCCCCTTGCCTGGAATGTCCTCTTCTGTCCCTATGCTAAAGCCCCTTTCTTTGAGCCTGGATTAAATCTCTTGTCCACACGAAGCTCGTTCTCCTGCAACTCCTATCTTCCTAAGTACTAGGGCATACCAAGAACACACTGCAACACTGGGCAACTGATTGTTTACTAGCCGCTGCTCCCCACTGGCCGCGGGCTGCACGTAAGCTGGACAATGAAGTCTGTGATGCACTCTCAGGGATGTGGACAAACGCTTCCCAATGACTCAATTTCTCACATTTCACATTTTTAAAATTTGTGACAGTTGTGTGGAACTACGGTGACCTCTTAAATCCCTTCTAGCTTCATGTCTTCAATTTGGTCTCTCCAAATATGTCACAAGCTCCTCCCGGGCGTCTAAAACCACAATGACTATTATACCATGACCGACTAGGCCTCCCAGTTAGCCTCTGCACACGCTGTAAGCTGCTCCGCAGGGCACGGGGGGCAGGGCTGGGTGTGAGGATTCCTGTGCACAGGAGCTGCCGGGCCCTGTATCCACCCCAGGGCAAACACTGAAAGAAGTACTAAAAGGGGAATCATGCCACATGACACCATGCAGGAAGCCCACGATGTGGAACCCCAAAATGCTGCTGAAGATGCACCAAGCCTTCAACGGTGGGAATCTCACCTGTGGAGCGAAGCCGGTCAGGTGCTTTAGGTGACTGCTTACGCGGTTGGATTTCTTGATGATGGAATGGATGTTCAGTTTGGAAATCTTCTCCATGAGGCTGTCTTCATCGCCCTTTCGGTACTTGAGGACTAGGGAGTGAGTCAAGAAAGCCCTTCTCTGAGCATGGACAGGCTACAACATGAGCCACAAAATGAGATCAACAACCCAAACTACAGCTAGTGCTTGTTTTCAATGAGCTTATAGCTGAGTAGAGACAACACATGAATGCAAGTCACCGTTATGGAGAGACAGGCTACTTGACGAAGCTAGAGATGGTGCAGACTAGAGGTGGTTAGGAGGAAAGGGAGCAAGGGGTCGGGAGAAGAGTCAAGATCTGGAGTCCAGGACACCTTTGAGCTCAATGCCTGGGTCCATCATTTCATCAAGGTGTGGCCTCCCAGAAGTCACTTAACTCCTCTGAGCCTCATTTTCTTCTCCAATGAAATGTAGGAAGGAACACTACTTGCTTTATAAGACCATCTTAAATGGTCTCATGTACAAACGAGATATTTCTATGCAATTGTCTCACATAGTAAAATACTATATGGGAGTCATGTGACCAATTACTGTGTCATATCTTAGGCACAATCTCTAGAAAAGTCTGGAGACATGGTCACAGGGAGAAGACAGGGTGGTGCTACAAAGGTATACGTTGTTGTTGTAGGAGATGAAGACGACATCACATTAGGAGATACGAAGCAGAGAGGGAGACAAACCACAGAAGACTCCTAATTTTAGGAAACAAACAGGGTTGCTGAAGGAGGTTGGGTGGGGGGATGGGTAACTGGGTGATGGACATTAAGGAGGGTACCTTTTTTTTTTTTTTTTAAAGATTTTATTTATTTATTTGACAGAGAGAGATCACAAGTAGGCAGAGAGGCAGGCAAAGGGGGGGGAAGCAGGCTCCCTACTGAGCAGAGAGCCCAATGCGGGACTCGATCCCAGGACCGAGATCATGACCTGAGCGAAAGGCAGAGGCTTAACCCACTGAGCCAGCCAGGCGCCCTGAGGAGGGTACTTGATGTCATGAGGACTGTGCATTATATAAGACTGATGAATCACTGAACTCTACCTCTGAAATCAGTAATACATACTATGTTATATGTTAAGAAAGGGGGGGGCGCCTGGGTGGCTCATTTGGTTAAGCATCTGCCTTTAGTTCAGGTCACAATCCCAGGGTCTCCGGATGGAGCCCCACATCAGGCTCCCCACTCAGCAGGGAGTCTACTTCTCCCTCTGACCCTCCCCACTTCATGCTCTCTCACTCTCTCTCTCAAATAAATACATAAAATCTTTAAAAATAAATAAATAAATAAATTTTAAACCAAGACAAAAGGCTAGCAGGCCTGAGGGTTTTAAAAGCACAGTCAACACTACATAACAATGTGGGTGTTGCAGTGCGTAGAAGGTAGAGAAAGAGGTTATACTACATTATAGATTTCTTGAGGGTGTGACTAACAAATCCGTTTAACATGGTCACCATGCTGTACTCATCGGGGGTTCAAATGAGAGCCTCATGAGAGGTCTGATGAAAGAGAAAAGATATGGTTCAATTCCTTCCACATTATAAAGAAAGCGCTGGGTGGTTTACAACTGACTACACAGCATTGGGGGCGGAGCTCAGGCCAGAGAAGCATCATGGGCAAACTGGGGTTTCCTGAAAGAAGAGGAGAAGTCCTAACCTGAGTGGATATAGTGGATATAGTAATATAGTGGATATAGTGGATATAGTAAAACATCCAACACAAGATGCAGGAAAACAAGCCTAAGCGTTGAAAAGGCTGGCCTTCCATGAGTGGAGAAAGTACTTACCCGCGCCTGAATGAGCCACTCTCCGTATCCTTTGGAAAGACTCATTGCTACAAGCTCGATCACAGGCGCCTTACTTCCAATATTCCACAGTTGTATTTTATGTTCTTGCTTGCTTTTTCATAGCCCATTTCCCCCCATTCTGCCACCGTTTCTACAGCCCCTGCCTTGCCCATCCCTGGTGAAGGAGTAATTCTTTTGAGGAAGACAGCATTGTCAAGGGCATACCTCCTTCTCAGCAAGTATGCTTTTCTTACCCAGGTCCTTGCGACGTTTATATTCATTAATGTTCACGTTGATCTCCTTGACCGCAAGGACTGCACTGGTTAAGGGCACCTTATCAGGGTGGGATTCTGGGGTGGAATTCAGCAGCTCCATGAGCAGCAGGGGGTAGCGCATCACTCTCTGGACCGGTTTGATGAGGAAGGATCCCAGATTAATGTAATTTGTGCATCCCCTAATACAAAAGGAAAAAGACTTTTAATCAAATGTCAATAACACAGGGCCTATTGGTAATGGTCGTGATTCTTAAATATAGCTCTGTTCTCTCGCTCTCCATTCCAATCTCATTCATTCAGCAAATATTTTCTAGGCACCTTAATAAATACCAGGTACTGTGGTAGGTGCTAGGGATTTAGCAGTGGAAGGAGACAGGCAACAAGCAAAGTATCATTTTGTGGTAAGCGCTATGGAGAAAAATACAGCAAAGGTCTACTTCTAGGTTTCTGTCTATAAGGGAAGAAAACAAAGAAATGAGCTTACCATTCTGTGTATAGGCTCCTACAGGGCAGCGAGCATGAAAAAAAAACAGACAACTGCTTAGAGGGAATGCTAAATGCCGATTCTCACATTCTTCAGAGAATATATTAGTTCAAGTAATGCCTGTTACTTGGGCAGACAAAAAACAAAAATCACAGGGGATAAAGGGAAATCATGAATATCTATGGAGGCATGTCTAGTCCATTAAAGAGTTATTTAAGCCCCTAACTTCACTTTGATCTACTCAGACATATATTGTATCCTTATAACCTAAGTCCAGGAGAATCTTACCTGAAGGTCAGAAATAGGTAAATTGGGTCTTCTTACCTATGTTCTTACTTGTTTGGACCAACTATCTCCCTGGCTGCTTCTTTTTTTTTTTTAAGATTTTTTTTATTCATTTGACAGACAGAGATCACAAGTAGGCAGAGAGGCAGGCAGAGAGAGGAGGAAGCAGGTTCCCTGCTGAGCAGAGAGCCCGTTAAGGGGCTTGATCCCAGGACCCTGGGATCATGACCTGAGCCAAAAGCAGAGGCCTTAACCCACTGAGCCACCCAGGTGCCCCTTCCTGGCTGCTTCTTACCTGAAATGCTAACTTAACACTTTGTAACAGATAGGAAGTGGGAAGGCACTGAAGATTTTCAAGGGAAAAGGCAATATGATAAGAGCAAGTTACATAACAGGACCTATAATAACATATCATTTATGATTAAAATAAGACAGATGTCATAAGAAGTCTAGACCTATGAACAGACTGACTGACTTCTCAAAGACAGAACTAAAGAATTGTGATGAAAGGGTAGTGGGGTCAAAACTCCTACTTGAGATCTGCCAAGGAGTCCTGAAGATGCTTCTGGATCTTCTCATCCTTCTCGTAGATTTCCAGCAGTGAAATGGCCTCATCGTGATTCTGGCAGTAAACCTTGTATGTTCCCTCAAGCTCATCCCGGTGATCAAGAAACACAGGCCCTTCAGATTATACGTAAACATAGAGTGTTTTTAGTAACTTTCTTCTCAGTAGCCTCCATGCAGGCCGGATAACCAAACTTTTATCAATTAAATCCTATCACAAGAAACGATAATGAGACTAATCACCCAATTTATCATTTACATGAAATAGCTCAATTTTAGTATATGTGCTGCCAAAGCGAGCACTACATGAAATAGCTCAAAATCATATTTATTTAAAGCAAAATTTCAGAGAATCATGTCATCACATATTTATTTTTTAAAGCACACACACACACAGAAACCGTCTCCAGTCCCTTCTCAGTCAGGCACAGGTGTCTGCAAGTGCTCCTCACATAAGATCAGAACTGTAAGGACCCCTCACTCTCTAAGCCCCAGGGAAAACCACAGTGAGGAAGAGAGTCCTTCCACAGCTGCAGTTTCTAACCTCTTCTTTGTGCATGAACTAAATACACAGGACTATAAATGAAGTTTATTATATTAAAATACCTATAATATTAAAAAAATTCCAAATCTGTGACAGTAACATGTGTATTTCTTTATTAAAGCATTAAACAACAAAACATAGCTGTAAACTAATAACCACCATAATGACTCTGACAATTCCTTTGTCCTTCCTGCTTCAGCCTGTACTGCTCCTCAAGGTCCGCTCACCCTTGATTGAGGTCCTCTCTCAAAACCTGATCCCACTTAGCAAGCCTGCTAACCCTTCCTACCAGCTGCTCTGGATAGAAACCCCCCCACAGAACCCAACTGCTTTCTCTTCAATGTCACCTCCATTCTCTATGTGCTGTCTTATGGAATGCTCTATTTTTACGTAGTTTTCATTTACATTAAATCTACGTCTTTAATTACTGCTCCTTTCTATGAGAGAAACTTGACTTCTCCCATAAACATCCCTCTCACGCTGCCCTCTCCGGGGCAGCCTTACTTCTGCCTGTCCCCACAGCTTAGCGGGCAGGGCAGTGGACGGGGCTGGCTGCCTTCCTGACCTTCGGGACACTTTGGGAGCCCTGACCTCCAATGTCTCCATATTGAATATCTGCCTGCCTTCTTCTTCTGCGTTATTCCTTTGCACCCTTTCCGCATCGACATTTCCAGAACTATCATGATCATGCTGCTGCTGATGTGTGCCCTCCACTCACTGCAGTGACCTTCCCTGTAGGGCCCACTCTACACCAATCACCAACTTAATTTCCAGTGTCCTTCAAACTGTGGGTCACAACCCATAAATGGGTCATGTGATCTACTGTGTGGGTCACATTCAGCACTTTGTGGAAATAAATGGCATAGAAAAGAAAATCTC
Organism: Mustela erminea; assembly: GCF_009829155.1. Classification (NCBI taxonomy): domain Eukaryota; kingdom Metazoa; phylum Chordata; class Mammalia; order Carnivora; family Mustelidae; genus Mustela; species Mustela erminea. Next base: position 63,871,616 of record NC_045627.1, read on the forward strand.
AGGCAATTTGGACACAGTCAAAGCACAGACATACACACACACGAATCCTGGGTCACGATGTAAAATATATTTCTTTCTGTGAGACAGGGGTAAAATAATCTAAAACTCTATGTACCCAGAATCTCCTGGTGCTTTTTTCTCCTCTCCTTACTCAGACAAGCCCCATTCTTTCCTCCCTCACCAGATCCTGTCCTGTCTGCACTAGAATCCTTCCCCAGTCAGATTACTAATGCGAATTCTGCGCTGCTTTCGCCAGCACCCAGTATTACCTTGATTTTGGCTGAGTTCTCTCCCTCTCTGTATACTTTTTCCATTTCTATTCCTGGCTCATAGAACTGCTTGGAAGGTACATTGTTGTTGCAGGGGTGAGACTTAGTGTAGAACAGTTTGAATAATTCCCTACTACCTGTGTGATTTTAAAAAAAAAAAAAAAAATGGAGGCTGGGGCCTAGAGTAAATATATATGTAATTGTGGATATATGATAAACTCTCTGGAAGGCAAGAGAAGAAACCTAGTAACACTGGGTGCTTCTGGTTTGAAGAGCTGGTAGAGAGGGAATGGGTAAGAGCCTTTTTCATTAAGTTGTTCTTTGTAACTCTCTATGTGCAGTGGGAATGTATTAAAAATAAGCTAAATTAGAAATATATTAAAATAAAAAAACAAAGAAATATACTCAAATAAACCTGATTTCCCCAAAAACTGCTTATGCAATTCATGCCAAATTTGCCCTTTGCTAGTGGGTCGCCAAAGCTTTAATTCGCCCGTATTCTGTTCCTGTGGCCATTCCTCTCCCAGGTGAGTCAGGTGAATAGTACCTAGTTTAAGCCAACATCATGGTCACATTCTCCTTTCCACGGATCAGCTTAATAAGCACATGCATGTGACCCAGTTGTGGCCAATGAGAAATAAAGAGAAATCTGATAGGAGAGCAGTGGGAAAGCACTGCTCACTCTTAAATGACACAGGGTTACTTTTCCCTTCTGCCTGATGTGTCAATGTGTATAGGGGGATGGCTAGAACTGCGGTAGCATCTTGTGACCATAATTCCAGGAAAATAGCAAAATGGCAGGATGTCCTTCCCATGTTGTACGAGAGCTGGTGTGTGTGACCAACAGAATATGGCAGAAGTGACAGTATGTCATATCCAGAAGACTCTGTGGGTCTCCCATCTTGAGCCTTCTCTCCATCTTGGATCACTCACTGGGAAAAGCCAGCTGCCATGTCCTGAGGACAGTTCCTGGAGAGGCTCAAAGGGCAAGGAATTAGGGCCTGAAGAGCTGAGGAGGCTTCCTTAGAGTGGATCCTTGAGCCCCAAAGGATGACAGTCCAGGCCAACAGCTTGACCCCCACCTCGGGAGAGACCCTGAGCAGAGCTACCCAGCTAAGCCCCTCCCGGATTCCTCAGCCACATGCACTGTGGGGTAATACATGTCCCTGATTTAAAGCTGCTAAGTTTTGGTGTAATTTGTTACAAAGCAATAGATAACTAACACAGTTCCTTTGTTGATTAAAAACAGATGCCTGTTTTTCAAACAGTTTTGACCATGACCCATATGACAGCCAACACTGTAAATCATGACTCAGCATACTTATATGTAGAGTTGAAGTGTCAAAAAACTGTAGCTGTGCTTATTCTTTACAATATATTCGGTATTTTCTATTTTATTTTATAGACAAAAGTAGATACTGGGTGCAACCTGTGCTAGCTATCTCAGGAGTGTCAGTCCGGAAAACCCACACTATGTGACATCTAAAATCTCTTCTACTGCTGACATCACCTCAACGTAGGCCGTAGATAAAGGAGAACAGAGGGCCAAGTGACCCCTGAACTAGGTAGCTAGAATCTCATTTTCTAGCTTCTCAAGGCTGCTTCACCTCTTACCTCCTACCCATGAAGTTTAACAAATGTGGTGGTTGCGGGGTGGGGCGGAGCTGCTTCTGAAGCAATGGCAGGAGGTCATACCTACAGCATCGCTGATTTCCAGATCTGCCAATAACTGCTTTGAGGCCTTAATCACCATCTGCATATTTCCAAAAAGTCCTTCAAAGTCAATGTTTGGTATCTGAGAAAGGGAGACAAAACGTAAAGATGCATGGAAATGAAATTAATGGCACACCATTCATACTAGGAACATCTCTTCAAGGATGGTACAAAACTGTTGAAGGTCATCTTCACTTGCCATCCCCAAGATTCCAGAAGAGAAGCGTCCAGCATTGTCTTTAGTGTCACTCTTTGTCCCTGACCCAGTTATTCTCGGCTCACTCCCTGCCCCCACTACCTTCCTAAAAGGACCGTGTTACCAGTTTGGTCTAGAATTATACTGGGATACAAATTCCCATGCAAAATCCAAAATCTGATGGCAGTGCCCACTTCCTGTACTAGCTCTTAGGAGTGAATGTTCCAGAAGTATAAACCCAAGCCAGGCCCAGATGGTCAAGTAACAAGCAATATGGACAGTAAATGCCCAGGAGGCTGTTAACCTTTTTTCCCTACCTCCAGCATCTAGACAAGTATCTGGCACACACATGAAGGTCAGGGTTTCCTGAACAAACGCTGTACTGTCAGGTGCAAGAGCCACCGAACCCGCCGTCCCCAGACTTCATTATTACACCGCCTTCCCAATGCAGTGACCATCCAGACTGCCTGGGAGTGTCTTTAGGAGCCACAGAAGCAGGGAATGTCCCGGGAGCTAATACAGCAAGTCTGGTAAGTTAACAGTAGTCTCGGGAAGTGAAAGGATGCTGAAAGCGTAAGTTGATGACACACACATGTGGGGGCCCTTCAATTAAGAGCAGGAGAAGCAGTCACAGCCTTTATTTCAAAGCCAGTAATCCTTGTGGTGAAAGCACCCGTAATCTAATGCTCCAGGCTTGGAGAATCACATTCGGGGTAAAGCAAACTTTCTCGCACGGCTCCCACCTGTGTCTGCTGCAGGGGCACCATGATGTGCTCAATGCACATTTCCAGATCGCGAACGTAGTCTCTCTCTGTCTGGAGAAGTTCTTCTATCACCTTGGTTCTCTTCTCCAGCATCCTCTGCTCTGGGTTTTCGGTGTACACGGACCCAGGAGGGGCCACCGGTGATGAAGACTGGGAGGAGAGCAGCGTCATTTCTAGAAGGGAAGAGAGAATTGGTCAGCAGCTCCGGGTGTGGAAGCAAGACTCTTCAACAGTTCAGGCTGAAAAGAACACATTCCTTGAGAACCAAAGTCTCATTGCTGTCAACCACCAGGCAATCTGATCAAACGTCAGTTCCAATTATGAACAGATGAAGGGCTGAGAAAGCCATTTCTGCAAAGAGAACTTCTCTCATCAGTGTGATAACATTTCTAGAATTTATCCTAAAAAAGAGAAGCTGGCCCACTTCAGGAGGGCAAATCAGTGTCCAAAACCCCTTGGGAAAGAGGCTGAGAGAGGGGCTGTTCTTATAAGAATTGCTTTCACTTAATTAGGTAAAAAAACAAACAAACAAACAAACAAACAAATACCCAATGCATGAGGTCAGCAGCAGAAATACCAAACTGGACGTTAAAAACACTGATGGAGCACATTAAAAAGAATATTAGGGGAACATGACAATGACAACTAAGGAGAAGACAAGAGTTAGATGGGAATTACCTGTCCGAGAACTGGGTGACTTACATGGCCTACTGTGTTCCAGTCACCGTGATGGAGGGTGAACATCCACAATGAAATATACAAAAATTATCTAGATTGTCCCTACTGAAACATTAATGAAGACATGAGCACCTTGTTATTCCAAATGCCCTAGAAGATACAAAAGTACTAGAAAGATGAAGTTCTTTTTAATGTTATTTTCAACCAAAAGAACCTCTGTAGAACCATACCGTATGAACTAAAAACAAAAACAAATATGTACCTGGTCATTAGCTTTTACAATGACCCATTATTGGCTGCTACACATGATGGTTAGCTACACATGATGAGATTCATAAAGATGGGATGGCATTTGTTCACTAAAAATAAACATTAAACACTAAAATAAACACGAAAAAAATCCGAAAATCAAGCCGACTCTGCTCAGTTTATTTCAAATTCCTTAAAGATCCACATTAAAAAAACTACGAATTTGGTTGAGTAAATATACTAATCTGGGTGTGATCACAAGAATATTTTTAGCAGATCTAAGAAGCAAAAACACATGTGTTGGTACGATTTATGGAAAACAAGGCTTTCCCATCAGACTTTAGTCTTCAAAAATCTTCCCCACAGCCCCTTCTATAGGAATTCCAATGTTTAAAAAAGAATGCACCCAGATTCTGGTTTCTAAAAACCACTCTCCACTAAAAGGAACCAGAATTCTTTGGAGAAATAACTAAGATTGGGGCAAGGAAGGTACAGGTGAACCGGAAACACTGAATGGCAAAAAGTAAGAAAGTGCCCAACAAAACGAGGAAAGTATTTCCAAAAGGCATGGAGGTGGCTTAACGCGGCTCCCACTGGCCAAATCTGGTATAATTTGAGTATCAAAGTAAATAAGCTATAGACTATAATCCATTGACTAAGAATCCATGAATTCATATTGATAACATATAAGTATATAAGTAAATGGGGAGAGGATAATGTTTTTGCTTATGGTATAATGTCAACTAATAAATATAGAAGAAATGATGGGAATTAGAAAACCAGCATTTTGCAATGATCAGAATAAAATGTGGTCCAGGCATAAATCATCAGTGGGTGATTCTGGTGTTGATGGTGGGGTCTGATGATGAGGATATTTGCAGTTTTGAGACCGTTACTACAAATTACTTATTAATTACAAAAATGAAAAAATAGTGACTATATATAATGGAGAAAGGGAGAATATGGTCACTGAGTAAACAAAATTCACGTCACCAATAAGGGGCAAACAGACATCATATTTTTCTGTTTGTCATATCTGGAAACAACACATATCCCTTATGCGGTATTCCCGTCAAACATGCATAAATCTCAAACAAATCTTGAAGAAACAGCAGACACATGCAGATTGAGGATTTGTATTCTTCCAAAATGTCAAGCAGGGGCTCCCCAATTGGTGGAGCCTGTGAGTCTTGATCTGGGGGTCATGAGTGTGAGCCCCCCAGTGGGTGTACAGTTTACTTAAAGCAAGCAAGCAAGCGAGCAAAGCCTGAGAGTTCCCAAAGATAACTGAGGAGATGATATATAAATGCCACGTGTGAATATGAACTAGGTCCTGATCTGGGGGAAAAATTCCTACAAAGGACGTTACTAGGGCAATTGGTGAAGTTGTAATATAGACTATAAGTTAGATAAATGATTAAATCAGTGAAAATTTTCCTAAAATGGCAAATCCATGCGGTCAGGTATGACATCCATGGTTCATACAAAATGCACACATGGATGCTTACAAAAAGACACAATGTATGAAACCTATACTCAGTCAGAAAAAAAGTGTGTGTGTGTCTATGTGTGTGTGGAGAATGAATACAAAAACCGAACAAAATGTTAAACACCGGTGCAATGTGAATAAAGGATATACAGGAGGTTTTTGGTACTATTGCAATCGTGTAAATTTTATACTATTCAAAACAAAGTTTAAAAAGACATAATTGGAAAATATCTTTCTTGAAATTTTTTTGGGCAAACGAAGGACAGAAGTTCAAGCATAACTCTTATTACAGAAGAATGCTAAATCATCGGCCCAAATTAATTGTAGCATACGTAAAAATTCATTTTCAATAGCCTTGTTTCAAATTTTCTTTGCAATTACAAGCAATAGGATCTCACTCCCAAATATGGTTCCATAAGTGGCAAGTTGAGAAGAGAAGCTCATTTTTAAAATGTATTATTATCTTTTTTATTTAGGAATAATTGACATGCTTGCTTTAGGTGTACAACATAATTATACGTTACTTTTAGAAGACACTCATTTTTAATACAGGACAAAAAGCTCTGAAAGGGAGAACATTTATTGAATTTCTACCAAGGGCAATACACTTTACCTATTTATGTCCCTGAACTTATTTAATATTCATGTCAAAACTCTGAACTTATTTGATTTATTATTACTTGATTTAATAGAAAACGTGGGTTTTGAGAGGCTGACCAACTTGTCCCAGGTTATGTAGTGAGTAAATGGCAGTGCTGGAATTTTAATCTGAATATATTTCAATCTAAATCCTATGCACTTAACCCTGTACCAATTTGCCTCCCTAGACTGGAATCTCAACTAGAAAAGGTCAGGGCTTTATTTGCCTCAACTCTTGAAAATTCCCTGGAAACTATTCAAATCTCAGGAATCAAAATTCTATTAATTATAATAGCTGAAAGCTTAAGTGTATTCATCAATCAAAAGCCAGCAACCTACACTAAGAAACTCGATTTTTATTAAGAGAAAAATGAAATGGTAACAATTCTTTTAAACGACCAGTGTGATGCTTCCTTTTTTTTTCTTTTTTTTTTTTGGCAGGTGCATTTATAAACTCTTGGACCGTCTTTAAGAGAAAACCAAGAACACTTTAGCATGATTTAAAATCCTCAAAGACTGTATCGGCAATTTTGCTAAAATTCTACATGTTTCTGAAGGTATAAGTGACTCTCAAGCTCTAAACACATATTAATTCTCAAGATTAAGTCAAACTAGAAATATCTGGCTTGAAATGACTCCAAATGTAAAACCCATTTTCCATTATTCCATGTATTGCGTAAGGAAAAAGTTCTGATGTAAAATTTTAGTGCCTGGGAAGACCGAGTGAGAGAGGGGGCCTCCTCGCTCAGCAAGCTACAGTGTGGACAGGCTTGGAACCCTGCTCTTCCCTGCTCTATCTGGTCAACCCCGACAGAGGCCACTTTGACCTCTGGGCCTCAATGTCCTCATCTGTAAAATGAGGGTAATTGTGCCTGCTTTGCCAAGCTGTTGAGGGAATAAACAAGGCCATAAAACTCGACACACGTTAGTTCTTTTCCCACCACGGGCCAAAATATGTTCTCTGCACCAGATTTAGGTAAAATGCTCCAAGTCAAAATGCTCGTCTGTCAAGATACTGGAACACTCCACTTTCCTCTCAGAACAATAAAAGCTGAGGAAGCACATGGAGGAGGCTGAGGCCAGTACCAGCCCACACTGCCCTGTGCAGACCAGCTCCCACCTTCTTCCTGGGATAGCCCTAGAGGAATTCAGGGGCTGGAGCCAAAGCTGATTGCACAAAATTAGTCTCTCTGATCAAACAGTTCGTGCGGGGTTGTTTCTTTCCTTTTGTTCCCCTTGCCGGTCCCACCACCTGCACAAAGTCCCCATTCCAGCCACTCTCAGGACCTCCACCCTGCAGGTCAGCGAGCGTCACCAGGCTCCTTCCTCGGTGGGGTAAGGAGGGGGTCCAGCAACCCCGCAGTTTCCCTCAACTCTACAAGCCACACTTGTAAGCAGGGTCACAGAAAAAAAGCCACTCACTTCTGGCTTCCTCTGCAAGCTGGATCTGGGTTTGGTGGGGAAAGTCTCTGACCTGCCGACAAGGTCCCCAGCTGCTCAGGCTGCCCCACCTGCTGCCGAGGGCTCCGGTGCCCCGGGACGCACCTGCAGGGCCCGAGGGCCGCAGCCAGGGGGAGGACGTGTGGGTCCCAGGGTAACAGGCAGAGCAGAATCTTCCCAGAGCTCTGGAATGCTCCGCAACCCCCAAATCCTTTGAATAGGGTAGGCATTTCCCCGAGGCTTTCCCACATTTACATATGAATCGCCCGAGTCCCCGAGGCTATCACGGCAGGGCCGGTTCTAAAAGATGGAGCTGGAATCCTCCTGGGGAACGAGCTGCTGGGTGAGGCCCAGCTTTACTCAAACTCCACACCTTCCTCTCACACCTTCCTCTCCTGCTCCTTAAAACAGTCACAGTTTCACTTCAGGAGGTTTTAATCGAAGAGTATTGCCTCCCACTTTGCCTACGCTTACTACGCTTTGTTTTGGGGGGATGCTTTCTAGGGAAGAATTCTGAAGGCCTATCCAGCTCTCATTTAAGAGGCCATGCTGTGAAGTGGGTGGCACTTGTCTACTCTGTCTGCCTTAGGACCTGGCTTTCGGCAGCACCCCCTCCTCCCCGCTGGCCAGGGCTCTGTCCAGGGACCCAGCCCTCCCACTTTGGGGCCTTACCCTGTAGCCAGCAGAATGCAGATCCCAGTGGGCCGGGCCCAGCAGAGCAAAGAGAACCCGGAGGGATTTACAGGGACTGGGAGCCCTGCTCACAGCTCTCAAGCACTCACACTTTGAAAGAAACCAAGGAAATGAAAGCTGCAGAAAAAGAGGCCACTACGTGAAAAAAAAGAGAGAGAGAGAGAGAGAGAAGGGAAAAGAGTGGAAAAAAGAAAACCCGCATCAGGGCAGGAGCTGGCTCTGGGGCAGAAGGCTCTGAAAGTGCTGAGCCTGCACCTCTCCATCGCACCTGAATCTATTAATGTATCACCAGTAATTGAAAATCAGGTGTCACGCTAACTAAGAAACGTCTCTGTTGGTGAAAGTTTGAGCAATCTCGGAGGTGACAGCTTTCGGTAAAGAGCCCTTCACGCTGCGTCTGGAATGGCAGTTCTCTCTGGGAGGCCCCCCTACCTCCCCAGGCTGGTGAGCCCGTCCTGGCTTCCCTCCACCTGCTCGTGCAGCCCCTCGGAGCTTCGTATTTTAACCAACACTTACAGGGCCTCACGGAGTGCTTCAGGCATGGTTCTCAGCACTTTACAAACACCGGGGTATTTAATCCTCCTAACAAGCCTACCATATCGTCCCCATGGCACGGGCGAGTTCGAGCTCCGTGAACCGGCTCAGAAAGCACAGTCCTCAGTAAGCACAGCCGCGACTGGAGCCTGCCTATGGCCCCTGACCCACAGCTACCGTGTCTGCGGGCAAGTGAGGCCAGCAGTGACCCAAATTCTACCTGGTGGGTTTGGCAGCCACCAGGGAGCCAACAGTAAGGCAGAGCGGCTCTGAAGCACCCACCATGAGCAATTACATATGTAAGCACATCTGCATATCTTCATGTGAGGGGATCTGTAAAACCCCATTTGGCAGAATCAATGACCCCTCAAGATCCAATCTAACAGTGTCAAGCACAGTAACGATTCCACAGTATTCTGATAATTTACAGCAGAACATACGTGAAACCAAGGAAAATGCTTATTTTATGCTGTCTTCTGATGGCTTTCTGACTTACAGAGTCATCATCTTCCTAAAGGAAGGGGGGAGCCCCCCCTTCAAGAACCCTCAGCTCCTTCTTGTCAACCCTGACAGACATGACACCTCAAGGGGCAGGGCAGCAGGTAATAACTTGTAATACTGTTGTTGTTTTGTTTTTTTAAGATTTTCTTTATTTAGGAGCATCTGGGTGGCTCAGTTGGTTAAGAGCCTGTCCTGGGCTCAGGTCATGATCCCAGAGTCCTGGGATCGAGTCCAGCACTGGGTTCAGCGCTCAGCACGGAGAAGCAGACTTCTCCCTCTGCCTATCTTAACTCCCCCTGCTTGTGCTCTTTCTCTCTCTCTCCCTCTGACAAATAAATAAAATCTTGGAAAAAAAAACTGCTTCAAAAAGAGATTTTTATTTATTTGAGGGAGAGTGCAAGAAAGAAAGCGAGCACATGCAGTGGGAAAGGTAGAGGGAGAAGGAGAAGCAGGCTCCCCACTGAGCAGGGAGCCCGGCTCAAACCTGGGATCCTGGGATCATGACTTGAGCCAAAGGCAGATGCTTAACTGACTGAGCCACCCAGGCGCCCCTACTTTCTCTACTTCTTGAAATAAAAAAAGTCAAACGTTTTAAGCCAGAAGTTTACTTTTAGGAAGATATTATACATCAGTAGTTGACAAATGCACAAGATGCATAGGCAGGGATGTTCTCCAATGTGTAAAAAAAATTCAGAATGACCTAAGCAGAAACAGCCAAACTTTCTCCCCAAAAGGAACTGGTTAAATAAATTACAGCATATCTGTATGACAAAATACTATTATAGCCACGGAGATACAGATTTTTATTTAACATGGAATGTTGTCTGTGTGTGGTTAAATGGAAAAAGCATACACCAAGAGTTTATGAACAAACTGCGATTTAGTTAAAAAGGGAAAATACTTTCAGTGCGTATATCTGAAAATGAGAAAGTCTTGGCAGAGATGGAAGTGCTGATTTTTTTTTTTTTTTCCTTTCTTGGGCTGTGTTTTCTAGTATTTCTACAGTGAACATGTAACGCTGATATGACAAAGAGTAAAAAGGTGGAGGAGAGAACATTTGCTATAAAATGAGAATATTCTAATACCAACAGTTCTCAATTACTCTGTTAATCCAATGCAAACTCTTTCTTCACTTTTTAATGATCTGAGGTCTCTTTGCTGGCCCCATCCCTGTAGACTGCGGATGACAGTGGGTCAGGAAATGCTGCTTAAGTAACAACAACACAGTCTCCCAAGCGGGCTGTCTCCGTAAATTTGCTCATCTTCCCCAGGCCCAACCGGGGCAATCAGAAATCCTGGTTTTCCCGCATTTCCTGCCATTCCAGGCAGGCCACCCAGCCCCCACCCTGTCTTTACCTTTAGCACCTGCAACACTCAGGGCCACCCAGCTTCAGAGAGAAATTGATCCCCTTTAGGTCCTAAATCTCAAAGGCAACTGAAAAAACTTTCCCTGTGGCCTTTGCTCTGTAACTGCCACCTACTTTGGCAAGTAGCCTCTAGCACAGTCCCTGCTGGGAGGGTTTCCACCAGGGGGAACTCAGCTCAAAACTTCTCATTTGCCTCTTCCTTTTTCTAGATCCTATCCGGGTCTTGGGAAGAGCCAAGGAGTCAGGTGCACCGTATCCAAGTCTGCATCTTCCTATACTGCTAGGCTGGGAAGTTTAATTCTAGGACCAACTCAAGCACCATTTTTGAACACTTACCAATACACATCACTCCTAGAGGGGTGTATTGCTGGTGGGACAGCACTGTTGTTACTTAATCTTTAGGCAGCAGAAGTGGAATTATCAAGAGAGCAAAAACAGTTTTCATAAAATAGCCCGCCAAGAATAAATTATTGAGTAAGCAGATATTGATTATAATCAGCCCCCCCAAAAAACCTATATATGAAAAGCTCTATTATCCAAACACACACGCACCTGATGTTATATTTACCAAGTCTCTTGAAGGAAGTTATTATTGCTCTCATTTCACAAATGAGGAAACAGGGGCACAAAGCATTGACATGGCTGGTGTGTGACCCCAGGGCTGAGACAGCTGCATATTCAAATCCAGCATCCACAGCCTGTGCTTCCCATGAGGGGTCAAGGTCTGTTCTGGATTATAGGTCTTCTTCCTATGCACATGGACATGCCTGGCATTATAGTTCCAATTTTAATCATGACACCACGGGGATGTTTCAAAATTTGCTCATGTCCGTGCCCCTCTGGCTATTTTTCTATCCTACCCTATAAAACTAGACTTTGCAGCTTCTGTGAGGTAGTTAACTTTTATTCCTTCCACTTGCTCTCATAGTATTTTACATATCCTTTATAAATGAGCATCCCCCCACAATCAATTTCCCTGAATCATAATCCTATTCAAGTTCTAACTACAAAACTGTATGAATATTTAATAGGGAGCTACCAAGCAGAGTGTTAGGCCATTGGGCAAGTAGAAAAAGTTGAAATGCCCTCAAAAGCTTTCCTTAGTCTCATCGGGAAAGTTATGTCATCTCTCCTGAGTTCAGGAATAGTAAATGGAACAGGGTATAACTGGTGGTACTTAAAGTTACTCCCATTTGATTTAATGAATCTACTTGAACAGGCAAAACATAAATTCATGAAACAAACGAATAATGCAAAATAGAATCAACTTAAGCATTAAGGGCTTTGGTTATATTTATTAGAATGAACCCAATCTCTCAAAGATTCTTTCCAAGTGTGATCCGACATTTTGATGGTAAAATCTCATTAAACTCAGGATATCTGACATTATATTGCTAGTATCTGTTTTCTAGCTGAAACATGGGAAAAAAAATAAAACCTCAACACAAGGGAAATATAAGTCAGGTTTTCCCTGGGAACCCAATCATAAGTATTGTGTTGGTTTAAACAAGCTCTGGGTAGTGGAGAAGGAGAGTAGTCCCTCTCTCCTTCTCTATCTCCTCTGGCTTCCATTTCTGAGCAGTTTCTGGAGCTGCTTCTAAGATCTTCAGAGGACAGCAGGTATAGTGAATAAAGTACTCAAAAAAGCCCTGGGATCTAGCCCTGCCTCCCCTCCTTCCTGTGTGATCTCAGACATGTTACAGGACCTCTCTGGAGTGTTGTTTCCATATATATATATATATATATATAACAAAAGGGTTGGGACTCGTTGGTCACTTCGGAGATCTAAACTCTTCCATGATGTGCTACCTTATTACTTCATTTACTCATCTCAGTTTGGAGTAACCACATCAACTACTAACTAATCCCAAAAGCAGTGGCACTTGGTATGTAAGGCCTCTTTGGACAAACCCAGGCAGCCACTTCGTCTCCTCAAGCCCTGAGGACAGGGTCCTTGCTGCCGTTATTATGGAACTCAGTGACACCAACTTCCAGTATATGTTCCCTTCCTCATCCTTGAACATGACAAGCCCAGCTTGCCTTTCTAACTTTCTCCTCACCTTCTGTCCTTTAAGTCCGGCTAGATGAAAGCCTCTCTAATCCCTGCATCGGTCTTTTCCCTAAACTTCCCTTCTTGAGCAGCAATACAAAATAATACATACCAGGGCACCTGGGTGGCTCAGTGGGTTAAAGCCTCTGCCTTCAGCCCAGGTCATGATCCCAGGGTCCTGGGATCGAGCCCCACATCAGGCTCTCTGGTTGGCAGGGAGCCTGCTTCCCACCCTCTCTCTGCCTGCCTCTCTGCCTACTTGTGATCTCTCTCTCTCTCTGTCAAATAAATAAAGTCTTCAAAATAATATGTACCATTTTATCTTTTTTTTTTTTTAACACCCTCAAGTCATATTTATTCTAGGAGTATGATGCCGGTTCAACTTTTGAAAATCAAACAATGTAATTTACCACATCAACAGGCAAAAGAAGAAAAATCATTGGACCAAGTCAATTGACAGGGGGGAAAATACATTTGAAAAAAATCCAACATCCATTTATTGTAATAAATAGGAAAAAAGAAATAGGAAAACTAGGACTAGAGTGCAGTTATCTCAACTTGGAACAGAACATGTATTAAAACCCTACCTACTGTTCAGTGAACCTATTCCGTGCCCCAAAATAGAATATTCCATTTGACAACACACATTCAGTGAGTATCTATGACATCCCAACTTACTAGGTTCTGGAAATACTCTCTTTACCACCGTCACAAAGCTTAGATGCTACTGGACTTCTGTACCTAATGTATACCTAATCCATAGGATTTAGCACAGCAAGTGGCACTTAATAAATTGCAACAATCATTGTAACTTAGAGTGTCCTAAGCATTACTCTGCTATTGTTGGGATACAAGACATTATTCAAAGATTTTTAAAAATCATGAACTATCCTAAGTTTTATGAAAATTTTAGTTAAAATTTACGACCTGTGGCACTGGGGGTAAATGAGGTTTCCATCCTCCTCTAAGCCGGGCAGAGGCTGGAGACCAAAAAAAATTGAATTTCCTATCTCCAAATCACTGAGGAAAGTTAAAGAAATTCTACCATATTTTTCATCTAAGTATCGCTGTGAGGTCAGCACTAAGTAGAAACATCTTCACATTTCAGTAGATGCTAAGATGCACATTTTTTTCACATTTTAACATCTCTAAAAGCAAGATGTGTTTTCCAATAGTGTTTTAAAGTTTAATTAGATGTTGTCTTTTTAATGGTACCTAAACTTTTTCAATGTCTTACAATAGATGGTGTTTTAGAGTCAATGAAACATAATATATTCCATCAGCCTCCTCTCAGTTCACAGTTAGAAGCTATGGGTTTCTTGATATTGTGGAATGAGGTCCACTGTGGAACCGTGTATGCAAACATGTCCCTTCCCACCAGTAATCACTGTGCGTGGGCATGATTACAGCCTGATGGTCATGCCCAGTGTGGGCACTGCCTGGTTTCTCAGGAAGTACCAATTTGGAAAATTCTGGGGCATCTACTCTGTGGGTGAGTCAAGTTCCTGGGTTCTCACTTTGACATCCTATTTAAGGCCAGGCCTGCCGTGGTTTTGCAAGTTAGCTGCTTTGATTCACCGGTCCTCCCACTGCGCCCTCTAACATCCTCCGGTCTGCATGAAAGATGGTCCTCAAGAGCTCTTCTTCCTATCCACCCCCAACAGCTTGCCTTTCCTTAAGATCTCTTGCTTTTACAGAGACCTGCCATCGCCCCAGGCCAATCTTCCTATGTTGCTGATGAACATTCTACAAAGACAATTTAGGGGATGGCTTGTGGAGAAAACAGACAACCTAGCTTGAGGACACAGCTCCCGATGCCAGGGCAAGGTCTCTGGGTTTGGTGGGCATCTACCAGACTGGATCATTCCAAACTCAGGAGGGCCTTATTTCCTCTCAGGCTTCAGTCATCTCCTAACCTTTGGGTAAATATGGCCCCCCAGGTATGTCTTTTGCCTCCACATATTAACCCTTTCCTTCTCCTTTCCCTCCTGCCTACCCATCTGTCCTCCAATAAGCAACACCACCCTGATTGTAAAAAGTAAGCACAGGAAAGCTTTGTCCAACTCTGTGACCCCTCAGATACAGTCACAGGTCTTTGATTATTTTTGCCAAAGGTCTTGAAAGAGTGATCTTCATGCACTCCTTCTATGACCTCATCCCCCATAGAAATCCTCTGAAAGTAATTCTGAGTATCACTATAACATCAATATTGTCTTTTCAGTCAAACAATAACCCCCTCAACAAATCCAACAGCATTTCCCTGGGGCTCTTCAAAGCATTGGCCATTCTCTCTTACTTTAAATTCTCTGGTTTTCCATCACCAAAGGCAAGCAAAAATGAACTATTGGGACTTCAACAAGACCAAAGGCTTTGTACAGCAAAGAAAACAGTCAACAAAACCAAAAGACAACCCACAGAATGGGAGGAGATATTTGCATATGACATATCAGATAAAGGGCTAGTATCCGATCTATAAAGAACTTATCAAACTCAACACCCAAAGAACAAAGAATCCAATCAAGAAATGGGCAGAAGACATGAACAGACGTATGTGCAAAGAAGACATTCAAAAGGCCGACATGTGAAAAAGTGCTTAACATCACTTGGTATCAGGGAAATACAAATCAAAACCACAATGAGATACCACCTCACACCAGTCAGAATGGCTAAAATTAACCAGTCAGGAAATGATAGATGCTGGCGAGGATGCGGAGAAAGGGGAACCCTCCTACACTGTTGGTGGGAATGCAAGCTGGTGCACCCACTCTAGAAAACAGTATGGAGGTTCCTCAAAAAGTTGTAAATAGAGCTACCCTATGATCCAGCAATTGCATTACTGGTATTTACCCTAAAGATACAAATGTAGTGATCTGAAGGGGCACGTGCCCCCCAATGTTTATAGCAGCAATGTCCACAATAGCCAAACTATGGAAAGAGTCCAGATGTCCATCAACAAATGAATGGATAAAGAAGATGTGGTGTATATATATACAATGGAATATTATCCAGCCATCAGAAAATGAAATCTTGCCATTTGCAATGACACTGATAGAACCAGAGGCTATTATGCTAAGCAAAATAAGTCAATCAGAGAAAGACCATTATCATATGATCTCACTGATAGGAGAAATTTGAGAAACAAGACAAAGAATTATAGGGGGAGAGAGGGAAAAGTGAAACAAGATGAAACCAGAGAGGGAGACAAACCATAAGAGACTCTTTATCACAGGAAACACACTGAGGGTTGCTGGAGGGGAGAAGGGTAGGAGGGATGGGGAGGTTGGGTGATGGATACTGGGGAGGGTGTATGGTATGGTGAGCGCTGTGAACTGTTGAAGACTGATGAATCACAGACCTGTACCCCTGAAGCAAATAATACATTATATGCTAATAAAAAGTACATACATCGAAGGTAAATTCTCTGGTTTTCTCCTGACCTCCTCGCATGATCTTGCCCTATCCCTCCTCTGTCTGCCCCCAAACTGTGGCTCGGTTCTCAGACACCTGCTCTTCTCCCCAGTCACTCTTTGCCTCACAGAAGGCATCTACGCAGAGTTTCAGTGATTACATCTGAGAGGATGACGCAACCCATGTATGCCTAGCCCATCTTATTTCTCAAGCTCTGGTCAAAACCGCCATCTGGTTTCTGAGACTTCAGTACTC
The DNA here is from genome assembly GCF_009829155.1 of Mustela erminea. Classification (NCBI taxonomy): domain Eukaryota; kingdom Metazoa; phylum Chordata; class Mammalia; order Carnivora; family Mustelidae; genus Mustela; species Mustela erminea. Next base: position 63,887,861 of record NC_045627.1, read on the forward strand.
CAGTGCTCCCCACACTGTGTTTCTCTGTCACCACAATTATGTACCCTTGCTCATAAAGTTTCCCCAGCTGGGAATGCTCCCCCTGCTTCTCTCTGCCTAGGTCAACCTCCATTACTCTCTTCAGCTTTAGTTCAAGTTCAAACATCTTCCTAAAGCCTTCTCCCCTAACTCAGCTAAGGACTGAGCTTTCCCCCTTCTGACTGTCCCTAGCATTCACTATCTAGATGGTACATTTCTGTACCATAGTACATGACTGTTTTACATTTTACCTCTTCACCTGGTCTGTAAAGTCCTGTGTGTATACTGGGGGTCGGGGGACACCCTTCTCTGGATACCCCCTGATGCTTGGTACAGCACTAAGTACAAGTACTGGCTACTAAATTCCTGTGGAACTGTAGTCAAAGGGGATGTGGGATCTCTGTGCTGGTGAAGCGACGGTGGCGGCTTATGTTTATTTAGCATTCCCACATGCCAGGCTCTACTGGACTGTTCAAGGTACGTAGATATCTGTAAACTCACCTAATCTTCACAATACTGTCATGTAGGCATATCAGCTCGTTTTATTGATAAAGAAACTGCAGCTCATGAGATTAAATTCTTTACACAAGGTTACACGGGTAGTAGGGCAAGTGGAGTAAAGGTATCTAACAGTTCGCCTTAAGGGACTTACAAAATTGTATTTTAACTATTTGTTTATATGCTGTTTTCTTTTCAAAACTGCAAGCGCCTGAAGGCCGGCACAAGTCTTATCTATCTTCTCCAGTGTCTCAGTGGGGACACAACTGGCACTCTGGACAGGACAATTCTTCATTGGATAGGACAGGTCTACACACTGAAAACATTTTGTGTCCCTGGTCTTTGCCTTCTAAACAAGTAGTTCCTTGCACCTGCCACTGTGACAGCCAAAAAACACCTCCACCCAGTTCCAAATGCGGGGGTTGGTATGGGCCAGCCACGCCTCAGAACTGGGGCACTCTAGAGCTCACCCCATTCCAAATGGGCGGGGTCGGCAGTCCCCGTGGCAATGATTTACACCAGGTGACCCCCGTCCCAGACACACCTGTACCATTCTGGGCCACTGGTTTGTACCTAGGTCAATGAATGGTTAGTTCATATGATGAGGAGGAACTAAAACACACCAGCTGAATCACTTGTACTTGCTCTCCCCGGAATCTGAATTAGGATATCAGGCAGATGAGACAGGAACAGAAGCTGTAATAATGGCCCAAGGCAGTGGTGGGACAAGAGTCTGGTTCTGTGTAATCTAAAGTGAAGCAGGAGTAGAAACTATGAGTAAATGGGAAGTATGAGTCTGCAACGAGAGAAGCAGACACTCAGGGAAATGCAAAAAACATCAAGAGAAAGACGGTCCCTGAAGGAGAGAGAGAGAGAAAAAGGGAAGAGCTGGTCAGGAAGAGGACACCTGCTTCCAGCCAGCTTGCATTGGAGCAGGAGCCCCACGCCTCCTCAGGACCGTCAGGCAAGCGAGGTCTAACCAGAATGTAAGTGTTTGGGACTCAACACACTCTCGTGAGCTAAAAATTGGGGAGCGGCTCATGCTTATAGTAACAGAATGACATTAGAGGGAGTGGCACAAAGTGCCCCAAGAACAGCCAAGCAGGTGAGTTACAGTAATCCTACCGCCCCTACCTGCATTACTGAGCATGGAACACCAGCATTACTGAGCGTGAAACCTCTGTTTTGCTGGTCATTTGTGACTCGGATGGGTACGCCCCTCATGGCACCTGCCACACTCACGGCTTTCAATCAGCTATGACATGAGCCAGGATGAAAAGTTAATGTCTTAGACAGACTGGCAGACATTTTATTCCAATAGTTTGAATCCAGTCTGAATAGTTTGAATCCAGTCTGAATCCAGCCTACAAAAGTATCATGTTCACACACCTACAATGAAAAGAAAGAAACCTTGCCTCACAGAGTACTAAAACCTGAACTATGTGTGTAATATGGGCAAAAGTGCCTTCAGGTCTATGCTGCTTTTTCTCATCTTGGGAGAAAAAAAAAGCCACACACACACAAGATTTTCCTGGATTCTGTTGTTTCACTACAATTACTTTCCAGACTTTAAAGGAATTGCTTCTCTATCTTCATCACCACTTCCCTCCTAAACTCCTTGTAATGTGCTCTGGGCCTTGGTGGCACCTATTCCTCACTCTATCTGCCAAATACAAGGTCTTTCTTTGGTCCGCACCCCTCCCCTATTTCTGCAGTGTGTCACTCTGGCTACTGCCCCCTCCATTTGAAGTCCCTCCTCCAACACCCCTAATGCAACACTTTTCTGCTTTTCTAAGTTCACTGACGTGGAAGGAACTTACAGTTGTGCTTCTGACTTCAACCCTGAGAGCACTGGTCTGGGCTTCAGGAGACCCTGGTTCAGCTCCTAAGCTAAGGACTTTGGACAGACAGTTCAATTTCTCTGTGCTCCATCTCTTCGGTTACAGAAACAATGGGTCAGCTTTAAGTGTTTTTCAAACATTTTTTAACTGTGGCTGCCACACTTTACACTGTGATTCAACATATATATAACACATAAGACGTGTGTGTGTATGTGTACGCTCACACACAAAAGTATGACATACATACATACTTTACTACATCAAATGTGCTGTGACATTTTCTATTTACTTCTAATTTATTTTTCAAAAATGCTAGCTGAGGGGCACCTGGGTAGCTCAGTGGGTTCAGCTTCTGCCTTTGGCTCAGGTCATGATCCCAGGGTCCTGGGATCGAGCCCCGAATAGGGCTCTCTGCTCAGCGGGGAGCCTGCTTCTTTCTCTCTCTCTGCCTGCCTCTCTGCCTACTTGTGATCTCTCTCTTTGTCAAATAAATAAATAAAAATCTTTTTTAAAAAATGCTAGTTGAAACCCACCAAATAGACTTTAAGACCCAGTCTTGGTGGTTACCCATTATTTATAAAACATGGGACTTGCTGATGTATAGTCATACAGGATTTGACTGTAACCCTCCAACCCTGGACCTCCAAGCCTTGACTCTCACCTGGATTTCAGTGTCCTATTTCTCTCTGGAAGATTCTTTCACTCCAATATCCTAATATCATGTAACTCGGTTAACATGGAATTCGAAGCACCAAGTCCTTTCCCCATCATAACCACTTCTGTTACTAGCAAGTGTAAAATCTTCCTGCTGATTCTTGGTCTAGCAATGGGAGCGCAGCTCTTACATTGTTACCAAGCTCCCTGTTGAGAACTATTAGCAACTCTGGGTAAGGCATTTCCTAAATTAACTATGTGAAAGGCACTGAAAAGCAACCAAAATCAGCCGAAACTAGAGGGGAAAAGACTCACAACAAGGGAAGCAAACTAGGTAAGATCCATATTTCCCCAATTCTTATCCCCTGAAGTCAATCCCTAGTCTTCCAGAATGTTGGGGGTGGGGGGAGAATAAAGCAAAAATGTTAAGTCAACAGCTGGCAATTTTCTTGAGCTGAAGAGTCAAAGGCTCGCATGTGGGGCTGTGAGAGATGTCTGGAAAAGAGGGAGCCACACAGACAGCAGCCCAAGATCTGTGCAGAAATTCCCCTCAAATCCCTGAACGCTGCCTGCGGGTGCTGAGACTCCAGAAAGCCGGGAGAAAGCAGAACAGCAGTACGCCAAAGAGCCCAGCAGATACTCATTCACAACGGTCTGGAGCCAAGAAGACGCCGCCTGAAATGTGAGTCCCTTCAACTTAGGAGGTTCAATAAACACTCTGGTTTTCCACAGAAACGTCAAAAGAGCCATACCTTAGGACTAAGGCCGGCCTCCCAGGACGAGGGGCCGCACCCTAGGACTAAGGGCAAAGAGACCTGCCCTAACAACACGTAAGACTGAAGCTGTCAGAGGAGAATGACTGATAAGGCAGGTGAGGGAAGGGACACGTCCTGATAGAAGGACCTGGTTTCTAGCTCAAGAGACAGGCTGGAGCAGCCATTAAATGGGGCTTTGTTTCTCAGATGGGGGTGTGGGGAGAGTGGAAGAGGCAGGAAGAGGCAGAGGGGACAGGGCGCTCCCCTTGGGTAATCACACCTGCAGACACAGGGTCTGAGGGCAGATGTCCCATTGGGGGGGGCGTCCATCTGGATCTCAGGAGAGAGGAGACCTGGAAGTGACAGGCTGGCAGAGCAAATGATAAGGGGGAGGGGAGGTGGGTCACCAAGAGACAACTCATAATTTATGAGCACCTACTATGTTCCAGGCATGTCATTAAGTGCTTTATTTATGTTCTCACACCAACACAGGTAGTATTAGCCTCATTTTATAAATAAGGAATCCAAAGTTCAGAGAGGTTAGGTAATTCACCTGAAGTTACATTATTAATAAATGATGGGGCTGAGATGTGAACTCAGGGCAGAAGACAGACTCCCACACTTGTTTCTTTCTTGAATTACATGTTGTAACTGTAACATTCGGGAAGGGCAGTGGTATGTGTGTGTGTAAGACAGCCAGCAAAGTACGGTAGAAAGCAAAAGGTTTTCGGGCAGACTAAGATTCTGTTACAGGTTAAGGAGGATTCTAGAGGTACAAAAAAGGGGTGACAACTGAGCGAAATACGAACGCACCATCAAAACTCCAGTCCTCGAATACAGAGAGAGTTCTGAAACTGGAAATGACAGAAGGTGGGACTGAGCTACTGTTAGAGAGATCACAGGGCAAATTTCACCACTCTGGACAGAAGGGTTTGACTCTCATTAAGTCAGAGAGAGTAAAACACATTTATTACACTTAAGAGGCTTCATACAATAAGGAACTAAAGATAGGAAACAAAGTTCATCTAAGGAACAGATGTGGGGAAAGGGAATAGGACCAATACAAAAACCAATATAAGGAATCATAGAACCACTTTTGGGTGGGGGGGTGGGGGAGTGGTGGCTGTTGTTGTTGTTTTGAGCTGGAAGGAATTTAGAGGTCATTCAATCCCTATCATCTCAGAGCAAAAATGCATCTAGAAAAAGTGGCTAGCTGCTAAATACCTCAGTCTCCCAACTAAAACCAGGTAGGTTTCATTCTTATCTTTACAAATGCAGGTGGGGAGCCTGATTTATCCAAAACAATGTCCTGGAAATTCTAGTTTAGTCTAGACTGTGCTGGAAAACCACAGGATAAACCATCAGCAGTTAGGGGATATCAGACCAGGGACTTGCCATGCCCCCGCCAAGAGTGAACATATTCTGAAGATCTCGGTGAGAGACTTTCCACTTAGGAGGAAGGTGTGCAATAGATTTTCTAGATCCTTCACATTCACATGACTCTAAACCTTATCCTCTGGTCATAACCATAACCTACACTCCCCCAAATTGGCAACCAGAAAGTTGGCCTGACAGGAGAATAGCACATACATAATAAAAATAAAGGTTTAACAGAGAGTCCAGAAATTATAAAAAAAAACAACAAAATAAAACAAACATAGTTCATTTCAGAGACCTGGAGAAGATAAGCTGGCAAGAAAGAAAGAACCTCTACATTACAAAAGACTCAATTAATACTCATGTTACAGATAAGTCAGTTTAGGGCTAAAGGAGATGGAGTAATTTGAATATACAAAGCCTTGTGTGCTTGAACAAAGCACTATGCAGAATATCATCTTCTGATTTCCAGAAGAGTTGTAATGCTCATCATTCACGCAAGATTCCTGAATGTCAAGAAATGAACACTCTATAAAACAAGTTAAATCTTCTTTTCCCTAATGTCTACACTATAGGGATTGAGAGAAGGAAAATAAATTATCTCTTGGTGCCTCGATAATGAACTTGCCATCCCCAGAAGACCAAAAAAAAAAAAAAAAAAAAAAAAAATTACAGTAAGAATGGAAAGATATTTGGGATTAGAGATGCCTGACAAAACCGAGAACGGAAAGGAAAGTTCCCATGAGAATAGGGTCTCCTTCTGGAGGCCACGGTGCATGTGTATAGCACTGCATGCGGTCTTGCTCCATGAAGCGCCTCCCAAAAGGATTAAATCTCTAAGGCTGCTCTCATTCAAGACACACTTAAATAAGAATTTCGAGGGTCAGTTTCCTTAAGCGCATGAGTGTTCCTAGTACCTGGTATAACCACCCCTTTTATCTATTTTCATGTTGTATCCTTCTCAAAAGGATGGCTGAGTTCTTACCTTGGGTTTTCTTTCTGTTTTGCACAAATTCTGAGCGCCTCAGGCTGCTGGGGGCTGTGCGGCGGTAGCAACTATTCCTTTTCCAAGTCTCCAGGCCATTTCTTTTCTTCTCTTCCTCAAAATGCCAAGTATTCTTCCCTAACCAAGGGCCCTGAACAATGCCACCGTGGTGTTCTCCCAGGTCCCATCTCATCCGCCGATCCTGCAGACTATCCGGGAATGTGTCTCTGCTCCCAAGCGCTGTCTTTCCTGCTTTGTCAATACCATTATCCTCCCAATTCTTCATCTGATGCACAGAATCTGTCCCTCTGTAATTCTGAAATTTATACTCACAGTTTGCAAATGAAGTATCGTAGCCTTTATTTTCCATATCAAAGTCACTGGGAGCCAGCGCATGACTCTTTGCTTTGGGACAGATTTTACCATTTTGATAAACCTTTCTGTCCCTTTCATAGTACTTGATAAATTCTTTACCTTCATTCACTCCATCCAAATCTGGGAAGTCCACAGACCGACCCTTAGTATAATTCCCAGGAGCCTGACATAAATTGTTGCGGTTTCTATAATAAAAATTAGCTTCTTCATAATCCTCAGGATTATAATTAAAATTCCTGTGGTCCATGTGCCACTTTTCAGGTTGACCACAATTCCCCCCAGAATCATCCAAACCACTGGGGCGAGTGCACCATTCTTTGGAGACCTCAGGATCACCATTCAGATTCTGACCATCTGTGTGGCCATTCACGTCCCCATACCCTCCAGCTTTCCAGCTTTCCGGGCTGCCTGTAAGCCAGTTACCCTTAGTCCCTGGGCTCAGATTCCCATAATCCATGTTTTCTGAGTTCTTGTAACCATCACAATTCTGAGCCGTACTTCCGTAGTTCATACAGTCCTTTCTACTTTCTTCCGCTTCCTCACAGTCCTCGTAGCTTGGTTCATTCTGCTCAAAAGCCCAGTATCCACAATGCCTTTTTCTGTAGGGCCGATTCTGCCCCAAGGTCCAGTGTCTGGAATCCAAGCTGCCTTCTCTGTAAAGTCGATCCAGCCCTGTAAGGTCCCTCTTCTGTAGACTCCTGTGGTCTTCATACTCCCAGCTGGAACCCCAGTGCCCTTTCTTCTCTGCTTCTCTTTCTTCTCTAACTTCATGGGTCTCACACATGTTTGGTGTGCGTAAAGACGGGCGTTTTACTTCCTTCTTCCATGGGCCTGGGCGGGGCTGAAATGTGGACAGGTGCAGGTTAGCCTGAGGCTGTATCCGTCCTTCTGAAAATGTCTCCCAAGGTGTCTGAGACAGTCTTCTTGCTCCTCCAGCTGGAGCACAGAGAGATGTGGAGCTATTTTAACCTCGGGATCCAATCAGGAAGCTGCTATATCTTTCCCCACAGAGGCCAGAAGATAATTAGTAACCAGTGTTCATGTGATTGGAGTTGGCAGCTTTGTTTGGTGTTTCCCTCAAGCTGGTCAGACTGGCTTGGCTGCTTTCTATGCTGAAGGTAGAAGCATTCTGCTGTTCAAAAGGTCTTGCAGAAAAATGCCGAGTGAGGGAGAAGAGCCCCCTTTAAAAGCCCAAGGTAAGGTCCCATAGCTCTTCTGCCTCTTTAGGTATTTCAGTCATCAACCAGTGGTATAAGTCATGTTTTCATGCACAGCTCAGCACAAACACATGGACGTTCCCCATCCTCCAAGTTGGGCTTTCTACTCCCTGGACATTTGAAACTCTGTGGATCTCCCTTAGTGAGAGGCAGAACTCTTCCTCTTTTAAGAGTTTGCTTTTTATGGGAGTCAAGTTACCAGCTGGCATACACTCAAATCACAAGTGGTTTCCACTCCCACCTGTAGACGCATGGGGACATCCCACTGGAGCAAGAAAGAGAACTTCCTTTTTACTCCGATTGGGTGTACAGATCATTTTCAAACTGTCCCCTAGAAGAACGTAGTTACGTAGGCTTTCCCACTTTCCTTGATACTTGCCATGACAGAGAAGCATGAAGACCATTTCCTAAAAATCTCTTTCCTATCCAATCATCCAGCATATTCAGGAACTGGGGAAGAAGGTTAGAAAGCAGAAAGGTACAGATAAAAATACCTATTTGAATCAAGAAACATTAGCTAGGCGCCCATTATAGGTGAGGTATTATAGAAGAGAGAAAACATGGGCAAGTTAGCCCCTGCCTCTTGCAATGCAGGAGCAACACTCAAAGGAAAATCCAATGTGACCAGCTCTATAACAAACACAGATGGCTTTGGCGATGGAGCAGAGTCCTGCTGGGGCAACTGGAGATTTTGCAGAAGGGGTGGCTTTTGAGCAATGCCTTCAAGCATGAGCAGAATTTCCACAGAATTAGGAAATGGGGAACAGTTTGAAGGACAAAGTAGAAAAAGTAACAGAAGATAAGGCCAGAGGGGTAGACTGGGGCAGGTCCCAAAGTACCTGAATGCTGTTTACCTCATTCAAGGGGCAGTACCAGGCTCAGAGCCAGGCTTTGGTAAGATGACTCTTCTGGCTAGTGTGTCATCTACTGGATGCCCAGGAATGATTCCTTGAACCTTCGCCTAATCCCTATTTGTGAAACAATACACAACATAACTGTGAGGAGACCAGGGTTATGCACTTTGTCAATAATATGTTTACTCTTGGACAAACCACTTACTCTCTCCGGGACTGAATCTACCTGTATGTAAAATGAGACAGCTGATCCCCAGGACTCCAGTTCTTCCAGTTATAAAAAATCCGTGGAGCTGTTTTCCTCACTACTTCTTTTTCCTTTCCTCAAATACCTACTGTGTCAGTAGGCACCTCTGGTCAGGTGACAGACGTGCTGCCCCAGTGATAGTCTCTGCTTCCTGTGGTTCTTGCCATCTTCCAGAGCAAGTCTCTCTCTCATCTCACCCATGTTACTTTATTATAGTTGTTTATCTCCATCTCTTACACTGAATGCTCTGGGCAGGCGGGAACCATGTCTAATTTATAGGCACGCGCTAGAGGAGAGGGCAAACTAGCTTAGGGGTTAAGAACGCACCTCTGTGAGCCCTGGGTGCGAGTTTAGCCCTTGCCACTCACCAGCTGGATAATCTTGGGGAAGTTACTAAGCTCTCTGAGCCCGTGTTGTCATGCTTTCATCTTAAGCACAGAAGACATGACATTTCTGTGGAACATGATTAATTCTAAAAAGTATCATTATTGAGGAGTTCCTACTACCTGGAATTTGAGACATTTTTGTTCCGCCTCCCACATATCTCACGCAGGAACAGTTTACGAGTGTATCCCAAAACCAAGAAGTACGGAAAGCGGTGGAAGATCCTGGAACTTGCTTTGGCTTTGGGGATGTGGCATTGAGCCAAAACTCCCTTAGAATTCCTCTTCAGGAGGAAGATTTCAGACACTCTGAAATCATCACGGTATCTGGCAATCCCCCGGGACTTCGGGTACTCATCTTCAATGATCATTTCTTAAAATGCCACCTTCCTTCCTTCCCTCCCTCCCTCTCTCTCTCTCTCTTTCTTTCTTTCTTTAAAGTAAACTCTACCCCCAACGTGGGGCTCAAGCTCATGACCCCAAGACTCTCCAGACTGAGGCAGCCAGGCGCCCCTGCAGGATCCCCTCTCTGAGGATGGGCCTCAGCGCTCATCCTCATGCTTCACTTCCAGGGTTAACGGCAGCCACCCCCCCCCAACCTCATTCAGCACAATGACAGGGGTGGGGGCTCAGGGGTCTGGCTCCCCTCATTCATCACACTGGTTTGCTCCAGGAGCCCCTCCTGCCGCGCCACCGCCCAGTCTGCAGTCCCTGCACCCGCGCCCACTTGCACCTCAGTCCTCTCCCGAGCTCACTGCAGAGACAGTCTCCTCTCTTTCACCCCGTTTGCTTTCCGGCTTTCAGAAAATGACTCCATCTCTGGCTTTGCCAGAATACTCTTCCTCGCTGGGATTTCTGTTTCCAGTCACTGGTCAGCGGCCTGAAGCAGGGGGGAGGGAAGCGAGCGGAGCTGGCCTGCCATTCTCCTGCGCTTCTCTCCTCTCAGCACCCTGCAGGCCCTGCAGCCACAGACCACTGGGGCTGTCTCCTCTCCTGACCGCATGTGGGCTCGAAGCTCTCTGGCACACCTGCCCAGTGACACAGCTATGTGTTCTTGGGCCCTAGTCTGCTGTGGCTACCTTGTTTTCTGCCTTTTTCCTCTAGAAATCATTACCATTTCTTCATCCTTTCCCTATCATCTACCATCCTAGTGCGTTTGTACCCATACACTCTGCCTGCCCTCCTGTTCAAATGGAGAAACAGTCTCTGCTCTGACCAGGCCAGTCTCTCCTCTGGTTCACTGGACCCCGCTCCCGCCCAGCCCCTCAAGAGATGGTGTTCCAGCAGTTCCCACCCCCCCACTTCGGCTTCTTCAATGCACCCGCTCTAATGGATCAGTCCCGCTCACTTGACTACCTGCTTCTCCTTGGCTAACTCATCTTCCTGTCTTGCCACTTGCAAACACCAGCGTGTCCGGGGGCTTCTCCTAGATCTGCAATCACCTGGCACACAGCAGGACTGCGGGGAACATGGATTTGACTGGAAATGTGGTTTCTGCCCTTATCCAGTACAGCTGCCTCTTTGCCTAAGAAAGAGCTGTCAAGGAGATGGCTCTGGCTAAAGCTACTCAGAGGGCATCCGTGGTGCTACAACCTCTGGTGGTGTGTACAGAGGGCCTGCAAATGAAGGAGAGGAAAGACCCCCTAAGACCTCAAGGTAAGTTCCCCGACAGAGGCAGGAAGGAAGCACAAATGAAAAGAGACAACTGGGAGAAGGGGAGGCAGGAGCAGGAGTCTGGGAGCACTGTAAAGGGTGAAAAAGGCTGGAATATAGGAAAATAAGAGGTGTTTGGGGGAAACTAGGTGAACTTAAAGGGTTAGGAGTTAGGTGAGGGTTCAAATAGAGAAACTAGAACCTTGAGCATGAATGGGTAAACGTTTTGGAAACTCGTGCAACTTCATGATAAGCTAGCCATCAGAAGTGGATCTGTGAGGAAGGGTTAAATATTTTTTCAAAGCATATCAATACATATATGCTCTCGTAGTCTTCAACAAATGAGAGTACTAAAAAATGTTATGCTCGGCATATATTATTTTGGAAGCTGGCAAGGGCCACTCGGAATCCCTCCTCCATGAGCACTTGTACTTCTGAGTTTTTCAAGTGCTGCGTCCTACCACCTGCTCTCAGAGATGGAGCAGTTTTTCCTGAAGTTGAAATGCATGGACACCACAGTGGGGCGCAAGGACAGCCAGGGACAGAGCACACAGCCTGTTCGAGGAGATGGGCCTGAATTCGAACCACAGTGCGACCACTGACCAACTGTGACACTCTGGGCCAATCTCTGCTTGCCCATCTGTCAAATGTGGGCAATGTAGAGGATGAGAAAAAGTGCTCAATGACCCAGCATATTGTCTGACAAGTAGTAAGTGCTCGGTTAATTCTAATTACGATTAACGCCTTACTCTTCAAGCTCCTTCTGCTCCTGGGAAAGTTCAGTGCCTGGGCCACCTCTCTTTTTCTCTATCTACACTTTATTTTTAAAAAATTTTTAGGGGCGCCTGGGTGGCTCAGATGGTTGGGCATCTGCCTTCAGCTCGGGTTGTAATCCCAGGTGGGATGGAGCCCCGCATTGGGTTCCCTGCTCAGTGGAGGGTCTGCTTTCTCCTCTGCCTCTCTCCCCTTCTCGTGCTCGCTCTCTCTCTCAAATGAATAAATAAAAATCTTAAAAAAATATTTCTTTTTTAAGTAATCTCGGTAAATTTCTCTTTAAATAATGTCTCTGTGCTGCCAAAATGTCTTTGTCACTAATGCACGTCTCCAGCCCTCACCTCTCCCCTGAGCTCAGGGCTGTTACCAAACTGCCTAGGCAACACTTGCACTCAGATGTCTTACAGGTGCAACAGTGTGACCAAAACTGAGCTCCTGACTTATGCCCTGTCCTACCTCTCCCAGCAGCCAGCGTCTCCTGCTGTCTTCCCCATGAACTGAGAAATTACTGGCAACTCCAGTCTTTCCAGTTGTCCAACCTCAGGGTCATCCTTGACTCTTCTCTCACATCTCACACCCGACCCACCAGCAAGTCCTACAGGCTCAGACTCCAAATGTCCCCAGAACCACGCACTCTGCATCATCCCTGGTCTACTGTCCTGGTACAGGCTGCCCAGAGGGACTCTAACATTGTACATCAGATCTCACCACTCCCCTGCTCTAAACCTTCCCATGGCTTCTCATCTTACTCTCAATAATGAACCATAAAACCCACACCTTCGCTCTAGTCGAACTGCCCTCCTGCTGTCCCTCAATCACGAGACGCACTCTTGTCCTTGCTGTCCCATCTGCCGGTGACGATTACCTCCCCCTCAAAATGGCTTGGCTGGCTTCCTACAATCATTTGGATCTTCACTCAAATGTCACTTTTCAGTGAGGTCTTCCCTGATTTCTTAGCTTCTTCTGCCTTCTAATTCATATGCATGTTTCTGCTTGCTTACTGTTTGTCTCTCCCCATGAGGGCAGAGATCACGGCTTGGAATACAACAGGAACTCAATACTGGCTGCGTAAATGACTGCCCCAGAGTCTTTCTGAGTCTTGCTACGTCTGGGAAAGTGAAAGGTCAGAAGTGGTGCACTCAGGCGGGCCACGGGGTGGCAGGAACGCTCACTTTGAAAGGTCCCATGCAGGCGCGCGGGGGTGGGGTGGGGGGGATGGCGGCGGCAGCTTTCCCTGGGTCCAGCAAAGCCTCAGTGAAATCTGAAACTGATACTTAAAATCCCTGGATGTAGTCCAGTTTCTCCACCCCTCTGCCCGGAGCTGGGGGTGAGGAAATGCTCACAAAGCCATACTGCAAAGTTAAGAACAGTGATTCATTCACAGGTTACTTATAACTAAGTCAACCATTTCAAGCTACATTTCCTGATGTACGTTAAAAGACCTATCATAAAAGGAAAAGTAGTTTCAGTCCTAAATTCACATAGATTATTAATGCCTTCTGACTCTGTTTGCTGTTTTATACCAAGATAAAATCCATTACAAGTAACGGAGCTAATTTTTACTGAGCCAACACCCTGAACCAGATGTCACAAGTCAAGGAGACTTGCTTTTTTCCTACGTACTGACAAACCAGAAACAAAGGTTATTAATCCTTTCACATAAACTTTTATATCTTGAAAGACCACAAAAGTTTTGGCTATTTAACTCCCTTATCTTTTACTAGTTTGAGAAGGAATTTTTTTTTTAAATATTTTATTTATGTATTTGACAGAGAGAGATCACAAGTAGGCAGAGAGGCAGGCAGAGAGAGAGAGGAGGAAGCAGGCTCCCCACTGAGCAGAGAGGCCAATGCGGAGCTCGATCCCAGTACCCTGAGATCATGACCTGAGCTGAAGGCAGAGGCTTAACCCACTGATCCACCCAGGTGTCCGAGAATGAATTTTTAATACCTGAGGCATTCCAAGGAATCTTCAGGATAACAAATTGCTTCCGTATGTAGAAAAACTAGACTTTCAAATTTTAAAAAATCTGTCTAGAATATTATATATCACTTCAGTATAAAGATCTTATTGTTCCAAATCAGCAATTTTCCTACTTGTTAACTGAATGGCTCTCTTTAGTGGGCCTTAGATCTCACTCAATATCTTGCTGAAAATGTTCCGGTCCTTAAAAAGCATGTTCTGATTTGATTTGCAACAGTCTTTTAAAATTATGCTGAGGGTCTCTGGTCAATATCCCTTTTCACAGTACCTTAAAGGGAAGAGAAGCTTAGGAGCAAGGCTCCTGATGTGGAGGAGACTGGCTCTACACTTCACCATCCACTGCACTGATTCAGAATGTGGGGTCCTTGCCCATAAGAGAGTAACTACGGCCATGAGTCAGAGGCAACAAGACAAACAGTGACCTCAGTAAATACAGAGGCCAGTATCACTAGAGTTTAAGAGCTACAGGAACATGAATGATACTGTGACTATGGCCTTTTTATTAATCAATGGGTAGTCAGTGCCTGCCTCCTAGTATGTGCTCTAGAAATATTTGCTGAGTAAAGAAATGAATGTACTTGTCCTTTTGAGGCAAGGGAACCACTCCTAGAGATAGAACAGAACTGTCACATGCTGAAATACAATTCTCTCAGGGCTACAGGATATAGTCCTAATTAGGGGCTCTAAAAGTGATGTGTACTGGTCTAGTTATACCATGGGGTATTACTCACCATCAGAGAGAATGAAATCTTACCATTTGCAACGATGTGGAGGAAGCTAGAGGGTATTATGCTAAGTGAAATAAGTCAGAGAAAAACCAGTACCATATGATTTCACTCATATGTGGCATTTAAGAAACAAAACAATGAACTACAGAGGAAGAAAAAAACAACAACAACAACAACAAAAAAACAGGGGCACCTGGGTGGCTCAGTGGGTTAAAGCCTCTGCTTTCGGCTCAGGTCATGATCCCAGGGTTCTGGGATCGAGCCCCGCATCGGGCTCTCTGCTTGGTGGGGAGCCTGCTTCTCTTCCTCTCTCTCTGCCTGCCTCTCTGCCTCCTTGTGATCTCTTTGTGTCAAACAAATAAATAAAATCTTAAAAAAAAAAACAGAGAGGGAAGCAAACCCTAAGAGACTCTTAACTACAGAACACAAAGGATTGATAGAGGGAGGTGTGGTGAGATGCGCTGAAAGGGTGGTGGGGATTAAGGAGGGCACTTGTGATGAGCACTGGGTATTGTATGCAAGTGATAAATCACTAAATTCTACAACTAAAACCAATTTTACCATGTATGTTAATTAATTGAATTTAAATAAGAACTAGAAATAGACCATAAAATAAAAATTAATAACTAAAAAAAAATAGAAGTATGTACTAGGAAATCTGAAAGTTTGTGGGTTAACTCTACACGTTTCCACTGCTCTGGAAGTCAACACATTTATCGGATTTGAAGGTACTATGTTTTAGATATAGACCTTAACTTACTAACCAGCAACTCGTTTTGACTAGAAGCTCTTTGAGGGCAGAGAGCACATCTGTGTTTATTACCCTGCCCTTAGCATAGTGCCTGGCGCACAGCAAAAACTCAACCAACATTTGCTGGGTGAATGAGAGACTGAATTGAATGCCATCGTAAAGCCTGCAAAATGGCATCTCGTTCCCCAAAACACTATAACCAGAGACGCCTCCTGCTCTTCTACTCTGACTCAATGTGCTAATTCCAAATTTGAAACCCCAAATTCTCAGAGCCAAATAATGGCTTATCTGAAACTATCAGGGATTTGTGGGGCTCCTGGGAGGCTCAGTCGGTTTGGGGGCTGCCTCAGGTCATGATCCCAGAGTCCTGTGATCAATCAATGGCTCGAGCCCCCATCGGGCTCCCTGCTAGCGGGGAGTCTGCTTCTCCCTCTGCCTTTGTCCCTCCTTCTGCCGGTGAGTGTGCTCTCTCTCTCTTTCTCTCTCTCAGATAAATAAATCTTTAAAAAAATGATATAACTATTGGGGCTTTTTAGTTCTAATAACTGAAGTTTGGGTTATTTGGGTCAATCCTCTCACAGAAAAAGTTTAAAAAGTTGGAGAAAATATAAAAAAATCTTAAAGCTATCAATACACTGACAAGATGGTAGTGCGCTAGACAAAACCAAAGGAAAACTGGAATCCAGAAAGGTAAAAAACCACAGAAATGGCACTGCCCTGGGGCATCTGTCTGTCCCAGAAAAATGGAACATTTATTTCAAGGACCCTCTCAGGAGAAGGGGTCAAAAACTCAAACCCCAGGGCCTATGCGAGGGGAGAAGTCTAAAAAGAGACCTTTCACTAGAATAAGCTGGTGAGATTCCAAAGGACTCTTGAGAATGCATCAGAATTAGAACAGCCCTCCTGCAAAATTATAGTTGGGGTTCCAAAATCCTGGTCATCCCTGGAATTGTAAGCCTTGAAATTAGTTTCAGGTAACTGAGCTGGGACTGAGCAGTGCTTCCCTGTGGGAATACCTTCTCAGCGTTTCTTGGGAAATGTGTACGTCTTCCTGAATCCAAAGAAAAATCAGTCAAGAAATGTGGAACACGCGAGAAAATACCATAATTCTCCTGTGAGAATAAAGCCTAGTAATAAAGGTAGACACATTACTGGTTCGAAGGAATCCACTGCATCAAGTTGAAAGCAAGAGCAGAAAATGCTGACACACAGAGTAAAAGATTAAAGCTGACCAGGAGGACAGAACCAGGAGAGAATCAATCAGGATCTAATCAGTTAGTTTTGCTTGTAACTGTTGCTATGCTATGAGTGTGTTTATAAGTGTTTGTGTTCGTGGCCCCGCGTGCTGCTGACAGTGAGTCATGCCTGCAAATCAAATAAATTTAATAACCTTATTTATACAGCACATTTTATACAAATCTTATGAAGTGACTGTCCAAGAAATATCAAGTTTTAGAAGCAAAAAAAGTCCTTAAATTGGCAATCCTGACAAATGATTCTCTGTAGTGTTAAATCTTGCTCCGAGGGGTGAATAATGTTCCATTATTTGAATACTTGAAACCAAAAATGTTTGCCCAGTGTTCTCCAGGGCTTAATATTTGCTACAGGTTATAGTTCTTTAAACTATTTGAACAGTTTACGAGTATATCCCAAAACCTAGAAGTACAGAAGGCTGTGGAAGATCCTAGAACATGCTCTGACTTTGGGGATGTGGCATTGAGCCAAAACTCCTTTCGAATTCCTCTTCAGACACTCTGAAATCATCATGGTATCTGGCAATCCCCCGGGACTTCGGGTACTCATCTTCAATGATCATTCCTTTAAATGCCACCTTTCTTTCTTTCTTTCTTTCTTTTTTAAAGTAAACTCAACCCCCAACGTGGGGCTCAAGCTCATGACCCCAAGACTCTCCAGACTGAGGCAGCCAGGCGCCCCTGCAGGATCCCCTCTCTGAGGATGGGCCTCAGCGCTCATCCTCATGCTTCACGTTGAGGGTAACTGCGGCCACCGCCCCCATTCAGCGCAGTGACAGGGGTGGGGGCTCAGGGGTCTGGCTCCCCTCATTCATCACACTGGTTTGCTCCAGGAGCCCCTCCTGCCGCGCCACCGCCCAGTCTGCAGTCCCTGCACCCGCGCCCACTTGCACCTCAGTCCTCTCCCAAGCTCACTGCAGAGACAGTCTCCTCTCTTTCACCCCGTTTGCTTTCCGGCTTTCAGAAAATGACTCCATCTCTGGCTTTGCCAGAATACTCTTCCTCGCTGGGATTTCTGTTTCCAGTCACTGGTCAGCGGCCTGAAGCAGGGGGGAGGGAAGCGAGCGGAGCTGGCCTGCCATTCTCCTGCGCTTCTCTCCCCTCAGCACCCTGCAGGCCCTGCAGCCACAGACCACTGGGGCTGTCTCCTCTCCTGACCGCATGTGAGCTCAGAGCTCTCTGGCACACCTGCCCAGTGACGTGGCTGTGTGTCCTTGGGTCCTAGTCTGTTGTGGTCACCTTGCTTTCTGCCTTTTCCCTCTAGAAATTATATCTTATGGGAGTTGGTGAAGACAAATGAAGTCTCCTGAAGCTGGTCACCCCTAAATTGAGGGACAGAATTCAAATTTCTGAATGTGCAAGGTGGGAAGCAGTAAACCGCAGTAGTTAAACACAGGAGCTCCCAGCTCCGTCAGTAAGCTACTCCATCTCTACAGATCTTACCTGCCTCATCCATCAAGCAGCCATGTGAATTATCCCAGTACGTTTAGGGTGGGTGGGAAGATTATTTGTGCAAGCAAATGGTAATACGTCCTCACTATGAACAAGTTAATAGTTATTAGCTCTTATGTTTACTATTGAAACCTAGACCTTGGGGCGCCTCGGTGGCTCAGTCATTAAGCATCTGCCCTCGGCTCAGGTCATGATCTCAGAGTCCTGGGATGGAGTCCAGCATCTGGCTCCCTGCTCAATGGGGAATCTGCTTCTCCCTTTGCCTCTCCCTCTGGCTTGTGCTCTCTCGCTCACTCTCTTTCTCTCCCTCCCTCAAATATACATAATCTTTAACGAAACCTAGTTCTTCAAACACAAAGATAAGAGGCATAGTTTTTTTCATGAATCTTAGCCTGCAAGTCTTTAGTCCTTACCAGACGCTGGTTAGAGAAGGCCACCACAGTCAGGGACTTCCCATCTGCAGGACCACTATGGAGGCCTTAGCACAACAGGTGATATAAATGTCCATGAGGTTTGAGCTGCCTAACTGAGCAGCAAGTTAAGACAGGAGGCTCCAGTGGTTAGAGGATATACTGGGACAGAGCAGTCCAATTGTGGCGACAGAGTAAGAAATGAGGTAATGCAAAAGCAAATCATTCTTTGTCAAAGATAGTAACATCTCTCTTAATAACATGGCATGGAGGCCATTACGTGGACTGATAGATGTCAAGAAATGCGTATCTATTAATTCCCCATCACTTACCTCTGAGTTGCTGGAGTTCCATATTCAGACTTTCGATGTTGCTCTCATAGAACTCAAGATCCTCAAGGGTTTCTTCCCTTAATGGTTCATCCTGCTTCTCATCCAGCATTAAGTTGAGCTCTTCTTGAGCCCTGCTACCCACATCTGAGTCCTGTTCCATTTCCTGAACCCTCACCAATACTAAGGGACACTGGGAAGTCTGGTCCAAAGTCTGGTCCACACTCTCAGGGCTCTCCTTCTCTGGGGTCTCACAGCTGGGTCCGGTCCAGGGCAGGAGCCTGGGGGATGTGGGAGTCCCTCTCTGCTGTGCTGAGGGAGGCAGGGGAGCTGGGCGAGAGGGCCGCATCGCCAAGGGCGGTTCAGGCTTCAGGTTCTGGTCAACAAGCACGTGAGGAGAAGCGGATGCTGGAGTACAGGGGCGCGGTGGCGGGGGCCTTCGGGCTTTCCTCCTCTCAGGCAGCTCCTGCTGGGTGATCGGCTTTGAGGAACCTCGGACAACGTCCTTCTCAGAGTTAAAGTCTGTGATTGAAAAGTGACGCAAAATTCTGTCTGGTTCTATGCCGGGCCCCGACAAGCTCTTTTCAAACTCTATCAGCTGTTGTGTCAACTTGGAATCCAGGTCAGTGTCGCCTTCTCCCTGTAAGAGTGCCATCTCTTCGGCTGCAAACGCCTTGTCCGGCAGACCTGGCTTCACTCCCGATCTCTCTGGTGCAGAACAAAAGCTGGAAGGGTTGTCCTTGGACGCGTGGTGCTTTCTAGCACATCTTACCAGGCCCTGGAGCGGAGAGCTCAACTGGCTGGGTCTGATTGCCGGAAGGGCTAGAAGACAGGAGCCACCGTGAGGAGGGGGCACTGGCTTCTGAAGGGTTTTTGGTGGGGAGGCCACTCCTCTGGGAGGTAGGCTGAAGTCCTCTTTAGTCCTCGCTTCAAAGGGAAGAGGGTCAACGTGCTGCTCTGAGCTGAGGTGGCCGCCGCCTGCTGCAGAGTAACACTGGTTTTTCTGCCATCTGGGAGGAAAAGGTACCTGAGGTTGGGAGGAAACCCCACTGACTATCTCTGAAGGATCCTCTGCAGAAGAGTCTTTGGCAAGAGGCTGTTCGTGCCCCAGGCCTGGGCTTCTTGGGGGCTCCCCTGAGGTGCCCTCATCCTGACAGGAGGTTTTGTTTACTTCATACTCAGAAGTCAGATGCTCCTGGGGAGAGGCAGATGTTTCCGAAATAGCACAGTGGGACTTCTCTGCGCTGTACTCGGGAGATCCGGGTCTTTTCTCCTCCACCACCAAGGAGTTCTCTGAGCAACCCAAAGAAGTGTCAGCAGTCTCAGCAGGGCTGCTTTCCTGTGGCAGACCCACCGTCTCCTCTGCTCTTGTTTTAGAAAACAGCTTTACAAATCGGTAAGGAAAGATGCCTGTTCTGCCCTTCAGCAATCCTTCTAGCCACCCATCTTCAAGTGTTCCCAGAATTCGGATTTTATCACCTACCTCAAAATCCAACTCATTCGGCTCCAGGGCTTGGAATCTGTAGAGGGCGATTCCGTAGGTCCCGGGCTGGTCCTCATCCTCTTCTGGCCCCCTCTCTTCTTCTCCTGCAGGGGTCTCTTTTTCTCCATTAATAATGCAGTCGTTGTGATTTCCAGAACTTACCAACTCATCCACAGTCCTCAGGGGACCCAAAAGTTCTACAAACCCTTCTGGAAAAATGCCTCTTCGACCATCTAATTCCCCTTCAAACCAGCCTGGTTCAGGAACTCCAATAATGGTAATCACATCCCCTTCTCTGAAGTCCAGCTCCTCATCCAGCTGGGCTGAAAGCCCCATCAGCGCCCGCGCTTGTCCCATCGAGTAGTCAGGAATCTGAAGCAAGGCGCTCTGTGAGTGCCACCGCCGGCTCTGTGAGGACAGGCAGAGCTCCCGAACACAGGATGATGGGAAGAAGCCCCGGGTGCCCCAGCAGCTCCGGCCCTGCAGCCAGCTGGCCATGGGGGCACCATCGAGAATCACTAGGTCACCTAAAGAAAGACAAGCAAAGATATCGACCTGAGTCATCAACCCAAAACAACATTACCATGACTAAATAGTGCAATTCATCATTTCAAACATCTATCAGATTCAGGGAAGTGTACCTCTGGAGTTTAAAGGGCATAAAAGTTTCAACAATTTAGTGAACTAGGTGACAATTTAGTGAATTTTGACAATTCAGTGACAATACAGTGCACAGTCTGGGAAAGCAGTGCTTTTCAACGTGTGGTTGTGCATGGAGTCCTGGGGAAGCCCCAAGATCCTTCCAGAGAGTCTGCAAAGTCCAACCTATATTTTCTTCATACACTTTATGTCCTTCAGTTAAAATAACAAACCACATTCATTTGAACATAAATACAAATATAAAAGTCTATCTTTCTTCTATTCAAGCAAATATTTTTAAAAAGATTTTATTGGGGTGCCTGGGTGGCTCAGTGGGTTAAGCCTCTGCTTTCGGCTTGGGTCATGATCCCAGGGTCCTGGGATCGAGCCTTGCATCTGGCTCTCTGCTCAGCAGGGAGCCTGCTTGCCCCTCTCTCTCTGCCTGCCTCTCTGCCTACTTGTGATCTCTCTCTGTCAAATAAATAAATAAAAACCTTAAAAAAAAAAAGATTTTATTTATTTTCTTAAGGTAGAGAGAGAGCAAGGGCAGGGGGCAGAGGGAGAAGCGGGCTCCCTGCTCAGGGAGCCCGATAGAGGGCTCAATCCCAGGGCCCTGGGACCATGACCTGAGCTGAAGGCAAACACTTAACCGACTGAGACATCCAGGAGCCCCTATTAAAACAAATACTAAAGAGATTTGCAAAAATGTGAATCAATAATACTCTTTTCACTAAACTTTTTTTTTGTTTAGAAATTTTTCATTAAAAATATGCTATTTATGTTAATACATAATAGGTTTTTTAAAAAATGAATTGATAAATGTTTTTAAAATTTCTGTTTTAACAGCAGATATTGTAAATATCAATAGACTCACATAAGCAAGAGCTCTCTAGGGTCTCAGTAACTTTTAACAGTATAAAGGCTCTTAGGACCAAAAAGTTTAAAAAATGCCACTAACCAATATTCTTACTGTCTGTGCCATTGGATTAGTTTATAAATGACAAAGATTATATACATGTCCATTATAATCCTTTGAAAGAGGCATCTGATCTCTCACACTAACTTTTATTCAATATCAAATATAGAACAACAAAAGAAGTCTTCAGGAATGGTTTCTTTTCTTTTTTTAATATTTATTGATTTATTTGAGATAGAGCAAGCATGGATGAGCGGGAGGGCAGAGGGAGAAGAAGAGTATCTCAAGCAGACTCCACGATGAGCTAGGAGTCCAACTCAGGGCTCAATCCCACAACCCTCAGATCAGGACCTGAGCCAAAACCAAGAGCTGGGGTGCTCAACCAACCATGTCACCCAGGCACCCCTCAGGAATGGTTCTGTTGGAGGTACAGTGTACGAGCAACAAGCTCTTCATTTACTTCCTCAGGGGCCTTTTTGAACTATCCTTACCCTGACGATACATCATAATGAAATCTTAAAAGCGTGTTCTAGCACTCAATACTTTTGTGGGTTTTTTTGTTGTTGTTTTTTAAGATTTACTTATTTGAGGTGTGCCCCAGTGGCTCAGTCAGTAAGCGTCTGCCTTCGGCTCAGGTCATGATCCCAGGGTCCTGGGATCGAGCCCCACATTGGGCTCCCCGCTCAGTGGGGAGCCTGCTTCTCCCTCTCCCACTCTCCCTGCTTGTGTTCTCTCACTGTGTCTCTCTCTGACAAATCAATAAAATCTTTTAAAAAAGGATTTATTTGAGAGAGAAAGAGAGAATGCATACCCACACAAACTGGGGGGAGGGGCAGAAGGAGAGGAAGAAGAAGATTCCTCGCTGAGAAGGGAGCCCAACTTGGGACTGGATCCTCTTGACCTGAGCAGAAGACAGATCCTTAACCAACTGAGCCACCTAGGTGCTCCAGGACTTTTGTTTTTGAAAACAGATTCAATGTTTCAGGTTAACTTTACAAAATGTAAGCTGAACAGTTAGCGTCTGCCTTACTGTTGCAGAAGGTAAGATAAAGAAAAGATAGGAAAGGATAGCACAAGTGATTCTGGGGAAAAAATCAAGCTAAAATTCGGTCTTAGTGGACTTCCCCCAACTTAAAGAGTTACTCTATAATGTACTAAATTGTTTTATAACAAACTCTTAATGACCTGATGATGAACTAACTGTTCATTTTGTGGATGATCAGTTTCAACCTGTTTAAACTTTCCAATCACTTGACACCTGGTCAACTTTACTTTCATCAGCAGAGGTGATCAAGGAATGCAACTAGCCCAAGTAAGTAAGACCAGGAGAGCAAAGCTCCTGAGTCATGTAAGCCATTTTATAGTCAAGCTTATTTTGAAACTGGATTATCTTTTAGGGTATCAACTTGCATGCTCTTGATTAACAAATTAAGTTAACAAATTAGATTAACAAATTGAGTCTGTCCTATCTTCCCACTGAGTGAATTACATATTCCTTAACAGCCAGTACCACTTTTGTATTTCATGAGTCAGATACAATGCCTTTTGCACAGCAAGCAGTCAATGTCCATTTGATAATGACAATGATTTTCCAACTTCAACTCCCAAATTAATTATATCTTCCCTCCAAAACTGGCTTCAAGCAGCTAGCTTCCCTTTTCCCTCTAATAGCCTCTTGTAAGCCTTTTTTTAAAAAAAGATTTTATGCATTTAAGGGCGAACTAGTGAGAAAATGAGAGAGTGAGAGAAAGAGAATGGAGCAGCAGGTAAGGGCAGAGGAAGAAGGAGACTTCCCACGGAGCAGGGAGCCCAGCACAGGGCTCATCCCAGGGCTCCAGAGACCATGAACTTGAGCCAAAGGCAGACACTTGACCAACTGAGCCACCCAGGCGCCCCTCACTCTAATATCTTCTTGCAGAAACTACTTCCTCTCACTACTTGCCCTTGCTACCACTATAGTCCAACAATCATCATCTCATTCTCTTAAACCTTGCCCCAGACTTTCTCTCTTCCAAATGATTCGTGCCAAATAAAATGAGAAATGTACCAATTTTACCACATTCCTCCCCTGCTCAAACTTTTCCCTCAAGTCATGAAGGCTTCTTCCTACTCCCATAGGATTCTTCTCTAAAAATTATATTCTTATTGACTGAAATACATAAAAAATAAGTTTGTTCTGGACACTCTCTAAAGATGTTTAATTACTAAACTACCAAAACACTATTTTTATGTTTTTACCTCTGTGCAACCAGGCACCTATGGCCAGTCATACTCTCCCCGCCCCAAGCCAGTCAATACTATTTCACCTATGAGACCCTGTTCCACACAAGGTCACTTTCATTAGCTCCTATACAAGCCTGTCCCTCTGAAACCCTAGCATACTTCTCTAAAGGATCTCAGAAACCCACATTCCCCTTGGCCATCTGTAGCCTACAGAAGAAATGATCAATATCACTCATTTTGACACTTGAATTTTTATAACTACACGGCACCTCATGTAAGCTTTTGTACTCGGTGGTAGGCACCCAATACATTTTCACTGATTTTATAGGTTTTACATATATATATATATATATATATATATATATGTTTTTAACCTAGATATTCTTGAAAATTGGGGTCTTGGCCCTCTATTTCTATATTCCTTTAATTTATGACTCAATATCCATTGGTTGGAGCTCGGGGTCCTGAGAGTGTTATAAGTGATTTTTTCCCCCTGCCAACTCTAAGGGTCTTCCATCAGAACCCCAGAGGGAGAGGCACCTGGGTGGCTCGGTGGGTTAATTCTCTGCCTTCAGCTCAGGTCATGATCCCAGGGTCTTGGGATCGAGCCCTGCGCTGGGCTCCCTGCTCAGCAGGGAGCCTGCTTGTCTCCTCTCTCTCTGCCTGCCTCTCTGCCTACTTGTGATCTCTCTGTCAAATAAAAAATAAATAAATCTCTATCAAATATAAATAAATAAATCTTAAAAACAAAAACAAAAACCCAGAGGGAAGTCTTCGGAGATATGACTATTGACCAGGCACAATGGGCCTTTGGGGAATAAGAACAATAAAAGCTGGCCACAACTCCCACTCCACAGGCTTGGAAATGAGCTGGCTTTCCTAAAGCTGCAGAATGACAGACAGTATTTTCCTTGCTTTGCCAGATCTCCCAGAAATCCTTATCATAGGGCTTGTTTCTCCTATTTTCAGCCAGGCGACTGTTTTGGTAAGTTTTATTACCTAGCAGACCAGGATAGCTCTGTTGGCTACTTCTATATGTAAAAAAAAAAAAAAGGTGGATTTTTTTTGAAAATCAGAGTTTAGACCCTGAAAATCACTTCAGAGATAGTTCAGCTCAACGCCTTTATTTTGTCGCTGGTGCTAAGGTTTTTGCACGAGTCTCTGGTTTTCATCAGAGTCATGTAGCTCTTCCCCTGGCACCCCAGGTGATTCCTGAGGAACAGAGGCTACCTAGGGGTCATTTCCAGACTTCTGAAACAATATGAGCAATGGCTGGAAGAGAGTGCCCAGATTGCGCAAACAGGAAAACAGGAAGTGTGGTGACCCTCAGGGTCAAGCTGAAGCTTTCACTCACACACAGTTAATCCCAGCACCCAGCTGCTTGCTTCTTCTAGTTGGATTTTTTATTTCTTTGAGCAGGAAATGCATTTAGGAATAAGATAGGGTCACCTGGGTGGCTCAGTCCTCAAGTGTCTGCCTTCAGCTCAGGTCCTGATCCCAGAGTCCTAGGATCAGGCCCCGAATTGGGCTCCCTGCTCAGCAGGAAGCCTGCTTCTACCTCTCCCACTCCCCCTGCTTGCATTTCCTCTCTATCAAACAAATAAATATTTTTTTAAAAGGGGGGGGGGGGATAAGATGGTAAGAACAAATGCAAGTCTTCCTAGAATCTGAATATAAAAAGCCTAACTGCAGTTATTAGGTCCCCCCAAACTACAATGCCCAGGAGACCATGTGCTTTAGGTAGATTGACCACACATGTTACTTAGACTTCCAATGACCCATGTCAGAACCCGACCCTCATATGTCACACACATGGCATCACAATAAATTAAAAATAGAACTACCCTATGATTTTTTTTTTTTTTTGCAGAAAATCCAGTAATATTACTATGATCCAGTAATCGCCCTACTGGAGGATTTACCCCCAAATACAAAAACATTAATTCAAAGGGATGCATGCCCTCCTGTACGGACTGCAGCATTATTTACAATAGCCAAATTACAGAAACAGCCCACGTGCCTGCCCATTGATACATGAATGGATAAAGATCTAATGCACACACACACACACACACCCCACACACACATATATACATACACATAATGGAATATTACTCCGATTCAGCCATAAAAAAGAATGAAATCTTGCCATTTGCAACAACAGGGATGCAGCTAGAGAATGCAATGCTAAGTGAAATAAGTCAGTCAGAGAAAGACAAATACCATATGATCTCACTCATATGTGGAATTTAAGAAATAAAACAAATGAGGGGCTCATTTGGTTGAGCGCCTGCCTTCAGCTCAGGTCGTGATCTCAGGGTCCTGGGATCCAGCCCTGCACCAGGCTCCCTGCTTCCCCCTCTCCTTCTGTCCTTCCCTCCTATCCAAGCTCACGCTCTCTCTCTCTCAAATAAATAAATGAATACATAAAATCTTTAAAAATAAGAAGGAATAAAACCAACTAGCAAAATTTTAAAAAGACAGAGAAATGGGTGCCTGGATGGCTCAGTTGGTTAAGCAACTGTCTTCAGTTCAAGTCATGATTCCGGGGTCCTGGGATCAAGTCCCGCATCAGGCTCCCTGCTCAGCAGGGAGTCTGCTTCTCCCTCTGACCCTCCCCCCTTCTCATTCTCTCTCAAATAAATTAAAATAAATAAATAAATAAAATAAGGAGAGAGAAACGAGCCATGAAATGGACTCTTAACTGCAGAGAACAAAGTGATGGTTCCCAGAGGGGAGGTGGGTTGGGGATGGGTAAAATAGGAGATGGGGACTAAGAGCACCCTGACCAGGAGCTCTGAGTAATGTACAGAATTGCTGATTCACTACATTATATTCCTGAAACTAATATAACACTGTATGTTAGCTATGCTGGAATTAAAATTAAAAACTTAATTTAAAAACTATCAATTCATTTTTTTATTGGTCTTTTTTGAGGGTGGAAGGTGCCTAGAAACCTAAGGTTGTAGGCATCCTGTGCTATGTGAGGTCATTATTAGTGGCATTTCATCATTCCCACCAACTTTCTTCTCTCCTCTTTCTCTGTATTTTCCTTGTCACACTCTCATTCTTGTTTTTTGCCCACCCCCCATCTTTTTTTTTTCTCCCTCTGTTTATTTTTAAGATAATCAATGGCCCTGGCCACTTGCATGGATCCTTCTAGGAGAAAACCTTGTTTTTCTCTTAAAAAAAAAAAAAATGTTTCTATTTGAATAGAGTTGACACACAATGTTACATTTATTTCCAGTGTCCAACACAGTGATTCAACTTTTCTACATGCTATGCTGTGCCCAGGCATCACTACCATCTGTCACCATACGTTGTGGTTACAGTACCAGTGACTCCATTCTTCATGCCGGGCCTTTTAGCCGTGTGGCTTCCTCATTCCATAGCTGGAAGCCTGCTCCTCCCACTCCCTTCATGCATGTTGCCCATCCCCCCACCTCCCCACCCTTCTGGCAACCACCACTTTGCTCTCTGAATTTACAGGGCTGATTCTGCTTTTTTGTTGTTGTTTATTCATTAGCTCTTTTAGATTCCACATATGAGTGAACTCATCTGGTATTTGTCTTTTGTGGTCTGACTTATTTTATTTAGCATAATACTCTCTAGGCCTATCCATGTTGTCACAAACGGTACAACCTCATTCTTTCTTATGGCTGTGTAAGATTCCACTGTATATATTTACATGTTCGTTATCCATTTATCTATCAAGAGACACTTAGGTCGCTTCCATATCTTGGCTATTGTAAATAATGCTTTAATAAACATACAGGTGCACATATCTTTTTGAATTAGTCTTTTCAGGGGTTTTTTAAAAAGATTTATTTATTTTAGAGAGTAAGCATGCCCATGTGCGTGCACATGGGGGAAGGGGAGAGGGAGAGAGACTATCCCAAGCCGACTCCACAAGTGCAGAACCCAACTTGGGACTCAATCCCAAGACCCCGAGATCAAGACACGAGCCAAAACGAAGAGGTGGACATTCAAGCTACTGAGCCACCCAAGAACCCCATTTTCATTTCCTTTAGGTAAATTATTGGAATTACTGGGTCATATGGTACTTTCCTTCCTACCTTCCTCTCTTTCTCTTCCTCTCTTTCTCTATTTATTTTGAGAGAGAGACCATGTGTGTGCACCTGAGTAGGGTGGATGGGGAGCAGAGGGAGGAGGAGAGAGAACACCTTATGCAGTCTCCATGCCCAGTGTGGAGCCCCTAGCCTGATCTCACAACCCTGAGATAAGACCTAAGTCATAACCGAGAGTCAGATACAACCAAGTCAGCCACACAGGCACCACTATTTTTAATTTTTTGAGGAATCTTCATATTGTTTTCCACAGTAGCTGTACCAACTTACATCCCCACCAACAGTGTACAAGAGTTCCTTTTTTTCTACATCCTCGCCAACACTTGTTATTTCTTGTTTTTATTTTTTATTTATTTTTTAAATTTTAGCCATTCTCACAGGTATTAGGTGATATCTCACTATGGTTTTGATCTGCATTTCCCTGATGATTAGTAATGTTGAGCATCTTTTCATGCATCTGTTGGAACTATATCAAAATAAAAAGCTTTTGCACAGCAAACAAAACAAAAAGGCGAGCTACTGGATGGGAGAAGATACTTGAAAATGATAGATCCCATAAGGTGTTAATATCCAAAATATATAAAGCACTTACACAACTCAACACCAAAAAAACAAAACAATCCAATTAAAACATGGGCGGAGGGTTTGAATAGACATTTTCCCAAAGAAGACATACAAAGACAGCCTTGTCTTTGAGTTTAAACATCTAAAAAAGACAGGAATGGTCCATAACAACTGGACAGCTTTATGGAAAGGAGAAAGAGTGACACCTGCTGGAAGGAGTACTGGTGATTCCATTCCAGAAAGAATCTGAAAGAATGTTTACACACACACACCTTCCCCGAACAATCAGGAAACCAGGCCTCCCAAAGCACATCTATGAAGTCCGGGAACCCTGGGTTAAGAATAATAAAGAGAGGGGCACCTGGGTGGCTCAGTGGGTTAAAGCCCCTGCCTTCAGCTCAGGTCATGATCCCAGGGTCCTGGGATTGAGCCCCACATGGGGCTCTCTGTTCAGCAGGGAGCCTGCTTCCCTTCCCCCCCCCCCTCTTTCTCTCTCTCTCAGCCTGCCTGTCTACTTGTGATCTCTGTCGAATAAATAAACAAAATCTTAAAAGAAGAAGAAGAAGAAGAAAGATATCTTTACTGAATATTTACCTTGTGCCAGATGCTGAACGTGTACGACCTCTTTCAGTCCTCACAACCAGCTGAGTTAGGTATTATTATCCTATGAGGCTGAGAGAATGCAAGTAACCAGCCTAACATCTCAGTGATAAGTTGTGGAGTCATTTAAATCTAGGGCTGTCAGAATGCTTATCCCCTAAGCTATGCTGCCTGCTCTACATATATCTAAATACATATATTCCTTTAGTAATATAATTTTACCATTAAAATATATCATTTTTCCGGGGTGTCTGAGTGGCTCAGTTAGTTAAGTGTCTGCCTTCGGCTCAAGTCAAGGTCCCGGGGCCCTGGGCTCAAACCCCATTTCAGGCTCCCTGCTAAGCAGGGAGTCTGGGTCTCCCTCTGACTCTCCCCTTTCTCATGTTCTCTCTCTCTCTTTCTCTCAATTAAATAAATAAAATATCTAAAAAATAATTTAACTCCAATGATATTTCTGAAAGATAAGCAGGTAACAACTAAAGGCAGTCTGGTGAAACAAAACAGTTCTCAAACATCATCCCACAAGCTCTCAAGGTTTTCAGATCCCCTCCTGAGATTTAAATCACCAAAAGTTTTATTTACACAAAACAGGAGAAACTTCATGCTACACAGAAGGTACTAACGAGAGATAAAGAAACAACAGGATTAATAGTACTAGAAGAAAGAGATACAGGACTATAGGCTACTCATGAGCTGAGACACCGACCTAATGGAAAAAAACAATTTTCAGTATAAGAAACAGAAGGGCCATTTCAAGCACTAGACTTGAAAATCAGGAAGTGTTGACTCAAGTCTTATAAACTGTATGTGGTATAAAACAATACTTTCATTTTTACTGTGTTTCCAACTATTATTATCTGTTAATGTGGACTATCACGTATAGAAAATTAGAGAAGTTAATTATCATTTCTGTGTCTCGTGCTCAACTTCCCAGAAAAAGACAAACTGCAGAGGTACATCGAAATTCCCCAATTTCAAAGGCTTATGTGTTCAAACCAGAAGACACAGAGCTAAGAAAGATGTGAAAAGCTCAGAAGGAAAGAGAGCTAAATAGTCAGCGCACTTACTGGCAGGAGAGCATCAGGGAAGACAACCAGATCAAACCGCCGGGAGTTAGCATACCTCTTTCTGGTCGCTTCCTATGGATCGCCCCTGCTACATCCTCTTCCTTTGCTTAAAAACTAATCACGATAACATCTACAGATTCCAGGACCCAGCCTGAGCCTGAGTCAGTCTTGGCTCAGGAGGCTCATGGGTAAAAGGTCCATGCTAGGGTCTTCCTGAGAAATCTGGTTGGTAGCCCTGGGATTACTGACTTCAAAGTGGATTTTAACTTCAAAGCAAGTTCAGAAGAACCCATGAGACCAGTCTTCCCAGAGAAGGCATTTAGCAGAAAATGTCTCTTTTTAGTATCTAAAGCTTGGTGACACAAGATACAATTATGAAGCAAAAAAATGCTAATTCCAGAAGATACATCCTCAGGTGCCCCCAAATGTCTTAGACATACTGCATATTCCTAGAGTATTTTCTTACGCCCACTATTTGCTCCAGGAATCAGATGTAGGAAAGGACACATCCATGCCACCCACATCCTCTGCATAGCTGTGATGGAAGACACTGTGCTCTGGGGCCCTTTCTCTGCTCCCGCTGGTCTGACATGAACTACAGCCCCAGGGCTGTGAGTAGGGACAGATCAGAGTTCCCTGCTCTAATATCTTCATCTATTTTTCTCTGCCTTCCCAACACTGATTAATAAGGAAGTGTTCAGAAAAGAGGCAGAGGGTCAAGTGTGAAGTGAAGTATGAGAAACTCTCAAAACAGATTTTGAGGATGAAGATCCAAATCCAATATTCCTTCTTCCATGACTATGGGTTAGGGAAGTTGGCTAGGCTCTCTCTTTCCCCACCTCTGCTCTGTCTCTCTCATATATGCATGTGGTTTAAGAAGTTAAGCCTATCCCTTTAGGGCCATACTTAAAAGAACAAGTGACAATAACATGCGCAATAAATTCTACCATTTTGCTGGCTGTCCTAAGTCATCACAATATTGCACTGATCATAAACGTCAGTTTGCAGAACAGTACTGCTTCCTGTGCTTATGCAGAAATGTGCGGACTTAAGTATATCTGGTGAAAGGGTTTATAGTCCGTCTTTAGAAGTTTCTATGCCTATCGGAGCGAAGTGAGAAATACTTGGAATGTCACTGAGACGTGGCTATGACTATTCACTTTAAACCACATCCTTTTAAACTGGGTCTGATGAGAACTTTAAGGTAACATTACTTAACGGTTGGGAGTCAAATGGGGCTGTTTTGTATTTGTCTCTTAATCTCCACACCACAATTCCTCCTCAGCTCTTATACGTTTATAGTAATATTGCTAGCAAAGTTGTATTAGTTTTTAAGGGGAAAAAGCTAAAGGTTGTCTGAAGTGTGGCTACAATATGGGGCAGTGGAAAGAGAATGCTGGGCTTATAATCAGGTGACATGATTTTACTTTCGGAGGCCAAAAGTTTGAATCTCATTTTCATGATTTACTAAATGCAATTAATAATATCTACTGTGCTACCTCCCAAAACTGTGTTAAGGATCAGATGAGAGTGTATTTGTGATAAAATACTATGGAAATTCTAAAATGTTATGCAAATATAAGACATTATTATTGTCAGCACAATCTTGCCATTACTCCCCAGAGGTTAGCCACTTAAAAAAATTCAAAAAAAAGGGGGGAGTCTGGGCGGCTCAGTGGGTTAAAGCCTTTGCCTTTGGCTCAGGTCATGGTCTCAGGGTCCTGGGATCGAGCCCTGCATCAGGCTCTCTGCTCAGCGGGGACCATGCTTCCCCCTCTCTCTGTCTCTTCCTGCCTCTCTGCCTACTTGTGGTCTCTGTCAAATAAATAAATAAAATCTTTTTAAAAAATTAAAAAAAAAAAAAGACCTAGTTGTCAAAATGGGACAACTCCACTAAACCTATTTTATTTTTAATTTTTTGAGAGAGAGAGAGAAAGAGTGAGGGCATAAGTGCAGGGTGGTGGGCAGAGGGAGAGAGAGAAACCCAAGAAACTCTCCACTGAGCATGGAGCCTAATGTGGGGCTCCATCCCATAACCCTGAGATCTGAATTGAAATCAAGAGTCACCTGAGGGTTTTGAAGGGGCGGGGGGGTGGGAGGTTGGGGGAAACCAGGTGGTGGGTATTGGGGAGGGCACGTATAGCATGGAGCACTGGGTGTGGTGCAAAAAAACAATGAATACTGTTATGCTGAAAAGAAATTAAAAAAAAAAATTTTTTTTTAAAGTAAAAAAAAAAAAAGTCAGATACTTGACTAAGCCACCCAGGTGCCCAACTAATCTTATTTTAAACAATCTACCCTGTGGTGCCTGCATGGCTCGGTCAGTTAAGCATCTGTCTTCAACTCAGGTCACGATCCCAGGGTCCTGGGAGGGAGCCCTGCATCAGGCTACCCTGCTCAATGGGAAGCCTGCTTCTCCTTCTGCCTGCTGCTCCCCCTGCTTGTTCTCTCTCTCTCTCTTTCTCTCATTGTCAAATAAATAAATAATCTTTTGAAAAAAGTAAACATTCTACTCTTGAATGGCCAACTTACCTCGATGGAGGGGAAGACTATTCAGTTCTTGGGATGTAAATTCACAGATACAGACAAACAGCCTCTCTCCTTCTTTTAGACTGGGAATGGTCACAATTTCCACAAAACTGCTGGGGAACTGCCCTGAAAATAAAGGTAAACATTTCTAATATTGAAATTTCATTTTCTCTATGTACCAGGACAAAGTAACTTTTCTTCTGAGCCCATTTACAGACAATGAATTGAAAACCAAGTACTCATAACTGGAGAATCTCTACAGAACAAGCACAGACCACACATTCTAAGGCATGCAGGGCACAGGGAATGCAATTCGATCTAATTAGCACTGATCCAGTGCCCCTCGACAGAGGGTGCGCTGCAGAGGGAAAAATGGGTAAGACAGTCTTGGCTCTCAAAGGTCTTAAAACTGAATTGAGACATAAGCAATAATTCCATTCTGAAATCTAGTGACAAAATAGAGGTGTACAAATTGCTGTGGAAGTTAAGGAAGGCAGAAAAGCTTTCAGGAAGAACAAGAAAAATTTTATGAAAAACCTTGCATTTGAGTCTGAAGATAGGTAGGGTTTTAATAAGGTGGTAGTAGACAGACAGGGCTTGTTGGCTGAAAAGCATCAGAAAATTTAATGGATCCCACCTTCTAGAAACCTCTTGTATCCTCCACTTATCTCCAGACCCACCACCTTGGTCCAAGTCAGCAGCATGTCTCACCTGGGTTATCGCAACAACCTTCCGGTAGGCCTCCCTGCCCCTGGTTCTGCCCTTTCTGGTCACTTTCCAAACCATAGCAGCGAGCTTTCTCAACTACAGATCTGACTGTGTGTAAGGCACCTGTACTATACCCCATTCTGTAATTCCTTACCATGGCATCCTCTATCTTTTATGGCCAAGCTCCTGCCCCTCTGCCCAGCACATTCTGCCCCCTCAACCTTCCACACTGCATGCCTGGCTCAACATTTCTCGACTCTCCAAGTTCTTTGTCAACCCAGGGCATTTTCTGTCTATCTTCTTTGCCTTGCTAACTCTTAACTTGTCGTTTTTGTCTTAGCTGAGTTATCTTTTCTACTGGGAAATAATGTATTATCTCCCAAGTGTGTGGTAAACGTCAACAGAGTCTGTTCAAAGGACTATATAACAAACTCCAGGCCAGACTCCTGTAAATACATGCAAGTTAAGGACTGGATTTAACACAGGTGCACAGTGTGGGGTAAAAACTTCCACCCTTCCCTAGGCTAATGAAAGAAAGAAACAGGTGCTAACATAGACTTTAAAGTCCAGAAGAAAGGAAACCAGATGCATAAGAAGTGGGAGGTGGCTGTGCTGAGCGCAGGTGCAACTTTAATAAATTTGGACCAACCACGGATCTGGGGAAGGAGTGAACAGAATGCATCATGCTCCCTTGAAAAGAGTGGAAGAAAGGGTAGAAAACGTTTGAGGAAGACAACCAGAGAAAACATGGGGGAGAGTGACTTAAGTTCCATAAATCGGAGATAAAGGCTAGTAGTGAAAAGTAAAGGCAAACCACAGGCTTCTGAATAAAGAAGTAACACACGTTTTCAGAAGGGAAGCAATGGTGGATAAAGGCCCAGGAAGGGGAGGTAAACACGTGAACAGACAACAGGCTGGGGACAGCTCAACCTTTGGAAGGAACCCATGAGGAGAGATGGAATGATAACAAACATTCTCTCTTCTCTGGTAGAAACCACAGTAAAAACATAAGAAAAAACACAAAGGATTCTTAAATTTATGACTTGGGCTTCCCATTTAAACTTTGTTTTTAGTATGGAAAGAAGGGAGGGTTGGTGGTCTGTTTTGTCAGCAAGGAATTACGTAGGAGCCTCTTACCTGTAACATCCTCTTTCTTTCCTAGAAGCCAAAATTCATCCACCACTGCCAACACCTCGATGATATCTCCTACGAAGAGCGGTAGTTCTTCAGATACACTAGGGCAGAAGTCAAAGATGGCACGAACCACTGAGCCAGCCTCCATGTTTTTACAGCCTAGAAAGACAGGTCAAAAAGAAATTGGAAAGCGTAACTAGACACTGGAATATAGGTCCATATCTTGAGAATGATAAAGCTTAAGATAAGACACTTAGAATCAAGGCAAAGCCAAGCAAATAAGAAGTTTGCACTTTGTACTTTAAAGAAATTAAGGCACTACCTCACAAAACTTCCTCAAAATACATTTTTCATTTGCTTCTCAAGGCAATTCTGGAATTGAAAAAAAAAGTGACCTTTACTTATGAGAGACAGAAAAGATACAAAGATGGGAAATGTAGACCTCTCAATACAACTGTAGAGGGCAATAAGGAAATTAGTATTTTTCAAGTACTGGCAATATGGTAGTTTTAAAATGTGGTATTTAAAAAGTAGGGATTTTAAATATGGCATTTCATTTATGTCCCCAGAACTATCTTAAAGATTAGGATACTTATGCTCAGCGAGTTGGAAAACTTAAACTGTCTAAGATCAACAGAGTTCATTCATAGCAGCAGGACCAGGATTCAGGCCCAGGGGATCCTGGCTCCTACCCACTACAGAATAAAAAAAAAAAAAAAAGAAAGAAAGAAAAAGAAAAAGGAATGTGGGATTACACCTCAAAGGCAGAGATTTAGGGGCGCCTGGGTGGCTCAGTGGGTTAAGCCGCTGCCTTCGGCTCAGGTCATGATCTCAGGGTCCTGGGATCGAGTCCCGCATCGGGCTCTCTGCTCAGCGGGGAGTCTGCTTCCTCCTCTCTCTCTCTCTGCCTGTCTCTCTGCCTACTTGTGATCTCTCTCTGTCAAATAAATAAATAAAATCTTAAAAAAAAAAAAAGGCAGAGATTTAAAAAACACTGAAAAGTAAAAACCCACAAAAAGAACAAGACAAGGTGATAGAAAAATGACACCTCCAGACAAGATCTAGTACATACACAACACCAGATCAAGAGTGTGTTTTCAGCTCAAAGACACCTAGGCCCCAAGTCTGCACAGTATCCTCATACTGTTACCGTGTCTGTGCTTTGCTAAGTTGGTGTGTTAGTTACCTTGACTCGTGTGCTTGGGGAGCCTAAGTACGAGTTTAAGCAACAGAAAGGAAGGAACTCACCGGCATGTGCACACCTATAAACAATCAGCCATGATTCCCTCCCTAGGTCTTCCTCCTGGAGCAAATGACTCTCTCCAGAGTGTCCAGGCCTCAAGTCTATTCTCCTTTATTTACCTCAAGTATCTATTTGGTGTCGTTAGCAACAAGGATTCTAACTTTCATCTCACATATAACTGTGATGACATCAAAAAGCCCTAAATGCCTAATTATAAAAAAAAGACCATGGCTATAGTGCCATTGATTTATTACTATGAAAACAGGGATGTGGCCAAACATGTGAGGCATATAATAATAAGTAATTGGGCATATCAATGTGGGGTTTTAAGATTTTAGTGATTTTAAGATTTAGTGAATCATGTAACACAATTCACATTGCATATTTCATTTGTACTGTTGAGTGAAAGAAGCTTATCTTTGTGTTGCTGTAACTTTTTTCTATAATGATATGACTAGGGTCCACAGTGGAAAAAAGAAGGGGCCAGGAACATTCCCCACATCCTCTGTCCTTTCCTACCATGTATTTTCTTTAAGAATAAAAGTCTAATTATAATCACATGCTGAGGAGGCAGCTTAATGTGAATGCAAAGTAACCAGGGGTCTGGAGTCAGAGACCAAGGGTCAAATGCCAGCTCCACTACTAGTTATTTCGCCTTCGACATATTCCTTAAACTCTCTGTGCTAGCTTCCTATTCAGAAAAACAGGGATAGCTAATTATACAGTCATAATCATCATCAAGAGGATGATGATAATGATCAAAATTATTATAACAATGCCTACTATTTACTGAGCATTTACTATGTGCCATGCACTATACCATGTACTTCCTTCATTGAGTCCTCACAACAATCCTACTGTGTATTATTGGTTTCATTTTGCGGACACAGGCTCAGAGAGGTGATGTAATCGGTCCAAGGTCACACAGTAAGTCAGGGATGGAATGGAAATGGAAACCCAGATCTGTCACCAAAGACACAGGAGGCTGCTAGTGCGAAAGCCCCTAAGACGGGGCTGGTCCAGGAGGTATGCAATGTTTGCAGTTATTACTAAACATTTCCATAGTCAGCTACAAACTCAAATCTGTCTCACTGATAAATCATGACCAGAGAATGTGCTATTTCAAGTACAGAAACATCACAGAATTGACCGTTTTAACATGTCGAAACATGGTTTAGCTTTGACCACGTTTAAAAAATAGACACTTTAGGGTGCCTGGGTGGCTCAGTGGGTTAAGCCGCTGCCTTCGGCTCAGGTCATGATCTCAGGGTCCTGGGATCGAGTCCCGCATCGGGCTCGCTCTCTGCTCAGCGGGGAGCCTGCTTCCCTTCCTCTCTCTCTGCCTGCCTCTCTGCCTAATTGTGATCTCTCTCTGTCAAATAAATAAATAAAATCCTAAAAAAAAAAAGAAGACACTTTATATACCTCTCTGCCTTCTGCAACAGGAAGACACTGAACGTAATTTATTCTTCAACTGACGGATGCAAGTTCATTATGAAGACCATACATGACTCTACTGTGCAGTGACGGATAACAGCAGTACTGTGTAACTTTTGGGTCTTCCTGCTACAGTCATCTCCTCTATCAGCTTTTCTACCCTCTTTCTAGATCACTGTTTATACTCTGCTGGAGAGAGAAGACCGCACAGACACCGCCCAAATTATTACAAGTTCTCAGATACATAAAAAGTCAACAAGCTCCAAAGGAAATGCTAACAAACTCTTCTGTGGTGGCAAACTACATGTGTTAGTTAGCTAGAGTTTTTCAACAGTTAGTTTTCATGTGCTCTGAGGCCCCTTTCTTATTTTCTGGCTGTCCTCCAAATAGCCGACGTTGCCAGATGTCAGATTTCCGTGTAAGGGTGGTGTCATAAATATTTTTTTTAAACAAGCGTAATATTTTGCAAACCTCTTAGCCATCGATATATTATTAACACAACTCAAGGCTGGGCCGTGGTGGATATTATTTTCCTCCTCCTAGTACATGTTCTCAAATTCCATGTCACTTGCCGACTAAATATGTACCTCATTATCTGAAATGTCAGGGAAAGAATTAGCATAAGCTCTGTGGGATGTGAGAGAGACCATGCCACACTGAGGAGTGAGCTTTGCGAGGTGAAAGAGTCAAAGCTTCTCCCTGAGAGCCTTTCAGCTGCACCAGAGAATGACTCAGAAGCAGGGGAGGGACTGACTCGGTGAATACTTTTGCTGTGAATACTTTTGCTGACTGACCTCCGACCCTGCTGGAAGGCGTGCGTAATCGCTGTGGAGCACACACCCTGCGAGGGTGCCGGAGTCCAGGCCTGGTTGGAGTGCGGGACTTGCGTGGGACAGAGACCAGACCAGAGGTGTCCGTGGCCCCCTGGTTTACGTGGCACCTAGTGAATTTCATCCCCGTCTTCTCCACCCTGGACACCCTGGGAGAAGCAATTGTTAGTGCTCCTGTCTGGGCCATTGTAGAGACCTGGACAGATATTTTGAAACTTAATCACAAATAGCTTATATAAGCTGTTCCACCAACTCCAGATGGAAGGAAGAAGAATGGCGGAGGAACTCAGCGCAGCTGGGTTTGTGAGAAAGCAGGGGAAAGAGCGGCCGGGGCAGCAGGATGTCAAGGACCTCAAGGAAGTCGGCTGTGGAAACACTATCTTCCTCGCTCGCTGGTGAATGCCAGCATTTCTGTTCTGCATTTGAGATATAAAGATCCTTAATTCTTCAAACTCTTTTAGAACACAGAACCCAAATGAGGGGAAAGATCTGGGTCTGTTTTGCTCACCGGCCTAGAGCGGGGCTCAGCATATTAACATGCTTTTAAATTTTGGGTGAGCAAATCATTCACCAAACTTTCAAAAAACATATGAAACTGTTCATATCAAAACCTCTACTTCCACGTATCTAAAATGAAATTCACCATCTCTTCTCCACACACGGTTTGACCTTCCAGCTTGTATAACAGTGTCCTCTAAGCCTTCCGGATCAAATACTCCTGTGGGCTTCTTCATCCTCTAGAGCCGACAGTAACGCTAATAGCAACAGCTACCGTTTGACAATCTACTGTGTGCCAGACACGAGCTAGAAGCTTAAATCGCGGCTGCATTGCAAGGTAGACAGGAAGGCTCTAAAGCCTGGGTGCCCAGGTTCAAATCCCAGTGCCACCCCCGGGTAGTAGAGCTAAAATCTCTCAAGAATACAGAGCTTAGCCAGAACCAGAACTCAGGTCTGTTTAGCTCCAGTGCCCGTGTGTTTGCTTTGTTTTGTTTTTACTACAAGCTACCCTTCTCTTAAACCTCACTGGGTTCTCCCTTCAAAATCTTCTAGACATCCATTGTTCCTCTTTGGTTCTCTGACATTTTCTTTTTCTTTCTTTTTTTTAAAGATTTTATTTATTTATTTGACAGACAGGTCACAAGTAGACAGAGACAGGCAGAGAGAGAGAGGAGGGGAAGCAGGCTCCCTGCTAAGCAGACAGCCCGATGAGGGGCTCGATCCCAGGACTCTGGGATCATGACCTGAGCCGAAGGCAGAGGCTTTAACCCACTGAGCCACCCAGGTGCCCCACTCTCTCCAACATTTTCTTATAACATTTTTCCAACAGCGAAATTGAAAGAATTTCACACACAAGACCTAGAGTCTACCATTCACATCTCAAAGCTTGTCATCACACAACCTCTCCCTTTATCCATTTATCAAGCTCTGTTGTTTTTTGCAATATTTATTTTATTTTTGATGCTTTTCAAAATAAACCATACAGCACTTAGGCATATGTATCTTAACGAGGGCCATTATCTGTTTACATTTTGTTCTTGTTGTTGTTTTTAAGAGTCATTTTCCTCTTTTCTCCCCACTAACCTGTCCATGAACCTGGTTAATCTTTTAAACGGTTGATTTTTACATTTTTCACCAGGTTTTCCCATTTTCTATAATTCACTCAGATATTTAGCAAATATTTATCAAGCGTAATGGACTCAATCAAATTCTGATGCAGGCTGAACCCACTCTTCTTTAAATATTTATTCTCTAATCCTGTTGGTGGCTGACAGGAGCATTCAACTCTCTTCTATTGTCCTAAACAGATCAACTCCTATTCCAAAGTATCTACCCCACCTAGGGAAAAATAAAACCCTGGAGATAACTTGACCATTCATCTCAGGAGGAGATACGCAGGCTTATCTTTCAGTTAGACAGCAAGAGAAAAAGAGAGACAAAGAGATTCTTAAATCTATAGTGACATTTTTTAGTGACTCAAGGATATTTTAGCACTTTCTACAACTTACACCTGTGGCAGCTGCCTCTTAATCCAGTGTAACTCCTACGATGTACCAAAGAACATTCAAGATACAGTTCCTGCCCCCCAGAAGCTTAGAATAGTCCCCACTATTTTCCCAAAACATGTTCTCTCGCTCTCAAATAAATCTTTTTTTTTTTAAATGAAATCTTTCCATTTGCCACAACATGGATGGAGCTAGACAGTGTTATGCTAAGTGAAATAAGTCAGAGAAAGACAAATACTGTATGATTTCACTCATGCGGAATTTAAGAAACAAAACAAATGAACACAATGGGGGAATAAAGGCAAACCAAGAAACAGACTCTTCACTGTAGAGAACTGATGGTTACAGGGTGGGGGGTTGGGTGACACAGGTGATGGGGACTGAGGAGGGCACTTGTGATGAGCACCGGGTATTCTACGCAAGTGAGGAATCACTAAAGTCTACACCTGAAACCAATATCGCACTGTATGTTAACAAGCTGGAATTTAAATAAACTTAGGGGGAAAACGTGGTACACCCATACAACGGAATATCATTCAGCCTTAAAAAGGAATTCAGTCTGACACATGCTAGAACACCAATGAACCCTGAAGACATTATGCTAAGTCACAAAAAGGCAAATATTGTGTGATTTCACCTACATGGTGTGCCAAGAACAAACTCGAAGAAACAGAAATTAGAATGGTTGTTCCCAAGGACTGGGGAGAGGGAGAAACGGGTCTAGAGTTTCAGTGTGGGGAGATGAGGAACTTCTAGAGCCAGTTGGTGGCGATGGCTGCCCAGCAATGCGAATGTGGGGCATGCCGCAGGTCTGCACACTTCACGTGGGTAAAAACGGTATCTTTTATGTTACATATATTTACCACAGTAAACAAGGGGTTTTTAAAATGTATGTCATTCAAGCAAGAGGACGTGAAGGAAGGCCTGGGGAACTTCAGTCATGTTTAATGAGCAACGTATCTACAAGTCTGGACATACTTATTGAAATCTCCCGAGATACAAATTATAAACTTTTACCCTGATAGATACTGATATTATGCAGCTTAAAAAGTCATTTCCAAAGGAGTCTTTGGAGAGAAGAGCTGAGCCTGGTACAGATGGAGGACACTGAGGTATAAATAATGTGCTAGATGTCTTGCATTTTCCTCCTGGGCCTGTCCTCCATCTTCCCCCGCCCTGCACCCTTCAACGGTGCCCCTCAGAGCCCACAAGAACTGCATCAAGGCGCCCTCTTGCCTCTGGCTTCCAGTTGGGTTCAGCCAACAGAGGGTATGGCAGAAGAGCTGATGGGAGAAGGACGGTAAGGCTGGAGTGTTTATTCCCCTGCTTCCTTCCTTGCTATCCATTGGCTCCTGGCTCCCTGCCCCTTCAGGCCTGGGGTGGCTCTCCTGCTAGCCTGGGGTAGTTATATACCCCAAACCTGTCCATTCCATTCTAAGTTGGACTTCCTCAAATGACCCAGCTTAAGCATGCCTTCCATATTCTGCCAGGCCCCTGATGAGTATGTGCCCGAAAGGATTTTTCAGCATTTCTGAGAACGTCTGCATGAAAAAAATGGGGACAAAGAATACAGAAAACTATAAAAATGAGTTTCCTAAACCTACCATTGTAAATCCAGGTGAGAGATAAGAGCTAGAGATGTAAATTTTGAAGGCTTCAAAAAATATTGATGAAGATACTGATGCCTGCATTACTCCACTAAAAAAAAAAAAAAAAATCACCCCACTTTAGATGGAGTTGGTGCAGGGGGACCAAACTCTAAATTCTCATTTCGAAACTCTGAACCATCTGTTTTACTACCAGGAAAGTAGGATGCCATGTACAAGAGGTTTGGAAACTTGTTCTTTGAAAAAGAGCTGGTGACACTTCCAATATTCTTCCTAATATTTCCCAGTTCATAGTAGAAGTCTACATTCTGCGATTCCAGAACAAAATTTCCGAAGGGGTTTCCTTAACAAAGGCCTCCTGTTTCTCCTTTCTTGTTTGCTCCTGCAGATGGGGAGCCCTGGCTCCCACCAGCACCTCTCTGCCTACCTGACAGGAGTGGGGCAGGGGATCTTCATTGTGAGGACTCTCCAGTATAGTTTCCTTCAAAGGAATATCCTTTCATGAATACGTGAAAACTTTGTTAGGTCTTGCAATTGACTTTCCTGAAAAAATTACTTTTTGGGAATGGGAATCCATTTATAAATGTCAAGTCCTGGCAATGAGAAATAATATCTAACTTCAAAAAGCAAGTGTGTGGTTCTCTTATTCTTGACAATACAGGGCTAAAAAGAATAGTCTCTCTGCTTTAGTTGTGAGGGGATCAGAGGTGTCAGCAAATGAAGTTTAAATCTGTTTCAGGAAGGAAATGAGAGAAGCTAGGAAAATAGCATTTCCTCTTCTGGTTTATGTCACTGGAGATCATTTTGGACAGAAGGTCAATAGTCGCTGCTAGGTGATTACTCAGAGAACCAGCAACGAATGAGGAGGAAAAGTAAAATACATCTTGATCATGGCATCCCCCATGGGGCTGAGTAGCATAGCATAGACAGAGGTCAACATGTCCTCCTACAACAGAATCTTCTGCCTTCTGCTCTTCTGATGACAACAGCACTGACTTGCTTTACCCAAGTACCACAGTACTTAGGTAAAACAGGCTATATGGCATGTTGGACTCTTAGGGAAAAAAATGAAAAGCCTGCTCTGAATCAGGGTGATCAGAGTAACGAAGGCAGAAAAGGAATTTTCTATCATAAACTGTCTTACAATTTATATTACATTTTGCTTATTTCAAATTGGACCCCCACTGGAAGGCAGCAACCTTGGCAGATGGACAGGATATAGACCAGACTTCCCGCCAATCACGGTCCACCACAGCATTTAAACCAAACACTTCTCACCTAAAACAAAGTTGTAGCTACTTTAAAAAAAATATGCTCATCTATCTCTACATCAGTTTTGTCTTTTTAACAAAACTGCACCGGAGGAGGAAGGTCCCGAGGTTAACATTTCATCTACCAATTTTGAAGATATTTCCATTAAGATATATTTTCAGATAGGTCAACCTACGCGTTCCTGGAGTACTCTCTCAGGTGCCCATTCTTTAAACCGCACATGAATCTCAATTATGGGTGGATATTTAAGAATTACTGACTCATAAGTAAATACATTGGACATGTCTGAGCTAAGCAGCTGAGCAATACATTAAAATTCACAGCTCCACTGTGCTGTGCATGTAAGAAATGCCCAGATAATACATCTGATAGCAGTTGCAGACCTGCAGATGAAGATGAAACTGTAAAATGAAACTTTTGGGTGAGGCTGCAGATAACAAGCAGCACCACGAACATGCGAGAACAGGCAGTTTTGAGGACAGTATCCAGGGTGTTCCAAACAGTGAGGGTAAATGTTACAGAGATCTGCAAGGTAGGTATCTTGTTTCTTTCCCCCATCTGTTTCAAGTACAAGCTAATCTTTTGCTGAAGACAAAGACTTAAAAAGACATGAGGAGTTTCTCAGCCTACTTTATGAAATATTCTTGGTATTTTCAAAGGAAGGGTAAGAAAAGGAATTCTAAAAACAGAAAAGTCCAAGGAAAAAAATACAGGGAAAAGAAAGGAGTTAAAAGTACCTGAGGATGGGTGACTTAGCTCATTTCAAAGAGCACCACCAGTCAAACAGCAGGGAAAACAGACATGCAGCTTTATACATACAAGTAACGAAAACTAATACTTGTCATTTATAGAAGCTAAAGCCACTAAATTTGAAAGGAAAATGTATATATGGAATCTTCTGGTACTGTCTATTTAAGACGAACCTGAGAGTAACACCAAGACACAGCAAACCCAATGAATGGCTGATTCCTTAGTGTCAATGAGAAGGATTTAATGTTCTAAATCAGGATGTTCAAACCTTAAATTCAAGGTTCCTCTCATGTGAGAAGATATCTGACAGGAGAGGAGGGGACAAAAGTAGGATATGTAAAGAAAATAATGTATCTAAATGGAAACCTTGAATCCGGGAGTAACCAGTTACAAATAGGAGCCTGGATAAGATAAATGGAGAATGAAACAGATGGGAGATTTATATTACAGACTCCCATGAA
Source organism: Mustela erminea (assembly GCF_009829155.1). NCBI lineage: Eukaryota > Metazoa > Chordata > Mammalia > Carnivora > Mustelidae > Mustela > Mustela erminea. The sequence continues at coordinate 63,931,952 of NC_045627.1, forward strand.
AGAAAACAAAGATGACATTTTAATAAGAAGGTTACAAAATTGCTACAGAAACTAACAGTAGTGTCTGGTAGTTGATACAAGCTGGAATGCTAATTCCCTAAGAAATAGAAAAGGCATACAATCTCAGGGCAATTGATTAACTATGTCCTAGAGATCACGCAGGGTCTTTTTCTGGGCCTTCTGGGCAGCTAACATGTCTGATCATTATGATTCCTGCCAAAAGAAATAAAGGGCATGGGGCGTCTGGGTAGCTCAGTGGGTTAAAGCCTCTGCCTTCAGCTCAGATCATGATCCCAGGGTCCTGGCATCGGCCCCACCTGGGGCTCTCTGCTCGGTGGGGAGCCTGCTTCCTCCTCTCTCTCTGCCTGCTTCTCTGCCTACTTGTGATCTCTGCCTGTCAAATAAATAAATAAAATATTTAAAAAAAAAAAAAAAGGAAACGAAGGGCATGGTCCAGAACTTTGTTTCAGTTGTGCATACCATTTTGTTTTGCCCCTCCTTTTTTTAAAGTCATGAATAAGTGAGTTTTATCAAATGCTTTTTCTGTATCTACTGAGATAATCATATTTTTTCTTCTTTATTCCATTAATGTTGCAAATCACATTGATTTTTTCAAATGCCAAATCACCCTTGCATTCTTGGAATAAAACCTATTTGCTTATGATGTATTCTTCTTATTTTTTAGTAATCTCTACACCCAACCTGGGGCTCAAGCTCACGAACCCAGTATCAAGAGTTGCAAACTCCTCAAACTGAGTCAGCCAGGTGCCCTTAATGTTATTTTTATATGGTGCAAATTTCAATTTGCTACTATTTTGTTGAAGATTTTACACCTATGTTCCCAAGGGATTAGTGTGTAATCTTCTTTTCTTTAAATGTCCTTGTTAGATTTGGGTATATGGGATAGGCTAGCCACATGAAGAATGGGGAAGTGTTCCTTTCTCTATTTTCTGAAAAAGTCTATGTAAGACTGGTATTGTTTCAAACTTAAATATTTGATAGAATTCATCAGTAAAATAACCTGGGCCTATAAAACTTCAAGGAAGGGTTTTTCATTATATTTAATACTATTAGCAGATATAGGGCTATTCAAATTTTCCATTTCTTCTTGTCTCCATATTGGTAAGTTGTGTTTTTCAAGAAATGGTTCTACTTAATCCAAGTTATCAAATTTGCTGACATACAGTTGTTCATAATATTCCCTTTTAACCTTTTAATATCTGCACGATCTGTAATGATATCAGAAATTTTTGTTCTCTCTCCATTTTCCTTAGTCTTGCTAGGAGGCTACCAATTTTGGGGATCGTCTCAAAGAATCAAGTTTTGGCACTTATTGTTTGTTTTCTGTTTCACTGATTTCTTCTTCTATTATATTTGTTATTCCCCTGCTTCAACCTTAGGTTTAATTTGTTTATCTTTTTCTCATTCCTGTGAATGAGAAATGTCCTGTGAACTTAGACAACAGATGTTAAATCCTTCTTTTTTTTTTAATATAAGCATCTGAAGCTATGAATTTCCCGCTAAACACTGCTTTAGCTGCATCCCACTGATTCTGATATGATGCGTTCACTTTCATTAAACCAAAAAGACTTCCTAATTTCCCATGTGATTTCTTCTTTTAACTAAAGGGTTATTTAGAAGCACACTGTTCACTTTCCAAAGACTCCATATGTCCACCAATCTGTTATTCATTTCCAGTTTAATTCTGCTGTGGTCAGGAAATGTATTTTGTATTATTTTAAACTCAGTGAGGTGTTTTATGGCCCAGCATATGGTCTATCTTTGTGAGTGCTCTATGTGTACTTCAGTAGTTGTTGAGAATAGTGTTCTATAAATGTCCGTTATGTTAGGGTGACTGATGGTGGCATTCAGATCATAAATATCCTTGTTGATTTTTATCTACTTGCTCTGTCAATATGGAGAAAGAGGTATTAAACCCCTCTTAAAGGAATTTTTCTCTTTAATTCTGTTGGTTTTGCTTCATGTATTTTGGAAGCTCTGTTATTAGCACATTTAGAATGGCTCAGTCATTTTGATGACTTGACCCTTTTATCATAACAATATGTCCCTCTTTATCTTGTTAATACTCCTTACCTTGAAGTCCACTTTCTCAGACGTCAGTATAGTCATACCTGCTTTTTATTATTTACATGGTTTACCTTTTTCTATTTTTTTTTTACAACATATCTAATGCCTTTATATTTAAAGCACATCTCTTTTTTCCTTCACCTTTATGAAGATATAATTGACATATAACATTGTGTAAGTTTAAGGTACACGATGTGATGATTTGATATATGTATATATTGCAAAATAATTACCACAATAAGATTAGTTAAGATGTCCATCACCTCACAATATTTTTTTTTTTTGCAGTGAGAACATTTAAAATCTCTTTTAGCGATTTTCAAGTATATGATACAGTGTTAACTATAGTCACCATGCCTATCTATATTAGATCCCCAGAAGTTATTCATTTTATAACTGAAAGTTTGTACTCTTTGACCAACATCCTCCCATTTCTTCCACCCTTCAGCCCCTGAAAACCATCATTCTACTCTCTGTTTCTATGAGTTTGGCTTTTTTTAGATTCCACATGTAAGTGAGCTCACACAGTATTTGTCTTTCTCTGAATTATTTCTAAAATACCTCTCTTTCAAACAGTTGACATTAAGTCTGAGCACTTACACTTTTAGATTTTTTTTTATTTTTTTTATTTATTTCTTTTCAGTGTAACAGAATTGTTTATGCACCACTCCCAGTGCTCCATGCAATACATGCCCTCCATAATACCCACCATCTGGTTACTCCGACCTCCTACCCCCCCGCCCCTTCAAAACCCTCAGATTGTTTTCCACTTATTTGTGGAGCACTTCACTTTTAAATTAAAATATTTAGACCACTTACATTTAATGTTATTGATATGGGATTTGTTTTCTACTTGTCCCATTTGTTTGTTCCTGCCTGCCTGCCTTATTTCAAACTAGACAAATATTTTTTTAGTATTCCATTTCATTTCCTCTATTGCCTTCTTAAGCCAAGCTTCTTAGTTTGGCTTCTTAGCTATACCTCTGGATTTCTTGATCATTTTTCTAAGAATTACAATATGCATATACTTAGAATTTCTTTCCTGAAACAGATTTAAACTTCATTTTCTGACACCTCTGATCCCTTCACACAAAGCAAAGCAACTATTCTTTTTAGCCCTGTATTGTCGAGAATAAGAGAACCACACACTTGCTTTTTGAAGTTAAATATTATTTCTCATTGCCAGGACTCGACGTTTATAAAATGGATTCCTATTCCCAAAAGGTAATGTTTTCAGGAAAGTCAATTGAAAGACCTAAAGAATTTTCCACATACTAATGTTGTGGTAGTAACATTGTGTAATTTCCAAGACTAGGTTGTAAGAGTTCTCATGCAGCCTTATGGAGAAGCCCACATGATGAAAATGAGGCCTCCTGTCAGCAGTCTTGTGAGTAAAATCTTAGAAGGAGATCCTAGAGCCCAGTCAAGACTGTAGATGAAGGCAGCCCCAGACAACATCCTGATGGCAACTCATGACAGACTCTGAGCCAGAACTACTCAGTTAAGCTACTCTTGAATTCCCAACCAACTGTAAGATAATAAATATTTACTGTTTTAAGCCATTAACTTTGGAGATAATCTATTATACAGCAATAAATAATGCAACATATTATAAAACCCATAATACAATGCCATTTTTGTTAAAAACAGTCAGTTGTTCTTTAAATAAATTAGGAAACAAAAGCCTTTCACATATGCCTACATAATTACCATTTCTAGTGCTCTTTATTCCTTTCTAAGGATCTGAGTTTCCTTCTGGTATCATTTTCCTCCAACCTAAAGAATATCCTTTAGCATTTTTAACAGTATTAAGTCTGTTGGCAATAAATGCTTCCAACTTTCATTTATCTGAAAATATTTTAAGATTTATGTATTTGAGGGAGAGCATGTGCATGGGCAGGGTGAGGGGAAGAGGGAGAGGGAGAGAATCCCAAGCCGACTTTGAGCTGGGTGCAGAGCCTGACATGGGGCTCAATCTCATGATCTTGAAATCATAACCTGAGACAAAACCAAGAGTTGGACGTCCAACCAAATGTGCCACCCAGGGACCCCTATCTGAAAATATTTTTATTTCACTCTCATAGCTTTCTCTACACATCTTTTTTTCTCTGACCACTCGTACAATTTTTCTCTTTAAGTTTGGTTTTCACCAGGTGAGTACAGTGTGCTCAGGTGTAGCTTTCTTCATATTCACTGTTAGAGGTTCACTAAGTTTTTTGGATTATGGGTTGATGTTTGTCACTCAATTTGGGGAAATTTTGGCCATTACTTCTTCAAATAGAATTTCTTCTGTTTTTCCTCCCATCTTTATGGGACTCCAATTAGACATATGTTAAACTACTTGATAATGTCTCACAGTCTTTACAGTTTTGTTACCCCTGTCCCCAATCTTTTTGCTCTTTGCTTTTCAGTTTGGATAACTTCCATTTATTTGCCTTCTAGCTCATTGGCCTCTTTTTTCTGCCTGTCTCCCTTGCTCTCATAAATCCATCCAGTTAATCTTTATTTTAGCTATTGTACTTTTCAGTCCTAGAATTTCCATTTGGCTCTTTTTTTAAGATTTTATTTATTTATTTGACACAGAGAGAGAGATCACAAGTAGGCAGAGAGTCAGGCAGAGAGAGAGGGGGAAGCAGGCTCCCTGCTGAGCAGAGAGCCCGATGTGGGGCTCGATTCCAGGACACTGAGATCATGACCTGAGCCAAAGGCAGCAGCTTAATCCACTGAGCCACCCAGGCGCCCCCATTTGGCTATTTTTTATAGTTCCATTTCTCTGCTAATGTTCTCCATCTATTCATTAATTATGTCCATCTCTTCTTTTAAATATCTGAACACATTTACATCAGCTGCTTTAAATTCCTTGTGTGCTAAATCTATCATCTGGGCCATCATATATCCTCTTCTCTGGAGTATGGGTCACATTTTGCTTGTCATATTTTTACTTCTTTGTACCATAGTAATTTTTATTGTATGCTAAATATTGTGGATGAAATGTTGTACAAAGCCTGGATTATGTTGTTTTGCTTTAATGGGTGTTGAATTTTGGTTTGATAAGCAGTTAAATTACTGGAAGATCCTTTTGATCCTAGTAGGTTTGGTTTTATGCCGCATAAGATGGATCTATTTTGGTTTTAACCTAGTCTTAAGGTAAAGCCTTTACTCTAGGGTATTGTTCTCACTCCTAAAGTTGTTCTATTTAGGGTCTCAAATGAATGTCTGAAGTACTCATCAAGGTCTCTCACTCAGGCTGGACTAGAACTTCAACATTTCTTTTTTTCTTTTTTTAAAGAGTTTATTTACTTGACAGAGACCACAACTAGGCAGAGAGGCAGGCAGAGAGAGAAAGGGAAGCAGGCTCCCCACCAAGCAGAGACCCTGATGCGGGGCTCGATCCCAGGGCCCTAGGATCATGGCCTGAGCTGAAGGCAGAGGTTCAACCCACTGAGCCACCCAGGCGCCCCTCAACATTTCTGAGCACTAAGCCCCCCTCGGGTGTCTCTGTACACCTCTCAGCCCCACAGCAGCCACTCTGCGTCAGGTCTCACAGAGTCTTGCCCTGTGACTATCCATCCTGGCCTTTGGCCAAGCAACTGAGGGAAATCCCTGATCAGATTCCTGTGCCCTATACCCATATGTTGCTCCCTCTCCTCCTGTACCCTGTCCTACAAATCAGCCTTCTTTGTAGTCCCAAACTCTGATCTCTTCCTCCCCTGTTCAGTGAGACCATTGCTCTCACTTGAGCTCCCCAGGCAAAGAGCCAGGGTGAATATGGGGTTTACCTGGTATTTCCTTTCTCTCAAGGATCACAGACCTATGCTGCCTATTGTTTAGTGTCTGAAAACAGCTGCCTCATGTTTTTCCCACTTTTACAGTTATTTACCATGAGAATATAAGTCTGACACTGTTTTTTCCATCAAAGGCAGAAGCATTTCATAGCATTTGGTATTTGCAAATGTTTTGTATTAAACTTCTCTGGTTCATAGATTAGAATATCTTTTTTTAACTCTAAATTTTAAACTCTCTGAATTTTGTATATGTGAACAGTAGGTTTTCCTACAACATTAGGAGGCAACCACTGTAGCCTAAAGACACAGCTCCTCCTCTAGTTTTCTACCATGTAGATGCAGGAATCTCTCTGATACTACTGGGTGCAGGCAAGGAAGGGCACCAGTGATGCCTAAAATTAAATTTTCCAACAGTCAGGCAGAAGGAAACTTAGAGTAGGTAAAATATGTCTCAGAAAAAGAAATAGTCAATGTCTTTACACCATAGTGTTGTGAAATAAAATTGATACCAGCAACACAGAACTAACTAAAACAAGTCAAGAATCAGTGGAGCACCATAACTGACAATTTGTTCCAATCCTCTAACAACATCTTTGACATACTCTCACAATTTTTTGTCATTTTTATCCCCATGTCTGTCCACCTCTGTATTCATGCCTTGTTCAGCCAGTTCTCCAGTTTATAACATATACTCTTGTAGAGTAAATTGTTATTCAAAATTCTTTATAATAGAATTATGGATCCATACCCTTCACTGTGTGATTGTGCAGTGCCTTCCGCCGTGGGCAGAGTATAGCTCCCTGTCACGTTTTTGTTGGACTTGGCCATGTGACTTGCTTTGACAAATGGAGTGCCAGTAGAAAGGACATGAGCAGAAGATTAAAACCATGTTTTATGGTTTGGCTGGTCTCCTTGTGCTCTAATAACCCACCATGAGAAGAACATGCCCTGGAAAGCTGCTGTCCCTTCAGCCAGGGGCCCAGAATGAAGACAAGGGGAAAGAGACTTGAACCCAAATGAAAGCTTGTTGTGTTCCACCTGGCCCAGGCTAGGATCAGCCAAATTGCAGCCCGACTTCAGACCCAGGAGGAGGAAAGTAAATGGTTGTTGGGATAAATCACTGAAATTTTAAATTTTAAGTTAAAATAAAAATAAAACAAACAAACAAAAAACAGTATAGATGCTAGATGTTTCGACCTGACCAGGTAGGCACCTCATTCTTCCATCAAACACACATAACTCTTATCATCTGCATAAACTCCTATTGTTTTTTAAGATCCAACTCCAATAATCCCTCCTCTACAAAGCCTATAGGATTAGACCTTATCTCTTATACACTCTACTAGGCAAGGATTCTTTTTGTCTATTTTATTCACTGATCTATATCAAGCATCTAGAGAACAGTCTGGTACATAGCAGGCCCACCATAAATATTTGTAGAATAAATGACTGAATGCACTGAACTGCTTTAAATTATATACCCAAGCATGTACCATATTCCCAGTGATCATGCCATTCTTTCCCACACAGTTGTATAGTGTCTCGTAGGCTACACATCCAGGTTAGGGAGGGTTGGGCTTTGATTTTTTAGGTACTTGGAAGCATCTGAAATGTTTGAGTAGGCAAGCAGGGGCTTAGAACTGGTTGTAAGTGACTGAGTACCCCCAAAAAAGGGGGGCAATGGGGTGGGGGACCATATGTGTGAGAGACCGTATTTATACAATATATTTAATTTTTTTCAGATGAAGACAAAAGTATTCTAAGGAAAATCATTCTGGTTGTTTCTTTTCATATTTTTAAAAAACAGGTTAAGTTATAATTCACATACTATATAATTCATCCCACTTAAAGCATACAATTCACTGTATTTTAGTATATTTCCAGAGTTGTGCAACTTTTACCACTATCAATTTTAGAACATTTTCACGATCTCAAAAAGAAATTCCATATCCATTAGGGGTCACTTCCTATTTCCCCCCAACAGTCTCTCACCCACCCTACCCCCCCCCACTTCCAATCCTAGGCAACCAGTAACTGACTTTCTATAAATTATTATTCTATAAATACCCTTATAGATATGTCTATTCTGGATGTTTCATATAAATGGAATCATATAGTATGTGGTCTTTTGTGACTGGTTTCTTTTATTTAGCATGTTTTCAAGCTCTTCATATCATCTTCAAATATAAATGATTAGCTTAAGACATATATAATAATTAAGAACACAGACGACAAAGCCAGTCTGCCCACATTTATATCCTAGCTCCATCCCTTATTAGAATTATATTATTTGAGGTGAGTTACTTAACTTCTCTGTGCCTTAATTTCCTCATCTGTAAAATGGGTTTAATAATAGACCCTGCCTTGTAGGGTCATAGTGAAATAGTGTCTCATAGTAAGACACTTAGAACAGTACCTTACACATACTAAGCATGATAGAGGTGTTGGTTGCTATTATTATTTATTATTATCTGTGTTAAAGAGAAGGTGATTATAGATAGTCTTGGAATTTTTTTCATAGCTTAGGATGTGTTTTGGTATTCAATACATTTGAAAATGTGTGTCTCAGCAGGAGGAAATGGGGGTTGACTGCTAATGAGTACAGGGTAAAGCAAATGTTCTGGGGTTAGATCGTGGCTATGGCTGCATGATTTTCTGAATACACTTTAAAAACCCCATTCAACTGTATAGCTTTTAAGAGGGTGAATTTTATGGTTTGTGAGATATATCTCAATTTATTAAATTGAATGTATTTCAGCAACTGCTACACTTGAGTCAAAATAATGACATACATGAATATTCATGACATACATGAATATCCTTGAAAAAAGTTAGAAATTTAAATAGCTTCCCTATTCTGCCCATGCACCACCTCCCCCATGGTTTCTCCTGTGCTTCATGTTTTGTTTTGTTTTTTTAAGATTTATTGATTTGAGGTGCAGAGGGGCAAACAGAGAGGGAGAGAGAGTCTTAAGCAGACTCCATGCTAAGCAAGGAATCCCCAGGTGGGGCTCGATCTCATGACCCTGAGATCACAACCTGAGTAGAAATCTAGAGCCAGATGCTTAACAAACTGTGCCACCCAGGTGTCCCTCCTGTGCTTCATGTTTAAAAATGTTCTATACTTGTGTTTTATACCAGTTAGGAGCTGCAGGAAACACTGTTTGATTACATGGACCTTACTGGGCAGAGCTGCAATTTAGAGCAAATTTAAATAGAGAAATCATACCAAATCATACCAAGTAATAACTAAATTCCTAACAGTTAAGAGCTCAGACTCTAAAATAAAAAGAAAACTGGGTTCAGCATCTGTAAAGCTATGTGACATGGGACAAGTTACTTACACACTTACACACTCTCAGCCTTAGTTTTCTCATGTGTAAACTGAAGACAGTAATAGCAATTTACTTTACAGGGTGTTAGGAAGATTAAGTTTGATCATGTAGATAACACATTTAGTATACTTCCTGGCAAATAGCAAGCACTCCTCTATTTTGTAAATGTCAGCTATGAGAATGATGATGATGGTGACAGAGGAGGAGGAGAACCATCATTCATCACCCAGACTGACTAACATACAAAATATAGATGAGGCAGCAACTTCTGGGTGCTGGCTCACTGCCCAAAATTGCTACAGGCTTCTTGAGAGGAAGGGGGAACAATGTGATTCTGTGGTTACTGGTCACAAGGACAAAGCAATTGATACCCCCTCTACTCTAAGCTCTAAATGAGCTGTCTATTCACAACAGACCCACAGGGATTTGGCAGCAGTTCACAAACGAGATCCCCACTTATGAGTCCAAGGAAACCTTTGCCAAATGCCTTCCAGGGATTAGAAGAGGGATATAAAATTAATTTATTTACTCTTCTAAAAAAAAAAAAAAAACCCTTGAACTTCTAGGGAAATCACGGACACTACTGTTAAATCCCTCAAATGCGTCGACCTTTTAAAAATTGTCCTTTCGGGCCTGAAATGTACAAATTTGAGATCACTGTTGCCACATTAGACCCTCAGCACCTTTCCTTGGGGACTACTGCAACAACTTCCTACATGCCTATCTACCAGGCTCCTGGCCTTCAGTTCTATTTTCCACACTGCAATGAGGATTATCTTTTTAAATACAAAATCCCGTCATTTGCGGCTGCTTGACGCTCCACAAGGGGTTCCCAGTCAGCACTTGCAGAAGTATGTCAAACCCTTCTGCTGACTGTATAGAGCTCATTGTGACCTGGTCCCTGCTCCCCCAAGTTCAGCCTCATTTCTAGATACTCCCTATTTCTCTTGCATCTTCAACTCCAACCTCACTAAGATGCTGGAGGTCACTCCGCAGTGCACTACAGCTTTATGGCTCACAACGGTACCATATAATGACCCACACCCCACTTCTCAAATACCTCTATCTGCAATCAGCTAAGAATGTCAAGTGCTTATTCTTATTGCTAGTTGATCACTGCAAGGATCAATAATCAGTGAACTATCAAACCACTCTAACACCTTGTGAATAATAAATATATTTCACTTTGTAAGTGTTTGGAGTTACCAGAAAAGAACACATACCAAGCCTGACTCATACCTAGAGAATATAAGAATAAATTCTGAACACACTGGTAAAAGTCAACAGAGAGATTTCATTCCTTTACTGTTTTCAGAGCCTGAAAGCAAACCTCTTACTTAAAATAAACAAGGCACCTTATAATAAAATTATTTAAAATATATTCATCACATGTCTTTCTCATTCTACTTTAAAATTTTTAGCTTTGGTTGATTAGTCATTTGCCTTTAAAACTAGATGAACATACTAACACTGCGATACTGTATTCTTATACTCTCCGAGCCACTGAATACATAAATCCACACCTGGCTTCCTACTTCAGCGATTTTCATTCTTTGACCTCCAATATTGACTCACTACGCTGCACAACCATCACAGCCGACCACCAGGTCAAGGCAACAAGACTCGAAGAACTATAAGACAAAACCGGACTTCACATCTGTAGTGGTCCAGCTATCATAATTACTGATTCACATCTAGGTGGCAGCAGCAAGAAGAACAAGTAATGAAAACTACGGGTTTGAAAAACGTAAGTATTAGCATTATGCCACAGTTCAGCTCGCTGCTCGGGAATACAGGACCCCAATAGACACTAACGAAAGTCTGGTTTTCATGTAAACCCATTCTCCTCTTACCTGACCCTTCGGGGATTCTGTTTCCTGATAAGCAGATCTAAACCGTAAGACAATAATATCCCAAGGAGGTTCTGGCCCTGAGCCCCAGAAATCCTTAAAGCAACAAACACTGTCTAAAAGAAGAAAACCAGACTACTCACTCCCTTCTCTGTTCTCCCCACTAACTCCAGGAACACAGAAATGCCTTGCCAATTAGCAGTTATAAAATTCTTTCAGAGGAAGAATATTTTGAAATACAGACAGTCTGTTGATCATGTCCTACCCTGTCACCTGGAATGTTTTGGAAGACTCCTCAGAAATTACCTCTGGGCCAGACCAAGCCATATGCAGACCAGCGAATCCTTACTATATATGGAAGCTGAATAACTTGGAACCTCTTGTAGTGACTGACAGATTAAAAGGGTAACTTAACTCATAATAGGTCAAAAAAGTTTAGTCAAAAACCAATTTAAAAATTCAGAATGTAAAAAAAAAATAATTCAGAATGTAGGGACCCTGGGTGGCACAGACAGTTAAGCATCTGACTCTTAGTTTTGGTTCAGGTCATCATCTCAGGGTTCTGAGATTGAGCCCCACATGGGGCTCCATGCTCAGTGTAGAGCCTACTTGAGACTCTCTCCCCCCCACCCCCCCATCCCACTTTCTCTCAATAAATAATTATTTTTTAAGTCCAGAATCTGGGAAACTATAAGATAAAAGCCCAGTTTCTCCAATAAAGTAAATAGTAACCAAAAAATTAAAATGAAAACGGGGGACTAATCAGTTAAAAACCACTCAAACCTTAACGCAGTGTGTGCCCATTTCTGGGTCCTGATCCAAACAAATCAATTATTTAAAAAATAGAGACATCTTAAAAAAAGAAAGGGGGGGAATGTGCCTGGGTGGCTCAGTCAGTTGAATGGCTGCCCTCAGCTGGGCTCTCGACCTCAGGGTCCTGGGATGGAGCCCTGCATTTGGCTCCCTGCTCAGGGAGAAGCCTGCTTCTCCCTCTGCCCCTTCCCCACTATTCATTTTCTGTCTCCCTCTAAAATAAATAAAAGCTTTTTAAAAAAAAAAAATTCCCCATGTTTCAATTTTTTTAATTTATTTTAATTTTTATTTATTTTATTTTTTTTTTTTAAGATTTTATTTATTTATTTATTTGACAGACAGAGATCACAAGTAGGCAGAGAGGCAGGTAGAAAGAGAGAGAGGAGGAAGCAGGCTATCCGCGGAGCGGACAGCCCGATGCGGGGCTTGATCCCAGGACCCTGGGATCATGACCTGAGCCGAAGGCAGAGGCTTTAACCCACTGAGCCACCCAGGTGCCCCTTATTTTTATTTTTAAATAAGATCTTAAAAAAAAAAAAAGGGGGGGGATGAGCCCCGCATTGGGCTCCCAGTTCAGCAGACAGCCTGCTTCTCCCTCTCCCTGCCTCTCTGACTACTTGTGCTCTGCTACCTATCAAATAAATGAATAAAATCTTCTGTAAAAATAAAAATAAATAAATAAATAATTGAAACAACTGGGATGAGGAATTTTTTTTTTAAAGGTTTTATTTATTTATTTGAGAGAGAGAGAGAAGAGAGCATAAGCAGGGTGGAGGAGCAGAGAGAGAGGGAGAAACAGACTTCCCGCCGACCAGGGAGCCTGATGCAGGGCTTGATCACAGGACCCTGGGATCATGATCTGAGCCAAAGGCACACACTTAAACAACTGAGCCACCATGGGTTATTTTTGAACACCGACTAGCTGCTTCTTCTTCTTTTTTTTTTTTTTTTAAAGATTTTATTTATTTATTTGACAGAGATCACAAGTAGGCAGAGAGGCAGGCAGAGATAGAGAGACTGGGAAGCAGGCTCCCTGCTGAGCAGAGAGACCGATGCTCATGAGACCATGACCTGAACCAAAGGCAGAGACTTAACCCACTGAGCCACCCAGGCGCCCCGAAGAGGGTACCTGACTATCTGGAAGAGTCAAGGCAGGATCTGGAGAAGAGGCCTCCCAAATGGTTTCGGCTCCAGGCAAAATCCTCCCATGCGCTCCACAACTCAGAGCACTGGTGAGTAACACAGCATACGTGAGAAAAGGACAGTCCTCGAGAACCATGTGACTCTGTGTCACTCCCTGTCTTCAGTCACCTGCTCAACTGAGGCCGACCACATACAGCATGCTGGTTAAGAGCATGGGCTTTGGAGACAGACACATGTGAGTCTGAATTCTAGTTCTACCACTTAACAGCAGTGTAACTTCCAGGCAAGTTTCTTAAACCAATTGCTTAAGGAGGATCCCCACACAATGTGGGGCTTGAACTCAAGGCCCTGAGATTAAGAGTTACACGGTCTACCAACTGAGCCAGCCAGACGCCCCTCTCAACCAATTTGTACATTAATTTCTCCATGTGTAAAAGGAGGATAATACTGGCACCTTCCTTATAAAATCATTCTGAAGATTAAATGAGAATGCATTAGTATGGTGACTGGCTAAAATATTAGCTGCCATTTTCTATTAGTATTGTTGTTTTATATTCCTTTCATTTGAATTTAGACCATTAGTGAAACCCAGTAAAATGAAAGATGAAGTATTCACAATTGTAATTAACAGCATACTACCGCTAGCATTATTGTTGTAGGAAAGATCATCCGATGAATGTGTGAGGAAAGCATGAAGTGGGGACTTAAAGTAAATTACTGTGTACAAGTAGATTTGCAACAGACTAGAGGGCCAGGCAGCAGAGTTTCAGATTTGCTGGGGGCAGTGGTGGGTATCAAGTAGAGTAATAAATGACAATGAGTCAGAATACAGTCTGTACAGGATAGATGGGGTCTGTGCCATTGGTCTCTTTGGCACCATTCAGTGTATTAGCAGCAACTGGTTGTTGTTTTTTTTTTTAAGTCACCTTATATTGTGCAATTAACACGATCTGAGGCCTTGCTTTATGATAAAGTCACCAGGCATGCACAACACGACTGTCATCATGACAATCCTGACCTGGATCCAGAAATGACAGAAACACCAAAAGGTTTCTGCATTCCTGGGGATGGGAGGGAAGAACAGACTAGAAAACAGGAGGACATGGGGCACGAGGCTGGGGAGTTCAGCACCACCTAACACATCCACTGCAACTTTTTCTGCTGATGGCACAGATCATTTATCCTCAGAGAATCACCTCATGAAAACAATGCAGTGTGTGCTGGGCTCAGAACCCATGGCTAGAACGTCAGCAAGGATTATTCTCTCCGGGGCCCCACTCCCATCGTGTGCTTGTCAGCAACACAGACACTCACACCCCAGGCTCAGAAACCACAGGCTTCACAGGTGCTGCTAAACCAGATGGAGAGAAATCAGCTCTGTGCCTGGGTTGATGGTAATGCATACAAGGTCAAGGAGGAAATAGGCATTCTACCACTTTACTGAATCCATGTATTTAAAGGAGGCTGAGAGAACTTTCTTCATCCGCCCCCCCTTAGACTTCCTTGCTCTGTATCACAGAGCTACTTCTCTACAGACTGAGTCATTTTATGGCTTCCATTCGTTGAGAGCACAGTATGCGCCAGGCACCTGCTTGGGACTTGTCAGCCAAAAAAACAAAGATCTGCTGCCACTGAAGCACTTTCTCCTTGAGGGATGGGGAAGGCAGGTGTGGTAGGTGGGTGTTAGGACAAAAATGAGAAAAAAGTGGGGGGAGGCAAGGCAAAAGGAGAGGGAATGAGAAGGGGGAGGGCCAGGCAGATGTGGAATCTACCAGTTGGTAGGAATGTTAACCTTGGACTTATTTCAGAGTCAAAATAAGATAAATCACAACTATTTTCTCCATACTTGTCTTTTTGGAGAGTGGCCTAAAGAAGGAAAAATGCTCAATGAACCGAAGCAAAATGACATCAGAGAGACTGCTGCCCTCTCTCACACCAGGCTGGTCTTTGGTCCAGTAGCCTTTGGGCTACAAAAACCCCGAATTCTGACAGTGAGGCCGGGCTGTCTGTGTACTGAGGCTCCCACAGGAACAGCCTAACAGTTTCTAAGGAATCAGCCTAGAAGTTACTCATATCTTCTTGCTTTTTTTCAGAGGATCAGTCAAAGTAAGAACGAGAGTTGGTGGTCTAACCCTGAAAGAGGAAGGGTGATATAATTATATATACCCCAAGTTTAAGTACATTCTCCTTCTCCATGAGCATGCCCCAACCCCATGAAAAAAAAAGAGCGAGAAATAACCAACATTTTACAGGCTGGTGTTAGAAGTCAGGATTAAAGAATTGCCTTTCTATATTTTTACAAGTTTTCTACAATGAAGATGTATAATTTTTATAATTAGGAGAAAACAGCTAGTTAAAAAAAAAAATCCAACCCTATACCAAAAGAGATGATGATGACACTCAACTGCCTGATACCCCAGTAGTTACAGTTGTTAAAGACCTACCTGTTGAGGTATCTCAACATTTTGTGAGATCTACGTGGGTAAGATTTATACCTGTACTAGAAACTGATCCAGAGTAAACAAACTATAATTTTACATATCTTATATTTACAATCATGCTGACGACCCCAGTTGTGATGCTGAATATGGCTCTCTCTCATTCTTTACACCAGCTATTTAAATTCTGACTCTTAACAGCAGGAGAAAAAAGCTGATCTAAAGGTGAAATAAGCTTATATTGGAATCATGAAACGTTTACCATTAATTTATGTAAGTAAGGTTCAGAAGTACTGAAAACTCTTAAAAATCCTCTTTTGCTTAAAACTTAACCTTAGCAGAGGCTAAGGCTTTCCATATGCACCCTTTTGATGCCATCTTACTTCTTTGGAGACCAATCCGAAAAAGTATCTATAAGGCTTAATACCCATTTATGATGAAAATGCTCAGTAAACTAGGAATAGAGGAGAACACCCTAACTGGAGAAAGGCACATCTAAAATCCAAAACAAACAGTATATGAAATGGAAAAACGCTGGACTCCTTCTCTTTAAGACTGAAAGCCAGACAAAGACACCTATTAGCATAGCAACTGTTTTGAAATAGTCCTGGAAATTCTGGCGGCTGCTGCAAGGAAAGATAAAGAAATAAGATGTATAAGGATGGGTAAGAAGCTACAAAACTAGCACTATTTTCAAGGACTTGTAATTAATAGCCGGAAAAAATGAGAATAGTGGGAACAGTGGGGGAAAGCCAGAAATCAACTATTTGAATAAGATGGGGAAGAAAGGCTGTCAGATACAAAATAAGCGTGCTAATAGTCAACACTCTTTCTCTTAAACTACCAATTTTAAGAAAATAGAGAAAATAGAGATATGATTCACAACAGCAGCAAAACTATGAAATAATTAGAAATTAGTTTAACCAAAACACCTTCCTAGACCTTTATGGAGAAAAAACTTAAAGTTCTAATAAAGGATTTAAAAATTAGCTGATGAAGTATTTAGAGATAAAAGGGCATGATGCAACAAATTCAAATGGGTCAGAAAAAAAACATGCATAGAAATGCAGAGAGGGAGTAATAAAGCAAATATGGCAAAATGCTAACATTTGGTGAATCTAGGTGAGGGACATACAGGAGCTCTTTGTACTAACCTTAGAACTCTTCTGCTAGTTCTAAATTATTTCCAAATCAAACAAAAATTCTTTTAAAAAGTGCTGAATAAATGGAGAGACACATTACATGCTCTTGGAGGAAATGAGTTATAAAGATGTCAAGTTTCTCCCAAATAATTTATAAATTCAATGTAATCCAAGTAAAAGTTCCTTAAAAATAGAATTTTTGAGGAATTTATAAACATGATTCCAAATTTTATATAGAAAAATAATGGTCCAGGAGTAGCTAATTAAACTTAAAGATGAAGAATAGAGATGGGGCACTTGCTGTGCCCATCATGAGAACATATTATAAAATCTATAAAAATCATTGCAATAAAACATGTAGCAGTAACTGACAGACTAATGAACAGAACAGAGGCTTCGAACAGACCAGTATATCTACAGAAACCACAGATGAAACAAAAGATACCACAATTCAATGGAGGAAAACATGGTTGCTTTTGGAGATATTACTGGAAAATCTGTCGCATTAAATGAAGAATAATAGGACTGGATCCCTACGCAACATGGGTTCTAGTTGAATTAAAGAAATTGCTATGACCCAGGGATTGAGAGGGGCTTCTTCAAACTCGACAAGTATTATACACGTCAAAGAATTTATTTGATTACATCAAATTAAGAACGTTTGATCAAAGGACAACAAAGAGGGGCCCCTGGGTGGCTCAGTCGGTTAACGGACTGACTCTTGGTTTTGGCTCAGGTCCTGATCTCAGGGTCGTGATATGGACCCCAAGTCAGGCTACGTGCTCAGCAGGGAGTTGGCTGGAGATTCTCTCTGCCCCGGCCCCTCTCTTGCATGCTTGCGTGGGCACACATACACACACACTCTCTCTCTCTCAAATAAATAAAACGTAAAAAAAAAAAAAAAAAAAAAAAGACAGACAAAATTAGCAGATGCCCAAAGAGAAGACATCTGCAGTCTAAATATGAACAATGCAGATAGCAACTCCAATAGAAACTGGTCAAAGATCTGCATAAGCAATTTACAGAGGAGCTGTATATATAAGAGATGCTCGCAATCCTTTGTAAGCAAAGAAACACAAATTAAAATGGCAAGAGATCACTTTGTACCTCCGAGACCAGGAAAGATGGAGAATTGGATAAAGCTGAGCGCTGGCAGGACAGGGGAGCGTAGGAAGCCTCCAACACTTCTGGCAGCCAACGCGGAGAGGAACCTACCACTATTTAATCAAATTTATTATGTGCCAGCCTATAGCCCAGCGATTCCCTTCTGAGTAACTATTATGCAGCTTTATAAATGGATAAGTACGAAGATGGTCCCTGCAGCAACACATATGTGAGGACGGAAGGACAACCCGAGTGTCTATCACGCAGACAGCAGATACAAAAAACTAGGGTTTGAGCGCATGGCATGGAGTATAATGCATTAATTAAAAACGATGTACACACAGAAATGGATGTACATGTAGAAACATATGGATCTTCAAACCAGTATTTAGAGAAAAAGGCAGTAAAATGAAACACAGTTTTATAAATTAAAACACACATAAAACAAACAAGATCCTACACAGATAAAAAGAAACACATTCCATGCATTAGAATGAGTATCTATGCGACATAAGGTGAATGGGAAGGGGCTAAGAGAATTAAAAACAAATCTTTCAGCCTCCTCCCTGTTAAAAAAGAAAGAAAAATTCGAATGACCCATGATAAATATAAAATTAGAATTGTTTCCTTCCCAAAGTTTCCAACTTTCCTAACAACAAAAGCTACTTTGGTTGCCAGCTCTGTTGATGAGTAACAGCTCTTCATCCTCTTTCAAGCAGGAAGAGAAAATTCAGGGATCAGCAGAGCACTAAAGGGATCAGCAGTGAATATTCACGAAACTATTTTGGTTCCCACGACCTGACAACCTGAGTGAGAAGACTGATTACCTCTTGATTTGAGGGATTCAGCTAAAGGAAGGTCTGAGTCAAGTTTCCAGGTCATCTGAAGCTGTTTACTTTTAGAAAATCTTCATATCCCCGAGCTCCACGCTACTTAGAATCTTAAAATTCTAGAGCTCGAAGGGACCTGGTCATCCTACAGATGAGGAAACTAAGGCCCCAAGAAGAGTTATGGTTTAGGGTCACACACTAGTATGAAAGGGAAGGTGTTTCTGACTCTGCGCTCTGTCCCCCTTCTGCTCTTGCCCAGGAGCCAGAGTGACGCTGTCAAACTGAAGTCATCATGAACAGCTCTGTTCAAAACCCTCTAATGGCCTCTTCCCCCTCACTCAGAGCAAAGGTCAAAGTCCTTACAATGGGCTACACTGATGGGCCCCTTCCCACTCCCACTGCCCCTCCTCTGCTGCCACCTCACCCTCGCCCACCGTGGCACTGCCGGGCCGTTAGGACCTCGCCAGCCCTCACGCATGCCAAACAGGCTCAGCATCTGGGCCCGGAACTTGCTCATCCTTCTGTCCCCTCCACCCTCACAGTCTCAATTCCTTCCAGGCCTAGATCAAAAGTGACCTTATCAGAGGCCTTCTCTGACCTCTCTGTATTAATAAAGTCAATCCTGCCCACCCCCCCCCCACATACTTACTCTTTCCTCTTGTTTACACCTCTTTAAAGTTCTCCAGAGCATGATGAGCATGTGACCATCTACCCATTCGCAGTTTGATTTGTCTGCCCCGTACTGCAATGCTACCGCCTTTCCACGGGGCTTTGTCTGTTTCATTTGGGGCTCTATCCCCAGAACCTCAGAATAGCGCCTGGTAGACACAGGTGCTTAATGTAGTGAATGGACAAATCAGAACTGCAGACCTCAGCCACCTAGCACAATGCCCTATTTGCTCTGCTGTGCTGTCTCGGTTCTTGGTGATTGGGTCCTTGGGTAATCCCTAACACCTAAAAATAAAAGAATACATTTGAACTACTCTATGTTCATTTTATCTCCTCTGGCTTTTACAGCATTGAGGATAAAGCACCCAACCAAAAGTTAAGGGCTTTTTTCATTATAGAGCTGTTCTGTGATCTTATTTTATGGCGATTACTTTAGGTCTCTGTCTTTCCAGGCAAAAGTCTAATATCTCATAATTTTTTTAAAGTAAGGTCTACGAACAATGTGGGGTTTGAACTCACAATCCTGAGATTAAGAGCCGCACGCTCTACAGGCTGAGCCAGCCAGATGTCCCTGGTATCTCATAATTAACACCTGACCCACAAGCTTTGTTATCCAATCTTGAAAATTAGTTTATCCAGATGTATTCCTAAGCCGAACGTAAGAAACCATTTAATATTAATTGGATTGTTGTTGTGAAACTTTTCATATGTAACTCTGAATGAATTTTCAGGATGCTTTAGCTAAAAACCCAGCACAGCTGAGAATTTCAGAGCAGATAAGCCTGTAACAATGCTATTCTGTAGGTAATACACTGACTTCAGAAACAATAATAAACCTAGAAAATGATTCAAGTCTTATACCTGGCAATAGCTTTGCAAGTCTCCATTTGCATTTTATTTTAGTTGCTTCTATCATTTTAAAAAATTCCAATATAACAAGTATCTACAACAAAAATCACTGAAGTATCTGAAATTTGAAAAACAGCTTTTTGCTTATTTTAGCCCAACACTGTAAAGTGGGAGGGTTGAGAACAATAACACACTTGAAGATTCCCCAGGCATTCTGCAGAAAGGATTTCCTTCTGAGGCAGAGATAAGTGAGTTTGCTGGCCGGGGAGCCTTCCCATACTGCAGCCTTCAAGTAACACCAAAGATAAAAATCTAAGCACAGTCCACTTAACCCTTTTTCAGAGCCAGAGCCTCCTAGATTCTCGCACTATGTTCTAAAAATGAACACCCACCCTTAGGAGTTCATAAGTAGTGACTCAAGAATTGGGATTTGTCATATTCGAAGCAGCGTAAAGCTCGATCAGCGATTAGTGCTTGCAGGAGGCTCTGAAATGCAATGTGAATGAAAGAGGAACGGGAAAGGGTCTCTGCAGGAAAGAGGGCCACTCGGAAAGCTCCAGAAGAAACCAGAAGTGGGAAAATGCTCTGCTTTGGGGCCGCAAGACAAAATAAATAACTTGCACGTATTTGGACAGACTGTAACAATTCTTATTCTATCTCGCCAAATATACGCACAATATGCCTCCTATATAAAAGATATCTTATCACATTTCCTGAGGCAGAATGTTCTCAGCTTATTGCAGAAGTTATCTGTGCAGCCCACACATCCCATTCCCAAGTCAGATTTTAGCTATCCTCACAAAGCAATCCATTCCAATCTCTGAATTTAAGTGAATTCAGAAATCACTGAATGTGATTCAGTGAAATCACTGAAGTAATTTGAAAAATCGCTTCCACACTTATGTTAGGCCAACGCTGATAAGGTGACTTGTTTTATTAAAATTTTTGTCACAATGACTGACATATGTTTCAAATTAACATGGAAAAATCAGGAGTTCCGAGGGGGCTGGAGATCCTTTAATTCAATAATTTAGAGAAAAACAGGTGCTGAGGGATCAACTAACTAGCTTATCACCTGGAATCTATTTCTGATGGGTAATAAATGCGGCACTAAGAAAGCACACCTGTATGTGGTCAGGTACTTTTCAGTCTGCCAAATGCCAAATAAGACCAGGGATTAATCAGTCCCACTCTCCCCCTGGAACTCCCCTTTGCAAACAATCAGAGCTTAACTAGGCTCAGACCCTAAACATTAAGCCTACCACTGGCTTGCCACGTATCACAGCATCACTAATTAGGAAAAGAAAGTCTTCCAACATAAGCTGTGCATATTACTGTAAAATAGGCAAGTTACCAATATAACAGAATAACGGTGCGAGGGCCCTTCATCATTGCATAAATGAGAGACAATAAAGGATAATGAGACTGCATTTAAAGTGGGGTTTTGTTTTGCATTTAAAAAATTAACTCTACACCCCAAGAGGTCTCCACAGCGCCTGATCTGCCGCAGACCTGGGCAGTTCTTAACCTCAGTATTCCTTTATGCAAAGGACGGCACCGTCACCCTCCTCGTGGTTAAGTGCTTGGAGAAACTGATGCCTGGTGGACATCAATACCTGTGGCAGGAATGCGGGGGTCCGGGAGAGACAGCAAAAGTCCAGCATAACCAAACCTGCATCTCTAGCCCAACTGGTCTTACTTAGTCTTGCTTCGGAAATCATCCCTCCCTGCCTGCCTGACACAGAATCACCGACTCCGAGACCGCCTGGATGTGACTTTGAGCAAGCCAGAATATTTCTTCATCTGTAAAACAGGGGGGCTGGGCTCGTGCTGAATTCTTTTCCAGCTCTCAGATTCCGCCTCGTTGCCCGAGTGGCAGGGCGGTGCAGTGAAAAGAGCCCGGGGCTTGACACCGTCTCAAAAGCCCACATCCGCGTCCCCCCGACTGCCGGCCGCCCAGCCTCTCCCCCAGCCCCGCCGGGGACCTCACACGGCCGGACCTGACCCGGGCTGCGAGGAGGGCCGGCGCTCTGCACCTCCTTCCCCGTCCCCCACCCGGGGGCTCCCGGCCGGGGCAGCGGCCGCCGCGGGGCAAGGGTGGCGCAGGCCCGGCCGCGCGGCGCGTCCCTCTGGGCGCGGGTCCCCTCAGCCCGCCGCACCGGGTCCGCGACCCGAGCTCCCTGCCCGGCCCCTGACCTGCTCTCCGCCGCCCAGCGGTCCCTCGGCGCGGCGGGCAGCTGCGGCCGCCCGTCCCGGGCCGCTGTCACCTCCGCCCCTGGAAGCGGCGGGCGGGCCGATCCGGTGTGACTCAGCGCGGCCGCCCCGCCTCCCGCCTCCCGCCTCCCGCCCAGGCTTCCGCCTCTCGCGGCCGCGCGGCCCGGGGGCTCCTCGGTCCCCGCGCGTCCACCTCCCGGCGCCCGCCCCGCGCTCGCGCCCCCTGGCGGCCCGCCCGCCCCGCGGAGTCAGAGGGGGCGGCGCTCGGAGGGCCGCTGGCAGGGGAAACTGAGGCACGGGTCCCAGGGCCCGGCGCCCGCCGCTCGCCGGTCGTTGGGCCCTGCGTGCCGCCTGGGCTCAGTGCGAGTCCCCGGCCCCACACGGCCTTCCAGCCTAGAAAAAAGGCGAAATTCCTCTGAGCGAAGGCCCGCTGGGTTCCTGCCTGCGGTGCGGGCCTCCCCCTCCCCCGCCCGAGGCAGTTTTCCTCACAGCAGGCAGAGTTGGCGTCCGCTCAGGTCCGTCCCATTTTTCCCTGAGGAGAGTCTCTCGGGACAGCTCTGAGAATTTAAAAGTGACGAACAACAGAATGCGAGAACCGGTCAGGGCTGAGAGAAGGCTTTCAACTTGCCCGTGAATCCTCGCAGGATTCCCTTTGCGTCTTCAAGGCCACAGAGTCACTCTGCCGGCGTGTTGTCTGAATTCGTGCGCCTCACGTTTCTGGGAGCTACCCAGGCGATGGCGAAGAAATTCAACAAGTCTCTCCCTGTGTGTCCATCACAGAGAAACCTCTACTTCAGAAATGTTCATGGGATTTCTCTTCTCCTTCCCTTGTGGTGAAATATACGTTACGTAACCTAAAACTTCGGCATTTTAACCATTTTTAAGTGAACGATTCTGTAGCATTAAGTACATTCACACGGTTGGGCAATCATCACTACCACCCAACCCCACAGCTTTTTCATCTCCCCAGACGCAAATCGTATTCGTCAGACACTAACTCCTCATTTCTCTCCACCAGGCCACGGGCAACCTCCATTCCACTTTCTGTCTCCATGAATCTGACTACTCCAGATCCCTCCTATTAGTGGAATCTTCTATCTGTCCTTTTGGGACTCCCTTAGCATAGTAGTATCCGTTGTATGATAGAACCTTCTGTTCATGGATTCCTGTGTCAGGGGACTTGTTCCATCCAAGGTTTGCCTCTACTCTTTGACTGCCGTGAATCATGCTGCTGTGAACATGGACGTACATACAAATATGTTTGAAACCCGGCCTTCGGTTCTCTCCGTATACATCCAGAAATAGAATTGCTGGATCACGTGGTAATTCTAGGTTTCATTTTTTGAGGAACAGCCCTAGGATTCCCCTCCTCCTTTTTGCTGCATGTCAACACTGGGCAGAAAACTCTCTGGTAAAATATCCATACTCTGGGTTTTGTCGAAATTGTTAACAAATGCTTCATTTGTCTGTAAAATAGGGACTTCTCTTCTTAAGAATAAGTAATTAACATTGCAAACTTATGGCCCTTATTTTTGAAGACACTGTTACTATTTCCTTAACCACAATTTTGTGTTTTCTGCATATACTTTTTAATGTTTCTTGGACAGGGTCAAGTATGTCATATGAAATCAGCATTAAATTGAACTTGAGCATTTCATTTTAAATATTTTATTTATCTATCTATTTATTTGTTTGAGAGAGAGAGAATGCCAGGGGGAGGGAGGAATAGCAAGGCAGGGAGAGGGAGAGAGAGCCTTGAGCAGACTGGGCCAGAGGGCGAGCCCCAGGAGGGCCTTGATTTCACCACCAAGATCATGACCCAACTGGAATCCAAGAGTAGGTCGCCTTACCAGCTAAGCCACCCAGGCGCCCCTTAAGCATTTCGTTGTGTTGTTGTTGTTTTAAAGATTTATTTATTCCAGAGAGAAAAAGAGTGCATGGGCAGAGGGAAAGGCAGAGTCCGATGTAGACTCTATGGGGAGCATGGAGCCCAGGGTCCCCCCGGGGGCTGGATCCCAGGACCCCAGATCACCACCTGAGCTGAAACGAGGAACTGGAAGCCCAACCAACTGCACCACCCAGGTGCCCCAGGCATTTCATGTTAAAAAGAAGATAATTTTGAATGTCTTTACACTCAAATCAACCTGGACTTTTTAAAAGATTTATTTGAGAGAGGGAGCACGAGCAGTGGGGCGGGGCGGGGCATGTGTCATTTTTTGGTCTCTCATGTCTGAACCTAAACCTGTCAGGACATACAGCCTCTAAATTGTCTGCTACTGCTATGATGGATGATATCACTAACAGTTTGGCATGGTTTGGCCCCAAATCAAAGCCAACTCCCCCTGGCTTCCCTCTGGAATGTGTCACGTCACAGCCACAAGCTGTTGCTAGTGATGGCAAGCTGTGAAAGCAGCAAGCTGTTGAAACTAAGTTGGCCTTGCTCGTGGTGCAAGTCATCTGTTCATCTTAGAATAGCCAGGGGACCAGCACTGAAAAAAAAAAGTGCAGATAAAATAACATATTCCTATTTGTTATTAAAGATGATGTAATTTTTTAACGTTGGTGATGTCCTGAGCCAACAGCCAAGAAAGAATTCCTGAGATGTCTTTGGTACAAAAATGTGATTCTATTCAAGCACAGGGACAGGACCCGTGGGCAGAAAGAGAAGCTGCACTGGGGGCATGGGAAATGACCCCATTATATACTTTCAAGCTGGGAGGGGGTTAGGGGTAGCAGAAGACTGGCAGGTATTTTGGAAACAAGGTTTCCAGGATCCTGAAGGGGCTAGCTATTACTGTTTACTAAAAACTCAGTCATGAGGCTCTTCAGATGTCTATCAGTGGGTCATATGCTTGGAGGATGATTGTCAGCATGTATCTTGGGGGGGTAAAGATGAAGGTTCCAAAGAAATTTTTTTTTAAAAGATTTTATTTGACAGAGAGAAGGGGTAGGAGGTAGCACAAGCAGGGGAAGCAGAAGGCAGTAGGAGAGGGAGAAGCAGGCTCCTCACTGAACACATGGCTCGATCCCAGGACCCCGAGATCATGACCTGAGCTGAAGGCAGATGCTCAACTGACTGAGCCACCCAGTCGCCCCAAAGACATTTTATATGTTAAAGTAGACTTACAGGATCCTGGGGATTGGGCTAAGATTGGCTTTTGCCTTTAGCAAAGTATTAACATCAAGGCAGCTGAGTTCCTAGAGGAATGTCACCCTGCTTATTTCAAGGACTTGTCAGTGGGTTGTAAGTAGTAAGGAAATTTAGTAATTTTTCTTCTGCTTTTGTTTCCCACATCAAAAATGTGTTTTAATGTCTTCATGAGATAATATAGAAGGCATAGAGCTGCATTTTTTTTTTACTATTTAAACTGCAATTTTAAAAAAAATTAACATTTAATGTATCATTTGTTTCAGGGGTACTGGTCTGTGAGTCATCAGTCTTACACAATTCACAGCGCTCACCATAGCACATACCCTCCCCAGTGTCCATCATTCAGCCACCCCAACCCTTCCACCCTCCTCTACTCAGTTTGTTTCCTGAGATTAAGAGTGTCTTATGGTTTGTCTCCCTCCTTGGTTTCATCTTATTTCATTTTTCTCTCCTTTCCCCTATGATCCTCTGTCTTGTTTCTCAAATTCCTCCTATCGGTGAGATCATATGATTATTGTCTTTCTCTGATTGACTTATTTTGCTTAGCATAATAGCCTCTGGTTCCATCCATGTCATTGCAAATGGCAAAATTCTGGGGTTTTTTGATGGCTGCATAATATTTCATTGTATAGATATACCATATCTATAGCTCTGCATTCCATGATGTCAGAGAAGGAAGAAACATCACTTGGAAATATTATTAATCTTTCATCAAAATGATGACAGAATGCCCCAGGACAGAAAGGAGAGGACTCAGGTTGGATGGAGGAAGGGAAGGCTGGGGAGGTATGCTCTCTTAGAGGAGGAGTCAGGTTGATTCTGGGGAGAAGGCATCTGTCTAGTACTAGGACCAGGTCAATTCCTGTAAGAAGACCTCAGAGGCCATTTGGTTCCATTTAGGCATAGACCCTAGAGGGTAAGAGGAAAGCCAACCCCTGGTTTGTTCTTGGTGGAAGAGAAAGACCTTGTAAGGAAATTTCTGAGTTCTAAGAAAAGACCCTATCATGTGTATCTTTAAGGCTCTTCTTATATATGGATACAGTGTTTCCTATAGGCTCCTTCTCTTCCTATTTACGCTAGCTTGAATTTGGTTTAATGAGGAATAAAGAATCCTTCATAATTAGAAGTAAAAATCAAATAGGTAAACAAATCTACCTTAAAATGCAAGTGCTTAGTTGAGGTAATACTTTGGGGGAAAAAATTCATTCTTTTATATATCTAAGTGATATTCTATTTTTTACTATTTTCATGAGAAGACAAGAGAGAAGGTATCTGGGGATGTGGAAGGAGAGAGTGGAAGGAAAAGGGAAGCTGAAAAAATGAAGACTATTTTACTTTCTTTTTTTTTTTTTAAAGATTTATTTACTTTAGAGAGAGAGAGAGCAGGGAGGAAGGGCACAGAGAGGGGGAAAGAGAGAATCTCAAGCAGCTGAGTGTGACGCCTGACAGGGCTCCATCTCACAACCCTGAGATCATGACCTGAGCAGAAATCAAGAGTCAGACACTTAACCGCCTGAGCCACCGAGGTGCCCCATGAAAACAATTTTATAGTAAATGTTTATTGAGACCTGGCCTTCAGTTAAGAGCCTACCATATATTTCTTTTCCTTCCATTGGTTGGAAAAATATTCATCACCTGAGAAATAGATTCATTTGAATAGAATCAATTTTTACAAAGTATTTTATAAGTTTTTTAAAAGATTTTGTTTATTTACTTGACACAGGAAAGAGATCACAAGTAGGCAGAGAGGCAGGCAGAGACAGAAAGGAGGAGGAAGCAGGCTCTCTGTGGAGCAGAAAGCCCAATGTGGGGCTCGAGCCCAGGACCCCAGGATCATGACCTGAGCCGAAGGCAGAGGCTTTAACCCACTGACCCACCCAGGCGCCCCAAAGTATTTTATAAATTTATAAATCATCTTTCTTTTCTTTTCCTGGTTGTCTGCATTAATGAAGCAAGATAAACAAGCTTATCTTTTCCTTTTCCAAATAATATTGGTTGTTTTTTCCTAGCAGCTATCATGACAATAATCCAGCCAGGAAGCTTGTAAATGAGGCCCTGAGGCTCTGCGAGGTTGAGTCCCTCACTTGCCTAGTGCTTCCCACACTTCCCACACTGCAGTCGTTCCTGTGCCACTTTTTGCTGTAATCTGGTACTCTCAAAAAACCATCATCACATTCTTGATGAAATGGCATACTACCTTGCTATTTTTTTGTTTAATGTTTTTATTTAAATTTACTCACTTTGTTTTTTACGAGACCAGTGCTCTAACCCCTGAGCTACGGAGCCATCACTTTGTTTTTTAAGAGAAACTGTGTGCCACTCCCATAAATACAAAGCCAGTATAGACTGTAATTCATAGAAGGTAATCGTGGAAATAAAACTGTTAGTAAATTCTAATTCTGAGTGTGAGGTCTACTCTGCGTTTGTTAAAAAACATTGGGGAGGGTATGTGATATGGTGAGTGCTGTGAAGTGTGTAAGCCTGACGATTCACAGACCTGTACCCTTGGGGCAAATAATACATTATATGTTAATAAAAATAATTCATTAAAAAAATGAAACTAGCCAGTGTTAGAAAGTTAACAACAAACAGAAACTTTCTGCTTGACATATTCAGAAGGATCTAAAGAAATTGATAAGAGAACAACTTTTACACTAAGTGATTTTTGCCAAGTGATTATTGGGTCAGAGCATAACCTAAAATCCACTCCTGCACCACCTGAGTTATCCTGAAAAACATCTTGAGTACTACGCATAATTCTTTACCCACACCTTGGGAATACCTGATTTGCCCAAGAAAACAGAGCTTGTAGAGGACAAAGCTAGGATTCAAACCAGCATCTGTCAGTACCAAAGTCTTTCCATTGTGCAATGGAGGCTCCCCCTCAACTGATTTCGAAACTTTGCTTTGAATTAGCCATATTTGTCTTCCCTTGGCAATATTTTATCCTAGTGAGTCCATGAGGCTTAGTGATGTCATGACCTTCAATGTCTTTCCTGAATATGTGCCAGGAACTATATACCACACTCCAGAGGAAGCCTGACCCCTGTGGGGCCTGGTGGGGCTATGCTCTTTTGATGTAATGCTGTGCTTTTTCTAGCACAGTCTGGGAATGCATTGCCTGTTTAAGCAGCTGGACCACATTGCTGTTTCTTGTTGTACTGTGGTCAAGTTCACATTCCCCCATACCTCCACCTCCTGTATGACAATTATGTTTGAATTAGTGTACAGTGTTTCACAGGAGATGTCAGGAGACATCTGATTTCATATGGTACTAAGTCAGGCCTGCATTAGCCAAAATAGGACTGAATGACAAGGGGGATTATGATTCTTTGACCTTTGATGGGACTGACCTTCAATTGCTTACACACTATCATAAAAAGTAACACTCTCTCCCTCTCCTCACAGATGGTGAGTTCATTGAAGGCAGGGACTACAAATTTGTCATTCTATCCTTATTGTCTATCAGAGTGCCTGGCACAGAGGTGTACTTAATAAATGTTTGTTGAATGATTGAATTCACTTGACTGAAGAGTCATAGTAAAATTAAAATTGTTCTTGAATTTAATAACATTGCCATGTTCTTTTGTTTTTGTCTATGATCATTGATTCTTCTTTATTTGAAAGTTTTTTTATTAAAAAAAAAATAGGAACCAACTCTCCTATATGGTTGACATTGAACGACATGGATTTGAACTGCATGGGTCCACTTATATGCAGATTTTTTCCAATAAATACAGTGGAGTACTATAAATGTATTTTCTCTTCCTTATGGTTTTCTTTTTATTTTTCTTTAAGATTTTATTTATATGAGAGAGTGGGTAAGAGAGAGCACGAGCCAGGGGAGGAGCAAAGGGATAGGGAGAAGCGGGCTCCTTGGGAGCCTGATGCAGGGCTCAATTTTAGGACCCTGAGATCATGACTTGAGGTGAAGGCAGATGCTTAACTGATAGAGCTACCTGGTACCCCTTCCTTGTGATTTTCTTAATAATGTTTTCTTCTCTCTGGTTTATTTTATTGTGAGGATGCAGTATATAAAACATATGAAACGTGTTGACTATTTATGCCTACTATGTCATAATACAACTATTTCATTGGTAAGGCTTCTGGTCAACAGTAGGTTATTAGCAGTTAAGCTTTTGGGAAGTCAAAAGTTATACACGATTTTCAGCTGCACAGGGCAGGGGGGTTGGCACTCTGATCCCCCCATGGTATTCAAGGGTCAACTATACTATAAATCACCCTTAGCCCCCCTTCTGCCTTCCAGGAGTTGGGCATATGATCCCAGACTGACCAATTAGAGTCACTAAGATAGTTTCAGAGACAGGCACATAACCCAATTTGTGCTATTGCGAGTCAGGCCCAAGAATCAATAGTTCATTGCTAGGCTGGTAAAATACAAGCTTGAAGCTGTTGATGGACATCTGGTCCCCTCATGGGGAAAGCCCATGTGAGAATGAAATCACCACTGAAGATAATGAAATCAAGAAATGGAGAAAGAGTCCTACGGCACCTGGATCCATACGTGCCTGAAAACTCCTCTTATAAATTTAGTTATTTAGTTATTTAATGTCCCATCTTTCAACTACTGGTCCAGGGATGCCTGGGTGGCTCAGTCAGTTAAGCATCTGCCTTTGGCTCAGGTGAGGATCGCATGATTGAGTCCTGCATCTGGCTCCCTGCTCAGCGGGGAGCCTGCTTCTCCCTCTGCCTGCTGCTCCCCCTGCTTGTGAGCTTTCTCTCTCTCTCTGACAAATAAGTATATAAAATCTTTAATAATAAATAAACTACTGGTTCACAAATGCCAGCCCAAGACAAAACATTTACTGTTCCCTAGCAAAGTGAGAAAAATAACTTGATTTATAAGATCCTTTATCCTGACATTATATCTTACCTAATTTTTGGCATTAAAGCATTTACGAATCAATGGCAATAACAGATAGCATTGTATTTTTCCAATTGTCCTTAATAGAAAACGAGAACGTTAGTGGGCCCTTTATCTATCCTTCGTCTTGGTCTGCTACAGCTGCTATAACAAATTACCATAGGCTTAAACAACAAACGCTTATTTCTCCCAGTTTTGGAGGTTGGGAAGTCTGCCATCAGCGTGTCAGCCTGGCTGATTCCGGTGAGAACTTGCTTCCTGGCTTGTAAATGGCCTTCTTCTTGTTGTAGGCTCACAGGGCAGAGAGAGAGAGAGAAAAGGTAGCTCCCTTCCTCTTCGCATAAGGACATGAATCCCACGATTCATGGGGGCCCCACTCTCATGACCTGATTCTCTCCCACAGGCTCCATCTCCAAATGCCATCATATTATGGCTTCAAATTCAGAATTTGCATTCTGGGGAGGACTCAAACCTCCATCCTTAGCACCCTCCACTTAAAAATGTTTTTTATCAGCCCATGAAATAGAAGTCTGTTATAAACTACAGCCTGTAAAATACAATATTTGGATATACAATAAAAATTGTAGTCCTTTCTTAGTTTATTTATACTTCATCTGAGTCCAGAAAGCATTAGGGAAACTCACTTGACTCCTTTGATCTAATGCCCAGGAAGGGACTCTTCATTCCAAAGGCCCCACATGGGACTCTCTAAAAGCAAGGCAAAGAGGTCTTTCGTCCCTCTTCCTGGGGGGTGGAGGGGTAGGCATGGATCCAAGTGATGATTGTGTTGTTCTCTTCCTTGGGATTGTGCAATGGGAAGCAGCATATCAGCAGAAAAAAGCCCACCCGAGGGCTTCTCCTCGACGATTGTCACCTGTTCTGTAATGGCTCCAGGCCCCCCCCTTATGAGTGCTGCTATATCCCTCGTGGACCAAGGACTTGATGGGATGAGGGTGAAGGCATGCAGGGAATGGTGGGAGGGGAAGAGAATGAAGGAAAGATCCGTGAGGGGAAGGAGACTAGGGCAATACATTCAGTGAGGGGAAGAATAAGAAAAAGTGAGGGAAAAAATAAAAAGTGGAATTTAACTTTTGGGAGGAGAGACAGAATTGATGTTTGCTTAGGCATTTACCCAGGGGGAATGTTTACTCATGGTTTAATAGCCAGAATGAGTTTAGTGTTAAAGTAGAAATGAAGTAATATTCCAGAACAGAGGTGGGCATTATAGTGTTGTGCCTGGTGTGTGCTGGAAACATGTGTCTTAGACAAATCATAGTACCACATATGTGAAGAGGACGTTCTGGACACATGAACTTTGATGTCTGACAGCAGATTTGTGCCAAGCCATGCTGCTGTCCCACTTTCTTGATCCTTGTTTTTGAGATGGCTGGTTCGGACTGGGATGTTCCCTGTGGCCATGGAAAAAGTGAATCTTTTTGGTTCACTTATGACTAGACTCAGTGTGGTTTGGACACTATCCTGTGTCTTGGACCTATGCTGGGTTAGGCTTCTAGCAAGTTAGATCATAGATGGGGAAGCTAAACACACACACACACACACACACACACACACGCACGCACGCACACACACATCCTTAGAAAGAGATGCAGCTAGGACCAGCCAGGCTCTTTCCTGTCACAGGGTCCTTGGGCTTACTTTCCCTTCTGCCTAAAACTTTTATTCCTGTTCTCTGTAAGCCTTCCTTTTTCTTATCCCTTACACATCACTTCTTCAAAGAAGTTGTCCGTAACCGTCCTATCTCAGATAGTCCCCCACCCCTGGCATTTCCTCTCTCAGCACTTTTCTCAGACACTAATTCTTTTTATGTGCTTATTAACTTGTTTTGTTGTCTCTTCCTCCACATCCCTCTAACTCCAAAAAAGGGACGAACCCCATCTCTCTGGTTCACCCACTGCTTCCGCTACTCTTAACACAGGGTCTGCTTGATAAATGGGACCCAACGTTCGTCAGATGACTAGATCAATACACGAATTGCTATCCTGGATCTCTAACAGATGAAAACTGGACACTACTGTATTGGGTTCTAATCGTTTTAGAATCAGATTTCAAACTGTTTGGCTATTTACGAGGGCTCCTCCTCTTGGTTTTCCTTCAAAGTGTCCTGGAGTGGATGGAAGAGCCTGGGATCTTGCACATTGTTTATTGATTTTCAAACCTTTGGGAAAAGGAGAAGAGCCCTCATTTGAAGAACGATCCTGTCTGTAAAGTCTCTGGACACCCTTTACCTTCTCTCTTGTTTTAGTTTTTTTGTCAATGGTGCATGTTCCCAGTCTTGGGAGAAGCAATTTGGTACAAATAATGGGAGTTATTCAAGGCAAGACACTACAGTTATCCAAAACCTAAAGTCCTTGCTGTCAGAGACCTGTCCCTTTAGAGAGAGAAAATGTCACAGTCACCTCCTGGGTCAAGTTGACTATAGCAGCCCTCTTCTTTAAAAAGAATGTTTTGTTTTTTCCTGTTTTGTGCTTTACACATTCACTCGAGATGGGATCATGGCAGCCCTACATCCCAGTACAATGACTACAACTGGTTATTTGTGTTTTAACTATTAATATCCAACCTAATTTACAGAAAAAAAATGAAATAGTTTATATATTCCTTTTTTTGTTACTGCATAACAAATCTATTGCTGCATAACTGCCTATTTCTCACTGCACAACAAATCAGAGACTCAGAACTGCACAAATGTACTATGTTGCAGAAGTTTGGGCATGGTTTGGCTGGATCTTCTGCTCTGGTCTCACAAGGCTGCCCTCAGGTGTTGGCCCAAGCTCCTTCAGATTATTGGCACAACTCATTTCCTTGTGGTGTAGGGCTATGATCCCCATTTTCTTGCTAGCTGTTGTCTGGGTGCATTCTCAGCTTCTAGGGGATGCTCCTCCCCATCGGCAGTTCACAAGCTAGCCGTTGGCTTTCTTCCTCCCAAGGCAGCCAGAGAAACTGTTTGTAAAGGGCTCATCTGATTAGGTCAGGCTCACCCCAGATAATCTTCCTTTTGATTCACTGAAAATGACTGATTTGTTTCCCTGTCATGTTGCCCTACCCAGGTTCATCAGGCTGCCACCTCAGCAGGCTTCTCACTGACTCAGTCTTGCTCCTGCTGCAGCCAGCTCTTAAGGCTATAGCCCGGGTGATCATTGTTAATCTAATCCTGCCACTCCCTGAGTAGAACCCTTCAATGCCTCCTTGTTCTTCCCAGGATAATAAAGTCCAGACTCTGTGATATGGTTCAAAGGTCCTTCATGATCTGTCCCTCCCCACCCCACTGGCCTTGGCTTTTGGCTTTCAGCTCTCTGCTCAATCCACCCTGCCCCCTCACTTGCTTCCATTTCTTTCCATCTGGCAGTGCCACTTCTAACCTTACTACATCTCACCTTGGTGGCTCTGGGAGGCCTCTCCTGCCTGATTGTCCCAAGATCATAGAGTAGGGACCCTCCCCCAGGCTCCTCACCCCTACCCCAGAGTTTACTGAATCACAGCAATCATCACAATGCGGTGTGATGACCTATTGTCTTCCCGACTAGACTGTAGCTGCCAAGGTCATGAGCCGTATCTTATATATATTTTTTGTATCCTTTACATTGAGCAAGGACTCATACATGTCCTATGAATGAATGAATGAATGAATGAAAGTATGTGGCTGTGTCAGGGAAAACACCATGACTACACTTTGCAAGTATCAGCTCTGCTAAGTGACTATGTGCCAGGGAACCTGAAAACAAAGCAACTGATACTCAGACAATCTGGGAAAACCAAGTGCATATGGCAACCTCAGGCATAGAATTCCACTGAGCCTTCTCAAGAAGCTGCTGCTTTCTAAAAAAAAAAAAAAGAGAATCAAGGAACATGGGATTCAAATCAGGAAGAAAGGAAAAGTGCAGGGAAAGCATTAATCACCTGAGGAGAGAAATCACTTTTTAAATGGGAAAAGATAACATTTTTTCTGTTTTCCTCTTGACCACAGACTGAGAGGTTGCTAAAGTCAGAGAAATATAAATTGTGATCATCGTAGTCTTGACTGGCCTCCTGAAGGGGTGGGATGTCATAGTTAAGCACCTTTTGTTTTCTGATGGAGGTGGGAAAACTTCTTGAAAGGAGCAAAATTACTCAATGTTAGTTAATTAGTTAGTTACAGGCCAGGGCGGGGAAGGTTGACAGAGTGGGGGGATGTGGAACAAGTGGAGGAAAGTGGAGCCTGCCCTGCCTCCCTGAGGCTGCGCTCTGAAACGGGGTGTCAGGGAAAGAACCCTCACCAAAGCCCGAGGACAGGAGACTCCAGAACCCCCACATACCTGCTGGGAGTTTGTGAACTTGTGTGCTCATGACTATACATATCTCCAAAATCTTTACTAACATCTCCTTCCTCAATAACGGTTAGTACAGCTGGGTCCTGGGGAACCCAGGGAAGTGGGCAGTGCTGGGTGGCACCAACACAGGGAGAGGACTGAGTCATTCCACAGCAGCATCCCCATTACCCTTACAAACCCAGAAACTGTTCTGAAACATACATGTTGTGTAAAATACTCATGTATGAAAATGGGGAGCCGTATCTAGGTATTTGTGAGTGAAGTCCGTTTATTATTAAGAAACTGTTGGCTATTGTTGAAATAGTCCTCCGGGATTGCCGAGGACTTGGTCACCTGGCCTTGCTATGGGAACACCACCAATGATGAATCATCTCAGCCTTTCAGCCATGCATTCCGGAATCTCCCAAGTGCCTGCTATGTTGCAGGCTCAGGGCTGGACTCTGGAGGTAGAAGGCCAACCAGCCGCTGGTCTCCAGATGCAGTGTGGACTGACGTGGAGCCTTCTGGATCCAAACCATAGCCCCAGAATTGGAAAATCTTACTGAATCTGCTGATTGGATGCGCTGCCACATCAGAGGATCTAACCCCGGGAACAGAGACCATTCTGAATTGTTCTGAATATGGTTGTATTTAAATATGTACCAGATAATAAAATAGAAAGAAAGCTTCATGTGATGGGAAAGTGGAAACAAGCCTTTCTACCATGTGGCCCCAGCACTGTGGACCTCAGGCAGGGACTCTGGGGCTGCGTCATCTCCATCTCCTCCTTCCTGGCTGACCTGGGGCTGCATGTGCTTTGGTCTGCCTCTGCCTCCATGTCCTGAGTTGGGAACTCTCCTCGGTGGGGTTGTTTGAGGGACGCTTCTCTTGAGATGGAAGTTAACCTGGAAGAAAAAAAGCAGCAGCTAGGAAAGTATTCTGTTTCCTGGAATTGAAATTGGGGAAGACCTGTCTGGACCTGGTCTCCCCACAGTTCCGGGTCCCAAGGGCAGGGGACTAAGGAACATTATTAGCAGCAGCCCTGGTGGTGTCAGGCTTGGCTAATGGTCCCAAGAAGTGGTATATAATCACTGGTGATACCCAAGGTATACCTGGATGAACTTACTGTAAATTTATTTTTAATTATTAGAAGAAAATTACATCTATACCTTAAACCACAATTTCACTAATATTGTCGCTGAGGACAGGAGCTATGATTGATGGTGCCATAATGATCCCCTTTATGCCAATATGTGAATCACAGGTGCTATGCTCAGGCATGTCAATGAATACCTCTGACCTTCAGATCGAGACTTGCTGCCATAACTGCTTGAAAATATAGATAGTAGAGGTGATACAGATTATTCCATGGCTTCTTAAATTCCAAATTTCCATGTGCAAGGAATGCATCCTTTCCAGCAATACATTGAAACTTGCCCACTGTCCATGGCATGCAGTCCTAAAGATGGTTCTGACTGACAAGTGTAGGATCTGCTGGCTGTGGAACCATCCTAGCGAGAGGGAGTTGCACAGTGTTCTAACCACACTCCCCTGAGGGATCCTTGGCTTTTAGGCCCTTGGAACAGTTTGAGCTGCTGAAGCCAGCTGGGGCTTGAACAACATACAAGAACTCTCCCTGAGGTTATTTTCTGCCTCTTCCACAAAAATCCATAGCCAGCTTTTCTGCTAGTTCCCCAAAGTAGAGGGAATCAGAGCTAACTGTACTGTGTCATTAGCATTTCGTATATAGTAATTCAGAGATCTAGGAAAGAGAGAGAGAAGGCAACAAAACGAGGGAAGGACAGAGAAGAAGGAAAGGAGCCTGACATCTGGCCAGATGTGGGGAAAAGCAAAGAGGACACTGGATGACTCTGGGAGAGATCTGAAAGAGTCTTAACTGTAACATGAAAACCCTCTAGTAAATAATCCTTTTTTTTTTCCTTTTTTCTTCCCCCAGCCAGATGGATCTCTGCTTCAAAATGAGAAGAGAGATAAGTTCTACTGCTATCAACAAATGGGTTCTTTGCTGTTTTCCTCTCTGGTAATTATATCCAAAAGACAATTGTTTTCTCTTTTTTGGTTATATGTGACACAATGATAGGTTATGTTGATTTAGGTAAAGTCTATATGACAAAGGAAATGAAATCTTTTGCAGTAGGATACATGACTCCAGCAGATTTGTCATTGTTCGAATCTGACACTGAAGAGCACCTGTAAGGCAGAGCTCATAGACACAGCTGCCAATCAGTCTTTGGATTTTAGGGTAAAACAAGAAAAGGGGACAGGAGAAGGTATTTGCAAATGTCTTATCAGACAAGGGGCTAGTATCTAAAATCTATAAAGAACTTATCAAACTCAACACCCAAAGAAAAATAAGCCAGTCAAGAAATGGGCAGAAGACATGAGCAGACATTTCTCCAAAGAAGACATCCAAATGGCCAACAGACACATGAAAAAATACCCTACATCACTTGGCATCAAGGAAACAAAGATCAAAACCACAATGAGATACCACCTCACACCAGTCAGAATGACTGAAATTAACAAGTCAGGAAATGACTGATGTTGGCAGTGATGCAGAGAAAGGGGAACCTTCCTACACTGTTGGTGGGAATGCAAGCTAGTGCAGCCACTCTGGAAAACAGTATGGAGGTTCCCCAAGAAGTTAAAAACAGAGTTACTCTATGACCCAGCAATTGCAATACTAGGTATTTATCCAAAAGATACAAACATAGTGATTCAAAGAGGCACCTGTACCCCAATATTTATAGCAACAATGTCCACAATAGCCAAACTATGGAAAGAGCCCAGAGGTCCCTTGACAGATGAATGGATAAAGAAGATTTGATACACACACACACACACACACACACACACACACACACATACAAACAATGGAATACTACTCAGCCATCAGAGGCAATGAACTCTTGCCATTTTCAATGATGTGGATGGAACTAGAGGGTATTGTGCTAAGCAAACTAAGCCAGAGAAGGACAAGCATCATATGATTTCACTCATATGTGGAATTTAAGAAACAAAACAGATGAACATAGGAGAAGGGAAGGAAAAATAAAAGAAGATGAAATCAGAGAGGGAGACAAACCATAAGACTCTTAACTATAGGAAACAAACTGAGGGTTGCTTGTGGGGAGGGGCTGGGGGGCTGGGGTAACGAGGTGATGAGCATTAAGGAGGGCATGGGGTGTAATGAGTACTGGGTGTTACATGCAACAGATGAATTACTAAATTCTACCTCTGAAACTAATAATACGCTATATGTTACTTAAATTGATATTAAATTTTTAAAAAGGGGTGGGGGGAGAGAAAGTTGGTTGGGACACTGGGACCATATAACAGGCTGCCATGGCAGAATTAGTATTTGCTTCCTTCATCTACAAATAGAAGTAGTTTATAATATGCAGGAGCTAGGAATAGAGGGAAGAGAAGGGAAAGGGGGAACTATCTAGAAATTTCAGAGGACTTTTCAGAGGATGTAAAGAACTCTTTATTTGGATCCTTATATTAAAATAAGGGTTTATGAACACAGGCTGTTAAGCTTAGTATGAGGCCCTGTAGCATGCTGGCTAAGAAGGCAGCCTTGAAGGCCCAAGAGAGGTTGTTGCAGTGGTGGCTCCACTTACTGGCTGTGTGACACTGGGCATGCTTCTTACCTTCTCTGAGTTACAGTTTCCTTGGCCATAAATGGTAATACTTACATGCCCCTGACAAGAGTTGCTGTTAAGGTTAAATGAGATCATTCTAGAAAGCTCTCATACAGTGTCTCATACATGGTAACCATTCAGTGAATGGTATCTCTAACTGTATTTGAGAAAACAAGCTACTTGACAGCACAGTGTTAACAGGGAAAGGGGCAAGCCAGTTGGCTAAGCTCTGGGGTTGGGGTTGTATAGAGAAGGAACTGGACAGAGTCTGGAGACCCTACGGAAGATCGGACTTGTGGGAAACATGGTCCATAGGACCTCATTAAATAGGACAGCCTCATTACCTTTTCCCCATTTGAGAAATCTGAAGATAAGTGTCGATAATCTCTGAGGTTTTTTAGCTCTGAGGTCCTAATCTAAGATGAGCAAAGCTGAAAAGGTCCAGCCAGTAGGTAAAACAAAGTTCCTTGCTTCTCGTCCTGCTTTTAAGAGACAGCCATGGAGAGCTGAATTCTGGAGAGCAGCTGGCACTTTTGCTGAGGTGAGTGGCGGAAAACTAGCACACAGGGGACCAGGAGGGGCTAGAGCGCCATCTGGTGGTAGTCCCAGCTGATGGCACAGAAGCGTGCCACACAAAAGTGTCGGTGTATTTGGGGCAAGGACTCAGGGATTTACCAACTATCATTTGTTAAGCACTTTTGATATATAGGTCACTGTCCTAATGTTTTATATGCACTTTCTCATCCCAAACTTACAAAGGAGGTGCTGTTATCACCAATTTACAGAGGAAGAAGTTAAGGAAGACTAATTAGGTAATTTGTCCAAGGGCTATAGACAAATGAGCCAGGTTTATAAAATAGCCCTTTTCATCATTATGCTATGTTAAACAGAAGAAAGAGAAAAAGCTGAAAGGAAAAAGGAAGGATATAATAGTAGAATGACAGGAGAAAAATAAGCATATGAGAGCAATGAATTTTTATTTTTTAAGAGAAAGAAGGAAGTTCGGCAGAGACTAGAACCAAGCAAGAGGTCGTAAGTGATCTTTACGGTGCTCTGTGAAGGTCAGCCTAACTCACCAGTTTTGGTTCCCCAGGACCCACGGTTACAGTCACTGTCTCTGGGTCAAACCCAGGTGCTGTGGCAGTGACAGTATAGGTACCTGGAAGCAGCAGCCGGAAGTAATCGCCATGGTCACCTAAAAGTTACAAGAACATAATTCAGTCTGCTGATTAGAAATCTGCCACTTGGGGCCTTGATATGAAAAATGATTTGAGGATTTTAGCTGACCACAAGCTTGATTTTTTAAAATAGCATGATGAAACTGGCTAAGATCTAAAACAACCTTAGGCTATTTTATGTAGTAAGAACACAGGCTTCTCAGCTCATGGGGAGTAGAAGTTTCAATGTGCTCTGTACTGACAGTATTGCATTTAATTCTATACCCTGTATTTTAAAACAAACTCAGGACCAGGAAAGGGTCACTTGGAGAAAGGCTGAAAGATATATGAACGTTTTGTATGGTAAAGAAACTACAAGAGTGGGCGCCTGGGTGGCTCAGTGGGTTAAGCCGCTGCCTTTGGCTCAGGTCATGATCTCAGGGTCCTGGGATCGAGTCCCGCATCGGGCTCTCTGCTCAGCGGGGAGCCTGCTTCCCTCCCTCTCTCTCTGCCTGCCTCTCCAACTACTTGTGATTTCTCTCTGTCAAATAAATAAATAAAATCTTAAAAAAAAAAGAAACTACAAGAGACTTATGTTTCAATGTTTAAAAAGCCACTGTGAAGAAATGACATCTACCTAAAAAAATAAGAATGAGAACTATGAGTTTAAATTGTAGGAGGAAGATTTTGCTAGACAGAAGCAAAACTACTGTGACAGAGTGATTATCAAAAAAGAAATGGTCTGCCTTATGAAATTGTGAGCACTGAAGCAGAGAATGAATTAGTGTCCATGGAAAAGCCACACAGTTATGCAGTGCACAACCTGCACTGATGGATGTGGTTCTGCACTAAAGGACATGACAGCCCCATGTTAAAAAATCAGCTGTCAGTGGTGGTGTATGTGTGTAATCTTCTCTTAAGCAGGAGGGCTGGACTAAATAACCACTAAAACTCTGATTTTGAGAATTCTACTTTAATATTTCTTCCATCACCTTCTAATGGGGAAAATAAAATTCAAAAGAAAGCCTATTTTTCTATGGCAGGGATATAACATTTTGGCTAATGACTTTGTATATCTTTAGAATCAGTTGTAACCATGCCTTTGAAGTTTTTTTTAAGCAATGAATAATTGAAATAATAAATGCAATTAATAATGGAAATGTCTATAAATACTAGAGAAGTCTCTTCTCTGCCCCCTACTAAATGTCTGTAATTCCTTTTAAAGTACTTTTGCAAAAGCAGTGAGTTATTATGCATATGTTGGGTAGTGTAAGTTATACCTCAGGGGCTGTCATTTTCTTAATTGGGGATTTACACCCCTGAATGGTTAGCTAGCATTATATCAGAAAGGCCCAATTCTAGATAGAGCTATTATAAGGGCTTCGGCTATCTTCCTCTGTAATCAGCACTAAATGCTCTTCTAAGTAGCATAATGAATGTTACAATGAGCTTTTTCAGTGGTGAAATGAGTAGTCTGTTAATTTAACATAATCAGTGTTGAAAGTGGGTTCTTATTGGTGGAATTACTATTATTCAACATATACTGATTGTCTAGAATGTTTCAGAGACATTCCCTGTCTGTGTATGAATATGATACAAAAATCTAGCAAGCCCTGAAGTTCTGAGGGATGCCTCAGGTTTGATGCCAAAATGGTCCTGGGTCCAACCATCAGCAGGGAGGATTCTGGTTGTCTGATGCTTGACTATGAGGCTATAGAATTCTGCCTTTAGAATGTTGCTGCTTTTGCCTTGAATGAGCCTTTCAGGTTGGGATCTACCTCCAGTAATATTAGTTATCTCCGAGATTCCATCCAGTTTAACCGGGACTGTAAGTCTGAACTGTAAGATACCTGCATGGTATTAGGCATCGGTGTTGTAAAATGTGGTTGAGCCTTGCTTGTATAGAGGTTGTGGGAGATAGGCAAATTTTACCACCCCTGGCCACGGATAGCTACTGTTCTACATTAATGCCAAAACAAACATCAAGGAAAAAAAAAGGAAAAAGAAAAACCTAAGAGTTGTGCATGATCAAACTTGGCTGGGGCAGTTTGCAACACCTGTGCATATGAGATATTCTGTACCATTCTAGGAGGTTCCAGGTTGGTTTCAAGATCTGCCTCCACTATCACTCTTGCCCTACAATAAGCCTATAGAAACCATCTTGCTAACTTCTCCCTGGATGGAGGTGTCGTGAAATGCCTGGGTCCAGGACAAGTCTAAATGTCAGTTTTATAGTCTTCTTCAGCCTCATTTCACACCAGTACCAATATCTCAAACCCAGAAAACACCCCCTAAGGTGTATGAGGCAGTGACTCCTAAATGCTGAGAGAGAAGTTACATCTTCCTAGTCCTGGCCTCTTAGTTCACTGTCCCTATGTCTATCATCCTTCCTTTCTCCTGTCCTCAACCCCAATGTCCTTGACACCCATGCTAGTCTCGCTGTGTTACAAACTGGCCTCCTTATCATGCTGAAAAAAGGTGAGGACATGAAGGTTCCTTCTCACCGCACTAAGGAGGGCCACCTACCTGAAGTGATGTCATGGTTAATCCCACTAACAGAAATGACAGCCTCCACAAGGTTATTATAATTCTCATCACGCACCATTCCTTTGATGCCCTGGTGTACCTGCGAGAAAGTTTACAGTGCATGGTTATGACCATAAGACATGCGTTCAGTGTTTGGGAGTCCTCAAAGCCCTTTCTCTTATATTTTTACAATTGATCTCCACAAAGATTATGGTAATAGCCTCTTAATTAGCTGGTTTCCCCACCCTCCTTTTCCCAACCATCTCTACTCAACAGCATGCTTGAAGTGATCCTGTGAAAATCTAAGGCAGAAAATGAGACTTGTCTACTCTCTGCCTCTATGGATTTGACTACTCATATAAGCAAAATTATATATTTATCTTTTTGTGACTGGGTTATTTTTCTCTGCATACTGTCCCCATAATTCATCCATGTTGCAGCATATATGCAGAATCCCCCACCCCTCCTTTTTTTTTTTTAAAGCTGAAGAATATTCCATTGTATATCCAAACCACATTTCATTTAACCACTCACAAGCTGGGTCACAGTTACCTTTCAGCTACTGTGAATAATGCTGATATTAGCATCGGTGTACAAGTATCTTTTTGAGATTCTGCTTTCAGTTCTTTTGGATCTATACCTGGAAGTGGATTGCTGGATCATGTAGGCTATTCTACAATTAATTTTTGAGGAACCACATACTACTTTTCATAGTGGCTGCATCATTTCACTTTCCCAGCAATAAAACACA
The DNA here is from genome assembly GCF_009829155.1 of Mustela erminea. Taxonomy (NCBI): domain Eukaryota; kingdom Metazoa; phylum Chordata; class Mammalia; order Carnivora; family Mustelidae; genus Mustela; species Mustela erminea. The sequence goes on from NC_045627.1 coordinate 63,974,654, forward strand.
AAGGTGGGGTGCCTGGGTGGCTCAGTGGGTTAAGCCTCTGCCTTCGGATCAGGTCATGATCCCAGGGTCCTGGGATCAGCCCCGCATCAGGCTCTCTGCTCAGTGGGGAGCTGCTTGCCCCTCTCTCTCTGCCTGCCTCTCTACCTACTTGTGATTTCTCTCTCTGTCAAATAAATAAATAAAATCTTAAAAAAAAATAATACACAAGGGTTCCAATTCTTGACATCCTTGCCAACACTTGCTACTGTCTATCTTTTATGGTAATTTTTTTTTTTTTTAAATAAAAGCCATCCTAAGAAGTGTATATTTGATTTGCATTTCCCTAATGACTACTTGTTTTAGGCTTTGCATTTTCTGCAGTGTCCTTACTGGGGAGCCCTTTCTTCCCTAGAAAGCTGCATGATTCTCTCTCTCACCTTCTTTAAGTCTGTTTAAATGTCATTTTCTCTGTAAGGCCTTCTTCATTGGATTTTGTACTTAACATGCTATAAAATTCACTTTATTATTTTGTTTAGTGTCTGTCTCTCCACCCTAGAATACAAACTTTATATGGGCAGGGCTATTTGTTTGCCCATAACACCCAGCATATGGTACCATTTCTGACAGATAACTGTGCTCAATGATGTTGAACGACTAAATCTGATGGGTAGAAGAAGCCCAGATGTATGGTATGAAGTCGAAGTCAAAGTCAGAACTGAGCTTCACAAAAATCCTTGCCTACCATTGGAAAACACTTCTCTTTCTGTAACCAGGAAAGTTCAAGAATGGGATTTTACCTGTTCCAAGAATTGGATTAGAGCTTCCCGATTACCCAGCCACTCACGCTGTAATTCCTCTTGGCGAGGAAACTTGTCACAACTCAGTTCCAGTGTGATCTCAAAACAGTTGGTATGGAGATAGTTAAAGTCTTGCATTCCTAAGAGGAAGAGGGCAGAGGCAGATCTGTATAAACTGAATCCCACCAATGCCCCCACTCAACTCTCCATAATCACGATTGCTCTGTGCCCCCCCATGACCTTCTATTCTACCTCCTGGTCCATTTATCTCCTCCAAAACCTTTCCCCAACTTCCCAGTTTTCTCTCTTCACAAATGCCCATTTTGTCACCCCCATCTTTTCCTCCTCCGCATTTCATCTCTTAAATTCACTCCTTGACCCTCCACATTTCCAAAGTCTGCTGGTTAGTGGTGCCTTGATATTAGACCCTGCACATGTATCGCTTCCAAGGGGACAGATCTTCTCTTTGGGTGATGATGTTCTTCAGACCGTGGACCTTAAAGAGGAATATCTTGCTTTCACATCCCTCCTCCTATCTGAGAACACAGGAGTGACCTCAAAATAGTTAACCCAGAAAAGCCGGCCCCTGAAAAGGCAGAAGGCAGCTATAGTTTTCTTTCATTGAATGCCTGTCTGCTTCTATCTTCTGTACTCTCCAGGGGAATTGATCATTTTTTAAATATGTTCCTGATTTATTAGAGTGGTGTTTATATTGCAAGGGTATTTGGGCAAAAAGCGATTCATCTGGGCACCTGGGTGGCTCAGTGGGTTAAAGCCTCCTTCAGCTCAGGTCATGATCCCAGGGTCCTGGGATCAAGCTGGCATCGGGCTCTCTGCTCGGCAGGAAGCCTGCTTTCCCCTCTCTCTCTGCCTGCCTCTCTGCCTACTTGTGATCTCTGTCTGTGAAATAAATAAATAAAATCTTAAAAAAAATTCATCTAATCACCTTCACCTGCTCTAAGCTGATGAGCATAAGTGGCTGTTATAGAGAGAACGGGGAAAAGTTGGAGAACTGCGCCTCTTTCACTGGATCACTCTGTATCAGAATAATCGAGAAAGTTGTGCCTTCCAGCCAGATACAGTTGCTGTTTTTTTTTTTTTTTAAAGATTTTATTTATTTATTTTACAGAGAGAGATCACAAGTAGATGGAGAGGCAGGCAGAGAGAGAGAGAGAGAGAGAGAGACAGAGAGGGAAGCAGGCTCCCTGCTGAGCAGAGAGCCCGATGTGGGACTCGATCCCAGGACCCTGAGATCATGACCTGAGCCGAGGGCAGCGGCTTAACCCACTGAGCCACCCAGGCTCCCCATTTGCTGGGTCTTAACTAGGGTTTCAGTGGGTAGGGGTGAACTCCCCTTCCCAATTTGCAGTCCTTCCCAATTTGTAGTCCTAACCCTAATCCTAACCCTAACCCTAACTTGTCCTAGCAAGTTCCCAGATGATGCTAATGGCGCCGGTCCAGAGAGCACACTGTGGGAGCAATCACTGTAACGAGCTGAATAATCTTGAAATTCTATCAGCTTATTTTAGGGCAATGATTTTCACTGGAAACATGGACCATGCTTTCCCAGATGATGAGAAGGGGGAGGGAGAAACAAATGCAATTTGAAAAAGTATAGTTCATATTTTAAATTGGAGGGGAAGATGACCTATTGGTTTCCTAATGCAAACTAAAAAAAAAAAATAATATTAAAGTTCAACAAAACCTTCTCACCTTGTGCTCAAGCAAGTTTTCAGCCACAAGAAGTCTGTCACCTCCCAGTACTTGGTGACTCCCTAACCTTCCTCCTCTCTACTTGTCATAGAACCAGCTGTAAGCTCAGCTCTTACCAGTGAGCTTTCTGTTACCTGTGCTCTGTCCAGGTCAGATTTGAAAGTATGGCTAGCTGCTAAAACATGATGACTAAAAGAACCTGGCTTCCTGTTTCAGCCTCTTCCTTATCTTTAGGTTCTCTATCTACCAAAAGTTCATAACCAGAAGTTCTATCTCAACCCTTGGTGTTGGGAAAGGCCTAGGGAATAGAGAGAGAAGCCTCTTGTTGGAGGTTTCTGCTATGCCATCAATAGCCAATGTCCATGGCAAACGCTGGCTCACAGGAGATGGGCAGGTAGGGTAGGGAGAGCACATAGTAGAGGAACAGTTGGGTGTCCAGGCCAGCTTCTTTGGCCATCTGTTGCTATGTAAAGCATAGCTCCATGCTACTTAGAAAAGATCCTAATAGGGATGCCTGGGTGGCTCAGTTGTTGAGCATCTGCTTTCAGCTCAGGGGGGAGAACCCTGGGGTTCTGATATCAAGTCCCACATCAGGTTCCCTGCTCAGTGGGGAGTCTGTTTCTCCCTCTCCCTTGGACTCTCTATCCCTGCTCATGCTCTAGCTCTCATGCTCTCTCAAATGAATAAATTTTTAAAAATCCTTAAAAAAAAAAAAAAAAGACCCTAACATTTGGGGCACCTGGGTGGCTCAGTCAGTTAAGCACCTGACTCTTGATTTCTGCTCAGGTCATGATCTCGGGGCTGTGAGATCAAGCCCCAGGTCGGGCTCCGTGCTCATTGAGTAGTCTGCTTGAGATTCTCTTTCTCCCTCTCCCTCTCTCCCTCCTCCCCTTGCTTGTGCTCTCTTTCTTTTTCTCTCTCTAACAAATAAATAAATCTTACAGGAAAAAAGAGAAGATCCTAACATTTATAAGCCAGGCATTTCCAAATGCTTTATGCACATTGTTTCGCTTAATATTCACATCAAATTTACAACGCAAGTATTGTTATTCTTTCTTTCTTCCTTTTTTAATCTGAGAGAGATCGTGGCGGGGGGAGGGACAGGAGGAGAGGTGAAGAGAGAGAGAATCTTTTTTTTTTTTTTTTTTGAGAGAGAGAATCTTAACCAGGCTGTACACCCAGCGTGCAGCCCAATGTGGGGCTCAATCTCATGACCTGAGATCATGACCTGAGCTAAAATCAAAAGTCAGATGCTTAACCGGCTGCGCCACCCAGGCACCTGGCAAGTATTTGTCAAAGTACAAGTGAGAAATCAAAGCACAGAGAGGTTAAGTAATTACCCTGAAGCCACATAACTGATAAATGGGCAAGCCAGGTTTCAACCCAATATACCTTTAGAGCCACATTCTTAATCACCTGGCTACATTATTTCTCTCCTATGCTCTGATCTACTGTGTAAACCACCAGTTTTAAAGGACCACTAGGTGTCCCTACGCTCATTTTAAATAATCACAAGATGACATTAAATGCCAGCTTAAGACTTCTGCATTTCTCAGGTCTCTGCTTAAAAGTGAAATTCTGTGATGTTCCTGTTGTTTCCCTGAGAAACGGAGATAAGCCCCATTCCGCTTCAGCTTGCAACACTGTTGTAACCAGCACTCTTCTTACCCTTGCTGAGAGAATACCAGGAAGCCCCATTGGTGATGCCGTCTGGGAAATAATCCCCACAGTTCCAACCTTGGTGCATCCATCCATGTGCATACGAGTAGACCTTGGCCAGCTGTAGGTATATCAGATGGAAAATGACCTGAGTATTCCCAACTCATACAACAATGCTCCTACTCAGAACAGGGTGACACCATGAAACCCCACTATGTATACACAACTGATTACTTGGTTCAGTCAAAGAAAACACCAGCAGGCATAGGAAGATGGTGTGTGTGTGTGTGTGTGCACGCGTGCACTTGCACACATGCGTGTGGTGGACTAGAGTTAGAAGAGCTGTATTCTGGGGGCACTTGGGTGCCTCAGTGGGTTAAGCCTCTTGCCTTCGGCTCAGGTCATGATCTCAGGATCCTGGGATCAAGTCCCGCATTGGGCTCTCTGCTTGGCAGGGAGTCTGCTTCTTCCCTCTCTCTGCCTGCCTCTCTGCCTACTTGTGATCTCTCTGTGTCAAATAAATAAATAAAATCTTAAAAAGAAGAAGAAGAAGAGCTGTATTCTGATTTTTCTACTATCTTGGGGATAAGTTTCTACTTGGGGATAAGTTTCTTCAAGTGCAAAGTGAGGGGTGACACTAGATGATATGTAAGTAAACTCTTTTCTAGGTGTACCATTTTCTAGCTGAGTTTTATGGAAGAAAACAAGGAGCAAGTATGATAGGCCTTGGCCATGAAAAGAATTCCAATAATCCCCCCACCCCCCCCGCCAACCCATGGTTTTGCTTTCTGTGGTTTCAGTTACTTGTAGACACCTGTGGTCTGGAAGCAGATGATCCTCCTTCTACAATATGTTGGAAGGTCAGCAGTAGCCTAATACGGGGTCACAAAGCCTATGTCAACCAGCTCACTTCATCTCACCATGTAGGCATTTTATCATCTTGCATCATCACAAGAAGGGTGAGTGCAGTACAGTAAGTTTTCTTTAAAAGATTTGTTTATTTATTTGAGAGACAGTGAGAGAGTAAGCATGGCCACAAACAGGGGGAGGGGCAGAAGGAGAGGGAGGGAAAGAATCTTCAGACTAACTGCTGAGCACAGAACCCTATTCGCTGCTTGACTCGGGACCCCAAGATCATGAGCTGAGCCAAAACCAAAAGTCGGCTGCTTAACTGAGACACCCAGGTGCCCCTACAGTAAGATATTTTGAGAGAAAGGCCGTATTCACATATATTTTATTATAGTACATTGCTATAATTGCTCTATTTTATTATTAGCTATTATCGCCACTCTCTTACCATGCCTATTAATAAACTATTATTGGTATGTATAGGAAAAAATGATATATAGGGTTCAGTACTATTTGTGGTTTCAGGCAGCCACTGGAGGTCTTAGAATGTATCCTCCAAAGATAAAGGGGGTACTACTGTATGTATTGGGGATGAGAGGTGTGTTGGAGGGAGAGGAATATATGTGGAATCTCTACAATTCTCTTTCATTACTACTTCACAACAGTGGAAAAAATGATTACTGGGAGAAAAAAGTATAATAATTTATTTGCTTTGCAAAGCAATAGCTGGTGTTATTCTCTATGGAATTCATTAATCAATGAATTAACAATTAATGTCAATTATTATATTAATATTTATTAATCTATTAACTATAAAATAATCTGATTTTTTATTCTCCTGCTGTTTTGAACTATTATGTAAGTGTTTTTTCAGGTACATGGTCTATTTCCTTAATGTAGCCATATCACCATAACCTTATACATTAGACCCCCTCCAATACTCCCCTGAGCCCCAGGTGCCTCTGGCCAAACAAGCTGCCATTCTGCATACCTTCTGGAAAAGCTTGTCATCTGGCGTCGGGGTATTGGCAGTCCGGCGGAACCCTCGAACCCGATGTTCAAGGGATCTGTCATACGGGTAATTGGCCACCACTGCCCCTCCGTGGAGATTGGCTGAAAGAACGAAGTTGAAGGAGCGGATCCACTGGATCACAGCCTGTGTCTCCGGTTCCACCTGTGGAGAGATGAGGGCCTGGCGGTGAAGCGGCAACCAGAAGTGCCAAATGGCTATGCAAATGAGTCTGTCAGGAAATGGCCTAAGAAGAGGGCATGTCTGAGTACAACGAAGAGCATCCTCCTGGATATGAGAAGTTATGTGGGGAAATTTTGGTCTTTTGTCTGATGGTTTAAAAAATTAAGTAGATGGAGTCTTTTTCAAAATGAAATCGCATGTGGAATCCCAATAAACAAAACAGCTGAAAGGAGAGCATTTAAGGCAGTGAAACCATTGAGTATGAAACTATAGCAGAGGACAGAGGTCATGACCCATTCGTGAAAACCCAGAGAATGTACAACACAAAGAGTGAACACTAACGTTAACTATGGACTTGGGTGATGATGTTCAGTCAGCCAAGTTCTTTGATTGTAACAAATTACCACTCTGATGGGGGAGGTTGATCAAGGAAAGCTGGGGGTACATGGGAACTCTGTACTTCCCCCTCAATTTTGCTGTGAATCTAAAACTGCACAAAAAATAAGTAAAGTCTATTACCGAAGAATTATCTTAGCAGGTACAACTAGCATCTGCTGAGAAATTCAAAGTTCAGGGTGAAGCTGTCTCAGACATTCAAGAAAACACATGGGCTTGAATTGTACTCGAGGAGAGTGAAGAGGAAGAGGTTGATCAAACCTCTTCCTGTGTAGAGGTGTAGAGGTTAAGGACATAGAATTGGTCACATCACAAGCAAATGTGTCAGGAGCAAACGCACTCCAAACCTGAATAGCAGGAATGCTATTACATAATAAACCATGTAACCATAGGAAAACGGAGCACCTGGTTTTTGGTGTTTCAAAAAAATAACCATAGCTTGGTTTGAAATTTGTGCTGTTTCCATGATTCATAAAGTTGTGGCTTCTTGTTGGATGAAAAAAAATCAAGTCTATTTAGAAAAGGGAGGGGGGTTGGTCTGAAGAGGGGTAGCATGGTTGGAGAGCTCAGAGCTCCCTGCACCTCTTTCTATAGCTAATTGTTGGTGTGCACACAGTGCATCATGTGTAAGAGAGACTTCTCTATAGAATGCTAGAGTCCTCTGTTGACAGTATGGTGCAGGAGAAAGAACCTTGGCTTCTGAGTCAGAGACCTGGGGTTTAATCCTGAGTCCATCAATTATTAGCTATGCAAGCTGTGAAACAGGGATGGATGAATGCTCCATGCATTCACCACACAGTGTTAGAACAATCACCTGAAATGCTGACTAAGAAAGAATTTTGTACAAGTGTAAAGTACCATGTAGCTGTGGGATAGCGTTTTGCCTTGACTACCATGGCCACTAACATCAAACAGCATGTGCTCCATGAGGGGTGTTCTGCTGGGGTTGCTGGGGGGAGAGAATGGATGCAAAGAATGGAAGATAACCGCTCCTACTGCTCTGGTCAGATTAACATGGAGTTGAGCTGATGCTTAGTTCTTGCTTGTTTAATTGATAGGTAGGTTGCTGGAAATTCCAGATGTTTATTTACCTGCTTCTGCATGCAAATTTCATCTCCTACCTGACTTTTCCAGTTGTCTGGAAGAGGCAAGTGGTGGTTGGGGCCTCCGTGTTTCTCATTGTAGTAGATGTAGGTGTTGAGATCCGGGAAGTTGCGGTTCAGGTCCACTCCATTTGCATTGTTCCTGCCAACCAGATACCCAGAACTGTCTGCACCCTAGTGGGAAAATGAAGAGAAAAAGGAAGGTTTCAGGCTGAATCCTATTGTTGAAGAATACTATGTAGCATAGTATTGAGGGACATTAGTTTAATCTATGGACTGATGTAGAATTTTCTTCTTTAATTCATCTAAAGACCCAGTGGTGTGGTTCAAGTCTCCCTGTACGCTAATGGTAGAGATCCCAGGAGAGACTCTAACAAGAGTAAGGTGTTTCAGGATAATGGGAACCTTTATTTTTTTAAAATAGTTTTATTGAGATTTAATTTATATACCAAAATAGGTATGATTTGCACACCATTTCAAGTGTATGACTCAATGAATGATTAGTCACTGCTGACAGAGTCATGTGAGCATCAGCACAGTGTAACTTATCAAGATTTCTAACACCCTGAAAGGAAACCTTATGCCCCTCTAGTCATTATTCATTTTTATCCAACCCTAGAACATCACTTTCTCTCTCCATAGATTTGCCTTTTTCAGTAAGAGAGATAACACATTGCGTGTCTGACTTTTATCACTGGGCATAACGGTTTTGAGGTTTCTCTATGTTGTAGCACATAACAGTACTTTATCCCTTTTTATGGCTGATGAATATTCCAATCTATGGATTTACTATACTTCATCTATTCACCAGTTAATAGACTATCATATAGCTGTAGCTCTTAGGGCTGCTATAAGCTGTAACAAATTACATAAACTAGGTGGCTTTTCACAACAAAAATGTATCCTCACAGCTCTGGCGGCAGGAAGTCTGAAATCAAGATGTCAGCAGGGTCCCACGCTCCTAAAGCTCCATAGGAGCTCCTTCTTTGTCTCTTCCGGCCTCTGGTGGCTGGTGGCCATCCTTGGCATTCCTTGGCTATAGATTCATTACTCCAATTTCTACTCCCATCACAGGTCTTCTCCCCTGTGTGTGTCTCTGTACAGATTTCTTTCTTCTTATAAGGACACCAGTCATGTTTGAGTTAGTCACCCCAATCCAGTATGATTTTATCTTAACTTGATTGCATATGTAAAGACCCTATTTCCTCATATGGTCACAGCCAGAGGTTCCAGATAGGCATGAATTTGGGAGGGGGGGATACTATTGGACCCTGCACATGGACATTTGGATTATGTCCACTTTTTGGCTATTGTGAAAATGTTGCTATGAGCATTCCCATACAAGTCTTTGTATGGATGTATGTTTTTACTTCTCTTGGGTAGATACCTACTAGTAGAATTGCCAGGTTATACTTTAAGTCTATGTTTAACTTTTTCAGAAAGTGATAAACTGTTTCCAAAGCAGCTGTACTGTGGAAATCACCCCCAACCCCTTTATTTTTTAAATTTAGGATCCTTGTTTATTTTTCTTCTTAGCAGCATCAACTTCCTGGATCCCTTCATTTCTCTGCTCACACTTCAAATTGTAGCATTTATTTGGTATGTATTCACTCATTCATTCATCCTTTTAGCCAATCAACATTCACTTAAATGCATCTCTACTCAAAGCCCTCTGAAAGACACTATGAAAAGAGATAATGAGACATTATGCCAGCCTTCTAAAAACTCATATTATATACAAAGAGATAGACATATATGTAAATAATTAAGATATATCAAGTAATAAAATAGTGATGTATTCAAAGGCCTTCACAAAACAGAAATTCCATTTAATGTTTTGTAAGGCACTGGAGAAGGGGAATAGTGTCCACTGGACCCCTGTGGACTGGAGAGTAGAGCCCAAACTGGTGGTCTTTCCTGGAAGTGGAGTGAACGGATGGATGTTGGACAGCAACTCACAGATGTAATACCACTTTCATATTTGAAAAAAATCCTTATTGTTCTTAGATTTCTCTATTTTTCAAGGCATTCTTCTCATATTTTATTCTTATATCTCATTGAGAACATAATATTTCTTTAAGTTACCTTAAGTTCCCTATATTAATTCTGTTCAGGGGAAATATTCATGTAATTTTTCAATTGGGAGTTTGATTTTTCATTTGTATGAGACAATGATTTTCATTTCATTTCCAGGAGTTTTTCATTACTTGCACATTCATATCAATGTAGCTCCTAATGTTCATATTAAAAGCTATGTTAATTTACTTATCAGTTGATTTACCACTCACGCCAGGTCATAAGGCTGGCAGATGAGGAGTTTCCGTAACAGAAAGTTCCCATAAACAGGTTAGGTTTCCTTCTGTAACAAATTACCACATACTTAGTGGCTTAAAAAACACAGGTTATTATCTTACAGTTTTGGAGGTCAGAAGACTGAAATGGGTTTCACAAGACTAAAATCAAGGTGTCAGGAGCGCTGTGTTCCTTGTGAGATCTCTAAGGGAATCTGTTTCCAGCTTTTCCCAGCTTCTATAGGCCACCCACATTACTTGGCTCATGTCCCTTCTTTCTTCTTAGAGCCCAGTAGCACGACATCTTCAAATCTCTCTCATTGTGACCTCTGGTTTTCCTCTTCCACATTTGAAGGATTCCTGTGATTGATTACATTGAACCCATTCAAATAATCCAGGATATTTTAAGGTCAGATGATTAGCAACCTTAAGTACATCAGCAACCTTAATTCTCCCTCATCATGTAACATGACATATGCACAAGTTCTAGGCATTAAGATTTGGAAATCTTCAGTGGGATGGAGAGAGGGGAGGTTATTCTGTTTTATCTACAGGTAGCTTTAAAGTTTGGTGGCTAGGTGGGTCTCCCCTGTGTAGCCACGCAGACAGGTTTTCTCTGGCTATGGAAGATAGCTCTGGGAGTTTGAGAACTTTGATGGGGTCTCTCTTGGGCTCAGGTTCAAGATCTGCTCCCTCTGAACAAGTACACAGTAGGTAAGTAAAGGTAACTGGCTCCCCAAAGATGGCTCTAAGATTTAGGGGGATTGTCAGGGCTTTTTCCTACTTTATCCCACCCTACCTCATTCCCCAAAAGATGCACGCAAGTCTGACATTCTCCAGTTTCCCCAATGCAATATTGGGAAGGGCCAATAGAAGGAGAGCAGCCAGGCTGGAGGTCTCCCCTCACATCTCTTTCAAATGTTCCTGCTACTTTGGAAACTCAAGTCTCTAGATATTAAGGTACACTTGTATGATTTTCCAGTGGGGAAACAAAGCTTTCTTTTCTCATTTGTTGAGCTGAATTGACAGGAAGTGGTGAGATTGCAGGGGGCAAATTTGTGTTTCATTCAACATCTTGGCGGCATTCCCTCCCCCTGTCTCTACTTACCTCCCCAGCCCTATCCTCAAGTAGGTTTAAAATGGGATGGACCAAAAGGACAGATGCTGCGTGGTTCCACTTGTACAGGACAGAGTGGTCAGATTCACAGAATCAAGGAGTAGAGGGTGGTTGCCTCTGTGGGGCTGGGAGGAGGTAGAAATGGGGAGTTATTAATGAAGGTACATAAAGTTTTGGTTGAGGAGGATAGATAAGTTCTGGAGACCAGAACTGGAGACAATACCTGTATCTATAGTTAACAATACTGTCTTGTACACTTAAAGTTTTGTTAAGAAGGTAGACCTCATCTTGGGTGCTCTTACCATAATAAATTTTTTTTTTTAAAAAGTAAAGTAGTGAAATTTAGTCTTAAAAATGGCAAAAAAAATTTCAAGACTGTCTCAAACAGACATTTTTAAGTTGAGGGGGGAAAGCCTCTTTAATTTAGAAACCCCCATCCCTTCGTCCAACAGCCCAAACAAACCAAAGTTTAGACATAGCTTTTAAAGGAACATATCTACTGTGTAAGGCAGATGCCTGGCTTCACCCTGGAAAAATCCCAATTCAGTAGATGGGGGTGGGGGGAGGCTAGGAATCTGTATTTCAAAAAACCTTCACCTATGATTCCGATGCACAGTCACAAAAAATAAAAAATAAAATAAAAAATCATTGATTTAAAGTTAGGTACACTGACATTTTGAATTTATGTTGGAAAATAAAGTAAAAGCTCATAGATCCCTGCACGATGTAATTCTAGAAAATTTAAAGGCTGAGTACTATACTAGTAAAGGAAAAAGCCATACAGAAATGTAGTATTCACTTAGCAAAGTACACAAATGTCCAATTACTATGTTGTACACCAAGAACTAATATAATATTGTATGTCAATTATACATACAATATTAAAAAAAAAAGAAAAGAAATACTATCCAAAGCATGAAGTATCTAGAGTTAGCCCCCACCCGCACAATTGTGGGACGAGCTAGTTCTATTCCCCCACAAACACAAATGGAAGTGTGATGTGGGAGGGAGAAGAGTATGTAGGGTTCAAAGCTAAAAATCGAGGGAAGGAGGTGTGTTTTGCAAGAGCCCTTCACACCTGTTTAATATTTTCCAGGTTAGGAAGCATTGTCACAGACACTGCCTCTCTCTCGATCCTCATAATAAAACCCGGAGGTCAGCGGGAAAGGTGTGGAGAGAAGGAAGCTCAGAGGGAGCCCACGTTCACCGCCTAGGCTGCCACACGGCTGAACCCGGGTCTCCACACTGTGTTGTAGTCCCATCGGCTTTTTCTCGATGACAGGGTGGCACTGGCAGCGAGACCGGGAGGACTGGTCAGAGGGCCTTGCTGTGCAGAGGGCCCCACTCTGGGGCTCGGTACCTGGGCCGCGGCCACCTCGTAGCCGTCGGGGTTCATGGACGGCAGGATGTGCACGCGCGTGCCCTCCAGCAGCCGCACGATGCGCTGGTTCCCGTTCCGGAACTCCTCACACAGGAACTCGGCCAGCTGCAGCAGCAGCTCGCGGCCCAGAGCCTCATTGCCGTGCATGTTTCCCACGTACTTGACTTCCGGCTCCACTGCAAGGGCAAGAAGATGCAGGAAGAGAGAAGATGGAGAAAGTGTGCAAGCGCCAAGGTTTCCTCACCTTGCAGAAGGACCTTTCCCCCTAATGAATAAATGAAAATCTTACACTTCCACTGGGTCTTTTCCAATGATTCCTGAGGCCCTTTTGGACAAATTGCAATTATAAACTGCCCTATAGAGCCCAGTATAATGTCTTGTGCTTAAAGGTGCTTGATATGAAATTCTTTGTCCCCACCTTCCACTTACCCAGAATAAAACCACTTCTCATGACAACCCCTGCTATCATTTTGGTTCAGGCTCCATATGCTGACAACCTGGTTTGTTACAGGAAATCTTCTAGAACAGCTTGCATCTGCCCCACCCATCAAGTCTATTCTCCAGAGTCACTGGTCAACAAGCTTTTTCTGTGCAGGGCCAAATCGTAAATATTTTGGGACTGTGGGCTGTATTGTTTCTGTCTAGCTACTCCACATTTCCAGCAACAGCAGACATAGTCAATACAAAAACAAATGGGCAGGGGTCCTGGCTGGCTCAGTCAGTAGGACATGTGATTTTTTTTTTTTTAAGATTTTATTTATTTGACAGAGAGAGAAATCACAAGTAGGCAGAGAGGCAGGCAGAGAGACAGAGGAGGAAGCAGGCTCCCCGCAGAGCAGAGAGCCCGATGCGGGGCTCCATCCCAGGACCCTGGGATCATGACCTGAGCCGAAGGAAGAGGCTTTAACCCACTGAGCCACCCAGGCACCCCAAGGACATGTGATTCTTGATCTTGGGGCCATAAGTCCAAGCCCCACGTTGGTGTAGAGTTTACTTGAAAGAAAGAAAGGGCATGACTGTATTTTAGTGAAACTTTATTTACCTAAACAGGGGTCTGGCCCTCAGGCTATAGTTTGCTGAGTCCTGTTCTGAGCTGTCTTTTATAATTTATCCCTATTCTGAATGGTCTTTTAAAAAATTCTAAGCCAGATCATGTCATTTTTCTGCTTAAAACCCTCCAGCGGCTTCTCACTTTACTCTAAAAGCCAAAATCTTCACAAAGGCTTGGAAGGCACCACATGATCTCCTGCCCAGGAGCCCTACCCCCAACCATACTGCTCCGACCTTGCTTTCCCGTTGTTCACTCTGCTGGAGCCACAGGGGACTCCTTGCCGTTCCTCACACGTGCCAAGCAAGCTCCTGCTCTTCCCTCTGCCTGCAGACATTTTCCTCTCCAGTTCTAGTACGGCATGTTCCAGCACATGCTCAAAACCACCTCAAAGGAGAAACTTTTCCTAAACAGTTAACAACTCTCTCCCCAGCTTTGGTAGACTCTCTCTCTCTCTCTCAAAGGTTGTTTTTCTCTATAGCACTTTTTTCCATCTGATTCAATATACATTTACTTACCCACTTGTTACCAGTCTTACACCACTAGAATTAAGGCCCCCGAGGGAGTGGTCTTTGTTTTATTCTCTGTTTGTTGTCTATTCAGAGTCTATAAAAGGCTTGCAGATAGTGCATAATCAGTAATATTTGTGGAATGAATAATGAATGATTGCATGGAAGAATAGCTAAATGGTAAGGCATCAGAGAAGACAGAGCTTAGTGAGGACTAGAATAGGATGAGAAAGCCTTAAGGAGACCTGGACTGCTAGGCAGTGGAAGAGGGCGTGGGAGCGAGGGGCTAATCTATGATGTCCGCTAGCAACCAGAAGCTTCCACAATGAGCACACACCCCCAAAAGCATGGTGTTTTCAGTGCAAGTGTGGCTTCAAAGCAAAGTCCTTATCCTCATTTAATGGCACAGATTTCCTTGAGCTACTGCCACTCTACTGCCCCTACCCTCCCCACAGGCCAGGTAACATTCTGAAGCCGTCAGGGACAGGATCCACTGCGTGTGAGGTTGTCACTGAAGGACTCTAAGCAGGGCAGTGAGAGGATGAGATCAGTATCTGGGGAAAGTATTCTGGCATCTGTGTGCTAAATGGAAGGTTTAGAGATTGGTGGCAGGTAGGGGTTAGGAAAGTCAGGAGCCTAGTGCAGCGTTTTAGGCAGGTTGTGATAGTGTTTGCCTAGTGTGGGGGATGTGGAAGTGGAAAGGGAAAGAGAGATTTGAAGCTGACAGGTTGAAGCAAGAACTGACATAATTTGGATGTCACAACTGCTTTAAGTAAAGAACTGAGAAACTAGAAACAACTTAAATGTCTATCAGTCAATGAAGAGTTACCTACAACCATACAATGGAATATTACATAGCCCGAAAAAATGATGTATATGCACACTTATGGACATGGGTACTATTTATGAAAGACGATGAAATGAGAAAAACAGTTCTAGTATGATTCCATTTTTATAAAAAAATGTGTGAGGTGGGGTTGTTAAACATGCATACACAAGATCTGGAAGGACACGCATCACTATATTTAACAATGATCATCTGTGAGTGGTGGGATCATGCATGAGTTTTGTTCTTGTTTCTTTATCTAATTTCTACTTCCAATCTAAACACAGATTGCTTTTATAATAGAAACAAACAAAAAGTAATCCAATGAGTAAAACTAATATCCAAGACTTCAATCTCTCTCCAGGATCATTCCCCAAAGAGACATCCCCAAACCCTTTGAGGTTTCCTGGCAGAATGAGAAGAGCTAATTGTTTCTGCTTGTGTCTTCTGAAGCACTGAGTAAAGACAGCATAATAACATGGAAAAAAGAAGAGTAACAGGAGGGAAGGCAGGGGGACGCGGTGGAAGCAAGGAAGAAGACTCACCTTTAACCATGAAGGTCTTGAGCAAACAGAACTTCAAAGGAAGAACAGACTAGAGCCTGAACTGGGGCTGCAGGTCCCCAGAAGCAGGGCCAATGTGAGGGTTAAGTAGGGAAATACTTAGCACAGCTGGAGGAAGGTGATAATTTGTAGTGGAGGGGTCTATGGACTTCCCCAGAAACCACCCCAATTACTGGATTTGTAAGGGAAGGGTCCTGCCCCATCCACCCCAAGAACCGCTCGGGGCTTACAAGGCTCGTGGATCCCAGGGTAGTCGCTGAATTCCAGCACGTAGAGGTGTCTCCCCTTCACGCTGCGCCCGATGCTGTAAACCCGCGTGATGTAGGGGCATTCGTTGTGCACCCTGTACAGCGTCCGCACAAGCTCATCATAGCGGTGGTGGCGAAAGGTCACTGGGGCAACAAACTTGAAGAGGAGGATAAGGTGGAAGGAGACTGAGAGCAGCCCTGACATCTTGCTGGGCTTTTTCAAAGAGACCCACTAAAATTGGCTCCACCTCTCCCAGTAACTAGTCAAAATCCAACGGCCAAGAACCAGCTCTTCCTGATTTCCCTGCCAGTAAACACCAGCGTGACAGAACCTGGCAAGGAAGTTCAGAATTGTCCCGTTCAGAGCTGGAAATTATTTATGTAGCTCTAGAACAGCCACTCATCTCTCCGCTTCTCCTCATCCAGCGAAACCTTTTGAAAGGTTTTGCACTCCTCCAGAATGGGCAGTTTCACTGATTCTGGCTTACTGATTAACCGGATTGTAAACAGGATTCAATAAATAGTTGCTTATAACCCTTTGATTCCCAGAGAATTTTG
This sequence comes from Mustela erminea, assembly GCF_009829155.1. Taxonomy (NCBI): domain Eukaryota; kingdom Metazoa; phylum Chordata; class Mammalia; order Carnivora; family Mustelidae; genus Mustela; species Mustela erminea. Next base: position 63,990,883 of record NC_045627.1, read on the forward strand.
AGAAACTTGGCCTGGGCTTATTCCCTATCTTACAATTTAAGGAGATGTATTAATGAGAAGTCTCTCTCTGTTTCAATCAATCCTACACACAGCCGCCAGACTCTTTCTGAAGCACAGCTCAGAGTCTCGTTCCTTTCCCCCTCAAATATCTTTCAGTAGATACCATTGAGAAAATGAAAAGATGAACCACAACCTGGGAGAAGACAACTGCAATCCATAAATCTGATCATATAACCAGAACACATCAAGAACGCTTACAACACAGTAATTAAACAAGCAATCCAATTCAAAAGTGGGCAAAAGATCTGAATAGATATTTCACCAAAGTGGATATATATGAATAGCTAACAAGCACACTTAAAGATGGTCACCATTATAGGTCATAAGGAAATACAGCACAAAACCACAATGAGACATCACTAGAATGGTCACAATCAAAAAGTACAACAAGTGTTGATGAGAATAGGGAGAAACTGGAACCCTCTGATGGGAAAATAAATGTTGCAGCTACTATAGAAAACAGTTTGGCAGTTTCCTAAAAGGTTAAATATATACTTACTACATGACCCAGTAATTTCACCCCTATGTATCTACCCAAGAGAAATGAAAACATACATCCACACAAAAACTTGTACATGGATGTTCATAGCAGTATTATTCAAAATAGACAAAACGTGGAAACACCCAAATGTCCATTAACTGGTGAATGGATAAACAAAATATGGCATGTCCATACAACGAAATACCATTTGACAATAAAAAAGAGTGACATACTGATATATTGCATAACATGGATGAACCTTATTATGCTCGGTGAAAGAAGTCAGATAAAAACGGCCACATACTACATGATCCAATTCATATAGTAAAGTAAACAAGAGGTTGCCTAGGGCTGGGAGTGGAAATGTCATGACTCAAGGTGCTAGAAGTGTCCTACGATTAGATTGCACAACTCTGTAAATATACTAATTTACAGATTCAGTGAATTGAATATGTAAATCAGGTGAATCTTTTGGTATACAAATTATATCTCGATAAAGCTGTTCTAAAAAAAGGAATAGGGCACCTGGGTGGCTCAGTGGGTTGAGCTGCTGCCTTCGGCTCAGGTCATGGTCAAGAGGGTCCTAGGATCGAGTCCCACATCAGGCTCTCTGCTCAGCAGGGAGCCTGCTTCCTCCTCTCTCTCTCTCTGCCTGCCTCTCTGCCTACTTGTGATCTCTCTCTGTCAAATAAATAAATAAAATCTTAAAAATAAAATAAAATAAAATAAAATAAATTTAAAAAGGAATAAAAATAATGAAGTAAAGCTCCCCTCCCTAAGTTAACTGTAAATTTACCATACAATCCAACAATTCCTTCTGGGTACCTAGCCAAGAGATGAAAGACTTGAACATGAGAATGTTTATAGCAGCCTCTTCATAATAGCCAAATAGTAGAAACTACCCAAATGTATCTCGACTGGTGAGTAGAGAAATCAAATGTGGTATATCCATGTAATTGAATACTACTGCATGGATAGGCTCCAAAAACACTACGCTAAGTGAAAGAAACCACCACGAAAAACCACGTATTAAGTGACTCTGTTTCTATGAAACATCCTGCAAAAGTAAACCTACAGAGTGGCTCTTGGGTGGCTCACTGGGTTAAAGCCTCTGCCTTCGGCTCGGGTTATGATCCCAGAGTCCTGGGATTGAGCCCCACATCGGGCTCTCTGCTCAGCAGGGAGCCTGCTTCCTCCTCCCTCTCTCTCTCTCTCTCTGCCTACTTGTAATCTCTGTCTGTCAAATAAATAAATTTTAAAAATCTAAAAAAAAAAAAAAAGTAAACCTAGAGAAACAGAAAGCAAACTGGTGATTGCCTAGGTTGGGGATGGGAAGGGGGATTCACTGTAAACAGCATGAGGCATCTTGTTGGAGTGATGAAAACATTCTAAACCAGATGTTGGTTCCTAAACTGCATCATCCTAAGCTGGATGATCGCACAACTCAGTAAGTTTACGAGACACCACTGAGTGGTACATTTAAAATGGGTGAGTTTTACGGCATATAAGTTACACCTATTTTCAAAGAACAAAGTTTCAGTGGATCCGCATGGAGTATAGTATAAAGTACAAATGTCTCAGCCTGGTCTTCAAGTTCTTCCTACCAGGCTCAGCTGTGACTTGCCATCCTGTCCCTCACCCCAGCGTAGGCTCGCCACACGGCCTACTGTCTTCTAAGCATGCCCTCATTGCCTGCCTTCCTGCTTTTGCTCCTGCTCTTTCCCTGGGTAGCTTAACCCACCTCCCAATCCTGGGTCTTCCTCACCCCCCCCTTGCAATTGCTACTATAATCAGTCTTTGTATTTCCAACCCTTATTGCTTTGTCTATTATGTACTTATCCAATGTGCTAGGTGTTAGGATACAGGGCAGCCCCACTGAAACCCTGCTCCCGTTCTCTAAGATGGCTGTGGGCCTCTAACACAGAGCCTGGCACAGGTGCACCCTTGTTGAATGAACGAACAAACCCAATATTGACTTTCCCTCTTGTATCCTGCTGCTCTATCTCTAGCAAACTTTCCCAAGGAAATGCTATGCTTATATAACCTGTCAGTAAAGACCACTATTTCTTCTTAGATATGTTGGGTGAACGCTATCTAGATAGGCCAGTCTAGCTCACATATAGTCCAGCGGGTTGGCCCGAGATAAGTACCAAATTCCTAGTACCATAGGGCTGCTGTCTTACACCCATTGCTAAAATCCATAACCATTCTGATGAGATCCTGACACCCCAGGTCATGAATCAAGACAGAAGGCTGTGAAGGCATTAGTAAGGTTTCACAGGTTATGCCCTTTTTCTAGAACAATGTGATTACTGGAGGCTTGGCTTGGCAGCTCTCAGAGAAGCCCAAATTTCTTCTCTGCAGAAGAATCCCTATTTCTCTGGCAAATGTGCCTAGAGTTATTATGAGGACCTCACTCATGCTAAACAGATGACCCCCATTCTCTAGGAGAGGGATATACCCTTCCTGCCTGATTGAACTTTGGGTTGCAGTAAAGTGGGAATGCCATCTACATATCAGAGCTGAAGTTGACACTCCTTCCCCGGAATTCCACTCTGATACCTGAACATGTGCACTAAAGCCAGACGGCTTGCAATGCCTCTCAGAATAACTAGAAGTGGACGGAGCCTGTGTGTCAGAGGGATGTGATATTTAAGTTTCCAACTTTTTTTTTTAAGATTTATTTTTTGGACAGAGAGAAATCACAAGTAGGCAGAGAGGCAGGCAGAGAGAGAGAGGGAAGCAGGCTCCCCGCTAAGCAGAAAGCCCAATGTGGGGCTCGATCTCAGAACCCTGAGATCGTGACCTGAGCCGAAGGCAGAGACTTAACCCACTGAGCCACCCAGGCACCCCTTAAGTTTCCAATTTTAATGAGATATAACTAACATTATACATAATTATACATAACATTGTGTACATTTAAGATGTACAACGGGATGATTTGATATATGTATATGTATTTGATATATGTATATGTATATGTATATGTTGCAATAGAGTCAGTTAACATTTCTGTCACCTCACCTACTTATGTCTGTGTGTGCATGTAGTGAGAATATTTAAGATCAACTCTCTTTTCAAGCATATAATATACAGTATATAATATACAGTCACCATGCTATACATTGACTCTCCCAAGTTTATTCACCTTACAGCTGGGAGTTTGCATTCTTTGATCAATATCTCATTTCATCCATCCCCCAACCACTAGCAACCACCACTCTACTTTCTGTTTCTATGAGTTTGGCTGTTTTAGATTCCACATATAAGTGAGATCTACAGTATTTGAATTTCTCTGTCTGACTTATTTTACCCAGCATAATGCACAAGGATATAATTTTAAATACAAGTTCAACTCCCTCTTAGGCCATTTGACCCTGGGCTAATTAATTAACTTCTCTAAACTTCTGTTTCCTTTGTATAGGATGGAGAGGAAAAAGTTCCTTTCTCATGAGTTGGGTGGGTCAGCCAAGACGATGTATGCAAGGCCTTTGGCACAGTGCCTGGCACATCATAAGGGCTCAATACATATTATTAGCAGTATTGATAGCAGTAGCAGCAGCAGGGAGCATTTGTTCTGTGCTAGAGACCATGCTAGATGATGGCAATATAGTTCATTCATTCAACAAACATACATATAAGGCCTCTACTACTAAATGCTAACAGCTTTACTATTTTTTTTAAATATTTTATTTATTTATTTGACAGACAGAGATCACAAGTAGGCAGAGAGGCAGGCAGAGGGAGAGGAGGAAGTAGGCTCCCCGGTAAGCAGAGAGCCCGACACAGGATTCAATCCCAGGACCCTGGGATCATGACCTGAGCCAAAGGCAGAGGCTTTAACCCACTGAGCCACCCAGGCACCCCTACTATTATTATTTTTGATCTAGAATAAAACCAACAAAGGCTCCTGTCCATGGGGCGCTTACATTCTGGTGAAGTGACAGACAGTCAAGAGCGAAAAAGGCAGTCTCTATCCTGAAAACTACAAATGAGCAAGCAAAACATTGGGGGTAAATTGGTGGGTGTAAGCACTTGGGACCACTAAGCAGAGTCATGTAACTTAGCTTGGGAGGGTCAGCGACGGCATGTGGGAGGTGAAGTAGATCAGAGGGTCCTTTCTCCTTCTGAGGTAGTTGTAATAATGGCCCCCAAAGATGTCCACATCCGAATTCCTGGGACCTGTGAGTATGTGATGTTATATGGCAAGGCCCAATGAAGTTTACAGATGGAATTCAGGTTGTTTATCAGCTAATCTTGAGATGGTGGAATTACCCAGGTAAAAGAAGAAGGCAGGAGGGTCAGAGCCACAGTGATGAGATGTGAGAAGGAGGGTGAATTTGGGGAATTTCCTTCTTTCTGGGTTCTCGGTATCCTCAAAGCTGCCCCCGTCTGGACCAAGAAGTTTCCAATATTTCACAATTCTCCATTTCCCTACGGGGTACCAACTCATTCCTTACTTATTCCCCACAGAGCCTGGGGAGACGGCTGCAATAATTCCCATTTCAGAGGAGGGATTTGCCCAGAGTCACATAACTAAGTAGTCGGGGAGGGCCTGGACTCCACACCCCCTGGCAGTGAGCCCAACATTCTACTTAGCCAGTTCCAGGGGTTACAGATATGTAGCAGAAGTAAGTTCCCACCAGGGAAATGTGAGCAAAGAAAGGAGCACATGAAAACTTACAAAGGAGCGGGAGGAGGTAGAAGGATATTCACATCAAGTAAGGAGGTGGGGAGCGGTCATCCTTCCTCCTTCTGTCACTCCTCCCTAGACCCCAGACAAAGGAGAGAGGGAGTGGAGAGTGGGAGAAGAGAGAGAGAGAGAAGGGGAAGATTGTGGTTTCCCAACCCACACTTCCCGTTATCTAAGTTTTAAATTTTCTAATGCAGCAGTAACTCTGAGTTTCTGCAGAGCAATCTCATCATTTAACCCTGCTAAATAAATATTAGTGGGCTGGGCCTATAAATGAATCACACGTCCAGCTCCATTCACATCAGCAACCACTCTTGGAGATTTGGATTTTTTTTTTTAAAGATTTTTTTTTTTTAAATTTATCCATTTGACAGATAGAGATCACAAGAAGGCAGAGAGGCAGGCAGGCAGGGGTGGTGGTGATGGGGAAGCAGGCTCTCCACTGAGCAGAGAGTCCGACGTGGGGCTCGATCCCAAGACCCTGGGATCATGACCTGAGCCAAAGGCAGAGGCTTTAACCCACTAAGCCACCCAGGCACCCCACGGAGATTTGGATGTTAAGTGTTATAAGTGAGCAGGGTGAAGAACACCTGGCCGGGTGTGGAGAATAAGGGAAGGCAATCCTCAGGAAAGACCAAGCCCCTTCCAGTTCTCCTTGCTGGAATGTTCTTCTTGAGGCTTGTCACCTGGGGACCTTCCCCTGATCATCTCAACCTAACAGGGCTCCCTGGTTATGCTTGGTTTTATCTTCTGTTTATTTTAGTCAGAGTATTTCACTTGTCAGTCTGTAATTATCTTGCTTATTTCTTTTCTTGTTTATTTATTTATTAGCTATCTCCCCCAGTAGAAGGCAAACTCAGTGAAGGCCAAGACTAACTTATCTTACTGTTCACCATGTGATCCCTGGACAATGTGTTAGATAAATTGAAGAATGAAGGAAGAAGATAATGCATGAACTAAGATCTGAGATCTGAAAGAGCAGATGGTGACCCCAGAAAAATGGTGGAGTGTTTGGGATGTTTTTGAGAGGAAAGAGCCTCTTATTTCCTTTTCATCCCAATCACATGGAGATCTGCTAAGGTCTGTTCTTGGATTTCTCCTCCCTACCTGTGCTTACCCCCAGATGATCTCACCCACAAATCCCAATGATTCTCACATTTAGGTCTCTTGCTCCTACTTCTCTGAACTCCAGGACTGTATTTCCAACTGCCCACTTCCCATCTAGGGAAATCCACTAGGATTTCTACTAGGCATTCCTGCCAAATAGCACCCACCCCCTCCAGTCTCTGAAGCCAGAGCAGAGCCTTACAGATGCAGACTGTGTCCACAAATGCCACTAAATGATGGTGGGTTAACTGGATGAGGAAAAGCCAGTCCTTTCCCATAGCGCTCCCTTTCATCTTGCCCTGCTTAATATTTCTCCAAAGCATTTACTAACATCTGATATACTGTGTATTTGTCTATTTATTGTCTTCTCTCCCTGTAAGAATAGAAATTCCTCATGGTTAGAGAATTGATCTCTTTTATTTCCTGATGTGTCTCTAACAACCAGAGCAGCGTCTGGATATAGTAGGTTTCCCATAAATACTTGCTGAGTGAGTGAATGACGGAATGATTCAAAGCTCTTACATAACCCCATCTGATCTTTATCTGAGTCTTTCTTGGGGGACCATTATATCCCATTTACATATATGAGAACCCTTAAAGTTTAAATGATTTTCCCAGATCATATAACTTATGTTTGGCAAATCTGGAGATTAAATTAGCTTTCTGTCTCCAAAACTCTTCACAGTGCCAGAACTATCACATAGGCCTGGTTACATTATGAAACAGCCTCCAATTTGGCTTCCTGTTCTTAAGGGCCCTTGAAAAGAATTTTCTTTTAAAATGACTTTATATGCTTATGTAAAAAGGAAATATACTTGTTATAAAAATGTAGACAACATAGAAAAGAATAAGGATAAAAATAAGATGCTAGGAATCAACTAGGAATAACCACTGTTGGTAACCACTATTGGGATGACTCAAAATCTGCTCCTTCCCTCCTCTGCTTCCTCAGACTGGCAAATATTACCACAATTGACCCCATTTCTCAAGCCAAAGCCTAGGACTCATCCATAATCCCTCTTTTTTTTTTTTTTTTTAAGATTCTATTTATTTATTTATTTGACAGAGAGAGAGGGAGAGAGCACACAAGCAGGCAAAGAGGCAGGCAGAGAGAGAAGCAGGCTCCCCACCGAGCAAGAAGCCCGATGCGGGACTCAATCCCAGGATCCAGAGACCAGGACCTGAGCCGAAGGCAGTGGCCCAACCGACTGAGCTACCCAGGTGCCCCCATAATCCCTCTTTTTATCTCACTCCTCATGTCACCAAGTTATATGGATTCTGTTTTGAAATACATCTGGAAACTACTTCTCTCACCTTGACCACCATCATCCTAGGCTAGGTGACCATGTATTTCTTGCCTGAATAATGACAATAGTGTCCTCGAATATTCTTCTTGTTTCTATTTTGGCACACTAGTTTTATTAACTATACCATAGCCAGAGTTTTGAATTACTTTCCAACTCAAAACAGTTCAGTGATTTCCCACTGTTTTACTTAACATAAAAAATTCATACATGCCTAGTCAGCAACAGTAACAATGTCCTTTATAGTCCTTGGATGTACTAAGCTTATTTCTTCCCCAGGGCCTTTATACTTGCTGTTTCCTGTGCCTGGAATTCTCTTCTCCTACATCTTTGTGTGGCTTCTCCCTTTACATCATTTAAGTTCATGCTCAAATACCACCACTTTAGAGAAGCTGGCCCTGATCTTCCTACCTACCTAAACTAGTCCTTGGCTGCCATCCCTTTCCATTCTCTATCCCTTTACTTGACTCTTCTTTGTAATACCTTCATTACCTAAAGGCATATTATGCAATTAGTTGTTCCTTTTTTTGTTTGTTTTTTTTTTGTTGTATCTACTACTAAGATATAAGTTGTGTGAAGTCAGGATTACTGTCTTGTTTCCCTGCTTTCCCTCAATGCTTAGAATGATGCTTAGCACATACTAGGTGGTCCATAAACGTTTGTTAAATGAATTTTCAAATAGAAGGATAGATAATTTTATAAAAAAGGTATTATAGCCTTTATGCTTTTAAAAATAAAAATGACTATCTTGAGTATTTCCTTTTTTAAAGATCTTCTTTATTTATTTGAGAGAGACGCATAAGCTACCTAGAGTGGGAGACGAAACAGTCTTCCCATGGAGCAAGGAGCCCGATGCAGGGTTCATGACCTGAGCTGAAGGCAGATACTACAGCCACCCGGGTGCCCTGAATATTTCTTATACTTAACAAAAACAACAACAAAACAAGTCAAAATAAAGCCAAAGGAATTGCTTACCTTTCAAAAAACGTCCTTCAAAAGATGAAATAATAGTTGCCAAATAATGTCTCTAAAGAAAATGGCTCTAAAAAAAAGAAAAGTATAGAAATCATTAAGGGATGGTGATTGTTAACACTGTTAGGTTTTTCAACCACATACTTCACTTTTAGGTGGTAACAATTTAATCCACGCTGTGATAGATCTTTTTGTTTGTTCATTTATTCACTTAACAAAAATATATTGACCACTTCATGTCAAAGTCTAGTGTGGGGCTAGAGAGTAAGACAGGCAAGATCCCACTCTCATGGTCTGTGGGGGAGGTGGTACAGCAGACATAAAATAAACAGTGAATACTTAATGACTGAGACATTTTCAGGTTTTATTTATGAAGAAAATAAAACAGTATGTGGTGATAGAGACTAGCCCAAGGCAGGCTAGGGTGTGTTGGGGTGGCTGATTTGGATTGGGGGTCAGAGATGGCCTGTCTTGTGCAAGTGACAAATTTATTTGAGCTTTGTATCATTAAAGGAGTCAGGGGAATCTCCGGGAACAGAGAGCAAGCAATCCAGGCAGACGCAGTACCTGTTGACGGTTTTGGACACTGGAGAAAAAGATAGTGCAGGAGCTTAGAGACCAAAGAGGCAACACACATCTGAGAGGAGAGTAGGGAGGTGGCACACAACTTGTTCATATGGAAAGCGGTTCAGATTTTATTCCAAGAGTATTAGACAGAAGGATAGCATGAAGTGAGCTCTCCTTTCTTCTAAAAGCTCCTTTGCAGTCCAGTGGCTCCAGATTATGTTAGTCACATTACTTGATGCTATAAGATTTATATTCAGTTCTGTGTTCAATTGTCACAAGCGTTGAGCTGTCTTTTAGATGTAAAATGGTACAAATGTTTATTATCATTGTTTAAAAACTGTGGCTTCTCTTCCTCCCTTCCTCCTCCCTTGGTTTTCTTTCAGGAAAAAAAAATTAATTTTATTGTTTCCCATCATTACATATTTAAGAGCAAATTTGTAGAGATGAAAAAAGACATCAACAGAAATGTAATTTAAACATGAAAAAAGTTCTTTTTTCCATGGTATTAGGTTGATAACTAAAGTGCATTTGTCTGGTTTTTACAGTAACTTTTGTTTACTAGTCAAGACTGCCATAAAATCAAGGTTTTCAGTGTTTTGTCTATTCTACCATTCTTGACATTAGAGGGCTCAAAAAAGCCATGCACTCTTGGAACTTCGAGGCTGTGCTGAGCTCTTCGTGATGGCTTTATTTTTCTCTCTTATTTTACTTCCTAAGTTCTTCCTTCAGTCACCTCCCTAATATTCTGCCTTCCTGAATGGCTTTTCTTTATATTCTGATTTTCCAGGAGTGTCTCTGCCCCTCAACTCCCTATACCCATTAAGATTAGATAGAAAATGTCGACAGATTGTAGCTTTACTTCTTTCTCAAGTGAGTGGAGTTTGGAAGCAAGCCGTTGAAGACCACTGTGATCATCAAATGGCCTAGGCCCCTTTTCATTTGTTGCTCTAGCAATCTTACTTCACAGAAATCTTATGTGTGGACAGATGTCCCAGCGCCACCAGGATGTTTACATTCCAGCCACCAGGAAGGAACCCACCTTCTTCCTTGAAAAGCAAACTTCCCACCCTCACACACTGTTGGTGGAAACAGATAAATTGAATGTGGTGTACACATATGCAGCAATAAAAATAATTAAGTACTAATACATGCTATAACATGGATGAACCTTGGAAACACTATGCTGAATGAAAACCTACATCTTACATGATTCCATTTGTATGTGGTGTATGGATATCTCAATAAAGCTGCTGAAAAAAAATAAAAACAAAGGCAAACTTCCCAGTTTTACACATGGCTTCCACTTCCACCTCATAGGCTAGAAGGTAGTCACATGGTCGTATCTATACGCGAGGGAAGCTGGTAAATGTAGTGTTTACCCCAGACAGCCATGAGCCCAGCTAAAATCAGAGGTTCTATTCCAATAAAAAGAGAGGATAGAGACTGCAGAACACTGATCATCTCTGACCCACCTTAGTCAGACCTTAGACCCTGTCAGTCTACTCACAGAGAGTCACTGGATGCACTTTCCAGGAACATGACACTTAATTTTAGGTGAATTGGTCTCTTTTCCAGAGTCTATGCAAGAATGTGTTGGCTTTGTGTGCTCACATATTTTAGATGAAAATTAATTTCATTTGGCAGTCATTCTTTACAGTTTTGTTTTATAACATTTTCCTTATTTATTGAAAGGGAAAGGTGTTTTTACCTTTTTTCTCTTTTATTTTGCTTTCAGCTTGTTTCAAAAGTTGGAAGTGAATTCAAAATGCCCCTTTCCTACATTTTTAACTCCAGTTTTTCAGAATAAGTACTCTTGAATACCTTTTTTCCTAAATGCAGCCCTTCTGGGATTTTGTAGAAGCTCAAGTCCTCCTGGTGTTTCCCCTACTTTTTGAATCCAGCCCAGTCCCCAGTGTTGGACTTTCAGTGCTCTCTAGATAGCAGCTGTTCTCCAGATACCCTCCCCTCCCACACCACATACATACTATCTGCTCATTGGGTCTCACTTTTCAATAAAAGTTCTGTATAAACTGTAGAGTGCTATGTATATATTAGCTGTATTTACTAATTTCTTGCTGCCTTGATTAGAATGCTTTCTTCCTTTTGCCTGTTCCTCAGGGACCTCAAATGCAACCCCTTTGAATCCAAACATAGCTTCTCTTCTCCCTTAACCGCTCTTCTTGGGAAATGGCACCACCTGTTGCCCAAGTCAAAAACATGGGAGCTGTTCTGAATGCTCCCTTCTCACCCACTTCCCAAATGTACTCACTCACTAAGGCCTCTCCATTCTCTTTCTTGATGGTCCTCACCACTGCCCTTGCTCTTCACCTCCACTGCCACTGTCTCAGCTCTGTTCTCATTCATCCTGGACTGCATCTGCTTTCCTGCCTGGGATTCAAATCCCTCCGGCTGCACATGTCACACAGCAGCCAGCGTCATTTTTCTTCAGTGCAAACCACACCAAATTTCCTGCTCCCGTCACTGTTCAGATCCTTTACTGGTTCTCTACTCTGCTCAGTTAAGTTTAAACCTCTTTGCCTGGCAACAAGGCCCTCCAAAGCCTGGTGTTTACTGCCTGTGCCACAGCAGATCATCACCTCTCTTCCCCAAATGACCTCTCCTTCCTGCTAGTCGTACCAAGCAACCCACAATCTTTCAAAAGCTTCCACGGTATTGCCCCCAATCTTTAAAAATTATGTTAAAATACACCAACAGAAAAGAGGTTGAGATCTCCTCTCTCTTCATCTGGAAGCTGACTCCTATTTGTGTTTCAAAACTAAGTTTAGGCATCATTTTCTCTAAACCTCTCCTTTCCTTTACCCCGTCCTGATTTCAGTGTCCTTCCCTCGTGTTTCCATAAACCCTGTGCATACTTCTCTACAAACATAGCATGATGCTGTAATTGTTGGCTTATTTGTTTGTCCTCCCTTAAGTCCAGGGATAATATCTCGTTTCTGGATTCCCAGTCCCACACCTATACTTGAATTGTATAACAGAATTAAACAAATGTTGAAAAGCAGTAACTAATAATGAACTCTCTCCTCTGCATTTACATTTTGTTGACTTTAGAACAGGGCAGGAAATGACTAAGTGGAATTCCAGAAACCCAGGCTCTTCCACATGCCCCCACTAACCCTACTTCCAATAGGGCAATCATTGATTCAGTGACATGTTGACTCAGACTGCTCTCCAGCTAGTGGAAAGCAGGCATAGCATGGACTCTGAATCCGTTTTGTGTACCAGTATTGCCCAATTTGTCAATAGCCTGTTCCTGTGTAATCCTCCTTGTTGGAGTAAAGTGGTTCTTTCTGAGTTTGAAAAAAACTAATGTAATGTGTGTTTACTGATACATCATATCAGGTATAAGGGTATCATGCAGGTTAACTGAAAAAGAGGAGGCTGACTCTAAGTGACCTGGTTATCTGGGATGAAGGGACTAACATATGTTAGACTTTGAGCAGCCTGCCAACTGGACCAGTAACAGACCACGGGTCCAAATGTAGTAGGGGGCAACTGTATTTTATTGATTTTAAGGTGCTCTTAGTTCATATTTTAGTGTCTCTGAAACTGAAATGTATTTAAATTCAGAGAAATACAATATTATAATAGGTATAAGAGAAATCCAGCATCACTATTATACCAGAGAAATATAATGAACAAATATTAATTGATTGAATAGTGCCTAAGCCTGGAATTTCATACATTAATCCAGGAAACAGAGTGGGAAAAAGCAATGAATGGCTCACAAAGAATATCTAAAAACTTAAATTTGCATTGGCTGTGGGAGTATTTTCAGAGACTTGAGTGTAAAAAACCATCACTTATTAGTTCTAATTATCAGAGAAAATATACACATTTCACTCATCCTCGACCTCCTAAACTTGGAAAGTAAGAGTTATTAATTTTACTTTTCAGATAAAGATTGAGAAAGTCTGGTCCTGCCCTAAGTCACATAGCTAGCATATGTCCCAAATGATCAGATTAAAATCTGTTAGCTTTGTTCTATTCTATGTTCCCTCCTGAAGCAAGCACTAACCCTAAAGATAAAAATAATTGTTATCTAAGGCGGGAGGAAAATTTTTTCAGTTTGAGCAACTGGATCATCCCTGAAGATCAAAACTATCCCTCCATATTTGAAACTAACAGACAGATAGGTAAGAGAGGCTTGAGCAAGCTTCTTGAGTTTGGCTTTTAAGAGCCCTGAGAATGGAAATTCATAAGAGTTATTTCATCCTAAACATCCTAAACAACCACGAATATGAAGTTGAGTCCAGTCTAGTCCATGAAAAAATCAGAACTAGAACTGACTACCTGAATATAATGTTGGTACCCTTATGTAAAGGCCTGGAGACTTAAACTTTGACATCACTGAGACCAAAGGTATTTTGCCCTAAATCTTTCTCTTGTGATTGCAAATTTGTAGAATTACCTACTGTTTACCTGATACCAGGACCTATGCCTGGTATCAAATCCTCCTCTTATATCAACCTCAGTCCAGCCAAAGTTCACCAACCCCTCTTGGAAACTCTAGATTGGACTGTTGACTCCCCCAAAGTGGCCCAATTCCTTCCAGTTCTGGGTGTGCCTAGGACTGGGGCTTTTCCTTTCTCCTTACTGGCCTGTTCCAATTCCATACTTCTGATATTCCAGCATGCCTTTTGGAACCTGAGTCTTGACACTGCATGACCTTAGGCGGGGTTTAGAAGATTACCTATAAGCCAAGAAGTACTTACTAGTCGTCATGCTTCTATTTTATCAGGACAACCTGTGCAAATTATTTTGCATTGTATATGTATATTTTTTTATAAAAGAAATTTTATTAAGATATAATTCACATACTATAAAATTCACCCATTTAAGGGTACAGTTCAGTGGTTTTTAGAAAATGAGTTGTACAGTCATCACTACAATCGGATTTTAGAATATTTTCATCAGCCCCCTTCCTACCACCCAGAGAAAACAATGTGCTCATTTGCCATCACTTTCTAGCCCTAAACAATCATGAATCCACTTTCTGTCTCTATAGATGTGCCTGTTATGGACATTTCATATAAATGGAATCATACAAAATGTGATCTTTTGTCTGGCTTCTTTCATTTAGAATAATGTTTTTGAGGTTCATCCATATTGTAGCATATATCTGTACTTCATTCCCTTTTAATGGTCAGATAATATTCCATTGTATGGCTCTTCCACATTTTGTTTATCCATTTACCAGTAGATAAACATTTGGGTTGCTTCCACTTTTTGTTTACTATGAATAATGCTATTATGAATACTCTTGTACAAGTTCTTGTGTGGACATGTTTTATTTGTCCTGGGTATACACCTTGGAGTGAAATTGTTGTTCATATGGTAATTCTACGCTTAGCACTTTTGAGGAACTGCCAAACTGTTTTCCAAACTGGCTGCCCCATTTTACATTCCTAGCAGAAATTTATGAAGATTCTAACTTCTCCCTATTTTTGTAAGTACTTGTTCTTACCTGTCCTTATTTTAGTCTTCCAAGTGGGTGTGAAGTGATATCTCATTGTGGCTTTCATTTGCATTTCTCTGGTAACTAACGATCTTGAGAAACCTTTTGTTTGTTTATTGGCCATTTGTATATCTTCTTTGGAGAAATGTCTATTCAAGCCCTTTGCCTATTTTTAAATTGGGTTATCTTTTTATTACCAAGTTACCAGAGTTCTTTATAAATTCTGGGTACAAGTCCCATACTGTATATGACTTGCAAATATCTTTTCCCATTCTGTGGGTTGTCTCTTTTTTAATGTTGTACTTTGAAGCACAAAAGTTTAAAATTTTGATAAAGTCCAACTTATCCATTTTTTTGGTTGTTGTTACTTGTGCTCTTGGTGTCATTTCAAGAACCTACTACATAACTCAAGGTCATGAAGATTTACTACTATGTTTTCTTCTAAGAGTTTTATAGTTTTAACTCTCACAGTTAGGTCTATGAGCCACTTGGGAGTTGATTTTTGTGTACGGTTTAAGGAAGAGGTCCAACTTCATTCTTTTGCATGTGAATATCCAATTGTCCCAGCTCCATTTGTGGAAAAGACTATTCTTTCCCTATTGCCTTGATACCCTTGTTGAAAATCAATTGACCATAAGTGTGAAGTTTTATTTCTGGATCTTCAATCTATATGTCTATTTATTTATTTATTTATTTATTTTTTAAAATATTTTATTTATTTATTTGACAGAGAGAAATCACAAGTAGATGGAGAGGCAGGCAGAGAGAGAGAGAGGGAAGCAGGCTCTCCGCTGAGCAGAGAGCCCGATGCGGGACTCGATCCCAGGACTCCGAGATCATGACCTGAGCCGAAGGCAGCGGCTCAACCCACTGAGCCACCCAGGCGCCCCTATATGTCTATTTATACACCAGTGTCACACATTGTTAATTACTATAGTTTTGTAGTTTGTTTTTTTTTTCCTCAACTATAATTTTTTTAATAAAGAAAATTATAAAACATGGAAAAATCAGTTCAGAAAGTCCATTTACTTCTTTAGTAGATCATTGTTTGACAAAGTAACATCAATTTTTAAATACTATTTCATAAAGCACGTTGGAGAAGAGAAATTTTTCATTATAATTAGAAAAGTCACAAAAAAATTTGCCAAAAAGAAAAAAGTCATTTTGAAAATAAACACAGTCCATGCCAAACTAGTATAAAATGAATCCAGGAGCCTTCAAAAGGAAAAAACTTTCTCTCCAGTATTTTCTCTCCTTTTCATGGCTTCTGAAATGGGGAGACTCTCAAATTCAAAGGTTGCTGAGCTGTTCTGATTTGGCTCTTTTGGCATCTGTTTTTTCACCACTCTTGTCCTTCTTCCTTAACATCTACTCCCCCCCCCCCCAGTATCCTTCTTGTCTTCTTTGGTTCTAGTTTTCTTTGCTCTTTCCTTATGATAGTCACATTTCTATGACCTCCTTTCCCTCATCCTCAGAATCTGAGAATCCCTCATCACAAGCTCTCTCTTTATCTGATATTCAAATAGAAATTTTCTTTTCTGATTCTTGTCCATCTTTATCTCCACTGTCTTCATGAATAGCATCTTCCGGAATAGCTTTCATCTGGATGCCAGGTGCATGACATAGCATGTGTAAATTTTCAAATAAATGCTGTTTTATCTTTTCCGTATATTCCATAGTGTTCTGGCTTGTCCTGTTTGAAGGACTAATATACAGTTTGCAGTCTGGCCCAAAATACTCAAAGTAATCATTATATGGCAATTCACTGGGAACCTCACAATTGAAGGCAACTGTAGTCTTATATGTCCAATATCGAGCAACATTACAGATTGTCTATCCACCTCCCCCAAGCATCAGTATTGGCATATTGAAAGTTTTTACCACTTCTACACATTTGGCATGACCTTTGACGGTCAGACTGAAGCAACCAAGTCTATTACCAAATAATGAGTCTGCACCACACTGTGACACCACAGCACTAGGTTGATATACCTCCATCACTTTCAGGATAATAGGCTTACAAAACTTCCCTGACTCATCATCCATACCATCTCTCATTGGAAAGTTGACAGCAGAATACAGACTATTCTGTATCAATATCCCTCATGTCTCCTCTTCCAGCTAAGTATTCCCTATATTTTGGAATAACAGTCATTACACGATCTGTTGCATAAAAATCTTCTTGAGCACCATCACTGTGATGAATATCAGTAATAATACATAAGACTCTCTGATGATACTTCAGTAACTCAAGGATGGCAAGTACAATATCATTAACACAACAGAATCCTAACTTTTCTGATTTCTTAGTATGATGGAATCCTCCAGCCCAGGTAACAGCCATGTTGGTTTGTTGTTGGTTTAACTTCACAGCCCCAAGCACCAACTGAGGGCTGACAAAACTTAGTCCATTGAACTCTGGACAATTATCTCCAACACTAAATTTCTGCATCTGCTTACTATATAGTCAGACATGTTATCTGGTCTTATTGAATATAAACATTTGATGTATTCATCACTGTGGTATTTTGCCATTTTTTCACCAGTGGTTTTATGGGGACTGTGTATTTCCATTTTTTTATATAAGCCATAACTTAGCAGCAAGTTACAGAGCCATGAGGATTCTGAGGTTTCATGGGCTGATCCTGTCCATAATAATAATTTCGAGTATCACCATCATAGTAGTTGACTTTCTTCTTGCCACCTCCCTAACACTAGGCCATGGATTCCCGGACCACATCCAGCTCCCAGTTCTGGCTCTTCCTGCTCCTGCTGCTGGGTCTCAACCCAACTTGCAGGTGGCAGTGCCACAGAAAAGGGCTGGCTGGTGGTTGGAGAGAAAAGAGTGATGGAAGGATCGTGAGCACCTAGTATATACAGTAAAATATTGATAGTGATTATCTCTGTAGGGTGTTTATTTATTTTGCTTTTTTCATTTTCTACTTTTTATGTTAAACACCTATTATCATTATAATTAGAAGCAAAACATATCAACCATTATTTTTGAAAATACAAATCAAATCAAATCAAATGATTAGATAACAAGGAAAAAAAATGTGTACTGACCAATCCTAAATTATTTTTATGAACTTATGGAAAACAGTAACTGGGAGCCAACCAGCTCCTGCACAGAGGCAAGGGTATATGGGGCTCTAAATTTCAGAGGGGAAGAAAGATTAAATGGCCAAGGTCTTTTTGATGGTCCCTGGCTCTAGGAATCAGAAAATTAATAATGATTAATAGTTTACAAAAAAGAAAAGAACTTGTACATTTTGTTTTAGAAGTCTGTATTACGAAGGGGAGATCAACAAAAGTTGGCAAAAGCAAATTCCTTTGTCATCTGGTAATACATGATACCTGATTTGGATTGCCCTTCTTTGGTTTCTTTAAAAAC
This sequence comes from Mustela erminea, assembly GCF_009829155.1. Classification (NCBI taxonomy): domain Eukaryota; kingdom Metazoa; phylum Chordata; class Mammalia; order Carnivora; family Mustelidae; genus Mustela; species Mustela erminea. The sequence continues at coordinate 64,008,937 of NC_045627.1, forward strand.
CTGCATTGTACTCAATTACCAAACAACAAAATAGTTCCTGGAGGACCTATCTGATCTTAACGGTGTACATACTTAAATGGTTTCATCCAGATTTGGAGAGTTATAACAATTTGATTTGATTTCCTATCACCAGTAGATTACTGAGTTATACCATAAATTCAGCGAAGCTAAAAACTGTCCAGAATGTGCATGTGTATGATTTGTGTGGATTTATTTGTATTTGCCATGGAAAAAAGGCACAAAGTATTCTATTTACCTGAAGCTGCTATTTTTATCCAAAAAGTGTCCTGGATCAAACTTCTCTGGATTGGGAAACTCCTTGCCATTGAAAAAAACTAAAGACAGTAATGCAATACAGTAGTGCCCTGGAACCAAGAAATGGAGAGTGGAATGTTACTCTATCACACTTATCCTTGGTTTATAAAGAAAAAAAAAAAAAAACAAAAAAAAAAACCCACCACCACCACCTAACACTCTTAATTATAGTGGATTGAATAGGACTGAGCACTCTTAAACTAGCCTCCTGAGTGGTTTTCTAGAGTTATGGCTGTTTTACACACACTCTCATATATTACCTTTTACTGAATAATAAGATGGTTGTCAGTGGGAAGAACAATATTATGGTCAATGTGTAACAATCAATTCTTGAAAAGCTAGGGTTTGTAACCCATTTTGTCTAGACAACAAACTTTACTGGAATTGCTGCCTCAAATTAGGAGCTTACATGTCACAATATTTTTCTTTCTGAATCCAGATATGAATGGAAGAAAATGAGATATGAAATTACTGACTCAAACCCCACTTCCCTCACTTGTAAAATGGGGTGGGGCAACCAAAACAACAGGCTTTCTTCTTTTTTCACAAAAAGTTTTGAGGATTAAATGACAAAATAGTAACAGTAACCACAATTTAAATTGGGCCCTTCACATTTACCTGACACTGCACTTAGTTTTTTAGAGATCTCATTTAATCTTCACTTCAACCATGTCTAGTAGGCTCTCTTTGTTCATATGGTATAAACAAGGAAACTGACATTTAGAAAGAAGAAATAATTTGAGGTTAGACTTTTAGCAAGTGGCATGGTTAGAACTTGAACCAGGTTCTGATTATAAAAGCATTCCTACTACTTAAGCAAAAGCTTCATTTTTCCATATTTACTTTATTTTGCATTTCCCCTAAACATTATTTTACAATGATTAGAGTAGGTAATACATGCACATGGTATAAAATATAAGAAAATGTACAAAAGTGTGAAAAGTGAAAATGAATCCACTTCTTCTCCTATATTCTTTTGGTTTCCTTCTTTATGTAATCACTGTTACACACTTATGATATATCCTTTGGGAGATAGATTACAGATTTAAAAAAAAGACACATATATAAATCCCCCACTATTTTCACTCAAATAGCAGCATCCTAAGGTATTCTGTCACTTGCTTAGTATTCTACTTTATTGAAATAAGGCAATTTTTTAAAAAGATTTTATTTATTTATTTGACACACACATACACACAGATATCACAAGTAGGCAGAAAGGCAGGCAGAGAGAGAGAAGGGGATGCAGGCTCCCTGCTGAGCAGAGAGCCCAATGTGGGGCTCGATCCCAGGACCGTGGGATCATGACCCGAACCGAAGGCAGAGGCTTTAATCCACTGAGCCACCCAGGCACCCAAAATAAGGGAATTTTAAAAACTCTTTTAAAGTAAACACTCAAGAGATCTTCCCATCTTTAAATATCACAAATATTGCTATGATGAATACTCTTATTTTGGGGGAGATTCATGAAGGATAAATTCTCAGTAATGAAATGCTTTTTAAATTTTGTTTTGAATTTTGATGAATACTGCCACATTGCCTTCCACAGAGGTTATTTTACAGTTTATAGATTAACATTCTCTGAATATACACTTGAGCCACCAAGAATAAATTTTAATGTAAGATGTGAGCTAGGGATATATATTATTTCCAACTCCCCCGAATTTTCTGAACTCTATTGAATAATCCATATTTTCCCTCTAGGTTACAAGGAAAAAGGCTCCTTTATCATGTACTAAGCTTCCATACGGAATTATTTTTTATACTTTAATTGACCTACTAAAGCTATAGTACTCAGGTTCAATAACTGTGATTTTAAGATCTTATTTGAGAGACAAAGTGAGCAGGGGGAGGAGCAGAGGGAGAGGGACAAGCAGATGGATGTGGGGCTCGGTCCCACGACTCTGAGATCACGACTTGAGCAGAAATCAGGAGTCGGACACTTAACCAACTGAGCCACCCAGGTGCCCCAGTAACTGTGACTTTATATTTTAACATTAGGTAGGGTTATTGTGACTATTCTTCTCAAACTTTCCCTATCAAGTTTGGGATGTTAGTTTAGTTACAAAAACTACCTGGTTGATATTTTTACTGAAATTTCATAAACATGTAGATTGATTTTGGGATAACTGCTCTCTCTTCCTTCCCACAGAATAAGTCAATTTATTAAAAATCTTACATCCTCTCTTTAACAGTTTAAAGTTTTTTCTATAGATCTTGAAATTTCTTGCTTATTCCCAAGTATTTTATCCTGGCTTTTAATTAATAAAAACTGGACTTCATTATATTTTTTAAGTTTTATTTTATATAGGGTAGCAATTGTTTGTCTTAAAATAATAAATTTGTGGGGCACCTGGGTGGCTCAGTTGTTTAAGTGTCTGACTCTTGATTTTGGCTCAGGTCATGATCTCACGGTCATGAGATCGAGCCCCGTGTTGGTTGGGCTCCTTGCTCAGCTTGGAGTCTACTTGAGATTCTCTCCTTCTCCTTTGGCCCCTTGCACTTATCCTGTCTCTAAAATAAATAAATAAAATATTTAATAAATTTGTACTTAACTACTGAATTCTATTTTTGCAATCATTTTTAGAAAATTTTCTTGTACTTTACAAGTACAATTGTATCGTCTACAAATATGCCTCCTTTGGGGTGCCTGGGTGGCTCAGTGGGTTAAATGCCTTCGGCTCAGGTCATGATCCCAGGGTCCTGGGATCGAGCCCCGCATCGGGCTCTCTGCTCAGCAGGGAGCCTGCTTCCCCCTCTCTCTCTGCCTGCCTCTCTGCCTACTTATGATCTCTGTCAAATAAATAAATAAAATCTTTTAAAAAAATGCCTCTTTTAAAATTTTATTTCATTCCCTTTTTCTAATTCTATGAATGGTAGATAGACTTGTTTTATTCCTGATACAATGGTGATCCTTTTAGTCTTTCATCAATTAGCCTGATTTGAGAAATGTTTTCTCTGGCTAGGGAGGTATTCATCCATTCCCATTTTATTAAGGGTTTAAAAAGTTAAAAAATGGATGTTAATTATCAAAGCCATTTTCTATACAAACAAGACATCATGTGATTGCTCCTAAATTCTACCAACATGATGCTTTTTTATTTGTATTTTTTAGAGAGAGAGGGAGAGAGAGAGCTCGAGCATGTGTGAGCAAGGGCAGGGAGTGGCAGCGGGAGAGGGAGAACAAGAATCTTAAGCAGGCTCCATGCCCAGCGCAGAGCCCAACAGTGGGCTCTATTTCACAACCCTGAGATCATGACCGGAACCGAAATGAAGACTCAAACACTTAACTGACTGAGCCACCCAGGCACCCCTACATGGTTAATTTTACTAGATTTCCTAGTGTTAGACTATTCCTGTGTTACTGATTATCTTCATTTGGTGGTAATGTAGTATTTTCAATGTGATGCTAGACTGTTAGTAGACATTTGCACTGATATTTTTAAGATTGGTAGCTATTTCTCTTTTGTAGTATTTTGGTCAGGCTTGGCACCTTTTCCTCCCCTTCTATTCTTTAGAACTGTTTAAATGTAAAACCCAACCGCTTAATCACTACAAAAAACTGACTACATCTTCAGTGCACATGCTGATGTTTTGGTAAGTGCAAAGTGCTCTATGAATATTAACTGTTAGAAGCTCCAATATCCCAAATGTTGTGCTATGTGATGTCCTTGAGGAGAATTTGGGTTAAAGAAGGTTGACGCTTGGACTGATTACCTTAGAGCTACAATCACATTTTCTATCTCTTCTTCCTTTTTAAAATCCATCATGATAAAGATATCATGAGATCCTCATTACTGGAAATCACTGCCCCCTTTATACAACCTCTATGAGAGTGGGACAGGGCCTTGGACGGGGTCTAGATCAGCCTCCCCCAGTTTAGGAAGACAAAAATGCACCACAACAATCACCATGCAGAAATCATTATGCAAACTGCATAAAAATATGTTGCTGAACCCAGTGAAGAGCCCCGTGAAGATGTAAACAAGTTCAGAGATGTTAGGTAACTTCCCATGGTTACAAATTAAGTCCTCACACAGATACTCTACCCTAATTTCTAGGTCTTTCTTTTTTCCCCCACTATTCACTTTCCTGCATTTCACATTCATCCTTTTTTTCTTTTGTGCAACAAAACTGACACTGACCAACTTATATGGGCCAGGCATGAGCAACAGATACCAGCCCAAGAAAGAGCAGAATCACAGTCCCTGCCCCTAGAGAGCTGAACATTTGTGAAGACATCAAACAGGTAAAGTGACGTGTGTGAAATGTTCTAAGGCAGAAATGTGAAGTGCTGACCTGAGCCAACAGGTTAGCGTGACCTGTCTGAAGAAATGAAGACTTATCAGGAGTTAGCAAAGGAAAGTCGGAGTTACAAGGGGAAAAAATTAGCCAGGTTGATAGAACACTTTATTTAAAGGGACACAGAGAAGGTACATTCAAGGACTCAGGCTAGAGAGGTCTGTGGGGGCCAGATCACAAACAGCCTTCTATTGCACACATTTGGGACTTATCACCAAGCAACCAGAGATCACAACTTCTAATTCACAAAATTCCTCTTCCATAGTAACAGGCAGAAATCACTTAGTTCTAAATCACTTCATTTTAATACCCACCCAGACCTACTGGATAATTGGTTTGAATGAGTTAAATTTCCCTGGTCTGCAGCAGCAAACATAGAATACTATGGGGTTGGAGTCCACAGGAACCCAAGTAAAGGGCTCCTGTCGTTGAAACTCCCAAATACTAAGCCCCGCTGCCCAGTATCACTGTGGAATTATTTCCCAGAAAGGAAAGGTTGAGAGGTGGGTAGACGAGGTCCAGCCCTGGCTCTTGGACTAACACTAAATTGGTGAGAGTAGTTACATCATACCACTGCCAGTTATAATTTGTACTGTTTGTCCTTCCTCTGCCTTAGTCTAACTGCCCCACCTCCTCCCTCCCTTCTTAGACAGCCTCCGAAGGGCACCATGCTCCAGCCTCCCTCTTTCCTCTTCTGCTGCTGACCACATCCCACCAAGAATCAGAACATTCTTAGTTAAATTCTGTGTCAGGAAGAGTGGAAACCCTGCTTTCAAAATTCCTATAGCTGGGAAGCAGTATTCTGAGAAGAGTGTAAGAAACACCTCTACAGTTGAGTGAAACTAGTAAATAAATTGGCTACCTAGTCAAAATGGGCAAGACAGCCTTAGGATTATGTTTGAGACAAGAGAAAATAATGGGAGACATAAGGAAAAAATACAAATCACTGATAGTAAAATAATTTTATTTGGTTTCTTTTTTTTTTTTAAAAAAGGTAGCAATTCACATATAAATTTAGACTTCAAGATTACAGTGTATATTTGCCAAAAGGAACATCCCTGCAGGAGGGATAGACTTAGAGCCTGAGCGAGCACTGGGAAACACACTCCACGGAGAGTTTAAGTGGAAGTAGTTTCTTTACGACTTTGTAACACTAGTTCCCTGTTCCTCAACTCTGCCACCGGGGGCTTGTAAGAAAACCCCCATCCATCAATTTGGGGCAACAGCTTTCAGCTCATGGGAATAGGAAACATCTCTAGGAATGAAAGCACAAAGGTCAATGACCCAAATTTCCCACAACAATCATTATCTATCCGCAGCAACAATACATGACAGGTGAAGAGTTTATTCTTACAGTTCAAAGGTTCTTTAAAGGAGGGCTAGAGAACACAAGATCCATTCATAAAGAGAGTGCATATAATAAGCAAAAATAAAAAAGGATTCTCTCCATTATTACAAATGCCTCTCTAGTATAAGGCCCAGGGAAAAGACCCACTCAAATTCGGGATTCCTTCCCCATAGAAAGTGTTTGGCACAACCCGCAAGCTGTCATGAGACTGACAGGACTGACAGCGGAAAAGATTTCTGGAAAGTGGTCCCATGACTTCTGTCTGGCTTAACCACAGTATACATGAAAGGTGTCTTAATAAGCTGCACAAACTCAGGCCTAACTATGGGGCACACTGTTTCAGGAAAACTAATCCGAAGGGAATAAAGGCCCAGATGAGATAGGTCTCCCATAGCCACAGGCTTACTCATAACTCAATCTGTCATCCTCTCATGGGAGATTAAATCCCCTGGCTGCCCAGGAAGTCAGTGGATTCCTGACTTCCTAGGGAGGTGAAAGCTGGAGAACTTTGATTTCAGCATCTCAGAGGAGGGGGCAGGGGGGAAATAAACAAGACAAAGATGACCAAAGATGCTAAGTTACTCTGTTCCACACTATGTAGGCTCCAGAAGAACAATATTGAGGAGAATCAGTGTGCTAGTAACCATGACAGCCCTAGGACATGGCCTTCAGGCAGAGGTACTGGGGCAAATAAATGTACCCCAAATCCAGTTTTAAAAATGAAAACTTCCTGCAGTTATGATACAATACTGTGCAGTGAACAGCTGGGAATTATATGCTGCCCTTAGTTCTGGTTAAAGCCCTGCCCTGCTCTTGGCCAGCCAGAGCTAAGAGGTGACATATAAGGAGCTGTCTGTGGCTAAAAACCAGGCACCTTAGTTATGAATGGCCTGGGGCAGTAATGCAGTCATCATCCAATGGAGGGGAATGCAGGGCCCCAGAGCTTTGGTTCAAAGCAAAGGTTTCATCTCACCCAGAACGTCAAGCTAAGCTCTTTCTATCTCTGAAGCTACTAATGCAATAACTGGTGATTAGGAATCCCTGGTTGGGTGGCAAGGTACAGATATCCCAGCAGGCCAACTCAACTACAGGAAAATAAAAAGGTGCAAATAGTATCAAGTAAATGGTTGCTCAAGTGGAAGATTATTTCCTGGAGAACTTCAGCGGACTAGATGCTAATCACATGGACGAACGCTGGGACTGAACCCCACAGAGAGAGCCTGGGCCCCAGGTGTGATCGGTCTTCTTCACACTTACCGCATCCGGGCCATCTTCTCTGGCCTCCTATGTCTTGAATGGCTGAGCACACGTTTCCCCGGGGACCAATGTAAACATTATTCAATAGATCTCATCTTAGAAAAACACAGCTTGTTATATACTTAATGTCTAACATTCCAGTGCAGGCAGTATCTTAGCATCAGACTTTCCCTCATTCATGAGTATCAGTTCAGAAAGGAACATACACAGGATACTTGATAAAACTGTGGCTGAAAAGACATCTGGGTGCCAGACAACTGGCTCTATCCTGCAATCGGCTGATAAACCAGGGCTACCACAGGAGAGGCAGAACAGACGGAGCACAGGTTCTCTGTGAATCAGAAGTGTTGTATAACCATTGTTCCCACTTAACCCCTTGGGCCACATTCTGATATGGGAGTACATTTCCACCCCTTGCATCAACCTGTGCTCTCCTTGTTTTGGATGGGGCTCTCTCCAGAGGGTTCAAGAGCCTCCTTAGAGAGGAGAGAACTTTTTCTTCCAGTCCTAACATCTGTATATTTCGAAGCACAAGAGGAGTCCATGAACATGCTAGGGATGTTGCTGCCAAAGTAGATCTTACTGTTAGAAGCAATGGCCTGGTACCTTTTGAGCTCCAGATACTCCGGGGTCAATTTGTGCTGTGTGGGGGCAAACAAGAGCAAAGGAATCAGGACACTTTGGTCCAACAGTCATCTCTCTCTTTCCTTACATGCATTTTCCCCACAGCTCTCCTGCATCACTACTCAACTCTGACTCATCGCCCATGACCTTCTCTCAACTTTAACGTGTGGCTCTCACATTCACAGCCATATTTTAGACTTAAAGTTCCTTAAACAAGTTCCTGTCCTAATACAGGAAGAAGCTGTTCATTTTTAATTAAAAAAAAAAAAAAAAAAAGGATGGAGGAAGTGGGTTTTGGGAACAATGATAACTACTAATATTTCTATAGTGAATTAAAGCCTATAAAATGTTTTTGTATCTACTTTCTTATTCCATCTAGCTGAGTTCAACCTGGAATCAGCCTGGAATCTCTGCAGGTTCTCTTAAGCGGTAAACAGGTCAACAGATGAGAGTGGCAGAGCTTCAAAGGGGCTGGGCTCAGAACCTTATAATCAACCATCCATGATTCTGCTTTTCTTGACCACATTCTAAAAGTGGAAAAAGACCTCAAGAAATTACCTAGTCTGGCCTCATGCCTCTACTTAGAAGCTGGTTGTTAAAACTGACTATAATGAACATGTTTGTCAATCAAACAGATCTTTCTCCCTATCACAGTTTTTAGTTCTTTAAATTTAAATCATGGTGCCATGATACATCCAACCAAAATCTCTCTGGGCTTAATCAAAACTTATTCCTAATATTCCCTGGAATATACTTTCCCCAAAGCCTCTGGGAAACTTTCCTAGTAATCCTTTCCACATCTCAAATCCCCTGCCTGTCCTATAGACCCTTCATAGACCCCCAACACCTTCCACTCCTTGGATCTACAACTCTCTCTGCTGAAATACTCATCAAATCAGCGCATAACCAAATTACTTTCTAATGCCTTACTACTATAGGTCATTATCTGATAGCATTTTTCAAAATGGCATAAAACTGCTGTCCCTTTCAGCATAAGGCTAATTTCAGTGACAAAGTCTCAATACTTGTGTGCCTAGCCAGCTTCTCCTGTGACAGATCTGAATTGCTAGTTTTATATACAAGTTTCTCACCTTGTCTCCATCTTGACCAAATTCCATCCTGTTTCTATAAAGTTGTGTCTCCTCCGATATGTTAAATTTACTTCTAAATTTATACCAGATTTCAAAGTATTGACAACTTCCATTCTATAAATCTACCATGTCTTATCATTTCACATGAAACAACAGTATGTTGTTCCTTTCTAAACTGAAAGAATTTAAGACCTGTCTATACTTTCAATCTTGACTCTAATCCTTTAAACCACGCCAAACACAATGGACCTCCTTCTCAACTCTTTCAATATTCTGATCTATTTTGCAATTAAAAACTTTATAAACCTTGGTCATATTCTTCCCTTCATAGAATAACACAGGGCTTCTAGCTGCCTCTTCCTAATTCCTGCCAAGTAGGTCTACGTTCTCTAAACCTAGATTAAACCAAGTACTTTTACAAAAACTGTTCACCTGTATCACGCTCCTTTCTCAAATTATCACACATCAAGTTCCTCACAACTAGATTATTTTTAAACCCAGTAAACAAGCAGTACTCAGGGCATTTGAAAGCGTATGCTGCAGGGAGTACTACTGATGCTTAGCGGGCAAGGGTCAGGGATACAAAATAGCCCGTAATACATAAGACAGTCTTAAACAATGAAAAAGTATCCCATCTCAAAATGCCAGGGAGAAACACTACACTCAATAAGCTTAGCATTTATACAAAAAAGCTACCTTACCTGGAAAGCAACTCTAAATGGACTTTACTCTTCTCCTGTTACTCCTGTCATTCCATGAGAAGACCCTCACCTTTCCTGGTTACTGATACGGCACTATGGATGGATGATTTATGGTATTTGACCTGTGTTTACATATCTGCCTTTGTCCTAGCTCCCCACTTTTACTAGGAACTATACAAAGTTCTCTCCCCAATGAGTGTGCAATATGTCTTGATAAATGATTGGCTGTTTTTAGAGAGTGTGATGCTAACTACCCTTCCTTGACACTGGACAGATCACCTCTATCACAATACAGCCTCCCCCTCCCAAACCCCAGCCCCAAGGAAAAGCAAATCCCAAACACTCTATTATTAGGAGTGGCAGAGAGCAAGTCACCTTATTTGAGGTGGCATATTTGTGTGCAGCATAATACTCAGCATCTGCCTTCGCCTTCTCTCGGGCCAGGAATGCAGCATCTAGCAAGCAAAATAGAGTTAGGGTGTTTAAAACAAAGGAAAGTTGTAATCCATTTCCTCAGCTGGGTTAGAGTTCAGATTTTATGTTAAGGAGGGGTCTCTTTCTCTACTGCCTAATATTGGGATCACTTCATTTTTTTAAAGATTTTATTCTTTTAAGTAATTTCTACACCCAGTATGGGGCTCAAACTTACAACCCCCAAAACAAGTCACATGCTCCACTGACTAGCCAGCCAGATACTCCTTGATCACATAAAGGCATTTATCAACAAGTTTTCAAATCCCAGTCCCCAGACACACTCTTCTCAAAGTGGAATACTCTTGTCAATGTCAAAGAGCTCTCAGCTCATCAGAGTCTACTTCATTTTGTTCCTTCTTTCCATTTTTTCCTCAAAAAGCCTCATATCCTACCCAGGCTCTAGGCTTCAAGTAAAATAATGAAGTCCAGATACGAAAGCTCTGCTCTATTTATTGCACCATCTGTACCCCCTCCAAATTTGATCCAGAATTAGTTAATGCAGAATGACAGGAAGTAGTAGTACATAAGAAAAGAGGTTGAATGTCTGGTCTTCAAGACGGCTCAGAACATCAACATCTCACTATAGGAAATCAAGGGGTTTGAGAGCCTCTGTGAAAACTGGGGCTTATTTTTTCCTTAATTTTTTGGTTATTTTTGTTGTTGTTGTTGCCAGGTAGAAAAGAAACTGGTAGTGGTGGGGTTTCTTATCTTACATGTTCCTTACAACTGGTTATAAGTAATTCTCATACTTTGCCTGAGAACAAAGTGGTAGCTAATAAGCCACAACTTAAGGACAGAAAATGAAAGGATGAGTTACCTATAGTCACAAACCAAACCAAGAGCTGAACATGTATTGGTAATTTTTTATAAAAATTGGTCTGGGGTATGAGGGCAGACACATCCTCCAGACCAGATTATTCTGTCTCTGGCCCTCCCGCCTACCACAATTAAGAGCCCGATCTCTGAGGCAGAGAAGTAGTTTGGGACAGTCAGAGCCTCTTTTCTCCCTGATGTACCTTCAATTTCAGAAATGCGCTTTTCAGTTTCTTTTTCCATCACCTTCTGCTGAAACCGAATTTTTGCCACCTGTGCAATCTTCTCTGCTTCTATAATTATATACAAAAGAAGACACATTCAAAAATATTTCTCTAGTTCCAGAAATACTTAGAATAAGCAGCACATTGTCATAACATTTATACAATTTTTATGGGCTGTTTCATTAAGTTTTATCCCCCCAGACTATAAACTACTCAACAGAAAAAAGGGAATTTATTTCCTATTTCACTGTTCTGTTGACAGAGCTAGTTTTGTGGGAAAGGGGAGTACAAAAGGTTTCATTCCTTCATGGTATACACAGCAACAGTCCACAAGCTAATGGGAAAAATGATACTTCATGAAAGTACTCAGAACAAAAAAAGAGCAACAAAAATGCAATGCAACACAGAACAATCTTATAAAATGGCAGGAGAAAGAAAGAACAAGGAAAGTAAGTTAAACCAAGAAAGGCCTTCTGGAAGAATTCCTAAAGAAAATAATGGACATGACCTAGGAGATCATGGCAGAAGGCATAAAGACAAGAAGAATGAATGAAATCACAATGAAAAGGTGATTATGGAAGTAGCCGACAAGGGAAGACAACAAATAATTAGAATAGAAAGAAGGCTAGATGACTCCCATCTTCAGCAATGGGCTAAAGAATTTTAATATACTCAGGATCAATTGATTGATGGTTAAGTTACCATCAGGGAAATGACAGAATGAAAATAATATCAGACAAGTATAATTCTGACTTCTGCTGAACATGAAAGAGAAAGCAGGCTAATTTTTCTTACTCTGTGAAAATAAGTGTTGGGGATGAACAAGTTAGCTGCAGCAGGAAAAAACCAAACACCCTCAAGTAAACTAGAGGCCTAACCAAAGGATCCAGGACCAGGGAGGAAAGATTCTAAATACACTTTCAATTCAATCACTGCAATTCTTGAAGAATAATTCTCAATTCTCCTTTTCAGCCAGAGGGTTAGTATTTTAACACATCTTATCTCTGGCCCTTGGGGGAAGTGCACAGCAGGAAAAAAATTTCCAAGTGGCTTCCTATTTCCAGAAGATCCAGTATCCTTTAGCAACAACTCCAGCACATACTTCCCTATTTCCTCATTAGCTTAAAATCAACCTATATCACACCACCCTCCAAACAGACTACAATGTTCAACTGGACTAGAAACATACTTATAAGCCGAAACTCAAGATAAAACTTGAATTAACAGGTAAGGCATCTGGAGCCTACAGCTAGGATCCAGAGAATGGTGTAACTAGAACCCAGAGAATGGTGTCTCAACATAGAGAAACTGTTGCGGTTATCCCATCTAACACTGCTCTCTCACATGCAGAGATAAACCAGTAAAGAGCATGAGCAGACTTAACAGTTCTAGAAAAATGGTGGAGTAGGCTTAGAAAACCCTTTAGGTAACAACACTTTTAAGTCCTAGACAAAATATAACAATTTTTTTTTTTAAATGCATGGTTAAGATCACAAGAAAGAAGGAGAGATCCTCAAGAAACATAAACAAAGGGAGAGCTGAGAGCCAGTAGAGTGGTGGCCTTGGTGGTGGTTATTAGACAAGTGAGGGAGAGGGACTATTGGACTATTGCTCATGCAGGGTCAGGAGATGAGGCCTTGAGATGCTAGAAATGGGGCTCCTTTATAAAATCGAGACCACCAGAGGGCTTCAACTCCAGAGAGGCTATCTATAACTATAACTCTATCCACCAGCCCAGTGATAAGTACACTTTCTCTAGACACATCACAGTGAAATCGAAACACACAAAGGCATGGAGAAAAATGGTAAAAGTAAAAAGAAGAGGAACCCCAACAAAAATGAAATACTACTGCCACAGTGACAAAGAAAAGTAAGTTTCATTAGGCTTAGAACTACAGGCTAGATTACCATTTAAGAAGGAAACAAAACCATTTCAGACCAAAGAAGAATGATTAAGTAACTACTCCTTAGCCTTCACTGAAAAAAACAAATAACAACAACAAACTAGCAGAAAAAAGAATGAATTGTCAAAAACAATGGAGAGGGAAAAGTTAAGTAACACCTATAAATTAAAATAGATATTTACTGTTAAGAATAGATGATAATGATAATAGTTAATGGGGGAATAAAAAGAACATAAAACCAGAATATGAGCCAACAATACATAAAACTGGAAACAGTGGTAAGAATTAAGGCATTCTAGTTTTATTTAAGAGGACAGAAAGGATGATTAGCTTTAGACTCTGTCAAATCAGGTATGCTTATTAACATTTTACAGGTATGACCAGTTATACATTCTAGAAACAGAATACAAATCTACTAATCAAGTAAAAGGAAGAAAAGAATAAAGAAAATCCAATCAATTCAATACCAATCAGAAAAGAGAGAAAAAAGCAGCAGAGGAAAAAAAATGCGTGGTAAATAGCACAAAATTAAATGATACAAAACAAATCCAAATATAGCAGTAACTACAATAAATATAAAAAGACTAAACTCACCAGTTAAAAGACAGAGTCTCACATTGGATAAGATAACAAAATCCAGCTATATGCTGTTTACAAGAGACACACCTAAAACATAATGACACAGAAAAGTTGAAAGTAAAAGGATGGGAAAAGATACATCAAGAAAATAACTAACCAAGAGAAATCTGGCATAGCTTTAATATTAGACAAAATAGATCTTAAGCCAAAAAGTGTGTCTGGAATAATGAGGGTTATTACATAATAGGACCAATTCTCCATGGAGATGTAACAATCCTGAATCTCTTAATGATATAGCCCTAAAATATATAAAGAAAAAAAATTACAAGTCAACAAATCCACAGTCATAGTGGGAGACTTTAATTTTAGCACACCTCCCTCAGTAACTGACAGTTCAAGAAGGCAAAAATTAGAATACAGAAGATGTAAACAACACAATTCATAAGCCTGACCCTAATGGATAGATATAGAGAACACTGTATCCAACAAATAAAGAAAACACATTCAATGTTCTCAAGCACACACAGAACATTTACCAAAAAAGTACCATGTATTGACAGGCCACAAAGCAAATTTCAAAAAATATTTCAGAATCCAAATAACAGATCATATTTTCTGACTATCATGCAATATTAGAAATCAATGGTAAAGTGGTAGCCTCCTGAAAACCCATCCAATAAAAAACTCAAAAAATACTTTTAATACTTCATAAATGAAAGGAGAAATCATAATGGAAATGTTTTTATAAAAACTAAAACTGAACACCAATAAACTACATTTCAAAACCTGTGAGATGTACCTAAGGCAGAACTTAGAAGAAAATTTATCATACATGTTTCCATCAGAAAAGACTGAAAACTAAAGAATTTAAGTAACTCAAGAAGTCAGAAAAGAACCAATGAGAAAAGTCCAAAAAGACAGGAGAGAATAATAAAGTAAGCGTAAATAATTTAATAAAAAAGTAAATGATAATAGAATCAATGAAATAAAAATGCAGCTCTGTGAAAAGAAGAATGAAGTGTAACAGAACTCTGGCAAAACTGATCCAGGAAAAGAGAAGGCACAAAATAATACTAGGAATGAAAAGGGGGCATTCATATTTGGTAGAGGGTTTTAAAAATCAGTAGAAAATTCTGCAAGGGGCGCCTGGGTGGCTCAGTGGGTTAAGCCGCTGCCTTCGGCTCAGGTCATGATCTCAGGGTCCTGGGATCGAGTCCCGCATCGGCCTCTCTGCTCAGCAGGGAGCCGGCTTCCCTCTCTCTCTCTGCCTGCCTCTCTATCTACCTGTGATCTCTCTCTGTCGAATAAATAAATAAAATCTTAAAAAAAATAAAATAAAATTCTGCAAATTTATGCTCCCAAATCTTAAGTTTCAGATGACAATTTGCTAGAAAAATATATTGACCAAACTTAAACAAATACCTGAAACTGACCTATAGTTAGTACAGAAATTAAACTGGCAGGCTAAATGCTACAACAAAAAACAAACAAGCATACAAAAAAAAGCACAAACCCCAAGAGACCAAGATGGTTTTTACAAGTGAGTTCCACCAAACCTACAAAGAGATAACATATTTTATATAAAATGTTCCATAACACAGAAAAAGAAGAAATGCTTCTCTAACCTCATTTTGAGGCTAGTGTAGCCATGAAAAAAACTGACAGTATGCTGAAATTTATGAAATACAAGTAAAAATGAAAATAAATAAAAGTAAAAAATTTAAAGATATTATCAGCAAGACATAAAGAGAAGTGTATTGGGTGACTCTCCTATATCACGATCAAGTGGGTCTGTCCCAGGAAGGCAAAATAATTCAGTAACAGAGAATATATTAATATAATTCACCACACTAACAGCTTCAAAAAGAAAAGTTATATGGTCCTCTCAACAGATACAGAAAAATTTCTCGAAGATTTAATAGCCATTCATGATAAAAAGTCTCAGCAAGCAAGAAACAGGAAGAAACTTCATTAACCCAATAAAAATTATTTAGAGCAAACATCACTGGGAATATTTAAAGTTAGGAACAAGACAAGACTACTTGTCGCCATCCTTCTTTTCAACACTGCACTGTAAATCATAGCTTAAACAATTAAGTTAAGAAGAATACAAAGATGTGGGACTACAAAGAAAAAATCAGAACTGTCCTGAAGACAATCTGACTGCTCACATGGGAAACTGAAGAGATTTTCAGCAAGACTGCTAAACAAATAAAAAAAATTAACAGCGTACCTCCACAAAAGCAAAAACCTGTTAGAAAATGTACCTTCAAAAAAGAGCCTATTTGGTACACCTGGGTAGCTCAGTCAGTTGAGCATTTCACTCTTGGTTTTGACTCAGCTTGGCTCAGGTCATGATCTCCTGATCTCAGGGTCCTGGGGTTGAGCCCTGTTTGGGGATCTGCCTGTCCTCCCTCTCTGCCCCTTGCTCTGCATTTGCATGTACACTTTCTCACTTTATCCTCCTCTGGAATAAATGAGTAAAATCTAAAAAACAAACAAACAAACAAACAAACAAAAAACCTATTTCTAATAGTAAAAAACTTGAAAAATAAACAAGAATAAAACTCTAAGAAAGAAAGCACCAGAAATTTAAGAAGAAAATTATAACACCTTTTTGAAAGACCTTTCTCATAAATGGAGAGATGTAAACAGATTTATAAGATTCAGTATCATAAATATTGTAATCCTCTCATATTGACATGTACAGGTAATGTAATTCTAATCAAGATCTCAGCACAGCATTTTACAGAACTTGAGGTGGTTCTAAAATTTATATGGAGGAATAAAAAGCCTCTGATTATCCAAGACAATTTTAGGAATAGTTAGGAATCGTTAAAAGGAATAATTAAGGAGAAACTTGCTCTCCCAGATAGCAAGACTTAACATAAAAAGTGACAGTAAGTGAAACAAGGTAATTCTGGAGAAGGACAGAGCAAGAAATTAAAACAAAACAGACCCTAGCAACAGAACAAATTATATACAGTATCTTGTTATAAGACAGATGTGGCATTAGAAATAAATAGAGGAAATAATGAACTTTTCAATTGTCTAAAATAATTAGCTTGCTACATGGAAAAAATAAACTGAATTCCAATTTCAAACTAAACCCTAATATAATTTATAAAATTATACTATAAATTTATAAATTCCAGATGGATTCAATATCTAAATACAAAATGCAAAACTGTAAAACTTTTAGAATAAAACTATTACTTTGGGCATGGGAAAAGCACAAATCAGAATGGAAAAGTCTGATGAATATGAGTACAAGAAATTTAAATATATAAGAATGTCAAAGACATCATAAAGTTCAAAGACAGGCCACAAAGTGAGAAAAGATATTTGCAATGCATAGATCTGGGGAAGGATTAATATTCAGAAGATATAAGGAACTACAAATCAGCTCAAAAAAACTAAACAGACAATGGGCTAACAGTTTAACAGACAGCTCACATACAAAAAAAGAGAAACCTGAATGACCAATAAACAATATTCAACTTTCCTAGTAATCGGAGAAATACAAACTGAGATTATACGATACGTTTTCCACCATCACACTGACATAAATTTTAAAAGGTCTAATGACTCTAAGAATTGAGGAAGATATGCAGAAATGGGAATTCAATAAGGCAAACAAAGGAATGAATGGGGAATTCAAATCCTGCTGAAAAGAAGGTAAAATGGTAGAATCACTTCGCAGAACAATCTGGCAATATTGAATGTTATGAATTTGAAGATGTATGTACTCTGTGACCCAGCAATTCTACTTCGAGACATGTATTCCAGAGCAATGCTTCTCAAACTACCTATGGGAAAGCAACCTCCCCCCTTATTTGTATTTCAGTCTGTTGGGAAGCAGTATTTTATTAATTAGAATAAAAATTAATTATTAGGAAAACTATTAAAAACAAAAACACAGGCTCCAGTTTTTTATTATTAGACTCAACAGACATAAAATGTGCAATACTGTAAGAACTTCTAAGCACTCATTCTCAATTCTGAAGTCACCTCATTATGGATCAGAAACAAAAAGCTGGTGAAACAGGGCACTGACCGACACTACATGTTGAGTAGCACTCCCACAGAAAACTCTGAATGTGTGCACAAAAAGATATGGCTACTGCAGCACTATTCATAAGGAAAAACTACTAACTACCTAACTCTTCAACAGTAATGTTAGAATGAACTGAGGTTCACTCTCAGAATGAATGCACAGCAGTTAAAAATTAACTACATCTACACATATCAATATGAATAAAACTCAAACAATGTTGGTAAAATAAAGGCAAGTTGTGAAATAAAAGAGTTTGATATTTTTATGGTTTAAGACAATTCTATGAGTTGTTTATTGTTACATACTTACAGTTACAGATATTGTTATATATTTATAGTATAAAAATATGGACAGAAAGATCTGTATAAAAAATTTTAAAATAAAACCTAATTAGAGAAGGGAAGTCAAGAAATAGGACCAGGTAAGGGTACACAGGAGGTTTCAAAAGGATAAATTTATTCTTAAAAAAAATATGATCTGAAAGGATGTGGCAAATATTAAGCCTTCATTTTACTAGTCTCTGTGCATTCCTGCATACTTGAAATCGTTAAAGAAATGCTTCTTAAACTTCCAGCATCCCAAAGAACAAACAACTGAGAGTCTAAGAGGGCAGTCCAATATATAGTATCCTGGAGGTAAAGAAGTTTCACTGTGATTCAAAATAAGCTGTAAGCAATCCTGCCCTTCTGTTGAAGAGGACAACATCTACCCATCCACATAAAACTCAGTGCTTGTCAACAGCAAGGATGCATATTATAATCCTGAGCTTTGGCCAAAAAACTTTCCTATTCTTAAACTATAGGAACAAAACTCTACTCCACAGAGGCTAGTGTTGCCCAAAAACCCTACCCACTTTTCTTGTCCTCGAAAAAGCAGTAGCAGCCAAAGACATGGTAGAGAGCCAAAGCACTTCATTAAGTACTGACACCATCTAGTTTTAAAAGCTGCGGGACATCTGAATATACAAAAAAGAGTTTCTAGAATTCTCCACTATGTATGATGCAATCTTATTTGATCCTATCAATATCCAGTGTCAGAATGACAAAGAACAGGACAAACTCATAAAACATGGACTTAAGACATCCATTTCAGAAAGAAATCCAAGTACCTATAACAGCCTTTTTCCTCTCTGTCTCAGCTTCTTTCTCCACAACCTTTTGTTTCTGTGCAGCTATAAGAAGTTTTGTCTTTTCAGCCTCCCTGTGAATCAAAATATTATTAAAATTAGAAATGATGTGCAGTCACAGCCAATAAATCTGACTCTATAGTGGGTCAAAGAACCATTTGCAACACAAACTTTCTGATCCATTAAGGGGCTTAGAGAGGTGTTACCCCATTTTACTTATAATAAATCTGAAGCTGAAAGGTTAAATGATTTGCCCAAAGTCACCCAGATATGGGAATCAATTTATACATTTGAATTTTAGTCTGACCTCTTCCTCTAATTGTATCATGGAAAGGCCTGTGATCTGCAAGTACCCAGAGTATATAAATGCTTCCTCTGTTGTTAGGCCTCCAGCTAGCCCATACAATACTTCTGGGCCAATGTGCAAAATGCAACACCCTCTGGGAAGATGCAGTCCCTCAGGTCCATAGGCTGATAAATAGAATGGAGCTAGATTTCGGCGGCTCCTTAGGCTTACGCAGCTACCCTATATTATATTAGGTATTAGTTATTAAGTGGTGAACTGGGGCTCAATGAAAAAGAATTTTCTAAGAATCTGAGCTTTCTAATAATGGAAATGGCTGGCCCATCATTAAGCATGTACAAGTAGTGACCCAGGTGACCACAGAGCAGAAAAAGTATAGAATAAGATTACTATTATGTGGGCGGTTAGACCTCAAGGCGGCTTTTAAATGTGGGACTGTAATAGTCTATAAAATTAGGAAAGATCCAGATTTATCTGAAAAGTAACTCCAACAGTTCCCCCCCAAAAATTTCCCCCCAAAGAACTCTCCTTTCCTCCTGCCAAACTGGTAAACACATAAAATGGCATTCTTGATACTAGGAGTTATCTGAGGGCAGAGAACATATAGTCTTCATGTTTCCATCACTAGAAGCTATCATACTGAAAACCTAAGACATCCTGAGCCTTCAATCAAAAAATTTTTTAGGGCACCTAGGTGGCTCAGTCATTAAGTGTCTGCCTTTGGCTCAGGTAGTGATCCCAGGGTCCTCAGATCGAGTCCCACCTGGGATCAAGTTGAGTCCTGCATAGAGATCTTTGCTCAGGGGGGGGGTCTGCTGTCTGCTTCTCCCTCTCTCTCTGCCCTTCCCCCTGCCCATGCTTGCTCTGTCTCGCATGCTCTCTTTCTCTGTCAAATAAA
This sequence comes from Mustela erminea, assembly GCF_009829155.1. Classification (NCBI taxonomy): domain Eukaryota; kingdom Metazoa; phylum Chordata; class Mammalia; order Carnivora; family Mustelidae; genus Mustela; species Mustela erminea. The sequence goes on from NC_045627.1 coordinate 64,028,954, forward strand.
TAAATTTTAAAAGATCAAAAAAAAAAAATTTTTTTTTTTTTATACCAATGGATCGGATCCATGATTTATCCAGCCTGGCAGTCTGTGTTTTATAGCTTAAAAAGAGGGAGTTCCTTTTCTACTAATGAAAAGGGAAAATAAAATTCTACATAACAGAAGATAGAGACTTGGGAACAGTAAGGACTCAGCAGTAAATCACCCAGGAAGAAGAATTATTTCTTGAACCCTCTACACTTAAGAGTTGTATTCCTGACTTTTGCAAAGTTACTTTTCCAGCATTTCATATTTTTCCTCTTAAAATACTAGCCAAATTTCCTAAAGACTTCTGTTTCTTCTTTTCAGTACCTGTCATACAAAAATAATACTGCCATTTCAACCACAGTAGGTATTTCCCTAACACGAATATTCAGAACACTAAGAAATTAATTTCATACCAAGCAAATAACTTCTTATTCCCACTCAGCCCTGGACCCAAAAAAGAGAAGACTATCAGTAGTCAATTTAGGCACAGCTTCCCAGAAGCAAATTGTAAAGATCTAGGTCTATGTTTAGAGACACAATCACATATAATGGAAAACCAAACTTTGTAATGATAAGGTGTCTATTCTTACTATTGTAACACAGTGACACAACACGGGCACTCTCTTCAACCTTAGCAGTTAGGACTCTTTCCTAAATTCAAATTTAATTCAAGATATTCATGTCCAAATTATAACTCCTTAGGCTTTCAACAATAGTTCTAGAGCAAACTGCATCCTTAGCCACTAATGCTGCTCCTGAAATATGTTCATATATAAAGAAAAAACTAAGAATACTCTAGTGAATTAAGACACAAGTATAGATAATATTATCAGAATTAAAGTATGGGAAATAGATATACACCCCACCCCAGAGTGTAACATCTCATATAAGTTTTCTCTACACTGGTATATTAATATTAGGCAGTCCTAAATAAATGTTTTGGGATCCCAAGTATATTACTCACATTAACTCAAAATTTCTTCTTATGGCTTCTGGGATTTTGGGTTTTGTAACACGCACAGCCTAAAAAATAAAAGTGAAAAGCCACAGTATATTTGAAAAATATATCTTCAAACTGCATCTTCTACAGATGAAATGAAACTCCTCAAATGAAACTAATAAAACAATTAAGACATAACTGCCTACTAACATGTGTGGAGATTCCACTAGAAAATCTATTCTTCATGCCATCACACCAAGAATCATAGATAACACGGCTTCCTGTTTCTTTAAAAGATGCCTGCCTATGGGGTGGGGGGAGATATCACTCTATCCACTACAGAAACAAACTCCTTTAGGGAAAAGGTTCTCCCTTAAAAGACCTCTACAAAGCTCTTCAGTTGGATACTTTCGTTTCCTTTTCAAGTCTGCAAACCAAAGAAACAGAAGGAAGGCAAAATTACAAGATTTAAATTGTGAAGGAGGAAACAGCAAAAACAAAAATAAAACCAAACAAAGTTCAGGTCAGTATATGCAACTTAATACAGTGAACAATAAATGTATTTACTATTTCCTAAACCTGCAATCACTCAGTACCAACTATACATAAAGAGTCCAAAGTTGAAGGAAAACAAATACCAGTTAACAGCTTATGTTCTTTCTTCCTACAATCTCACTTAGAACAAAGTCTACTTGTCTCTGTAGATACCGTTTACTAGACACTGTGTTTCCCTAACCATCCTGCACTTTGGCATTAATTAAGATTATTTACTTGGGAAGTGCAGCCTTTTGAAGGCTGAGGTTTCAACATCAGGCAACTCTCTAAGTTTCTGATTAACTAGTTAAACATACTCACCCCTGCCCCACACTGCAAACACACACAAAATACTGCTGATCTGAAGAAAGTTTTAATTTCTCTTTGAAAATTGGCTAAACCTTTAAGCAACAAAGCCTTTAAGCACATAACCTTCTTTTGATTTAAATTCAATTAACATAAAGAATATTATTAGTTTCAGAGGCAGAGTTCAGCAATTCATTAGTCTGATATAATACACAGTGCTCGTGACATCACACAATTACCCCAGCCTCCAGCCCCCTCCTCTTCAGCAACCCTCAGTTTGTTTAAGAATGGTTAGGAATCTCTTATGGTTTGTCTCCCTCTCTGGTTTCATCTTGTTTTTCCCTCCCTGCTCATGTTCTTTCTCAAGCACATAACCTTCTTTTAAAAAGGCTTTTGAAAGAAGACTTTCAAGCAACACAGACTTTCCTACATGAAAGAGAAGAGTAAAATCTGTGAAGAATTTGAGAACTATCATAACCAAATACAAGAAGTAGTGAAATGGAATAAGCAGCTAGGGACTGTAGTGAAAAACTCATTATATGCTGAAATTAAAGCATGTGAGGACATAAGGACAACTCATGGAGATAGCTAGAAGACAAATAAAAATTTATAACCAGCATCTGTGAGATTCCAGATTTCACTATGTGACTATGAGAAATGCAGATGATTTCTAATATGTATTAATATGATTCAGAAGGAAGCACTCTCATTTTGCATTTAATTAAGAGAATAGCTATACATCCTTCTAGTCTTATTTTTTATTTATTTTTAAAAGATTTTATTTGACAGAGAAAGACACAGCGAGAAAGGGAACACAAGCAGGGGGAGTGGGAGAGGGAGAAGCAGGCTCCCCACTGAACAAGGAGCCTGATGCAGGGCTGGATCCCAGGACCCTGGGATCATGACCTGAGCCAACAGCAGACGCTTAACGACTGAGCCACCCAGGCACCCCTCTAGTCTTATTTTTTTAAAAGCATAAAACATGACTGTTTTCTGAAGACATCTTGCTGTATGAGGCTAAAGAACACACACTACATGCTTGCTAAGGGAATTCCCAAGTATGTATAAAATAAACACCTACTGTAACAGATAATGTAAGTTACATTATAACAGATTCAAAAAATAAAATGACAAGGTGCCTGGGTGGCTAAACGGATGCCTTCAGCTCAGGTCATGATCTCAGAGTCCTGGGACTGAACCCCACTTCTCCCTCTGCCTCTGCCCCCTGGTCATGCTCTTTCAAATAAATAAAATCTTCAAAATAAATAAATAAATAAATGACAACATATCCAAAAACAATGGCCAAAATACACACACACAGGAGTGGAAAATGAATGTACTTGAAAGTGACTGCTGCTTATAAACATATATTTTAAATGGAAACCCAACATATAGTCACTCTCTTTAATAACATAGGGAAAAAACATCAAGGATGTATACTTTCACCACTCAAATTTGACACAGTAGTTGTTCAAGAAAAATGGAGTATAAATACAAAGAGCAAAATTAAAATACTGATTATTACAGAGAATGTTTATTCAACAAGTATTAATTGGGTGCCTCTGTGCCAAGCGCTGTTTGTTCTAGGCACTAAGGATACAGCAGTGAACATGGCAAGAATGCTCTCATGGAATTGAAAATTTTAAAGGGAGAAAACACAACAGATAACAAAAAGCAAATAATGAATATGAAACTTTCAGATAGTTATGAATTAGGTGAAGAATTTAAAGAAGGTGATTTGGATACTGGGAAATGGTTGTAGAGGGGAAAAAAATCAAGATTTTTTACTTTGGCATAATTATATAAATAAAAAATCTAAGGAAATTCATAAAGTTGCAAAAAGCAAGATAAATAAGCTCTAAAAGACCTATTGTATAACACTGCACCTACAGTCAATATTAATGCATTGTGCACCTAAAAATTTAAGAGGATAGATTTCATGTTAAATGTTTATACCACGTATACAACAACAAAAAATCCAAGGAAATTAACCCAAAAAATTTATTAGAAACAGCAAACTCAGCAAACCAGTAGTTACACAATAAAATTTACCAAGAATCATTTGCAATCCTCAATGATTGTACAAAAAAAGACTACATTTAATAGCATTAAAACTTAGTAAATCCATGAGTATTAATTTAATTTGAGATAAGAATTTCTCGCCTGGTCAAAAATTCTAAAGAAACAAATATGATATGATTAAGTAAAGCCATAAACTATGTTCCCAATTTTAAACTTGGAACCTGACAGAGCTTGAAAATATCAATAATGAAAACTAAGCTGGAAGAATAAGCTCTCAGAAATATGAAAGGCCACTATTTTTAGAAAGATAATACCTCTTACCAGATTTTAAAAATGAATAAAAAGTTGATTATCATGAACATATAGTAATGTGTTAAAGAAGGAAGGCCGACAAACAGACTGGAAATTCTAAAAATGCATTCCAGTTCCTAATAAACTTTTATGGCAAAACTAAAGCAAGCAAAACAATGGAGATCTTGATCTACCAGTTTAAAAACATGAAGTGATACTTTTTTCATGTGGTAATTCTTTCTATAAAAACAACATAAAATTATAACTAAATTAAAAGATCCTCCTCACTGCTATGCAGAAAATGATGTGGATAAAGGTAAAAGTCAAACAGGGACAACGTTGTAGGAGACAACTGTTGGAAATCCAGGCAAGAGATGGTAGCTTGGCTTAGGAAGATAGCAGTAAAGATAGAACACAGTTTTACATGGATTTTGGTGGTAAAATCAGCAGGGTATGGGGTCTGATTAGATGTTAAGGGTGAGAGGGTTGTTAGAGATGCCTCCCATATATCTAGATTTGTCAGAGGGAAGGAGGGGTCATTTACTAACAAGAAGGAAAAAATAAGAGAGAAGATTTGATGGGAAAAGACTAAGGGCTCGAAAACTAATGAAGGAATAGGAAACAGATGAACAAAGTCCAAAAAAACTATACTATATAATGGGATTTAGCATACACTAGAAATGGCATTTCAAATAAGGGAGATGGGGACATAAATTATTCTATAATTCTTGTTACTACCAAGTTGGGGAAATGGGGAATTAGAGCCCTATCTCACAACTGACATCAAAATGGATTTCAGATGAATGAAAGATTCAAATCTAAAAGACACAACTATAAAGGGGTGCCTTGGTGGCACAGTCAGTTTAACATCCAACTCTTGGTTTCGGCTCAGGTCAATGATCTCAGCGTCAATGAGATCAAGCCCCAGGCTGGGCTCCACTCTCAGCATGCTCTGCTTAAGTTTCTTTCTCTCCTTCCCCCCACCATCCACCGCTGTGCCCATGTGCTCTTTCTTACTCTCTCTTTAAAATAAATAAAACAGAGAAAAAATGTTGTAATTTGAAAGTAGCTTAAAAAAAAAAGAAAGTAGCTTAAAACATGCCAACACTACAAAACACCACAATACTAAATACTAAATACTAAAATTTCTACAGAAGTTTAAAACTTCAGAATTGCAAGGAGGAAAAAGATAGTAAGTAGTAAAGAAAAAACTAGGAGAAAATAATTCCCATCCATCTTAGAGTTGTAATAATTAACATATTAAAAATAAGTTATATATTTATTTAAAAACAGTTTACTTAAATGAGAAAAAGATAAATTATTAAAAAATGAACAAACACAAGAAACAATTCACAAATGAAATACAAATGGCCATTAAATATCCTAGGGCATTCAACTTCAATAATTAATACAAAATACCAAATTAATTTCTCTCAAAGGATTAAGAGAGTCAGCATGCATCTGTAAATTATCTGGGTACAATCATAAAATCAAATGTGTAGAAAACTATACCTCACCAACACTGCCGATGAGAGAATAAGATGCTAAAATTTTTCTGAAAGGCCACATTTGTCAATATTTACCAAAAAGCCTCCAAACAGGGCATACACTTTGATTCCTCAATCCTACTTTTAAGAATGTATTTTAAGGAAAGGATTTAAAAAGATGTATATACAAGCTTGTCATTGCAACATGTGTCTAACAGTGAAAACTGGAAGCCATAGATTAAATAAAAAACATTAAAAGTGATAATGTAGTGAATCTATATTTTTGATTTGAAAAGATGGTTATATATACTGTTAGTGAAAAAAGCAGCTATGGTACAATCCCACTTTAATTTAACATTATTTATACCTATAAACAAACACATGCTCCTCTAGATTAAGAAGAGCCTGGAAAGATACAACAAACTCTTATCTGCATGGTACAATTACGGGTGAATTTCATCTTCTTATTCATCTTTTTCCCAATATCTAATTTTTAAAAAAACATACAGAACACACGTGTGCATAAAAATATTTAGAATATACAAAATACTACTATAAATCAGTAAAAAAAGGCAAAACAACACAACAGAAAAGTGAGGAAAGAATATGAATAGGCAGTTGACAAAGTACAAAATGGCCAAAAAAAAAACCCAAACCACCAAAAAAACCCCCTTGATGCTCAACCCCATTAATAACCAAAGAAATGCAAATCAAAGAGAGATATAACATCATTCCATATGGCAAAAATCAGCATGTCTCAGGGTCAACTGCTGGTGAGGTTTATGGAGAAATCAGTACTCACATATATTGCTGAAAAAACTACAGATTTGTGCAGGGTTTTGAAAGATAATTTGTACATACAAGGAGATGTGCCAAAAAATTCCTACCCTATTGTTAACAGCAAAAAACTGGAAACAACAGAGAAATGATTATGTAATATAAGGCAAAGAATTCCAGGCAGCTGTTAAGAATGAGCTAAATCTCCCAAGTAACAACATGAGCAGTATCTAAAAATCTGTGACATTCACACTTATTATCCTTAACATAGAAAAGCAACTCCCACCACAACTGAATGGACAACCAGGTGGATTTTATAAAGTTTGCAGTGGACTTTTCAAATGACCCCTAACTTTGGCAGCTTCCCCTCAGGCACCAGTCAGAGATGATGGCACGGCATGAGTAAGGACAGGGAAAACCCTCACCATCTCCAGTCTTGTTATGAGATCACACGAAGTCACTTACAGTGAATGCACATTCTCAACAGTGCAACCCTTGAGACTCATGACACCAAAGTTTTTCTCTTTAGCTGCAGTAACCATTACCACAACTGATCTCCTAGAAACTCTAAGAAAGGGTACTAGAGAAGCCATATTACCATATCTCAGGTAATCCAGACCTATAGCCATAGAAACCTTTTAAATGTTACTATGACCACTGTAAGATCTGCATTTCACATTGACACCCAATATAAACATCTACACCACACTTAGAGAAAACAAGTTTTACAGAACAATACTTAAATTTATTACATGTCATGTGTTCTGATTTCTTTTCTTACTCAATTTTATTTTATTTAAAATGCTGTCATGATCTACTAAAACTGATTTTAGAATTACTCATGGATTTCAACCCAATCTGTAAAAACACCGACCCAAAAAAGCCGGCCCACAACCCCTCACCATTCTATCTCCCAATGCCGCCACCGCCGCCACCACCATCACCACCACCAAACTTATCTGCCACCTTCCTTTTATTCAGGCCATTCTACCCATCTGAAACACCTGCCTTACTCCTTCCCCACCATATAAATTCTGCTAATTCTTCCAGACCCACCTAAAATCCCAACTCCATTATAGTTGTTTCCAGGCAGACTCTCTTGAAATGTTCTTGAATTCTAAAGACTTACAGCAATAATCATCCCACCAGTTCATCTGTCAATTAATCATATGTGACATCTGTTTTGCTAGAATTATTGTTCAAATCTTATACTTGAAATCCTTGTTCATAATCTTACTGAGTCTAAAACCTTACTCCTACAATGATTAATAACCATAACTGTATCTTAATAATGCCTCACAATTAGCAGTGAGTGGATTTCATTTCCTTGCAAAAGCCGTAGCTTATCAGCAGAAAATGCCAGCCAGGACAAGCTACAGAGTATTTTATTTTGGCATAGACCTAAAGTCAAATTGAGAAAGCTATTCTACAAAATCCCATAGCATTTCAATTAAATAACTGCTGAATAAATAATGTCCAATGAAAGAACAATTCAATTCAAAGTTCTCAAATTCCTACAGAATTTCCCTAGGAAAAGGGCTTACCTGTATGGTGAGGCCTGGGGCCATGATGTTTAAATCTTTCTGGAGAGCTTGCTTCAGGTTTTCATCTATTTGATCTGTTTTTGAGGCCAAGAACAACATCTCTTATGATACTCAAAAAAATTTTTTTTCATTATATTAATACTGAAAAAAACCCAATCATTATTAGACTTAAAGTTTCTATGATACTGCTCTATAGAGCTTAAACCACTTCACGTATATATGTGTGTATATATATAAAAATACATATATGTGTATATATAATACATACATATGTGTATATATATAAAAAGCTAATCATATATTATAAATATAGAAGTTATTATATGTACACTAAAAATGCATATTTAGTTTTCCCTCTGTATGGGAGAAAGTGTGAAGAACTGTCAAACAAAGACTATATAAGGAAAAAAGATGAAAAGTAGGTTGTTCATCAAATAAATGAAGATTCTAGGTCTCTAATATCTTAATTCAGTGTGATTACTGAATATGTGTCCTGATTCTCATAAAAACCAAATTCCCATTTTCAGTCTTTTTTTTAATGTTTATTCATTTTCTAAGATTTTATGTATTTGAGATAGAGCTAGAGAGAGCACAAGTAGGATGGAGAAGCAGACTCCCCACTCAGCACAGAGACCGATGCAGGGCTTGATTCCAGGGCCCAGAGATCATGATCTAAGCTGAAGGCAGACACCTAACCAACTGAGCCACCTAGACACCCCTAAAATTTATTTGCGCGTGCACACGAGCAAATCAGTGGGGAGAGGGAGAAAGAATCCTCAAGTAGATACCCCCCAGTTTTGGAGCCCTATCCAGAGCTTGATCCCAGGACCCAGAGATCATGAACTGGGTCGAAATTAAGAGTTGGCCGCTTAACCAACTGAGACACCTGTGTGCCCCTCAGTCAGTCTTTAGCCCAAATCTCCAAATAACTAAATTTCATCTCCATGGATCTCTGCTAGTATTTTGGATTTAAGAGGTGGGTGGAGGGTACGACTGGGTGGCTAAGTCAGTTGAGCATCTGACTCTTGATTTCTGCTCAGGTCATGATCTCGGGAGTTGTGAGATCGGTCCTATGGCAGGTACTGGGCTGAGCATGGAGCCTACTTGGGATTCTTTTCCTCTCTCTCTCTCTGCCCCTCCCACCTCTCGCTCATGTACACACTCACTCTCTCTTTAAAAAAAATTAAAATTAAAAAAAAAGGAAGGGGGCAGGCTCACAGAAAGGTTTTTGAAGTACACAAGAATGGACGATAAAGCTATCACTTCACTTGGCCTTGTAACTCATGAATTTTCTATCCACCTCAATGTATTTTCACCATTATTAAAATGACTGGTGATGTGAGAAATGAGGACAGTTTTCTCATACACCTAGTAGTTGTCAGTCATCAATGAGGACTCAATTGGTAGATCTCCAAAAGGATCAGCTAACCCTATGCCTGCCTGTAAGAACTCACTAAGAGTTCCTGGGGGGAGAAGTAAGCAACCAAGAGCAACAACTCTATCACAGGTCATAGCTTTCACTACCACAAATGAAAAGTAATTTGTGCAGAAAAGAGTTAACATAGCAGGCCTGAAGCTTTGATCCTCAGAAAGGCCTGTTTGCAAGTTGGCCGTTAGCTGACACCCAGAATATGGATCTGGAAAGAATTCCCACTACTCCCAGAACTTGTAATGACTCACTCTGCTTAACCTGTTATACAATGTGGTTTATGCAACATGTGCCTTTCTTCTGGGATTATGGAATTTTGGTTAATTGCTAAAGGCATAGGATGCCTATATGTTAGCCCCCAATAAAAATTCTGGGCAGCAGGGCTTGTGGGTGGCTCAGTGGGGTTAAGTGTCCGACTCTTGATCTTGGCTCAGTTCATGATCTCAAGGTTATAAGTTCAAGCCCCATATCAAGCTGTGCACGGGGTGTGCTCAAGATTCTCGCTCTACTGCTCCCTCTGCCCCTCCCGCCTAAAAAAAATTCTGGGCAATCTCTAATGAGGTTCCCTAGCAGACAACATTTCACATGTGTTGTCACACTTTAATACTGAAGTAAGTGTATCCTGTATGCCTCCAAAGGGAGAAGATTCTTGGAAACTTGTGTCTGGCTTCTTCCAGGTTTTACTTTGTATCCTTTTGTATCCTAGCTATAAGTAGAACATTTATTGAGTCCTGTCAGTCTTCCTAGTCAGTCATCAAACATGGAGATGGGTCTTGCGAAACTCCCAAGAAAAGACTTCTAAATTTCCCCAAATATTCTATTAAAATAGCAACGAGGCTAATTTTCATTAAGTTATCATGGTAAAAACAGAATATAGCCTGCAAATAATCTTTTCCCAATCTCTATTAAGTTACATATAATAGATTTCAGAAAATTATCATTTTAAAAAAAATTTTTTTTATTGATGTGACAGAGAGAGAGATCACAAGTAGGCAGAGAGGCAGGCAGAGAGAGAGGGGGGAAGCAGGCTCCCTGCTGAGCAGAGAGCCCCATGTGGGGCTCGATCCCAGGACCCTGAGATCATGACCTGAGCCAAAGGCAGAGGCTTAACCCACTGAGCCACCCAGGCGCCTGAAAATTATCATTCTTTTTTTTAAATCAGGACTTTTTTTTTTCTTTTTTTTTTTAATCAGAGAGAGAGAGAGGGAGAGAGAGTGAACACAGGCAGACAGAATGGCAGGCAGAGGCAGAGGGAGAAGCAGGCTCCCTGCCGAGCAAGGAGCCCGATATGGGACTCGATCCCAGGACGCTGGGATCATGACCTGAGCCAAAGGCAGCTGCTTAACCCACTGAGCCACCCAGGCGTCCCTGAAAATTATCATTCTTAAAATATCTTTTAAGTATTCAATTAATCATAAGAAATTTTAAACTAGGGATGCCTGGGTGGCTCAGTGGGTTAAAGCCTCTGCCTTCGGCTCAGATCATGGTCCCAGGGTCCTGGGATCAAGCCCCACATCGGGCTTTCTGCTCAGCAGGGAGCCTGCTTCCTCCTCTCCCTCTGCCTGCCTCTCTGCCTCCTTGTGATTTCTGTCTGTCAAACAAATAAATAAATCTTTAAAAAAAAAAAAATTTTAAACTTAAGAGAAATATTTTAAAGACAAATGTTTTCTTATAAATTTGGAAGAAATGCTTAAGTAGGATAATGTTTACTAATATTATAGAGTCCATAGAGTTGACTAAGACTTCCAATTGGTTATTCACATATTTAATTTATAATGAATAAGATACTCACCAAACAATTCAATGTAAACTTCTTGAAGAGTGTGGGCACTACAAAACTGGTTCAGTTCGTGGTGGATTTTATTGAAGATTAAGGTCTTGTCATAATCTGCAGTGTAGTTCCTCACAATATCAAACACTGAAAGGAAAGGTAAAATCCATTTTTATTCATGTATCCTCTAATTCAGCCAAGGTAAAAAGTTACAATATACATGAGGAAAAGTGAGAAAAAAATAGTGGAAAAATGAAACAGCTCACAAACCTTGATGCGTTCCTTGTGCTCAATTTTCCAAATATTACTGCATTTGCAATTCTAATGGGCAAATTCTGAGTTCCACACTAAGGAGAGTATACATTATCTTGGAGATAATAAGGAACCATCAAATGTTCAAGCAAGAGTATGACACAATCACATTTGTACTGTGGCAGCAGTGTGAAGATGAACTGTGAGGTACGGAAAGTGTAAGGCAATTACTGCAAAGCAAAAGTTTAGCAAGGATGTAAAGAGGCCTGAATTAATTGAAGAACACTGGAAATAAAAGAAGGAAGCAGCTGCTAAAGAGCATTTTTGAAAAGGTAGTTTTTAAAGACTATAAAAAAGGATGCCTGGGTGGCTCAGTCAGTTAAGCATCTGTCTTCCACTCAGGTCATGAGCCAGGGTCCTGGGATGGAGTCCTTCCTTGGGGCTCCTTGCTCAGCAGGAAGTCTGCTTCTCTCTCTGCCTGCCACTCCCCCTGCTTGTGTGCTCTCTCTCTGACAAATAAATAAAATTTTAAAATACATATAGGCTGTAAAGACACCAATCTAGAAGGAAAAGAAGTGAACCTTTACTGGCCCAGGCTTTTTATCAGGAAATTTACATACAATAATCACTTAATTTTCACAAAAATATTTTCTAATTTTGCAAACTAGGAAACAGAAACCAAAAATTTCAGAAATGTTCCTAAGGGCCCGTACTAGACCACACCGGAATCTCTGCTCTACCTACTAAAACATGTTGTTTTCTTCCTTCAGACCCAAGGACTTGTTCTACTGGCTTTCCCATGGAAGATTTCAGATGAAACTGGATTCTAGATCACAAATGATGGTCAGGCCATCAATAAATACTTGCTGACTAACTCACCTGCCTGGTCATTTCCAAGTGAATTGGTGATCCAACAGTTTCCTTGTCTGTGGCTACAGAACCAGCAATACCTTCCTTTTGTCTATTTTCCCAATCATAATCCATTCCACTGATTTATAACCAGGGAAAGTAGATGAGAAAAAGACAAAATAATCATAGGAAAATATAATCCAAATCCACATGGCAGTAATACAACTTGCTCTCTACTCTGAAATCCTTTTGCTTTTTGTGCCTGTATCAGTGCCATGAAATTCAGCATGAACTTACATTCCCATATACAAATATATATATGTGTGTGTATATATATACACACACATACATACATGTATATATTTTAACAATAAATACATACACTTTTTTTTTTTAGGTTGGCATCATGTCTTCAGACATAAAATTTAAAACCCCTTAGGGAAAAGGGTCTAATTTCACCTTTTTAAATTGGTTTTGCCAAACACAGCATCTCATACATATTAAGCATGCTTATCCTTATTTTAATAGTAAGGATAGAATGGTGGCTCTTTTCAAATGAAAGTAGGATCTCAAACAGATCCACATACACCCATGTTCATAGTAGCATTATTCGTAATAGCTAAAATGTGAAAGCAACCAAAGCTTCCATCAATGGATAAATGACCAAACAAAATGTGGTATATTTATACAATGGAATATTACTCAGTCATAGAAAAAAAGGAAATTCTAACACATGCTACAACATGGATGAATCTTGAGGACATTATGCTAAGTGAAATAAGTCAGTCACAAAAAGATAAAATACCATAGTATTTTGTAATACAAATACCATAGTATTTACAAATGTATGGTATTTGGTATTTACAAATACCATAGTATTTGTAAGTATTTTCCACTTACACAAGGTACTTAAGAGGAGACAAAATCACAGAGACAGAAAATAGAATGAGTTGCTAGGGGATGGGGAGAGAGGGAACTGCAGAGTTAATGTTTAATGGGGATAGTTTCATTCTTGCTAGATAAAAAAAGATATGGAGATGGATGGTAGTAATGGTTGTACAACAATGTCAATTTTTTTTTAAAGATTTTAAGTAAACTCTACACCCAATACGGGGCTCAAATTTACAAACTCTAGATCAAGAGTCACATGTTCTACCAACTGAGTCAGTAAGGCACCCTGTGAATGTACCTAATACCACTGAACTGTATACTTATGGTGGTAAGTTTTAAGTTATGTGTATTTTACCACAATTTTAAAAAGGGGGAAAATAAAACATTTTTGTTTAAGATTTTTATTTATTTGTTAGAGAGAGAGAGAGATACAGAGCGCAAGCACAGGCAGACAGAGTGGCAGGCTAGAGGCAGAGGGAGAAGCAGGCTCCCTGCCGAGGAAGGAGCCCGATGTGGGACTCGATCCCAGGACGCTGGGATCATGACCTGAGCCGAAGGCAGCCACTTAACCAACTGAGCCACCCAGGCGTCCCGAAAATAAAACATTTTTAAAAAGCAACTCTTTCTTCAGAACTTCTAGATAAGTTTTTTAAAATAATTTTTTATTTTTTATTAACATATAATGTATTATTAGCCCCACGGGTACAAGTCTGTGAATCGCGAGGTTCTAGATAAATTTTTTATTTGAATGGAAACCATGCCATCTCTCTGGATTTTAATCTTTTATCAAGGAAATGTTTTCCCCACACAGATTTTTCAGATCACTTTCCAAGTTATAGCAAATCTCAACTAGAAAAGAGTTTTCTATGATCATAAATCCGTCTGGCCAAGGAACTGATGAGTTATAGGTTTTTAGCATGAAAGGAAATGCTCTCTCATGAAATGCTACTTCCTACAAACTCTAGAAATAATCAATGATTGTCTCGCTCTTAGAAAAACTATGATGAGAGAAGAGTAACATATACAGTTGCAGAAAGTCAACTCTGTTCAGGACTTGTGACCTATTTCTGCCACTATTCCCCAGAAGTATAAAAGATTCCAGTGATCATTTTTTATATATATCAGAAATGAATAAAGTCATAAAACTTTAAAAGTACTTTTTTATTCCTTAAGGAATTTCTTCAGTTATAAATACTCTAACCATAAAAACAACAGAATAAGGGCTCCTGGGTAGCTCAGTCAGTTAAGCATCCAACTTTTTTTTTTTAACTTAAATTTTAGTTAGTGAACATACAATGCAATATTGGTTTCTGGAGTACAATTCAGTGGTTCATCATTTACATATAACACCCAGTGCTCATCAAAAATGCCCTCCTTAATACCCATTCCCCTCAGTCTGTTCTTTACTTTTAGGAGCCTCTTATGGCTTGTTTTCCTCTCTCCTTTCTTTCTTTTCCCCCTTCCCATATGCTCATCTGTTTTCTTTCTTAAATTCCACATCTCAGTGAGATCATATGGTATTTCTCTTCCTCTGACTTACTGTACTTAGCATAATATGCTCTAGCTCCATCCATGTTACTGCAAATGACAAGACTGCATTCTTTTTGATGGTTGAGTAATATTCCTGTGTGTGTGTGTGTGTGTGTGTGTGTGTGTGTGTGAGAGAGAGAGAGAGAGACACACACGCGCGCACACACATATACACCATCTCTTTATCCATTCATCAGTTGATGGATACTTTGGCACTCTCCACAGTTTGGCTACTTTTTAAAAAGATTTTATTTATTTATATGCCGGAGAGAAAGAGTATATAAGCAGGGGGAGAAGCAGACTCCCTGATGAGCAAGGAGCCTGATGTGGGACTCCATCCCAGAACTCTGGGATCATGACCTGAGCAGAAGGCAGATGCTTAACCAACTGAGCCACCCAGGTGTCCCCACAGTTTGGCTATTGTTGATAATGCTGCTATAAACATCAGGATACATGTACCTCTCTGAATCTGTATTCTTCTATCTTTTGAGTAAACTTTCGAGTATTGCAATTGCTGGATCATAAGGTAGTTCTATTTTTAACTTTTTTTTTAATTTTTAAATTTAATTTTATTTATTTGACAGAGAGAGAGATATCACAAGTAGGCAGAGAGGCAGGGAGAGAGGGGGAAGCAGGTTACCCCTGAGCAGAGAACCTGATGCGGGGCTTAATTCCAGGACCCTGGGATCATGAGCCAAAGGCAGAGGCTTAACCCACTGAGCCACCCAGGTGCCCCCATTTTTAACTTTTCAAAGAAACTCCACACTGTTCTTCAGAGTGGCTGTACTGTTTGCATTCCCACCAACAGTGTGAGAGGGCTCCCTTTCTCGACATCCCTGCCAATACCTGTTGTTTCTTGTGTTAATTTTAGCCATTCTGACAGGTGTGAGGTGATATCTCATCATGCTTTTGATTTGTATTTCCCCAGTGATGAATGATGTTAAGTATCTTTTTATCTGTCTTTAGCCATCTGGATGTCTTCTTGGAAAAATAGCTATTCATATCTTCTGCCCATTTATTAAAGTGGATTATTTGTTTTTTGTTTTTTTTTAAAGATTTTATTTATTTATTTGACAGAGAGAGATCACAAGCAGGCAGAGAGGCAGGCAGAGAGAGAGGAGGAAGCAGGCTCCCTGCCGAGCAGAGAGCCCAATGCGGGGCTCGATCCCAGGACTCTGAGATCATGACCTGAGCTGAAGGCAGCGGCCCAACCCACTGAGCCACCCAGGCACCCCTGGATTATTTGTTTTTTTGGTTATTGAGTTTGATAAGTTCTTTTTTGTTTTTTGGTTTTTTTTTTTTTTTAAAGATTTTATTTATTTATTTGACAGATATCACAAGTAGGCAGAGAGACAGGGAGAGAGAGAGGGGAAGCAGGCTCCCCGCTGAGCAGAGAGCCCAATGCGAGGCTCGATTCCAGGACCCTGAGACCATCACCTGAGCTGAAGGCAGAGGCTTTAACCCACCTGGCCACCTAGGTGCCCTGGGTTTGATAAGTTTTTACAAATTTTAGAGACTAACCCTTTATCGGATATTTTATTTGCAAACATCTTCTCCCATTCCATAGGTTGCCTTTTAGTTCTGTTGATTTATTTCCTTCACCGTCCATAAGCTTTTTTTTTTCTCTTTTCATTTCATTTTTACTTCTGGTTCCCTAAAACACTCTAATTATAAATATAAAAACCAAAGAATAGGGGCACCTGGGTAGCTCAGTCAGTTAAGCATCCAGTTCTTTATCTCAGCTCAGGTCTTTTTCTCAGAGTCATGAGTTCAAGCCCCATGTTGAGCTCCAGACTGGACATGGAGCCTACTTAAAAACAAAAAACAAAACCAAAACAGAAATATATGGGTAACATACCTGCACAAGGGGCCAACATATTAACCACTTCTATTCGGTCAATATAGATCATGACCCCACCACTAAAAACAAAGAAATGGAAAAAGTGTGAGCGAAATAAAATTACAATCCCAGATTCCCACATCGTCAAACATATCCCACATGACATAAATTTAGAGGAAAATCTAAGCACATAACTCACTTATCACTCAGATGTCCCTACACACAGGGCTCACCTCTGTAAGTGCTGTAATCAAAACAGCTCACATGAAGACTAAACCTATAACCTAGGGCTACTTAGCACTTTGCCTTTATTAACTGAAGCCAACAACTAAAGCAGTGCCCTTCTCAAACTTTTCTGTCAAAGAACGAAGTAAAATGGTTCCCCAAGAGGTATGAAAACCAGCCATGGTCTGACATTTTTCTTGGTTTCCTGACTTATCTGAGTAATTCATGAAGAGTTTTAATCTACTTTTTAATCTTTATTTACTCTAATATGAAAAAAAGAATTTCCTCCTAAACCCTCAAGTAAAACTGACACTTTGGAAAGACAGGTCTTGTTAATTAATACTTCCTGTCTTGTTAATTAATACTTCCTATACTTCCTGGCTTATCAGCACAGACCTAAGGCACATGTGAATCTCAATTTAAGATACATGAAGTTAGAGATTTTGAAACTAAACAACTAAGTCTTCCTAACAAGTTATGGTGACGTTTTTCCTGATAAAAAAGGCTAATAACCTGCTCACAGAAAAAAATCTGAGAAAATAAGGGAAGCATGAAGATCAAATTTACCCCAAATCCCGTAAGTTGCCAATTCTGAGTCCTCTCTAAAGGGATTCCATAGAAGAGAGTTACAGAAATACCTAGGGAGAACTTAGTATCAAATATGTAAACTTAAAACAGAGGGAGATTCTCCCTTTTTAAAACCATTCTGTCCTTTCAGAGATGTCCAAGCCTCTTTTACAGAACTGTAAATACTGCTATCTTAGTGATTTAAAATAGAGCATTTAAAAAAATACCTTGAATTTTACATTCTCCCTTTGCCACAATTCAACATACTGATTATATTCTGGAAATAACTTGAACTTTGCTTGCCATTCTGCCCCTAAAACTCTTCATAGCAGAGACTTTCAAAGTAAGGTCCTCAGACCAGCAGCAGGAGCATCACCTAGAAACTTCTGCTAGAGATGCAAATTCTTTTTGCCTTCTTTCTTTCTTTCTTTTTTTTTTTTTAAGATTTTACTTATTTATTTGAGAAAAAGAGAGAGAGAGAGAGCAATGAGGGAGAGTGAAAGGGAGAAGCAGACTCCCCACTGAGCAGGGAGACCTACGTGTGACGCAATCCAGGACCCTGATATCATGACCTAAGCCAAAGGAAGACGTTTAATTGACTGAGCCATCCAGATGCCCTAGGAATGCAAATTCTTGAGCTTAATTCCAGACCTACTGAACCAGAAACTCGAATTAGATGGCATTTAGGAGATGTCTGGGTGGCTCAGTAGATTAAGTGTCTGACTTTTGGTTTCGTCTCAGGTCATGATCTCAGGGGTGTGGGATAGAACCTTGCATTGGTGTCTGTGCTCAGCATGGAGTCTGCTTGAGATTCTCTCTCCCTTTCTCTCTGCTCCTCCCCTTGCTCACTCACTATCTCTGAAATAAGTAAATAAATAAAATCTTTTTTTAAAAAAAATCTTTGTTAGGTGGCATTTAGTACTATAGATGACAAGAAGGTGAGATGGTTTCATTCAAACTGTTTGTTATTGAGTACCTATTCTTAGTCAAGTGTTGGGTTAGGCACTTTATGAATACTAATCTTAATCCTCACAGTAACTCTTCAAGACAGGTCTCATTACCTGATTTTTACAAACAAGGAAACTAAGCTTAACAAAGTCAATAAACACATGTATGGGGACAAAGAATATATGGGAACTTTCTGTCCTTTTGCTTAGCATGAACCTGTAAGTGCTCTAAAAACTAAAGTCTATTAAAAAAACAAAGTCAATAAAGCACATGTGGCACTGCTGATACATAAAGTTTTAGGTCTGCCAGCTCTGAAACTACTTTTCTTAAGACCCATGTAGCTTCCAAAATGGAAAGTTCAGAGACAGAGCTTTACTCAAAGAATGCTCAGAAAAGAAATCTCCCTTGGTTACTATCATGTCTATCTGAAAGATGTTTAAGTAACCAGAGTTTATGAACAGAAACTCTATCCTGAACTAAAGGCAGGTTGGTAAGCAAGGAGAAAGCTTACCTTGTTCCACAAGGCACGTTTTTAACTTCATCAGTTTGTAGTGTTGTCTGGGAAAAAAAATACTTAATGAATACTCAGGACACATATCATCAAAGAACTACCAGTCCCCAGAGGAAAACCTCCAGAGAACTGCTAAGAGGTAAGTACAGAAGAGCTCCATTACAATTTCAGTCCCCAAAGATTAGCTATCAGAGTAGTTTCTTTTTGTATCCTAGCAGACGTGAAAAACAAGACAAAATACTTTATAACTGACGTTCCAATCAAAATGCACCTGCACAACCTAGAGTAGAGAGGTTGACTGGGGGTGGGAGCTGAGGCAAAGAAAAAAACGTACACTTGGGAAGTTTCAATGTTCAATCTGAAAGTTTCAATGTTCAGTCTTTCAGAGTTCCTTATTTTCACAGAGCTGGCCTGAGACTGGAAATTACATGGCTTACCCACAAGGATACTACCATTAGGACTTACGCTCTGAGCTTTAATTCCACTGCATAGTCTGGACACACTGAAACTTTATTAGAATACAGCAAAATCTTACTTTATGGAATATAAACAAAAAAGGAAACATGGTCCTTGTTTCTAAAAAGCTCACAATCCAACATAGGAAATAAAAACCCTCATAAAACAATCTATAATGAGTATAAAATAACAAGAGTATGAGCTAAATTGTTAGGTTAAGTGATAAAGAGTAAAATAATAGTTTGGAAAGCTCTCTGCAGTGAAGTGTTTATAAGCCAGGTCTAGAGGGGGAGAAATGAGAAAGATGAGGCAGAGACACATCTTAGGTTCAATGATCCTTCACGCCAGGAGCTCCTTCAGGCCTACACATATAGACTGTACATTATGAAGAATGCATAGGAAGACTTTGTGACTGTCACTTGTTTTTTTTCTTTTTTCAAGTATTTTATCTGAAAGAGACAGACAGAGGGAGAACACGAGTGGAGGCAGGGAGAGGGGGACAAGCAGAATTCTCCAGGGAGGCTGGCATGGGGCTCAATCCCAGGACCCTGAGATGATGACCTGAGCCAAAGACACATGCTTAACCAACTGAGCCACAACTGCTTTTTGCTTTTTCTGCACTTTGGCAACAAGTGTTGGCAAATGAGACTTTCTCCTGGTCCCTGCCCACTGGGGACCAACTGGTTTTCCTTCCAGTCTAAACCATCCATCTTTCCCATGCCTGAGGAGCAGAGGCAGGTCAGGCAGAGGACAGAACTGGAGACAGTCCATCTAGGAAATGGCATCATGAGGCCACACATGTAGAACATCTGGACTGTTATTCTGCAGCTTTTATTTTTGGTGTGTTTATTACACAACTGTTTGAAATGTTTAATAAAGCTTTATAAACTTAAAAAAAAAAAAGGATCTATCCTAGTAAATATACAAAGTTGATGTCAAACTGCATGTACAGATGACAGGAAGTGAGCTGGCTTGCCTGGAGAAAAACAGACAATACAGAGGAGGGCAAATTCTGATAAAAGAATGTGAGTGGTATTAGACAGGGGGCCCAGGATGTTTGCTGGGGGGCTTGGGCTCTCCCTAGTCCATCTTACACTGTGTCACAAAATGGACCTTTCAAAAAAATTTTTTCCCTTAATTCCTGCACATCCATGTGATATGGTTCTCATTATCCATCTTATCTGGAGGCAAGAAAAAAAGTTGGGAAGCTAAAGTATTTATTTATTTAAATTAATTTAGTAAAAGGCCATGGAAATTGAAGGCTGTCAGTTCAGGGAAAGTAAAAGGAAGGATGCAGTTAAGTAGTTACCTATAACATTCCATGAGCGAAAAGAAAAGAAGATAACTCTAGGGTTGAGAGATTAGGGGGATGGTAAACATTAATGACAGGTTCTAGACAGAGGAAGGGGAGTTGATGAAGAGATGAGTTCAATTTATTTCCTTCAAAATATTAATCAAATTCAATTTCCATATACAGTATCAGTATAT
Source organism: Mustela erminea (assembly GCF_009829155.1). Classification (NCBI taxonomy): domain Eukaryota; kingdom Metazoa; phylum Chordata; class Mammalia; order Carnivora; family Mustelidae; genus Mustela; species Mustela erminea. The sequence goes on from NC_045627.1 coordinate 64,049,633, forward strand.
TTAATATACATTCCTATTCAACCTAGAGGATATCACTTAGCCAAGAACTAGCAAGAACTAGCGAAGAGTTCAAATGTTAAATCCTCTACTTAATATCCTATCTTCAAGTAATTTTATAGTTCTTTTCTATCATCCCCAAAATTATCTTCCCAATATAAATATTTATTTTATTTTATTTTATTTTTTATTTTTTTAAAGATTTTATTTATTTATTTGAGAGAGAGACAGTGAGAGAGAGCATGAGCAAGGAGAAAGTCAGAGGGAGAAGCAGACTCCCCATGGAGCTGAGAGCCCGATGCGGGACTCAATCCCGGCACTCCGGGATCATGACCTGAGCCGAAGGCAGTCGTCCAACCAATTGAGCCACCCGGGGGTCCCTAAATATTTATTTTAAAAGTAAGCCTTTGGTTATGTTATATAGGCTTTAAAGGGTGAAAGTTTTCATATTTCTCTAAGCATAGGTTTTTTTAAAAAATATCATATGCAGGATCTCACATTTTCCAAGATGCTACTTATATATTCCTTTCAACTGCCAAGTTTAAGCCATTTGTTTGCACAGATTGTGTAATCATGTGTTCCAAAAATTCCTAAAAATAAATTTATGTCTCATTCTTATAAGAACAATTTCTTAAGAGTTTTATTAATGTATTTCTTTCCTAGAATGTCATTGTGTTATGTATAAAGAAAGAACATTCCTACTTAGCCACATTAGCTCTAGCCTTTAATATTTTGTAGATATAAAGTATATTAGTTTACACTAAAATCTTTTTACTAGTTTCATGTCTTATAAGTATGACAATTTGTTATTATTTTTAATATATATACACATATTTATACACATACACACACATACACACGATATGTCTATCACATGCTATTAAGTTCTAAATCTGTTTTAATGTTTACTGTCTATATCTCTTTTATATACCTCTGCATTAGTATGACTCAATAAGCTCCAAGAAGGCAGAAACATATCTTCCTGGCTTTGAACAAGATTTTTAAAAAGCTCTTCATCTCTAAGGGTTTGAGCATGCCATTCATAACATCATTACCAACTGTTTGGACTATTGGTGAGGTCATGTAATTAAAACCCCTTCTTTCATGGAGGAATAACTTAGGTTTACAATGATTAAACGTTCTGCAAAGTCATGTAATCAGTCAGTGGCAGAGCCAGAGCCAGAACCTAAGTCTCCAGGTTTCTGGCCTCACATTCACTACACCTCATTGCTTCCTAAGAAATCGGCTCAATTTAACAACTTTCACCACAAGCAGAAAGCTCAGAAATATAAATGTGTTACAACCCCTGCCTTCAAGAAGTTGGGAGACTTTGCGGAAAGAAAATACACAAAGAAACCTAGAGAATACAAACAACATTATTAAAGAAAACATGACAAGAGCCAAAATTTAACATACAGACTTTAGGAGCTATAGATTAGAAGAGGGATTTGCAATGAGACTTTAAAAGGCTGGCAAGATTGCGGTAGGAGAGCAGTAATGAAGGGAGAGATAGCGAGACAAGACGTGACAACATGAACCAAGGCAAGAGTGAAAAAATAAACATGGGAAAACAATACGGAAATCAGTCTGACTAGGGAAATGTCTAACTACATTTCACTTTGACAGACACAATTCTTGCCCAAAGCCAACTAAAAGAGAACTGGAAGGAAATCTGGAGGATTTAAGTATTCATAATGAAACTCTCACTAGCACGGAGCCTAGATTTAAATTACAAGAGATTAAATACACTGGATTTTCCCAAGTCCTGGAAAAATCAGCAGCAGATAGTACACAAACTTCTGAATCCAAAGATTTATGACCACACTGAGCTTGCAAAAGCAGTCAGGATCTAATCCTGTTTTGTCATCTTGTTGTATCAAAAGGTATTTACTAAGTGTCTCTCAAGGCCAAGGTACTGTTTTCAATGAAAAGACGCTTATTTCGATTACTCTGGGATGCTGTCAAAATAGAATATTCACTAAGGTTCCACATAAAGTTGTACTTAATGTCCCAGGCAAAAATGTGAGGCAGAAAAACTGTGTATAAAAATTTAGATCTTCCATATTAACAGTAGTCCAGGAACCGGCTTCTGTGGAAACCAAACATCATTTTAAATGAAGTAATCAACGGTTTGTATTTATAGTTGTGTTTCAAAGTCCTGCTTTTACTTTGACAGCAGGAACAAAACCCCCACTGTATAGCACTACATAGATGGGGAAAGCCCTTAGTCCTTCCAAGTTGCCTGGCTTCTAATATACTTCAAGAGAGTGAGGTAGTTCAAAATTGTAACTTGTACTGTGACAGTTGTACTCTGAACTTTGTAACTCCTGTATTTAAGCAAATACCACCGTTTGCGTAAGCAATAAAGAAACCCAACTCCACCCACAAATGTGGTTAACTATTCCTGTCACACCTGTCTATCCAGTGTGGGGGCTTCCCTAGGAATCACTCACCTGCACAGATCTGAACGTAGTAATGAAAGGCAACATGATATGATAGCCTGGTCCACTGGGGCTAGTTAGTAAAGCTCCTCCCCTGCAAAAAGATGTTTCAATTTGACAAGACTATAAAGACAGAAATCCTCTTTTTAAATCTAAAGTGCTATAATAAACATTCACTCTTACTCATGCTACTGACATACTAAGGTCTTACAAATATGAGTTATTATATGAACAACTACCAGTCCCTAAAGTATCTGCAAAGGTGGAAAAAAGATTAAATTAAACTGCCAATGTTACACCTTGTTTCATAAGCTCCAACAACGATACCTCTGGGTCTCCAGCACTGCCCTCACGTACAAAGGATTCTCCTTGGTCTTTAAGCTTCTGAGAACTAATTGTGAAAAAGAAAATTCTAATTCTGGCTCTCAGCTGCTGTAATTTAATTGTACACAACACAAACCAAATCAAAACTAAATACATTTAGCCACCAGGTTCAATAAAGAAGATAACACAAAGTTTCAAAGAATGAGAAAATTTCTGACGTTCAAGACTCTTACTCTACCTGCCTATATTAAAATAGTGGAGGACTAAAGTCTCTATTAAAAATAACAAAAACTTAGCATGGAAAGATGAAGGGTTAGGGGATAAGACTAGGGGATAAATCTGGAGGATTTAAGTATTCATAATGAAACTCTCACTAGCACGGAGCCTAGATTTAAATTACAAGAGATTAAATACACTGGATTTCCCCAAGTCCTGGAAAAATCAGCAGCAGATAGTACACAAACTTCTGAAACAGTAGTATATATACTAAACAGTAGTATATAACTGTGGACTTGTTCACCAGATTCTGGAATGTGAGAAATATGAAAGTACATCTTAAAAATTCCACAAAGGAGGAATTTCGGGGGCAAGTATAAAAAAGAAGTCCTATTTTACACAGTGAATAATAAATTTATAGGACTTACTTTCTTATCTTGAAAAACATAAATAAGTCTCAAAGAATTCATAACAAATAACTAAGAAAAGATGAACTGAGGTCCATCCCTAATTCTTCTGAGAGCTTTACCTTGAAATGTTCTGTCCTCGGTTTTACTGTCAGAAAGACAACGCTGAACTAGGTGGAAATACAGACTAATCTGTCATTTGTTATGCTAGATCTCCATCTGCTAAGACCTATCACTAAAATTGTATTTGAAACTAGCACTTCACAGGGAAGACCCTTTCTAAGATTCAGGATGGATGTGAAAGTAGAAATATCAGTTTTGGAGGATAACAAAAACAAGTAGGAAGTTGATGCTCTTTCAAATACATTATAAACGGAATTTCTCCAAAATGTCCTCTGTCTACATCAAAAGGAACTGGTTGGAACTATGCTGAAGGAAAAACTATTCCGTCTCACCTAGAGAGCAACAAATCCCATATTATTCCTTCCCTCAACTTGAAAAGAAAGGGTAAGGTGGGAGAAGGGTGGCCCATCAATGCTATATTTGTCTCTCAAGGTCCAGGAATATAACAATTGCAATGGTCATCGTGGCCTCCTAAACCAAAACCGGTCACTACTTCCACTATTAGAGGGGGAAAAAAAAAAGTCTAAGGAACAACCACAAACAGGACCAGAGTTTCTAAATGACATCTCTAACTACAAACTAAAAGCCTGTACAGCGGTATGGAATGGAACAATGATTTATCCTCTTCAGTTACAGTGGAGTGACTACTGCCCTTTCTTCCTTCTTCGTTTTTCCCACAAGTAATTGAGTTTGCAGTCTACTAGGAAGACTTCTCTGGAGGACGTCTTAACGTCTGCACAAAATGCACAGAGCACCAGAACCAATACCTAGAGAGTGCTCGGCCCCCACATTCCTCCAGGGCTAGAACGAAAACGACTTCCTAAGACTGGAAGAGTTCCCCGATGCAGCAAGAGAGTACAACTTCGTAGACTCAGTCTAAGGGGAGTCTCCTTTCTACCTGCTTTAGACCTGAGCTGACTGCACATGCCGCTCACCTGTAGTACACAGCCAGGTGTCCTTCCTCAATCTTGTGGATGGAGGCGTAGAGAAGGACAACCACCAGACTCACCACTGCGGCCACCAGAACTCGGGCTTGAGTCATATTCATCCTTGTTCCTCCTAAATGAGGGCGGAAAGGATCCCCAAGCCCCTGAGTGACAGGCCCACCCCCTCCAGTTTCCACCCTCCCTCGGGAGAGCTGCCGTCCTTCCGCAGGCCGAGCCGGAGAGTCCTGTGGCCCTTGTCTCGCATTCTCCCCTCCTCAAACAGCCTACTTCCCCCTTAGCGAACCCCTCAGCCACAAGCGGGCCGTGGGCCGCCCCGACCAGGTGAGCGTCCTGACATCCCCCTCTCTCAACGGGCGCTCCCCCACCTTCCCACCCACCCAAACCCGGCGGAGGGAACTAACTGGGAAGGGGCCAGCCGCAGACTCCACAGGGAGGCCGACCCTAAGGCCGCGCCTCAAGGATCAGTGACGCATCGCCACCGCCCGCACGTGCAGCCACCTCCCGGGCCGCTCCAACCGCCGCCAGCAGCCGGCCCCGCCCACTCGCCCGGCACTGCGCCTGCGCAGCCACGCACGCCGACGCAAGGCTCACCGCGCCACTAGAAGACGGGGAGCGCGCAGGACAAAATTCTTCCGGCCGCCCGCCTTCGGAGGTACGCGCGCTTATGTCTGCGCAGTGCTGTTTTCCTGCTCTGGGAGAGAAGGGAGCTCGACCGCCTGGAGTAGGCCGGGATGTAGAGAAAAGGAGATGGCGCCTGGGACGAGGGACTGGTCAGTTTGTTCCTGTGCAGAAACCCACTTCTGCACTCTCAGCGTGGTAGCTGTTTGTTTATACCGTGCTTCAGGCACGGATCCTGTGCGAATTCAGGAGCAATAGATATATTGCAAGAAAAGTATTGTGGAAGTTCAGAAGAGAAAAATGCTCAATTTGACCACGTCGCTCAGTTGTCGGGTATTTTTCTGAGCACCGATTAACGTGCCATAATGTTGATCCAGTGAGGGCTTCATAAAGGTCATCCCAAATAGGAACAGAATGAGTTAAGCACGTAAAAGTGGGGGGGGGGGGGTGTTGGGACGGAGGGCCTCCAGGTAGGCTCAAAAAACATTGCAACTTCCTTGAAGCCCATGTATTGGAAAGGAACCGAATAGACTATGCCAGGCTCAGACTCTAAAAGGCTTGCATGCATGTTTTCTGTAGAGAGAGGGAGCTGGATGACTAGAGAACAGACTTTTTTACCTGAGTCTTCAGTTAAGTTACAGATTTTGTGCATACATTACCAAGACATAAATGGACAAAGTTAAAGAGCAGAGATGGGAATGAGATGGATAAATACAAGGGAAATAAAGGCAGTGTATTTAGAGTAGGTTGGGCAGTAATCCTGTAAACCTTGAAAGGCTGGTGGAACCACAGCTGGACAAGGGAGGGCATGGCAGGACTCTGTAACCTTGAGCAGGGAAGTATGGGAAAACAGTACCTTCGGCCTGGTGAGTCTGCAAAATAGCTTAGAGTGGAAACAGGTTGGAAGCAGAGAAGCCAAGTAGTTAGGAAATGCAGGCCCAAGGTTTCTAAGGTAGTAACTGTGGAAATGGGAAGTCTTAAATAGGATTTCAGCAAGCCCTCCCAGACCACTCTGCCCTCTCCCTTCAATAAATGCACTTACCTGTATTGTTCATAGGACTTTTATTACCTACAATTATCTGAGACCTTGTCTGTTCCAGATAAATGATATTAGCAAAACTTAGCTATCTTACTTCCAGAAAGTTAAGACGAACAAAAAACAACTTATTCCAGCTCAATTTCTGGATGGATTTTCTTCATTTTTCAAATGCTGCTGGAATTACAGAATGAAATGTATATTCACAATTGTCATTCAACTCTGAAGAGGTGTGGCCCAATAAAAAGTAAGAGTACAGAAACAAGTCTTAGGTGATCTCTCACTATAACCTGTTCTGACTCAATAGTACCTGCCCATATCACCCCAGCCACACCCTACAGCAGATCTTTCATCAGTTATTACAGTGATATTTAGAAAATATGCAGTCATCTAAACAGTAAATTCTTTAAACAATTATTTCAATGTTTGGATGGTTTATAATGTTCAGACTCCCAGATAAGCATTCATGTACTGCCTTTGTTAACTGTTTCTAATCTTGCCATCTAGCTCACTGTCTTCCAAGCAACAGGTACCCAATATGTGTTTTGTTGATTAAAACCTTCTAGAACTAGAGAAGCAAGAGACAGACTGCCTAAGCAGGCGGTCTGCTTCTCCCACTCCCCTGCTAGTGTTCCCTCTCTCGCTGTTTCTGTCAAATAAATAAAATCTTTAAAAATGAAATAGTTGACAGCCAGAATTTCCATATTTAGAGAAACAACAGTACCAGATAAACTAAAAAGTTAGGAGGAGACAGCCCCAAGATTTCAAACTGGATTTCCATGATGTAAAATGACACTACTAGCAAAATGGGGGTGGGGTGACTAAGACCTCAGTTTATAGAGCAAGATATGAGCATGGTTTTTAGACATGGAAAGTGGTGATAGGACATCTCAAGAGAAAAGGCTATATTAAAATAAGCTGCCCAATGCTGTTTTTACTGTTAAGTCCTATTTAATTCCTAAGGAATTAAGTTATACTGTTAAGTCCTATTTAAATCCCAAGGCCCATTAAGTTATACTGTGCTCCAGTTCCGTTTCACAGAACCGTTTCCTAAACCATATTCAAACATTCTATCATAATCTGATTATAATGAATAGAGATTCATTCCAAAAGTAATTTTAAAAATCATTTAATACACAAAGTGGAAAAAAGTATCTAGAATATAAAAGCATTTCACATTTTTTTAAAAAACACGTAATACCTTCTAAATTATTTAACAGATGGCAGATCCACAGTCCTTTATCTGAAACCCTTAGGGCAAGATGTTTCAGAATTATGAAATTTTCAGATTTTACAAAGGTAATTCAGTGCATATACCGTACTACATAAACACCCAGCACGGTCTGTAGCAGCCCCACACCCCCCAGTAATCAAATATGTTAATATTTCCACAGCAAAATGAATATTCACACTAAATGGGAGAAGTAGATTGTCAATTCAGGTTAGATTTGGAAGCAAATGAGTTTGTTACCAAGCTTTTGAAAGACCTTGCTTTCAGAGCTTTTTAGAATTTTGGAATTACAGATAAGGGAGTGCAGATCTTTATAAATTTGTACAAGACTTGAAAAATTCATTAAACGACCCATTTTTACAAGTGAAAAAATAACAGTCTTTAAACACATTATAAATTAATAGGCATCTTCTTGATATTATTAAATGTACATCTTAAATACATATACACATAGCACATTTAATGAGATTTGTGAGAATCAACTGGTATTAAAGGCACAGATACATAATTCCTTCTCTAGGAAAGGGATACTGTCAAATGTGCAGTTGGGTTAAGCCAACTCCTTATGTTGCCAGGAAGAGCATTTCTGAATGCAACACAAGGAGGTACAGTATAGTCTTGAGAGGAGACTCTTTCACAGAAACGGGCAAACAACTTTTACTTAGAACACATACATTAGTTAAAGTTTTGTTTTCCACATATAGATATTACTTTTGGTCTTACGGCCAAAAGTTAAATGATAAAAGTTGTTTTTAGTCAGTTAGCTGTTGTATCACGTTTAAAGACAAATGGATTGCCATGATGTGCTTAAGTAGCTACCATTTAAACAAGGTCACTGACATAAAATTCTATCTGTTCAGACCTTGGAATTTCCTAAAGTCAAAGTATTGTGCTTGTAAAATCATGCATATTTTCTGTTCATAGCCATTTCTTCAATGCTGGTGTCTGAAGAATGATTTCATGGGAGAAAAGCAAATTTCCAACACGTGCACCAACAACTTCCATATGTTTGGGGACAGTGAATAAGTAGCAAGTCATTCTGTTAACCAACTCCAATCAAGATTCTAAAATCAGGCATGAAAAAGTTACAGTTAGATGTTGACTATAAACAGTAGGTTTAGGGGTGTTACTTTTTGCAAGTTTTCTGTGTGTTTGGACATTTTATAATCAAAAGTTGAAAAATCGAAAGTATAAGTTACAATTAGAAAGTTTAGTTTTACCTTCTTTCCTGGTGATTAATAAAATATTTCAAAGAGTTTTCATAAATATTTGAAGTAAATAATTAGTGAAAGGAAATTCAAACAGTTGACCTTGAGACTAACTGTAGTAAAGTTAATTCAGTAAACATTTTATTGTGGTTTCTCCAAGTTTTAACAAATCAGTAATTGACAGTAACCAAATCTTAATACTTCTATTAATTACAACTGTATTAACATTCGTTTTGCATACAGTAGTTACTACATTTGAATTACAGTACAAATCCTGTCCCATCTTATTGGAGAAAATTGATTGCTGAACCAAAAAAGTACAAACCATTCAATTTCAGTGGTCACACTGCAAAAAAAGTTCACCCTTCATTTAATTTGACCAAATATGCTACTGTTGAAGACTATCGATGACATAATCCCAGTATATCCGTGAGTAAGAAATGATAGGAATTTGAGGTCGAGGATATAACTCAAATGTTCTTGGTCTTTCTTGAGTTCTTCTCTTCCCCATATGCATCCCAAATGCCAGATGAGACTAGCACGGAAAGTTAAAAACCTTTGTACCCAACAAACCTAAAACACCCATACCATATAAAACTTACCATTATTCTACTGCCCTGTTCCTCATTTGCTTCATGAATAATAGTGCTTAAATGGCCAAGACAGTTCAAATTTTCTTCTATCATTTGTGCTATAGTCTCCCTGTATGATGAAAAAACAAAACCTTTTCAAATGCAGCAAAGGGGCAAATGAATTTATTCTTATCTTCTGGTCTTCAGGGTCAGAATGATCACTGCCCTTCCCACAGCACTGCAAGCCAGCACCCCCGTGCAGCTGATTCCTAGGGTCTTCAAGTTTCCTCTTCCCTCCCACCCAGAGGCAGAGTCCTACTTGTTACCCCAAACTATTGCCTCTACCCAGCTCAAATGATAAGAAGTTCACTAGAAGTACAAACTCACTTTCCTCTGAAATGTAAGTGGCATGTACATACATTTCCCCCTCTGAAAATGCTTGCTGGGAGGTGGGGGAGATAACTCTAGCACAGAGACATGAAAAATCTCTTTGTTTCTGGACTATTTCTCTTTCCTTCTAAGTAGTAACAACATCAGTATGTTTACTTCAGAGACAGAAATGCAGGGGTGAAGATAAAAAAGTACAATCTGGTCTGCAAAGATGAGGGAAGGTAAAAACTCTGGTTGGAAACTATAGATGATAGCCATGAAAAAGAAAACAAGCAAGCTGATTCCTGAGGACAGCATTAGAAAACAGCATCACAGGGGAGCTGCCCAGAACCAACAAGTATCCCTGGAAGTTTATATTTGAAGGAAATCCTGATTCTGGTTTCCACCTTCCCCACTTCCCTCTGCCTTATGGCCTCTATCCTTTACCTTTTTCCAAAATGGTAGCCACTATAAGCTCAGAACTAAATTCTAATTTAGCTCATATTCAAAAGATGGAAAAATTGAGGTCAACAGATTCTAATCCTTGGTGGTTAAGTACTATGTGTACATTATCATCGAAATCAATTTTTTACTTTATAATGTATTCCTACTGGAAAACATATTTAAAATTTCTATATGACATGCTTTTGCTAACAACCACAACCTCAAATTAGAAATTACCTGTATAGAGATGACATTTGCAACCATTAGCATCCCCTAACAAACCTAAATGCCTTTAATAAAAGCAAAAAGGTCAGTAATGTATTGAATTGTATTTGCTTCAACTCCGATTAGTGGAATATTTCCTAAAGTCAATTGAATTACAGCCTGTGCTGTATCTGTGGCTGTATTACATTGGGCCAAATCTCAAATGATCCCAAGATATACCTTACAACTTGCTTTCTTTAAAAAAAAAAAACAAAAAACAAACAAACAAAAAAAAACACCTGGTATCAGCTTTCCTTCCTGCCATGTGCGTTTCTCTCATAAGAGTATAGAATGTGCAGCCGCATGACCTCCTGAGCAATGATGTACATGGCTGATGCTGCACAGGCAAAACTAATTATGGGCAGAGCTTCTAGGTAATGCTGGTGCTGCTGCAGAGGTCTCCATGAGTTGTGAAAAGAGTGATAATACACAAACTAGCACAGAGCCACTGGCTCTGGATACAGCACATCTTATGCTGAGAAAAATAACAGAAATGGATAGTCATTCAGCTTTTAGCAGAAGAGTAGGAATTAATAAAGGAAAATATAAAGCTTCAAACTTGAGTTCTTTGCAAAACTGAATTAAGGCATTGAAAAAAGTCTGATTTTAGAGATACTAAGTTATAAAATGAGTAGAATAAACTCAATAATTCATTAGAGGGGTGATGGTAAAGGACACTAAAATGATAAATGCAAAAGAGCATAATTTCTGAGATAAATGGTTATGGAAGAAATAGTTGAGAAAGAACTCAGAACTAGGATTAGGTGATTTAGCTAAATAAAAAACATTTGTTGATATTTACTTCCCAAGCACTTCACATACAACATCTAATTGAATTTTCACAGCCGTTCCCACTTAACAGGTGAGGAAATGTGAACATTAAAAGAATCAAGTTAATTTGCACAAGGTTATTATGAAGGGACAGTCAGGATTCAACCCTGGTCTATATAAGGCACCAAAAACTATGTCTTAACCACTACGCTCTACTCTACCTCATTCCTACCACTACTCTTGAAAACAACTATCTATTGTTGCAAAGTGAACCCACCCATCTTGAGGAGTTACCACACATGACAGAGGATGTTCACGTTCTGTTGAAGCTGGGGGAAGCCATGCTGATGCCTGAGGGGTTACTGCACCTTCTAGACTAGATACTACAAGGGACCGGGCAGAACTCTGTGTCTAAAGGGGAAAAAAGTAAATAAAAAGATTACAGGCAAGCATCACCATTGATTCATACAATTCCTACAATATTCCTAAGATTTACACTTCTACTACTTCTCATATACACAACCAGAGTATTTCTATACAAAACTATCCCCATCTTTATGTAAGGATTTCTGTACAACTGTCCTCTCCTGGACCCCTCTCATGACTAAAACAAAATGTATCTGCCCTTCACATTTCACTTGAGTTGGAGGGGGAAAAAAAAAAAAAAACCCACTGAACAAGGAGTTAGTTTCATTAACTCGTCAAGCACCTCTACCCCCAAATTGGGATGGGATACCACAGTGGTCTAGGGCTGGAAGGAGTGGATAAACACGAGACTAGAGAGGAGAGAAATAATGAAGGATGATCAGGAAGTCCTGCATCTGAATTGCTAGTGAAACACCAAGCAAAGAACATGAGCATCAAACTAACACAGAATGCACACATCTTTAAAAGGACCTAGGTCATGCGAATCCCTTTTCCAGGGAATACCAGCAAATCAATGTCACATTAAATAATTCATTAAAAGTTGGGGTGAATGGGTGGCTCAGTCAGTTAAGCATCTGCCTTCAGCTCAGGTCGTGATCCCGGTCCTAGGATTAAGTGCTTTGTGGGGCTCCCTGCTCAGTGGGGAGCCTGCTTCTCCCTCTCCCTCTGCCACTCCCCCTGCTCATGCTCTCTTTCTCTGTCAAATAAATAAAATCTCCTAATTGAAAAAAATAGTAATTCATTAAAAGTCACTTACACAGGCAATTTTAAGGAGATGCCATATTTCTTTCTGTCTCTTTCCCTGCATAAACATGACAGTATTGTCAGCTTCTTTGATGTTACTAAGGGCCATTTCCACCTTAGGCAGTAGATCAATAATCTTCTGTTTACAGCCCAATAACTTGCTGGAGAGATGAAATCAGCATCAGATAATTATACACCCCCCCAAGACTGTACACCATACTCCCACACCCAGCTGGAAAAATGAACCACAATCAGCACCAGATTTAGTGACTGATGTCCGCAGTGATGTACACAAATGAGACACAACTGGGGTCAAACCACCCAAAGAACTGCCAGGTATCTTCCTAGGTCTAGTATATTTACCAAAAAGGAATATTACTCTTTGAAAGGAAAATAATAAAAGTACCCTGGCTTTTCCATAGGAAATAAAAGAACTTTTCTACCTCAGGTGACCAAACAGCTCCTTGAGAACCCGGTCTTGACTCTGAACAGTATGCACAATGATCTTCACCATTTCCGTGCTGTCGCTGTAGTATTGATCTATAAAAGATCTCAGTGAGTGGGTATAACTTGTCTTCTGAATAAATACATTAGCCTCTAAATAAAAAAATTCCTAAAAACCTGGAAGTAGTTTTAATTAATAAGCATCTTCATTTAAATTTAAAACTGGATTAAAAATTTAAGATAATATAATATATGAACAATTATATATCTAAAAACAAATGTTTGTGTATAATGCATATTTAAATTTATCACTGTTATCTTCACAGAACTTAGTTGCCTGTTTTGAGAAGAATATGTTTACCCATCTTTAACCCATATTAACCCAAATCCCAGATACATATGCAGCTTTCTGGCTGAAAGATCAATTTCCCTTGGATGACTTACATCATTTATTTAAAAACAGCAGAACAGGGGTGACTGGGTGGCTCAGTCAATAAAGCATCTGCCTTCAGCTCATGTCATGATTCCAAGTCCTGGGATCAAGCCCCACACTGGGCTCCCTACTCAGCTAGGAACCTGCTTCTCCCTCTCTCTCTCTGCCACTCCTTCTACTTGTGCATGATCTCTCTCTCTCTCTCTCTCTCTCTCTGTTTCTCTGTCAAATAAATAAAATCTTTAAAAAAAAAAAAAGAACAAAAAAAATAGGACAATTCATTAAACTTTCACTGGTTCAAAAGAAGGAGGCCCTTCCCCCATCTAGGTTGCTTGGGATTTTATGTTTATCCATCTGTTTACAGCCCATGAAAACTTTGAAAAAAAAAAACTGACAATGTAAGGCAAATCTGATGCACTAATAAAAGGACCTGCAGATGCTGAAAGTTCAGTCTGAGGACAGTATGATAATGTAAACTGGAAGATGACAAATGTCCTCAAAGAGGATGGCTGTGTGGAAACCGTGAGTGAGTTCTACAGTTTATAGGAGACGAAACTCAATTAAAAAACAAAACAAAACAACAACAACAACCAAAATAACCAGGGTGCCTGGGTGGCTCAGTCGGTGATTTCGCTTAGGTCATGATCTCAGGGTCATGACACTGAGCCCTATGTCAGGCTCCACACTCTCTCTCTCCCTTTCCCTTTGTCCAGGCTGTGCTATCTCCCTCTCTCTCAAACAAACAAAAACAAAAAAGCATTGTTATATTTCAGAAAGTGGTATTCAAGTTTTTAAAACTGGAAGACTGCTCATAGATCATGTTGGCTATTTCCTTGGACAATAATTAATCTCAATGCAAAAATATTATTTGCTATTACATACTTAACACTTCTCACTGAACCCTCATAGGAGTCCTGTGAGATGGCTACTATTATTACCCACATTTTACTATGAAAGGGGAATCCCAAAAGGTTTTTAGAAAGTTCAGGATCCTTTGTTATCACTGCAAAGACCTCTCCCTCATAGCCCAAATTTATTCCCTACACATGTCCCACTTTGTCTCTCCCTTACTAACACTGAACTACAGAGGTTCCAAACAGGCTCCTCTCCCAACAGCACTCCTTCCTAAATCCCACAGACCAGAAAAGCTTCCCCATATAGTTAGCTTGTTTAGATGGTCAGAGACCTCAGAACATTCACTTCTCCAGCATACAAAAATGAAGAAAGTTGTTTTTCACCATTTTTAGCTTAACAAGAGTCTCAAGTCAACTCTAAGCTAGAAAAGACATCAGAAACCATGTATCAAATATGATTACATAAGCTCCAACCATAGATGAAACTTCTTATTACAACTAATTTGTCACTCAAGATAATGATCAGTTCAAAGAAGCTACCCAGATAGCAAATTTATTTCTAGGCTCTATGACATGCTAGTATGCTGACAGGGCTACTGCAAAGTTTTTATAAAAATAATCCAGGGGTGCCTGGCTGGCTCGGTCGGTGGAATGTGCGACTGAGCTCGGTTTTATGAATTTGAGCTCCACACTGGGTGTAGAGATTACTTAAAATCCTTAATAATAACAACAACAATAGTAACAACAACAACAAGTCAAACAAATGCTATCACTGACTACAGGAAGTTAATTTGACGGACCCAATGGATGGAATTTTCTATCTCTTTATCTGCAATACCCAATTCACTGGCGAGAAGACTAGGAGTATTACTGATTGAAGGGAAAAAAGAATTAGACTTGCTCTATTAAAATCTTAAGTTTCAATTATTTTATTCTAACCATAACGTCTATTACTTATATCACTTTCTGTCAATACCTTGAACTTTTTTGTCTTCTATGAGCAAAATCCTAAGCCTGGATCAGTCTAACCATCCATTCCATCAGTTTCTGCAGGTAAGCCACTAACTACCACCAATAAAAAAATTACACTACCATTTCCTCTGTCATCACTACTAATTCACAGGTCTTCACTTCTGCTCTGGATTCTTTTTTTTTTTTTTTTTTTTTTAAAGATTTTATTTATTGGGGCGCCTGGGTGGCTCAGTGGGTTAAGCCACTGCCTTCGGCTCAGGTCATGATCTCAGGGTGCTGGGATCGAGTCCCGCATCGGGCTCTCTGCTCAGCAGGGAGCCTGCTTCCTCCTCTCTCTCTCTGCCTGCCTCTCTGCCTACTTGTGATCTCTCTCTGTCAAATAAATAAATAACATCTTTAAAAAAAAAAAAAGATTTTATTTATTTACTTGAGAGAGAGAATGAGAGGGAAGAGGGACTGAGAGAAAAGCAAGACTCCCCACTGAGGAGGGAGCCTGATGCAGGACTCGATCCTGGCACTCCAGGATCATGACCTGAGCTGAAGGTGGTCACTTAACCAACTGAGCCACCCAGGCACCCCTCTGCTCTGGATTCTTAATAAATGTTCTGGATCAGCAACATCTTCCACTGCATACACCAGCTTTTAAAAATCTTTAGCATACTCTTTAAATCTAGATAGTCATCACTTCCTCTGTTAATCCCGTCACCTCTTCTGTTAACAGTTAACTCCACTTCTTACTTCAGGATGGGTGGCCACAAGACAGTAAGATCCCCACCTTCCAACCCCTACACCCACAGAAGTGTCAGTATCTGTACTGCCAATCCCTGTAATATCAGTGGAAGCAAGCCTAAGTGAATCAGCCTCTCAAGCTTGTTTAGGGACCTCCCTTTCCACAGGTTTTTGGGCCCAAGCACTTAAATATGCTCAAGTCTACCTTCTGAAGACTGACCTCCCGGAATCTCTCTCTCTTGGCTCCTCACCTCTTCTTTCCTTAACAGCAAAGCTTCTGAAAAGAACAGCCTAGATAAGCAGTTCTAAAACTTACTGGTCTCAGGACCGCTGTACACGCGAAAATTCTTAAGAACCCGAAGGTGTTTTTTGGGAATTAAACTGAGAAGTTTAAAAATATTTACTTATTTACTTAAAAATAACAAAAAACTCTTTACCTGTGAAACATATTTTTATTAAAAATAACTATTTTCCAAAATCTGTTAGTGAGAAAACTAGCCTTGTTTTACATTTTTTGCAAGTTTTTTAATATCACCACTGGTCTCATCAAAGTTTAGGTACTGAAAAGCTGACAAATTTCAGTTGATGGAAACAAGTTTTCCTAAATTTTATTTTTTTGCTTGAAATATGGAATTTTAATATTGCCAACTAACGTTGTTTTTTTCCCTTAAAATGACAGTCATGCTTCATTAACTTCTGAGAAGACACCTGCCACAGTGGCTTTCCTGAGAAAAACAGTAGACTTCAGTATGGAGCAGAAGTGCTCTAGGGGCACTTCTCCTTTCATCACACAGAATACTGAAAAGACATGTACCCAAAGGTTGAGATTTAAGTAGAATTCTTACTACTTATCAAGTACATACTTAAATGAACCTTATTTTTTTTTTAACTGTGATTGCATAATGGTGAAAAGTATGACTACTTATATAATTTGGTACTAGTGCCATGATCCATGCTAAGTGAGGTATAAGCTGTTTACCTACCAATGCTTTTCACAGCATCAGTGAAAATGTCAACATAGTGAAAAAGGCAAATGTCTTAGCGTTATGAAAGTAGTTTTGTCCTCATCGATCCTCTGGGGTGCATGAACCACGATTTGGGAATTGCTGGTCTAGACTGACTTCTCTATTTCTTCCTGTCTCATTCCTCCCTCAGCCTCCCATAATCTGAGTTCTGTTCCCAAAGGCCATATTTTGCCAAGATCAACAATGATGTCCAAACTGCTAAGTTGAATGCATGTTTACATCACATTTTTATTACCCACATCTCTGCAGCATTTCACCCCACTGATCACTTTCTTCTTGACACTCTCTCTGTCCTGTTCCTATCATATCATTCCTTCTATATATTGGTCATTTCCCAATCTTCTCGGGCAGCTCTTCTGCTTCTAGCCATTTCCTGAATGTTGGTATTCTTTGGGATTCCATCTTTGGCTTCCTTACTCAACTTACTTTTTCAAGATGGTCACTTTAGTCCTATGGTTGATCATTCTCAAACAGCTAAATATCTAGCCCCAACTTTTCTACTAATTCCATATACATATGTACATATATGTATATGTGTACTTATGTACACATACATATATATACACATATATATATATAAAATACTGTTTATTAGACATCTCTACTTTAATATCCCACTAACATCAACATGTACAAAAATGAATTCATCTTCTTTTTCCATCAGGTCTGCCATCCTTTCTACACTTGCCTTTATGGTGAGTGGTCCTACTGACTATGCACCCAGCTGCCACAGCCAGAATCTTGGGAGGCATTCTTACTCCAGCTCCAGCCATCCAAATTCAATCTATCACCCAACACCATCAGTTCTACCTCCTAAGTGTCTCTCTTGCCTTTACCTTCCTCTCACCCAGTCTCCACAGTTCAGGCTCTCTGCCTTAGCTCGTGGCCCACCCTATACTGAGTTATGATCATTTCAACAGCCTCATAACCAATGCCTGTCTTCAGTCTAGCCACACTATGTGCAATGTTACCAAAGCCATACTTCTGAAATGCTCATCTGGTCATGCCATTCCCCTGCTTAAAACGTGTTCAAGTTTCTCTTTGCTATCATGATGAAATCCGAACTCTTTACCATAACAGACCAGATCCTTTATGATCCAGTCACATCTGATCCAGCCTCTCCCCTGAAAATCTACAACCCAGTCACTTCATTTCCTCAATCATGCTAAGTGTTACACATATGTGTCTTTACTCACTATACTTGTACATCCAAGAACCCAGCTCCTTTCCCTACTACTTTAAGGCTTTAAGGCTTATCTCAGATCTCATCTCCTGCAATAACCTCCTCTGACCATCCCTGACCCCAGGCAGCACTGGGTGCCTATCTTATATATACACCTCATAAATGTCTACAGGAATAAACTGAATGAATTCCTCTCCAATAAAAACCAATGTAGAGGAGATCACATTATTTGCTAAGATAGAATTTCATATGGATGGATATTAATTTGCACGTTTGTAAATCTTAAAGTATAAAACATGTCTTTTGTTTTACTTATTTATTGGTAATTTAGGTACATATAGCAAATTAAGGCACAGGCTTAGCCTTTTATTTCTTCTATAACCCGTCAAAACAAATCGATTTGTAACAGAGGATAGTATCTCACAGATATATAATACTTTATACTTCTCAAGGCATTTTCACAAAACACCTCCCAAATACATTGCTACACACACTCACTGAATTAGGAAACCGAGGTTTCAGCCCCATTTTACAGAAGAGGAAAATTAGATACAAGAAAATTAGAGGGGTGCCTAGGTGGCTCAGTGGGTTAAACCCTCTGCCTTTGGCTCAGGTCATGAGGCCAGCGTCCCGGGATCGAGCCCCACATTGGGCTCTCTGCTCAACAAGGAGCCTGCTTCCCTTCCTCTCTCTTTGCCTGTCTCTCTGCCTACTTGAGATCTCTGTCAAATAAATAAATAAATAATCTTTAAAAAAAAAAGAAAAGAAAGAAAATTAGGTACTTGGTCAGTAAGCTGCCCAGTCAAGAATCCAAGCTCCAATGCTCTTGGCAACAGACCATGTTCTTTATTCCATGTTCTGTATTCAGCGCACGTTCGACAGGAATTGTTTTGCCAATGAAATAAGCAGTAACCAGATGCAGATGAAGGCATCACTTTCAAGGTATGCTGCTTTGGCCTAGAACATGGGCCTTCCCTCTAATTACTCCACACCTGAACTCACTGTACCAAATTCTTTTCAACTTCTCTAATGTTAAGCAGCACTTATTTTTTCCATCTTTCCTCACATTTTCTTGCTTCCTCTTCCCTTTCTTTGAGTTCCTTTTTTCTCTTTCATTCCTTCCTTTCACTTCCCTTTAGGAAGTTTTCTATCTCAATTTTCTTGTTATTTTGCCTTCCTAATCTCTCAAATTCTCACCAACTTAAAAGCTGTTTTACCATAAGCAGCTCAATGGCAATACCAAAACTGGAATTTATTCTGCAGCTTTTTTAAAAATCCAATCCCCTGGATTTGTTAAGTTTGTGATGGTTTCCTAAAATGCCTTTGTGTACAGTGATTAAGTGTCTTACCTGAAGGTCTGTGCTTTAACTGCTTATACAGATCAATGGCACGTTGTTCCCTACGAAAGAGAAAGCATGCTTGCAAAAGTGAAGATAACTCAATGACTAATAATCAACAACTTGAAATGAACAATATTATTTGAATAGAGTATAAACCTATTTTAAAGCAAATATATATTGCTAACAAACATTTGACACAGCATTTCACTGGGTAATAAGCAAGATCTAAAAATGCAAAGTTTAGGTGCACCTGGCTGGCTCAGTCAGTAAAGCATGAGGCTCTTGATCTTGGTGTCATGAGTTCAAGCCCCACAGTGGGAGGCAGAAATTACTTAAAAGTAAAATATTTTCATAAAAATTTAAAAAATTAATAAATAATAAATAAATAATAAATTAATGAAGAGATACTTCACATCTCTCTGATCCACAATCACATATACAACATCTCTGCATCAGAAACACTTAAATCGGGCGCCTGGGTGGCTCAGTGGATTAAGCCGCTGCCTTCGGCTCAGGTCATGATCTCAGGGTCCTGGGATCGAGTCCCGCATCGGGCTCTCTGCTCAGCAGGGAGCCTGCTTCCCTCTCTCTCTCTCTGTCTACTGTGATCTCTCTCTGTCAAGTAAATAAATAAAATCTTTAAAAAAAAAAAAAAAAAAAAGAAACACTTAAATGGGCAAAAATGAAGGCCTGTGATTAGGATAAAATTTTCAAATTTCTATCCAGACACTTAGGAAGTTAACCTCATTTAGGGCATTTAACGGACAATAACTTGGGCTAGTACTATGGTAAGTAGGGCAACAGTTTATAACTTAGAATACTTGAAAACCTGGTAACACTCACATGAAATGATGCTTTGATTAAAAAAGCAAAGGTCGGGGGCACCTGGGTGGCTCAGTGGGTTAAGCCACTGCCTTCAGCTCAGGTCATGATCCCAGGGTCCTGGGATCGAGCCCCACATCAGGCTCTCTGCTCAGCAGGGAGCCTGCTTCCCCCTCCCACCTCTGCCTGCTTCTCTGCCTACTTGTGATCTCTATCAAATAAATAAAATCTTAAAAAAAAAAAAAGAAAGCAAAGGTCATCCCTGAAGTTATTTCCAAAATTTCTGTGACTAAGAAAAACTTCCTTTTAAAATATTATGGCAATGGGGCACTTGGATGGCTCAGTTATTAAGAGTCTGCCTTCAGATCAGGTCATGATACTAGAGTCCTGGAATCAAGACCTACGCTGGGCTCCCTGCTCTGCGGAAAGCCTGCTTCTCCCTCTCCCACTTCCCCTGCTTGCATTCCCCCTCTTGCTGTCTCTCTCTGTGTCAAATCAATAAATAAAATCTTTAAAATAAATATAAATAAATAGATAAATAAATAAATAAATAAAATTATAGCAATATATTTGGAGAAAGAAAATTTATGGAAAAGGAAAAATACAGGCTTACTCTGCCAGAGACATGCAGAAAGTACCACCTGAGACAAAAAATTACAGACATCCATACCAGCAACACAAGACTTCCTTACTTACAGAGATTCCATTAAGTCTCCCTGACGTCTTCCATAAGGGCTCTTCTGCAGCTCCATGATTTCAGTGTGTAGAGACATGATCTGATCCTCCAGGTAACCAATGACACCCACCTAAAATATGATGAAACACAAAAGAAATTATAGGCTCACCACCACACAAAACAGAAAGAACTCAGAGAATGATTTGCTGCAACAGCAGGAGAACTCAATGATTTAACATGAAACACTGACTTTGTTCAAGCTTTTTTATCTTTCAGATTCTGAAAATCTTTCATACAAGGACAGACTTAATACCTATGCTTCTCTCTTTTCTCTTCTGACAACAGTAAATTATTAGCATCTGCTTTCTCCTCCTGAGAAGCAGAAAGATAGAGGTGTCACTAACAAGACAGAGAAAAAGTGACCACCAAAACTGCTGTTATCTCAGCTTTATGATCTTCACTGCCTCTTGTGCCCAACTGCCTTGCATAAGAATGCAGAAAGATCAAGATAATGGGTTTCCTACCCAAAGATATCAACTGCCTTACCCATGTCCTTCAGGTAGTACTGGCAATTCAGGAGAGTAACAATTTAGTGGGACCATGGACAGATTTAACAACTGAGGAAGGAATATGCCTCCTAGAGAATGAACTATAACCAGCATGACCACATATAGAATTTATTGTCCAAACAAGCATAATTTTGAGAGTAAAAGGGAGTAATTATTGCAAGACAGGTATAAACTGGGACCATTTCAGGTAACCAGGATGTATAGCTATCCTATCTAAACCACTCAAATTGAGTCCCTTGTAGACAGCATACGGATGGGTCTTGTCCTTTTATTAAACCTCAACCCTGTGCTGTTTCATGGGAGCATTTAGGCAGTTCACGTTGAGAGTGATTACTGAAAGATATGATTTTTCTGTCATTATGTCGCCTGTGAAGTCCTTGTTTCTATAGATTGTAAACTTCTGTCCTATATCACTTCGGGGGTCCTTCTCCTTTTACAGAGCCCCTCTTAATATTTCTTGCAGGGTTAGCTTAGTGGCCACATATTCTTTCAGTTTCTGCCAGACCTGGACACTCTGTATCTCTTCATCTGTTCTGAATGGCAGCCTTGCCAGATAAAGTATTCTTGGCTGCATGTTCTTCTCATTTAGTACCCTGAATATGTCTTGCTAGCCCCTTCTGGCTTGCTAGGTCTTTGTGGAGAGTTCTGATGTTATTCTGATGTTCTTCCCTCTGTATGTAAGGAATCTCTACCCCTTAATTGCCCTTAAGGTAGTTTCCTTGAGGGGTGCCTGGGTGGCTCAGTGGGTTAAAGCCTCTGCCTTTGGCTCAGGTCATAATCCCAGTGTCCTGGGATCGAGCCCCGCATCAGGCTCTCTGCTCAACAGGGAGCCTGCTTCCCACCCCCCGCCGCCACTGCCGCCGCCACTGCCGCCGTCTCTGCCTGCCTCTCTGCCTACTTGTGATCTCTTTCTGTCAAATTAAAAAAAAAAAAAAAAAAAAAAGGTTTCCTTGATTCTGAGATTTGTTGAGTTTTACTATTATATGCCAGAGCATTGGTCTGTTCTTCTTGATCTTGGGAGGTGTCCTCTCCGCCTCTAGGACACGAATGCTTGTTTCATTCCCCAGATTAGGGAAGTTCTCAGCTACAATTTGCTCAAATATATCTACTAGTCCTCTTTCTCTCCCCATTTCCCCCTCAGGGAATCCCAATAATTCTGACATTGGAACATTTCATGGCATCGATCTAATTCTCTTTTCATGGATTTTAAGGTGTTTGTTCCAGGACTCCTGTTCCTTCCTTTCTATCAGTTTGTCTTCTACATCACTAATTCTTTCTTCTACCTCATTTACCCTAGCTGTTAGAGTATCTAGCTTAGATTGCATCTCATTCATAGCATTTTTAAGTTCAGCCTGATTAGCTATCATTTCTGCCCTTGAAGACTCTACGTTGCCTTTAATGGTTTCCCCCAACCTAGCTATTGTCTTCATAACTATAACCCTGAAATCTACTTCTGACACCATGCTTATATCCATATCCATTTAGGTCAATGGGAGAAGCCACTGTCTTTGACTCTTTTCTTTGTTGGGAGTTCCTCCTCCTAGTCATTCTGTTGAGGGAATATACAGAGTTGAAAATATCAACCACCTTCCAGGCAAGATGCACTCTTGGAAAATTTGGAGCAATTGGAAGCCACCACACCAAGAAAACTGGCCAAAATGAAATCCAAGAATAAGATTTATAAAGTTTAGGGAGAAAAGTGGGGAATGAGGGGAGGGAGAAATCAGACTCTCTCTTCACAGATGACATCATATTTTATGTGGAAAACCCAAAAGAATCCACCCCTAAATTACTAGAACTCATACATCAATTCAGTAATGTGGCAGTATACAAAATCAGTGCACAGAAATCAGCTGCTTTCCTATACACTAACAAAATAACTGTAGAAAGAAAAATTAGGGAATTGATTCTATTTACAATAGCACCAAAAACCATAAGATAACTTAGAATAAACCCAACCAAAGAGGTGAAGGATCTGTACTCCACAAACTGCAGAACACTTATGAAAGAAATTGAAGAAGACACAAAACGATGGAAAAACATTCCATGCTCATGGATCGGAAGAATAAACATTGTTAAAAGGTCTATGCTGCCCAGAGCAATCTATACTTTCAACACCATTTTGATCAAAATACCAATGGCATTTTTCAAAGTGCTGGAACAAACAATCCTAAAAATTGTATGGAACCAAAGAAGACCCAAATCGCCAAGGAACTGCTGAAAACGAAAAACAAAGCTAGGGGCATCACATTGCCTGATTTCAAGCTATATTACAAAGCTGTGATCCCCAAGATAACATGGTGTTGGCACAAAAACAAACACATAGATCAGTGAAACAGAATAAGAAGCCCAGATATGGACCCTCAACTCTACGGTCAGTTAATCTTCAACAAAGCAGGAAAAAATATCCAATGGAGAAAAAACAGTCTCTTCAATAAACGGTGCTGGGAAAATTGGACAGCTATATACAGAAAAATGAAATTTGACCATATGCTTACACCATACACAAAGATAAACTCTAAATGGATGAAAGACCTCAATGTGAGACACGGATCCATCAAAGTCCTAGAGGAGAATATGGGCAGTAACCTCTTTGACACTGGCCTCAGCAACTTCTTTCAAGACATGTCTCCAAAGGCAAGGGAAACAAAAGTGAAAATGAACTTTTAGGACTTCATCAAGATAAAAAGCTTCTGCACAGCAAAAGAAACTGTCAACAACACAGAGGCAACCCACGGAATGGGAGAAGATATTTGCAAATGACACTACAGACAAAAAGCTGATATCCAAGATCTATAAAGAATTTCTCAAACCCAACACCCAAAAAACAAATAATCAAGTCAAAAATAGGCAGAAGACACGAACAGATACTTCTCCAAAGAAGACATACAAATGGCTAACAGACACATGAAAAAATGTTCACCTTCATTAGCCATCAGTGAAATTCAAATCAAAACCACACTAAGATACCACTTTACAGCAGTCAGAATGGCAAAAATCGACAAGGCAAAAAACAATAAGTGTTGGAGAGGTTGTGGAGAAAGGGGAACCCTATCACACTGTTGGTGGGAATGCAAGGTAGTATAGCCACTTTGGAAACCAGTGTGGAGGTTCCTCAGAAAGTTAAAAATAGAGCTACCTGATGACTAGCAATTGTACTACTGGGTGTTTACCCCAAAGATACAGATGTAATGAAAAGAGGGGCCACATGCACCCTAATGTGCATAGCAGCAATGTGCACAACAGCCAAACTGTGGAAAGAAATGAAATGCCCTTCAACAGATGAATGGATAAAGAAGATGTGGTCCATATATAAAATAGAGTATTAGTCATCAGAAAGGATGAATCCCCAACTTTTGCATCAATATGGATGGAACTAGAGGAAATTATACTAAGTGAAATAAGTCAAGCAGAGAAAGTCAATTACCATATAGTTTCACCTATTTGTGGAACATAAGGAACAGCATGGAGAACATTAGGAGAAGGAAGGGAAAAATGAAGTGGTGGAAATTGGAAGGGGAGATGAACCATAACAGACTATGGACTTCAGGAAACAAACTGAGGATTTTAGAGGGAATGGGGGTAGGGAGATGGGTTAGCCCAGTGATGGGTATTAAGGAGGGCACATATTGCATGGAGCACTGGGTGTTATATGCAAACAATGAATCATGGAATATTACATCAAAAACTAATGATGTACTGTATGGTCACTGACACAACGTAATAAAAAATTAAAATTAAAAAAAAAATAAACCACTCATAAAAATAACAGCAATAACTACCATTTATTATGTACTCCCATTTAATCTGCATAAACCTACTATAAAGTCCCATAGTATAATATGGAAACTGAAGTTTAGTGAGGTTTCAGTTTTATCTCATTTGCCCAAAGCCCTTTTTTTTTTTAAATCAACTATGGTACTTCTCTCTACACACACAAAACATCTACTAGATTTTTGTCTGATATTCAGTAATAACATGAAAAATATTCTATATACCAAAACCGAAGACAATTTCTAAGAGAGACCTCAGGAATTAATAAGCGTATAGAATGAACTAGTGAGGGCACCCGGATGGCTCAGTGGGTTAGGCCACTGCCTTCGGGTCAGGTCATGATCTCAGGGTCCTGAGATCGAGTGCCACATCGGGGAGGGGGGGGTCTCTGCTCAGCAGGGAGCCTGCTTCCCTCTCTCTCTGCCTGCCTCTCTGTCTACTTGTGATCTCTCTGTCAAATAAATAAATAAAATCTTAAAAAAAAAAAAATAAAAGATGAACTAGTGATCTTACCTCAGCATAATGGATAGCCTTTTCTTCCATTTCCTTCCATGCTTTTAACATTTTTTCTGAGGCTAAAAAAAAAGTCTTAATTGATTATCTCAGAAATAGCCATACCTTTAATTACTGATCTATCTACTTTCTTGCCATATCAACATCAGAAATGACATTATAGGTTGAACTGTCCCCCAAAAAGATATGTTGAAGTCCTAATTCAGAACCTCAGAATGTGAGTTTATTTGGAAACAGGGTCACTACAGATGCAATTAGCTAAATTAAGATGAGGTCATCTTGGAGTAGGGTTGATTAGTCCAGTATGACCAACATCCTTATAAGAGAAGAGAAGAGATACAGAGACCCAGACATAAGAAGGGAGAGAGCTACGTTGATAACAGAGGCAGAGATTACAGTGCGGCAGCTGTAATCCAAGGAGCCAAGGACTGTTGGCAAACCACGAGAAGCTAGGAAGAAGCAAAGAAGTATTCTTCCCCATAGCTCTCAAGGGGCTCATGACCCTGCCAAAATTTTGATTTTGGATTGTCAGCCTTTGGAACTGTGTGACAGTAAATTTCTGTGGTTTTAAGCCACCCAATTTATAGTAACTTGTTAGGGCACCCCTAAGAAACCAATATAAATAGT
Source organism: Mustela erminea (assembly GCF_009829155.1). Classification (NCBI taxonomy): domain Eukaryota; kingdom Metazoa; phylum Chordata; class Mammalia; order Carnivora; family Mustelidae; genus Mustela; species Mustela erminea. The sequence continues at coordinate 64,075,732 of NC_045627.1, forward strand.
TTCCTCTTAAAAATGAAAAAAAAAAAGTAATACATGAACATGGTTTTTTAAAAAATCAAATACTATAAAAGGATATACAAAGAAAAGTCTCTCTTCCTCCTCTCCACTCTAAGGATCTTACATTAATCTTTTGTTATACAGACACACACCCTTTTCCCTCATAAGTGAAACTATCTCTACATGCTTTTCTTTCTTTGATTTTTCCCCCCAACTTAAAACATCATTGCCATTAAAGACCTAAGTGATCTTTTAGTATCAGTACACAGGTCTATGTCATTCTTTTTTAACCCTTGTATAAGATACACAAATGACTAGTCAGAGATAATCTGGTGAAAAAATTATAGTGTTTTGTCACTCACCAGAATGCCTATTATACACAAATAGAAATAAAACATCAATCATAGCACAAGCTCTAGTGGGTAAAATGATTCACTCAATTGGACACTGCTGATCATTTATTCTGAGATACACATACCTTGCTCAAGACAAGTATATGGACAGGATTTGTTTCCCGAAGAAAGAATATGTTTTATGACAGAAAACAGAAATATTGGTGGTGGCCCCTTCAGCATCTTACATTTCCTTAATACATATGAAGGGAGAGAGCTTAGAGTTAAATACTGAAAACTAGAGGCTGTGTACTATATTAAAAAAAAAAAAATGGGACTCGACAGTAGATGGTTTTGAAGAAAAACCCCTAGAATCATTTGTGTTGTTATTTACAGAAAGATAAGTAGTTTAAAGGGGTGCCTGGGTGGCTCAGTGGGTTAAAGCCTCTGCCTTCAGCTCGGGTCATGATCCCGGGGTCCTGGGATCGAGCCCTGAGTCAGGCTCTCTACTCAGCGGGGAGCCTGCTTCCCTCTCTCTCTCTCTTTGCCTGACTCTCTGCTTACTTGTGATCTCTGTCTGTCAAATAAATAAATAAAATCTTTTAAAAAAAAAAAAAGATAAGTAGTTTAAAATTTCTCCGGTTAAGGAGTCACCTCAATACAGACTTTGTATCTTTTTTTTTTTTTAATATTTATTTATTTATTTATTTGAGAGAGAAAGAGAACACACGGGGCGGGGGAGAGGGGATGAAGGAGAGGGAGACAGAGTCTTCAGCAGACTCCATGCTGAGCACGAAGCTCACTGTGGGGCTCAATCTCGGGACCCTGAGATCATAACCTGAGCCAAAACCAAGAGCTGGACACTAAACCAATAATGCCACCCAGGCACCCCGAGACATTTTATCTATTTTAAAAATGAGGCTTGAAAATCAAGTTCTTAAATTCTTTAAATTTTTCTGGAGCTAAGCAATTTTAGTCCAACCACAGTCCAACTGCAGGGAAGTAAAGTTGCTAATCTAAAAGTTAAAAGGAGCTACTATTTAGTACAAACACTATTTATGATGACTTGAGGCAACCTGTCTCTTGTTCTAACCTGAGTATAAGTGAAACAATGGGCTATGAGGCAAGAAGGCAACATAGTAGACAGCAGATAGCAACATTTCTTTCAAACATGTTACCCAAACACTTACAAATCCCATAAGTCATCTGCTCACTGTATCTTTCCAAGTCAAGCTGAATGCTTTTGTGGAAAAACTCCAATTTAGCTTTTAGTTGCTGAGATGCTGAGATCAAAGTGTTCTTCATTTTTGTCAAGTTAGCATTGTATCTAAGAAGACTTAACCTAACCCATAGCAGAAAAAAAAAATCAGTATTTCAGAAACAGTGGACAAAAATTTAATAGCTTAACTTGTTGTAAATCAAAAGCCTACATTTCTATTATCAATCTGTGAGAATTAGTTAATTTAGAATCTAGTCTCTAAAAACTCCCTGTCTATGATATTCTAAGATAAAACAATCTTCTTATACTAGGACCTTTCAGGAACTACCCTCAAGCTATTGCAATTGGATGGTTTCAGACTATTAGTAAGAATTCTTAAAAAGTCTGGTCAGAATATTACAATTACACTTCAGATTAGCCCAATATTTCAGTATTGCATGGAATACTGTTTAATGAAAACAGCAAGATTAATTCTTGAGCATTAATGCACATGACACTGCACCTATAAATAACAGAATCCACTTACATTGCTGCTCTTTGTCCCTGAAAGAGCCTGCTGTAGTCTTCTTTTAGCCCAGACACATAGTGTACTGCTTCAGCCCATACTTTACGCAGCTGTATAATTGGAAGCTGTATTTTGCTGTCCCGTACTTTATATAAAAAGATGAGGAAAAAGAGAAGGGAAATTACTTTTAAAATTTTAGAGTTCATCTATCTTTCTTTCTGATTTCCTGTCCCTACAAATATCACTCCTCTAGATTCTAGAAACTGATGCTAGAAAGAATCAATTGTTACTGTTTCATTCAGTTCAACATACATTTACTGAACTGCAATACATAAGCCCCATTCCAGGTATGAGGGGAAATAAAAATAAATAATCACTACATAATCACAAAGCTTGCAATTATTCCTATATCTTTTTTTTTCTTGCATCTAACGGGGAATCTCCCTTTTTTCTCCATTAATCAAAATTCTTTATTTCTTTCAAGTTCTAAATGAAGTCCCGTGTCCTCCACAATCTTTCCATGGTCTTTCCTGCCTCTGAATAATAAGTTTCATCTCTTGGACTACCAATCCAACTTCAGGAAAACATACAGGGTAACCAGCAGTTTAGTAAAATATGCCTTCTTCTGGGGCGCCTGGGTGGCTCAGTGGGCTAAAGCCTCTGACTTCGGCTTCTAACTGACTTTGGGTTCTAACACTATTCTTCAATTAAAGGAACCAGGACTCCTTGGAGAAATGGATGATCCTAGGACTGGGACAAGAAATATACACAAGAGCCCCACTTTGGGCTCTCTGCTAAGCAGGGAGCCTGCTTCCTCCTCTCTCTCTGCCTGCCTCTCAGTCCACTTGTGATCTCTATCTGTCAAATAAATAAATAAAATCTTTTTAAAAAAATATGCCTTCTTCAATGCCAGATATATAAAATTATTTATTGATGGTTATCTCTTGCCCTTAGTAAAGGGAATGCTACTTTCTAAAATCATGGCAGGGGCACCTGGGTGACTCAGTCAGTTGGGTGTCTGCCTTTGGCTTAGGTCATGATCTGAGAGTCTGAAGACTGAGCTCCCTGCTCAGCAGCTCCCTGCCCCTCCCCCTGCTCATGCTCTCTCCCTCTCACTCTCTCTTTCAAATTATTTCATTAATTAAAAAAATAAAACTATGGCAGATATATGTTAAGTACAATGAAATTGCACTTTAACATTCTGAAATTCTCCAAGGCTGAAGAGATTCATCCTATACTTTAAGGTGGCAATTATAGTCTCCATTATTCCAATGAAAACATTCAGAGAAATGAAACTACACTGGGTTAATACTGAAAAACCACAATATCTGAAGCAGACTTAAAAAAAATAAAACTATACATATCTGGAAAAAATCTTTGCCTCCCCTAATAATTAATAGTCTCCAATAACCTTTCTTCTATTCTTATATACCCATTCTTCCTCCTGAGACTTCCTACAACAGACAAAACAAACAAACAAACAAACAAAAACAAACGAAATAACCCAAACACTTTAAAGAAAAAGAGTCTAGGTGAGGGGAGTCTTTCTTCCACACAAACAAATCATATATTAAAAAAAATAAATAAAAAGGTCTAAGAAATGATACTCCAGCAGCAAAACGCACTCCTAGTGTCCAGATTTTGGGTTGTAACACTATTCTCCAATTAAAGGAACCAGGGCTCCTTGGAGAAATGGCTGATCCTAGGACTGGGACAAGAAATACACAAGATAGACATCGAACATGTTTTGGTGTCAGAAAGGAAGTGCTTAAAGAAAAAGAAATTAAAAAACCCTAATTGATGACACAAGTGAAAGAGGGAGAGAAAGCCAAATGAAATAGCTCCTAGTGACCAAAAATGCAGCAATTTGAAGAACAAAATAAATTAGTCTTGGGTTATAATCCAAAGCATAAGACAAATATCCATGTATTCATATTGATAGAATAAATGACAATAAATTAATAAATGGGAGAGAAGAGACAAATCTCATATGCAAAAGAATTTCAAATAAATTATGTATTATATCCTTAAAGGAAGGGAAGAGTAATACCTTGGGGTCTACATATTGACCTCCTTCACAGTATGGAAGAGGTCAGAGGGGAGACTAAACTTTAAGGTGGAAAAATCTGAGAGACACTACGTTTGTCAGGTGATCCAAGGTCATCACCAAGAATCAGAAATCACATTCAAAGTATATACTCTTCATAAAATGTGATGAAAATGACACTATTTCTGTGACGTCTCAAAAGCCTAACCCTATTCTAATCATGAGCAGAAAAAAAAATCAGACCAACTGCAACCGAGGTGCATCCTAAAAAATACTTGACCAGTATTCCTCAAAGCTGTCAAGGTCATCAAAAACAAGGAAAAGTCTGAGAAACTGTCATGGCCAAGAAAAGCCTAAGGAGATAAGACAACTAAATGTAATGTGGTATCCTGGGTGAGATCCTGGAACAGAATAAAGACACCAGATAAAAACTAAGGAAAAATGAAAAAAGTACGGGCCTTTGTTAATAATTATATATTATTGGTTCTTTATGCATAACAAATATACTATACAATATAAGATGTTAACAACTGAGGAAATGATATGTGTTGGGAAGGGGAATAACATGAGAACTTTGTACTATCTACTCAGATAACATGAAAACTTTGTACTATTACTCAACTTTCTATAAATTTAAAGCTATTGCTAAAAAAAAACTAACAAAAAAGTAACACGGAGGAAAGATTACATAATTTTAGCCCTATGCCCAGTCTTGTTCTTGATTTTATAATATTATGCTTGATTTTAGTTTTGGGTATACAGAAATGTATCATTTCTTCCAAAGAAAAGAATAATTTTCACAGGATAAATGAAATCATTAACATTAAGCAGTATTCATATGATAAAACAAAATACTTGAACATGCTTAAGGAACAACTAGAAAGTAGGCTTAATTAATAGTGGAGACTCATTCTTCTATGAGAGCCCTATCCTGTGGAAAGTAAGTCTTTTTCCAAATGAGGGATCTAGAAGTGAATTGAAATCTACAATTTTACCTTCCAAACTATAAAAATTCATTTTTTAACCACACTTATGAACCCAAAGTATGAGATACAGAACAGAAACACCGAAAGACCATTTCTACTAACCATACTGAGTCAAAATTATATTTCAGCTTTAAACCTCGGTCAGTATATGAGCTATACTTACCAATATAATTTACACAGTCAGATAAACTTCTGGAAGCAAATGGTCCTTCATATACAGTCTTACTTTTATCAAACAAATACACCATATAGCTATCACAGCCTCTCTGAAAAAGAAACAATTTTAAAAAATCCTTGAAAATACTAGGTTCTCTAAGTACTTAAACACCACATTTCCTATGAAATTCATTGTGAAATGCAAATGAATAACATTAATGTTTATTAGCATACATCTTACAAATTTAAGGTCTAGATTACTACTTAGGAAAAATAAATAACTGTAGTATGGGCTAAAGTGAAAAACAATCACAAGACCCAAAAGGACAAAAGCAAAAAGTCTTAACAACATATATCCATACAACGGGAATACTATTTAGTAATCAAAAGGAATGAAGTTCTTATATATGCTAGGACATAAATGAACCTTCAAAACATAATACTAAGTTAAAGAAGTCAGACACAAGAGACTATACACTGTACGATTCCACTTATATGAAGTATTTGGAAAAGGCCAATTACTGAGATAGAAAGTAAATTAGTAGATGCCTGAAGTGAAAAGAATGGAGATTAAGAGTTAGTGGTCATCAAGGATCTTATTGATATGGAAATATCTTAAAACAGATTTATAGTAATGGCTGCACAATTAGGCAAATTTAATAAAAAAAAAAACTGAATTGTACACATGAAATGGGTAAATTACACGATATATAAAATTTGCCTCAAAAAAGTAAAACAACAACAACAACAAAAGAGTCATGAGCACAGTATTTTACCATCCATCTATCCTCTGGCAGGATCTATGAGACTGCTGGTCTAATTTCAAGGTTCTAGGCTTTAAGTACAAAAGAGGGAAAAAAAGAGGGGGGAGAAAACTGGCACCAAAGAGAAAGTCATACAAAGTTTAAAACGTATTTTGTTCACTTTGCAAAGCAATGATAAGAGTAACGAGTAGGATAAAATTAAAATAAGAATTGTAAGGTACATCCCACCCGCCCCCAAAGGAGATTCCAACTATGCATCAAAAAAATGCAGGGCATGCAATCCCTCTATGCTAACAGATTTCTTATACTCTAGGTATATCAGAATTCTCTTACGACTCCATCTAGAACACATTGAGAGGCTGGTTTCCTAGGATCCAGAGAAATTCCCGTCTCTGAAAGAAGCTCTTGAGAACCAGTGTTTATTCCAGTTTCACGCTCAATACGAGACTGCAGTGAATGAAGACTTTCATCAGGTGGTAACAAAAAAGAAATTATCTTTGCAGAAGTCATATTTAGGATGTGTACTATCTGTATAAATGAGAAAAAATGATTTATTTTTAAAGATGTTTACTTATTTAACAGACAGAGATCATAAGTATGCAGAGAGGCAGGCAGAGAGAGAGGAGGAAGGAGGCTCCCCACCAAGCAGAGAGCCCGATGTGCAGCTCGATCCCAAGACCCTGGGATCATGACCTGAGCCAAAAGCAGAGGCTTTAACTCACTGAGCTACTCAGGCACCCCCAAAAAATGATTACTGATCATTTATTACATGAAAGATTCACTGCTAGATATTAAAGGAATATGAGCAAAAGACATTATCTCTATACTAAACAAGGTTCTATCATTTTCTAAAGTGAGATCTCCTTCCATAAATATTAAATGACATTCTGAAAACTGAACAGTAGAGTTTACTTTCCTATAGCAGATGTTAGATCCAAAGAATAAAGTTTCGAAATTATAGGGATGTACAAAATCTAAAAACAAAAAGCCCAATTCTAAAAGTCAACACTTAGGGGTGCCTAGGTGGCTCAGTCAGTTAATCACCCCATTTTTTATTTCAGCTCAGGTCATGATTTCAGGGTTGTGAGATCAAGCCCCCTGTCGGGCTACACGCTAAGCATGGAGCCTGCTTGGGATTCTCTCTCCCTCTTTAAAAAAATTAATTAATTACTTTTTAAAAATTAAAAATAAAAAGGCAACCTTATTTATTCTCAGAAACGTGCTGTATACCTGGAAGGAAATATTCCCATTTATGAAGTCCCTAATAAATGCCAACCACAGTGTTAAGTATTTTCATATAACATCCTGTTAATTAGATCTTCTAAGCTCCATTTCGGCAGAGAGAAACCAGAGTCCTGAGAAGTCTTTTGAAAACAACATGATTTTAAATCCTCTTCCTTCTATTGTTCTTAGATAAGTAATACAAAGTTAATACCTATGTTTCTCCAGTGCATTACGCTGACTAGTATATGCAAATGATTAAAATTACTTTTTCTTTAAATTCAATTAACATACAGTATATTATTAGATTAAAATTATTTCTGTTAGAAATGCTTATTACCAAGGTAAAACATTAACTTTCCTTTTATAATGATCTTTATGTCTGAAAAAGGTGAGAGGAAGAGGAGGGACTTGTCAAAGTTGACATGGATTTACAAAACAAGTATCCCAACTGAGACCTTCCACTCCCTCCCATTCTAAGCAGATCTTATAATACGACAGCTACCACTAATGGCAACAGCAGAAACTTAGGATGAATATTCTAAGGTGTATATATACTTTTACACATGGTTTATGTCAAACTAGGTAAGTAATCATGGAATCCCACAACCAAAGCTGAACCATAAGAGAGCAAAAGAAAGAGAGAGGAAAAACAACTTACATTTATCCTTTTGTTCCTCAAGTATTTAGTAAGTGACTACTGTGATAAATACTATTAAGAGCATTGTGATGGTAGCAGGTATGCAAACTGAGTAACTTATGATCCTTGCCCTCCACAGGATAATGGCCAAATAGAAGATATTAAACATGAAGAGAACTAAAATACAAGGCAAAATACTATATGTACTATAATATTATTAAGTACTCTGCAGATTCCAAAGGAGTTCACTTCATGGAAGGAAAGGGACGCTTTATAAAAGAGGAACTATGAGCTAAACTTAGGAAAAGGAAGGAAGATTAGAACAAGGAAAGATTGAAAGAAGAAAGGTTCTAGGTAGAAAACAAGGTAGGCAGAGACAGAGAGGTAGAAATGGATGAGAATAATCAAAGATTATAAATAATCCAGGGGCATCTGGGTGTCTCAGTCAGTTGAGCACCCATCTCATGATTCTGGCTCAGGTCATGATCTCAGGGTCCTGAGATGAGAGTCGCGTCGGGGCTCCATGCTCAGCAGGGAATCTGCTGGAAATTCTCTCTCTCTCTGCCCCTCCCCCAGCTCGCTCTCTCAAATAAATCTTTTTAAAAATAAGTATAAATAATCCAAGTGTACCTAAAATGAAGCCCCCTTAGGGTATAATAGGAGATAAGGCTGCAAGTATAGGATGAAAGGAGACCAAGACAAATACTGAATACTAAATGTAAGGGTTTGGACTTTATTCGATAAGCAAAGAGAAACTATGGGAAGAAGTCTTTTTAAATTGAGAACTTGACAAGCTCAGAATTGTTAAAGCATTCAAAAGATAAATCTGACAAAATAATTGGATATGCAACTGGATGAGAAGGAACAGTCAGACAAGCCATGCCACCTAGGTAGCTGGAAAGATGACAGTGGCAAGAAGCACAGGAAAAGCTGTAGGAGAGATTTAATGGAACAAAGGTGTTCGGTTCTTAATAAATTAAATTTTGGGTGTCAGTGAGACTACCAAGTATAGTTATTTAGCAATTACAAACACTCTGTAGAAAAGTCACAACTGAAGAAATAAATTTGGAAGTTGTCCATATTCAACTTATAGATAAAGTTATACAACTAAAGAGATGACAAAGGAAAGGAAGAAAAAGATAATATCGAAAAAGAGAAAACCAAGGAGAGACACTTAGGATACACTTATACTTAGGATCATGAAAAAGGAGGCAAAGAAGGAATAATCAAATACTTCTCTTTTACCATTATCTACAGTGGAAAAGTTCAGTATACTTTTTTCAACTTTCCTATTTAAAGTTTTTCATAATACACAGTTGGAAAATCATGTAATCTTTTTAAAAAGAAAGAAGTATTCTAGTAACCGTTTTGTTGATTTCCTTTTTAAATGAAAATCAAACAGACATCATTCCTTCTTTGAACAATATAATAAGCACCTTAGAAAACATCTTACAATGCAAACTGTTTTGCAGTTCATATTCCTGTACTACTGATGTTCCCATCTGTAAGTCATTCTCCCTGTGCATTCCCCTGATTAATTCTTACTCATCTTTCAAAATCCAGTTCTATTATCATGTATCAGAAGCATCTCCCCATTACTATGAATAGTATCCTACACATACCTTATCCTGCACAATCTCACAATTTTGAGTCTTTAAAGAAGATATTACTGTACCTGAGCTGAAGACAGATAGATAGATAGGTAAAGTAAGTATTTGCCCCAGATTCACAGACAGGTAAATGGTGGTTCTGCAAACTGAAGTCTACAGACCACAAAACATGTAAGGAGGACTCAATAATAAGCACATGTTCACATATACCTCAGAGTGGAAATGATGTTACAATCACATGACAAGTCTGAAAAAAATCTGGGATAAAAGACAAAAATTTTCAAGAGCACCAAAGAACTAAAAGATGTCACCAAGTGCTGCTGGGCTAACACACTAAGGAATAATTTATTCCTTGGCACAACAGAAGAAAACCAAATCAAGAAGCCAGATGAAAAAAAAAAAAAAAAAGAAAAAAAAAAAAAAAAAGAAGAAGAAGCCAGATGATTTTTCAGCATTAGCCAAGAATGACATCAACGTGGCCCCAAGTTCCTATTTAATAAGTTATGCCAATATTATAGTAAAACCTTACATGATTATAACTTCTCATTTCAATTTTCTTTTCTAGAAAATAAAATTTAGCCCCACCCCCAACTATCCTCCTCCTGCCTCCAAGATGGCCTTGGATGCTCACCACCGAACACTCACCACAGATTCTTCCCACTTTAGAAACCCTATCTACTACTACCGAATCAATAACTATAGGAATACTGCAGATGAGAGTTGTTTCCAGGTATAGAGCATAACAGAGCCTCTCATTCATAGCAATGAATATTTACTGAGAACCTGATACATGGCTTTTGTACAGAACACAGGGGTAGGGATAGCATGATGGTAGGGTGAGTGACTGTTAATAAAAGTAGTAAGAATAATCTCAGCATTAAAGAAGATAACCTATATGGAGAGGCATGAGTGGAAGATGAGAAACAATTAGAAAATATAGTAAATATGATTTAAATGACTAAATATGTGACAGAGACCATTCAGAGAAAAGGAGAGTTGAATCTGTGCTAGTGTAGCTGAGAAGATACACAGAGACAGAGATAATTCGGGGCAGAAGGAGAGCCTGTCAAAGCACAACATGGATAATGTGCTTGATGGCATAAGAAGCAGTGACAAGCTGGACCTAGCAAAATAAAAGGTAAGAGAAGCATGGCCACGGCAAGCACTTGGTTGGGGACAACCTGCATGAAGAAAGCTCCAAAAAGCAGGCAGATCAGTTTAGACTTGACTTGGTAGGCAAGAAGAACTATGTTGGTTTCTTGGACAGGAGAATAAAAAGCATTTTCAGAAGACAAGAAGGGTAATTCTTGTTGCATGAACTGTAGGACAAAGAGGAAGTATAGAGGCATGAAAGTCAAGCAGGAAACTTCCTCACCAAACCAAATCCAGTGTGACTACATCCAAATAAAGGAGGTCTAATGGCACCAACAGAAGGAAGAGGAAAATCCAAAAGATGTTTCATAAAAGCAATCAACAAAGACCATTTAGAAATAAAACTGAGAAGGCTTACTAAAGAAGTAAAAACATATCAGCTCTAAAACTACAATTTTCTTTTCAAATAAGTATCAGAGAAGATTATTAAAATGTTTATGATCATTTTCCAAGTAAATTTGTTAACTTCAATGCAAGTCTTATGAAGTAGACCACATTCAAACTTACCTTCAAACTCAGAATGTGATCCATTAATACAAAACATCTTGGCTGCTTCAAAGTAAGGTCAACAGGTCCTCCTCTTTGATGAGGATCCCAATTCAGCATCAACTGAAGCCAGTTTTCCATGGGTTCTACTATCAAACTAGAAAGCATACAAAAATAGGGTGAAAAATCATTATGTTCCAGTTTCCCTTTAGTATTGTGAAAAAAGGTAATTTGATAAGTTGTCCTGTACTTTCTCATTACCCACCTGTATCCTTTTGTATCTTACTTTCAAGTAATCCATGAAATGACAGGGAACAAATTTTTTTCCATAAAAAAACAACCCAAAAACTACATATGTAAGTACTAGAAACTTCAACAGGTAAGTCCATTCCTTTCTCCAAGGAACCCATTTACTTCAGTATCCCAAGAATCTTATTATAGCAGGAGTTCTTATTTCTACTAGACCTGTGCTGTCCAAAATGGTAGCCTCTAGTCACAAGTGGTTATTTGCATTTACACTTTCATTAATTAAAATTAAATAAAATTTAAAATGGAGTTCCTCTGTCACACTACAACCTTTCAAGTGCTCAACAGTCTCATGGGGCCATCACAGATATAAAACTTATTCATTATCACAGAAAGTTTTACTGCACAGTACTACTTCAAACAGACAACAATTCTACTGGTTTTTTTTTATAAACCTAAAGAAACCAAGGTGAACTTCCTCAACTAAAATATACTTACCTACAAAGGCTATTTGGTTGAGGTAAATGACTACTAAACCGAACTTCTCCTGTCATCTCTTCACATGCAAATATACACTTTGGATCCTTCTTCTTAATCTTCTCATGCCTATAAAACAAGTTACCTCAATTGACAACTGATTCTCCCACTCTATAAGTTTTTGACATTTACTTTTATTCAATTATTTGTTTAAAAGGCAATTACGCCATATGACGGGAGTGGAAGGAAAAAGAGCAGGTTAACTGAAAATTTCTATTCCCATCAAACAAACCAAAGTTCTCTTCCATATCTTACCAGGTAAATGGCTGTAGATGATGCAAAAAAGGCCTATACCCAGCAATACATTCAAAGACCATGGTCCCAAAGCTCCAATAATCAACAGTAGCTGAGTAAGGCTTATTCTCAAAGAGTTCTGGGGCCTTAAAAAGAAAAACAAAAATGTATTAAACATCAACACTCTAAGAGAAAAGCTACTTTATTTCTGAACTACTATAGTTGACCTTCAGAAATAAGAACATGAATCCCATACACTTGAATTCAAAGAAACAATCCATGTCTCACCAGATATTGCAGTGTTCCCACAAAAGATGTACACAGACTTCCTTGATCAACATCTTTGGCATATCCCAGATCAATTATTTTATGCATAATCTGCAATACAATAAGTATTAAATGGTTGAGAACTCTGGAAGGGAGAGCCAATAATGTCCTTATAAGGCTCTGGAGAGGGTGGTGGGGAAGAGCTTAGGCTCTGGAATACCACAAACGTATTTCAAGCCTGAGCTCCACTGCTTATGTGACCTTGATCAAGTTACTTTTCTGTTTCCTAAATGATGGTATTACCAACAATCCTTACTTCACAGAATTATTATTAGGGTCAATGAAATAATGAAACAAAAGAATCTAACACAGTACTGATACATGATAAAAAATGCTTAAAAATTAAGTATAAACTATTAGTTTTTATTTTGGTATATTCAGAATAAGCTTGATCCATTAAACCAGAAGGGAAAGGTAAAGATGATTCCAAACTTGAAAAAGCATCATACCACTGAGTAAGTCTAACTCCAAGAATATCCTGAAGTCTTTGGATACAAAAAACAAAACAAAACAAAACAAAAAACAGCAACAGTTGCTGCCAATCGTACATGAAAGGTTCCTAAGAGAAGAGGCACCATCAAGGTTTCATCACCTTCAACTGACCACCACCATCATCAACTAAAGACCACACAATCCAATTCAAAATTCGGACTCTTGGTTTTACATCTTTATTGGAGTGGAACCTGAGTGCTAGTCACAAGAAAACTGTTTAAATTATTCTAATAAATACAAGTATTCCAGGAATCAATGAATAATCTCTGGTTCTCCTCAAGATGACTCATTTAAGAATCTGAGAAATCAAGATTTTGAATTTTACTTAAATATAGAACTTAGGATTTTTGGGGAGGAGGATGAGTTTGTTCTTTCTTAAATAAGAAACATAGTTAAATAAACATACTTAACTAAATCCAGGATGTGCGTTGGATGTGCTTTGTAAGGGATTAACAAACTATTTTTACTCACTGCCTATTATCTCTACTAGATACGATATTAGAAAACAGAAGTGAGCAAGGTAGGCACAGCTCCTTCTCTAATGGAACCATTGTGTTAGCAGAGGAGACAAACATCTAAACACAAAACCACAGTTCAGTGTAATGAGGCTGGGATAGAAAAAGTATAAAATGCTATGGAAAGACAACAGACTTCAAAGACTACACCAGGGAGACTGTATTCAATTGGCATGTAACATTTCTTCAGGTTTCACCTACCTTTCCACCAACATCCTGAAGAACTATGTTTTCAGGTTTTAGATCACGATGTATAATTTTGTTTTCATGCAAATATCGGATCCCAGACCCTAAATAAAGTTTAAAATGTATTTTGAAGTAACAGAAATTTATTAAAAATAAATCTGTCTCACATTTTATACAGATATACTCTGACAGTCGAACTTTTTTTCTAAATTTCGTTTATTTAAGCAATCTCTACACCCAATGTGGGGTTTGAACTCACAACCCTGAAATCAAGCACTGCATGCTCCTCTGACTGAGCCAGCTAGGCACCCCTCTGATGCTCATATTTATAAAGACCATCATAACTATATGATTAATGATATTATACCAGTTAAGATTCTCACGACAGAAAATCCAGTTAACATTAAAAAAAATACTGCAGAATTAAATAAATCCCCCTTGTTTTCCCTCCCACCTAAATCATCTTCTTCAACTAGACTTGACCTCCATGACCTAGGGATAGAAGCAATATCAAAATATATAGGGAAACATATTCTTGGCTTCTGACCTTCTTCCAAGGACCTAAGTGCACGTAATTTTAGGGATTTTTCAGGAATAATTCTTATTAAAAAGAGATTTCATCCTGGGGCGCCTGGGTGGCTCAGTGGGTTAAAGCCTCTGCCTTTGGCTCAGGTCATGATCTCAGGGTCCTGGGATCGAGTCCCGCATCGGGCTCTCTGCTTGGCAGGGAGCCTGCTTCCTCCTCTCTCTGCCTGCCTCTCTTCCTGCTTGGTCTCTCTCTGTCAAATAAATACATAAAATCTTAAAAAAAAAAAAAAAAAAAAAAAGAGATTTCATCCTAAGAGTTGACTTGAGGACCAATAACCATGAGATGCAATGCCACTGGTAAATAAAATTACTATGTTAGGCAGAGAGGGATGGAGGGAGAGTAAAATTGAATAAGGTCATTTCACACCATTTTTTTGTCAGCAACTGGAACATCTATTAGTCAAAAGTGGACTCCTAGCAAAAAAACAAAAAATAACAAAATATCCTAGTTTTAGCATCAACAGCAACAGTTAAAATTTTCTGATAATTTCTTATAGATGGTAGCAGTGCATGCTTTGTATAGTACATCAAAAATTCTCCTTAATGTCCAAGTAGCATATAGATCCTTTTATAAACCAAACGGGCATTAAATTATGATAGTATTTTCAAATTGATTACATACCTATATCACTTAGTAAAGAAAGTATCTGGCTTTCTTTAAGTCCACAGCAATTTTCTGGTTTGTTGAGTAACTGAAGAAAAAAAAAAGAAGTCTAAAAATGTATACTGCCAATACTGCTGGGCAGTAGTAGCAATACATTAATCACTATACACTAACAGAATATTCAAATAAGAAAACAAGTCACAATTAAGAAAATGTAAGAAGGGAAAAATTACTAAAACCATACTGAGGACAATTAATTTCATGACAAGACTTATACAAGTAAAGATAAAGGGGGAAAGTATGTGAAATTGAAAAAGGTTGAAAAAACCTCACATGTTTATTAATAGTCATATGGCAAATTTAAAATGAGATGAGAAAGATCTAAAATAGAAAAAAAAATCTTTTTTTTTTAACACAACTTCTTTAGAAATACCTTAGATATTGCATTTTGGTCTAACACACTCCCACCCTGCAAACACCACCACCTACAAAAAAATGCATGTTCTCAATAAGGCATTAGCAGATGTTCCCAGTAAAGAACTATATAGTAAATATCTTGGGTTTTGCAGGCCACAGGTCTCTGTCACAATTACTCAACTCTGATGTTGTAGTAAAAAAGCAACCACAAAAGCAGGTAACAGGCCATAGTCTACTGACTATTAATCTAGATTATCATATTAAATAGGATTTAAGCGTTGTTAAGGTTCGTTATTTACTATCTCATCATCTCAAAACATCCATACTACCTTCCGGAGATCTCCTCCAGAACAGTATTCCATTGCTAGAAGAGGCACATCATTAATTAAAAAATTCAATTCCTCAGGTACATCACAGGCCTTTACAACATTGGCGTGGTTCAACCTAACAAGAAGGGGAAAACATAATCAAAATTTTTTTTTTCCAGTGAAAAGAGACTGGGTTTGAAATGGTAGTTAATTGGGGGGCAGTGGAAGAAAGGCTGGCATTATTTATAATATTCTAATTTCTTATTTGTATAATGAAGAATTAATAATTTTGAAAATAAAATAAGATGGGGAACCTGGGAGGCTTGATCAGTTAAGCCTCTGACTCTTGATTTTAGCTTAGGTCATGATCTCAGGGTCATAGGATCAAGCCTCACATCAGGCTCAGCAGAGAGTCTGCTTAGGATTCTCTCTCCCTTTCCCTCAGCCCACCCCCTCTAAAATAAATAAATAAATCTTTAAAAATAAATAAAATACAGATAAAAATACTACGACACTCACTACTATTACATTTCTACATGCCAAACAGTACTCACTTCACATACTTTAACTCATTTACTTGTCACAATAATCCTACTATAGGTAGACTTATTAATAGTCTCATCACACAGGAGAAAACAAAAGCACAAATTGGTTAAATAATATAGGATCACACAACAAGGAGGTGGTCAAGTAAGGATTCAAGTCTGGCAGTCTGGCTCCAAAGTCTTTATCATATTGGTTCTCCCACAATCACTTATGTTACCCATAGGTAATATATTAAAATTTTGGCATATTTCCTTCTAGCTTCAATCTGTACATAAACACGTTTTTAAATAAATGTTAAATCTCACTATATGTTGTTTTCTAACATCTTTTTTTTTTTAACTTAACAATATATCATCCCAGCCATCATCTATCAGCATCATCATCAATGCAATGGATCTCAAAACTGGAATAGATTACAAGATCCTAGAGACCTAAGAAAACAGATTCTCCATGTGCAGGGCCTAAGAATTTTTACTGTTAACAAGGTTTCCTGGTGATTCTGCCACATAGCCAAGTCTGAGTACTTTAATAGTGAACTGAGCAAAGATACTGGAGTCAGAAAGTACTTATTTCAAATCCAGATTCTATTAGCTATCAGCTGTATGACTCTATGAACTTCAACTTCCTAATTTTTTTTTTAAACCCTTCTCATTTATTTATTTATTTATTTATTTATTTATTTATTTGACAGATAGAGATCACAAGTAGGCAGAGAGGCAGGCAGAGAGACAGCAAGAAGCAGGCTCCCCGCAGAGCAGAGAGCCCGATGTGGGGCTTGAACCCAGGACCCTGGGATCATGACCTGAGCCGAAGGCAGAGGCTTTAACCTACTGAGCCACCCAGGTGCCCCTCAATTTCCTCATCTTAAAACAGGGATAACACCTAAAAATAGGGTTGCTGTGACAAGTAGAATTATTTGTAAAGCACTTAGCACACTACTTGTGCAGATTTTAAAATATGCCCACTTATCCCTTTAAGAGCTTAATTTTTCTCCTGCCCTTGAGGGTAGGCTATACCTAGTGACTCATTTCTAACAAACAGAATGTGGTAGAAAAGATACTACTTCCAAGAAAAGATCATAAAAGATACGTGAGCTTTCACTTTGTTCTTTCTCCTCAGATCACTCACTTTGGGGAAAGCTAGCTGCCATGTCATGAAAATATCCAAGCTTCCCTCTGCAGAGGCCCATATGATGAGCAACTGACACCTCTAGCCAACAGCCATACAAATGAGCTTGGAAGTGGATACTGCAGCTCCACTCAACATTTTACGGTGTTTCAGGAGGGATCTCCTGAGTCAGAATCACTAAGCTAAGTCACTCCCAAATTCCTAAACCACAGAAACTGTGAGATACTAAATGTTTGTCAGGATTTCTTTTTTAAATTTAAGTAATCTCTACACACAATGTGGAGCTTGCACTGACGACTCTGAGATCAAGAGTCACATGCTCTTCAAACTAAGCCAGCCAAGTGCCCCCAAATGGTTGGTGTTTTAAGCCACTACATTTTGGGGTAATTTTGTATGAAGCAAAAGATGCACTATTCAACAAAAGTAGGTAAGAGTAAAGAAATGAGAGTAGTGATCATATTTAATGAGAAAGTATAGTGGATAAACATTGTCCGATACCCAGAAGAAAAAGATTCTGCCCACAGAGAATGGAGTCTAATAATTCCTAGCTGAATTTTTTTTTTTTTTTAAAGATTTATTTGAGAGAAAAAGTGAGCATGAGCTGGGGGAGAGGGGCAGAGGAAGAAGCAGACTACCACTGAGCAGGCAATCTAACCTGGGGCTCGATCCCAGGGCCCTGAGATCATGACCTGTGCCAAAAGCAGCTACTTGTGCAGATTGTTCAAATGAGCCACCCAAACGCCCCCTTAGCTGATTTTTAAAACTAAACCTACTTAATCATAATGTGATACTATTATTTGAAATAGAACATATATATTTGATGAGGAAAAAAGACACATTCTCCAAAAGATCCTGAGAAGAACAGATTCTTATCCTCCTTCCCTATGATATCTTCCTAGGCTGCAGAGCTGGGGAAATACAAGTCACCAAATACACTTACTTCTTCATGATCTGGATTTCATGGCACCACCGTTCTCTGTTTTTGGTACTTAGCTCTAGGCGACATGACTTAATTGCTATCTTGACATCAAGTTCCTGTCAAAATTGAAAATCAACAGAGAAAAATATATTAATTAGGTTCTTGTGTAGATTTACTTGCTATCAAAGAAATGCTAACCTGGGGAAACAAAATTCTTTAGCTTTACTAATTAAACAGATTTATCTACAGCTTTCTTAAGTCAATGCCTTTTTAGGTAAACCATGAGACAATTAAAGCAATGCTTCAAAACTAACCTTCACCCCGGCCTCCATAAAATGAAAAACCCATAGCGAACATCATATCCAATGAGGAAAAACTGAGAGCTTTTCCCCAAGGTCAGGAATAAGACAAAGATGTCCACGCTCACCACTTTTATTCAACATAGTACTGGAAGTCCTAGCCACAGCAATCAGATCACAAAAAGAAATAAAAAGCATCCAAATTAGTAAGGAAGACGTAAAATTTTCACTATTTGCAGATGACATGATACTATACACAGAAAACCCTAAGTAAAGATTCCACAAAAAAAGGACCTTGAATAGACAAAGCAATCTTGAAAAAAGAAAAATAAAACTGGAGCTATCACAATTCCAGGCTTAAAATCATTTTCAAAGCTGTAGTAATCAAAAACAGTATGGTGACACAAAAATAGACAAAGAGATCAACAGAACAGAACTGAGAGCCCAGAAATAAACCCACCATTATATGCTCAATTAATCATGACAAAGGAGGCAAGAACATGCGAAGGGAAAAAGATAGTCTCTTCAACAAATGGCGCGGGAAAACTGGACCACTACATGCAAAAGAGTAAAACTGGACCACTTTCTTACACTATACACAAAGGTACACTCAAAATGGATTAAGAACAGGGGTGCCAGGGTGCCTCAGTCAGTTAAGCATATGGTTCTTGAATTTGCGTCATGGCCCTGATCTCAGGGTTGTAAGACTGAGCCCTGTGTTGGGCTCCAGGGCGGGCATGAAGCCTGTTTAAGATTCTCTTTTTCCCTCTCCCTCTGTCTTCCCTCCATCCCTCCCCTTGCTCGCAAATGTGTGCACGCTAAATAAATAAATAAATAAACAAACAAATAAATAAAGGATTCAAGACATAAATATGAGACCTGAAACCATAAAAATCCTAGAAGAGAACAGAGGGTTTAATTTCCCTGACATCAGCCATAGCAACATTTTTCTAGATATGTCTTCTAAGGAAAGGGAAATAAAGGCAAAAATACAATATTGGGACTACATCAAATAAAAAGCTTCCACACAGCAAAGGAAACAACCAAAGTAAAAGGCAACCACTGAATGGGAGAAGATATTTGCAAATGACATATCTGGTAAGGGACAGTATCCAAAATGTGTAAAAACTGATATAACTCAACACCCAAAAAACAAATCAGCCAACTAAAAATGGGCAGAAGACAGGAATAGACAGTTCCCCAAAGAAGATAAACAGCCAAGAGATACATGAAAAGATGCTCAACATCACTCATCATCAGGGTAATGCAAGTCAAAACTACAATGAGCTATCATCTCATACCTGTCAGAATGGCTAAAATAAAAAACACAAGAAACAACAAATGTTAGTGAGGATGTGGAGAAAAATCTCATGCACTGTCGATGGGAATACAAACTGGTGCAGCCACTGTGGAAAACAATATAGAGGTACCTTGGAAAGTTAAAAATACACCTACCCTATGATGGTAATTGTACTGGGTATGTACCCCAAAACTATAAAAACACTAATTCAAAGGGATACAGGCACCCCTATGTTTACTGTAGCACTATTTACAATAGCCAATTTATGGAAGCAGCCCAAGTGTCTACCAAGAGATGAATGAATGAAGATGTAGTATTAAATGGAATATTATTCAGTCATAAAGAGAAATGAAATCTTGCCATTTGCAACAACATGTATGGAGCTACAGAATATAATGCTAAATGAAATACCAGTCAGAGAAAGACAAATACCCATGATGTCACGCACATGTGGAATTTAAGAAACAAAACAAGAAAGAAAGAGACAGACAGACAGACAACCAAAAAACAGACTCTAAGTTACAGTGAACAAACAGATAGTTACCAGAAGGGAAGGTAGATGGGGAATGGGTGAAATAGGTGATGGGGATTAAAGAGTACACTAATACTAATGAGCACTGAGTAATGTACAAACTGTTCAATCACTATATTGTACATCTGAAACTTTTATCACACCGTATACTTAGTGGAATTAAAATAAAAAGCAACAAAAAAAAAAAAGAAAAAGAAGGGGGAAAAATCTTGACAGGTCAAATGCTCAAGAAGATCAGACAGATCCTTTTTTTTTTCCTCTCAGAGGAAAAAAAATAAAAGACCTCTTGTACTAACATACTTAGAACTGAGTTCTAACATAGAACAGTTCTAATATACTTAGTTCTAACATACTTTTAACTGAGAATTTTAATAATAATTAAACGAATACTTCTTTATAGAATGAACCAAATCTCTTCTACTTTTTTTAGTGATTTAAGAAAAAGTCACACTTGTCACCCAGGTTCTTAGGGAACTAACAATTTTTGTTTAGAAATACTCAGAAAAGATAAAAGCTATTAAGAGTGAGACTCTGAGGTTCTGAAGTGGCTTGAGAAGAAACAATCAATCAAACTTCAAACACATCATAGCACAGAAGCAAAAAATGACTTGAGTCTGATCCCATTACAGTTCTCTTCAGAACGACATTTTAAAAATCCTAACAATAGCTATGACTAGTAATTTAGCCAATTCTGACTGAAATTAAACCCAACCTGATGCACATTACAGGAAATAGACCTCATTACATTCCAACAACAGTAATAATCTGGCCCAGGAACAGCAGTCACGACAAAACAGGGGTGAAAAAATGTGTGTGTGTGTGTGTGTGTGTGTGTGTGTGTAAATAATATAGAAGAGGAATCAAGACATTAACTTGTATGGGATATTCTAAATGGGGGCAGAAGAATGGTGAAGGGAAGAAGCTAGATATAAGATAGGCCATGTACAGAGAAAAAAGAAAGGAGTTAGGATACACTACAATCTAGCTTAAATACAGTCCTTATTCCTTTCAACCTTTCTTTTGTTTTGAGCAGGGACCTGGCTACCCCATGTAAGCTTCTACCACCATGGAAACAATTTAGTATAACCATGAACAACATTAAGCTCTAAAACATGAGAATATTTCAGAGACAGACAGCGGTGACTGCTGCACAACAATGTGAATGTACTTAATGCCACAGAACTGTAAAAATGATAAATGTTATCTATTTTACCACAATAAAAAAACTGGAAAATACAAAGTTTAATTAGTTTCTTTACTAAAGTGCTTCTCAGAGCTTTTAATATGCTAATGTGGATTATGACTCTCCAAGTGAAACAATGTTATATACAGCATTTACCCAATGTATCTGACCACAGTATTCTTTTTTCAAAGCATTTCACATGATTAATTTTCCCAAACACATAAGCACTTTGAAAAGTGCTACCTTATTCCCTAGGAAGAATTCTTCAGTTATTTTCGCCAAGCTTCCACATTACTTCATAAATACCTTTGTTATATAGGTTACCACATTGTCTGCCTCTCCCACTAGACTTGAAATCTCCCTGAGGGCAGAAAAATATTTTTGTTGACTTGGGTACCATCAGCACCCAGTAAAATAATCAGATAATAAACTATCTCACATCCTTTTCTCTTCCTCACTGTGATTTGAGAGATGTAGATAAAATACTAGGACAAGGCTTCCACCCAAACACAAAGTTATTTAAAGCTATTAAGGGAAAATGCGAAGTCAGGCTTAGAAAAGTAATGATGTTGGGACGCCTGGGTGGCTCAGTGGGTTAAGCTTCTGCCTTTGGCTCGGGTCATGATCTCAGGGTCCTGGGATGGAACCCAACATTGGGCTCTCTGCTCAGCAGGGAGCCTGCTTCCCTCCCTCTCTCTCTCTCTCTCTGCCTGCCTCTCTGCCTACTTGTGGTTTCTGTCTGTCAAATAAATAAATAAATAAATAGTAAAGTAATGATGCCGTTTCCAATTCTTAGGACAGAGTATTTCTTCTCTTTTCACTACAGACCCAGTTGTCAAATGTCCCAGTTTAGAGGATGAGCCAGTCTAGATACCTGGAAAAGTTCCCGAGATATTTCTAGAATTCTAGAGGAACCCAAATCTCTTCCATTTAACAAGTAATGAATTCCAGGGGTGCCTGGGTGGCTCAGTCATCAACCCTCTACCTTGGGCTCAGGTCATGATCCCAGGGTCCTGGGTTCGAGCCCCGCATTGGGCTCCCTGCTCAGCAAGAAGCCTGCTTCTCCCTCTCTCACTCTCCCTGCTTGTGTTCCCTCTCATGCTGTGCCTCTCTCTGTCAAATAAATAATATCTTAAGAAAAAAGTAATGAATTTCATAGAGACAGAAAGTAAAAGTGTGGTTGCGGGGAGGCGGGGACAATGTGGAGTTATTGGGAGTTATCATTTAATGACTACAGAGTTTCAGTTCAGTAAGATTAAAAAGTTCTGGAAATAGATGGCGGTAATGGTTGCATACCAATGTGAATGTACTTAATGCCACTGTACTGTACACTTAAAAATGGTTAAAATGGTAAACTTTATATATACTTTACTATAATTCTTTTTATTTTATTTTATTATTATTATTTTTTTTTACTATAATTCTTTTTAAAAAGTGATGTGTTGATCTATCTACCCCCAGTGAGGACCAAGAAAAACAAGGATTTTTTTTTCTTATGACCAAGCTAATGGGCAGGCTTAGAAAACAAGGCCATAGGTAACATTCCACTAGAAATACCTGGCTCCCTCTTTTCTCTTTGAGTGCCTTATGTCCTCTCTGATTATGAGAATTATTAAATTTACTACTTGTCTAGCTGTCAACGCACTCAACACCTTAGTCCTTCACCTCTCATTCTCCCTCTCTCCAAGATGTCTTCCTATGATCTATCTAGAAAGCTGCATCACAAAATTTCCTCAGTTCGGTGACATGTGTCATTGTGACTGCCATAGAAACATGCCTATTCCTCCCAGTTATACTCTAATGTTCCCTACCTCGCACCCTATATTATGGGCTCTCTATCTCTACCCCCTATTCCTTAAGACAGCAAATCCTGAATTTATTTCTCCATTCACAGGCCAATTGCAAACACTTTAATAATATTATAACTGTTCATCTTGCCCCATGTTTTTCACTCAGATTTATCTTTTACAAAACAATCTTTCAAAGACAGCAATTTTATCTTGACATTTCCTTTTTTTAAAGTCAATTAACAATGGTAAAGATGATGAAAACAGCAACAATACAGCAGCAGCAGGAGCCAACATTTGAGGGCTAAACTTAGGCCAGGTACGGTACTTAGCTTTACACATATTATCTTATTTAAGTCTCAAACAGACCCAGGATGTAAATAATTATTTTAACTCTTCTACAGATGACAGGATAAAGGCTGTACTGCAAGGAATATTAGTCAAGGATCTATACCTCTAAAAGGTTTGTGAATGTCCTTCAGGAGAGCATGACCCCCCTCAAATGGCAATGCATAAGGTGGTGGGGATGTGCAAGTGTGCATTTTGCTAGGGAAAGGGTTCATAGCTTTTATTGCTATGCTGAACGATGCATAGCTCAAACATGATTATTAACTGCTGCTAAATGGTTAAACATTTTCAATTAAATTAAAGCAAAATTCCTGAGTATGAAGTTAACTGTCTCTACTAGAGCACCTCACACCCAATCTACTACTTCCTTCCCATAGGAAGCCATGATCACTTCACCAGCTGATCCTCACACTGTTCCTTACCCAGAACCTATCCCCAAATCTGAAGCCTACCCAATGCCTCCAAATGCTTAACTGTGGACCCACGAAACCTTTCGGGTCTATTCCAGCCCCTACAGATACGACATAGCCTCCAAGCACACACATGAACATACACATTCCAACAGTCAACCCCCTTCTTCAGTCCCATTTTCTCACCCATTCATGCTCGCAATACGCACTTTAATGTGCATCTGCCTCGCACACCCAACACACTCTGCATTCGGAGACACATACACAGTGTCCCACTCAGTAAACAGTTTGTCACATCTTGACAATCATACCCGAAGTTTCCCCTAAGAGCTCTATCTCACGCACACTGACCCTGGCCCTCAGAGACAACCTCGGACTCAGTCACCAGACTCACAAGCACAGTTTCACACATTCACTCACTCACAGGAGGCTCACTGGCCCACAGTACTGCCCAAAGTCTCACCGACAATCTCTCACATATTGACAATCGCGGTGTTCCACAAACGCTGACGAACACCCACCGCTGCTCCCTCTCCCGCCCCACCTCACCCGATGCTGATACAGGCAGACGTTCCCAAAGCCGCCGGTGCCCAGCCGCTCCCGCATCTCCCAGGGCCCGCCCGCGCCCGGCCGCAGCCCCGGGGGCCGCTCCATGGGGCGGGAGGGCAAGCGGCCTCACGTTCCGCCACTGTTCCCAGACCGGTTCCGGCCGCCGAGGCTCGCGCTTCTTTCTTCTCGCGAGATATATGCGTCACTTCCGGTAACCGCCACGGGAAACGCCCTGGCCCAGGTACTCCCCGCACCTGCGGGAGGCCCGCCAAGGAAAGGATTGGAAAGAGTGGAGCTCGCCTTCAGTTCGCTAAGTCCCCTTTTTAAATTCCTGGCTGAGAGAACCCACATATGTTTTCCCATACTTCAAAACTATAAGCTCTCCATTCCTTTCAAGTCATTTTCAAGTTATCGTCTCCACCCCGTCTACATTTCACCTTTCTTCAGACCTCTGCCATCTGTCGTCCAACGCCCCCCCCACCCCCACCCCCGCTGAACTGGCACTGGCAAAAGCCACTAATGATTCAAATATTGCGGGATCTAAAAACTAGAAAGACTCCTGCGCTAACAGGTCTACTGATGCATTAAATTTTACAGTCTGTTTTCTTAAAAACGATTAATCATCTACCGTAAAGTCAGGCTCAGCTCTTCTTTTGCTTTATTTCTTGTACACCTGTTCCAGGATCTCCCCTGTAATCACAAAAGACTCAAGGATGTGATATTGTTACAAAGTAAAGAATATTCCTCTTGATTTCAGGAGCTTTCCTCCTGAATGCCTTACGGAGCTTGCAGTCCAGTGGTCTCCCATTTACGGGTTTGCCAGTGCAGTAGTGCCTTATTGCGGGGATTGTTTCTGATACTTGGTGCAGGGCTGCAGAGGCAAGTTTCAGGAATACTGTTGGTGCAACAAGAAATGCTTCCCAGGGCCGCCTGGGTGGCTCAGTCCGTTAAGCGTCTGCCTTCGGCTCAGGTCATGATCCCAGAGTCCTGGGATGGAGCCCCACATCGGGCTCTCTGCTCAGCGGGGAGCCTGCTTCCCCCTCCCTCTCTTTGCCTCTCTGCTACTGTCTCTCTCTGTCAAATAAATAAATAAAATCTTTTTAAAAAGAAAGAAAGAAAGAACGAAAAGAAAGAAAGAAAGAAGAAATGCTTCCCAGTGGTGGATAGCCTTAGCATGGAAGAACCAGTTCTCCGTTTTCACTTTGAGTTGGTCATATGTCTCAGCCTTACAGACCTTGGGGATCTAGTCAGTCATTCTGGGTATAAAAATCACTGTGGCATCCAATTCTCTGAAGAAATGTTATCAGTTACATTAAGTGGTCATTGGAGCGCCCTTTGAGATCGTGTGTGCTTGAACCATCGTTTGCACGGCCCCACCTGTGGTGATCTCAGTACTCAAATTCCAATTTACACTTCGTGACCCACAAACAGATGTAGCATGCTGAGATGCCTGAAGGTGGATACAGCATGTGCACCACAGCAGTGTTGCTGGCTGCCCTGAAAGTGCTGAACTGGCTTCTGGCAGAGCACATGGATCTATTGATTCAGAATCTCTGAATGGTGCAACCAGAATGTTGAGTACTTGAGTACAAGCCAAGTTACAGTGCTGGGCCTCAGTAATGTGTGGTAACAGATTCTGGATTCTCTCATGTGCTTAGCTGCCATGGAGCTGGAGTTGGAGGTGAGGACAAATGGTACGTCCCAAACACATCTGTGAGAGTTGGGCAGACTGCACAGAGGATTGTGGTACTGATTGCCCCCTAACAGTATAAAGCCCTTTGTCTGCTAGGTGTACTACATAGCATAGCACTGAAGTGTGTCTGATCTCCATGGGGGGTAAGCAGAGCCCAAAGTCTTATAACTCTCACTTGCAAGAGCTAAGGAGGAATGCTGAGGACCTGGGGATACTGATGAGTGGGCTGACCCTAAGGTGGCCATCTTTGCAGAAACCAGGTGGTTTCCCATAGTTCATAGTACATCCCCATTCTCAGGGATGCTGCATAGCTTGTTTTTAAATTTCAGGATGGTCAACCTCAGGCTTCACAATCTTCAAATTTGAGCGTTTTTTTTTTTTTTCATGTATAAAATGGAGGCAATAATACCTCATAGACATTTTGAGAGGATTAAGTGAAACATTGGGCCGTAAGTGCCCAATATAAAGGAGCAATTAGTTTTCTTTTGGCTTCCAAGATCTTCCAAAGTTCTCCTGTGATCTTTCCCTCTCTCTTTTCCATATACTCGTGGATCACTCTATTTCCAAGGACTCCTTAAATATTGATACTTCTTAGGTATTTATCTTTAGCTTAGGACTGTATTCATCCTATCTTATTTTCATCCATTCTCATAATTTCAACTATGAAATTATGAAATTTCATAATTTCAAAATTATTGAAATTATAATTTCAATTATTCTCATAATTTCAACTTATACCCTGATGATCCCCCAAACCAGGTCTCCATGAGTTTAGAACTACCCAATAGCACACTGCAACTATCCTAAGCAGAACTCATTGTCCTTCTCTTAAAATCTGCCCCTTCTCTTCCCAATTAGACTGTAAACTCTGGGATAACTGGGACCATGTTGGGACATGGCCAGACTCCTGGAGTCTGGAAAAATACCTGGCACATAGGAGTTAAGTATTTGCTGAAGGGCTGAAAGAGCTCTTTTATATCAATAAGATGAATACTGAATGCTGTAAGAGAAAAATGGCAAAGGCCTTATGTCCCTTCTCTATCTTAGACTGTTCAGGGAGAAGCCACCTGTGGGATCCTGGAATAATAGTGGAGTCTAAAGCCCTGGACACCCTATTAACACACACACACACACACACACACACACACACACACACTAAACTTCAATTAATGGTATAGGTAGCATGACATAATATAACTTCTCAACCACGGAAAAGCATTTGGATTTTATTTGATTAATGTTTTCTAAAATGCTGATTAACATAAGCTGTACTTGAAGCTGGATGACAGACATGCTTATTTTAACAGGCTTTTCAAAAAAAATACTCAATCTTGGGCCTCTTGCTACAGACAGGTTCCATGGGAATGCACAAAAAAGAGGCAGATAAACAGTCCCCATGGGAGACTGTAGTTCCTTTAAAAAACAGGCTACTACTTCCTGTAAGTTCATAAAGTGCCTTTTCCTTTGCTTAGTCATCCAGAGAGAAGTCAAAGGGCTCAAAGTCTTTCCGGAAGCGGCGAGCCAGCATCTCCTCCTCTTCCTTGCTGACCTGACATTGCCTCCAGTCAGACCGGTCAGGAATATTAAGGATGGCTTCACTGGCCAGCACCTCCCTGCAGAAAAAAGTAAAAATGGACAGTATCAGCCTGAAGCCCCCTTCTCTCTATTCCTCTTCAGCTAGAGAGCTCTTCTCAGTGTCACCCAAAAAGGTATGCAAATTCCTCTGACTTTGTTCATACCATTTTCTCTTGCCCAGAGTACCATCTCTGCCATTCTATCAAAAATCATATTCAAGGGCACCTGGGTGGCTCAGTGGGTTAAGCCTCGGCCTTCAGCTCAGGTCATGATCTCAGGGTCCTGGGATCGAGCCCCACATCGGGCTCTCTGCTCAGCTGGGAGCCTGCTTCCCCGACCCCCACCTCTCTCTGCCTGCCTCTCTGCCTACTTGCCATCTCTCTCTCTCTCTCTGTGTCAAATAAATAAATAAAATCATATTCAAGGGGTGCCTGGGTGGCTTAGTGGGTTGAAGACTCTGCCTTCGGCTCAGGTCATGATTCCATAATCCTGGGATCAAGCCCCGCATCGGGCTCTCTGCTCAGCAGGGAGCCTGCTTTCCCACTTCTCTCTCAGCCTGACTCTCCACTACTTGTGGTCAAATAAATAATAAAAATAAAATCTTTAAAAAAAAATCATATTCAAGTTAAGTGAGCAGCTCAGGTCCTATCTCTTTTCTAAACCTTCAAACCCTATTTCCTTTTCTCTCTTGAACAAGCTGGAATATTACTGGTACTTATAGAAGCAACACTGACGTAGTACAAAGACACTGGGCCCTGGTCAGAAAGATCAGAGCTTGGGGCAAGCATCCAGTTCCTGGTCTCAGTTCAGGTCACAATCTCAGCATCATGAGATCGAGCCCTGGTCAGGTTCTGTGCTCAAAGCGGGGAGTCTGCTTGAGATTCTCTCCCTCTCTCCATCTGCCCACACACGCACGCATGCGCGTGCATGCGTGCTCTCTCTCTCTCTCAAACAAATAAATAAAACCTTTTAAAAAAGAAAGATCAGAGGCTTAATTCCATTCCTAGTTCAACCACCTGCTGTCTCTGACTTGAACATGACTTCATTGCTAAGTCTTGATTTCCACGCCTATGAAACACAGTAAGGGTTTTTGTGAAGTATGGAAATAACACAATCCAAGTACCAAACCAGCTATAAATACATCTTGCCTTGAACTCTAGTTTTGTCATCCCAATTAGACCATGACTTTGCTGAGGGCATGGTGCAGATCAGGCCTAGTATCATATGCCACTGACTTTCTGCCTCTCCTAGAGGACTCACACCTAGGCACAACAGCACAGGCTCAATATCAATAAAATAACTTATCTTGGCTCTCAGGACTAAAAAATATATCCTGATACACACACACACAGAGGCTACCTTCTAATGATCACTGCTTTACATTTTTATTTATTTTTACACTCATTTTGATATATTAGAAATATCTCTACTTGGGACACCTGGTTGGCTCAGTCATTAGAGCATGCAACTCTTGATCTTGGGGTTGTGAGTTCGAGCTTCACACTGGGTATAGAGATTACTTAAAAAAAAAAAACCAAAAAACATTTTTTTTTTAAAGAAAGAACTCTATTTGTCCATCTGTATGGTTCATTTTTCACTTCTAACTACAATAAACAGAAGAATTAAAAACAAAATCACATGAGTTTTCTAAAAGCCACAGGATCTGAGCTCCAGCTCCTTGGGCAAGCCTTGAGTCTACTTCTTCTTCTATAAAATGTAGACAGAACCACCTTTCTTGTACAGTAGTGGAAAAAAATTTTTTCAAATATTTTGTTAACTATAAAATGCTATGTAGCTGTACATTAGTATTTTGAGAAACAGTTAACATTGAAAATACAACAAACTATCATGAGCACAAAACCATTCAGAGAACCTCTCTTGTGGGCTTATGTGCCTAAGTCATCAGTGTCCATATCTGCATCTGTTGCTAAGGCAACAACAACAAGATAACATCAGGTGTTTGAAGTCCCTAATAATACCCATTGAAAATGTAGACAACCATATTTCCTAGACTTATCCAATGGTAGCAATCTCTTGGAAGTTTCCCAAATTAGTCCAAGAAGGGTGCAAAGTTGACTCAAAGCTCAGTTCTAGCCAGGAAAAAAAAATGCAAATCAGACACGAGCATTATCTAATCTGTTCTGCACATCTTATATTGCCCTCCCTCTATAATCTATTTCTTATTGCCAACAACTTCCTATCTTCAGTCTGCCTTGTTGATAACACTCCCTATATGGTTTTACAATCATGTTCTGTCTGATATGAGGAGCATAAACGACACCTCATCTAGGCCTAAGGATACTACACAATAATGAGGTTAAAATCTCATGTTTGGGAGTTCAACGTACCTGGGTTTGAACCTACCGTGTATGCTTATGGACAAGCTATCTAACTCCTCCAAGGCCATGCTGTCCATTAACAGGAGCCACTAGCCAGATCTAGCTATTTAAATTTTAATCCTAGGGACACCTGGGTGGCTCAGTTGGTTGAGTGGCTGCCTTTGGCTCGGGTCGTGATCCCAGGGTCCTGGGATCAAGCCCCGCATCACGCTCCCTGCTCAGCAGAGAGCCTGCTTCTCCCTCTCCCTCTGCCTGCTGCTCTGCCTACTTGTGCTCTATCTCTCTCAAATAAATAAAGAAAATCTTAAAAAAAAAAAACTTAGTTCCTCAGTCATATTTGCCACATTTCAAGCATTCAGGAGCCACATGCGGCTAGTGATTACTATATAGGACAGTGCAGATTTATAAACATTTCCAACATCATCGAAAGTTCTACTAGGCACATCTCTGAAGCCTCACTTTCCGCTTTGGTAAATTGGGATGACAGTACCTATCTTACAGAATTGGGAAGATCAGATGAAGCAATGCATGTAAAGCTCTTAGCACAGTGCCTGGCAAACAGCATATACTCAATTAATGGTAGCACTTCACTCCTTTCAGCTAGAAGGCCCACACCCTAATATTTGCCTTATGACTCTATCTCTCAGGCTCAATGTCAACCTCTTCTTGAAGCCTTTCACAAAGCAGAAATAAGCTCTCCCTTTTCTTAATTTCTGAAATCCACGATTCCTTCAAACTTTTTTATGGTGCTTTTCACATTCTGCATTACATTACTGTCTTATATGCAAATATCTGACTTGCCCTAAGACTATACGTTCTTTGGGGCAAATACTGTTTCCTACCTGGCTTTTTATTCAATTGTCTATGCAGCCCACTACTCTGTTCATAGTAGGCCTAGTGAAAATACATTTAAAATAAGAAAAATATACAAACCTTCCAAACTGTAAAGGAAAATTCTTTTTAATTCTATGGAAAAGCTTCTCTCCCGTGTCAAGTTCAACATAAAAATACGCTGCTCCTGGCTGTGCAATCTAAAGTAAACAGAGTTGTATGAGGACATGCTTTAAAAATCTAAAACCTAGCTCACCTCTTATAAACTTTTATTTAGCAAAGAATTCAGTCTAGAAGCATAAGACAAAGAGTGTGAACAGTACAGATCCCAAGCCACTTAATGGAATTCAGTTTAAAAAGCCAAACTACCAGATATTACAAAGATCCTCCCAGTGGCACCCAACCTTCAAAGTTCCTGCCTTAGGAAATTTCGCATTTTTTGCTCTTCCCAGGAATGCACCGAAGCATTGCTGTAATGTCATCCTCATCTCCAGTCCAACCGGTACCCCATGCTCTAGGTCCAAACGGTCCATCTGCCTATTTAACATTTTTGGGATGCCCTGATACGAGCTCAGACTCAACATGTCAGAAGCCACGTTTTTACTTCTCATCCTCTACTTCACATCCTTCCCCTCCTATTTCACCTGCTTGATGTCAGAGTGCTCTGGGATTTCCAACAGCTCAATCTGTTGCTGCTCGGCCTGGGTGATGAAGGCATCTTTAATGTCATCTGTGGTGCAGGAGCTGAGTGGCACAGGAATGACCTGAGGGGTGTGGGGGGAGAGGCGGACAGATGGAAGATATTCTTCATACAGGTCCCTGAGAGGTCAACCTCCTGCACAAGTCCCTGAGAAGTAGCAAATCCATCACAGGGGTGGAGAAATACCCCTCAGCAGAGATTCTCCTCAGGCCAGCCAGGCTTGTGTCAGCCTGTCTGTAAGGACTTAAACTTACGAGATAGCTTGCCACATGTGGGAACCAATGCCTGATGCAGGAAAGGCTGGAGAGAGATCTCTCTGTCATCAAGCCCTTGCCGGCTCCTAGGTAATATGTGTGGCAGAGTCAGGCCCATTTGAAAATTTAACAAATGTGCCAGAAAGAAAACCACCACAGCTACAAACCAATTATCCATAAGTAATCCCCCAGTTCCTGAACTGATAGCTCTATCAAGGCACTGGGACTACTTCTCACCTCTAAGACTTCACTCATGCTGCTGAAATAATACCACTCACATAAATACCCACTCTCTTCCACCTCTACCTCTATCAAGGCCCCAATCTTCCTTGAAACCTTCAAGTACCCATTCCTTTTCTAAACAAGGCACTTACTAACTGTGCTGGCCCATTCATACTGACCATGCACTTCCCTGTGATTTCTCTGGATTTATCACTGCAGGTTCTTTACAACCTTTTAAATGAACACTATTCAAACGATAATATGAAAATCTGCATTAAACATTTTAAATATTAAAAATGTAAATATTTGATTTTAGATTAGAATTATATATTGAAATATTAATTGATGTTATTTAAATACTTGTCAATATTCAGGTCCCCACAGGGTCCTTCCAAGTTCTGGAAGGTCTCAGGGTGGAGACCACCTACCTGCAGCTGGAGATGATGGCTCTTATAATTTCTCTCAAATAGAACACACCGTTTCCCTCGACTCTTAAAGAACCGCCTCAGTGTCACCTTATACTTCTCCACCTCTTCTACCACCTCTGCAGAAAGCTCCACCACCGACTGGTAGTGCCCAATGGGTAGGATGAGGACATGGTCATCAGATAAGCCTCCTTTGGCCAGGGCAAGGTAGCACTACAGAGGAAGCACACAGAATCAAGACATCACTGCCACATACAAGATTTTTCAGGGAAAGAAAGCCAATATAAAGAGTGAGCATGAGGGTGTCGACAAAGTGCTTGAGAGGCTATAAGAGAAATTCTCTGACTTTTAAAAAAAAACCTAATTTTAGAGGTTATAACAGGAACCTGGTGAAGAATAAAATTAGATACAACAAAGTTCTATCCAACTATCAAATGAAGTTGGACAGAACTTCATTGATGGCACACCATCAAGCTTTTGGCTTCAAACACACCAAAGCTAAAGGAGACAGGAACAGCAAATAGTTAGCTTTTTCCCTCCGAGGCTCCAAACCTGAAAACCATTTCCCAGTTATTATTGCCTTCAGCCACAGAAAGATACCACTCGATTTCAAAATGACCACTTTCCCTATGATAACATCAAATTCCACACCCCACCCTCTAGACTCACAAAAAAGGGGAAGATGTCATGATTAGCATCCAGCCTCCCGACAGCCTTAAACTGCTGCCTAACCCAGACAAAATGAAAGCAAACATATAACCTAATGGGAGAAAAGAAGGAGAAACCTTAAACTCAGACACATCCAAAGAAGTCGAAAACCATGGTTCCTAACAGTGGATGTCAGCAGCTAAACAGCAACTAAAAGTATTTCTGTCAAAACCAAAACATGCAAGACTGCTCTACCCTCAAGACACTCTTTGAAAGGAAAACACTGAGTAGAGAAATGGCCAGTGAATATCACCACTGGCAAATGAAGGTACTAGAGCTTTAGAAAAAGCAATCCAGCATTTCCTTATAGTGTCATGAGTTCAAAGTTAAGACTGAAGGAAGGAGTCATTTATCATTAATACCGAGATAATCCGACAGAATGACAGAAGAGGTATCCGAAACAATCTAAAGCATGATCATCCTTGATTTACTTGGCATAGAGGATAGAACATATTACAAATTTAACCTTCCAGATGACTGAAGTTCATCGAAACCTTATAAACACTAAAATATTTTCCTAACTTTTACAATAACTATTTTTGATTGTATGGTTTTTTTAAGATCTTTTAATTTATTTATTTGACAGAGACACAGTGAGAGAGGGAACACATGCAGGGGGAGTGGGAGGGAGAAGTAGGCTTCCCGCTGAGCAGGGAGCCCAATATGGGGCTCAATCCTAGGACGCTGGGATCATGACCTGAGCTGAAGGCAGCCGCTTAATGACTGAGCCACCCATGATCCCCAAAGATTTTATGTTTTTAAAGATTACTCTTGAAGCCTGAATCTTCTAACCTTTTCTTCATGTCAAAGGGTCACTGCCAAGAACATCAGTTTTTATATTGTAATGTGCAGTGAAGCTACTGAAGGTTTCTATTCCAGACTAAAGGGCACCCCTCACTCTCAGAGCTTTATCTCCCAGTTCTTGTGAACAGTTTCACACTTGCCCAATCTCCTCCCCTTCCTTTCAATTTCTCACCTTCTGTCCTATACTTGAATCATTTCTGAAAATGTATAAATAGGACCTGAATGAATGTTTCTGCCATACATAAAAAAAATGCATGGATTCTGTAACAATTATTCTGGACTCTTAGCAGCCTTTCCCTCCTTTTACCAGTTTGTGGCCATGGGCCATTAGCATAGTTCCATGTATATCCCTTGAAGAAGGCATGGCAAAGACTAAGCCAAGACAAAAAAAGGTAATGCGAGGAGATCAAGAGGAATGGTTGCAGGGAGGGGATTCTAAACCCTCTGCCAGATACCTAAAGGTCCCAGAGATTCCCAAGAAGTTCCTATCAGACAGAGAATAATACAGGTAAGTATAGATTTGAATACTAGTAGGCTCTAGGCTAAAATTTTCATGTGGCCTCCTACTAGGGGTGCTGGGCTGGGCTACAAACAAGATCGGAGATATTTTTTGCCCCTGTAGCTTCAGGCCTAGATGAGAAGGAAACAGGTTTCCTTGCTCATCCCCTAGTCTCATCTCTGGGTTATATAATCCTGGGCAATTAAAAGGTGAATGGAAAGGAAAGGTCATTTCTCCCTGAGGCCTAGAGCAGCCCTGAGCTAAGTGATTTGTTCCAGATCTGTATTCCCCTGTGCGCCATTTTGAACTACTGAAGCTTCCCAAACAGAAGGCAATCGAAAGCCTGCCTACCATAAAAGCTGTGTGGAAGAGAAAAATGGCATCAACTAATCCAAAGAAGAAAACAAGTTCCAAGAGAGAATCCAAAAAGGGCATTCCTGTAAAACCAAAAACTTTTCAGGTTTGCTCTTCTTCCTACTGAAGAGTTCATTCATAGACTCCATGACCAATGAGGCCCCAGGCCTTGACCCTATAATGCTCCCCCTACAGATAGGAGTATGCCAATAATCAAAATATAAAATTTAAATGTAGAAGACTGGGACTCTTCAGTCTGGAAGTATAAAGGCAG
This sequence comes from Mustela erminea, assembly GCF_009829155.1. Taxonomy (NCBI): domain Eukaryota; kingdom Metazoa; phylum Chordata; class Mammalia; order Carnivora; family Mustelidae; genus Mustela; species Mustela erminea. The sequence continues at coordinate 64,110,980 of NC_045627.1, forward strand.
AGAGGGATATGACTTAAAAAGGGTACAATGATGAAAATGAGACTCTGCTCAGTCTACAGGAGGCCACAATAAAGGGCTCTCAGATTGTAAGGGTAAACTGAGGAAATGCTCACCCTCAGAAACCAAAATTAGAATAAATCAATGAAAGAAGAGATGAAAGTATCTATTTGCAGAAGCACTACACTGACTGAGAAATATATAATATTTCTATATATTTCTATAAATAATTTATTATTATTTCTATAAGTAATTTATTATTTATATAATATATTTCTATAATATATATTTATATATATTTCTATAAATAATTTATTTATTATTATTTCTATAAATAATTTATTATTATTTCTATAAATAATATATTTCTATAAATAATTTCAACAAGAGCCATGGGAAACAGCCAATTCTAGTCACAGGTGACTAGGGTACAACTATAATCCTGAAAATTAAGCTTTCTTTATTCTAAGTGAATGAAAAAGAATGATAATGGTCTATACAGATGCCAGGAAAATAAGGGTCAAAGACCAGTATTAGTCAATACCTAAACAAATACTACCCAAGGAAAAGTATCTGAGGTCTGAAACGGGACAACTTTACTGTGAAATAAACAATTCACCAGTTGTGCACAGCCTGAGTAAAAATCTTCCTCGGGATCATCCAGTTCTGTGATTCAGTGCTTACCAAGAAACCTTTTCATTATTATCTTGGGATAATGACACTACTACCCACACTATGAATGTAGATATGGGTATTCCTGTCTAGGGATGCTATACCCTCTATTACTAGGCAAAACTCAGGAATTTCTCACTTTAGTCTTTCATATAATGATTTAGCATGACTCTGTTCCCAGTGTTAAGTAATTATAGATAAAAATTAATAAACTCAGCCTTCTGAATCTGAAGACAGAAAAAAAAAAGTATCAACAGTTTTCATCCAAATGTGTATATAGGCGACAGAGGACTCCCTTTTTAGGATAAAGAAAATCCTCTTTTAAATACTGAGTAATTAATGAAAGCAACTCATCACCTCTAATTTGTATGGACAAGAAGTGTATGAAGGCCTCACCCTAGGATTCACATATTTGTCAGAGGGGGAGGAAGGGAGGGAGCACGCTTGTAAAACCACAAGAGAATTACAATAATTAAAAACACAGACAATAACAAATGTGGGAAAATAGGAACCCTCACATGTTGCTGATGGGGATATAAGACGGTACAGTCATTTGGAAAAACAGTTTAGCAGTTTAATTAAAAAATTAAATATAAATTTACCAGCTCCAAAAACTCCACTCCTAGGTTTCTATCCAAAAGAAATGAGAACATATGTCCACATAAAGACATGCATGCAAATGTTTGTAGCAGCATCATTCCTAATAGCCATAAAGTGGAAACAACCCAAAAGCCCATCAACTGATATAAAGAATACATAAAAAGGACCACAAAAAGGAAGTACTGACACATGCTACAACACAGATGAGCCCCAAGAATACTATGCTGAATTTAAAAAGTCAGACACAGGGGTGCCTGGGTGGCTCAGTGGGTTAAAGCCTCTGCCTTCAGCTCGGGTCACAATCCCAGGATCCTGGGATCGAGCCCTGCACTGGGCTCTCTGCTCAGCAGGGAGTCTGCTTCCCCCTCTCTCTGCCTATCTCTCTGCCTACTTGTGAACTCTCTCTCTATCAAATAAATAAATAAATGAAATCTTAAAAAAAAAAGTCAGACACAAAGACCACATGTTGTATGACTCCATTTATATGAAACGTGCAGAACAGGCAAACCCATGGAGACAGAAAATAGACCAGTGGTTGCCTGGGGCTAAGGATGGGAATGGGGATTAACCGTAAATGATCACAAGTAAAGGACATGTTTTGAAACCATGCTATGTGATGGTTGCACAACTTGGTAAGCTGACTACAAATGGGTCAATTATACACTTTATTAAAGTGGGTAAACTTTATGAAATGTAAATTGTAACTTTATTAAGTTAATAAAAAACAAGTAAGGGTGTCCTTCTCTGTAAAAGGTCCTGGGAAGTAACTCACATGTGTGCCGATGTTGACCACCAAATGCTTTTCCACTTCAGGGCTGGCAAGGCAAAACCAGCAGGGTCCTGGAGGCTGAGCTTCATATGGAAGAGAGCAGATGTTACGATGGTCCAAGCACTCCAGCATATACATAATCACCCTATAGAACTCAGCCTTGTTTGATCTTCACGCCAGCAAAGACTGGTATACAGCACTGCCACGAAGGGCTGGCCCTGCTGTGGTTCTACTGAGTCCTCCCCTCGCCCCATCACCATTATCAGTGAAACTGACCCCTATATATAAGAAAAGCTCTGAATTTGCAACCAATTAACAGGTCAATAACCACAAGTGGATGACCACATACTGACTGAAGTAGCATCTAACTGGCAACAGCTGCAGTGAAAGAACACTGAACTGGAGGTCAGGGGTCCCAACTCCAGCCCCAGCTATGCCACTAGCCAGCCAGGACTCTGGTAGTAAGTTTACACCACCAGGGTTCGCTTCTCCAACTTTGAAACAAGGGCTAGAGAAAGTGGACTTCAATGAAATAACCTCAAATTCCTTTTTAGGAGTTTGATTATTCTATTATTTTATAAACCTCATTGGTTTTGTAGGCTCTTTACCTCCTATTTTACAGACATGAGGGAAGGGAAGGAAAGGAGGTTTCTCCATAGTTCTTTCAGGAATAGCCGCAGATACCCTCAAAATCAAGCCATCTCAGTATTATTTTATTTTTGGTCTTAATGACTAACTATACAGTTTTCCTTCTCCAGAAGAGGCTCCCTTAGCAAAGCCATGTCCCACACAACACCTGAAATAAGTTACTGGTCACAGAGGAGACCTCAGGAACCAAGGTACTTACGAGGTTTGCGAGGCTGCTTTGGGTGAGGAGAAGACTTGCTATCTCTGCCTGTAGATGAACGCTTCCTTCCCTGCTTTTCATTTAAATCAAAGAAAAATTGACAGGCTGGTTCTTCCTGGAATGGACAAAGGCAAAAGAGAAAATGTAACTAAACTAATATTCAGGCAAGGAGCCAACCATTCACATACAAGGGATCATTCCTGCCTCGTCATACTTCTCTTTCCTTCCAGTCCATTCTGTCTGTTCTAGGTAAGAAAAATATCTTCCTAATCCTGATGCCTGGACTGTCACTCATACTTCTCAACACTTACCCAAAATACCACCAAATCCATCTTTTTGTAAAAGCAAGTTAAAATGCAAGCTATAGAGCAATTCTTGGCTAAAACAGAACAATATGAACCCACCCAAATGCCTTTTCCTTTCACTCTCAGAAGGGCCTTAGTGTAGTCCTATAATTTCACAGGTCAAACAAGTCTAACTGAACTTTAATTAAAAAGATGAGGAGGTTGTTCAAGAAGGAAAAAAGTCTATGAAAGTAAACCACGCACACTGGTAAAGGAACCTGACATTCCTTATTTTAATGAGGGAAAATTAGTTTCAGAAAGTCTGCTATTAAGAAATTTCTTCAGAATGAGTCCTAGTTACTTGCTAGCACTCGTTATTAAATCACAAATTACATTGCTAACAAGCAGCTGGATCCTTGCCTGAAAAGTTGAAAATAGGGGTACCTGGGTGGCTCAGTTGATTGAGTGTCTGACTCTTAATTTAGGCTCATTTCATGATCTCAGGGTCCTTGGATCGAGCCCTGCATCAGACTCGGAGCTCAGCGGGAAGTCTTCTTGAGATTCCCTCTTTCTCTCTCCCTCTGCCCCTTCCCCTGCTTATTCTCTCTCTTTCCATCTGTCTCTCTAAAATAAATTTTTTTAAGTTAAAAATAAAGACTCAACTTTAGACAAAGAAAGACTTAATGTGTAGCTCCAGCACATGAACCCAAGACAAAGAAAGAGTTAAAATATGAAACTGTTAACCTCAAACTACAATAAAGTACACTGAGCTTACTTGAAATCTGCTTAGTCTTTCTAAACACCAACATAATTTCCCAAGGGAAAAAAGACTTAGATTCCAGGGATTAAACTGGTCTTATGGGTAAAACTATAGCCAGGAAAAGTATATGTGTAATGGGCAATCCGTCCCAGAAAATGCCACCTCTCAAAGAGAACACACCTCAGGGGCAGGAATTTGCTTTCCCGTGGGTGCTTCCTTCCCAGATTTCCTGTAAGGGTTTTCAGTAACATCTGGAGGCTGTTTTACGAGTTCTGCTGCGTCCATTAGTTTCATGGGAACAATACTGAATGCATAAAGATACTATGGAGAAAAAAAACAAACATAACATTAGGGTGAATCCTGTTTATCCAAAAGTCATCAACATATTTTATTCACAAAAACTGAGTAAAAGAACAGCAACTGGCCTGTTTATGGCTCAGAGAATACATAGTAAATCAAATATCAATTTAGTGATCTCTGTAGGGGCTAACCAAGGGCTGATCAAGTCAGAAGCAACGAATCGAAGCCCTAGCCATTACAAAAATCAGCTCTTACACAAAACTGTCACTACAAGGCCCAAGAGAGACTTGTTCCATAACCCTTGAAGACAAACTGCTTCTATCTCTAGTCCTTTATCTTTGTGTACTTTGTCAGCAGAATTGTGGCACTGCCATTCTTTTATTCTAATGAAAACTAAATTGGCCATCTTAATGTTTCCCTCTGATATTATACAATTTCTGCTGCATATGCTGATGAGTCTTCTTAGGGGCTAGGAGCAAAGATATAAATATTCATACAGATATCTAGACTCTTACACTAATAGCAGAGATATTGAAAACTTTAGATGAGCTAGGAATAAATATTTAACCTCACTACTCATCAGGGAAATGCAACTAATGAAGAGTGATACATTATCTTTCATCCATCACACTGGCAAAAACCTTAATAAAAATTTGACACTACACGGGATGCCTGGGTGGCTCAATCCTTTAAGCGGCTGCTTTAGCACAGGTCACGATCCCTGCATCCTGTGATCAAGTCCCACATTGGGCTCCTTGTTCAGCAGGGAGCCTGCTTCTCCCTCTGCCTCTGTCTGCCACTCTGCCTGCTTGTGCTCTCTCTGACAAATAAATAAATAAAATCTTAAAAACAAAACAAAACAAAAAAAAACCTGACACTACCCTGTAAGAATGTGGACAGAAAGAAAAAAACCAAACTCACACACTGTTGCTGGGTGTATAAACTGGAACAAAATTTTGAGATGAATTTAGTAACGCTTGCCAAAATTAAAAATGTCCATACTTTTTGACTGTAGTACGAGTTGCGCAGAACTGAGGCTAAGATGCCCCTGAGAGTAGAGCAATAGTAAAATCCTGCTACAGTAAAAATACTGTGAGTGCTAGAGGGTCTTGAAAAGGGCAGTAAAAAAAAAAAAAAAAAAAAAAATCACAACTCTAAACTTGCTAAGAACACACTGGGCTGAAAAGCTTAAGATACAATGGAAAATTCAGAATATATATTTGTTTAGCTTTTCATGTTTTTTCATATCTTTTCATGACCTGTTTAACATGGCATGTTTATGACATATTACAGAATAATCTTCACATAATTCATCTGTCTATCCTTCCTTGGCCTGACTGTTCTGACTATAGCTGTCTAAATCTACAACATCCTGCTTTTGGCCCTGGAGAATCAGAAATGCTGATTTCTGGAAGTGAGAAAAATAACATACTTTTCTGGTATATGCTTTCATTCACCTGTACTGTTTTCCAGTACAAAAATACATTCCAGATATCTCTAAGATTTCCCAAAGCCAAGGAGGGGTTAAATAAATCCTATAAAGGCTATTATTTCTGCTGAATGAAGGTGCCAAAAGAAGCAAAGCAAGAGTACCATCCGAGGGCAAACTCATGAATACTTACAAAGTCAACCACACGGATGTGGGAAGAAAGGAATATCATTTATTGGAAATTCTGCCTTGGTTTCACTGGGCCTATTTTCCCAAACCCTTCTTTAAAATCCCCTACAAAAGACTCAAGGAAATCTGACCTTTCATTACAGTATCTTCACAAAGGAATCACTGAAGTGCTGGAACCTTGCAATTGGAAAGAAGAAAGATCTGAATGCTGAACTGGTAGGAGGAACATTTATCAGGCAGAAAGTGAATATTAACCTACGACCAAACACTCAAACCTTTACCTTTTTCTTTTCTGGATTTCCAACATTCGCCAGAGCTATGAACCTGGTGGCATGCTGTGCATTTTCCTGTAGAACGACGTGGTTTCTACAATACATTTAACAGACAACAGGTCACCAAACACTTTAATTTTGATTTACAATTATGAAATATGTACTCGGCGGGACCAAGAGAGAGCGCAGATCCTTAATCCATCCCCACCAGTAACATAATCTCAGATGTCACCTGTAAATCTAGTAGGATAGTCATCCCTAACTCAACAGGGAAATTTGTAGAAGAAAACGAGATCACATATTTGAAAAGCACAAAAACTCCAATATTTGGTTTTAAAAGGTTGTAAAATTGGAAAAATGATAATAATTGCTCAGGTTGGGTGATGAGTATAGGAGAGTTCACTATACTATTTTTTTGTGCATAATAAAAAGCTGTAAGAGAGGATGTAATAGGATGGCTCAGTCAGTTAAGTGGAGGACTCTTGATCTCAGCTCTGCTTAAGAGTCTCTGTCCCTCCCTTTACCCCCAGCCCCTTTTCAATGTTTTCTCTTCTCTTCTCAAAAACAAAAACAAAAACCAACCAAATAAAGGCTATAATAATGAAAGCCAGATAGAAAAAAGTTGTAAGAGAAGAAAATATGCTTCAAACAGTAGTTTATAGTAAGATTTCATTTTTCCAGGAAAAATATAAAAACACATGAGTGTCTATATAATTTTACAGAAAAAATATAACTGAACACACCAAAACACTTTATTGATCTTTTCTGTTTTACAAGTATTGTACACTGAGCAACTATTATTTAATAATTAAAAGAAAAAAGTTACTGGGGCGCCTGGGTGGCTCAGTGGGTTGAGCCTCTGCCTTCGGCTCAGGTCATGATCTTGGGGTCCTAGGATCGGGTCCCGCATCAGGCTCTCTGCTCGGCAGGGAGCCTGCTTCCTCCTCTCTCTCTCTCTGCTTGCCTCTCTGCCTACTTGTGATCTCTGTCAAATAAATAAATAAAATCTTTAAAAAAGAAAAAAGTTACAGCATTATATATATTTTTTAATTTTAGTGAGTTGACTGTTAATACAAATACCAACCCTTAGAGCACTTTCCTTTCCTCATGCTACAGAAATTTCCTGAGTCTGTCAAAAAATATAATTTTATTTTTAAAAATCTAGCATAATACCATTGTATATAAACAAATACACAAATACTTGGTTTAAATTCACATTACTAAAAGGAAATAAGCCAAAATACAGCTTGTCTGCTATAACCCGTTTCTTTAAAGAGAGGAAATAGATTCATAATTGGTAAATGGGACTGATGTCAGTATTAAGGTGAAAGTCATGCTGTTTCATATGAAACTTCTAAAATGACTGGAACAAGTTTACTCATAATTAAATAGAAGCTTTAATAGTACATGAAGACATTAAGGGAAAACAGCTGAATGTCCTATGGAAGTGTCTTTCTTTACTGCAAGTAGTGACTAGGGCAGTGGCCTCAAGAACTACTAATACTTCCCATTGTTAAGCTACCCAGGTGTGACAGGCAAAACACTAGCTCCCCAAAGATGTTCATGTCCTCATCCCCATAACCTGTGAACGTCAGCTTATACAGCAAAGAGGAATAAGGTGAGAGACGGAATTAATCAGTTGCTAATATGCTACCCTTAAGATAGGGAGATGATCCTGGATTGCCTGGGTAGAACTGACATAACCTGGCTAACACTTTGATTTTAGCCCAGTGATGCCCATGTCCAACTTCTGAGCTACAAAACTCTGAGATAATAAATGGGATTATTTTAAGCCACAAAGTTTATGTAATTTGTACAATAGCGATAGAAAACTAGTACTACAGGGAAACTGCAAGTACCCACAAAAAGCCATGAAGATGTTTCTCTCATTTATTTTAAAATAAAAATGACTGGTGAAGGATACTACCCCTTTTAAGATTTATTTGTTTGTTTGTTTATTTGAAACAGAGAGTGAGTGTGCATGTGTGCATGAGTCAGGGGAGGGAGAGAATCTCAAGCAGACTCCCCCCTGAGCACAGAGCCTGACCAGGAGCTGGACCCCATCACCTATAAGATCCTGACCTGAGCAGAAATCGTGAGTCAGACAATTAACCAACTGAGCCACCCAGGCACCCGTGAATGGTGTTTTTAAAATGCTCCTCAAAGGAAGGAAAAACAAAATAACACTCAAAATAGAGAAAAGCAAAGCATGGACTGTAATTCGAAGTGCAAATGTTAGTGGAAATTTACCTACATTTAGTATTTCTATTATGCTGGTTATGGGTTTTTGTTACAGCTCTGGCTGAAAAGTTGCACAGGTTTCTTTGTCATGTTTTTTTTAAGTTTTTTAATTTCATTTTTTTCAGTGTTCCAAGATTCATTGTTTATGCACCTCACCCAGTGCTCCATGCAGTACGTGCCCTCCTTAATACCGACCACCAGGCTCACCTAACCCCCCACACTCCCTCCCCTCCAAAAGCCTCAGTTTGTTCCTCAGAGTCCACAGACTCTCATGATTTGTCTCCCCCTCCAATTTCCCCCAATTCACTTTTCCTTTCCTTCTCCTAATGTCCTCTGTGTTATTCCTTATGCTCCACAAGTTAGTGAAACCATATGATAATTGACTCTCTCTGCTTGACTTATTTCACTCAGCATAATCTTTTCCAGTCCCATCCATGTTGATACAAAAGTTGGGTATTCATCCTTTCTGATGGAGGCATACTATTCCATTGTATATATGGAACATATCTTAAGCTCTAATTCAAATACTATACAATTCACCCATCTAAAGTACCCAATTCAATACTTTTTAGCATATTTACAGAGCTGTGCAATCATCACCACAATTTAATTTTAGAACATTGTTATCACCAGAGAAAGAAACTCTGCAATCACTCCCCACTTCCCCTCCAACTAGCCCCATACATATCTCTATGTATTTGCCTATTCTGGACATTTCATATAGAAAGAAAAACATATATACATATATACAAAAAAAAAGGATAAATACGATGAAGGGATGGAATACGACTGTAAAGATGAAAATTGAAAAAGATTTTAAAATAGGAATTGATAAGAAGTTTGTTGAAAAAAGAAAGGAAAAAAAATTTTTTAAATTTAAAAAAGGGAGACAATGTGATCAGGTGGAAGACTAGATCAAAGCCATACACTAAATCTGAGGCATATTTTGGTGTTAGAAGAAAGTGTATCCCAAAATTTTAAATAAAGAAAAACACATATATACAAAAAACAAGGTTAAATGCAATGAAGGGGTAGAATATGACTGTAAAAATGAAAATTAAAAAAGATTTTTAAAAAGGAATTGATAAGATACTGGTTGCAAAAGAAAAGAAGAAAATTTTTTTAAATTTTTTTAATTTTTTTTTTTTTTTAAGAAAAAAAGAAAATTTTAAAAATTAACTTTGAAAGACTAAAAAATCATGGAGAAAAAAGCCATGCATTCTCTGTGCTGTATTCCCCTAGTGCTAGAGTTTTGCAGTTCTCATTGATCAGTAAATGTGGTCTTGCCTGGATGTTCTTGCTGATCTTCTGAGAGAGGGACCTCTTGCAGAGATTCTCAAATGTCTTTGCCTGAGGCAGAATTGCACTGCCCTTGCCAGGGGCCAGGCTAAGTAATCTGCTCAGGTTTATTCTCTGTAGTTTTTATTCCCAGAAGGCTTTCCATACAGCTTTGAAGGATGGGAATGAAAATGGCAGCCTCCCAGTCCCTATCCCACCCCCCCACCTTCCCCACCCCTGCCCCGTGTGCCCTCAGAGAAAAGCAGTCAATCACTCCTACCTCCCTGGTCTCTAGCCTCACTCTGTGCTCACCCAGCCTGTGACAGAGTGTCTCTATCTCTGGCTCATGGCCCTGTTTGCAGTCTCCAAACCCAGTAGATTCCTGCAGTGCACTCCTGGCTGCTCCTCCCAGGGAGGAAGTGGGGGGTCTCCTCAGATCTGCTGCTGGCTGGGCCTCTGCTGTGCCTCAGATCCTGGTTTATGGCAACCCCAAGCTGAGAGGCCACTCCTCGGCTCCGTCTTTGCAGCTGGCTTCCCCGCTCCAATACTTGGGAGTTCTGCCACCCTCACACCCCCCTGGTCTTTCTGTGACCCCAAGGGTCTTGAGTCCACACTGTCCCACCTACTGTTCTGCCCCGGTTAGTCCCTGGAGCAATGTCCCTCAGTGGAGCATGACAACCATGAGGGCAAAAAACAAATATACTGAGGATGGAGGGAACAAGACAAGAAAATCCTGGTTCCTAGATGTTTGAACATATTGCTGAGTCATTGTACCAACCTACAAGTACGTCCATACTCCTCATCGTTTCAAAAACTTCCATGTCTATTGCCCAGGCTACCATTAATCACACTTTCTGTTCCTGGAAGCCAGAAACATTCCTAACTAATACAAGCTGTTAGCTCAGAGATATGTGGTTTAGTGTGTGTCCATTTGAAGCATGGACTTTTGAGCTAACAAATCCAACAAAGAAAATAAATTCTGACTCTTTGAAGCCATATATCCCACATATGTGGAGCCCTATTTCAAGACTTCTAAAAGTTCTGATTTGGGGCTCCACTGCTCTATCCCTTGCTGGGAGCCGGCTGACAGAGGCTCCCTTTCCCTGCAGTCTATCTTCCCAAATATTGCCTCGGATTCACTTCTCTGCACCTCTTACCTTCCAGATAGCGGGTGGCTTTCTGTTCACAGAATTGCTGGTATTCTCTTCAATCTCCTGTTGAGTTTGTTGGTGTTTAGAATGGTTTGATAACTATCTAGCTGAATTCCTAGAACCAGACGAAATTTCGGTCTCCTACTCCACCACCTTGTCCCCCCTCCCTGGACATTTTATATAAATGAAATCATACATGTGGTCTCTTGCGCCTGGCTTCTTTGATTTGGCACGTTTTCAAGGTTCACCCATGAAGCATCTCTCAGTACTCCATTCCTCTTTCTTGAATAACATTCCAGGTATGGATATATCACTTTTTCTTTACCCATTCATCTGATGATAGATATCAGGGTTGTTTCCACTTTTTGTCTATCATGAATAATGCTGTTATGATCATTTGTGTGCAAGTTTTTGCATGGGTCAATGTTTTTACTTCACTTGGAACAAGAGTGAAATTGCTGGGTCAGACAGTAACTCTTTAACTTTGAGGAACTGCCAACAGTTTGGCAAAGCATCTCCATCTTCTTACATTGCCACCAACAACACACAAGGGTTCTAATTCCTCCACATCCTCACTACCTTATTATTTGCCTTTTTGACCATAGCCATCTTAGTGGATGTCAAGTGATCTCTCATTGTGGGCTGGACTTAAATTACCCTGATTGCTAAGGCTGGAACATCTTTTCATGTGCCTACTGGCCACTGGTATATGTTCTTCGAGGAAATGTGTATTCAGATCCTTAAAAGCTAGGTAAGTTAAAAAAAAAAAAAAAAAAAAGTTCGACAGGTTTTGACAGGTTTGTTCCCATAACCTCTGCTTTTAGTGCAGGGTTTTAGAGAACAATGTTTTTCTAGAAGGCATATATTAAGATAAAACAGAAAAAGCTGTAATGTTTATGATTATATCTTGGGCTTTGGGATTATGGAGGAAGGATAGGGTTTTTGGTTTTTTTTTTTCTTCCCCTGCTTGCCTATATTTTTGAACTTTCAAACAACACTTGTTGGGAAAAAAAAAGTTCCTACAGATTATTTTCAAAATTATCCATGCTCTTTACCAGTGAAGATAATTTAGAGTTAACTTAATTCTATCACTTACAAAACACTGGTTTTATTGTCTCTACAAGACATGCTTTAAAAACTCTACTAACTTCCAAACTCAAAACTATGAAAAAAGGGGGAAAAATTGATACAAGTTCTTGATTCTCAAGTTGAAATACTTCTTATTAGGCTGAGACATGAATTTTCAAGACTATATAAAAGGTACCTATTTGACCTGATCAAAAAAGGACACACTGTTGCGGAAAGCTGTGAGGATTAAACAGTATTGTTACTTCAGACCTGCACACCTTTAAGGGGTTGTATACAGTCCAATCCCTTGTATTGCAAATTAGGAAATAAACTGAGAAGAGCTAAGTAATTTGAGAGCTACTCACTGAGTGTTAACTGAGTTACTAACTCAGTTACTGAGTTACTGAGAGTTACTGAGAGTTACTGAGTGCGTGAGTAAGTACAATGAATGAAGATGTTACATGACTCAGAGGGACAAGAGAAGGTCTCACAGAAGATCCAGGGCAAATTCTCTAAAAAGCCAAAATAATGCAATGCTACTCACCGATAAGGAAGTCTCTCATAATAGGTCTTTTCCAAAGCAGCAAAATGGTATCTTGGTTTCAAGTCTGTGGCCAGACTGGAGACCAAAGCAGAGCCACATTTTCTGGTATCCACTTCTCCCTGGTAAACAGAAATTCAGTCATCATAATGGACCTAAAAGTCACCAAGAAAAACAGGCAAATAACAAGACACTTTAAAACGACTTTAAAGTTTTTAATGTCAATACATGCTTTGGCAGTAGGATTTGGATAATGAACTGCATATTTGTGGCAATCAGAGAAATCTCAAACATATTAAGAGGAACTGGGCTATTATAAATGCAGAGATAGGAACAACTGCTGGAAGTCAGGGGTTAAAGGTAAGATAAACTCTCCATATAATACCCAAAGTAGGATTTATTAGGGTCTTTTTTTGGAAACTGATTTCTCTCCCTGGAGCCCACACACTTCGCTTCTATAATTTGCTTTGTTGTGCACCTGTAGTTCCAACATGCAGATAGTCCTAGTCAATGCAAAATATAAAAATTAAAAGCTAGCTTTCAGGGCCCCTGGGATCCAGAGATTATTCAGATTATTTGGAATGGAATATTCAAGGACTTCATGACATAGCATGCAATCCTTTATTTTGCTTCAGTCAAGAAAGGTGTGGTTTGTGGAAGGATACAACCGTGCCCTTGTTAAAGTCTGTAACATAAAGTCTATCAAAAATATTAGGCTTGGGGTACCTGGGTGGCTCAGTGGGTTAAGTCTCTGCCTTCGGCTCAGGTCATTGTCTCAGGGTCCTGGGATCGAGACCCACATCAGGCTCTCTGCTCAGTGGGAAGCCTGCTTCACCCTCTCTCTGCCTGCCTCTCTGCCTACTTGTGATCTCTCTCTCTCTCTCTGTCAAATAAATAAAATCTAAAAAAAGAAAAATATTAGCCTTTTTCCCACATATCCCTAGCTTTCATTAACAATAAATTGTGAGATCTCTCATCCATAATTTTATTTTGGAACTTAAGAGAAGGTACTATCTGGAAATAAAAAAATTACCAAAATTAGTTGTCCACTAAGAAAGCAAGAATTTCTTCCTTATGTGCTATGCTTGCTTCCTTCAGGTTTCTGCTTAAGTGCAGGAATCAGCCTTGAGGTGAGTTGTAGTATCTTAGAGACTGGTAAACTAAATTATTTTATCCCCTTAAGATCTTACGTAGTCATTTATAAACTTCAATCAAAATCCTTGTTAACACCCCAAAATGAAGGGTTCTCATTTTTCTCACCTTTCTTTCTCCCTTCCACCAGCAACTCAGACCTCATTCTTTGCACCTTCCCTAGCTTCGCCATATCTTTCCTAGCTTCACCATATCTTCTCACTGCAGCCAGCACTGCCCCTTGAACTGAGATGAAGAGGAGCCATGGACTTATAGAAGGGGAGGAGAGTACTGTCCTTTTTCCTTTCAACATCCCGCCTGACAATGCTTGGTATCTTGTTGGCCTTTTTGGTCACAGACATGTGGAGCTGAAGTTGGCAGAAGACCCTTTTCGGGATCATTACTGATACCTCTGCATCCATTAATTGGTATTTGTCTCTAAATGCATTCTTATGCTTCCTTCACTGAAACTCAGATGCCTTCTGTCCTCACATATAACCTTTCAAGATCTTCCTTAGGCTTATTTCCACCAATGTGATCACTCACCAACCTTGTAAATATCCTCTTCTAGATTACTTAAAAAAAATATTAAGATCAAATGTAAGAGTGAGCTCCAAGGCATCCCAACATTAAAGCTTTCACATCAGAGAAATTTCAAGTTTTCAACATCTCATTTCCCATCTTGAGATCACTACCTCTTATCCCATAATGACTCCGTTAAAAGATTATTTTGAAAGCTAAATACTACAATGTGGAACAGAAGGTAAGAAAAATACAACTGCAGAGCTGCCACTAACCATAAATCTTTTCACTAAAAATTAGTGAACCCTTAAAACATGTTTTTTTTAAAAGATTTTATTCATTTATTTGACAGAGAGAGAGCAGGAGCACACAAGCAGGGGGAGAAGCAGAGGGTGAAGGAGAAGCAGGCTTCCTGCTCTGCAGTGACCCTGGGATCATGACCTGTGCTGAAGGCAGTCGCTTAACCAACTGAGCCACCCAGGTGCTCCTGAACCCTCAAAACATATTAAGGGGAAGCCTGAAAGAAGCCACTTGAAGCAGAGAATATAATTTAAAGAATCATTTATTTATAATTAAGATTTCAGCAATTTCATCTGCGAACTGTGCTTTTGTAACACCAACCAGTTTCCAAGTTTTTGCTTTGGTTAGTCGATAGAGTTTGAAGTATCCTGAAATAATTTACAAAAAATTCCTACTGAAAGGTACTAAGAGCTGAAATACTCAATATAAAGAACAAAAAGAGGCACATGGGTGGTTCATTCAGTTAAGTGTCTGCGTTCAGCTCAGGTCATGATTCCAGCATCTGGGATCGAGCCCCACATTGGGCTCCCCGCTCAACGGGGAGTTGGCTTCTCTCTCTGCCCTTCCCCGTGTTCACGCTCATGTGCACGCTCTCTCTCTCGCTCTCTCTCTATGCTCTCTATCAAATAAGTAAGTAAAATTAAAAAAAAAAAAAAAAAAAAGTAGAAAGAAGCCCCAATTAAGCCAATGCAATTTGCTTATAGAAATTCCAACTGAACAAGCACTACTCACAGAAGAATTCCCAAAGTTCCCCACATACTTGGGCCATGGGGATGTGAGCAAGATATCAACACCCTTAAACTGGGATGTTGAACACAGCATTGTCCTCAGGGAAGACACATCCTTGGGACTAAAACTGTAACCTGGGACTGGTTCATTCAAGGACTCCGTCCCACTGAGGTACACAATCTGCAGTCCCGAGCTTCCAGTGAAGATGCCTTTACGCCCTATGTTCAAAGAAAAAGAGACAGGTTTTAGTCAAAACTTCAGAATGAAATGTTATTATGATGAATCTCTCTCCCCATGCCATGAGCCCCGTACCTCCCTGCCATTCAGCGGGTCTGAACAAGCACAGACTTCTAGAGCCCCTTTCTGGCTGCAGGGTCTCAGGGGTGGATGGCTGCAACCATGATCCCATTCAGGGAGAGCAGCCCTTCTTCAGGTTTACCCCAGGGGCCTTACGAATGAAAAAAGCTGGGAAGCACTGATTAAGAAAAAGCCTTCCTGCCTTCTAGAGGAGACTACATGGCTAAAAGAAACCCAGACACCTGGACCCAGGGAGAGGCAGTAAAAGAATCAAGCAGCAGTTCTGAGGAAAGTACAGTCTAGAATGCGTACGCTCGTCACACAGGCAGCAGCGTCTGACAGAAGGAAAACATGTGGAAACAGCAACTGGGAAGAACTAAAGACCCTACTCCCTTTTAACTTTATTCCTGGTGTGGGCCTTTGACCCCATTTCTTCCTGTTGCCTTCAAGACCCTGCTCCAACAACTTTCAGCTTCCTTTCACTTACAATCTCTTCTCAGCTGGCTCTCTCCCCTCAAAGAAGAGAGTACTAAAGACTCTAAGAGACATACTAATTAATAAAGGACCACGACAATAACACACATGTGACCTGATAAGGAACACAGACCAAAAAGGAAACCTAAGAAAGGAACACACACACTAACTGAAAAAGAAACTTCCTTGTCTTCTGTTTCCAATTTCTCAAAAGAACAGTCCAGGCTAAGTGCTTTACCTCTTGGTTCCTAAACCCACTGCACCCTAGTTTCCCTCTCCCCCTCCCAAAATTTATACCTTAAGTACCTCCCTTTCCCTCTCCCTTTCCCTCTCTTACAGGTCATGAATCACCCTGTAACTAACTGCCAATGGCTTCTCCTGGTCTCGGGAACCAGTCTCTCTTCATCTAGAGTCTATGAACTTGATATCTTTACCTCTCCCAACACTGTTCTAATCATTTTCAGCTCTCTTTGCCTACTCCCTCAATGAAGATATTTGCCCACACCACAGAGTAGTGCTTCCCTTCTCATTATATTTTCTATCAAACAGTTTGATCCTACTCAGCTTTGTTTTTCATGTTTATAGGACCAACTCCCCAAAGCCTACTCTTCCACATTGACCTTGCTTATACACTCCAGAAAGATCACTTCCAACTATATGTTGGACATTCTGCCAACAATTCAAGCTCACTATCACATGTTCACTATCAAGTTCTTTGTTGGCTCCTCCTACTGGATCTCAAAAAATACCTTTTACAGAAATAACCCAAATACCTCCATGGTCTCTCCACTCCTGGCACTAAATTCATATGGCAACAGCTACCATAAATACCTACAGCACAGATCTTAATCCAAATCTAATAACTACTACAAGAAATGCCACAAGTCAGACCTTTGTTTAAGATATACAACAAAAGGATTTCAAAAGATGTATCTCGCAACAATGGTTAAAAACAACAAACAAAAATCTGTCCATCAATTTTTTGCCTAAATGTGCCTGTGTGATTGAAGCAAGATGAGTAAGATAGCTTACATAAGAGCCCCAGTCAGATGCAGAGACTAAAGGCCAAGATGGACTAAGGCGGGGAAGGATGGGGAGGACACAGAAAGCAAAGAATTATAGAGGCTTTCAGGGGGAGTAAGAGACCAAGAAAGAGGAAATGGGAAGAGCATTAGACAAAATGGAAGAGCATTAGCATTTTAGACAAAAATAAGTTGAATGATCCAAGAAGCCACAGACTGATAGCCCATGAGGTAAAAACAAAAACAAAATCTGACAGTGCTTTTTAAAATGGGCAGACATTAAAAAGAACCACTAAAAGAGATTCAGGGGGCTAAAGAGGGAACAATTTTAACCTGAAATTAAAAAGTGGACCAGGAACCTAAGAAAGGACAGAGAAAAATGTGAGGATCAGCACTAAATACTTGAATTTCTGAAAGCTTAGTGAGATACACAGCTATAGCTAGCTAGGATTCTAACAAACAAGCTGTATCTAGCAATGTTACATGGTGAGATGACATACACGGAATTATTTTCAACAAAATGTATACCTTAAGTACTCCCTATACTACAGTCAAGTAGTTGATTCCTCTGGTCGGCTGCAGGAGCATATCCTGGGTCATGGGAGTGCAAGGACACTGGGGAAAGTTGGGAAAGACTACAAAGGAAAAAAATGCCGGAGTCTTAAGGGTATAGATAAAGACTTTGGGAAAGAACCCCATTCTCTCAACAGTAATGGCAGAAGAATTGAGCCACAAATTTTCCAGGAGACTTGATTCCTGGGACACTTTATTATGTGAATTTCAAACACAAAAAATACAAACTTACCCAGATACGTAATGTTTTCAGCTAACTCACACCCATCAGCATCTTGGAAGTATTTTACTGTTTCCTGGTTATTAGCACCCAGAACATACGTCTGAATAGGAACTGGTGAGAGAAACAGACATGACAACATACAGTTACCAGATCTGCTTTGGAATTTGAGAAATGTTTCCCCACAGGAAAAATAATCATAGCAAAAGTAATGAATCTGCAATCCTATTTGTGGAATGTGCTCACCACTTAAGATATCCTACCCCACCCATGGCCTGACTATTTAATATTATCACTAGTTGATGAAATGACATCTTAAAGAGGATGGTTAATGTATAGTAAGGAAAACAGAGACCATAAAGAACTTCATTTAAAAAAACCACTCAAACTGGAAAAAGGAAAGGACACATGTGGTTGAATTTCTTCAATTCCTGCCTACTTAGAAGAGAATTTTTTTTTTAAGATTTATTTATTTATTTGGAGAGAGAGCGTGTGTGCACATGAGCATGAGTGAGGGGAAAGGCAGAGAGAGAGAGAGAAGCCTCAAGCAGACTCCCCATTGAGCACAGAGCCCAAAGCAGGGTTCGATCTCACAACCCTGAGATCATGACCTGAGTTTAAATCAAGAGTTGGATGCTCAACTGACTGAGCCACCGAGGCACCCTGAGAATTCTTTTTCTAAACCAAATCCAACCAAATTAAAAATGTGAACATTTAGATGCACAGGCATCCTTCCCAGCTCAATGAGGAGCTCCAAGGGAAATTCTTAAATAACTAGTATGTGTGAAAAGAACCCAGCAAAAATTATGTAACCTTGCAACTTCGTTAGAAATCATTTGTTAAATAAAAATAATTTCTATACCTTTCTTGATGCCAGTTTTATACTCCTCCCATTCAGCATCTGGAGTGGAGCCAAAGAAATTTCCTACACACAACAGCAGCTAAAATGAGTTTTTTAAACAGATATATGAGATTTTTTTTATCAAATAGTACATAATAGACAGTAACATAATTCAGCTAATTATTCTACTTAATGGCCTCAAAGTAGGTGTTTTTCCTTCATCAATCTGCAGACTCACAACACATAATTCTTGGGCAGCAATTGTGGTAGTTGATCTGATTCTACAAATCACTAAATTTTGGCTCACTGGCCATCAGATTTAAGTTGGGACGGGGAAGTGGGGGTCAGGGAAAAATGGAGAAATCTACTTCCAAGACTCTCTCTTGAAACACAAGACATTAAGTATTAGATACCCTCAGAGATACAGGGCGAAAAAACACACTTCCTGCCGTTGTCTTTACTTCATCTTTAACCTAGAATACTGTTTGCTAGGGGTTGAGTCTAGTTCACGATCCTACATTAACATTTATATAAGGCTCTTCAGTTAGCGAAGCATTTGCACATGTTATCTGACTTAATCCATACCATACACTCATGGAATACATTTGCGGTTCCCAAAGCCAGGGCTTAGAATCACCTATGGAGGTTTTGCTCCTCTATTTTCAGTTTTGTGCACAGTAAGAAAGTAATTAGATTCCAATTCAAAAAGTATTAAAAGGTAAAGAAGTCTCCCCTTCTCTACCATTCCACAGCTACTAAGTTCCTATGCTCACAAAAGGAACTCAGTCTCAGAAAAAAGGAGCATGTGTGTTCCATCGAGAAAGGAATAAAGGAGTCCAAACTCTATTTTAGTACACTTGACAATAACAGTAAAATTAGAGTCAGTAACAGGAAATGTCTTACATCAAAGTTTCCACTTTTCTTCTGAATTGTTCGAACTCTGTTGAACAAAACGTCAAACTTTCCTTCAACATCTCCACAAGCCAAGCTGCGAACAAGAGATACATGTTAAGGCAATTCAGGAAACATGAATGGGCCTGCTGGGTTTCATACACATTAGCCTTCCCAGATCTGGTGAATATGTAACCCAGTCTCTCTGAGGCTACCAGAGAGGTTCAGAACTATTACTTACCATGGGGCAGCTCCACCTAAAAGTCACTAAAACCTTCTACTCGCCACATCTACAGGTTAGCTTATCGAACCAAATCAAACAGCAAATCAAAGCAGTTTCTTCTCCTCACTTCCCAAGCTTTGTAAATGGCTGTATTGTCCAGCTGGTCGCCAAGAGTCAAAAATCCCCTATCCAATCATCAAGGCTCATCAATCCCCCCCCCTTTTTTTTTTCTTAAAGATTTTATTTATTTCTTTGGCAAAGACAGATCACAAGTAGGCAGAGAGGCAGGCAGAGAGAGGGGAGGAAGCAGGCTCCTTGCCGAGCAGAGAGCCTGATGCGGGGCTCGATCCCAGGACCCTGAGATCATGACCTGAGCCGAAGGCAGAGGCTTTAACCCACTGAGCCACCCAGGTGCCCCATCATCAATCCCCTTTCCTAAACATCTTTCACATTCATTCCACCCTTTTCCTTTCCACTGCCACTATCAACCATCCACCCAAAAATGACGTACCAGACACCTATAATATGCTAAGGCAATACACCCAGTAGTAGGCTAAGAACACGCTAGGAGTACAAAGAGGAAAAACACTCAGTTCAAACCTCAAAAAATTGACGATCAGGGAAGGGGAGATACTCTAATAAAAATGTACATGAAAAAGGCTACAATAGGAGATATGTGTAAATTGTTAAGGGGCAGAGAGGCAGAAAGTGGCCAGAGCTGAGGTTTGCCAGACAGAATGGCCCTAAGTTGTAAAGTAACTTGTTTTATCAACTCATTTCTGAGTTTTTAGAATTCTGACTTCCACGGTTTTTCTACCTCTCATACCATTTATTTATATATTTATATATATTTTATTTATTTATTTGACAGACAGAGATCACAAGCAGGCAGAGAGGCAGGCAGAGAGAGAGGGAGAAGCAGGCTCCCCGCTGAGCAGAGAACCGGATGTGGGGCTCAATCCCAGGACCCTGAGATCATGACCGGGGCCAAAGGCAAAGGCTTAACCCGCTGAGCCACCCAGGTGCCCCTCTCATACCATTTCTTAATGTCTTTGAACTCATCTTGAAATATTACAATTCTTACTGTTCGCCCACTACGTCTTTCTGGCATGTCCGTATCACTGAACATTTTCAAGCTGGCTAGTAATATGTTTTAAAAAGTTCACTTCAGGGCACCTGGGTGTGTCAGTGGGTTAAAGCCTCTGTCTTCGGCTCAGGTCGTGATCCCAGGGTTTTGGGATCGAGCCCAGCATCGGGCTCTCTGCTCCGAAGGGAGCCTGCTTCGCCTCTCTCTCTCTGCCTGCTTGTGATCTCTGTCTGTCAAATAAATAAAATCTGTATTTTTTTTTTCAAGTTCATTTCAGTAACAGTGTAAGATGGTCTGGAGAAACAAGTAACTATAAGCAAATATATCATCAAAGGGGGCAATATTGAATGAAGATATGAAGGAGAGAAATGATGAAAAATTTCGAATTTTGAACACAATTTGGACTGGAGAAGTAGAGAGAGAAATGAGGGAGAAGGGAGGAATGGAGGACACTCTGAGACAGAGCCACGGAGAGTCCTGTGATAAGGCAGAGGCAGAATCAGCCAAAGATCTAATGAATCAGGTGCTGGATATAACATAGGGAATGCGCTTACATTTATTTCCTCTAATGCCTACTCTTCTTCCTAACCATCCTATATAAAGCCAACAATTTAATGTTCTTTCCTCAAAAACACTAAGAGAACTCCACTGCCTGCAGAGCCACAGGCTTCCATAAGTCTTTGGTCCCTCTCCCCAGGGCTTTCTCCAAGTTTCTGTAACAGAAACTTCCCCTACTGTCAATCTGATCATTCTCTGCCTCTGCCATACCTCTCCTAACAGCCCGACCCTACCCACCCTGAATCTAATTTTTTCCCATCCTTCAAGGCCCAGCACATCTCTAAAGCCCTCTTAACTGGCTCAGAAAGTCACTCTCTTCTCAAACCTCAGAAACCCATAGAGCATCTCAGAGAAGCTCTGTAATAAACTACTAGGTGTTTTTATTTAACTCCTGAGTACCACCTCCTCTAGGAAGTCCTCCAGTCCCTATCAGTCACCAATTCCAGGTGCTCCCTCTATCATAGAAGTTGTCACATGGAATTATAATTGTTTCTCAGAGAGCCATCATCCAGTTTGTACATCACAGGACATCTCAAAGTTCATCATCTCCCCAAATAGGCCCTTTTCCAGTGTTTCCTATCCCAATGAGGGGCAGAAATTTTGGATCCCACGGTGCCAACTCCTTCTCACAGCCAAACCATCTCCAAGCCCTGTTAATTTCATCTCCTCATAAGCCCTGAATCCCAGCACTTTGCTTCTGCCATCACTCTACCTAATCCCAGCTGCCCACTTCTTCGGCTTTAATTTGTTCTCACACTGCAGCCAGAATCGCTTTTCAAAACAAAAATCTGATCCTGCCAAGGAGTTCTTAAACATTTCGATGACTTTAGAATAAAGACCAAAATATTAACCAAGGCTCAATCCTCCCTCTCCTGATTCCTCATAATAAGCCAAATACCCTTTTATACTCTCTTCCAGAACCGTGAAGCTTTTCTTCCCGACATTTTTCACCACCATAATTTGACATTAATCTGGATTCTTTGATTAATATCTACTCAAGACTCTGAGCTCCATTAAGGCAGGAACTCCATCTGTGCAGTGTCTAGCACAATGCCTGGTACACTGCAACTGTTCAATAAATATCTGTTCAATGGGTCCATAGATGCACGGATGGATGGTGTAGCTTCACTCCAGCGCCTCCTCCTCCCAAAAAAGTGCGCCTGCGCAGGAGAACTATCTAGCTCGTCTGTTCGCAACTGACAAGGACCCACCAGTGGAGCCCATGGCAACTTATTTTCATCAACACATAAGTGGGGTGTGCGGAAAAGCGAAGGAGAAAGGTGTCAGGGTCCAGGATAGCCTAAGATAGAGGAGGCCTGACGCTGGACGCTTCCGCCTCTCCCAGCGTGTGTCTCCAAGAGTCCCCTCTCGGAAGCGAAAGGAGACCGGCTCCGGCCGAGCTAAGACAGGGTCGGAGCTCACGAGCCGCCACCACGCTCCCACCCCCGCCTTTTCCCCTCTCTTCCAGGCACGAGAGAGCCCCCGACCAGCATACACTCGTGCCCGCACGCACCCATACGTGCGCGCGCACTTGCGCTTCTGAGCTATGGTCACTCACAGACGCAGCGGTTTCTGAGCCATTTGTTCAAACAGCCGGGATTAGGTCGACCACCCAAAACCGGGACTCTGAACCCAAGCTCCTCTGAAAAACGCGGCAGCACCACACTAAGACGTCAGTGCACCCAGCCAATGAGGGTTCGGTGATCTACGGAGAGCACCGAGGGACAGAAGCCTCTCTCAGGTGACTTCGCCTCCAAGAAGAATCGAAGAGCAGTAGAGGAAGGAAGGGGTAATGGGAAGAATGATTCCAATTACGATGTTTTACTTCGGAGCAATTTAAGTTATGGAGCTTCTAGAAAGTTCCCGACACAATGTTGGGCCCTAACCTAACCATATCAGTCCAGTGGGCAAAGACAGACTCCCGCTCCTTAAAGGTGCACAGCACTGTTATTCTCACTGCATCATTTGAAAGTAAGTTGCAGGTATCAAGAATACCTCAGAGTGCATTTCCTAAGAATAAGGACAGTCCCTACATCACCAAAATAGTATTAACACATCTAAAAAAATTAATAAGTTCAATAATATCATCTAATACACATCCATATTTAAAGTTCTCCTTTTGTGCCCCCCCTCCTTTTTTTAAATATCTGGAGCTTGTTTTAATTCCGGATGCAATTAAGTTTCACGCTTGTATTCAGTTCTCTCTCTAGTCTTTTTAACAGTTTTTTTTTTAAAGATTTTATTTATTTATTGGACGGAGAGAAAGATCACAAGGAGGCAGAGAAGCAGGCAGAAAGAGAGGAGGAAGCAGGCTCCCCGCTGAGCAGAGAGCCTGATGCAGGGCTCGATGCAGGGCTCGATGCAGGACTCGATGCAGGGCTCGTGATGCCAGCACCCTGGGATCATGACCTGAGCCGAAGGCAGAGGTTTAACCCACTGAGCCATCCAGGCACTCCACTCTCTCTAGTCTTTTTAAATCTACAACAGCCCACCTACCTTTTTGGTTTTGTTTTTCATGACCTTGGCTTTTTGGAGGAATTCAGTCCAATTTATAGGAGACAACAGTATATAAGGAAATGGAAACAAAGGGGCTTCAGACAACTGAGGGGGAGGGAAAATTCACTAAGGTCAGCCACGTAATTAGAAATTAACTAAAACATAAATAAGTTTAAGGAAGAACCACAAAATTCTGGTTTCCCTCACTTTGGAGGGAAATATTAAATTGCCTATCTCATTAATTATTAATGCCCCTGCTTTGATAGCACACAAAGCTTGTGTTCTTTTCTACTTTGGGGGCAATCCAGCACAGCCCACAAGTAGAAATCAAGACTGAATATAAAGGAGTAGAAATTTGCCAAACATGGGCAGGTAATCCCTTCAGGAAGAGAAACAATAGTAAGATACAATGAAAATTCATCAGTGGAATTCTGTATTATCTTTCCAACTCTTCTAAATCTAAATCTACTCTGAAATATAAAGCTTATGGAAAGAACGCTCATCCATGGGAATTTAAGCTAGCTCAAGATAGCTGAATACAGTGTAAGTGTCAGAGTTATAGAAAATGAAACTGGAAAAAAATGAAAGAAATAGGGGTTTTGACGCATGCTAAGAAGTCTGGTTTTAAAATACACATTCTTCACAAGTGCATGGAAAATTCCTCCAGAATAGAATGTTGGGCCACAAAACAAGTCTCAAAAAATTCAAGTACAGGGGCACCTGGGTGGCTCAGTGGTTTAAGCCGCTGCCTTCGGCTCAGGTCAGGATCTCAGGGTCCTGGGATCGAGTCCCACATCGGGCTCTCTGCTCGGCGGGGAGCCTGCTTCCCTCTCATTCTTTCTGCCTGCCTCTCTGCCTACTTGTGATCTCTGTCAAAATAAATAAATAAAATCTTTAAAAAAAAAAAAAATTCAAGTACATAGAAATTATATCAAGTATCTTTTCAACCATAATGGTACAAAACTAGAATTCAATAAGAAATGAGGAAGAAAACTAGAAAATTAAAAAAATATATAGAAATTAAGCAACACACTCCTGAACAACTAATAGACTAAAGAAGAAATCACAAAGAAAAATTTTAAACATCTTGGGACAAAAGAAAATAGAAACAAAACACACCAAACTTATGGAATGCAACAAAAGCAGTTCCAAGAGGAAAGTTGATAACTGTAAATGTCTATATTAAAAAATAAAGGTCTCAGATAAACAACTCAACATTACACATCAAAGAACTAGAAAAATAAGAATAAACTAAGCCCAAAGTTAGCAGAAGGCAGGATATAATAAAGATTACAGCAGAAAAAAGTGAAACAGAGAACAGGAAAACAATAGAAAAGATCAACAAAACTAAAAGTTGGTTTTTGAAAAAGATAAAATTGACAAACCTTTAGCTAACTAATCAAAAAAGAGGGGACTCAAATAAATGAAATTATCGATGAAAAAGGAGGCATTTCAACTGATACCACAGAAATACAGAGATCATAACAGATCACTGTAAATAATTATATACCAATAAATTGGACAACCGAGAAGAAATGGATAGATTTCTAGAAACATAAAACTTAATAAGACTGAATCAAGAAGAAATAGAAAATCTGAACAGACCAGTAAAGAGTAAGGAATTTGAATCAGTAATCAAAAAACTCCCAAAAAAGAAATCCCAGGATCAGATTATTTCACTGAATTCTACTGAACATTTAAAGAAGTAATGCCAATCTTTCTCAAACTCTTCCAAAAACTGAAGAGGAAGGAACACTCCCAGACTCATTATATAAGGTCAGCGTTACCCAAAACCAAAGCCAGCCAGATAAGGATACTATAAGAAAAGAAAACCACAGACCAATATCCCTGATGAATATAGATATAAAGTTCTCAGCAAGTTACTGGCAAACTGAATTCAACAGCACGTTAAAAAGGATTACATGCCATGATCAAGTGGGACTTGTCCTGGGATGTAGGGATGTTTCAACATACCAAAATCAATAAATGCAATAAATCTCATTTATAGAATGAAAGATAAAAATCATACGATCATCTCAATAGTTGTAAAGAAAACATTTGACAAAATTCAGCATCCTATCATGATAGAGAGAAAAAAAAAAACCTCTCAACAAAGTGCGCATAGAAGAAATGTACCTCAATATAATAAAGGTGATATATGACAAGTCCACAACTGACATCATACTCAGTGGTGAAAGGATGAAGGCTTTTCCTCTAAGATTAGGAATAAGACAAGGGTGCCCACTACCAGAAATTCTAGTCAGAACAATTAAGCAGAAAAAGAAATAAAAGGCATCCATATTGGAAAAGGAGAGGCAAAACTGTCTCTATTTGCAGATGACATCATCTTATTATATATAAAAAATCCTAAATACTCTAACTCCCACAAAAAAAAAAAAACAGAACTAATAAATGAATTCAGTAAAGTTGCAGGATAAAAAATCAGCATATAAAAACCAGCTGTGTTTGTATACACTAACAAACTATCTGAAAAATAAAGAAAGCAATCCCATGTAAAATAGCATCAAAAACAAAAAAGATACTTAAGAATACATTCAACCAAAAAGGTGAAAGGTCTATACACTGAAAACCATAAGATACTGCTGAAAGAAACTGAAGAAGATACAAATAAGTGGTAAGATATTTTGTGCTCATGGATAAGAAGAATAGTTAAAATATCCATACTACCCAAAGCCATCTATAGAGTCAATGCAATCTCTATTAAAATGTAATGGGGGGGTGCTGGGTGGCTTAGTGGGTTAAAGCCTCTGCCTTCGGCTCAGGTCATGATCCCAGGGTCCTGGGATCGAGCCCGGCATGGGGCTCTCTGCTAGTCGGGGAGCCTGCTTCCCCCTCTCTCTCTGCCTGTCCCTCTGCCTACTTGTGATCTGTCTGTCAGATAAATAAATAAAATCCTCAAAAAAAAAAAAAAAAAAAGACACAGAAAAAAACAATCCTGAAAATTGTATGGAACCTCAAAAGACCCTGAATAGCCAAAGCAATCTTGAGAAAGTAGAACAAAGCTTGAAGTATCACACTTCCTGATTTAAACTATGTTATAAAGCAATAGTATTCAAAACAGTATAGAACTGATGTAAGAACAGATACATAGACCAATGGAGCAGAATCAAGAGCCCAGAAATAAACCCATGCATATACAGAGAACTAATATTTGACAAAGGAGCCAAGAAGACTCAGTGGGGAAAGGAGAGTCTCTTCAATGTATTAGGAAATTAGGTATTAAATGGTATTGGGAAAATTGGATATTCACATGTAAAAGAATGAAACTGGACCCCTATCTTACACCACTCACAAGTATTAATTCAAAATGGATTAAAGACTGAATATAAGATCTGGAACTGTAACTCCTAGAAGAAACAGGAAGCACTTTGACATTGGTCTTGGATATAATTTTTTGGATATGACACTGAAAGCACAAGCAACAAAAACAAACATTAACAAGTGGGACTACATAAAACAAACAAGCTTCTGTACACCAAAAGGAACAACCAACAAAATGAAAATGCAACCTATGGAATGGTAGAAAGTATCTGCAAACTCTCTATCGGATAGGGGGTTAATATCCAAAATATAAAAGGAATTCAACCCAATAGCAAAAAAGCAAATAATCTGATTTTTTTTTAATGGGCAAAGGCCCCAATTAGACATTTTTCCAAAGACTACCATAGCCAATACACACATGAAAAGGTGCTCAGCATCACCAGTCATCAGGAAATGCAAATCAAAACCACAGTCAGTTATCACCTCACACCTCACAGCAGTGAGAATGGCAATTATCAAAAAGGTAAGAGATAGGGATGCCTGGGTGGCTCAGGGGGTTGAAGCCTATGCCTTCAGCTCAGGTCATGATCCCAGGGTTCTGGGATTGAGCCCTGCATCGGGCTCTCTGCTCAGCGGGGAGCCTACTTCCCTTCCTCTCTCTCTGCCTGCCTGTCTGCCTACTTGTGATCTCTCTCTGTCAAATAAATAAATAAATTTTTTTAAAATAAATCAATAAATAAATGCACTCTAGAAGTAGAGGTTGAGTAAAGAATGTGTTAGATTCTGAACACTGAACAACATGCTTTAATACCCTTGGGAATGAGTTAGAAACTTCAAAGAAAAGACTGGGTAATAAAGAAATCAGTATTCTCTAATTATAGTTTGTTTGTTTGTTTTTTTTTAAAGATTTTATTTATTTGACAGACAGAGATCACAAGTAGGCAGAGAGGCAGGCAGAGAGAGAGGGGGGAAGCAGGCTCACCGCTGAGCAGAGAGCCCAATGCGGGGCTCGATCCCAGGACCCTGAGATCATGACCTGAGCCGAAGGCAGAGGCTTAACCCTCTGAGCCACCCAGGCGCCCCTATAGTTTGTTTTTTTTTGAAGATTTTTTTTACTTGTGAGAGAAAGAGAGAGAGAGTGCACAAGCAGGCAGAGGCGGAGAGAGAAGCAGGCTTCCCACTAAGCAAGGAGCCCAATGCGGGACTCAACCCCAAGACCCTGGTATCATGACCTGAGCTGAAGGCAGCAGCTTAACCAATTGAGCCACCCAGGCATCCCCCTAATTATAGTTATTAACTATAAGAACTTTCAACTTTAAAAATAAATAGCTTTATTGGGATGCCTGGGTGGCTCAGTCAGTTAAGCTTCTGCATTCAGTTCAGGGCATGATCCCAGGGTCCCACTTCGGGCTCCCTGCTTAGCTAGGAGTCTGCTTCTCCCTCTGCCCTTGCTCTCTCTCAAATAAATAAAATCTTTAAAAAATAAATAAATAAAATTTTGGTTTCTGAGTATAAAAAAACAAAATTAATCTGGCCTTTTCAAAGCAGCTATGAGAAATCGCTAAAGGATTCTAAGCAGGAGGGGTGACATAGCCACGTGACATTTTAGATTGCTCTGACAGCAGTTTGGAAGGTGCATTGGAGGGATCGTTACGGTGAGTAGACACAGCTATAGTGCAGTGGGGCAGGGGACAAGTAACAGTCTGGAACAGAGATAGTAGGAAAGGACAGAAACAGGGTTAAGAACTCTTTGGGAGACAGAACTGAGGACCTCAGACCCCTTCCTGGCTGGTGACTCCCAACTCTGAATAAGGATGCCTGTCCTCCAAACTAGACTGGCCTGTCAGTCAGTATTCTCCAACCATTGATGTCTTTAGTCTGAAAGGAAGACAGTCGGAGTCCTGGAAGCCCTCTCTGACCCAGCAGGCACAAAGAGGAAGATGTTTCAGAAAATGCTCTATTTTATGAGTGGCAGCCCCACTTCCCCACCTAACACATATACACATACACAGTCTTTGTCTTTATCACATTTCCAAAAGGGAACATGTGTCAAGATGTCATCTATCTCCAGACATGAGTCACAGACAGAAGAGACAGGAAGGGCCCATCACATATATCAAGCTATCAAAACACTCCTTTCACTGCTTCTGCTCAATCTAGTAATTATTTAAGATTTCCTATTATTTGCAGTGTTATGGGAGAGTAAATTACTGACATTCACAAGGTGGTAATCTGTTAAGAACAAGTTTTTTTTCTTTTTTTAATTTAGGATCTTATTAGCAATACATCAGCATCATTAATAGAAAAAAACACTGTTGACACAGAAACTCAAAAAACCAGCCATTAAGAAAATAATGTAGTAATCAACCACTATGAGAGAAGAATGGTTCCTCTCATTTGATTCCACTGGCAAGCCCAGGCTTATCCTGAACTTTGAGAGACTCTCTGTCCTGAGTGGATGATGAAACATTCAAGTAAAAGGTAAGAAGTTATAAGTGTGAGTTTCTGAGGGATACTGCCTCAAAAGAAGTTCAGGGGTAGCCATAGTCCTCCAGTTCACTCCAATATTGGTACATTTCTGGGATGACCAGCACAGTTTCCTTTCGAGGAGTTTTGACAATTCATCAGCCTCAGGATTCAGGTCTTATAAAACATTCTTCCATGTTAAAAAAGACTTTGATCCACAGGAGTAAGTTTTTCATCGCTTCTCCAGCTTCTTGTACTTGGCTTCTGCCAGGGAGAGAGGAGGAAGAAGTTAAATCTTTTAAAACCAGCTCTTACAAAGATCTTTTTAGTCAGCATTTCCAGGCAAGTTCAACAATATCTATTACATTAAAAAAAAAAATCTATTGCCTTCAATCTCATAATCTGTCCAAACTGGGTCCAAATTGGAGGCACACCATAAATGTTAACATTCATATTAGCTAAAGACAGATATTTGGATGTGCACAACTTAAGATAAAAAGTTTCACACACACACAACACACACACAGAATTAAGAACAAGTTCACTAAGTTCTAACCCTGTCAACAGCACGTGCTCAGACAACTCCGTCAGTATTAAGCAGAGCTACTGGCACTGGAGTCATGGGAAGCCTTACTAAGCACAGGAAATTGCTTCTCCAGGCACTGTCCCAGGCACTCTCTGACAGCCAGACTGGAACACTCTGGACATACAAATGTATGTTTCCCCTTTTATTTTCTTATTCCTACACCTCACTATAGGAAAGCAATTTTGAAAGACACAAAGATTTAAAAGACTATCAAATAAGCCTCTTAATGTGACAGATTATCTTTTTCTTTAAAATCTTGAAAAAGGGGCACCTGGGTGGCTCAGTTGGTTAAGCAGCTGCCTTCAGCTCGGGTCATGATCCCAGAGTCCTGGAACTGAGCCCTGCATTGGGCTCCCTGCTCAGTGGAGAGCCTGCTTCTCCCTCTCTCTGCCTGCTTCTCTGCCTACTTGTGCTCTCTATCTCTCTGTCAAATAAATAAATAAAATATTTAAAAGAATAAAATAAAATAGAACCTTGAAAAAAATAAATCAAAACAAACCTTGAAATCATCTGGTACAATGCCTTCTATACAGTAAGTTTCAGTCACCATTTAGTAAATTTAATTGTGGACAATGAAACTGTTAATCACCATTCATGTCAAATCTTAGTCTGTTACAGACCTCTCTCCGGAAGTAGCCAACAATTGTCAATGATGAAAATAAAATTATCTGTAAATTATATCTAGGATAAAGACAACTCCATTATTTTTAAACGCAGATGTAAAACCCAGAGCCAGTTAGTAAGCCATCAACAATACAAGTACCAGTTTCATCATTAAAGGAAAAGTAATCCTTCAAGAAAACTCTTGATTGACTTTCCCATTTTTTAAGACATACGCATCTACATTACTAAGGATGCTTCAGCCTGCTGAACCCCAATTTAAGAGCTTGAGCTTTATAATCAAACAGACCTGGTTGGGACTATAGCTCTTTCACATGCTAGCTTTGTATCCTTATGCAAGTTATTTAACCCCTTTGACCAGTTTCCTCCTTCAAAGAATGGGGATAAAAATCACATACTTATCTCATAGAACACTGGGAGGATAAAAGGGTAATACATGTAAAGCACTAAGAACAGTGCCTGATATATATCATTAAGCACTCAGAAAATAGTATTTTTATTACTACTACCATTAAAAAATTAGTCTCACTAGGTTTTCGTGAAACTTAATTAAAATCGATCATCACAGGCACATCGATGTTAACTATCCTATTAACTAAGGTCAGGCTGGGGGGCAGGGCACTCTTATTAGTCAAAACTGACATAAAAATGGTTACCCAGTTTTTTGGAATATGCATCCAACTTGTAGGCTGCCTGCTCAAGAGCCGCCACTTGCTCTTCAATTACATTGATCTGATCCAGATAAGGCTGCAGTCCAGCATCTTTGAAAACAAAGACAGACCACGTGTCCATTCAGTTTCAACACAGAGTGTAGAAAAAAGTGGGAAAGTAAAAATGCTAGTGTCCCTCCAGCTCTGCCCAAGACACAGTAGGTAGGGTGACATGATTCTGATCACTGGCAGGACAAACACTAGCAGACAG
This sequence comes from Mustela erminea, assembly GCF_009829155.1. Lineage (NCBI taxonomy): Eukaryota > Metazoa > Chordata > Mammalia > Carnivora > Mustelidae > Mustela > Mustela erminea. Next base: position 64,142,618 of record NC_045627.1, read on the forward strand.
TAGCTAGCAGATCAGGCAGAACTGTGACCTGGACAAAGCAAGTCTCTCTCATCCACTAATTTTCCTCTCTTTTAAATTTCTTGCTCCTCAAACAATCCTTCCCTTACAGATTCAGTTTCTTAAGTAATCCCCTACCAAGAAAGAGTACTCTAGAGATAGGGAACACAAATATAAGTCAATGGAAAAACATATTCTGCCAGTCTAAATTAGCATTTTCCATTTATAGATGTTCTGGTTTTCTGCTTATACAGTAGTCCTTTACGGATTTCATTGTTAAATAAATTTACTAGAATCTGACAGGACTAAAGTGATCATATCAAGATTCAGAAGCAGAAATAACCATAACAAAATATGCTAAGACTCAAAATGGAAGAAATTCACCATAACTTTGTAATTCTCTTTTAGAGAATGAGCTCCCTCAGGACAGGTGCCATATTCCCTCCACTTCTCCACAATTCCAAGCACAAAAGAATACTAAATACAAACATGTTTAATTATAAAAACTATTACTTACATTTCTGGTTTAAATCCTTTAAGTTTCTACTAATGTTTATAGCAATATCTTTCATTTCAAGATACTTCAGGCTGGTTAGTTTATTCATATTTTCCAGGAGCTTATAGTCTTCGCTGGTGGCTTTAAAAGAAACAGAAGATGTGATGCTTTTAAGATCTGTCGTAGATCACTGGAATGTGGAATCATGGGCCAAATGGTAGTTCCAGGCAGGACCCAGAGAATGTTAAAGTAGTAGGCCACTACTGATTTATGACATTCATACTCAGCCTGTGTACTCTGAATGCCTAAGCAGAAACTCAGGTAATAATCAGCAAACTATTTAAACCAAGTAAGAGCCAGAGACTTCAGAATCTTGGTTAAACAGGTAAATAATAAATTCATGTTCTTTTTTTTTTTTTTTTTTACGGACAGATCATAAGTAAGTAGAGAGATGGGCAGAGAGAGAGAGAGGAAGAAGCAGGCTCCCCGCCGAGCAGAGAGCCCGATGTGAGGCTCGATCCCAGGACCCTGGGATCACAACCCGAGCTGAAAGCAGAGGCTTTAACCCGCTGAGCCACCCAGGCGCCCCATAAATTCATGTTCTAAGAAGTGAGAGGTGACACAGTCTTGGTATTTCTATGGTATGATAACACGTAATCTGAAGGACTGCATCATAAATACATATAAAATCAATTAGGACCTCACCATTTCTTAATAACTCATTTATTACTGTGTGATTCTATATTGCATTTTATGTACTCCTTTTCATGTCCTCAGTTCCCTTCCCCATCTCTTCTCAAAGCAAATGGCTACTCAAAGCAAATTTTCCTGAAAAGTGGAAAATTCCTCTTACATGAGTTGTGTCAACCTTTGTGCCTCACTTCAAAACTTCTCTGTACCTTTTTATCTTCCCAAGAGGCAGGAGTGCCCCCTATTTTTGCCAACACGTCTCCCATGCTCTTGCTTCCTCTTCTTCAGGGCCTCTTTTCAATCATCTCCTTTCCCCGGCATTTTCAAATTCTCTATCCTGGCAGCTTCTTCTCTCTCTAGAAATACATTCAGGTTTCTCTCCAGCTCAAAAGCACTCTCTCTCTTCTGCTACACCTACATCATTTGCTCTAAAGCAAAGGAGCTTCACTGCTAACCCTTCTGAAAGACCAACTCATACTCACTGCTTCTTCTTCCTCAGCATTCACGCATGAAAACCCTTGCAGCCTGGCCTCTCGCCCCTATCATCCAAGGAAACTACATGCTCCGGGGTCATTGGTGTTCTACAAAGCACCAAATCCACAGCGTTTTCTCAGTTATTATCCTCCTGAACCTCTCCATAGTACCTGACCCTGTGATCTCCCTATTTTCACAAAATGCTAATTTCCCTTGGTTGCCACATCATCCTATTATCCTGATTTTCTCATCTCTTTCAATTCACTCTTTGTAGGTTTCTATGCTAGGTCCGTTCTCATTCATCCTTAACTGTCACTTCCCAACTTTTTCCCAGCTGTGACCCAACTGATGTTTACATGGGTGGCATTCCTATGGGCATTCCCGGGGTGATGCTAGCTTCCTTTCAGACTCAAAAAAGCATCTGTACAAATAAGAATGACAATCACAGGGAAATTGCATTCCGTTTAAAATTAATTTTATTGTAAGTAAACCATTTGTAAACCTAGATGTTTTAAGAACTGTTGTTAGAAACAAACTAATTGCCCTATACAAGCATTCACTGAGACTATAGTTGAGGCCATAAGTACAGTCAGCTACCCCTAAGCATATCCTTGCCTATCTCATCCTGCAGAGCCTTGACTCACACCCTGTACAGGTGACTCCCAGATCTGTTTCCCCTACTCTGATCACTCTCTGAGATCAGGGATCACATCTGCAAGTCACCTGAGTGTCCTGGTAATATCTAAAATCAGCCAAGCCAAAACCAAAAACATTTTTACACTAAACACTGTTCTGCTTTCCCACTTCTCTATTTTAGATGATGGCACCGTCAGTTTAAAACCTAGAACACCTTAGCCTGCTCCCATACCTCCACAGGCACTTCTAAATTCCACTTCTGTGGCATTCTTGCACCCATACTTTCCTTCCCATTCCTTTTTACCATCACCCTGTCACTGACCATCATCATTACTTTTCATCCCAAAACTTGCTCATGTGTCTGAGCTCTCTCCTCCACAACCATACACCTTCACTGCTAGCAAATTAGTCTCTCTAAAAAAAAACCAAGGGTCACACTCTAATACCTAGAAGCCTGCAAGATCATGTAAATGAATGAAACAAGCCAAGTGTTGGCATGTTAAACACATAAGATTATTCACTTCCACAAAGAAATATGCTCTTTCCCATTTCTTAGAACACACAGTCGTCTTACCTATCATTTACTTTACCAACCTGGATAGAAATATTGGTACAGAAAATTGTTTCTCTACCACTACTAACAAACCAACAATCTAAGAACAGTGATAAATGGCAACTGATCAGGTCCCAGTAAAAGGGAGGAAAAAGAGTGGTGGGGAAAACACTGCGTGGCACTAGTCCATTTAGAGGAGGCAGCTGCTCAGCTGTCAATCACAGCATTACAAGAATGGGGAACTAGTATTGCCAAATCTTTGGAATTTTTAAAGAGAAGTCAAAAATCTATTATTTGTTACTTGATTTCTCTTGCTCAGAAATAACTAAAAAACCGATAGGCAGAGCCTCACAAGCCCTCCCATTCTGCACCAAGCCTTTTCTCATTAATTCTGGTTCCCAAATTTAGCTCACAGCAATTTCCTGGGGAAGTGAAACAATGCTTATGAGAGGCCACAGGAGCAAACTTCACTTTTTGGACCTTTCTCCATACATAGGTTATATGTTCACCTGCAAATACACAATGAACTCAAAATTAATCATGCCCCTAAGTGTGGGTGACCAAATCCTCAGAGCAACCTAGTAGGTTCCTAAATCTACAGGTCACTCTCCAGTCCCCAATTTCATTTCTCTTTGTCCCAGTAAATAAATCTGCTTTAAGGGAACAAACTATTCCCTTATACCGCCTCACTCACTCATCGTTTCCCCCCTTTTTGGTCAGTCATTCCTTTCACAATCCTGCTAAAAATACACCTCCGCCAAGGAAGCACGTCTTGATCCATTCTTTTTTGACTTCTCATACTTAGTGTACACTACCGAGGCTTGCAGAGTTATATTAGGCATTTTTATGCATTTCTGAAATTAGCTAGTGAATTTCTCCAGGGAAGGAACGGTCCTTTTTCTTTCCCACTCATAACCTTCCCAAACTTCCAAGAGGCATATTTCAGGGCATGGGGAGCTGGGGAGGGAGCCAAAGACGGATGCTGCTAAAGCACCTCACAGCTCCCAGAGCCAAACTACAGCTCCAGCGAGTGATGCAGGGCGGTAACCGAATCAGCCCACATCCAGCCTCACCCGTCAGTTCCCCAGTGAGGTAAGTTGCCATTTTGGAGAACATGTCCCGGCAGAGCTCAGTGATGTCAGCCTCAGCCGGCTCCTTTGCTTCCTCAGCTGTCTCCACGGCGGCATCGTCTGAATCAAAGGAGAACGAGTAAGTGTCTCGCCCTACACCGGGTCCTAATCCAGCCATGGCACCCTCTCCCCACAGCCCCACATCTCTTCACCTGTCCTCGTTCGATCAAGCCGGCTCCACTCTCCCTGTACCATAATTTCAAGTCCCCCACGTTGCCCTTGCCCCACCTGACACGCCAATTCTGCTCCCTTGCACCGGCCGTTGGCTCAGGTCCGATCCCGTGGCCAAACTCCACCTCAGTCGTCCCGTCAGGTGCGCCCCTCCGACCTGCTCGCCGCGGTCAGGTGAGTTCCCGGCCTCCTGCCAGACAATTCATCCCCAGCTACTCTACGTACCTCGAACCGGCTCCTCTCTTGGGGTCGCGGGGACACCCTCTGCCGCCGCCGCCGCCGCCGCCATGCCTGGCCCCGCGCTGCTTCCGGTTGTGGGACACCCGCGCCTGCGCACCGGGCGTGCCCCACCCACCCCGCCGTCTCCCGCCCCCGCCCTGGGTTCGCAGCCCTGGGATACTCCATCTCTCTGCTGAGTCCTGCGGCTTACGGGGAGTAATAAAGAGTAAGCTTAAAGCTGAAGTTGAAGCTAAAATGAGCTATCCTAAGTCGATCCATTGCCATAGTCGCGATGTCTGGAACTGAGAATGCGCTCATCCCCGTCACTAATCTAGTAAAACCGACGACCTATATGGGGTTGGTTGAGCTCTGGTGGCCTGCTGACCAAAGTCACAAGGACAGGTTATCCTCTTCCTAGACACTTCCCACACAGGCTGGTATTCGTTGCCAAAGACTTCTAGGAGACTCCATGCTTTTGAAGGTAGTCTCATCCAGTCTTTGGGAAACCTTCACTCATTGACCCCTGAGCTGAAATACTGGCCGTTCCAATGTCTTGGTGAAATAACTGATTCGCCCCTTTATCTTTTCTTTTTCTTTCTTTCTTTTTTTTTTTTAAGATTTTATTTATTTATTTGACACAGAAAGAGAGAGATCACAAGTAGGCAGAGAGACAGGCAGAGAGAGAGGGGGAAGTAGGCTCCCTGCTGATCGGAAAGCCCATGATGTGGGCTGATCCCAGGACTCTGAGATCATGACCTGAGCTGAAGGCAGGGGCTTAACCCACTGAGCCACCCAGGCGCCCCGCCCCTCTTTTCTTAAAGTGCAGGTTGGCACCTACTTCTCTTCAGCTGATACAGTCTTTCTGGAAGAAAGCTTTGTAACTTTTTACAGCTGAGGATACACTCGGGTTATCTTGATTGCATTTATTCACGAGTCTCCTGGGTGTATAGAGTATAGATGATGGGATGGTGAAAAGGGTGGGAAAAGGGAATGGATGAGAAAGAGCAACTGGGGAGCAAGGTGCAAAATGAGAAAGAAGTAAAGATCACAGGGGAAGGGGAAAAGGATACATAGTGGGACTGGAACACAGACCTATACAGCCCAAATCTTGGTGTAGGAGTTCTTAGTCCTATTCCTAGTTATTTTCCATCTCCCCCTCTTACCTCCCACATCCTACACCACACACACACACACACACACACACACACACACACACACACCAGCTACCCCTCATGCCAGCATAAGGACTACCTTACTCTTTTCATCATAAGGGCCAGATCTCCCTAGGTCACTGTCTCCACTCTCTAAATGGTACAGTCATGATGCCCATCATTTCAAATCATTCCTATGAGCCAGAAGTTCTTGTTTCAGCCCCTTCACATTGTCACTGCTGCCAATCGACCACTCCTGGCAGGGATAAGTGCTCCAGCCCAGATACAAGAATGGTTCACAGCTCCATCCTCTCTTCTTTCCCCTACAATCCCAGAAGCAAATGCAAAGTCCTGATTTTTCAAAAGATTTTTATTGATAGTCACTAGAGAAACCCATATGTCCTTTGCAAGAATAGGATCAGAACCCACCGCATTTTATTCCAAAGACCTTTGAATCCTGAAGCCATTTCTCTGATTCTCCTCAGGCTCCATCTGTGTCCCTGTTTACAGCCCTGTCCGTTCCCAGAGGTCAGTGGAATGTCGTGAGCAGCCTCCTCAACTGAGCCTTCATGGTCTTTGTCCTGAATGGAGGGATCACCCCAAGTTCTCTGCAACACTGTAATCTCCGCAATGAGGAAGTTTCCTCTCCCCCAGGGTTTCCCTTTCTCTTTCACCTGGAAATTCTATGGGGAAGACAAGAATCCCATGGGTGCTAGCAGCAGATCTCCAGATGCACAAAGGATAAATTTCACTGACAAACAGGAAGACATCTAGATAATGCTGCCCTCCTGGCTTCTACATTTTTCCCAGATCATGGCTATCCAGATGCCAAGTGCCTAGGGAACATTACCCTCCCTTCCTTCATTCTGTTTGTTATTAACTTTTTTTCTTTTTCATCACAGTAGAGCTGGAAGCACAGGGACTGAGGGGCCCAGTGGGAAATGTTACTTCAAAGAGCTGCACTGAGCTACATGACTGTACACAGAAACACTGAGTCACAAGCTACTAAACATGATATGAGCTACATGTAGAAATGTTGGTTCAAAAGGCCAAACATGGGGTGGGACTCAGCAGTAGCAGTGGAGAGAACTGCTGCCCTAGAAGTGGAGGACATGTCCTGATGATGTCTCTGGAGAGGCAATGAGAGAGGAGCCTGCTGTCTGATGCTTTAGGCCCCCTCCCACACCACTCTCCTGCCCACCCTGGACTCCCCAGGGGTCTGGAGTCACAGCTGGGGTCGGCTGTTGTTGTTCCCAAATGTCTTGATCCCCCTGTTGGAAGAAAAAGGGACAGGTCATTTGAAGGAGGAGTTTGTGTCCCACTTCCTTTTATCTAGAAAATCTGGATCTGATTCTTCAACCTCAGACCATCTCCTGAAGGCCAAGGCAGCTCTCCGGCCAGAACAACCAACTTCAGGCCTTCCTTCCACCCCTTCCCTCCACTGAGGGAACATGTTGCCCCAGGAGCCTGAAAACAGGCTCTTTCAAAAAATGCTGGAACACTGTAAAGAAATAAAATAAAATAAAATGGAAAAAAATGTTTTGCCTCTACCTGCTGAGTAGAAAAGATGGTAGAGTTCAAATGTGGGGCACCAAGAAGAACCAGGTGAAGGGCCACTCACCGTGCCTGGGGAGGAAGCTAGCTGCCCCCTCCTCTCCAGCATCTTTAATTTTGAGCCCACAGCATCCACCTGGCACATGACTCCTTCCAGGACAGTCTCCAACTGAAGAACTCTCCTTGTGAGTCTGCAGGATTTGAGAGAGACCGAGGGAGCAGAAATAGGCATCTGTGGGACTAAGTGCCTATAGGGGCAGGGGAGCCATTATGATCTGTGTCTGGATGGGTGCAAAGAAGGTAAGGCCCAACCTTGTAGGGAGAATTAAAGGGGGGCAGAAGTTCTCCCTGGGCTAGCACAGAAAATTAGAAAGCTGAGAAAAAAAGCTCAGGGTAGGATATTACAAACACACTCAGCCCTGGACCATTGGTTACACATACCTGTAGAATTCTTCTCCTGAAACCCAGCCACCTGCTCTGGTAGCCTCTGGACCCGACTCGCCTGGTGGGCTACTAGCAATAGACCGGTCCAGGTTCTCAATCTCAGCGTTGAGGGCCACCTATTCAGGAAGTCAGAGAGGAGATGACCTGGGAAGTAATCAGCTCCTATTTCATCACCTGCTTTCATGGGCTCCCAAGACCAAGCCCTTGGGCTTTAGTTCATGCTATTCCCCTTCCCTTTCAAACTCTAGAGATAAAAAGATCAGTATAGTGGTGCTAGACACAAAGCTGGCCCAACCTCTGGGAGGCAATCACCTGCCAAGAAACAAAACTTGAGCTTTTGGGAGGCTTGATTAAGGAGACCCTCACTAGAAGCCAACTCCGTTTGGGAAAAGAAGAATAGTACTAGAATTTCTGCCACTTTCCCTCCTGCCCTTGATTTTTGGGTCTACACTGGATAGGGATGAAGCAGGCACAGCAGGGGCAGCTAAGGGCCCGAGTTTGAAAGTCCCAAGGAGAAGGCAACTCTTCAGAAAGAATTATCAGGGATTCTCGGGCGACTGATCATTTCCCAAGACTGTATTTTAGAGCAGTGGTTTTCAACCTTGGCTATGCATTGGAATCAGCAGGGGAGTATTTTAAGTACTGATGTTTGGTCTCCCCCCAGAGATTCTGTCTAGGGTATGTGACCTGAGTATGAGGATTATTTGAATCCCCACCCCCATCCCACCAGGGTATTCTAATGTGCAACAGTTTGAGAACCACTGTTCTAGAGAGTTCTTTATTGAAGGGTTTTCAGTTCGGATTTGTTTTCTGGGTGTGTTGGCAGGGAGGGGAGAGTAAGTGGTTTTCTTTCACTGCCTCTCCACCGACCAACTAGGCTCACCCTCTTGTCCTCCAGGTCCTGTTGCATTTGTTCTTGCTCTTTCTTGTCCAGGATGTGATTCCCATCTTGATCAAACCTGGTGAAGGCGGCTGTGAGCTCAGTGATTTCATGCTCTGCGTGACCGAGTCTGAGGAAAACAGTATGATGAGATGACTTCTGACCTGCTGTGGCTGTCATCTCTCAATTACTGACTCCCCACTTTTTTTCCAGACTCACTGACTCTTGCTTTCTGGGGAAGAATGGGACCATGTGGGAAAGCCAGGATCTCCAAGGTCTGGCAATTTTATTCCCCCAAAACTGTTTTAATCAATGTCTTCCTTCTCTTAGTCTTGCTGACAAGGTTCAGGCCCTCCTAATGTTCTATAGGAATTATTGAAAAATCTCTGCCCCTAAATAACCCATGCCCCCAACTGCCACCCTCTTGTCCTCCAGGTCCTGTTGCATTTGTTCTTGCTCTTTCTTGCCAAGGATGTGATTCCCATCTTGATCAAGCCTGGTGAAGGTGGCTGTGAGCTCAGTGATTTCATGCTCTGCGTGCCTGGGTAAAAGGTTTCCCCTTTACCGTCTTCCCCTGAAATCCATCCTCTATAATGCAACTATAGTAAATAGTCATTCTAAAGTACAGGTCTAAATACACCCCTTCTCTTCTTAAAATCCCTACTGAGCACTCTATTCTTTGGACAGAATGGTGGTATTCAAGGTCTTTCCCAATGTAGCCCTTGTTTATTCCACTGGTCTCCTCTCCTTCTATCCCCCACTTTTACTTGATACATAGCATTGCTTAGCTGCTTATTATTCCTATACATGTTGTTCAACTTAACACCTCCATGCCTTTGTGTATGTTTTCATCTCTTGGAATGGACTTCCCCTGCTTGTCTACTTGTAGGCTATTCATCCTCCTGTAGGTATTCATACATCACCTCTTCCAGGAAGCCTTCCCTTAAGCTCAAAAATAGAATTGAAAACTCTCTTTAGTTTGGGCTCGCTCTCTTCTAATCATTTTTTTTGTTGAACTTTTTCTGTGATTCAGTTTATTTGCTTACAGGTGTATGAGCTCCTGGAGAACAAAGATTTTGTCTAATTTATAGTGTGCTCTACTCACTGCCTGGCTCACAACTGGTGCTTACAATATATTTGTTCAGTGTTTGTTCCTATGTTTACCTGGGAAACAGGAAGGCTAGGAGAATAGGCCAGTATTTGTTGGGGAGCACAGAACCAACGAGTTTTGTGGGAGTGAGAAATGTAATGTAATGATGAAGAAATTATATTATTATGTTAGTCCTAAGCATTGTTTAGTGAGGTCCAGAATGTTCTAGAATATGGTCAGAGAACTTTAAACCAAGGGCACAATTCTGAAGGTCAGAATCAGAGATCTATAGGCCAAAATTAAATGCCATAAGCCAAGGTTGTAGGCCCATTGGCCAATATCCGAGGTTTTTAGGCAAAGGGTATATGTTTGAGGGCCAAGGACTTATAAAACAATATCAGAGAAGGTTGGATCTCTGGTTGCTCACTCCCTCAGGGTGTTGGTGAAATCCTCAAACTGGATCTCCTGCTCCCCACCCTGCAGGACCTTCTGTACATCTGAAACCCGCTCTTTCCTCAAACGCAGCCTCAGTAGGGTCTTGTTGTAGCCCTGTAAGGGAAAAGGAGACAGGTACCAGTTCCCATAGCCTTCTCATCATCTCCTGCCCCCTTCCCTACCCACAGGATGCCAAGCTTCCAGGGATAATCAAAACCACACAAGGGTGGGCACAGGGTCCTATGCCAGTCAGAAACAGACCAGGACACAGAGCCTTGGACCTTGGCTTTGACTCAGATGTGTGGCTCAAGGATACTGAGTGGTTACCTGTTTCAGGAGGTCAGAAAGTTGCAGCTCATCCTTCTGTCCAGCCAACTCTTCCTTGACCTCTGAATATGTGTCATTTATGATGGCCAGGAACATATTCTGGAGATAAAGAGGGGACCTGGATCTGCTTTCAATTGGAGCCCTGCAGCCCACTAACCCCCACATCTCAGGGTCCCAAGATCCCTGTTCAGCACAATCCTGTTAGGGGTGGATCAAGCTCCCTCATCCACCTGCTCTCCTCACTCAGTTGCTTTGCAACAACCTGACTACAACAGTACCCCACCATATGCAAGAGTTCACCTCCATATAAGGGCCAACTATTCACTAACAGTACAGTTTTGCAATCTTTACCATCTAACCCAAATCTAACCCATCTATCCCTAACCATGATCAAATAAAGAAACCTACTGGCTTTGTTAATAAATATTAAACCCAGATCTTTCCTAGTTGATAGAGAGAAAGAGACAGTATAAAGCAACGGTGATAGAAATAGCCAGTTAGTCCTAGAGGAAGGAGAGAATAGATATAGAAGCTTCTAAGTTCAACCACTTCTATTCATGGGGCACGTTTCTCTCCCTTTCTATCCTTGGAGAATAGAGGTTTCACTTTACTGAGGGAGCCTGCATGTTCCCTGATACTCTGCAAATTGCCTGACTATGCTAGCAAAATTGAGCACATTAGCCAGCTTTCAGGAGACCCAGAGCTCCCCCACCTCATTCTCCACCCATGATTTGAGATGCCCATCTTAAACCTGGGTAGAGAACCTGGTCGGGGGCAAAATCTCACCCTCAGGTCCTTTATGTCTCTACCCCTCAGGCTCCCAATTCCCCACCTCTCAGAGGGACCCTCACCAGGAGCACGAAGAAGACAAAGAAGACATAGGTGACAAAGTAGGCAGGTCCCAGGATGCGGTTGGCATTGTCGATAGCATTGTAGTCAAAGTCCCCAAGGATGATCCGGAACTGAGTGAAACTGAGAGACAAGGTTCTGGGCTTCACCCAGAGCCTAATCATAACCCTGACCCCTATTCATACCCCCAAGCCACTTTCCTAATTGTTGCTCTTCGGTGAACTCAGACAGACCTCTCATTGCACTTCCAAGCTGATAAAGACAGAATGGGGTACAGACATACTTGAGCACATACACCAGAGCTTCTGGAGATCCTCACACAGATGCTTTAACCACAGACATGCCTGCACACATACACCCAGATTCCCCAAGGATACACACATTCACAGAGCCAGAGGGTGAGGGGCCAGGGAGGAGTGAAGGGGCCAAGACACACACATGCACTTGATGAAAGTACTAAAGTTTTCCACTTGGGTTCCAAAAAGCAGGTAGCCGAGTTGAGCATAGGCGAAGAAAACAATGAAGAACATGACAGCAAAGCCCAGGATGTCCTTGGCACAGCGGGCCAGCGTGGAGGAGAGCTGTGTCATGGTTTTGTTGAAGCTGATGTACTTGAATATCTGGAAGGGCCATGTTGAACCAAGCAGTTAAGGAAAAAGAGAGAAAAGCTTTGAATAGTCCACTCCAGGGACCTATGGAGGTCACCAGAGTTGCCAAACCAGACCAGGAAAATGAGACAAGTACCGAGGGAGGGAAAATGAGTGCCCTGAGGTGTTGCTGGGGGTGAGGGATCCCAACGTACCTTGATCCAGGCAAAGAAGAGGTTCACAGCATTCATGTTGTTGTATTGTGTCTGCCAGAAGGCGAGGAACTCAAAGTCAGCGTACATGTTTGGCTGCTGCAGGAGCTTCCCCATCAGCCGATTCACCTCAAGGGTTCGGAATATGTGGAAGCCCACAGCCACAATGGATAGCTGTCATCACAGAGGTCAGAGGTGTCAGAGAAGTCGGGATTTCAAGGGAAGTTCAATGATAAGGTCCTAGGGGAGCTGGGGTAAGTAAGTCAAGTGGGAAAAAAAAATCCTTCCCTTCCAAGTTGTTGACTATTTCAGGTTCAAATGGAACTGAATAGGGTGATAGGGGAATGTCTTAATTCCAAGGAGAAGGCTATGGAGCCAGTAGTAAATATGTAGGTTATAAAGGATCACAGAGAATTGGAGCCAAGTAATTTTATTTCTCCAGCCACTTCTTAGCATTGGTCAAGAAATTAATATGTCCTGTTCATAGGAGGAAGAGGAAGAGAAGAGGCAGAATATTTCAATAGAAGAGAAGAGAGAACATAGGGGTTCCAGAGGTCATAAAGGCAAAAGACAGAAGAGGAACAAAATAACAAGTACATAAAGAAAAGTTTCACAGGTCAGCTTGATCACAGGTCAGAGGGAGAGGGCATTTGGGAGACAGGGTTTTCCCAGGAGCTGAGCCAGGGGAACATCATCAACCTCTGGCTTTGGGAGCTTTAACACAGTGACTTGACCAGAAGTCATAAAGAAAACTTGACACTCCAAAAGGAAGAACTTGGAGACCCCAACAGCATAGAGCCCCTTCCTCCTTCTAAAATGTCCCAAGTATAAGATATCTATCCCTCACCAAGATAACCACCAGGTCCAGAATGTTCCAGATGCTGCTGAGGTAACGAAGCCGGTGGATATGGAGCTCCAGGATCTCCTCAACTACATAGTAGAAGATGAAGATGCAGAAGATGACTTCACAGCCAATGATAAAGAAGTCCCAGGTGCTGACATAGCGGATCAGCTTAACTGTGCGAATTTGCCAGGATGGGATGGCACCTCCTGTAGCTGGAAATTCTACCACCAGTCTGTGGGAAGAGAGGAAGATCCCCGGTGAAGCCTGGACTGGGATAGTTCTTCCCATCCCCTCTCCTCCACACCTCCACTATAGGGTACAAGTTTAAGGAGGGGGCTCAAGCATAGAAAGGAACCAGGAACCATGGATGGAGAGAAAATAGGGAAAGGGGACCCACCTCAAAACACAGAAAAGATTTATATTAGCATTGTAGACTGAGAAGTCGATGAAGACCACCCGAGTGCCCCTGTCTAGCCATAGGCCCTCCTGAAGGTCCTGGAGTGCCTCTGCACAGGCCTGCCGAGATCCTGGAAGGTCCAGATAGTAGCCACCTCCACTGTAGCTTGTCAACCGGCCCCAGTGAGAAGAGCCCCCCAGCTCATCCTGTGAATGGTATGTCCACCTGTCACAGAAGATGCCATCTGAGCAGAGAGGTCTAAGCCAGTCCAAAAGCTGATCTCCCAAGGCAAGACAACACTTTATGATCACCTGGACTTCACAGTTTCATATATATTATATATACATTTCACATATATTATCTTGCTTGATACTAACAACTATGTGAGAAAGGAGGGTAAATAATATCCACATTTGAAGATGAGGAACCTAAGACTCAGAGATGTCTGAGATAATCCAGCTAGTTAGTGGCTGAACTGAAACTCAAATATAAATCTCCTGATTTCTCATCATGTCCCCCAAAACTATAGATGACAAACCCATGCCCTACTTTTGATCCCAGACTGAGTAGTCCACACTAGGGAAACACCTGGCTCATATAACCCAAAAAAGACCCTTTCTGCTCTCGTGGTTGTGCACCTGGCTGCTTTGCCCCATGATTCTTGTTCTGTCCACAAATTTCCTCCCTGAGCGCTTCCATCCTTCCCCTTCTTCCATATCTTACCCATCCTTTTCCCCCTTCTTTCATAATTCTTTATCCATCCTCAACTTCTTGCTGCTTCCCCTATCAGGTCCAAGGGTCAGATTTTTCAGTAATGACTTAAGTGGCAACATCAGTGTTTCCTCCATGCTCTATACCTCTAAGAACATCTGGGCAAGAAAGGATGCTTTCTCTGGCAGGACTGCCTCCAGAGTATGGCAAATGGGACTGCTATCTGTGTGTGGAAAGGAGTCTAGCAGCTATGGGTCTGTTTGCTAATGTACCTTCTCTGTTCCTGAGTAACCAAAACAAAGATCTCCAAACAGTCACAGATGGGACTCTAGAGAGATGCTCCCCACCCTCCACTCCCCTAAGGCTCTTTAAGACTAAGTGGAAATGGTTTCCAGACCTCAGGATGGTGGCTCAGAGAAGCAAGCCCAGCAACATTGGTAGGGGGACTCACTCACGCTGTGCCATTGAGAGGCCCAAAGGGGAGACGCTCTTCCTTGTCTGGAGAGTAGACGTCGTAGCAGCTCAAGATGTCCTCACGGAAGTCCTCATGGACCACACAGGAGTCATTGCGGACCCTCAGCTGCCGTAGCCTTGGAACCCCCAGCAGCATGTTCTCATAGTAGATGAAGGAGTGGGAGCCATGGCCCAGGCTCTGGTTGTTGTACCATTTGGTCCAATACAAACTGTCCAGTAGTGGGCCCTGGGCAAACTAGACCACAAGCTGGGTTGAGCTTGACCCTGCCTCATCCTGAACTTTATTCTTGGAATGACATTTGCTTTCACTCCTTGACTTTCCAGCTTGTCTCTAATCTGCTTCTGTTGGACTCCTCAGCTGACCTGTGAACCTTGACCAGTTCTTGACCTGATGTGGTGCTATCCTTTATTCAAAATGCATTTTGAAGTTCAGCCTTACCTCTGACTCTCAATTCTAATTTAACTACTGGCTTGACTTCCTGACCATCATCCCAGTCTCTCATCTACCGTCACCTAAGCTCTATTCTGACCCATTGATTCTTGCTTGACCCTTTGACTTAGCATTGTCCCAGAATGATCTGGTCTCTGGATATGGCCTGGTCTACTGTCTGACATTCCTGAGGCCTGGCCTGTGACTTTATGCTTCAGGCCATTGAAAAGGAGAGGAGAGAGGTAGAGGTGATCTCATACTCACGTCCCAGAAGTCCGCCATGCTGCTGATGGCTTGGAAGGAGACTCCGGTGTCTGACGGGGTATGTAAGAAGAGCTCGGACATCACTTTGGTATAATAATAGGCACTGGAGCTTGTCATTCCATAGGTCACTAGAAACCAACCCAAGAGACTGTGTCCTGCTCACTGCTTCCCATATCCATTCTCCAGAGGAGACAGGAAAGCCCATTTGCCTTGGGGCCAGAGATGCCTACCTAGTTGGGACACCAATGGACCTACCCACCCCTAGATTTGGTTGGGAAGGCTAATAGGGCATTGGGGAAACCAGGGAATATGGTAGACTACAAGGTCTCCTCCTCTACTCTCAACTTACCTCAGAAAGACTGAACTCCACTCAGAAATTGTCTCTTCATATTGTCATTCTGAAAATTAATTTTTCTCTTCTTAAACCAGTTTAAATTCCTAGTTCTTATTCCCCAGAACCAAGATATTTCCATCTTCTGCACCAGGTAGTGCTTCCTTTCATTTGTCCTATATCTATGCCCTTGGGAAAGTACCTCTGAATTCTAAAGTACTCCAAGGTCCTGGCCAAACACCTTACAATGGAGATGTGGTCTCCTGGATCTTGGAGTCAATGACTCCATAGCAATGGGAATGGGGGGAAGGCATAACTCCTCTGGCTCCAGGGCATCCTGATGGGCACAGTTGTCTCCTGATGGAAGGACTCAGAGCATCCCCAGACCAAAGAATGACCTGACTTTTGCCCTGAAGAACTGAATCTTCCTTATCCACCCTAACCCATACATCCAGTCTAAAGTTGGGCTGTCAAGGGAAGCTATTAGTTTTCTCAGTTAAAATTCTGTATTTGAAGAATATAAGCCATTTCTTTTATAGACTATTCCCCAATTTATATTTGCTTGGTGTTTTCTTGTGTTTAAAATCAGGTTATACATTTGGCAAAGAATACCCAAAAAGTGATGTTTGTCCTTCTCAGAGCTTCCTATCAGAAGGTACACATCATCTAACTGTATCATTACTAGTGATGTTAAATTTCATCCCTTGTTAAGGCAGTGTCTTCCAGCTTTCTCCAATGTAAAATTATTTTTCTCTTTGTAATCAGTATGTATTTTGTGGGGAAATACTTTGAAATTGTGCAAATATCCTATTATTCATCAATCTTTTACCTACTAGTTTTAATATCCATTAATGACTTTTGCCTGATTATTACTACCATGGTTGTCAAGTTGTGATTTTTCTCATTCCATTACATCATTCCCTCTGCATTTGTTAGTTAGAATCTTTAAAAAAAACTTTCAAAAAAAAAAGGAAGAACTTTCCCTTCTTCCTCATTTAGTTAGTCATTTATATGCATCAGCATGAACTCATAGATTTTTGTTGTTTCTATAGTTTAAAGTTTGTTAGTATATGATATTGTTGCTTAATTTCTTAGCCAAGTCCTGCAAGATAAAGAAATACTAAAGAATTGTTCTAGATTTAAAAATACTGAAGAGGAGCGCCTGGGTGGCTCAGTGGGTTAAGCCGCTGCCTTCGGCTCAGGTCATGATCTCAGGGTCCTGGGATCGAGTTCGCATCGGGCTCTCTGCTCAGCAGGGAGCCTGCTTCCTCCTCTCTCTCTGCCTGCCTCTCTGCCTACCTGTGATCTCTCTCTGTCAAATAAATAAATAAAATCTTTAAAAATAAATAAAAAAATAAAAATACTGAAGAAACATAAAAACTAAATGTAATATGTGCATTTAGTTAGGATTAAATCCTGGGCAATAATTTTTTTCTTTTACTATAAAGTCTATTAGTAGAATAATTGATGAAATTATAAGGTCTGTTCATTAGATGATAATACTGAATCAATGATAATTTCCTGACTTTAGTAAGAGAATGTCCTTATTTTTAGAGTTACACATTAAAGTATTTAGAAACAATAGGGCATCACATCTATAATTTATTCTCAGATTGTGTGTGTGCATGCGTGTGTGTGTGTGTGTGTGTGTGTGAAGAGAGAGAAAGAGAGAAAGAAAGCAATAAAAGAAATGTAAGCATGGTAAAATGTATGTATTTGGGAAATATATATAAGAATTATTTGTATTATTCCTGCAGCTTTTCTGTAAGTCTAGAATTACATAAAAAAATTAAAGTAGGATTTGTCAGTCTCTTGTGAGCAATTCTCTTTAGGAATTTTCCTTTTCAGGGGTGCCTGGGTAGCTCAGTTGGTTAAGCATCTGCCTTCGCCTCAGGTCATGATCCCAGGGTCCTGGGATAGAGTTCCATGTTGGGCTCCCTGCTCAGTGAGAAGTCTGTTTCTTTCTCTCCCCCTGCCCCTGCTTGCTCTCTCTCTCTCTCTGCCACACACACACACACACACACACACACACACACACTCTCCCTCTCTCTCTCTCTCTCTCTCTCATACGTATATTCTCTCTAATAAATAAAATCTTTAAAAAAAATTTCCTTTTCAAATTTTGAGTCGCATTTGTTTCTACCTCTCCTGGAGCTCATCTATAGTCTTGTAGGAAAGAGGGACTGATGAGTGGTCATGGATTGGGCACAAGCAATATCACACTTTTCCAGGGGGAAATCAGCGAAGGAAGCATTATGATTTCACATTTCCCCATTCCACTCTATTAAGTCCAAGAAACAACTTTAATTCTCTCTGACTAAAATCTGTGATTACCTGTGCTTAGTATCTGGAGGACTCTCACTCAACTTTTCCAGATCTAGGAAATGGTTTGGAAGTCAAGCTTCTGTCTGCTGAGAGCGCACAACAGAGTTAGAAGGATGGTCGGTGTGCTGAATTTTTCCTAATGCCAAAGCCTGATTAAATTGTTGCAGCTTCTTGATGGCCACTAGGTGGTACTCCTTGCTGTAACTTTTTCTCTTCCATTTCTCCAGTTGTAAATTATACTCAGTATGAACTTGCTCTGAACTGGTTGTCAACCATTATGGAAGCATAACATCTCTGATTATTACCCAAGTAGTAAAGACTATGTCTTTTGAGAGAAATGATTTCACCTGGTCAAATGCCCACGGACACTCAGAAATTCAGTATTCTTTGTAACTTTTTAATTGAAGTACATGTAAACAGAAAAGACCAAGAAACCATTTTAAAACTTTGTAAATTGGGGCACCTGGGTGGCTCAGTGGGTTAAGCCGCTGCCTTCGGCTCAGGTCATGATCTCAAGGTCCTGGGATCGAGTCCCGAATCGGGCTCTCTGCTCAGCAGGGGGCCTGCTTCCCCCCACCCCCCGCCTGCCTCTCTGCCTACTTGTGATCTTTCTCTGTCAAATAAATAAATAAAATCTTCTAAAAAAATAAATAAAACTTTGTAAATTATGGTTTATGCCTTGTGTACTACCTATTCAATACCTTCTCTACCCAGATACCTTCTCTTCCTTGTTAACTCATATTTCAGCAAATTTTGTACTTGTCTTAGGAGATGAGGGGTGCTTAGCCACACCCCCACCTCTCTGAAATTCAAATTACTATATCTCATACCCCAGATAGACACTTGGTAGAACATATTTCAGTCTACCAACCTGATTATTCTAAAGACACATTTTATATTCATTAAGCAAACATTACTCAAAGTCTAACATGTGAAACACCTTGCTGGGTCATTGGTGTCTATCCTTAAAAACACGTATTGAGGGGCGTCTAGTGGCTCAGTGGGTTAAAACCTCTGCCTGGGATCAAGCCCCAAGCCCCTGCATCGCATGGGCTCTCTGTTCAGCGGGGAACTTGCTTCCCCCGCCACTCTGCCTGCCTCTCTGCCTACTTGTAATCTCTATCTGTCAAATAAATAAATAAAATATTTAAAAAAAAAACACCACCTATTGAGAAAGATGTCCCAGAATGAACTTTTTTTTTTTTAAGATTTTTTATTTTATTTGTTTGACAGAGAGAGAGATCACAAGTAGGCAGAGAGGCAGGCAGAGAGAGGTAGGGAAGCAGGCTCCCTGCTGAGCAGAGAGCCCGATGCAGGGCTTGATCCCAGGATCCTGAGATCATGACCTGAGTTGAAGGCAGAGGCTTAACCCACTGAGCCACCCAAGTGTCCCCAGAATGAACTTTTTTTTTAGTACATCTTAACATTTAAAATTTAATTATACAAAAGAGAAGATGTAATAGTATTCTGACCTGTCCTGCTCATGTATACACTCAGAATGAATTCATTGTTGTTGAATGAGCATGAGCCTAGGAGCCAGACTGACCTATGTTCAAATCCTAGCTCTGTCACTTACAATATAGTCTTGGGCTCTGAGCCTCAGATTCCTCATTACTAAATGGGGGAACACAATATCTTTCTTGTAATATTATAAAGATGAAAGATGATGTCTTTAGAATGCATTGAACACAGTGAGTGCTTAACAATTAGTTCAAGTCACCCCATCATATGCTCCTCAGGAGACAAGGACTACGTTTCATTCATTTAGCAAAGTGCCCGGTATTTAATATTTTCCTCAATAAGTGTTTGTTAGGCTAAACCAAAAGTGTGGTGGGGGAACCACAAAAGGAGTAGAATGAAACAAATTAATAGTTTTCAAAGAAAATAAAGTATTATGACTCCATATTTGATACCTGGCAGCAAAGTCACTAAAATAGTCAAGAATAATTCCTATTTAATAGTTGTTGGAAGGAGGCTGGAATGTTCCTCAGTCCAAAGAGAGTAATAAATTAATAGTCTTGGGTAAGAGAAACAAAGCTAGTCCTTAGCTGCCCTAGGGAGCAAGTACAGTTGGTCAGTAACTCTTACACAACATGATGGTAGAAATGTTGATAGCACAGCTCAATCTTCCTAATATGTTAACCATCCAGAACATCAGATGAGTATCGGGCTTGGAGGTTACTGCAATCTGAACCCAGAAGCAGGGCAGAAAAAGTCCAGGATTGCTAGATTATGTGAAATCTTATGTCTCTTATGTCTCTCCCCATCATAATATGTTATGGTGACTGCAGCATGTATCAGAATTACTTGGAAGGCTTATTAAAACACAGTCTGCTATAGGATGGAACTCAATAATTTTCATTTCCAATACATTCCCATGTAATGTTGCTGTTACTGGTTCTGGGACCATACTAGAACCACTGCCTTGACCTGTTGCTACATAATCCCACTTGTCTTTGATGGAGTTGTCAAGAAGGCAGGGTGTTTCCCAGTGCCTGTCTCCATGATTCTCATGAGTGGGAGTGAGGAAGAAGAAATAACTTCTTTCCCAAGAGGCTGTCAGAACCTTCCTTCTGAGATAGGGAGGGATAGGAAAGCTTTTACAAACTACCTAGACCTCTTAGAGGACCTCGTCCTCACCCCAAGGGAAAACCACTGAGTCTATTGTCCTATGGAGCCACTGGCAGTCATGGGAGCTGACCACATCCCTCCAGCATATTGTAGGAGAAAAAAGATTGAAACCAACTCAATGATCTTACCTGCTGTCTCCTTTCCCCCACTCCACCCTCTTAATTTCCTTTCAGGTAAATCATTTGACCTTACCATGGAAAACCAGCTTATCTAATTAGAACATCTGGTTCAGAGGTTTCTGAATCTGATAGGGACTCAATGTATCCATTCCATCCATCCACTCAGTGGACCCCTCATCGTTCTCCATATCAGGAGAAATAATAGACCAGAGTAGCCATTTATTACCTCAGAACATCTATTTTATGCCCTCTGCAAAGTGCCTGACATCCTGACATCCTGACATGCCTATTTCATTTAACTCTACAACAGCACCGTGTGTGTGTGTATGTGTGTGTGTGTGTGTGTGTGTGTGTGTCTATTATTATCATCCCTATTTTCCAGTTGCAAATAGCTGAAGAAACTCGCCCAAGAGCCAGGATTCCAATGCAAACCTAACTGCTCCCACAGCAAACTAATTCTGTTCTGTTCCTAGGACTGAGCTATATCCAAGGAGTAGAAGTTATAGGAGGAACATTATCAAATGATGGAGTAAACTCCACCAAAGGAAGAATTTCCTGACCACTTTGCGCTTTCAAATTATGAAATGGACCACTTCGCAAACATCCATTTCATCCCTGAGAATGTCAACGCGGACTACCTGCTGAGGATCACATGGAGGGGCTCCTGCAAGGGGCCTCCCTGGTTCCTTCCTTGAAGGTCCAGTGAAGGAGTAGAATTGCTCCATTTCAAAAAGCAACACTAGACCAGGGAATGAGGGGAAACAGGAAGGAATCAGAATTTGACTCAGTATATGGAATGTCTGTGTATCAGTACATTACTAACTTTTAAATATAGTGAGGGCCTCATTGCAGGAAGTTTTCAGACACTGGACAATGACTGTATGAGAACATTGTCAAGAAGAGTCAAGGGATGCCTGGGTGGCTCAGTGGGTTAAGCCTCTGCCTTTGGCTCAGGTCATGATCTTGGGGTCTTGGGATCAAGCCCCGCATTGGGCTCTCTGCTCAGCAGGGAGCCTGTTCCCACCGCACCCCATCCCTGCCTGCCTCTCTGCCTACCTGTGATCTCTGCCAAATAAATAAATAAAATCTTTAAAAAAGAAGAAGAAGAAGAATCAGAGACAAGGTGTTGGTCTCACCATCCAGCACAGAGTAACTGATTTTTATTCTCTTGGGCAGAAATCAAGTTCTCTTGCATACACTATATCATGCTTTTTAACCTAAGCCTCAGATCGAATTCACAGTTGCTGAATAATAACAATAACTGACATCACTGACACTTATTGTGCACTGGGCTTTGCACACATTATCCAATAAGCCCATAAAAACTTCATAAAGTAGGAACTACCATCTGCATTTTATGCTATTAAATAACTTGTCCAAAGATCATATAGCAGGTAAATAGAAGTTGGATTCAAACTCAGGTCTGCCTTACTCCAAAGACCAGGAATTTAGCCACTATACAATACATTACCATACCCTCTATCACTCAAATCTTTCTAATCAGGGACTCTGACTCTCCTTCCAAAAATCAAGCCAAATGTTTAGTATTTTTTTTAAGATTTTATTTATTTATTTGACAGACAGAGATCACAAGTAGGCAAAGAGGCAGGCAGAGAGAGAGGAAGGGAACCAGGCTCCCTGCTGAGCAGAGAGCCCAACGCGGGGCTCGATCCCAGGACCCTGGGATCACGACCTGAGCCAAAGGCAGGGGCTTAATCCACTGAGTCACCCAGGTGCCCCCAAACTTTTAGTATTTTACACAAGTTTATAAGGCTTTCTTATAAGAAAACTATTTGAAGAGTCTAATATCTGAGTTAGGACGTGAATTGCGAAAAGCATTTGGTAAACTCAAAATATAACCATCTTAAAGGAAGCTCCAAATTCCTTCATTCTGGTATAAACATATAATTGTGTATAAATCTGTATCAAGAGTCATACTCTGACATAGCTAAGTCCCAAAGAAGGAAAAACTCATATGCCCAAAAACATGACCTGGGTTGTTCATAGTATCGAAAGATTGTAAACAACCTAAATGTCTTACAAAGAGACAATATTGAAGGAAACTATGATATCAGTGAGCCACTTAATGGAGTATTACACAGCCATTGAAATGGTAGTAAACACAGAATGCAAAATTGTATATGTACATATGTATGTACAGTATACAAATATATCCCTACTCCTAAGAATGCTTTAAGAACAAGGATTTAATATGGATTTTAAAGGAGGCAGATATAAAACACAGTCAAAAAAGAAGTAGCATCAGTCTTGGATATTGCTTTTATCTATTATGATATTCCATGACTCATA
Source organism: Mustela erminea (assembly GCF_009829155.1). Lineage (NCBI taxonomy): Eukaryota > Metazoa > Chordata > Mammalia > Carnivora > Mustelidae > Mustela > Mustela erminea. Next base: position 64,165,349 of record NC_045627.1, read on the forward strand.
TAAAATCCAACAAAGCCAAATATTCCTAGAGTTAATGTCTCCTTATTAAGTGGTGTGCTTTTTCTTAGTACCAGTGAGAACTGAGCAACCTATTTATGTCTTCTTGCTTTGGTTGCCAGGAACCCCAGGCTTTATTCTTATTTGCTATACTTTTGTTTATCTTGGGTTTTCTGGTACCAGTTCTCTTTCTCCCCTTTCACCACTTTTTTTTTGCTATGTCTTTTTTATTATAGTTCTAATGGACTATATTTTATTGTGTCTGTGCTTTTTGATGTAAGCTGGCTTAGGTTCCTTTTAGACATAGGTGGGGCATAAATATATTATTATTAAAGAAGTATGACTATAATAATTATTATTAATCATCATTATCATGAGCTTGGATAATAACCTGATTTTATCCATTCCAATGTTTATAGTAGAGCCTGAATATTATTGTTCTCTCTTTTGAACTGTTGGAAGACCTTCCCAGCTCAGGGCAACAGCAAGAAGTCAGCAGTTGTTTTGTGTGCCTACTTTCCCAGATGCTTATATATAGGCCATTATATGCTACTGAGTTCCTTTCTTGTTCCTAATTACCGTGTGATAGAACTTAGCTGTCATTTTCTAACAACACTCTCCTTGGGCAGGAGAGTGTCAGCTAATTGACAAAGAACTCTGAAGAGTTGGAGTGCTTCTGCCAGCAACTGTATAATTATAATTCCTTTATATGTCTATACTACTCATCTGTTCGAAACTCTGTGCCTTCAAGTTTTTGAAACTCAAACTCACTCCTTCCTAAGTGGATAGCTGTGAGAAAAAGTATGGAGGATGCTTCTCTAGAAATCTGGAGGTCTCTTCCCTCTGCCTCCAAACCCAGCCCTGACAGTCATTGTGTGGATAGAACTCCCACTGTTCTATTCCCACTGGGAATAGAACTCTTACTCTTACAGGCTGATTCTTCTTTCTTGTGAAATAAAATGCAATGCCTTGAAATAGTCACTTCTTATGCCTCCCCATCAGCATCTGATAATAGTTTCATAATAACTTAGGAAAACACTTTAGTTCCCACTCCCTATGGAAAAGAATCAGGTCTCATCAGCCTCCCTGATGATTTTTTATCAGAGAGGTTATAAGCACCTTGGTTTCTCTGGGTTCCATTACTTTTTGTCCCTCCCACGTCAAACTATGAACAAGAGTTCTTCTCCCCCTGTTTGTCATAGACTACTAGTCATCTCCAATAGTTTCCTTCCCTTTCTTACATGATCACACAATTTTATGTAGAGGCACATGGCTGCCAAACTAAATGCCCCATTACCCAGCCTCCCCTGTAGCTAGTTAACGGTGACTATTTGAACAAGTTCTTGTCAATGGAATGTGAGTGGAGTGGTATGCTTCCACTTAAACTCCAGGTTCATACCATTAAAAGGAAGGAATGTGCTTTCTACTTTCTTACTTCCTGATAGCTGTAATAGGGACATAGAGCAGGAGCTGGAGCATGAGGTAGAAGCCGTACGTTGAGAATGACAACCCAAAGAGGTAGAAGCAGTCTGGGCCCTACATGACTGTGGATCCCCCCATCAGTCCAGAGCTTCAGTACACTCAGCCTGGAGCCTGACCGGGCCTCCATCTCACAACCCTGAGATCATGACCTGAGTCGAATTCAAGAGTCAGAAGCTTCATGGACTGATCCACCCATGTGCCCCCAGTCCAGGGCTTCTTATACAGTTCAGCTTGCTATGGGAGAAAGAAATAAACTTCTATTTTATTTACGCACCGTTACTACCGCTAAATCAATATCCAAACAGAAGCTTTTTATAGGATTACGTCCATGGCAGGTGGGTACTTTGGAAAAGGAATTTTTCTAAGAAAATTAGGGGGAAAGAGTTGAAGTTAACAAATGGACAGCACAAAATTCCTATGTTAAGAAAAGTCAAATCTAACCACAGAGCTCTTGGTTAAAATTATTTACTGAGTATACAAAACCCCTTTTCCTTTGCTTAGTAGGAAGTTCCCTATTAAGAAATCAAATCCTCTTATTGCTACTGCTCTCCTTGGGCAATTCCTTCTTTCACCCACATATTCTAATTAATGCTATTAAGTCCTTTATTTTATTTTTTTTTTAAGATTTTTATTTATTTATTTGACAGACAGAGATCACAAGTAGGCAGAGAGGCAGGCAAAGAGAGAGAAGGAAGCAAGCTCCCTGCTTGAGCAGAGAGCCCGATGCGGGACTCAATCCCAGGACTCTGAGATCATGACCTGAGCTGAAGGCAGAGGCTTTAACCCACTGAGCCACCCAGGCGCCCCCTATTAGGTCCTTTAAAATTGGATTCCAATGCCTCCTGTTTCTTAAGATGGAAAGTAGGCAGAAGACAATTGCAACTTAGAAATGAGAGAAGGGTTAAATCCTCAGAGCATTCACTAGAGGATTATAAAACCGGTGCATTTCCCTAAAATTCAAATATATTTATTTATATGTGCTCAGAAAATGGCCAAAATTATGTATACCACTCTCTTTTAGGATTTTATTTTTTTATTTGACAGGGAGTGGGAGGGGCAGAGGGATAAGCAGACTCCCCAGTGAGCAGGGAGCCCGATGCAGGGCTGGTTGCTGGGCTGGTTGCAGGGCTGGTTGCAGGGCTCGATGCCAGTACCCTGGGATCATGATGTGAGTCAAAGGCAGATGCTTAATCAACTGAGCCACCCAGGCACCCCTATATATACCAGACTCTTAATAGTGTTTAATAATAGTGGCCTTTAATATTTTCCATATTATTTGACTCTTGTTTTTAAAACAAGAACTATAGTAGTTAAACTTTTAATAAAGATATTCCCATGATTTGGGGGTAGAGGGGGTAAAATTCTTTTGTAATGAAATGAGGAGAAACCCTGCTTTATATTTTCCTTTCATACTTGCCCTCCCAAACTCTGACTCTGGCAAAGCTCTTGCATATTCATAGCCTGAGGCCTTAGTTGGCTCTAGCTCCCACCCCTGCCTTCTCCAGGCTAAGCGCCAGTATGTTAAAACAAAACAAAACAAAACAAAACAAAACAAAACAAAAAACACAAGCAAATGGCAATGACTTTGGGTCTCTTCAGACTTGAATGGCTGCCTGTTTCTGAGACCCACAAGAGTTCCCAGGTCTCTCTGAACATTTTGTCCTCTAACATCTTGCCATCATCCTGGAGCACCGCCCCGCCCCCCACACCCAACCTGCCATAGCATCAGTAGCAATGCAGGTCACTACTAGTTTACAGACATTGGTTTCCTTTGCTCCTTGAAGGCAGAAGGTGTATCTCCTGTATTTCAAAGTCTTTAACCTTTAGAAGAGTCTGCTATGTAATAGAGACTTCGTGAAAGTCTGAAGGAATTGAATGTGTGAATAGCCAGGATCGTGTCCTTAGTTTGAACCCTTTGCTAATGAGCTCTCAACATTTCATTTGTTGAGCACTCCATGCTAAGAAATAATCTGATTTGGGGCACCTGGGTGGCTCAGTGGGTTAAGCCACTGTCTTCGGCTCAGGTCATGATCTCAGGGTCCTGAGATCAAGTCCCACGTCGGGCTCTCTGCTCGGCGGGGAGCCTGCTTCCCTCTCTCTCTCTCTCTACCTGCCTCTCTGCCTGCTTGTGATCTCTGTTAAATAAATAAATAAAATCTTTAAAAAAAAAAAAAAAAGAATCTGATTTGACTACCTCAAACTCAAACTCATTCTCCAAACCAGGGGTTGTCAAACCTCTCATTCTCAGAACTCCTTTGTAACTCTTAAAAAATTATTAGGAACTCCAAAAAGTTTTTATTTGGGTTATAACTAACAGTAATTACCTTATAGAAATTAAAACTGAGAAAAAATTGAGACATTTATAATAATTATTATTATGTTAAAATTATGTTAAAATGATGTTCATGTTAAAATAACAAACCCCATATACATATACATAAACAATATATTTTTATGAAAAACAACTATTTTCTAAATCAAAACAAATAAATTCAGTGAGAAAAATGGGATCGTTTAACATTTTTGCAAGTCTGTTTAAATATCTGGCTTTAGAGAAGATTGCTGGATTCCCATATCTGCTTCAGAATTCAATCTGCTGCTATATGCTGTTTTTGTTGAAGTATATGAAGAAAATATGATCTCTCACAAATTTGTAATTAAGTAAGGGAAAGGGCCTCAGGAAGCCCCAGAGTTCCTTGGAGCCCATCTTTGAGAACATTGCCCTTTAACTTATATCTGTGACTAGAACCTACACACAGGCCTAATGATCTGCCTCAACTTAAAATCCTAGATTTATTTTTTTTTAAAGATTTTATTTATTTATCTGACACAGAGAGAGGGATCACAAGTAGGCAGAGAGGCAGGCAGAGAGAGAGGGGGAAGCAGGTTCCCCGCTGAGCAGAGAGCCTGATGTGGGGCTCAATCCCAGGACCTGAGCCGAAGGCAGAGGTTTTAACATGTTGAGCCACCCAGGCACCCCAAAATCCTAGATTTATTGTTGCTACCACCTAATAGCGTAAAGAGACAATTATCAATATTATTATAATCCCTTATCTGTGTCCCATGTTCCATAGTTTTCAAAGTGTTTTCCCATGCAATGTCTCCCAGTAGCTTATTAGATATGGTCTGACCTTGCCCATGAGCAGTTTACCTAATGTTAAATTTCACAATTCAATCAAATAAATTTTAATGATATAATTAGCTTTATTAGTTAAACCATGCATCAGTCAGCATCCCATCTAGCAAGTAGAGGGGAGATCCAAAGGGCTGCAGAAAAGGAAAGTTTTCTAAAGGTACAAAGGGAGTAGAAAAAAAGGAAATTATTAGCAAAGAAGCCCTTGTTTTTGGCAAGGTAGCCCTTCTATGGGGAATGGAAGGGATCTCTCTGCACATTTCCTAGAGCTGACCAAGAAATTCCAATGCTGACTGGTTAAAGGTTACCTTTTTGGGGGGGGGTGGTTGAAACTGCAGTTAGGTAAGGTATTAAGTCTTGATAGGTATTAAGTCTTGATTTACTGACATGGGGCCTTAACATAAGTGACACCATTTGGGATCTGTGGTTTTATTTTTAACACTATGAATCATGAAGTTCAAATTTATATGATCTGCACACGGCCATTCAGCTGGCAAGAGAGAGTCAATACTCAGACTCATGCTTTATGAATGTGAACTCCTTGTTCTTTCTCTGGCTACTTATATCGCAGAACCCCAGACTGGTTTCATCTACAAGAATCTAGAATATCTAGATTTTATCAGCTACAGCTGCCTGCTCTCTTGTACTTGATCAAAGCATAGTTATTGGTAAAAATTCCTTCCCTGATTCCAAGAGCTGGTATTTAAATGTACAGTACTCCTAGAGACCAATGACAGCCCCATATGTGGGAAAACTACATGACAGGTTGTCGCCTAGCATTGGACAATAGGTCCAGGCTCACCAGTCTTGTAACAGTGATCCAGGTCCTCGGAATTCTGGGGCACCAGGGAATCCTGCTACAGCAGATATAGGCCAAAGCCTGTGGTGGGACCTAAATCCCTATTATTTAGGTTGAGGTGACTCAGATGACTTCACCCTAGTACTAGAAGGACTTTGTAATTCTCTGTGTCTGGATGGGCCATGGGTAATAGAGCATGCTAGGAAAAGCATGAAATCATGATCCCATGGCCAGTCTTGATCCCTGGCAACTGCTTCTAGAGGGCCCAGTCTTTCTGATCCTTGATAAGCATTAACCTGATGCTTTCTCAGATCTGAGGCTTCCGGTGGATTTAACTTTACATTTCAGTATTTTCCTAATTTATACCTTGACGTGGTATTCCACATCACTGATATTTATTGAAAGCCCACTATATGCCAGGCATTGTACTATTTGTACTTACTTAGTTTCTATCAATCTCAAAAGGCAGTCATTATCATTACTTGATATATAAGGAAATCAGGGCTTCCAGAGATTTAAGTATCTTGACCTAGCTTACCAAAGGCAATGGTTAATAACTGGTTGTACCGTCATTTGAACCATGTCATCTTATTCTAGGTCCCATGTTTTCTCCATCACCATTGCACCTTCACTAATGTCATGGCTCTATGTGACCAATTATCTTCTGCCATCATTACAGTCACATAGGGTATAGGAGCTCACCCACAGACAGTTTTTGAACCTCCAACATATTTCTGTTCCTTTCCTTGTCAATTCTAGGAATGCTTAGTCAAGAAAGACATCTTCTGTGGAGGTTCCTCAAAAAATTAAAATTTTTTTGAATTACTGTATGAACCAGCAATTGCACTCCTGGGTATTTATCTGAAGAAAATGATATCACTATCTCAAAAAAGGTATTTGCACCCCTATGTTCATTGCAGCATTATTTATAATAGCCAGCCAAGACATGGAAACAACCTAAGTGTCCATTGACAAATGAATGGATAAAGAAAATGTGGTACATATATATGAGGTAATATTATTCATCCATCAAAAAGGAAATGCTGCTATTTGCAACAACATGGATGGCCATTAAGGACATTATACTAAGTGAAAGAAGTCAGCCAGAGAAAGACAAATACTCTATGTCATGTATATGTGGAATCTAAAACAAAACCAAAACCAACCCATCAGACTTATAGATACAGAAAACAAATTGGTGGTTGCCAGACATAGGAGTGCGGGCGGGGAGGGGTGTGAAATTTGTGAAGGTGGTCAAAAGGTACAAAATTCCAAATATAAGATAAACAAATCCAGCATGGTGATGTAATGTACAGCATGGTGACTACAGTTAACTTAACAATACTGTATTGTGTATTTGAAGGTTGCTAAGAGACTAAATCCTAAAAATGCTCATCACAAGAAAAAACAAGAACTATGTGTAGTGAGGAATGTTAACCAAACTAACTGTGATCATTTCCCAATATATACATATATCAAATCATTATGATTTACACCTAAAACAAATACAATGTTGTATGTCACTTATGTCTCCAATAAAAAAAAAAAAAGACATCTTTTTCTTAGTCTCCAAACTTACTTCAACCTCCCCTATCAATATAAGATTCCACCAATCTATGGACAGAACCTTGAAATCCAAAAAACAAACAAACAAACAAACAAACAAAACTTGAAATCCACTCAAAAAAGGCAGAGTGAATAGAGGTAGGCATTTCCTTACAACCAGTGACAAACAAGGGATATTCAGTTGACATTAGTTGGTGTGTAGACACAAGTCATCAAAGGCTAAGGGTCTCCGTCCTCCTCCCCAACTGCGTGGTGACCAGACCCAGGCTTGTCCTACCTCAGAACAGCTCCTAAACAGGGCCAGTCGCAGGTGCACCTTTGAGATAACAATACTATCTCCTAAAACAAACAGCCATTGTTTCTACACAAAGGCCTTCAATGTTTCCTCCATCAACAAAAGGCCACAGCCATCCTGCCAAGAAGACAAAGAGCTGGAAAGCCTTTCATAAATATCATGACGGTGGGAGGGGAGGAGTGGGGGCAGGAAAATCATTCTCCAGTGCTTTCTGTGTGAAAGAAAAGGACCAACTCCACCCATCAAGGACCATTCTGAATTACTGGTCACTCCTGGACTATTCATAATGACAACAATAACGGCTTCCTAATCTGTGAAATGGAAATAATATCTGTCCCTTCCAGGACTGCGTCAGGATCAAATGAGGTAATAGCTATACAAGCTCTTTGTAAGATTTAAAAGGCTGCGCAACTGATAGGGTTGTTATGGGAAGATAGATGGTTCACCCACATTGCCTGCATAAAAAAGATAGCTCTATTTTAGCTGATGAAACTCCAAATAGCTCTGGTATCTCACCCAAGTCCTCAAATAAAGCATAGGGGAGAAGAAATGTGGTCAGTATAGCTGAGCACTGAAGTCTATGAGGGCCCCTCCCAGGCCAAAGTTGGCTATTCTTCCTAGCCCCAGGAACTCAAATCCTGGAAATGAGCTCCCTGGTGGTTGGTCTCTCACCTAGGGTTTAATGGTCCAAACTTTACCCCCATCTCCTCCCTTGTCCCTCTTAAAACATACCTTCCTTTAGCAATTTACACAAAAATAGATTTACATAATAAGTTAAAGCATGAGAAAAACAATCCATCCTCACTGGTGATCAAAGACAAATTAAGGCAAATTGTACCATTTTATGCCTATTTAATAATAAAAATTAAAAATGAGAATATCCAATGTTGGTGAGACCGTGAGAAAATTGGTATGATCTCAAAGTATTAGTGGCATAATAAATTTGTGTGATTCCCTACAAAAGCAAAATGACAACATATAACCAAGTACTAAGAAGGTATTCCTATCTTTTGTCCTAGCATCTCCCTCCTTGGCAATTCCCAAGGAAATACTTTAACAGAAATGGCAAAAAGTAGCAAGTATAGATTTACCTACAGTTGGCAAATGTGGAAGTAACAAGAGAAATGTTCTAATTAATTGTGATGTGACTATAGTCATTAAAACAAATATATAAAAACTACTTACAAACATAAGGAAATATTTAAGATATAATTCTAAGTGAAAGGGAACCCCAGGAGTGGCGTCTGGGTGACCTAGTTGGTTAAGTGGCTGCCTTCAGCTCAGATCCTGAGCAGGTTCCCTGCTTCGGTCACTCCCTCCCTGCTCAGGCTCTCCTCACTCTCTCTCTCTGAAATAAATGGATAAAATCTTAAAAAAAAAAAAAAAAAAAGAAAGAAAGAAAGAAAGAAAGAAAAGGAAGAAAGGGAACCATATGATACAAATAGGTAAAATATGTAAATATATGGATATAGGCTGGTAACAAATGATAATATCTTTAGTGTTATGTTGATAAATTATAGCTGAATTATATTTCAAAATATTCTTTAATTTTTTCATATCATTTTAGAAATATAGCAATAAAAAGAAAAAAGTAATCAGCCAGTAGAATTCAAAATTATGCTTCTACTAATATAGGACACATAGTCATCCTTGCAAAGATGTTGACAGGAGTTAATAAATTTATGTGTAACACCTTTGCATGCAGAGAGACTGTAGTAGACTCTAGCTGAAAGGATCAAAAATTGAGTCAGGTCAACAGTCACTGTATTGGATTCCTGCTTCTGCCACTGGCTTGCTGTGTGGCCTTGGGCAAGCTATTTGACATATCTAAACCTTTCCTGATTTATAAAATGGAAGTGATAGCGGAACTGATATCCTAGAATCATTGTGCATAGTCAATAAGATGAGGTACATAGCGTAGTGCTTTTATTTAATAACAGGTTGGTGTGTGTGCTATTAATAACAATGATGCTGGTAGTTGTAAGGATTAACTGAGGTCTCCCAGAAAAAATGCCCTAACTTAAATCATGCTGTTCAAATGATATTATCCCTATAGGTGAAGCCAGCTACAAGCCAAACAGACCTTGTTTTTAGAGCAGTTTTAGGTTCAAAGCAAAATTGAATGGAAGGTATAGAGATTTCCCTTATACCCTTGCCTCTGGATATGGACAGTCTTCCTCACTATCAAAATCCCCCACCAGAGTAGCACACCTACTATAATCGATGAACCTTTTTTTATTATTCAAAGTCCACACTTTACATTAGATGTTGTACATTACATGGGTTTGGACAAATGTATAATGACATGTATCTACCATAATATTGTCATATAGAGTAGTTCCACTGTCTTAAAAATTCTCCACACACCACCTACTCATCTCCCTCTCCTCCTAGATCCCTGGCAACCACGGATCCTTTTACTCTCTGCATAGTTTTGCCTTCCTCAAAATGTACATACAATATGTAGTCCTTTCAGATCTGCTTCTTTCCTTTTTTAAGCAATTTTTAAAAAATTTTTATTTATGTATTTGACAAGGAAAGAGACAGCAAGAGAGGGAACACAAGCAGGGGAAATGGGAGAGGGAGAAGAAGGCTTCCTGCAGAGCAGGAAGCCCAGCGAGGGGTTTGATCCCAGGACCCTGGGATCATGACCTGAGCCAAAGGCAGATGCTTAATGACTGAGCCACCCAGGCACCCCCTGATTTGCTTCTTTCTTAAAAGGTATTTTTTATTACCAGTCTAGAGGACCAAAGAACTATTTAAAATTCTACTAGGTAATTCAAAGATAATCACTATCAGTGATTGTGTTAGATTATTTATATATGTTATCTCCCTAAGTTAGGTACTAGTCTCTTTGTTCTACCCAAGGAAGTGCCCAAAGTCACAAAACCTGTAAGCGGCAGACCTGGTATGTGTATTCAGTTTGTCTAACTCCAGTGTTTATATCTTTCCATTATGCCAACATGTTTACCCTGATTCCAAATGTGGGTCCTAGAGGATCTGAACCCTGTCATAGGAACTGACAGGGAAAAGCATACTGATAAAGATGAATAGCCAACTACATGTCATTAAAGCTCATAGAAGACAGCCTCCTGATAGAACCACACAACAGCCACCATATTTTATGTCAGATTTTATGGCTAGGACTTGCATCCCTATCATTAGGCAGGAGAGCTAAGCACACAGAGTAGGAAATTATAAGGGTCTAGTTCAGTGTTTCTTAACATTTTTTGGCACTATCCCTCAACTCGAGGGCATTTTTAGACATTTTCTTCCTAATCACCCCTTACCCCAGTTAAATTTTAATAGCACATAAATACTACATTCATTTATGTACTGTGGCCTTTTCCAGGGCCAAAAACTTTTGCAATATCTAAGTTGTTTTTTTTTTCTTCTTCTTTCTCTCTTTCTTTTTTTTTCCTTCCAAGAAACTATTTCTACCCCCTCGGGGGTATATCATTCCCACTGAGAATATATAGTCTAGTTGCAGATGGTCAGAGCTAAGTGAGGCGGACAGGGAATTGACAGGAAGGTGAGGTCAGGACCTTGGAGAGTGCCAAAGTAGCCCCGCTGAGACCATGCCCAAGGCTCATGATTGCCTCTAGTTTTGCCTGAAAGAAGAAAGAGGCCTGGAAGAGGATGAAGGCTAGAAAGTTAGTAACAGTACTCTTTTACTACATGTTGGAAGTATCGAAATGTAAAGGCCTTCATAGCCCTAGGCACACGCTGGTCTCCCTTCCCAGGAACTTCCCTTCTTTTCACCTTCCTTTCAAGGAACTAAATCCTTCTCATCTTTCAGCTTCCAGTTCAGATATCACTTCTTCTTCTGTCCTCATAGATCCCCCAAATCTGAATACATCTGAATTGCATCACGAACTCTGTACTGGTCATATGCCCCTGGAGTATTTCATCCAGTACTGGGCCTCATATAGGGAGACCCATCATATAGGGAGAGCATTGGGTCTGGAGACCAGGGTAGTGACCATTATGAAGTATTTTTTTTACCATATGACTATTTATTTACTGGTACTAGTTACTCTTTACGGGGATAATGACTTCATGAACATTATCTTCTATGAGCCTCATATAATCCTATTGGATTAGATAGGTATAGATCAAGAAACTGAAACTCACAGAAATTAAGCAACTTGCTCAAGTTTCCTCAACTGGTGAATGGTAGGTATAGCCTGGTGTTTGTACCCAAGTCTGTAAATTCAGAGCCTATACCTTCAATCTAGAATTCTTTGACTCTATCCTTCCATGGTGACTTGTTTTATCCTTTCACTTAGTCCTCTCAACTTAGACACCAAAACTTTCTAGTTTGTGTCCATAGCTAGAACTTTAAATAAGCTTCCTTCAATGTCTGGAACATGGTGGTCTCTCATACAGGAGAGTCTTAGCTGCATTGACCACAACTACACCACTTATATCTTTAGCCCTTTTATTAGGCATCTGAGCTCTAAGGTCTGCTGAACCTTTCTCCTTCTGCCTTTAAAGAAATGGGGATCTGACCTAGCATAATAACCACTGAAACCCACCAAACTGTTTCTTGTTCCAAATAGAAAGGAATGGTTTTCCACTTTTTACAGAAAGGTAAAAACTTCCACTTGCCAACAGAACGTGGTGGCTGCTGAGTTGGTGTCAGGACCGTGAACTTAAAAACTGTATTTCCCTTTGGGGCCCCTGAGTGGCCCAGTGGGTTAAAGCCTCTGCCTTCGGCTCAGGTCATGATCCCAGGGTCCTGGGATCAAGCCCTGTGTCGTCTGGCTCTCTGCTCAGCAGGGAGCCTGCTTCCTCCTCTCTCTCTGCCTGCTTATGATCTGTCTGTCAAATAAATAAATAAAATCTTAAAAAACAACTGTATTTCCCTTCTAAGTCTTGACGAAGTAACTGACCGCTTCCTAACAACCTGCCTTCTTCTCCTGAACCCAGTGACAAGTTCCTTTTAATCAAAATATCTTAAACTGAAAAGGTAATCAATGCCAGGACACAGCCTGCTCACACAGACAGATGCTGTCTCCACAGGCATTGCTGCACAAGTGTGTACACAGGTGTTGTCTCACAGACGCAGGTGTTACTCACAAAGACAGATGTCCACCAGGAACATGATGTATACTAGCAGCTCCCTGAGGGTGGTCTTGACATAAAGCTCCCGGTTCTCAGCTGTGTTCTCAGTCAGGGTTGTTCCCCAAAGTCCTAAGGGACATGGGAGAGATGCCTAAGATCGCAAGCAGCAGGGTTCCTCCCAGGTGCCTGACCCACTGGTCCCTGGATTTTATTCCCATTTCTACCCCAGCCCTTGGCTCACACATTACCTTGTATCTTGGCTGAATCTGGCTACTCTAACCACACTCAAGCCTGCCCTCCATCAAACACCCCGAGAGGAATGCAAAAGACACTGGGTAGCAGAGAATGAAGACATGGAAAGGAGGTCCTTGTTTCAGGTGGGGCAGTCTAAGGGAACACCACAAACGTGTCCTCCCTCAAGCTAAGTCCCACCATACCATCCCACCCCAGAGAGGACTGTACCAGGCTCTCGCTCTAAGAGACCACTACACTGGCCTCTGTGTTCTGGGGACTTCAGTTCTAAGAGACAATTCATAAAGCCCAAAGAGACTGAGATCCACCTCTTCTTCAGGTCACATCTCCCACCACAAGGGTTTGGGACTCCTTCCCCAACTCCTGTATCCCAGGTACCTCTGATGCCACGACAGATCTGGAAGCAGCAGCTGGATATCGGGGTCCTATATGCCTTCTCCTGGGGTCCATCTTCAGGCTTTTTGGGTTGGGGCGGGGGAGGCACCGCACTGGAGATGGTGCAGATCCTCAGTGTCCCATGTGGGGATGGGGGACCACTGTAGGCAGGGTTGTCCCAGGCTCCACTCCCCATCTTTTGGAGCTCTTGCCCCTCTGGACTTTCCACAGCATTCATGGGGAATGAGGTAGGGGGCCTGGCACCTCAGGAATCCACTGTCATCTGAAGAAAGAAGGAGCAAAGATGCATCCCAGTCTAGCCAGCAGAAGGCAAAGGAGCTAGAGAGCAGCTGGTCTCAGGAAGACTCTGCTTCCTGCCTTTTGTAGCGGGCATCTGCACCCCCTGGGGGGAGCGGGCAGAGAGGAAAGGGTGGGGAATGGCTATCAGTCCTGTCAGGGGCTCGCTCTCGCTCTCGCTCTTCCTCTAGCTTCAAGAAATGGGCTGGGAGGGAGCTGTGAGGCAGGGCTTTGGCAGGTGAAAGAGATGACTGGGAGGGAGATGTGGAGACTGGGGTGGAAGGAAGGAGGGGTGAGAGAGGCCAGTGCTGGGGGGAGAGGACGGTAGCTTCCAGAAGGGGCCTGGTAGGGGGTCGTCCCAGTCAGAAGAGGAGATGAAAGAGCAGTGGGAGGTGCTGGCAGACTCCTCGGTAGGTCTGGGCTAATTTCCACTAAAAGCTCCTGAAAGGGCCGACATGGATTGGGCTGCAGACCAAGGCTAGGGGAAGGAAACTAGAAAATGCTGCCTCTTTTCCAGGCTCATTCAATGGCATCTGAGGCTCCTTTAATGTCTCACCTTGAGCTGTCCCCTGGTGGGGTGGAGAAGGGGGGCTCCCCTCCCTCACTCAACCCCTACAGCCAGGGGAAAAGCTAGTTGCAGGAGGAGCCTCTGTTTTAGACACTTCAGGGTCAGGGTCTCCGACTGTTGTTGAGGTGGGGGTGGGCAGTGAGGGGGGCACTTCGGACTTCCAGATTATCTGTATCCTTCTGAGGTCTGCCCTCATATGGCTTATGAGGGAACTACACTGACAGGAAGGTATTCCTTAAGGGTGTGGGGCACAGCCTAGGGAAGAGCCTAAACCCTGACTGGGAGAATGCATCAAAGAGCAAAGGGCAAGGACAGTGTGCCTTGGGACTCCTGAAAAGGAGTGGATGTCTGGATCCAGCTTAACTGACAATTTCATCTTAGGGCTCTTAGTACTAGACTGAGGACTCTTAAGCATGGGCACAAAATGGAACTCTCAGAGGTATCTGAGCTGATTTGCTTTCTTTTCAATCTCAGGTGTATGTAACCCCAGCACGTCCCTGCCTAGGCCCTGCTCCGGCCTCTGATCCCTTGCCCTAGCTCCCCTACAGGCATGTGCTGTGGCCCAGAATGGCACTGGCCTCACAGGGGCAGGGGGTTACCGCCTCCTCACAGATGGCTGCAGTGGGTGTTGCGCTCTCTCCCCGCTGCTGCTTCCCCATCTAGGCCACTCTAGTGCCCCACTCAACTGAAGCCCACCTCACCCTCAGTAAAATACCAGCCCAGTGGAAGTCACCAGTCCTGTGTGGTCCCCCTAAAGAGATCTTGATCCCAGACAACCCAAGGCTGGCCTCGGGTCCTTGGAAAATATGTGCTCTCCAACCCCCAGGAAAGGGTTGGAGAAGCAGCAGCTCTCTTACCCCAGGCCCAGATACTGTTAGGGACCTAACGCTGTCTGGGCTAGAGTTCAGACCTCCCTGGGAGCTTCCCTGGATGGAAGAGCTTCATCTCTATCTTTTGGCAGCAATTAGACATTGCAAGATGCTTGTTTTCTTTGGGAAGATGAAAGATCATTTTGTGTGAAATCAGCAGATGGTGAACGAACAAGGCTTTCAAACAATTGCAAAAGGACCCTTGGCTTGAAAAACTGAACATTAGGACAGAGGTAATGAACAGGAAGCTAGCAGTATAGGTCAAAGAAATGATGAGAGGAACAGGAGATGGTTTCTGATTCCTTGGGAGATAATTTTATATTCTGAGAGAGAGGCTTGTGATCAATAAGAGTTTGGATAGACTCAAAGAAGTTCATAATGTGACAGGACCCACACCCTTGTGACCTTAAGGCCAGAGCTGGACTGCTTTACTCACGGTCACTCACCCAGAAAGCATTATTCTTCCCTGCTCAATCTTGAGCCTACCCTACATGTGTAGATTAACCCACTAATACCCCGGGGGAGCACAGGTTATACAACAAGCTTGAGAAATTTTCTCAAAAGATGCTGGGCATTCCTGGGTGGTTTAGTCTTACTCAGGAAGTCCTAAGTATGGTTATCTATGGCACTTGCTTTTTCCTGAATTCCCAGTTAATAAGGGCAACTAATGTCAGAATCCTGGGGCTCGGGTTGCCTTTTAGCAATTTAGCAAAACCCAAGAGTCTTGACCTTGAAACCCACACTCCCAGTTTAAGTCTTGGTTCTGTAACTGTATAGTTCTAGGCATGTCCCTTTGAGACTTAGTTTCTGTATCTACAAAGTGTTTGTATTCAAGCCTGCCCTGCTGACCTGAAGGACTGTTTTAGGAGTAATATAGTAGATACAGAAACCGTTACAAACTGTGTGCTATAAAGCACAAAATAAATTCAGTTATCTTACCGTAGCGTCCATCCCTGTGAACTCTACTCAGCCACGGCAATTCCTGCTTCAGGGAGATAGCTTTCGTCAGTACTCTGTTGTCATTACCTCTGAGAGACAAGGGTCCCAGAATGCTCTGTGTCCACCCCCATTCCACTCCAGCTGACATCAGTAGTGTGGAAGGATGGCATTTCACCTGGAGGCTATTGTAACAGTAATCTGGAGAGAAAGTAGCTCTTAAAAGAGTTTCCTGAGCACATGGCAAGTCTTGCCGTCCATCAGAACCCAATATACTTCTTCATCATGATGCCTCTTAGCCCACTTGGTGAATGGGCCCCATTGCTTCACTGGGATACATTTTTTGGTGGTGTGCTATTCTATTGCACACAGCAGGAAAAGGATTACTACATTTCTGCCCCCAGTACACTCCTTCTTCACGCCATAGTCATCCTAGCCAGGCTTTTAGTGCTACTCAGATCTATTAGGTCCTGACAAAGAGCCCAGAAACAGCAAAGGGCATAGGATGGAAACTTGTGGCTCATTTTCCCATCAGTTCTCTATGTAAATTTCCCCAGGTTAAGCCACCTTCCACATTCTAGAAAGAGGAACCCTGGGGCAGTCCATTTTCTATAGGGAGAAGCTTCAAATGACCTGTGTTTCACATAGTGACCCTCAACATTTTCCACTCCAATAAACATAAATAATAGAGCATACTCCATAAACAACAGGGGCTCACAATGGCCATGATTCTCAATGGAAGAAACTGGTGACCTTTTACCTGTAAGAAAACCCTGCACAGAAGGTCTTACCCTTCACTAATATACCACCACTGGTCATCTGTGTGGCAAAAACACCAAAATTTGGGGTACCTGGGTGGCTCAGTGTGTTAAAGCCTCTGCCTTTGGCTCAGGTCATGATCCCACGGTCCTGGGATCGAGCCCCGCATTGGGCTCTCTGCTCAGCAGGGAGCCTGCTTCCTCCTCTCTCTCTCTGTCTGCCTCTCCCCCTACTTGAGATCTCTGTCTGTCAAATAAATAAATAAAATCTTAAAAAAAAAAAAAAAAACACCAAAATTTGAGTAGCTGAAGTTTTCAGCAACAAACACTGTGGACCAAGCAAACTGACATGAGAAGGCTAATCCCAAGGGAATTCCCCCTCCCTGTTTTTGTACAATGACATCCCAGCCTGGTGCCAGGGGCCACCACAAGTCACAGCTCCTTAGAACAGACAAACCACATCCATTGGGAGATTTGGATGTATGAAGTCCTGTTGCAGCTGTCCCCACCCAGAAAGCTGAGAAAATAGCATTTTGTTATATTTCATGGGACCTCACAGAGAGGTTTGAGGAAACTGGCTTCCCTCATCAACGTGACCCACTTCAGTCTTTTACTTCCTTCCTACTGCCTCCTGGATTTAACCAGTCCTGCTGGAATACATTTTTGCATCTTCCATCTCTCCAAATAGAACCTTTTTAAATAGGCCCTTCAGCTTTCCTCCCATTTCTAGAGAAACCTCCTGGACAGCTATCCCCGTTTGCCCATGCCTTCTGCAGAGGATTAGACAGGTAGAGGGAACCCACCAAACCCACCCAGATAGTGAGAGACAGACGACTGTCATCTGCAAAAAAAAGGAAGTTAGTTTGCAATTGCCCAGAAGCTTGGGACTGAGGCTATGATCATGCCCCCTGCTGAGCACAGGACGGATGCGGAGTGCCCACATAGTCCGGAAGTAATCAGTCAGCATTATCACCCCCAGGCAGAGCTCCCACTGTGGCCGGCAGAGTTCTGTACAAAATGGTGAGTGTCAGCCCGGGCTCCTGCCGCAGAGGGTGGAGTGGGTGACGAAAGAGCTCCCTGTGAATTGGAGACAACAGGCTAGAAAGTAAGGGTGGGGGGGGAGGTGGAGGGGACAGAAAGGCATAAGAGAGAAGAGGGATTATGGGGAAGAGGACCTGAGAGAACACAGTTCTTTCCTTCAGAGCAACTCACCAAATTTCACAAGAGACTTGGCTGACTGAATGTCCCAAGCTTGTGAGGAGGGGAGACTGGAGCACCCGGGCAAACCTCCCAGGCGCTCACCCTTCCAGCATCATTTCAGGGTCTCAGGGCAATCACCCAACACACATACACACACCCTTGTCCCAGTTTCTGAGGGTCCCATCACAGGGGACACATATTTTTGCATTCTGAGTCCTCATTGCAGTCATAATTCATTCCACAAGTATTTGCTGAGTGCTGACTAGACAGCAGGGACTCTGGGATAAGCAGCAAATAAGATCAGGGCCTCTGCCTCATTGAACATGCATTCTGGTAGAGAAGATAGCCATTAAACAAATACACAGATAATTTATGAATTTTAATCATAAAAAGTGCTACCCGGGAGAAATACAGGGAGCTATGAGGCAATGCAGAAGGATATGCAAAGTTCTAAGGCAAATGAGGAATAGAATTATGATTTCTACCTCTCACCCCCCCCCTTCTTGGCCCTGCAGCAAACAGTGTTTTTTGTGATTCAGAAATGTTTTACTGCTACTTTGTACAAGGAAACAGACTGAGTTAAATGACCAAACAACAACAAAAAAAAGTTATAACAATGCAACAATGCAAGAAATGTTGCAACTTACAGTAACCTTTATCCCTCATGGTCACGGGTACCAGGGGTACATGAGTTGAGCTCAGCTTGAAGGCTTGCAATAGATTCCTTCTGAACACATAGGATCCAACTGCTTTTCGTTCCTGAAATCAATTATCTCCTTGACACCTGGGAAAGAGGCAGAAATTAATAAGAGAGCTGGAGTAGTAAAACTACAAAGCGATGAAAAATTTCCCAAGGTGATGGCTTTATAGGTGTATACTTATCCCCAAGCTCATCAAGTTGTATACATTAAAGATGTATATCTTTTTGTATGTCAATCTTACCTCAAAAAAAGGTCAATATTGAGAAATCTTTTAAACTTCCTGAATGGGAATTTGAAACCAAGAGCTTGATTTTCTTTTATTCTGTTCACCTTATACTCCCAAATCTAGAAACCTATCCTGATGTTTCTTTCAGCATAATTGATAACAATTTTTTAAAAGCTAGAAAAGAGGAAGCTCAAATACCAACAACAGAAAAAAAATATTAGACAAGTAAAGATACGAGTTTGAAAAATATCTGTAAATTAAGGATGTAGTTCCTGTTAAAGGGCAGGCAGACCTCATAAGAAGGACAGAGGATGTGTTTATTGTTTGTTAGTCCTTCATTCTTTTGGGGCTAAAACTTGCTTCTCCTGCTCCATATCCTGGAGAAGAGAGAACTATACAGACTTGGTTTCCCCCAAGAAACTTAGGACCCATCCAGGCTTCTCTTCCCTCAACTTGAGGTGGGCTTTGGATGACAAAAAGAAGCAGTTTTAGTATTAGACAAGGTTTATTGGAAAATTCTCATCCTGAACTCACCCAGAGTTGCATGTGATACAGTACTGCCATTCATTAAAACCGAATAGAGATTTGAAAGAAAAAAAAGGAGAAGAAGAAGAAAGAAAAAAAAAGTTACAGACACACGATAGGTTGTTGTGCAGAAATCAACACTTTGAGTAGTATTTAATGTCATGAGAAAATACTCATCATAATTCTAGTATATACATCTACAGACTCCAAATTTCATGCATAAATTATACTTAGATGCATAAAAAAGTCCCAATATTAAAGAATTTAACAACATCATAGTGATATCTTTGGATGGATGCTTTCTATTTCACTGATTTTTGCTTTATTTTGTTTATTTTATTTCTGTTAATTTTTTTCTATATTTAGGAAAAGGTATTTTTAAAAAGCCAGTAGTCAGTAGCTATTATGTTCATAAAAACTTGAAATCCATTTTCATCTTAGACTCACAAACTGTCTTGGGCGGCTGCCTTCACCACACAAGCTCTCCACATCAGCTGGGAATCATGAAAGTTCATTTTTTGACATGAGACTCAACCATGCAATCGCTTTACTTTTCACCTGCTTGCTCCAAGACTTTGTATTAATCGCTACTTCCTTGAAGACTAGAGTTGGGGAAGACTGTGGGTGAGGCATGTGATGAGTATGAGAACAGCTGCCGTGAGAAATATGGCATCTGAGGACAGCTCTGAGGAAGGAGGTTAACTGGGGTGGCCAGTGGAAAGGTCAAGAAAGGAATTTTGCAGTGAATGGCATTGAAATGGACTTTGAGGGGCACCTGGGTGGCTCAGTCAGTCAAGCGTCTGCCTTCGGCTCAGGGCATGATCTCAGAGTCCTGGGATTGAGCCCTGCATTGGACTTTCTGCTCAGTAGGGATCCTGCTTCTCCCTCTCCTGACTTCTCCTGCTTGTGCTCTCTCTCTCTCTCTTTTCTGCCAAATAAACAAGATCTTTTTTTTTAGACTTTATTTATTTATTTGACAGAGGGACAGAGAGACAGCAAGAGAGGGAACACAGGCAGGAGGAGTGGGAGAGGGAGAAGAAGGCTCCCCGCTGAGCAGGGAGCCTGATGCAGAACTCGATTCCAGAACCCTGGTTTCATGACCTCAGCAGAAGGCAGACGCTTAACGACTGAGCCACCCCGGTGCCCCAAATAAATAAAATCTTAAAAAAAAAAAATGAAATGGACTTTAAATGACATTGTTTGGAAAAGGATGACAAATATTTTAAGAGACAAAAAGAAAGCACAGCTAACATTTATTAACCATCCACACGGCAGACGCCTTACCGAGCATTATCTTAATTCATTCTCACATCATCCCGTGGAGTAGACTTTTACTGTCTCATTTTACAGGTAAAGAAATGGAGGACCCGAGAGATAATTAGTGCTGGAGTCCATCTTTGAGTCAGGTCTGTCTGACCCCACTGAGAATGACTTCCCATATGTCATCCACGCAGGGACAGCAGCATGTGCAGAAGAAGACAGGTGGGAACATTGCTCACCCTTGTGGGAGAACAGTCCCGCCATTCTCACTGGAGAATAGGAAATAAGCCTGGAAAGAGGGCTGGGAGTGAATATGCAAGGCCTCAAATGCCACACATTTAATTCATTCAGGCAATAGAAATTCAACTGGATTCAGGCAAAGGAAAGACAAAGAAAGCTTCCAAACGGCAATGAAATGAAAGTTCCATTTTAGGAAACCTAATCGGACAATAAGGGTTTGCTCTTGGGGGAGACTGGAAGCCAGGAAATCAGTTGGAAGGTTGCTGGGCTAGTGTAGGGACAGGAATGAAAGTCAGAATGATCATGTGACAGAAGAATAGAAAGGAATGGAAAGATACGTGAGGCATCTCAGAGGTGGAACCTGTAGGAGTTAGCACCTGACTCGACGTAGGGTACAAGGGAGAGCAAAATCAAAGGTGGCTCCAAGGTCTCAAACCCCTACAACTGGAAGGTCAGTGATGTTATTAATGGGGTGCGGTGGGAGGAGAGGGATCAAAAGTAGGTTTCAGCCTGAAAGTCAGCTTTAGGTATGTGTGAGTCTAAAGTGTTAATGGGTCACTCAGATGATGAAATCTGAGGGCAGTGTGGACAATCTGGGTTAGAGTGTGAGGCAGTAATAAACACTGGTGAGGGTGATGGTGTAGCTAGATGTGTTTATTGGAGCCACAGGAACAGCTGAGATTGCCAAAGGATTGCACGCAGGAAAAAGGGAACTTAAGGAGTTGAGGGGGGAAGGAAGAGAAGCCAGAATAGAGAAGGAGCCACAAGAGAGGCGGGAGGAGAACCAAGAGTTTTCAAGACACAAAAGTCAGAGGAGGAGTGTTTTAAGAAGGCAGTGAGTATAAAGTCTATCAAACAGTGCTGAAAGGTCAAGGGTTCTGATAAATTCAAAGCCTTCAGATGCTTGGACTAGAATCTCTCAGGCAACCTTGGAAAGTGAGAAGACTGTGGATGTCTATTTGGAAAAGTGGGGGTGTAGAGGTTTAAAGAGTGGGTGGCGAGAAAATAAAAGAAGTGGCTCCATTTGGCTACACAACTAATTTACCAAGTATTTACTGAACACGTACTGTCTGAACTTCTTGCATACCTGTTTGAGGATGTCCCAAGAAACTGAAACCAACCATCCTTGTCTTCGTGTTCTAAAAGCCTCCCTTGCTTCCAACTCATCTTATGGTGCTGGTTTTTAAAAACAGCTTTGTTGAGATATAATTCACATACCATACAATTCACCCATTTAAAGTATACAATTCAATAATTTTCCATATACTCACAAATATATATAACTATGGTGCTAATTTTATTTTTTTTTAAAGATTTTATTTATTTGACAGAGAGAGATAACAAGTAGGCAGAGAGGCAAGCAGAGAGAGAGAGAGGAGGAAGCAGCCTCCCTGCTGAGCAGAGAGCCCCATGTGGGACTCGATCCCAGGACCCTGAGATCATGACCTGAGCTGAAGGCAGAGGCTTTAACCCACTGAGCCACCCAGGTGCCCCTATGGTGCTAATTTTAAAAGAAGAACATTTTTCACTAATTTTTGCAACACTTCCATTTTGTCAACGCTTCCATTTAATACTGCAAACGAGGGAGAAGGAGACCCCAACAAACTCTCCACTGACACCCTCTGAGCAGAGCCACAGAACGGAGTGGGAAGATGCAAAGGTGCTTTGCCCACTATGACCACCAGGTGGCAGCAGAAGCGTTGCCCTGTCTCGGTCAGTAGGAGCCAAACCGGTTTGGAGGGATTGGCATTCCAAGGTTCCAGAAACCATTCCTCTCCCCAGCTCCTTCCTATTGCTTATCCTTTTCTTCTAGGTGACTCTAAAGGTTCGTGACAGGTCCTGCTAACAGGTCCTAACCCACAGGGATTTATCATTCTGGAGACCTAGTAGACTTTTGTGTTGATCTGGGCATTCGGAGAAGCAGACACCAAGGCTGGGAGGCAGTTGTGAGGTCTTGAGGAAGGGAAACAACTGTGAGAGAAAATCAGGTGGGCGCCAAGGAAGGCTAGGAGAGCTGTCAGATCATGAGGAAAGTCTGTCCCTGAGTGAAGGAGAGAGGGCGGGAAGGTTGGGTGGATTTCTGCAGCGTGGTTATCTAAGAAAGGTTTGCCAAGGTCTTCAGGGAGCCAAAATACACCATCAGGGGAGCTCTGGGTCTCACAGGATGGGGCTTACCTGAGTATCCTTGCTAAGCTCAATTAGTGGCTGGGCAGCCCCTAGGAAGGGAAAGTTCCCAGGCTGCTCACCTGGAAGTCTGGTCCAGGTGAGTGCTCTTGGCCAATTAATTATTCATAGTTGGAGGTCCATGAAGCCCATTCTCATGACCTCCACACCTTCTTTTGGAGAAGGGATAGCCTAAGCCCTCAGGCAGCCCTCACTCTGCCAAGTGTCATCTGTGTCCCCCACCCCTAAGGGGGATAGTTCAATCCCTACCTCACACCTCACGGACTGAGTTCACATTCCCACCCCCACCCCCACCAGAGAATAGGCCCCTCCCATCCCCTGCATCTGACTCTGTTCCGGCCCTCGCTGATTACAAGCCAGATACAAGCATCCTCCCAAGCAAGACCTACTTTCTCCGTGCCTCTGTCTTTGTTCCTTCTTGCCGATGAACCTGGAAACTTGAAGGTGGTGACAGGTTTAGCTGTGTGTTGACTTTAGACCCACGGGCCTCGGTGCCAGCCTGTCCTGGCAGGTAGCTGGTTGGCCAGCACCCGGCCCCATCCCTTTCCTGTGGTCCCCACGGCCTCAGGTAGCCCTCCCCAGGCACCTGAGTGGTTGGCAGTGTGGTTCTGGCCTCAGCCAAGGCCAAGTACCTGATAGGACAGCCCTAGCTTTGCCAGGTGGTCCAAAGGGCCAGGTAGCTCTTGGGGGGTCAGGATGAAACGCAGGGAAAGCATAGGTTTGGTAAGGAGGGTGTTAGGGGAGAAGAGTACTGGGTATCCAGCATGACAGGGACTGACTGGGTCAATGGCTCCTGGGGGCTTCCCTGAGTGCTCTTGGGGCTGAGGGGCCTGCTGCGTATGGAGCTCTGGGTTTGGCTCCTCTCTCCCCTTGGCTGGTTCTCAACTAAAACACAGGCTTGGGAGGGATAGGATGAATAGAGCTGGCCCTCTGGGCTGCTGCTTGAAAGGAGGGCATGGGGAAACCAACAATTCTGAAGAGCATGTTTGGGGAAGATGACTTTGCAAATCCTGAGTCCCCAAGATAAATAAAAGGCAATAATTCCAGGCTTTAAAAGGGAATCCAGCCAGGGGTGCCTGGGTGGCTCAGTCAGTTAGGCGTCTGCCTTTGGCTCAGGTCATGATCCCAGGGTCCTGGGATTGAGCCCCATGTCAGGCTCCCTGCTCCCTGAGGAATCTGCTTCTCCTTTTCCCTCTGTCTGTCCCCCTCCATCTGCCCCTCCCCCTCTGCTCATGCTCTGTCTCTCCCTTTCTCTCTCTCAAATAAATAAATAAAATCTTTTTAAAAAGAGGGTGGGGATGGGGAATCCAGCCAAATCCTGATGTGGGAGCAGCAGAGACATAGCCTGGAAATTCACCAGGATTACATAATTTTGCACCTTAAATGTCAAAGGCGAGGCAGAAAGCAAGCATGGGATTTTCCCTTTTCCCTTTTGGGCAGGGAGAGTGGAGAAGAAGGGTGGAGCAGGGAACAGAGTAGAAGGAAAATGCCTCTGAGGGACCAAGGGGCCTTGGGACTGTAATTTACCCAGTGGCCAGACCCTACGTTCCAGGGTTTATGAAGCCTGGCTGAGACCATGGGGGCAGGGGTGGGTGGTGGCAGAGCAGAAAAGAGATGGGACCCATCAAGTCTCCTACCCACTCTCTGCTTAGCATGTTTGTTCTGTGCTTAGAAAGAACTCCTTGCTAGACAATCCATGAAGTGTGTACCACACACCCAGCAGGTGTACTCCTCCTACCACATCACGCCCTTCCCCCACCCCAAGCCCTGAGCTGGCACAACTTTCCTGAGCCTTGCAAAGTAAGGTTAAATATAGGGGTAAATATTAATAGACTGTCGAAGTACTTAGCATGGTGAACGTCAATAGACACTGAAAGAATCCCAAGTGAGTCTGTTTCAAGCCCATCATCTCCCCCTGACCAGTTCTAGGGCACCTCTAGTAGGAGGGGCCACATGAACTCTAAGTAATATGTTTACAAGATGCCATGATCAGACACTATCTTGTCCAGATGACCATTGTGCTTTGTCCTGTTTCTCTTTTTTTTTTTTTAAGATTTTATTTATGTATTTATTTATTTATCAGAAAGGGAGAGCACAAGCAGGGAGGAGCAGCAGGCAGAGAGAGGGGGAGAAGCAGGCTCCCCACTGAGCAAGGAGTCTGATGTGGGACTTGACCTGAGCCAAAGGCAGCTGCTTAACCAACTGAGCCACCCAGGTGTCCCTGTCCTGTTTCTCTTAGAAATTTGTGAGCTCCCTAGGGGCGGGACAAAACTCTGGCTCCATTCCCCCAACCGTAAAGCACAGCTCTGACTTTCCGCTGGGCACTCAGTCAACACTCAACCCCAGGTGGACACATTGGTTCAGAGGGACAGCATGGGTGAGCAGCAGATTCTTGGCTGGAAAAGGCTAGTGGAGAGGACACAGAGGAAAGCTTGGCTCGGGACCTCGTGGCCCTGTGTGCCCCGCTCAGCTGCTGTGTCAGTGCAAAGCAGAGGTGACATCAGCTATGGAAGAGGTTACTATGAGGCAAAGGGAAGGCCATGAAAGATAAAACCATCTGTGCTCCCTGGCATGGGATGGAAGGGGGAAAGGTTGTGGGGCTGGGGGCCAGTTCTCACAGGGGCCTGCAGGGAGCTCAGGAAGGGAGGAAAAGCAGAGGAGAGAAACAAGAGTGAGGGGGGAATGGCTAGCAATGGCTAGGGTCCTGGCCCTTTCACCTGTGGGAGGGAGGCACTAGTTTGGAAATCTTGAAAACTGGTGGTGATGCCCTCAGTGTACTCTTAGCAACTAGGGGAAACAAATTGGAGAAACTTCTCTCTGACAACACAAGAAAGGCGGGGGCACCCTTCTTCTCTCCTGACTTTGGCTCAGATTAGAATCAAGGCGAAAAAGACTTTCCTTCAGCTCATACGTTGTGGGGGCTGCTGGGCCTGTCTCTGTCCTGTGTCCTATGCTGTCCATCTGTATGGAATCCTGAAACGTGGGGTTGCCATCCCAGAATGGGGACAGATGCCTTGTAGCAAGTCAGGCCAGCACAGAAACCTCCAGCCTGGTCTGTTCCTGTGATCTTGTCCCTCAGGTCTCATCCACCCAGGCTGTCACTCCCTCGGTCAAATATTATGCCCCAAGATGTTAATGTTCCAAATCACACTATCTCATCTGGACACATACTCCAAAGTCCTGGGGATAGATAGTAGGCCTGGTATAGGCCCCACGCTTGGTATGCACAATTGCACAAGTAACCACAAGCCCAGAAGACATGCTCAAGGGATCTAGTCAGTGGGGTGGCATTTTAGAGTCCCTATCCTTCTTCCAGGCACAGCGACATATCACCTACCCATTTAGACTTTCACCTTTAATGGCACCTACGGTATTTAGCACCACCATCACCTCCAGGAAGTCTTCCCTGATTCTCACAACCTGCTCTGCTGTGTGCCTCTCCTCACTCTGCTAAGCTCCGACATCCAGTTGTAAGGCTCTCCTCCACTATGGCGATTGCCCAGGGTCAGGCGCCCCTTATGACCTCAGCACTTAGCACTATGCCTAGGACCTTGTGCTGTTCCATAAACGTTCACCGAAGGGGTGAGCCAACATAGTCATGGAGGTGTGGGGGCCCCATCCCCTATTGCACTCAAGCACGTCCGCAAGCAAATGGTGCCAGGATGGGATCCAGAAGGACAGACCAGCCTGGCCCTTCTCCTCGGGGAAGGAAGAGAGGAGTCCACTCCCCTGGTTCTCTGGTTGTCTGCTACCTGGGACTCAGCTTGGATCAAGGGACAGGGAAGATTCCAAAGCCCAGGAGGGTCCTTCCCCCGACTCTCCACACAGAGAACTGGCAGGGTACATGCTGGGCCAGATGCAGGAGCTGGCTTCCCTCCCCTCTCCACACTGACCATAACCCATGGGAAAGCCCGAGGTCAGAGTCGTGGGGACATTGTGTACAGCGCTGGCCGCTTGCCCAGCTGTCACGATGCCATGGGCAGTGTGGATGGACAAAGACGTGGGGCTGGTTGGATCACAGCTTGTCTGAGTGTGCTTGTTTATTTGAGCAAGCAGACACCGTAATCTTGGGATGTGGAAGGGCTGAAGCCACAGCAGCTGGGAGAAGGCTTGGATCCAGCACCTATAGGTCACAGGGGAGGAGATGGGCCTATGCTTTGTGACTCATGGGGTAGGGACTTAGGTCAAGGGAATGTATTATCTTTACTTATGTACACCCAGAGTTGACTTAGATCTGTCTTTTGAAGTGTCAAAGTATGAGGAAAGAGAAGGTAAGAAAGCCAGAGCTAGAGGGCAGCTGGGCCAGGGGACAGTAGTAAGTTGCCTGAGTGCCTCTGGGGCTCACAGACACTCTTCCTGGGGCCTTCCCTCCCCAGGCGCAGAGCCTTATGGATGTTGCTGGTCTCTCCTTGCAAGGAGCCCAGAAGGACAAAACGAAGGGGGATGTCAAGTGGGCTGTCCAGGTTGCATGAAGATCTGGGAGCATACCTCCCCTCAGCACCCCCAACCGCCATTTGACATCTGGCTAGGGACACTCACAGACCCACAAGGTAGGCGTTCTACAAGGACCAGACCCATCACTGAGCCTCAGCTCCATCTTGCTCTTCCTTTCTGCAACCTAATGTGTCATAAGTCCATGGATGTGTCCCCAAGTTCCCTCTAACTGAAGGGGTCGAGACAAGAGAAAAAGGAGGCCAAAACTGTCCCTAGGCCTGGGGCCCGTCCATGTC
Organism: Mustela erminea; assembly: GCF_009829155.1. Taxonomy (NCBI): domain Eukaryota; kingdom Metazoa; phylum Chordata; class Mammalia; order Carnivora; family Mustelidae; genus Mustela; species Mustela erminea. The sequence continues at coordinate 64,192,809 of NC_045627.1, forward strand.
ATGGGGCAGCATTCATGAGAATCACAAGGTGTCCTGGGTTGAAGGTCACTCATGTTCAGAAAGCCTTTCACAGAAGCCCTCATCCTGTCCCCAAACACCAGGGAGATGGACTCCCCCGCCCACCAGGAGGGAAGCACATAATGATCCAAGTCTGCTTGCCCCCATTTCACAGAAGAGAAACCGAAGGACAAAGCATTGAAAGAACAAATCTGGGAGTAGAGTTGGAAGATAGAAAAGACTCTGGAATCTTGCTAGTCTCCCTCCTCCCAAGGGGCAGCTTATGACTCCAGGATCACCCCCTTCCTAACTGTGGCCTAGGGAAAGAGACTGAAACCTTCAAAGGTGTGATTTGGATGGTGACAATGCAACACAGGGCCAGTACCATGATGCCCAGGACTTGGGGTCTTCCACATGAGGCCAGGAAGCTGGAGCCCAAACATTTCAGAACCCATGGCCAGGCCATGTCAGAGTCACCAGAGGGACTGACTTGACAGACATGACAGCTGAGCTTGCAGCAAAGAGTGACTCACAGCCATGGGAGGTGAGACAGGGAGAAGCAGCAAGGCTGCTTCTTCTTCAAAGCCCATGAAAGCTCTGGGAGGCTGCACTTCCCCCCTACACCGCAGGCCTGGGAGGCTCCCCTTCCAGGGAGATCGTGGATTTTCTTCCCCCTCACATGGGGCTGCTTACACCAGGGAGCCCAAAGCCACACTTGGGGCCATGAGGTCATGAAAGGGAGGCTGATCCACTGAGAAGTGCCGGCACGTTCGGGAGACAGAGAAGTCTCTCTCTTCTCCTCTGATAGTGACCTGCTTGGGGTCATGTCCTTCCTTTGTCAGGGAGAGGAATTTTGACAGGACAATCAACATCTCTGCCCTCCCAGTGGTGGGAAGAGGCAGAAGAGTCCTCTGACTGCCCACCCTTCCATCAGGTGTCCCTATGAGACAAAGATCAAATAAATGCAGCAATGCAAGTGCTGGGTGTCTTTCAGCTACTGGGATTCTGATGGGAAGCAAAAGCAAGTCAGAGTTAGTGCACAGAATTCCTCAGAAAGATCTTATCCCTGATAGAGGCCAGGAAAGTTGGGAGGTCAGGTGGAGAGACTCAGGCTGCTCTGGAGAGCTCTGCCCTCAGGCTGTCTCCTGCAACTGTGAGCAATCTATAAATCAATGTCACCTGATGGAGGTTCTGCCCACTCTGGGCCAGGCTCTGAGCACACCCACGAGGGTGAATTTTGATTACAATATTTGTTCCTCAGAGGGGAGCCAGAAAAATCATAGGCTAGTGAGAACTCAGCTAGGAAATTTATAAGGCCCAAACACTGAAGCACCAGGCTTATAGGTCAGGAGGGTAGCAAGAGAAAGAAAGGAAGCAAGGAAAGAAGGAAGAAATAAAAAGGAAGGATGAAGGGAAGAGAGAGAAAGAAAGAGAGTAGAGGACAGACAGGGGAGGGAGGGACCCGTGGGTTCCTGTAGGGCAAAGGTGATGCCCAGAATCTGCAAAGTTCCTGCATTTAGTAGAACTATTCCTTTAAATCCCCTCATCCTTTCTCCCCCCTGCACCTGACCTTATGTGTTGATTTTGTTAGTTCTCTCTCCCACTGGAATGTAAGCTCCATGAGGGCAAGAACATAGAGCTAACTCAGCAGTGATACCAGCTTCCAGAACAGTGCCTGCCTGTTTAGTAGGGGCTCAATAGGTATGTATTGTATTCTGGATGAATGAACAAGGCAAGCAACATTTAGGACTCCCTTTCCTGGGTACACACTCTGGCTCCCAACCCTTTCTAGCTAAGCTGAGGTAAGATGACCAGACGCTGAAACGTGCATCTCATAAGCATTCAGTTGGGTGATCTTGACTATTGAATATATTCAGATAACCAGCACCCAAAACAGGATATGGTACATTTCCATGACCAAAGTCTTCCCTCTGGCCCATTTCCAAATCCAGCACCCCTGTCCTGGGCAACCACATTCTGACTTCTCTCACTGGAAATTAGTTCTTCTTGCCACCAGACTTCATATAAAGGGAACCAGCCATTATGTGCTTTCAGTGGCTAACTTCTTTGCTGTACATGGTTTTGAGAATCATCCTTGTTGCTACATGTCCCTGCTGTCCGGTCTCTTCCATTCAGAGTGTCTGTGCTGGATGAATGGTCCACCGATTGTGTGTCTGGTCTCTCACTGGCAAGCTTTGGTGGGCATGTTTCCCCTTTGGGGCAATAATGAATGAAACTGCAATGGTTTTTCCTGTACAAGTCTTCTCATGGACATGGGTTTTCTTTGCACTTGAGGAAATTCCTAGGAGTGGATTTACTGATTCTTAGGATAGATGAATGTTTAATGTTATTAAAAACAAAACAAAACAAAACAAAATACTGCCAAGCTGTTTTCCCAAGTGGTTGTGGTGCCCCCTGCTTCCACCAGCAATGGATGAGTCTTCTAGTTCTTCCACATGCTCACCAACATTTACTGTTCTCAGTCTTTTAAACGCAGTCATTCCAGTGAGCAGCTTTTTCTCCAGAAATACTATTATTAAGATATAATTTACATCCCCTTCCATTTACCCACATAAGTTGTCGAATCGGTGGCTTTAACTACAGTCACGATGTGGTGCGTCCAACAGCACCATCAATTTCAGAACACTTTCATTAGCCCAGGAAGGGTAATGCACTCCTTAGCCTTCAGCTGCCTTCTTCAGTCTCCCTCCTTACTCTCCCCAAGCCTTAGGCCACCTTTAGTCTACTCCATTTTTATGGATTTCCCCGACCTGGACATTTTCTGTAAATGGGATAAGAATAAGACACTGTGTGGTCTTTTGTGATAGGTTTCTCTCACTTAGCATTGTATTTTTGAAGCTCATATACATTGTGGTGCATACCAGCACTTGATTATTATTATTGCTGAATACTAGCTTTTGTAAAAACCTACCACATCTTATTCATCTTTACTCATTTGATGGACATTTGGGTTGTCTCCACTTTTTCTATTATGAATACTGCTGGATGAATATTTGTGTGCAAGTTTCTGTGGGGACATATGTTTTCATTTCTCTTGGTTATACACCAGAGTGGAATTGCTGGATCAGAGTGTGACTCCAGGTCTAGGCTTTGAGAAGCTGCCAAAATGTTTTCAAAAGTGACTGTACTGCAATTGCACTATTAGGTATTTACTGCAAAGGTACAAATGTAGTGATCTAAAGGGAGACCTGTACCCCAACATTTATGGCTGCAGTGTCCACAATAGCCAAACTATGGAAAGAGCCCAAATGTCCATGGATAAAGACAATGCGGTGTATATATATATATATATAATGGCTACCAAAAAGCACGAAATCTTGCCATCTGCAATGACATGAATGGAAGTAGAGGCTATTATGCTAAGCAAAATAAGTCAATCAGAGAGAAAGACAATTATCATGTGATCTAACTGATAAGTGGAATTTGAGAAACAAGGCAAAGTATCATAGGGGAAGGGAGGGAAAAATGAAACAAGACCAAAATAGAGAGGGAGAGAAACCATAAGCAACTCTTAATCTCAGGAACAAACTGAGGGTTGCTGGACTGGAGGAGAGTGGGAGCAGTGTGGTGGCTAGGTGATGGACATTAGGGAGGGTAGGTGCTATGATGAGTGCTGTGTTTTGTGTAAGACTGATGAATCATGACCTGTGCCCCTGAAACAAATAATACATTAAAAAAAAAAAAAAGTTGTTGTACCATTTCACATTCTCACCAGCAGTGTATAAGGGTTCCAGTTTCCTCACATCCTTGTCAACACTTGTTACTATCTGTCTTTTTAATGAAGCCATCTTAATGGGTATAAAGTGTCTCATGATGGTTTCAACTTGCATTTCCCTAATGCAGATAAGGGAGAGTGGGCATCTTTTCTTGTGGTTAGAGACCATTTGTGAGTCTTCATTGGAAAAGTGCCTATTCAATTTTTCCTTGAGTCATTTGTCTTCTTATTGTGGAGTTGCAGGAGTTCTTTGTTCTATGCAGAAGTCCCTTTTCAGATATGTGATAAGCAAACATTCTCTCCCATTCTGTGCATTCTGTGGGCTGTCTTTTCTTTTTCTTGATAATATCCCCTGAAGCACAAAAGCTTTTAATCTTGACAAAGTCCAAATTATCTATTTTTTTCCTTTTCCTTAGGTGTAACATCTGTGACGAGTGACGTTGAGCAATTTTGATGTACTTTTGGTTCATTTTTGTACCTTCTTTTGTGAAGTGTTTATTCACATGTTTGGCCGTTTTTCTTATTGAGTTGTTTATCTTCTTTTTTTAAAAAAATATTTTATTTATTTCTTTAGCAGATAGAGATCACAAGTAGGCAGAGAGACAGACAGAGAGAGAGAGAGAGAGGAGGAAGCAGGCTCCCTGGATGAGCAGAAAGCCTGATGTGGGGCTCTATCCCAGGACCCTGAGATCATGACCCGAGTCGAAGGCAGAGGCTTGAACCCACTGAGCCACCCAGGCGCACATATCTTCTTATGTGCTGTGATATATGTCCTCATTCTCTGGCTTATCTATTTGTTTTCTTAATATTTTTTGATATCAGAAAATTTTGGCTTTCATGAGGTTTAATTTATCTATTTTTCTCCCTATGATTATTGCATTTAGTGTTGTGTCCAAAAAATCTTTTTCTACCAAAGAGTCACAAAGATGCTGTCCTGTGACCTTATATATAAGCTTTATGGTTGTGCGTTTTACATTTAGCACTATGATCAAATTAAATTTTGTGCATGAATTCAGTTGAGGTTGAGATTCATTTATTCTGTATGGATATACAGTTGTTGCAGTAATATTTGTTAAAGACACTTTCCCTTCCATGTTGTATTGATGAAGGAGTTTGGTAAAAAAGAGAAGTTAACCATATACGTGCTGGTGTATTTCTGAAATTTCTGATTCATTTCACTGATCTATTTGTCTCCACTGTTGCTAATACCACCCTGTCCTTACTACTATAACTTTAGTTAGTCCTGAAATAAAAGTTTCATTCCTCCAACTTTGTTCTTCGTTTTCAAGATTGCTTTTGCCATTATAGGCAGTTTGTATTTCCACTTACATTTTAGAATCAACTAATCTATTTCTTTAAAAAAATGTTGAATTTATATATAGAGACTAAATTAATCTACAGAACAACATTGAGTCTTCCCATCCATGAACATAGTATATATCGCTTTCTTATTACCTCTAGTTCTTTAATAACTTTAAAATTCCTATCAAAAATGCTTTGTTGTTTTCAGTGGAGATATCCTTCAAATTTTTTTTTTAGATTTATTCCTTCCTATATAATATTTGTGATGCTATTTCAAAGATATATTTAAAATATATTGTTTTCCAATTGTTCTTTAATAATATAAAGAAGGAACTTTTTTTTATCTTGACTTTGTATCCTTGATCTTTATAAATTCTTTTACCAATATTGGCAATTTGGGGTTGAATTTATAGAGTTTTTCATATGCACAATTATGTCTTCTGCAAATAATAACAGTTTTTCTTTTCATATTTTTATGCATTTCATTTCTTTTTCTTGGGATTATACTAGCTAGGATTTTAAGTGCAATGTTAAATGGAAGAGGTAAGAGCAGACATGCTTGCCTGTTCCCTTATCTTAGGAAAAAAAGGATCTAATATTTCACCATTATGTATAATATTAGCTGCAGGGTTTTGTAGATGTTCTTTATCAAGTGAAGGAAGTTTCCTTCTATTTCTAGTTTTCTAAGAGATTCCTATTTTGAATCCTACCCTCAGTTTTAACAACAGTACTGAGCTGTCTTATTGTTTCCTTCTGCCACAATCAGTATGACCCAAATGCACAGTTACTTCCTTATTCTCAGCAACTGGCTCTGTCACCAAAGTTTGCTATACATTTCTCTTACTAGGCCCAAGGAAACAGATGAAAGATGGCTGCAGGGCCTTGTCTCTAGAAGCTTGGAGTTTGATAGGAGAGATAAGACACATGCAGGTAATTATTCTTAAATCTGAGTAAAAAGGGCCAAAATGATGTGGTAAAATCTCTGTGGGACCCAGTAAGAAGGATAAAATGCCCAGCAGTGGTGAAGTTGAGGGAAAGCTTTAAGAAATGGATGGAGTTGAATTTGCTTTGAATAATAACTAATGTTTGGACAGGCAGAGTAGAGGGGAAGAAAAAGGTGGGAAGATGGAACATGTTGGATGGCTCCAAGGTAGAGAGCCACCTTCGTGCAGTTAAGGGCACAGCCCTCGAGAAACTCTGGATCTTCTCCCTTGAGGAGTAACCCTGTGGCTGGCAGAGGAATTAAGTCAAGAGACTCGGCAGAGCTAGCCTGAAGAGGAGGAGCATGTACACAGACTTCTCTGCTCCACGCCCAGCACTTCTGAGCTATGACAAGACCAGCTGTCCTTAACTGAAACACCTAGTCTCATTCAAGATTTCTGCACTGGTAGTGGAGGTGCGCAGGAGGGGGGGTGCGGCGCGTGGGTGGCTCAGTTGTTTAAGCATCTGCCTTGGGCTCAGGTCATGATTCCAGCTTCTGGGATCAAGCCTCACATCAGGCTCCTTGCTCAGGTGGGAGCCTGCCTCTCCCTCTCCGTCTGTCTGCCACTTCCCCTGCGTGAGCTCTCTCTCTCTCTGTCAAATAAATAAACAAAATCTTAAAAAAAAAAAAAAACAAAAAAAACAAAAAAAACCTTTGCACTGGCCAGGGAGCCAGGAGCAGAATGGAGGTGCTGTGACTGGCCAGGGAGTTGGCCCAACTCTGAGACCAGTGGCCAACAAGGGAGCTTCTCAGTCCTCCCCTCTGGCAATCCCAGGTGCCTCTCTTGCTGAGAAGCCAATCCTTAGCCCAAAGCTCCTCCCTCTCCCCTCTTCTCAGAGGAGGGGTCCTGGGAGAGTATTGGGAGAGGACTCGGTGTGGAAGGAGGCTGGGAGAACGCATGCCTTGTCTGGTTTGGACCTTACTTGCAGGGGAAGGTACCACCCGCCCAGAAAGACAGGGGGCATGAGGCACAGGTCACTGAGGTCAGAGCATCTCAGGAACCCGGGATTCTGGGAAGGGACTGAGACTTTGGGCCCAGTTCCTGGCTGCTGTGACCAGAGACAAGCGCCCTAACCGCTCCGAATCTCACTTTCTCATCTTTAAAGGGTTAGAGCAGACCACCCACCTCCTGGGGTCGCAGTGGGGATGAAATAAACCGATCCTTGCGAGAACCAGCTCCTGGTCCTAACGCGATTATCTGTCAGTTAGTTGTGCTGCACGCACGGGTCAGTCCTCTGGCCTGCGTCTGTGTGAAAGCACGTGCCTGCGCTCCCTGCTCTTTCTGCTTGAAGGCGATCCCCAAATGACCGCCTGGCAGCCTCAAGACTCCCCAGAACGTCCCGGCACGTCCCAGACGCTCGGGCAGAGGGATGGGAGCCCCCCTCCTCCCGCAGCGCGGTGCCTGGCGGGGACTGTCCCCTGCTGGGCGTGCCCAGCGGCGGCACACCGTGCGCGCGTGCAGGTCTACACACGCGCACACGTGGATGTGCGTGCGTGCGACCCGCGCGTTCCGAGGGCTCGGGTTCGCGCGGCGGGTCTGGGGGCCCGGAGCGGGGCCATTATTCCGCAGCGAACCGCGGCCCCGCACCCGCCGGGGAGTCAGGCGGGACCCCGCGGGCCTCCTGGGCTCCCGACCCCCAGCTCGGAGCCACGTCTGCCCTCCCACGCGTCCCTGCGAGCCGGAAGGCTGGAGCGAGCGGCGCGCTCTGCTCGGGCCTGGGGCTGCCTGGCTGTTGCCGGGGAGACCTCCCCGGGTCCCGTCCGGCCGCGGAGTGCGGGGGAGGGGAGAGAGGGGCCGGTCCCGGGCGGGTGCCCACCCCCGACTCCCGGCCCCGGTCCTCTCCCGCGAGCAGAGGGAAGGCTCCCGAGTGCCGCTGAGGCCGCGGGATGCTGGGCACAGGCCCAGGGGCCGGCGGAAACGGAGCCGAGAAGGAGAAAGAGAGGGGAGGGGGTAGGAGTAGCTCGCGGCAAAGGGAACAGCAGATTGCGCCGAGCCAATGGCAAGGGCTGGGGAATCTCCTGCCCAGGCCTTTGTCCTGTGATCTTTGTCCTCAGGTCTTACCTAGCAAGCAGTCAGTGAAATCTTTAGCCCTGGCCCTAGTCCTAAGACCTTTCTGTCTAGATGTCACCCACCCTGTCAGTCCCCTGGTCATGCACTCTGCCCAGAGACATTACCTGTCCCTGGCCACACTGCGTGATCTGCAGACATACCCTGGAGACAAAATAACCTGTTAGAGGAACCTACCCTGGTAAGCAACTGCACACACACACACACACACACACACACTCACACTCCTGCTGCCCTGGGCTTTCCGGGGAGAACCTCCAGGAGAAGGGCTGCAGGGACTAAGTCGGGCTCTACAGGGGCTATGGACACAAGGCCAGGGAAGTACACTGCCCCCTCAACAGCGGGGTCACTCAGCTGCGGACCTGGGGCACCATCTGTCTGGCTTGGAGTCCAGGAGGCACCACCATGAAGAATCCTACTGAGCAAAGTGTCACTTCAGAGACTTCCCTCTGTCTGTAAACTCATACAGGACCATTTCCATGTTTACACTTTTTTCTTTTCTTTTCTTTTTTAAGATTTTATTTATTTATTTGATGGAAAGACAGATGATACGTAGGCAGAGAGGCAGGATGAGATGGGGAGAAGCAGGCTCCCGGTTGAGCAGAGAGCCAGACAGGGCTGGATCCCACGACCCTGAGACAACGACCTGAGCTAAAGGCAGAGGCTTGACCCACCGAAGCACCCAGGTGCCCCTCCATTTTCTTTTTTTAAAAAGAATTTGTTATTTGAGAGAGAGCAAGCATGAGAAGGGGGGTGGTGAGAGAGAGGGAGAAGCAGGCTCCCTTCTGGCAGGTAACCTGACACAGTTCTCCAACCAAGGGCCCCTGGTTCATGACCTGAGCCAAAGACAGATGCTTAACCAAATGAGCCATCCAGGCACCTGTCCATGTTTACCATTAATGGCACCCATGGTATTTAGCACCACCGTCACCTCCAGGCTCCTCTAACCTGCTCTGCTGTGTGCCTCTCCTCACTCTGCTAAGCTCCGACATCCAGTCGTAAGGCTCTCCTCCACTATGGCGATTGCCCAAGGTCAGGCGCCCCTTATGACCTCAGCACTTAGCACTATGCCTAGGACCTTGTGCTGTTCCATAAACGTTCACCGAAGGGGTGAGCCAACATAGTCATGGAGGTGTGGGGGCCCCATCCCCTATTGCACTCAAGCACGTCCGCAAGCAAATGGTGCCAGGATGGGATCCAGAAGGACAGACCAGCCTGGCCCTTCTCCTCGGGGAAGGAAGAGAGGAGTCCACTCCCCCTGGTTCTCTGGTTGTCTGCTACCTGGGACTCAGCTTGGATCAAGGGACAGGGAAGATTCCAAAGCCCAGGAGGGTCCTTCCCCCGACTCTCCACACAGAGAACTGGCAGGGTACATGCTGGGCCAGATGCAGGAGCTGGCTTCCCTCCCCTCTCCACACTGACCATAACCCATGGGAAAGCCCGAGGTCAGAGTCGTGGGGACATTGTGTACAGCGCTGGCCGCTTGCCCAGCTGTCACGATGCCATGGGCAGTGTGGATGGACAAAGACGTGGGGCTGGTTGGATCACAGCTTGTCTGAGTGTGCTTGTTTATTTGAGCAAGCAGACACCGTAATCTTGGGATGTGGAAGGGCTGAAGCCACAGCAGCTGGGAGAAGGCTTGGATCCAGCACCTATAGGTCACAGGGGAGGAGATGGGCCTATGCTTTGTGACTCATGGGGTAGGGACTTAGGTCAAGGGAATGTATTATCTTTACTTATGTACACCCAGAGTTGACTTAGATCTGTCTTTTGAAGTGTCAAAGTATGAGGAAAGAGAAGGTAAGAAAGCCAGAGCTAGAGGGCAGCTGGGCCAGGGGACAGTAGTAAGTTGCCTGAGTGCCTCTGGGGCTCACAGACACTCTTCCTGGGGCCTTCCCTCCCCAGGCGCAGAGCCTTATGGATGTTGCTGGTCTCTCCTTGCAAGGAGCCCAGAAGGACAAAACGAAGGGGGATGTCAAGTGGGCTGTCCAGGTTGCATGAAGATCTGGGAGCATACCTCCCCTCAGCACCCCCAACCGCCATTTGACATCTGGCTAGGGACACTCACAGACCCACAAGGTAGGCGTTCTACAAGGACCAGACCCATCACTGAGCCTCAGCTCCATCTTGCTCTTCCTTTCTGCAACCTAATGTGTCATAAGTCCATGGATGTGTCCCCAAGTTCCCTCTAACTGAAGGGGTCGAGACAAGAGAAAAAGGAGGCCAAAACTGTCCCTAGGCCTGGGGCCCGTCCATGTCATGGGGCAGCATTCATGAGAATCACAAGGTGTCCTGGGTTGAAGGTCACTCATGTTCAGAAAGCCTTTCACAGAGGCCCTCATCCTGTCCCCAAACACCAGGGAGACGGACTCCCCCGCCCACCAGGAGGGAAGCACATAATGATCCAAGTCTGCTTGCCCCCATTTCACAGAAGAGAAACCGAAGGACAAAGCATTGAAAGAACAAATCTGGGAGTAGAGTTGGAAGATAGAAAAGACTCTGGAATCTTGCTAGTCTCCCTCCTCCCAAGGGGCAGCTTATGACTCCAGGATCACCCCCTTCCTAACTGTGGCCTAGGGAAAGAGACTGAAACCTTCAAAGGTGTGATTTGGATGGTGACAATGCAACACAGGGCCAGTACCATGATGCCCAGGACTTGGGGTCTTCCACATGAGGCCAGGAAGCTGGAGCCCAGACATTTCAGAACCCATGGCCAGGCCATGTCAGAGTCACCAGAGGGACTGACTTGACAGACATGACAGCTGAGCTTGCAGCAAAGAGTGACTCACAGCCATGGGAGGTGAGACAGGGAGAAGCAGCAAGGCTGCTGCTTCTTCAAAGCCCATGAAAGCTCTGGGAGGCTGCACTTCCCCCCTACACCGCAGGCCTGGGAGGCTCCCCTTCCAGGGAGATCATGGATTTTCTTCCCCCTCACATGGGGCTGCTTACACCAGGGAGCCCAAAGCCACACTTGGGGCCATGAGGTCATGAAAGGGAGGCTGATCCACTGAGAAGTGCCGGCACGTTCGGGAGACAGAGAAGTCTCTCTCTTCTCCTCTGATAGTGACCTGCTTGGGGTCATGTCCTTCCTTTGTCAGGGAGAGGAATTTTGACAGGACAATCAACATCTCTGCCCTCCCAGTGGTGGGAAGAGGCAGAAGAGTCCTCTGACTGCCCACCCTTCCATCAGGTGTCCCTATGAGACAAAGATCAAATAAATGCAGCAATGCAAGTGCTGGGTGTCTTTCAGCTACTGGGATTCTGATGAGAAGCAAAAGCAAGTCAGAGTTAGTGCACAGAATTCCTCAGAAAGATCTTATCCCTTATAGAGACCAGGAAAGTTGGGAGGTCAGGTGGAGAGACTCAGGCTGCTCTGGAGAGCTCTGCCCTCAGGCTGTCTCCTGCAACTGTGAGCAATCTATAAATCAATGTCACCTGATGGAGGTTCTGCCCACTCTGGGCCAGGCTCTGAGCACACCCACGAGGGTGAATTTTGATTACAATATTTGTTCCTCAGAGGGGGGCCAGAAAAATCATAGGCTAGTGAGAACTCAGCTAGGAAATTTATAAGGCCCAAACACTGAAGCACCAGGCTTATAGGTCAGGAGGGTAGCAAGAGAAAGAAAGGAAGCAAGGAAGGAAGGAAGAAAGAAAAAGGAAGGATGAAGGGAAGAGAGAGAAAGAAAGAGAGTAGAGGACAGACAGGGGAGGGAGGGACCCGTGGGTTCCTGTAGGGCAAAGGTGATGCCCAGAATCTGCAAAGTTCCTGCATTTAGTAGAACTATTCCTTTAAATCCCCTCATCCTTTCTCCCCCCTGCACCTGACCTTATGTGTTGATTTTGTTAGTTCTCTCTCCCACTGGAATGTAAGCTCCATGAGGGCAAGAACATAGAGCTAACTCAGCAGTGATACCAGCTTCCAGAACAGTGCCTGCCTGTTTAGTAGGGGCTCAATAGGTATGTATTGTATTCTGGATGAATGAACAAGGCAAGCAACATTTAGGACTCCCTTTCCTGGGTACACACTCTGGCTCCCAACCCTTTCTAGCTAAGCTGAGGTAAGATGACCAGACGCTGAAACGTGCATCTCATAAGCATTCAGTTGGGTGATCTTGACTATTGAATATATTCAGATAACCAGCACCCAAAACAGGATATGGAACATTTCCATGACCAAAGTCTTCCCTCTGGCCCATTTCCAAATCCAGCACCCCTGTCCTGGGCAACCACATTCTGACTTCTCTCACTGGAAATTAGTTCTCCTTGCCACCAGACTTCATATAAAGGGAACCAGCCATTATGTGCTTTCAGTGGCTAACTTCTTTGCTGTGCATGGTTTTGAGAATCATCCCTGTTGCTACATGTCCCTGCTGTCCATTCTCTTCCATTCAGAGTGTCTGTGCTGGATGAATGGTCCACCGATTGTGTGTCTGGTCTCTCACTGGCAAGCTTTGGTGGGCTTGTTTCCCCTTTGGGGCAATAATGAATGAAACTGCAATGGTTTTTCCTGTACAAGCTTCTCATGGACATGGGTTTTCTTTGCACTTGAGGAAATTCCTAGGAGTGGATTTACTGATTCTTAGGATAGATGAATGTTTAATGTTATTAAAAACAAAACAAAACAAAACAAAATACTGCCAAGCTGTTTTCCCAAGTGGTTGTGGTGCCCCCTGCTTCCACCAGCAATGGATGAGTCTTCTAGTTCTTCCACATGCTCACCAACATTTACTGTTCTCAGTCTTTTAAACGCAGTCATTCCAGTGAGCAGCTTTTTCTCCAGAAATACTATTATTAAGATATAATTTACATCCCCTTCCATTTACCCACATAAGTTGTCGAATCGGTGGCTTTAACTACAGTCACGATGTGGTGCGTCCAACAGCACCATCAATTTCAGAACACTTTCATTAGCCCAGGAAGGGTAATGCACTCCTTAGCCTTCAGCTGCCTTCTTCAGTCTCCCTCCTTACTCTCCCCAAGCCTTAGGCCACCCTTAGTCTACTCCATTTTTATGGATTTCCCCGACCTGGACATTTTCTGTAAATGGGATAAGAATAAGACACTGTGTGGTCTTTTGTGATAGGTTTCTCTCACTTAGCATTGTATTTTTGAAGCTCATATACATTGTGGTGCATACCAGCACTTGATTATTATTATTGCTGAATACTAGCTTTTGTAAAAACCTACCACATCTTATTCATCTTTACTCATTTGATGGACATTTGGGTTGTCTCCACTTTTTCTATTATGAATACTGCTGGATGAATATTTGTGTGCACGTTTCTGTGGGGACATATGTTTTCATTTCTCTTGGGTATATACCAGAGTGGAATTGCTGAATCAGATTGTGACTCCAGGTCTAGCCTTTGAGAAGCTGCCAATTGTTTTAAAAGTGGCTGTGCCCAAAGGACACAGTGCAACAAAACAAAGAGGCAACCCATGGCATGGGAGACGATATTTGCAAATGATTACACTACAGAGAAAGGGCTGATATCCAAGATCTATAAGTAACTCAAACTCTACACCCAAAGAACAAAAAATCTAGTCAAGGAATGGGCAGAAGAGATGAAGAGACACATCCCCAAAGAAGACATACAAATGGCTAACAGACATATGACAAAATGTTCACCCTCATTAGCCATCAGGGAAATTCAAATCAAAACCACACTGAGATACCACCTTATACCAGTTAGAATGGCAAAAACCAACAAGGCAAGAAACTACAAATGTTGGAGAGGCTGTGGAAAAAGGGGAACCCTCTTACACTATTGGTGGGAATGTAAGCTGGTGCAGCCACTTTGGAAACCAGTGTGGAGGTTCCTCAAAAAGTTAAAAATAGAACTATCCAACAATTAGCAATTGTACTACTGCGTGCTTATCCCAAAGATACAGATGTAATGAAAAGAAGGGCCACATGCACCCCAATGTGCATAGCAGCAATGTCCACAATAGCCAAACTGGAAAGAGCTGAAATGCCCTTCAACAGATGAATGGAAAAGGAAGATATGGTCCATATACACAATGGAATATTACTTAAAAATTAGAAAGGATGAATACCCAGCTTTTACATGGATGGGACTGGAGGAGATTATGCTAAGTGAAATAAGTCAAGTAGAGAAGTCAATTATCACATGGTTTCACTTATTTGTGGTACATAAGGAACAGCATGGAGGACATTAGGAGAAGAAGGGGAGGGGGTGCCTGGGTGGCTCAGTGGGTCAAAGCCTCTGCCTTCAGCTCAGGTCATGATCTCAGGGTCCAGGATCGAGCCCCACATCAGGCTCTCTGCTCAGCGGGGAGCCTGCTTCCCGCCCACCCGCCCCGCCCCACCGCTGGCCTCTCTGCCTCCTTGTGATCTCTCTTTCTGTCAAATAAATAAATAAAATCTTTTTTTTTTTTTTTTAAAGGAGAAGAAGTGGAAAATGAAAGGGGGGATTGGAGGGGGAGATAAACCATGAGAGACTATAAATTCTGAGAAACAAACTGGGGGTTTTAGAGGGGAGGGGGATGGGAGGATGGGTTAGCCTGGTGACAGGTATTAAGGAGGGCACATATTGCATGGAACACGGGTGTTATCTGCAAACAGTGAATCATGGTACACATAAAAAACTAATGATGAAAAAAACTAATGATGTACTGTACAATGACTAACATAACACAATCATTAAAAAAAAAAAAAGTGGTTGTATCATTTTACATTCTCACCAGCAGTGTACGAGGGTTCCAGTTTCCCCATATCCTTGCCAACACTTGTTATTATCTGTCTTTTTAAAGAAGCCATCCTAATGGGTGTAAAGTGTCTCATGATGGTTTCAACTTGCATTTCCCTAATGCAGATAAGGGAGAGTGGGCATCTTTTCTTGTGGTTAGAGACCATTTGTAAGTCTTCATTGGAAAAGTGCCTATTCAATTTTTCCTTGAGTCATTTGTCTTCTTATTGTGGAGTTGCAAGAGTTCTTTGTGTGTTCTATGCAGAAGTCCCTTTTCAGATATGTGATAAGCAAACATTCTCTCCCATTCTGTGGGCTGTCTTTTCTTTCTCTTGATAATATCCCCTGAAGCACAAAAGCTTTTAATCTTGACAAAGTCCAAATTATCTATTTTTTCCTTTTCCTTAGGTGTAACATCTGAGACTAGTGATGTTGAGCAATTTTGATGTACTTCTGGTTCATTTTTGTATCTTCTCTTGTGAAGTGTTTATTCAAATTTTTGGCCATCTTTCTCATTGAGTTGTTTACCTTCTTATGTGCTGTGATATATGTCCCCATTCTCTTGTTATCTATTTGTTTTCTTAATATTTTTTTAATTCCAGAAAATTTTAACTTTCATGAGATCTAATGTATTCATTTTTTCCCCTGTGATAATTGCTTTTAGTGTTCTGCCCAAAAAGTCTTTTTCTACCAGAGAGTCACAAAGCTGTCCTGTGACCTTATGTACAAGCTTTACGGTTGTGGGTTTTATATTTAGCACTATGATCAAATTAATTTGGGGGCATAAAGTGAGTTTGTGGTTCACTCATTCTGCATGGATACATAGTTGTTGCAGCAATTTTTTTTTTTTTTAAGAGAGAAAGAGAATGAGAGAATGGGCGTGGTGGGGGTCAGGGGGCCATGGAGAGAGGAAGAGAATCTTTAAGCAGACTTCACACTTGGCTGGAAACCTGACTCAGGGCTTGTTCTCAGGACCCTGCGGTCATGATCTGACCTAGCTGAAAGCAAGGGTGGCTGCTTAACTGGCTGAGCTACCCAGGCACCCCGCAGCAATATTCATTAGAGACTTTCCATTCCACTCTGTATTGACCTGGGAGCTTGGTTAAAAAAAAAAAAAAAAAAAAAAAAATCCATTAACCATGTATGTATTGGTGTATTTCTGAAATTTCTAGTTCGTTTCATCGATCTATTTGTGTCTACTTTTGCTGATACCACATTGTCTTGACTACTCTAGCTTTACAGTGAGTCCTGAAATAACTCAATTCTTCCAACTTTCTTCTTTTTCAAAATTGTTTTTAGCTATTCTAGACCACTTGTACTGTTTCCTCAAAGAAAGCTGTTGGGGGCGCCAAGCTGACACAGTAGGTTGAGCATCCATCTCTTGGTTTTGGTTCAGGTCATGATGTCAGGGTCTAGTGATGGAGACTGCGTGTGGCTCTGTCTGAGTGTGGAGTCTGCTTGGGATTCTCCTCCTCCCTCTCTCTCTGCCACTCCCATTTGTGGTCTCTGTCTCAAATAAATAAATCTTCAAAAAAAAAAATTCTGTTGGATTTTTATTGGGATCAAGTTAATTCATAGAACAACATTGAGACTTCCCATCCATGGACATAGTATATATTCATTTCTTTTTTTCTCCAGTTCTTTAGGAATTTTTAAATTTCTCTCATAAATATTTTTTTAATTTGCTGTGTAGAGATCCTGCAAATATTTTGCTGGATCCTTTATTTATTTATTCCTTTGTATCTAATATTTTTTATGCTATTTCAAAGCATATCTTTTAAATTTTATTCTCCAGTTGTTTTTTAATAGTATATGGAATGGAATTATTTTTTTATATTGACTTTGTATCTTTGGCCTTGCTGAATTCTCTACCACTTTTGGCTTGTGTGTGTGTATCTGTGTATCCCATTGGGTTTTTCACATGCACAATTATGTTTTCTGCAAATAATGACAATTTCACTTTTTTTTTTTTTTTTTAAAGTAATCGCCATGACCAACATGGGGCTCCAGAGTCACATGCCCCACCAACTGAGCCAGCCAGGTACTTCTTTTTCTATATTCTGCCTTTTAATTTCTTTTTCTTGCCTATTGTACTAGCTAGGATTTTAAGCACAATATTGAAGTGGTGAGAGTTGACATGTTTGCCTGTTCCCCAATCTTAGAGAAAAGGGATTTAATATTTCACCATGAAGTGTAATATTAGCTATAGCCTTTGTGGATAGTCTTTATCAGGTTAGGGAGATTTTCTTCTCTTCTTAGTTTTCCAGAAGATTTTTATTTTAGATCTGAGAGATTTTACTCCCACCCTCCTACCCCTACACCCAGGCTTTAACAACAGTACTGAGCCCTCTTGGTGCTTCTTTCTGACACAACAGTATGACCCTCAACTCACAGTTAACTCCCGTGTTTAAGTGCTCCTCAGTACTTAGAGTTTCTATTCACTTTCCTCTTTGAGGCCCAGTGAAAGAATGCAGTGGGAGCTTTGTCTAGACGAGCTTGGACTTTGATAGGAGAGAGAAGCTACATGCAGGTAATCACTCTTAAGTCTGTGGAGGAAGGGCCAAAAATGATGAAGCCCTCTGGAGGCCCCAAGTAAAAGAGAAAGAGAGCATATCCAGCAATGGTAAGACCAGGGAAAACATTAGGAAAGGGATAGAGCTTGAATTTGCCTTGAAAAAATGACTAATATTTGGACAGGGACAGCAGAGGGGAAGAAAAAATCAGGAAGATAAAGCATGTTTAGAAACCAGCAAGTGGGGGCACCTGGGTGGCTCAGTGGGTTAAAACCTCTGCTTTCAGCTCAGGTCATGGTCCCAGGGTCCTGGGATCGAGCCCCGCATTGGGCTCTCCACTCAGTGGGGAGCCTGCTTCCTTCTCTCTCTATCTGCCTCTCTGCCTATTTGTGATCTCTGTCTGTCAAATAAATAAAATCTTTAAAAAAAAAAAAAAAAAAGAAACCAGCAAGTGCAGTTTGAGGAAGGTGGAACATACACTGAACAGGTAGTGAGAATTAGGGCCAGAACAGGAAGGTCAGGGTTAAATCATGCAGCACTTTAAATAGCTAAAATTAGGGAGCTGAGATGTAAATGAAATAATTGCAACTTCCTATGTATTCCATAGTGTATGAATCACCTTAATAAATTACTTCATATTCACAACAATTTTGCTAAACAAAAATAATCTCCCTCTTACAAATAAGGAAATTGAAGCTCACAGGACAAAGTAAACAGTCCAAAGTTACCAGGTGTCTCAGTAAATTTCTGAACCAGGATCTTAGCCTAACATTTTTATCCTCCTTTCTCAAATACTGTTTTACAAGGATGCCTGGGTGGCTCAGGTCATGATCCCAGGGTTTTGGGATTGAGCCCCATGTCAGGCTCCCTGCTCAGTGGGGAGTCTACTTGAGGATTCTCTCCTTTCTCTGCCTCTCTCCTTGCTCACACTCACTCTTCCTCTAATAAATAAATCTTAAAACAAAAACAAAAACAAAAAACTTCTCTGGATCCCTATATTACTAGACTATGCTGGTTAGGAGAACCTCAGGATTTCCAGGCTCAGAGTACCAGGATACCCAGAGAAATGGGAGGGAATCAAGGACTTTTGCAAGCACAGATTGCATTCCCACTTGGGTCCTGAATATGAACAGTTCTGTTCCTATAGAAACCAGATGCAAGAACACTTGAGAAAGGCTGAAGAACAGAGAGACCATTATCTGTGACTTCCTGTTCTGTTTTCTGTGTGTGTTTTAAGATTTTATTTATTTACTTGAGAGGAGAGAGAGAGCATGAGGATGAGTGAGGGGGATGGACAGGTGGAGGGTCAAGCAGGCTCCCTCCAGAGCAGGAAGTCCCATGCAGGGATCCATCTCAGGACCCTAAGATCATGCCATCCCAGGACCATGAGAAAATGACCTGAGTCAAAGGCAGATGCTTAACCGACTGAGCCACCCCGCTGCCCCAATTAAAAAAAAAAAAAAAAAACTTTTATTTATCTTATCATTTATTAATCTTGTATTTATTTATTTGAGAGAGAGAGAGCCTGAGTGGGAGGGGCAGAGGGAGAGAGAATCTCAAGCAGACTCCAAGCTGAGCTCAACACGGAGTTCAGTCTCACAACCTGAGATCAGGACCTGAGCTGAAACCAAGAGTCAACGTTTAACCAAATGCACCACCCAGGCACCCCCAAAGCTACTGAGAGTTTTAACGTCCTGGGTTAAAGTTCCACAGTCAGTTCCATGTGATATGTCCCGGATAAACTTCAGGGAGGAAGCCCCAGCTAGACAACCAGAGGTCACCTTTCTATCATATTATCAATAATGATATGGGCTCTGACCATTTCTCCCTGAAACTCTCTCCATAATCCAGACCTTCCCTAGATTGCCAAAGCTTCCCCACAGGGCAGCATTTTGTCTTTGGAGAGATACGATAGTCCAGTTCTTCATTTTGTCTTGGCAGGCCTTCCCTTTCTGTCTCTGGCAGAAAATGCAGGATCTAGCTCCTGGCCTAAGTAATAATGCCAGCAGAGGTCTAGGGTCTGCATGAAACAAGGTCAAATATACTTAGGCAGTTAAGGAGAGGGAAAGCTGGTCTCCAAGGAAGAGAGCCACCTTCGTGCACAGTTAAGGGCACAGCCCTCAAGAAACTCTAGATCTTCTCCCTTGAGGAGTAACCCTGTGGCTGGCAGAGGCATTAAGTCAAGAGACTAGGCAGAGCTAGCCTGAAGAGGAGGAGCATGTACACAGACTTCTCTGCTCCACGCCCAGCACTTCTGAGCTATGACAAGACCAGCTGTCCTTAACTGAAACACCTAGTCTCATTCAAGATTTTTGCACTGGTGGTAGGGGTGCGGGGGAGGGGGGCAGCGCGTGGGTGGCTCGGTTGGTTAAGCATCTGCCTTGGGCTCAGGTCATGATTCCAGCTTCTGGGATCAAGCCTCCCATCAGGCTCTTTGCTCAGATGGGATCAAGCCTCCCATCAGGCTCTTTGCTCAGATGGGAGTCGGCCTCTCCCTCTCCGTCTGTCTGCCACTTCCCTTGCTTGAGCTCTCTCTCTGTCAAATAAATAAACAAAATCTTAAAAAAAAAAAAGACCTTTGCACTGGCCAGGGAGCCAGGAGCAGAATGGAGGTGACTCTGAGACCAGTGGCCAACAAGGGAACTTCTCAGTCCTCCCCTCTGGCAATCCCAGGTGCCTCTCTTGCTGAGAAGCCAATCCTTAACCCAAAGCTCCTCCCTCTCCCCTCTTCTCAGAGGAGGGGTCCTGGGAGAGTATTGGGAGAGGACTCGGTGTGGAAGGAGGCTGGGAGAACGCATGCCCTGTCTGGTTTGGACCTTACTTGCACGGGAAGGTACCACCCGCCCAGAAAGACAGGGGGCATGAGGCACAGGTCACTGAGGTCAGAGCATCTCAGGAACCCGGGATTCTGGGAAGGGACTGAGACTTCGGGCCCAGTTCCTGGCTGCTGTGACCAGAGACCAGCGCCCTAACCGCTCCGAATCTCACTTTCTCATCTTTAAAGGGTTAGAGCAGACCACCCACCTCCTGGGGTCGCAGTGGGGATGAAATAAACCGATCCTTGCGAGAACCAGCTCCTGGTCCTAACGCGATTATCTGTCAGTTAGTTGTGCTGCACGCACGGGTCAGTCCTCTGGCCTGCGTCTGTGTGAAAGCACGTGCCTGCGCTCCCTGCTCTTTCTGCTTGAAGGCGATCCCCAAATGACCGCCTGGCAGCCTCAAGACTCCCCAGAACGTCCCGGCACATCCCAGACGCTCGGGCAGAGGGATGGTAGCCCCCCTCCTCCCGCAGCGCGGTGTCTGGCGGGGACTGTCCCCTGCTGGGCGCGCCCAGCGGCGGCACACCGTGCGCGCGTGCAGGTCTACACACGCGCACACGTGGATGTGCGTGCGTGCGACCCGCGCGTTCCGAGGGCTCGGGTTCGCGCGGCGGGTCTGGGGGCCCGGAGCGGGGCCATTATTCCGCAGCGAACCGCACCCGCACCCGCCGGGAAGTCAGGCGGGACCCCGCGGGCCTCCTGGGCTCCCGCCCCCCAGCTCGGAGCCACGTCTGCCCTCCCACGCGTCCCTGCGAGCCGGAAGGCGGGAGCGAGCGGCGCGCGCTGCTCGGGCCTAGGGCTGCCTGGCTGTTGCCGGGGAGACCTCCCCGGGTCCGGTCCGGCCGCGGAGTGCGGGGGAGGGGAGAGAGGGGCCGGTCCCGGGCGGGTGCCCACCCCCGACTCCCGGCCCCGGTCCTCTCCCGCGAGCAGAGGGAAGGCTCCCGAGCGCCGCCGAGACCGCGGGAAGCCGGGCACAGGCCCAGCGGCCGGTGGAAGCAGAGCGGAGAAGGAGAAAGAGAGGGGAGGGGGAGCGAGTAGCTCGCGGCAGAGGGAACAGCAGATTGCGCCGAGCCAATGGCAACGGCTGGACGAGGTGGCACCAAATTCCCTTCGGCCAATGACGCGCCGGATTCTACAGAAGCCCATTAGCATTTCCCCAGGGGCAGGGGCTGGGGCTGGGGCTGCGGCTGCGGAGCCGCGGTGTGTCTGCGGCATCCTGTTTGCGCGTCTCCAGCCCGCAGCGCGCCTCAGCTCTGTCTCCTCCCCTCTCCCGCCCAGGCGGCTCTCCCACGGCGAGCCAACTCTGCGCACTTTGCCCCTTGTTGGCAGCGAATAAAAGGGGTCTTAGGAAATACGGGTGTCGGTCACCCACTGCCAGCTCTAGCCTTTAAATCCCCGGCCCGGGAAGATCCACGCACAGCGGCTCGGAGCCCGACACGGATCCCGCGTTCCGCGAGCAGCGCCGCGGGTCACCGCGCACAGGCCGGCTCGGTAACCGAATTCCGCCCGGTGTGCGGGCTGTCCGGAGCCGCGCTCTGCCGTCTCAGCCGCGGGCAAGTGCTCCCAGCATCAGAGAGCCCAGATGCCGGCCCACTTGCTGCAAGAGGAGGTGAGCTCCGGGCGATTGCCCCAGACCGCGGGCGCTGGGTGGACGAGCGTCTGTGTGATCCCCGCGGACTCTTAGCCATCTTTTGGGAGTTGTACTGCTTTCAGTTTGTCGGGAAGGGGGAATATAATTTGAGGACTTTGTTCCCCAACTTTTGTTTCTTAAGCTTTAAAGAAAAACCCGCTTGTACTTTCGTGTCTGTGTGCATGCGGGTTTTCCTTTGTGTTTTTTTAGGGATGTGAGTGTTTTATTACTCCTCCTTGCCCCTGTACCATCACCTTGAGGTTCCATCACCCTCCCCAGCCTATCGGCACAGTTCCTGGGGACTTCCCTCTCTCCCATCAGGGGGTAAACCGGGCTCTCGGTGGTTAACGCGGGCTTTGGGGGCAGGGTCTGTGTCTGTACTCCACCCTTCCCCCAGCTTGCTGAGGGAGTGAAGTGGCGGGGGCTACTGCACGTGTCCTCGACTTTCCTGACTCTGGTTCCTCTCCCCTTCCAGATCTCTAGCTCCTACACTACCACCACCACCATCACAGCACCTCCCTCCAGGATCCTGCAGAATGGAGGCGGCAAGTTGGAGAAGCTGTACTTGGAAGGAGACATCCGCCCTGAAATGAAAGACGATATCTATGATCCAAGCTACAAAGATCCAGAGGGCCCAAAGCCCAAGGTTGAGTATGTTTGGAGAAACATCATCCTTATGTTTCTGCTGCACGTGGGAGCCCTGTACGGGATCACGCTGGTTCCCAGCTGCAAGATCTACACCTTGATCTGGGGTAAGAGATTCTCTTGTGCTTCAGACCCAGTACCCCCGCTTCTCCCTACTCCTTTAAGAAAGTAGGATCTTGCATACAGAGGCGACAGCCCTTCCAGGCCCAGGTTTTCCCCGCCCTGTCTCTTGGTGAACTGACAGTGGTGGGCCACGAATGGGGTCTGGGGGGATCGGGATGCAGGAGTGACAATTCTGGGGGTCCTTAAGTGTGGGTGCTGGGCAGGGAGCCCTGAGACCACGTGCTTCAGGCCTTGAAGTGAGTAGACCTGTGCCAGAGAGTCAGCTTTCCCTGTTTTCAGGTCATTTGCTTGGCTGCCTGGCCCAGCCCTGCCAAGGCCACGACCTGGGAGGCATGGGAACATGGGACTAGAGCAGCAGCTCTACGGGGGATGTGCGGAGCACACTCAGAGCACAGCAAGAGAAACTGCTCAGGACAAGAGTTAGCAGAAGGGGGAGGAAGAGAAGAGGTTACCCACAAAATTCTTTGGCCCTGGCCCTTGGCCCAGCCAGGCTGCTTTGTTAAACAGACAGCCGAAGAAGGCTCCTGAATAAGCCCGGTTACACAGATGTGCTGTTCTGACTCCATGTAAGTCTCTGGGGAGCTATACATGCCACCGAATGAACGTGTTCTGGGAATGAAATGAGGTCGAGGAAACATTTCCAGTTCCCATCTAGCCTGCTCTAGTCCTTGTCTCCTAATGTCATTAAGTGCCCCCTACCACCGCCCCCCTCCAGCCCCTTGCCTCGGGCAGCCAGGCCAGAGAAGAGAGCCCTGAGCAGCCCCAGCCTCGAGGCTGCGGCAGTGAGGGAGACAGTTCCCAGTTTGTCTCTAACCTGCCCTTAGCTCAGCTCTTTCCGGGATGCCTGGCTATGAGCTGATGCAGGGCCCTGCCCCCTGGACACACACATGTGCTTTGCAGGCATTTTCCCCTCTGCTACCCAGAGCCAGACTTGGGAAGGGGGAGGTGGGAGCAGAGAGCCCCAGTGTCCCAGGGGCTCTGCCTTGGCCCTCTCTGAGAATGGTGATTTCAGGATTGCCCTCCAGAAGACCGCTTGAGGGGTTCCAGCACAGTCCTGGGTATGGGGTGCTTGCCAACAGCTGCACTCTTGGAGGACGGTGTGTGGAACCGCCCAGGTGTAGCTACTTCCCCCGGGACCTCTTTTTCCTAAAGGTAGTTGTCTTGGGAAATCCTCTTGAGTGCCAGAGACAGAAGTACAGCTGGGTAGATCCGCTTTCTTTGGGATTTCTAATTTAACAGGTACAACTGGGACAACGGTGCTTTTTTAGGATTAGGAAGGTAGTTCTCCTTAGATGATCAATGTGGGTCATTGCTGGGGCCGGCCAGGCTCAGAGAATCAGTTCATCTGCAGGCCAGGAGGGGCTCTTCTATCTGGAAAGAGCAGGGGATGCATGTTCTCTGCCCCTCAGAGAAGGCAGGGGAAGAACTTCAGCTGTAGCGGGAGAGCTCAAGAGCAGGAGTGAGGGTCTCCCGGGAAGACTGTGGCTTCCCCTCTCCACCCTTTCTCCCCAGTAGAGGAGTCTTCACAAGTAGTTTTTGTCACCTGGAAGCCCAGAGTGTGGCCAGACAGCCGCTCATTGCTCCTCACCCTTGGCTGCTGGGGCGGGGGGGAGGGGCAGGCAGAGGATGATCCCCAAGCCCAGGCTGCACCCACTAGCTTTTTGGTGTCTTGCCCCTGATGTGTACCGTGCCTTAGGACAGAGAAACGGACTGGATGGGGACTTTCTTTTCCTGTTCCTGGGCCCTATACTGGATGACTTAGGCAGATGACCAGCTGGTGGAAGGGAAATCAGATTAGGAGGAGCAGGGGAGGGTCAGAGGCCCCACCTTCAGAGTTGAGGAGCTTGGCTTCACCTTTTCTTGTTTTATCCCTAAGGACAGTGTTAAATTAGCGACGGGTTGTGATTCCAGTATTTCTCATGACTCTGAGCAATTTTGAGCGCCTCTCTGAAGAGCCCTTAGGGGGAGGACTAAAGAGAGATCTCTGGGAACACTGAGGGCCTAGGGGTAAAACTTCTCAGGTCTCTTTCTTGGAACCAAAATGAGGAGACCTGACTCAGGCCCGCAGTCTGGACGTTAGTAGAGACACGACTCTCCCACTGGCTTACGGTCTTCTGTTAGACAGGCTTTCAAGATTGGTAGGAAAAGGCACTGGAGTGTATGGGCTCTTTTCCCAAGGACCTGGTAATGCTACTATGATCTTAGGCACTTTCTAAGTCGACTTGCTAGGGTCCTCAGTGGAGGACCTCGGAGGACCTCAGAGCTTCTGAGTGCTTCTGCTTTCAGGCCCGAAGCCATTTTTCTTCCTCCTCGATGTTTGGTGGGCTGTGGCTCAACTCTCACTTTTCCAGGTGCCTGAAGTCAGCACATGGCTGAGGCCAGCAAGTTGCCGGAGGCCCTTATGTCAGCCCAGAGTTTGGGACAGTGGGTATTTGGGACAGTGGGTAGAACTTGCGCTGGGACAGACTCGGGCTCCATGGTTGTCCTCCAGGTCCTGGAGGAGGGATAGGAGAGCATGGAGAGGGAGATAGGATTAGGGGAGGAGGGGGGCAGGAGTTGTTTAGGAAACTGGTATCTATGGCTGGAGAAGAACACGGGACAATTTGTGACACTGTTCAGTGTCTCTGACTGCGACTGAGTTCTGTGGCCACTAAAGATCCATTGTTTCTAGCTGCTTCCCCAGGAATGAAACATTGTCAACAGTCACTGCTCTATCAAGGCCTCAGCCCCTGCCAGCTAGAGCCAACAGAGGGGGACGGGTATACCCAGGAACCCAGTTCCCAGTTAGAGACTGTATCTCTATATCATCCAGAGATTAGATCCTGCAGGCCTCCAGGAAAGGTGTGGCCGGACGGTGCTGGGGTGTTTCAGTGAACACTTGGAGGATTTCCTGCCGCCATCTAGAATTAGCCTTGCCAGAGGGAGTATGGGCTGACCAAGGCACATGGCAAAGGAGAGACAGGGGAACCATGTGGGTATCTTGGGGAGGTGGACAGGACAGCAGGAACAAAGAGTGCTTGTTGACAAAAAACCTGGTCTCCAACCATACCTCCATTTCTCACCAGCCATTTGACCCTAGATAAACACAACACTTCTCAGCGTGTATTCCTTCCTTCCACCGCAACGTGAGGATGTTAAACCCCATTCAAGGTATTCAGTGACTCAGAGAAGATCAAGTCCTTAGCAAAGCTTAAGACAGGGCAGATTTTTCCCCTGATAGGACTGCACTGCCTGCTAGGATATTGAAATCCCTCACGCTAGTTGGTACATAGCCATCATTCAGAGCCTTGTGAGTGTCCCTGAGAGCTCAGGGTCCCCTGAATTGGCCAGCGCTCAGACCATCCTAGCTTTCAAGTAGCTTAATACCACCTGTGCTTATGGGTGGTGAACTTTGCAGGAGTCATCTATGGTACTTAGAACTTTGGAAAAGGTTAGCTGAAGGTCAAAGCAGATAGGACCAGGGACAGTGTCCCTCACCACGGAGAATGACAAGTAGCCAGCTGGGTGGTGGTAAGAGCCTGCATCTCTGCCTGGCCTTTCTCAAGCGCCTGGGACTCAGCTAATTCCAGAGGATGGGCAGTGATGGTATTTTTCAAGGGGTAAAAGTAAGGGACAGAGGAGACCAGGGCATCCCTGGAGTTCAAGATGAAACAAATCCTCACTCAAAGCCTAAAGAACACACAGACTTGGACGGGAGCCACCGTGTGAATGCCTTCCCAGACGAGTGACTGCCCACATTGACTTTCCCTGGTAGGATACCTCTACTATTTGTTCAGTGCTCTGGGCATAACGGCAGGAGCTCATCGCCTGTGGAGTCACCGGACTTACAAAGCTCGGCTGCCCCTGAGGGTCTTCCTGATTATTGCCAACACGATGGCCTTCCAGGTGAGAAGCTGCCTTTTTGCTCAGCTCTTTTCTCTCTGCTCTTCTGATGGTCCGGGGGCAGAATGGAGACGCTCAGCACCTAGAGAGGAGCCACACGCAGACAGCACTTGGCTGTCCTCTCCCTTTATGGTCACCTCAAGCGCAGCCCCAGTCTCTTAAGTCCACACTGGAAGAGGGAAGTAGGAGATACACAGGTAATAGTCTCAGTGTCACGGGGTGGTAGTTTGATCCTCAGGTCCCTCTGTTATCACGTAGTCTGGGCCACTGTAGTCCTTTATCATAAGGGCTTACTGTGCCTAAGCCAGGAACTGACCCTGGTATCCTGGGCAGGCGCTGAACAATAAATTCACGATTCGAGGTGAAAAGCTTACGATTCCTCCACAACAGGGTGGAGGTTGATGTTTCATAGACTCTTGAACTCTGTGTCCTCAGGTGTAAGAGCAAATACTTCCGTAGCCCCATGTGCCTGACTATTCTAAGCCCTTGGCATAAATTAGCTCATTAAATCCTCACAACAGTCTTAGAAGGGAGGTACTGACCCGCATTTTACAGACGAGGAAATGGGGTCACTGAGAAGTTAGGCGGACCGACATCACGGTCCTGTATCAGGCTGCCAGCCTGGCTGAGTCCAGAATTGAGGTTTGTTGAGGCAGAAGGTGAGGAGCAGAGACAGAATGCAGGGGAGTGGGAGAAGGGAACTCCTGGTTGGTAATGGGGAGCCAGGGACAAAAGATGGCCAGGGGTATGAGGCTTAGCTGGGAGCGAGAGGAAAAAGGAAATAAACTGCACTGATCCCTTTCTTCATGGCAGTGTCCCAGGTCCTCGCAACAGTCAGTTAATCCTCTGGGTCACAGCACTTCATGCCTTGAGGGCCCTGATGTTGTCTTTGTGGGGCAAAGGAGGAGATTTAGCACATCCTTTAAGGCATTGAAAGAATCCCGGAGAAGCACAGAGGTCATTTGGAAAAGCGGTCCGGACTGTGATTTCCTAGCCATGAAGTGTGTGGCATGAGACTGGAGCTCCCGGAAGCTTCACCCACCGACCAGGACCTGGGAGGCAGGCTGCCTGCCCCAGGCTCTCCATGCCCAGGGGTTTGGCACCCCATGAGGACCTTCTCCGATGCTTTTTTCTTACTTAAAGAATTGCCATATGCTTTTCTAATGAAACCAAGCTCTGTACCATCTCCTCCATTCTGCCCACTCCGTAACCCTCAAGAGGCTAGTCCTACTCAGGTACCTGTCCTGGGACTTCAAATTGCTTTTCCACTTAAGCTTCAGTGGCAAGTTGGGGGAGCAGAGGAGGCCCGCTGCAGGACTCCTCGGGTACCCCGACTCCTGGGTATTCTGTGAGGGTGGGCTTGAGAGCCAAGGGCTCTTAGAGTTGCCTCTCCCTTGGAATTCTCCGCAGAGGGAATCTCTGGGCAGGCCTACATTCCTCTTCTCTGTCCCTCCAGAACGACGTGTATGAATGGGCCCGAGATCACCGTGCCCACCACAAGTTTTCAGAAACGCATGCCGATCCTCACAATTCCCGGCGTGGTTTTTTCTTCTCTCACGTGGGTTGGCTGCTTGTGCGCAAACACCCAGCTGTCAAGGAGAAGGGTGGTTTGCTAGACTTGTCTGACCTCAAGGCTGAGAAGCTGGTGATGTTCCAGAGAAGGTAAGTGAAACAGTAACAGAGCTGGGCATCTGGTGTTTGGGGAACCCCCTTTTTTCTCTGAGAGCTTATAAACTTAACCTGAGAAATACACTGGGTTTGCATGTTCCAAATTAAATTTAAACCCTAATAGTTAATAGTCCACAGGCTCACGGCCGTGGACTGTTGTACTTCCTCTCAGAGTTCTCTTAAGTAAACCACTTAGATTCAGCAAATACTTAGTGACCTAGGATGGTCACGATACAAAGACGAATGTGTCACAGTTCTTACCTTCAAGGAGCTTGTAGCCTGTTGGGAAGCAGAGAGAAAACCGAGGGTCTGCATAACTAGGATTCGTGGTGAGATATTTTCTTTACCAATGAGAGGCGCAAAGGAAAGGGAGATAGTGTAGTGGGTGGGGGTCATTGGGGAAAGGTTTATAAAGAAGAGAGCTTTGGAATCCACTGATGGGTAGAGATTTTCACAGGTGTGTGCCAGGAGGGAGAGTACAGAAAGAAAGAACATGAAAGCATGTTCCAGCAACAAAGGCCTTCTGCTTGAAGTGTAGGGTGTGGTCGAAGAAAGACCAGAAAGAAGCTGATGCTATTCTTGTAGAGCCTTAAAAGCAGATTTAGGATTTAATTCGATAGGCAGTGAGAACCCATTACAGGTTTTTTGAGCGGGAATGTGGTGTAACTGGAGGTATGCTTTAGAAAGGTTACTCTCAGGAGGGTTGAAAAAAAGAAAAACACCAAGTCAGAGAGGTGAGAAGCAGGGCCAGGAGTTCAGAGCTAATGGGGATCTGTGCTGCAGAAGCAGTGGCAGGAACAAAAGTCTGATGCAGGGAATACTAATGACACAAGAGTGTAAGACTTGAGTGCTGAAGAGAAGCAGGAAATCCGTTCCCTGGGAATGTCAATGGCGTGGTCCACATTTGAGACAGTGAAGAATGGCATGGGGCCTCCGGAGGACTTGGGTGACTGAAGGACAGTGGCTCCCTGAGGAGGAAGAGGAACAATTTTGAGGTGGCTAGCGGGACCTGGAGGCAAGACACAAACCCTAGACTCTGCAAAAAACATGGACAGAAAAGAGAAAGGAGCCTAAAGGCAGAATGGGAAAACAGCCTGGGAAGG
This sequence comes from Mustela erminea, assembly GCF_009829155.1. Taxonomy (NCBI): domain Eukaryota; kingdom Metazoa; phylum Chordata; class Mammalia; order Carnivora; family Mustelidae; genus Mustela; species Mustela erminea. The sequence goes on from NC_045627.1 coordinate 64,221,987, forward strand.
AGAACTCAAGTTTATGAGCTGGTAACCTGGACCTCACCTGTTTCACCAAGGTGGTGTGCTGCTACAGTCAGAAAGAACAGTGGGTTCAGAGGCTGGAGACAAGCCTTCCAATCCTTGTTCCACCGGTTCCTACTGGTGTGATGCTAGAAAAGTCATATAACCCCTCATTACCTCATTTTCTAGAAACTGGGATGTTCTCAAAAGATTGCCCCACCCCATCCCCTCTTGCTGTGCCTCTGGCTACATGGTACTCAAGTAGAGGGGAGGAGACGGTCCCAGCAGCTACAGAGGAAAATCAGGCGGGACCAGGAGCCGTCCTCTGCCCTCTCACCCAGCGTGTGGTCTCTCACTGTAGGTACTACAAATCCGGCATTCTGCTGATGTGCTTTATCCTGCCCACCTTGGTGCCCTGCTATTGCTGGGGCGAGACCTTTCGAAACAGCTTGTTCGTCGCCACTCTGTTGCGTTACGCCATCGTGCTCAACGCCACGTGGCTGGTGAACAGCGCTGCCCACCTGTACGGATACCGCCCTTACGACAAGAACATTAGCCCCCGAGAGAACATCCTGGTGTCCCTGGGAGCTGTAGGTAAGTCCACTGTCCACAGCAAGACCCTTGCTAGTGGTCCACTGGTTTGGGTATTAGACGAAGAGCCAGAAAAACCAGATGAACCTGTTCTAAGACTTCTTTCTGGCTAGTTTTCCACTAAAGGACAGTATATGAGAAGACTCTTTGGAGTTGGGCTGCAGATCTCATGTAAAAAGGAAAGGGTAAAAAGTAACAGTGCCTTTGATTTCAGGTTCTAGAACCTTCACAAACGCTATGTTTGATCAGCCCCTTTGGGTGTTATTTTCCCAGTCACCTTTGGGGCCGGACTCCCAAGTCTTGCTTGGGGCAGGGAATGCATAAATGGAACAACAGGATCATCTGGATAGGCCGCGAGCCTTGTGTCTTATATTCATACATAGTATAGGAGCCCCTGGGTGCTGCAGTCAGTCAGGCATCCGACTCCACTCTTGGTTTCGCCTCGGGTTGTGATCTTGGGGTTGTGAGATCAAGCCCCGTGTTGGGCTCTGAGCTTACGGAGGAGTCTGCTTGGGATTCTCTCTCCCTCTGCCTCTGCCCTTCCCCACTACACTCTGTCTCTCAAAAAAATTAAGTAAATCTTAACTCTTAAAAAAAAGAAACAGGCTCTATAAAATGTAGAATAACTCCTTGTCATTACATTTAATCAACTTCTGTTTTCTCTTGCTATATTCGAGGAGGTCGTATTTGAATTGTGTGCTGTGTCGTAGGGCTTGCTGGTGCCAATATGAAGGACATCAAAGCACTTGTTTATGGCTGTTAATGACCGCCTATCAGTCTTATCTCTTGTCCTGTCTTTTTCTCCGGCTTCTCTTCTGTGCCGGGAGCAGCCCTTACCCACAACGTGGCTTCAGGAACCACCACTAAAGAGGTTGGTTTGCTCACAAGTGCCTGCTGGCGGAGCTAATGCTGACTATTCATGAATTTCTTTCTGTTGTTCCAGTCCCACTAGCCAGAGCCTAAGACAATGGGCTTCTGCCATCTGTCTCTGTTCTTTCTTGTCACTGCTGGCAACTAAATATAGACCTTGACCAAGGCCTGGAATTTATTTTCCTTAAGCAGACCCCTGTGGCCTCTTCCTCACCAGCGATCAGGTGCCATCATTGGTCATACAGTATATCTAGGCAGCCTCACTGGTGCACACGTTTCTGCACACCACAGTCTCGCCTTTGCTTTCTCTCTTTAGAAAATCTTCCTTTAGATTCTCAACCCCGGCTCTCTCTCCTGTGTGGACTGAGGCATTCTTTCCTGTCTTCTGCCTTCTCATACTTCTCACTTTCTACCCTTGTGCCTGTTCTTCCTTTGGCCCATGTTTGAAGTCAATCACTAAGGCTATGTAAGTCTGAGATTTTCCTAGAAATAGAAGTTTCTAGAATGAGATTTGTCCCACGTCACCCCAGGGTCTACACTGAGCTTCCCCAACTCCAGCCTCTCTATGAGCATCTGTTCAGAATGGCGGCCAGTGTCTTAGGTCGTCTCCGTTGCCCTTCATTTCTGCTCCCTGTCTCTCCCTTATCACCTCCACCTTTGTTCTGCCGTGGCTGGTCTCTATCTGCCAGTCTAATCTGTTCCTCTTGAGTTACCTGCCACGCAGTCACATGCTCATTTGCTCGAAGTCAAAGCTGACCTCCTCCCTGGAGCCTTTCTCCCGAGGTATCTTGCTGCCCCAGTTGCAAAGTCTTGTCCTTTCTTCTATCTGTGGACCTTCCTCTTTTCTGTCTCTCTGCTGGGTGTGGATCTGATTCCGTTTTAAATCTGATAAGTAGAGGTCTGTATCGAGCTTTCACGCAAAGCCACTTATGGAAATTAGTAATCCTGTCAGTACCTTTGGCCTGGTGGTTATCCCAGCCTCCTACTCAGTTCACACTGAATAATCAGGTGTCACACGGAGAGGACAGACCTTGACTTGCCCTGGATGGTGTCATTTACTCTGTAGGACTTCCTTCACTTGCTTGTTATTAATATCATTACTACTCTCCCGGGGTTCTTTTATCTTCAAAGAGCTCACTGTGCTCTTTTATTAGCTGTTCTTGACCCAGCTTTCCCCCAGCTTTAGGAGGGTCCGTATTGTTAATTGTTGAATACCATGCAAAAGAAGAGTTCTGCCAAGGGTTGGAGAACTTGCTTTCTGTGGAAAAGAAAGCAAGCCCTGTGGAGGGCTTCCACAACTACCACCACTCCTTCCCCTACGACTACTCTGCCAGCAACCTCACCACCTTCTTGATTGAGTTTGTGGAGATTCCAAAGCTTTACCTCTTCCTGAAATTCTCCGACACCAGAATGTCTTTGTTTTCCCTCAACCCAGCAAAGTGAGCTGTTCCTCTCAGACCCTCAGAGGTTAGAGGGAATATCTAAGCATTCTCATTCTTACTCCCTCAGAGAAATTCTGTTTTATTAGACTCTCCCCGCCCACCCAACACACCCCAGGGTCGAAGCTCAAAGAACCAGAAGCCGGAGCAGTTCATTCCAAAGTGGTAGAAGCTGAGGAAACACGGGGCCCTGCACTGGGCCCCTTTCCTCCTGTTGGGCTGTTAACTGCCTAGTTCTGTCTGTACTGTCCCCCCTTGTTCCCACGTAGAGGTGGTTGGAAGAAGCGCGGCCAAAGTCCTTCATTCGGGACCCTCTGCTCTCCCCACCCTGACACGTGCTTCTGTACCCCAAGAGCCTCTGGGGGTCTCAGACCAGTACTTAGGGAACTTGCCCACCTAAGATCCCTTCCCGGCACTGAGCCCTTTCTCTCTAGTCAGCTTCTAAACTCTGAGAGGAATCCCTGGTCCTGCTCTGACACAGGCTCCTAGAAAGACTTGGTGGCCAGATCTCCCCAGTTATTTCTTAAGATGCCTCTGAGGCGATCAGTCTGGTTCAGAGCCGAAGAGACTGGACTTGCTCGTCTGTTCAGCAACAGCAAGTTTCTGCTAGGTTTGAGGTTGGCTGCTGGACACCCCGCCTGCGGAGACCGAGACGACCCAAGAAGACCACCACGTTGTGCTGTGCGGCTCCATAACGCTTGTCCTTGCTTTTGTTCCAGGGGAGGGCTTCCACAACTACCACCACACCTTCCCCTACGACTACTCTGCCAGCGAGTACCGCTGGCACATCAACCTCACCACCTTCTTTATTGATTGCATGGCTGCCCTCGGTCTTGCTTATGACCGGAAGAGAGTATCCAAGGCTGCTGTCTTGGCCAGGATTAAAAGAACTGGAGACGGAAGCTACAAGAGTGGCTGAGTTTGGGGTCCCTCGGGTTCCTTTTCCAAAAGCCAGCCAGGCACAGGTTTAATGTTCTGTTTATTAACTACTGAATAATGCTACCAGGATGCTAAAGATGATGATGTTAACCCGTTCCAATACAGTATTCTTTTAAAATTGAAAGCCAACAACTCTGCCTTCATGATGCTAAGCCGAGATTCTTAGTTCTCTCTTATCCTCTCTCTCTTCTAGTCCCATTGTCCTTTTCTCTGTTTGGTTCGTAACCACCTTCCTTTCTGTCCTTGCTCATTGCCTCCCAGGCAAGCAGCTGGTCATTCGTGGGTGGGTGTCCAGCTTCCACAGCCTAGACAACCTCTCTGTAGTCCAGAATCAGTGGTCTTTGCCCCACATAACTCTTCCCTTGAGCTGTCCTGAGCTTTAGGGTGGGTGGCTCATGCTAGAGGTATGAGAACATACCTTCTGGGAAGGCCCATGTTAATTATCTTCAGCTCAGGCTTTTGCGAGCTGGAATGGAAAATAACTTTATTTGGCACAAAGCTTCTAAAGCAGGTAAACCGGCAGGGGAGAGAGTTCGCGTGCATGGTATGATTGAGAGGTAAAGATGGGGTGAGGTGGGAAACAAGGCAAGGAGCTCCTGCTGGGATTGGACACACACGGTTGCTTGCCTAGTGAGGACCTGGAGCCCCACCAGATGGCATGCCTCCTTTCTCTCCTCACTCTGAATAGGGAATGGCCATAGAGCCCAGCTAGAACACAAAAGCAAATCTCAATGTCCCAGTGTAGTTTAGGTTGGAGATAAAGAAGCAGCATTTAGTTTGTAGTAAAAGTGGTCTCTCCTGGGGAAGGATTTTTTTTTTTTCCTTGAATAACAGGAAGATTTCTTATTCCATATGATGAGAAATCTTGAGGTTGGTTGTTTGCAGAATTGGGAGAATCTAGCAGATCACAGAATCATCAAAATTCTTTCTTCTTTCTGCTCTGCCATCCTCAGGCCATTGGTCATCTCCCATCATGGTAATAAGGTGTCTGAAGCATTTCCAGACATCCAAAAAAGGAACGTGTTTGTGGCATAGTGGTGAGCGTAGCAGTCTTCCAAAAAAGGAAGGCTTCTAAGCGGTGGAGTTGGGTTCAGCATCAAAATATATATACATACACACTCTGCTTGGAACGTTCAAGTAATTCACTTAGGGTATTTCCCTCTGAAAGAGGGGTGCTTGAAGGAGAGGAGAAATGAGGTGGGTTGTCTACTCTCCTCTCACTGCTGGACAGGAGATGGAGAGGTTCGGGGCTAGGTCTGTTGGCACTTCCTAAGAGATGACTTTACAAAGGAAGGGCTCTGAGAACACATTGCCAGGGGATTCAGAAGGTTACTGCTGAGTAAGTCATCGGGTGTCCTGATTTAGAAGCTGGTTATACAAACAAACTAAATGTTACGTTCATTCATTCATTCATTCTAGTTTCTCCTTGGAATGAGTACAAACTAGAAGGCTTTTCCCTGCAGTGCTGAACCATTTCTCCCAGTCCTTCTCAGTTAACTTTTAGCGTAAAGTGTAGGACTGCCTGGGGGGCGAGGTAGGAATCTCTTAATTACTGTGGGTTTTGATTCCTGGCTCTACCCTATCTGTGCATCCCTCCCCTCCCCGGTTCTATCTCCTCCCTGATGTTTTCTTCTCTCTCTGGACAGGAAGCCTTCTCTGTGTGTACTCGGAGGTAGTGATGGTTCTTGCTCACCAGGCAGCTCCCTCTCCTGCAGACAGAACGCTCAGGGTCACTGAACCACTGTTTCTCTTTATAAAGTTAGCTACCACTTTCACTTGGCCTCCAGAGGCCCTCCACCTACACCCTTGAGCTCCCCTGCCACACTGATGACTCAAGAAGAGGCTGGCAAACCTTACTAGAAACATCCCTGGCTCAGGCACTCTCATGAGGCACAACCAGGCCAGAGGCTTGGATTGTGCCAGTGAGGCAGCCATGGAGCAAGAAAGGGGTTTGTTCTGAGCCGCCTCTGTCTCGCTCGGTACGCCTGCCCAGCCCGAGTCTGTGCTCCCAGCGGACAGTGCAATGCTTGTAGAAGTAGGAGGGAGCCTAGTCTTCACTGGGAAGCACAAGAAGCAAAGGAAAGTTCCAAAGTGCCTCATGCAAAAGGAGGCCCTGTTCCCTGGAGTCAGGGTGTATTGCAAAGCCCGAGACTTGGGATCTGAAATGCCATGAACTTTGCTGAACAGCATTTCTGTTTGGCAAGCTAACCAGCATTCCCCACCACACAGCCTAGGGCCACAGCCAGGATAGTGTAGAAGAGGTCTGAAGAAAAGCATCAGTGTTTTGAGAACCTTTGACTTCCCCTGTCCCTGTATCTCAGTCATCAATGCAAAAGCCTGGCTTTACTCTCTGAAAGATTGGAAATGTATAATACCAAATGCTCTCTGTACTGTTGAGCCCCAGTAGTGGAAGGGAAGAGGGCCTTTCTTCCTGTATGTATTGAATAGCCAGAGGCTACAAGTGGACTAAAGGCATCCACACCTTTAGAGCTGTTCCTTCAGTAGAAAAGAGTCTAATGGAACATCACTGTAGTTCAGATCTGCTGGCTTGTGGACTTAGCCCTTGGAAATGCCTGTTGGGTAGTTTCAGTTCGACAGGTTATCAGATGCCTGCTTTATAATTCTGGACCAAAACCAAGTCTATCTTTCTGTTCTAATCCTGTCCCAGGGATCTGGTCCGTACCATGACCCTACACAAGGCTGGACAGGGTCCTCAGGCCGAGGGCCCCTCCATATAGGATTTGGAGGTAGAGGGGTGTCTGCTAAGTAAGGAAAACTTGTCTTCAAGATTTTAAAGCTGAGTTCAGTTGACACATTAATGATCCAGAAACTCAAGTCTGAATTTCTAACAGTCCTTGCTTTGTGGGTGTGCCGACAACTTATTTGGGTGCCTTACATCTTTTCTAATCAGTGTTGCATATGAGCCTGCTCTCACTCCCTCCTCCCTCCCTCCGTGGAGTTCCTTTGCACCTGAGACCCTGCAGAAGTGGCTGGTAGAAGAGGGGGCCTGGCTGGAGAATGATCAGTGTAGCTGTTCACAGGATTCCCTTCTGGGCTTCATTTTGGAAACTTTTCTTAGGGCTGTTTTTATTAAGTGCCCAAATTTGATGGAGGGTGGAAGTAATCTGAATGTATTTGATTTACGATATTTTTTAGATTAAAAGATGGTTGTAGCATTTAAAATGGAAACTTTTTCTCCTTGGTTTGCTAGTATCCTGAGTGTATTCTCTGTGAGTATAGCTCAAATGGGTCAGCGTGAAAGGTCAAAGAAAGCAAGGTGTCCACATGACGCGGGTGGTTAAGGCCAGCGCCTCTCCTACCACTGTGCCACTGACTTGCTGTGTGACCCTGGGCAAGTCACTTAACTATAATGTGCCTCAGTTTTCCTTCTGTTAAAATGGGATAATAATACTGACCTACCTCACAGGGCAGTTTTGAGGCGTGACTAATGCTTTTTATAAAGCATTTTGGGATCCTTCAGCAGAGGAATTCTTTTAAGTCCTGAGTATTTTTATAGTAGCAGTATCCACCGTGAACTTGTGTCCACCATGAACCGTGTGTCCCGGATGCTATCATTAATCGATATGATTCTCTCTGAGAGATTGGATAAATCCATTGGATAAGTGGTGGATAACTAGCCAGACAAAATTTGAGAATGCATAAACTTATTGCCATGGAAACGATACACAGGATACCTTTTCCTTGATTGGGTGGGATTTTTTTCCCCTTTTATGTGGGATAGTAGTTATTTGTGACCTAAGGATAATTTTGGAATAATTTCTATTAATATCAACTCTGAAGCTTAGTTGTACTGATCTGAAATTGTGTTTGTTCATAATAAAAGTGAAGTGAATCTGATTGCATTGTGTCTGGGTGATTTTTGGCTGCGATTCAAAGTTTCCTGGAACTTATCTGTATGGTCTACCACGCTGACTGTCCCTGTTCCAGGTACCTTTAAGAGTAAAAAAGAAGTCAGATGCTACACCGGCTGACTCATACCCTGGTAACCCGCCCTGCCCTGCCTAAGGGTAACTTTAGGTTAAATGCAGCCTTGGCAGCAGGAAACCAGGAGTCTGCTGCCATGAAGTCAAACACATTTACACCAGTTGGCGCTTCAGCCCCGGGGAAATGCCAGGTGTCTTGTGTCACATGGTCACATGGGCCCAAGACAAGAGACAGAGAGGAAGAGCACAGCAGGAGAGGCCCAGGCTGGGCAGTCTAGGTCAATCATCCAAAGAAACATGAAGAAATGTGGTCCCTCCTGGGAATTCAGTGGCTTCCTGAAAATGCTGATGAACCACAGCAGGAAGAAAAGAAAAACAATCCAAGGGAAGGTTTGTAAGCTCCCAAGATAAAGAGCCCTGCATGATCTTAAGGTGGAAAAGCCTTAGCCTTTACCACTTACCTGAGAATCCTCATTAGAACGTAGAAAAGAGAATGTAGACTTTTTACAGTTTGAAGAAGCTCCGTCTTCCGGTAGGAGCCACCTTGACAATGCCTAGGCTTCTGAGTTCCCCAGAACCAGCTCTCCTTGCTCGCTGATACAGGTTGCCCTCACCTTGGATGAGAAGCAAGATTGTTTCAGAGTAATTCCGAGCATGCAAAATCAAGTCTTTATTCATGGAGGCCTCGTCAGGCCTTAATAACCTGAGTGGGTAGTGGCATTCTCTTCACCAGTATCTGCCTTTCCACTCCTTTCTATTTTGTTTAAAATGTTCAGGCTGGGGGCGCCTGGGTGGCTCAGTGGGTTAAAGCCTCTGCCTTCGGCTCAGGTCATGATCCCAGACTCCTGGGATCAAGCCCCACATCCTGCTCTCTGCTCAGCAGGGAGCCTGCTTCCCCACCCACCCTCTCTCTACCTACTTTTCCTCCTGCTTGCGATTTCTGTCAAATAAATAAATAAAATATGTATTTTTAAAATATTTTATTTATTTGACAGATCACAAGTAGGCAGAGGGGCAGGCAGAGAGAGAGAGGAAGGGAAGCAGGCTCCCCGCTGAGCAGAGAGCCCGATGCTCTCGGCTTGATCCCAGGACCCTGAGATCATGGATCATGACCTGAGCCGAAGGCAGCGGCTTTAACCCACTGAGCCACCCAGGTGCCCCAATAGCTCATCGGGTTAAGCTGCTGCCTTTGGCTCAGGTCATGAACTCGGAGTCCTGGGATCGAGCCCCACATCCGTGCTCGGCAGGGAGCCTGCTTCCTCCTCTCTCTCTGCCTCTCTGCCTGCTTGTGATCTCTCTCAATAAAGCTCTCTCAAATAAATAAATAAAATCTTTAACAAACAAACAAATAAATAAATAAAATGTTCAGGCTGAACTATTGTTTCCCACGCTCGGAAACTGCACCCTTCCTTCCAAGTATCAGCTTTGTTTCTCATTAACTGGCATCCAGTTGATAAAATTTGTTCTCACTAAGCTCTGCTACTTTATTTTCCTTTCCTCCTCTTTGCTGCCTGGTTGTCCTGATGTTACTGGCTTCTCTGCTTCCTCCAGGCAGTCTGTATTCTGTACATTTGCTGTTTAACCCTGTGGCAATTTCCCGATTCCTGTCTTCAAAAGTTCCAAGAAGGGGAAAAGGGAGAGCTCCTAGAGCTTGACCAGAATGTTCAGTTGAATTCAAGATTAAGAGAGAAAAGGAATACATAATGAACTCCCTGTAAGGCTGAGTTGGACAAAAAGAGCTCCCAGGGGGGCAAGATAATGAACTCTTCTTGATGTGTTTTGTGTGTGGAGGTAGAAATAAGTTAAGGCTCTACTTAATAACCAAGGTTTAACCATGGGACAAGGATAAAATAATTCAAAATAATAATAAAGAAGAGCATAGAAATGAGATTTCTGATGCCCAATTGGCACCAATTTTCTCCCTCTTCCCTAAAGGAAGAACCAAGATAGTCCCTAGAAGTATCTGCCGGGGCAGAAAAAGAAAGAAAAGGCATCCAGATTGGAAAGTAAGAAGTAAATCCATCTCTGTATGTAAATGACATGATTTTATATATAAGAAAATCCAAAAGAATCCACGCGGAAAAAACTATTAGAGCTAATAAATTCACCAAGGTGCAGGAATACAAGATCAAAACACAAAAACAAATCAATTGTATTTCTATAAACTGGCAATAAATAATATACAAATGAAATTAAGAAAAGACTTCCACTTATAACAGCATCAAAAAGAATAGGATAAGTAGAAATAAACCTAGCAGTAGAAGCCCATAAGAATGGTACATAGTTGGGGCGTCTGGATCACTCAGAGTTTGTCTCAGCCTTCAGCTCAGGTCCTGGTCTCTGGGTCCTGGGATCAAGCCCCGCATCGGGCTCTCTGCTCAATGGGGAACCTGTTTCTCCCTCTCTCTCTGCCTGCCTCTCTGCCTACTTGTGAGCTCTCTCTGTGTCAAATAAATAAATAAAATCTTAAAAAAAAAAAAAATGGTACATAGTTAACAAAATGTCACTGAAAGAAATTAAAGAAGGGGTCCCTGGCTGGTTTAGTTAGTAAAGCATGTAACTCTTAATCTCGAGGTTGTGAGTTCAAGCCCCATGCTGGGTTTAGAGATTACTTAAAAATAAACTCAGGGGGGCACCTGGGTGGCTCAGTGGTTTAAAGCCTCTGCCTTTGGCTCAGGTCGTGATCCCAGGGTCCTGGGATGGAGCCCCACATTGGGCTCTCTGCTCAGCAGGGAGAGCCTGCTTCCCCCCTCTCTCTCTCTGCCTGCCTATCTGCCTACTTGTGATCTCTCTCTCTCTGTCAAATAAATAAATAAATAAAATCTTTAAAAAAAAGATTTTATTAAAAAAAAAAAAAAAAACCTCTTACGGGTGCTTAGGGGGCTCGGTTAGCCACTGCCTTCAGCTCAGGTCATGATCCTGGGCTCCTGGGATCTAGTCATCCATGGTTGGGGCAGGGATTGTTCAATGGGGAGCCTGCTTCTCCCTCTGCCCGCTTATGCTCTGTCTAGCTCTCTCTCTCTCTCTCTCTCAAATAAATAAAATCTTTAAAAGTAATAATAAATAAATAAAATCTTTAAAAAGAAAGAAAGAAATTAAAGAAGACATAAATAAATGGAAAGAAATCTCATGTTCATGAACTGGAAGATGGAAATTAGTAATATACCCCAAATTTATCTACAGATTCAATGCAATTCTTATCAAAATTCCAATTGCCTTTTTTAATGGAAATTGGCAAGCTGATCCTAAAATTCATACGGAAATTGAAATGACCCAGAATAGTCAAACCTGAAAAACAAACCTGAAAAAGAAGCACACATTGGAGGACTCATTTCCTCACTTCAAAATTACTTCAAAGGCCCAGTAACCAAGACAGTAGAGTACCAGTATAAGGACAGTTATATAATCAATAGAGCAGAATTGAGAATATAGAAGTAAACCCATACACTTATAGTCAACTGACTTTTGACAAAAATGCTTAGACAATTCAATGATGAAAATAGTGTTTTTCAACAAATGGTGTTGGGACACTTGGGATATCCACATGCAAAAGAATGTGGTTGGCTTACTACCTCACATCATATATAAATATTAACTCAGAATGGGTCAGCTAAAACTATAAGACTCTTAAGAGAAAACAAAGGTATAAATCTCTATAACCTTGGTTTAGGTAATGGTTTCTTAGATATGATATATCAAAAGCCTAAGCAACTTATCCAATTGATAAATTGGACTTTATCAAAATGTAAAAATTTGTGTTTCAAAAGATACTCTCAAGAAAGTAAAAAGACAGGGCACCTGGATGGCTAACTCAGTTAGGCGTCTGCCTTCGACCCAGATCATGATCCTAGGGTAATGGGTTGGAGCTCCACCGTGGGCTCCCTGCTCAGTGGGGAGCCTGCTTCTCCCTCGCTTGTGCTCTCTCTCCCAAATAAATAAATAAAATCTTAAAAAAAAAAAAAAGAAAAGAAAAGGAAGTAAAAAGACAACCCACAGAATGAGAAGAAATATTTGTAAACCTATATCTGATTAAAAAAAAAAAAAAAAAAAAAAAAAAAAAACTGGCACCCAGAATACAAAAGGAGATTTCACAGGGGCACCTGGCTGGCCCAATCAGAAGAACATGTGACTCTTGATTTCCAGGTTGTGAGTTCAAGCCTCAAATATGGTGTAGAACTTACTTAAAAAAAAAAAAGAAAGAAAGAAAAAAGGAACATCTTAATAATAAAAAAGACAACCCAGTTTTAAAATAAGCAAAATGGGGGCGCCTGGGTGGCTCAGTGGATTAAGCCGCTGCCTTTGGCTTGGGTCATGATCTCAGGGTCCTGAAATGGAGCCCCGCATTAGGCTCTCTGCTCAGCAAGGAGCCTGCTTCCTCCTTTCTCTCTGCCTGACTCTCTGCCTACTTGTGATCTCTCTTTCTCTGTCAAATAAATAAATACAATCTTTTAAAAAAAAGGTAAGCAAAATGTTTGAACCACCATCTCTCCAAATAAGATACACAAATGACCAATAAGCACATGAAAAGATGTTCAGTATAGCTCTCAAGGAAATGCTAGTCAGAACCACAGTGAGAAATCACAACTCACTAGGATGGCTCTAATGAAAAGACAGTTAATAACAAGTGTCGATGAGGATGTAGAGAAACTGGAACCCTCATGTATTGCTGGCAGGAATCTAAAATTATGTGGCCACTTTGGAAAACAGTTTGGCAGTTCCTCAAAAGGTTAAATAAAACATAGTTACCATATGATCCAGCAGTTTTATACTTAGGTACATACCCAAGAGAACTGAACACATGCCCACGCATAAACTTGTACATGAAAGTTCATGGCAGCATTATTTACCATACAATAGCTAGAAACAACCCCAAGTTTCACCAAGTAATGCATGAGCACAATATGGTATAGCCATATTATGGGATGGTATTCAGCCACACACACACACACACACACGACTTACAGATGCCTTTACAACATGGGTAAACTTTGAAAACATTATTCTAAGGGAAAGAAGCCAGACACAAAAGACCATGTTCTATATGGTTCCATTTATGTGAAATGCAGCACAGGCAAATCCAGAGACAAAAACAGACTGGTGGTTGGCAGGGGCTAGGGGTTGAAATGAGGCACGGATTTTGTTGAGGGGGGAGGGAATGATGAAATGATCTAAAGTTAGATTGTGATGGTGGTTGCACAACTCTGTGAATATGCTAAAAAACACTGAATCATACACTTAAAGGGCAATTTTTATGGTCTCTGGTTTATATCTCAATAAAAAAAGTAGGAGAAAAAATTCTCAGTTTTAATGGTTTTAACCATTAATTGTAAATAGCTGAGATTGAAACTCATGTATAATCAAAAGAAGCACTCAGTATTTTCGTAATTATATAGTGATGTGGTCTCTGTTCTCAAACTGCAAGGAGACAAGAGACACCAGTCACATGAGAAAAGGCACATGCTGCAAAGCTAAAAAGAGTCTAGAGTGAGGGGCGCCTGGGTGGCTCAGTGGGTAAAAGCCTCTGCCTTCGGCTTGTGTCATGATGCCGGGGTCCTGGGATTGAGCCCCACATTGGGCTCCCTGGTCAGCAGGGAGCCTGCTTCCACCTCTCTCTCTCTCTGCCTGCCTCTCTGTCTACTTAGGATCTCTCTCTGTCAAATAAATAAATAAAATCTTTTAAAATTTAAAAAAAAAAAAGTCTAGGATGATATTCTTGCCAAACCAAAGTCTTAGAAGAATCCACATACCATATACCATATTCTACATTAGTTAAAGGGGTTGAGCATGTCATGCAAATATAACAGCCTTTTGATGCAGGAAATCCAAAGTCTGCATCCACCCAACCTAGGTACACAACGATACAACAACATTTACCACACAGCCCAGTGGAAGTAGGTACTAATGATTACCCCAACTTTACTGATAACGTCTTTGAATTCACTTGGAGAGAAGTCAGGCTATGAGAGAGCGATTGATGGTGCTGTGATTCAGCTCCAGAATTGTGGTCATTCATGACTCTGTTGGGTGAAGAGTAGATGACAAGCCAAAGCCCAAGAGTGTGAGTCCCACATATTCTAGTATACACCCTGTGGTAGTCGGTTATACTCAGACAAGCCAGGATGTAAGGGCAGGGAGCTCAATTTTTGCAAAGTCAAACTGCAGATGAGTCTTCTGTTCCAGAAGAACCCAAATCACTCTACCTCCTGACCCATTTCAACCACACCTGAGTGAAGCTTGCTTCTCAAATGGTAGAAACATCTGTGACATTTCCTCTATGCTTTTCTAAACCATACTCCACCCTCCTGCCAGGTTTTGAGATCCTTAAGGGCATCTTCTCTTTTTTTTTAATTTATTTATTTGACAGGATGAGATCACAAGTAGGCAGAGAGGCAAGCGGGGGGGGGGGGGGGGAAGAGGCAGGCTCCCTGCTGAGCAGAGAACCTGATGTGGGGCTCAATCCCAGGACCCTGAGATCATGACCTGAGCCGAAGGCAGAGGTTTTAACCCACTGAACCACCCAGGCACCCCAAGGCCATCTTCTTTTAGAGTATATCCTGCCCGTAAACAGTTGGTGGTTGATAAAATTACTAAAACATCACATGTCTTGTGTTAAATTCTGCCTGCTGCCACCAACTGTGGACATGTCACAGGGAGCAGGAGCCGTATTCTGTGACCTGTAGTTAACTTTGTGTGCTGTGGGCGGACAGGCAAAGTGCTGATTCTTGTATACCAACTTTGGGGCAAATACCACAGGCTTTAATTGCAGGCTCCAGGGAGCGGAGATTCTATACTTGGGTTGCTGGAGGCAGAGCCCCGCCCCCCCCACCCCCACTTTTCAGGACAGGGCCTGGTCCTCGCCGCCAGCCTGCTACGCCCAGGCCACAGAGAGCTCACAAAGGCCAAGTGTCTGCTGTGCTGACTCACAGCGGCTCCCCGTCCAGGCTACGACAGTTTCCGGGGGGAGCCGGGGGCCCTCTCCCTCCGCTCCCTCCGGGCCATTTCCCACCTGATCGGTGAGCAGCCAGGACCATGTGAAGCTTTTAAAAAAAACTGTGCGACCAACCAGAGGAAATGAGCACCACCGAAAGGAAAGTGAAAGTGAAAGGTGGGGGAGGGTGCCGAATGGCTCCTGAAAGTCCCATTCCTTTCTTGGGGAATTCTGGACAGCAGTAAGGATTCACCCCGTTGTCTTCTGGTTTGTTGGCTTTATAGGTAGATCTTTTTAAATTGAAGTCAAATTCACATGCCATGAAATTAACGTTTTAAAGGAAACAATTTGGTGGCATTTAGCGCATTCGCTGTGTTGTGCAACTACCACTCTAACGAGTTCCAAACATGTTCATCATCGCAAAAGAAGATTCTGTACTTGTTAACTGGTCACTCTCCATCCCCTCCCTTCCCTCCACCCCCAACCCCTGGCAGCCACCAATCTGCTTTCTTATTACTTTACCTATGCAGGATATTTCATATAAAAGGAATCCTGCCAAAGGGACCTTGTGTGTCTGGCTTCCTTTTCTTAGCATAATGCTTTCGGGGTTCATGCACACTGTAGCCTCATCCCTTTTTACTGCCGAATAATATTCCATTGTACATAAACAGCACAATTGGTTTCTCTATTCATCCGCTGATGAACATTTGAGTTGTTTCCACATTTTGCCTGTTCTATACTGGAGCACCTGCTTTCCATTCATTTGTGCATATACTTAGGAACGGAGTTGGGCCATAGGGCAATTCTGTGTTTAACTTTTTGTGGAAGCACCAAACTGTTTTCCACAGGGGCTGCAGCGGTTGACATTTCCACGAGCAATGTGTGAGCGTCAGCCCTTATCCTTAACATGTACCCATCTGTTCCTCTCTTCTCTACTTTCCACAAAGCCAGTCCCCCACAGACTTCCATTTCCCCTAGACTGGGTGGGAGAAAGGCCACACCTCTAGTGGAAAGGCCATCATCAGGGAATGCTGAGCAACAAGGGACCTCCCTTGCCTGAAGCTATGTCCCTACTCTTGTCTTTTCCAAAAACAGGACGCCGTGACCAGGGACAGGCAAGGACAAGCTCCCATCTCCCTGAGACACACCCACTCCGGCCATTTTTGTTACCCCATAAACCACCCTTCTGTGCCCTGCAACGCCTCCATCTTCACACAGAACGTTCCATTAAATCCTCTTAAACAGTCAAAGCTGAGTGCAGAAAGGAAGCATCTCTGTGTGGAAGCTGCCAGCCCTGGCTCAGACCCCGCGGCTGGTCTCAACTCTCAGCTCCAGCTGAAGATCTCCAATGACAGCCCCTGGCCTCCTCCTGCCCAGCCCCCTCTCGAAAGAGCCTGCCTGTCTGGGCCTGGCTGGTAGCAGACTTGAATGGAGAGGGAGAGCTTCCCGCTCCACCCCCGCCCACCGGGGTTACTGCCGGTCACAGAGCTATTTACATTTACAACAGCCCAACAGCGCCTGATCAAGCCGCGACCAATCAGCAGCCCCCAAGCTTGTCTGACTCCGCCGGCACCAATCAGGAGGTGCTATCCTTACAGCCTCTCTCTCTTTGAATCGCAGGTCGGCTGTCGCCTCTTTTAGGGAGGGGACCCTGACTCAGACCTCTGCTCTTCCAGACCTCAGTCTACCCTTCTCAGGAATGGGGAAGATACCAAAATGCCCTTCAGTTGGCAAGACGTCTTGCACTACAGAAACGTAGGAATGGCGAACGCTGTTCCTTACCCGCGCAGAACCAGCGCTTCTCTGCTGCAAAGAGACGTAAAGGGAGATTTTTAACTTAACCTCCTCGCTGCCAGCCCCTACTTCACCCTTATGGGCTCTGAAATCCAGGGCTTGCCTTTGAGGTGGTGTGAGCCTTCGCTAACCAGGACAGGCCGATAGGCAGCTCTAGTTGTGATCTCGGCTGCAATAGCGCCGACACCTGCCCTGTACCAAGCAGGGAGCAAAGACTCCGCAAAACAGACCGAAGACTGGCTAGTCACAGGGTAAAGCGGAAACACGGATGCGCGGGAGAACCGTTCATGGCTGATGTGGCCCGAACAGAAAGGAGGAGTGGGAGAGTGGGAAGGAAGGGTGGAAAGGAGGACCAGAAGTCTGGCCCGGAGAGTCTAGGCTTGCTTCTATAAGCGATAGAAGAAAATAATCTCCGTGTTTCCGAAAGTTCACTGGTGCTAGCCTTAAGAACAGATCAAAGGAGGACTAGATTAGGGGGCTGGAAGATTAGTTAGCAGATCATGGAACCTAAAAACCAGGAGAGTCCCAGTAGAAATGGATAGGAAGGGCACAGGCTGCGAGGCATTTTGGAGTCAAAATCAACAGCACTTAATGGGCAATGTGAGATGAGAGAGGACTTCAAGATGACTTTCAAATTCCTCTCGGTGACTGCAAGGGTTAACACGTACTCCATGAAACCTGGTTGTTGGGGCAGAAGGAGGGGGAGCAACAGGGGGAGTCCAGGAGAGAAGGAGAGAGAAAAAGAAGCAGATTTTGGAAAAGGAATAGGAGTTTTTGACATGGGAAGTCTGAGTTATCAGAAGAATATCAACCTGGAAATAATACCCAGCAGACAGTAGGGAATAAGGATCTTGGTCTTCAGAAATGAAAGAGGAGAGCCAAAGAGTGTCTAATGAAACTAGAAAGGAAATTGGTAACCTAGGAAGGGATACAGATAAGATTCAACGACAGAATCTTGGGAAGTACCAACATTTAACAGGTAGAAAGGGGACACAGAGTTACCAAAACAAAGAAATATCAGATATGAAGAAAACCAAAATAGACTAGTAGAATAAAAATTTTTTTTAAAACAACATAATTCTCGGAAGAGGGAGTAGGACATTGTTTAAAAAAAAAAAAAAAGGTAGATACCTGACTAAAGGACTTTGGTTAAATAAATTATGAAACATTCGTTTAATGGACTCTGATACAAACATTAAAGTTATGTTGTGAAACTATACGAATTGCCACCAGAAGATGTTTAGCATCTTGTTAAGAGAAACATTCAAGTTACAAAATAGTATATACAAAATTATCCCATTAAAAAAATACATATGTGACTGCAAAGGGGTGTAAGGACACTTTTAGGGTGAAGGAACTGTTCTAGATCCTAATCCCCTGGATGTGTGTGTGTGTGTGTGTGTGGTTACACAGCTGTATACAATTACCAAAATCCTCAAATTGTAATGCCTTTAAAAGGGTTTGGGGTGGAGACTACGGACAGGGTTGTTCTGAGAATTAAATGGCACAGTGCCTGGAATACAAGAAGAGCTCAATCAGGAGAAAAGAGAAGGGTAACCCAGGATCATGGCATGGAGGAGGAGACACTGGACACAAGGCCCGCAAGGATGAGACTACACGTGGCCCTATGACACAAAACCCCCAATAAACACACACATACACCCTAGAGTAGGTCCAGACAAAAAAGAAAGTGGAAGAAACGGAGTGCTCTTAGAAGTACTTTTAGACTGAAGAAAAGGAAGCTGGGACTTGGTATAGATGAGGGGCCTTTGTGCTGGATTAATATATGCCACAGAAGAGGAGAGAGACATATTGCTTATTGCTCTGGAGGGTGGGATAAAGGAGGGAAACTAGCGGGGAAATGAGAGTGTGGCTTGTGGAGTGGGGGAGTCGAGCCACCTTTAAGTTAAGGTAACTTGGACTGTTATGAGGTCTAGGGAGAAGAAAGCCACTCGTTACGAGATTGGTTTGACCTGTCAGAGAAACCCAGAGTTTTCCTCGTGGATGACCTCTTCATTTCACCTCGTTTTTGACTCCTTGATTTTAAGTACATGAAACCCTTTCCAAAGGTGATAGGATTTAAGTTCCGTTATTTTCAGCTGTGGAATGGATGCCAACCTTGTCTCTTTAGACTGTCTAGTTATATCCCATCTCTTCATGCTTTTAAGCACATCTATTTAAGTGACCTTTAATGACCCAGGCTTAATGAGCTTAAAATGATCATATGTGGCTGATAACCACTAATTGCATTTTTAACTAGACCTCTGCTAGCAATTTAATTAAAGTTGGCTCTTGAACCAAGTAGGGGTTAGGGGTACCGACCCCCATGCAGTAGAAAATCTGCTATAACTTTTGACTCTCCCAAAACTTAACTAATTACAGACTACTGTTCATCAGAAGCCTTCAAGATAACATAAACTGTTGATTCACACATATTTTGCATGTTATATGAATTCTATACTGTATTCTTATAATAAAGTAAGCTAGGAAAAAGAAAATGTTCTCTGAAAATCACAAGAGAACATATATTCATAACACAGTACTGTATTTATCAAAAACAAACAAACAAATCTGGGGTGCCTGGGTGGCTCAGTCAGTGAAGCAGCTGCCTTTGGCTCAGGTCATGATCCCAGAATCCTGGGATCAAGACCTACATTGGGGGGGGGGGTCCTTCCTCAGCAGGGAGCCTGCTTCTCCCTCTACCTCCTCTGCCTTCCCTGCCTCCTCTGCCTGCTGCTCCTCCTGCTTGTGCTCTCCCTCTCTTTCTTGGACAAATAAATAAATAAATAATCTTTCAAAACAAAAGGAAAAACCAAAACCCTGCATATAAGTGCAACCTGGCAGTTCTAAGCTGTGTTTTTCCAAGAGCCAACTGTGTTTGGTTACAACTGTATTTGATCGACTCTCTTTGTTCTATGAGTTCACATTTGACTTCGTCTGGGTGCCCCTCATTCTAGTGTTCTGTGGTACAGTGAGGAAACTCAGATGAGGAGTCTGTTGACCCTGGTTTCATGCAGTGGTTTCACTACTTAACTAGATGTGTAACTGGAAGAGACATTTTGACACAGAGGGTCTCAACATGTGATCCCCAGAGCACTGAAGGTCTCCCCGGACACTTTCAGTGGATCTGTGAGATCAGAATTATTTTCGTGGGGCGCCTGCATGGCTCAGTGGGTTAAAGCCTCTGCCTTCAGCTCGGGTCATGATCTCAGGGTCCTGGGATCGAGCCCCGCATCAGGCTCTCTGCTCGGCGGGGAGCCTGCTTCCTCCTCTCTCTCTGCCTGCCTCTCTGCCTATTTGTGATCTCTGTCTGTCACATAAATAAATAAAATCTTTTTTAAAAAAAGATTTTCGTCATAATATTAAGCCCTTATTTGCCTTTTTTTCACCATCATGTTAACATTTGTATCCAAATAATGGTGGGTGAACTCTTTGCACCTTGACGGGAATCAAGGCAGTGGCTCCGTACCATACTAACGGTCATTGGATTCTCCACGGCCATGCACTTGGAGAGAGGTCGGTTTCATTAAAAAGTGTTTTTGATAAAAGAGTAAAAATTATAAATGGTATTAAATCCTGGCCACTGAGAACATGTCTTTTAAAAATTCTGTGTTGGGACGCCTGGGTGACACAGTTGGTTAAGTGTCTGACTCTCAGTTTCAGCTCAGGTCGTGATTTTAGGGTCGTGGGATCAGTTCCTGTGAGGGGCTTGCTCCGCGCGGAGTCTGACTATAAGTCAAAGGAAATTATAGAAATAGTTGTACATGGGGTGCCTGGGTGGCTCAGTCGTTAAGTGTCTGCCTTTGGCTCAGGTCGTGATCCCAGGGTCCTGGGATTGAGCCCCACATCAGGCTCTCTGCTCAGCGGGGAGCCTGCTTCCTCCTCTCTCTCTGCCTGCCTCTCTGCCTACTTGTGATCTCTGTCAAATAAATAAATAAAATCTTAAAAAAAAAAAAAGAAATGGTTGTACATGATAAACTTAAGCACTCTTTAAGTATAAGCCAGCATTACTACCATCATTTCTTTTCTTTCTTTTTTTTTTTTTAAAGAGAAATCACAAGTAGATGGAGAGGCAGGCAGAGAGAGAGAGAGGGAAGCAGGCTCCCTGCTGAGCAGAGAGCCCGATGCGGGACTCCATCCCAGGACTCTGAGATCATGACCTGAGCCAAAGGCAGCGGCTTAACCCACTGAGCCACCCAGGCGCCCAACTGCCATCATTTCTTACATATTGTTGTCTGTCAACCTATTCAAAGATCCTTGAGTCCTTCCTCTTGTTCTCCACCTGTCACCGCGCTTCCTCATACTAGACACATAGCAGATCCTTGGTAAATATTTACTGGTAAACTGACTGATATAGCATGACTTTTGTTTTTGTTTTTAAAGATTTTATTTCTTTGTTTGAGAGAGAGAGAGAGCATGAGCACAAGTGGGGAGGGGAGGCAGAGGGCGAAGCAGGCTCCCACTGAGGTGGGAGCCTGATGCGGGACTCAATCCCAGGACCCTGGGATCATGACCTGAGCCAAAGGCAGATGTTTAACCCACTGAGCCACACAGGCGTCCCTGAACAGATGTTTTCTTAATAGAAGTACGGGACTTTAAAATTATTTCTAGTAAGTTTCACTTATTTGCTAATCCTAAACTTGGAACCTATTGGGGGCTTTTGGAATCCTAATTCTTTCTTCTGAGGTATTAAATATCTGTTCTAGCTTTGTTTATTTGAAAGTTGGATAAGCACACTTTCCCTATCTCAAATAAGAGGGCTGTCTAGGTCAGAGCCAAGGATAGCATGAGAAGTTTTGTTTTGCTTTCCACTCATCAAAAGTGAGACATTCTTCTCTCCTGAGTACTGTGCAATGAATGGACGAGCTCACCTGATCTACCAGGTTCACTCTGTGTCCTCCGACCAGTTCCCTATTTAGGTCATAGACTAGCCTTAGAATCGGCGCCAATAGAATAGTCAGTGAAAGAGAAAGGGAAAATATTTGAGAATATAGTAGGTTAAGAGTAATATTCTGTACTAAACAATAACCAAGGCTAACAGTGTCTGCCTCTCATCCATGAAGGCAACACAGTGAGGTGAAAGGGTAACACTGTGTTACCCAAGTGTTGAAGACTTGGCAGGTGTGGGTGTTTGCCCAAAGCGGGTAGACCTTGAGGCCATTCCTGCCTCTAGAGGAGGAGAACCTAGAGAAAGAAGGAGAAGGTACATTTTGAATCAAGGGTTTTGAAATAAAGACACTCAGTGAAATGTAAGGAGGATGAAACACATGAGGAGAGACAATCTAGTTTTGATGTTTGTAATTTTAGTAGAAAACCTTTAGATTGCCTAGAGCTGTATACTAATAATAGGTTAAAGGTGACCCAGGGCTTCCAACAAGATCCCGACAGAACAGATCCCAGACTCAATTAGTGTCTCCCTTTCCTCTCTTGGTGCCCTGGTTTGGGTGTTGAAGTGGCGGCCATACTGGGGGGCGGTTGGTGAATTAGAAGATAAGACAATGTCGGGATCGTACAGTCTGGGGGTGGGAGGGGGGATGTCCCAATGGGCTCTGTTCACTCGAAAAGTCTCTTAGAGTCTCTTTGCATTTTGTTTTGATATTATATATAATTTACACATACACATAGGTGAAAGGGCCAAACCACTTTTATAAGGCTTATTTTGAAAATAGCAATACCTCATTCACCACTCCTTGCCATGGCTTCTGTGGCTACTTCTGCATTTAAAATGTTTTTATGCATCACTTATTGTCTCCCACCACGGAAGATGACACCTTCACTTTCTTCACCATCACCACCTCCCCCACTGCCACGTTCCACTCATGCACATGGGCATGTCCATGTTTCACTTTCCCTGTCCTTCCCGTACTGTTGTGTTTTAAGTTTGGTTATATCAATATTCAGTGGTGCTATTACCATGACTATGTACATATTATTCACGCATTAGCCATTTAATATACCCATGATTTCTCTCCTGTACAACTAACTCTTTGTTTTCTCTGAGCCTAATGGTTATCTTCTTTTCTTTTGGTTTTCTAGGCACTTATCATTAATTCAACCCAAACTCCCTACCAGCGCTCTGTATCTTGTTCTTAATACATTTGGTTATGTTGGGTGTCCTAATCAATCTCATCTTCTTAAAGAAATCTCTCTTGGAGTCTTCTCAGCTGCTCTAGCCCAGACTGGCTGCTCTCCAAACCTGCTGACGATGTCTTATTCTGCCCGTTCTCTTCAGCATCACTCTAGAGAGTCCTTTTCTTCTCTCCTACTTTGGATTACCTGCTCCTGGATCCTTTGTGTTTCTCTTTCTTGGTTTCTTCTTATTTTGGAGAGGCTCCTTCTCAATTAGTCTCATGAAAAAGAGTGTTCTTAAGATATTCTATGTCTTTCATTTTCCAAAATGTCATGATGATGTGCCTTGCTATGGATCTATTTTCATTTGGTATCAAGGCCATGGTGGACTCTTTCAATCTGGAAATACTGGTCCTTCCATTCCAAAAATTTTTTTTTATTATTTCCTCCCTTTTTTCCCCTCCCCCTCTCTCATCTCCAGAATTGATTTTCTATTTTTTTTTTAAAACAAAATCTTTCTCTTTTATTTCCCCTTTTTCTTTTGCTTGGTTTTCTAGGAAGTTTCCTCAATTTCATCTTATAAACCTTGTATTGAGTTTTAAAGCTCTGCCATCATACTTCAATTGGCAATAGTTCTTTTGGAATTTTCCTTTTTATTGCATATTGTCTTGTTCCATGGATGCAATATTTTCTTTTTTTCCTTTGAGATTATTAATGATAATTTGAGGGAATATTTTTCTTCTCACTACATAGTCTCTTGTCCTCCAAATTTTTTGTTCCTGTTTTTTTGTTTTAGCAAATCTGTTTCTGCAGATAACTGATGGTCCTTGGCTGTCTATTCATGTATTTAGTGAGGCACCAAAAGGTCAATCAGAGGCTCTGAGCATGTGATAGTGCACATTTGATGCAAGCAGATCTTTGTGTTCCTGACTGGACTGTTTCTTTGCATCATTCCCAGTACTATGTCATAAGTTTTTTCTGTAGGCTGTCAGAGTCTGCAAAGAGATTCACCTGGCTGCCAGCATTTTAGAAGCTGAAAAAAGAGAAGCGACTGAGAAGTGTAAGATTCAGTATATATTTTACTTAATCCCCACTTTTTTGTATAATACTATGTTGTTTTTGTCCCCTGCTTGGATCTGGGCTAGTAACTCTGCCCTTAGAAGAATTTGGTGTTCCCCAGTCAAGAGATCCTTGATTACAACCCTACCAATGAATAAGGAGGTTTGGAGGTTTCCAGTGTTTTGCGTGGAGTCAGGGGAGGAATCTCTTCCCAACAGAACAATTACCCTGTCCTTGGGCATACCTTCACACCATTCCCCGCCCCACCCCCACTTCCCAAGGGAGCAGGCACACCAAATCTTGAACCTTTTAGTGTAAATCATTTGCTTCTTGGGTTTCCCCACTGCCTGCTTAAACTTCAGCTTTGTAGGTTCTATTAAGACAGTTAATCCCTCATCCACCTGTTTTCCAGCTTCCCAAGTCTTACCATGGACCTTTTCCCTGTTAATTTTGATCTTCTCCAATTATGCCTTTAAAAAAAATCCCCTTACTATTGTTTTACTAGGGTTTGGAGAGGGAGCAATGGCATGTGTTCACAACTTCTTCCTTGTCTTAAAACTTTCGTGTAGTTTCTCAGAACCTGTCTATCTTCACACATATGTATTGAGTGCCTCATATATATTAGGTACGGTTGAAACACTTGGGAAACATCAATGAACGAAACAGAATATCCTTGCACTTGTGGAGTTTACATTCCACTGTGTGTGTGGAGGGAGAGATAATAAAAACTAAACCTAAGTATATACATTACATAACAGGTATTATATAGGTAAGGTAAAAAGTGGAGCAAGAAATGGAGAATTTAAAGTAATGGGCAGCGGGAAAGTTGCAGAATTTAGAGTGATCAAGGTAGGTGGCACTGAGAAAGTATAATTTGAGCAAAGACTTGAGGGAATTACATTCATAAATATGTATCTTCCTAATAGGATGTGTTTCTACATATTTTCCACAAGATTTATCCTCTCTTTATTCTTAGTCTGAAGATAGACCGATGTCTTCTTTTTATTGTGTACCCTCACTGCACCTGGCACATAATTTTACAAAGGACCTGACAATGCTGGCTGCCTAAGCGCCTGGAGAGATATTTGAACTTAGGGGCTGACCTGCCATATTCTTTTAGGTAAGACACCATCTGAATCTCAGCATCTTTATTTGTATGTGGAATAATCATAAGCCGCTGGACCTCATTCTCTTCCTGGAAGCTAGTATCCATGAGCTTCTAAGATTGGTAAAGGAAACATATAATGAAAATAGAGGTATTATAACGACATTTTAATGACAGATGATTGACACAGCCCACATTTTCCTGACAGGGAGAAAATATTCAGATTATCCTGGGCATTAGATTAGATTTATGTTGAGTAATAGTGAGGTAAGCTGGTCTGACTTTACTATTCCCATCCAACCACCCACAAGCCCCAACCCACATTCTTACGGGTTAGCTTCATGATCAGATGGCCAAGTAATGTTCTTCTGTTCAGGGTCACAATATAAGGAACTAACTTTAAGTAAGTTATTTACATGCCTGGCACTCTGCTGGTGCTGTTGACATTCATAATAGCCTGATGAGACATAAGTTACTAGCTCTATTGTCTTTCTTTTCTTCTTCTTTCTTTTTTTAAAATTTTTATTTGTTTATTTGACAGACAGAGGTCACAAGTAGTCAGAGAGGCAGGCAGAGAGAGAAGGAGGGGGGAAGCAGGCCCCCCACTGAGCAGAGAACCCGATGCAGGGCTCGATGCGGGGGCTCAATCCCAGGGCCCTGAGATCATGACCTGAACCGAAGGCAGAGGCTTTAACCCACCGAGCCACCCAGGCACCCCTTCTTCTTCTTTTTTTAAGTAGGCTCCATACCCAGCATGGAGCCCAGTGTGGGGCTTGAACTCTTCACCCTGAGATTAAGAGCTGAGCTGAGGTGAGATCATGAGTCAGACACTTAACCAACTGAGCCGCCTCTGTGCCCCAAGTCCTATTTTCAAATAAGGAACATGAACCTCAGGAGATTAAATAACTTGTCTAAAGTCAAACTGCTCATACGTGGTACAACCAGAATTCAACCCGTGTCAGTCCCCAAGCATAAGCCCTTTCTATACACCACACTGCCTCTTAGAACCGACTCCCAGAATTGCATTTCAGAACGTTTCATGATTAATCAAATGCTAAATTGAAGAGTTTTTAAAATGAGAGCAAACTAAGCTTATACAAATAAAATCCTATTTTATTTAGCAGGTATTTCAGTATGGGTTCTCCAGAGAAAGAATAAATGGAATATCCATCCTTAGCTTCTTTCTTTCTCTCTCTCCCTCTCTCTCTGTCAATATATAGATAGATTTACTAGAAGGAATTGGCTCACACGGTTATGGAGGCTGAATAGCCAAGATATACAAAAGTCAAGACCTGCAGTCAGGAAGCTAGAGACCTAGGAGAGCTGGTGGTAGAGTGCTAGTCTAAGTCAGAGTCTAGAGAAGGGAGAAGACCTATGCCCCGGCTTGAAAACTGTCAGGAAGAGAAAAACAATTCTTTTTTACTCACCGTTTTAGTCTCTTCAGGCTTTCTGCAGATTGGATGGAGGCCCATCCGCCCTGGAGAGAGCATTCTTTTTTAGTCTACTGAGTCAAATGTTAATCTCATTAAAAAAAAAAATCCTCACAGAGACATCCAGAATAATGTTGAACCATATATCTGGGTGCCCTGTGGCTCAACCAAGTTGATGCAAAATTAGCTATGATAAAAGGTAATAAATTTAGAAAATTCATCTCTCTAAGAGAAACTATGGGAAAAGAAATGTAAATGGTCTTTTAATACATGGTGTAAGTACTTTTTTGTTGCGATGTATTTGTTGAATATTGTGTTCTTGATACATGTTTTTAATGGTTTGGAAAAATTAACGGGCAAAAGCATAAATATCTACTAAGGGCACATGGGACCAGGTTAGTGGGGCTGAGAATAATCCTGATCTCTTCCTGACATTTTGTGTGTGTGTTGTTTTTTTTTTTTAAAGATTTTATTTATCTATTTGACAGACAAAGATCACAAGTAGGCAGAGAGCCAGGCAGTGAGAGAGAGAGAGGAGGAAGCAGGCTCCCCACTCAGCAGAGAGCCCACTGTGGGGCTCAATCCCAGGACCCCGAGATCATGACCTGAGCTGAAGGCAGAGGCTTTAACCCACTGAGCCACCCAGGCACCCCACTTCCTTTCATTTTGAAAAGACATTGGTTCCTGCTCTAAAGGACTTTATTGTTTCCTGGAGAGACAGACTTGTAAACAACAATTAGAATATAATTGTCACAATGAAAGTCGGTACAAATTACAGCATGCAGTCAGGCAGAAGGAGCACACAAATCTACCTTTGTTTGGGGTAGGGGTACAGAGGAGGTAATTTTTAACAAGGCCTACCTCTGCCTAGAAAGTCTCATCTTGTACATGGCCAGCTCAAAGGCCAGCTCTCTACCAAATGTCCCAAACATTACATTGTCTTGAGGTATAGATAATCGTACATGTATAGCTTATCTCCTCTGCTAAATGATAAATTCATTAGCAGAAGGTATGGACCCCTTAGGCATCTAGGTATCTCCCATACAGCCTAGAATATTGCTGGCACACATTCTGTGTTCAGTTAATGCCTGCTGAGCGAAGGACTGAAACAAAGGCGTAGAAGCTACATCATTTGGCTCCCATTCTCCCAGATACTTGACCCTTTAAACATTTGAAGTAATTGCTAAATCAGACCGCCTTTTGCTATTGTCGAAGTAACAGGAAGACTTCAAAACCACCAAACAAACAAACAAATTCTTTTTAAGGTCATCTGCCCTATTCCTTGGTGCAGAAAACATGTTATGTAACATTATAAAATCTGGCCAATGAAGAGGGCTTTCTCTAGTTTTCTGTTTCTTGCTTCCTTAATAAACTCTACATTCTGCTTTCAAAAGATCTTGCCAACACTAATTCATTACCACTGTACCCATCAGTAGAATGAAAAATATTTGCATATCTCTTTGGTATAGCAAGGGAAAAGAGGTCAGAAGCAATTCAGGACTTGGAAGCTGCTGGCTTTTCTATTCTCTGTATTATGAGGCGTCTTCTTTCTTTTCCAAACTGTTTTCCCACTCCATATTGAAATAGGGAATTTGATTGTGCTCCAGGATTTTGTGAGAAATATATAAGCTATAACCTAACAACCTGTATAAAATAGTTTTTTCCCCCACAGCTTTTTTTTTTTTTTTAAAATTTGACAGACGGAGATCACAAGCAGGCACAGAGGCAGGCAGAGAGAGAGGAGGAAGCAGGCTCCCTGCTGAGCAGAGAGCCCGATGAGATGCGGTGTGGGGCTTGATCCCAGGACCCTTGGGATCAAGACCTGAGCGGAAGGCAGAGGCTTTAATCCACTGAGCCACCCAGGTGCCCCTCCCCCACAGCTTTTTATACACGTCTACTTAATGATACTATTTATATAGATAAAACCAGAAAGCTATGAAAACAGATGAAAATATTTGTGGATAGGAGAAAAATTATACTGGCTTATAAATCCTCTTTGTTAAAAAGCAACCTGCAGAGTGATATACAGAATTGTTGAATCACTATATTGTACACCTGAAACTAATATAACACTGTATGTTAATTATACCATAATGAAAATTGAAAATAACAATAACAACAAAAACTAACCTCCAACTTTTGAGGATTTAGGTTGACAGACACCAAAGAGCAAACATCAAAGATGT
Organism: Mustela erminea; assembly: GCF_009829155.1. Lineage (NCBI taxonomy): Eukaryota > Metazoa > Chordata > Mammalia > Carnivora > Mustelidae > Mustela > Mustela erminea. Next base: position 64,250,335 of record NC_045627.1, read on the forward strand.
CCCTCAGATTCTCTTTGCCACCTGAGTTACGCTTGTCACTTGGACATATCTGTGGAAACCAGGCTTGGAATCAAAATCTCCTAACAGCTCTACCCTTACAAAGAATGGCAATGGGAGCTCTTTGGTTAAGGAAGATAAGAGGAAAATATTTGCATATCATAGTGAGAATCTTTAGATTTCCTTCATGAAGGAAATGCCTTTTGCATCTTTTTTTTTTTTTTAAGATTTTATTTATTTGACAGAGAGAAAGATCACAAGTAGGCAGAGAGGCAGGCAGAGAGAGAGAGAGAGGGAAGCAGGCTCCCTGCTGAGCAGAGAGCCCGATGCGGGGTTCGATCCCAGCACCCTGGGATCATGATCTCAGTTGAAGGCAGAGGCTTCAACCCACTGAGCCACCCAGGCGCCCCGTGCCTTTTGCATCTTGTCTTAAAACCAAGATAGGAGATCCTGGGGGTGGGGGGTGGGGGGGCGGATTTTTCAATAACAAGCACAACACTTTTTATTCTCGTAAAACATTTTACAGAAAAGGCTATTATTGAAAAGATGTAGTTACCACAGGATTTGGGAGGAAACACACGGGAACCCACTGGTTTCACTCTGGTGTTGGGGGTCCAGTATAAACCATCTCTGAATGTTTCCGAACTTCAAGATGATTATAATACTTCTATCAGTTACTAGACTTCTATGAAGAAAGTGAATCCCTTCATAACTGCTCAATAAGAGACCTTATAAATATAGATGTAGCGTGAGATAAAGAGGAGGGCGAGTCTCTCCAGCCAGGTATGGGCTTTAAGATTCAGTTGGGACAGAGTGGTGCTGGCCAAGGGTAGACGGATTGCTTAGGGAAGGAATGCATGCGAGCTGCCTCTGCTCCTTCTGTCAACACTTCTTCCTTTCCATTTTGTGAGCATACACTTTCCTGGCTGTGTTCAGGATATTCATCGCACTCTGCCCTCTGCCTGGAAGAAACAGACACCGGCCCCTCACAGCTCTGTTCTTAATATAACAGTGAAGGGTTTACTTTCAATTATCTCTGGCTTTAGAAATCAATACTTCTTTCTCCCCAAGCTGGTAATTAAATGAGTGATTCAATAAAAGGAAAAGGAATTGGTCAGGCTTTTTTGGATGCCAGGAAAATGTATACCTTCTTATCTTTTGTATTCACCCAGCAAAGCCAATAAATTTTTAAAAATCCTGTATTTGTAATCCTGTGAGGCTACAACTGATTTAAGCCCGATTAAGATAAAGTGTCAAATTCAACCTTGGACAGACCAAGCGATGCCAGAATTTTTGATACTAACATAGAAAAGTGGAATGCTTCTCTGTTTCAGCTAGGCATCCCTGCTCCCAAACTCTCAAGAAAATTAAAATTCTAGAATCTTAGTACTGGATGGGACCTTTGTCCTTGTGATTACCCCTCCGTCTTGGAACCCATGAGTCTTGCCTCCAAAAATGTCCCTTTATGTGAAGTAGGACTCTGGTGAACCAGAGTTTTTTGTCTGTTACCTCTTTGTAATCAGAGAAAACACAACTGGCTGAGATTGTTGTCAGTATGTGGGTGCGGCTGGAAAAAAATACCCACTGGGACCAAGAGTTCTTTCTTCACTGTATTCTGCTTTCATACTGTTGCTCATGAATAAAACATATTCACATGACATTTTGTACTTTTCTTCCCTTATTCAGTCAATGCAGATAGCCACTTCCTCCTGGGCAGTAGGAGAGAGGTATTGGCTCTGTGTTGCCGGAGATGAAGCAAAAGATGCATGAAAAACTATAGAATTTGCTTAAGAGCACATGATGGAGGGATCCACTTAGAAATGAGAAGAAATGTCAAAAGTCTTGGACTCTGGTTAAGTTGCTTTCTTCCCTACAAAAAAGCTTATCTAGTTTCCAGGACAGGAAAAAAGAAATCCCTTCCTCTTTCTTTTAAATCAAAAAATGTTATTCCTGGGCGCCTGGGTGGCTCAGTGGGTTAAACCGCTGCCTTCGGCTCAGGTCATGATCTCAGGGTCATGGGATCGAGTCCCGCATCGGGCTCTCTGCTCAGCGGGGAGCCTGCTTCCCGCTCACTCTGCCTGCCTGCCTCTCTGCCTACTTGTGATCTCTCTCTGTCAAATAAATAAATAAAATCTTTAAAAAAAATGTTATTCCTTACTGACGCTTGTTATAATGGCAGGCCCTGCATACCCCTCACGTACAGTACGGTTCCTGCTTTCGCAGAGCTTGTGGTCCAATGGGATGAACAGACAGGAAATGACTAACAATGTGAAATGTTATCATAGTGTTAGGAGAGGGAAAAAGAGCATCACGAGAGACAGTAGGAGAAGAAAAGACAGAAGGAAAGAAGGAAGGAAAGGGGAGAACCAGAGCAATTTCAGACATCAATTTTTTACAAAAATACAAACTTGGGCCAATTTGAAAATAGGAGCCTGCACTAAGGTAGACACAATAGCTTTGTTTTTGTCGAATAAGGTAAATCATTTGGAAGGTCACATATAGCAAGAGCAGCCAGGTTCAATGAGACAGAGACGTGCTCCTCCGAAAATGTCAGAGGGAGTTGTGGCTCGTCTAACCAGGTCGTGCCACCTCCAGTCACTGACCTCCCTGTTCTCTAGAGTGACTTCTTGGCATGCGCTGGCTTTTCCCATAGCTAAACGACTCCTCTGCCAACTTGGCTTATGAAATGTTTATAAGCAGTTTACAATATTGTGATGAAAGGCACAGACAGGTTCAGAGGGATTTTAAATCACACTTTCCTAATTTCTTTTCTTTCTTCTTCTCTCCTTCTACTTCTTCTTCATTTTTTAAATGATAGGTAGAAACAAAGGTTACCAGGAGGACTTTCAACAGATTTGCCTCTAACATTTGCAGAACTACCTGTGAGACAACAAGTGAGGGCCCACATACCATCCTTAAACAGCTAAAATGTATAAACCAAGCTAGCAAACTTCAGTAAAATTGGATAAAGGGATATTCTTTCCTTTTACCTTGACACACGCCTTCATGCCCTAGAAGACGAGGTTTGGGTTTATACTTCTCCAACTCTTTTTGAAGTTCCACATAAGGAAGTGATGGGATGGGAAGAGCCAGCCCCCAGCCGCTAGCACCCTTCTCTCCCCACCCCTCCCTATCCCTGTCCCCCACTGGGAGGGCCCTTACGCTCCTTCAGGTGAACCCTGTCACTCCCACGATCTAGTTCCAGGCACACAGCCTTCAGGCAGCCACCCGTGAGGTCTGGCAATGTATGCACAGGAGTGACAGTCCACCCTTAGAGGAAAGACACAGGCAAGGGGACAGGCTCTTCTAAAAGGGGGTTTGGTGTATTTGGGCAAGAAATGCTGGGGTTCTAGGTCATAGTGTGATATTCCTCTAAATGGAAAAACTGAGAAAGAGATAGATATCTCTAGGTCATATGGCAAATGATTTGCTAAGCTAGGATAAAAAATCTGTAGGGCCAAGTGTATCACCATCTCATCTGTATGATTTCACCTGGCTAGCTCCTGCCTTTTGTTTAGAAAGTCTAGGTAGAGTTAATGCCTATACGCCGTGTCTCAAGGACTACTGCGAGGTCCCAAATGGCCACTGGAAAAGAGTATTCCCCACTGATCTGTCATATCTCCATTCTCCTTTTCTATGTACTCTGAAATTCACACGTTTTGTCACACAGTTTGGGAGGTTAAAAAAAAAAAAAAAAAAAAAAAAGATTGGGATACAGCCTTCAGGAAGTCTTTATTTAAATGGACATTTTTTTCTGAAAGACAACAGGTTTTAAAGCAAGAGTCCTTTATACATCCTCTATGTGTGGTGTATGTCACAAGTGCAGCTCAACAAATACTACTGAAGCTACCTCTCGGGCCAGGGACTGATATGGATTTGGCAACAAAATGAGACAGACCCGGTCCATGTCCTCATGGAACATCACAGTGCAAATATGATGATTGTCACAAAAACAGAAGCCACAGGGAGCTTGGAGAGCCCCGGCATGAAGAGCTGACCTGGATAAACTTTCTGGCAACTTGAAGAAAATAGGAACTAGATAGATGAAATGTTAGTGGGAGAAGGGGCAGCGGAGTGCTCCATGTAGACAGAAAGAAACGTGTTAATGCTCAAAAAGTAGAGAAGAGAGCAAGGAGGAAGGGTGGCCAGAGATAAGGCAAATTTCTAAGCAGGGAGGAAGGACCAGGCACAGAGGGCCATGGTAAGATGTATTGACTTTAGCCCATTGAAGGTCTTTATGTTATTCTATGTTAATTTTTTTCTAAGATTTTATTTATTTATTTGAGAGAGAGAGAGAGGGAGAGAAGGAGCACAAGCAGGGGAAGGAGCAGAGGCAGAGGCGAGGGAGAAGCAGGCTCTCTGCTGAGCAGGGAGCCCAATGTGGGGCTCCATCCCAGTACCCCTGGATCATGACCTGAGCCAAAGGCAGACGCTTCACTGACTGAGCCGCCCAGGTGCTCCCCCAGTGAAAGTTTTTAAACAGGGAAATGACGTGCAGATTTGCACATCTGAAAGACACGATGGATATAGTGTAGTGAATGGACTTCAGGCGTAAGGATAAGACACAGGAAACCTGTTCAGAAGCGATTTCCATACTCCAAGATACAAGCGGTGGCGGCACGGAGAGAGGAGGACAAAACGAAGAAAAGTTTAGTCGTTAGAATTGGTAGGATAGACAGAACTGATGGAATTCACACAACGTGTGAAGGAGGAAGAGTCAAAGATGATTCTTTGTCTTTTCCATGGTAGTGTTTATAATGATTTAATTTATGACAAAGTCATTATTTGTGCAATTGTTTATTCAATCTCTGTCTTCCTCACTGGGTTATAAGCAACCCAAGGACAGGGACCAACCACACTGAACACCTTCTTCCCTTGTGTCCATGCCCTGCATGGTATGTGGCACGTAACTGTGTTTAAAAGCTATTTATTGGTTAAATTATACTTTTTTGATAAGCAGATGGGTTTCTGGTGGTATCAATTGCTGAGTCAGAGACATGGAGGAGGAAGAAGTTTAGAGAAATGAGTTTTGGCTCTGCAGAGTTTCAGCTACCTGGGAAACACCCACGCGGAAATGGCCTGTGAGCAGTTGGAAATAGGGAGTTTATAGGGAAAGCAGTTGAAGCCAGGGAGTATAGGAGATAGCCTAATTAGCAAGTTTGGAATAAGAAAAGAGACCAGAGGAGAGCCCTCTGAGGATTGAGTATATTAAGGACTGTGTTGAGGATGAGCCTACAAAGATGACTGAGGGGTGGTTGGAGGTAGGAGGAAACCCAGGAGAAAATGGAGTCTGAGGCTTAAGGGAAGAATATTTAGGAAAGAAGGAGTCAGGGTGTCTAATGTCTTTAAGAACTCAAACACTCGGTAACCGGATAACCCGCTTCTCTCTAGAGGTGGGCAAAAGCCAGAGTGATTTAAGGTGGGAAAGGGGAGGGGGAACAGATTTAGCCAATGCAACCAATCCTGTAATTCATTTATCAGGTTAGTTGTCATCTTTCAAAACCATTATACTCCCAAGAGAATGAAAAGAAGGACTTGAGTTTTTTTAAAAAGGCAGTGTGGAACCTGAGTCAACTCAAGTCCTTGATGAGGCAATTGCGGGAGGTTCAGGGGAACAAGAGGTCCGCAGGGTGAGTGCCTGTAAGAGGGACGAGAATAGGATAGATAAGAGATTATTTCATCATTTTGCCTTGGGTCAACCCTAATCCTCACCTTCAAAGAATGTCAAAGGATTTACTGTCAGGACTTAGTTAGCCAATGGAAGGCCACCTCTCACCGACAGATTTTGCTAAGACCCTCACCCAAATAGCTAGAAGATAAAGTTCTGTTGAGAAACTTTAGGACAAGTCTCCAAGCTTTTCACCATTTTCCCTGCAAAGAAGCTATCCAGTGGAGAGCAAAGAACATTTAAGAAACAGCAACAACAAAGCCTCTCTTAGCTGAGAACCTGGGGTTAATATTTAGTTAACTTATGGTTCAAGGATTTGATTTGTCGGGTATCATCATTCTTGCCCTTTATCTCATTATAGGGATGTTAACCGAACTCATAAAACCATTTGTGTGAGATGCTTAAACAAAGTCAGTGATAAAAATACAAGGTGATACTTCCTTTCCTAAGGGTTTATAAATTAAACATTAACCTCAAGTGCCATTTGTTACCGGAGGGTTACACATTCCATCCAATTGCTAACTAGAAAAATGGAAAGATAAACTACAGATTCTGTCTCTGATTTGGAAACTTCTAGGATTATAAGGCCAGGGAAAGTTGGCATGAAAAAATGCCTTTCCAATCCTTAAGTACAGAAAACAAGACCCTCACCATAGCCCTCACCTCGGTGGATCCCCCAGTGGCCTTGGATTCCTTGCAGCACCCCAGTTAGGAGGCTGTACATCCCACTTGCTTGGCCTGGCCAGCCAGGTCTCAGTTCTCTGCTTTGTAAAGGCCTTATCTTCCCAGCTTAAGGGGTTGGGAAGAGTCTCGTCTTTCCTGCCTTCTCTATGTCCAATCATTTTCACCACCTTGTAATCTCTCTTACCATAGAACTTCTTGTTCAGAAGAGGTTAAAGTTGATTTGAATAGAAGTTGAGTGAAGAGGGGCGCCTGGGTGGCTCAGTGGGTTAAGGATCCAACTCTTGATTTCAGCTCAGGTCATGATCTCAGGGTTGTGGGATCTGCCAGTGTTGGGCTCTGTACTCAGCATGGATTGTCTGGGATTGTCTCTCTCCCTCTCCCTCAGCATTCCCTACCCCCGCTCCCCCATCTCACACATGTACTCACACACACACACACACACACACACACACACTCTCTCTCTCTCTCTCTCTCAATTAAATAAGTAAATCTTAAAAAAAAAAAAAAAAGAAAGAAAGAAAAAGAAAAGAAATCTGAGGGCAGAAAGTTTAGGAAGTCGAATTTCTACAAAAGCAACATCTCCATGGAAGAGTCTTAGTAATAAAATTTCTAATTCAGAAATTAGGCAAAATTGGGAATAAAGAAGTTATAGGAAAGCTGTCCTCTCAATGTACTTTGGTAAAGGCAAATGTGTTTTTGTGTGTATTTCTCCCCAGGGGCTGCTAGTGACAATGAGGATTAAGGGGCTTAGAAGCAAACTCCAAAATACCCAAGATAGGAACTCCAAAAAGACAAGTCTTCATTTCCTGTCATCTTTACGCATCTCTTTTTCTCCAGTGAAGTGTACTCGGATACCATAAACTCCTTCCTAGTATTGTTTCCATCTCTCATGATAATTTAGAAAAGGGCCCTTAAGTCTGTCCTTAAAATTCATTCATTCAACAAAGACTTAAGTTTCTTTTGTTTTTCACCATTGTGCCAAAAGCTGCGGCTACAATTGTGAATTAGAATTGATCCTCAGCTTCAAGGAATTTATGGTTTAGTGGTGAACCAGGAAAAAAGAAATCAGAAGATTTCTGGCGACCTAAAGCAGATTCTGGCACTTAAAGGCAATAACACCTGATCTACTTTATAGCTAAGTACATTTTCTGATTTTGTATTACTGAAACCATGACTTCAAGTCTAAATACACCTGTGTATTCATATAACCTTACATGTTTACACTGTTAAATTTTAAACCGGTCCTTAAGCAGAGGGCTTTTGCAATTCATTCATTCTGGGGTTTGTTTCTGAGGTATTTCTTAATACTGACGCACTTATCAGAAGACTTAAGCATACCCACCAGTTTTGAGAGTCAAAGGGCATATGTGTTAATAAGCACAGGGTTTGTTCACGAATATTCTCTTTTCCTTAGTTTCTTTTAAAAAAATTTTTTTAGCAAAGTTTTATTGTTCGATATGTGCGGATGGTAAGGGATCTGTTCGTGCCTCTTCACCAGCAGCTAGGATAACTCCAGCCCGTGTCTCTGCCCTAAATGATTTGGCTCCGTGCTTTGAAACCCGTTGAATAAGTCCTTTATTGAAGAGCTTCTGAAGGGCAGCCCTGGCCAGGGCAGAGGGAGGGGTGCTTGCGTATCTCCAGGCTCTGAGACAACAGCCAGGGTTGTAACCTTGGAGTTGGTAACCTCCTTACAAAGTTTGTCCGTACGTTGCTTGATCAAACATTTGTTGAGCTCGTCTGGAACCTTGCCTTGGGACCACTTCTTCTTCGCCACTTTTGGACCACTTCTTAGTGACCACAATTCTGGACACTAGGACTTTGTCTGTCTTGGCTGACTTTCCGGCCTCTCTCTTCTTCTTGTCCTCAGGCCGCCTGGCGAAACTTGGGGAGCGGCTGCTACCCTCGCAGCATCGCTCAGATGCCTGAGGAAAAGGACTCTTCTCCCTAGTTTTGATGGCTTTGTTTGCCTTGAGAGACATGTTTAATTATTACATAGCACTCCTATTTGACAAACAGCTTTCCACAGCTAGGACGTCTTCTACTTTGTTAACTAATTTGATTTTTAACCTCTTTTTTTTTTTAACCACTTTTAACCTCAAAAGTGTTTTTACAATTTAACATCCGGCTCCTGACTTCAAACGCTTGGTGCGTGAAACTGAGATACGGTCAAAGTGAGACAGAAGTGTAGGATGTCATGCCACGACAATTTGACAATATTCATCCTTTTCCTTTCCTTTTCTCCTTACAAACTCGGTAATTAATCTGAAATCTTTCTACTGCCAGTCTTGGTGAATGCGGAGTCAATGACCACAGAACTCGCCATCAAGTTATCTTGCGTAGAATAAATTGCGGCAATTTCAGTTCATTCCTTCATTCAACGAACATTTACTGAAGGCCTTCTAAAGGGTGGGTTCTGTGGGAGGTGTGAGGATACATAAGTGAGGAAACAGAGAAAATTCCCTGCCCCTGAGGATGTTAGTGCAGTTTGCAATCATTGAACCAAAACTCCCAAATAATCAGTTTTGAGAATGGACTCTGCACTTCTAGGGGCGAGGAAGACAAATGACAGGAATCCCAGATCATGTGAAAGTTGCAGCATGTGGAGTCAAAGGGCCACTGGATTTGCAATCAGGAGACATGATTGTAGTCTAGCTGTACTAATCCTCTTCATTATTTTCTGGGTCTTAGCCTTCTCATTTCTTAAATAATGGCATCGAATTTCATAATCTCCAAAGTCTCTTCTGGGTTGAATAGTCTATTATTCCGTTACAGGTAACATGGATTTACTTACTTGCTTAAGGTAAATGATTTGCACAGATTGTAGAGATTTTTTTTTCTTTAAGTATAGCAATATCTAGGAGTCATCTTAAACTTTTATTCCTTCTGTAGCTACAGTATAGAATTATATATTATGTTCAGAGTAATGATCCCGGGGAATTGCAGGATGCTGACTCAGTAAGAGAAGATTTAATTATGTTCATTAGACTACTTATTAAAGCAAGAAAATACCCTAAGGCAATTTAAGGGTATTTCAAACAAAGTGTCTTCTCGTTAACCTATAGTTAATCAGAAACCCAATTAACCAGTATGCTCTATTCCAAGATTTTACTGTTTTTAGACTTATTTATTCTTCTTTACAACCAAGACCAAATCACTGATCCAGATCTCAGTTGCCCCACATTTATACCTCTAAAATCAATGGATTATTTCCCCCTCAAACAATACAAAAAGCTACCAGAATAATCACTTCAGAGACAGAAAAAGTAATTCTTTAAACAAGAAATAGATATGAGTGAAATGATAAAATTCTGAGTTTTGCTTTAGAACACTCCAGATGTGCTCTAAGTTATGTGCAATTAGAAAGCCGGGGGGGGGGGGGGGGAAGAAATAAAGCAACTATTTTCCAAGTATGCTTATATTTCAATAAATCTTAATCCTTTCTAAATTCCAAATACCTATAGGTTTTCAAACATGCTAAATAAGGTTCTCTGGACAATGTAACTCACTGATGAGAGTATAAGCAAGACTACTTGTCTTTTGAGCTTGTGTGTTTTTCTTTTCTTTTTTTAAAGAAGCTTTGTGACCCCAAGATCCAGAGTTGCTTGCTCTACTGACTGAGCCACCAGGTGCCCCAAGGTTATTTCTCTTTATTCACTATATTTAAGAAGCTAAAGCTAATGCAGAATTCTTTGAACTCTTAGTGGACACTAACCTGGCTCAAATTTTTTTTCTTTTTTCTTTTTTTTAAGATTGTATTTATTTATTTGAGAGAGGGAGAAAGAGAGCCCAAGCAGGGGGAGGGGCAGAGGGACAAGCAGATTCCCCACCGAGATCACGACCTGAGTGGAAATCAAGAGTCAGCCACTTTAACCAACTGAGCCACCCAGGTGCCCCTGTTTCCTTCTGGAAACACTACTTTCTCTTTCTGTCTCTCCTGGTTCTCCTTTACTTCTCACTCTGTCAGCATACCTTTCCTCATCATTCAACCTAAACATCTGAATTGAGCAAGTAGTGCACATCTAACAATGTGAGAAGCGAGAATTCGAGGGATGTCAGAGATCTGGGCTTGGAGCCTGCAGTCAAAGACTTACAGTCTAGGTGGGAGGACAGCAAACATGTCAGAGCAAACAAAACCATGAGGAAATCGTTACACTAAGCCCTGCCATCCTGGCTCACCGGTATAACTTTAGAAACTCTTGGTTGAGAAAACCAAGCAGTAGAAGACACAGACATAGAGAAACAAAGAAAAAAACATGCTGTCATCTGCCAGGAAATCTTACGCAAATCTGCAGAGGTGCGAAGCCTTCTCAGGCTACCTGAGCTTTGGAGCCTACATACGGCTATTAGAAAACACACAGAGAGTGCAACCAGCTAGACTGGCGGACTTCTATAAGCTTTCACACATCTCCTTTCTAATTGTAGTAATTCAGCTGGATGTCACCAAACATGATGAAGCCATGGAAAAACATGTCCAGGTATAAGTATCAGAAAAGTGTGAGTGTGTGTGTGTGTGAGAGAGACAGAGACAGAGACAGAAAGAGATTCAGAGAGATACAGAGAGAGATTTAGCCTGGTCAGCGTCAACTGAAAGATGAATGATCAGTGATCCAGCCTGTTCCACTGATATAAACCCGATGTCTTTGGGTGGAAATAGCACCAGACAAGAGGCTAGATCTATTACCTAATGCCTGACTTATGTGTACCAAATAAAAATATAACTAACAAGACATATCTTACAGCAGGTACTGGGCCACACAGATATGTTTTTATAAAGTCACACATTGACTTGGGGATTACCACAGTTTCACTCTAACCAAGACGGTCTCAGCAATTGACTTTTAACCTCAGCAGAAGGCCAGTGCATGCCTGGGCAGAGCCTCTTCCCAGTTCATTCCAGTTTCACAGCGTGGAGGTTTTGGATTTCTGATCTGGCAAGGATGTTCCACCCCATGACTTCTAGGGGATGTTTACGGAGATTAACCCATAGGTAAGGAAAAGAAACTGCCTCACCTAAAAACATAAGGACGTGGTGCACCCTGCTGGACAAAGTGGCAATTGCAGCCCTAGTGGGGTTGTTTTGGTTTGGTTTGGTTTGGTTTTTGGTTTTTGTTTTTAGGACAGCGACCTGCTCATTTTGTAGCACTAGATTTCTTCTCTCCACAATGTGGCACTGCTGTTCTCAAGGTCATTTTTCAGCCAGCTTAGGGTAGAAAGACTTGGGACAGAGATGGGGAAGCCCAGGGTGGGGGCACAAGGGCTTAGGAAGCCGGAGAGGTTAAGAAAGCAAGCCAGTTCTTTCTGCCAGATAGATTGTCCCTGGCTCCTCAAATCAGATCCACTGCAGTAAGTAAAGGCATTCCCTAATCCAAGTAATTCATTTTGGATCATTTAACCTAGTGGTTCTCAAACCTGGCTGCTCACCAGAATCACCAGGAGGACACTTCTAAAGATACCAATTCCCAGGTTCAAGTCCACCCCAAGAAACTCTGATTCATAAATTTGAGGAGGGGCCCAGTCATCTGTCTTTAGAGAGTGCTCCTGAAGATCACTGGAGGTTCGACTACACAAGATTTGGAAGGGAAACAATAATTTGAGAGGAAGCAGTCCTTGTAGGGCTCTGCAAACAGGGCTTCCATTTTTCAACTCAATGACAGCAAATGCAGTGAGAATCTATTCTGTGCTAGTGGGTCCTCTAAGAAATAAGAACACAATTTATTGAGTAAGTTTATTTATGAGTAAGTAAACTCATCTATATCTTTTAGGAGCTTACTAAGCAGACCTCTGTTTGGTGTTTTCTCTTGCCCGTTTCTGGCAAAAACTCTGTGACACAACAGATTTGTAATTCCCTAGTACCAGACATCCCTGTCTCCCTTTTATGTACCAATCATCCCAGTTAGGGAACAAGGGTGATCTGGCTATCGTTGGCATCATTCAGAACTGAATTTGAATCCTAATTTAACAAGTCAATCCACTACAAGACATTAAAAAAGTTACCTAGCCTTTCTGCCTTTATTTATAATAGGAATTAGTCATATCTGCCTCTGAAGTCTGTTATAAGATTCAAATGAGATCATTTAAAATCCTTAGCCATCTGCCTGGTACACGCTGCTTAATAAATGTCATTTATTCATAGTAGTAGTAGCCGGCTCCCTTGATCTCTAGAACTTATCTCAAGCACCTGTGTCATCTAATGACTCTCTGTGTTCACAGTTTTTCCATGTACCAATGGCCTGTTTTGAGAACAGCTGGCCTGCCCTCTCATCACTTGGGAAAAAAGTAAAGCAAGGAAAGCGTGCTTCCCTCCCCAGAGTTGGCATGGGTAGATACAATAAAGATACAATAACTATATTTATCCATCTTAATTCCCTTTCCCACACCCCCACCCCTGTAATGTTAGAATGATATAGTTGGAATTTACCTGAGCATGAGTTTTCAGACTCTGGTGAGCAATAGAATAATCAGGATCACATATAAAAAGTGTGGTTTCTGAGGCCGCTCAGCAGGATTCTGATTAAATGAACCTGGTGGGGGGCACAGGGTTCTCCACTTGAACCCCCAGCTCACACTTTGAGACCCAGGGCTTTTTAAGAACTATGTAGTCCCAGGTGATGGATATGAACAAAACTTAGCGTGGTGATCATTTCTATATATATATATATATATATGTATCAAATCAGCATGTGGTACATCTTATGCATATACAATGTTATATATCAAGTCTATTTCAGTAATAGACTGGGAGAGGGGAGGAGAAAGAATTGTGGAGTCCCGGGTAGCAAGCTGAAAAGTTCCCAGGGGTCAAGCAGATCATGCACATGGTTGAAGGGGCAGAATGTAAGGCAAAAAAGGTGTGATGCTTATCAAATAGAACTGGAAAGTATATGTCTTTCTTTCCTTTTAGAAATTAGGTGATAATGGACAAACTGAAATAATTTTCTAGACAAATAAAATTTGTCTTTCAGCCCAGAAAGGTAAAAGGACTTGCTCAATGCTACTTGAGTAGTGGTAGAGGTGGGCCCAGAGCCTCACCTTCTGAATACCCTGGTCACCAGGCCATATAATTGCACAAGGGGACTCAATAGTCTCCTTCTTTGGCCCACTAAATCTCATACCCCGTGGGAGAAAAGGAAAAATAGCATCAGGAAAGTCCACCTGGGAGGATTACTCCAGCCTGGAATATGCCACCAAACAGAATTTTCTTCGAGAAAAGCAGTGAGAGGTCATGGAGGCCTTGCGCCGCGGCCCCGAGTGCCAAAGCTTTCCCAGACTACAGACCAATACTACCAATTATTTTGTGATAGATCTTAACACTCTTTAAATGTTTATTTTCAAAGCAACCCAAAGCAGTTTGTATCCTTCTTGAGGGAACTATCCACCTGGTAATGGTGATCAATAGCAAAACTATCAGACTATATTAGTCCTTAAAGATATCCCCAACATATCATTAAGGGGAAATCCAAATTGCAATAAAAATGTAGACTGTGAGCAATAGGAAAAAACACATATATACATACGTGTGTGTGTGCGTGTGCATGTGTGTGTGTGTGTGTGTGTGGTGAAGGGACAGAAAAATGTTTAGAAGAATATCTTCCTCTTAACAGTAAATACCTCCAGAGAATGGGCCTGCAGAGAGGAGAGCATTCCCTTTTTATTTTGTGTATCTCTAAATTTTTTAAAAAACAATTAGAAAGTCTCAGTTTATATATCTCAAAAATCAAATACAGTCCCGCATCTGGCTCCTTGCTGAGCAGGAAACCCCGCTTCCCCCTCTGCCTGCTGCTTCCCCTGCTTGTGTTCACACTCTTGCTCTCTTTCTCTGACAAATAAATAAATAAAATCTTTTTTAAAAAATCAAATACAGGGGTGCCTGGGTGGCTCAGTGGGTTAAAGCCTCTGCCTTCGGCTCAGGTCATGATCTCAGGGTCCTGGGATCGAGTCCCGCATCGGGCTCTCTGCTCAGCAGGGAGGCTGCTTCCTCCTCTCTCTCTGCCTGCCTCTCTGCCTGCTTGTGATCTCTGTCTGTCAAATAAATAAATAAAATCTTTTTAAAAAAATCAAATACAGATAGTAGATAAATGGCAGTGATGACACCACAGTTTTTTAATCTCTCTAAATCCCCACATAGAAAGTGAGAGAGCAACAGAAAGCAAACCAAAAATCTGTGGACCACATTTTGCAAAGCTGGGTGACAGGGTATCTCCACGAATGTCAAGCAGGGGAGATCGAATCAGCAACAGCCACACGTTTGCATAATTTCAGCATCTGTGCCAGAAAGCAACAAGACCTCTGACAAGACCCCCCCAAACTGAAAAACCCAAAACAGTCAAGGAAAGGAAGGCGAGTCAACTTGAGAACATGAGATTAAACTGAGAGTTTGGCCTAATCCTATTAGTGGCTGAGGGCATGGGGCCCCTGGTTCAAATCTGCATCTTAGAGCAATCTAACCCCTTAGCAACTCTTGACACTGACCAGCCCAGGGCTCCATTCCGGGATATGGCCACACACTGAGAGAATCAAAATTCAGCAGAGCTGGGATAGCAGAGTCAAGGAAAGAGAAGATCCAGATCAAGTGGGGGAGGGAACAATGTCGGGAAGCTTCAGTCAGCAAGCTACCATCCTTCAAAACTATACTTGTATCTCCTAAAATTTTAGGAAAACCAATAGCACATAAAAATAAACAACAGAGGAGCACCTGGGTCGCTCAGTTCATTAAATCGCTGATCTTGATTTCAGCTCATGTCCCGGTCTCAGGTCCCAGGTTTGTGAGATCGAGACCCCATCAGGCTCCACGCAAAGTGGGGGGTGTGCTCAAGATTCTCTCTTCCTCTGTCCCTGCCCTTCCCCAGCTCACATGCCCGCATGCATATACTCTATTTGAAAATAAACAAATCAACCTTTAAAAAAATAAACAACAGAGGGGCACGTGGGTGGCTTAGTGGGTTAAAGCCTCTGCCTTCGGCTCAGGTCATGATCCCAGGGTCCTGGGATCGAGCCCCGCATTGGGCTCTCTGCTCAGCGGGGAGCCTGCTTCCTCCTCTCTCTCTCTGCCTGCCTATCTGCCTACTTGTGATCTTTGTCCATCAAATAAATAAATAAAATCTTTAAAAAAAAACAAACAGAAAAGTATCAAGGTTAAATCGATAAAATAAGTCATTATCCTGAAAAGGAAAATAAGAAGCAGAATAACATTTCTACAGATAATCTAAGCACACCAGAAAGACTACCACTACTTTACTCTGCTTCAAAACAAACAGAAAGCCATTTACAAATAATACAAGACATAAAAGAATAGTAGAAACTGAAATAGAAAAATTCAGAAATAAAGTTAAAAAACTCACGGAAGAATTAGAAAAAAAAGAGAAAATTCAGAAATAAAGATTAAATGATGAGGAACATCACAGCAAAAAGATACCAAAGATGGTGCCTTAAGATAAATAAAAGGTGAAAAGGAGGGAAATTTAAAAACCAAAAAGAAATTGGGGCACTTGGGTGGCTCAGTCAGTTAAGTGTCTGACTCTTGATCTCAGCTCAGGTTTTGATCTCAGGCTCATGAGTTCATTAAAAAAAAAAATACAAGAGAAAGTGACAAATACCAAATATAAAATAAGAACATCCAGTGTATGGATAATGGGATATTGATACTCTTACCATTGGGAGAGATTCCAGCTATATTGGGAACATAAATGTTTAGAAATGTTTAACTTTTTAATTTAGCTTAAACTAAAATAGATTAAAAGTTCGTTCAGTGCTATTGAAGTTGTTTTGCTAATTAGAATTCAAACCCCCTTTTCTAGGAAAGTATCCTCTAGCTAGTTACAAAAATGAACATTCAGGTGAAGAGAGTGAAATGGGTCAGGATCCCTTACATCTTGGACTGATCCAGATTTTATGGGTCCTTATGCAACATGGCTCAGGTCATGATCCCATGCAATATGGGGAGCCCTCTTTAAGAAAAAGAATACCAAAAAATGCCTTATTTTTGTAGATTTTACAACAACATGGCAGTTCAAGGGGCCCTAATAAAGTGTGGGAAGTCTACCTCTGGCCATGCCTACTTCTAATACCAGAATAGGCTGTCCTCTAGCTTTTTTACTTTTTTTTTTTTTTAAATACTTCATTTTTCCAGGGCCATTTTAGGTTCACAGAAAATTACCAGCAAAGTACAGAGATTTTCCATCAACTTCTGTCCCCACACATCTATAGCCCCTCCCACTATCAACGTCTCTGGCCAGAGATTGTTATAATCAAGAACCTACACTGACACATTCAGATTTACTCTGGGGGTGGAACATTCTATAGATTTGCACAAATGTATAATGACACATATCTATTACCACAGTATCATGCAGAATAATTTCACCGTCCCCCAGATCCTCTGTGCTCCACCTGTTCATCCCTCCCCACCATTCCCTGGCAATCGTTGATATTAGTCTCCGTAGTTTTGCCTTTTACAGAATGTCTTTTAGAGCAGGTTGCTGTTGTCGACACAACATAGTTTGCCTTAATTTTTAACTATATCCTTTTTTTTTTTTTTTGGTGCGGGGAAAAAACACCTAATACAGTATTTACCATCTTAACTTTTTAAAAAATATTTTATTTAGTTATTTGAGATAGAGAGAGTGAGTATGCATGGGGGGCAAAGGGAGCAGAAAGCCCAGCGTGGGGCTGGTCTCTCCAGGACTACCCGGGATCATGACCTGAGCCAAAGGCAGATGCTCAACCAACTGAACCACCCAGGAGCCCTCATCTTAACTATTTTTGAG
This sequence comes from Mustela erminea, assembly GCF_009829155.1. Classification (NCBI taxonomy): domain Eukaryota; kingdom Metazoa; phylum Chordata; class Mammalia; order Carnivora; family Mustelidae; genus Mustela; species Mustela erminea. The sequence goes on from NC_045627.1 coordinate 64,267,447, forward strand.
GATCCAGTTCAGATTCAGTGTTAAGTATATTCACATTGTTGTGAAATAGATCTATTCTCTTTCCTCTTGCCCCAGACTACCTCCTTTTTTGTACTCTTTCTCTTAACAGCATCCTTACCATTCAGATTCAAAATCTCAGCAATAACCAATAACCTCTGACAACTTCTATTTTACTTACTGACTCCAATCAGTTCCATATGTAAGTTCTGTTGATTGAGCCGGCCTCCAAGATGTTTCTCATCTCATCAGTCCCTTCCTTTCCAAGGTAATAATGGCAAGAGTTTTATAAGTGATTCTCTTATTTCTAGGATCTCTCACCAGAGACATTTTTAAAAGCAAATTAACATTTTAAAAAAGTTTTTAATCATGTTACTCCTTTGTTCAGAAAAAACTTCAGTGACTCCCCCTACAAAATAAAAGATGGTGTCCTTTGCTTATCAAACCAGGTTATGCTTAAGATTCTATACCTTATCTTTTTAGCCTCATCTCTAATAAGCATGGCATGATTTCAGGAGATGAGCAAGAAGAGCCATTTTCGATATCCAAAGGAAAGAATGCCTCTCCAAAAAGACCATGCCGTAACACTACTGTGACACTGATTTCATTAGTACTCTCACTTCAAGAATGCCTTTCCTATCCCCGAACGATGTGAGAGTACACACCTTTGTGAAATCTCAGGCAATAAAAGTAAATTGTTCATGCTCCTTGAATGTTCATGTTCCTTGTATTATTTTTCTGTTGGAAATAATAGAAATATAACTCCTCTGGACAATCATGGAACCAAAGTCCTGAGAAAAACTCTGCAGGTGTGTCCACTGCTATCACCCCTGGCCAAGCCCCACCATCTCTCATCCGGACTACCACAGGAGCCTCCTAAATTGTTCTCCCTGCTTCTATTCTACACCCTTCTAATCCATCCTTCATACAAGGGCCAGAATACATTTTCCCATAGTATAAGCCATACATGATACTCCCCTAGCTTCCGGTTGTCCTTTCAATGAAATCCAAACACTCAGAAAGCTCTTTCTGATCTAGTTTGTGCTACCTCTTTGAACTTACCTTACACCAATCTCCCCCCTTCGCTTGCTATACACCAACCATGCAGGTATTCCTTGTGCTCTGCACACCTGCCCAGCTTGTTCCTGCTTTTGGCCCTTTATATTTACTCCTTCATTGGAATGCTCTTCCCTGAATGTATGCCGGGTGGCTCCTTCTTATCTTTCAGGTTTCACCTCAAAAATTGCCTCTTCTGAAATGTCTTCTATGATCACACAACCTAAAAAGAAGTTTGGGGTGCCGGGTGGCTCTGTTGGTTAAGCATCCAACTCTTGGTTTTGGCTCAGGTCATGATCTCAGGGTCCTGGAACCAAGTCCCAAGTAGGGCTCTGTGCTCAGTAGGGAGACTCCTTGAGATTCTCTCTCTCCCTCTGCCCTTCCCCCATCTATCATGTGCATATACACACATGTGCGTTCTCTCTCTCTCTCACTCTCAAATAAATAAATAAATAAATAAATAAATAAATAAATAAATCTTAATAAATAAATAAATAAATCTCAATAAATAAAAGACCTGTGGTCATTTCCTATTAATTACCTTGTTTCATAGCACCTATCATCTGGAATTATTTTGTCATTTGTTCAGTATCTATCTCCTCTCCCACTTCTGTAAGTTCCATGACATGAGTTGGTCTTTGTTTTCTTCACAGCTGCATTCCGGTCCCTAGGCAATTTCTAGCACAACACAGGTGCTCAGTAAATACGTATTGAATGAATGAATGAACTACCTTCAAGCAATCTGAAAGTGGTGTAGCCTGTTCTCTTCTTAAATACCTCCAGAGAAGATTCCACCATTTTCTGAAAAATGAATTCCAGCATCCAATAACTTTTCATTGTCAGAAAGGTCCTCTTAATATCCAACCTAAATCCTTCCTAAGGCAATTGCTGTCTCTTCTCATTTGGTCCTCAACAGAATCATTAAATTGCCTTTTTATAGTCAGTAATAAATTTGTTATTGGCCCTCTTAACACTAGTGCTACTTCTCACACCTTCTAACACTGTTCTTTTCTGTCCTTGTCAGAGTTCTCTGTTTCAAGCTTCATTTGTGAGTCCAGCATCGAATATAACTACTGCTGCTCAAACGTGCTAGGTACAGAAACCTCAACTTAAAAAGAGCAGTCTGTACATCATCTCACTTCTTTCCTGATCTCTTTTTCTACAGGTTTTGCATGTGAATTCATAAGGACGCTTGGATGCTTGGACCTTCTCAAGAATCTGCAGGTACAAATGAGAAGTTGCAAAATAGCTAGAGTGTACAGATCCTAGGAAAGCTTCCTCAACATGGCTGGCCCACCTGTGCTTCAGCCACCCACACAAGGTGCAAGTCTGAAATTTTTAAAAGGGGTGGCATTGGGCTTTCTGCTCAGCAGGGAGCCTGCTTCCCCCTGCCTCTCTGCCTACTTGTGATCTCTCTCTCTCGGTCAAATAAATTTAAAAAATCTTTAAAAACAAAACAATATATATATATATTTATTTATTTTAAAAATCTCTTTAATAAACGACTACTTATTAAACAAGATAATAAGGGCCTCTCCCCCACAGAACAAGTTTCGGATATCTTTCCAAATGCATACCCCAAGAAGACTTCATCAAATTAATGAAAGAAAGAAAGACAGAAAGATAACAAGGAAGAAAGGAAGGAAGGAAGGAAGGAGAGAAGGACAGGACTGATGTCAAAGAAGTTATTGCCTGTGTTCTCTTCTAGGCTTTTTATGCTTTCGACCTTATAGTTAGGTCTTTCATCCATTTTAAATTGATTTTTGGGTATGGTGTAAGAAAGTGCTCCAGTTTCATTCTTCTGCCTGTTGCTATCCAGTTCTCCCAACACCATTTGTTTTTCCCATTGGACATTCTTTTTCCCATTGGATATTCTTTCCTGCTTTGTCAAAGATTAATTGACCATATAATTGTGGGTTCATTTCTAGGTTTTCAGTTCTTTTTTTTTTATGATTTTATTTATTTATTTGACAGAGAGAGTGAGAGAGCACAAGCAGGGAGAGGAGCAGAGGAAGAGGGAGAAACAGCCCCCCCCCGCCCCTCTGCTGAGCAGGGAACCCAATGTGGGACTTGATCCAAGGACCCTGGGATCATGACCTGAGCTTAGCCATCTGAGCCACCCAGGCGCCCTGGGTTTTCAGTTCTGTTCCATTGATCTCTGTGTCTATTTTTGTGCCGGTATCATACTGTTTTGATGACTACAGCTTTGTAATAGGCTTGAAGTCGGGAATTGTGGTGCCCCCAGCTTTGTTCTTTTTCAAGGTTGCTTTGGCTATTTGGTTTTTTTTGTTGTTCCATATAAATTTTAGGATTGTTTGTTCTAGCTCTGTGAAAAATTTTGGTGGTGTTTTAATAGGTGCATTAAATGTGTAGATTGCTTTGGGTAGTATACAACTTCTTTCTAGGTATGTCTCCTGAGGCAAGGGAAACAAAATAAAAAAATAAACTACTGGGACCACATCAAAATGAAAAGCTTTGGTACGCGAAGGAAACAATCCGCAAACCTATGGAATGGGAGATGATATCTGCCAAAGACATATCTGATAAAGGATCAGTATCCAAAATATATAAAGAACTTACAAAACTCAACACCCAAAAAAGCCAAATAATTCATTTAAAAATGGGCAGAAGATATGAATAGACATTTTTCCAACAGACACATGAAAAGATGCTCAACATCATTTATCATCAGGGGAATGCAAATCAAAACTACAATGAAAATCACTTCTTGGCCTTTTGGCTAAGATCAAGTGTAAAACTACAATGAGATACCACCTCACAGTTGTCAGAATGGTTAAAAGCAAAAACACAAGAAATAACAGGTATTGGTGAGGATGTGGAGAAAGGGGAACCATCTTGCACTGCTGATAAGAGTGCAAACTTGGGCAGTCACTCCGGAAAACAGTATGGAAATTCCTCGAAAAGTTAAAAATAAAACTACCCTGAGACTCAGCAATTACACTAGTAGGTATTTACCTGAAAGGACACAAAAATCCTAATTCAAAGGGGCACATGTTTAGAGCAGCATTATTTACAATAGTCAAATTATGGAAGCAGCCCAAGTGTCCATCGACTAATGAATGAATGGATAAAGAAGAGATGGTACATAAATATAATGGAATATTACTCAGCCATCAAAAAGAAGGAAATCTTGCCATTTGCAATGTGGCTGGAGCTAGAGAGTGTTATGCTAAGTGATATAAGTCAGTCAGAGAAATACAAATACTACGTATTTTCACTCATGTGGCATTTAAGAAAAAAGAAGAGGAATACAGGAGGCAAAAAAGACAGAGGCAACCAAGAAACAGACTCTCCACTACAAAAAACAAACTGGTGGTGATCAGAGGTGGTGAAAAAAGGGGTGGGTGGTGGGGGAGATGGGCAAAACAGGTGATAGAATTAAGGAGCACACTTGTTGTGATGAGCTCTAGGTGTTGTATGCAAGTGTTGAATCACTATATCATACCCCTGACATTAATCCTACAAGTGTTAACTGGAATTTAAATGAAAACTTAACAAAACAGGAAAGAAAAAGGAAATCAACCAATATAATTCATGTATTTTTTTTTATGATAAAGAAAGAGAACATGTTTATTCACTAGATGGAGAGAATGTATAGGATAAAATTCAACATCCTTCATAACTCTTAAAAATCTCTTATAAAACTAGGAATAAGTGGGAACCTTCTCTGATAAAGCCTCTAAAAAAATTCCCCATATCGGGGATCCATCACTGAGTGACAGATTACCCCAAACCTTAATGGCTTCACACAGTAACAAACATTTGTGTTCTCACACACTTTCTGTGGGTCAGAAATTAGGAGAGGTTTGGCTCTAGCTCAGAGTTTCTGAGGAAACCCCAAGAATACTGGTTAGTATGCAGGTGTCTGAAGGCAGGACAGGGGTTGGAGGAACCACTTCCGGGGTGGCTTACTCACAGAGCTGGAGAATTGATGGTGGTTGCTGGTTGAAGGCTTCTCTGCTACATTGACCCCACGGAAGGCTGCATCAGGATGCTTCCAACACAGCTTCTGGCTTCCAGAAAAAGAGCAAAGGGAAAACGCAGCATCTATTATCACCTAGTCTCAGAGGTCAAACCGCCATTTCCTCTGGATCCTATGACACAGGTCAGCCCTGTTCAGGGTTAGACAAAGATTGTTTGGGGGCAATCTTGGGGACGGGTTATCACAACGCCAAGCTGAGTATCTTAGTTTATGGTGAAACATTCAAATTATCCCCTTCAGTTTCATGAAGAATACAAAGGTTGCCACTACCACACTTCTATTCAGCATTGGACTAGAGGACTTAGCTGACACAGAAAAAGAAGAAAAAGAAACAAAAGTTAAAAAGAGTCACTATTTTCAGATCCTATAGATGTGTCGACATAGAAAAAGGCAAAAAATTATTTATATATATATATATATATATATATATATATATATATCCATCAAAACACGGGAATTAAGGTGAATAATGGTTCGGGATACAAAGCCAATGCATAAAAATCAGCTGAATTTTTATGTATCAGCAACAATCAGTTAGAAAATGAAACTTTAAAAAATGATTTCAGTTACAGTGGCATAAAAAATATGAAGTACTTAGGGGTAAACCTAACAAAATACTTCTATGACCTTGATGGAAAATATTACGGAACTTCACTGAAAAACATTATAGAAGACCTAACTAAATGGAGGGCTTTATCATAGTTGTGGACTGGAAGACTCAGTGTTGAGAAAATGTCAGTTCTCCCCAAATTGATGTGCAGATCTGACAAATTCCAATCAAAATCCTGAAAGTGTTTTGGGAGGAGGGAAGAACTGACAAGGCGATTCTAAAGAACTAGATGGAGGGACTTGCTATACAAAATATAAGGAATTATTATAAATTCCTAGTAATTAAAAAGGATCTTACTGATTTAGAGACAATGTAACTAATGAAATAAAATGGCCCGTGCATAAATGGAACCTTGGCTTATGATAGAGCTGATAGTAAAGAACCATGAAAAAGATGATAGCTTTTTTGATAAATGGTACTTGGTTACAGATGAAAAATAACTAAATAACTACCTTACCCCATACACAAAAATCCATCCTAAGCGATCCTGGAAGCTAATGTGAAGAGTAAACTATAACATTTTTAGAACACAACATCAAAGACTGTCTGTACAACTGATGGGTAGGAAAGGATTTCTTAAACAAGACACAAAGGCATACGTTAATAATAATAATAAATGTGTTCGAATCTCAGATGCCAACAATTCTACAATGCACCCTTATATTAAGAAAGGAAAAACATTGCTATTAAAATTGTAGGACAATGTTTTCTCACTACTTAGAATTCTTTAAGTTACACGATTATGAACTTATTTTTTAATTTTTTAAGATTTTAAATGCATGCATAAGAAAGAAAATTTGAGGGAAATAAACTAGTCAAAATGTTCCTAAAATGTTTTCATATTCAGAGCCTGAGTTTTAAAAATAGTTTTTGATTCCGTTCTTGACAGCTGTGTTTTCCACACAGCAGCACCCTCTACCATCAGGAACCCTGGTGATGACTGCTGCTGCTGCTTCTGCTTCTGCTTCTTTTTTTTTCAATTGAGTATTTTGCTATGAGATTGGATATTTATTTAATAAGGTCTGTTTTCAATGTGGACTTGTCTCTGTGATTAGCTGTGGAGAGTTCGTCATGTGTTGGGCAGCCCTCTGGGCATGGAGCCTGCTGAAAATTTTCTCTCCCTTTCCCTCTGCGACTCCCCCCTCTCCCTCTTTCTCTCCCTCTCTAAAAAAAAAATGTCTCGGCACCTGGGTGGCTCAGCGGGTTAAAGCTTAAAGCCTCTGCTTTCAGCTCAGGTCATGATCCCAGGATCCTGGGATGGAGCCCCGCATCGGGCTCTCTGCTCAGCAGGGAGCCTGCTTCCTCCTCTCTCTCTCTCTTCCTGCCTCTCCGCCTACTTGTGATCTCTGTCTGTCAAATACATAAATAAAATCTTTTAAAAAAATTAAAATTAAATAAAAAAAATTTTTTTAAAAGTCTGTTCTTTGAGAGCTCAATGAATTGCTGTTGTCCAGTATGAGATCAGGAGTCACAACCAGGTCTCTGGAAGGGCAGGTAAGAACAATTAAATTGTGACTTGTTGCCTGGCTGGTGAGCATGGAAGACCCATCAATTTTAAGAGCTGCTGTGTTAGTTCCCTGTGGCTCCCATCACAAACGACCACAGCCGTGGGACTTCAAACACAGCTGGAAGCTAAAAGTCTGCAATCAGTTTCAGCAGGCCAAAAGCAAGTGTGGGCCAGGCCATATTCCCTCCAGAGGCTCTAGGTGAGAGCCTATTTCCTTGCCTCTTCCATTTTCTACAGCTGCATTCCTTAGCTCATAGCCTCTTTCTCCCTCTCTAAAAGCCCACCTGCGAAACACCTTCAAATCTCTCTGTACTGCCACGTCCTATCACACCGTCTCCCTTCTGTCACTGCAATCAAACTTCCCTCTGCCTCTTCCTTATAAGGACACTGGCAATTACATTTGAGGGCCCTCCCACATAATCCAGGATAATCTCTCCATCTCAGAATCCTTCATTCAATCACGCTGGCAAAGTAATGTTAGTAATGTTAAGGGAAATGTCTCAGATTCAGGGTTTCGGATGTGAATGTCTTTGGAGGACACTGTTCAACCTACCACAGATGGTAAATGTGAAAAAATATGCATCTGTGAATTGATGAGACATGATAATATCAATAATGGCTACTTTCCTTTTAGGGTGCTTGGCTGGTGCAGTTGTTTGAGCGTCAGACTCTCGGTTTCAGCTTAGGTCATAACCTCACGGTCGTGTGATCAAGCCCCACATCAGGCTATGTGCTTGGTGCGCAGAGTCGGCGTGAGATTCTCTCTCTCACTCTCCCTCTGCACCTCCCACTTGTCCTCTCTCTCTTTAAATAAGTAAGTAAATAAATAAATAAATCTTTTTAAAAATAGCTAATCTGCTTTCATGTGCCAAGTACTGTTCTATGAACTTCACGTATAATTACTTATTTGTTAAGTTCGACACAAGAGACTACCTTTACAACACAGGAGTAAGGATGGATTTCTTAAAGATACAGAGGGATGAACAATACGTGAAATGATAATAGTAATATGAATAAATTACTACCAGTAATAATACTAAATTATTACATGTTGTTAATCATAACATTAAAATTAAGTTTTAGGGGCGCCTGTGTGGTTCAGTCAGTGAAGCGGCTGCCCTCTGCCTTCGGCTCAGGTAATGATCCCAGAGTCCTGGGTTCGAGCCCCGCATCGGGCTCCCTGCTCAGCGGAGAGCCTGCTTCTCCTTCTCCCTCTGCCTGCCGTTCTGCCTACTTGTGCTCACTGTCTACCTCTCTGTCAAATAAATAAATAAAATCTTTTTTAAAAATTGTAAAAAAAAATAAAATTAAGTTCTATTAATCAAAAGACACTATCAAGAAAGTGAGAAAACATACCACAAATGTGGAGCAGACATTTGCTATGCATACAGTTGACAAAAGCTGAATGTCCAGGGTATATAAAGAATTTATATACATCATTAATATAGGAAAGACAAATAATCTAATAGAAAAAGTAGGTGAAAGACTTAAATGTACCCAACATAAAGTGCCTGAAGGGGTGCGAAATGCTGGTTGCAGTGTAAATTGTAGCAACTGCTTTGGAACACAATTTAACATTATCTTGTAAAACAGATGTGCTAACCCTATGATCACAAATTCCACTTAAGGAATATACACTAAAGAAACTGTTGGGATACGTTACACTAAAGAAACTGTTGGGATACTTATGCTAAAGAAACTGTTGGGATACGTTACACTAAAGAAACTGTTGGGATACGTGTTCTCAAAAACATGTATAAGAATATTCACAGCACCACTGTTAAATACTCGCAAAAGGTCTGACACAACCCTAATACTACCAACAATAAAATGGATAAATCCATACAATTGAATACTCCATATGCCACTGAAAATAAATTCATTACAGCTACACATAACAGCAAGGATAATCTCAGGAATGTAATGTTAAATGAAAAAAAGCAAACTGCAGAAGCATACGTATGGTACAATTTCACTAATATCGTTCAAAAAACCAAGCCAAACAGTATTGTTTAGGAATAAAATATGTGAACAGCAAAGGGATACTTAAAAAAAAGAAATTAGTTTTCCCTATCAATTTTTCTTTCTCAGTCTTGGCATATGTCTTCCAATCTTGGCATTGAGTGGAAATGGCACAGTAAAGTAAAAAGGAGTGGATTAACCAGGATCCCTGGGTTACTGATTGCTTTCTGCCTATTTCTATATAAAGACTAGGAATTCTAAGTAGAGGTCATTTACTGTGAAAGAGGATCACTGCCACAAGTCACATTATTCAGCATTAAACTGTCTCAGGCAGGTATCAACTTAAACCGGTTGCTGCTATACTTTTTGGTTGTACAAAAGCTTACGCTCAGCCTTGGCTCTTTCCACTCACTCGTACAGGTCTTCTGGACTCACTCAGTCATCTGTTTCAGGATGCATTTTGCTATTTTATACTTCTATCTCTACCATCAGCATTCTTCTTCTTTTGAAAAAAAAAATGCATTGAATGAATATATCTCAAAGACCCTGAGAAGCTCAGCTTGGCAGAGACACCATTTCTCCTCCGTCATTTCCCCTGTCATCCAAATTCTCAGGGAAGGAAACTTGACCGGCTTAGCTGGGTGATACCAGCTTATAACCATTTGTGTTGCGGATGGTAGAGGCGGCTCTGTGGCACAAAGTCGCTCCTGAAGGTCCCCAACTGGAGGTAGAGTAGCCCATAAAAGCAGTCATTATGAGCTGGGTGGACGCTCAAAAAATGTTCTACGGAAGATGTTATTTATACTAATTCAATGAATACTCTTACATACATGTCCCGAAAAACATCGTCTGATGGCTTTCGTAGGACAAAAGTTGTAAAGGTGGAATTATTGGATCAAATGTATTAATGTAATTGAAATTTTATTTATTTATTGTTAATTATTTTGATTGAAATTTTAAATTCAGGGGCGCCTGGGTGGCTCAGTGGGTTAAAGCCTCTGCCTTCGGCTCAGGTCATGATCTCAGGGTCCTGGGATCGAGCCCCACATCGGGCTCTCTGCTCCTCGGAGAGCCTGCTTCTTCCTCTCTCTCTGCTTGCCTCTCTGCCTACTTGTAGTCTCTGTCTGTCAAATAAATAAATAAAATCTTTAAAAAAAAAAAGAAATTTTAAATTCATATTATCAAATTGCACTGCAAAGCATTGGATTAATTCACACTCCTCAGTGTGTAAAGCAACCATTTGACAAAACACAATACTCTTGTCAATATTGGGTCTTTTTTTTTTTTAGAGATTTTATTTATTATATTTATTTGAGAGAGAGAGTGAGTGGGAAGGAGAGGGAGAGAAAATCTGAAGTAGACTCCATGCTGAGCACAGAGCCCACCGTGGGGCTCGACCCCACAACTGTGAGATCATGACCTGAGCCGAAACCAAGAGCAGACACTCAACTGACTAAACCACCCAGGTGCCCCAGGTCCCATTAAAAAAAAAAAAAAAACCTTTGCCAGTTTCATAAATGAAGGTGGTATCTCATTGTTTTAATCTGTCTTTTCTCAAAACCAACAAAGCTAAATTTTTTCATCTGCATTTTAGATTTTTTATTTCTTAATTTTTGAAGAGCTTACCCATATAAATAGGGCTGTTTTTTTTTCAATCCTAATAGTTTGTATAAGAGCAACATAGAAGTTGAAAATATTTCTATTTCTATTAGTCTTTTTATTTTGTTTATAAAGAGGTGTTTGTTTGCTTGTTTTTTGGATGTCTGGTTCAATCTAAAAAGGATACTGTTGCCTAAACATTGCCCTCAGATCAGTGTGTGTGTGTGTGTGTGTGTGTGTGTGTGTGTGTGTGTGTTAGAGAGGGAGAGAGAGAAAAAGAGATGGCAGGTAGGGGGAGCAGAGGGAGAGAGGGAATCTTAAGCAGGCTCCACAGCCAGCACCGAGTCCAACTTGGGGTTCTGTCTCATAACCCTGAGGTCATGACCTGAGCCAAAATCAAGAGTCAGACACTTACTCAATGAAGCCAGCCAGGTGCTCCTGTGTGCAGATCAAATTTAAGAATAGATTTTTTTTAATACTCTGGAAAACAATAGATTAATATATTAATAATAAGTACCGAAAACTTAGTAAGCATGAAGTGTCAAGCATATATTCAACCACAGTGGCCTCCGTTGTGCTAAAGAGCTAATTCCATCCTCTTTCATTCACTTAACATGGATCCGTATTCACTTGTACAGGTCTTCTAGACTCATCACTTGGATTTCTGCCACTGGCCCTAAATTGTCTCTGCCTCTAGTTTCATCTAGGCCATCTTCCATCATTGCCAAAAAATAATCCATCAGGTATACAAATTTTATGTCACACAGCTGCTCATCACCCTTTGGTGGCTTCCAGTTGCCTTCAGGATAAAATCCAAACTCCTCAGCACAAGGTCCTTCCCCACCCTCCACCCCCACTGCATTCTACCTAATTCTCCGGACCTCCATCTCCATATCACCCACACTACAGCCACAGAGAGCTGCCCGCAGTTCTCCACAGGTACCCCAATGCTTCACAGATTCGTTATTCCTTCTGTGTGGAACGCCCTTCCTCCTTGTGACTATCGATGAACTCTTATTTATTTTTTGGATGCTCCCCCACTCTTTACATATGCTCAGAAGCCTGTCTGCTCTCTCCTGTTTCTTGGTTTTTTGTTTTTTTTTGTTAAGATTTTATTTATGTATTTGACAGAGAGAGACACAGGCAGAGAGGAAATAGAAGTGGGGGAGAGGGAGAGGAAGAAGCAGGCTTCCTGTTGAGCAGGGAGCCCAACTCAGGGCTTGATCCCACAACCCAGAGATCATGACCTAGCCAAAATCAAGAATCGGATGCTTAACCAAGTGAGCCAGCCAGGCGCCCCCTCCTGTTTCTTTAGGTACCCAGCCGTTATGCTTTCATAGCGTCTCATGCATTTCTTTCCCTTACCACTTCTGAGTGTACTGATCTGTTTCTTCCGGACTGTCAATGTGGTGACAGACTTCTCTATTCATTTTAATTCATGGTCTTACCCAGGGCTTGAGACATCATAGACCATTAAGTTTTTGCCAATTAAATACAGAGACAAATGAACATTTCTAGGTTTTCTCAGGAAAAACTACAACAAAGCAAATGCGACACTATCAAAGTTTTAAATAGGGATTAAAAAATAGAGCAGAGTGTTAGGACATTGATAATCATTTAAACGAGTTTACCACTTAGGTGCCTGGGGGGCTCAGTTGGCTAAGCATCAGACTCTGGAGGGCACAGTAGGAAGTGGGTCGTCAAGGAGAATTTGTACTCTTTATGCATTTTGTCACGTTTACGTTTTTACAATGAGAATGCATTAATTTTTTTTACAAAAGATAAGGGTATTAAATTTTCCCTTTGTGGGAAGAAATTCTGAGGTGGTGGTGGAGTGCATCAAGAAACTTGTTTTAAATTTACTCTTTTTTCACAAAAAAATCGCCCAAGCCTGTTCTACCTCCTAGAAGTTTTTTCTATCCCCTGGGAATTAATTCCCTAGTCAAGTAAACAGAAAGAACTTTGTTCCTATTGTTGTCAGGGAAGAAGTCAAGATTGAAATTCAGGAGTCATTACTCTTGACCTTCCTAGGACTTGACACTAGGTCTTAAAGACTTGGCTTCTTTCTTTCTCTTTTTCTCTTTCTTTCTTTCTTTCTCTCTTTCTCTCTTTCTTTCTTTCTTTCTTATTCTTAAAGGTTTATTTGAGAGAGAGAGAGAACAAGGGGAGGTAGGCAGAGGAAGAGGGGAAGGAGACTCCCTGCTGAGCCAAGAAATGCCGGTCTCCATCCCAGGAATCCAAGATCACAACCTGAGCCTAAGTGGAGTCAGAGGCTTGAGCTCAAACCAAGAATCTGAGGCGTCAACCACTTAACCTTCACCGAGTGAGCCACCCAGGTGCCCCCAGCTGCTTCCTTTCTGAATGATAAAAGACAGAAAGATCTAGGAGGGTATAAACTTTTAGTTGTAAGATGAGTAAGTATTGGGGATCAAATGCAGCACAGTGACTATAGTTAATAATACTTGTATTACTGTATATAACACTTGAAATCTGCTAAGAGAGCGGATCTTATATTTTCTCACCACACACACACACACACACACACACACACACACACACACCATGTAAGGTGATAGATGTGTGAATTAACTTGATTGTGGCAATCATTTCACAATATAATATATACATTTGTCAAAATATCACATTGTACACCTTAAATTTATACAATTTTTATGTGTCATTCATACCTCAATAAAGCTGAGGGGGAAAAGAAGAGAGAACAGAAGACCTAAAGTTGAGTGGGAGTCAAAACCCACCAAGCTTATGTCACAGAGTTAGGAATCCCAAATAACGACCTGGTCTGGAAGATTCCGGGTGGATGACAAAGATACTCAAAATATTTAGGTCAAGAGCCCTCAATCATCCTGCCTGAATAATTTGATAATGAATTAATCTGCTAATTCTTTATTTGTCAGTTGAGTTTGACAGTGTAGATCTGGCTGGAAAGGGTTCTGAAGAGTGAGCAACAAGGATGAAAGACAGACCATTGCCTCTGGGGAGTCCTCAGGAAAGGAGGTGTAGATGCCAAAGCAGGAGATGTGGCCATGTGGAAGTCAGTTGGGGGCCCTTTGAGGACTCCAACACTGTGGCTGAGGTGACCCTTCCTCTCTAGTGGACAAAAGGGGCAGCAACTCAGATGTGTAAGCAAGAATCTCAGTGCCCTACTTGCTTCACCACCAGAGTCTTAAGAAGTTAGGGTTTTGGTTACCTATTGAAATCTCAACCCGTCTTTGAAGTTCGGATTCTACCTTCTGTAGAAAACCTTCCCTAAATAAGCCTATGTGATTTACAGGCACTTTGAAACAAGTTAATACCTTATTAAATTACATTCTTATCTTACCACCATACTGGGCTATAAGTGTCTCTAGGGCAGAAATCATGTTTTGTCTTTTTAAAATGTCCACGCTGCCTAGCGTGGGGTTGAGCATGTAACAGGCGTTCAACAAGTAAGTGTTCCATGGAAAAGTTGAAAGGAAGAAACCCACAGGTACCCTAAAGTAGCCCAAGCTTCTTTCTAACTTACAGAGGTGGTTGGGTTGAATCCCCACATTTGCAAATCAGAGGGCTGAGGCTCACCCAGTACATGGTATATTTTTCTCTGATGAAAGCTACTCTGAATGCAGATTAAGGCTCAAAGCCCTACAAAGGACAACCGGGAAAGCACAGTCTCTTCTAAATCCCCTTGGGGACCAGGCTATCCTCTCTGTGTGTCTCCGTCTGCGGGTGAGTGTGCATGGGTGGGGGCGGTAGGGGTGGGGCGGGAGGGCAGAGGCAAGAGGGAGGAGAGAAACCCCAAGCGCTGATTATGTGGAGGGGATTTGCTATGTCTCTGTTCCTCCCCCCTTCTTTCTTTGTCCTCTTTCTCCGTGTTCCTCTCTTTGTCCCCTTTTCCTTGTCTCCTTCTTCTGCATTTGCCGGGGAGGATCCTGGAGTGTTCTTTTGATCGACTCAATCTTTCTCTGGCACTTGAGTTCTGATTGGCTGAAGGACTTAGAAGGGGGGAAAAAAACTTTAATTAAGTAGATAATCTCTTCTTTGGAAGTTTGGCAGCTCCATTTCACCTCCCCTTAACTCTGTTTGGGATCGCTTACACACCACGAAAGTTGGGACTTGAGGAGAATTCCACCCCACTCCCACTGAGGAGTATATTTCCCCACCTTGTCTGGCTCCCACGTTTTTAGAATTTTCTATCTCTGTTGCTCCAGAGGATTATGTTGCTTACGAAGCCTTCTGTGTGCATCTTCCTTTTCACCTGTATCCTCCGACTCAGCTACACCTGGTAAGTAACCTGGACTCCTACCTGGAACAGGACTAAGTAAATGTATGTAAGGGAGAGAGCTCTTTTTCATTTCCTGAAGTGTGGGAAGATTTGGGATCTTTCCTAGGAAAAACTGTTCTATGGAGTAGGGGCTCTTCCTAAATTTATGGCTGATTTCAGTAAATCTTTAGGACCCTGACTAATTAAGTAATAGATTTAAAAGTAGATTAATAAATTGTTATACTACAAATATTCTAAGTGGTTTTGGGGGAAATGGACAGTAGTGTGTCCCGTCCCCCCCCCACCCCCCCGCTTTTTAACCAAATCCTGATGTCAGCATTGTGGAGAAAAGGAAGGTGGTTCAAAGCAAGTTCTACTGTGTTTGAATCTGATCTTTGAGGTGAAGGCTGGAGATAAAATGCAATGGGCTCTTACTTTGCACTTTCTGACTTAACTTCACTTTTTTTCAGAATATTCCAAGTAACTATGTCATCATGTCTTAGAGATAAAAATTAGCTTGAGCTGTTGAGTTGGTATTGGGTGAATAAACACATTTGAAATGAAATATTTTAGAAATCTAAACTTTCTACAAATTTATTTAATGTATACAATTTACACACACTTCTACGTTAATCTGAAAATGAGGCAATGTTGGCGAAAGTGCTTTGGAAATTATAAACCACCTCACCAAGGATAGGTGATGTTATTGTCAGTTTCATGTAGCTCTTGGGAATCACATGAAGTATCTATACATGGAAATGCTAACAAGTAACTACGCAATGGGATACAAAAGAAAGACCTGGGAAGTGCATGTTGCTAGAGTGTTTGGAATTTCTCCCCAACTGAGATCCATAAGCTCAGCCTCTTTATCGGTTTGCATTTTGACCATCTGTTTAACCAAGGTCTGAATCCAACTGCTGCATAAACTGTTGAGGAAGCAAGGGTAGGTATTTCTTTGCTGTAATCAGCTTCCTGTGCCAAGAAGGTATTCTTATCATAAATGAGTATAGCCATCTTTATTACAGAGTTGGTAAGAAATATGCCCAATTTATACAATGATTTGCAAGTTAACGCAGTCATTTGCAACACTTCCAGTTACAAAGTGAACCACCAAATAATTGGTTCATTTCTAACTGGCATTTTAATTAAATATTTCACATTCAAAAAAAAAAAAGTCTCTCTCTTTTTCCCCTCATGAGAACAAAAAGACAAAAGGGAGCGGAGACTATTTCAGAGCATTTCTACTGATGTTCATGGTATTCTTCAGCTGATTCAGTATCAGCAAAAGAGAAACACGAGATTCCTTTCCCCAGTCACCAGGGCAGTGTGAAGAATTGTTCTATAAAAAATACCTTTACTGTGTGTTCCTTCCCTGCTGGAGGGGGTCATGTTCATTTCATTCCGATACTGACACAGCCACACTGAAAGGTGGCTGGGTTGCTTGTCTGTCCAAATTCAAGTGTCTGGATTCAAAAAGAAAAAAGAAGAAAGAGATGTGAAAGAAAGTTCTAATTTAAAAACAGGGTTTAAGAACCCCTCCTCGCCTTGCCTGACTTTGAGGAGAAAATGTACAAATCTCCTGTATAATGTAATTAGATTTTAATTGCTTTTTCTCTATAAGCTCTAATTTGAATTAAACACTTACACTTTGCCAAGAGTCTGGTTTTGGTAGCATTTGAAGAGTGATTTTTAAATTTAACATTAAATCTTGATTATTCTTATAATGGAACTATCAGGGTTCTGCATAAGGTCACCTTCCCCTTTGTGCCATGCAGAGAAATTTGACCAACCACAGCATTTCAGATATTTCTCTTAATACTTCATTACCAACCTTTTATGTAAGGACCTCAAAAGCATTTAACAAACAGAGAACCACAATTTCTGCTTGGCTGTTCAATTGTAGGCTTGCCTGAAATTACTGTCAAAAAAGTCCATCAACAGAAGCTCTTGGGCTTGAAAGGAGGAAATAAAGATGACACTGACTTACAGCATGCAGTTTAACTAGGGTTCTCAAGGCAAGAGGACTGGAAACTTTTTTAAAAAGCATTCTCTACCATTTCTGCTTGTTGGGACAATTCTGAGAATTATCGTTTGGTAACTTGAGAAAAATATTTTCTTTGAATCTGTTTTCCTTAATCCAAATGGCTCCCAAAAAAAGAGAATGGGAACGCATGATACAGCTAAGCAGAGAGTGATGGTTACAATGGTGGCCAGAGATGAGCCAATTTGAATTTTTGTTTCCATTACTCTTACTCATCTGGCATGAATGGGCCCACAACACGTTTTTCCTTAATTGATGCCTTCATTTTACTTCAAATGATGTCTCATAATGATCCTAGGTTTTGCCCAGTTCTGCCCATTTCTCCTTTCTCTCTCTCTCCCCTCCACCTGCCCAACTTGATGACCAAATCAAAAAGATGCACTGGAAAACAGAGGTTAACTATGGCTCTGCTCTCATTCTTTCCAAAGGCTTTAAAGGGGGTCAATTTCTTTTCTGCAGTACAGCAAGAATTTATCGAAAATCTTTGGGTTTTAAGACAGCTTTTGAAATACACCATTCCTTGGTTTGCTACATTTATGTATTTAAAGTAACCTTTTTATGAACTTTCTATGAATTTCTATGAAATTTCATCTGATGATGATTGCAGAACCCCTGATCAGCAAGGGCTTCAGTGAGTGCAGGGGGGCTGTCTTGCATCCATACTCTCTCCAAGCATCATCTATAGCAAAAATTATTCTCCACATACATGTGCTACTATTTTTCAAATATGTATTATGAATAATAAAAATACATACTTAAAAGTACTGAATTCATGATAATTTGTGGTTAAGTTTCTGTTAAGTTTTTCCAAGAAAAGATACAAAAAAGAACAGGATGCACTAAACTTTACTACCATAGAAAGAAATTCTCATCCTCAGAGAGGCTGGGAATCTCTGAAGTTAGGGAAGTAAAAGGTAAGTGAAAATTGCTTTGGAATCTGGAAAATAATATGCCAAAACCAAAGAGTCACATACCAATAGCTCCCCTGATCAACAAAAAATTCATAACCCATGAAAAAACTTGGGATTTACAGGGTAACTCTGAGGGGATTAGGTCAGTAGCTGCAATGTTGAAGGTCCTGCTAAGGGCTTGAGACACAATCACTGAAGTTGAATTCCCAGTTTTATCATTGATTTGTCAACAATTTGAGCCCTACATTTTTGCTTTCAGAGTCTCTATACTTCCTGCCATGAATAAAAATAAGTTAGCTAATAATAATTAATTAGTTAATGATATTTATTAGTACCATCATCATCATCATTTACAAAGGCTAAGAGGTCCTGGGAAGAGACACTTCATTACAACTTCTCTTACAAAACCAGTTTGTATAAATAAGGCAGATGCTCCATAATACATGTTTATTTTATGTGTGTGGATGATAATATGACACAAAGAAGCATCTCCTTTTTGTGATATTATATAAGCAGGGATATTAAAAAAGGATCAGAAGGAGTTTCAATCCAAACCCTCTCTCTTCCATGGAAAGAGTTTACTTTTTTCTCTTTTTCCCAGCTGGGACACTTGCTTTAATGCTGTATCTTAGGGAATGCTATTCTCTCTTGGGACTATAAATATAAATTCCTTTTCCTGGGCTCCAACTACTCTTAGACTTTTTCTTTTCCAACTGATATGATCAAGTTCTCTTAATCTGCTGGATGTTTGCTATTATTAAAATAGGGGCGCCTGGGTGGTTCAGTGGGTTAAAGCCTCTGCCTTCGGCTCGGGTCATGATCTCAGGGTCTTGGGATCGAGCCCCGCATTGGGCTCTCTGCTCGGCAGGGAGCCTGCTTCCCCCTCTCTCTTTGCCTGCCTCTCTGTCTACTTGTGATCTCTCTCTCTCTCTGTCAAATAAAAAAAAATCTTAATAAAATCAGTTAGGACATTTAGAAAGGATTTTATTTGTTCACATTTTGGGTGAAATATTTTTTGGCTAAAAGATTCCAAAGATTCCACTAGACCTTTGCCATCTACTCATTTTTGAAGACTTAGTTTAGGTATTCCCTCCTCCCGGAATTCTTCACAGTTAAATTAGCTACCTCTTCTCTCTGTCCCCATTATAGCCAGTGGCAGGTTAAGCCATCGTGGCACTTGGTACCTCTTACTGAATCCTGCTTTTGAATCTATCTTCTTCACTAGCCCAGAAACTCCTCTAGAATCAGACACCTTGCCTTATTTATCATCATGTCTCTTATGCGGAAATTAACCACAATTGTAATAATGGGTAACTTACTGTGTAGGCAGATACTGTTGTAAGTGCTTTATTAATCCTTCGAATTAGATACTATGGTCATCTACATCTTACAGGTGAGGGAGCTGAGGCCCAGAGATTTTTTTTTTTTTTTTTTTTAGGATTTTATTTATTTATTTGACAGACAGAGATTCTAAATAGATCTTGGGGCAGGCAGAGGGTGGGGGGAAGTAGGCTTCCTGCTGAGCAGAGAGCCTGATGCAGGAGGCCCAGAGATCTTAAATAACTTGGCAAGATCACCTAACTTGTAATGATCCAGATGGAACTTGAACCCAGAAGACTTGGTTCTTGAGGCTTCATGCTGAATCACGATGATGATGAATGTGTTTTGAACTGACCTTTGCATGTAAACCATTTTACATAAGGGAAGAACCATGACAGGAAACCTTAACCTTAATTTAAACTTAATCTTTTCTTAAGTTCAGAAACTCCTAGAAGTAGGTATCAGTTCTCAGAAGTAGAGCATCTTCATATTTTCTAGTTTAAAGGTAGAAGACTCCATGGTTTACTTAAGTCCTTACTCTTGTATTGCTATAGTCTTCTGAAAAAGGATAATTTAAGATTAGCTTTGGCCCTGCCCCATAACCTGGGAAAAAATCTATCTCAGAAATAATGATAATGTGGGGGCACCTGGGTGACTCAGTGGGTTAAAGCTTCTGCACTCGGTTTGGGTCATGATCCCAGGGTCCTGGGATCAAGCCCCGCATCAGGCTCTCTGCTTGCCTTCCTTTCTGCCTGCCTCTCTGCCTACTTGTGATCTCTCTCTGTCAAATAAATAAATAAAATCTTTAAAAAAAAAAAAAAGAAATAATGATAATGTGAACCAACGCTTAGTACATGTTCACTAAGTAACTGGCCAAAGACACAAAAATTGTTACTGGTGAGACAGGATTTGAACCCACAGCACTCAAGGCTTCTCTCCAATAAGCCTTTCCACTTCAGATAGGACCTTGCTTTGTTTTCCCTGCCCACATTCATAGCCAAGAGCCAGAACACTGGACCATGGTCCTTCCTGTTGTGGCCATCCTTCTTTCTCTGTCTGATACTCTAATTCTTCTGGGAATGTTTAATAATGTTAACAGTAGTCTCATACACATTTAGAAGTCTGGCATTAAGAAACAAAAGCTTCTGCCTGATTAGTATTTTTATATTAAAAAAATTAGTTCTGTTAGCTTATTTAAGTTATCTTATACTTATTTATCCAACAAATTTATATTATTTCATACTGTTATTTCATTCCTTTCATCTCACCGAAAACTGTCTGCAGGCTGATTTGGATTACATGTGTACTGTCGCCCAAAACCTCAAGTTACCTGTTCTTTTCAATGTGGTGGGCCTGTGTTTGTTCGTAGATCACTCAAAAAGTATCTGTAGTATCTGTACTGCTTCTGATGTTAAGGTTTTATATGTAGTAGAAGAAAGCTAGTTCTGATGATATTTTCCTAAGGATAAAGACCCATTTTTGTAGCGCATCTTAGGGTCTGCAGGAGCCGGAGAATTATTGTAGTGTCCTCCATTTCATTATTTTTCATGTCACAGCTTTTAAAAAGACACTTAGAATCTTTAGAGCTCTTTTGTCTTTTGATTCCCCTTACATTCAAAGTAAAAGGCAGAGGCAAAAACAAATTCCCCAAGATCCCTAATTCGAGCATGTGATAAGGAGATATAGTGAATAAAGGTACAGTGTTGGTCAAGAAAGAGAGAGAGATGGGCGCCTGGGTGGCTCAGTGGGTTAAGCCGCTGCCTTCGGCTCAGGTCATGATCCCAGGATCCTGGGATCGAGTCCCGCATCGGGCTCTCTGCTCAGCAGGGAGCCTGCTTCCTCCTCTCTCTCTCTGCCTGCCTTTGCCTACTTGTGATCTCTCTCTGTCAAATAAATAAATAAATAAGAAAAAAGATTTTTTAAAAAAAAGAAAGAGAGAGAGAGAGAGAGAAGGAGGAAGGAAAAGGAAGGAAGGAAGGGAGGGAGGAGAAAGAAAGAAAGAAAAAGGGGTGCCTGGGTGGCTCAGTGGGTTAAAGCCTCTGCCTTCAGCTCAGGTTATGATCTCAGGGTCCTGAGCCCGAGTCGGGTTCTCTGCTCAGCGGGGAGCCTGCCTCTCCGAGCCTCTCCCTCTATGCTTGTGTGCACAGTCTCTCTCAAATAAACAAATGAAATCTTTAAAAAGAAAGAAAGAAAGGAAAGGAAAGATCTCTGTTCTATTTCCTTCAGAAAGGCAGAGGAGAATTCACAAGGCTTGGAGAGAGAGGTCAATATAATTTTTCTTAGGATAAACCCTGACTTTGCAGAAAGCAGATTTTTTATACTAAATCAAAGACTAGCCTGGAAGAAGCTGAGCTCTTTTCACAGAAGTAACATTCCCCGTTGCCTCCCATTGAAATACGTCTACATTCAGAGGACCTCTCAAAAGAAACTACCATTCACTCTGGACAGATTCTCTAGTCTCTTTATAAGCCAATAGCTTTTTTTCTCAATTTTCTTTTTTTTTTTTATAGGCACTGGTTATTGATCATATCATTTCTCTGTACGCTTCTTAGGTCAAAGTTATCTCTAAGCCAAGAGCAATCAGACCATAAGGGGATCGCTTAAATTCACCATTACCCAACCAGTCCAAATTCACTTTTGATTGTTTCCCCAACTTCAGCATCCTTTTGGACCCAACACACCATGAGGCTGTGTTGCAGTCATCTCCATAAGGCCCTGTAAGTGGACCAGTAGTTCAGTCTTTCTGTACAACTCCATAGATGAAATTCTTAGGTTTTCTAGGCCAAGCTTAAACCATCCTGCCTTGTGAGAAATTTCCTCTTCATTCAAAACTAATTATATTTTGCTACCATAAATCACAGTCCCTTTCCTTGACTCAAGCTCTTCAGGCTCACCATAGTTGAACTGAAAGATTCCATTCTACACGAGTAGCCAGGATAATAAATAGCGAACCATATTATCCTAACATTTCTTCACGTTAATCCAAGGTGCCTGGTGGAGCCCACGCTGCATACATGATTGGTTCAGAAGCAGCATATTGTTTAATTCTATGTTATGGAAAATTTCATTTTTCAACAAAGAGAAAGAGAACAGTGTATAATGGACCCCCACAACTCTGCTTCAACAGCTGGCCTCTGCTAGCTCATCCTGCTTCATCTTCTCTCACATTTTCAACTGCATATATTTCTCTTTGTCTAAATCTTCTAAATACTACCATGGTTTAAAACTGGAAGAAGAGCAATAGGAAAAGAAAGCTCCTATTGTGTCTGAGAGATCTAGAGTCAGTGAGTAAAGTGAATCTTGGAGAACGTATAGATAAGACCAGCTGCCCTTGGGGAGAAAAATGAATAAAAATTAGTAAAAAGAGAAAATTCATTCAAATACATTTAGTTTATTTCTGTTTGAGCTGTGGCTGATCAGCAAAGGCAACAGAAGTGGAGCGTTGGATTGGATTTAGTTCCATTAAATAGTTCCTTTAAATTGGATTTAGTTCCATTAAATAGTAAAAAATGATACTAAAGTGTCATAACCTGTCAATTTTCTCACCTTCAACTGTACAGCTAGTTGATTTGTAGGCTAATTCTCAGAGTTACCGTATATACCTACCTTCCTGATCCTGAAATAACCTGATATTGTATCCAACAATGCAGTTGAGAACATAAGTATTTTCTAAGGTCTATACTACAGGGACCAGAATAACAAAATCAACAAACAAAACAAAATCTTCTGCCTCCATTATGATCCCGGAAGAGGTTCCTGTAGTCCCAGGCTTTCTGGGAACAGTGGCTTGGGCTGTTCCTTAGCAGCTTTTTGCTTAGAGGGCACAGAACAGAGAAAGAATACAGCTTATTCCCAGTTAGAGTCCTCATTTAAATGCTAAGTGTTGAAGTGCTTTTCTGTAGCTCAGCGTTTCTCAGCAGAGTTTGCTACAATACATAAAGAAGGAAGGAAATGAGGACAAGGAAAGACAGCCTGTCGATTGATAAAACATCCTGGAATACACATGGCATTTTAGTTTCAGAGGAAAAGACTGTCCCTTGAACATTTGTGATTTGCTCGGGAAAGAATCGGCCTGGGATTGTTTCGCAGAGACCTAGAATACACAATTGTCCCATCAGCTATTATATGGTCTTTGCCAAGAATTATTGGGCACAGGCTGGATTTGAGATATTATGGGAATTTATTATAAATTTTAATATGATTTCTACTAAAACTGATGCATCTGTTTAACTTTTTTTTTTTTTTTAAGATTTTATTTATTTACTTGACACAGAGAGCACAAGTAGGCAGAGAGGCAGGCAGAGAGAAGGAGGCCCCCTGCCGAGCAGAGATCCCGATGCCGGGCTCGATCCCAGGACCCTGAGATCATGACCCGAGCTGAAGGCAGAGGCTTTAACCCACTGAGCCACCCAGGCGCCCCTGTTAAACTTTTTTTTTTAGCTAAGTGGTTTATAAGACTTTTCTTTTTTGTTGATTTTAGGGCACTGCATTATAATATGGAAAATTCACATTTACAAAAAAAAAACAGTTTGAGAATTATTTATAGGCCTGAATTCCCTTGGAAGAAAGAGACATAGATATGGGAATAGGATGAAAACTACACATTCTTTCATTTTTTTAATACTTACCTTAGGGAAAAAACCTTCACTGGGCCCCAGTCTGCACTGAAATCATGCCTGTCTTTACTTTCAATGCCATCCTCCCTCAGTGAGTCTACACTGGCGGCTTTCATTTCATAACTGCTCATTTGCTGTAACCTCGCTTCAGTTCCTTTGCTCTACTGAAAACAGATCTCTCCGCTGCTATCACCTCTGTCCCTTCTGGGCAAATTTTTAAGTAGGAGGCAACGTGTCTTTGAAATTCTGGGTATTTCTCTTCCCTTCAAGACTTCGGAGATCTGTGCCTTCTGTTTTCTAATCCCTTCCCCTAGCTAAATGGGAAAGAGCCTGATTTCAATTATTTGGACTTTTCAATGAATAAGAACTAGCCACGCTGTTCACTCCTTAAAATTTTTTTTTGCATCTTAACTTTAATTCATTCCAATTGTACAGGGAATTGCTCCTAGCTTAAATATCCTTGGGTATTGTCAGAGCGGGTAGTGAAAAACTTCAAACCGATGGGATATTATTTCACAGCCATTCGTACAACTTGCCTTCTATGTCATTGTGTGTGTGCCCAGCTCCATGTGTGCTGATGCGCCTGTGTTCTGCGGGCCCAATGCTGTAGAGGATGGAGAGAATCACAAGGAAACTCGCTCAGAAAGAGCTATCTTTGGGCTCTCCCTGGCAAGAGACATCCTGTGAGTTCTAGGAGGTGAAAAGCCGGCTGTTACACATTCCTTCTAAGAGAAGTTGCTTCACTGGGGCACCTTGTAGCTACAGCTCCAGGCAGCAACTCTCCTCAGGGTCCTCCCCACAGCCGTTCGCTCCTTTCCTGTTCTCTCTCTGTGCTAGATCGCCGCCACACAGAGATCGGCACCTGCGTTTGTTTACGGCCACTTCTCTGTTTCCCCTCACCCCAAGCTGTAATCAGATGGTCCCTTCCGAAGTAGGCCAGCTAGAGCTTCAGGACCCAGAGACTTTTTATGGACCTCGAAAGACGAGATTAAAGGGTAGGGAGAAGCCAAACCTATTATTCAAAATTTGTGAGGAAAGTGAAGGTGTGGGGCGGGGGGGTTGTTACCAAACCAACAAGGTGTCAGAGTGCATTGAGATGAAAGTTTGGGGCCCTGAGAGGAAAACACCAAATTCTGGAGATTCACATTCAGAATTTTGCTTTTTAAAAATATGTGGGGGAGCGGGAGGCACCTGGGTGGCTCAATTGGTTAAGCGTCTGCCTTCAGCTCGGGTTGTGATCTCAGGGTCCTGGGATCGAGCTCTGCATCAGGCTCCTTGCTCAGCGGGAAGCCTGCTTCTCCCTCTGCCTGTAACCCCTGCTTGTGTTCTCTCTCCCAGATAAATAAATAAAATCCTTTTTAAAAAAACCCTATGCAGGTTTAAAAATACATATACATAGGTGTGGGGAAGGCAAAAAGGGGATCCTAACTTAAATCTAAGCCCCTACGTTAACCACTGGGATTCAAAGGAATCAGGGCACACTTGGCCAGGTAGTGCTCGCCCATGAGAAGTTTGCTGCATGGCACTGAGTTCTTCCCTGGGAAAGGACTCTCATACTCAGGGGAGATGGAGTCCAGCACATGAACTTGACCCGTAATAAGGGCCTAGTCATGCAAAGGAAGAAGTAAGTCTGAAGACAGGATAGTATTTGGTACAACTGGTCCTGTGTCCATCTGTGCCCCAGACCATAGAGAATTAGCCATGTGTTCTCACCACAGCTGCCAAACTGCTATGTGCTACAGCCTCGTGGGCTACGCTACTTTGGAAAATGCCCCCAAACAGGAAGAAATTGCTGAAACTAATTGGATAGTGGTTTAAACTGCTCATCCATAATTAGACATAACTACCAGAGAATGGGAACTTCCAATTTTCTGTGAACTTCCTAAGGTGGTAAAATAAATTGCGTCATATGGTATCAAATGAAGAGGAGCTTTGAAAGTAGGGTGTTTGGATCTATGGATCATAAATGTGAGGTAAGGAAATACAAAGGAACAAAAGAAACTTGGAGACTTTCCAAGAGCTAGAAGATAAGTTATGGCATTTGTATTTGGGTTGTCCAATGTCCCTCCCCTCCTGTACCAGCTCTCTGGGAAAAATTTTTGCTGGTGACCAGGCTGATTATGAAATAGGCAACTCAGGAGGCAAAATGACTCATGAGAGAAGCCGCATAATACTGAGCTGTGGGTGTTTGGTGGTTTACAGTCCTGGAGATCAAAGAATTTTCAGTTGGGGTCAGATCGTGGCTGAATATAGCCACTGAGGTGTTGCAAGGCTAGGAGATCCATAGGGCAGAGAAGAAATGGGAAAAAGATGGAAAGTCCACAGGACTCTCCTCTAGCATTACCCATAGCTTCAAAACTACAAATGCATCTGTATCTAGATGGTTGTTTAACAAGAACGGAAAAAAATATTTAGTAATTAGGAATAGTAAAGACTTGGACACACATTGAAATGAAGGGGAAAGAACTGATAAATGTTGACAGTAGAGGAGCTAGGCAGAGGGCAGGGAAAATGGGACAAGAGGGCATGATTTAGCTAACCAGCCTAGATGGGGGCAAGGGACAGCAGAGGGTATGGTGAAACATTATTGTAAGAGCTGAGAAGGAATGATGGAAAAAGAGGGAAACAGAGAGAGAGAGAAATTACTACTCTCCAAAATTCTTACTGTTGGTAAATGAACTTGGGAGAAGGATGAGATGGCATCAGAAGCTTGTAGGAAAAAGTACAAACCGAGGACTGAGTTAGAGTCATTGATGACAGTGGATTGATCACAAAAATATGGTCTAAGAATATAAAATCATAGCTATGGCATTGAAGACTTCCATGAATGGAGGTAGTCAGCAAGTTTCCTAGAGGACAGATGGCCCTTAGACAAACACTCAGAATCCTTGTGGGCACATTCCACCTACCCCCCCCCCAAATAGTTTATTCCTGGTATGACAAAGGTAAACATGAACAAGTCAGTTATAACTGCTAGGGGGGGAAACTACAGTACCAAGAAAAACCACAGGGAAGGAAAGAAATCCCCATGATTTTAATGATCAGTGCAGCCAGAGATCCAGCCCCTCAAGGCAGTGACCAGAGAGAGCTATGAGAGCTACCAAAACCAGAAGGTACTCTATCCAGAAACAAAACAAGACAATGTCCATCCATTTGTTACTGTTACAGTTGGAGCAGCAATTGTCTAGAAGACTGAAGCAATAATTTAAACTTTCCAAGCCCTCAAATTATTACCTAGGTATTAGAGGCCTGTTCTCCCCCTGAACCAGTGTTTCTCAAAGTGGACTCTGAGGATCATCTTAGGAACGTGGTATACACAGATTCCTACCATCTATTCCCCCCGTTACCACCACTCAACAGGAGTCTCTGGAACTGGGACCCAAGAATCTTCATGTTCAATAAACTCCCCAGAGGATTCTTATGGACTCTACCAGCTAATCCATGTGGATTAATTTTCAAATGCCTACACTGAAGTCTATTCTCCAAATCTCTTGGCATTCTAGATCATGTACGTACGTATGTATATATGTGTGTAACATTTAATTTTTATATATTTATAAATATTTTTATACTTTATATATTTAAATTATAAATGTATTTTTTTAAAGATTTATTTACTTATTTGACAGAGCGGGAAAGAGAGAGCACAAGCAGGGGGAGCGGCAGGCGGAGGGGGAGGAAGAAGCAGGCTCCCCACAGAGCAGGGTGCCCGACATGGCACTCAATCCACCTTAGCTGAAGACAGACGCTTAATCGACTGAGCCACCCAGGCACCCCATCAACTTAATTTTATATAAATGACATTTTACAGATTTATAGAAGTTTGCAAAGAACTGTACCGGAAAGTCCTATGTACCCTTTCCCCAGCCTTTCCCAGCATTAAGATCTTATAACCATAGTATCTCTTCCATAAAGCTTACTCAGACTTCTCAGTTTTACATACAACACTAAAGTTTACACTCTATTGCCCTAGACTGGAACCCTTCAAACAAAACAAAACAAAACAAAACAAAAAGCTGAAGCAAGACTAACACCAGGAGACAGGAGGTAGAAGACTGCAGTCCTGCCTAGGTCAGGCACTATGGCCACCTGACAGTTAAAGGGAATTGGTGGAGTGTGGCTGTTGCTTACACCCTTCACCGCTGGGACTCACGGGAAGGCCAGGAGCAGATCTGGGGGGATGCTCTCACCAAAGCCACCTTCTTTGGGCATCTGGGGAAAGGGGCAGGGCTAGTTTCAGGCAGAGTCTCATTGAAGAATTATCCTGCTTATCTGGCAGGAGAGCCCCATCTATTTGCTTTTAAGCCAATGGACACTGCCAGCTCCCACCATAATAAAGAGTCTCACCTAAATCAGAAACTGCACTGGTGCTTATTCTTGAGGGAGTCGTCCTAGGGATGGAGGAGGTCCAGTGTGGGTGAATCAGTAATAGCCGGTGTGCCAAGGCCAAGGATATGGCTCCTGGGTGGACAAAGGCACTTTGAGCAGGAGGTCACTAAAAGCTGAGCCCAGGAAGGGTCTCAACAAAACACGAGAGAAAGTCTAGTGGCTACTTCTCTTCATCGCCCATTTCTTTGTGAGGATGGCACCTTTTGAAGGTGCTCCAGGCTGGGCCCACCACTTGCAGTCTGGGTATATGGGCAGGTCAGGAGTACTGGCAGGGCTGACGGCTCCAGAAATTTATCTAAATGAGTGGCTATGGAGTTTTCCCAGGATAGCATGGGATAGGGATAGCAAGATAGGGAATCAAGAAGATCCCAGCTAGGAAGCTAGTCACTGGAACATGTAAGCAAGCCCCTCAGCTTCGGTCCAATGAAGAAGGCTGGTGGGTGATGAGGAGGCCATGTTATAGGCCAAACCTGAAGAATTATTTTACCGAAACCTTCTAAGACCATGCACACAAATGGCAGTTTTGCTACCTAAGTGGAAAAGCAAAGCTCTAAAATGGATTAAAAGACATCTGTCCCTGTATTTAAAAAAAAAAATCTCTGATTCCTCTAAGAGAAGTTTTAGGTTCACAGAGAGCTTGAACAGAAAGTACAGAGTTCCTGTAAATACTCGCCTTCCCCCCCACACAGTTTCCCCCATTATTAACATCTCAAATTAGTGTGGTACATTGCTACTATTTTTATGCATCAAACTCAGTCTAAGCAGAAACAGTCCTCCCTACGATGATCCCAGGGAATATGGTGGTGTCCAGATAAAGCAGAGGCCAGGCCTGGCAGATATGGATGCCTGGTGGACATACACACAGAGGGAGGGTTGGAGCAATGGAAGAATAGAAAAGCAGCAAAGACAATGTGATAGTTAACCGTGCTTGTTTATCAGTGCGTGCAAAACATCACTAAGACCTTCAAGAAGTAGTTACCAAGAACTTGTTGGGGATCAGAAGTCCTGAATTAGCAGGTGGGAATATGAGCAAGAGAAACACGGGTTGCGGAAAAGCATAGCAGCGAAGGAATACATGCTCCGGGATCACCCTGACTAGGTTCCCATCCTGGCTTCACCACTTACCCAGCTGTGGGATGCTGGCTAACCGCTGCATGCTTCAGTTTCTGGTTCTGTAAAATGGAAGACATTATAGTTTCTACCTTATACAATGGTTGTGACAATGATACGAGCTGAAAATGTGCAAAGAAAGCACTTAAAGTATTTTCTGTGCACAGGATAAACATTCAGTATACAGCATAGTACCTACCCCATAGGGTTGCCATGGAAATTAAAAATGATGATACAGGTGAAGCACTGGTTTAGAAGAGACACACTCCATAAATGTCAGCTATTATTGTGTGATGGAGGTTAAATTTTAAATGGCATCAGTATATATACTGGAAGACTGTCAAAAGGAGAAGAAACAATTACACCATTTTTATTTGGCAGCATAAAAACAAAACTAACTGCAGTTATTTATGTAAATCACTTACCACTTATGTCTAATTACTATGAAGCACAATAACAATTATACATAACATTAAGTGTGTCAGATTGACTTTGCTAAAACTTTTGATTATAACACCAACCTCTGTGTACATATGCTTAGTGTTAACTGTCTGATGCTCTTGTGGTATGATCATCTGCTAATGGGGCATGGTCGTCTGCTCTCAATGTTAGAAAATTAGTGGGAGCACTGGCTTGCCAGTCTTCCTTGTCCATATCCTCTCCTGGATCTTTTCCAGTGATCCTATTATCCTACAATTTTCTGTTCGTTCTGATGATCCTTCCATCCTTTTTTCAAAACCCTTTAATTCAATCCACTTTTAAGGAGCACTTACTCTGTTCAAGGTACTGTAATAGGAGTTGGAGGGGAGACAAGGATAACGAAGGTAACCCCTACTTACAGTCAAATATTAGGGAATAAAAGGAAATCTTAATACAAGGCAGAAGAAAGTTGCTCTGAATCTTCAGGAAATGCTGGTTGTGGCTTTTGAACTAGATATTAAGAGTAAGTAAAATTGTTATATGGAATTGACTATTCTGGACATTTTGTATAAAGGGAATCATACAATTTATGAAGCAGAGAAGGGTGGGGGAGTTGCCATTTTAAATAGGATGACCAAGAAAAGATTTAGGGAGAATGACACACAGGATTTAAAGGCTGAATGCAGGTGAAGGAACAAACTATGTGGAGATCTGAGTAAAAAGCTTTCTGGGCAGAAAGAACAGCCAATGTGATGGCCCAGAGGCTGAAGAGTGCCTGGTGTGCTGGAGGAACAACAAGGAGACCAGTGTGGTGTTAATGGGGGCCAGACTGCACAGGATTTTATAAACCATGATAAGGTTTGGCTTTCTGCTCTATGTGAAAGAGGAAATCAGGGCACCTGGGTGGCTCAGTGGGTTAAGCCTCTGCCTTTGGCTCAGGTCATGATCCCAGGGTCCTGGGATTGAGCCCCACATCGGGCTCTCTGCTCAGCAGGGAGCCTGCTTCCTCACCCCCACCTGCCTCTCTGCCTACTTGTGATCTCTGTCTGTCAAATAAATAAGTAAAATCTTTTTTTTTTAAAGAATAGATTTTTTAAAAAAGAAAATCATTGGAAAACTTTGAACAGAAAGTAGCAAAATTTGATTTACATTTTATTTTTCTAAAGATTTATTTATTTATTTATTTATTTACTTGAGAGGGGGTGGAGGGCGGGGCAGAGAAATCTTCAAGCAGACTCCCCACTGAACGTGGAGCCTGACATGGGGCTCAGTCTCATTCCACATGAGATCATGACCGGAGTCAAAACCAAGAATTGGATGTTCAACTGACTGAAGTACCCAGGTGCCCCTGATCTATATTTCCAAGGGATTGATCTTTAAATAGACCAATCATTTTGAGAATAAAATGTGGGAGAATAAGGTGGAAACAAGGAGCTCAGTCAGGAGGCTTTAACAATAATCCAGGCAATGGAGCTCCTGGCTGGCTCAACTGATAGAGCATGTGACTCTTGATCCCAGGGGTTGTGAGTTCAAGCCCCACATTGGGTGTAGAGATTGCTTAAAAGAAAAACCTTAAAAACAAAACAATCATCCAGGCAGGAGACAATGATAGCTTGGAACCAGGGACAGCAGTGAAGGTGTTAAGAACTGATTAGAGTCTGGATATAATTTGAACCAGAGTTGGCAGGATTTGATGACAGAATGAATATGGGATATGAGAGAAAGAAAGGAGCCAAAGATGATTCCAAGATTTTTGTCTGACAACTAGAGGAGGAAGTGTCCTTTACTCCAGTGGGTAAGACTACAGAAGGAGCAGGTTTGGAATGATGGCAGCAAAGATCAGGAGTTAAATTTTGGATGGATTAAGTTTGAGATGCCCATTAAACACTGAAGTGGAATATGCAAGTCTGGAGTTCAAGAAAAGGTCTGAGAATTGTTAGAAGGGTAAGGCACAAACCTTCTGAATGATATTCCATCTGGATGGTATCTTCAGCAACAGTCCATATGGGGTATGGGAAGCTTGTACTTCGTCTAGGAGCATGGTGATTATACCGTGTTCTATAGAGCTGCCTCCGCTTGGTAAACAAATTTTGTATCTTCTACTGTTTATTAGCATCTTGCCTCCAATCACATAATTGTCCCTGGGAAATATCCATAAAAACACTTAAATTCCTTCCTTTTTCGCTCTCTTTCCACTTTCTAACATCACACACTAACTATGCTATCTGTAATCCATATTGTATTTTACTCCCCAATAAAATATCTTGCCATTGTCTCATTAATTAAGAAAAAGATCCTCCTCCTTTGGTGTTCACAAGGACACACTACCTTTTTTTAAATTGAGATAGAGTCAACACATAACATTATATTAGTTTCAAGTATACAACAGGATGATTTGATATATGTACATACTGCAAAATGACCATTACAAGAAGTCTAGCTAATAATCCCGAGTCTTTTCTTAATACTGAATGGTCTGGATATGAGGAAGCCAGCCATAATGGTTCACATATGTCTGCTAATAACTCTGGGGTTGACAAACATTAATTAATGGAAATGTCCACACAGAGCCTACAGTCTTGTCCCATGGCAGGTGTTCAATTAAATCTAACTGATTAATCATTTTGGCTCAAACAGCTCATCATACAGATCTTTACATATTGTAGGATTTTTTTTTTCATATTGTAGGATCTTGAGTAAAGAATCCTCTACTATCTCCCACCATGGCTCTCTGTGATCCCAACTTAGTATCCTCTCACAACCCAGGCTCATGGCAAAGCTTTCTTTTTTCTCTACGACTTGATTTTTGTTTTGTTGCTGTTTTCTTTCCTGATACTGTCTATCCTCTGAATGGGAACTAGCCTCTATCTGGCCTGGTAATGTCCAAAAGCCTTTGCAAATTATGACTAACATAAAGATCGCCTCTATGAGCCAGAGCAAGATCTCCAGTGTTACCCCGTTGTAGCCACACCCATCCCCAATCCCTAACCCCTGAAAATCACTAATCTATTCTCCAGCTCTATGATTACCTATTTCATGATTGTTGCATAAGTGAAATCATGAAGTATGTAGAAATCATGAAGATAGAACATGAGTGGAGTAGAGGAAGAGAGAGAATCCTAAGAAGGCTCCATGCCCAGCGGGGAGCCTGATACCGGGCTCTATCTCACGACCTTGAGATTGTGACCAGAGCAGAAATCGAGTCAGATGCTTAACCAACAGAGCCAGTCAGATGCCCCAAAGTATGTATCATTTTGAGATTGGCTTTGATCATTTGATCATCCGTGTTATTGAAGGTATCAATTAGTTTATTCCTTTTACCACCCAGTAATGCTCTGTGGCATGGATGAACCACAGTTATTTTATCCACTTACCCTGGGAAAGGTATTTGAATAGCTTCCAGTTTTGGAGTATCATCCATATACATCCATGTACAAGCTCCTGAGTAAAGACAAATCTTCATTTCTCTGGGCTAACTACCCAAGAGCAGAACTGCTAAGTTGAATGGCAAGTCCATTTATTTCGAATTTGAAAGAAATGGCCAAACTACTTTCCAGAGTCAGATTATTTTTGGAATTTAATTATGACTCAGTTCCTAGAAAGACACTCTACTACTTCTTTCTTTCTTTTTTTAAGATTTTATTGAGAGAGAGAGTGTGTGCGCGCAAGCAGAGGGAATGGCAGGCAGAGGGACAGGGAGAGGCAGCCTCCCTGCTTAGCAGGGAGCCCAATGTGGGGCTTGATCCCAGGACATTGGGATTGTGACCTGAGCTGAAGCAGACACTTAACCAACTGAGCCACCCAGGCTTTACTTCTTTCTGATTAGAGAACTATCCTTCTCAGAGTCCTACGGAGTCTGATGGCCTTGGATTTAATCCTGCTTTAATCACTTATTAGATGGGTGAGACTGAACAAGATATTTACCTTTTTTGTGTCTCAGATTCTCTATTTAAAAAATAGGAACATTAACGGCCAATACAGTAAGAATTTAACAAGATCGGCATGTAAAATACTCACAGTAGAGTGCTGGTACACAGTACTAAGTTCAAGCTCTCTCTTCCCACTCCATGGCAAAAATAATAATCAAATATTACTTGCAACATTTTTGTTATTTGACATTTTAAAAATCAAAAGAAAGTATGTTAGCTCTTCTTCTTCTTCTTCTTCTTTTTTTTTAAGCAGCCTCCACACCCAGCATGGAGCCTAGTGCAGGGACAGGGACTGAAACCACAATGCTGCGATCAGAACCTGAGCTGAGATCAAAAGTCAGATGTTTAACTGACTGAGACATCTAGGCGCCCTAATGTTAGCTCCTTTTGTGCATATTCTATTAGATAAATTTATCTTTAATAGCTCCCTTCTGCATAATTTTTCCTAGGAAAAACCATTTTCATTTCTTCCTATCAATTATGTTTGCTGAGGTAATCCCTATAATGCCTGGCAACAGAAATGAGTTGGTATATCCCCATTATGCTCTGTGGTTTTTGTCTCTTCTAGGTCAGTGAACAATTTCCTGATGACGGGTCCAAAGGTAAGAAAAAATGGCCTTTGATTTATTTGGATTTCACTGATCTTAAGTGAAGACTATACATGTCAATTTCTTTTCATGATATCCACATTTTTTATTAGCTGTGTATATTACAGAAGCAAAGACGTGGCATAGAGAGGGTTAGGGATGCACCCAAAAGAACACAGCAAACTACTGTCAGGACGAAGGCAAGAACTCAGGAGAACTGATTCTGAATTTATGGCCAGAAGTTCCAGAACCACAAAAGTCAATGGCCTTTCCCAGTGTCAGGTTGCAGCCACACATCCTTCTCAGTGCAGTGGTAGGACACAGCTCTCCATCTTTAAAATGCTGACTTTGTACTCCATGATCTCTAAGGACAGTTCCAGCTGCCAAATGTTCTTTTCTAAGACAGTAATGGGATGAGAACAGCCGAAAATTCATGAATTATGTAATTTGGACTCATTTTGGAGAGGCAGAATAGTGAACAAAGGCTAGCGAGCTCTTGGGGCACCTGGGTGGCTCAGTTGTTAAGCATCTGCCTCTGGTTTAGGTCATGATCCCAGGGTCCTGGGACTGAGTCCCACATGGGGTTCCCTACTCAACAGGAAGCCTGTTTCTCCCTCTGCCCCTCCCCCTGCTTGTGTTTTCTCTCCCATTGTCTCTCTGTCAAATCAATAAAATCTTAAAAAAAAAAAAAAAGGCTAGCGAGGTCTAGATCTGGTAACATTGAATTTCATTCCTACTGTTACCATGCTAGCTGTGGGACCTTGAACAAACTGCTTTACTTCACCTTTCTGGGCCTCAGGTTCCTAAGCTATAAAAATAGTACCTATTTCACAAGGTTATTTGTGATGTTAAATGGAATAGCATATTTAATTTAAGTGCTTACTCTGTCATTATTTTATTTTTTAAAAAAGATTTTATTTATTTGTCAGAGAGAGAGAGAGCACAAGCAGGGGGAGCAGCAGGCAGAGGGAGAAGGAGAAGCAGGCTCCTCACTGAGCAAGGAGCTGAACTCATTCCCAGGACCCTGGGACTAATTCCCAGGACCCTGGGACTCATTCCCAGGACCCTGGGATCATGACCTGAGCCAAAGGTAGATGTTATACCGATTGAGCCACCCAGGCGTCCCTGTCATTATTTTAGAAGGAGAGGAGAGTGGGCAGGAAAAGAGCTGCATGGCCATTTCAGTGCAAATGCCTCCCAAGTTCAGCTGGGAGTCTGAATTTTGACCCTTGTGTTTCTGTAGGCCTACCTGATCTATTCCAGCAGTGTTGCAGCTGGTGCCCAGAGTGGTATTGAAGAATGCAAGTATCAGTTTGCCTGGGACCGATGGAACTGCCCCGAGAGAGCCCTGCAGCTGTCCAGCCATGGTGGCCTTCGCAGTGGTAAGGAAAGCCTCGGCCACAGCTCCCTTGACTCCCTGGCCATAGGTTAGAGCCCTGTTTTTCAGGGATGGCCCCCTGCTGCTTCTACATCAACATCCTAGTCCTACACCTGGTCTCTATTCTCAGGTGATCCTATCTCTGGGATCTTCTCTCTGTCCCTTTTCCATCTCCTCCTTCTTA
This sequence comes from Mustela erminea, assembly GCF_009829155.1. Classification (NCBI taxonomy): domain Eukaryota; kingdom Metazoa; phylum Chordata; class Mammalia; order Carnivora; family Mustelidae; genus Mustela; species Mustela erminea. The sequence continues at coordinate 64,303,324 of NC_045627.1, forward strand.
CAAAGCTTTTTTTTTTTCTCTCTCTCTTCACAACACCCTCACTGCTCAATGCATGGACCTTGCCTCACCCCTAGTCTATAACATCCTTGGCCTCCCAGTTGGCTAAGGGCTTCCTCACACTATAAAGAGCATCAGGAGGTAGGTAGGAGTATTAATTCTTCATGCCTCTTAGCCCCTTCTTTCAGCAGCTCAGCAGAGAGGTACAGGATAAGTGGGGACTAACTTGGACACCAGATTCCCAAGAAGATAAAGAGTGGCCATAGCAGTCAATGAAATAGCTGCTAAGCAGAGGTTTCTTCCAGGACTAGCTGGCCCATGCCTCTTAGACTTCAGTATTTCAGGAAGGAAAGGGCATGAGTTCTTTACAGCCTCGCCTTCAGATTCATCTCCTTCCCCATTTCTTCCTCTGGCTCTTTGCCACCTAAATCCTTAAGAATCCTATAGGTCAACAGTCATCTAGCCACCTAGTCATAATGTGTGACCTGAAAAGATGGGAGGGGAGAAGCATAGCGCTCAGACGGAGGCTGAAGCAGACCGTGGAAGAGAGAAAGGTACATTGTAAAAGTGGGGAAACAGGTTGGAGCTGGGGACGAGAGCACAGTGATGGCACTCAAGGGAGACAGCACGACTGGCACTCTCTGAGTTGTAACCCCCTGCTCTGACTCCCCCATTTCTGTTCCTGCCAGCTAACCGGGAGACAGCATTTGTACACGCCATCAGCTCTGCTGGGGTCATGTACACTCTGACTAGGAACTGCAGCCTCGGCGACTTTGACAACTGCGGCTGTGACGACTCCCGCAACGGGCAGCTGGGTGAGTAGAGGTACGGTGGGTGGCCAGGGCAGGCCAGTGAAGTCAAGAAAAGTTCGGTGGGTAGTTTGGTGGGTGGAGGACAGTGGTATTCTTCTAAATCTGGGGAAATCAGGGCCTCCCAGTTTAAGCCAAAACCCTAGAAGTGACAAACCAGGCTCAATGTAGCTCGGGGCCCTCCTTCTCCAAGTGGGGGGTTTCCTTAGTTTACACAACCAAGGAACACTCCCTGTGGATTCAATCCTGCTACTCTCTCAGAACAGAAGGAACATCATTCCATGTCCCCCTATTGGGGGACATGCCTACCCATTTCCTTTCTATGCTTTACCTCTGCTGTCCTCTGGAATCCTCTCTGACCTCCAATGCAACTTTCAACTTGGTTGATCCATATTATTTCTATTGTGCCCCTGCTCCCCAAGCTGGTACTTTCCTCTCCTTTTTTGGGCCATTGTCAATCGCTCACCAGGCACGAACACACTCTGCCCAAAGACCAGAGACCACGTGTAGAGGGCCAAGCCGCAGGCGCCTTACAGAGAATCCACTCCTCGAGGACTCAGGTCATGGAGCCCAGAGCAGGGAACTGGCTGAGGCTGGAAGTGGAAGCGGAAATGCGGCCTAAACAAATCTAGGCTGAAACTGATCTGGAGAGGATACTTGCCCAACGCCAAACGCAATTAGAAACAGTAGCCCAGGAGCTCATGCTTGCCTGCTCAACGACCTTTCCTTCCCTCGTACCCTTCCAGGGGGCCAAGGCTGGCTGTGGGGAGGCTGCAGTGACAACGTGGGCTTCGGAGAGGCAATATCCAAGCAGTTTGTCGATGCCCTAGAGACAGGACAGGATGCTCGGGCAGCCATGAACCTGCACAACAACGAGGCTGGCCGCAAGGTGAGTCCTACAGCCCCCGGGGTGAGGCAGCTGGCTCCACCCCCACCAGCCCTAGGTGCGGCCGCCTCTTCAGTTCATTTAACAGATTGGAAAAGCGAGGGTCCAAGCCCGCCAGCTACATGGACTAGCTACCCGCCTCGCAATCCCCCAGCGGCCAACTCCCCCGCCGCTTACTCCCTGGCCAGCTCACTCCTAGCTCTCTCCCCAGGCGGTGAAGGGCACCATGAAACGCACGTGTAAGTGCCACGGAGTGTCCGGCAGCTGCACCACGCAGACCTGCTGGCTGCAGCTGCCCGAGTTCCGCGAGGTGGGCGCGCACCTGAAGGAGAAGTACCACGCGGCTCTCAAGGTGGACCTGCTGCAGGGGGCCGGCAACAGTGCCGCCGGCCGAGGCGCCATCGCCGACACCTTCCGCTCCATCTCCACGCGGGAGCTGGTGCACTTGGAGGACTCCCCGGACTACTGCCTGGAGAACAAGACGCTGGGGCTGCTGGGGACAGAAGGCCGAGAGTGCCTGCGGCGCGGACGGGCCCTGGGCCGCTGGGAGCGCCGCAGCTGCCGCCGGCTCTGCGGGGACTGCGGGCTGGCGGTGGAGGAGCGCCGCGCCGAGACCGTGTCCAGCTGCAACTGCAAGTTCCACTGGTGCTGCGCGGTCCGCTGCGAGCAGTGCCGCCGCCGGGTCACCAAATACTTCTGCAGCCGCGCCGCACGGCCGCGGGGGGGCGCCGCGCACAAACCCGGGCGAAAACCCTGAGGGGCTCCTTGGCCCCCTCCTTTCCCCTTCTGTCCTAGGCTTCTTTTAGAGAGACCCCAGTGATAGAGGAACCTAGGGAATGCTCCCGCCCCAGCATCCCCCTGCCCAGGGATCCCAGGAGGGAGAGACACCACCATCTCTCCAGTTTCCAACCCTTTCCCCACCCTTTCCCCCAATTCTTCTGCGCTCTCCTCCAACTCTGTCCCCATCATCCTCACCCGCTACACTTAGGTGTGAGAACTCCCAGTCCTGAGATTTTGAGCTCCTGATCTTCCCTGGACTAGGGTGAGAACAGGCGCGTCTCCTCCCCTTCCCTGCTGCCCTAAGGCCTGGCCTGGCCTGGCTGATGGAGCCTGTGGAAGAGCACAGCCCAGATTCACAGGGCCTGGCCCTGGAAAGCCATGCTTTTCCCTTTCACCCATTTTCTTGCACCCCTCCCCCTATTCTTCTGTTGCCAGGTCTCTACCACAGCCACATCTTTTCTTTCTTCAGAGCTCCTCCGTGCTTCTGATTCCCTGCTAACCGCTGGCAGACACCCCAGCAATCTCTAATGCTTTCTCTCTTGTTCCTGTTCCCTGAAGAAAAACTGACAAAACTGACCCTGGAAAAAGCATGTGTTTGGGGCTTGTTTCCCAAAGGGAGGGCCTGAGGATGGAAGAAATGGGAACCCTAGCAGGGTGACTTGCTGGAAACCAAGGGTACTACTCAACCATGTGATATGGTGACTCCATCCGTCAGGCCATGACCTAGTGACCTTCAGACAATCACCCGAGGTGCCCCAGGCATACCCACAATGTCTGGGAACTATGTAAGGGCAGACGACCAGCTACTCCCTGCCCCTGAAACTTCTCCCTGCTCCTAACCTATTCCTTCCTAGCAACCGACTTTACCTCTCCTCCTTCCTCAAAGGATCCTTGTTTCTCTGAGCCAAGACTGAATGAAATAAAGCCCATTTCCCATTCAGACCCCACTCTGTACCTCTAAAAGCAGGTCATGAGGAAGGAGAAGCTGGGACCTTTCCTTTTCGCAAACCTGGATCTCAAACAGGCAGGATTCAGGGCATTGGATATTTGCCTTCAATAGGTAAACTTCCTGAGATGAAACTTTCCAGCTGGAAGCTCAGCACCTTGAACTTTAATTTATTGAAGTCCCTGTGATATGTGCCTTCTTGTCTAGGTATTGAACTTACTCTTGGGGACACTGGGGAGGGTGGGTGGAAGACAGAACTTCTAGGCCCTCTCTTCCTTCCCCGCGTTGCTAGAACACGATCCTCCCTCAAGCCTCACTTTCCCGATGGCCTACGTAGTTAACGCTGGGCTGACTGAGGCTAGCCTGCCAACAATTAGTGAATCATTCACACAAACCTTCCCTCAGTACATTCACTCAGAAGCTAAGAGCTCACTGCTTGTGAGCTCGCTGCTTGAGAGAAAAGCGGTACAGCAGGAACTTGCTTCTGAAAGAGGGCTCTGGAAAGGGAAGAGTCAAACCCTGACAGATTCTCTGTAGCCCACGGAGCTTCCCAGCCATCTCCCTCCTCCTAAGCTGGTCATGGGTCTGGACACGGGACAGCTCTTTAGAACTGGTCAGATGCCAGCCCACCTCATCCTACCTCCCAGAGTAGGAAAGGGCACAGAGATGTGGCTCCAAGTAGGTAATGGGCTAAGGCTTTCGAGGCCAACCCAGGAGAGTGGAAAGGCTCCTTGTATATTCCAAACTGGGACAGTGGCCAGGTCAGACTCCAAACCCCCAGCCTCATCCCTGTACATCCTCTGGTCAACTAACACTTACTGAGGGGAGAGGCTGCCTGCCCTTCCTCATGGGGGACACACTTCCCTTCAGGATCTCCTAAGGCTTCATTTCCAGCTCTATCAGCAAAAGCCCTTTTTTGCTCCTTCCCTCAGCTTTGATCTGGGCCTCGTGAATCTCCCAACTTGTCCTTCTTCCCTAATCAAGTAGCAGCATATACTAACCTGGCTGTCCTACTTGGCAGAATTACTTGATAGTGTACCATAAGAAAATCTGGCAAGGCCGCTAGAAAATATAAAGGAACGGGGCTGTAAAGGAAAACTGCATTCTCCAAGTCTCTCAGCATAAAAGCAGGACAATTATTGTGCTTCATATTTGATAATCCCAGGCCGGTACTTGAAACCCATCATTGCTGCCAGAAAGTTCTTTCATAGGTTGTTGTTTTGTATTGCCAAATGGATATGATTGATAAGCAGATTCATCTGAGTTCTATAAAGAAAACATTATTGAGCTAACGCAGATCTGTATTGCCTTCTTTCCTCTCTTGCATTATCCACGCATTCCTCTGGTCAGTCAGCAAACACGGGTGAACAAATACAGTGGTGAACAAACAACACAGAGACCTCCTTGCATTCATGGAGTTTAAGTTCTCTCTTACGCTCAATCACCAGGGTTGTGCTCCCCTTTGCAAAACATGGATGAGTCCAGAACAGCTGCTTGGTAGGACACCTTGGAGGTCAACCAGTCAAACCTTTTGTTTTATAGATTAAAACCGATGCTGAAAAAGAGGTCTGTCCTGTTCAGCCAACTAGTAAGTTACTGTGGGGTACATCCTGGAACCCTCGTCCTTTCCTTCCTCTTGCATACCCTTTAAGGCCCATGCGTCTCCACCAGAGAGAAGCAGAGGGAGATCCTGAGAAGTGACAAGGACACGGCGTGGGGGGAAGGGGGGCGCAAAACACTCTCCTTCCTGTTGCTGGCCTGTGGGCCTACACACAGGCAGGGCTTTCTTTTCTTGAAAAGAATCCCAGCTTCAACTGGCCTTAGCAGCAGGTTAGGGCAAAGACAGAGCCAGGGTCGTGCTCAGCCCTGGTGGTGCTGGCGGTGGTGGGAGGGGAGGGCAGGCCAGGGCACCCGCCTATTGTGGGTCTGGATTGGATGCTTCCACTCATTCATTTCCTTTTAATTAACCCGCATTCCTGGAGGAGAAATATTTATGTTGGCTCCCATAGAGGCAATCCGCAGACTGGAAAGAAGGGGGAAGAAAGCCTGCCTTAGCAAAACAATATCTCTAAAGAGCTCAAGGAGAGAAAATAAGAGAACAAAATGCCATTAAAATAGCCTTCTACCCCCACTGGAGTCCATGAAAACTTCATTTCACATGCTAATCCCCCACTCCGCCCCTTCTCTTCTCACAACACCTTTCCCGAAAGTGTTTGGGAAAAGTCTTCGCAGTCAGTACACAGCTCCCTGCAGCTCAGACTTCTCCTTGTGTTAGTTCAGGGCCCCAAGTGGGGCTCTCGCTCCAGCAGCGGCTTTTTTCTCCCCCCCTTTAATTTAAACAAAGACTTCAGAGTTCATCAACCTCCCACTGAAATTCACAGCTGCTGAACAAACTAATCCCCTCTCCCTGCCTTTCTTCCCTTCAATGGGCTCTTGGCTTCAAAGACACTTTGGGAAAGGACTTTGCAGGGGCTCACACTGCTTCCTCAATAGAAGTTAGTGCAAGTATTATCTGAAGAGCAAGTGGCTTTACAAACAAATACTGCCTAACAATCCCTTCCTTCCAAACACACACATCTAGCCCACAGACATGATGGGATCTACAACAGGATTAGAGATAGTACCCCCGGCTTCACACCCAGCCCCTTTGTGCTGCTGAGCTCAGCCCTGAAGTGGTGTGGGGAAAACCCTAGAGCTGAACGTCAGGCACGGACAGACACATACCCACACACACACACACACACACACACACACACACACACACACACACCAGAGTGGCCACAGATGCTGCAAGGCCTCCTCCTCGCACCCCCTCCTTTCTTCAACTCTCTAGACTCCCCATGGGTCTTCAAGCCTCTCTCCTACCTTACTGGGGTGCAGGGAGCAGGAACAAAGAGAATAGGAAGAGAGGTCAGGGCAAAATAGGACCCAGAGGAGACAATAATTGGGAGATGACTGAGGAAACCAAATCAAAGCAGCTTTATTGCCCACTAAGTACATCAGTGCTTCAAATGCAAAGTTCAACCATGAAAAGTGCAGCCAGAGAAGGCAGCCCTGAGACATGTGAGGGCTGAGGAGAAGGGCCTCCAACCCTTGAGGAGCAGTGCCAGAAAAGTCTTTTGTTAATATGGCTCCTGTTGCAGAATGGGGTTGATGATCACAGAATGAATGGCCGAGGGCCTTGGGCCAGGGTCCGGGCAGGTCAAATCAGGTCAGGTCCCCGCAGGCAGTGGTCCCTCTGCTCCTGTCTCACAGCCTAGGGCAGCTCCCAGCAAAAGGCTGTGCGCCTTCTACTTTCCGCCTAACCCAGCCCACCCCTATGATACTGGCAGAAGAGAAGGTCTTGTAAAACGGGCCAAAGTTCCTCCTCTTGGTTCCACCCAGCACCCACCCCCACATGTCCATCACTTGTTCAAAAGATGAACAACAAGTCAATTCTAGCCCAGTCTCTGGGGCTCAGAAATTAAAGGACCCGGAAATATGAAGTCAGAGGCAAGGAGAAGGTAAGGTCAGGCTCATAACCCACAGAAGGGGAAAACAAATCCCCACAAGATGCGTACAGCAGAGGTAGACTTGGAGGTAATGATCCCACTCAGCCCCTCCGAAGCCACACTTACACAGAATCCCCCTGGGGGAGAAGATGCCCTGCTCTGGGTCCTGTCAGAGCCCAGCATCAGGGAAAGGGAAGAACTGGCTCTCTCTGCCTCAGAGGCTGAGAGCCTTCAGCAGATTCTAGGCCAGGCATAAAGGGGTGGAAAGCAGGCACTCTGCTAGCTTCGAGGCAAGCCCACTGCATCATATACCTGGCAGCAAGGAAGAGGGTGGGGGAAAACAAACAAAACCCATTCCAAAATTCCCCCTTTTCTGCAGGGAGAAGTTAAGTCACAGCAGAAGTAGCTCCTGGCAAGGGAGGCTCGCTGGTTTACGTGTGCAGCTTCTGCGCAATGGTGAGGACGGCCTTCAGGACGAGCATAAAGCTGGAGACCTCGCTGAAGCTGCTGCAGGCCACCACCTGGGCATGCACTGCCAGGCCCTGCTCGAAGTCTCCCGCATCCACACATCGGGCTACCTCATGAAGCCCAGCCAGGACATGGGGTGAGAGCTGTGGGCGGACGGACGCTTAGGTCAAGGGAGCCCAACCCAGCCCTTGCCCTGGGAGCGTGGAACAGTAAGAGAGGATTTAAGTTCTGAAGCCCAGGGTCAGGCAAGAGGTCTATGTGTATATTTTGTGGGGAACCCAGGTCACTGAGACCTATGGAAAAGGACAGGGGTCCCTCTGGTCACGGCTGACGGTGTAGGGCAGGGGACAGAGGAGCATCACTAAATGTACTTACTGTGCCCTGGCAGAGCTTATCATATAGGCATTCTAGACGTTGGGCTGCCTTTTCCAGCTTCCGTTTTGTCTTCTGCAGGGAGGAAAATGGATTCTGACCCCAACCCCGAGACTAACACTACACAGGACTATAAAGAATCACAGTATGTCAGAGCTGGAAGGCCTTCATGCTACTGCTTTCATTTCACAGGAGACGAAATGGAGGCCCAAAGAGGGTAAGTGACTTGCGTAAGCTGACACGGCCAGTGCACGGACGGCAGGTCTCCTTACTCCTAGCTGCACCCTCCCTCTGGTGCCCCGAGCTGCCTTGCCAAGAGTTAAGCCTTGGTGCTGCTAGGCCCTGCTTTCTAGGTGCTAGACTCAGACCAGACGAGCCCCCACTCTTGTCCCACATGGAGATATCTAGTAGGTACAAGACACAGACAGCGGCTCAGGGACCCTGAGAAAAGAGGCACACAAGGAACTGATCTACAGCTCAGGAATGCTGGGAACAAGCCAGTGCTGTGAGGCGGACACTGTGGGGAAGGCTCAGACTTACTAAATCAGTGGCAGACAGGGAACAGCGTTGTAGAAGCTTCTCAAAGCTGGTCTTCAAGGACTGATGCTCTGGAGGCAGCTCTTTCCTTTCCACCTTCTCAGGGGGCCGCTGCTGAAGTTGCTGAGGAAGGAGCAGGGAGACAGGGGAGACTGGCAAGCTGTCCTTCTCACAGCTTCCCTACAGACTAGTCCTCCGTGACTCAGTGTCACACTGCTCCCACTAAACCACAGTTGGGGAAAGGGGTACTCCCTCTTCTCTGGAGTAAGGACATTTGGGACCTGCCCACACCAGTTCCCCAGTGCAAAATCTGCCTGCCCCTTGATGCCTGAGACCCATCTCCCATGCTCCCTGCTTTTCTATACCCAGGGGGAGTTGCAGTTTCCAAGAGGAAGGTTAATGCACTGTTCCCCTCACCTGCAGGCTGAATTCTCCTGGAGCTCCTGGGGGAGCATGGCCCATCCCAAGGACAGAAGGCTGTGAGGAAAGGACCCCTCGTGGCTCAGGGGTGAGGCTCATCACTGGAGCAGTGATAGGTGCTGGGGGCATAAATATCTCTGACAACTAGACACAGAGAAAGAACAGCATATGAGTCTAAGCTGAGAGACTTCCTAGGCCCTGCTTTGAGAGAGCAACAAAAGTTCTGAGTGAGCAAGGGAACAGAGTAGCAAGTAGGGAACCAGGAGACAGGGAGATTGATACATGCATGCAAGAAGGAAAGAGAAGCTGGCTGAGAGGCGAAGAAAGAGTGAGGAAAGGGACAGGACAGTGTGTGTGCTGACAAGCAGACGGGCTGAATTCTGGAAGAAAACAGAATATGGGTCATTGGTGTATGTATGGGGGTAGGTGGCACGAACTGACCTTTTTCCTCTGGAGGTTTGCCCTGGGCATTGGGGCATTTTTCAAGGAGTCTTGAGGTCCTGCACAGCACAAAGATAGAGATATTTAGGGGCACAGTCAGGAACCCTGGAAATTCAGCCTGAAGGCCAGCAGAATTATTTGAGCTGGAGTCGATCACACCTCCCTCTGTAAACCAGACAGGCTCAGCTGACATTCTTCAACCCAATGGCCCCCACATCACTGCTGTGAGGAAAGATGGTAGTGGAGGGGGGAAGGGAAGGAGGCAATGACCCAGAAGACAGAAGCCATGGAAAGAAGACTGACCTGGGTGAGCAGTCGAGGGGCCAGTGATCGGGAGGGCACTAGAGCAGGCAGCACCTGGCCCTCCTGGAGGGTGTGTCGTAGAGAAGTTGACAGGAGGGGCTAGGGACCCGAAGCTTGCAGGGCTGACACCTGGGAGTCTCACGGGAAGTGGAGGGAACAGTCGAGTCGTCTCAGCCAGAGAGGCAGAGCTAGGCTGTATGGCGTCTGGGGGTACCACAGGTGGAGGTGGACCAGGAAGAGGCCATGCTCCAGGGAACCCCAAGGGGTTAGAAATTTGGGCTTTTTGCCCACTTAATAGAGGTGGCTCAAAAAAAGCTGAAAAGGAACAGAAACAGGTCATTTGCCACCAAACTTCAATTTGGGAGAGACTCAGAGCTTATCAGGGAAGAATAAGGCAGCAATAAAATACAAACAAACATCCCTAATAATGATAATGAAAGATGAGTATGTGTGTATGGAGACCAACCATTTACAGAGTACTTTTAACTATTCCTCATTTGACTCTGAAAACAATCCTGTGGCGTTGAAATGACCAATATAATAGCTATTCTCACTTTTCAAAAGAAACAGTGGCTAAGTCTGTTGCCCATAGATACAAAGCCAGTAAGTCATAGTACCAGGGATTCAGACTACAAATTCCAAGGTTCTCTCACTATACAGTAGACATAATGCCCCCCAAATCCATGCTGGCCATGCCAACTGTTATCCTCTGTGCTCTGCCCAGATACATCTTGACTCACTCACTCACCAGGCCTTACACTAGGGGCCAAGGGCAAAGGCTGGGCTGCCTGGAGCTCAGGTGCCCTGTAGTCACTGATATTCTGTGTTTGGGAGCTTTGATAAGGGCCAGGATGGGAAGATATCAAGGGTGTCACTAGTGATGACTGAGGTGTGAAAATCCTTGGCCTTGGAGATGGAGTTGGAACCTGTGAAGAGAAAAAAGGGTCAGCACCTGGAAAGGAAAAGAAGGGTAAGTAACTGAAAATAAAAGAACAATAAAGAATATGGAACAAAAAGCTAGTTCTTAAAATAAAAATCAACAGAAACTATGTCTCTATAGAAAGTGACAAAGAGGGGCATCTGGGTGGCTCAGGTCTGTTAAGCATCTGCCTTTGGGTCAGGTCATGATCCTGAAGTCCCAGGATCCCTGTGTCTGGCTCCCCGCTTGGTGGGGAGTCTGCCTCTCCTACTCCCTCTGCCCCTCCCCCTGCTTGTTCTATCTCTCTCTCATTCACTCTTTCTCTCTCAAATATATTAGATCATAAAAAAAAAAAAAAAGGAAAAACAGAGTGGGAGGAATTATTCATCCTCATGTCAAGACTTACTATATAGAGGTAGTATTCAAGAAAAAGTGGTACTGTCAGAGAAGACACACAGATCAACATAATAGAACAGAGATCTGAGAAATAAATCCATACAAATATGCCCAGTTTTTTTTTTTTAAAGATTTATTTATTTATTTGACAGAGAGAGATCACAAGTAGGCAGAGAGGCAGGCAGAGAGAGAGAGAGGGAACAGGCTCCCTGCTGAGCAGAGAGCCCGATGCGGGACTCGATCCCAGGACCCTGAGATCATGACCTGAGCCCAAGGCAGCGGCCTAACCCACTGAGCCACTCAGGCGCCCCTGCCCAGTTATTTTTTAATAAAGGAGCAAAATCAATTCAATGGAGGACAGAGAGCCTTTTCGTTCTTTCTTTTTTTTTTTTTTTAAAGATTTTATTTATTTATGTGTCAGAGAGAAAGAAAGCGTGCGCACGGGTGCACAAGCAGGGAGAACAGCAGGCAGAGAGAAGCAGGTTCCCCTCTGAGCAAGGAGCTGGATGCGGGAATCCATTCCAGGACCCTGGGATCACAGCCTGAGCTGAAGGCTGATGTTTAACTGACTGAGCCACCCAGGCATCCCAAGACAGCTTTTTCTTTTTTCTTTATTTTTCTTTAAAGATTTTATTTATTTATTTGACACAGAGAGAGAGACAGAGTGAGAGGGAACACAAGCAGGAGGGGTGGGAGAGGGAGAAGCAGGCTTCCTGCCAAGCAGGGAGCCCCATGTGGGGCTCGATACCAGGACCCTGGGATCATGACCGGAGACAAAGGCAGCCGTTTAACCACTCAGCCACCCAAGCGCCCAAGACAGCCTTTTCAATAAATGATTATGGATATCCACTGGCCAAGAAAAGAAGGAGCTTGGCCTAAGCTTCACACCATATGCAAAAATTAACTCAAAACAGAACATAGCATAACTGAAAAACAAAAACTATAAAACTTTTAGAAAGAACACAGGAAAACTTTAGGGGAGTGTAGACTTGCAAAGACATAAAACGTGTGATCCATAGAAAGAAAACTATAAATTGGACCTTATAAAATTAACAATTTTTGCTTTGTGAAGGACCCTGTTTAAGAGATGAGAAGATAAATTCTTACATAATTACACACACACACTCATGAGATCTGAATCTACAGATTGTACTAGTATCAGTTGCTTGGTTTTAACGTTATACTATGGTTGTGTGGGACACTGGCATGAAATGGGGTGGGGGAATGTGATGCATGAGACCCCCCCCAGTACATTTCTTTACAACTTCCTATGAATCTATAGTTATTTCAAAACAGAAAGGAGAGAGGGAGAGGCAGAGAGACAGAAAGAGAGAGAGGACAAGGAGAAGGAAGAGGCGGGAGGGGTAAGCAGGGGGAAAGAAGAAAAAACATTAGCGTGAGAATTGAAGGTGGGACAGGATGAACCGTCAGAGCTTCTGTCTGATAGCTCTATTTACCATCTTGCTGGATTTTGTTCCCCAGTCCCTCCAGCAGGATCCAGGCAGGCATCCTAAGTTAATAGCACCCTAACCATCTGGGCACTGGTTGGTACCTGGGGGGTCCGTCCCCCCACTTTGCAGACTCCTCTAAGCCATCACCGATTTCTGTCCATTCTACTTATTAAGTATCTTAAATCTAACCTCATTCTCTAGCCTTAGGTCAGTCATTCTATGCCCTCACATCTCTTGCTATTGCCTTTTAGTTGCCTCCAGCCTTGCCCTTCCTAAACACATAGCTAATCATTCCCCTGCAGAAGACCATTCAATTTCAGGGTCAAGTCTAAGGTCTTCAGCACAGAATTCCAGGTCCTTCCTGCTCTATCGCCCACCTCTTACTCCAGCTTCATCTAATCTCACTCCCCTACAACAAACACCTGTTTTGTAGCCCCACTGAAATATCAGTAGTTCCTCAAGTGGGCTTTATTTACACTCCCTTCAGTGCTTTTTTACATGCTGTTCCCACTGCTTGAAATAGCCTTTACCTATTCCTTCCTTTGCCTAAATAACTTAATTTTCAATACTCAGATCAAACATCATACTCATTCTAAAATAAGTCCTAAGCTTCTCCTGCTCCCCCAAAGACTAAGTTGCTTTTTTCTGTGTGATCCCATGGTACCGTATCGTACCCCAATCACGGCATGTATGAATTTTACTGTACTAATCTTTTACATATCTGTCTTTCCATGAGACTATGAGCTAATGAAGGACATGAATCATGGTTAGGCCACATTTCTGTTCTAAGAACCTAGCAGTTGTTTGACAAGCAGTTATTAAGAAAAAAAAAAAAAAACCTGAGTCTATATTCTACAAAGTTGGGAATTTTCATCATTTTTATTCACTAATATATTCCAAGTGCCTAGAACCACGTTTGGTACCTGGCAGACATTAAATAGGTATTTTTGAATGAATGAGCAAATGAGTGAACAAACCAAACCAGGCCCTACCTGGTGAGAAGGCTGGAATCCCAATCTGTAAGAGGATGTTTCTTTAGAGTGGGGGGTAGCTCCCACCACAACCCGAGGGAAGGGGAAAGGAGGACACTGTTGGCCCAAGACACCAGAACCCTGGGCGTGAAACAGTCGATCTCTCAGCTGCTGAACTGGTGCCTACAAAAGTTATAATAATGAAAAACTGTGTTAATTAAAATTAAAACGAGTAAACATCCGTTCTTATAAGCCTGGCCCCATACAGCATTCAAACTTCAGTTGACCCTCTACATTTCAGCCACCTTAGATGACTCAAAGGTCCTAAACCTTGCCAACCCTCCCTCCTTGGCGTTCCTTCTACCTAGAATGCCCTACATCTGCTCGGAAGCTGCTTCTCTGTGAAGGTCCAGCTCAACTGTTTTAACCACTGGAAAGCCTTCCTTGATGACTACTCTATGCAAAACCAGCCCCTTTCCTGGAGTCTCATAGTACCTAGTATAAGCTTCTGTTATAACACTGTAAGTTACTGACATCTGATTTCCCCCAAGGGACAGTGAACTTCCTGAGGGACTAGATCTCATTTATTCTAGAATTTCAGCATCTGCGGAGTGCCTGGAACATGGATGTGCTCAGCCAGTGTTAGATGACTGAAATGGTTTGCTCCCTCTCCATGGTCCCACTCACCTGAGTACAGTCCCTGGGTAGATAGCTCATGGCAGTGGCCAGGCTGCCCTGGGCTGCCAGGAGGCTGGCATACTGAGTGACCCTGAAGGTTGTGGCAGGGCCTGAGCTCACCCTGTCAGGACCCCGCAGTAGCTCCAAGCTCCTATTAAGGACCATCACCTTCTCCATCAGGTCCTACAGGAACAGGGATAAGGGCAGTCAGGTGTCTTCCAAGCACATCCTGCTCTCTCAGGCCAGGCAGTTCACCCAAGGACTTCCCACTATAGGTTTGAGGGTATCTGGCCATGGCCAGGTACAAGCAGCAGGTGATGATTCGTAGAAGATGTGACAGTTAGAGAAAAGCCACTTGGCCTCACCTCCCAAGCTGTTAGCATTGCTCCAACTGAGTCCATCTGGCTCTTAGACTCTCCTACATCTCTGCCTCTTTTTTTGCTTTCTCTACCCTTTACCCTGCTAGTACAGCATCAACTTCATATTCGGTTACACTATCGTTTCATCTGCGGCTTTGTCTTCCTGTGAGTCTTCTCTAGTTACCTGTGGAATGTCTTTCACAATTTAAATACACAGAACTTTTCATAGCAGCTAAGAGACCCAGACTCACAATTATTCAAACAAAGAATAAACTTGTAAAACCAAACCTAAAGTGGGAAAAAATTGTGAAGGTTAATGCCTAAGCAGCTCTTGCTCAGTCTCCTCTGACTGAGGAGAGAGGAAGGTGCTAGCTCATCCCAGACACTGAAGGCCCTTTTCTACTTCCTAATAGACTGGTCACAGCCTGGGGACCCGGAAGCCTCGCCTCTGATGCCCCTGCACATCCCCGTCAACAGCCTCTCCAACGAGCCTGGTGTGGAGTGACCAGGGCCCCGCACACGGAGAGTACCTGCAGAGCCAGGGGGTACGAAGCCTGGTGGCACTTTGCCCAACACTCCACCAGCAGCTCCACACTCCCTGAGCACACATAACAGAGTCTGGCTTCGGAAATTAGTGCTCCGCCACCCTCCTGCTCCATGCGAGTACCCAGCATGTCTGCAGAGAGATGGAAAGTTCTTTAATGGCATAGCTTTCCTGTGCTTCTTCTCATTCTCCTATTTGAAAATAGGCAGAGGACCATGAGCTGTGGGACAAGTAACCGCAATGGCTTTGGACAATACTGAGGCCCGTTTTGCTCTACAGTGAAGGGCAGAGCTCTTGCATAGAGATCTAATGAGAAAAAGTAAAACAGGACAATATGTGATCACTACTGTAGTCCTAGCCTCCCAGCTGACCCAGACCTTGACCTTGACAACACGGCCTGGCCTCCCAGAGCTCAGGCTGCTCCTCTGCCTCCTCCCTCAATTGTGTCTGTTAACTGCATGCCAGAGTCACACCACTCTGTCTGAAACCTAGGGCTACCCACCACAGAGCTCAGGGAATTTTTCTGGCCCGGAGTATGTCAGTAGTAAGGCCAGTGCCTCCTTCCAGTTCTGCAGGTTACAGGTGTGCACCATATCCTCCCAATTCTTCCGCACAACACAGGCTATCAGCTATAATGGGCAGAGAGAGAAGGAGGTCATCAGCCATCCATCCAGAACAGGCAGTCGGAGTCACACACAGGGACATGCTAAGAAAGGCCACTGGTGAGCAGGCTTCTTGTTAGACCACTGACTAGGGGTTGCGGGTCAGGGAGGGCTGGTTGGAGTGGGGAGAGAGAGAGCCTGGCAGAGCTTCTAAACCCCGAGGTGTAGGCATCCACCTGACAAAGTCCAAGTAATCCCCTCCCCTCCTGCACAGTGGGCAGTTACCGAAGAGATTCTGGTTTTCTTCTTGGCCCAGTAGCACTCCTGTGTTCGCCTTAGCAGATCTGCGCCTCCAGCCTGGGCCAGGATAATGGCATCAGCAAAGCGCTCTTCCTTCAGACACAGTTCCACAGCAGGGCGCAGTGCTCCAAGCAGGAGAGCCTGGCTCAGGAGTCCATCCGTGTCTGCAAGCGGAGGCATCCCCTCCATGTCAGCCTCCCCTCAGACCCTCGCCTCCGGTCCCCTACAGGGCCCACAGTAGACCCCTTCTATCTCTGTATCTCCCTTGCCCCAAATAAAATTCCCAAGTTTCGTTCCTCAGCAACAAAATGTAGCACACTATCCCCGAGTACCAGACCCAGGACTCTAAGGACAGGGCTCGACATGAGGGAGGGCCTCACATGGCAATACCAGAGGGACAGCGTGTGCTTGCTCAGCAAGAACAGGGTTGCAGTCTTTTAAGAAAACAGTAGGAGAGAAAATATCTTGCTAGAAGGCCTTCCACAGCAAAGATGTATCCATAAAAATCCAAGGAGGGCTCTAATCACTAACAGAACCACCCAGCACTTGTGATGGTGGGAGGGAGGCAGGAGGCAGGGGACAAGAAGATGTTCTCAAGTCCAAGAACTCTGAGCCCACCTACTCCCACACAGAGCATTTCTCTCCCTCAGGATCAGAGTACCTTCTGTGATGGGGATCTCCAATGGAGTCATATTCTGAGGGACCAGCTCATCAAAGAAGGATGAGGAGGCAGAGGCTTCCTCTGTGATGTGTTTGGAGGTCTGTGCAAGAAAGGATGGAGGTGGCTATTTTGGAAATGAATTGAAAACAGATAGAGAGCTGGCTTAGTAGCTCTCTCTGGGAGCTTTACTATCTGGCCCATAATGATACAGATAAAAAATAACCAGATAAGGTCTAGGAAGGGCTCTAGTCCATGGTTAAAACAGAGCTCCACTCCAGCCCAAAAGTTTATGCACTCTGTGTCTCACTGTGGTTCCAAGAAACGAGGAGTCTGAAGACATCTATGGAAGCCAAGCACTTTATGAGAGCGAAACAAAGAGCCAGGAAGGGGCAGATGCCCTAAAGACAGGTCTCCTGTGCTACCCCAGGTCCAGCTTTCTGGGCTCCCACCACACCTGGCTGCAGAAGGCCTGCTGTCTGTTACTGTGGAGATCGTCTCCCTTGGACTGAGGGCTCTCACCCAGCCCCACGTCACTCTTCAAACACGTGGCCACCTGCAAGGAGAGACCTGTGAGTATCCTCTTCCCAGCACAAGGTCAAACATCTAATATGCTTCCTTCCCACCTTCACACCACACTAACTGGAGTCTCTAAGATCCTGGCCTATTTACCTGGGGAGAAGCCTACCTCCAGGAGGTACAATGTTTATATATGCATTAGTGAAGCCCAGAAAGAGGTCACTGAGACAGTTTCCACTGAAGGCCTTCTCTTCTTCTCTGCTTCAAGTATGTGCTTCTGATGTAAAAGCAGCTTACCTTCTTCTGAAGCTCATCTTTACTGTATCCTAATAGTTTTAGAAATTTCATTCTGGAGTCTTCCTCTAAGGTCACCTAAGGAACCACAGAACACACAAGTCTCCATTAAATCAATGTGAATGATCCTCTCTTGCGTAAGTCCAACGTCTGTGCCAGTGTACCCTCTAACAGAATTCTTCGTGCTACCAGAAGGGTCCTACTGAGGCCAACACCATCTCTCCCCTTTCTCTCCCCAGATTTGATTCTGCTGAGCTAGAGGCATGGGTGTTAACAAAACCCTTGCCCACTTCTACGTGAGAACTAGACCTTCTGTTGACTTACTAGATCTATTAGCCTGGTTACCTGGTAAGAGTCAAATGTCAGCTATGTTTCCAGGCAACACTGCTTGCAATGGATAAACTGCATCTGAACTGGAACTAAACAAACAATAAATAGCCTCTGTGGGCACCACACCCCAGGCTGCCCTCTTTGCAAGGACTCTTGTAACTGAACAGATCTTTTGCAGGGACTCTAGAAACGTTTTTGAAGTGGGTACAAGAGACATTAGCTCTTGTAGGCATGAGGCTTCTCTGCCGGGGCCACCTACATGCCTGCCTTGTGTGCATCTCATCTCCTTGCACCTAAGCTGTCTTCTGGGGTGGTGAAGAGGACTCTGAACTCCTGCATGGGCTGCTCCAAGAACCCCTACAGAAGAGCGCCACCTCCCACTGCCCGGCCAACAAGTTGTGGCTCCTGTCCCACATCCTTCTGGGCAGACTGATGCCAAGAGAACCTACAGAGTCTTGTAAGTCTAAAATATCTAGGTGAAAACATAGTTCATGGTGGAGGCTGCCCAGATATAAACCAAGTCAGCTTACCCAGGCAGCGTGCCAGATACTGAGGGCCAAACCTTCCTGAAGCCCTACCCTAATCAGGGTTAGGGAGCGGAGTCCTTCATTTGCCCTACACAGAACCATGAATTCTGACTACTCCTTTCTCACAGTCTCTCAGGGCTCCCGCCTTCTCCCATATTCATCTTTTGGAAATGTTCAACCGCATTCAGCTTCAGGACCATCAAGATGGACAGCTCTTGGGGAGGTTTTCGACCAGACTCCCCTCTGTCCTTAGGTACTGCTGCCTCCTTTGTTTAGAAGAATAAAGGCTCAACTCCTGATGGGGACCTCTATTCTCTTTCTCATTCCACCATTCCCGGAGCAGTAGAGTTCTGCTTACAACAAAAGCATCATTTCTTATTCTTTTCTTCCCACACCTTTTTCTAGCTTCACTCAGCAGTTGATGATCTTTCTCAAATCTTGTCTCCTTCCCAGATTCCTGGTGTCTATGTTCATGAAGTTCTACTATGTCTGAAGCACCGACCCCAAGTCTTTCTTAGACCCCCAGGGACAGGCTCTGTCCTTTTGTATTGTTTACTATGATCCCAAAGCTTTGAATAATCTTCTCACTGTCTGTCCAGTAGGTTCTCTTTCTCCCTTTAGTTCTCTCCTCCTATCTGCTCAATTTCCTTAATAGGTGGAGCACTCCTTCTGATGTCATGCACAACTTGAAATTGCATTAGCACTGGAACTTGATCCACGCCTCCAAAATAAATTGGGACTTAAGCCCTGAGTCCCATCACAATAACTTGCCTTGGGTTACCTGAAACAAGCTCAAAGCCTTCTTATGATGATGTCCCCTTCCAGCCAATCCTCTTTCCTTCCTTTCCCTTCTCTTCTCTCTTCCCATCACCTTATCTGCCTTTTGGCATGGCATAAAAGCCTTCACCGTGGCTTTGATAAAGTATCTAGGACATCAGCAATAGAAGCAAAAAAGGCAAGTATCACTTGTACCTCTCAGCTTCCTTAGCTGCAAAAGGTCTCTGAGCCACTGGTAAAAGGTGAAGAGTCTGTGTCCAGAGGGTGGTGTGGTGTAGGAAAAAGCCTGAGAGGTCAGGGCCTCTGTAATCTAGGTCACAGTGTGGTTGTTCATGTCCTAGAGTTTCCAGCTTTGGGGGAAATACTTCAGAGCAGCCAACCTTCATGCTTCTTACCTTCAGGAATTGCCAGAGCATCTTTTCGCTTTGCAGCGATGTTTGTTCGATCTTGTCCTGACAATAATTCAGGAGATTTCCTGATTCCAGGGCCTCCCGCAGCTCAGCTGACCGCCTCAGGAATTCAGATTCTATGATGACTTGACTGATGAAGACTAGGCGGAGGCAAGGCTGTGGCACCTGGTGGGCAGGAGTGCTGGGGAGGCCAAAGGTAACCAGCTTCCCCCCAAACTGGTAAGAAAAAACAAGGGTAAAGTTCATCTCTTCAGGCTAAAAATTAACACCAAGTCTACATTACAGGGAAGGCTATTTAACTGGTTGGCCCTAGGATAGAAAACCAATAGTAAGAACTCCTGGGGGTTGAACAGGATCAGGAAAGGAGCAGCAAATGTGCCCCCATATACGAAAACCACCTCTGCATTTTTAGCCCCATCAGCTTCAGACTCTGGCACATAGTTCATCTTCTCAGCTGTGCTAATAACAATCTTCTCCCAGTCACCTGGACTAAACGCCTTGGCATTATCACAGTCTTTATACCCACACAGCCACAGCCACGAAACAGCAGTCTCACCTCTTCTTGTGCAGTGTTTCTCGTGCAGGGCCCCTCTGTCACATTTCCAGGGCTAGCACACCTCGGTTATTGGAATAGGCTGCTAGCCTCTGGGTTTTCCTCCTCCAGTCCAAGCCTCAGACCATCACTCTATACCTACAGCTGCTTAGGAATGTGTTATGGTTTCACAAGGCCACAGAAGAAAGCTTAAACTTCTCTGCCCGTGGTGTACAAAATCCCCCAAAGTCAGGGCCAGACTCTCTAGCCTTTGTCTCCCTGTTTATTTATGTGATCACTCCACATCCCCAAAGTGCCCAGTCCATTCCTGCTTCTGAGCCTTCACCCACAAAAACAGCCCTACCTGAGCGTCCTTCTCACCAAAACAGGCACCCTACCTAAAGCATCTGTCACCAAGCAGAGCTTATTAAAGTCCCTTGACTCCAGTAGGTTTCCATCGCAGCCCCACATTAACACAACACCACAGCTATCCCGAGTCATCAGGCTGTACTCTGGACAATAGAGTCCGAATCTGGGACGTGGGGGCGGGGAAGGGCCCAGGGATTAGGCATCAGTATATATGAAAGGTCTTCAGGTTGTAGCCATGGTTGACAGCTACTGCCTACTCCCCAACCTTTCACTATTTCCCTTCCGGAGACCTCCTCCTTAATGAACTTTCCGAGTTGGAATTCTTCACTGGATTCCTATAGGACAAACCTACACTACAGATCAGCACTAAACAAAACAAACTTAACTTTTGATCTGTTAATATTTGCTAGTCTTACAAAGTGCTTATGTATATTCTTGAGGTTCATGTCAATTCACTAACATAAGCTGACCAGGTATCACTATCCCTGTTTTACAGATAGTCCTGAGTTAAGCGATCTGCCCAAGGTCATCAGCTGATAAGTGACAGAGCTATAACAAGAATGCAGGCCTCGGGCACCTGGGTGGCTCAGTCTGTTGAGGGTCTGACTTTGGATTTCAGCTCAGGTGGTGATCTCAGGATCCCAGGATAGAGCTTTGTGTTGGGCTCCACGCTTGGTGGGAAGTCTGCCTGAGATTCTCTCTCTCCTCTCTCTGCCCATCTCCTCCAACCCATCCATGGGCATTCTCTCTTTCAGATAAATAAATAAATAAATAAATCTTTAAAAAAAAAAAAAAAGTAATGCAGGCCTCTCCAGACAGACCCATAAATACAGAGAACAAATTGGTGGTTGCCAGAGGGGTGGGGAGTGGGAGGATGGGCAAAATGGGTGAAGAAGAGTGGAAGGTAGAGGCCTCTAGTTAAGGAATGTATATGCCATAGGGATGAGAGGAACAGCATAGGGAATATAGGCAACGGTACTGTAATAGCGCTGCAAGCTGACAGCTGGTAGCCACGTGTGGTGAGCATTGCCTAACGTACAGACTTGTCAAATCACTAAGTTGTACACCTGAAACTGAATGTAACATTGTATGTCAATTACACTTCAATTAAAAAAGGCAGAAAATAATGATTAGAGCTGATGTAGAGAAAATGAAACTCTTAGGCATTGCCGTTGGAAATACTGTGCAACTGCTGTGGAAAATGGTATGGTGATTCCTCAAAAAATTAAACAGAGAATTACCTCCTGAAACAAACAAATAAACAACAGAATGTACCTCTCTCAACATCAGAATTCTTCACCTCCCTGTCTCCTGAGTATGTCAGCCTTACCTCCACAATAAAACTGGTGGCTTGGAACACAAGAACCACGTCTTTGATACATCTGTTTTCAATTCAAACCTAAATTTATTTATTTATATATGTTTTTAAAATATTTTATTTATTTACTTGACATAGAAAGAGAGAGAGAGAGACAGCGAGAGAGGGAACACAAGCAAGAGGAGTGGCAGACAGAGGGAGAGGGAGAAGGGGGCTTCCTGCTGAGCAGGGAGCCTGATGTGGGGCTTGATCCCAGGACCCTGGGACCAAGACTTGAGCCGAAGGCAGATGCTTAACAACTGAGACACCCAGGTGCACTGAAACCTAATCTTTAAAGCACTGGATTAAGAACTTTTGGACCCTGCCACTCCTCAGACCACCGGCAAGGACATCACCTGGGAACTTGTTGGAAAATCAGAATCTTGGGCCCTATCCTAGACTGAAGGAACCAGAATCTGAATTTTAATAAGATCCCTAGGTGATCTGTATGTGCATTTGAGAAGCTTGAGAAGCATTTGCTTTAGGGATAAAAAATGAACAAAATGTGGTCCCTACTGTCAAGGACTCTCTGACTTAGTAGGGTCTCCACACATGTATATAAATAACCTTAGTACAGTTACAGTGTATCGCTAGAGGAGTAGAAATCTTGGAAGTGAAGTTTGACAAGGGTTTAAAGACAGGCATTGTGGAGGTGGTGGTATTTAAGCAAGGGACCATAAAAGACCATAGGAAGATTCAGTGGCTCAGGAGGGAAGCTAAAGGGAAGGGTACAGGCAGAAGCAGCAAAGTTGAGGAGTTATCTATAGAACAGAAAGGAGTCATATGGAACTGGAACCCAGGGAACACATAAGGAAAAGTTGGGAATAAAAACTGGAAAGGTGGGGCGCCTGGGTGGCTCAGTGGGTTAAGCCTCTGCCTTTGGCTCAGGTCATGATCTCGGTGTCCTGGGATTGAGAACCACATCGGGCTCTCTGCTCAGCAGTGAGCCTGCTTCCCCCCATCTCTCTCTCTCTCTCTGCCTACTTGCAATCTCTATCAAATAAATAAATAAAATCTTAAAAAAAAAAAAAAACTGGAAAGGTAAGCAGAGCCCTGTGTACATTTGGCCTTGAGTTCATAACGGAATAGAGGTCAAAGGTTTTGAGCAGAGGAGTGACAGGATGGACTTACAAATTTTTTTCTTTCCTGCTTTGTGTTTCTAACCCTTCCATGTCTGCACTCAGTCCCAGTCCAGACATGTAGGGGTTAGAGAAAAATCAGATGGAGCCCTCAGGCAGTTCTCTATAACCAAAGAGCCTACAGCAACCAATACTTTTCAGACCGCACCGGCACCGTAAGCAAGGTGAAGGGATAGAGAAGAGAGCAATAGTGACTCTGCCTGAGCCCAAAAATGGGCCCTGATGCGAGGCACAGGCAGTAGGAATAAATGTCCCATAGAACACAGCTATGTGTTGGGCATACGTGAGGCTTCACAAATACACATGCACAACTGTGCACACCCCCCCATACACTACACTTACAGCAAATGAAACACCTGCTGGCCTTCTCATCCATTTGGGGGGTTTCTTTAGAGGAGGTATCAACGATGCTTGGACCACTTGCTCCGGTACCTGCAATGGTGGGAGAGGCTGGCCTTTGCTGAAAGAAGAAGAGATCTGAAGGCAAAAGGACACCTGTATCACCAACCCCACATGGGGCCGCATCTATAAACTTTACTCTGGGAGGAATCCTGGAGATACCAAATCTGGACAAAGGCTGGACTCCCGTATTCTAGGGAACTGGTAGTGAGGGTAGAACTCCCATGCAGGAAGCTCTTGGAAAGCCTACTGCATCCACGGTCTACAGTGGAATATAGACACAGAATGGATCTACAGGAGAAAAGGAGATGAGACGGTTCATATTTCCAAAATAATGGTCCTGGCATGGAGATCCAGTGTCCCCGAAATACTACAGGGAACATCCAAGAGCAAGAGTCAACATGAAGGTCTGTTTCGTATTGTAGCAGGAACGACACCGTCCCGGGAAGATGGGCACTACACCAAAAGTGCAGCCCTCCCAACCCAGGGCCTCCCAGTCTCCAATAGTTCCCCTTTCCTCCCAGGCCATTCGTCCTTTTCTCTCCCCCCACACAGAGACAGCATTCCCTCCAGCATTCTCCACCAAGCCTTTCAAACCTTGTCAGCCTGTCTCATCTGCTGGACCTCCCAGCTCCTATCCATCACGGAGTACAAACTGATCCAGCCGTCGAAGGAGGCAGCAGAGAACACTGGAGGGTCCCGGGGGCACCACTGCACATCAAAGCACCAGCTGCTCTGTGTGGGTAGCTTATATACTACCTGTGAGGGAACCCCACCATTAGGGAAACCCTGACTAAAAGGAAGGTAAGCCAGAACATAGCTTATTTCTTCTCCCAGCCCGCCCACAGAACGGCCAGCCTACCTCACTGCTCCCCAGGTTCCAGCACAAGATCTGGTTGTCCTTGGCACTACTGAGCAGAAGCTCAGCATCAGCCTGGCTCCACGACATGGATAAGATCCCCCTAAAAAGGAAAGAGCAGCTAACATTTGTCGAATGCCTACTCTGAGTAGGGTACCTTATATATCTTGGATAAATTTCACCCCTGTAAAATGAGCAGTCTGATTTCATTTTACAAATAAGGAAAATGAGGCTTTGAAAATTTGAGGAACCTTCGGCAGTCACACAACCAGAACCCAAGTCAAATCCCAGAGCCTGTGCACTATACACTCTATTACTCTGTCTCCCATAGGTCCCTGCAGAACAGCCTGCTTCTTTCCCCAGCTGCAGAGTAGGGACTATGAACAGCAAGAATCAGACACACACTCAACCATATGGGTGCTTGTTTTAAAAAGAAGGGTAGTGAGGACTCAACTCTTCAAAGTCCCCAAGAAGGTATAAAGGCAATACAGCCCTTTAGTAAGAAAGAACAGTGTGGGGCTGCTTTTTCTGCTATGGGCCCAAGAGCTACAGCTTCAGGGAAAAGCCTGTTCAGAGGACAGACAGGAGCCAAGGTTCTCTTATTAAGGAGGTCTTGGATGAAGTAACCTCACCACTTAAAGAAAGAACATTATCCTTGAATCAGAGCCTGAAGATTCTCCCAGAGGCACTAAACATTGTCTCCAAATATTTCTCATGATCCCATCTATACGCCCTTTCTGGAAGTTAAATGGAATCTCAGGTTCTTTTCCACGACCTCAGGATCTCAAGGAGCTCCTCTTTATTGGAGCTACAGCTAGGACTTAGAGACTGTGTGTTCACTGGGAATTGCTTTGAAGACAGGAAAGATGACTGGTAACTAAAGTGAGCCATTCATTGCCTCCTACCCAGGTCAGTTATGCCCCACCATCCACCAAGGATGTAGACAGAATTTGAGACTTTACCTGCTGTGGCTCTCCAGCACCTTCAGGGGCGAGGAGGCAAAGCGCAAATCCCACAGCTGAATCACCGGGAAACGATCATCTTCTGAACACAGCACCAACTGGGTGGCTATGTCTGGGTGCCAGGCCAGGCCTGAGCTGTGCATCTGTGAACAAAGCAGACCGCAACAGGTGACGTAATCTGAAACTTCTGGTTATGAACCTTTTCTGCCTAGTTGGAATAGGACCTCTGAGGGTTGGTTTTATGTCTTTTCTCAGTGATAAGTGATGACCATGAGTGAGTAAGGAACATTAGCCTTTGGCGTCAGCTGTTTAGCTTCCCTAAGCATTCACTCTCAACCAGAAATCTGCTAAGAGGCTGGACCTGCAAGTGCAACAGCTGGGAGCAGAACACTGGCCTGGGGAAGAGCAGCTCTG
This sequence comes from Mustela erminea, assembly GCF_009829155.1. Lineage (NCBI taxonomy): Eukaryota > Metazoa > Chordata > Mammalia > Carnivora > Mustelidae > Mustela > Mustela erminea. The sequence goes on from NC_045627.1 coordinate 64,328,540, forward strand.
AAGTCTAGGCACTAGAAAGAAGCCAGAGCGCGAGCCTGTATTCTGCCTTCACGACTCACCCTGTTGCTGTGATCGCTGACTTTGATGATAGGTTCATTCTTCCTGAGATCCCACACAACCGCCTTGCCGCTGGGGTAAGCAGAAGACAGAATGTGTTGAACCTGCCGGTTCCACGCGAGTGCCTTGATGTCTTCTGGAGGCTGCTGAGGCAGGAAGTGGGGAGGGGGAAGGGGACAACTTGTCATCCCTTGGACCGAGAGCCATTTACTCTTCCACTGTTCCCAGCCTCCCCGCAGAAAGCCCAAGAGTCGAGATGGGGCTTCCCAAACCCAAACAGTGTCAGGGTGTGGGAGCTGAATTTTCCAGAAAGGATCCGTTAGGGGACTGGTGTAGAAGGTGAGAGAATGGCAGGCAGACTTGGAATTTACTCCTATCCCAAGGTGTTCCTGAGAGGATGGAGTCAAGATTTAAATCAGCCCTCTTATCTAGGACAAAGAGAGTGGCAGAGAAGGAGGAAGGGAGGATAATAAAGACATGTAAGACATCCAGAAAGAATAAGGCAGAAAGACAAGCCATTGCTATTTTTAGGGCACAAGGTGCTATCAAATTTATACTTAACTTACCTCAGGATACTGTAAGCACAAGATAGAGAAGAGCCAGGAAGCAAAAAGACGGGCCCAGTTACAGACTGACAGGTAGGTATACTCAGAGACAGACATACACAAGATGCCCAACCGCATGGGAGAACCAGATATAGAGGCAAAGATGACCCACCCCACAAAAGGACAAGGATGTATCTGGCCCCACTCCAGAGCCCAGGGTCTTACTCTACTCTGCCTAAGCTCTACTCTGATAAACAGTATTCTCACTCCTTTTCTCAATGTCTTTTACTGCCTTTCTTCATCTTTGTTCCAGAAACCCTAGGACAGTTAATGACCACAAAGCACCACCCTTCCGCTCCATCCCTGCTATGGGTTGGCTGGTAACGTGTTAGTCTGTGGCGCTTTACTGCCCTCCAGTGGTGAAGTCCAAAGTCTCCCGGGCTCTGGGTGCCTCAAGAATTCAAGACTTTCCTGGGCAAATCAGCTGCACACTCTAATCAGCAGCCCCGGGAGTCTCCTTACCTGTGACTTGGATCCTGGGGTCATTGGCACATTGAGGTTATTCAAATCCCAAATAAAGATTTCAGAATCACTGGCCCCCGAGGCCAGGAGGTTGGCCTGTATGAAGAAAAGGCCTTTGGAGATACACCATCCCAGGAAAAGGTAAGAATAGGAAAGGGGGAAAGAAACCCCCTTTGGGGCTTCCAAAACCTCCCCCATAACAGTGTGAGAAGGGCTCAGAATTACAGTCACAAGTGGCTCCACGGCTTGGCCATGTTAGTCCAAATGAAGTGCAGTACCTGGAAAGGATTAAAGTCAAGGGCTCTGACAGGTCCCGTGTGCTTCTGTCTCTGGGCAATCACAGGCTCCTTCCCCGAAGACAGGATGTGGGTCACATTGTATAGAGTAAGCAGGCCATTGTCCCCGCCGCCTGCAATGATCCCGGAGCCTTCTGGAAGCCCACTGCCAAAGCTCCCCCAGATCAGCTTGTAAAACCTACAAAGAGGAGGAACCAGCATCAGCACCAGCTCAGATTCATGTCAGTAGGCAGAGAGGAGGCATTTCTGTCAGCCTCTGTCAATACGCAGGCATCCCCACCAAGATGGAGTCTGCCTGTCTCCCTCACTTACCAGACACACAACATAGGTTTGCTTGCTTGGTCATGCCCTTTCTCTGAAAAAAGATTCTATCTTTGTTACACCAGAAGGCAGGAGAACACTGCCTCAGAGATGTGTGGCATGCTTTTTTTTTTTTCCCTTAATTAACATTACTGGGGTTACATAGACCCAGGGATACATATTTCAAATAGATTACTTAATCCTCACAACTCAAATGACAACAACAATTAACACTTACTAGATACTTCCTATATGCCTGGCACTGTTTTAAGTGCTTCACATGTATTAGCTGATTTAGTATTCAATAACCCTATGAAGTATTATTATGGACTCCATTTTTAATTGAGGAAACTGAGGCACAGAGAATTTAATGAAACTTCTGTATACACAGCTAGTAATTTTATCCCTTTTGGACAGCTAGGAAGTGGCAGAATCAAGGTTTAAAGCCTGGCCCATCCTATTTTATTTATTTATTTTTGTAGAGCGAGAGTGAGAGAGAGAATCTTAAGCAGACTCCACACTCAGCATGGAGCCCGACGTGGGGCTTGATCTCATGACCCTGAAATCATGACCTTAGCCAGAATCAACAGTCAGATGTTCAACCGACTAAGCCACCCAGGTGCCTTGGTCCATCTTATTTTAGAGCCCAAGCTCTGAACTATCATAAAATAGTGTATTCTGCTTAGAGGAAGATCCAGACTCTTTTATACATGACTATGAAGCAGTTTCCCTACACAAACAGTTGCTGTCCCCTCTTCCCTCTCAAACTGGAGGTAAGAAAAGACCCACAGACCTCTCCACCCTGTGTGTCTTCCACGTGACTGCCCTGGGCCAGCCCTACCAACAGAGAAGCGTAAAGAATAAACATACCTCTTGGGAAACACTTTTGGCTTTCTAATGATGCTTCTAATGAGACACTGCCAGTGTCTTGCACAAAAGAAAAAGACGGACCCTGGGCTCCTGCAGACAAAGATGGTTCCTCTGCAAAGCCCCCAGGGAAAGCATGTGAAATCCTCAAAGCCTCCCAGGTAGCTTGTCCTTCATTCACAGTTGCCAGCCAAGGCTATTTCCACAGCCCTTCAGAGAAGCTAGATTTCACATCAAATGATACCATAAGATCCCAACCTGGAAATGAAATGTTCCCACACCCTGGGAACTGAGTGGGGTGACCAGGCAGGAACCTGTTCGGCCAGTCATGAGAGCAGCAACCGCCTGTTAGAAGTAAAGAGCTGAACACTGGTTGAGACCAGGTCAGCAACTGAGATAAAACAGCAGAGCTGACACAAGCGGTGGCTCCAGAGCTACTGTCCAAATGGCAATGTGTTCTAAGGTCGCCCTGATCTTAATAGGGCAGAAGAATGTGTGCCACCCTGGTTCGAGAGGCTGCCATGTCCCCCTGGGGCTACAGGTCAGTGTGGGCAGAGGGTAAGTCATCAGAGCAGCTACAGAAGCCCAGAATAGTCTCACAGAAATCAGAGTGTGTGGCCAGAGAAAAACTCACACACAGATGGTGGAGGATGCTACAGTATGGGCACATCTCATGACCTCCAGACCGAAGATAAAGGCACGTGACACCTCAAGGGGGAGTCACCAAAGGGCTGGAAAATAAATCCCTGTTAGTTTTGAGAGACCAAAATGCAGATCACAGCGCGTGACAAAATGACTTCCTTTCTCTAAGCCTACAGGAAGTACAGTCCTACGGAAAACCATTTCACTGGCGAGGGTGAAGCAGGAGCCCAAACAGTACATGACCCTTCAGTGGGCTCAAGGACTGTCAATCATCTCTGCTCTGCAAAAGGACAGGGAATCGCATGTTGTGGGGGCGGGGGTGGGTGGGTGGGTGTACGCATGTGTTTGGATGCAGAGAGAGAGCTCAGAGGCATGCAGGCAAATGCAACCAAAAATGAATAACTGACAAATCTAAGGAAAGGTATACGATTACTCATTGTACTAGTCTACAACTTTTCTATGTTTGAATGGTTTAAAAATAAAAACTTAAAAAAAAAAAAAACAAGTTGGCCTTTGGCTTAAAAATGGGATTTTTCAGACATTAGAAGAAGAGAGATTTAAGGAGAAGGTATCGAAAGAGTTTGTATAGAAAAATGGGAACTTTCAAAACATGAGAATACCGGTAGAATTCTCTGCTGAAGAGGTTCCCATGCAGGTGGCAACAATGGGCACCACAGAGCATCAGGAATGATGGGTGGCGCCTAAAGTAAATACAGATTCTTTACATACCTACATAATTCACATTTTTAACATGAGCCCCCAGGTGATTCTAACAAGCAACCAGGTTGAGAACCCCTGTACTAGATACATCAGACTAATACCAGCCTAGACCAATAAGGGAAGGATGTTGAAATCCGTATTGATTCTGATGCATTTACGCATGCACTCCCAGTCTACTTATAGCCTGAGGCAGCTCCTTGTCTGCACTTGTACCCAGTGTTTCAGAGCAGTTCTCTTTCAGTCAAGTATTTCTAAATATGTAACATTTCTCTAATGCATCATGGATTAAGGATAAAGAGGTCTTCAGGATTCAAATGTGGTTGAGCCATAAAAAGGACAGGCAAAGGAAGGGGAAAGGTTTTGAAAAGTGTATGTTTAGGTAACAATGAAGAGAGATACAAGGAAGGTTTCTTTTTTAAAAAAGTGGGGAGTACCTGGGTGGCTCAGTTGGTTAAACATTCAACTCATGATTTTGGCTCAGGTCATGATCTCAGGGTCCTGAGATTGGGCCCTGAGTCAGGCTCCACGCTCAATGGGGAGTCTGCGTCTCTCCCTCTCCTGCTGCTCCCTCCGCTCTCTCTCTCTCTTTCAAATAAATAAATGAATAAATCTTTAGGGGATAAAAGGAAAAGGAAAAAAAAGAAAAAAGCAAATACATGACTTGTGTGTTGACTTGTGAACTGAGTACTTAGCTGCTGCTTTTTTTGCTATAAAAAAAGAAAGGGAAGGAAGACTGAACATTAGACCCGAATCTAGAGCCCAGTAGGTTCTTAGCAGCCATCTTGCACAACCTCTTCTTTATACATAAGTAAGGAAACTGAAGAACACTGTCAGAATACCACCTGCGCAGTCATGGACCTTTAGCGAAGGATGCAATACAATTGTACTTTCCACTAAACCATGCCAAAGATGACACAGAAAAGAGGAAAGCATAAAGCAAAGAATGGGCAGCTCTCTACCTACCTGATCAACTTGGTCAATAGTTTGAAACGTGGGTTTCTGAGTGAGTGACTGAACCCAGGCTGAGCCAAAAGTGGGTGTCTTAGACTCTGGAGTGTCTAAGATAATTTCTTCAACAAAACTCTAATAGATTGGGGCGCCTGGGTGACTCAATCGGTTAAGCAGCTGCCTTCCGCTAGGGTCATGGTCCCAGGGTCCTGGGATCGAGCCCCACATCAGGCTCCCTGCTCAGTGGAGAGCCTGCTTCTCGCTCTCCCTGCCGCTCTGCCTACTTGTGCTCTTTATCTCTCTGTTGAATAAATAAAAATCTTTAAAATAAAACAAACAAACAAACAACAAAAAACCACAACTCTAATAGATCCAGGTCTAAAGGTAATTCTTTAGTTCTTTGAAAATGCGAATCAATATTTGGATACAATAATGGAGGTAGAGAAGAAAGCAGAGATGAAATACTATCAATAGGGTTAACTGTACCATTTATTTTGGTTATAGTCTCCAATCCTTGCAGGATGGAACAGGGTATGAAGTGAAGTTTATGATTCCTTTATTGGGTACCTACATTTCAAAAAGGGTCCCTTCAACCTATTTGGCTGCAAAACCTACCACTCATCACCCCTGAAAAACTCTCCAGGCATTAAGATTAACTGAAGAATAACTATAACAAACTGAAATTGCAGATACCAATGCTTGCTTTGGTAATCCAGACATTTCTAATGTCACTTGTTCATTTAACGGATTTTATTAAGCATCTAACGACAGGCACTGTTTTAGGAGCCAGAGATACAGTAATGACTAAAACAGACAAAAATCTCTGCCCACAGGGATCTTAGGATTCAATTTCAAGATTTCTTTTTTTAAAAGATTTTACTTACTCATTTGACAGAGAAAGAGAGAGAGAGAGAGAGAGAGAGCATGCGCACAAGCAAGGGGAGCTGCAGGCAGAGGGAGAGGGAGAAGCAGGCTCCCCCCTGAGCAGGGAGCCCGATGAGAGGCTTGATCCCAGACCCCTGGGATCATGACCTGAGCTGAAGGGAGATGCTTAACTGAATGAGCCACCCAGGCACCTTCTTTTTAAAAAAGAAGAATTTTTCTTAAAAAGATTTTATATATTTATATATAAAATAAGTAATATATTTTATTTTTTTTTAAAGATTTTTATTTATTTATTTGACAGAGAGAAATCACAAGTAGATGGAGAGGCAGGCAGAGAGAGAGAGAGGGAAGCAAGCTCTCCGCTGAGCAGAGAGCCCGATGCGGGACTCGATCCCAGGACTCTGAGATCATGACCTGAGCCGAAGGCAGCGGCTTAACCCACTGAGCCACCCAGGCGCCCAGTAATATATTTTATATATATTTATTGTGTATGCACAGGCATACACAAGCATGATACAAGATTTCTTAAGCAATTATATTGCCTCTATTGGGAACTCTTTGCCCTAAGGAGCCACTGCTATGCTAAGGCTGCTACTTTGCTGGCTGAGGAGAAGGGTCCTTGCCCACTGCCCCTCCTCTTAACTCCAGGAGTACGAATGTTATTGCATTAGTTCACCCCTTTTGGGGGCCCTTGCTTAGATGCTAAGAATATTCCATGATTATTGGCAAACCCTCCAGTGGCTGCTCTTCAAACGGAAAGGTACTGGAAATACAAAGATATGTAAAAAAACTATAAAATAAGGGATACTGCCGGAAAGTGACAGAGGGGCTCCAGGAAAGGAGAACAATAACTAACCTTTATTAGGTTAAACCATGAAAGGAAAAAAAAAGGGTACTTCTGTTTAAATAACTTAATTAATCTCTCAGATGAACCAAAAAACGCACAAGAGAATGCAAAGTTGCATTTTGATCAGTGATCTCTAAAGTGGGATGAGCAAGGTAATTTTCTGAGCTGTAGGAAAAAGACTTACTTTTTAATGTATAAAATTATAGAAACTGCATTCTTAATAGTAGAGTAATGTATTACTTATATTCCCCATATAAGTATATAAGTGTGTGTGTGTGTGTGTGTGTATCAAGTATAGTGAATATTCACATTCTTCCTGGTGGTATGAAAATCTGGAGACCACTGCTGTAAGCCACATCTTTACAAAACCTACAAAAGTTGAATAACAGAATAATAGAAAGAAGGTAGATTTTGGAGTTAGGCCTAGAGGTAAATCCTAGCTTCTCAGGGTTTCAGTGTCCTCCTATGTAAAATGGGAATAATGGTATTTATGGCTTAGGCCCATTTTGAGGGATGAATAAATATACAGAGCTAGTGTCTGGTCTGTATACACACCCTCTGTGAATGCTAGTAATCAGCCCTGAAAGCCCACCAGAGCCATGAAATCCACGAGTACCCAATCAGTGCCTAACCACGATGCGGAGAGGCTCACTCATTCTCCTTCCACTGGCAGAAAAGGAGATATTGTGTAAGGTTATCTTCGCAAGAGCTGAGGGAGGAAGGAGCCAACATCTCTGGGTCAGAGAGAGATCAGGTACTTACAGGTCCAGCTCTGTGTGAGGTGTCTCTATCACCTGATTCTTTTTTTTTTTTTTTTAAGATTTAATTCATTTATTTGAGAGAGAGAGAGAGAGTGAGTGAAAGAGCATAAGCAGGGGGAGCAGTAGAGGAAGAGGGAGAAGCAGGCTCCCCACCGAGCAGGAAGCCCAATGCAGGATTCGATCCCAGGACCCTGGGGTCATGACCTGAGCAGAAGGCAGACACTCAACCATCTAAGCCAGGTGCCCTCTATCACCTGATTCTGCCCGACGCTGCCGCTGCTGCTGACCAAAAAGGTGCAAGTGGGTGTTTTAAAAAATCCTCTTGCAAAATAAACCCAGGGTTAACTTCTCCCCTCACGTATCTCCTCATGAGCTCTGAGAAGTACACATTACTACCAAGATTCCTCAACAGGGTCTATATCAGGATCTGTCCCACACACCCATCAACAATTAAGATATAGTACCTGCTTGAGGCAGAAAGGACTCCCTTGTGTTTCAAGTCCAAAGAGGGGTCCCTGAAATCAACCTCAAAGATTTCCAATGTGCCATTTGTGCTAAAGGAGGCATCTAGCTGCTGGGCAGATGTTCCTAGGCACAAGAAAAGTTAGGAAGAAGCAGCATATAAGCAAAAATACATGCATGGATTTGGGGTATAAATGGTTGGGGAGTGGAGAGGCAGAAGAACAGGAGAGGACTGCGAATACCCTTTTCCAAATGGTAATTCCAAGGAAAGGAAGAAAACAGGAGGTGCTCAGGCTTGAGCCATAGTTCAAGGCTGCCCCGAGGTACTCCAAACACTTAATGTCCCTTTGCTTATGCTTCGAGCAAACCCCACCGTTCCATGACTCTAAAGCTTTCTCTGAAGCTCAGTAAGGAATTCTGGATATTAAGTCTCCCCTTGACTTACACTTTCAGCAGATCGTAGTCCACAATATAATCATACCTGTGGCCAGATACACAGGGTACTGGCTGGCTGGGCTCCACGCTTGGACAGCTGGCCGTTCAAGTTCCTTTAGCTTCATGGTCAGTCCTGTGTGGGGCAGAAAACTGACATGGCCCTCAGTCCACTGAAAATAGAAACCTGCAAACTTAAGGGTCAGATTCAAGGAGTACCTGCAGACATGAAATCTTGTTTCTCTCTCCCCACCATGGAATGGGGATTTCGGGGAAATAGGGGGTAACACACACATAATCATCTGTAGCGCTGCAAGGACAGTTCACTTACCCAATTACGGAAATCTAATGCATTTACCCCCAAAAGATATCCAAACATAGTGGCTGCCACAAGCCCAATGGTGATGATAATTATCAGATCAGATAATATCTCAGTGACCTCATCTATTCCCTTGGCTTTATATATCATCCATATGCTGATGACCCCCAAATTCGTACCACCAACACAAATTTCTCTTCTGAGCTCCAAGTTCTTATATATAAGTTGTTAATCAAACATTTCCATTTGGATATAGCAGTGATACCTAAGTTAGTCTGTTGAAAACAGATTTCTCTATTCTACCATCTCCTCTCGCCAAATCTGTTCTTCCTCCAGTTTTCTTCATTTCAGTAACTGGTACCACTCTTCACCCAACTGCTCAACCAGAAAACCTGAAAATCCCCGATTCCTCCTTACCCCCTTATTCCCTTCTAATTCATCATTAAGTCTTTCTGATTTCACTTCCAAAATTATATCTTAATCTGTTTACTTCTCTCCATCTCCATCACCACCACACTCTTTGAATATACCATCATCTCTCACCTGGGTTACTGCAATAATCCTCCAACCAGCCATCTTCACTCTACCATCACCCAATTAATTCTCTACACAGCAGTGGAAGTGAACTTTTAAAATAAAAAAGGGGGGAGTCCTGGGTGCCTCAGTCATTAAGCATTTGCCTTCCACTCCGGCGGTGATCCCAGAGTCCTGGGACTGAGCCCCACATCAGGTTCCCTGCTCCACGGGGAGTCTGCTGTTCCCTTTCCCTCTCATGCTGCTTGTGTTCCCTCTCTTACTGTCTCTGTCAAATAAAATAAAATCTTTAAAATCAAAGAGGATTGGCATTCCATGCTTAAAATCTTTTTTTTTTTTAATTTATTTGACAGACAGAGATCACTAGTAGGCAGAGAGGCAGGCAGAGAGAGAGGAAGGAAAGCAGGCTCCCTGCTGAGCAGAGAGCCCAATGAGGGGCTTGATCCCAGGACCCTGGGATCATGACCTGAGCTGAAAGCAGAGGCTTTAACCCACTGAGCCACCCAGGTGCCCCTCCATGATTAAAATCTTTCAATGACTTCTACTGCACTCAGAATAAAATTGCATTCAAACCCATTATGACCCTGCTCAAAGGCTCCAGCCTACCCCTTCAACCTCATCTCTTGCTACTTTCCCCTCTTATTCATTGTGCTGCAGCCACATTAGCCTTTTTTTGTTTAAAGATTATTTATTTATTTATTTGACAGAGAGAGATCACAAGTAGGCAGAGAGGCAGGCAGAGAGAGGAGAGGAGGAAGCAGGCTCCCTGCTGAGCAGAGAGCCTGATGTGGGGCTCAATCCCAGTACCCTGGGATCATGACCTGAGCTGAAGGGAGAGGCTGTAACCCACTGAGCCACCAGGGCGCCCTCCTCAGAACTTTTGTAAATTGTTTCCCATACTTTGAACATTCTTCCTTTCATTCTCTGCATACTGGTTCCTTATCACACCTTTCTGGGCTCATCTTCTCACCCCCTCCAAGAGGTAAGCCATCCAATGAAAATCAGACTCAATCTGTTTCCCCTTGCTAACCTTATCTGTTGAATGAAGGTAGACATCCATTTTAATTCTGTGGTTTCCAATCTAATTCTAACACATATTCAACGTGCGATCCCAACAGGCTGGCAAAGTGGCAGGAAAGTGTTTTGTTTGTAATGTAACACTGAACTTGAGGGAGGAGACTTGGGACCTGCTGTGACCTGCTTAAGGAAGCCACCATCAGGTTAGTCTCAACCTAGAAAAATAGCAGGTAGTACTACTCAATCTGTAATGTAGTTTCCAGCCTGAACAAAGTCTGAGGCTGCCAATTCAGTCAAGATTCTCAGTGGGCCTCTAAACACTTGAGGCAACGCAATCACGTACGGACTTGCGGCACAACACATCACCACCGCCACCTGCTGGTCAAAGCCATTTTCACGTTTCCGGGGAAAGCCCTTAACAAAAGTAGAAGCTGTGTTTAGCACTACTCATTTAACGTGCAAATCTCAAGTCTCCCAATGGCTCTCCGTGGCAAGTACTATATGATCCCCATTTTTACGGGGAAGAAAACTGGCCGGGCCGAGACGTGAACCCACAACAGCCCCCATAGCCCAGTGCTTTTAACCATTATACTGGTTCAAACTAAACTCAACCGCACAGGAGGTGTTAAATCCCCGACGATCTGTTAACTGGGAAGATGGGCTGTTAAACTACTTTCAACCAAGAGCCGAACGGACTCCTGCAGTGATGGAGGGCGGGCGGCAGCGACCCGGCCAGGCCCACGCCCGGGACGCACGGGAAGGCGCGAGGGCGGCGCTCAAGGGAGACCCTCTTCGGGCCGCAGCACCGCCGCGAGGGAGCCGAGCCGGGTCCAGCCCGAGGGCGGGCGCGGTGGGGCCCTGAGAGGCGCGGGCCGGAGTCTCCGCTGAGGGCAAGCTCCCCCGCGACTCTCTCCCGAAGGAGGGGAGGCACTCCCGGGCGCCCCCACCCCCAAAGAGGTGGGCAAGACCCACCTGCACGGGGAGCCCCGGTCAGGGTAGCGCGGCACAGCCAGAACCGGTCTCCTCCGCGGGCCTATGGGCTCAAGTGGGCGCTGCGGACGGCGGCTGCCGAAGGCCAAAAGTAGTCCTGTCAGGGCACGGCGCGCGCAGAGCGCGGGGTCGAGGAGCTGGCTGACCCGCGGAGGAGGTCATAGGATTCTCGCTTTTGCTCCGGGTTCCCTCACCTGTCCTGTGGCTGCGCAGTTCTGCGGCAGTGGGTCAGATCCTGCGACGACCAATTCTGACCTACTCGATTTGAGCCAGGTTCCGGGAAAAGCCCCCCAACCCCGCGAAAAGGGAAAATACTAATTCATTATTTATTGAAGTGGAGAAGACCTGGTACTAGTTCCAGAAGCTCTCAGTGGAATCCTAATTGAAAAGGTAAATAGCAATCGAGGCCATAAATAACAGCAACGCACTATAGCCCAGCACCAACTGGTAGCCAATAGCTGTTGGCTTTGTGAATTGTTTTTTGACTAATGAAAAGGTACAGGCATGCAGGGGGCTTGGCATTGTAGACCAAGGCCTTCCTGGAGGGCTTCAGGAACATGAGACAGGTGGTCATACGTTGCAGCAGCAAGGTAGGTGATATCTCAGAGAGAAGGAAGGGCCCAACGAGCTAGTGGGCCCCTTGGCATTTCCGTTACCATGAACTAAAGAGGCCGGATACAGGTTGGGAATACGAGTTCAACTCGGGGTAATCGGTAGTTACAGAGAATTATGAGTAGGGATGCAGTAAGATGAGGATTGTATTTTGAGACAAGTAATATGGATTCCCTTGCGAGAAACCAGAGCTGGAGGCAGGGACTCCAATTAGGTGACTAACAGTCCAGGTATCAGGTGATGACAGCCTGGATTAATATAGCGGCAGTGACTATAAAGGAAAACTGGACAGACTCTTGTGACTGATGAAGGTTAACAATTGAAGAGGGAGGTGAAAAAAATATCAGATGGATTTTTTTATGTTGACTGAGGGAATTACGGCATTTTCAAATAAAAATGTTCTGCGGGGGTGCGGGGGTGCTCCTGGGTGGCTCAGTGGGTTAAAGCCTCTGCCTTTGGCTCAGGTCATGATCCCAGGGTCCTGGGATCAAGCCCCGCATCAAGCTCTCTGCTCAGTGGGGTGCGTGCTTCCTCCTCTCTCTCTGCCTGCCTCTCTGCCTACTTGTGATCTCTGTCAAATAAATAAATAAAATCTTCAAAAAAAAAATGTTCTGCCGGGGCACCTGGGTGGATCAGTGTGTTAAAGCCTCTGCCTTCAGCTCAGATCATGATCTCAGGGTCCTGGGACAGAGCCCCGCATCGGGCTCTCTGCTCAGCAGGGAACCTGCTTCTCTTCCTCTCTCTCTGCCTGCTTGTGATCTCTGTCAAATAAATAAATAAAATCTTAAAAAAAAAAAAGTTCTGCCAGCAGCTAAAGAACTTAGACCTGTTATCTGTGATTCAAAACTTTGGTTTAATGTGGAAGTTCCACCATGTTTTTGCCGACTACACATCCAAAGATGGTGAATTGGTTGTTATTTTATGACTGAGCCCCAAATCACTGTGACACAAACCTAGATTTCCTTTTTGGGTGGACTGAAGGGTTTTGAAGTCAAGACAGACCATTCACACTCTTCCTGTGTATTAAGTACTTACCAAGCATTTCTGGAGCATCTTAGCACAACAGTGGATGAGATGGGAGGGCAAGTAAACAGGGTGGAAAATGGAATCTTAGAATATACCTCAAATTAGGGAATGAGGCAGAAATGTCACTGATGGGAGCGCTCTGGAAGAAATCTGGACCAAAAGTATAAGGCAATTCCAAGCAGGACAGGATTTAAAAAATGAAAAGTACAGGCGTTCCTGGGTGGCTCAGTTAAGCCTTCAACCCTTGATTTTGGCTCAGGTCATGATCTCAGGATGTGAGATAGAACCCCTTGTCTGGCTCCACACTGGGTGTAGAACTTCCTTAAGATTCTTGGGGCGCCTGAGTGGCTCAGTGGCTTAAAGCTTCTGCCTTCGGCTTAGGTCATGATCCCAGGGTCCTGGGATCGAGTCCCACATCGGTCTCCTTGCTTAGCGGGTAGCCTGCTTCTCCCTCTGCCTTCCACTCCCCATGCCTGTGCTGTCTCTGACAAAAAAAAAAAAAATAAAAATACACTCTTCTCTGTTTACACATCTCTTAATTCTTTCACTTTATTTTGTTAACTGCCAGTTTCAGCTTCTACGTAAGTACTTAAAGGCTTTTTGTCCTGTCCAATTTTATATCCCCAGAACCTATCAGTGTCTGATTTTATATATATATATATAAAATCACACAGTATTATATATATTAGGTACACAGATGTCTGTTTGTTAAATATATTATCAAATGTGACTGAGGACAGAAAATGAAGACAGATGAAAAGCAAGTGGAGACACTGAAGTAGAGGCATTTTGGTATTAGTACCCACCCCCGATCTCATAAAAAAGTCCCTTTCAGTGCCTGAACAAAAACAAACTTGGATGGTCCTGCTTCCATAGGTCATACTGAATGTGTGCTTTTTTTATGGGACAGGTTTTCAGGCAGCATGACTGTTACTTTAAGAAAATGTCCCCAAAGGGCGGGCCCCTGGATGGCTCAGTGGGTTAAAGCCTCTACCTTCCGTTCAGGTCATGATCCCAGAGTCCTGGGATTGAGCCCGGCATAGGGCTTTCTGTTCAGCAGGGAGCCTGCCTCCTCCTCTCTCTCTCTGCCTGCCTCTCTGCCTACTTGTGATCTGTCTGTCAAATAAATTAAAAAATCTTAAAAAAAAAAGTCCCCAAAGGGACAAAGGACAAAAAGAAAATGAGTTGGTTCACTTAGCGTTAAGATAAGTCCTCAAAAACAGGAGCAAAAGCCATGCACAGGTTCAGAATAACTCACTGAACTGTCCTCTAATTCATAAATGTAGGATTCAGGATACATAAATGTAGGATTCAGAAGTGGATTCAAGGAAGCCACACTCTTACAACACAAAACAAATTAGAGACTGTCACAGCCCCAGGTTGAGTCCAAAAACAACTATTTACCCTAGAGTATACTTGAAACATGTTGAAGTATAATTTTTTAAAAAACTAGCCACTATAAAAAGGTTTTTTTTTTTTTAATTGGAAATTCTTTTTGTTCCAACTTGGGAACTGAGGAACAATTTTCCTTCTTCTTCAACCCTGTAAAAGGGAAAAGGAGCTCCCTTACCACCTGCTGCACAACTTGAACTCTCAAATACCCTCATGGCCCCAGCAAAATTAACAAATTATCAAATTATCATTTTCTTGTGCTTAACTCCCCCCACCTCCTATCTTTCTAATCTCAGAGAGGGTAGGGGTTGGGAATGGACTGCAGACAAAAAAAAAAAAAAAAAAAAGGAAAAGGATGAGGTCCTCACGGTAGTGCTATTCCTGCAGAAATGAGGCACAGATGCCAAGCACTAAGTTTTATTAGGGATTTCATTAAGGGAGTCAGTTCAGGGGCACAAAGTTGATGAAGCCACCTCAGATCTCATAATGAACCACTGGCTCAGGCTCTTTGGCAGGATCGCCGCCTCGTTCCAGGTACAGATTATTATAAGGATACTGCTTTGGCCCCTAAGGAAAAAACACAGGTCAGCAAGATAGCATACATCCCAGTCAATACCTGGCTACACCCCACTCTGAGTTAACAATCACACATGGCAAATGGGTACAAGGTAGCCTTTGGTCGGACCCAGCTGGGCTGGAACAGCAGGAACTGCACTCCTCTTCCCCAATCAGCCCAAGGCAGAGAGAAAGCCTAGATTGTAAGAGAAGTGGTGCCTACACTGTGCACGTGCGTGAGAGTGTGTGCGTGTGAGAGAGCGAGAGAGAGAGAAAAGGAGAGAGAAAAGGAGGGAGGGAGGGAGGGTAAGTGCTTTCTAAATGAGACGATGCATCCATCCATCCCACTCTCTCCTGGGGTCTAGATAGACTCAATCTCCTTTAAGTCACTCAGCCTCTAATGGTTCCACCACTAAAGTGGCCCAGCAAATGAGGCGTGCAGGAGCAGCGGTGGGGGAAAGCACAGAGGAGACACGGCTGGGACGTGCTTTAGGGGCTGCTGGCTTTACCAACAAACAGCTGTCAGAGAACACAGCTTAAGGGGAGGAGAAAAGGGTGATGTGCTTACAGAACTGAAAAACGGAAGAGCCACACTGTGTTTCTTGCTCTCCTGAAGTGAAGTTAGTGCTCACACCAGCCCTGTGTGCACTCTCCAGCCTGGAGCCCCTGGGGCTTGGTAGGAAGGCTCGTGTCAGTGCACACTGACATGCCAGCTACCATCAGGACACTGATTATCTCTGCAGAGGTAGCACTGAGCAGCCAACTGAAAACACAACAGTCTTCCTGCTTTCAGTTCCTTCCAGTACCATCTACCCTGTAGATGACTCCCAGATTAATCATCCTAAAATCCTAACCTTCATCATGTCATTTCTGTTCAAAAACTCAACATAGTTCCCTTCTGCCTAGAGGCAGACCCAGTCATCACTGGATCCCCAACCCCCAGCACAATCTGTATTTGATATATAGTTGGTCTTCATAAATATTTGAATGAATGTCTTACTCTGAGTCCAAATCCCTAACTTCACAGTCAAAGCATCCCAACCTAAATGACCAACTCACCTCACAGTATTTTTTTTTAACATGGCAATTTCCACACCTAATTTCCCAGAACATGAAAATTACCTGGGAACTTGTTAAATACTGATGCTAGAACCCCACCATGGAGCTACTGAACCAGGAGTCTGAATTTTTACAGCTCTCTAGGTAACCGATATAGCTAGTTATCTAGGAATATTGTATGTCTCTATTCCATTCCAGCTAACTAACTCTCCTTCTCCTTCCTTCATTCTATTTTCTCTTGCTCCAAATGTTCCCTCCAGCTTCTGCCCACCATCCAAATTCTATACATATTTTTAGTATCTAGCATGATCCTTCTTTTCAACAGGACCACATACCCCTTAGTACACAGGTTCACTACATACATAAAACTGCCACCACATTCTTGTATCTCCATTCAAATGTTGCTCGTTGTGTCATTTATCTATATCTTCTTATTATCCAAATCAAACTTCCTTAAAGCTAGACAATATATTTTCCACGTCCTTTACACTCTCCAGGATAAAACTGTCTGTGCTCAGAGTAAACCAACTGCTTCCATACCTCGTAGGACCTAGTGTCCTTCACACCTCCAGCAAAGAATAAGGTTTCAGCTCCAGATTCCTTGACTCTACCTTGAAAGATCACTTGCCAAAATATAATTGGTAAGTAAAGTCCCCAAATGGCAACTGTAGAAGACTAGTTGACTTACACGTTCTCATTTCTCATCTAGTCCTAAACTGTTTCTTCTCACTCAGACTGACCCAAGAAGTAGACATGGAGCAGTGCTCTGAGGCCTGTGCCAGGTCAATGGGTGAGGCCTTCTACAGGCCTTAACAGGAAGCCAAGCGTGGTATTGCTGGATCCCTACTCCAGAGACTTCATTCCCTCAGGAAACAGCACTAAGTAAACGTACCTACCAGAGCACTTCTCAGATACTCACCACAGGCTGGTAGGTGGGGTAAGTCTCCCCAACCCAAAACATGAACACCATGAAGGCCACGAAGCCGAAGAGGTGCTTACACATGACATTCCAGGAAACAGGCGTGGGGGATGTGTCCACACGGTTCCTGATATACATGTCAAGGTCCCAGTGTATCTGAGGCAGAAAAAGAGTTCAATGTCAAATTCTGCTCTTCCTGCAAAAAGGTGATCAGAGCCTGATACAAGGTTCGATAAAGGTGCTCTACTGCCCCATGGCAATATTCTGCAAATCAAGTGTGAGCTACTCTACTACAGAGGTCTAGGTGCTGGCTTAAGCCTAGGTTCTGCTGACCAAAGACTGCATGGCAGTTCATAATTTTCAAAGTACAGAGCTCTGATTATTTACAGAAGTCTCATTCCGTGAACCACACATGGACCCTCAGACCTCGGATCACCGGATCTTGCTTTCTTAGGCATAAAACCTTAATGTTGCTTAGACGGCAAAATACCATTTAAGCTAAAGAAAGAATCCTCACGAAGATATTAGGGAGAAGGAAGAAAGGTCAAATGAGATATGCATCTCTTACCGGTTCACCCCAGTTCAACCTCAGGTCTGAGTGGTCCCAGTTATACCACGGATCCCTCTCCTGCTGTGAGTGGTCAGGGAGCTTTGGGTAGTCGCCATACCTGAGAGACAGAAAAACTTCTGGAAGGGGCTTTGAGCAGCATCACTCAGGCAATTCAAAGTACCCTCATGTTAAGAGATGAGCAACCAAGTGTCACACAACTGCCTCACCTAAGGACAGAGAAACCCACTTTCAAATTAAGATCTCAATTTATAGTCACTAAGTACAGAACTAATCACAGAAGTCCAAAGTGTAAGTCAAAGGTCATGTCAAACTCTCAAACACTGTAACATACATTATAACATACATGCTCTTCTTACCTTCTTTCAACAACAGTCATGCAATGTTATAATGTTAGAGCTGGAAGGGAATTTAGCAATCAATCACTTAGATTCCCTCATTAGACAGAAAATGAAACTGAAGTTTAGTTTGAACCCAAGGTCATCTAGCTAATTGGTATACAAACAAAAGGGGTTCAGATTAGGAAAGCATTCTCTTCATAGCAAATGTGCCCCCCAACCACCGAGTTAACATACATCTCCATGTTTCAAACACCTCATGGGACTTCCTGATAAGCTGAGTTTTCCCCCAACAAATCCAGTTTCAACTTTTATAGACTCCTACCAAGGCTACTATTGTCCACAACAAAGAGACATAGGAAATGATGACAACTAGTCATGTGTCATAGAAAATGATTGGAAAACAAGAAGAAGAATAGGAGCTGCTAAAACCACTACTGAAAGAGTGATCCTAGGAAAGAAAACGAGGGTGACCGCAATCACTTCAGATAATTAATTGCAAGGATGTTATGTAAGGGGGGGGATGGGTAACATCAACTGGAGTAGGGAAGTTGGCTGTTTAATCTGCTTGACAGTTACTTCAACTCCACAGCCCTAACAGCAAAGAAATTTTTTTTTTAAAAGAAAGATATATACACGAACACAGAGTATCCTATCTACAAATAAGGCTCTCAAGACTGGAGTCCAGCTCCAGCGTGATCACGTGCCTGGATGACAGCACCTGAGCCCAGCAGATGCTCAATCTAAATGAAACCTCGCACTCTGGTTGAAGCCAAGGAAAGTTCCTGCTATTCAGGGGTCCTCAAGGGAGCTATTAAAATCTCGGCTTCCTCATTTGAGGAAACAGCCTGAGCCAAGGAGAAAATTGAAGTCCTCTAGGCTGCAGCTGCTCACCCATCACCTCCCACCTCCCTCCACTGAGAAAGGCATTCACACCATTGACTCTGAGGGGTCACGAAAAGGTTCAGGGAAAACGGTCTGAGTCGAGCCACCCAACCCAGCTGGCCATGTCACATCACTACCCAGCTGCAAGCAAACTTTGCATCTCACCCCATGCCATCATCAGGGTATGGTTCGTAGTCTTCTACCCGCATATTATATTTCTTGGCGGCAGCGGCCCGTTCTTCCGGGGTTTTGGGATAGGGTCCCGGGAGCATGTCCTTCGTAATGTGCGAAGCTAGAGAGCAGAAAAGGGCGGGTCAGGAAAGACCCTGTCCTTCCTGCCGCCCCGAAGGCTTCAAGCTGCGGTGGCTGCGGCGGCCCGGGCTTCAAAGGACCAGTAAGATTCTTGACCCCCTTTTCTGGGTATACTACCTCCGCCCCGTCGCCGGACATGGCCACCGCAGTACCCGCAATACCCAATGCCCAACTCTCGACACACCAAACCTCAGGCATCCCTGCATTCAAGCCTCGCCCGTTCTCACGGACCTGTCCGTGCACCCAAGGGCACCACGGTCCGGGTAGCCCTTTGCAGCCATCGGACTCCCAGGACCCGCGCCCTGGCCGCCGCCATCTTCACCTTCCTCTCAGTTGACCCTGCACATGCGCATAGGCCTTAGCACGGCGGCTGAGCCGGGCCAAACGCTACGAGGGAAGCCGAGAGCGAAGGAAGGTCTTTGGGCTCCCATAAGGGCGGGGCTTAAGTCGCTTTGGGAAGCCGCAGGGAACATGAGAGGCTGGATAGAGGCAGAGAGGGAAAGTGGAAAGGAGAGAAAATCAAACAGGTGACTACTTTGACATTTCATATTGTCGTATCCCTTTCTCCGTCAGCTGACTTAGATACTTCCAAGGATAATGGGGACACAGAACGGGAGCATCTCAGGTGGACAGCTAACTTACCTCCCGCAGGTGCAGTACAAATCAAACCAGCCTGTCTTACTTTCTTTGACTGCTTGTCTGTTTCCTCTCTTTCACTGGCAGTTCCTCCTTTCATCCCCAAACGTGATCATTCTTCAAATTCAGCCCCTGGTCTTTCTTGCTCTTGTTTTGCAAATTGGTTGATCTCCTTCACGTAGAGGAATGATGCAACACACCAATCGCCCCAAATTCTCTTCTCAGTTTTACTCCATATTTATATTTGAATATCCCAGTTACCTCAACTCAACAAATGTAAAATCAATCCTAGCACCTAAAGCATCTCTTCCCAGACTGGCTAAAGCCTCAGATTGGCGAGGACTTGTAAAGATTTCAAGCTGGACCACAGTTAACAAAACTAGCTTAAAGAAGAATGGGGGATATTATCAGGTTTACATATGAATCTATTTTCATTTTTACATAAAGAGCGTTTGCATAATTTACATAATATAAATGTACACGTATTTCCAGCGACTTTTAGGGTGATGACTGTTTTGGTGCAGAATCTATTATTACAGACATTCTCAAATATATATTAGACCAATAAAAATTATGTATACTACTTGGCATATAAATTTGGAGGAAGGGATGCCTGGGTGGCTCAGTGAGTTAAGCTGCTGCCTTCAGCTCCTGTCATGATCCCAGGATCCTGGGATCAAGTCCCACATCGGGCTCCTTGCTCAGTGGGAAGTTGGCTTCTCTCTCTGCCTCTCCCTGCCCCTCTGCCTGCATTTGCTCTCTCTCTCTCTGACAAATAAATAAATAAATAAATAAAATCTTAAAAAACAAGCAAACAAAAAAACCCCAAGTTATCTCCAAGATCTTTAAAAAAAATAAATAAATTTGGAGGAAGACTACCTCACAACAACTTGCCCTCTTGTAAATGAACATCATTAGTTCATGTTAAAAATAACTGTACAATATCTGCATTCGATCAATAGCAAGCCCTGATCTAATTTGGATTAAGAAACAGTGCTGGCCTAATTTACTTACTATTATCAAGATATAATTCACATACCATAAAAATCATCACTTTAAAGTATACAATAAGGTGATTTTTAGCATATTTACAAAGTTGTGTAATTATCTCCACTAATTCTAAATAGTTTTCACTACCCCTGAAAGAACCCCCGTCCCTATTAGTGTATTTCCCTTACCCCTAGACCCTGGCAATCACTAATCTACTGTCTGTATGGATTTGCCCATTCTGGACACTTCATATAAACAGTTTCATACGATATGTAACCTTTTGTGTCCGACTTACTTATCTTAGCATAACATTTTTAAGGTTTGTCCGTGTTGTAGCATGTGTCAGTTTTCATTCCTTTGTATGACGAAATAATATTCTATTATATTGACATACAACTTTCTGTTCATAAACTCATCAGTTGATGGACATTAGTTATTTCTAGTTTGGGGCTATCATAAATAATGTTGCTGTGAACATTCTTACACAACTTTTTGTGTGGATGTATGTTTTCAATTCTCTTCAGTATATTGCTAACAGTAGAATAGCTGGATCAAGAAAGAAAGAGAGAAAGAAAAAAGAGGGAGGAAGGGAGGAAAAAAAAAAGAGAAAGGAAAGGAAAGATAGAGAAAGAAAGAAAAGAAAAAAGGAAGAAGAGAAAGAATTGCTGGATCATAGGATAACTCTATGTTTAACTTTCTGCAGAACTATAAAACTTTTTCAAAGAAGCTGCACCATTTTACATTCCCACCAGCAGCATACGAGCTTTCCAGTTTTTCTGCATTCTCGTGACTGTGAGTGGTATCTCATTGTGGTTTTGATTTGCATTACCTTGATGACTAAAGATGTTGAACCTCTTTTCATGTGCTTATTGACCATGGTATCTTCTTTGGAGAACTGTCTACTCAAGTCTTTCATCTGAATTGGTTTGGTTTTCTATTGTTTAGTTGTAAGAATTCTTTATATAATCTAGATACAAGTCACTTATCAGCTATATACTTTGTAAATATTTTCTCCCATTCTAAGGATTAAATCTTTTGTCTAGGCCTTCAGAGCAACCTTTCCCCAACATCCATCAGTCTGACAATTGCTTTTCCTTCTGATTTCTTAGGCAGGTCAAGAGTTTGCTTCTCTCCCCATCCACGACTGTACAGTTTAATGCCCCGCTAAACTGGCCTCCTTTCTCTGCTTCTTGTGTAGACCTGAGCACACTGACGCAGCAATAATACTTGGTGTATTGGTTAACCAGGTGATCAGTGGGTCTAACCTCTGCGCCCCAGGACTTCACAGGTCAAGCTTAGGGTGTAAAGCTGTAGGTCACCATGAGGAGGCGCTCCCCCACGTCCCGGTTCCGCGTTCTTTGTGTCTCTGGACCACTCTCGCGCGCGTGCATCTCTATGGTTTCCGTTGTGTTTTGTCCGGAATAGGAGGAGTTTCCGGTTCCGGTGGGGGCGGCTGTAGCGACGGAGATGGCGGCGGCGACGGCGGCGGAGGCTGTGGCCTCCGGCTCTGGAGAACCCCGAGAAGAGGCCGAAGCTCCGGGCCTCGCCTGGGATGAGTCCCAGCTGCGTAGTTATAGCTTTCCGACTCGGCCCATCCCCCGTCTGAGTCAGAACGACCCCCGGGCGGAGGAGCTTATCGAGAATGAGGTAGGAGGCGGGGCCCGGTCTGAAGGGGAGGGGGGGAAGGGTCCAGGTTGAGAGGAGAGGTCAAAGGCGAATGAGGATACAAGTGGGGTCAGGGCTGTGGACTAGGGCCTAAGGGAGAGTGGAGAGGGAGACGAGGAGAAATGGAACTTAAAGGAGTTTGTGCTTGTTCACAAGAGAAAGTATTCAGAAGTAGGGAAGTGGTTGGAGTCATGGGACAAGAATCCACCGGCTTCTTGGGATGACTTCATTTGTTTTTTTCACTTGTTGTTTTCATTTAGGAGCCTGTGGTGCTGACAGACACAAATCTTGTGTATCCTGCTCTGAAATGGGACCTCGAATACCTGCAGGAGAACATTGGCAACGGAGACTTCTCTGTGTACAGTGCCAGCACCCACAAGTTCTTGTACTATGATGAGAA
Source organism: Mustela erminea (assembly GCF_009829155.1). NCBI lineage: Eukaryota > Metazoa > Chordata > Mammalia > Carnivora > Mustelidae > Mustela > Mustela erminea. Next base: position 64,351,041 of record NC_045627.1, read on the forward strand.
GAAGATGGCCAATTTCCAGAACTTTAAGCCCAGGTCCAACAGGGAGGAAATGAAATTTCACGAGTTTGTTGAGAAACTGCAGGATATACAGCAGCAAGGAGGGGAAGAGAGGTAAGTCCCCAGATTGTGGCTTCCCATTGAATCTAGGGCATCCTTTTTCCTGTCTTGTAATTGTTTGAGCATATGGAGGAGTTGGGTGAGCTCCCTAGTTTGAGAGATGAGAGAATGATTAGACTTGAATTGTCACTCTGTCATTCTTTGTTGTCTTCACAAAATGACAGGCACAGCTGCCTAGAAGGGTTAAGTAGGTGAGTAATATGAGAGACGTTGTCTGGGTGAAAACGACAATGAAGCTGAAAGCATGTGCCATGTTCGGAGTGAGAAGTCGTTACTTGATTCTTGTTTCCAGTTAGGAGTGCGGTCCCTGGGTTGCCAGATATTTTCATTTTCAAGAGAAGCCAGAAATTAGGATTTTTTTTTTTTTTAAGATTTTATTTATTTATTTGACAGACAGGGATCACAAGTAGGTGGGGAGACAGAGAGAGAGGAGGAAGCATGCTCTCCGCAGAGCAGAGAGCCTGATTCGGGGCTCGATCCCAGAACCCTGGGATCATGACCTGAGCCGAAGGCAGAGACTTTAACCCACTGAGCCACCCAAGAGCCCCAGAAATTGGGATTTTTATTTAAAATTTTTTTTACCTCGGCAGCTAACTCAAATTTTTAAAAAAGCTGTGGGGTGCCAAACAAAACCAGCTGTCATTGGATTTAGCCTGAGATTGCCAGTTTGTACCCTGTGTTCTAAAATATTGGGCTGGCTCGGGACAATTAAAGCTAAAAAATTTTTATAGATTGTTGTGATTCTTGGCTGAAGGGTGTCAGGGTCCCCTAGATGAGGGAGATCAGATTCGGTTGATAACAGAGTTGCACATTATACTAGAGATGGCAATCACAAGACGCACTCAGAAGTGATTCTTCTTCTGTGCTTTCATCTTTATATGCGAGGCCAGCCTCCTCGGTAGGTCCCAGACAGCATTCAGTTCCACACTGTAACATTGCTTCTGGGGAATTGCTTTCACTGAGTACTTTATGGTGAATGACCATCTCCATCTCACACTTGGTGCCCAGCCCTGGGCTTCCTTTAGTCTCCTGCCTCAGTTCTTTTCCTGACTCTGTTAGCAGTCTATGGCTGCATGAATGGATTTGAAATATCTTTTTTTGTGTTTTTATGTCTTCCTGACACTTAGCGGTTATCATAGTGCTAGAACTTTGACCAAAAAGAGTTTCCAGGGTTACAGCTGTGATTGATTAGTTCTTTACGTCTTACAAAGACTAGTGTAAGCCATCTTCTGCTTAAGTTTCCTCAAATTGAACATAGCATGTACATGTGTATGTACACACATCCACACATCCCCAGGGTTGCGAGATAGGGGTCAATTTAAATGGTGCTGGTGGAGTGTAATTCCATTGCATGAACATTTGTGCTGGAAGGAGCATGAGATGAGACACCTGAGTCCTGGTTCCTCAGTCGCTTCAAGTTTCTTACCTCCTATAGGGAGAGGAGTTTGCCTTACTAAGTACAAGTTATGAGTGTAGTTTTTATGAGTGATTCAAGGAAAATGTTTTCCTATGCACGAGTTTTGCCTGACCAGCTTACTTTACCACCAACCAATTCCACTTTGGAATTGTTAGGATTCAAGGAGTTCTATAATTTCTCTTTGAGCTCTTTTGACCATTTACTGTTCTGATGTAATAGGAGTTGTTTGGATTCATGTTTGGTGAGTGTTCTGCCTCTTTTAAAGTTACTTGACAAAATTTTTGTATGATATATTTTATAATTTCTAAGGAAAGGTTGTGTTTGAGTCTTGAGGATTCTTTGTCCCCCAAAAGGTAGCTAGTGTTTACAACTTACCAAGATTTCTAGTTAATATTGCCTTAAACATCCTGATTCTAGGCACTGAGATACTTTTGAGCCATTTGAGGTAACATTCTCGGGACTAGAACAGGACTGCTTTTGTTTTTTGTCTTCATGTTTGCCCTTTTATTGATGTCCCTTATGGGACTTGAGCACGTGTCTGGGTTTTCAAATCCCTTAGGTAATTTCTGATGTTCCTCCGTGATTGGGTCTACAGAAAGCCTGATGAGTCTTTCAGCTGTGGAAGGTGGCTGAATTAGTTAAGATAAACTAGGTTTCAGGCCAGAGGCAGTGACTTGAAACAATGAAGGTTTATAACAACAACAACAGTCGTGCTACATGTCCATCCATGTCTATTGAACGTCACATGGAGGCTCTGCTCTTATGTCATCTTCCTTATTTTGGGACCCAGGAGCTACCATCTGAAACCTTGCAGTTGATTAGCAGAGGGAGAGAGATGTGGTAGCAGTGAGTACTGCTTCTTCAGATTGCAGTTTGGCAGCAACATAAGTCATATTTGTGGACATATCATTGGTTAAAGCAAGTTGAATAAGGAAGTTTGGCTTCAAAGGGATATAGGAGAATTAACTCTCCCACAGGGAGGAAACTAGATCTTGGTGAACAGTAATACAATCTATCATAAAGGCCATTGAGGGCCAAAGGGGATGTCTGAGGCTCTGAGAGTTTCTAGAGAAAGGCTGAATAATCATTTTAGACTCTGAATAAGTGTTGAGGAATCTGAAATTGTATGAAAGTTCCATGTGTATGTACATTTTTATGGAAACATTCCTTGGATTCTTTGATTTATGCTGTGACCCAGAAAAGGTTAAGAATAATTTCTTTTAGGGGCACCTGCCTGGCTCAGTTGGTAGAGCATGCAACTCTTGATCTTGGTCTAGATCTTGATCAAGATCTTGATCTAGATCCTCAGACCTCACATTTGGTATAGAGTTTATGTTTAAAAAAAAGGGGGGGGGATCTTTTCTTTAAAATAGCAAGTTTGGTGTTGAACAGAGCTCATAGGACGGGCAAGAATTCAGTTCTGTGAGAATCTGTCTTGGTTGACACTTGCATGGCTGCAACTGGTCTCTGTGGGAGGTGCTGGTGTGGATTTGGATTTCCAGATGTGGGGAGGCCATGCCAAGGGACTGTGTATGTGCACTAATGGGATTTTATTCTCTGGAAACATAGGTTGTATCTGCAGCAAACACTCAATGACACTGTGGGCAGGAAGATCGTCATGGACTTCTTGGGTTTTAACTGGAACTGGATTAATAAGCAACAGGGAAAACGTGGCTGGGGACAACTGACATCCAACCTACTGCTCATTGGCATGGAAGGTAAGAAATCTTTCAGAAAGCAGCATAGCTTGGAGTCATTCAAACCTGATTTCCAAGCTTGTCTTCACTCGTTTGCTTTATGACTCTGAACAAGTCATCTCACTTTTTAAAATCTCAGTCTCCTCTTCTGTGAAAGGAATAGCTTATAAATCACTATGAAGATTAAAGAGATAATGTATGTAAAATGATTAGGCTAGTTTCCCGCACTTTGAAAAGAAAATTAGTTCTCTTTTCCCTTCCTCAGTTGCTGCATGAGCGTGTATACTCAGATATGAGGGGTCTTCCTGAAATACTGTCCTTATCTATTGGATCTGCTTGTATTCAGAAGATTTTTTATTCCAGTAGAAGAGGAAAGCTTACTTTTTCAGTATAAATTGAACCTTATCTTTTGAATGTTAATATATTTATGGAGTTAAATTCAAAAGGTATAAATAGGTGTGTAATGATAAATCTCTCTTCCACTCCTCTATTTCCCAGCCCCCCGCTAACCCTCCTTGGAGGTACCACATGTTAGTTGCTTGTGTATACTGCTAGAGGATTTTTTGTATACACAAGCAAATATGTGAGTATGTTCATTCTTTTTCTAATAGAATGAGAGGAGAGGCCTTTGAACTCCAGTTCAAAGGAATAAGAGGCTTCCAGTACAAAAGAAGTAGAGCTGCTTACTGGCCAGGGTCGTTGTCTCATTCTTGTTTTTATTTCTGGCACTAGCCCAGGCCCAGGCCCGTAATAGGTACCTAGTAAATGGTGAATAAATTGGATTAAACAAGGAAGCAGAGTAGTTATTTGTTGTCATTCACCACTGGGTTCTGAAGTCTCTCCTTTGTTCTTTCTTCAGTTTTGGATCCTTTGCTGCCAGTATTCATAAAGATTTCTAGCAGTGCAGCTTATGGATTGCACCTCCAACCTGTCCCTTTGAAACCAGCTCTTCATTAACCTGCCAGGAGCTAGTTCTGACCTACTTAGCTCTAAGTTTTTCTTTTGCCTTCCTGTCCTTTGGTAGCGTGCACTGAAGCGGATCCCTCAGGTAGAGATGAGAGAGCAGATCTCCTCTGAGGATGCACATGGACTCCACATTTACGAAAGCGACTGTCTTGGCACACTCAGGCAGGCCAGGGAATGTTTTCTGAACTCCGTGCTCTGCACAGGGCGCTCAGCTCTCAGGGATTGTACAAAGGATAAACAACAGATAAGGTCCCAGTTACAAAGAGTAGATGGAGCAAATACACACTAGTGCAGAACCAGTTCAAGTTGGCATTTAAAATAATTCACCTTACTCAAATTATACAGCAATACAGGAATCTGATATGCTCTCCTCATGCCCCCACGACAATTAACAGCCTCCGTGTTGCTCTAAGAAGTATTGCATCCCACAGATGTGTTGAAGTGAGAACAAAGGTTGAGAATCTTTGAGCTCCAGAAGAGCTACTCAAAGCAAGTACATATTCATACAACTTCAAGTGACTGATTAACTCCATCAAAGACGGTTACTCATGCATTGTTGATAGCAGTCACTTCAGTTGTTTGTTACTCCTGTTTTATTTACCCTTTGATTCTTGCTATAGTCAAGACGCATACAAGTATGCATGGTGTATTACTTTGCCAGACTTGTGAATATCATCTCGATGTGCTATTGTTTCCAGTAAGGGCAGAAGCATCATTTATGAAAGTTTGCTTTACTCCGATTGATGGTGAACCCTTAGCTAGCGATGGTTTTTGAACAACTTATTGCCCACTGAAAGTTTAATAATTTGCTGAGAGTTGTAATTGCAGTCGCCCCAATTGTGCTTGAAGTTTTGATTAGAAACCCTTAGCTGAGAGGGCAGGCTGGGTTTCTCTCCAGCATTGGGCCTTGTGTTCTAGCCTCTGCAGTCAAGCCACCGCTCTGAATAAGAAAATGTCTTTCCTCCTACAGGAAATGTGACACCTGCTCACTATGATGAGCAGCAGAACTTCTTTGCTCAGATAAAAGGCTACAAGCGATGCATTTTATTCCCTCCGGATCAGTTTGAGTGCCTGTACCCATATCCTGTTCATCACCCATGTGACAGACAGAGCCAGGTGAGCTTGTGTGGTCTGAGGAGGGTGTAGCACTCCTTTGGGATCCAAGGTTGGCATGTCTTTCCCCTTCTTTGTGGATAAACTCAGGATAATTTCACAGTGTAGCTCACGTATTCCAGGCCCTTGTGGTGGTTCTCCTTAGATGTTCATAAGGATAAACAGTTCTGTCGAGGTAATTCTGGAGGGCAGACCATCACTGATGCTGGTGGACTCTGGTCACCCTGTTTGAATGTGTATGTCTCCATTGGGTTTAATAATTGCTTTCTGTTGTCATGGATGCTGCTACTTTTTGATAAGGAGAAGGGTGAACAGAATTGTCATATGTCATTTACTGTCTTTCCTGGATCTAAAAGAAGTATGTGGTTGACTTTATGGCCAACCAGGGGCGGCCTCTGCTTTCTTGAGAGAACTGCCTAGCCACTTCATGTAGAAGTTTTTGCTGACAGGAATATGTGTGTGGGAGAAAGTTTCAGAAGATTTGGCTGAAGGGTGCATCCTCATTTCTCATGTCTGCAGGCCATGACTAGGTTTTCTGACCTGTGAGCTGTGATGATTGGCTTCTGACCTCAGGAGTACCGAGGCCCAGTATTCTTTAACACTTAATCCTCAAGCCTGGCTTGTCTTATACCGTTCTCTGAGAGAGTGTATATGTTTAACGTGTGTGGTGTCTTCTGCCGGATGTAAATTCTAAACACATCTTTTATTCTTAAAGCCATCTTTTTAAAGAATCACTACCAAACTAGCACATCGCAGTTTATATTAATAAAGATTTGGCAATTGACTGATTTTTTTTTTTCTTTCTCTTGAACCTCTCAGGTGGACTTTGACAATCCTGACTACGAGAGGTTCCCCAATTTCCAGAACGTGGTTGGTTATGAAACAGTGGTTGGCCCTGGTGATGTTCTTTACATCCCAATGTACTGGTGAGGAGGGGGTTAGGACTGGGGGCTTTTTGGGAGCTTTCTTTCCCATTCCCCGGAAAACTGTATTTGTGTCCCTTCCAAGTTGTGGCAGGATTGGTTTTATGTGATCTACAGAAAGGTCAGCATATCCAGATGTGACCATACTGAACATGGGAGAAATGACAACACAGTCTGTAGGACAAGATGACAGTTCCTCAGGTCCAAAGAGATCCCAGAGGTTTGAGGCTGAAGAAACTGTTCTTGGCTCTTCTGTAGTTGGGGACTGAGCTGAACACCCACTGCCTCTGGTCCCAGGGTGTTTGGCAGGATGAATGTAAAGATAATGTGCTTGTCATTTGCTGTAGCCGGACTTTACCTAGTTTTCTCTCTCTCTAAGGAATATTGGTGGCAAACAGGAGCATGTTTATTTTCTTGCAGGTGGCATCACATAGAGTCATTACTAAATGGGGGGATTACCATCACTGTGAACTTCTGGTATAAGGTGAATATGGGGTTTTTTTTTTTCCTCCCTAGATGGGATTGGGGTGAGGTAGGTGTAATAATTTGGGGGCAGGGTGGGGAGGTTGGCTCTCTCTGAAATTGATTCCCAGGTCTTTGGAGAGATGAAGAGGGGTGGGATTGAACTGAGTCTCTTAGAAGGGGTAAAGGTGCTAGAATGGTGGGTTACACTGAAGCCTGCTGCTAAAGGCATTTCCTCAGCTGCTGCTTCCTTTGCAGGGGGCCCCCACCCCTAAGAGAATTGAATATCCTCTCAAAGCCCATCAGAAAGTGGCCATAATGAGAAACATTGAGAAGATGCTTGGAGAGGCCTTGGGGAACCCACAAGAGGTATGTGGCTACCCCAAGGTGGCACTCCTGTGGCCCAGTGGGCAGAGTGACCAGGGAAAGTCAGGATTGATGTCACATTCTCCATAGCTCTGTTTCAGTATCCGGTGTCCTTTCTCTCCATAGAGGTTATGGGCGTGTTCAGAAAATCTTTGTTTTCTGGTGAGAGTTGGGCTTGATTGGTGGATCAATTATAATCTGTTCCATGCTAGTGGTAATGTTCCCCATGGGGCTTGTGTGCCAGCTGGGGACCCCTGGGGGGATTCTTCTGGAATGGGAAGTGAGCGGTAAAGCATCTCCTCACGCTCTCCCAGCTGTGCCAAGGCTGCTCTAGGTAATGTTGAGACCTGCTTCCCACACAGGTGTGCCAGTGGCCCACTGGGGACCCAAGGGAGGTATTTGTAATGCTCTTGCCTTCTTCCCGTGGATAGCCCCAGCATCCAGAGGACCTGTGGGATTGGAAAGTGGCACCAGCCCCAATTGCGGGTGACCATTTCAGGATACAGAGGCATTTAACCTTCTTAAAGCTCATTTAAGAAACATGTAGGCACTCTTGGGTTTGGGGGGATTATTGGCTCCTCTGACCTTATGTCAGTTTGGTGCTTTTTATAGGGTATTGTGAGAGAGAAGGTAACATACAAGAGGGACCCAGATGAGAGGGCCATGTCGTGGAATATTTTCCAGGAAGAGAGTAGGTTAGTGTGTTTACAGGATTGAACAAAAGCCTTGTCCCTGCCCTTGGTTGGACATAGAATGCTTCCAGACATACCACGTCTGGCTCCAGGGCCAGGGGACAGACAGTTCTGACTGGCTCCTCATGTCTCTTCACAGGTGGGGCCCTTGTTGAACACAATGATCAAGGGTCGATACAACTAGCCTGCCAGGAGTCGAGGCCTCCTGCCAGGTGACTGCTAGCCCGTCCACACCGCTTCATTGATGAGGACAGGAGACTCCAAGCGCTAGTATTGCACGCTGCACTTAATGGACTGGACTCCTGCCATGGCCCTGGAGGCAGGTGTTTGGGGCAAGGCAGGGTGGTTGGCGCTCCACTCCCATTTGGAGGGACTTCTTGCCCTTGCCTCTGTGCCCCAGCATCTTCCCTCTCTGCCCCCACTAAGGCCTGCATTCAGTGTGTGGAGTCCCAGCTTCTGGTTGTCATCACGTCTGTGTGCGTCAGTCTGTCACCCTTGGGATGTGTGTGCGTGTGTGTGCATGCACACGCGCGTGTGTATCTGTTCCTTGCTTTCTCCTTCTGAGTCAGGATGCCACTGCTGGCTCTTGGGCCTGTCTCCTGCAGCCTCAGTGCCTCAGCCTGAGAGAGAGGAGATGGTCACGGATGCCCACTATGTCTGGGCTGCGGGGCCAGAGCACTCCTGGCCACCAGGTCAATCTGCCTCCTTCCAGTTTTCACAGTCAGGCTCTAGGCTGGGTGGGAATGGTTACTGGGACTCTTCATGGGAAGAGTGAGAGGGGGACTCGCCTCTGAGAGCCTAGATAGCCTTCCTATGAGAGAATCAGAGTTCCAACTTGGACCTTTCAGCTCAAGCCATACATTAAAAAAAACCCTCGGGACGTGAGAGCCAATGATTATACCTAAGTTCCAAATTGCAGACACATACAGCTTCTCTCTTAACAGCACCAGCTCCGGCTCCCTGTGCTGAGTACCAGGGGAGTTCTCTTAGTAGTGGCTTCTCTAGGTTCTAGGGGTATGAGCCTCTGTGTGGATGTGTGTGTGATATGTGTGCACACACGCACATGCATCTGTGTCCGTGTTCACACTGGCCTGCCTCTTGGCTTACTGAGTTTCTCCACTGCTTAACCTTGTCCAGTGGGACACACAGTGTAAGCCCCAGGGAAGTACTGCCTGACCTAGCCTAAAGCTTTTAAATTCAGTTTTAGCCATCGGACGCTGGTCAGGTCTCACTGCAACCTACCTGAGGCTGAGTGGTGAGAGCCTCCAGGTCCTGTGACCCTCCCTGCCCAGGCCACGTCCTCCACTCCTGCGGAGCTTCCTGGCCAAGTAAATGAAATGGGGTCAAACCTAGGCAGCCAGCTTGCCACCTGTCATCCACCTCAGGGCAAGGACAAAAATATAACCTTGCCTCTTAAAGCCAGCGCCTCTGCCAGACCCCTCAGTAATGTTCCACAAACACCCTTGAAAGTCAGGGCAGCTGATGATGGAGCACAGAAGTGGAATTTCTTTTTCTGTTCATTGTTACTTGTGGGAACCCCTCTTAGGGCTGCAGCTTGGAGCTGGGTACTGCACACCCCAGAGGGCCATCGGTCACATGATTCAGTGGAACTGGGGCCGCTGGAATTGGGCAGTATGGTGGCCCTGTAGTCCTGTGTCTTCTCACCTCTACTCCCATCTCCATGCCACTTCTCTCGGGAAGGAAAGAGGAGTTGGAAAACTCTGGGGTTTTTTGTTTGTTTGTTTTGTTTTATTTTTTGCCAAAGGTTTACTGTCAGCTTCTGAGCTGTGGCTCTAACCCCCAAAGCTCAGTTTACAGTTACAGTTACAGCGCACTGATGGACTGAGAGGATGTATGTGTGTGCATGTGTGCACCTGTTTGGGTATTGGGATAAGGGTGTTTATTTTTAGTACCCCATTCTGGGGTTCTCTGATGCAATGTGGGTGTGCAAACACGGTACCTTCTCAAGTGTAGTTCTTTCAAATATAGCCAATGCTGGAAAATGTGATTGCAGTGATCTCCATCCCTCCATCTCTTGGGAAAGAGGAGTGCAGCAAAGAAAACAAGGCAGACAGAGGATAAACTTCAGCCCAAGCAAACTTTGAAAGATAGCAGATTATTTTTGTTCTCTTTAGGAGGTCTGCTGTGCCCCTACAGTCTTCAGAGATGTGGGTGATGTGCAGCAGGGAGGCATGTGGCCCTCTGCTGCTCCTGGCTGGGTGCTGGGCTGGCACAGATCTGACCTAAGGCAACTGGGTGTGGGGGGAGGGTCCTTTACAGGATTGGTGCTGACCCTTGGGTAATACAGTAGTGACCCTGATTATTAGATACTCAGTTTCTGCCTAGTGCTCTCACTTTTGTTCCTCACTATCCTGCAAGGTAGGTATTTCCATTTCACAGCTAAAGAAACGGGCTCAGAGGGGTTTCAGTGATGAGTGGCAATCAGGATTTGAACCTACTATTAATTTGACTACGGAGTCCCTGCTGCTCCTTTTCCACCATACACTTGTTTCTCCTGCCTTGCTGCCTACCTTGTCCTACAGGCTGTCCTCAGATCTCACCACACTGGGCATTGCCCAAGAGGGTGCACAGGCTACAGCTTAGGGTAAAAGCTCTTTTGGGCTCCAGCTAAAGACCTCTTGTGAAAACTGTCAGGAAGCCTTGTTCTGAGTTAAGACTGCTGGAAGGAGTTGTGGGGAAACTGAGTTCTAGATCCCAGTGCATTATTTGTCCTTTAATAGGTACCATAATTTCTCCCAGCTTGCTTTTGTACCTTTAAGATTGAAGATCCAGTTCTAGATAATAACTAAGAACATCGATTGATGTTCTGCTGCCTCCCTTTCCCCCAAGGAAGAGAGCTAGTCTCCTCCCTTCCCTTAGGGCTAAGTAAGGGCTTTTTAAGCTCGGATTCTACTTGCGGCTAAGGAAACATACCTGCTCTGTTGCTTACTCCTCTGCTGACCAGCAGCGTGCAGGCCACACTCCAAGGGAAGCTGGGGCTTTGGACCTGAAAGGAGGTCAGCCATATTATAGGCTCCCGTTTTTACATCAGCAGGTATATGGGAAACTGTTCTTTTGTGAAGTCAAATATTTGTTGGGGAGTTGGAGTTCAGGGGAGGAAGGAAGGGCTGTTCTGGGCATCATTTGAGCAGATGCCCAGGATGCCTGGGGGAGACCAGCTTCCCCTACAAATCAGAGCTCTAAATTACAAGGTTTTTACCAACGCGAACAGTTGGGGGAAGTCGTCTGCTCTCATTTGCGTAATGGTTTCTGTCACTGGTGATTAGACACAGGATGAAGGAAAAGAAATTTGACAATTAGGAATGAGCGATCATTAATCTGAATCTGTTAGGAGACAGAGAAGGGAAGGATCCTTATCAGTGGGCCAGTCCGGTGTGGGGAAACCTCCTTCTGCCCCCACCAGAGACTCTCAAGCCACATACCCTTCCGTTGTTCCCACATGTGGGCTGAGCTGATGTTTCTTTACAAAGCCTGGGTAGGCCCATTCCCCAGCCTGAGGTAGATACGGGAGGGTGGGTATAGGAGTGGGACATCAGAGAGAGAGAGATGGGTGTCAAATGCAAGTGACAGGGCAAAGAATACCAATGGAAAATTTTTGACGCATTTGCTGTTCGTGGAAAAGTTCTTTTAATCAACACTCCAGGTACCCAACCTGTGACAAGTGTCTGTTACATTCCAGCACTGCAAGATGTGGAGAAATCCTGGTTTTTATCCTCTAGGTCCTTCTTCTTAGTTGAAGAGGAACCACACAAAATAGAGGTTGTGAAGCCATGAATCTTGAACCTTGTGAGGACAAGATGAGAGATTGTTGAGAGGAGGAAGATCAGTAGAGAGCAAGCTCTGCCCCCAGGATCCTCTGAGTTCCTGGGCTCTCCTGGGAGGGACTCTTCCTTCCAGGCCTCCCAGCAATGCTGGTTTTCCCGAGTCATTGCAGCCGCAGTGCAGGAGCTAAGGGGCACTGAGGACCCCATCTGGGCATGTGAACAGGTGATGAGAAAACTTAAAGTGGGCTGAGTCTTAAGGTGTAGAGAGTCCCAACTTGGATTTTCCTGGGTCTCTGTGGCACATTATTATGCATTCTTCTGTCTTCACACTTCAGGGACTATATTAATTTGCACTAGTTGGTGGTATTTGTTCCTCAGTTTCGTGACTTATGTGTGGTAGGTTCCTTAGGGTATCAGAACGTGAACTTCCCAGAGATAGGACTGTGTTTCTCCCATGGTAAACTCCCTACCTCTGAGGCTTCTACCCTTTCAGATCGGGTGCGGAGTTTAGTAGGGTGACAGGGAATAGCCCTCAGTGACTAGTTTTACCCAAACAGGTTGGATGCTGGGATGCATCTGGAAGTGGCTTCTTGGGGTTCCAGAAGCTCTGACCTTTCAGCCCTGCTCTCCTCGTCCTCTGGAACCTGCAGTGCTTGTCCTCTGGTCCATGCCAACTTCTGGTGTCCTCTCAAGCTCCCTGCATTGAAGAGCTATTCCATCTTCCTTTTTCAGGGCTCCCCCCGTTTCTTGCTCTCCCACTCAACTTCCTTCTGTCGAGTCTCTCTCAGGCAAGTGCCTTTTCCCTAAACGATTGAGCTTTCTTCAGAAGCCCCATGGCTGCAGGTGTTTGGATAGACTTTCTCTAGGATCTCTCCCCCTAGAGCATCTTTGCGTTATCGTCCTTTTTCGACCTGTGGTTAGTCCATTTATTCTGTGTCTGCTCTGCCCTCTTAGTGTTCCTTTGTTAATTCTGTGCAGCCTGCTTTGCTTTTCTAACTCTGGTGGCCCTTCTGCAAGTCTTCAGCCATCTCTGTTTAATCATCATCGGTCTTAGGATCCTCAGTGGAGCCAAGCTGAGTGCTTTTGGCACGCTTCTGGGGGATGAGGCCTTAGACACTGGCAGCCTTGAGGCCCAGGGACCAATGGGCCTTGGGGCCTCCAGAGGTGGGCGAAGGGAGGGTACCTAAAGTCTTGGACAGTGGAGAGCCAGTGAGGAGGAACTGGGTAGGAGAATCCCAGGATGGGGCCAGGCCTGGCAAGCCAGGATGGAACAAGCAGTTTTGTGCTTCCACCTGAATGCATCCTGTGTGCCTTACGGCCCAGCAAGCAGTTCAGGGATGGTGGGCATCTTGTGAATGTCTCCTAGCTTCTCTTGGGTGTCTTTGGCCATGCCTCAAGTCACCAAGTTTGGTGACCTCTGCATTCCAGTGTTTGCTAGAAGGGAAACAGCGTATTGGTAGTTTTATGTAAGGATCGGAGGTCTTAGATGAGAAAAGCCATGGAAGCTGGGGTAGCAGGTGAGAGGGACTCGTTGGTCAGCTTACCCAGGCTGTCTTCATTCCTCCAAGTGTTTAAGTATAAAAACTGATTAAAGAAGTGAAAAAATGAGGCCTCGCCTTTTTCCCCCCCTGAAGTCTGGGTTTCAGATGGTGTTTGGGGAAGGAATATATGCCCTTTACCTTCCAATGAGAAGCAATCTAGCATAGTGTTTTAAAGAATAGATTTTGGAGTCTGATGTCTTTGGTTCACTTTTGTAGCTTTGCTACTTACCAGCTGGTTTGACCTTGTTGATTGATTTCTCCTTTCTGAGCCTGTTTCCTCTCAACTCTAATGGTACTTACTGGGGTGGGGGGTAGTGTTGAAAACACCTATCTCAGTGTTGTCAGATAACTGAAACAATGTAAAGCTTGAGCAAGGTGCCTGGCAAGCACTTACTAAATGGCTGTAGTGGTGGTGGTGGTTTATGATGTGGCTTTTTCAGAAACTTGATTTCAGTGATTTGTGAGCAGATAGATGTCCAGTGATTTCTTTTCTCTAAAGAAAACCATAGGGAAAAACAAGGAAAATGCCCTGGAGATGCCCATATTGAGTTGGGCAGACAAAAGGGCCCTGGTACCCAAACCTGTCCTAGAGGGAGGGAAACAGGGAATTGTCTGATACCTTTTGCCTGGGTCAGTCAGACATGACCACTCTCCACGACAGTCCCAGGGTGAGGGTGAGAAGCCATTGGGCGTAAGCTCTCCTTACACCATTGGAGAGGTGAGGGCAGCTGAATGGGTTCCCATCACCCTTGGAGAAGCTATGCCAACTTCACGTCATTAGATACCAACACAGTCAAGTGGGGCCCTGTTCGTTCAGTTTTATTCTGTGAGCTTCAGTGTATTCAAATTGTATGTGTGTTAAGAGGTTCTAGGGCAGAAGGGTATTGATAAGCTGGTATCTGGAAGATAACTGGGGACTGGGGAGTAGTGAAGAGCATACATTTCTCCTCTGGCGTATTTCCCAGTTCCCAAACACTGCTCCTCTGTGTTTAAGGGTTCTGTTAATAACTCCTAGGAAGGAACTGGGTGATGGACCCCAAAGGAAGAAAACCCTTTGGTTAGCCATAGAAATCTTTGGAAATCATTCTGGTTTGGTTGCTGGGCCAGGTTTGTCCTGGAGTGCAGAAGGATTGGACTCGCTCCTTTGTAGCCTTTCTCCTGTCCTCTTTCTCAGAGGTCTGTCTGCATTCTGGCCTCTGGAGCCACTCTGCCACCCTACTTGGAAGAGATTTCTGAATACAGTCACTCAGATATACCCTGAGGTATATTCTGGCTGCCTGGAATTCTCAGCCTCTTCTACACCCCCACCCACTCCCCTCCTCCCCACGGTGAGCTGAGCCAAGCCCCTCTGTAGCCATGTACAGCCTCTTTCCTGCAACCTTGGTCCCCAGCCTCATTGGTGAAGACAACTCCTCTCTAGCTTATGCCAAGTCATTTCTGGACTGTAGGTCATCCTGTAGTCACCTTGTATTCATTCACCTCGTTGCTTCTAGATTTCTTTGGCTGTGGGCCTTGGAAGACTTCTCCTTGGGCCCAGAAAATGTTGCTGTGTTGTATTCTGTTTGCTTAAAACCTACTCGGTCATTGAGGTCAGTTCTGCCCTTAAGGGAAGCTCTGCTCCTTAACTCAAAATCTAAGCTATATTTGGGCTAGGTTTTTATTATCTTTCTAGTATATAGTATACAGTGCAACATAGGGTATTGGTTGAGAATGAGGGCTTTGCATACCTGGCTTTGAATCCTAAATCTGTTATTCTGTATGACGTAGGGCAAATGACAGACTGCTTGTAACTCCATGTGTATGGGGACAGCATTGCCTACCATGTCAGGGCTGTGTGAAATAAGGTTTGTAAAGAAAGTCTTAGCAGAGAGACAGTTCCAGAGCAAGGCCCAGCCCTTCTGTCTTTCAAGGCTCTCACCTCTCTTCCCCATCTAATATTCCAGTGAAGGTCCTGCTTCTGGTCTCAGGGCAAGTCTAGTCGTTGACTTGTGAGCAGGGCAGAGGTATGAGCATAAACTCTCTTGCTCATTCCTGTCTCTACCCCTTCTCAGTGACCTGATTTGCAAGGACCCTCTCACACTACTATCACTGGGGAATGATCTTCCAAAATCTCTTTTCTGTAATATTAAAAATACCCAAAACACAATGTCAGTGACAGTAGAAAACCTCAGAACTGCTACTGAGGGAGTGGGAGTCACTGAAGGTGTGTGCAGGCTGGAAATGCGGGAGAGATGGAGCTTGGTGCAGAGGCCACCATGCTAGTCCAGAGGCAGCAAGACCTTGGGCTTAAGAAGGTTCCCTCTGAGTTTTCAAATAGTGAGTTTTTGACTACGTTGTTTGAGCAAAATCCTACGCATTTTACTGTCACTGTGGTCATTGTTTTCACAAGAGTTTGTGTGATGTCTTGATAGGAGTAGAGGCATTCGATTTGCCTCCTGGGTTTGAAATCCCTATTTGCTGCTTCCTAACTCTATACTTAGGTGAGTTTAAGAGCTCTTGGGGGCAGATGGGAGAGCTCTTGGTCTTGGCCACTTCACCGGTGGGAAATAGGTGGGAAATAGCACATGGCTTGCATTATTGTTTTCAGTGTATGTGGAAATGTTACAGAAATATTCAGTTCAGTGTGGGTGCTTAGGAGATAGTTTATTATGAAGATCCGAGTGTCTGTGAACAGTGTTCAGTTAGTGCTCAGAGAGAAGGATTAGTGCTTGGAGAGAAGGAAACTGTGACAGCAGGGCTTTTTGGATCCTACTTTCTCAGGATACAGTGCTCAAAGCAGAATCTCAGAAGACATGGCTTGGTGGGGGAGCAAAATGGAAAAGGTCATAATGCTTTGTAAGAGCGTGAATGTCTGTGAAAGGCAGGGCTGGGGACAAAGATTGTTTTGCCAGGATGGGGTCTTGAGGAACAGAAGCAAAGAGCTAGACTCTAGTTTACCACGTAATCCCCAGAGGAATAAAGGAAATGGAGCAGGAGAGTGTCTGTGGAGGACACTGGCTAAGTAGAAAGAACACAAGTTTCAGGGATAGTGAACCAATGTGTGAATCTTAGATGTACTTTTCAGAGACTGGGCAACTTTGAACTTGATTGTCCCTAAGCTTCAGTCCCCTCACCTTTAAAATGGCTAGTAACTGCTGCTACCTCACTTACAAAATAGATGGGACAATACATGTGAAAGTGCTGTCTAAACCAAGCACTGTGTGTTGTGGTTTAGGAGAGCTTCTCCAGAGTGGATGGGTTACAGAATTTTAAGAGTTCCCAGATTCCCCCCCACCCCCCCCCCCCCCCCCCCCCCCACCGCAGCAGAAATGGTAAGACGGCGTTCTTTTAGTCTGCCACCATTTGACTAGGAAGGATTTTGACTCAAGAAGGAAAAGCAGTGCGGTGAGAAAGGACAGGTTTTGGAGTTGCATGGACTGTGTTTAAATCTTATTTTCACCGTTCCCAGAATTGAGTTGGTCAGATCACTTACGGTATCTCAGCTTTGGTTTCTTAATAGTCCCCTTCATGTGGTCATTGGGAATAAAGGAGACACCTCAAGTGAAACAGCTCAGTGCCCAGTGCTTACCTAGTCAGTGCCCAGGAGATGTTCATTCCCTTCCTTTCTTTCATTTCTTTTCCCCTTAGGAAGCATCCATTTACCCAGCATAAAAGGTCTCGCTTATCCATGCCTTAGTATCAACAAGTAATATCTGATCTTCTCCTTCTTTTCTAGGGTGAGATTGGTTGCCTTAAAGAAGTGTGAGTGTGAGTAGGGGCGATTTAAGGTGAGGGAGCCAGGACACCACAATATTGGGGGGGGATGGAGTACAGATACTCAGGTTATCTGGTCAGCATAGGGGCAGGTGAATGAACAAAGGGTGATATTGAGAGGTGAGAATTTCAAGAAAGATGGTAGGTGCTCAGTGCTAGAGGGAAAGCCAGTTGAGCAAGGGGTTTGGAGTAGAGTATGGAGTGGAGGACAGACAGTGAACTAAGTGCCCGAAGACCAAAATTCTACCAGGAAAACCTTGGGAATTGTGATTAACGTCAAAGTTGTGAAGAAGTCTTGTATTTTGCCAGCTATCATTTTAATACCTGTAAGGATTGCGATCTTCCCAGAAAGAAAGAATATAAAAAGAAAGCAGGAATCCTCAAGATGGAAAGACTTTTTGTTTTTTTTTTTAAGTAATCTTTATGCCCAACATGGGCTCAAACTCAACGACCCTGAGAGCAAGAGTTGCATGCTCTACCAGCTGAGCCAGCCAGATACGCCAAGATGGAAAAACTTTCTAAGTGTTTTCAGAGCCAAGGATTTGCATCATCCAATGAGGGCATATGGTAGTCCAGTTGGGGTTCTAGACTTCTATAAGAAAATGTAGTTAGGTCCTGAAGAGCATAGACTTCTGGAATCTGAGTAACCACCTCTGTAAGTAATGGAGGTCCTTCAAGCTTTCAGAGGCTGCAAGTAGGGCTTTCTCTGTCCCTCAGAATCCAGTCACTGGTCCAGCCAGTGTTTCCAGTTGTTTCACACCTTCAGCCCTCTGAGAAGGCAACCTTGAAACTCTTCAGGGCAGCATCAGTTGCTTCCTTGATAGGTCTCTATCTTTTCATGCTGGAGGACTTAGAATGAAGAACAGATGTATTTAAGAACATGAGAGCCACAGCATTACTACATGTGCTGTAAGGAACCTATGCCGTTTGTATTTTCAGTCCTGACACGTGGAAGAGAGTTTGCCTTGGTTTAATAGGTTTACTTTGTAATACCAACTAAAGAGTGTTGAGTAATTTATTTAGACTTGAATTTTACATTGAAATCTTCCCGAGTGTACAGTTTTGGAGCATTTTAAATGATTTAAGATTGGCTGTTTTTATAAACTTAATTTATTGGCGATATAACAGTTAAGTACTTCGGAAGGTTTGCTTCAGTCAGATAAATGAAATACTTGAGGAAATCAAATACGTAACCTTCCATGAAATCATACCCCTTTGTTTTATAAGCAAAATAATAAGGTTTGTAAGCTGAACTTAAAAGCTTAGACAAGAATTGGGATTTTGAGTATGTAACTTTGAAAACTGAATATAGCTTTTTAAAGTAATCTCTGGTTAATTATTTCTGTACACAAAAGTCACCCTTGTGGGTATCAAAAAACTCAGGGACTGTAGTATTATCACAAAACCAAGTCTTTAGTCTCTCCAAGTACCAGGCAACTGGCAGCAGTTAAGATGGCCAGCATGATGAGTCAAATCAGAGCTACCGACATGTTTTTTGAAAGCTTTTAAAATTCTTTCGCAGCATTTAAGATAAACTCCGATCTAAAAAGCCGGATTTTGGCTTCTCTGGAAAATCAAAAGATCGGATAATAAAATTACATTTTCTATATGACAACAGTTGGCTAGAGCTGAGTAGCGGCACCTACCCCCCATTGGGGGGTGGAGAGGGGTGTTCCTTCCAGTTTGCTATAGTCACTGCTTCTCATTTTGGTACCTTATTCCTGGTTTGTTTAATTTCTGTGCCCACATAGATTTTTGAGTTGTGTGGCCCCTGAACTAGAGGTTCTGAGGTTCCTAACAGCTGATGCATAGTCTGGGGTAAGGGCTCAGGAAAAATGTAGGCCCCACCCTTCTCTCTGTCCTCAGTGTCTGCACTCCCACTCCACTGTCTGCCCATCTGACTTGGCCCCAGGGCTGGGTTTTCAACCCCTATAGGGAGTATGTAAGAACTTCCCGGGTTCAGACTTCCCTGTTTTTGCTGCTTTTTTCTGTGACCAGAGCAGCTCCAGGTCTTTTCTTGCACCGACAGTTTGCCTAGGCTCTCCCCTCGTGTCTCAATTCCTATGCACTTCTGATGGTTACCTTTGTAATTTGACCACTGCCTCACTCTGTTGCATGAGGATCACCAGGCTCTCTGTTTTAGCTTATACTACCTGATCTCTCTGGCCTGGCTGTGGATCTTCTGACTCAGACTCCCAAACGCTGACCCCATCTCCACCATCACTGTTCACTGTCTGGGCAGTGTGGTTACACGGCTGAGGGGTGGAAGATTGCTGAGGGTTCAGGAAACATGGGAGATGAGGTTGGAAGTGTTTGGATTTTCCAGAGAAGGAGGCAGAGGCCAACCACAGTTTAGAGAGGCTCTTTAGGGGAGGGAAATCACTGCACGTACTTGAAGGCAGAGGAGAAGACAGTAGTAGGAGAGAATTTAAATGTGAGAATAAGGTCTCAGACAAGACACAGGATGATAAGCTAGGAAATGGCCGTAGTTGCTTATACTCGGGGATTCTAAAGCTCAGAAATATCCACAGAGGCAAGACATGCAGGAGGGAGCACCACCGGGAGTCTGTAATCCCCGACCGTTCTAGTTAAATAAATGACACTATATACTTTGGAAAGAGGGGCCTGGTCACGATGTTGGGGTTATGGCCTGGGGCGAGACGCTCACAATATCTGTAGATGTAGTAGAAACATCTGAACCAAATGGTCATGTTGCTTGGTGAAGAGCCAGACCCAGCGAGGGTTGATTTATGGATCCTTGTCATCCTAGACCAGAGGGAAGTCTCCAGCAGAATGCTGTAGGGCTCAATCTGGGCCTGTGTCCTGTCTGACATTTTTATTGACAACTGACCAAGGCAGCAGGCTCATCAAGTTTGCAGGTGATAGAGCTAGGAGGGGCAGCTAATACTTTGCATGAAAGAGTCAGGATTCAAAATGATTTCAACAGGCTGGAACACTGGGCTGGAACCAACAAGATTAAATTTAACAGGGATAAATGTAGAGCCCTGCACTTAGGTTAAAACAAAATCAATGACATAAGTACTGGGCGGGGGGTGGGCCCAGCTTGACAGCAGTTCATGAAGAAAAGACCTGGGGGGCTTAGTTGACTGCAAGCTCAATATGAGTCAACCATGTGATGTGACTGCTGAAACCTCTAATACAATCACGAATTGCATTAACCAAAAAGGAGCAGCCAGATCAAGGGAGGCCATTACCCTGCTGCTTTCTCAGATTGTCAGGCCACCTCTGGAATACTCTGTCCAACTCTGAGGTTCTTTTTTTAAAGGTCAGTGACAAATAGGAACATTTTGACAAGCAGCCAGCGTGGCATTGGGCCTGAGTACTGCCAGAAACTTGGTAGAAACTATGGTGCCGTGGTTCTGGGATGAAGGGCAGGGATGTATGATCTGACCCCAGCAAACAGTTGAATCTGGAGTACTTCTGGAGGTGGGGTGAAAAGTGGGGGGTGGGCTCTGGTTTTTTCCACTTTCTTGGGATACCTGGAAGCATTGGCCTGTGAGTCTCATCCCAGGCCTTTCTGAAGTCAGATGACTAAGGGTTACTTAGGAGGAGTCCAGAATGGGGATCAGTGGGAAAGTAAAGAGAATGGGTTAGTAAAGTGTGAAGTAACCTGCAAATCTGTGCCTCCGAACACCACCTTTCCGTCACCTTTCCATCCTTCTCCACCCTCCCCCGGGATCTGCAGTCCCCACTTTGGTCACACCGTGGCGCCCTCGCTCCACACGGATGCTGAGCCAATGGTGGATGCGGAGTAGCAGCCAGGCTGCTGCTGCACTTCCCGCACTCCCCGCTATGGGGAGCCCGAGGGGGGCTCCACTTAGTCGCTCTTGACTAGGGACTTATGTGTGGCAAGAAAACAACTGAGGTAAAACAAAACAAAAAAACAACTGAGGTGTGGAAAAGCTCGCCCACGGCACAGGCACACGTGGATCCAGATGTGACTCCATTAGGACCATGTATTCCTACCTGAGCCACTCTACACGTGCCTCTTGTCTGCCCTAGCGTGGAGCCTGCGGTACAGAGGGCTACTCCTATGGCAGGAGGAATTCTAGGGCACCAAGAGCTCCATCGCTGTTGGGTGAGGAATGAGCCTGAACCCCCTTACAGTGACTGGCTGTATTACTGCCACCAATTTACCTAAGCTCTGTATGTCTTGGGTTCCTTAACTGAAGTAGAATAACACTGCCAAGTTCATGGAGTTGTTAGGATTGAATGAGTCAGGCATCTAGGGCAGTGATTCCAAACTGGTATAAGAATCACCAGAGAAGCTTGTTGAAAACACAGTTTCTGGCCCCACCACCAGTCATTTAATAGTTCTGGATGGAGCCCAGGAACATGTCTGTCTAACCAGCTCCCCAGGTGATTCTGATGTCCATGGTTCTCTGACCACATTTTGAGAAACTGACCTAGGACATGCAAGGTGACCTAGTTTAGTATGCATTAGTTCTTTCTCAGAGCCTGTGGGAGAGACCGCGGGGACCATGGGGCTGGGCTAACAAGTCTATCAGCTTACTCTCCAGGTGACTGTAGCCTTGATGAAGAAGGAAGGTAGATCTGGAGATGGGGACATGATACTAAAGCTCAGAATGGATGTTTGAGACCTGACAAGATTGGATATACTGAGGGCCATTGAGGACTGGGGAGTGCTGGCACCAGCACTGGGGGACACTTGGTGGGGTGTCAGGGTGTGTTGCTGTATTGGAGTGTTGGGTATAACATATTGTTGAAGGGAATGGGGGGGTCAGAGTGCACCTGGAGGGGAGGGAGCTAAGAGGATGCCGTAGGGAGCATTTGCATTTTCTTAGGGGACTGGAGATGGGTTTGTTATATCATCACTGGGCCAAGAAGATCTAGCGATGGGGATTGCGATGCTCATTGAAGCCCCGTGGGGGCAGCCATGATTTGTGATTTGTGATGCGGCATTGAACCCAGGCTTCTATTCTTTTTCTTTCTTTCTTTCTTTTTTTTTTTAATAAGAGGGGAGGAGGATGCTCCTTAAGAGCTTCTGGGGGAACTTTCCTGCCCCAAGAGGGCATAGGGGTGTGTGTGTGTGTGTGTGCACGCGCGCGCTCACGTGTGTATAGGAGGTTAGCTTATGTAATGGGGTTTTCGAAAAGACCCTTCTTGGATTTCATGATTGACTTGAGAGGAGTCAGTCTCCAGGACACACTCTTCTGTACCTCCACACACACAGTAACATTTGACCTGCCTGATTTCTCATGGGGCTCCGTTCCCCAAAAGGGGGCACTCTTGTCAGCTGCTCATGAGCATGTGGATGTCTGCCAACTGAAAACACCTTCCGGAAACTCTGAAGACCTTCTCACAGGAACATTCTAGAAAGAATCCTCAAATTTCAAAGCCTCGAACACTGGAGCTGGAAGAGCTTAAATACCATCTCATGCAGTCTCCCTCCGCTTGGTCCTGGGGGAAAGACACCTTGTATGGACACTTACTTTCCAGGCTTTTGGGGACCCTAGAACATGGTGTGGGAAATAAGTGTCACCCATTACCTAGCAAACAGGGACACTCAGTAGAGTAGGGTTGCGGGTTCTGCTGGGTGAATGAATAGCTATAAAGAAGCCTTCCTCAAATGGGACAGCAAGACCTGTACCTTAAAATGGATAGGGTTTGTTTTTAGTTGTTTTTTTTTCCAATGATTTTATGAAAAATGAAATAAAAAATACTGGATGAGAGGGTGGGGCATGTTGGTCTGGTACAGGGGAGCAAAGCCTCAGAGGCCTGGAACAATCTGAGGTTTGGGGGGACAAAGGTTTGATTATAGAGGGTGGGTGGGGACCTCTGCTGGCAGAGTGAGAGAGAAGGGCAGAAAGGTGTGGCTGCAGTAGGAGGTATTCTGAGGCTGGAGGCCAGCTTGGGCTCATAGTGGGGACACTGAAGATTGAGGCTAGAAAAGCAAATGAGGGGGGCGCCTGGGTGGCTCAGTGGGTTAAAGCCTCTGCTTTCGGCTCAGGTCATGATCCCGGGGTCCTGGGATCGAGCCCCGCATCAGGCTTTCTGCTCAGCAAGGAGCCTGCTTCTTCCTCTCTCTCTGCCTACTTGTGATCTTTGTCTGTCAAATAAATAAAATAAAATATTTAAAAAAAAAAAAAAAAAGCAAAGCAAAGCAAATGAGAGCAGCCAAGGAGACCGTGTGAGAAGAGAAGAGAGGTAAAGGGGCAGTTGTGAACGTACCAAAGAAGCACTTCATAGGGCATCAGGAATAGAGCCAAAAGAGAGGGGGTCATTAGGGTGGGGGGAGGATACAAAAGGGGTGGTCACAAGCTTGAACTCAAGAGTTGGGTGTAGGGGGTGGGAGTGAGGAAGTAAGGTCATCAGATTCTGTGATTAAGAAGTCAGAATGGTGAGGGTTAAAGAGTTGGAGAAGAGATAGGAGCAGCAAGTATAGACAACTATAGGTTATTTGGGAATTAATACATGGAGGGCTGGCCACAGGCCCAAATTTTGAAAAGCTGCACAAAGCTTTGTTAGCCAGAGGTAGAGAAGCAAATTTGTGGTCAGAAGACAGAGGAGAAGGAGCCATTAGAGGGGAAGAGATTGATGTCACCAGAAGGACTAGACACTGGGAAGAAACAAGTTCTAGAAGAGAAAAGGAAGAACAATGGAAACAGCCTAGAAAATGTCAGAGTCTCAGATCGGGGAGAAAAGGGTGAAGTGAGAGACTCCAGTTGGACCCGGGCTTTGATCTAAAAACAGGAGTCCTGATTGAGGTCAGGTTCTTCAAGTAAAGGTGGCTGGGGTGGGGCTGGTCTGTAGAACATAGAGGAAGGCCACAGTGGAATCAAAGGAACAGTTGAATGTCTGACGTGTTGTCCGGTGGGGCCAGGTCTGATGCTGTGCCTCTGGGAGCAGGATGGAGCAAGCGAGCCACAATATGACCAGGTTACAGCAGTGTCAGGAGCCTAGAGACCAGGACATAATGAGGGCAGTGAGGGGCCTTGCTGAGGGGAAAGGCACAACTCTCAGAGCCCAACCTGTGAGGGCTTGATGGAACAGTGTGGGCAGCCCTGCAGTTGGGGGGTCGAGTCTAGATTCAAATGTGAGGAACTACTGTTGTTAACCGTTTTTAGGTGGGCTCTGAGTGGAGAGAACATGAGGGGGTACAGAGAGGGAGCATTGCTTTGTGCCAGACACTGTCTATATTAACAAATTGAATCCTCACAAGAGCCACTCCCTCTCTCCTGCCATGAATACTATTTCACAAATGAGGAAATTGGAAGTTCAGAGAGGGAGAGTACCTTGGCCAAGGTCTCATAGCAAGTTGGTGGCAGAATTTGTATTTGAAAGGTTTTTCTGACTCCAAAGTTTGTGTTTTCTGCTGTTTCTTTTTATTAGCGACTTAACAGGTGGGTGACCTTGAGTGAATTACTTAATTTCCCCCTCACTTTCGTCATCTGAAAAGTGGGATAAATTAGTGAGGTTTAAACAAATGAATATATGTAAAGGCCTTAAAACAATGTCTAATACATAGAAAATGCTACTTAAGGGGATGTCATTAATTGTTGCCATTATTTTATAACTGTTTCTATTTCTTCTAGCCTCTTACCAGAAGCTGAGGACTTTGAGGAAAGTGAATGAAGGTCCTGGGGCATATTGGTCATTTAGAGAGGGTCAGATAGTGGGAAAGGGGAGAGAAAAGATTGCAGCCAGTGGTTCTCAGCTGGGGACATGTTTATCACCGTGGCCTGGGTTTTGGTAGTCAGGAGCCAGGAGTGTTAACAGTGGGCAGTCACAATCTAGTTAAAAATGTGCAGGAGAAATAGTGGGAAGGATACTTGAAATTTAACTCCTCAGAAAAGTAGCAGTTCTGGACATTGGAGCAGATTGAACAAGTGCTGGGTGTTTGGAATGAACTTACAGGTCTGTAGGGACCTGGGAAGAATCAGACCCAGATGGAGACAAGGCTCCCTGGAGGGAATGGCAGGGAAGGGCCACAAAGGTAGACTGAGACCAAGCCCCAGAAGGCCAGGCTGAGGGGTCTGGACACTGAGCTGGAGAGCTGTGGGATTCTGGAGGAGGGCATGTTGTATTTAGGAAGATACTTGTGCAGTCAGAAAAGAGGTTGGTTGAGAGGAGGAGAATGTGGAGACTCACCAGGGATGTGGGGCCAAGCCCTGGCAGGAAAGGCACATGAGCTGGGCTGAGTTTGGAGTTGGAGTGAGCAGATAAGTGGAAACACGAAGGAAACTCCCAGTGGAAAGATGTATGAATGGCAGTGGGCTGGCCTGGTTCTGGCAGGCACTGACCTGGGAGGGAATTCTGGGAGAAGTGGACTGGGTTGGGACCCACGTCTGGTGTTTGGGACATGGTGATCATGGTGAATTTAAGGGAATTTAATAGGGAGTCAGAAAGTTTAAGGAAATTTAATAAGGAGTCAGAAAACATATGTCGGTGAGGAGCCAGAGATGCTAGCCGAAGTCAGAACTGAAGTACAGATTTGGGAGTAATCCACATCTGTTGAGTGCCCATACACATATGAAATAGGGCCCCTTTGAGGGCCGTACCTGTGGGATTGCTGGTTGAGTTTGAAGTCCCACTTGCAGATACATTGGTCATGAGAGAGAGAGTGGAAGGGAAGCACTGAAACCTTCAGATAGCCTGGGCCTCTGCATGTAAGGGAGAGTCAGGCCATGATACTAGGAGGAGGCCAAGAGCTTCCTAGAGGGCCTCACCAGCATCAGACACCACAGAGAAAATGCCCAGGGGCTGACTGCTTCTGCAGAAAGTAGCTTCAGGACAGTGACAGTGGAGCCACTGAAGGAAGGAGGCAGTGAGTGAGGATGGCTGGTGAGCTGGAGGTTTTGGAGTTCAAGGAGAGAGGGACAGAGCTAGAGTTCTGCAGGCAGGCTGAAGAGGGTGTACACATGAGGAAGCAGTGAGGCTGGTGGAGGGGAAGAAGCGAGAGAGGAGGTTCTCTGACCTAAGGGTTCCCAAGGAGCTGTCCTCGCCTTAGGTACAATGGATTTCTCCAGACTCCATTCTGTGGCCTTTCTCTGCACCACTTAACCCCCAGTTTAGGCTATTTCCTCTGCTCTTCCAAAAAAGAACAGATAGCCTGTGTCCTATAACTATTCTGATTTATCTGGCTTTCCTACCCTGCCTTCCAGACTCTTGATTCCTGCGCCTCATCCTTCCCTTCCCAGGATAAAATTCACTCCCGTGAGGTGGTCTGACCATAGAGTTTCTTCCTGTTTGACATCCTCACTGTACATGAACTTCTTCAGGAAGCTTGTGGACCACCGTGTGCCCTTATCTCCCTCCCCCCCATAGTCTTTTGCTACTCCCATTCAGGCCAGACTTGCCCTTTTTTGGTCATCACTTTGATCACCATTCCTCCTGGGAAGTGATGCCCCAATCCCTTCCCCATCCACTCCCTGATCTCTTCGAGTCTGTCACCAGAGTTAGGAATCAGCCCAAGATGTTGAAAACTCTCCTCTCCTCTAGGACTCCTCCTCCAGTTGGGCTCAGTCACTTCTTCTTCTTCTTCTTCTTTTTTTTTTTTAAGATTTTTATTTATTTATTTGATAGAGATCACAAGTAGGCAGAGAGGCAGGCAGAGAGAGAGGAGGAAGCAGGCTCCCTGCTGAGCAGACAGCCCGATGTGGGGCTCGATCCCAGGACCCTGAGATCATGACTTGAGCTGAAGGCAGAGGCTTAAACCACTGAGCCACCCAGGCGCCCCTGGGCTCAGTCACTTCTTACTGCTCCTTTCCTCTGTTGATTCTGCATAAGGTGGGGGGGTCCGCTTAGAGAACTTGGCAGATAAAAAGCAGTACATGCTCTGTTATCTTACTGGTTTGGAACCATTTTGCTTCTGTTGCATTGTAATATTCTGGAAGGGGAAGTAGAGACCACCTAGTCCAGAGATTTCAAGGAATATTTTAAACTTTAGAATCTTCTGTTCAATTCTGAAAACACACACACGCATACACACACACACACACACACACACACAGGGAGAGAGAGAGAGAGAGAGAGAGAAAAGTAGAAGTGGCTTTTATCAGCAAGCTTCCTTACCCTTGCTCCAGCCTTTGCCCATAGCAGCCTTGGATGCTTCTGAGGACCCTTTAGAGCCCCACGGCGCATATTTTCAAAGTCTGATGCCTTCATTTATAGGTGAAAAAACTGAGATGAAGGGACTTGCCCAAGGTCACACAGCAAAAGCAAAAACTCAGGATTTCCTAGGATCACTCCCAGTCCTAGCATTCTAGGAATTAATAACTTCTAGCTGAGCTATCCCTCTAGTGTTTTTTCATGTGCTTTGTGTTTGCCATTCATTTACTTAGCGGCTGTTACTGAGCACCTGCTATGCATTGAGTACACAGTAGGCACCCAGGACTATTAGGTACCAATCCTGGGAGTTAGTGGAAGCAAAAGCAGCCACTGTCTGTCCTCATGGGGCTTTCAGTCTAGTGGTGGGGGCAGAAAAACTACATCTGTGGCCAGTACCATGAAGGGGAGCATGGTGTGGTAAGGAGTTACAAGTGGATATCAGGCCAGTTGCGCTGCTGGAACAGAAATACCATAGATTGGGTGACTTAGAAACAACAGAAATTTAATTTCTCACAGTTCTGGAGGCTAGGAAATGTAAGATCAAGGCACTGACAAACTTGATGTATGATGAGGACACACTTCCTGGGTTACAGAGGACCATCCTCTCAGTGTCCTCACTGGGTGGAAGGAGTGAGGGAGCTCTCTGAAGTCCCTTTTATAAGGGTACTAATCCCATTGAGGAGGGCTCTACCCTCATGACCGAATCACTTCCCAAAGTCCCCATCCCAAACACTACCATCACATTGGGGATTAGGTTTCTACATATGAATTTGAGGGGGACACAAACATTCCGTCTGTAGCATGAGGGATTTAACTTAGTTAGGAAGTGACCTAGAGCCCAGACCTAAAGGTCAATAGAGGAGGAGAGAGGACAGAAGTGTTACAGGTGGAAGGAAAGGCATATGCAAAGCCCCGTGGCAAGTGCGAGCAAGCAAGATAGATGGAACATGCCAGGCTAGAGAGGCTGGAGAGCAGGAAGCCAGAGCACAGCCAGGCAGGGGCTGTGGCCGTGCACGCCACAGGGCCACACAGGGGCTCCATCTGAGGATTAGATTTGTGTTTTGAAGAGATGTCTCCAGTTGTAGAAGGTACCTGAATGCCCTGTCCCCAACCCTGTCTCAGCTGAGTTCCTTTCATTTCATTTGCCGTCTCCTTTTCTGACTTCTGTCACACACTGTTTGGGGTGCTCTTGGCAGGTCTGGTTGCCACAACTCTTTGTGGCATATGCATTTAGGCTCTGAGATATATGTGCGTGTTTGGTGTGTGAGTGTGTTGCGACTGTATCATTCATTCAATAAATATGAAGTTATTAAGTGCTGCAGTTAGCGGGCTACTGTTCAGTTACCACGATGTGCAAGTCACCATGATGGGTGATAGTGTGTGTGATGTTGGTGCATTGTGTCATAGGCGAGTGCTTGTGTGTAAATGTGTTAACCGTGTGCTCTGAATGGTGGCCACTGTGGGTAACTGTGTCAGGCTCCTGTAGGTGCCATCATGTATGCCTGTCATTGTGGGTGTTCTAACTTCATGTAAAAACAACAGCAGGTGTGGCTAAGGTGGGCTGTGTGTGTTGTCAAGTCATGTGAATGTAGGGCTGTGGTGTCTGTGTGTCCTGGCAGGGGCGGGAGACCTTATCTCCTGCAGTAAATCCAGCAGAGAAAGAGCTTCCTGGGACTGTTGGAGGCGCTCTCCGCAGCCCCTGGAGGGATCAGTGCAGGGAGTGGAGCCTCCCCCACGGGCGCTGGAGGCAAAGGGGAGGTGAGGGCCTGTAGGCAGGCCTGGCTGGCCAGACGGGGCCGGATTAATAAAGTGGGACCTGGGAGAGGGCAGGCCAGGGCAGGCGGCTTTGGCAGGAGGCGGCTGAGATGAAAGTGGCCCAACTGGCAGGCAGGCAGGTGGCCTCTCCCCTGCCCTGTCAGCACTTTTTAATGTCCCCTTGCTTAGAATGTGTGGGAGGAGTGGGGTGAGGGAAGCTGGAGCTCACCTTTCCCAGGCCCTGAAGGAGGGGCTGGGGCAACCAGGAGCCCGGGTGGGAGGAATGTGGTTCTAGGGGTAACTGAGAGCAAGAATCCCAGCCTCCTCCATCCTGTCTGCTGCCTTAGCTCCAGCTCTCCAGGGAGGCAGGATGGCAAGTAACTGGAGAAACAGAAAACTGAAAGGGAGCAGAAGGGGGTGGCTGAGACTGTGCGCCCGCATGCAGGTGACTGTCCGGGTGTGACTGTGAACCTGCGTCGACAGATGAGCGTGAGGCTGGGGTCATGAGAGAGTGAGCAGGACCGTGTGCGTGTGTGTGTGTGTGTGTGTGTTCAGCTCGCTGCATGTGGGAATTCGAATCTTAAAATAGGAGGCTTGCTTCCTGGCGTTGGCCTGTTGCCGGTGCATGGCTCTGGGCAGCTCATTCACCCTTCCTGAGCTTGGCTGCTTCAGCTCCGAAGTGAGGATGAGGGGACCTGTTCCACAGGATGATCGTGGGGGTTTAAATAGACTGAAATAAATGGTCAACTGTAAATCTCTTTATAAACGTGCAGTATCATTGTTAATAACTGCATGTGGGGCGTGTTGGGTGACTGTGTGTGATGGTGTGGGTGTGTCTGGGGCCCTGGATGTCTGTGCCTATCAGTCACAGCGGGTGTCTGGGTGAGAGAACAGAACGTTAGTGAGCGTGAACTCTGTTTGTGATGAGTTTGTTGCAGGAGTGAGTGAGTATATAGGTGTTAGATGTGTACATGGTCGTCATAGTGAAATGTATGAAAACATCTGTGCGATCCAAGAGCAGTGAGGGTGGGTGTCTTTGTGTGACTCTGAGTGTGTCTGTGTGTGTCTGTGGGTGTCTGTGTCATTGTGTGGGTCTGTTTGCCACGGCTGATTTTGTGTCTTGGGTACGTCTGAGTTGCCCTGGCCCCTGAGATAGACATGGAGAGCATGCTGGGTGGGGGGGGGGGATGTGTGGGGTGGCTTTAGTGTGTCCATGTGCCCTGTGTGTGTCTCTGGGTGTGTGTCCCAGTGCGAATGTGCTTGAATGTGCCTTTGTCTTGGTCGTGTGAGTGTGATGGCAGGATGTGGTGCCTTGGTGTGTGTGTGTGCGTGTGTATGTGTGTGTGTATCTGCGCGTGCGAGTGTGTGTTTGGTGAGCGGCTCTGCTGCCTTAAGCACCTTTCGAATACATTGGCCACAGCTCATTGAATCCTTTAACAATCTGACTCTGCTCTTCCTTCCCCGTTTTTTCTAATTCAGTTCCTCTTATTACAAAAATAAAAAATAAAGCGCTGCCCCTTTCCAGTGGCTGGCCCCGCGGAGCCCCCGCCTCGGGACCAGCCTCGTTTCACTCCATTTCGGAGAAAACGGGAAGTCGGTAATTTTAAAAAATATTTTCTACTTTATTTGGGATTTAATGTTCTTACAGAATCCTGCTGCCTCCCTCTGTCCCCCTCCTCCCCAGCCACCCCCAGCCCCACATGCAAGAGGCGTAATGGCCCGTTCAGCATATTAGGGGAGCCAAGTGCGCGCCTGTGTGTGTGTGTGTGTGTGTGTGCGCGCGCGCGCGCATATACACACTTTGATAAAAACACACAGAGACCCACAGCAGACACACATAGGAATACACAACAGCTCAAATGTATACTCAGACATGAACTCAAACACTGTCCTATGCAAATGCCACACAAAGACAGAGACCCAACCCCAGACACTGTTACATTCTAAAGGGAAACACAAAAGCAGGAGCATTGTCAGGAGGACCCTCTGTAGACAGGAAGCCAGACAGGCTGAGGGGAAGAAGGACAGAGACATGTTTCCAGTGAGAGATTGCAAGCGACTTTTCCACCCCAGAGGAGCGTGAGTAGAGTAGTTCAGAGAATGAGAAGGGGTGGAACATCCCTGGGCCAGACATTGCCCCTTTTGTACAAGGGGATACCATGTGGTCAAAACTGATGAGTCAAGGTCATGCAGGGAGTCCAAACTGGACATGGGATCAGAAATAAGATCCCTTTGCCACTTGCCTGTGCCCTGCTTTTGGGGTTCCAGGGTAGTAAAAACTCTGTAAGTATGTGGACATGTGTGCTTTTAAAAGAAAGATAAGCTTTTGAACAGCACTAATTTAAGTGCCATACATGTATTTTTTTTAATTTAGTTATTTGACAGAGAGATCAGACATAGGCAGAGAGGCAGATAGAGAGGAGGAATCAGGCTCCCCGCTGAGCAGAGAGCCCGATACGGGGCTCCATCCCAGGGTCCTGGGATCATGACCTGAGCCGAAGGCAGAGGCTTAATCTACTGAGCCACCCAGGCGCTCCGAAGTGCCATACATGTATTAGGCTCAACAAATATTTGCAGAGGCTGGCAGAGCCTGAGTGTGGCTGTGTATGTCTGTAAATATGTATTTGAGAACCAGTGTGTGCACACATGGGAGCATCTCTCATAGTGTATAAATGTGGCTGTGTGGACATGTCTATGGATAGGTCATAAGCCCTGCAGAGGCAGGAACTATGTATCCCCCTTGTATCCCATCACCAAAAAGAGGGCTTGGCAAATAGTAGGTAATCAGTAAATATTATTCAAGAACGATGAATGAACAAAATTGTTCTGGGAACTCAGGTAGCTTAGGGAGGGCCTGCCTACCACTGGTAGAGATCATGAACAGTCCAGCCTCTGGGCAGGACCTGGAAAGAGGGGAGATGGTGTACCATGGGGTGGTAGGATGAGAATTATGGTGATCTTACCCTGCTGCCATCTCTCTTGCTAGGAGATGTGGGTCCTGAGGTCTGCATTTTGTCCAGAGTGATGAGTTTCAAGAGTTTTAGACTATTCTGTGGTGAAAAAAGGAAACGAGCTATCCACTTGTTAAATATGAGACAGGTGAGGGATAGAAGAGCAGTAGTGGACAGAAACTCAAGATGGATGGATGGACAGAGATAGATAGACATACTGACTAAACACACAAACTGATTAATAGATTTATTTATAGACAAACCAAAAGACGAATGGAGACACAGATAAATAGATGTACAGGTAGGCACACAGACTGATGTGAATAGCCAGGTGGGCCGACAGTCTCTAGGAGTGACTGACAGACCAACAGACAGGCAGGCCAATCAATAGACAGATGAATAGCTGATTGCACAGAGAAGATGGATGTATAGCTCAGCATCCAGAATGGGCCTATAGCCATGCCTCATATTCCATCTTCCTTCCTTACTAAGATCCAATGTTTTTGTTTGGTATTTAGACACCAAGTGCTTTGTGGGGGAGGGGTTGAGCCCCCTCCCTTATCCCAGAGGTGAATCCTAGTTGGTCCAGGAAAGTCATGGTAACTCCATCCAACTTGCTGGGAATTGATTTAGGAATGACGTGTTATAATTCTTAACTCTGAAATGTGGGAAGAAGTCTGTTAAGGAAACTTTGGAGAAATTCTATCTCATACTCATAAAAGAGCTATGTGCCCCTTTTCTCTTTCTAGATTTTGGACTTCACTATATAAAAATTTAGTATGCTGAGCTGTTGCAGCCTTTCATAAAACCTTGAGGTTCCTCCTGAGTCAAAAGCTGACATGAAAAGAATGGCAGAGGAGAGATGTGAAAAGAATTTGGGTGTTAAATGATGCCACTGGGCCACATTAATCAATTTAGGAATCCCCTTGCCCCCAAACTTCTTGTTATGTAAGATAATGTTTTTCTTACCATCTGAGCCACTTTTGGTAGGGCCCTCTGTTACTTGCAGCCAAATGTATCCTGATTGCTACACCAATCAGTTGATTGCTACACCAATCAACTGACAAATCAGTAGACAAATAATGGAGGACTGAAGAGATTACATGAGTGGAGAGACCAACCAATAGACAGCAAGACGCACACAGATAGATGACCAATAGATCAGCAGTCAGACAATAAACAGATTCTTCAAACTGACAAAGAAATAGGCAGATGATTTGTCGATGAATATGAAGCAAACAGACAAATGTACAGAGGTGAATTAGACAAATGGAAATAGGAACTGAACCATGGAGGGATAAATGGAAGAACTGGCAGATGGAGGCATATGTAGACAAACAGACTACTGACACCTCCAGGAAACCCTCTCTGGCCCCAGTCTGATTTGAATTTTCCTTCTGAGTGTTCCCATGGCCACCTATATACAATACCATATCAGCCCTCACCCACTGTGTGGTGAAATTGGTTTCCTCATCACTCTCCATGGTAAGTTCCAGGTCACAAGTTCCTTACCCACCTTTAATATCCCCAGACTGGCACAGAGCTAAGCACACAGTAAGTATTCAATCAATATTTATTTATCAAACGAATGACTGAATGAACAGCTATAGATGGGGGGTGATGGATGGATCGAAGGAAGGACAGAAGCGGAGGGGGGAGAGAAGGAGAGAGAATAAGATGGACAAAAAGTTGTACGAATAGATAAATGGAAATAAATAGACAATTTGGCAAGCAGGTTGGATAGACCATCAAAGAGGCAGATAGTATGTTCATGTAAATACCAATAGACAGATGAACAGAGAAACATAATGGCCAGATAAATACACAGACAGACATGTGTGTGAGAGAGGGAAGGAAGGAGACAGAGAGTCTGAAAATTAGAATATGGATGAATAGATCACGAATAGGCAGGCAGGTATATGATGGATGGATAGTCGGTCAGATGGTTAGATCAAAAACAAGTAGAAAGGGGTGCCTGGGTGGCTCAGTCATTAAGTGTCTGCCTTTAGCCCTGGTCATGATCCCAAGGTCCTGGGATTGAGCCCCATGTAGGGATCCCTGCTCAGTGGGAGCCTGCGTCTTCCTCTCCCTCTCCCCCTGCTTGTGTTCCCTCGCTTGCTCGCTCTCTCTCAAGAAATAAATAAAAATCTTTTAAAAAAGAAACAGGTAGAAACACAAATATGCAGGTAGACAAAGACAGGTTGTCAAATGTAGGACATACATCTATCTGGCTAGACAAAAAGCAAAAAGAAATGGATGCATGGAGGGATGAATGCTTGGATGGATGGAGAGATAGAGATAACCAGATAAACTGGAGAGCTGGCAGCTGGAAAGACACACTCCCTGACCCTAATGTTTATGTTTATCGCTTGGTAGATAATTATGTCTATTATGTAATTTTCTTACCTGGGAAAAATTCTCTCTGTCCCTGTCTCCATCCCTACCCTCCCTCTCTCCCTCTCACACTGTATCTCACCTCCTCTTGCTCTTCTTCTCTTCCTCTTCTTTTCCTTTGCTCTTCCTTTCCTTCTTCCATGTCCTCCCTCTCTGTCTTCTTCCCAACTCCTTGCCTGTTTCTGTCTTTAAGAGTTCCCATACCCACAGATGACCCTCTGCCCCTCATAAGGCATGTATTTGTGTGACAGAGGCTGCCTCTGAGCAAGGCCTGGATTTAGGTTGGTGAAGGAACATGAGACCCATGGGAGGATGGAGAACATCTCTCACCGCCATCCCCACCCTTGGCAACCACAGCACAGTCTTTCCCCCGAATCCAGCAACGAAGTCCTGGCCTAGGATTCTTCCTGACCACCCCTCCCCTCATCCTCCATGCCAGAGATTCCAAGAAGCTGAGATTGGGCCTTTGAAGTTTTTCTCTGAGATCTGATCCCTTTCTAGGCTTGAGGGAGGGGAGCAGGCTCAGGGCTTGCTTTTTTGTTAAGGGGCATGGAAATGGTAGCAAATACAGATGGCAGCAAGGGAAGAGAGGTCCACCAAGCACAACCCCAAACCTTGGTTCTCTCCATCTTTTATGTCCATCTCAGTTATTGGTCACTTTCTGAATCTCCACTGAGTCTCTTAATTCAACAAGTGCTTCCTGAGGTCCTGTGGTATACCAGGGGACAAACAGGAAGACAAGTCCCTCTCCTGGAGGCTTCTCATTTTCTTCTTCCCGTTATGTGTATCTCTCTTTGGGTATCTCTGTCTTTCTCTTAGTCAGTGGGTCAAAAACCAATCATAAAGTAGCCACTATCTGCCGTTCCCACCCACCCTCTGTCTCCAGTTCCCACTTAGGCTGTAGCAGGTGCAGCAGGCACTTCCCAAGTGCAGAAGACCCGGGAGATTGATGACTCTGTCGCTGTCCCCTCCTCCTTTCCCCAGAGGTAGCCAGCCTGTCGGGACCAGGGGAGGGGTAGAGGTGACTTTGCACAGATGCAGGCAGTGGTGGCCCCTGGGGTGTTCCCGCTGGCTGTCAGTGCCCCCTTCCTATCATTGCCCTTCATCCCTTGCTGCCTAGTTATTCTTTCTGCAGCATTACTCTGAGCAGGTGCCACTGTTGAAGATGAGTCAGTGTGCCATTCAGAGCTCTCCACTACAGGCCCGGCTTACCCCTTCCAATCCACTCACCCCCACAAGCTCTTCAGGACTGGTCACCTTCCTTGACAGGCCTGTGGTTGCCTTCTTCTCCACCAAGCACATTCCATATCTTTTAAAGCCACACTCTAATGTCACCTGTTCCTGGAAACCTTCCTTGATTGCCCCTACAAGAGGGTCCAATTCAGACCCACATGTACCAAATATGCCCTTATATATGTACACACTGACCTCCAACTACGAATGTTGACACCAACACCAAGAAGTTCCACTGCCATGTCTTGTATGTACTTCCTGCCTGGCTTTGGTCAGAGTCCAGGTTTTTCCAGGCCTATGGACAGCTCATCCCCAAGACCTTTCATATTCTTGGTTCCACTCTCACCTGGCAGGCCGTTGTATTTTCTTTGGGTTACCTGTTCCCCCACCCTTCCTCATTACTTGCCCAGACAGTGATTCTTTCTTCCTCGCCTCACTGTCTTCCCCTCCTACTTCCTCCTTAACATCAATAAGCTTCCTTGAGAGCCTGCTGTGTGCTGAGTATTCTCTTCCCACCCTGGTCCCCAGGGCACAGATCTGTAGCCAGACTACCTGGGTTCTAATTCTACCTCCACCTCTTCCTAGCTGTGTGATCTCAGGCAAATTACTTAACTTCTCTGTGTCCCATTTCCTTATGTGCAAAATGAGGTTAATAATGATACCTACCTCACAGAATTGTTGAAAGAATTGAATTGGTAGAAGTAGCGTGCTTAGAACAGACCCTGGCACATAGTCAATACTATAGATGTGAGACTTACTCTATTATATTTTGGCTCTGAGGATACAGATTTTTCAAGTTTAGAGGAAGAGAACTGTCAGGTACCAAGTGGCCCCTGTGTGTGAAGGGTCTTACATGTGGTGTCTTATTTATTTATTTATTTATTTATTTATTTATTTATTTATTTATTTGAGAGAGAGTGAGCAAGCATAAGCAGGGGGAGCAGCAGGCAGAGAGAGAAGAAGCAGGCTCCCCACTGAGCAGGGAGCCAGACATGGGGCTCAATCCCAGGACCCTGAGATCATGACTTGAGCCGAAGGCAGATGCTTAACCGGCTGAGCCGCCCAAGCGCCCTGTGGTGTCTCAATTAAAAAAATAAAAAAGCAAAATACTTGTTAGAAAGGATTATCACCACATCTGTTCCATGGACAGGGAAATGAAGCTTTAGGTAGCTGAAGTGACTCGCCCAAGGTCTCACAGCCAACACAGAGAAGATTTAGGAGTTGAATTCAGATTTAGTTGACTCCAAAGCATTTTCCAAAACACCATGCTGTTTGTTTGCTTGGAGGATCAGCAAGTTAGGAATTGGAGTAATCAAGTAATCAAGGATATGAGATCTGAGGGGCGCCTGGGTGGCTCAGTGGGTTAAAGCCTCTGCCTTCGGCTCAGGTCATGATCTCAGGGTCCTGGGATCGAGCCCCGCATCAGGCTCTCTGCTCAGCGGGGAGCCTGCTTCCTCCTCTCTCTCTGCCTGCCTCTGCCTACTTGTGATCTCTCTCTCTCTCTGTCAAATAAATAAATAAAATCTTAAAAAAAAAAAAAAAAAAAGGATATGAGATCTGAGAATGCTGGTGCTTTGGAGGTCCATATTATCTTGGCCAGGAGCAGTTTAAGTACAAGTAACCCATTTTCAGAGTGGTCACAGTATCTGAGGGAGGACTGCCACCTCCTTGCATACATCCCCTCTTTCTCCCTTCTGAAATCAATGCTCTGCCTTCTGAGTATGGCTTGGGAGATTTCAGGGGGTGGTGGTCAGGTGAGTGCTGGAGGACAGTAAGAGTCACCAAATTAACGACCCACCTGGGGTCAGGAAGTCTAGGGCTACCTGGAAATAAATTATCTGGTTAAGAAGCCATGACCAGGTAGATCAATGGAGACAGAGAGTTTGTCACTTATTGTCCCCACATTTAAAGAGCTGCGCCACTGGGGCTGAGGTTTGTGGGGACTGTGGTCTTTCTCCTATAGTGCTCCAGCCCTGGATCACTGAATCCTTAGGGTGCTTGGAGCCTAGCTGAAGAGTCAGAAGCACTGAGGGCTTCCCCAGGAAGCAGATTCTGAGATGGAGGTTAATGTGCAAGGTGCTGTCAGGAAGCTGTTGGGATCAAAATCTGTGGGAGGCGAGAAAGGAATCAGGATTGGGCAGGGCCAACCTTTTGGGGCATTCTGGAACTAGAATGGCCCTTCAACTTTTCCCCAAGTTGGGGCCAGAGGGCTCACCTCTTATGCACCCCACTCCTGCACTGATGAATCATAGTGTGGGTAACCCCAGAAAGAAGCATGACCTTGGGTTAGGTAGCTGTCTTTAACTGAAGCCATTCTCTAGCAGGAACTGACAGGACTGTCTGGTAGCACTCCCAGCCACTGGGCTAAGGCCCTCATCAAAAGGGGTCTGGGTGGGGGCGCCTGGGTGGCTCAGTCCTTAAACGTCTGCCTTCAGCTCGGATCGTGATCCCAGGGTCCTGGGATAGAGCCCCACATCAAGCCCCATGTTGGGCTCCCTGCTCGGCGGGAGGCCTGCTTCTCCCTCTCCCACTCCTCCTGCTTGTGTTCTCTCTCTCACTGTGTCTCTCTCTCTGTCAAATAAATAAATTCTTTTAAAAAGAAAAGGGAGGGGGTCTGGGTGGTACATGACAGTGTCCACCATGGTTGCCTACCCAACTGGGGAGGGCGGGGCATTCAAGGAAGGCTTCCTGTATGGGGCAATGCATGAGCTTTTTAGAAGAATAAGAAAAAAAAAAAAAGCCAAGAGGTGGATGTGTAGGGAAAAGAGGAGTTTCTGGTAGCAAGAAGAGCATTACTAAACCCCAGAGGCAAAGCGGATGCAGAGGTAGGCAGAGCTCAGATCTGAAGGTCTGCACTGCTATGATAAAGAATTTGAGGTTTTGTATTAAGGGGCTGGGGAGTCCTTAAGGATTTTAGGGCAATGTGTGATATAATTAAGATTTATTTGCATTTTAGAATAATCTTAGCACTGCCACCTACTAGCTGTGTTACTAACAAGTGATTTAATGTCTCTGTGCCTCAATTCCCTTGTCTATAAGATGATGATAAGGATAGTCCCTGCCTGTTAGGGTGGTTATTAAGAATGAATGAGATAGTATGGGTAAAGCTGACATGTGGCAAGCCTCAGTGAAGGCAGGCTATTGTTATTAGCTGTTACAGGCTGGCCTGGACTGGGAGGAGAGCAGTGGAAGGTGTTGCATGACAGTGTCTGCAGGTAGTCAAGAAACCTACGGTAAGGGCATATAACTAAGACAGAGGCAGCAGAGGTGGGAAGGAAGAGTCCAGATTAAAGGCTTTTAAGAGGTCAAATTCATAGGGCTTAGTGATAGCTTGGATGAAAGACGTGATGAAAAAGATGGCATTCACAATGACTCCCAGGTTTCTGGTTTGAGTGACTACTGGGAACACACACATGGATTTGGGGCACAGGAGGGGACAAGTTCATTGTGGATGCATCGAAACAGAGATTCTTGAGGAATCCAGCTGGAGGCTCTAGTCAGTTGTTCAGAGCTGAGCTCTGAGAAAGGCTGGATGGGAAACAAACGTGTGGGGATCGTCTGTGTAAAGGTCAGTGGAGCCATGGACCTGGGTGAGGCCACCGAGTGAGTGCATAAAGGGAAGAGCTGTGGGCTGCAGATGGAACTGTGGTGAACACCACCCACAGAGGGAGTGTAAAAGGAAGACAAAAGAGATCCCAGAGAAATGGGGTTGAGGTCGGTGAGGAACAAGGAGATGCTGCTGTCGCAAAAGCCAGGGAGGAAGGAGACCCAAAAGGGCCCCAGCCAAGACGGCTCAGTGTCAGAGAGACAGCAGCATCTGCTGAAGAGGCCAGGGGGTTCCTGGTGGTTGACCTTGAGGAGAGCATTTCCTCAAAATGGTGGGTGGGAGGCAGGTTGTAATGGCTTGAAGAATAAAGATAAAGCTGAGGGTTGTACATCTCTGAATGGACAAACATGCAGAGGGAGAGATTGCTGGGGGCAGTGCTGGGCCAGTCCAAATGCCATCTCTCCAGACCTTTATTTGTGCCCCTTCTCCCACGTTTCCCATCATACACTGTATGAATCATAGTTATCTCCATCTGTGCCTGCCTCCCCTACCAGACCATGAGCTCCTTCATGGTGGGATCTTCATCCATGTTTGGTTCCTTCCTGGAACCAGAGTCGGTGCCATTGGACCTGCAAGTGATGAGCAGCTGCTTATGAAGTGAATAAATGATCTGAGATGGGACTGTGAACTAAGTTTCCTGGTTTGCCAACTACTCAGTCAGCAAGAAAGTAGTGAAACTATGTTCTAGAAGAAGATGTGTGATGGGAAAAAGGATGACTGAGGATTATGGGGTGTGAAGGCACTAGAGAAAAATTAATACAACTGATTATTTCTTTAATTTAAGTAAATTGTGCCCCCAACGTGGGCCTGGAACTCACAACCCCAAGATCAAGAGTCATGTGCTCTACTGACTGAGCCAGCCAGGTACTCCTAAATACAACTGACCTTTGAGGGGAAGTTCTTAACCATTTTCAATTCTAGATCCCATGGAGAAATGCCACTGTAAATAATGAATACTTGCTCCAGGAAAAACACATCTCACACACTCATGTCCAGTCTGCATATTACTTCAGCAGTTTCACAGACTCCTGAGGCTCATTGATGGACCTGCTTAGTGGTCCATGGATTCCAAGTCAAGAATGCACTTCCAGAATGAAGTATTTACCAGTCCTGTGACCTGTGGTACATCATGTGCCCACCCTGGTCCTCAGTTTCTTTATCTGTAAGATGAGGAATCATGAGATGAAGGTGGAACATGTAAGAAACACAACTTTATGAGTCATCTGGTGCAGGTGTTTTACATACCACCAGTCTTCCACCTTCTTAGTGGGTAGAATGATCCCCATTTGGAAAACAGGAAAACAAGAAATTTGACCAGACATACACACAAGTAGGTGAAGGAGCTAGATTTCACCCAGGTCTGCCCAGGTCCAAATCCTGGGCTCTCCTGTAGATGGTGCCGCCGACCAGGCATAATGTGACCAATATCTGTTTGGCCACCCCTGGCATGGTAAATGCACCAGCATGCATGAAAAAGATTTGAAAACTGGACAGCATCTATGCAAATACTACGTTGGTATCAGAATTGTTGATCACCTCATATCTTAAAATCTCTTTCTTTGGCATTTGTCCTTCCTTCCCCGAACCTCCAACCCTTCTTCCTTGCTTCTTCTGTCAACTGCTCCTCTTTTTCTTTGTCCCCTGAGGTGGGTTTTCTCTAGTCCCACCTCTTGCTTTCTGTTCTTTCCTCTCATCCCCTCATGCTATAACCTCAGCTATGACCTCCAAGCAGATGACTCTCAAATCTGTACTCCGGTCTAGAGCCTTATTTCAACCATCTGCTGGAAGTTTGTCACCTAAATCAGTGGTCTCGGACTTTATTGTGCATCAGAATCACCTGGAGTGTTTGTTTGGTAATGGGGTTCTGGGCCGCATTCCTATAGTTTCAGTTTCAGTAGGCCTGGAGTGGAGCCAAATAATATTTTTTACAGCATTATACAAGGCATAATTGACATATAATAAACTGCACATATTTAAAGTGAATAATTTGGTAAGTTTTGACATGAATACACTCATGAAAGCAGCACCACAATCAAGATAATGAACATCCTACCCCCCAAAGTCTCCTTG
This sequence comes from Mustela erminea, assembly GCF_009829155.1. Lineage (NCBI taxonomy): Eukaryota > Metazoa > Chordata > Mammalia > Carnivora > Mustelidae > Mustela > Mustela erminea. Next base: position 64,391,975 of record NC_045627.1, read on the forward strand.
CTTCTTTTATAATCCTTCTTCCCCTCCCCTCAAGGCCTTCCCCATTCCCAGATAAACTTTAACTTGTGTCACTATAGGTTAGTTTGCATTTCCTGGAATTTTATGTAAATGGAATCAAGAAAAGGTACTTTTTATTATTTCTAATTTGTTTCACTTACATAATTATTTTGCAATTCATCCATGTTGTTGCTGTATCAATAGTTCATTCCTTTGTATTACCAAGTAGTAGTCCATCGTATGAAGATACAGTAGTTTGTTTCTCCATTCACTAGCTGAGTGACATTTGGGTTTCCAGTTTGGGGCTATTATGAATAAAGGTACTGAGAACATTTGTGTAAAATTCATTGTGCTCTTATTTCTCCTGGAAGTAGAATGGATAGGTCATATAGTAAATGTGTGTTTAACTTTTTAAGGAACTGCCAGATTGTTTTTCAGATTGGTTGTGCTATTTTACACAGCTACCAGCAGTGTCTGAGAATTCCAACTGCTCCACATCATTGCCAGTATCTGGTAGGATCAGTCTTTTTGATCTTAGCCATTCCATTGGGTATGCGGGGGGTATGTAATGTTGTGGTGGTGGTATGTAGTGCTTTTAATTTGTATTTCCTTAGTAATGATGATGTTGAGCAGCTTTTCAGGTGTTTATTTGCTATCCAAATATCTTCTTGGGTTTAGTGTCTGTTTAAATCTTTTGCTTATTTTAAAAATTGTATTGGCTTTTTACTATTGCACTGTATTTTTTAAATGTATTCTAAGACAGATTTGCTTTGCAAATAATTTCTTCTAATATATTGCTTATTTTTTAAACAATATCTTTTGAAGAGCAAACATTTTAACATGATGAAGTCAAATTTATTGATTATTTATTTGTTTCTTTCTTTATTTAAAGTAATCTCTATACCCAATGTGGGGCTTGAACTCATAACCCCAAGATCAAGAGTTGCATGCTCTTCCAACTCAGCCAGCTAGGCGCCTCTTGATTTTTTTTTAATAGTTTGCATTTTGGGGGTCATATTTAAGAAAAATTTTTAAAGATTTTATTAATTTATTTGACAGAGAGAGATACAGTGAGAGAGGGAACACAAGGAGGGAGAGTGGGAGAGGGAGAAGCAGGCTCCCTGCTTGGCAAGGAGCCTGATGTGGGACTCAATCCCAGGACCCTGGGATCATGACCTGAACTGATGGCAGATGCTTAATGACTTAGGCACCCAGGCACCCCATATTTAAGAAATCTTTACCAAACTCAAGGTCACTAAGATTTTCTCCTATGTTTTCTTGTAGAAGTTTTGTGGTTTTGGTTCTCATGTTAGGTCTATGGTCCTTTTCAAGTTAATTTTTTGTATATGGTGTGAGGTAGGGATTAAGTTTCCCTTTTTTCTGCATATGACTATTCAATTATTACAGCATCATTTGTTGGAAAGATTTTCCTTTCCCCATTTAATTGCTGTGGTACTTTCATCAAAAACCAATTGATCATTTATGCATGGGTTTATTTCTGGACTCTGTATTCTGCTCCACTGATTTGTTTGTCTATATTTATGTCAGTGTCACACTATATTACTGTATCTTTATAAGTCTTAAAATCAGATAGCATAAACCTTCCAACTTTGTTCTTTTTCAAAATTGTTTTGGCTATTTTATTGTATTTCCATATGTATTTTAGAATCCATTTGTCAGTGTCTAAGAATAAACAGCCTGCTGGAATTTTGAGATTGCATTTAACCTAGAGATCAATTTGGGGAGTATTGACATCTTAACAATATTAAATCTTACAATGCATGGGCATAATATTTCTTCATTTATTTGGGTTTTCTTTAATTTCTCTCAGCAATGCTTTTTAGCTTTCAGATTAGCAGTTTTATGTATCTTGGGTCAAACTAATCTGAAAGTGTTTAATATATTTTGATGCTATTGCATATGGAATGTTTTTAAAATTTGTATTTCCTATTATTTATTGCTAGTATATAAAAATACAATATATGTTTATTAAAACAGATAGTTAAGCCCCAAACCTACAGTTTCTGATTCAGTAGGTCTGGTATGTGGTCCCAGAATTTTCATTTCTAATAAGTTCCCAGGTGATGCTGATGCTGTTTGGGGCACACACTTTAAGAATCGTTAGCGTAAGTGTCCTGCCTGAATCTCCGTTTCAAACCAAACTCATTGTGTGGCCCAATACTTCTTCTTCAGACTTCCCTCTTTCCAGAAATGGCCCCATCATCCAGTTTATATTCATTAGTCAACTCTCTGAATTTCCCATTTGCAAAATCAATCTTTGGTTTATTTTAACACCTCGCATCCAATCAACTCCCATCCTGATAATATACTACTAAAATATGTCTTCCCTCTGTCCCCTTGACTTTCCTTCTCATTCTTCATCACTTTCCTCCTCGACCAGTGAAATCACCTACTAATTAATCTCTCTTCCTTTAGTTTCTATCTACTAAAACCTGGTCTTCACAGTTCCAGATGAATCTTTCTAGTTAGCAACTTGGATTGTGCCAGTCTCTTGCTAAACAATCCCCCACAGGGCTCTCACTGCCAGATTAATTAAGTCTAAACCCTATACTTTGGTGATACACAGACTTTAGTTGCCTACTTAGTATCCTTTCATCTTTAGTAATATAACTTGTATTGTATCCAGGAGCATGATATGCTCAGATTTTTAAAAGTTTATTTCTCTCAGCAAATAAATATATTTTTCTCTTGCAGATAAATGGCCATGTGACTAAGTTCTGGCTAGTAATTTTTTTTTTCCAATAAGATGTTAATGCAACTTGTTGTGTGCTGCTTCCTGAAGGCTCCATAAAGATTCTATAAAGAAGGCAGATAGCTGGACAGATTGCCTGTCTTCCTTTCCTTTCCATGTCAGGAATGCTGGAGTTCCAGCAGCTATCTTGGACTACAGCACAACTTTAAAGATGGAAGCACTTGCTAAGAATACAAGGAGCCTGGGTCTCTGGTGATGTAGAGCTGCCATACCAACCTCAGATCACCAAAGTCTGAAGTTAATTTTACTTAGAGAAAAATAAACCCTTATGTGTTTAAGCTACTGTAACTTGGATGGTTACAGTCAATCCTAGTCCTGACTGATACACCTGATATTTAAAGCTCTCCAAATATTAGCCCCATACTGTCCAGTCTCTTCTCACTCTACCTTACCCATACATACAAATACACTGTGTTCTAGCCAAACCATACTACTTTCTGTTTTCTACGGACAGTTTGTACCTACCTTCTTTTCTCTTTTTCTTTGCTCATCTCTTGCACTTCCTCCATGTTTATTGAAGTCAAGTTCAGGTGTGCACATCTAACGAATTCTTCCCTGATTCTTCTATATAAATGTGATCTCTCTCTCTCTCTCTCTCTGTCTGAGCTCTCAGAGTATTCTGATCATATCCTTCTTGGCACATGGAGTCTGCCTCAAATTATCATTACTTAGATACCTATCCTGCTTGATTGTAAGCTCCCTTCATGTTTCCAAGCACAGGGTCATTGTTCAACAAATATTTGCCGAAGGAATTATGAATAAAGAAGGGAATGAATGATTGAAAACAAATAGTAAACATTGTTCCCACTCTCCCATGCAACATCCATCCCAAAACTTCCAAAGAGACTGTGTGAAGTTAAAAAGTTTCCCACAACTGATAAGAAGAGAGAGGCAAGGGCACCTGGGTGGCTCAGTCAGTTAAGCATCTGCCTTTGGCTCAGGTCCTGATCCCAGGGTCCTGGGATGGAGCCCCACAGTAGGCTCCCCACTCAGCAAGGAGTCTGCTTTCTCTCCCTCTGCCTCTGCCCCTACCCCTGGTCTGCTTTCTCGCTCATTCTCTCTCATATAAATAAATAATGTCTTAGAGAGAGTGAGAGAGAGAGATGCAGCGGGCACAGAGTGGTCAAAAGACCTTCTCTGACTGGAGAGAACAAGGCTAAGGGAGAATTACTCTACCTGGCCCAGCCTGCCTTATAACAACAACAACAACAACAACAACAACAACAACAACTAATATTTACTAAGCACTTGCTATGTGATGACATAATGCAAACTGATTTACATGCACTATTTTGTTTAATCTATCTAAAGCCTGTGATATTGGTACTTATCTTTCCCCTGTTTTACAAGTAAGGAGACTGAGAATCAGAAAAGTTAACTCACTTATCCAGGGTCACAAAGGTTGGCAGTGGCAGAGCTGGAGCTGGGACTCAGTTGATTCTAAGCCATGTTCTTAACAATAAACCAGACTATAGGAGACATAGCTGTCTGTTCCACCTAATGGTGAGGTACTGGCATATAGGAGCTATAATCTGTATATTATGCTCATCCTGAAGTGCCTACACAGTGTCTGCTATGCCCTGAAGGCCTAGAAAATGGGTTGGTATCAAAATCATCAAGAAGTTTCTATCCTAGAAAGATACCCTAGAAAGGATAGGTAGACTAGCCATACTTTCCCCATTCCTTCCATTAAGTACAACTAAAATTCCTGGAAAGCCAAGCATAAGAGACTCTGAAAGGTGAAGAGAAGAAGGCAGATCAGTTAGGGACCTTGGAATTCAAGGAATGACATACTGAGTTCCTTGGATTTTCTTTTGTCTCACCTCATTTTTCTCAGACCTGGAGCTGAAGAAGCTGACAACCCAGAAATACCAATCAATGTAGACAAAAAAAAAAAAAACCCAAATCCAATGAAAGCTGTTCTCTCTAGTCAAACGAACAGGAAAGGGACAACCTAGAAAGACAGCTTTTAGGCAAGAACTGATCTACTTCAGCCAAATTCCGCAGAATTGCACTCCAACCCATGCAAACAATGGTGAAGGCTAAGTCTAGACTTCTATTCTCAGTAGGCTTTAATGAGGCATCACAACCACTTGCAGGATGGTGTTAGAGAAAGCCAACTAGGGATTCTGGAAACTTGTACTTTCCAGAGGTAACAAGCTCCCTGTATCACCCCATAGTGTCAATGGAGACCACATGGGGTTCCTGGACTTAGACCTCCACCCAGCTGTTATGAGGTGATCCTTCTCCTCCACATTGGGATGGTGTTGGAGGAGGCCTAGTACAACTTAAGGACTTTTATTTCTTCCATGATGTTAATGAAAGCTACATGGGTAGCAGTAACAAAGCTCTCCTAACCCCTCTCAGCCAGGGAGATATCAGAGAAGGCCTACTGGACAGCTGAAACTTTCACCTCCACCCAGCAGTAGTAAGGAGAGGGCCAAGTGGGGAACCTAGACCTCTACCCCACCTTACAATAACAAAGAAATTCTCTTCCCATTCCTCTGCTAGTGGGGTGTCAGAGGAAGCCAGATAAAATAGAAGGTTGAAATAAAATCAAGAGTCTTGTAATATCCCACATTCCAAATTTCAATAAAAAGTCACTTATCATACCTGGAACAAAGAAGATCTCAAACTGAATGGAAATAAATAAATAAATAAATAAATAAATAAATAAATGCCAAAACCGAGTTGTCAAAAGTGTTAGAATTATCTAACAAAGATTTTAAAGCAACCACTGCAAAAAATGCTTTAATGAACAAATATGAACATACTTGAAACAAATGAAAAAAAAAGTCTCAGCAAAGTTATAGGAAGTCTTAGCAAAGAAATAAAAATATAAAGAATCAAATGAATTTTATAATTCAAAAATACCATAATGAAATTAAAGACCTCAGTGCTTGGGCTTGAAAGCAGAATGGAGAAAACAGAGAAAAGAATGAGTACACTATAAGATAAAATAGTACAAATTACCCAGTCTGAACAACAAAGAGGAAAAAGATACTGAAAATAGACTGCAGGACTATAACACAAAATCTAACATTTTTATCATGGGAGTCCCAGAGGGAGACTATAGAATAGGGCTGAACAAGTATTCAAAAACAGCAGAAACTCCCCTGAATTTGGCAAAATATGTAGACCTACAGATTCAAGCAGTTGAGTGAATTCAAAATAGGATAAACCTAAAGAAGTCCACACCATGATACATCATAGTCCAAATTCTAAACACTGAAGACAGAGAAAGCTCTTGAAAGTAATGAAAAAGGACACCTTACATAAAGGGAATACCAATTCAAATGCAGTGAATTTTTCATCAAAAACCATAAAGACAAGAAAGAAGTGACACAACTTTTTTGAGAAAAAAGAAAACTGTCAACCCAGAGTATCTAGTGAAAATATCCTTTAGAAATGAAAGGAAGATGAAGACATTGTCAAATAAAGGAAAACTAAGAGAATGTGTCACTAGCAGACCTACTCTAAAAGAATGGCTGAAGAAAATTCTCCAAACACAAAGGAATTGATAAAAGAAGATACCTTGAAACACCAAAAAGGAAGAAAAAACATGGTAAGCAACAGTAGATTTTCCTTCCCTTCTTGAGTTTTCTAAAATATGTTTGGCTGTTGAAACAAAAATTACAACACTGATGCATATAAAGGAAATATTTTAGATACTATAAATGGGGGAAGGGTAAAGGGATGTAAAATGAGGTAAAATGTCTACACTTCACCTGAACTAGTAAAATGATGACACTAGTAGACTGTGGTAAGTTTTGCATATATAATGTAATACCTAAATAAACCATTTAAAAAAAGAGATGCACTCAAAAATACCATAGAGAAAAGAATTCTAAAAAATGTTTTAGTAGTCCACAAAAAGGGGAAAGAAATGGAAATGAAGTAGGGAACAAAAAGAAAATGTAAAAGGTCAGACTTAGGCTCTAATAGATCAATAAATACATTTAATGTAAATGGCATAAATACACAAATTAAAAGATTAGCAGAATGAGTAAAAATCATGACCTAACTACATATGTGTGTGTGTGTGTGTGTGTGTGTGTGTGTATGTGGAGAGAGAGAGAGAGAGAGAGAGAGAGATGGAGAGAGAAGGAAAGCAAAAGGATGAAAAAAGATATATCATGAAAACATTATCAAAACAAAGCAGAAGTCCATATGTATATCAGTCCTTATAAGATATTAGTATGAGATAAAGTAGACTTCAAGTAGAAAATAAAATTACCAGAGACAGAGAGGGATATGATATAATGGCTAAAAGGTCAACTCATCAAGAAGATATACAATTCTTATATAGACATACAATTCTTAATACAACAATTAAGCAACAGAACTGCAGAATATGTGAAACAAAAACTGATAGAACTAAAAGGAGAAGCAGACAAATACACAATTATCATTGAAAACTTCAAAACCCCCCTCTCAATAACTGACAGGAGAACTAGACAGAACTCAAACCACCATCAACCAACAGAATCTGACTGACATTTTCAGAACTCTACAACAACAGTAGAATGCATATTATTTTCAAGTTTATATGGGACATACACCAACTAGACCATATTCTGGACCATAAAACAAACCCCAACAAATTTAAAAGAACTAAAATCATACATGGTATGTTCATTCAATACAATTTTTTTTAAAGAATTTATAACATAAAGATAACAAACTCTTGGGGCACGTGGAACAAAACAAGACCCTTGCAAATAATCCATGAGTAAAAGTGGAAATTTCAAGGGAAATTAAAAAAAAATTTGTTAAGCTTAATGAAAATGAAAATACAACATATAAAAATTTTGTGGGCCACAATTAAAGCAGTGTTGATAGGAAATATATATATACTAAAGTCAGGGCACCTAGGTGGTTCAGTCAGTTAAGTGCCCAACTCTTGATTTCAGCTCAGATCATGATCTCATCATCATGAGACTGAGCCCCATGTCAGGCTCTGCACTCAAGTGTGGAGTCTGCTTGAGATTCTCTCTTCCTCTCCCTCTCCCCCTCCTCCAATAAATAAATAAATCTTTTTTAAAAAGGAAAAAAAGAAAGAAAAGAGGAAGAGTCTTGGGCTCCTGGCTGGCTCAGTTGGTAGAGCATGTGTCTCTTGATATCAAGGTTGTGAGTTCAAGTCCCACATTGGGTGTGGGGACTACTTAATTTAAAGAATAAAAAATACAATTGGTAAGGCTTTAGCAAGACTGACAAAAAAAAAGAAGACCTAGTTTACCAGTTTCAGGAGTGAAACAGGAAATATCGCTACAGACCCTGCAAACATCAGCTGGATAAGAGAATAGTATGAACAACTCTGCACACACTGAAAAACACAAACTATCACAACTCACCCAATGTGAAATAGATCGTTTTAATAATTTTCTATTTAAAAAGTTGAATTAATCATTTTAAAGTTCTTATAAAGGAAATCTCCAGACCCAAACAGTTTTACTGGAGAATGCTAATTCTACCAAATATTTAAAGAAAAAGAACAACAAAGGTACACAATCTCTTCCAGAAAATAGAAGAGGAGGTAACACTTTGTAATTAATTTTATGAAGTTAATTTTAGCTGGATATCACCAAAGACAGTACCAAAAAGAGAGAAAATTACACTCCAATATTCCTCATGAATATAGGTGCAAAAGTCCGTAACAAAATACTAGCAAACCAGGGGCACCTGGGTGGCTTAGTCGGTTAAGTGTTCAACTCTTGATTTTGGCTCAGGTCATGATCTCAGGGTCATGAGATCCAGCCCTGTCTGAGGCTCCACACTGGGCATAGAGCCTGCTTAAGATTCTCTCTCTCCCTTCTCCTTTTAGCCCTCCCCTGCACTCTCTTTCCCTCTCTAAAAAAACAAAAAAACAAAAACAAAAAACAACAACAAAAAAACCTAGCAGACCAGAAATCCTGCAATAGGTAAAAAGAATTATACACCATGACCAAGTGGAATTTATTCCAGTCATGAAAAGCTTGTTCAATATTTAAAAATCAATTCCTTCTACCCTATGCACAAACTAAAGAACAATTGTGTGAATGTATTAGTTAATGCAGAAAAAGCATTTGACAGGATTCAAGACCCAATTCATGATAAAAACTGAAAAATAGGAGGAGGGAGGGAGGGAGACAATAACAACAAAAACTCAGATAAATAGGGATATAAGGGAACTTCTTCAATTTGATAAAGAGCATGCATAAAAATCCTAGAGGTAACATTATGCTTAGTGGTGAAAGACTGAATGTTTTCCCCCAAGACCAGGATAAAGGTGAGTATGTTCTCTTTCACCATTCCAGTTTGAAGTGGAGCTTGATGTTCTAGACAGGGCAATAAGATAAGAAAAGGAAATAAAAGTTATACCTATCAGAAAGGAAGACATTACTGTCTACTTAGGAAATCCCAAGGAATCTTAAAAAAAAAACAACTTTTAAACTAATGCTTGAAATTAGCAAAGTTGAAGAATATAAATAAATATACAAAAATCAGTTGTATTTATATATATTAACAATGCATATATGGCCACTGAAATTAAAAGTAAAATATAATTTATAATTGCTCAAAAATAAAACGAAATACTCAGGTATCAATCTAACAAATTATGGGCAGGAATGGTATGCTGAGAACTACAAAATGCTGATGAAAGAAATGGAGAGACAAATCATATTCACAAATTGGAAGACAATGTAGTAAAGATGTCAGTTCTCCTCAAATTGCTATACAGGTTTAACACAGTTCTTAGGAAGATCCCAGCAAGACTTTTTTGGTAAATACAGGCAAGATTATTCTAAAGTAGTATGGAAAGGCAGAGAAGCAAGAATAGCTAAAACATTCTGAAAAAGAATAAAGTGGGAGGAATGCATCTATGCAGTTTTAAGTCTTATTTTATATATATATATATATATATATATATATATATATATATATATATCCACAATAACCCAAACTATGTGGTATTGATAGAGGTATAGACACATAGATCAATGGAACAGAGGGTTGCCTGGGTGGCTCAGTCGGTTAAGTGTCTGACTCTTGGTTTCAGCTCTGGTCATGATCTCATGTGTTGTGAGATCAAGCCCCATAGTGGGGAGTCAGCTTCCCTCTCAGAGGGAAGATTCTCTCCCTCTGCCCCTCTAGCCACTCATGCACACTCACTCTCTGTCTCTTTCTCAAACAAAAAAGTCTTTAAAACAAATGGAACAGAATAGAGAATCCAGAAATAGACCACACAAATATGCCCAACCGAGTTTTGACAATGGTAATTCAATGGAGGAAAGATAGTCTTTTCAACAAATAGTGCTAGACCAAGTGGGTGTCCATCAGTTAAAGATTAATTCAAAATGAATTACAGATTCAAATGTAAAATATAAAATTACAAAACATATAGAAAATGAGGACATAGGGACGCCTGGGTGGCTCAGTTGGTTGAGCTGCTGCCTTCGGTTCGGGTCATGATCCCAGGGTACTGGAATCGAGTCCCACATCCAGCTTCTTGCTCGGCGGAGAACCTGCTTCTCCTCCGCCTCTGCCTGCCACTCTACCTGCTTGTGTACTCTCTCTCTCTCTCTGATAAATAAATAAATAAATAAATAAATAAATAAAATCTTTTTTTAAAAAAAGAAAATGAGGAAATAAGTTCTGGTACATTCACAATATAGAATACTACTCAACAATAAAAAGGAATGAGCTACTGATAGACACCACAACCTGAAAGACTTTCCAGAGAATTCTGTTGAGCTTTAAAAACACAGTGCCCAAAGATTATATACTGTATGATTCCATTTGTATAATATTCTTGAAATGATGAAATTATTTAATTGGGGAAAAGATTGGTGGTTGCCAGGTGTTAGGGAAGGAGTAAGGGCTGAAGGGAAGTAGGTGTGGCTATGAAAGGGCAACATGAGAGATCCTTGTGGTAATAGAGACATCCTGTACCTTCCCTGTATCAATGTCAATATCCTGGTTGTGATACTGTGCTCTAGTTTTTTAGGATACTATCATTGGCCAAAACTGGGTAAAGAGTATTCTATTATTTCTTAAAACTGCATCTGAATCATACATTAAAGGTTAATTTTTAAGAATGATCAAAAATCATTTAAAATGATCAAATGTGGGGCACCTGGGTGGCTCAGTGGGTTAAGCCTCTGCCTTCGACTCAGGTCATGATCTCAGGATCCCAGAATTGAGCCCCATATCGGGCTCTCTGCTCAGCATGGAGCCTGCTTCCCTCTCTCTCTCTCTCTGCCAGCCTCTCTTCCTACTTGTGATCTCTGTCTGTCAAATAAATAAAATCTTAAAAAAAAATTTTTTTAATGATCAAATGAAAGTTGCTTTGCATAAGCTCCTCATAGACCTCATCCTGGGAGAGGGAGCATCCTGAAAATATAAGTAGAATCACAGAAGGCCTAAATAAATGCATGTATGGTATGTCGGGGTGGCTCTGTTGGTTGGGCATCTGCCTTTGGCTCAGGTTGTCATCCCAGGATCCTGGAATTGAGTCCTGCATCCGGCTCCCTGATCATCTGGGAGCCTGCTTCTCCCTCTGCCTGTGCTCCCCCTGCTTGTGCTCTCACTTGCTCTCTCTCTCTCTCTCTTTCTCTGTGACAAAAAGGTGAAATCTTAATAGATATATATCTAGATACATAGATGGATAGATAGATAGATAAATGTAGGATGAGTTCTTAATACATTCTATAATTTATGGGGTTCTTATTGTCAGAGCAGCCATGTCCCCTCTAAAATTCTTTGGGATTTTGTCAATACTGGAACCTAAAAATAAGGGAACCATTGGGCAAAGCTGGAGGGCGCGTCCCAGGTTTATATTGCAGGAAGATTTTAAGGAGTCAAGGGACAGATGTGAGGGAGGACAGAACAAGCTCAGGAACCACCTCCTGCAGGATTCCTCTGCACTGTTGCCCAAATTAAGGATCCCCTTCCCTCTGTTCTATTACCCTTCATTATAATCTACTATGGTCAACAGCTTACTTTTCGGTCTCCCTCCTACACCATACATTTCTTGAGGTCTTGGATCATGTCCCAGCTTGCCTCTCCATACCTTAAATGTTTTATTTTTAGGTTAAAACAAATAAAAGACTATATACTCTCATTTTTTAAAAATGTAGGGCCAAGAACTTTCTCTGTGTGTGGGTGTACTGATTGGCATTTCACCAACATTTTTCTTGCATGAGCTATACCCAGAATGCTTTGATTGGCATTTTCAGTTTTGATTTCTTTAACATGGATTAGAAACTGAAAAGTATTTGGAAAACTATCTGAGTGGAGAATCCTAGATTTTTTTTAATGATTTTCCCCCTTGTTTTTCAGTTGTCTCACTAACACATAATTGCATAAAATTTTTAAGCAACTTGCTGTTACAGAGTCTTTCCAAACAGCAACATTAGTTTAGTACTCATATTTTATTGGTTTATGTAACATTTAGTTAAATTATATAATAAGAATAATATGCACAGCTGGCATAAACAGGCTGAGTTAAAAACAAATGACTCTTGGTAAGCAGGCAATTCAACCAAATGGGGGAGCGCAAGTGCACGGCATCCTAGCCATGAAGGTTTGATGAGCCATGAGTGTAAGTCAGTATGTTTTACAAAAGAATTGATGGTGTCACTTAAGCCAGTGAGCCAGGTAAGTACAGGTTGTTTCAAGATCTATTTTAATAGTATCAGTAATAATAACTTACCAAGTGCCTAATAAGTGCCAGGCATCACACTAAATGCTTCTATACATATCTCAATTAATCATTACCTGAAGAAAGTATTATCATCCCCATTTTATAGATAAGGAAACAGAAGCTCAACTCTCCCAAGTTCTCCCAGCTGTTGGGTGGTAGAGTTGAGTTTCTGTTCAACTCCAGAATCCAAGGGCCGCTTTTATGCGCCACACTACATTATTATTTGTCTTGTGGCCAAATGAAGGACTGCAGGCAAGTATGCAGAGGACAGGAAGAGGCTGGGAGTAGGGAGACCTTTTCCCACAGTTGCGAAAATGTCCCCTGAAGAGCAACTGGCTCATTCTTGGCAGTTTCCTGAGGTGAGAGGGATTCCTAAGGAGAGGGCTGGATGTTCTTAGAGAGGTTGGGAGTGGGGAGGAGGCCCCCTGAGAGTGATGGAAGAAGCCTAGACCTGATCCTGGGACAGGTTGGTCCCATCTCCTGTATCTATTCCAGACTTCTGACCACCATCAGCAGCAGCCTCCATTTAGTTCTGTCCTGCCTTTTTTTCTTTCAGTTGAATCTGGCTGGAATCTTTAAACTGAATTACAAAATGGAAGGGAAACAACAAAGCTACATTCTCAGTGCCTGGACTCAGGACCCCAAACATGCTAGCTGCTCAAGCGCCGGGCAGCTTGGGTGCCAAGGCTCATGGGCCAATCACCTCCCCATTTCACTGTCTCATCTCAGCCCTGGGTTGATCAGGCATGATAAATTCAGGCTGGCACCATAGCTGGACCTGCGTGGGGGGGTTCAGGTCTTCCCCAGACCTCCTTCTTAGCGGCCCTCTGTGAGCATCTGTCCTCTAACCAGCTGCACACATCTGTACCTCAGAGCTGCCTCGGCCCAGGGGTCCTGGTCTCCCAGTGAGGAAAAACAGTCAAGGTCTGGCTCTTCCTATGCTGGATTTTAAGCCCTCCTTGCCCTTATCCAGCCTCATATCTCCTGCTCCCTGGGTGACTCTTACCCTTAGATGAGGAGGCCCTGCTCTCACTCTCAGGCCCATTTTTCCCTGCCCTGTGAAATCCTGTTACCGAAGCACACAGACTGGCTGAGATTTAGGCTACTTTTCTTCCCCACTCAGGTTCCCAGCTGGTACTGGGGTCTAGTCTCTCCTTGGTCTTGTGCCTTGGAGAAGGCATTATACTCCCTAGCATTTCTCTGTCTCCTGCTGGATACTTCCCATGGCCTGGAGCAGATTCCACACCTCCTGCAAATTGTTCTTTTTTTTTTTTTGGAATGCCCTTCTGTCCTTTCTTACTTGGCTACTTTTTAGTTATCCTCTGGATCACAGCTTAGATGTCACCTCCTCTAAGAAGCTCCTCCAATCCCACATGTGTGTTGGGTGCCTTTTTGGCTCTTAAAGCGCTATACCGAAATAGGCTCTTTACTTATATGTCTCCCACTGTGGGCTCTGAGCCCTGTATCTTGTTCACCAGTGTGTCCCAGCACCTAACAGTGTTGGTCATGTGGTAGGTGCTCAATGAATGTTGGTTTTTTAGCTTATTAATCAATCGAGGATCAAACCCCTTCTGGTGTAAAACCTTAGCTACTACCCATCAACTTTCATCTGCTATATAAGGCTAGTTCTGTCTCCCTGGTCACGTGTGGAGGCAGAAAGACTCTAGTGAATGAGTTTACCCAGTCTCCTACCTCCTTGATGGACCCATCCAGGTTCCCAGAAACACTCTGACCTTCTATCTATAGATTTTCCAATATCAAAAATACTGTATATGGACAATGTATTATTAGTCAATGTCGACTGGGTTTGTAGTTGTACCAACCCCCTATCAGAGGTTTAAGATAAGGAAGGTTTATTTCTCCTTCACACTATATGTGCACCGTGGTTGGGCTGGGGGCTCTGCTTTCCACTGACAGTTCTCAAGAACTGGCTCAGGCCTGGCTCTAAGAAGTCTCGTGATTAGGGGTACCTGGGTGGCTCAGTTGCTTAAGCATCTGACTCTCGATCTCACCTCAGGTCTTGATCTCAGGGTTGTGAGTTCAAGGGCCATATCATGCAGCCCAGCATGGAGCCTCCTTAAAAAAATAAATAAATAAAAGTCTTGAGGTTAAAAAAAAGTTTAAATCCTGTTTACGTGTGTTTAACCTTCCGTTTCTCAAATTATTTGACCTTAAAACTCTTTCCCTCATATAACACCTATTTCTAGCCTACAGGCCTCATGCTCAGAAATGCCAGTCTGAAGATGTTGAAGCCTAACAGATTTCTGTGGCACTTCTGATAGGTGATAAAATATGAGTAAAGCAGTCTCTCTTCAGATGTATTGATGTTGAAAATGTGTTCAAATATCTGTGGAGTCCTTACTTTGTGCCAAGTGGAGCACTCTGCCAGGTGCTGGGCATATAGTACTTGAAAAATGTATATGGTCCTTGCTCTCATCAAACATCCCTTCCAATGGGGAAGACACATACTAAACCACTAACAGCCACCGTCACACAAAGTAAATATGTTCCAAAGTGCTATGGAAGAAAGGCACAGGGTATGCTATAAGAGTGCGTAATAGAGGGACCTTACCTAGTCACTTAAGGCTGCCTCAAGGAAATTAATCTTCTATTTAGTCAGGTAACGTGAGGGTGGAGAGTAGAGGTTGTGGGTAGAGGTGGGAAATGTATCAGGCAAAGAAAAACAGCATGTTTAAAGGCCCTGAGATAGGAACACAGAGGTCAGTAAATTTGCAACACATTGAGAAAGGGAGTTGAACAAAGGGCCATATGCTGCAGGCCTCGCTGGCCAAGTGGGCATTTTGAGTTTTATTCTGAGAGCAGTGGGAGCCAATGAAAGGGCTCCCAATCCAACAGGAAAAATGCAGACACATTCAACTAATTATTTGTATGGCTCTTTAGAGTATTTCATTGGCATAACACATTATACTTTACAAAATACTGTCACGTTATTTATCTTATGCCTTCCTTTACTCTGAAGGAAATAATACTAGGATTAGTATGGATGGGAATGTGAGGCTCAGAGATGTAAGCAATGTGTCCAGTGACCAAGGCAGGGAGAAGACATCCACATCCTGGTCATATTACTTCTTAGGCCAGACATGCAGAGGAAGGACTGGCTTTACATGAGTCGGTTTTGGAATCTGTGTCCTTACTGGCAGGGAGGCCTTTTACTGAGGGCTATATAGTGGGCATCATGGTTAAGTGCTCAGGCCAAATGTCTGCCAAACTGAAGATCAAATTCCAGCTCAGCAGCCCCATACTAGCTAGGTATCCTCTAGCAAGTTCATTAACCACTGTGACCCTCACACTCCTTATTTGTAAACTGGGGGTAATCATACTGACCTCATAGGATTGCTATAAAGATTAAATGAGACAATGAAAAGGATAAAAATGTCTGACACTTAGTAGGAGCTCAATAGATATCAGTTTGACTTTTTTAAAAGATCTTTTTAAATGTATTTATTTGAGGGGCAGCTGGGTGGCTCAATGCCTCTGCCTTCGGCTCATGTCATGATCCTGGGATTCTGGGATGGAGCCCCGCATCGGGCTCTCTGCTCAGCAGGGAGCCTGCTTCCTTCTCTCTGTCTGCCTCTCTGCCTACTTGTGATCTCTGTCTGTCAAATAAATAAATAAAATCTTTTTTAAAAATTTATTTCTTTGAGAAAGAGAGAGAGAACATGAGAGGAGAGAGGTCAGCGGGAGAAGCAGACTCCCTGCTGAGCAGGGAGCCCGATGCAGGACTTGATTTCAGGACTCCAGAATCACGACCTGAGCCGAAGGCAATCGCCTAACCAACTAAGCCACCCAGGTGCCCCAATATCAGTTTGATTTTTTAGAGAACTAACTGACTCTTTATTTTGGAACCTTGGGATATACTGAATGCGGAACTTAAATGACGCTAAAATCCCTTCATACCGGGGTTCATTGTATATGAAATGGGTTGAATCCCTGTGTGATATGCAGACATTCAAGATAGTACAGAGGAGGAAGAGGTTCTGGGGCCCTTCTCAAGAACAATGTTGATTGGGGCGCCTGGGTGGCTCAGTGGGTTAAGCCACTGCCTTCGGCTCAGGTCATGATCTCAGGGTCCTGGGATCGAGCCCCGCATCGGGCTCTCTGCTCAGCGGGGAGCCTGCTTCCTCCTATCTCTCTCTGCCTGCCTCTCTGCCTACTTGTGATCTCTGTCATATAAATAAATAAAATCTTTAAAAAAAAAAAAAAAAAGAACAATGTTGATGCTTAAAGTCAAGTCTTCGCAGCTGGCGCGTCTACCTTCTATACTGTGTAGGAGAATTCTATAGATGATAATTTCCCTGGGAGCTAAGTGCAGGGGAGTAATTGCCCAGGTGTTCTCCCAGGTGGATATTTAGTGATGGCCTTGAGAACCACAGTCAAGGAGCTGTATAGAGGTCAAGACCCCAGAGAAACAGGTCTCAACAGTTTCAGAGTCCTGCTAAACATCAGCTGAAAGGCCTTTCCAGAGAGTTGGCAGGCGTATTAAGGTGAAGTATAAAGGCCTGGGGCACAGGGAATATCTGTGAGTTACTGAGTATCCTTGACCATTTGTGGGGCTTCTAATTTAGGACAACATAGACCTTTATGGAAGCTGCCCTCCTCCCTGGGGTATGATGTGCTCTAAGAATTTTATAAGGAAAAAGATAGGCCTTGAGTTTTCCTAGCTTTGTAATTAATCTTTGCTCTTGAAGATGGGCCTGCCAGAAATGGGTGAAAGTTTGAGTGGGGTCTCAGAGAAAAGTCTAATCAGTGACTCTCAAACATTTTTACCCTAACTCACAGCCTGAAATACATTTTGCATGGTCACCCAGCATTCTCTCTCTCTCTCATAAACACACACACACACACACACACACACACACAGAGCTCTGAAACAAAATTTCAGTAAGCAGTACCTATACTTACATATGTGATACACCTTGGTATTTTATTTTCTATTTTATTCTATTTCATTAAATTGATTTCATGACCCTGCTAATGACCCTGCACTTTGAGAAACATTGGTCTTATAGATGATGACTTGTCCTTGAAGGTGATTGAGGAAGATGTTATCCATGAATAATGAAATTCAGATGAGTCAAGGGCTGAACAGACTGCCTGTATACTTTAAATGCTCATAGCAGATCCAGAATCTGGTTTTCTGTCCCTTCTGAACATCGAGATTAGAGATGGTAAAAATAACAAGAGAAATAACAACACTTACTAAGGACCTACTCAGTGCAGAAAACTGGGCTAGGTACTTGAGTGGGATAAAAATATAAATAGTAAATACTCTCTCTACTTACATGTGTTTATAACCTAGTGGAAAAGATGAACTGGATCATAAACACAAGAATACGAGGAGATTTCAGAACAACATATCAGACTGAGTTCATATAGGAAGATGTTTGTCACTAGAAATATAAACTTTAGGGGTGCCTAAGTATAAATATATAAGATATATAAAAATATAAGAAATATAAACTTTAGGGTAGCTCAGTCGGTTAGGTGTCTGCCTTGAGCTCAGGTCTTGATCCCAGGGTCCTGGGATCAAGCCCCACATCAGGCTCTCTGCTCAGCGGGGAGCTTGCTTCTCCCTCTCTCTTTGCCTGCCACTCCCTCTGCTTGTGCTCTCTCTCTGTCAAATAAATAAATAAAATCTCAAAGAAATATAAACTTTATAATTGCTTATGATAAATTTAAAAACATACAAAATATAACAACTGAAAAGTATATAACCACATTTTAAAACAGTAAATGGAAGTTTCTAAGTGCCAGGAATGAAAAGAAAACTCAGAACCAAAATGGCCATGGGGAACTCACAGAGGCCTTGAGTCCAGTACTATGTCAGAAAAGCTAAAGTTTAACAGTGATGAGGATAGTAGAATGAGCTTCAGGGGCACCTGGGTGGTTCAGCAGATAGCATCTGCCTCTGGCTCAGGTTATAATCTCAGGGTCCTGGGATTGAGCCCTGCATAGGGCTCCCTGCTCAGCAAGAAGCGTGCTTCTCCCTCTCACTCCCTCTGCTTGTGTTCCTTCTCTCTCTGTGTCCATCTCTGTCAAATAAATAAATAAAATCTTTAAAAAAAAAAAAAAGGATGATCCCCAGTCCACTGCATTTTGGCATACTGGAGCTGAGTTTCCTTCATAAACTTAGGAGCCATGAAGTATTACTTATCCATGAAACAGGAACGAGAAAACTCCACTCAGGATGAGGACTCATTAGAGAAGCTTGTCATTTTTCTGTGGCTGAGAGTGGAATAAAGATTATTCTGTGAGAAATTAGAAACCCAAGTCTGTGCTGAACATAGATGTGCAGTGTAAATTTGCACTACTTGCAAGGTGTAGGAAACTCAAGAAAATAACAAATAAAATGGTCCAAAAACAGTGACACCCATAGAGTCCCAGCAGAGGCAAAACTACCTGACACAATGACTCCTATACAGCCAAGGGCATGTAAGTATCTTACAGAAACCAAGTTCTACTGGAAGTGAGTTCACAGTAAAGAACTTTGAACCACAAGAAGAAATGAATCACTACAGGGGTGCCTGGGTGGCTCAGTCAGTTAAGTGTCTGCCTTCAGCTCAGGTCATGATCCCAGGGTCCTGGAATCGAGCCCTGCACCAGGCTTCCTACCCAGCAGAGAGCCTGCTTCTCCCTCTCCCTCTGCTGCTTCCCCTACTTGTGTTCTCTAGTTCTCTCTGTCAAATAAATACACAAAATCTTAAAAAAAAAAAATGTGGACGCCTGGGTGGCTCAATGGGTCAAGCCTCTGCCTTCAGCTCAGGTCATGGTCTCAGGGTCCTGGGATCGAGGCCTATATCCAGCTCTCTGCTCAGCAGGGAGCTTGCTTCCTCCTCTCTCTCTGCCTGCTTCTCTGCCTACTTGTGATCTCTCTCTCTCTGTCAAATAAATAAAATCTTTAAAAAGAAAAAAAAATGAACCACTACCAAAAAGAGAACCAGCAAATACAATATACTGGCAAATTCAAATAACTATATAGGTAACAAAATAATATGGAAAATACTTTTAAATAAGTATATTTAAAATATTCCCTTTAAAGGGGAAAGAATAAAATCCAAAAGACAAGAATAAGGCATAATGGAAAAGAGAAGTAAAATTTAAGAAGAACGAAATAAAATTTGTAGAAATAAAATATTGAAATAAAAACAACTCAGTGGAGAGGTTGAACAGTTGATAACACTGCTAAAGAGAGAATTAGTGAATTGGAAGGCAAATTGGAAAGTACCCTCAGAAAGTTAAAGTAATGGAAAATATTGGGACACCTGGGTAGCTCAGTTGGTTGAGCTACTGCCTTTGGCTCAGGTCATGATCCCGGACCTCCAGGATCGAGTCCCGCATCGGGCTCCCAGCTCCTTGGGGAGTCTGCTTCTCTCTCCGACCTTCTCCTCTCTCATGCTCTCTCTCATTCATTCTCTCTCAAATAAATAAATAAAATCCTTAAAAAAAAAAGTAATGGAAAATATGAAGGAGAAGTTAAGAAGTGAGAAATAAAATGAGAAGGCCCAAATAAAAATTCCAGAAGAAGAAAACAGAGAGAAAAGGGCGAGTAGCGATATATAAAGATTCAAAGGTGGCAAATTGACTAGTATTGAATGAAAAAAAAAAATTCCCAATAAGAAGGAACACAACTGGATTTCCAGCAGAATAAATGAAAATTTACACCTAAAAACATTAGTGATTCTGCAGAACATCAAAGATAAAAAATCTTAAAAGCTACTAGCATAAAGACAATCAGGCAGGCAGCAGGCTTCTCATTAGGAGTGATAGGAACCAGAAGAGAAATAATTACAGCCTCAGAATGCTAAAGGAAATAACTGTCAACTTAGAAAACTATACCCCAGGTAATTATCATTCAACACAGAGAGGGTGAAATAAAGACAATTTCAGATAAAAATGAAAGAGGTTACCATTCATAGATCCTTGCTAGAAGAATTTCTAAAAGACTTCAGTGAGAAGGAAATTGAACCCAAAAGGAAGAATTAGGCTAACAGAAACCACTGCGAGCAAAGAAATTGGTAAATATGTAGGTAAATCTTAACAACAATAATTCATATTAATAACTTTTTGAAAGAGTACAAAAATATGGTGGAACTAAAATACTAATCAATAAATTACATGAGAAATGGAAGAGATTGATTTAACATTCTAAGATCCTTCTGTTGTTTAACAAGAGAACAGAAATACACATTAACATTAGTCTTTAAGTAACATATGCATGTTTTAAAAATTAAGAATAACTCTATTTGTCTGGAAATAGAATGCTTAACTTCCAAACCAGTAAAAAATAAAATTAAAAAAAAAAACAGAATAAAGAAAACTCATCAATATTATAGAAGGTATAGAAGAGGGAACGCAAAAAAAAAAAATCAAAACAGAAAACACAGAGATGGTAGAAGTCCAAATACATTAATCATAATAAAGGTAGACATATCAAATTTTCCCATTAAAAGAGACTTTCAATTTGGGTTTTTAAAAAATCCAGGCATAGGATGTTCACAAAAGACTTGCCTAAAATATAAGGTCACAGAAAAAGATTGAAAATGAAGATATAAAACAAGATGTGCTAGGCAAATATTAACCAGAAGGAATGTGGGCTAGCAACATTGATATCAAACAACAGTGTAAGAGCAAAAGCTCTTACATTCAACACAGAGAGGTTGAAGGATAAAGTGGGATATTACTTATTGATAAAAGGAAAAATCCAACAAGGAGATTTACTTATCAGCTGGCTGGGGCGGTCCTGCCTGATCCTGTCCAGGCGGGTCCACCCAAGAGAGGCTCCTCAGTCGTGAGGAGTGGAGGGGCAGCTCCCTGGTCTGGCTGCATTGCTTTGTCTTGCATCTGCCTGGGCTGGGGATGGTAGAACAACACAGGGCACTGCTAGGAAAAGATGTTTTTCTTAGGTACAGCTTATAATTGTTGCATGATTTAGGTACTTGTTTATTATAAACTTTTAGTATTTGGATTTTGTAAGTTTCGGGGGTGAGAAGAAACTGTTAACCAGAATTCCCCAAAACCAGGCAGGGGTACC
This sequence comes from Mustela erminea, assembly GCF_009829155.1. Classification (NCBI taxonomy): domain Eukaryota; kingdom Metazoa; phylum Chordata; class Mammalia; order Carnivora; family Mustelidae; genus Mustela; species Mustela erminea. The sequence goes on from NC_045627.1 coordinate 64,413,482, forward strand.
AACACCAGGCTGGAAAAGAGCTAAGTCCTCCACAAGATACAAAAATACCAAATACCACTGATACGCCCTTGGGATTTCTCTCCAACTCATTCTGTAAGTGGGAGGGACCCAAGGGGATCTAGGATTTGAGGCCAAAGTGGAGGGTTTGGTATATAACCTGGATTATAGTGGATCAGATGACAGGAAGCCTGGGGTGAGGGAGGGGCAGTTACAAAGAGCATGATTGAGACAATTGAAGGGTTTTGCATATGAACTCATAAATGAGGCAAAATTTAAAAGTACCTGAAAGTGATCGTCACACCGTTCAGTACAGACGGATATCCCTGGTCTTAAAGATAACTGCGGAAGTCTTTTGGGATGAAGTGCCATTCAGGTCAGCCGCTAACACACAAGGGTTTCAGAAAGAGAAGGGAGAGATGATTTAACCCAGTGTGGAAACAGTTACCAATTGCTCTTCTGGGTCAGAGTATATGAGCATTCATTGCAACAGTGAACTTGGCTGGACAGTTTAAAGTACCTCAAAATAAAAAGCTGGAAGAAAAGAAACAGTTTCAAAACAAATACAGAGGCACCTAATGAAATAATGGATCTAGTCAATGATAGTAAATGGCTGTCAAAACCATTAAGTGAAAAGCTGATGCAGGGAAAAAAAGCTGAAGGAGAACTTTGTAATGGATAGATCCGGCCAACAGCAACCAAACCTGCTGATTAATCTTAATATTATAAAAAGAGAAGCGACGAGAAATTATGTGATCCTGATGTGATGCAATAGGAATTTCATGCCACCCCTGAAATATTCTTGCCAAAAAATCAAATCTGAAACCAAGTGATTCTGGATCTACCAATTTCAAAGGACAGAGAAACATGTTAAATGATACCACAGGGGTGCCCTCAGCAAAATCCTGGAATGAGGAGGGCAATTCTGTAGGACAAATGGCCCACAATTTCTTCAATAAATTGCAAGAAAGGGGAAGAAAGTGTAACCTATGGAATAAAAGAAAACTAAAAGGCACATTGACCACATCCAGTGTGTGGGCCTGGATTAGAAACCAATTCAGGGAAATTTGAAGAAGGAATTATTCCTTATTCAATTATTCCTTGCTCTGATGAGAAGAAGGAATTATAGCTCATTTTTTATTTAAGTGAGACAGTGCTACTGGGGTAATGTTAAAAGAGTCCTTTGCTTTTAGAAATGCATATTAAAATATTTGCGGGTGAGCTGATTTGATGTCTGTGTCCCAACAGTCCTGGCGGATGGAAGAAATAGGATCGGCTCTATGTATTTAGTTGTTGAAACCAGCTAATAGGTATATGGATTTAAAAATATATATATTTGAAACTCTCTCAGAATAAACTCTTGTCAAATAAGTAAACCCAAGCCATTCCAGTATTTTCCCAATATATTGTCCCCAAGAAGGCTCTTCAGTGTTAGAAAGAACAGCTTTTCCCTCACAAGTAAAACACAGGTGAGGTCTGACAGAGAATTCCAGGTGGAGGGTAAAACCCAGGCCCTTCATGGGGGTCCACATCCTCTTTCAAGAGGAGTGCCACTCACTTGCGGGTAGGGACTCTGTCCTTTGTGTTTCAAATCAAACTGTTTCCTGTTGGGTCGAAGCAAAAGATTACATCTAGGCCGCTGCCTGGTCCAACCTGGGCTAAGGAATGGGGTTTGCAAAGGCTGGTGGGTTGGAATCAGGGTAGAGGGAGGACGTGTAATTAGATGTGTCCTTTTTGTGAGGCCTGGATGCACTGGAGGTCTGAGATCAGAGATCAGGATGGGGCTGGCGGGATGGGTGTGTCACTAACATGGGCGGGCTCTGCGGAGACACAAGACGCTTCAAGAGCTCGCTTTCCTGGCCCGACCTGCCCGGCCTTCATGCCTTTATCGTGGGTGCCAGTTCTCTGGGACGCAGATGGAGGTCCCGCCCATCTCTCCTCACTGGCCCTTGCGCAGCCGCATCTGGAGGCCCATCTCCTTCCCACTCCGTTCCCCTTTTTTCTCTGTCCCGTTCTCTGACCCATTTACATTCTCTCCCTCCTCGAGCTCCCTTCTTGTCTCCATTCGCCATTCCCTGTCCTCCGCCCTACCAGACACCCCAGTTCAGGGTCCAGGAGAAGGACAGCTTTTATGTGGCTTGTAAAATTCTATTATATCTGTATTCAAAACCTAGCAGCTGAGAAACACTGGTAATAAGCGTGTTATTAAGCGTGTAAATACACTTCCACTCCAAGGCCTCCAAGGTGCAGGGGACGGTTTCCCAACCTGGGCATCTCCCCTGCTTGTAAGTCTCTCCCCGCCTGGCCTCCATCCCAGACTTAGACCTTGTGCCCAGGCCCAGGCCTCCTCCAGGCTCCAACCTCCTCCGTCCCGCACAACCCAGACTCTTGGAGAAAGGGGGCGGGGGAGAGGGCCGAAGAAAAAAAACATTAGGAAAAAAACTCCCACCCAGAGAGCATTCTTTCTGCAGCACTCAGGAAAAAGGATGTCTCACAGGGGACGGGAAGGCGAAATTTTTTCACATCCAAATGGATTGCAATTTCCCTCCATTTAGCACCTGAAGGTAATTAGCTCGAAGAGACTGCCGAGTGCGAAACACGTTCACGGAACATTAACTCTCACACATTCTCCAGTTGCAGGGAATTAATAGGAAAGATTAAAGTTTAAAGAGAGCAAAATGCCATTACCTCGCCAGCCACCTCTCTCCGCGGCAGTATCCAGCCCCCGAAAACCTTCGACCAGTGCTTGGGCCGGGGTTCGGGTCTCAGCCGCCAGCCTGCCTGGCTGGGGCATCTGGGTGTGTCCCATGAAGAGGGCTAGCATGTGCTGATGTGCACGCACATGTGCAAAAAAAGGGCAGTTGTGACCCTTCATGAGGCCCGTGCAACCCCTTTCCCATCACCAAGAGGTCTGGAGTGGACAGGGCAGGTGTGTTCTCATAGGCAGACTCCTGGCATTGGTGTGTACGGTGGCCCCAGGTCGGGGTGATGCTAGGAAGAGTTAGTAGCATGGGTGTGCCCTGTGATTTTGGTGCAGGGGGTGAGATCTGGCAGCTTGGCTGGCGAGAGAGAAACGGAGGGTGTCACCCCCACCTTGGGTGTGTACAGGGGCCCTGGGTGCAGTGATGGAGAGTTGCTTCCACTCTTGTGGGGCAGGCAGGAGCCACAAACATAGCCACAAACACACACTTGCGGGCTCCCCCTGCCCCACACAGACGGCCTCTGTCACTCTGCTTTTTTCAAAGTTTACGTAGGCTTCAAATTTGAAGCGTTTCTGTGTTGCTTCAGTATTTTAGGGAAAGATGAAAGACAGAGAGAGGGAGACAGAGAGAGAGTGGGGGAGAGAGAGAGAGAGAGTGAGGGAGAGAGAGGGGCAGAGGCAGGCAGGAGAGAGAGAGCGCGAGATGAAATTGAGACATGGAAGAATTTATTGCCCAGAAAATTCCATTCTGCTATCTGATTCAAAAAGTCCAGTCCCCCCAGCTTCGGAAAATCTATTTTCCACATTTTAATACCCTGCAGAACAGTCCTCATAACTCATCCGAGTGTGTTAAGCACAGTTTTATTAGATCTGAAACAAATTTTGGTGGGGAGATACTATAGGTCATTAACCATGGAGTAATTTTATCCTTGTTTCCCTAATGATGCCATAATGGCGAGCGAATTTCTTAACTAAAGACCAAAGAACATTTTGAAGGTCAGTTTCATCTGTGAGCTCCTTCAAGCGCTTCTCAGAGAAGATTGGAAAACTCGCCGATTTTTTGAAGAGTCATTAATAATGTGAAAGCTGAAAGCACCCTCCATTTGCGTTCCTGCTTTTTACCTTTTAATTTTATATCGTCCCCGCTCAGAGCCCCGCTCCCACTCCCTCACCCTCCTCTGGACCTCCCGCCTGCCTACCCACCCCACGCAGGGAACAAGGCTGCCCGGTACTACCAGGTACCAGGCTAGCTGTGAGGGGCACATGGGGGCGGCAGCAGGGGAGGCAAAAGAGCCAGAGAGGCCAGGGCCCCGCCGAGATGGGGCGCCTCAGCTGTATTCCCAGCATAGGGGGCACTGTGGGAGGGGATTGTTATAGGCATGGGACACACGCGTGTGTGTGCATGTGTGCAAATGTGCAGTCCAGGGGACTGGGGTCTCTGGATTGGGTGCTGGCCATGCACACACATGTTAGGGATGGATGGGGACCTACTGGTCTCTCTAGGCGAGTGCCCCCTGTTGGAAGCAGGCAGGGAAAGGGAACTGAAAACCGGCCCTGGGTCTGGTGGCCTGGGCAGTGGGGCAGTGGGGGGACTTGCGGTGTCTCCCAAGAGAGATGGACACTACATGGAGGGCATGAAACAATTTACAGCAGCTTGTAAGCCCTGATTACATGTGTGTGCCAACGAGCATGTATGTCCTGGAGGTGGGGAGGTCATCAAGGCAAGAGCCCAGAGGACCTACCCTACTGACAAGTATTTAGACACTAGAGACAGTGGCCATTGTCTGCCCATCCCTCACTCCTTAGACCACACACCCCTTTCTCCCCAGGCCTGGAGCCCCTCATTTGCCCACTTTACTTGCCTCCTGATCTCCAATCCCTGGTTCCTCGGACCTCCCGCCCCCCCATCAGTCCTATCCCTCCCCCTGAACCCTCATCCCCCTACCTCTTCACCCATCTGCTGGCAGTCAGTGCAGGGTGCCCAGCCAGGAGCTGGGGTGGGACAGCATTTCTCTGTGTGTGCAGGTTTGGGGAGGAGGGGGCGGTGTGGTGACACTCCATGCTCCCAGATGTGGTGGCAGCGATAATTCCAATTTTATGCCTTTGTTATGGCTTTAATCACTTTCTTTATGCGTTTTGTTCCAGCGATCAGGGAGAGACACCTGATAGGCAAAGAGGATACCAGGGGAACCATTTTTATTTGGAATGTGGTGAGAAGTCTAATTAGAATCTGAATTCTGCTGAGCCTTGAAATGGCCAGCACTTTATCCTGATCGCCTTAGATATTGTTTCGAGTCAATCATCTGTCATGGTGCAGCAGGAGAGCCTCTCCCTTCACACCGCACCCCTCCCGCCACAGGGCCAGCCAGGGCACACTGGGGGAGGGGGGAGGCTTCTGCCCTTGTAGGGGTATGTGCCTCCTTCTTAGGGGGAGGCCTGTTTGGTGTGGCTAACCCTCCCCTGGTGAGGGCTGTCTTTGTTGGGTGCTGAGTTTGAGCTCATGGGGGGCAAAAGGGGAAGAGGGGCTGCAGGAAGAGGGTGCTGAGGGGCTTGTATTAGAATTAGGAGATATTGGGGTGAGGCCAAGCTAGTCTGGGGTACCTCCTAAGTGTTCCCAGCACAGTGACCACCCCATCTCCTCTCTATCAATGGCCCAAAGGGACTCTCATCTCTTTACTGTCCCCGGACATATTGTCTCTCTGCCACCTGCTCACTGTTCCTCAAACTCACCACTTTCATTGCCAACCCCTCCCTGACCCAACATTTGCTACGCGTTCAGCTCCTTTTCTTTGACTTTCCTCACTCCAGTCCCACCGCTGGAATACCGCTCTGGTTTGTTCTGCCATCTGTCAAGTCCCCGGACTGGTTCCGCCTCCTCCAGAAAGCCTTCCCTGACTACCTGAACCCATACAGGTGAGCCTCTTGACAGGTGGACAATTACAGCCTGGGCCCTCATCCTGTGATGGCCACGCTAACTGCAGACACTCCCCTGGCCAGAGTCTTCATCCGTTTATCTTTCTCCTGCCTTTAAGTGGTTTCTGATTGTCCTTTCTTTTTGTAAACTGTTTTGATCCCTGCGCGTGTGTGTGTATGTGCGTGTCCTAAATCTGCTCAAAGCCCTTTTGACCATTGCATGGTGTGAAGTAGAAATAAATATTACTCTTAACGACAATTTCACCTCCCCAATCACATACTGAGTCCCCCAAATCCAACCATTTCTTCCTGTCTCCTGCCTTGTCTCACTAACTATGAGCACATAGGACCAGGCACAGAGTGGGGTTCTGCGGCATCACTTCTAAAAGTCACAGATTCACTGAGACTTTATGCTTCCTGCTTCCCCTCACACCCTACCCCCACACATACCTACTGTGTGGCAGATGTGGGCATTGTTGGGGGAGGAGAAGGAGCCAAAGGAAGTGTACCCTTTCTGGCAGGGACGAGTGGCATGTGCTCTATGAATAATGTCTCCTTGGGAGATGGTCTGGATGACTCCTTGGAGGTGCAGGGATCCACATATGGTCAGTGTGGGTCCTTTTTAGATGATTGGGGCACTCAGTGGCCCTCGAGCCAATTAGTGTGCCCCATAAAGCAGAATGTCCTCATTGATATCAGTATCACCGAGCCTCCTGAATGGTCACTGCCCTCTCGAGATTATCTATGTAGCAGGGGTACCTTATATATGGTCCAAAGGGCAGTGTGACCAGATGCCACTAAAGGAAAATACAGACTCAGAGGGTCCTCAGAACCCTTCTCAACCTGCTCACCTCCCCATCCCTATTTGGATCCATTCTCCAATGCAGTTCGGAGTCATTTTGTTCCAGGATGCTCGCTTTCCCTTTGTGCACCCCAATCCCTCCTGGTCCCTGAGCTCTGGGTGAGAAGTGGGGATGGCACTAACCATAGTCTAGAAAATCATGGGGCTTCTGGCCAGGAGCCAGGGGTGGTTCTCTGGAGTGCTCCCTCCCAGCAACCCGTGTCCAGAAGGCTGGCGGTATTGATACCATACTGATGGATGGAGAGTGAAGAGGTACAGGAAGATGGAGAGGGCATCTGTAATTGGGAGTCCGCATTTATGGGGGAGGGCAGGACAGTGGCTGGACGGACTTAGGAGCTAGCTTCCTAGTGGGAAATTGCAATCTGCCATTAACATTTAGGTACAAGTTACTATGTCAGAAGGGGTGTGTGTGTGTGTGTGTGTGTGTGTGTGTGTGTGTGATGAGTGTCCGTAGGTGAGGGCCTCAGTCCCCCGTAGGAAAGAAGCAGGACCCTGGCATACGTGGTCTGCCCATATGCAAGGGTTGGAGTTTCAGGGTGGCTTATTCTCCAAGTGCTGAATCCCCATCTACACAGACGGTGGGGAGATGGAGCTCCCAGCCCAGGGAGCACATGTGCTGGGTGGGGGTGGCGGGAGGGAGGACAGAGATGCCAAAGGTGCCAAAGGCCTGGTTTCTTCCCATCTCAGACACTCTCAAGACACTGTCCTTTCTACATCCAGTGGCTGCAGTGGGGGGAGATGAAAAGGAGGAGAAACTGTTGGATAAAAAGAAATTCAAAAAAAAAAAGTAAGTGAAATATTCAAACTGGAAAGTGATATTATAGAAACTGCAGCCCACGGCTCAGTGCATTCAAATTTATTCAAACTCGGCGCCTGACAGTGATGGATGCAGCAGCTTTTCCCACAATATGGAGAAGGCGCGGGGGCATTTAGGACTGCGGGTCCCCTCCGGGAGGGTGGGGGCCCGCACCACCTCCCACGCCTTGCTCCTCCTCAATGGGAAACAAGGTTCTGGGTCCTATCCCCCCTACTTCTTAAACCCCACAGTTCTGGGGATGCTGGGGGACCTGGGCATCACCAGCCCAGGGGCTGGAGCAGGGCCCAAGACAGAGGGAGCCAGCTGCGGACCAGGGTGATCTCCAGTGCCGAGGAAGAGGATGGTCAAACCTGTCCAGGGGATGACAAGACAAGGGTGCCACCTACCTCAGAAAGAGGAGCCTGGCTGGGTGGTTTGTAGCCAAATCATCAGCCTGAACCTAATAGCCCCTGAGTGTGCTGAGATCTGAGGGTCTCAGGAATCCCAAGGCAGAGAGCAATTGTTCTCACCGGCTCCTGCTTTCCCCTGCTTTGATTCCCACTTCTGTTTGCTCCATCCGGAAGAGGGGTAAGAGGGCCTCCGGGGAAACCTCAAGTCTGGGCCTTGGTTTGAGCAGTGGGCCGGTGAGGGAAACTCCCACATCTCTTGGCTGCCTTGCCCACTGCACCCCCCTACCCCCCACCCACAGTGTCTCTAACGCTCCTTCTCTGTCTCTTTTGTCCCCTACGCTCTCCCCTAAATGTAGCCACAGCACAAAGCTCCAACTCCAGCTCTCCCCTGTTCTCTCCAGTCTCTCGGGAGTCCTCTACCACTCGGAACTTTCAGCCGTCACCTCCCTGCAGGCAATGGAAGCACTGATCTCTAATTCCAAGCTTCTCTTGAGATCCAAGCCCACAACCCCAGCAGCGCAAGCCTGACACTTGGACAAGCAGACTCTCGTGTCTCTCCTGAAGCCGGCAACAACCTGTGAGTCCCTGCTTCGATAACTGCCATGTCACCCACGCATTCAACCTCGCAGAGACCTTGGAGCCTCCAGCCCTTCCCCTGTCCTCATCTTTACCTTCAGTTAGTGTACCCGTTCACAGATGTTTCCTGATTTCTTTGGCACCCATCTTTGCCTCACCATCACCGCTGTCCCCTGGGAAGGCCCTTATCACAGCTCCCCCAGGCCTCTTCAGTTCACCCAACAAGACCCACGCCATGCCAGTCACCAGGTGCGGCATCTGCCTCCCTGCACAGCTCTCTTAAGTCCCACGTCTCTGGTTGTTCTACACTCCGCTGCCAGATTCATTTTCCTAATGCACAGCTCTAATCATGTCGCCCCCTGCTCAAAAACCCTCAATGGCTCCCCTACTGCCTACTAAATAAAGTACCAACTCCTGACTCTGATATTCATGGCCCATTGTGATCTGGCCCCTTCCTACACCTCTCGCCAAGACTTTGCAGTCCTCTCCTTCATGCCCATACTTACCAGCTAGATTGGCCTCTGGGTGCTTGCCCTGCACACTCCCCACCAAGCATCTCCCCACTTCTGTGCCCTGGTTCATACTCTTCTTCTGTCTGCGATGCTGTCCTTCTGAAATGGCAGCACTGCCCAACACCCGGCTCATCTCTGCCCATCAATGCCTTAATCTTCTGTAAGACCCGATCCAAGTAAAGTCTTCTTCTGATTGCTTCCTGTGAAATGCTTAGCAAGGTGCCTGCTAGATTCTGTTCTTCTTCTTATTATTATCATTGTTATTCACCACCAGCAGCAGTGATTTCTCTGCCCTGGGAAACTTCCAGTCCCGTCTACAGCTTTCCCGGCTCTTGGCATAATTTTCTTGATACTGTCATTTCTAGTATGTTTGCCCTACAGCTGTCCTGACCTACAAACCTCTTGAGAGCCAGGACTTAGTCATGTTCATTCGAGTCGTCCTCAACCCATGGCCCAGGAGACGCTCTCTTTACCACTTGTTGAATAAATGAATGAACAAGTGAATGAATGAACCAATACGGAAGAAGCAGCTTGGGCATGGCTATGTGACACAAATCTGGCTCCTCTGAGCCTCCAGTTCTGGGCAGTGACCACCTAAGAATTCCCTGCCATTACTCCCGGCCCTCCTGACATGTGTCCCGGTGAGCTGGGACATGTGTGTGCAGGCTGCATGACAGGTGTGTCATCCCTCCAAAACGAGAGGGGAGTGTGGCAGAGTTCAGCCTCCCCAACTCATCAATCAAAGGGCACTTAACTGACAGAACGCTCCTTAAAGCTGGCTCCAGGCTCCGCTGGGGTTGGGGGGCCCGGGATGAGTGGGGGATGAGGCCTGCCCTCTGGGGAGTCACAGCCTAGTTGCTCCTTCACTCCTTTAACTCAGACCACAGGAAGTCAAAGGGCTCCCCTGGGGACTGCTGACTGTGGACAGGGATGTCATGCTGATGGCTGGGGTAAGGCCTGTCCTGCAAAGCTGAGCTGAAATGCCACTTAATCCAGAAGTGGTTCTTTTACCCTCTTGGTTTAGATCTTAGCGCCCCCTCCAGACTGGAGCTCCCCTGGGAGGTCAGTTGCCTTCTGCAGAATTCCTCACTGCAGAGCTGAGAACCACACAGCTTAAAGCTGCTGAATGGTTGAGTGGATGGATGCCGGGAATAGTTGACAAAATAAACGAGTAAATGAGCAACTAACGAAACACATGGGTGAACAAAGTGCTGGGCAGATTGGCACAGAGTCAGCCCGCGCTGAGCATCTCCTGTGTACCAGGCACTGTGCTCAATCCTTCACCGGCACTCATTGATTTACTCCTCGCTCAGCCCTTGGAGTACGAGCTGTTATGATCCCACCAGGGAGAGGCCCCTGCAGCTCCGGGGAGTGAAGTAACTTGTGTGAGAGCCTCCAGCCCCGCTGGGAGGAACCCTGGGTCCCTGCCCTAAACTCTGGGAGCGGGGGTGGGGGGCGCAACTGCTTCCTCCGGAGACCACCAGCGCTTGGGGACTTGCGAGGAGGAAGGTTCACACGTGGGGAGTACTGTAAGGTCTCTGTCCGTGCGCACGGATGGGAGCCCCCTGGGCTCTTGGTTTTCACTCCTTTTCTTTCGGTCCTCCTTGGGGATTAGGCGAAGTTCAGAAGAGACACAGCCGAGGTGCTCTGTTTCCCAAAAGGCGTCTTCCCAGCCCCCCTCACCCCACGTCCATTTCGGGGGGGGGGGTGTCGGCTTTGTTGAGGGGTCCCCGGCCGGCCGGGGCTGGGGGCCGGCGGGGCGCCCCGTCCCGCCGGCCCCCCCGCCCTCGCGGCCGGTCCCTCCCCTCCCGGATCCAAACAAGCGCGCTAAACTCCGGGAGATTTACAGCGGGCGGCTGGGCGGCGCGGGCCCCCGGCCGCCGGTGAGATATCTCCAAACAGCGCACTAACCACTTTCCATTTTATACCTCACCAGCTTTATAGCATCTTAAGGATTTCTGTGCACGGCTGGCTTCCCGCCCAGGGAAAAAACCCAGCCTTGTAAATAAATACTAAATATATATGAACAGAGACGACAGCGAGAGCCGCGGAGGAGGGGGAGGGGCGGGGCGCCGCAGGGGGGGGGGGCAGGGCCCGGCGAGCGGCGGGGAGGAGGGGGCAGGGATTTGTTGGGGTGTCCGAGACAAAGGCGACAGGGAGAAAGCAACTGACAGGCGAAATGAGGGAAACTGAGACAGCACCAGAGGGGGAGGCAGAGAGAAACCGAAAGACGGAGGCTGGCTGGAAGTGCTGTGGTGTGTGGTGTGTGTGGTGTGTGTGGTGTGCGGTGGGGTGTGTGTGTGTGTGTGTGTGTGTGTGTGTGTGTGTGTGTAGTGTATGTAGGGAGGACTCCTTTAAAGCCTAGAGAGAAAGAGAAGCCTCTTCCAAACCTGCCTCCTTTCCTTCCCCCAATTTCCGAGAGGACTGAGGCCCGGGGATGGGACTACCATCCGTGTGTGCGTGTGTGAGAGAGAGATGTGTGTGTGACAGGGGTGTGTCACGATGTGCTCCAAGGAAAAGAGTCTGTGTTTGTGTGTGTGAACCCGTGTGTGTGCAGGTGTATGTTTGGGGTGTTTGGCGTGGGTAGGACTGTGCCCATTGAATACTGGGGTGTTGGCAGGAAGAATGTCTGTGGTGTGGTCAGGGTGTAGGGGGAGCGGTTAGGACATATTGGGGGGATGAGGAGGCAGGTGAGATCTGAGAATGTGTAGGGCTTTGGGGTTGAGTTGAGGGCTGAGCAAGGCGTATGTGATCAAATGTATTTGGGTATCTTGGGGTAGGCGGGGGTTCTGGGAGAGGGATAGTGGGCTCACATAAGCCAGGATGAGCCTTCAGAGGGGCATGTGTTGGATCTGGAAGCAAGTACCCACATGTGTGCTGGGGCCTGTCAGGGGTGAGTTCTGAGATGCTGCCAGACGGTTAAACCTCCTCCTCTTCATCCTCCATCTCTGAGTCTTTCTAGAGGCTCTGGGACCTTCTCTGTGATGGCCACTAGAGAGAGGATCTCCTGTGCTGACTGAAGCCCCCCATACTACCACAGCCCCCAGCTCTGACGTGTCTGGACAGGAGCCAGAGTTGAATTGGGGAGCAGGAGGGAACATCCTCTCCCTTCTCAGGGGACCCAGCGATCCCTTTTTGTTCCCCCCCTTGTCTTCGATATTAAGTATTCAAACCTCATTTACATCCTTATTTTTCAATTTGCTGCCACAGTAGTTTAATTTATTCGATATAATTTCTTTTTCTGAGGGGACATTAATCATTGCCCTGTGCTTTTGGGCGCCTGTGGGATCTCTGCGTGTGTATGTGTGTGTGCGTACGCATCTGTGTGTGAGTGTGCATCTGCGTCTGTGTGTGTCTGTGCCTGCGCACGCTCATATCTGCGTGTGAGGTGCAAGTTTGTCTGGCACGTGGGGCGTGTGTGAGAGAGAGTGTGTGTCTTTGTGAGAGGGTTTTGAGTGTGAGAGAGCCCCGGGTGGGGGAGGAGCTGGGGAGGGAGGTGCCCGTATGCTAAACTGACCCAGTCCCCTTCCCCCTGGTCCTTCCTTAGGATGTCAGCAAGAAGGGGAAGTGGGGCATCCTTAAGGTGGGGTCCTACCAGGACCCCCTGCCAGTTTTCCTTTCTTAAGAGTGTGCCCTGGACAGTTATAGCTGGAAATGTTCTAGAATCCCTGGTATCAAGAAAGAGAGCCGAGACAGGTGGAGGAACACACACAGATAGGGAGAGACAGACAGACCAGAGCAAGGCAGGTCACGGCAAGGGAGGAAAAAAAAGAGGGGGAAAGAAACATGGAGAATGATGGAGAGAGGCATGAGAGAGAGGAGAAGTGAGCGAGCTAGCGGCGTCTCAGCCCATAAAGTCCCTGGAATGGGAGGAAGGGGCGCGAGACTCCCGCATCAGCTCAGGCCCAGTCATGGCTCAGTGCAGAGTGATGGGGGGGAGGGGGGGAGAGCTGGTTGCTCCCAAGAGCTGAGATGAGTGAAGTAGCTTGGGGGAGGTTTGTTTGGAGAGAAGAGGCAAGAGGAAGGGGTAAGGGAGCAGGAGGAAGAGAGAAAACCCCTCCTGGCGATGCAACTCAGAGGAAGAAGGCCAAGGAAAATGTTCAGGGATGTTCAAAGGGTAAGAAGGAGGAAGCTCTCTGATGCTAGCTCGCCTCCCCACCCTCACTGCATCTGGGCAAATCCATGGCTTCCTGAGACCCTTTTTCGATCCTGAGCTCCAGAAGCCCTCAGTTTTCCTTCTCTGGCACATTTCTTGGAACTGCCAGGAACTGGTGGGAAGGGCCCTGTGACATCCCACTTAATCTTCATAACAGCTCGAGCTGAGAGTTGGTCTCCCCACTTCAGAGAGGAGCAAAGGAGAGGTCAGAGCTGGCCCAAAGTCAGGTGGAGGTCCAAAGCCTGGAATGAAATCCCAGCTGCCTGAGGGCACACACTGAGAGTCCCCACTCCCCTCTGCTGCCTCCTAGGGTAGTGGCCACCCCTACCCTCCTGTCCTCACCACCGCACAGGTACCACACACACACACACACACACACACACACACACACACACACAAAACAAGATCTGGGACCCAAGAGTAAAGTGGGGAGGGCTTTGGGAGACAGGAGTCAAGAGGCTGGGGGTGACCTACAGCAGCCTTCTCTGAGCTACCCTCAGCTGGGAGGACTTTGAGGCCCAAGACCTGAGGGTCCCCAGGGCTCAAATAGACTCTGTCTTCCCTCTCATCCAAGAGTTGGAGACCCATCAAGGACCTCTTCTAAAAAGTAGAGGTCAAAATGCACTGAGGCTCAGACTGGCTGAGAGCTTGGGGCCGGTTTCTGCTCCCAGGATCGGTTTCCAAACAGCTCTGACGGCTCACCTTAGCCTTACTCAGATAGCGGTTCAAGGCTCGGGAGGAGCTTCTTTCTCTGAAATTCTGAAAAATGAAATTTTGAAAACTGGTCTGAAACTGGACTTCATGGGACCTCAGCACTTGAACCCCCAGATACCTGACTCTCTTGAGGTCTACAGATTTAAATATGCTAATACCAAATACCTAGGAGCTGAATGTCCCCAAGAGCCAAGAATTTGAGTGGCTGACTTAGAACATGGAGGGCTGATGATGATTGAGTGTCTAGGTTGGAAATCTGAGATGGAAGGGAGTCTGCACCAGTCCAGCTCTTCAGCCCTACCCCTGTCTTCCTTCCTCATTCTCTCTCCCAACAGACAGAAGTCCTCCTTTGGTCGTGACCCTCCAGGAGCCTGGTGCAGATCACGCCCAGGCCCCTGGCACAGACACGTCACACAGAAACCGTCACCCACTCGGGTCAGTGATAACTGGATGACGAGACAGGGGGTCCCCGGGCATGTGGGGCGGGGGCAAGGGGACAGGCCTGGGGCCGAGGAGAAGGTAGCGCGTTCATTTGAATAATGGGCAAAATCAAATTAATTCTACATTAAATAGTTGTGAATAAAGGGTTGAAGTCAGCAGTTTCAAACTTGTTTTCCTTAATTACTTTCCGTGTTTAATGTCATTAAGAAGATTAAAAATTCATTAACAAGAGTACTAAAGTGGCAAATCAGGAAAGCGATCACTCCAGGTTAGAAACTCCGCTGAGGCCGCACAGAGAGCCTTCTGCAGGGGGCATGGGTGGGGGTGGGGGACGAGAAGGTTGGGGACAGACACGCACTCACACACTTACATACTGATACACAACAGCACGGTAAATACACATCCATAACATCGGCGGGCATCCACACATCCACGCGCACACACACACACACACACTCCGACGTTTTCCACTCATCCATACCCAGGACTTCTGTGATAGTGGGGAGACAGTGTATGGGGTCTTGAGTTCATCAGGCCCCGACTTCATAAACCCCTCTCCTAAAAAGGAGGATTAAAGATCAAACCTCGCTGACAGGCAATACATGATCATAAAAATCAGTGTCAGCTCGGGGGTGTCCGCACTCACTTTCTCGTCTCCTGGTCCTGTCTGTGCGGGTTTCCCCTCCCTTCAACTCCCTCCCTCTCTTACTAAAGGGCTCTCTCAGGGCAAACCTGATCAGTTTCCTGGGAGGAGCTGCTGACTTTGAACCTTAATTATCCTGGAAAAGGATACCTTTTGTCTCCTGAGCTTGTTGGGGAGGGGGAGGAGTCGTGTTTCCTCCAGGGAGTAGGAGCAGGGAGACGGAGGGTAGGCTGGGTGGGGGAAGAAAAGGCAGAAACAGCCAGAGGAGTGGTACCCAAGCGTCCTGGTGTTCAGACCGAACCCTGACTCAAGCCCCCATCGCTAACCTCACCCTCTCACTCCGCCTTTTCACCCATCTTGTTGGCTGACCGCTGGCCTCTCCAGTGCCAGACTTCACCCCCTTGGCCATGAAAGGACCCTCCCTGAGTCAAGATGACCTTCCCTGTAGCTATCACAGTCTCTCTGACTTCATTTCTTTCTTTCTTTCTTTTTTTTTTTTTTTCTCTAGGCCCCAAACTCAGGACCAGCTCCCTGAAGGGGTTGAGACTGCCTTGGGGACCTGTGCCTGTGTGGCTATGTCACGTGTCTGGTGGCTGTGTTGGTAATTGTGTGTGTGAGTGTTGGCGGGGGGGAGGGGGCGAGGGGGGGCATTTGCGTGAGGAGAACACCATGTTCATCATCAATGAGTGCAACTGGACAGGCCTGTGAGATCCTGTTGGGACGAACTCCTTCCCGTTTCACAGGTGGGAGACCCAAACTCTGTCAAGGTGAAGTTCTACTCAAGAGAAATGCAAACATGGCCCCCCCACAGAAATTTGCGCAACAATGGTCATGGCGGCCTTTTTCATAATGGTCAAAAAGTGGAAATAATCCAAATGTGCATCAACTGGTGAATACATGAATAGAATGTAGTCTATGCAGACAGTGAGGTATTATTTGACCATGAAAAGTAAGGAAGTAGTGATTCATGTTACAACACGGATAGATATTGAAGACTCCGTGTTGAGTGAAAGAAACCAATCACAATAAAACATGCATTCTTTCAGTCCCTTTTTAATGAAACATCCAGAATCAGCAAATATACAGAAAAAGAAAAGCGATTAAGAGTTGCCTGGTGGGTTGGGGGGGTGCTGCTGCCTGGGTGCCTCAGTTGTTAACCGTCTGCCTTTGGCTCAGGTCATGTTCCCAGGGTCCTGGGATGGAGCCCCTGCATCAGGCTCCCTGCTCAGCGGGGAGCCTGCTCCTCCCTCTCCCGCTCCCCCTGTTTGTTTTCCCTCTCTTGCTCTCTCCCTCTCTCTCTCTCAAATAAGTAAAATCTTTTTAAAAGGGGGGGGGGTTTGCTTAGGGCTGGGGGTGGTGGGTATTTGGGGGAAAGGAGAGACTGCTAATGAGAATGGGGCTGGGGGTAGGCAGATGGTGCAAACGTTCTAAAATGTCTCATGGTGATGGTTGCACAACCCTGGAGATCTACTGAAAATGATTGACTTGTGGGGCACGTGGGTGGCTCAGTCGGGTGAGTGTCTGACTCTTGATTTCTGCTCAGGTCATGATCTCAGGGTTGTGGGATTGAGCCCTGTGGTGGGCTCCATGCTGTGTGGAATCTGCTTAGGGTTCTCTCTCTCCCTCTGCCCCTTTACCTACCTGGCGCTGGCTCAGGTTCTTTCCAAAAACAAAACAAAACAAAAAACCACTGGCTTGTACTTTATAAATAGATGAATTGCATGGTATGTAAATTACATCTCAATAAAGCTGTTATGTTTAAAAAGCAATGTGACTTACATAGGGTCTTGCAGGATGTGGGAGGTGGCACTGGGAGCTTGTGGTCCCTTGACCCTAAGATCAGGGCTCCTTCCACAGGCCCAACAGTGCTTCAGAAATCTTGCTAGGGAGATTAAAAGGTCAAATCCTACATGTGTGGGGGTGTCCGCATAACATCTTGGCTTCTCTGTAGGGCCATCACATTTCTGTGTGTGAGAGTGTGTCTTGTTACATGTATGCACATGAAGATTTGTGGTCTCACAGCTCTGTGTATCTTTGTGAGTCCGACTCTGCACGTCTGTCTCTATGGGTCTGTCAATGGTGAGTGTTGTCTGTGCCCGTGAACTTCTGCTCCCTGGCTGGCTCCCTGTGTGTTTGTGTTTGTAGGCATATCAGGTTGTGCCCAGGTCTCTGGATGTCAGTGCATCTGTCTGGACCTGCGAGGCCATGGAACTTCCTAGGAGTCTGTGTTCACGTGTTCTCGCATGACGGTGTGTCTGCCGGTGTAATGTATCTCAGTGGGTACCCATGGATTTCTTAATGTGTCAGCTTGTGAGTCTGGGCTCCTATGCCTTCACCTCTGGGTCTCTGCCTGGGAGAAGTGTTGGTACATTTCTACGCACGTCCATCTACATGTTGGTATTCTGGTGTCCACACAGGTCCATTGGTGAGAGCTTGCATCTCTGTGCCAGGGGCCCATGGTCCTGTCCGTCTAAGTCTGTATGTCTGAGCCCCTCCTGCAGGCACCAGCCCCCCGAAAGGCGCCTGCCTCCCCACCCCCGCCTCTGACAGCCCTGGAGAGAGCTACACAGTAAATTCATGGCCGCCCGGCTGGGAAACAGGCGGCTGCAATGGAAAGGAAGCATGGATTTGCATATTGAATTAAAATTAAGAGCTAATTATGCAAATAAATTATGACATTTGGCAGGAGAATTTGCTTCAAGATCATTTATTACGTTCTTTTTATAACAGTGTGAGCATTTAACGGTCAAAGACAATATTTTAAGGGAAAATTAACGCAAGATTATTAACCTAAAAACAATTCCACATTAATGAGATGGTGAGCTGGTCCCCCCCACACACCTGGGCAGGTCTATGCCTAGACTGGGAAGGCCTTTTTCTCCTCCTCTCCTTCGTCCTCTCAGTCTGCAGGGGCGCAGGTGGGAGGGGGCCAGGAAAGGGAGAGGGAGCCTAGATTTGTGTCTTCTAGATGGGGAGGTCTTGCTGAATAGATGCTCACACCTCAGATCAGAACCCTGGCCTAGGTTAGGTGGCCACACAGTGGATCAGCTAAGCCCCACTGGCAAACCTGCCTAGTCCAGTGAAAAAACACGATCCTAGCCTCGGGAAGCCCCCATTTTAAGGAGGAAGACAGAGCCCCATGCCGGAAATGGCTCTGTAAATACTGGTTGGGATGGGCCTGAAGCACAGAGGTTAAACAGTGTGGTTGTGCCCCAAGCCACCAGCTGCAGTCCCTCCTTGTCTCGGGTGGCAGAACCCTAGATTCCCCGGGGCGTGCTCCCAGTTCTCAGTGCTCCAGAGCTCGGAGCTCTATCTACATCCTCCATTTCCCTACAAACTTAATCTGTCAGCCTACCGCTGCTTTTTGGGAAGGAGGGCTCTAATCTAAGTTTCCCTGGGATCCCCTAACACATCTTGTATCAAGTGGAGTCAGCCTCAAAAGAGGTGGTGGGCGATGTCCTGTTTGGGCCCCGATTTTCTCTTTTCCTATATGCGTGTGTGTGCATGTGTGACATCTACTCTACCTGATCTCTATGCTAGCTCCGTGGTGTGCAGACTCTTAGGACAGATCTTTGTCTGTAGTGTGGGCCCATGGAAAGGAGCCCAAGGTCTTCCCATGGGCTACTCCTCTGGGTGAACGCGTTGGGTTTCCAGAAGACCGCTGCTCTGATGCAAACATGCTCCCTGAGAGGCGAGATGCTAATTCCCTGTCATCGCTTGATGCCAGTGTTTGATTCTTCCTCCAGTGGCCATAGGAAGAGACAGCTATTCCTTATGCTCGGTTAAACCTCCAGGCCCAGCCATTTCATTTGGGTTATGCAAAACCTTCTGAGACAGGGGCCAGGTACCGCGGGGGCAGAGCACGTGGCAGGAAAGACTGTGGCTTTGGGCTTAGGAGACCTGAGGCCATCTCTTCTGCCATTTACTGCCAGTGCCCTCTCCCGCCCTCATGCTGCGTGTCCACACATCTCCACCTTGTTGTGTACTTGGGAGGCTGGCCTGGGGTCCATAACGGCTGACTCCTGGAGTTTGACTAAAAGGGGTTGCTAGGGGAGATGAGAGGGGGTGGCGTCCTTGGTTCCCTTCCTTCCTGGCTGCCGCTGCCGGGGGCTTCCTCCCGGCTCTCCACACAGCTCCCTCCTCATTCTGGTCACTTTCTGGCAGCCATCTTTTTCCTTTTGACACCTGGGTTGGTCATGGCTTCCCACTGTTACTGGCCCCAGGATATTCCACCATTACCTGTACATTTTCTAATCCTTGCGCATACCTTTGTAAACAGTTGTCTTATTAAACTCTCTTCAGATGACCCAACAGAGTGTGTCTTATGTTTCTTCTCAGAGCCCCTCAATCTCCTCGTCGGTAAAACATGGATGGTCCCATACAGCTGACAAATTACCAGTACACATCTAGTGAGATCATGTGTTTCATGGGCTTTGAAATTTATAGATCCCAAATCCCAACGCTGGTTTCCAGGGAGAAACTAAACCAGGAATGAGGCTGATGTCAAAACCATCTCTGCTATGAAGATTTTGCGTGACCTTAGATAACTCACTTCGCCTCTTCTGGCCTGGTTTATGATTGCTAACATGCCAGGGCTCTACTCCTAACTTTAAGGGTCAGTTATAGAAAGTAGTGACTGATGTTCAGTTTGCTGTTGAGAAAAAAGAGGTGAGGTGACATGCCCAAGGTCACACCGCAGGTTCATGGCCACCTGCCTGGGAATCTCTCTGGGGCATAGGAACATGGGTGGGGCCCGCTGGTGGACCTTGGAGACCCTGATAGAGCAGACAGTCCTGGCCAGAGGAGCCCAGGGCTGGGGGTCTGTCTCCACATCAGAGGGGCTCGCTCTGCCTCCCCGGGTTAGGGTGGACCATCCCCTGGAGAGAGAAGGGGGGATTATTAATAACAATGCTAATCAGAGAGAGAAAACAAAGCCAGCAGGGCCTGAGCATTTTTTAAATAAAGAAATTTCCCTCATCTCGTGGTTAATTTAAAAGGTTTATTTCTTGAAATGAATCCTCTTCATCAAACCCCCGATCCTTGAAGATCGGAGGCGACTGCGAGTGCCGGTAATGAATTGATTTGTAACGTGAGCGACACGGCGCCCTCCCGCCCGTGCCCACTGCGGGGCCTTAATCTGCGGTGTTTAAGGGGAAATGAGCTTCTCCATCTTTCGGCCTGAAACCCAGCACCAGACAGTGGAGCAAGTGGGCAAGGCCTCGGCACAGTAGATGCCCCTGCTCAGAAGGGTCTGGCTAGCAGGCCACCCGCTCCATGTTCCTAGCACCTCTCACCCTTCCTTTTAGGGAGGGCTTAAAAGAGCCCCTTAAACCAATACCATCAAAGCCACACAGAGCCCCAGTCATCCGAGCAGACGGATAAGACAGATCGCCATACCCACAGACATAGTCTTCCTCCAGGTATAAGATGCAGAAATAGAGTCATACAAACACCCTATACTTACAGTCCCAGCAGCCAAGAGAACGGCGTCCAGGCTCGGACGTCCAGTCACACAGGAGTGCACACCCTGGACGTGAGATCCATGTCACTGTGGGCATGACAAATACTTTGGGGATATTTGGCAATAAGGACGTAGCGGCATGGCATAGTAGAAATTGAATTTAGCTCTGAGCCACAGAGCTGGATTTGAATCTAAGTCCCATGATTTCCAATCTGCTAGAACTTTCTCAGTCTCGATTTCCTCATCCGTGGAATTGGAGCAACATCTCCCTCATGGGGTTCTTGTGAAAATTACATTAGATAATACACATAACGTTCCTTTTTTTTTTTTTTTTTTAAGATTTACTTGTTTATTTTGGAGAGAGATAGATAGTGGGGGGGGGGGGCAGAGGAAGAGGGAGAGAGAATATCTAGAGTAGACTCCGTGCTTAGCATGGAACCCATCATGGGGTTTGACCTCATGACCCTGAGATCATGACCTGAGCCGAAATCAACTGTCAGGACACTTAACCGACTCTGCCACCCAGATGCCCTTAAAATTCATCCCAAAGTTATTAGTTTCAAGGGGGTGCCTGGTTGGCTCAGTCAGAAGAGGGTGTGACTCTTAATCTCAGGGTCATGAGTTCAACCCCTACACTGGGTGTAGAGATCACTTAAATAAATTTTAAAAACCTTAAAAATTTTTTAAATTGTTAGCTTCGAGAAGGCAAGAACATCTGTGAGTGAGGTAAGGCATGTTGAGAGTTAAGTGAACTTTGGCATAGGGTTGGTACTTAATAAAGGCTAGCTAGTAGCATCCTTGTCATCCACTACCCTATCCTCAACACCTGCCCTAGGGCTTGATATACATTTTAAAGCAAACTTAGGCCAAATTATGCCTAGCTCATCGCTGGTATGAAGGAAACAGTAATTATGAGGCAAGAGGTGGAGAGACAATGGTCCCTTAGTGTTTGCAGTGTGGCAGGCTCTCTGCTAAAAAGAGACACTAGGTTATGTCCCTGAGATTGTTCTAATACATTCCCATTTGCAAATGAAGAAGCTGGGCCCAGAGAGATGAAGTGGCTTGCCCAAGATCCCACAGCTGATAAGTGGAGGAGAAGGGATTTGAACCCAGGTTTTTCAGACCCCAGAGCCTGCTTGGGTTGTGGGTAACATGGGAAAAAAAAAATGCAGGAACAGCCTTACTCTTTCAAGGGGACCCATGTGTCCATGAGGCATAGCCAGACCTCGTGAGACTGCCTCCTTGAAAGTCACTCTGAAGGTCCCACTAATGCCCTCCAAGTCATAGGCCAGAGGCTTGGAGACATCTCAGGTCTGTGCCAGACAAGTGAGCAGTGCGAGCCCTGGGTGGCTCTCAGAACTGTCACCTGCCAGGCTGTTGGCGGAGCCTCCAAATCTGGCTACAGCTTTCCCGGGTTTCCAGCTTCACCACCTCCCCCGCCTCTAAGTGACCCTTGGTGCCCATCTGGACTGCTCTATTTTGAAATAACTTTATATTGGGTGAACACAAACCCAAAAGGCCCTGGGCATGTGCACAGCGCCAGATCCTGCCTCCTCCCTTCCCCCTTCCTGCTTGGGTCACTGCCATCTCTGCCACCCCCACTTGAAGGCCAGGAGAACCATAGCCCTTCTGCTTGTCCTCAGGGTTCCCTTCTTGCCCAGGGAGTGAGACAGCTGAGATAGTGGCTTGGTCACAGGCTGAATTCAGGATGGAGGAGCCACAAATCGTTCCCTTTTTTTTTTTTTTTAAACCCAGGTTCGACTCTCCCAGGCTTCTGAAGGGCTTCTCTCCCCTTTCTCAAGCCATGATCCCCTCCCAATCACAGTCTTAAGGACAGCGAGGGCTCTCGGCCCTTCCTGAATGGCCATCCAGGCATCACTTCAACCAAAGAGTCCCAAGGCAGCCCCGAGAAGTGAGACCCCTCAGGACCAACCCAGGAAGACGGGGTTGGGGGGCACCCAAGGGCCTCCACCTCCGCCCATGTCGCTGTGTCCTTCCACAGCTCTCCTCACTCAGCACTACGGGGCCGAGTGGGTACAGGGCGGGGGCGAGGGGTACGTGCTCCCCTCCTGCGACTTCCTAGAAGAAAATCATTTTTTGTAACTGTTGGAATCCTGATTGAGCTGTCAAAAGTACATGAAACCAGCCACATGAATGGTAAACTATCCATCAGTCATGGGCCTATTTGTTCTGAGACAGTATAAACATCACACATTTTTCTTCAAAATAGAAAATAATACTTTACCCCCATCACATCCAGGTAATCCGGCCCCCACCCCAAAAAGAAACTTATTAGTCACACGGGTCTGTTCCCTGCTTGTCTCCCAAATCTCTTTATTCTTTTGTCCACCAATCCCACTTCCCTCAAAGCATCAACTCGGTTCTGCCTTTCAGCTTTCTGTTTTAAAACCAGATTTAGCAGCACCACCTTCCCCCAGTTAATAAGTGTTAAGGAGAAGCATGAAGAAAATCACTCTTGAAGAGACGCACTAGTTTGGACCCAGTGTAGAGATTCTGGTCCCTGGATGAGTGCTGACACAGACAGACGTATGATCAGTCCTGATTTGCCTTCGGAGAGCGTGATGAGGCCCCTCTGTGCCCACCTACTGCCTGCCCACGGGCCTGGGACGATGGGAATAAGAAAGAGAGTGCATCCACCCCTTTAGGTATAGACCTGCCTCCCCCACCCTCATCCCTGCACACCTTATCAGGGCTTTGTCCCTTACAGGCACTCTAGACTCCAGGGAACACATGACAGAAATTCGATGATTTTCTGAGCCAGCTGAAAGAGACCGCAGCTCCCTCTTTGTACCTCTCCTCCAGGCTCCCACAGCTTGGTTTCCAGAAAACTCGACCTAAGGCCATGACCCCAGGTGCTAATAATAGATCATTAGGAATGGATGGACAGATGGACAACAAAAGAAGGAGACAGAGGATAGAAAAATAAATAAAAAGACAGGTACTTACATGCAAACATATGCTGACACACATAGCCCCACACTGATCACAGAGACACCTTCAGTGAAGCATGGGAGGTAGGAGTGAGGTCTCTGACGGTGTCCGCGTAAACCTATGGGCTCCGCTCCTCTCTAGCCGTATGACCTTGGATACATTAGTGGCCCCCACTCAGCATTCCTCAACAGAAAATGAGATTAATAATATGCCCCCTCTTGTGGGGCGTGGAGAGCTCAAGGTCAATGGTGTTTAGCACCGCGCCTGGCAGAGAGCAAATGCACTGTAACTGGGTACTGTTGCTTTTGTCATTTCATCGTATACATTTTGCACATCCTTATAACCACCTGTGGGACTCAGAATCTCTTCTAAACACAGATGCAAGCCAGCCCAGGCTGACAGCAGCGCAGGCGGATGCACAGAGGTGGCCCGGAGTGCCGTGAGCAGCACACGCAGGAACCAGGCCATGCAAAGATGAGCTCGGCCACCGGCTGGCTGTGTGAACCCCAGCAAGTTCCTAGTCTCAGTTTTCCCACCTGTAAGATGGGACTCATCGTCATCATCATTGTCGTCTTCAGTTCCTCCTTCCTAGGATTGCTTTGAAGGTTCAATGAGTTAACACAGTAAAGCACCTCAAACACGGTGTGACACATAGTAAACACTGTGTGTCTGGTCAACACAGTAAATCTCCCAACCTAAGTTAATACCTGTCTAGCTCCTAGAGTTTGCAGAGTGCTTTCACATGCGTAATCTCATGAGATCCTCCAGTAAACTCGCAGTCAGGATTTCACCATCCTTCTTTACAGAGGAGGAACCCGAGGCTAAGAAAAATCATGGCTTGTCTGAAGTCTGGCAGCCGGCAAGCGGGTGGGTGGTGGGAAATCTGTCTCTTGGCTTTAAGTTCCGTGTTTGCACCAAGCAACATACCCGGGAGTCTGTGCGTAAGTGTGTTTACCAGGGGGGCTCTCTTTGCCTGTGTATCCGGCTTCTCAGCCCTCTTTGCCCCTCTCATTTCCCCCCTTCAGTGTCCCACCCCTAGGGAATGATCCTGCACCTACAGCATCGGTATTATCTGGGAACTTGGAAATGTATATTCTCAAGCCCCGTTCAACAACTGAATCAGATTCCAGGGGTGGGGATGGGGAGGGGAGCCTAAGGAGAAGCTTTTGGAAGAAAAGAGCCTCGCCTGGACCTTAAGGGATGGATAGAGGAGACAACTCGGAAGAGGGGGTGTGTCTTCCGGTCTGTCTTGGACACTGTACCCAGTTATGTGATCTGTCCTTGAAAACCCGAAGAGAGGCTTCGTGGGAAATTTACCCTCTATAGGCAACCCCCAGTGACCCTTCTCCTGCAGAGTCCAAGCCTCGCTGCAGTGGGGGACCCCCT
The DNA here is from genome assembly GCF_009829155.1 of Mustela erminea. Taxonomy (NCBI): domain Eukaryota; kingdom Metazoa; phylum Chordata; class Mammalia; order Carnivora; family Mustelidae; genus Mustela; species Mustela erminea. The sequence continues at coordinate 64,438,002 of NC_045627.1, forward strand.
CCTTTCATCCCACTCCCTAGATTTGCCCCCAGTATGACAGCCCCAGACCTGAATGACTGCAGGGCTCCCAGCCTCACTCCCCTCGGCCTAGGAATCATAAAGGGAGGGGAAGTTTTACAAGGAAGATGGGGAGACAGCTCTGGCCTTCTCCCCACTTCTCTTCTGGGGCCTGTGACAGGACCGGCAGGGGCACCAGCGCAGCGGGGGTGCTGGCAGCACGGTGCTGCTTCTACTCCCCCCGTGTGTGCTTTCGAGGCTGAGGATCTGGGCTGGGAGAAGTCCAGGGTGAGCTGGCCAGGGGCTCTAAGGCTGGAGAAGAGCAAGCCAATCCCAGCCCCTCTCCCAGCCCCCTGTGTCTTGCCGGGGGCTGCCACTAGGAGGCTAATGAAAAGGGAAGAGGCAGGCCGGGGCTTGGGCCAGCAGGCAACAGCAAGGGGACAATGTAAGGCAGGAGGGGGGCGGCCCTCAGGCAGGGACAGACAAAGTCCCCATATGGGAAGCAGACGGAGCCGCCCCGCCCCCCCTTGGTCCTGGGGCCTCGGCGGCGGCAAGCAGCCTCTCAGCTAAATGTCGGAGCCTGGGTAGTTCCGTGCCCGGGAAGATGAGCCCACAGGGCTGCAGCAGGAAAAGGAGCAGAAGGAGGGGAATTCTCAGTTTCAGCAAGGACTCCGCGGGAGGACAGGGAGCCAGGAGCACACAGCACTCCTGCATACACAAACACGCGCACAGTAACCACGTTCTTGCTTTCCTAAATATTTGTAAAGTAGGCCATAACACCTGCCCACAGGAGTGAACAACATGGAAGTGAAACTCCCCAAGAGCCCAGCCAAGAGCCTGCAGCCCGACCGACTTCCTTTATCAAAAGCAATTATTTGGAATCCTTGACTTCAAGCAAAAGCCACTTTCTAGGGTAAACGCCGGTGAGTCTATTGCCAGTAGCATTCTCATCAGGCCAAGCTTTCCAGGCAGCAGAGCCCTGTGGAGGGCGGCAGGGACCCCAGGGTGTAAACCATTTGGAATGGTTCCGTTTCTACACAACTTTACCATCTCTCAAGGAGTCTGAGAATCTTCTGTTTTTATCTATTAACACCAAGCTCCCTTTTGAGTTTTATGTTTCTCCCTGTCTTTACATTTTAGTTTAGCTTGTTTGGTGTTGCTTATTAATTATTTTTGCTAAAAATCAAAAGGTATGAACGAAATTTTTAGAATTTCACAGTCAATCAAGGACTGAAGTCTATTGCGTGTCAGACCCCAGCCAGGCTATCCCCTCATTTCCAGATGTGAAAATCTGAAAATTGAACAGAGGTTCTGCTCCTCTCCAGGACAGCCCCAAGGGGAGTCCCTTTCTGGGATTCAGGAAGGGGAAACTAGCAATTATTATGTCCTTACTCTGTGTCAGACCTTTTCTATGTTATGCCAATCAGGACTCATTTGGGTTTCAAGTGATAGGAACCCAATTTGAACCAATTTAGACAAAGAGTGATGTGAACACCTCAGATAACAAAAGCAAGGTTCAAATAATCAAAGAGCAGGAGGGCAGCATTGGTACAGAGCTTCAGGGACCTACAGAACAGGACCTGGATGGACACTCAGATGTTCTATCTTTGGGCTTTTACCTACAGTTCCCAGCCTGAGGGAAGGATCAACTCCTCTCCCAGTTCCAGTGTGAAAGATCCCAAGGAAGGACCTGATTTGTCCCCAGAAGTCAAGTGTATAGTCTAGGACCAGGAGACTCTCTGGTCAGGGATAGGATAGGGTCAGGAAACTTTCTCTGAGCCTACATGGTGGTTTCCCAGAAGAAGAGGCCACCAGTGGGGCACCTGGATGGCTGATTGGGTTAAACAACTGACTCTTGATTTCAACTCAAGTCAGGATCTCAGGGCTGTGAGATGGAGCCTGTGTCAGGCTTGACTCTGGGTGTGGAGCCTGCTTAAGAGTCTTTCTCTCCCTCTCCCTCTCCCTCTGCCACCCCCCCTCACTTTAAAGAGAGAGAGAGAGAAAGACCACCACACCCAGTGGAGCTTGGCCAACAGTACTGGGTGTCTGCTATAACAGGTCAGTTCTAATCTTCACAAGTCTGTGAGGGATGAATTGTTATCATCCCATTTTGCAGGTCAGTCAGTTGAGACACAGGACACAGACTGGTTAGCTTAGAACCCAGAGAGCAAGCCAGGTGTGTTTGACTCCAAAATCCATGCCTTGACAGGTATAATGCTAATTTCCTCAAGGAAAGGAACAGCGTGTCAGTGAGAAACACATTTCCAGTCAGCCCACTGCAGGCACTATGCCAAGCTGTGCAGGGTGGGCAGAGACGGGCCAGATGGGGTTATGTCCCAATAAGGTCACATTCACAGGTACCATGGGTTAGGACCTAACTGGAGACAGTTTTTCTTGGGGAAAGGGGAGGGATACGATTCAATGCATAACAGACAAGGTCAGAGCTGTGTTTTGGATGGACTGCTTTAGCAGAGCGAATGGGACAAACTACATCCTAGGCAGGTGACAAGGACACTGCTCGAGAAGTAGAAGATAAGGGGATCTGATTTGGGCCAGTGGTGTTGGGGATGAAGATTGTCTAGGACCTGACATTATTAGGATGGCGAGGGATGAGTAGGTGGGGAGAAGGGGCTTTACCAGCGGAAGGATGAAAGCATAAGGAGGCCAATCCAGTAGTCCAAACTCCTGGAGGGCAGGGACTGTGTCCCCCACTTGGTATCCTCAATGTCTGGCCCAGGGTCTGGACATCCGAAGTGCCTGAGGAATGTTCGCCAAAGAAATGGATATGTTAGGTTTTGCCCATGGTGAATTTGACATACCAGTTGAAACAGGCGAGGGAAAATTCAAGCTTGTCATTTGGTGGATAGTTTGGGATTAGAAATCTCAATTGGGTGTTCATTTCCAGAATGATTACAAGTCGAGCTGGAACCGATAGAGCCTATGAAAATGCAGAGACGGAGAGAAGAGTTTGAGGGTGGAATCGTGGGGGCACGGTTACATGTAGGGGATGGGAGAAGGCAGAGGAGCTGGTAGGAGGCCAGCAAAGGAACTTCAGAAATGGAGGAGGGGCGGGGGGGGGGAAGGTACAATGTCATGGAAATCAAGAAAGGAGACTGTTTCAAGGAGGAGGGATAGAACTGCTGCCAAATGCGCAGAGGTCAAAGAGAAGAAATACCGAGAGGAGCCTGTGGCTTTGCTAATTAGGAGACTAGCAGCAGTGTCCCCACCTGGTTAGGGCAGGAGGAGGTGAGGGGAGCCTACTCGGGGGCAAAGAACCTAAGACTAAGACGGGAAGGAGTCAGTGCACTTGTGTGTGTGCATATGGGCATACGCTCTTACACTCTTCACAGCTGTGTCTCCGAGAGACAGAATACAAACAAAACAAAACAAAACAAACTGGGGTGCCTGGCTGGCTCCGTTGGTGAGAACACGACTCTTGATCTCAGGGTTGTGAGTTCAGCCCCCCCCCCTTTGGATATAGGGATTACTGGAAAATAAAGTCTTTCAGCAAACAAACAAAACAAAAACAAAAAGCTGGGGGAGAGCTTCCCATGTCAGCATTTGCAAGTGGGGAGAGATGAGTGGACATGGGGTAGAAGAGAGATGGCCCAGGAAAGGAGGGAGAAATCCTTCTTGCCAGATGAATCTTCTTCGAGGGTAGGGGGCAATGCCCAACCCGGTCCTCAGATCCCAGAGGCTTGTTGCGCCTACCCCTCCGCAGGGGCAAGGTGGGGAACGGAACTTGGTCCTCAGTTCTTTAGTCCACCTGCAGTCCCACCACTGTCAGCCTCCTTTATCACTGTATCCCCAAGGCCTGAGTTGTATCTGGCACGTAGATGACACTCGGTAAACTCTTGTGATTGGAAATAACAGTGACAACACCACCACGTACTAAGCACCTACTGTGTGCCTGCCAGTCTGCCGCTTATTACACTCACAAGAGCTCATGGGTAGATACATTATTATCCCCACTTAATAGATGGGAAATAGGAGCTCTGAATGATTTGGTAAGTTTCCCAAGGTCCCTCAGCTGGGAAATGGTAGAAGCAGGAATCGAACCCAGATCTGTGTGACCCTGGGACACTCACTCTTGACCATGGTGATTATTACACTGCAGAGATGTATGAGTCTGGGGTAGAAGTAACATGTGTCTGTGTTCTGTGCTATTCTGCTTGTGTTTGTGGGTGTCCACAGGTGCAAATGTGTGTGTGTGTTCCTGTGTGAAGGGTGTATCTGTATTCAGTTGTGTGTTCTCATGGTTTTGTGAGTACAGATGCTATCCCACATCCCACCGCCTGGTTTAAGCTTCCAGTTCATTTCTGCCTGAGGCAGTGATGGTTGAATCTAGCTCACTGGTGTGTTCAGAGCTCAGGCCTGCGCCCACCTCCCCCTTCAGTGGGCCCATGGGGGTGTCTGCCCCCTACAGTTCTGCCCATAATTCTTCTTCCTTGTTTAAAGGGGCCAGTGGGTTCAATGATTAGTTACCGCCTTGTCGATATTCTCACCCAGGGAGAGGATAAATGTCCAGGCACTGCCCCTGCCCCTGACCCACACGCACATTCTGTGGCTGATTCAAGATGAGGAAAGGGACCCCCCAGCAAGAAGATCTGGAAGAGGGCAGCTCCAGGGAAGCTCTGCAGGAACCTTGGAAGGACCTCTTCTTATGATTCTCCCATTGCTTCCACAAAGAAGGTGGCCTGCAGGCAGAATGATGCCCCTCCAACCACTCCTGCCCCCAGTCCTCCCTTCTCCTCCAAGTTCTGGGAGGCAGTGGGAAGAGTGCTTCGGGTGAGGGGAGGCTTTTCTTGAGGTGTGAGTGCATGCCTGTCCAGGTTCTCGCTGTCGCTGCTGGAAAGGAGGTATGTTCCTGTGCCTTTGTCAGTTTCCATCGCCACGTGCTTTGGTGACTGGCCGTCCATGTAGTCAGATGTGTTACACATCACATAAACATATGGGATCCTGTGTCCCTCTGTGTTCACATGTGGCTGCGTAGGCCCACGACTGTGTGTGCCCACACGTATCCATGGGCAGTTCATCTGTGTTGTGTGTGGGTGGGTGTGCATATACAGATGTGTGGATAAGGATGGGAGTGTCTGCATCCCATGATGTGTACTTCTGTGTCTTCAGTTGTCAAGGGAGGCCCTCTTCCCATCCTACCCTGGGTCCTGAATCCAATTCCACTTAGGTCAGAAGCTACCCCATGTCCATTTAGTGACTGGCCCTGTGACATTGAATGTCTCTGGGGGCAAATTCCAAAGTGCCCCCACACTTCATAGCTTCTGATCCCTAACCACCCTAACCGTTACCTCCGCAACTTTGCCTTTCAGCTTCTGCCCCTCAACCTAACTTCCCTGGATCTGGCCCTGGAAGAAAGGGGAAGAAAGGGGAAACTTGGAGTCCAGGTCCCCTGTCAGAATTCAGAACCTGGAAGGGGAGCCTGGGGGGCCTGGGACAGCTGAGGGGAGGGACAAGCAGAAGGAGGAAGGGAGGGGCTGAGCCTGGCAGAAAAGAAATGCTAGGACTCATGTCCATCCTCCCGCAATCCCCCTGCCCCGCCACACACACACACTCACACACACACTCACACACACTCACCCTGTTGGAAGGTGACATTTGCTATTAACCTTATATTGGGCCATTTTGTAAATCAATGTCACTTACATTTAATAACAAGTGTAATCAAAGGAATTATGCAAATTTAATTTGATGCTTCTTGAATTATGCAAATCCTCGGTGCACATAATGTTCTCTGACATGTGCCCGTTGGAGAGAGAGAGAGAGAGAGAGAGAGAGAGAGCAAGGGAGAAAGTGGGGAGGGGCTAGGGAAGGGAGGAGGATGGGGGTGGGCTGAGACTTGGGACTAGGGGAGAGGAACGCAGGGTGGCAGAAGGCAACAGAGCAGCTGTGGCCCAGGTGCTCTCCATCATGGGAGGAAAGGGGTGGACAGGTCTAGAACCTCCACCTTCTCCCTGATCCCCCCTCCGGCCCTAGTATTCTCTCTCCTCTGCCCAAACGCAGTGTGACCTTACTGACTATTTGTCCTCAATGTCTCCTTCTGTGAAATGGGAGTGGCCAAAATGTGCTGACCGCTCCCGGGACCAGGGCTCCTTATACAGCTTGATCTCAGAGGTCAGTTTCTAAGCAACCCAGCCCCCATGGCAAGGTGACCTGCTGTGGCACTAGGCAATGTGATTGTCTTTTTTGGTTCTTAATGGTCTTGAGGTCCTGGCAGAAGGAATTGCACCATCCCGCATGTGACAGTAAGAACCTGCTGACCTCCTCCCAGCATGTGACCGGGCACATCACAACAACCTTAACATGATGATGACACACTTATGTTGACACATGCATTCACATCCAAGATAACAAGCCATAAACACACTGTGAAAGCAGTATGTACAAACATACAAGGCAATCAAACTTGGATACCATTACTCCCAGAGACCTACAGAAAGGCTGCACAGATACAGACACTCGGGTATACCCTTCAATACATGAGCATTTAAAATATCACCTGAACATACCTGGGCCCAAGGGACACTGATTCTTAGTGGTATGCCTACCCCAACACATGCTGACGCTCATGGCCAAACACACACTAATACTGCCATGTGGGCATACATTCCCAGATGACGCCGCACCTTCACTGACTCCTAAAGCAAACTAAGTGGTCCAGGAAGTTCCTGGCGGGAACAGTGCCCCTCTTTACTGTCAGGATCTGTCTGATGTTTATTCGGCCTTGCCTTCAACGTGGTCTGGAGTAGAGCAAAGATCGTGATGCTGAACAGCATTGATTCTGCAATGAGATGGGCCAAAGTGAGTGGGGAAGACTACCCAGGCCATAAAACTCTTCCCTAAACTCTGGATGCTGGTCAAGCCACGAAGGGACATCTCAGGAGGTTCCATCAAGGTCCTAGGTGTGGGCCAGCTCCCCCCCAGACTTGCATTTGTTCCACAGTCCCCACTCGCCAGTAAGGTCATCACAGACTAGCCCAGGACCCCGTCTGTGTGAGTGGGGCAATGCAGTGGTAGGTCCCTCTCCCCTTAGCAGTGGGAGAAGAGAAGAAGTCTGTCCCTTCCCTGAGATATCAACATGCATCCTTAAGGGCTCTCATGAAGAGTAGAGGCTACACTGTCCATAGAAAATTGCCATTGTCATCCACATTCGTGTTATTTTCCTTTCCCATATGAGTTCTTTCTTGGGCTCACAGATGATGTCTTCATTCTCTCTACTCCTTTTCCAGCCCTACCCTCATGCTTAGGGTCTGGAGGCATGTTCCTACTGAGGCATCCTCTGTATATTAATTGAATAGAGCGACCAGGTGTTTGGTGGGACTGGGGAGGGTTAGGGGTCAAAGGACATCTAACGATAAGGGTGTGGTGGTGGCCATATACTTGTGCATGGTGTTTCTATGTATCCATTATGTGTCATTATGTTCAGTGTGTTTCCTTGTCATTCATGTGTCATTGGGTCATTTGCATGCCCGTGAGTTAGAGTAGGTTCGTGTTTACTGTTTCAGTGGATCCTCTCTGTATCAACACACCAGAGTATTTTGTTTCAACACTGACTTCATGTGTGTCATATCCTGTGATTATGGCTCACCCTCTGTTGTCACAGAATGTGTGTCCCTAGGTTCTATTCCATACAACACGTGAATAAATGAATACTTGATATGTTGGAATTTTTACCATGTTGAGTTGCCAAAATATGGGTATCATCACACTGGATCAGGGTGGGATCAGGGCGTCTGAGTTGGTATAATGTGTGCCTTAATCTATCTCACTGTGTTTGAATGGCCCCAGTGTGTGTTTCCATGCCTGAGTTGTCATCGTGTGTTCTTGTGAGCAAGCATGTTTCAGCGGGCAGATGTGAGTCATAGTGTTTAAATTGTCACCACGAGTATATCATTGTATTTGCATTGTTGCAGCATAAGGCTCTGTGTGTTGTCAGGCTTGAGCTGTCAGGGAGTATCATTGTATCCCCTGCCTCATTGTACATGATTGGTTTTGATTTGATACAGTAAGTATAATCGTGTCACCTTTCTTTTCATTGTCCCCAAATTGTGAGGACATCGCCAGGTTTGAATGATTCCAGTGTGTCTCTGTGTGACTCGAAGTTTGAATTGTCACGGGTTATCTTTGTGCGGCAATGCATTTGCATTTTAACAACATGGTGTGTGTCTCTGTTTGACTTGGCACAATGCACAGGCCATGACGTTTGAGCATCGTGTTATCAAATGTTGACATGGTTACAATGTGTGTCTGTGTGAATCATTGTGTTTCGATTGTCACAATGTATGATTACATATCACCATATATGTGTTGTGCATCTTTATTTATGTTACAATGTTATAATACATGTCTATGACTATCATCATTAAGTTGTCACAATGTGTATTGTCATGCAGGAGGTGTTACAAAGCCTGTTTGTCACAACTGTGGAGTGCATGCACATGTTTGGGTTGTCAAAATGTATCTATGTGTTGCTGTGTTGAAGCATCACAATGTTTTATCCTGTGGGCTTGCACACTTGTGTCTTCCTGTATATCTGAACATGTTTCAGGGACTACAATAGCTGTGTGTTACCATGTTTGAGGTGTCTCTTAATGTGTGTCTGACAACCGGCTTCAGAGCATGGGCTCAAAAGTGAGAGACTAAAAATGAGAGGGAAAGAAAGAGAGTTGAAGAAGGGAGGAGGCTGGGCCATCATCTAGCCTGGGTGGGATGGGGGCTGGTGGGGGTTAGGGACAGAGTGAGCTCTAATTGGCCCGCGGTGAATTATTCACATGTATAATCCTCGCAGAATTTCAGCGCGGGCAGTGCCAGTAAATGCTGTGCATGTTTAAAAGTCATTTCCATAAGTAAGTGCAATTTCTCTACTGTTTGCCCCTGTTTAATGAAGTGAAATCTTGTTTGCATTCCTCCCAATTTCCCAACGAAAGGCGCCCAACCGTTCGCACCAAAATTACACCGCCCAAATTAAAACTCGGGCTCCGAGGGAGGTGAGGGGACGGCAGCATCGGGCCCTTCTGGGAGGCCTATGGAGGGGTGGGGGGCACGCAGGAGCCGGGCCTGGGTTTTTCAGCTCATTGCTTCCCTGTAGTTCTTGCAATTTCAAGGGCTCCCCCCGCCAGGTTCCCCACCCCTACTTGCCCCCGTCATGTTTTTGCTCTCCTTTGCCTCCCCCTTCTTTAAATGAATCCCCGGGGTACAGGGACTGGGCATGATGTCTGTTCATGTATATGTAAATGGACTACCAAGTGCATTTATGTACATGGTCATCGGCATACTTGTGAAATCGTGATATACAATATACACTGTGACCACCGAAACACAATGATTCACACAAACACGCAGTGTAACAACGAAACACAAATGAGTGCATGTGTTTAAGTATACATCCTTGCCTGTGTATGTATGTGGATTTTTGTGCATATCTCGCTTTATGTGTTTGGTGTATTGTGAGCATCTGAGATGGATGGTTACTTGGATGATATAGACAGAGAGAGAGGAGGAGGGTGGTCAGTATTTGTGCAGTTTCTCTGGTTGCCCAGTGTTCTCTGTTGCCCAGGATCCCCCTCTTTCTGAGAGGCCCATGGTCAACAGCTGACAGTGGTGGTGCTTTGGGATCAGAGGACTCTCTCCTACTCCACATGTGGCCACGCCCTTTGGACCTGTGGGGGACCCGTGAGATGAATGACCTTCCAGCTCCAGCTCCTGTACAGGGCTTGAACAAAGATGTTCTGAATGGGCTGGCAGGGGACCCCTCAAGTCTCCATCACCCTCTCAAAGCACCACCCCTTCCTAGTGCCCAGTGGTCCCTGCATGGGGGTAACCTCAGCGTGGAGCATAAAACAGGTTTGCAGATTGCCCTTAGTTGAATCAGCTAGATGAATGTTGGAAATGGGGTGAGGTGGTATTGAGGAGTGGAAAAAGTGGTTCCACACACCACGGTCTCCCAGTGATCCCTGGAATCCCCATTAAAGTTCCTGAGGTCTTAGAATTCCAAGAGCCCAGGCTCTGGATGCAAAAGAGTGGTATTGTGTCCCTGTGTGAGGTTACGTATCTTTGGTCTCTGTGGATAGTCATCTGCTGCCACCTTTTTGTAGTTACCAGTCAGCCTGAATAGGTCAGATAAATAAGTGACATGACTACAATGATACTGTCACCGGCATGGTCACAGACATTAGGACCCCCACCTTCTCCTCAACACATCACTGCAAGAAGTTGATGGAATTGCTGGAAGAGGTTCAGTTACCCACTGCAGGTCTGGTGGAGAGGATCATCTAGAGGTGAAATCCCAAGGAAAGGAATTCAGAACAGGTAAGAAAGGGATCAGTTGATTAAAAAGAGTTAGGGGCCCTTGGAGAGGTCTTCTTGTCTCATACCTCTCTGATGTCCTTGGGAGCTGGACACCTGGACACAGGGGCAGTGTCTTCCTTGTCACAACCTCCCCACCTCCTCTTTTCCCCGTATGCATTCTGCTGCTGATGTAATCAGCCTCATGCTCAGCAGCTCTGACTTCTGCTTCCACAGTTTAGAAACCATTCGTGGCTCTCCACTTCCCAAAGAATAAAGTCTATAATCCTGCTATCAGGTAAAACAAGCCCTCTCAAGAGGACATTCCCTTCCCCTTCAACTTGCTTTTCTAGGCTTGGCTCCTAGTGGTACTCCCCCATCCTCTCAATACACCTCCTAACCCCCATCCAAGCAAGTAGGGAAACTAAATATTTCCCCAACCTCCTCCATGTTTCCCCTCTTCCTCACTTTTGTCCATGCTCTTCCTTCTGCGTCACAGGCCACCATTAGACTCACCCACGCCCCAGTTTCTGCCTGGAAGAGTCCTACAGACCATCAAAGCCAGGTTTGATGCCACTTTCCCCAAGACTTTCATGCTGGTCCCTACCATGTCTACTACCAGAAGCACCACCGATTCCTGGGGCATGGTTTCTCTGTCTCTGTGATATGAATTGTCTTGTCCCTTCTCTTTGCTTGCTGGGACCAGTCTTTTGAACACCAGGATTTGAACATTCCTGAGTGAGGTTAGGGAGCCGCTCATAAAGGCTTTGTGGATGAGCTGATGGTTGACTGCAGACTATGTATGGAGAGTTAGGATGGGTCTGAGTGCATGTGTCAGAGGGCAGAGCTCAAGTCTGGAGTTCCTCTTCCTACCCTAACCCAGCACAATTAAACCACAGCCCCAGCTCTCCATGGCCTCCATCTTTATCTTGTTTTCCTCTTTGTGGCAGCAGGAACTGTCCACTCCACGCTCTCAGCAGGTTAGGGGCTTTCTGCTAGCTGAGAGGTCCCCATCCCCAAGAGGGAGACTCTGGATGGAACTGACCCCATCCTGCCCCCAGGAAACCCTGTCAGTATTTTCCAGGCTGCTACTTTCATTAGTAAGTTCCTTCCTTCTTAATAGGGGAAGACTGCAGTTAGTGTGCTGAGAGCCCCACTTCTCTCCTGAGCCTGCCTTCCATATTAGCTACACCATTCCTCCCACCAGGGATTCCCCAGGCCTAGCAGGAGACCCTCCACTAGATCCCCTTAGCCTCCAAGCCCTCTCACTGATTTCCTCCATTAGCCACTCCTAGTCCTTCTGTTACCCACCCCCAGCCCCCCACCCCCACCATTTAACCCACTCTCATTGAAGAGCCACAACCAAATCTCCATCAGTCCTTCTTGCCTCCTCTCTTCTTTCCCTCTCATCTCACAGAACTCCCTTGCCTCCACCTCTTCCTCCATCCCTAAAGACATCCTCTGGCCAGTCCGAAGGACCTCTCAGTCAAAATCCACAGGAAGAGGGCTCCAACTCCATTTCTAGATACACCCTGAGGCCCCACTTCCCAAGGAGGGCTGGACCTTCTCCGCTCAGCGCCTGGGGCAGGGGTTGAGGGGGTCGGGATGGTTCCGGACAGGAAGGAGGCGTGGACTTCAATCTGGAAGGTCTCCGTGGGCCCTTCCCCCTCCCCTTAGCAAGTCTGGGAACTCGGCCCGAGCCCGGTCCTCGCTCCCCCGCCCTCGCCTCTCCGCGCTTTCATCAGAATTCAATTTCCGCCGGTAAGTGACTCCGCGGGCCCCTGATCCTTCCCTTGATGAATGAGCCGCCCGGCCCGGCCCCGTCCGTCACCGTCACCCTCGCCTCGGCCCGGGCCGCTGCCGCCCCCCAGACGCGGCCCCTCCACCGAGGCTGGCCCGACCCCCCACAGCTCCCACCCGGAGCCTCGCCGCCTGCATCCCTTCGTGATCCTCCCCCACTTCCAGCAGCCCGCCCCACCCCCATACCCGCGTGGCTTTCTCGGGCCGGGCCTCTGTCTCTCTCTGTGTGACTCTGTCTCTCCCTGTCTCTGTTCTCTCCCTCTCTCTCTTCCCCTCCCACCCTCCCTCCTTCCTCCTTCTCTCCCTCTCTCTCTCTAACACCTCTATTCATCTCTGGGAGCAACATCATTTATTTTGCACTTCCCAGATAATTTACTTTTTTTCCCTTCTACAGGAATTCTCCATTTCCCTATAAAATGAAAATTCATCTAGAATTACATCTTATGTCATCATTATGTTTATTAAGCGTGGATGATGTATATGAACAGGACGGGCTTGCTGCTGAGTGCTTAATGGTGCATAAGATTAAGCCGAGGCTCTCAGCTGCGCAGCGACTCCCCTCCGGTTCCCATGTTGTCGAGGCATGCTGGGAGTACAAGTTCCGAGCGCACGGCCAGGTGAACGCGCCGCCGCCGTCGCCGCGCGCCCCCCTCCCCCTCCCCCTCCCGGGGCCAGCCGGGCCCACCCCGCCCGCCTGGGGGCGCCAGCGCGGCCGGCGCCTCGCAGATAACCCAGCGCGCCCCCCGGGCTGAGGGCCGCCTGGCCCCCAGGTCACCCTCGGGGTCCCCCCCGGCAACACCACCCTCAGAGCTCCGCGCCTGGATCGCGCGCCCCCGGGACCCCATCCTCCTCCTGGGTCTCCCCCCACCCCCGACCCCAGCCCTGGAAGCTGCGAGCCCCCCTCCCGCCCCTCTTCGCTGTGGGTCTCGCTGGGTTTCTATCCCTTGTTCTCGCTCTCCGACCCGCCTCCCCTTCCCTCGGTCGTATTTCTTGGGGTTCTTGTCTTTCTGTCTGTCACTCTGCGTCTCAGTCTCCCTCGAGTCCTCCCCCCGGCCCTCTCGCTCTCCCCTGCTTCGCCGTGTCTCTGCGTGTGTCCCTCTCTAACTCTCTGGCTCTCGCAAGATGCGTGCGTCCGTCTGTCCAGGCGTCCGTCGGCCTTGAGCGGTCTCCCTGGCTCCCCCTCTCCCCCCTCTCTCTCCCCTCTCCCCTCTCCCGGCGCTGGCGGCCACCGCACTGCAGCGCGGCACCAGCAGTCTATGACAAAAACATTATCCTTCTGCTGCTAAACAATCCAATAAACCTCTCCACAGGGAGAAAGTTAACCTCTTGTCTCTTCGGCTGATGCCTTCCCGCCCACGTGACTGCTGCCACAGTAAATTCAAATCATTAGTCTCCTCACCCCATCAAAAAACTTCTATTAGTAATGGAGACCTCGCCGGAGACCTTCCGCGGAGAGCGCTGCCTTCCCAATTCCCAGTGGAAAAATTCTGCGCGAAAAACTAATTCTACTTTTAATAATCTGTCATCAGGACCAGAGGCAGTCATAAATTATATGGGAGCGCGTGCGAGAGCGCGCCACAAGAGGGAAATCAGGGCGAAAAATCAAAGCCCAAGTTTGACAAACTTTCCTGAAGATAAATAATAACTTACAAACAGGATTAGTTGTAAAGTCACGCTCCGGCGCGCAGCCACGGCTGCAATCACGTCTGCCGAGGGCCGCCACCGCGAGGCACCTGTCACCGGCCGCCACCGCCTCCGAGCCTTCCTCTCCTTGCCCTCCTCCCTTCTCCTCTTCCTCACCGTCCAACCTCCCTCTTTCCTTCCCTCCTCTTCCTCCTGCTCTTCTTCATCCTACTCTTCCTCATTTTTCTCCTCTTCCCCTCCTTCCTCCTCCTCTTCTTCCTCTTCCCAGCCTTCTCTCCCCTCCTCCCGGGGTCTGCAGTAGGGCCACGGATCCTGATTCCCTCCCCCATCCCACCACAGAGGGTCCCCAGCTGCCAGAACCAAGGTCAAGGGAGGGTGAGAGGATACATGCGAGGACCACCCGTCGGGGCTATGACCTCGAGGAGGGACTCAGTATGCAAAGGGGGGATGTGGGTGCGGACCCGGGGCCCTGTTTCTGCCGCCGTCCCTGCCTTGTGGCACTGTCCCAAATCTCCCTGTTCCCCACCCCCACTGACCCCAGCGTAGGGAGACTGGCGCGGGCAGCGTGCGAGTAGGGGCATAGTCCAACCCCTAAGTTTATTTGTCTGTGTTAGTGTAGGGTGGTGGCGGGTCGCTCCGCCGGCCGGGAGGCCGCCCCCACCCCCACCAGCGCGACCCTCCCCCACCCCACCCCGCCCTCGCCCCGCACAATCTCGGCGCTGACAGCCGAGCGGGTGATAAATGCCGGCGACGCGGGGAAGGAATTGCGCAAAATAAAGAAGCATGTTCCAACAAGTCCTGTCAGGATTGTATTGATTTAATCATCTGCAGAAATACACATTCTGGATTACTGTAGCGTGCCGGGGCCGGGGGAAGGGGCGGGCCGGCCTGCGAGGGCCGTGAAGGGAGGGGCGGAGCTGTGGAGGGAGGGCCGGGCAAAGCCAGGAATGGCTCCGCCCTTCACCCAAGCCCCGCCCTTCGGCCTCTAAGCTGGGCCAGAACCTTCCGGGTTGTTGGGGAAGGTGGTTCTTATCCGAGAGGTTCTGCGGCGGGGTCGTTTTGCACCAATGGGCACCTACTCCTGCACCAGCCTCCCACGGTGGCCCGCTGTCCTTCGACCCTCGGTAAAGGCTGCATCCCGCGGTCAAGGACTCTCTGGAGCCAGACGCGCCTCAGGATGGGTGTGGGGGTGGGGTAGGAGGGTGAAGAGAGGATGTCAAGAGGAGAAAGGAGAGCGAAGGCCAAGGATGGGGCCTCCACAGCTGCGCGAGGGTTTTTAGGGTGGTTTCACTCCCCATCATCTCTTACCCAGGCAAGACCTGGGCTGCCAGGTGTGGGGGTCCGAGGAGGGACTCGGGCATCCCAGATCACCTCCTCACAGGACTAACCTGTACCTGCAGCTACCTCGGAGGCAGTGGTGAATGTGAGCCCTTCAGGCAGCCCTCAGGGATCTGAGCTTCGACTTTGACTTTGTAGGTGCTCAGGAAAGATTAAAAAAACCAACAAACATTATAACTTCTGACAGTTGTCCCATAATCCAGACTCAGAGCCCAGGTGAGAATTTGGGGCTGGGTTGGATTTCCTTTTATTTGAAAACCTGGCCCTTTGAAAGAAACGTACTCCAGAGGGGGATGTGCGGGGTTGGCAAAGAAATGGAGATAGTGCAATGCCTGAGAGTGGGGGAACCCAAAGGGAAATGGGGGAATAAAAGGGAAAAAAATGAAGTGATTTATTTATTGGTTGACTTGACATGTTTTAGGGGGACCTGGCTGACTTAGAGCTCGTGACTCTTGATTTCAGGGTCCTGACTTCAAGTCTCACCTTGAGTTTAGAGCTTGCTTTAAAAAAAAGAAAGAAAGAAAGAAAGAAAGAAAGAAAGACATGTTTTATCTTCCAGGATCCAACAACCTAAGGACGTTATTACTATTAATATACCCCCTTTTAGGAATGAGAAAATAAAGGTTCTAGAGGTTGAGTGATTAACCCAAGGTCACAGTGTTGTTAGGTTGGAAAGCCTCGTTTGGAGAACAGGTCTCTCCAACCTCTCCCATAGACGTTTGGGAGAGATGACTGTGGGTTTAAGAACTGGATGGTGGTGGTGGTGAGGCAGTGTGAGAATCCAGGGATAGGTTGCCTGGATGACTCAGTTGGTAGAGCGTGCAACTCTTGATCTCAGGGTTTTATGTTTCGGGCCCACCGTGCCTGTAGAGATTACTTAAAATAAAAAAGAAAAGGGGGGGGGGACAGAGGGTGACCTGGTGAGCAATGAACCTATCCATCCCAAAGAGAGTTTGGGGGAGGGAGTCCAGAAAACTGTAGAGAAGGGCTTTGTCCAGTGTATGGGAAGGGGGGCTATAGCCAAGGAATAACCTTAGACAATGATTTCTATAGGTGCCATGAGTGCATTAATCCTGGCTTGGGGGAAGGGGACAGGGGACATGGTTGGGGCAGGGGGTGGGGGTGGGCAGGGGAAGAGAAACGGAAGTCAAGAATGTAGACCAGTGAAGGAGGTGGAGCTTCATCTCAAATCAGAGAAAGCATGAAGTTTTCTTCATGGGAGTGGGAGTGAAGCCACTTAGGGTGAGAGAGACAAACTTCATTAGAGCAGCGTCATCAGTGAGAGGCACAGCTCCTCCCTAAGTGACCCTTTACCCAATAGAAAGCCAAACGAATGACATAACAGGGAGCACAAGTATGACAGGAGATCCTGCAAGATAGACAGACACTGGGGTCCCAATGGACCACAAGCAGAATTGGATAGAATAGGACTGAGAGTGGTAAATGAAAATGCACTTTATTTCTTTGTATGGTGAGAGGAAGGAGATCTGGAAAATGGGGTGATAGAGGGGAGAGAGGACAGAAGGGAGCAGGGGACTTCCCTCTGCAAGAGAGTTGAGGCATCTGTCCCAATCCAGTTGAGAAGGATGGTAGCTCACCCATTTCTCCCCATCTGCACCCATTCTGCCTCCACAGGAGATTTCCCATTTGCGCCAGCCCCCAACCCCCATTCCCCCATCAGCCCAGGAGGGACAAAAATACAAATTTACTTAATCAACAAACATTTTTATAGAGCTTACTCTCCACAGTGCACTGTTCCAAGCACTATATGCATACAATTTCACTCCTCCGTAACAAGGCTATGAGATGGATAATAGCATATCTCCATCTTACAGAACAGAACACTAGAGGCACAGAGAGCTCTATTTGCTCAAGGTCATGCAGTTAACGGTGGTGACACAGATTGAATCCAAGCACACACCCACTCTCTATGCTCAGAGCCCTCAGTGCCAAGGCTTAGGGGAGTCAAGGCATAGGGACCTAGCTCTGGTCCTACCAGCATCATATTGGAGGATTTTGGCCAAGACCCTTGCTGCTCTGGGCCTCAGTTTCCACATCTGTGAAAAATGAGAGATTGGGCCAATGTTCTCCTAAAGCACTTCCAGACTCAGAGCTGCAATACATGATTCCTCCCCCACTGACCCCTGCTCCCTGCCCCCTCCCACACCATATCTGTTCCAACTCTCAGCCCCAGTCCCACGAGGAGCCTCGCATTCGCCTGCCCCGCCCGCTCCCCGCGGGCCCGCGCGTGACTTTAGCGCGCGCGGCTCGGCCCAGAAGGTCACCTCCTTCATCACGGATTCTATTTGCATCCGGAATCGCATGTACATGAAAAATGTGTCCGCGTGCGGCCCCGACTGCAGACGCAGATGAAATTCTGTGCCGAGCCTGATGCGCGGTAACCTTTGCAGATGGCGCCGCTATTGCTGAGAAATGGATTGCTTAATAAAGCGTATCATCCGGCATATTTGCTGCTTGGCTAGCCAAATAGAAGTTGTTTTTTGCACAAATTTCCTTGTCAAATTTGTCAATGTTCATGTCATTTTTGCTTTAGGTCACAGAGCAAGGTGCAAATTCCTGGCATCTTTACTAGTTGCAGCCAATTTCGGCGATTTCGGCGGTGACGGGGATTCTCCGAGGAGTCGCGTGCCCGCGTGCGCCCGCCTGGCCGCCCAGCAAAGCGCGGCCCCGACACCTCCTCCGGGAAGACCGCGGGCCCTACTCCGGTTGGGGAGGAGAGGCTCCAGCCCAGAGGGCGGAGGGTATCTCTCTTTCGAAGCGTCCCAGACCAAGGAAGTTGGAAGATAGGGGTGGGAATAGGGGGCTCCAATATAGTTCTCCCTGTATCACCTCCTTTCCCAAGCAGGGGATCTTTTTCCTTCTTTTGCCTCCTGTGACCTTACATTGGAAACTGAGGAATAAAGTGGGAAAGGGAGTCCTGTTCTCCTTTCAAGAGAAATTTGGCCTCCCAATGCCCCAAGACTCCACCCACACCCATTCCAAAATCAGACTTACTCTTCCCACCCTATAAGAGAGCTCCAGAAAGCAGGGGAGTAGGTGGAGAATAGTGCTCCATTCCCTCTTTCCACATGCTCCATACCCACTTTGAGGGATGCCAGGTTTCTCCACTTCCCCCCCGGAGAAAAGCAGATAAACAGGAGTATGGGGAACAGGTGAGAATGCAAACGAGCACATCTTCCGAAGGGGGTGTGGAAAGCTGATCACTCTGCCTAGAATTCCCGCATTTGAGCTTCAGCCATTGGGGTTAGACCAGGCCCTCTCCAGGCTAATTTTATTTAAAAATAGATTATCCTAAGGGGTCACTCTGGAGCTTGGGCAGTGGAGAGCTCAGTGTGCGGGAGTTTATCAGATTATTTCCACCCAGCAAGTCAACAACCAGCACTGGGAAAGTGTTTCCAGGTGCCCTTTGCCTGGATTATCTCATGAAATCATCATTTCAACAACCCCGTGAGGCATTTACCAATATGATCCCCATTTCACAGATGCAAGAACAGTTCTAGGAGATGTCCCCACATGGAGAGTTTGGATAAGGCTCATGGGCCTGTGAGGACAGGTAGGTAATGATGAAGGGAGGGACAGGGGGAGGCAGGAGGGCGTGGGTGTAAGTGGCAGGGAGAGAGTAGTGGTGAGGCCGTTCTCACAGTGTTACTGAAAGCCTGTAGGTGGTGTGAGAGGAGAGGAGCAGATGTGGGGGAGAGTGGGCTGTGGACAGGGTTCTTTATGGGAATTGTGTATGAGAACAAGAAGGAGGTTTGGGATATCTAGGGGGAAATGGGTGCTGAGGACAGGGCTTTGGGGAAAAAAGCATATGGTATCTAGGAGTCTGAATGAGACATAAAAGGGACAGATATGGGGGAAGGACATGAGGACAGGCGTAGGGGGCAGGCAAGTGGGAAGGAGTAAAAGGACTGGCGTATGGAGTCAAACATGGGTGTGTGTATATGGAGACAGGTATGGGAATCAGGAACATGAAAAGGGTGTGAGGGGCCAGGTGAATGGTGATATTAAGCTCCAAGAAACTGGCTATGTCTGTGTTGGCTGTTGTATTCCCAGGTCAAAGCCCAGTGCCCTGCACATGGTAGGAGCTCAGTATATATTTGCGTGATGACTAGTTGGGGAGAGAGGTGGTGGGGGACAGATGCTGTCCAAGGTACATTGTCGCGCTGGAGTGGGGAGGGCGGTAGATATATTATGAGGTATTCTAGGGGAATTTGGACTCTCCCTTCAGCCTCTGCGGCACCAGCACCAGGAGAGGCTAGGGAATGGGTAGGCCCACTCCCCCCAACAGGAGACCAGCCCGGGATGGGAGCCCAGTGAGCCCAGTGGGGGCTGCAGAGCGTTGGATGATGGCGGGTGGGGGTGGCGTGGGGGTGGGGGAGGACTGCCGTCAGATTATTAATGGCCATGCGTTGACTCAATTAAATCCAGCCTGCTTTTGTTGGCAGGCCTCCGCAATTATGCATCTCATTACGGGCGGCCGCCCAAATGCATCCTGGGAGGAGACCAGAACTCCAAATTAACTTTTCTTGGCGCTGCGGGGGCTGGTTGGCCCGCACTGCCTGCGTGGCAGCCAATCAGTGTTGGCTCCAAGGGGGGCGGGGTCAAAGGAAGGGCGAAGGTGGGGGGAGGGTAGGCTGTCTGGTCTGAGGAGGGTCTAAGCCAGATAGTCTGGGGACCTGCATGTCCATCCAGAATTTAAGTCCCAAACCCTCATCCTCACCAAGCATCCTGTCTGGGTGTTTGGGCTGTTTTGAAAGGAGCTTTAGCCCTACCCTTACTCTCTCTGTGGGCGAGGTCAGCTCAACCCTGAGCACAGAGAACCAGGGATCCCAGGTCCTGTTGGCTCCCCCACCTCCTGTAGGTCATGACAGCACCAAACCTACAAGAGCCCTGGAAAGTAAAGGGCAGAGGTTCAGAGAGAGCCTCCGTCTGGATGGGGGGGAGACCACCCTGGGGTTTGGCCAGCCCAGCTCCTGTCCTGCTGCATGTTGCCTGTGTGTTAGGATGTGTGTGTGTGTGTGTGTGTGTGCACACGCACGCGCCTGCTCACAGCCTGCCTCAGCAGTTACACCACCAGCATAAAGCGCTTCATTAACCTGTCAGTCAAAGCCCGCTTCTCCCCAGCTCTCATGCTCTGCCCTCCAACAGCCCATATGTATGTGTGCTCCTGCACCTTGTGCCATCCTGGGGCTACTTGGCATGGCCCAGCCTCTCCCTACCCAAATGTGGCTCCTGTTGCCTTCCCCTGGAAACCCTAAACATCCAAGCCTTACTCAGAAGGGTCTGGGGCCCTGTACTCCCTGTGTGTGATATCCGTGTGTATAGAACATTTTCTTATTGAGTGAGTGGCCTTGTTCCAAGCCACACATTCATGAGATGGCTGTTCTGAAAACTAGAGCACCCTGGACTGGTATCAGGAGATCTAGTTCTGAGCTGTGTGACATTGGACTTATCACTTACCCTCTGTGTTAGGTTATCTGGTTGGGACTTGATGATCTCCGATGTCCTTCCTCCTTCCAGTCTTCTGAGTTCCGGTAAGTGTGGCTGATTCTTGACCTTCAAAATTGGCCATGCGTGTGCATGGATGTATGTGTCCTTCCTCAGCTGTTTTCCATCCCTGGGAGGCAAGAGGTACAGGGACAGTGGGCCACCAAAGTCCAGAGTCTGCTCCCAACCTGGAAGGGTGCACCTTTCAGAGATGCCACACGGAACCCTCTACCAGAGTCCACTCAGAGAAACGGGAGCTCCTACTTACTCTGACCAAACTCCTACCGGGTGCACATGAGCGTGTCTAAGGTGAGCAGGCATGTGTACACAAGCAGGCCTGGGCCCGGATGATGCCCATTGTCGTAGACACCTGCCCTCTATGCTCAGGGTCAACTGAAGTTTCCAAACCTCCCAGGCGTGGGGTCGTGGCCTTACTCCCACCTGCCAGGCCCATCAGTAGGGGAAAGAGGGGATGTTTTTCACAACAGGGGAGGGCTCTGTTCACCCCACTTGTGGTTTCTTTATTGTGTGTTAATGAAACCCTGTTTCTTCTTGGGCGTTTAATTCTTTCCATCTATTATGTTTAGACAACTCATTAACAATCATTCGTTATAATTAGACTTCAATTTTAGGCTCCTTTCTCAAGGGAGGCAATGCAGAGCTTTTATACATATTTGCATCATAAACTGCTTCCAAATCTCCGGGTGCCGCCCTTGCCCTGTCCCACTCCAGCTCGTTCCTCCTTTTCTTGTTTTCCTCCCCTTCCCTCTGCCCACCCCCGTGCCAATGCAGGAGTGAAGTGGAGAAAGGGGAGCTGAAGTGTGCATACAGGGCACTCAAATCCCGCTGCTGTCCTGGTCCCACTGTCTTGGGCTTGGCCCTCACTAAATGACACTGATGTGCCAGCAAGAGGGTGGGCTTCCCTGGAAACAGATGCTTATCCGTGATCACGAAAGAGTGGTGCCCGGCTCTCCTGCCCTCCAGTTCTCCCTGCGCCCCTCCCACAGGCTGCTGCATCTCAGGCCGTTCCCAGACGGATTCATATGCACTCAGAAATGCTCACAGGGACACACATACACATTTGTGTACACCAGACACAAACAATCTCTGAGGAGATGGCAGAAGGAGACTCTTGCGAGGATTTTTCTGTTTCTGTTTCTAAACAGACACTGGTTCCCCCTACTACAACTCCCCCCACATTCCTTTAAGTTTAAGGACTGCTGTCACTCTCAGTCTTTACTTGCAAAATCATAGGATCTCCATTTGATGAATGAATGTCTGTGGGGAGACTGAATGAATGAGTTTTAGTGGAAATGGCATAGGTCAGACAGAATTGATTCAAATGCCAACTCTAACTGACTAGCCATGTGACCTTGGCACCTAGTTCAACCTCTTTGAGCCTCAGTTTACTCATCTGTAAGATGAGAAGGTCTACCTTTCATGGGTCTTATAGGAGATAGCTAAAAATGTCAAGTACTTAGAGTTTTATAGGCGCTAGACCTACGGTAACTATAATAATTAATATGAATGAATAATTATATTAATAATTCATGAGTAACTAGAATAATCATCCCAGGAAGGGCTTCAGGGATCATTTTGTGCAACTTCTCTTCCAGTGGAACAACCTTTTCTATAGCGTCTTCAGTGGGCAATGTTGAGTATGTTAGTGGTGGGGAACACAGCACTTGGTCCTCCGTTACTGGGCACATCTCCTTATGAAAAAGGTTTTCCTTAGATCCAGTTACAATCAGCCTCCTTGCAACTCTGGATCTGGCCTCCTGAGCCTCTGGGAATCTGCCTCCTGCTCCTCAGTGGATACTCTGGGAAGCCCCCATCAGAAAGTGAAGAGGGCAGGACAGAGGGCAAACACCATGATGGGATTCGACCTTTGGGAGGAGGCAGAGAAGCTGATGGGAGAGCCAGGAGATGGGGTATGGCTGGACCTCTCAGAGGCTGTGGGAACCAGAGGGAGCCACAGGAGGGGAGACAGAGACAGAGAGGGGACACCGGGGGAGAAGGATTTTCTATCAACAAAACAGCAGGACAAATTCTGGCTGGTCTCTGGAAACGTCTTCATCCAGTGCCTGAGGCCAGCTCTGAGCTCCTTTTAGCTTATTACTGGCAATTAGTCCTCTGGGCCCAGCCTTGCGGGGGGGGGGGGGGGGGTTGGGGGGCGGAGGGCACTATTAGCTCTTACTCCCTGGACACACACACACACACACACACACACACACACACACACCATGAATCAAGTTGACAACTTTGCTCAGGCCTGCCCTGCTCTGTGTGTGGGTGGGGTGCACTCGTCTACATGGACAAGGTGTGTGAAAGCACGCACATCCATGTGAAGATGTCACAGGGCAGAATGCAAAAGCCTGTGTACATCCCAGTGTAAATGTGAGATTGTACAAAGGAGCAGGAAGTATACGTCTCCTTGAATGGGTATATATATTTGCATGTCCTGCAGGAGAATGTGGGAACGTATAAATGAGCTGATGAGGATAGAAGGGATATGTGTACGCATGTTGGGGACAGGCACCAAGAGAGGATGGACTGGATGTGGGGACCCATGACTGCTCACGTGCCTTCCCTTCCTTAGGTGTCCTGGCCCAGATGACTGATCTGGGGGGCTGGGTTTCAGGAGATGGAAGGGTAAAGTCAGGTCCTGGGGTTCCTGCTTCAGCTGCATCTCAGAAGGGCTGCTGTTCCTTGGCCCCTTCCTCTGCGAAAAATAACTACCTTGTTGAGGTTGAGACGATTTGGGGGAGGGACACCCAGAATTTTCTCCCCACCAAGCCCTTTCTTTCCTAGGTGCTTTAGCCCAGCACTGTCCACTAGAAATATAATGTGTGCCATAAACGCAATTTAAATTTTCTAGTGGTTTTAAAACATAAAAAGAGGGGGCACCTGTGTGGTATTTGACTCTTGATTTTGGCTCAGGTCATGATCTCAGGGTCACCTCCCACTAGGGTTCCACGCTCAGTGTGGAGTCGGCTTGAGATTCCTTTCCTCCCTCTCCCTCTCCCTCTGCTCCTCTCCCACTTATATAAATAAATAACCAAATAAACAACTAAATAAATCTTTAAAACAAAAGTAAAATGAAACAAGTAAATCAGTTGATTTAGTTTTTATTTTATTTAGCTATTTTTAAAGATTTTAGTTATTTATCTGACAGAGAGAGCCCAAGCAGGGGGAGTGGCAGGCAGATGCTGAGCAGAGAGCCTGACATGCGGCTCAATCCCAGGACCCCGGGATCATGACCCGAGCCAAAGGCAAATTAACTGTCTGAGCCGCCCTGGTGCCCCTAGTTTTTATTTTAATTTTCATTAAATTTAATTTGATATTTAAAGATTTAAAAGATTTAAAATAGGGTGCCTGGGTGGCTCAGTGGGTTAAGCCTCTGCCTTCAGCTCAGGTCATGATCTCAGGGTCCTGGGATCGAGTTCTACATTGGACTCTCTGCTCAGCAGGGAGCCTGCTTCCTCCTCTCTCTCTCTGCCTGCCTCTCTGCCTACTTGTGATCTCCCTCGGTCAAATAAATAAATAAAAATCTTTAAAAAAAAAGATTTAAAATATAGCCAAAATATCATCTTAACATGTAGCCAGTATTTGTAGAGTATTAATGAGGCATTATACATTCTTCTTCCATACTTAATCTTCAAAAATCAGTGGGCATTGTTCACTTGCAGCAGATCTCCATTGATACCACATTCCAAGGGCTCAGTGGCCATATGTAGGTAGTGGCTACCATACGGGACAAGACAGATCTGGAGTTTGGCTTAGCTGGCTCCCCTCAGGCGGGTGAAGCATGGCGCATGTATGCTGGTGAGGAGCAGGGAGAAGTCAGGGTTGGAATCAGTGGCACTCTTCATTCTCACGCTGTCTCAGACCCTGCCTTTGAAGCGTCTTCAGGCTCCTCTCTCCACTCACTGTACCCAACTCATGGTCCCAACAGTCACAGAGGAGACCCTTGGATTCATTGAGTCTTACTCTAGAAAGTTCGCCCCTTTGTCTCACTTTTGTGCTTCCTACTGCAGGGGACAATGGCTCATTCCCTTCAGTTTTATGCTGCTTTTTTTTTTCCTTCCTTCCTTCCTTCTTTTTTGTTGTTGTTGTTTGTTTGTTTGTTTGTTTGTTTTTAGATAAGCTCTACATCCAGAGTGGAGCTTGAACTCACGACCCTGAAATCAAGAGTCGCTTGCTCAGCTGAGCCAGCTAGGCGCCCTTCCCTTCAGTTTTGAATCCCCTGTCATCCCATTCTCTTGAGCGCCCCCAGTCGCAGTCCCAGAGGACTGTCCCCATTTCATCTAAGAGGCTTTGGGGTGAGGAGAGAAGTTTGCAGAAACTGAAGTGGAATGAGAGATGGGAGAA
Source organism: Mustela erminea (assembly GCF_009829155.1). Lineage (NCBI taxonomy): Eukaryota > Metazoa > Chordata > Mammalia > Carnivora > Mustelidae > Mustela > Mustela erminea. Next base: position 64,462,959 of record NC_045627.1, read on the forward strand.
TGCAAAGTCTAGAAAAGCCCTAAATCCGTAGGAGTGGGGGAGGGGGTGGGAAGGATGGATGGACCAGGAAGTGATCACAGAACAAATACAGAACGTCTAGGTAACTTTTCAATACCTTGGCCCCCTTTTCCCTTGGATTTTCAATCTCCTGAGCCTCTCAGATTTCTTGGGCCCATCTCAACCAGCCACTATTTTCACCCCATCCCTTTATTCCCCTCACCCCTCAGCATCTTATCACCTCCCTGTGTCTCTCTTCTGGCAGCTTCTCAGCCCTTCACCACCTCAGCTCACTTTGTGCTCCCACTCATCATCTTTCATCGAGCCCCAGCCCCGTGTGCTGGGACTAGGGGGGAATTAGGGGAGCGGAGACCTGGAGTGGGGTGTGAGGGCCTGAGCTGGCAGCATCTCCAGGAGAGAGAAGGAAGCAAGACCCTCCCAGTCCCCTCCCATCCTCTTACCCCTCCTTCCTCCCCCCTCCCCCACGGGGCTGCTGTGATTCCACAGTCTCAGGGCTTGGGGGTCTCGGGGCCCCTCGCTAATGTAAGGTTATTGTAATTGATATGAAGGTAATTGATAATGTGTTACGGTGAATAATGTCTTCAATTTTCTGCTAAATCCCATTTTTGTAGCCATCTGGGCTCCTCCAACTGCCCCCCTGGGACGCTGGGTAATAGAGAGTAATTATTCTCAAGTCATTTACTTTTTCAAAGTGTTTAGTGCTTATCTGTTTTACAATTAAAATGGAAACGACCCTGATTCACTTCCTTTCTTTTTTATTTAAATAGCACTCACCCCCCCACACCCCCCACCACACACTTCCAGTCACACACAACTACGCGGGCACACAACCCTCCAACACACACACACACACACACACACACACACACACACACAGCGTCTCCTTGGATGCGGCAACATGTCCAAATTCAAAGACACGAAAATACACATACAATTTCTTTGTCACTCCCACATACAAGCACACACACACAACTTTACATTTGGACAAGGGACACAGACTCAGTGACCTAGACAGACATACACTTTTGCCTTTCTCCTTTGTGGTAAGAGTGGAGGTGGACTTTGTCGGGGTGGAGCACAGGGGCAAGGAGTCACCTTGGATGTGTGTCTGAGTGTGCAAGGTGATGTTTGAATAAGAAAGGTGAGCATCTGCGTGTCCACAGGAGTGTGCTCTGGATGTATATTTCAGAACGTGGATTCACGTGAAGCTGAAAGTGTGTAAATTAAAGCAGTAGTGAGAGTAAATTCATAGCCTTGCTTCTGTGTTTGCATGAGTTACTGGTGCAGGCATAGGTGTATGGAGCTAGGGTCCACACCCAGTTACACACTAATGTAGGACCCTGGTGTGTTGCCCCAGACTGGACACATGTCCTCAGGAGAGTGGTGAAACCAGGATCCAGAGGCACCTGGCCATGCTGAGTTGGCCCAGGACCTGGATAGAGCCTTCACCTCACACCATAAAGTCAAACCCATTTATTTTCACTGAAAATGTCACAGAACACGTCCTATGGAGAACCAGGAGATGCAAGGGTGGGGGGAATCAGGAGGTGAAAACAGCTCACACCAACCCCTCACCCCCTCCACCTGTCCCACCTCCCAATTCCACTGACTCCTCCAACTGTCCTCCTTCCTGTCCAAGGACCCCTTAACTGGACTCCGTCCTGCTTGACCCCTAATCCCCTCACTAGCCCTTCACCCAGCCTTGGTTCTGATAGGAAGCATGGAGGAAAAAGTGGCTCTCAGTGACCAGAGAGCTTCCCGCCCCTCCCTTAGACAGGTCCCTATAGGAGGGGCTCCCCTGGATACAGCTATCACTGACTATGAGGCACTGACTTATGGAGAGCTGAAAGACAAGATCGTACACAACCCAAATCCTTCCACATGACCAGACATGACATCTCTCAAATGTCACACAAACCCCCAGGAGACAGCTGAGCCATTGCACTCATTAGGACTCTTGAGTCTGGCACTCAGGTGACCTGCAGATTGAAGGTTCACAGGTGAAATCTGCTTCCCATTGTACAGATGGGGAAACGGAGTCACCGCATGGGTCTGGATGACCATGGGGCTCCACAGGGATCAAACCTGCAGCAGCCTGGGACCTGTCTGCTTTGCCCAATGCCTACTATCTCCAGGATCTCCAGGGGATGAGGGGCTCTCCAAGCCTTCCCCCCACTCTGTTGCTGGACAAGTGATGGAGGAAGTGGATGGCAGAGCCCTGCTCCTGGAGGCCAAGCCCAGGCAAGCTGCCTGAAGTTGCCAGGAAACCAGGCTGCCGGGCAGGCCTAAGAGTGTGGGTTCCTGGGCCAGAACACACCCTGCCTACCCCAGCACATCCCTGGAAAGGCCCAGGGGTTCTGCTTTCAATTTTGCTTTGAAAAATAAGAGGATGATGTCACTGGGAGTTGGGGGGTGGGGATGCTTCTTTCTGCTTTTTCTCCTTTCTCATTTTATGGGCATCGGTCACGGCGCTCCTTTCTTCTCTCTTGGAGTCTCTTTTGGTCTCGTGTCTCCGTCGTGTCTTTGGCCCTTTCTCCCCCTCGCCGCAGCCTCCCTCCCGCGGGTCCCTCTCTGGCTGCCCTCCCAGTTGGTCCTTCTGTCTTGCCGACCAGGCGCTCCTCCGGAAGGCTCGTCTCCACGGCGCGCCTTCTCGCTTCCTGTGCCCGCGACTCTGTCCCTGTCTCTGCCTCTCCCTCGGCCGTTCCCTGACTCCGGCCCCTCACACCTTCGCGGAAAAGTAAACATTTAATTTTTTTTGCTGTTAATAGATTTAATGTTCATTTGTTGGTAGCCCAGGGGCAGAAACGCGTGACATTTCAAATAATTGTTGTTTCAGGGGTATCCTCTGGAGGGAAATGCGGCAAAAGTGTGGAGAAGATTTAAGCAAATGACTGTGTCAGCTTCTATTTACTCCTGACAGGATCGCCGGGGGCGCGGCTGCGAGATAACCATTAGCGCGGCCGCCGCTAAAGCGGGGAGGCTGCATTTCTAAAGGCTCCGCGGCCATTACGGAAAGTTAGTGTGAAACATGTTAAATTATCCCCAAAGTGGAGGGAGCGGGGGAGGCGGCGGGGGAGCGGGCGCCCGGGAGAGCCGCCGAGCCTCCGCCGGGCCTGGGAGGGAGGAGGCACCGCGGCCGGGCCGGGCCCTCACGCCGCACCGCGTCCGCGGCCCGCTGTCCAGCAGGGGGCGACCGCGCGCCGGCCGGGCCTCAGTCTTGCGGCCTGGAGGGTGGGTGCAAGGTGTCCCCCTCGCTCCTTCTCAGGGTCCTCACCGCCCCGGGGCCGAAGCGGCCCAGGCGAACTAGCCCAGCTCGAGGTCGCTGAGATCAACTCCACAGGGTGACCAGAAAGAGACAAACTGCAGGGCTTGAGACAGTTCGGCCCTCGCGGCACATTCCTAAACCATTGAGCTTAGCGCAGTACCCCAGCTCACCTCTCAGATCCGCCTCCTAGTAATCGGGGGGCCCTCTGCAAGGCATCTTGGCCTCAGTTTGCCCATTTGTAAAATGGGACTACTATCTGTCCCACATATCTCATTCCCTGAAGATTAGTAGAAGCCATGAGGCCATGTAAACGTGGTCTAAGAGACCATTAAACGCAGTACAAGTGAGAAGCACCGCTACTCTTGCGCAGGAGTCTTTATTAACATCCTGCTGTGTGCAAAGGAAATACCTGTGCCCAAAGCCACAAGCGGATGCCCCAGTGTACGGAAAATAAGGCCCTGTCATATCTCTCTCCCATCACTCCTAATTCTGCTGCTGTTAAGCCACACCTTGGTAAAAAAACGAACAAATAAACAAACAAAAAAAATCATGGACATTATTTTAGGCCTTGGAACCCAATCTGTGATGCAGTGGCAATGACTCAGTGCCTGGAGTCATCCTTAATGCCGCACAGTCACTCATTTCCAACACACTTTCAGGTTTCCAGGAGCTCTAAAGCCCCCTCCCCCAAATTCACCCAGAATTTTTGAACCTCTCCCACATGTCAGCCCTGCTGGAGGCAAAGGACAACCAAGATTATCTTTGCCTCCCTGGAGCTCACCGACAAGCAGGGGGACTGGTATCTACAAAGGGGGCACTTCCCCAGGGGTGCTGAAATAGGAGCGAATACAAAGTGCTGCACATTCAAGGGGGAGCAGGGATTCCACTCCCTTGAGGGTGTGTAGGAAAGGTCTTTTTCTTTTCTGCTCCTCCTTCTCTTTCTTCTTCCCCTCCTCCTCCCCTCCTCCTCCTCTTCCTCCTCCTCCTCCTTGTCATCATCGTCATTGTCCTTCTTCTTCTTCTTCAAGTAAACTTTATGCTCAACATGGGGCTTGAACTCAACCCTGAGACCAAGAGTTGCATGCCCCGCCAACTCAGCCAGCCAGGTACCCTGGGAAAGGTTTCTTAAAGGAAGTGGCATTTGATCTAGGGCCTTTAAGGACAGGCAGAGTTTTCCAGGTGGGAGAAATGAGCCACTACATACTACTGACAATAATCCCTGTGACCACTCCAGACAGCAAAAATAACAATGATAATTATGGCAATTAATTTGTGGCAGGCACTATATCAGGCTCTTTACACTAACTTCTACCTTTGATTTATCATAAGTATTTGCCTCTGGGGGGCAAATACTATTATGTATCCTCACTTCACCAATAAGGAAACTAAGCCTCAACACCATCCTACAACTTGCCCAAGGCCACATAATCATCCTAGCATTGAGATTAGAGGAAGTAGAATGCCTCCCTATTTTACCTCATCATTCCAAGACCGACTTTGCAAAGAGGCTGAATTTGTCTTTGACAAAGTTTATGTACTCCCTTTCAAACATTTATCAGTCAACTGTTTTCTGCATGTCTCCTAGGTGTCAGGTATTGGGTTGGTGCTTGGGGTACAAAAGATAAGATACTGACTCTACCCTCAGGTAACTCACAGTTCTAGTGAGGGAAGAAGACCTTCGTCGTTAATCAACCACAAAGCAATGTGTGGGATACAAGTCTGAAAAGTCCAAGATTTTTTGAAAAGCCCAAGATGCTCTGGGCCAACAGGAAGGGGTCAAACTCAGATATAAATATGGTTCAACAAGAATTTTGAGTCTGGGGGCGCCTGAGTGGCTCAGTGGGTTAAAGCCTCTGCTTTCGGCTCAGGTCATGATCCCAGGGTACTGGGATCACGCCCCATATCAGGCTCTCTGCTCAGCAGGGATCCTGCTTCCTCCTCTCTCTCTGCCTGCCTCTCTGCCTGCTTGTGATCTCTTTCTGTCAAATAAATAAATAAATCTTTAAAAAAAAAAAAAAAAGAATTTTGAGTCTGGGCAAAAGGAGGAGTTTAAGGAGGTGAGACATGGAATTCCAAGCAGAGGGGGTAGCGTGTGCAGAAGAGCAGAGATGAAGGAGAACTTGACATTCTGCTGTGCAGCATTTGAGGAAGGTAGGAGAGGTGGAGAAGGGGAGGCCTAAGAGATTGCCAGGACCCAGGTTGTATCATGTCCACTGGACATGCTGAGGAAGGGGCTTGAACTCAATCCACAGTTGTATTATTTTTGTGGAGTAAAATCAGGTCAAATAAGGGATTCTTCATTCTTTCATACAGGATCTCAAATTTAAAGGGATCTTTTAATATCTTACAAAAATTAGGAAGTTTTTTTTGTTTTGTTTGTTTTAGTATGGACCACCAGCCCAATGGGTGACAAACCCAATGTCACCTTAGTCCATAAGTGATTTCACTGGGATTTGACAACATTCACTTCTGCTGTTACACTGTCTCCCTATTGCTGGGATTCACTTAGCATTTTTTTCCCTGCAGTGGGATTGTCTGAGCCCACATATTGGCCCACATGTTGATGTGGTGAAATTTGGGGGGCACAATCATAGTGGCTCTAATTGTTTCCTTGCACTGTCCCAGCTCACATCTCACTTTGGCCCCGTGGCTCTCAGCGGATGCTACTTCGTCTTCCACCATCATGCATGAAGATCAATGAAGAACATCTCCTTTGTAGGGGCAGAACACAGATACCTTCCAGAGAGCAGATTTGAGTTCTTTCCTTAAGAAGGGACTTTCTAATCATTAAAGCTACAGGAAATGGAAGAACCTACCTCAGGAGGAAGTGAATCTCCTGTTCTGGAGGTGTGTGAGCAGAAGCTCCCTGAGATGGGACCATTGTGGGGAGTGGTGAAACCCTTGGCCTCTAGAATCATTTACAGCCTCAGGGCTCTAAGAAGTTCATCCCCAGAGGGTAATGATTTCAGGCACTTTCGGAAGGATTATTTTGACCAAGAAAGTAAAAAAAAAAAAAAAAAAAAAAAAATCCAGGCTGGACATAGGGATCCCTTATTATGGGGAGGGATCTCAGGACAGAGGTTGCCCTAGGGTTCTTTCCCCCAAGGGTGTCCCCACAGTTATTCCAGCCTTGTCCACTCATCTCCTTTCTTCTTGTGCCAGGCCCACAGGCTCTCCAGGGGATCCACATCTTCTCACTGTGCTTCCAAAAAATGAACACAGATCCAACAAGGAGCAGACGGAGGGAGGAAGACGATACAGTTCATAGAAGTAGGATATTTCCGATGTAACCATCACGTTCACTGCTACCTCCAACCCCCTTGATGTTCACACCAGGTTTAAACCTGGATAGTCCCTGAAAAGATCAGTTCCCTCCTTCATTGTTGTGTCCTCTGTGCTAAGTACAGAGGCCGGTACAGAGAAGGCATACAGAAAGATCGCTCTTTCTTCTCTTTTCTTTCTTTCCTTCTTTCACTTCTTCCTTCCTTCCTTCCTAAAAAAAAAAAAACACATGTTCACTGTAAAAATTGTAAACCATATAGAAAATACAAAGAAGGCAAGCCAAAAATAAAGCCCCCATATAGGGAAGACAACCAGTGATGCTATTTTAGTGACCATCTTACCAAGCAATTCTTTCTGCCTCTAAATAAACATAGACACAGGTGAGTAATTTGATATAAACAGGATCAAACTCTGTGTTCTGTTCTGTTATCTGCCATTTTCATTCAAAAAAAATGTCATGGATACCATTCTGTTTCAATGAATGTAGAGCTATTGTCATAGTTGCATTATATTCCACTGTGTTATGGACTAAGCCAGTCTTCTTTTGATAGGCATTTAGGTTGTTTCCAGTTTTGCACTATTTTAGACACTGAGATGAACATATCTGTGGGCATATCTTTTCACACTTATGCCATTATCTCCTTAGGGTAAATTCTTAGAAATGAAAGTATTGGACTGAAAAAATATATACACATTTTGCATTTGGGCACACACTTTCAAACTGCCTTCTCAAGAAGTTCTGCCATTCTGTATCCCCATCTAAAAAGGGTATTATCAGTCCTTTACCTTTTGCTTAAGTAACTGAGCTCTTTTTTCAAAGGCAAAACAAGAAAAACCTTGATTCTTCAGAAAAGTTTGAGTGTGTGTGTGGGGGGCAGGGTGAGTGGAGGGTTATGAAGGTCTAGGTAAGCCTTATATACAAGTGTGATTACATGTCTATGTGTGTTCTCTATATGATTTCTATTTCATAGGTGGAAAGCATGAAAATTCTCAAGAAAGGATTATCCTCCCACTAAATCCTCCCCTGACACCCCAGTGCAGGGATGAAGCCTATTTCAACCTCCCTAACACCAAGGATATTCACCCATTGTCAGTCTGGCCACTATCTCTAAAGCCTCTTGGCCAAATTTTTTAGAGATAGGGTAGGAGGGAAGACACACTGGGTTTGCCCATAGCGGGACTTCAAGTGTTAATCCAGACTCTCCTCAGAAGGCACCTTTGACACCACAGCTGAGGAGCATAAGAGTATGTGTCTGCATTTCTGTGTAGTAGAAATAGTGAACAGGTCATCCCAAATCAATAAGTCTGAGTTGGTCATAGATCACCCCTGAGGGCCCCAGAAGGGTAAGAGAGTGGGGAGGGTGATGAGGCTCAGGCTATTCCTGCATGGGGTGCCTGTATTAAAGAGCTCTCCACCACTCCATCTGCTTACCAGCCCATGGTCGATCTCTCTCCCACATATATCACCTCTGCATTCACACATTCACATATAATCCACAACCCATATAATTCCCTTACAACCACACTTACATTCTCACATAATTTGACTATAATAATTTTCATACCATTACACCCACATACTTGCATACAATACATTCATAGAATTTGATGCTTACGTGCACCCACTTATATAAACACACCCAGTCACCCAATATTCACTCCTACACAGCCTCACACAGTCACACATTGTCCTAAGGAAGTGTAGTCACAAGTCTCTCCCAGTCATTGTCATTTATGCCATTGCAGCCAGAACTCCATATTCTATACCCCCACCAACACTTTCCTTTCAGACACTCTTAGAGTCCCACAGAATACACAGTCATGCCTTCACACCTTACTCAAGTCTCTTGAACACATACATTACCCAGAGAATCTTACAATGTCATAGCTCATCCAGTCTACTTTCCTCACTTTATAAGTAGGATAACTGAGATGCTGGGAAGAAAAACATGACTTGACCAAGTTCACACAATTAGTTAATGGCAAATCTAAGGTGTCAACGCCAATTTGATGACTCCCACACTAGTGCCCTTCCTCCTGTGCCAAAGTCCCTCCCTCTTAGTCTCCCTTCCAGTCTTCTATGCCAATCCCCTTTAATGACTCTCAGAAACCCTCAAGTAAAAAGAGTTCTTGAAGAGGCAGGCAGCCAGAAGAATGGAACAAGTATGAATTTGGAATATAAAAAAGTCTGAGTTGGAAAATCAAGTACTTTGTAGCAGTAACAAGCTTCAGAGAGAATGTACGTAAAGCACCTGGCACAAACTAACTCAGTGTTTACTATGCCAAGAACTTTATACATCATCTCATTTAATTTTTATGATCTCTTTAAGTATGGTTAATTCCCTATCACAGAAAAGGGAACTAAGGCCCAGAGAGGTTAAGTTGCTTGCCCAAGATAACTTAGCTACTGAATTTTGAGACCAAGATTATACCCTGCTCTGATTCCAAGTCTGGTTTTTATGGACTATCTTGTGCTTCTTCCCCAGATAACAAAGGTTATTCTTTATTTAATCCTTACTCTGTCCCAGTCACTGCACTATATATACATAGTTTTAATGCAAGCATCTTTACAGACAAGGAGACTGGGACTTGGTAGATGCTCAATGGGTGGTTTTATCATTATGAAGAGGAAGACTCTAGTTTTAAAATCAAATTTAGATCTATTTTGTCTCCAGGTTGAATTCTTCATATCATATAAATCTTTAGTGGGCCTGATCAACCCATTGATTAGTTCATTACAATTTTACTTTCCTTCCTTGCTGATCTGTAATTCCCTGTATCTCCCACCCCAGGGCATTACAAGAAATGGAGCCTTGCTGTGACTACGTACATAGTTGCTCACTTCCACCCACCAGATGATGGCACACCCAGGCACAAGTCTTACGTTCACTAATAAGGCCACTCTAGTTTAAGCAATTGCCAAGAACATTGGGGAGTAGATTCAAAATACTTGGGTTCCAGTTCTATCTCTTACTAACTGTAAGACCACAGGAAAATTATTTTCTCTGCCTCAGTTCCTGCATCTGCAATACTGGAACAGCAATTACTCCCTCCTAGGATATCATGAGTTTAAAATGCTGCAATATATCATTACAGAAAAATCTGGCATACAGTGGGCACTAAAAATTTGCCATTCACAATCTCACCCATAGAGATACAATACCATCACTCATACCAACCCAAGCAAAGACAGACACACAAACTTGCAGGCAGGCCATATTAATACACCAGGCTGTAGCCATGGTGTTGTCTGGGTGATAGGCCGTCAGAGTGGTTGAGAGAAGGGACTCTTAAGCAAATTTGGATGTCACTTAACAGCTCTTTTTAAGAAAAAAAAAAAAAGTTAAAGACTTTAAAAAAACATAGAACCACAACGTTATTATCACACCTGATGAAATTGGCAACAATTCCCTAAATCATCAAATATCCAGTCTGTATTAAAATTTTCCACTTTTTTTTTTTTTAAACATTTGGCTAGTTCAGATAAGGAAACAAACAAGGTCCACCCAACAATGTATTTAAATTGCTATATCTCTCTCTCTCTTTTTCTTTTAAAAATGTATTAATCTCCCTTCTCTTTGAAGAACCTTGGTCATTTGTACAGAAGACTGTCTCACATCAAAGGGGGAAAAAATCACATTATCAAAAACTTACTTTTAATGCACAAGTAATACATGAATGTATTCTTGGTTGTTAAAAAAGAGAGAGATAGAAGAGAAGAAACCAGAAATGACGGAAAGTGAAAGTCTCCCTTGATCTTAAAAGTCTCCTAGTGATGATTTTTAGTCATTGTTATTATTCCTGCAAACGCCCAAGAGCCGCCCAGCCATGTGAACGTTCAGCACCTCGGACAGAGGCAGCGGCCGTGCGCCCTCCCAGCCCGGCCTCCGCCCGGGCTCGCGGGAAGATCTGTAAATAAAGCCGCCCGGCTTCCGGCGGGCCCTGCGCAGCCGGTGAAGGGGAAAGAAATCTGGGATTTTCCGAGCCGCCTGCTTCGGCAACGCGTCTGGCGGAGACAATTACCCGGATACGCTCGGGCTGGCCTCCCCAGGCCCTGGGTCATTTCAGACCTGGGCCCCCGTCCTTGAGCAGGAAGCTGGTTGGGGTGGGGGCTAGAGCGGGTGCCCAAGTCTCCTGGGTTGGAGAACAACCAGTGGGGAGGACCACGGAAATCTCCACGGGAGGCCTCCAGGGAGCCTCCGCCCATTACACAGCCCCCAGCAGGCACCTACCCCAGCCCCCACGCCGTCCTCGGTAGTCTTGTTGGGGAGGGAGGGCGGGGTGGGGGTGGGGAAAGCGGCCTCCGGAAGCCGGCCCAGGGCACAATTAGCAGGGAGCGGAGACGCCCGCGAAGACTGATTTAATTAGGTGACACAGTGCCAGGCAGGGATGCTGGGGGAGGGGAGAGCAGGGTCAAAACATTTTGTAAAAATCTGTTTCACAAACGCTGCCGCTCCCTTCGGGGCAGAAAGAGATTACTGGAATCTTTGGTGTCGATCAAGGCTGGCAAGAGGCGCCAGGAGCATGGGGCATTTCCTCCTCCTCAGCCTCTCTCTTTTGTCCAGTTCTCCAAAACACTCCCAGGAGCCATCGGCTCCTGGCTTGCAGGGTTATGGGAACGGGGGAGTGGGGGAGGAAAGGGGAAGATGACTTGAGAAGGGGACCCCTGTAAGGGGGAGCAAAGTGCTCTTGGTCTGATGCCCCTCCATATTCACAAGAATAATATTAGCAGTAGTGCAGGAAGCACCTGCTTTCCAAATGAAGCTGTCCTTTCTGAGAAGGAACTGCACCTTCACCAGCTGACTGATCTTGGTTATTCAAACTCTGCCTTAGTTTGCTCATCTCTAAAACAGTAAGGATCCTTACAAAGTTAATGTGAAGAATAAAGAAAGTAAAAACACAATAGTAAGCACTTAATGGTTTTTTATTATTACTATTACTTCTATTATTTTGTTGCTGTCAGGTGCCAGTTTAGTTGCTTGTCTTTTGTTCCTACTCCTTAAAACAACTGTGTGGCATAGATAAGATTACCCCCATTTTGCAGATGTGGAAACTGAGACTCAGAATTTAAGTAGTCAGCTAGGTCACTGATCTGATCAGGGGCAGGTGGAGGACTTGAACTCAGGACTGTTTGGTAGGAAGCCGGTGTCTTTTCACCATCCTGCTGTTAACTGCTTTAGATCCCCCGCTGGGACCTCATCTCAGTTAACCTCACTGACCCCACCAGCATAACTGGGCATACCTTGCCCCACCCTGTCTGGCACAACCAAGTCCACCTCGGGCACCCACATGTCTGTGTGGCACCAAGAAAAAGGCGGCCCAGAGTGCGTGCGCATGCACACACAGGAGTACGTCACCAGAGACCATCATACAAGGCCACCCTCCCACAAAAAGAGGCTCCCACACTGATCATGTCCCTCAGAAGTAAAGCAACGTGCACACAGTTACCTACTAGCCACCAATCACATCCAGAGCACCTCATCACAAGGGAAAGGAGATAAGCATATACAGTTACATACACATAATCAGAAGCAGTCACACTCAAATTCACCAGAGCGATATATATATAAACACACAAAGTATGTAACACTTCCACATACAAATAAACCAATGTAGTAAGACATGAACAGTTACACCATTGTCACATAGGATAGTTTTTTTTTTTGCAAGATACCATTTACACAATTACATGCAGAGATACAGTTATAACACACTTACTAGCACACACTATCACAACCATGTCATAGAGTAGTAGAGAATAGAGCTACACACTCCCTTAACACACATAATACACCCACACCTGAGAGATGTAGGCAGCTATAGCATGACACAGAAGGAATAATCAGTCAATACCCCATGCATATACTCACACTCCCTAGACACACATATGCAGATCAGTGGAGACCGAAAAGCATAATCTCACAGGCATACACACAAACACACACACACACACACACACATGCTCACAAACATACACACACTGCATCTCTTCCTAAACCCGCTGGGAAGCTGGGTCCAAGCCAAGAGTTTCCTGCCTCCTGAAGTCTTCAGGGCAAGGGGTCAACTGACTCCCTCCCAGGCCCCCACCCACCGCCCCAGCTGAGCCCGGAGCAGTAAGGACACAGTCCTCCAGCAGACATGGGGAAGGGACCCTTGATGGCCAGTCTTGAGGACACCTTATGTAGCACCATATTCAGTCCAAGCTGGGGCCTGCCACTGGGACTCGAGGGCTGTTCTCCCCTCTCCCAAATTCACTCCCAGCGCCATCGCAGCCCTGTGCCCAGCACTAGCTTTTGGGAAGGGACAGATGGATTCACCAGCAACCTCCTTTCCTGGGGAACAAGAGCTCTCTCCTCAAACCTCTCCCCCACCTGTTGTCACCTACCTGTGCAGGTGCTCTGTCTCAGCAGCTCAGAGCTCCAGCCTGGGCAAGGTCCCGAAGGCAAGTGGGTGGAGCCTGGTTCCGTCCTCTGCATACCCCCCCCCCCCCCCCCGTCCTAACTCCCTCGGCAGCTGCCCCCTCCAGCTCCAGGCCCCCTGGGCGGTCCCCTCCCTCCCTGCCGCCGCCTGCTCGCCCAGTGCGGTGTCTCTTCTCTGAAAACCAGACTAGGGACTGGGGGGAGGGGGAAGATCCCAGGAGAGGAAGTGGCATCTGACGGCCCCAGCACCAAACCTGGGGGGCTGCAGGGGGGAGGGAGGAGCAGGGAAGCTTCTCATTGTGTGAGGGAAATTTTATTTTTAACAGATGCTAAGGCAGATGGCGCAGAATTAACAGAAAATGGGAGAGGAAAGAGAGGAAGAACATTACTGACTCCGGAGAGAGTGGACATTAAAAAAATAAAGAATAAGGGAATGAAAACAAGTTTAAGTGCTCTCTCCGGGGGGGGTGGGGGGAGGGGAGGGGAGCTGAGAGGCAGAGAGGGACGGAGCAGCGTGGTGATAACCAGAGGCGTGAAATTACAAAAGTAAAATTTGTGGGACTCGGGAGGGGCTGAGAAGGCCCCAGTTTCATTGCAAAACTCACTCAGAAATTACTGATGTGATGTTTGAGCTTTTATCATTAATAATAATCGAGAGGGGAGGGGAAGACAAAAGGACTCGTGGGCTTGGGGGGTTTGAGGCACCAGGAGAAAAGGTGCTTGAGCCGTGGGGGAGGGGCTGAGAGAAGAGTCCTCTCTGTGACAGAAAAAGGAAGGGAAGAAAGAAAACTCAGGGAGACACATGGACAAATGGAGAGACAGAGGCAGAATAAAAGAAAAGGCAGCAGAGGAAGCCAGGGAAAGGGAGAAAGAAGCGAAGCTGTGGAAGGGGCGAAACAGGAGGGGCGTGGGCCTGGAATGAAAGGAAACTGAAGACAGGAGATTGGGAGACAGAGTGGGCTGAGACAAAGAGACAGAAAAGAACAGAGACAGAGCTAGGGAGAGAGAGAGAGAGAGAGAGAGCCAGAAGAACAGCACCAGCAAGACGTACACCCTAGTGGGCAAGGAAAGGAGCTCCAAAGATGAGTGAGTAATAGTCCAAGTGACTAAAAGCAACCCCCACCTCCATCCCAAAGAAACCAGAGGGAGGGACAGAGACAAAAGAGCAGAGGCCCAGACAGATAAATGCCCAGAGAAAAAGAAAGAGACAATGGGAAGAGTGAAATGAGGGAGGGAAAGAGACTGAAGAAAGTAGCGGGAGAACAAAAACTAAGATAGACTTTGGAAGAGACACAAAAAGAGTTGCGGAGACAGACATTTCGAAAGACAGAAACCGAGCCACACCATCCCCGGGTGAGAACGAGAGGTGAGGTGAGGGAGGGAGAGAGAAACACTGAGCCAGAGGCAGAGAGACCCAGAGGCTGTGGGGGAGCCTGGCAAGAGGGCAGGAAGGGAGGATGGGGTGGGAGACAAAGAGGAATGGCCGTTTATCTCTCCTCCCAAATTAATTGAGGCTACATCAGCCTGAGCCACTAAAACGGAGCGATTATGAATGGGTTAGTCACAGGTGGAGTTAAAGGCCTTCAGAGGGATATTAGCCAAAATTGAGTGGCTTTTAATTTCTTTCTAACGAGAGACTGTGGCTGGGGAGCCAGGCACCACCTCCGCTCAGCTCCACTGCTAAACACGGCGTGGGGGCGGCCCGGGCCACTCGCCACCTGACCTGTGTGACACAGGCAGCCAAGTGGAAATGGCCATGCCTGAAACATGCCTGAACATGCTTGCAACATGCCTGCAACACGCCTGTGACAAGGGACACAATGGTAGGGAGCTCAACGGAGAGCCAGTGGATGGGGGGAGAGGGGGAAAGGATGGGTCACGCTCCAAGCAGTGGTCAGGTCAGGGAGCCTGGGGCAGGGGCTGAGCAGGGTAGGATGTCCGGGAGGGGAGGGGCAAGGAGACATGGCTGTCCAGAAGTCCTGCCATTGCCGTGGGGTTCTCCAGGCGTCTCGGACCCCACTTGGAGGAAGGAATCGTGGTCCAGGACTGCTTTTCTCCACTATAGACAAACTAAGGCCCTGAGGTTAAAGAGCTGTTGCCAATTTATATACAAGGAACAGTGACCCCCTAAACCCTGCAAGCAGTGTGGGGGCAGGTGGAAAGAGCAATGACACGTGAGCTCAGAGACCTGGATGTGAGTGTCTACTCCCTTCCCAATTGGTGGCAGAACCCTGGGCATCACCCCTCTGGCTGGGCCTCAGTTTCCCCATCCATAAAAATGGGAGAGTTATGGGACGCCTGGGTGGTTAAGCAGCTGCCTTCGGCTCAGGTCATGATCCCAGCGTCCTGGGATCGAGCCCCACATCGGGCTCCTTGCTCAGCAGGGAGCCTGCTTCTCCCTCTGCCTCTGCCTGCCATTCTGTCTGCCTGTGCTCGCTCTCTCCCCTTCTCTCTCTGATAAATAAATAAAATCTTTAAAAAAAAAATTGGAGAGTTAAGGGGCACCTGGGTAGCTCCATCGTTAAGCGTCTGCCTTTGCTCAGGTCATGATCCCAGGGTCCTGGGACCGAGCCCCACATAGGGCTCCCTGCTCCGTGGGAAGCCTGCTTCTCCCTTTTCTTTTCCTTTCTTTTCTTTCCTTTTCTCTTCTTATCTTTTCTTTTCTTTTCATTTTCTTTTTAAGATTTTATTTATTTGACAGACAGAGATCACAAGTAGGCAGACAGGCAGGCAGAGAGAGGAAGGGAAGCAGGCTCCCTGCTGAGCAGAGAGCCTCATATGGGGCTTGATCCCAGAGCCTAAGGCAGAGGCTTTAACCCACTGAGCTTCTCCCTTTTCCACTCCCCCTGCTTGTGTTCCCTCTCTCACTGTCTTTCTCTCTCTCTGTCAAATATATAAATAAAAAATCTTAAAAAAAAAAAAATGGGAGAGTTGAAGTCTCAGGTCCCTTCCAGCTCCACGATGCCCTGATCTATGCAGTTGGACTTCCTGTCCAAGGCCTTATCCTGAGGTCCCGGCTGCTATGCTCAGGACATATAGGATAGGATGTGTGACCCCGTGAGCATTTATGACCAATAGAATAAGGTACATGAACTGAATGTTGGGCTCCCGGGATGTGCCTGTCAGAGGAAGTACAATGAGTTGCAAGCAGTGGGTGAGCAGGTGGTAACAGACGGGCCAGCCTGGATGGTGAGGCTAAAGGAGGCCAGACAGGAGGGAAGATCAGTGTGACCTGGGAGGGGGGTGGGGCAGCAAGGGCGTGGCTTGAGGTGGGTCGGAACAGTAGACAGAGCTGGAGAGCAGAGGATTTTCCCCGTGAGGACAGCAAGTACCAAGGTGGGGAGCTGCCACCCTGGCTGCAACAGACCCTCCTGGGCTTATGGTGGGCAAGGGGGAGGGAGGACAGAGGGAAAATGGTAATGCCCGGTCATGGAGAGCTATGAACTTACAGGAGAAGGTGGAACTCTGTCCAATAGGTACAGGGTTGAGGACACACAGTGGGTATTAGGGGCAGGTCACTACTGGACATGAAAACAAACAGACTAGGTGAACCCCAGTGAGAGCAGGGAGGGGACAGGTCCAAGGAAAGAGGAGGCAGGCTAGGTGACTGGCTGGATGTGGGTCTGAGGCCAGGGCAGGGCTTTGGGGAACACGGATGCCAATAACAAAGTAGACAATGCTGGGTGGAGGCTGAGACAGACACAAAGATGTCCGCTCCCATCCAACTCAGCAGAAAGGGGCTGAGGTGAGGCAGCATGGTTCCCTGGGAAGTACATCTATGATATTCAGAGTTTTGTTCTGCCTCCACCCCTAATTAGCTATGAGACCTTGGACAGGACCCTCCCAATGTCTCGGCCTCAGTTTGTCCATCTCTACAATGTGTGAGTTGTCCTGAGTCCCTTTGAAGTTTCCGTCTCAGTGGATGGTTCTGAGACTCAGAGACAAAGTCAGGGAAGAGACCTGCATGGGAACAGAGACAGGGACTGGCCGCTGTAATTCTCATTGCCCTCTGGTCCCCTGAGTCAACAGCTGCGCCCCCTCCCCCTCGCAACTCCATTAACACTCAATTAGAAGGCCTGATGGACGCCAGCCAGGAGAGCCCCCTCCTGGCCTCCTGTGCGCACACAGTCCCCATTCGGGGGGTTCCTCTGATGGGCCCACGGGGAGAAGGCTTCACTCAAATTTATAACTGCCCCGCCGGCCTCTCCTGCCTCCTCTCTCCTCTTTCTCCCGGGGTGGAGCCCACAGGGTTAGGTGAGGACAGGTGTGCGTGGGGGGTGGGGGTGGGGGTGCTGCGCAGAGCCCTCGAGGGAGCCCGAGATGAAAGGGAGCAGGCCCTGGGGCAGAGGAAGTGGGAGGGGACAGGAGAGGAAGAGCGCGTGAGAGTGTGTGAGAGAGAAAAATGACAGGCCCTGAATATTGGGCGCCCTCACTTTAAATCAAGATAAAAGACTGAAGTGGAAAATGAGAGTCCAGAGAAACCCCGGACGGCTCGGGGCGCTAATGGAAACACATGGCTGCCGGCTGCGGGCTTGTCAGCTTCCCCCGGCGCTGCCATTCCCGTCTGATAATCCGGCCTGCCATAAAATTAGACTAGCAAATACCTCCTGACAAAGATGCATGTTTCTCTCTATTGTGCCATCATAAAAAAAACTCCGCTGGTGACTCGGGGAGCCGCAAACTTCAATTTAAATTTACAGTGCTGCGGAAGGAAAGTGATATGCACTCAAAAATTTTAATAACCTATTAAGTTACGACTTCAATTTCATTTTATGAATATTTTCCTTGGGGAGCACGGCTATCACAGAGAAAGATAGAAATTTAAAAAAGATAAATAGTGCCATTAATCTCCAACATTTCTCTTCCATTATCCTTGAAAATTAGGAGTTATTTTTGTTCAGATCTTCATGTAATTAGCTCCCTCCACTTGATTCACTAGCCAGAAAATGACCATGTTCAGAAAATTAAAAATTTGTCATTAAGTGGAATTTAACATAATATCATTTATCTTTATCTATTCCCCAGCTGACAGCAGGAAGCCTTGGCTGCCATACCGGCTGGTGTGTCAGAGTGGGGAGGGACTGCTCCGGGAGAGACAGTGGGAGAGACAGAGACAGAGACAGAGACAGAGGGAGGGAGAGAAGGCCAGCAGGGAGCTGGTCAGAGTGACAGAGAGGAGGGAAGGGGAGGCCCGGGAGCTGAGGTGTCAGCCGTCGTCGTGGGTAGGCGGAGGAGGCGAGTGTGGATGGACAAGGGGTGGAGGCTGCTGGTCTCAGCAGGGACCTGGGCGTGGCCCCGAGAGCGGGGCAGATAGAGGAGTCCTGGATACAAGAGGAAAAGCCAGAGGGGGACCTCAGTAGCAGAGGCGGAAAGCAGACAGTGGCTGGAGAGTGGGCGGGGTGAAGAAGTGACTCGAGAGACCAGAAACCCAGCAGGTTTCAAGCAATTTCCAGAAAGAGGGGGTGGGATGGAGAAGTTGGGGTCATGGCCTTCCTGACCCCCAGAAGAACTAGACGCCATCCCCCTCACCACAGTCGGACTTCCAGGGAAGACACAGAGATGACAGCAGACAGTCAGAGAGCCTGAGAGCCAAGGCAAGTGAGAAAGTGGTGAGACCCAAGAGGCAGAGGTAGAGCGAGGCAGCCAGAGACACAGAGATGATGAGCAAGGGAAGTGGACAGACAGACTGACAGCAGGGGTTCCTTAATGAACTCGGCCCAGGGAGGCTCCATGCTAAAAGCCCCCAGACAAGCCTTTGGACTCCTCTCAAGGGCTGCATGGCTCCCTTTCCTCCCCTCTCCTCTAAACAGCCCCCACCCTGGTCCCCCCAAGTCAGAAATCATCCAATAAGCCCTTCAGAGCCAGTCCTGGGTGGAGAGAGCTGTGGCCGAGCCTGAGAGACGGAGAGCGGATAAAGGGATTAAAGAGCGGCACATTAGTGAGAGATTTAGAGTGTAATAAACCCATTTCATAATAATATGTGCGTTGGGGCCAGCGATCCATCATCGCAGGAGCCTGTCCACGGCGGGGGGAGGACTGACCTACAGGGAGGGGACCAGGACAGATGGCTAAGGGTTTTTCTCAGGGTCTTAGGATCTGGGCAAGGGGTGCAGACTAGCCCCTGGGGCCAGGAGGGATTCTGAGGGCACCTTTGGCTCCAGAAGCTTTAAGCCATTAGTGAGGGGGAGTGGGTACAGTAAGGGAGTCAAGGAAGAGGTCTGGGAGCCTGAGAGATTCCCCTGTCTTCCAGGCCTAGGACCTTGGCAGTAAGGGTAGAAGGATTCTCCAGGAGAATATCTCCAAGCTGCAGGGCTCTTGGCTCCCAGACAGGAGGGAGCCAGCTAAAGACCCCAAAAGAAGCCCTCTGGTCCCCCCCCATCACTTATTGACAATCTGATCTTGGCCAGCGACTCCACCTCTCTGAGACTCAGTTTCCCATGTGTCAAATGTAGGTAATTAGGCCTATGTCATAGGATTGTCATGAGGGTCACCTGAGGTAATGAGCTTGTAATTGTTCTATAAAGCAGAAAATCCTAGGGAAACATCACTATCGCTGTGATTTGTCTGTTTACTGTTACTGTCAAGGAGAGTTTCATCTCCCAGGTGGGACTCTGAGCTTGTTCTAGGGCCAGTAGAGAAATGACGTGTCGGTTATATGATTGACTATTTGATCTGCCCTATTAACAGGGCAAAGGACGACATTCTCCTACTGTTTATCCTGAGGAAACTAGCCTCAGGAATTGAAAAGCAAACTATTCCCTGGAAAAGGGACTGAGAACTAGGACTGGACTTCCAGTAGGAAGTAGGACTCAGTTATCAGTCTTAAAATGTAGGGGGTGGAGCTGGGTCATGGAAAGACCTGCAGATGCTGAGGCTAAGACAGAAGTTCCTTCCTGGTAGGAGAGAGAACTGGGAGCCTTGGACTGCAGTGATGGTCTGGGGGGCCTGGGACAATGTGGCAGGATAGAGAGGAGGAGAGGGGAAATCAGATACGTCTTCCCTAAGATCCAGCCATTGGCCATTTTCCTTTTTGTCCATTGTCCCTAGATACATCACCTCTACCCCCTGTCCCAGAGTGGACAAGTGGACACAGCCTTCAGCTCTAGTTAAGAAGCAAAAGGTACTCCTATAGGAAGGTGAATAGTATCATCTCTAGCCCCAGTCCCAACCAGTCTCCAATCTTGCCATACTGTGATTTATAAGAAATATATACTTGGTTTTCCGAGTGACCAAATATGTATTTTTTATGTGTATCTTGTCTTTGTCCAAGGTTTCTGGCTCACAGCTCCCCAAGCCCTTAGAGTTTCTTATAAGTTTTAAGAGAGATAAAGTGTCTTTTGTTAGGTTAATGAACGTGAGTCTTGAACACCACCCAAGAATGGACCTGGGCAGTGGGGGCTGGTTGCCAGGAGAGCCAACCAGGTGATCGTAGGGTTGGAACTTTCTATACCACACCACCCAAACTTCTGGGAGGGGAGAGCGGCTGGAGGTTGAATCATCCAATGGCCAATGATTTGATCCATGGTGGCTATGTAAAGAAGTCTCCATAAAACCCCAAAAAGGCCAGGGTTCAGAGAGCTTCCAGGCTGGAAAACACACAGAGATCTGGGCTAAATGGTATGCATGGACAGGGCAGGGAAGCCCTGTGCCCTCTTCCCATACCTTGTCTTGTGTATCTCTTCATCTGGCTCTTGGTTCATATCCTTTATCCTATTCTTTAATAAACTGGTAAATGTAAATAAGTGTTTCCCTGAGTTCTGTAGCAAATCAAAATAACTAAGGAGGAGGTCATTGGAACCTCTCTGATCTGTAGTGGGGGGTTCAGAAGCAAAGGTAATTGCCTGGGTCTTTTGACTAGTATCTGAAGTAGGATCTGGAGGGCAGTCTTGTAGGACTAAACACTAACCTGTGGGATTTGACGCTATCTCCCAACAGATAGTGTCAGAATTGAATTGAATTCTCTGGACACCCTGCTGGTCTCATATGTGTGTGTGTTTGCGGAGGGCAGAGTGGAACACCAGGAATTGGGTCCAGGAACCCTAACAGAGTTGGTGTCTGTGAAAATCTGCTCTTCACTTGACTTAATTCAGTATCAAACGTTCTCTCTCAATTTTCAGGGACATAGACTCCTCAATGGTGTCCCATCCCAATTAATCAAGTCTTCCTGAACCCTCAATCCAACCAAAGTCGTCACCGATCCCTCCTGACTAAAGTCTCACTGATACCAATTCCCCTCTTCTGCAAAGAACTGATCAAGGTCACCTTTGGTAGGCGTGACCCCACCAAAAGTCAACTAAATGTCATGGCTAATTCTCCCAGCTTCTGCAATTCTCAATGCCATGAAAGAACAAGGGACATAAAACTGGTTCTATGCTTTCTCGCAAAGCTCAAGCTCACACATCCTTTGGTTCTTTCTGTAAATATGTATTACGTGCCTATTAAAGCCAGACACAACTATCTGTACTATAAAAGCAGTGAGTGAACTTACTAGTTCCCTGTGAGTCATACAGATACCCTGGGGTCCTATACAGATACAGTAAGGGCAGGGGCAGCTGGCAGGGGCAGGGGAAGAACTAATAGGAACTGGAACTAGAGCTGGGCGGGTACTGGACAGAGCTGTGACAGGCAGAGCCTCGGGGAACGGCTTGGCCAGGGGAGAGAGATGGGTGAACAGAGAAGCAGAGAGGGAGGAAAGCAGTACTTAGGGAGCACCTAGTCTGTGCCAAGCACACACTGAAGCATCGATCCAGGTATCTCATTAACTCCTCCCATTATTTTTAGAGAGAGGTGTCATTATCTCCAAGTATAAAGGTGAGAAACTCAAGTTCAGAGAGGTTAAACAACTTCCTCAAGTCATGATCCCAGGGTCCTGGGATCAAGTCCTATGTTAGGCTCTCTGTTTAGTGGTTGAAGTTTCACCTGCTTCTCCCTCTCCCTCTGCCTCCTGCTCCCCCTGCTCGTGCTCACTTGTGTGCGTGCTCTCTCTCTCTCTCTGTCAAATAAGTAAATAAGTACTCTTGTAAATAAATAAATAAAATCTTAAAAAAAAATAGATATGCTCTTCAAAAATCTTAATGAAAGGTCACATGTTCACCCGGACCCTGAGGTTTGGGGTGGTTATTTGCTAAAGGTCACAGACCAGAAGCTGTGGAGTTTGGATTTGAACCTAGGCAGGCGAACACTAGATCCTGCACTTTTTTCAACCTTTTGAGCACTTACTATGTACCGGGCCCTGTACTAAGTCCTTCGACATGTTTTCATTTGTGGAATCCTGACGACTAACTGTGGCAAACCGTGCCTCCCACAAGACCTGTGCAATATGTTTTTGCAAAGTGGGGCAGCCTACTTCCCCTCCCTCTGAGTCCGGGCTGGCCCTGTGATGCTTTGACCAACAGAACTTGACAGAAGTGACATTTGGTGACTTCTGGGCTGAGGCCTTAGCAGCTCTGCAGTTTTTCACAATCATCTCTTCGGAAGTCAGCTATGATGGGAAGAAGTCTGAACTATCCTGCCCGCAAAGCCAGCGGAGAGAGGGAGGCCCCACGGAATGGAAGGCCACCGGAGGAGAACTGAGTAAGGCCTTCCTGCCAGAGGCTGGCATCAGCCATCAGCCATGTGAGGCTAGCTTGGATACTCTGCCCCCAGCGGAGTTTCCTGATGAAAGCAGCTACAAGAATGAATAAGGCAGCCAGCTCCATCCATGGAAAAAAATCATGAAAGAAAAAAAAACAACCCTTTTATTTATTTTTAAAAAGATTTTGTTTATTTATTTGACAGAGAGAGAGATCACTAGTAGGCAGAGAGGCAGGCAGAGAGAGAGGGGGAAGCAGGCTCCCCACTGAGCAGATGCGGGGCTCAATCCCAGGACCCTGAGATCATGACCTGAGCCAGAGGCAGAGGCTTAACCCACTGAGCCACCCAGGCACCCCCCCCCCAAAAATACTCTTAAAGTCATTGTTGTTCTTAGCCACTGAGATCCAAGGTAGCTTACCACATAGCAATAGGTAACTGAAACAAATAGGGTGTGCGTTGCTGGCTTCTTATTTTACCAGTGAGAAAATGGAGGCAGAAAGGAGTTAAATAAATCACCTAGGATTAAAGCACTAATGAGGGACAAAGCCAAGGCTTAAACTGAGGCATTCTGGCTCCAGAGAGCTCATGAATTAACCACTAGGGTGTGGTAAACTGGAAAAGGGCCCCTCAAAGAAATCCTCCCCCTAATCCCCGGAACTTGTGAATTTGTTTCCTACCCAGTAAAAGGGACCTTTGCAGCTGTGATTACGTTAATGATCTTGAGATCTGGAGATTATCCTGGATTATCTGAGTACACCCAATGTAATCACAATGGCCCTCATAAGAAGGAGGAAACAGGGTCCAAGTCAGAGAAAACTGTGATGTGGTGCAGAGCCAGGAACCAAGGGATGGGGACAGCTTCTAGAAGCTGGTAAAGGCAAGGAAACAGATTCTTCCCCAGACCCTCCAGAAGGAACCAGCTCTGCCAACACCTTGATGTAAGCACAGTCCGACTGATTCTGGACTTCTGACCTCCAAAACCGTAAGATCATAAATGTTGATGCTTTAAGCCACTCAGTTGCAATGGTTTGTCCCAGCAGCAATATGAAACTGCCACAGAGGGCCTCTCCTGCTTAAAGGGAGCTGAATCCTTCCCATGGGCTCAAGCCAGGCCAGTCCCCCTGTGGTCTCCTGCCATGTTTCATGCTTCTCTGGTTCTTGAAAATCTCTTTTCTCTCCACCTATTTAATTCATTTCCACCTACCTCTTGCAGGAAGTCTGCTCCACTCACCCTTGGTCACACTGCCCTGTGCTCTCTCTACAGCGGTCCAAGTTTTGCACCTTCTTACTCAGCACTCACTAATATCAGTGCTAATGCACTGGCAGGCAGCCCAGTGATATTTTTTATGAATGTGACTCATCGAATCTGAGGACAGCAGGCTAGAGAGGCCCTTAGAGAGTCTATCCCTTCATTTTATGGATGATGAAACTGAGTCCCAGGGAAAGAAAGTCAGCTACCCAAGGTCACATAGCCCAGGCTTAAAGACAGGCCTGACTTCCAACTCATAAGCTCACTCAATCTGCAGACGCTTACCAAGCCCTCCTTATAGGCCTAGCACTGAAGTAGGTGCTGGGGAATCACTAATAATCATAGACAGATAAGGTCTCTGCTCTCATAGGGGCTTCTGGTTGGTGAGAGAGAGAAATACTTAGAGAATAATCACACACAATTACTCACCATGATAAGCATTAGCAAAGAATGTTCCACAGAGCAAGCTTTTGGGGGTGTAAAGCATAGATGGGAACTATTTTAAGCTGGAAAATCAGGGCTTTTCTGAAGACTCAACCATGGACCCAAGACATAATGATAAGTACAGTTAACTAGGTCTTTCTAAGAATAGGGGGAAGGGGTTAAGTGTTTTAGGCTGAAGGGATGACATGTGCAAAGGTCCTGGGGTAGGTGGGAGCCGAATAAGGGGAAAAAGAAGGCCAGGATGCCTGAGGAGCCAGAGTGCTCGGGAGTAAAAGATGAGGTTACAGAAGTCCACAGAGTTCAGACCACAGGCGCCAGGGAGGTTGTGGCAAGGTTTTGATCTTTTTCCCAATGACAATGGGAAGCCATAGGAAGGTTTTAAGCAGGGCAGTGACATGATCATATTTGAGTTTTATGGTGTTTTTCCCCACCAGGGCCTTCTCTTATCTCTATAGACATGTTAGAGATCATTATTACAGGGAGTTTTATGCCTGTCTGTATTTCACTCCATGCCTAGCCTTGTACGAAGCAGGTGCTCCATAAATATGTGTTAATTAACCTCTCAACAGCATGTGACGCTGTTGATCATTCCCTCCTCTTGGAGCTCTCCTTCTCTGGCTTCTGTGCTGCTGTTTTCTTTCCACCCTCTGACCACTCCACCCACACACCACCCCCATTCTGAGCTCCTCTCTTCCCTTCGGCTTCATCCTTTCTTCTTCGTCCACACTCCCCCACCCTCATCATCCTGCTGCCTCCAACAGTATTGATCTCTTCCTTTTGGGGAGCACCTAAGGTCCACAAGGGCTGGGACTTTTTCTGTCTTGTCAATATTGTGTCCCCAGAGCCTGGCACAGAGCCTGGCATACAGCAGGCACCCAATAAATGATTTGATGGGAGTATATGCTGTATTTTGTTTATATGAAGCACAAGAATAGGAAAAATGCATTGATGGGAATCAATGCAAGAATAGAGGTTACCTTGGGGAGACAGTGACTGGGAAGGGGCACAAGGGAACTCGGGGAGAGGGGCAGCTGGGAATCTGAGCTGAATGGCAGCAGCCAGGTGTCTGCAGATGTTGAAGTCCATTGAGCTATAAGCCTAGGATTAATGTTCTTCATGTGTTGCATATCTCAATTAAAAATTAAAAAATTGCAACATCTCTCTCTCCTGAGAGGGAATTGCTTATTTCTAACTGCTCTGTGTGCCCACCTAGATCTCCACCTCATAATCTTTCCCAGACTCTCAAATTAGCTCTCCTGCTAAGTTCCCATTCCTCTGTTGTCACCATTCTGTTCCCAGTAACTTAGTTCCCAGACCTCCGAGCCTTCTCGTCCCCATCCCACCTCTTCCTCTACCCTGCCTCGCCTAGCTTTCCAAGACACAGGAACCCAGGTGGTCCTGTGGTTATGCAGAAATGGAAGATGGCTCCATGACTTTTATCCCCCACACCGGGGGTACTCCTGAGTTTATGTAACTTGGCAAAAGGGAGATTATCAAGGGAGATTATCGACTAATCACAGAGCTTGTTAAAAACAGTTTTCTCTGGCTGCTGGCAGAAGAACAGGAACTTAGGACCTACAACTGCAAAGGACTTAATTCTGCCACCAAGAATGAGCATGGAAACAGATTCTTCCCTGGAGCCTCCAGATAAGACCCCAGACCAGGTGACTCCTTGATTTCAGCCTCGTGAGACTGTAAGAAAGAAATGCATCCAGCCCGCTCAGACTTCTGACCTATAGAACTATGAGATTTAAAAATAAATAAATAAATAAATAAAGGGTGTTGGGGATGTCTGGTTGGTTTAGTTGGTTTAACAGTCTGATGCTCGCTCGGGTCATGATCTCAGGGTCCTGTGATCTGGCCCTGTGGGTCAGGCTCCCCACTCAGTAAGGGTCTGCTTCTCCCTCTCCCTCTGCCCCTTCTCTGAACCACCCCCCTCCCTGCTTGTGTGCCCATGCTTTGTCTCTCAAATAAATAAATAAAATCTTAAAAAGAAATACAAATTTAAAAATAATTTAAAAATGGGTGTTGTTTTAAGCCACTAAATTTGCAGTATTGTTACAGCAGCAACGGAGAATTAATACCTATCTTAAATCCTGTCTGCTCACAGGAAGGTTGGTTTCTTTCCATGACTTTGATCCTACCATGGCCCAGACCCTCTGATCTCACTTCTGCCCACCTGAAATATTGGTTTTTGGGCCTTTCTCCCCAAAACCATCCAACTGGCTCAATACCACCAGATTAATTTTCCAAAGTCACATACCCTGATTGTATCTTTCTCCCGCTCAGAAAGCTTCCACAACAGTATACCTTGGTGGTTATACTCTGGAACCAGAATGCGGGGTCTAAAGCCCAGCTCTGCCTCTTAAGTAGCGGGTGACCCAGATCAAGTTGCTTAACCTCATCCATAAATTCGAAGGAAGAGAACCAACTTCACAGGCTGCTTGCAAGGGTTAGATGAGACACGCATGCAAAAAATTGGCATGCATGACCCAGCACTGCTAGACACTCCAGGCTATGGATGCTGGTTGTTGGCATATCACTATCAATGACTCCAGGCTGCCGACTGATCAAGCTCTTCAGCCTGGACTTCCATTCACACCCCACCCCACAGGCTGTACATGCATGCGCATGCCCGTGCGCACACACACACACACACACACACACACACACACACACTTACTTCTCTAGCCTTTTCATCACTCCTGTTAGTCCCAACTTTTCCCTCCATCTTCATCACTGCCCACCTCCTTCACACTATCCCCTTCTATTCCCATGGTCTCACTGATTCACATACCTCCATTCTCTGCACCCATCAGGGACTGCTGAGAACACAAGCCTGGCCGTGTCGCTTGTGGGTTTAATTCCTTCCATGGTTCCCACTGCTGTCAACATAAAGTTCAAAATTCTTCACCCAACAGGTGGCAGCCTGTCCTACCAATACCTCCAGCCCCTTCCCTTGCTTTCTGCCCTTCTCCCTCATATTCACCAGCCCCTCTGCCATTGGGCCAACCACCCTACAGTTTCCTCTTCCCCAAACATTCTTTTTCTTTTTTTTTTTTTTAAGATTTTATTTATTGACGTGTCAGAGAGAGAGAAAGCAAAGGGAGAGCACCAGGCAGACGTGGGACTCTGGGATCACGACTGGAGCTGAAGGCAGACACTTAACTGACTGAGCCACGCAGGACCCCTTCCCCAAACATTCTTCTCTTCCTCTTTGCCTGGTTAATGCCATTTGTCCTTGTAATCCTCAGTTTGGTGGGGAATTCATCTGGGAAACCTTGCCTGACTAGGACAAGACCTCTCTGGGGTGCCTGTGTACTTCAGTCGTTGGGCCTCTGCCTTTGGCTGAGGTCATGACCCCAGGGTCCTGTGATCGAGTCCCGCATCGGTCTCCCAGCTCAATGGGAAGCCTGCTTCTCCCTCTCCCACTCCCCCTGCCTATGTTCCCTCTCTTGCTGTATCTCTCTCTGCCAAATAAATAAACAAAATCTTAAAAACAAAACAAAACAACAACAACAAAAAAACCACCTCTCTCTCAGAGGTTCTCTGTTCCAGGGCTCCTTTGCAGACCTCACAGGAGAACTTACCTCTTCCTGTACTTATTCAACTGGCCTAAGGTCCACAAGGCCTGAGGCCATTTCTGTTTTTGATCACCATCGTGTCCCAGGTTAGAGCACAGTGCCTGGCCCAGAACCTCTCCTCAGCAATGCAGGTTAAAGGAATGAATGAGTGAACGGAGTACAAGGACTCTGCTTCGGCTAAGCTGGGTTGCTTTTCCCATGGATGCTTTCCTGTCTGCACACCCTGCTCACTCATGTTCCTCCCCCTGATATGCTCCCTTGCCAACTCTGTTCTATAAATCCAGCCCACCCCTGGCAGTCTCTGCCAAGTAATCTTGCTCAATATTTGAGCCTACAGTGGCTTCTACCTCCATCCCTCCCTCCGCCCCACCAAAAGCGTCTACAGTTGGTATTCTTTCTTTCTTTTTTTAAAAAAATATTTTATTTCTTCATTTGACACAGAGAGAGAGAGAGAGAGAGAGATAACAAGTAGGCAGAGAGGCAGGCGGGGTGGGGGTGCAGGAAGCAGGCTCCCTGCTGAGCAGACAGCCTGATGCAATGATGCAGGGCTCCATCTCAGGACCTTGAGATCATGACCTGAGCTGAAGGCAGAGGCTTAACTCACTGAGCCACCCAGGCACCCCTGTATTATTTCTTTCTGATCTTAAAACCAATACACGTACATTGTAGGAATTTTAGATAACACAGCTAGTGCCAAAAAATATAAAAGAAGAAAGAAAAACCGTTCAAAGACCGTGACCCAATGATAACTGTTGCTTTTGTTGGAGAGTCAGTCCACTCATTGTCCCTTTCCCAGTCATGGAAAAATTTGTAAATTTGTAACTCACAACAAATCAATGAGGTTCATGTTGATCTCATTTTATAAAAAAAAAAAAAAGAGAGAGAGAGAAGAAAAGGAAAAGGAAAAAAAAAAGGAAGGTAGAAGGTTGGGATAAGTTTACTAACTTGCTCAAGATCACACAGAACTAGTGAAGAACAGGGCCGAGCTTGGGATACTCATTGACCCTGAGCCCCTTGTTCCTACCCTCTCTTCTGCCCCGTCTCCCCATGCATCTCCTCTTCCTCCTCTGGGACTCCTGCTTTCTCCCTTCAGACTCAGAGCCAAACTCTCTCTGGCACATACCCTTTAGACCAGTAATTCTACTTCAGGGCTAGTCACGTTGGCATTCTTTGCAATAGTAGAAAAGTGGTAACAACTGAAATGTACATCCACGTTGGTTTGATTAGTCACAGTACATCCTCATCATGGAGTACTGCACTGCTGTTCCAAAGAATAAGGAAGATCTTCACGTATCACTCTAGAATAAGCTCTAAAATAATTTGTGCCCTGGTCCCCCCTCTGGATGGGGATCGCCCAAATAAGGCTCACATTTTCTGAGACTGAAGACCTGGTCTCTTCCACCAGACTAGTAGGAATCTGCAGTTACTCCAAAGCTGGGGACTTTTGTTCCAGCCCTGGCTCTGGCATTTGCAGGACATGTAACCCTGGACAAGTCATCTGACTGCTCCGAGGGTAAAGTCATTCCGTCTTCTCCATCAGGCAGAACCAAGAGTCCTCCACCAGCCTCCTAACTTCCAGATCTTCAGTCTGTCCTCTCCTCCTAGAATATAGTTCTCTTCCCCCTCCCCTATCTTAGTAGCTCCTACCCATCCTTCAAGAGTCAGCTTTTATGTCACCCTTGAAGGAAGCCATCTCTGATCTCTTAGTCAAAGTCCTGTTCTTTTGCTGTGGACATCCCTATCACAAGCCCCATCACACTTAGTCAGCAGGACATGTCCAGTGTCACCTTCCTGGTTAGACTAAAAGCCCCATGAGGACAAGAGCCATACCATGTTTCTCAAACCTAGAACAGTGCCTGGCACACATGCAGGCTCGGTAAATATTTGCTCTTAGAGTAAATGGCCACGTTGCCTTTGTCCAGAGCCTCTCCTCAGATACTGTATCCTGACAGACTTTAGCAGCTTCCCCTGGGCCTCTCATGAAGGAGCGTTGTCGTTGGGGATGTGTCCCCTCCGTTCCTATCCTTTCTCCAAGGTCTCTCAGTCCCCAGGGGCATCAGAGCCTGAAATCTTCCCCACAATCACATCTTCAGTCTCCAAAGCAAGTTTCTGGAGGTGTCAGCCCAGTGTAAGTCTCTCCCTCAGGGAAAGGCCCACCCAGGCCAAGGCCTGGCCTCAGACCCATTCCCCACCTCCAACCCAGCCTGAGAACACAGTGACCCAGCCCAGCCTAGCGGGCCTGGCCCATCAATCGTGCTCCCAGGGGTACAAACCAATTTCTCTTGCTTTCCCGAGCCCGTCTCCCTGGCGGAGCCTGGAGGAGCCTTCAATCGCATTAATCCCAGCCTGGCGGCGGTGACGAAGACGGATTTCTCCACCAAACGATCCATTTGTATCTCTCGTGCACTCACTTGGTTTTTTTTCTGTGCGGATGTTCAAAATATCATGAAAAAGGCGTTCGCTGGGTAGCTGCGGCGCAGCGAAATAATAGAGTGATCCGGCAATGCGCTCCTGACCTTGCAGGACAGCTAATCCATCCGCACATCTATCTTAATTATTCCCGGTTACAAAAGAGAAACTCCACCATCCATTCATTCCAGGCTGGCAATTCCATTTTCCACCCCCACTCACGCCCCAACCTTTCTCCACCATTCCCCTAGCCAGGGAAGCCCATTCACCAGGGTGAACACAGACTCTCCCCATGGCAGCCCAGTCTAGCCAGGCCTGGGCCCATTCCCGGGCTGCCTGAGCCCTAGCTTGCTGCTCCTTGAGATCACAGGAGACGCCCCTCTGACTCACTTCCCCAGATGGCTGACTGATGTCCACTGGAGGAAGACTAGCTACCAACAGGATTGAGTAAGGTACAGCAGGGACACACACACACACACACACACACATACACACACACACCCTGAGACCCTCACAAAGGCAGCCCTATGTAGACTCAATGTCATCCAGACTCTGACATTCAGACCACCTCTCACGCAGACACTAGCAGACAGGCCCACCCCCTCTCCACCCCAAACCAGATCATTTTAAGCCTCTTGCCGCCTTGGCACAGATACTGGGACAGATGCTAGGAGGGACATTTTGACTAAAGCGGGGGTGGGGGATGCTCCGTGGGGGATGTCTTGGTCTCTCTGTCTCCCTCTCCCAAAGCCAGAGACCCACATATCCTATCAGGCCAGCTCAGGGGACACAGCCTGGGCACCTGGAGGAGCAAGGTGAAGCAGGGCGGATGGAAAAAGCAAAAGAGGAGGAGAAAGA
This sequence comes from Mustela erminea, assembly GCF_009829155.1. Lineage (NCBI taxonomy): Eukaryota > Metazoa > Chordata > Mammalia > Carnivora > Mustelidae > Mustela > Mustela erminea. Next base: position 64,494,060 of record NC_045627.1, read on the forward strand.
GGAAGGAGTCTGAGCAGAGGTCAGGCAAATGGGAGAAAAAGGAAGAAGGGAAGGGAGGGTGGGCATGTCGGTTTGTGGAAGTGTCTGTTTGTGTAACACAATTTGAGCTAATTGTACCATATTCACTTTGGGGATACATGTGTCAGTCTCTAAAGCCCTTTCTAATTCTACCCCTTCACGTACAATTTTCAGATCCCTCATTCTAATGATTTTAATGCAATCAGCAAAACTAAGCATGTAATTGTCTTGGCTCTGTGCTTGGCCATGGTGGCTCCAGGGAACCCCAGCTCCCAGTTCCCATGCCCTCCTCCACCAATCCTTCCCTGCCTCCGCTTTCACTCCTCTTTTCTGCCTTCAGTCAACAAGGGCACACTGAGGCTTCTCTGGCTCTAGGGGCTGTGAGAGAAGTAGAAGGAGGAGTTTTAGTCCCCTTGCCTCCCGAAGCCCAGATCTGACTAAGGAAAGGAGAAAGGACACTGGGTGTCTAGGCCAGAACTGGGCAGTGGGGACTGTCTGCTGGCCCAGCCTGGCTTGATTATCGGGCTTGGAGAGGGAACAGGGCTTCCCGGAAGAGCTCCGCGGGCTCTCCCTCCCCTTCCCAGAAGCAGCAGGCAGCCTGGGCTGGGCCTGTGGGGCTGTGTGCAGGGGAAGGGCCATTTGTCCCGAGACAATGGCAGAGAAGGGGTCTCGAAGCGGCTGTTGAGAGCCAATTTGTAGTGGTGACGGCCGAGGTTGCTCCAAAGGCTGGGAACAGCTGGAGCTCCGGGTGACTGATGGGTGGGCCCAGGAGAGGGGCCATTGGTCTGGCAGACACAAAGGCCCCGATGGTGCGCGGATGGAGCCCGTCAAAATCATTAAGGGCCGAAGATGGGAGCCGTGGATTTCAGATGGGACCAGTGGTTGGGGGGAAGAGGTCAGGAGCCGGCCCCTCCCTCCCTGAAGCCCCTCCTCCACCCCATCCCCCCAACCCTGCCCGGCTTCGGCAACTCGCCCACCCACGCCTCCGTGACCACCTTCTTTGCATGGACACCCCACCCCCAGGCTCACGCCAGGTCCCTGGCCTCACTCCATTGAGAGTCCAGGTTCCAGTCCGATTTCGGCAGCTCTGGCTCTTGGGGCCAGCCCCGCGCCTCTTCGGGGGGCCTCGTCCCCCCTGGGGCACTGCCTTTTCTAGCCAGCGGCCTCATGCATTTCTCAGGAAACAGGACATCCTTAGTTCGGGACCAGGAAAGGGCCTTTACCCCACACACCTCCATTCCAAAGGGAAGAAACCGAGGCCCAGGGTGGTGCTCGCTTTCGGTCCCTCCGTGAGAGATGCTGCTCCCGCCTGACCTTGCCCCAAGGCAGAGGGGGGCGGGGAGCCTGGGGGACCCCCGCCCCTCCCCCGGCGGGAGAGAAGCAGTGACCCGGCCAGGTGGCGATGACGCGGCCGGCCGCGCTGGTCACTCTTGGCCGCTCCCCGCGCGCAGCCCGACCCCCCTCGCACGGGTCACGGCGCCGGCAAAACTCCCTGACACAGAAACGCCGCGGGGCCTGCGCGTGTCGGGAACAATCCTCCGCCTGATGGGAAGCGACAGCTCCGCTCCGCCTCCCTCCGCTCCTTTCCCTCCCGCGGCTCCTCCCCTGAGCCTCGCTCGCCGCCCGCCGCGGCCGGACCCGGGGCTGGGGCGCCCCAGCAGGTGCCCACCGCCTACCCCCCACCCCGGCCCCTCGCTCCAGCCCAACAAGTCGCCGCGGCCGCCGCCGCGGCCGCCGCCGCCGCCACCACCACCACCACCAGCACCCCCTCCCCGGGGGGGTCCTAGGGTGGGGATGGGGAGGAAGAGGAGCCTCCCTAGGCAATGAGCCCTCGGGGCTGGGGTGAGGGGGAGTGGGGACTAGAGGGGCGATCCAGAGCCCTCCACGATGGCAGGGGGAAAACAGGCAGCAGGACCCCTTGTATGGTGCCACCCCACTTCTGTTGTGACCATGTTCGCCTAGAAAAAACACTGGAAAGAAATATCTCAACTTTAGAGGGGGGTGTGGATTGACAGGTGGGGTTTCCTTCCTTCTTTTTGCTTCTCTGTATCTCCTGGGCTCTGCATGTGTCTGTGTTTGTAATAAACACATTCGGAAGCCATGCCAGGGCAGAGGGGCTGTTGGAGGGAAGCTCCAGCCCGGACTCCAGGCCCTGTTGAGGCCCGGCACTAATTCAGCCACAGGGAAGGAGGCTAGTGGACTCTGGAAGGGCCCTGCGGATCAGACCAGGCGGGGGAATGACCTCTCACGCTGCACTTCCTCCCACTGCCCCTGTGAGGCTGAAGGCCTGTGAGGAAGAGCACTAGCTATGGGAGAAAGGCCCAGACGGACACAAGTCACCTCTCAGCATTTCCTCACAAAAGGACACTCAGGAGCACACTGACATACTGGCAACACCCACGCACCTATAACACACCCTCATAGTCACACCCAAGAACACACTCAGAGCCACAATGCTCTGGTACTCACACACTCAGCCTGCCCTTCACAACCTCAAATAATACATCCTTCTCCAGCTGTTTTTCTGCTCACCCAGTCTTCTCCACTCTGTCGGCAGCCCTCTCCCTCTCCCTTAAGCTCCTACTCCACTTGGTTTTGAGATAAGAGGGAAAATTTGCCTGCTCTCCCACCTGCCCTCAGCCCCAGATTTGGTATGGCAGGAGCAGTGCCTGAGGGAGAAAGTGAGGGATTCTCCTTCCCCATCCTCCTCACAAACCCCCTTCCCCCCCACCCCCCCTCCCCCGGAGATGAGGCCCTCCTACCTTCGATCTGTGAACCCAGCTCTACCACAGAGCCTTCCTCTTCCTCCCTTCCTCCTACCCATCCTTTATGGCCTAGCCTGAAGCCCAGGCTCTCTAGAAAGCCACCCCTCTGGAGCTACCAGCCCAAGGCCTGCCACTTGGGACTTGGGACTCCTGGCCCCTGACTTTCCCCTCAGTCAGGTGACATTCCTTTTGTGCCTTCATCTTTGATCCTCTCTTCATGGTTATGAGTCCTGAGAGCTCCTACAACACAGGGGTCTCATCATGCCTCCCCCCCAACTCCACCGATCTGCCTGGCGATCTCTCACCTGACTCCAGGATAAATGAATGAATGAGCTGAAGGCTGTTTGTGAACACGGGTTGTCCGTGCCATTCAGTGTGACTGTGTGTGAATGAAGAGGAAGTAGGAACAGAGGCAGCTGCATGGGGTAAGTGCCACCACCTGTTCCCTCTGTGAAAGTACCAACAACAGTGTACGCCTCCCAACTACTGGATGTGGGAGGCCTCCGTTGGAAAAGGAAACAGACTAGAGGGGTTACAGGATTTCCCCAAGGCCATAGCACTGGGCATGGCAGAGCAAGCCAGATTGTCAGACTCAAAGGCAGAGGATGCTAAAGGCTTCTGCCTCCCTCCTCAAAGCCCAGGATGGAGTAATGGTGGGAAGGAGCTGCTTTCAGATAACCATCCTGCCCCACCCAGACTCTCCAGGGAGGGGGCCTCTGGTCTCCTCTCCATCCCTTCTTTTTCCCCCTGAAAGTTTCCCCCTGAAACTTTTCTTCCCCACTTTCCACCCTATTACATCATCTCTGTTCAAGACCACCATCTCCTCAGTGTTCCTTTGGCCTTGATCACATCTCCAGGAGCAAGAAAATAGGGACTACAGTCTCTGCTTCATCACTGACCAGCTGGTGGCCTTGAGCACATCACGAATCACATGTCTTCTCTGACCTGGGTTGCCCCAAGTGCGTGCAGTGGGATGGGGCTTGAGTAGGAGCTGTCTGAGGTCCCCTTCAGTGTCAATCTGTGTTCCAATCTCTGGTGAGAGCAGGGCACAAACAAGCCAGCACCTTACCCAGCCCAGTCCACCCCCAGGCCTCCCAGAGGGGCTTGGGCTCAAAGAGGGCTGGGAAATGCTGTGAATTAATTACCATCAGACCTCCGGCCGCTGTTCATCTCTGTAAACAAACATTTTAATATGCAGTAATTAATTACATCTGCCACACCAACCCTCCTCTCGTTCATCCTTCTTCAGCTTTTCTTCTGCTCACCCTGAACCAACCCCCTCCTCCCAGTTGGGGCCTGAGAACCCAGGCAGGCCCCCCTACCATCCCCCCAGCTTTCTCCCCCCCATCAGATGCGGAGGGGGGACTCACATCTGCCAAGCTACTCTGCAGCTTTTTGTTCCTCTTTCTGTTACTCTAATACCTGCCTGTCTTTCTGACAGTCCTTTGTCTCTAGTTCTCTCTGCCTGGATTTCCCTCCCCAGCAAAGTTTGTTGCCAGGGACACATTCTGAGAGAGAGAGGAAAATAAGGAAGCCGGTGGATCTGCCTCGGGGGCCAGAGAACATGAGCGCACGCTGGGACTCCTTCATGTTCCAGGACCAGGCTCATTTACAGGATTATCGAAAAGCCAGAACAGACCCTGTTCCGGGATACCCCTCCAGGCCCTAAGAGTCCTCTTAGCCTCCCTCCCTTCTCCTATCCCACTCCCTGCCTCCACAGTAGGTCAGTGTGAAAAACACAGAGGGGGCGCTTGCGCCCCAGCCCACATCACAGTTACTTCTTACCACCTCCAAGGACCAGGGGTACCACCACTGGATTCCCCTTCCGCGGCGCAGCCCGCCCCAGCCCTCCAGGTCCTCTGTACCGGCCAGGGAATATGGGAGACGCCCCCAGATGGTGGAAGGGAGTGGCCCCCTTTTATGGAGAGGGTCATCGTGTCCTGCCTGCAGTCTGGATGGGAGCAGGAGTGACCGACACTGGATCAGAGGCGAGGACCCCAGATGAGAACGAGACGAGAGGGACCAGGAACCTATGGCTCGGAGCAACAGAAAGGGTGGGAAGAGGACGGGTGGCCCGGGAGGTCCAACCCAGCTCGGCCGCGCAGGGGGAGCCGGGAGCGGGGTGGGCGGGGTAGGGCGGGCGCCACCAGGCGTGGCGCAGGGAACCGAGCAGAATGAAATGCAGATGCAAAACGTGCTCGTAAGAGTTTCCTCTCTCTCCCCATCTGCCAAAGCCGAGATTTTAATCTTTAATCCATGAGCAATCAGCGAGCAGCGGCGAATGGCACATTACAGATGTTTTACTGTCGCGGGCGCTCGCAGCTTCCGCGCTTCGCACAGGCGCGCCCGGCGCCCCCGCCCCGCCTGCCCCCACCCTCCCCCTGTGGTCCCTCTTCCTCTCCCTTTCCCTAGTCCTCTTTTAACAATATCCCCCTCACCTGCATGCTCCCGGCCTGCTGCGGAGGTGGGAGTGGGGCACAGGACCATTAACCCTTCCTAGCGGACCTGGAGCTCCGCTAGTGCCGGCACAGGCAGGGGCACTGGTAGGGCAGGGGAGGCACTCTGGGTTGTGTCGAGGCGGATTCCCCGTCCGTCTAGATCCGGGAACCGGAGAACAGGGGTGTCGAGTGCCCCGCTAGCTGAGCTGTCCCACCCCCACCCTTTCCCCCGACCCCACCGACAGGGCCGCTCGCTCACGGCTCCTGCGATTAGCGCTCCAGATGTTCAGCTGCGCTGGGGCTCCAACTTCCAGATGTTGGGCACCTCTGTTCTCACGCATGGGACCACGATCCCCTCAGCATGAAAAGGGAGGAGAATACTTTCGTGGTCAGATCTGGAAGACCCTAGGGAAATCTGACAGGATGAAGTCTTGAAAACCAGCTGATAAAATCTCACAGTTACTTCTTGCTGCAGAAGTCCCTCCTACCTCTTGGGAGCTTGAGCAGGAGGCAGAAGAGGAAGACCTTATCGGGCTCTGAGTCCAGTTTGCTCCCCATAACCCCACTAGGATTCCTGAAAGCCACAGGGATGTACTATTCCCCCCGCGCAGAAATCCTTAACAGTGATCCCAGTTTTCTAAGGAATTATTTGTGTGATGATTTGATCACTATCTGTCACTTCCACTAGTCCATAAGTTCCATGAGGTCAAAGATTGTGTTTTCACTCATCGTTATGTTCCCTGGGTCTTAATACTGGGCCTGGCACATAGTAGATGCTCAATAAATATGTGTTGACAGAATGAAGAATTCATATGGTCTGCTGTAGTCTTGGGATCATATTTTCTTGTACCCTTATCAGTGAAGACAGGCCCTTCACCCCCATGTACATAGCGCATGCTCCCTCACACCCCTCCAAAGACTTCCCAATCTGTAGCTTTCATCTCTTTAACTAATAGCCCATTTCCTTCTCCCTGCCTTACATCCATGATGGGTCTTTAAAATTAAATAGAAGGGGCTTCCAGAGTATGTCCGACACTAAGTCAGGGCTTCTTTGGCAAGCTGCCTTCTCTCCCCAGACCCCGGGAGCCTGGGGTCCCTCCGATTCAGTCTTCCCCCACTACTCTTAGACATCCTTCCCCTTTCCCCCACCTGACTCCCTCTGTTTGCATGGACAGACACCATAACCTCTCTGACATTTCTCTTCCCTAGCGACCCCAAATGTACCCCCAGTCCAAGCCCAGTCCTAACCTAGTCCAAAACCCTATTTCACTAAGCAGGGTCCACCCCATCCTCGGAACCCTACTCTCCTGCCAAACAGCTTCTGGTCTTCTGAGAAGAAAAGAGAAGGGAAGGAGATGGAGACTGGAAATGCAGTGGTTAAAGAGGTGGAAAAGAAAAGCCTGATCCCCCTCTCTCTCTGCCTGCCTCTCTGCCTACTTGTGATCTCTGTCAAATTTAAAAAAAAAAAAAAAAAAAAATCTTAAAAAAAGGGTGGGGGCGCCAGAGTTGCTCGGTGGGTTAAGGCCCCTGCCTTCAGCTCAAGTCATGATCTCAGGGTCCTGGGATCCAGCCCCACATCGGGCTCTCTGCTCAGCGGGGAGCCTGCTCCCCCACCCCTGCCTGCCTCTCTGCCTACTTGTGATCTCTGTCAAATTAAAAAAAAAAAAAATCTAAAAAAAAAAACAAAAAAGAAAAGCCTGAGAGGACACCTAGACAGTTGGAAGAAGAGATCCACAGCATAGGCCGGGGCAGAAAGGGGCATACTGAGAGGACAGAAACGCGCCTGAGAGAGGGAGAACAGGAGAGGCAGAAACAGTGATTGGCAGAGGTCTTGGGAGAGGCCCAGGCCTGCGTTGGTGGGAAGAGGGATGGTAAGGAGGGAGGGTGCTGGAGTCTGGGTGGGGGAGGGGAGGCTGAAGAATGGGGCAAGAGGAAGGACTCGGCTTCTGGAAAGAGAGCGCCGGGGTGGGAGAGCCGAGGGACCCGGGTCTGAGATGGGTCCAATCAGCCCCGTGTCTGGGCCTGCCCTAGCCGCGATGCCGGACAGGCCGCAGGGCCCACAGGCGGCCCTGAGAGGCGGCAGCGGCGGTGAGGGAAGCCGGAGTGAGAGGCAGCGGAGCCGCGTGTGTGTTTTTATTATTATTATTTCTGATTAAAGAGGAATTCATCTCGTATCTGCCTCCTGCCAGGGGCCGAGGCGCCGCCATTGGGGTTAACGGTGCGGAAGAATACAAAAAAATTTCATTGAGGAGGATTATAAAAGTTACTAGCTGGAACATTAACAGAAGAGTAACTTGTAAAAAATGCAATATTACAATATTCACAAGGACGGCAGAGCGTGGTAAAGCTATAAAATTCAACATTAAAATCTTCCACAGCCTAGATAACCTAGTTAACAAACATGGTATTGGAACTACTTTTCTGTTGGGGCTGAGGGATACGAGCCGGGGGCTGATCACACCTCCGCCGCGGCGGGAGGGGCGGGGCGGCCTGTGCTGGCCCCGCCCCTCCCCAGCCTCAGCCTCCTCCCCAAGGAAATGGGGATACCCCCTCGGTCCAGGGTTGGAAACGAAACACTTCACAACCTCGGGTAGGGCTGTACACTTGGGAGGTTATTTTTTGTGTGAAGTGCTAATTAAAGACGACTATTCACCATGGACTTAGTCCTGATGAATAGGATATAGGTTTCTGTAACCGCAGAATGTGCGTATAAAATGTATCAAGAAAGAATTGTATGTGTGTATGAATATACGTATTTGACGTGAGATATCGTGTGTTGGTGCAGGATGTGTGTCTTCAGGGTCTCTGTATGCATGCGCATCGTTCTGGAGAATGTATGCGCAGCATGGAAATGTGTACGTAGGTGGGGTATGCAGGGCACAGAGCTTTGGGGGTACAGGGTGCGATGTTTAAAATGTATGTATGTCAAATGAGTATGTAGGGTATATGTGTAGGTAAGATATGTGTCTAGACAGAATAGGTATTGCTAAGTTTATGTATGTACGTGGTGTATTTATGTGTAGGTAATGGTGTCATTGCAGGCACATTCTATATCTTTGCAAGATGTATATTTATGAAAAAGATATATGTTTGCTTGGTTCTGTGTGCATGCATGTGCCAGGCATATACACGACAGGGCATTATGAGGTTGTGAACACAGAATGTGTGTGCAGATAGCAGAGAACGTATAACACGTTTGCTGTATGTGCAGAGTATGTCCTTATGCATAAGCTCTGTAGGGACAGTATGCATAAATGTGTTTGGGGCATGTGTGTACGAGTGCAGTATGAGTGTGTGTGAACAGAGGGGATGTTTGTGAATGTGCGTCCAGGTATTTTGTGTATATTCAATTATTTGCATCTCATATGTATGTGAGCAGAATACATATATGTGGAAGGCATGCCTATGTATATGTTATATGCTTGTGAACAATATATAGACATCATGTGAGATGCCTGAGTGTGTAGAATGTCTATAGATGTCACAGGCCCCCGAATACTTAATAGACTTTGGAGACAGACAGATTCGGACTGAATTATAGCTTCGTCATGCACCAAGTGTATGATCTTGGGCAAATTTAACCTTTGGTGGCCCTCGCTTCCCCAATGGCAAAAACAGGGATAGTAATACCATCCACTTCATAGAGTTGTTATTGGAATCAGATGAGTTAATACTTGCTGTGGCAGGCAGACTAATGGCTGGTTGCCCCAAAATGTTCAACTCCTAATCCCCAGAATCTAGGATTATGTTACCTTCCATGGCAAAGGGATCTTGAAGATGTGATTTTGTTAAGGATTTTGAGATGAGAAGATTGTCTTGGATTATCTGAGCAGGCCCAATGTCAACACAAGTGTCTTTACACCAGGGAAGCAGGAGTATCAGAGTCAAAGAAGATGGGAGGGCAGAAGCAGCGATCAGTGACGTGGCCATGAGCCAAGGAATGCGGTAGCTTCTAGAAACTGAAAAAGGCAAGGCAACTCATTCTCTTCTAGAGTCTCCAGAAGGAAAACAGCCAACCTATTTTAGACCTCTAACTCAAGAACTGTGAGATAATCATGGTGTTGTTTTAAGCCACTAAATGTATCATACTTGGTTACAGCAGCCATAGGAAAGTAGCACACTTGTAAAGTGCTTACAACAGTGCCAAGTACACAGCAAGAACCTTGTAAGTATTTGTTAAATACATTTCTTGGACATGATGCTTGAGGCTCTAGGGGAAGCTGAGTGTGTTAGTCAGTTGCCAGGTTTGCTACCCCCATCTAAGGCTGCCTTTGGCCTGGGCCCTCCAAGATTCTGGATCCTGCCAGAGCATCTGTTTTTCCAACATGGAAAAACAAATGAATGGACATATTCATGGAGGTGGGGGTGGGTGTTCCCTCAGTATCTGCCTGTTTCTTCTCCCTTAGTCATGCACTAGAGTTCAGGCTAGTACTGGGGATCTAGCCATGTGGCTGAGGGGGCAGGGGGAGGCAGGCTGAGAATCTCTGGTCTTCTCAGTGTACTTGCTCTTTGGCTCAGGCTTAGCAGGAGGACAAAGTTGTCATGGGGGAAGAGAAACTTGTGTGGGAAGCTGCACCTTGAGTTCTATGGAGTAGACACATGTCCTTGGGCACAGAGAACTACACCAGGCCACTGGTCACATTCAGCCACCATTTTAGCCAAAGAACTCAAGCCATCAATGAGGGAAGTTCTTGCTTATAGACCCTGGCTGTCCCCTAACCTCTCTGCTTCTTTTGCTGTCTTCCTCCATCTCCAGCTTGGGGACCCTGGGTAATGCTCCCCCCACGGTTTCCAGATGGGGACAGGGATTATGGAGACATTGCCACGAGATAATGGAGTAACTGGATTAACTTACACCACAATATAGTTTTAACTCATATAAGTAGATGTGATGTATGAGTCTCAGTTTCCTCATCCACAAAAAGGGAACAATAATAGTAATCCTCTCCTGCCTTCCTCACTTGTCATTAAGAGACTTGAGAGAGAGCATGCTCTACAGTCATTTGGTCCTGCTAGTGCCTGGGGCCCTGGAGCCAGACTCACATTTACTTGGAGAAAAGAGGCAACTCTAGGGGTGCCTGGGTAGCTCATTTGGTTGAGCGACTGCCTTCAGCTCAGGTCATGATCCTGGAGTCTGAGGATTGAGTCCCCAGTGGAGCCTGGCTCCCTGATCATCGGGGAGTCTGCTTCTCCCTCTGACCCTCCCCCATCTTGTGCTCTCTATCTCTCAAATAAATAAATAAAATCTCAAAAAAAAAGAAAGAAAAAGAAAAGAAAAGAGGCAACTCTAGTTGCTCTTGGGCATGGGACAGCATATAAAGATAGAAGTAGGAAGGCTGAGTCACAAGGGATCTGAAGGTCCATTGTTGGCATTTAGGTATCCATTTCTTCTCACCACGGAAGAGGACAGAGGAAGTCTGTGCAGATGCGTCTGGACTCTAGAAGCCACTGGACACTTGTGACAGACCCGAGGGAGGTATGATAGAGCATTCTTGGGATAAGCCCACCGTGGGCACAAGAACAGGTTGCAGAATTCTCTATGTGTGTTGAGATGGTTAAACACTGAACTCTGGAATTAGAATAACCAGGTGAGGATCTTGGCTTTACCATTTCCTAGCCAATGTAACCCTGGGCACCTTAATTAACCTCTCCATCTCAGCTTCCACATCTGTAAAACGGTGTCTGATTCATAAAGTCGCAAGGATTAAGTGTGATGCGAAATATTTATCACAGTGCCTAGTATGTAATAAATTCCCAATAAACATCGTTGTTGACAAAGATAATGTTAAGCATCCTTCTCCTCCCCTCTTCTGGAAGAGGCAGGATGGTGCTGTGGCCTATGTGGCCTATGAACTAGAGGGACCTGGTTAGAATCGAAGCCCACCGCTAACTAGTTGTACAAACTTGAACTGCTCTACAACCGTAATGCAGAGGAGCCTCAGCCTCCTCATCTGTATAATAGAGTCAGTAATAACTACCCCCAAAAGACACACCATAAAGATCAGAGTTAATGAATATGTGACCCAAAAGCTGAAGCTGGTCTTTAACTGGGTTTGCCCTGCATCTACTGTAAATAGGTAATTCATGCAGTTACTGCCTAGGCCAAAATATACTGAGCAGTACCCAGGGGAAAAGCTTTCCTTCCACCCCTGCCCCTTTCCTATTTCCAGTCTCTTGTATACCTTCCAGAGCTCGTCTGTCCGGCACAAATGTGTGCATGCCTGTGTATGTGTCTCTTTTTCTCTCAGTAGATGGTACCTTACACATTGTTCTATGCTTAACTTTTTCACTTAATTCACCTTGGAGATCTTTCCATTATCTTTTTTATTTTTTAAGATTTTTATTTATTTGACAGAGAGAGACACAGCAGGAGATGGAACACAAGCAGGAGGAGTGGGACAGGGAGAGGCAGTTTCCCGCTAAGCAGGGCGCCCGATGAGGGCTCGATCCCAGGAGCCTGGGATCATGACCTGAGCCAAAGACAGACACTTAACAACTGAGCCACCCAGGAGCCCCTTCCCATATCTTTATATATAAAGATTCATTTCATTCTTAGTGAAGGCTGCCTAATATTCCATTCCATTCCTGGGTGCTCTCAAAAAATCAGACAACTTCGGGACACCTGGGTGGCTTAAAAGTCTGGTTGTTAAACGTCTGCCTTCGGCTCAGGTCATGATGCCAGAGTCCTGGGATTGAGCCCCGCATTGGGCTCCCTGCTCAGTGGGAAGCCTGCTTCTCCCTTTCCCACTCCCCCTGCTTGTGTTCCCTCTCTCCCTGTCTCTCTCTCTGTCAAATATATAAATAAAAAATCTTTTAAAAAACCAGACAACTTGGTATCCTTGGCCCCCACTTCTGCGTGGCAGGCACAGACATTAGAGGCCTCACCCTCTCTGTTTGTCCCAGAACCCCCCACCCTGTTGTCTTCCCAACCATTTCTGCTCACACAGGCATTTGTGCTTATGAACCCCAAGTAAGGCTTAGGATCCATCATATGTAAATAATGTCTAGCAGCCAAGAAGTGTTCATGTTACCGATTCCTGGGGAAAAACTCATCTACAGTCTTGTTTTAGGCACACAGGTTTTTGTAGTGTGCAGTGGTCCTAATTGTCGCAACAGCAGGAGGAGCCACACTCAGAGGCCCTGGGCTCATACTCACAGGCCTTCCATGGCTCTGGGAGGAGGGAGGGGATTCCTTCCCACACATCCTGCCCCATTTAATGAAATGAAGACCAACCTGCCCAGAGACCTGTCCTGGTCAATAGAGTAACCATCAGCCACAATTAAATTAAAGAAACCAATTGAAATAATATATATTTTATATATAAAATAAAAAATCAATTCCTCGGTCTCATGTGGCCCTCTTGGAGTGCTCAGTTGCCACATGTGGCTAGCGGTCCCTGTATTGAAGAAGGTAGGTATAAAATATCTACTCTATCACAGAACTATAGTTCTATTGGACAGCATTGCTCTAGACTGTAATCCCCATGGAGGCAGCGCTGGGTCTCTCTTGTCCACCACTGTAATTCCCATGCCAGGCCCAGAGCTGACAGAGGAGGCCCTCAGCAGGGGCTGTTGAATTAATGACTGAGGGATGAATGAATCCAACAGCCCACAGGACAGAGAGTCACAGGCTTCTCCACAGCGACCTACTGAGGCAGTCTTTTGAAGGGAAAGTGAAGATGGGCTGGGTCAGAAAGAACCTCAATATGGCTGCCTCCAAGGATGCCAGTAAGGTCCCCTCAGGACAGAAGTCCCAAAAGGAAGTAGTCACCTACCCATGGTTGTTTGAGTCAGAAATCTGTGTTCTGAATGTTCGTTCCCCCTGTCACTTTTTGTGAGGTCTCCCTCCTTAGAATCTAAATATTCCAGTGTCTGAGCCAAGGAGACCTCACTAACCCTGTGGGTCAATGCAGAGCCAGTGCGCGTACAGGCTAAGACAGACAGAGAGGAGAGACATGAGGGAGCCTAAGACTCTGGGTGAGAGGACACAGCCCTGTGTGTTTGGAATGTGTCCTCCTGCACCTCTGGGCTTCTGTATGTGCTGACAGCTGTGTGTATGTATGTGGGGTCTGTGTGTGGTATGAGGGGAAGCTTTGTGTGTAGAGAGAGTAGCCCCATGTATATGGTTAGGCTCCAATGTGGGGGAGTGTACTGAGGGTTGTGTGTGTTGGGGGCTGTGTGTGGTGGATGTGGTGTGGGCCTCTGAGTGCGCTGGGGTGTGTGTGGTAAGTGTGGTGTGTGTAGCTGTGTGTATGCCTTCTTGTGGGGTGTTGTTTGTAGTGTGTAGTAGACTGCAGTGTGTGATGCGCAGGAACAGTGTCTCTCGTGGGGCCTTACTTCATCTGCTCAGATGCTGCATGGGCCAAGGGCCGCCCCTGAACTGACCTGGGGAAAACCTCCTCAGTCCTGGAGTGGGGGGTGGGGGTGGGGGAGGTGTTCAAGCTGTTCTGTTACAAATTGCCCTTCTTGCTTCTTGGTTTTGGCAGGGAGATGGGGATGCCGCCTGGGGAGAAAGCGAAAACCGAAAGAGACAGGGAGATAGAGAGAAAGAAAGATATAGGAAAAAAGAAGACCTGACCAGGCCCTGGAGACCAGGTGAGGGTCTGGGGGTGGGGAAGAGGAGTGAGAGAGAGAGGGAGGAAGCTAGTGGGGAGGGAAAAAGTAGAGACACAGTGGATCCGAGGCCACAGGGAGAACCGAGAGAGGGAAGAGAGCTGGAGGGAGAGGAGAGAAAGAGAGATTGATGGGGAGAGAGAGAGAGAGCGCGCGGTGGGGTCCAGCCGAGGCAGCGGATCTAAGGCCAGAGTCGGGGCCCACGTCCTGGGTAGGGGGCGGGGAGAGGAAAGGGGGGCGAGGGGAGGGGGCTCGGCGGGGGAATTGCCGGGCGGACGCTCGGGCGCTCCGAGCCGCGCGGCTCCCCGGGGAGACGGCAGACACTTTGCGGAGATGTTACTCCGGAGTTGGAGACGATGATAAATATGATAATTTGTATAAAATCTGAATGGGTCTTGTTTTCAGGGAGAATGCCTCGGATGATGAATGGGCCCGGCTCTCAGATAGATGACTGATAAAAAGTGTATTGGATTGTTGAGAGCGATTTTAATTCTCATTCTGTACCTGCAGATGCCGCGGCCGCCGCGCCCGGCCTCCTCCTCCCTCCTGCCCACCGCGCGGGGCGGCCGGCGGCCCGGCCGGCCTCGGCGGCTCAGGAGGCTTCTGAAATGACTCTAATTACAGAGTTATTAATTTTAAGAGGAGGGTGAGCGGGGGGTTTATGATTATTAATCGAGCGCCGGCGCGCGGCGGGCGGGGCGGGGCGGGCCGCGGGCTAGCGCGCTCGGAGCGGGGAGGACGCGCCAGGCCCCGGGGCAGCTCCAAACCCGGAGGGCTCCTCGGCGGTAGTGGCCAGGCCGACGTCAATGGCAAGCTGCGGGCGACCGAGACCTCCCGCGCGCATTCCGCACTTCTCTCCACCCCTACCCCTAATCCGACCGGGCGGTCCAACAGCCGAGCGCCGGGCTCTGCGCACCCGGGATCCGTGGGTCCGCAGCCTCAGGCCCGACCCGAGGAGGCGCACCTCCCAGCTTTCAGCTCCCAGCTCCCACAGGTGCTGACGAGTCCCGGTGAACACCGAGCCTGGGACTGAGGCAGTGCGGGCTGCTTCGAAGGCCTCCGATGATAACAATGACATTTACGGGGGTCGCTGTGCGTGCCAGGAGCTGTGCCCGGGCTCTAATGCTTTAATTTCCCGGTGCAGAAGCGAGGCACCTCCCACTTAGACGGGGAAGATCAAACTTGGAGAGTAACTTGTCTTTGGGAAAGGATCTTTTTCCCTCAGGGATGCGGCAGGCAGCCCTCCCCAACACATCCCCTCTCCCCCCACCCCCCCTCCTCCGCCAAGTACACAACTTTAGTTGCTGAAGACCTGCGGTGGGAGACAGGAAGGCAGCGGCAAGAGAGACAGCTGCTCTCTAATCCATCCTGTCACCAGCGCTAGGGGACTATTGCCTCACACCCTGTCCATCTTGGAGGAAGGTTTTCAAAAGACTAGGCTGCAAACTGGAAAGCAGTCACCTAATAGTCCATAAGTGGCTTTGCTCTGTGGGGTGGCACTTTGGCAATAATATCTTCCTGGCTACAGTGACTATTTAAAAAAAAAAACCTCACAGGTAAGGGGTTGGTTAAATTCCAGTAGATAAGAAAATTTATATACAGGAGACCTCTCAATATAGGCTCAGACCTCTCCTCTCACAGGCACACATTCATCCCTGTCTCACTCTACCTGGATGGGTTAAAAGAGTGTAGATAGTTTTGACAGGCCTGGGGAATTCCAGAACTTCTTCAACTTCTGTCTTTTGGCAAAGATAACTCCTGCTCAGAGGGGGAAAGGAAAGACCTCTGTGGGCCTAGAGAAAGGAGGGACTGTAGGTAGTTCCTACACATAGCGGGAAGGGCAGCTCTTGGGCCACAGGGAAGTCAATGCTGGGGAGAGCCACAGTGCCTGTTATGGGGACCCAGGGAAACCAGCAGAGAGGATGGGCTCATGAACAGGGTCCTCTGCGCTTCTGTGCAGTTCCCAGGGACACCTTGGTCCCCTATCTGGGACAACCCAGGTCAGTCCTGGAGCATAGGGGTGGAGGGAAGGGCATCAAGATCAGTCTAGGCAACTCCTGGCTGTAAGGTTTAGGATCCACCTAGGTCTGATCAAAGGCTGAGTCTAGGTCCAGAAGCTGGAAAAGCCTGGGAGCCCCAACAGAGGGACAAGGCCTGGCTGGGAAAAATCACAGTGTCCCAATACAAAGGATAGCTCTTAGGTGGGGCTCCCAGCTTCCTGAAGGGCTGAGTGAGGGGTGGTGACCCTGAAGCCACATGGTGACCCTGAAGCCAGCTCTGAATTTCCAGATTCAGCAGCCCTGGGCAGAGAAGAGAAAAGAGCAGGAGGCTGGGAAAGGGACCGGATGTGAGGATCTGCAAGAGAGGGGAGAACCCCTGGGATGCCCTGGAGAAATCCTCTCACACCCATTCACCTCTGAGCCACAGCCAGCATCCCTTCTCCCCCTGACTTCCTTGGGGACACTAAGAATATCTAGTACAGCCTGTGTTTAAGAATGTAGCTTATGGAAGCAATATCTGAACTACAGATCCTACTTTTGCTATCTACTCACCCAGTGATTGTGGACAAGTTATTAAAACTCTCTGTGCCTCAGTGTCCTCATCTTTAAAATGGCGTTAATGGTAACAGATGTGAATTAACAGAATTAAGATATGCAAAGCACTTAAAGCAATGCCCAACACTCAGTAAGCCCTCAGGCATGGTTTGTTGTTATGATTAACTTTGCTCCAGTGAAGCACCTGGCCTTCCCTCTGGACTGACAATTTTTCCAGAGTATCTCCATGTCCCTCTTCCTGGTACCCCCTGACACTGGTGCCTGTGCAAAAGAAAATGCTGTATGAGTGCGTGCAGAGGCCTGGGTCTGGGCTGGGCATGGAGAAGGAATTCCTGTGGTCAGACATCTATGGCTGGGGTTAATATACCCTTTAATACCCTCCAACAATTCCATGAGGTAAATATTCTTGTCCCCATTTTACAGATTGTGGACATGTAAGCACAATGAGTTCAAGGGATATGCCCAAGATCGCAGAACTAGTATGTTTTAGAACAGAGAAAGGTAGGGTCAATCTCAGGACTACCTGATTCCATTTTTCACTCTTCAATACTGCCTTCTTTGTCTTGGGGTTAGTGAGAAGTTACCCCCTTCTTGTTCTATGAGGCTACCTGGTAAGGACGCATGAGGTGAGGAGGAAAGTGTTGCTTCCAGACCTGATATGTGGATTTCCACTTCTATAACCATTATGAGGGGGAGGATTTAAGAAAGGGGGGTGGTGCTCGCTTTGGCAGCACATATACTAAAAAAAAAGGGGGGGTGGTGAGTGTGGGGAGGGGTCAGAGTTGAGACTGAAGTTATTCAGAGACCTAATTTATCATTTTTTCCATCACACGCGTGCACACACACACACACACACACACATCCCCTCTGTGCCCAAGTACTCACCATCCTGCTTCCATCTCTGACATCTCTTCTCTATCTCCCTCAGACTCGTTTCAACCTTCCATCTTCTCTTGTCGAGAACACTGTTCTCTCAGTCTCTGCTGCTCTCTCTCTCTCCCTCCAGCCCACTGTCCACACATGGAGATTGGTCTTTCCCCTCCAAATCAGATCTCCCTCCTTCCCTGATTAAAGTCCTTCAATGGCATCCCATGGCCAAAAGGAGAAATCAGAACTTAGCAAACGTGTTCCTTGATATAGGCCCCATCTACCTCCCAGTCTTATTTCTTTTGCCTCACCTCTGACCCCCTATTGCCCTCCCAGAACCCTTAACAGTTCCCCAAATAGGTGGGTTGTTGCCCCTTCCCCATGTCTCTGCCCCTGATCTCCTTATGCCTGGGGAATATCCCACCCAGCTGCCGCCCCACCTCTAGTGGACATCTAATCATCTTGCAAGATACCATCCCGTTTATGAAGCATTCTCTGACATCCTCTGTGTCCTACATCTTGACACTTTCTGGAGTTTTTTTGGCAAAGCTTTCTTTTTGCCACCAGATAATGTCCTCCTTGAACGCAGAGGCAGTGTCTGACTTACTTCTGGAACCCCGGTGTCCATCACTGAGCAGACCAAGGTGGACTGACCAACTGACTGATGCCCTCTGAGCTGGTTTAGCTTGGTCACCGCCTCGCTACTTTCCCCAGATTGAAAGGGTTCTGGTTTAGGTATCAGTTTTGTCCCGTCTCCCTACAAAAGTAGAAATGGACTGAACTGTCAATCTTCTTCCTGAAGGTCTTTTCCCCCAACTCTTCTAGTCTGGCTCTGTGGCTGCTCCGGCCTCCCAGGGAAGAGAGAGGACAGGGCAAGAAGGAAGGGAGGAGTGGACTGGACTGGACCATACCCACCCAGAAATCCCAGAGGCTGGAAATTTTCCTGGCGCTAGTTTCCACGGGCTGCCTGGCAGGTGCCAGGAAACCTTCTCTTCTCTTGGCCCCACGTGCACAGAGGCCCCCAGCGGCCCTGTTGGGGTCTCAATCTCTAGCCCGACGTCCTGGGGGCGCCACAGCACAGGGGCTTGCGATGAGTGAGACCAGACCGGGAAGGGGACATCCCATCTTTGTGAAGTGACCTCCTCAGACCGCAGGGCGGCTGCTCCCTAACATCCTTGTACCCTCTTTTCCCTGCGGTACACATTTCTGCTTTTCATTCCTCTCTACTCTTCTGCTCCACTACCCCCTTCCCCCCAAGTCCCCTCTCTTGTTCCTCCTCTTCCGCACTCTGCCCCGGGCAGCTCACGGCGGGGCCTGGCCCCTAGAGCGAGCGGAATCTGCGCTGTGTCTCTGTCGCCGCGGGGAGGCGGTTCGGGAAATGCGCCCTCCACTGGCGCCGGGGCGCGGTTCTCTCTGCGTGACTTTTTTCTCCAAGCTGAGCCTGGCGCGCCAGTCCGGGCGCTGGGGATCTGCAAGAGGGGGCCGAGCTGGCTAGTTCTCCAAGGCCCTGCAGAAGAACAGGGTCCGGGGGTCCTAGGTGCGGGGACGCTGAGGGGTCTGAGCTAAGCGGCCGACGCCCGCCTGCCCCGGGTCCCCGCCTCCCTTTGCTCCAGAGCAGGAGGTCTTAGGCTCCCAGGGCGCGTCCAAGAGAGCCTTGCGCTTTTTATCTCCCATCCCTTCTCCGCCGTGGATCCAGGGTGACCCCCCCCCCACACACACACACAAACACCATGACTTTCGGGGTCAGATACTCCGGACTCAGCCCCCTGGAACTTCACCTTGGAGTCGGAATCTGTGCCCGACCCGACCTAGGGCCCCGAGTGCGAAGGCTGCGCGGCCCGCCGGGGCCTCCGGGGTCTGCGACCCTGGCGAGGGATCCTTGACCGCGGCGGGGCGCGTTTTCACGGCCGAGCCTGCGGCAGAGGAGTTATTGTAGACACAAGCATTTGCTCTTTTGGTTTTCTTTTATTTTCTTTATTCTTTTGTCCTCACCTTCTTAAGCTCCCCCTTTTCACCCTCCTTTCTTAACTTCCACTTCCCCTCATTTTGCCTTTCTTTTCGTTCGCTTTTATTCCTCACTCTCCCCGCCTCTCTCCGTCCGTCTTTTTCTGTATCTCCCTTGCTTATTTGGGCCCCTTCTCTGCCGCTGGGTCCCTGACGTTCTTTGGGTTTCCCTTTCCGGACCCTTCGCTCTCCGCGGACTAGGGTTGCGCCATCTCTCTGCCTCTTTTTTTCCCCTGACTCCGCTCCCCTTTTCACTTTTTCGTTCTCCCGGCGGCCCCAGCCTGGCGGGCTCGGGTCCGGCTCCCCCGCCGCCGCCGCCACCACCGCCGTCGCCGCCGCCGCAGTGATTTATTCGCCTCACCCGGCGGAATCAGGTGCTGAACCGAGCTCCGGAACGAGGGAACAGATTTCTCCCAGGAAGGGTTTGTGAACTAAACGATGCTAATTACGGGGTGGGGGACGCGCCGCCCGAGGAGGGGAGGCGCGCCAGGCCGAGCGCGCGGGGCCAGAGGAGAGGCCGAGGCCGGGGCCCGGGCACGGCCCTCCCAGGCCGTCTCCCCGGCCTCCTCCCCTGCGGCTGCCGCCCTGGCTTTCGCCTTTCCCTGGGAACTTTCCTGTCTGAGTTAACTATTAACCGCTGGCGAGAGGCAATTTTCTTCGGAATTCAGCGATTTCCTTTCCGCGGTGGAGGCAGATTAACATGCAAATGCGAGATCCTCGGCCTGAGTCTGCGCGCGGGCTAGGATGCCTCCGTCCCTCCAAACAGTGTCCTTCGCGACCGCGGAAAACTACAGCCCGGGCCTCCGTGCCCCACCCCCCCATGCCGAAGCAGGAAGCCGTGACCGAGCCAGTGCCCCGCAGGTGCCCGGAGTGAAGGTGGAAAAAGCCGAACGCTCGTGCTTGGGGGCGGGGTTGAGGGGGAAGCTTAACCTGGGCAAGCCCGGGGAAACTCAGACTCAGGGCTGGGCACGGCCATCCGAGGAGCCTGCGACCAACACAGCCTGGTCTCTACTCGGAGTCCCGAATGCGGGGACGCTCCTGGGGGCGTTGGCAAACTTTCCCGCTTCCAGAACCCCAAGACTGCGCCTCACTTCCCCCCTTCGCCGCTGACGAGCACCCCTACACACATGCACACACACCCTGCTCTGGCTTGTGACCGCCGCAAACTTTGTCAAACTTGAGCCGTTGGGCACAAACTGCTCGCCTTTTCCTCCTTTCCTCTTTTGCCCGGGCCGCTCTTCCTGGTGCAGGACGGGAGAGGTTCTTGGCTTCCAGGCATGGGAGAGGACAGTTTATGAACGTGTTGGCCTGGCCTCGCTCGGACGCTAGCCCCTGCCTCCCTCCAGGCCGCCGGACCCCCAGCGCGTTCCACCGCAGAAGGCGCCGCGGAGAGACTCAGCAGGGCCCCGGCCGGCAGCCCCGACCCCTCACTATTGCGCTGGGCCGTGCTGGGCGTGGAGCCCGGGTTCAGGGCTGCCAGGCCCCTGGCAGCCGTCCTCTCTGCGCTCCCAGTCTTTCCAGCTTATTTCTCCCCAGCCCACACCCGGGGTTAGCTCTCTCCCGCCCGACTCGCCGGCTGGTCTCTGGCTGGGCGGCCTCTGTCTCTCTGTCTCTCCCTGTCTCTCTGTTTCTGTCTCTCTTGTTTGTTTCAACGCGCGGACACTGATTGCGCCTTATGAAGTTCTAACTGGTTTTGTGTCAGGAAGATCTTTCTCGCTGCTACCCAGCCTGGCGTGACGGATTAAACATCAACTAGTTAAATAAAAATTAATATCAACTGCCTCCTAACTTCTAATGTCATGTTGTTTATAACTAATGAACTGATTAGGGGATAAACACATCACGGAGACGTTCGGCTCTCCTGCCTGAGCTCGCCGCCGCCCAGTGCCCACTCCCTGGCGCAGCCTGAGGGCTGCCAGGCCAGAAGGTGGGCGGGGGTCGGAGGGGCTGCGAGCTCCCGGGGGCCTGCTCCTCTGACTGACTGACTGCCTTGGTCTCTTTCCTGCTCTTTCCCTGTACATTCCTCTGTACATTTCTTTTTCTCAGGCTCTCCTCTTTACCTTTTCGTTCCTTCTTTCTTCTGTCTTCCTTCCCTTTCATTCCTCTCTGGCCTCTGCTTCTCTGCAAAGACCAGTCCCTCAGACTGTCCCTGGTTGTGTCTGTCTGTCTCTATCTCTCTTCCTTTCTCTAGGAGGTAGGTGGGAGCCTACCTCTCTCTTCCCACCTCTCCCCCACCTCATTTGGATTCAATTCTCCCCCAGCACAGAGTGTAATGATTAAAAGTGTCCTTGTGACTGGGCTTCTGCCCTGCTACAAAGCAGGAGGCTTCCACCCCTCCCTCAGCACCTAGGGAATGACTGACACCCCCTTCTCAGCTATTTAGGGGAAAGGGAAGGGAACTAGAATAGGTGGGGTTTGTTTTTTTTAAAATTTCTCTTCTATTTAATCTGGAAGAAGAGGGAGAAAAATAAATGTGATTTTTAAAACTTTCACCTTTCCTCTTGTCCCAGAAGCAATTAATACAGGTTCAAGTGTTCAATTAAATATTCAAGGAAAGAAAAAGTGCTTTGGTGTTCTTCCTCAAGAGGCTTCAGAGCTCTCTCAACACACAGGCATCCCACCAACCCATCCCAGTCTGATCTGAGCAGCTTCCTGAAGGGCCCTTTCCCTAAAGATACTTAAACCAAATCACAATTGTCATCATGACAACAATAAGTCAGGAGAGCAAGTAATCACAGACCTGGCCTCAGTGATTTTTTTTTTTTCCTAAGAAGCCACAACGTTTAAACTTGGTTTGCCCTGGACCACAGGGTCTGACAAGACAATAACAACAGAAAAGGCTTTTAAAACCAATTTAGCACATGTGAAAATGTAATTCTAATGAAGAATCAATAGACTGGTGGTTCATTTTTCCTGGGACTCCTTGGAGAACCTGAGAGAGACTTTCAATCAATGGGGCGGGCAATGAGCAAAAGGGCCCAAGAGACAGTGTGGAACAGGGGTGAGGGCTGGAAGACAAAGAGAAGCAGAGCCTGAGGGAGGAGGCTGGAGGGAGGCCGAGGTACAACTCTGGACCCTTTGACTGGCATCACTTTGCAGGCTTCCGGAGTCCCCAAGGCTCCAAAGGTATCAGAGCCAAGAGCTAAGAAAGTTCCCTTCCCTTCTTGGTCTGCCACAGGCTACTTAGCACAATGACCTCAGCTGCCTTCCCCTGGGCTTAGGCCCCAGCCCTGGCACTGCCCCAACCCTGGGCCCCATGTTCAAGTAACTGTGACGAGCTGGCTCAGGGGCAGGCAGGGACAGTGATCCAAGTGTGTGTGTCCCCAGTTCAAAACACCTGGTTCCCCAGTGGGTACCTTCCTGCTATGTGTGTTTCTGGAACACTGGGGTCTCGGTTCCTGTGTCTGATAATGCAGTAACAGGAGAAATGAACGTGTGTGTGTAGTCACACTTCACGTTTTATAAATCACTTCCACACAAGTTATCTCTGGAGAAATGTGTGAGAGGTGCAAGGTTTATGAGCGCTATCTTCCAGAGGTAACAAAGGCACAAAGAACTGTGCAGAGAAGGTGTGACTCAGCAGGCCCTGGATGTATGTCTGGGTGTGGTTCTGAGTAGGTGACAGGGTAAGAGGCGTGTGTGTGTGTGTGTGTGTGTGTGTGAGCATTCATGAGTGTGTAAAATGGTAAGCCCATGAGTGTGATTTGTGTGTGTGATTAGGGTTTCATTTATGCACATTACTCTCCCATCCTTGTTCTTTGGAATAATGTTGCTCTGTGCATAACAAAAAGAAAAAAAATCCATTAAGTTTTTGTGCTCTTGGAATGGAAAAATCACTGTTTAATTTTTTTAAGAAGAAGAAGAGAAAAAAAAAACACACCAGCAAATTCTGATGCTTTAAATCACAAATGTTGGTAAGATTTTGCCATGACTTTCCTAAAAAGGGCAGAAATTCTTGTTCCTGTAGGAAGATTTTTAGACGCTGAGGAGAAATGATAAAGGTTTTTGCCCCTGTGCCACACACCCCACCCTGTCCCTGGTCACACCATCTTTCTAGAGGAACTTTCGCTGAAATGGATGGGACTCCCAGAGAAGAACTTCCAGTTCCTTACCCAAGGGGGCTCAGTAGGCCCCACGAGCCTGCCCTTTGCTCGATGGCCTTCTGCCTGAGGCCTGGAGTTGTCTGTACAAGGGATAAGGCCAGCCCTAGACCCCTGCTTGCACATGGGGTCTTACCCAGCACTTTTCTTTGCAGCCTCTCAGTGTTACTCAACACATGTGAGCAAGGCTTTGTGAGCGTGGGAGGCCCAGAGTAGGACAAGTAGGTGGAGTTAGAGAGCAGGGTAAATGAGAAAGGGGTACATGGGGGCTAGAAACGGGAACATTGTGCTTGAGGGGTGTGTGATTGTGTAAGTAGAAGTACAAGAGTGTAAATGTGAAAAGTGGTGGATGAGAGGTTTGAGGGAGAATTTGTGACAAGGGTGTGAAGAGCAAATTCCAGATTGGGAGGGCATGATGTGGATAAAGCAAAAGTGAGACCCGGATCAGGGCTGAGTGTGCTTGGAGATGGTGTGAATCTGAGGGTGCAAGGGACTGTATATGTAGTAAGAAGACCAAACTATTTTGGAATACTGTGGCTCAAGTGGGGGTTTGAGTGTGGCAGGACCTATGGGAGGGGTCTGGCCATTGCCCCTTGCCTCCCTTTCCTGTGGCCCTGATCACCTCTTAATGGCAAAGAAGCCAAGACTTTTCCCTTCTATTCTAAGTTAAAGGGAGGAGGAGGAAAAGAGGAGGAAAGGGGAGAGAGGAAGAGGAGGAGGGGGAGGAAGAAGAAGAAGGGGAAGGCAAAGAGGAAGAAAAAGGAGGAGGTGGAGAGGGAGGAAAAGGAGGAAGAGGAAGAAGAAGAAAACGAAAAAGAATCGGCAACAGGAGGGCTTGTGAAGAATTTAGTGAGCAGTTAGTTCCATAATGCATTGGTGACAAGGACCTTCAGGGAGCGACCATGCGTTCCGACAAAGTTGGGGTGCGTTTGCAGGGCCTGGAAACTGAGGCTGAGACGGGGGTTAGGGGGTGGCAGACTGTGGAACCCCACATCGGGAAAGCGGAATGGGGCGAAGCTGAGAGTGGGGGGCGGGAAGGGGGCCGCACAAAGTTGGGGAGTGCACGAGAGTGAAGACGCCCCTGCGTGCGAGGCTGGGCGGCTGACGGGGAGCGTGTGACAGTGAAGAAGAGGGGGTGGGGTGAGAGGGTGTGCCGGCATCTAGGCTGGGGATTCGGTCTCTGGGTGCCTCCGGCAGCGCGGGCGCCGGCGTGCCGGCGGCTGGCTCGGGGCCTGGGTGCGTGTGCGCGCGTGTGCGGGGGGCGGAGAGCCGGGGGCTCCTCCGCGCGTGGCTGTGCCTCGGAGCGGCCGGCTGTGCGAGCGCGGGCGCGAGCGGACGCACAGCCCAGGCGGCGGCCAGCCGGGGTTATCTGAGCCGCTCGGTCTTGGGTGGCTGCGCTCAGATCTGGGGGCGGCGGCGGCACAGGCGAGACGCGCTGTCGGGCCGCGGCGGAGCCGAGAAGCGAGACCCAGGCCCGGACGGCAGCGGCGGGGCGCAGAGCATGGAACAGCGCACGGGCCGGGCAGGTAAGAGCGAGGAGCGACTGGTCAGCGCCCCAGGCAGCGGGTAGTGAGGTGGTGGGGTGGTGGGGGGCGGCATGTGGGAAAGATGGGGCAACCGGGAAAGAAGGGCAGACCCCACTCCTTCTTCCTTCTGTGTTTGCCCTGTGGCGGGGGCCAATGTAATTGCTGGGGACTGGGACTCTGCGGCCTCTCCCCACCGGTGGGACTTCCTGTGCTCTCCCTCCCGGTGTCCTCTAAATCTGCTAAAAACTTTCCACCCAGAAAACGTGAGTTTTACAACTTCTCTTGGTCTCTTTACAGAACCGGGCTTTTCCATTCTGTTGTGCCTTTAGGACTTTATCTTTCCGCTTTGCAGTGTATAAATGTTTTGCACAACTTCCTCCAACTTGGGTGCACAAGGAAGACCTTGGTTTCTAGTGGGAATGGAGTGTGGGTGTGTGTGCATATGTGTTAGCGGATGGGGACACGCTGTGTGCACATGTCTGTGTGCACGTGTACGAGGGACTTGTGTCTTTGAGTTTGAACTTAAATGTAAGCACTGATGTAGATGTGTCTGATGTTTAGAGAAAAGGCTCTGCCACCAAAATAAACTTAAGGGAGGCCTGAGGCAAGGGGAGGGATGGAAGGCCCCAGGGGACCCAGATGGAGAGCAGAATCTGAACCCCTTGACCCATAGGGCTAAGGGAGTGGAGGGCTGCTCCTTTTTTTTTTTTTTTCCTCCCTCCTTCTCTCCTCCAGGCCTGCAAATTCAACTCTGTCTGCCCACTACTTGCCCTAGAGTAGCATGGGGGTGTGAAGCCAGGTAGCCAAGTTTCGTTTTGGATTGGTGGGGAGGGACAGGGTTGCATCAGCTTCCAAGAGTTTTCCAAATAATTCCACAGAGGTCAAGGACCTACTCCGGGCCCTTTTTTGCTTCATTCCTCACCTTTCCCCTGTCTCCCTCACCCCTTTCACCAGACCCCAACAGCTCAGGTTCTGTCTTTCAGCTGATAATCCAGTTCCACTCTCAGGATTGGTCTTCCTCTAAGCTTCTTGGCCCAGTCCCTGGGCTGCCTCCATTCCCCCTTGGGTGCCTGTACCCACCAGGAAACCGGGGCCCCCAGGAGTGTCAACTGTGGTCCCCTGGGCTTTTAGGGCTCTGGGCCACCCCTCTGCACCAGAGGTTTAAGTAGGGAGATCAATAGCAAACAGTTGTAATGATCTAATTAATTATGGCAAAATTAAAAGCGAGTACAAAATCAATCTCTGATGGTGTTGAAGATGGAATTCAATTGAGAGCCCATCTGTGCACCCCCTCGACCGTATAAATATGCAGCCCAAGGACAGACCTAATGGCTGGGCCTTCCTGGAAACCTCTCTCCCCCTTTCTTTCTCCCCTGTCCAGGGCTTCTCTCTCACTCACTGCATCTACTTTGCTTCTTACCACCTCCTGCCCCCACCCTTCCTTGTTTCCCTGTCCCTCTGCTCAGGCTCTCGACACTCCCACTCTTCTGTTTTCCCTCTCCAAAGGCGGCTCTTTCTGCCTTGCAGGCCTGAGGTGCGCAAACGGGTTCCCAGTCCCGGCAAGTCTCCCAGCAGATGCAGCCAGGCTTCCTCCCCAAAGCCTCGGGAAGGAGAAAGAAGAGCGGGTTTGGGGGGGCATCCCTGAGCTCTGTTAGAGCCCTCACCCCGTTTCTGAGCGTGCGGGATACTCCAGAAAGAACCAGGGCGCTTCCTCAGGGTCGCCTGCGCCTACCTGCACCAGGCCTGGTAGCCGCACTCCTGGCGCGGGTGGTAAAGAGACCCGGCGGACCAGCTGTGCACCGCACTCCCTTTCCCTTCCCTCCTTTTCCCGCTTTGACCGGTGCGGGGATCGCAGTCCAGCCAGCGGCGGCCTGGGGGAAGAGTGGGGAGGAGCGGAGCTGGGCAGGAGGCAGGGCTGTGTTTGAAAGAAGGAAGCCACCGTTCCCTTCGAGGCGGCCCCACGGAGCCCCGGAGTCTTCCGCCCTCGGAGCCGCTTTCTTTATTTTCATGCCCCCCTCCCCGGCCCTAATTTCTACTTTAGGCACGTCTGGCCGGGGCACAGCTCCCCCGGGGCTCTGCGTCCCCCAGACGGCCCCCACGCCCCTTTGGCCTCATCCGCCTAGTTCAAAATGACAATGACACGCGCGCGAGAGCGAGCGTGCCTAGCTGACGCCCTGGCGCAACCGCTGCAGCCGGGTTTGCGAAGGATGCGGGTTTTATGTAGTGTCGCTGAGCCAGATCTGGAGGAGCGAAAACCACCAGGAAAAGGCGAAGCATGGAGGAAGGAGAGAGAATCTGCAACTAGGTCAATTGTGGTCTTTGGCCTTCGTTGCAGATACCCCCAGAATCACAAAAATTAGACGTTTGTTTGATGTCTGCGGGCCTGTCCTAGCTGGTTCTCTGGCTCCCTGTCCCTGGTCCCCTACCTCTCCCCTCCTGGGGCTCTGCGCCCACTCCCTGGCCCACACTGAGTTCCCAGGTTTCTTTCTGCCCTCAGAGACCCCTCCCACTCCCTGGTCCTCCGCCGGACCCTCAGAGCCTGGGGGAGACACAGCTCAACGCCTCCCCTCCCTCTTTTGCCAGGCCTCCTCACCCCGTTATTAATTGCTGTGTTGACCTGCAGGATTGATTGGCGGCCCCGCAGGAAGAGGCTGAGAAGGCCTTGGCCTCGGAGCAGCCTCGGCAGAGGGCAGAGGGAGGAGGGGGAGGTGTTGGCTGGAGATGGGTCTTGAGCTCCTATCTCAGCCCAGCCTGGGACACAGCTGTTTGCCCAGACACCCTTCTCCATCCACACCCACCTCACCACACACACCTTCCACGCACCCTTACAACATTCTCAGGCGATCCCCTCACCAAGAGATGTTCAGCCCCAAGGAGACCCATCAGAAATTCTCCTTAATTGATTTAGAAATGGAAAGAGGCTTCCTCCCTCCATTAGTCAGTTTCTTCAATCTGTTCGTTCGCCGCGGGTCTAGACCTCACCGTCGGTCCAGACACGACGGAGAAAACTACTGGGACCCGGCTTTTTTCTGTCCAAGATTTACTTTGCGTCCCCCCCCCCCCCAGGAGCAGTTACAGAAAGTTAAGAAATAATCCTGGATGCAGTGACCTTTAGAGTCTCAAACCAAAGCACTTTTTCCTGGAAGAGCCCTTGTCCTGGCTCCTGGGGGAATTCGGTGCAGCCCTTTTGTTTCAAGTTCGGGGCGGCTCTGTACCGCCAAGGGTGGAGGGCGGGGGCTTGCAGCAGCCTGGGGCTGGGGTCTAACCCTAGAGCGGAGACCCTCCCTCCTCCCCCCACTCCGCCCCCCCCCCCCGTCTGCTTAAACCTTCGCGCGCGCGCACAGATACACGCGCGCACGCGCGCGTAGACACACACACACACACACACACACACACACACTCTCTCTCTCTCTCTCACAGGGCCCCCACAGCCACAGCAACACCCCTTGCCCCGATCCCAGGCCACAGGCCCACGGGCCAGGCACCGGAACAGGAGCGAGCCCCCCAGACGTCCCGGCTCTGGTCTGGAGTGGGCGGAGGTGGCAGGAGAGCCGGTCCCCAGAGAGCCCCCTGTGCTTTGGTTCTCTCCCCGTCTCTATCAGCCCCACTCTTTTCCCTTCTCCCATCCGCTCAGGTCCTTTGTCTCCAGCCACTTCGCGGCGCCCAGCAGCTTGTCCCCCGCCTTGGCGGCCCTGCCCTGCGCTTCCCTGTGTTCGGTTGGCGGGGCTCCCCCTGCCTTACCCGCTCCCGGCTCTGGCGCGTTCTCCGCCTGCTCCTCGCATCCACACGGCTGCTGGGAGAGGAGGAAGGGAGGGCGGGCGCGCCGCGGATGGATCCGACAGAGTAGATTTGGTGCTTGCTCGCAACTCCGGCAAAACTCAGCCCGCCGGGGTGCTCCCGCCCCTCTCTAACTATTCCTCTGCGCTGCGGAGCCGCGCGCCCGCGTTTGGCCCCTTCCTTTCCTTGCACGTCGGCTGTGGCTCCTTCGCTCCCCGCTGGCCTGCCCAGCATCTGCAGTCGCGCTCTCCCCGCTGCCCTGCACTCCGCTCCCTTTCGGCTGCCCCCCAGCTAGCTCCCGCCCGCCCCCTTCCTCTGCAGCCCCCTACGTATCGGTGGCGGTAGCGGGGAGCGCCGGGTCGGTCCGGGGCCCGTCTGTACGGTCTCTCCCTCCACCCCAGCCAGGTCCGGCTGCGGGTTCCAGGCCCGGCTGAGAGCGGGTGTTAATCATTACTTGCCCCCCCCCACCCCCGCACAGCCTCACTCGCGCTCTCTCACCCGGGCTTGGGGAGGAAGGGAAGAGGTGTTGGCCGGCTGGGGACCCCGGCTTCGTCCAAACCAGCCTCTTCGGGCCTTCCAGAGACAGGTGTCTTCTCCGTTCCCTCAGCACCCTTTTCATGTCCCTTTTCTTCCCCTCCTCTCTCCCCGCCTTCCACGATTCCCCTTCAGCAGGCCTCTCCCCACGGTCTCAGCTCCGCTCAGGCTTTGGCAGGTTGACTGAAGGTCCTGGGAGGACCAACTTTCTTTGTTTGGAACCAGACTGGACGGGATTTCCTTTCCCACGTCTCAGTGAATCGTCCAGCCACCTCCCAACGGTTTTGGCAGACTGGCCCAAGGGGGACCGCGCCTGAGGCTGCAATTAACCTGGCTGTTGGGGGGGCGGTAGGACTTTAACGGGTCCTCTAGCATCTGCGCTGAGGCAGAGGGGTGAGGGTGCAGGAAGAAGTGAGAATGGAGTGTCAGGAAAGACAGAGCAGAGTGGTAAACATGGACAGGGTGTGGTATAGTCAATGGAAGGAGGGAAAATCCTGAAAGGGGGGAACACACGAAGGGAGGCAGCAAGGAATCCTCTTGTTTCCTTTATAGAATAGAAGTTGGATGGAAAGCACCACTCCTTGGCTTGCCTAACCAGTTCAGATCCCTCCTTCCCTTTGGGAAAGGGTAAAGTCTCGGAAAGCTGAGCACTTACTCCTTAACCTACCACAGAAATGTTTTGTTTTCAAAGTGCTTTGGTCCATGGAGTAGGCAAGACAGGTAATCATCCCTATTTTACAGGTGAGAAAACTGAGGTCCAAAGAGGGAAAGGGACTGTGAATGTGGTGGCTGCTGCTTCTTCTGGGTTGTGGGGTGAGTGGCCCCTTTAGCTGTGCAAGTCCATGAGTGTCTGGGTGGGGATGTGTGGGACAGGCTGTATGCAGGTCTGAGCTGGGACCCTCACGGGCTCTGTGGGCCTCTTGGCTCTCAGCCTCCGCTTGTTTTCGGTAACACAGGGCCCTCCACTCTTACCCTGTAGACCTACTGGCCCAGTTTCTCCTGGCTTGACAGTTTTTTCAGCTCCCCAGTCGGGTGGCCCACCGGCGGCCGCCACCTGGCAGGCCCGTGCCGCTAAGAGGCCGCTTTGGTGGCCAAGTGGCTTGCATTGTCGTTTTCCCTCAAAGGGGCTGCGAAGGGCCGGGCAGGTCGCTGGGACCTCTGGCGAGGAGCAGCCGGGTTCAAGGGGGAGGGGCCGGCGAGGATAAAGGCGCAGCACGTGCGCCGGGCCTCTACAGGACCAACAGACCGAGCGGGCGGGGCCGGCCGGGAGGCGCCCCCCCTCAACCCGGGCTTCACGCAGGGAGCCCAAATATTGGGAACAAAAGCGGGAAAAGAAGAGTGAGAGCAGAGGGAGGGAGGGAGCAAGGGAGGGAGCGAGGAAGCAGAAATTAGGGGGTCTTAGATGAAAAAAAAAAAAGAAAGTAGCTTTAGGGGGAATGTGCCGTGGAGTGTGAAATTGTAGCCCATGGTGCTCCATATTGTACCAGAAGCTCTTCCAAAAAAAAAAAAAAAAAAAAGCCATCCTCCAACGTGACCAGAGGGCTAGGAAGGGGGAGGGGCGGGGAGAGAATGGGGTGGGGGAGGGGAGAGGGCCGGGCGGGAGCGGGTCAGGCCTAGCTGGAGGGGGGGCCGGGTGCCCGCCCGGGAGGCCTGGTATCTGGTCGCGGAGAGTGGCGCCCCGGGCTGCGCCAGGACCCAAAGGGCGAGTGGGCCGCGGCCGTCCCACACTTGGATTGTCAGCGAACTTTTTTTCTCTTTGCTTTTTTCTTTTTTTCTGGTGCCAGTGGCGGCGACTTCCAAAGCCGGGACTAATTCAGAAAAGGAGCTCGGCGGCGAAGCTGCTACTCTGCTCTACCTTCCTCTCTTCCCTCCTCCGTTTCTGCTTCTCTTCCCTTCGGACTAGTTTTCTCCCCCCTTGGTTCTAAACAGCTTTTTTTTCCCCCTGAACTTTAATGCGTTTAATTTGGTCCGCGCAGTGGGGAGCATTTCCTAGGGAGATACATTTAATTTCGGAATTTCTAATCCCCTCCCTCAGAGGCCTGGCCCTGGCTCCCTTCGCCGCTCCCCAGGAGGTGGAAGGAGTGGAAGGAGGAGGACAAGCCCAGGCCAAGGGGGAGGAGCCCGCTGGGAAGCTCCCTGGCGGCCCCTACCCCCCTAGGGCCCAGCTGCCTGCCCGAACTGCTCCAGGTGGGGGTGGAGGGGCAGTGGGGGGTGAGTCTGGGCTCTGGGTCAGGGCTCTGCCTACAGCCAAGAGGTAGCTACCCCTCTGCCTTTCCTCACCCCGACAGCAAGCGCTGGGCCAGGGAACGGGAAACCAGGAAAGGAGCAGAAGGGTGGAGAAGAGAGCTGGTGTAAGTGGGGGAAGCGTACAGGGTCTACACGAGCACTTCACTTCATGCACAATCTGTCCGGAAACGCATCTGGTAGCTCGGAGCACTAATCATGCTCGGCTTGGGATGCCTGTGCATTTGTCCACTTGGGGTGCGGGGGAGGAAGTCAAGGGAGGGGGTCCTACTTCTCCCACACCTACACCCCGGGGGAGCAGGCCCAGGACAGCGAGAGTCAGGCCAGCTGCAACTCAGCCGCCAGAAAGGAGGCAAGAGCTGGGGCAGTGGGAGAGCCTGGCAGGGAAGGGAGCGGAGAAGGCGAAGGAACGGAGATCCACAAGGAAGATTTATTGGGCAGATCAGATGCACAGAGGCGGCTAATGAAGCAAATCCCGAGATGGGTATCAGAGCAACTCCCCAAAAGTTTATTTGCCTTTAAATTTCCGCAGGGAGGCGGGCGCCTTGTTTGAAGTGTAAATGCCCCTAGGTTGGGGGGTGGAAGGGCCGCTTTGAAAACACCAGAGAGAAAAGGTTCATTTAGAGGCAGACGGGAAAAGCAACCAACCCTGACAGGTCGGAGCCCGGGTTGTGTTTGGGGTTGGGTTGTTTTCTTTATTTCTCTTTCTTTTCCTCTTTCCTCTGCTTTCTTCTTCCCTTTTCCCCTTTCTTGCCTTTTTTTTTTTTTTTCTCTCCTCTACTAGACTCTATAGAAGAAGAATGGGAAGAACAGGAAAGGGAGCATCAGAGGGAGAGGCCAGTGCCTGGAGAGAAATCTATATAGGCCAGCTCCGGAGCCATAGGAGAAGGAAGAGCCTTGGCTAAAAGCATTTCTAATCATCAGGGATCATTGCTCTTTAACTTTCTAGACCCAGGAATGGGCTGGAGCTGAGGAGGAAGCTGCCAGGGGCTGGATTGGAGGGAGAATGAGTGTCCAACTAGTGCAGTGCTGGAGAAGGGGTCCCAGGAAGTGGGGATGACCAGGGTGGGAATGATTCTGGGACATCAGAGGCCACCTGGGAAGTGAACTGTCACAGAAGGGTCTTCACTCCTTGGGGGGGTACATGGGAATGATAGGTGTGCGAGTATAACTTGTAGCACACTTGTGCATTAAGTTCTCCTTTCACAAAATGTGACATCCCTGTTGCCCAATACATGGAAATGCCTGTTGTCTGCATCCACACTTCTTCATAGTATGTGTAACATAGAGATATGTCTAGCTGGGTCTGGAAAAATCAATGAGTCTATGTGTGTGTGTGGGGGGGACTGTCTACAGTCTTATTCCTCACGTAGTTCAGACTCCCCAAGACTTAACTTTCTGGACCAATGTAGGGAAACCTGGGGGCAAAGGGCTCCTTGAGTTCTGAGCTCCTTTCAATAAGGGTCCTTCCCCTGTGCCTTTCCCTCCACCCAATCTTGGTTAATTACCTTCCTGAAGGAAGCCCGAGGCTGTACCAGGTAATACCACCTGAAAGCTCCTTTCTCCCAAGCCTGGGAGCCTTTCCCTTAGGCTGCCCAAACTGTGTTTTCCTTTTTTTTCCCGCTCCCCACACAAAGTTAGTGCGCGTACACGGGGTTGGGAGGCCAAAGCAAACCCGGGAGCGCCATCTGCAGGTCTCTAGAGGAAGAGACTGACCTTCGGGGCTAGACCCTGCGCCTTCACCCTCTAGCCCAAGGGAACCAGCCTGGCCGCCCACGGGAAGAGGGAGTGAGGGTTGGGAAGGAGGGGGCTGGAGAGAAGTTTGTTTTTTTGTTTTTTGTTTTACCCTCCCAAAAGTTACGCTGCAGGTGGATTAAGCAGATTAGGCTCAGGAGGATCCAGGAAGAGGGAATGTCCAGCTGAGTCAGCCCCCTAAGGAGTGGGTGGTTCAGAATCCTATAGGACTGAGCCTGGCTGGATCCCCCTCCGAGGATTAAGGGCATTCTGAACACCACACCACCCCCCACCCCCTGGGTGCAAGAGGCCCGGTAGAAGTCTCCTGGCTGAGTGGAGCGGTGTGTCCCCCAGCCTAGCTGCTGCCTGGGCACTGGCCAGCGGGACAGCGTTGTGAGGCTGCGGCTCTTTCGCAGGCGCCAGGGTCTGCAGTCAGGGTCCAGAAGCGCCCGGAGACCAAGCAGCAAGAGCGGAGCGCGGGCTTCCCTGAGCCGCCCTTTCGCAGACCCAGGGAAGCGGGGGGAGGGAAGGAGGGAGAGAGAGTTAAAACATCAGCTGAAGTGCCAAGATGATTTATGAGACGAGGGAAAATATTTCATAAAGATCTCCCGGATATTCTGTACTTAACCAGTTAGGAGACAAAGGGCTTCTCCTGCCTGGTGCGTACGAGGGGACCCGAGCGAGCGCGGACGAGGGCTGCGGAGGCTGGGCCAGCGGCTCCGGCAGGAGCGGGGCCGGGCCAAGCGCGCTGCGCCTCCTGCGCTAGCTCGGGATCCGTCAAGCTGGCAGCGGGCGGCGCTCAGCCTCGTTCGCAGCCTCTTCTCTCCAGCCGGGGAGAGCAAACCTCGGTTCCCGCGTCCTCTGCCGCCAGCGACCAGTCGCTTTGCACTGTCTCCCTCCCCAAGCCCTTCTCCCAGGCCACCCGAGGGTCCAGAAGCCAAGTCCCTGGCTCTCCCACAGTCCGCTGGGTCCCACTGAGGCAGGTGGGTCCTCGCTGGAGGTCTCCAGCTCCATCCTAAACCGAGCGTTCTGGGCTACCCAGACTCTGATGGCCAAGGGGACGAGGGAAGTCCTCCGCGCAGCTGCGCGTGGAATGAGAGGACAAACTGCCGAGCACTTTGCCCCGGAATGAGAATTGGGGGTGCGTGGGTGGGGAGGCACCTCAGGAGGGAAAGGCGAAAGGGAAGGACCAGAGAGAGGAAGGAAGACTCAGGAAGGAACGGAAGGGAACTCAGAGCTGAGAGGAGGGGGGTTAAGACTAGGGATGCGGACTGGGCTCGGGGCCGCGTGGCCCACGCGGGCCCTGGCCGGTGGACGGCAGGGCTGGGTGAGTTGGGACTGTGAGCCTGGTTTCCGAGAGCGGCGCGCTCCGCGGCTCTCGGTCGTTGCCTGAATATTCATTAGACTGGCCGCTCTTTATCCTTATCTAACGTTTATCTTATCGGCGAGTTTCGTTTCTCAGTGTAGTTTTAATCCCGGGCTCCCCTTTCCCCTCCCCCTGGCCCGCTCCCCTCCCTCCCTCTTCCTTCGCCCGCTGCTTCCTCCCTCCCTCCCGTTTCCCCCTCCCCTACCCTCCCCTCGCCGGCACCGGAGTGACAGGCGCGGGGCCCTCCTCGCCGAAGCTCGGGGCTCCGGCGCTGGCGAATCACAGAGTGGTGGAATCTATTGCCTTTGTCTGACAAGTCATCCATCTCCCAGCGCGGGGAGGGGGAGGGGGTCTGGAGGGGGCTTTGCAGCTTTTAGAGAGACACACACCGGGAGCGGAGGCTCCAGTCTCCGGCCGAGTCTTCTCGCAGCCGCAACCCACCTGGGGCCAGCCGGGTGCTGCCGGCGCTGCTCGGCTCCCTCCCTCCCTCCCGGCCCTTCGGCCGCCGCGGCGTGCGCCTGCCTTTTCCGGGGGCGGGGGCCCGGCTCGCGCTCTCCCCTCCCGGAGTCGCCCGCTCGGACATCCCGAGGATTGCTACTTCTCTGCCAACTTCGCCAACTCACCGGCACTTGGAGCGGCCCGGCTCCCCGCCCGGCGCCCTCGGGCCGCCCCAGCTCCTCGCCCTCTCCGAACGCCGCCTCTCGGATGACCGGGTTCCTGGGGAGTGAGCGAGCCACCTTCCCCCGCCCAGCCTCAGCCGTGGCCTCAGCTGCCGCGCGCGCCATGCGCCCCCAGATCCCCCCGGCCCGGCCCGCTGCCCCGGGTCCGCTCTGCTGACCGCCCAGCCCCGCGCCCCGACGGTGGGAAGTTGCGGTCGCTGCGGCTGCAAGCTCCGATCCGCCCAGGAAGCGTCCCCGCGGGGAGCTCACCGCGGCGTCCCCCGCCCGCCCCGCCGCAGCTGGGCGCCCGCTCACCTCGCCCCCCTCCCAAACGTCCCTCCCTTTTCTCCTCAAGTCCTGAAGTTGAGTTTGAGAGGCGACACGGCGGCGGCGGCCGCGCTGCTCCCGCTCCTCTGCCTCCCCATGGATATGCACTGCAAAGCAGACCCCTTCTCCGCGATGCACCGTGAGTACCGGCGCCCGGCTCCTGTCCCAGCTCGGGGCTCCCCGTCCTAACCCTCTCCCGTCCTGTCCCGGCGCGGCCCTGGCCCCCTGCACTCAGGTCCCATCTTGGAGACTGCGCCGGCTTCTCCAGGCCCCCCCTTTCGTTCTTTCTTTTCCCCTCATTTTCCAGCGTTTCTAAAGCCTCCAGTTTCCCTCTTCTGCCTTATGTCACCAATACTTCTCCCTCTACCTGCCTTCTTACTTTCCCCGGTGCCCATCACCTGCCTTCCTTTCTTCCACCTGCTCCTCCTGAGGTCATCAATCCACAGCCCCCCGGCCCTGGCTCTAGCCATTCCACCCCCTGGTCACCCTCTTGCCCTGGGCTGGGAGACTAATTGGCAGGCAGTTTTAGAGGGGTTTGTGTTGTGTTGTTTTCTCTGTTCTCTCCCTCTCCCCCTCTCACCTACCTCTCTCTCTCTCTCTCTCTCTCTCACTCTCCCATCCTCCCCCACCCTTCATTCATTGCTACCTTTCTCAAACTTGAGTGTACTTGTCCAGGAGGAGACTCCTAGCACCGGCAGCTTCAGTGTCAGGGCAATCAGGCAGAAGAGTGTGGGGGTGGGGTGCCCCCAATTGACCCTCAGCTCCCAGCATCTCCAGGCCCTGGCAGCCTAGCCAGGGTTTCTTGTGAGCTGGCTTGAAATAGTTCTCTTCTTTTCTTTCCTCCCTTCTTCCCCTCTCCTTCTCCTTCCCCTTCTCTTCTCCTTGAGTTGGGAGGCTGAGACTGGCAGGACACGGTGGTCATCTTTCTCCACTTCTCCCTGAGAGATGCTCTAAAAACAAAGAGGGGTTCCAAGGAGAAATCGAAGTCAGGAAGAGATGGAGTAGAGGAGCCTGCCAGGCGGCCCCTGGGCAGAGCCAAGCTCTGCTTGCAGTTCTGGAAGCTCTTTGCTGGCCTCCCACTTCATGGTAAAGATGGTCCAGCCAGTGACCTGGCCAGTGGGTAGTCAAAGAGGGGGAAAGTGAGGGGGAAAGAACAAAAGAAGGCAAACGCCCAAGCTGGGGAGAAAGGAAAGAGAAATTTTGAAAAGGTGGAAGAAAATAAAAGAAAGAAAACAGAAAGGATGTTATCCAGGAAAGAGAAGGAGAGAAAAAATGAAAAAAGAGGAAAAGAGGAAATTATTTTAATGAAATTTGAATTTATCTAATTCATGTCCTATGTCTTTAGCTTGGAGAACAGAGATTTTTTTTTTGGCAGTCTTTTTTTTTTTTTTTTTTTTAAAGATAAATAGATTCTAAATAGAAAACTTCTCCTCCTCTGTAGATTAATAATTGAGGATGATTTGTAACTTTTCAAGGGAAAACTTTTTTAGCCCTGGCTTGGATCGGTGCTCCAGAAAGGAGAGCCAAGGAGGAAGACCTCTGTTTTTCTTTAAGCTTATAATTAGCATTACAGGGGTGAGCTTTAAAAAAAAAAATACTCCTGGGGTAAAATATATTTTTAAAAATAATTTCCAAGTACAGGTAATCCGAGTCAGGAGCCTCGGGCCGCCGCTGGTCTCCACCAGCTGAGCCAGAAATCCTGTCTCCTTTTCCAAGCGAGTGGAACCGGGTCCTCTCGCCTTCTTCGCCCAGCCCGCCGGCCTCCCTGCCCGGCCGCCTCTGCTCTCGCTCTCGCTCTCGCTCTTTGGCCGATTCCGCGGGGGATTTGCCGAGTCCCAGCCGCCCACTGGGTGTCACTTTGAAACCCAAAAGGGGGCAAGGCGTGCTGAGGGTGGTCAGAGGAAGGGAGAGAGCGCGGCGCGGGCGGGCGGACCGGCAAGCATCCGCAGCCCGAGTCCGCGCCGGCGGCAGTGGCGCATTCCAGGCCCGACTGAGCGGCGGCTCCCGGCCCGCGGCCCTGGACTCCTGTCGGGCCCCTTCCCATCCCCTTCCGTTAGATTGGGGACGAGGGGGCCGGGCCTGGAGCCCGGGGGAGGCTGAATTATTCATCTTTAATCTGCCCGCAGCTGCCGCCTTTTCATACCGGTAACGCGAGTTCTCCCGGGGCCTAAATTATTGATGGTCGGGGTTTGGAGGGAAGGGAGGGGTGAGGAGTGGGGCTAGAGGTAGGGAGAGTAGCGGGAATGAGAGGCAAAAATAAGAGGTTCTAGCCTTCCCCAGCCTGCAGATCGGAAGCCTCTCCCCAGGGGTTTCACCGGCCCTTGCTCTCAGTACCCCCAGGAGGGGACGGGAAAGAAATGAGCCGATCGCAGATGTTCCCGCTTTCTCCGAAAGTCGCCTGAAGCCAGCAGGACCCGGCCTGTAGGTTCCTGGCCAAGTCAGGCCCGCCACTAGAACTCTGCGCTTGGATTGCTCAGGAACTGCGGCGCTGGGTGATTACTCTGGGTGCAGGATTTCTAGACTGCTGTAGGCCAGGGAGAATGGGGCACCGCGCAGCGTCCTCGGGCCTGATATCCGGTGACCACTTTGGCTCCGAGGTTGGAGGACCCCGCTGGAGACCCTGCGTCCTCCTCCTGGCCAGGAGAGCAAATGCCCTTGCTTCCTGGTGTCCTGGGATGCTGCCGAGGTCTAAGAGGTCGGAGGGATGGGAGCTAGCTCCGGCTGACAGCACGGGGTGTCCCATGAGCCCTCAGCCTGTCTAGGCGACCTGTACCATGCTACCTAGGTGAGGCAGTGGGTTCCAAGCCTGGCTCAGGGCGGCAGGCAGACGAGCCCCGGCAGCCTGTATTCTCTGGCTGCTGCCATGGGAGCCCCGCGCGGCAACCGGCTGCCTCCCCGGCTCTGAGCACGGACACCGGACCCCTGCATCTTCAGCCTTCCGTCCTCCACCTGGCTTTCTTTGAACTTTAGACGCTAGGGATTCAAGTGGGAAATACGGCCTCGAAATATCTAAAGATAGAAAACATAAAGGAAAGGAAAAATCCCGATCGAAAGCCAGAATAAAACAAAAACAAAAACACAGAGAAGGAGGCAGGAACACCAACTCTGATTAAAAATAGATACAAGAGGTAGGGAGCAAAAGAAAGGAGTCAGACACTTAGCCCCTCTTTCTGCTCAGAGCCCTTTTGTATTGAGTCGATCGGTCCCAGACCCCACCCCCCAAGTTATCTGCCTCCAAGCCCTAACACGCACCAACGACTCCCCTTGCTTGCGGCTCAGGCGGGATCCCGCTTGGCCCTGCTTCTGCTCTCTGCTCCGCCCTTCTTTTCCTCTCCTACATTCTTTCCTGCTGGCATTAATTCCCCCTCTGCCCTCTTCTCACCCTGCTTCTCCATTCCTTCCCTCACTTTCTCCCTTGAGAGATGCTGGTCTTAGAGCCGTGTTCTTCCCTGCTCTCTGCCCTGCGTCTGGGTTTCCGCGTCTCTACGGCCTGGCCCGTGGGTTTCAATCCCCAGTCGCCCTGCGTTGCTCGGCAGCGGGGACCACCATTCTGCCGCGCGTCCCAGATCACGCCCCTCTGCCCTGCCTGCTCCCTTCGCACGTCCTGGGCCGCGGACCCTGACTAATGGCCGGTCCCTGCTGTGTGTGGGGTGTTGTGTTTTTTTCTTGTCTCTCCCCAGCAGGGCACGGGGGTGTGAACCAGCTCGGGGGGGTGTTTGTGAACGGCCGGCCCCTGCCCGACGTGGTGAGGCAGCGCATCGTGGAGCTGGCCCACCAGGGGGTGCGGCCTTGCGACATATCCCGGCAGCTGCGGGTCAGCCACGGCTGTGTCAGCAAAATCCTGGGCAGGTGAGGGCCTCAGAGCCACCCCTGGGAGAAGTCTTGCCTCCTCAGCCCGAGGCCATGGGTCTCCAGACCAAGGACTTGGCTCAAAGTCCAGGATGCCAGTGGGAGATGGGGTATCTCAATACTGGGGGGAACCTAGAGAGCTGCTTCTTTTGGAGAGAGTATTCAGGTGGTGGCCACGGGCCCAGGAGTAAGGGTGGAGAAGGATCACTCAGCTCCTGCCCAGCTTTAGGGTTCTTGAGAAGAGGCTGCCAGATCCCAGACTTCAGACAGGGAGGGAGTCCTCTCCAAGCAGAGTTCATGCAGACTGGGGGGCTCAGAGGAACAGGGTGGGGAGCGTAAATGGGTCCCCAAGAGGAAAGTAAAAATCAGCCCTGGGGAGGGGACAGGAAGGTCCTGGTTCTCACCAGGGCTCCGTGCTCAGTAGGAAAGGGCTGGAGGTGGGGGCCTCAGCCCTGGAGGGCCTGGAGGCCTGGAATCCTGCTGTTCCTCCTGTTCTTTCTAAATAAAAGGCCGGGCTTTCAAACTCCCAGGGGCACCTAT
This sequence comes from Mustela erminea, assembly GCF_009829155.1. Taxonomy (NCBI): domain Eukaryota; kingdom Metazoa; phylum Chordata; class Mammalia; order Carnivora; family Mustelidae; genus Mustela; species Mustela erminea. Next base: position 64,533,976 of record NC_045627.1, read on the forward strand.
TCTCGCTGGTGTGCTCTGCTCTCAGTCCCGGCATGACTGTCTTCCTGGAGGGAGTGTCCCTCTCATCTTCCCCCTCCTCCTGCGGTCCATCCCTCACCCCAGCCAAGCGCACCCTCAGGAAGCTGGCTCAGCCACGCTGAGTCTTTTCCCTCCACGCTGCTGCCTCGGGTGGAAGCATGGCTCCACCGCCCTGAAACCTGCAGCCTCCCTGCCCCCTGCCATGGCCTGTTCTTGCTGACGCCGCCGGCCTTCCCGGCGCAGGTACTATGAGACCGGCAGCATCAAGCCCGGAGTGATTGGAGGTTCCAAGCCCAAAGTGGCGACGCCCAAAGTGGTGGACAAGATTGCTGAATACAAGCGACAGAACCCCACCATGTTCGCCTGGGAGATCCGAGACCGGCTCCTGGCTGAGGGCATCTGCGACAATGACACCGTGCCCAGCGTCTCTTCCATCAACAGGTGAGCAAACCAGCCCCGACTACCGGGTGGGGCATCCCAGCTCCTGCCCATCAGGGCATCTCCCAGCTTGTGGTTTCTCTTCTTTCTCCCGCCCCTGCCTTTGCTCCAGGCTCTCAGCCCCCGAAGTCCTTAAGTCCTTGGGGCAGGGAGAGGAGACCTGGGAGGCAGAGAGACAGACAGACAGAGCAGTCTGCAGCCCAGGGCTGGGTATTCCCTGCCAGGCTTCTCCCGCCGGCGTCCTGGAAATGAATCCAAGTGTTTGTGGTAATTAAGACTCCAAGATTACGTGCCTCGGTATCTAGAGACAATCACAGCCTAAGCCGAAGCCTTTAAAATGACCAGTGTCTATTCATCGCTTCCAAACAGACTTCCCTTTCTAAAGGCATGCTCCCTTCCCCAGGGGCAGCGCCTGTCCTGGCTTCCCCACCCTCCCTGCCAACTCCCACAAAGCTTGCCTCCCAGGAGCCCAGGCCTTGCTAGCCAGCTCCGCACAGATTTCCGGCCTATAAGCACCAGTGTCCAGGCCTGAGAGCAAACGCTAGCCACCAGCCAGCAATTGGCAGGGAGCAGAGGAGCTGGACAAGGAGTGGGACACCAGGCAGGCAGGGAGAGCTCTAGACCCCCAGGCTCCACTTTGGGATGTGTAGGGCTAGGGAGAAGTCTGTGCAGTAACAGGCTCAGGCACGTGGGCCGACACAGGCTGGAGTTGTGCAAGGTAGCCTCCCACTCCCCAAGCCACTCCAGCCTGCTCTCTGGGACAGTACGCATGGACACTCCATGTGTGTACACACCGTGCCGGTGTGCAAAAGTGGGCCTGTGTCGGCTACAGTAGGCACAAGGAGCAGTGGGATGCAGGGACCCAGGATGGCTTCAGCATCGCAGAACTATACTCTGACATCAGCAGAGACCCTGTACAAGTTCCAGACAGCTTGGCCAACCTTTCAACCCCCCCCCCCCCCATTTTAGGGCAGATTCCCAAGTGAGAAGAAGGCTGAGGGTTTCATACCCTTGTATTCTTTGTATTTTTCATAGACTCATTATCAGGACAACTAATAATTCAGATGGTGCCTTTTTCTGAAACTGGCATCACGTATCAAGTTTTTTTTTTTAATATTTTGCAAATGATATGGAATTATCCCAAATCATCTTGAAAACAGCAGGTAAAATTAGCTGGTAGAATGTACCTTGGCTAAAGAAGATTCCCTCTGCCACACTCGTGCTGTAACGTACTGCGAGGCGACCCCAGAAATTATCCCAGTGTGTGCCATCTGTATTAAAATGGTTATTCAGTTATGAACAGGGTAACATAATACTGATCAGCTAATTATACACCCTCCGAAAACCCTCCAGCTCCCTGGGCCTGGCTCGCTAGGTACTGAAAGCATAGCGGTTTGACATTCAGACACCTTCGAAGGAGCTGGATTAAGACTCTGGGTGGTTTGGGAGAGGAATGTGTCTTTTGCATCTAAAAGCCAGAGGAGGCTAGGGAAGCTCTGGGGCTGGGGCAGGATTGGCGGTTAGGAGAGGGCCGGGGACAAAGCATTTGTTTTCTGAGCCATCTGGAGACTCAGCCTCTTGGCTCTCTGCTGGTCCTGGGAGCGAGCTGGAACGGAGATCTGCCTGATGAGGAACAATGTTGATGGGACTGGGCGCTGGGGTCCTGGGGGACATTCAAGAGAAATGCTTGTCATCAGTGGTAGGATTTGCAAGGCTTTGGAGGACCCCAAGACATGCACAGTAAAGGTGGTCTGTTTTTCTTGATGGTTGGAGGACTGGAGCAATCAAGGCACTTCTGGGGCCAGCATCTCTTGCCTCCCACCCCACCACTGTCTAGAACTCTGTCCTTCTTCTCCCCAACATACACCTTCACTGGCTCAGATGTTTTGGAGACCTGGCTCATGCGGGAGTTTGGGAAGGCTCATTCTGAAAAGGCACAGAAAGCAGGGAACAGGTGACCCAGGATTGACCTCAGAAGCCTGGGGGTGCACTCCCCAGCCCTGGGGGAAAGTAGAGGGGTGGGTAGGGAGTAGGAAAAGAACGGCCTCAGCTTGGTAATGATGACAGCTATGGAATCTGCTCGTCGCGTGGAACCCCACCACCTGAGGGGCACCGAGGCTTCCTTTGGGTGTGTAGAAACGGCCCTCCATGGGCAGGTGTTGCTGGAGATGGAGAGGGAGTGGGAGGAGAGGAACAGGGAAGCCACTGGCAGCATGGCCAGCCAGCCCTGGGTCTGTGACTAGGCTTCCCGGCTTGCTTTGCCGACAAGGAGCAGTCAAGGTATTCTTGCTTTCGCTCTGGGACAGTATTCCACCATGGATCCAATCTGGGAAAGAATTCTGAGGGCTTCCCCTTGTGCTGCTGAGTTGGGGCTAGAGGGATGTGTCTAGGCCCGCATGTCCTCAGCTTCGTCCCTGGGGGCGCTTGGCTCTGAAGGGGGAAAGGTTTATCTGAGATTTGTAGTTTCACCCTGAAGCCTGATAAAGACGGGATGTTTCTGTCAGCGTTGGTGATTTCAGGAACTTTGTAAATTTTTACTCAGTATAGGAAGGGCCTGGAGATTTTCCTCTGTGCAGGAAGTGTGGTGCCTCGGGGTGGTTCTTGAGTATAGGGCCTTACTGTTGGAGAGATGCCCACTTGTCTTTGGTACTCTTAACTGTTGTAAGGGTGTGTGTGTGTGCCGGTGGCTGGCAAGAAATGAAGTCTACACATACTCACCCACCTGAGCCAAATTGTGAGTTTTTTCCTTTTTTTTTAATCTTCTCCTCCCAAAACAGATGCTGTTGCCGCACTTGAAATATGCTGTTATGGTTATAAACGAAATTGCCTTTCATGCTTTAAAATTGGTTTTGGTTTTCTCTGATCCTGTCACGATAAAGGCTTGGACATTCCGTTCATGTACTCCACTGGTAAATCCTCAGAGAAATACCTCTCTGAGTCAGTGGAGTGGGTCAGGGATGCCTCCCAAACACACTCCTGCCCCTAGAGACCACTGTCAAAAATCCAGAGGGATGACTGGAATGCTTAGTCTGTGGAATTTCTGTGACTCAGTCTCGATATTGGATTACTGACCGCTAAGCATGGAGTTGCCACCCTCAGCTTATATGCCGTCCCTGTAGTGGACCAAGGTTTATAAACAGGTGACTTGAGACTGAAACCTGGTGGGGGAAATGGCCTGGGGGCGGAGCGAGAAGAGATGGAGGGAGATCCATGCTACTGAAGGGGGAAAAAGTCATCCAGTTATGTCACTGAGCAACTGACCAGGCTGGAAGGGATCTCCTGTTTATATGCCAGCGTCTTCTGATTTGGCCGTTGTTGTGGGCAGAGATTAGCGTTCCTTTGAAAGAATCAGTACAAACTCCAGGTGGAGTCTAGGGTTACCAAGGATCCCCTGAGGGTAATCTCTTAGAATGAGCCAACGGAAAGGCCATTGCTCTCTTAACTTTTCCAGCCTGCCCTACACTCTTGGGATCAGGGCCTTCCCTGCCCCTAGATCTTTGGAGTGGACTCTTCCAGAGTCAGTTTCTCACTGATCACCTGCTACCCATGCTCTCTCCCTCAGCCTGTTTGGCTCTAAGCGAGCATGTTCATTTTCCCAGCAGTGACAACACTGACTTCCAGGCTGTAGCCCCGGTGTTGTGCAAGGATTCCATCCTGTGTCATTCGAGGGCCTCATTGGAGGTCTGGCAGTGGGGTGACAGTAGTGGGTCAGCTGTTCATTTGAAGGCCAATCCAAAGAAGCTGGGAATGCTGAAGATATGTTCAGGGCCGGAGTTTATGTCTTTCTCTGAAACTCAGGTTCTAGGACATTGCACATTCGACTCTTAGACTCTTAGACCTGGCTTGGCATGAATCTGGGCCAGAAAGATGGCTTTACCTGTCACATCTCCATGCCCTTGTAGCTGTTGGACTGTTGGTCTCATGGCAAAGAGCCAAGGCAAGTTGGTGGGCTAAGAAGGAGGCTCTGTCCTCAGAGGGTGAGGAGAAATAAGGACAGAGAACTTGCCTTCTGTGGCCCGGGGCCTACCAGACTGGGGGTCACAAAGAGCAAACAGATGCACCAGATTCTGTCTGAGGAGGCTTGCTCACCCATCCTTCCCCAGAGAAGGCTCTCCTGCTGCCAAGATCACCCATCACTAGACTAACATGAGAACTGGGTACGACTGTTGATCTTACTTCTTCAGATGAGCTGGAGCTGTCCTCTTGAAAAGCCATTTTTTAAAAAAGATTTTAGTTATTTATTTGACACAGATTGAGAGACAGTGGGAGAGGGAACAGAAGCACAGGAAGTGGTAAAGGGAGAAGCAGGCTTCCCACCGAGCAGGGAGCCCGATGTGGGGCTCGATCCCGGGACCCTGAAATCATGACCCGAGCCAAAGGCAGACATCCAAAGACTGAGCCACCCAGGCACCCCCTGAAAAGCCATTTTTGTTCCCTTAGTTACAAGAGAGGGAAACTCCTCCTAACTAACTAACTAGTGTCCCAACTATTTTGAGAACTCAATAAAACAATCACATCAAATATGAAGAGGCATAAATCTTGTGTCTGCACAGGTAACCTACTCAATTGCTTTTATTATCGTTCAGGCTGCCTCCATTTATTACCGTCCATAGCCTGGGCAAAGAAGGTTGCATGGAGGGTGGTCTCCGGGTGCAGTCCTCCACCCCGAGAGGCAACGATCAGCCCGTAGAGCCAGAGATTTCGATGGGAGCTCAGGAAAGGCCCATCTGTCTGCATGAAAACCAATCAATAATTCTGTAACCAGAGCCCTTGTCACAGGGAAATGGACAACACAACAGTTCAATATAGGGGCCACAGGGGGAATTAGCCAGGGGAGATGGGGCCGGGCAGGAGCAGCCCCTGGAGAAGGGAGACAGGGTACCCCGAGCAGGGAAGGTTGGGGAGGGAGCAGAGCTATGTGTATATCAGTAGAAGGGGCCAATTCCTGTGCGGAGTAGATCCAGGGACTGGATCTAGTGTTGGAAGTTGGTGTGGGAGGGAACAGTTGGGCTTATTCCGGTGCCTGCAAGAGAGTGTGGTTGTACATGGGATGGAATGTGCTTGTAGACCAGAACATCACAGCTTCCAGAGAAAGAGGAGCCGTGGTAGTAACTGGTGCAGGAGATGAATGCCACCCCTGCCCCCACAAACCACATGAAGAGCCTGCACTCTGAAGAGGGGCTTGTTCGGAACCTGCAGGGGATAGGAGACCTCCTTCCCCAGCTTGTCCGCAGGACTGATGAAGGAACTCCCTAAGCCAAGAGCTCCATTTTCTGCTCCCAGCTTCCTAGATCTCCAGCTCTGTGACTTCCTCTCTTAGTTCTCAGGTTTGTCCTCAGTCCCTCCTTGTTGCTACCTGGAGTTGGAGGTCTCATAGTGAGAAGAAATGATGTCTATGTATTTCTTTTTCATTTCTGTTCTTTATTATTTATTTATTTATTTATTTTTAAAGATTTTATTTATTTATTTGACAGACAGAGATCACAAGTAAGCAGAGAGTGAGAGGGAGAGAAGCAGGCTCCCTGCTGAGCAGAAAGCCCAGATGTGGGGCTCGATCCCAGGACCCTGGGATCATGACCTGAGCCGAAAGCAGAGCTTTAACCCACTGAGCCACCCAGGCGCCCCTGTTCTTTCTATTTTAAAGATTTATTTATTTATTTACTTGAGAGAGAGAGAGAGAGAGAGATCGTGCCAGAGAGACCGTGCAGGGGGAGGGGCCGAGGGAGAAGGAAAGAATCCCAAGCAGACTGCCTGCAGAGCCCAAAGTGTAGGGGGTGGGGTTCGATGTCACGACTCTGAGATCATGACCTGAGCTGAAATCAAGCGTCTAATGCTTACCCGACTGCGCCCTTCAGGCGCCCCTTCACTTCCTGTTCTTTAAAAGAGTGCAGTGAAGGCTTCTAACCTGGCCGGCCACCTCTCTGAATCCCTGCTGTTTCCCGGCACACCCACGCCAGGTGTCCAGAGTTCAGATTCTTGCAAGGGAAGCAGTTACAGGTGCAGCTGTGGCCAGTGCAGCGCACCTGGCTGTGTGGGTGAGTCCAGAAAGGAGAGAGAGGTCCCTGACAGATTTGAGGCATGGGAAACAGTAACTCACTAACCAATGCCCCTATCCCAAGTGAAATAAACAGATGGGAAATGAAATTTACCAGTAAACCATGGGGTTGAAAGTTTTCCTCCCGTGGAATCTGTTGTTTGGGTGCTGGCAAGGTACAGCCTGAACACGGCTCACAATGGTTTCTAGGCACAGAGGTTGACATTGTGAGTGTGTGTGGCTGTGTGTGTGTGTGTGCTCTTTGGCAAAAAGGCTCCAAGGCCAAGAGGAAAGAGAGGAAGTTCTAAAGGATGTGTCCTGCAGTCACAGACAAAGGCTGGACACCTTGTCCTTGCCCATCAGGTCAATCAGTGAGGCAGTCTTTGGGCCAGTGGGTGATAGTAGGGCTCAGCTAAAGATTCTTTGTTTCATAATTTGGGCAAACTGAAGTCAAATTTTCCTTCAATCTTTGTTTAAGCTGTAATACTCCACGGTCCATTCAGCCCCCCAAAAGAGGGCCCTGGCTACAGGGATGTCACCTTCGTACTGGAGAGGTGTGAGGTCAGCTGTCCGTCTTCACTTAGACACTCACTTTGTCCCAGCTCAGTCGGCAAGACCAGTTAGGGACCAACTGTATACACAACTAAAAAGATGCTCTTCACAGTGGGTCTCTTTCCTATACGTTCTAACGCCAAGACCCACCAAGGGATATAGGTTCCCCCCGGCAGGAGGCGTGACAGCAGCACGGGAACAGTCATTAGCAGAGCTCTCCCAAGGGCCAGGCCCTGGGCCCAGCTGCCATGTCCTCCCCCAGGAACCCAGGAGCTGAGGAAATAAGGAAGAGGCTCTGTGTAAGAAACACGTAACTGGGGACTGGAGAGGCCTTGGAGACCAGGCAGGACATGAAGGCACAGGCAGATGCCTTGGGCTCCGGGAGCTGTCAGAAGTGGGAAAGAGGAGGAAAGTGACAGGGGACTGGAGGAGAAGGAGCAGGGACCCATGCCATCCCCTGCAGGTAGGAGAAGAAGGTATATAGAAGGGAAGAGGGAGACGGGAGAGGCCCGTGGAGCCAGGCTCCTCTTGTAGGTCGTTTTCAGCAACCACAAAAACCACAAAACAAACAAACAAAAAACCAACCAAACAAACAAAAAACAACAGACTCTTTCTTTTGGGTGTTGAGAGATAATATAAGAAGCTATTTTGTGTGCTTCACGTGAGAGTGTGAGAAACCGAGAGTTGGCATTCTAGAGGGGTCAGGTTGATTGGAGGGACGTGGAGGGAGGAAAGTGGGGCTGCGGGAGCTGGGAGGGAGCTGGTGAGAGCTGGGCCATAGCGCTGGAGGATGTGGGCCCAGCCTAGAGGCAGAAGATTTGGGTTTTGAAAACTCCTCACTGGTGGATGAAAACTTGGCTTTAGGCCTGATTCAGCCCTGGGACCCTGGTCTGTAGCCCCAGGGCTGGGTCACCAGACTTGGCTTCTCTTCCCTGCTTCAGACCAGAACTCTAACTGTGCAGGAGCGGGGGTGTGGGGGATGTTTCCAGAGCCCCTTAGTCCAGGAGCCCCCGAGGAAGGTAAATGGAGAGGGGAGAGTCCACTCTCTACTGTGAGGGCAAGGGAGGGTGAGGCACGAGTAGGAGCGGAGGACGGAAGTCAGAAGGAGGGCTAAAGAGTGAGAAAGGAGGTGGGGAGGCCGAGGGGTGAAAGGGAGAGGCCTCGGAGCTGGCTTGGCTGGATGAGAATGGAGTGCATGGCCAGAGTACACAGCAGGGAGCTCTGGAAGCTTTAAAAGGGGGTTAGATCCCGTGTGTCTCCACCAAGGGCCTCTCGTGGTGCTTGGAGGTGGTCAGAGGGAGCCTGAGCTCTGGGCAGCTGGTAGACCAGGCTGAGAGGGACTTCAGGGAACTCAGAGGTGGTAAAAGAGAAAAGGGAGGCCAACCAGGAAGGACAAAGAGGGTAGGACATAGGAAGTGGTGTGGGAGGTCAAGTCGCAGGAGCTGGGGCTCGTGGCCAGCAGCACCATGAGGCAGGCTGGTGTGGCTGTCGGGTCACTGCAATGTAGTCACTGTAGCCTGGTCCCCAGCAGAGGGGATAGTCAGAGAGAGGCCAAGAGGGAGGGAGGGAGGTTCCTCACTTCCTAGGTGTTCCAGATTCGAGGCCCTCTGCCCGGGAGCCTCCAGCCACTCTGCCCTGGACTTCCTCCTTTGCCTGCCTTCAGCCCTGCCCGAACTGCTCTGCAGTGAGCTCTCCCTGCAGCCATTTGGGGATGGAGGAAGCCAGAGAGGGACGCTATAGGCACCGCCTGGCAGGGGGAGCAGAAAGGCCGTAAGACAGGGCAGCAGGCTACGAGGGGAACTGTTCCTACCCGGTAGGCGCAGTCAGGTCAAGAAATCAGAGAGGAAGGGCTCAGAGGTTGGGGAGAGAAGGAAGGAGGGCAGGGAGGGAGGATGGCAGTGGCCGCAGGGTTGGAGCCCCTGAGGTGGCCTTCCCCTGCCCTGATGCTGCCTCTTGGCCGCAGAGTCTTTGCTGGACTGGTGGAGGAAGCTGCAGGAAACCAGCAGCCTAGTAGGCAGGCGTATCTCGCTTGACAGCCCACAGAGATGATCAGGGAGGAGACACTGCTTCTTCTTTATTTTTTTTTTAAGATTTTATTTATTTATTTGACAGATCACAAGTAGGCAGAGAGGCAGGCAGAGAGAGAGAGAGAGAGAGAGAGGAGGAAGCAGGCTTCCCGCTGAGCAGAGAGCCTGATGTGGGACTCGATCCCAGGACCCTGGAATCATGACCTGAGCAGAAGGCAGAGGCTTTAACCCCACTGAGCCACCCAGGAGCCCAGGAGACACTGCTTCTACCTCCCGTGACTTTCCATCCTAATTTGAGAGGATGAGATGGTGCCTGGCTGTGTGTCAGACGGAGAGAAGTCGGTGACCCTGCGTTGAGGGCCTCCGTGTGGCTCTGTTTTGGAAAGAGCCTGCGAACTTTGGAAAGGGCATGTGCTATCTATCTAGCTGAATCCAGCGTTCGTGTCCTGGGAAGCTGTCTAATTGGTCCTGGTCCTTAAAAGAAGTCAGTCTTATCAAACAGAGGGCTAGTGGTTTGCTGTTCACAGAGTTTCTGGCTGAAGGGATTGTTTGGTCTCAGAATGAGAGTCTCTGCCATCGCGTGGGTGACCTATTTGGGACGTTAGCAAATGTTCTCTGGTAAGCGTGGGTTGAGTGGACGATAGATCACCCGATGGGTTGACGAGTGGGGGTCCAGTCAGGTGCAAAGGGTCCCGACACACTTAGTCTGTGTGCACACACGTGTGCATTTTCTCTGCTAGAGGTGAAGGTGTAGAGTAGCCCATAATGGCCAGGCCGTGGGTGTGTGACACGCCTACCAGGAGTCCTGGTAGCAGCGCATGGTTTGTGTCTGTCAAGGTCCTCAAAGGGAGTGTGCGTGTAGGTGGGGATACAGGTCAAGCTGATTATCCCCTTTTATCATCTGCAGAGAGGACACCTCCGCTCCCTCCCCCCATCACTTACCTTTTTCCTTCCTCTCTGTTCCTCCTCAGGGTAGCTGGTTTGGGTTAGGGGGGCAATCTCTGTAGACTCTAACTAAAGAGCTAAGAGAATTTGATAAGATAAGGAAGGCTGTCCTTCCTCTGAGGACCAACAGAGGTTTCATGTTCCCCTACTCCACTCGGCTTCTCTAGGGAGCTCACACCAGGGCAGGCAGCCTTCCCACAGACGGGGACTGTCTGGCCTCTGGGAGAGCCAGAGGAAATGAGGTATTCCTTGGGGTCAAGACTCGGGTTCCCTTCCCAGTCACCATGGGTCTGGGTGGAAGGACAGTCTAATGGAGCCCCTGACGAGAGAGAGAGAGAAGGGGTAGGAGAGATGGTCTAAGACAGGAAGAGGGAACTGATAGCCAGAGGTAACTGACATGGGCCAGCTCTAGCTCAAACCTGTTCTTTGGGCCACAGAAGTGGACTATGTGTGTTGGAAAGGGAGTTCTCTCTTTTTTTTTTTTTTAAATCAGGGAAGAGGCTCTGAAACCTTTTGGCCCATCTGCTGGGCTGAGCACTCAGCTCTTTGCAGAGGGTACAGCCCTGGTTCGATCCAGTTCCCCCCTAGAAATAGTGGCCCCCCTCACTCTCACACGCCCTGTCCTCCAGCCTCAGCAAGTACACATTGGCCTCTTCCCCTCCCTCGCCTCCCCTTAACCTGGCCCTGAGGATCAGGTAGTTCCTGGCCCCAGGGAGGCCGCCCCAGAGACTCCTTAGGAGATGACCTCCCAGGGTGGGTACAAAAAAAGTTGAGAGAAATTCATTTCATGGCCAGTGGCTGCTTAGAAAAGGCGATTCCAGCATACGAATGTGATAAATGTTAACTGAGCATTAATCGCATTAAAGAGGGCCCTATAAACTTTTCATTTCTAATTAAATTCGTCCAGTGATGCTGCCCAAGCGAGTACTCTGGGCCTTTGTTTATGTGGAAAATTAAAATGCAAATACAATGGGATTTATTTCCAGGAGTGGAGGGATGGGCTGGCCCCTCTGGCTACTGGCCTCCAGGCCTCTCAGGCCAGGTAACTGCTTCTTTGGATGTGCCAACCCCACCCCCACCCCCTATGGGACACATTGTGGTGAGAAGGGAGAGGACAGAGTTCAAGGTCAAATAGAGTTAGAGATGAGGAGAGGATGTGGCAAAAATTGAAAAGAGGAAGAAAAAAGACAGGAGATGACCCCGAAATCTAAGAAGGCGTTGCCCTGCCCCCCCTTCCCCTGCCCACTGCCAACTCACGGCTCTAAGAGAAGAGATCTCACAGATCTGGCTTGTGAGTCGTGTCACCACAAGCTTCCACTGCAGCTCGGGGATGAAGGGTGTGCATGGGAGGGGAAATTTGGAGGAATCAGCCCTGTGAGGCATAGGTGGACCTCCTCCTAAAAGAACAAAGCGGTCACCCGCAGGGAGGGCCCTGGATTTATCTCCAGCCGTTTGAGGGGTGGCTGTTGGTTTCACCAGCTTGGTTTCACCGAGCTCTTCCTACCAGTGCCCAGCAGCATTGACGCAGGGCAGCGGAGCCGAGAGGCACACTCTGGGGGCACCGCGCAGGCACACTTGCACACACATGGCCTTCTCATGTGTGGGGACAGCCGGTCACTCACGGGAGTAAACAAATGTCCCCTGCACAGAGTCCTTCAACGCCGTGATGCCTTTGATAAAAAGCAGTAACCCCAAACACTGTCGAATAGAACGATCTGAAGTTCCTATTTACCAACACATAAATTAAGTCGAGTGGAGAGAAAACACGGGTCAGAAAAATCATGTGGGTAGATCAGTGGAGACACTGAGGGATCACCGCGCTACTATACGGATAAGAAAGCTGTAAACAGCATTAAAAAGGAGAGAGGGAAAGAAAATGGAAGTGGAGCCATGATAAAAAGCAGAGCACTAAATCACACACAGGGGTACATGTACAAAGTCACAAACCAGATTTACGCCAAGCGTTGCAAGATCTACAGCTTGGTCGGATCGCACGTGGAGATACTCTGTGCCCGGGCGTACAGGCGTCCACAAAGTGGATGAGGCCGTGTCAGCATGAAGGGAATGGATTTGGCCATAATCTGGGCCCTCCCTGTCAGACCAGTGAGACTGACCCCTCAGCTCCACGGTGCAGGGATCTGATGGGGCCGGCTTTGCAGACAGCCAAGGAAACAGCCTTAGGAGGTCTTTAAAGGTCTTCGAACCCATGAATCTTTGTGAGCCAGACCCGCATTCTAACGGATGTCCAAGGCTGCAACCCACTCCCAAATAGAGTCTGCTTGACTAGTTTTGGTAGAGAGCTTGCTTTAGTCTCTTTTATTCTGAGTCATTCTCCTCCTTTTCGGCGTTCACTTGTGTCTCTTAGAAATGCATACGCACTTGATGACAAACAGGTAAATGTGACAAGTCCCAAACATCTGGACGAAAACCCAACCTGTAGGCAGTCCTCTGTGAGGGTTGTCAATAAGAAGCCAAATATCTGGCAATTTAGAGACATCTGCATAATTGATCAGATTTCTTAGTTCTTATCCAGGCATTGACACTCATTTTCATTTCACTGGTGTTGCATTTCATGGGGAAACACCTGTTTGCAGAGGAAAATAGTCTAGGTGACAAAGTGTCGTGGTTAGAAAGCGTCTTTGATGCATTTGGGTCTGGTTTCTGGCTTACAAGGAGACGGGTCTGGTCTTGAGAGGCAGGTGGAGAGTTGGTGTTTAGAGAATTTGGTATTTGAACAAGCATAGCTGGTGGGCACTCTCCCTGGAAAGCTGGTTGGGAGGGCAGATCACTTCGTTCAGATGAGGGTAAGCTGTCCGGTAGGCCTGGCTTCCCTAATGGAATCCACAGGGTTATCTTAAAGGAGAGTGTTTGGTTCTTAGGAGGCATGGTCTTTCATTCATTTATACTTTCATCTGTCCATTCAGAAAACCTTTGCTGAGCACCTGCTATTTGCCAGGCTGTTCACACAAACCTATGTAACCCAGATAATATAAGAAAGTGGGCTCTGGGAGTGATGGCTGGAGTTCGAGTCCACTTCCCTACTGACTGGCTATGTGGTTTTAGGTAAATCTCCTCTCCTCTCTGGACCCCGGTTTCTTCACGCATCTAACATGGGGCTCACCATACAGCTCTCTCGTAGGTTCTTGGGAGGGTTACCTGAGTTAATCCGCACACCTCGGCATTGCACCCAGCACCTAGCAAGTGTTCGATACATGTGAGTTGTTATTATGGCGGTCATAGTCACCAAATGGTCTTGCTCTGTGTCTACATCAACGTGTGTGACTTCTGGCTTGTGTGTGCACTAACAGTGACCTCTTTTAAATAAATAAGCTTGAGCTGAAAGGATATTCTGTGAACAGAAATGTGTATCGTGAATGCCAGTGAGAATTACGGTCCGCTACGATCCCAGCTGGATTTAGGAAAAGGCCTGTTCTATGTGTGTGCAGGGAAAAAAGCCCACGATGAGTCAGTTATCTGACCACTGAACAGAATTAGTCAGGTAATTGCCCCCCTTTGTCCTCGTTGGTTGAGATCCCAGCCTCTATGGTTGTCTGTGTGTGTGCGTACATGTGTGTGTGTATAAACTTCCTATGCCTGCACACTCCTACTAGCCTACTAGTGGTTGAGGAGTTGAAGGTTGGCATTTTCTGGGCTTCATGACATTTTCATGGGTTGTGGTGCTTTGCATTTTGTCTTTTTTTTTTTAAAAGATAAAGTGAAACAGTCATGAAAAAAAATCCTTATTTTATGGGTTTGAAGGGTTCCTCTGATTCTTAAATGCCATAGAGGGAAGAGAAGGAAGGTAAACAGAAAGAGGAAGGGAAGAGAGGAGAAAAAGTAAAGGTAAGATAAAGGATAAAGAGAGAGGAGAGGGGAAGTAAGCCAATATTTGACAAGTACAAACCAACCTGCGACTCTTGGCCCACATCTCTGTATGTTTCAGGGAAGCATGGGAGGTTGATAATCACTGCAGTTATTTTCGCTGTTAAGAGCTAGAAGATTTTAAGGAGCAAATTCAGGAGAAAAATTTTACTTTGGGCTTAACGTATTAAGCGCAATAGCTCACAGTAACTGGACAAGTACAAATTCTACTTACTCTGCGCATAACAGGAGCAAAGATGAAAACCAAAGTTTTCCAAACTCACGATGATGTGCTCTGGTTCCCCCATCTTTACGGGAAGGTCCATGGACTGAGCCCAGCACCCAGTCCCATTCTTGCCTATAGCTCTCCCTGCCCCTTTGGCCTGGGTAGGTAGCCAAGTTCGGCTCAATGGACTTTCGTAAGATCCACACCCAAATGCCTTCATATTCACTGATCTGATTCCTTTCTTACCCCTTCCTTATTTCCCAACTTGACCCCTTGATTTCATTATCCCTTATTTATACCTAGTGCCTGACCAACGTTCTTCTTTTTTAAATTAGAAAGGAAATCTTTTAAATGAGCTAAATTTGGATCCCGAGAACTCAATTATCTTGGGATTTTTTGTCATAACTGTACAATGTTTAAGGGCCACCATTTTCCTTTCTGCCTATTTGTCCTCACAGGGCCGGATGCAACCTTGGTCTGGAGATGGGCAGTGGTGAAATCTATCATGTCCCAGGTCCTGCCCCTGTCCAAACGGACCAGAGGACCAAGGAGGGAAGTAGCCCTCTCTCCATGCTACCTGACTGCAGTTTTTGCACTTCTCTGCTTAAACCACACACATACCTTTACTCATCTTAGGGTTTTATGTATATTAGCACACATGTGGATGTGCTTGTACACATGCATAGGCAAATCTTATGGCTCCTTTACTTGGTAAGCCCTTATATTCATAATAATAGTAGCTAACAAGTGCTTTCTATAGCAGAAATCATTATAAGCATGTCGCATGTATTAATTGATTTAAGCCTCGTAAACAACCCCATAGGGCTTTATAGGATTGTTTGTAGGTGAGGTAACTGGAATACAGTGACGTTAAATAACTTACTCAGGTCACAGGCTAAGCAGCAGAACTAGGATTTGAACCCAGGCAATACTGGTTCTAAAACCCATGTGCTCCTCCAGCACTCCCTGCTTCCTATTACTTTTCCATCAGAGAAAGGGCAGGTATCTACAGTCTCTTGTGAGGCTCTGTATATCTTACAGCCTCATGCCCTTCTCTTGACAAGCTCAGAAGAGAGATCCCACACCCTGGTAGGAAGTCACATCTATGAGGTGTTGCCTTACTCTCCTGTGCTGTGGGTGTGGCCCTGTGAGTGCAGGGGATGCTGGGAAGGAAGAAGGTGCTGATGGCCAGAGTCACGGAGACTAGTGAACTGGGGAGCTAGAGTTCATGCTGGACTTGGGTTCACGTTCATTGGAATTGGGGAGTTTATTCCCATCCATCCTCCTCTTGTTGAATCAGGGACCCAGACTTTCAGTAGGCACTGAGTCCAGCTTCGGGCTTTGACCCTTCAGGCAGATGTAGGCAAGGTGGTACCAGGACCTGTGTCAGAAGTGTTCATGGATCAGGGGCAGCTGGCTTCCAACAGGACAGAACTGTGCATTTGGTCCTCGAGAAGAGATTTCCCCCCCATCTCTAGAATCTTCCTTCTGGAAAGCAGCAGGGCAAACGACTAAGCTGGAGCAAGGTAAAAAAGCTAAAGGATGGGCCCTCTCACCCAGCTCCCACAACCACACTGAGAAAGCAATTACCGAATCCTACACCACCACCCAGATCCAACATCATTACTCAACCCACATCACCAAGGAGACACCCATTAACCTAATCTCTGAGACATACATTACAAAAAAAAAAAAAAAAAAAAGATGCTGATATGATCAACGAACACAATAATTCAAAGCAGAAACCTAGACATTGCTGCTAAACAATACCCACATTCCTCCAGCTCAGTGTTACACAAAGTGCCGTCACCTCAATACAATATCACAAAACACCAAGTAACAAACCTTAAGCCAGCTGCAGGAATGCATCGGGGCACAATGCACTACAGCGTACACCCAACACAATTCAAACTCTCCATCCCACAGGCACACCCATACACAAAGGCTGAAATCATGTGGCTGCCAGAGCAACAGCAAAGGCTGGTCACGCATGCGCAGAGCTGGAGCCGGTGCCGGGCCGTAGAGCCCCCAGCCCCTCTGCACGCCCAGCAGAAAATGGTCACGGCCACGGCCTCCCCGAGCGCAGTGCCCAGCCAATCCCCAGGCACAGCGCAGCCTGCCAGAAAGCAGCAGCGCCATCCGGTCTCTCCAGCAGGTGGATGTGTCCAGACCATCACCTTCAATAAGGCCTCTGGGCTCTGGTTGCTAGTAAGAGAATAAACTGTCCCCTGAGCCTGCTTCCTGAGACAGGACAAATCAGCTCTATCCTGGCTGGGGTTTAATAAGACTTTGCTGTTACTGAAAATGACAGAGCTCCAGGGATGGAGGGAGAGGTGGGGGGGGGGGGTGGGCCCGGAGCGGGGGCTCACGGAGCTGGGTGCAGGAATTCCCCTTCCTCCACCAAGCCCTGCCTTCGGTGGCCATTCCAGAGCTGAGGCCGTCTTGCTGGGTGTTCACTGAGTATCGATTCAGTCTGCAAGCAATTTTAATATTTCTTCAGGGACTTTCCAGCAACAGCACAAGTCATTAATTCACCCTCCCAAATTGCTTATTCAATAGCAGGAACATGGCTCCTGAATAAAGTCCCAGAATTTATGTGACTCGCACGAGTCAGGAGGTCAAACAACTGTTATGGAGCGAAGTTAAAAATCCAAATAAAATATTGACACTTTTTTGGGGAGGGGGAGGGGGGGAAGTAAAGGTATTTAAAATAGGTTTTTGTTGCAATGCCCCCAGGATAAAGAATGGAAGGAGACTGAAGACAAGTTGAAGTTTATAAAATCAATGGAATTTATTGCACATCTACTTGGCATTTAATAATTCTCTCATTTCCACATCCCCCCCGCCACGTCCTAGCCATAGACAAAAAGATACACAGGTGTACAAGTGCACATCTATGCACATCAGTACAGATGCATGGACCAATATAAAAACACAGTTGTGATGTGAGAATCCCAGATGCTCTGGAAAGGGACTGGTGCAGAATGTGACTGTGGCTTACATATTTGACAGAAATAGGCATAACTGGGGCAGAAATTCATGAAGTAGGTTTTGACAAATATATCTAGTATTATAAATTGTGGATCAATGCATCAGAGCCGACATGAATATAAAGATACACTAATCAGGGTAGTAGTTTCTAGAAACATAGAAACACTTTGGTGTGTGGTACCATTACACACTCACATACTTGATTCGGAAACTAAATAAGTAGATAAATAGATACAGAGAATTTGGAAATCTACACCCAAAACCTCCCAATGCATATAAATACTGAAACCATAGCCACTTAACTTAAAATTGTGGATCGTTTGTAACACAGATGCACTGCTCATCAAACACAGGGGGGAGGCTAAGCATGTTCAGAATCGCTCCTATACGCAGTTTCTGTCCATTGTCTACGCATACATTTGCTCAGGTGTCCAGAACATAGATGGGAAAAGACGAGGCCCAAATAGTTAACAAACACAGATAACTATTAATAAAGAAATTTCCAGAAGAGGTCATATTGTTCAGTCTAAAGACATTGGAGTCCCAGGCCTGCACCCAGAGTCTGGCTCCGGTGTTATTAAGCACTTGACCTTAGGCAAATTGCTCAGCCTCTCTTGTCTCCTTGGTATCATAGAGAACATGCCTATTTAACAGAGTTGTAGCTAGGATTTAAATGAGCAGATGCATTTGTTACAGTGGCTGTCAGTGAATATGAAATAAGTTCTAGTTACTTCTTTTACTACTATTATGTGCCGCTCTTCTATCGGGCCAGCCTCTCCTAGATTCTACCATCTGTTCTGGGTATGAGCTGTTCCACCCAGTGGTTAGCTGCATGGGTTCTGAAGCCAGGTTCCCCGGTTTAAATCCTGGTTCTGCTGCCTAACAGCTGTGTGCCCTTGGGTCAGTTACTTAACCTCTCTGAGTCTCGGTTTCCACACCTGTGCAATAGGGATAATAATCTTGCTAAGAAGTTGTGAGAAATAAATTAATTCATGTAAAGTGCTTAGCACAGGGCCTGGTACACAGTGAGTGTCTATTAGTACACTTCATTCCCAAAGATGTTATCCTTATCATTATTAATAATAACCTTCATTTGTTATTCAGCAAATAGTTTTTAAACGCTAACATTCTGCCAGGCACTGTTGCTAGGTGCTGGAAATACATTAGTGAGAGAAATGGGTGTGTAGAGCTCAGGGTCTAGGGGAGGACTCAGTGTGAATTCAGTAAGCAAGGAGACAAGCTTTCAGCTCTGTGCTAGACCCTGAGGGCAAGAGGGGTGCGGAGAGAAATAGATTGGAAAGCCAGGGCGGAGCCAGATTGGGAAAGATTTTGAAGGCCAGGCTGAGGAATTTTGAATTGATTCTGTTGGTAATAGGAAGCAATTGTAGGGTTTAGCCACGTCACATTCTTTCAGGAGACAGACCGATGGATTGTTTTTGAATACTGGAGTCACTGGGCCAGAGGTGGGAGGGGCAAGAGGCAAGGAGGTCAGGCCCCACCTCTGCTGCTGCTCAGGGCACTTCCTCTAGGCTTCCTTCTGCTTGCCTAGGGAGGAGGGCTTGCCAGGGGTGGGACACGGAGCATGGACAGAGAGGACTTGGTCCCAGCAGGGAGGCTACATGGCACCCCTTTCACCATCACATCCGGCCAATCTTCTAGCCTCTGGACTTCCCAAGCAGGACCGTGAGGTGAACAGCTGGTGGACCCCAGTTCTAGCCCGGAAGCCCTGACAGATGAGGGCAGGGCTCGTGGTGAAAGGAGCTAGTCTGGTCACGCTCTGGGCTTGGCATGCACTGCAGACTGGTTTCCAAATGGTTAGTTAAACACATTGCCCCTTAATTTTTAAACCTATGCATATCTTGAAGTTAAATCAATCCATATGCTTACCATTCATCATATAAACCATCACTATTGCCCCCTTGGGCCAGCCCCATGGCCCATCTAGCCTGGTAAATTGTATCTGGCCTGGGCTCCCGGGGACACGTGGTGGAAGGATTATCGCCTGTAGTGCCAATCTTAGAAGGGTAAGTTGATGCAGGATATCTAAAGAAATACTATTTAAGGTGATAGCCAAGGAACCCAGTGGGAATCTAGTATCTGGCAATGTACAAAAACCTATTTTGAAATTATTTTTATTTTTAACCTCTAGTTTAGTTTCCACGGAGGAACTGTGAGAGCTTCTTGAATTTTGGTTCCTGGGTCAGTGGGAGTCAGGATCAGCAGATGGAGAGAAATGTCGATGGACAGATAGGAGTAAGGAAACTTTGAGCCTTCTAAGACTTTCTCTCAACCCTCTCAAGACTCCCCTATATTACCACAAGTGTGGTTTCTTCACCCCCTGGCTTAAGCCGGTCTTCTCAAATATTATAGGATTTAAGAATAATCTGGGCAATTTGCTTAAATACAGAGTCCTGGGCCTTAACACCATCAGACATTTTAATCAGGAGGGCTAAAGTGCCCCCCAGGGTATTCCAACGCAGGTGGTTCAAGGACAGTGGTTTGAGGAAGCTCTTCTGCAAGCTTTTCATCTCTTGGAGCTCAGTCATGCCTTCTGAGAGGCAACAAAGGAGGCAGAAGCTCTTGGCGCATTTGCGGGAGGGGGTGGGCTGGGGGGCGTTAAGCTCGGAAGCCCAGCATTCCAGCTCTACCATGCTCTAGCCAGAATGGAAGTTCCTGCCGGAAGCTTCCCGTCTGCGGCCATGTTCACGCACAGACCCTGCCTGACCTGTGGGTGGTTGTCCACGCTGAAACCTGCAGGGGTCTGAGTGGGCATGGGCGAGCCACTCTGACCTGCACAGACTGCTGAGCAGGAGCTTGGGAAGATGACTTTGCACCAAGCACTTCCGGGCTGCAGTGGGGAGAGCAGGTTGGACAGATGCTGTTTCGTCTGCGAGGGGGCGGTCCTAAATGTGAGGGCTTTGATTCCTGGGATGTACGGAGGGGAAATCCTTGTTCCTCAAAGTTCTCAGGAGGATGGGGAGGCAGGAACCATTTTTTTTTTTTTAAGATTTTATTTATTTATTTGTCAGAGAGAGTGAGCACAGGCAGACAGAGTGGCAGGCAGAGGCAGAGGGAGAAGCAGGCTCCCCGCGGAGCAGGGAGCCCGATGTGGGACTGGATCCCAGGACGCTGGGATCATGAGGCAGGAACCATTTTTAGGGGAGGTGAAATTCTCCTGAATAATCTATGACAGTTCACTTGAAGTTCTGCCATGAAAAGTCTCCATCCAGCTGTTTGCGCTGTTCCAACTTGACTCAGGGCTCAGCCCGGGGACATGTACCCTGCAGAGGCAGTTCTCAAAGGCCTGTGTTGAAACAGTTATGTGCAAAATGTCCTTTGCTGAAGCAAATATCCTTTGTCCTCTGGAATGATCCAGCCTCTAATGCCCAGGAAGCCCGAGGGCGCAGAAGGAGGCCCTGCCCACCACTCCCCTGGCTTGGCGGGCTGTGGGGCCAGCCAGGCTGAGACATTGTTGCCCCTGGAGTTCCCTTGATTTACCAAATCAGGACAGACTTTCCCCCTGCGAGGAATGAAATATTTTCTGCAAAAACTCTGAAGTGGGCAGTCTACCCTAGGACAGTTTGAATTGATTTATACATGTGCATGACACGTGTATACAGACACCTGAATTCTTGCCCTAAAGACTCTTTCAGCAAACCAGTAACACGGCCAAGCCTGGGACCAACCTGCCGTTCTGCTAAGAAGTAATTTCATTGCGGGGAAAGCCGTCTGCTCCAGGCAGCCAGACAGGATTTTATGGGGACGTGTTTGGAGATCCCATGTAGATATCACGTTGTCAGCGGCTGGTTCCTACAGGTGTTATTACTCCCATTTTAGAGAAGGGAATACTAACTCTCAGGGAGCCCCCTACCCTTTGTTTCTCAGAACACAACAGAAGAGGCTGGAAATAGAATCCAGGAGTTTGGATTCTGGGCTACAGGGCATTTCTTTTCTGGAGGTAGGCTAGTGTGGTGGTTACAGGTGTGGACCTTGCATTTAGTTTCCTTGAGTTCAAACCCCAGACTTGGCCATTTATTAAATGGGTGACGTTGGGCAAATTGCAACATGCCGTATCTCCAAAATGGGTTGTTGTGAGGATTAAGTAAACTGTTAGGGACACGTAGAGCATTGCCTAACGCATAGTAAATACTCAGTAGACAATGGATTTTATTCCTGGGGCTCCTGTTAAGGAAGCATTGCTCCTAGAAATCCTGACCAGCCTCGCCCTGGCTATGCTGTCACCTAACTCTCTCCAAGGTGAGCTGTCTGAGGTCACCTCGATGCTAATAGGACCTCTCCTCGTCTCCACCTCAGGGGGAGTTTTTGCACACCATTTATTATCATATAATACAATGCAATATAATATCATACATAACATAACATAATATGATGGGTAGGTTAACTTGGAAACCCTGAGGCGGACCGTGGATGGATGGATAGATGAATAGATACATTTGTACTAAGTATACATACATTATATCATTCTATTGATTTGTAAAAAGTTCCCGGTCTGCCTGGCTGTAATGAGATTTTTGAACTTTGCGTGGCGATCAATGAGTGGAATATTATTGGCCTGGAGAATTGATATACCTGCTCTCAGTGGCTTGTTCTGCTCCTAGGCTGCCCCGGCCCCCCAGGTGTACGATTCCAGCAGACACTTAACCTTTTTTACAGTGTCATCAGGCTAAAAGGAATCTAATAGTGACACAGGACTTGTGCTCAGCACTCTGCCACTATTGCTTTCCTGTCACAAATAATTTATAGCCTTCTATTTCCATCCCCGAGCCTGCACCCCAGCCCTGCCTCCTGCTTTCCCCCAGCTCCCAGGAATCAATAACCTCACACAGCCACAGTGGGACTACGGGGCGCAGAGAGACAGACGGACCAAGAGAAGGGAGACCCACAGATGGGCAGAGAGAGCCACCGGACAGAGAGACAGAGAATGACACACAGAGGAAGGAGGAGAGGAGGAAGAGGAAGTGAGAGGAGGAGGAGAACCAGAAGAGGAGGAAGGATTTCCTTGCCGCTTTCTTAGAATGTTGAGAGCTCCCCGGTTTCTCTATGAGTTTAGCAAACTGTTAATAGGAGACTCATTACCTGCTTTCATTCTAACTCACAGAGCTGTTGAAACTGTTTTGATCTCCAGCTTGGTGGGAGGTGGAGGCCTCCTGGGAATTTAACCAAGGAAAGAGTGACTTCACCTGCCTTGTCATTTATCCTTGGAAGCACAGTCACGGCCGCCTGGCATCTACTGGGCCCCTAAGAAGCTGGGGCTCATGCTGTCTGTGGATCCCTCCCAGGGATCCTGGGCGGAGGGCCCTAGTCTGTCTCACTGAGTGTCTCTCTGATGCGCCTCTTTGCGGTCAGGCTACGACACCTGCTGCTGTTGCTTCTTGTCTTCTCGATGCTCTGTCGGGGGCCCCCATAGCGGCGGCACTGACCGGGCTGGACCATGTCGGCCTTCGAGGCCTCCTGCCTGCACCTGGCTCAGTCCCTAAATAGAAGGCAGCTGGCCCTGATGGCCACCCACAGGAACATGGCTACTCCTAGACGTTGTTTTTATTATTAGCACTAGCATTTACTGAGCCAAACATCATACTAACCATCTGACATGCATTATCTTATTTAAACCTCACAACAATCCTGGGAGGTGGACAAGTATTATTATCCTCTTTTATAGGTGAGGGAGTAAGAAACTGTCAGAGGTCTCATTAGAGAAAGTCCCCTGAGCTGGGACTCAGACTCAGGCAGACTGGGCCCAGAGCCCACCCCCTTCATCCCTTTACCCTAGTGACACCCTTGCAAAGCTCCTCAAGTGCCTCCTGCTGGGCTCAGGCCAAGCCGGGAAAGGTTGGAGAGAAAGGGCCCGTCCCTGTGAAGGAAAACATGCTGGAAAAAGAAGTAGGGAGCAGGGGTCCTGACAGGGCCGTTTTCCCGTGGCAGTAAGAAATGGCACTTGCTAGCTGCCTAGTAGAGATATGGGCTCCCGGACTCCCCACTGATGCCCCCAAAGATCTTTACCTGCACACTTGACTTGAGGGCCAGACCCGCCTGGGGCCGTGGAGGACATGCATGTGTCTGGCAGTCTTGCAGTGCCAAGAATGAAAAAGATGGGGAAAGAATGAGGAGAAAGTAGTATCAGACAGTCACCCACAGAAGTCCTATACTTTATCTTTTTAAGCTCTGGTGATAATCCCCGGCTTTGTCAGTCATGTACAGGATTCCAGGTCAGCAATCAATAACCACCAGGTATCCACGATTCCAGTTCTTAAATTTCCCCAGATCAACTCTGGATTCTAGCAAGTGTCCACTTCCTGGGGGGGCATGGATGGACACCAAGAAGACGAGTAACTCGCGCAGGCGCCCTGCCCAGCTCCTCTCCCAGGATCCCCAAGCCGCTGTCAGGAAGTAGTGATTTTCCATCACTTGCTGCCTCAACTAAATCTACACCAGTGCCCCAGGGGTCAGAGGTTCTTGGTAACAAAGATAGAAACTCCGCAAGGCCATCCAGTTATCTGAGTCAACCAGCCCCAGCCCTGGGGTTTCCTTAGTCCAGGGCTCACCAACCTGCAGTCCAGAGCCCCCCCACAGTAGGCCCAGTGAGATCCCAGAAGCTTTTGCTGCAATGAATTCAGAGTGGCTGCTCTGAGCTGCACAGCCCCCTTCTACACTTTTCCTATAGACCATTCTCAATGGGCCTCAGCTCCTGTCTGATCTTTCCCATTGTGATTATGCTCCAAACCTTCCCCCAGCTCTAGGGAGATGAACTTGCCTTTTGCTGTGCTGAGAGAGAGGAGCTGTAAAAGCTCCTTTTCAGAGCTCTTAGCCACCTCAAAATGCACCATCTCTCGCCAGCTCTTCCTGCTGCCTCTCCTTGCTCTGCCTTGTTCTCCCAGTCGTCTGCATTCTGCCGGGCAACTTCAGGCTCTCCCCCTAGTTCTCCCTCCTCAGCCTGCCAACGTATCCAGGTCCTTCCTACCTTAAAAGGCCTTCCCTTGGGTGCCTGGGTGGCTCAGTGGTTAAGCCGCTGCCTTCGGCTCAGGTCATGATCTCAGGGTCCTGGGATCGAGTCCCGCATCGGGCTCTCTGCTCAGCAGGAAGCCTGCTTCCTCCTCTCTCTCTCTCTGCCTGCCTCTCTGCCTACTTGTGATTTCTCTCTGTCAAATAAATAAATAAAATCTTTAAAAAAAAAAAAAAAAAGGCCTTCCCTCCCCCTCAGCTGCCAGTTCCATCCACTGGTTTCCACACTTCCTCTCCTCTCCTTTCCTACAGACTTCTGAAGGCACTCGTGTCTACTTTCACTGCCTCCCTCTCCTCCTGTTCACTCCCTAACCTCTTTCTGTCCTGTCCCAGTTGCTTTAATGAGACTGCCATCCCCCAGATTCCCAAATCTGTGCCTCTTCTTATTCCCAGTACCCTCTAGTCTTTACATTGTCATTGATGCTGGGAATTATACTCTCCTTTTGGAAAAGTTCTTCACCAATGACTTAGGTGAAATGGTCCCATCGTGATCCTGCTATTTCAAATGTGACCAATTCTGAGCCCTCCGTGAGGTCAGGTTCTTTTCCTCAGCCTGTGAAGGTGGGTGCCCTCCAGACACCCGCTCCTTAGGTCCCTTGTCTCTGTCAATACCCTTTTCCTTGACAGTCTAAGATCTGTGTCTGCTGTGCCAGCTGGACACTCCCTTACCTCCCCAGACACTGCAAGCCCAAGACAAAACCAGCTACCTCCATCCCTATCCTCTTCTGACAGCGGCACAAAGCACCGGCCTGCCTTGTCCCCAGAACTGAGGGTCTTAGGGCCGTGGTTGACTCCAGCCAGTTGCTAAATCCTGGTCATTCTGCTTTCACAGTGTCTTGCAGACTCTTTCCTTTCCTTCCTGAGACCTCGTGCCTGTGTGCTGCCTTACCCGGATCTCTAATTTCGAGATCACTCCCGGCTTGAGACTCACTCTAACCCTGGCTGCTGCATGTTGACAGAAGTGTGACAAAGTCACGGAGAGCACCCGTTTTAGGGACGGAGTTCTACCTCCGCCCTCACCAACAGTGTGGTCTTGACTGAGCCACTTAACCTCTGTCAGCTTTGGTTTTCAACCTGCAAAATGAGAATAGTATCTACTCGGGAAGTTGTTGGGAGAAGGAACCGTCGTATGTATAAGTGATATAAATTGCATATAATTAGGGCACCTACTAGATGATGAACAGATGGAAAATCACTTTTACCATCATTACTTCCAAGTTTTCAGCCTTATTTCCTCTTTCTCCTTTACGTACCTCCACTGCTCCTGGCTGGCCAGTCTGGGCTTTAACCCCTAAAGCCAGTTTGGCTTCCATGCCTTTCTCCTCCCTTCCTCCAGCACCTGCTTATACTGCTCCCACCCTACCCCGCCACAGCCGCTTTGCTCATCTTAGAACCGTAATGTTTTTCACTGGGAAGCAGCCCTTCAAGATCCTGTAGTCCCACCTTTTTACTTTACAGCTGAAGAAACAGAGGCCCCGAGAGACCGATTGGTGAGCCCCAGAGCTCTTGTGGCTGTTGAGAGGCAGAGTCAGAAGCAGGACTCAGGGCCCCTACCAGACCACCTGCTGCCCCTTCCACTTCTCTCCCTGCCCTCGGTCGCTTCCTCTGATCAGCCCTGCCCTCCCCTGAAGGTCTACGTGAAGATCTACTTCCTCAGGGACTTCTTTCCCAGTCCCCCACCTGCAAGGGGCTGCGATCCTCCTCCTCCTCCTTCTAACGTTTACTTCCAGGCCCCTTGGGGCTCCTGAGCTTTCTCTGGATGTGTGTCCTGCTCCATCCAGCTTTACCTCTAGCATAGTGAGGCAGGAGCCTTATCTCTGTTCCCGTGAGCGCTCACTTAAACCAGAGCGGGGTCTGCTCACGGCTTCTGACTCACCTGGCTGGTTTGGGTGAACTTGGCCCCCACACTTCTGTGTAGGGAGGGGCAATGCCATGGGAGAAGCTGCTTTCAAGGGTACCTATTTGGACTAGTGGGCGAAGGGGAGCATTCCTTGGTCTTGGCATTGGTCTTGTGCATCACTGAGCCGTGGGCTCCTCAGATCACTGACAAGCAGGCTCATCCCAGCCCTGGGGTGTTTGATCCCACCCCCGGCCCCCGCCAGAGCATACAGGGTGGGTGCCATATTTTTCAACTAGACTAGTAAAGACGCTGTGATCCAAGTAAGACCCCAGAAAAGCAAATCATTGGGCCAGCGAGCTGGGCAGTACATGGACACAGGAAGAAGCTTTTCAGGCCCTGGTATTTGGTGAAGGGACCGTGAGCTATGCTGGAATTCCAGGCACAAAAAGGGCCACCTGTGACCCAGCCCTTTCCTGGTTATTTTTTTAGCTCAAGACGTAGGGAAATCTTACTCTGTCCCCCAACTCTGAAGGACTGTGGTACAGTCCCAATAGGAAAGCCAGCTGCAAAATGATCTCCAGACCCAGGGAGTCCTGTTCAGAGGAGCTTTGCATGTGGTCGAGGAGGGAAGGGAGGGCAACAAGCCACCAGGGCCATCCCCACCCCCAGAAAAGGGAAGGATGCTGTGCTCCACTCACTCTGCTGCCCCAGTCCTTGCCACCGAAAATCAAGCTGCGGCTCAGACAATGCACACCGCAGGAGAGCATGCAGACCGCCTCTGTCCAGCTGCACTAGGCTGGTTCTGCAGAGCCCTGGGGCTGGAGGGGGGGTGTTGACGGCTTATGCCTTGAAGCAGTCAGCGAGGGGAGCACACGGAACCCTAGGGATGAGGAAGGAGCTGGGAAGCTTGGGAGAGGCCCTGTGCAGGGCTGGGCTGGAGCTGGTGCTGGCAGGAGTAGGCATGTGATGTGTGATGCTGTTTTGATGCTGTTGCAGGATCATCAGGACCAAAGTTCAGCAACCTTTCCACCCAACACCGGATGGGGCTGGGACAGGAGTGACTGCCCCCGGCCACACCATTGGTAAGAGGCCTTAAGGAAGGGAGGAGGCGGGGGCCCCACCTAGGAGAGCCAGACACTCTCCCCTGCCGCAGAACGGTCCACCTGCCCATCTACCTGAGGTCCCAGGCCCTCTTTCCCAGCCCACACTCTTCTTGAGCTCCCAGAGGTCAGGATCTCCCCAGGAGACTCACTCACCAGAACTCTTCTCTGCCTTCTGCCCACATCTCCTTGCGGCTCCTTTTCTGTCTCTGTCTCTGTCTAAATCAAGATTTTCCTTTAGCTTTTTAAAAAAATATTTATTTATTTGACAGAGACAGACACAGCGAGAAAGGGAACACAAGCAGGGGGAACGGGAGAGGGAGAAGCAGGCTTCCCGCTGAGCAGGGAGCCTCATGAGGGGCTCCATCCCAGGACCCCGGGATCATGACCCGAGCCGAAGGCAGACACTTACCCTGAGCTACGCAGGTGTCCCCATCCTTTAGCTTTACCTCTCCCCCTTCCGTCTCCTCCCCCATCTTTTGTTTTTATCTGATTCTGTCTCCACTTGCCTCTTTCTCTCCTATCTACCTTCTTACCGCATGTAATTTTTCAAATTCTTCTTCTCTTCTCCCCTCCTCTGCTTTATCTCTTTTCCCTCCTCTCTCTGCCTTTCCCTTTCTCTGCATGTGTGGCTCTGGATCTGTTCCCCCCTCTCTGCCCTGCTCCTCATGGCCTCTTTCCTCTTAACCCGTCTCTTCTTGATCTGTCTCTCTCCCCTCCTGTCTGTACTCTGCTGCTTCAGCCTCCTTCTGTACTGATCCTTGCTCATGGCCTCTCAGAGACATGACCCAGGCCCACCGCAACCCCAGCTAATGTCCCCTGCCATATAGTCTTCCCTTTGACCCAAGGGTGCTTGATGGGGCTGTAGCCATAGATGTGGCCTGGGGCATAAGGGACTGAAATGTGGTTCTACTTCTCCCGCTGCCCCTCTGGGCAGCTGTCCCCTTCTGTCTGGACCAGCAGGAAGTAGAGTGGCTGGTCCAAGCCCTCCTGAAGTTGGCAGGAGCCGTAGTTTCCGAGGCCATGTTACAGTGTGTGCCGGGAAGCAGGGCCGGGCCAGGCTGTACCCGAGTTGATCACTGTACAGTGAGTGTTTTCACTAACCTGTGCCCTGAGAGAGAAATGAGGAGCTTCTCAAGGGATTTCAAGTCCAGAAGCAACTGGTAGAGAGGAGCCACAGCCTCCTGGGCAATTATCACGCCCATTCTTGTATCTCCTAGAGGGTCAGAGACAGAGCCTAGAAAGCCGCTGCCTCTGAAACAAAGTTGGTAAAGGCCGGCCCAGGAGCCTAGAGACCGTGAGCTGGGGTATGTTTAGAAGGGTCAGCTGGTCCCAGGGGTGACTGGCTATGCAGGGAGGCCTGCTAGGAGCTGCGCTTTCTGCAGAAACACCAAGTCACTCACTCTTGGGATTGAGTCAGGGTTAGTGTTTCCCTCCACCCTCAGGAAGTGAGTTGAAGGGCCCAGAGGAGTCTCTGGGGTGAAGACCTGGGGCTGTAGAGCCCTGCGCTCCCCGTAAACTCAGAGGACAAAGGGGACTATGAGCTCCCCGTCCCTCTTACTGCCTCTGCCCCTCTCTGCCCCCAGCCCTGGGGCTTCAGTCTGCGATCACAGCTGTTATCCTGATGGCCTTTCCTCCTTACTCTCATCCAGTTCCCAGTACGGCCTCCCCTCCTGTTTCCAGCGCCTCCAATGATCCAGTGGGATCCTACTCCATCAATGGGATCCTGGGGATCCCTCGCTCCAATGGTGAGAAGAGGAAACGTGATGAAGGTAGGGAGGAGGGAAGAGGCTTGGCTTCCCTGTGCATGCTTTGTCCTTGGACTCGGAGCTCCGGTTTCGGCCCGGCCTCGCAGCTGCTCTGCTGTGAGATCAGTTTTAGTAGCAAAGCCCAGGTCCCCCCACTGCCCTGCTGGCTCCTGGAGAGGGAGGCAGGCTGCTGGCCATCAGCTTCACCATCTGCTCTGCAGCCTCAGCGGCCTCCTCTTCCGCTGGGACTGCCCCTAACATCCCAGCGGGGTGCAAGGGTGAGAGCATGAGCCCTGTATCTTCGGAGTGTCAGGAAGTCGGGAGACAGCTGATCTCTGACCCAAGGATTAAAGACCAGTCTGCCCTTGTTCTTACCTGATCCCAACCCATCAGAAGATGGCGGCATGACATCACATGCAGCTGACCCAGGTGTCCTTTCTGTGTGACACATGGATTCTGCACCCCACCCCGCCCCCACCGAAACCACTCAGGGAGCTGGACATGGGCCTTCTGTACCCCACCCTATGGGAGGAGACACCACTCAGGCTCTTGTCTGCCCCCTTCCCCCACCTCCCCGTTCCAGGTAATGCTTCAAGGTGCGACCAAGACCGTTGGGCAGGGAGTTCAGGAGAGGGAGAAATGAAGAGGAGGAAGAGGGGAAAGGACTCGAAGAGGGAGTGCTGGCCAGGAGCTTGGGAGAAGGCGTTTTACAAATGTTGAGATATGAGGAGTCCCTTGGTGACCATCTGATTCTCTTCCGATGAGAGGAGGGTCCAGGGCACAGGGCCCACAAGCCCAGGCCGGTGGAGACACCAGTGTCTGGAGCCTGCTTCCTGTCCTGGTCTCATGGTCCCTGCTGGGGAAGCAGCAACCTTCTGGTCTAGGGAGGGTGTATGATTTTAAGGGGACCTCCCATGAAATAGAATCCTCCAGAGATGAACATAAAGGGGCACTGCATATCCCATTAGCCGGGACAGTCCCAATTTATGCTTTTTGTCTCTGCATCTTGGCCCATTGGCATCTCTTTTTTCTCTAAAAAATGTCCTGTTTGGACAATAAATCACATGGCCATCCCAAGCATAGACAAGCCTTTGATTGGGGTAGCGTTCAAGAGTAAGGAATGGAGAAAAGGGACAAAAGTGAGATTCCCTGGGCCCAGGCTGAGGGCAAAGAGAGTGTGAAAGCCCCAGCCTCCAGCAGAAGGGACGGAGCATGGGAGAGGCCTGGGTCTGGCAAGACAGTGATGACCTGGTGCTGGCCTCCTTCCAGAAGCCCTAATGGCCTCGTTTCACAGGGAAACAGCTTGTCTGGCTCTATTTCTCCTTCTTCCAAAATATCGAAACCCATTTGGCTGCCACGGCCTTTGCCACTCACTAAATTTCATTGTGGTTGTTTTGGCGGCAGCCCCTGATGGGCAGGGAGAGGCTTCCGGAAAGGCGCTAGGTCCCACTCCTCCCTGGGGGCTTCCCACACTCCAGCCTTAGCCAGGCGCCCTGGCACCCTGAGTGGTTTGGAAGATTCTTCCCCAGACCCCAAGGGTTCCCCCTTTCACCACCAGCCCCTGCATTTTTTAGAGTGCGAGATGTCCACCAGGCGGGGCCGGGGGAAGCCATAGGACCCCACTCCCCTGTGTACTGTTCCTTTGTGTCTGTGTTTGGGGCCAAACATGCGCTGTTTCCTGGGCTCCTGTGGTTCTCCTGAGAGGAGGCCAGTGCAGGAGGCTGTGGCCACCCAGGGTTGGGCCCAGCCGCCCCAGAACAGAGCGCTCTCCTCCCTGCAACTGACCACCTTCATTGTTTCAAGTCAATTCAATTCAGTGAACCTTTCTTGTGCATCAGCGGCAAGAAAGGCTTGGTGCTGGAGGACCCCAAAGCAGAACAAGATATGATTCTTGTCCTTAAGGAGCTTACAGTCTAGTGGGGCATGTAAATCATGTGAGCCCAGAGAGCAGAAAGGCCCATCAGATAGCTGTGTTGTGATGGAGGTCTGGGCCCAGGCCATGGGAACCCAGAGTCAGGAGGGAGTAGCCTGGTGGGAAACGGCTGCATTTCAAGGAGGGGCTTGAATGATGGGTCAGGGGCATGTTCGGAGACAATGGCAGTGTGAAATTCTATCTGGTAGACTGTGCCTTGTGACCAGAAGGGGCTGTGGTGGGAAGACTCACGTGTGCTCTAGCAGGGCTGAAGGGGTGAGAGAGAAAGGCTGGGAGGGAAGGCTAAGGCTAAGTGCATGGGTTAGGGCCACAGGAGATCGGCTCGAGACCGGACCATGTTCTTTGTTCTGCAGACATGAGTAGCCACTGTGAGTGTCTGAGCAGGAAGGGAGAAGAGCAGTGCTAGGTTTGGGAAGGCCATCCTCCAGGCAGGGTGACTGTGATGGCAGCGGGGAGATAGCTTAGGAAGCAGTTGGCATCTTCTAGGTGAGGGCTAATGGGAGCTCTCTGTTTCCCCTATGGCTTAAACACCTACCTCCTGGGCCCAGCCAGGGGACAAGGAGGATCCGAGGCCCTACTTCTTTTGGGGTGCGGGGGGATGGTTCTCTTGCCTTGACTCCCGCTTCCTCTGACCAACCCCAGCACAGGTGGAGCCGCCATTTCCCTGGTAGAGGGCAGCACCTGTGAGGGAAGCCCGTTCTCCCTGACCTGTCCCCGTGCCCACCCCGGGCCGAGGCACACAGTTGACCTGTCGGTGGGATCCAGGTGGAAGGGAGAGGAAAGGAGAGAGCAAAGGCAGACCTTTTGCAGCTCTGCCCCCTCCCCCATCCTGGGTGCCTCCAAGCAGCCAGGCCCAGTTTGCATTAGGGAGCAGCTCAGATGATTAAGAATAGGAGAGATAATTATGTGTCAAGATGATGTAGCCCAAGTGTGCGGTCAGGCCAAGGTAGCACAGCAGCTGGCAGGCCGGTGGCAGGAGGCGGCCTCAGGCATGGGCTGCAGACACCCAGGTGTGTCCTTCAGCCACCAGGCGTGCGGCACAGGCTACAAGGAAACTGACCGGGGTTGGGGGTGGGGTGGGGTAGTGCCCTGCAGGGCACTGGTATGGGAGTGGGGATGCATGCCAAGGGACTAAACCTCCAGGGAGCAGAGGGGCCCATCTCCCTCCAGGAGGACCCCGCCGCCCCTTCCTTGGCCCACGCACTGTGGCATATCTCTAGAAGTGCCGTACCCCGAGGGCAAGCCGTGAGCCTCTCTGTCCTCAAGGAAGCTGCTTGGGCTCCTGCCTCTGGGTACAGTTGGGCCTATTCTTCAGCTCTAACAATGTCACGGTGGTGGGCATTAGCGAGGACAATCTCTGCAGCATGTGCTGGCATTATTGGAGACAATCTCAGCGGTAGTTATTGGTGTTCACAGTGATAATACCCAGAGCATTATTGGCATTGGCACTCGGAATATGGACGGCGTTATTAGTATCTGCAACAATCATATCTGTGGAGATATTAGTAAAGGGCCGATCAGCTGTGACTCCGGGGAAAAGGGAACTGACAGTGTCTGTGAGCCTGCCTGAGATGCCTTCTCATGCCATTGGAGGTATGGGAAAATCCCTGGACTTTCCTTTAAGACATGTGCTAGTCAAGAAGCTTTGACACTGTCTACCTACCTGAGTCCAGGATCTCCCAGAATGAGACAGGGAGATGGACCAAGGATAGACGAGGAAGGTATGTCACAGAGCATCCAGAAGCCAGGCTCTCTATCAGTCGGAGAAGGTAGATCCCCAGTTAATGCCCTGCTAAGATCCTTACCTCGTTTTGGCTACGATTTCAGTTGAGTATATTAGAGTCCCTTGAAGGGACACTGCTTCCCTGAATACTGTATGCCCTGGTTTATGTGGCTGGGAGATAGAGACTCTTGTATTTTTTCAGGCTGGAAAACCAGAATCCTTTGCCTTCACCTAGTTGCTTTCGGCCATAGCCTAAAGCACTGCTGTCCATGCGTGTTGTTGGCGCACGGAGCAATTACATAACTTGTCCAAAAATCCAAATGAAGTCATAAGGTATAAGACTGGTTATCCCTGTGAAGGAAGGCTTGTTGGTATCACCCTTTGATGTGTGGGCTTTGCTGGGGGCCGTGATTTTGCATTCCATTAATTAGGTGCACAATGAGTTGTGCAGTTAAGAGGTGCCCAGCCCCGTGCAGGGGTGTATTTGCAGACTGGGCGGGTTGCAAGGAAATGGCTCAGTCCTGTCACTGCCTTTAATAGCTCCCTTCTGCTTTGGATATAGCCATAACTGGAAAAAGAGCCTTAATTCCTGAGTTAGTTAGGTGTTGCTCAGGTTAGACGTGGAGCAAACGAGGGGATTTGGCGGTGGCAATGAGCAGCACCTTCCCGGTCCAGGAGCCTTGGCTTCGGGCAAGAAGAGGCTGCAGGACCCCAGCCCAGCAAAGAGGAGGACGAGGGTGCCAGGTGGAGGCAAGCAGGCTGTCCCTGGAGTGGCGTGGCTGGGCGGTGTGGCTCAGTGGGGAAAGGCGTGGGCCCCTGGAGTGAGGCCACCCCCGGGTTGGAATCCCAGTGGCTCAGGCAGATTGCTTACCCTTGATCAGCTCAGTCTTCTCTCTACAATGGAGATGGCATCGCACTCACTTCAGGGGGACTGTGGAGAGGACCACACAGAAGCACGGATACAGTGTTGAGCCAACTCCATCTTGGAAGGCAGGTCGTCGTGGGTCTGCGGGAGAGGACCTAATCGGCAGGTTTATACTTTGAAGGAAAGTGAAGTCATGTCAGAATAAAACCTATTTGGGCCCACGTTCCCTAATCTTGGTGCAGGAACCTGACACTGGGACAAGCTTACAGGGATGGGGCCAGGGAGTGGAGGAAAGATGTCCAGCCACCCGTGTGTGATCGGGAGGACCTTTGTCCATCTCTGCGTGGTCATTTGCTGTGTGGTTATCTGGGTGGGCCACGTGTTCTCTCTTAATGTCCAAAGGCATTTTAGATGCGCATAATTAAATCTAGGCCCCCTTCTTTTCTAACATGGAAGCATCCCTCCCTCTCTCCATTGCTGTGCATTTCTGCTCTCACATGTAAGTGTATTTATTTAGCTAGGGAAATGTGTGCGTGTTGTTTTATGGACACCATGTAATTTTTTACGTGACTTATGCAAATATGGGTAAATGTGCGTTTTCCACCATTCTGAGATCTTTGGGTGAAAAGGGGCGTGGAATGCTTGTATGGGGCGGGTGTGCAGTCTTCTGGGTAGTGTATATACTTGAAGAGACCGCCAGGTGTGAGCAGGTGCGTGTCTGCCAGCACTAGTGAGCAGAGAGAGCTCTAGGCCAGGCCTGAGCCTTTTAAGGCTCCGAGGTCCAAGTCCACAGGTGTATAGAGTGTCACCCAAAAGGCCCCGTAGGCACCACCTTGCATTCTGGAGGCAAAAGGGTAGGCTGTCCTGAGCCTGCCTCCTGGTTTGCCTGGGGCCCAAGGCTGGGGAGACTGAGGCTGGGAACCCTTACACCCTCAGGCTGTGTGGGAGTTGTCACTCAGAAACCTCACAGCCCTTGCAGGAGGAGCCTGGTCTCCCAATCTCCGGGTCTTGTCCCCAGTCTTCTACCTGCCTGTCTTTCGGGATCTCTCAGTGTCTGTCTGTCTCTTATTTGCTCTAGTCGAGGTATACACTGATCCTGCCCACATTAGAGGAGGTGGAGGTTTGCATCTGGTCTGGACTTTAAGAGGTATGGGGGACAGAGGGAATATGGCGTGGGGGTCAGGGGACAGAGCTGGGGGGTGGCGGTTAGAGATAATTTAGAGGGTGGGCTCCTAAGAGCCAGGGAGCAGAAACGAGGAGGTGGGTCAGGCTTCCACTGGGAAACCAAGAGGCTAACAGAGTCTCAGGGCTCGGATGACTTCAGCCACGGGCCACTGCCGGGTTTGGGGGCTGAGGCCCCAGCAGCCTGGAGGGTCAGACACTCCGTGGATGGGGGGCACTTTTTCCAGCCCTTGGAAAAACAAAGAACAGATCGGGTAGTAAAACAAAAGCAAAGGAGACCTGGAAGCACCTGACAGCCCTAATTCATCACGGCCCAAGTTTTTTCCTGTGTTCCCATTATATTTGTTTGTAAAAGTGGAAATCAATTTTGAAGGTAATTTTCTGGAAAGAATGGAAGGGAGGTGGGAGGGCCGGATAAGGCAGAGATGGTAAAAGGAAAAATTTAGGCCAGGCACAGCCCAGGGGCAGCTCTTGGCAAGGTGAAAGAAAATTGCATATTCAATCTCCATCCATGAATCTCCCTCACTGCTGCCCGCCTCCTGCTTGAAAACAATGAAGGCTTTTTCCCAACGCTGGGCAGGGCTTCGGTATCAGCCTCACTTTAACTTCAGGGTCATTAATTCCCTGATTATTGAAGGAGAAGAGAGGGTTGCAGCATCGTCAATTTCGAAGGCACCCCCCCCCCCACGACTCCCCCCCCATGTGATCGGGCCCTGGCTGGGCTGGGGTGGGGGGCAGCCGGGGTGAGGTGAGGTGTTGTTTCCAAAGAGCAAAGGGGTGGGGAGGGAGGAAATGGGGAGCCAAGCGGACTGGGGGGAAGGCAGGCAGGAGGAGGGTGGAGGAAGGCAGTCATTACTGCATACCTCTGTTGTGTTGTTATTGCAAATTAAAAGTAGCATGTTCCACTCCACAGCTATCTTTGGGGAGGGAGGGGCACCAAGGGAGGTGGGGGATCTTATCATTGCTTCTTCAGCAGACCAGCCGTGGTGTCACCGTGTGAGGTGACATTTGAATTTACAATTCCGCTGAGAAAAGCCATTAATTCACAAATTAACATTTCTCCCTCTCCCTCTCTCTTTAACACTCTCTCCCTCTCTCACATGGATGTGCAAGCAATTGAAAAGACAAAGGAAATAGCCTTAAGGAAGAGACTTTACTGCTAGTCTGTCTGTGCTGAGATGGCTCCCCCTGCTTCCAGATAGATAAACCAATTACCTGAGCCGCCCTGCTCCTGGCCGCCCGCGCTCGCCTCCTTTTGTAGGCGGCCACGGTGGCCGGACTACACTCAGGGTAGCTCATTAATGTAAAGCAGGCGTGCCCTGGTCACCAGTCTCTCTTCCCCACTCTCTTCTTGGAGGGGCAGCGGGAGGAGTGCTGGTGTCAGAAGAGGCAGATGAGGAGGACCCCCAGCCCCCCTCACCCCCTGGGGAAGAGGAGAGGCTGCCTGGCCCTGGGACTTCCCCTGTGCCTCCTGGAGGAGGCGGGTGGGGGACGGCCGCAGGTGGGCTCTGCTTGGGAGGCTGGCAGTGAGGCAGGAGCCAGAGCCTGACTCCCTCCGGCCTTTTGGTCCAGATGCCAAGGACGGCCAGAAGCAGAGAGCAGTCGGAGTGCAGCTTGCGTGGGCAGAACCTAGGGAAGTTTTGCGAAGTATAGGCCCTGTTAGTGGGACAGGGTTCTCGGCCGAGGGAGCTGGGAGGGGCTACCAAGGAGTGTCCAGGAGACACCGTGTTGCAGAATCCTTAACCGACCCAGCACCTGGGCGCAGTCATGTCTGCATACCCCTTCCTCCTTCCACACCTACGTCCCCAGCCCTCGGCTTCCCTTCTCGAAGAATACCACCCCCCCGCCCCACCAACCCAGGAGCACGGAGCCCAGAGCCCGGGGTGGTGTGCTCTCAGAACCCTGGTGTCAGCTTCCATCCTGGGCAGGAAATCACAGAACCACTGTGAGAGCTTTCCCTCTCCTCCACGCCCTGGCCAGGCACTGTAAGAAAACATGTTGCTGGCAGAGGGAAGCCGAACAGAGTTGGAGTTTCTCTAAGGAGAGGTCCTCTGTGGATTATGGCTGGAAGGATATGATTTCACATCCCCATACGACCTCGCCCAGGTCATAGACTCCGCCCCTCATGAGGCAGATCCTGTGAAAGTCCAGAAACCAATCTACATGAAGGCAGTCATCTGTCTGGGCAAGTGTCCGAGTTTAACTGTATCCACAAAGCTCAACCTATGTTCCTTTTCCAACAAATTGTCAAAACCTGGCTAATGTCCACTCCAGTCCGAGAAAGAGTTAAGACACTGAAGAAAAAGAGAAATCCTCTTATGAGCACACACTCGTTGTTATGATTCTATCTTCCCAGTAACCTGGGAGATCAGACCATTGGTACCCGAGAGGGGAGTTTCTCTGAGATGGATCACCTATTTTAGCCCCCTTTTCTGGGTAATGTCGGCCATGAGCCTGTTGAACACTGATCATATTGTTACCCAGAAGTAGGGGTAGGTTATGTCGATATTTTATTTGGCGTCTGTGTACCTGTGGACTTGCTTTTGTCTGTGGGGAAGGACCAGGGTTTGGCCATGGCTCTGTGTACTCGGCCAGGGTGTGTGGATTCGTATGTAAATCTCTGCATTCACCCCAGAGACCGGCAGCCAGATCACTAAGCAGTGTGGTTCCCCAGCCAGTTCATGCCTCGGTGAAGAGTTGTATTTGCTTGTTTGAGGAAGACCATTGAGATCTAGCACAACAGAGACTTTTCTTCATAAGGAGCTGGGACAGACAGGTCGCCACTGCGCTCAGGAGAGAATGGACAGATCTGCCGTGGAGAGGTTCCCTGTGTCCCTCTACCATTGGAAACCGGGGTGGGGGTAGTGTCGTACCCGAACTTTCCGGGCCAAGGCCTCAGGTCCTCTTGCTGCCCCCTGTGCACGTGTGTGCATACACACCCGTCTTGTCAGAATGTGTCTTCACCTCCTATCTTCCCCACAGCAACCCCCTTCCAGCCCTGAAGGTAGGCATCAGTCTCCTTCCTCCACTGGCAAGGGCACCAGGCGAGAAATCCGCTGCCTCAGCTCTGCCCTTCTCCCCCAAGTGCAGGCTCTGGATGTGGGAGGGAGGAGCCGGGCCCTGCTGACCCTGGGCTCCCCTCCCCAGGCACCTCCTCCTCCTTGGCAGGCCAAGGGGCAGCTGCAAAGGGCAGGGGCGAGGGGGACACTTCAGGAAAAGGGCTTGGGAGGCAGGCAGGCCAGACGGCTGCCTGCCGGAGGAGTGGGTCTGAGCCTGCTGGCTGCCCACGGAGGAGCCCTGAGCTCAGAGTCTTCCCTGCCTGCCCTCCCCCGGGGACCACGGTGGCCCTTGCCCGCGGGGACTCTCCGGGACCCTCCCCATCCTGCCCTGGGTGGGGGCGCAAAGGCAAGGAGGGTGGGGGAGGGCTGGGCCTGGCTCTGGGGCTGGGAGACAGATCACGAGCCTCTAGCTGAGTTGCAGGAGAGCCAGTAATTCAAACCATCCTGACCCTTCGGTGAACCTGAACCTGCTGACCTTGACAACGCCAGACAAGGGAGGCCTCACAAACCTCAACCTGCATGAAGGCTTCGCCTTCGCTCCCTCCCTTCCTTGGAGCCCCAGGGCCCAGCCTCCAGGTGGCTCCTCATTTGGCTGTCCCCACCATTTGGCTGTCCCCACCACACATCAGTATCCCTCCGTCCCCGAAGGACCCCCCCTCCCCGCCTGCCTCAGAAGGCTCTCTGTGCAAGGCTCCACTGGAGACCCTCCTCACACCTCACAGGGGGGCCCCCCGCCGCCAGGCCGAGGGGTTCTCCTTTAAACACGGCTTTCACACCCTGCGCATTCTCCTCCTGCCTGAGCCTTGATCTTTTTCAGAAGTACTGGCTATAGTATGCGTGTGTGTGTGTGTGTGCACATGCGCACGCAGGTGTGCGTGTGTGGGGTCTGGGTGCACACAAGGGCAGGGATAAAATGTGATCAAGACAGAGTGGGCAGAGGAGGGAAGAAAAGCCCAAGGAAAGCAGCCCCAGGAACCTGCATTAAGGTAAATGCAGTTTATGAAGTTTATGTTTCCCTCCTAGGGAGAGCTGGATTCCATTCAACAGCCTCTCAGAGGCTGGCAAACAGCTCCTGAAGCAGAAAGTGCGGGCAGGAGCTCAGGCAAGCCAGTGACAGAGGGAGGGATGCATAGACTCTCTCTTTCTCTCTCTCTCTCTCTCTCTCTCTCTCTCTCTCTCTTGTCCACGGGCTCACACAGATCTCCCTAGCCTCCAGCCGACTGCAAAGTCTGGATGGGAGGGGTACAGATGGTGTGTTTGGTAGGAGTGACTCTAAGAGCTTCACTTTCCTTCCCTCTCACCTGCCCAGCAACCCCCCACACACCATCTTCCTCTCCTTTGGTGGTATGGCCCACCCAGACACACAACCAGTGAGCACCCCCTCCCCGGGGCAGACTGGTGGCATGGCAAGCGGGACCGAGGGCCGCGTGGACCCCTGGGACAGCCGGCCTGTAAAAGCTACTCTGTGTGAGGGGCAGTGGGGACAGTCTCAGGCAGATCGTCGTGAGGCATAAGTGGTAAAAGGGACCAGAGTGTGGTCTCCCAGGAAGCTATCTTTTTTCTGACGCTGGGATTCCTTTTCTCTGGTATCTTGGTCTAGGTCAGCTGGGTACCTTGTAGCTCCTGAAGACAGCTACAGTTGGGGTCTCTTAAGGAGAAACAGAGACAGTGTATTTTTTTCCTGGGACTTCAAAGGAAATGAATGATTGGCAAGATTAAGGATAAGGGCTCTCAGAGGGACTTACGAGCAAGGTGGCCTATCTGCTCTTCTGGGGGTTTCTTGGTGTGCACAAGCACATGGGTTCACGTGTGCGTATACTAATCTTGTAAATGGGCTGGAGTCCTTGACTTTGGAGGAAAGGAGAGTGTGTAGTAAAGGCCTTCACTCCGACCCTTGGGGTTGACAATCCCTTGCTTCGGTGACAGGCCTTAGCTGGGGATGGGACACGGGGAGGGGAAGTCTGTCTCCTGCCTCTCCCCAGGAACTTGGTGTCCCTGTTCAAGTTCCACCAGGAGCTGGGACAGAGGAGCATAGCAGAGGTAGAGTCATCCAAAGGCGGACCGAGGAGGGAAAAAGAGTTGAAAGGAAAGCGAAGGATGAGCAGAAATTGCTGATTATGGAGAATGCTCTGGAAGCCAGGAGATGCCAGGCATGGAGGGAGGCAGAAACTGGCCAAGGATGGCTTTCGCCCTTTCTCTCCCCTTCTCTCTCCTCTCCCCTCCCTCCTCCCCTCCCCCTCCCCTCCCTCCCTCTCCTCATCCCTCCCCTCTTCCCGCCACACATCTTTATTGGTTCCGGTAATAGCGTTGATTTGCATGTCAGGCAAAGCCTTGCTACACACACAGAAAGAAAACCCCAGCCGTGGAGGCTGGCAGTGTCAGCTCTCGCTGTTGTTCGACAGTGTAAAATTAAATTAATAAAGCCCCCAACACAGGAAAACATAACAGGAAATTAATGGCCTTTACTGTCGCTCTGATGCAGTCATTTGCAACCCTGCTTTCCGCACCAAAGACTTCATAAATGCAAGCAGTTTCTCTAAACAAGCATACTTAGGGCGGCCTGCTATGTAATTTTTCGCCTTGCTTGTGTCCTTTGAGCTAACAAAGCCCCCTTCCCTCCTGGCTCCAGAGAGGTTTCTAACTGGTCCTGGCCCCAGCTGGAACCCAGCACCAGGTAGGAGGCCCCAGCCCTATCCTGAGAGCCCACATAGGGCTGGAGGAGGACTCATCCCCACACAGACAGACAGACGCTGGACCAGCCCTCCTTCCCCACTGACGGCCAGGGAGCCTGGAGCCCGAGCCTCTGCCAGCCGGCCTGCAGGAAGGCACAGTGCCCGCTCTCAAGCAGGGAAGTTGATCACTCTGGGGAATTCACCCAAACCCACCCAGGACTCACCCTTCCCCTTTCTCTGTACAGTTCAGTTCTCTCTCCACTGCCTGTTCACTCCCCTCCTGTCATTGCTTCTGGTCACCCCTTCCCTCCAGCTTCACCTCTGCCTGCCCTGCCTCCCACTTCCTAGATGGGTCACAGGCACTCACGCTGGCTGTGTGTCAGCCGTGGGGGCTCTTGCCCTTCTTTGCTACAGGTGCCTGGGGATTTGGGGACGAGTGGGGACTAGCTTATTCAGAAGGGGGGAGGTCACTGTACTGGTATAATTCTCTGGATGTCTAGGTCTCCCCTCTACTGTTTGGTGAGGAACTGTGAGGGTCACGCCTCTGTCCTCAGGCAGATTTCCTATAAGCTGTTTCAGACAGCTGAGAGTCTGTGGTTTTCCTTTGGTGTGTAAATAGTGGAATATTGAGAAAACTTAACATCTCTCGCGAGCTTGGTATCAGTGTGGGTTCAAGTGCCCACTGTGTTGGGATGTATGAGAGGAAAAAATAACCAGGAGGACAGGAGTCTCCAGGAATTTATAATCTACTGGGGGAGGCAAGGCTATCACACATCAGACAATAAGCTATTAATTAAATGCTGAACCATGTGGCCAAGCATTCACTAGGCATCCAGGGAAGTGGCTAGAACAAGCGGGAGTTGGGACTTGAGCCCCAGAGTACCTAAGATGCGGAGAGACTGTCTCCAGAGACCCCTCCCAGGTGAAGGGACATCAGTGGCTGGGCTGAGGATGGTGACAAGTCAAAGCATCAGATTCATAAAGGTCATCTGGTCTTATCCGCCACTCCCATAGAACTCTCCCTTCCCACAGTTCTGGCTGACAGACCACAGCCCCTGCCTGCACATAGGACATACATGGACAGTTGTCGTTGTTAACAGCACTGCCTTGATTCTGAGTCAGGGTAGTGTTGAGGGAAAAACCTTGGAAGCCAAATGTCTGGCTGTGGGGTCCATCTGCTCTCCTTACTGGTTGTGGGACCTTCAGCTATTTACATGATGTCTTTGAATCTCAGGTTCCTCCTCTTTAAAATAGAGACAACAATATTCACCACTTAGAGTGATGGTAAAGATCTCCCTTGGATGCCCTTTCTTCTCTCCCTCCCTTCCTCCCTTCTTTCCATCTGTCCCACCTGGTTTGCTGAGCCCCCGGGTGAATTTTAATTTCTCACATGATGTGGTCCCTGCACTGGAGGAAGGTTTCCCACCATCCTGGTTGCCCATATCTGAATTCACTCTTGACAGTTAAAGTCTTTCCTACATGCCCACTGAACCCTAGAAGCTGTCTAGCCAATGCCAAGAATGGTAGAACCATGGTCACCCTCCATCTGGAGATTCTGCCTCCATAACGTAGCCCAAGATTACATTCGATTTTTTTTAGCAGTTCTGTCAGACTCAAGATCATATCGAGTTCGTGGTCAACGAAAACCTCGAGATCTTTTTCACATCAATTGCTATCAAGCCAGGTCTACCCCATTTTGCACTTGGATAATTGATTTTTTTTTTAACCTAAACATAGGGCATTCCATTTATCCCTGTTGAATTTCATCTTGTTGGTTTGGGCTCTTAATTCCACCTGATTAAGATCATAAGGGTGTCTTCTGTAGCGTCATCCTAATCGTTTTTGTTTTTTTTTTTTTTTACAAGAATTATTTGCCTTGGGGCACCTGGGTGGCTCAATCGGTTAGGTTAAGCATCTACTTTCAGCTCAGGTCATGATCTCAGGGTCCTGGGATTGAATCCTGCATGGGTCTTTCTAGCGGCAAGTCTGCTTCTCCCTCTCCCTCTCCCTCTGTGCTCTCTCTCAAATAAATTTAAAAAAATTTTTAAAAAATGATATGTCTTTACAGTAAAGGAGAGACAGTGGCCCACCAGTGGAAACTTCCCTCCTGGTTGCAGTAAATGAATGCCTTGGGTACTACTAAGCCCAGCAGCCATCAAGCATTTCACTTTTCTTCATCCTGCCCATAAAATTAGGAAGGGGATTCTCTGTGAAATGTTAACATTCACCACATCCACAGCATTTTCTCAATCAATTAAAAATACAACTGAAGTTGATGAGCAGATTGAGTGCCTGTTATGTATAAAACATGGAGGGACTGGTTTACAAAAATAAATAGAATGCAGTTCTTGACTTTGAGAAGCTTCTAATCTAGTAGGGAGGAAAACATGCGCATCATTATACAAGCGGAATGCGATAGATGCTATGATCAAGGTATAAAGTGCTATGATGAGTGTTTAAAAAAGAGAGAGAGCGCGCACAGTTGTTTCCAATCAGGGCAGTTAAAAGAGGTTTTAGTGGGGTTAGCATCGGATCTGAGCATTGATAGCTAATGAATGTGCCACAACTTCTTCTTGGTGGGTGCAGGCAGGTTCCCGGGTAGCCCCATGTTTTTTCCCAGGGCCCACACATTAACTGTATAACAATGTCTTCTAAAAGATTTCCCGACCCTAGCATTAAATTTATTAGAGCGTTATTTACATGAGCCCCCCTCCCCTTTGCAGGGAAGATGGCATTGGGCTTTGTCACTGCCTCACGCTTTCATTGGGACTTCTCAAGGATTACCAGCAAAAAATGTAGGATCTATCCACTTTCCCCTGGAGGGTGCCGGTAGATGAATTATCTGAGCCCAGGGAAAGTTAAGTACATTGAAATAGAGAAGAGTTACCTGCCTGGCCCCCTGCTGATATGGGCAACTCATGCTGGTCCCATTTTGAAGATTCTTTGCTTTGGTGGAGAAGAAGGCAAGCAGAGGGAGGGACGGTCAAGAGGGTCTGCCTTCTCCCCCTTTTTTCTCTCTTACTCCTCTTGCCAAGAACTGAACCTAAGCCTGCCTTCCTTTTTGTTCTTTCTTCAGACATAGCTACGAAAGCCCTTTTCTGTTGTCTCAGCTTGTTCTGACCTTTTGTCTTCCTGACAGGTTCACGCTACTCTCATATCCATCCTTGGTTATGGTCCCCTCCTTCCATCTGTTGTGTCCTTTTTAAAAGGGAAAAAAATAACTTTTGTCTGATAATAAGTGTCATACAGGCTCATTGGAAGGTATTTGAAAGATACAGTAAATTTAAAAAAAAAAAAAACA
Source organism: Mustela erminea (assembly GCF_009829155.1). Lineage (NCBI taxonomy): Eukaryota > Metazoa > Chordata > Mammalia > Carnivora > Mustelidae > Mustela > Mustela erminea. The sequence goes on from NC_045627.1 coordinate 64,577,511, forward strand.
CCCATAATCTCATCACTGAGAGATAACTACTGTTAGGATTTGGTATAGTCTTTATGGTCTTTTTTTTCCTTCCGTGCATATATAATTTTTTATCAAAATTGGAATGATACTGTATATACAGCTTGTGTCTTGCTATTTTCACTTAATATTATATAGGACCATTTTCACATATCATTAAATATTCTTTGAAAACATGATTTTTTAATGGCTGCATAATCTTCCACTGTTCAGTGTACATGTCCTTTTAAAATCTAGGCTCATCATATTTTAAAGCTTATCCGTGTGCAACAGCAATGATTTTTCCTTAAATGTCCTTCTCTTTCAACCCTTCCCCCGCTCCAGTCCCTTTACTTTGTCAGGTTGATTATTTGAGCTTGTAGAGGTGGAATTTCATTTTTAGAGCACCCTGTCCTTACGGAACTATACTCCCTTGTAGAATCTCTTGCCGTGGAATCACACGACCGTTCTTGCCTTCCCTGTGTAGCAGTTTGCTTTCCTTAAGTTGGATTCTGTCCAATGCCTCCTTTGCTGGCTACTGTCAACTCTAGACATGCTTGCTTTCTCCGCAGATCCCCATCACTTCCCTTTTATCGTTTTTTTTTTTTTAAGATTTTATTTATTTATTTGACAGAGATCACAAGCAAGCAGAGAGGCAGGCTGGGGGGTGGGTGGGGGAGGTGGGAGGGAGAGCAGACTCCTGGCTGAGCAGAGAGCCGGATGCAGGGCTCCATCCAAGGAGCCTGAGATCATGACTTGAGCCGAAGGAAGAGGCTTTAACCCACTGAGCCACCCAGGTGCCCTGCCTTTTATTGGTTTTTGTCTCTTGGTCAGAATTAAGCAGCTTGGAATAGTGAAAAGAGCATTGGGCATTGAGAACCTCGGTTCCCATCTTAAAGATCACCAGCTGTGTGATGTGGGAAAATTGCTCAACCTTTCTGAGCTTTTTTTTTTTTTTTTTTTTTGGTCTCTAAGAGGGAATACGATTAAATGATCATCTCCATGATAATTTGCAGCTGTAAAATGCAGTGACACTGAATCCAGAGTAGCAACTCACTTCGTTGTTTCTTTTTTCTTCTAAAAGGTAAACTGTTAAGCAAGTTAAGAGGTTATCTACCTTTGCTTCTGGAATTCTGTTAGATGAACCAGCCAATATACCTTTTTTTTTTTTTTTAATCACCTCTGGCCCTATGCTAGGTTTACGAAGATGAAAAAGATGAGTCCCTGCCTTCGAAATAGTCACAGTTTAGTGGAGAAAACAAACATTAAAAAAAGAACGATGAGGGGCGCCTGGGTTACTGCCCAGTGGGTTAAAGCCTCTGCCTTCGGCTCAGGTCATGATCTCAGGGCCTTGGGATCAAGACCCCGCATCAGGCTCTCTGCTCAGCAGGGAACCTGCTTCCTTTCCTCTCTCCCTGCCTGCCTCTCTGCTTACTTGTGATCTCTGTCAAATAAATAAATAAAATATTTTTTAAAAATAAATGATGATACATATAGATTCTAAATTTGGCTCTGGCACTTACTGGCTGTAGTAGGTAATTTGGGGTAAGTTACTTAACTTTTCCATCCCTTGGTTTCTCTGGGTTATGAACTTAAGCTGCCACCAGCATATTGCCTGTGTTTCTTCTGTCTCTTGCATCACTTGTTAGCTGTGTAAACTTAGGAAAGTTCTGGAACCTCTGCACATCATTTCCTCACCTACGAAATGGAGATAATAATAGAAGCTTCCTGCTTAAGTTCTGGTGAAAATTAAATGAGTTAACATATGTACAATTCTTAGATGAGTGCCTAATATATAGTAAGCACTTAATGTTAGCCGCTGTTATTGTAAGGATTAAGTCAGTGTCTATATGTTACACATAGTGTCTGCTACTGTAATAGGAACTGGATCGATTTCAGTTATTATTATTATTTCTACAATAGAGGTTTGGATAGATGGCAATTGGAACACAGAGAAAGAAGAAATTAATACTGCAGAGGGAGGAGCTAGCCACCCACTGGTGTAACTTTGAGGAAACTCAATCCAGAAGAGCTCATGGGACTTGGCCAAGGCCATGTAGCACGTGAGCAACAAAACCAGGATTTCAACTCAGATGTCACTCCTAGTCCAGTGTCCTGTTAGGATCACCAGTGCAGCTTAGTGTCCCTAGAGGCACATGGGTGTCAATGGACACAGCAAGACTGAGGTCAGGCAGGCCAGGCACCACGCCCACTTTTCCCCATACCATGAACTCACTGAGTATCTGGAAGCTGAGCTTGGTCAAGGAGAGGAGGTGGTCTGGCAGGGCTAGAAGGCCAGGCAGAACCTAGTCTTGCTCAGAGCCTAAGCTTTGGGCCATGTTTCGAAGGGCTTTTTCATGCCCTGTCCTCGGCCACAGCAGACTCACAGGTTGTCCAGTTTAAGGATGGGAGGCACGGGGGAATGTCATCCCATCTCCTTGGACAAACTGTGTTCCCACCCGCACACTCTCCAGCCTGGGCCTTGCAGCCCTTCCCAGCACAGGGCAGTAGGGCTTTCTTCCTCTCTCCTTTTCCTGTCTATTTCTCCTTTCCCCCAAGCTTCCCCTCTTCCTTTCTTCCTCTCTTCCTCCCTCCCCTCCCCTCTCCTCCCATTCTCTCCTCCCTCCCTCTCACTCCTTCCCTTTCTTTTCCCCATCCAGACCCCTCCCTGTGGCCCTGAATCCCTGCTCTTGATCCCCTGAGGAAAGCAAAGTAGGGGAGGGGGTGCCTGGAACCCGGCCGCACCCCATCAGCTGGGAGGCCGGCGCCGCGTGGGGGTGGGGCCGGGCTGCACCAGGCGGGCTGCCCTGAATGACAAGCGGGGATATTGATCGCATTCTGAACTCAGCCCAGCCGATAGAAGGTAATTAATGACTCCATTTGCCTCAGTACCGAGGAGAACAATTGAGTTTGAAACTGCAACAACTGGCAGCTGGGGGTGAACCCCTCAGAGGGGGAAGGTAGTGTTAGACAAGGGGGGGCGGAGCTGACACCACCGGTCAGAGCAGACGTTAGCTCGGAGCCCCCCACCCCAAACAGAGAGCCCAGGCCTTTCCAGCGCCCCTGCCCCCTGGGGGCCGAAGCCCCTCATGCAATGATCCTACTTCTTCTGTCCCTTTTCTCTTTTCTTCCTGTCTCACTTCTTGGGGTCATTTTTCTGTCTTCCGGTGAAGTAAGACTGACATCCCCCCAGATTGCTTCCCCTCTGCTGTGTGATCTTGCGCGTTTTTTTTTTTCCCTCCCTCGGCTTGTTCCCTGGTTTGTAAAACTGAACTAATGGTATCTCGTTGGCAAGTGTTGTGTGAGAACTGGAGATGCTACGTGTGAAGCTTCTGAAGCCCGCCTGGGACACGGTGTCCATACATGCTAATGACGATGATGGTGATGACCTTTGACATAAAAGGCAAATTTGGTGGCGAATTTGGAGAGGGCTTCAGAGTCAGACATCCTGAGTTCAAATCCAGCCTCTGCTGCTTTGTCCTTGGCTGTTGTTGAACAAATAATTTTCCTGCTCATCTGAAAAACGAGAAGTACCTCATAAAGTCAAGCGGATTTAATGAGTATATGTAAAAGCTCTAATGTCAGTTTCTCCAGAGGTAGACGTGTGTACTGGGGCTGTGAGAGCTGACGGTAGCATACGTCTTCCCTGTACTTGACAAAGATCCCTCTCAAATGCCTAATTCTTACTTCTTGGGATTTGTGGGGGAGGTAGCCCTTATTCATCCCACCTTGATTTTGTAGACTTTGATGAGCCTGGGTGTTTTCTGACCAAGGAAATGGCATTATTTCATTCTGTCTCTAATCATCCCACACACACTTTTTGGTCAGTGCTCAAGACTTTCTCCTGTCCTTCGCAGTGACTGCTTTGAGAATTCAGGTAGAAGGTCATCACACAAGGAGGACGGAACACCTTTGTGCCTAGCCCTCACCTTTAGGATGTGGTAGTCAGTGGCTTCTCTCCTGCCCAAGTTGCTGGGCTCTCTCTGGACAGCACAATTCATGACTGGCCTGGCCTGGAGTCAGAGAAGGTAGAGAATGTAAAAGGTAGGGCTCTGCTCCCAGGAAGCCCAGAAGAGATGGGGAGTGACAAGGCTAAGTGAGTGAGATCAGATCCTTTCGCTGGGGGAGTAAATGACATTTTTATTGATGATTCTAGAAGTGGTGCATGCTTATTGTACAAAGCCTTGACAATATGGAAAAACTTAGGTGAGAAGAAATGATCCAGATTTGCTCATGATCCGAAGGTAACCATTGTTAACCACGTTCACAAAGCGGCTCTACTTCTAGTCAAGATGATCTTTGGTTGTGCACCTGTCTTTGTCCCTATGGAGACCGGGGCACCGCTGCTGGAGCCCCCGCTCTGGTCACGAGCTGGGTGGGCTCCTGCTGCCCATTGTAGCTCCGTCCTCAGCTTTCCACGGAGTACCTTCCCGGCGCCAGGCTCTCCGGTGGATATGCCCTTGAGCCAGCCTCCCACTAATCTCTACTTTGTTTGCTCTGAGCTCTTTTCCTTACCAGTAAATAGGGGATCATAATCCCTACCTACCTTGGAGCGTGGTTAGGAAGCCCAGATAACCTAAGATCTGGGAAGGCGTTCTGTTAACTGCTCAGCAAACAGGGAGCAGTCAGAGGCAAAGACTATATGAGCCTTTGTTCCCCCGAAAGAAAAATATTCATCCAAGTTTTAGCTCACGGTTTAATTTAATAAATTTATTTATATCCTGCCTTATTCCAAAAAGGACTTGCCGTAGCTCACTGTCCTTGAGAGTGCTCTTGCTGTAGTGGACAAAACACCTGGAATGGGGTCCAGTCCTGAGAGCCCTAGCGCCGGGCTGTATGACCTCGGGCTGGTCACCTCCCCCTGCTCGCTGCTCACTCCTGCTAGTTTTTCTCACTGTAAAATGAGAAATTTGGACCAAGTCTCCCCTAGTCATTTTCAAACAGTCTGTGCTCAGTCAGCAGAGGGCCACAGGCTGTGCCTTCAGTGTAGGGAGTATACAAGGCAGAGAAGTAGGGATGCTAGGAGGGAGACCGTACCCTAGATGGAGTCAAGTGGTCCCCATCTGAGCCCCTGGGGTTAGAACCTGGGCAGCAGAGTGAAATGGCGTAGTGGGTAGGCTCTGGGTCAAGCAGACCTGAAGTCAAATCCCGACTGTCACTAACCAGCTGCCTGCCCTTGGCTAAGCCATGTAACGTCTTTTAGCCTCAGTTTCCCTCCCTTTCACATAGGTATCACAGTCCTGACCTCACAGGGTTGTGGGGAGGATTCAATGGCATGTAATAAGCTGAGTACTGTGAGCTGCTCATGGACGGTGGCTGGGTGGGGGACAGAAGGAGGACAGGGCTGAATCCCCCACACGCAGGGACTAATTAGCACACGGTCCCTTCCTTGCTCCAGCAGCGTGCAGGGTGACGTCTCACTAAACCCACAGCAACCACATTTTCCAACCTTCGTCTAAAGTAGGGCCTGGCAGTGGGAAAGAGAATTAAAAATCAGAATTGTTCCACAAAGCCCAGGACGTGAGGCCACCGTACTCCAGCCCTGTTCTTGGAATCCTGACAGGGGGTTGGCTTATCTCATCAAGATAAAGGCCGAGGGCCTCCTCCCATCAGTTAGGAAAGGCCTTCTCTGGAACCAGCTTCCACCGTGGGCCAATAGACCCATCTTATCCTACCCGCCCTCCTCCCCTGTCTGTGACAGGGCCTCGGTGTGGGGAGTCCAATTCAGAGGTTGTCTCTGGTCCCTGTTCCCAAGCAACCTCTGCTGCCTTCCTAGGACGGTGGTTCTGCAGCTCCCAAGTGCTGCTCTTAACTGGGAAGACGGCATTCTCTGTCCTTTGGGCAAAGGTACCATAGGTGAGCAGGGTGGTGTTGGTGAGAGGGCCACTGTTAGAAGCTCACCAGCAGTAGGGGTGAGTGAAGAAGGGGCATAAGCCCACCCAGGGTCCTGCTGTGGATCTTCCCACATCCTCTGATTGGTAGGGACCTGATAGTCGACTGGGTGTTCTGGGGTGCCAAGCCAGTCAGGTGGCCATCCAGAGACCTTGGGCCAGGGGCCTGGGTCAGCCATTCATTCAGTCACTCATCAAACGCCTCCTCTATGCCCATGTCCGTGCCCAGCGCTAGAGCCACAGAGATGAATTCAGTCATGGTCTCTGCCCACGGGGAACTCATGGCCTGGCTCTCTGTTGGATTGGGAATCTTTTTGGAGAAGGATGTTCTCTAATTACTCATGCATTTCCTTTCCCGCTCACTCTGAAACCTAGATCAAGATGTGCTTCTGCCTCCTCCTCTGTCTTGGCCGGCTCCGCCAGCGAGCCTTGACTCCCCGGGGCCTATAATGTCCCATTGTGGTTCCATCCCTTTCCTTGGGTCACCTCTCAGAGTCTCCCCTTGGGAAGTCCCACCCAGAGGGCTCTCTCACCATCATCTTCAGGAGGTCTCTGCCCTTGGGCAGCGCTGAGCACCACTTCGTCTTCTCTTCCTTTTCTAGTCTTTTCTTCCGTGTTCTCTTTTTGTGTCTGCTCTTCTTTCTCTCTTCTCTTCTGTTTTTTCCCTTCTTCAGCCTACCCTCCCCCAGCCCCATTCAGGCCCTTCTACAGCTGGACCCCCAGGTTCCCCATTCAAGTGACTTCTCCCCAGCCAGCACTTCCCCGGGCTTCCGGGGCAAGGAGCGTCTTCCCTTCTTCCTCTGCCTGTTCTCTGCCTCTGCCTTTCCTCCTTTCCTGGACTTCTGCTTCTTGAACCTTTGATCCCAGGCTTCTCCCAACCACCTCTCCTCACTCCCTTCCCAAACTCTCCCCTTGCCTTCATCCTTTCCGTCCTTCTCCAGCTGAAGGAAGGGTGCCACCGCTCCTCTGAAGAGAGCCTGCGAGAGCTTCCTGTCCCCACCCTCCATGGCTCTACTGCCCATGCCCTGTCTCTGTACCCCCACCCTCCACTCCCTCCAGAAGTTTCTTTGTGCTCCTTCATCATTCATCATTACCGCTGCCTTTCCTGCCTCCTCATTGCCTTCTTCTTCCTCTGGGAGTTTCCTCAAGCCTCCTGTAGCCTCTCTTGGGGTTCTCTGCAGGCTCTCATCACACCACCTTGCTTTCCTGATCCTCCAGCACCTTCTTTCTCTCCCTCACCCCTGCGCCCTTCCTCCTCCTCTCCTTCCCTGTGCCCACCTCCTGCTGCCTCCCCTTCCAGTAGCAGGCTTCCCTTCGCCTTTCCTTCCTCCCTCCCCCCTTCCACTGCTGCCTCTGTAACCTGTCTTATCACCAGGGCCTGAGTATACAAAAAAATAAATAAATAAAAAGGTCAGTGAGTGGAGGGAGCAGCAATAACCCCTAAAACAGTACTATCAGTGGAACATGATTGATCAATTGAATTCCATAGCGGCTGAAAAATGTGGGATTAAGTAGTGTATTATACGCACAATGAGTTGAGGCATGATGTTCATTTCAAGTTCATTTCGCCGGCCTCTGCCACCAGATCAGGCAATCAATAGGGGCAGCAGATATCATATATCACCTCTCTGCGGGCTGGGGAGAGAGCACCATAATCTCTCGCAAATTTAGAGTGACAGATTTGTCAAGATCTGAAGGGCCCCTGAATAAATGAAGGAAAAGAGACTCCTCCAGCCAGTGACCTGAGGACAAAGCTTCAGTTCAGCCCCCATACACACACACACACACACACACACACACACACACGGTGGAGTCAAGCCACACACAGGCTCAGACACAAATCCACGCAGGGGCACGCTGTGAGCCTTCCCACACGTATGCACACACTCGGGCACTGAACGCAGGAGCACCTGCTCACAGACAAATGCACACCTTCCTTGCCGGGACCCATTTGGCGACACCGCAATAACCGCACACAAAGACACCGCCACCTCACTCGGCCCGACAGCAGGGATTCCCAAAGAGGTTAGGAGGATTCCAGTGGGAGACGATTAGACACAATGAACACGCAAAGAGCTACAGGGGTGGAATCAGGAGGCACATCCTTGAAAGAGAAGCAGGCACAGAAGAAACACGGGGCACCTGAGCTCACACTCCCCGTGCGGTGACACATGCATGTGTGCACACACACACGCGTGCACACGTGTGCTTGGAGAACAGCTCTTGTTCTGTCACTTACACAAACACCCACACATATCTGTCTGGATTTTACACGTGTACAAATGCGTATACACAGAGAATATCCACATGCAAGGAAAAACTAAGTGTGCCGCACCCTAACTTATATAAGAGAGACACATGCAGTGTCTAAGACAAAATCGTTCCAGAGGCTTGCACAGTAAAAAATACAACAACCAAGTTTTGTGTCCGTAGGAATGCAGGGAACATGGAAACCCCATGGAGGCTGGCCCTGTATCTGTCTCTCCACCTCAGCCTGGATCCTGCCCTTCATTTTTCTCTCTTTCACATGCGTGTGTGCACACACACACACACACACACACACTTTCTTTGCTTTCCAACCTCCTGAGGAATACAGTACAGGGAAGGGAAGATAGCGGGTCCCATTTGGAAAGCAGACCCCATGCTCCATCTGGGAGGCTGGAAGAGAGGATGGCTGCAGGTTGAGGTTAATCAATATGTAATATTTTCTATGGTCTCCCGAATGATACTGTACGGTGTTACTGTATATAATGCAATATTGATTATATCATATCGTATAATCACCTATAAACTGATATATATAATAGTCCCAGAGGAACACCCTGAGGCCTCCAGCATGTGCTGGCCCCAGGCCCAAGGCTCCTCTGTGGGTCTTGGGCTGAAGGAAGCCAAGGAGTGGCCACACTGGGGCTGGCAAGGACCCAGCCTCGAGTTGGGATGTTGCCACGTAGATGTTCACAGGGAGAGCCAGTGAGGAGACTCTTAGCTCACTGCATGCTCTGGAAACTAAAAGATGGCATGCAGGGGTGCAGGGATTGGGGGGAAGGGTAGCAGAAAGTCTGGGTAGAGAGGAACCTGGACAGAACTGGCCTGCGGCCCCAGGGAGCAGGCACAAGTGTGGCACCTCCGTGGCTTTTCCTTCACAGAGTGTGTCTCCGCACTCTATGACAACCACAGGAGGAGCCAGGCACCCATGGGGCTGGCCCCTGACGGAGGCTTGGCTGGAGTCCAGGTCGGAGACAGAGGCTGAGGAGGGCAGTCTGGGCATAGGAGCACACTCTGGGCACAAAGACACTGTCTTTAGTCTCTGCCCAAGGCGGGGTCTCGCTCCTCACATATCACCTGCTGTCCTCCTGCTCTGGTCTCTGTCCTGGCCCCACAAGAGCAGAATCCCTCAGCTTGACTTTCAGAGTCCCTCCTCCCTCGGTGGTGAAGTTAATTACTTCACCCAGTCTCCATGTTACACTCAGCCTCGGAGATTTGATGATTTTCCACCCTTGGAGTCAGTGGAACTGAAATTCATCTCAGAGCCGAGTTCAATTCTCCACAGGCTCGGTAATGCTGGTCTGAGTCACCCAGCTCCTCTCTCAGGCTGACCTAGGCCTGGGGACAGAAGGGGTTCTCGGAGACATTCCCTCAGGAGACCCCCTGGCTATAGCTCTGCCCAGTCCTTCCCACACCCCCCCGGCTGCCCACACTGGGACAACTTGCCTTTCTTTTCCCAGGTCCTTCAGAGGCTCTGGCTTCCCCAGCCAGATTTTGGAGGCATGGTCAGCCCTGGGTCAGCTGCTCTACCTAGAAGCTGGGTGTGGGGGGTCCCAGCAGGGCTAGAAAGTCCCCTTGACCTACTATGCCTGTGCCAGCCTGCGCTGATGCCACCAGTGTCCATGTGTCCTCCAGATGTGTCCGAGGGCTCGGTCCCCAATGGAGACTCCCAGAGTGGCGTGGACAGTTTGCGGAAGCACTTGCGAGCGGACACCTTCACCCAGCAGCAGCTGGAAGCTTTGGATCGGGTCTTTGAGCGTCCTTCCTACCCCGACGTCTTCCAGGCATCAGAGCACATCAAATCAGAACAGGTGAGGAAGGAGCTTTTTTTTTTTTTTTTTTAAATATTTTATTTATTTATTTGACAGTAAGAGAAAGCATAAGTAGAGAGAAACAGGTTCCCCATTGAGCAGGGAGCCCAATATGAGGCTCCATCCCAGGACCCCGGGATTGTGACCTGAACTGAAGGCAACCGCTTAATGCTGAGACACCCAGGCACCCCAGGAAGGAGCTTTCTGCTGCAGACGTGGACAGGGACAGGGCAGGGCAAGGCCTCTGAAAAACGTGTGTACCCAGCAACACCCATGTGACATACAGGTACACCACGTGCATGCCAAGTAGACACACTCACATCGAGACGCTATGGTAGTGTTCAGAAAAACCATTATGGTATATGGCAGTTAAGAAATGATGAGTTCTGGGTGATAGGTCTTGAGTAAGTCTTGTTCCCTTTCAGAGCCTCAGTTTCCCCATCTGTAGAATGGAGGACTTGGGTAAGGTCTAATAGGTCGCTTCTGGCCCTGCCATTCCATGCATGTGGCATAGAAGACCCAGGACACGTCCTTGTCCTCTTGCCATGTCCCTTGCCTAAATGCCTCAAAGGTCTTACAGAAAGTTTGGGTGAGACCAGGGTGCTCTTCTCGCCCTCGGGGCCTGCCTCCTGTTCCCAAGTCCAGCTGTCCAGTGTGACCCGAGGTCGGCTGATGGCCTACACCTCTGCCCCGATACTTCGTCCAGACGCAGCACAACCCTGCGCACCACACAGGCCACAACATAACCGCACAATACACAACATAGACACATCTCCTAACTCCTTACATTTACCCTTGTGCTCACCACCACAAGCACCTGCTCCCTCCCCCCACTCACAGCTCACACTCCTGCTAGCACACACACCCCCACCCCATCTGCCAGAAGGGGGACTCTCTCCCAGACCACAGCTCGGCACACCCCCAGCACCTGCCTCCACCCACACATCCAGAGGGGCCCCAGTGCACACACTCCCATTCCTCCCACACCTAAGGCCCTGGCCAGGCTCACAGCCACCGCACAACCCTGTCCGCTGGGCTTGCACGCGCACATACACGCTCGCGAGCTCTCACACCTGCGCAGCCCTGCAGGCTCCACGCGGCGTGGTTCCGCTCTAGGACGCCAGAGGCTCCCAGCCACTCGCCTCTCTCTCCGCCCGTCCTTTTATCCCATAAGCTGTTTGTCTTCATAAAACAAAAATCAAAAGTCTTTTTAAGGTGCCCTGAGCCATAAACCAACAAAGGAGGAGCCGGCCGAGGCGGGCGGCTCGGTGCACCCTCCACGAGTCCCTGGCTGTATTACAATGAATAACCTTTATTTACTTTCATTAGACTATTAAACACCAGCACAGTCATTTTTCCCCCTGAAACTCGGAGCAGGGCCCATAAAGCAAATCCGAAGCCTAATTGAGTTCATTTTAATTTCTCTCCGATCACAGCGAATTACTCTGGTGATAAATCAGGGGGCAGCTTCACCCCCAGTAGAAGGCCTAATTTGCAGCTAATTACAAAACTGATTTCTACAGGAAGATCAATACGAGAAGGAATTGGAAATGACGAGGCAATCCCGGCCAGCCAGGGAGGGGAGGGGGCCCTCTGGGGGGGCCAGGAAGCGGAAGGGAAAAAAACGGACCCGAAAGAGCAGAAAATCAGTTTTAATTTAACGTAATATTAATCAGAGCAACTTTTCCTGCTTTGTGCAAGCTCCTGGTCGGCCCGGCTCTGGGGTCTGGCTGAGCGGTGATGGCAATAAAAAGGCAATTACCCGAGTGTTTCGGGCAGGACACCCTTTCAGAGGCAATGACTGGCCCCCTCCCACCCTTCTGTTAGCCATGTGGACTCTCCCCCTCCCCAATTTCATACCCCAGTGCACAGGCAGAGAGCGAGGGGCCCGTGGGGCTGTCTTTGTTTGTTTTTTAAAAAGGGGGCGCCAGCACCCGATCAGCCAGCCCAGCAGTGCCAGGCCCAAGGCCCCCCTAGGCCCTTCCCCCAGCTCCTGCCTCGGTGGGCCCATCAGGGCCCGCCCCTCCTCCCCACGACTCCATGGGGACCTGAGAACACCCCTTGCTTCTCAGCGGGGGGGGGGGGGGGGGCAACTGCTACACTCCGCCCTTGGGGCTTTGTCGGCAGGAGAGGCTACTGCAGTTCAGAGAGGGCTGGGATCACCACCACTAACTATCCTCTAGCGACCCCCAGTTGGGTCTCCCCCACCCACACAAAACTCTCCATCATCTGCTGAGCCCGCCCCTCCCTTGCTCCCCTCCCTCTGCCTGACCATCTCCTTCTGCCCCATCTGGGAAGGCTCCCTGTCCCTCCCCCCCATCTGCACACCAAGCCCTCTCTCCGTGTGTGCACATCAGTAGAGAGCTGTCGCTTTTCTCTCTTCTCCCAGGGGAACGAGTACTCCCTCCCAGCCCTGACCCCCGGGCTTGATGAAGTCAAGTCGAGTCTATCTGCATCCGCCAACCCCGAGCTGGGCAGCAACGTGTCAGGCACGCAGACATACCCTGTTGTGACCGGTAAGGAGGCTTCCAGGAGGTGAGGGGAGGCACTGATTTCAGTAAGGGCACCTCAGCCCATGCCATCTGGGGCCCAGTGGGACAAGGGGGCCCCCCGTCATGATATCTGCAGAGAGCGCAAGCCTCCGAAAACAGATGTGTGCAGAGGTGAGGAGAAGAAATTGTGGTCAAGGTCTCTGTGTGCTTCAGCCTGGAAAGGTCGAAGCTAGGAGGAGCTGTTGCTGGTTCCTTCTGCCCATCCTCTTGCCTCTCTCTTTGCCTTTTCTCTTGCCACCCCCAAGGTGCCTGGAACTAGAGGCCTCTTGCTAGGATGTGCACAGAAGAGGGCAGAGGGTAAATAATTTAGGCCAGACTAAATTATTGGTGGTGGTGTCTAGCCTCCCTACTGCCATGCCTCCGAGGCGCCTCGGGGGTCCACCTTCCTCTCCCTCTGGGCAGCCTGGGGAACTGCGGTTTGGGGCTTCAGGGCAGGGCCTCCACCGCCGTGGTTACAGAAAAGCACAATTATTCCAGTCGCACTCCCTCTTCCCAGAGAAATCACTGAGACTGAGGCTTGATTTCAAGGCCAGGCAGGGTCAGGCCTGTCCCACAGTCAAGTGCAGGGGAGAGCACACCTAATCCCGCTGCTCCCGTGGATTGGGAGCAGCAGAGGTGGCTGGAAGGGAAGCAGGCTGAGGTGTGGTGCAGCGAAGGACCCAGCCAAGGAAGCTCTAGGCCTCAGAGCTGCAGGCTAAGGAAGGCGCCTGGCACTGCAGAAGGGTTTCCGGGCCAGGAAAGTGCCCAAGTGGGAGAAACACACATTGAGGTGTTATTAAAATTCACCTAATTATTCTGGAGACACTAAAGCCAATGTGCCGTTTGTTCCTTGGGAGACAGAATGATTGAGAAGGGTCTCGGTGGGGATTGGGAGACACTGAGGCGTTACCTGCCGAGCGAGGCGTGTGGAGGCGGCCCGGGGACCCAGCGGCGGGCCTGTAGGCAGCCAGCGTCATAGCCAGTGGCAAAAGGCAGGAAACAAGACCCTGGTGCTGGTGTGGAGCTGGTCTGAGCGGGGCTCAGGTCTGAGCTGGGCTGTGAGTGGCCATCCAGCTTCCACCTGCAGGCTTAGGAGGGCCTTGTTCTTAACCTTCCCAGGCTGTCCTCAAGGCATGTCCTGGTACAGCTGTTTCTGGCCCAGACAGGGTTGAACTCTTCAGCTAGGTGATCAGAGATGGAGTTCTAGAAGTATCAGAGACCCGGACGTTGCTTTTGGGAGTGACAACCTTGGCTGGGTCAGGGCATAGCCTATTACCAACTGGCCCTCGATATGCTCCTTGGCCAACGTGGAAGCTCTCTGACCTGCTGGGTGTTCTGACCCAAGGCAGAGAGATGGTGCAGGCCAGGCCAACTTTCTGATCTGCTGAGAGTTTCAGTGGCCACTTCCTGAAGGTGGCCCAGCCCAGGCTGGGGACAAAAGAGAGCCCAAAGGACTTTTCCCTCACATCCCAGCTGTGCTTCTCTGTGCCTGGGACCACACGGTCCAGAAGGCAGAGGCTCCCCAGGGTGGAGAGATGGATCTTCGGGTAGGGTTCCTGCTGCAGGAGAACTCGGGCTGGTACAGAAAAGTGCCTCCACCTTGAGCCTCCCCCGCCCGCCTCCCCCCCATGGCCCTGGAACGGTCCCAGCTCAGCCTGGGAACATCTCCGGCTGATCCATCTGGATCCAAGTGTGAGAAAAGTTCATTTCAGACCCAGCTTGACATTCCCAGGTGGCAAGTTAGCACTAACATCTCAATCTGTATGCGACATTTCAATCAAGCGAGGAGTAACAAAAGCAGAACCATTAACATTCGGAGCTGTTCACCAGTGGTAATGACGGGAAACTCGCTCAGAAACTGGAAATTGCCAAAAAGAGAGAAGTGTGTGGAGAGGTGGGGGAGGGGAGGTGGGAGGAGGTGGGGGCAGGGAATGATTTTTCTACACTTAGGCCAAGATCCAATGTTTGGATTAATGGTGCCATTACCAAAGAGAGGGCTGCCGATTATGCTCATTCTTAAAATGTTTTTGCTGGCAATTAAACGGCTGCAGTTATTGATCTTTGTTGATTTTATGTCCTCCTAATTTGCATAATCTATTAAAGATGAATGATTCATGATGTGTTTATTATGGGGACAAACAGAATTTGCAGGAGGTACTGTCAAGGTGAGAAACGGGGCAGTGCCCAGAGATTTGATGGGCCACCTCGGGAGTGGGTCCAGCATGGTGGCCTTCGGGCCAGGACTTTATGGGTAGCAGTAAGCAGTGATGCAAGGACAGCAGACACAAGAGACTTGGACTTGGGCTAGGTTCTTCTAGAAAGATCTTGGCATCTGTGAAAACTTCAAGCACAGCTGGCATATGGGAGAGGCTTTGGGAATATTTGTAGACGTTCCTTTGAAAATTCTTAAAAAGCTTATTTTGTTGGAAAATATGAAGGACTTTAGTCAAGAAAGAAAAGGGGAGGCTCTTTCTGGGCAGGTGTGTGCTAACCGTGAGGGAGCAGGGAGGTCGTCTGTGTCCACAGCCTGGCTTGGGTGTGCTAAGGTGTTCCAGGCCCCCTCGTCATCCCCTGTGTCTTGGGCACCCAGCTCATCTTCCTCCCTGGGGACAGGCAGCTGAGGCTGTAAACCTTTAGGGATGCGTCCTGGGGAAACCGGCCCAGCAATGCCCTAGCCCAACCTGGAGAGCCGACCTTATTGATATTCCTGCCACCTCCTGGCACCAGAGGCTGATTTCAAACTTCACCAGCCACTTGATACAGCTGTTCCACAAGGTCAGGACTGAGAGGAGAGAGGAGCCCGGGCTATTGTGTGGAGGGGAGAGAGGGACCCAGTGGGCCAGGACACAGCTAATCACATTGCAAGCAAGGCTGGCTGCCAGTGTCTGGGGCTTGGCCTGATAGTCTCCCCTCCCCACCTTCCATCTTGGAACCAAGGAGAGAGACGGATTTTTCTGGGTGGTGTTTGCAAGTTCTGCCGAGATTTTAATTTCACTGCATCACAACTCAGCAAGCTGCCAAGTCAAGCTGGTTATTTAAATTTATCACCCACTTTCCCTTCCGCCGCTGGGCTGCTTGAGCTCAGCGGCATCTCTTCTCTCCAGCCCACTGCTCTAGGCTGCTGGTCTGGAACGGAGCCGAGTCTCTCCAAAGTGATAAGGAAAAAGGGACCAGCTAGAGGAAAGAGTGAGTTGGGGGTACTCTGGCCCCAGGCTGCCTCAGTTGGGCTGGTGGTGGTTGGTACCTTCTTCTATCAACTTCTTACCCTTCTAGAGGACCCCATGGGGGCTGTCATCAACCCCTCAGTAGTCCCAGGGACCTCTGGACCAGGACTTCAGTGAGGACTCTTGCTCCAACTGGGTGCTGATGCCTTCAAGTCTCCCATCACTGGTAGAAAAGAGTTCTTCATCCCCATGAACTTCACCTTGGCCTCTCGCTTCCTGTGTCTGTCCAGATCTTCAGCCATAGAGCAAAATGAAGGGACACAGGCAGCCGTGTTGATCTGGGAGAAGATGAGTACTAGTTTCAGGATGCCCCAGGTCCCTTGGAGAGGCGCCTGAGCATTTAGAGGGTCCCTTGTCCTGGTGGAAGTCCACAGTGAAGAGAAGCACAGGCTCCCTACCCTGGAGGCCACACAGAGCGAGACGGGGAGTGTGCGGCAGCTCTCCACGCTAACCCTAGCAGCCCAGGAATCCACCTGTCAGTCCCTGGAGCTGCTGCCCTGAGCAGGCTTCACTCGCCTCTGGTGGGCATCGCCACTGAGCGCTGGGAAAGCTTCGAGCAACGGTAGTTCTTCTATCCTCCTTTTAGTCCCAGAGAGGTAGTGGAGGAATTGAGATCCATGTCCAGAAACAAGGGGGCTACACTCCCCAAAACCCAGCTGGATAAAAATGTTACAACAAGAATTGTCAACATACAACCAAACCTCACGCTCTGGTGCCAGAAGGAGAGGGAAACTCAAAGCCAGAGCAGTAGGTGAGAGCCCGAGGGTATCACCCTGGAGCTGGACCCTACCTGGGGGAGACTGTGGTTATAACATGCAGACAGGAGCCACGACCTTGGGTCCAAAAGAAGCAGGAAGCCAGAAGTGAGTATCACCCTGCATAAAGCCAGGAACAGAGCAAGACAATGCCATGTGTGAAAGGGAAACACACAAATTATCCCAGTGACCCAGGGAAGCAAGTGAGTGAAAAATCGTCTCCATGAAAAATGGAGTCCCCACTCCTGACCCTGGTTCAGGGTCCAAATTTATACCTGAGTATGTGGCAGGAACCCCCAGCCAAGACCTGACATAAAAAATTTGTCTAGGATAATAACCTACTCTGAAACCCCAGCAGGAACCAGGGCAAACCTTCTCTACAGAGGCATTCCCGAACATAGGGCACATGGAACCCCAGCAGTAAAGATGAGCTCACTACGAAAAATTACACCCCTCATGTAAATGCAAGCTATCATGAGGGAGAGTTAGCAGAAGCAAGAAATAGGACAACTGATACCCCTAAGAACTAGAGAGAATAGAACAGTCCAAAAGCAACTATAAAATAAGCATGTTTCATATTCCAAAAAAGATAACAGAAAAGCATCAGTTTTGTGTTTATTGCGGATCTAGATCCTCCCCCCACCCCCACCCCAGCAGCCAGTCTTCTGGTAATAAAAATCAAAAAGGCCAGGAAGGAAGACTACAGCTATATATAGCTTATTGTTTTGGGGTCCAGGAGCCTCAGGCGCAGCCCTGAGAGTAGAGCCTGCCCCCTGCTTATCCAAGCTCCCAGGCTCAAGTGTCAGCACGGAATCTTCCCTTTGGAAAAAAAAGTCTGAACTGTGGAAAGCTAGGGACAAGGAAAACACAGCCCTCCTCAGTGAAAAAAAGAGCCTTCTTAGCTTCTCTGTCCTCTGTGGATGGCAGTAGAGGGAGAAGGTGGTTTTATTCAAGCGTTTGGGAGAAACTTCTCTTGATGCCTTAAGGCTACAGCTTGGAAAGAATCCATAGCTGAGATCCAGGAGGAGGTGGGGATGCTGCCCAAAGGGGGGTGCCCAAGAGGGGAGAGGGAGCAGAAGCTTCTCCTGGAAGTTGGTAAGTTGTGGGGAGGTCAATAAGGCAAAGTTCAAAGCTGAAAAGCAGGGCTGACGCCCAAGGTCCTGGAGGCCTGTGAGAACCCTGCAGGCTCAGCTTCTGAGAAAGGGTTGGGAGCCCTCAGAAGCTCAGACTCCTTGCCCACATCTGGGATGGTCAGTGATGCGGCCTTTTAGCAGACAGAAATGTGGATCCTGGGAAACCCTCCTCCTCCTACTCAGGGAGTCCTGAGGACCTCCAGAAACTGCCTCTTTCCTGTAGTTAACAACCCCCCTTCCAAGGCAACTGCACTTCCCTCCATAAAACAAACAGCTTAGCCCTTGGCCAGCCCCTCCGGGGGAGGAGAGGGCAATAAAGGCTGAGAAATGTTTCTAAAGGAGGCTGGGAGTCTCCTAGCCTTGTCTGTCGGCTCAAAGCCCCTGATTAGCTAGAGGAATTTAGGGCACTGACATCAGAGCTCCTCTCCAGCCTTGAAAGGAGGGGGCTAGGGAAACTTCTGACATCTAGCAAGTCCGAACCCTTTGCTGTGGAGGCCAAACCAAGCCAGAGCGCTTCTTCACACACCCATGCGCCCTGGACCCTTCACGTAGGCTTGGAAGGCCCAAGAGTATGAAGCTAGCTTCCTTCAAACATCCCTGCCACATCCCCAAGGACCTCCAGCCCCCAGACCTCGGCTCTGATTTAATTATGGGGGCATTTCCATAGCAATGAGACATTGACAGATAATGCGGGTGCCCTGGGCCTGCAGCCTAGGGAGTCATGGGATCTGGGCTCTTTCCCTTCCTTCTTTATCCAGTTCACCTTTAGAGGGAAAGGATATTGAAAAGAAGCAGCACTAATGCACTTTAAGCCTGGGAGAGTCAGATCGGAATTGGAGCCAAATAAAAACTGTACCACCCCCAACTCCATCCTAAATCCACGTCCGTCCATGTCTGTGTCTACTAGCCATCCCCAGTGGTGACGGCCTGCCCATCCCAGCAGGGCGCCTCAGACAGAAGCACACAGGGCTTCTAACGGAGCTGCAGAGGGGAGCAGAGTCCTGGAGAATATGAAGAAGGTGTGAAAGGCTCCTGGGTACTTTAGCAAAGACGCAGCACGGCCGCCTAAGCTGAGCTCAGATGTGGCC
Organism: Mustela erminea; assembly: GCF_009829155.1. Taxonomy (NCBI): domain Eukaryota; kingdom Metazoa; phylum Chordata; class Mammalia; order Carnivora; family Mustelidae; genus Mustela; species Mustela erminea. The sequence continues at coordinate 64,596,206 of NC_045627.1, forward strand.
CATTACCTTGAGCTTTCATCTTGACTTCTCCCTTCACCTCCTCCCTCCGCCCATGAGACCCAAAGACTGAGCACCCCAACAGGACGGTGCTTAGTCCTCCACAGCTAGGGCTCACGGATATGTAGAGATCAGGAAGAGGGGCCAGTTTTAATAGGAATCAAAATATGTTTAAGAAATCAGTGATCTTTATTTCAAACACATATAGTAGCCAACTCAGGCTAATGAAGGGTTGCCCAATAGCACTGGGTACCGTTTTCACGATTCGCTAGGTTATGGAGAACCTCTCAGCTCTTTTTTTTTTTTAATATTTTATTTATGTATTTATTTGACAGACAGAGATCACAAGTAGGCAGAGAGGCAGACAGAGAGAGAGAGGAGGAAGCAGGCTCCCTGCTTGATGCGGGGCTTGATGCGGGGCTCGATGTGGGGCTCGATCCCAGAACCCTGGGATCATGACCTGAGCCGAAGGCAGAGGCTTTAACCCACTGAGCCACCCAGGCGCCCCAACCTCTCAGCTCTTAGACGGTTGTTTAGAGATGCTTGGGGTATCCCAGAGGATATTTCTCCAAAAGGAGGGGGGTCCCCTGACACTGAGCTTGTTTACTCCATTATTTGGCACTTTCTAAGAAGAAAAGTTTGGCTAAGTAAAAGTAAATCAGTCAATTCAATCTTTTCTGAATGACCAGAAATCCTAAATGGTGGTGTCCCAATGAATATTATAGGTATGCTTGGGACGAAGGGCTCAGAAGTGTCCTGGTGGCCTCAAAGGCCCCCAGATAAGACCTGAAGGCCTGTTTACCCCAGAGAATCAACCAGCCCTCAAGGGACAGGAAGACACACACCCCCACCCCGCCACCCGCCCTACACACACTGCTTCCCTAGGGGGATCAGAATCTTTCTTTCCCTGCTATCAGCCACAGGACAAACAAGCCAGCCCTTTTTCAAACCCTGAGCTTGGGGAGGCAAGCCCTGCCACTAGTGTTACTTCTGAGAGGGCTTTGCTCCCTTCAGCCTGGAATCCCCCCACTCCTCCGCAGTGGCGGCTGGGCTGCCAGGCAGGGAGGGAGGAAGTCCGAGGGCTGCTCCCAGAGCGGCCTAATGCTCCAGCAGCTTAAGTGGCCCTTCTTCTTGGGATTAGGGTTTCACTTACACAGAGCGCCTGAAAAACGCTGCGCTTTCGGAAGGATTAGAGCTGACAATTCAGTGCACTCAGGGAACAAAATAAAGCCGGAGAGGAACTGGGAGACCTGGAGTATCGGGAGACTGTGCAAACAGGCTTAACCTCTGCCCACCCAGCAAGAGGGTCTCTCGTGCTCTGCGCCCATCCGTGAGTCAGAGCCGGCCTCCTGGGCGCCCGCACCTGCCCGCGTGCGATTTGCTCTCGTTGCTAGAGAAGGCAGCTTGGGAGGTGAAGGAGGAGAGGGCTGGGATGTCGTCCCCTCTCTCTGAGCCTCAGTTTCCTTCTCTAAAAAAATAGCCAGACTCCCTCGCAGGCCTCTGCAGATGTGATACTCGCCCTCACTGCCTAGCCTTCTCCCAGGATCCCGAGGCTATGGCTCTATCCGCCATCCGGCGGAGTTTAAAGGAAGTCACCTCTTGGGGGGCCCTAGGCCAGCAGGCGACCATGGCCCAGAGAAGGGCAGTGTGCTGGAAGGAGAAGGAGCGGGAACAGCCTAATTGGTTGTACCCAGCTAGTTGGCCGTCAGGGTGCAGACCTTCCCGAGCCCACCCAGCTCTGGGCGGCTAAAGGTCCAGCTGTGGGGGAGGCAAGATCAGCTGGGAGAGCAGCCACCTGAGCTGGGGGCACAGCCCCCTCTGCTGGAACCCAGGGCAGACAGGGCTCAGAGGAAGCGCTCTGGGGCCAACCCACCGCCTGGGGCTGGTGGCTCTCATTCAGGCAACCCTGCTCCCCCTCACCCCCAACCCGGGAGAAACCTTGGAGAGGATTCAGAAACATGGGAAATAAGAAACCAAACGAAACATGTAGAAAACTCTTCTCCTCTCCTTTAAAAGCAGGTTTTACGGATTTAAAGTTTGTGGCTTCCATGTATTATGTAAACTTGGATTGGTCATAAAGTGATCATCATTGAACAGTCAGTGTAAACGTACAGTATATGCAGACAGTAATTACAAATTTAATAACTGTATTCTTGGAAGTATTATAAATGCTTGTGTCAAAAGCAGGCACAGACTGCCAACCTTGGAGCGATCTAACGTCTTCATCTTCACCACCTTATGAGAAGCAGACAAAAACTTGAGAATAGGATAGTAAAACAAGAGTTATGTTTTCTGGCCTTAGGGTCCTCCATAGTGTCAAGTGGAGAGCAGAAGTGCTCATTTTCAGAGAACGATGCTGAGGAAAAGCATCTCCACACTCACTGAATAGAACTTCTGCTGTATAAATCTACGTCTAATAAGTCTTGGGGTCTGAGTCATCACCGGGCCAGAGCGTCTCTGCCGCGCTGGCGGCTGCCTTTGTGTTATTTCCTGGGTCTCCTGGATGCCCACGTTCTCTTCGCCTGAGATCAGCCTCTCTGCCCCTCCACCTGTTTATTTGCTGTTCTTTGTGTGAGCTCGTCTGTTGGTACAATTCAAGTGCGTTCAGACGAATCGGTGTCTTTCTTATGCCAAAGAACGGGTTCCTTTGGTTTGGGAAAAAGAGTGTTTATCCATCTTGGAGTCGTGAATACTTTTGAGAATATGATAAAAAGCCGTCTAGATATTATGTATGTGTACCTATAACATTTGATGTATGGCTTTATATGGGCTCTGTGAAGCGGATCCATAGAGTCCTATGGGATCAGTGAACCCCAGTTTAAAATCCTTGCCGTAGAAAATGGAAGAAGCCAAAACATGCAAGCAACAAGAAGCAACAGGATGTTGTTTTAGGAAGGATTCCCCTAGCATAACCCCAGGTTACTCGCCTGGACCAAATACCTATTTTCTGAGTCTGTAATATTCAAGGACATCATTCCAGAATCAATTCCCAAGTATACTGCTTGTTCTTTTCATCCAGATTCTGCCATCTACTCTCTGTGGAATCTTGAACATAACACTTAGCCCCTCTGGGTTTCAGTTTTTCATCTATACTGTGGGGATTAAAAACAGATCAGCATCATTGGTTGATACAAGGATCAAAAGAGAGAAGACATAGAAAACATTTGGGATGGTGCCCAGTTGTAGTAGGTGCTCAGTGAGGGCTACCTTAGTCTAGCTGAAGTAGAAACGCAACTCTGCCCTTGAATCTTAGAGCTGACAAAACAGCATAAATTGTCTGGGGGCTGAAATTTTCCAATTTCTTAATAAAGTCATTCACTTTGCTGTTCTCTGTACTTGTAAGAGGAACTGCACTTAGATTCTCCAAAACCGTTGATTCGATCTGGCCCATTTGCTAAGGAATGTCTGACAGAAGTGCACTGTCTGATTCAGATGCAGTGATTGCTGTAGAAATCGGCTGTAGACTCTTTGGGGACTTCCGCAGTTGAACTGAGAAGACATCTTCATCAAGTACAGTGCTTCTCACACTTCTGGGTACTTTAAGATTCCCAACTACTGCTGTTTCTTGAAGAGCCTCTTTGTTTTTTAGAAGACTCTCCAAGGAGATTAATACTCCACCCCGTGAAGTTTTGTCTCAGACTTTTGGTGTCAGTATTTTATTTATGTTTTTTTTTTTCTTGCCTTGTCTTAATGACGACAGTGACGATATGAGATTTTTGCTTGTTGGATGACTTCTTTTCCTTTCCTTCGGCTCTTTTGGGGATTATCTGGCTTCATGTTGTCATTCAAAGGCAATGTCATTCAAAGGCAATTAAACAGACATAGCTTCGAATATGGGCTCTCTGGTTTACTAGCTCTGCGGCCATGAGGAAGTCATTACACTCTGCGCCTCCATTTTCTTGGAGACAAGGAAGTTAGATCATCTCAAAGGTTTGTCCATCTTTAAAACTTTGTGACCTTAGGAAACAAGTTCCCCCACAAAATGCCCATCCCCTGGTAATATGTGGGTTTTGTTTTTTTTTAAGATTTTATTTATTTATTTGACAGAGAGAGAGAGTGCAAGCAGGAAGAGAGGCAGGCAGAGAGAGAAGGGGAAGCAGGCTCCCTGCTGAGCAGAGAGCCCAATGTGGGCTCAATCCCAGAACCCTGGGATCATGACCAGAGCTGAAGGTAGAGGCCTTAACCCACTGAGCCACCCAGGCGCCCCCTCCTTTTTTAAGATTTTACTTATTTATTTGAGAGAGAGAGAGCATGAAAGGGGGGAGGGTCAGACTCCCTGCTGAGCAGGGAGCCTAACGTGGGTCTTGATCCCAGGACTCTAGGATCATGACCTGAGCGGAAGGCACTCACTTAACTGAGCCATCCAGGCACCCGGTTGTTGTTGTTGTTGTTTTAATCCATTTGTGATTCTTGGTGCTGTTATCACATTCCTGGGATGGTGGATGAGCAAAGCACCTTGCTACTTCTGTCTTCTGTTGGGCGGCATATACTTTGTAACTGATGTGTTTTGCTATGTCACTGTTTTCTCCTTTTCCCGTGCTTTTGCTTGTTTGTTTTGAGGGGGTGGTTGTGCTGACAATCTTGGAGCCCCTCTGCTCCCCTCTGTCCATCCGTCAGCAGGGCTCTGTTGACTCTCCTTGCACACATTCCATTACCCATTCATATCTCTCACTAAGAGGCTTGCTCAAAGAATGCTGCTGGGCAAATGGCATGATGGTCTTAGTAATTTGAAAACTTCCTGCAGTATGTGTTTTCCATTATTGACAATGGCGTTCCAGAAAAATATATGGCTCTGGCAAGAGTTTGGTCAATTTTTTCCTCTTCTTCAGGTGTCCCCTGTGTACTAATGAAGTCATTGAGAGTGCTTTATATGCGGTGGCTTGTACCTCTGTTGGTTCAGGGGTCCTGACGGGCACCTCTTTGTGGTGATACTGATGTCACAGGAGACAGCAGCACGGCTGTGTGCAGAACACCAGGAAGCCAGTATGCTTCTTCCTCATCATGGGCCTCTTATCTCACATTTTAAAAATGTCTGAATAGCACTTCCCAGATTCAGTTTTTTAACTAGAATTTGGAAATGTGTCTTTCAGTGAACAGTTCTTTGGGCGACTTCCAGCACACAGAAGTTTCTGTATGCTCCAAGTTAGCCTGATGTTTTGCGAGAGGAAAAGCCGGTGGAAATAACCATCATTTATAGAGTAAATCCAGGTGAGCTGGAGACACCTTTCCAGGAGTCTGGCCTTTCTTCCTCTCTCCTGAAGCCAGGTAGGGAATTGTATGACAAAACCTTAGATTACAAGGAATTCATGTGTGTCATGGTGTAGGAACCAGGCCGCTGAAAATCGGAATTTGGGTACATTTAAATTCCTGTTTTTAAAGAAAGAAGCATCCCAAGTGCCTGGGTGGCTCAGTTGGTTAAGTGACTACCTTCGGCTCAGGTCATGATTCTGGAGTCCCGGGATCGAGTCCCGTATCCATCGGGCTCCTTGCTAGACAGGGAGTCTGCTTCTCCTCCTGACCTCTCTCCTTTCATGCGCGCTCTCTCTCTCTCTCAAATAAATAAATAAAATTCTTAAAAAGAGAAAAAAAGAAGAAGAAGCATCCTTCTTTTCCTGGCTGTTTTGTAGGCATTAAGATCAGGGACCAGGAGGAATTGACTTTCTATATCTTTTTTCATTGCAAAACCTCTAACTCTTCCTCAACTCTCCTTTGTCCTGGGCCCTCTTGTCTAATAAATGCCATATTATTCATCTCTCAGGGAACTGATAGATATTGCTGTCCTCATACACTTCAGATCCACACCACTGAGAGATGGACAGGAGGAATGAAACTTTTAACAACAATAGAAGCCAGTGAAAGAAAACCCACAACAAAGCAGATGCAGATTCTTTCCTCTGTTTCCCTGGGAGTCTGAAGTGATCTCTTGTCTGATGGTTCTGCTCTGTCATCTGTTCTTGAATTCTAGGAAATGTAGGATCTTCGCTGTATTGGACAGGTATCAAGGAGAACCATTCTATTGCATGACAAAATGAGTCACAATAAGTCACTGTCATCTCTCTCCATCCTATAAAGATTCATAATCCCTTGCTCAAACTGTTTTTAGAGAAAAAGCAGATTTCAGCATTTGCATTTTATCCTAGCCTTTACCTCTTCAAAGGAGACCAGCACACATGAAACAATTAGAAAACTGTACAACGCACCTGGAGTTGGCTAGAAGTCCAACAGAGCAATAGAGAATCAATCAGTAGGGTATTTACTGAGCATCATTTATTAATTTCTCAACTATGCAAGACAGAACAGAAGACAGGGCCCTGCCCTCAGTTTGATTATGGTCCGTTTGAGGAAGTAAGCCATACGGAACAGGTCCAATGTCTTACGAGAGATAATGACACGGTCAACCATGCAGCACAGACATTCTAGAAGTTTAGAAGAAAGAAACTTCCCTGAGGGGTAGAATGGTAGGCATTTTAAGGCTGGAGGTGGAAAAAGAGGGAAACTATGAGGAAGAAGAAGAAAATCAAACAGCAAAAGCACAGAGATGTTCCACAGCATATACGCTTGTGAAAACAGTCCAGCTGAACCAGGCGGAGTGAGAATCAGCGCTAAGAAAGTCAGGTGGGAGAGTACCCAGGAGGCTTTGAAAGCCTTGCAGGGTGGAGGTTCCAGCTGTGGCCTACAGAGAATCAGTAGTGGTTTGCACAAGGGCAGTGATATGTTGAGAGCAACGTTTCATGGGGACTAGCCAGACAGCCACACCTGGGACAGACTGGAGGGGCAGGAATGTGCGTGCAGGGAACACCAGCAAAAGCACGATTATGGAAGACCAAGGGTGGGGTCTCAGGAGCTGAGCTCTGTAGGCTCTAGAGGAAATGGAGATGGGACCAATGGAACAGACATTGCTCAGGGGAATCGGGAACACCTGGTGACTGATTTCATCCAGAGGGAAAGGACACAGGCTATATCAAGAAGGATTTCAGGGAGCCTGGGTGGCCTGGTTAGTTAAGCGTCTGACTCTTGATTTCAGCTCAGGTCATGATCTCAGGGTTGTTCAGGATTGTGAAATCAAAGCTCTGTGTTGGGCTGGGCATGGAGTCTGCTAAAGATTCTCTCTCATGTTCCTTACCTCCCCCCACTCCCCACAGCTTGTGAGTGTGTGCACGCTCGCTCTCTCTCTCTCTCTCTCTCTCTCTCTAAACAAAAGAGGATTCCAAAGATTTTTGGTTTGGTGGTTTTCAAGAAGGACTTCAACACACCTGATTGGTGGGGGGAGGGGAAGATGAGTTGGCTTTTATTCCCCTTAGGTCTGAGGCAACAGTGGGACAGCTAATGAAAATGTTTAGCAGGCAGCTGGAAATACAGAAACCTGAGCTGTAGCTCTGTATACTTAGGGGACGATGAATCACTCAGATGTGTTAAGGGAGGAATGAGGAAACTCACATCTCAGAAGAGTAGGAGATGAGGTGAGATTCAAGGAGAGAGTGGCAAGGAGAGCCAGGGGTGTTTTGGAATAGCCATAGGGAGGATGAAGACCAGGGCAACTGATGAAAAGAAGGTGTCCTGGGCCGGATATGCAGAGTTCTGTGACTTTCCGCAGCCACCCTTCGCCTTCTCATGGCCAGACAGAGGCGCTACAGTGGGGGAGTGGCATAGGCTGAAGAGGAGGGTAAGGGGGATCTGGAGAAGATAAATGGGACCCAGGCACCACGTTTTCTCTAGCGCATGGAAGTGTGGGAGAGGGAAGAGGGCAAATTATTGTCATTAAAGATTGGGACATATATTGCAAGGCAGGTGGTGGTCCCTTCATGGTGATGGAGGGGACAGGCAAGGAAAAGAAGCCACTCAGGTGTAGCTGTGTCCCAGAGAGGTCTTTGGACTCGGGTGGTTCCCTTATATTGGCTTGCCTTACCTTCCCTCCAGGACACTGCTAAGGAAAGTCCTGCCCTCCACCGTCCAGACTCTAGCCAGTAGACATTTCCAGGGACAGAAGTCCAGCAGCTAGTGGGGGGGCACATTTTGCTTATTGGAACTTTATCCAATCCACTTGAACTGTTGGCTCAAAGCTCCCGATTTTCACTTCAGGGATGGTTTTCTATTGTCTAAATGCCATAAACACTAACAGCAAAATAGCTCCCTAGTGGCACAACCCTCCCCCTCCCACCGCCCCCACCCCGACCGCCTGCTTGCCACACCTGCCAGGCCCTGTACCTGCAGCTCTACTTAGAGAGAACAAGGAAGACCCATCAGCTCCAGCATGGGTTGGGGGGGCGGTATTCTCCAAGCCTGAAGAGAAGACGGGGTGCTAGAGAGGCGAGCAAGATGATAGAGGTCCGTTTGGTTACTGGAGAAACCATAGCTGACTGTCTTGCCGGAGAGGAGGAATAAAAGCAGGTCGTCTCCCTCCCTTCCCCATCTGGGTTTGGGCTACAAAGGGACCCATGCAAAGCTAAACATAGGCACGTAAAGCACGCAGAGAGACACAGAGCGCTACACAGAGCAGAGGTGCACAGCCCGACACAGGACATTTGGGGGACAAGCTTAAACCCATGCAAAGGCACACCTGTACCCACTCATTCAGACATTCTCCCACGTATCTGCACACAGCTCTGTCCTCTCCAAGAGTTTCCTCTCCACGAAGTACCCTGGTGTGAGCAGAGGCAGGCCTCTCTCTTCCAGGCCTCACCCCTTCCCCTTTGTGTTTTTCCAGGTCGTGACATGGCGAGCACCACTCTGCCTGGTTACCCCCCTCACGTGCCCCCCACTGGCCAGGGAAGCTACCCCACCTCCACCCTGGCAGGAATGGTGCCTGGTAGGTGACAATACTGCAGCTGCCCAATTTGGGTGGGGGTGACTAAATTGTGGGTGAGCTGCCGCGTGCTCAGTAGTCTGGGGGTGGGGGGATCCAACATCCCTTCCCCCCAAAACCAGTGCTGTTCCGTCCCTTTGTCTCCCTAGAGGCTGCAGTTGGTCCCTCATGAGCAGCCCAGGGAGGGAGTTTGCAGAAGTGGCTCTTGTGTGCTCCCACTGTACATCACGGCCCCTCCACAGGGCCCGCCCACCCGAGCCTGTGCCCGGGGAGCACTGAGCCTCAGCTCCTCTCTCAGCGCCCCAGCCCACCCCCAGCCAGCTGACACTGCTCGGAAGAGCCTGCCCTGGTTTCCATGGAAACTTGGAGCCAAGAACCATTTCCAGGGGCATTGTCAGTCACTCAGACAAAGCCACCCTGGTCCACACCAACCCACAGGGAAAACTAGTGTGGAGAATTGACCCCACCCCAGGGAGAGGAGGGAGCTAGTCCCTAAGGAAGAACAGAGAGGACAGGCTATGGCAGGACCCAAAGATACTGGCTTCAGAGAAACAAGCTCGAGCACCACGTCTCCTCAGAGGTACTGGGGCCCTCGTTCCTCCTGAGGAGCTGGGTCTGGACTGTGTGGATCAGAGAGGCAGAAGCCACACTTAGGGTCTGAGGAGCCCAGCTGGAGGTTGTGCTCTTCCCAGCCTCTCACCCCTGACTGAGAGCTGGGCTTGAAGCCACAGAGTTGAAGCTTCTATTAGCAGAAACACCAACAAACTCTTGTCTTAAAGAGGGTGAGACTCGCTGGACCTGCAGCCCACCTCTGCTGGCGGCCCTCCCCTCGTGCACAACCCTTATGGTCGGGGAGGATGGAAGAGGGTGACTGGCCCTCTTCCTGGATGTCCATTCAGGGACAGCCCTGGCTAAACAGAGCTTGGGGGGATGGGCGGTGGCAAAGAGGGTGCTGCACCACAGGGGCTGAAGGGAGTTAGAGGGCCTTGCTAAGGAGAGCTGGGAGGTGTGGGGGAGGGTATCCCTGCCCAGATCTGGAGTGGGGGCAGAAGTGTTGGGGACAAGGAGTGTCTTCTGGGAAGGTCCGAGCAGTGAGCAGGTGGAGGCTGGAGGTCTTAGAGAGGTGGGGGTGAGGGAGGGGGTGTCTGCAAGGAGGTGGGGATGAGGGGAGCCGCAGAGAGCTCATGGTGGCAAGGGGGGAGTCGTTAAACAGAATCTAGTGCTGATGAGGAAATTACACTTGTTTCATTAGCGATGGGGAAGGAGATAGCTCAGTTCCTCTTGGTCACAGTTGAGCTCAGAAGCTCATTATCCTGCTGCACGCATGCTTTCCCTCCTCGTCAATAAACAGGCTTTCCAGTGGCTGCATCCCCCACCCCCACCCCAGCTCCCTCTCGGAGAGGGGCCCCTTCTCCTCTACTTAACCCGCGGTTAGGGATCACTGTAAACAGTCTGGGGTCATCACACAGGAGAAAGGGCGAGGGGGAAACCCGGAGGCCTGGCCTTTCTCCCGCGGAGGGAGGGAAGCCGCTTCCGACGGCTCCCAGCCCACGGGGCCCTCTGCTAACCGCCCGTGGACCCGCGGAGAGTCCACCTGCTTCCCACCGCCTCCTTCTCCTGCTGCGTGGCCGGCGTATCCAATCCCAGGAGGGAAAGGTGGAAGGGGGGGTGTTTCCCAGCAGAGCCCCCACCCCTTGCATTGGCACCTTACTGAGATGCCATTCTTAGGACTTTCTGGGACAAAGTGTCCCGAGGGCCTTCCTTCACCACCTTCCCCGGCTTCCATCCCGTGGGGCTATGGTTCCTAGAACCAGAGTGTCCACGCCCCGCAAAGCAGCGGGGTAGGCGCACAGGGACCAGAACAAACCCTTCCCAGGCGGCCCAGAGTGCCTCCTTGGGGGAGCCCCAAGTCCCCGGGCCCGTGTTGGTGCTTCTGCACCCGCCCCACCACGGGCTCTCCCCACGCGGACCCTGTGGACTGCTCTGCCTCTGTCTGCCCTCACACCTTCTGCGGGGTCGCCCTGCCCGCCGCACCTGCACCTGGGACCCGGGGGAAGGCCGCTGACGGGGCACGTCGGGTCCGCCCCGGCGTTGGGCTTGTCTGATCCCCACTCCCCCACCCTTCCGCAGGGAGCGAGTTCTCCGGCAACCCGTACAGCCACCCCCAGTACACGGCCTACAACGAGGCTTGGAGATTCAGCAACCCCGCCTTACTAAGTGAGTACGCCACCTGGCTGGCCGGCGGCTCAGCGCGTCCGCCCTTGGGCCAGCTCAGCCGGTCGGCCTCCCGACGCCGGTCTGACTCCCCGAGACCCGACCTTCGGGTGCCGGGCGGACGGGCGGGCTCGTTAGTGCCGCACTGAGGTCCCGGGATGCCTTGAGGACGCCCGTGCCTCCCGCCCTTTCCCTCCTTGTCTCTCCCTCCCCCGGGGCTAGAAGGCTCTCCGCCGCCCCCACCCACCCTGGATCCCTCTGGAGGGCCACCAGTCGGGCGGCGGCGGTCACCGATCGATCGGGTCCCTCTCCCACCGGTGAATGAAGCTCTCCCGGGGGCGACCGGCCCCCTGACCCAGCCGAAGTGTCCCTGCCCCGAGTCCGCCAGACCCCAGCCCCGGGAGGTCTTTGCTTTTCTTTCCTTTTTTGTTCTCCTGTTTGTCCTCTCACCCAGCCCATTCTTCTCCTGTGTTAACTTCCAGGTTCCCCTTATTATTATAGTGCCGCCCCCCGGGGCTCCGCCCCTGCCGCTGCTGCCGCTGCCTATGACCGCCACTAGTTACCGCGGGGACCACATCAAGCTTCAGGCCGACAGCTTCGGCCTCCACATCGTCCCCGTCTGACCGCCCACCCCGGAGGGAGGGAGCACCGACGCCACGCGATGCCTCCCGGCCACCGCCCCAGCCCCACCCCCATCCCAGGAACCCTGCAGCCCTTCACACCACCCCGTCCAAGGCCGGACAGGACGGGTGGAGCCGCGGGCGGGACCCTCAGGCCCGGGCCCACCGCCCCCAACCCTGCCCGCCGCCCTTCCCCGCCTGCCTGGACTGCGCGGCGTCGAGAGGAGGGCGCGCCCCAGCTCGCTCCGGCTAGGCCCGAGCCGGCCCCGGAGCGGACCAGCCACACCGCCCGACCCTGGCCGGGCCCGCCGCTGCGCGCGGGGGACACGTTTCTGTGACACACAATCAGCGCGGACTGCAGCGCGGCCCAGCCCCGGAGCAGCCCGCCTCGGACGCTCCGGCGCCGGGAGGCTTCGCTGGAGGGACTGGGCGAAGGAAATTAAGAACGAAACGATTTTCTGCAGAAGGAGGAAGAGCCCCCTGCCGAACCCTCGGGGAAGAGCCCTTACCCTTGCGCTAGCCGGACTGCCCCTACCTTCCGAGTGTGCCCTGCCCCAGGAGGTGGCATGGAATGGGGGCGTGGGGTCATCAGGTCTTTCCGAAGCTTTGGGACCCAAGGCACGCAGGCCCCAGCAGCGCGCACCCACCGAGCCCTAGGCTTGGCTCTTCCCTACTCTACCTGAACTGCCTGGTTCCCTAGGGTCCAGGCACTCCTACTAGTGACCGGACTCTCAGCCCCACCTTGCCCCACCTCAGCGTCTTTTCCATCTGCCGACCTCCCATTCTCCCCTCCTGCCGGTCCTTTTCCCATCCCACGACCCTCCGCATCTCTCCTCCTCAACTCCTCGCCCCTTCGGAGGCTCTCCAGTGCCTGCTGCAGGACCAGTTTCCGTAGGCCTCGGGCACTGGTCTTGCCCGGCGGCTACTGGATGTCCCCTCCCCCGACACAGACTCGCGATCTGCCGGTAGTAGGAGCAGGTTCTGAGCTGGCATCTGCGGCGGGGTGGAAGTGGGGGCTACCCAGTCCAACCCCCCCCCAACGACCTCCAGCCTCCTCCTCCGGCAGGAACTGAACAGAACCGTGAAAAGTCTACATTTATTTAATATGATGGTCTTTGCAAAAAGGAAAAACGAAACAGAAACTCAACAGGATGCTGCTTTGTAGAAAGACGGTGTGTGTCGTGTGAAGGCGAACCCCTGTGTATATAAACCCTCCCCACCGCCCCGCCCCGCCCGGTAGAGTCCCCGCTGCCCGCCCGCCCTGCCTGTAGATACGCCCCTCTGTCTGTGCTGTGAGAGTCGCCGCTCGCTGGGGGGGGAGGGGGGGACACAGCTACACGCCCACTAAAGCACAGCACGTCCTGGGGGAGGGGGGGCATTTTTTATGTTACAAAAAAAATTACGAAAGAAAAGAAATCTCTATGCAAAACGACGAACATGGTCCTGTGGACTCCTCTCGCCTCTGTTTCGTTGGCTATTTCTCTGTAATTCCGTGTTTTCGCTCTCCTCGTCTCTCCGCATCTCTCCCCTCTCTCCATCTCTCTCTGTCCCGCTTCTCTCCCCCTCTGTCTCTGTCTCTCCGTCTCTGCCCCTCCCTCGGCCTCTCCCCCAGCCCAGCCCCGGCCGCCTGGCCCACGCAGGCCCGCTCTCCCGCGGCAGCTCCAGCCCCCGGGGCTCGCTGCTCCGGCCGGGCACCGTGCGCCCTGGGCCGCCGGCGGCCGGGCCGCCCCGCCCCGTAGTTGCTCTCTCGGTAGCGGCGATGCGCCCTGCATGTCTCCTCACCCGTGGATCGTGACGACTCGAAATAACAGAAACAAAGTCAATAAAAGTGAAAATAAATAAATAAATAAATAAATAAAAATCCTTGAACAAATCCGAAAAGGCTTGGAGTCCTCGCCCAGATCTCTCTCCCCTTCCAGCCTTTTCATTTGAAAAGGAAAACGAGAAGAGACTAGTTTAAGGGAACTGCGGGCGCCGGGCAAGGCTCCCGTGCCCCGAGCGGGGCGGCGAGAGCACTGGGGTTCAAACCCCGAGGCCCGGTTCGTCCCAGTCCCTGTGGAGCTGGCCGGGCAGGGGCCCCAGCCCCAGGACCCAGCCGAACCCTCGAGAGATCCCCCTGACAGCTCTGGTCTCCTGAGCCACTTTCAGCGCGTCGGTTCGTTTTGATTCTTTTCTTTTTCTTTCTTTCCTTTTCTTTTTCTTTTTTCTTTTTTTTTTTTTTGTGCACATGAGAAATAAAATAATAATAATAATAATAAATAATAATAATAATAATAAAAATTTTGTATGTCACTCCCCTCGGCTCCAGGTTTGTCTCTCCCTGTCTCTGAGATAGGCCTCCCCTCACATTGGTCGATCCCAAACAACCCTTCAGGGACCCTCCCAGCGCGACCGACTTTCCACCCTCTCGCCCAGACCCTGTGGGTGGTGGCTGAACGCAGGCGGAGGCCTGCCTGGACGCGTGTGCCCTTGGGTCGCCACCCGCACCGCCCACCCCACCCTTGGGGCAAGGAGTGGAGCTTCCCAAAACTTCAGAGTAACTTCGAGTTCCGCGTCTATACCAGGCCCTGCCTCTCCACCCGCCTCGGGCTCTTGGGACGCGACGTCGGAGCGCTCTCCCCACAGGTGGGGCTTGTCTGCGGCGCGGGTTCCTTCCCCCGCTCGGCGCGCAGCCGCAATTTCACCCCCGCGTCCGCGCGGAGCCGGCGGAGACCGCAGACGCCCGTGGCGCCGCGAGTTTCCTCGCTGGGCGTTCACTTCCAGGGCCCGACCGTGCCCGGCCCTGCGGAGACCCAGGGACACCCTGCCGCTCGCAGGACCTCGCGCGCCCTTGGGTTCCTCCCGGAAATGGGGAGAGGGCGCACAGTTGCTTATGCCTGTGTGGCGGTAGGTGGCTTCCATTTCTGTTCACGTGGGTCAGTCTGCCCCTGGGGCGGGGAAGTCCGTTGGTGGGGTGGGTTGGAAACCGGTTTTGTTTTTTCAGACACTCTTACTGTTCTTGTCGCTCAGTGTCCAGGGAACAATCTGTGTGTCTGTCCCTGTGTCTGTTCCTGCGTTGGGGAGGGAAGGAGTGATTGTCCAAGACTGTCCGGGCTGCATCTGAGATACTTGGAAGGGGTCCCCCTCTCTATCTCTTCAGCAACCTCCCCAGCCAGTGTCCACCTGGTCTCTGCTCTTAGAGACTTACTTTCTCTGCCCTTGGGAAACCTGTCACTTAGCCCCCATGTCTGCCCCTTCCCACCTGAAAGGCTGTTGAAACTCTGGGCTGCCAAGAATGGCAAACAAGGCCTGGAGGCTGACTAAGGAGTGACCTTCTCCCTTGGCCAGTGTCTCCCAGACACCTCCTTCCCACCAGGAACCCAAAGGCCTTTCTTTGCCCAAGCCCATTTGCTCAGCTTCCCCCACATCATGGGACTTCAGGAGAATAGGAAGGTCCCCCCAACAAATCAGCAACCCCCTAATCGAGTCGATTCCCTCTCTTCTCCCTCTAGGAGAAGGTCTCCTGCCTAGTCCCCATCTCATCAAATGACGGTCCCATTGTCTACCCTGCCCTGTGCTGCTCATTTGCTCACGAGTCTCCTAAAAGAGTGGTCTTCAAACTTCTTTGATCATCCACATTATCAGTAGAAAGAATTCTGAATGTGCACTCCCCGTATAGGTATATTTACTTATTTGCCAATTCCATAGATATACTCCTGGACTAACATTATGAATTTTAGGACATAAAATTTAAAAAGGACACGATTGGAATACATAGAAATAGAAGTTGTAATGGTCTCATCTCATGCCTAAATGGATTATTTTGCACTCCCTGGAAAATGTACACCCCACTTCAGAGATCCTGCTTAGAATCCATCAAAACCCAACATGGCCAAACTCCTGTCTATTGCCTGATACCCAGTAGGTCCCCACTGCCTGGCTTTGCCTCCAGGTCCCCCGGACTGGGAACCCTGCCCTGCCCAACCCATTAAATTGGAAGCCATGCCCTTCCCTGGGCCCCACCAAAACTCCCTACCTTCTGTTCTATTTCTGGTCACTTTCAGACCAGCTAGGACAGCAAGGATTCCACTGTCTGCAGTGACCACCTTCGCCCAGAAGCTTTCATGTTGTGCTGTGTCCCTCCTGAGGCACTGATTTCTGCTTGGAAATCTGAGGCCCCCCAGAATTTTCCGTACTCTTTGACCAGTTTCCTGTTCTAATTGCAGCCCCATTTACCTACCCCAAACACAAATAGGGCCCACTTCAGCATTCCCCAGAACTCACCTAATTCTGGCTCTGCAGGCCCTGTCCCCGTCCCACCCCACAGAGATCCCAGCTGAGGTACACCAAGTATGACAATTAGAAACAGATGAAGAAAGGTGTCCTGGGTTGAAGGAACAGCAGGAGCCAAGACATGGAGGCATGGAAATATACCAGATAAAATGCGGCTGGAGTATCAGGTGCCTGGGGAGAGTCAGGGGGTGGGGGTAGAGAGAGATGGCAGGAGGTGAAGCGTCAAAGTAGTTGAGAGCCAGGACACTGTACTGGAAATGTCAAAATCATATCCTTCAATTCCACGGCTCCTTTAGGGTAGCTGCCCCACTCCCAGCCCCTCCTGCCCTTGTAGACACCGTATCTCTCTACTCTGCTACTACGGTTGGACTCCAGTGCAAATCCAAGCCAAGCCAGTCAGGACAGAACACAGGATGCAGGAGAGAATGAGGACATTCCCTGAGGGAGCAAAGCCCAGTGGAGGCCCCAAGGGGATTCCCCAGCTTTTATCACCTCCGTAAAGGACAGCTGAAGTCTACCGCTCACTCCAGATCTGCACTCACACCTTTTTCTTTCCCATCTCACATCTGAGCCCCCAGCACGAGACATCTCCACCATTAAAAGAGGCACGGAACTGGACCACTTCTGACTACCCACCCTGTACTGTCCTAGACCAAGGCATTGTGATCCTTAAGCTGGGTTTGCAAAAGGACATTCTAATTGGTCTTTCTGCTTCCATCTTTGCCCCCACCCACTCCAGCCCATTCTTACACCAGCAGCCAGAGTGATGCTCCAGCATGTGGAACAGATCATGTCCCCCTTGCACATGTTCTGGCTGTCTCCCCCTCACCCCTGCCCCACCCTCACTGCTACTCCCTCTTGACCTCACCTCCAGACCTCCCCCTGACCTCCTCCAGCTCACCTCTGCACAGTGCTTCTGTTACTCCAAGCATGAGCCTTCCTCCCTCCACCCCGACGGCTCCCCACTTCCTTAAGGGCTCTGCTCGGATGCTCCCTGACCAACAGGGCCTTCCCTGACCAACTTAAATGAACTAGCACACACAAGCCATCACTCTATTCCCCTCCCCTGCTTCTCCGTCCGCTCTACTACGCCTGACAGGCTGAGAGTTATGGATTTCTGTCTTGTCCTCTCCCATCAGAATGGGAGCTCCATGAGGACAGATTTTTGTCTGATCTGTTTGCTGCTCTGTCACCAGTGGCTGGACAGTGTTTGGCACATAGACGTTCAACAAACAGCGATGGATGAATTAAGGAATGGAGTGAGGGGAACAGGCAATCAGGAGTAAGCAGGAGGCTGAGGCAGGGGAGAGGAACACAGGAGAGAGTGAGAGATGCTCGGAACCTTCAGTCACGTGGAGGAAGAGAATAACCAGCAGAGAGCAGCTGAGTGGCTAAGGGAGGAGGTGGGAGAGGGCAGGTGCTGCTCCTACTTCTCTAGAAGCCCAGTGGTTTGATGTGATCACTGAACTCCTTAAACAACTCCCTCCATTACCTAGGGTGACTTTTCCTTACCACCTGAGGCTCCCACCATTGTCCTCATGGGGGCGTCAAGGGGGCACCCCTTCATCCATTGGGAAACCGTCCCTCCAGCCTCCTTTGTAGCCCTTGTGGGGCTGTCAGTCCGAATGTCCCTCAGCTCCTGACCACAGAGATGGGCCTGAGACCCACATCTGCCTTATAGGGACCTCACATCCCCGTCCAAAGAGCACACAGTCCTCAGGTTAGGAGCAAAGGCCTCTCAGAAGGCTCATTATCGGGAACTGGAAGAGAGGCTTTCTCTTCTCTTGGACTGCCAGCTGAAATGACTAAGGGCTTTGGACCTCTAAGGATGGTCCCCTACCACATGGAGAGTGCAGACCCACTTAGAGTCAGGCAAGAACACACAGAGCTGAGAGAGGTAGAGAGGAAAAAAGCTCTGGTGGTATTCTCCAAGCCTCTGAAGCCAGCTAGGCCTGAAACAAGACCGCTTTGGGGCTTCCAGAGTCATAAGCCAGTACATTCTCTTTCTTTTCACCTAAGCGGAAGTGCCTAATATCTGTTGGTTGTAGTGTAAGAGGGTCTGACTTAAGTGGTTCTGGAGTGCACGAATGCCCTGAGAAGTACTTTGGATTTTGTTTTTTTCTGTAGGCCATGAGAGCCACAGAAAGTGTTTGAGCAAGAGAGTGGTTTAATAGGCCTGCATTTTTGGAAGGGCTCTCTGACCATGATGTGAGCGATGGGATACGAGAAGAGATAGTGGGTACAGATAAACTCGTACGAACTGACTTTGGTAGCCCAGGCAAGAGATGGTGGTGGTCCATCTACACCCAGGATTCACTCAGGCAGGATACTGGCATGGAAAGGATAATGTTATATTTTTAAATAAAAATGAAAAGAAAAGTACCAAACAGTAAATAGATTGTATAAGAAAGAGGAAAAATTAAATAATTTGCATCTATAAACATAAACATTGGAAAGATAAACAGCAATCTTATAAAAATGGTTGTCTCTGGGTGGGGAGTAGTGTGGATACAGACCCAGTAGGAGTAAGATGTCTGTGAATATGTACTTTTTGAATATAATTTTAACTTTATTGAAAAATGAAATTTAAATTAAAAATGTAAAAAGACTTGGGGCGCCTGGGTGGCTCAGTGGGTTAAAGCCTCTGCCTTCAGCTCAGGTCATGATCCCAGGGTCCTGGGATCGAGCCCCACATCAGGCTCTCTGTTCAGCGGGGAGCCTGCTTCCCCCACCCCCACCTGCCTCTCTGCCTACTTGTGATCCCTGTCTGTCAAATAAATAAATAAAATCTTTTTTAAAAATGTAAAAAGAGGAATGCCTGGGTGGCTCAGTTGGTTAAGCGGCTGCCTTCGGCTCAGGTCGTGATCCCAGCATCCTGGGATCAGGTCCCACATCGGGCTTCTTGCTCAGCGGGGAGCCTGCTTCTCCCTCTGCCTCTGCCTGTCCTCACTCTCTCTGACAAATAAAATCTTTTTAAAAAAATGTAAAAAGACAATCAAGCTCTTGACACATATAATCATAATTGTTTAGTGAATAAACCAAATTTTGCTCTTTTCTGTACAACTGAGGAGAAGACCATTGGATTTGGGGAATAGGGGTACATGGTGACCAGAAGGCGTGTGCTTTCTAAAGGGGGAGGGAGGACTAAGGGGTGGCAAGGAGAGGTAGTTAAGACCTGAGGAAGCAGGAGGCAGAGGGTAAACTTGTTGGAAAGGTTTGGAGGGGGAGGGGCTTGAGGTGATGCGTCTGGCAGATCAAGGGAAGGTTCTTTCAGGCCAGGGGCTGTGGACAAGCCTGCTGGCTAAGGCATATGGTGGAAGGCAGGGGTAGGCAGGGAAGATGTTTGGAGGTGGATGTGAGAGGCTTATGAAAGGAGGTCTGGAAGAATGGGGCCAAGGCGCAGGGGCGAGGGGCGGGGAGAACCCAGAGAATTCTACTGGGGAAAGGAAGGTCATAGGGGAAGGGAGCTGCTGGGGTTGCTCAGGGGGTTTGTAGGAGACCCAGCTGCTGTGTGCACAGAGTGTGGGGAGCAGGGCTGGGCCCAGCCTTGAGGAGAGTAGAGTTCTGGAAGAATCTCCCGGGGACTCAGAAGGAAGTCTAAGAGCAATGTGTTGCCAGCAGCAGGGAGAACGCACTTGGGTGGTAGATCTCTGGCTCCCCTTGCCCAGGCTGGTTCCAGCTCTCAGGACACAGCAGCCAGAGTCCCAGGACTACATTGCTCCTCCCTTGCTGACCTGATCCCCATCCCCCTCCTCCACAGGCCCCCACCTAACAGAACCCCAGCAGCAACTAGGGCCCATTTTCATGGTCTGATCTTGGTACCCGTCCCTCCGCTAGTGACCAGGCACAGCCTCAACCACCTTGTAGGAGAGGCCTGTGGAAGAACCATCTGCCCAGCCCCCTCCCCCCACTTCCCCAACCCCCACCTCAAGGAATTCCCAGCCCCCATATACAACCTAGGGACAGGACAACAAACGTGGTACACAGAGGCATCTCTAAGCCAAGAACAGAAGGGACCTGAAAGTTGGCTGGGTGACCTCCCACAAGGCCCCTTCCTCCATGTGTAAAAACCAGATGGCCTCTGGGATTCCTTCCCCTTGGACATCCTAGGCTTCTAGAGGTGTATACTGTAGGTGCTCAGGCAATCTCTATGACCAGTGGAATCTGAGAAAGCTCTGTGGAAGTAGAGGGGGTACATTCAGATGGTGAAGGGGATGGAGTGTTCTTTTAAACTCTAGGAGGAGGTGTGGATTCATTTATATGTTGCCATCTCTCCCATCTGGGAGTTAGTACTGCCTTTTCCCCCTCTTTTCCCAGTGTCTGCCCAGAGGTCTCTAGGGACAGGGGCTGCAAGCACTGAGACAGGAGAGTGGTGGGGCCCATTGAGGGTGCAACGTAGGGGACTAAGAGAGGAAGACAAAGGAGGCAGTCATTTGGGGCCAACCACATTCCCTACCTCCCCCCACACCCCCACCTGCCCAAAGCATCCCAGTACCCTAATTAGCTGGTCCCTTAGGCCCCTGTTAGCCAGGCCGGCTGAGCGCCCAACTCCCAGGGGACCAGCCCCTTACCCCCTAGACTAATCAGTCCTTTGCTCCCTGTGTGCATGAGTGTGTGTGTGTGTGTGTGCATGTGCACACAGAGAGACACACATACCTTGATTCTCTCCCAGAGTCCCGGGCCCCATTCCAGCCTTCTGAAGGTTAATTTAAGGCAGTACAGAATTCTCCCAATGAGGACACCTCAATTGGAGATGACTGAAGAGTTGGGGAGAAGCCAGGCAAAGTTTGAGGGGTCCTTTTCAATTGGGGTTTTGCTCTCAAACTTGTAGGGCCAAGAATGTGTATCAAAGGATGAAGCCATGAGTGGGGGTGCTCTGTGGCACCCCAAGCCCGTGGGCTGACAACTCTCAGGCCCCTGGCTATGGTCAATATTCACCCCAACCCAGACCCCCTCCTCCCCTGCATCTCCCATTCGTCTGCCCACCCCCTTACACCCCGACACCCGCACTGTCAGCCCAAACACATGATAAATTGCCCTGTCAACAGAATTCATTCAGGGACCAATTAATTCCACAGAAATGAACCAGGAGCCATCAGTTGCTGAAAAACTCAGAGTGCAGGGAGCGGAGGGAGGGGGTGCAGGCGGGGGGTGGGCGGCAGAGGAGGGGACGGGGAGGCTGGGGAAGTTAGTCTGACAGAAATTGGTCATTTAATGCTTAAGTGCACGCTAGACAGCCCTGTCATCGCCCGCGGCCCCCGCGCGGGATTAATTATCAGAGGAGGAGAGGGCAGCCCAGCCCAGCCCAGCCATCTGTCACCAACCAAGGCTAGAGTCACCCAGGACTTGGGCCACCCGGAGTCCACTTCCAAGTCTTCAAGCCTCCTGCTTCCTCAGCTTACACGTCCTCCCAGATTCCAGTCCTAGGAGCAGCCTCATATCTTAGACCCTCCACTGCATTTAGTCAGGCCTTGCCATCGGCTAGCCCAACCAGGAAGGCTTCTTTGACCCCTTGACAGGGTTAGGTCCCATAATTCCCTGTCCTCCCCCATCATTACCCTCAACCATCTTGGGTGACTCTTTCTGTGGAGGTCAGGATATGATTGTCCCACCCGTGGATCCTAGTGGGACGGAATGACACTATTGTCCACATACCATCTCTAACCAGAATCGTACTAGTCATCCTTGACCCCTTCCTCTCCCTCACCCCTCTCATCCAATCCATCCCAATCATCCAATCTTTGGGAATCCCAATCCCAATCTCTGTGCAGCCTCCTATACACGTATGAAATCTGAACCAGCTGTTTCTAGCTCCTACCACCCAAGGCTGAGCCATCAGCAGCTCCACCTGTTCTCCTGATTTAAAGCTCTTGCTAGTAGCTAACATCATCTTTAAAAATATAAGTAATATCCTCTTGTGCCCCTCCATGTGTGCACTCATAGCAATACACACACACGCCTTCCAATTTAATACTCTTTGGTGGATGACCATGGACCTATAGCGTGTCAAGTTCAAACTCTTAACTTGACTCACAAGGCGCAAAGCCCCAGCCCCTTACCTCCAGCCTGCATCCCCTTCTTTCTCTGCTCCAGAGCCACTGATTTTGCTTTCCAGATTTGTAAACTCTGTTTTTTTCCCAGTCTGCAAACACCTCCCCCGCAATTAACTTTACTAACTCCTATTCATCTTTGAGATCACAGATTCAATGTCACTCCCTCCAGGAAGCCTTCCCTTACCCCTTGATGTGCTTTTACAGCTCCAAGACTTCCTCATTCATCAACTTGTCACTTTACTTGTGCATTATCTGTCTTTCTACAAAAATGTTAATTTCAAGAGACCAGAGTCCATGTCTTTATCCTTCTATCCTGGCACTTAATGGATACCAGAAAATATTTGTTGAATAAATAAATCAATGAATAAAGGCCTAGCTTTGTCTTGGTTCTGGAGCCAGGCTTCCCAGAGTCAGAAAGCTTTCCAGAGTCCAATCTTTCCTGGAAGCCCAATACAACCTAGGGTGGCTGGGGAGATGAGAAACCCTCAGGGAACACTCAGGAAACTTGTGAGCCCATCAGATGGACCCAAACCAACTACGTTAGTTGGGCTCAGAAGAGGCGGCTGAGATATAGAAGTTAGAATAGTCAAGAGAAGGGCTGGAAGGACTTCCTAGAAGAGCAAAGCCCAGGGTCTGGAAGAAGAATGCTCTGTGCAGAGACATGGGTTGGCTGAAGCATGGGGCTGATCAGAGAAGGATGGGGTATAAAGTTGGAAAGAGAACTTTCCAAATATGATTTTGATTTATTTACCAAAGGTTGAACTGACAGAACTTAGATACTGATTGGATAAATGGGATGAGGGCTGGGAGACCAGTTTGTGAAGGACAAGGAATACCAGGCTGAGTTTGGCCTTTCTCCTGCCCTTGTTGGTCGCAAAGTGTTGGGACAGTCATTGGCTGCTTCTAAAGATGGCCAAATGCAAAGTTTTATTTGCAAAGCTAACTCAGGATGCCCTACAGGGTGGCTAAAGGAAAAAGTTGAGGCTGAGAGCACAGTGCTGTTAGAAGAGAAAGAGAGAGAAAAGTTGACCTGTGGAAAGAAGTTTTATGGTGGAGAAGTCTCCCATGACAGTCAAAGGAAGATGAGATGAGATGAGTGATCTCCATCTCCGAGAAGTCCAAGAAGGCCTGGTGACAGCCTCAGTTAGATGGCATATCTGGACTTGGTTGCCAATTGGATCTGAAGCTGAGAGAGAGAGAGAGAGAGCACACGTGCAAAGATCACCGTCTCCAAAGTTTGTGTTGCAAGAGCCTGGATGACTGATGAGGCCATCAGTGGTGGTAGGAAGAGAGGCTGATGTGGTACTAGAAACAATGAGCTTGACTTTGTATACATGCCTGAGTTTGGCAGCCGTGAGCATGATGTCCAACAGACAGAATGAAAGAGCAGTAGCTCAAGGGTATGAATTGGCCGTGGGATGTAGAATTGGAAGATATACCTTTCCACTTTTGTTCTCCTATCTTCCAAATTTGCATTTCAGTTTGGATAAGACAGTGTAATTTTGTGACAAAGTAGCAGTATAATTCTCAAAGTGATCCTACAATAATATATAATGCAGTAAAGATGTGTCCAGGTACAAGTGATCGTGTAAGGCTGTAATAATGTAATCCAGAAATAAAATAACGATGTGCCAATTTACTAATATCAACCAGGAAATGATGGGTCCATATATTGGCTAACAGTTTGGGCTCTACTGTGGTAATGAGGTAACCATGTAACCAGCGATACTGTAAATGCTGAAAGACTGTAATAAGCCACACAACCCAGCAATAAAATGACAACCTGACTGTAATCACGTTAACTTGGCAATGAGGTACTGATGCAAAGATGCCATGGCTTAATGGCAGAGTAGTGATGAAGTCACACAATGGAAAGAAAGAGAATAGGACCCTTAATCTGAGCCCTGGGGTCCTGAGAATAGAGAGAGCTCTGAGTTTGAATAGAAGCTTGCTCAGGATGCAGCAGAGTTCTGGAAGCAACCTCGGGAGGGATGATACAACCTGGGATAGGAAAGAGCTGAGCCAAGAAGGAAAGTTGGCAAGGCAAAAAAGAGAAAGAAATGCTGATGGCTTTGCAGGGCAGGTCAGGGCTCTATGGAGCTGGCCAGGATGGAGGGGCCTGGGCTGGGGTCAGAAGGAGGCAGCCCCAGATTGCAGAGTAGTATCTGAACATCCCCAAGAGCATTCAGTGCTCTGAATGCTTGTTTGGCCCAAGAGGTATCTGTTCCCTCAGAAGCTAAAGAGGACGGTAAATCACATCCAATGTTTGCAAGATTCTTGGAATCATCAAATTGGCAAAAATAGAAAAGAAAATCCAGAGCTAATAATAACACAATTGAAAACAATTCACATTCATCCATTCTTTAGCAAGGGCCAGTCACTGTGCTCAGTCCTTTTCCTGCATTATCCATAATAACTCCATTAAGAAGGTTTTATTGTCTCTACATTATAGAGAAGGATGTTGAGACTGGTTAACATATTTGCTCCAAATCACATGGCAAGTAAGGGGTAGAACTGGAATTCAGACTCAGGCCCATTTCCCTTTAACCACACCATGTCCTTGCCATTGGGTATCTGCTTTAATAAGTGTGTGTCCCTAAGTAAGAAGCAAACAAGGGAGCAAGTTGAGTTGCAACAAAAACATGTAACATATTCCCAGACACTAATTTTATTAAAAGACCAATGTTAAGCTGCATAAAGTTGTGTATAATAAGCAACCATTTAATAAAGAAAGGAGGAATATGAATACAAATGATTTTTTACTTATATTTTATAAAATGGAAAGATAAACCAAAAGACTTTTTAAAATGTTCATCCATTGAAGAACGGAGGAAATAAAAGGACAAAAACAGGATAGAAGATAGACATAACTGATTATAGCTTATCTTGTAGATTTGACTTTAGAACCATGTAAATATTTTACATAATAATACAACAAAATTAGGTAAATAAGTAATCGCCCCCAAAAAAAAAACCAAAAGCAAAATGAAACAAATGAATCTAACTATCCATGGAGTTGGTATCATAACCACATGGAAACTATTTCAAGTATTTTAAAACCTAGTAATTGACTGTACATACATTCCCTAGCGGGACATATACTAATAAAACAAATAAATAGTGATATCAGTATTCATGGAGGTTTTCAGTGTGAGAGGAACAAACAAAACCAGATGGAAGATCAATGGAGATAGGTAAAATCCCATAGCCCTGGATTTAATTGGCCATACTACTAATAACTCTTTTTTTTTTTTTAAGATTTCACTTATTTATTTGACAGACAGAGATCACAAGTAGGCAGAGAGGCAGGCACAGAGAGAGGAGGAAGTACACTCCCTGCTGAACAGAGAGCCCAAAGTGGGGCCTCGATTCCAGGACCCTGGGATCATGACCTGAGCTAAAGGCAGAGGCTTTAACCCACTGAGCCACACAGGAGCCCCTACTAATAACTCTTGATGCATTTTACCTTTTAAAAAAAATTTTTCCTGGATCTGTCCATGGAAAAAGGACAAGAAAATGACCAACTCGATACCAATAAGCACCTCTAGTCCCCAGATTGTGGTCTTTAAATACCACTTTGCACTGAGAGGAGCCAGGGCTCTTGGGGGAAATTGAAGATACCAAGTCTAAAATAAATATAAAAAATGATTCTGGAACTCTTGTTATCTCAGAAGACAGAAAAGCTATTAAAGACTACTAGGGTCATGTTAAAAGGACTTAGTTGCCCATGAAAGCCTCCCACTGGTCAATGACTAGATAAATGAATATCAATGAGAATAATAACTGCAATTAATTCAAACTCATCAAACACACTTAAATTCATGAGTCCATAATTATACCTAAAAGAAAAGCCTTATTGATCTTCTTTGGAGGGTGCTAGGGAATCAACTAATTACTTGGGAAACCCAAATTATTTGGGATAAAGAAGAAAAAAATCAAGTACTTATACAGTTTTTCTTATATGAAATGTACCTCAGGAAAATGAAATAGTGGGTGAGGGGAAATTTCTTTTTATAGAAGTCCTCTAGCAAATAAATTAAGAAAGAATGGATAGAATTAGAATATCATCATTTTGTAACCCCTAATGGAATAATAGATCTAGACAACGCTCACTGATGGCCGTTAATTTCACAAAAAAGAAGCAACAGAACATTATGTGCCTCTCGATGAAAATACAAAAAAAAAAAAAACCTATTAAGTAGTATTTCCAAAAAAATCATACCTGAATCTGATCAAGCCACAAGATGTAACTATCATTTTACAGAAAATATTATAAACAGAGGAACCACAGGGATGCAATCTGATTTAGGGGCTTGCCTATATAAATTCCCCTGACTGAGAAACTTTAGTGCAAATAATCTGGCTTCTTCAGTAAGGAAATTGTAAGGGTGGGGGAGGGGGCGCGGAATATAGACTAAAAGAGACTTAAGAGACATATTAACTAATTGCAATGTATTTGAATCTTGCAAGTACTTAAAAAGAAGAGGAGCAGGAAGAAGAGAAGCTATGAAGTAATCAGGGAAATGTAAACATTGCACTAATTATATATATATATATATCAGTATATATACATTATATATACTGTGTGTGTATATATATACATATATGTGTGTGTGTGTGTATGTATGTGTGTGTGTGTGTGTATATATATATATATATATTACTTCATCCATTCATCAGTCTATGGACATCTGGGCTCTTTCCATAATTCTGCTATTGCTGATAATGCTGCTATAAACATAAGGATGTGTGTGTCCCTTTGAATCAGTGTTTTTGTTATCTGTTGGGTAAATGCCTAATAGTACCTTTGCTGGATTGGAGGGTAATTCTATTTTTAGCTTTTTGAGGAAACTCCATATTGTTTTCCAGGATGGCTGCACCAATTTTCACTTCCACAAATAGTGGAAGAGAGTTCCCCTTTCTCTGCATTTTCACCAACATCTGTTGTTTCCCTTAATTTTAGCCATTTTGACAGGTGTGAGGTGGCATCTCACTGTAGTTTTGATTTGCATTTCCCTGAGGATGAGTGATATTGAGCATCTTTTCATGTGTTTGTTGGCCATCTCTAGGTCTTCCTTGGAAAAATGTCTGTTCACGTCTTCTGCCCATTTCTTAACTGGATTATTTGTTTTTTGGGTGTTGAGTTTGATAAGTTCTTTATGGAATTTGGATACTACCCTCCCCCATCAGATATGTCATTTGCAAATATCTTCTCCCATTCCATAGACTGCCTTTTAGCTTTGTTGACTGTTTCCTTCACTGTGCAGAAGGTTTTTAGCTTGATGAAGTCCCAGTATTTCATTTGTTTGTTTGTTTGTTTCCCTTGCCTCAGGAAGTGTGTCTAGAAAGAAGTTGCTATGCCCAAGGTCAGAGAGGTTGTTGCCTTTGTTTTTCTCTAAGATTTTGATGGTTTCCTGTCTCACATTTAGGTCTTTCATCCATTTTGAATTTATTTTTGTGTGTGGTATTAGAAAGTGGTCCAGTTTCATTCTTCTGCATGTTGTTACCCAGTTTTCCCAAAAACATTTGTTGAAGAGACTATTTTCCATTGGACGTTCTTTTCTGCTTTGTTGAAGATTAGTTGACCATAGAGTTATAGGTCTACTTCGGGGCCTTCTCTTCTGTTCCATTGACCTATATGTCTGTTTTTGTGCCACTACCATACTGTCTTGATGACTACAGCCCTGTGATCTAGCTTGAAGTCAGGCATTGTGGTGCCCCCCCGCTTTGCTTTGCTTTTTTAAAGATTGCTTTGGCTGTTCATTTTCTTCTGGTCCCATACAAATTTTAGGATTGTTTTTCCTGGCTCTGTGAAAAATGCTGGTGGTATTTTGATAGGTATTGCACTAAATATTTAGATCACTTTGGGTAATATAGACATTTTAACAATATAAGTTCTTCCAATCCATGAGGATGGAATTTTTTTTCATTTCTTGTGTCATCTTTGATTTCTTTCATCATTTTAAAATAGTTTTCAGAGTAAAATCTTTTACTTCTTTGGTTAGGCTGATTCCTAGGTATCTTATGTGTTTTTGGTACAGTTGTAAATGGGATCAATTCCTTGATTTCTCTTTCTGCCATTTCATTATTGGTGTATAGAAATGCAACAGATTTCTCTACATTGAATTTATATCTTGTGACTTTCCTGAATTCATGTATCAGTTCTAGTAATTTTTTGGTGGAGTCTTTTGGGTTTTCTCTGCAGAGTATCATGTCATTTGTGAACAGTGCAAGTGTGACTTCTTGCTGATTTGGATACTTTCTATATCTTTTTGTTGCTTGATTGCTGAGGCTAGGACTTCCAGTACTATGTGAAATAACGATGGTGACAGGGATGGACATCCTTGTCTTATTCCCGACTATAGAGGAAAAGCTCTCAGTGTTCTCCACTGAGGAGGATATTAGCCGTGGGCCTTTCATATATGGCCTTTATGATGTTCAGGTATGTTCCCTCTATCCCTACTTTGTTGAGGATTTTTGTCAAGAATAGATGCTGTATTTTGTCAAATGCTTTTTCTGCATCTATTGAGAGGATCATATGGTTCTTATCCTTCCTTTTATTAGTATGATGTATCACATTACTTGATTTGTGAATATTGAACCACCTTTGCAGCCCAGGAATAAATCCTACTTGATTGTGGTGAATACTTTTTTAATGTAGTATTGGATTTGACTTGCCAGCATCTTGGTGAGAACATTATGAAGTTTTTAGATGTGCTAATGATATTATGGTCATTGTAGAAGTCCTTTTATTTTAGAAATATAAACTGAAATATTTACATATTAAATGATATAATATCTGAGATTTGCTATAAAATAATTTGGGAGGTGGAATTGTTGGGGATTATATAGAATAAGACAGATATAAACTGATCATTGTTGGAGCTGGGTTTGTTACACTATCCTCTCTATATATCTTTGAATTTTTCAGCGATAAAAAATTTTTAAGCATTGTTTTAGTAAAACAAACTGGTTAAATTGGAGCTAGCCATTTCCTGCACCTTGATTTTCAGAAAGCTGGCATCTGTCTTCAGTTGCTTAGCTGTCCAAGCTGGTGATTCTGAAAAGAGCCTGACCAGTCCAAAAGAAAATACTTCTAGATTCTGGCTATTGGGGGTCCCCACAAAACAATTGTTTCCCCCACCTTACTACTTTTAGATGACATCTACTAATCAACAGATCTCAAATATGCATACAGAGTTTCCAAACAGTCTTTTATTGTCTTACTATTGTGTGTTGATAGACAGGAAAGTGTACTACTGGTTTTAAATGAGCTTCTAACATAAGAGATGAAGACCAGAATTGACTGCCACAAAGAAAAGAACTTGGAAGAATCAAAGACAATTCAGGGAAAAGAAGAAAACTAAAAACAAACCAAAGAAACAAAAATCCATCTATAATTATATAGCCTCACAGAGGTAAAAAAACAAAAACAAAACAAAAAAAAACCTCACATCCATGAAGCAAAAATAGGGTATATTTTTAAGGTACATTTGGAGAATAAAATAATTTTTATCCTCTTTGAAAATTAATATATATGTGTATGTGCTGCATATATGTATATTACATATGCATAAATATAATACCAGAATTAAAAATATTTAATAGAAGGTTTTCAAGGTAAAGTTAAGAAAATATCCAGAACATAGAATGAATAGCCACAGAGATGAAACTAGGGGAAAAAAGCAAGAAAACCAGGGGATAGATATATAAAGAATAAACATCTGGGTAATAGGAGTGAGAAAAAGAAGACAAGGAAAATGGAGGTGAGAAAATTATTTTAGAGTAATTCCATAAATATTCCAAAAATAAAGAACATGAATCTCTAGATTGAAAGGATTTCCCAAATACCCAGAACAAGGGATTTACAAATTCCCGCATCAAAGCACATAATCATAAAATTTTAAAACATCAAGAGATAAATAGATGCTTCCAGAGTGAGAGAAATAAAGGTGGGGAAAGGGTTTACCACAACAGTTAGGAAATAAGAATGTCAGCAAACTTCTCAACAGCAACAATGGAAACTATTAGACGATGGAACAACAGTGTCAAACTTCTTAGGAAAAATGCTTTTGAAGCTAGAATTCCCAGCTTAAATATCAGTGTAGTATGAGACCAAAATAAAGTTTTTCTCACAGTTCGAAAGTCCCCCCACATTCCTTTGCATGCTTTCGTAACAAATTACTGGAGGATATACTCCATCAAAAATTCCACTTAAGAAAGTGGAATGTTTGGGACCCAGTAAGCAAAAGAGCTAACACTGGAAAGAAGTGAAGGGAATTCCTAAAATGATGGAGAAGGAAAATTTTATGACAAATGTGGAACATATCCATGGAATAATCAGTACACACAGGAACAGGAACGGGTACACCATACAGTTTTATAGGTTGCTCCTGACCAAAGTTGTCTAGCTTGGTGGCCATAAGTATAAGCTAAAATTTATCTTGCACTTGTCTTGCCATGCCACATTCCTGATGAAGGAATGTTTGACTGCATCAAACCTAGAGGAAGAAGATACCCTTACTAACTGCTCTTCCCAAAGAGAGTCATCCCAGGAAGGTCATTTGTACAATCCATCTGTCCAGAAGGGATACCTTTTTAAGGAAAATTGACTCAAAAGGGCCATTTGTGTTAGTGATGGCCTTGCCTGGAAAAACTGCGGGTCCAAAAAAGATGCCACCAATAAAAACATGGTAACAAGATTGCAAAAATGCTTGACAAAATAAAAAAAAAGTTTCATATCCCTGTCGGGAATTTGGATATGAATTAATAATCAGTAACTAGAAAACTTGGCAAACAACAAACTAATGCAGTTTCTAACTCCAGGGAAAGCACAACAAGTAAATAATGCAACTCCCTCTGAGGCAAATGACTGATATGTCAGGGATGGGAGTTAGTGGGAAAAGGGAGAACTTTTTTTCCCCTTTTACCTTTTTTCCCTTTTTATCTTACAGATTCTTATGCCATGCATTATTCTAAACACTTTAACTCATTTAATCCTCATAACAATTCAAGGTGGATCATCTTTATTTGATAGAAGAGAGTTGGCTTTCATTTGAAGTCTTTTCAATGAGCAGGTATTCCTTTTTAAATAATAATTTTAAAAAAATAATGAGTCAAAGAAATCTATTCTCCTTCTCATATGACAACCATTTGGTTATTTAAATTATTTTCTTCCCTGGTATAAAAAGCCCTAGTTCTTCCAATGATGTCTCAAAGGTAGAATTATTATGTATTGCAGTTATTAGTAACACTTTCTTAACTGACTGAGCCACCGCCAGGTGCCCCCAGTAACACTTTCTTTTACTCTCAAATGTGTCCTAGGTTAGGTAATAAGTTTTATGGTAATCATCACTAGCCATCAGGGAGATTCAAATCAAAACCACACTGAGATACCACCTTACACCAGTTAGAATGGCCAAAATTAACAAGACAGAAAACAACATGTGTTGGAGAGGATGTGGAAAAAGGGGAATCCTCTTACACTGTTGGTAGGAATGCAAGTTGGTACAGCCACTTTGGAAAACAGTGTGGAGATTCCTTAAGAAATTAAAAATAGAGCTTCCCTATGACCCTACAATTGCACTACTGGATATTTACCCCAAACATACAGATGTAGTGAAAAGAAGGGCCATCCATACCCCAATATTCATAGCAGCAATGACCACAGTTGCCAAACTGTGGAAAGAACCAAGATGCCCTTCAACAGACAAATGGATAAGGAAGATGTGGTCCACATACACTATGGAGTATTATGCCTCCATCAGAAAGGATGAATACTCAACTTTTGTACCAACATGGACGGGACTGGAAGAGATTATGCTGAATGAAATAAGTCAAGCAGAGAGAGTCAATTATCATATGGTTTCGCTTATTTGTGGAGCATAAGAAATAACACAGAGGACATGGGGAGATGGAGAGAAGGGAGTTGGGGGAAATTGGAGGGGGAGACGAACCACATGAGACCTTGAACTCTGAAAAACAATCTGAGGGTTTTGGAGGGGTTGGGGGTGGGAGGTTGGGTGAGCCTGGTGGTGGGTATTATGGAGGACACATATTGCATGGAACACTGGGTGTGGTACATAAACAATTCTGGAACACTGAAAAGAAATTTATAAAATAAATATTTTTAAAAAGATGTGAGAAAAAAAAATTTATGGTCATAGTACTTTGTGTTTAGACCTCTACCATGGGGGTTGCCTTTCTCTGGTCCTCACTCTTCAGAAGGGTCCTCAGCCCTCAACCTAGCAAAATATGGAAACTAGTAGGACCATTGGCCTTTCTGCATCTACTAAGACCTCTTGGAAGCTTGGGAGTCGCCATATTCCTGGCAGGGCCACACAATTCATTCACAATGAATTAACTGTCAGATAAACATTCTTTTTTGAGTGTCTTGTTCTTTTTTTAAGATTTTATTTTTAAATATTTTAAAAGAATCTCTACACCCAAAATGGGGCTTGAAAACTCCCAACCCCAAGATCAAGAGTCACATACTCTTTCGACTGAGCCAACCAGATGCTCCTGAGTGACTCGTTCTTAAGAGGTCTCCCAATTCTGTATTTGCACCTTTGATCTTTTCAACGCACCTGCAGGATTCTATATCCATCCTCCTTCTCCGATTTGTTCATGTAGGATTGTCATTCCAGCCTGTCAAGATCATTTTTTTTAAAGATTTTTATTTATTTATTTGACAAAGAGAGATCACAAGTAGGCAGAGAGGCAGGCAGAGAGAGAGGAGGAAGTGGGCTCCCTGCTGAGCAGAGAGCTCAATTCGAGGCTCGATCCCAGGACCCCAGGATCATGACCTGAGCCGAAGACAGAGGCTTAACCCACTGAGCCACCCAGGCGCCCCTGTCAAGATCATTTTGAATCTCAATTCTGTCATGCAGCCCATTAGTGATCTTGTTCCTCTTTGTGCTGGATGAAAGTATGATGAACGGGACATCTACATCTTCATCTGAGCCACTGATAGAAACATTGCATGACCACTGGCAAGACCACCCACTAACAAGATATCATCCTTATCATCATTGCACTTCTTTGTGTAGAGTGAGTCACCAGTTATAAATCCTCCAAACAGGGCCATCATGCAGCCCATATTTCTTCATTGTATCCACAAGGATTGTATGAAAAACGACTTCATACCTTGTTGAAAGCAAAAAACTTCAACATTCCCCTAACCTTCTCATTCAATGTCCTCACCAACAAAAGAAGTATTATATTCTGCCCTTTGATATGTGTTCTTAGAGAGCTCATGCTGGCTTCTGCCTAAAAGCAGACAGTTTCCTTGCTGAGCAGTGCCGTATCCTATATATAATAATCATTTCAAGAATTTTGCTGGGAATCAACATCAGTCTTGACAGTCTTTAATTTCCAAACCCATTGTCTACGATGAGTATAATGGCAATACTTGTTCATTTCCATCCCATGGCTCCCCTCCCATCTCCAGGATTCCCCAAAGGTCACTGAGTACAGATTCCTGATCACATATGATCTTGACACCTGTCTGGACCTGGACCCTTTCACCATGACTTTTTCCCTACAATTTCTGATTTAAAATCATTCTCCTTGACTCCCTGGAAAGAAGGGAGTAGGACAAAGTAGCAGCTCTTCTTTGTCTTTGGTCAACATCACACCATGACCTTCTACCCCAAAGTTGTCCTGGGTATTTAACACATTTTATTCATTTATTTACTTAATTAATAAGCAAAATCCAACTGTTCATTCATTTATGTTTAATCACACAAGTGATACATACACATTAAAATGCAAATATTACAGGTAAATCTAGAGCTGTCATTGACCAGTCCTCCTAATTCTAGTCCATTCTGTTTTGTTTTGTTTTGTTTTGTTTAGAAAAGGAGGCAGGGGAGGAATAGAAAGAGAGGGAGAGAGAGAGAATTTTAAGCAGGCTCCAAGGCCAGTGTGGGGCACAATGTGGGGCTAGATCTCACAATCCTGAGATCACGACTTGAGCTGAAATTAAGAGTTGGTAGCTTAACTGACTGAGCCACCCGGGCACCCATGTAGTCCGTTCTTTATTGTTACCCACTTGGTGTATACGCTCCTATGCATTTACACATCATTTATGTACATAAAAAACATGGGCCTTGGACTTTTGCTTAACTATGTGGATATATCCTGTAGAACATATCCCCCCATTAACATTTTCTTGGCAGAACATCTCTAGACTTTTCTGCACCTAGACTTTATAGAACACATGTATCTCCCCATAAGGTGTTTCAGTTGTTTATATGGGAAACATACATATAGTATTTGCATTGTCAAAACTCAATATGGCATTCTTTTTTTAATAAACTTTATTCTTTTTTTAAAAGATTTTATTTATTTATTTGACAGACAGAGATCACAAGTAGGCAGAGAGTCAGGCAGAGAGAGGGGAGAAGCAGGCTCCCTGCTGAGCAGAGAGCCGAATGTGGGGCTTGATCCCAGGACCCTGAGATCAGGACCTGAGCCAAAGGTAGAGTCTTTAACCCACTGAGCCACCCAGGTGCCCCTCAATTTGGCATTCTAAACATAATGATGTACAGGGAAATCTTGAGTTCCATTTCAAATAGAATTGGTCGAGTGTCAAAATCATGTCTAGATGTTTTGAAAAGTGTCAGCAAAGGGGATGTGAGACTGGAGCATGGCTGACGCTGAGGGACCTTATTATTGCTAACAAAACAGCCATTTGTCATATAAACAGGAAGCAATGTTTTGAGCATTTTCCATCCTAACATAATAAATATTTGTTATTTATGTAGAGGCATTTTACCAGGATTTGGTTATATTTTAGGAAATCAGTTGAGGGATTTGAGTCCCGTTATCTTTTTCCCATTTGAAATAATGGAAAACAGGCTCCCACTTCGAGTTTAAAAAAAAAAAAAATGCTTGATCTGAAGGGATGGATTTCTGACAATAAGAGAGAAAATGCCTGTCCATTGACAGAGGTGGAGATGAACCAAATGTGGTACGTACATACAATGAAATACCATTCAGTCATAAAGAAGAATAAATTTCTGGCACCTGCTATAGTGTGGATGAATCTTGAAAGCATCATGCTCCATGAAAGAAGCCAGACTTGAAAAGACAAATATTATAATGATTTCATTTATAGGAAATATAAGCAAATTTGGAAAGACAAAGTAGATTAGAGGTTCCCAGGAGCTTATGTGCAATAGGGGGTAATGGCTAAATGGGTACAGGATTTCTGTTGGGGATGATGAGAAAATCTGGGAAATAGTGGTGACGGTTACACAGCCATGAATGTGGTTAACGCCACTGAACTGTAGACTTTAAAATGGTTAAAATGATGCATTTTATGTTATTTATTTTACCACAATAAAAAAGGAAAGGTACTATGTATTTTAAACACACACACACACACACACACACACACACACACACACACACAACACTTGGGGCACCTGGGTGGTCAAGTGTCTGACTCTTGGTTTCAGCTTAGGGTCAACAATTGAGGATTGAGCCGCGAATGTGGCTCTGTGCTCAGCAGGGGTCTGCTTGAAGCTTTTCTCTCCCTCTGTCCCTCCTCTTCCTTCTCTCTCTCTAAAATAAATAAATAAAATCTTTTTTTAAAAAACTCCTCTTTTTAGCATTGATATTCTTACCTACATTGAGTCCTACAAAGATTAACATACATATGGAGAAATTCAAGGAGAATCTTGTTTTCATCTTATTAAACTTTTTATTTTTCTTGGAAAACAAAGTAAGATGACAAATGTCTTGTTACGTAACTTGCTTATCTCATTCAACAGAATGATTGGAAAGCCCCCATGCCAGTCCCTGAATTTTTGTAGAGTCCTGTGTAGGATTCATGTGTATGGGGGTTTATCTGCCCATTACAATGCTGGGCAGTGTTTAGCAGCCTGTCCTGTTGGGGGGCTCTAACCTTCCAGGTGCTTCTCACTGTGTGTTGACAGCGTCCCTCTTCCGGTCCCTCTTCCTTCCTCACATGGTCTGTGCAAGCACGGGGTCAGTCTGGCCTCATGAGAGACGTTCCCAGGCAGTCATAAGGGTATGTTCCCATGCCTATCCTGGGTTTAGAGGTACATGTTTGGAGATGTTCCTTGCATCATTGTTTCCAAAGTAGAAAGCATCCATTGTCCATCAATAAGAGGTTACTCAATGGCATTATCCTTATTCCTATGCAAGCATTAATGAAGTTGGTATAGATTATAGAACTATAATTATTGACATAAAAAATTGCCCACAAGGGATGCCTGGGTGGCTCAGTTGGTTAAGCAGCTGCCTTCGGCTCAGGTCATGATCCCAGCATCCTGGGATCGAGTCCCACATCAGGCTCCTTGCTCGGCAGGGAGCCTGCTTCTCCCTCTGCCTCTGCTGCCACTCTGCCTGCCTGTGCTCATTCGCTCTCTCTCTCTCTCTGACAAATAAATAAATAAAATCTTTAAAAAAATTGCCCACAATTGCTAAGTTAAAAATTTTTTTTTTAAACAGTATGTTTTGGGGCACTTGGGCGGCTCAGTCCTTTAAGCATCTGCCTTCGGCTCAGGTTGTGGTCCTGGGCTCCTGGGATGGAGCTCCATATTGGGTTCCCTGCCAGCATGGGAGTCTGCCCCTCCCTGTCCCTCTGCTCCTCCTGCTGCTTGTGCTCTCTCTCTCAAATAAATAAATAAAATCTTAAAAAAATAATAATATGTATTATACATAACCATTTTTATTTTTAAAAAATTGATTATGTCCCTAAAAATAAAGTCTGGAAGGCCATACACCAAAATGTGG
Source organism: Mustela erminea (assembly GCF_009829155.1). NCBI lineage: Eukaryota > Metazoa > Chordata > Mammalia > Carnivora > Mustelidae > Mustela > Mustela erminea. The sequence goes on from NC_045627.1 coordinate 64,632,931, forward strand.
ACGGTGGTATTCTGGCTGATGGGATGGCAAGTGATTTTTTTTTTTTAATAAACATATAATGTATCATTAGCCCCAAGAGTACAGGTCTGTGAATCGCCAGGTTTACACACTACACAGCATTCACCATATCACAGGCAAGTGATGCTTTATTTTGCACACCTGAATTGTCCAGTTTTTATTCAATTAGCATTCATAACTCATATAATGTGGGCAAAGAAATTTTTTTGATGTCCCTGACTTCGGTAATTGTTTGAAGCTATTTTAGAGTACAAATAACTTCTTTTTTTTAATATTTATTTATTTATTTGAGAGAGAGAGCATGCGCTGGAGGGGCATAGGGGAAAGGAGAAAATCTTAAGCAGGCTCCGTGCTGTGCGGGGTTAGTAAGAGAAGTTTCCAGAAGAGACCTAATGCTCGATCTCCTGCACCCCCCAGGAACCCCCACAAATGACATTTCTTACACTCCTCTCTCTCCAGAGGAGTTGAGGTCTCCACTCTAAGGCGGGGGTGGCGGGGTGGGGGGGCAGGAGGCCAGCCACCATCTGTAGGCACGGTGCCCAGCTTTGGCCAGTGGCTCTATCTCCATCCTTGCATTTAATCCACACAACAACTGAGAAGGGGTGGATATTATTGGGCCTTGTTTTACAGATGAGAAAACTGAAACTGAAATGATAAATAACCACTTTCAACCATGCAGCAAATAAATAACTAAAGCCAAATTCAAAACCAGGTCTTCTTGAGCCCAAAGCCTTCCTCCTTTCATGAGTCCCTATAGCATCTGCTTCTACAGATTTATCTGGGCTTTGTTTTTCCTGACACCCAGTCATCAACTTACAGTTTGCAGCTCTTTCAGAGCAGTAGGTCTCTTCCAGAAACTTCCTTGATGACCCCTCCTCCCCAATCCCCCAAAGCAAATCCTAGCCTTTAATCTTCAGCACCATTTGTAAGCTCACTTTCACATCTCTCTTCTTTAATCCTTCCCTGCAGGAGCATGAATTCCAAATGCCAGAATAAATGAAGTCATTCCCCACACCCCCTAGTGGACCCAGATTTCTTCGGTGTCTCTCCCTGGGGTTGCGAGGTTCTGCTGATGACTTCTGGGAGTTCCAACAGGTCCGGGCAGGGTTCTGCTAGACCTCAGTTGTGAACCACAGAAGGTCCTCTGGGATCCCTATTGGGCACCTTTCAGGATGTCCCTCAAATGTCAGGGACATTTCCAAGATCCTTCCCCCTTGCTTCCTGAGCTTCCCTCAAGCCATGCAGGCTAGCTCCTTCTGTGGCTGTCTCACCCTGGCTTTGCCTCCCTACCTTCGTTTTGGCGTCTTCTCATTGCCAGATTTTTCTTTCCTTCCTTGTCCTAGGAAGATGAAGGGCAGCCAGATGGCCCTTTAACCCTTTTGCCTTCTCTGATGGAGACACCAGTTTGCATTTCCAGCATCCAGAGTTGCACGACAGCTCATTCAGGTAAACATGAGCTCTTGTCCCTCCCACTTCCCTGTCCCGTGGCCGCGTCTGCCTCAGGGCTGTGGGGGCCATTCCTGAGAAGCAGCCTAGAGGCCCCTGTCTTCCCAGTATTAAATCCCTTTCTGCTTAATGGGAGGGGAGGTCTGTTTCCTGCAACTGAACCCTTCATGACACATAAATAATAATAATAATAACTCCCCCTTCTTATTCCAGTGGGCCTGACGGTATGGGAAAGGCTGAACATCCATTGCTTCATCTAATTTACATAGCAATCATGTGAATTAGATATTGTTTTCCCAATTTGCATGAGAGGAAACTAAGGGTCAGAGAGGTTGCCCAAGCGAGCATGACCAGTAAGTTGCCAAGCCTTGGCTGGAAACTCCAGAGCTTGTGTTCTTAACCTTGTGGCATACGGCCTCTCACAGCGCTCCTTGTGGAGGGACACGGAACTACAGAACATACAGTGTCCTCGACAGACTTTGTAGGAGATACTGAGATGTTTTATAAACCACAAGTGATACTGTAAGTGATAAAGTATATAAATACAACTTTGTATATATATATTTATAAAGTATATAAATATAACCATAAGTTATAATGACTCTGTACCCAGGATTCTGCTTTCTCTCCACTGTCTCCACCCAGCCCACCCCTCCAAGCCTACGAACTTTCCTTCCCTTGGCCCTGCCTCCCCTCAGGCCGAGAGCCCATAGTTTCCCTTCCTGTCCTCACCACACTTTCTGGAAGAGCACCTGCACTGTTCTTTCCGCCCCCCCCCCCCCCGCTTCGGCCATATTCCTACTGTCACTTGGCTTCTGTCCCCACTACCCCAGCAAACTGTTCCCGTCAAGATTTTTGTGTCCTCTCATAGCAAATTTCATGACTCTCTGAGGCCTCCTCCTATGCCTGTTGCCCTGCTGCCTACCCCCACCTTCTTGGAGCTCTTTCCTCCCTTGGCTTCCTCATGACTGTCTCCCCTGATTTTCTTCCAGCCGTTCTGATGGTGACACTCAGCCTTAATCACTGGCTCTCTAAATCCCCTTGGCCCGCAAATGCTGATGTTTTCCAGGGTTCCACCCTTAGCCCTCGGCCCTGACCCCCTCATTCGGGCACCCTAATCCTTCCTAGAGCAGCAGTGGCCACAGAGACGCATTGACAGCTCCTAACTTGTTGTCTACAACTCAAAACCAAATTCAACTCAGATTAACTCTCTCACACTTGAGGCTCATGCTCCCTTCTGCCTAACAGGTGCACCCAACTGGAAGTTCCCCTGAAAACCCCAGTTCAATGTGTTTAAGAGTGCAACATGTCTCCCATAGCATATGTATGCGCACACACGTCTTTATGGGTGGTGGGATTACGTGTGATGTTTTATTTCACGTATCTGAATTTTCCCATTCTTCCTCAATTGACAGTCATAACCCATATAATGAGGAAAAATGGCTTTTTTATGAAAATGTCAAGGTTGACTTCCCAGACCCTGATCAAGGAACAGAGATGCAAACCACATTTCTCACATTCTTCTTTCTCCCTAAGTTCAGTCTCTACTCTAAGGAAAAAGGAGGGGAGAGAACAAAGGGGGCAGGGCCACCATTTCTAGGCACAGCCCCAAATCTTGGTGGGGGTTTGGGGGCCGTTGTCTCTATCGCTGCATAAATCCTCACAAAAGCTGAAGGGGGTGGATATTATTATGCCCATTCTACAGATGAAAAAACTGAGATTCTGAAATGATAAGCAATTGCCCTCCAGTCTGGCCGCTATAAATAACTCAAGCAAAATTCAAAGCCAAGTCTGCCTGACCCCAAAGCGCTCGCTTGCTTGCTCTCTCTCTCTCTCACACTCTTTCTCTTTCTCTCTCTCTCTCTCTCTCTTTCTCTCTCCCTAGAAATACCCCGGAGTTCTTGCTTAAAATTTTCCACAAAATCTCTCTCTCCCCTCCACTCCCTTACTTCCGGCAGGGCCCGGAATGTTGGTGTGGGGGACAATAACACACTCTGATGTCCCTAACATTTTTGCAATAGCACCGTAATAGCCCTACCCTAACACAACTACCATCCTCATTTCTGTCAGAGAAGTCATTTATTCTCTCATTGACTCTACACTCAGCACTTCCTATGTCTCAGACAAAATGGCAGGTGCAGGAGATTCAGTGATAAACAGGACAAAAGTGGCTCTTGCCCTCATAGAGTTTATCTTCTGGCTGGAAAGTGCCTTACTAGCGCGTACAGACACACTAGGGAACATTCATGCAGAGTAATGACCAGTGCGGCTTCACCAAGAACCCACAGTCAAATGGAAAAAGGAAGGGAAAAGTGGATGGGGTGGAAACTTGGAAGGAAGTTTCTAGAACGTGGTCCTGTGACTCCATCCTTGGCCCTTCCTAATCCCCATTTTAGTTAATGACCTCCAGGCTCATCAGATTATCAGAAGATATAAAACTCCAAAGAGGACAAAATTAGTGCCCCACAGACAGCTTAGAATAATGGGTCAAAATTAACATAATGTAATTGAAGGGATAAATGTGAAGTTTGGTGTTTGTGTAACAGATCAACCACTCCTGTGAACTCTAAGACCTTCCGGGCTAGTCAGAGGCTCCAGTGAGAAAAATCAGGGAACTTTTTTTTGCCTGTGAGCTTAACGTGGGTCCACAAAGCCAACCTATTACTGGAAAGCTAAGACGCAGGGCAGAGGAGGGAAAGACAGACCATTCCGCTGTCCTCAGGGCTGCTCTGAGAGGGCGCCCCACCCTGCCTTCCGGGCAGACTGTGAAAGTCAAAGGCAGCAGCCTCCCTGTAGGACCACAGATCAGGGCTGACTACCTGTTCCATCCCCTCGTTTACAGAGAAGCCCACTGAGGCTCGGCATAGGTAGGGGTCTGCCCAGTGGGGTCAGTGAGTTTGCAGCAAAACTGGGACAACTCTTGACTATTTTGAAGGAAGGGGGTGGGGGGGGGAAGAGAAGGGAAGGACAGGATGAGGATAAAGGACCTAGAGGGGCAGCAGATGAGATTAGGAACATTCATTTCATCTTTGAGGCATCAAAGAGGAATCAAGGCGATGGCTTCCTGCTGATTGACGCACAGATTGTTTGTGCTGAACATACAGTGTGTACCTACGCCAAGCCCCCAAAGATCTGCTGTGACATCCACAGGCTTTCCTCCCTGCCCAACCTGCCCCCCCACCAGTGCTGGAGACAGTGAGGAAGCTGCTGCTCAGCCCTGGTCCACCTTCCTGGGTTTTCTTTCCTCTTTCTAAGGCCCCTCCTCCAGGAAGCCCTCCTGAATTAGGGAGGCCATGGTGCTGGCCTCCCAGCCAGTCAGAGAGCCCTGCCCCCTGCAGCAGGCCCTACTCAAGGCAGTTATCCTAAACTAGCCTAGAGGGGCAGGAACCTAGAGAAAGCCCCTGTCTTGTACTCCTGCACCCCCTGTCTCCCCCATATGCTTCTGTGCCTCTGGACCCTCATCCTTTCACCCTCAACCTGGCCCCATTCTCAAACTCAGGTCTCCCTCAGACCCCAGACCCCCAGTTCCCTTTCCCTCCTCCCGTACCCTCCCCCGAGAGTCTCTGTCATTATCTCTGGAAAGTGAGGCTTGTGCATCATCATTAATGGGCTAAACAGCAGGGTCAGCGAGGCAGGTAGCAGTAAACGCGGCAATTACGGCCGCGCCTCCATCCGAGCGCCTTCGCTCCCAATCCATCTCCCCTCATCACCGGGCAGTGCTGAGCCGGCCCTGCCTTCATTACATTAATCAGGTTAATTCCAAGTTAGAGTCCACATTCTAATCAAAAGGCAGTCAACAGGGGTGGGGGGCCAGGGAAAATGGGAAGAGCTGTCCTTCCAAGGCCTGGACACCTGACAGCCTGGCCTCTGGGGCCCCATCCCTTCTAGGGGTTGCTTTTGCTGTGCCTGGGCCTTGCTCCTGAGACCTCCCTTGCATCCTGGATCCAAGCTAGGGCCAAGACTCTAGATATGACATTAGAGGCAAGAGGAAGTCTCTTTCCTTGTCTCTCTAAACAGGCCAACCATGCCATCATGGATTGTTGGTAAGGGGGTACACTGACAACACTTGGAGAACACCATATTCATTCTGTACTCTACAAGAATCATGTCCTTAGAGTCATACAATGTACAACCTGTGCAACAGTCCAGAGCAACCCAGCAGCCCACCTGAGAAATGAACAGCCTAGGAAAGAAGGGGGACAGTGGAGGAGGTAGACAGTAGAGGCCACGGAGTCAACACTGGAACTCAAAGAGCTCATGAAGAGGAAACAGATCAACAGACCTTCACTGCCAACAACTCTATTAGCCCCAGATCTGGCATATCCCCAAAGTTATGTCCTCCTCCTCTGCCAGGCAAGCTCATTTGTTTTCACAGCTTCAAATACCACCACACTGATGAAGAACCTCTTCTCAAAACTCTTCCCCACCCTGGCTATATTCCATACGGTAGCTGCACATGGAAGTCCCTCCAGCCGTATAAAGAACATGCCACAAATAGCTCAGAAGCCTCTCTTTCCAATTTACTTCTCTTCCTTTTCTCAGTAAATCCCTCTCTATCTGGCCCAAGCTAGAAATCTTGGAAGTTACTTGAGAACCCCTTTCTTGGACTCCTTGTCAGTTTTCTATTATTGCTGTAACAAATTACCATATACTTAGTGGTTTAAGACAACACAGATTTGTTATCTTTCAGTTATGGAGGTCAGAAGTCTAAAATGGGTCTCACTGAGTTCCAGTCAAGGTGTTGGCAGGGCTACGGAGGCTCTAAGAGAGAATCTGTTTCCTTGCCTTTTCCAGCCTGAGGAATGAGGGTGAATGCGGGAGGTTGCCCGCATTCCTTGGCTTATGGCCCCTTTCTCCATCTTCAACACCAAGAGCAAGTAGCATCTTCAAATCTTCCTTTGACTCTGACCATCTTGCCTCCCCTTTCGTTTATAACGTCCTTGTGACTACAGTGAGCCACCCAGATAATCCAGGATCATCTCCTGGGCGTGATTAGCACCTGCAACCTTAATTCCAACCTTAATTCCATCTGCAACCTTAATTCCCCTCTCCTTGCTATGTAACATACATATATGTAGGTCCTTGGGAGTAGGGTGTGGACATGGAGGGGCCATTATTCTGCCCACCGCAAACCTAAACACCCTGTTGGTCTCCAAGTTCTATTAATTCTATGCCTCCCAGATGACCCCTCCATCTGTTCCTACCTTCCCGTCTTGGTTTGTCTGGACATGGCAATCATCTGCTAGCTGGTATCTCTACCTCTCACCTCGCCCTTCCTAATCCGTCTCTCAAGTGACTCCCAGAACATACCAGATGCTTTTATGATCTGCAGCATGTCTTCCCCTCATCTCCTTCTAATAGCAGTGCAGCCAGCCTGAGAAAGGGCATGAGCGGGCCAGGGGGCAGCTGTCAACCAATGGAAGACCACAGTCGGCCCATAGTGTCTATGGTGTTTACAGGGACAATTCTGAGGTATAGTCTACATGATTCTTGACATGGTCCCCAAAGATTGATCACCATTTGCCCACAGGGACAAACCAACTTTCTTCTTGATTTCTCTCTCCCCACTCCTTCTCTACTGCTCCCTGGGATCACCTCCCAAATAAACTCCCACATCTTTGTCTCAAGCTCTGATTTGGGGAGAAATCAAACTAAGACACAGAGTGGTGTCTCTAAAACAAATATCAGATCAAGTCATCCTCCTTATTAAGAGAGAGTCAGCAGGGCACCTGGCTGGCTCAGTCAGTAGAACATGTGACTCTCAGTCTCAGGGTTGTGAGTTCGAGCCCCACATTGGGTGTAGAGATTACTTAAAATCTTAAAAAAAAAAAAAAAAGACAGTCAAAAACTCCTGCCCTCAGATTCAAGTACCAGCTTGCAGGTTGGTATTCAAAACCCTGTATATTCCCAACTCACTTCTCCAATTGCATTTGTCTTCTCCATCCTTTTGCATGCCAGCCACTCCAGATTCCAGCACACCCTCCCACATCTCCAAGCCCTCACTCGTGCTGAGAGCCCAGAGTTCCAGCTCTTGCCCCCGGGTATCCCCACATGAGCATCCCCTAGCAAACCTCAAACTCAACATGTCCAGAACTGAACTCAACTTCTCATCAATGCGCTCCTCTCTTCCGAACTTCCTCTCGGTTTTCCTTTGTTTTGTTTAATTCTTTGCCCTCTTTCCCTGATTTCTGTTCTTCCTCTGGTCTCACGTACATGGCTGACCTCCAGGCTCTTTGCTCTTGACCCTCTTCTTTTCTCGATCTCAGTGCTTTTCCTGGGTCATCTCACCCATCCCCACGGCATTATTTATGACCTACACGTGCTGATGATTCTTCTTTCTGTCACCAGGCTGGGCCTCTCTGCTGAGCTTTGGACTCGGACCTAGCTGCCCACTCTCACAACTTCAACTCTGCATGTTCAAGACCCTCCCCTCCAACTTGCTTTCTCTCCAATATCTCCTTTTATAAAACCACCTATTACCTAGACATTCATAAACCCTCAGTACTTTCTGATCTATGCACCTCCCTCAAACTCTGCCAGTTTTACTGCATTTGTTCTCTCTTCCCTCAGACCCTCACACTCTCTTCCTTGGTCTTTACAATGGTTGTGACTTGTTTCCTTGCCTTTGGTCTTGCCTTCTTCATTTCGTCATCCACACAACCGAGAGGCCTTTCCAACACAAATCTGGCTGGGTTACTTCCCATTCACTCAATGACACCCTACAGGAAAGGTCCACATTTCTTAGCATGACCAAAATCCTTCCTGCTGGGGACCGCCCTCCTGAGCAACCCCAGCTTCCCGTTATGCTCCACACACTGTTCCCTCCAGTTGTCATGTCGTGCCTCATCACAACCTCGTCAATCCCTTCTCAGCTTGGAAACTTGCTTATCTTTTAAACCACCTCTTCCAGGAGGCCTTCCAGAGCTGTGCTCCTGGAGTGAGGCCCACGGCATAGTCCTGTCACTTTTATTTGCCAGTCTTTCTCCTTTGTTAGACTTTGACTCCTTGAGGGCAGGGACCCTCTCTTAGTTATCTTTGCCCCTCAGCCCTGGGTCTGGCTCTTCGCAGGAATTCATTCAGTGCTTGCTCAATGAATGAACTAATAGCACAGTGAAATTCTCACCTACATAGCGACACACACAGAGTCACCGAATTCACAGTCACCGAGGCAGACACCGCCACGCTCATTCACGCTGATATTCCCACGTACAAGGAATCTTCACCAGTCAATCACACCCTTCCGCCGTCACTCACCTAGAGCCAAACACCAGCATTCACCCACACACCCACCCCCACGTCCCCCGCGTCTCTCAGAGTCACACCCACGCAAACGTGCCTTGTCACCAACGCTCTACACGACTGTACACACGAATTCACACAGAGCCACACACACAGCTCCAAACACCTCGAGGGCACACTTCATCTCCAATTGTGAGCAAATGCTGTTGGTTTTCATTAATCTGCAGACTCTGTGTTTGCCAGTCTCTCTGGCTCCCCCTCTCCCTCTTCGCCGCTCTCTCTCTTTCTGCTCGGAGGCAGGTGAGCGCATCAATTTTCTCCTCGTCTGTGGCAGTTAAATTAAATGGAATCGGCCTGATTGCTGAAAATCAAAGGGAAGGCTGATAAAGCAATTAAATCCCTCTAATTCCTCGTCCTGAAAGGTGCAGCGGCTCTGAAGCTAATTAACTTCATAATGAAAATCCTTCTTCACCCTCTTAGGCTCTTCTCCCCGGGTCTCCTCTCCTCTTCTTCTCTCCTTCTGGGGAGAAGCTGCTTACAGAGGAAAAGCGGGATCAGCAGCATTAAGGGTCATAACCCTGGAGAGGTCTCGGGGGCTCTCCACTGTGCTCTCAAACCCAGCACCCTTCTCCATCCCTTCCCTACTCCCCTGCCCACCCTCAACACCCAGCCTCCTTTCTCCTACGCCCAGTTGCCTGCTTACTCTCAACATTACATTTCTAACACACACCTACTGAGAACAGTACGAAGCCAACATCATGCCCATCTCCAACACCAGCACTACCCCAACACCCATCCCTACCTCGACAACCACCCCACCTTAAGCACCCACCCATTCCACCTCTAACACCCAATCCTACCTCCATACCTAGCCTTACCTGCACATCAGCCCTCCCCAAACACATCAGCCCACCTCCAACCAGTCTTTAATACCAGCCCTACGTTAACACACGCCCCCACTTCCAGTACTCCACCCTACCCCAAAACCAGCTCTGTCCCTACAGCCAACCCTCCCTCTTCACTAGCCCTACCCCAACACCCAGCCCTACCTTGACACCTAGCCTCATCTTTACATCAGCCCTCCCTACTCTCTACCTGCAGCCTGTCTCTAATATCAGCCTACCCAACACCCAGCCCCACCTCCAGCTCCAGGCCTACGTCAACACCAGCCCACCTCCAATGCACAACCTATAATTTTGAGCTCCTATATGTGTCCAGAACTATACCAGGTACAGGGGCTATAGAGATGGACAAAAAAATAAAAAACAAAAGGCAAGCCCTATTCTAAAATATCTCCTGATCTAGAAATAGAGACAGACAGGCAAAAAGACAATCACCCTAAGAGCTACAAGAGGAAGAGCTACTCTTCCTAAAGAGAAGTCTATGCCAGGGGCCCCGAAGGGGCTCTGGCAGACAGAGAAGGCTCCCAGATGGGAGACACTTAAGCTAGGTCATTAAGAGTTAGCTGGGCTGGCTGGCTGGGAGAGGAAGAAGGTATCAAGAGAAAGGGCACGTGCAAGGTCAGGAGGTGGGGGAGGGTGAGGGCTGACCAGGGACTGGGATTGGAAAGATAGTTTGGCAGAGATGAGGTTGAATAACTGGGCAGGGACCAGCGCATGAAGACCAGAGCAAGCAGCCTTGATCTCTTTAAAGCAATGTCAGGAGCTGAAGGGCTACATGACAGATGGAGCCAGAGTCCGTTGGACTTGCCTTTTCCTACTCCACAGGTGGAAGCAGGGCAGACGCAAGGAGCCTGTCTGCCCCACATACAGTGTCCTTGGGCACCCTGGCAAGAGGTAGGCCTGGAGAATGGGGACCCCAGGAGACATCTGGTCTAAGCTTATCTAAGAAGCTAATGGAGCAAGTATATGGATTGCCTTCTGGGATTTGAGAGAGGCAAGGGGCCCTACCTAGTTCTGCATCCAGCCCTCTTCCAGTCTTGCGATGCTGTCACTCTAATGCCTTCCACTCTTTACTCCCTGGGAAGATCGTCCGCTCTCATGGCTTTGGATACCCTCTCACCATTGGGGGCTGTGAGCCCCACAAGGGAAGGGCATAGCCTCTCTCGTTTACCATTATACCCCCAAGCCAATCTACCACAGATGCTTGATAGGTATTGGTTGACTGATACATAGAAATGAACAATGACTTCCAAATTTGTGACCCCAAGCTCTAGACCCGAGCGTCCCACTGTCAACATTTCCATTTGGATTATTCCATCTCACACTATGTCCAAACCCAAACTCAGCCCTTCTGCTATCCCCACCCCACTCCTGCTCTTCTTCTGAGTCCCCCCGTCTCAGTGAATGACCCCACCAGCCACCCCTGTGACCAAGCCAAAGGCCTGGGCTTCAATTTTGGCTCCTCCATCTCTCCCAGCTTTACCGCCACATCAAACCGGCCCGCAGTCACAGTCATTCTGCCTTCCCAATGGTTCCCCTCTCCCTTCTCCCGCCGTAACACTCTAGTCATCACCTCGTGTTGCCTCTCTCACACAACTGCACCGATATCCCAACTGGTCTCCCTGCTCCCAGTCTCGGCTACTTCCAATCCATCCTCCAGAATAACTGCTCTAAAATGGGAAATAGGATCGCACCACTCACCTGCTCATTACGCCCCAGTGTGGCTCCTCACTGCCCAAAGAGCAAGGGCTAGAACCCCCAGCCAGCCTCTGGAACCCCCGAGGCATCAGCCACAGCTGTCCAACAGCCCCGATTCCCATCAGGGGGCCTTGAAACCTGCCCCCACCCTTGCTAGGAACCCCTTCTCCAGCACCTTTTCTCACAGCAGCCTCACCACCACACCATTCACTTGGTAAAACTCCACTCATCTCTCGAGACTCCCCACGATTTTCTTTACAGACTATTTTTTGTTTCTGTTTTCCTTTGAGTTTTTCTGTGCCTTTTTGGCTTTCCAGACTGAGCAAGTATGATTTTTGTAAACAGAAAGGGGAAATGTTTTTACTGCAGCTGAGAACCCCCGTCTTAAAAAGTTTCTCTCCAGCCTTCCACAGCCCGTCCCATAGAATTCAACTTCCTTTGGTGTCACTGGGCCCTTTCTTCCACCCCCTGAAACAGCAGCATCCTTATCTGTTTGCACACCTGTCTTCCTCAAGGGAGGGAGGCCCTTGAGGGCAGGTTCTCACTCATATTGGTCAGCACAGTGCTTGGCACATCAAAGGGGCGACATGATTACTGAATGAATGAATGAATGAGTGAATGACCAAATGACCTGAGAAGGAGCTCAGGGTTTGATCCAACCATAGCATTCCATGGAGAGTTAGGGTGTTGGGGATAGTTGATCTGGGAGATGTGGAAAGCAACCGCTGACTTAGGGCCCTGTCACAGTCCCAAACGGTGGGGACCACTGCCACCAGCCAGGACTCCTATCTCCTTGCCATGAAGGGGAAGGATAGTAATAGAACTTCCTAAATGGAGAAGACCACCCTAGGCACTTAGGCTTCAGTCTCAGCCCAGCCCCGATCCCCACCTTCGCAAGATCCTCAGGGGAGTGGCCAGAGGCACAAGTTGAGAAAAATGACAGAGAGGAGCAGGAATGCGGAAGAAAGGCAGAGACTGGGAGAGTAGATGAGGGAATGTGGCACTCAGGAAGACAAGGGGAGGAGACATCAGCAGAGACACAGGAAGGGCCAATGGGCAGCAAGACCCCAAACACAACCCAGGAACCTCAGAGCACACAAAGCTGGCTCTGGGGTTGGAGGATAGTCCCAGGGTGGCAGGAGCAGAGAGCTGGTCCCAGTCTCCTGCAGGTGCTCCCAGGCCGTCTCGCCACACGATTCCAGAGCTGGCGGGCAGTACCCAGCAGGGGGGAAATGAGGCTGCGACGTGAGTGATGGGCGCTGATTTGGGCCCAGATTCGCAGAGCTTGTGGGGCTGGCACAGTTCCGAGACCAGGAGGAGGGGTGGACTGGGCATTTGGGGGCTGGACCGGTGATCGGAAGGGAATCTCTCTCTGGAGGAGCACCTGACTCTCTTCGTTGAGCACCCAGTGCAGTTCTGGAGACCAAGGACTCAGGGCAGCAGCCGGGGAACCTGAGAGGGGCTCCTCCCACGGAGCCCGACTTCAGTTTGCAGAGTGCAGGTTGGGGTCCTGAAGGGGTGGTCGCAGGCAAGCAGGCAGGGGTGTGGGGAGCCCCCTGGAACTGCCCAGGGGTTGCATGCACACACTGCCCTGGTGTGGGGGGAGAACAGCGTGCACACGCGCCGTTCCACTACCCAGCATTCCCACCCGGAACACACCCCCGTGGGGTGACTCAATGGACATACTCAGCAGCACTGCTTAAGCACCTACTGTGTAGCACAGCCCGTCTGAACCCCTCCCACACTCAACCACCCCCACACCACTCCCCAGAGAGCGATCCCACCTGCACCATCCTCCTCCCCGGGTCACGCCTCATCACACCCACACCGCCCTGTTGTCACACAACTCATGCTCAGTCACTCACACTCCCACAAGTCACAAGGCCCACCCAGACACCCCACTCTGTGAGATTCGCTCTGTCACAAAGGGCCACCAACGCTCATTCACCCTGCTCCCAGCAGCTTGGAGTGCAAGTCAGGCAATCCTCACAGACACAAGCCAACCCATGAGGAACCTCATGGTTGCTCCTTCACCTCCCACATAAAACCGGCAGGCGTATGTGCATGCGAGTTCAAATTGCTCAGTTTGGCAAAAGCGTCCGGGGTGCCCCTGGAGATTAAGAGCTGGGTGTCTGGGTCTTGGTGAAGAGAGAAAGAGATGATCTCTGGCTGCTGGGAGACAAGTCTCTGGCCACCAGGCTGGAGTCCAGTGAGGCCCGCCTCAGGGCTGCCGCAGGGTCCAGGTCTCGCGGGGACAGTGTGGTCTGTCCCAGTTGACTTGGGCATCGCTCACACTGTCTCCAGACCTCCTCCCGCACCCTGCCAGGGTCCAGTCCCCTTCCGTCCCTACAGTCCCCCCATCCCTGGCTCCCCTCCTGTCAGCTCATTCTCTTTCCATCTGCATCCCTTCTCCTCCCCCTCTCCGGCCCCCCCATCCCCGCCCCCCCAGCCTCGGTGATAAAAGAGCCAGATTGGAGCGGGTGCCACGCAGCTTCATTCCCCACCATATGGGCCCAAAAGCCAAATCGTCAGCTAAGCGATTAAATCAAGTATGTCGAACAAAATGTTATGAACTGACATTATGGGTATATAATTTTATGCCATTTGTTGCCATCTGTTTATCTAAACAGCCCCCATTCCACACAGACATACAGACTCACACCTTCCCTCCCACCCACCTCCCCCCACCTGGCAGGAATCCCCCCCCCCAACCAGAGCCAAGGGTCAGGGTCAGGAAGACATGAGCCTGGAAGTTGGAGAGCTGGGGCCTCCAGGGTTCTTAGGGGATCAGAAGGAATCATGAGGTCAGGCGTCCCAAGGGGACTGAGGGACAGGAGAGTAGGGATCGGGCGCACTCGCTGGCCCAGGAGGGGACCAGGCCCTCAGGCAGCCAGAGATTAGGGAGTCAGGAGTGCTGGGTATAAAGCATGCGGCCAGGGCCCCTGGTACAGGAACATGGACTGAAGCCAGGGAAGATTCATGGGCAAGCCTCCAGCCAGGCCCGTGGCACACATGAGTGTGTGTGTGTGTGTGTGCGCGCACACGCACGCAGGCACATAGGGGAAGGCACGAGAGCAGCAGATGTGCACACTGCTGGCTATGGGAGCCTTCTAGCCCTCTGCCCCATGTCTGTCTTGGGGCCTGAGCTCTCAGAGCCTCGAGGAGTGGGCTGGCTCCCCTCGGGACCACAGGCACAGACCAGGGGTCCAGAAGCTTAGGTTGGAGCCGGTCAGTGACCCGTCAAACCCAGGGGATGGGGAACCCCCCTTCTCACAGCCCCTCAGAACTCCTCAAACAGGTTCGGCATCTGGAATGGCCCCTCAACACTAGGCCTGTGGCATCTGTGAGCCTAAGTATGAGGCTCAGTCACAGACACTCACCTGTCCTACCCGCACGAGCCCAGACTGCCTGGCCCCTGACCTGTGGCAAGGTCTGTGGGTCTCTTGGCCTGCTTCCTTGTCCACCGCCTCTGCCTGCATCTCCCCTCTGCCGTGGTGTCTCTGGGAGTCTCTCTCTCTCTCTGAGCTGGTTTTCCTCACTCCCATCCTGGTCTTTTTTCCGCCTGCCTCTGGCTCCATGGGCCTCTGCCTCTCCTGTAGGTGCAGGCAGGGGCCCCAGAGGGGTGCAGGCCAGAGTCAGGGTGGGGGTCTGGACACAGCAGGGCCAAACACCAGACCCCATAGACTCCACAGTGGACAGTGAGGCGATCCTGGGTCAGTGAAAGCCTCAGAACTGTTTGTGAGCTGAAAGGAAGTTGGCCCGGGGGTCAAGAAGCACCCCCAGGAAAGTGAGGGAAGGCTCCTGCCGCCTTGGAAGCTAACCCTGGGGGGCAGGAGGAGGAAGGCTGGCCCGAAGGTGCACTGGGCAGAGGGCTGGGGACCTCTCCCAGGGCTTGTTAAGACACTACCCTAAACCCAGAAGCGCGTGTGCAGACCCACACACAAACGGGGCATGGTGACACTCCCCGTATAAACAAACACCTCAAGGTCACTCACGCAACACCCTGGCACTCAGGGACAGTGTTGCTAGCAAACCAGTAGCTCCACGGCTCCAGGAGCCCCAGGCCAGACATTCCAAGGCCCAGCCTTTTTGGGGGCTCCCCCAGGTAGGCGTGCACAAGGGGGCACCCCAAGACCGGCTTCATACTCCACTGCCCCCTGCAGCATCTTGCATCCAGCCGGCATGGCTCCAGGTCTCTGTCCCTCTGACGGAAGGAGACAGGTGAGTGACAGAAGCCCAAGAGGGGGAGAAACACCCAGAAAGACTCAGGGGAAACTGAGGCAGAGAAGAAGACGGGGAGAAGGAGATGAAGAAACAGAGAGAGCCAGAGACGCCAGGCAGAGGACAGAAAGAGAGAGACAAAGACAAAGAGAAGCGGGAGACTTGACCAACAGGGAGAAAGCGGGACAGCGGCAGAGTGAGGGGACGCTGCGGGCGGGCGGGCGGGAGGGGGCGCCCAGGCCGCGGAGGGCCGGGGAGGCGCGTCGGTGGTGGCGGCGCTGAGGATGGAAAAGCTCATTTTGCTGGTAATTTACTCTCCTGCTTTTGGGCCGCTCCGCCTGCCGCTGCCGCCCGCCCGGGCTGCCTGTTCCAATATTAGATATAAACAAGTAAACTGTGTAATGGATCACATTAAGCAGGCCTTGCGTCTTGAGGCAGGATTTAATTTGCATGGCAGATTAGCTTGTCTTCCCAGCAAGGCACCCCGGGGCACCCCGAGCTGTAATAGGATCCCGCCTCTTAGAGCCCATTAAGGCAATTGAGAGCGCCTCTTAATCTCCCTCCCCGCCCTGCACCAGAATCCCCTCCTGCCGGACCCCCATCTTCCAACCCCCATTCAGGCCCCACCTCAACCTTAAAGCAGCAACTCCAAATCCCCTGGGTTGCACCTTTTCCAACCTCAGAACTTTCTCTCTATGCACCCCAACTCTGCTTCAGAGCCCCCCAACTGCCTTGAACCTCCTTCCCCCCCATTTTCCCAAAATGTCCCCAAACTCCAAGCCAGTGCTCTGACCCCAACTCCTCTATTTCCCACAAGGCTCCCCCAAACCCTTTACCAATCAGTTGGTTTCTTAGCTGAGGTTGGGGTTATAAGAGTGCATGCCACCCTTTTCTTCAGTTTCCCAGCGGAAGGCTGCTCTTCATCCAGCTTCCTATACCCTTAGTAATACCGTCACCAGCCCAGGAATCAGAGCAGGACTGAGGATCTGTGCGAAGACTGATGTTCAAGGCACAATCTGGTTTCAAACTGAGGCTGAGGTAAGTAGTTATAACGACCCTCATTTGTGGGGTGATTTAAAGTTTATAAGTGTTACACCTATTAGGTCACAAATCCTCGTAGGAGCCCTTTTAAATCAGCCTCACTTTAAGATAAGGAAACTGAGGCTCAGAGAGAAGAAATGGGTCAAACAAGCGCACAGTGTCAGCTCCGGGACTCAAGCCAGGTCCCCTCGACCGACCGCCGTGGAGCAGTCTTTCTGATCCGTCAGTGCTGGGGTCAGTATGGGACTCCAGAGAGGTATGGGGCAGTCTCAGGTTAAGAACCACACCAAGGGTCTGTTTCAGGGTCTTCACAGCCCCGGATTTCCAACCCCTGTCTCAGCCCTGGACCAGGGTGGGTGGAGCCCACACCATGGTCAATTTCCCCACTCATTGAACAGGAGGTGCTCCTGCCGTGGAGTGACTGAATGCTTGTTAAGAGGACAAAGCAACCAAAGGCCAGGGGCATCAGAGACGAGAGAAATTAGGGGTAGGCATGGAGGAGAACTTGGAGTCTGTGGGAACATCAGGCAGGGCTCCCTCATCGGAGGCACCCTGAGCGGGATCGGGTTGGGCTGGGGAGGGGGGCTATGGAGCCTGTGGGCAGTGCGATGGGGCCCAGGGCGGGTGGTATGGGGCCAGGCCCGTGGAGAAGGGTTAGCTCAGCCCTGTGGAGCTCACAAAGGGTCCTTGTTGTGGGTAATGGGACTCCCCTGGCAGCTTTATTTGCTGTCAGTGGCTTTTATTAAAGTCTCCAATTTCAGACCCTCCACCTCCAGCCATTGTGTGTGCTCCCCCAGGGCCCTGCCCCCAGCCACTGGCTAGGCTGACTCCAAAGAGCCCCCTTGCCCCCTCCCCCGGGGCCCCAGGCCCCCCAGCTACCAGCCTCCCACCTCCACCTCCCAGCGAGAGGGCAGAGGGGCTATGGGCTGAAGGAGGAATGTCTCGGCCTTGGCCCTCGGCACCCAAACAGACCCTAATCCTCCAGATGTTGTGACTGGTGCCAGGGGGTGGGGCCGTGAGTCAGCCTGGGCAGAATTCACACAGAGTGACACACACGTGTGCACATCTAAGTGCATCCATGTGTGTCCTTGAGGGGTGTGCACCCATCTGTTCTCCCAGCTCATCTCTGCACACAGGCTTGCAGACGCTCCAGGAATGGGTAGCATTTAGAGATTGAGTGGGGGACTACCGTTTGATTTCATAAACAGGGATACCCTCTGCCACTACCAGATACCTGGTCACTTCTAGGGGCTGGGAGGATGGGGAAGTATCTCCTAGCTTAAGCTGTCACCCGGGTTATTGGCTCCCCACCCGCTTCATTTATCCAGTGGGCAGGAGAGAGTGTCTGCCAGGGGAAGAAAGGGGACAGAGGGAAAGAGGTTGGGCTGTGACCCTGGGTGGGGAAGGGGCTCAAATGCACTGATTATCAAATGTACGGCGTTCAGCCTCGCTTCACCAGCTCCAGACTCTTCCTCTATCACCCAGAACCCGGCCCTGAACTCACAGCCCATAGCCCACGGAGCTGAGGCCAAGGAGAACACACTTCCTTCCCAGAGAACATACTGGGGTTGGGGTACAAAGAGATCCAGGCTGGGCTCTGCAGGATGAATCCCCCCCTCCAGACAAAAGTTTGGAGTAAAAATGAATACTCATCCCAAGAAAGGCTTGCTGAGTGGGGGCAATAGAAAAGAGGCATGGGAGAAGGCCAGAGAGATGCACGTTGCGGCTCAAGGGGCTCAGAGCCCACCCAGAGCTTCTAGGCCAGGCCCCACCTCAGCCCTTGTGGAGGGAGAGGGAAAAAGTGGTGACTTCTCCCTCATGTACATATGTGAAATCCAAGCAGGCCTGAGTGCAGACCGTGTCTTTGCGCACTTGGGCATGGGCCACAGGGAATCTGTGTGGACACGTGTGCACCTGGATGTTGGGGGCCACACCAGCGTGGATATTTGGACTCAGGAAGGATATCCATCTGTGCGCATGTTTCTTTTCTGGGGGTGTCTGCTCTGGGGGGAGGCGGCTGAGTGGATTTACATGAGAAGAAAGCGTCTATGTTTGAAGGTGACCACATATACTGGTTATGGGATGTTTGTCCTGCATATCGGTCACGTGCCAAAGAGACAGGGAGATCCAGGGGGTCCACAGCCCTCCCCAGGGTCTTCTGAGCTCCTGGCTCGGCCTGTGCCAGGCCATTTGGGGAGCGCCCGTGCTTTATGGTGCGCGGGTGAAAAATGGAAATGCTAATAAGGAGTCGTTAAGTTGTCTTGCAAAAATGTTAAATGATAAATTGGGTAATGTTATTGTTGAAATGAAATATGTAAAATAAATGAGTTATTTATTTCTAATAAATATTTTGTTTACGATATATTTGTAGGGGTGTTAATTATTTTCCCCCTCAATCGGGGCAATGTATAAATTCTAATAAAGTGCCGGCCGTAGTGAAGGCAGTGGCGATGGTGACGGCTCCGCGGGGCCGGGCTGCCGGGGGACCCAGTCGTGATGGACGCTCCAGGCACACGGGATTGTTCTTGCTGCTCTTGTGTGGTCTGGGGTGGCCTGTCGTCTCTCCTGGGAAAAAAGAAAGGGAAGAGGGAGGGCGGGAGGGTAGGAAGGAGAGAAGGAGGAAAGGAGGGAGGAGGGAGCCCAGGAGGACAATACATAGTAAGCTAGGGTCTCTGCGATGAGATGAGGAAATTTCCCTAGGCCAGGTCCCGCTCCTCAGCTAGCTGCCCAGGCCTGGGGCATGCACGTCACTGCTGGGACCAGCTGCAAGGAAGAAGAAATAAATATATAGGCAAACCAAGTGGCGAAGACACTTCACGTCCCTGAGACCCACTGGCAGCACTGACCCATCGCAATAACCCTCCAGGCTGGGCACCCTCAGCGACTCCCACTCTCCCCTACCAGCTGGGAGAACTCCAGGGAGGCAGACACCCCCATCTCGGGCTGTTTCTAAGCCCACCCTACCGAAACTTTCCTCCTTCCTCCCGCCAAGGGAAGCCCCCCCCCTCCCCCTGACCTTGCCTCTTCTCCCTCTCTCGCTTCGCCTGCACCCCTTCCTATGAGGACCTCCAGGTCTGTCCCTGGCCTCTCCGGGAGAAGCCTCGTTTAGCTCCTTGGAGTCTATCAGACCAGAAATTCAAGGAGGCCCTGGCCTGGCCCCTGAGGCTGGGATGGGTGGAGGGGAGTACATTCCCCTTCAGAACAGTCTGCCTCCCCCCAGGGCGTTATTCCCACCCCCCTGGGTAATGAAACTGCTGAGGCAGGACGGCCTGGTGGGCAGGGACAGGTGGCAAAGGCACGGGATGCAGGGCCGCTCTGTCCCTGCCGCAGGCACTGTCCACCTCTCCCTCCAACCCCCTCCGCCACTCCTGGGGCTGAGCTGGGCTCCAGGTTCTCACCGAGGAGATCTCAGTGGGCCTCCCATCAGGGACTAGGCACTGAGCACACCCTCAGGGTTGGGGGACAGGGTAGGGGGCTACATCCCCAAAGGAACTGGGATTAGGCAGATTCTGAGAGTTCCTGTGTGTGTCTTTAGAGTCCGGGTGGGGGAAGCCCAGGCTTGAGGAGATCCCTTCCAGGCTCAGCTCCCCCCACCAGTCGGCCAGGAGGGACACCAGGACCTCTTCCAGCCACCTACCACTTCCCACCAGCTTGAAGCCGAGCCTTCCAGAGCGGCCTCTCAAAGGGCGGCCCCTCTGTACAAGTGTGACCTGTTTGTGTGTGCACATGCCGCTGCGTGTGCGAGAGGAATAGGTTTCTGGGAGCGGAGACCTTCCGCAGGACACGGAGAGGAAGGTGAATCATAGAGGAGACAAACAGGGAAACGCCACGTACTCCGGCGCGTGCACGCGGGTCCACTCTGCCGCGGGCTCAGGCACTGGATGCAGTCACACCCAGTGCTTGTGTGGCACCCATCCAGGGGCAAAGCGCCGTACCACACAATCACAGATCCACAAGCGGAAATGCCTCCAACTACGCTTTCAGGGGCATTTCAGACAGGTCCGTAAAGAGACAAAAAGGGACATGAAATCATTGCCTATCTGTGGGGCTTTGATTGGGCGAAGGGAGGGGGTATCAACACCGTGGGGAGGGCGCCCCCTACTGGACAGAACGGCTCTAACCGCCCCCACCCCCAAGCCTGGCCATCTAAACCTGCCCCTCACTTATCCGCACCCCACCCGGCTCCTACCTCTCACCGAGTCATCCTCACTCACACTTGTCTGCCTGCCACACTCTGGATAAGCCCTCAGCCAAGCTGCATAACTCTGGGTTTTCTTCAAAACGTGTAAAATCTTTGATCATCATTTGTTTAAACTGTATAAATAATCCACCCGGTTTTAATAGGATTTTTCTATGAATCGGCAACAAAGCATGAAATGTGATATTTTCACCATGAGTAGTTGGGAAATTAGTCACCTCTGTCCGTGGCTCTCTGCTGGCTGGAGACCCCCGTTCTCTTGGGTCCCTCCCTTCCCTCCACATCAGACTGTCCTGGGCCCTTCAAATGCTACCCCCTCAGCTCCCACCTTTTGGGGGATAGTGGGGGAACTCAATGGCGTTGCCCTGAGGAGCGCTTGCTGGTCATCTCTGGCTCTGAGAGCAGAGACCAGGCTGCCTTGGGGCTCTGTTTCCCAGACTCCTCGTCTGCTATCAGGGCCCCACCGGGGGCTCCAGTGCACGCTGGGGTAGGTCTTCAGGGTGGGCAGTAGGCTTTGGGAGAGTTATTTGCGGCAGGATGATGGTATGAGGCAAAGAACTGGTGTCATTCACCATCTCCCCCAATCACCGAAAGTGTTTCCACACTTGCCTACTTACTCCCCAGGCTGTTACACACCTGTTTGCTGTTACACACTCATAAAGGCCAGACCTACATGCAAACTCGAGGGGCTTGGGCTGACAAGATACCCACCCGCTCTGGGAACAGAAGACGCTGAGTCTGAGGGAAGAACCACTGCTGGTAACAGGGACAGTGGGGAGGGATGGGGGTCAGATCTGGAGAAGTGGGGGATGGGAGCCTCAGAGCTGAGCTTCAGAGAGGGGAGCCAGACAGGAATCAGAGATCAGACCAGGACCTGGGAGGGGGAATGAAGAGGCGGCGGGATGGTGGAAATGGCCTGAATATGCCAAAGAACCCTCAGTCCCAGGTCCAAATGACTCCTGGCCCTGGCCCCCACCACCAAGTACAGCAACCCCAAAATAGCCTCCCTCTCCTCGGTGCCACACTGAGAAACACCAGCAGCCAACACTGGGGACTAAGGGCCTACAGAGCAGGCTGGTCTGAGTCACCCAGCCAGACCTTGGGCCTCCCAGGTCTCAGGCCGCAGCCTGGTGGGGCTCAGCCACAGACCTGGGCACAGTCATGGGGGAGGGCCCTGTGGGGTCCCCCCGCCCCCATGCTGCATGTCAGTCCACGTGCTCCAAGCTGAGCAGGGCCCCCCCTTCCTTTCTGCCCCCTGCCCCTGGCCCGAGATGAATAAAACTCAGGGGGTGGGGGGAACTATTCATGGATCCAGAGAATGTGTGAGCCGCCCAGCAGCCCCCTCTCATTAGGGGACCCCCGTCAGGTGGCGCTCATTAACTTCAAGTTGTCTCTTGTTTTAAAACTCGGGTGAGGGGGGCAGGGTGGAGGGGCACATTGTCTGGCTGCTGCCCCAGAGAGATTAGGCGCCCAGGAGGAGGGGGCAGGCAAAGGCCCTTTAATTAGTTACTTTCAAAGGTTCCCTGTCCCCTTTCTCTCGGGTCCCCCTCCTGCCCCCGGCTGGGCCCAGCTTCGAGGGGGGCGGTCTTTTCTGCTTGGCAGAGCGGGCTGGTCACTCAGCTTAAATCCGCAGTCTTTGTTCCCGCCTGGACAATGGGCCCAGCACATCAGCCACGGAGGCCACGGAAGAAGCAGGGCCTTCTTCTGTAAGCCTGGAGCCAGCAGAGAGGGGTGTACCCTGGCTCAGGGGACTTTCTGGGCTAAGAAGAATAGGGGACACACACACACACTCACCCCAACCTCGAGACCTAGCTCTAGCAGAGGCAAAAGTTGAGACAAACCTCATGTCAGGGACTCTTTGACACAGGAGGGTTCTAGGGGAGACACCTAAAAGCTAGCTCATGGATGGGCTTCCTCTCCCCTCTATATAGCTGAAAAAATATGGTTTTAGAATCAGGCAGATCCGAGTCCATCCCAATCCTGGCTCTACTACTCATTAAGTAATTTGTCTCTTGAGCTTCAATTCCTCTCATCTTTAAAATGGGGGAAACAGTGCCTGTCCCTTGGGTGGTGAGGGTTAGTTTCCTCAACTGGCTCAAAGTGTCTAGCACAGTGCCTGGCAAAGAGGAAGCCCTCGGCATGGGGTCTTGTATGGTTCCCAAGGCCAGAGCCTGACCTCAAACCCCCCATCACCAGGCTGCAGGCTCAGTTGGCCCTTTCCCTTGGCCAGTGCTTGCTGGGGCCAGACATGGGTCCACTGCTTTGCAGAGTGCTGGTGCTCACATGTGGGGAAACACCTGGAAGTCAGTGAGTATGTGGACAGAAATGAAGAGGAAGGAGGGCCCCAGATTGGGGGTGATGGGGTGGGGGAGGCCAGCAAACAGAAGATGTAAGCAGGAAAAGGCGGAGGAAGGAGAGAGCAGCCCAGCCTGGGCAGCAGGGGCAGTGGGGGTGATTAGCAGATCCTGGGGGTGGTCTTGGGGGGATGAGCTGAGAGGCTGAGTTGCAGGAAGAGTTGGTGATTTGCCTGGGTCAGCAGATTAATGGTACTAACGAAGTTTCCAAGAGCGTGGTGAGTTGGGGGGTCGGGGGCGCCCATGTGGAAAGGCACATGACTGGGGATTGATCAGGCTGAAGATGAAACAGAGAAAGCTTCCCGGGCAGGAGAGGTAGGAAATGCCAAAACCAATTACTCCCCAACCCCTCTGGCCTCCGGATCCCTCCTCCAGGGAGGAGGGAAGGGGCTGTGACCTCTCTCTGTGGGTGCCTGCACTCCAGGCGTGCACGCAGACCGCTCACGTGGATAGGCGTGTGCATGGGGAAAGGCCCATGCGTGGGAGTAAGCCCAGATACGATGATGGGTCACATGTTGGTCTGTGCACCCTTTCCCTTGTATGGGGCTCATTTGACCTCTCCCATTTGTCCCCTGTCACAGATGACTCTTCTCAGGTATTCCCCACATCCCATCTGAGGGCCCCCCCCATGACAAGCACCTGCGCCACCAAGAGGAGTCAGGGGCCCATCATGGCAGCAGGAGCAGAGGGTGTTACTGTGGATCGTTTTCATTCAGTTGGGGCCTTGAGGAGCACCTCCCCAAATCTGCTAGTTCAGGCTCACCCCAAGTTTGCAGCTGGAGGTAACCCTAGATTACCATTTACGTGGCTACTTCCACGGAGCAGATCATTGACAACTTAGCCTCTGGTCAACTGGGAGTGTACCCCAACTTAGGGAAAACCCACCCTTTCAGAAGGAATCAATTACACACAGGTTCCTTTTAATAGCCCCTGATGTTTGTTGAATGAATAAGTGTGACAGATTGGGCAGCCCTCTTCAGCCTCAAGAATTCACAAAGGATATCAAAGAACTAGATCAAAGGGCAAGCAAACATCTCCTACAGGACCTAAAGAAGCCCTTAGTTAAAATTCAACAGTTAAGAGGTGATTAGGCATCAGATAAAGGCACTTCAGACTCCTAACACTAACTCAAGAGTGGTCCACCTTGGGGGTCCTGAAGGGAGATGCAAGTGGGGGAGGGGGAGAGAGAAGCCCGAGGAGGCCTGGACCCAGCTCTTGCCCCTGGAGGGATGGCTCCCTTGCAACCAGGGCCCTGTGTTGTGCAGTGTCTGCACCTCCCAATTCAGGACAGAATTTGTGTTTCGTGCCATATGCTGAGTGGTGTTATTATAGTTATTAGCAATTATGTTTTATCATAAAATCACTTTTCCTTTAAATATGTGAGTAAAAAAGTATCAGCTGTTCTTAGAGTAAGTTCTAGCCAATCTATTCATCTTAGAAATTACTTCTAGTTTTAGAATACGTGCCAATAGGCAAAGGGGCTGGATGTTTGTACGGGTGTGTGTTGGAAGCCTAGCTGTTCCATGCAGGGAACAGCCACCATGCCACTGCTGGACCCAGATGGCTGGGAAGGCAGGGGGATGTGGTGCTGCAAAGGTCCTATAGTCCGTGCCCCCCACCCCAGGCCCAGGCCTGCCCCCTACCCCAACCTCCAACCCAGTGACCACCTTCCTGAGACTGTCACTGGGTTCCCGGCCCCAAGATGCCTCCCCCTGCCCCGTGCCCCCCCCCCACCTCCACCTTGTGCCCCTGCCGCAATGTCTACGAAGGAGACCGGCTCCTCTTGGGGCCTGCAAGCTTTTGTTAGCGTTATGTGAGCCGCTAGTGACAAGGGCCCTGAAACCCAACTCGACCAAACTCATAAAAGGGGTCACTGTCTCTTTAATTAAAGTTCCCTGTTTGGAGGTTAAAGACAAACCCGTTTGATGGTGCAGGTGTGTGGAGGGGGGTGAGGGGGAGAGGGTTGGAGGGGTCGCTGGAGGGAAATGGAATTCTATCCTTGGAGGGGAGCAGGGAGGGGCCTCACCAGGGCCAGACTGGCTGACCACGGACAGTCTGATAGGGGGCCCACCAGGGGTCCCCAGTGTGGGTATGGGTCACAAGGGGAGAAAGCAGCCACCAACAGAGAGGCTAGGGGCCAGCGTCGCCAGCACTGACTGCGCTGCACACGTGCCTTGCTCTGGCTTGCCTGCCCCCTGGTCCCCACCACCATCATGCCTAAGGACCATTCCCCTTGTCCGCTCCTTGATTCCCCCTTTTCCACCCCAAGAGTTCTCCCCTAAAAGAGGGCTCAGGGCTTAATCCCATCTCCACACAGAAGGGACTTCATCACAGTTTAACATAAAAAGATCAGCTGGTATCGACCCGTAATTTGGACCCACGCCACGCTATTGGCAGGAAGACAGAATAAGTTAGGGCGGCCATGTTTCAAAAATTCTCTGTGTGCACTCAATCACGGCCCGGGGAAGGCGGGCGGGTGCGTAATAACCCAGGCGCGCTCTCCATTTCCCCTGTAGATCAATGCTAATACCAGGAGGCCCCGGAAGATGGATGGAACCGACAGGAACCTTGAAATCCCTACACGGGGGCTGGTGCCTCAACCAATAAAGGATTTCGCTGCTGCTGGGGCGGAGACACAGAAACCTTAAGGGCCACGGGAGACAGTGTGGTGGGGGCAAGGAGGTGGGAAAAGAGGGAGCAGCCTCTGGTGCACACACACATGCACACACACACTCATGTCCTCACTGACACCCACAGTCACTCACGCAGCTTCTGACTGATGCACACTCCCAGTCACTGATGTGCACGTCAACAGCGGGCACACACAATCACTCACAGTCTTCAGTCCGTAGCACCAACACCTCCTGAGAGGCCTGGACTCCAAGTGGTCACTCACACAGGTCCTAGGACGTGTAGGCACACACAGACACAAATGTGCACACAAACTCAAACCTGCACACTGGAATCAGCATCTCTGACACAGATGCTCACTTGACACACTGAGAGGCAGACACACCCACTCAGTGGCTCGCAGGCACGGTTTTGGGAAGCATAAAGATTTATGCCCCCCACACCCATATTTACGTCCCTGCCTTTTCTTTCTTCCTTTCCATCTCATCCTTTCTCCCTATTGCCTTCTGATTCTGTTCAGAACCTTGCTGGCTGGTGGTCAGTCGGGAAGTTTCCCAGGACCCATGGAAGTAAATCACTAAGACAGAAGGATACCAGACACGCAGACCTGGAGACGCCCAGACAGGAATCCATTCGCATACTGGCTGGAAGGTAGGAGACCTGGGACCCCTGGTTCTTACTGGGCCTCTATTTCCTTATCTATAAAACAAGAGGTTGGACCAGGAGATTTCTAAGGTCTGCTTCCAGGCGTGTATGACTCTGTCTGTGACAAATACAAATCCGCGCGCGGGCAAGCACACACACACACACACACACACACACAAGCAAGTACATGCACCCCAGCTTTTGAGCGCCTGGTGGCCTGAAGCCACACCCCTGATGACACACAGGATCACACCTGTGGGCACTGCTCTTCCCAAAAAGGGTGCCTGCCTCAGGGACAGCGGCTCCTCATCTTTCCCAAAGCTGGGTGTCAGCAAGCTTCAGAACCCACTTTTCTGGAAGAAAGAATTGGAGACAGAGCAAGGAGATGGAGCACTGCTGTGAGTTTAAGGGCGGAGGTGTGGGAGGGCAAGGGTTGGAACCTGCAGAGGGGATAGAGAGAAAAGCATCCTGCTGGGTGCCAAGACTGCTCCCCCCACCCGCCTACCCCTTTGAGCTCAGCCCTAGTGCAGGAGCCATTTCCACGGCCTCACACTGACATCTTGTGGCCATCTCTAGGATTGCAAGTATTGCAAGGGGGCACTGGGTTCCCTGGAGAGATTCTGAGCTCTACCCATCACTGAACCAGTACTTGGTGGGACAATGGATCTGGTCCCTGGATGCCCTGCCCTGAGCTCAGCAACCAGGAAAGGCACAGGAGACTGATATGTACCTGGAGCGGGGGCAGGTGTAAGAAAAGGCTGCTTTGGGAAAAAGCTTCAGGGGTCACATGATGACTTTTAAAAGGGACTGGAGGAAAATGAACACTCAAGGGAGCTCCAGTCTGTGGAAGTGACATAGACCTGTCACCCTGCAGCCCCAGTCTGAGGCAGGGATCCATGACCCTGACCCAGGGGCTGTAGTCCAAGGGAAGAGATGCAACATTTCCCCTGGGATTCCCCACCTGAAGGAAGACAATCAGTCCAGGACTCATGCAAGCAGTCTGATGGGGAGCGCCTGGCTCCCCTCACAGGGAGACTAAGTCTTTGGGGGGCGAGACATGACTGCCCTAAAGGAGCCTCTAATCTCGAGGAGGGGAGAAACCCCAGTGTCATCAGAGATACCAATCCCATCTGAGCATGCAATGTGGGGGTTCTGAAGGCCCCAGCTGTCCCAGTCTCCCATGTCTGGAAGTCTGAAAGGAACATGATATCTGCGTCTGCATCAGCAGTCTGTGGCTTGGAAGAGGGCTGAGGAAGAAGTAGGGGGTAGTCTGGCTCCAGAGCCGGCCCCAACCATTCTGAAGAGGCCTGCTGAAGGATGGGGGAGAACCACATCTCCCAGATCCTCTCAGAAGTAGCTGTGACTGAAGGCCCAAGCCTGTCCTAAGACTTCTCTGGATCAGGTCCTCTAGGGTCTCCTGTCACTTCCGGAGACAGGCTGGAGGCCCCTAGAGATGGCAGGTCACACATAGGGAAGGCAGAAGCCCTGGGTTCTCAGCCCGGAGCCAGGGAACCCTGGAGGGGCTAGGCTGATGACTTTGTTATAAATTAGAGACTCATTAAGAGAAGGTTGAGAAGGGCTCAGTAACAGCTTTCGGGGCCCATCTTTTCGATTTCTTGTTCAGTTTGTTTATTGCGATTGTTCCTGTCTCATAAGCTTATTGCAAAACCAATAAAAATGATCTATTCAGAAAGGGGAGCTGCTCTTTTGACTAGTAAGCGGCCGCTTGGTCCTGGGCCCCACCCCTCCCCCTCCTGGTGGCTGCAGCCCCAGCCTGGTTGACCAGCTGTCTCCTGCCGCGGGGTCAGCAGAGGGTGCCAGATTCTTGCTCACCAGAAACTGCGTCCACCTGCCATGCAGCCGCCCTAGGCCGGCCTCAGGCCTCCAACCTGGCCCCATCACCTCAGTGACTGCTCTACCCCAGCCCTCCAGCTCACCAGGTCTGAGCTGGGCACATGTTGGGGCTCAGTAATGAGGGGATGAGAGGCCAGGATGGGGACCCAGGGACAGTCACTGGAGCCTGGAATTTCAGGTGGGATTTTTGGCTCACTTTCCCCTCTGTGCCTCAGTGAGGCTGCACACTTAGCATGTGGTTCTCTACCCTGAGGTAGCCCTCAGGGCCAGTGAATGGAGCCGAGGAGGCCCCAAAGGTTGCCTAGAATCAGAAGTCCTGCCCTTGACCTTGATGATAGAACAGAGTTCTAGGGCCTCATGCACATCCAGGACTCTGTCACTTTGGGTTCCGGGCCCTAGGAACCCCTCTTCTCGGGGAGCTGGCTCTCACCCCTGTCCCTGTTTCATCAGTGACATCAGTTTCATTTAGCAACTACCATGTTTGACACATCATGGATTTCCTTATGGTACTTGGTCTCTGAGACTTTCAGATGATCATTGTGGGGAACGCAGGGTTGAGGGGATTCAGAAGCCAACAGACTCCTTACTGACCATATAGAATTCGAGTGTCAGAGCCAGGAAGGACTCCTGAGATCGTTCTGTCCAACTCCTTCCAGTCTGGGATATGGAATCATGGTCAGAGACATGAAGTGACTTGGCCAAAGCCCCACAGCCAGGGAATGACAGAGTTGGGACTGGAACTCAAAGTGAGACTCTGGCACCATTGTCTTGTATCTTCCTTTGTTTATCTGGTTCATGTCAAGGAGCTCTGCCCCTCTCATGTGTCAGTCCAACGCTAGTAATAGGCCACCTTCCCCACCCCTACCCCCACTCTCTAATAACAGGCAGTTTCTCTCTAAAGCAAAGTCACTGTCTTTCCTCAATGCCCTGGCTCTGCCTGAGGGGCCAAAGGAGGCCAAGCACCTTGCACAGAGGCCTTTAGAGCTTCTCTGTCATTTCAAAGAGATAACATCAATGAACTCTTCCTTCCTCTGTTTACTTTGGTTGGGGGAACAAGAAGAGAAGGTAGGTAGGAAAGAGCAAAAGTTTTCAGGAAGTGGAGTTTCTTAAGGACTTGGCACACCTTCAGAGACAGGCACATCAACATTCTTCCTTGATCTCTCTGTGTTTGTTTATTTTAGTACTCAATATAGCAGTTACTGTATGTCAGGTGCCGTTCTAAGTGCCTTGAATATTAATTTATTAATTTAATATACATCATGTATTAATTTATTGAATACTCTTAATAACCTTATGAGGTGGGTATTATTCTTAACCCTACTTTACAGAAGAGGAAACTAAGTCACAGAGAGGCAAGCAGCTTGCTCAAATCCTCACATCTACTCCGTGATGACATCACCATTCAAAGCCAAACCATCTGGCTCTTATCCAGCACTATGTACCTCCTCTTTACAGAAGCCCCAGCCCAAGGGCAGGTGGGGCCCTGGTGATCTGAGGAGGAAGACTCTGAACGTTCAGAAGGAACAAGATGTCCCTGCAGGGCCTTATCTCCTCAAGTCTATCTCTTACTACCTACCATCCCCGCCACCTCTTCCATTAGCTTGTTTGAAGGTCAATGTTTTATGGTTGGGGTGGCCAAAGGAAGTATAGGCAGCTGAGATCCCCCATCCCTCCCACACCAGCCCCGTCATGGGGGTAAGCGGGGCGGGGGGGGGTGCCTTCTGCTGGAATCTGGAAGCCAGGCTTCTGGGTGTGGTGCCAAGTACCCACCGCCCAGTTGCTCACAGAGCCTTGCTCCCTCCCACACAGCCGCCTGTACTGACATCTCCGAGAGGGCCTTTGATTAAAGAGACAAGTGACTTTGCCCATTCTATTGATCAGAATAAATTACTAGGAACTAATTTATGGGCCTCCCCACAGCCGATGACATGGTGGATTGTGCGCTATTGGTCAGTAAATTGGATTGTCAGGCTAGATTATTGGTTCGTATACAGTTATCTCTCATAGAAATATCAGGCAGCCCAGGTAGAAGAGCAAAATCCTTTCTCTGCTGCCAGATGCCAGGATGTCGGGAGGCCTTCCTGAGGTTTGGAGGGGAGGGGCCAGGAAAGAGGAGGAGGAGAGGGGAAGGGAGGCCAGGCCTCTGTGCAGGATGCTTATTAATTACTGCAGGCCTCACAGCAGTGAAAGAACATTAGTGTGGAGTCGTCGCAGAGCCATGGGGATGTGACATGGTGGGCCTCCTCCTGGTTCTCCAGCTAAGGCCCTGCTGGGGAGAGGCAGGGAGGGGGTTGATGAGCAGATGGGGGGGATCAAGGCTGTGCGGGGGTGGGGGGATAAGGGGCCAAGAGGAGGGGAAGGGAGAGGAGAGCCACGTTTGCTGGGAGTTGCAAGCAGAGCAGGTCTGCTGAGTGCCAGAGTCGCTGAGCCCCACGCGGGGGAAATGGAGCTGCCGTTCTGCTCCGTACATCACAGCCAAGGATGAAAAGTTCTAGAGCTGGGATTTCTCAGGCAATTTGGCCAGTGATGCATGGGGCAGTAGATCCTCGCGCACTCTTCCGTGCTTCTGCCAAGCCAGCAATAACAAAAACTTATTTTTTGCCAGGGAAACGGATATGAGTCAGGCAAGCCATCAGGAGTAAGGGGGGCTCTACCACGCCGCTGCGATTTGTACTGCTCGGCTGTTTCCCCGAGCTCTAAAGACCTGCCAGGAGGTGACAAAGGCGAGACAATTTCGAGTTCACAGTCCTGTGTCCTCGAAGCATAACAGCACGCCAGAGCTGGGGACTTTCAGGGGCTGTGGGTTGCAAAGTCAGCGGTCTTTTCCCCCAAGCCCACTGAGGAGGGGGCAGTGGGGGTGAGCAAGAGGAAAGGGACAGAGAGCTGAGCCCCAGGAGAAATGTGCAGCCCTTCCTTTCGCTGGGCAGACTCCCCAACAGCTCCTTCCTCATGCTGGGCATGGCAGGAAGAGGGCAGGGGGACAATGTTGAGGTGCCCCGCTGGCCCTGGGGACCAGATCACAGACTCCTGGGGCTGCTGCGGGGGTCTTTGTCACCCACGCACCCCCCAGGGTCATGCCATCGTTGAAGGGGCAGGTCTGGAAAACCCATTTGATCCTGTGTTTGCACTCTCGCTGTTGAGGTGTGAGCCCTGAGGAGGCCCGCGCTTTCTCTGAGACTTGATCAGGAACACAGATAACCTGGGCTGCAGGCCTCCAGGGAAATGTGCGGATGGCTGGCGGATGGCGCTCCAAGGTCTTTAGACTCAGCTATCACTCATCTGACACCGCCAGTAACCACGAGTAAATACCCACTGGCAGGGACCCAGGGCCTCCGGCTCGCTTGAGTTGCCCCTGAGAACAACAGCAAGGAGGTCTCACCAGTGTCACAAATACACACAGATCACCCCCCAACATCCCCACCCTCACTGAGTGTTGCTTAGCAGTCGGGGGTGCACTGATGGAGGGCCGAGGGAAAGGCCTGGCACCGTGAGCTAAAAATATTCTGCACATTCCTGAAGATAAAGGGCAGAGGTTTAAAAAGTGAAAAAACCCTTCCCCCAACCTCTGGATGCTTTTCTCGTGAAAAAACCCTTCCCCCAACCTCTGGATGCTTTTCTCCTGCCTACCGCCTGCCTCCCTACCCCTCCTCCTTCCCCCCAACCCCCTGCTGGGTTACTTTGCTCTCCCTACATTACAGGGAGGCCTGGGGCCATCTCTGCGTGAGTTTTCCTTCTGGGCACTCTCCCTTTCTGTCCTTCATTGATAAATATGAAATTAAAAGGAGACAGACCCTCAAAGTCAGAGGAAACAGGGCTGGGGCCAGACTTGGACTTGCCCTTTTGTCGGGCACAGCTCTGTCCTGGCTTCCATTCGGTGAGGATATGGAAGTAAGCGAGCGCACGGCCCCCAGAGTCCTCAAGCCTCCAAGATGGAAAAGTTTGCAAAGCTTGGAAAAAGAAAAGTGGGCCTACTAGTCCGTCTATAAATTAGAGACTCATTAAGGAGAGGCGGGAAGGGCTTTGGGGGCCTGAGCCTTTCGATTTCTTGTTGAGCTAGTTTATTGCTATTGTTTCTATTTCATACGTTTATTGCAAAACCAATAAAAATTATCTATTAAGAGCAGGAAACTCATCTTTTGACTTGTTGGTTGAGGTTTCTACAGAATAACCTTTAACTGGTCCAGCATGTCTACAGGACAGCAGAAGGCCTGCAGAGATCACTTCAGAGGTCAACCAGACAGAGAGTAGGCATGACCCGTCCTGTGGGGAGGGGACAGCTCTCCTTCTAGAACCAGCGAAGAGTAGAGGTTAGGACTCTAACCAGCAGGCAACTGTACTCTATTTCACTTACCCCACATTAAAACACATTTAAAATGTTTTAACTGGTTGAAACCATTTAAATTTGAGACTTTTCACCAAAATATCCCGATACTTGGCTTCTCTTTAAACATGGGAAGATCATACTGGACCTCATTCTCACCTGGGTGCCTTAGATGCTGTCTTCTCTGCACAGGCTCATGGCCTGTGTCCCCCACCCAGCTGCTCAGCTGGCTCACTTGTATTCACTTTACCTGCCTGACAACTGTGATCATGTAAATTTGCAACTCCTACCTTAGAGGAGGACTAGGTTGGAAGGGGGGACAGCTAAATATTTCATTTATAGACCTACTCTTGAGATAAAATTGTATAAGAACGTTTCCAAATCAGACTGATAAAATTTCTCTTCCAAGATTCCCCGAGGGAAGGCCTGGGTCTTTGTCCCCGCTGAATGGGAAGGGAGCTAACACGTGCCACATACCTTCCATGCCAGGCTCAGCCCTTCAAGCTTTCTGGCCATCGTCCCTATTTCCCTAACAGGGAAACTGAAGCTGGGAGAGGGTCAGTGATGTGCCTCAGGGCAAAGGATAATATAACCCTCCGCCAAAGAACACCAGCCCTAGAAGTAACCATCTCTCTGGTTTTGAAGGAAGAACAGAAGTTCCCCAGTGTTTCTCTCTCAGGCCTGGAGAGGCTGGCCCCAGGGAAGATTCACAACCGACTGAAGGAGAATCCACCCAACTGTGACTCAAGTTAGAACTTGCCTCCAGAGTTACCAATACCCCTAAATCTATTGAAAGGGAACCACAGGGTCTTTAATAATCACTCTGTCAGGTCACAGGATGGTGACTAATGGGCCTAGAGGAGGAGACGGTGAAAAACACTCTAGGAAATAAATTTGGGTGATTAAATTTCAAGGCAGTTCATGGAACAGCAACCTGAGGCCTAAACGAAGCCATCAAGT
Organism: Mustela erminea; assembly: GCF_009829155.1. Lineage (NCBI taxonomy): Eukaryota > Metazoa > Chordata > Mammalia > Carnivora > Mustelidae > Mustela > Mustela erminea. Next base: position 64,666,459 of record NC_045627.1, read on the forward strand.
TACCAAGAGAATCAAGATTTCAATTTAAGCACTGCTGCCCAGGATCCCATCCTGAGTCTGCGAAATAGCGGGTTCAGAGAAGCACGCCCCCACGCACAAAAAACTTTGAGTGACTCTGACATCTTCCCAACTCCAGCCCTTCCTTCCAAAGGGCCAGCCAGCAGTAAGTCGAGGAAATCGTTGTCTTTGTCTGATTATTACACAACTCCGAGTCTCTAAGGAAAAAGTCATTGCTCACTCAAGTCAGGGAGGGGGGGGGTGGGGAGGGCCTCCAATCAGACGCAGGCTAGAGCCATGCACAAACTTCTGAGAGACTCTCAGCTTACTAAACTAACAGAAGAGGCCCCAATTCCTCCAGGTCTCGGCTATTTCCATTGAATGCCAAGTCTTCTGATTGGATCTCAGGCCCAAACAGTCATGGTCTAGTGTCTGGGACATAACCCACCCCGCCTTGGCTGAATCCCACCCACAGTGCTGTTAAACTTTGTAGGTAAATACAACCTGGGCTCTAGGGTCTGGGTCTGATTCCCTGTCAGATATTGTCCGTGTCCGTGTCCGCTGGTTCTAGTCCTCTGGGCCTCACTCTTGCTTGTTTCTTTTTGAGAAAAGCCAGGGTGGGGAGGGTTGGAGCTGGAAGTCCCTTCCCCCAACCCCATGATCAAGGAATCAGGGGCGGGAAGAGCTTAGCAATGGCAGCTGCTCCCATGGCTGGCTCTCCCTTTTGCAATCCCTTCCTCTCTTGGGGCTTCACCTCTCCCTGCCCTGGCTCCACCAGCTGTTTCCTGCAAATCCAGCTGAGACAGCTGCTGGCCCACCATGTGAAATTTCCAGGGGCCCTGGAACCCCTTGACTCTATTGGCCCAACTGTGGGCAGATCTCAGGCATCCAGACAAGGCTGAGATTGTTCAAAAATCACTCCACTAGGAAACTAGTTGGGGGGGGGGGGCAAAAAAAGTAAATTACAAAAGCAGAGAAACTGACAGCATCAAGAGTGCAGATTCTTTGTCCCAGAGTGACTCAAGTCTAGTCCCAGGAAAGTCTGTTGCAAGTCTAGGTGTTTAGGAAGAGGGGGAGGGAGGAAGGGAAGGAAGGAAAGCTCCAGCTTGCTGGCACCCTTTCTGCCTTGCTCCTAACTCCTCAATTCTCTAAGGCATGGATACAAAACAAAGATGCTCACTCTCTAGCCAGAGATAGAGGTTAACGCCATCACCGTGCCTGACAGAGCTCTAAGTTTGACACACTGCCATCCAGACCCCTGGCTTGATCCAGCCCACCAATGGAGCTATGCCGCCTGCCTGTGTTGCCCTTTGGTGGGAGCTCCTTACCAGGCCCCCCAGGCAAGGAAAGCACTCCTCTGTCACCTTCTTCTTACACAGGCTCCAGGCTGTCCCTTACAGAGAGCTCAGTGAGCTTCTACCTCTCCTTAAAGTTAAGATCTTGGTCTCTGGGTCTGGTTAGGTGCAGGGGCCTCTTGGGTTGTTAGCTGACTGGCAAGATGGCACTGGAGTCACCACATCAGTTGCCTTTCTCCTCTGAGCGCCTAACCCTGGCAATTCTCTCAGGTTACCCTGTCCTACCTCACTCAGATGCCAACCCAGCCCAAAGGACCTTCCTGGATTCTAGGACTTTCTAGTACTACAGTGGAGTAGTACAAAACCACAAATTTTTACCCACCATCAAGAAGAATGTCAAAGCTCTTCTCTCAGAGAACCTCCAGAAGAGTTAAGGCATATGCCAGATGATGCCTCTAACTTCTGTCTCTACATCTTGGCTCAGCAGGGTGCCACTTCCACATGCTGTGTCCCATCGCTTAGAGGATATTTCTTTTCTTTTCTTTTTTTAAAGACTTTATTTAGGGGCGCCTGGGTGGCTCAGTGCGTTAAGCCTCTGCCTTGGGCTCAGGTCAAGATCTCAGGGTCCTGGGCTTAGACGATATTTCCATCTAGCTGATTCATCAGTACCTCAGTATCCATTATCCAATTCAACCTCAACTGATTTTGTTATCCCACCACTGCCAGGTAACTGGGATCTATTAGTCCCACCATGGGCTTCACGTTCCAACCCTGGTTCTGTCACCTTTTAGCCAGATGACCTCAGTTAAGTCATTTAACCTGAACTGCTTCCTTTCTGCGAAAGAAAGATGAGCGTTTGTAGCGCCCTCTCATGGCTGATGTGAGGAATTGATAAAATTACCGCCGTAGAACCTCTAGCATTTTGCCTGATGAATGCGAAGAATGTTAAAATAGATCTAAGCGTAGAAACGAGTATATAGCTATGCTCCCTTTCATGTGCAAATTGGTGCCCCACATCAACCCTCTAATATCCTTCAGTGATGCCATCTTTTCCAGAAAATTCTGTCTCCTCAGAGACATGGTGATGCCTGCAGGAGTCTCCTGGATCCCTGTGACAGACTGCTCGTTATAAATTAATAAATTCACATTCTGGTATTAGGCATCAGTCTTTCAAGCCTGATTAATATGCTCTTGCTACCAGACAAGGATCTGCTTCTGGTTGCAGATAAAATGAGATTTATCTCGTTTTTTTCTGAGCGCTGTAGGCTGGGGGTCCGATCTTGGACCTGAGAAAAGTCTCCAAGTTAATGGCTATCCCCTGAGAAACCTCTCAAGGGACAACCTGCTCACCATCCCCGGAACAACCGGTCACCCTCATATCTGACACCTCTAGCTCTGCTGCCTCTTCCCCCCTTCGGAATTGTTCCACGCTGGGCACAGGGGTTCACATATGGTAGATATTTAGGATCCACTTGTTTTGTCAGTGTGTAGGTGGGTGGACGGTTGAGCGGGTCACGGTGAATCTGTGCCTCTTTTGGAGGCAGGAAGAAGCCGTGGTGGCCTAGCAACAGGGGAATCTGCCTAGCAACAGGGGCGGGAGGCGGGGCTTGCTGGAGCGGTGGGGAATGGCTGATGGGAAGGAGACCTTTCTGGATCTTGTCAAGCTGGGGTCTCAGGCCAAAAAGAGAGAAAGCAGACCCACAGAGATCAGGAGAGAAGCGTGGGAGGCAGGGAAGAAACAGAGTCCGTGTATTTGGAAATGTTACAAACCTAAACTGGAAAAAGCCTCCTGCCTTTCCCAAAATGTGCGGAAGCCACAAGCCCTCCCCAGCCCCACCCCGAGGGAGCCGATGCCCGGAAGTGGACAGATCTGAAGCGTGTACCACCTTTCCTACACTCCAGTTTGCAAGGGTACAACAGGATATGATTTCACATATGTTGTCAAGTCTGGAATTTGCTCAACTCAGAAAGCCACAACCCCCTCTCCCCACCCACCCGCCCAACCAGCCTGGGAAGGATAAAGACCTATATTCACTTAAAAACAATCCAGAGGAAGATTTAGCAACTTTCCAACCCTGTCTGTCTGTCTAGGGCAAGGAACCATTAAGAACGCGGGACTGATCTGGCTTGAATCACTTCCCTACTTCCCTCCCTTCCACCCATCACAGGACAAGGGCTTGGACAGCCCCTCCTGTGAACTTTCAAGACCCTCCCCTGAAGAGAAGAAAAATTGTCATCAGCCCTTGACCCGATTAATAATTAAAACTGCTGAGTCTGAGCTGCCCCTAACAGCGAGGTGCTCCAAAACTCCAGCAAACTTTAACAAATAACCAGCCTGCTCAGGGGAGAGAGGAAGCTTTTTTCACTAGACAAACTGACAATTAGCCGCTATTCAAATCCCCCTCTAGTCTTAACATATTGGTTCTCCTTTGAAAGTGGCTCGGCATGGGGTAGAATTTTTGGCCTTGAGTTTAGAACTACTGTGCATAAAATCAAAGCAAGGAAGCCAGCAGTTGAGAGAACAGAGGCTATTTGGGGATTAGTGATTTCGGAGTTAGATTTCTAATAACTTGGTGAGTGGTGGGTTAGGAATGTCCTCCAGGAGCATCAGGCAGTCAACACCGTGGGACATGTCCTCACATTGAACTGGAAAGCAGTGAGTCACTACCCTAGAGGGTAGAAATACAAAATGGCATAAAATGACGGCAGCTCAGCAGCGCTGCATGGTAATCTGCCTTTTGTAACTGCTGCGGGCTATATTCGAGGCTGGCAGTGTTGGGGTCCCGTGTGAAACCCCAACTTGGGCTCAAAGTTTTCTCCCCACAGGGCCAAAAATACAGGCACCCCCACATTAGGGGCCATTTACAGAGAACAAAGGGAAGAGAGTGGGGGAGATGGGAGAAGGGAGAAGGAGGGGGCAGGCATTCAAACTGCTCATTTTCCCCTAGGAAGCATAAGGCCCAGCCACTACGGTGGGTGAGCAAAGCAAATTGGTAATGGGTGATCCAGATTGCATCGCGGAGTCTTGCTTGCTTTCCAGGCACTTACTGAACTTTATAACTCTTTTGGGGGTAAGGCACAAAAACCCAGGGTTTCTTATTGACCAGTAGGGGAGAGGGAGTTTGAGCCGGCTGGTCCAAGTCTGCTGCTTTTCCACAAGACTGTACTGTATTCCATCAAGAGGTTGTTTTTTAAACATATCTATCTATCTATCTATAGATAGATAGATAGATAGATAGATATGTGTTTTTTAAAGAGGGGAGGGAGCTGGAAAATTGTGATGGGAACAGCAGCTGTAGGCCCATCAAGATGGCAATAGCCCAGCCTAGAAAGTGCTGGAAAGCTCAGTTTTTCAGAGATGTAGAAGGCAAGAAGACAGGGGTGGGCAGATGGCCGCCCATCCTAGGCACCCAGAAGGGGAGAAGGGCCGTTCTGTGAGGACAAATTCCCTTTTATCCTTTTTTGTTTTAATTGAAATGTAACTTACAAACAGTAAAGTGGATGATTCAGAATGTGTGGCTTGCTGGGTATGTGCTCACGTAATCACTAGTCAGATCAAATGCGGAGCAGGATCACCACCCTGGGACTTCCTCGTGTATCCCCTCATGGTCACTATGCATCCACCCCCACCCCCACCCCGCCAAAAGTGACCACCATTCTACCCTATGTCTAGATAAGTTTGGTCAATTTTCAAATTTCACGTAAATGGGATCATAAAGTATGTATTTTTTGGTGTTGATATCTGTGAGATTCATTTACAATATTGTGACTATTGAAACTCCATTCTTTTTCATTGTTGTGTGGTAATTTCATTGGATAAATATGCCACAATCTATTTTCCATTCTTCTGTAGGGACAGTTGTGTTGCTTCTAGTTTTTGTGGTGAATATTTTTGTATGTGTCTTTGGGTAGATGTGCATTCAGTTCTGTTGTGTATATACACAAGCGTGCAATTGCTGGGCCATTTACTTATTATGTGACCCTTGATCTCAGGGTTATAACTTGGCACCCTACAATGGGTGTAAAGATTACTTAAAAATAAAATCCTAAAACAAAACAATAATCTGGGGCGCCTGGGTGGCTCAGTGGGTTAAGCCGCTGCCTTCGGCTCAGGTCATGATCTCGGGGTCCTGGGATAGAGTCCCGCATCGGGCTCTCTGCTCAGCAGGGAGCCTGCTTCCTCCTCTCTCTCTCTGCCTGCCTCTCTGCCTACTTGTGATCTCTCTCTGTCAAATAAATAAATAAAATCTTTAAAAAAAAAAAACAAAACAATAATCTGGACTCAAAGAGGGCAGAGATCATGTCTGTCTTCTTCATTGCTCTATCCCCAGACCATGTCACAAAGTACATGCTCAGTAAATATCTTTGGAAAAAATATTGATAACAATGTCAATTTTTCCAAAATTAATGTACACATTTGATGCAATTCTAATTAGATAACAAGAAAATTTTGATGGGGTGGATTGAGTAAAAAAAAAAAATTTTAATTATATAGAAGAATAAATTCTTTACAATGGCAAATAAAATGTAAAAAAGAAAAATAAAGGATGAGACTTGCCTTATCAGATATCAGAATGTACTATAGAGCCACTGCAATTAAATCAATTTGGTATTGGCATAGGAATAGATAAATGTATCATTAAAATAAAATAGAGAAGCCAAAAATAGACCAAGTGTATATATGAGAATTTACCGTATGACATAGTTGGTATTTCAATTCTGTGATAAAGGACGGATTATTTAATAAATGGTGCCAAGGCAACTTCCATCTGGAAGAAAATAAAACTGGACTCCTAGTTTATACCACATACAAATTTAAACTCTATGTAGATTAAAGACAAATGTAAAAAAATGAGACAATACCAATCTTGGAAATTTAAGAGTTCACATGTTCAATATAGGAGTCAGGAGAGAGGGGCCTTGCCAATCAAAACTGGAGTCCAGAATCTATAGAGAATATAGACATACTTTACCTGGTAACAATAAAAATGAATAAATAAATAAATAACCTGTATGGCAATAGATAAACAACAATAGACAAAATAGATTTGGAGGGAAATACTCATAATGTTCAGGACAGACAGATAATTAAGAACAAAAATAAACAAAAAGGCTTCATAAATGGGCCAGAGACACATAACAGGAAAATAGGCAAAAGCGGTTGGAAGGCACCTCACAAAAGAGCATTTGTAAAGGGTCAACATGCGTAGGAAAAGAAGCTCAAAATTATTAGTATTCAAAGAGATGCAAATTAAAGTACAATGAGATATTGTTTCATACCTTTCAAAAGCAAAAATTAAAATGAGGGTAATTTCCATTGCTGGCAGGGATTCCTGGAAAACAGTTCTTACATTGCTGGTAGAATTATAAATTTCTACATCTCTTGAAATTGAAAATATGTATTCACTTTGACCCATCAATAGAAATGAAAACACCAGCACAGAAGGAGATGTGTGTGTGTGTGTGTATTAGCATTGTTTATTTGTACTGGATATTCTCCCTCCCAAACCCCTCCCCCGGAAAAAAAGCTAGATACAAACTAAAACCCATTAATAAGGCTTAGTGATGGGCTAGTTAAAATAGGAAAAAGCCCTGTTCTGCAGCTTTTGCAGATTCCTAATATGTAACCAGTCTCACCATGCCTAACTTGGAGCTACCAGACCCGTGCTCTTGAACGCCAGGCTGGGAAGAGATGTAAGGTCGGCTGGTGGCTTCAGCACAGCCACACCTTGGACTATTATACAGCCATTAAAGAGAAGATGATCCTATAGAAATTTACTTGGTAGATTTCCAAGAGCAGTTGTTGCAGAAGAAAAGCAAAAGGCAGAAAAGTGTGTAAGATGACGTCATTATATTTTTGTAAAACATACTTCAACAACAATAAAAAAAGTGTATCTGTGCAAGCATGTGCATGTGTGTGTACGTTCTGCTTGTACATGATTACATAAATATAAGAAGGAGAGAGCCAAGGGAAAAAATAATAAGGGCACATTTATACATTAGATGCTTGTGTATAAAAGTAAAATTTAATTTAAAAAATATAAAGAGTCTCCACTACATGCCCAGTTCTGCAGCAGGCTCTTGGGAACGTGTAAGAAGGAGCATGTGAGACATGTTTTCATTCCAATATCTAGATGGAAATATAAAAGCAAATCATTACAGGGTAATTTATTAACTCTTACTAGGTATGAAAGAAGTACCATATAGAGGGATAAGTAAAATGAGGGTAAGGGTGAGAAATCCAACAGGGGAGGGCTTTTTATTTCTTGTTGTTGTTTATGTTCTGTGTTTTTTGTTGTTTTGTTTTTGACTAAGCCCTCCAGGGTCTCCTGGGCCCAGACCTGCTGTTGGGTCCGGGTCTCTTGCCCTGTTTCACAGTGGGTCCCATGTCAGCCTCCTTTTTAGTCTCCCTCAGTGCGTGCCTTTGCCAAAACCCCAAGGCCCCCTTCCCTGCTGCCCCCAAAGACAGACACATTTTATTTAAAAGCTTTGGCTGCTTTATTGCTGCTGATTGCTGCTAATCACCATGGAAACAGACCTGGAAAAACATAAACTGGGGAAGTCACACACATGAAGAATCATACACGTGTCAGGAGGTTTGGTTTTCCAGGCCTGGCTCTTGACTCCTTTCTAATCTGCTAACAGAAGTGCTCCCTGGGCAGCCACACTCCCCTTTCATGCTCCCACTCTTGCTCTCCTGGGGTGGCCAACCATTCATCAAGCAAGAGCTACTTTGGGTTGCCATCAGCTTTACCTTGGGGAAGGGTCCTTCTAACTCAGAGAGTTCTGGTCTCCCAGGCCTCCCTTTGACTGGGTTTGGTCTCTGTATAACATATAAACAAATAGCCAGACAGGTCATCTGCGAGTCTCAGAGCCAAGACTTGGCGACAGCCCAGTAAATCCCCGTTGGTCCCAACAGTCTTTGTCTTCAGGAAGCTCCAGACTCTGATGAGTTCTCCACCCAGCCAGCCAAAGCCCCCATCACCACTTGATAGCCCCACCTCCCTCTGCCAACGGCCTCCTTTAGTCCTGCTCCTCTGGTCCAGGAGCCTTCATCCCGGGATGGCAGGAATCCTGTGAGCAACCTCCACCTGGGAGAGGCTGGCTTTGGCTCCTGTTCTCTCATTCAAACACAGCTTTACAAACTTTCTGTGTTCAGGATTTTGATTGCACCCACATTTTATACTCATCCAGCTTGTCAGAGCACTTCCACAAGGTTTTGAATCATGCAAGAAAATGGCCAGAAGGCCTATTTATATAAGAAAAAGAGGTAGGGTTTAATTAGAAGGTCTGAGGTCATATCAAAGGGGTCCATCCAAGCTGAAAAAGAGAAAAAACAGTTGGGAATCTTAATAGTCAGATGAAAGTCAACCGAGACCAGCTGGACAAAGGGACAGGTAGACTATGGTCAGAGATCAGAGGTGGCAGCAGTGAATCAGGGTGAGCCTTCAGGCCAGGCTTGTTGGAGAGATTTTGTCCCGGAGTTTGGCAGTGGAATCTCAGTAGCTGCAAATAAGCAGTAAAATCACATAACCTCACCGTCAGTGAGTGATATTCCCAGGCCAGGCCCAACTGCACACTGCCTAAAACAAATGTGTTTTATTTTGTTTTTCATTTATTTTCCTAGTTCCAAAAGTAACTTACACTCCTTGTAAAAATGTTAAAATTTACAGAAATACATAACATAGAAATTAGACCTCTATCCTTTAGAGATAAACACTTATGTTGAGATGTATTTATCCAGATTGCTTTCTCTGCATATATGAACGTCTAATATAAGTGTACATATATGCAAATTTTCACAAAATTAGTATCATAACATCACAGCCAGACTTAGAACTTCAGCAGCCTGAGCTTGGAAATGGTTTCATGTCCCCATCCCACTTGTGCTTCATTCAAAAACAAAAATACTAAACAGTAAAACAAGCACATGGAAGTCAAAGTTTTGGTTTTTTCCTTCCATTATAATTTCACTACTCTAAAAACTACGTGTTCTCTTTCAAACCTTTTTTTTTCTTTCTTGTCACCCTAAGTGTATGCCCGGTTTGCAATTAGGTCGTCTAACACTACGTACAGTACTCACTGTCCAGCAACCTATTTTGTTTTTCATAGGAGCTGTATCTTGGGAATCTGTCCATGTCAGTATCTAAACAACTGGCAAGTGCAGGCTCCTTTTTAAAGTAAAACAGGATCCTTCAAATGCTGGTGCCTGTGGCCAAGGGTTAGGATCTTGGAGGAATTTCGTGGCTTTCATACATTAGTGTGACAACCACTGACAAGGAAGTTTCCTCCGTGTTTAGCCGGAGTTCACAAGCAACCGAATGGCCTTCAAACCTGAACAGAAAGAGATGAGATATAAATAAATAAATTGACTTGTTCACTTCTTCACAGCTAGTTCAACTTAGGAACAGCAAACAGCCTCATCATAATTAAGGGGAAAAGTAAAAACCAGAGAAAGCTCATTAAGACAGGGCTTCCTTTATGTTATCACTGTTGGAGAATTTAGAATCAGACTATGTCTTTAACTGGTATTTAACTGTTACTTAAATGTAGTACTTTTGTTACTGATTTCTAATTTTATTAAGTGTGGATAGAGAATGTTTATATGCTACCAGTTTTTGGTATCTTCTTGCATCCTGCTGTGGCTTAGCACATAGTCATTGTAAATATTTGGCAAGTGCCTGAAATACTGCAATTTTGTCCACCATCCCAGGTGAAGGTATAAATAAGAAAACTAAAGTCCATATTCCTATTTGAAATTAGTGTTCAGGGACAGGCTTCCAAATACTATAAATTCTGAAATTTGCCCAGCTAAAACCCTCAAAAGCTCTACAAAAAAAAAACTTCTTAAAAATTATAAATGGCCTTGGGACGCCTGGGTGGCTTAGTTGGTTAAGTGGCTGCCTTCAGCTCAGGTCATGATCCCGGGGTCCTGGGATTAAGTCCTGTATGAGGCTCCTTGCTCAGAGGGGAACCTGCTTCTCCCTCTGCCTGCCAATCCCCCTGCTTGTGCTTGCTCTCTCTGACAAACAAATAAATAAAATCTTTTTAAAAAATTATGAACAGGGACGCCTGGGTGGCTCAGTTGGTTAAGCAGCTGCCTTCGGCTCAGGTCATGATCCCAGCGTCCTGGGATCGAGTCCCACATCGGGCTCCTTGCTCCGCAGGGAGACTGCTTCTCCCTCTGCCTCTGCCTTCCACTCTGTCTGCCTGTGCTCGCTCTCGCTCACTCTCTCTGACAAATAAATAAAATCTTAAAAAAAAAAAAAATTATGAACAGCCTTTAAAACTTCCAAACAGAATAAAGATCATAAAGTTAAAAGTAATAATTCCCGGATATCTCCCCTATGTGGAATCCCAGAAGGTGGATGTGAGGCACTGTGAACAATTTCAGAGAACTTCCCCCAGACATGGTCTTTGTAGGTGCAAGAATATTGTAAATACATTGCACCCGTCCACTGGGAAAGGGAAATGTCCTGGAAAAGAGCGATTTTACTACTCACGCACTGTTCCACGATCTATTTTTCATTCAGTGTATGTCAAGTATCTCTTTTTATCACCAAGCTTATATCCTCTCTTTTCTTTTTTTTTAAATATATTTTTTTAAAGATTTTATTTATTTATTTGACACAGAGAGAGGGAATACCAGCAGGGGGAGTGGGAAGGGGAGAAGCAGGCTTCCTGCCGAACAAGGAGCCCAATGCTTGGCTCCATCCCAGGACCCTGGGATCATGACCAGAGCAGAAGGCAGACGCTTAATGACTGAGGCACCCAGGTACCCTGTCTCTCCATTCTCTTTAATAGCTGCATGGTATCCCCTGGTAAAGCTGGGCAATGATTTATTGAGCCATCCTCTACTGACGGCCATGTGCATTGTTACCAATGTTCTGTTACAGCCCATGCTGATGTGAGCAGTCAAGTTCACACATGAAATTGCTACTGCTTGGCTCTGTCCTTTCTCAGGACCAACTGCCCCCTCCCGCAGTGTGCCTCACCAAAACTCTCCCGTTGTCCTTTGCTGCAGACCCAAGTATTCCGTCTGCTTCCTGCTCCCTTGGAGGCTGCCACACCATCACCCCCGAGCGGGCTAAGGAGCCGAGTCCAGTTCCCTATGCTTCCTGTTTGGCTAGAACTCCTGATGACCAGCACACAGGGCTGTTTGGATTTTAAGTGTTTTCTTTCACAGCTCTGAGAAGCAAACAGAGATTCACAATAGGAACAAATGCGGGGTGGAACAAAGCCTACAAAATGTTTTAGTTAGCAGCCCCTGGCTCTGGTTTCTGTCCGAGAAATGCCTAATTTCCGAAATTCAACAACTCCATTTCTGATCCCCAAATTAGAGAAAGTCCTATTGATGCTTTTTTCCACAGAGGTCCTTTCTCCACCCCGGAAACCGTCTTCTTATTTCAAGAGAGCAGTTTGTGGCTCTGAGGACCCCACACTGGGTTCCCAAATCAACAGGTCACTCTGCTCTGTCACTATGGCTACTCCTGAGCATTTGCTTCAACCGTAATTTTTCATTATTATACAACATCTCTAGGTAGGCTGCAACATTCTATGACTAATAAACAGCCTGAAAATGTCAGAACGTTGCGTCCTAAAGCCAGCTAATTCTCAGTGAGTCACACATAACCTCCTAGTACCTGTAACATAAGGCCAGCAGAATGCCTCATTTCCCAAGCCCTGCAGAGACTGGGTGAAGGGGGCTGCACGGAGAAAGGGTAGACTTCATGAGAGAATTCAATCCCGAAGTGAGCTTTGGCTATGAGTGCCTCACGGGTCGGTACATCTGTGGACACCTGTTGTTTTGCCATTTGTCCCACTGAGCTGTAGACACCCAGAATCCCCCAGGCTGATCCCTTGACTTTCACACCTGTCCACATCTGAATTTTTCATTTGTGATCGAAGTCAGCAGCACTCTAAGGGTGTCTAGAAAATCAGGCATGGCATTTCTAAGCTATGCTCTACAAAACAAAAACAAAGCATATTTTTCCTGCTCCCAGCTACCCGGGAAAGGTTTGTGTCTGCTCTCGTCCTAAGAACACGAAGTGAGAATTTTGTGCTTGAGAGACTTCAGAAAGAGAACGTTCCGGTAAAGACCATCTGAGTCCCTACCATGGGAAACTGCGGATTCTAGGAGAATCTTGGAACGGATGGTTTGGGCTTATCACACGTGGAGACCTCAGACTGAAGCCTGCTTCAAGGGTGAAGAGAAGAGGGAAAAGGCAGATTTGGTGAGTGGCTTGGAAAGGACTGGTGGGGGAGTCGCAGAGAGGGGCTAGCCAAGGTTTTTAAAATGCAAGGAATGTTCCCAGATTTATTTGATGTGATGCATTTTTCTAATGCTACAGTTATTTCTGGTATGGTGGCTAAGTGCCTGCGATGGAGGAGCTGGGGAAAGAAAGGAGGAAGCACGGGCACCATTGAACAAGTCCCACTGACCAAGCCAGGACTAAGTGAATAGTGGGGATTACGCCTGAAATTTTAGTTGGGAATGTCTGTGTGTCACCTAGGCTGGCACTGCTCCTACACTAAGCATCTCCTCTTGCCTTAGGAATCACTTTTTGAGAAATGGGCCTATGTCCAGAAATCAGAGGAAGCCAGGACTGGGCAGGAGACAAACTGGGGAACTGACCCAACTATAAAATAAGAGCTAGCCCCCATGGAGGATGTAATACCCCCAAAGGCAGTGGACACATGTTTCAACAGTCTCAGTACTAACTCTGTAAAAGGCATTAAGACATACAGTGCAGGTGGACAAGGTATTGATGCAAAGATACCAAATGCCTACCATGAATAAGTAATAGTTATTAATAATAGGTTAACAAACACAGATCATCAGAATTAACCTTTATCGGGCACCTATTGTATGCTGTATACTATTGTAAGTACTTCATGTGTATCAACTGATTCAATACAAGCCAATGAGATAGGTACTATTATTATCCCTGCTTTACCAATGAGGAATCTGAGTCACAGAGAACTTAAGCAACTTCTCAAATAGTAACAGAGCTGAGATTCAAACCCAGGCCATCTGTGGCTTCAGACCTTCTACTCCTAACCACTCTATTATACTGCCTCTTGCGACAAACAGAACCCTAGCCAAATGAAGTTTTCAACCCATAGAGAAGACATATATACAATAAATCATTCCAATGCAAAGGTCATAAATGTTTTAGTGGGGTCATAGTGGATGTGGGTTGAAAAAGGAGCAACCAGGTCTCTTCAGGGATGTCAGGTAAAATTTTACTAGGAGGACAAGATAGCAGTAGAAGTGAGGTACACAGAAGTCCAGAAGCATGAGTGAGGCCTATGTATTCAAAGAATGGCCAAAACCACTGTTCCGACAGGCGGAAAGTAAGACGCATGGAGTGAGCAATATGCTGGTCTCTCAGAGATAGAAGGGGATCAAATCATGGAGTTCCTCGTAGGGCCTGCCAAAGAATTGAGTTGTAGATTCAGTGCCTTAAAATTTGTTTGCCGGGGATTTGCTTGTTGTTGATGATGATGATGATTGTGTTTTGGTTGTTTCCCTGTCAATAATGAATTTGGGAGTTGCATACTCAGATTTGGTTGTTAGAAAGATAGCTCAGGCTGGATGGGGAGATGGATTGAGGAAGGACAAAGGGACCAGCTTGGAAGCTGTTGCATAAGACTTCGCAGGGGATAATTAGGATCTGTACTGGGGTGCAGCAGGAGGGATAGAAAGGACTTTAGAGTACAGAATATGTAGTTTTAAGTTCTACAAACCAATAAGAAAAACACAAACAGCTTAGGAATGAGTGAAATATGGAAATGGACAATGGACAAAAAAAAAATCCAAATAGACCCCCCCCAAAATGTCTGAGGACATAGTCAACCTCATAAGTGAGGGACTGCAAAAGAAAACATGAGAAGCCACTTTTACCCTCCAGATAGGCAAAAATATAAAAGGAGCGTGGTATCAAAGATTAGAGCAGACATGACGCAAACTGAACTCTTTTACGCTGCTAGTGGGCCATAAATTAATTTGGCCATTTATGGAAAGCAATTTAGCAGCATACAATAAACTTGATAATGCAGATACCCTATGACCCAATGATTTACCTTCTGATTATATAACCCACAGATATTCTTGCACATGGGCACAAAGAAGCATGTACAGAAATGTTCGTGACAGCATTGTTTGTAATGAATAAGATGTGGCATAGGAACTACGTACGAAATTAAGAGTATGCAAATCTTTTAAAAGCATGCAAATCTTTTAAAAACCATATACAAAATAATCCTATATATTCCTTATGATTGAATAAAGGTATATGTAAAAAATAAGGAATCTGAGGTGCAGAGAACTTGTGTACTTGAAAACCACAATAGTGGGGGGAGGGGAATTATATTGGGGTATTGGTTAAAAAGGACTCAGCTGTTTCTGTGATATTTTGTTATAAAAAACAGAAAGACCAGAGGGGCTCCTGGGTGGCTCAGTCAGTTAAACTTAAGCCTCTGACTTCACCCCAAGTCATGATCTCAGAGTCCTAGGATTGAGCCCCACATAACCCCTCCCATAAGGAATCCCTGCTCAGCGGGGAGTCTGCTTGTCCCTCTCCCCCTTTCTCTGTCCCTCCTCCTACTCATGCTCTCTGTTCTCTCTCTCAAATAAATAAATGAAATCTTTAAAAAAAGGAAAAAGACCAGAAAAGGGGAGAGGAGAGTAAAGCTGGGCAAAACGTTAACAGTTTGTGAGTCTGGAGTGGAGAATATGCATTTGTAATATTCTTCTTTGTGTTTGTCTGTATCTTTCCCATTCCCCAAAAGAACCAAATATATATTTGTGTGTGCGCATGCATGTATTTTTAGGAGAAAAAAAAGGATACAAGTGATATTGAGGGTGCAAAATCACTAAGACTTGATGACTGATGACGGGTGGGGGCTGAGGGTAGTAATAGAGAGGAGGGGTTAGGAGGGTTCCCAGGTTTCTGTCTTGGACGACAGGGGAGGGGAGATGATGCGACCATTCTCTAAGATAAGAAATACAGGAGAAGAGAACATTACATTGGGAGGTTCGGTAGGGGAGATAGTGAGTTACGTTTAAGACACGCAAAGTTTGAGAAGTCAGCATGAAATGTTTATACTACTGAATCCCTCCTCAGGCAGCGTAACTAAACGGCCTCCATGTTGCCCACAACAAGCAGATAAGAGCAGGGATGTCAGTGTCAAGGTTCTAGGGAAAGAAGATGAAGGAGAAATGGGCAGAGACTAACAGAAACAGTGGCGGGTATCTGGCAAGTCTTCCCTGAAAGCAGTTAATATAACAGCATAACTTTTAATCTGAAACTATGAGTCCTTTTATTTATTTTTTTAAAGATTTTATTTATTTATTTGACAGACAGAGATCACAAGTAGGCAGAGGCAGGCAGAGAGAGAGAGAGGGAGGGAGGCAGGCTCCCCCCCGAGCAGAGAGCCCAACTCGGAGCCCAATCCCAGAACCCTGGGATCACGACCCGAGGGAAGGCAGAGGCTTTAACCCATTGAGCCACCCAGGCGCCTGGTCCTTTTATTTTATTATGTGAAGGTGAAAGAGAGATCTTTGGATCTGTCTTGGAGTTTTGGAGTTTCTTTGGAAACGCAATATATATAACTGGTATAATACAAATTTCAAAGGTAGCGGAAAAACTCTCTCTGGAGGCAACCATTGTTAAGGGCTTCTTTACCTATGATCAAGGTGGCCACTTAAAGGCCCAGTGGCCTGGGGAGGTCAAGGGAGGCTTCAGGCAGAGAGAGCAGAGGACCTGGAGTGCATACTTTTTTTTTTTTTTTTAAGATTTTACTTATTTGTCAGAGAGAGAGAGAGAGAACAAACAGGGGTGCAGCAGGCAGAGCAGGCAAGGGAGAAGCAGGCTCCCAGCTGAGCAAGGAGCCTGGTGCAGAACTCAGTCCCAGGACCCTGAGATCATGACCTGAGTTGAAAGCAGACATTTAACCACCTGAGCCACCCAGGCTCCCCAGCACATGCTTTTCTTAGGGTTCATGATAGAATCCTTCAGGGTTCCCAGGCTGAGTCCCAATTGGTCAATTCAAATTGAAAAGAGCTGGATTTTGGTAAGCTCCACAGGGGGTCTTATTAAGGGGCACACGAAAGGAAGGCCCTGGGAGGCAGGGGAGACTGTGGATCTCAGGGACTGTTGGGGGGCCATATCAGGAATGTACATTTATTTGTTACACCTTGTGCTGTTATCTCGGCCTGCGCGTGGGAGGGCAGACGTCAGTTCAAGGCCCCTGCAGGCTGCTTGGCCGTACAAAGTAGCTGCCGAGGTGGCAATATTACAGAATAGTTTCGCAGAAACCTCTACATTTGTGAACAATATAAACTGATATGAAATAGCTTTGAAGATACATTAGGCGAAAAAATTAAGTTGCAGAACAGTGTATGTCACCCTGTATCCATAGACTGTGTTATTGCTTGTATAAATAACGGGAGTGATTCGCATGGATATGCCAGGACTCTCTGGAAGGATCCTGCGCTTTCCAAGTGACTTCCTAACGGCGGCACAGCATTCTATTGAGTGGCTGTGCCATGATTTGTTGTGTCCCCTGCTACTGGGCTGTTTAGTTTCTTTTCAGCCTTACACTACGGCTAATGCTACAACAAACAACTTTCTAGACCCATCTTTGTGAATGAAGAGGTATAGTTCTAAGAGACATTAGAAGGGGAATTGCTGAATCAAAAGATATGTGCATTTTACATCTTTGATAGATATTGGCCATCAGTTCTTTGAAATGCCCCCAGGTATTGATTACAGGTAAAGTGTGGCAATTTCTTTAAGTAAGAATCCCTGACGGAGAGCCCTGTTAACTCCCTGTGAGGCTCCTCTGGGCACCGAAAGCACGAGTTCCTCCTCTGTTGGCTTCCAGAGACATTTGCTTTAAGACAGCATTCTCTCCTAGAACTTTGGAAACAAATATTAGGCTATAAATTAAAACACCTAGGGTAGCTCAAAGAGGAGTTGCTGTGCACTGCCCTGCCTCACCAGAAGCCAGATGCTTCTCTCGTTGAAGCTGAGAGAAGGTGAGGAAACACTAGGCTTACGATCCACATGGAAACTGTGGCCTAGAGAGGCTGTCTCAATTCAGCAGAGAATGTGCCCCCCACCCCCCTGGTTCCCCCAGGGCCTCGTCTCTCTACTCACTGAGGCTGAGCTCCACATGCCACTTGTCACCATGCTTGTGCAAACACTGGGCCAGTGCCACCATTTCCTAACTTGCTGGAACGTGGCAAAGTAAAGGGGTCAGCAGTCCTAAAGCGCTTACGACAGGGTCTGACCCATAGTGAGGCCCAGCAGGAGTTCACCACCATCTTCGTGCCACCTGCAAAATATTTCTCTGATCCCCCACTCCCTATAAAAGTCAGGAAAATGAAGTCTGGTTCACATATATATTTACCCAGTCGCTGTGGGCATACGTGTGAGACCCCTCTTTGTACCTGTCAGAGCCAGAAATCTAGAGTTTTGTGTGAAATCTCTTGATTTTTAAGTGTCGTCCTACGTCCTTAACAAACTTTTTGGGAGCTCAGGGAAGCATGTTTTCAGGAAGGCCAGCACAGAGAGTTCCGTATTTTGGTGTTGTGGAAGTTTCCAGCTTCAGGATAATGTTGGTAGGGAATGACTGAAGAGGCGAGTCAGAGCCTGATGAAGTAAGGGTCATGCTGTGAGGAATTCTGGGAAGAGCATTGCAAAGATGTGAGGTCAAATGCATTCTCCCTCCCAGACCCTCTCCAGTTCCAGGTGGCAGGGTTTTATATAAGGGGCAGGTTGGACAGGGGATCTCTCCCTCGTTTACAACATTCTCCCTTCTTCCATTTCTCACCCACAGTCCCTAGATTACTGAGGACAAGGCTGGACCTAAGGGGGCCACCTCGGCCATCCTCCCGATCTTGAAGCTCTTACAGCGCAGGGCTGGGGAAAGGCAAACTCCTCTGGAGAGGCATCAGCCTCCCTCTACAAGGCTCCCCACTCCTGGAGGGAACGACCTTACGAGAACATAAGGGGAGCCTGAGTTGTGTCTCCCCACCCTCCTCACCAGCAGAAGTGAACAAAGGAAGCCCACCTTTTCTCCTCCAAGCAGCGTCTGCTGTCATTGCCACCAATACACAGAAGGGTGAAAAGTATGAATACAGATTACGGCAATGACTTTCAAACGTTTCCACCACTGCGCACAATAGGAGCATGGAGCTTACCTTTTACATCACTGCTTGTAAAAGGAAATACAGACAAGTGAAGTTTTGCAAAATAACACGTAACTACAGACTATGTGCCATACACGAATATTCTCTATTCCACTCTCCCACCATTTTTTTCAATTACGGTCTGTGACCCCTTACATCAATTTCAAAACCCTCTAATGGTTTGCTAACCAAGTGTGAAAAACACCTGATCATAAGCCGGAGTCCGTAAAACTGGTATATCCCAAAGACTCTCTTGTATTTCACACATATGAATAATATCTCTGCCTACCACCACTAGTAAACATGATGACCGTAGGAGAAATGTGGGGAGATAGTTTTTCTAGTTCTCATCTTGTTCTTTATTAGTTTTTACAGTCAACTTCCATTTGGAAAGTTATCACTTTTCAAGGGATACTGATTTTTAACTTATGGGAATATTCAGTTTTCTTCCAAAATAAATTGATATAAGTGAAAATATTGAGTCAATAATAGTACAGGAAATATTCAGGTATGTCAAAAATCACAAATATGTTTCTTGCGTTCTAAAGGGTAGGAAATATTATCTTACATTCCATAATGAAATAACACAAAATATACTTTCCCTAACATCAGATCTGCTTTTTCAAAGTGTAACTAGTTATTCCCAGGGAATTTAGATGATATGACATTACATTATATTACATTTGGCACTTCCCTAGCGGCCCCTTAAAACCAAGCCAGTGCTTTTTCCAAACGCTTTTTGGGCAGTTTTGAGTTCGGCATCCATTTGCAAAGTGACTCATGTGGTTCTTGAGAAGCAGGAGCTCAGCCTTTCCTTGTTCAGATCATCACGTGGTCTTTCTTTCTCTGTCAGGCATTCAAGTTAATTATTTCCTGTTTCTCTGGGTCTGTTCCTAATCCCCTTCCCAGGTCCCTCTACCTTCCCCTCCACAACTACAGGCTCAGCCACCAGCAGGCAGCTCTGCCGTAAACCCATCTTTGTCTCTCCACTTGCCCTAGAAAACCCTCTAACAAGAGCCTTGGAATTTACCAGAGGGTAGCAATCTCAGAGCAAAAGTACGTCATTACTGTAGAACCAGAAGTTACTTTTACTTTAGTTCTCTTCTTTTTAGTATCGTTCTCGGTAACTTGCTGACCTTTTGTTCTTTTAGTCCCTGCCTGCTAAGGTACTGCGTGAGCCAGTCTGCCCACTGCTGTTTTCTTTGTGCCCGCCTGGAATCTCTGGCATCAGTTACACTGGCACTCCTCTCAGGATTCCCATGTTGGGCTTACACTCCTAGCAAACTTGATCTGTTGCTCGTGTAACACTGTTTCTGCTGCTGCCCCATCCCTTCCCATCAAGGCCAGAATCTGCCCTCCTCCTAACGGTCTTTAACAGTTCAGGGTTCCCGACGGAGCTGAGCTGCACCCATAGAAGCTTCATGCTTGGAAGCCACTTCACACTTAATGGTCTTTGCTTCCTAATCCCCACCTGCATTCCCAGAAATCTTCTCAAGCTTGACTTTTATGGTCATCTGGCTTTAATTTCTCCAAACTCGTCAACCAATCCTGGCTGAATTTTTTCCTTAAGTCTCTAATTCAGTCTTGTCTACTTTTCTCATCACCCTCTCCCCCAGCCCCACCCCAGTTCTATTCTCCTCACATGCAAACCCCTGAGTTCTTTACCATCTCTCACCAGGTAGACAGCTCCTGACTGTCTATTTCTGGCCCACGACATGAACCTTACATGAATCGTGTGTGCACATGTGACCTAGGTACACATTCAATGTGGGGAGAAGGCGTATAAACACAAAAAAGACCACCCAATGCTATTTGTTGGGGGAAAGAGCCCGAGATGCTCCCAGCAGTTCTAGTTAGTATGTTCAACATATTTCACCCTGCAACCAAATCTGTATCATTTTCAAACACAGCTTAAACAAATAAGAGCATTGATGCTTATTGAGGATTTAGAGAACTACTTCCCTGTTAAGAAGAGATTTTTAAAATTGTGTTTTCATTATGACTCCATCTCCATTTATTGATCAAGGGATTTCTTGCCTCACTTAACTCCATAATCTGTTGCTCAGATTAAGAAAATGTGAAAACTATTGTTTGGTAGCATGAGTACAGACTTTAAAGGGATACCTTGGAGGCCAGATGATTCAAATACTATAACCCAAGAAAAGCAACTGATCGATCATGTAGAATGTTGTTTTTTATGCATCGCTCTTCCTTATGGACCGAGCATGCAGTGAAAAGAATCAGATTAAATGTTTAGTAGATGTGCCATTACAGAAGCAAGAATTTACTAGTGTCAAAACACCCAAAAGAAAGCACTAAGACGAGACAGAAAATAATACATGTAAAAAGCCCTAAATAAACAGATGTGTAAATCATTATTCATTCAACACATTTCAGGCATCTACTATATTCTGTTAGGTAAAGAATGATGTAGGTACAACAACTTCTCACTTATTAGCAGAAAAATGCCCCTTATTTTAGTATTTTCTTTCTTGTATTACCACTATCTAGTATATAGCTGTGTATATATGCTTTTTTGGATGTATGAGAGATCTGTACATTCACTGTTTATCTTTTTTATTTTAAGATTTTATTTATTTGACAGAGAGAGGGATAGCAAAAGAGGGAATACAAGGAGGGGGAGTGGGAGAGGGAGAAGCAGCTTTCCCAGCAAGCAGGGAGCCCAATGTGAAAGGCAGACGCTTAAGGACTGAGCTGCCCAGATGCCCCTCACTGTTTATCTTTTACCTTATACTTTGCAACCTTGTGGGCTGCTTTTATTCTTCATTAATTCTTCCTCCAAAGGGCTGACTAGGAAGGAAAAGAGGTGAACTTCAGGTCAGTTAGCCTGGCTTAGCCACAGAAGCAGTCTAATCTCAGTACAATAAACTTAATTTATTTTTTAAAAAAGATTTCATTTATTTATTTGACAGACAGAAAACACAAGTAGGGGGAGCAGCAGGCAGAGGTAGAGGGAGAAGCAGGTTCCCCACTGAGCAAGGAGCCCTATGTGGGGTTTGATTCTAGGACCCTGGGATCATGACCTGAGCCAAAAGCAGTCACCTAACAACTGAGCTACCTACCCATGCACCCCTCAGTACAATGAACTTTAGAGATGTGTCTAAATTCTTTTGTGTCATTTAAGATTTTGCTCCACCCAAACGATTGAACAGGTCTGACAAACCTTGGACATACGTAAGATTGATATTTTGATTAACAGTTATTCCATATATGTGATATATACATATGTGCTGTATATATAAATAACTATCAATATATTACATACAATATATTATGTCTGCATATATTCTATGTCATACAGTATCTGATGTATCTCTGTAAGATTTAAGTCTAAGAATGTGTCTAAAGAGCAAAAAAAGGGAACACTAATTTGTTCGGTACTTATCACGTGAGAGACTCCGAACTGTTAAGTTTATACTGCTTATCTTTTTTATAGTTTACAATTTCCCAGAAAAATAGAATGGCATTTTACAGATGTGGAAACTGAGGCTCAGAGATATTCTGACCAGTCTCAGTTTGTAAGGAAAACCCTGGCTGACAACCTCTAACACACACACCCTTTACAAAGAAGGACTGGAGAGTGCTGGCAGCTTTTAGTAATCTATGCTGTCCACACTTAACATGGGTAATTGAAAGCTGACCCTTTGTTCCTTTCAAAAATCTCTAAGGAATCTGGCTGCAGAGGCTCCATGGATAACTCATTTCAACAGCTGAGAAACAAAATGCTTCTGTGGAATAAAAACAGCCTTTATTTTGGTGTGTGTGTGTAGGGGGGGGGAGGGTTCTTTCCTAAAAAAAGAGAAAAAACATCCACAACACTTAACAAGAACTCTCACAGAACGGACAAGTCTTCAGATTGGACTGTGCACCATTACCAAGGAAATGGTGACAGCATTTGGGCACTTTGGCCTAATCTGTTAAAAAGACGATGTAATGAACAGCTGGAGATTTCTGAGGCACAACTGTATGACACGGGAAGCCCAACCGCTGGCCACCCTCACTGAGGGCAGCTGCTGGGCTCGGGTTTGCTTCTGCAAATCTCGTCCCTCGCCCTCGACCAGGCGGCTGTCGCCAGCTGCCGCAGAGCCCGCAGCGGCCCGCGCCTGTCCGCCCCCGCGTGCCTGCTGAGGCCGAAGCGGCCCGGATGCAACTGTGCGCTCCCCCCACCCCAACTGCGCACGTGACGGGGGGGGGCAGTTTTCGTACCTCCCTCCCCTTTCTCGAAACCCCGCCTTCTCCTAAGCGGCTGCGGCTTTCTATTGCTCCACTACTGAAATGACCGCCTTGTCAACCAGTCAGAGTGCGACCCTTCAAGTAAGGCCCGCCCCCTGTTGGTCCTCAGGTTCCTTCCCGCTCACACAGGAGTCACTTCCGAAGAGAGAGAACCGCCATGAAGAGAGAAGGGGGTGCCGCCCAACTCTGCTCCGACAGCCTCCCCGAGTCCCAGCAGCAAGACGGCAACCACGCACCCAACTTCTCCAGCCACAGCTCATGCCGCCGTCGCCAGCGGCGCCGACATGACAAGGCGCTGCATGCCCGCTAGGCCAGGTTTCCCCTCATCCCCAGCCCCGGGGTCGTCGCCCCCGCGCTGCCATCTGAGACCCGGTAGTACCGCCCCTGCTGCAGCGGGAAAGAGAACAAAGAGTCCTGGGGACAGGTACCGTGCAGAGGGCTGGAGAAGGGGCCGGGTCGCGGGGGCAAGGGTATGAGGGAGGACTGCGGACGCCCGCTCTTTCAGTTCCCGCCATCCTCCGCGAGCTCAGGCCTCGGCGTTCCGGGGCCTGGCAAACCCCTGCCCCGCCTCCGCGCGGGGGCTTCTGGGACTTCGAGTTTCCTTTTCTGTAGTTGGGACGCAGTTCTCCGTCTAGTGACCACAGCCTGGGTGGCTACGGAGAACCCGCCTTAGGTAGACCGTGATTTTTGTCCTTCACGATAGCTGGACCCGGGGCCCTACCTGCTTAGTGCATATTTAGGTGTTTTTTTTGTACGTTGCAGTTCTACTGATCGTAGTAGCTTAACAGTATAAATCTTTTCTAAATTGTGGGTGAAATTATGTATGATGTGACGAGGGAAACCCTTCCACGAATTACTTTATAGTCCAGTGTGCACGATGATTGATACTTATAACATGCAGATTTGGAATGTGATATGTTTTTTTTTCCTTCCGTAACTTTCCGCCTCTCTAAGAGGCTAGGTTTTTTGTGAAGATTTTGTGGGAGCTATGTAATAAGATGGGGGAGTTTTGACATCCTCTGACAATAAAACATGTTTAAATTCTCTACGCACTTGGTACTGTCTTTTTTATTTTAAGTTTTAAAAAGCTTGTAACTTAACAGTAAATTTATCTTCTAATGTTGTGCTAAAGGTCCACAATCCCTTATCTCAATTGTGAAAGCCAAAATGCTATGAAAATCAAAAGTTTTCAGTAAGTTTGGCACCACCTCTGACTTGGCAGCCAAACCTGACTAGAACTAATGGAAGGCTGTATATGGGCTTTATCGCATTAACTGGGAGTATTTGTAAGCGATAATGGAGAAATGCTCGTGTGTTTGCTTTTGGGGTGCAGTATCAAACCCCACTGGGGGCTTTATGTAATGCATCCAAGTTACCCCCTTTCTAAAATCCAGTAACTTCAAATTTCAAAAACACATTTGACCCCAAAAGTTTCAGATAAGGGCTTGTGAGCTGTTAAAAATTTTTTAAAGGTAGTTATAAATAACTAATGCCCATTTCTGTGCATATGAAATTAGAGAACGGTTCCTACTTGAAAGTTACATTCATGGTTATTTTACAGATTCCTTGTATGTTTTACCCAAACCCATTTTTCCCTCTGGTGTATTACTCGAAAAGGAGCCTGGGATCTAATATTTTAGGAAAGATGTAATGTTAACTTAGTAATTAATGTAAAGGCATATATAGTATTGTTTCAAATTAGCTGCTGCTTAATCCTTTCTCATCTCTTTCCTCGACCAGTAACGGAGGGCATCATCCTTTCCCGATTTGCAGAACCTCTGGCATTTCTTCGTTTATTCTCCTGTGGAATTAATTTTTTATGTTTTATGAAAGCAAATGCATAAATTCTTTAGTCTGTCACTCATATTCATTTCATAACAGTTAGCTTTTCGTCAACATTTCACAAACGTTGTGGACTTTCAGCAAACCATTAAAGAAGGATGTTGGTCTTCTAATGTGACCTGTGAAGCATACAAGGGACATGGATTGTTCAAGTTTTCTCTGAGCATTCCAACCTCATAGTGAATAAATGTTTAGGGAAACTGGTAGTGTATTGCTTCTCTTTCAGTAAATGAATACATTTTAGCAGAATTTTGCCAGGAAGTTAATTTTTTGCTCTATATATGATGACATTCCTGTTTATGCAGCTGACAAATAACTCTAAATACATCAATCCAAATACAAATTCTGGTAATAATGGTTCACTTTGTGTTACTGTGCAGAAAGGTGCAGAAATCCTTAAAAATTAAAACAGTTTGGTTTTGGTAATTGTTCACATTCTTCCTTTTCTCTTGTGCTTTCCTCAATGTGTTATTTTTGTTATTTTGTTAATATCCTAAGAATTTTTAGGTAAAAGACAAGATTTTGGAACATTAGTTGTGATGACTCATTCTAATTTCTGCTGTTACGTAGATTAACCTCTTACATTTTAGTATACAAAGAAGGTAGTATCAGCTTGGCGTTTGATCCTTTCTGCCTTTTGGTCAGCATGCCCTTCAACTCAGCTCCCTCCCCATCTGGGCCCAATAACTGATACTGCCATGCTACCATCTACTCTTGTTATGAGTCTTTTCAGGTTTTACTCAGTTTTTATAATTTCCATTATTCATTCAGCAAACATCTATTGAGCATTATTTTGTACCAGTCACCGGAGATACCAAGCAATAGGATCAGATCCCCTCATGGAGCAGTAAACTTTTCTTAGGAAGCACACTGTCAATTCCCTGGATCCATACTCCAACAATCTTACATTTTAGTACAATAGATTATATAAACCTCAGTTGTGCATTTATAAGGTTGCTCCTAAAGGAAATGGTAAATTATATTGAAAATGGAAGTTTTTTATAATCAGCTTAGCAAAGCATTATTGCTATTGTCAGAACTTGATTAAACCAGGTAATGAGATCCAATCTATATTCTATAAATCTAGTATTCTCCCCTTAATCTGAATTATTGAGGTTTTAATGTTTGCTTATGTGATACTATATTAGTTATGCTTTTATTTTCAGGAAGCAGTCAATTATAGATTTCTTCAAACCAGCTTCAAAACAAGGTATGTATACTATTGATGTATTTTTTTACAGGATCTTTCGAAGAGGGAGATGGATTCAATTTTTAAATTTCTCTAAGCTCTTACTTGATTAAGCAGAATGTTCAAATTGAAAAAAAAAATGAAGATGCAGCGTTTTTAACAAACATAAGTTCTAAACATCATGAAGAAACTTTTTGCTGTTATTCTTTCTTACACTTAAAATATTCCAGTCAATAATGTTCATATTGTATAGTATTTTAACTTTCTAATACCGTAAAATTTTATAAATAGAGCCATTTGAGTTTACAAGATGTAGTAAAGGGAGCATTATGAAGTAAGGTTATTAAATAAACCATGTCTTAATCCCCCCATAAAATGTGTGTCATCTAAATATTGATTTGAAAATTTTTGTGATGACTTAGTATTTTTATTAATTTATATAATTGTACAAAATGTAATAGTTTGTGTTATTTTTAATAACATGCAATTTGTGTTTTAATTGACTATTTAGACAGACATATGTTGGATTCCGCACAAAAATCAGACATCAAATATGGAGGAAGTGGATTGTCCATCACTGGGACAGAGCAGTTTGAGAGGAAACTATCTTCACCAAAAAAATCTAAACCCAAAAGGATGCCATCAGAAAAGAGCACTATTTTAGAGACTTTAATGAAAGGTGTTAAAGAGCACCATAAAGATCGTGGTATGCATGAGTCACGTCGGCCCTGTGTGTCAATAGCCACCAAATATCCAAAGGCAGTTACAAAAGTCTATGTTCCTCCATACTGCTTGTCAAAGGAGATGAAGGCATTGAAGAAAAAACATCGATCTCCAGAGAGGAGGAAGTCACTGTTCATTCACGAAAATAGCAGGGAGAAGAATGATAGAGATCGAGACAAGACCAATACAGATTCCAAAAAGCAGGCCACAGTGACAGAAACTGACATCTTCAAGAACAGCTCTAGGAGTCTTAGCAGCAGGAGCAGTCTATCCAGGCACCACCCAGGAGAAAGTCCACTGGGGGCTAAATTCCAGTTGTCACTAGCTTCTTATTGCAGAGAAAGAGAACTAAAGAAGTTGAGAAGGGAGCAAATGGAGCAGAGAATCAACTCAGAAAATTCTTTCTCAGAAGCAAGCAACCTTTCCTTAAAATCTTCTAGTATAGAAAGAAAATGTAAATCAAGGCAGGAACAAAGTAAACAGAATGACGTCACACCTGGAAAGAGCAATCTTTCAAACCTGGTATGTGTAATAATTACTGAGTCAGCTTGGCTACTACTTTAATTGAGCATGCTAAATCTAAAAATATTTAATAACTGTTAACATCATATTGGTATCTTTTGTTAAGGAAATACTGATACACAGTTTGTTAAAACCTAATTTCATTATGTTTCCTCCGACTGTCCATAGAACTTAGTAGTGTTTCTTACTCTTAATTTTTTCAGACCATAAACAAAGACCTTTCTTAAGAAAGTAAGCGTTCTTTTTTTAGGCAAGTACCATCATTTTTAAATTAGGCTGTGCTGAAGGGAGGTACTTAAGGAACGGAAAATCTGAAACAGGAGGAAATCTTTTAGAACAGTGGTTCTCAAAATGTGGTCCCTAGACTAACCACATCAGCATCACCTGGGAACTTAGAAATGCAAAATCTCGGGCTCCACCCGAGACTGACTGAACCAGAAATTGGAGGTAAGACCAGCAATCTGCAATTAAAGCGTCCAGATGATTCTGATGTACTTCAAAGTTTTGATTAGATTTAGATTAGATTTATAGATTTAGATTATATGTAAGATTATATGTAAGTCCTAAATAATTTTGAGAATGAGTCTTAGACAACTTAGATGATAATACTTAGAAAGATATACAAATACATATTAACTTTATCATATTCTCCCTTGAGAATAGACCAAACCTAGATAAACAAAAGCTGATCCTCTCCCCTAGAAAGATAAGTACTCCGTTTCAGAGAACTTCTCTACATATAGAGCCAATAAAGGAAGTTCAGATATCAAGAAAGGGCTGTGTTGATACAGTGCTATAAGATTTTAAAACCAGATAGACCAAAACAGTAAACCAAACTGACATTTTAGGAGGGAATGGAGAGTGTTGCCATGCATATTGCTAGAAAATGTATTTGTAAACTCTGTGGTTGATTTGCAAGGAGTTTGGTGTCTTTACCAATGAGATTTGCTAATAATCATTATTAACATGTGGTCCATTCTTTTTTTTTTTTAAGATTTTATTTATTTGACAGAGATCACAAGTAGGCAGAGAGTGGGGGGGGGGCAGGCTCCCTGCTGAGCAGAGAGCCTGATGTGGTGCCCCATCCCAGGATGCTGGGCTCATGACCTGAGCTGAAGGCAGAGGCTTTAACCCACTGAGCCACCCAGGTATCCCACATTTGGTCCATTCTTAGAAGATTGCAGTGTTTGATTGTACATCAGTATTTGAACTGAAATATTGAAGAGTCCATTATGTCCATTATTTTTAGAGATTTTATTTATTTGAGAGAGAGAATACAGGCAGGGTGAGGGGGCTAGGCAGACTCCCATCTCAGAGGGGAGCCTGATGCAGGGCTCCATCCCAGGACCTTGAGATCTTGACCTGAGCCAAAGTCAGAGGCTTAACTAACTCAGCCACCAAGACGCTCCTGAGTTATTTTCCTTAATTGGCAAGTATTAGGCTTACTGTTTCTTTATCAGAATGATACAGGGTTTTAATACTAATCCTGAGTTAATACAAAGCTCTAAATTTGCATTATGAAAACTGGCTTTTATTTTTATGACATTTTTACATTTTTTTGATACAAATGCCCTTCATTTTTATAAAACTTAAGAGTTTAAAGTGTCTTTTTAAAATATTTTTATTTACTAGAGAGCACAAGCAGAGAGAGGGGCAGAGGAAGAGGGAGAAGCAGATTCCCCACTGAGCAGGGAGCCCCTTGTGGGACTCAATCCCAGGACCCTGGAATCAACACCTGAGCTGAAGGCAGCTGCTTAACCAACTGAGCCACCCAGGCACCCCTAAAATGTCTTATTATAAAAGTTTGAATTTACCTCCAAATAAAAGTACTCAATTTATTTATTTTGGTCTAGAAATCCGTGTTTAAATGTTACAAAGAAAAGTTCACATCCGTTACTGGTCCCAATTCCTAATTAATTTTTTCTCATTTTGCTAATAGGAAAATGGACATTTCTCAAGGAAAAGATCCTCTTCTGATTCATGGGAACCCGCTTCAGGTAGAATCAAAATTAATTTATTAATTTTTATATAAAACTGTATCTCAGTGGCATTTTTATAAAGCAGATTTGTTTAAATACACAATTTCCTTCCTAGAGGGAAATTGCGAATGTCTGAGATTAGTTAAGAGTTTGGTTAAATTATATTTAAAAAGACTAGTCCCTGAATTAGTATCCATAACCTGTGGTTTTTCTTTACCTTTTTGCCTCTTTCAAGAGTTCCTAGCAGCATGTTTCTCATTTTGGTATTCCGTGTTCTGCTCCTGAATCTTGGCTACAGTAAGAAGCATAATCTTATATTATTGGAACTGTGGACTGAGATCTTGGTATTATAGATGCCTTGTATAAGGTTAAAACTGTTACCATCGTTCACAACAACATCCAAATATTTCTAATATTTCAAGTACAAAGATAAACTTTTTAATATGAAATTTCAAGGACACCTACATATATTAATTTGTACTTTTACTATCTATTAGTTGAGGAAATACATAGTAATAAATAGCTACTGTTAATTCAGTAATAATTCTTAAAGTATCTTTATCTTTTCTTAACTAGAAAATAAAACAGTGTAAAAGTCAAACATTGCAGAAATTTGTAATACAAAAAATGAAAGACTTCCAGAAATAACAACTGTTAATAATCTGGTGTAATAGATTTTTTTCTGCCATGATTGCAGACTTTGAAAAATGGATTTTACAAATTCCCATGCTGAGTAAGGTAACAGTGAACATAACAGTAATAGCTAACATTTACTGAACAGTTACTGTGTGCCATGCCCTGTTCTGTGTGCTTTTAATTCATTTGATCTTCACATCCTCATAAAATCATTAAGAAAAAAGAGAGGTACAGAGAGAGACAGATGTGACTCCTTGTTCTTCAGATTTCATGTAAAACTGTATTTTTTATATATTTTAGAGGTGTATTGCATTTTGAGCAGGTAATCTCAAGTGTTAATATCAATTTTTAGCCAGGACAGAAACCATAGTTTACCATCGTAAAGAGAGCTTCTAGATACAGGAATGAATTTGAAGTTTTATATGGTTTTTAAATTTTTTATTTAATTTTTACAGTGTTGATTTTAGTGATTAAATTTTCATTGAATTTTGACATTATGAAGTACAAGAACAATAATTTCTCAGCCATGAGATTGTTCTGTACTCACTGTATTACACATTTATAGTAAAAAGTGATCAATTTGCAGTGAGGTGAATGGAAGAACAAAATATTTTTATTGTAAAATATTTTGCTCTTCCCAGTATAAAGGGGTGCTAGTGGTGGTGTTGCCACCAAGCTCTTCAGCTCACTTTTTCTTTCTCTAGTAATGACTAAGATAAAAATTCTATTCAGTTCATAGATTTGCAGATTTCGTCAGTGGTGACTGTAATGTAGTTTCATTTATACAGTTCCACATACTGCAGTTTTTGAACAGTACTTGAAAAAGATGCTTTCTGGGCACCTGGATGGCTCAGTCAGTTAAGCATCTGCCTTCGGCTCAAGTCATGATCCTGGAGTGCCAGGATCAAGTCTGCACCGGGCTCCGTGCTTAGTGGGGAGTCGGCTTCTCCCCGGACCCTCCCCTTCCTCGTGCTTTCTCTCTCTCAAATAAATAAAACCTTTAAAAAAAAAAAAAGATGCTTTCTTCATGTTTTCATAAGTAGATTTAAGAACCCTCTTATTTATATTTTATTTATAACCTTGATTTATGGTTTTTTTCTAGTATTTTGCATGTTTCATAATCATTTTAAGTTATGGTATTGTACTTTTTAATAAATACACATTTATGCTGCATTTCACTGTCAACAGAATATAAAGAACATAAGGGACTTTTTCACTAGATAACCTGAAGAATGCTTATCTTTATCTGATAGCGAATAGATCTTAATAATCCAAATAAACTGTCTTGTTCATATTTCTGCTATAATACTTCTCAGTTCTGATGTACATAAATAACACACAAGTTAGAAGATTTTAGGAATGTTGATAAAATCATTTAGCTCTTTAGTCTTCTAGAATCCTGTCCTTGGGCTGCATTCTGAGGTCTAAATTAATCCATCCCTTGTTTATTCTATAATTTATTAGTAACCAATCCCCTATTCATGAACAGTTGGATTTTTACTTTTTTTCTGTTTACAAATTCAATCTGTCTTGTCTGTTTTATTTTTTTTTTCTTAAGATTTTATTTATTTATTTGATAGAGATCACAAGTAGGCAGAGAGGCAGGCAGAGAGAAGGGGGGAAGCAGGCTCCCTGCTGAGCAGAGAGCCCAATGTGGGGCTCCATCCCAGGACCCTGAGATCATGACCTGAGCTGAAGGCAGAGGCTTAACCCACTGAGCCACCCAGTCACCCCTATTTGTTTTGTATATTAACAGATATTTGAAATGTCCTTAAACAGTCTGCAGTTTGTACAAGCAGTGCAAAAAGTATCATGCAGTAATCCCACCGCTTTAGAGAGCTTGCAAAAGGGAAGCTTACTTACAGTACCAGTTCAACCTCCTCTAATTCCAGACATCAGAAGCTTTTAGTAAGGTGATTTTTCCTAAACTTTGCTCATAAACAGTTTTTCTCTCCTTCTGTTCCAGAATTGAAGACCTGAACAAATCAGAAATTCCTAAACAAATCAGAAATTTCTCATTTCTAGCTATATATAAATTAACTTCTCTAGGAAATGGAACAGAACTCAAGCTGGCAGCTCTGTAGCTATCTTTTTTGAAATCCCAAACTTAAAATAATCAGTGTAAATCCACCCCAAGTCTTTTTCTTAGTTAGTTGCTTTCTCATCATAATGAACCCTTGTCCTTTTTTTACAAGACATTTAACCCCAGCAAAGTGAGTGGATATAGAATGATTTCTTCAGGTAAAAGAAGCTACCTGTAGAAAAATGGAGATAGGGCGCCTGGGTGTTTCAGAGTTGGTTAATAAGCCTCTGCCTTTGGCTCAGGTCATGATCTCAGGGTTCTGGGATCGAGTCCTGCATTGGGCTCTCTGTTCAGCAGTGAGCCTGCTTTCCCTCTCTCTCTGCCTATCTCTCTGCCTACTTGTGATCTCTCTCTGTCTGTCAAGTAAGTAAATAAAATCTTTAAAAAGAAAAAAAGAAAAATGGAGATAGAGACATTTGTTTATTGATTTTTTTCATGTTTATAAATGGAATTTTTCAGATTATATACTGATCAAGCTATAAAAAGTTTCTTACCTCTTGAGTTATTTTGTCGTTGTCTTAATCAAATTGTTGAGGATTTGAGGACATATGCCCTTATGCAGAGAGAAACTTGATTTGGGGAATACTGTTTATATAAATAGTAATCTTTAATGATTAATGGGTTTTAATTAATGATAACGTCCCATTTTTAAACACATTAAGAAACATTTTAAACCTGGTTAACTCAAATACACGTGGTTTATTAAAGTTCTCTTGGATGGACCCCCTAAACCTAGGTAGCTTAAAACAGTGGAAATATATTTTCTCGTGGTTCTAGAAGCTAGAAGTCCAAAATTAAGGTTATCAGCAGAGCAATTCAAGGAGGGAATCCTTCCTTGCCTCTTCTAGCTTTTGGTGTTTGCCTACAATTCTTGGCATTCTTTGACTTTTAGATACATCACTCCTGTCACATGTCACATGGTATCTTTTCCCTGCATGTGTGGTTGGGGTTTTCTTTGTTTTGTTTTTTGTTTTGTTTTTTTTTTTAAGATTTTTTAAATTTATATTTGAGAGAGAACATACAAGTGGGTGGGGGGCAGATGGAGAGAGAGAAGCAGATTTCCCACTGAGCAGGGACCCCAACTTGGGGCTCAATTCCAGGACCCTGAGATGGTGACCTGGGCTGAAGGCAGACGTTTAACCAGCTAAGCCACTCAGGCACCCCTTCCCTGTGTGTTTCCACTTCATCTTCCCTCTTCATTTCTATCTCCATGTCCAAATTTACCCTTTTGAAGGAAGCCAAAGAGGAAGGTACTTAGGTTCAACTAAAATGCCAGCCTGCTCCACTCAGAGAAGTATGTTTTGTGAGAACCAATGGAAAGGAGCTTGGGTTGCTGTAGTACATTCCCTGTAAATTCATGACATGATAGTGTGAAAAAGATAAAAGACTTCAAGACTGCAAATTTCGCCTTCTTCTAAGGACACCAGTCATAACTGGATTAGGACCCACCTTAATGACTTTTATTTTAACTTAACTGCCCCTGTAAAGACCCTATTTCTTATTAAAGTCACATTGTGAGATCCTGGGAGTTAAGACTTCAACATATCACCTTTTTATTTATTTATTTTGTAAGATTTTATTTATTTGACAGAGAGACACAGTGAGAGAGGGAACATAAGCAGGGGGAGTGGAGAGGGAGAAGCAGGCTTCCGGCCGAGCAGGAAGCCTGATGTGGGACTTGATCCTAGGACCCTGGGATCATGACCTGAGCTGAAGGCAGATGCTTAACAACTGAGCCACCCAGGCGCCCCTCAATATATCGTCTTAGGAGCCACAATTCCACCACAACTCATAACATAGCTAATGACTAGAAGGATACACAGGAAGGAATAAACAATTAAACACTGGGGAGAAAGACTTGGGTAGATTTTTATTTTAATTGAGAAAATATGTTTGCCTTCAGCTAGTTATCATATATATATTTTAAGATGCTATAAATTTAGATGTAGAAGTATTACATTTCTGAAATCAGATAGTCCTTGATCTAAGAAAGAATATATGAACTTTGAGGGAATTACCTTCCGTGATAATAGATATGCTGCTTTTGTGTTTCAGGGAGCAATACCTTGAATTTTGTTTGGGTAGTAAACTTCTAATAGCTTTAGAATGAAAATGGGCATTGTCATTAGCTTTAAATTTGGACACCAGTATTTTATTAGTTAATAAATAAATAATAGTACTAACTTTTTTTCCTTGTGCCACATATATTGAATGATCTCAGCCTAAACTTTTACAATTTAAGCATTTTGTCAGAGTATTCTAGACACTCACTAAACTTTACTACGATAGGAAAATTTACTATTCACTAATCTGGCAAAAATTAAATTTTAGCAGGGTCTAAGCAGAATAAGTTCCCTGACAAAAGAAAAAGGAACTCTATGGACTCAGATCTGAAAAGCACAAGAGAATCTATAATGCCAAAAGTAAAGGAGTCCTTCCTTGAGAAGCGTCCTGACGGACCACATCAGAGAGAGAAGTTTATAAAACATATTGCACTGAAGACGCCTGGGGATGTATTGCGCTTGGAAGATATATCCAAGGAACCCAGTGAAGAAATTGATCGCTCCTCTGGAGGCTTGGCACCTTCAAATTCCGGCCACCATTCTTCCAGGAATAGTGACCAAATCCGTGTGGCAAGTACCAAAGAGACTAAGATTCAGAAACCCCACATATCTTTACCTCAGGAAAAGTCTGCAGTTAAAAAAGCTAGCAACCTTCAGAAAAATAAAACTGCTAGCTCTCTGGCATCAAAGGAGACAAAACTTCTACCTTTACTTTCCCATGTTCCAAGTGCTGGTTCCTCCCGGGTACCATTAAATACTAAAAATTGCACTCTTCCAGTTCCTAAAAAAGAAAAAGAGCGTTCCTCATCTAAAGAATGTTCTGGGCATTCTGCAGAGTCCTCCAGACACAAGGAACACAAAACAAAGACTGATAAAGCTGATTCTAATGTATCTTCAGGGAAAATTTCTGGGGGATCTTTGCGTTCAGAATATGGCACTCCTACAAAGTCTCCCCCTCCTGCTTTGGAAGTTGTGCCAGTGCCATGTACCCCAAGCCCTACAGCACCTTCAGATAAAGCCCCTTCAGATAAAGAGAGTTCAGGAAATTCCAATGCAGGTAGCAATGCACTGAAAAGAAAACTAAGGGGTGATTTTGATAGTGATGAAGAAAGTTTAGGTTACAACCTAGACAGTGATGAGGAAGAGGAAACATTAAAATCACTGGAAGAAATAATGGCTTTGAACTTCAATCAGACTCCTGCAACTACAGGAAAGCCTCCTGCTCTTTCCAAGGGGCTTAGATCTCAGTCATCAGACTATACAGTAAGTAGTTCTGTGACATTTATCTTTACCTGAAGAGGGAAAATTGGATTGATGAGTGAAAGAGGGATAAATTGCTAGAACTGTTTAAAAACTTAGTATCTGTTATGATTCGTAATTGGACTGCAACTGGTATAGTTCTTGTTTGGTTAATGGGTTTCCCATATCTTTAGTTTTATTACTGTAAATCAGTGGTCTCCAAACTTTTTTGATCACAAACACTTCTATTAGTAAAAAAAATTTTAAGCATGTACTCCAATATATATGTATACTTATAGATTATATACATGTACCACTATACTACTGTGTACTTTCTAAAGCATATGCAAAAACAGAATTTAAAAGGAAGAAGAAAAAAGTATTTTCCTATAGAAGTTATATAGAAGTTACTATAGACTAAGTTCTACTGGAGTTTCTATAGAAGTTCCATATAAATAGAAGTTCTATTATTTTCTTCCTGCACCCCAATGGATCACCTTGCACACCCCCTGCTTTGGAGACCACTGCTGTAAATGAAGGTAGAGTGTAGAAATGTTGTTAATTGTGGTGTGCAATTTTATTTATAAAGTGCTTCATTCTATCTTGGGAATAAGCTGGATTAAATTCTAATATGTCTGTAAAATTTGGTGGGGAAGGTGTTAATGTTCCATGGTAACACCTAAAAATTAGTTTGATTACATTAAAATAGAATTTAAAAATAAAGACATGGTAGCCATGGAGCCCTTGGGTGTTTACAGTCAGTTCCGAAGGCTGACAGGGTTTTATAATTAGTGCCTTTCCTAATAAATGGTAAAATCAAATTGCCTGCAGTACAAAATACTAGATTTAAAGCATGATGGTGAAAATTCTCTAAGAAAGGTATCCTCCTGGCCTAGGTTTTTGAAATAGAAAATACTCTTTAGTACTCTGAGTAACTTAAAACATCCCAATTCTTGTACTAAGATATGTTATAAAGTATCCCTAAATTTTCTTCTTGTTTTAGGAACATGTTCATAGTGGTACATATACAAATACTTTAGAACGTCTTGTGAAGGAGATGGAAGACACTCAAAGGTCAGCATCATGACTACCTTGCTAAATTAAACATACTGCTTATTTGTGTGGTGGGTTGGGTTTTTAATTTTCCTTTAAGGATTGTGAGAAATTAGCATGCATTTTATGCCAATACTACTATAATAGTTTTACTATCAACTTGGTTAGAAATAAAGTACTCTTGTTCACAAGGCCGGGTCAGAAGATCAGGTTTTTACGGTTTACTGTATTACTGTAATAATACAAATTCCTTTCTGCTTACCACAAGCCGAATCTAACTGGTAGCTGAAATTCTTGATCAAAAGTATGGGCAGAATTTTCTGTGTGTATTTTTTTATTGTGATAAAATATACAGAATTTAATTTACCATTCTAATCCTTCTTAACTGTGCAGTTCACTGGAATTACATCCATTCATGTTGTACAACCGTCACCACCATCCATCTTCAGAACTTTATTCAGCTTCCCTCACTGAAATTCCGTACTCATTAAATAATAACTGCCCGTCCTCCTCTTCTCCCAGCCCTTGGCAGTGGGGCTGCCTCTATGAAATTAACTGTTCTAGGTACCTCATATAAATGAAATCACATAGTATTCATTCATTCACTTAGCATGGTGTCTTCAAGGTTTGTCCATTTCGTAGCATGTGTCAGAATTTCCTTTTTTTTTTTTTTTTTTTTTTAAGATTTTTTTATTTATTTGACAGATAGAGATCACAAGTAGGCAGAGAGAGGCAGAGAGGAGGAAGCAGGCTTCCCACTGAGCAGAGAGCCCCATGCACGGCTCCATCCCAGGACCCTGAGATCATGACCTGAGCTGAAGGCAGAGGCTTAACCCACTGAGCCGAAGGCAGAGGCTTAACCCACTGAGCCACCCAGGTGCCCCAAGAATTTCCTTCCTTCTTGAGGCTGAATAATACTCTAGTATATGTATATACCACATTTTATTTAACCATTTATCCTTTGATGGACACTTGGGTTACTTCTGTTTTTTGGCTGTTGGAAGTATTGCTGCTGTGAACATGGGTGTACAAGTATCTCTTTAAGTCCCCAATCAGTTCTTAGGGGTTGGGTATATACTCAGAAGTAGAATTGCTGGATCATACAGTGATTCTGTACATAATTTTGAGGAACTGCTATACTGTTTTCCATAGTGGCTGCACCATTTTACATTCCCATGAGCAGTGCACAAGGATTCCAGTTTTTCCACATCCTCACCAACACTTGATATTTTCTGTTTTTTTGATGATAGCCATCCTAACGAGTATGAAGGGGTACCTCATTGTGGTTTTCATTTTCACTTTCCTAATAACTAATGATGTTGAGCATCTTTTCATGTCCTTATTGGCCATTTTTGTAGCTTCTTTGGAGAAATGTCTGTTCAGCTCCTTTGCCCATTTTTTAAAAGATTTTATTGCTTTATTTGAGAGAGAGAGAGTACGAGAGAGGGAGGGGGCACAGAAGAAGGAGAAGCAGACTCCCTGCTGAGCATGGAGCCTGATGGAGCTCAATCCCAGGACCCCAGGATCATGACCCACAGCCAGAGACAGACATAATCAACTAAGCCATATAGGTGCCCCTTGCCCATTTTTTAATTGAGTTGTTTGGGGGTTTTTTGTTTGCATAGATTTTTTTTTAAACATTCTTATGTATTCCAACACATAGTTTTTTCTATATCAAGTTACTCTTTTTTTTTTTTTAAGATTTTATTTATTTATTTGACAGAAAAAGAGATCACAAATAGGCGGAGAGAGAGAAGGAAGCAGGCTCCCTGCTGAGCAGAGAGCCCTACATGGGGCTCAGTCCCAGAACCTTGAGACCATGACCTGAGCCGAAGGCAGAGACCACCCCAGGGACCCCTATATCAAGTTACTCTTAAGGAAGAAGTTTAGAATTGTGTTTCTCTTTCAGTCTCTGGCTCTCTTTGTCTCACACACACACACATACACACACACACACAGAAATCAAAAAGTTTGAGGATCGGGGCACCTGGGTGGCTCAGTGGATTAAGCCGCTGCCTTCGGCTCAGGTCATGATCCCAGGGTCCTGGGATCGAGCCCCGCATCGGGCTCTCTGCTCAGCCGCGAGCCTGCTTCCTCCTCTCTCTCTGCCTGCTTGTGATCTCTCTCTGTCGAATAAATAAATAAAATCTTTAAAAAAAAAAAAAAAAAAAAAAGTTTGAGGATCATAATGGACCTCATAAAATTTGTGTCATTCATTGTAAACTGCTTTTGCTAATGAGGGGGAAAGTATCTTCCTTATTTAAGGAATATCCTCAAAACTAGCCCACAGAACTTCACTTAAAAGCTCAACTGACTTGGGGCTCCGGGGTGGCTCAGTTGGTTAAGTGTCTGGCTTTGGCTCAGATCATGATCTCAGGGTCCTGGGATTGGATCGGCCCCCACGTTGGGCTCCTCTGAGCAGGGAGTCTCCTGGTCCCTTTCCCTCTGCCAGTCCCCCTGCTTGTGCTCTCTCTCCCTCAAATAAGTAATAAAATCTTTTAAAAGGGGGGGGGGGCACCTGGGTGGCTCAGTGGGTTAAAGCCTCTGCCTTCGTTTGGCTCAGGTCATGATCTCAGGGTCCTGGGATCGAGCCCCGCGTCGGGCTCTCTGCTCGGTGGGGGGCCTGCTTCCTCCTCTCTCTCTCTCTGCCTGCCTCTCTGCCTACTTGTGATTTCTGTCTGTCAAATAAGTAAATAAAATCTTTTAAAAAAAAAACCCTCAACTGACTTGAAGTTGGTACATATGTGTCTCAAACTTGATAGATGAGTTAGCTAACCATAGGAGATACAATTAGTCAGAAGTGCTCACCTTTCTAAAGTTAGAGAAATTGTCTCTATTGTAAAATTCTTTAAACATTTCATGAATTTATGTGATTTGTAATGTCAGATCTGAAGTTGTTTATTTGAAATGAACATTGCACAGACCAGAGGTAGAGATGCTAGTTTGATCTGATTATTGACTCTTTTCTGTATTGGTAGAGCAGTACATTTACTTGTCACTTACTGTTGTATTATACTCATCTACTGTGGGGCTGGAGCTAGGAATAAGGTTAGAATAACTTAATCTTGGCAAGCAGTGTAAGCAAGGACTCCAGAGCTAGATTCTCCAGCTTTGAATCCCAGCTCCTTGCATTGGGAGCTTGAGCAAGTTAGCATTCCTAATGTCTGTTTCCTCATGTGTAAAATGGGTAATAATAAACTACCACATGGGGTTCTCGTGAGGGTTGAAAGATTTAATACATAAAGTTCTCAGTATAGTGCCTGTCCCTTAGTAAGGGCTCAGTGTTAGGTACTGTGATGATAATGATGATGACAATGATAATGACTACTGCTGCTAGAAAGCCTAATTAACATTATCAGTTTGTTGGTCTACTTGAAGTCAAATGAGCATTAAAGATTCAAGGGGATAATCAAATTATTTGCCATTTTTCCTTCCCCTTTCTCTAAATGATTTGGATTTCATTATTGAAGTCCTAGCTATAAAGAAATATTCAAGTCTTCTGTGTGAAGGAACACTATTCTAATACCATACTGGTAGCTGGGTAAAAAACCTGTTATACATCATGGTGTTTGGAAAGATATAATT
Organism: Mustela erminea; assembly: GCF_009829155.1. Classification (NCBI taxonomy): domain Eukaryota; kingdom Metazoa; phylum Chordata; class Mammalia; order Carnivora; family Mustelidae; genus Mustela; species Mustela erminea. Next base: position 64,706,119 of record NC_045627.1, read on the forward strand.
TGGGGCACCTGGGTGGCTCAGTGGGTTAAAGCCTCTGCCTTCAGCTCAGATCATGGTCTCAGGGTCCTGGGATCAAGCCCTGCATCGGGCTCTCTGCTCAGTGGGGAGCCTGCTTCCTCCTCTGTCTCTGCCTGCCTCTGTCTACTTGTGATCTCTGTCTGTCAAATAAATAAATAAATAATTAAAAAAAAAAAGAAATATAATTTGACCTTTAGTGCAACAAAATTTGTCATATAACAAGGTACTTATTAATAATAAGAGGTTGGGTTCGGGGGGGGTTGTTTTGGTTTTTTTGGTGCTGCTTTTAGACAAACTAAAGATTGTTTTTAGAGTAAACCATTTTTTGCAATATTCTTTCAATTCTCAGGCTAGATGAACTGCAGAAGCAACTACAGGAAGACATAAGGCAGGGCCGAGGCATTAAATCCCCCATCAGAATTGGAGATCAAGACAGTACAGATGATGAGGATGGCCTCTTAGAAGAGCACAGGTATAGCATTTTTCATAATGTATATCCTACTAAGTTTATATATCTTAATTTTGTTCTTGTGAAATAAATGAACCACTGATGGTTATGTACTTAATGAGTAATCTATGATGGTTTTCTAATCCATCTATGATGGATTTCAAGGACAAATGTTAAGGCCAAGATAAATCTTTTTTCTCCTGGTTATTATTTCTTTTCACATAGACCCATTTAGCGGCTTTGGATTAACTACTGGCAAACAGTGGGAGGAACAAAACGCATGTTCTCATGCGAGTCTTATCTGAGGTTAACATTGGTCCTAAGAAAAGTTTTCTTTGCACCCAGGCTTTAAACACAAAATCACATGCAATGTAATTATTTGGTATTCAGTAACTTTTTTTATTCCAGGGAATTTCTAAAGAAATTTTCGGTTACAATTGATGCTATTCCTGATCATCACCCAGGTGAAGAAATATTTAATTTCCTCAATTCCGGAAAAATTTTCAATCAATATACCTTGGATTTAAGAGACTCTGGTTTTATAGGACAGAGCGCTGTAGAAAAGCTTATTCTTAAGTAAGTAGAAAAACAGAAAAACATTTTACTTTTTCCTATATAAAAATCATCCTAAAAGTATCTAACTGCCATACTCTTCTAAAAGGTTAACTTCTGTTATGACCTATCAGTTTTCAAATCCTTCTTATTACTATTGCTTTTTGTGTTTATTATTTAATTAGAGGCAGCAGTGTAAGATAGTTGCATGGCATATATGCTTTTATTAGTTAGGATTAAGATCAGCATATAGTAACAGCAACTGTCAAAATAATAGGGGCTTAAAACAAGAAGTATAGGTGCGCCTGGGTGGCTCAGTGGGTTAAAGCCTCTGCCTTCAGCTCAGGTCATGATCTCCGGGTCCTGGGATAGAGCCCTGCATCAGGCTCTCTGCTCAGCAGGGAGCCTGCTTCCTCCTCTCTCTTTCTGCCTGCCTCTCTGCCTACTTGTGATCTCTGTCTGTCAAATAAATAAATAAAATCTTTAAAAACAAACAAACAGAAAAACAAGAAGTATATTTCTTTCTTATGTGAAAGAAGTTCGAAGGTAGGAAGTCCAGGGCTGGTGTTTCACCATATAATCTTTCTTCTCCACCATCCAGCCCTTTACATTCAAATTCCCAGAAATCCCACATATTTCTTCTTATGGCTAGTTTGGTAGAACTTAGTCAACATGACCACGCCTGTTAAAGGAAGGCTGGGAAATGGTTTTTATTTAAGGCAGAGCTAAAAGTCAGCCACTCGGTTGCCAACAGGAAAGCCAAGAATAGATCTTGGGATGGGCACCTAGCAGTCTGTACCACTGTGCCCAAGTTGGTCTGATTTCTCTCAGTGCACGATATCTCAGATCCAGAGAGATCACATTAATTCTGGTGCTGAGCTTTATAGAATTACAGACTCAAGTTGGCAAAAGCAGACAGTGCCCTGAGACTTAATAGGCGCCTTCTCAACACTGCCAGCTAATGTAAATTTATTCACCAGATAAATCTGGAGACAGGCCAATATAGTGGATCAGCTTTAGGCCATCACTTGAATTTCCTTTTTGAGTAACCCATCCATATTGGAGTAGAGTCTGCCTCCAGGGTCTGAGGATGGTGTGCTTGCTCATTTCCCTGATTATGTCAGATGTGGTGGAAGACGTTTCTTACCCTGAAAGTACAGTCATTGATTTCACTTTATTTTTTCAGATCAGGAAAAACAGATCAGATTTTTTTGACAACACAAGGCTTTCTTACCTCTGCTTATCACTACGTCCAGTGTCCTGTACCTGTGTTAAAGTGGCTATTTCGGGTAAGAGAAATGTTTGGGGAGTATAGTTGTTTCCTACTGCATTTCCTAGTCAAAGACAAACTTAAAATACCATATATGCACATTACTAAAGAAAAAAAAACACATCAAACCCATGATTTCAGTGGGTTAAAATGAGGCAAAAAGAAGGGGCGCCTGGGTGGCTCAGTGGGTTAAGCCTCTGCCTTCGGCTCAGGTCGTGATCTCGGGGTCCTGGGATCGAGCCCTGCATCGGGCTCTCTGCTCGGGAGCCTGCTTCCCGCCTCTCTCTCTGCCTGCCTCTCTGCCTACTTGTGATCTCTGTCTGTCAAATAAATAAATAAAATCTTAAAAAAAAAAAAAATGAGGCAAAAAGAGTCCCCGTGAAGAGATTATAAAGGGAATGCTAATGCAGATCGTGTGCAGGGTAGTAATGTTAATTGTGCCTAAGATATTTCATCCCACTGGTAGATCACTATATGGTTAGTTTCAGAAGAGTTCTCATTCTTACATTACCCCTTTTTTGGAAGGGGAAGAGAAGGGAAAGGAGGCTTTGTGGGGTTTTAAAAAATTTTTTTCTCCCAATTTTATGGAGACTCTTGCATATTTATTTTTAGGATTTGACTTGTATACTAATATTTTCCCATTTTTGTATGTGTGTATGTGTGTATATCTGCAACCCAATACTTCTTTTCCCCAATAATGTTTAATTTTTAAAACCAGTTAATTATCTAAATTTTTATATTATCTGCATGGTAACTTTATAAGTGTCAGTGGTAACAAAAAATATGACTATTAAAAATATGGATATTGTATGAAGTGAAAAGTGGGAAAAACATAAGAACTTTCTATTCTGGGCCTTAAGATAGCATTTCAAACAATCTCGTGTTTGGTAAGAACTAGATATTCCAATACAGCCTTTTATTCATTTTTTTCATATTGCTGGCATTTTTTGAGTGCTAGCTCTGCCAGGTACTGGAGAGAACAGTAATGAAAAAATCCACATTTCTGATCTCATGAAAGCTACGTTCCAGTACTATAGAGGAGAGAGTAAGTGGGTATATGTGTGAATGCATGTTTAGAGATATGTCAGATGGTGGTGCTAGGAAGAAATATTAGGCTAGGGTAGGCACAGAGAAGTATCAAAAAGCTTGCTTTTTTGATTTTTCGATATATCTATCGAAAAATATATATTTTGATATATATCGAAAAATCAAATTATTATTTTATTTATATATATATATATATATATATATATATATATATATATATATATATGAGATAATTAATGATGAGGGCCTTACTGGTCAGGCGAGGTCTGAGTAAAGATCTGAGAAGAAAGTAATGGAGTTAGCCTTGCTGCTATGTGGTAAAAGAGCACTCTGGGCAGAGAAAATAGCAGGCGGTGCAGACTGGGTGGCAGGAGTGTTTACTTCCAGTGGTTAGGAGCTCACTACTTTGACCCCAGTAAATTTTTTTTTTAAACAGTCCTAATTAAATCAAAACTTGCCTCCCTGTGGTTTTTATGTAGTAGTACTAATTATCTTTTCTAGAGCTTCCCAGAATATGCTGCATCTAACAGTCCTTCGTTTATTTTAAAACAGCTTTATGACCCTCACCTTCCCCCCAGTAGTAAGCTTTCTCCAGTCAGTAAATACCTAGTTCCTTTACTGATTATCTTTCTGAATGACCTTTAGCTCCTAAAGCATTTCCCCCAGAAATGGACATAAACTTGAGATAAGGTCTTTCAAACAGCAGTTTCCAGTGAGACTCTCCCTTCTACCCACTGACATATTTCTGTTAACTGTAATTCCAAACTTCATCTGCTATCATGCCAGAGCTTTGTTATTCTCTAACTCTGCAATATCTCTTTTCTTAAACTTATAAGTAAGACTTTGCATCTATCTGTATTAATTTTTATCTTGTTGATGTGGATCCTCATTATAGTCTTTAAAACCCTGATTGTAACCTATAAGCATACTTTTGTTTAAGTGGTTTTTAATACTTTATGTATTTATTATTTGAAATATTTAGCTAATAATCATACATTAGTCACTTTTTCTGTGTAAAACACTTTGTCTCATCTTTCCTTTTTAATTCCAAGTCCATTTTTCATAATGGACAGATATACCAACTTGTAACTATTTTTCTTTTTTAGAGAGTATGTCAGAATTTATTTTAGTGCTGTGGTTCTAATGTTTTGTTTAACCCTTCTTACCCAGAGAATACAAAACACTAATTCAGAAGGATATGTACATCCCAGTGTATATTGCAGCATTATTTACAGTAACCAAATTGTGGAAGCAGCCCAGGTGTTGATCCATAGATGAGTGGATAAAAGAGATGTACATGCACACATGTGCACACGTACAAAGGAATATTATTCAACCATAAACAAAGAATGAACTATATGGTCCCTACATTTTTGTTAATTTAATTGTTAAAATGTAATTAAAATATTTGTATTTTCCTGAATTTGTGAGTGTAAAACTAGAAGCACACTTTGCTACTTTTTTAAAACTTTTTCAAAAGCAATTCATGTTTGATTGTGAAAACTTAAAAGTAAAATGGCTTAATGCCATCCCAGTTTCCAGTTATTAAATTTTAGTGTTGAGATTGTTCTCTGAATGTACATAGATTACTGTATGACAATATAAATAGAATATGGGTTTTGTGACTTACCTCAGATAACAAATTATTTTCGTGTCAGTATAAATATGTCGTCATCTTTTTTAATGGTTTTATAGTATTCTATTGCCGTGTTATACTGTTTTATTTAACCCAGTCTCAATTGATAGACATGATATTGTTGTATACACCTCTTTACACATTTATTTAATTATCTCCAAGTACTGGGTTGCCCACCTTAGAATTCATTACTGCCTAAAAATGATGGTTACCGAATTTGTTCTGTTTCCAAAAGCATGTCCTTGAATGGTGCTGCCCCCTAGTGGCAAAACATAACACAAACGTTAGACCTGAGTTTTTGACACAGGCTGATTTTGAAAATGGCACAAACACACAAATGATGCGAGTACAAACATACAGTGATACAAATATGCCTGATTGAAACAGAGTTTGTGTTACTCTCCCTTACACTTTATTTTTTTTATTCAAATAACTCTATAAAGATCCTTTACACACACACTTCCTACTGAAACTGAAAGAGCACAACAAAAAAATTTTATTACAATGTCAGAAAATCTAGCATATATACCCACCCTAATTTTGCTTACCAAACCACCCAGAGTTTTCTTGTATTCCTTCTGCACAAGTTACTTGGCTTCCAATTTTTGATATATATCTTATCTTAATGACTTAAGGTCTCTCAAACACAGAGGCAACATTCAAAACCTATTAGTGCTTCCTTAGGTCAAATCAAAAGGTGCAAGTATACTGAAGTCATCCAAATGCAAACTACAGGATTCCTCACAAATTACTGGCATCACGTTTAAAAAAAAAAAAAAAAAAAAAAAAAGATATTAAAAAAAAAACCCTTGTAATATCACAGATTATCAAAGTATTAGTTTGCCCTAACATAGAGCAGCCTTCCAAGCTGCTGCAAAATGATCCTAAAATCACTAGCAGAAAGAAATAGTTCAAGAATAAAAGTCTGGGGACGCCTGGGTGGCTCAGTTGGTTAAGCGGCTGCCTTAGGCTCAGGTCATGATCCCAGCGTCCTGGGATCGAGTCCCACATCGGGCTCCTTGCTTGGCAGGGAGCCTGTTTCTCCCTCTGCCTCTAGCCTGCCACTCTGTCTGCCTGTGCTTGTGCTCTGTATCTCTCTCTCTCTCTAACAAATAAATAAAAATCTTTAAAAAAAAAAAAAAAGAATAAAAGTCTGTTTACATTGGCTCCACGTCATAATTATTCTCCATGCTGGTTTCCTCAGCAAGATCTTTGTGATACAGGCAATAATGACAGCGACATCTGAATCTTTCCACTCTTCTTTCACCCTTCGTTTCCTTCTGCTGTAGATCTTTTTGAAGCTGAGACCCCGGGCTTAGGTAGTGCTGGTACTGCATCATTCGGGTCATCCTTGCCATCCTTTCCTTCCCGGCTGTTAACAAGGTCCTCACTCCAGTCCTCCTCCCACTGCTGCTGAGGATACGCTCCACCAGCCCCTGTGGTTTCCTCTCTCTGCCTGGCTGCTGAGACGGATACTGTGGCAGAGGGGAAGGGAGGACGATACTAGAGTCTAGGGTCAATTTGCCAAGGTTCTTGGTTAATACTTCGGAGATCGTTTGAGAGGCACCTGAGCTTTCCTGGGAATCCTCTTCATTGGGTGTCTGAGATGATCCCGGAGCCCAGGTTGGATAAAGCTGCTCTGGCGAATCCATTGGAAGCCTAGTGACAGACCGAGGCTCCTCCTAGATCTTTGGGGTCTGGTGGGAGGTGATGCTCAGGACACAACTTGCTACAAAGTAGCCTGGCAAGAACTTAACAGCCCAGAAAGAGGGAGAAAAACCCAAACTTCACCAAATGGCTGAGCTGCAAGAGAAAAATCAATCCTCCCTTACACTTTAGATTTAAATTTAATATAATCAATCTACAGCTCCAAAGCAAAAGGAAAACAAATGTTTTCCCCTGCAAAACCACTTTAAAATTACCTTCAGCCTGTCATATGATTCTCTTTTTTTTTAAAGATTTATTTATTAGAGAGAGAGCGTGCATGCAAGTGCAAGCAGGGGGAGAGGGAGAATCTCCAGCAAACTTGTGCTGAGCGGGGAGCCTGACACAGGGCTTGATCTCACATCTCTGAGATCATGACCTGAGCCAAAATCAAGAGTCATATGCTTAAAAAAAAAAAAAAAAAAAAAGAGTCATATGCTTAACAGACTGAGCCGCCACCCAGGTGCCCATCATATGATTCTTTAAAAATTTTTTAATTTTTTATTTCTATATTTTTTTAAGATTTTATTTATTTATTTGAGAGTGAGTATATGAGCAAGCACAGCAGGGGGAGTTGCAGAGGGAGAGGGAGAAGCAGACTCCCCACTGAACAGGGAGCCTGATGGGCTCGATTCCAGGACCCCAAGACCACGACCCGAGCCAAAGACAGATGCTTAATAAACTAAACCATCCAAGCGCCCCTATTTTTTATTTTTTAAAATATTTTTTAAACTTGAGATTTTGTTCCCCCAAAATTCATTTTATACAGTTATATTAATTATATGCCTGTGCATACAAATTTCTGTACGTAAAAAGACTAACTGTAAAAAGGACAATAACTTTGCATAAATACTACCAAATTACTTTTTAAATTTTATCAAATTATACTGGACATGCTACCTCTTTCTTAGTACTCTTACGACCACTGGCTGTTATCGGTGTTCTTGATCATTAACAATCTTAAAGTCAAGCTTCTCTTTTTTTTTTTTTTAAGATTTTTTTAAGATTTTAAGACTGAGCCATCTAGGTGCCAAAAGTCAAGCTTCTCTTAACAAGTTAATGACAGCTTGTCACTTCTCTTTGCATTTCTTTGATTACTAGTGATATTGAACATTCTTTTTGAAAAGTATATTGATAGGGATGCCTGGGTGGCTTAGTGGATTGGGTGTCTGCCTTCAGCTCAGGTCATGATCCTGGGGTCCCGGGATTGAGTTCCAAATCCAGTTCTCTGCTCAGCTCAGAGCCTGCTTCTCTTTCTGCCAGCTACTCCCCCTGCTTGTGCTTGCTCTCTCTCTCCCTGACAAATAAATAAAAATCACAAATAAATAAATCATAAATAAATAAATCATGATTAATTTATTAATCATAAATAAATTGCTTATTGATAAATTATTTTGCATATTTTTATTAGTGTGTGGTTTGATTTTTGCCTGTGATCAGTTAGCAGCCTTTTTCTTTATGGTTTTTGGATTTCATTGCACAAATGAACTAGAAAGGTATTTTTTTATAGTTTTCAGTTGTTATATTTGTCTAATATAAATGAAAGTTGTAAAAACAGAATGGAATGGAATTAAACAGAATTAGAATGGAAAGGGCCCTGATTTTAGAATCAGACCTGAATTTTAAGTTCTAACTCCTCATGTATTATGTTGGGTATCTTAATCTCTCTGAGCCTGTCTGCTAATGTGTAGTGTATGGCCACTTCATAAGGTTATTGTAAATATTAAAATGGAATGCATATAGGGACGCCTGGGTGGCTCAGTTGGTTAAGCAGCGGCCTTCGGCTCGGGTCATGATCCCAGCGTCCTGGGATCGAGTCCCACATCGGGCTCCTTGCTCAGCGGGGTGCCTGCTTCTCCCTCTGTCTGTGCCTGCCATTCTGTCTGCCTGTGCTCACTCTCTCTCCCTCTCTCTCTCTGATAAATAAATAAAATCTTTTAAAAAAAATTATTTTTTTAAATAAAATGGAATGCATATAAAATACATATTCAAGAAAATCCATAAAACACCTTTATATATGCCTGGCAAGTAGTAAATGCTCATTTTCTTTCTTTTTTTTTCCTTCTTTTTTAATATTCTTGTCTACTTTGGCAGATGATGTCGGTTCATACAGACTGTATTGTGTCTGTGCAGATTTTAAGTACATTGATGGAAATAACAATTAGAAATGGTAAGTATATAGATTTACTCTGATTAGCAGTGTGAATTACAGGTTGCTATGTACAGTCTCTTGTATTGCTAAACATTTACGATATTCAGAAATACAGAACAAAAAGTTTTTTTTTTTGTGATCTAAAATCTTTAATAATGATAAGAAACTCCATTCAAAAATAAGTATCTGCAGTTTTCTAGTCGCATTGAGAAAAGGGTATAAGATCTTGCAACTGATAGCCCTAACCTGATATTTACCAACTCATGGGTTACTGTCCTGGGTAAATGGAAATAGTTACAAGTTTGTTATTTATTTAGCCAATTAATTTTAACTGGCCTATTGATGTGCAAGTATTGTACTGATTGTGCACTGAGGAGATTGAAAGTATCTACTACAAAAATGTAACAATTGTTTTATTACCTTTGAGATCCCTTAAAATGAAACGAGCATTGTGATTTTCATCTTTCACTTGTTTTGAGGATTGGGATTGTATGGGCACTGAAGATGGTAAAATCTTCTGTGTTAGGAGTAGTTTGGTATTTTACCATTGTTATTGTCAGTCTTTTGAAAGTGTATTACCTCATGAGTTACATGCTTTTATTCATCATCACTCTCAGATACTTTCATAAATGTCATTGCCTTCATATTTACTTGAAAATCTCTAATTCCTATATGATCATTCTAAATAACTATATTGTCAACATATCATTACCAGATATCATTTCTGTAAAATCATCGTAATAATCCATGTTTCACATGCAGACTGTCACTTGCAATTGTGTGTTTGTGAACCTGGGATTTGGGATAAAATCTTTTCTTCTGTTAACTAGATACCTTCAGCGATTCACCAGTTTGGCCCTGGATCCCATCATTATCTGATATAGCAGCTGTGTTTTTCAATATGGGAATTGATTTCAGATCTTTGTTTCCTCTGGAGAATCTTCAGCCAGACTTTAATGAAGACAGTCTAGTGTAAGTTTTATTTTCATAATTAAATCCCAAAAACATTATTTTAAATAATTTTAATGTGATAACAGTAATATTCATTTGATAATTTCAGTACCCACTCTTGGTTTTTAAAATCTCTCAAAGTTGAAATGGATCTTGAATTAGATACATTCCTAACATATGTCTTAATCTAAAAGTCATCAAGTTTAACAGGGAGGAAATAGAAATATTTAAAATTTTTAATTTTTTAAAAATAAAACATTGGGGTGCCTGGGTGGCTCAGTGGGTTAAGCCTCTGCCTTCGGCTCAGGTCATGATCTCAGGGTCCTGGGATTGAGCCCCGCATAGGGCTCTCTGCTCGGCAGGGAGCCTACTTCCTCCTCTTTCTCTCTTTCTCTGCCTGCCTCTCTGCCTACTTGTGATCTCTCTCTGTCAAATAAATAAATAAATAAAATCTTTAAAAAAATAATAATAAAAAAATAAAAATAAAACATTATTTGACATTATTCTGTTATTATTTGTCATTATCTGACATTATTTGCTTATTTGACATTATTTGTTGGCATTATTTGGCATTATTCTGTTGGCAATGCTGGCCAAAGCAGTTAGATAAGAGAGAAAAATAGATATAAAAACTGGATATGAGTTGGTGGAAGTTTCATTATTTGCAGAAGTATGTTAATGTATGCAAAGAAGCCTAAGAGTCAGCTGAAGTGCTGTAACAAATAAAAGAAACAAGAGAAATTGGTATAGGGCACCTAGCTGTCTCAGTCAGTAGAGCATGTGACTTGATGTCAGGGTTGTGAATTCAAGCCTCACATTAGACACGGAGCCTGTTTTAAAGGAGGAGGGGGGCGCCTGGGTGGCTTAGTCAGTAGGGTCACCAACTTTGGGTTTTGGCTCAGGCCGTGATCTCAGGGTTCTGGAATCAAGCTCCATATCAGGCTCTGCACTCAGTGAGGAGTCTGCTTAAGAGTCTCTCTCTCCTCCTCCTCCTCCCACTGCCCCTCCTCCCACTGATCTGCTCCCTTGCTGTCTCTCTTTCTCTTGCTCTCTTGCTGTAAAATAAATCTATCTTTAAAAAACAGAGAGCAGAGTGCCTGGGTGACTCAGTGGGTTAAAGCCTCTGCCTTCAGCTCAGGTCATGATCTCAGGGTCTTGGGATCGAGCACCACATCAAGCTTTCTGCTCAGCAAGGAGTCTGCTTCCTCCCCTTTCTCTGCCTGCCTCTGCCTACTCGTGATCTCTGTTTGTCAAATAGATAAATAAATAAATAAATATATCTTAAAAAAAATAATAGAGAAGTTGGTATGGATGCTGGGGTACAAAGTTTAAAAAGAGAAATTAATAACCTTCAGATATATGAACTATAGCTAGTCTAAAAGATAAATCGAAGGGGTACCTGCCTGGCTCTGTTGGTAGAGCATATTATTCTTGATCTCACGGTCATGAGTTTGAGCCCTACCTTAGGGATAGAGATTACATTTAAAAATTTAAAAAATAAAATCTTAAAAAAAAAGATAAACTGGAAGAAAAGACTTCATTTACAACAGCAAGAAAAATACATGAAATACCTAGGAATAAACTTACATAGAAGAGACAGAAAGAGAGAGAGAGAGTGTGTGTATTTGTGTGTGTATAAACATTACTAAGAGACAAAATAGAAGACCTAAATAAATGAAAGAGTGTACCATGCTCTCAGGAAGATTCAACTTTATAATATAAATAGATTAGAGCTCCTGATGTTAAACCATAAACTTAATGATATTTGAATAAGAAATGCCAATGGGATATTTTATAGGAAAGGGGAGAGTTGATACTATATAAGTGATTCTAAAGTTATATGGAAAAAAATAACAACCAGAAAAGCTTTGAGAAAGAAGAGTTAGGAGGTAGGACTGGCCTTAGCAGATAATAGTATAAGACAAATGCAAAGTGCAAGGCTCTGTCAGTAGAAAAAAATAAGTCCAAAATAGAACCAAATACATATAAATGCTTCATGAATGTTTAAGATGCTATTTCCATAAATGAAAGAGTAGGATATTAAGTATCTCATATTATCCATTATTTGGAAAACTGGGTAGCTATCTGAAAACAAATTTTGCATCCATACCTCAAACTGATAGAGCAAAGATTTAAATGTATACAATGAAACCGTAAAAATAATAGAAGAAACCAGCAGGTTTTTATAATCTTAAAAAAGGGGAAATGATTTTTTTCTATGAGCCTAACACTCAAAACCCTTAAGAGGAAAATTAACTTATTTGGCCAAAATAATTTGCCATCACAGTAATCACTATACACAGTCAAAAGAAAAACCTCAAAAGGGAGTGGGAGGGAGATCTATATTTATATGAATTTTTCATATTCATGCATGTATGTATGAACGAAACAATTCTGGTTACAGATAAAAGTTTAGTTTCAAATTAATAAAAAGATCAGTAACCTATTAGAAAAATGGACACAGGAATAAACTGATCACAGAAATAAAAATGGTTCTTAAATATGAAAATATACTCATCTTCACTTCTGAGAAAAAAGGTAAATTCTTGCTATTGCCAAACTTACCTCTCTAGTTCTCTTTCCATCCATACAGGATCCCTTCTTGCTCAGATGTAATCTGTAACTAAAAATATGTTGACTAGCTAATTTTCAGATAAAGACTGTGTTCTATCACTAGGGAAAAGAATGCTTTCTCAGCCAATCCAAAAAAAACAACCATTTCCCCCAAACATTACTAAGATATTCAAACCACCTATATTGAGAAGTTAAAATTCCAATTATTTTATTATTTAAGCTTTAATGAAATCAGTAACAGGTGGTAATAGTATGTTGTATGCAATAGATTTGAGTGTTTCTTCAGTGTTGCAAGCAAATACTGTAATGGACATAGTGAAATAAAGATTATAATGAATGCATTAAGACATAATACATACAAATGATATTTAGCAAAATAGTTTTTTTTAATTGGTTACTTACCAGTTGAAGAGTTGGCCTCAGTTAGGTTTGTTGACTACAGTGGGGTGGTGGCTGAGGTCACCGTTGCTGCATAGTGGTAAGCACTGATGAGCACAGGAAAGCAAGGAGGAGCTGGTGAAGGGATGAGTGAACCATGATGAAATGCTTGTTTAAGCAACATGAGTACAAGACTGAATCCTGCTGAGATATGACCACAACTCTATTCACTAAGACTCACTTGCAACTTAACCATTTTTGTTGGGGTGTGTGAAATGTTTGAAAGCTCTTAAATATTCAGGTAGGGAGAGTAGGATGCTGAAGGACAGGAGAACAGTTCTTTTCTTGACCGTTTCTCTGTTAGATGTACAGACTTAAAATCTGACTCACAACTAACCTCTTTCTCTCCTGCATTCCATCAGTTCTCACATCCCTGTGTTCTAGTTCCTCTGCTTATGTCCCAGCTATTTTTCCTTTTTTATTACCGGTGTTACTCTAATTCAGATCCTCTTTTCATGCCAACCCTGGCAAAAAGATCTCCATTTCTCCAGGGGCTTTCTACCTCCAAGATACTTATTGTTTTCACTGTTGTAGGATTCCTTTTATGAAACATAGCCTTGAACTTCTTTCTCCTATGTTCTCAGGCCTTTACACCATGTATTTAAGACTTTACAATTTGGCTTATTTTCTATTTTTTTGTCCCTTTTGTTTTAACCAAATTGATCTGCTTGCGGTTCCTCCGTAGGAGTCATCATTGCATTGGCTCTTCCTCGTATTCATCCCTCACCTCCACCCTCAGTGGCTGCTCACCAGAATGTTACCTCTGTCTCTCACTGAAGCTCCCCCTGGGAGCCTGGGGGGCTCAGTCAGTTAAGCTTCTGCCTTCAGCTCATAATCCTGTGGTCTGGGATCGAGTCATGCATGGGGCTCCCTGCTCAGCAGGAAGCCTGCTTTTCTCTCTGCTACCACCATCCCCACCCCCACTTGTGGTCACTCTTGCTCGCTCTCAAATAAATCTTTTTTAAAAAGAGCAAGATAGTCTTGTCTGTATGGAACAGATTAATAAATCATGGTACGATGATCATCATCATCACAACTACTAATGGTTACGTATTGCTTACTATGTGCCAGGCATAGTTCTAAGTGCTTAACATATAGCACTTCATTTAATGGTCACTACAACTATTAGATAGTATTCTCGGTCCCATTTTACAGGCGAGTCAGGCACAGAAAGGTTAAGTAGTTTGCCTGAGGTTTACAGCTAAGAAGACACACAGGACTACCAAGCAGAGACTTTAAAAACTAAGAAAGCTTTTCATACGTACTTACGGAAATAGAAGACATATTAAGTGAAATAAAGAGAGGTACACAACAGTATATAGTGTGCTGCCATTTAAATTAAAGGGGCGGGCAAATAAATACATAATTATTTGTATATACATAAAATGCCTGTGGAAGGAAGGACTAAAACTAGTAGTGATTATGGGGAGGGGAAATGGGTGACAAAAGGCCTTAGACTGAAGACAGTTCTTCACAGTATACTGTGCCTTGATACCTTTTGAAGTTTTTTAGTTCTTTAACCATATGAAGGTATTATTAATTCAAAAAATTAACCAAGAAAATGTCTCTTGAAGGCCAAATTGATGTGTCTCCTCCTCCATGAACCTCACTGATTGCCACAACCAGAACTGTGGTGCTTAGAATTGTTTCTTTGAATAGAACTACCCTACGACCCAGTAATCGCACTACTGGGTATTTACCCTAAAGATACAAATGTAGTGATCTGAAGGGGCAAGTGCACCTGAATGTTTATAGCAGCAATGTCCACAATAGCCAAACTATGGAAAGAACCTAGATGTCCATCAACAGATGAATGGATAAAGATGTGGTGTATATATATATACAATGGAATACCATGTAGCCATCAAAAGGAATGAAATCTTGCCATTTGCGATGACGGACGTGGATGGAACTAGAGGGTATTATGCTTAGTGAAATAAGTCAATCAGAGAAAGACAATTATGATATGATCTCCCTAATATGAGGAAGTTAGGCAACATGGGGGTTTTGGGGGGTAGGAAAGGAATAAATGAAACAAGATGGGATTGGGAGGGAGACAAACCATAAGAGATTCTTAATCTCACAGAACAAACTGAGGGTTGCGGGGGTGGGGGTAGGGAGAGGGTGGTTGGGTTATGGACTTTGGGGAAGGTATGGGCTATGGTGAGTACTAGGAAGTGTAAACCTGGCGATTCACAGACCTGTACCCCTGGGGCTAATAATACATTATATGTTAATTTTAAATTTTTAAAAAGAATTGTTTTGTATTCCTGTCTATTCATGAGACCTTTATTATGAGTTCTTTTATAGCCAGAGCCACCTTCTACATAGTTCTCTAACACCAAGAACAATGAGGATAGTGCCTTGATAAAAAGTAGCTGTTCAAGGGAAAACTAATGCATAGAGATAGAAATTCAGATTAGTGTTTACCTGGAGTAGGAGATAGCAAAGTGACTTCGATCTAGCATGAAGGGACTTCTGTAGGTAATGAAAATGTTCTGCTACTTCTTTATTCTGTTGGCAGTTACACTACTACATATATATTTATCAAAACTTAAAATGGCTATATTCCTTTTATTATATGTAAATTATGCCTCAACAAAACTTTTTTGTTGTTCAGTGTTTCTTAAAATAATTATTTTGTGCCTAATTTCACATTGCTTTATTCTCTTTTCAATAGTTCTGAAACACAGGTGACAATGGGTGGGGAAGGAAGTGAAGATTCATCTTGTAAGCCAATTTTTTCAACTCTTCCTGAAACCAACATTTTAAATGTGGTTAAGGTAGGGAAAAACTCTTCTTTATGTCTTTATCACAGAACTGGAACCATTTAGTTTTGTGGTTAGTGGTTTTAAAACAAAATCACTAGTGTTTTACCAGGTGATTTCTAATCTTTGAAATTTGTTAGCAGTATTATTTGTATTAAATGTTGTTTTTGCTGGGTTTTTTTTGTTTGTTTGTTTTAATATTAGGAGTGAAAGGGACTTTATAGGTTAATATAGTTCTAGGATACCTTTCCCAAGAAGATTTTAGAAACCAATTATTTTTTAGAACCAGTACTTTTTTTTAGAATTTGAATGTATGAAGAGAAAAAAGTTATTACTTGTAACTTAGTGATTAAGAATTAGTAACAGTGTTAAAACTTTTTAGTGGCTGAATCAAGTCAATGATACTGAACCGTTAAAAAAAAATCTCAAAAATGAAAATTGGAGAAGAAAATACTTATTGTGTCACCTGATTTAACTATTAACACAAGTATTTCTTGCCTTCTTTTTTCTAAACATCTGATGTTTTGTTTTCTATAAGTTTTCTTTTATATTCTTTATCAGAAAGCTTTTATAATTTAAACTCTCCAAATAAAATATATCTCCTTAAGTTGTTTTGTCGCTGTACTTCTGTCACAGTTTCTAGGCTTGTGTACATCTATACATCCAGAAGGTTACCAGGATCGTGAAATAATGTTGCTGATATTAATGTTGTTTAAAATGAGTTTGGAGAAACAGCTGAAACAGATTCCTCTAGTGGACTTTCAAAGCCTCCTGATAAATCTGATGAAAAACATTAGAGATTGGAACACAAAGGTAACCATACTTAAAGCTGTTATATTGGTGTTAGTGTTGGTTTTTTGTATACCGTCACAATTTGACTTTCATAGTACATATGGAATTAATAGTTTCTAAGCTCAGTTAAGATCTCTGGCAGAGGGCATCTGGGTGGCTCAGTTGGTTGAGTGACTTGCCTTGGCTCAGATCATGATCCTGGAGTCCCAGGATTGAGTCCCGAGTCGGGCTCTCGGCTCCATAGGGAGTCTACATCTCCCTCTGACCTCCTCCCCTCTTAATGTCTGTCTGTCTCTCTCTCTCTCTCTCGCAAATAAATGGATGGAATCTTAAAAAAAAATTTTTTTTAATTTTAAAAAAAGATCTCTGGCAGATTAAAAATAAACGGAGAAGGGACTTACTTTTGTTGGAACTGTATTAAATTTATGATAACTGAATCTTCTTTAAAACTGGAAAAAAAAATGTGTTTATTGGGCATTTAGTGGGGACCAAGCATTAATGTAAGTGCTAGAGATACAGCCCTGGAAAAAGATAAATACATTGCCTTTATGGCAGTTTTATGTAGTTAGAGAATTAAATAATAAGGTAAATATATTATAATACCATGCCAAGTTGTAAAAAGTGCTACAAATTAAAATAAAGTGGGACCTGGGTATAGAGAATAGCAAGGTAGTAAGTAATCTTCTGCTGTTTCAGATAAGGCAACCAGGGAATGCCCTTCTTAAGTTACCTTTGAGGAGAGACCTACATGAAATGATAAAGCAAAATCACACACACAACAAAAATTTGAGTTGAACCCCTATAGCGATATTAAGGGTAAACGTATAATTGTTAGATTTTTAAGAATTATATTTTTTAACCATTTTGATGGAAAATTTCAAATGTGCAAAATTAGACAATTATGATGAACCCATAATTACTTATCATTCAGGTTTAGCAATTAACAAGACATAATCAACTTTGTCTTGTCTGTTACCCTCATCCCATACTTTCTTCCCTTACTCAGAGATTATTTTGAAGTAATTTTGTTAGACTTTAAATACTGAAGTAGTTGAGGATCCCTAAAATGCAAGAAATCCCAGGTCAGGAGCATGTATGATCTTCTGCAGCTCTCATTATACACCTTTAGAAACTGGTATTTGTATTTTGCTCTATTTAGGGGCACCTGCATGGCTCAGTCAGTTAAGCATCTGACTTTTGATTTCAGCTCAGTTCATGGTCTCAGAGTCCTAGGATGGAGCCTGCAGTCGGCTCCACACTCAGCAGGAAGTCTGCTTGAGAATTCCCTCTGCATCTGCCTCTCCCTCCACTAGCACGCACTGTCTCTCTCTCACAAATAAATAAATCTTAAATTAGATAGATCTATTTAGATTTAGATTTGTTTTCTTCTGGGGAGGACTGTTTAGATATAGGCATAGGTATGACGTAGAACAAAACATGAAAGCCAGGTGAAATTCTGATAAATATATCTGTTCAGTGTGTTCTGAAGTTGCAGATAAAACTGAGTCTGTGTACCATGTATGTTTTTTAGCAGGTTCTAGACTTCATGCAGTTTCTAAAAATGAGTGTTCTTTTTGTCATAATGCTCCCATAGGACAAGAAGGGATGTGAATGACTTCGTTCCACTTACCTGTTTGAAAATCTTGCTCATTTTTTTCAGGTGCCTGAACTCTGTCTGGCCATAAATGAGCTGTCTAATCATCCGCACAATCTTCTGTGGTTGGTACAGCTGGTCCCTAACTGGACATCACGTGGAAGGTATTGAAAATTGAGAATTAAACATTAAGAAAAATTTTTGTGTTTACATTATTGAAATACTTTTGGGTCCTTTATTTCCTTTCATCATTCCTTGATTGTTAGATCAGTCTTTTATTTCTTAGTCAGGTGTGGGAAAAGGCATTGACAGCCTGATTCTAATCCTTAACATAGATCGTTTTGTGATACTTTTTATTTTTTATTTTTATTTTTTCTTTAAGATTTTATTTATTTATTTGTCAGAGAGAGAGCAAGCGAGCACATGCAGGCAGAGTGGCAGGAAGAGGCAGAGAGAGAAGCAGGCTCCCTGCTGAGCAAGGAGCCTGATGTGGGACTTGATCCCAGGATGCTGGGATCATGACCTGAGCCGAAGGCAGCCGCTTAACCAACTGAGCCACCCAGGTGTCCCGATACTCTTGATTTTTAATTTTAGCTTATCTTATAATTTAATACAGGTGGCACATTATCATGAAAATGAATGAATTAGCTTTTTTCTTCTTTTTTTTTTTCCTTTAGTAAACATAAATGTGAGCAATAAAATTTTCCTTCAGTAAATCAGCAGGGCCAAAGATAAAGATTCTTTTTTTTTTTTAAGATTTTATTTATTTATTTGAGAGAGATCACAAGCAGGCAGAGTGGCAGTCAGAGAGAGAGGAGGAAGCAGGCTCCCTGCTGAGCAGAAAGCCCGATGCGAGGCTCGATCCCAGGATTCCGAGTTCATGACCGGAGCCGAAGGCAGCGGCCCAACCCGCTGAGCCACCCAGGCGCCCCCAAAGATAAAGATTCTTAATGATTTGCCTGAGTTGCAGGCAATTCTAACTTTATGTACAAATATTTTACGTG
The DNA here is from genome assembly GCF_009829155.1 of Mustela erminea. Taxonomy (NCBI): domain Eukaryota; kingdom Metazoa; phylum Chordata; class Mammalia; order Carnivora; family Mustelidae; genus Mustela; species Mustela erminea. The sequence goes on from NC_045627.1 coordinate 64,725,067, forward strand.
AAAATTTTACTGTTTTGTTAAAGTTTATAAGTTGTTATACTGTCTTCTCTTGAAACACTAGCTGTGTTTCCAGTTAGAAGAACTTTGGGCTCATTCATTTGCTTCTCAAACAGTATTGATTAAAATGCATTCTAAATACTTTTAAATTCTAATTCCAGGCAATTAAGACAGTGCCTCAGCCTAGTGATTATTTCAAAGCTTTTGGATGAGAAACATGAAGATATCCCTAATACCAGTAATCTGCAGGTATAAATAGTATTTTTGTTTTCTTTTCATTAATGGAAAAGGTAGTGAGGTATAAGGAAAATCGATGGTTCTTAAGTCAAGTTCTGGGATTAGATCTCAGTTCTCAAGCATGATATTATTCATATAATCTTTGGAATGGTACTTAACTAATAAGGTCCATTACATGGACATGATATCAATACTCAGTAACATATAGGTTGGTAGTGGATAATTAGATGAACTAATGTATAAATACTGGGAAAATCAAAATGTGTTCTATAAGTAGGACTATATATATAATTATCAAGGTTAGTTTTATCACAAGATTAGAACTTGCAGAACTATTGTACATTAATTGCCTCTTTTACCTGTTTTAATATTAAATATTCCTTAAACTATAGAGCTTAAACATGGTTGTCCTCTAGTAATTGTTCAGTAGTAAATACATCATGTATAGATAAGTGGGTTTAAATGTGTCCAACAGAAGCTTCACTGAAAGGTCCTGAAAGCTTTTTACAAACCTTAATAACACTAAGGGAGCTACAGGGGCTACACATAATTGGAATTTTAAAACTCAACAGCTAACCGGTCTAGATGTGTTCTTCTGTGAACTGCAATTCAGTACAAGATGCTCTGTTCTCTACTAGATCCGAGGAATAAAAAAATGAAATTAGAGACTCTGCTCTTGGAAACATAATCTAGGTTGAAACAAAATAAACCACTGCAGTATAATGTAGTAAGAACAACGATAGAGGTATGCACAGGTTGCTGTAGGACAAAGAAATTGGAAGGCGCAACTGGTTTCGTTAGTAGAGCTCAGGTAGACTTAATTTCAGGTATATGGGGACTGTCAGTCCTTTCAGTGATACTTACTTTCATCAAAAGAATTCTTTTTAGAATTCAGTGACTTCTACTCATAGGGAGATTCGGCTTTGCTGACTTTCAAATAATTCCACAGAGAAAGCATTCTGTGTGGCCTGTATTGTAATGCCATTCAGTCTCTTCCTCGAGCTTTTATCCTTAATTACAAGTATTGAACCTTTTAATTTAAAATCCCTTTTAAGCAAATGAGGACTTTTAGTAAAGGAGAATTGGGTATCACTGGACTATAAAGAAAGCTAAAGGGATAAAATTAGAGAAGGCAAAATGAACAGAGGACTGCTAAAAAAAAGTAGACTAAGAGCGAGCAACTGTATTACTTAATATTGTTGAGTTTCTTCTCTGTCTGTTGATAGATATCAGTCCTACATCGCTATCTTGTGCAAATGAAGCCTTCTGATTTGTTGAAGAAAATGGTCTTGAAGAAAAGGGCTGAACAGCCAAATGGCACTATTGATGATAGTCTTCATTTGGAACTCGAAAAGCAGGTATCCAGGGCAAGATACCTCAAAAGAGTACATTTGAGTATAACTGAGGCCAGTTACCAAACAACAGCCTAGGCATTTCTGGATTTAGAGACTTAGATACATTCTAGCAAACAAAATTATGAAGTGAATGATATTTTTTTACTTACTGCTGTTATGAAATTCATAAGTAACCTTGAGAGTTGAGAACTGAGGTAAAAGGATGGTTGTTGGTAATTCAATACTGGGAGTATTTTTGGTACTCCTTTACTAGGGCAGTTGTGAGATAGTAAAAGGAATGCACTTGAGTTAGAAGTCAGGAAGCCTAGGTTAAATGGTTGGCTTTTCCCTAACTACCAGGCTCAGTTAACTTTAGCAAATTCTTTAATACTTCCTGGGAAACTCTCCTAATGTGTAAACTGGGATAATATCTATGCTAGCTAATTCATGGGTGTTTGTTTCACTTATTTCTCTAACAGGCATATTACCTGACCTACATTCTTCTTCATTTAGTTGGTGAAGTTAGTTGTTCTCATTCTTTTTCTTCTGGACAACGGGTAGGTAGTTTTTAGTGTTCTTTGTTGCTAATTAAATGTCACTATTGATGGAATGAATGAATATTCTTTATATAGAAGAAAACTTTGTAAAAGTTAACTTTGGGTTTGCTATAGAAATCCCAGTGTACACTGGAAAGAGAGAAGTAATATAGAAACTTTGCAACATATCATTGGCAAGAATTATTTGCGCATGTTAGTTGTGTTTATTGGAGTGTAGCTTAATCATCCTAACTTGACACTAGTGTAATACATTAATAAGATACCAAAGGTCACCAAACCAGCTGTTAGCTGGTTTTTTCTCCATCTCTTCACCCACTACACTTTTTTTCCTCTTTAGAAATAATATTGCCTTCAAAATTAAATTGATGTTAAGTCAGAGTACTTGATATATGCATTTCTTAATTATCTCCTCGTGATAAGATTTTCATTTTGAATTATTCTGTCCTTCCCATACTACCATAATCCATACTTCTAGGGAAAGTTCTTAAGTCATCGTGTTTCATACTGTGGATATTCCAACCTGTTTTAAAACTTGGTATCTCCTTTGTCATTGTGAAAAGGACATAACACTGGTTCATATGGAGTTTTCTTAGGTTTTGTTGTTTGTTTTGCTTTTTGGTTTTTTAGGTAGACACACAATGTTATAGTTTCTGGTGAACACCATAGTGACTAAACAGGTTTATATATTTTACTATGCTCACCACAAGTGTAACTACCATCTGTCACCATACAGTGTGTTATAATACCATTGACTGTATTCACTATGCTGTACCCTTTATCCCCACAACGTATTCATTCCATACCTGGAAATCTGTACCTCCCACTCCCCTTCAGCCATTTTGCCCATCCTCTCACCACCACCACCAGCCTCTGGGAACCCTCAGTTTGCTCTCTGTATTTATAGGTCTCTTTCTGCTTTTTGTTTGTTTTTTCTTTTTTTTTTTTAGGTTTCACATAAAAGTGAAATCATGTATTTGTTGGCTTCTGTCTGATTTATTTCCCTTAGCATTTCTGGATTTAGAGACTTAGATACATTCTAGCAAACAAAATTATAAAATGAATGATATTTTTTACTTACTGCTGTTAAGAAATTCATAAGTAACCTTGAAAGTTGAGAACTGAGGTAAAAGGATGGTTGTTGGTAATTCAATACTGGGAGTATTTTTGGTACTCCTTTACTAGGGCAGTTGTGAGATAGTAAAAGGAATGCACTTGAGTTAGAAGTCAGGAAGCCTAGGTTAAATGGTTGGCTTTTCCCTATCTACCAGGCTCAGTTAACTTTAGCAAATTCTTTAATCCTTCCTGGGCAACTCTCCTAATGTATAAACTGGGATGATATCTATGCTCTGATGTCTATACTCTGTAGGTTTATCTGTTTATCCGTTTGTCTCAAATGGTAAAATCTCGTCCTTTTTACGGCTGGCAGTATGTATGTATGTGTGTATATATATATATGTGTGTATATATATAGTAAGTGTAGATTTTTAAATGATTGTTCTAACGGCACCATCTCTGTGTTAATTTGCAATGCTTCAGAGTTGTTTTCATCCCTCATGTTTGTTTTGCACAGAAACACTTCGTGCACCTCTGTGGAGCTTTGGAAAAGCATGTTAAGTGTGATATTAGAGAAGATGCAAGGCTGTTTTACAGAACGAAAGTAAGTGTGTGTTTTTCATAAGGAATGTTAGGGGTTTTTGTTGTCATTGTTGTCTAGCTTTGATTACATTAATATTTGAGGAAGAGAAGCACCTCTTTAAAAAGGGGGTAGGGGTTGAGTAGCTCAGTCAGTTAAGTATCTGCTTTTGGCTCAGGTCATGATCCTGGAGTCCCGGGATTAAGCCCCCCATTGGGGGCGCCCCCCCCCCAGCGGGGAATTTGCTTCTCCCTCTGCCCTTCACCCTGCTCATGCTCTCTTACCCCTCTCATGCTCTCTGGCTCTTGCTCTCTCAAATAAATAAAATCTTTTTTAAAAAGAGCATATAAATGAGAAATATGATTTTCTCTATTAATAACAGAAGTTAGTTTCTACTAAATACTTGTAGCTAAATTAAAAGTGAAAGGAAAGGTGCGTGGCTGGTTCCGTCAGTAGAGCATGTAACTCCACATCTTGGGGTTGTGAGTTTGAGCCCTACATTGGGTGAAGAAATAACTTTTTTTAAAAAAGTGAAGGGGAAAAAAAATCTCAAGACAAATGTATTTTTCATTTTACTATACTCAATTCTAAAACTCCTGACACCTGAAGAGAAAGTTCTTCCAGTACTCGTTGGAGGTGCCTCCATCTCCAATGGAGATGAAACTTACTGAGATAAAGCTTATTGAGATGCCTGCATGGTTCAGTCAGTTAATCTTCTGCCTTCAGTTCAGGTCATGATCCCAGGGTCCTGGGATCAAGTCCTACATCAGTCTCATTGCTCAGCAGGGAGTCTGCTTCTCCCTCTGCCTGCTGTTCCCCCTGCTTGTGTGTGCTCACGCACTCGCTCTCTGACAAATAATATCTTCCCAAAAAAAGACACTAGTAAGTTTATTTTGTCATTATACAAATTAAGACTTTTATGCCAAAATTAGTTTCAGGGATTAAAAACAATTTTGTGACAATTGAAAACTTGTTTTGTTCATGGAGAAGAAATAGGTTAGCTGTTGTTCTTTGAATGATCCATTAGAGAATGTGTTAAAGAAGGATTCTTCAGGTTTCTAAGTCCTGCTCACCCAGTCTGAGCTCTAAGATGGAAATGATTCAGCAGTAAGCTTGCTAATAAGCTTTTTTCTTAAGCGTTTAGTACATTCAAAGACAGTAGAAAAGCTGACTATGAGTATAGAGTTAGGAAAGCAACTTGAGTATTAAAACAGTGATTTTAACAGTTTTACCTAAGACACTGAACACTTTTTAAAAAAACCTTTTAAGGATTTTTTATTCCAAATCATCTTTTAGCATTTGTAATGTAAAGCTGATTCTTTTTTGCCATTGTGTTTGGATAAGTCAGTAAATGTGAAGTTTCAGCTTTGTAACTTTATATCTTAAATTAATTAGCTATAAAGGTTAATCATTTCAGCAATGCCCATTTGGATTCAGTATGTGTATTTATTTTAGTAGATTTCAGTTAAATACAGAGATGAGCACCTAATGAAGTTGTATCAGATTGCAGATTTTCAGAAATATGTAGGTGATAGCTCTTTGACTTAAGAGTGGAAACCATAGTTTCAAAGCACATTCTTTTGAACATTGACTAGAGTTACTGGCCCGTAGAACTTGGTGGTAGTAGCTACTGCTGACAGATGTGCTAAAAAGGGACCACCCAAGGTCTTTGTTTCTTAAAGCCAGGAGCCTGTATAGATTGGTGCCAGGGCTTCTCTTAGAGTGGAGAGAGACACAAGAGGTCTATGGAAATTGCACTGGGGGATGGTCTGCTGAGGAGTTGCCTCTTAACAACCTGTAATAGAAAAGGTGATTATTTTGGAGAAACTGAATCTGCTGAACTCTAAATGGAGAAGAAAGTAGACCTTTTAATTTATTTTATAAACTTAAAACAGCTATAAAATTCCTGACTTGTTTAGTACATTTTTCTTAAGCAGTTATGTTTAAGAGCTAATTGAGAATCTCTAGAGTGGTAGGAAAGTTTAAGTTTCATGCAGAGACTCACTAGACCTTCAAACATAGGAATATACCTTGTATTTGAAGGGGTTTTGTAGTACTTTGCAGAAATGTGGAGAGGCAGAACAGTAAATCTTGGATCTTCTGATCATGTGGAAAAGAACAAATGACAGCCATTTTTTGTGGCCTTGAGTCTTTCAAATAGAAGTTGGAAAGATAAGGACAGTCAAAGCCTTGGGCCCTATAACAAACTTACACCTGAGCTTATCTATGTGGGTGTTCAAAAGCCGGCAAGTTGAAAATAAAAGTATCTTGCAGGCAGGAAAGGAGCACATTTTTTCTGGATGATCTTTAGTAACTAATGGGAAAATAGAGTCCTAAGCATGCAGTAATTTAGGTTATGGTGATCGAGGAGTCTTACATTAATCTCTGTGATTTGAAAGCCCCTCCAGAAAAAGAGCAGTTTTTTTCTTTCTTGGCAGAAATTAAATTGAATTGTTGGGTGTGGGCCTGTCACAACTATCAGATCTTTTATCAAGCATTAAGTGGTTTTAGTTAAGGATGTTTTGATCTGATTACTTTTCCCCTTTTTGATGTTTTTAAGGTAAAAGACCTGGTTGCCAGGATACATGGAAAATGGCAGGAAATAATCCAGAACTGTCGGCCTACTCAGGTGTCATTTTATTAAAGTTTTTTATTTATTCTTAGTAGTTTTGCTAAATGGTAACTTTTTATGTTGTTTGAAATAAATTATTACACAGCACTTTCTTCTAGATATCTTAAGATAAACTGAAAACTCCAGTATAATAATGTGTGTATGTTTTTTAGTTTTTGTTTGCTTTTCTGTTTATTAACTTATTTCCAGAGATGGTTGAGCCCATTTTAAAATGTCACATTGCCTCAAAGGTGGTTGATATTTCATGGGGAGCATTTTTCTTAATAGCTTTATTGAGATAAAATTCATGTATCATATTTCACTCATTTAAAGTGGTTTTTAGGGGGCATTTGGGTGACTCAGTGTGTTAAAGCCTCCTCCTTCAGCTCAGGTCATGATCCCAGGGTTTTGGGATCGAGCCCCACAACAGGCTCTCTGCTCAGCAAGGAGCCTGCTTCCACCTCTCTCTCTCTGCCGACTTGTGATCTCTGTCTGTCAAATAAATAAATAAAATCTTTTTAAAAATTTTTTAAAAAGTGGTTTTTAGTATATGTACAGAGTTGTGTGACCACCACCACCAAATGTTTTAACGTACTTTAAAACATTTTTGTCACTCCAGAATGAAATCCCAGAAGCCATTAGCAGCTACTGCCTATTTCCCAACCACCTGTATTTCTATCCCCAGCTCCCCCCAAGCCTTTAGGTGACCGCTGTTTTTTCTGTCTATATTATATAGATTTTCCTACTCACATTTCCTCTAAGTCAAACGATATACTATTTGATCTTTTATGACTGGCTTCTTTCACATAATATTAGGTGAATCCATGTTGTAGCATCTTTGTCATTTCTGTTGTCAAGTAATATTCCATTATATGAATTATCCACTTACTAGATGGACATTTGATTATGCTTCCACTTCCTGGCTGTTCTAAATAATGCTTCCATGAACAATACCACACGGGTTTTAGTGTGAACATGTTTTCAAATGAAAATATTTTGGGTGTATACCTGGGAGTGGAATTGCTGGGTTGTGTGGTGATTCTATGTTAAATGTTTTGAGGAATTGCCAGACTGTTTTCCAAAGTGGCTGCACTGTTTTACATTCCCACCAGAATATATAAGGTTTCTAAATTCTCCACATTCTTGCTAACACTTGTTATTATCTGTGGTTTTGATTATAGCTATAGTAGGGGGTTGGTAGTAGAACCTCATTGTGGTTTTAATTCATACTTCCCAGTGATGAATGATGTTGAGAATCTTTTCATATACCTGCTGTCCATTCATGTAGCTTCTTTGGAGAAATGTCAGTTGAAATCCTTTGCTCATTTTTTAATTGGGCTTTTTATCTTTTTATTATTGAATTGTAGAAAATTTCCATTTGTTCCAAATACAAGTCCCTTGTTAAGTATATAATTTGCTAATATAGTCTCTAATTCTGTGTATTGTCTTTTCATTGCCTTGATAGTATCGTTTGTAGAACAAAAGTTTTTTAGCTGTGATGAAGTCCAGTTTTATTTATTATTTTTCCATTTGTTAGGCTTTTGGTATCCTATCTAAGGGGACTTTGCTTAAGAGGGGCATTGTGTAAGCAACTGGTATTACATTTGCTATACTATAAATTTGCCTTTTACAAACTAACAGATATATTATTGTCTAAAATTATGCTTCTCAAATTTTAATGTGAGTATAGGCATCAATTTATTGAAATGCCAATTTTGATTCGTTAGGTCTGGAGTGGGACCTGAGAGATGCTCCATTTCTAACAGGTTCTCAAATTTATGGCAGTGTTGCTGGTCCAAGAACCATAATTTTAGTAGACAGGACCTAGAAGTTGCTTATAGTTTATGTCAAAGCAACAGGAGCACTGAAGATTAATTAGAAAAAGTAATCTCAACTCTTCTGTATTTTGAATCTCTTGGTGTTACTGGCCTTAATAAGATATGCCTGCTCTTTGAGAACAGCCTTTGAGAAGTCTTAAACTAATGTTTTCTTGTTAACTTCAGTTTCTGATCCCAAAAGATCTTGTTTTAGCCTGGCCATCTTTTGCTGATGTGGTATTAAAATAAATGAATTTAATACCAAAACTTTTCTGTTAGTCACCTTAACATTTTATTTAACTTCTTAAATATGATCCTCCACATGTGTGTGTCGGTGAGGAAAACATCTTGCACTTATTCTGTACTTTCTTAAAATTAATTGTTAATTGTTGGACCACAAAATGTGAAAACTGATTCTGATTACCATAAATGTTCAGAGAAATATATAATATAAAGATTTTATTACTTCTTTTAGCAAAATCCTGTTTGATGATTAGTAGTTTTATAAGGATTAATACATAATCTGATTTTCTTTATCCTGTTTTTTCCCCCTTCCCTTTTCTAGGGGCAGCTTCATGACTTCTGGGTACCAGATTCATAACAGGATTTGAAGCAGCAAAAATATGAACCAAGAGAAATTCAATAAGATCTTTTCCTAGAGGAGTAGAAAGAATGCTACAAACTCCAGTGGAATGCTAAGAAAATGTGCTGCAAATGTGCCACTTGAATATCTAGTATGAAGCTGGTAATGAAGAAATTGCCATTTCTAAAGCAGATATGAAACATGATCTGCTTAATTTTAAAGCAACTGACATTTTAAAAAGAGCAGCATCCTATAACAAGAGGGGAGTGGTAGAAGCAACTAATAGTTGCATGTCTAACCTACCCCTGTTAACTTCTTTTGCTAAATTGTAAGCCAGTTATCCTTTTATTTTGGGGGGTGGGGGTTATATTTATGGCACTTGGATAATCACAGGAAGTATGTAGGAAAGGGTTTGGACCAACTTGAGTAGTTGGACATGGAAGTCAAGACCAAGGTCCAGTTGGGTTTCATTTTGCCCTTGGTTATTTTAAGACTCAAAAAGAAGACTTAGAACTGAGATTAATAACAAAAAGAATAAATCTCTTCTGTAATTGCTATAAACCACAGGGAGGTTTCAATACATACATTTTCCTTCACTATTCAAGATTATAAATCTGTAAGGTTTTTAAAATACATTTAAACAGTTAAAAATCAGAAATTTGGTATATTGCCAGATCCCCCTTAAGGGGAAGAAGTTAAGCTATAAAATAGTGTCTCTGTTTTCATGCCAAAACATTCGTAAGCAGTTTGTTTTGGATTCCTTTTAAATGTATATATAATTTTTTAAATACTGGTTAAATCTTAGAATCTTGGCTAAATCTTAGAATCCTGGCCCTTGGTTAGCCATATTACAGATATAGTATAGAAGCTTAAAGATCTGGACAAGTTTCCAAAACCCTTACTTTCATGAGTATATAAGCTTGGCAGAGACCTGGATGGTGTTTATTCTTTGGGACATTGCACACGCATGTGTGTGCATGTGTGTGTGTATGTGTGTGTGTGCACGCGCGTGTGTGTGCTTGTATTTTAAATTTGTTGCACTTGAAAACCACAGCTGCTCTAAATATTCTTAAACACTGGAAAGCCATCCTTGGGTTTAAATGGTGAAGGGTTAGTAGAAGTGCACATGCTGGTCTTAGCCCAAGGGCCCTTTGAAGCCTTTGGTAGTAATAGACTCTTACTAACTAACTGAAAAATTCTTTTGTTGACTGAGTGTCCCTTTTGGGGCGGGGGTTTGTTTCTTGAATGAGAATGTCAACAACTTTTTTCCTTCAATATTGACTTGGATGACACTGCTTTCCTGAGCATTCTGAGGTCTCCAGTTGTGGGGGAGGAGATGATGGAGAGGAAGGGAATTGGACTTGAGATTTATGGTTTGAGAGGGGAGATAATAATTTTTTTAAAAATAGCTTTCTACCTCTAAATTGAGGCTTAGGAGTAAAAAGCATTTTATCTTAAATTTATCATTTACAATAGTATAAGTAACTTTTGAGCCCATGTCAAGCATTGAGCAGTTAGAGATTTTACAGGGAAGACGTAAATCAACTCCCGAGAACCCCGACTGAATGAGGCTCCAAGAGTCAGACCAACAAAAGTTTTATTCTGTGTTGAGTTTACTGGTAAGAATATTATTATCTTGATACTACCTCTCAAGGGTATTATTAGAAAATGCCACTTATGGTTAATGAGATAGATACAAAGAGTTCTATTTGACAGAAGCTTGAAACTCTGGCATCTATCTGCCCAACAATGGGGGCTTTCACTCTTTGTAATTTAATACTTTGTAGATACATTATTTGTGTGTAATTTTATAAGTGTTCATATTTTTCTCATTTTGCATTGTGTAAAGTGTACAAAAACTCAAAGTATAAAATACTGCTTATATTGCTTGTAATTACAGTGTGTAAATATTTTCTAATCGTGTACATTGACGGGGGGACAAGTGGGTTATTCAGGTTTTTTTTTTAAGTGACCCTTTTGTATTGCAGTTTCAAGAGATAACTGCTCATCAAATTTAAAACCACTTTGATACATTTTTATTTAGCAGTTCCAGTAAGAAAAGTCTCTATTTTTAATTGTCTTTCTTCATTAGAGAAAAATACTTCACCTGTCCCTTTAAAAATGGCCAGACATCAGTTTGAGCCCTTGTATTTATGACTCTGGTAGATGTCTCCATCTCCAGGTCATAACTCCAGTCAGTATTTGCATTGGGTTCTCATACAAATTCTGGATGATTCTCCTTTAGCACAAGTAGCCCATGACTTTTCTCCCAAATCAAGTATTATCCTTCTCCCTCTTGAGTCCCCATGTTCTGTCTCCCTCCTGCTATTGTTGCCCAGTGAATGGGATGGTAGTGGGGGGGAGAAAATGTTCATTGCACAGAAAATGTCAGGCCACTTTTGGGACTTGGCAAACAAAGCTTGCACTGAGTGGTGGTGTGTTTGGCAATATTACTGTGCCAAAAATAACCTTGTCTAATTTTCTGGATATGTATGTCAAACTTATTACCCTTTTTGCAAGCTGAAAATTAAGGTACTTGTAAGTGTTTATGCTTTTGTGTGTAACTGTTTGCCTTTTCTGAACTGCTTTTCTTGTTATCGGAAAATACAATTCCCTTAGTTATATCATGTTAAGTGAAGAGGCTCTCCGTGCACAAAATGCATTGATGTAGCAGTAAAGTAACAGCATTTGTACATTTCCTGTCTATCTTCTGACGGCAGCGGTGCCTTTGTCACCTTTTGGAAGGTTGGCATTTTGGTTTTGTTTTGAAGTACAAATAATAGCTTGCTTTTGACTTCACAAAAATCTCCCCAGATGTAAGAGAGAGAAAAAAGGCGTGTTGTCATCCAGGCTCAGTCAGGAGCATTTGCATTTTTATTTCTGTCCAAACAAGTATAGTTGGTGGGGGACTGGCCAGTAATAATGCGTGGAGTCTTTAAACCAAGGGTGATTTTTAAATTTAAAAATAAAAAATTTAAGAGGTGACCCAATAACAAGTAACTGAGTTAGAAAATTAGGGAAGAGACTGTCCTGGTTTGTCTCTAAGGAGGCAATAGGGTACTGGTGGCTGGGCATGTGGAGCGTGCTCTGCGATGGTTATTTCTTGCTCATTTACAGTGCTGGGGCACCTGGTCATCTGTGCATCTGCTTTCCCTGGGCAGTCCTGTCAGCCAGTTATTCCACCAGCTCTTAGGCAGTTTACAAGTAAATGCAGATTTCTTTTCTCTTTCTTTTTTTTAAAGATTTTTTTACTACATCTTGTTTAAAGTCCCATGAATGTATGTGTGTGTTATTAAAAATGCTTTTTCTCAGTTTGAACATGTGTTCGGTAATATTTGTTTGGGAGTGGGAGACGGTTAAATATCTGGAATGTCCTATTTCTTCCCTGCCCTGCCCCCTAGTTTTCAAACTGATTGGTTTTTCCTCTTGCTTTGGATTCTTCAGTCTGTTTTTTTGGCTTGATGTCGCTTGTTTCTGGAATACATAAAGCTATAGTTGTACACAGTTCACTTTTACATAAACTACTTAATAATGTGCTGCATAATTTGTGGCCAGCAGTTCAGTAATCTCATTCTTACATTACCTCATTCACTCGGATGATTCAACAACTATTGTGTACCTACTACATGCTAGGCACTCTTGAGAATTGGATTCAGTGATGAACAACACAAACAGATCTCTCTCAGCACCTTCTGTCATCTGGGTGCAAATACTGTTACTGGCCAAAGAGGACTAGAAAGAAATCCCTTTGACCTGGCTCCCTTGTTCTAGAGCCTAGGTCAAGGAAAGGGGAAGCCATATGATACAGAAGCAGGGCTCAGGACCACCTCGCACCTGCCAGGCAGATAAAGCTGTGCGTATGCCAGCTAAAGGGAGACACAAGTTGACAACTCACAGGAGAAACTATTATGAGCTCATAGAAGGGCTAGGCATGGTTGCCAGAGGCCTCAGGTTCCAGAACATGCCAGTATTTCTCCCTTCTGACAGACTGCTTTGGAGAAGACCACTTGTGAGCATTTTTCTGACTGGGGTAGAGGAGTGTGGGAGTAACAGCCAGACAAAAGCAAAGGTACTGCCTTAAGTACTGGGATGCTGGCAGTATAGCCTTGTGCAAGTTCAGGGCCTTGACTTTGACCTTAGTCCTGACCTCACATCCCAGATTGACCAAACCAACCGTTTGATCTTTGGCAAGTTACTTAACCTATCTGAACCTTAGTTTCTTCATCTATTGAAAGGAATAATGTGTCTATCTCAGAGTTTATAAGGATTAAGGGAATAATGCATGAAAAGTATGTAGCAAGGTGCCTGGCATATATGCTAGGTATCATTTACCTCTAATTTGAAGCTCTTCTTAGATGACAGTTAAAATTGAACTTAAGATGGGTCACCTAGCTGGCTTGGTCAACAGAACATGCTACTCGAGTTGTGAGTTTGAGCCCCATGTTGGATGTAGAGATTACTTAAAAAAATAAGTTGAATGAAGGCACTTGGTTCACTGACATCTAAGCAAACCATACCTTAAAATTGTAGTGTAGGTATGCTCTCTTCCTTCTGACAGCTCCAGAGCCTTCTCTGTCCAGCTCTGTCTCTACTGGTATAAATAAATAAATAAATAAAATTTAAAAGAAAAAAATATATATATATGTATATGTATATATAAATTTATGACTTTTTTAGGACTCAGCATGCCAAATCTGAGAAAGGGTGGTAGGTGGTGATTTTCCATCAGTTGTCGTCATATCCTGACACTCCCTTTTCCTTGCTAACCATTCCCCAGGCTGGAGTCAAGAGAGGGCAAACCAGAAGGCCCAGCTTTGGGTCTGACTCCAAGACGACTGGCTGGGAGGAAAACTTAACAGGCAAAACAGGCTTCTGAGGCACAGTGGGACAGTGAGACTACAGCATTGATGCCCTGGTGACAGTCCCTACTGAAGAAGGACCTCAGCTGTGTATGTGGCCCAAATAAAGATCGCGCCACCTAAAGGGAGAGTGCTGGGCAAACCAGAGGTGGCGACGGCAAAGCAGGAACCGAAATGCAACCACAGAGGACAGGAAGCAGGACAACCTGACTAGGCCAGAGTTCTTTGCCTCAGGGAACCTCTGCTCGAGTTTCAGGAGTTCATACCGACCCCCCTCACCTAGGATCCCTGCTATACAGTGAGTAGCTGCTCTGTGCGAAGCCTGGAGCCAAATGCTGGTGTGTAGGTGACAGAGAACAACAGGCATTTTCTTACAGCGGAGTTGGGGAGAATAGCCTAGCAAAAACAAAACAACATTGTACAGCCTGTGCTTGTGAAGTCATACACCAGAAGCTTTTCAGATGGGATCCTCTCCTAGCCACCCTGGGAAGCAGCCAGGGTAGTGACTTGAAGGCTGAGAAAGAACCAGCTCACAGAATGCCCTGCCTGTGTCCCAGGACACAAAGTCAGTGGCTAGGTTAGGATTCATTTCTTCCTTTGATTTTGAGTCTCTCCCACTGTCAGTATTCCCCTCATTCATACTTTATCAGCTTGATTTGCAGAGAAGAGCATTGTCAGAGAAGCTTTCTACAGAAAGTTCGTTTAATTGCCATCCCATCCGATCATTAGGTTCAGAGCCTCAAGTGGAGAACGGCAGAGAGAAGTGGATTGTGATGTAAATCTCTATTTAATCAGGAAGCGCCATGCTGGGATTCCGCATTGTCACTTACACATTTTGTTCATTTGAAACGTGTGAGGTTCTGAGTCTGCCGTCTGGGCACCTTTGAGGAGAAAGGCTTGCCTCACAGGGTATAGGCGCGAGTGGGATGCTCAACCTGCCACCTGATCACTGCAGCTGCACAGGGACCTGAAGTGGGCACCATGAGTTCTATGAGAACAAGAGGAGCTGTGTCGTGTAGCCCACTGGGCCCCTGTGGTCCAATCTCCTGTCTGATACTGCAGGACTAGCCATCTTCCGGCCCTCCCTCTGCTGTCTCCCACTCCCACCCCCAATCCACTTTCCAACAGGACTACAGACTTCTTTTTCTTAGCCATGTCTTTCCTGGACTTCCCAGCTTGGACTTCCTTTCTCTATTAGGATTTTCTTCTCTGGTCTCTCCCAAACTATTTGCTGACTTTTCCCTTCTGTTTCCCACTAGCAACCTTCCAATCCCATCACATTAAATTCCCTTTTCTCTTTCATACCCCTTCCTTTCTGCCTTCTCCTCCAGTACACATCTGTGCACGAACTTGCACACTTATGCCTTTGATAATTCCCCTTCGGGTGTACCCCATTTCCCTCTTCTCAGGCTTTTCCAGAACTGATTATATCCTCTTTGTAAATAAGAAAGAATTTCAAGGCCAGCCACTTAACCTCTTAGAGCCTGTTTTCTCATCTATAAAATGGAGCTATGAATCTCTCAGGATAGAAAGAGGGTACAGTTTTTAAAATGAAGCTGGCTAGTCTTAAGAGTGTGTGTACACTTTAACATAAGCATTTCTCCCCAGCTACCTCCCCCTCCACATACACACAACCTATTTGCAGAGTGCTGGGGGAGGCGGAAGTGTAGCGTGGGCCCTGCTGTCTAGCGATCTGCAGTCACACACGGCAGCCCAAACTACGAGACTGACTGATGAAGTGCCAAACTGAGCTGTGGGGAATTCAGGAAAGAGCGATGGCATGTCTTTCCCAGAGTCCTTTTAGTTCAATAATGACAGAGCCATTTGAATCTGTTCACCCTCCTTCAGGTCAGCGTGTATCTGCCTATTCTCCTAACCCCCCTGCTTCTCCAGAGCTCTGACTCCCAGGCACATGCAAGAGTCGGTTATCTGTGTCCCTGTGGCCTTCCTCATTTTAGTCCTGGTCTTGGGCCTATTACAATACTGGCACAGATGAGGGAAGGGGGGGGATCAGGCCAGGTCATAGCTACAGCCCTGGTTTGATTCAGACCCTAGAGGGTTTGACAGCCCATGAGGCAAAGGTGTATAGTCTGAGTTGCTGGCAACCTGCAGCACAAAGTTTGCATGGAAGGACCATCGGGGATCTCCTCTGGTTGGGGAGTCGATTCTAAGGGGGGCTTTCTAGTTTTCTTATAGGTGAGGTGATTGAGCCACAGAGGGACAGGATATCTGATTGCCTATGAGGAGAGCTCACTGGAAGACCTGGAGTAAGAATGATGTTGAACATGAGCTGGAAGGAAAGGCAGTTATCTGAGTGACCCAGTCCCTGAGAGGTAAACCCCAGTTATTGTAAGGTTTGGTTGAGTGGACAAGCGCAAACCGCTGTGGCTTACTTATCGGGAAAAACAGCATTGTCTCTGTGAACTTCTGGCCAGGCTGTTACTTCATCCCTCCAAGCCCGACCTACTCAGACTTCAAGCTGAAGGACTAAGCAGCTGGAGGCTCTTGAGCTGGGAATCCAGATCCCGTTCTGTGTTCAGAGCTTCCCCTATGCTCGGCCGTACCTACTGTGGCCCACTGCACCCTAGGCAGAGAGCAGAAGAGGGTGGCAGGAGCGCAAGAAGTGAGTCCAGATTAGAGGACAGGTCAGAGGGCCTTCGGAAAGTTAAGCCCCCAGAGGAGAGGTTTGTAAGTCCCCAGCACTAGGTAAGTCAGAAGGGTCCTAGGGACAGAAGAGAGGGAAGGTGGGCTTTAAGCCCATCGAGAGCGCATGGGATGATAAAGTCACCACTAGGGGGCAATACGGGGGCTACGGCCCTAGGGGGCGGAGGACGCCAGATGCCCGGAGGCCGTAGGAGTCTCGGCCTCAAACCTTCTCTATTGTGTAAGGTGGGGGACGCTAAAGAAGAGAGCGGCGCCCTTTCCTGCACCCCACCCAGTCGGCCCCGCCTCCCTGACCCCGCCTTCTAGCCCCCGCCCCACCCCCGGCTCCGCCTCCACCATCCCCCGCCCCGCCTCCGGCCGCGGCCCCTTCCTCCCGCAGCTGGTGCTGTGGGGCCGCGGAGCAGCGCATCGCCGTCTCTATGGCCCGGGATCCGAGCGCAAAGGTGAGAGGCAGGGAGTGCGGGCGGCAGCGGCGGGGCCTGGGGCGAGGGGGTGGAGGGCAGGCCAGGCCTTCCCCATGTCCATTCCACCCTCCAGGCTGGGCCAGGCCTTTCTCGCCGGCAAGTCTCCCGGTCCCGCATAAAGGCTCTAGAGGGGCGCGGGCCAGGCCTCGGGCCGTGCTGGAAGCAGACCCGCCACCGCGGAGTCGGGGACCGGCGCGGGGCGGGGACCCGCGTGGCGAACAGTGTTCCCTGGGATCTGGGTCACGTCTCCTGGCGTCCAGCAGGATCGAAGGAGAGCTTGTCCTCGAGCTGCAGCTAGAGACTGAGATCAGATCTGAGGAGAGGGAAGACCCGCGGACCGTGCAGGGTGGTGGAAGGAGAGGGTAGCGGGGGAGGGGCTCTCAGGCCAGAAGAGATGGCCATCCTACTGGGCAGAGGGGGATGCCGCCTACACTAAGCAGGTGGACATCTGGGATGAAGGTCGAGAGCCTGCTGATCCAACATCGATCCTCTTTTGCGGGGAGGGGGTTCTCCCCTCCTCAATTTCTTCAGCCCTAGGATCTAATATTCGGAAGGTGACCAGAGTTCAGGGGACTGGCCCTGGGGAGGAACCCAAACTGTTGTACTGGGGGTGGAGTGTGGGGTGTGGACTGGAGACCTTGAAGCCTTGTGGCCACTGGGGGAGGGAGGGCAGCAGCTCCGCCCCCTCGCTTAGCCCCGCCCTCCCTCCCAACAGGTTAAATAAATGGGGGCTGGGAGGCCCTGCCCACCTCCCACATTTCCAACAGCGGTCTATACATCGGAGTAGAGCAGCGCTAAGTTACACCATCCACTCCACCTTTCCTTTGCTAAAGCTAGGGGCCTCCCTCCACCTGGGTTAGGTACCCCTCCCCTCCTTTGCAGAGAGGCCCATCCCATCTGAGCATCTGAGGTCAGATGCCTCCCCACATCACTACACACACACTTGGAATCTGGCCTTAAAATTGGGACCTTCGGGAAGGGAGGGAGGCTCTGCACCTCAGTGGGCACCGATAGCCTCCAAGCCTGCAGTGAGAACTGGATCCCTCTTTGTACATACGCTTGTCTCTGCATATATGTAATTGTGTGTTTAAGTACTGTTTAAGTACTGTTCATGTGAACATGAACATGCCTGATCCACTGTATTGGTGGGTTTATGTGCATGTCCATACACAAATGTGTGTATGTGCTGGATCTTTCTGTGAATAGGTGTACAATCCTTCAGATACACGTGTGTGGGTTTATAACCTTCCTTGTCAATCTCTGAGGCTGTGTGACCTGCTGAATGAGTGGATGTGAATACAACCTTATTTGTCAATGTGTGTGAACACATCTGGCAGGCTTTTACATGAACATATGCATGGACAAACCTCCCTGTGAATGTACATTTGCATGACTCTCCTGTGAGTACACATGTTCACAGCCCTGTGAACATGTGTGTATGTCTGTGAACATGTGTGTATGTGCACCTGTTGCATTCGTGTTACACCTCTCTGGATTATGTTTGACTTTTGCCGTGAGCCACACTCAGAGTGGTTCCTCTGACCTGGGGTCACTGGGGGAGGGAGTGTTCCTCCTGCCCAATCCTAGGGCTGATACCTCGTAGCCATAGGGCTCTCCGCTGCCCCCCCACCTCCACCCGCTGCTTCCGCACTAAGCAAATAGGAGGCCCCAAAGATAAACAGGTGCGCCTCCACAGTGAGAGGTGGGGCATGGGCAGTTTGCCTGTGACTTCCTGCTGCCCAACCCCCAAACCAAGAGCTGATGCCCTTTCTGTGGTCCAAGGACCCTCTTCTCTCCACTTATACTACATTCTACCCCCTGGGCTCTGACCTCTACAGTGCTGACCTTTACCTCTTAAATAAATGCTCCAAATTTCTGTTTTCTCCCTCTGGCCAGTTCCTGGTCCTTCCCCTCTCTTCAAGGCCACATAGTTAATATTTGACCTGGAAAGGAGGGGAGAGGCCAGTGGCCCCTGTGGCCCTGTCTGTGGGTGTCTGATGAGACTGGGTGGGTCAGGCTTGCTTTACACCGGCCTCATCAAGGAAGCTTTGAAGAGCCAGCTCAGAGGTCAGGCCTATTACAGGGGTCACAGAAGGCCTGCCACCTACTTCTACCCCATCCTCAGCTGGTTGGCTTGAGGGTCCAGGCGTGGGAATAGTCTCCAAGCTGTGCCAGGAGAGGTGGCCAAGAACTCATGGGTCTTATCATTCACTTTTTCCATGTTGCTTATGTCTCAAATGGTCTTGCACACTAGAGCCTCTGGCACAGACTTTTACACCTGTGCGGCCCCAGGGCCCAGAGACCAACACACACACCCCCACACCCGCCGCCATGTCTACGAGTGCCTGTTTGCAGGCAGGGGCACGTGTGGATGCCTGGCCAGCGGGTGCAGTATGGACTCGCATGGGCAGAGTAGAGATGTGCACCCTCTCAGAGAGGAATGCTGAGCAGGAGAAGCGTCTAATTAAAGAGAAATTCCAGAGGGAGCACTCAGGCCAGGGAAAAGAAAAAACAAAGGGAAAACGGGACAAAATAAACAAAGGCCCATTAAATGTCTCTGCCCAAGCCTTCTGGCATAAGGCACCCCCGCAGGCAGCCAGGGCAGCTGCTGCCCCAAGTTGGGACTCATTGTTGCTAAGAGAAGGCGTTCTCCCTGAAAACGGAGCTCCAGTCGAGATGGAGGCCTAGCTTAGCTTCTGACTTGGTCAGAGGAGGGCCATTACTTTGGGTTTGGGCTGGGAGGAATCTAGGGTCTTGTAAGGAGGGCAAGTTCCACCCAACTTTGCATCAGAGCAGATAGATAGATACCTCTATCAGAGGTAGATAGAGTGACAGTGAGGTGATCCTGACGTGGGATTCTGGGGGCCTTCGTCCACAGGTGCCCCCTGAACTCTGGGGATGATGCCATCTACCTTCTACCCACATACAGATCAAAGAGCTTTTTTTCCTGTTTTTTTCTTTAGAAAACGGACCTCAGAGAACCAGGACTAGTCCTTCTGTTGGGGCAGGGTGATCCCATCAGTGACCTGCAACCCCTCTATGACCCTACAACAACTCCCTCCCACCATGGAGTTTGTATTTGATGCAGAAAGGCAGTGTGTGATCCATCCCTCCCTCTGACCTCTAACCTGGGATTCCATGGCCACACAACCCTGTGATTCCATGTCCCCTCGATTCCAGGACCCTCCCTGGCCCCATGACCCCTGACCTTCCAAGTGACCTCTGTGGACCTTGACCCCTGTGACTGTTCTTCCCCTGTGGCTCTGGCCCTGGCTCCCCTGGGGGTTCTTACCAGTGTGGGCCTCCCCAGGAAAATGTGGGGGAGGCTCTGGCCCCTCTTCCTGAGCTTCCTCACAGCAACAGCCGTCCCTGGACCCTCATTGCGGAGACCATCCAGAGAACTAGATGCCACCCCGCGGATGACCATCCCTTATGAAGGTTAGACACCCCCCCCCCCGCCACTGCAACTTTGAAAGGCAGCAGGAGCCACGTCTGGGAGTAGAGAGGCAGCCCCAGAGCTGGGCTCACTGCTCCCACTCTCCCCAGAGCTCTCTAGGACCCGGCACTTCAAGGGTCAAGCCCAGAACTACTCAACACTGCTGCTGGAGGAGTCCTCCGCAAGACTGCTGGTTGGAGCCCGAGGTGCCCTGTTCTCTCTCAATGCCCGTGACATAGGAGATGGGGCGCACAAAGAGGTTAGCCCCTAGAACCTGGAGCACCCAGAAGGTCTCCAACTTTATCCAGCTCCCTGGGACCTCAATTTCCTGGACGCCCTGCGAGCCTTCCATAGCCCTCTGGTCAGATAGCACTGCCCTTCCCAAGCCAGGTCTCCTTTACCATCCAGGGTCACTCCTGAAACTTACCTGTACCCCAGTTTCCCCTGTTCCCTAGAGTCCTGTCACCTGGTCCCACAGATAATGGTGAAAGACAAGGGTACTGGGGTCAGCACATCAGCCCATTCCCTTTCCCTGTCTCCAGATCCGCTGGGAGGCCTCCCCAGAGATGCAAAGCAAATGCCATCAGAAAGGGAAAAACAACCAGGTATGTGGTCTGCCCTGTCCCCAGTTCCTTCCTCCTCTTCATCTGGTCAGGGTTGGTGGGGACGCAAATAGAGAGGTACGGATCAGCCAGTCAGTCTCAACAACCACAACAAGCACATGAGTGTAGCCGGAGCAGCAGGCCCTAGGTGCAGCACTTACAGTCCAAACATCTGGTGACCTACCGGCTTGGCCTGTAGTGGAATCTTAATCTCTCCTGGGCTCCTGAATAATAATCAGGAGAGCAATAGTAACCTCTAGTAAATGCTGACTTAGCTGTTGGATCTCCTAACTCCAAAATAACCCTATAAAATCGTTTTATATTCCATTTGTCAGATGTAAAAAACGAGGTTTGGTGAGAGAATTGGTCAAGTACCCAGGATCCCGTGGAGGGGGGCAGTGAATTGCCAGTGCTTTCCCGATAAAGAACAGGGTGTCTGCAGGGGCACCATGTAGGCCTGTGGAACAGATGCATCTGGAGAGCTTTTTAAGAATACACATTCCCAGGGGCCCTGGCTAGGGTCATGAGTTCAAGCACCATGCTGGGCATTGAGATTACTTAAAAAAAGAAAAAAGAATAAACACATTCCCTGGCCCAAGGATTCTAATTCAGTAGGTCTAGGGTGGTGGTAGGATTAGCTGTGTTTAAAGAGGCACCTCTAGGGACCCCGGGGTGGCTCAGTCCTTTGAGGTCTGACTCTTGGTTTCAGCTCAGGTCATGATCTCAGGGTCTTGAGACGAAGCCCTGCATCGAGCTCCCCGCTCACCTCCGGCCCCTCTGGTTCCTGGGGCTGGCGCTCAGCGGGGAGTCTGCTTCCTCTCTCCCTCTCCCTCTGCCCCTCTACCTGCTCTGCCCATCCACCCACTTGTGCTCTCTCTCTCTAAAATAAAATAAATCTTTAAAGAGGCACTTCTAAGAGACTCCATCAAAGATGCCTGCTGGTCCAGCATGTAGTGTGGGTAGAAAGTGGGGCTGGTGAGACAAGAGGAGCCCAGGTCACGGAGCACTGTAAGTGCCCAGCTGGGGGATGGGTTTTATTCTGTGACAATGGACACTCACCATTTGGCCCTTGACAGACTCTCAAACTTTAGTGTGCGCATGAAGCCCCTGGGTATGTTATAAATGCAGATGCTAGCTCAGCCTGGGGAAGGGCCCAAGATTCAGCAATTCTAACAAGCTTGCAGAGGAAACAGACGCTGCTGGTCCCCAAGCCCCACTTCAGGTAGCAAGGCTTTAGGAGAACATTTCCCAAGGCATGTTCTGAGGAACACTACTTTTTTTTTTTTTTTAAGATTTTATTTATTTGTTTGACAGAGAGAGACACAGTGAGAAAGGGAACACAGCAGGGGGAGTGGGAGAGGGAGAAGCAGGCTTCCCGTTGAGCAGGGAGCCCAATGCGGGGCTCGATTCCAGGACCCTGGGAAAATGACCTGAGCCAAAGGCAGACGCTTAATGATTGAGACGCCCGGGCGCCCCTGAGGAACATTAATTTTTAAAAGAAGGGTTTAGGGGCGCCTGGGTGGCTCAGTGGGTTAAGCCGCTGCCTTCGGCTCAGGTCATGATCTCAGGGTCCTGGGATCGAGCCCCGCGTCGGGCTCTCTGCTCAGCAGGGAGCCTGCTTCCCCCTCTCTCTCTCTGCCTGCCTCTCTGCCTATTTGTGATCTCTCTCTGTCAAATAAATAAATAAAATATTTAAAAAAAAAAAAAAAAAAAAAAGGGTTTAATGGTCACATGAGTTTGGGAAGGGCTGTATGCTCAATCCCACAATGCACAGCAATATCCTTAAGGCTCTGAAAAGTCCCCTGATATGGCAAGTTTTCACCATGGTTTCTAACTTATTTGACCACAGAATTCCTCCCTCACCCCCACCTCTTTGTTATGTAAACATCTTGGGGAAGCACTCCTCGAAGAATATTAATCCAGCCCCAAGCACTAGATGAATTAAGCTAGAGTGAATCTGGAGGCAGGAAAGGCAATGGGGCTTGGGGGTATCCTGGCGATCAGAGGAAGGAGGCTGAGCAGGCTAGTGGAGAGGAGGGAGAGATACACCGAGGGAGGGACTGGGATGAGACAAAGAGGCCTGTTTGGATTCAAACCCTGTGTACCGGCAGGAGGAGGGATCATTGACAAGGCAAAGAAGTCAAGAGGTCCTCAGCTTAAGGCGTTTAATGGGCAGAGAAGAGCAGTGTGCCTGGAGGGAGTGAGGAAGGGGCAGAGGTGGTGGGACCCTTGGTTCAGGACTCTGCTGAGCCACCAGAGTTTTTTTTTAAATACAGCAGTGACATGATTTGGTTTACATTTTAAAATGTGCCTTGGAAAGTGGGTTGCCGGAGGGTGCTGACGGGTAGACTATCTCTGGAAGACAACGGCAGACGGTGGTAACAGCAGTCCCCTTTGAAGGCAACAGGGATAAAAGGAGATGCTCTGTTTACAACATATTCCTTTGTATCTTTTGAATTTTACACTGCATGCATGTATTCCTCATTCACTGAATAAATAAGTCGCTTTCACAGAGCAGGGGACGCTTGGGAGAACAATCAGGCAGTCTCTATCTTTGTCCAGGGAAGAGACAGCGGTGACATGGACTGGGGTGGTGGAGGTGGAGGGGAAGGGGACCACGTCAGGAGACATGACAGAATCGTGGAGGAGAACTGAACGTGGGGGTGAAGGAGTGGGAGGCAGCAAGGCTGACTCTTGGTGTCTGGACTGAGAAATAGGTTGGATGATGAAGTGAGGTGGGAAAAACTGGGTGAACAGGTTTAGGAGGAAAGATGCGGGTTAGGGAGGAGGGAATGAGCTTGGTTTGGGACCTGGTGAGTTTGATGTGTCTGTGGGCTATCAGGTGGAGAGAGGGCCAGAGCCTGGAGACAGATTTTTGTAGTGTCACCCCAAAGAACGTCGGGGGGCGGGGGGATTCCAGGACAGAGGGACAATGCTGAGAAGGAGATGTGAGAGAAACATCTCAGGGTGGCGGGAGTCCTGGGGGCCCCAGAGCTGGGTGTGCAGGGGACTTCAGGCAATGCAAGCGAAGCTTGCAGAGTGTTTCAGGTAATCCTAACAGTGAGACAGAAGCCGAGAAGAGGGGTCATGTCACTAGGAAGCCAAAAGACAGTGAGTTCAAGGAAAGTTCTGTGTCTGGGGCAGTGAGCAGGCCCACTGGAATCTCAGAAGGAGCCATGTCCCGTGGGCGGGGGCAAGAGCTGGATGACAAAGCTGGATTGATTCATGGAAAAGGCCTCTAAGCAGGCTGGGGGCTCACAGCCCTCCCCCACCCACCCCACAGACAGAGTGCTTCAACCACGTGCGATTCCTTCAGCGGCTCAACGCCACCCACTTCTACGCATGTGGGACTCATGCCTTCCAGCCCCTCTGCGCCGCCATTGTGAGTATGGCTGCCCCCGCCCTGACTGCTGGTCCCAGGCCCCCGGGCTCTGGTCCGTGGCCCCAGACTGGTCTGACCTTGGGCCACAGCCCCTGCCTGTCCTCGAGACCACTGACTTCTGGCGCCATCTTCCCGCAGGATGCTGAAGCCTTCACCTTGCCAGCAAGCTTCGAAGAGGGGAAGGAGAAGTGTCCTTACGACCCAGCCCGTGGCTTCACAGGCCTCGTCATTGGTGAGCGTGCACTCCCCCCACGCCCTGTCCCACCAGCATACGGTTTGTGGGACATGGATCTCCTTGCGAGGACTCACCACCCACGTAGGTTATGTGCCTTGTGGTATGTGGTGTGTCTCACGCTCGGCCCGTCTCTGCTCCAGATGGAGGCCTCTACACAGCCACGCGGTATGAATTCCGGAGCGTTCCTGACATCCGCCGGAGCCGGCACCCGCACGCCCTGAGGACAGAGGAGGCGCCCATGCAGTGGCTCAACGGTCAGGGGGATGAGGCTCAGGGTGATGGGGGGCGGGGAACTTCATCTTCACTCCCTGCGGCACTGGGCCATCCCCTC
Source organism: Mustela erminea (assembly GCF_009829155.1). Lineage (NCBI taxonomy): Eukaryota > Metazoa > Chordata > Mammalia > Carnivora > Mustelidae > Mustela > Mustela erminea. The sequence continues at coordinate 64,749,809 of NC_045627.1, forward strand.
CTAAAATTCCCGGCTGCACCTGTCTATTCCTATGCGGTGCTGAGTGAGGGCCGTAGTGGAGGGGATCCGCAGCCTGTCTCAGAGGCCATTTGAACTGCCTGACCCACAGATGCTGAGTTTGTGTTCTCTGTCCTGGTGCGGGAGAGTGAGGCCAGCACCGTGGGGGACGATGACAAGGTTTACTACTTCTTCACGGAGCGTGCCACTGACGAGGGCCCCAGCAGCTTTGCTCAGAGCCGCAACAGCCACCGTGTGGCCCGCGTGGCCCGTGTGTGCAAGGTGAGTAGGACCAGGTTTAGGGCAAGAGTGTAGGAGCTGAACCTCTGACCCTGACCCCTGACCCTGTGCCCCTACCTCCTCAGGGAGACCTAGGAGGAAAGAAGATCTTGCAGAAGAAGTGGACCTCCTTCCTTAAGGCGCGTCTCGTCTGCCACATTCCACAGTATGAGCTGCTCCGTGCTGTCTGCAGCCTGGACGCCAACGCCTCAGCCCGCACACACTTCTACGCGGCCTTCACGCTGACCACCCAGTGGTCAGTGCAGGGACAGTGGGGAGAGGAGGAACTGGGGACAGTGTGGGGGCTGGGGCAGAGGTCAGTGAGGGTACACTAGGATCCCTTGTGGGGAGGCTGGCAGCAGAGAGAGGATTTCAGGTGCACCCAGCTAGCCTGGGGCCAGAGGCCACAGTGGCCTCCTCACCCTTAGGGGAAGCCCTGAGGCCTAGAGCTGGGGTCAGCCAGGGTAACAGCAGGCTCCAAGCTGGGCAGGGGGCGGGGGCAGGGGACAGGCTCCACTCCATGTGGCTCAGCCCCTTCCCCTGTGTCCCTTCCTAGGAAGACCCTAGAGGCCTCAGCCATCTGCCGCTACGACCTGGCCGAGGTGCAGGCTGTCTTCGCAGGTCCCTACATGGAGTACCAGGATGGTGCCCGGCGCTGGGGCCGCTATGAGGGTGGGGTGCCGGAGCCTCGGCCTGGCTCAGTGAGTGCCCAAGTCTGGGGTCCGCCTTGGGTAGACAGAACCCCTGGGAGGGGCAGAAGGATCTAGCCTTGGGGGTGGCGAGGGATGGGCAGGCAATAGATTCCTGAGCTTGCCACCTCTGCCCCTGCCCCAGTGCATCACAGATTCACTGCGCACGCGTGGCTACAACTCATCCCAGGATTTGCCGTCCCTGGTCCTGGACTTTGTGAAGTTGCACCCGCTGATGGCCCGGCCCGTGGTGCCCACACGCGGACGGCCCCTGCTGCTCAAGCGAAACGTGCGCTACACGCACCTCACAGGGACGCCTGTCTCCACGCCCACCGGGCCCACCTATGACCTGCTCTTTCTGGGCACAGGTACTTCTGAGCCCTGCTCTGAGCCCTTAGGTAACCGAGTCCTTGACCCTTGTTGACTGCTAATCCCCTGGATGACTTTTGATCACAAGTCCCTGGTGACCATTGATATTGATTCTTCAGTGAACACTCACTGCTGGCCCCCAGTGACCACTGGCTCTGGGTGACTGCTGACTCCTGTCACCAAACACCATGATATTGGACCCTGATCACTAATGCTTGTGAACCCAGTAATTTCTTCCATGACTAGCCCAGAATTCCCAGTGTCCTGAGGAACTTCTCCTGGCTGAATCCTTGTCCCTGATCTCATGACTCCGGAGCTGCTCCCATCAGGCTATTGCATGGGACCAGAACCAGATTCCATCGCTGGGTTCTGACTCTCTGTCCTCTCCATACCAGCTGATGGCTGGATCCACAAGGCCGTGGTGCTGGGCTCTGGGATGCACATTATTGAAGAGACGCAAGTGTTCAAGGAACCCCAGTCCGTGGAAAATCTGGTCATCTCTCCAGTGCAGGTAGCTTCTGATTCATGATCATCACTGTGGCCTTGCCAGAGTAGGGGGAGGGAGTGGGTGGCTGGGCAGTGGCCGTGTGTGTCTGTAGGTGGGAGCTGGGGGTGTTACCAACCAACTTTCCTCTCTGGCTCCCAGCATAGCCTCTACGTGGGGGCCCCTAGTGGAGTCATTCAGCTACCACTGTCTAGCTGCTCCCGCTACCGCTCCTGCTACGACTGCATCCTGGCCCGGGACCCCTACTGTGGCTGGGACCCTGGCACCCACGCCTGCATCGTATTCAGCAGGTCCCAGAGTAGCAGGTGAGTGGTGGCAGGGGGGTCAGGATCCCAGGGGAGGAGGAAGGCCTGCTGACTGTAGAAGACATGGGGGCAGTTGGTGACAGCCTTAGGGACCCTGCCACTGGGGAAAACTAAGCTCACTTCCCCTGGTTCTGGCTCCAGGACGACACTGATACAGGACGTGGAGAGAGGCAACCGAGGCTGCGAAGGCCACAGGGACTCGGGTAAGTGACCTTCATGGATGTGAGTAGGCCTGGCTGCACAGACTGTCATTTACCTGTGCATGTGTGTCTCTGGACGGCCATGTCTGTGGGCTTTCGGCAAGGATGTCCTAGCAGAGTGTGGCACAGAGTTAAGTGCTTCACAGACAGTTGTTGCCCAAAGGAATCATAAATGAGGAGACAGGCTCAAGATGGAAAGTTTTTGTCACTTCTGGAACTTCTAGGCATGTGGGGGGGGGCAGGCAATTAAATGGCCACACAAATAATTGTTTTCATTGGTTTTTATTAGAAAAGGAATATTTACAACTATGACAAGGGTTTGAAGGATAATGGGTACTTCCCTGAGGAAAATCCCTGGGCTGCTCCCTGAAGAGCAAATGTTAATAGGCACAGCTAACATGTACTGAGTACTTCCTGGTGGCAGGCGCTGACTGAATACACACACACACACACCATGTCACTTTCTCTCACAGCAGTCAGGGGACAGGTGCCAGGATCCCCATCCCTGTGAGGGGCAATCTCTCTGAGGTACAGGGAGAGTAAGTAAACCACCCAGAGTTAATAAGCTAGGAAGTAACAGGGTCAGAATTCAAACCTGACCCCAAGCAGCCTGACTGGAGTTTGTGCTTTTCATCACTGTGCTCTTTCCTGCAAGAGAACCAGTGGAGGGCAAGGAGAGGGGGTGACAACCCAGCAGAAGGAACAGCAGGCAGATGGGCTTGGTGTGTTTGAGAAAGGGCTGGAGAAGTGGGCAGGGACCAAGGTGAGGCAGGGGGGTGGCATAATTGGTATGGTGTTTTTACAAGGTCACCCCACTGCTGCATGGAGAATGGATTAGATGGCGGCCAGAGGGGACCAGCTTCCCCAGTTGGGGAAGAAGAGAACTGAACAGGTCTGAGATGGGTTCTGGAAGCAGAGTCTTGGTGAGATTAGATATAAAAGCGAAGGGGAGAGAGAGGCAAAGGAAACTTCCAGGTTTCTTTCTGACTTAAGCAGTTGAGTAGCTAGTGGCGCCATTCACTGCGATGACAATTCAAGGAAAAGACCTGGTATAGTCTGGGAGGGAGGCTTTGGCCTTAGTTCATGTGCCATGCCCCAGAGGCCTCACACCGAGAAGCCCTGCAGGCGGAAGATGTCCGAGTCTGACAGTCAGGAGAGAACTCCGGTGGAGGTTGAAATTATGAATCACTGGCGGATAGCAGGAATTGAAACCACTGCGAAGAGCCAGTGCAAACCCTGGGAACCTTACATGAGAACATGAGTGCAGGAGACCGTTGTCAGTTGTCACTGTGGTTCCAGATCCTGTGCTTGCTGCTGGGGACGCAAACAGTGAACCATCTGGCCTGCCATCTCCATTGCCCTCCCTGAGGTAGACAAACATTGACCACTCCTGTCTCTCACCCCCCCCCAGGGCCACCACCACCCCTGAAAACTCGCTCTGTACTCCGAGGGGATGATGTCCTCCTGCCCTGTGACCAGCCATCCAACCTGGCCCGGGCCTTGTGGCTGCTTAATGGGAGCACGGGCCTGAGTGACGGGCAGCACGGCTACCGTGTGGGTGTGGATGGGCTACTGGTGACAGACATACAGCCCGAGCACAGTGGCAACTATGGTTGCTATGCCGAGGAGAACGGCCTCCGCACCCTGCTGGCCTCCTACAGCCTCACCGTCCGGCCAGCCACACCCGCCCCAGCTCCACAAGCCCCTGCCATGCCCGGGGCGCAGCTGGCACCTGACGTGAGGCTGCTCTACGTGCTGGCCATCGCTGCACTTGGCGGCCTCTGCCTCCTTCTAGCTTCCTCCCTCCTCTACGTGGCCTGTCTTCAGGGAGGCAGACGAGGGCGGCGAAGGAAATACTCTCTGGGTCGGGCAGGCCGGGCAGGGGGCTCGGCCGTGCAGTTGCAGACCGTTTCAGGCCAGTGTCCTGGAGAGGAAGAGGAGGGCGACGACGGGGAGGGGCCTGGGGGACTGGAAGGTGGCTGCCTCCAGATCATCCCTGGGGAGGGAGCCCCAGCCCCACCGCCTCCGCCTCCCCCACCCCCGCCGGCCGAGCTGACCAACGGGCTGGTGGCTCTGCCCAGCCGGCTGCGCAGGATGAACGGCAACAGCTACGTGCTCCTGAGGCAGAGCAACAACGGAGTGCCAGCAGGGCCCTGCTCGTTCGCGGAGGAGCTCAGCCGCATCCTGGAGAAGAGGAAGCACACGCAGCTTGTGGAGCACCTGGACGAGAGCTCTGTCTGAGCCCGGCCTCGTAGGACAAATGCTCTTCCAAGCCAGCCTGTCTGCCCCAGGCCGGGCTGCTGTTTCCCCCACACAGCCACTCTGTTGTCACCCCTGCAACTCCAGGCCCTTCTCCCAACTTTTTGATGTCCCTGTAGGGCTAGCAGAGTCAGGCCCAGCCAAAGCCCCCTCCCCAGTCTCCACAGACCCATCTGTGAGCAGCCCAGGCCAACCGGTGCTCCTCAGAGGTGGGTACTCCCTCAGGACGTGGTATTCTGTAGACCCGGTCCCGGTTCCTATTCCCGTAACCCAAGCACTTGGGTTGCCCCATTTCTTTGCTCAAACCCTTCCTCTTTCTCCCAGGCAGGGCTCTGCAGGTCCAGATGACCTCAATGTCACCACCCTCTGCATGGCCCTATGTGCTGGATGGTCCCGAAACCAGACAAGACCTCTGCCAGCCGCCAGAGCCACCTGAGCCCTGCGTACATTCACATGTGCACATGGATGAATGTCCATCAGCTGGGCTGCAGGGCCCCCGCCCCCACCTCCTGGTGCATTCTTGTATTTCACCTCTCCTGGACTTTGGGTACCCTTCCAATTGCCACATCCCATACTATCTAGTCCTCTCCCCTAGTTCCAGCCAGACCCATGTAGTGACCTCTTTGGCAAGAGCTTGGGAACAGGCCAGCCAGGGGAGGTAAGACTGTGTCATTCCCCTCTTCTTCCTTAATGTGTAGCCCTTGTGAGTCAGCACCCCCATCCCCTTGGTCACTCTCAAGAGTGACAGAGAGAGCCCCAGGCATGTCCCTTCACACACATGTGCTTACATTTCCACATGCATTTCTGAGCCTCCCTTTGCTGCCTCGGACCTAGCTGTTGGGTTTGGTCCGTGGACACTTCAGAGGGAGAGCCGTCTCCCGTTCAGCTGTCCTCTCAGACATTTCCCTAGGATGGGTGACCAACACTGCAATGAGCCAGCCTCCCTTTGGGGGACCAAGCATTTGCTACCCCTAGACCAGAGCAGGGGGAGGAGATCTGCTGTCTCACCTGGCACATGAAGCCCGTTCTTGGAACTATGCAAAGGGCGGAGGCTGGGAGTTTGGATGCTTGGCTCCCACCCCTGTCCTACCTCACCGGGGCACTTTCAGGGTCCAGGGGCCTCTGAAGTCTCCAGGCCCATACGGGACAATCAAATCCTGACTGAGCTCCCCCATTCCCCTTGGGTGAGGATGACTGTTATTTTTGTAGTTGAGAACGTGGAATCCCCACGGATTTTTACTGCCCTTCACTCAACCTCTCTCACCTCCACCCCACAATGAATGTATTTATTGTAAGAACGGCTATACTTCTTTAGGAATGCCCCCACTCACCACCCAGGTGGGCAGAACAGGCATGTGACAGAGTGGGGAGCCTGGGTTCCGCTCCTCCCCCTCTTGTTGGTCAATAAATGCCCTCTCTCCCCACAGTTCTGTGTGTTCCACTTGGTCTAGGCTGGCTTTCCCTGATCGCCAGGGGGCAGGCTTCTGAGCCTATGGATACACTGCTGCAAGGTTGGCTCTGCTCCCCATAAAACCATTTGCAGAGAAAACTGGGATCCTCAGTCTCCATCTGGCTGCCCTGGGCAGGTACACAGGCCTTCAAAGGACTCTTACTACTCTCTGATCATGGTGATAAGGGCCCGACAAACAAAATTACAACTGTTCAAGAATTCATACAAAGGATTGTAGGTTTTTACCTCCTGGCTCTCTTCCTCACCATTCCTCCCCCTTGCTTTAGCTAAGCCTAGAAGATGTTCCCTGTTTATCAGTTTTCTCGCTCATCCACAGGAAGCTTTTCAGTACCTCCCCTCCCCCAACAAGGGACAACGTGAATTCCTTTCTGCAGAGGGGCCTGTCTTGGGAAATAGGACCCCGGCAAGCTTGTTACCAGAGATCTGACCTTAGAATCACTCTCCAAGGGTCCAGACTAGATTAACCACATGGCCTTTGATACTAACCATCCTGAAGGGTTATATGTTCTGCTTCTGGCTTTAGGGTAATGAAAAGTGAAGTTATTTTTTAAATCTACACATATTTTGAAGACCTCAAGTGTAAACGTATGTTTATTAACCTCAGGTTTGTTTTTTTTTTTAATTTAAAGACTGTATTTATTTGACGGGGGGGGGGGGGGGTGTGGGGGGGGGAGAAGCAGGCTCCCCGCTGAGCAGAGAGCCCGATGGGGGCCTCGATCCCAGGACTCTGAGATCATGATCTGAGCTGAAGGCAGAGGCCCAACCCACTGAGCCACCCAGGCGCCCTCACCTAAACATTCACACGGGTATAAAGTGGTTATCCTAATGCCATGTTCACAGCAGAGTGTAATTCTTCTCTAGCTCAAAGGTTGCAGATATAAATGGTTGCATAAAAGGTTGCATCTTCAGATGCCAATCTTGAAACCTCATGCTGGGATTTGAGATCACTATTCTCAGACTGGACTTCAGAACAGATCCTGTAATATCCTTGAAGTCAGGTCTCAGGGATGTCAAATAAGGAAGAATTAGGAGACAGTCACTGCCCTGCCTCCTGAGCAACGAAAACACAGCTCTTCATCCCAAGCAAAAGCTTTGGCGTCAATTTCCCTTTCGATGGGCTCTATCTGCCTGTGTGGGCTTGGAAAAAGAGGAAGAACCACCCCCACTGGGGTGAGAGTCCAAAGCCTGGGATTGGAGTTGGTGGAGCAACTCTTCATGGCACTTGCACCTGGGCTATGGCAGCGTCTTGGACCTCTCGCGGGCGCAGCCCGCCTAGCGTTGTCGGTTTGTTGGTGAAGGGGTGCCACTGACCCTGAATGCTAGGGCTGTCCGTGTGGAAGGGCTTGCGGATACGGATCACATCCAAACCCGACTGGTCCGCCAGCTTCTGCACGAGCGTCGCAATTTCCTCGACGGACTTGCAGTGGATGCTCTCCTCGCGCACTGCCCCGTTAACTGGCAGACGGGAGGGGGTGGGAGGAAGCGGATGGATCAGGGGTCAGACCCGCGAAAGGCGAGCCGGTCCAGCCTCCCCCCCTCCCCCGCACGTTGCCCTCCAGCCCTCTTCCGGCCCCACTCACGGTATTCGGCCACTACTCTGGGCACACAGCACGGCCGCGAGTTCACGTATATTACGACCCCCGGGTTCCGTCGGGCGAAGTCGGCCACCTCCTGTTCCACGAACTCCCTGAGGAAGCCGAGAAGAGTAAGCACAGCGACCGCTGACCCGGGGCGACCTCAGCTCGGAGAGCACCCTTCGCCCGGCTCACCTGGCGCCGCGAGACGATGCCGCATCGCGGCTGAGGCTAAAGCTGAGACGCTGCAGCTGCTGCACGTAGCGACCCAGCCCGTTGTGGAGGACACTGGCCAAGAAGCGGCTCGGGGTCCCGCGCGCCGTCATGTCCGCAGCGCCCAGGTAACACAGACCAGCCTGGAAGGCAGGAGTGGGGTGGGGGGCGGGACGAACGCGGAAGCTTCCGGTTCCGGGAACACTCGCGCCCCGGAGTTTTGCTTCCGCGGTCACGGCGGGAGGCGCGCCAGTGACCCACGTTGCGGGCTAGATGGGCGAGAGGATGGTAGTGACGCGCGGTCAGGGTCGCGAGCAGCACAGCTTTGGTCAGTAGAGCCGAGGGAGGACACGGGCGCGGGGTCGAGGTGAGCGCGGGGACTGGCGGGAGCCGCCCGGTGGCGCTGTAGTCGTGGCGAGTCCCCTTTGAGGGCAGAAGCGGCGAGGAGGGCCTCCACTTGGGGGCTAGCGCTTTGGGGTCCGGAACGACGCGGGCGGCGGTAGAGATGGAGACGACGAGGAGATCCCCTGGCCGGGCGGGAGTGGTAAAGAGATGATCTAAAGAAAGCACAGCGGTGAGGGGCAGCGTGGAGGGTGGTAGAGGTGAGGCAGTGGGTGTACGGAGCCATAGAGGTAGAGAGCCAGAGAGAGGCACACGGCCGTGAAAGATGGGCACAGATGTGAAGTAGCAATGCAGAGGGGTGAAGAGGATTCAGAGAGATGATTATGAGGGACAAGTTGAGAGAAAGAAACCACCTCGAGTGGGCTCTGTAGAGTGCTGTGCAGAGGATCCCTAGGTCCTGACCTAGTGAAGGCACCCAAACCAGGGAGGAAAGCATTTAAATTAGTAACTTACTCGATTTGACTAAGAATGTGGGTACTTCTTCGAGGTGGGTACCCCCTCCGTATCCTGCTGCCCCTGCGTGGGGAGTGGATGGGTCGGAGAGGCCTGCCCAGAAGCTTGGTCCCAGGCCCTCCTCGCAGAAGGTACAGGAAGGAGGCTCTCCCAGCCTTGGAGGTACCAGTGTTGCCTGTAACTGCAACTGAAATCCGTCAGTATTTGCGAGCACATGGGATCCCCTTCCAGGATGGCCACAGCTGCCTGCGGGCACCAAGCCCCTTTGTGAAGGCCTTGCAGCTCAAGGACCAGACTGGTGCTACTGCTTCCTTCAGCCTTTTCATTGACAAGACCACAGGCCGCTTTCTCTGCATGAGCAGCCTAGCAGAGGGGAGCTGGGAAGACTTCCAGGCCAGCGTGGAGGGGCAAGGGGACGGGTCTAGAGAGGGGGTCCTGCTTGGTGAGGCCCCAGAAGCTGAGGACAGTGAGGAGATCCGGAGGATCTGGGACCGAGCCATACCTCTTTGGGAGCTGCCTGAACCAGAGGAGGCCCAGCTGGCTCGTGTGATGTTTGGCCTTACCAAAGTGACAGATGACACACTCAGGCGTTACAGTGTCCGGTATTTGCGGCCCGCTCGCAGCCTTGTCTTCCCTTGGTTCTCCCCTGGAGGTATGGGATTACGAGGCTTGAAGCTACTAAGTGCCGAAGGCCAGGGAAATGAAGTACATTATAAGGAAACCACCATTCCCCGGCCTGGTATCTACTGCAATCTGTTTGGATTACCACTTATCAGTCGGCGAGATGTTGAGGTGGTACTGACAAGTCGTGAGCTGGACAGCCTGGCCTTGAACCAATCCACAGGACTGCCCACCCTTGCCCTACCCCGAGGAACGGCCTGCTTACCCCCTGCCTTGCTTCCTTACCTCGAACAGTTTCGACGTATTGTGCTCTGGCTGGGAGATGACCTTCGGTCTTGGGAAGCTGCCAAGTTGTTTGCCCGAAAATTGAATCCCAAGCGATGCTCCCTGGTGCGGCCTGGGGACCAGCAGCCCCGTCCCCTTGAGGCCCTGAACCGAGGCTTAAATCTTTCTCGTATTCTGCGTACTGCCCTGCCTGCCTGGCACAAGTCTATCGTGTCTTTCCGGCAGCTTCGGGAAGAGGTGCTAGGAGAACTGTCAAATGTGGAGCAGGCAGCTGGCATCCGCTGGAACCGCTTCCCAGACCTCAATCGTCTCTTGAAGGGTCATCGGAAGGGTGAGCTGACAGTCTTCACAGGTGAGCCCTTGGGAAATCACTACTTGGGGTAAGAGGCAAAGGATCAGGTGACAAAAGCACATGGGTTTGGGACATGACAAATGTTAAAGAGGAGGTTTCTCCCAACTTTGAAGCCCTTGCTCCAGGTCTTGGTTTTAAGGGTAGAACTTTCCTCCCTCACCCAGGTCTGTGTTCAACTCCTCTGCAGGGCCAACAGGCAGTGGAAAGACGACATTCATCAGTGAGTATGCCCTGGACTTGTGTACCCAGGGGGTAAACACACTCTGGGGTAGCTTTGAGATCAGCAACGTGAGACTAGCCCGGGTCATGCTGACACAGTTTGCTGTGGGGCGGCTAGAAGAGCAATTGGACAGATACGACGAGTGGGCCGACCGCTTTGAAGACCTGCCTCTCTATTTCATGACTTTCCACGGGCAGCAGAGCATCAGGTAAGATTCTGAGGCCTAGGGTTTTCAAAGAATGGGAGAACAGGAGAACAGATCCCCAACAGAATTTTCAGGAATGCTGGCTTTTCTGCTGGGCTGGTTTACAGAGACTGCTTGTAATTGACTCTTGAATTCTTTGCCTCTTCCTCTCCCCAGGACTGTCATAGACACAATGCAACATGCAGTATATGTCTATGACATTTGTCACGTGGTCATCGACAATCTGCAGTTCATGATGGGGCATGAGCAGCTGTCCACAGACAGGTGACATCCTCTTGTCTCACTGGAAAACCCACTCAAACATGCATGTCTTCTCAGGCAGTTGGCCCCTAGGCAAGCACACTGTACTCTTTTGTTACTTGAAATGAAATGTGTGTTTGCACACACCACCCCATGTGTATTTCTGTCTTCATAGACGTGTGAGTTGTGGCAGTGGGAAGGATGGATAGGGACCTAAGTGTGAGTCCTTGGGTAGAGTGGGGTGGGCGGTTTGCAGGGAGCTGTAAATGAATCAAGAGTATGGATATGTTCTCATCCTTCTGTCTGAATATGCCTTTACTTTGTTGGGGTTGGGGCAGGATTGCGGCTCAAGACTACATCGTTGGGGCCTTTCGAAAGTTTGCAACAGACAATAGCTGCCATGTGACACTGGTCATTCATCCCCGGAAGGAGGACGACGATAAGGAACTGCAGACAGCATCAATTTTTGGTTCAGCCAAAGTAAGTGGCCTTTAGAGGAGCCTAAACTTTGGATAGTAGAGGGGACAGGTGTGACCAGGGGTGGCCTTCATTCAGCCTTAAATCATCTTGACTGTCCACCCGGAAGAGGCAGGAGACAGCCGCCTCTGGGGCCATGACATGAGAAACACGTGTGCTAGGAATACAAAGGCTGATAATAGTTGGTTCTTTGCCCTCTTTGCCCTCCAAGAGCTCACATCGTCCAGTGGGAAAAATAGTAAGACAGTGATTATAACTAAGTATGATAAGAGCTACAATAGGCAACACAGGTATTTGGGGAACAGCAAGACATCTGAGTCGGCCTGGGACATCTGGGGAGACTTCTTGCCCATTTGGGAAGAGGAGGTGTCAACAGAGGTTGGGTTGAGTTCTGGTAGACAGTAAGTGTTAAATAATTGAATAAATGGGAGGGCCTTGTGGGCAGCAGGACCAGCCCGATCCTGGAGCTTCCAGGGATATGCTGAGTGCCTGTTACATGCTAGGGCTGGGCTGGGTACAGGGAGTCCAGGGTGAGGAGCACAAACTATGCCACAATGGAACAAACATGGAGCTAGGGAAGAGAGTGACACAAAAGTGCAAAGATGGTGGTTCTTCCTTTATGGGAATCAGGAATGGTCTCTGATGAAGTGTGACATTTAGACTGAGACCTGAATGACAAGAAGATGGGGTAGAGTGGGGTAGTGAGCTGTGCAGGAGAAGTGTCACAAGCAGAAGGAACAGCATTTACAGAATCCGGGGCAGTGAGATAGTCGAGCAACTGAAAGACTCAAGTGGCTGCATCATCATGGTCAGTAGTTCAGGGAGCTTTGCCATTCTTCCCTGGAGGTTCAGCCTTCCTTTCTTCTTCTCATGTCTTCTCACTGCTGCTTCCTTCTCCTGCCCCCATCCCCCAGGCAAGCCAGGAAGCAGACAACGTTCTGATTCTACAGGACAGGAAGCTGGTCACTGGTCCAGGGAAACGGTATCTGCAGGTGTCCAAGAACCGCTTTGATGGAGACGTAGGTGTCTTCCCACTGGAATTCAACAAGAGCTCTCTTACCTTCTCCATACCACCAAAGAGCAAGGCTCGGCTCAAGAAGGTCAAGGATGACAATGGGCTAGTGACCAAAAAGCCCTCTTCTGGCAGAAAGGGGGCTGTGCCCCAGAACTCTGAGACTTGCTTGGGTCAGGCCCATCACTCCAACCAGCCAAACCCCTCCAAGCCCTCAAGGTGAAGGCACTGGAGAGCTGGACTCTGAAATGAACCTGACAAGACACAGGCTGAGACATAGACTTTCTTAGTCCTCTGCTTAGGCTACCTCTGTCCTGTGGTCTCAAGCTAGGGACCCCCCCTCAGTCAGAGGGGCCTACCTAGGGCAGAATTCCATACCGGAGAATTCAGTTTAGCAAATATTTGAGAACCTCCTGTGTGCCAAGCTTTGTTCTAGGTCCTGGGAGTACAACAATGACAAAACGGATGAAGTCCCTGCTTCTCTAGAACCTGCAGTCTGGTAAAGGAGACAAGAAAAAAAATGAACAAAACATAGTTTCAGGTAGCGAGATATGCTATGAAGAAAAAACAGTAATGCAGTAATGCTTATAGGCTAGTTTAAGGTCTGAACAGGTATCTCTAAGCAGAGGACATTGAAAATGGGGCCTAAAGAACTAGGATTGAGCCATGTGGACATCTAGAGAGAGAGGGATCCAAGCAGAGGGAAAATTAGACACAGGCCCTGAGGTGGGAATGAGCAAGTTGAGTTCAAAGCACTGGGTTCAGGCCCCCTGAACCTGGAAGGGAATAGAGGACTTCTTGCCAAAACTCCAGCCTAGGTTTGGAGCTACAGGATGACATACATCGTGGCCTCTGCGGTCCACTCTGGACCCTGCCAGGAGGTGGCACTTGCTACCATCGGATCCTAGGTGCTTGGCCCTGTAATATCAGGGCCCCAGAGGTGGAAGCTGGCCAGAGAAGAAAGCTGTGAGCCCAGAGTGCCTGCCACCTGGACACTGATACCATGTTATGCTGCCTCAGACCACTGGAGTGGACACAGTCATAACTTTTTGTAGAGCCTTTTCTAGTTATACTAAAAAAAATTTTTGCCATAGCCTTTGTTTCTGTGTTTTTTCTTGTTTGTCCACCAGGTGTCTCCCCAGCCTATAACTGGATTTTCTTCTTGCTTTGAATTGGGAATCTTTGAGCTGTGCACCCCCAAGGAAGCAGAGGCATTAAAGGACCTTGACCCACACATCCCTTTATGCCTCTTCTTGGCTTAGGGATGACAGGATGGTGCCTCTTTATCCCTATCTCCCCTGAGGATATCCATGTGATCTGTGGCAGAGGTGTGAGTCACTGGGCCACATGCCTGGGCCCTGCCTGACCAGCTGTCCCTAGGTGATACGAGCCACTCAATGACCTCTCAATGTGGATTCATACTCAGTGGCTTCTTATCTGGCTCTCCGTCCATTTTCCTTGTCCTTGTATGCTCAAATGTTTCTCTTATGTTCGTATGTGTCAAAACTCTTGGGGCTCTTTAAAAATGCAGAACCTAAGGCCTACTCTCCAGTAAGCATGCACAGACATTTCTAATTTTGGAGGTCTGAGGAAAGGTGCAGGATTCCTCTTTTTTAACAAGTACTGAAGGAGATTGTAAAGTTAGAGACCTTGTCAGAAATAGTTTTAAATGAGGGCACTTTCCCATCTCACTTCCTCTGATACCCTAAAGTCCCATTTTTCCCTTTAGATTTGCATGCAGGGATGGTCAAAATGCAAGATGTTCTGAGGGGACTGGGGAGAAGACTTTTGTAAGGGTGGGCAGAGGTTTCCTGTTCCCTTGAAGCAGGGCTGCCTTATGAAGTCCTCCCAGTCCACCCAAGGGGCTGCTTCTGGGGCCCTGTGGAAGGCTCTGGGGTCTCTGGTCTGTTGTGTGTGAGAACTGTGGCTACATCTGTCTCCCAAAACAGACCCTGAAACAAAGCTGCTCTCTGGGGAAGAACCTGCGGTAGGAGGGAGGGAGTAGCTCCTCCAGGGCCTCCCTTCTTGGGGGTCTCTCCCAGACTGGCTGGAGCCAGTCCTCCTAATCCTGCAGTAATCATTCCCAGCCGCTGGCTGGTCTCTGCCTCACCCAGGGTCTGTAACATTGAACGTCAGCCATGTGTTCCAGATGTACACCACCAGGTCATTCCTACCTCTGAGGACTCTGGTTTACTGGGAATGCCTGGTGTGTTCTCTCTCAGGAAATCCTTTAGGGATTTCCATTAGGGGACCTTTTTGAGGTCTCTGTGAATTGGGGATAGAAGAGTAGATACAACTTGCCTGTTTGTCTTGCCCAGCCCTCCTAGCAGACTCCCCACACACAGCACAAACCAGAATGATCGGAGGGGAAGTTAATGCTCCCCCACACCCACCCCCTACGCAAACACATTGCGCTGCACACCTGTCCTAAACTCACATCAAGATTAGCTCAAAGTATGTTCAGGAGTCCCTGGAGCCTAGAAAGCAGTGGGGGATCCCTGGGTCCTGTGTAAGGTCCTTGGGAGCCACTGTCCCTGTGCCCAACCAGAGTGGATCTAGGCAAATTACTTGGGCTCTGCCTATATCCGATTGGATACTAATAATCTCCCTGAGAGATCAGGAAGGGCCTGGCCACAAAGGGGCCAACTGCATCTACAGCCCTGTCCTCAGATTTAGCGTCATATTTGTGAGGGGGCATCTTGGGTCCTCTAGCAGCTTCTTTACTACAGATGGGTTTGAGAAGAGACTAAATTCACTGGACTCCGGCTGCCCAAGTACTCAGGCTGCAAGTACGGCCCAGATAGCTGTAGGTACCCTGCCACAGGCTGCCTTGAGTGCCGGAGGGAGCCCTAGGTGCCACCCCGCCGTACCGTGCAACTTCCTGTTTGTGCATGTGGGTGGAACTTCGGGAGTAGAAGGGAAGCCTGGCCATGCTCTGTGGGGGGCCAGGTCGGGCAAACAGGCTCACCTGGGCGGACTCCTGCTCAGGGGGAGGGGAGATGCTGGTTCTGCTAGGGCAGTTCCGACCGACCGGAGGGCGGGGCGGGGTCTGTTTTGGTGAAACCCGAGCGGTCTTTGTCTGCTTCCTAGGGGTTTTCCTTGCTCCTGGGGAATGCGCGGAGTGGGTCCGGCCTGATTCCCTACGGGGCAAGGCAGGTGGCAGTAAACCCTATCGCGGACCGGGTTAGGGCGGCCAGGTAGTGTAGTTCTCGGTCACGTGCTGGTCGTCCCTTCCCCCACGTCGAAAACCAAATCCAGAAAGCTGTGAAGTCGGAGGCCAGAGAGGCAGCCTCACCACCGCCGAGCTCCCGCGGGGCTGGGTACCAGGTCGGCTGTTGGGGGGTAGGGGGTGTGCTGGGCAGACCACTCCCCTCCCTGGGTCGGGGGCGCGGCCTCAGCCGCCCCGCCCCGCCCCGCTCTACCAGGCCGGGCCAGGCGGGCGCCCGGAGTCCGGAGCCTGGAGCTGGCTGCGAGCCGGCGGATCTGCGGCGAGGAGGTCCCCGTGCTGGAGTAGGAGCTGGGCGGGAGCTGGAGCAGCGGCGCAGGTGGCGCGGGGTGAGTGGTGGGGCGGTGGAGGTGTCGGAACTCCAGCCTCCCGCACATCCCGGCTCTGGAGCGAACTTTCCCGGTCTAGGGAAGCCGGGGGTCGGAGTGAGGAGGGGGTCCCACTCTGGGCTGGGGGTGGGGGGTGCAGGCGAGGAGCCTGAACAGGGAATCGACACGGAAACTCGCCGACGGGTCCATACACGCGCGCAGACAGACCCACGCACTTTGGACACACAAACACACGAACACACGTGCACTCCGGAAAGGACGCGCCCTGTGGGTTACCCTTGCAGTCCCTGGAGCAGCGCCACGGGCTCACAGGGACCCCCAGCGGACAGGGTGCTCTGCTGTCGCGTACTTGACGGGGGTGGGAGAAAAGGGCTGCCCGGCGATCGCCGACGGGGGCGGGCCGGGTGGGACAACTCCGGAGGTTCCTACTTCCTGGCCGCCCACAGGTGAAGACTAAGACGTAAACAGGCGCTGAGCACGTGATCGCTTCGCAGACAAGTGGGCTGTGCTCCCCCACCCCCGCAGCTGGGCGAGGACCGGCCTCCCCAGTCCTGGGAGAGTCTGCGAGATCTCCTGCCGGGCTGTATTCCATTCTCCGCCTTGAAACGTTAAGCCTTCCCCCAGAAATGGGAACACAACGCCCCCTGGAGTCCGGGTAGCACAGAACGAAAGACTGTAGGGCTCGGTGGGGCTACCTGGGCTCCTCTCCTTCCTTCACCCCAACGTGTTCATGGTGCCCTCATCCCTGAAGGTATCGCTGGACGGCAGTGTACAGCAGCCCCCGCATCATACCTCCAGTCTGGGGAGCAGCTGCCTGAGCGCCGGTGGGTCCCCTTCCTACCACCACCCCAACTTGCAGAAGGGAGAGCTCCTCCTCTCACTGTAGGAGCAGAAAGCCCACTCGTGCAAGAGTGGAAGCCCTCCATTCCCGGAGAATGCATGAGAGTAAATGTCCCTTAAATACGGGAGTGGGCCTATGTCCCTGCCTAGAAGGGAGGATGAGCCCCCTCCCCCAGGGAATGAGGGAGTGGGCAGCGGCCCTGTGCCTCCTTCTCTGCCCCACCCTCCACCCCTCCACACATGCTGAGCCCAGCTGCTGCCTGAGCTTCTGGGCTGGCTGCCAGAAAGGGGAGGAGGCTCCTGGTCCCCCAAGAGGCTGGGACCAGGGCAAGGCCAGAGGAGGGGGTCTTTACTGGGGAGAGGGGCTCAGTCTGTTCTTGTGAGGATCAGGGTCTGGGGTGAGCCTGAGGGTGGTTGGGCTATGTCTCCCTTTCCAGGGAAAAAGAAAGAAAAACAACCCTTTCCATGGAGCTAAAAATAGAGCTGAGAGCCGGCCAGGGCTGTGGCCTGGAAGGGGGGGATGCTCCTTCCTGGGGCAGAGGAGTTCTGGCAGGCCTTGGCCTTGGGGGTGGGGATGCAAGTAGGGGGTGGGAGGAGCTCCTTGTCCAGGGGTGTGGGTGTCAGCTGACCTGACTGGGGCACAGAGACCCCTGGAGGAAAGTCTGTGTGGTAAAATGTTTGTAAAACACCACGTGTGTGTGTGTGTGTGTGTGTGTGTAAGTTGTCTGACTGAAGGAGACCACCAGTGTGTGGAAGAGGCTTAGGAGAGGAAGCCCATTTAAAATTGTGTCTGTGTAGGAAGGGCTTTGAGTCGACGTGAAAGACTGTGCACAGCAAGGTGTGTGACACCCAGGTATGTCTGTGTGTGAGTTAGACTGAAAGATTATGGAAAGAAGGAACATGGAACCACGTGATGGATGAGACTGTGGTTGTGGCTGCATGGGACTGAATGTGGGAAAGGTCGTGTGGGTGTTATGAAGACTGTGTTGTTTGCAAGAGGGTGAGAATATCTGTGACCGGAGAAGACAGAGGAGTGTTGTCAGCTGTGAGGCTGGTGTAGGTTTGGACTGTAGGTTTGGACCGCCTCACCCCAGTCATGGGGGAGGGGGCAGGGGCTGCCTCTCTCTCCCAGCAATGACCTCTCTCTTAACAAATGGTTCTGAAGGAAGGCTGGGGAGCAGACAGCCGCGCCCGGGGCAGGCCTGGGCTCGCGGGGTCGAGAGGGTACAGTGCTGGGGAGCCAGGTAGGGGCCCCCAAGGCTGGGGGGATGACGGTGTATTCTCCGAATGTGTCGCCAGGTGGCGCCACCTCCGCAAGTCCGAATATGCCTCCATCAACCGCTGGGGGTGGGGCAGGCAGGGCCCGAGCCTGGGTCCCCGACCTGTCCTGGGGAGCAGGGTTCCAGCAGCCGAGGCGTGGGGGCAGCTGACCCTCGGCGCCTCGCTCTGGACTCTGAAGCCGCAGAGTGTCTTGTGGGGCAGGCTTCGACCGGAGGAACGGAGGGGGAAGGGCGGCCGCCGTGGCGCCTGGTCCTTTGTGCTCGAACAATGACCAGCTGCCGCTGGCCCCGGGGCCCGGGTAGGGGTAGAGGGTGACCCGCCGCCGCTACCGAGTCCTGAGCCGACCGGGCTAAGGAGGTTGTTGGGGGGTGATCTTGAATCCCGCGGCGCGGGCCCCGCGTGCGTCCCGCCAGCCTCGCGTGACGCGGGGTGCCTGCGCGTGTCCGCGCCCGGGGCGGGGACGCCCCTCGGACCCCTCCCCCGCGCTGCACCGCCCACTCGGGCCGGACGGGGGCCGGTCGGGCCGGGGGGCGCCGCGGAGGCGGGGCTGGGCCGGGCCGGGCGGCTCCGAGTGGCCGCGCGCGGGCTGGAGCCGGGCGGCGCGCCTGTGGAGCGCTGGGGGCGGCCCGGGACTGAGCATGGAGCGGCGCGGCGGAGGTGAGGGGGGGCCAGGGCTGGGAGGCGACCTGGGGGCGCCCCCAACTTCTGCGCGGCGGAGGGCGGGTGGGGAGGCGGCAGCCCCCAGCCGCCCCCACTTAATGAAGCGGGGGAAGGGGGGGAGGCTTTAGAGGGTGGGTTGGGGGCTCTGGCTTCCCGTCGCGGAATGGGAACTGGTGATCCCAGACTTGATCCCGCTTGACCGGTCTTTGGAGTTTGGTGGGGGGAGACTTTCCCCAACTCTTCAGCCCCCAAAACAGGTTTGTGGGAGTTCAGCTTAGCCAGACCTGCCTCGGGCACTGGTTGAACCCAGCGCTCGGTGCCCCCAGCCCAAGGGGGTGTGTGTGCGTGTGCTGGGCCAGAGTGATTACTCAGGGAGTGCTGGGGGGAGCCAGGGGTTCCCTCTCCCACAGCCGCAACGCATTTCTCAAAATGGAGCCTCCACTTGCCCCTCCTTCTCTCTCGGGCTCCCGCTCTTGGAGCCGGGCAGGCTGGGCCTGGCTTTCCAGAGGCCTGGCCCTGGCTCCCTGGGTGTCTGGCTTGTAGGTTCCAGTTTTTCTATCTTTTCTGGGTTTAGGGGCCCCTGGCTCCGTGGGATGGGATTCAGGGACCCAGGCTCACTGGGTCAGCTTGTCTCCTTGTCTGCCTGACCCTGGGGCCTCTCTGAGTCTTTGTCTCTTGTCTTTGGGGTCTCTGTCTTTCTCTGAGTCTGTCTCTCTCCTGCCCTTATTTCTCACTTTCTCAGGGCTCACTGAAGTGGGCAAATGTGGACAGAGGTGCCGACCTCCATTGCCCCCTAAGAATCCCCTTCCCCACAGCTTTCTCTGTGCCCTGGAGTGGTGCGGGAGAGGGCAGGAGATGGCAAGTGCCATCTGCTTAGCCCAGGTCTGGCCCTTGGTAGTGGGCTCTACTCTTCCCCAGGTCCCAACCCCTAGCTCCTCCGGCTTCAGTCTGGATACCTTCCTGGTTCTCAGGGTCCTTTGACTTGGTAGGGAGGTGGAGGGTAGGCCTAGGGGAATACCAGCCCGAAAGGAGGCCAGACCAGGCAAAGGAGTCAGATAATGTGTGTCTCCTTTCCCCACACTCCAGTGAGTGACAAGAACCAGGCTCCTGCTCACGCAGTTGGCCCTGCTTTCACCCAGGCTCCTACCCACTCTCACACATGCTCTGTACACATGCACACACACACACTCCTCTGCACATACTTGTGCACCCTCACTTTCCTCTTCGTATGTTCATGTAAGATACAGGGAGTTTTACATACAAACTCATGTGTACCTGAAGGGACATCCATCCAAAGACACTCAAGATAGTTGAGCTCATACACCACAAATTCATGTATCATAGACACAGTTATTACTTTTACATATTTTCTGAGGGATCCCGATGCACACTCGTACTCTCATATGTCGTGTTAATCTGCACATATGAATAATAGGAATGTATTGATACGGCTGCTCAAACAGGCACATACACACACTAATTCCTGACATTTTCACTTTTCACATCCACACATTGTTAAGTACTCATGCACGGTCTCAACACACACAGATAAGTACAAACACAAACTCCTATTCCTGCGCGATTCTCTGTCCACTTCTTGGCCCCTGCTCTGC
The DNA here is from genome assembly GCF_009829155.1 of Mustela erminea. Taxonomy (NCBI): domain Eukaryota; kingdom Metazoa; phylum Chordata; class Mammalia; order Carnivora; family Mustelidae; genus Mustela; species Mustela erminea. Next base: position 64,769,886 of record NC_045627.1, read on the forward strand.
ATGATGACTTCAGCAGATGCCGGAGTCCTGGTCTTCGGCCTCCGGACTGGGGAGGGAGTTCCCGGTGGAGGCTTGCTGTCCCCTTCCGGGAAAGAGCAGAGCCTGGGGAGGTGGAGCCCTCTTCCCTGGGGGTTCCAGGGAAGGGAGATCTGCGAACAGCTGCTGTGTTGGTGGGTGGTGGTGGGGCTTCCATCCTCATCCCCTAGGGGCTTCTCGGAGAAATGTCTAAAGCTGGATGGTTTCACAGAACCAGAGGTTGGCGGCAGGCCTGTATGGGCTCCTGTAGGCCAGACTCATTAGGTGTGGTGAGGCTAGGAGTTGGCATGGAAGCAAGCATGAGCCTGCATCCACCTCTAGAAGGCAGGAGACCCCAGAGGGCACCTGTGGGCTCCCTAAAAGTTCTGGGTTACTCGTTTTGCCAGCTCCACCCTTGCCGCCTCTCTGTCTGGGAGAAACTGAGGCCCAGCTCAGGGGAGGCTGGGCACTGCCTGGCCTTGGCTCTTTATTCGCTAATTACCATCTGAGTTGCTGTGTCCCTGAGGTTGCTTCTGCCCCCAAGTATCCTCTAATGAGGCCACCTGTCCCAGGGGACTGGGAACCTGTGCTGGGCGTTGGTAGAGAACTCCCTCCTAAATTTGGCGTCCCAGCCTCTGGGAGGGATGCAGGTTTGGGCTGGGGCCCTGCATAACCACCAGGCCTACCTTCCCCTCATCGCCTTTGCTTGGTAGGGTCAGCCCTTAGCCCTATTCAGGCCGGAGCTGGGCGGTGATCTGGATCCCAGGAAGATCTGAGTTTCCTGCCAGTGCTTGGAGAAGGAGCCCTGGGGGATCAGGGCATCATGGACTGATGTCAGGAAGCTGTTTGATGTGGGACAAGGGGTCAGGAGAGGGACTGAGGGACTTGTATAGGGAGGGGCTCAAGGTGAAAGGACTCTGACACCGCTGCCCTGCTCACAGGTTCCCCTGGAGGCCCTTGGCCAGGCCTGAGCCTCTGTCGCCATGGCCATTGTACAGACTCTGCCAGTGCCACTGGAGCCCGCTCCTGAGGCCACCACTGCCCCACAAGCTCCAGCCATGGGCAGCGTGAGCAGCCTCATCTCAGGCCGGCCCTGCCCCGGGGGGCCAGCACCTCCCCGCCACCACGGCCCCCCTGGGCCTACCTTCTTCCGCCAGCAGGATGGCCTGCTACGGGGTGGCTATGAGGCACAGGAGCCGCTGTGCCCAGCTGTGCCCCCTAGGAAGGCTGTCCCTGCCACCAGCTTCACCTACATCAACGAGGACTTCCGGGCAGAGTCACCCCCCAGCCCGAGCAGTGACATTGAGGATGCCCGAGAACAGCGGGCACGCAGTGCCCATCTCCGCGGCCCCCCACCCAAGCTCATCCCTGTCTCTGGAAAGCTGGAGAAGGTGAGGACCAGCCTTTACTTTGGGGCCAGGGTGGAATCGGGAGCTCCCTGAAGAAGCTGGAATTTGGGGGCCAATTTAGAGGAGAGATGTGGGCTGCAGAGTCACCAGACCTGGGTTCCAATCCCAGCTCGGCCTCGTTCTGGCTGCATGACCTCAGGGAAGTCACTTGACCTTTCTGAGCCCGAGGTTCTGTATTTATAATGTGGACACACCATGTCAGCTCTCCAGTGATGGTCGAGAGCATTCCATCACATGACGTATGTCAGTGTTGAGCCTGGTCCCTGTCACACGACATGTGCTCAGAGGCGAGCTGCTCCGACTCCTGCAAATGCAACAGCTGTGAATCTGACTGTGAATAAGGCCTTTAACTTTGCCTCCTTAATAAGGCCTTCAACTCCACTTGCTCATCTGTAGTATGGGCGTAGTGATCATATCTTACTCGTATGACTGTTGGGATGATTGGAGACGAGCCTTTTAAATGGCTTGATATAAGGGATGTCAGGAGGCCCTCAGCTGTTGGTAGCAGTTAGTATTAATGCGTGGGGATCGGGGACCCCAGATGGGAGGGCAGGGAGTATGACAAGGGTTTTGAAAGATCGGGCAGCTCATCCCCAGTGTCACGTGGCACCTCATTTCAGAACATGGAGAAAATCCTGATCCGCCCAACAGCCTTCAAGCCAGTGCTACCCAAACCTCGAGGGGCACCATCCCTACCTAGCTTCCTGGGTCCTCGGGCCGCCGGACTGTCTGGGAGCCAGGGCAGCCTAACACAGCTGTTTGGGGGCCCTGCCTCGTCCTCCTCTTCCTCCTCCTCCTCGGCTGCTGACAAACCCTTGGCACTGAGTGGCTGGGCCAGCGGCTGCCCATCGGGGACACTGTCTGACTCGGGCCGAAACTCACTGTCCAGCCTGCCCACCTACAGCACCGGGGGTGCCGAGCCAGCCAGCCACTCCCCTGGTGGGCACCTGCCCTCCCACGGCCCGGGGCGGGGGGTGCTGCCCGGACCAGCCCGAGGGGCCCCAACTGGGCCCTCCCACTCGGACAGTGGTCGATCTTCCTCCAGCAAGAGCACAGGCTCCCTGGGAGGCCGTGTGGCTGGGGGGCTCTTGGGCAGCGGCACCCGGGCCTCCCCTGACAGCAGCTCCTGTGGGGAGCGTTCCCCACCCCCACCCCCACCCCCACCCCCCCCCTTCGGATGAGGCCCTGCTGCACTGTGTCCTGGAAGGAAAGCTCCACGACCGTGAGGCAGAGCTGCAGCAGCTGCGGGACAGTCTGGACGAGAGTGAGGTGACCATGTGCCAGGTGTGGCCAGCAGCGATAACGGGGGTGGTGTGGCAGGACATCCACAGGAGCTGGGAGTCCCAGGAGCATTTCTGTGTGTGCTGGGGGGACACGGGGGGGGGGGTCGGGGGATGCCGGTGAGGCGTTGGGGAGTCCTCCGCCCAGCTGTCGGGCTTCACCTGCAGGGGGGTGAGGATGCCCAGCCAGCACCGCCATTGATTGTCTTTCAGACTTGAGTGAGACACTTCAAGGTGCTGAGCCTAGTTTCCCTCAGCTATAGATGGGGAGATTTCTGGCCTCCTAGGGTTATTATGAGGATTAAGTCAGGCAAAGGCTGTGGAGTGCTTAGAATGACGCCTGGCACCTAGGAATTCCTGCAGAAGCGTTTGCTATTCTGGACGTTTCTAGAATCTTAGAAGTGGTCATGACTAGAGTTACCCTAATTTTTCTCATGGCTGAGTGGGGTCTCCTGTCCCTGAGCCCAGCCATAGGCTGCTAGAGCACTCAGTGACCTGGGAGTGGTGGAAAGCCATGGCGGGAGGGTGCTGGATGTGGAGGGGAGCTGCTGGGACCCAGGTCTGCCTTCTGTCCCCAGGTCTACGAGGAGCGGCAGCGGCACTGGCCACGGGAACGCGAGACGCTACGGGACGACAGCACCGCCCAGGCCCAGCGGGCGCAGCGGGCCCAACAGCTGCTCCAGCTGCAGGTGTTCCAGCTGCAGCAGGAGAAGCGCCAGCTGCAGGACGACTTCGCGCAGCTGTTGCAGGAGCGGGAGCAGCTGGAGCGGCGCTGTGCCACCTTTGAGCGGGAACAGAGGGAGCTTGGGCCACGGCTCGAGGAGACCAAGTGGGAGGTGGGCCAGGCCATGAGGGGCGGGGAGCGGGGCTCAAAGGGTCCAGCCATACCACTCCCCCTCCAGCCTGCTACTCCCAGAGATCCTCCCCGTCCTCACCTCCGGGAGATGAAGATCCCCCTCAGGCTTCCCTTTCTGGGTAGGGGGAGGGTCTCCTCGTGCCACCATTGTAGGTGTCCTCGAGTCAGGTCGAGTGCTCACATAGCCAGTGGCAATTCCGTCCACTGCCTCCCAACCAGTAAGAATAGGAGTGTAGCCTGCTCTGCGCCCAGAACTTTCTAGCTGTTACTTAGAGTGGATCTTGTGATCCTCAGAGCAGCCTTGTGAGGTGGCTGTTGTTCATCTCCATTTCTGAGCTGAGAAGGACTGGAGCCCGGAATGATTGCTAGTCAGTGGCAGAGTTGAGATCACAACCCGGGCCGTGTGGTTCCAGCATCTGCGCATTTCCCCAAAATGCTGGGGTGCCTCTTGGTGGCTCCCATGCCTGCACAATCTGCCACCAGCCAGTCCCTGGGGCTCTGCAGTGCGTCATGATGGTTGGAAGTCACCTGCTTTGAAGGAAAAAGATCTGGGTCTGCATTTTACTTCTGCCACTTACTAGCCGTATGACCTTGGACATGTCACTAGGCTCGCCTCAGTGTCTCCATGTAGTGGGTGTCAGGATCAAACAAACTGTCCCCGGAGAGCTTGCGTGATCTCGGGGCCCAAGCCTGTGGGAGAAAACTTCTCACTAGGCTTCCCAACCCCCTCCCACTCCTAGGTGTGCCAGAAGTCAGGTGAGATCTCCCTGCTGAAGCAGCAGCTGAAGGAGTCCCAGGCAGAGCTGGTGCAGAAGGGCAGTGAGCTGGTGGCCCTGCGGGTGGCGCTGCGAGAGGCCCGAGCTGCACTCCGGGTCAGCGAGGGCCGAGCTCGGGGCCTGCAGGAGGCCGCCCGGGCCCGGGAGCTGGAGCTGGAGGCCTGTTCCCAGGAGCTGCAGCGGCACCGCCAGGAGGCCGAGCGGCTCCGAGAGAAAGCTGGCCAATTGGACACCGAGGCAGCTGGACTCCGGGAACCCCCTGGGCCACCTACCGCCACGGACCCTTTCCTCCTGGCAGAGAGTGATGAGGCCAAGGCACAGCGGGCAGCCTCGGGGGTCGGGGGCAGCCTGCGGGCCCAGGTGGAACGGCTGCGGGCAGAGTTGCAACGGGAGCGGCGGCGGGGGGAGGAGCAGCGGGACAGCTTTGAGGGGGAGCGGCTGGCCTGGCAGGCGGAGAAGGAGCAGGTGATCCGCTACCAGAAGCAGCTGCAACACAACTACGTCCAGATGTACCGGCGTAACCGGCAGCTGGAGCAGGAGCTGCAGCAGCTCAGCCTGGAGCTGGAGGCCCGGGAGCTTGCTGACCTGGGCCTGGCCGAGCCGGCCCCCTGCATCTGCCTGGAGGAGATCACTGCCACCGAGATCTAGGGCCCTTGGCATCCTGGAGCAGCAGGGAGCTTGACTGCAGTGGGGCCACGGAGGTCCCCCGGGTCTGAGGGCCCCAGAGCCGCTCGTGCTCCAGGATCCAGGCTTCTGGGCCTCTGCCAGGGCCCTGGGGGCAGCCCTCTGACTTGGTTGAGCAAGATTAGCCCCCTTGAAGGTCCCGTTTCACTGTCTCACAGAGGCTCCTACTTACTTGACCCATCCCACCCCTCCTGCTGCTGCCATTGCCACTCTGCCAACTGCATTTGTCCCTGACGAGGGAGTGGGGGGGGCTGGGAGGAGGAGGGGGGTCCCTCCTTTCCACACTCTCCCCTACCCCAAAGCCAGAGAGAGCCAGATAGCACCAGCTGCTCCAGATGTGCCTGCCCCCTCTCTGCCTATGTCGGGGGTGGGGGGCCAGGGCTGGGACTGGGGTCTGACCCCCATGCTCCAGCCCTGCAGCCTCTCTCCTAGGGCGAGGGGGCTGTAGTCAGACCAAAGGAAGAACTCAGAATTGTCTTGTTTATTTGTGTTTGTGACCAAGGGGCCCCTCCCCACACCCAGGTTTATGGCCTCGTTTTCACTTGTATATTTTTCCACACTGTAAATTTCTTGTACAAACCCAAAGAAAAAAAATTAAAAATTTTTTTTTTGTTTTTAAAAAAAGACGAATGTGCTAGGTAGAGATGGGAACTTACTTGACCCCTACTCGCAGCTCCCGCTCCAATTTGCTGGCTATTCCCCTGCTCCTCATAGAGGTCATGGGGAGAGAGGGTGATTAGGGGAGGACAAATCCAGTAGAAAGTGTGGGGTCCCAGTGGACTACGACATGAAACGGTGTCTCAGAGTTTGAGAAACTAGAAAGGCCTTCCGTCCTGTCCCTTACACAGAACACTACTTGGGGCTGGGGGATGGATGCTATGACCCTTCAAAGCCCTATCTGAGAGCCCATGTTCCTCAGTGCTCGGGCATTAAAAGGAACATCGGGAGAAAGTGCCCATGAATCCCAAGCTCCAGACCTTGGCTTTCTCCCAACCTCTTCCCATCCTTGGAGTTTGTGGGCAGTGAGCGAGTGACACAGGCTACCCAGGAGCACCTTGTCCTTGACACCAAGTTTATCTGGAAAGGGCAGAGCCTTAGTGATAGCTGGAGAGGGAAGAAGGTGGGGGGAGCTTTGGGAGGAGCCAAGTCAAGCAAGAGTGGGAGGTTCCTGAGTCCCAAGGGGGTTGGTAGGTGGGGTCTGGGAGATAGCAGGAGGGTCCTGGGAGTCAGTGGGAGGATCTGAAGTCAGTGGGAAGAGTCCTGGCATAGGTGGGGAGAGTCTGGGATTAGCATCAGGAGTCTGGAGGCCTAGAGAAGGGACTGGGCTGGCTCTCTGAAGGAGGAGCCTGGCATCGGTGGGAGGAATGAGAGCATTAATGGGAGGTTCTAGGAGGCAGTGGGATGGAAGGAGTACCATCAAGGGGTCAGTGGGCAGGGGAATGGTCAACAGGAAGGCACTGATCAGTGAGGGCTGACAAGTCCGAGGGTAAGGGTAGTGGGCTGGTCCTAGGGACCCTGACCACAAGCTCCATGGGCTCCCGAGCCTTGTTTCGATAAGCCCGGCGGATGGTATCTACTGCTCGCTGGTGGGTCACCTGCTCCAGGCTCTCTCCATCCACTGCCACGAGCTCGAAGCCAGCCTGGGATGGGGGTGGGGAAATCACAGACCTCCCTTCTCAGGTCATCCCCCCATCCAACCTCTCACCTCCAGCAGCTAGGACACTCCTCCCCATCTGGGTGGAGAGGATGGACAATGGGACTTTTGTGCCTGAGGCCGTGGGGGGCAGGGTGAAGCACAGACAATAGCCCTTTGTCCCTTGGGGATAGGGGTGGAACAGGATGGGCCACCCTCAGGTCCAGGCTGGCATGAGGGGAAAGATTTCTCCCTGGGCTGGTTCATCTTGCCGGCCTGACCACCACCCCCACTCCCCCACCCCCACCCCCGCACCTAAGCCACCTCCTGTGACCTGGTTTAAACCTGTCTGGCTGGAAGATGAGCAGGTTCTGCCCGCCCCCCATTCCCCAATTCAGCTCTGGACCTTGGGAGTGGGCTTGGGTACTCTTCACCCACCTGCAGGGCCCCACTGAGGAAGGCAGCCCCCCCAGGGAAGATCTTCTCTATCTTCACCATGGGCTGCACCTTGGACTCAATGCCCCCAGAAATGCTGATGCCTATTGAGAGAGAAGCACTGGGTGAGTGTGCGGCCACTCCCCTCACCCCAGAGCTCCCAGAAGAAACCCAGCACCCCAGCACCAAGTCTTGACCCCAACTTCTCCCAAATCCCCAGATTCGGTTCCCACTCAGTCTTCGACTCCAAAAATCCTCCCAGTCCCCACCCCCTCCAATCTCAAACCTCCCCAATAGACCCCCATATCCAAATCTTAACACCAGACCCCCAAGTTGTACCCCAAAACCAAGGCCAGGAATCTCATCCAAACCCAAGGGCCCCGTCTGCCAGGCCCAGTCCCATGTGGACTCACCCAAGGACTGCTTCATCTTGGACAGCGTGACTGTCCTCAGCTCCCCGCCAGGGGCCTTCTCGGCGGCCTCCCTGGCTGTCCTGCCAGTTCCATTCTCAGAGTGGCCTTGACGGCTCCCTGCCTTGGCTGCTTGCTCATCCACAGGTCGTGGAAGAGGGGGCCTGGCCTTGCGAGGCTTGTGGTAGCGCCCGTCAGCAGCACTTGGGGTGGGGATAGGTGCTGGGGATGGGGAGCGCCTGCGTCCCGGGGACTTGCCTCGGCACCGGCTGTGGCTGCGGCTGCGGCTGCGACTGCGGCTGCGGCTCTGAGCCAGGCCCTGGCTCTGGCTCTGCCGCGGGTCCTCTGGGGTCAGGGGTTCCGTCAGCAGCCAGTTAGGCCTTGGGGGCCGGGGAGTGACAGGAGGTGGCTGGGGAGGGGGGGTGCTGGTGCTTCGGTGTGGGGCAAAAGCATCTACTGGCACATCTTGGAGAGGGGGGATCCCTTTATGAGGATGGTGGGAAGCAGAGGCCCCCAGGGAGAGCTGGAGGCCGCCCAGCTGCTCCCTCAGTTCCCCATTGTCATCCTCCTCTGAGAAGCCGTTCACAGGCAGCAGGTAGAAACCTCCACGACTGTCTGGGGAAGAGGGTCAAGGTCAGGCTGCCCATCCTCACCAGCCCAGGCCACCCTGCCAGGCTCCAGTCCTTGCCTTTGCTGGTGGAGGGCGCGTGAGACCCTGGCTTGGTCGGCTCAGGCCCTCGGGTAGTGTTCCCACAGAGAGGGACTCTGCCTAGGTTCCCGGCTAACACAGTACTTGAAAGCTTTCTATCACAGTCTATGTCTTAGAAAAAACATGACTCGCACACCAAACTGGTCATTTCTCAGAGATTATTACGTAGAAGGAGACTAGATTTAAAAAGTGAGTGGGTTTAAAACCAATTATTAAGTAAATAATAGTATAGGTGGTGAGTGGCAGTGATAAATGTGTTTCTGGGGGACAAGGGATTTCCTTCAGAGGACCAGACGGTGTTCTGAAGCCATGACACCCTATGTGGGGGCAGGGATGGAAGACCCGTTCTCCCTTCCCCAGTACCCCAGGGATGTGCCCCCTCCCCCAGGGCTGGGACTCCGACTGACCAGGCACAGGTGTAATGAGGTGACGCTTGGGCGGTGTGTCCTGCCGGGCTGGTCTCAAGGCAGGAGGCCGCACTGCTGGGAAAGGAGATCCCCTCAGAGGCCTGGGCCCCTGCCAGGCTCCATGATGGACACAGCTGAAGGTCATGTCTGCCTCCTCTCCCCTGGGAGGCCCTCTTGCCATCCCCAGCTGGGGCCCGGAATCTGTGCGTCCTACCCCCAGCTGCTGACCTGCCCGGCTCTTAAGGGCTTCAAAAGCCTCCAGCTCCACGGGCATCACCATGCTGTCGAAGCGGCCGAGGTCGGTGGGGGCCACCACGCTCCTGGGGGAGGGCGAGAGATGAGAGGTGGGCAGGGGCACAGTTCTGGTGGGGTACAGTATGGGGAGTTCTCCGGGGTCTCCTTTCCGCCCCCAAGCCCTCCCCACAGCCTCCACCCCACCTGATGTCCCTCAGTAGCAGCAGCTTCGCGGGTCTGTCCAGAATGGCCAGCAGGGGCCTCACGAGGTCCTCCACGCCGCCCTCATGCACGTACTGCAGAGAGAGGTGCCGCAGGTCACCCAGCGGCCGGGACATCCAGAGCTGGGGGGAGGGGCTGCGTGGGCCTGTGGGGTTCCCCCTGTTTAGGAAAGCTGCTCCCCATCCCCAGGCTGTCCCCAGAACAGGGCAGTGTTGGTGACTAGGGGGAAGCCTGCAAGTGAGCTAACAGACCTATAATAGCTGGTGGGGTGGGCGGGGGGGCAGCAACGGCTTTGGGACGGGCCCTTTTCCATCTGGTCTCTCATTTAGTGACGCTGAGAGATAACATGAATTATTCTCATTTTACAGACTGAGGAAACTGAGGATCAGAGAGAAGGACTTTGCCCAAGGCCACACAGATAAGGAAGTGTGAAGAGCGATTGGAACCTGAGAAGTCAGGCTCCCGCCAGCTTCGGTGCCGGAAAAGGATGTGCGGGCTGTGGACTCTCCTCCCCGCCCCCACCTTCCAGGCAGAAGGAAGGAACCGGGGCCAAACGCTAGGCTCTGGGCCCGCGGGGCCCAGCCTGGGTCTGCCCAGTGACCTACCAATTAGGCTTTGTTCAGTGCTGGAATAGGGACCTTGGGGAAGGGGTGGCTCGACAGAAAGCCTCTCCAATCAGTCCCCGGCGGGGGCGGGAGTAGAAGCCCTTCTGCCTGGCACTGCCCGATGCCACCAGCCACACCCCACCAACGCAGACAAACTGGCAAACGAACACTGGGAGCCTCCCTTTTTGGACAACACACTGCCCCCTAGTGGTGGAATGGAGACAAGTACTGATTCAGAGGGATACGCGCGCGCGCGCGCGCACACACACACACTTTCTCTCTCTCGCTCTCTCTCTCTCTCTCCCTCCCTCTCTCTCTCTTTCTTCATCCTGGAAAGGAATAAACACAGACAGCAAGCCCTGGTGGTCAGAGTGAGACATTATAAATTTCAGGAAATAAAATATAAACTATGTGGTCCTAAACACACATAAAGTTACAGGGACTCACACATACACGTGTCCAAAATACACCTCCTTATGTCTGGAGAGAGAGATCTATGATTGCACGGAATCTGTCACATAGGTACACACTTCAAGGCCACAAATGTGCATTCAGCTCCTACTAAATGTCACACCCTGTGCTGGCAGTGGGGGCACACGATGAAGACCCTGTTCCAAATCCTTCAGAAGTCATTCTAGTGGGAAACGTGGGGCAGAAGGAGCCAAGTGCCCCAGTGGACGACACAACACTGGCGGTGGGGCAGAGGGAATCTCAGAGGAGCGTGCGAAGTCCGGGATTGGCTTCCTGGAGGCAGCGACCTTTACCCTGACCCCTCTTGGTAGGTTTGTTTCATTTACATTTACTCTTAAGGATACATGCAGGGAACAGCATGAATACTCAGAGGAAAGTGCCCTAAGGGTGGGGTGGAATAATGGATAGAAGGAAGTTTAGCTCGACTGCTGGCTACAAGAAGGGCCTCCATGTAGGCTGCATAGGTTGGGACTGCGGGGTGAGTGGTGGCCCAGCGTTGTGCGGTTCATCACATGTGTAAACCCTAGGCAGTGGCCAACAGAAGATGACGAGGTGGTGACATGGCAACCATGGGAAGGCTGAGGTTCGTGGCTGGGGAGTCAAAGCAGGGAGGCCTTGAATGTGAGCCTGAGAAACTTTCTCTGTTCCACCAAAGGTAAGAGATTGCAAGGGGATTTGGGGAGTGTCAAGTGATCCAAGATGGGGTTTCTAAAGTCTGGCCTGGTGGCCATGGAGAGCTGGCACAGAGGAGAGAGAAGGGAGGCCTAGGGTTTGAGGCCACACTTTCGAGTCTTTAGGGGAGATTTACTAATCATTCCGAGCAGAGCTCCACCCCAGAGGGTCTGATTGCTTTGGTGAGGCATGGGTCAGGTTTGGGGGGTATGCAGGTGCTGTGGGGGTGCAGTGAGAGGTGGTCCTGGCTTGGAGAGGGTGGGAGGAACCGAGGGCTGATGGAAAAGGAGCTGAGCCAAGAAATGGACACAGCGCGCCACCTAATGGCCAGAGCCAGAGGTGCAAGCTCGCGGAAGTTGGTGCTTGGGTTCCCACTCAGCACTGAATTGAGGGTGGTGACAAAAGTTTAGCCCAAAGGCCCTAGGTGCCCCCCAACATGCACCCCATCTGTGGCTCTGCTGTCAACCAGGCCTCGGGAAAGGGATGCATGAATTATTGTGTCTCAGTCTCCAGTTGATATGCACCTGCCTTAGTTAGACACAAACACAGTCGCACGCAAACCTAGGTACCCCACAGGCACACAGTTGTGCACATCACACAGACAAACAACACAGCCCCACTCCGACCAGGCTGAGGGCGTGGGGGGAATCAGAAGCGACTTCCTGGAGCCCCTGGAGCTTGTTCTTGCGTGCGGGCTTAATGTGTGCTGATGCCGCCACCTCACGGGGACATCAGGACAAGAAACCCGGGGACTCTGAGACAGGACAAGAGCAGAGGGCCTTCTGATCCCCCTGGAGGGGGAGGCTGTGCCTCCCACAGCCTCCCCAACATCCAGGCCACAAGGACTCCCTCACATCTAACTTGCACTCCACCCTGGAGCCCCACTTTCTGTTTGAAGTAGAAGGAAACAGAACAACAGTGCAGATGCTGGGGGAGGCTTGAGGTGTGTATGGGGAGGTGACAAAGGATTACTTACTTGGGTAACAGGGGAGGGGGCGTGGCATCAAGTCAGCCTGTGGGCTGACCCAGGTATAGAGGGAGGCAGGGGTTCCGGGAGAAGGCTGGGCTTTTGAGGAGCTTGAAGGCAGTGACCACATAGACTCGTGTCCTCCGACTCATCACCTGTCCAGTTCTTTCTCTCCTTAGTTGAAACATCACCTGCTCAAGGAGGCCCTCCTAGACCACACCACCTAATTTGTACCTTTTGGGTTATTTTCTCCTGTTCTTTCCTTTCCTAGCACTTGACGTGATTTGTCACTATGGGTATTTAGGTTCTAATTATTGTATCTCTTCTTCCTGTCTGTGAGCTCAGTGTGTGTGTGTGTGTGTGTGCGCGCGCGTGTACGCGTGTGCACGTGCACAACAGGAGTGACTTCTGCTTTTACCGACCACTGGCCTCATGGCATCAAGCCCAGATACTGACCAGAGACTGTGGCCTGAATGAATGAGGGACTGGGTGGCTGCGTGACCGCGGGCTGGAGCTGGGCATAGGCCGGAAGCTCACCCGGGAGCAGTGGCGGGTGATGGCCAGCACTTCATCGTCAGTCAGCAGCCGTCGGGCCAGGTCCTGAATAAGAGGCCGCCGGCTCTCCCAGGCTTGCACCTGCTCATCCATGCTGGGCAGCTGACTGGAGGGGCTCCCTGCCCTGGCAGAGAGCAGGGCCCGGCCCCTCTCCCGCTCTGCAAGGAAGGAGCAAAGGCATATGATGATGGAGCCAGGAACCCTCAGGGGAAGAGACAGGGGCTTCTCTCAGTGGGTTCAGACCCCAGAACAGGTCAGCTGAGAGGCCTAGGTACTGCTGACAGAATCCCAGCCTAGCCCCAGATCTCCCCACCATGGTCTCCTGTAACGATCTGCCCAGCAAGGGAGCTCCAATCCAGACCCTTTGGCCCCCAACACAGACCCCTAAACTAGTCTGTCCCTTGCTGGTGTCCTATGAAGAGTCACTGTCATATTACTCAATGGAGTTCTGGCCCAGGCTCCCTCATTCCCCAAAACCTGTCTTTAGGAGTCCCTCCGTGTACCCAGTTCTCAAAAATGCACCCCAGTATCTCTCTGCAGCCCTGTCTCTCCTCGTAAGCTTAGCCTAGCCTAATTCTTTAGTTGCCTCCAGTATGCACTCAATCCCCCATGCATGTCCCCAACTGAGTTCAGCCCAAAGCCCGTTAATTGCCCCCAACATGCACCCCATTTGCGGCTCTGATGTCAACCAGGCCTCGGAAAAGAGATGCATGAATTACCGCGTCTCAGTCTCCAGGTGACAAACTTCTGCACGGGCCCCACTGCCCCTGCTGTGGAGAAGAAAGGCTCAGTGGCGGGCCCTGGCTCCCAATCTGAACACAGGGCTTGGAGGGCTCAGGGGTGGCTGGATCACTGGCTGAAATGAAGAACTCAGGCTGGAAGGAGGTAGAATGGGGAGGCAAAAGTCCAGGCCACTGAGGTCTTCAGGGACCATGGTCCCCTAGGGACTTCATTCATAGGCCGTGGGGAATCAGTGAAAGTTTGAGATCAAGAGAGGGTACAGTCTGGGTTCTGCTTGTGGAAATTCATTTAGAAGCAAAGAACAAAGCTTGAGGGAGCACCTACCTTCAGGGGACAGAGAAAAAAAGAGGAGCCTTTGGAGGAGAGAGAGGGGTATCCAGAGGGATAGGAGAAGCGTCAGGTGAGAGCAGGGCCCCGGGGGCTGTGGAAAAAGAGGTGGGTTGAGGAAGTGGGGCTGGCCTGGCCAGATCTGAAGAGCTTGTCTCTTCCGTGGGACTCTCACCTTAGCCCCCCAGTAGGGGCTGGGTCCAGATCCTCATCCCATCATTGTTTTTGCCTACCCAACCTCCACTCTCCCTCCACAAACAGCACCGCAGTTTCATCTGGGGACCTCCATTCTCAGTCCATGGGCTCCAGGGTGGGTCTGTGACCGAGGAAGGCCCATGAAAGTACCATGGGCCTGCCCCACTGGGCATGTGGCCCAGCAGGGCCAATGAGAGCCTGGAACTTCAGCGGGACCTCTTTAAGAAGCTCTCCTCTGTCCCTGGGTTGCTAAGCGGCAGTGCCATCTTCCCTCTGAGTGGGCAAAACCTGCAGGATAATGAAGCCAACCCAGGGGAAAGGGAAACCAAAGATGAAGGGGAAAAACAGTCTCTGATGAGACTGTTTAAACCTTTAGACCTCCTTACATCAGTAGCTGAGCTGAGAAGTGCTTTTAAACCTAATTTGAGTTGGGTTTCTGTCTTATACAACCCTGAGAGTCTTACTCATCCACTTGTGGTCCAGTCTTGGAGCCTCTCCTAGAGACAAGAGGCCTCTCTGAGGGTCCTTTGGAAGCCCCTGTCTTAAGTGAAGCCTGCCCAGGCCCTTCCACTTGAGCCCTGATCTAGAAACAGCCTTGCCCAGGGATGATTCTAGAACTGGGTAGGTAGGGTCTGTGGAGCTCTGGCCAGGGGAGGTGAAGACAAATATTCCAGGAGAGACGTGCCCTACCCACCTCAGAACCAAGAGCACAGAGACCTGACCCAAGCCCTTCAACTTCCTGGCTAGGCTGTGGCTCTATCAGTTTTCCTTTCTGTAAAGTGGGGAGATGAGACAGTTTAACAATGACCACTGCGTTTTCTGAGGACCTTCTGTATGCCAGACAATGTCCTTAAGTGATTTACATACAACCATTCTCTTATTCCTCACCATTCCTGAAGAAATAGGTAATCACTACTCTCACGCAACTCATAAGCAAACAGGCTTATGGGGGCAGGTAGCGACTCCCAGCTGGTAGAAGGCAGTGCAGGAGTTCAGCCCAGAGCTGCTGGATGCCAAAGTGGGCTGTATAGCCTTCCTCCCCGTCTCTCATCCTGCTTGCTTACCTTTATCCGGGTCTAGGCGGGGGCAAGGCTTGGCTGGGCTCCCTCCATCCAGCGTCCAGGCCTCTCTGTGCCCATCACCTGCCAGCCGCCCCTGCCGCCCTCCCTTGAAGAAGAGGTTCATCAGTGTCTTGGAGCGCTGCAGGGCCCCCTTTTCCCCAGAGGACCCCAGTTTCTTCTTCCGCTGCTTCTTCTCCTCTGCGGACATGAGGGAGCACCCAGGGTGCTGGGGCGGTGGGCAGAAGGGAAGGCCGAGGGGCGGGGGTATGAAGAGGGGCAGAGAGGAGGGACGGGGGTGCAGACAGGACCCCAGCCTTGTGGGGAGGTGGGGATGGACATAGGTGGGCTTCCCCCTTCACATTCCACCTCTCCCCCACCCACGGCTCCAGCTCTGCGAGGACTCTCCGAGAAGGCCGGGGTGTGTGTGTCTGTGCCTGTGTGTGTAGGGTGGCAAGGATGGATTAGGGCTGGTTTGGGGCCCAAAGCTGACAGGAGCTGGGACTGGATCTGAGGGTGGGTTTGGGGCCCGGACCAGTTGAAAATGGAGCCCAGAGTGGCATCTGAGTGCATTCTGGGGCTGGAAATGAGGCCGAGTCAAGGCCTAGAGCCAAGGGAGGGCCCAGGACTGGATGTGCGGCAGGCGTTTTACTGGGAGCTCTGGAGGGAGCATCAGCCGCCCCTTCCCTACATACCCCACAAGGTCAGGTGGCTCTGGGACCTCGTGATGGGGGGCCGCGGCCGGCTCAGGGCCAGCAGCAGAGCAGTCTTCGGGGACTCGGAGAGCGCAGAATCCAGGCGGTGGGCAGGCCAGGGTCCGTTGGAGCGGATGGCAGTGTCCCTGAGGATGACGGTGGGCCTCACGCTGCACCAGGTCTCCACGTGGCCCCCCACGTCAGGCTCTGTCTGCATGGCTGTGTCTGCCCGCCCCCAGCCTGGGCCCCAGCTGCCCGGCTCATCGGGCCCCAGGCAGACATCCATGCGGTCGGAGGGCAGGGAGCCCGAGCCTTCAGCGGAGCTGTAGGGGGCACTGGAGGCATAGGAGGAGACGCTGGAGCTGCTCTCAGAGGCGGGGGACAGCTGCTGCAGCACCCCGTTGCTCACTGCAGGCAGTGGGGAAGGCAGGGGCATCTCAGGGGAAGGCCGGACAGCTTCAGGGCCCTGCCAGGGTTGCAGACCACCTTGGGTATGGGGGTGGGTGAGTGTTGGGTAGCCGCAGAGGCTGGAAGCACGGGCTCTGGGGAACCGGTGGCTCAGCAGTCCTGCCCCTGACTTGTTGAGAGACCTTAGGCAAGTCCCTTCTCCATTCACGGCAGCCCCCCACCCCCACCCCACCTAGGACTCCAGAGCCAGGGGAGCCAGGAACTGAACCTGCAACTTCCAGAGGGGAGCCCAGAAATGGCTCCGGGCAGTGAGGAAGTCCCACGCAGGTTGCTCCTCCTGCCCAATTAGTCCTCAGAGACTCTGACCCACTGTCGGACCTCAGCCCTTTCCCTCCAGCCCAGGGCCTGAGCCACTTACATCGGTCCAGCCAGCAGTACTCAGAAACCATCTCTTTGTAGGCAGGGTACCGGCCAGTCTCCTGGGAAGATCGTGGTGGGCATAGGAGGGCATGGGGGAGTAGGTGAGAAGGGGGTGGGTGAGAAGGGGGAGTGACGGGATAGGAGTAAACTTTCCAACTCCATCTCTCTCCTCCAAGTTCATCACGCTCGAGACAAATGGGCTACTTTATGTCTGAACATGCCAAACTCCTCTGTAACTCAGGGCTTTGTATTTGCTGCCCCTTCGGTCTGGATTCTCTTCCTTCCTCCTTCTCCTCATCTTCTGGCTAGCTCCTTCTCCCTCTGCAGGTGTCAGCCCCCTAGAGAGACCTGCCCTGACCCCCAGGCTAAAAGCGCCTTCCTCAATGACCCCTCCCCTTTCTCTATTAATTTCCTTACAGCATTTGTCAGTCAGCATGCCTCCTGTTGGCCTGGCTCCCCCCACCCCAGGACACCCCACCCCTCGTAGCAGAGACTTCTTCTGTCTTGCTCACTGTCGTAGCCCCAGCACCTGGCAGAGAGGCTGTCACGCGGTACCTATTCAAAAATGTTGAGTGAATGAACGAGGGGCAGAGTAGGAGAGAGGAGGAGTGTTTGGGATCATGTGAGAGGAAGGAAAGGGAGAAACGGGCTGGGGGAGGGGGTTGCGGGAGAGGAAATCAAGTGGCAGAAGGCGGAGGAATGGCAGAGGAGGCTCTGAAGAGCGAGATGGGTGAAGGCTAGGGAAGGGAGGAGAGCAGAGCGGGGCCGGAGTGGGGCCGGAGTGGGTTCCAGTGGAGAGAGAGCCGTCCCTGCCCCTGCAGCCAGAGTGAGAATGACATGATCCTCAGGCAAGTGTGAGACCCACATGAATCATGAATGCAGGTGCCTCCCCTGAAATCCAATCTCTGGCCCCAGCCCAGCCTCCTTGCCCTGTGCCCAGGCCCCTCCCAAAGCCACAGCTAGTGCCCACCCTCTGGGCAGGACGCTTTCTCCATCCACTCCTGCACCTCCACCACTCATCGGAAAGGGCACTGCCCTCCAGGTCTGGGGAGCAGGCTGCAAGCAGGTCCTGCTGCTGGCCAGCTGAGAAAGTGACCGTGATTCCTGAATAACTCTGTCTCTCTGAGCCTCTGTTTCTTCTTCTGTGCAGTAGGGATGAGCATAATGTCTGGCCCTCACAAATGGCTATGGAAAAGTCCTAAGTTGTAGGGCAACAGATATTAAGTACTAGAGAGGTCTGGGAAGTCCTTCCTACAGTCCGGCCTCTCCCTGACACCCACAGTCCTGCCCACCTTGATGGTCAGCATGATGTGTGTTTGGCCCTTCAGCACCTCCACGGCCTGGCTGTGGCTGATGTCGTCGAACCTGACGCCGTTGGCCGCCAGGACCTGGTCCCCCACCTTGATGCCATTCTCCTCGGCCAGCCCACCATGATCCACTCTGGGGTCAGACAGGAGGCAGTCTGAGAGGCCACCTGGCCTACCCTCCCTCACTTAGATACAGGAACGCCCCAGCCAAAATCTTTGACCCTCCTCCTGGAGCCCCCCACTGCTACACAGGCCCCACCCCTGAACTAGGCCCTCCTTGGATCATGCGGTTGGCTGAGCCTTCTTTGCCAACCCGTCTCCACTGCACGCCCTGCCCCAGCCCTCACTTGGACACATAGATGCCCAGGCCAAACTCCTTGCCCCCGCGGATGTTGAAGCCCAGACAGAAGTCGTCCGACGTGGTGTACAGGTGGACAATGCGGCGCACGCCATCCTCCGAGCCGCTGTCTGACGGCGTCGAGCTGCACTTCTCCACCACCAGCCGCCGATTCACCACGTCCACCCTGGGACAGCAGCAAGCAACCATCAGTCTGGGCTCCCCCAGGCCACCACCAGGCACCCCCTCTCTTCCCAGCATCCCCGACGACTGCACAGGTAAGGGGAGGTTGCCTTGGGGGACTCCCCAGTCCTGAGCCCTTCAGTGGGAAGTCCCCTTCATCAGGTAGGGAAACTGCCCCAATTTCCTCTCTCTGTGGAGCAGTCCATTGTGCCAGGGCCCCTCTCACATCCGCACAAGAGCCCTGAGGGTGAGGAGCTGTTACTGTGCCCAGGCTCCTGGGAGCGATGGCAGCACTGGGGGCAGGACCGCTGGCATCTGAGACAGAGCTGGGAGGAGGGTTGGGAGACAGACATGGCCTTGTCTCATTGCAGTGTCGGGCCTTGGGATCACTGTGTTTCCAGCACCAGGGGGACAGAAAGAGCGGGAGCCAGGGATAGCCAAGTCCCACGCAGAGCCCTTTGTCTCCTGCCTCTCCTGCCGTGGGCTGGGTGGGCTGGACAGGGTGGGGCAAGGTCAGGGCCGGGACCAGGCCTTCTCACCATGTGGTCTTCTCCTTGGAGAACCTGATGCCCGGCACTCGGCCCATGCGTCTCACCGTCAGGTGCAGACGGCTGCTGCCTGTGAGCACTTTCACGGCGCTGCCCATGGTGGTGCTTTCCAGGCTCAGCCCATTCACCTCCGTGATCTTGTCCCCCACGCACAGGCCAGCCCGCTCTGCACCAGGGGAGGTGGGCAGCTGGCATGGGCCTCTTGGGACAATTCCCCCAGGGCAAAACTAAGCCTTCCACTGCCCCCACCCCCGCAACCAGGCTTCCTTCCACGCGATTTGGGGTCCCCAGATGAGGTCTGGGTATTCCTCATTAGACTAGGGACTTGTCCATTAGCCCACTCCACCCGGGGAGGCGGCCCCATTTCCCCATTAGATCAGTCCCTCCAAAGCTGAGGACCCTTTCCTGTCATCCCTGAAAATAGGACTCCAGAACCCCAGTGAGGTGGGGACTCATACCCTCAGCCAGCACCTCCCTCCAGGGGGCCCTGCTCACCTGCACTGCTCCCCTCCTCCACCTTGCTGACGAAGATGCCCAGGCCGTGCTCAGAGCCGCCCCGCACACTGAAACCCAGTCTCCCTGCTGGACTCTTCTCCACTCGGACAGCACGGATGATATCGCTCTCATTACTGTTGGCTGTGTGGTGGCGGGAGCAGGGAGGGACACGGGCATGACTCCCATGTCCAGTCTGGGCACAGAGGGCCCCTGGGTTTCCCAGTTTGGGCTGGGTTGTTAGGCACAGATACCTAAGGCCTAAGGGCAGCCAATTTCTGAGTTCCCTCTCGGTGCCTTGGAGAGTATGGGTCAGGGAGAGAGTATGGGAACAAGCAGGACAGGGCTCCATATTAGAAGATGCTCTTCTCCTTCCCTGATTATATAGGGGTGTGTGTGTTTCTAGTGCTAACTAAGCTTCTCACTCCCACAGGCCTGGGATAGAACAAATTCCTAAAACCCCTGCCACTCTGAGGGTCAGATGGATAGAAAAGAAATTCAAGGTTCCATTCTATGGGGCAGAGTTGAGCCAAGTTTGAGCTCTTCGTCTTGAGCAGAAAGGAATATTCAAGCTCTGTCTTCAAATAGTTGAAGAGCTATTCTGTGAAAGGCACTGGATGTTTTTGTCTGTGTAACCCAGATGGCAGAGCCAAACTCAATAGTGGACTTCAATGGAGGCCAATTTAGTAGGAAAAAACTTTCTAAAACCTTCAGCTGTCAGACAATGGAATGAGTTTTCCAAGAGAGATAGTGAGTTCCCCATCTTTGGGAGCATACAAGTTGGAACTTGATAAGTGGGGTGTTGTAGAAGGATCTCTGAGGCCCCTTCTATCTCTTAGACTCTATGATTCTGGAGGTAAGGGCTTAAGGAGCTACGTGACTAGATGAGGAGGGAAACCCAAAACACCACTCTGCTGCAGTATATGCCCAGAGCCCCCAGAGTGGTCCTCTCCATCAGCACTGGGGAACATCAGAGAAGCAGGCTTCCCAGGAGCTGCAGTTGCCAGGGAAGGTGTTTGGGAAGACAAGATGGGTGGGATTTCAATGGGTGGAGCAGAAAGGGAGGGCGCCAAGAGGGAGGGGATGGAGTGAGCAAAGGCTTTGAGGTGGGTCCTTGAGAATGTCTTCAGTTAGAGAAGTTAAGAAGACTGGAGAGGGAAGCTGGGTCCCAGGTGAGAAGGTGAGATCTCTTCGTGGGCAAGGCTTACTCTAGAGGTATTTGAGAGGGAGAACTCTCTCTCTCTCTATCTCTGTCTCTGTCTCTCTCTCACACACACACACACACACACACACACACACACACACACTGCTTGATGTACGAGAAATCAGGTTATAGTACACGACCAGAGCAGCTCTGGAAGAAATCTCCAAGGGCAGTCTGTGGGTAGGGGATGGTGCAAGACAGATATGTGTGGCATCCTGAGGCTTCCTGCCTGATTCTGTCTGCACACATCTCAACCCAGCACAGGAGTCTGTGGCTCTCCTGTCCCCCAACCCTCTTTCTTCTCAGTTCCTCCGGGGGCCTTTCCTAGGGCCCTGGGCGGGTGGGCTGCCAATCTCTAGTGTTGAGCATAGGAGCTTGGGGCCTCTGAGGATAGAAACTTCTCTACCTCCACTGGCTTACCCCTGCCCACTGACCACCCACTCCAGGAGCACACAGCCTCCTCACTGTCTCTTCACTCCCAGTCTTGCCCCCTTTGGGCCATTCTCTACACAATGGCCACAGCCAGCTTTTACAGATCAGGCCTGCTTATTAAAAACTTCAGCGCATGCTCCTGCTTCTAGAAGGAACTCCACAGTCCCCTAGGCCCAGTAAGGCCCTCCGTGGGCTATCCTCAGCCCACCTCTCTCCCTTCACCTCTGGCCGCCATCCCAACCTCATTGAGCTTTGGCTACACTGACCTCTCTCCTATTCCTCTCACAGGCTAATCATTTCAGTGTTCCCTCAATCTGTGAAACTCTTGCCCAGAACTTCATAAAGCCAGCTCCCAATCTGCAGCCCCTCCTGGCCCACACGGCACTTTCTCTGAGAAGCTTTCCTGGTCTACCCTCCCTAAAGTCCCTTCCTTTCCTCCCAGGAGACCTCTATTAGGTGATTCTCAAACCGTGCCCCCCAGGTCACCAGCAGTACTTAGGAACTTATTAAAAACGTGTATTCTTGGGGTACCTGGGTGGCTCAGTTGGTTAATCAACTGACTCTTGATTTCAGCTCAGGTCATGATCTCAGGATCCTGGGATCGAGCCCTGCAACAGGCTCTGAATTCAGCATGGAATCTGCTTGTCCCTCTCCCTCTGCTCCTCCCGCTGCTGTCTCTCAAATAAGTACATTTTAAAATTTTTTGTTTATGTATTTGACAGGCTCTCCGTTGAGCAGAGACCTCGATGTGGGGCTTGATCCCAGGACCCTGGGACCACGACCCAAGCCAAAGGCAGAGGCTTTAACCCACTGAGCCACCCAGGTGCCCCAATACAATTTTTTAAAAGACTTTTTATTTATTTATTTATTTGACAGACAGAGATCACAAGCAGGCAGAGAGGCAGGCAGAGAGAGAGAGGGAGCCAGGCTCCCTGCTAAGCAGAGAGCCCGATGCGGGACTTGATCTCAGGACCCTGGGATCATGATCTGAGCCGAAGGCAGAGGCTTTTAACCCACTGAGCCACCCATGCGCCCCACCAATACCTTTTTTTAAGTGTATTCTTGGGGCACCTGGATGGCTTAGTCAGTAGAGCATGTGACTCTTGATTTCAGGGTTGTGAGTTTGAGCCCCACATTGGGGTAGCGATTACTCAAAAATAAAATCTTTAAAAGAAAAGTATATTTTTTAAAAATGTGTATTCTTGGGCTTCACTGCAGGTGCCCTGAATCAGAGGTTCTGGATGTGGGACCCCAGCAGCTTATCTTTTTACAAGCCCCTCAGGCAATTCTGATGTCCTCCCAAGTTTGCGAGCCACTACTCTATGCTACCATGCAAATTAGTGCCTCCAAGGGTCTTACCATCCTTTCTCATGACTGACTTGCGCACATATTATTTATTGTCTGTCACCTTTCACTAGATTATAAATTCACTCATGGTAGGGACTTTGTAATCCTTTTCTGCCAATGTATCTCCAGTATGTTGCACAGCACTTGGTATCTGCCAAGGATTTTTTGAGTAAGTAGAAGACTAAATGGATGAAGGAGAGAGGGGAGGAAGGGCTGGTTTGGATCAGAGAATTTTCTTTGGGCCCAGCTGAGTTTGACAAGCTGGTGGGAAGTCACGGGGGTGAGGTGGGTCATGGTTTCTCCCTCCCCACTATGTCTCCCTTATCAGTTACTTTAGGCCTCTGGAATGGTCTAAATAGTAACAAGGAGGAAAGGTTCCGGGATGCAGTGACTGGAGAGATGTTTGTGCTCAGGTGGAAGGGAAAATTCTGAGCTCAGGGCCTCCCAGCCCAGATAGGGTAGGGGCTGGCTGGTGGAAGTCTGTCTGGCCCTCCCCTTAGCTGCAGAAGCAGGGCTCGAGGGTGAGACAGTTGGATAGAGCCATCCTGGAACTTCTGCAAGAGCATCTTTAGGGGGAGAGCGCACAGAGCCGTCACACCATAGTTGGGGCATTGTCTGGGGGTCTGTGTGAGGGGGATGTATATGTTCTTTTAATACAGTGGGACCTAAAAAGGTCGTGCCCCACTCCCTTCCCTGTCCCCTACCACGTCCCTTAGCTCCTCTGCGATCTTTTGCTCTGTGACCCGAGTAACAGTGGTAAGCCTTGGTGCTCACTGGGGTGGGGGAGACCCAGCACGGTAGATGATGGGAGTGAGCAGGCCTGGGCCACCGGTGCAGGAAGGCCTGCACACTGAGCACCCCAGCAGCCGGGTAGGGGACAGTGATGCCAGCTGGGTCAGAGGGGAGGAGACGGGTCTGAAAAGTCCACTCTGGGATCCAGCCAGAGGAGTTCTGCTGGCTGGGAAACAGAAGGGGAGCTGGAGATATTTATCACATCTGTCCCACAGAAAGCCTAGCCCCAGGGGGTGCCCATTCTGCTCCCCACCCCTGCTGACACTCAAGGTCCTGCCTTGTTCACTGCCTCTTTGTCGCCTCACATCTGTCACTGCAGCCAGACTGGCTCCTAATTGCCCCCCCCCCAGCCCCCATCAGGGCCTCCGCCCTGTGCTCTCGGTTTCCACTTCCAGCCCTGTCTGGGAAACCTCCATCCCAGCACCAACCGCTCTCATCGCTCTGTCTCTAAGCCCCACTACACTGTACATTTCTGGAAGGTGAAGATTGACCCTCGTTTTTCTCCAGGTCCCCCGCAGGACCTGGTGTAGAGCGGGTGTGCAATGTAACAGCGTGAAGCAATTGTGTCAGATCAGGTAACCCCCTGGTTCGGGGCCCAGGCCTGGGGCTCCCTCCTGGACCCTCAACCCTCCTCCTCTCCCCTCTCTTTGGAACATTTGCTACCCTACCTCTTTTTTTTTCCTTCTGCATCTGAAATCTTTTTTTTTAAATTATTTACTTATTTTACATAATCTCTACACCCACTTGGGGCTTGAACTCATGTCCTGAGATCCAGAGTCACGAGCTCTTTGGACTGAGCCAGCCAGGCACCCCTGCACCTGAAATCTTTAATCCTGTCTCCCCAGTGGTCACTGAGCATGGAGCTGGTCACACACTGGTTGGTTGATGGATAGAGCCTTCTCCATCCTGCTCCCCCCAGGCCGAGGGGCGAACACCAAGGGAAAGGAGAAAGGCGGAGTCCTTAGGATGGAGCTGCCCATTCCATAGCCTACCTTGCTGGCTGGGGAGCTAGCACATCACACACACCTGTCCCTGCCTCCACACTCCTATCTCCCTCCTCCCACCTCTCTACAATCCTGCAACCCTATAGGGTTGGCCTGAACCTGAGGAAAGGGCTGATGAGGAGGAGTGTGTGGCTAAACAGGGGCCCTCCACGCCCCACTGCTCTAAGACTCGCATCTCTCCAGCTCCTCCTCCCAGCGGGGCCCTTACCCCCAACCCTCAGCACCAGGCCCCAGGTGGGCCCTGCTCGCACCTTCAATGGGGGAGTTGATGAGGATGACGCGGCCCATGGGCGATGAGGCTCGGATTCCGCGGGGGGGCCCGTTCAGCAGCCGCTGCTGCCTCTTCAGCAGGTATCGCGTTGCGGAGCCCGAGTCGCTGCCCAGGTGGCCGCGGGAGGAGAGGGAGCTCAGGGAGCCCGAGCTGAGGTCTCTGAGGCCCAGTGGGTCAAAGCCCACTGCAAAACCCTGCGCCATTGTGGCTAGCCTGGGCTGGCGCCCTACAAGTCCAGAAGGAACCTGCTAGCCCTTGCGAAAAGGGCCCTGAGTGCCCCCCAGCTCCATGAGCCTTCTGTGCGGGGCAGGGGTCTCAGTACTGGGAGCGCCCCACCTCGGCTGCTTCTCGGGAGTGTGCGCTCCAGGCCTGCGGATGGAGAGCAGGGATGGGGACAATGGCGTAATCGCTGCCCTCGCTGCCCCTAGAACTTCCACCCTGGCCCTAATTTGAGCATCCTGTCGTCCCATGTCTTAGGCCCCTCTCCTCTCCGGCCCTGGCCCAGTCCAGGCATCACCGCAAGACTTTCGGAGCCATTTCTACAAGGCCAGTGGGAGCCTCTCATTCACTCTTCATTCCGACTCTCAGCGGAGTCATCTACCCCAGTGCCCAGTCCTGGGTAGAGTGGAGATGGATTCTTGCGGGCCCTAGAGCTTCAGATGGTGTGAAGGAAATTGGGGCCAGGACAATTCCCTGCACACCTCTCCTTGTGTTTGTGGGTAGGGGGCTTGGATCTCTAGGGCAGGGCTTCAGGACCTGGGACAGCTGCAGCCAAGGGTCCCAGAGATTCCCCAACCACCACAGCTTCCTTGGTCCCATGCTGCTGTCCCCTCCGTCCCCCTCCTCTCTCCTCTAAAGAGGTGGCCAGGCTTTGGCGGAGGATCTGCAGGCTAGAGCCCCACAACAGCGCGCACAAAACCCGGAGCCAAGTCCCCCAGAGGAGCTCTGGGACTCAGAACGCAGCATCCCACCCTCGGGTCGGTCCTCTCGGCCCCCACCTCTCCAGCTTGGCTCCCCTCACCTGCTCGCTGATGCGGCCGCCGGCGGCCTCCCGCGCCGGTGGGCGCCCGCGTGCGCAGCAACCGGGGGAAACCTCGCCCGCGCTCCGCCCAGACTACGGGAATAAGGCCGGCCTGCGTAGGTGCAGGCTCCCATTGGCTGCGACAGCCGCCAGTCACTGCCTCCGTCCCCTCCCTTGGGCACGCAGGACAGCGGTTTGTCACCTGGGCTGAGGCCGCTGGGTTCTGCCCGCTGCAGTTCGAGTTCTGATGCCTTACCCCGCCCCACGAACTTAGGGTTTGGGTCACGCCTCGTCCCCTCCCGCTACGGGTTCAGTGCAGCGGAGCCCAGAACCGCTTCTTCTCCAGGCCAAGCCAGACACTAGGGCTGTTGGAATTGCCACCCCCAAGGCCTCAGTGAGGGAATGGCACCTGGGCAGAGGGGGTGTAAGCATTCGGTTGGCACAGCGTGGGCTGGCGCCTGGGTCCGGGGCAGGCGTGTTCTCTGAGGTGACTGGGTGAGTTGTGAAGTGTGTGTGTGTGTGTGTGTGTGTGTGTGTGTACTGCCTTCTTTCACTTGCATCCTCCTTCTGTGTTGCTGTCTCTCCGGCCATTCAGTTCTGGAAAGGGCACAGGGTGGAGCCGCTGGTTCCACGACACTAGGGGGAGGAAGAATCGTTCTGATCCACTTGCTTGATGCAGACAGAGGTATCTTGAGCCTTCTGCCCCTACACATCCCAGGGCAGGGACTAGGGCCAAGGTCTGCGGTGCAGGCGTAGGGATTGGGGGCAGAAGGAAACTGGGGACCCAGTGGAGCTAGGGGTTACAAGAGGCGGATAAGGAGGGGGCTGGAGGAGGAAAAGCGTGGGGACATGGAGAGGACACAGGCAGGAGGGAGACTGTGAAGGGCTGCGAATGCCGGAGTGCTGCGACAAGAGCTTGTGGGGACTGGGGTAGGAGCCCTGGGGGCCAATGAGGCAGAGGCCGCTGCCCAGGCGGCCATCTGGCAACAAGCCGGGCGGTAATCCGAGGCCCTCGGAGCGCACCATCAGAGGATGGCCCCTCCGCGCCGTGGAAGGCGCTGCGAGCCTTCGCCGGGGGAACCTAGACACGTTGGGGCCGAGGCCGGGTCCCCCCAGAGGCCAGCTAGGGGACTGCAAGCAAAGGGGCAGCGCTCCGCCGTCCCTCCCCTCCTCTCTCTGGCTGGGGACTGGCCAGAACTGATTCCCGAGCCTTGATTGGCTCTGGGAGGCGGCGCTGGGCCAGGTCCCGGGAGCCCGGGCTGGGGGTGTCTCCCCAAATGGCACCCACCGCCCCCAAGCTCTGCCAATCCCTGGGCACGCTTGGCGAACGCGCGGAGGCGGGGAGCCCCTGCCCCTCCTGCCGGTTAGCGTCACGCGTGACGTTACGCGTGATGGGTGGGAGGGCAGGAGCAGGGGCGCGGCGCCTAGAGGAAGGCGGGTCTGCAAGCTGCAGAGGCCAGAAGCCCCGGAGCTCAAGAAAGCGTGAGTGTCTGCTGTCCCGGGCGGGGTTCGGCGGTCAGGGGAGTAGGAGATGGGGGCGCTAAGAGGGACGGAAGCCTGCCTTGAAGTGTGCTCCCTGTCCTCTCCGGACTCAGTATCTTTGGTTCTAGGAGTCCTTGGGGCGCGAGGGGAGGCGGCTTGCGGGGAGGAATGTCAGGGTGGGGCCTCATGGGGCTGTACATTCAGGTGTCTGCCGCTGATGGCCATGGTTTGTGCGTGCATGTGTGAGCGTGCAGATAACGGTCTTTGTGGGCTAGGGTATGCAGGGCGTGTCCTCCGTGTGTCTGTGTAGGGCATGTATGTATGTGTGTGGGTATGTTCGTGTGAGTGCGCGGGAGAGGGGAGGGTGTGTCTCCAGGGAGGGAGGAAGTGTGGTTGGAGAGGATTAGTCATATTGTAGGATTTTGCCTAACACGGCCAGATGCTGCTTCAGGTTTTCCTCTCTGTACTGGGTGGAGAGGGCACTTACTGAATCCTTTTGGGCCGTAGGTGTGTTGGGGAGAGGTGGACGGGTGTTTGTGCCAGCCCCGCCGAGCTGGGGAACAAGGAGGGCCTGGGGCCATTCAGTGTGGGTTGAGGAAGATGCCCCTGGAGAGGAGACTGGGGCGTGCCCACTAGCACGCATGCGTGACCGTGACCGGCATCAGCGTCCCTGACTTGAGATCTGGAATAGATAAGCCCCTGGGGTGGCCATTGAGCCCTTGCTCTCCTCTAATCAGGGGCTGGGGTTTTGGATGGCTTATGCCATCTTCCCCAGCAGCCTTGGAAGTTTGCATCTAGGTCTCCAGGCAGCTGGGCCCTAAAGCTGACGTGAACATGGATATATAATGCATATAATATGTATTTTTGTGCGTAGAGAGCCCGAGAGTAACTACACAGGATTAGCTGCTGCTCTTGCGTCAACCATACACGTGTCAGCCCTCTCTGGTGAAAATCTGCACCAGGCCAGAGTGCAAAGGAGATCTGTTTTTCTGGTTCTGTTTTCCCCTGCCCCCTCCTCCCATGGCTGCAAGTCTCCGAGGCAGAACATTGCCTGGAAAACAGCTCCTCCCCCCAACCCTGCTAACCTATCTGGAGTCACCTTGAGCTCTGGAAGGGATTGGCGAGCGGCCCAGGGACTAGGGCAGGGCCCACCAGTGGTTCCCACAGGCAGAGCTCTTGGACCCCCTCCTTGGAGTCCTCCCAACGCTGGTGTTTGCCCTGCAGAAAATGGGTGAGTTGCCCTTGGATATCAATATCCAGGAACCACGCTGGGACCAAAGCACTTTCCTGGGCAGAGCCCGGCACTTCTTCACTGTCACTGACCCCCGAAATCTGCTGCTGTCTGGAGCACAGCTGGAAGCCTCCCGGAACATCGTGCAGAACTATAGGTAGACCAATCCCCCGTCTGACCCTGTAGCCCAGAGCCTCATTCCCTGCCATGACTACAGTACCTTTTGCATCTATCTCCCCAAGCTTGAGAGTGACCCTGCCCCACTCCTCAACCCTCTTCTTCCCTGGCCTTATGTGTTGGACTCACAGACAGCTATGGCACAGAGCTTTAATCCAGAGAATCTGAGTGTGTTTGGGTTGAAGAGGTGGCATGGATATTGGTGGGCAGGGGACTGCTGTCTATTTCACAAACCCTCTAAAGGGGCGTGTCCCACTGCTAGGCCACCCTCTACAAGAACAGAGGGTCTCAACGTGGAGCCCAGGGAGAAGGAGAGCTTCCCCCTTGTTTCCAGGAGAAAAAGCCCCTGTGATGCCCCTAGCCATTTCACTCCACTGGGAACCACCATCACCCACGACCAGGCACTGAGGCAGAAAGAGAAGGGGACCGCTCTCTGTGGAGCTACAAGGAAAACAGAAATAGGAACCTGCCTACTCTTCTGGGAAGATGTGGTTCTCCCACCGAGACAAGGAGCTCCTTTATTCTGAGATCGGGGGTCAAAGTTCCTGGTCCTCTGCCCAGACGTCCCCTGAGCTGAGTGGTCAGGCCTTATAGGGACAGATCTGCCACCTCCAGTTACCTGTCTCCTCCCTGCCATTCTCTGCAGGGCTGGTGTGGTGACACCTGGGCTCACCGAGGACCAGCTGTGGAGGGCCAAGTATGTGTATGACTCAGCCTTCCATCCGGACACGGGGGAGAAGGTGGTCCTGATTGGCCGTATGTCGGCGCAGGTGCCCATGAACATGACCATCACTGGCTGCATGCTCACCTTCTACAGGCAGGTCCTGTCCCATGGGTGCCCTCCCTGAGTACTTTAGGCACTCCAGAGTGTAGCTTGATGACGAGGTGAGGCTGGGTGGGCTGAAAATAGTGGGTGGGTGAGAACTTGTGTTAGAATCCCAGAAACCGTGTGGAACTCAGCCTCAGGCAACCACCCCCCACCCCAGAAACAGGGTTTGTGGTTGTGTAAGTGGGGCAGGTGGGGAGGGTCGTGCGGGGGGTCACCAGAGCAAGTCCCAGGGTCCTCAGCTGGGCCCCTCCAGACGGTTTGGGCATAACCTTTGGGGTTGCATTATCAGGAATTTGAGGATGAGGGACACCGTGGAGGGGGCAGAAGTAAGCGTCTTTTTTCCCTCAGGAAGACCCCGACCGTGGTGTTCTGGCAGTGGGTGAATCAGTCCTTCAATGCTGTTGTCAACTACTCCAACCGCAGTGGCGATGCTCCCATCACTGTGAGGTGAGAGCTTGAACCCAGTGACTCTGCCCCGGCCTCCTGTTGTTCCCTCTTGTTTGCTACTGTTCCCCCAGTGCTTGTGCTTGTTCGTCCGATGCCTCAAAGCCCTCCTTGAGGCCTGCGCCTCTCCCCACTTTCCTGGCCTGAGGGCATGGCATCCCCTTGCATGCGCTGTGGGGCCCCTCTTCTCTCGAAAGGGAGGGAGCGGAGCTTCCAGACAAGCCTACACTGTGGCAGGGGAGGAATTTCTCTTGCCTTCCATGCCTCACATATGGAGGATTTGGCCTTTCTCTGAGAGAAAGAACCGCGGGCCGGACTGCTCACCTCCCACATTGTGTCCTGATTCTTGTCACCACAGGCAGCTGGGGACGGCTTATGTGAGTGCCACCACGGGCGCCGTGGCCACAGCCCTGGGGCTCAAATCCCTCACCAAGGTAAATGCCCTTCACGTGCCCTTTATTCATCTCCCTTTTCCTCATCTTTCATCCACACCAATCCACAGGCTCCCCACATCTCTCCCAGAGTTCCTCCTACCCCATGGCCCTTAGGGCCACTAAGTGATATCTTCCCTCCCCCAGCACCTGCCCCCCTTGGTCGGCAGATTTGTGCCCTTCGCCGCGGTGGCAGCTGCCAACTGCATCAACATCCCCCTGATGAGGCAGAGGTGAGTGGCTCTCGCTCTGGGCACCGCGCGCCCACCACACAGGTGGTGCGTGTGTGGGCACACCATCCCGCCACACAGGTGGGCCCAGCCCTCTCCCTCCCCAAACAGAAGTTTCTGGGCACAGTCTCAGTCTGACTCTGGGGTCCTGGGCTGGGAACAATAGCCTTTGACTCTCTGACACCTGAGGGGACCCCAGGGAACAGCTGCCCAAGAGGGCATTGCTGGTAAGATTTAGGGCCTGTGGTGTGACCCCCCTCCCCACCCCCTTTCCTTTTCAGGGAACTGCAAGTGGGCATCCCAGTGACTGATGAGGAAAATCAGAGACTTGGCCACTCCGTGGCTGCGGCCAAGCAAGGAATCTTCCAGGTGGTGATATCGAGAATCTGCATGGCCATTCCTGCCATGGGTGAGGCACAGGCGCCTGGGGCGGGGGGTGCTTCTCCAGGGGCTTTGAGCACTCTGGGGGCTGTGATGCTGGGGGTAGTGGGAGGAGTTGTGAAGGGTGATCCGTCTCTCCCGGGCATCCCGATGTTCACGTCACTAACTCCCTCCTTTGCTGCCCTACTCTCCCTGCAGCCATTCCCCCCGTGATCATGGACACTCTGGAGAAGAAAGACTTCCTAAAGGTAGGTCACTCTCATCTTTCCCATCCTGGAAGTGGTGGTGGCTGGAAGCAGAAGTTAACTGCCCCCGAGCCTGTTTCCAGCTTGGCCTGAGTCCGAGACATGCCCCCTGTTTGCCCCACCCCTGCGCTGCCTCCTCCCCCTTCATTCCTTCAGCAAGAGGGGATTGGTCTGGGATGAAGGAACCCTGAGGGGACAGGAGGAGAAGATAAGGGAAGGAAGGAAATGGTTTCTGTCCTGAAGAGAATCAGTGTCACTCCTGAGGCCTCTGACTCGGGGATGGATTACCACAATCACACCTAACAGCATATTCATGCTGTCACCTACTGACAACAGTAAGACACACGGGCTCACACATGCACGAACAGAACAGAGAAGCAGGACACAGGAATATAAGCTCATTCACTGAATCTTTTACTCACAAGTATTGAGCACCAACTGGGTCCGTTGGGGGGAACAGAATGGTGGTCCCTAATGGCTGGAGTGAATCGAGAAGGGACAGGTTCATGGAGGCCACTAGGCCAGGAGGAAGTGAGTAGAGGATTAGAGGAGGTGTGAACCCATTCCGAGAAGGGGGAATGGGTGATGGGACGCTAAGGAGGGTGTCCGCAAGCAGGCCTGGCGGAGGGGAGGGGAGGAGGGGTTGCAAACCATTCCACTGTCTCTGTTTCCCCACAGCGTCGCCCCTGGCTGGGGGCGCCCCTGCAGGTGGGACTGGTGGGCTTCTGGTAAGTGTGTGAAGACTCAGCTAGGGTGTGTGAGAGTGTGCTTTCCACGGTGGGTGTGGTGGATATTTATTGACTTTAAGATGTTCATGTACTTCATTCATTCATACATCTGGCTTGTAGGGGGTCTTGGGACATTTGTAGGGCGTGCTGTGGGTGATCTCCATCCTTGAAGGACAAGAGTCTAGTCGAAGAGATACTTCTCTCTTTTATTTTTAAGATTTTATTTATTTATTTGACAGACAGAGATCACAAGTAGGCAGAGAGGCAGGCAGAGAGAGGGGGAAGCAGGCTCTCCTCTGAGCAGAGAACGAGCCCAATGCGGGGCTTGATCCCAGGTTCCTGAGATCATGACCTGAGTTGGAGGCAGAGGCTTAACCCACTGAGCCATCCAGGTGCCCCTCAAAGAGATATTTCTAGTCTTGGTTTGTGAGAGGAAAGCAGGAAAATATACCTTTTGGTACCATCCAGGAGTTTCATGCACATTTAACTGCTGGTTCTGGCCCTCTGGTTCTGGTCGCTGCCCTGAGGCTCGTCCCTCAGCCAGAACCTAATGTCACCATTGGCTTTAATCAGTCTCCACCCCTAGGGCCTGTCTCCAGAGAAGGCATGGGGTGCAGGGAGGGAACAGCCTTAGGTCAAAACTTCACAAACCTTTCCAACACTTTTCTCCCCAGCCTGGTATTTGCCACCCCCTTGTGCTGTGCCCTGTTCCCCCAGAGAAGGTAAGTGCTGCCCCCCGGCTGGACTGGGGGCTCTGGGTGGGTCTCCATATCTGTGGAAGCAGCTGCCCTTAGGGGCCTTCAGTGTGTTCCAGGAGGAGGGCTGACCTGCCTGGCACTAAACTTATTCTGGGGCCGGGAAATGATAGTGGTGATCTGGGCCTTCTGGCCACCGAAGGAGACTCCTCAGTCCGGGAGGAGGAAGGGCGGTGATTGCTTGGCCTGATGCAGGCTGGGTTCCGGGAGTACTCAGCCCACCTCTGCTGTTCTGTTGCAGCTCCTTACCTGTGAGCAGGCTGGAGCCAGAGCTGAGAGCTCGGATCCGTGAGCAAAACCCTGACATCGAAGTGGTTTACTACAACAAGGGGCTTTGAGGGAGGGTCAGTCTCTGGCCCCTTCCCTCACCTCCTCGGGCTGCTGCTTTCCTGGAGCCTCACTCTCCCTCCCCTTCCCTTGCCCATCTGCCTGGTACTGGGTGGGGTCTGGGTAGGGGGTGCCGCCGGGGAGACCAGCAGTCCATTAGGCTGAGAGAGGGGCCTCCATTCAGCCTTTTTCTCTCCTTTCTGGTTTCAAAGA
Source organism: Mustela erminea (assembly GCF_009829155.1). Taxonomy (NCBI): domain Eukaryota; kingdom Metazoa; phylum Chordata; class Mammalia; order Carnivora; family Mustelidae; genus Mustela; species Mustela erminea. Next base: position 64,802,481 of record NC_045627.1, read on the forward strand.
GCAGGGCCACACAATCCCTTTCTGCTGGGCTTCTCTGCCTATGTGTGTATGTACACGATACATGTGCATAAGAGTGTGTGTGTGTGTGTGTGTGTGTGTGTGTGTGTGTGTACGTGCTGTTCTGGAAACTAGGAACAGACATGCTGTCCTAGGGTATCCTGCTATCTGGCTTCTCTTGGCCTCTCACCACCTGTCAGCCAGCCAGGCTACACGACTTTCCTGCCTCAACAGTTCCACTGGCCAAGTCATTTCTAGCAGCACCTCGCCCCTTCTAGATGCAGGAGGAGCCGCGGGATCTCAGCGCAGAGACTGAGGGACACTAGCCAGCCAAACTGGGCTGACTTCTTCAGAATTCTGGTTCCTAGCTCCCAGAGTTGACCTGGGAACTGGGCTGGCAGAGGAAGACATAACAGGATAAGGGAGACAGGCAGTTTAGGCATCCCCCACATCCTGAAATAGATTACCTTCATCCTCTCTCCTCTCTGAGAACAAAGGAGTGTCAGTATCCTGTAGCACCCCTGCCATCTTCCCATCTCCCCCACACCACAGTGTGGGCATCTTCAGGGACAACCTTCAGAGTTCTTGGTCTGCTCTGACATCATAGACTCTACGCTACGGTCCCAACTCCTTCCTCACACCAAAAAGCCATGAAGGCAGAGCAAACATTCCCCTTTAAGAGCTCCCACTGCCCCCTCTTACAGAGGGACACAGCTGTGGGCATGGTGCTTACCCTGCTCAGGTATCTGAGTGGATGGATGTGACAAGGACACCCCCAAGGGCAACTAGGCCCTGAGTGTACAATCTTAAGACAGGACATTTTGTGTTCTGTTGGCTCTTCTTAGATATTCAGCAGAAGCCTGACTTAGCTCCTCTTTTTTGAGGCTTAGTCCTGCCCCTACCCTTACTTCTGCCCTCATCTCCCAAGAGGAAGAAGGGCCGGGGCATCCACAGGGGGTCCAAAGGAGAGGTAGGCTTGGGAATGGAATATATGAGGATATATTCATAGGGTACAGGGCTGGACCTTGACTCCAACTCCCATGAGCTGTGGCCGAAGCAGTGGGTGGCACAGTGAGAATAGTGAGTTGGGCCTTCTGGCCAACGAAGGAAGGCCCCCAGGGGATCCTCTAAGAGCACTTTCCTTCTCTCCCAGCTATCTGCCACCAGCAACTAAAACTATGATGCCATTGTTACTCAATAAAGTGAACCCCTGTCTACTTCTTCTTCTTATTCTTCTTCTTTTTTTTTTTTTTTACCCTGTCTACTTCTTGATCTTCACTTGATTCCATGTCCTGCGGGTCCAGGGAGAGCCAGCCTCCTGCCTGTGGCCTTGCCTTCCCTCCCCACGAAATGAAGGTCTTGGTCTCTTCCTTCCCCTTCTGTAAGGAACTTCAGCTCCCAGCAGAGGGCGCGGTGAGATTAGAAAATCAGTCCTCCATTCACACCCTGAGTACTAACTACCCTAGAAGGGATGTACATGCCTTCCATTTCCTTCTTTGCTAAGAAGGCTGATCACACACCTACAGGTCAACCCAGACTCTGGGCTTCTTGGTTCCCTTCAGGCATTTGGCATGGGTTGGTAGCTTCTGGTTCCCGGGGCAGCCTCTGGAGAGAGGAAGGACTGTCCAGCTCTATCAGAGAAGTTAGGGCACCAGCACACCCTCCATACCCCTCCACACCCCATCAGTACAACACAGGAATAAGCCTGGCACAGACCATTTGCTGGTTAATACCCCCCACCCCCATCCCAGGGCCCTCCATCCCTCCTTATGCAACCTCCCACCCTTTTTTTTTTCCTGGGAAAACTGAGACCAAAATTTCACGTCTATGAATAGATGATGAGAGCTATTATTAAACAGTTTATAGCTGCATCTTTTACCGTAAGTCTTGTCTTTGGAAGATGCAAAAGAATAAACATGAATGAATCTAGGGTAAAATCCATTGTCTACTCCAAGCAGGGCATAGACCTTATTTCCCTTTGTCAGCTCAAACCTCTCACAGTAGGTGATTAGGGAAAAATCTTTAGGGCCACATGTTCCCACAGCAGCCAGAAGTGAACCTGGTACCTAGGCCTGGGCTCACTTATGCTTCTTGGGCCGTAGAAATTCACTCATATGGGCAGTGGAGGTGATAGCAGCCACTGCTCATTGAGCCCTATGTGTGGTGCCAGGCTTAATAAAGCCCAGTGCTTTAAGCCCATTATCTCTTATGATCTTCACAACCCACTGTGGGGCCAGACATGCTATATCCACTCTTAGCAAAAACACAGGCTTAAAGACATGTGAAAAGTTGCCCGCAGCTACATAACTAGGGACTGGTGGAACCAGGATTCAAGCCAAGCCTGGTGACTCTGAAGCCACGACGATAAGCTTCTTCCTGACCTGCTAGTCCCCAGCCAAACCTGAAATAGTTCTCCTGGTCCCTTTGACATTTCAGGGCGTCTCCTCCCTGGGCCCAGTTTGGTTACAGTCCAGCAAAACTGAGGCCCACAGTATACTCAGACCTTTTACTAAAGCCACAGAAGAGTTGAGGGGTTTATAGCTGAAGGAGCATGAGCAAAGATTCCTGTTCTTTAATATTTAATTTATTTATTTGAGAGAATAAAAGAGAGAGCACAAACAGGGAGGAGGGAGAGGGAGAGGGAGAAGCACACTCCCCACTGAGCAGGAAGCCCCAAGCAGGGTCCTGGGATTATTTATTTATTTGACAGACAGAGATCACAAGTAGGCAGAGAGGGAGAGAGGGAAGCAGGCTCCCCATCAAGCAGAGAGCCCCCGATGCGGGGCTCAATTCTAGGACCCTGGGATCATGATCTTAGCCAAAGGCAGAGGCTTTAACCCACTGAGCCACCCAGGCGCCCCGACCCATCTTTTTCTTGATTGAATTTGTGGCAACATCTAGAGGGGGCCCCTAGCTGGCTCAGTCAGTCCAGCATGTGACTCCTGGTCTTGGGCTCATGAATTCAAGCCCCACCTTCAACCCAGAGCTTACTTAAAAAAAATTTTTTTTAAATATGGGGTGACATTTAGAAGACACGTTTCAATTCCATCCTGTTCTGCCTGTCTGGAGTGCTGCCTCCCACCAAGCCCATGGGGCCCTGGGTCAACTCTTCAAGCCTCTGTCTGAAGGTATAGCTTTGGCCTTTGGTAGCCCCCTTGAAAAGCGGCCTTGAACTTTTATTGGGAAATCCATGTAAAATAAACCTACTTGGGGAGTGAGGTGCAGGAATCTCTGTTAAAATCACTAAGAACATTTTATAATGTACTTATTTACACTCTGCAGATAACACCAAGCCCTATCAAAGAGACGACCAGCCAAGGCACTGGGGGGGGAACAGTTAGGAAGGAAGGCTCTCTTCCCATCTTTCCTTCCTAGTTCCACACCTGCTTCTCAGAGCAAAAGTTTGCTTTCAGCTCACTTCACCGGCTGGCTCTCTAGGGGCAAAACCTAGCCAGGTACCTTTTCCAAACTGCTTCCAGACTCTTGGACTTTTTCCTCAGAAGTCAGCATTTGGGCAGAGGCAGCCCTTTTCTCACTGGAAAGCTATCTCTTCCATTCTTGGGCCTCCCTTTCTCCTCCTCCTGCTCAGACTCTGGGACCCTTCTTTGGGAGCCTACATCTGCGTCCTTGGTCTTCCTCCCAGCCTTCTTCCCCTGGCCTGGCCTCATCTGCTCCAGAGCCCCCACCTTGCCCATTATGAAGACCACAACCCTCCCTCTCTCCCAGCCCATGCTCTAAGGAGGAAAGGGGCTCCCCTCTGGCTTAGCCTGGCCAGAAGGAGGGGGCCAAGTCAGTATATCCTGCTCTGTTCTGGAGTCCCCTACTCTTTTCTAGGGTCACTGAGGCCGGCATCTTAGGGGCAGTGGTGAGGGCCAGTTTCAGCTCCGGCGCTGTGGGCGCATGCCAGCCAGACTAGGCTAGTCCCCTGTCCCCTCGCGGTGCCCGACGAATCACAGCCAAAGCCCCGTTTCCTCAGTCCGGCTGTCGGTCTCAAGCCAGCCCCGCCCTGGGGATGGGTGGGTGCCTGTCAGTCATAGGTAGGCCACGCCCCCCGGGGGGGCAAAGCCAGTCTGGCGCAGAGTCCCGCCCCTGCTCTGGCCCCTGTCAAAGTCAGGTTCGGCTCCACCTCCTTTCCGTTTCCCAGGCAACGGCTTTAATCCTCCCCCGCCCGGAATGCGATTCATCTTCCCGGTCTGAGCGAGGAGCTCAGATCCGGAGCTCAGATCCGCTTTCCGGGTGACCTCGGTCCCGGACCCTTAAATCCGCCAAATCGCCTCCCTCCTTTCCAGTTTCGAAGCCCAAGAGCACCTCGGCGCCCGCCCCTTGACTTCCTGCCCGGAAATCGGCGAGGTTTTCGAGGAATCGCGCGAGGCCCTCCCTCCTTAGGTCCCAAGCCCGGGTTATTTCGCAGCTTACGAGGCTATCGGCCCTGCCTCTTGCACCTGCCTCGCACAGTTCAGGAAACGTTTATTGAACTCTGCTAAGAGTGGCTCTGTGGCCGAAGCTAGGTAAAAATGGCCTGTTGAGTGAACCGAGGCCCTTCCCAGCTGCAGGGACACAGGCTGTGCCCAGCAGTCATTAAGCCTCTCTCCATCCCCTCCACGTCAGTCTCCCTACCTGTCAACGATCTCTAGCCCCCGATGCAGATGCATTCTTTTGCTAGGAAATTGGGAGGGATCTTGACCGGGTTGCATCATCCCCTCCAAGGGAGCTTCCTGGGCAGCTCCCTCCTCTCTTTTTAAATACACACACATTTTACCTCCCGGGCAGTCGTCCCAACCCTGGCTGCCAGAGGGACAACTGCAGTCCCCAGCTTTGCATCCCAACCTCCTCCCGCTTCTCCTTCTTCCTCTAATCTTAGCAAAGTTTTTTTTTTTTTTTTAAGATTTTGTTTATTTATTTGACAGACAGAGATTACAAGTAGGCGGGGGGCGGGGGCGGTGGGAAGCAGTCTCCCCGCTGAGCAGAGAGCCCGATGCGGGGCTCGATGCGGAGCTCGATCCCAGGACTCTGGGATCATGACCTGAGCCAAAGGCAGAGGCTTAAGCTACTGAGCCACCCAGGCGCCCCTTAGCAAAGTTTTGCAACTGAATAAGGACGGGGAGAAGGGGGAGGAACCCTGCATAGCCTGGGCCACACACACAACCCCTTCCTCCTCCTGTGACCCTGTACATCCAATAGGAGAGTAACCTGCTCCTGTTAACAAGCCATAAGCAGTTTCTTCAAGGTAAGGTGTTTGTTTATGGAACAAGAATTTGCTGTGTAAATCTGTGAACTAACCAATCAACCACCTATATTATTACCTGACTAAAGACCTTCCTTCTCTTATCACCAGCAAGTCCTTAATCAACTGCAACTTTCATTTCCCAGAAGAAGCACTTCTGGTTTGGGTTTTAATTCAAGTTATTTTGTGGAAAACAACAGTGATTGTGGCTAGCTTCAGTCAACAGAGATGTATTGGAAGGACTCCGCAGCAGCTCTCGGAACCAGAGGCAGCACTAGCCAGCCTGGCTTTGCAAAGAACGGGAAGCTGGGCAGCTCTGGGGCCTCAGCAACTGGAGTTTCTAGACACCCCCATTCAGGTAGCAGCTTCAACAGCTCCAGTTTCTGATCTCCCATTCAAGTTTCAGAAATCTGTGCAGGTTAGATCAGTTGTCTCCTCCCAGGAGGTGGCCAGAGGTCAGGGTCAAGTTACAAGGAGAGTGGACATCATTGGTTCAGGTCTAGCTCTATGACTGGGGAGTAGGGCAATAACTGTGAGCTGGGAATTGCCATGATTGATATTTAATACACAATGTGTTATTACTGGTTCCATGTTGTCTCCAGCGGAAATGAAATCTTCCCTGAGGGCTGGCACCATATCTTACCCTTAAAAAAAAAAAAAAAAATGTGGAGGCGTGCCTGGATGGCTCAGTGGTTAAAGCCTCTGCTTTCAGCTCAGGTCATGATCCTAGGGTCCTGGGATCAAGCCCCACATCAGGCTCTCTGCTTGGCAGGGTGCCTGCCTCCCTCCTGCTGCCTCTTTGCCTACTTGTGATTTCTGTCTGTCAAATAAATAAATAAGATCTTTTTAAAAAAATGTGAAAAACACGGAACACAAAATTTACCATCTTAACTGTTTATTAGTGTACAAGTCACTAATGTTAAGTATATTCACATTGTTGGGAAACAGATCTTCATAACTTTTTCTTCTTGCACATCTGAAACTCTATAGCTGTTAAACAACAGCCCATATCTTTACTTTTGCATGCCTGCAACACCTATAATGCTGCCTGACTCACAGTAAGTACTGAATACATGTCTGCTGAATAAATGAATGGAAAGCAAAGTGCCCTAAACCCACTTATAGATTGGTCCTCGGTAAGATCACTAACACAGTGGTTCTCAATCTGTTTTACTCCTCAGCAAATCTAAAATATGTCACATATTTACAAAGGAAACAGTGGCTCATGTCTTTAGTGACATTCAGCCTGGAGAATGGGAGAGAATATCCTCCCAGGGAGGTTTATCAGAACCTGGGGGCTAGGGGCGCCTGGGTGGCTCAGTGGGTGAAGCCTCTGCCTTCGGCTCAGGTCATGATCTCGGGGTCCTGGGATCGAGCCCCCAATGGGCCTCTGTGTTCAGCGGGGAGCCTGCTTCCCCCTCTCTTTCTGCCTGCCCCTCTGCCTGCTTGTGACCTCTCTGTCAAATAAATAAATAAAATCTTAAAAAAAAAAAAAAAAAGAACCTAGGGGCTTGAAAAGTCCTTCAGGCAAAGTGAAGCTGTCCCTAGAAATGTCCCTACATATGATGGCCAGGGAGAGGAGCTCAGCTCCATCTCTTCTGTGTCTCTCCAGGAGCCCCAAATGAAAGGGGGTGAGGGAGAGTGTTTCACATGTAATCAGAGCCACTGTCTTCCACTCTGTTGTCTATTTCTCTGCACCATGTCAATGCCTCTTTCCTGTGGTAGTTTGTGGCCCGTGGTGCTGACCTACCATCTCTCTACCTCTGTAGCTTCTTGGGGTTGGCACTGAGCTGCCATCATTTAAGGCATGCTGGAAAGGAGACATCTTCGCCTTACTCTTGTCCAGTTCCCACTGAGTGGTCCCACGGTAGAGTTGCTTGGGCCTCTGGCCATATGGTTTCATTTTCATGGCCTGTTTTCCAAGGCACCAAGGCACGATGGGGTGGGAAGGTACTGGGTAGTAGTGATGTAAGATTAAGCATCCCTCCTACAATCTACCTAAAAGAATTCCTTTTTTTTTTTTTAAAGATTTTATTTATTTATTTGACAGAGAGAGATCACGAGTAGGCAGAGAGGCAGACAGAGAGAGAGGGAGGAGGAAGCAGGCTCCTGCTGAGCAGAGAGCCTGATGCGGGACTCGATCCCAGGACCCCAAGATCATGACCTGAGCCGAAGGCAGCGGCTTAACCCACTGAGCCACCCAGGCGCCCTAAAAGAATTCCTTTTTATGATACTCAGGCCTTCTGCTGAGCCTGACTCTTCCTGGCTGGACTTGCTCCTCATGGCTAGTGATCTTCTTTCAAGGCCCCATTTCTGCAAGCTGTCAGACTCCCCTGCTTATAGCTGACCCTGACTTGTGGATGAAATTCAAGTTCTTTTCCTTCTGCCAAATCAAATGACTTCCTAAACTTTCTAATTGTCCTAAACTTTCCAAGACCATTGTTGTGTAAAGGAAACAGGCAGACTCCCTAAATCTGTGGTTTCCAAACTGTGTGTGGAGGCATCCCAGAGTGCCACAATGAATTTGCAAAACTGCTACAGGACATTTTCTGTTTTCAAGAGGAACCCAGCAATATTCCACATCTGGACATTGCACAAACTACAAACTCCAGTTCACGGTTCCAAAATTAGATCGTGCTGCGTTATTTTCAATGTCTTTGCAAAACTGGATTTTTGATGGTTGTTGTGACAAAAAGAATTGATGTGGCACAGGCAATAAGGATGGCAATAGCCAAGCTGATTCTAAGCTTTGAGAAGTAATGCAGATCTCAGCATCCTCAACGTCCAATCAGTAACTAACAAAGGTTAAGAATTACATAAAAGGGGGGAACACCTGGCTGGCTCAGTGGGTAGCACACGCAAATCTTGATCTTGGGGTGGTGAGTTCAAGCCCCACATTGAGTGTGGATCCTACTTGAAAGTAATAATGATCGGGGCGCTTGCGTGGCTCAGTGGGTTAAAGCCTCTGCCTTCAGCTCAGGTCATGATCTCAGGGTACTGGGATAGAGCTCCACATCGGGCTCTCTGCTCAGCAGGGAGCCTGCTTCCTCCTCTCTCTCTGCCTGCCTCTCTGCCTACTGTGATCTCTATCAAATAAATAAATAAAATCTTTTAAAAAAGAAAGTAATAATGATAATGATAATAATAATAAAGAGAGTTACATAAAAAAACACCTGGGACACCTGGGTGGCGCAGTCAGTTAAGCGTTTGACTCTTGGTTCAAGCTCAGGTCATGCTCTTGTGGGACCGAGCCACACATTGGGCTCCTCGCTCAGCACAAGAGTCTGCTTCAGATTCTCTCTTCCTCTCCCTCCCACTCACTCTCTCTCTCAAATAAATAAATAAAATCTTTAAAATATATATTCTTTATTCCCCCCAATGTATGAGTATTCATTTTTCAAAAGAGTACAAAGGAGTTAGGCCATAAATATGTTCAAAATTGCTTGAACCTAAGTACCTATAGGGAACTACTAGATATTTCTTTCGGCCTAGGGTACTGTGAAAAAATTACTAGGGGTGCCTGGGTGGCTCAGTGGGTTAAGCCTCCACCTTCCGGTCAGGTCATGGTCTCAGGGTCACAGGATTGAGCCCCACATCCAGCTCAGCAGGGAGCCTGTCCCCCCCACCTCTGCCTGCTTCTCTGCCTACTTGTGATCTCTTTCTCTTTCAAATAAATAAATAATGAAAATCTTTAAAAAAAATTTTTTTAATTACTAGAAAACTAAGGGTTCATAATTCTAGAAAGTTGGGACCTCTTGCCCTAAATGCATGAGGAAAGAAATGGAGGCATGAGGGAATATCACTGGGGTGTAATGGGTCTCAAAGCTGCCCTCTGTAAACTCCAAGCACTGTGGCTTTGTAGGAAATTTTCTCTTATTGAATTCATAATAATTCTTTGTGGGAAGTTCTAACCTTGTTTCAGGGATCCAGGTTGTTCACAATGTGATCAGAGGGTGGTAGAGAGTCCCTAGGGACTGGGGATGGTGGTGGGAATTTAGAAGCCAGAGGCGCGTTGGCCGGGCCAGCTGAGATCAGAAGCAAAGGAGAGAATGGAGGCTAAGGACACTGGGGTTCCTTCCCGCCTGGCTCTGCCTTGCATCAGGGGACGGGGCGGCATGGAGTTGCCAAATCTCCTCAGTAAACTCCATCCCGAGACCTGCCCCACGCTGCGCCCTCTGGAGGCCACACTGGGTCCTTTGGCTCGGACCGACAGGCTATCGCCTCGCCACTGGAAATCTGGGGGGCTTTGAGCCCCAAGCCATCCGGTGGAAGGGAGGGGTGGCTGCAAATGGGGCCCCACTCAGGTCTGCGCTTCTCTCCTCCTTCCGCACCCGCATCCTCAGGTGACTAGCGGACGCCTTCCTTGAGCGAAGACGGCGACTGGAGGGTCCCTAGCTCCCGGGCTCATACATTAAAGATGCGGACGCGCCGGGACTGCGGTGCCACAAGCATGAAGACAAATTTTTAATCCCGAGCAAGAAGATGCCGGGAGATGGGGGGGGGGGTGAGGGAGAAAAATGAATTAGGTTTTTATTATGTGTTTTATTATGCTGTAATTGAACAGGATTAGGTGAGAATACAATATATTTCTGAGGCGGCTGGAGGGAGAAGGGGGCGGGAGAGAGAGAGGCTGACAGAGAGCGAGAGACAGCGAAACCCGCAGAGAAGCCGCGGCTCCGGGACGCAGCGGTTCCCAGGGGAGGGGGAGAGCGGCGCCAACCCGGCTGGGTGGGCCCAAGCGCCCCCCCCACCCTTCCCCCGACGGTTTAGGCCACACGGGGTGGGCGAGGGGAACTGGATTGGTGGGACTAGCTTGGCTGCAGGTCCCGCTAGGATATCCTGGAAGGGGCGGGTGGGGGGACCGACATGAGAGGCGGAGGGCTTGGGAGACCACAAACCCGCTCCAGAAGGGAAACTGAGTCTCAGAGGGGCAGGGCCGCGGCTACGAAAAGACAAGGCGCTCTGGAGGCAGGGTCCAGGAAGCCTGCGAAGGCACACTTGCTTCTAAGATCTCCGCCCGGCACGCGTCGGGCCCACGCCTCGTGGACCCGCCACATTGCGGAGCGCCCACTTTGCGCCCGGGGCCTCGCTTATTGCAAGGCGATACCCCCGCCCCCATCCCGTTCAGCTCCTGTCACCTCAGATAAGATCCGTATATACTCAGATATAATCCAGCACCCCCACCCCATCCCCGCACGCGCCCCCAGGAGGCCTCCTCAGGTGGAGGGCGCCGAGGTGAGCTCCCGCGCGCGGCTGAGCTCACCGCCCTCTCGCCCCCGGAACCGCCTCCCTCCCGGGAGCTCCGGCCGCCCGGGCCCCGCGACTTCATTAAGGGCCTCCGCCAGCTCCGCGTCTCACCTGCTGCAGCTCCCCTCGCGCTCCGCCAGGGACCCGCTCCTGGCGGTGATGAAGAGGCCCATTAGCCGCTTCTACCTTTAGGGCGGACTGGGCCGCTCTCCCCACTTCCCAATTAGGACATTAGAAACCGTCAACCAAGATTAATAGATGCCCGGCTCCGGGGCAGGGAGAGGAGCCCAGATACCGCAGCAGCGCCGCACGCTCAGCTCGGGCCAACTTGGTGAGCGCCGGGCGTACCACCTGCAGCCGCCATTCCCCCCTCCGCGCCCGCCCCCCTCCGCCTTCTTCCCCTCTTCCCCTGGGCTCTCCTGGAACTCGCTCAGGTGAGCCCCACAATAGGGTCGGGAGTGTCAGAGACCCGAACTCTATGCTCTGCGTGGTCTCTGCGCTGGGCGCGCTCCAAGACAAGGCGAGTTGGGGAGGAAGGTGCGCCCTCTCCAGGAGACTCTCCCAGCTTTCCCAAAGACTCGGATCTGAGGACTTCAGATCTTAAATGATGGACGGATTATTGCTTTCTCAGAGATGCTTCCTTGACCCTCTCTTCCCCGAGTCGATTCCTCCTCATTCTCGCTCATTGCTCCGTCATATTTTTCAGAATACGTATCGTATGTGTGTTCCTGCTTTATTTGCGGTTTTTTTTTTTAAAGATTTTATTTATTTGACAGAGAGAGACCACAAGTAGGCAGAGAGGCAGGCAGAGAGAGAGGAGGAAGCAGGCTCCCCGCAGAGCAGAGAGTCCGATGTGGGGCTCGATTCCAGGACCCCAGGACCATGACCTGAGCCGAAGGCAGAGGCTTTAACCCACTGAGCCACCCAGGCGCCCCTATTTGTGGTTATATCATGGATATCGGTCACGCTCACTTGGCTGTGGGCTCCAGAGAGAAGGGACCATCGTTTTGCTCACCATGGGCACTGGAGCAAGTTCACTGGAGCAAGTAATTGTCTGTTGAATGAGTTAGTGGGCAACAGGCGATCCCCCTGTTTTTACTGAAACACCTGGTTCCTGTGCAACCTCCCTTTGCTCCCTTCTTAAACAGCCTCATAGCACCTGCACTCTTCCTTCCCACTTATATCGCAATGGTAACTTATTAATTATTTCCATGATTATCTGTTCAATGTCTTCTTCCCCTTGAGGGCATAAGCTCCTGGGGGCAGGCAAGGGCTGCACCCCTGGGGCCTGCCAGCCTAAGCTCAGCACTTTGACAGATTGTTGTGTCTGAGGGCACAAAAGCTTTAGAGCTCTTCCAACCCTATTCTTGTAAGGACTCTGTGGCCTAAACAGGCTAGTGACTTGCCTCAAGCTAGCTAGAAGCAAAACTAGGATGAAAACAACTTTTCTAAAACGCAGTGATTTTTCTCCAAAGGTCACATCATCTGGGACCCTGGGGAAGCCCCTTCTGAACTCGAGGTTTCTAGAACTTGGGAGCCTTGGGGGCCGTCCAAAGTATCTCCTCCTTTGGAGATGGTGGTGATCCAGAGCTAGGTTTCCCCCCCTTCCCTGCAGGGTAAGGAGTTTGGGGCTCAGGGATGCCCTAAACACTGTGCTGACAGAGGCAAATACTTGCGGTTAAGTTTCAACTTTATTTCATCTTCCATGGATGTAAAAACTAGGGGACTCCCCTCTACCACCCTAGAGAGATGTGAACTATCTTTGGTCTCGTGCCCCCTCACCCACCGTATCATCAGGGTAAAATAATGCTTTAGAAAAAGAAAATGAAAGGAACCTCAGAGGAAGTGCTAAGCCCAGACAGTGGGGACTTGAGATCCTCCTTCACCTGTCACAACCCCCTCCCCGCCCCGCACCTGCCCCCCCCCCCCGTCACTTCTTTAAAGGTGGGACCTAGTGGGAAGGCCCCAGACTGGGTTTGGGGATAGGGGTAAGATCGATACTTCAGTGGGTTTTGATGACCGCAGGCTTTCACCTTGCAGATAATGGGGTGAGCGGCGGTAAACTCTCACCGACAGAGCGGGCTCCCCCGGCCTTAATGAGATAATCAATACTTGTTCTCGGCTTAATTTCCATCTAATTGCTCTTTAACGACGCCGGATAATGGGCCGCCTCCTGTGAGGAGAGAGCTGGCTGGGAATCCGACCCGCCTCGGACTCCCGCCCCTCCTCCCCCGGGCGGGGTGCCCTAGCGCAGGTGGGCTGGGGGCGCCCGGGGCTCCCCGGGCGGGGCTGGAGCTCCCTCCACCGGCCTCCTCGCCCCGCTCCACCACCTGCCTGCGGTGCTCTCGGCCCCCCGCAGGGGGCGCTCTAGGCCTTGGCTGCGGGATCGCTGGCCCCGCGCCGCGTTCTGGGTTCGCGCGGTTCACCTGACTGAGCCACGGAACCGCGCGGTGCGGTGCCCTCTGACGGCGCCTCGTCCCTCCTGCTACCCACCCCGCCAGGTAAGTCGTGGGTCAGCCCACGCGCCGAGGTGAAGGGCTTCAGAGCTAGTCCTTTCCTCCCGGTCCTTCTCACGATCCTGCATTGCAGGGGGTTGGTGGTCCAGACGCTTTAGGTAAATTGCTGCACCTAAGAAAGGCTTCAATCCTATTTCCCCCTGTAAGGTAGCTGGGCTGCCTCCTGCGAAGGAAGCTGCTTGGTTACCACAGATCACTCAGACTAGGAGGGGAGAGGGGCAGGAAGGAGGACAGCACGGTGGGACCCCTCAGCCCCATGGCTCCGAGGCTCACATCGCCACCCCTCCAGCTTAGACACCCTCACAACCCCTCACCCCAAGTACCCACAGCCGGGAGAGCTTCTGCCAACAGCAGCGGCTGCTGTGTGAGCCATAAGCTCTCTCACCCTCTACCTGCCTGTCTCAGCGCTGGAGCATCTGGAAGTTCTCCCCAAGGCCTCTCAAGGGTCCTGTCCTCCGGGGAGACTGACGTGCCTCCCCCGCCCAGCCCCAGCTCATCTCTCTTGTCTTCTCTCGATACTCACCGTGAATCACCTTGACCTCAGGGGCCCAGATGCTATAACCCAGGATATGCAGCTTCACCTCCCACCTCCTGGATTTCAGCTCACTGGGCACACGCTCACCCGCATCTCTAGGGCCTGGCTCGGCATACGGGGCATTTACAGTCATAAACCGCCCGCTGCAGTTCCGGCTCCAGGTGTCCTGAAGTTAGGCTGACAAAGAGAACGGTGATAGCGTCAGGATAGCGTGATGGCAGGAATCATGCCTGGGACCTAAGCAGCCCCAGGTTCAAGTCTTGACTCTGTTGCTTTCTGGTCAGTGTGACAGTGGGCAAACTTACGGACAGGTCTGAACCCTGGTGTTCTTATTTAAACACTAAGGTTAATAATCCTACCTTGCAATGTTTTGTAGGTCTGAAACAAGCTCCTGTGTGTAAATTGCCAGCTACAGCGCCTGGCACATGGGAACCTTTGGCTAAGTGGTCGCTATTGCTGTTTTGTTGTGAACGAGAACCAAAGAACCATCTGGTTCAAGGATCAGAACTGCAAAGCCCCTGGGGGCAGGCAGGAGTCTTAAGTGAGGGAAGTTGGTCCTGTCATCAGCAATGTGGCGAACGGGAGAGGCCAGCCACAGGGAAAACAGCAGCCAGTGCTTATCTTCAATGGTTGCTGGTTGGAACAAATTCCCCAGCTTTTCTTTTCTTTCTTCCTTCCTTCCTTTTTTTTTTTTTTTTTTTTTGGCAGCACCAACAGCTTGATATTAGCTCTGACTTTTCTTACTCCAGGCTCATATTAAGAGCAGCTGGGAGTTCTCTCCCTACCCCCCTGCTTCTCTGAACATCCTGGCCTGATGACTCTGACCTCCAAATTCTGGATTTCTATATAAAAACCCTCACCACAGAAATATTGGCAATTAGATAAAAACTCCAAAACACTGTGCCAAATACAACATGTCCGAAGGCTGAATTCACCCTCATTTCTCAGAAGAAACTGAGGTTCAGATGGGTCGCAGCTGCTGGCAAAGCTGACTGGAAGCCTGGATTCAAAGTCAAAGTAAGAACTTCCGTGAGGCTCTTCCTACCCTGTGGGACTTTTTCAGCTGCACCCACTGCAGAGGCGGCCAGGGTTAGCCCCGGGCAGCTCCTGAGGCACAGGACCTGGGTCCTAGCAGTCTTCACTTGTGTGAGAAACCCGAATTCTTTAAAAAATGTTGTAGAGGGCAGTGTGACATTAAGTCAAGTCTTGGGACCCTGGAGATACCAATTTTGTTTAAAGAGCTATTTTCTACACATTTCTTGAGCCCAACTTCAGTGTGATTCTACTTAAAAAATTACCCACTTTGGGACGCCTGGGTGGCTCAGTGGGTTAAAGCTTCTGCCTTAGCTCAGGTCATGATCCCAGGGTCCTGGAATCGAACCCCACGTTGGGCTCTCTGCTCGGCGGGGAGCCTGCTTCTCCCTTTCTCTCTGCCTGCCTCTCTGCCTACTTGTGATCTCTCTCTCTCTGTCAAATTAAAAAAAAAAAATTTCCCCACTTTGGTCTCTCTCAATGGGGACAGAGCCAGCAGGAGGCTTGCTAGGCACAGTTCTCCTGATTGTTACCTCTTGGTACCTCTCTTCCAGTACCTTACTGTTGGGGAAAAGGGTAGAAAATGCACAAAGGCATCTGGAGGCTCATATGCCTGAGCATTTTGACATGTGAGGCTTAAGGGCTTTTTTTTTTTTTTTTTTAAGATTTTATTTATTTGTTTGTCAGAGAGAAAAAGCACAAGCTGGGGGGGCAACAGGCAGAGGGAGAAGCAGTTTCCCCACCCAGCAAGGAGACCGATGTAAGACTCGATCCCAGGACCCAGGATTCATGACCTGAGCCAGAGGCAGATGTTTAATCGAATGAGCCACCCAGGCGTCCCAGCTTATAGGCTTCTGAACATGCTCAGAGGTTCATGTTGAGCCTCGTGTTTGTTCTTTTTTTTTTTAAGATTTTATTTATTTATTTGACACACACACAGAGTTCTTTTTTTTTTTAAGATTTTATTTATTTATTTGACACACACACAGAGATCACAGGTAGGCAGAGAGGCAGGCAGAGAGAGTGGGGGAAGCAGGCTCCCCGCTGAGCAGAGAGCCTGACTCGGGACTCAATCTCAGGACACTGAGATCATGACCTGAGCCAAAGGCAGAGGCTTAACCCACTGAGCCACCCCAGGTGCCCCTCATGTTTGTTCTTTATAGCCTTTTCTTTCCTCTTTTGCTTAAAAATTTTATTTATTTGAAAGAGAGCACACACATGGGAGAACATGAGCCAGGTGGGGGAGGGGCAGAGGCAGAGGGAGAAGCAGACTCCCCGCCTAGCAGGGAGCCCACGGGGCTCAATCCCAGGCCTGGATCCTGGGATCCTGACCTGAGCTGAAGGCAAACACACAACTGGGTGAGCCACCAGGCGCCCCAGCCTATTCTTTTTTTTTTTTTTTTATAAAGAGAGAGCACAAGTAGGCAGAGAGGCAGGCGGTGGGGGGCGGGGGGAGCAGGCTCCCCGCTAAGCAGAGAGCCCAATGTGGGGCTCCATCCCAGGACCCTGAGACCATGGCCTGAGCTGAAGGCAGAAGCTTAACCCACTGAGCCACCCAGGTGCCCCGCCCCAGCTTATTCTAACATGTTTGTTCAGTTAATGCTGAGTTGTCCACACTGACCAGAGAGGACAGCTGTTTTCTGGTCAGGATTGTCCTTACAATATTTTGATGCTTGCCTGGGGCCCAAGGTTCTCTATGTGCAGGTGCCCCTGTTGTGTGGTTCTTTAAAAGCTGAGTAGTTCCTGGTGCTTGGGTGGCTCAGTGGGCTGAAGCCTCTGCCTTCGGCTCGGGTCATGATCTTGGGGTCCTGGGATTGAGTCCAGCATCAGGCTCCCTGCTCAGCGGGGAGCCTGCTTCCTCCTCTTTCTGCCTGCCTCTCTGACTACTTGAGATCTCTGTCAAATAAATATATATAGTCTTAAAAAAAAAAAAAGGCAGAGTAGTTCCTGCCTAGTAGTGCTCTTTATCTTACCTCAACCCTTGAGAAAACATCCCACCATTTCTTCCTTGGAGTTCTAAGCATACGTTTTCCAGATTCTTCCTTGGTTTCAGGGAAATAGCCAGTTCAGAGGGATCTTGGATGTTAACCTCTTGCCCAACTCCTCACAGAAGCCATTACTGAACTGTTGTACCCTAAAAGCAAAGGTTGAGAGTGGGATGTGAGCAAGGATTCTGTCACAAATACATGTAGTTTGGAATCTGAGACCTTTTCCTGGTCATAGGTCTTGATGGGGCTCCCAGACAGATGGCCTTTCCAGGAGCTGTCTTAGTTTTGGTTCCTCAGAAAGCACATCCTGAGACAAGGATTGAGTATAAGATGTTTATTTGGGAACCCTCCCAGAAAACAGAACGAGCAGACAGAAGGGAGGGAAGGGAGGAAAAGCAAAGAGTGCATCAGGGAGCGCGTTACCACTGAGGGCAACCGGGGCTCAATCCCACTGAGCCACCTTGAAGACCGCATAGAACACACCTCAGAATTATGCCACTGGAAGGAAGGAAGCAGAGGTATTTATCCTTCAACTCCTGGCCCTCATCGGACGTGGCTTGCTTTTGAGTAAACTCGGGCATTTTTAGCATGCCCTGCTACCCAAGCTCACTCTAGGGGCCGGAGGCCTCCCTCAGGCAGAGGGACCCAGGAGCTTATACAGGAACCGTCTGCAGGTAAGCTTTGGTGTGGCCAAGGATAAATGGCTGGGGCACTGACTGTGTCTGCTACAGGGGGAGACTCATGCTCCAGGATGGCCAGGCCTTGGCCATGACATTAATTCTTGTCGAGCATATCACTCAAGCAGAGTCAATAAAATGTTACCCTGTGATTTGATATATTGATTTTTTTTTTCTGGAAGCCATAAGTTTATGCAGGCAGAAGCTGTTTATGGCCTTCTTCCCTCGCGGCTTGCAAGAAAATATTAGAAGTGGATTCATCAGTTTGAACATACTGGTGTGACATTCAGGAGAGAAGTCTAGGGCAGAGATGGAAATCTGGGAATCATCTGGACATAAACAATCATGGTAGAAGGAAGGAGGAATCACTGTCGAGATGCCAACAGAAAGCTATCTCATTGGCCTCGCTTACAGAAAATTGTCTTCAAGTGAAAAGTAAAGCGAGACTGAAGAGCCTGCCACTTCGGAGAACATCACTTGTCAACACAAGATCATTCCTTCTGAGTGTGTCGTAATGAACAGTGGACCTCAACCAGTGACCCTGGAGCTCCAGCCTTGCCCACAGCTGCCCCAACAGGTAGATGTAGACCATGAAAATATGTAATTAGCTTTCCTGAAAGCTAACCTCCTTTCCCTTCAATGACATTTTTCTTAAAGATTTTATTTTTTAAGTAATCTCTACTTCCAATGTGGGGATCAAACAACCCTGAGAGCTGCACACTCCACTGACTGAGCCAGCCAGGTGCCCCTCCCTTCAATGACTTTTGATAGTAATTTAAAAAGCAACTTATTGGCACCTGGATGGTTCAGTTGGTTAAGCATTCAACTGGTGATTTTGGCTCAGGTCATGATCTCAGGGTGGTGGGATCGAGCCCCATACTGGGCTCAGTGGTAAGTCTGCTTGAGATTCTCCGTCTCCCTCTCCTTCTGCCCCTTTGTCCCACCCACCCACCCCCAAAATAAATAATCTGTTTTAAAAAATAGTATCATAGCAATGTCCGTGTCTCGGTTCTGATAATCATACTATGGTTACATAAAATGTTATTACTGGGTTAGGATGGGTAAAGGGTATGTGGGAACTTTCTGTGCTATTTTTGGAACTTCTAGGCAAATGTTTAATTATTTCAAAATAAAGTAAAAAAAAAAAATCCAGGGAAGGAATCCTTGTGGACTGGCCATCTTAGAATCTTAAGCTCTAAAGTATTTACTTAATGGCTAAAATTTAAAAGACTGACAATACCAAGTGTTGCCAAGGATGTGGCTCAGTGGGAGCTCTCACTAACTGCTGGGGACTGTGTGACTTGATAGAGTCACTTTGGAAAAATGGTTTGGTAATAACTACTAATGTTGAACCCATGTATATCACAGGATGCAGCAATTCCATTCATAGATGTATTGCAATTTACATAGGTGTCAAAATCAGATAAAATTTAAATGTGGCGTTAGAAATCATTGTCTAGGGGGGAAAAGAGGGATTAATGGTTGTGATGGGACATGAAGGGGGTTTCTAGAAGTTAACAATGTTCTATTTCTTGATCCGGATGGTGATCACATGAGTATTTATTTTGTAATAATTAATTAAACTCTATCTCTATTTCATGCACTTTTCTGTTATACTTCAATATGGGGGGGCAGTTAAAAAGAGAACAAGAGGGATGCCTGGGTGGCTCAGTTGGTTGGGCAGCTGCCTTCGGCTCAGGTCATGATCCCAGCGTCCTGGGATCGAGTCCCACATCGGGCTCCTTGCTTGGCGGGGAGTCTGCTTCTCCCTCTGCCTCTGCCTGCCATTCTGTCTGTGTTCGCGCTCTCTCTCTCTGACAAAAAAAAAAAAAAAAAAAAAAAAAAAAAGAGAACAAGAAGTGTAGAAAGAGTCTAAATGATTTAAACTTCCTTTCTAAGTTTATTAATACATAAGGTGGCCAAGTCATCAGGTCAGATGGAGCTACATTCTCCATTTCAAAGGTGGGTGGGACACTGGGGTTGGGGTGGAGAGAGTTGCCTCTTTGGATATAGGAAAAGTAAATTAAAGAAATTTTCACCTGATCTTTCTCTGCATGTCTTAAAGCTCATTTAATCTGGCTTAATGCCTCTAGCTATTCCAGACAGCTAGTCTCCTGGGTATTCCAGCTTTCTTTGGTAACATTATTTGTAGCTGAATTATGTTTCTCTTTCCACCTGGCTGTCCCATGTTTCTAAATTTATCTCAGCATCCTAATTTACCTATAAAAATAGCCTCTACTTTTTTATTATGGAAAATAATTTTACAAAACAAAGAAATAGTGAGCATTATACATAACCATTTGCCTCATTTCAAGTTGTCTTTGGGTAGCTTTTTTTAAAAAAAAAGATTCTATATATTTATTATTTTTTAAAAAGGTTCTATTTATTTATTTGACAGAGACACAGTGAGAGAGGGAACACAAGAGGAGGGGAGTGGGAGAGGGAGAAGCAGGCCTCCTGCCGAGCAGAGAGCCCCTTGCAGGGCTCCATCCCAGGGTCCCAGGATCATGACTGAGCCAAAGGCAGACGCCCATTGGCTGAGCCACCCAGGTGCCCCTACTTACTTTTATTTTTTTTGAGAGTGAACATGAACTAGGAGGGCGGGGTGACAAGCAGGGGCAGAGGGGAAGGGAGAGGGGCAAGTAGATTCCCTGCCAAGCCGGCTAGATCACAGGGCTCTGAGATTATGACCTGAGCCAAAGTCACTCTTTTTTTTTTTTTTTTAAAGATTTTATTTATTTGACAGAGAGACATCACAAGTAGGCAGAGAGGCAGGCAGAGAGAGAGAGAGAGGAGGAAGCAGACTCCCTGCCGAGCAGAGAGCCCGATGCGGGACTTGATCCCAGGACCCTGAGATCATGACCTGAGCCGAAGGCAGCGGCTTAACCCACTGAGCCACCCAGGCGCCCCAAAGTCAGACTCTTAACTGAGCCTCCAAGACACCCCTGTCTTCAGGTGTTTATTGATGACATATATGATAAACAGTATCCATATACTTCTCCTTTTCACTTAAACTTATCTTCCTGTACGTATTTTTCACTTTGACAAAGTTCACCTATAGTAGTGTTGGGTCCCCCCAAAATTGGGTACCCCAATAATGGGTCCGTGATTAAAGGAGCGAGACTGATACAAAGTGAAAGTCAAGCAAAGCTTTATTTCGCGCCAAGCAGCAGGAATCAAACCCACCGTCAAACAGACCGGTCGTGGCCATCCCTACAGAGAGGACGACCCCTCCCTGCTTTCCTGACTAACTTTTATAGAGCAAAGGCCATGTGGTTGGGCCTGGCCACACACAGGTGGCCAATGAGATTGTAACACACACAGGAAACTCCACAGTGATGCTAGCGACCGATTGAACTACAATTTACCCTAGTAGACATTTGAATCAGCCTATCACCTAGTTCAGAATTCGTGCCCAAAATGTGCCCAAAGGGCAGGGGCCCATACTCCTTGGTAGCTAGGAGACAGTATGGCCTCCACTGATTGAATACCTCCACCTGGCCTGACCCACCCTTGTACTTGGACTTTGTTACCTGAGACTGGTTTCCCGGACTTGCTTTTAAAAAAGTTCCCTTGGTGGGGGGGGCAAGGTCAATTTAAGTTTTATAACAGAAGGGCAGTTCAACCGGGGTGGGGCCGCTCTGGCTGAATAGGCCCTTACAGTAGGTGTCAACAAGCTATTCCATCTTAATTATCTATGTTGAGCCTTTTTGACTTAAGTAATTCTAATGTTCACAGGAAGCACAATACCTCTGTATCCATCTCTAATGGGTCAGTTTGGATCATTTGTTTCATTTCTGCTTCTTCATCAAAATTGCAACCCCACTATTTTCACCAGCTGTGTCAAAACAGTGTTCAGAATGAAGTAACAGGTTAGAATGTGGGGTTCTCCCAAGTAATTTCTAAAAAGATTTTATTTATTTATTTGACAGAAAGAGAGTGTGCACACACAGGGGGAGCAGCAGGCAGAGCAGGAGGGAGAAGCAGGCTTCCTGCTCTGCAGGGAACCCGATGCGGGACTCGATCCCAGGACCCTGGAATCGTTACCTGGGCCTGAACCACCCAGGCGCCCCCTTCCCAAGTAGTTTCTTACAAGATACACACTGATCCTTAACACCTTGTTTCATCTTATGCTGTTCATCTGTGTAAGACCCATTTCATTCTGTCATTATACTTAACAATTATTTCATGGGTCAGTGGCTGAAAGAAAATGAAGATATGCTAGCCTGTGAAGTATAGGCTATGATTCACAGTGGAAAGCAAACTACATTCTAGATATCATTCTCTCTCCAGTCCAGGCATCTACAGTCAAGGGTGGGGAGGAGAAAGAGGCAGGACTATCTGTTCTTCAAGAAATTTTAACTTCACTCTCCTCATCTGAATCTAGTCTCTCTCATCCAGATGCAAAGATGGGGCCACCTGGCTCCTCTCCTTGTAGTACTCACATTATCTAAACTAGAGAATCCTTTTCTTGTGGCCCAACAGTTTTGCATGACCCAAACTGAGCCAACATTTTCAAAGTATGGATATGCTGTAATTGTATGGGAATAGATGTATTGAATGTGTTTCGCAGTCTGAATGGATAGTGTCAGATAATGGGGATCTGGGAACATATCTAGACTTTCAAATTGTCTTCTGTAAAAAAAATCCCTTCTAAAAACATTCTTACAATATGTGGTGTTTTTAAATATATAAAAATGTTTTTTACAATATGTGCAATAAATCTTTACTTAAGAAAAGCAGATCTGTATAAGTCCACATCTTCGGTGCCTACTGTGTGCACGGTCATGCTACTGTCACCAACAGCAAGCCCACCAGAGGGCGCTCCTTCCCCATCTATCTAGCCTTCAATCAGAGACTCGGAAAATCCAAATTAAACTTGACTTTCCACACACGGGAAGTCTTTGATATTTAATCCACACAAATATTTACCGAGAATTTACTGTGCTGCCAGGTGCAGGGCTAGGTGCACAGGATACAGTGAAGAATTAGGCACGATTCCTAATACCAAACACTTAGAGAGCAGGGAAGACTCAAAAGTAAACAACTGGGTACAATTAAGTAGGGTAAGTGAAGAGTTTCTAGGTCTGGGGAGTTGTTTATTTGTATTTTAAGATTTTATTTACTTATTTGACAAAGAGAGACCCTAAGAGAGGGAACACAAGCAGGGGGAGTGGGAGAGGGAGAAGCAGGCTTCCCAGTGAGCAAGGAGCCCAGCAATGGGTCTCAATACCCCTGGATGGTGACCTGAGCCGAAGGCTGACGCGTAAGGACTGAGCCACTCGGCGCCCCTGAGTTTGTTGTTTAAATACTGGCTCCAAGTCTTAGAAGCCGGTAACGATTCATTTTGGGATCCCCAACGGCTTCCGCTGGGTACACTGGAAGTGATCTCCACCCTCAAGGCATTTTGTAATTCAGAGCCACAGACCAGCTTGAGCGGCTCCATTAGTCAGCTCCGCAATTTCATGTCCCTTCCTACCCCCTCCCTCGTTTTATTGTTCGGGGCTTCCTGCAGTTCTCTTACAGTCCACTTCTGCTCTAGGTCAACAGTTGCAGTTGGACCCAGGGCCTAAGACAAGGGATTACCCACAACGATCTGCCACCGCTGGCTCCGCCCACTCTTTTTTCCTGCTTGAAACCCGCGGGCCTTTCCTGCTTTGAATTCCTAGACTTCCTGTTCTGATTCTCGCGACAGTTTCGAGGCATCGCGTGAAGTGTGCTCCCTGTCCTGCTGGAGTTTTGGAGATGGGGGGTACAGTTTCTCTGCTTTCGCCCACCTCGTCAGAGCCCCCACCCCCATCCTGGCCAGGAGAAACTGGGAACCCCTAAGTGAAAGGGTTTGGCCGAGTTCAGGTCCAGAGGGAGAGTCCTGGGCTGCATCCGGGAGTTTTGAATCTCCAGGCCTTCAGTACGCATGCGGAGCCGATCCCCCTGGGTGGTGTGGAGGCCGTCGCCCGCCTTGAACTTCGGGGCTGGTCAGGAGGCCCAGGTCCAGGCCGCTAGGCCGGGGGCCAGGTTCTTCTGGGACGAGTAAATACCGTCTAAATACCGTCACCTCCCCGACTGCAAAGTTCAGTTTCAGCTCCCTGCAAACTGTACTGCAGCACGGCTTCTGTAAGCCGCTTGGGGCAGGCTAGGGCGGGGCCTGGCAGACCCCCGGTAAGCCGGGCGGGCCTCCAGGAACGCTCTCCTCCCCACCCCCAGCCCAGATTGCCACGGTGGCGCTGGTGGCGGCTGTGAGACCGAACGCCTCCAGCCTTGGCGGCCTTGCAAATGTAACCTGTAATCCCGACCCGGAGCGAGGTCCGCGCGGGAGGCGCCCCGCCCACCTCTCCCTGCGGCTGCTGGTCAGCTGGGACCTCTATAATCAGTCGCGCTGAAGCACCTGCCGGATGTGGGGAGGGAGGAGGAGACCAGTTGTGGCGTGGCGGATGGAAGCGCCAAGTCTCTGGTCAGCGCCTTGGTAGGGAAGCTGGATGGGCAAGACTGCAATAGCCCCCGGGAAACCAGCCCTGGGCTTCGGGGCGACTACTTTGGTTGGTCCTGCCCTCCAGGAACGCGCGACTTGGCAGCTGAGCTCCTACTGCCTCCCTGTTATGCAGCTGCTCTGGCAGACCCCAGGGACTGTAAAGTACGATGGGACAAGCCCTCGACCTTCACTGAACCCTTCCAGCTTCCCAGCCACCCCCATATCCCCTACTCCCAACCCCCACCCCACCCTGCCCCTTGTCTTCTCCCAGCTTCGGTGTCCGGTTACGGGCTCCTCACTTCTCACTGTGACTTTGGCCCAGCTAGGGGAAGTGGCCCAGGAGGGTCCCGTGCGGCTGCATGAAATTGGCAGCTTCAGAACTGGAGGGAGGGGGTTGAGTGCGACGTTGAGAGGCGGGGAGAGGAGCGGAGGAGGTGCTCTCTGAGTCCAAGTCCGTGGGCTCTCTCAGATCCTCAAGCTGGAGCAGAGGTGGCTGGCAGGCCCAGCGGATTGTTGGCCTCTGCTTTCTTTCCACCGCCTGCTTTTTCCCACCGGAGAAACGGCTGTTCTGAAGGGCTTAGTCCTGGACACTAGGTGAGTGCTCTGGGCCCAGGAGCATTACTTCTTCCCCATTCTCACCCTTATTAACAACTCCTTAGTTCTGGGGCCATCAATTCTCATCCTCCTCTAGGGCAGGAAGCTTCAGAGCTGGATGGTCTGTGGTGCTGCCGCTGGGGTGTGTGTGTGTGTGCCCGCGCACGCGCTGGTGGTTGAGCTTTATTACCCGTTCTTCTCACCTCTCCCCAACCCCAGAAACACAGTCTAGTCAATCACTGGATGGCTCCTAGAGAGTCACCAGGCATCTTGTGGAGGGTCTGCTGGACGCCAAGGCAGCAGGGGAGGGGGCAGTGTGCTTGGGTCAAACTTTGGTACAAGGAACAGTGAGGTCGCTTCTGACCTCCTGACCTGGCTTCCCTCCCTGGCAGGGTGCCACGAACGCGCTGATGCCCGGAGTGCTCGCAGGGCTTCCAGCTAACCATGCCGCAGCAGCCCATAGCTGCCCGGGCGCCGCCCTCGCTGCTCCTGCTCCTGCTGCTGCTGCTGCTGCTGCGGACGCCGCCCCCGACAGGCGCACCGCCGTCCCCAGGCCCCGATTACCTGCGGCGCGGCTGGTTGCGGCTGCTGGCGGAGGGCGAGGGCTGCGCTCCCTGTCGGCCAGAAGAGTGCGCCGAGCCGCGGGGCTGCCTGGCCGGACGGGTGCGCGACGTGTGCGGCTGCTGCTGGGAATGCGCCAACCTCGAGGGCCAGCTCTGCGACCTGGACCCCAGCGCCCACTTCTATGGGCGCTGCGGCGAGCAGCTTGAGTGCCGGTTGGACGCGGGCGGCGACCTGAGCCGCGGAGAGGTGCCGGAGCCTCTGTGTGCCTGCCGCTCGCAGCGCCCGCTCTGCGGGTCGGACGGCCGTACCTACGCGCAGATCTGCCGCCTGCAGGAGGCGGCCCGCGCTCGGCCTGACGCCAACCTCACGCTGGCGCACCCGGGGCCCTGCGAATCCGGTACGCACGGCCCGCGGGCCCTACCCCCGGCACTTGGGGCACTCCAGGCACTCGAGGCATTGCTCCCCGACCTGCTACTGAAGCAGGTCTCTGGCCAGCGGAGCGAAAACGTTGAGGCCGGGGAGTCCTCGAGTCCAGTATAAGCCCGCTCTTGCCGCTGGTCCGCAGAGACTAGCACCTTCGGGGGCCGAGCTCTGTCCGCACGGCGCGTGGAAGCCCCCTGAGGCGCGTGGAAGCCCCAGACCCGGCCGGCCAGGTCCCTCCTCAGAGGGAGCAGGCATAGGGCCAATGACTGGTTTCAAAACCGAGAGAGCAAAGACTCCCAGTCTGCCCAGACTGCTGGGGCCCAGGCAGCGAGACTTGGGTTCCAGAGAGATGCAATCGGGTTTCTTTTGGGCAGATTCCGATTTCGTAGAGCAAGCTGTTCGCCCAGTCTCCCCACCTCCCTTCGGTTTCTTCTGTGCCTTAGGATTCGTGAGGGAGGGGGCTCTTCCAGCTCCTCCCTCCTACCCCCGGGGGCTGAGGGCCATTCAGGCCTCAGGTTTCCTTTGGCAGCGTTAGTCACTTTCACTTCCTGAGCCCCTTTGAGGGATCTGGCCTGGCTGGGGCTGCCAGGAAAACAAACACCGGCGGGGTCCCAAGACTTTACCCCATAACTGCAGGCTTTCTGCCGGCTGCCCAGATCTGGTTTCAGGTTCTCTGCCTTTCCCACGTGGGAATCCCCCCTCCTCTGCCTCCTTCCCTGGTCCCAGGGTGTGTGTGTGTGTGGGGAGGGAAGGGCTGTTCCTGGGGTCTTTGGCAACTGGATCTGGTTAGGAAGGGGGGAGGGTAGAGGGAGGTGTTGGTTACACGTAGGGCAGGATAGGGGCCTCTAGGGTAGAATGAGGACAGGGGAGAGATCAGGGATGGAGTAAGGCTGCTGAGCTGTGGCATCCTGTCTGCTTGTACCTCACCATTTCGGAGTTTATACCTGCGTGTACCTGTACCTACATTTACATGTACCCATGTGTACCGATCAAGTCACGTGTATGAGTGTGTATTTACCTCCGCGTTGACTGTCTTCCCCCCACAAACACTTCCATGATGGTTCATACACAGCCTGCTTCTGGGGCCGGATGTGCCCATTCTCAGGCCTCCCATCTCCATCCCCAGAGCCCCAGATCGTGTTGCACCCATATGACGTTTGGAATGTGACGGGGCAGGATGTGATCTTTGGCTGCGAGGTGTTTGCCTACCCCATGGCATCCATCGAGTGGAGGAAGGACGGCTTGGATGTTCAGCTACCAGGGGATGACCCCCACATCTCAGTGCAGGTAGGAGAGGGAGTCGAGGCCTCCTCTGGGCAGCCCAGGGTCCTCTTAGAAGGACCCTGCTGACCCCACCTCTGGCTCCAGTTCAGGGGTGGACCCCAGAGGTTTGAGGTCACAGGCTGGCTGCAGATCCAGGCTGTGCGTCCCAGCGATGAAGGTATCTACCGCTGCCTGGCCCGCAACGCCCTGGGCCAGGTCGAGGCCCCAGCTAGCCTGACAGTGCTTACACCAGGTAAGGGTGAGCCCTGGGCTCTGGGGACTGGCGGGGGGGGGGGGTGCTGGTGGTGGATTAAAGCCCTTGAATGTGTGTCTGTGTGCCTATGTGCATGTGGGTTCAAAGGCAAGTATGGCTTCACTGACAGCCCCTCTTTCCTCTTCTCTCTCCTTTGCCCACGTGTGTTTGCAGACCAACTGAACTCCACAGGCATCCCCCATCTGCCATCCCTGCATCTGATTCCTGGGGAGGAGGCTGAGAGTGAAGAGGGCGAGGATTACTACTAGGTCTGCAGCCCCAGGCTGTGGGGGTGCGTGAGTGGGGAGAGTATTCATCCCTGCTCTTGAAAAGACCTGGAAGGGGGAGCAGGGCCCTTTCATTGCTTTAGTGCCCTTCGTAGGGGGAACATGGTGGTGGTTAAGTAGGGAGACAAAAGTTGGCAGAGCGTAGGGAGAGAGGCAGATGCTAGGGGAAGTGGGAAGCAAAGAGGCCTATGGAGGAGGTGCCCTGGCCAGGACAGCCTCCAGCATAGACCAACCAGGCAGAAGACAGCAGCTGCCTCCTGGTCGCTAGGCTGGGTGGGAGTATCAGGGAAGGGGGTTGCAGAGGAAACACAAAGAGGCAGCCGGGATCCTCTGCTTCTTCCTGACAGCCTTCCCTCCAGCCCTCTTCAGCCAGTCTTCTGAACTACCCTTTGCCACAACTCCTACTGTTATTTTTCTAGTCCCTAACCTTTGCCTAGCCTCAGTTTTCCCTTCCTCAAAACTCACCTAGAAATTTCCCCCCTCACCTAAGTTCTAATTGCACTTACTAACAGCAGTCTTCTTTGCTGTTGGCCATCTGTGGTCTGGAAAAGCATAATGGAGCACGGTTTAGGCCAGTGCATTAAGATGGGCATTTGGTTATGTCTGACTTCTGTCCTTCTGGAAAATTCGAGGCCAGGACCATATCTTATACCACTCTGTATTGGACACTGCCTAGCACAGGACTAGGCACAGTAGGCATGCAATAAAGATTTATGAACAAACTGAGACACAGATGCACAGGTGTTTCATGCAGGTGTGCACATGAAGACCACATTTCCCTAGGAGGCTTCCCATGACAGTAGGACACTGGCTTCTAGAAGCTGCTCCCTAGGCATGTGCCTGTGGGATGTAGAGAGGGAGCTTGGGGCGGCAGGTGGGGGGCAGGGCTGCCCTGCCCTCTAGGGAGCAAGACTGAAGACACTTGCTTGGAGGGAGGGTGTTCTCCCCATCTGCGCTCCATTGGGGCTGGCCTGCCCCAGCAGGTGGAGAACCAGGTCCGTGTGGGTGGGGCCCCAGGGTAAAAGCACAAACTGGATGGAGGGGAGCACCTTGGTGAGCAGCGTGGGCTGCACCCTAGGTTTCCCTTAGGAATCCACCCATTTTTTTTGCTGAAACCAAATTCAGGTAAGCCAGTTTCCTTATCTATCAACTGTGACCTGTCCTATCTGGCTGGGGGGTCACTCCCCACATCTCCACACTCGCTATACCTGGCCTAGGTGAGGAGGCCCAGTGTTTATTGGCTGAGTGAAGCAGAAAATGAAAACTTGAGTTCGGGAGGCCAAGACCCTGTGTGTGGATGGCGACAGTCTCCTACGCGCGCAGGGCCCCGCCCCGAGTCTGGCGCCACCACCGGAGAGGTCCCAGTTGGCTCAGTGTCTGAGCTTGTCCTCTGGGGCCCAAGGCAGGCAGCGCGGGCTCTTGGGAAGGGCGTGGCCCGGAATCCCCACCCGAGAGCTTGGCGGTCCCTCCCGCGGGACCGCAGGGCTCCTCCGCAGGCTAAGCGAGGGGGCAGCTGGCGGTAACTAGTCTGTCTAGAGCCTGGCGGCCCCAGGAACTGCACTCCACAGCTCGAGCGGGTTTGAGACTTGGGGTGAATTCCAGGACGACCGCGGAAGCAGGAGTGGGAATGTGAGCGGTGTGCCGGGGAGAGGGGGTCATGTTGCTAGGCGTCCGGACCAGAAAGCGTTCTACTCAGCACTGAAAGGGGGGGACGTGGTGTGGGTGGTCCGACCCTGTCGGGTTCTCGGCAGGTCTCCCACCCAGCGGTGCTCGAAGGCGCCCCCTGGCGGGTCTATTGCTACTACCGTGCCTACCTGCAGAGCGGAGGCTCCACCCGACCCAAGGGGATCACAGGCACCCCGGCAGTCTGTACTCCTTGATCGCTTTTGCAGACTTCATAGAGTATTCGAGTGCAGGCTTCTTACGGCCTCAGTTTCCCCCTCCCAGCCCTGCTGGTTCAGGCCCCACAGCCTGGAATAGCAGGAATCCCTGCTGCTCCACATGCCCGCCCCCTCCCCGCCTCTGCTCCGCAGACGGGCTTTAATAACGTCGCTGGAAAGTGACACGCGATTTATTATTAAAGTAATGCGGGGACGGGAAAGGTTTAATAAACGCGCTGCGATGCCGAGATTATTCACCGCAAATAAATGAGAGTGCGGGCGGCGTTTTAATAAATAATTTCCCGCTGCTCCCCGGGGAAGAGAGGGGAAGAGGAGGGGGAAGCCGAGCCGCTGCCAGAACTCCCGGCCTCGCCTCCCCACGGGTTTTCAAGCCTTCCCTGCGTTTTTCGTTCGAGGTTGCTCACACCAGAAATGTGAGGCTCCAGGAGGGCTAACTCGGAGTGGCCTAGGCAGGGAGGCGGGAAGACCTCTGTCTCACCCAACTTCCCCCAACTTCGGGATTCTAAGTGCTTTGCTTAAGATGAGCGAATGCTCTTCCTTCCGACTCCGAGCCAGAGATCGGTAGTATACACTGTACTGGTGCAGGAGGGACCAGACCCTCCCCAGCCGAGGGTACTAGGTCCTAGGGTCTGGCCATTCTCTCTGCTTTCGGCTGACCCCCGCTGGCCGTCCAGGGCAGGAGGTCGGGAATACGCCGGTTAGAGGGCGGTGTGTACGGGTGCGTAGGAGCCGTGAATGACCCTGACTCCCTCCTCTGCCGTCGTGGGGCATCGGCCTGTTTATTACTAAGATGCCTCCTAGTAGGGGTCCTTCAGCCACGCGGTTCTGACGGGTGAAGCCCAACTTCTGGCTCACTGGTGAACCAGGGTGGATTTGAGGGCTGAGCAGAACTGGGGCCCCCGAGGGCGAGTCCGCCGGTCCAACAGAATCCTGGAGGCCCGAGAGGACGAGCCCGATTTTGGAGATGGCCGAGACTGCAGACTTTGGGGACCAAGAATTCGCCCACCGCCCTGCTGGGTGGCGGAATGAGAGGGAAGCTCTTGGGGTACATCGGCTTCGCAAATTTTGAGCGTGGTGGGCCAGAAGGGGCGACAGCTCTGGCGACCCCCCTGGCCACGCTTGGGAGTACGTGAAGTGGCAGAAGAGTGCCATCTGGTGGACATTTCTGGTTGTGGCAGCGAGGTCTGGGTCAGGGGGCCTTGAGAGTTAAATTGGAAAAAGGATGCTTCTCCCATTTGTATTCACTTACTTTTGTGAACATGCGCATATGTGTTTAGTATATATATGTGGTATCTGTGTGTGACGTATATTTAATATCATTAATATATTCATAGTTATGCGTGTGCTTATAGCATTGTATATGAAGTATATATATACATGTATGTACAAATACCATAATATATGTTACACACGTGGATTATCTAAAAGCATATGTGTGTATGTGGATAACCATGTAGATACATATGCGTGTGAATAAGCATTGTACAGAGGGATGTATTGTTATATTTGTATAACTCTATATATACATTTACTTGCAAGTATGATTTCCATTAAGTGCCCTTCTTTCAACAAATATTTGTCATGGGCCAATGTTGTTGTAGGAACTGGAGATACATCATCCATATCACCCCTGACCTTGCAGAGCTCACATTCTATCGTAACATGTGCATGTGAATGTACATATTCTTAGATTAATTATATATGTGTATGTGCATGGGATTGTGTGCACATGTATGTGTCACTCTGTCTACACACATGAGGGGAAGACAGGCTTAAACACTCCTCTGATGGACTTGGAGATTCCTTGAGCTCTTTTGTGCTCAAAAATTCTGGTGCCATCACTTAGGACTCTATTCTAAGTGTGCAGGCATCTTGAGGCAGAGAGAAAGAGACTAGAGACATAGGCTAATTACCTTCTGGGATGTACTTTGGTCACTTCCGCAAGCCCTCTAAATGCCTAGATTCTTTCTAAATGGTGAACAGCCATGGAAATCCACAGGGTGATGAGATGTTAATGATGTTACTCTCACATCTCAAAGCAAAGCATCTTGGGTGGGAAGGATGATGGTTGGGATGGGTGGGAATGGGGTCTGGGAAGCTGGGGTAGGGATGAGTTCTCTGAGGGCAGTGGTGTAGAGTCTAGGAGGGATCTGGTCTAAAATGACTCTAGGAGTCAGTTGTGGGTAATGGAAATGGTTTGAGGATTCTGGGAGGGATGGGCTGGTAGATAGAGAGAGATGGGGCCCAGGGGTCAAGAATGAGGTCAGCATCAGGGATGGAGTTGAGGGGGTACAGAGACAGAGGCACAAGCAGCAGTCTTAGGATGGAACCTGGAGGCCAGTTCAGATGGAATCATCCCTGCCTTTCTCCCCACCCTCCCTTCTCCATGCTGGGGCCCCTCTGTTCTTTCATCCTCTCTCTGCCTAAGCTGGGTCTCAGATATGCTGGTGGCAGAGGAGAAGAGTATAGGCTCCAGGGCTTGTCTTGGCTTAGGTGACTCACCGGTAGGCTAGGTGGGGCCGGGCTCCCGATGCCACTGTACCATGAAGCCTCATCCCAGCCACCTGGGCCACTGCCCACCCCGCTGCCATTACCAGCTTTCAGTTTGGGTTCAGTGCAGGGGTTCAAACATGGGTGAGGCCTGGACCTGGAAAAGGTCACAGACTCCCCCTCCGCATATACACCCACACATTCCTGGGGCTGAGTGAGAAAAGGTGCTTCGGAATGATTTCTTCCTTCCTTCCCTCCTTTGCTAGATGTTTTCCAGACACGGTTAAGGCCAGAAGTCTTCAGGTACCATCCTCAGCCCTGGTCTGTGGCCACACCTTTGCCTGACTACTTCACCCTAAAACCAAGGTTTCTGTCCCTTCTTTGCCTCTTTCCCCTTCCTTCAGTCTCTCTTTCATTCCCAGGGTTGAGGGCTTAGATCCCTGTGCTGTGTTCCCACCTGTCAGAGGAGAGGAGGAGGGGCGGAAGACATGGTCTGGCTCCTGATCTGGATTTCCTTTCCTTTCCTTCTCTTTTTTTTTTTTCTTCTCTTTTACGTTTTCTCTGCCGTGGGAGTGGCTGAAGGCTCTCTGGATGAGATGAACAGTCAGGAAAGCCAGTTTGGGTGACAAATGCTGCCCACAATCAACTCTCACCTGGTCCCCTTGGTAGGTAGCACCTTGGGAGGCAGCACGGACTTGAGGGTGCTGAAGCAGCTCTGGAGGTCCCTGGGAGAAAAGAGTCTTTGTGAGAAGTGATGTGGTCTTCCAGGATGTTTCCTAGGTTGAGGACCTAAGGACAAATATTTCCTACCTCCCACCCCCACTACCATCCCAGATCACTGAAGCTGAAGAAGGCCCTCTTGGCCTCCTGGACTCAGCTGGTCCTGGAGAAACCCAGGTTCTAACTCTGGCTCCCCAGCTCCCCCTGCCCCTCCCCCACAGTGTGAACCGGTGTCAGAAAGATTTCAGTTCTGGGGGTAGTGGGGGGGGGTGTCTCAGGGGTAATGTTCTCTCAATGGCAGTGATGGGTCTTTGGGGACAGAACCAGGGCTTGGAGGTCAAGGACAGCCTGACAAGGGCACACGAGGTTTTACAATACAGGTTTGAACATCTAAGTGCATACCCTGGGTGATTTTCTTGGCTTCCCTTCTTCTGTGTCCTCCTCTGAAAAAGAATGTAAAACTTGCTCTGTAGGGGTTATGATGACAATAGAGATCTTCTAAGTAATGTGTCTGGAACACAAAAGGTGTTCTGCAAATGGTCATTTTACTACTGCTCTTTCGTGGCAGGCGAGCTGCATGGAACTGGGGGCGCTGAGTACAGTTTCCTGCTCAAGTGTGCGCTGGAGGATGGGGTGATCACAGTCTTGGTGCCTGCCTGGAGGAGGCTTTAGGAATTGGGCTTTTGGAGGAGGGAAAAGGCTAAGGCAGGGTGGGGACGGGTAGGAACCGAGCTTCCAGAGAACTTGGCAGTCTTCACCCTCACTCTCAGCCCTCCCCAGGGAGCCCCTGTCACAGCCCAGGGCTCTAGCTCTGCACTTGCAGGGAGGGGCGTCCCCCAAATTCACCTCCATCCATCTCTTTTATCTGGGCTGCTGAAGGGCTGGAACTCCAGTGGGGCCTCTGATGGGGAACAGATACAGACCAGGCGGAAGCAGCCGGAACTGTACCGAGCTGGAGCTGAGGACCGGGCCAGGGGGTCAGTGAAGACAGATAAAACTCAGAGCAGCTGGGGACTCAGGGGACCCGTGGGGCAGAGGAGCAGGAGGGGCTTTGGAAAGGCTGTGCCCTGGGAGGAGGCAAGGGCCGGAAGTTTCTGATGGGGACCAGTGTCCATCCGAGATTTCAAATGTTCAGACAAGGACTTTCAGGACTCTTTGGGAGGAGGAAAGGAGCAGAGCTTCCTCCCCTAGGTATGGCTACAGGAAGGCGGGGGTGCCTGCCAGGGGTGAAGGCTGAGCCTGAGAACAGGGTGGGCCTCCAATTCTGGGCCAAAGGCAGGGCTTCTGGGGGCTGCCTTGCCTTTAAGGCAGAGATGGGAAAAGGTTGCTAAGCTATTCTGTGATTTTAGTTCCTGTTTTAATTAACTCTGAAGGGCTTGGGGCCTCCCTGAACACCAGGGAGAGGAGCAGAGCGGACGTTTATTTTCCTCTTTTCCCCTTTAAAGACAATTTTATTAAATCACTTTGTTTTCATTCTGGCTTGAACATGGGGCATTTAAATGGAAAAGTAATTATTTCACCTCGTTTGCTTGTGGAGAGGAGAGAGTCAGGAAAGGGAGGGATGCCAGGGAGAGGAAGAGGCCGGCAGCTTCGGGCCAGCCCGTGTGCACACACACGCGTGTGCATGCACACACAGACACACAGTCGTGCTACAGCAGCGTCTACATATATCCCCTCACACAGGCACACGTTGTGTACCCAGAGAAAGACAAGCCTTGTCCATCCCTCCCCAGTATAGATGCTTCAGCCCTCGCAAGCGGGGGTCTACACTGTCCTGAAGACACTCCTTCCCCGAAGCTGTGCCTGTAGGGCAAAGCTCTCTATCCAGACACAAACACTCACAACACACTGTGCTCGCGGTACAGGCACTCTTTGCAGATACTGGCACATGCCCCTTAAGCGTTGTATGTGCAGGTACACACACACACACACACACACACACACACACACACCCATACCGGATTCAAGTCCTTCCCAGCCTCTGGAGTTATGTTGTCATCACAAGTACACACAGGTTCAAACACACAACTCTCATTCTCAGACACCAAGCACACCCTGACCAGGACACAGGGGAGCAGATTCTGGCGGGGGTGGGGTGGGGTGGGGTGGGGTGGAGAGGGTGAGGGGGGTGGGGGGGGTGGGGGGGCCGCTTTGTCATGGAGAAGGTGGAGGAGTCCTGGGACTCTCTCTCTCATTGGAGCTTCTGGGCCCCCCAATCTACCTGTCCCCTAGGCCACTCCAAGAGTCCCTTTCTCTGCACCTATACGATCTTGGGTTGACCGCTGGTGACCTTGAGTCTGCAGCCTCTGGGAGAGAGCTACTCCCTGCCTCCCTTCCGCCTCTCTACCACCCCCATCCCGCCTCCCCCAGATCCCCGTTGCAGGGCCAGAGAAGGCCAACAAGTCTCCTCGGGGCGCGCAGTCCGCGCAGGGGCCCGGAACCCAGGTTCCAACCCTGGCTTCCCCAGCTCGCACCGCGCGGCCCGGCTGTGCGATCGGCGTCAGAGGGGTTAAAACTTCGGCAGCGCGCCCCCCTCCACTCCCACCCCTGGCTGGTACTTGGAGGGCCGGGTTCGCAGAGCCTACCTGTACTTTGTCTTCATCTGTCACCCCTTCTGACAGTCAGATACATCTTGTGGGGTGGGGGCATGGGGGCGGGGGAGCCATAATTAACCTCTCCCGCCTCATACCCCAAATGCTGCCTTCTCGGCCTCGGCTGCAGCGGGGTCCGCGGGAGGGAAAACGGGAGGGAAGGGAGGAGATGGAGAGGGACGAAGGGAGAAAGCGGGAGAGGATTGAGAGGGCAGGGAGCCACCGAGAGGAAAGGCCCTGACATTTTTATTGCCCTGCCAACCTCTTTTCCACACCCTTCTTTCCACTGTCTCTTCACGGGGAATGGCGGACGGTTGGGAGGGACAATCAGAAGAACTAGAGAAAGCCTAGTGCGCTCGCCAACTCCCCGCTCCCCCTCACATGGGCGAGTTCAGGCGCCTCCGGTAGCCCTGGGGGGGAGCTGGGGCACAGTTGTGTGGGGATGGAGATTCTCTGTCGGCTAGTTTAGTGCCAAGAGGAGACCTGAGGACGAACCCGCTTTGCTCCACGTGGCCCTGGGGATGGCCATGCCAATATCTCACATTTATGGCAAATGACTAGAGCTTATGTTAAGGATTAATTTTTGTTCCAAGCAGTGAAAGGGGAGGGGTCTTGTGTTATTCCAGGAGAGGCAAGTGGCTCCAATGCCAAGGGACCCTGGATTAAAAGCTCTCCAGATCTGGGGTGGGAGATGGATGACACTTCTAAAAAGTAAAAACAAAAACAAAAGCCTTAGGGCGGGGTGGCTGGAATCAGGGCTTAGAAAAACAGAAGACACATTTGTTTGGGGCTAGGTCCTCTGATGAAGCAGGGGAGACTCTAGGTCAGGCAAGAGTTGCCTGCAGCCAAGGAGATGAATTTGGATGTGAACTATTCCCAGACAGACTGCTGTGTGTCCGAAGTGACCCCAGGGAGGAGCTGGGAAACAGCCAACAGCGAAGATGGGAAGGAGAGGTGTTGCTTGTTGCTGTCACTGCTGGGCCTCCTGGGGGCATAGAGAGACAGGACCCTGCCAGTCCCCCCCCCCCGCCCCCGCCTGGGCAGCCTGAGGGCCGGGGGATTCTAGCTTTTTCCATCTTTTTGAGAAGTTGTTAGTCAAATCTGTCATCTACAGTGTCTAAGAAATAGGACCTTTTCTCTAAAGTCTCTGCTAGAACTGTGGACATGGCATTGTCTGCGAGGCAGGATTCCTGGTTCTCATCCTGGTTCTGCCAACAGAACCAGTTTTAGCTAGCTGCATGATGGAAGATAAAGAAAGCATTTAACCTCTCTGGACCTCAGGCTGCTCATTTATAAAGGGGGGGGGGTGGACGGATGAGACACACTATAGATATTGCCCATCCTGATGTCCTGTGATCTTCTAAGACCTGAGGAACATTAACAGGCTCAAATGTGCTTGCATCTCCCCTTACGCATGCTCAGAACCCTCCGGCCCCTGAGCAGCATATAAAAGGTGCTCACTAGCTCGCCTGCTGCTCTCCCTGCCGCTCTGCCCCCCAACCCTCCTTGCCCCTCCCCACACTGTGCATCCCTGGACTCCCAATCATCTGTAAATTTTGCTGTGGTTGGGAAGGAGCCAGGGGCTAGGGCACCCCAACAGAAAAGCTGACTCTATATGCTTCTGTTAAAAGAAAAAGAAGAAAGCCTAGCAGAACTGGAGAGCAGAGAGCCAAGGCAGAAAGTTAGCACTGGAAAGGACTTGCCAAATGGGGAGAGGGAGCATTGAAAACGGAAGAGAGCCAGGAGAGGTGAAGAGAGAGAAAGAAGGCTAAGCCCCCTGCAGGGGACTCATGTGGGGAGTGAAGAGTGAAATGCGCTGACAGCCTTGTCAGGAAATCACCTCCAAGGGCCCCACACCCTGGTCTGTCAGTTCCATCTCCCCAGGGGAGGAGCCCCTGTGAGTCACCACTGCCTGTCCCTTGGATTTCAGTCCCCACCCCCCAAACACACAGCTCTCCTCCAGAAGGGAATTCATTTCTGGCTATTATTTTCTTCACCTGGGGAAGTGCTGGGCATTTTGGCAGCATGAGGGGAGAGGAGAGAAGCAGGAAGGAATCAAGGCCGCCTGGGCTGGGGCCACCTGTAGATGGGGGGCGCCGGGTCACCCGGTGCAGTGTGGTGCCCCTGATTGCTGAGATGGTCTTCTAGGCAAGTGTGGCACTGAAGATAAAAGTGGGTTTTTCTCTAAGAGCATGGGGCCTGGAACAGACACATGAGGGGCCCTGGAAGAAAGCTGGGCTCTTGTTTCAAATCAGTCCTGCTGAGGGGGAGGCTTGGAGTTTGTAGGGATGGTTTGGACAGCCTCATATGTGGAGGGCAGAGTCTGTCTCACCCTTGGAGGCCAGAAATGAGTTCCACTCTCCTCAGGCACGTTCCAGACTTGCCTCCTTTCTCCTAGCTCCCCTTCTGGGGGTATAGCCCTCATCTTCCAGCTCCAAGCCCAGCTCTCACCCTCAGAGCTTCCCCCTCACCTTCATAAGGTAGCTCCCTATATGTCTGTAAGAATCCTTTTTGTTGTTTTTATTTTTTTTAAAAGAGATTTTATTTATTTATTTGACAGAGATCACAAGTAGGCAGAGAGGCAGGCAGAGAGAGAGGAAGGGAAGCAGGCTCCCCGCTGAGCAGAGAGCCTGATGCGGGGCTCGATCCCAGGACCCTGGGATCATGACCGAGCTGAAGGCAGAGGCTTAACCCACTGAGTCACCCAGGCGCCCCTTGTTTTTATTTTTTAAATGTAGTATATGAATATAGGATTATGAGAATTTCAAACAATCCAGAAATGGGTAGAGTAAGAAGGACAAGCCCCTCTTCCCTCTTTCCCTCTGATCCTACCCTCTTCTCTAGAAGTTACTGCTCTTTAACTATTTGGTGTGTCTTCTTCTAGGTCTTTTCTACATTCACCACATACATTCAGTCAGACAGACACGCACCCAAATTAAGTTTAAAAACAATTATTACATAGACTCTTCATGCCGTACTGTACTTGATTAGTTATTCCTTTCACTTAAATATCAGAGATATTTTCCAGGCCAGCATATAAGGACATACCTGAATGCATATAGACACACCTTACCGGGCGCTCCATAACAGAGTTAACCAATTCTTTATTAGTGGGCCTTTAGGTTGTTCCCAAGCTTGTCTCTTACAAACAATGCCACAACAAGCCTCTTTAAATATATGTCATTTTGCATAAGAATGAGTATTTCTGAGGTTCACATTTCTAAAAATGACATTGCTGGGTCCAGAGACTAGTATACCTACTTGGACTTTTCTTTCAAGCTTGAAACCCATATTTCCAAGCAAGGGCCCATGGATGCTAGTCATTGGGCCCTGGAAACACTCTTCCATGCCACCCCCCCCCCCCGAATCTGTGTGAGCTGGCCTGGCAAGAGGAAGGCAAATTAATAATTGATGAAGAGAAAAGATTCTGTGTGATCTGAATGAATCCTGACAAGTGGCTTGGTGTGTCTCTGAATTCAGATCTGGGGGTGTCCACAGAGAGGGAGATCTCCTTGGCAACATTCCCCCCTCCACCCCGCTCACGCTTTTCTCTCCCCGCTGCTCACCTGCATTTCCCCCTCGTTCCACAAAAGTTCCAACCAGTTCTCCCCCATTCCTTGTTCCAGGCCTGGAGTCTTCAGGGAGAGCCTCTCACGAGGGGCCGTTTCTGGTTGGCTGTCATCCAGCTGCTGCCCACCCGCCGCATGCCATGCCAACACTAAGCAGTACCGTACGTGATCAAAGATCACAGGAACACCCAGTCCTTGGGTGAGAGGGAGGCTGGCAACATAGGGCCCATTACATGTATATATGGCATTGTTAGAGTCGACCTTCAGGCCACTTCAAGCCACATCCCGGAGGATGCTATTCTAAGGCAACTGCACGTGGGATGGGTCAGAACTCCCCATTCGTCCCCGACCCCACTGACCCCCCACCCGCCTGAGTCTTCGTGTTAAGGCTCCGGAGCTCTTCACCAAACCTAAGGGCACCTGCAGCCTTTCCAGTCCCTTCCCTTGCATCTCCTCCCCTCACTCAGATGTTGCCAAATGGATGGTGAGCTTGGATGGGTCCTGGTGGCCAAATTCCAAACAAAGGGGGAGGCATCCTGGCCCCCTGCCAGTGTTCCGTCCATGGTAATTTGGCAGGAAAGCGCCAGCTGCGTTTATCCGCACATCTGTTTATGCCTCTGGCTTGTTATTTATTCTCTGCCTTTCATGGGCAGCAGAGCCAGAGCGCACCTCAACTCTTCCCAAGTTAGATTAACCAGGAAAGAAGGCTGGGACACTCAGTCACCACAAACGCTGATGTTCATTGAAGGGTATGCCTTCTCCAGCAGCTGCTGCCACTTTTCATAGAGACACACAGGAGAGGAGCAAAGGGGAAGGGAGGGGGAGGGAAAGGGTGGGAGGAGAGAAGAGAGAGGAAGGGCTGTGGAGTTGGAGTTGGAGTTATGCTGGGAAGACCCAAGTCAGGTGGGCCAATCCCTGACCCCACTGGAGATGGGGAGCCAGTCTTTGAAACACAATCACTCTGACCTTCCTTCCTGCTAGACACCATGTTTCAGCATGTGTGTGTTCTTTTTTTTTTTTTTTTAAAGATTTTATTTATTTATCAGGCAGAGATCACAAGAAGGCAGAGAGGCAGGCAGAGAGAGAGGGGGAAGCAGGCTCCCTGCTGAGCAGAGAGCCTGATGCAGGGCTCGATCCCAGGACCCTGGGATCATGACCTGAGACGAAGGCAGAGGCTTTAACCCACTGAGCCACCCAGGCACCCCATGTGGGTGTGTTCTTGTATGGTGTGGGTGAATATCAATCCTGGGAATAAGGCTTTTAACAGAGGCTATATAGCTAGGCTTCTTGGGGTGCTTAAATAACTTTTATTTTCCTTTTTTTTTTTTTTAATAACTTCTTGAGAGATTCCTGGGATGAAGTACTTGGTGGTGAAGAACCAGAGCCAGGCTCTGTCCCTGGGATTAAGAAGGAATGAGTAGAGGAGGAGGAGAGAGAGGGAGGGATAGAGGAAGGGGAGGAGGAGGAAGAGGAAGGAGTGTTAAAGAATGGACAAACATGTTCAGTGGGGAGGAAAGAGGGATGATGGGGGAAGGAGCTGGGAAGTTTGGAGATTCTTGGCACGGGTGCTATCCTTGGTCCTGACTGACAATCGGCTCAGGAATAGCCCAGAGCCCCTGACCCGAATGGGTCTCCAAGCTCCCTACAATTTTCTTTGAAGGAGACTGGATGATTTTGGAGTAGAAACAAAGATCTGGAGCCTCATCTGGTGAGAACTAAATGCTCAGGTCTGACTTCTCCCACTATTACCCCATCTCCCTCCCCTTGCTTTTTCAAAGCAACTCTATCTGGTCAGTGCTCCTTGCAGGGGACAGGTAGGTGTGAGTCCAGAGAACCCTGGGCAGGGCTCCTGGGTAAAAGTGCAGGCATCTGAACTCTGCAACCCTTGGCCTGAGTGGGGGAAAGTGGAGTGCTGGCCTGGTCACATTTAAAGCAACTAGACCCTGCCAAATTCTGGATAGACATTTTTCTTCTACTTTCCCTCTGCTCCTTTGCAAAACCCAAATACCAACACCAATTTTTTCCTCCTTCAAAAAATTATATGTAACGAGCTATTCACAGGCAATACCTGCACAGATGGGGGTTTAATCAGCGAGAGTCTAAGCACACGGACGTTCCAGCCTAATCCAATTCCCAGTTGTTCATTAGGGGAAATATTCATCACCCAGAGATTACAGCAGGGCCAAAACTCTGAGTGGATTCTAAAGAGCTGTCAGTGGGGCAGTAACTGCACCAGCCAAGACAGGAGGCCAGACTGTGCAGAGGGTGCCTGGCAGGCCCTGGCCCTGCTCTGAGACCCCTGGTCCTATGAGGCTACTTTATAATTTTTGTTTTTGAGAATCATTGTTTATAGGCCTTGGTGCCAGGCACTGAGGAGGGAACTATAAACTGCCTTTGGGAATCCCTCTTAAGAGGGGAGATATGTGGTCCCCTGCTTGGAGGGAACTCCCAGTTTAATGGGGGAGAATGGCCCCCACCTTCTAGACGGCTCTCCAAAGAGTACTAACTTAGAAGTTAACAGACATCTTTGTCCTAAAATCTCTAGGAAGCGGCAAGAAACTGCCTCCTCTTGAAGGCACAGGGAGCAGCACGACTCCTCCCAAATCAGAAAATCAGAAACAGAAGTTGGGCATAGAAGGCAAGCTGCAGACACCAGGCCAGGGGGTACCATTACTTTCTTTCTACCACGGAGGGGAACTGGGCCAAGGGAAGCCAGGGAGACAGGTAAGGGACATCTCCTAGGTTGCCTTATCCCAAACAGATGAGACCCTCACTGGTGTCAAGTGACTTTTCCCTTCTGGCATGGAGAGTCTTGACTATGTCCCTGGATTTCCTGCCCATGTCCTCATGTGCAGTTTGGGAAGCCTGTTTGTTCATCACCACTGGCTCTCCTGGCGCCCACTGTCTATCTGCCATTTCTGTGTCATCCCAGTCAGTAGTGTTGGCGATTGTCTTGCCTTAAGGGGCACAAACTCACCCCAGATTGAGTCTGACCCAAGGGCAAGGCATTCAAGGGCTGGACTTTGGCCTCAAAGCCTGCCATGCTTCCTGTCACCTCTAGTCCTAGACATGGTCCTGTGGGCTGAGGAGAACTGGTCACCCGCATCGCCTGTGTCCTCTGCTCTTCTGCTCACTTGGCCCAGGACAGAATGAGCAGAAGGAGGGGAGGGAGAGAATGGCACCTGTGGCCCACCCTCCTTTAGGGGTGAGGGAGAGCTTCCCGGAGGAGGTGCACTGAAGCGGAGCACTGGATGGTGAGGGGGACATGCCCAAGTGTGGGGCAGGATGGGGACTGTCAGCCTCATGGCCCCTTCTGCTCCTTACACCACTTTTCTCCCAGATTTCTGGGACAGCTTCTTGGCCTAATGCCCTTCAATGAGGTCTCCGCAAGTCCTCCTCCACCAGCCACACCCTGCCCAGCGTCCAGCTTCCCCAGAGTCTTCCCAACTCTGAGATTTCACCCAGACACTTTCCCCCTGGGGATTCAGCTGAAAGACTTCAGACCCAGAGGGGAAGGATCTAGAGGAGATGGGATCTGGGTATTCCTTAAACGGTGCTGAGAAGGCACACGGTGCTGCTGCTCCCAGGCCCACGGTCACAGGAGGGCATCAGAGACCTGGGCATCAGAGGCTGGGAGCTGACAGAGGGGATGAAATCCAGATGAGAGACAGACAAGCCGCCGAACTACAGGGACACTGAGAGTTATGGGATATGGGGATTCACAGATACCTTCCCCTTGGGGCACAGGTGTCCCCACTCTGGGCTTGAGACCTGGAGCCACACCCTGCTGCTGAACAGGAAGGGGTCACACAGTCAGGCACCTGGCTTCACACTTTGTTTCCACACATCCTAGCGGTGGCATCTTATGTCAGCCCCTGTTGTGTCTTTGACTCCACTCTCTTCATCTCTATAAAGTCAGTCAGGTTAAGAACCCAGGACAGAGATTTATTACTGATGTGACTGGACTGTCGGGGCTGGCAGCCCGGGTTCTTGATGCTCTGACTCCTTCTAAGGAGGTGGGCTGGAGAGAGGAGAGTGTGGATGCATTCAAATACACATATATTGTTTGCAGGAGACTTATTTCAAGGAATTGGCTTATGCGGCTCTGGAGGTCGGCTAGACAAGGCCAACATCTGTAGCTCGGGCAATCAGGTAGGAAAGAGAAAAGCTCAGGAACAAGCTGGCGATGGGGCACTGCCAAGAGGAGTCCATCGAGGGGAGAGCAATGGGAGACCCTGCCCCTTTTTGCAGTGTCCTGCATCAGGAAGAGCGTGTCCCTTTCAAGCATTCCTGCTCGGGTCAGGCTCACAGGGGATGCTCTCCCTAGCTTAAGGTTGACTAATTAGGGAATTTAATGAGGTCTTCCAAATCTAGCAGGCCCTAGATAAGTGTTTCTTTTTTTTTTTTTTAAAGATTTTATTTATTTATTTGACAGAGAGAAATCACAAGTAGACGGAGAGGCAGGCAGAGAGAGAGAGAGGGAAGCAGGCTCCCTGCTGAGCAGAGAGCCCGATGCGGGACTCGATCCCAGGACCCTGAGATCATGACCTGAGCCGAAGGCAGTGGCTTAACCCACTGAGCCACCCAGGCGCCCCAAGATAAGTGTTTCTTGAATACCAGGAGCAGGTGTGTGTTTGCTACAGAGT
Source organism: Mustela erminea (assembly GCF_009829155.1). Lineage (NCBI taxonomy): Eukaryota > Metazoa > Chordata > Mammalia > Carnivora > Mustelidae > Mustela > Mustela erminea. The sequence continues at coordinate 64,845,467 of NC_045627.1, forward strand.
GGTGGCTGCCATTCTTGAGGCTGGGCCTAGCCTGGTGGGTGCATCTAAGAAAATTATACAGCAAAAATTATTTTTATGAAGATTATCTATTAGGTACACTTTGGGGAAGTTCCCGCCAGCTAAGAGTCTCCCCAAGTGGACCTAGCAGGAATTTACACACTGAGGGGCTGAGGCTCCGCTTCTCTTAACAAAGGGAGGCTGAGGGGGCTGTGGCCATGGCTGTCTGGGGTCAGAAGCAAGGGCGTCTCTCTGGGGCTCCTGAGGTTTGGATACAATGAAGCCTGGGGAAGACCTCAAGATGGACCAGGTCCCCCGAGTTGCCCTGCCCTGGCTGTTGGGGCCACTGCAGCCCGCGACAGTAACGGCTCTCAGTGACCAGTGGGGCAGCAGCAGGTAATTACCGGGCAGAGGCTGGGAACTGACAGGGTAATTATTAGCTTCTAATTGCAGGGCAAACCCAGGCCGAGATCCTTCTCTCCAAAGCAGAGGGCATTACTATTTGCATAGCAATTAATTACTTTGGGAGCTACGGAATTTAATTACCCACTAGTCCGCAGGAGCCAATAATTAAATTACTCTCAGAAACAGGGTATTTATTTCCCAGTTAGGCTGAGCAGGTAGCTCCTACCTTGGGGAGGGAGGCTGGGTGGTGATCCCTGAGCCCGTGATTGGCCCTCGGCCCAGCTGGCATAGTGGCAAAGGCAGCCCCCCAGGAGGGCGTGTCCACCTGAGCTGCAGACCCGCAAGCTCAGGCCCTGCGGAGCCCGCGGAGCTCAGAGCCCCTGGCGGGCCCTTGGCCGTGGGGCGCCAGGGGAGCTGGGCGCATGCGCACGTAGAATCCCGCGTGGAGCAAGAAAAGCAAGGAGACCAAACAGGACATTTCGGCTCAGTCGTTTTGCCACAGCTGCTTGGTCTAACGTGTGTCAAAATGTAAAAACGAATTTTGAGTACCGCGTACTGGGGTCAACAGATTGATGCTGAGTCCGTCCTGGATTCTCTTTTCATCCCTGATGCCTCTCACGGCTGAGTGGGGGGTTGGGCAGAGCTTAGGACCAAGTGGAGTGGGGCTTCAGGAGGAGTTGAAGAGTGCCTGTTTTGAAACATCACTTGGTAAAGAAAAAAAAAAAATCAGGAAGTTTAATGTTTGCTGCATCAAAATGGCCATATGTCGTATACTCCTGAGAGATGCGGGCCTCTGGGTTCTTCCAAATAGAGAGTGACGCCTGTGAGCAGAGCTGTGTTAGCTCCAGCCCTTCTCCCCGTCTTAGTAAGCAAGGTGGAGCTGGGGTCACGGAGGTGAGGGGCTGGGGGTAGAAGGATGCCACCGAGAGGGGGTGTGGTACAGCTTGCCCAGTGACTGGGACACCCTGTCCGCAGGCCTGAGAAAGCCCGGAGGTTGGGCAGCGTCTGCCCTCCCATCCCCCCATTGCTCTCCCCTAAGTCCCGCCACCCTGTTCTCCACCTCCACCTCCACTGTGGCTGCCTGGGCAGTCGGGAGCTGGCAGGTAGTTGAGGCAACGAGGCGTTCTCTCTACCCATTTGTAGAGCGTGGGGTGATGTGTCTGGCCCTGGTGCTGGGGATTCAGGCCCTGGTGCTGGGTAGGACAGACTGCCGCCTGGTGGTGAGTGGCCCAGTCCTTCTGCGTAGCGGGTCCGGGGTCTTTGTGCACCATCCCCTTCTGAGGAAGGATGGAAGCAATAGGGCTCCCCTCCCTTCGTCTTCATTCTCTTTCCTGAGAAGAGTCTCAGGCAGATCAAGTGGGCAGGTTCCTCCCTCTCTTTCCTCCAGGTGACACTGGTGGGCCCCTGCTGTATGCAGGTCTGGAGCCACCTCCCTGCCCCGCTGCCTTTGGGTGAGTTCCCAACTGATAATTGCTCCCAGCCCTTGACCCCTTGGAACTCCCCTCCCAAGGACTAGAGCTGAGCCCTGCCCCCACCCCTCCAGCCTGGCCTCTGGGCCTCCCCAGGTGGGATCCTATAGGCCCTTCTAATGAAGTTCTCCCCGACTCTGTTCAGGGCACCCACCACCCGTGGAAGAGCACCGGCCGGCCCTCAGCCTCGGCTGCTGACAGCAGCAATCCATCTCCATCACAGTAATGGCGTCCCCATTAATCGGCCATAAACTAATAAAGCAAGCACTTTCCACCCTACACCCCCCCCCAACTTCATTAAGTCTTTAGTACATTAATATGTCTTACTTAGTGTCAGCTAAGCCTCTTTTTCCATTTGGGGTGGAGCATGGTGGGGTGGGCGCCTTGCCCGGTGGCTGGGTGAACATGACCCCTCCCCCGGCCCGGGCAGAGGGGCTGCTGACTCAGGCCCACCCACCCCTCTCTCCCTCACCCTCTGCCCACTTTCCCTGAGGGGCCCTAGAGGCGGAGGGAAGCGGGAGCAGGAGGAACAGGAAGAAGTGGGGAGAAGCTGAGGCCAGGGGAGGCAAGGGAAGGAGGAGGAGGCAGGGTCGGAGGAGGAGGGGGCTGGCAGGAGAGGAGGAGACGGGGATGGGGGAGGAGCCGTGCACCTCCAAATTAAATTTGTGATTCAGGCATCAGATGGGCCGACAGCCAGAGATTAATTCGACTGATCGAGTTATAAAGAGCGGAAGGCCCGGGTAATCAATCTTGCAGCTGTCAGGCCGACAGGCAGGAGTATTAACCTGGCGAGACGGCACATACCGAGGACCTCTTCATTTCATTCACCCCAACCGCGTCCCTGACCACCTCTGGCCCGTCTCTCCAAATAATAATAATTGTGGCTGTTAACGATGACAGAGACAGGATGAGGGGCCGCCCCTCTGCCCCAGCCTTCCCTCCCACAGCTCTCACCCGCCGCTCAGTCTGAGCAAAAGCCTGAGCAAGTAACAGCTGGTGGCCCTCTTTGAGAGGTGGGGAAACCGAGGCCGGGACTCCAACAGGACCTTTAGGCAGGCTGGAGGTGAGGTTGGGAAGGCACTTGGAGACAAGGGCAGTGTCCTAGATCCCTTTTGCCTCCCAGGGAAAGAGTTGTCCCCCAACTAGCTGGTACAAACCCTCGGTGCTTTCAGCTCTGGCCAAGGAAGCTGGGATCCAGAAGGTCCAAGTGACCCCAACTCAGGCCTCTTCCCACCCTGGCCATGACTCTGAGTGCTGAGCCAGTGGGTTGGCAGCCCCAGCCCAGGCCCGGGCCCCCGGGCTGGGGCAGATGTTCTAGCTGGCAAACCACCTTTCCTGCTCACTCTCCCAGCTCGACAGTGTCAGTCCACACCTGGGGCGGGCTGGGGGCTCCCTGCAGAGACTTGTGGAGACACCATCCCTTGGGCAGAGATGGGGTGTTGCGCGGCGGGGGGGTGCTTCCTTGAAATTGATGCCTCTCAGCTCTAGCTAATTTTCACATCCTTCAAACTCTGATAACTCTTTCTTCCTTGCTCCAGGGAAAGGAAGGGGGAAGGAGGAACACCCTGTGTGTGCTCGTGGGTGCGTGGGGGGGGCACGGATACAGACGTGATGGGGGCACCTTTAGGGCTTATTGGGAGTGAGCCAGGACTGAGTCTGCCCTCTGAAATCCTCAGGCCAGGGTAGGCTGTAGGTAGTGGAGGCCTTGGAGGGTCGAGGTGAGGAGACAGGGTCCTCTCCACTTTTCTTAGTGAGAACCACTGGGTTAGCGGAGGAGGCCATGGTCCCTAACTTGGTCTAACAGTGTTATCCGTTATTATTGTTATTCTTACTGACAATCTAGGGACCATCTCACCCAGCAGACAATACAACTGTCATTTATTGTGTTCTAAGTATCTCTAGGTACAAGCTAAGTGTTTTACATACATCACAACTTTTTTTAAAAATTTTTATTTATTTGACAGAGAGAGAGAAATCACAAGTAGGCAGAGAGGCAGGCGGGGGGGGGGAGGAAGCAGGCTCCCTGCGGAGCAGAGAGCCCAACGTGGGACTCGATCCCAGCACCCCGGGATCATGACCTGAGCCGAAGGCAGAGGCCTTAACCCACTGAGCCACCCAGGCACCCCATACATCACAACTTTAATGTTCACAAAAAGCTCTATGAAGTAGGTTCTATTTACAGCCCCATTTTACAGATGAAAAATTGAGGTTCAGAGAGGTTTGGAGGCGTGCTTAAGCTGGCATAACCAGGAAATGGTAAAGCCCATACTTGCCACTACCGAGCGCCTCAGTACAGGCTAACTTTACCCAAGCCCCCCCAGTGTTCCCTGGGCCCCTTCTCAGTGGGCTGATCCTGGATATCTCCGGCTGAGCTTACCAGGACACTAGATCCCTCTGGGTGTGAGGTGGGTGGGGAGGGTGGCGCTGTTTGTTCAGGGGAGGGGGGGTGCTTGGTGTCAGAGAACACTCATCCAGGGCAAAGAGAAGAATAGGGGCCCCACCCGGGGAGGCTCCCCAGTGCCCTGCCCTGGAGTCACCCCAGGGAGGAGGATTGCCCCCTCCCCAGGCCCCATGGCCTTTTGGGAAAGGAGAGGGTGCTGACTTACCCACATTCCCCCTCCTCCCTACACCTCTCCAGGGCTGGAACAATTGGAGAGGTGCCTCGCTGGGTGTGTGTGGCAGGGAGGGACCCCGACTGGGATGGGTCTGGAGAGAAAGCTCTCCTTCTCTCCCCCGACCCCAGCTGGGGCTGGGCCCAAGGCGGGGTGGGGGAGTGGGTCTGACTGGGCGGCAGCCAGGCCAGCCCCTCTCTCCCAGGCTCCCTGGGACCCATTTCAAGTGGCTGCTTCCAGGCTGGGCCTGCCGAGGGAGGGGGAGCGGGAACAGGGAGCTTGTTTCCAAGCAGAGGTTCAAGGGTCTCCCTTCCTGAGCCCCTGCCCCCTTGCTCAGGGCAGCCATTGATTCTGCCCTGTCAGTCTCAGGCGGCCCCTCCTTCAGCTCCTTCCGGGGCTGTGGCTGTGGCTCAGGACAGCATGCCACCCCCACCCCATCCTGAGGCTGTTCTTGTCCTTGGGATGGGGTTGGATGAAGACCCCTCGCATAGACCCTCCGGGAGCAGAATCCCCGAGTCTTCAGGTTTGGATCATGGGGGTAACAGAGGATTTATTCTGCTGTGATTTCCTTCCACACCCCTGGTTCTCCCTCCTTCTGGTTTAGGCCAGATCCTGGGTCTGGGCGTGGTCTCTAGCCCGTGTGGGAACTCTTGTGGTAGTAGTGCTAGGGGGTGTTCTCTGGCTTCTAGCCCTCTCACCCCATCAAGGCAGGGGTGGGATGAGACTGTCTAGGGCTGTCTTGTAATTCCCATCACGGTCCCTTGGATCTGCTCTGTGCTGTAGTTCCCTATGTAGGGAACGGCCCTCATGACCTCTGCCTCCTTCAGAGGGGGGAAAGGTGGGTTGCTGGGGTAGGGAGAGGAGAGGTCATTTAAGACAAATCAGGTAGAATGCCTGTTTCAAATCCTGGCTGTCTCTGTGAGCCTCAGTTTCTTTATCTGTGAAATGGGAAGAATAGTGTGCACTTCCTTGGCTTGTGGTGATGCTCAAGTGAGATGTGAGAGTGGGTCTCTCACGGTGTCTGGCACCTTGTAGATTTTGAATAATTATCAAAAGCATCAGCCAGAGCAGGGGAGAGCCAGGGGCGTGGTGAAGGTATGGGCTTTAGGAGAGAATGACTCTTCCTCACCCTCCGCCTCCCTTGTCTCCCAGCTCCTGATCCCTCCCTAGGTGACAAGCCCAGGCAGAGAGGCCCTGAACTTGGACGTCCCACTCTGATGAACTCCTGGACAAGACAGGGAGAACATCTGTGTGCTGGACAGGGTTGAGCTGGAAGACTGTGTGTGATTCCACATCCCTGTTTCAAGAAAGGAATTGTTTGGACATTAGCCAGGTGGTGTGTATGTGTGTGTGCATGTGTGTGCATGTGCGCACATGTATGTGTAGGCTCAATGGCTGGCCTCAGAATTCTTGCTGATTAATCTCTGTCTTCTCGCACCCAGCCCTGGTCCAGAAGCTCCAGGCCTGAATTGGTGTCCAATGGACCTGAGGGGTCAGAATCAGGCCCAGGAAGATGGGTTTCCCCGTCCCCTCGGCCCCGACCCAGCAGGGGAGGGAGAAGGCTGCTTCATTATGTTTAATGGGATTATTGGGGAGGGGGGACAGTAGTCATGGGGCATTAGCTGCTAATTGGGTCCATAATAAAGTTAATAAAGCTCTTATGGTCTTTGCCATTAACTGTAATTAAGGGGGTGCTCTGTGGCAGGATGGGGAATATTGGCGGGGAACGGGTACTCAGCTCTCACTGGTAGAAGGAGCCAGAACAGGAGCAGGTGACAGGGAAGTTGGCAGCTATGCCAAGGCTGGGAGCTATACCCATGGCTGGGCTCACCAGCGGGTCCTTGGAGAGCTGGAGGGGATGAGGTGGACAGGAAGGGAAGGGGTCTGCCATGTGCTATGCATAAGAGCAGGAGGGAAATTCTTAACCCCAACCCAGATGTCCACGCCCTTGAGGAGGCTCGGAACACGGGAGAAATGGCACCTCCAAGGAGAGATGGTATGGACCAGCTGGAGCTTTGGGGCCTGACTCTGGCTTGGGTGTGCTGTGGACCTTGGGGAGATTGTATAACCTCTCTCAGCCTCCGTTTCCCAACAGGAGGATAATAATTGCTCCTGTCAGTTGCCGAAGCTGGTGTGGAGGGAGGAAACCAGATGAATGACTGTGGAGCTGTTGTTCTTTATCAAGCTTTTATTTATTTGCTTGTGTAATTATGCAAGAAGGACTTTAGGTCTTCCTGTGGATGCAGAAGCATCAAGTGGACGTCCTCTTCCCATTTTTCCTCTGCCATCACTTTGATGTCTATCTTTCTAGAGTTTGGGGGATACACTTACATGATATCTATGTACATCGAGAAACATACAGTTTTCTTTTTCTCCTTCCTTCCTTTTCCTCCCTCCGAACCCCCTTCCTCTCTCCCTTCCTTCTCCGTCCTGCTCCTTTTCTTTTTCCTTAAATGGAATGATATTTTTGTACTGGTTGGCAATTTGCTTTTTCCTCTTACATGTGTCTTTGTAGCGCTTGCCTGTCAGTACGAGCAGATCAGGTTCATTTTCGGATGGCTGCTCGCTATTCCGCAGTTTGGATAAACCATTACTTATTTCAATGCTGAACCTATCGGTGAGCGTGTAAGTTGTTTCCACCATATGACATTTAAACAACGGACCATCCTTGGATCATCTTTGTGTACTTGCTTATTTCTGTAGACTGGATTTCTGGAAATGGAATAGTTGGGCCCCAGGATATATTTTATTTAAATTTGTGGTATCATGGGGCGCCTGGGTGGCTCAGTGGGTTAGGGCCTCTGCCTTCGGCTCAGGTCATGATCCCAGAGTCCTGGGATCGAGCCCCGCATCGGGCTCTTTGCTCTCAGCAGGGAACCTGCTTCCTCCCCTCTCTCTCTGCCTGCCTCTCTGCCTACTTGTAATCTCTGTCTGTCAAATAAAATAAATAAAATCTTTAAAAAAAAAAAATTTGTGGTATCATGAACTTGTTCGTTTTTGAAAGGTCAAATATGTACGAAGGTCAAAAAAATCACAAAGTACAAAGGATTGTCACTCTTGCCCTCAGTACCCCCACTGTTCCTTCTTAAAGATTTAAAAATACACATTTTCAAAAATTGGTGAATGCTCATTTGCCTATTTCCCCCTCTTCCCCACCCTCCCCAAATGGTGGTGCATTCTAGACTCTGTTCTTTTTTTTTTTTTTAAAGATTTTATTTATTTATTTGACAGACAGAGATTACAAGTAAGCAGAGAGGCAGGCAGAGAGAGAGGAGGAAGCAGGCTCCCTGCTGAGCAGAGAGCCCGATGTGGGGCTCAATCCCAGGACGCTGGGATCATGACCTGAGCCGAAGGCAGAGGCTTTAACCCACTGAGCCACCCAGATGCCCCTCTAGACTCTGTTCTGCACCTTCCTTTTTATCTGCACATTGCTACCCTCATAGGTGAAGATCATTAATGATGGGAACATGTAGATACTCTTTTGAATGGCTGCATAGTATTCCACTGTATGGCTGTGGTTTCATTATTAAGCTAGTCCTCTAGATAGATACTTAGCATGTTTGCAGTCTTTAACTCTTACAATGTGACCATAAATACTCATGATATACATCTGTCTGAGCACAAGTGTGGGACATACATAGACAAATTCCTAGATGTGGAACTGTGGGGTCAAATGACCTGCTCACAGAAAATGTCTGATAGATATTCAGATCGCAAAAACCAACCTACTCCCATTCCTACACCTGTGTGTGTGCTGCCAGCCAACCCCTCGGCCGCAGCCACATCACTTGTGCCCCTGAGCACTCGGGCACACTCATGGGCAAGGGTTCTTCAGGCAGCTCCTGAGATCGAGGAGTCCCAAGGAGAGTGCAGCTTTCCCCGGGGAGAGGCTGGGCAGGAGGGGGAAAGGCGGGAAAGAGAACTGGGTAAACATAGCAGTTGTCAGAGGGGAGGAAGACTTACAGCCGGGGTCAGGGGTTAATGCAGATGGAGCTACCGGACACGCTACACAGAGCAAACAAAACAAGTTGGGGCGGGAGGGGCTGGTCCTGGGAGGAGGGGGGTGCACCAGCCCGCCTGGACTTGGCGGTTCCCTGGGCAGCTGCTATCAGGGGTTCGGGCTCCAGGCTGCTAACCTGTAGCTAGCCACTGGGCTCTGAGGCCCTGGTGGCAGCTGGCCCCTTCCATAAAGCCTCCCCAGCCCAGAGCCATCAGGGTGGGCCCACTGAGCAGCCCTGCCCGCTTCCAGGGCCTCTGGGTGGGGGGATGGTAATCCCCCTGGAGCCCCGTCTGGGAGGCTTTGTGAGGTATTAGAGATGAGCCAGGCGGCTGGCCCTGGAGCCAGGCACAGCTTTTAGAGCATTCCTGGGCATTAAGTCTCCCTGCCCGGCCCAGCCTTGCCCTTACCCCTCAGAGCCCCGGGGCCCTCTCTGCCTCGGCCACTCCTGGCCTAATTACAGGCGTCAGTGTCGGGGTCAGCAGGGGGGTTAATTTGGGGCTTGTCCTGGGGCAGCCAGGGCGCATTAATGGAGTCCCAGGGAGTCCGGGGGATGAGCCAGGCAAACAGGGGATTAGGGGCTGAGGAAGACAGTTGTCCAGGAATGGTGGGTCAGAGGGTTGGTGAGAGAAGCCCAAGCGGGGGGTCAGCTTCAAGGCTGTGTGTTCATGTGCTCAGCATCCAGGCGCTCACGCGGACACAGCAGGTGCGCAGACACGCAGGTGCACACAGCCACGGGCCCAGATGCTTGTCAGAGACCTGGAAAGGCAGACATACAGAATGTCATACCCACACGTTCAACACAGAGACACACAGTGTTATGACTTGGAACCACTTCCCAGGAAGCTTCAGGGCATGCAAGGAGGGGGGCCGGTGAGCCAGAAACTCTCTCTGAGCCCAGGGCGTCTGCCCTGCCAACACCAGCCTCCTCTGGCGCCCCGTCCCACCCCGCAGGAGGGTGACAGTGTTCCCTCCTTGTCTCACACACCTCCTCCCACCCCAGGCCTGGAGTGCCACCGTGCTAGCCTGGGGGAGACTTACAGCAGGCTCCCAGCCAGGCCCCGGGGGAGGGAGTTCTTCCTCCACATCCCTGGTCCTCCAGGGGGTCCCCAGAGCCCAGCTGTCAGCTCAGCCCCCAGCAGACCCCTCCACACCCACCCTGTGCCTCATGACAAGCCTCGGGTTCTGAGGGGACGTAGGGCCACAGTGCACAGAGGTCACTGGAGAGGAGGAGGAGGAGGACGAGGAGGAAGAGGAGGAAGGAGCTGATAGGAGCCAGGGCAGGGAGGGGTTGGGCAGGGGGAAATCATTTAACCCCGAAGCCGCCACTGGTCTTTGGACACGCCCCCCCACCCGCCCCGGCACTGACAGGGGCCAGCTGGAGCTGGCCAGGGATGAGAGGCCCAAGTGTGGGAATGCAGGGAGGGGGCCTCCCAGGGCTTCCTGGGTCAGCTGGGAGGAGGGCACCCAGAAACTTCTTCCCCAGCCGTCCCCCCTGCCACCATTCCTGCCTGGGACATGAAGACAGGCCATGGTTCTCTGGCCCTGTTGCTGACATGGAACTTTTTCTAGCAGTAACCCCCACTGGCTGGCTGCTGTTAGTTCACTCCTGGCGCTGTGGAGGAAGAAGGGGGACCCAGAAACCTAACTCCTGACTCTGGAAGGGTCAGATTTTCCCAAGGATGCTTCCTTCCATCTGTGCCCCCTTCCCAGGGCACCCCCTGGGAATTAGAGGTGATCCCAGGGACAAAGTGATTGCTGTTACAGAAGGAAGCACCTTTCTGTCCCACTAACGTAACCTTTTCGTCAGTAAAGGTGTCCACAGGGCTGGGCTGCCACCTGTTGTCACCTCAGCCTTGGTCCTAGGCATCAACTACTCTGTCCCTGGTTTGCTTGTCTCCCCTATGCCATCCCCAGGACCCCCCACATACTCTAGGTCCATAATTGAATATAAAGGCCCAGAAGCCAGTGCAAACAGCAGCATTAATCACCAGCAACCTGGCAGCCTCCTGCCATAGATCTTTCTCACACGTAAAATAGCTCATGTTAATCATTGCCACTGATTTATTGTCTCCTCCGCCTTGTACATAAATTATTCACCATTGCTGGGGCTCATGGAGGAATCCTGTAATGAGGACTTCCATCCTTCTACCTGGATCTGTGGGGCGGATCTTCAGACCTCTAGGTCCTTGTGGCAGCTCTACAGGCCTGTGGGCTTTCACTGGTCTGGCCCAGGCAAGGAACCCCCGGCAAAGAGGTTGAGGGGATGGTGGGGAGCGGGGCCCCGTCTGCGAGGTTCTGCTCCACCTGACAACACACAAGGGAACTTCTCAGCTCTGGGAAACAGAGCTACAAACTGCTCTGGTTCTGGACGGGAGAAACGGAGCAGGAGAGGCTGTGGGTGGTCCCTGGGCTTCCTAAGGCAGCCAAGAGTGCAGCAAAGGGAGCCTTTACCTGGAGGTTTGGGCACAACACCCGAGCGCCTCTGCTGTCAATCAAGCCCAGCTCTTGGGAGTTCCCCGTCCCAGGAAGCAGGATGTGGGCGTGCTCACTGGGCTGGGAGACTGGCCTCCCCCAGGGCCCTGTCCCTCTGGGGCCCTTGTCTCTCGGTGGTCTCCTGCCACACCTCTGAGAAGGCCAAAGCCCCAGGGAGGTGGTGACAGCAGTTCTGGCAATGTCCACCAGATGGCAGACCTCAAACCCAGGATGGCCGCTCTGCAGGAAGTGCCTTTGGAAAGCTGGGCTCTCCAGGAGAGTGTGTGTGTGTGTGTGTGTGTGTGTGTGTGTGTGTTTTGGGGGTGAGGGTGGCTAGCTGGAGAGCTGGAGATGGGGGAGTCCTGCTGAGGGAAAGAGCCCTTTGCCTCAGTGGGACCAAAAGATGGTACCCATCTCACACATGAGACCGCACATGGTGCCGTCCTCAAATGGGGGCATCACAGAAGAGTTGGGGGCCTGGAAGGTGGTTGTGAGCAACAGGATCTGAGTTGAGGAGGATGCGGCCCGTTCCATTTTTACCGCCCAGGTCAAGCCCCTCTGAAATGTAGTCCACTGTCAAGGCTCTTCTTCCCAGGCTTCAAGCCCATCACTTCCCACTCCCGTCTTGGCTGGGAGACCCTTGACAGCAGCCAAGACAGGAGCTACTGGTGTAACAGGGTCAGTGGGTCCAGCAAAGCCCACCCCTCAGCATCTGGACTGCTCACTGTCCCTGCAGACCGATCGATCGTTCAGACACACAGTCTTGTGAGCTGTGCGGACCCTTTCCATTCAAGGACCCCTGTCCCCCCATGGACCCACTCCTTGCTTCCTCCTCCATGTTAGTGGTGAGGCACCTGGAGACACAAATGGGTCCTAAGATTCAGGAGACTTGTGGCTTCAACCTAGCTAACCAGCCGCTTCTCCTGGAGACGTAGGGCTCTGGCCCTTTAAATGCCTTGAGCCCCAAGGGTGGAGCTGGCAGAACAAGGCCCTGAAGGCCAGCCAGGGCTCCTTTTGCCCAGCTGCCTCAGTTGGAGTCCTAGGAAAACAACTGCACCTCTGTCTCCTTGGCAGGTCATGCCTAGGTGTCCTTGCTGTAAGCTCCTCCCTACCAGCTCTCCACAGGGCATTAGCCAGGATCCTGGAGGGCCCCTCCTGGCTCCAGGACTTTTGTGTCCTGATGGGAAGTCCCAGCGCCAGGCAGGGCCCTATCTCCTGCTGCCAGGTTCCCGGAAGGCAAGGCCAGGATGTCCCCATCAGTGAAGACCAGTGGTTTTCCCAGTGGGTCTCCTGGGCTGCAGCCTGTGTGGATGGGCTCTGGGATCGTCACTGTTACCTGTCCACCATCTGTGCAGCACACTTCCTCGGAGGCTGGGGAAAGCCTGTGCTAGCCCCGAACTTTCCTGAGGGCCACTACAGACCAGAGCCGGGTGGGGGTGGGGAGGTTTTCGTAGCTGGCATCGGAACCCTGACCTCTCTGCAGCAGAGGCCCGTGGTTGGCCTCCTCCCTGTTTTTCCACCTGGGCCCTCTCCCTTCCCCACCCGCTCTTCCACACCCAGCTTGCCTGGCTTCCTCGGGCCACTGTCTTTATGTCTGTCTTCACATAGGTTCCAGGGCTGCCCCAGCCTAGCTTGTTTATCCTTTGGGGGTCCGAGTGGGTGTTTTGACTCAATTATGTTCTGACCACAGTCACCGCAGATACAAAAACAAATGTCCTGGGCGTCAGAGGTGCGGGAGGCTCAGACAGGCTGGTGCCAGGGGGCCTGATAAAGGGGGATCCGCTTGGGCTTGGAGGTGATGAGAGCTGCTCCTAGTGATGGGGCTCTGGGGAGCAGGGGCTCCTGGGTAATTGGCCTCCTCAGCTAGGCCCAGACCACAGAGAGGGCAGTCTTGGCCTCTGCACTATCCCAGCCTATCTCAGCTTCCCTTCGGTCTCATTCAACACAGGCCTGGGGGCACCTTGGAAAGGTCTTGCCTGTCCCCAGCTCCCGCCTAAATCTGGCCTTACCTCCTGAAGATGTAGATCTTGATCCCTCCACTCAGGCCAACCCAGCGAGACCTTTTATCCCCTACCAGACCCATGGTCAATGTCTGGGGTGGAAGTAAAGGTCAGGGATTCCAGCCCCAGCTCTGCTGGATTCTCCCTGTGACTTGGATTGGGGTCATGTGCCTCAGTTTCCCATCTCAAGGTCAATTAGCAGGAAATGCTTGCCAGTCTGACTCTTCAGGAAGGAAAACAGTCTTGACCCTCCAAGCCTCCCTGGGGTGCCCGGAGAAGGCAGTGAGGCTTCTCAGGGAGCCCTGGTGAACAGGATATGGGGCTGACTCGGGGTGCCAGCAACAGATAGCAAAGAGAACGGGGGCACTGCTGTTGGGTGTTTTCCCTGGTTTCCATCTAGAGCTTCCAAGGGATAGGAACCTGGCATTGAAGACTAGGGAAGGGCCCCCAGCTTCCATTTGCCTCTGTGATAGGGCAGAAACTGCCCTCTGAACCAGGGGACACAGCCGAGGACAGGCTCAGCGCCCTGATCAGCTGTGTCTGTCCCCCACTGGAAGAAGCCCCCTTGCTCACTGCTGTCCTCTCTAACTTCTGCCCCAGGACCTGCTTTTACCCCCACACTGGCCCTTCCGCTCCTAGAAAGGCCACCACGGCCCATCTGTCCATTGGCTGAGCTCTGCAGTGGGCCATACCTGGGAGCATTCTTCATAATGATGGGAAAAATTCATTGATGATAATGGCAACGACGACGAAAAACCGCCCCTATTAGTTGAATACTTTCCACGTGTTGTGCCAGATGCCTTTGCAGACCCATCTTCCTACCAGTGTGGCTCAGTGGGCCTAGCGGGCAGCCCTGCTCACCGCAGTGGGGACTGGAACGGAAAGATGTTAAGTGAGTTGCTTTGAAGCCACCACTCGGAAGCGGCAGGACAGGATTCAGACCCAAGTAGGTCTGACTTCTGAGCCCAGGGGTCCTGCTCCAGACTCAGAATGGCCTGAGGATAATGATGGTGGGTTTCTATTCTGATCTCTGTTGTTCTGGCTTTTCTTGCTCATTCCGCCCTGGGGGGTTTTCCCTCTAGGATACACAGACAGCCTCTTGGCCCGGGGCAGGAGCCACAAGTGGCAGGTAGAGAGATGGAAGGGGAGCTCCTGGGGCCAGACACCTGCCTCCCTGCCACTCTGAGGCCCAGACTCAGCCCCCAACACACACTTTGAATAGAGTCAGGGTTAAGATGAGAGACTTGGCCTCTGGGAAAGAGGGAGAGCCACCAGGGGCTTCTGAGAGTGGATGTGGGTGCCTTTGCTCCTGGGTCTGTGAGTGTTTCTGCTGGGGACTGAGAGTATGCAAGTCTGTCACTCTGCATAGGCGTGTGGCCTTGGGGCTGAGTGCGGGAGTCACTGTGAATGTGAACATGTGGATCTTTGAAAGAGTGATTGCCACTGAGCAGTGTGGAGGATGAGCGTGCTTGGGCGCTAGAGCAAAGAACTGCCTGTGGCTCTTGGAGGGAAAATCCCAGAAGATCCAGAGCCCAAGCTCTGCTCTGCTGTTGACCAGCTCTGTGGCTTTGGATGTGTGACTTCTCTGAGTCTGTTTCTGCACCTGCAGGTGGGGGGGAATCCCCTCAAAGGGTAATCCTGAGGCTTCCATGCAGCTGTGCGGTGGCGAGCACTTTGTAATCTGTCCAGTGTAGGGTCTTGGAAAGTCAGTGAGCTCTCTCCATCCTCTGCCTCTCTCCCTCTCTCACCCTAGTCAGGTTCCACGCGTCAGCGGGATGGCACGCCACAGACAGCGCACATCGGGAGGCTTGAGGTCCTGGGTTCGGAGGGCTGGGCGGGGCGTAGGGAGGAGGCGCAGGCGCAGTGGCCACACCCATCCACTCGGGCTCCGCGTGCTCTGCTCAAGGCCGCCACTGCCCCTCTCTGCTCCAGAGCCGGGAGATTCCGCTCCGTCTCCCTGTAGCCCTCCACGCTCTGGAACCATGGCCGCCTCCCTCTGTGAAGGTAAAGGTCCCAGGGAGGGAAGCTCTCTGTCCAGGTTCCCCCTCTGACCTGTAAACCATTCCCCACTATGATTCCAGGGTTGGAGGGCCATGGCTCCGCCAGTCTGAGCCGTCACCGAGCTTCCCAGGTGTTCCTGGTGCCCCTAGTCCACGCAGCTGCGTTTGGAAACCATCCTCGGTGCGGTAGCTCGGGTCTCTGGCCGCCCATCACCCAGGACTCCCCTGGGGGGATGATCTGAAAAATCCTGGTGCCAGCCAGGCTGCACCCCAGACAACCATCCCCAATCATTAATATGGATTTAAAGCTCCCTCGTGTGATTCTCACAGGCAGCCAAGATTGAGAACCCCTGATGATGGTTCCCAAACTTCCCAGATGAAGAGAGTCACCTGAGATGCCTGTTAAACACACAGCTTGCCAGGTCCCTCCCTTGAAAATTCTGATTTTCACCTAGGGCTGGCCTAGGGGGGGACTCTGGGGATTTGCATTTTTAATAAACATGCCGGGTGATTCGAGTTCTCAGAGAATTTGAGAGACACCAGCGCAGAGCTGCGCTCTCAAACGTTGCTGTGCCAAGAATCACCTAGGGAGCTGGGTGAAGTGTGGATTCCAGCCCAGTGGACCTGAGATGAGAGCCTGAGGAACTCTAAGCAGAGCCAGCCAGAGCACACAGTAACGAGAAAGTCAATGATAAGAGATGACACCAGAGAGGAAAGCAGGGACCTTACAAACCCTGACAAAGACCTTGAACTTGAACTTGGTTCCCAGGACCATGAGGAGTCACTTCACTGAAGATTTTTTGTTTTGTTTTGTTTCTGTTTTTGTTTTTTGTTTTATCAGAGGGGTAGTTTGCTCAGATAATAATTTAGAAATATTCTTGTGGCCCCGTACGGTGGATGGGAGGAGGGGACAGCAGCCAGGAGGCCGTTGCCTCAGTCCAGGCAGGTAGTGGCCTGGTCTGAGGAAGCAGAGAGCAAGGGAGGGAGAAGTTTGCAATCCTAGGGAGGGTTGCATGGTCAGGTGGGTGTGGAGTGAGGTGGAGGGTGAGGGCGGCTGAAGAGCGGCTCCTGGGTTGGCTGCTGAGTTGGTAACTGGAGAACAAGAGTGCTCGACACCCAGGCTATGTGTTAGGAAGCTTCCTTCCGCACTGGCTGCCCCCCCACAGTCTGGTAACTGTTTGGCCTTGGGCTCCCGTGGGGCTAGGGTGGGGAGAGGCAACAGGAAGCAGCCTGGAAAATGTTGTGGAACTGTCTTAGAGAGCCCCTCTGCTTGACCTTTAAAGAATCTGGACGTTCCCTATTAGTAGTTGCCAAGACTTAGAGGCTGCTTTGGGGATTCCACCTTCGGATATCATGGCCCTCCACTTTATCCCTTTCTGGCTCCCTTCTAGCCACAAAAGCCCAGAGGAAGGACAGTCAGGTCCAAGAAGCACCCTAACTCGTGGATGTTATCTGGCTGACTCTCACTGTAGATCCTAAGTACCCCTAAGACCTGTCCCAGGCCATCCTCCTGGACTCTCTGCTTGGCACATGGGCCCTGTCCTGCCCTTGATCCAGCCCTCCCCCTCCCCCCACAATGACTTCTGACTGCCTGTCAGACCATCCACTCCAAACACACTGGGCCCATTTTCCTGTTTGGGGATTTATTCCCCCTGGTGGCAGCTGGTGGCTGCCTCAGCATCCCCCAGCCACAGCTGCTCTTCTGTAGTTCCCAAACTCTGTCACACTTTTCTTTGACAGAGCTCCTTCTGTGGTACAAGTGCTCACTGGGGGGCGCCTGGGTGGCTCACTTGGTTGGGCATCTGCTTTTGGCTCAGGTCATGATCCCAGGGTCCTGCATTGGGTTCCATGCTCAGCGGGTAGTCTGTTTCTCCCTCTCCCTCTGCTCCCCCCTGCTGCTTGGTCTCTCTCTCTCTCTCTCACAAATAAATAAATAAAATATTAAGAGAAAGGAAGGGAGAATAAAAGGAAGGAAAGAAGGTAAGAAGGGAGGGAGGGAGGAAAGAATTGAAAGGAAAGAAGAAAAAGGAAGATAGGAAGGAGAGAAGAAAGAAAGGAAAATGAAGTACTCTTTCTAATTCCAGAATTCTCCCCAGAGGCCACTGCTGTGGTCACTTTACTGGATATCCTTCCAGATCACTTCTTTTTATTTTTTTAGATTTTATTTATTTATTTGACAGACAGAGATCACAAGTAGGCAGAGAGGCAGGTGGGGGGTTGGGGGGTGGGGAAGCAAGCTCCCTGCCAAGCAGAGAGCCTGATGCGGGGCTCAATCACAGGACCCCGAGATCATGACCCGAGGTGAAGGCAGAGAGAGCCTTAACCCACTGAGCCACCCAGGCGCCCCTTTCCAGATCACTTCTTATGAATTTACATATATATATATATGTTTTATATATATATATATATAAAACATAAAGAAATATACAGGTTTTTGAGTGTGTTTTTATCTTTGTATACAAGTATTATTTTTCTGCAATTTGATTTTCTAAGTAAAAATATAGCTTGGAGATTGTCCTGAATTAATACCTATAGGTCTGCCTCATTTATTTTTAGCTGCAATGTATACTATGTTCCATAGCATGCGGTGCCATTTTTACTTCGTCATGCCTCACCAGCAGACTGTTAGGTGGCTTCCAATTTTTTGTTGTATAAACAATGCCCAGTGAACTCCCTGGTATGTGGTTCTGTGGGGAGACATGAGTATTTTGTTAGGATAATGGATATCTAGAAATAGAGTTGCTAAGACAAAGATGGACATTGTTAATTTTAATAGAAACTGACAAAGTACCCTCCAAAGAGACTGGATCAATTTATGGTACTTTCAGTTGCTGATGAGACAACCCTCTTTTCATACACTCCCTCCAACATCAGATACTAGCAGTCTTTTGAATTTTGCTAATCTAATGGGTCAAGCAAAAATAAATCTTATCTTTGCTCTACTTTGCATTTTCCCAATTATGATTGCATCTTTTTTTTTAAGATTTTTATTTATTTATTTATTTGACAGAAAGATCACAAGTAGGCAGAGAAGCAGGCAGAGAGAGAGGAGGAAGTAGGCTCCCTGCTGAGCAGAGAGCCTGATGTGGGGCTTGATGGCGGGGCTCAATCCCAGGACCCTGAGATCATGACCCGAGCCAAAGACAGAGGCTTTACCCACTGAGCCACCCAGGTGCCCCTGATTGCATCTCTTTAATGTTGAACATATTTTCCTAAGTTTATTGGACATTTTGTATTTCTATGTGTATAAATTGCCTGTTCATATACTTTGCCCATTTTTCTAACAGGTTTAAAAAATTTTTTATTGGTGTATTAGAATTCATTATTTGGGATGTTATGATTTGTTATGATTTGGTTGCTCTTTTCTCTGTGTTATTTTCAACATTTTATCAGAAAGCAGTTTTAAATCTTGATATAGTAAATTTTTTAATGTTTTTCTATATGGCCATTAGAGTTTGTGTCTTATTTTATTTTTTATTTTTTAAAGATTTTATTTATTTATTTGTCATAGAGAGAGAAGCGAGAGCAAGCACAGGCAGACAGAGTGGCAGGCAGAGGCAGAGGGAGAAGCAGGCTCCCTGCCAAGCAAGGAGCCCGATGTGGGGACTCAATCCCAGGACACTGGGATCATGACCGGAGCCGAAGGCAGCCGCTTAACCAACGGAGCCACCCGGGCGTCTCTAGTTTTTGTCTTATTTTAAACAGCCCTCTCTAATGTGAAATTATTTTATTTTAACGTATATCGGCCTCTAACATTTTTAGAGTCAGGTCTTCATTTCCTCTGGAATCTACTTTGTAAGGGGTGAGCGAGAGAAATAATCCTCTGGCAAAGTCAAGTTTAGAGACTCCCCCAGCATCATCAGGTTTCCGGACCAGAAATCTGCTTCGCTAGCATCAAGGCATGCTGTTAGTGTTCTCACATGCAATGGCCAGGATCTGGTACTGTGAAGGAAGGATGTGGGGGGAAATGGAGGCGAGGGTCCCCTCAGTGGGCTTAGCTGAGTGAGGTCCACAATTTGCCCTTGGCTCCCGCTTTCCCACCCCTCAGTACGAAAATGGCTCCAGGCAAAGGGCTGGCAGGTGCTCCCCCCGCCTCCCCTGGTCCTGGGAGGCGTGTCTATGTGTGCGCCAGGTGTAAGGTGTGTGTCATGTCACATGACCGGCCTCTTTGCTTAGCAGAGACCCCACCCCCACTAAAATGTCAGCCCCCAGGGGGCCGGGACCCGTCCTTTGCACTTTTGATCTCCTGCCCGTCACACAGAGAGCACACGTGTGCCTGCATCTGTGTGCGCTTGGTGTGTGCCCGGGGGGCGTGTCCCTGGCTGAGCACGTGACCCCCACGTGCCTCATGGGTGTGCACAGCAGGTGGTCTGTGAGTGCAGGGCTGGCGAGCCTGAGTCTGTGGGCTCCCAAAGGCGTGGGTGCTTTCCTCCACCGCCCGCCTCCCCTTCTCTGCACCCGGGGCTTTTTCTCTACGCAGGTGGGAGCATGTATTGATGGGGACAAAGTCAGGACATGGTAGATCTTACAGTTCCTCTTGGGAAAGCTTCATCCTTTCCCCTTCCTTCTCCTCTCCTTTGCTTTCTTCTCCTCCCTCTTCCTATTTCACAAGGCTTCCCTGCCCCCCTCGGGGAGGAAGCTCATCTGAGCTCGGCCTTTGCTGACACGGCCATTTGGGCCCATTAGCTGCCTCCTAATGAGTGACTACTGCCTTCTCCATCCCTTCCCCCACCCCAGCTGGGAGAGGGGGATCAATTAGCTGCTGTACACACACACACACACACACACACACACACACCCCTACACATACACTCTTGCCACGTGTACGTATAGGCACATCACACACACAGATACAAGCATTCCTAGCAAACACTTACACATTTTCTCCTCCTGACCAAGAATAACCTTTTAGGAGTTCCTAAAACCCCTAAACTCCTTTCAGGAGTTCTTTCACAGTGTTCCCTAGTCCCCTAGAGAGAGATCTTACTTAGTTCAACAGGCAGAACTCCCACTGCCAGCCCCACTCCTACCAGTTCATTCCCAGATTCCAAATGCAGTCCAACTCTCCTATATCCCAGATGGGTAAACTGAGGCTCAGGGTGGGGAAGTGACTTGTCCAAGACCTTTAAGCTGGGAAGAGAGACCCATGTCCTTGGACTCCCAGCCTAGCACTATCACTATCAACAGATAGAAATGGGGTGTACCACAGATGTCCCCCCAGTACTCAACAGGTCTTCAAAAGTGCTAAGTCCATGTTAAGGTGTGTGGATGTGATCCTGGGGGTAACAGAGATCTGGGGAGGCTCTGCCGTGTGCAGAGGGAGAGAATAACCCCTCAGGGAGGACTGCCTTGTCCTTGGAGTCAGCTTGGTCCAGAAATTGCAGAATGGGTCCAACTTCATACCCTCCTCTGGCCTGCAAGCATTGCTGTGGGTTTTCTCCCTCCCCTGAGCACTACCTTAGGGATCGCTGACATAAACCCCCTCTTGGACAGCCTGGAAGGGGGATTTCACTGAGAAATCTGTCCCAAAGAGCATCCCATGAGGACTGGGAAATGGCAGGTCCCCGTCTGGCCCTGGTCTTGTCCATTTTCTACAGTCTGTATAAGACTAGGCATGTGAGAAATGGGACACAGGCCCGAGGCATTCAGGCCCTGGCAGGGACAGCCCAGAAAGCCCACCATGCCCCTCCCTTGGGAAAGTCTCCAAAGCTTCAGCAGCTATGGCTGGATCTTGGCAACTCACGTCTCCTAAGGTACCAACCTATAGGCTCTGTAAGAAAGAGGAATTGAAAACAGGTCTGGGGGTCCTTCAGAAAGCTTACCCAGGGGGCAGGAGCCTTCCAGAGCCTCTCCTCCCATCAGAGGCAAGATTACTTTCCTTGCCCCTGCTCAGCCCCCTCCTAAAGGGAGGAGTGGAGGGTTGCAGTTTTCATCTAAAGGTCTCTTTACTCCGTGGGAGCTCCAGAACCCCCTCCTCCCCAATCCTATGTCTCCGTCCATGGAAACTGAGGCCTATGGCTCTCTGTGACCCTCAAGGCTTCAGTGAAACTCCGGGTGGACCCCAGAGGGCACCCAGGGATGTACCACACAGCTGAGCTGGACTAGTCATCTCAATCAAGGTCCTGGGCCTGCTCCCTGCCCTCCCCATCAGCAAATTCTCCCCTAGACTGAGTGGTCAGAGAGGGCTACCCTGCCCTAAAAGCCCAGAGCAGCAGAATCCTGGCCTGTCCATGGGGGTGATGGGGGCTCTCCCCTCGCCTGGGCCCATGGTACCAGCATGGGTTGGAGGAGACAAGGAACCCTGGGGCAGAGAGAGAGAAAGACGCGGGTTCCAGGCCAGGAAAACTTGGGTTGGCAGCTAGAATGACCTTGGAGAACCACCCCACTTTGAAGAGTTTTGTCATCTGTAAAATGAGGAGAATCAGAGCTTCCTCACCAGTGTGAAGTTGCAAGGAATAAAAGCCACATATAGTCTCTCACACTCTCTGCTCATGTGTTGACAGTTTCCAGAAGGGCAAATAAAGAAACTGTCAACAGTGGCTACCATTGGAGATGAGGATAGCAGGAGGGAAAGGGGAACTTTTACTTCTCACTTTATTCTCTTTGTACTGTTTTAATTTTACTACGAAGCCTGTTTTACTTTTATTTAAGAAAAGAAAGAAAGGGGTACCTGGGGGGGCTCCTGGGGGGCTCAGTGGGTTGGGCCGCTGCCTTTGGCTCAGGTCATGATCTCAGGGTCCTGGGATCGAGTCCCACATAGGGCTCTCTGCTCAGCAGGGAGCCTGCTTCCTTCTATCTCTCTCTCTGCCTGCCTCTCCGTCTACTTGTGATCTCTCTCTGTCAAACAAATAAATAAAATATTTAAAAAAAAAAAAAAAGAAAGGGGTACCTGGGTGGCACAGTCAGCCAAGTGTCTGACTCTTTATTTTGACCCAGATCATGATCTCAGGGTTGTGAGATCGAGCCCCACTTCTGGCTCCCTGCTCAGCGTGGAGTCTGCTTCAGATCCTCGCTTCCTCTCCCTCTGCTGCTCTGGCTTGTGCTCTACACCTCAAAGAAATAAACTGAAAGAAGGGAGGGAGGGAGGGGAGAAGGGAGGAAAAAAGGAGGGAGGAAGGAAGGAAGGAAGAAGATAAACCATTTCCAGCCAAATAACTGAGCCTCAGCGAGTCAGTAAGTGGCAGCCTTAATTGCTGTCTGTTAACAGAGTGACAATCCCTCCTTTAGTGGGTATTGGATCTAGGTGTAAAAGCGATTTGTAAATAAATTGCTGTATAAATGTTAGGTGTGATTAGCATCTGGGTAATGATATGTTTCTATGTACATATAATTTTACGCACGTGAGCCGGCCTCCTCTAAGTACGAGTGGGTGTATAGATCCTGAAGGGTAATTATACACACATTATAGGTGGTGGTTTACAGCACAGGCTCAGTAGTCTTGTTGCCTGGGCTGGCATCTTGAATCCACTCTTTACTGGAGATATGATCTTGACCAAGTTACTTGGCCTCTCTGTGCCTCAGTCTTCCTATCTTTAAAATGGGGATAATGAATGTACCTACTCTATAGGATTGCTACCAAGATTAAAATGAGCCGAATTCTATAAAACTCTTTGAACAGTCCCTGGCACGTAAATATTCAACAATTTTGTGTGTGTGTGCATCTGTGAGTGTTTCTAATACTCTTAAAAGAAGGATACTGTCCCAGCTTGTCTCTTGTCAGGTAGGGGAGATGGTGGGGTAGGTCTGCTCTCCCGGTCTGTCTGGTCACCCTGCTGCAGTGATCTGTTGTGCTTGCTGATCCAGAGCCGGGACCTGTCCTCAAAGGGAGCCCTGGGAGGAGAGGGGTGACTCACATCTAGCTTTCATCCCTTCTATACTTCTAGGACATTCCACGACAATGCCCCAATTGCCCCCTTGGGTCAATCCGATAGAATGTCAGCTGAGCCAGGAGGGAGGACTGAATCTTTAAGGCTGGAGGTGAGGAGGAGAGTTCAGGCTGGCAGCAAAGTGGAACCAGGGACAATGGGGGTGGGGCTCCACAAGCTACATCCAGACAAGCTACATCCAGAGAGAAGCCTCAAGGCAGTTTCCCTGCAGCAGCAAGTCTAATTTCCCCAACCCCTTCCGCAGGGATCAGCCGGCCCTCCCCCCTACCCCATCCCATTCTTGCTGCCTCTCCTGATACCAGTGGGATGGGTGTTCCCTGGAAGAGGGGCACCAGAGGTACTTCTGGGAGATGCTGGGCTGCCAGGCGGGTTGAGCAGGTTTGGGAAAGGGCTGGAGGAGCCCTGCTTGGGGGAGGGACCTGGGCCAGGCACCGAGGTGACAGAGCCAGGTTCCTTAGGGTATCATGCCAGGTGCCAGCCTTTGAGGGGAAGGAATAAACCCAACCTGGAGGAAGATGAGAAGAGAGTTGAGCCGGCTGATCTCCTCCTTGGAGCCACAGCCCCCTTCCCAGTATAGACCCTATGTCCCGGAAACCTGCAGAAATCACAGGTTCTGAACCCCCAAGTGGGACAGCTCAGCAAGTGTTTGTGGGAATCACAGAGCAAAGTAATTTGGAATGGGATATACTTACCCTGCCTCCTGCATGGAGCACGAGCACACTATCTGAGTATCAGACAGGACCTCATCCACTCACACAGGCACCAGCATACCCACACTCACGCACATCACCTGCAGGCACACGCGCACCGTCTTGTATGCAAAGAGACACCCAGGCACAGACAATCACAGGAATAGTGCCGGAAACTGGAGAGCTTTCTGGTACTTAACAGATTAAGAAACCAGATCCTGAGAGCTCAAATAGTGCAGCCAAGGCTCACTTTTGGGAGTTTTCAAAGGGAGATCCTCAAGGTTTCTCTTTCATTAAAAGCCATACTTAACTAATGCCCTGCAGCCGCTCCCTGCCTCCCAGTGTGATCTTCTGCAGCGTGGCTGGCCTTCCAATACCTCCCGCCCCCACCCCAGGTCTTACCCGCTCCAGGACATCAGCGGTGCCCACCCCCCCCACCTCCTGGACAGCGTGGCCAAATCTTCTCCCATCTAAGTTCTGCCCTCAGGACGCTGCCTTCCAAGGAGGTGGGTCACTGAGTTCCCAGAGGGGACCAAGAAAGGTGAGACAGAGGTAAGAAGGAAGGCTGGGGGGAGAAGCTTGGAGGGGAGCTGGATTTGGGCAGGTGTCTTGGCCATCAGGAGACACTGGCCTTTCCTGAGCATAGACACCAGCACTGTCAAGGGTTGTGAGGAGGAGGAGGCAAAGGGGCAGGTTGGAGAAGGTGAGTGACACAGGCATGTGAGGACAGTCTTCAGATTCAATTTTTTTGGACCAATGTTTTATTGAATTATATATCCAGACAGTAAAATTATATACGCCTTATGGTTTCTCATTATATAGGAGTATACAGGCCAGTGAATCGCCCCGACCAGACACATACATGTAAACAGCATCCCAGTCAAAAAGTAGAATTTTATCAGTGCCTAGGAGCCCCTTCTGGCCCCCTCTCCAAGCACAATATTCTCTTCTGACTTTTTACACCATAGATTACTTTTTCTGTTTTTATACTTTATACAAATGTTGACAGAGTCTGTTAACTTCTTTGTCTGCCTTCTGTTGCCCAACAGAGTTCTCAGATCTACCCATGTTGTGCAGACACATTCTCAAATGATATTTGTACATAGAGATGCACACACACTTATAAGGGCTTGCACACAGGCAGGCTCGTTTATAAGGTTCTGATACAAATGTGCACACACACACAGACACAAACACACCCAGGTTCTCGTGCACATATGCCTGTTCTCATCACACTCACACATGTGACTATCAATATACACATACGTGTCTAAACATCCACCCAGAAACGCATGCTTTACACACAGTTGCATACGTTCTCACACACACACACATGCCACGCACTCTCAGACTTGCACACCATACCTATTCCTCACACCCGTGCCCACTCTCACAGGCTGGCCAACCCCCAGCCTCTCCAGCACAGGCTCTAGGCAGACAGAGGAATGTGATCAAATCGACAGCTGAAAACTGTCGTGAGAGCAAAGCTCTACTTGGTTGAGAAATCCGAGCCCTTCTTGGAGGGCTACAAGTGTCTGTGTGTCTGGAGGCCAACGGAGAGGGGAGGTAGCGGACGGGCGGTCTCTCCCAGGGCACTGCCTGTGGCCATCGGCTGTTTCCATTATAACAAAATGATGAAAGCGCCAGAGCGGAGAGAGCAGGGCTGGGAGTAAATAAAGCTGCCACCTTTGACCCCTGGAGGCCAGGGCTGATCCCCAGATGAAAGCTCATTAGGGAGAGGTCTGCTCAGGCCCAGCCCAAGTTCTCCAGCACCCAAGGCTCAAGGCCAGACTCCCAAGGGGGAGTGGTAGGTGACATTTAAAGGGAGGGGCGGAGAGGAAGGAGTAAGGCATATAGAAGGTTGGGTGGGGGACACTGGGGAGAGGGTGAGGGCAACGTAGAGGGGGGAGGGGGACAGGGAAGAGGGCTGACTTTGGGTTCTTCCTTCCCTAGACTCATCTCTCCT
Source organism: Mustela erminea (assembly GCF_009829155.1). Classification (NCBI taxonomy): domain Eukaryota; kingdom Metazoa; phylum Chordata; class Mammalia; order Carnivora; family Mustelidae; genus Mustela; species Mustela erminea. The sequence goes on from NC_045627.1 coordinate 64,870,963, forward strand.
GGAGCCTCTCCAGGACACTTCTGCTCCTGGGCTCTGAGACCCGCACACTTTCTTGCCCTTTCTCCCATTTAAGCCTTGCCCTGCTTGTTTTTCTAACCACCAGGAACTACAGACAAATAGGGGTCAGCAAAAACAAACACAGGCAAACGACAAAGGCACTAGAGCCCCAGAAATGTTGAGAAGTGGTTGGTTCTGGCTTTGATGGCCATGAAGGTACTGCTGGGCCTGCCCCCCAGAGGTTCCCTCTGAACCCCTTTCTCAAGGCGCCAGCCTAGCTCACACAGGGCAGGCACAGTCCCTGGCTTGGAGCAAAGCTCAACGAAGGAGGAGGCTGTGTGAACAGGTAAGTGAATAAATGAATGGCTAGATGAATGGAAAGAAGGTTTCTTGGTAATCAGCCTCCCTGACTCTGGATTCAAAACTCTCCAAGCACATATATGGGGTTGGTCCCACTGGGGAGTCAGGAAGGACCCTCCGTCCTTTCCAGGCCTCCCCCTTGTCTTCTCTTTGCAGTGGACCCTCTGGGCACCCTCTCCCGGGCTTGACACTCCCTTCGTTCCATAGCCCTCCTTGGCTATTAGAGGTTTACCTGGTCTAGTCCCCAGAAGAAGAAAGTGCTTTTCAATCTGGCTCTCAAAGATCCCTGCCCTCATGTCTCTCCATCCAGAAGTCACTCACTTTTGCTCCTCCAGGGGGCCATTAAGTGGCCACTAAGTCCATCCTGGGAAGTCCCACCTTGTTTAATTGTAATAACAGTGATAATAACAAAACAATATGGCAATAAACAAAATTTTCACCCAAAGAAAGGACACTCCCAGGTTTGTGCGAGGGAAATAAGGATGACAGGAAACGGACCCACTATACCTTGTCACCCCATCTGAGCCTGACTTAGCCAGAGGACTCACAGTTCAAGAAAAGCATCTGCACTTTTCTGTATGCCTGGAAACTTCTGGTGGGAGCTCCTGTCTTCAGTTGGTCCTCGGCTGGGGAGTTACCTCTGCTTAGTGGGAGAGAGCCTGCAGCCAAGTGTTCAAAACCTGCCACTTCTTTATCCCCCAAGCACAAAGCCCATTTTCCCCTAAATCCCAGATGGGAGATTTGGTTTGGTCTTGGCCCCTGGGGGCAGGGGAAGGCCATCCATGCCAGGTGGGTGGGTACGGCATGTAGGCAGGACGAATATGAGGCAGCTGAGCCCTGTGTGTCAGCACTGGATTCTTGGGCTACACCAAGGGCTCCCTCTTGGTCAAGTCTCTCTTGCCTCATCAGCTGAGATAAGGGAGAAAGCCAGGTGTGCTAGACTTTACAGCCAACCAGAGACCCAGAAGACGTAAGCATCAGAGAAATTAAATGCTGTTTTCTGGGGGCGCCTGGGTGGCTCAGTGGGTTAGGCCTCTGCCTTCGGCTCAGGTCATGGTCTCAGGGTCCTGGGATCGAGCCCCGAATCGGGCTCTCTGCTCAGCAGGGAGCCTGCTTCTCCCTCTCTCTCTCTGCCTGCCTCTCTGCCTACTTGTGATCTCTCTCTCCATCAAATAAATAAATAAAATCTTTAAAAAAAAAATGCTGTTTTCTGCCTCCTCCCTTAGAGTTCCTTCAAACCAAACCAGAAGTGTAACCAAGTTTTACTGAGAAGTTACTCTAGGCCGGACACGGTTCTGTAGGTTTCCAGGAGTTGGCTGATGAAATCGTCGCATTATTCTCTGTGTAATTACTGTTATTATCCAGCTTTACAGATAAGAAAACTGCTACCCAGTGAGGTTAAGTTACTAGTCCAAGGTCACCTAGTTTTTTTTTTTTTTTAAGATTTTTATTTATTTATTTGACAGAGATCACAAGTAGGCAGAGAGGCAGGCGGTGGTGGGGGGGGGGAAGCAGGCTCCCTGCTGAGCAGGGAGCCCGATGTGGGGCTTGATCCTAGGACCCTGGGATTATGATCTGAGCTGAAAGCAGAGGCTTTAACCCACTGAGCCACCCAGGCACCCCTCACCTAGTTTTTAAGTGGAGAACTTTAATTGGAACCCAGGCAGTGTGGTCTTTAGGGTGTCTCAGTCTGGCCTGGAGGCAGGGAAGCTCAGGTTCAGGGCCAGGTTTAGGAGCCAGATCAGAAGATAGCAAGTATTCATGGCTAGCTGTCCTGGATCCCTACTGCCAGGGTCCGTCCCTCCGTTCAGCCTGCAGCACCTGTAGTCCCAGCCCTTCCACAGCAGCACCACCTTCTCGTCCGTGTGCAAGGACAAGATGGGAGCACTCACATCCCTTTCCTTTCCCTGCTTTATGAACTCCTACCTTCTCAACAAGCTCCAAGAGTTGGAAACACTGATGATTTACATCAGTCGTGTTTCATCTCTTGATCCTTTTCAGTTAAGACCTGTACTTTCCCCCACTTGCATTCAGGAAGAACACAACAGTCTTTGAATCTTCAAACTGTAAAAATTGCATTGTACCCATATTTCTCTGCATCTACATCTCTTACTCATCATCCTAGTTATTTAATCTTATCATACTTAATTTTTTGTGATATAAAATAACTTATTTCCTGAGGCACCTGGGTGGTTGAGTCGGTTAAGCATCTGCCTTCAGCTCAGGTTATGATCCTGGAGTCCTGGGATTGAGCCCCACATCAGCTCCTTGCTCAATGGGGAGCCTGCTTCTCCCTTTCCCTCTACCCTTCTACCTGCTTGTGCTTGCTCCCTCTCTTTCTCAAATAAATAAATAAAATCTTATAAAAATATAACTTCTCTCCAGGGAACCAGTCTAACTCAGTCAGTAGAGCATGCCATTCTTGATTTCAGGGTCATGAGTTTGAGCCCCATGTTGGGTATGGCACCTACTTGAAAAAAAATAATAATAATAATAAAATAAAATCTTCTCTTCAAAGTGGCAAAGCTTTTCCCAAACCATTTATTGAGTTAGGCTCCCTTCTTTTTTGTTTTCTAACACCTATGTTAAATCCAGGTGTAGCTGGGTCTGTTTCTAGGCTCTGTTCTGTCCCATTGATTTAAATGTCTGTTTTGGTGCTGACATCCACAGTTTTCATTCCGTTGCCTTATAATAAAATGTTTTAACATCTGGTCAAACTTGCTTTTCTTTTTTTTCTTTTTTATGATTGGGCTTTAAAAAAATATTGATTGATTGCTTCCTGGTATAGGTAACATGTAGCATTATATTCGTTTCCTGTGCACAATATTGTGACTCAGCAACTCCATCCATCCCCGGTGCTCATCACAAGTGCCCTCCTTAATCCCCATCACCTATTTGACCCACCCCCACCACCTCCCTGAACTTGTAGTTGTTGTTGTTCTTCTTCTTCTTCTTTTTCTTCCCCTCCTCCTTCTCCTTCTTCTTTTTTAAGATTTGATTTATTTATTTGAGAGAAAGTGCAAGAGAGAGAGAGAGCATGAGTGCGGTGAGGGGCAGAGGGAGAAGCAGACTCCCCGCTGAACATGGAGCCCATCCCGGGACTCCGGAATTGTGACCTGAACTGAAGGCAGATGCTTTACTGACTAAGCCATCCAGGCGCCCCCCTTTCCTCTTTCAAAGTCCATGCCCCTTTGAAGCCCACCCTCTAAGTCCTTACTTCCTGCCTTAGCATCCTCACCTGATTTACAGAGTGAAGACAAAGGGCAGGTTCTGATTCCAATGACAAGACCACATCCCTCTGCTCAGATGTGTCCTCCTCCTACTCCTCTGGAATGACTCTGAGCTCGGTTTGTTGTGGGGAGTGGTTTTTCCCTCATCCCGTCATACAATCCTATAAGTGCCAAATACCCCTGAGCATACTTTACCCTATGTGTACTGAGTTGCCCCCAAAGATAAAAGAAGGGACTTCCCTGGTCCCTGGAAAACTCTGGAATATTCAACGGTAGTACCAACTTCAGAAACTGTGCTTGGCACGTTGATTGGTTGTGTGTTTGTGCAAACTTGCTAACCTATGTGGTCGTATTTTTCTCTGCATGCGTGCTTTTCGGGGGGAGACAGCACGGATGCGTGTCTGCGCAGGGGCAGGACTTCATGATGGGTCCATGGGTCATGCGCAGGACTTTTGTTCAAGTATTTTTGAGAGTAAGGGTCGGCATGTACCTCTGAGTTTGCATGTGTGTTTGTGTGCACACAATGTACAAGTTGGGTAAAGGGCTGGTTAGGAAGTTTCTCAGTCCATCAGTATTAAGAAAAGACTCAGCAGGGAGACTGGACAAGACAGGTAAGGTACAGAGAAAGGGAAAATAGAAAAAAGAGTCAAGTCTAAGGTTTCGCAAATAAGTGAAGGGATGCTGTGGTAAGTCCAAATGGCCCAGACAGACTCAGACAAGTTTGCAGCATTCAGCCAAGTCACCTGTAGCCCAGGGCACGAACAGTGGGTTAGAGTTAGTGGTAAGTATGTGCCAGCCTGATCAGGTGCTGCCCTGGTCCTAAGGCATGAGTGACTGGAGAAGATGGTAAAGCACTGTCTCCATCCTCCAGGCTTTGTCCTTGGTAGAGAGATGAGGGCAGAGGAGCAAGGCTCCAGGAACCTTCTTTTTTTTTTTTTTTAAGATTTTATTTATTTATTTGTCAGAGAGAGAGAGTGAGCACAGGCAGACAGAGTGGCAGGCAGAGTCAGAGGAAGAAGCAGGCTCCTTGCCGAGCAAGGAGCCCGATGTGGGACTCGATCCCAGGACACCAGGATCATGACCTGAGCAGAAGGCAGCCACTCAACCAACTGAGCCACCCAGGCATCCCTCCAGGAGGCTTCTAAAGAGGCCTTGCCAGAGCCCTTCATCTCTCTCTCTGCTCCAAAGGCAAAGGAACCTCCTTCCAGAAGCTGCTGAAAGGTTTCGCTGACTTCAGAGACGGAGGAGGAGGGAGGTAGGAGGGAAGGCCTCTGAGGTGGGGAAGGTTTTGCTGAGCCTGCAGGCTACCCAGCCCCTCCCTGGTTCCTCATTACTGAGGTCCTTGGGCATGAAATATCTTTTTATTTGAAGGCCAAGAAGAACCCAGGGCTGCATTAATGACCAGCCTGCACCAGGGCCCGAAGCAGGGGACTGGCTCTCTTGACCTTGAAATCCTGCTTATACTTTTCTGCTGCACTGATGTTCTGTTCTGTTTTTCCAGAACTTGTCTCTACTGCCTCAGCCCTAGCCTCTCAATGAGACCTTAAAAAGGCCTCAAGAGGAGGGAAATTAGGGAGGCAAGGAGAAGAGTTCTACAAGTTCTAGAAGCTCATCGACTGTTCTGGGAAACTAAGCAGGACTAACAACATTGAGTTTCAATGACACCCAGACAAGTAGGGATGACGAACATTTTACACAAATTTGATTACAATAAGGAAGATGGTAAAGCAGAGATACACCCAATGAACTCCAAAGAGTCTGACAATGCTGAAATCGGTGGCAGAGTCCATTGTCCCTATTTGATAAACAAAAACAAACATAGTAAGGGCTAGAGAAGTTAATTGATCTGTTCTGATACGGATTTATAAAGCAGCATGGCTGGGACTCCAAACCATGTGTGTGTGACTCCAAATCTACAGCAACAACTAAGACTTTTTAAAAGACTTGTGTGCTCTTGGCCAGTTGGACTCATGAAATATGCCTGGAGAGGCAGAAATTTGACGTAGCTTTTTAAGTAGGAGGAATAGGATGTGTGTGTGTGTGTGTGTGTGTCTGTGTGTGTGTTTGGGGTAGGGGAGAAGTGGGTGTTGTCATTGCATTGCACTGAGGAGATGGGTGTGAGGGGAAAGGTGTGAGAGTATTTGTCTCAGTTGATACAAAGTGGTCCATGGTGGCCAGGGACTGGGGGAGGGGACTACCCGTGAAACAGTAAACTGAAAGCCTTGAATGGTGGGATAAAGGGCGTGGATTTTCCCATAGGCAATGGTGAGTGGTTCCTAAGCCAGAGAAGAATGTGCCTTGCATCCTTTAGAGGAGGGAACTGGGCCCCTCCAGTGGTGGGAATTCCAAACAGAGGGGCGGGGCACCAGCCCAAATCAAACTTGAGAAACAGAAGTGAGGTGGAGGAAGTAGGGTGTCAGTGGGACTCTGGAATTGAGGGTGGAGGCCCAGGTTGCCTCCTAAGGAGTGGGGAGAGAACTCCCAGCCAAGAGTCCCAAAGAAGAGGGCAGGAGCTGTGGGAGCCCCTCCCCCACACCCAGCACGGATTGGCCGTTCTGTGACCATTCTTACCTAGTGCTGGGCCCTGGGCAGCCCCAGGCTCTGCCTTCGGAGCCTCCCACCTCATTGAGAGGTTATTAATAGGGAGTTTGTCTGGTGTCAGAACGTAGACATAAACTGCATTAGCATTGCCCCATAATCTTATTTAGTAAACGCTCATGCCGCTCCGTCTCCTGTAATTGCATTGGGAAGATGCAATATTTATGAAAGGGGAGAGGGGGATGTCACTGCTCATCTTGGCGCTGCAGTAAAAGTCCCAGGAAATACAGTGAGGGCCGCCGAGGCCTGGCCCCAGCCTGAGAGTGGGCAGTGTTGGCGCCCGGTGCTCTCAGGGTGACCCACAGGGCCTGCGCCTGACCGAAGCCCCCCACCTCCACCGCCTCACTGGGGCCCTGGGTATCAGGGCAAGGGGGTGTGGAGAGAGGCACCAGCCACTGCCCCCCTTCGTGTCACTCCTTCAAAGGGCCCTGGTCCCTGCCAGATGCACTGAGCCCTTCTGGTGGGCACGAGGCCCCCAGCGTTGGCTCACTCCTTCCCCTAGCTGGATTTCTAGGGTACATTGCCTTGACTGCATCACCTGGGTGGTTTGGTGGAGGGCAACAGCCAGCAGGAAGTCTGGGGGCCAGAGGTCCTTGCTGGGACAGGGTCTCAGTAGCAGTGCTGACCCGTAGATGGCCAAAGCCCTAGGTTCTCCCGGTGGCCATCCATCCTCTTCAACCCTCCTAGGATCCATGGCTCAAAGTCCTTAGGCACCCCCCCACACACACACACATGCTGGGCTAGTCCCACGTGTCCTGCTTCTGGGTGGAGAAGGTGAGGAGGTGAACTTGCCCCATGGCCTTGGAAGCATGGCTATGTGCCCAGCTGCCTGAGAGCCCCGGACTCCACAGCCCTTGGGTGGAGCTGGCCGCACGAGGAGGTGTCCCTGGTGCTGAGAGCACCTGTGAGTGGGTGTCAGCGTTGAGGGGCCAGCCGGGACTCTGGCGTGGCCCTGGGTACTTGCTGTTTGGAGCAGGACAGACATTCAGAGGCGCTCCCAACCTCAGAGATTCAAGGTCGCCTTGGACAGAGGACTTATTTCCCAGCAGCAGGTCAGGGAGCTTCCCTGGCTGAGGGCGCTGTGATCCCCCCCCCCCCCCCCCCCCCCCCCCCCCCCCCCCCCCCCGCCAGCAGGGACTCAATGGAGGGGCGGAGGATGTCAGAGACAGAGAAGAGCTGAAGGAAAAGATGCCTGTGTTTGGAAACCATTCTCCACAAAGGTGGGGACAGGGAGGTGGGGCATGGGTTCAGGAGCCACACTATCAATTGGGGGGGGGTGGATGTGGGTGGGGTTTTGGGTGAGGCCTCGTGGAAATCCATTATGAGAAGGCAGGTGCCCAGCAGGCATTTCCTGGGGACCCAAGGCAGTGCTGGAGCCCATACCTTATGCACATCTCACACAGGACCCCACACTCTACCCTGAAGCCCCATTCACACACATCCCCAGCACCCCCAGTACAGAGGGACTCACAGCTCTCCCGCCCTAAGGCAGCAGCCCGCCCCTCCTCACTAAGACGTCGTCTGGTCTAATTTCCGGTGGCCCCTTGCCCTCCCTCCCCCTTCAGCCCTCACTTCCCCAGACTCGGTCGGGAAGGGGCACCCGAAACCAAGGCAGCTGAGAACCAGGGAGAAGAGTGGGCGGAGGAGGGCCGCGGGCTCTCCCCGTGTCAGCTCCCTCGCCGCCGTCCCATTAATCACAGCGTGGCAGTCCAGTTGGGGATCCCAGGCGCCCCGTGCCACACGCAGCCCGCAGAACAATGGGATTATTTCCGGGGGGAGAGGGCGCCTTGGGCAGGGGCTCAGGCGGCGCTGCCTCCTTCCCTCAATCCGTCCCTCGGCACCCAACGAGCGCCTGCGGCGACCAGGGACGGGTGGCAGAGCGGACGCGGGTGGCGCGCGGGTGGCAGGGCCTGGCCAGTCTAATTCAATTAGCTGGGTCGCTGCCGCCTCGGTGCGACTCCGGGCCCGCGGGGCTCAGCTTAGGGCAGCTGCTCTTTGTGCGGAACCCATACATATGGATACGGACCCTCCCCCTTAGGCACCCCTACCCCAACTTCTGGCACCTGCGGCTCCCCCCTCCCCCACCCTCTCTGCCCTCAGCCTCCCCCGAAAATTTGGGAGACTATGCGGCTGCTTGTGGGCCCAATGCGGCCGGCAGAATGTGTGCCTGAAGGGAGGGATGTGTTTTTTATCTGAGGCGCAGGAAGCCAGTGTACCTGTAGGTTTGCAACTTCTGTGTGTGCCTGTATGGGGACGCGCGGAAGAGGCCTCCAGAGCGGCTGTCGGGACTGCACACAGGAGTGTGCGTTTTTGTGTGCAAGGTCTGTGACTCTGGGCCTGAGAGAGGGTGCTGGATCTGCTCCAGCGCTGTATCTGGAAAGCCTCGGGTGTTGGCTATGTCTGCCAGGGTGTCTATGCGGGGGCCATGTGCAGTCAGGACCTAGCGTGGAACCCAGGACCTCGGGGGCAGCAGCTGGGACTCCCAGGAGGAATTGGAATTCGTTCCCCATCACCCCATCCCGGCCCTGATGGAGGAGGAGCTTGGCGAGTTGATTTCAAACCCCAGCTCGGGCTCAATTTGGCTCAACTCCTTTACTCGGAGGACACTTCCTGAGCCCATCCGGCACCCTGCGCAGCGCGAGGCCGGCCCTCTCAGTCTGCGGGGGTCTGAGCTGGATTGGTTTTCCATTCCTGGTGCGGTGTGGCCGGAGCTCAGCCAGTTCCTGCAGCTTCCGACATGCCCTGAACGCCTGCGGAAATTTCCAGATGGCCCAAGCTCTTTTGGGTGACCGGGGGAACTTCAGGCTCCCCAACCAGAGTCCTGGACGGATATGGGTTTTGGGAACTGGAAGGTGTCTCCCCTCCTCCTCCGCCCCTCCTTTGCGACCCAAATGTACGCTCTTAGAGGGCTGGGGAGCTGAATTAGGTGAGAAATCTGAGTAGATCTGGCCACTGCAGGTTTGTGGTCCAGCTGGAACCCTCCCAACCCCTCGTTCATCTTGACTGAGGGGCCAGAGTGAGGGCATCGCACACCCACAGAACTCTAGCCTGCCGATCCCGGATCCCAAAAAGCCTGCCAGCCCCCAGCGCAGGCAGTAGGTGCCTAGAAGGTGGTAAGGGCCCTCGGAGGTAGTGCCCTCCCTACTCCTTCCTTCCCCCGCACCACACTCAGGGGCTGGCAGTGGAATGCCCTCTGCCTCCCGAAATTCCACAATTCCTTGGACCAGCTCAGATCCACTTGTCAGCTGGGTAGGCCAAGTTTGGAGGCCAAGGATGGGCATGCTGGGGTGTGCCTGTGGTCCTGGGTCCTAGGTTGGAGTGCTCTCCTGGGGTCTGGTGGTGGGAAGCCAATGTCGGTGCCCAGGGAGCCCCTCAGGGGATGGCAGGACCACAGAGCTCTGTCCTCCCCTGAACCTCAGGCCACCCCCTGCCCAACTCTTTCCCCATTCTGGCATCCTGAGAGAACGAAAGCATCAAAGATATATTTTGTCAAGGGCAGCAGTTCTAGATGGCAGGACCTGAGGGTGTCCAGGCCTCCTTTCGAAGGGAGTTGGTCAGAGAGAAGCCTGAGGCCCTAGCTTGATGCCCAGAGGTGATGGAGCCAATAGCTTCCTTTATATCAGAAGGGGAAGCCTTACAGGGCAGGGGCTAGACTTCATGACCCCATTGCTCAAGTAGGCCTTGGGGTAGGGGCAGGTGGAGGAGAAGAAAGGTGCTGGCTCCTAACCCAGGTGACAGCTGAGGTGTGTCTTACAGCAGGAAAGGTCTGTCCCTTGTCCCTCTGCTTTCAGTCTAGCTGGGGTGCCCCCATTGATGAAATGTATGCCTGCCCTGCCATGTTGGAGAGATCCTCAATCCCTGTTGCTATAAGGATTGGGTAGAAGCACCCGGGGGCTGGCCCTGGACAACCCCTACCCCCAGCCCTGAGAAATCACAGAGTGTATGGCAAGAACCAGCCTGACCTGCTCACTCCCTCCTTCCTCAACTTAGCTTCCTGGACAGAACCCCCTCCCACACACCCTGGAGGTGGGGTGCCCTTTACTGGGTGGGTCTCTAAGTGCTTTCATCCCCAGCTGCACCAACCCTTCCATTTTCTGCCTCCTTCCCAAGGCAGGTGAGCAAGGCAGAACTGGCCCCTTTGGTGCTGAAAATCCAGATCCCAGTGGCCCCAGCATGAACTGTTTCATCTCACACCTCCCCTTACACATTTCTCAGCTTGTCCTTCACTGTCCCTGGTGCGTATCTATTGGGCATATCCTGTCGCCCCTTTTCCACACCCACAGTCCAACATATGGCCATTGTGCTGACAGCTACACTAGAAAATAAGACAACACACACACACACACACACCATGATTACACTCACACTTTCACACAGTAGCCAAGGGACACCCTCAGTCCATCATATGTGCTCATCATACAGGAACAGTTGGAGAGACCTGATCTTATCTGTTACAGAAAACACACATTCACTTGCATTCTTACACAGACAAATCCAGTTGCAAAAATGGCCCAGACTCCCTTCTCCCCCAGCCCCCTTACAGACATGCGTTTTGCTTGCAGTTGAATCCCAACAGCCTAACGCTGGTACATAATAGACACCCAATACATAGTTGCTGGGTAAATTTAGAAAATTATTCCTTGGAGACATGCCCAGTGTTATCTAAGTGGCCATCCGCACTGTCATGCACACTTTCACATCTGGCTTTCCCCTCGTGGACACACAGTCTCCCAAACACAAGGTAATTAAGTTATCACACACACATACACACACCCCTAAGCTAGAGGACAACCCCTGGCCCAGGGGTCTCTCCCAGAGGGGGGAGGGAACCGTGTGGGATCTGAAGGGGCCCGCCCTCTGTGGCTGAGCCCTCCTGTTTCTCCTCCCCCAGCCCCAGCCTCAGCCCCAGCTGCTCCTTTCTTAATTGGAGGCACTTCTTTATTCTGCAGGCCAGGGGAGTAGGTGGTGCTTTATGTGGGTAGGGGGCAGTTTATTAGGTGGCCTCAGGGCTGGAACTCACCTAGATGTGTGTTCGAGAGACTCTTGCAAAGCTAGGACATCTACTATCTACCAAGTTTGGTGTTAAGAAATCAGCTTCTAGGGTGCTTGGGTTGCTCAGTGGGTTAAGCTGCTGCCTTCAGCTGGGGTCATGATTCAGGGTCCTGGGATCCAGTCCCGCATCGGTCTCTCTGCTCAGCGGGGAGCCTGCTTCCTCCTCTCTCTCTGCCTGCCTCTCTGCCTGCTTGTGATCTCTGTCTGTCAAATAAATGAATAAAATCTTAAAAAAAAAGAAAAAGAAAAAAAAGAAATCAGCTTCTAATGCCTGGAGTCTGAAAAACAGTATTTGAGCCTAGTTCCTGTCGCTCCCTGGCTTTTAGTGCCTCAGTTTTCCCATCTGCAAAATGGAGATAACACCATTGGGTTACTGGTGGACAACACAAGATCATCACTGTGACTGAGGGTGCCTAGGATGTCACTGTGCCTTATCCTGCTGTCTTTTCCTCCCCTAGTCCTTCCTAAGGAGCGCTACTCTGCACAACATGCAGAAACACTGTAGAAATGCAAAAGCTGCACCACCTAAGGTTAAGCTCCCTATGAGTCTCCTCTCACTCCCACTCCCCAGCCCCCACTACCCCCCTTCAGAACACTTTCCAACCTGCAGGGCTGAGCTCAGGGAACCCAGGAGGGGTGGGGACCAGAACCCAGAGACTCCTGACCCTCTTGTCTCAACTTCCTAGGAAGAGAAGGGACCGAAAAAGTGTACCCCAGCAACTGCCTCATTGGAAAACAAAGGCTGAGGTCAAGTTGGACACAAAGAACCCCACCTTGGGGGAGGCCAGCACCTCAGAACTGGATTGGGAGAAAAGTTGACTCTGGCAAGTTGGAGAGATGGGGGTGGGGGGTGGAGGGGGGGTATGGAAGAGACGTAGAGGTAAACAGATGTAAAGGCAGGGGAAAGTCAGGATGTCCCTGGGTTTCCTTGGGGATTTTTTTTTTAAAGATTTTATTTATTTATTTGACAGACAGAGATCACAAGTAGGCAGAGAGGCAGGCAGAGAGAGAGAGAGAGAGAGAGGGAAGCAGGCTTCCTGCGGAGCAGGGAGCCCGATGCGGGGCTCGATCCCAGGACCCTGAGATCATGACCCGAGCCGAAGGCAGCAGCCCAAACCACTGAGCCACCCAGGCGCCCCTCCTTGGGGATTTTGATGAGAAGAGCATCCCAACAGTCTTAATGGGCCACTAGGCAGCTGTGACCTCTGCCAACCTTGGGCTGAGCCAATAAGGTGATACCTCCTGCCAGGGACCCTGGCCAACTGATGCCAGATCTGAGGAATTCAAGATGCAGTAAGTAAGTAAGGCAGATGCCCAAATGGGCAAGGTCAAAAAGACCTGGGTGCTAGAAAGATTCATCCAGAGGAGGACGGAGGGAGGAATGGGGAGAGTGCTAGGGACGTGGAGGGGGTTTCCTGCATGGGCCGGAGAGCAGCAAAGGAAAGCTGTTCTAAGGATAACCTAGAAAGACAGTTTTAATTGCAGCAGGCAGAACTGTAGTTAATGAAAAGGATTGGGAGAAAGGGCCACTGTGATCCAGTCTCAAAGGAAGTGAATGCACCCCTCTCCATACTTTCCAGCCTCATCCAGGGAAAAGAGTTCAGGTTTGGGGAACCCAGATCAACATTATTCAGTCTGTGGAACTTTGGGCAAGTTTGTTCATTTTACCAAGTCTCGGTTTTTGTTTTTGTTTTTTAAAAGTGAATATAATTCCCATAACATAATATTCCCTTTAAATCATACAATTCAGCGGTTTTTAAGTTAGTCACAAAGTTCTGCAATGATTACCTCTATCTAATTCCAGACTATTTTCATCACTTCAAATAGAAACTTTGTATACATTTGCAGGCACTTCCTACCCTCCCTCCTCCAACCCCAGGCTGCCACTAATCTACTCTCTGCCTCTGTGGATTTGCCTGTTCTGAATGGTTCATATAAATGCAGTCATATAATATGTGGCCTTTTGTGCCTGGCTTCTTTCCATTAACATCATGTTTCCTAGGCTTTTCTATGTTGTAGCATGAACTAGGACTTCCTTTTTATTCTTTTTTTTGGGGGGGGAGATGAATAATATTCCATTGTATGGTTATACCACATTTTATTTATCCATTCACTGCATGAGGACCATTTGATCTGTTCCCACTTTTTGGCCATTATAAATAATACTGCTATGAACATTCATTCAATTTTCTTATTTAAAAATTAGAGATGTTTCCATTAACTTCACAGAGTTGTTGTCTTAAATGAGATCAGTGTGGTGTGGTACCCAGCACATAGGATTTTTCTCAAGAAAACACTTATGTTTATCTCTGCTTTAGTTCCCCCAAGATAAAAGGCAGGAAAGAGACAGATTTAAGTTCAAACACTTTTTGATGAAAGTTACCCTGGGTAGAGGTGTGAAACCTGGATTGGGTGGCTGGAGAGGAGCAAACTGGCAAGGGAATAGAGCTCTCTCCTGTTTCTGCATAGCATTTCCAAACCACTACCTACTTCATATCTGGCCTTGCTCTGAGTGGGCCTTTGTCCACCTGCCTGGTGCCCAGACACGATATTTCCCACAGAGATGGGCTTCCAACAGCAGCCAGATTTCCAGTCTAAGTTATAAATGCAAGTCAAACCCAGCTCCTCCATCTCAATCAAGTCACTTAGCCTCTCTGAAATTTGACTTTCTTACGTCTGTAAAATAGGGATAATACTCATCTTGAAGAGTTGGTGAAGTTCATGGTGTTCTCCATAACACTTATCACCATCTGACTTAATGTATTTGCTTCTTTATTGTCTAAGCCCCTCTATGAAATGTAAATTCGTGAGGGCAGGACCTTTGTTTTGTTTACTGCTGTTTTCCCAATGTCAAAAACAGTGCCTGACACGTGGAAGGTATTCAATAAATATTTGTTGAATAAGGAGGCTCATTCATTCACTCAGGATGACTATATCCTGCTCTTTGGGGTGGTACTCCACAGTGGGTGGGGAGGGGGGACTGAGATGAGTAAGCCACTCCCTGCCTCCACCGAGGTCTCTTCAAGTGGAATTAACAGACCTGACCAAAGCAAATAGACTGTAATGAGATTTGAGAAGTGGAATGCAAACCTTCATACTCTAGCATCTTGCCTGATAGAGACAGTCCCTCCTCGAAGACCTGTTGAATATGATAAGACCAGAAACAGATCCCAAGGGATCCAACCCACATCCTTTCCAGAGCTTGGCTTCTTTGAGGGAGCAAACCTTTCCCTACTGAAGAGGGAAAAAAGAGAGGAAGCAGAAAAAGGGAGTTTCCTCGTTCTCTCCCAGGCGCTAAGCCAGTCAGCCACAGGCAAAACTTTAAAAGGCCTCTGTTTGCCGGGATGGATTGCCCTGATCTTGGTCCCACCAACCCCAGCCCCCACAGTCTTACATCCCCCACACCTCCCTCCCAGGATTCCAAAAGTAAGAAAATAACTCCCTCCCCTCATAGCTATCCAAGGGTTCCTTGTTTGGAATAGCCAGCGAGGGCTAGTTACTAGGTGAAAGCAATCTAACTGAATTCACTCACATGCTGTGGGAACTACTTCTCGAGGACTCTGTTTATTTAAAAGGAAAAGGGTACCTTGAGGCATGGGCACCCTGGCAGCAGGCCCGGAGCCAACTCCCTTGACTTGTGTTTGCCTCTCAGAAAGTCTTCCTTTCCTCAGTTTCTCTAAATAGGCTGAGTTGGGACAGTTGTTGATTTTTCCAACAATATCTAGCCAGTTGCTCCTAGCCCTGTGTTTTTAAAAAAAGGGCAAGCCTGAACTCACCTTCCTGCCTCAGGGGTCTGGGCTCCATACCTGGGGAGTAGACAGTCTTCTACTTTCTAACAAGCCAGACTTGAAGTTTGGAGTAAATCCTCTTGTTGGCGGACAGGTGCTTCCCAGCCGAGCCCTTGGGGAGGTTCTCCGGTAGCTCACGGACACCCTTCCCCAGAGGCCCATCAAGTCGGACCTCTCTGGCCCAATTCAAAGTGGGGAGACTCCTGCCAGGCTGGGAAAAGGTCTCTGTCCTCCACCTCCTTGGGTGCGTCTGTTCATAGGTCTCTGGGAATGGCCGCCTCCTGTTCTTTTTCTCCTTTTAAGTCTCTGAATCCCTTCTCTCTCTTCCTGAAACTACTTCTCCGAGCCTCGGTCTCCGTCCCTCTGTGTCTGGCTCCTGCATCAGTCTCTGCTCCCGGCCTCCCTCTCCCCCTCTCCGCCCCTCCCCCGCGCTGTCATTCACCCCGCTCCTCTCCACGCACAGCCAATGGAGAGACCCGGCCGAAACGGCTAGGCTCGCTCGCACCGGGCTTTTTCGCCCGGTGATTGATGTCCCAGAGTCAACATCTAGCAAGCAGCCGGAGAGGGGAAGGAGCAGCCAGAGAGGGGAAGAATACGGCGCCCCCTCTTCCTTCCCCTCCCCCCTACTTTAGCCCTCCGCGCACTTCGCCTCCAAGTCTTCGCGCAGCCAGGAGCCCCTGCCGCCTCCGCGCCCCTGCGCGCTGCCCCCCGAGCCAAACACAGCAAACGCCGCCGCCCAGGCCCCCCCGCGGGGCCGGGGCCGGGGGCCAGCATGGAGCACCTGGGCCCGCACCATCTCCACCCGGGCCATGCGGAGCCCATCAGCTTCGGCATCGACCAGATTCTCAACAGTCCGGACCAAGGCGGCTGCATGGGGCCCGCCTCGCGCCTCCAGGACGGAGAATACGGCCTTGGCTGTTTGGTTGGAGGCGCCTACGCTTACGGCGGCGGGGGCCCCGCAGCCGGGGCGGGGGCCGGGGGCGCGGGGGCCTATGGTGCTGGCGGTCCGAGCGGCCCTGGTGGCCCGGCGAGCGGCGGCGGCGGCGGCGCCTGCAGCATGGGCCCGCTGGCTGGCTCCTACAACGTGAACATGGCCTTGGCGGGCGGCCCCGGTCCCGGCGGCGGCGGGGGCGGCGGCAGCAGCGGCGGCGGCGGCGGGGGGGCCCTGACCGCTGCCGGAGTGATCCGGGTGCCGGCGCATAGGCCGCTAGCCGGAGCGGTGGCCCACCCTCAGCCTCTGGCTACTGGCTTGCCCACCGTGCCCTCCGTGCCTGCGGTGCCGGGTGTCAACAACCTCACCGGCCTCACCTTTCCCTGGATGGAGAGTAATCGCAGATACACAAAGGACAGGTTCACAGGTGAGTCCGGCCCGCGCGCGCCCCGCCTGGCCGCGGCCCGGGCTCTGCGCTACCTTTCCCCTGCCCGGTGGCTCCCCGCAGCCCCCTCTGCGCACCAGGTTGCCCTGGTCCTCTCGGCGGTTCCCCCAAGTGCAGCCGCCCGCCGCCACCTTTCCACGCTCGCGGAATCGCCAGGCTCCAAGAGTTCTCCCAGGCTGGGCCCCTCTCCGTCTCTCCCGCAGGACCCCTACTCTGAAAAGCTCTCCCTGATCCCCTCTCGGAGTCCCTGGGCTCAGTCAGGTGGAGGGAAAGGGGGATGTAGTTTCGGGACTACCTTCAGCCGGCATTTGGGGCTCGGTATTCTTGGAGAAAGGGGCGCGATGTGAACGAACTGTTTCTTCCGTCCCGGCCAGCGTTCTCTGGCTGAGACCGCGAGCCCCAGAATCCGACGCAAGGAGAGAACAGGTTCCCCACCTCTCTCGTTCCCTGCACACACACACACACACACACACACACGCACACCACTTCGCGCTCGGAGCTCCAGCGCCCTTTGCGCTTGCCGAACCCAGCAGAGGCCCCGAGCCTGAGTAAAGCAGCAGAGCTACCGGGCCCTTCTTCCCGGACTGCAGGCTTCGTCCAGGTCGGTGGCAGCGTGAAGCTGAGCTTCCTGCTTCATTTTCGTTCGGTCCCGGCATGGCGTCCTCTCCTCCGGGCCCAGCCCTGTTCCCTCCAGTGTGAATAATGCACAGGCCTGGCTGGCGATCGATCCGCCGCGGCCCAGGGACAACTCCTGGGACGATTACGCGTTCGGCGGCGGTGGCGGCGGCGCGGTCGGCTGCCGCCCTCTGCGCTGCCAGCTCCGCGCCTTCCCCCGTCCGCCCCGGCTCCCTCCGCTCTCGCTTCCGCTCTGGGCACTCTGCACTCAGCTCTCATTCACAAGCGGGCCCCTTTCTCCGGCCTCACTTCCCGCCGCACCTTAGCATTCCTAGGATCCTGGATCCTCCCGCCCAGGCCAGCTCCATTGCCCGCTTAGAAGTAACCACGAGTTGAACCTGGGTTCCTGGCCGGGCGTTAGAGAAAGGAGGCGGGAGGTACGGGCCGCTGCCGATGGCGACGTGGGACTCCCATGGGGCTCGGGATCCAGGCCCAATGGTGGAAAGGAAATAGGCAGCTTAGAGCTACACGCTCAGCTAGGCGGCCCCAAGTCACCCCAGGCCCCTTGCTCCTGTTCTGGCCTTGGAACCTTGGCTCAAGCTAGGTCAGGGGAAGGGAGGGAGGCGTGCAGCAGAGGCTACAACCATTCTGCTCTGGGCCTTCAGGAAGGACCCTGTACTCAAGGGACCCCAGTCCCCAACCTTAGTTCTCTCAGGCCTGCTGCCCATTGCACTCCCCCAACGCAGGCCAGGCCAGTCCTGAAGGGCTCTAATGGAACCTCAGCCCAGAACCCGCTGGTCTTGGGTCTCTAGCGAAAGGCGTTCCACTGAGGACCTACAGCCACAGTACACCCTAATCTTCTTCAGGCCTGAAGGTTCTGAGGAAATGAATAACTGTCACCTGTGTTGCTATGTGTCCTGTATGTGTCTGCCTGTGTGCCTGCCCCTGTGTCTGTGTGTCAGACGGGGTGTATAGATCTAGAATTTGCCCCTGTGGTATGTGTGTGTCTCGTGGTGGCTCAGGTCAAGACCCAGCCCCCCCACCCTTGACCAAGCACTGCCTCTTGCTGCCTGGGGCAGTGGGGGCCTGCGACCTTTAGCTCGCATCAGACGGGCCCTCAAGGAGACTGGGGACGCGACCACGTCTTTTCTGGCTGAGCATGTGGGAGCCCCGGGCTGCAGAGGCCTCCGCGGCGGCGGCGGCAGCGGCGGCGGCGTCGGCCTGGCGGGCGGGAAGGGGCCCTTTCCCAACGCGGGCGTGGAGCTGAGGGCTGACGGGAGGATCGCCGCCCCGCTCCTGGGGTCTAGCCGCTGCGCTCGCTGATCGCGGGGAGTCGGGCCTGGGACGCCTCCTGACGCTCTGCTGCTTGCCTCTGCCGTCTGTCTGTCTCCCGCTCCAGTGGCCCTCTCACCCTTCACTGTAACACGCCGTATAGGTCACCCCTATCAGAACCGGACGCCCCCCAAGAAGAAGAAGCCGCGCACGTCCTTCACGCGCCTGCAGATCTGCGAGCTGGAAAAGCGCTTCCACCGCCAGAAGTACCTGGCCTCGGCCGAGCGCGCCGCCCTTGCCAAGGCGCTCAAAATGACCGACGCGCAGGTCAAAACCTGGTTCCAGAACCGGCGGACGAAGTGGAGGTGAGCGCGCTGGACGGGCAGCTCTCTGCCCCTGGGTCTCTCCTGGGGCGCTCACACCCTCCTCCGCTCGCCGGCTTCTGATCAGTTCCCTGCTAGGCTCGCGGGGAACGGGAATCAACAGAGGCCGTTGCCGGGGGCGAGGCTGGAGAGCCCCGGCTCTGTTTTACCGGAGGTTTCTTGACCTTCTGGCCGACACACTCAGTGCTGGTGTAGACGAGGCTGGTCTCCGCTGCTGCTTGGGGAAATGGCGGGGCGGAGCACAGTCCGTGCAGTTCGGGCTTTGGGGATCAGTGAGTCCTAAGGGACATTTTGTTTCTGCAAAGTCGCGTTAACAGAGATGCCTACTCCATCCCGGAGACTGGAGGTGGGATGGCCCATGCCTTGTTTCTGCGCTCCAGCCGGGGTTCCTGCTTGAGCCGTCAGGCTCCAAATCGCGGGCCTGGGCCCTGCTGACTCCTTTCTCCCCAGGCGCTCCGCAGGGCGCTCACACAGCCAGGCTCCCCACCCTGGGAGAGGAAAATCAATCCGCACCGGCTGTGGCGGGGTTTTGGAGTCCCACTGCAAGGGGGATCAATTAGGAGCAGATGGGTGTTTGTGTGTGAGAGAAAGAGACACATTTACCCTTCTCCCGTCACACACCCACAACCACACTAAAATCCCCCCCCCCACACACACACACATACATCTCTCTCTCTCCCTCTCATAAAGCGTCCCACACTCTCCGGCAAACTAACTCCCTGCACCTACCGGTGCTTTCTCCAGGTGCCTCACTTGCACCCCTACACCCTCCTGCACATCTGCCTGCATACTCCGTTCCACACAGGAGAAAAAGTTTCTCGATAGCTCAGGCCTCAGGGGGGAGAGCGTGGGAGAGTCCAGGCAAAGTCCATGGCTCCCCGCTGGGTGAGCCTAGAGCTGGAGAAAGGAATTGGAGTTTCCTCTTTTTCTGAATGAAAGCAAGGAATCTGCCCGCCATTCCACGTTCCTGGCCACAAAGAAAGCCACTGCCTTCCCCCCCCCACACTCTGCCTCCTCCTTGCTGGCACTGGGGAAGAAATGGGGGTTGGCTTCAGATCTCTGGAAGGCTAAAGGGGTAGTGAGGGCTAGCTGAATAAGGGTGGGGCACTAGGATTCCCAAGGCCCCAGCAGGCTGCAGCCTAAGCAAGGGGAGGGAACAACGCAAGTCCCTGGAAGAGAGGGGCACAGGGGAAGAGAGTAGCAGGCAAAGGGAGGGAGCCGGCAAGGATAAATAGCCCACCCCAGGGAGAAAAGGAAAAACCAGGCACCTTAAGAAGTCTTAGGATAATAAACGAAAGCAATGGATATGATTAAACCTCCACTTCCGTTTCAAATAAATTCTCTTAATTCTGAGAGAACGAAGGAAGTGTGGGTGAGAGAAAATAGGAGATAAAGACATGATGCCTAAAAGGAAGAAAACCAGTCAGGCCATTTGAAATGCAGGACCGAAGGGTAAGACGAGAGACAGAAAGACGCACGGAGCAAAAGGCAAGAAGGGGCGCTGGGAAGGAGGCTGGCGTCCACCGCTGGGAGAGGCCCTTGCCGGCTTCGCGCGGCTTCATCGATCGCCTACAAATTGCTTCTGGAGGCCCCCGGGACTCCCATTAGGTCTGTCCACCTTAGAGACAGACGTTTGATCTCAGTTGACGGGGTGGGGGGGGCATTAAATGGAATAAGTGAGTCATTGCCTCCCCGGGCCACCTCGGAGGAAGGCGGCTGGTCCCGTGGTGGGAGTCCCCGCAGGGCACAGGGCTCGGTGCAGGAGGCAGGAAGCCTGCAACAGGATCGTAGAGAAAAGGGGGAGACGAGAGGTCAGGCAAGGCAGCTCGCAATCTGCTGGCCCTTGTCTCTGCCCTGGGCTGGTGGGGAGGGTGGGGCGCCTCAGGCTTGGGCCAGCCGAGCTGGGGAGAGGCGAGGTGCCATCCTACCCCTAGTTGTGCCTTCCTAGGCTATTGGGAGACCGGGAACCCCAAATGCTTTGGCCTAGCAGATTTTCCCACAGCTCCCCCGGGATACCTGCGCTTCATTTACTTTTGGGGTTTCCAGTCTTTGTCGGAGTCAGGACCCTCAAGATAAGGGTGTGTGTTAAAGGGCCCCAAGCCGGAGCTGGGAGCTGTGAAGGGAGCAGTGCTCCTCCAGGCTACTTCCCCGGGAGCACACGGGGAGCCTGGGTAACGGCTTGTCCCCGGTGCAGGCGGCAGACCGCCGAGGAGCGGGAGGCAGAGAGGCAGCAGGCGAACCGCATCCTCCTGCAGCTGCAGCAAGAGGCCTTCCAGAAGAGTCTGGCGCAGCCCTTGCCTGCCGACCCGCTGTGTGTGCACAACTCTTCACTCTTCGCCCTGCAAAACCTGCAGCCGTGGTCCGACGACTCCACCAAGATCACCAGCGTCACGTCGGTGGCTTCAGCCTGCGAGTGAGCCTGCCTGCCCCACCCCACAGGAACCCGGGTCCAGCCAAAGGGTTGCTGAGGCTGAGACCCAGGACTCTCTCCCCCTCCCGCTTCAGACTGCACGCGGGAGGGGAACGCAGTGCCCCTCCGCACTGGCCTGGGCGCTCCTGCTCACCTTGTTTCCTCTTTGATGGGGGAAGAAAAGAGCACAGGGACGGGGACCTCTTTCCAGACGCCTAAGTGGTCCCACGCCCTCTGGAACTGTTCAGAGTCCTTTCAGTTTGCGTCTATTTTATTTTATTCTGATTTTTAATGTGGGATTGAGAGAGGCAGAGGAGGTGGGGGAAGAAGAGCTCCTGAGGTCCTCAGAGGAGAGCATGAGCTGTCATTTGAACTTGCTCTGGGGAGTCCCCCTCTGTATCCCACTCCCCATCACACATGACACCCCAAGGTCCTCCCAAAGGTGACTTCACCGTCCCTCCTGGTGTCACCCACAGTCAAACACAGAGGACCTGTGGCAGAGTGTCAGGCACCCGTGGGGCCATAGCCTTCACACCCTTAACCCTCACTATCAGGCATAAGCTAGGGGCGACCCAGCTTCATTGTCAACAGCATGGCACTTCTCACAAACACAAGGCTACGGCCGCACTGTGACACACTATCCCACACACAACAACGCCACGACCTGCCAGGCCCTCATCACACGTCCTAGCCGCACCCAGGTACGCACAGGCAGGTTTCACACAAACTCAGCCTCTTTCTCCAGATCCTGTTCATAGGGGAGCTTAAGTTATGCACTTATAAGGTGTTTTCTGTGTAACCATTTTATAAAGTGCTTGTGTAATTTATGTGAAAAAAAAAATAAAACCTTCCCGATCCGGAGTCAGGGCTGCCTGCTCCTTACCTAGCCCGGCACCCTATAGCTATTTGGATTTGGTGTGAAATGGCGCTGGGGCAGCTGATGGTGTTCGTGCTGCCGCTGCCTGCTGGAGGCACACCTGGGGCAGGCTGGGGAATGGGGAGGGACAAACAAAGAGAGGGCAGACCTGAGGAAAGGAAGGAGTGCTAGGCTCTCCTGGGCCAGCTAATGCCCAAGAGGATATACTGTCTTTGGGTGTGAGGGTTACGGGCTTGTGTTGTGTTTGTGATGGTGTGGCCAATCGGGATAGTACAGATAATGAAGGTAATAGTGTTTAAGCGTGTCACTGTGTTTGCAATTATTGGAAGCTCTTGTTTCTGCTTTAATTGCAAATCGAAACTATCACTGCACGCACGAACTTGCAGTGGTGTGTCTGTAACCGTGTGTGAATGTGATTGTGTCTTTTTGGGTAATTGTGATCACCCACCTGTACGTGTGACTGTGTATGATTCCTGTGCTGATGTGTGTGAGTGTACCTATTCGTTTCTCCTCGTGAATCTGTTTTTGTGTTAAATGTGTGAATGTTTGTAATTGTGAATCATCTGTAATTGTACAACTATCATTGTGTGTGATGTGTCATCGTGTGTGACACGTAATCGTGTGACATGCAATCTCATACACGAGATGTGTATGTTACCTATATATGTGTGTGGCAGTATGTAATGGGGGAGTGAACTGGGGGGAGTGGGGATCATTGTGGGTGACTCTTCTGCAGGTGAGTGTGTGTATGATTGACTGAGTGGGTGTAATGGTGCAGTGCTAGTGGGGGGTCTGAGGTTGGCTGTACAGATACACTGGGGGTGGTATACCAACATCTGCTAGGAGTTCCACATTTCTAGGCCCTCACCCAGCAAGCCACACAGATTGGAGCACAGAGACTCAATAATTGGGCCAGGATTCTCTGTGGTGCTCTAAGTAGGACTTCCCACTCCCAGCACTAGCCTGGCCTCGGAGAGATCTGTATAAGCAACTTCCCAGGGACCTCTAGGGAGGTCGCAGAGTATGCCAGGCAGGAGAACAGCCACAGTACACAACACTCCCTTTAACATCTAGTCCCCCACCTACTAGACCAATCTCAGGTGCACAAAACCAACTTGGGCCGGCTTTTCTGGAAGAGGCTAGGTGGTGGAGGGTCTAGGGACATGTCGTCTTGGGGGAATAAAGTTGGGGGGGGATAGGAGGCTCTTTCTCTGGGATGGCAGAGTGAGAGAACTTTCTGGCTAGAAACTAGAAGTAAGTGGGTTTGGGTCTTGTTTAGGTATACAGAGCTGTGTGTACCCAAAGGGGCTGGGGAAGTCACAGAAAGCATCAGACACACTGTCCTTCAACCCTGCCCAGGCTGCCATCCTGGACCTGATCTCCCAGAGGGGGACAAAGCACGTCAACCTCTCACCCCCAGAGGCCCAAAGAGAAATGTGACTAGGAGGGGCAGGGCTCATCCATCTTTCGTCCTCGGGCCCCCATGGAGCCTGATCTCCTCAGAAGAGGATTCTAGGTCCAAAAGTCTAAGTCTGGCCCTCCTGCTCCCACCTCCCAGGCCCAGTGGGTAAGAGCCCTGACAAGCTGCGTTGGTCGTGGGGAGAAGGTTCTGGCCACAACACTGGGTCTGCATGGGTCTGCAGCTGGCCTCCCTCCTATACCAGTTCAAACACGAGGATCTAGCCAGGGAGAAATCTGGACATGGCTTCCTGGAACCGGAGAATTTAGTTTCATCTGCCTGAGCAGGTCCGGCATATCCCTCCTCTCCCACGGGGACTGGAGCCACCTGGCCTACACCTTCTCTGTGTGGCACTGTATCTTCCTCATTTGTGCCTCCCAGCTGTAAGATTCCAGAGTCTCTCTGAACCTCCCCAGAGACTGGAGCCTTCCTCTCACCTCCCAATCCCCAGGATCCCTCCAGAGGTTGCTGGCCCTGGAGGCTGCTGGATACTTTCTATCCATAGACCAGATGAGGAGCCCCGGCAGGAGTGCAGGGCCCGCTACCCAGAACAAACAAGACCCCCAAACCGGCCCCAAAGTCCAGGCATTACGCCCAACCCCTCATACCCTCTTACAACACAAATTGTGAACAAAAAATTGTGAGCAAAATTAGGCATCATACACTCCTCCCAGAAATACCTCCTGCTCCGGGTTCTTCACAAACAGGTAGGGTCCACCCACACGGACGAATGCCCCCTCCACACCACTGCTGTCGAACCCCGTCCAGCTTGTCCGGGCCTCGCGGGGAAGTGGGCATTCGGCAGGCGGGGATCCCCAGCCCTGGGGCTGCGCGCCCACGGCTGGAGCCCTCCCGGGGCTCGCGCTCCGGGCTGCAGGAGGCCCGGGTCGTGCTCTCTCCCGGGGGCCCCCTCCCGCGCTCCCAGGCCCTTGGGCGAGGCGTCCCAGCGGTGCCAGACTCCCCGGGGTGCCGGGGCTCCCCGAGCTCAGGGGCCGCGCACGACCTTTCTGTCTCCGCCCGGAATTCGTTGGGACCGAATCTCGCGGAAACCCGGGTTGGCCGAGAGCCGCTGCAGCGGGGAAAGGTCGGGACGGCGGCGGGGCCCGCCAGGGCGGGGGACAGCTGGACTCGCATACCCTGTCCCGAGTGGGGCGAAGGCTGGAGGGGTGGGGGCTGCGAGGGTCTCAGGGCCAACTGCCCGCAGTCGGAAGCTCACAACTCCCGGCCTGCCACCGCGCCTGCCGGAAATGGTCGGTCTCTGTTCAAAAACAGAAAAGGAATTCAGTATCCAAGTAATTGTTTGGAGAGGTGCGGAAAAAGAAGAGGAATTCACGAACCTGTCGGAGCAGAAAGGCCCTCTTCCTTCCTTGGCTTGAGTGAGTCGACAGCACTGACCAAATTCCGCCGTGGCTGAGCCCCGAGCGCCGGCCCAGACCAGGCGCAGCCCCGCGTGGGGGCTGAGTGGGTGGTGGCCTGCGGGGCCCAGAAACCCAGGCCGGGCTGGGGTCCGAGAGGCCCGGGCTGGGGTCCGAGAGGCCCGTGCTGTGCCGCCGGTGGTACACAGAGAATCTGGCTCAACCTGTTAGCTATAATAGCGGCTTTGTGCCGATCTGCGTTCGGGGGGCTGTGTGGGCATGGCCTGAGCCCTGCCTTGTGACGCCCCTACTATGGTCTCAGGTGTTGGGTTTGCCTTGGGCGCAGGACTCAGGAAGGCATCCTGTTTATGGTGGGACTTGCAGGTGGGCAAGATATGTGCCAGGTGTATGAGACTACTAAGAGGGACCTCCCTCCGGCTGTGCAGGACTGGAGATGTTAGTATATGGGGGGGGTGGGCTGGGGCGCTGGGAAAACCCCTCCCTCATGCTGGCTCCCCCTGCTCTCCCCACTCCCACCTTCACCCACTACTCACTCCCACGCAGCCCTGAGAGTCTTGCTCCCTAATCAGCTCAGAGTTTAACAGGCCGCTGCTCAGGCAACTAACAAGGAGTTACTTTCGCTTTTCCCGCGTGGCTCGAATCTGCTGCCCAATGCCAGCCCTGGGAGGCCCCTGGCACTACTCCCCTGCACCCACTCCTGGACTCCTCGTCCTGGGGAGCCACATAGGAACGGATGGAGCAAGAGCTAGAGCCCGTTTGGATTTTCCAAGGAGCTCAGAGCTGCGTGGTAAGATGGTGTGTTCGATGGAGGGGGTGGGGTGGTGAGTGGAAGGGGCAGTGGGGTACCCGTGTTGAGTTGAGGGTACTCACATCTCACAGCCCGCATCTATGTGTACAACCTCACAGAGGGCCTCCCACTGTGCAACCCCTGGGCCGGGAGATGTTGCACAGGGGGAGGGAGCTACAGGTGTTTGGGTGCTAGAAACGCACACACATAGTCTCCACTGCCTGCATTCTCAGTTCCCTCAAACTCACGCCAGTCTGGGCCCCACGAAGCTCCTTGGGACAGTTACCCCGCAGGGCACTGCCCTTCCCCTTCCCCGCCCCTCGTCCCCTGCCGGGAGCGGGGAGGCTTAACTTGCCTGCTGGGGATTTCCTAGCCACTTGCTTCTGTTGCCAGCCCTGCAGCTCCTGTGGGTGAGGACACCCCAAGACGCTGAGGTTAGGCTTGGGGGTAGCGGGCCGACAGGGATTCCAGCCAAGGACCCTAGCCAGGCTCAGAAGGTCCAGCGGTCGTCGCTGCCTCCCTGAAGCCTATGGAAATCCGGCTTCCTTTTGTGTGTGAGAAGGTTGTTAGGGTTCCAGGGAAGCAACAGGGGTGCAAGGTCCCCACTGCTGCGTGTCGCCCTAAGGGGCGCTTTGGTGGGAGCTCCTCCCGCCCCCTCATTTCCGCCCTGTAGTCCCACAGCCTACAGATCTTCCCTTCCTTCGGGAAGAGTCTCAAGACCCAGAAGCTGGAAGAGGCGGCGGCGACTCGGCAGCCACCCAGAAGTGGGAGCCAGCGTTAAGGCACCAACGCAAAAACGCAGGACGAGTGAGTTCCGGGCGCCCTCTAGGGGCCGCATTGGGAGAGGCGCCTTGGAGCTAGGGCCGTGGGAGCCTGGGTCGGGGAGGCCCTTGGGCGCGCTGGGGCGCTGCTATCAGCCGCGGTAGAAAATAATAACGATGATAATATTAAAGATTTTATTATTTACTTATTTATTTGAGAAAGAGAGAGCGGGCGGAGGGTCAGAGGGAGAGGGACAAGCAGACCCCACGCTGAGCGGTGAGCCCCACACGGTCCATCTCAGTACCCCCAGATCATGACCTGAGCCCAAGCTGGACACTTAGCGGACTGAGTCACCCAGGTGCCCCAATAACAATAGTAATATTAATAAAAAACAGTATTGAGTGCTTGCTGTGTTCAAGGCACTACACTAGGTTTTAAAAGTACTAATACATTTCCAACAACCATCCTATGAGGTAAGTGGTATTTTCATCCCACTTCATAGACAAGGAAAATGGAAGACCAGAGAGGCTAAGCAACTGCAAGCCTAAGAGCTTGCAGTTGTTAATAGGGGCAGTATCCCAACTCCGGGTCTAACACTAGAGCCAGGGTCTCTGGGAGGGGGATGGCTGAGCCCAGGGGTGCGGTGGATTTGGGAAGGACTGGAGGTGAAACACACCAACCTCCTCACAGGATTTCTCATAATGTGGAGGCTCTTAGCCTGGAGATCCACTGGGAAATTACCTCCTAAGTCTCTGGAAAAACCACCTCTAACCCACGCCAATCCACTGGGCCTCCTTCCGCTCTGACTGTCTCCTCCACCCCTTAAGGACCCATCCTGGAGCACTGCAGGCCTGTGAGACCTCCTCCTCCTTCTTCCCCATACTTGTCCAGCACCCATCGTCTGGGCCTTCCTAGCCAGGGCTTGTCTCCTTCCAGGAGCCCTCTAGGATTAGAAGGAGGTTCTCTGCACTTCCACTTCCTCATCCTCCCTTTTCTGGGTCAGCAGGGTGGAAGAACTCAAACAAGCAGAAAGTTAAAAATAGAACCAAATGAATCACCCTTTATTAGACAAAGGAGTGGAGAACCAGGAAGGAAAATCCTCCCTCTCCTTTTCCATCAGCTCCGTGCAAAGCCTATAGCTCTGGGCTGGAGAATGGGGGAGCAGCTTGGGGTGGGTGGGAGTGTGCAGCCTGAAGTTCAGAGAGCTGGCATGGGATTTATTTTGACCATTTGGACAGTAAGGCTCAGTCAGAATATGAAAAGAAAAAAGAACATGGCCTTCCCTTCTTCCTTGCCTCCTCCAGAGTTGTGGGGGGTGGGAGTAGGGCAGTGTCCCTGGGGAAGTTCTTTTATATACATTGTAAGGTGTATTCATTTATTCTTTAAAGCAAGCTGTGTGCCCAGCATGGGTTTGAACCCACAACCCTGAGATCAAGAGTTGCATTCCTTACTGACTGAGCCCCCGGGGGCCCTTTTATTTGTGTGCATGTATGCATGTATGTAAGCTCTATGCCAGACATAGGAAGGTGTATTCAGATATATATATGAATAGATTCTGCCAGTCTCTTAAACTTGAACGTGTTGGACTCACTGGGGATCTTGTTAAAATGCAGATTCTCATCGATCACATCTGGCCTGGGCTGGCAGCCTGAATGGAGAACAAGCTTCAGGTGCTGTTGATGCTGCTTTTGGAGGATCAAGGAGGTAAATTATCACCCTTTGTCTGAGATCTAATCCTGGGTTCTCAAATTTGCCTGTCCCATAGGGCCTACAGCCTTATTTTATTGCCTAGGAGTATTTTTCCCATTTTATTTAAAGAAATGAAAAATATAGAGATGATTGATACCCCTTCTGATAGGTTTTTAAATGCACTCTCCCCAGAGTCGTCTGGCGGCTCAGTCAGTTAAGCATCGACTTGATCTCAAGAGTCCTGAGTTCAAGCCCCAGGATGGCCTGGTCGCTGGGTGTGGAGCCTACTTAAAATAAATAGATAGATAAAAATAAATAATCCCTGTCCCCTAGGCCACACTCCTCACCTGCTCCCAGTTAGGGAGCGTCCTGCCCCTTTCCTGTAACCTACAGTGGCTCTCTCTGATCTCCTACTTCCTCTCCTTCTGCACCAGTCCCTCTTTCTAGAATCCTATTTACTCCTAGGCGGGTACTGGGATGGTTTGGGATATCCATCTAGGTTTTGAGCTCAGCTTCTCTGTTTCCTAACCTCGGGCAAATTAATTAAATTTTAGGAGCCTACGGTCTGTTCCCCAAATTACAGAGCCAACCTTTCCCGGATTACTGAAGGGATTAAGGAGATAACTCAGGTAAGAATTCTTGGCTCTTGGTTGGTATTCCAGGAAAGGTGCAGGGAGCCCCAGGATGGCTTGACCTGATTTTTCTCCGCACCAGTCAGGGTGGGGCGGTAGGAGGCAGGTCCTACCAACTGCAGGGGCGCCGCCCTCCCCACCTCATTCCCAGACTCTTGATTTCCCTGGGAAAGTGGGAGTGGAGGCAGCCCTGGCCAGGGGCTTTCCCTCCTCAGCATCTGAAGGAGGCGCTATTGTGTATTAAGTCTTCTTCCCGCCTCTCCTCTTAGCAAGGAGCTGATTATCGAGTCCCCACTTTCGGGTGGGGGTGGGGAAGGAGCTGGTACCGACCCTGCCCGGCTGGATGGAGACCCGAGGGAAGGAACCCTCAGTGGAGACCCACGCAGCCCTAGAGCCCTCCCCTTCCCCCAGGCGCCTGGCAGGGGTGGGGTCGTTGCAGAGCAGGGCTCACCACTTCCCAACCACCCCCCCCCACACACACCCCTCCATGCGTGTGCACAAGCACACAGTGTCACTCTCAGCCTGGGTCTCACGCTGAGACCCCGTGTCCACACAGGTCAACAGTCGTGTTGCGTGTCTAGACATTTACTGCCTCATTCCCCCGAGAGGTCTTGGTTACACACCAGCTGCTGTTCCAGATCTCATTTGCCTCCCGTCCAGGCAAACGCATGATGGCGTGCATTCACCCCTCTGTTCCTAGGTGGCCATGTGGCCACCCCTTCTCCCCAGGGCACACAAACTTCGGGTCGGATGTGGTAGGTTCGCAGGAAAACGCTCAACGGACCCTGCCGCTGTCTAGGGGAAGCCAGCTCCAGCTCTCTTGGCAAGCTTGTTCAGGGGCCTAGGCCTGGGAGCTCACCCTCGGGCAGATCATCTTGGACCTATTTCGTATCCACAGGCTTGAACTTCCTTCCCTTTCATACCTCAGGCCAGAAACTGGGCTCTTTCCGGTCAGCAGAGGACCGAAATGGGGTGGATTCCGCTCTGGGGTGGGCAGGAAAAGAGGGAGAAGACAGTTTATTAAGCCCACAGAAGTCCCAGATCAACTCTGCGTTAACTACTGTCCCAGGGGAGAGTGAAGAGCTGGCCTTCCACGGCGGGCACGCCGGGCACCGGCCCGCGAAGGCTCCTCCGGCCGGTGTGCAGGGCTGGTGGCACGGGCCGCCTAGACCCGGTGGGAGAGCCTTCTAGGGCCTAGGAAATTGGAGCGGCGGCGGTGTGGGAGAGATGGCGACGCGTTCGCATAGGCGATCGGCTGAAGCAGCCGGTCTTCAAAGGCATGGGAGCCTCTGGTTGCACAAACCGAGCAGAACTCCCAATTCAAAGGAGGCCCCCCGCAATCCCTGCGCCTTCTGCCCTGGGGTGGGCTCCACGGCCCCTTCCACGCAGCAGTGTCACTTCCTCGCTTGTCACGAGGCGTCACCCCCAGTTCACGGGAGCCCAGCGAGCGGCCCCCTGCCAGGAGCGGCCCCCGGCGTGGGGAAGCTCTGCTCGCGCCGCCGCCTCCCGCGAGTCCAGGCCCGGAGCTCTGCCGGGAAGCTCAGTGAACGATCCAGACTGTGGGCCCGGACAGCAAAGGACACTCGGGCAGGGGACGCCGAGTTGGGTTGCAAACGAGAAATGCGAAACGGACGAGAGACGGACGCTCATTCTGAAGCCCGGCGGGCGGTCGGGAGGAAGCCGCAGCGTGCGCCCGCCTTCTGCTTCCGACCGGTCCGCAGCCTCGCGCCTCCCGCCGGCTCGGGCCGGGACTCCGCGGGCCGCGGGAGCTGCGGGCCCGACTGCCGGAAGAATTCAGCCAACCCGGCCGTTCTCTCCGCGGCGAGTCCCTGCGCTCCGCCGCGGGAGCCCTGGGAGAGAATCCCGCCGCCCGGCGAGGGCGGTCCTGGGCTGCGGCGGGTGTTCCGGGAGGCGGCGCCCTGGGGCCGCGGCCGAGAAGGGCTCGCGTTCTACTCCTGCGCTCCAGCGACCCAAGTTCCAGGCGGCACGGGCCTCTCGAGACCGAGAGGGCGCGCGCGGCTCCCTCGCTTTTTCTGCTGGCTCTGGACCATCCCCCCGACTGTCCTCCAGTATTGATGGGAAAGGGGCGCCGAGCCGTGCCCGGTCCCGCCCCTCTCAGGGTCCCCGGGCGTAAGATTTCCCTCCTGTGAGTTTGAGGCTGAGACTTCAAATCAGCGCTCCACCGGCCCTGCCCCGGCACCGCGCCTCCGCTCCCGGGAACCGGACCGCCCGGACGCAGAAAGAAAGGTAAGCGCTTGGAAACCCTGGGAAGAGTGCGGTCCCTCGGGTCAGGATTCTTCCAGTGGCCAGTAGGACAAGGGCCAGGGCTCTACGGTCCAACCTGGAAGGAGAAAGGCGCACTCTCCCCGTGGCTCTCGGATGCAAATAAGCGCCACCCAGAGCCTCCTTGTCTCCAGTCCCACGTGTGTCCTGCGCCTCTCAGGGCAAGGTGGGGAGAGAAGGCCAGGTGCTGCTGTTACGTATTAGTTGGGGAGAAAGCACAGCTGCGCGCGTGGGGCTGGGAGGCTGGCCCGCAGCTGTGCTGGGAGGGTCCTCACCGTGAACCGTGAGTGCTGCTGTCACATTCCTGGGAAGGGCAGGAATCCTGGGGGGAAAGGAAGAGCCAACCCCAGTCCCGACTGCTTCTCTCCAGAGAGCTGAACTCTGCCTGCATCTCTGCCTTTATGGCCCTTGGATGTAGGAGTAGCGGGGTAGGAGTGCTCAGTCCCTGGATCTCTGGGCTGCAGGCTTGGCAGCTATCAGTAGCCACACCAGTTGCCCTGATAAATCGGCCTTCTTAGCGACCAGAGTCCACAAAAGAGACCTGTAGGAAACACCATCTCTCCAGCCAGTACAGGACAGAAGCCTGTCTCACCCACATAAGGTTCAGAGACTTGTCAACCCTAGCCTGCAGAGATTACTCCCCTTCCTTGAACCCTTGATTTTCTCCATGCCCATCAGTTGAAGTCTGGGTTCAGCTAACTCAAGAGAAAAATTCCCTTATTGCAGGGATGCTAGGATAGGCAAGAAGCCTGAAGTATTAAGGAAAATCCATTTTAGGAAACACCACAGGGTCAAAGGGCAGGAAACCCTAGTTAGGGCACTGCTGCGGGCACCCGGTCACTAGACTCTCAGCATGGGCACCCCTGTGTGTCATTTCTTGTCTCCTTCCATCATTGCGACCTTTACTCCCTCAAGACTCAAAGCTTTGTGTGGGATCATTTGATTGGCTAAATCTAGGACACATGTCCCCGCACCAGCTGACAGAGATGGGGAGAGAACGTAGTCCCTTAGGTTTCTATATGAAAAGCAAAAAACTGAGGGACGCCTGGGTGGCTCAGTTGGTTAAGCATCTGCCTTCAGCTCAGGTGATGATCCCAGGGTCCTGGGATCGAGTCCCTCATTGAGCTCCTTGCTCAGGGGGGAGTGTCTGCTTCTCCCTCTGCCTGCTGCTCCCCCTGCTTGTGCACATGTTCGTTCTCACTCTCTCTCTCTGTCAAGCAAATAAAGAAAATCTTAAAAAGAAAAGAAAAGAAAATATTTACCTCATTTGGGGACTATCTCCCAAAATCAGGGAAAGTGTTCAGATGCTAGGTTTAAAAAGAAGAAAATTAGGGGCGCCTGGGTGGCTCAGAGGTTAAGCCGCTGCCTTCGGCTCAGGTCATGATCTCGGAGTCCTGGGATCGAGCCCCGCATCGGGCTCTCTGCTCAGCAGGGAGCCTGCTTCCTCCTCTCTCTCTGCCTGCCTCTCTGCCTACTTGTGATCTTTGTCTGTCAAATAAATAAATAAATAAATCTTTAACAAAAAAAAAAATAAAATAAAAAGAAGAAAATTATAATGTCACAGGGCACCTGGGTGGCTCAGTCAGCTAAGCGTCTACCTTCAGCTCAGGTCATGATCTCGGGGTCCTGGGATGGAGTCCAAAGCCGGAGTGGGTCTCCCTGCTCAGTAGAGAATCTTCTTCTCCCTCTGCCCCTCCCTGCACTCATGTTCTCTCCTGCTCACTCTGTGCTCTCTCTCTCAAATAAATAAATAATCTTTAAAAAAAGAAAATGATGTCACTACAGTCCACCCTCTGTGGCTTAACATGCTTTTCTTTCTGAATTTACAGTCCTTCCTCACCCCCCAAAAAATGCTCCCATCCAGCATATGCTGTTATCACTCACACAGACGGTATTCAACTTGAGCCCCAAGGAGAAAATCCAGACCTTATTAGCTCTAGGCTCAGGCCAGGATCTTTGTTTATTTCCTTTCTAGTTTTGTTGGAATCCTGTCTCAGTCTTCTGCAACCTGTGGACCAGACCAAATTATAAGGTTAATCACCACTGTACATAATAATACAACAGCAAGGGAATAAAAACTGGAAAAATTCAAATAAGTGGAAATATACAAGCATCTACCATGATAAAGGTTAGGAGGTGAAAGCCCCTATCTTTCTTTCTGCAATATGAGATTCTGTTCTATATTTATGACATCCCTCCTCCCTTTTCTACACCATGTTTCTTTTGCCTTCAGCTAGCATGTGAGCAGGTTTGTGTTCTCTACTCAGGGAAGAAGCAATCCTTTGTTCCTGAGGATCTGAGTCCTTGATGATTCTACTTATGAAGGCTCTGGTAGCCTTCCATTAACTTTTACCACTGGACATAATAGCACTGGAAGGCACCCCAAGGGAGCCCTCTTGATTCCATCAATGTTTCTTGTTGCCTATTTTGTACAGTAAAAATCCTACTAGATCTTGATATTCAGAATTAGTCACCTTGGCTAATCTCACTATCCCCCTTTAACCCGTCCATCCGTTGACAAGAGCAACCAGAAGTGACCAGGCAGCAATTTCTCCTTAGGCAGTAAAAATGTTGTTTCTCCTGGTGGGAACTTTCTTCCCTCCAGGACTCTCTAACCTTAATCCAGCAGAAACAAGAGTCACAGGAAATGAGAGGGTATTGGATACTTGTAGATAGTGCCACCCCTCTTTCTGGACCCATATGATTGGGCTCTGGGAGAAATAACATCCTGATATCAATCACTAGTTCAAAGCATATATCCCTCCTTGAAGTACTACACCCTCCACCACAAAATTCTAAGTTCTAAAAAGACTCCAAAAACACACTGGCTCAAACAAGATAAAAGTTTATTTTTGTCTTACAACTAGGGAAGAAAGAGAGCTCTGCTCTGTAAGCACATCTAGAGACTCAGGCTAATGAGAAAACTCTGCCAGCCTCAACAGGCGCCTTCCAAAGTTGTCCATCCTGGCCAGCAGGAAGGAAAGGATGCGGCAACTCCAAGACAAGCTCTTTAAGAAGATGACTTGAAAGCTGTACCTCTCAATTCCAACCACATTCCATGGAGGAGAATCAATGATGGGGGAGACTGGGACATGTAGTCCTTAGGTGGACACCCATATGCTCAGGAGAAAGGGAGAAGGTTCGAGGGGACAAGCTGTAGGCTTTACTACACCATTCCATGGATCTACAAAATCAGCTGCTTGTGGCTGATGGGATACAGAAGTAAGGTCAGGGAATCTCACAGACATTAGCTTGTTGTTTTGTTGTTGTTCTTAAGTGCAAAACAAATTCTTGTTAAGAAGCAATGATGTGTGGGAAATCAGATAGTTATAAGGCATAGAGTAAATCCGTGGATGAAAGTATTGGCAGAAGCTTGATGCTCAGTGACTGTATATCGAAACCCTCCACTAGATACACCCTGGTCTCCCTGGGGCTTTAGAACAGTGTAGGGGACTTGGGGTTGATGGCTGCTGCTGGCGAATCGGGCATTTTGCAGTGAGGGTAGCCAGGTTTGCTTTGGTGACATGTTGAGCTCATACAGAGCTTTCATCTCAACCTTGGGGCCATCTGTTCCAAAGCAGGCCCCGGGGTTCCCTGGGAAAGGAGACTGAGATCCAGGGAGGGTGGGGGTTATCTCCACTTGATGATTTTTTTTTTAAAGATTGTATTTATTTATTTGACAGACAGAGATCACAAGTGGGGCTCCATCCCGGGATGCTGGGATCATGCCTGAGCCAAAGGTAGATGCTTAACAACTGAGCCATGCAGGTGTCTTGGTAGCTGTAATTATTAAAGGACATTATTGTGCTGTTATTACAGAATTCCTCATTACAAATGCTTAATTTCCTTTTTACTTAAGGAACTTTGGGTCTGTAAAATGACTCTGGTCTGGGAATTGAAAGAGATGCACACATTCTGTATCACTGGGGGCTTACTCTCTATTGTCATTTCTTACTCACTTACTCTTTAAGTAACAGAGACTTAAACAAGATAGGAGTTTATTTCTCCCTTATGTGACAACCCAAATGTAGGCTGTCCAGGGGCTGGTAGGATGTCTCTATTTCACAAGGTCATCCAGGGATCTAGGCTCCTTTTTAGCTTGTTTTTTCACCATCACTAAAATATTGCCCTGGCCCACATTCCAAAATGTCTCATAACCCCGTCTGTATTCTGAGCAGCAAGCTGGAGAAAGAGGAGAAAGAAGGATACAACCCCTACCTTTGAAGATACAACCTGGAAATTATACTTGTTGCAGTCACTCACATCCTATTGGTTGGAGCTTAGTCACATGGCCATACCTAGCTGCAAGGGATGCTGGGAAATGTAGTCTTTATTCTTGGTAGTCCTTCCTTCCGCTGAAAATCAGAGGTCCTCTTTCTTTCTTTCTTTCTTTCTTTCTTTCTTTCTGTCAGAGAGAGTGAGCACAGGCAGACGGAGTGGCAGGCAGAGGCAGAGGGAGAAGCAGGCTCCCTGCTGAGCAAGGAGCCAGATATGGGACTCCATTCCAGGATGCTGGGATCATGACCTGAGCTGAAGGTAGCCGCTTAACCAACTGAGTCACCCAGGCGTCCCAGAGGTCCTATTTCTTTTAAAGACTTTTATTTATTTATTTGACAGACAGAGATTACAAGCAGGCAGAGAGGGGTGGGGGGAGGAGCAGGCTCCCTGTTGAGCAGAGAGCCCAAGTTGAGGCTCGGTCCCAGGACCCTGAGCCAAAGGCAGAGGCTTTA
The DNA here is from genome assembly GCF_009829155.1 of Mustela erminea. Lineage (NCBI taxonomy): Eukaryota > Metazoa > Chordata > Mammalia > Carnivora > Mustelidae > Mustela > Mustela erminea. The sequence continues at coordinate 64,906,639 of NC_045627.1, forward strand.
ACCCACTGAGCCACCCAGGTGCCCCCCAGAGGTCCTATTTCTAAAAGAGAGAAGGGGGAAATAGATTTTGGGAAACAATTTGTAGTTTTGACATAGTTACTCAATTCAAACTTCTACTCACCATTTTTTACCATTGAAAAAATCCTGATCAAGTGGCACCTTAATGGGCTATTTTAGTTTCAGGAACTTAATTAGAAGAAACAAAAATAATTACAATGCTCAAGGACCTCTGTTGCCTAATGTGCTCTTTACATTTGTCTCTGCTACTTAAGTGCTGCTACTTGCTATAAAGCATATAGAGTTTTGGTTGCCTGGGTGACTCCGCTGGTTAAGACTCTGACACTTGATTTTGGCTCAGGTCAAAATCTCAGGGTCATGAGATCGAGCCCCATGTTGAGCTCTGTGCTGGGCATGGAGCCTGCTTGAGATCCTCTCTTTCCCTCTCCCCTTCTCCCCCTCTGAAAAGTAAAAATAAATAAAGCACACAATTTATTTTCTTTGAAACAGAGAGCCACTCACCATCTCTCAGTAGCATCTCTAACCTACAGAGAACGGCTTACTAAAGTGTTTCTGTTATTTCCTTCACCAAAGCATTTTCCAAGTTTTCTGAGAATGAAACATCAGGGACCCTTTCCAAGGACATAATGTTTGGGTGGTCAAGTTGCACAGGATTAATCTTCTCCAATGTGCCTATCTTTATATATCTTCAGATTCCTATGAGGCTCCACTGCTTGTGACATTGTAATGTAAATTCAATAAGAATTTGTTGATGTATGCATACTTATCCAAGATCCTGAATTTGGTGTTCTAGTTTGGGCAGCTGGGAGTCCAGGTTTGTCAGTGATATGCTCCTTCAAACAGAACCATCCCCCAAAATTGGCAAGCTGACATATCTAAAGAAAATGATGGGGGTGTCTGGATGGCTCAGTGGGTTAAAGCCTCTGCCTTTGGCTCAGGTCGTGATCTCGGGGTCCTGGGATCGAGCCCCACATGGGGCTCTCTGCTCAGCAGGGAGCCTGCTTCCTTTCCTCTCTCTCTGCCTGCCTCTCTGCCTACTTGTGATCTCTGTCTGTCACATAAATAAATAAAATCTTAAAAAAAAAAGAAAGAAAATGTTGGGTAGGACTAGTAGAGCTTGAGAATAAATGATGTCCTCTTGCAAGGTTAACTCCAGAAGAGGTCACATCATCAGCCAAGGGAAAGGCATTGCCGGACAGTGGGGAGGAGCTGCTTCAGCTGGTGAGGGACGCTCAGTGATTGTTGAGGATTTCCTCCAAATGTCCCTTACATAGCCCTATTCTGATTCTTAGGGCTCCTGTTTTTTCTTAATCAAATGTCCTAATTTTATAAGACTATGATTTGTCTAACATTATAGTTCAAGAATCAATAGGATCAAATTCTCAGATTGGTTTTCATTTATGTCAATCCTGTTGATAAAAAAAATAAGGTATATTTTCCAGGAATGATAGAAAGTCCGTGGGTTTAAGTTAATATTTTGAGCTGTTATCCAACTTCTAGAAGCTGTTCTGAGGTTTTAGAAGCAGGTACTCCTTTCCCTATGGTCTCCTAAAGCCTGTTCTCTGTGGATACTTCATTCTAGGTGATCACAGCAGTAATTTAATTAGATGCTGTATACTGTATGGCATAGGCCACCAAATTCCCATTCCTGAATTCCAGTAGACCTATAGCGCTTACTAAGCCAAATAACTGATCCCCATTTCTCCCATTCTCCTTATAATCTTTCACCTGCCATCATTTGTCTGGTACCAGTTTATATACTATTTACGGTTCTTGGCAGCAAGCACAAAAATTAACTTTGGCTACCTTAAATATGAAAGAGTAAAGAGAGTTTTTTGGAAAGAATTGGGTTGCTCAGGGCACCTGGGTGGCTCAGTGGGTTAAGCCTCTGCCTTCAGCTCAGGTTGTAGTCTTGGGGCCCTGGGATCAAGCCCCAAGACGGACTCTCTGCTCAACAGAGAGCCTGCTTCCCCCCTCTCTCTCTGCCTGCCTCTTTGCTTACTTGTGATCTCTCTGTCAAATAAATAAATAAATAAAATCTTAAAAAATAAAAAAAGAATTGGGTAGTTCAGGGATGCCTGGGGGGCCCAATCCATTGAGCGGTTACCTTTGGCTCAGGTCATGATCCCAGGGTCTGGGATCAAGTCCTGGGTAGGGCTTCTGGCTCAGCAGGGAGCCTGCTTCTCCCTTTGCCTGCTCTGCCTGCCACTCTCCCCAGCCTGTGTGTGTCTCTCAATGTCTCTCTCTCTGACAAATAAATCAATTAAATCTTGAAAAAAAAAAAAAGAGTTGGCTAACTCAAAGAATCCATATAAATGCCGAGCAACCAGTGTTCAAGAACTAGGAAGGCAAGAAATACAGCCAAGGTCAAACCACCAGAATATTCTGGCTGGAGTCCTCCCTGAACACTGATGTCTCCAATGCGGCTGGCGTTGTGTTCCCAGCCCCATGCTCGTACTTTGAATAACTTTTCACCTGTCCCTATATCTTTGAGTCATCCCAGGGAGGAGCATTAATCAGCTTGACTCAGGTCGTGTGCCCAAAGGCAGCAGATAGTGGGATGGAGAGAGAAATCTCTGGTCCCTTGCTTCTCTAGTGGCAGAAGAGCTTCTGCCTTCTTCCAAGTCACACACAAAGGGGGATTCCTCCCGAATTGGAATGTGTCCAGATGTGGACTAGCCAAGCACACATATACGCACAGCTGTTCACTGTAGCTGCAGACTTCCTGGCTCTCCTTCTCCTCCATATGGCCAAGAACCACCCCCTCCCCCAAATGTAGCCTGTCCTTGCATTTAACCCGTGTCACTGACAAACCCCAGGCCCAGAGCCACATCCCGACCACATGTTTTCTCTTTCACCAGGCCACAGAGCCCTGCTGCAGAAACTCACACAGGTAAATTCATGGGGTCCAGCTTTTGCTGAATCTCCCCAGGGCTTAGAAATCCTCTCATGTTAGATATCATACTGTTTACCTCTGAAAAATAAGATTCTTTTCATATGTGGCTCAGATTAACAATAATTCTTTAATAGCATCTAATATCCATCCCACATTCAAACTGTTCCCCAAATCTTGGGAAGGTGATCTTTCTGTAAGGAAAATATGGTTACATCACTTCCTCCATTAAATCCTTTGAACACACCAGTATTGTAAAATAATGCAAATGCGAACAGTACAGAGTGGATGGGGTAAAAAGGAAGAGTGCCCCTCCTCCTCCTCTCCTTTCTCCTCTCTTCTCTCCTTTCCAGTCCAATCCAGCTCCTCAAGGGTTGATTTCTTGTGTGTCCTGTCAGTAAGTTTCCAGACGTTCACAAGGAAGCAGGTGCATATACACATATATCCTTAACACAGAATGCAAAGGGATCACACCACACACACTCTCATGTGACTTGCTTTATTTATTTGATAACCTATCTTGGACATCTTTCCACGTCAGCAAAAATTTTTTAAAAAGGTGTTTCAGTGGCTTCTGTCTCCCTGTCTCACTGGAGTGCCAGCTTTTCAAATAGAGTGCAGTTCGCTCAGTGCCCCACACCCTCTCCTAACCGCTGTGGCCATGTACATGCCATTTCCTCTTCTGGAATGTCTTCTCTTTCTTGGGGCCCAGTAAACTCTTACCCTCTGCAAAGCCTCCCCTGCCCCTGGGAAAGAAATAGGCTTTCTTCCCAGTTCCCAAGATGCCCTTGGGGTTCTTCACTCATCACACTCATCATGAGGTTTTGTGAGTGCTTATTTACTTGTCTTTTGCTTCCAGGAGACCATAAGCTCCAGAGGCCATCCTCTGAGTTATAACTGACTCTGTCCCGGTGCCAGTCTCAGGGCTGAGTCAGAAATGGTGCTTAATAATAGTTGTTCCCAGGCTGCTTCTCCCATCCATGGAGATCAAGAACATCTTAGGGGAAATGCAGGGCCACTACCCCTCCCCCATCGTTCCATCAGCCTGATACTAGGAGACAGGACCTGGTGAGGACCGAGGATTGAGATTCTCCAAAGCTGGCTGACATCGAGGGGAATCCTTTGAGTGATAATAAGCCAAGATTCCTCTTTTGGGGGGCTCTCCTAATTAGGGCCTCCTGTGTGAAGGCAGAAATTTTGGTAAGAATAGTTGGGGACAGGTGCCTGGGTGGCTCAGTGGGTTAAGCCTCTGCCTTCGGCTCAGGTCATGCTCTCAGGGTCCTGGGATCAAGCCCACATTGGGCTCTCTGCTCAGCAGGGAGCCTGCTTCCTCTTCCCTCTCTGTCTGCCTGCCTCTCTGCCTACTTGTGATCTCTCTCTCTGTGTCAAATAAATAAATAAAATCTTTAAAAAAAAAAAAAAAGAATAGTTGGGGACTTGGGTAACAATGACCCCAAGCCCACCAGGCTGACCTTGGCATTTCAAGGACAGGCAGAGTGAGAATTACTGAACATTGGTTGTACCCAGAGAATAAGGCCACGTATCACTAAAACAAACAAGACATCCTTACAGTTGGTGGGATAGGGAGGGTCCTTCTTCCCTGAGCTAATTAGGCTGGAACAAAGGTGGAAGGGGATTATGGGTATGGGCTAGCTGGATTCAGTCCATGAATTTCTGGGGGGGGGGGTGGAGTTCCACTTTCAGTGGAAGGTGTGGTAGATACTACGAATTCGACCACTATACATTCATCCAACCTTCTAGTGTGCATTCCTTTCACAAGGTTGCAATCAAGGTATCATCTGGCTCTGCAATCTCATTTGAAGGCTTGACTGGGGAAGGATCTACTTCCAAGTTTATTTGCAAGGTTGTTGGCAGAATTCAGTTCCTTAAGGGTTATTGGACTGAGGACAGAAGACCTCAGTTTCTCACTGGCTGTTTGCTAGTAGCCTCCCTCAGTTCCTTGCCACGTGAGTTTCTCCATAGGGTGGCTCACAAGATGGCAGCTGGCTTCATCAGAGCAAGTGAGCAAGAGAGCCTGAGAAAGCAAGCAAGATGGAATACACAGTCTTTTCATAACCTAATCTCAGCAGTGATATTCCCTCACTTTTTGCCGTATTCTTTTCATGAGAAGTCAGTCTCAAGGTACAGCCCACACTCAAGAGAAGGTGATTCTACAAGGGGAGAGAGATTACAAAGGAAGCAGGGTCACTGAGGACAATCACAGAGACTACCACACTTGTAAAATCTTCCAGTACCAGGACTCTCTCCTTTCTCCTCCCATCTGTATCCAAGGCAAGCATCCCCACAGCCCTGGCTGCCTGTCCCAAGTGAGGATCCAGGCCAGCCTCAGAGGGATTTTGGTCTCAGAAAACGGGGACTCAGAACTCAGCTGCCCCATCGCCAGTGGTTAGCAGACAGGCTGGGTGTGGAGTAGAACCAGGGGCCGGTCTGGGGCCTGGAGGCACTGTCTTTCCTGGGGCTGGTCAAATGCATAAGGCTACACCAGGCCAGGACGCCTGGGTGGTTCAGTTGGTTAAGCGTTCGGCTCAGGTCATGGTCCCAGGGTCCCGGGATGGAGTCTCATGTCGGGCTCCCTGCTCAGTGGGGACCCTGCTTATCCCTCTACTGCTCCCCCCTGCTTGTGTGCTCTTTCCTTCTTTCTCTGATAGATAAATAAATAAAATCTTGAAAAAAAAAAAAAGCTACATCAGGCCATAAATCCAACTCAGAGTCTTTCCCAAATGGGGAGGGCTGCAGGGATAGCTCTTCTTAAGGGCCAGCCCTGCTCAAGTTGGCTAGATTTGGGCCCCACTTATTAGGTGCTGGTTTGAGCAATGAGAGGGGTGTCTAGGGACTAACAGAGGTCTATGAACCTGGAGACTGAAGGAACTACGTCTTTGTAATTTCCCCTTGGTGTGATCCCCTTTTTGGTGCACCTATGTTTTCCATCTCTGATCCTTCCTTCATTTTTGTTTTTGTTTTCCCAGTTTCCTTTTCTCTGACTCCTTTTCTTCTCTCGATTTCATATCCTAAAGCTCAGGGCACAGGATACCCCTAAAATTGAGCCTCTACTCTCTAGTAGGAGGTACCAGGATTTGGGGGGACTTTCCCCCTATGCCCTTACCACCTGAGGCAAAGGAGGGGCAACTGAGCATCAGAAGACCAGGAGAGGCAGGCTATCTGGGGTCTTTCCACACTGCCTCCACAGAGATCCACAAGAGGGCGCTCTCCATTCTCCACCTGTTGCTTACCGTCTCCAACCAGCCTCCCAGAACTACTCAAATGAAGACTGACAAATGGGGCAGAAAACTGCCATACATAGGAAAGCCTGGGAAGGGCACAGGGCAGCATGAAGAAGAGTGTGGTCTACAGTTTAGTCCCAGCATCCTTGGAGGAGCTTGGAGAAGGTCAGTCCTCAGACCAGTTGTCAGCCTCAGGTTTCCAGAAGCAAAATGGCCAGTACTTACTTCTTCCATGCCCTGCTCACCATCTCTGCCAAGGTGCACACTCCTCCGGGAGGGAACCCAGGTACTACTCATCTCGGTGTCCTCAGGGCCTAGATGAATGAATGGCCAAACGAACAAATGAGCAAACAGTCAAAGCCTTAAGAGGCTTTGATTCCATCATATGCGCACACGTATCAAATGGCATGTGTACAAACATAGTCCCTGGAGCATTATTTGCAATCTCAAAGACTGGAAATTTCAGTGTCCATCGGTAGAGGACCAGGACAATAAATTTTCTATCAGTGTAATAGTATACGGCCATGAGAGGAGTAAGACAGCTCTAAATCCAAGGTTATAGAGCAAATTCTAGGTCTAGGGTGGGGTGTGAAGAACAGGAAGCGGAATAGGGCATGTGCTAGGCTGCCCCCCACGTGTGGGGAGAGAACATACATGTCTGAATAGGCATAGAAAAGCTCGGGAAAGATACCCAAGAAAATTCCAGTTCTGGCCCTCTGGGGAGGGGAACAGAACACCTAAGCTAGTGGGTGGATGGAAGGCTGACTCGTCCCTGTCGGGAACTGTTTGGATTTTGTGTTGTGTGAGTGTACTGTTGATTCAAAACAAATTTCAAGAGCACACATTTGGAGCCACGGACTTGGATCGCCATCCTAGTTCTGCCAATTATCAGCTGTGTGATTGTGAGCAAGTTATATTAGTCTTTCAGTATCAGTTTCTTCGTCTGTAAAAATAGACTGTTAGACGTCTGCCCAATGCTCTGAGAATTGCTAAAGGTGTTTCTGTAGCACACTTGGGGAGCCCAAGATTATGCTGATGCTGCTACCATTTCTACTGCTACACACTGATGATGAATGAGGACAAACCTCTAACCAGAAGAGGCCACAGTCATGTATGAAAAGCTCACAAAAAGCAATACAGTGAGAGATCGGTGGTGTGATCTATGACCCCACTGATCTGAGCCCTGGGATCAGAGACCAATTTAAGTGTCCTCTTTAGGGGGTGCATGCATGGTGCAGTCCATTAGGCATCCAACTCTTTGTTTCCACTCAGGTCATGATGTCAGGATCATGAGATCGAGCCCCGCATTGGGCTTCATGCTCAGTGTGGAGTCTGCTTGGAATTTTCTCTCCCTCTGCCCCTCCCTCCCCCTAAAATAAATCAACAAATCTTTAAAATAAAAAAGTAAATGTCCTCTTAGGGCTCACCCGCCAGGGGTCATTACCTAATGGATTCTCTACACCCATTTCAGCAACCATGGCCAGGACCAACCTCCTCTAGGACCCTGTTTCAACACCAGACAATTATGTCATAAAATCCCTCCCTTGCTTCCTCTCTCCCTGGATCTCATCAGTGAAAGAATGGAGCAAATACAAAGGAATATAACATGTAGTCATCTGGGGTTGCGCAAGGGGACGTGCTTGAATTTCAAGATTAATGGTCTTTTTTAAAAAATTTCATTTGTCAGGGAAAGAGAGCACGCACAATCAGGGAGAGCAGAAGGCAGAGGGAGAAGCAGGTTCCCCACTGAGCGAAGAGCCTGATGTGGGAATTGATCCCAGGACTCTGGGATCATGACCAGAGCTGAAGGCAGATGCTTAACCGACTGAGCCACCCAGGTGTCCCAAGATCAATGCCCTTTAGAGACACTCTCCCTAAAGTGAGTGCCAACTTGGGGCACTGCATCACTGCAGGCTGCAGTGTCATGCTGGCGTCCACCCTATACATGCCAGGCATACTCTCTCATTCATCATTTATTCATCTGAAAAAAATTAATTCAGTTCTCCACCACGATTGGTAAAGGAGAGTAAGCTGCCTGAGGAAGTTATGGCCCATTGGTGAAGGTACACCGTTAGGGAAACTATTAGTAGTAAAGTGCACCAAGCATCAGAGAACCAGCCAGGCAGACCTTCCAGAAGTAGCAAGCAGAGGTACAGGAGCCGGGGTGGGGGACAGAAGACCCCTCTGGGAGGAAGCAAGGCTTCAGCTCCCGCCTGAGGATGGAGGGAAGGACAGGTGGTAATGAAGAGAAGAGGTCTGGGGTCCGCTGTTGTGAAGGTGAGCCGGTGGATGTAAATGGCTCGTGCAAGACCCAACACAACGTGGGCGCTCCAGCTTTTCCAGAAAGGGGCGGGGGTGGGGGTGGGAGTGGGGGGGTGTGGACAGGAAGGAATTTCCCCAGACGCCCCTGCCTTGAGCTCGGGGCTGCCATCCCCCTACATGCCACAAGGTGGAGCTCATCAGCTGTTCTGGTGGGTTCCCGCTCCTGTCCCTCCGCCGGCAGTGTGGCCCGTCTGCCCTCCACCCCCGGGGGCTGGTTTTTTCCTACCTTACAAAGCTGTTACAAGGCGCCCCCTCCCCGGACACTGGCAGCCCCTGCGAAGTGTGTGCCAGAACTCAAGTAGCTCGTGAGGGCCCTGTCCTTGTGTTTCCCTTTAAAGCCCAGGTTTGGTTGCTTCGGATTCTGTCACTTCACAGTAGCTCTGATTCCTCCCAAATAGCCACCAGTTTATGTCCTTTTCACCCTCCCCGGGTTTTTTTGTTTTGTTTTGTTTTTGTTTTTGTTTTTTAATATTTTATTTATTTGTTAGAGCATGAGCAGGGGGAATGTCAGGCAGAGGGAGAAGCAGGCACCTGCTGCGCAAGGAGCCCCTTGTGGGGCTGAATGCCAGGCCCCCCAGAACCATGACTTGAGGGGAAGGCAGATGCTTTACCAACTGAGCCACCCAGGCAGCTCTCCCTTTCTGGTCCTTCCCACCCACGCGAAGAATCCACAGGGCCCACCCCTAGAGCAGCCGGGATGAGACGAGGCACTGAGCCCCGGCACCCCTGGACCATCTAAGCAGCAGAGCTTCATTTCTCTGCACAGACCCCAGTCTCGCTCCAGAGGGGATGAGAAGGTATTTTCCCACAAGTCCCCCTCCAGAGTTAGAAATGTACTTGGTTTTGAACCCTCTCCTCCCACCCACACGCCCACCCAGATGGCTTCTGGAGAGGGTTAAGGGGCTAGGTGCTCTGGAGTGAGACAGATCTGTTGTCCAGTCTTGACTCGGCTGGTGACCTTGGGCAAGCTCCATCACCTCCACAGTCATCTTCTGTGAAATAGAGATGAAAAGAAGAGATCTAACACTTCACTTCACTTCACTTTACTTTATGGGATGTTAAGTTGTCCCAGGAAAAGGAAATATTCACAAGCCACTTTAATCCTCTTTTCCCTCACCCATGGAACATCTTTAAACACACACTGAAACTGACACGCAGGTAACTTCTAAAAAGGAGAAAAAGGCTGCATCTTGACAGACGGCTTCAAGCCAAAGAGGTGAACCTGGGTTCGGGTGGGGGCTGGCAGGAAATCAGTACGCTCCCTTTTTAACTCTCTCCCAAGAGGACTCTGGCTGGGGTTGAGGACTGACAAGCACAGGACCTGACAAGGTCAGAAAAAGGACAGCAGAAGGATTTCCAGGCAGAGGAAGCTCATGGACGAACTTCATGGGTCAGTTACAGGGCTACGGTCTGGCTTGTCCAGCAGGCAGGACTAAGACCTCCACCATCTGTGCCCAGCTCAGTGCCTGGCACTTAGAGGGCAGCCTGACTCTGGGGTCAAGAGGGAGCAGAGCCTCCATCCCTCGGCCTTAGTTTTATCACGACTCGTTACAACCACTGATGATTAAGCCCCCTTTGAAAGCCGACAAGAGGCCATCCAAGAGGCGCCCCACACAAACTGCAGTTTGCTTCTCAGTGAAACAAGGGTTGGACTACACTGAAGCTTTTGAAACTGTAGTTTTCAGTAGCCCTCAGAGTCAAGGAGGCAGGGAGAGGTATGTGGCAAGGTGAGCAAGGAAGGTTCAAAGCCCCCATCCCCATTTCACTAGAGAAGCTCCAAAAAAGGTCATGTTGTGTGTGTGTGTGTGTGTGTGTGTGTGTGTGTGTGTGTGTTTGCTTTTTTGAGAGGGAGAAAGAGAGAGAGAGAGCGCAAGCGCATGTGCAGGGGCAGGAAGGGGAGGGGCAGAAGGAGAGGAAGAGAGACTACCAAGTAGGCTCCAAGCTCAGCTCAGAGTCTGACACAGGACTAGATCTCACGACCCTGAGATCATAACCTGAGCTGAAATCAAGAGTCAGACACTTGATGGACGGACTGAGCCACCCAGGTACCCCAAGAGATCATATTTTTATTTATTTGTTTATTTATGAAAATTTTTATTTATTTATTTTTGTGAGATTGAGAGAGAGGGAGAACACAAGCCAGGCGGACAGTGGTAGAGAGAGAAGCACACTCCTGGCCGAGCAGGGAGCCGGATGCAAGGCTCGATCCCCAGGCCCTGGGGTCATGACCTGAGCAGAAGGCAGATGCCTAACTGACCGAGCCACTCAGGCTCCCGAGGTCACGTTTTTTTAAATGAGATGTAAAGAACAATAAAGAAAAATCCACATACCTTATTTGTGAGTTTAACAAATACCCCATCATGCAGGTTAACAAATAGAACGTTGCCAGTAGCCCAGGAGCCACCCGAATGTCCTTCTGCTCCCCACCTTAGAGGCCCCAGACTTGACTTAAGGGAGCCAACAATCTGGCCCAGGATGTAGCTTTTACGCAGGTGTGTGTGGCAGGGCGAGGGGAGCGTTTGGCTGGGGTGGGCCTCTGATGCAGAGATCAAGTCACCACACGCCCCAGACCATGCATCAGGGTCATGGGCTCAGAGAGGGCCGTCTCTCAGCTCTCTCTGATGTGCTTGTTTTTCTTCCCTTCATCTCTAGTGTTGCTCCGATTTCCTCTTTCCCTCAAAGATACTTAATATATTGTATTTGGCTTCTGTCTTTGGGTATATACATGTCTTTAGAAAATATATTGTGTTTTGTATACGTATGCATTTTAGATCTCTTTCTGGTCCTTTTGTCGCGTGTTCCTCTGTATTTCTCAAACCCTCTGCTTCTAACTGCTGCCTCTTCTCTCCACAGAATGCATCCGTCTGCCCCCTTTACTTGTCCTAATGATTGGATACTTAGGATGCTGCGGATTCCTGTCTCGCAGCCAACAACACTCATCTGTCCCCTCGTGGAGTCCAGACTGAATTGCTCAGAGGCACGTGGCCAGGCGGCAATGATATAAGGCAAGGTAAGCAAGCTTAGGCTTGGCTGTTGTTTTTTTTTTTTAAGATTTTATTTATTTATTTGACAGACAGAGATCACAAGTAGGCAGAGAGAGAGGAGGAAGCAGGCTCCCCGATGAGCAGAGAGCCCGATGTGGGGCTCAATCCCAGGACACTGGGATCATGACCTGAGCTGAAGGCAGAGGCTTTAACCCACTGAGCCACCCAGGTGCCCCAGCTTGGCTGGTTTAAATAATTTCAACGGACTCTTGGGTGTAGGGGCTGTGCCTAGTAGCCCGGTCCCTGGCCCCAGGGGTGATGGGGGCAAAGAAATGCTGGCGGCCTGGGGCGGGAAGGACTGGCTAGAAGAGGTAGAGAGGTGTGGGCGCTGGCCCCATTAGCTTATATGTGAAAGTCGCGCTCGCAGGTGAATCCTTTGCTGTCTCTAGGAATCGGCTGGGCCTTAGAGGTCTGTCTCCCCAGGATTAGCAGGGCCCCAGATATAAAGAATCAGAATAAAAAGACACGTGTTACATAGTGGGCTTGGTAGAACTTTGCTCTAAAGCCAACAGAGCTGAGAAAAAATTTTTAAAGGAGATGACTTCAATTACCATTTCAATTATTTTCCTGGTTGTTGGCTTATTTTGTTTCTTCTTGTTCAAAGTTTCGCATTTTGCACATTTCAAGAACATTCATTTCTTATGGGTGCAGAGCTTCTGGAAAGCTAAGTTGTGGCTTTCTGGGACCCTCCAACTCCTCTTCATGACCTTTAGTTCTCTAGCTCCCTTGACAACTGTGCAAAGTCTGGTTCCTCTGATAAGTCACTGCTTCTGTGATACAGTGTTTCTGCTTCCCCAGCTGACCTAGAAAATAACTTCCCTGCAGACTTAACGGAGCAGAATTTTCCCACCAATCCTGGTCTCTCTAGCTCTGGACCTTGCCCTGAGAGGGAGAAGTACATTTCTCTCGTGTTTAAACCACAGTTATTTTGTCATTGCTGTTGCTATTTATTTATTTATTTATTTATAAAAAGATTTTATTTATTTATTTATTTGACAGAGATCACAAGTAGGCAGAGAGGCAGGCAGAGAGAGAGAGAGGAAGGGAAGCAGGCTCCCTGCTGAGCAGAGAGCCCCATGCGGGGCTCAATCCCAGGGCCCTGAGATCATGACCGGAACCAAAGGCAGAGGCTTAACCCACTGAGACTGACCGGTGCCCCTGTTGTTGCTTTTTAAAGATTTTAAGTAATCTCTACCCCCATTATGGGACTTGGGGCTAGAAATCACAACCCTGGCATCACCAGGCACACGCTCTACCCACTGAGCCTGCCAGGTGCCCCTAAACCATTGTCACTTTGGTCTGACTTCATGGAACTGAGACACCCACTCATTTTGGACCCTGCCTGCTCCTAGAACTCTATAAGAGAGAAAGCGCTTGTATCTTATTTGACCCACTGCATGTTTTCAGCTTGTTTCTAACAGGAGCTTAGCCTGTAGCTTAAATAAACCCGCCCTCTCTGTGCTACCCCACTTTTCACCTGGTTGAATCCTACTCATCCTACATTTTCCTGACCCCTAAGTTGGATCCCCTCATTGTAAGGGTACTGTCTTCATACCCCTTTCCTAGCACATGCATAACCTAGGAAATATTCGTGGCCTGTCTGTCTCCCACATTAGACTGGACTTCATCTCTCTTGTTCCTGCTGTGTCCCCCACCCAGCCCATAATGCAGAGCTGACACACAGCCAGTGACCAAATGAATGAAGGCTCTCCAGGGGAGCTGCAGAGAGGAGAAATCTCTTGGTGCCTTTTTTCTTTTTTTAAAGATTTTATTTATTTATTTGACAGACAGAGATCACAAGTAGGCAGAGTGGCAGGGGCGCAGGGAGCAGCCCCCTGCTCAGCTTGGAGCTTGATCCCAGGACCCTGGGATCATGACCTGAATTGAAGGCAGAGGCTTTAAACCACTGAACCACCCAGGCACCCCTCTTGGTGTCTTTTGCTAGGTGTGGGCGGCAGCTCTGAACCCTGTGGGTGGAACCTGGCTCGTCAGACTTTGCTGCCCAGACCTTCTCACCATCGTCCTCTCCAAAGCCATCCATTCCAAAGCCTTGAGCTAGTCTCTAAATATGAGGGGCTTCACAACCAGTTTTTGCCCATGAAGAGGGAATGGTATGTGTATGTCAGACATCAAGGCCACTGGATTTTCCCCGCTCCCAGCTATGTGTGATATGTGGAACCGCTGATGGGGTGGACCTGGCCCTTGTTATCTTCTCTAAGAGCTGCCTACCAAGCCCCTTTGTGCTGCGGAGTGGGCCGCACTGGGTGGCCAGAAGCCCATGGCACTTTACTAAGAACTGGGAAAAAAGTGCCCCTTTCTCAATATGCTTTATTGCCAGCTGCCAAAGTAGTTTCCTGATGAGTATGCATATTTACAATGTCTGTAGTGATGGGGACCCCTGGCACCCTGGGACCCTAGGAATTAGGCTTTGCACTGTCAGCCTAATCATGTGTGGGTCTGTGTCCTGTCCGCCTCTCTGTTCGCCTTGCCAGTGTCATGTTGCTCTCTCCTCTTCTGGAGCCAGGCTGATTGGGCCAACCTAACTTCAGGTAGCCAATCAGATTGGCCACTTAAAGCTGGGGTCCAGAGCTCTAGTTTGCCAGTATGGGACTAGGAGGAAATGCAGAGCCATGGCTGGGAAAGCCATCCCCTGACACGTGTCAGTTAGAGTCCCTGACGGCAAGCAACAGAAACCAACTTAAAGGGCTAACTGAGCTCAACAAGATGCGATGTTTTGGAAGGAGTCTGGGAAAGCCAGAAAACCCAAATGCCAGGCAGGAGGAACAACAGGAATAGCTTCACACCAGAGCAATCTGGCCAGTGCCCCCTGCCCGGAGGAGGAGGGGACGGGGAAGGTGGGACAGGGACGGTGGGAGACATGGACATAGACAAGGGATGACTGTCCATTTCCTCCTTCCTGTCTCTCCATTAGGACTCAAAGTCTTGGGTGGGAGCATCCGATCAGCTGCGCAGTGATGGTGAGAGGAGGGCTCTGTGGGGTGCTCTGATCGGATGGGGATCACCAACTGGGGGGCATCCCAATTGGGTGGGGGCCAGCATTGCAGGAGGTGAAAGAATTCACCCAAGGCAGAACAAAGGAGACAGAAGTTTATTGAATGCATCGCAAGGGAGCAGAGGGCAGGACCGCAGAGCAGAGACCATCTGCCACCAGGCGGTGGTGAGACCACAGTTCTAGGGCGGAGGGGGGAATATGGGAATGCATGCAATTTTCCCTTTTTGGGCAGTCTGGGGAACTGTGCCTGGTTATAATTGGTCAGTTAGGGCCTATGGTTATTTCGAAATGGGTCCTTTAATGAGTCACTCTGCATTCAGCCCCAGGGTTGCTTTGGGCTCTTTTTCCTTGATCGAGTTTCCATTGCTCAAGCCTGTAGCCTAAAAGCAGCCTCTAGAGGCTCCAACCCTCCGTTGTTGTTCTCTTCTTAACTCAAAGAACACTTCTTCATTTATAAAATTATTTAGAATGCATCAAACAAGGCAACATTTCTTTTTTTCCCACCTTCTGATACTGGATGGGGCCGTGGCTCCTCTAGCTGGCGTCACTAGCATGGGTCCCCCCCCCCCCCGCCCCCTCCCCTTGTCCCCAGGAGCAGACGTGCCTTCTTCACATTCTCTTGGCTTTCTGTAATGTCTTCAGAGTGTCTCCTCTGTCTCCAGGGGAATGCTTTCTCTTACCTCCTTTCTTTGGTTCGGTTTGGTTAGCTGCTGGCTCTTCCTCAGGAACAGCACCGCTCTGACCCCGTTTGACTTGCTCTTCCTCAGGAACAGCACCGCTCTGACCCCGTTTGACTTGCTCTGCGGCCACTTTCTGCCTTCTGCATGTCGGTTGCTCTGCCTGGGCAATTTCAACTGCAATTTTCTCTATATCCACTTTTACCTGTGAACCACACAAACTTTCAAGTTCATTGTTAAATGAATCTGTGCTTTCCAGGAACAACTTCTTTTCCCAGTGTTGCTCCTCTATGTGAAGAAGTTCAGCTTCTAGTTTTCACTGATGGATGGTTAAGAACCGAGCTTGTTGTTTGAGATTGTGTGTTCTAGCTGTTGTGACAACTGACCAAACATCTGGGTGCCGTACTCACTAGGTATCCCTGTGATGAGGTGGTGGTTTCTCTGTAAAGACACAGCTGTATGCTTCCCCGAAGAGCCATCATGAAAAGATAGGTTAGGAGAAACCCAAGGTGACCTAGGGTATGGCTTTAGATAAAATGCCAAAGGTACTATCCATGAAAGAAATAATTGATAAGCTAGACTTCATCATAACTAAAAACTCCTGGTGCAGTGTTTCACCTGGGTGGCTGAGTAGGTTAAGTGTCTGATTCTTTGTTTCAGCGCAGGTCATGATCTCCTGCATCAGTGAATGGAGCCCAGAGTTGGGCTCACTCAGCTCAGAGTCTGCTTGGGATTCTCCCTCTCCCTCTGCACACCGCCCCCCCAGCCCCTGCTCTCTCTCTCTTGCATGTGCTCTCTCTCTAATGGATAAATAAATCTTAAAATAAAACAAACAAACAAAGAAAAACTTCTGCTGTGCAAAAGACACTGCCAAGTGAATGAGAAGACAAACCACAGATTAGGAGAAAATATTTGCAAAAAATACATCTGATCAAGTCTTGCTAGCTAAAATATACAAAGACCTCTTCAATCAGAAATAAGAAAACCAACAATCCAATTTTAAAAATGGACAAAAGACCTGAAAAGATTTCACCAAAGAAGATACGCAAATGGAAAATGAACACATGAAAAGATGCTCTACACCCAATGTCATTAGGGAATTGGAAATTAAAACCATGAGACACCCCTGCACACCTACCAGAATGACTAAAATCCAGGACACTGACAACACCAAATGCTGGCAAGGATGTGGAGCAACAGGAACTCTCACTCTCTGGTCAGAGAATGCAAAATGGTACAGCCACTTCAGAAGACAATTTGGCAGTTTCTTCCAAAACTAACATGCTCTTACCATATGATCCAGCAAGTGTGGTCCTTGGTATTTACCCAAATGTGTTGAAAATCTATGTAATAGAAAATCCTGCACACTGTATAGCAGTCTTTTTAAAAGTTTTTATTATCAATGTGTGGTTGACCCACAATATCGTACCTATTTCAGGTATACAATAATGAAGAATGATCCCCACAATAAATCTAGCTACCAGCCTGTCCTCTGGTCTTCAAGGTATTAGACCGGTGCAGCTCTAGCTCTTATACTCTCTCCTCTCCTCTCTGAGCTCCCTCTCACTTTGTTTTCCTTCTTCCCCAAGTTTGATCTCAGGGGTAGGGTTTCCTTCTGCAGGGCAGGGGTGGAGGCGGAGATCCTCTGAGCCCAATGACCACCTCTGCCCCTCGGGAAGCACCACAACCCAGCAGCTGCTGGTTCTATAACTCTGATTCTCTCTCCCCCAAATCTTGCCATCTTTTTAGCCTGAATTCCAGCTCCTACTTTGGGAACTGTCATCATGTTTAATCCCGCCTGGGTGAGCCCCCTCCACTTCCGGAAATGGAAGCTATTCCATTACAAGGTAAAGTATGGTTTAAGTAGCTGTAGGGAAGTGTGACAGAAAGTCTGTCAGTTGGGCAGGACTTGCCAAAACTTGGTGTAGCGCGGGAAGCCATCCCCGTGCCTTCTCAGGAAACCTGAGCAGAGCTGAGGCGGGGCAAGTCAGGACGTTCAAGGTGAGAGGCAGGAAATGGTGTGGGGGAGGGGCAGACAAATCTCAGGCCCTGAGTGGCAGAGAATGGAGGATGGGGGCAGGGACTTCCTGACAGCATTAAGATGGGGGTGGGTAGGGCCCAGCTCTTGCTGGAGAAGGGCTGAGGGAGGGAGGCTGGGGGGGAATGGTGAGGGGGTAGGAGGAAGACAGGATTTCCTTTAATAAACGTTTCAGCCCGAGGCCAGAGGCCCCTGGAACCCAGGGGAGAGCCCCCCCCCACCCAGAGGAAAAGCTGGTGCTTCTCAGTGGGCCCCAAGGGCATTAGCCTTGGGGCAGCAGGAGGGCCCAGGGCTGGCCAACATGAATATCCTACAGGATGGTCTAAGCCCAAAGACGGCAACTCAGCAAATATCAAAAGTGGGCCCAGCCAGACTGCAGAGTCTTTGTGGAGCCCTTTTCAGGGCTCCTCCTCCCCATTCCTTTGTTCCATCTGGACACTTCAAGCCTCCAGTCACCTCTGTCCTTCTGCACCTGGTGGTCAGTCAGGGCTCACCCAGCTTCCTTCCCCCCGCCTCTCACCCCTGCCATCCCCTGCCCCCAACCCACTCCCCACCCCCGGAGTGCAGTGGAAGTCAGGCCCTCCTCCCAGGACCCGCCTAGCTGTGCCAGCCTCGCCCAGGCCTGCTCCAGCCAGAACTTGGTCTTTCCCGTCCCAGCAGGCTGAGGCACCTGAGGCCTTAATTATGAGCCACTTCAAAGTCTTTCTGAAAGCAGGTGAGAGATAACAGTGTAAACAAGTGAGTGAGTCATCCTGGCCCTCCCAGCCCCACAGGGTGGGGAGATCCTTCCTGTTCCTCTCACCCACCAGCCTCTCAAGTAAGCAGTCACTGGTTCTGGCTTCAGGTAGACTCGACCCTGGGGCTGGGGGCCTGTAAGTGAAGCTCTGGGGCTCACCGTGGCCTACAGTGTGGCCTACAGCGTCCCTCCGTTGAACAATAAGCACTTTCCGTGCATTAGCCTGTCTCATCCTCACAACAGTCTCATGGGGCGGGTATTATCCTGTCCATTTCCCAGGTGACAAAAGCAAAACCCACCCAGAGAGCTTCAGGGATTTACCCAAGGTTACACAGGTTGGTAGCCTGCCGGACCAATGTCCCAACACCAGCAGTCCGACTCCACAGCCGTGCTTAACCCCTGACAGGCTGAGGAGGACTCAGCATCATTCTTGTGGCCTCTGCTTCCCAATGGCAGAAAGGGAATCGGATCCTAGGAAACCTGTCAGACATTCCAACTCGTCCAAAAAGTCAATATTATGAAAGGCAAAAGAAACTGAGAATAACATTTCCAGATGAAAAACCACAACAGAGGGGCACCTGGGTGGCTCAGTCAGTTAAGCGTCTGCCTCCGGCTTGGGTCATGAACCTAAGATCCTGGGATGGAGTCCCTGCTCCACCAAGAGCCTGCTTCTCCCTCTCCCTCTGCACACACCGTGCCTGTGTTCTCTCTCTCTCTCAAATAAATAAATAAAATCTTTAAAAAACAAAAAACAAAAAAAGAGAAAAACCACAACAGATAATTCTGGATCAGTACTGAACCTGGGAGGGGGGGTACTGCTACAGAAGACAGTACGGGAGAAAGGGCAAAGTTAGAATAAGGACCGTATATTAGATTATAGTGTATCAGTGACAGCCCCCACCAATTTTTGCGGTACTACGACAGTGAGTCGAGCCTTCCATGGAGACGTTTGACCCTGCCAAGCTGCCCAAACTGCTTAAGCTTTATTACCGGAGGCTTTTTCCCTACGCCCAGTACTACCGTTGGCTCAACTATGGCGGAGTAATAAAGAATTACTTTCAACACTGTGAATTTTCATTCACATTGAAAGATGATATTTACATTCACTACCAGTCCTTCAACAACCAGAGTGAGCTGGAAAAGGAGATGCAGAAAATGAATCCATACAAGATTGATATAGGCGCGGTATATTCCCACAGACCCAATCAGCACAATACAGTGAAGCTGTGAGCTTTCCAGGCTCAAGAAAAAGAACTGGTGTTTGACATTGATATGACAGACGATGACGATGTGAGGAGATGTTGTAGTTCTGCAGACATATGTTCTCAGTGCTGGACCCTCATGACGATGGCCACGCATAATCGACCGAGCACTGAAGGAGGACTTTGGATTTAAGCATCGTGTCTGGGTATATTCTGGAAGGAGAGGTGTTCACTGTTGGGTCTGTGATGAATCGGTTAGAAAACTGTCCTCTGCAGTACGTTCTGGGATAGTTGAGTATTTGAGTCTTGTAAAGGGTGGTCAAGATGTTAAAAAGAAAGTCCATCTAAGTGAAAAAATTCACCCTTTTGTCAGCAAATCTATAAACATAATAAAAAAATACTTTCAAGAATATGCCTTAGTTGATCAAGATATTCTTGAAAATAAAAAAAGCTGGGATAAGATTTTAGCCCTTGTTCCTGAAACAATTCATGAACCACTTCAGCAAAACTTCCCGAAGTATCACAATTCACTTCAGCGTTGGGAATATTTGACGAAAGCCATCAGCTTGCAGGATAGTACCAAAAATGACAACTGTGGACCCTGGCTGGAATGGGAGGTCATGCTCCAGTACTGTTTCCCACGGCTGGACATCAATATTAGCAAAGGAATCAATCATTTACTGAAGAGCCCCTTTGGTGTTTCATCTTAAAACAGGTCATATTTCTGTGCCTATTGATTTACAGAAAGTGGAACAGTTTGATCCATTTACTGTTCCAACCATAAGCTCTCTCTGCCGTGAATTGGATGCCATTTCCATTAATGAGGAGGGAAAAGAAGGAAATGAAGCTGAATCTGATATCAAATGTAGAACCAGAGATTATAAGAAGACCAGTCTATCTCCTTATATAAAGTTTTTGAACAGTTTCTTGAAAACCTGGATAAATCCCGAAAAGGAGAACTTCTCGAGAAGAGTGATTTACAGAAAGACTTCTGAAGATAACAGCTCTCCTCAAACCAATGTAGATATCTTCTAGCTTCAAGAATCAAATACTTCAGGCGCCTGGGTCGCTTAGTCGGCTGGGTGTCTGCGTTTGGCTAGGGTCATGATCCCAGGGTCCTGAGATCGAGTCCCAGGTCAGGCTCCCTGCTCAGTGGGGAGTCTGCATCTCCCTCTCCCTCTGCCCCTCCCCCCAACTCATGCTCGCTCTCTCTCTCTCTCTAATAAATAAATAAAAATAAAATCTTTTAAAAACCAAAAAAAACCCCAAAAAGATTATAGTGTATCAGTGACAGGTCCTTAACTTGGGAGTTGTCCTAAGGACAGGTAAGGAAATGTCCTTCTTCTTAAGAGATATGTACTTGAGTATTTAGGGATGTAGTGTTAGAGTGTCTGAAACTTATCTTCAAATAGTTCGGTACCAAAATGATTTACATGTGTGTGTCTGTGTGTGTCTAAGAGAGACATAATATAGCCCATGTAGGGATGCCTGGGTGGCTCAGTGGGTTAAAGCCTCTGCCTTCAGCTCAGGTCGTGATGCCAGGGTGCTGGGATCGAGCCCCGCATCGGGCTCTCTGCTCCTCGGGGACCCTGCTTCCTCCTCTCTCTCTCTGTCTACCTCTCTGCCTACTTGTGATCTCTGTCTGTCAAATAAATAAATAAATAAAATCTTTAAAAATATATATATATAGCCCATGTAGTAAAATATTCGTGAATCTTGGTAAAGGGCATTTGGGAGTTTATTATACTATTCTTTTAACTTTTCTGTAGGTTTAATATTTTCAAAATAAGAAGGCTGCTAAAAGGAAATTACTGAATTAACACATCCTGGGACTAAATTAGATTCTGAGTGATGCTGTTCCACACCTTTGTAGGACAGTGGATCCCACAGGCCGCCACAGCCCCGGGCTGTCCATGAGACCCATCCTCTGGCTTCCCTGAGGTCACCGAGCTTCTGCTTTCTTGTCCACTCCCAGAATCTTCCCAGACAGAGCTGAGAGGGAGGGGAATAGGAAGTCACAGCCAAGGTGTGGGGAGGACTGTCCTTTATCCCTCACCCCCAAGCATTGTATCTTTGGAAAGTCTGGACAGATTTGTCCATGTGTGTTAAGTGGTTTGTGCTGAGGGATTTGCAAACAGAAAAGGTACTGATTGAGAAGCAGGAATGCTCTTCTGGCTCATTCTCCTGCCTCTTGGCGATGCCTGCGCCTCCGAGCACCAGGAAAGTGCTACACAGACCCGCCGAGGCATCACTCAGCCCTGGGGAAGCCAGCCCGAGTGTCAACACTCTGGCGGAGAGAAGTGCTAAAATGCATATTTGAAGATGTCTGAACAGACTTGTTTGAGAGACAACTGGAGTTGTGAAGTAATCCGGATGTCTCCCCGTGTCTCGGTTTTGAAGGCAGAGTTTGCCTGCAGGCCCCTGACCTCTAATGTCTTTCTGTTATTGTTAGCATTTGACAGAACTTTACTTAAGACTTGGGGATGACAGAAGTCAACACAGAGAGGAACTTATAACTGCTGCTGGAAGGGCTACTCTGAAGATTCTCCCTGGGACAGAAATCATCTCGGCTTGGGATCCTTCAGGCCAGGATCACTGGGCCAGTGATGCTGTACCAGGCACAGACCATGTACTCCCTAAACTGACCTCCTCTGGCCCCAGTGGGCAATAGCAACCCACAGGGAGACTTACAGGCTCTCGCTTAGAATCTTCCTCCAGAGGTAAGGGAGGGCCCCGGAGCTGTGGGCTGCACCCGGCAGAATGAGTCACAGCAGGAGACTGAAGTTGGAGGGAGCACAAGAACACAAAGAAGCAAAAGAGCTGTTGGCAGAAGGATTCAGATCTGCAGAGACAGAGCTCTGAGGGGGAGCTGATCTGGAAGACAGAAGAGAAGGATCTGGAGCCACTGTTTCCATCTTTCTCACTCAGCTTTGCTATTCCATCTGCCCCCCTCTTAGCCCCTGAAAGGGATCATACTGCAGACCATGCACAGTGGACCCTCCCAACCAGCCCTATTCTTTAAGGAACCCCCTTCCCTTCCATGTGGACAATGGGGCTGCCATCACACTATCCTTGCCCTCCTGGCTACCGTAACCAGCCCAAGGAAGGGGAACTTGACTCAGACTGGGTCCTTAACTTATGTACAGGTAACAGGAGACAGAGCCCCTTCTTTACTCTGGGGTCACCAGTTGAGGTGATACAAGCCTAGCATTGTCAGCCTTCCCTATAGCCCACATAAAGGCCCAGTATGGGGGAATGAGGCAAACACAAATAGGAGTAGATCTCCAGTGACATTGTTGCTGTTTCTGGATCCAGTTGTTCCTGAAGCCCTTTTCATTCTGATCAAATCAGTGATGTGAGCTAATCCATCCTGCTTTTCCTTTGGGGCTACTTTTTTTTTTTTTTTTTTAAAGATTTTATTTATTTGTCAGAAGGAGAGAGAGCACAAGCAGGGGGAGTGGCAGGCAGAGAGAGAAGCAGGTCCCTGCTGAGCAAGGAGCCCGATGTGGTACCTGGTCCCAGGACCCTGGGATCATGATATGAGCCAAAGGCAGACCCTTAACCTTAACTGACTGAGCCACGCAGGCGCCCTGGTTGGGAATTTATTCATGGAAACAAAAAAGAAAACTGGTCTGTTCAGATAAATGGGGGCAAGAAAAGCACCAGATGGGAAGACTGAGAGAGAAAGAGAGACGTGATTTTTCTAGTTCCTAAGCCCCAGTGTTTTCCTACCCTTGCTTTCTGTGATATTCCCTGAATCCCTCCCATACCCCCCATCTTAGGCTTTTTGGGGGTATAAGTGACAGAAACCCACTCAGGCTGAGACAAAAAGGGTAGTTATTATAAGGACAGGTGTCCGCTGGAACGCTGGGACAAGTGACACACCCAGGCCCCAGGAAGGCCGAGAAGCCAGGCAGCCCTTTTCTCTCTGGGCCCCACGGTCTCAAGCATCTTACTTAAGACCAGCTTCCTTCAGTTCTCTACACATGAGGCTGAACGTGGTTGCTGTGTGGCCACAGACATGTTCTACTCACTCTCTAGCCCTTTCCAAATCAGAATAGCTCAGGGCCCAGTCTGGGTCAGTGCTCACCCCTGTTCCAGCCAGCCAGGCCTGATCATACTCCGGCTTCTGCCGCCCACCTCTGGGGAAGGGTCAGAGGCTGCTTTGGGTGGGTTTCCAGCCACCGCCATTAAATAGAACTGATGAAAACCACTGCCGATAGCCTTGGGACATCTGTTTGCTCCTCACCTCTCCTTTTTGGAAGGTGTGTGGCTCCAGGGTGTGTCCAGCTGGATCAACGGGCAGGTTCTTCCCAAATGAGAGCACAGAACATTCTTCCACGGTGGTTCTCCTGTGAACAACCAGATTTTGTGGTGGTGGCAGCCGACTGCCCCTTCCTTCTCCCCACCGCCCTCTACCACTCCTGAGGGAGAACTGGTGCTATATTACCGGGAACCATCATGCATCCTGTGCAGGGTGGCAAAGAAACATACAGAATATTCTATGGGCAGACTCCAGCCTGGCATGTCCATCATAATTTGCCCTTTCAGTAAGGACAAATGCCAATATTTCAGTATCTCTGAATAAACCGGGAACCAACCATACAGACTTAGCTCTGAAATGGAAAATTCTGGAAGTTGAAGATGATTCTTGACACTAGGGGAGGCAGAGAGTAGGGTTTCAGGGCCTGAGGCAGGTCAGGGTGAGTCTTGGGCACCTCTTCCCACCCTGTACTTAGGACTCTGACGACATCCGTTCCACCCAGAAGGCAGAGTCTCCTTTCCTGCATTCCCAGTCTCCCAGAGGAGCCCCTGTTGTATGACTTTAACTTCTCTTTCTTCCATGATCACTTGATCACTCGGCAATGTCTCCCTCAGGTGGGGATGGAGGCTGCTGGCAGAGCACAGGTGGACTACAAGCTCACAGCAGGGAGGACAGCAAAATGTTTCTATTTGGTCTTACTCTTCTACATGGAAAATATCACCAACTGCATTTAGTCAGGGCACTTGTTGGCAGAGGATGTGTTGTGTTTTTGTTTTTGTTTTGTTTTTTTAAGATTTTATTTATTTGACAGACAGAGAGAGACAGTGAGAGAGGGAACACACGCAGGGGGAGTGGGAGAGGGAGAAGCAGGTGCCCCGCTGAGTAGGGAGTCTGACACGGGGCTCGATCCCAAGATCCTGGGATCGTGATCTGAGTCAAAGGCAGATGCTTAACGACTGAACCTCCCAGGCGCCCCAGAAGGTATGTCTCAACAAGACACCTCTCCAGTAGCGAAAGCATCGAGCAGCAACCTAAATGAGATAAGAATGAAGCAGCACCCCCCCCCTGCCCCCCGCCCGCCCAGAGTGGCTCCGGGAGATGTTGTGCCCAAACCTATTATTAATTACTGAAATAGTGGCGAATCACCAGGAGGGGGAGCTATAGAGACTCAGGGAAAGAAGAAAGGGAAAGTTAGGTGGGGCAGGCCCTTAGCCCCGTGATCAAGCATGACATGATCAGTGAGGAGTCCTCTTGGTGACATGTCCCTCTGTGTGATGTGATGAGAAGGGCACTTTGCCTCTGCGGTCTTCTTCCCCAAACCCACACCCCCAGCCTAACCGTGAGAAAACCACCAGACAAGCCAAATGGAGAGACCTTCTACAAAATACCTGGCCCAGTATTCCTCCAAAGGGGTAAGGGCATAAAATGAACAAACAAAACACAGCCAAGTCTGAGCAACTGTCACAGCACAGGCAACACTGAGATGTGGTGACTAAATGCAGTGTGGGACCCGGGAGAGAATCCTGGTTCGTGGAAACTCAAGTGAAATTGAGTGGAGTTTGGTGGGTAGCAATACACCAGTGTGCTTCCTGAGTTTGGACACACGCACTGGGAGAGAGTAACAAGAGGGAGCATCGGTGGAGGAGTCTATGGGAACTCTCTGTGCTACCTTTGCAACTGTTTTGTAAATTTCAAGTTATTCTGAAATTAAAAGTTTACTTAAAAAAAAAAAAAGTTAACACAGGGACGTAGGGGAGGACAGGAGGACTGGCTTTCCAGTGGAAAGAGGAGGGAGGGTTTGGAAAGGAGAAGTCCTGGCAAATGGAACAGAGAACCAGAGAAGCTGCCTTTCTGGAAGGAGACAGGCATCCCTGCCCCAGCATCCCTAGGGAAGTGGCTTCCTACAAATCAGGTTAGCCAGGGTTTTCCCTTACCTGCAGCCAGCAGGCAGATCAAAAGCTGAACTTCCCGGGATCCAGATGTGCACATGAATCTTGTCAAAATGCAGATTCTGATTCATCAGTTTGGGCAGGCTGGAGCCTGAGTTTCTGCCTTTCTAACTGGCTCACGGGTGATGTGGAGGCTGCGGCTCCCAGGACCACACTCGGAGTTGCAAGAAGCTGCAGAGTCAATGCCACTTCACCTGGGAGGAGGGGAAGAGATGGTGAAAGGGAAGCTGTGACCCTGCCCACATAGTCTGCAACCTGGTCAGCCCGAGGAGAAGGGCGAGCTGGCCACCGTGACCCTGTAGGAAGAGCCGAGCGTGAGCTCTGCAGCCTCAGGAAGCAGGTTTGAGTCTGATCACCTGCGCACCGTCGTCACACCAGGCAAGTGTCCCAGCCCCCCAGCCTCATGTCACCATCCACCATCCATACCAGGAGCATCCTGGCTCCTGATGCCTATGGCCTGAGGTCACTCCAGGGACTGAAGGAGGTAGTCACGTGTGAGGCTCTGGACAAACACAGCACAACCACTCGTGGAAGTGACACAGGACCCCGCCAAACGAGCTTCGAACGACTTACGGCGCCTGGCATCTCTCTGTTTTTTATTAATACGGCCGAACCCTCGTGAAGCCATTTTGCTTTATTTATTCAATCATTCAGTCAACTGATATACATTGAAAGCCCATCACGGGCTTCCAAAGAATGGGTTGTCTGAAGTCTCTTGCCTCCTGGAATCCAGACTTGCAAACGGCTGGAGCTGAAGAGAACGAAGCCAGCAAGATCTTACGGCCACTGCTAAGGCCCAAGTCCTGCTGTGTCTTTCTCGGTCCTCTGGGTCCTCTGAGCTTCCCTCACTCTGACCTCCCTCTCTGGCTGGGGTCCACAAAACAGTGAGCAACCCCTTCCTCCAGAGAGCCTCCTGCTGGGAAAGGCATGGCTTCCCCCACCCGATCCCTCTTCTCCCCTTTCTCTGGCCCAGGCCTCAGCCTTTTGCTGACCGGCTGTCCTCCAAGGCACAAGGACTCCAGAATTCCTGCTCCTCTTCAAACTTAACTTACACAAACATTTATATGCAGTCAGGTGCTTCGGAATCCAATCAAGGTGGTTTCCTCCCAGCAGATTTGAGGAAAAGAGAAGGAAATTTTAAAAGATGTTGTTTACTTATTAGAGAGACAGACAGTGAGCAGGGCAAGAGGCAGAGGAAGAGGGGGAAGCAGGCTCCTCGCTGAGCAGGGAGCCTGACGCGGGACTCCATCCCAGGACCCTGGGACCATGACCTGAGCCAAAGGTAGATGCTTAACCGACTGAGCCACCCGGGCGCCCCAAGCAAAGGAAATTGATGCTATTAACTTCTGTTGGGTCACACACCCTTTAGGAATCAGATAAAAGCACTCTATATCATGACCACTCAGGAAGACACGTAAGCACACACCCACACAATTGTGTCCCCACTTGCCGGGGATACTGGGCACTGGGTAGGAATCCTGGGACTGGAGGTTCCTGTCACCTTACAGACACTGGCCGCACAGAGCCGGACAACAGGTTGAGATGATGGAGAGGACGAAGGTTCCTAATTTCAGTGTCATCACACTGTCCCTCTGCCTTCAAGTTCTCCACTCATCGGTGGCCCCCTATAGCTGCCCTTGGCACCGTCCCCCAGGTCAGAGGGCAGACTCGCCCAGCTGGAGCAGCCCCGTCAGCTGCTTCCCCTGGAATCCTCAGGAATCTCAGCGCATTGCCCTCAGTGACATAAAACCTGGGCCCACTTCTTTCTGGCCTCTCACTGGCCAGGACTCTCCCAGCACCCCCCAGCATACTCTTAGTCTTCCTCCTCTTGGGCTTAGGCTAGCACACAAAATAACCTGCCCTTTCTCCCAGTAGAGAATGGCCACTGACCTTTACTCCGAACCCAGAGGGAGTGGCAGAATATAGACAAGACCCAGACGCATAAACATTTTTATGCGCATGGGTATCCGCATACCCATGACATCTCCTTGGCCCCAGATGCTGGCCACAAGCTAGCAGCCCCAGTCTTGGTGTCTCCTTTCCCATCAACTCGTCCCTGTTTCAGCGACTTCCCTTCTTGAGTGATCCCTCTTAGCTTTTTTCCCCTCAGGCTTCCCCTCTCTCCCCTCTATTCCTGTCTTCCTCAAGGCTGTATGTGGGTAAGATGCGACTATCCCTAGAAGGAGAGAAGGAACTGCTTGTTGTCTACCAAGATCTGCTGTCTCCTTCTTTTCTTTAGTGTGCCTGAGTTTTTAGCTGGCACAGGATCACACAGCCGAAGACTACTTCCCAGCCTCACAAAGGGGTCAGAGGTATGCCACTTCTAGGTCATGACCTTAGAAGGAATGGATAATATGGATAATTGCTCCTTTTGCCCTTTCCTTCTTCCTTTTTTAATTTTTAAAAAGATTTTATTTATTTATTTGAGAGAGAGTGAGAGCACAAGCGGAGGCAGAGGCGGCTAGAGGGCAGAGGGAGAAGGAGAAGCAGACTGCCTGCTGATCCTGGAGACCAGGGCAGGTAGGACTTGATCTCAGGACCCCAAGATCATAACCTGAGCCAAAAGCAGACACTTAACCAACTGAGCCACCCAGGAGCCTCACTGCCCTTTCTTTCTTCCCCCTGACTGGGAGGCAGATGTGATGGAAGGAGCCAGAGCAGCCAGTTTGACCCCACTGATGGGAGCCACCATGGGCTCAAAGAGCAGGCACTCGATAAATAAGTTTTTGGACTTAACTCATTTAACCTTCACAGCAATCCTCTGAGGTAGGGTTACTATGTCATGTCTATTACCATTCCAGCTTTACAGATGAGGAACCAGAGACACAGAGAGGTTGAGTAACTTCTGTAAGGTCACAAAGGGCTGGGTTTGAGCCCAGGCAACCTGGTTCCAGAGTCTGCTCTTAGTTACAACAGTATACAGAAGAGAGATCTATACACTACATTGTCATGAGGTGAACAATAGACATCCATCCCATTTAGCCTCTGTATTTGCGGGCCCCGTTGTTACAGCAGCTCAGCTATCCTTTAATGTGTCATTAAGAGGTGACCATGGGTCTCCCCTTGCCTAAGTCCCAAATATGAGTCCCTCGAAGGCCAGTAGCCAAGGAGGCAGACTCCTGGGAATGGCTCCCTAAAGGCCAAAGGCTCCTAATTGAGTGCCTCCTTTTCACGCTAGGCTGTGTGTAATTAAAAGCCCCCATCACCAGCTCCTGAGGCATCCATGCATGCTCACCAGCCTCCATCATGCCCGCACACACTATACCCCAAGAAGGACACAGCCCCTCAGCCTTCTCCAAAGGGTAGTGTTGTCTGTATTGTTTATTTTTGTTATTTTTTTTTAGATTTTATTTATTTATTTGAGAGGAACAGGGACAGATAGCAGGAGAGAGCATAAGCAGGGAGGAGAAGGAGAAACAGACTCCCCGCTGAGCAGGGAGCCCAACGCAGGGCTTGATCCCAGCATCCTGGGATCATGACCTGAGCCGAAGGCAGATACTTAATGACTGAGCCACCCAGGGGCCCCTGTGTCTGCTATTTAAATCAAGTAACATTTGGGGCACCTGGGTGGCTCTATCCGTTGAGTATCCAGCTCTTGGTTTTGGCTCAGGTCAGGATGTTGGGGTCCCGGGATCAAGCCCGCCTCTGGCACATGTTCTCTCTATTTCCGAAATGATAACACTTAAAAAAAAAATCAAGTAACATTTTAACAGTTTTGCAGTTTAAAATTTACAAGGTACTACCACAGAATATCGGCATGGAAATAGATTCAAGATCTGTCGTTCAGCGAAAAGAATAAATTTCAGAACGAGATGCATGTTCTGCGTTTATTCCCACGCACATGTGCACGTCTCTGTGAAGATGTGAGCCCCTCTCTGGACACAGAGGCCACTTGGGGCCACTCTGGAGCAGAGCCAGTCTAGGGGTCTCTCCCCTTTTGCAGATGAAGGAACTGGGGTGCCAGGAGGTCCAGGAAGTTGGCCCAGACTTTCAGGCTAGAATGAGTGAGACCCTTACAAAGCTCTCCATCCCCACACCTCAAAGCCCAGCTCTTTCCACGAGACCTGCCTCCTGTCATACTAAAGCCAATGGTTGTTGTCCCCCTGGTCTGCCCAGCTCACTACTCCCTACTCCAACCTCAGCCTCTGCCTTAGAAGAAACCCGAGAAAGAAAGCCTCTGGGGAAGATTTTCTGGTAGGGCCTCACTGCCTGCTTCTCATTAATAACACCAGATAGTCTAGGGCCGTGGGTCTCGGGGACAAGGGAATTCCAATTGCCTGGAGGCCATGATGGAAAGGTATGGCTCAGGGCCCTTCCCCTTAGAACTCCTAAATCTGGGCTCAACCTGTGCGATGTTGTGGTGGTGGTGGTGATGATTGTGGTTGTTTTATCAAGATCCCCCTACACCCAGACAGGTGCACAGCCCTTTATTAATATTAAAGCCACTAGATAAACCCAATTCCTTTATGGTAAGGGTAAGGGTGTGGCTGTCCAAAGAGATCAGTTACATTTCTTTGGTGGGAAAGGGGAGCTGGGAGGAAACAGTGGAAGGAGTTTCAGAGAAATCCCAAAGGAGGGGCTTGTCTCCCCCACCTGGGAGACTTTCCTGGACTAATTAACACCTTATCCCTGGCACTGAAATTCCTGAATAATAATCAGCATTTGTACTGAAACGTGTCTTTTAGGGGCACCTGGGTGGCTCAGTTGGTTAAACGACTGCCTTCTGCTCAGGTCATGATCCCAGGGTCCTGCATTGGGCTCCTTGCTCAGCCTGCTTCTCCCTCTGCCTCCGCTGCTCCCCCTGCCTGTGCTCTCCTGTTCTCTCTCTGTCCAATACATGGATAAAATCTTAAAAAAAAAAAAAAAGAAAGAAAGAAAGAAAAGAAAAGAAAAAAGAAATGTGCCTTTTACAAAGCTCCTTTTGGAGACAGACTCATCTGGTCCTCAGTGCAAATGCTGAGGTAGACATCACTGTCCCCAGCTCACAGATGAGGAAGCTCAGTGGGATGGAGTGACTTGCCCAGGTCCCACAGCTAGAAGGTTACAGGCTCCAACCTGGGCTGACTGGCTCCAGGAGGAATGGATAGGAAGGGGAGAGCTTTTGCACTGCTTACAGACTGGTGACCTTAAGAATCGGGGAAAGAGGGGCACCTGGGGGACTCGGTTGGATAATCATCCCACTCTTGATCTGGGCTCAGGTCATGAGCTCAGGGTCGCTCAGCAGGAAGTCAGTTTGAGACTCCTTCTCCCTCTCCCGCTGCTCTTCCCCACCCCCGGGGTGCACATGCTTGCTCTCTCTCTCAAATAAAAAAAACTTAAAACCTCCCCAAGAATCTGGAATAGAGGTGAAGAGAGAGTGGGCTGCTACATCCCAGGGAAGACTCGCAGGTCCCACTCCCAGGAATTCCCATGGCTCTGGGGTAGGGCCCTGAAATGGGCATTTTCTCAAGCTCAGCTTAGCCTAGGACCAGGCCCCCCAGCAGCCCCTCCCCAGCTGCCTCCTCCTCCTCCTTGACCTGCGTGGAGGAGAAGGGGACTCAGAGTCTCCCCCCCATGTAAGTGCAGTGACTCCAAGGACCCCAAAATGTCCACACTCCAAAGAGGTTGGAGGCACTACCCCCTTATGGGAGACTACTGAAGATCTGGAGAGAGGACAGGAAAGAATGGAAAAGGTCAGAAGACTCTCTTTCACCTCTCCCCCCTTCTACTGCTTGGGTTTAAGGACTCTCATTTTCTTGGGCTGATTAAAGTACATGGAAATTCCCAGCACCGTGGCTCACTCTGATCAGCGTCTAGATGGGAGCCCTGTGTTTTGGACATGGCAGGTGGGCGGGGTGGGGGGGGCGCTGGATCCGAACTCTGGGACACCTATCCACAATCATAGAGCATCGCCTCAAATGAAAGGTTGTCACCAGATCTCGTGTCACAGGAGAACCTTCAAAGCCTATCTGTCCTTCTGTCACACACACACAGGCACACATTGCCCTCTCGCCGTCTTCTCTATGGACAGTCACAAAATCAGGGTTAAAGACTCAAGAGTGACCTTCACAGACGGCCTTCTCACACGTCGGCCTAGCATTCCTGCCCACGCTGATCCTTGCTTCTCCTAGTTGTGCAGGGAAGGGAAATGTGCCATGGGAGATCTCAAGAGAGGGTCTCTGGGCCAGAGTGGCTGTGGTCAGGGGGGTCAGTGTCAATGGATGGCAGCCACCTGGGTCAGCGGGAGGGACTATTTGGTGTATCAGGGAATCAGGGTGTTTCAGGCATTATGAGTGCCCTCATGTGGGTCTTCTGCCAGGGAGTGGATGGTTACCACCCAGAAACGGTTGGCACTCTCCTCACCTGACCTTTCCATCTGTAGAGTGCTAATGAGCAGATACAGCCCCTGCTGTCAAGCTTAACAGTCTTACTGTAGAGGAAGAAATTTCTAACTTTCCAGGCACCATATCAGCAGGCGGGCAGCTGGCCCAGAGGCAGAATGGGAAGAACTAAGATCGGCATAGAACTAATGGGGGGGGGGGGTGGAACTCAGCAGGATTGAGTCCTTTCTTCCCTGTGCAAACCCATGAAGACCAGAGAAACCTCTTCTGCCCATCTTGGAAAAGGATGTTTTGGAAACATCCGAACTTGGAAAAGTTAGGATCCAGGCTCCCCTCCAGAAGGCAGAGGGATGGCTAAGATGACTGCTAGTACATCAAATCTAGATCAGAGAAGCACATCCTGCTGTACTGGTCTGAATTTTGAAGCCGCTCCGCACGGCAGCCTGCAGCAGGACCCAACTATGGACAGCAGAGGGAGCTCTTGCCTAACCTTTCCAGCACAGAAGCGGTTGCAAGAACCTCAACTTGTGAGAGCCCGGGAGGGTTCTGATCCTTGTCCAGGTGCCTGCAGAGGAGGGCTGGGCTTGGGTAGGAATAGGGATGACTACGGGCTCATAATCTTCCCTTTAGGAGCTCACCTAAAAGGAGGAGTGTCCTCTTGCGATGCCCCCAGGAGGACCCTTTTTCCTCCGCAGCAGCAGACGTGAGGTGGCCCATTTCTTAGCTCCATCCCATACCCAATTTCTTGAAAGGGCGTCCTCCCCAGCATCTGCGAGTTTCCAGGGAAGCCCTCACTCCCCGCCCCCTCAGCCATACGCCTGCTCTTCCTTGCCTTGCCGCGGCCTTCTCCTAATGGCTTGGGGCCAGGAAGTGGACGTGATGCGTGCTCACGTAAGAGCTTGTGCTGTGTGTGTGGGATTGCGTCGCACTTGGGGTTCCAGAAGGGGTAGGAGAAGGAGCGGTGGCAGGACGGCGCACGCTGCTGCTGCGCGTCTCCACAAATGCCGCTAGGTGGCGCTCGAAGTCCGCTTCATAGAGAGGCGCTGGCTTTTTGAAGCGTGGATCAGGTGGAGGGGGCTAGCTGGGAGACCCCTCGAGGGCTGCAGGAAGGAGCCGGCTGCGGTCCAAGGACCGTCCTCACTGAAACAGGGGACAGCTCTGTACTTGAGGGGCTAAGAAGCAGCCTTGGTTCCTAGGAGGGCTGGAAGGGGGAGAGGAGAAGGAGCAAAAGGCACTGCTCACGTAGGCGAAAACGGAGGAAGGATCGCCCAGACCCTCTCCAGGAGCTGGAAAAGAATGGAGGATCCTCGGTCTTTTAGTCTGTTTTTGGCCCACCTGTCTGTCTGGATCTGAGTTCTGTTTTGAGGTCACTGGGAGAATTCAGAATCTGAATTCAACCCCGGAATAAACAATCCAAGCTCGTGCAAGTGATTGTTTCCACCAGATCTGTGGGTCTTTCCAGACCCCGGGCGACCCAGATGGAATGGGCTGTAATCTCTGAATCTTTGGCTTCCCTTCCTTTGCTTTTCCTTCGGACACCGTCTGCTGACACTGGGGAGTTGGCCCCAAGCTTTGAGAAACGGCCCCCTACCCCCTCAGAGCCCACGAGGAAAGGGGGACGCTCTCTAAACGCATCTGACCCAGACCCAGTTCCCAGATCAGAGTAAGTCTCTCAGGGACGGCCGGGGGCCATGCGTCCTTCTCTGCTTGGCCTTCCCTGAACTGATCCCTCCTGTCCCAGTTTGGCTTCTAGCCACCACCTGCAAAGTATTGAGACTCTGATGCCCCGATCTTGAGGTCCTCCCTCCAGACCATCCCGGAGGTCCTTCCTACCCCTCCCCATCTCCTCCCTTTCCGAGTTCAAATGGGAGCCTGTGTGGAGGGAAGGGAAGGCTTGGAGAGACCGAGGGTCGCCCTGCCGGCAGCGCAAGCGTTAATCCCATCCGGTGCTCTAGGAAATCGAGGTCCGAGGAGGGGCGCTAGAATCCGCCCGAGGCCGGGACGCACGGAGCACAGTCTGGCTTGGTGGACTGGAGCTCGGGGCAAGATCAGGACCCGCCCGCTTCCTTTCTAAAGTAGGGGGATGGCGGGGAGAGGTTGCGTTCTTGTTGAAAGGGAGATAGAAATCCGGAATCAGAGACTGAAAGGGGAGACGACTGGGACAGAGAGGTGTTGCTCCCCCCTCCCCCCCATCCGGATCTACCCGCCCAGCTCCATAGGCCTTAGTAGCGTCTTCAGAGGTTGCCAAGCTCGTGGGAGGGGGGTAGGAGGGCTTGAAAGGACGCTAACTTAAACTTTGGGGGCTGCAATGTCCCCTCAACTCCCCAGACCCTCGGATCCCGCCCCCAAAAGGGCCAGCGTGGCGGAAGCTCCAGGCCCCCCACGCTGGGATGCCGGAGAGTGTGGGCCTGTTGGAGTGGGTGTCCCGGGACAGAATGAATCTAGGATTCTGGGGGAAATTGGGAGAAGTGGAGAACTGGGTGTCTGCCGCCCCAAAGTGCCCCACCCTTTTCGAAGCTTAGGCGCCCCCGCCCTCAGTGGGGCCTCTGGGGGATTGGAACCCGCCCCTGAGAGTCCCCGCCCCCCTCCCCGAGGCCGAGGTATTAGTGCTGCTTGATCGGACCTCATTTCCTGCGAAAATGGAAACATATCCTGGGTCCTTAATAAAGTGAATGACGAGACATCGGGTGTAATTGGGCTTCCGGCTGGTGGCTATTTCCTTACACTGACAGTGGGAAAAATACAAGTCCAAAGCGCCCAGATGTAATTATATGATTATCAGAAAGAGGTGCAGGAAGATTTCGCTGAGACCCGGAGACGACCTGAGAAATGGGCACAAACGCTTACCCAGACCGAGAGACCAAGGAACCCCGGACCTCCACACCGACCCCGCATCCAAGCACGCGCATCAGCAAGCTTCGGCCTCTCCTCCCATCCTGAGACCCGCCCTGCCACTGTCATTGGAAAACGGGGGTTTTTATTTATACGCTGGGGCGGGGGTGGGTCTTTTCCTTCCTCTGAGTGGAGGAGTGTCCTCCAGGGCAGGGGGTGGCCTGGCTGAAAGTCCCCGGACCCATCCCCCGGACCCATCCCCCGGACCACGCGCGCTGGCTGCATATTTCTATGCATAATCCAATTTTCTCCGTGACTATCTAGTTAAACTCTTTAACAACAGCTACATAATTAGAATTTGGATTCCCATTAATTTTCCCTGGGCCTCGAACCATTTGCAGCTCACACTGGTAATTAATGCGATACATCACTAACTTTACCCAGCGCCGGCCAGCCGGGCTCAGGTCGCTCGGCCCGCGCGCCTGGCGCCCCTGCGCCGGGCCCTGACTCCGGACCCCGCTTGCCGAGTGGGGGCTATTTCCCTCCCTCCAAAGCCAAATGCCTCGGCCCGCACACCCAAAGCCTTCTTTCCAGGAAATCTCACAATTAAAAATATTTATCGGGAGCAGATTTACGTTTCTGGGTTTCCAGTCTCGGGGCGTCTGGGTAGGCTATTAAGAGTAATTAGCATCTTTTGCGCATGCAGATTTACTTCGCTCATTGCCACATAACTCATCCCTAAAAGCCAGCTCAGGCGAACACAAGCGCCTCCGCCAAAGCCGCTGCCAGAACTACCGCCCCCGCCTGGGTCTGACTAGGGCTCCCCGGGCCCTGGGCCCCCATTACGCTGCTCGCTCCTAGTTTTTCCGGCTGAGCTGTCGGCTCCAGGCCCCGGAGGATGCGTGCCGAGCGAAGATTCCCACCCTGGACACGAGTGGAGCAAGGGCGACCTCACGCGGCGGGGGGAAGGCCCAAGCCAGGTTCTCCGGGCTGCCCGGGCCGCGCCGTGCCGTCTGGACCCGAGTCCTCGCGATCCCACACCTGGGTGCACGAGCAAGAGGGCGTGTCTGTGTATGTGCACATGCATGTGATTGCTAGTGCGCGTTCCTGAGAGTGAGCGAGGGCGAGCGTGGAAAATGAAGTGATCTCTATCCCAACCCCCCACTCCTCACCGCCAGTTCCGCCGCCCCCCTCCCAACCCCCTCCTTCCTGGGACCGCAGCTCCAATGCCAGTCCTAGGCCAATCCGCCAGGGCCCTGAAGTTCAGAGGGAGACTCTGGCCCCTACCTTGCCTCGGTTTCCCTTGCACAGAGCCGTCCCTACCCAGCCAGAGAGCCTGGAGCGCGCAGAGCCCCGCGGGAGGGAAGCTGGGTGGCCCGACCCTCTGCGGCGTCTGAGCGCAGGTTGCCTAGTGCTGGAGAGCCCGCCAGGGAGAAGCCAGACAGAGCAGGGAGTTCACTGAACAGCGGCTTTTGGGACTGCTGGAGGGTAGCCAGAGAGGGTGGGACCAGGCGCGGTGGGGAATCAGGGGTGGGAGCGGGGGCAGGCAGAGGGACAAAGTGGTGGTGGGAGGACCAGAGCCAGGGCGCCCGGCTGTGGCTCCCGCGCTCCCGGCCCAGGCACCCACTCCCGATTTGTTATTAACGTGCTGGGAAGTCCGTGAGCCGCCCAACTTTCTTCTCTTTAATGAGCCTAGAAGAAGAGGCTGCCCTGAAGGGGTTTGTTCATTAAAGATGTAGCTGGAGGAATATTGTCTCATTAATTATCTGGTTTTAATTACACTCCTACCCTTTGAATCCAGAGATGGGAAAAGTTGATTCAGTGGCACCGCCCCCTTTAGCTTAAAGAGTGGGGCCAGGCAAGGGGACCTGGAGGGGGCTCTGGGGACTGTGTCTGCCAGGCAGGGTGTGAGCCAGCATTGACGTGTGTCCAGGTGCCATTCCCCAAGCAAGAGGGCCTCCCTGCCCTGGGTGTGTGTGGACGAGGTCTGCGTGTGGATCCGAAAATGTGCGTGTGTCTGAGTGTGCATGACCACATGTGGCTGAAAGGCCTTGCGGACGTGACTTGGGTGCCTATGTGTGCTCCCCGGCTGTGTGCGGTTCTGTGTGTCTGGGTGTACATGTGGGTAGCTGAGTGTGTCTACAGACAGACCCAAGAGCAGGGTTCTAAGTGAACAGGAGTGTGACTGGGTAGCTGTGTTTGCACGTGTCTAAGAGGGTGGCTTCCTGCCTGTCAGCTCAAGTGGCAGTGTCTGAAGTGTGTGACCACATCTCTAGGTCTCTACTGTGCCTGCATGTGCCCCCCCACGTGTCTATCAGTGTTGGTGGGGGGCGCTGCGTGGCTAGAACATCACAAGAACTGGGACCTCTGCAAGGACATGGCTCAGTTTCTGAGGGTTCGCCGAGCTGGGGTGCATCCGGGAACCATGGTCCTTCTGGAAGGGGAGTTATTTAAGGGGGTGTTCGTCCCTGCCTCGCCCCTTGTCAGGCCGGCGCGTCGCTAAAGCGGGGGCCGTTTTCCCTTTAAATCGCGGACACTTTGACAGGGGACATTAAGGACCCGGCTGCTCAGGCTGAGCAGATCATAAAACCGGACAGGCAATTTCTGCTCCCGCCAAATAGCCGGGCAAACTCGTTCTGCATCTTTGGTTTTAATGCACTAAACTGGCAGCTAAGCAGGGAGCGAGCAAAGGGGGGGGGAAGCCCCCCCACATACACAGGCGCACACACCGGCCCACAAGCAAACACCCCTTCACACCCTTACGCCCCACGCCCCGCCCCCGGGCCCCCCACCAGTGGAATTATCAACTAGAATTTGATTAATATGCAAATCGCAGGCAAACAGCTCCATATAATTCTTTCAGTGGAGAGTAATTAATCACCAGTTAAAGCAAATTAATACATATATCAATTTTGTCAGAAACATGCTTAGTTCAATCGCCCGTAAAATTGAAGTTTGAAGTATTAAGAGGCTCTGCAGAAACGCCAGGACTAAAACTTTCAAATTGATCCTATTTAGTAATCAATCAGGCTCTCCCCTCAGGTTAATCTGCCTAATTTTTCATCTCAAATCATACACTTTACTGACACGCCATCTAGCAAACAGTCGATAAAAAGTTAACAAAAATGATAACGACTCCAGCCAGAGCCATTGTGCAGGGCGGGTAGGTGGCAGGCAGCTCTGATTGCATTTCTGAGGTGGTTGGGGACTTGGTTTTTTCCCAGGCCAAGGGCTGGGAGCTCCCCCAGACAGCCGGAGCCGCCCTGCCCCACCACCCTTGTCTGCTGTTTGTTGCCCTCTGCTGCTGTTGGACTCCTCTCAGAACATGAGAACATTCGCCACATTTCCCCCAAAGTCGCCTCCACCGGCTAACTCCCCACCCAAGCCTGTGGTTGCCTAGACTGTCTGGAAGCGCGTGCACTGTGTGCCGGTGGTAACTGTGGGCTGTGCCTCTGTCACAGTGCCGGCATTGTGTGTACAACGGTGGGGATGGTGTTTCACTGTGGTGGGCGTGGGTGCTGCCGGCCACCTCTCTTTTGGTGGGTGTGCTGTGTTGTGTGTGACAACACTGCTTCTGGGGGTCCTGTATTTCTGTGTCATTGTGGGTGTGCACAGGGTTTCTGCGTGATTCGGTGCCTGACTTACGCAGGCTTGCTTGCATTGTGTCTGAGACGTCTGTGTGACAGTGTGCTTGTTGTGTGTGCTGTGGACTGGCCATGCCTGGTGTACCATGAGCCTACCCGAGCTTGTCCTTTATCTGCACGTAGGCATGTGGTCCCAGAGGGGGGCTTCAGGCATCCAGGTCAGTAGGCCCCATCACAGAAGGCAGGGGAGGGGAGACAGCCCCTCTGGAGACCTCGCACTTGACTTTGAGTGGTCCCTGAGAGGTAGGAGGGGTCACCTCTTCCCCACCCTAGCCCCCATCCCAGCCTCCCTGCGGGTGGGGGTGGGGGTGGGGTTAAGGAAGGGCAAATGGAGGTCTCCGGTTCTTGGTGGCGAGGACTCCCAGACCCTCTGCAGATCCCTTTCCACAGAGCCCCCAACCCACTGCTTCTGACTTAGGCCCCAGAATATGGTAGGGGTAGGGGTACGGACATCCAGTTAGGAACTCCTCTGTCCCATATCGTCAGATGCCACTTCCACATGTGATGACAACTTCTCTCAAACCTCTATATACACACGCTGATAACCCAATCCAGGCAGGTCTCCTAATATTCACAGGTAACTAATCCTCCTTCCCCACCGAGTCCACCCCTCCTTACACACAGCGAGCTGCATCCAGCTCTTCTTGGGGAAGGCCACGCTTGCCCACATGCACACATGACGCACAGCAGTCCCGGCACACACACTCACACATAACACAACCGGATTCCAAAGCAGGCAGGACTCAGTCACCCTGCAGCCCTGCTGGTGGCATTGCCAACCCACCAAGTCCACTTGTGCGGGTACCATGTGTACCCTGCCTGTTTACGGGAGCCTCCACGGGGGAGGAGGAGCTTCCTTTGAAGGAGCTGGGGAAACCTGGCCATTCAAGGCAGTTCTAGAACTGGTAGGGCCAAAGGTGGGTCTGCAGATTACTCTAGAAACAGGGGTTCAGCCTGGGGCCCAACTTGAGAAGGAAGAAGTAGGCAAGACGGACTGGCCTTTCCCCAACGGCACAGCAAAGGACAGCCCCCAACCCAAGCTGTTATCAAACAAGCAGAGTCCCTGCCTGCGTAGTGTTATTCACTGACCTCAGCTGCCTTCAGAGTAGACTCATGCCCAGGCTAAGGCCCTCCATCCCACCTTCTGCTCGCTCCTTTCGTGAGCTCTCCTCCTCCCTTCAGGCCATGTGCTCCTCTCTCCACCCCTGGTTGTAAGTGAAAAATTGAGTAGCCTGCCAAATCAAAGCTGTTCGGAGCTAGGACTCTGCTTGTCTGTCTGTAGCTTCAGTTTCACATCAATGTTGGTTCTCCCGGTTATCTGCTCCCACCAGCTCCCTGCACACATCACGTACCCCAGGGAGTCACTCACCTGCTGGTCACACCCATCCCGGGACAGCGCTACTCCGCACCCCCCCCCATTGCACAAACTTAGTCACACCTAGTTGCACACACTAGTTGGCAACAATTGGTTACAGAATCACAGCAGCACACCCCACCCCACCCCCGTCACCCCCAGCTGCACATGCTCTGTTTCCATCAATCAGCCGCACATGCCCAGTCTCTTGGTTGCACACATTCTCTGACACACTCGTTGGCACACCCCGTGGATGCCTGTGAAGCTCGCAGGGCATACCTCCCTCTCAGCCTGGGGTCTCTCCTGGGACCGAACACTGTTAGGAGGTGGAAAGGTGACTTGCTGATAGCGGCCATGGATTGTGAGTGCAGAGGTGCCCCCCACCCCGGGGAAACTCAGGGCGGTAATTCTCCCTCCAGCATATTGCTCCCCACTGGTGAGTCTGCATCCCTCCCGGGAGCCCCCACCTTTCTTCACTTCCAGTCCCAGGAGCCACTCCTTTGGGAGAAGTGGCCGGTGGACCCACTAAGGGTCAGGCTGCCGCTCCCTGAGGCCTGCTGACTTCTGGCCAAGGAGTCCTGCACATGAGCAAGCACAGTTCTACATTCCAGCCCTGCACCCAGAACCCAGCACCCAGCAATTCTAGCGGCTGCTCGCATCATCTCGATGCCAGCCGCACTCTCCACCTGACATCAGCAGCGCCCTCCTGACCCCACTCCTCCCCCACCCCCATCTCTTCACCTTCTTCGTTCTGGGCCCCTTACCCAGTCACTCCTCCTGGGCTCCCTTATACCCCGTCCCTGGTGTGACTGTTTGGAGGAGTATCTGCAGTCTCAGCACAAACCACTTTCTGGGCCCCAAGAAAGAGGGCTTGGTTGTGGGGGTAGGGAGCAAAGCCAAGGCGCCTTTGGGCTCACGTGGCTGAGGACATGCAGGACGGGGTGAGTGGACTTCCCTGGACCCCGAGGCTCAGAAGGGTGGGGAGGAGGGGGTCCCCGCGACGACCGGCAGGGGCGGAGGGGAGGCGCGGGAGGGGAGGCGCGCGGCCCCAGCCCGTCCCTTTCAGGGGGGACTCATGCATCAAACTTCAATTTTCCGGACGATTGAATTAGTGATTTTTTTTCTCCTGAACTAAAATACACTTAAGTCTTTGGGATTAATTACCACGTTCTGGTCCCTCAGACTGGAGTATTACTTATCGGAGCTGCGTCTGACACCGGCCCGACACCTCGTAAAATAAGGAACTGCGCCTCCCGGCCTCACCCGGCGCCGACCACCCGGCCGCGCCGGGCCGAACCGGGCCGGGCCGGGAAAGGCAGAGCAGGGAAAGCCGAGACGCCGGCCTGCGCCGTGGGGCCCGGCCCAGCCAGGCCGCGCGCCGCGGGGTCCTAGGCAGGGAGAGCAGAGACCGCCCGCGTCCTGGAGCTTGGCAAGCCGGGCGGATGCCCCGCACCAAACAGGGAAGGAAGAGGCAAAGCCAGGCCGTTTCCCCCGCGCGGCCAGGAATCGAAAGTGGGTCGTCAGAGAGGCCAGAGTCCGCAGGGAACCTCCCTGCCACCGCCCCGGGCGCGGAAGGAACTCCGGCCAAAGGGCGGGTGGCCCAGAGGGTCCCGAGCTTTAACGAGTCTCGCCCCGAGAATGGGCGCAGGGCCCCCAGTCCCTCGCGCCATCCACGCCACACTCACACGTACACTCATAAGCCGGGAACACCACGGAAGGCGCGCGGCCCGCGCCCTCGGAGCGCACGCAGGCGGTGCACAAGGCTCGGCGGCCGCCCCCAACGCAGGCGGGTTGGCGGCCGCTAAGAGGCCCAGGGCCGCGCTGGGATTCCAGGCGCTCTCACACCGCAGGTCCCGGTGGTAGCGCCCGAAGCGCGGCCAAGGCCATCCGAGCGCTCCTGTCAGAGCCAGGAGAGCTGAGGAGAGAGGGTCGGAGTCCAGGCCTCCTGACTCCTAGCCCCTCGCTGCCGCCTACAGTAGCCCTGCCCACGGCGCTGCCGCCTCCAGGCGCTAAGGGGCCGGGACACTACCACACGCGGCGGTGCTCGGTCGGACGGAGACTGGCCCAAACTGCCACGCGTGCTGGCAGCCGGGCTCCGGAAGCCCACAGGCAGCCTGGCGGAGGCTTTCCAACCAGCAGAGCCCAGTAGACTAATGGGGGACCGGAATTCGCTCCCCAAACTGTGCGGGACCCAACGGGCGCCGCGCTTTCCCCAGGCGTCCTCCGCTCGGCTCAGCCCAGGGCTTGGGCGTGCGCCTCTCTCCGCTTCCCACCGACGACCGTCTGGTCCTTCCTTTGCCCGCCCTTCTTTCTGACCTCTAGAAACAACGAATTCCTTCTCATCTTTAAAGGCCTGGGTCTAGTGCCACCTCCTCCGCGAAGCCCCCACCGGCCCGAGCCCAGAGCCGGCTCTCGGAGTTCTGCAAGGGCATCTCCCTGCCCCACCGCCCAGGCCTCCTGATAGCGCCAGCGGGGTGCGATGGGGCTCCTCAGCTAGACTGGGAGTTCCTTGAGGGCAGGAACTGGGTCTGATTCGTTTC
Organism: Mustela erminea; assembly: GCF_009829155.1. Classification (NCBI taxonomy): domain Eukaryota; kingdom Metazoa; phylum Chordata; class Mammalia; order Carnivora; family Mustelidae; genus Mustela; species Mustela erminea. The sequence continues at coordinate 64,948,727 of NC_045627.1, forward strand.
CATTTCCCCAGCCCCCAGCGCGGCCTGGCGCAGAAAAGACGCACAATAAACATTTGCTGAACGGAATGGATTTTTCCCTTTATTTTATTAATCCTTCCCCTTCCTTCTTTCCTTCTTTCTTTTCCTCCTTCCTTCCTCCCTCGTTATTTTTTATTTCTTGGTTATATTCAATTGTCATGTTTTTCAGGCTCATTAAATCCATTTAGAGACAAAAGAATAAAAGGCAGAAGGGGAAGGAGGGGGAGGAGGAAAGGGGGAGGGGAGGGGAGGGGAGGCCGGAGAAGCAAACAAATAACCCGCTTTAACTAGACGGGCGGATAAATGGCCCCGTTTCTCCTCAGCCCCGATGCGCCTGCTTAGCTGCGCGCCCCGCGGGCGCCGCAGCTCGGGTGGGCTCAGCCCCGGGGCCGCCGCCCCCAGCCCGGAGGGACCCAGCAGGGCCCGGCCCGGGGCCGCGAAGCAGCGAGCGGCCGAAGGTGCCAGGGCCGCTTCATTGGGATTCATGGGCGTGTTGGGCGGGCGGCCCCGGGCTCCGGGCGCAGGGCGGGGGCCGGGCGGGGGCCGGGCGGGGGCGGGGGTGCGCACGGCGGGCGCAGATGCCCGGGTGACCGCCGCGCCGCGGTCCCCGCGCCGCCTTTGTGCCGGGGAGGCGCGCGCGGGGACCTAATCCATCAAATTGTCTACAAATTGTGAAGAAAATTCAAAAACCATATGGTCGCCAGCGCCGGCGCGCTCTGGGCTGCGGAGGGCCGCGGCCGCGCCCGCACCCGGAGCCGCGGGGGGCTGGGCCCGGCTATTGTCGCCTGTCAGCGGCCGCCCGGGTCCATTCGTCCCGGCCTTCATGGTCCGCGCTCCGAATTACAGACCCATCCATCCTGAGAGAGGGCGATTTATGTCGCCCGGGAGGAACCGGCCGCACGCCCGCCTGGCTGCCCCGCCGCCTCTCCTCCTTTCGTTCTCTCCTCTCTCTTCTCCCCCTTTCCCATTCCCTTCCTATTCCCTTCTTCTCCGTCTCAATCTCTCAGTCTCTGCCCATGCGAAGCTTTTTCTCTTTCTCCTCCCGACCCGGCCCCCCGCCGCTGCCCCTGTCTCCGAGGCTCCTGCTTTCTTGCTCTGCTTTTGGAGTGTCTTTCTGTGCTCCTTTTTCTGTTTCTCTTAGTTTCCTCCTGGACACGCACGCTCCCGACTCAGGCCCCGGGGCCCCATCGCCTGCCCGAGACCAGATGCGCATTTCTCACATCAATTTTGCGGAGAAAGAGAGCCTAGCGGCCCGGAGGCGGGACCCTTCTTTGGTGACAGCGGCCACTCGCCAGCCCAGCGACAACAAAAGCCCAGAGAGAAACCCGCTCTGTCCGGAAAAGTGAAAGCTGCCTGCGTCCCTGCCCCAGCCGCCCTGGGGGCGCTGGGATCCCAGAGAGTCCTGGGGGATTGACGTCTGTGCCCCCAGCTGAGTTTGCAGGGCCCAGAATTTTTGAAGGTTGCCAGAAATTCACCCCAACTGTCAGAGCTTCGGGCTCACCACCTCCCTGTGCGAGTGTGCGCGATTCAGCTTGCCCTTGGTGCCGCCGGCCTCATTTCCCCCACACCCCCGCCAAGGGCAAGGCCCTCCGGCGGAACCAAAACTTGGGAGCCCTCGGGCTGCACCCTGCTGCCCACTGAGCTATACCTGAGATACACAGGACGCTTAGCCCGCGGCCCGCAGAACGCGGGAAGAATGCCCTGGAGTGGGCGTGGGATGCACGGAAAGCAGGGCTAGTCCTCCCACCTACCCACCGTTTCCCCCCAAATTAACTTCCCATCCACGACGCCCCCAATGTATGCACTCTTTCTCCCAGCAATGCACACGCCGCACTTTTTACCCCGACCTGGCGAAGACCGCTGCTCTCGCCCCCATCCCCAATTTGGTAGCTGCCGAGTTTCCGAGCCGGAAGCGCCCTCTCCTCCCGCTTTTCCCTGCACCCCTTATCCTCGCCCCTGCCCCGAAACTCCTCCAAATCTCCCAAGGCCAGGGCAGCCGGAAGCGAGCAGCGGCGAGACACCGAGCCTGCCACGGCTTCCCTGAATAGGGCCCACTCATTCAGACACGGTCACCGCCGGTTCTAGTAAAATGGCAAAGACTTTATTTATCGGAGAAAGAGGCCTTGGGTACAGTCCTGGGCGGAGAGGGCAGGGCAGGAGCAGGGAAGGGGCACGCGGGACCCACCCTCATCGAGTCACCCCTTGTCTGGGCAAGTGGAGCCAGGAGCAGGGCGTTGGAGACTGCAGTCAGACCCAGAGCTGTGGAGGAGGTGGGGCGAGGGCTTCGGGTGGCCTCCTCTCAGTCTCTGTCACATGCAAAAAAATTCTAAAAAGAGTAAAAAATAATTCTAGGGCTTTGGGTTCCGTTTTAGTTGGTTGATTGGTTGGATTTCTCCCTGCTTTGTCCTGAAGACCCGGACCCCAGCAGTCAATCCAAGGAAACCGAGAGAGGGTCAGGAGGAATCTTAAAAATAGCGTTAGTGGGGATCGGGAGGCAGAAATGGCATCGAAAACAGACTTCTGCGGACTGGAGGGTAGGGGGGAGAAAAGATCGATTTGAAACTTGCAAGTCAGGCCCCGGCTGTCCTCCTCAGCCCCTTCCCACGCCGGGGGGGAAAAGGGCCGAAGGAAATAAAAGAAGTCAACTGCAGTAGGCCTAGGGAGGCGAGGAGGAAGAGGGCCAGTGCATTCGCCACATGCAGAGAAAAATCAAAACAGTCGGGGTGGGCCCCTCCTCCAGACCGCGGGATTCAGGGTTCGTTACCCTCGATAGTGCCTCGCCCTCAGCAAACCCAGCAGCCCGAGAGCTTGGAAAACATGGAAATCTCCGAGATTTAAAAAAATAAAAGAAAGAAAGAAAAAAGTCAGGCCGAGGTCGGAAGAATCCGCTATATAAGTTTAAATATTTATACAGGAGCCATACAGAATTGCACGGCGAGGGCTCCCGGGGCGGCGGAGGCCGCACGCGGCGGCCGGCCCCGCCGGCCAGCCCGGGTTTATTGCTTCGAGAGGGAGGAGGCGGCTACCGGGAGCTGAGTCCGGGCCGGGGACTGGGGGGAGAAGGCGGGAGTTGCAGAGGAGGTCCCAGCTCCCCTCGGCTGTCCGGATGTCCGGGAGGCGGCGGGCGTACTGGCGCTTAGGGGCCCGGCCCGGCGGAAGATCCCGGGCGCCGCTCAATCGTCCACGTCGATCTCTTCGTCTTCCTCGTCCTCTGAGCAGTCCTGGCTGCTGGCCGGCTGGTCCGTGAGCGGGGAGGCGGGAGAGAGCTGCAGGGGCCCGGCGCCCGGGGCCTGCGGGGCGCCTGGAGGGAGCGCCGGAGAGCCAGGCCTGGACTTGGCCCTGCCGCAGCCGCCGCCACCGCCGCCCGCGGCCTCCGAGTTCTGCTCGAGTTCCGCCAGCGTCACGATGTCCATCTGCCCGCTGGGGCCCAGTTTCTTGGCGGACTCCACATCGGCCTTCATCTCCTCCAGGTCCCGCTTGAGCTTGGCGCGTCGATTCTGAAACCAGGTGATGACCTGAGCGTTGGTGAGGCCCAGCTGCTGCGCGATTTGATCGCGATCGGCTGGTGACAGGTACTTCTGGTAGAGGAAGCGCTTCTCCAACTCGTAGATCTGGTGGTTGGTGAAGGCTGTTCGCGACTTTCGCCGCTTCTTGGGGGTCTGCCGCTGCCCGAAGATGGTCATCCCGTCTCGGCCTGCGAGGAAACCATAGGATAGGCTTGCGCCAGGGGAGAAGAGACCACACCCCGGCTCTAGTTCACCCCACCCAGGCCCGTCCTGCCTGAGGTCTGCTGCAGTTCCCTTCTCGGATCTGATTCGGCCTCCCTCCCGGACTAGGGCAAGACTCACTTAAGGCAAACCTCCTTTCCCCAGACACTGTCTACGGGAAGTCTCTAGGAGAAATTGTTTTAGTCTCTGCTCCCCACCTAAGAGTTGATTTGAAAGACCGGAGGTCGCTAGAGCACAACGGAGCCAGACAGGGACGCCCTGACTGCCGGGTAAATGTTGGTTCCACGCTTCTTCCCAATCACCCCCACTCTCCCCGTACCCAAAAAGTCCTCCTAGCTGAAAGGCTCTCCGTTCTCCAACCCAGCAACAGGGCGAGGAGCGCCCAGGCCACTGGGAACCGGAGGGAGCCAAGCAGAGCAGGCAAATTGCGGAAAGGTCTTGGGTTCCCGCCACCCCTCCTGGGTCACTGGACTCTGGCCTATCCAGAGGTCCCTAGAAAATAGGTTTTGGGTCCTGTCCCACTCATTTCCACTCCCAGCGGCAGCGGCTTGGGCTGGAGGGCCCTGACGGCAGGCGCGGGAGGAGGCGGCAAGAGGCACAGGGCACAAAGAGTGGGGCACAGGGAGCTGGGCGTGGGGTGCTGGGCGCAGGGGAACCCAGCGGCGGCGCCTACCTTCGGCTGCCTGCAGGACGCTGACCTCCAGCCCCTTAAAGGTCTTGCTGGCGAGCTCCTCCAGTGCGCACAGCGGCGAGGTCTGCGAGAGCAGCGCGCGGCCCGCCAGGGGCAAGCCGCCCGGCGCGTGCTTGTCCGCGGCCGCCAGCAGGTGCGCCGCCCCGCACAGCGAGTAACTTCTCCGCACAGACGGCTTGTTGAGGATGTCCTCAATGCTGAACGGAGTCAGCGGCTTGTTGGAGTTGGCAGGAGGCGGCAGGTGATCCAGCGGGCTGCGCCGCCGCTCTTCCCCCGGCGCCGCCTTGCCATCCTCCTTGGAAGTCATCTCGGCCTCGTTTGGGGGCCCGGCCGGGGCGGCTCGGGCCGCGGGGACCCAGCCCGCGGGCAGCTCGGGCGCCGGGCGGCGCGGGTGGGCGGCAGCGGCGGGTGGGAAGGAGGCCGCGCCGGGCCAGGCACGGGGCCGGGCGTGGGGCCGGTTAGCGCAGCGGCAGAGGCGAGCAGAGCCGCACGGGGCCCCGGGAGGAGGGCGCTGACGCGGGCGCCGCGGCCGCCGCCGGGGCTTCCAGCAATCCGGGGCCGGAGCCGGGGCGCGCCGCGCGGGGCTCCAGTTTCGCCAGCCCCGGTGCTATTTAAAGGTGTCAGGTGGCTCCGCGGCGGCTCCTGGCCCCGGGTCCTGGCGGCGACAGTTGGAAAAGCCGAGGCGAGGGCGCCGATCCCGTACTGCGAGGGGAGGCGGAGAGATGGGGCAATTGACTATTGCTAACAAGTTAGCCTTGATCGAGGAGTAATCAATTATCTGCAACGGCACTTCTCTATTTCTCCTTTCTCCCTTTCTCCTCTCTTCTTTCTCTCTGTTCTCTCTCCTCCTGTTCTCTCTCTCCCTCCCTCTCTCTTCTCTGCTCCCCCCGTCTCTCTCCTTCTCTCCCTCTCTCTCGCCCTCTCTTTCACTCTCTGTCTGTCCAATGCAGGCGGCTCTAAGTTGGGAAGCTCATTAATTAGCGGGCCGGGGGTAGGAGGAGCCGGCTGGAATTAGCCTGCCTAATGCGCCTGTCAGTCCGGGCGCTGCGCCGCGCTCGGCCCGAGCTGTTTGTAAATTACATTAGCGGCGCCTTTATTGCACCCGAACCTCGGGCGACTCAAAAGCCGCCGCCCCCACCCCAAACTGCGAGCCTCGCTCCCGGCGCACCCGCCTCCCGCCGGCCTGGCTGCGCTGGTAGCGCTGGCCCGGAGGTCTCAGGCTCTCCGACCCGGGATTTGGCGCCCGAGAAGGGCGGCGTGAGCCCAGCCGGAGAGGGACGCGGCCGCCGCGCGGGCCAGGTAAGACCAGGAGTCTGGGTGGGCCGCGTCGCTGACCAGTGCAGACTTTGCTGAGCTGAGATCAAGGACCCAGCGTCCCTACCACTGTCGGTCACCCCCGGCCTTGGTCCATGCGCCTGGGAAGAGGGAATCTGCAGCTTCCAGGCTGGCCCGCGGGATGTCCGCGCGGGTGCTGCAGCCCTGGGTGAGGCGACACCGGACCGGGGTGGAGGACCCCAGGGGTTGGGGGAGGGGGTCAGCCAGAGGACTCAGTCTTCCCCAGCCGAGAGACGGAGGAGGAGTTATTGGTGGCTCCAGGCACCTCTTCCCCGGCCTGAGCCCGATGCGACAACCTTACCTCTTCCGGCAGTCTTGCACACTCCTCGGGCCACGGTTCTCCCGGCCGGCTGGGGCCACGGGCCCGCCTGGTGACCGACCGGCGCCCGACCGGGCAACCGGGCCCGTTGCCTGGGCTAACGGGGTCGGCTCGGGGCCTCCCCGCTGAGCTCTGCCCAGGCCCCGGCCGGGGCCCCGCTGCCGGCCCCGCCCAGCCCAGCGCCGGGCTCCAGTACACCGCCCGACTCCAGCTGTTCCGGATGCGGGGCGGGGGCCCGGAGGGGGCCGGGCCACGGCTGGGGCTGCGCTCCCAGGAACCCGCAGGGAAGCCGGGTTCGAGTCAGACTGGGGGCTGGGAACCCTACGGGCCTGACTCCTGTACATCAGGCAAGCGTTTGTGCGCATCGGTATTTGAATGTGTTTACATTTTTAAATATGTACATTTGTGTGGGGTTCTCGATGCCTATATTTGTGTAAACATATGTAACCTGTGGGTATTTGGGCGTGTTTGGATCCTACCTATGTCTTTCATTACCCCAGAGGCACCCAAAGAGGCTGTACCCCCAGGCTCTTTTTATTCGGTTCCCTCCCTTGGTTTGTAAGGGGCATTGGCCCCACCACCTGATTTTCCAGGTCTGCCCATGAAGAAAGGAGGGGAACAAGGGGGGGCTGGAGCCAAGGGTGCTGTTTCCCTCCCCACATACAGTCTCAGTCCTTTTCCTGGCTTTGTTTGTAAACTCCTGGCCAGCCAGTGTGGTCTCGCAGCCCTGCTAAGTCAAGAGAAGGGCCCAGAGAGGCCAGTGGAGAGCACTGTGGCCAGCCTAGAGGTTAGGATGGGGAGAATAGGACATTCTGGGCTTCTTGGACCCCCTCATACTGCCCCAGAGAGTTAGGAAGCCAAGCTGGGCTGCGGGGCAGGGGGCAGGTGTTCCCCCCGGTGCCTTCCCTCCTGCTCAGGGGCCTCTGAGCAGCAGAGACCGGTTTCTTTATCTCCTGTTTCCTTGTTTGTTTGAAGCAGGGCTTGCAGTTCCCCAGAGGAAAAGGGGCAGCGTAGGGAGAAAAGATTCCTGTTTGGGAACCCAGTGCCTGCCGTCACCCTGGTTGGCAGTATCAGGAAGAGTTATTTACCTTCTTTCCTGTCTTTTTCCTGCATTTGTGAGGACAGGTGCTCAGAGGCAGGAATGGTGAGAATGGGATTCTTAATTCCCCCGGAGCGGCAAAATTGTCCTCAAAGCAGTCCTGTCTCTAGTGCATCAGCATTGCTCTGAAGCCATGAGACGATGCTGGGCCTGGCAACGGCGGAGTCAGAGTTGAGAGAGGTGGAGAGGGACCTGAGGGAGAAGGAGCCCGGGAGCCTGGTGCACACTCTGCTGTCTTGGAAGCTCGGGGACTGGGAGGGGTCTGCCCTCTCATCTCACTTCCTGCTCTCAGATCGTGCTTCAGCCTCTGCCTCCCAGCCCTTTCCCGCCATAATCCCAAAAGCCCTGATCCAGAGCCTCAAGCAAGTCACTTCCCCCCCATTCCCCTGACCCCGACCCCCCCCCCCCCACTAGAGAGAAGGTCTCTCCAGATCAGGGAACAACAACTCTTGAGTCCCTGTCCTGCAAGAGCTCTATCCCATAACCCCCCACCCCCACACCGCTGTTCTTCCTGCCTGCTCCTAATATTGGTCTGCAGGACAGGATCTTAAGGACAACCTTGCTGTCGTCCCTTCCCCAGTCCCTCCGGAACAGTGGAGGTCAGTGTTACAGTGAAGCTGCCAGGAAGGTGAGGAATGTGAATCCGGGAGCAGAGGGGCAGGAGGGTAAAATTCCTTCAATGGGGCCCTGTTTCCAGGGATCTTTAGTCTTCGGCCACATCATGTCAAAGTAGACAGGACATTCCACAATCATTTGCTATATTACCTCTTAACCCACCATGGCCAAACCTCGTTTTCCTGCAGCCCAATCGGAAGGCTTTGTTTTTAGCCTAATTGGTTGGACTCCCTGCCAAACAGCTCCAGTAGGCACTGATGGGGGCTCAGGGCACATAAGGTACCACCTACCCATTTTGTTGTTTAGGGTCCCTTACTTCTCTATTGCCTCATCCAACCTAGGTCAAAAACCAGACTGTCCACTGAGCTTTTCCCAACCCTGCAGTTTCCCCCACTCCAGACTCCAGTGTGTGGGCCACTATGGTCTTCTGAACTCCTAGAAACCCAAATCTTCTGGCTTCCCTTCTGGCAGAGCAGGGGGCTGTATCTTGGGTTTGCAGTCAGACTCACTCCCTCTCCTCCTAGAGGAGGGCAGGGATCTTGATCTGGGGATTCCATCTACCCCAGACCCATGCGGACAGGCAGGTACCTGGGGCCCTCCCTGGATAGGTTGAATAGGTTTTTTTGATCAAATGGAGTATAAATGATTGTGTATTATGGAGGGGGGGAGGCTTGGGCCCTGACTGTTCCCCCTCAGAGGAGTTCTGGAGATGAGGAAAATTAGGGGAGTAATTCAGGGACAGTGTAGGGGGGAAAGTGGGGGCCAAGGAAGTTTGCCATTGCTCTCAGGGTTCTAATCCTGCCCAAGCCCCTTCCTGGGATCCAGTGCTGGGTTGGGAAGACACTCTGGGGTCTCCCACCCCCAGTCAGCTGAGCCAGTGTGATCGCCCATAAAGCTGGAAGCAGTTGGTCCCTGGAGTCTGCCGCATGGGAATGCCTGTCTTCAGAGTCTAGTCTGTACTCTCTCCTTACTCTTGAATTCCTGCTTGCTGTCTCTACCCCCAGGGTCCAGCCTTATTCTGTCTTCAGTGAAAGGGGAAGGGATTAGTCTGGCAAAAATCTGCCCCCCCCCATTTAGTGAATATTTCAGACAAAGAGGGAAACAGCATTGCATGAACTGCCAAGATAAGTGGACCCTGTAGACCCAAACAAAATGTGTTATTCCTTAGCACAAGAGCTAATTCAAGTAAACCCCCAAATGTTCCATCAGCTTTAATCCAGATTGTTTGGGTAGCCCCATTTGTTTCCAGATTATTTGTGTAAGCACCAGCAATGGCCCTCAGGCCAGAGCTCCCCTTAGAAAGAAAGGTTCTGACACTGCTTGGAAGGAATTAACTTGACCACCAATTGGGATCACTTTTGCCCCCCACCCCGACCTGCTACTCTGACACTCCATGTGGGATTCAGCGTGTTTCTTCTGCTTTAGAAGTAGACTCTGATAGGATAGATGGCCTCCTGCCTCCCTGGCTGAACCAGGACTGCCCACTTGGTTTTTATATTCTGCCCTGGGCCACTGTCAGCAGTAACAACAACAATAACCATGACAATAAACACCGTAAGCCCTTACTGTGTACCTGGCTTCAGGCTAAGAGTTTTATTCATTTCATTTATTACTCACAACCCTGTGAGTAATAGTGGCTACTGCTATTACCCCAGTTTTATGTATAAGGAAAATGAGTCCCAGAGAAGTTAAGTAACTCAGCCAAAGTCACACAGCCTGTTTTGGAATAATTAGGATTTGAAGACTGGTTTTTCTGACTCTAAGTATACTCCCAGAACCATGGGGATTTTAACCAGAGGCCCCCTCCAGGGCTCTCTGAATGGGCTTCCGGGGCTCTGGGAATCCCAGAAATTGTGTGTAAAATTATGTGAGTGAGCCCAAGCAGGCACATTTTTCCAGGGGCCATATTGCATAACACCTTGAATTCTCTAAAGGGGTTGGAGATCCAGAAAAGGTTAAGAGCAGAAGCAGGCCAATAGGGGAAGGGGGAGGGAAGCTGCCTCCCCGTAGGCCTGGGGAACAGGGAGCCAGCTGCTCCAAAAGTCGGGCCAGGTTCCAAGCCTACTTCTGGACCTGCCCTGCCGTCTGGGGCCACTGGCTCTCAGGATCTCCTCAGGCAAAGAGAGGTGGGGGCAGGGACTGTGGCTAGAGCCCTTCGGAGAGCACCCCCTTCTGCTTCTCCCCCCCCCCACTCACTTCTTTTGAACTGAACTCCAGAGCCTGCTGAGAGGGTGGCCCCACCTTGCCTGCCACCTTCTTCCAGGCCCTTCAGCCCTGCAAGGGTGGGGGTATGCGGGGAGGAGGGGTGCCCTTTGGGAATGGGCGGGGCATAGACAGACCACTTAGTGATAAAGACAGGTAGAGACCGAAAGAGGCACTTCTGGGAGGTCCTCTTGACCCATGGCCCCATACTCTGCAGCCTCCAAAATGTCCCTCTTTTTTGGTCCCAAGCCTTTGCTCCCTCAACCGGTGTCAGAAGGGTCTCTATCACTTCTCTTTCTTGTACCTTTTCTCTGTTTTTAGTGCTCAGCTGTCTTGGGGAAACTTCCCTGGCCTTTCCAGTTCCTCTGTGCTCCTCAGCACACCCCCTTGCAATCTGTCAGGTCCTCAGGGACTTGCTGGTTTGTCTATCTGTCCTTCTGGCCCTCTCCCTACTGGCTGTGGATCTCCTCTCCATGCTCTATGCCAGCCCTGCGTATACCAAGGGCTCTTCGTGCATTTGTTGAACAAATAAACTAAACGAATAATAGGAGACAAAAGAGAGAGCCAGGAAGGGACTTCATTCAGCCAGGGCCCCAGAGAGAGGACTAGGGTTGTGAGGGAAACGTAGGTGCATTGCTTTGCCAGCTGTTTGCAGATGTGTGAGGCACCCCTGCTGTTCATACCTCCAACATGCACAGAGAGGCACAGAGACCTCATTCTTTAATGCTTTCTGGTTATAGAGGGGGGAGGGAGGTCCTGGGTTCTGGGCCCAGCTGTGGTGTGGACTGATTCAGGAATGGAGTTTGTTCGTTCTCTCTCTCTCTGTCTCTTTCTACAGGATTGAGCCCCCATCATGTTTTGGGCCCAGAAGCAGAGAGGAAGAACAGACAGAAGAAGGAGGGTGTCGGGCAGGCAGGAGTGGTGGGACACAGACACCTTCCCCCTAGCAGCCCAGGGGACTGGGAAGAGGGGAAAGGATAACGGGGAGGAGTCTGTTTCTGTCCCAATGGAGGTGGCATTTCAATCTAGCCTTAAAAAACCAGGAGGCTTTGGGTAGGTGCGGAAGCCAGGACCACTTTCCAGGCAAGAGTAACAGCCAAGCTGGAGGCCAGAAGTGGCAGTCCAGCAGGGGAGCCAGAGTGCCCCCTATTATTTCCTCCCTCTGTGGCCTGAGCAGCAAGCTGCTAGGGTAGGAGTGAAGTCCTTGCTCCCTTGTGCACCCCCATTAGGTCTGCAGCCTGGGGCAGGGGCTCCTGGGATGGCTGTTGGAGGCTGCAGGGGGTTGGGGGCAGTTGGAGAGAGGCTGAAACCCCTACCCTTGCTGCTACCGGACCTACCCTGGGGCTTCCATTCTCCTTGCTAGCCACAGAAGCTCCTACAGTTGACCCTCTCTCTTACTAACCTAGGTGGCCCAGCAACTCCTGGGTCTGAGCAAAGCGGCTAATGCTGGTCAGTGGCGACCATTGCACGGAAGTCTCACTGCCTGCGGCCCACCAGGCTGCGGGCCGGCAGCGGGGCCTGGGCGAGGGCAAGAGGAATAGGGGAAGAAACGGAAGCCACGAAAGGCAGGGAGGCCCAGGAGTGGGCCGCGGCTGCTAGGCGGCCCACGAAAGGCCTGAGTCAGGCTTCTCGTAATAAACTGCACGTGAATAATTCAGCAGCTGTGCGGGGGCTCATTGCATTAGTGCCGCCGCCAGCTCAGTCCTTCGCCTTCCCGCGGGGGTGGAAGGGGTGGGGTGGGGTCACTAACGCGCTGGACGCAGGGAGCCAGGTAAAGATCCCCTGCCTGCTCGCATCCTGGATTCTGCCGGGGCCAAGTCCCAGAAGACTCTCGGGTCCCCGATCTCCTCCTTCCTCCGAAGGTCAGAAGGCCGCCTGCGGGGCAGCGCCATTTCAGCTAAGCCGCTCTCAAGACCCTGGGCAAGAGAACCCCCGCGGCAGAACCAAGGCCAGAACAGGGGGCGCGGGGGCGGGGGGCAGCCTGCGGAGAGCCGAGCTGCTGCGGTGCCCAGCGGCACGGAAGCACGTGGGCAGCCTGGCCCGGAGCTGGCGAAGAAGGCTGGCTCGGTCCTGTGCTCCCAGCCTGGGTGGCCCGAGGCTGCTTCAACGGGCCAGGGTTTGCCTTTCGATCCGAGGGAAGCCACAGGACCCATTCGCAGTGGAGCCCGGGTTCCCAGGCCTCTGTCCCCGCCTTTCTTGGATCCCGGGATCCAGTTCCTGCTGCGTCAGCCGCGCTGTGGCCCGGGGCCCAGCGCTCTCGGGACAAGTGGGGGGGGGGGGCACGGAGGGGAAAGAGCCCCAGGCTACCGGGCCTGAGTGCGCAGCGCCCGCAGCCTTATTTCGTTTGAGCGAAACCAGTTCCCCTTGACTTCCACTTGTCTCTGGGCTCCTGCTCTTGCGGGATCACAGCGCATCAAACGTGCACCGACACTTAATTCCTCCAGCTCTTTCCCACGCCCCTTCACTTCCATTAGGTCCCCCACAAGCTCTCTGCAGGAGCCACCCTACCCCTCCATGCTGAACCTCGGACCTAGAGCCGCACACTGGCCCCGCCGGCCCGCCTGGAATCCCGGGGTAGCGCGGGCAAGGCCCCCAGCCTGGTCTTCGCTGGTGCTGAGGCAGCCAGACTTGAAGCTGTGGTGGGGGCGGAAGAAGGAATCCCGGTTCCTCCTGGCCCACCCACCGATCTTCTTCCGCCGCCGGCCGCAGAGGCTGCCTCCTTCTCTTCCCTGGGTCGCTGGGTATTTCTTTCTCATTCGTTTTTTTCGTTAGGTGAGGTGCGTTCAGCCCCAACCTCTGGCCCCTGGGGAGGCCTGGGCTTACTCTGCCTCTCTCCAGCCTTCAGCTGAAACGCTGTGTTCACGGCCAAATTGCCGACGCCTTCTGCAGCAGGGCCCCCCTGAGCGTGTCACCTGCAGAGGCGGGCGAGAGGGGCTGATGGCCCCGTGCTTCAGACAATTCCACTCCAGGCCCGCTGTGTGATCTTGGGTAAGTCTCTTAACCTCTCTGAACTTTATGAGGCAAAAGTCAGGAGATTTAGAGAGAGAGATGGGAGAATAAGCCTTTTAATTCATTTGGGAAAAGGGGTTGCCTGCTTTGGCGCCTAAGGAGGAAGTGAGGTTTGGGAAAATTCTAGGTCTGCAATTGCCCTTTATTTTAACGACATTTTAGGAGCAGCTGGTAGCTGCTTTTTATTTTTATCTTTCACAGCTGATAGGGTGCTGCTAGGCATTAGAAACCTTCTCTCCAATCCTCTCCAGGGCTTGGTTTTACCAAGGAGGAAACTGAGGTTAAAATCATCTCCTGCTGGTCAGTGCCACAGGTGGGATTCCAACCCACATCCAGTTCTAGTCACTCTTGAGTTTAAGCGTCACAGTCTACCTTGGACAGGTGAATGGAGCCCTTCCAGGGCTGGCTGGGACCTAAGCGTGGAGGGGTTGGGTTGCATCTACATTCTTTTTTCCGTGCTGGGAAAGCTTTGAAATTGTTTTTAGGTAACGAGTTCCGTGGCTGCCAGAGAAGAATGGAAATAGGACCCAGTGAGGGACTTCAGGCAGGTTATGGGACAGCCTCTGGGACAGGACAGGGAGGACTGCGTTTCTCCCAAGCCGACCCCGGGGAGGTAGCGATGGCAAGGGCAAGGTAGAAGCTATTGCTCCCTGAGTTTTCCTCCCTCGAGTCTTCCATCCGCTCATGAATCTGTCTGTCCTGTGGGTGGGGGTGGGGGCTACGTCCCCAGAAGTCCTGGGCCCAAGGACAGAAGGAGCACCAGGGAGAAGGCACAGGGCTCATGGCAGAAGTATGGCCAGATGATCCCACCCCCCACCCCGCTCTTTCACCCTCTCCCGGGGCACCTGCCTGAGGTAGGGTCCTCCCAGCTGCAGAAGTGGGACTGGCTGTGGGGGATCAGAGGTGGGCAGGCTGGATGCTGGCGCCTGGGGACCCTGGCTGGGCAGGGAGGGGCTGGAATCCGGCTCCCCTGTGGTCCGTCCCCGGGCTCCTGCTGCAAGGTCGTCCCGTGGCAGCCCCGACAGGCCATGCGTCCCTTGGCACAAGTCCCATTATATTGTATTTATGTTTCACTTTATTGGTTTTTTCCTCTCTTATTATTGTCTCACTCTGGGGGAGGCAAAGGATATAATATATTCATCTTTATTATACCAAATCTGTGTGAAGCATTTAATAAAACGCTGTTTCCACACAGCCAGGGATATTAGTGTGAGCTATTCTTAAGTTAATGCTCCGGTACTGAGGGCGCCTCCACCACAGCGCCTGCTGCTGGTGGCCTGGGGGAAGCAAGGACCCCGGCCACGTGCACCCCGCACCCACCCTGAGCACTCCCAGCCCTTCTCGATTGAGCGCTCCTCCTAATGATGGCTCTGGGAACCCTTGGGCCCCAGCCTGGGAGGAGGGCCTGGAAAGAGCTGAGTCTGAGTCCACCCCAGCCCCCCTCCGCCTTTCTAACTGACTGTGGGCCTTGGTTTGTGCCTGGGGGGTTGGTTAGGGGTGGGGAGGAGGAAAATTCTGTAATGGCTTTCCTCTCAGGGCTCTTTGTTGGGAGGCTGAAGAGGCTCTGGGGGAGGGAGGGACAGGGCTTTTTATTTATTTATTTATTTATTAAATTTATTTGACAATCACTAGTAGGCAGAGAGGCAGGCAGAGAGAGAGGAAGGAAAGCAGGCTCCCCGCTGAGCAGAGAGCCTGATTCGGGGCTCGATCCCAGGACCCTGGGATCATGACCTGAGCCGAATGCAGAGGCTTTAACCTACTGAGCCACCCAGGCGCCCTGGGACAGGGCTTTTTAATCAGAAAGGGAAAAAAGCAAGGATTTGTCCAGATGCAGCCCAAGAGGACCATAGAGAAACGGGGGGGCCACAACAAAAGTGGGTCTAGGCAACATAGACCCTCAAGCCAAACCCCAGCCCAGGCTGGGGAGTAGAGTGCAACTACAGCTTGAGCAGAGCCCAGAAGGTTTCCGTGTTTCTGGGCAGGAAAGGCAGGTGGATGAGGCAGAGCTCTCGGACCCTCTCCATGGGCCTCCCTGCAGGTGGGCAAGCAGTCTCAGTAGTCCAGTTTACAGCTGGTGCGATGAGACTCTGAAAGGGCAAGTGGCTTGTTGAAGGTGCCCCAGCTGGAATATAGGACTGTGGATCCCACTGTCCTCAGACTCTGCTTCCTTCCCTTCCTCTCCAACCCTGCCCTCCCACTCCCTACCTTCCCCTTCTCTCCCTTCCCCATCCTCCAGAGCTTTCCATGGCCTATAAGCTTTATATTCCTGCTTTCTAACTATGCACAAACCTCCCTGGGAATGCACACAAGAAGGAGAAATAGTCACATGAATTTCCATATCCAGGCTTACTGCCCAGTGTCCCTTAGAGCCCACTGCCTGGGTTCTTTTAGGGCCCAGATTTGGGAACACCAGCCTTACTTAGGCCCTTGTACCAGTGCTGTGGGGGAAGGGTTGGGGACAATGAGACCAGGCCAGAAGGAGGTGTTGTGCAGGAAAGGATTGGAGTGGGCAGGTAAGACCCCCTGTTAGGGCTAATCTCCTCCTATGACTCTCAGTCCTCCTCTGCCCCCATCACCTCATCTTTGGGGCTGTACCAGGTCACCGCATGATACTGTAGGCTGCTCATGAAGCTTGAATGGAGGCTAAGGATACTTGAAGAGTCTGACCATTTCCACCCGGGGCTGGCTGGGGAAGGAGGGTGGCCAGGATGGGACTTGGGGGAGACAAGGGAGGTGGCTGGGGCACCGGATGGAAGGCGGACTGGCTCTCGGTGTTGTGGACCTCAGTTCTGTGCTCAGGCGGCTCATTTGCCTCACCCTAGTCCCTGCTCTGCCGTGTGGTCCCAGGGGTGGAATTACCAACACGAATTGCTGAGCAGAGATAGGATGACTTCAGCTTATCCTTGTGAATGGCTTCCTGAAGGGTAGAACTGGAAATAATGGAATGAGCTGCCCTATGTGGGAGTGAGCTTCCCCAACAAGTGGAGTATACAAGTATGGCTTAGCGCCAGCCAAGAAGGCTAATGGTCTCCTTTTTATTGTCGTCGTCATCCTCATCATCTTACTATCTCTCCCTCTGTACCAGTAAGAGCTTTACCATGTCATGTCATGTAATGCATATACATGTGTTTGGGCCAGGGATGGGGTAGCAGAGCCTCTGACCTTCTGGGTCCTTGCCAGCTTCGAGAGTCTCCTGTTGCAGAAGACGAAGGGCCCTTCTGTTGATACAGATTGGTTCATCACATTATAGTGATTACTTGGACTTTTCTCATGACCTGTACTAATAGGTAAACTCTTGAAGGGCGAGGACAGTGTCTAATCTCCTTTTTTTTTTTTTTTTTTTTTTTTAACCATTCCCTCTTCTCTTCCATGTCCCGCACAGAATGAGGCACATAGCACGTGTTTAATGAATAGACACAGGAGTAAAGGAGCATTGGAGCTGTCTGTGTACATGACCAGATGCTCACTGGGCTAGAACGAGCAAGACCATGAGGGTAGCTATTGGGAGAGCGTGTGCGACTCCACAGTCCTTGACCCCCTTCTCCCCACAGCTGAGCCGAGTTCAGGCAAGCCCTGATTGACCTTCCTGCATGTCGTGTGCCCAGCCCTATTCTAGTCTGTGGGTGAAGCAAGGGCCAGCCCAACTCTGCCTGTGCAGGAATAGCTCAAGGCTCACCCTGGGCGAGCCTCAGGAGAAACCGTTCAGGTCGGGGAGGAGGTCTCAGGGTGAATCAAAGCTGGGAGAAGTCTGTCTGGCAGAGCTGGGACTAGAGTTGGGCCTTGAAGGGTAGGAAGAATGGAGAGTTTGGCAGGAAGAAATAGAGTGTTCCAGGTTGGAGTGAGCAAACAACCCGAGCAAAAGGGCAGAGCAGGGCAACCGTCTCAGAGTAGGGAAGTTGGCCTAGCCAGATAGAGAGCCCGAGGAAGGTAAGAGGGAAAAGACGTTTGTGGAATGCCTTGAATATCCAGGCCCAAAGCCAGAAACCAGAAACTGGGATTCAGAAATCAGTATGTAGAACTCACCACTGAAGACCAAAGTCCAGAACCCAGCCTCGTCCAAGGCTGTCCTCACGGTAGGTGTAAGACGTCACCATGGGGCCCCAAAGTCCGGTCACGTGAGCTCACTGGGTAACAAGCTTGACTCTTCTGATCCGGTTGGGCCAGGAAACCCAAGATCCGGCCTGAGCCCAGAGCTAGCCCGGTCCCACCTGAAGCCTGTGCCCTCCAGACTGGGTCCTTCCAAATCAGAATGTGAGGTCTGGCATCACCTGCAGCCTGGGCACCCTGAACTGGGGCAGAAGTCACCCACTGCTCTGCACCCTGCCCCCACGCCTTGCCTTTCCCTCCCAGTACAGGTGGGGATCTCGGCTCCTCCGCTGAACCCAGCTGGGCCGGGCCGCCAGAGGGTGGAGCCGCGGTGCCTGCGGTGGTGCCAACCCAGCCAGCGTGTAGGCGTTGCTCTGCCGGCCTGTCGCGGAGCGCGAGCCTGCCAAGGAGCCGGAGCGCTGTGCCGCGTGGAGGGTGTCAGGGGTGGTATTGTCGGCGCACAAATGCTCAACTTTATGTACTTTTAACTAGAGGTGTAACAGATGGCCCCGTTTCTGTCCAAGCCAGGGAGACTGGTGCCCATTCCGGCTGCAGCCAATCAATCCCGCCACTCTGGGGGGAGCTACAAGCTGGGCTGGGAGGCCTGGAGCCAGCAATCGCGCAAGGCTGTCTGCTCGGGCTGGCCCAGTGCTGCCTCTGCCAGCCGCTCAGCCACGGGCCCGGGGAGATAGGAGGGCAGGCAAGTGGCAGCCATGCCCAGCAGCCCAGTCAGAGGCTGCCTGGGAGGGAGAGCCTGGACTTGCCCGCCGGGACCCAAATGGCATGAAGACATTCAAGTCCCCAACCTGCCCCACTTTGTCCTTGTTCT
The DNA here is from genome assembly GCF_009829155.1 of Mustela erminea. NCBI lineage: Eukaryota > Metazoa > Chordata > Mammalia > Carnivora > Mustelidae > Mustela > Mustela erminea. The sequence continues at coordinate 64,966,658 of NC_045627.1, forward strand.
CCCCTGGTCCCTGCTCAGTACCTAAACCCCAAATTTCTGGCCTTGCAATGCCCCAGAACCATAACCCTGGAGTAACCTGCCTTGGGGGACCCTGGATGCTACTTAGGACTGAGGATGAGTAGTGGTGCCTTTGGGAGGCATCATCAGGAGACGTAGAAGTCGTCAAGAAGTGCCCCCAGACAGCTAGAGAAGAGGAGACAGCAGGATCCAGGGCTCCCAGAGCTGGGAAAAACTGGATTCATCGATTTGTACATTCATAATCAGTCAACGAACACTTAGTGAAAAAGAACTATGTGCCACGTCCTTTGCTGCATTTGTGCACGGGGTGGGGCACAATGATGAATAGGACACAATTCCTGTCGTCGAGACCCTCTCAGGGAAAGACAGACAAATACAGAGGTAATTGGTAAAAGGCTCATAAGCATCTCCACAAGGACGGGAAGCACAGAGCAAGGCCATTTAACCATGCCTGGGAAATCCAGGAACGATTCCAACAGGGGCTGGTTTTGAGCTGGGTGTTAAAAGACCAGCAAGAGTTTTCACTGGAGGTGAGGGCAGGGAAGCGCATTTGAGCGGGGAGGAATAGCACATACAGACTAATGGGAAAGTGAGTGGTGAAGGTAAGGGTGTGGGAAGATGTGAGTGTGGCTGGGGGTTGCGATATGGGTGGAGAGGTGGAGTGGATGAGACTGGACAGGGGAGGGGCCAGGCCTGGTAAGTGATACCCCACTCTGTTTCAGCAGGCTGGCAACCTGGCCTGCCAGATCTCTCTCCTCAGTTTTCCCTCCTGTGACCCTGCTACCCCTCATGCTGCAGGATGGGAGGGAGTGAGGAAAGGAGGAGGCAAGGCCTGGCAGCATGTGGGTAAGGCCAGAACTCAAGGAAGCTACCCTCATCCTGGCTTCCCTCCTTTCTTGTTTTGAGGGCTGAAGCCATGACCAAGGCTCACTCTCCCTCACCTCCTACCCCATTGATTTTGGTCTTCTAAAAATAGCCTTTCTGTAGGTTCCCTAGAGAAAACTTAAAATCTTACACATTCATTCATTCATTCATTCATTCATGCATTCATCAAGAAATAAGCATCAGCTGTGTTCGAGGCCCAGGCAGGGTATTGAGGTAGGCAGAGCATTCATTATACTGAGCTGTGAGGAGCTCAAGTCCAGACACAAGAGGAAGACAGGAGTCTGGACAGGTGTCCTTCTGTTTGCAAGAAACAGAGGTATACTTGAGTAATTCCAAGAAAAAGGAGGACCTTAGTATTGAAGCACGGGGCTTGGAATTGCAACTGGGCTCAGAAAGCACTCGGGGACCAGGGCAGCTCTGGGGACTAACTTTCCTTTCATGAAAGGCACTCCATAATGTCTCTCTTTCCTTTGTGTGTGTCTCTTCTCATTAACAGCAAAGCAATTATTATTATTATAGGAGGAGGAATGATAGCTAACAAGTTCTGAACACATACCAAATGCCCATCACATTGGTTTCCATGCTTATCTCAGTAAACCTCTTAAGAACTCCAGGAGTTGGTGAAAATCGTTACCCCATTTTACATATGAGAACACTGAGGCTCCAGGAGGTTGGTATCCTGCCCCAGGGTCAATTCAGGAAGTGGAGGAGTCAGGACCCTCACTCAGGACGGCCTCTGGCGCCCCAGCTCGTAACTGCTTCTGACCTCTGTGCAACATCGAGAGCTTCTTGGATTCCCTCATAATTTCTCATAACCATGACTTGCACTTGACCAGCCGGCCTCTCTGCGTCTCTCTCTGCATCACCTCGGCTAACTGCTCTAGTCTCTCCATATTTCATAGTTCGAATTCCCAGGAGAAGAAATCGGATTGGCCCGGCTCATCTTTTAATGCCAGGACACATTGCAAGCAGCTGGCCAGCCAGAGAGCTGGCGGGGAGCGGGCCACGTGCAATCACAGATCAGTGTCGTTGATACATTCAGGGGTAGAGGGAGGATCATACAAAGGGTAAAGTGCAGAGTGCTATTACAGAGGTATAAGAAAAGGATGAGGGGAGACTTCATGGAGGGCAATGTATGGTTTGGGTCTTGAAATAAGACAGAATTTGGGGAGCAGACTTAGTAATAAGGATTTCCTGAAGAAAGGAAGAGTGTGAATACAGGTGTTGGACTGGGGCATAAGTCACATTCAAGGACCACTGAGGAGTTCTGCTTATTAAGAGAGTGGGCTGCCTGGGGTAGAAGCCAAAAGGCAGGTCTCGAATGCCAACGGGAAAGTCAGCTTAATTCAGTAGGAGTCATGGAAGGTCTCTGAACAGTAAAGGGACGTGAACTTTTGGTAGGATGACCCTATGACCAGGGCAGTTCCAATTTATGCCTTTTACCCCATTATTGTAATTATTTTTTATTCTTTTTTTTTCCTTTAAGATTTTATTCGGGATGCCTGGGTGGCTCAGTGGGTTAAGCCTCTATCTTTGGCTCAGGTCATGATTTCAGGGTCCTGGGATCCAGCCCTGCATTGGGCTCTCTGCTCAGCAGGGAGCCTGCTTCCCTGCCCCCCGCCGCCCCCAACCCCTATCTGCCTCTCTGCCTACTTGTGATCTCTGTCTGTTAAATAAATAAGTTAAATCTTTAAAAAAAATTTTTTTAATTGTAAAGATTTTATTCATTTATTTTAGAAAAAGATAGAGAAGCAGTGGAGCCTGATGCCAGTTTCAATCTCAGGATCCTGAGATCATGACCTGAGCCAAAGTCGAGAGTCAGACGCCTAACTGACTTAGCCACCCAGGTACTCCTATTATTTTTATTCTTAAAGTTTATTATTACTTTACAGAACCCCTTTTTACTCTCAAAAACATCTAGAATTGAATTGTAAAGTACATGGTCACTCCAGCTTTAGAGTCTGTGGGCTGTTAGCTAGGATGGATGAGGGTGGGGCAGGCTGAGAGGCAGTGTGATCGTAGACTGATCATAGATAAGGGTATTGCCTTAGTCCGGGTAAGGAAGGCCAGAACCAGATGGGGGTACAGAAGGTAGAACACAAAGGAGTATGGCAAGAGACAGGGCTAATGCAGAAGTGGTTGGCCCTGGCAGGTGCATGGATTTGGTGGGGTGAGGGAGAGGGAGGTAGTCCAAGTGACTCCTAGGTATTTATCTTGATTGTTGGGAAGAATGGTGGATGTCTAAAGGCATGGCTTGTTGGGGCAAGGCGGTGGAGATGATGGTGGTTATGATGAGTCTGAGGTGTCCAGGGACATACGCTCAGAGATGCTCAGCAGGAAGTTGGACATTACAGACAGGAACTTGGAAGCTGTCAGTTAGCGATTCTTCCAAAGAGATGGCTCATGGAAACCAGGAGAGTGGTGAGCTTGGCAGAGACAGAAAAAGGGCAGAGGAAGACAAGACTGGAAGCTGAATCCTGGAAGATCTCTGTATTTGGGAGGTTGGAGGGAAGAGCGGAGTCAGAGGAGCCTAAAAAGAAATAGTTGGAAGGTTAGGAGGAAAACAAGGGAAGCTAGTGACCTAGAGATGATGGAGGTTTTTAGAGAGGAAATTGATATTAAATCCTGCAGAGTGATCAGTGAGGAAGACAGAGTCAATGGCCAGCAGGTTTGGCAATGCCAAGGTTACAGGCAATTTTAAAGAGGCCACAGGGTGGTAGGGATGTTGCATAAAGAGTGAATGGCAAAGAACTAGAGGCAATTAGGGTGATTTCTCATTCAAAAAGTTGGGGAGAGGGAAATCTGGGTGGCTCAGTTGGTTAAGTGTCCACCTCTGGCACAGGTCATGATCTCAGGGTCCTGCTATCGAGTTCTGCATCAGGCTCCTTGCTCAGCAGGGACCTGCTTCTTGCTTTGTCTGTGGCTCCCTTTGCTTGTGCATGTCTCTCTCTCTCTCTGGCAAAAAAATAAAATCGTAAAAAAAATTTTTTTCAGGAGAAAAAGGGAGGGAAGGTAAGATGGACAAGATGTAGGAGAAGATGCTCAATGGAGGAAGTTCTGGAAAATGCTGGAGAGATTGGGCCCTTAATAAGGAGGAAAAATTCTTCTTGGGGACAGGCAGGAAGAAAATGGATGAGTAATAGGGAAATTCTGGGATGAACTGATGAGTTTGGGGCCAGGCAGAAAGGGAAACATTATTTGAAGATTGGACTCCATACTCTTGGTCAATTTAGACTTGAAGACTTCTAGAGAAAATGTGAAGTGGTTGTGAAATCATAATCATGACTCCATTATAGATGAGGAAACGAGTTTTTATTTTTTTTATTATTATTTTTTTAATGCCTACTGGTGAAGCTTGAGTTGAGGCAGCATAAATGGGCCAGTTTTTTCACCCGTTCCAGCACCCCAGGTGTAGGAGCCAGAAAGTGGATGGCAGTGTTGCTTAAGGCTGTTAATTGTAGGCAGGATGGCAGGAAGCACATTGTTGAAATGGCTGGTAAGAAGCCAGGGTAAAGAGGGAGAGGAAATAAAGACTGGGGGAACACGGAGGATTTAAGAGACTAGAGAATGAGTTCGTAGAAAGGAGGACAAGAGTGAGACGAAGGATAGGAGACTGGGATCAAAGAAGAGAGCTGCAGATTCTGAAATTCTGGAGTTTTCAGGGGTGAAGGGTGGTCATGCCAATTAGTGGCTGGAGAGAAGTAAAAGAAACTGTCCAGAATGGCTGGGCTTAATACCATTGAGGGACTGACGAGGCTGGGTGGGGTGGCTTAGAATTAAGCTGCTTTCAGCATCCCCACCGGATTTCTTCCAGTTTGATTTTTGTTTTAATTATACAATAGTTCATGTTCATTTATTTAAAAAAAAAAATCTGGGGATCTGAGGCACACCATTGTGGTTATTATAGTTACTGGCAGCATATCATATACCTGAAAATTGCAAAGAGAGTAGATCTTTAATGTTCTCACCACAAAAAAGATACAGTATGCTCTAGTGGTAATCTTGCAATATGTGTACCCAACACATTGTACACTGTAAGCTTACACAATGTAATATTTCATGTATATATCAATAAATCTGAAAAAAGAACATTATCAAAATGACCAAATGTATTGATCAAAATGATCAACTGATCAAAATTAAACTAAATTAAAATTGCCTCTAATCCCACCCTTCCACTACTACTAAAGTTAACATATTGGTGAGCAGTCTTTCAGAACTTGATGAATACGTACTTTTTTAAAAAAACAAAGTGGGAGAATCACATAATGGTTTCTTAAATAAATTTCAATTTTGGAATAATCTTATGTTTCTAGAAAACAAAGGAGCACCTGGTGGCTCAGTGGGTTAAGTCTCTGCCTTTGGCTCAGGTCGTGATCTCAGGGTCCTGGGATCCAGTCCCTCATCAGGCTCTCTGCTCAGCAGGGAGCCTGCTCCTCTGCCCCCTCTGTCCCCCACCCCGCCTGCCTCTCTGCCTATTTGTGATCTCTGTCTATCAAATAAATAAATAAATAGAATCTTTTTTTTTTTTTAAAGATTCCATTCATTTATTTGACAGATAGAGATCACAAATAGGCAGAGAGGCAGGCAGAGAGAGAAGGAAGCGGGCTCCCTGCCAAGCAGAGAGCCCAATGCGGGACTCGATCCCAGGACCCCGAGATCATGACCTGAGCCAAAGGCAGCAGCTTAACCCACTGAGCCACCCAGGCGCCCAATAAATAGAATCTTAAAAAAAAAACTTAATGAAGGCAGTACAGCGTATTTCTGTACTCCCCTTAGCCAGCTTCCCCCAGTGGTAACATCCTACATTATCAGGGACATTTGTCCAAGCTAGGAAGCCAGCGCTGGTACATTAGGAGTCACTGAGCACCAGACTTGATTTGGCTTTCACTGGTTTTCCCCCGAATGTCTTTTTCTGACTTCAGGACTCACCAGTCCCCACATTGCATTTGGTGCACATACTTTTTTGCCACCTGTTTGTTTTACTTAACATTTTGTGTAAATACCTTCTGGTGATGCTAAACGTTCTTCCATGCCTTCATTTTAATATCTGCGTGCTTTTCCACTGGTGCCTGTGCCACTCCCAGTCCCTACCATGGGGTGTTGATGTCATTTCCAATTTTTCAGTCTTATAAACTGGGATGAGCCCCTTGAAGGTAAATCATCTGGACTATCCTTGCTTATTTTCTACCGTACATTCCTGAATATGGCAATGCCGGGGCAAAAGGGATCCCCCTTGTAGAAGCTGTGGATACTTCTGCCTCCTGCAAGGTTGTACCAGCCTACTCTCACAGCAGCAGCATTTGGGCTTTTTTTTTTTTTTAAGTTTACAAAGGGGAGGGTTGTGGGTGCAGAAGACCTTAGGAGGAGCTGTCTTTCATTTCCAGATCTCTCTCTCTACACTCAACTCTTCTAGGCAGTGAGTCTTGTCCATTGGGCCCTGAATGTAGCTAGCAGCTGGGGCAGGGGTGGGGTGTGGCCAGGCTATGGCCCCTGGGCTCTGGGGAGACCTCCTGTGCTGGGAGCTGGGGAGGGGGCCCGAGAGACTGCCTAGGCTTTGTTCTTTTGCCAGGAGCTGAGCTGTCGGGGAGGGAAAGGACGAGGAAAGGCTGTAAGGGGAGAGGGAGCCCTCCTCTCCCCCCATGAAAGCTGAGAGGCAGGAGGGCAGCTCCCTGGGCCAGTCGGGGGGCAGCAGACGGATTGGGAAAAACGTAACCTCCTCGAGACGCATGCTCCAGTTCAAGCAGGAGGCATTAAGGATGAAATATCTCCCGAGCAACAATTCATCTCTAACTGGGAGGAGAGGGACTCGCTGACATTTAGCTGTGATCAGGGGCTGCACACGCCTGTCTCCAGAAGCCTAACAGGAGCGTGGCCGCCTGTGTGTGTGAGAGACTGTGTGTGTGTGTGTGTGTAATGGGGTGTGAGGGACTGTGTGTACCTCTAGTGAAGCAGTGGGCATAGGGGTGACATGGTGTGAGAGCAGTCGTGTGTGTAACAGGATGTGAAGGATTATGTGGGACTGTGGTGGAGTGGGGTCTGCACATGGGACAAGTTCACGGGTGAGAATCTGCATGTGATTGTGAGGACCCTTTAGGGGCATGTCTATAAGAGGGGCTTGGAGCCTATGGGAGCCTGGGGGTGATGTTGAAGAGGTGTGTGGGATTGAGTAAGGGCATGCTAGGGCATTGCATAATATTGTACATGTGACAGTGAGAATCACCCTGAAATTGGCCTTGAGACATCAGGAGATTAGGTAAGAGGTATTAGATGTGACAGTGACCCCCCCACCCACCATGACTAGGCTAGCTCTCAGGCCTCTGCCAGCCCATCAGGTGCCTTTGTGAGGATTAGAAAAAGGTACCCCTTCCTCCACAAAGACGCAGCCCCACTTGTGCAGAGTGCCACCCGCCTAACTGGATGAAGACACTGGGTGAGTTCCTTACTGCCTTGAAGTCCAGAGGAATTTTCTCCATCATGGCACTTACTACAATTTTGATGTCTTTACCCATTTTGTGGAAGTATTTGTGGACTGTCTCTGTCCCCTGCTAGGCTGTGAGCCCTGTGGAGGCTAGGACAACTTGTCTACGTCTGTCTTCATCACGGCTGTAACACTAGCTCCCAGCCTGGTGTGTAGGGCACAGGACTAGCTTTGCACACACTTCCAGGATGAACAAATGAATGCATAGGACAGAAGCAGGTGTTCGTCTGTGAACATATGCGCACGTGGACGTGTGGACCTGAGCTAGGAGTTTGTGTGTGTCTGCGGGTTGTGTGCCTGTAAGTGAGTGTCGCTGGCATTCCCCGGAAGGTTCTTCTCTCCTACTTCCTAAGCCCTCGTGCCCAAATAGGCCAAAGACAGGAGAGACCTGGAGACGGGAAGACCTTTGAGGAAAAGGCCAGCTCCACCTCTGTGCTGTGCTTGGGCGGGGGTGGAGGGAACGGCAGATTGGGCTTCTTGGGATGCAGACTTGGGATTTCTTTGCCTCCCAGAAGACCACAGAGTTCCTGAAATGGGAAGTGGCCTGGTATTTTGAGGGGGGCATGCAGAGGGTTAGAGAGACAAGGAGGGTCAAGGGGGCGGTGGATTTGGCAGGAGAGCGGAGAGAAAGTAAGTTCTGAAGGCACGAGGAGACAGAATAGTGAACCTGCTGGGGGGCTGAACATGTTGGGCGGGAGCGGGAGGCAAATGGCTCAGGACAGGGCCCTGGCTACGCTCTGGCAGGGGTGAGGGTTAGAGGGTGGGAGGAATCTCGAGTTCACCAGAGTCCCAGGTGGCCATCAGCACAGCCAGTGTCACCGCTGCCCCTAACATCTGAAACTGTCCCCTGAGATCTGCTCACATTGGGACTTGGGGACCAAGGTGGGAACTTGCCCATCTGGGGGAATGTGCTCAGAGAGTCCCTGAGGGAGACATGTCACGTATCAGAGTAGCCAGGGAGACCACAGGCCGGTCCAACAGAAGAGACAGGAGCTATGGTTGTCCTTGCCTGACCTAGGCCTCAGTTTCCCTTCCAGATGATGGGGGAGGTCCAGACGCTCTGCCAGGTTTTCTCCAGCTCAGACTGAGCTGATGGGACTCTGACTACATAGCAAAATCGGAGGGCAGCGCTCACTCAGTGGCTGCCTCCAGCCTCCCTTTACCCGGCTGAGGCCCAGACGCAATGTCCTGAGGGTGCTTAAGCAGGCCCTGGTGGGTCCCCCCCCCCAGCCCATGGGGACCCTGACATATCCCCTCCTTTCCTACCCTCGCTCTCATCCTTCCAGAGCCAGGGAAGGCAGACAGCTTGCTGTTTGCTCTGGAATCTGACCTCATGAGCTGGCTTTCCCCTGCCTCTGGCCTCTGCCCTCTCCCCCAGGGCCCTCGATGCTCCCTCCCTGGCGGTGGTTTCTACCCTGTGCAGAGATCGGCCTAGCAGGGAGAAGAAGCAGAAGGGATTTTTTTCTGCTTCTGGCCATGGGAGACCATCCCCTGCTTCTTTCAAGAGAGGGATCTCGATAGATTAGGGATGGAGGTGTGGGGCCAGCTCTCCTCTGTCACCATCCTCCCACAATTTTCAAAGCTGCTCGGCTCCATAGATGACTGGAACCAATCGCAGGTGATGTCCCTGTCAGGGCACAGCAGCACTCATCCATTACCTGCTGAAATGCTGCCCGCAGCCCTCTCCGGGAGACAGACTCCGGTATTTGGTTGACCCTTGACAAGTTGGGGAGGCCAACGGTGCCTTTTCCTTCTTCTTTTCTCAGTAACAGCTGGGGACACCTTTGGGGCAAGAGCCGAGTCTTCTACATTCTGTCTCCAAAGTCCAGCTCAGTCGGTGCTCAGCATGTAGTAGTTGCTCAGTGAACACACAGAACAAATGAAAGCATGAGAGAGGGGAGCAGGAAGGACGTTATCTCTGATCTTAGGTGTGTTATTTTAGATTTCATTTATTTATTTAGGGCATGCATTGGGGAGAGGGGCAGAGGGGGAAAATCCCCTCTGATGAGCACGGAGCCAGAAGTGGGGCTCCATCTCACGACCCTAAGATCGTGACCTGACCTGAAACCAAGTTACCATCCAACTGAGCCACCCGGGTGCCCCAGAGGTTGCTTTTATTAACTGATATGTCCATGACCAGAGGATCCTCTTGTAGTGACAGGAGGTGGCTGCCTTTTTCCTTTCCACCTGACCATTTCACTGAGTCACTTGGCAGTCCTTTGGCCCAGCATTTGGGAGGAGGGTCGCTATGAAGGAGCATTTGGCTGTCCCCAATGTGTAGGCAGATTCGCTCACATGTCATGGAGCCCCCAACCCCTTTCTCTGTGCAGATAGGCAGGAGATCAATCCCTTTTGGATTGGGCAGAACCTCCCACTGGGCACTGAGAAGGGGTCTGGTCTTAAAATATATGGAAAACAAGGATCCAGTCCCCTCTTTCCTACCTCACCACCAACCTGGTGATAAATGGGATTCAGATCTAGCTATTAGAGACCCATTCTTGGAGGGTAACATGATCAGATCAAGAGATGCACCCTGAGATCTAAACTCAATCCAGATGCACATCCTTTCCTTCCTTGTGAACCTGTGGAACTGGATGGGCTGAGTACTTACAGAAAACCTGGCTACCTGTAGATCCCTGGGAGGGTAAGACAGTGACTAGTGACCCCAGCTGGAGCACCAGGATGGGAAGAGATGAGAGCTCTTGCTGCTCCTGACATGGCCGCAGCCATCACTAACACCAGAGGATCTTCTGCTCCCCCAAATCTCACTGTCCATGGAAGAGAGAGGAGATGTCCAGGGTCTCTCTCTACTGCAAGATTTCCATAAAAGAGTAGGATTCCCATTCTTTCTGGGGTCAACAGGGAAATATGTGAGGGCCATTCTCTCATTGTAATCTCCACTGCACAAACCAGGAAGAGTCAAGAGCTTGTCCCCTCCCCTCAACATTTTCTCCTTCCTCTCATACTTCTATGCCCTAGGTTTGTCTGTGGTAAGTCCTGCCAAAGCATACCCTTTCCCAGCTTTCTCTGGGAGTCATCAGATCAGCCTTTCTCTTGGGAGTCACCAAATCACCCTCTAGGAACCAGCTATACAAAAGCAGCCTGTTTTTACTTGGCAAAAATCCAAGAAAAGGTGTTGGCATGGTGTTCGTCCCCTGAGAGTGCACAGCAATGCTAAGCTCGCCAGGTCTAGCCAGGCAGACCTCTGTAACTAATGGCAGAATGCCCAAGGCTCTGAGTTCAAGACCAACCAAGGGTCCAAAACCCAGAGCATCCAAGCAGGTAGAAAGAGATTGTAGATTTCAAGGGACAAGTCAGGGTAGGCAAGAGTCCGGAATCCAAAAGTTCAAATAGGGCAATGAAAACTTGATTCTGGGGCTACGATAATTGAGTGAGGGGGATGCTGAGGCACAAGGGGGTATACGAGGTTATTTTGAACAGGCAGAAATTGGGGGGACACTCCAAGGTCTTCCAGTTAGGACAGGGGCAAGCTAAGGATGACCTTAGAAAATGAGGAGAAGGAGATATTGGAGGTCTTAATACTTGTGATGGTAGAAGTGGTTGTGGCTGTGAGGCTGATCATGATAGGGATGGGACGATACTGGTGACAGCAGGGACGGGGTGCTGGGCAGTCCTGATGGTGGTGGTGGTGATTGCTGCTCTGGGGATAAAGGGAGTAAGTGGAGATGGTTGCCGTCACAGTGAAACATGGTAATATTGAAACTAGCTGTGCAGAAGCAATAATTTTGGGGGTGATGGGAGTATTACTGGGTGGTGGTAATAATAATTATGGTCACAAGTGAGGTGGCTGTGACTATGGCAGAGATGTCCAATTGTCCAGATGCAGGACTGGGTGACAAGGTTTGCATTGGTTAATATGGACTCCCTTTGTTTTAGTAGTATTGTTCTTTTCTTAATCCCAGCAAGTATGTGGGATGAACCTAATCCTTCAGGTGAGCTCTAGAGGAACCTGTCATGGCCCCGGGCTTCTCTGAGCTAGGAGGGAGGACCCCTTCTCCTACTGCCTTTGTGATCATACCTGATTACAGGCCAAGTGATGATTGGAGGGAACCCACACTCCACTTACCTTTCCCTTTCTCCGTCTCCCTAGGGGTCTGCTTGTTTCCTAAAATAACCCTTCCCCAGGGTCCAATACAGGAAACTGAGGTAGAGAGTATTTTTTCCTTGTGGGTTGGAGCCAGAGCATATGAGTATAGTAGACATCTGGCCACAATTGGGCTAACTGCCAAAAGGCCCTCTTTTAGCAGTAGGAGCACTGGTCACCATAGCTGCCCTGTTCAGCTCAGGGCTGGTCCTCCATCCCCCACTGGCTCAACCTCTGGCAGGTCCCTTAGACCTGTGCTGGCCAGTCCTGTCCCCACGAGCCAAATGTGGCTACTGAGCACTTGAAATGCAGCTAGTCCAGTTGAGACAGGAATGTAAGACACACACCGGGATTTGGAAGCTTAGCATGATGAAAAGAATGGAAACTATCTTTTTAATAATTGTTTATATTGATCACATGCTGAAAGAATATTTTGGACATATTGGATGAGATAAAATAGGTTATTAAAATTCACGCCACCTGTTTAATTTTTTAAAATATGTCTATTAGAACACTTTGAAAACACCTGTGGTTCAGATTGTACTGTACAGTGCTGCCTTAGGTCATTTTCTTTTCCTTTGTTTGGGGAAGCAAAAGGAAAGAAGCCAGGCAAATTACAAAGTGACAGTGTGTTAAGCACATAACCAGTATGTTTCTCTCTCCCATTAAGTCCAAGCAGAAGCAATCCAGAGCAAAGATGGCAGCTGTACTCCACAGTGTCAAGGTCACTATCTCCTCCTTTGTTCCTGCTGTATTTTCTTCAATACATGGTTTTATCTTGAGCTCTAAGATGCATGCTCTAGTTCCCATGTCCATTTTACACCCAGTGAAAGGGGGAGTAGAGGAGGTGGAGGGTCAACTCCTTCGTTTTAAGGGCTGAGGCCAAAAGGTATAACGTGACTTCTGCTTGCATCTCATTGGCTAGAATCTAGATACCTGGACACACCTAGCTGCAAGGGAGTTTGGGGAATGTAGTCTTAAACTCGGTGCCAGATTCCACCTAACACTTTGGAGGTTTGTTATTTTTAAAAGCAGGGGAGAATGGATATTGGGGGAGAATCAGCAGTCTCTGCTACACTCAGAGTGAAGTCATCCAGGCACACACATCCTACAGATCTGAGCATAGAGCCTTGTGCAGCAGGAGACTAGAGCAGATAACCTCCAAGAAAAGCCCATTCCTTTGAAAGAAAGGCCTTTAATAAAGGCAGCCCAAATCTCAGCATATTCCCAGGTGTTCCTCGGTCAGAAAGGTTGGGACCTTTTGCTTGGGACAGTGACTATGATTCTAATATTTTAGACATTTATACTTAAGGTCATCCCTGGTCATGTGAGGTGGGAACAATGGCTTCAAACCCCTAAGCAGGCTCTGTTGATTAAAAGCCTGCTTGCCTGCCTTCTTTCTTGCCACGTGTGACCACTTCCATCTCAGTCAGGTACCCAGGGCTGGCAAGGAGGTGAGTCTCAGAGATCCATGAGACCCGTACTTAAGGGAACGGTCTGACTGGGGAGTCAGAAAATGACCAGGGACGACTATCCAAACAGCCAAGGAGTAAGCACAGGCTGGACGGGACACTGGGCGCATGGCTTTGACTTCTCTTTGATCGAGGTCGTCTCAAAAAAAAGAAACTCAAGAAAAGTACACTAGGTGTCCATGAAGGTAGGGTCTAGGTCTCTCATTGTCTTTACGCATTCCTGCAGCCTGGTCCATAGTAGGCCTCTGATAAGCATTTGCTGAGTGCATGAGTGCTGGGATCGGGTCCACTCTGGAGTCGGTTCGGAGTTGATGTATGAGGAGAGCCTGCAGAGATTTCTTGGGTTTCGAGGTTGGGGGCCCCACAGCAGCTCTCCCACCCTGGACACATACCCCTCCTTCTCAGGGGCCCCATCTCTGGACCTGCAATGCCATCCTTCGCAAGATCTTCCTTCCATGACTGCTAAGCTGACCCTTATGGGGGCCTGGGCGTGTTGAGCAGAGAGACGGGGCAAGTGGGGGCAGTTCCTACAAGGTGCCCTGTCTCAGAACCCACCCTCCTGGCAGACCCACCTTTGTTCTCAAACTGAGACAGGGCTTCCCTGACTGCCTCCTCCTCCGCGCAGCCCCTTTCTCACTCAACAAGGGTCAGATAAGGAAACCACAATCAGCTCTATGAGAAAGCCTGGCCGGATGGAGGGGCCCACACCCTGGACTTCCCCCTCCTCCCATACATCTTGGTGTCAAACACATTTTATTTCCTCACGTTTGGGGGCTCGGGGGCTTCCCCTCCAGGATTACTTCCTCCTCCGGCTTGTTTTCCAGCTGGAGACTGGAGGAGCCCCGCGGCAGGGGGGCGGCTCCTCTGCTCTGGCCCTTGAGGCTTCAAAGGGCCCAGAGTGGAATGCCAGCTGGGGAGAATGCCGGCCTGGGAGGAGGGGCCCAAGGTGTGGGGCTCTGGATGGGGTCCCCCTACTCACTTTCAAATCCACCCCCTCGTTGGCTAAGGGGTTGTGTCTATGGGCAGAAGGTGACTTCAGAGGTCAGAAATGGGGGACTCCCTGCCCCCCCCACCCCCCACCCTGGGGCTCAGAGAAGGGCAGGAAATGCACCCCCATGATGGATTAGGTGCCTAAGAGCCATGGAGAGCTCATGGCTGGGGAGACCTTCTCCCTTTTCATGGGGCTCAGATTTCACGATTTGGGAGGGAGGAGGGGGTGAAATAATTAGTAATTTGTGATTAAGTCTTTTCATGGATATTTTGTTTCTTTGTTCTGTGATGTCGCCTGGAGCCATTTAAAAAATGACTTAATGACAAAAAAAAAATAATTGCTCTTTGTAACTAATGACTGTGTCAGAACTTGGAAATCACCAAAGCCTCAGAAAGTAGAAACCGAGACACAGAAGGACGGGTTGGGGGTGCTGCTCTCTGAGGAGCAGGATCAGCAGTCTGAAGTGGCCAGGGATCTAGTTGAACCTGGGCTGTCCCCTGCCCTTCCCTGGAGCCAGCCGCCACTCCGGGCCTAGGACCTTCAGGCCTAGGTCCCCCCAGGAGACTTTGTTCCTGGGTCAAGAAGAACAGTGAGAAAGCCTGAGGCCATCCTAGACTGTCCCTGCTGGCCTTGCCTTGGAGAAGCTCCCTCCACCATTAAGTCCTCCCAAAGGGACTGCTCCTCTGGGGTGGGAGAATGAAGGGGTCAGTTGTGCCCTCTCCCCTTCACTTTCACAGCCTGGATGGAGCCCTACTGTTGCCCTGGGATTCTGAACTTTTTAGGGTCTTGTCTATTGTTCTGTGTCCACCAGCTAGACTGGGCACTGCCTGGGGCAGAGAAAAAGCCTTTCTTTCCTGGTACTCCTGCCCCTCCTCCATGGGGTGAATGTATACGAACCTCTGTCTCCACTTTGAACTTGGGCCACCCGAGCAGCAACCTGCCAGGGCTTAGGCCCAAAGGACTCAGCTCAGCCCTGGCTTACTTCTGCCCCCCCCTCCACCCCACCACTTCCTTCCCCCCCAGCCCCCCCCAAAACTGCCTCCTGCAGCCTCTGGGGAGCGGGTCGGGAGATGGGGAATTGCTCACGCAGCAGATTCCGCTCCTGTTCCCTTCCCGGCCTCGCTCGGATCTCTCCCAGGGGGAAATGCTGGGGGGGAAAAACCCGTTAACTTGTGCCTTCTATTTGGTTTTCCTCTGGTTATTGTTTAAAATGCAGAGATTATGAGGTCAAACTCTCCCAGCCAATATTTTTCTAATGAAAAATGTAGTAAGGCACGACTGAGTAATCTAATCTATAAGTTAAGCGTTCCACACAGCAGCGATTTTCACCGACAGAACTTCAATAAATCTTGTTTTGAGAAAAATGATATGAGGCTGATGTTCTATTTTTGTCAATTTGAATGGACTCCCCTGCCCCCCCAGTCCCCAGAAACACTGCATTGCACCCAGCCAGTCTCCCTCCCTCCCTCCCCCAGAGCTGGCGGGATGAGAGGGGGCACAAGAGGGACAGGTTGGGAGGCTTGAGTTCTGGTCCCGCCCGGAATCGGAGCTCTGGGACTGGAGGCGTGTGTTTCAGTCCACCTGGCCTCTGTGGCTCTCCTCCCAGTAAGGGGGTCGGTGGAGGAGATAGGGGTCCTGAAGGGAAAGGCAGCCAGTGGCCTAGGAGAATATGTCTTCCCAAGCCAGAGGATCGGGGTTACCCAGGCAAGCCTGTCTCCCCCAGCTGTCCCACGGCTGAGCAAAGAATGAGCAGCAGGCCTCGTGCCTTCCCTTAACCCCCAGCAAGCCTCTGATGGATTTGGCAAGAAAGGCCTCACCTCAGGCAGAATTCTTTCGATTCATCCTTGAAGCTGCTGCTTCCCTCAGTCTGACTTGTACTGAGTGGACAAAGTGTACAAAGCAGAATGTGGTGGACAACCCCCACCCCCGCCCAAGGATGCATGCGTGTGCGTGTGTGTGTGTGTGTGTGTGTGTACCTGCATGCCCCTGTGTGGAGGGCTCTGGGAGGCAGTCCTCTCCTGACGGACATGTGGGTCATAAGCCTGTCATGGATGATGGCTTCCAGGGAAAAAAAATCAAGAAAGATATTTCGAGCCCAGGGAATATGTGGGAGGCTGGGAGAAAGGGTAAGGAGGGGCCGTCTGAAGAAACTGGAGAAGCTGTAAGGGCAGCCAGAAAGGATTATGGCACCTCATCAGAGAGAAATCAATTAGGACAGATTTCAAAATGAGGAGCTCCTCCCCACCCCTCGCAGCACAGTCGCTAAGGGGCGTGCACGCAGACGAAGAGGCTGCTGGGATGGAGAAGGGTTTTTCTGGGCGGCACCTGGCACCATTGAGGTTTGGAAAAGCCAGGAGTCCCCTCCGTCTGAGGTCTTGCAGGCATGGGAAGCCGAGACAGAGGGGACTTGGCTTCTCAGGGTCCAGAGGGGCCCGGAGAGAGAGGGGACGGCTGGGTTGGGGTTTGCCGATCAGAGGACTGAAGTTCTGACGTCGCCAGTGGCCACTTGAGGCCTCGGTTTTGTCACCTGTAAATGAGGGAAGTAAGACCCGTGCTACTTGCCAAATAGCAATGTTAGCAGAGCAAATGAGAAGAAACATGTGAAGCTCTGTTTAAAGTACTGTACAAAATGAGTGATTTTTTAAAGTTCTTTTTTTTTTTAAGTCATTCTCTATACCCAGCGTGGGGCTCGAACTCACAACCCCAAGACCAAAATTCACATGTTCTTCTGACTGAGCCAGCCAGGTGCCTCAAAAATGAGCTGTTGCTAGGACTGTTGCATGGGGCTCAGGGAGAAGCACTGGGAACTACTGTTAAACTACTGTTAAAGCCTCGTTGTTCGCTGCGTCAGGTTAAACGGAGTTGGGATGCTTGGCCCCTGTCACCAGCCTGCCTCTAGAGTCTGGGCTTCGAGATTTCCTCATGGCACAGAAGAGGAGTTTTCATGCTGCCATCAGCTGCCTGCGTGGGCCAAGGACTACCGGTGGGGAGGTGGTCCTGGGCGAGGTAAAAGGCTGGGGGCGGGCACAGTCAGAACAGGGACCTGGGGGGCTGGGAAGAAGGCCTGGGACAAAAGGAGTTGCTGGGGCAGAGGGGAGGGCAGTGGCCTCTTGTATCTCTGTTGAATCAGGTTCAGGCACCGAGGTTGAAGGCATTCCCCTTTGTCCCCAGGCCCTCACCTGGGGACAAAGACTCCCAGAAGCTTTCCAGGTGAGGGAGGGGTAGTTTGTTTGTTTGTTTGTTTGTTTTGTTTTGTTTTTAAGATTTTATTTATTTGGGGCGCCTGGGTGGCTCAGAGGGTTGAGCCTCTGCCTTCAGCTCAGGTCATGATCTCAGGGTCCTGGGATCGAGCCCTGCATCAGGTTCTCTGCTCAGCAGGGAGCCTGTTTCCTCCCTCTCTCTGCCTACTTGTGATCTCTGGCTGTCAAATAAATAAATAAAATCTTAAAAAAAAAAAAAGATTTTATTTATTTGACAGACAGAGATCACAAGTAGGCAGAGAGGCAGGCAGAGAGGAAAACTCTCTGCTGAGCAGAGAGCCTGATGTGGGGCTCCATCCCAGGACCTTAGGACCATGACCTGAGCCGAAAGCAGAGGCTTTAACCCACTGAGCCACCCAGGTGCCCCAGTTTGTTTGTTTTTAAAGATTTTTATTTATTTATGACAGAGAGAGAGGGCGCGTGTGCACAAGGGAACACAAGCATGGGGAGGCTGGAGAGGGAGAAACAGCTCAGGCCCAGGACTGTCTGAACCAAGAAGCAGGAGGTGGTGCGGGATGGTTGAGGCTGGCCGAAGTGGCCAGGAGCTGCCTGAGCAACCACAGAAACCCTGGAAACCCCCTTCCCAAGGAAGATACGGGGTGAGGGAGGACAGAGCATGGACTTCCTGTGTGACTAGGGTGCGGGATAAACACAGAGCAAAGACTCCCCTTTGGTCTCTCTGCACCTGAGGGGTGGGGGTGGGGGAGGAGCAGCTTCCAGAAGGAAAGGGTTCTGCCCCCAGCGTGAATTTGAGAGTTCCTTTGGCCTGGCCCAGCCCTCCTCTTGCCCCTAGAAAGGCCCCAACCTCTGGCTGGAAAAGTCACGACAGTTACAGCTTCATAGGACCGTGTACTAGGAACTCTGGAAAACCAGGGGGTAGAAGAGAGAGAGGGAAGCTCGTGGACTTTATGCTAACTTACGCCCTCTAAAAATCAGATTTTCAAAGAATTTTAATCACACAAAAACCATTTTTGAGATATAAGGGCAAGAAAAAAGTAGGAGGGGCGCCTGGGTGGCTCAGTGGGTTAAAGCCTCTGCCTTTGGCTCAGGTCATGGTCCCGGGGTCCTGGGAGTGAGCCCCACATGGGGCTCTCTGCTCGGCGGGGAGCCTGCTTCCTCCTCTCTCTCTGCCTGCCTCTCTGCCTACTTGTGATCTCTCTCTGTCAAATAAATAAATACAATCTTTAAAGAAAAAAAAAAAGAAAAGAAAAAAGAAAGAAGTAGGAGACAAAGCATTAGGTGTAAAATGATCCCATTTATGAAACAAAAATAAATCTATAGATTAAACAAAAAGACTAGAATAAAGCCAGCGATATAGAGCGATGTAGAGATGTATTATGAGTGTAAGAATATGTATGATTTAATTTTCTTTATACTTGCCTATAGTTTCCAAATTTCTCCCATCAACATACAGAATTCAGAAATGATGAAAAAGATTAAGAAGATCATGCCAGGGTCAAGCTGACATTCCAAAGGCAGACCAAGAACTTTTGCAGACCCCAAGCCCACTATCTCCTTCCCAGGTCTGTTGTGGTGATCCTGGGTGGGCCCCCTTTATGGCAGCCCATGGGGGAGGGGCGGCGGTTCAGCAGCTGGGAGTCAGCTGTGCCCGAAGACAATCCCGTGTCCAATGGGAGGCAGGGGGCTCATTTCCGAGCTGGACAGGGGCCAGGTTTTAAGAACCTAGACTGCCGAGCAGCTACCTGAGTCACCAATGTTCACAGCTCCTCCTCAACCCCAGTCCTGCAAAAAGAGGGTTAGAGGCCTCAGAGTTAGCTTCTGTCCGAGGGTCTCTAGCCCATACCCCAGTAACTGCTTCTGGCTTTCAGATAGAGGAGAGGGGGTGAAGATAGCCTCAACCCTAGTTCTCTGAGATTCACTGAGGACCTGGATTTATGGAGATACATTCAGGCCTATCTTCATCCCTTTCCCTCCTTCTGTCCATTCCTGTTCTAAAGCTCCCAAGGCCAGGGACTCTGCCAGGAAAAGAGAGTTGCTGGTTAGAGCTGGGAGGGGGCCCCATAGGGTCTGGTTAGGAGTTTTGGACAAAGGAGTCTCAGTTAATTCCAGCCCAAGGATTAGTAAAAATATGGCTAAGAAATTCTAGCCCACCTTCAATTATTCAGGTGTGTTAAACACACACACACACACACACACACACACACACACACAGCTTTTTAGAACATTTATTTATGAGCATGTGTCTAAGTTTGATTTCAATCTCACTAGAAGTGAAGAGATCTATAAGAGACCAACAAAAGGATTAGCTTTTGGTAGATGCATTTAGAGGAAAGCAGTGGTTAGAATTGTGGTTAGGATGGATATACAGAAATAAAGCCTGGACAAAATGAATCACATCCTCACTGACAACTGGCGAGGTAGATGCGAAACTGATTTCTGAGAAGAAAAGTCTCTGTCTGTCCCAGACATGTTTAGAATCATTTTGTCTGATGGTTGGAAACACTGGCTTGGCTTCTGCTTTGGGGCTTGAGGCTCAAGCATGAAACAGTTGATATGGAAATTCTGGGTTCCTGTGTGCCCAAGCCTGTGCCAGGCACCAAGGTGAGAGCAAGACAGTGGGCCAAAGTTGCAGGGAAGCTGAACTGTCTCCATGCAACGGAAAATTTCCCAGCAAAAGGATCTGTCCAGGTAAGTGCCTCCAGAAGTCCCAAGTTCCCTCTCGTTGGAGGTAAGCAAGACAGCAGAGGAAACAGGCAGACTCGTGGTGGAGATATTTCAGAGCTGTTTACCCAAGTGCAGAACCCATACCTCTGGCAGGATGCCAGATGATTTTCGATGGTGCATTGACAAGACATTAAATCACCCTGAATCCCATAGTGAAAAAGTTATTTTCTTGTCCGTTTCTTCCCACCCCCCCACCCCCCACCACTGAATGTTAGGTTCACAGAACTGGATTAATCGTATTTCTCAGTAAATGACAGAATGTCATCTTGGTCCTTGCATGACCACTTTATTATGTAGTTTTTATTTTTATTGGTTGTTTTAAAATAGTATTATAAGCACCCCATGAATTTATCATCCAAAACAAAATCTAAGACCTTGACAGTAACTAACAATGAAGCAAATGGTCCCCCCATCCCCTTCCCAGCCTCTGATCTAAGGCAGCTGACGTTCTGAATCCCATATTCATCATCTCTTTGCTTTCCTTTTAATATAGTTAATATAGTTTAATATAGTTGTACCTTTTGGTACCCCTAAAAAGGTTTTTTAACTTTAACTGTTTTTAATTTTATTTTAAAAAATGGTATCAGGCTATATGTAAATTTTTTGGATTCACTATTTCGCATAAGATTATACTGCTGTTCTGAGCCACTTAAATTCCTTTGTTTTGACTACAGTGTAAAAGGTGGAAGCAACCCAGGTGTCCACTGACAGATAAACACGATGTAGGATATACATATGGGGGAATATTATTCAGCCTTTAAAAGGAAGGACATTCTGGGAGGAGCTTGCTGGTTCAGTTGGAAAAACAGATGACTTTTAATCTTGGGGCTATAGATTTGAGCCCCATGTTTGGTGTGGAGATTACTTAAAAATATAAAAAGCTTTGGGGCACTTGGGTGGCTCAGTTGGTTAAGCATCTGCCTTTGGCTCGGGTCATTATCCCAGGGTCCTAGGATCAAGCCCCGTATCGGGCTCCTTGCTCAGTGGAGAGCCCACTTCTCCTTCTGTCTGTTGGTCTGCCTACTTGTGCATGCTATCTCTCTGTCAAATAAATTAATTAAATAAATAAATATCTTAAAAAAAAAAAAAGGGGGCACCTGGGTAGCTCAGTCAGTTAGGCATCTGACTCTTGGTTTCTGGTCAGGTCTCAGAGGGGAGTCTGCTTGAAAATTCTCACCTTCTGCCCACCACCTCCTCCCCCTGCTCACATAGGCACTCTTCCTCACTCTCTCTGAAATCAATCAATCAATCAATCAATCAATCAGTGGAAGTTCTGACATATGCTATGACATGGATGAACCTTGAAGGAATTATGCTGAGTAAAATAAGCCAGGCACAAAAAGACAAATACTGTGTGATTCCATTTACGTGAGGTCCCTAGAGCAGGTAACTTCATAAACTTCATAGAGATGGAAAGTAGAATGACACTTGAATGGCGGGGGCAGGAGGGGAATGGGGAGGTAGCGTTTAATAGGGACAGAGTTTCAGTTCAGGGAGACGACAAGCATTCTGGAGATGGAGGACTGTGATGGTTGCAAAACAATGTGAATAGAATTCATGCCACTGAACTGTACACTTAAAAATGGTTAAAATTGTGACGTTTTATGTTACGGATATTTCCACAATTAGAAGATACACGCATTTTCCATTGACAGGCATTTTGAGGTGTGTGTGTGTGTGTGTGTGTGTGTGTGTGTTTAAGATTTTATTTATACATTTGAGAGAGAGAGAGAGAGAGAGTGAGAGAGAGCATGAGAGGGGAGAAGGTCAGAGGGAGAAGCAGACTCCCTGTGGAGCTGGGAGCCTGACACAGGACTGGATCTTAGGACTCCGGGATCATGACCTGAGCCAGAGGCAGTCGCTTAACCAACTGAGCCACCCAGGCACCCACATTTTTGAGTTGTTTGATTTTTCTAGCTTTATCAAAGAGGAAGTCTCAGGTTGGTGCTAGCGTATCTTTAACACCTCTCTAATGAATATTTCTCGTCCTTGCCTTCTTGACGAAGAGAGAGAGGACCACAAACCCAAGAGCTCTGTCAGCAGGTGGCTGGGGTGGGGGGTATCCAGCCAGGACTGAAGATCATAATTTTAAATTTTACTTATTTTTTAGAAAGATTTTATTTATTTGACAGACAGAGATCACAAGTAGGCAGAGAGATAGGCAGAGAGAGAGGGGGAAGCAGGCTTCCTGCTGAGCAGAGCGCCCAATGCGGGGCTTGATCCCAGGACCCTGGGATCATGACCTGAACCGAAGGCAGAGGCTTTAACACCCTGAGTCACCCAGGCACCCCTAAATTTTACTTATTTTTATAATTACTTCCCTTTTGGGGCAGGTGAGGGTTGGTTTTATGGTTACTATAGTGTTATAAAGTTTTTTTTAATAGTAAGTAAAAATAAGTTCTTTTAAAGAAAAATATGAAGTAAACAACATTATAGGCGATGTTGGGACATGGGGTGGGTTGTAAAGCTGGTATCGGGATCTGTCACTTTTCAGAAAGTTCACCTTCTGCCCCTTTGTTTACAAGAGACCTACATCAGTACCTATTTTCACTAACTGAAAGAAGTCCAGAGAGGATTTTCACTATCATGAAGAAAGGGGAAAAGCAAAAATAGCGCTCAGAATTTGTTTTGAGCCCCACCGGGCTCCCTCTCTGGGAACCACACTCAGCATCTCTCGGCCTCAAGCCTGCCTAGTTCCAGATTGTGTCTGGGAACATTTGTGCTTTATCCTGATTTATCTTGTTCCTCCATTAGCATGATGTGTCCTAAGGTATCAGAATAGCCTAAGAGAGGTTATCTTAGGGTCAGGGTACACTCAAAATTTTTCCTGTATAAATTAATGGCAATTGCTTCTTTGTTTTATGCCATTTTGGCTTATAGAAGGTTTCACAGGATCGCTCTCTTTTGGAATAGAAGGGGAAACCGTGCTTGAATGCTGAAGCTTGGAAAACATGACTTCAGAGTTCGAACGGACTCTGGTTGAACCCGTGACCTCAGAGGCCCTTCCAAGGTTAATGGTCTCCGTTATTCTGGATGTATAGAAGGGACAGGGCATGGGAATTCAATTAGTGCTAGAATGGTCAGAGAAGGCTTTGTGTAAGAGCTGGGACATGATCTTGGCCTTCAAGGATGAGTAAGATTTAAGTGAAAAAGAGGAATTGAGTTGTCCCAGGCAGAGAGAATGGCATGAACAAAGACATGAAGGTGAGACGAATCGAGGGATGTTTATGGGCTACTGTGTTTGCTTGGTGGAAGCAAAATATAGTGATAAAAAATAAAGAAAACAGATCTGGATGGACAGTGGAGGCTAATTGTTAAAGCCGGAAGAATCCAGGGAGAGGACTTTATTTATTTATTTATTTATTTTAAGATTTTATTTATTTATTTGGCAGCGAGAGATCACAAGTAGGCAGAGAGGCAGGCAGAGAGAAAGGAGGAAGCAGGCTCCCTGCTGAGCAGAGCGCCCAATGTGGGACTCGATCCCAGGACCCTGAGATCATGACCCGAGCCGAAGGCAGCAGCTTAACCCACTGAGCCACCCAGGCGCCCCAGGGAGAGGACTTTAGATTTAATTTGTGAGGGAATAGGGAGCCATAGAAAATAGAAAATTCTTGAGCAGGTGGGTGGCCTGATGAAGAGAGCCAGAGCTTGAGCAGGCACCACCTGGGTTTGGGTGAAAGTTTTCTTTTTTGTTCAACCTGGTGAGACTGCTGCTTCATCCACTCATTCCTCAAATATTTCTCAAAGCCCCCCTCCCTGGCATGTACTAGACACTGCCCTGTAGATTCAGGGATGCACAGAAACATTATTTATTCCTCATTGTCCAGAGCTCTAATGGGTGAGCCAAACATTAATGAAATAATCACATAAATGAGTGTAAAATTATAAGTGTAATAAGTCTAATCAAGCAGGTGTTCCCGATGCTCTGAGCGCATCTAGCAGCAGGGAAGGCTTAGCTGGTTTAGGAGTCGAGGCAAGGCTGTTCTCAGGAAGCGATGTCTGAGCTGCTATGAGGAGGATGAGGAGTTAAACAGGTAAAGAGACAAGCATTCAGACAGAGCAAGAACACGCCCAAAGCCCCATGGCCTGCAGAAGGAGGCGTGGAGAGCTCCAGCCGCAGGAGGACCGGGAAGAAGGTCATCGAGGCTGAGTCTCGGGGAGTGCAGGGCAGTGGGCGAGGAATGAGGTTCGGAGGTCAGCCGAGGCCAGACTATGCCAGAGCCCAGCTGGCTTTAGGAGAGGTGGGGGCCTATATCCTTGAAGAATGGGGAGCCATTGATATGATCATAGCAGGGTCCTAAAAAACCAGACAAACAGAAACACCCCCCAAACATGCTGGTACTTGTGAGGCCAGGCCGATCATGAGTGGCTGTCTCTGAGGCCGTCCCAGAACCCTCCAGGCCCCAGGTGGTTTCTGGGAAGCTTGTCTCAGGAGAGCTGCAGGAGGCTGAGGCAGGCCTGGGGTGGTGGTCAAGTAGCAAGGGGAGGGGGATGACTAAGGGTCAGACAGAAGAGAAGTCCAGGAGGAGGGCCGCAGGGGTCTGTCATGATTGGGAGAGGGGGACATGGAGAGGACCTGTGAGCGGGTCCTGCAGGCAGAGGAGGAGAAAGGCTGGACTTTGGAGAAGGCTGGGCTGAAGTCACCCGCTGCAGCAGTGACCATGTTTGCCCAGGAGAGGGCTCCACTCTGGGAAAATGGCTAAGTCTGGAGGACTCTGATGCTCTCTGATGGTCCCTAGGGAAAAGATAACCAAGGGGTGGGGGGGTGGTTTCAGGGAGCCATGTCATGGCTGGAGGCAAGAGGGCCAGGGACAGTGTTTGGGGACTGGCCAGATGATGATGGTTGAGCAGAGAAATCAGGTGAGAGGTAAGAAGGGGACCAGCAAGAACACAGAGCCCCAGTGACTAGGATTTATGAGTGGGGTCAGAGAGGAGGCCCTAGGCAGTCTGGGTGACCAGCAAGCCCGGGAGGCTCTGGAGGCTCTGGTGTGTCAGCCCTCAGAGGGGCCGACACTGTATTTTGGTTTTGCTTTCTCCTAGCTGTGAAAGGGGGTTGGAAGTGGTAGTAGAGGGGAGGTGAAAGCAGGGAGAATATCGACCAGGATGATGGGAGCAGACCTCTTCAGCTTACCCTCCTCTTACCCCCTTTTCTTTCTAAACCTTTCTAGGCTGCAGAAAAATAGGGAAACTGAGGAGAAAATTCTCTCTAAAAGGAGCCAGACAGGGGGAGAGGAAGAGAAGAGAAAATTTGAACGAGAACCCTATGCTTATCATTATTTCTAAGAAGATGGGGAACAAGGTAAGTTTAGAGACCTCAAGGTTTGTGTGCACATGCACACGCACACGCACACGCACACACACACACACACTCAGACACCCACCCACATTCACTCACACACACTCTCACACACACTCAGACACCCACCCACACTCACTCACACACACTCTCACACACACTCAGACACCCACCCACACTCACTCACACACACTCTCACACACATTCATACTCATACGTACCCAACACACACTCAAGCACAGTCCCCTTCTACCCCAACCCCCCCAAAACACACACACTCAGGAGAACCCCAAGCAGCAGTTCACAATGGCCTCTGATCACTGTGGGGGGGTGTGTGTGTGATGGGCACCTGCTAGCAGAAGTGAGGGGCTCTACAGTGTGTGTTGTTGTAAGTAAAAGAGGCAAGTCAGAGACGTGACTCGCAGGGGGGCAGGGATGGGGGATATCTCAACATGTGATCTGTATTTCTGTGGGGACAAATGTTGTGTGTGCATTCATTCATTTCTTTATTCCTTTAGGCATTCACTCAACAAGGTTATGGGGGGCCACCGTGTCCCCCAAGCACTGTATGTGATTAACAGTGAACCGCATGGACACTATTCCGGCTCAGGATCTAATGGGCTCCACAGAAGACGGGCCTTCGGGACACAGTTGGTAAATTCCAGCTGCTGGGGAGTGCAGTGTGCTGTGGGAGCCAGCAAGAAGGGAGTTGCCCAGAGAATTTGCAGCAAATGGGGTCTGTACCTTAATGCCTGAGTGTAGACCCTGGTCTGGGGAGCCTCTCTAGGATGGGAGCTGCGTGTCAGCAGATTGGGCTGTGTTTGGATGGCCACGTGGGTTGGGAGGGTGCTGGGTGTGATATGTGCATGTGGATATGCCAACGTGTGTGCGTGGGTAGGTGTGAGGTGTGTATCATTGTCAGAATTATCAGAGCAAACCAGCTCTTTATTACATGTATAATTTTCCTGCATCCCATTGGGTCCCTCTGTGCAGGGGGAGCTGGAGTGGAACTAAACCAAATAGGGGATTTATTGTAGCAACTTTGAGGGGCTGCAGCAGAGCTTCAAGGGCTGGCAGGCTAGGGAAGGGAGGGGGGTTCCACCGGCAATGAAGGAGAATGGAGGAGGGAGTGGAGGGGGTAATGGGGAAGGGGAGGAGGGTGTCAGCCATCTGAGAGGGTGGGAGATGGGGGTGGGGAGGGAGACAATATTGACTGGGCTGGGGACAGGGACCAATGCCTGGTGTCCACCCTCAGAGATGGAGTCTGGGGACAAATCCAGGCACTGGCAGTCCCTGAAATAACCTGGGGCAAGAGAAGACAGGGGCAGGGGTATGCCTGATCCATCCCAGTCTTGCTGGAAGGAGGGGTTCAGGCATGAGAGCCTGGCTGCACAACCTCCCCTTGTTTAGCGGTATTCCCTGCATTTTCTGGGTGGAAACTGACCTGGAGTCATCTCGACACTGAGTTCCGATCTCGGTTTTGCAGTAGGGCAAGTTACTTCTCAGAGTGGTATAATAATTGGGGTAATCATATTACCTTGTAAGGCTGTGACGATGATCACAGTAATACATAAAGACTTTGACACCTTGTAAGTGTTCGACGAAGGATGGCTTTGTATTAAAGTTGTTGGATTTGTCCATATAGTGGCATCATCTACATGCCAGCAGTCTATGCCTCTCCCACTCTTTAGGTTCAAACCTAGCCCCCTTCCTTCCCAGGCCTCTGAGCTGAGCCAAACTTGGGTGGGCAGCCCCTTTTCCCTGCTTGAGGCTAGAGAAATGTTTCTGAATAACAGTGTCCATTTCTCTGGCTGCCCCCTTCAGGCAGGTTTCTTTTTCCTTCCCTCTTTGACTTAATTTTTCCCTGCTCAGCCAAGTAAGCCATGCTCATTGCAGAAAGTAAGCATAAAGAAGCAGGAAAAAGAAACCTCTGATCCCGCCATGAGAAGCAATTATACAAACTGGTAATGTTTCTCGAAGGCTGCTATATATCAGGCATTATTTCTATCGCTTTGGATGCTTTATTTTATTTCATCCTCCAGATAACTCTAGGAAATGGTCCCTACCACTGTCCCCACTTACCTGGAAGGAGCCAAGGCAGTGAAAGGACCCACAGCTGGTAAGCGGTACAGGAAAGAGGCACTCCCAGGCCAACTACACTTGCCTTCCAGTCTTTTCACTGTTCTGCTTTCTGAGGACTTTCCACGGGCTCCCTGTAGCCACTACTGTCTTAGTTGAGCTAGACCTCAAGCTTTCACTTTACAAATGTTTGTTACTCATCTTCCCCCTCCCTAGCAAATTGCTGGGCTCTGCTGGAAGGCAGGAGGCACGTCAAGACAAGCATTTCCAGGCCCAGCTTCCAGCAGCCCCTCAGGACTAGAACCAGAGTCCAGTGTTCTGGGCCCAGTGATCCAGGGGAAGCCCCAACAGAAGCCTCCAGAGGGGGCTGGCGAGGAACCTCTCTCCTCGAGGACTCCCCCCACTCCCCCCAACCCTGCTGAGCTACCTCCAAAGGCCCACTTTCCATCACAGCGCTCTGGCTTCCTCTGGGACATGGCCCTACCTGAGGCCCAGGATCCCACAGCCCTGGGTGCTGCAGAAACAGCATCTCTCCGCTCCATCCACCCTGCCCACTTGCCCCCAGATGAATCATTCCAGCACATTCCATTATGTCCCCGGTCTGCTCAGAACCCATGGTACTCAGTTAAGTACAAACCCCTCAACTGCTATTCAGGGATGGTCTCACTGATCTAATCTCCAGCTGCATTTGTGGGGCTCTTTCACCTGCGTCCCCATCACAGGAACACCCCAACTGAAAAAGGCCTCCTTTTCAACAGCTCTCATCTTTACCTATCAGGACCCCAGCTTTTTCTCAAATCCTGGGATAAATGTCTCTTCTTACAAAAAACGCCTCTTCCTGATCACCCTCCCCAGGCGCAATGACCACCAATGTATCACTTCCTTTACATTCCAAGTTCTTTCTGCTCTCAAGGCATGGTCTCAGGCTGCCCGCGGGCATCATTATTCAACGGAAGTATAATGTACCCAGCCAAGCATGGTCATCTTAAGTGAACTCAGATGAATTTCTCTCTCTCTCTCGCTCTCTCTCTCTCTCACACACACACACACACACACACACACACACACCTCTATCGAGAGAGCACATTTCTAGCACCCCCAAGTGATCTTTTGTGCCCCTTTCCCCTGTACCTCTTATTCTGACTTCCAGCCTCTTCATCCCAGATTGCTTTTTGCTGGTTTTGAACCTTAATAAGTAAATCACATAGTATATAGTCTTTATTCTTTCCTGTCCAACTTATTTCGTGCAATATTATATCTGTGAGGTTTACATACATTCTTGCATAGTTCAGCATTCTGGTCTTTTTCCTTGCTCTGTAGTACTCTGTTGTGTGGCTATACCAGGATAGGTTTACCTGTTTGTTGGTGAATGGACATGTGGGCTGTCCCTGTTTGGGACTATGACAAAGTCAGCTGCTGAGCACTCTCACACATGACTTTTGCTAAGCATAATCATTCATTTTTCACGGGCATATACCCAGGAGTAGATCTGCTGAGTTGTAGGAGAACCCTCACTTTAGTAGGTACTTCCAAGCATTAGTCTAAGCGGTTCTCCTACCAGCGTACACTCCCTGAAATACACGTGAGTTCCAGTCACTCCAGTTCTGCCATTCCTTTAATTCTAGCCGTTCCCACAGGTATTACAGTTGTTTCTTTTAAATTCAAAATAATAATGTTTATCATCTGTTGATCAGACGCCACACTAGGAACAATTCTAGAAAGTAGGTGTTATATCTCCATTTTACAAGTGAGGCTCTGAGCAGCTTGTAAGTTGAGTAAGTGACAGGGACGAGAAGTAGTAGAGCCAGAATGTGAACGCACAGCGGTGACACCAAAGGCCCTGTTTGTCCAAATGCATCATGTTGCCTCTCTCCTAAACGCGGTCTTACTCCTCTTGAGACATGATGTGGTACTGAAGGAAGAGCTTAGCTTGAAGTCCGCAGACATCATGAAGGAGGGGCTTCTGCCTCCCGGAAGACCCATCTTGATGTTCTAAATGATAATAACTGAGTAGATTTAGTTGGAATCTGGCAGGCTGCCCTTAGATTGAGGGTACCTGGTTCCTTGAGAAAGGATGGAAGAAGGGAAGGAAGGAAGGAAAGTTGGGGAGGGAGGGAGGGAGAAAAGAAAGGAAAAGAACAAAGGTAGGTTAACTTACCACTTGTAATCAACTTGGACCTCAGTTTCCTCCTCTGTAGAATAGAGATAGTAATAATGCCTTGGCTAATGAGAGATGAGGGGCAGTGCTTTGTCATTTGTAAATTGTCAGTTTTTTAAACTGATAGAATTTTTTTTTTTAAAGATTGATTAATTTGTCAGAGAGAGAGTGAGAGTGTGAGTACAAGCAGGCAGAGCAGCAGGCAGAGGAGGAAGCAGGCTCCCTGCTGAACAATGAGCCCGAGATGTGGGACTCCAGGACACTTGGGACACCCAGACCCTGGGACACCAGGATCATGACCCTGAGCCGAAGGCAGACATCCAACCATCCAACCGAGTGAGCCCCCCAGGTGCCCCTAAACTGATAGAATTTTTTAACCATAGCCGTCATCTCTGGAGCTTTATAAAATATATGGATTCCAGAAGCTCAACCCTGAAGATACAGATTGGCTGGATTCAGGGTGAGGCCTGGCCGTGTACATTTTTCTTTTTAAGATTTCATGTTTATTTCTTTATTTTTAAAGACTTTGTTTATTTTTTGATGGAGAGAGAGAGCACGAGCAGGGGGAGCAGCAGGCAGAGGGAGAGGGAGAAGAGAGCTGCCTGCAAAGCAGGGAACCTGATCCGGGGCTTGATCCCAGGACTCTGGGATCCTGACCCAAGCTGAAGGCAGTCACTTAACCAACCCAGCCACCCAGGCACCCCAAGATCTTATTTTTAAGTAATCTCTACAGGGCTTGAACTCAAGCTGGACGTCAAGAGTCACATGCTCCACCAGCTGGGCCAGCCAGGCGCCCTTGGGCATGTATATTTTTTAAAGAGTTTTTTAAGGTGACTCCAAGGTGGAGTTAAGGGTGAGAACTGCTAGGATAAAAATATGTATGAATATCGTTACCACTGAAGTTTTATCGTCATTGTTGTTATCTTCCAGGACGGGGTGGAATGGGGAAACACCTTCCAGAGAAGTCTTCTGCAAAGCATGGAGATCCATTGCAAATGCTTAGATAAGGACCACCACCAATATCTCTATGCCCTGGCCATCTTTGGAGTCTCGGAGGCAGGTTGGTGAGTAGGCGTGTATGTGTGTGTGTGTGTGTGTGTGTGTGTGAGAGAGAGAGAGAGAGAGAGAGAGAGAGAGAATAGTGCCTGGAAAGGGCAGTGAGAAGAAAACAAATCGTGCATATTGAGAGGAAGGGACTGGGGCCAGAAGAGCAAGCAGTCTAATACCTGAGCTTAGGCCTATGGACATTGACCCTCAAGAAACAAGCAAAAGGGACCCCAGACTTGGCTTCTGAAAGAGCAGAGCTGTTTCTGTTACCCTGATTTGGCCACAGCTAGAGTCTGAGTCCATAGCATCTGTCCTGCCTGCCCTTGACTGCTGAGCTGGGGAGATCCTGTGATCTAGCCTGCGAATCCAGCAGCCAACCCTCTTCTTTCTGTTAGCCCCCCCTCATATCCAGGGCACCCCAGGATATTATCCATCCCTGAGTGGTCCTAGAGGGGGAAGAGCAGGGTAAAGACCACCTCATTTCCCTCTGGTCCCACTGGCTTGCTCTTTGCCCAAGACCAGGCCAAGTTCTGGGTCTCTTCCACTGTCTATACTCAAGAAGGCGGCCTTGGGACCCTATGGATTAAGCTGGTGCCCCTGCATGTCCTGGGGTGGGAGAAAGAAGAGGTCCTGCTATAGCTCAGGAGAGGATGTGGGAGAGAAAAGAGGACATAAAGTAGAGGGCGGGATTAATGGAGTGGCTTCAGGAGCTAATAGCACCATTTACCAACATCTCCTCCTCTGACTCCCATCCAGGGGGAAGCTGGCCACAGCCGGGAGGCAGAGTGGCCAGCTCCCAGTCCACCTCTTTGGGATCCCAGGGCTGGAAAGAGGCAGAAAGTCTCTCAGGATGGAGAGAAAACCCCTCTTCTCTTACATCCAAACCTCTGGAGATAAAACCCCAGATCTCAGCCCCTCCTGTGAAGAGCAGAACCTTCCCCAGAGCTACCCAGCTTTAAAGCAGCCAGTGGGTAGTGGTGCATCACTGGATGGTGTTTTGGGGATTCCCCCCACCCCGGCCATCTTCGACCATTTCTTTCAGCCTCTCCTCCTCATCCCTTGCCCTCCTTTCTCCCAGGCCTCCTTCCCAGAAGCTGACCTGGAGCTGGATTTCCAAATAAACAGTAACTAATTGGATTAGAAGCTGATAATATTGTTGACCTTTCTTAATGTCTGCTGGCTGTCTTTCCACCACACTGAGGCTTAATTGTATGGGGTGGGGGGGAGGGTGGGGGACTTCCAGGAGTGAAGTGTGACCCCTGTTAACCTCAGATAAAATGGGCTCAGCGTCTTCCCAACTGCCTGTCATCCCCCACGGAGCAGGAACACACACATGCTCCCCCTGTCATCAAATAATTACACAGATGATACACACATGCATAGGCATGCACGCAGAGAGGCAAATACACTCGGAGGCAATATGCATCCTCACCCACATCCACATATGGCATACACATGACTTTGAACAAAGATCATATATGTTCACAAGTGACACTAGATGCTACACGTGCAGCACTACATAGATGACGGACAAGTGTCCTCACATACACAGAATTACACTTGCAAAACGCAAGCACCAAATATACATGTAGACAAATGTAATTACACCCAGGAGGCAAATGCAGAATTGGTGTCCTCATGAACGCACAGGTACATACCTACATGCAAAGACGAGCACGTGCATAATCATATGTATGATGCTTAAGTAAATGAGCATGCGTGGTACATTGCACCTCCATACACACGTATACATACCATGCACATACATTTGCACACGGGGGTGGGGGACATGAGAACACCCGCCTTCACCACACATGTAGGCGGGCTGGCCCACCGGACACCCGGTCTCTTTTATGATCTCTGTTGGTTGCACTTTCGATTTGTTCCCAGGTTCTCTGGCTCTATGTCTGTGATCCAGAGTTTTGGGTGTCTTGGAACTCTGGCTTGGGCTCTCTGAGTGTCTCCATCTCTCAGTATCTCTGTCATCCTGGAATCTACGTGCATCTCTGTCATCCTGGGATGCTGAAGTTGAAAAGGCTTGGCAGGTAGGGTGGTGGGGAGCGAGCGAAAAGAGAGGAGAGATAAAGCGGGGTGGGGGGGGCAGAGAGGATGGAGACGAGGGCCGGGGGAGAGGACCCGGAAAGAGGGGGCTGCGAGGAAAGGGGAGCGAGGGGCGGGGGAGGGGCGCCTGCCTGCGCACAGCAGATGTTGCCGCTCCGCGGATGGAGCTGTTAATGTAAGTGGAGTTTCTGCAATGGTAATTAGGAGGGCCCTCATTACCCTGGCGGAGCCGGCTGAGAGCCGATAAAGCCGAGGGGGAGAGGGGCCGACATCAGGGTAATGGGGGAGCAGGGCCATTGAGGAGCTGGAGCCGAGCCGGGACCGCTCCGCGCGCAGCTGGAGCCCGGCGAGAGGGCCGGGGAAGGGGGGCGCGGACCCGGCCTGCAGCCCACGGAGGAGCCGGGCTGAGAGCGGCGAGGGGTGCGCAGCCGCTGGGTCTGCGTACGTTCGCGCGGGAGAGGCTGCCCCGGACGAAGGACGAGGTGCGAGGGCCGCCTCTGTCTGCCAAAAGACGGTGTCGAGGAGGTTTCCAGCCGGCGTGCCCCTCCGAGCAGCCCTGGGAGGGGACATCCACAGAGGCCTCTGCGCCTCAATTCAGAGAGCCCGGTGGCTGGACAGAGGTGGGGCGAGAGGGTGGGGATATGGGAAGAACACCGTTCTCCTCTAGTGTCCCGTCTCGCCTGCCCCTGGGAATCCAGGACTCTCATCCAGAGTGACCAAGACATGGACTCTAGAATAGAAGAGCTAGGAGGAAAGTTAATGTCCAGATAGAAGGCTCCAGAATGTCAGGTCACAGACTCTGGAGGAGACCAACATTCAGGAAATGGAAGTAAAACAACATTCACGGAAGGAAAAGCCCCAGTGCCCCCTCCTCCCCTCACAGGCTGTCCTTCCCTGCCTCCCCTGCACCCCCATCCTGAACCCCAGGGAAGGGCCCCAAAGCCACGAAGGTGCTGGAAGCTGAGTCCACTTCACTGGGAGCACCTGGCTTCTCTTCAGTGCTCTGCAGGAAGGGGGAAGGAGGAAGAGAGGACAGTGCTGGCCAAAGACACCTGCAGTTCTGCTCCTCAGGCAGGAAGCCAGAAGCCGTCTCCAGAGTGGGGGTCCAGGGTGGAGAGCCTACTTTGCTATTTATCCTCCTCACCCCCCCCCATATTCCGGATGAGCCCCCAGTGCTTTACGGACCAAAGAGCCATCAAACCCAGCATTCTCAGCTGACTGAGAGCCATCTCTATAGGACATATCAAGTCCCTTTCTCCTCCTGCTCCCCCTGCCCCAGGCCGGACAACCCTGGGAAGACTTCCAGGAAGCTAGGAAATCTGCCGGCCGGGCAGGGAGAGGGGAATTGTGGGGACCTTTGCAACCCGCAGCAGAGGGCCCATCATCCCCTTTGAACGGCGTCTATGCACAGCCCATCCCCCACCCCCACCACCTGCAGCTGCTTTCAGAAGCCCAAGGTCATTGACTCCTGACGCTCCGGTTTTGCCAACTTCCCAAGTACCACAGAAGCCCCTCCGTTATGGAAAGCATGGAACAGAGTGAGCGGCTTCTTTTCCTTCAGGCTTTGAGGAAGATGAAGGATGTCCTGCCAGTGCTGACCCCAGAGGTAACCACATTCCCCTCATGACCCAAGACATGAGTCTGGGAGCAGCGTGGGCTGGGGCAGGGGGTGGGGGGATCCCAGATGCCCCTCCCCTCTTTAGCCACAGTGGCAGAGCAGGGGTTAACGGGGAGAGGCTGTGAGGCTGGAGCAGGCGGTGGCTCCCGCCTCCTCCTCCCGCCCCCCCCCCCCCCCCCCAGAGTTGCTGACTCTTCCTTTTTGTTCGGGCTGACAGCGAGCACCTGGTGTGCTCGTGCTACAATATTGTTCCTGCCTCCCTCCCCCCAGGCCCCAGGCTCCCCTCTCTCTCCTCCCCCCTCCCCATCCGCCGGCAGCCTTCCCCTCTGCCTCCTCTTCCCCTAGCCCCCTCCTGCCTGTAGCCTCCTAAGTGCTCCCCCACACCCCACAAGCACCGGCCCTGCGGTGTCAATAAACACAACATATGCTGCCATTACTGTGAAAATCCTGCCCTCTACTCCATTCACCCCTTCAGCCTGCCAGCCCGCTGGGATGGGCTAAGGGGCTACAGAAAGGTCAAGTGGGAAACATTTACTACCCTCTTTTTTTTTTTTTTTTTAATCTGCTCAGCTCCCATGCCCACCTCCAGCCTTGAGAGAGGGAAAGGAATTGGAAGGGCGTGGATGGGATTAGGGTGAGGGTGCGGGGAGACCCATGTTCTCTGCCCTTCCCACTGAGCCTTCCCAGGGATAACAGGTGAGCCCCATCGTCTACCCCGCACACCTCCTCAGGTCTGGAGGGGATCCAAGTGAGGCCCTGTTAGGACCTCTGCCCCCCAGACAGCCTTGTGGCTGACATATCCCCCCACAACCCCAGGGTTAGAGGTGGTCGTAAGGTGTCCCTTGCAAGGCCAGCAATCATCTCAGCTCCTGGGGACTTTCTGTCCAACCACCTGGACTATAAAAGACAAACCAGAGGCTTCTCCAAGTGGGGCTGGGCTTTAGAAAGACCTTCCGAAAGGAGCCAGATACCTCGGATGGCTAAGGGAGTGGCCTGGCCTCAGTCTGCTCAGCTAAATCACCAGTTCCAAGACAGCAGGGAATAATAAAGATAAAAATAATATAATAACAACAGCTAACATGTATTGAAGGCTTATTTATGTACCAGGCATTGTGCTAAGCACTTTACAGGCTTTATCTAATTTGTTCGCCATAAGACCCCTGTGGGGAAGTTACAACGGATATCCCCATTTTACAGCTGAGGAAAACAGGCTTAATAAGAATAGTGGGCATGCATTGAGGGCTCACTGCCTGCCGGGCCCTCTGCTGAGTTCTCTATGTACAACGTCAATGACCCTATAAGTTTAGCACCACTATTAGTGCCATTTTACAAAAGAGGAAACTGAGGCTCAGAGAGGGTCAGTAACTTGCTCAAAGTCACACAGCCAGTAAGTAGAACTTGGCCAAGAATTCAGGTCTAACAGCAAAGCTTTTGATTTTAATCTCTATGCTTTCCTGACTCCTGTCTTTGTTTTCCTCCTTCTACGGAAGCCCCAAGGCACACCCCTCCCCCCAAAAATCTAGCCCCATGTGATTGGACAGATAGTAGGGCAATGGGGAAAGGACAGCCAGAGAAGAGTGGTTAGAGCTCGATGAGATAGAGTTCGGACTCCTGTTCTCTGCCCAGCGCTTTGCTTTTCCCTCTGTCACTCCTTGCTGTTGCTGGGCCAGTGTGCTCACCGTCCCCCAACCCCCATGCCCAGCCCCATTCCGAGGTTTCATCGTGGACACGCAAAACGCCCCTTTAGGCTCCCAGAGCACAAAGACATTGTGCTTGGCTCTGCAGCTCCTCACTTCTGAGACTCCAGTTGCTTTATTGATATTAACTTAACAGCCCCCCCTTCCCCACCCCCCTGGCCCAGTCTGACGGGCAGAAATCTGCTGCCTGGGCACCACCCTGACCTCTCTCTTCCTCTTTCATTATCTGCTCCGGGCACCAGGGAGCCAACACCAAAATTAAAACAATAACTAAGCCCGAAGTGGACCCAGCAGCCCCCAACTCCCACCCCAAGGGAGGGGGAAAAGCCACAAAAACACCTGGAGAGGAGAATAATCAATGGAAGGGGAGGGGGTGACCCACTCTCACGCCAACCCCCCCCCTTAACCCTTTATCCCCTGCACAGCACCAGGACTCCCCCGTTCCGGTCCCTCGCACCCCCTCCTATAATGAAGCAGCAGCTTTTGGTGGATGCTCAACCATTTGGTGCTTTGGGATTTGAACAAACAAACCTGGGATGGTAAAGTCCCCCAAAGCCCATAGTCAAGGGTGAAGACCCACAGGGGACACCCGGTGCTATCACAGCAGGAAGTTCCTTCTTGGGCAAATTCCCCGAGAACTGATTGATCACTTAATGGTCTGTGCTAAGCGCATTCTGAAGTGCCCTCCCTTATTTGATTCTCACAACAAGCCCACAAAGTAGGTGTTCTTGGTGTTTGCATTTTTCAGAGGAGGAAACTGAGGCCACACAAGCTAAAGAACTTGACTAAACTCATGTCAGCTAGGAGGCTGCAGAATTGTGCTTCGACGCACCCACGACTGTTTTCACAGCCTACAGTTAACCATCTTGCTGAGCTGTCGGCACCCATCTCTCCTGGTGTCACTGGCGTCTCATTAAACAAGCAGGCCCAGTTGGAGGAGCTTCTGGCCCTCAGTCTCCCAAGCTATAGAATGGGCTTGCTGTGACCTCTCCTCTCCCCTCAGAACTCAGAAGAGAGATGGGCAGAGGCAGCGCCTAGTTCTAGGCCCTCTGAAGCCAGCAGGGGGGGCTGGTGTCGCTGAGGTCAAGCGGTGGGAGAGGGAAGGAAGCCGGGTGATGGGCCCAGCCCAGAAAAGCAGTGCTGTTTGTTGATTATCCTGTGGCGGGGGCAGGTCTCTCCATGCACAGCCCCTCCAGACAGCTCTGGTCAAGCAGCTCCAGAAGGGGGTGCCCTTCTGGAGAAAAGGGCAGAGTTACCAGCACGGAACTGACATAAGCATAAGGGACTCTGCACACAGGACCTCTCTCCCAACCTCCCCTTCTACCCTAGGCCTCCTCAGCCCCACCTCAAAAGAGTCGATCTCTGCTACCCCATCAGCCCCACAGCAGGATTCCCATGTCCTGAGCAGGCCCCGTCTCTGCTCCTACCCCAACTCACTCTCCAGCCTCTCAGGGTCTTCTAATCTCCCCATTAGCTTGTCCTTTTTACTCTAATTCTGCTGACACAAGAGTGGGACTTTTCCAAGGCACTGTACTAGAAAATGGAAGGAAAGACTAGAAAAGCCAACACTTACATTCCGGGGTCCAAGCATTGTTCTAAAGTCTTCGCCTACAATGTGCACAACAATCCTAAGAGGCAAATACCCCTGTTCTACAGTCAGACACGAGGAGAGAACCTGGAACTCAGAAGCTGAAGCTGGTAAATGGCACAGCTGGGATCTGAATCCAGGCAGTGTGCCCTTCCGCAACACTGCACTTTCCAGAAGGAAAGGAAGGAGCCAAGGAAGGAAGGAAAGAAAGGAGGAAGGGAGGGAGGAAGGAAGGAAATTAAAGTCTTCAAACTCTTTCAAATTCTTTACTCTGCATCAAACTACAGGCTCCATAAGGGTATTCTCACCGGTCATTTCATTCCTATAGGATAAGGCAGAGTGGGACATCCATAAATGTGCACCAAAGGAATTCTAAGATACCTAAAGGCCACAGAGGACTGCTTGTCACAACCCACAGGACGAGACAACATGACCCTTGTCCTTGCCTCAACCTTGGCTGCCTAGAGTGCTAGACCCAGCCTTACTGACTCCCGGACCAAGGTAAGTTCAGCAGACATGAGAGCCAGACTTGATAAGGTCCTCAGGCCTTTTGAGAACCTTTGCCATCTTCTCATTGGTCTTCCTTGACCCTGTTGTTTTCGACCCAGCTTTGGCTTCTCAGCTTGCCCAAATAGGCCTCCAAATTCCTGCCTCTACCTCCCTCCAAAGACCAGTCAGCCTTCAAGTGGGTCCCTCATAACCCTGCCCTTCAGAGGTCCTGGCTTCCCCAGCTCAGTTGTCCGCTCTGTGTGTTAACCTGGAGCTTATCTGTGGTTAGGGCTGGCCCTGCCTCTCAGAAGCTCGGCTCCCTCACCTCACAGCCTGGTTTGGAGTTGTGTTGAGGACAGATGCTCTGGACCCAGGAGCCCCTTGGCTGTACACCTGCCCCCTGCCCACAGCTGACCAAAGACTTTCCTTGGCCACCCTTTCAACACAAGCCCTCTATTGCTCTGTTCATGACATGAGAGTTTCCTCCAAATCCCCAAACTGCCTCCTGTGACCCACTTAGAATCCTAACTCTTCAGACTTAAAATAGAAAACAGTCAACACAAGCTTTTACACTTCCCGCTCCCAGCTCCCAGCTGAATAAGGTTGCGTCCTTAGCAAAAACAAAATAGTCGCCTACTAACTAATAATAGTTGCCCACCAATTCAAAGTGGGTGGCTGGCCATTCACTCACTCAGCGCTTCCCCACTTACTTTCTACTTGTCCCTAGGCTGCATAAGTACGTGTGGGTCTCTCCTGGTGTTGGACACGTGTGTGGCAGTTGGCTGCAAACTGGTGTAGACTGTGTGTTTTCCCTTCCTTGGGAAAAACTCCAAAGTGACTGCTTGCCCTGGGCTCATCTGGAATCTGGGGCATTGATCGGAGCCCATTGATAGCTGATTGTTTTCACACGTGACTCCGTGGCATTCCTCTAATCTCCATCCTTCTGCTCAGTTTGCATGACAAGAAGCGGCCTCAGTGGGGAGAGGTCGCTCACCTCTGACCAGGATATAATTGGAAAAAGAAGGTCATTGCTGCCTTCGCTTCTGGGGCAGATCAGCTTCGTTCCATTTGTGTCATGAGCTCTCGCCAGCACACACTCTCAGTGACATGGAGACAATGGCTCTGCCCAACAATGGAGCCCACAGAGATGTGCGCAACACGGCACAGACACACCATGGGGACCCACACTCGCTCTCACCAGGACAGGCGTGTATGACAACATGCACACAATAGGTGCTCTTGGTAAACACTGATAACACCAGAGACACACAGGACAATGCGTGTGACATCTGTATTCCGAGGACACACAAAGAGATGCACAAAACAATGCTTACCCAAAAACACAGGTCCCCAGTGACATACACTTAGTGATATACACACAAACACATCCATGAGGGCAAACAGCCCAGGCAGAGCTACCACACCCAACATAAAAAAAATTGTGCGGGAGTAATACCTTTCTCCAGGCTGTGCCCAAGTAGGAATGTATCAGAATTCCCTGGGGAGCTTTGACAAAATGCATATTTCCAGGAACCCCTGCCAGCACCTACACACTTCTTGCAATATGAGTGCATGTGGAAGGACAGTTTATGCTGAAAATCTCCCTCAAGTAATTCTGATATGCTCTGGGTTGAGAACCATTGAACTGACACCACCAATCTCCCCTTTAGTTGGTGGCAGAATTTGCTGGCAGGGGTGATGGACTGTGTTTTATTTTCTCATTCAGTTTGGGAAAGGACAGGAAGGAGCTGAGAAGAGGATCTGTGTGCAAGAGATTAGGGGTCAGACAATGGCCAGGAACCGAAAGAGTTAAAACTGGGCATTGATTCCCACCTCACCCCTCCACCCCGCCCCGACCTTGGCTGGTCTCCTTAGCTCGCACAGCACTCGGAGAAGGACCCCTCACGCTAGGACTGCCCCGGGGACTCGCCTGTGCCCCGCCGTCAGGATGCAAAGGCCCAAAACTCGCAACGCCTCCGAAGCTGCGTCTGCCGCAGCCTGGGGTACCTTTGGGGGACATTGGCCAGCCTCAGGCCGGATGATCCCGCCCCTCGGGCACTTCCCCGCCCAGGGTCCCAGGGTGCTATGCTCCACACTATGAAAGCCAGAAAGCTGCCTCTACTGGGGGCGGGAGCAGGGGCGAGATGCCGCATCCCCACCCCTGTCACTTGGGGAGGTCTCGGGAGAGGGCACAGGACACCGCGCGGGGACCAGGTGTGGGAGACGGCAGGTCATTTGAGCCCCAGCTTGGAGGAGCGTAGATCCGCGGGGACAGCACAGGGCCGCGCCGCCCCCTGGCGGCTCAGTAGCAGAGTTGAGGCCACAGGGACGGGCGGCTGTGGGGTCCAGTTGCCCCGGGACAGGTGCCTCCGTCCCAGCGCTGGGGAGTGGGGGGAAGGGAAGGGTGTTGAAGAGAGGCCCCCTCGAAGACTGTCCTGTCCTGTCCTTTCCCTTCCGCTAACCCCGGCCCCTTTCTCCGTTTTTTCTCTCTTCCCCCTCCCCGCAGCTCTCCCACTCTTTCTGCCCTCCCCTCTCTCCTGTCCTCACTCCCTCTCCTACCCCCCCTTCCCTCCTCTCGTCCTTAGCCCACCCCCTCCGGCCCCCGCGGGGCAGCGCCTCGGTGCGCCCGCTTGGCAGTTAGCCCATTAGATCTCTTACTATTGATCCGCTTCTGAGCCGAAGCTGACAGCCCCCCTTCCCGGTCTCCCCATGTCCCCATTCCCGGCGGGCCCCCCTCTCCCCATCTCCAGGCAGTCCCGGCCTGCGCCTCCCCCCGCCCCCCCCCCTCCCGCAACGCGGGCTGCGCCGAAGTCTCACCCTCACGAAGGACAAGAACAAATGTAATTAAAGCGCCCGGCGAGGGGGGGTGCGCCCCTACCAGCACCCGCGCTAGCCGGGGTCCCAGCGGTCCGCCCTCGGCCGCCGCCTCCCTCCCCACCCCTGCACCCCCCCCACTCCGCCGGAGCGGGAGCATTTGGGTTGAGCTGCGCCTGTCCTATAAATCCACATATAATTCTCGCCTTTCCTGTTCAGCTAAGGAAAATAAACGTGTAAGGCTGTTTCTGGGAGCCCAGCTCAGGGACCGCTCTAAATTCTCCTCTTATTGAGTCGGGGCTGGAAATCATTCAGCTCGGCGGCGCGCCACCCTCCCTCCCCCGCCGCCCGGCCCGCGCCCGCGCCCTCCGCGCACACGCGCGCGCGCACACGCAAGGCAGGAGCCGGGTATATAAATATCTCCAGCTCTCCCCATAGCCGGGCAGATTTATTCCGCTGCCAAGCCTGCAGAAAATTGACTTGTTCATGGAGGCGGCTATTGACACATCACCGGGGGGAGGGTTAGGGGAGAAAGCAGTGGAGCCGGCGCCCCTCCATTATACGTTAATGTAATCAGCAGTGTGCGAAATGACTGCGCGGAAAATAGCATCACTGACATTTATATTAGAGGATATTGATGGCAGGAGCTGTGACCGCATCACTCTGCCTCCCGTTTCCACGGATTGACACAGGAGCCTCTTGTTGGCTCCATCCACGCTCGCCTCCCCTCCCCCTCTCCTCCTCCCGCCCTCTCTCCCTCTCTCCACCCACTCTGTGTCTCTCCAGCTCTCCCCCTCTGCTCGCCTCACCCCCACCCTCCCTATTTACTGTTCCAGTCGCTCATTTTCCACATAATTCCTGAGCACCTACTGGGTGCCGCATACAAGGGTCCTTCCTGCGTGCCTCTGTGTAGGTTTCTCCCTCTCCTTCTCCCCCACCGTGCCCTTGCCCTCTTGCTCCCTCCTCCCTAGCTCTGCCTCCCCCCTCCCCTTTCCTTGGCTGGGTGGCTGGACCGCTGCTGTCACAGCAGATAGATAATTGAAAAATGGGCCTCACCTTTGCAGCCAGCAGGAGCGGTTCAGGCAGTTACTGCCCGGGTTACCTACTCCATCTCAGGCCCAGGCTCCAAAAGAGATTCTGAGGAAATTGGATTTTACATGGATGTTTTATTCGGGCAGAGGCTTTAGTGTATATAAATACAGGCGAGGAGGCCTTGGCAGCAAGGATGAGTGAGGCGAGACAATCCCGCCTGGGGCCTGGAGGCTCAGGGGAGGCAGCCAGGCCATGTGCTCAGCTCTGGGTCCGAGACCCGGACATCAGCGCATTTCCTCCTCATCATCTGGGTCTAAAAGAGGTTAATGCCTGTGAACAGCTCCTCCAAAGCTGCCTTGGGAATAAAAAAGTGTGTGGTTGTTGGGGGTTGTTGGCAGGGCTGCACACTGAGAAAAGAAAGAAATATACAGAAGAAGTCCGAGGATGATTCAATA
This sequence comes from Mustela erminea, assembly GCF_009829155.1. Lineage (NCBI taxonomy): Eukaryota > Metazoa > Chordata > Mammalia > Carnivora > Mustelidae > Mustela > Mustela erminea. The sequence continues at coordinate 65,008,889 of NC_045627.1, forward strand.
GATATTCATTGAACCTTACCTTGTGAGGGTTTGTGTCTGGGGCACAAATAAGGAATAAGTTAGACATGACTGCTGCTTTCAAGGACTGTTGGGAGAATGACAACCTGGGCTTTCAGGTTAGGGGCAAGGAGAGGGAAAGGTGAGAGAGTGGGGGCTGAGATCATTTCTCTAGGACCTGATCATCCAGGGAGGTTGAAAGAAGCAGCAGAGGGAAGTGGGTCAGGTTGAGGGGACGAGAGTCCCACCAAACCTTCAGTCTCTCCCTCCTGGGCCTGGTTAGCAGAGATCCTCCGAATCTATAAGCAAGTTCAAATCCAAGGTGTTGCGGTGAATCCTGGTGAAACTCTTTGAGGACTAGGTTGATGGATCATCAAGATCAAGGTAGGGCCTTCCAGAGAGGCCAGGTACAAGGTGTGTAGAGGGACTGTATGAGGAACACTTTGGGGGAGGCCTAAAGGAAAGGCACATGGGCAAGTAGAGAGTACAAGAAGACCAGGGAGGTGAGATTTGGGGGTCAGGAGGAGGGAGTAGGTGCTTGGGAGCCTAGGATAAAGAATCCCCCATGTCGGAATGCCCCTGTCCTCATAGAAAGGACTCCATTTTAGTCAAGGGCACGGTCTGATATCTGGTTAGAGTCTATGTAGCTGACAGCCTTTTTTTCTTGGAAAGAGAGCTCATGAGCCATCCCATGACGGCAGGACTGGTATTACTGTGGGTAACCACACTCAGAGTGTTCACTGAAGGGACAGGGGCTCCTTCTGAGCTCAGAGCAAAACAACTGCCTTATTCTAGCCACATGACTGAAAGCCAGACCAGTACTCCCCCAGATTCCAAAGCCCCCTTATCCTCTGCTACATTGTTATACTGTTACATCATCAGCCTGCAGGAGCAGGACAGGTGTTGTGCAGGGTAGATCATGGCCGTCCCTCCAGCTGCCCCATACACATCTCAGGCACTCCTAGATGGCATCTGGGTGCTCCGCTCCAGCTGGAGAATGGGAGTGTTCAGGAGCAGCAGTACTCCCTGCCTGACCTCCGTCAGCGTCTTCCCTTTCTCTTCTAGACAACCCAGTAGGGAGGGAGACCCTTCCCAGCCATCAGGAAGCCAGGCCTCTCTTACTTGCCCTAATTACCTTTGCTTCTTCCACACTTCTGCTCTCAGAGACCCACAGGAACTTATGTCTTCATTCTCTGCTCCCCACCCACCCAAATCTGTTCTGGAGTTATCTTCCCTTACTTGTGACTCATTTTACATGTGAACACTGAGATTCTGGTCTCACTCCCAGTCTAGGACTCCTTGAATAGGTTGTCAATGAGAACATGAGAGTGTGTGTGCACACCTATGTGCATGTCTGTGCACCTGTGTTCATGGGGCATTGTATGAGTGGGGCACAGGCGAAACCATTCATGAAGCTGGACGTGGTCCCATCCTGTCCTTTAAATTAGGAAACTGACATCAGAAAAAAAAAAAAAAAATAGAGCAGCCAGAGAAGTGACTTCCCACAGTAGGAAGGATGCCTCTCACTCTTCTAGCCCTCCCTTCAAGGTGGGATTCTAGAAGGTGGTCCTTCCAAGATCAGGTGCCCACTAAGCCATCAGAGAGGACCCAGGGGGATGGAGAGGTTGAAGGTAGTAGAAACAGAGCCATGTAAGGCTCAGTCATTGTTATGATTCCGAGCCTGTTCTCTCTTGCTCTCCCTAGAGGAGAAGCCAGCTGGAGGTAGGGCTCCAAAGAGAACAGACCTTTTAAAGATAGAAAGCCTAAAAAAAAAAAAAAAGAAGAAGAAGATAGAAAGCCTGGGGCTCCTGGCTGACTCCGTCAGTAGAGTGTGTGACTCTTGATCTCACCGTCGGTCGTGAGTTCAAGCCCCACACTGGCATAGGGCTCACCTTGAGAAGAAAGAAAAGGAAGATAGAAAGCCTATTTCTGGGGGGCAAAGGAGGCCATAGGAGCCAGGGTTTGGAAGCATGGCTGCGGAAGCCAGGCCTCAGAGAAGAGCATTTCCAGCCCTAGCAACAAAGCCAATATTTGCTGTGTGACTGTGGTAAGTCACCTAACCTCTCCGAGATTCAGATCCCTCATTTGAAAAATGAAAAGATTCAGTTATTTTTCAGCTCTAATTTCTGGGATTCTTGTTTTAATTAAGTTTTCTTTCAATTGCAGTATAGTTAATATACAGTGTTATATTAGTTTCAGGTGTACAATATAGTGATTCAACAGCTCCATCCAACACCGGGTGCTCAGCCCCACAGGCGCCTTCCTTCATCCCCCTCAGCTGTTTCACCCACCCCCACCCCCCTCCCCTCTGGTAACCGCCAGTGTGTTCTCTAGAGCTAAATCTTTCTTGATTTGTCTCTCTCTCTTTCTCTCTTTTGTGTGTCCCTTTGCTCATTTGTTTCGTTTTCTTAAACGCCACGTAGCAGTGAAATCGTCTGACATTTGTCTTTCTCTGACTGACTTAGCTCACTCAGCATTGTACTCTCCGGCTCCATCCATGTTGTCGCAAATAGCATGATTTCATTCGTTTCTACGGGCAATTTCTGTGGTTCTAAAGTGGTGAATGAAAATGCTCAGAGAGCCCAAGTTGGGATGAAAGAAGAAGCTTCAGGGTTGAAAGTCTGGAGTCTTCCAAGAAGGATGAAGAAAGGTAATTATGGGGCCAGCAGGGGCCTGCCATGTCCTCTGAGGACTCTTGGAGGCGGGGAACCTGCTGGGCCCAGGACCTGTACAGAGCAGGGAAGCAGGCAAGCCTTGGGGCAGAGAGAAGGCTGGGGTAGATCCAGAAGGTGATGCCCTGGGAATTGTCTCACGCTCCGAGTCTCTGCTTAGAATCTAGCCCGCATGGCCCAGGGATCCTAAGGAGGACATCCAAGTGACCAGGAAGCTGTTGGTCAAAGGGGTGTTTGGGGAGGGCCTTTGCTTGTTGTCTCCAGAGTTTTTTTAGTAAAGTTTTCTAGTTCATACATGTTGCCATCCCCTTGGCTATGAGGACGGAGAAGGGATCAGGGCACCCCTGGTGGCAGGGAAGGATGATTGGCTGCCTCAGATCCCCTTCAAGACTTAATACAGGAGTGGGGGACACAGTGTGAAGCTGCTGGGGGAGGCCCTTGGTGTGGGGGGTACCCTTGGTAATGGAGACACCACCCACCTTCCATCCTGACTCTGAAGAAACAAGGCAGGTGACCAGGGAAGCCTTGTAGCAGAAAGCTGCCTTGGAGGATCAACCTCAGAGGGAAAAGACTAGAAGCCCAGAGCACAGTCAGCTAGAAGCCAACGGGCAAGGGAGGAGAGGGGAGGAGAAGGGAGGGAAGATATCCCTTTCCACGGATGTGCCTTGGCCCCTGCCCAGGCAAAGAGGGGCAGATTTTCTGTCTTGTCCCAAGCCCCTGCGTCTGCCACCTTGTTTACCTCGTGCCTATTTATAGTTGCAGGCTCCAATCCTGGCATGGGACTCTGCGATTTATATGACTATAAACCTCCAAAGGGCACGGAGAACTGGCAAGGCACAGATGAAGACCGGGGCAAGCCTCCCAAGGTCAAAATGGCCATCCTCCCTCCCCCAATGACCTTATGTCCCACTAAAGGGAAAGAGATCATAAGGCCAGGCTCAGGCAAAGAAGAGATGAATGGGAAGCCATGATTATCTCTGACTCTCTCTTCTTACCCTGAGCTTGCCCAGTTTAGGATTTGGAACAAATTAGACAGAACTGATTTGTTTTGTTTTGATTTCCTTTGGGCTGGGGTAGGAAAGCTCAGTGTGAGAGGGCAGATCTCTTCAGGGAGGGTTTGAATTTGAAGATAATGGATAAATCCAGAAAGAGGATCTGTAGCCCAGCTCCCACCTGCGATCACTTAGCAGAAGGGAAAAAAAGAATCATACCTGGGCACTCCTGGCCTCTGCTTGTCTTCTGGGATGCTTTTGGAAGCCCGAGCTGGCCCACTTCTCACTCAGGACAGAGTTTGCTGGTGGCCCAGTGTCTGGGCCATGAACCGCCATGGGGTTCTGCTAGAGCAGCTCATTGCCCAGACCCTTCCCTTTTGAGGCCCCATCCTCAGCCTCTGGCTGGCCCTCTGCTTCATGGTTCTCTCCATTGCCTCTTGCCTTCCAGGCCCCCATGTGTTCTCACCCCACTTCTCCCTCCAAAACTGCCCCACACTGTGCCTGCTGACTCTCCCACTCTCCTGCTGTGAACTTGCCCCCAAAACCCTCTGCTCTGGTCCCCACCCCATTATTTATCACATGAGTGCTAAGGCTGGACATAGCTCAATTGTGTGTGTGTGTGTGTGTGTGTGTGTGTGTGTGTATGGAAATGTGCTGGGTAGCTGAACAGGGTCACAAGTCACAGACCAAATGGGCGTGAACATGAAGGAGAGGAGAAACCCAGAATGACCTTCTCCTTGACTGTTTTGTTATTTCTCATCAGTCTCTAGTCTGCTCAATGAAACTTAAAGGCTAGCAGAGGGGAAGGGTTTCTCTTAGAGCCAGGGTGACCCAGTGGCCATTTCTGGCTCTCCTTGGCCCTCCCCTCCCCATCACTATCATGGGCCTTAGCCCCCACGGGAGTGGAGTAAACATGGTAAGGAACAGGCAGAGCCGGGATCTGAGTTGGCCAGATGGGGCCAGTCCTCTGTAGTGGGGAGAGGAGCACTAGAGGACACTAACTTATCAATCCACATAGACTCCTGCATGGGCTTGGTTTTGGCCCCAGAGAGGGATTAGGATAAAGTCATACTCCAGGGAAAAGAAGAGGTCCTAGGGGGAGGGGCCCATTCTCAGGTTCACTCCTCTCTCCCCCTTTCCTAGCCCAGCCCACAGTGTTGGAGAGGCAACTGAGGGAGCCATATCAAAGTCTTTTCCTTCTCTGAGGAGGGGAGACAGGAAATGCAGAAGATTCCAGAATCCAGAGAATCCCTTTCAGTCACTTACTACTCCACTTTTAACCTAGTGTCTTCTACAGGATGAGGGTGAGCGGTCTGGCAGTCACAGGTCAAGTAAGAGGATGGAGTCTGAGGACCTGGATCGGGGCGGGCGGGGTGCAGTGGAGAGGAGCTAGGAGGACCAGCAGGAGGACAGAGCTTGCCCTCTTGCCCTCCCCCAGAGGGAGGCAGCAGAGGACCATGAGAATTGCCCCACCAGGCACTTGGCAGCTCCGTTCCCTTTGTGCCCGCTGGCCACCGTGGAGCCCATATCAGGGGACACACCTGGTTTGGGTTCCCCGGCATCCAGTCCCTACCTCTGCTGGAAAGAGAAGGCGCAAGTCAACCTGCTCTTGGCTTGGCCCCCACAAGCCCTTCCCTTCATTCCTAAGCAGAGGCTCCTCTCCTTCCTGTCTGGAGCTTAGAAAACATACTTTCGTTCATTCCTCCATCTCTTTACATACCTCACCTGCTACCTCCCCAATTCCCTATCTCCCACATCCCCGTGGGGGCCATGACCCAGCGCTGAGTCACCACCCTGAAGAGGTCCATTCTGTCTGGGGGAGCTGCTCTGTACCTCCTGGGCCATGACCATGACAAGCAGACGTTCACATCTGATTCCCAATTTTCACCTAGGGAGTTTTGAACGAGGGTCAGGCCCCCATACCCCTGATGTCTCTTTTCTCCTACCCACTTACCTGGGTATGAGGACCAGATCTGGACCCGGGGATGCCCAAGAAGATGGTCCTCATGCTGTAGGTCAGACTGGCAGCAACTAGGTGGAGGAGATCTGAGATGTGGCCTTGAATGAGATGAAAAACCAATGCCTCCAAGCCTAGAAACACCCCATCCCTGCTAGCGTGGCACCTCCATGGTCCTTCAGCCTGGCTGGAAATTGGGGGGGAGAGGGGCTGCAGGGAGCATAGGCAGGTGGGGAAAGTGAATGGTAGAGGGGAGGGGAGGGTACTGGTCAAAGAACTAACATTTCAGTTGCTGGCAGCTCAAAGTTAGGAAACTAGAAGGAAACCAGAAGTTTCAAAGTTAAACCCTGGGCAGAGAGAACATTGCCTGAGGGAACACCTGGGCACAGGACAGAGGGAGCTAGGGACAGAATGGCCTTAATTTAAGGATGATCTTATCCAAACAGAAAGTGAGGGTGAACGGGTTCTTCGAGAAGACGAGGGCCAAGGAGTTATTGTGAACCCTTGCTGGGATGTGGTGGCTCAGAGAACTGAAGACCTGAACCCTGGGAAGCAGAGCTGGGATCTTGACCCAAAGGAGCCTTCGGGTTAATGACCAGGACAGCTAGAGAGAGGCAGAGTTGGGGAGTGGCAGGATGGTGCTTGTCTCTCCTACCCTGTCTCCTGCTATTGGTGTCAAGAAGCCTGGGGCTCAGAGCAGCTACAATGTAAGGCAGCAGTCACCTTACCAGGTCATCTAGCCCAGAACCCATTTCATAGATAGGAAAAGAGAGGCTTGCTGGGAGAGGGGTGGCACTGTGTCCCAGGCTGTGCTACCGCTTGGCCATCCACCAGCCTAGTTGTCAGACCCCACATTAGCCTCATCATAGAGAACTCTCCCTAATTAAGTTCCCCCTCCTCCATCTGCCCTGTTGCGGCCCTAAGTTTAGATCCCTCCAATCTGCCTGCTTGAAGAGCCCTGGTTGGAAAACCTCCCCTTCCTTTCCTATTCCAGACTGGGGCTTCTTTGGGGCTCCCTTTGCAACTTGAGATGTCACTGTCTTTCTGTTTAGGTCTCTCCCACTCCCTCTTTCTCTCTTCTCCAACGGCCCCGCCCTCCCATCAACCCCTCCTCTAGATAGAGCTCCTGAATTGCTGAGATGAATCTCTCAAGCTTATAGGTTCTGACCTGTTCCTGGTAATTGAGCTGTGCTTCCAAGTAGTGATGGGGGAGGGAGCCAGTGGCGGCTTGGGGTCTTGTCCTCCTCCCCCTGGCTTAGCCCACCCCACTGAGATCCAGCAGAGAGGGTGAGGAGGGGAGGAGAGGTGGTGATTCTTCCTCTTCTCAGCCTGCCTTCTCCAACTCTCTGTCTCCCCAGCCTCCCCTCCCTGCTTCATCTCCAGCACAAATCACATGGTGACAGCCCCATCCAACCTTTGGGGAAGGGTTTGTAAATGTGTCTTCCTTAGCTCTGATCTCCAAATTGTTCCTTTTATTGCATTTGTCACGGTGAAGATTAAAGTCCCTGGGTGGCCTGCACCACAAATCACAGCGTGCGCTCAGGCAGCGGCTGCAGGTTGGGAACCAGTGGAGGGGTCCGAGCCCTGCACACGCGACCGTCCGTCGTGCAGACTGGTACCAGGGAACCGGAGATGCGCCCTTGCTGTTGCTCTTCTGAGCTGTTAGCCTTCTTGAGAGCCCAGTTTGGGATTTCTTCCTCCAGGCTGTCTTCCAGGCTCGCTCTGCCCATTCCACAGAGACATCACTACCCACATCAGCCTCACCTCTTTCTTCCACTAGACTAGAGGGAAAGCTGGGATATCATGGATATTTCAAGATACGCCTCTGTATCTCTGACCATATCCATCTCGAGGTCTCATCCTGGAAACACTCCGAATGGATCAAGGGCAACTTAGGCCCAAAGCCCCCCTGCCCCCAGGACCCAGGAAAACAGCTGATCATACCTTGCCCAGCACCTCCAGACCCTGTTCACTCTCACCCTGCCACACAACTGGATGCCGAAGGGGTGCAGCTGACACAGAGGGGACACAGCTGAGGGACCGAGAGGACAAAAGCTGCCTTGTACCCAGGCACAGAAAAACAGTTCCTTTCCTACCCCCTTATGAGGTAGGCTTCCTGCCTGTCCCTCATGCACATTCATAACATTCAAATTTATGCCGTAATCTCCGCCGCTCCATATGTATGAGCCTTTGATGGGTGTTTGGGTTTATGGGATGCGCCCGGCCCTCCTTCCCCTCACCCGCCCACCGCCTCCAACCACTGCAAAGACGCTCCTACATAATTGACATCGGCAGATTCTTTCATTATACAAGATTTAGCATCTGCTCGGGGATTGCTCGCTCCTCACTCACTATAGATGACTTTTCCCCGAGTTTCCTATTATCAATTCAAATTAGCCCCATTTCCCCACCCGACCAGTGCAGCGTTTACACTTGACAGTGAGGGAACAGCCAGGCTGTAATGGGCTCCTCAATTATTTAGACCCAGTTAGGCCAGGACACCGAAGGCCTCAACAAGGGGGTAGGCTGAGGAGGGGTCATCACAGAGGGGAGCCTAGGGTCTCCACCATTTGGTCTGTTTGGCTTCTACATAGCCCCATGCCCCGCCCTCACTTTCCACCCTGGGGAGGCTTCCTTCTCCCATCCTCGGAGTCTCTAAGGGGTGGGACAGTCCCTTGCTGCCCCCCCCACCCTCCGCAGCAGGCTCCTCTCGCCTTCCCCCCCATTCACCTCCCCCCATCTTTTCTCTCCATATGAGTAGGACCAGCAGAGACCAAAGAAGAGGTCATTGGCACCAGCCCGGCTGGCCCCACTCCCTTTAAGACGTCTCTCTGTCTTGAAGTGCACCTCTGTGAAGAGTCAAGGTAGTAGGCTGGGCTTGCTGAGGTAGTGGCAGAGAAAGACAGACACAGACATCAGGGAAAGCGATTAGAATCATGTTATGGAGCCCTAGGAAGAGAGGGAAACCCAGACCCGGAAACAAAGGCACAGGAGAGCCTCAGGGAGCTGGTGAGATGCCCTTGGGGTGTGGGAAAAGTCACAGGGAAGAGAAAGGCTTGGGTGAGGCCCTTTCTCAGACCAAACTAGTTGTATAGAACTGTAATTAGGTCAGTGCTGCACACCCGCTGGTCTCACTCGTCCAGGCCCAGCTTCCTATAATAACTCTGGGGCCCAGTGGCTATTCAAGCGTCATGGGCTCCTCAGAGTCCACTAAATGACCCAAGTGCAGGGCAGAAGCTCCAAGTCAGCATGGCAGGCCTAGGCCCTGGTTCCAGTCATCCCACAACCATCTCAAGCAGGGCTCCTCCTGCGCACCCCTCTCTTCCTCCCTTCCCCGTCCCCTCTCCTCTCTGGAGCCTGGCCCCTCCCCACCACTAGCCCAGATCAGTTTGCAGGGGCAGTGATGGGGGAGGCGGCAGGCCGGGATCTGAGAGGCTTTGGGATTAGAGATGTCTTTCCCATGCTCAGCTTCTCCAGAATCAAAGAATTCCTCTGTCTGATTGGATTTACCCTAAGTCACAGGCGTGTGGGACCTTCTTTCCCTCAGCAACAGCTGGAAACAGCCCTAAATAAGATTAATTAACATTGTAAAAAGCCCTGGACACAATTAAGATTTATGTGTGTGTGTGTGTGTGTGTGTGTGTGTGTGTGTGTGTGTGTGTTGGTAGGGGACAGGAGCAGGGGGAGACCAGTGGATTACCAACTACCTACAGGGCCCTCCAGGGGAGGGGAGTGATATTTCCTGAGACATTCTTCGATATCCATCCCAGGCAGGGGTCATTTTGTCCAGCTTCCAGCTTTTGAGCAGGTGAGCCCTTCCTCTGTCCCAGGGGCCCTGGGCAGTTTTCTGCTCTCTCTTCCCTGATAAGGGGCAAGTGCCTTGTCTCTTTTCTTTTGACCATAAGAAGAGTGTTCTCTCCCAAGCCTCAGTTCCTCCTGCTGGATCTTTCTAGGGATCAGGGACACACACACACACACACACACACACACAATTCCCTAACATAGCTGCACAGACACAAGCCCAAAGGGATGTAAGATAGGAAGCTCAGAGGAATCCAAATAAAAAGCTGCCTGCCAAGCTTCCTGTCCTTGGAGATGTCTCACTTTCATCCTCAAAGACTCATGTCTCCTAGATAGGACAAAGGTCATCTCTTTAGACTAACTCCCCCATCTCTAAGATGACAAAACCTCACTTGAGGGACCCTGTCCTGATGCCTGTGTGATCTGGATAATCGTTCCCTAAGGCGTGGAGTGGACACCCCAGCTTTGATCAGATTCTTGTAGTGATCAATGTTATTTATAATTCCGAAAAGGAAGGGACAGGAACACAGTTCCAAACAGCAGATTATCTGAAAATCAGTTCTCAAAATCAGTTCTCAGGAATCTTCGCAAGACTCCTGGATTTTAATTTGTTTTATTTATTGCAACTGATCAATCTACTTCTGTCTTGCTGAAAGGAGCAAGCCCAAGAGGAGGTTACCTAGGTTCTAGCACTGATGACCAAAGGTAGAATGGACCAGAAAGAGCAAGGAAAAGCTCCAAACCTGCTTTCACTCTCACCGTCCATCTAGTGTCAGTGGCCTGAGTGGCTAAGGCCTCTTCTGTTTCATGGCTCAGTCCCCAGGAAAGCTGAGGACTGCCTGGGTGATCCTTGGGAGAGGGTCCTCATACATCTGATGGAGCCCATAACAAACGTGGCCTTAAACCACTAGGATTGGAGTTCAACTTCCTGATATCAAGGCCAAGGAGTGTGTGGAACTCCTTGACAGTTTCCTGCCCCAGTACAGGCTTGTAGTGGGGATCAAAAGTAGGAGGGGCAGGGCACCTGGGTGGCTCAGTGGGTTAGGCCGCTGCCTTCAGCTCAGGTCATGATGTCAGGGTCCTGGGATCGAGTCCCGCATCGGGCTCTCTGCTCAGCAGGGAGCCTGCTTCTTCCTCTCTCTCTCTCTCTCTGCCTGCCTCTATGCCTACTTGTAATCTCTCTGTCAAATAAATAAAATCTTAAAAAAAAAAAAAGTAGGAGGGGCATTCCAGAGGCCCCAGATGCATGTGTGTTGGCTCTACCATATGGGTCAACTGTGCAGAGCACTCCCCACCCCCTTTCTAATCACATCCTTTGGGCTCTACAGAGTACCGATACCGGGGAAAGGGGAGAAGGAATGAGACAATGCAAGCCGCAGACCTGGTCCCAGTGAGTGAATGAAGAGGAGGAGTAAGAGGTGGAGAGGAGGGAGACGGGCAAGAGGTAGACAGGAGAGCAAGCTGGGGATGGGCAGTTCCTCTGTGAGTGTCCTTATACTTTCTTACAGACACTCTGCTTCTTTGGTGTCTGATGTTGGTGTATATACAGGTGACCCTGTGTACCTTTACAGGTCAGTGTGTCTCTGTGCGTGTTATAGTTCTACTCTGTCAGTACTTCGTGACCCCGTAGCTAGGGATAGGTGTGTCACCAGAAAGATCAAGAAACCTGGGGATTACCCAAAAGACCACATCAGGGCAACCCACATCTTTGCTGAGCACAGCGTTTAAAACAAACAGGATACGGAATGACTTTAGGAGAGGAATGTGCTTTTTCGGCCAGCCACAGACCCTGCCACTCCCTACTGCATTTCCGTGGTTTCTTCCCATATACACCATCTGCCTGACCCTGAAATGTTGAGTATTTCCCCTCAAATATGGCACTATTTGCCCACGAATTGGCTCCTGAATAATTAGCTTCTTTCAGAGACAAAGTCTAGGTGGGTTCTGGCCACCAGATTCTCTGGGCTGAAGGGTAGTGGGAATCATTTTTTTTTTCTTTTCCTTCAGAGTAACACCTGAACTAAGGCAAGTAAAACAATCCCAGCCTTCTACAAGGGAGAGGAACAAGATCGTAGATCATACAGATGATACTGGAATCCAGTCGGCCTCAGTGGGACTTAGACCTTTGCCTACTGCCTCTTCCACTGACTAAGTCAGTTCGGAGCTGAGGCTAAGATATGAGAGAGAGGAGGGTGAACAAACGTAGAGACCCCGAAGGACTCACTAATTTCCGGTTGGTGTGTCCTGGACGTGGGTCTCTGCCAGTGGACAGAGAGGGGTTTGGCCCATTCCGTGGCCTCACAGATAGACAGACCCCTCCCTGCCTTCCTGTTCAGCATCTTGTAGGCACCCTACATCTTGAAGCCTCCCTCCATCTTCCTGGGAGAAAGGGAGACTAAGGGGGCCCCAAGGAAGGGAGACTCTAATGTGTTCTTTTTTTTTTTTAATTTTTAAAAAAGATTTTATTTATTTGAGAGAGAGAGAGAGCATGAGAAGGCGGGAGGGTCAGAGGGAGAAGCAGACTTTCTACCAAGCAGGGAGCCCAATGTGGGACTCGATTCCGGGACTCCAGGATCACGACCTGAGCCGAAGGCAGTCGCTTAACCAACTGAGCCACCCAGGCGCCCTGACTCTAATGTGTTCTTGAAGCTTCTGGGAATGTGTGGGGCTTGATGTGGGGCTTCGGATAGAGCTTGTCCTTAGTCCCTGCTTCATCCTTGTAAATAGCTTTCCAGAACTCTCCGTGGACCTAGTAGGGTCAGGCTGCTGAGAGCACCCATCCTATAATTAGGTCTGTTGCTGGCATTCCTGCATTCAGGCAGCAACTTCCTGAGTAGGGATCCTGATAACAGCCTTTTGATTTCCAAAGAAGCCTAAAACAGAGATGCAAAGTGAATAAAGGGTGCCTTGGAGGGAATGTGAGTATTGATAGTTTATAGCCATCATTTAATGAATGTTTATTTTATGCCACGTAATGCACTGAGTATTTTACATACTATATCTCGTTAATGGTTACAATCATCCTGTGGGATACTATTACTACCTCCTACTGCTCAAAGGAGATTAGAGGGTCCAGGTTAAAAACTGGTCCAAAGCCACACAGCTATTAAGCAGTGACTCTGGCTCGTTCTATTCAGAGGTCCTGCTTCCTCCTGTAAATTAATATAAAACCCAAGGTCAGTCGGGGCGCCTGAGTGGCTCAGTCCATTGAGTGTCAGACTCTTGGTTTCAGCTCGGGTCGCAGGCTCAGGTTTGTGAGATGGAGCCCAGCATCCTGCTCTGGGCTCAGCTGGGAGTCTGCTTGAGATTCTTTCTCCCTCTCCCTTTGCCCCTCCCTGCCCTCTTATGCTCTCTCCCTCTCTCTCAAATAGATAAATAAATCTTAAAAACAGTAACAACAAAAACAGCAACAACCAAAAAACCCTGAGGTCAGCAGGCAAGGTGGGGATAGATTGCAGATTATCAGATTCAGCAAATAAAAATACAGGATGCCCAGTGAAATCTGAATTTCAGATAAACAACAAATTGAGTTTAAGTATATCCTGTGCAACATTTGGGATATACTTATACTAGAAAGTTATTTGTTGCTTTCCTGAAATTCAAAATTTCATTGGGCCTCCTGCCTTTTATCAGGCAACTCTAAGGTGGGGCCCACACTGCCCCAGGTCCCCCAGAAAGCCCTGAGGGAGACAGGGCTCAAGTAAAAGGTAATCTGAGCTCCACAGAGGGCTCAGGCAGGGCTGACAACCTTCCTCTCTCTCCCTCACTGGGTGATGCCTCCGAGAGTGGGGCAAGGCGTGGGGTATGGGGATCTGCCTGCACCCCCTCCCCCCCAGCTCTGGGTGACACCCGTTCACCCATGGGTAGGGACGGGTCCTAACCCTAACCCTTCTTCATTCCAGCACAAGCCGTGGCAGCAGAGATGGGGGTGGGGGGTGCGGGAGGCATGCGCGCGCGGGGGGAGGGGGTTCTCGGGAGGTGGGACCAACATAGCAGGGGGCCCTAAAAAATTTAAATGAAGAAAACCGTCAAGAAATTTGAGATGTTAAAAAGGTATCAAAGCAGTTATGGTGTGTGGGGGGGAACTTCCTGACATTTATTGTAAGGTGGGGCACTGAATTCTATAACGGGGGTGGGGGTGCGGGGCTTCAACTCTCTAACTCGTCCAAGTGCTCTGACCTCCGGATGCGGGGCCTGACTCTGGGCCGGCCTCGGAGCGGGGGCGGGGTGGGGGTGGTCCCCCCCCACCATCCCCGGGTTCCCAGGCGCTCGAGCCCCGCCATCGCCCCGCCTCGCGTCGGGCCGGGGACTGCGCCCGGGTGCAGGTCCCAGCCGGGTGCCCACGCGAGTCCGCGTTCCCGCCGCGCGGCTGGCTGAGCCCCGCGCGGCTCCGGCCAGGGCTCCAGCGCCGGCTCCAGCGCGCGCTCCGGCGTCCGCGCGATCGGGCTCGCGTTGCCACTCCCGGCACGGCTGGCTCAGCTTGCTCGGGGCGTCTCCCTACTGAAGAATTATGTTGCATAAAGCAGCCGCCACCATCTTGAACTGGCAGTGAACTTTGCTTTCTACATATAAATACAGATAGCAATCACACCCCAATCAGCGCCGAGGCTTCAGGGCATCATCTCAGCAACTCTAACTTTCCCATTACGATAATGTGATTTTCACTCAGTCTATAATATCACCAGCCATGAATAAAGCAACTGGCTCTTTCCGTCTCTCTCCTCCCTCCCCCCCTTTCTCTGCCTCTCTGCCACCCTCCTCAGCCTCCTTTCTTCTCCTCCCTCACTCCCTCCTCTCCTGTCTGTCCCTGCCACCTCTCGTGGTACCCGTCTCCATCTCCGTCTCTGCATCTCGGAGCATCTTGGCCTTCCCCTCCCTGCCCTTTTCCACCCCCACCCTCCCACCCCAGGACTCATATTCCCTAAATACTAATGACAGGGATTTGCAGTGCCCCGGGCTCATTTAAGTTCTGCTCCCCAGATCTGCCATCATCTGCCTTTGCCTGAAGGTGAGAAACTCTGCTGGGCTTGGAGGTGGTGGGGGCGCCTGCAAGGCTTTGGGGGAGGGGTAAGGGGTGGAGAGGAGAGGCTAGGAGTTGGCTCCTTCCTTCCTCTCTCCCTCTTTCCTTAGGTACATGGATGGCTCTCTAAAGATTCCTCCCAGGAGCCAAACCCAGAGACTCAGGAACTAAAGGATCCTATCAGGGATTGCTGAGGACTGCCTAGTTAGGGGAGGGTCCTGGAGGCTGTGGGTTTCTGGATATTGGGGTCCCCAAACCCAACCAGATTCCAAGTGCCAGGCTATTGTGAGTGGAAAGAGCTGCTGAGAGGGTGCTCTGGAGAGGCCTGGGAGAAAGGAGGAACCGGCCCAGCCTTTTAGGGTCACTTCTGAGTACACTTTCCTTCATGGACACTCTCCAGGGTGGTAGTTGTCCTGGTGGGGGGGGGGGTTGTCTGTGCCTCTGGTCATTCATTTATCTGTCCCTCTGTGTTTGTATTCCAGTTCTTTCACCTACGAATTTTGGGACCATGGGCAAGGCTCTTAACTTGTCCTAGCCTCAGTGTTCTCATCTATAAAATGGGAATAATAATAATACATGTCTAGTGAATAAAATAATGCTTAACACAGTGCTTGGCACATTGTTGAATGTTCAGTAAATCTAAGCTGTTATTACTATTAGCAAATAGTGAATAATCACCTGCTATGTTTGTTAGGAAGTATGGGGGTTAAGAGGCTGCAGTTTTAGGTTTTAGAGTCAGACTGTCTGAATTCAAATCCTAGCTTAGCCACTTACCAGCTTTGTGGCCTTGGAAAAGTCACTTAGCCTCGTTCCCAGTCAGTTTCCTCATCTGTAACAGGAATAATGATAGTCCCTCTTTCACAGAGTTGTTGCGAGAGTTACTCAGGCTGATCTAGTGTTTGGCACAGTGCTGACATATGGCACGGACTCTAGGAATATTAGCAAACGGGGTTGTGGCAGGGCAAGTCCACCCATTTGTGAGGCAAACACTGCTCTGATTGTCCCAGAGACCACATTCTGTCTGGGGGCTATTCTCTGGGCCCATGTTTTGGTTGCCCTAGACCATGCTCTAGTCTAGAGCTCTAGACCATGCTCTAGTTCCACTTCTGTGGAGGATGAGGACTTGCTTCTTTGCAACTTTTCAGCTACCTGCCTATTGGGATGGGACTGGGATTCCTGCCTAGTGCCTTCTTTGGGCAATGGTGGGGAGAGAAGGTGACTTTTGTTGTTTTGTTTTGTTTTAAAGATTTTTATTTATTTGACAGAGAGAGAGCATGAGCAGGGAGCCCTATAGGGGACTCGATACCAGGACTCTGGGATCACGACCTGAGCTGAAGGCAGATGCTTAACCAACTGAGCCACCGAGGCACCCCAAGAAAGGGTGACTTTTGAACGCACTCTCTTAGTCAAGGGTTGCAAAATCCAGAAGGCAACTTTTTTTTTTTTTTTTTTTAAGATTTATTTGAGAGAGAAAGAGAGGGAGGGAGGTAGGGGAGGGGCAGAGGGAGAGGGAGATAAACAGACTCCCCTCAAAGCAGAGGCCCTCTCAGGGCTCAATCCCAGGACCCTGAGATCATGACCTGAGCTGAAATCAAGAGTCAGATGTTTAATTGATTAAGCCACCCAGGTGCCCCCAGAAGGCAACTCTTGAATGTTCTCCCTTAGGCACGGGTGACAAATTAGATTCAGACATTTGCATTCTGTCCATTTCTGCATTGCTAAGTATTTATAGGTCTGTTTGCTTGCTTGCTTTTAGTTTTTGCTCATTTCTCTCTGAAGGATCCTTTGGCAGCATTCCATCCTGGTCTCAGACGAAAGAGAGGAAAGAAGACTGCACTCACTGTAGTTGGGCCACGAAGGGGCATCAGGTGTTACGGTGGTCAGAGCTCCCAGTTCTGGGGCCTGGAGAGGCCGACCCAGGAGAGGGACCTTGGGGCAGTGTCAGAGGACACTTATTTGGGTCTCTGCTCATACCTAGGCTTGGCTCCGGGACGGAGGCAGTTACCCTTCAAATTCCAGAGCATAGGGGTGCCTAGCTGGCTCAGTCCGGAGAGCATGCAGCTCTTAATCTCAGGGTTGTATGTTCAAGCCCCACATTGGGCGTGGAGACTACTTAAAAAAAAAACCCAAGCAATTAAATAAACAAAATCCAGAGCATAACGCAAAGCATTCTTCACCAAGTGCTTTAGCCAAGAGAACCGGTCTTTAAAAACTCCCTATAGAACTTAGGGGTCTGGTCTCTTCCCTGCTCACTGTACTCCTCAAAGACAAATAAGACAGGGCCCATGCCTTCCAGATGATCACAGTCCAGTGTGGGAGACAGGCATGAAAACGAAAACACAGAAGACACAGTGAGAGCCAACACAGTAGACGGTAACTACTGGCCGCAGCAGGGACAAAAAGAGAGTGGTCAGTCAGAGAGTATTTCCTAGAGGGTCGGGTGCTTCAGCTAATGGGTAAATATGGGCAGAATGGGAGGGGAAGAGAAGAGCATTTGGCAGGGGAGTGGCATGGGCAAAAGCCTTGAGGTGTCCAACAGCTTGGCACACTTGGGAGAGTGATGCACAGAGGGTGGGGGTCCTTTGAGGGAGACCTGTGGAAGGGGACATGTAGTCAAGGGCTGTGCAACGTTGACTTCTCTCCTGAAGGGCTTTAGCAGTGGAGTGATTGACATTTCCAAAAAATAGCTCTGAGGATGAAGAAGAAAGTGGGGAAAGGGTACAGCCAAAAAAAGCTGGAGGTGGGAGAAGGGTGAGGAGGCTCTCAGGACTGTGCATGGCCCCCCGTGTGGGGATCCCAAGGAACGAGGCTGGAGGGCGCCTTCAGGGCACTGACAGGATTTTGTACGTGACTGGACTGCGTATGGGGATGAGGGAGAGGATCCCTGGCTGCTGGTTCCTGCCTGGGTGAATGGTTGGAAGTGACAGAGAAGGGGAATAGAAGAGATGGACTAGGATTGGGTCCAAAGTACAAAATACTGAGTTCTGATGGGGACTTGTACTTGGGAGGGTTTGTCTAGGGCACATCTCAGTGCAGATATGCAGGAGGCTGAGAGAACGTTAGGAATTTTATCATCACACATTTGGAAATTAAGGTGTCTGGAAATTCAGGGAGCTGAAAATAGCTTGTGGAGTTCCAGAAAGAAGTGTTGTCAGGGTACATGGATTGGAGAGTCACCAGCTCCTGGATGGTAATTAAGGCCATGGGAAGGAGGTTGGTTACATGGGAAGGATGAGTGAGGAGAGAAAGGAGTAAGAGCAGAGACTTAGGGAGTGACAGCCCTCAGAGGGGTGTTTTTTAACCTTGGCATTTGGATTAGCCAGGGAATTTGAGAAACACCTGTGTCTAGACCCCATCCCAGACAAATATTCTGAATCTCTGGGGATAAGCTCTAAGAGTTCCTTAGACTGAGAACCAGTGACTCAGAGGGAGGGCAGAGGAACAGGGCTACCAAAGAAGATCGAGAAGGAATGTTCAGGAAGATAGGAAGAGTTTCAAGGACGTAGAGTTCCAAAGCATCAAACTGTGCAGAATAGTAACAGTTACCCCCTGCCCAGAACTCACACTATGTCGGGGGCTCTACCTGAACTCCCTAAATCCTCCTAGAGGCCCTGTGATGCACGTACTTTTAGTATAATCTGTATTTTATTTATTTGACAAGAGAGAGACACAGCAAGAGAGGGAACACAAGCAGGGGGAGTGGGAGAGGGAGAAGCAGGCTTCCCACTGAGCAGGGAGCCCGAAGCAGGGCTTGATCCAAGGACCCTGGGATCGTGACCAGAGCCTAAGACAGGCGCCCAATGACTGAGCCACCCAGGCACTGCTATAATCGGTATTTTAATGATAAGGAAATGGAGGCACAGGGTAGGGCTTGAACTCACAACCCTGAGATTAAGAGCTTCATGCTCTCCTGACTGAGTCAGCTAGGCACCGCTCTGCTCTGGCTTTTGAAGGGTAATTTCCTTCCTTCTGGAGCCAAGTCATGCTACTCGGTAAGCAGAACCTGGATTCGAGCTCAGACAGGCCACCGCCGCGTCTGTGCTCCTGAATGCTGTGCCAGGTCAACTCGCCTGCAGTGGCCGGGTGAGGTGGTTTCAGCACAGAGAGGCTTGAAATAATCTTCCAAGGGGTTGGCTCTCCTCTTCTCCTTTCTCTTTTTTCCATCTCTTTCCCTCTTTCCTCTCAGCCTAGGTCACTCAGGGCTACTCCTCACCCCCTTGGCCTTCTCCTGGCTGACGGGGCCAGGTGGGGCTGCTTCTCCTCCTTCCCGCTTGCCAAGACAACACAGTCAGCCCCATGTCCGGTGGCCCCAATGGTGGGCCCCAGAGCCGATAGCCTATGCACTCACCAGGCCGAGCTAAGGAACTTTCTAAACCTCCATGGTCTGGCAGGGGTGGGTGAAAGCAGAAGAAATAGAGCTGCTGATCCTCCCGGATAGTAAGTCTTCTGGGAGGTAGATGCAGAGATAGACCTTGAGCAGGGAGGAGACTGGAATCCACATTCACGCAGAGGGGATGCAAGTCTAATTAGATGACCGAGATGTCCCCTACCTGTGAGCATAACCAGGAGACTTCAAAAACGTCCTGTAAGGGTCACCACCAGAACTGGGTGGCAGTCTCTGGGGGCCTGGTGGGGTTTAGAAGCTCTGCAGGTGGGGCACCTGGGTGGCTCAGTGGGTTAGGCCTCTGCCTTCGGCTCGGGTCATGGTCCCAGGGTCCTGGGATTGAGCCCCACATCGGGCTCTCTGCTCAGCAGGGAGCCTGCTTCCTCCTCTCTCTCTGCCTGCCTCTCTACCTATGTGATCTCTGTCTGTCAAATAAATAAATAAAATCCTTAAAAAAAAAAAAAAAAGAAGAAGCTCTGCAGGTGATTCTGAAGCATCGCCCGGGTTGAGAACCACAACCTCAAGAAAAGGACTCTGAATAAGTACAAAAAGGCTCTGCTTCTAACCTTGGTTTTGTTACTTCCCACTGGGTGGTCTTGGGAAACCCTCTGGACCTCTTGGCACCTCAGTATTCTTTTATATGTAAAATAGGGTAGTAATTTCGACCCTGCCTACTTTATACATGAGGTCGTGATGCTTGGGTCGACCGTGAGATGGGATGTATTTTGTTAATCACATAGGATGCTGTATAAAGGTGACATGAAATTAACCAATGCAGACTCAAAATATAAATAAGTATATGTGTTCATTTGGAACAGGTAGGCGCATTTGAGTAAACACACACACACACACACACACACACACACACACACCCCACCAGACAGCTGCGGGTTGGGTTCTGAAAGCAGAGCTCTGGTTTTCTAGACATGGCCTATGTTATGTTTTTAGCCTTCAGAATGTGCCATTAAAATATGGAGAGAGGAGCTGGTGTGTGTGTGTGTGTGTGTGTGTGTGTGTGTGTGTGTGCATGTGTGTGTTTAAATGATTGCTAAAGTGCAGCATCATTTGAGTCTGCCTGTCAGCCTATCAGAAACGTCATCTATAACCTTCACTGTTTGCAGTTTAATCTCCCCTGCCTCCCCACGGGCCCTGTTCTGACATTTTAAACCCCATAAATGACAGTAGTGCTCTAAGCCATTTTGAAAAAAGCCAAGCATTTGGAAAAAACACACATAGAGACATACCCCTAAATTCCCCTTCCCCTGAACACATGCTCACTCACGCTCATAAGTGGAATCACACACATGCTCACATCCCCACATTGGCTGATTTGGGAGAAGTCACAGATACAGCCAGTGGAAGTACGCGTGCGTGACCACAGGATGCCGGCGGACGAAGACATGGCTGTGTGCCTCCAGCTCGTGCACCCGTTCCCATGGGCACACCGCAGACCTACCTTTCTGCCACCATCCTCAAGTCCTATCCATTCTTCTACTCCCGATGCCGTTGAAAGACAGTGGAGGAATCCAGGGTCCTTGAAAGGCTGGTTCAGAGAGCAACGGGGTGATGTGGAAGGCTGAGGGGCCCCAAATCTTGGGAGTCTAGTGTCAGGCAAAAACGTATATGAGTCGGCTCAAGGTCTCTACTCTTGGGAAGTCCAGGGGTGGAAGGGGATTACTAAGCAGATTGTACCGACGCTATCAGCAACCAGACATCTTACCACATTGGGGGACTAGAATGAAGAAAGAAAACCCAGAGCTACTTACTAAAAGGATGGACATGAGTGTAGAAGATGCTGGGTGTGAGCTCCATAGAGGCAGATCCCTATCAGCTCCTGGGTGGATCCCTCAGGCCTGGCACTGGGTCTGTAACATATCAGGGGCTCATAAATGCTTGTTGAATGAATGACTGAAAGGATGTGTAAGGGGCACCTGGGTGGCTCAGTTGGTTCAGCAACCGACTCTTGGTTTCGGCTCAGGTCATGATCTCAGGGTAGTTAAAGACAATTTCTTAGAAAAGAGGACTTCCTTTCCAGGACTGAGAGAGAGAGCTGTCCATATCACATCTGATAGCCGTTTGTTCCATGGGACGTGGCTGACTTTTCTCGATTTGGACTATGACTTTGCAGCAAGAGCTCCCCTCTCAAAGAAAAGACAGATTTCCCCATGAAGTGGGAAATGGGAGGAGTGGTGAAGTTGGATTACCTTTGTGCAGTCCTGGGGCATCTTCGTGAGCTGGTAGACTTTTCTCCTTATGTGCAAAGCCTATGTACCAGCAGAGGATAGGGACTCTGGGCAGCCGTGCTTGATGCTGAGGGGCTCTGTGGATTCTTTGTGGCAGGGCTGGTTCCTGTGGCTCTCCCTCCCTCCACCTCAGGTCGTCATGTACTCTGAGGAACTGGTTTCCATGGCAACCAATTAGTGTCAGAAAGTGAGGCCTGTGATGTCAGAACAGGAGTAGGGTGAGAAAGTTCCATCCCCCACACCACTGGCTCCTCGCTCAGTGCCTGCCGCTTTGCAGGGAAAGCTCTAGGAAAAATGCAGGCCATTGCACTCCTGAGAAGCACACATTCTGGGTCAGGGCCCAGGAGTGGGGATGGAGTAGAAGATCTGATTCACCCGTCAGTGTCCCTTCCTGCCATGTGACTCCCAAGATGCTGAAAGGCTGGGGGCCCAGTAGTGAGACAGTGTGGGCATACTTAAAAGGGTAACAGTAATTGGAGACCATTGCCTGTGCTCATCCCTATTTCCTAGGAGAGGGATCCTAGGCTTGCTTTATTTGGGATGGGGGGAGTTGTAAACAAGGTCCAGAAGGAAGGAAGTCTTGGCTCAAAGTAGAGGAGACCCTGTACTCAGGCCTCATTTGAGATCTGTTGTCACCACCACTCCCACACACCAAGGATGGATGGTTTGGTTTTTGGGAGGAAAGTGCATGCTTTAAATAAAGGCTAGGATGCCCAGCTAGGAGTATATCCAGAGCATGTAGGAGAGATATCCAGTGGGCACTTAGCTCCTGATTCTTGGGGCACAGAATGAGATATGGGTAATAGAACCCTGGCAGTTTGAACCCCTAGATCCTTGGGACAATGGCTGGGCTTCCTGAGAGACAGTCTGGACAATCTGGGAAGGTTATTCCAATCAGAAGACAAAAAGCAGAGTGCAAAGAACCTTGTCCTTAGGAGAAAAAAGAAAACTGGGTGTTCATTCATTGGACTTCCTGGCCAAAGTATGCTGAACCCATCACACCAGCTAGGCAGAGCCTGCTGTTATGACAACGTTGATGGGAGGCAACAGCAGCTACATGACACTTTACAAAACCTCTTCACTGGGCGCCTGGGTGGCTCAGTCATTCAGCATCTACCTTCGGCTCAGGTAATGATCTTGGGGTCCTGGGAAAGAGCCTCACTTCGGGCTCCCTGCTGAGTGGGAAGCCTGCTTCTCTCTCCCCCATTCCCCCTGCTTGTGTTCCCTCTCTCACTGTGTCTCTCTCAGTCAAATAAATAAAATCTTAAAAAACAACAACAAACAAACAACCACCCTTGTCCTGCAGTAGTCCACAGGTAGGCAGGCTGGATAGGGAAGCCAACTTTGGCATGGGGTCCTTGGTGCTGGAAGTTTACTGGGGCATGGCCTTGGGGTTTTCACTAGTGCAAGAGAAAGAACTAGAAAGAAGAAGGACTGGACAGAGGGAGAAATTGATGCAGTCACCAAAAAGGCCTTTGTCAATCTCAAGGGGGACTCGGCAGCAGGGATGGCCCTTCTAAAGTGTCCCAAGGTACAGACAGATGGCTGAGCCTTCAGATGCCCATGGTGACAAGAAGGTAGAAGCAGGCTGCCCGGGGAAAGGCATGGCCTTCGGTGAGACAGCTCTCTTCAGCAGAGACAAATCCAAGGAAGTCTGACAGGGCAGGGCAATGACTGGAGACCACCCTCAGCACCAAGGGAAGCACAGGACTGAACCACAACCTCCCACAGCAGTTATGACCCTTTTTAAAAAAATTTTATTTATTTATTTGACAGAGTGAAATCACAAGTAGGCAGATAGGCAAGCAGAGAGAGAGAGAGAGAGAGAGGGAAGCAGGCTTCCTGCCGAGCAGAGAGCCCGATACGGGACTCGATCCCAGGACCCTGAGATCATGACCTGAGCCGAAGGCAGAGGCTTAACCCACTGAGCCACCCAGGTGCCCAGTTATAACCCTTTTTGAAGCCGAAGTTTAGAAAGGTGTGATGACCTGCCTCGTCACCCGGCTAGCATACCGGCAGGCTCAGACTAGAGTTTCAGCATCGTAACTTAGCCTTTGCTTCACAGAGAAGGAATTTCAGTGTAAAACGTGTCTAGAGTGATTTCCTGAGTAAATCCTTGAGGGAACCCTCTCCCTGGGCTCCATGGAGGATAGGCATTTGGAGCTGAGGTTCCGTCGGGGGGGGTGGGGGGGGCTGGAAGGGGAGTTCAGGGGAGATCAGGGCACTAACCCCGGGCAGACAGAGTCAGAGTGCAGAGACCCTGTGCCAGGCCTCCGAGGGCCCACTCAGCTCTGCCGAGGTCCGGGGAGCTTCCCCCCACCCCCAGAAAGCAGCGACTGTGGCCTTAATCCCTCTCAGCACAGGCCACAGAGCTGGCTGATCTGGGCTGTCAAAAAAACTTTCCCAACAGATGTATCGGGTTGACCAAAAGATGAGGGGCTTTGAGGAGATTATTCTGCCTGCTTGATGCCTGGCCCGTGGCCCTGCAAGGAATGGAATCTCGGAGGGTCTCCCTGAGGACTTTTCAAAGGGGGCAGAGTAGTCAGCAGGGTGCAGCAATGGTCAACCTCCTTGGCCAGCCCTGGGGGCAACCAGCTGCCTCTGCCTCCGGAAAGCTTAGCAGAAGATGTTTGCTGAGGGATTGACAGAAGGTAAGGAAAGAGGGGACAAGGCAACAGTGGTGAGAGATATTAAGGTAGAGACCCAGAAAACAAGGAGGAGACTGACTCAGAACTAGCCATTCCTGTAGAAAGAAACGGAAGGAAGGAAATCCCCAGCCTGGGCTTGGGTGCAGGCTGCTGGACTGGGCCATCCAGGTCCTACTAAGGACGTTGAAGAGGGTTGTGTAGAGTTGGGGTGGGGTTGGGGTGGGAGCCATGTTGGTGAGTGTGGGAAACAGAGGGAAGGGAATCTACGCCCCTCCCTCACCCTCCACAGTGGAGTTGCTGAGTCCGCAGGCAGGGAGTGACAGTGGTCTTCCTCTTGCTTCTCCCAACTGTTCCTGCCTAGGGGATAGGGAAGAGCTTGAACCACCATGACAGAAGGACCCAAAGGAGCGAGAGGCAAAGGGATAGGAAGCCGGTGGCAGCTCCAGAGTCTCTGCAAGAGAGACTCACGGGGATTTGCCAGTCCCTACGCAGTCTCTCCTTTGCCCCCAGGACATCGGACATGTGGCCCAAGCTCCTTCGTGCCCTTTTCTGGGAAGCAAGAGTGAGTGGCCACAGCTTCTGTCCAGAAGACTCTGACCCGAAAGGGATTGTCGGGTATTTTGTAACTCTGCCAACTTGCCCCTCCCCGCGCCCAAATTTCCCTTCATGACCTTGTGACTCCTCCATTAGGTCTCCTTTCTTCTTGCTTCAATAGAAAGCCAGGCGGGGAGGGCTGGGGACCAGGGAGGGAGGCGAGGCAGCGGCGGCAGCGGCGACGAGGCTGAGCCAATCGCGGGTCTGCAAGGTGCAAAGCAATCAGCGCAGCCGCTGGTGAGCGGGGTCACTCAGTAGTGTGCACATCAGGGTGAAATCCTTTCAGCTCTTCTCCAAACCCCTAGTGAAAGACAATCAGGCTCGCTGTCACCGAGCTAATTCTGTCTATATAAAAGCAGTAATGAAATTCACGGCAGGATTACCCTCTCCATCCAATGGGCCAGCGTCGTGGTGACATATCTCTCTTATTGCCCGAATGTAACACACCATCTAATTTACGTCGTGTAGCGAGCAGGAATGAAATGTTCATAAAGAATTGCTGCATCTCGTCACCTTAACTGCGGCCCGGGGCTCTGAGGCATCTGTCAGGGAGAGGAGCAGGAGGAGGGAGGGCAGGCGGGGCTCAGGGAACAGCAGCCGGGGGCAGGCGTTCTGGGGGGTTGTTGTTTCTTAATAGGGTGAAGTGGAGGCAGAGGGAGGTAGGGGCTGGGGGGGGGGCGGCTAGGGAGAAGAGCAGGGGAGGGGGCATGGAGGGCTTTGGGAGGCAAGGATAAATAAGGGTAGGATGAAGTGGTCTGTAGGGAGGGTTTGGAGGTCTATGTCAGCACAGGGAGCCAGAGAATCCGAGAGTATGTTTAGGTTTGGGCGAGTTTGGGAGGATAAATGAGTGCTTCAGTGGCAAGGGGCTTGCTTGGGAAAGTGACACTCTAGATGCCTCCCAGATACCGTGGGACGTCTTGTTGTTGTCTCTCTCTTTCTCTGGAAGTGGAAATCTATCCACCTCCGAAGGCTATCGGAACTAAACTCTTGGGTGGAAAAGAGAGGAGAGCTTTTCGGGAAGGGAAAAAGGAGCAGACAGATGCAAGGAGCAAGCTTACAGACCTGGGACTTCCCCCTGGCGCCTCCTGCCCCCTCATCTGCCACGGCAGGACCCATCGTCAGGGAGCCCTATCTCCTCTACTTCAAAGTGTTTTCCTCCCCTTCCCGTTCTTTCTCCATCACCTCAGTCCAAGGCTGGCTGACTCAACCAACCCCCCACAACCCCTGACTGCAGTCTCCACAGGTGCCGCCTCGCCCAAACAACTGGGCCCAGTGGTGGTCATGTCACTTCTACCATCCCTCAACTTGAAATCCTGCTATGGTGTCCTCTTGCTCTTAAGATGAAGTCGGGAACCTACGACTCCAGCATCTTTGTTCCACACTCTGAGTTGCAAGCCACGCTCCAGCTGTACCGGCCTTTTCCTATTGTCGGAATGTGCCATGATCTAACCAGCCCCTGGGGCTGTGCACTTGAGGTTGCCCCTCTTTGGAGGACTCCTGTCAGTAGCAGCAGCACCACCCCAGAATGGCCTTAACCCCTACTCCCACTTTGGGTGTCAGCTGGAATATTACATCTTAGAGGAAGCCCTTCATGCTGCCCATGCTTGGTTAGCTCTTTCTTCCTTGATACGCTTTCTTAGCATCATTTACTTCCTCTTTGAACATAAGGTTGCACCTGGTAAAATCCTGGTTTTTTACGACTATCTGATTATAATCTGTATTTTCCCCCTGGATTCTGAGCTCTACGAGGGCAGGGATCGTGTCTATTCTGCTCACCATTATATCTCCAACACTTGGTACAGTACTAGGGACATCTAGCTGCTTGATAAATATTTGTTGGATGAAGAAATGAGGGGCCTTCACAACCACTACAGGGATAGAAACCCTGCTTCTGGAGTTAAGGTTAAGCATCTGCCTTTGGCTTGGGTTGTGAACTCGGGGGCCTGGCATTGAGCCCCACGTCAGGCTCTCTGCTCAGTGGCAAGTCTGCTTCTCCCTCTCCTTCTGTGCTCTCTCTTGCTTTCACTCTCCTGCAAATAAATAATTAAAACCAGAAAGGAAGAAAGAGAGAGAGAGAAAGAGAGAAAGAGAGAAAGAGAGAAAAAAAGAAAGAAAGAAAGAAAGAAAGAAAGAAAGAAAGAAAGAAAAATGAAAAGAAGGAGGGAAGGAAGGAAGAGGGCACCTGGGTGGCTCAACTGACTAAGCAACTGCCTTTGGCTCAGGTCATGATCCTGGAGTCCAGAATCAAGTCCCACATCAGGCTCCCTGCTCAGCAGGGAGTCTGCTTCTCCTGCTGACCTCTCTCTTCTCATGCTCTCTCTCTCTCTCCCTCTCTCTCTCTCTCAAATAAATAAAATCTTCAAGGAAGGAAGGAAGGAAGGAAGAAAAGACTGACTTTCCTCCTTCCTTCTTTCATTGAGTCAGCAAACATCTACTGAATGTCTCCAGTGGGCCAGGCATTGTCACGGGCACTGCGGCCACATGCTGAACAATTGAAGACACAGCCCCTTCCCCTGAGGGATTCACAGTCCAGAGGGGGAGACAGACAAGCAAATCAGATCCCCTTGGTGCTAAAGCTGTCCTGTGAAAGTCACCTATGAGAGTGGCTCATCTGGGGCCATGTAAAATTCTCCCATACTTTCCCCAGAAGGTTCGGCTACCAGTGGGGTGGGGCGAGAAACAGCAAAAGGGACTTTATGAAAGGGGAATAACTGGAATTCCTTTACTGGTGCTAATAAGGAGCATTTACTGGGAATCAACCATGTGCCAACACCTCTTCTCATATAATGCTCATGATAACTGTGACACCGGGGCATTGTTATTCTTGTTTTACAGATGAGGACACTGATGCCAACTGAGTTTCTTTTTTTAAGATTGTATTTCTTTATTTCAGAGAGAGAGCACAGAGGGGCAGAAGGAGAGGGAGAAAGAGACTCCCCACTGAGCACGGAGCCTGACCTGGAACTCCATCCCAGAACACTGGGATCGTGAGCTGAGTTGAAGGCAGATGC
The DNA here is from genome assembly GCF_009829155.1 of Mustela erminea. NCBI lineage: Eukaryota > Metazoa > Chordata > Mammalia > Carnivora > Mustelidae > Mustela > Mustela erminea. The sequence continues at coordinate 65,036,208 of NC_045627.1, forward strand.
ATTTAACTGCTTAATGGACTGAGCCACCAGGCACCCTGCCAATAGAGCTTAAATAGCTTGCCCAATAAAGGTCACACACTTGGCATACAAGGAATGCTCAATACATATTTATTGAGTGAATTAATGAATGAATGAGATACTAGTAAGTAAGAGGAGTCAAACCTAGGTTTTCTGGCTCCAGCTCCCCTGGTCTTTCTACTATTTATTTTGGGCAACTATTTTTGGACTCTTAGGGTCTGGTGTGTACTGGACAAATAAACTGAAGTTGCACTCTAGACCTATGCTTCCCCCGACCCAGACCCTAGTCTGTCTTCCCATAGCCTTCCCATAGGCCCAGGACACCTCAGCTTCCAGGCCTGGCCAGCAGAAAGATTTGGTTTAGAGAAGACCAGACCTGAATCTCTCTGGGGAGATGCCCACCAGGCGACGAACCCTTCCCAGTCCTGTCCTGTCCTTCCTCTAACCGTGGGACTTGTGTGTACTCATTAAGAAGTCTGGGGAAGGGCGCCTGGGTGGCTCAGTGGGTTAAAGCCTCTGCCTTCAGCTCAGGTCATGATCCCAGGGTCCTGGGATCGAGCCCCATATCGCTCTCTGCTCGGCAGGGAGCCTGCTTCCTCCTCTCTCTCTCTCTCTCTCTCTGCCTGCCTCTCTGCCTACTTGTGATCTCTGTCAAATAAATAAATAAAATCTTAAAAAAAAAAAAAGAAAGAAAACAAAAACCCAATTAAAAAAAAAAAGAAGAAGAAGTCTGGGGAAGTCTTTGTCGGAGAGGCCACGTCATTCCTGCATGTATGGAATGAACCAGGGCTTGTAATATGTCTATCTGGCTAAGCATGTGACCCGTTCTCACCAGTTCAGAGATGAAATGTCTCTATGTGGACATGTGTGTAGACACGCGTGCGTGGCAGAATGCTCCTGGGTCAGTGATCCTGTCCTTTTATTAGCTCTCTCGTGTCCCATGACATCCACTTTCCAAGTATGCAGACCCCCGAGGCTGTACCCTGAAATTTCCTCCCCCCAGATGTCTTGGGATATATGTCTCCGGAGCTGACTTTACCTCTTGCTTCTATCCTCCACCCTGCAAATTATGTAACCCTCTGGCTAATGCTGACAAGCCACGGAGCAGGATTCTGTGCCACGTGCTCCCTTTTATTTGGAGGAAGTTCTGCTCCCTGGCAATGGGTAGTGTTTTCCTTCTCAAAGAGCTAATGCATAGATGTATCGTCAAGGAGAAAGTATATGCCTGGCACACAGTAATCTCTCTGTTCATGTCAGATATTAACATTATTATAGCTCATTGGTCCTCCCTGACCAGAGGGCATCCCTCCTTCTTTCCACAGCCCTCCTAGGGCTGGACATTCAAATGTCCCTGTCCACTCCTGCCGGGGAGCCGTGTGAGGCTTGGTGCACTTACAAGGATCTCCTGGGTTTAGAGGGCTCCGGGCCATTGTCATCTATATCTCTCACTAGGACAAAAATCTCACACACCCCTGGCAAGTAGGAGTCACTCATATTTTTAAAGTCTCCATAAAAGAAGTCTCTAGAGTCTCTTTAGACACTGCATCCAAAACCTTAAACTCCTAAGACACAAATTGTTTCCTAAACCCATTCTTCTGAGGCTAACACCTTTTCTCCTGGGCAGGACCTGCGGCCAGACGACCCCCCACCCCTCACCCCCAGCCGGTGCCCTCCAGAGAAGAGTAGTCTCAGCCATGACTCCTGATACTCCTCACCCCTTTCCTTTGGCCCAGATGGCTTCGCCTTCTAGCTAGTGATCAGTTCTGTGGCTCTGCCAGGAGCTGACATTCTAAACCAAATGCACTTCTTCAGGTGAAGCAAGATATCATTGAAGTTGGACGGATACAAAGCAGGGCCAGGGCAGGGGAAGAGTGAGAAGGGGAGAACACGGCAACCATCACAGAGAAGCCGGATTCTCCAGACATTATCTGTCCTTCAATTGGCATCAGGCTTTCCTTTCATGGTCTGTGAAAATCCTGGGGTCTGTGCCTAGGGGTGTATTAAGTTTTGTTTGACTGTCTTTGGACAGGCAAGAGGGGGAGGAAGATTCTGTGGAACAGATAAACCAGCAGAGGTTGGTGATGGATTAAAAATTGGAATCCAATCCTGCCAATGTGTTCATTGGATTTCCACATTTTCCTACCCCCTTTATTCCCACTCCTCTTTCCCCTTCCCCCAGACTGACATAAATGATACCCTGAGGTCTATTTCAGCGGCAACTCTATATGCCCAGGGAAGTCTGAGCTCTCCAGCTGCTGGCCAACTCTGATCCCCTAATCCCAGGGGGACCAGCTGGTCAGAGTTCTCAGGGATGGCAGACCTCAAGTGCAAATTTGGCTTCTACTACAACAGACTAATCGTGGCCAGATTACCAAAGTTCTCCTTACGTTGGCCTTGATATGAGCTTACTGCTCCCCCTGCACACACATACCACTCCAGATACAGTAGGAAGCTTCCTGAATTTCTTGAAACACTGTTCTAGAAATTCACCTTTCCATTTCCCATTATAATTACCCGACCAGAATATAATCCCCATGAGGATTAGCTTGATCTTGGGTGGGCCAGTCTCCTTCACTGTTGAACTGGATAGCTTCACCGTCATCGGCCAGCAGGAGAGAGAGAGAGAGGGTCAGTGAGCTCGGCCTTGCTGCTGAGTGCATGACGCATTAGGATAACAGCAAAGGTAATTTTCCAGCCTCTTGGCTTGTCTGAGGGCGTTGTGAGTACCTCCAGATACCGCGTGGTTTAAAACTGGATCAGTGGAGAGCAACAAAGAGGCTCCAACCTGCTTGCGTTCAGTGTGATAGCGAAGGGATGTCTGACATGTAGATAACACTGAAAGGCCCTCAAAATGGTGACTAATTGATGACTTGAAGAAACAGGCATAAATTCCTGTTAAGTATGGCTCAACTCCCTTGCTCTCCAGGCCCCCCTAAAACCAGAAACTCGGGTTGGTTGGTGGTCATTACCTGCTCAGTGTCATTAAATCCTCCGGTAATCTGGATGGGTGTGTAATTATGCTGTAGTTAGTGGTTGTTGACTAAGTAAACCCTTGGTGTACTTACCATGTAAGTCAACAGTATTTACAGGATATTTTTTCTGCCTGTAACTCAAAGCCTTACCGAAACAAATTGGAATTGCCTTCTGGAGGCCGTTGTTATAAATTACAGACCCAACATCTGTCCACATCTGCAGTGTCTAGACAGCCTGTCTCAGCTACAAGAGAGGAGAGAGATGAACAAGAGAAGGCGAGGGAGACGTGAGGAGTGGCAGGGGAAAATCTCAGATTTGCACAATTTTTCCTCTTCTGAGGTTTACCAAGATGAATCTTGTGCCGACTTCTGAAAGGGACCTGAATCTTCAGCAGCCTAACGCCAAGCTCTGGAGAGTTCGGGACCCGGTCATCACCCCTAGGTGTACTGGTGACGCAGCTACTTCTGTTGGGGCTGCATCTCGGCCCTGACAGGCTCTCAGAGGTCACAGCAGGGCCTGGAAGACGGAGTTACAAATACAGAGACTGACTACGGCCGGGCCGGCCTGCTCTGGAGAGTTGGCTGCTTCTCCCAGTTCCTTCCGTCCCCTCTCCTGCTCGCTGACTCTTACCCCCACCTGGCTTTTCAGGGCAAAAGCATTCATTTGCCTGCCTTTCCTGAGGTCCCTCTCCTGCACCCACGATAAGGAGCCTGCCCGTCAGCTGAGTGATTGTATTTTTTTACAGTTCCTAGCACAAACCTTCTCATTTATATGTAAAGCAGCCATTAGTCATAGCTCCGTTCCCACACACTGCCTGATGTACAATCACATTTCGCAGCGGATGAATCTTTCCACACAGCTGCTCTGTTATGAATAATCCGTCTCCAGGCCCATAAATCAGAAAAAAATCATGCACCTCGTTCGCCTGATCCTTACACAAAGTCATATATTTTACATGAGGACGAGCTAAATATTCATGAGTCTTAAAGGCTTTTTTCATAGGCACTTGTTGGGGTTGTTTTCTACTATTGGGGGGATACCAAGGTTGTATTTAGGAGAACCAGGACTTTTGGAGAGGAGAGAGGAAGAGGAGGTGGGAGAGAGAGTGTGTGTGTGTGTGTGTGTGTGTGTGTGTGTGTGAGAGAGAGAGAGAGAGAGAGAGAGAGAGATTGATTGAGATTCCAAGCTTATCTCTTAGTCAAGGCGTCATGTGGGACAAAGGATGCTCATGTGAGGTCTTAAAAACATGATAAATACTTGTTTACCGAGCTTCCATCCTGCGCAGAGCTGTGGTTATTGCCTCCCTGAACTTCAAGGTCATTTCATGAACCTTTGCTTTCTGACCCATGCAGGGAAGGCCTTCCCTCTGTGGGGAAGTGGCCGGGGCCCCCCTCAATCTGATAAAAACAGAGTTTGGAGTGAAGGAAGGGAGCCGGTGGGGTAGGAGATGGTGGGAAAGGACGGGAGACAGTGGGGAAGGAGCAGATGTAGAGGAAACACTCAGATGCTAACAAAGCCTCTGCTCTACCCACAACTTCAGCCTTCTAGCAGCTTCCTGCTAATTGTTTATGCTCTATTTTCATTTCAGAGAGCTCTTAAGGTAGCCTTCCTCACCCTCAGGTTTATTTCCCTCCCCAGGTCTACCTCCTTCCCCTCAGACTCTGATCACTGCACTGTCCTCTGCTTAAGGCTTCTGCTCAGATGGTCCATGTGCTCTGCCAGGAATCCTCTCCCTGCCCCACTCCTCAGTCTCTCTCTCTTCCCCCAAATGCAAAATGTGACCCCTCCAAGAAGCCACCTTTCCTTAAAAAAGGAGTTACGAGCTTTACGCCCTCCCCCCCATCCCATCTTTCCTAGCCAAGTCACTCATCATAGCAACCCCTCCGCTGGCAGGTGCTTTTTCATTTTTTTCTGGCATTTCGCTCAGCATATGTGTGTTCAGTGGTGCTGTGTGTCTGACTCATTCATGCCGTGGTCTGCGGTGGGGACGGTAAATGTGTCCTCCCTTCCCTTAGAAGGGTAGAAAATTCTTCTTGCTGGATTTCGCCGACAGGATTAAGAACATATTTCTAGATATTTCTTGGATTTAACTCTAGTTATGGAAATACAAGGAAGCCCTGCGACCCTTTTAGCCTTTGGTAGGTAGTGATAATTACCGGGTCCCAGGAGCTGTTCTCAGAACTGTCTCAAAACTACGGCAGTAACTCCGTGGGGGAAAATCAGGTCTTTATTTGACCGATGGGCAAACTGAGGCACAGTTTGCCTCTGGCAAATCACTTTCTCAAAATCAAATCAAGAGGAGAGGATAGGAAACTGCAAGTACATCCCAGGTAACTTTTGTGATGACGCAAGGCACCAAGCTTTTCCCACCAACTCCCAGGGCCAGAGAGAGGCCAGGGATCAAAGCCTTTCTCCATTTCGCTCAGTTCTTTCGGCTCACCTACTACTCTGCTGCCTTTCTCCACCTGCCCTCAACCGACTCTTGCTAACGTTCAGAAAGAATTGAGTAAAAAAACCCGCCAGAGAGGAGGAAAAAGTCCAAACAATCACAGATGGCAGTCTCGCAAATTTAATTTAAAATCATTCTTTATTATCCAAAATATTAAAATTAAAGCTATAATGCCCAAAGGAAAACACAGATTAAAACCCCCTATGTTTCACTGCCTCTTCCTCTGGGGGTCCCAAAAACACTGAGTAAGAATGCTTTGAAAAGAAAGCGGGAGTGCAGGAGCAAAGAGCCAGCTGTAGATCACTGAGCCAAACACTCAGTGACTGACCCAATCAGCTTCCCTTAAAGCCAAACACCAACTGTTTCATATGCAATTAATGATTGCCCTGGCAAATGCAAGGGCATCAAGTCATCACAGGCATCCTCGAATGAGAAGACACACAGCAGTCACAGGTAGCTCATCCCTGGTATCGACATAATGATATTACCAGGCTAATCTAGGCTCAGAGATTTAATTCTGCAAAACACCATGCACTAAATATTTATATTCATAAGAGGGCCAAGGGAAAAGATGCCCATGTGCTGCCTCTAGGCTCCCCATTTGTCTAGAATAGGTTGTTGGATCATTTACTCTATGGTTGGGGGTCAAGAGCATCAGTCAAGTGTCAGTAGAATCCCAGTGTTTCTGGCCCGCAACTTCACCTTTTGGAAAGGGATCATTGCTAGACTGGGCACTGAGGGGCATTTTGGAAGGCGATCGTTGCTAGACTGGGTACAAGAGAGTGCAAAGCTCCTTCCTTCTCTGGAGCTGTCAAAGCTGAAAAGGAGATCTCCTTTCCCGGGGCTGTCAAATGGATGAGACTGTCTGTTCCCCATTTTCTGGCACAGAAGATCAAAGTCCAGGGAGGGACCAGGGGCTATTACCCTCACCCTCTACAACATTTCAGATTCTCAGTTGTAGATACTTGTCAATTCTTTTTTTTTTTTTTTTTTTTAAGATTTTATTTATTTGTTGGAGGGGGAAAGAGAGAGAGAGAGCACAAGTCGGGGGAAGGACAGAGGGAGAGGGAGAAGCAGACTCCCTGCTGAGTGGGACTTGATGTGGGACTCAATCCCAGGACCCTGAGATCATGACCTAAGCTGAAGGCAGACGCTTAACCAACTGAGCCACCCAGGTGCCCAATACCATTCCAATTCTTGATGCCACTACACTTGGAACTATAACATTGAAGAAGGACTCTTCAAACAATCATAAATAAACCAACATGGAAGGCCTTTTGGATTTATCTCTGTTTCCTCCTAATTCTGAGCCATAACCCTTACTCCAGTGTTCCAACTGCAGCACACTGCAGTTTGAGTGCCTTCAGCAGATGGGGCAGGGAACCCAATCCTGCTTAGCCTAGTTCCTCCCCTCATAGGATTGTCAAGATCGTTTCTGCATCTCTCTTGGAGACTGCTCCCCTCTCCCGCTGACATCTCAAGCCCAGGTCTTTCAATCCAGCCCCCTCTGCCCTTTCTCTCTCGTTGGCAGAAAATGCAAATGATGGAGCCTGTCTATTCCCTGTGCACACCATGACTTGGAGCCTTCAGCTACTTTTCCAGGGCTCTGCGTATTATAATCAAGATGGGATCAGCTAATAAAAATTACATTGGTTACAATCCAAAAAGATTAACCAGCCTTAAGGGTTTCGTGGCTCTGCATTACACTTTTCAATTTTCCTACAATTAAGCTAACAACAAATAATATTGACAAATAAACTGCCAGATCCGCTAACTGAAGCCCCGCCGTGGGAAGGGTTGTTCTCAAGTCCAGCCATTGCCTGCTTACAAAGTCCAGCCTGTGAGTTCCAGCATCCTGGGGCATTGGCACTCGAGCTGCATGGGTGGAGGGGTGATGAGGAATGGGCGCTGGCCATGCTCCTGAAAGACAATAAAAAAGATCTTGACTCTCACCCTGCTTCCCCCTCTGGTGATTTTTCCTGGTTTCACTGATTTCTTAATCTCTGAGGAAAGCCAGGAGGTCTATGCTCTCATGATGCAGAACTATATCAGCTAATTAACCAATCTGGAATCACAAATCCAGGACCTAAAATAAGTTAGACCTAGCACTAAAAAAATTGTGTGTGTGTGTGTGTGTTTATTTTAGATCAAGAGTGCCAGTGGGAAAGCTCTCTCACACAGATGCTGATAGAGGTCTGTGGAGGCCAGACTTCTCCCTGCCTGGCTGCCCTGGCGCTAGTCAGTGGGGGGAGGCTGCAAGATATTTGTGGCCCTGTCCGCTCCAGTTATTTCTATTACTCAGTGTTGGAGAAGACTGCGGGAGGAAGGGCTGGGAGAGGAGGACTGCAAAGGAAATAAGGATTGTTGTTACTATTGAAGGAGAATTTACGTGCCAGGATCTGGGTTAAGTGCTTCTCCTTGGTAATTTACTTAATCCTCATCACCTGTGAAGTCAATCCCATTATCGATGCCTGTTTTACAGTTGAAGAAACTTCGAGAAGTTCAATAATGGCTCCAGAGTTCGAGCCCAGGTTTTGGTTCTAGAGCCCGTGCCGTTAACCAGAAAACCAATGAAAACTGCCAGATGATTGCAAGTGCCAAATAAGTGTCCTTCTCCAGCAGGATATAAATTCTGATCTAAGCTAGAACCATCTATCTCATTATGCTCATTTTGATACTGTGTTTGATACAGTTTTATACTATGTTTGATCTTCAACAAATACTAGACAAAAACCCAGGATCCTGGGCGGAATGGGAGAGGGAAGGGCTGTCCTGTGTTCCTCAGACTATGACCAGAGAATAATCTTTAACGAAATCATCTGGGAAGCTTGCTAAAATGCAGGTTCATGACCCCACCCAACCTTCTGGATCAGCGTCTCTGAACATGGGTCTCAGAGTCTGCTGATTAATAAGCCTTCCAGATGTTTATGCATCCAAACCTGGGAAAGCATCGGTATAAACTGTAAACACTGGCCTCCAGTAGTTTCTAACCAGACCCAAACCCCTCACAGGTGTGAGGCCACCAGTCTGACCCTAGGTGGCCCTCCCCACCGCCCTCCTCAGTCTCTCCGTGCATGTCTTTCATACTGCCAGCTGTGTTCTCCTGTCTTCCTTCTAATACACTCTGATCCTTGCCCCCACCTCTGCCTTCCCCTCCACTTCTCGCCTGGATTTGAGTTTTATACACCTGGGCCTGGTGTGGCTTCTTTCTCTACCCCACCCTCTCTCTTTAATGTAATTTTTATTTAAGTGGAATATACATACAGAAAAGTGCACAGAATAATAAGGTTACAGCTCAATGAATTTTTTCAAAGTGAATATACCCGTGTAGCCAGCATGAAGTCTCTCTCTTTTTTTTAAAACACAAATTTGACTCTAAATAGCACTGAAGAGTAATTTAAGTCTTAATCTCTTAAAGGGATAGCAAAAAAAGGGAAATTCCGCTATATAGCACTGCTTAAAGACCTCTCCTTGTAGAAGCTTCTCCCCCATCAAAAGCGTTCTCCCTTCTTCTGTTCTTTCCTTTCACAAATCCTCATTGACACCTACCGCAGTAGGTGCTGGGTTGAAAATGCCAAACAAGATACACCTGAGACCTGCTTTGGGGGCACCTACAGTCTCATGGAGGGGACAAGTGAAACATAAGCAAACAGTAATGATCTCTTCTGATGAATGCTCTGAAGGGACTAACTACCCAGTGAGGAGGATCAGTCAGGAGGAGAGAAGAGAGGCTCAGGGGAGAGGATGAATAGCAAGGTCAAAGGCTCTCGGGCAGGACACACCTTGGCTCAAGCGAGAAATTCTTTCCTTTCTCTTCTGACTTTGGTGACCTTTTTTTCAGCCTCTCCACCCACATTCAGAATCTGTTCTTTCTCACCAGAACCTCTCTACCCTGCGTGCCTCTTCTACACAGAACAGTCTACGGCTTTCTTTTGGTATAATAAAGGATCAGCACACAGGGTGCCTGGGTGGTTCAGTGGGTTAAAGCCTCTGCCTTCGGCTCAGGTCATGATCTCAGGGTCCTGGGATCGAGCCCCGCATCGGGCTCTCTGCTCAACGGGGAGCCCTGCTTCCTCCTCTCTCTCTGCCTGCCTCTCTGCCTACTCGTGATCTCTGCCTATCAAATTAAAAAAAAAAAAATCTTAAAATAAATAAATAAAGGTTCAGCAGAAACCCCAGCTGCTTAGTAGCCTAGAAAAGGGGTAAAGAATGTGGACTTGAACGAAATTTTTTCTTTTTGGTCCCAGAAAAGTTTGGGTAGGATTTATCCACCTACTCTTTGGAATCAACCCTCAGGGGGCGCCTGGGTGGCTCAGTGGGTTAAAACCTCTGCTTTCAGCTCAGGTCTTGATCTCAGGGTCCTGGGGTCGAGCCCCACATCAGGCTCTCTGCCTGTCAGGGAGCCTGCTTCCTCCTCTCTCTCTGCCTGCCTCTCTGCCTACTTGTGATCTCTGTCAAATAAATGGATAAAATCTTTGGAAAAAAAAAAAAAGAAAAGGAATCAACCCTCAGTCCATCTTCAATGGAGTTGTCCCCAAACTAAGCCCAGAGGTGGCGTCTGAGTTGCCCCCTTCCTCAGGTTTCTCACAGTTATCACTGGGAACGTCACAGAGGAGTTCTGCTCAGGTGGAATCGAGAAGTCTCATGGGTGGTCTTAGCAGCTAACTGCTTTGTTCCTGAGGTAACACTCCATCGATAGATATCCCGGGATTGAAGGGAGGGGGTGGCACAGTCTGTGCCCTGCAGGGTTCAGCTGTGAACCATTCAAGTTCTCCCCTAGTTCTGATGTCTTGAATAAAAGTGTTTTACAACCACAAGGAGGCCTGAAGATTCCAGAGCGGCTCAACGGCTCTGTCACCTGGCTCCTCTTCCTGCCCAAGGCTGTGTAGAGCCAACATGTCCTCTGATCCCAGAGAGAGGCAGAACGTGCCCTTCTACTTGCCTCTTCTCTCCCTTTTCCCCCTGCACCCACAGCCCATCCTCAGACTATCTATTCACCCTTTCTTCCAGGGTCTGACCCCGTCACTGAGGGGCTCCCTCAGTCAGATGCCCTGACAGGTGACTGAATTGGAGAGACTATTAGGAGACCAGCCCTCATAACAAAAGCCCAGCTGTCCAACCTGTCACATGTCTCCAGTGTGATGTGACAGAGCATCTTCTGTTAAATTTCCCATCTTCTGGAGAAGGTAAATTAAACGACAACCAAAAACCTGCTCTGCCATACTTAGATTCCGGTTAAGTCCTCAAAGCTGAATTTTGGTAAATAAATCTTTGTCAAGTCATCTCTGGGCCCGAGTCCTTAACAGGATTTGGTCAGGTCCTTGTCACCACCATTATCAGCACCCACCCCGTGTAACATTCACTAAGTCCCCGCACGAGCGGGCACCTGGGCACAGTGGTTGATATGCAGCTCCTGGCCCTGGTGCGGCTAGCTGGACTGCTCAGCCTGAGCCAGGACTCAGTTTCTCCAGGGCTCTGCTGTGAATAGGCAGACCCCCGGGGGCCTCACTGGAACCAGCCGGTGGAACCAAGGGCCTGGGAGTGAAGTTGAGACAGGTGTTCTCTCATGGTTGGGACATGGTTTGCAACAGTTACTCTGACAGAGACTGGGTAGTAACATTCAGTCATGTGTCCATTTATTTATTTTTTTTAAAGATTTTATTTATTTATTTGACAGACAGAGATCACAAGTAGGCAGAGAAGCAGGCAGAGAGAGAGGAGGAAGCAGGCTCCCCATGGAGCAGAGAGCCTGATGCAGGACTTGATCCCAGGACCCTGGGATCATGACCCGAGCCAAAGGCAGAGGCTATAACCCACTGAGCCACCGAGGCGCCCCTCATGTGTCCATTTAATAACTATGTTAGAATGATACTAGCTTAGGATAAAGGTGTTCTAGTCTCCGGAAAACCTTGAAATGAGAAATCAGGACTGAGCTTTATGCCCTTATACAGGGCAAGCTCTTGATGTATTCACGGCTACAACAATAAATCTGAGATTTGCATCTGTATAATCCAGGGGACAGAGGAAAGAAGTGGGTGGGGGTACACATGACAAAATTCGAAGGCGGAGAGATGACCGGTGGGGAAACAGGAAAGGAATTTATTTCAGTGAGGCCAACCCTGGGAAGAGTGGACTAACATCTCAGAGACTGTCTCCAAGTGCTGAAAATACTGTGTAAGGGCCTATTTAGCCAGAGCAGCCCTACCTCGGTTGAACAGCCATTTTGTCGTTTATGCAGTAAAACTTAAATTGACCCTGCTCCCCCAGGGGAACTTATTTGAAAGTAAGTTCGGGAAACCAGTCCCAGGTAACAAAGCCCAAATAGAAGGGGGATCAGATCAGGTGGAGATAACAGCCCAAATGTAGGGATGAGTCGGGGCAGGTGGAGACATCTAATCAGGAGAGCGTGCATACTGTCTCCCTAGCCACCAAGGAAGTGTGGGCCCCCACCTTTTGGGCACCAATTCTGACCAAGGTAATAGGCTAGTTCAAATGTCTACTATAGGGTAAATTATAGTTCAGTTGGCCACCCGTGTGGGACCTAGCATGACTGTGCAGCTTTCTTTGTGCGTTACAATCTCATTGGCCACCTGTGTGTGGTCAGGCCCACCCATATGGCCTTTGCTCTATAAAAGTTAGTCTGGGAGGCAGGGAGGGGTCGCCTCTTTGCAAGAGACATCTCTGGCCGGTCAGTTTGATTCTTGATGCTTGGCGCAAAATAAAGCTTTGCTTGACCTTCGCTTTGTACCAGTGTTGCTCCTTTGACCATGAACCCATTATTGGGGGACCCAACAACTGTACTTTGTTGGTTTTTTTTTAAGATTTTATTATTTATTTATTTGACAGAGAGAGAGAGAAATAGATCACAAGCAGGCAGAGCAGCAGGCAGAGAGAGAGGGGGAAGCAGGCTCCCCGCTGAGCAGAGAGCCCGACGAGGGGCTCGGTCCCAGGACCCTGAGATCATGACCTGAGCTGAAGGCAGAGGCTTAACCCACTGAACCACCTAGGTGCTCTGAAAATACTGTACTTTATATAAGGAAAATGTGGGACAGAGGTTGGTGGGTACAGGTAGGTGGCAGTAAAGGCCAGGTCCATCATTGTCTTAGGGTCAATCACGGGCAGGGTCTTGCTGGCTGGGACAGTTCTGATGGCTTGAGAAGGATGGTTTCACTTTCCATCATGGGCTTTGCCTATGGGGTCTTTTGCCTGAGTTCAGAGATAAGCTGGAAAGAAAAACTCAGAAAGTTGGAGGTCAAAATGGAGGTAAAGTCCACTTTGCCTCCATTCAATATTTTTGAAGCTGAGTAACAAGTAAAAAGAGTTCATTATATTCTTCTCTTGACCTTTGTATATGTTTGAGAGTTTACATAATTGGAAGTTAAATACACACACACATACACTATGCCTTTTCCCCCTTTGTGTGTGTGTTTACTTCTGGGTGTTTGCTTTTTCTCGGTTATTTTGTTTTTGCTTTGGAAGTAATATATATTTTTTTCTTTTCATTTTGAATGTCAGCCTCTTATAGCTGTGGAAAGGACAAACCAAGTCAGATGGGTTTTATTTGCATTTGGGCCGGTGACAAAAGGGCTCCTAGGATCCAGGCGCAGTGGAAGAGAAGATTGTGGGAGAACCCCAAGAAGACACAAATTCTGGGATAGGGAGGCCAGACCTTCTCGTAGAGCTGTCCTTGCACCCTCCCCAACATTCCTACCCTTCTTCAGAACTATTCCCTTCAAAAATGGTCTCTTCATAAGTGGAGGAGACTGTAGTTCATTTAAGGGGCAATTTCCTGACATCACAGTTCTGCCTTTCCCCTACCTTCTGTGCGAGTATGCTCCCAGATCTCTCTGAGGCTCACAGCCTGACCATCTGGGCTATTCTCTGTCGGCCTACTTATGATGTGCCCCATGTGGAAGTTCCTTCCAGCTGAAAGTTCCTCTGGATTTTTTCCTGGGGCTTCCCTAAATGATCCTCGATCATTTCCTGTCCAGATCCTAGATCTCATCCACCCCTAAAGTAGTCTCATGTGGAGATCTTCCATTTGCCCTTCCTTCTAGAGACCTTCTCCATCCTTTCCCACCCTGCTGTGGACCCTGGGAAACAACCTCCATGAATTGCATCTTGCCCTCTTGCTCCTGTTGGACCAACAGGAGATATAAGAAGAGTAGAGGGTGGGAAGAGAGTGATGCTAAGATATGAATCATTCCATATCCTTCTTTGTTGAGTCACAGGGAGGGCTACATCCCCTTGTGAAGGCCATAGCTATTGGCAATGGTCCCTACCCCAAAGCTAGCTTCTTAGTATTTTGGTAACCACCCCCTCCCCTCATCCCTTCAGACCTAAGAGTGATAGAGTCCTTGGTGTTGCAGTACACTATCCCTAAATACTGTTCATACCTTGGGAAACCAAGGCCCTTAATTAAACCCTCCTCAAATTAATCACGTTTACATGTGCCAGGACCCTGATGGATACAGGCCCATACGTTACTAAGAGAGCCCTGGCTAGTCTATAATTTTATGTTGTGTTTCTTTTACAAAAGAGAAAACTTCTTGAAGGCAGGGTCCACCTCTTATCTATCTACAGAGTGATAAAGATGGAGGGAGGGTTTAACATTCACTGATAGAACTGATCCTGGCCCTGATCACTTTTTTTTCTCAAATGACATTTTGGGGGGCTGGGGTGGCAGGAGGAGGAATCAATTGAAAAATAGCTTTTGACAGTGTAAATGTTTGCAAAATGACAGCAGCCAGATAAAGGAAATCATCATGCTGAAGGAATAGTGGTGATGGGATCTGGACAAAGGCTGGTAAAGTAGAAATCTGCTTGTATAAACTTCAGCTGAATCCTGCAAAATCAATTGCGGTAAATACTGTTGGTCAATGTCTAACAGATCTAAGCAAAGACATCATGGGAAAGACAGCTGTGTCTGTACAAAAGGCTGATGAACTCCCGAACTGAGAAAAATATGCGGCAAATGTATAAAGTATCTCTTTATAACTGAAGTGAATACTTGTTGTCCCTTTAAGACAGGGTTTCTGGGGGCGCCTGGGTGGCTCAGTGGGTTAAGCCGCTGCCTTCGGCTCAGGTCATGATCTCAGGGTCCTGGGATCGAGTCCCGCATCAGGCTCTCTGCTCAGCAGGGAGCCTGCTTCCTCCTCTCTCTCTCTGCCTGCCTCTCTGCCTACTTGTGATCTCTCTCTGTCAAATAAATAAATAAAATCTTTTAAAAAAAAAAAAAAAAAAAAAAAAAAAAAAAAAAAAAAAAAGACAGGGTTTCTGATTTGGATACTGCTATTAATAAATGAGATACTATGCCTGTATTTAGGTGCTGGCATTGCACTATCTATGGGAGAGTCTGCATTGTTGGATACTGCTACATAACAAATAGCCCCCATACTCAAGAGCTTAGAACAACAAACATTATCTTATGTGGGTCAGGAATTTAGGAACAGCTCTAGCTGAGTCTTCGTCTAGTGTCTCTTGATGTTGGAGTCAAGATGTTGGCTGGGGTTATAGTCATCTGAAGGCTTAACTGGGGCTACTGGATCCTCTCCATGATGGCTCACTCATGTTGTTAGCTATTTGGTGCTGACTCTTGGCAGAAGGCTTCAGTTCTGGAGCACCTGGGTGGCTCAGTGGGTTAAGTGGCTTCTTTCAGCTCAGGTCCTGGGCTCAAGCCCCGAATTGGGCTCCCTGCTCAGTAGGGGGCCTGCTTCTCCCTCTCCCACTCCACCTGCCTCTCCTTGCTCTCTCTCTGTCAAATAAATAAATAAAATCCTAAAAAAAAAAAAAAAGGAGGCTTCGGTTCCTTCCATGTGGACCTCTCTACAGGGCTGCTTGAGGGTCCTCACAAGATGGCAGTTTATTTCCCTCAGAGCAAGGGCGTTAAGTCAGTAAGGTGAAAACACAAGAGCTTTTTACCTAGCCTTGGGAGTCACCCTCATTTCTGGAATACCTTACTGGCTACACAAATCAGCTCTATTCAGTACAGGAGGGATGTGAAGACCAGGAGGCAAGAATTATTGGAATTACAGGTAACCACCACATCTGTTTTCTTCTCATTGCATTCTGTCTGGGGCACACAATTGCAATTTGCCCTGTTCTGAGGTTCACTTAGATCACTTGATCGAAGTTTCATCTGCCAGGCTTTCCCACTGTGAACTTGCCTTTTTCTTTTTCAAATCGTTAAGTATTTAGGGGAGGGAATACTATGAAACGATGTGTCCTTTTGACATATCTCCGTGATTCTTTGAGCACTTCCTTGTGTTCTGGCACGAAATGTTCTGGGCTCATCTTGTACTTTCCTTGTCCTAGCCCTGGAATCAGCCATTTCTCCAAGGAGTATTGATTTGTTTTAGTGGAGAATGGCATTTAGAAGCTAAGATCTGGATGCTACATGTACTCATTATACTCATTGTAATTGGGTACTGCTGCTCCAAGGCCCTCTCACTGGGCAGAACTAGAAATGAATATGTGTGTGTGTGTGTGTGTGTGTGTGTAGCCAATCTTCCATCCCTGATGCTAGGCTTCTTCCACATAGATGCCCTCACCACACCACTGGGGCTCCAGCACCCCATGCCAGACTATCTCTCAGCATAGACATCAACCTTGTTCTGCCCTATGTAATGGTTTTAACCTAAATTGTTTGGGAAGGAGAAGGTACAAGTAAATCAAGCCCATCTTGATTGTACTGTATAAGCACATTATGTGAAATTTAGACTTATTAGTTGCTAACAGTTATTGAGTACATATTATTGGCAGGTAATATTCTTTTTTTTTTTTAAGATTTTTAATCATTTATTTGACAGAGGCACAGTGCAAGAGGGAGCACAAGCAAGCGGAGTGGGGGAGAAAGAAGCAAGCTTTCTGCTGGGCAGGGAGCCCGATGTGGGGCTAGATCCCAAGACCCTGGAACCACAACTCAAGCCGAAGGTAGACACTTAATGACTGAATCATCCAGGAGTCCTGCCAGGTAATGTTCTAAGGACTTTCTGTGAATGCTCAGGGCAGCCCAATGAGATAGGAACTAATATGGTCCCCATTTTACTGACTGAGTAATGGGGGGGGGTGTCAGGTAACTTGCCCAAAGTCACACAGTTGATGAGATACAGCAGAACTGTTTTATTGGACTTCTAGATTGTATCCTTGAAAAGAGTCAGATATCCTGTGTCCTCCAAAGCAACCTCCTGCTGCACAGGCTTGGAGCACAAATATTGTTAAATGACCTCTAGGGAACAACATTGCCCCCAACTGAGAACCACTGGTCTAGGGCAGCATTCATGTAATCTAAGACAAGCTACTTTTTGATTGTGCTAATGAATGAAAGAAAGGGGATAACAAAATCTAGAAGAGTAGAAAATGCAAAAAGCTCATTTCTTTACGTGGCAAAGATTGCTAGTTGCCTTTTTAAAAAATATTTTATTTATTTCTTTATTTGACAGATCACAAGTAGACAGAGAGGCAGGCAGTGGGGGCGGGGTGGAGTGGGGGAGCAGACTCCCTGCCAAGCAGAGAGCCGGATGGGGGGCTTGATCCTAGGACCCTGGGATCATGACCCGAGCCGAAGACAGAGGCTTAACCCACTGAGCCATCCAGGCACCCCAAGCTGCCTTTTTAAACACCCATCAGAAGGGGAATTCCTTAATCTTTCTCCTATAGCTCCATACCAAACCTGATTTTGCACACATACTCTCCTCCTTCCTTTCTGTCACAGGAGGCTAATCCCTCCATCCCGATTGATCTTATTCTGTCTTATCTGCTCAGGACCTAGCTCCATCATTATCCCGTCTCTTTGTCTTTTACCTTCAACCTTTCTTTCTAATGGATCCTTTTCATCAGCAGTTAAATATGCTCAAGTCTCACTTCTTTCTATTCCCTAAGTTTTCATTTTATTATTACTATTATTATTTTTAGAGACAGAGGGTGGTTGCATGCATGTGTGAGTGGTTGAGGGGCAGAGGAAGAGGAGGAGAGAGAGAGAATATCTTAAGCAGTTTCCAGTTCTGTGTGCGAAATCAAGAGTTGGATGCTAAACTGACTGAGCCACCCAGGTGCCCCTTTTATGCCTAAGTTTTTATTTTGGAAAATTTCAAACTTTTAGGAAAGTTGCAAGAAGAGTACAGTGAAAACCCATAACCCTTCACCTAGATTCATAAGTTACTTTTTGCCACATTTGCTTTAGTTCTCTCCCTCCATCCCTCCCTCTCTCTCTCTCTCTCCACACACACACACATACACACCCACACGCCTGCATGTGCTTCTTTTTCCCTAAACCACTTGAGATTTAGTTGGAGACATCATAACATTTCACTCTCAATACTTTAGCATATATTCTAAGGACCGGGACATTTTTTGATTTTCACAATAAAATTCTCACACCCAGGAAATTTAATATTCATATAATACTATTATCTAATATACACCCTACATTCTGTTTTCCCTGACTGTCCCACTAGTGTCTTTTACAGCTGTTTTCTCTTCCGTGTGTCTGCGCGTCTGTGTATGTGTGTGTGTTCCTCGATGGTCCAATTGGGGATGAGTCACTGCATTTAGTTGTCATACCTGTTCAGTTTCCTTTGAACTAAAGTCCCCCTTCTTTTATTTATTTATTTAAATTTTTAAAAAGATTTTATTTATTTGACAGAGAGATCACAAGTAGGGAGAGAGGCAGGCAGAGAGAGAGGAGGAAGCAGGCTCCCCGCAGAGCAGAGAGCCCAACTCGGGGCTCTATCCCAGGACCCCGAGATCATGACCTGAGCCGAAGGCAGAGGCTTAACCCACTGAGCCACCCAGGCGCCCCATCCCCCTTCTTTTAAATAAAACAATGAACATGGTCTCTAGACCCTGAGCTTCTACCTCTAACCATTAGGCTATCTCTTCACTCCTTTCCTTGAGAGCCACTCCGTTCACAGCTGTATGGTAACTGCCCCTCACCAATGAGAGCCATACTCGCTGGTTTTCCCTTCTACCTCTCTGGTGGCTTCCTGGGCTTTTTGTCTAACTTCTCTTCTGCACATCGGGCAAACCTCGAGGTTCTGCAGGTCTCTGCCCTGGACCTGCTGCTCTTGATACTGCTTACACTTGCTCTAGGTGAGGTCATCCTACCAGGGGTGGAGGTGGGGGGGGTTGCTGCAATTACTGGTATATGCTGAAGATCCCGATCTGCAGCCCAGGCCTCTTTCTCCAGTTTCCATCCCAAATATTCAGCTGCTTCCTCAACATCTGACTCCGCCTGTTAGTCTTGCCGGCACCTTAAAGCAAATATGTCAAAAAAAAAGAACTGATTATCCTCCTACCCCCCCACCCCGTTCCTTCTATTGTGTTCCTTGTCTCAAATTATGGCACTCCTCATTCATCCTGTTTCCTCGGCCAGATACCTAGAAGTCATCTTTGACACATCCCTTTGACATTGTCCATGACATATCCAATCTATCACCAAGTCCTATAGATTCTCTCTCTCCTCAATATCTCTGGAATCTATTTACTTCTTTCTGTTCTCGTCATCTCCTTCATCAGGCCTCCATCATCTCTCCCAGGAGGATTTCAGCAATTTCATCATCCTTTTCCTAGCTTCCAGTCATAAATGATTTTCTAAACATACCAATGTGACCATGTTGTAGCCCTGCTTAAAATTTTTCAGGAGTTTCTTAAAGCCCTCAGGATAAATTCTAAATTCCTTAATGTGACCTATAAACTGGGGTGAAAGTCAAAAATTTTATAGCTGGTAGGGCATAGGTTATGACCTCAGTTTGAAAGGTTGTGAGCTGGTTCATCTGACCAGAATATGCTTGCCTAGAGAGCCTGATGCTGTTGTCCTCTGCAGTCTCATCTAGTCCCACTCTTCCCCCAAAGTCACCTGGACCTGTTCTGATTCTCAGAATGCACCATCAAAAGTGCAGTTACCTTTGCCTGGAACACTTTCCCGTGGGACCAGCACAATCCCACGCCATCCCCACTCCTCAGAACTGCCATGAAGGGGACTGATTGTTCTGTCTAGATAAGGATAACCTAGGACTGTGACAGTGATAACAGTTGTGGAGGGACCCAACCCTGGATCACTTGTAATAGTGACTCCTTTTACTTAAGTATAAGAATATAGAACCCCAATGAGGGTCAACAAACTCAGAAGTCATTGACTCCTGGCCTTTTATGAGAACAAGGAAGTAAGGGGAAGGGAGAAGTTCTTCGGCCCACAACTAAAACAGGGTCTTTCCTGCCAATTGAAATACAAGTAATCTTTCCCACCTTTACTGGATGTCTTGACCCAGGGTGGGAGGAGAAGGAATTCTAGAGTTTTGAAGACAAGTTAGGAATGGAGGGGGACTCTCAGTAGCCAGAGGTCAGCAAGAAGGCACTGGGTGTCTAAACTCCAATGCAGTGCTCTCAAATCTGGCTACAGATTAGAACTACCCTGGGGACCTTTTGCAATTACCATTGCCAAGGTACCTGGGGAGCAGAGCTTCAGCATTAATATTTGTTTTAAAGCCCCTCAGCAGCTGGGGAGACTGGATGACTCAGTTGGTTAAATGGCTGACTCTTGATCTCAGCTCAGATCATTTTTCAAAAGATTTAATTAATTAATTAATTTGAGAGAGAGAGAGAGAGAGAGAATGTTTGCATGAGTGAGGGGAGAGGAAGGATGGAGAGAGAGTGAGAGAAACTCAAGCAGGCTCTGCACTGAGCATGGAGCCCTACATGGGGCTCAATCTCACGACCCTGGGATCATGACGTGAGCTGAAACCAGGAGTCGGAGGC
Source organism: Mustela erminea (assembly GCF_009829155.1). NCBI lineage: Eukaryota > Metazoa > Chordata > Mammalia > Carnivora > Mustelidae > Mustela > Mustela erminea. Next base: position 65,056,402 of record NC_045627.1, read on the forward strand.
TTCCTCAGCTGAGCCACCCAGGTGCCCCTCAGCACAGGTCTTAAGCTCAGGATTGTGAGTTCAAGCGCTGCACTAGGCTCTACAGTGGATGTACAGCCTACTTATAAACAAACAAACAAACAAAGTCCCTCAGGTGAGATTAAGAGTCAGACATTCAACTGAGCCACCCAGGCACCCCGCCCCTCACATGACTCTTAAGTGCAATCAGGGCTGAGACCCCCATTGGGTATAGTAGAAGGGAATGTGATGGAATGAGAAAAAAAGCGAAGGCATACATGATTATTTCTGGCTTGAGCCGGCTATGTGTTACAATCACACATTACTGGGATAAAGATTAGAAGAGCAGAGCAGTGTGCTTAAAGAAGGGCATAATCCTTTTGGGCTTGCTTGCTTGCCTTTTTTTTTTTTCTTTCCAAGAGAGGGAGCATGAAGGTATGGGAAGGGCAGAGGGAGAGAAAGAATCTTGAGCAGACTCCACATCCAGCACAGAGCCAATGCAGGGCTTGATCTCATGACCTTGAGATCATGACTGAGCCAAAATCAAGAGGCAACCCCCCCTTGTGGGCCTTCTTAAAGAAGGTAAATGTATAGGCTGGCAAATTAAAAAAAAAAAAAAAAATAGAAAGCTGGATGATGCCGAGTGCAATGGAATAGTATGCTGGAAGTGTAGACTGTTCTGGTCTTTCTGTTCTTCAGTTTGGCACTACATGTCCAGTTCAGGGTCCTTAATAGCCTATGAGCCAGCAAGTGTGATCTTAGATATGTATTCCCACAGATACACTTACTCAGGGGGTATGTAGGAGGCTGATTGCTGCAGCATTATTGGGGGTGACTAGGAACTGTAGGCTTTGCTAGGAGAGTGGACAAGTAACATGGGGCAAACACATCATTAAGCTACTATGCAGTGTTTAGAAGCAACAGGTTAGATGTATGCATAGTAACATGAATGGATTTTAAAACCATAGGCAACCCCCCCCACACACAAAAAAACCTATAGGCACCCGGTGAAAAAAGTATGCGATATAAAAAATAGTACTACAGGGGCGCCTGGGTGGCTCAGTGGGTTAAGCCTCTGCCTTCAGCTCAGGTCATGATCTCAGGGTCCTCAGATCGAGCCCCACATCAGGCTCTCTGCTCAGTAGGGAGCCTGCTTCCCCCTCTCCCTCTACCTGCCTCTCTGTGATCTCTGTGATTGCTCTCTCTCTCTCTCTGTCAAATCAATAAAAAAAAAATCTTTAAAAATGACAGTATTACACATATTATATACAATGAGATATATAAACAATATTTAATAGAATTAAAATTGAAACACATGAATAACTATTTTGCAAGAACCATACAAACAAAAAGGCAAAAATTGTCTATGGGGGAAGGGAAAGGGGAACAAGCTATGTACTAAAAGTGAATAATTAATTAGACAACTATTTTTTTTAAAGTAAGTTCTACACCCAATGTGGGGCTTGAACTCACAGCCCTGAGATTAAGACCTGAGCCCGTATCAAGAGTCTGGTGCTTAATCAGTTGAACCATCCAGGTGGCCTTAGACAACTTTTTTTTTTTTTTTAAGATTTAAATCGGACCTTGAAAGATGAATAGGAAAGAGGGAGAAAGGGAAAACTTCTAGAAGTCAGAAATGAATACAGTAAGCTAAGGCCCGGGGGCAGGAGTATGCTGAGCAGGTGTGTAAGAGGAATGTCTGATTGGAGCCGAGGGACATACCAATGCAAAGTGGGAAGTAAGGTTGGAGAGGGGACTGGGTAAGGTTGTGAAGTTCTGAAAAGCGGGATAAGGAATTTAAACAAAGATAATGGAGATGGGAGAGACAAAGACTGAGTAGGGAAGAACTGTGATGCAAGTGAAATCTAAAAGACAGTATTAAGGGCACCTGGGTGGCTCAGTCAGTTAAGCATACCTGCCTTCGGCTCAGGTCATAATCCCAGAGTCATGGGATCGAGCCCCACATCGGGCTCTCTGCTCAGCACAGACCCTGCTTCTCCCTCTCCCTCTGTCTACCGCTCTGCCTACTTGTGCAGCCTCTCACTTTTTGTCAAATAAATAAATAAATAAAATATTTTTTAAAAAGTGTCACAAGTGGTGGAATGAGAGCCTGGAGTCACAGAACTGGACTAGAAGTAAATATAGAGAAGTAGGCCAAAAAAAAAAATAGGTGATAGTCGGGAACAGACTAGTATTGGAGGTAGAGGACAGAAGAGACATTCTGATAGATTTCTGGCTGAATACAGACACTTATAGACAAGAATGAGTCAAAGAATACTCTGAGGTCTTAAACCAGGAAGTTGGGATCATTTAAGTCCAGTAGTAGCTGTGATTTCTCATATTGGAAATCCAATTTTTCAGTAAAATGAAGCTTTAAAAGGTTCTAGTGATTCAAGGTGTTCTCCTTGAGCATCCGCCCTGTCACAGGCTCATAAGTGCATCCATTTTAGAGTTGGCAGAGATTTTTGTTTTCCAGATGACAACAGAGAAGACCAGAGAGGTTTAGCTAATTGTCCAGTGAACCAATTAGCTGGAGAAAGGATGGGCTAGAACCAGACTTCTTAACATCCAGTCCAATGAACATTCCTAAGCTATGCTGGATAGGAGAGGCTTCAAAACCAAGGAAGTTTATACTTGAATTTCTCAGTTGGACCATAAGCAGTCTATTTTCAAAAAAGAGGATTTACGCTTTCTGTCTCTAGTCCCTGCCAGCTCACTTCCAATCCATACCCATATGAACTATCTAGCTGATTGTGTTTTCAAACAAGAACTCCTTGAACTTATTTTACTAATCCTTACCTCTACGTGGCTGGACAAAGTGAGGACTGTCACTGACTGCTGGCCTTATCCAGTAGTAGTTTCATACTCCTCTATGGATAACAAAGTCAAATGAATGACCTCTCAAAAAAAGAGTCTTAGGGTTTAAAAGGTTTTACCCTCCCACCCAAACTGAAGCCCTCTAGACATTACTCGACAGTAGTCATCTTGCTTCTATATGTTTTCAGGAATGGGTGGCTCATTCCTTTGCCAGAAGCTCTGATTACTAGAAAACTTTGAGTCTGTCCTAGGCCACTGAACTGTGGCTCAGTGAAAACAGCACAGGCCTTGGAGTCAAGCAGACTTGGGTTAGAATTCTGACAATGTAATTTGCTGTATGACTTGTGCAAGATATTTATCTTCTATCAGTCTCTTCTGTAAATTAGGGATAATAATGCCTATTTTACAGAGTTACTATGAATATTAGAGATTGTTATGCATATTAGAGATTATGTAAAATTTTCAAACAGATCTTATTCATGTATTTGAGAGAGAAGAAGAGAGAGAGAGAGAGAAAGAGAGAGCACAAGCAGAGGGGAGAGCAGAGGGAGGAGCCAGTTCCCTGCTGAGCAGGGGCTAATTCCCAGGACCCCAGGATGATGACCTGAGCCAAAGGCAGAGGCTTAACTGACTGAGTCACCCAGGCGTCCCATATTAGAGATTATGAATATAAAATTCCTAGTACATGCCTGAAACAAAGAGCTAATAAAGTGATAGCTGGCATTATTGTCATATACTATCTACAAATGCCTTCCAATACTTTCAAACACTTGAATTTAGTTGTCATGTTATTTCTAAGTGCTCTTTTTCTTGGAGTAAGCATCCAACAGTATTTTCTCCTGTGGTCATCCTGGCTTTGGCTATGCTCCTGCATACCACGTCTGTCGGACATGGTGCCCATAACTGAACAAAGTATTCCAGGGGTGGTCTGACTGCTTCGAAACAAAGACCAAACAATCTCTATTCCCCAGACACTACTCTTCAAGAACTCCTTTAGCATATTTGGCTACTGTGTTACATACCACTTTATCCTATGAAAACTTGTAGGTAGTTTTCGTGTATATGACTTTGAAATCTTCTCCATTTTGCACTTGTGTAGAACTTTTTAAAAATCAAGAATAAAACTTTTTATTAAGTGAAAGCCCATTATGTATTATGTATGCTGAGTTCTGTGGATATAGAGTTGACTAGAACAAAATATCAACATACTAGGAATGTGAGCTCCACAAGACTGGGTCTATCCTGCTCACCAGTGAATCCCCATTTCTTAGGATGATGTCTGGATACAGTCATGATCTAACTGTTCGTTGAACATATGAATGAAAGAGTTTACAACGGGAAAAAAAAAAAGTTTACAACAGAAAATGTTCCTGTAAGTGAAAAGGCATTTTCCTAATTCACTTATTTTATCAGTTTGGATATTCTGTACTAGCCTATCACTTTTAGCCCAACCCTGGTGTTGAGAGAGTTAGGGCAGTCCCAATCTCCAAAATAAAATCGTACTGTCCCTTTCAAGGCCAAACTGAATACTTACAAGCTTTATATGCTGGATGGCCGTTGTATCCCATCACTGAAGGCCCTTACTTAGTGCAAGGCTTCAGTCCCAGGGTTAGCAGTACCATCCATGTCTTCTGAGCACTAAACACCCAAGAATTTCCTGAGGTAAGTTCTCTTTGGCCCTGACTTCTTGTGGGGGGATAATAAGGTCCTCAGGAGAGTGTGGGAGTGAAAGTTTAGAAGGATCCTGAAATTCTGCATTGGTCTGTGAGGTGCTGCCCGGACCTCTGAGTCCTCTCACAGTTTTTTCCAGTATTTGGGCTACAGGTGAGGCAATGGTCGCCATCTTGCTATCAAATGCCAGGCAAGCAGCCACTGGCGTCGCGCGGTAACCACGGAGACACCCGTGCCTCCTCCCGTTTCCCATCCGTAGAGGCTGCAAACTACGATTCCCATCAGCCGATTTTCTCTACTTGATGGCGAGTTGTCTAGATTTGGCTTTCGGCCACCGCGACCGTGCCGCAGTGAACCGCGGGAATTGCGGTTCGCGTCGAGGCCTCACTTTTTGCCGCCGGAAACTCCAGCACTACAAATCCCGTGAGCCAGCGGGCTCACGCATGTGCACGGAACAGCGGGTCCTCCCTGGCCCCCTGCCGGTGCCTGAGAGGTAAGAGAGGGCGGGGGGAAGGCAGAGGAGGCGGATCCGGGCGCTGCGTTGGCTGCGGCCTGGCACCAAGGGGGCGGCCCCGGCGGAGTGCAGACCCAGTGGCACCTGTGATTATGGACCCAGCCGAGGCGGTGCTGCAGGAAAAAGCGCTCAAGTTTATGGTGAGGAGAAGGCGCAGGCCGGGGAGCGGTGGAGGTGGTGGCGTTGGCGACGTCGCGGAGGCTCGGGCCTGGGCCGACCGCCCGCCGGAGGAGGGGGCAGCGGGATCCTGGGCCGAGGCCGGCGGCAGGGGCAGCTGAAGGGACGGGACGGGAGCTCTAGGGAGGAGGGAGGGGGTTGCGGAGAGGACTCGGGGGTGGGGGCAACAGCTCCGCCATCTTGTGGATGAGAGGCCAAGTGACAGCGGGAGCTTTATCGGGGAGGGGGCTCTGGGCGGCGCGCGGAGCCCTGGAGGGAAAGCCGGGGCGTGGGGACAGTTACTGAAGAGCCGAGGAAGCCGAGAGGAGAGACGCGGTGAGGTTGCTGGCAGGGCCTTCTCGGTGTCAGGGTTACGGGTAAGGCCCAGTAGAGGAGGTGCGTTCAGGAGTGGGGAAGGGGAGCGCAGGATAGTGGAAGGAGAGGTATAGGGTGGGGGCGGGGGGGGTGACGGGCTAGGCGGGATGCAGATGGGATCTAAGGGTGGGGGAGAGAAACGCTGGGCAGGTGGGAGACTTGTAGTTTTGTAGAATGGGGGGGGTGGGGTGGGGAGGAGAGGAGATAGCCTTTGCCTTCAGGGTACAATCCCAGTTTGGCCGAACTAATGTTGACAAACTCTGGAAAAGGTAGAGACCTTACTTAGGAGGTTAAGGAGACCTAGGACTATGGTGATAGTCTCTAGAGAAGGAAGGGGGTGTTGACGGTAAGCCAGAATTACAAATGTCAGAAAAGGGATACATACTCTGCTTTGAAAAGAGAGGGTAAATATTGTAGTGAGGACGAAGTGAGGTGATAAAAACCAAGAGGTTGATCTGTCAGGAAAACATGGTACAGGAGCTTGGGGAAAAAATACCTCATAGGGTAAAACAAAAGATAGTGCTAAATAGTAAAGAAAATAAAATATGGGGGCTTGGTGCTATCACTTTCTTAGAAAGGAAAGGCCATGGAGATTACCATTGCAAGACTCCTAAGAAGTGATAAGATCCGTGGGGAAATTCAGGAGATAAGGGGAGATCTAAGTAGTGGGGAATAGGAAATGTCAGAATTGGTGGTAACTTACCAGTTTTAGGTTGAAGCCGCAGTATGAACTTGGATTGGAATTTGTTGGGTGTATTTAAATCCTTTGGAGCCTAGTTCTTTTTTTTTTTTTTTTTTTTTTTTTTTTTAATGATTTTATTTATTTTTTTGACAGAGAGAGATCACAAGTAGGCAGAGAGGCAGGCAGAGAGAGGAGGAAGCAGGCTCCCTGCTGAGCAGAGAGCCCGATGTGGGACTCGATCCCAGGACCTTGAGATCATGACCCGAGCCGAAGGCAGCGGCTTAACCCACTGAGCCACCCAGGCGCCCGGAGCCTAGTTCTTTAACTTTGTATCTGCTTTTCTTTTGCTAGCTTGTTTGGCAAATTTGTGTAGGCTGATATTTGATGCTTTTAATCTGATGCTTCTTGTATATCCTAGGTGTAAAACCAGACTTTGTGGTTACAGCTAAAGAATGATGGAATGCCTAGACTGCTATTTTAACAGGTGGCTTTAGGGATATTGATATTATTTGCAGTGGAGTTTTACTTTTTCAGAAGTAATTGTAACCTGGCACTCCAAATCTCATTTCTTTGATAGTTGTTATTTTGTTTTTGCTTGACAAAATTGCTTTGCCAAAACAAATCTAAATAAACATGGGCATTATTCTAATTGAAATTTTGCTTTAAACTGCCCCACTTAAAAGAATATGTTCAGAGACTGGTCATATTTACTAAAACTTCATTTATTTTGTATCGTGCTTTCAAAGACATCTTAAGTTTGAATGTATCATTAACAAAATCCCATTAGATTTGAAGAAGTTTCTTGAGTTTCTGCCAGTGTTGAAATTCTAAAATATTAAATTTTTTTGGACTTTAGGAGTAAGAAGAAGTTGCTTGATATTTTACATTATTTTACATGGAATAATCTCTATGCTAAATAACTTGTATGACAGCTTCTCGATTTAAGTCAGAAAATTAGCAGCTGCTTATTTTTGTTTTTTTACTTAGAGGTTGACTAAGTCCTAATCTTGATACTTGTGTCAAATTTATGGAATAATGTGATTTATAGATCATAAAGAGGCATTATGAGATCATCTTCTTTACTCCCCATTAGACTTCAGCCTAGGAACATTCTCAACTACTTGATCTCCACTTTGTACCAGTGAGTTAATGTTTCATAATGGTCTCCTGATTGAGTTAAAGTGACCTGGAGATGGCCATGTAGTAATTTGCAGCTTTTAGGGCACTACACATTATTAAATGTTGAGTCACTTTCTATAGGAAGAAAACAATTTTTTCTTTGATTTTAGTAATTTTGATTTTTGACCTTTCTTGTTATTTTGGCTACTGCTTGAGAAAAAGACCAACTAGAAGAGGGTCACCAAGAAGGACACCTTAATAACTGAAGCAGAGAATGGAGAGTTAGAGATTTCATATTTTTCAGCTCAGTTAACAGTCTTATTATGAATCTGAGTAAGTTACAACTTGACATTGGCCCCATTTACCCTGCTATAGCATATGTCTTTACTCAGTTTTGAGATAGGAAGGTATTTTATTTGGACTTGTACCAAGTAATTAGTGCACAGTACACAGGGAGGAATGATCCTTTTAATCAAATTGGGATTTTTGTATAGTATTTGGCTTTGTTTTGGCCTTATCCCTTTCCCCAGTTTCAAATTATGAATGGCAGTTTTTGTATAGATGCCCTGATTTCCATGGTTTAAGAAAATGTAAAATTTATTTCAAATGTGAATATGGAATAGATACTGTCTTTCATGAATTTTGCTTATTATAACATTCATGTGGTGCTTTGATTAGGAATTTTACAATAAAATCTTATTACTAAAACTGTTAATTCATAGTTGACCATAGTTCACATATAGTCTAGATTTAAAGTTTACCCTTGGATACTTATGAGAAATAGGCAGAATGTTTAACTTCTAGAAACAAATGATATTAGAGCAGTAGTTCACATTAAGTAACTGTATGCTAATATCTCATTTAGCTTTAGCAGGTCCTCAAGCCCCTTTCTTAACTAATATTTCCTTGGTCAACAAAATTATAATTCAGAAAAGATAAAGAGAAACTGGAAGAAGATCTGAGAAGAGAAATGAAAATGATTGAGGGAATGTGGGCACCATTTTATAAGCAGATATTAAAAAAACACATTTGGGGGATAGAAAGAAGGATGAATTAGAAGTTTATTTTTTAAAACAAACAGGATAAAAAAATCACAGAATATTGGATCTGGGGAAACATTTGAAACTTGGATGAAATAATTTTAGGGCATATAAAATACTTTTTTATAGAATTGATAGATAAATGAGACAGTATAAAAAAAAAAAATGAGACAGTATAAAAGGTGACTTGCAGTGTAGCAGACCACCGTACAATTTAGTAGTTTAAACAGTTTATTATTTCTCTCAAATTTGTGGTTGACTGATGGTGTTGGCTGGGGTGCTGGTATACATAGCTGGAATGTTTAAAATGGCTCTACTCATGTAGCAGACCACTGGCTAAGAGTTCAGTTAGTCCTAATGGCCTTCATTCCTCCTTTATGAGACCCCCCCCCACCCCCCCAATTCTCCACATGGCCTTTGGATTCACTTAAGCTGAGTGGCTGGATTCTGAGAAGGAGCATTCTAAGAGACAGGAAGTAGAAGACATTCAGCCAGTTCTCTTGCATCCTTGGATTGGAAGTCTGAGAATGTCACTGTTGGCGTAAGACCGTTGAGGCCAGCCCAGAGTCAGAGGGAGGGGAAAAAAATCTCTACCTGTAGGCAAGAGGAAGGACACGCACAAACAGAGAGGGAAATTGCTGGAGGCCATGCCCTTTTGAGACTGGCTACCAGGGATGCTATTGTAGTTGGGTGTTCATGCCAAAAGTACAAATGGGATTAGCCAAATTTGTGAATAACAACATTGGGTTTACTTTGGAAGCATCTCTCTTTTTTTTTTTTTTTTTTTAAAGACTTTATTTATTTGTCAGAGAGAGTGAGCGAGAGCAAGCACAGGCAGACAGAGTGGAAGGCAGAGTCAGAGGGAGAAGCAGGCTCCCTGCAGAGCAAGGAGCCCGATGTGGGACTCGATCCCAGGACGCTGGGATCATGACCTGAGCGGAAGGCAGCTGCTTAACCAACTGAGCCACCCAGGCGTCCCGAAGCATCTCTCTTTTGAGGCTTACTTCTTAAGGTGATCTCCTGCATGACTTGCCTTAATACTGTCACTGCAGAAATAATACTGGGTGAATTAATATGCTTCAGTAACTTTTCTTACTTGCTTGAGAAATGTGTGTATCTAAAAATGAGAAATTGCATTTTAAAATAAATATTCAGATTTTTCACTTTCTTTGAGTCAGTGAGATTGATTACCGGCTGGTTGGGTGAACATTTGAAACTAGCTCTTGGTTTAAGTTGTCGGAGTTTCTGTGTATCTCTTACCTGTTCTCAATTTAAATTAGCCTTCAGTTTCTTTTCTGGATATTCTTATATAGGTATTAAGGTATGAAATTATGAATTAGTGATAATTCTTTGTGCTAATTTTTGAAATTTATTTTTGTAATAGATGTACATATTATTTGAAGTGAATTATTAGATGAAGAGAAAATTCTGCTTTGAATGATTGTCAGAAATTTTTTTATTGCTAAATTAGAAAGTGAAATTTCAAAAGAAACCACTTATTATTCTATATTATTTGTGTAGTGTTTAAATCCTGAAAGAAAGGAAGCAGATGTGAATTTTTTTCCCTTGCCAAAGGGAGATGGGACAATATGTAAGATCTTGATCATGTATAGAGAAAATTATTTTATGGTAAATGGCATTATAGTAAAAAAGAGCATGAAGAAAGAAAAAAAATCTTTGTGCTATTGAAGTATTTTAAAATTATATCTTTTTTTTTTGGAAGATTTTATTTATTTGAGAGCGCGCTCTTGAGTGATGGGGGGAGGGGCAGAGGGAGTCAGGAAAACTGGCTCCCTGCTGAGCCTGGAGTCTGACTGAGCCTGGAGCTTGACTGGGGGTGGGGGGTGGCTGGATCCCAGAATCCCAGATCATAACCTGAGCTGAAGGCAGACACTTAACTGACTGAGCCACCTAGGCACCCCAAATCCTATCTATTTTCTAGCAGTATTTTAATATAGCACAGAAAGTGCTTTGTAAGTGTGAATAACATTCATAGAGGATGAAGCAGAAAATATTTACTAATGTTTAACAAGTTGTTCACTATAAAGAAAACTGATTGTTTCACCAGCATCTGTAAATTGGAAATAGAGGAGGGGGGAAAAATATGGAAAAGTTTCACTGGATCTTACTATTTTGTATTAGTATTAGTATTCCACAAGATTCACCTTGTACTTTAGGACTCTCTAGATAATTCCCCTTACTTTCCCAAAGCCTGATTGAGACAGAGGTAGAACATTTTACAGAGAAGGCTCAGAGATAACAAGTGGATTAAATACGGAGAGTAATGTTGACTTAAGACTGTGATTTGTTTTCCAGATCACGACCATCATAGTTCTTGGATTGCCTTCATATATGGCCAGGGTGGGAATGGGAAGTAAGGGAGCAAAAGCCACAGAACCCTGAGACAATTTCTTCCTGCCTAAGATGAACCTTCTGAGTTGAAATTTCCTTCTAAGGTCTTGGTCCTTCCTGAGATTTGGCTCTCCCTTCAGGATTTACTTCCCTTCTTAGCTTGTGATCTTACCAGACCTGGCTCTGTCAATAATGGGCTAACCACCGTAGAAGTGGGAGAGTTGTGTTTTTTTTATTTTTGTTTTTTAAAATATAGTTACCATGAGTAGATAACAGCTCCTATTTATTTAGTGTTTACTATGTGCTATTCTGAATTCTTTTTTTTTTTTTTTAAGTTTCTTTCCTTTTTTAATCTCTACATTCAGTGTGGGCCTCAAACTCATGACCCCTGAGATAAGGTGATGCATGTTCTTGTGACTGAGTCAGCCTGGTGCCCCTAAATCCTTTTTTTTTTTTTTTTTTTTGCCCCTAAATCCTTTACATGTATTGGGCGCCTGGGTGGCTCAGTGGGTTAAGCTGCTGCCTTCGGCTCAGGTCATGATCTCAGGGTCCTGGGATCGAGTCCGCATCGGGCTCTCTGCTCAGCAGGGAGCCTGCTTCCTCCTCTCTCTCTCTACCTGCCTCTCTGCCTACTTGTAATCTCTCTCTGTCAAATAAATAAATAAAATCTTTAAAAAAAAATCCTTTACATGTATTATTTTATCTAATCCTTCCAATAGTAGATTCAGTACTATTGTTACTCCCATTTTCAGACAAGGATATTGATTCCAGAGAGAATAAGTAATTTGTACAAAGTCAGGAATAAGGAGTCTGACATCAAACCCATGCAGTCTGACCCAGTACCCTGACTTACATTATATTTAATCCTTGAAGAGCAGAGAAACAATGGACTATGATGGCATATTTCTTTGCAAGTCACATGGTGGCTGGAGTAGAAGAGTTACTTGTCCAGACTTACATGTAGATTTTCTAATCATTTGAATTATTGAGGAAATGGAGTAAGTCTTTATAGTTGTCAGAGTGTCATTGTATTAGTCAGCTGTTGCTAGGTAATAAAACCCACACAGTATTGTGGCATACAATGATAAACATTAATTCTCATGAATATGTGGATTTGCTGCATTTTGGATGGTATAGACTGGACTTAGTTGGGTGACTCTGGACTTGGCTGTTCACTGTTACATATGATATTCTGGAACTCAGACTAAAGGAATGGTGGCTTAATCAGGCAAAGCTGTTACAACTATACAGCAAAGGCACAAGGGAGCAAGTCCAGTTATTCACGTACCTTTCAGTCATTGGTCCTGTCACACCTGTCAGTATTCCATTAACCAAAGCAAGTCACATGGGCAAGCCCAGAGTCAAAGGACAGGAAAGTATACTCTGCCTGTAGAAGGCATGTGGGGAGGGAGTAATTTGTATAATAATGTACTACAGTAACAATTGTCTATAATATAGTCTAGTATACTTGATTTATAGAACAATGAAATGCTTACTGTGGCAGCTGTTGTGCTTTCATTCTGCTCATTGTTGTGCTGTCCTGACTAGTGTTTCTGACTTTGATTACTGAACAACACCCTTGGGTTGGATACTTTTAAAATCACTATTTAATATAGCAGGTAGCCTTGCATCATGTTATGTAAAAATTTTTAAAAAGCTGTAAAGAAACAATTAGATTCTTGACATTAATCCACAGTGATGCCCTGAAAAGTTCATCAATATTACAAGCTATTCTTCTGTCCTTGGGAAGGATAAAGTTGATGTCATTCCAATGACATTTGTAACAGAATTTGAACTATAACAGAATTTGAATCAAGGTCATACATAATGCTCTAACAACTCCCTTGGTAGTTGTAGAGCTCTTAAATCCCTTCTCTGCACCTAAATTTGAGGCTGCAAAGGTATGGTACTGATATTTTCAGATGTGTGGGACAGTCAGGCTTTCACTGAAAAGTCACAGAAACAGACATCCAGGAATTATATAGCACACGGATAATACTTTTGGAACACAGATGCACAAATCCTTGTACTCAGGAACTAACACATCAACATTAATCTATTAATGTGGTTATTTGTTAGATTATGGGTAATATTTCAAAATATTTAACGGCATTTGAAAATGTGCTAGTAAACACAATAACATTACTTAGGGTGATTTTTCTTTTCTTTGAATTCTTTTAAGTTTTCTAGATTTTCTACAGTGAGTATGTATTGTTTTTAGTCAGAAAAATTTAAATTTAGTATACTGAGTGCATATATTTATAAAATAAGTACCCCAAATGAAGATCTTCGTTTGATCATGGATTGCAGTGTAGCCAAGCTCATCTTCTTTTTCTTCTTTTTAAAAAAAAAAAAAATTTATTTATTTATTTAACACAGAGAGAGATCAGAGGTAGGCAGAGAAGCAGGCAGATAGAGAAGGGAAAGCAGGCTTCTTGCTGAGCAGAAAGCCCGATATGGGGCTTGATCCCAGGACCCCGAGATCATGACCTGAGCTGAAGGCAGAGGCTTAACCCACTGTGCCACCCAGGCGCCCCCAAGCTCATTTTCTTAACTGGAAAATGGGCAATTGTTAGTCTTACCTACTTGAATAGGTTCTCTTTTCTTACCCTTCTGAGTTTATTTTATTTTAGTTATTTATTTTTTAAAAAGATTTTATTTATTTATTTGATAGAGAGAGAGTACAAGCAGGGGGAGCAGCAGAGGGAGAGGGAGAAGCAGGCTCCCCACTGAGCAGTGAGCTGGTGCAGGACTCGATCCCAGGACCCCAGGATCATGACCCGAGCCAAAGGCAGTTGCTTAACCAACTGAGCCACCCACCTGCCCCTCAGCTCATTTAAAATTATAAATTGCCATGTATAATATGTTAATTGATAACTTATACCATTAAACTCCTATATGTATCCAAGGTTTTCATTGGAAATTTAGGACTGTATGTTCTAGATTGTGCTGGAGCACTGCATTTTCCTTTTAAATATTACTTGGCATAATCACTGGGTTGACAGCTGAAAATGAGGCCATGATAATTGGCATGTAACGTGATTTGATAAAAATGTGAACATAAACTGAGTTGCAAAACATTGTGTTATATGTGGAGGGGTGATTATGGGAGCAGGAGGTGATGAAGATACAAAATTAAATAAAACTGTCTCTTCTAGAACTTCACAATCTATTGAGAAGATAGGAATTTATAGTATTTTTTAAGTCATACCAGTAAGTGCCAGCATAGAGGCAGAAGTGCTGTAGAAGTTAACAGAAGGGAAATTAGTTTTAACTGGAGAGATCTTTGGACACTTTGTGGAAGAAGAAAGTTTCATACTGGATTTTGTAGAATAGATAGGTTTTGATAGACTTGTTTTTGAGGTGGGCACTTTCAGGAAGAGGGAGTAGTTTGGGTAGAGGTCAGAAGATCAAGAGATCGGCAGGCATGGGTTGAGTAGACAGGTACAACATGAACATAAGGGGGCATAACAGACAAGAAAGAAAAGAAAGAGTGAGGACTGGGGAGTTTGGACTGAATCCAGTTTGTATGGAAAAATAATATTCTGGTGTACTTTGTGGATATATCTATCTATGTAAGCCTTTTAGAGAAGCAATTATACAAAAAGGTGTACAAGTCTAAGTATATAGCTCATTAAAATTTCACCTAGTGATCATTTCTGTGTAAACATTATCTAATATCTGTAGGTTAGTTTTATTTGTATTTAGCCTCGTATATGGAATCATTCCAGCATACATACTTCAGTGTCTGGCTTCTTTTGTTCTACATTGTTTGTGGGATGATACATTCAGGTTGTTTTTTGGGTGTAGTTATGTTCATTCTCGTTGCTATGTAGTATTCCAATGTGTGAATATATTTAATATTTTTAGCCATTCTATTGTTTTTATTTTTTTGAGGTTTTATTTATTTATTTGACAGAGAGAGATCACAAGTAGGTAGAGAGGCAGGCAGAGAGAGAAGAAGGGAAGTAGGCTCCCTGCTGAGCAGAGAGCCAGATGCGGGGCTCGATCCCAGGACCCTGGGATCATGATCTGAGCTGAAGACAAAGGCTTTAACCCACTGAGCCACCCAGGCGCCCCTAGCCGCTCTGTTGTTGATGGACATTTGGGTTATTTCCAGTTTTTGGCTACTGTGAATTGTGCTGTTATGAATAATCACTTTCCCATTTTACACTTCCTGCAGCAGCATGTGGGAGCTTCAGTTGCTGCATGTTCTTTTAACACTCACTTGATACTGTCTGCCTTTTTCAGTTTAGCCAGACTAGTAGATGAATCGTACTGTCTTGCTGCTTTAATTTGCATTTCCTTAGTGACCATTGTAATCAAGCACCTTTTTGGGTTTATTGGCTATTTATTTATTTGAGAGTGGGATGAGGTGGAGTGGAGGGAGGAAGAGGGAAAGAGAATCCTAAGCAGACTCCACAGCCGGACGTGGGCCTCTTATTTTACAACCCTGACTGAGATCATGACCTGTATTAGCTCTTTAAATGTACTCTATTGTGAGGTGTCAATTTAAGCCTTGGTCACTTTTTTAAATTGGATTCTCTGCCTTTTTAAAATAAATTGATTTGTTCCTTATATTCTGAAAAATACAAATCTTTCATCAAGGATACGGTGTCTTTGTAGGAACAGAAATGTTTTGTTTCAGAATTTCATTTGAGAAATCAGTAAAAAATGTCACAAGGTTTTGTACTACTTATATAGTATTCACAGGATTAACAAGGTTTTTTCCCTCTATATACAAATAGTTTTAAAAGAATGATTGCAATTGATGCCATCATTTTGTAAAAGAGCTCTCTAATGCCACAAAAGTAGCAAGGATATAATCTCAGAATAAAAGAAACTCTTTGGGATAGGGAGAGTAAGCAAGCACCTTCTGCCCCACCAATCCCAAGTACCAGTGAATTTGTTATATTACATGGGGAATTAAGGTAGCAGATGGAATCAAGGTTGCTAATCAGCTCACTTTAAAATAGAGAGTTTTTCCTGGATTATTTGTGTTGGGCCCAGTGTTAATCACAAGAGACCCTCAAGGTGTAAGAGGAAGGCAGAACAGGTCAGAGTGATGCCATGTGAGAGCTCAGTCCACTGTTGGTGTCTTTGAAAATGGGAGAAGAGATATGAGCTAAGGAATGTGAGAATCCTCTAGAAGCTCGAAAGGACACGCTAGAGCCTCCAAAATAGAACGCAGTCCCACCAACAACCTTGATTTTTGTCTCAGTGAGAACAATTTCAGACTTCTGAACTACAGAACTAGAAAATAATAATTTATGTTCTTTTAAGCCACTAAATATTTGTTAATTTGTTACAGTAGCCATGGAAAACTAATAATCTTTCTCAAGAGAAAATAGTTACACCTAATTGGAGTGTGTATATTGATAAACACACACACACACACACACACACACACACACACACACACACACACAATATCAGTATCTTTATTTTTAGTGTTTGGTAACCACCAGTGCAGTCCTTTCTCTTTCTCTTAACATTTTACTCTGAATTAATCTCAGAAATACGGAAGAGTTCCAGGTAAAACACAAATGATATTTTTTCCTGAATCATTTGAGTATTTTGTCACATCACCAAATGCTTCAGTGTGTATTTTCTACAAATAGACCACATTCTACATAACAATAATACAACCTTCAAAATTCAGAAATTGACATACAGTACAATAACATATCTAACCCCAGACCCCATTTAGATTTTGCCAGTTGTTCCAGTAATGTTCTTTGTAGCAAAAGGATCTAACCCAGAGTCATGCATTGAATTTAGTTGTCATGTCTCTTTAGTCTCCTTCAGGGTAGAACAGTTCATTAGTTTTTCTTTGACTCTTGTGACTATGGCACTTTTGAGCATTATAGGCCATTTTGTAGAATGGTCCCTCAGTTTGGGTTTATCTGATTCTTCCTCATGATTGGATCCAGGTTATGTATTTTTGGCAGAAGTACCACAGAAGTGGTGCTGTAGTTTTACTCCTTGCCTCCTATTAGGTGACACGTGATTTTTTATTTGTCTTACAGTTTTGTTTACTTGATTAAGGTGGTATCTGCCAGTTTATTCTTTTAAAATATGTTATTTTTGTAATAAATATTTTATGGAAAGGTTCTTTGAAACCAGGTAACTATCCTATTCTCCATCAGACTTTCAATCTGTAATAATAGAATGGGCTTATGAATTCCTGTTTTATTTGATGGGCTATAATCCAATACTGTCATTTATTTTGATGCTTAAATTGTTCCCTCTTTGGTCAGTACTTTCTTTCTCTTTTTTTTTTAATTTTAAAGATTTTATTTATTTATTTGACACACAGAGATCCCAAGTAGGCAGAGAGGCAGGCAGAGAGAGGAGGAAGCAGGCTCCCCACTGAGCGGAGAGCCCGATGCAGGGCTCGATCCCAGGACCCTGGGATCATGACCTGAGCCGAAGGCAGAGGCTTTAACCCACTGAGCCACCCAGGCACCCCTTGAAAAGTACTTTGAAGCTGCTTCATCTTTTTTTAAACATTTAAAAAAAGTTTTTTAAAGAGTTTATTTATTTATTTGACACACAGAGATCACAAGTAGGCAGAGAGGCAGGCGGAGAGAGGGTGAAGCAGGCTCCCTGCTGAGCAGAGAGTCCAGTGCAGGACTCAATCCCAGGACCCTGAGATCATGACCCAAGTGAGCCAAAGGCAGAAGCTTAACCCACTGAACCATTCTCAGTAGAGAATGATATTTAGAAGCTAAGATCTGGGTGTTTGGTGTGCTTATTGCTGTTGGGGTGTCACTGCTCTCAGGTTCTCTCACTGGACAGAGGTAGGGAATATATGTACGTGTAAACATGCACACATGCATTATATCACTATTATAATTTTATCTATATATTTATATAAAACTGTGAGTTCACACTGATATCTCCAGTTCTAGTCTCACACCAAGGGTTCATTCAGTAATTTCCTTTCTGTAATTATAACTCCCTTTTCTGACAGTAACTTGGTTCTCATCATCCTCAACATATTTTATTAATCAGCTTCCTTGTATGTGACCAGTCTTTACTATTACTGCTGTTTCTGACATCTACCACATAGATGCCATCCTCACCTTACCCAGGCTCCAAAATCCACTATCAGGCTGCTGCCCCTGCTCTCTGTTTGAACATCTTTCTCACCTAAGGATCTGATGCCTTGCACTAGGTTGCTCTTCTCAGTCCATTTGGACCCTAACACTCTGTGCAGGACTGCCAAGGCTGCCATATTCCCATATGGATTTTTTTTTTTTTTTTATCCTGCTAGGGCTCTGACCTGCAGGATCAGATCACTGCTGATTCTACCACCCCATCTTGTGTAGACCCTGTTTTGCTTGGCCCTAGCTAAACTGAAGACACATTTTTTATCTTGAAAAGCTCAAACTCCATACCTGTTGAACAACAACTTTGTTTCCCTCTCCCCTGAGCCCCTGATAACCACCATTCTACTTTGTTTCTATGAATATGGCTACTCTAGATACCTTATAAGTGGGATCATACAGTATTTGTCTTTTTGTGAATGGCTTATTTTTCTTAGCACAATGTTCTCAAGGTTCATCCATGTTGTAATGTGTCAGAATTTCCTTCCTTTTTGAGGCTGAATAATATTCTACCATATTTAAACATCACATTTTGTTTGTCCATTAATATCTTGCCAGACACTTGGGATCCTTCTACCTTTTGGCAGTTGTGAATAATGCTATTACTACAAGTCTACAGATATCTCAAGACCCTGACAAGCTTTATTGTTTGACCTGGGATCTATAGTTTATCTGGAATTAATTAGTTAACATTTGGTGTGAGGTAGAGGACAGAATTCAGTTTTTGTTTTTTAAGTCCAGTTGATCATTTATTGAAAAGATTATTCTTGGGGCGCCTGGGTGGCTCAGTGGGTTAAGCCACTGCCTTCGGCTCGGGTCATGATCCCAGGGTCCTGGGATCGAGTCCTGCATCGGGCTCTCTGCTCGGCGGGGAGCCTGCTTCTTCCTCTCTCTCTTTCAGCCTGCCTCTCTGCCTATTTGTGATCTCTGTCTGTCAAATGAATGAATAAAATCTTTAAAAAAAAAAAAAAAAAAAAAAAGATTATTCTTTGTCACATTGCAGGGTCACTTTTGTCATGTATGAATTCAGGAATTCATACTATCTGTCTATATGTGTGTGTGGGCCTGTTTCTAGGACCCTGTTCTGTTTCATTGTTTTGTTTATTCTTGTGCTAATATCATACTTTCAAAATATATTTGCATACTAGTTCTTAATATTTGATAGTATATGCCCTTCAGCTACCCATCCCCCTCAGGATTGCATTGGCTGTTCTTGGCCCTTTGCATTTCCATATATATTAGAATCTGCTTGTTAATGTCCATGAAACATGCTGCTATGGTTTTTATTGACATTGCATTGCATTTCTATATAAGTTTGGGTAGAATTGAGATTGTAACACTACTGAGTTCTACAATCCATGAAAATGGTATATCTTTCCATTTATTTGAGTCTTTAATTTCTCTGTGTAGAGGTCTTTGTACGTTTTTTGTTAGATTAATTCCTGGTTATTTGGTGTTTTTAGATGCTGGGGTTTTATTTTAGATGCTATTTTTGAAATTTAATTTTCTTTTTTTTTTTTTTAAAGATTTTATTTATTTATTTGACAGAGAGAGATCGCAAGTAGACAGAGAGGCAGGCAGAGAGAGAGAGAGGGAAGCAGGCTCCCTGCTGAGCAGAGAGCCCGATGCGGGACTTGATCCCAGGACTCTGAGATCACGACCTGAGCTGAAGGCAGCGGCTTAACCCACTGAGCCACCCAGGTGCCCTGAAATTTAATTTTCTATTTGTTGTTCATTGTTCAGAGGTTTTCTGTCTGAGGTCCCTGGCCCCCATTCAAGATATAAATGCTTGCAAGTACTCTTTTGTGAAAGGTCTCTAATTTACATCTGAATCTGATTCCCACTGAGGGCAGTAGCAATAAAGATTAAAGACCACTCTAAGGTTCCCCTTAGTGTAGATTGGACTAGGGAGGACGGAATAGACAGAGGCAAAGTGACCATTTAAAGGCAGTATAATAGTCCGGGCAAGAATCCATGTGGGCTTGAGCTAGGGCAGTAAGTATGGAAAGAAGGAAATATATTTAAGGAATATTCTCAAAATAGAGTGAATAAGGTTTGTTTGGAGTAGAGTAGGAGAAATAAAGAAAGAGAAGAGTAAAAAAGGTATCAGGCATGATTTGTGGCAATTAGCTAGAGGGAAGGTTGTTGTAGTATAGGGAAGTGAGTATTTGGTGGGTAAAGATGTTGGAATAGTCCCTAATTTTAACAAGGAGACTAAATTTAAGATATGTTCAAGTAGATAAAAATGGGCATAATGATACACTATTAAGGAATTTGCCTTGGAATTTGGGAGGTGAAAAGCTGAGTGATAGGAATTTGTTGTATATTATTCCATACTTTTCTGTGTGAGTACCCATAATAACAGGTTAAAAGAGAAAGATTTGGGTTCCTGGATGGCTCATTTGGTTAAGTGACTGCCTTCGGTCAGTTAAGTGACTGCAGGTCATGACCCTGTGGTCCTGGGATCCAGTCCCATATCAGGCTCCCTGCTTAGCAGGGAGTTCTGCTTCTCCCTCTGACCTTCCCCCTCTCAGGCTCACTCTCTCTCTCTCTCTCTCTCTCTCTCAAATAAATAAATAAATAAATAAAATCTTAAAAAAAAAAAAAAAGAAAGATTTATCCACATAGTAGGTGGGCCAAATTGAAGTTATCTGGACCACTCCACTCCACTTCCTATGTGATAGAAAGATCAGGATTCTTCTAAACATTGTGTTTGGTGTTTGAGTAATTTCATGATCACTGTCTCATACTGGGGACATTGTTTTATCGGGATAAGCCAGATAAGGAAGCACAAAGCTACAGAGGCCTTTCATGCTAGCTGAGGTAGGCTAAGCGCTTGGATGTGCCTTGAAGTTAAGGAGAGGAAATTTAGCTAGGCAGATGGAATATGGCATCTATTGGCAACTTGACCAGATTTGTGGACTCAGAAGTTTAGCAAGGGCAGGATATTCTTTCTGGGGGAGAATAATAACAAGGAATCTGGGAACAGATATTCTGTGGACATCCAGATAGGCAGACAGCATGAGTAAGTACTGAAAACAGGTAGAAAGGACCCTGATTATAAAGTCTGGGATCAGAAGTCAAACTGCAATACCCAGCAAGGAACTGAAGAATTAATTAATTAGTTCATTTATTCATTAGTGCCCACTGTAATTGTCCTATGCCTTACTATGCATAAGAATTATTTGGAGGGGGGTGCCTTGGTTGCTCAGTCTGTTAAGCAGCTGCCTTCAGCTCAGGTCAGGATCCCAGAGTCCTGGGATCAAGCCTCACACTGGGCTCCTTGCTCAGCAGGAAGCCTGCTTCTCCCTCTGCCTGCCTTGCTCCCTGCTTATGCTCACTGTTGCACGTGCATGCGCTCTCTCTCTCTGACAAATAAGTATAATCTTTAATTTATTTGGAGAGAATGTTAAAATACAGTACAGATTCTCAGCTCTTCTCCCTGCAGTTAATTTGGTAGGTCTCAAGAATCTGCGTGTTTAACAAGCATCTCAGAGTTTCTGATGCAGATATTTCTCAGATTAGGTTTAACAAAATGTCTAGTCCACTGCGTCCTGGCCGGTGTACCAACGAAGAGGGAGTGAGGGAATATTGTGGCTAGAACCAAAGTAAAAGGTGAAGCCTTATATGTGGGGAACATAGCAGGAAGGAACTGAGCTAACTGAAATCAGGAGTGAAGGCAGGGGCTAATCATTTTGTAATACAATATATGTGTACCAAAGCAACATATTGTAAACCTTACATTTGCACAGTTTTATATGCCAGTTATATCTCAGTAAAGCTGGGGGAAAAGAGTGAAGGCAGGATGATACAAACGTCATGGCAGAGGCTTGGAATCTCTTAGAATTCTAATGGAATAGTAGTAGGTTTCTTTTTTTCTTTTTTAAGATTTTATTTATTTGACAGACGTTGACAGACGTAGATCACAAGTAGGCAGAGAGGCAGGCGGCGGGGGGGTGGGGGGGAGAAGCAGGCGCCCTGCTGAGCAGAGAGCCCAATGTGGGGCTTGATCCCAGGATCCTGGAATCATGACTTGAGCTGAAGGCAGAGGCTTTAGCCCACTGAGCCACCCAGGCGCCCCAGTAGTAGGTTTCTAAAAATAATTTACTTCTGGGGCTGTTTGCAGCTGGAGAAATTGGTGAGCTGTGGGGGCAGAAAAATAAGCAAGATATGCCATTTATAAGCGGTGTGTCTGGTAGAACAATAGCAGAATCCCAAAATATGGACATATATGTTAAAATTACATCATAGTACAACTTGTATTCCATCCTGTGAAATGAAAATGTTGTGGATAGTTCTGATGTTACTTGTTAATTGTTAATATGGTAATTGTTAATATTTTAATTATAATTGTTAATGTTTTATGACCCTATCACATATTTGAAAATAAATGACAGCAGACTACCTCACTGGTTGTTTTTTTGTTTTTAAGGGTTTATTTATTTTAGAAATCCAGAGAGTGTGGGCACAGAAGTTGGAGGAGGGGCAGAAGGAAAGGGAGAGACAGAATCTCCAGCAAACTCCCAGCTGAGCAGCAAGCCTGATGCAGGGCTCGATTTCACTACCCTGAGATGGTAATCTAAGCTGAAATCAAGAGTCAGATGCTTAACCAACTGAGCCACCTAGGTTCCCCACACCAGATGTATAGAGTTCTTAAGTAGAATTAATGTCAAGGAGCAAGTTTTGAGGAATCACTCAAGTGTTGCTCAGAGGAACAAGGCATAACTAAATGGGAGGGAGATTTATGAGGAGAGTGTACTCTCTGGTATAATTACATACATTGGAGGTCTTTTGAGCAAGGGCTTCAGCCTGACCTCAAGTGACAGCCACATAGCCACAGGCGGTCTTGATAGTTAGAAATTTTCTCTGAAAAGGTCTTTTTATCTCCATGCCTTGGATGGTCATTACCATCCCCCACAGCATCTAAGACTGGGCGCCTGGGTGACTCAGTGGTTTAAGCCTCTGCCTTCAGCTCGGGTCATGATCTTGGGGTCCTGGGGTCAAGCCCTGTGTCAGGCTCTCTGCTCGACAGGGAGCCTGATTCCTCTTCTCTCTGTGCCTGCCTCTCTGCTTACTTGTGATCTCTCTCTCTCTGGGTCAAATAAATAAATAAATAATTTAAGAAAATAGAGGAAGACATAATTTAATATAACTAAATGAGGTAAATGTGATGGTTCTTTCTAGGCCATAAGGATATGATGGTGGTGGTACTTTTACAACAAAAATCTAACACAGAATAATTCACATAGACTTTCAAGTTTTATTGAATAGGCATTCTGCCGCTATTCCATTTTACTTTTTAAGCATATATTTATTCATACCTGCTATGTGCAAGTTCAAAAAATTTTTTATTAACATCCAGTAAAATTGGGTTTTTTTTTAGTGTATAGGTCTCAGAATTTTAATACTGTATAGATTTATGTAACAACCACCACGGTCAGGATACAGAACAGTCATTACCCCTCCCCAAACTCCCTTATACTGTATTTCCCCCACCCCATCTCTAATTTCTAGGAACTGATTTATTTTTCCTTATTTTGGTTTTATCTTTTTGAGAATGTCACAAATGGTATCATACAATATATAATCTTTTGCTTTTGGCTTCTTTCACAATGCTCTTGAGATAGATTCGTCCAAGCTGTTGCATATATCACTATCCCATTCCTTTTTATTGCTTAATAGTATTCCATTGTATGGATTGTACCATATTTTGTTTATCCATTCACCTGTTGAAGGACATGTGGGTTGTGTTTGGTTTTTGGTGACTCTAAATAGGGCTGCTATGTATAGGTTTTGTGTGAATGTAAATTTTTTTTCTGTGGGGTAAATACCCAGGAGGGGAATTGCTCGGTCATATGGTAAGCATATGTTTAACTTTATAAGAAACTGCCAAACTATTTCCAAGCATGACTGTATCATTTTTTTAAATTGAAGAATGATTGACATAAAATTTTATATTAGTTTCAGGTATACAACATAGTGGTTTGTTATTTAATAAATTACAATGTGGTCAGCACAATAAGTCTAATTGCAGTCTGTCACAATACAAAGCTGTTCTACAGTGACTGTATTCCCTATGCTATACATACATCTCTGTGCCTTTTTTATTTTATAACTAGAAGATTGTACCTCTTAATCCCCCTACCCTACTGCATCTGGCTATACCATTTTGCATTGGCACAAGCAATGTATGAAAGTTCTGGTTGCTCACTGTTTTTTATGTTAGCCATTTAGATAGGTATATAGTAATATATTATTGTGGTTTTAATTTGCATTTCCCTAATGTATGCCCCAGTTCTTCTTGATGATTTTATCTGTTGGGAATCAAACACAAAATACAGTCCTCATCAGAAGAATCAGAGGAATGACCATTAGAATATGCCTTAAATTTAGTGTTCTATGGAAGATGTTCTATGAATATTTTAAAAAGGGGTTTGTGTTGTTAAATGTTCATGGTTCTTAAATAAGTGTAGGGTACCCTGAAACCTATCTATAAAGTCTCAAGTAAGCCCTGTGACAGTGAGAATGAGAGCATTTTTTTCTGGTGGCCTTTGGTCTTATATAGAACGCGTGGTGGGTTTTATTAAGCTAAAGAGATAAGCAAATGAAAAATAAAAATATCTGGTCAACCTATAACTTTTTTTTAAACTTGTGGTCATCATGATCAACATTCACCCATCTCCTTAAACTAGTAGCATAGGTCAGTGCTATGATTTTGAGTAACTTGCGTATTCAGGGAAATAATTTAAATAAAGGAAAGGAGGATAGTTCCTTGAGTAATAATAATTGACCCTCTCCCTTTTTCATAAATCATCCCAAGCAGCAGTCTCTATTATAAGAAGCAGACGAAATGATTGCTAATTAAATGTTTAGTGTTTACTTTAGTTGGTTATTAGCTTGAGGTCAAATTTGTTTAATGAATAAGTATGGAAGAGTTAGAGGTTGTTTTGTTTTTTATATATTTTGGACAAATGCTTCCTGATCATTGGTATGTTACTCTGTTTCATGAAGCTGGAATATTATTTCCTTATTTTTAATGACTGTAGAAGTTTAGTTATTGGCTGTTTGTTTTGATGTTGTTAGGCATGTAAGTCCTTTCTTTGTTACCAAGTCCTCAGTTAGGAACTAGCTTCCTGATTATAAACTTGTTTTCCTGGGAAAATAGAGTCTACTTTGAAGCAGTTTCCAGTAATACATTGCTGCAGAAATAGACTGTCAAGTAGTGACTCCAGTGTAATTTAGAAAAGGTGACTTAAGTAGAAGAACATTGATGCATCTGTTTTTCAAATTGCAGTTAATTATAATGACAGCTTATAAGATCTACTTCATTCTCTCTTGCACTCTTGCCTAGGTTTACAATTTTTTGTGAGATTTGTGTTAAGAATGGACAATTTTAAAAATATATATTTATTTATTTTGAGAGAGAGAGGATGGGGAAAGGGGGAGAGAGAGAGGGAGAATCTTTTTTTTTTTTTTTTTTGACAGAGAGAGATCACAAGTAGGCAGAGAGGCAGGCAGAGAGAGAGAGGAGGAAGCAGGCTCCCTGCCGAGCAGAGAGCCCGATGCGGGACTCGATCCCAGGACCCCGAGATCATGACCTGAGCCGAAGGCAGCGGCTTAACCCACTGAGCCACCCAGGCGCCCCGAGAGGGAGAATCTTAAGCAGGTTCTATGCCCAGTGGGGAGCCCGCCAGAGGCTGTGTCATGACTCTGAGGTCATGACCTGAGCCGAAATTAAGAGTTGGACTCTTAACTGATTGAGCCACCCAGGCACCCCTATTTATTTATATATTTATTTGAGAGTGAGAGAGAGACTGTGTGTGTGTGTGTGTGTGTGTGTGTGTGTGTGTGTGCATGTATGCGCCCACTGGAGGAGGAGCAGAGGGAGAGAGAGAATCTCAAGTAGACTTCCTCCTGAGCACAGAGCCCGCTGTGGGGCTTATTCTCATGACCCTGAGATCATGACAGGAGCTCACATTAAGAGTGGGATGCCCAACCAACTGAGCCACCCAGGCGTCCCAAGAATGACAGTTACCCAGATGAATTAATCGAAAAGAATCCTGCTTATCAAATCATATATTTTTTAAAGATTTTATTTATTTACTTGAGAGGGAGACAGTGAGAGAGAGCATGAACGAGGAGAAGGTCAGAGAGAGAAGCAGACTCCCCATGGAGCTGGGAGTCCGATGCGGGACTCGATCCCGGGACTCCAGGATCATGACCTGAGCCGAAGGCAGTCATCCAACCAACTGAGCCACCCAGGCGTCCCAGTCATATTTGTAAAGGTTTTTTACAGCCTCCAGTGATATCCAGGTTTGGCCTTTTGAAAATCAGATGATTGCTTCACTTTTTATTAAAGTTTGAGAATAGAAACTTTGTATGCAGGTATGTGTCAGAACACTATATGGTAGTGTTCTGAATATCCTTTACCCAACACCTTTAGCTACATATACTGACTGCATCAATAAACTATATGATCCTTGTTATGTTCAGTTGTGATCATGTTAGAAAGTGTTTCTTTTCTTTTTTTTTAAAAAGATTTTATTTATTTATTTGGCAGACAGAGATCACAAGTAGGCAGAGCAGCAGGCAGGGAGAGGGGGAAGGGGCTCCCCGCTGAGCAGAGAACTGGATGAGGGGCTTGATTCCAGGACCCTGGGATCACGATCTGAGCTGAAGACAGAGGCTTTAACCCACTGAGCCACCCACGCGCCCCAGAAAGTGTTTCTTTTTTTTTATTATGTTCAGTTAGCCACTTTATAGTAGTACATCATTAGTTTTTGATGTAGTGTTCAGTGATTCATTGGTTACATATAACACCCAGTGTTATCACAGCACATGCCTTCCTCAATACCCATCACCCTGTTACCCCGTCCCCTGTCCTCCTCCCTTCTGAAACCCTCAGATTGTTAGCCGGGGTCCAAGTTAAAAAAATCTTTCTTAAGTGTTCTTAAATGTATTTTACCAATATTTATGGGAAAAATACTCATAATTTTTGAAAGTGTTCATTAGAAAAAGAATTGGGAATGTTGTTTATTTTATTTGGACCTGTTTCTGTTCCAATGTATCATTCAAGTGTAGGCATAGATAGTATATAAGGATTCATACTTACAGGATCAACTGAGACTTTGATTTTAAATATGTTATAAATTATACATGGAAGGCTGCATAAGATGCTACATATTTTTTTTTTCAAAGAAGCTTCTTTAAATGGTTCTGTTAAGTGTAGGAATGTTCTGATGATTATCTTTTTAATTAAAATGAGAAATCTTTGTTTAAAGTGGCATTCTTTTTTTACGGCCTGTTACAGTCTCTGTAACAATCATTTCTTAAGTCTGAACGTTTTATTTCCAGGAATCCATTTATATAAAACTATGTTTAGACTTAATTAAGGAACGATTCTTACAAAGCTTGTAAATAGCCAGGAAAAAAGGGACCGAAAATAAAACTGACATTCACATTTAACAAAATGATTGTTACAAGGTATGTAATAAGCTATAAAAATACAATAAATCCCTTTTTATAAGAGTTCATATTTTTTGATCCTTGTTTTCAAGGGTATTTAAGAAAAATATCAAAGCTCTGCAAAGTGACATCTGTTTTGCTAAATGGACTAGTGATAACTTCTTTTGTCTATAACTGACAGTACAGGAGTTCTACCTGTTTTTTTTAGTGTGTTTTCTTTGAAATACATTGTAATCAGTTTAGATGTAAATTTTGGAAACAAGACCTGGTTCCCATCTCACACTACTTTCTAGAAGTCGTAAACACATTGGGGAAGTCGCCAAACTCTCTGAGTCTCATTTTCCTTATTTGGAAAGCAGAGATAATAATACTCTCCCTACTTCAAAGATCTGTGGTGAAGACTAGCTTAAACTAGAAGTAGAGAAAATATTTGGAAATTCTAAAGAACTGTGAAGCTATGATTCTTTATCGCTCTGACCTTGGGTGTTGGTTGTAGTAGTAGTCATAAAATAAAGTAACAGCAGTAATAATAATAATGGCAGCAGACACTTGAAGTCTAGTACATATCATGCCGGATTCTAGGTACTTGACATACATTAACTCATTTGATCTTCTCACCTTATTAGGTATGTATTGTTATTATCCCTGATTTACAAATGTGGAAACTGAGGCATAGAGAGGTTAAGTTACTTCCTTAAGATCATACTGTTGGAGGAATATGGTTTTGAAGAGGGATAAGGATGATATCAATCTTTTTTCAAATCTATAGAAAAATAGTGAGAAAAGCATAATCATCACTCATATACTCTTCACCTGGATTGGCCAGTTGTTAACATTTTGCCATATTGCGTTTTTTCTCTCTATATAGTATACTTTTTTATTATATCATTTGAGAGTTGCAAACATTTTGATATTTCATCTTCCATATGTATTTCCTAAGTATAAGAGCACCGTCTTTCATAACCATAGTGCAAGATCTCACTCAGGAAATTTAACAGTGATAACATTTTATTATTAAATATATGGTTCATATTCATATTTCCCTACTTGCCGCAGTAATGTCCTTCATAGCTGCTGCTTCTAAACTTTCTCTTTTTTTTTGTGGTATTCAATCATGTTATATATAGTTATGTCTCTTTAGTTTCCTTTAATTTACAACAGTTCCCTAATTTTTTTTTCATGTTATTGACATTTTTGAAGAGTCCAGGCTAGTTTTACAGAAGGTCTCTCATTTGAATTTGTCTGATTATTTCTTCATGATTAGATTCAGGTTAAAAAAATTTTTTGGTAGGAATACATGTTGTGATTTCTTTCTCAGTGCATTCCATGAGAAGGTTCATCATGTCAGTTTATTCTTTTATTGGTGAAACTAAGTTTGATCATTTTATTAAGGTTGTATTTACCAAATTTTTCTTTGTTAAGGTATATGTGTAATTAATAAGTGTGTTGTGGAGTGAAATTTAGAAACTGTAGATATCCTGATTTCCCAGCATTGTTTCTCCCAATAGTTTAGCATCCATTAGTGATGATGATTCTGTGGTAGTTGTAAAATTAGGCCATTTATTATTTACTTATTTATTTATTTTTAAAGATTTTATCTATTTATTTGACAGAGATCACAAGTAGGCAGAGAGGCAGGCAGAAAGAGAGGAGGAAGCAGGCTCCCTGCTGAGCAGAGAGCCCACTGTGGGGCTCGATCCCAGGACCCTGAGATCATGACCTGAGCCGAAGGCAGAGGCTTTAACCCACTGAGCCACCCACAGGCGCCCCTAGGCCATTTAATTTTATGCTGTTCCAAATCATTTTTTCTTTATGCGTGACTGAAATGGTGACTGTTTCATTTTTGGGGAAGATATTGTGTAGACTTTGTCATTTTTACTTTATTTTTGTTTTTGATTTTAGACTAATTAAAATGTACATTTTACATTCCAATTTGCAAGTTACATGTTTTATAATTCTTATCTTTAATGGAAAAGTCTAAAACTGTAAAAAGAATTGGGTTTAGTTTTTAAGGGCTATGGTAGTAAAAACTGCATCAGAATTTCCTGGAAGGTTTGTATTTTCTATTCAGTAGGCCTTTAGGGCCTGAAAATGTGCATTTCTAGTTTTCAGATGCTGCTGCTGGTTGTGCAGCCTCAGGTTGAGTACCATGGTGGCATGTATAGGCCAATCAAGCCAGCATTTGCTCGTGATAGATTGGGCTCTTTTCTGTTTGTTGTGTTTTTCTGGTAGACTTGAGAGTAGTGTGGAATTAGTTGAAGTTTGTATTAGTTAATTTCTTTGTTTCAAGTTTCTATTTAAATTCTAGTTAGTCGGGGTGCCTGGGTGGCTCAGTGGGCTAAGCCTCTGCCTTTGGCTTGGGTTGTGGTCCCAGGGTCCTGGGATCGAGCCCCGCATCGGGCTCTCTGCTCCGAGAGCCTGCTTCCTCCTCTCTCTCTGCCTGCTTCTCTGCCTACTTGTGATCTCTGTCTGTCAAATAAATAAATAAAATCTTTAAAAAATATATAGATTCTAGTTAGTCTACATATTGGTTTCAGGAGGACAAATGTTGAATATGTTATTTGTATTAGTTAATTTTTTTAAAAAAAGATTTTATTTATTTATTTGACATACAGAGATCACAAGTAGGCAGAGAGGCAGACACAGAGAGAGGGGAAGAGAAGCAGGCTCCCTGCTGAGCAGAGGACCCTGGGATCATGACCTGGGACAAAGGCAGAGAATTTAACCCACTGAGCCACCCAGGTGCCCCATATTAGTTACTTTTTTAAAAAAGATTTTATTTGCAAGAGAGAGAGAGAACACAGTTAGGGGGAGGGGCAGAGGGAGAAGCGGACTCCATGCTGAGCAGGGAGCCCGATGTGGAACTCAATCCAAGGATCCTGGGATCATGACCTAAGCCAAAGGCATACATTTAACGAACTGAGCCACCCAGGCACCCTGTATTAGTTAATTTTGATAAATGTTGGGAAAATTGTGGGAATTGGCTTCTATTGGCTATAATTGGCTGCTGCTATCATTGAATAGGATCTCATTAACCTGGCTAATCCTGAATTGACCTTGTTATAATGAAAATGGCTAAAGGCTTTTTAAAAACTTACTGCGGCATTTATATTTGTTGAGTTTTCTTGATTTCACTTAATGAGACACTGATCCTTTAGTTTTGACTGAATTAGATGTCTGTAGTGGTCTGTTTGGGCTTTCATTTCTTAGGTGATCTCTACATACATTTCAGCAATTTGGTTCTGTTAAATCTATGTAATTAGTAAAGCAAGTGGAATATTTGTTATGTCATAGAGATATTTTTTGCTTGTACAGAATTTGGTCAGTCAGCTCTCCTCCCTTGCTTCCCACATAAGAAATACTTACTATAAACATCAGAGAGAAAAGGATGACCTTAATATTTGCTTCCCAGACTAAATCCCAGCTTTGAAGCAGTTATTTCCTTCTGAATAAAAAGTTTAATTTCACGCCCTGATTAGTGCTAGTACGTGCAGGTGGATATTTATTTTATGCAGCTAAACTGATCTGCTTTTGCAAATTACTTGCCAGTCAGCAGAGCTATAATTTCTTATGAGTAGTTGGCGGTAAATTATAGTTCTCATTAGTTAGTTTTGTGTGTGTGTTTTTTTAAGTATGTATTTATGAAGTGATAGCGGGAATCAGTCACCATATTTTGGCCAGACTAGGATTTGACTAATAGCTTTTTTCAAGGGCTCAAGGATTGATGAATTTGGACTAACAGTTTCGATTAACTATGTAAAGCAGTAGGAAAGAGTGAGATCTTGTTTTCAATTAATGTAAAAAATCTACTCAGGACCCAGAAAGAGTGATGCTTGGTGGAAAAGATCAAAGAATAGATTATCTTTCTTACTGAAAAATGGAATATATTGTAGTTAAAATTTGAGTGTTTAGAGAGGCTGAAAAGGAAATAAACTGAAGATTTTGGAATAAGATATTATTAAACTGAATTTTTAATTGTTTAATTGAAGCCATGAAGTTTAAAATTTTTTAATTTTCATGTACTTTCTTTGTGTTTTTTTTTTGAGTAGACTCCACACCAAACGTGGCGCTTGAGCTCACGATCCAGAGATAAGAGTTGCATGCTCTTCCTACTGAGCCAGTCAGGTGCCCCCAGATTTTTTTATTTTTATTTTTAAAAATTTAATTTAGTTTTTTAAAAAATATATTTTATTTTATTTTTCTCTCTGTCTCTCTCTCTCTCTCTCTCTTTTTTTAAATTTTATTTATTTATTTGACAGAGAGACAGTGAGAGAAAACATGAGAGAGAAGGTCAGAGGGAGAAGCAAACTCTCCATGGAGCAGGGAGCCTGATGTGGGATTCGATCCCAGGACTCTGGGATCAAGACCTGAGCTGAAGGCAGTCACCTTACCAACTGAGCCACCCAAGCGCCCTAAAAAATTTATTTTAAAGTAAGACTGATTTTTGTTGTACTTGGATTAAGAGAAAAAGAGCAGTGAATCAGAAGGAGGCAAAGTTCTATTTCCTTAATAAGTGGGTCAGTTATTTGCCTTAACTAAAATGTCACCACATTTGTGTGGGGTCATAGTCTTTAAGAGTCTGAAATAATCACCTAATTAAAGGTTTCATAACCTTTTTTTATTCATGGACCTCACAAAAAATCTTCTGTACATTGTGAGATACTCTCCCCAGACATGCGCACGCACATACATTCTGTACACAATTTTAAGAGATGCAGGGATTGAGGAATCCTGTTTCTGGATCCTCAATTAAGGCTCCCTGATTGAGCTTTATTTTAATGTTATTACATAATGTATTTTAATGAAAAACCTTTTGTAGTTGATAATTATTTCAATATAACTAGTTTTGACTGTTTTAATAAGCGTATGACTGTCAGATCTGAGCTTTATCATAAAATGTCATTTTGAGAAGCTAATGAAATGTTGCATATGTTACTTGGTAGTGTTAGGAAAAATGGTACAGAAATGACTTGGCTGGTAGTTATCAAAAATCCTACAGGAACGTCCTGTCCTTAATTTTCTCATTCCCCTAGCCACCCAGGCAAGCAGCCATAATTTATTCCTGTCTGTGATGATGGAATTTTACTTGTCAGGGGTATATGGAGAGACACACTTAAAGCCTTTGATTGCTAGCCTACTGATATTTCCAGGATCTTTCTATTTTTATCAGTTTTATTAAAGAAATACAGTATGACCAAGCAAATGCACAGCAAGGGCCGTTTATCCCAGTAGTGCACTTTATATCTAAGAGCATATGGAATACACTTTTCCATCAAGGTCAACCTTAAACACTGTCAGCATGTTCAGTTATTTATATACTGTGGTCCTGAGAGGACTGGAAAACATTTATCTTTTTTTTTTTTCTTCATTCTCTTAAGGTATCAACATTGGGAATGCTGTCCACCTTGTTAGCTCATTCAAGAAGCTGTGGTTCATGATCATTTTAGATCACTTTGGGCAAAAACCTTGTTTAGATCATAAAGTATGGCTCCTTCCTTTTAAAAAACTAGCAAACCGAGACTCAAAGAGGTAATGTAACTTGCCCCAAGTTAATAGTGGATGATAGCCTGGATTAGAGTCCTCATTTCTCTTTTCCAAATCTAGCTGGTGCTCTTTTGACTTGTTCTGCTTGTTTGTGTTTCTTCCACTGGATGTGCTTGTGATTTATATGTGAATTGAAGAGTGTGTGTATGTGTGCCTGTCTTAGTGCTTCTTTGACTTAAGAAAACCTTTTCTACAGTCATGAGCATAATCTCATATTTTCTACTAGAATCTTTATAGTTTTGCCTTGTATATTTAGAACTTTAGTCTCTTTAGAATTGATTTTTGTCTTTGATGTGAGGAAGGGATTCCATTTTATTTTTTTCCATAAGCATTTCCAAAGCACCCCCAGCATGATGTATTGAAAGAATTTATTTTCTGCATTGATCTGCAGTTCTACCTCCATCATAATTCGTGTCCTTACATGCATTGATTTGTTTGTGGACTCATTATTCTGTTCTGTTGTTGTCTTTATCTATTTATCCCCGGGTCAGTACCATAGAGCCTTATTCATGTAGCTTTATAATAAGCCATGAAAATATGGTAGTTAAGTTCTCATTCCTTCTGTTTCTCCATGAGTCTTGGCTATTCGTGGCTTTTTATACTTACATAAATATTTTACAGATAACATGTCAAAGTTTAGCCACAACAACATAAAGGCAAATAGTAATAAACACACTGGGATTTGAGTTAATTATTGATGGAAGCCAAAATATGGAGTTATTTTAAAAATATTTATTTTGGGGGGCACCTGGGTGGCTCAGTTGGTTAAGTGACTGCCTTCAGCTCAGGTCTTGATCCCAGAGTCCTGGGATCGAGTCCCACATCAGGCTCCCTGCTCCATAGAGAGTCTGCTTCTCCCTCTGACTTTTACCCCTCTCATGCTCTCTTTCACTGTCTCTCTCTCAAATAAATAAATAAAATCTTTAAAAAATTTATTTTTGGATAAACATGCAATACAGTACATACAATACAGTACAGAATTCAAAAAGTAGAAAGGATATATAGCAACAAACCTTTCTTACCCATCTTATCATTCACATTCCCTCCTCAGAGGCCACCACTTTTTCTCATGTCTTATTATTTTGTTAAATTTTGTAAGTAGATAAGTAGTTTTTCTAGGACTCACCTAGAAGACACGTACAATGGGTTAAATACTAAATTTTGAGGTCCTTTGGCTAGGGAAAATGGCTTTTTTTTTTTTTCCAATGTTAATAGCAATGGGATTTAATGAAAAAGCATTTTGTTTGTTGAGTTAGATCATTTAATAAGTGTTTGACCCTTA
Source organism: Mustela erminea (assembly GCF_009829155.1). Classification (NCBI taxonomy): domain Eukaryota; kingdom Metazoa; phylum Chordata; class Mammalia; order Carnivora; family Mustelidae; genus Mustela; species Mustela erminea. Next base: position 65,090,528 of record NC_045627.1, read on the forward strand.
GATAAATCTGTATACTAGAGTTTCTTAACCTTTAGTCCTGGGCCCTCTTCTCTTTCCTGTCACAGTTTCTTCCTGGGTGATTTTATTTGTTTCCTTGGCTTTCCACAGTTTCAGTTACCTGTGGAAGTCAGAAGTTTGACATACTATCTGATATACTATCAGAAGGTCAGTAGTAGCCCAGCAGTACCTCATAACACCTACATTATTCACCTCACTTCATCTCATCACATACCCATTTTGTCAATTTATATTATCACAAGAAGGGTGAGTACAGTACAAGAAGATATTTTGAAAGAACAGTCATACAACTATTATTATAGTGTATTGTTGTAATTGTTCTATTTTATTATTAGTTATTGTTAACCTCTATGCCTAATTTATAAATGAAACTTTATCAAAGGTGTGTGTGTATAGGTGAAAGGTTAGTATAGATAGGGTTTCAAGCATGCACTGAAGGTCTTGGAATGTTTTCACCGTTTCTAAGCGGGGGGACTACTATACCATTTGTGCTGATGACTCCTAGTGTGCCGGTGATCACCAGTTCATTTTTACACTGACCCCCTAGGTTTATATATTTAACTTACTATCCACTTGAATGTTGCATAGTGATTTCAAACTTTATATATAAAGAAATAGAAATCTTCTTTTTTTCTTTCTTTCTTTCTTTTTTTTTTTTTGCTAGTCCATTTATCACCATTTACCCAGTTACTGAAGCCCTGAACTTGGATCGTCTTTCACTCCTCATTTTCCCTTTCTCTACTATTTAATCCCTTCATTACATTTTATCTGTTTTTACTTCCAAAATATATCTCAAAAGCTTCCACTTCTCTCTGCAGCTACTACCATCAACTTTATAGATTATTACTGCTTTTTTTAAAAAATGATTTTATTTTTAAGTAGTCCCTGTACCCAACATGGGGCTCAAACTCAACCCCGAGATCAGGAATCGAATGCTCTACTGAGTGAGCCAGCCAGGCACCCATGGCTTTATAATACTTTTCTAACTATTACAGTCATTAAGTCCCATTTCCATAAGGAGTCATAGTGATCTTCCAGAAATCTAAATGTAAAACTTTTCTTTGTCTTTCCTTTGCACTTAGGCCACACAGGGTAAGACTTTGACTTTTGTTCTGCCAGGCAGATCTGGTCCTTTCCTTCCTACCTCTTTCACTATTCTGGTTACTCTGGCGTTTCCCCAAACATAAGGCTTAAAAAATATTAGCATATTCTCAGGATACCTGGGTGGCTCATTTGGTTGAGTGTCTCCCTTTAGCTCAGGTCATTATCCCAGGATTTGGGGATTGAGTCCCACATCAGGCTCTCTGCTCAGAAGAGGAGTGTGCTTCTCTTCCTCTGCTGCTCCCTATGCTTGTGCTCTCTCTCTTTCAAATAAATAAAATCTTTAAAAAAAAAAAAAAAAAACCTCCAAGAGAGTAAAGTTTTATTTGTTTTGCTCTCCAGTGTATCTCAGTGCATGGGACATGATGAGCGCACATAAACATTTATGAGATCATTTACTTTGCATATTTCTCATCATGTAAAGTGGGGGTAATGATAAATAACCCATCCTACCTCATGAAAACTATTTATATTGTAAATATCTTAATATTATTGTTTCAGTTTTGATGTTGGTGGCCAGGCATCCCTTCATTATTAAAGTTTTTATGGCATTTTGCCTGAGAACTTTTTCTGAAACTAACCAGCATTTCTTTCTTTTTTTTATTAACATATAATGTATTATTTGCCCCAGGGGTATAGGTCTGTGAATCGTCAGGCTTTCACACTTCACAGCACTCACCCTCCCCAATGTCCATAACCCAACCACCCTCTCCACAACCCCCCCACAACCCTCAGTTTGTTTTGTGAGATTAAGGGTCTCTTATGGTTTGTCTCCCTCCCGATCCCATCTTGTTTCATTTTTTCCTTCCGTACCCCCCAAAAACCCCATTTTGCCTCTCAAATTCCTCATATGAGGGAGATCATATGATAATTGTTTTTCTCTGATTGACTTATTTTGCTCAGCATAATATCCTCTAGTTCCATCCACGTCATTGCCAATGGCAAAATTTCATTTCTTTTGAGGGCTGCATAGTTTTCCATTGTATATATATACCACATCTTTGTCCATTCGTCTGTGGATGGACATCTAGGTTCTTTCCATAGTTTGGCTATTGTGGACATTGCTGCTATAAACATTCGGGTGCACGTGCCCCTTCAGATCACTACATTTGTATCTTTAGGGTAAATATCCAGTAGTGTGATTGCTGGGTCATAGAGTAGCTCCATTTTCAACTTTTTGAGGAACCTCCATGCTGTTTTCCAGAGTGGCTACACCAGCTTGCATTCCCACCAACAGTGTAGGAGGGTTCCCGTTTTTCTTTTTTTTTTTTTTCTTTCTTTTTTTTCTCCACATCCTTGCCAGCATCTGTAGTTTCCTGACTTGTTAATTTTAGCCATTCTGACTGGTGTGTGGTGGTAGGTATCTCATTGTGGTTTGATTTGTATTTCTCTGATGCCGAGTGATGTGGAGCACTTTTTCATGTGTCTGTTGGCATCTGGATGTCTTTGCGGAAATGTCTGTTCATGTCCTCTGTCCATTTCTTGATTGGATTATTTGTTCTTTGGGTGTTGAGTTTGATAAGTTCTTTATGGATTTTGGATACTAGCCCTTTATCTGATAAGTCGTGTTTTACAAATTCTTCTCCCATTCTGTCAGTTGTCTTTTGGTTTTGTTGACTGTTTCCTTTGCTATGCAAAAGCTTTGGATCTTGATGAAGTCCTAATAGTTTCATTTTTTGCCTTTGCTTTCCTTGCCTTTGGTGATGTTTCTAGGAAGAAGTTGCTGTCACTGAGGTCGAAGAAGTTGCTGCCTGTGTTCTTCTCAAGGATTTTGATGGATTCCTTTCTCACACTGAGGTCTTTCATCCATTTGGAGTCTATTTTTGTGTGCGGTGTAAGGAAATGGTCCAGTTTCATTTTTCTGCATTGGCTGTCCAATTTTCCCAACACCATTTGTTGAAGAGATGGTCTTTTTTCCATTGGACATTCTTTCCTGCTTTGTTGAAGATTGGTTGACCATAGAGTTGAGGGTCTATTTCTGGGCTCTCTATTCTGTTCCATTGATCTATGTGTCTCTTTTTGTGCCAGTACCATACTGTCTTGATGATGACAGCTTTATAATAGAGCTTGAAGTCTGGAATTGTGATGCCACCAACTTTGGCTTTCTTTTTCAATATTCCTCTGGCTATTCGAGGTCTTTTCTGGTTCCATATAAATTTTAGGATTATTTGTTCCATTTCTTTGAAAAAAAATGAATGGTATTTTGATAGGGATTGCATTAAACATGTAGATTGCTTTACGTAGCATAGACATTTTCACAATATTTGTTCTTCCAGTCCATGAGGATGGAACATTTTTCCATTTCTTTGTGTCTTCCTCAATTTATTTCATGAGTACATTATAGCTTTCTGAGTACAGATTCTTTGCCTCTTTGGTTAGGTTTTATTCCTAGTATCTTACGGTTTTGGGTGCAATTGTAAATGGGATTGATTCCCTAATTTCTCTTTCTTCTGTCTTGTTGTTGATGTATAGAAATGCAACTGATTTCTGTGCATTGATTTTATATCCTGACACTTTACTGAATTCCTGTACAAGTTCGAGCAGATTTGGAGTGGAGTCTTTGGGTTTTCCACATAAAGATCATATCATCTGCAAAGAGTGATGGTTTGACTTCTTCTTTGCCGATTTGGATGCCTTTAATTTCTTTTTGTTGTCTGATTGCTGAGGCTAGGACTTCTAGTACTATGTTGAATAGCAGTGGTGATAATGGACATCCCTGAAGTGTTCCTGACCTTAGCGGAAAAGCTCTCATTTTTTCTCCATTGAGAATGATACTCACTGTGGGGTTTTTCATAGATGGCTTTGATGATAATGAGGTATGTACCCTCTATCCCTACACTTTGAAGAGTTTTGATCAAGAAAGGATGCTGTACTTTGTCAAATACTTTTTCAGCATCTTTTGAGAGTATTATGTGGTTCTTGTTCTTTCTTTTATATAACCAGCATTTCTTGATATGGCATACAATCTGATTTATATTTTATTTTATTTTTTTAAAGATTTTATTTATTTGTCAGAGAGAGAGAGTGAGAGAGCGAGCACAAACAGGCAGAGTTGCAGGCAGAGGCAGAGAGAGAAGCAGGCTCCCTGCTGAGCAAGGAGCCTGATGCAGGACTCGATCCCAGCACCCTGGGATCATGACCTAAGCTGAAGGCAGATGATTAGCCGACTGAGCTGCCCAGGCATCCCTTTGATTTATATTTTTAACAGCTTTTGGGGGTGCCTGGGTGTCTCAGTTGGTTAATCTCAGGGTTCTAAGATTGAGCCCAGCATTGGCTACCTGCTCAGTGGGGAGTCTGCTTCTCCCTGTCTCTCTGCTGCTATCCCCTGCTGATACTCTCTTGCTTGCATGCCCTCTCTTTTCATGTAAATAAAATCTTCAAAACAAAACAAAAAAGAACTTGTAGAAGTTACTATTTATCATATATGGCAAGTAGAGCTCCTGCCATGATAAAAATGTTATAGCACTTGAGTTAGGTTAGGTTTGGAAAATCATGCAGTTTGAAGCCCTTGGAACATATTTTTATAGATTAGAAGTATATTCAAGTAGGAGAACTATTTTTTTGAAATTTATTATTTTGGAATGTATAAAGAGACTACCCTTTGGAACTAGAGACTATCTAATCATTTGGAACATCTAGTCTTTGGAACTAGAGACGTAATTTACTAGCAAATGGAATTTATAATTCCATTTGAAACTAGTATTGTCTACATATAATTGTCCCTGGGTCTGTTGTTTTGACTAATACCAAATCGAAAATTACCTTTCTTTCTTAGTATGATTTCAGCCCTCCTAATTCTGGCATCACAAAGTACTATTTCTTGTTCACCAAGTGGAGCTGATTCAGGGACTCTTTAAACATGGCAAGATGAGCATTTGCCTTAATTTGCTAAATTCTTTTGAAAATAAATCCAAGTGATCTTACTTGTTCTTGCCACTAGAAGAAATGATAATTATGTGAGAATTGATAGTTATATGATGAGCTAGAGGTGTTAGGTAACACTACATTGACAATCATTGCAATAAAAAAGGTCTCATCAATGTTTTGTAGACCTTGGGGCACCTGGGTGGCTCAGTGGGTTAAGCCTCTGCCTTTGGCTCAGGTCATGATCTTGGCATCCTGGGATCGAGCCCCGCATCAGGCTCTCTGCTCAGCAGGGAGCCTGCTTCCCTCTCTTTCTGCCTGCTGCTCTGCCTACTTGTGATCTCTCTCTCTGTTAAATAAATATATAAAATCTTTAAAAAAAAATTCTATAGACCATAAACTTACACAGTGTTTTATGTCAGTTATATCTCAATTAACAATAAATAAATCCAAGTAACTTTCTATCTAGAACAAGGGCCTCCTAACCAGAAAACAATTTTGAATACCCATCCTAAGTATTTTTATTTGGTTTGTTAAGTTACAAATTGCAAATTGTATGCATGCATTACTATCATTAGCTACTCTATCAAGGCACAGTATATACACTTACGGCAGGGTATATACATTATATATACACTTTATGAATATAAATTATGAATAATGTATATACATGCATATAAATAACATACATAAATTCATATTTTAGGTGGTTGCTTTGATACTGTCTTTGACTGATTATTTTCATGTATGGCTAATATAGAATTTTTACCTTGTAAAGTGGCTAATGAAAGGCTTTTGCATGGGGTGCCTGGGTGGCTCAGTGGGTTAAAGCCTCTGCCTTCAGCTCAGGTCATGATCCCAGGCTCCTGGGATCCAGCCCCGCATCGAGCCCCGCATAGGGCTTTCTGCTCAGCAGGGAGCCTGCTTCCTCCTCTCTCTCTGCCTGCTTCTCTGTGATCTCCGTTTGTCAAATAAGTAAAATCTTGTTTTTTTTAAAAAAGGCTTTTGCAATTAATTAGAGAAGCATTACTTGACAGTTTATTTAAAATTAGATTATGTTCTTAGATCCTGAGCACACTACAGTTTTTTGCAGTATGCTAAAAGAGAATGAATGGGGGTTGGAGGGCACTTTTGCCAACTCCTTTGTGTTATGGACTCCCAGTCTTCCTTTGGATCGCTTGATTCACAGTGACATTTGACCATCTAACATCAGATCAAATGAGGGAGTCAGTGTCAATCTATATTATAAAAATCAGAAAACATTAATTTCTTTCTTAAACTAAATTAATTTGAATAAAAGTCTACTCTAACCACTCTGCATCCCAAAGGATCTCATCTTGCCTACCCCCTGGCATGTGCTCACCTCACTTTGGAGAACAACTGGCCTAACACAACTGGCCTGATTTGTGATAGTATTGAGTTCTTTGTCTTTTCTCACATTCTCTTCAAATTTCATACATCAGTGAAAGGCATTTGAATGAGAAAACTAATCCTTAGAACGAGCATCACCAGTGTAATGCAAACTTCTTACACTGTATATTATGTCCTTCTAAGACTAACTGTATCCATAGAAATTTGTACCTAGGTCTTCCTTCATTCCAAGGCTTTAGTAACAGAAGATTTTCTGGAATGTGGACATTGTTTAGCTGGACAAAGGGAGGTATTTTCATCTCAGTCCTATTTGGAAGAACTTTAGAGATCAGTGCATTGTATCTTGGAGCATGGGAGTACATATATATCTCTTACATATATATGAAATTCTTATGCTTTTGTACTTTTTGTAGCAGACACCTGGCCTGGATTGTGGATTCCACTTTGCTTCTAATAAGAGACACTAGATTATTCCTGAGATAAGAGCTTTTGTCTGTTTAAATTTAGACTCAATTATCTAGTATCAAAGGTAAAGCTAAAAGGTTGTTCTAACCTTCTCTCCACAAAACAGAGATCATAGACTTAGGTTATGAGTAAAACAAAGCAAATTCCCGTTTACCTAAGGAGCAGAGAGTAGAAATAAGGAAGGGCCTAGTCCAGACAGAGTAGGGGTTAAAATTCTTAGCACTCTTGACAGGGTATAACACATTCCTGAGAAGGGTGGTAGGGCTTGTCCCTGTAGCCTTTAAGTCCCTCTGGAGTACATGGCTAGACATGTCGGATCAGGGCAGGAATAGCAATTCCACCAGTGAGTTCCAGCAGGTGTAACAGCAGCAGTACAGATCTACATGCGTGTCAGCTCACAGCACACTGCCCTGGAGGTGAAGCCAGAGGTTTTCTTTTAAGGGATATTTGGATGAGTCATAGCTTTTACCAAGAATGCCAGGCCACATGTGCACAAATAATTCATTGATCCTGTCAGAATGCATCACAAAAATCCAGTTTTGAGATACATGATTTGAACAGAATTAGCACCTAAATTCACATTATTGCGGTATAATAAAATTATGTCATCTTGCTTACAGCCTGTGACCTACTGGCTTCAGCTAATTTAGACGTCATTGCAAGGTAGTGCTTCCTTAGGGGAGTGTGGCTTCACAAAGGACAATTTTCTTGAGGTTCCCTACCGATAAAGTAAGGAAAGAAGAAAGCAAGGTTGGAGAGAAATGGGGTTGCATACATGATTTTAGCCCAGTTTGCTGGTTTAATTTTCATATGAGGGTCTAGCCAGTTTGCCTAGGATTGGAATCTATTTTGTGCTAGCCTCTTTCCTTTTTTCAGCACCTTCTGTGCTATTGCTACCCCTCCCTCAGCCTCTCCTGTAACCTCCCTATTGCTTCAGTGGTTTTATTTTCATTATCGTTGTCTTGGAGTTCCTCATTTTCCAAGGTGGAGAGGATTCTAAAGGAAAACTCTTGAGCCAGTCGTTTTTGCTCTTAGTGACTAAACACCAAATTGTTAAATCGTTATTTCAGAGTTTGGATAATGAATGGATTTTTTTCTTTGAAAAATGAACTTAAGAAAATGATTGTCCCATGAAAGGCTAAGTTTTCTTTCAGTCTTCAGGTTTGGTTAAGTAAATCATATTTTTCAGAGCATTGCAAACTATAAAGTTAAGTTATCTCAGCTGTGATTAACATTAAAATGTGTCTTGTTACATTAATATGTGAAAAATAGTTCTATCCTGTAAAAAATTATAATATTATAAATAATCTTTTATATGCCTGTAGGGGACCAAAGGGGAATTTAGTGACATTTGCATATTTTCTCCTTAAATAGTAATATTTCCATGTTTTGTTTGTAAGCAATATACATGTATATATATTCATGGATATTTATGCTCTGGGAGAAATTTTTACTGTATCTTTGTCAGCTGATCAAAGGGCTCAAAGAGCTGAACTTAGTGATATAAGCTATTAAATTAACATGGCCTTTTGCATGTACAGAGTCCTGTTATAGCAGATATGGTACAAAAATTGAGTTTTTTAAAAACACACATTCATGGGGTGCCTAGGTGGCTCAGTGGGTTAAGCAGCTGCCTTCAGCTCAGGTCATGATCTCAGGGTCCTGGGAATGAGCCCCGCATCGCCCTGCATCGCATAGGGCTCTCTGCTCAGCAGGAAGCCTGCTTCCCTTCCTCCTCTCTCTGCCTGGTTCTCTGCCTACTTGTGGTCTCTGTCTGTCAAATAAATAAACAAAATCTTAAAAAAACAAACACACTTTCATATCCCAGTATGATGGTCCTAATAATGGAGATGGTGGCCCAGTAGCCAAAATACTTTTAAAATTTTATACTGTTAAAAAAAAAAATTTTATACTGTTGGTTTAGAATAAATATATGCTTTTCTTTGATCTTTTGTATGAATGTGAGTTTTTATAAATACTCGATTTATACTATAAAAGAATTTGAACTGTGTAAACTTCTGCAGGATTCTATTATCATGGAAAACTTCCGATAAAAGGTCAAGATTTTTAAGTGTAGTTTTTATAGTACAAAGTCTGCTACTCTAAGCTGTTGTATTCAGAATAAGTGATGTTGGATTACCACAGCAATATGTGCTGTAGAACTATATTCATTCTTGATTGTTCTCCTTGGGACAGGTATTTTTTTTTTTTAAGATTTAATTTATTTATTTGACAGAGAGAGATCACAAGTAGGCAGAGAGGCCAGCAGAGAGAGAGGAGGAAGCAGGCTCCCTGCTGAGCAGAGAGCCTGATACAGGGCTCCATCCCAGGACCCTGGGATCATGACCTGAGCCAAAGGCAGAGGCTTTAACCTACTGAGCCACCCAGGTGCCCCAACCTTGGGACGGGTATTAATGGACACTTTCCCAAGCTCATAATCATGATGGTTTTGCTGTTTTTTTGTGGAAGTGTGTACACCAATCAGTCACTACTAATGTCAGTCTTTAGATTTCAGCAGATACCAAGGTTTTTAATGTTTTGTTTTTTTATGATGAAAGTCCCTATCAAAATAACTCTTCCCTTAAAAGATTTTTAAATTGGGTATTATTTAAATAAAATTCTTATAAATTCTGTTATTTACTTTCTTCATGGGAAAATCTAGTGTCCTTGAGATTACAATCCTAAAATAAAGTTGTCACATATTGGAGAAAAGGCAGAATAATTGTGTTGTTATGGCAACTCAAATGGGGAAAATGAAAACAGCACAGATAAGCTGCATCCTGTTGTCATAGCAACCATAGTTGTGAAAATGATTAAAGCTGGTCTAGAAAGGATGTATTGCAGCATTAGTCCGTTGGAAGTAAATAGCGTAAGAAAAGACAGCGAGAATTGGTTTTGGACAAAAGTTAAATCCCTCTGGTGCCACAAGTTGCTAGTACCACTGCATGTAGACAGATACCTGTCCTTTCTAATCATATTTCGACTGTTTTATTGCCTTGCTCATAATGATGTATGAAGGAAGATAAATGTAATAACTATATGAAAAGTTTATGATTAAAGATTTTTTTGATAGCAGATTTAGAAAGAAGTTGAAGTCAAAATTCTGTTACTGAAATGGCTTTGAACAGTAGAGTGTTTTCCTCTTCTCCTATTTCCTTCCTCCCCATTTCTCACCCAGTGCTTTATTTCCATTCTTTTCCATAACCCCTTTCCATAGCATTTTAGTCTTGTGTTGAACTGTAAACATAAACACCTAATCCTGGCAGTTTGTAAAGCATCAAGTGCAGCATTATGATTGTAGATGAACATGATGGTTTGATGATAAATGATAAGCATCCTGTAGGTGTGGAGAAATTTATTTTAGCTTTATCTTTCAAACTTTCTCTGTAATCAAAGCCTCTTAATTGTTCCTTTAAAGGCCATTATTTCTTTCCTAACTTCTAGTTGCCCACCATGGCAAAATATTTCATCCTGGTGGAGTGGAGACATGTTAGGAATAAACCTGAGGAAAGCTGTGCTCTTTGTTCAGCATCTGGCTGCTCGCTCAGGTTCTTGTGGTAATGGCATCTCTGTATTAGAGTATCGATCTGCTGCTTGGTAGGTACTGTGTAAAAGAAGTATCTAGGTAACAATGTATTGAAGTGGTTTAAGAGCAGTTTATGTTACAAATGAGGTGGAAGAAGATGGAGTTCTGCAAGACTGGACACGTGCTATAAATACCTGTAAAACTGAGGGGCTTATCTCAAAACTGGGGTGTTGAAATTCATATGTTTTGGTCTGCATTTAATTGCAAATGGTCAAATACTGCTGGAGCCTGAATACACTAATGCCATTACCCTCTGCCCTTTTGTAGAGGTTTTTGTATTTAATGTTCTTGCGTTGTGGCATAAACATAAGTCACTTATGAGAGATAATATTGACTGACCATAAGTAATCTATTGACTATTTTCAGTCACAATCCAAATATTAATATTAATTTTCTTAAATATTAGTATTCATAAATAAGCTCTTCACTTTGAACATTGCCCAATTTTGCCTGACTAACCAAAATCTGTTCCTTCATATAGGCATAGGGAAGAAACCTCTTATTTTATTTTATTTATTTCAAGCTTTTATTTATCCCTTTGAGAGAGACAGAGGGACAGAGCACAAGCTGGGGGAGAGGCAGAGGGAGAGGGAGAAGCAGATTTCCTGCTGAGCTGGGAGCCTGATTACATGCAGGGTTCAATGGGAGCCTGGTGGCATGCAGGGTTCAATCCCAGGACCCTGAGATCATGACACGAGCTGAAGGCACATCCTTAATGGACTGAAGCACCCAGGTCCTCCAAGAAACCTCTTTTTATTTTTATTCTTTAAAAGATTGTATTTATTTATTTGACAGAAAGATAGATAGCACCAGTAAGCAGAGCGGCAGGCAGAGGGAGAGAGAGAAGCAGGCTCCCTGCTGAGCAAGGAGCCCAACGCAGGGCTCAATCCCAGAACCCTGGAATCATGACCCGAACTGAAGGCAGCTGCTTAACCAACTGAGCCACCCAGGCGCCCCAAGAAATCTCTTTTTAAAAAGCAGAAAAAGATGGCAGGAAGGAAGAGAGAGCAAGAGGGTTTTTTGTTTGTTTTGAAATGTAAAATACTCATTCCTTTCTGCTGTTACTTAATGGTCATATATGACTCATATGACTTCCATCAGACAACTTCAGCTATTAAATGGTTCAGATACTCAGCAAACCCTTCAAAGATTCCATCAACAAGTTAACTAACATGTCTTAAAAGGAGTTTGAAAGTGAAAATGGACCATAAGTGCTGGTATCCTATTGTGCCTAGATACTGTAGCACTACTGGGAGGTAACACATGGATTTGAATCTCCCTTTCTCCTAACTTACCTTGGAACAGATATTTTTATTTTTATTTATTTATTTATTTATTTATTTAAAGATTTTATTTCTTTATTTGTCAGAGAGAGTGAGCACAGGCAGGCAGAGTGGCGGTAGGGGCAGAGGGAGAAGCAGGCTCCCTGCTGAGCAAGGAGACTCGATCCCAGGACACTGGGGTTGTGACCTGAGCCAAAGGCAGCCGCTTAACCAACTGAGCCACCCAGGCATCCCATGGAACAGATTTTTTTTTTTTAATTTTTTTTAAAAAATATTTTATTTATTTATTTGACAGACAGAGATCACAAGTAGGCAGAGAGGCAGGCAGAGAGAGAGAGGAGGAAGCAGGCTCCCTGCTGAGCAGAGAGCCCGATGCGGGGCTCTATCCCAGGACCCTAGGATCATGACCTGAGCCGAAGGCAGAGGCTTTAACCCACTGAGCCACCCAGGCGCCCCGGAACAGGTATTTTTAAAGGTTACAGTGGGTTAAAGCCTCTGCCTTCTGCTCAGGTCATGATCTCAGGGTCCTGGGATCGAGCCCCACGTCGGGCTCTCTGCTCTCTGCTCGGGAGCCTGCTTCCTCCTCTTTCTCTGCCTGCTTCTCTGCCTACTTGTGATCTCTCTCTGTCAAATAAATAAATAAAATTAAAAAAAAAATAAAGGTTACTTTGTAAATATGTAAAAATGTTTTTCATTAAAATCTGGTGCACTGATTTTTAGATTGGTGTCTAAAAGTGGGCAGTACCATCCGGTTATGCATTTGAGATTTACTAGTTTGCATCTTGGCTTGTGATAAATTGGATTGTAAGATCAGGTACTTTATTTTCCTGGAAGAAAAAAAAATGTTAGGTATATTCATCTCTCCCCATTTCACAATTTCTTGTCACATTTCACTTGCTTCAGAAATATTCATTTTGGATCCTTCTAGTGAATATGTAATTCTTAATACTGATGTCCTGAGAGAAAGGAGAAGAATTTCTGAGCTAACCTAAATAATAACCACACCATCACAGAAAATGTCCTCATAACATATCAAGCATTTGTATAGCCAATAAACCTGTTCTCCTGCTAAATTCCATAAACTGAATGGGGAGGGTAGATACTGTTCATTTTGTTACTTACCAGGGAACATGACACTTGATCTTTGAAATGGTTCTTTATTTTCATATATTGTAGCTGCCAATCAGCCAGTCATTTGCAAACAGTGGTGTAAACACTGCTGAAAACAAGTTTCTTCTCTGCTGGTCTGTGGTGACTAGGAAGTCAGATGTAATATGGTTCCATTTATTTATGTAGGCATTTACTCTGTGTCTAATGAGCAAGTAATTTTCTTTTCTCTACTCCTACACGAAAGTTAAATTAAGGAGTACCCAAGAGGGCTGGGATACTTGGTTTGCAGTTGTTGAAATACTGTTTGATACCCGGGGACCCTTTTCATGAGGAGAGTTTCCCTCTCAGCTAAGAAGAAAGCTCCAGATAGTTCTCCTTTTGAATTCATTGTTGCAGCAAATACGGCTGTAGAGAGGATAATCTAGAAGTGTGAGGGTTTGTCTTATCTCCCCTGACTTTGCAATCAAAGGATTTTACTCTCTGGCTTCTTTGCTCATTTTGCCAGTGAAGAGATGGGACAGGAGCTCTGACCGCTCCTAGGGCAGCCAGCCTGACTTACTGTGTGGATTGTTAACATGGCACCAGCCTCTGTTGAGTTGTAGCAACTCCTGTGAACAAATACGTAAATCGATACTGGAAAGGAAGTGGTTACAGATGCTTTTCTTCAAGATGGCAGACTGCTTCATCTTCTCTACTTACAACCAAGCTTTTTCCTGTCCTTTTTTTCCCCCCTTTCTTTTCCTTTTCCCTACCTTTCCTCTCCCCTATTCTTCCTTCTTTCAGTCTCTCAGAACTACATAAAGCCTATTTCTTACAGTGAGTGCAGCAGTCATTTGAAATTTGTGTATAGGCCAACCCCACGTCATCAAAAAATGTTGTTAACCCCAAGATTTTATTTATTTATTTGACAGAGAGAGAGAGGGATGACAAGTAGGGCAGAGAGGCAGGCAGAGAGACAGAGGGGAAGCAGGCTCCCCGCTTCCGAGCAGAGAGCCCGATGCGGACTCGATCCCAGGACCCTGAGATCATGACCCGATCCGAAGGCAGAGGCTCAACCCACTGAGCCACCCAGGCGCCCCAATATAGTATATTCTAAGGCAAAAAAATAATTTGGACAGTTCAAGAGTTTATTACAATGAGATTTAACTTGAATTTAATTCAGTGAATTCCAATGCAACCATATAATTTCTTTGTGGCATGATTTAAAAGGTCTTTAACTACAGGTATAGGAGATTGAATTTGTAAAACCTAATCTGAGGTAATTGCAGTTTTACTCTTACTGAGTAAATGAGCACTACAAAAATAGAAGAATTCTCCTTACTTAGCATAAGGTGATTTTTAATAATGTAGCAAAGAAAATCTAAGTGAACATCCTTACTTTTTGTTCTGTTATGGGGAGAATAAAGATACCACCTGGCTGCATGCATAAATTTGTTTACTAAGTTGGTTGATTTCCTGTAGATGGGTATTAAAAATGACTTTTTCAGTACAGAAAACATGTGGCATCTAGGTATTATGGTACCCTGCTGCCTGCTAATGTTGAATATTTTATGTGATTTTTTAAAACAAAATTGTTCTTATTTTCAAGTTCAGCAGTCTCACAGTAAGATCAGCTAAAGACCAAATATTTAGAATTTGTTATATTGATACAAATGAGAGAAAAACAAAACACAAATATTTGGTAATTAAGAAAACCAGAATGTCAGTGTTAGAAAAATTTTGTAATAGTCTTGTACTCTGGAGTTCTCTCAGGCCAGACTTTTAAGATCTTTTGTTTTGTTTAGTGAAACAGACTAGTGACAGTGTTTTTATAGAAAGTTATGAAAAGAAGTCTATGTATTAATTTGCTTTGGGTCATTCTAGTCTCTCTGGTAAATTTATAATTAGGAAGGCCTTTTAAAGACAATGTTCTAGTCTCCCAGGTACACAGCCATTCCATATTGGGTAAATCTAAATTCATATGTGAGGAGGTTATGTTTTTTTAAAGCATATTATTTACACAATTCACTGGAATGGCTCCTTTGGAAGTAGGGTGACTCTCTTATGTAATTATGTACTTAGTAACCCTGCGCTACACAGCAGTAGAAATTCAAGTAAGAATAATTTACTGCTTATGCATAGTTATTGGAATTTTAAAGCATTTGTTTGTTCAAAATTCTAGTTTATCAGTGTTATATTTGACTAATTGCATACTTAATAGATAATAATGAATAAAATTTATTTTAGAAAGCAGCCAAAATTCTAGTTATTAGAGTATTATTTTTGATTAATTGCATATTAATAAATAATAATGAATGCAATTTATGTTAGAAAGCATCCAAGTTTGAATTTTAGTAGTTCTAAATAAGCATCAGGAGCTACTTTCTTACTTCTCCCTTTACCTTACTGTATAAAGGGATTTTGAACTCTTTAGTCCAGATTTTGTGGTGGTAGTAATAATTCCTGAGAAAAACTGTATTTAAAAAAAAAAAAGAAATCTGTATTAGAAGTGTTGTAGATGGACTTAAATCACAGAATAACGGAA
This sequence comes from Mustela erminea, assembly GCF_009829155.1. Classification (NCBI taxonomy): domain Eukaryota; kingdom Metazoa; phylum Chordata; class Mammalia; order Carnivora; family Mustelidae; genus Mustela; species Mustela erminea. The sequence goes on from NC_045627.1 coordinate 65,105,850, forward strand.
TTTTATTGCTGCAGGGTACTGTCAGAAATATTTTAATCTACTCCATTTTGCTGGTGGAGAAGCTGAAGTGCATAGAAATTAAGCGAACTGCTCAAGAACTTAAAATTGGTTTGAGGATAAGTCTGCACCAGAACCTGATGTCTTATCTCCTGGTTTAGTGTTACATCTCCTCTTAGTTGTTGTTATAATTCAGCAGATCATGTCACCAGGGATTTCTTGAACATTTATGTGTACAGCAGTGGGCTAGGCATCCAGAGAGTATTAAAATAATGTGAGTTTATATGGTCTAACAATAGTGTTATCAAACAAGTAATATTCTACATTTTAATTCTAATTAGTGTTTTCCAGTGTTTATAAATATTGACATGGTGACTAAACCGTAAATCTAATTATTCACTAGATTATAATCTTCCTTTTTAAAAAAGGATTTATTTATTTGACAGAGAGAGATCATAAGAAGACAGAGCAGCAGGCAGAGAGAGAGGGGGATGCAGGCTCCCCGCTGAGCAGAGAGCCCAATGCGGGGCTCAATCCCGGGACCCTGAGATCTTTACCTGAGTTGAAGGCAGAGGCTTAAGCCACTGAACCACCCAGGCGCCCCTAGATTATAATCTCCTTAAAGGCAGGAGTGGTTTCGTTCTCATAAAATGCATCCAGTTTTATTTTGGACGGCTTAAAAAAAAATGTTCAAGTGTTGATGTCATTGTTGGACTTAGTAGCATCCCATGGTATCTACTCTGGGAATAATACTCTATTAGAATTGTATTTCTGTCTTCATCAAGTACTTTTGGTTTCAAGTAACAGATTGTATCATTCCCCCCTTAAGCAAGAAGGGGCAACTATTTTAGAGATAACCCTGGATACTAAAAAGGAAGATGTGCATTCAGGTACCAAGAAGACAGAGATCCAGGCATTAGAACACCTTTTGGAATCTGGGTAGCCACACTTGGATTTCTTGGGTAAATCCCATTTGGTCATGATGTATAAACTTTTATATTGCTGGATTTCTTTTGTGAGTATTTTGTGTAGGATTTTTACCCATATGCAAAGGATAAGGAGTATTATTAGTCTGTAATCTCCGTTCTGCTACTGAGTTCATTCGATGAGTTTTGGAATTTGAGTTATTTTTGGTTTCCAGATTTCCATTTGGTTCTATGGTATATCTGTTACTTCTTTGCTGAGACTTTCTATCTTTATGTTTCTCTTAAGAGTGTTTGGCCTTAATATTGTAATATTTTTATACTTAGTTGAAGTCTTTGTCTCTAAAGGTAATTCTAACATTTGTGTCAGTTTAGAATTGGCATCTGTGGGGTGCCTGGGTGGCTCAGTGGGTTAAGCCTCTGCCTTCGGCTCAGGTCATGATCTCGGGGTCCTGGGATTGAGTCCCGCGTTGGGCTCTCTGCTCAGTGGGGAGCCTGCTTCCCCCATCTCTCTGCCTGCCTCTCTGTCTACTTGTGATCTTTGTCTGTCAAATAAATAAATAAAACCTTAAAAAAAAATAGAATTGGCATCTGTTGGTGTAAATTGAGATTTTCCTTCTTTTCTTTCTTTCTTTTTTTTTTTTTTTTAACCAAGTAATTTTTGGGTTGTATCCTGGACATTTTTTAATATTAAAAGACTCTGAATTTTGTTAAATCTTATTGAAAATGTAGATGCTTTTATTTTTTCAGGCTCTCATGACCCAATTGAATTCAGCATGCAAGTTTAAACAGCCTTCTGTGGGTGTGTGATTTCAAAGTGTATTTAATTTTTAAAGCCTTTGCAGTGCTCTTGAAATCTCTTCTATGTGTATGTCAGTCAGTGGCCAGTCTGCGACCTGGCTGATAGTCTATCAATGTAATTCAGTTCTCAGAGTCTGTGGCTTGCTGCTTTGGTCACATCCACATATGTGAAGCTTGTGGGCTTGCTTTCCTGAGCTGCTTCCTCTCCACAATCTCCCCAGTACTATCTAGTTCCTTAAGACTCCCTATTTCAGTCCTCCAGCCAGAAAGCTGGAGCTTTATTTAACTGCTTGCAACCTGAATATGTCACTGTATCTGGGGCTAAGTGATAGGAGGATGAAGAGGGAAAAGAAGCAATGAGGTTTCACCTTAGACTTTTAGGATTACAGCTCCTCGATCAAAGAGAGTTTCCTTACTTCAGAGTTTTAGGCTCCTGTGGGCCCCTTCTTCAAGAAGGCTTTCATCATGTGATTGCTTGGAGGCAGGAGGGAGAGCTTTAAAGAAAGATGGAAGTTTTCCACCATTTTCCCTGAGTGTTAGATATCCCTTTACACTCCATGGGCCAAAACTAGAGGGCTTCTCCTGCAACTGTCTTTGCCTACACTGATGTCTACTTTTGGGTTTCATGCTGTAGTCTAGGCTGGTGGTTATTAGAGGAATTTAAAAAAAAAAAAAAAAAAAGGTAGATTCATTGTTGGTTTGGTGTTGTGTTGAAGTCTTCTTCCCCAGTCTGCCTATTGCTATTCACTTTTTAGAGGCCTCAAATAGCTGTATCATGCATTCTGCCCATTTTTAGTAATTGCATTCAATGGAAGATAGAGAAGGTAGTGTGCTTATTCCAGTTTCCCTGGAACCAGAATCCCTTTTAGTTATCTTTTTTTTTTGTTTTTTAAGATTTTATTTATGTATCTGACACAGAAAGAGAGAGATCATCAGTAGACAGAGTGGCAGGCAGAGGGAGAGGGGGCAGCAGGCTCCTGGCTGAGCAAGACGCCTTACGCGGAGCTTAATCCCAGAACCCTGGGATCAGATTGTCCTCAGCCAAAGGCAACGCTTAACTGACTGAGCCACTCAGGCGCCCCTCTTTTAGTTATCTTTTTGATACTGTTTTATAGCTGGCAAATAACATACTCTATGCAAGTTCAGTCCTCTGAAATTTGTTGATACTTGCTTCATGGTCCGTCTTAAGTTCTGTTTTGTAGCAAGTGTGCTTAGAAACAACTACAGTTGTTGGGTATAGTGTTCTAGAAAAGTCATTAGGTCCAAGTTCATTAATTGTGTTGTTCAGTTTTTTTTGCTTATTCTATCCAGTAGTGAGGGAGGGGTGTTAAAACGTCAAACTGTGTTTGTGTATTTGTGTATTGTCCCTTTAGTTCTGTGTATTTTGCTTGTTTTTTTAATTTTTTAAGTTATTTTTTATTTTTTATTTTTTAAAATTTATTTATTTGAGAGAGAGACAGTGAGAAAGAGCATGAGCGAGGAGAAGGTCAGAGGGAGAAGCAGACTCCCCATGGAGCTGGGCGCCTGATGCGGGACTTGATCCCGGGACTCCAGGATCATGACCCGAGCCGAAGGCAGTCGTCCAACCAACTGAGCCACCCAGGCATCCCTGCTTGTTATATTTTTAAATTTTGTTTATAGTACAGATACTTTTAAGATTTCTTGGTTAATTGGCCTCTTTATCATTATAAAATGGTTCTCTTTATCCCTGTTAATATTCCTTGATGTTAGTAAAGCCACTTCAGCTTCCTTATGATAAACTTTTGTGATACCCTTTTCAAACTTTTACTTTTATCTATATACATTAATTGTGTCTTTTTAATTTAGTCTAACAGTCTATCAGTGTTTGGACTTGCACTGTCCAATAGAATTATGTTAACCTCAGATTGTAACCAAGTATATAACGTACAGATCTCATATACCCACATCAAAAAAGTAAAAAGAAACCTTTGAAGTTTTCATAGTGCTTTTTTTTTTTTAAAGATTTTATTTATTTATTTGATAGAGAGAAATCACAAGTAGATGGATAGGCAGGCAGAGAGAGAGAGAGAGAGGGAAGCAGGCTCCCTGCCGAGCAGAGAGCCCGACGTGGGACTCGATCCCAGGACCCCGAGATCATGACCTGAGCCGAAGGCAGCGGCTCAACCCACCGAGCCACCCAGGCGCCCCATTCATAGTGCTTTTTATTTAACTTAGTATAACTTAGGTATTATGTTAACATGTAATCAATATAAGGCTATTAAGATACTTTTTTCTTTTTTTTATATTGAGTCTTCAAAATCTCATGTGATTTTACAGTTAAGCACATCTCAGTTTGGACTAGCCACCATTCAGATGCTCAGTATGTCCCACATAGGACTAGTGGTCACTAATTGAAAAATGGTGATTTAGACCAATTATAATTAATGTAGTTAATAGTATGACTAAGTTTAAATTTACCGTTAAAAAAAAGATTTTATTTATTTATTTCACAGAGATCACAAGTAGGCAGAGAGGCAGGTGGGGGTGGGTGGGTGGAGCAGGCTCCCTGCTGAGCAGAGAGCCCACTGGGGGCCCGATCCCAGGATCCTGAGATCATGACCTGAGCCCAAGGCAGAGGCTTTAAACCACTGAGCCACCCAGCTGCCCCTCTTTTTACCTTTTGATTAAAATTTCCTGTCCTCTTTTGGATTAGTTTTTTGTTTTTGTTTTAATATTCCATTTTATCTCCTCTATTGGCTTACTTTAAATAAGTACCATTGTTTTGTTTGTTCTAGTGGTCACTTTAGAGACTACAATATGCATTTTTAAAAAAGATTTTATTTATTTATTTGACAGAAAGAGAGAGATCACAAGTATGCAGGGTAGCAGGCAGAGAGAGAGGGGGAGGCAGCCTCCCTGCCAAGCAGAGAGCCCAATGCAGGGCTCCATCCCAGGACCCCGAGATCATGACCTGAGCTGAAGGCATCGGCTTAACCCACTGAGCCACCCAGGTGCCCCGTGTATAACTTTTGATTCCCCCAAAACTTAACTACTAATAACCTGCTGTTGACTGGAAGCCTCACCAATGACATAAACATTAGATTAACACGTATTTTCAATTATATATATTATATATTCTTGCAATAAAGTAAGCTAGAGAAAAGAAAATTTTATTAAGAAAATCAAAAGAGAAAATACATTCACAGTACTGTATTATATTTATCAAAAAAAGTCTGCATATAAGTTGCCCCACAGAATTCAAAACTGTGTTCAAGGATCAGTTTATTTATTGAAGTGAAATTCAGTTGACATAAAATTAACCACTTTAAGTGAGCAGTTTAGTGTCATTTAGTACACTTGAAGTGTAGTGTAATCACTGCCTCTATCTAGTTCTAAAACATTTCTCTCACTCCAGGTAAAATTTCCTTGCCATCAAGCAATTTTTCTCCATTCCCTCCTTTCAGGCCCTGGCGATTAGCAATCTACATTCACCTATTCAGGATGTGTCATGTGTATAGAATCATGTAATGGGATCTTTTACATCTGGCTTTTTCCACTTGGCAGAATAATTTTGAGGGTTGTCCATGTTGTAGCATGTATTAGTACTTCATTCCTTTTTGGGATTGAATAATACTCCATGGTATAACTATACCACAATTTTTGTTTTAAAGAATTTATTTATTTATTTTAGAGAATGTGAGCTAGCAGGGATAGGAGCAGAGGGGGAAGAAATGAGAATCTGAAGCAGACTCCGCCCTGAGCACGGAGGCCAACACGGAGCTCAAACCCAGAACTGTGAGAGGATGATGTGAGCTGAAATCAGGAGTTGGACCCTCAGTTGATTGAGCCACCCAGGCGTCCCTATACTACAGTTTATCTCTTCATTTGTTGTTAGGCTGTTTCTACGTTTTGGTTGTTGTGAATAAGGTTGCTAAGAACACATAAACATACATTTATTCGACTACCTGTTTTCAGTTCTTTTGAGAATATACTCAGTAGTGGAATTGCTAAAAGCGGTCCTGTGGTAATTCTTTGCTTAACTTTTTGAGGAATTCCCAAGCTGTTTTCTACAGTGGCTGACTTTTATACTCCCCCTAGCAGTGAGGGTTCTACCTTCTCTATATCCTCACCACAACTTGTTATTTTCTATGTGTGTGTGTAGTTTTAGTTGTTGTTTTGTTTTTTCATTATTGTGGCTTCAAAAGCTTTTGAGGCTGGATAGGACTTTGATAATAAAACTTTCAGTCCAGCTTCATCTCCTGGCAGGTGGCTCTTCCGAAGTATCTGGATGGTTCTGGTGTTTTTGTTTTTTGGTTTTTTTATTGCCATCTTAGCGGGTATGAAGGGCACCTCATGTAATTTTGGTTTTCATTTCTGTAATGACGAATGATGTTGTACACCCCCTTTTATGTGCTTGTCATCCATTTATGTATCTTTGGAGAAAGATCTATTCAAGTCATTTGTCCATTTTTGAATTGGGTTATTTATTTATTTGAGAGAGAGAGTATGTGTGTGGTGGGGAGAGGGAAGAGGGAAAGGGAGAGAGAGAATCTCCAGCAGACTCTGTGCTGAACACAGAACTGATGTGGGGCTCAGTCTTTTCTTTCTTTTTTTTTTTTAAGATTTTATTTATTTATTTGACAGACAGAGATCACAAGTAGGCAGAGAGGCAGGCAGAGAGAGAGAAGGAAGCAGGCTCCCTGATGAGCAGAGAGTGTGGGGCTCAAGTCTTAAGACCCTGAGATCATGACCTGAGCTGAAATCAAGAGTCAGATGCTTAAGCGACTGAGTCATCCAGGCTCCTGAATTAGGTTGTCTTTTGTTGTTGAGTTGTAAAAATTCTTTTTTTTTTTAAAAAGAGTTTATTTATGCATTTGACAGACTGAGATCACAAGTAGGCAGAGAGCAGGCAGAGAGAAGGGAAGGGAAGCAGGCTCCCTGTTGAGCAGAGAGCCCGATGTGGGGCTCGATCCCAGAACCTTAAGATCATGACCTGAGCCGAAGGCAGAAGCTTTAACCCACTGAGCCACCGAGGTGCCCCGAGTTGTAAAAATTCTTTATGTATTTTTGATACTAGACCCTTACCAGATACATGATTTGCAAAACAATATTTATTTTTTAATTTACTACACACTCCCTTGAAATAATATTTTACTTCTCAAATATTTCCATTTTTTCCTCCTATTCTTGTGTTAATTCATGTTGCTTCCGAATATATTATGAATATCATAATACATTGTTATTATTTAAATTGTTTATTTTTAAAATAAATTTTAAAATGAGAAGGATTTTAAAAATATTTACTCACAAAAGTAAAATATTTACTCATATTTAATATCTTACTTTTCATATATTTAAAAATTTTTTTTAAATATTTTATTTAAATATTTGAGAACACACACACAAGTGGAGTGTAGGAGTCAGAGGAAGAGGGAGAAGCAGACTCCCTACTGAGCAGGGAGCCAAATGTGGGGCTTGATCCCAGGACCCTGAGATCATCACCTGAGCAGAAGGCAGATGTTTAACTGACTGAGCCACCCAGACACCCCCATATATATGACTTTTGATCAAAGTAAAATTAACATAGTGTTATATTAGTTTCAGGTGTACAATGTGATGATTCAAAATTCTATACATTTCTCTACACTCATCAAGATAAGTGTACTCTTAATTCCCTTTATCTGTTTCACCTGTTCTCCTTCCCAACTCTGCTCTGGCAGCTACCAGTTCATTCCCTGTATTTGAGTCAGTCTGCTTTTTTGTCTCCTTTTTTTTTTGTGTGTGTATTCATTTATTTTGTTTCTTTATTTCCACATATGAGTGATATCTTATGGTATTTGTTTTTCTCCTTGTTTCACTTAATATCATACTGTTTAGGTCCATCCATGCTGTTGCAAATGGTAATATTACATTCTTATGGCTGTGTAATAGTCCATTGTGTATCTATACTGCATCTTTTCTGTCCATTCATCTGTTAATGGACACTTGGGTTGCTTCTGTATCTTGGCTATTGTATATAATGCTGCAGTAAACACAAGGGTGTATATATCTTTTTGAATTGGTGTTTTTGTTTTCTTTGGGTAAATACCCAGTAGTAGAATTACTGCTGGATCATATGGTAATTCCATTTTTTGAGGAGCGTCATACTGTTTTCCACAGTGGCTGCACCAATTTGCACTCCCACCAACAGTGCATGAGGGTTCCTTTTCCTCCACATCCTCACCAGTATCCAGTATCCTTTTCCAAATATATCTTGTGCTTCCTTGACCCCCCCCACTCCCGCTTCCTCCCCAACTCCCCCAGTTTTTTTTTTTAAAGATTTTATTTATTTATTTGAGAGAGAGAGTGTAAGCGCATGAGCAGGGGGAATGGCAGAGGGGGAGAAAGAAGTGCACTCCCTGCTGAGCAGGGAGTCCAGTATGGGGCTCAATTCTAGGACCTTGGGATCATGACCCAAGCCAAAGGCAGATGCTTAACTGACTGAGCCATCCAGGTGCCCTGCCCCCAGTTTTCTTTATGGGTCATCATTTATACATATGTTGGATTTCTTGATTATTTTTCACAGGTCATTGAGATGTTCAGTTTTTGCTATTTTTTTCCTCTTAGTGCTTTATTTGGCATGTTACTGTTTCTTCAAGTTCACTAATCTTTTCTTCTATAGCTGTTGGTTCCATCTCATGAAATTATCATTTTAGACATGGTGGTTTTTTTCCTGGAAGGTATATTTCTTTCTCTCTCTCTCTCTCTTTCTTTCTTTTTTAAGATTTTAGTTATTTGAGAAAGAGAGCACAAGCAGGGGGAGTGGCAGGCAGAGGGAGAAGCCAAGCAAGGAGCCCAATGAAGAATTTGAGCCCAGGACCCTGGGATCATAACCTGAGCGGAAGGCAGATGCTTAACTGACTGAGCCAGCCAGGTGCCCCTCATTAATTTTTTATATCCTACAGTTCAGTTATTTCTGGATCTGCTTCTGTTGACTGATATTCCTCCTGATTATAGGTCACATTTTATTACTGCTTGTTTTCTCTAGTAGTTTATTTAGATTTAGATATTGTAAATGTTACATTATTTTGGCCAGCAGTTAAATTTCTTACAGATCAACTTGATGATGTTGTGGCTTGATTTTAAACTTTATTAAGACAGGTTTAGTGTAAGCTTTATGCTCGTGTAGTTTATCACTATAACTGAGGTGTGAGCTTTCTGGGTCTCCTATTTGAATGTCCCAAGTGTTTCTTAGCTAGGCTTTTGCAGTCTGGCTGATCAGAACAGACAAAGGGTTCCCCAGTTCTGTGTGGATTATAGGCATTTATGAGCTTATAGCTTCCTCATAGTTCTTTGCCTGGCCTTTTAGAGTTTCACCTCATGTAAATAGGACTTAGTGTTCAAAATAGACTTAATGTTCAGATATCTGAAGCTTTTTTGTGCTTAATCCATTCTTCAGTACTCTGCCTCACCAGTTCTTGTCTCTTTGACCTCCCCACATTCTATTCTCTATTTCTTCAATAAGTAGTCCTATTTTGCTCTGCTTGGATTCCTCCTTTCTTGTGTCATAAACTGGAAAATGCCTTGAGGTGTAAGATTTAGGACACTTATGAGGGTCACCTCATTTATTTCCTGTTTTTCAGGGAATATGGTCTGGCACTGCATGTGGTCCTGTGTCTTCAAATGTATGTTTCACATATTTTGTTCAGTTTTCTTGTCCATGACAGGAGGCCAGTTTTGATATTAACTACTCTCTTATGGTGGAAGCTGAAGTCTAATGTACTTTTACTAAGAGTTCTTATTTTATTTAGATTTAATGTACTGGAAGTCCTTACTTTACATTATTCTGATATCCACAAATTTCAATTACTACAGTTAAATCATACCAGTCCCCCAGAACATGGTTTAAATTTCAGTTTTTAGTATATTAACTGTAATTTTTTTTTTTTTTAAGATTTTTTTTTTTTTATTTATTATTTTGACAGACAGAGACCAGAAGCAGGCAGAGAGGCAGGCAGAGAGAGAGGAGGAAGCAGGCTCCCTGCTGAGCAGAGAGCCCGATGCGGGGCTCGATCCCAGGACCCTGAGATCATGACCTGAGCCGAAGGCAGAGGCTTAACCACTGAGCCACCCAGGCGCCCCTTAACTGTAATATTTTTAAAGTACAAACTTCATTGCTAGCTCTCCAGTGTACATATCACTGTGGGTAAAACAGGTACATATCGTGGTTAGTCACTTCTTCTGAAGTCTGTTGTTTCTTCTCTCAGTGTTAAATCCGTGAGATATTTTATAAAAATGGATATTCAAAGAGGGAATTGGCCAATAAGATGAAACAAAGTAGCAAAAAGTCATAATAATTTTAATTGAAGTTTGCATTGAAGGTATATGGAATCATAGAATAAATAGCTGACCGTGGAAATGTTGATACTGACACCATCTGATAGACTCTAGATTTGCAACCAGAGGAACTTAGGGAAGGTGGACTTATTAGCCTAAATGAGGAGAGTGGTGTGGCAAAAAAGATGAAACTGTCCCAGAGGAAAAACTTCATATACAACTTAAATACAAAAATTTTTACATTAAGGAAACTCTTAGTGATATTTTACATCATTGAAAGTGCAAAGGATAAAGCTAGTCAAACCTAGAGTGACAGTTTGCCAAGGCATAGAAAGGGCATTTGCTTTGCATGTTTGTACAGAGTCTTAACTTGCACTTAACTCATCAGGTTTTGAAAATTGTTCATATCCTGTTAAGGGTTGCTTTTGCCCTATTTTATTTGTTTCTTCCGGGAGTCCAAATATACATGTGTTTACTTCTCAGTGTGTAATTTTTAGGTCTTAAAGTCTTTTCGATATTTTTTTCTATCCTTATCTCTTTCAATCTATTGATTTTCTGCTGACTTGTCTTTTGTTCACTAATTCTTACTTGCTCTGTTTCTAATCTGCTCTTAAAACAATCTAAGGACTTCTTAAATTCAGCTCTTGCATTTTTTAAAATAAATTTTTAAAAAAGATTTTATTTATTTATTTGACAAAGAGAGATCACAAGTAGGCAGAGAGGCAGGGAGAGAAAGAGGGATAAGCAGGCTCCCTGGTGAGCGGAGAGCACGATGCAGGGCTCGATCCCAGGACCCTGAGATCATGACCTGAGCTGAAGGCAGAGGCTTAACCCACTGAGCCACCCAGGTGTCCCTCTTGTATTTTTAAGATTAATTTCCATGTTATATATTTTTTGTTAATGATTTCAGTTTTCTGATGGAACTCTTCATTCTCTTGTGTTGAATATCTTTTTTTGAGAGAGAGTGTGTGAGTAGGGGGAGAGGGGGAGAGGAGACAGAATGTCAAGCAGGCTCCACAGCCAGCGCAGAGCTTAACACAGGACTGGATCTCCTGACCCTGAGATCAATACTTCAGCTGAAACCAAGAGTTGGATGCTTAACCAAATGAGTCACCCAGGGACCCCTCATCCTAAATATCTTGAACATGGTTTTTTTTTTTTTTTTTTTAAGATTTTATTTATTTATTTGACAGAGAGAGAGATCACAAGTAGGCGAGAGTTAGGCAGAGAGAGAGAGAGAAGCAGGCTCCCGCTGAGCAAAGAGCCCGATGCGGGGCTCGATCCCAGGACACTGAGATCATGACCCGAGCCGAAGGCAGCGGCCCAATCCACTGAGCCACCCAGGCGCCCCGCCTGTGTTTAGGAATTCCAATACTTACCACTTTGGGAGGCTTTAAAAAAAATTGTGTTAAAATGTATACAACATAAAATTTATCATCTTAATAATTTTTAAGTGTACAGTTTAGTAGTTTTACATTCACATTGTTGTGCGACCAGTCTTCAGGACTTTTTCATCTTGTAAAACTCTAGACCTATGAACAGTAAGTCCCCATTCCTCTCTCCCTTCCAGCCACTGGCAACCAGCATTCTTCCTAAATTTGGCTTCTCATGGTAATGAGAAAAAATATTTTCTTTTTTTAAAAGATTTTATTTATTTATTTATTTATTTATTTATTTGTCAGAGAGAGAGAGAGCCAGCGAGCACACAAGCAGCCAGAATGACAGGCAGAGGCAGAGAGAGAAGCAGGCTCCCTGCTGAGCAAGGAGCGCGATGTGGGACTCGATCCCCGGACCCTGGGATCATGACCCGAGCTCAAGGCAGGGCCTAACTGACTGAGCCACCCAGGCAGCCCCGAGAAAAAATATTTTCAAGCTTACAGAAAAGTTCTTCTCATATGAGTGGAAACATAAAGTATTTTCCTTTTTATGACTGACTCATTTCACTTAACATAGTGTTCGTAAGTTTCATCCTTATTGAAGAACACGTCAGAATTTCCTTTTTAAGGTTGGAAAGTATTGCATTATATGTGTATTCCACATTGTATTTACTCATTCATCTGTTGGTAGATACTTGGATTATTTCTACCTTTTGACTATTTGGTTCTGTTTTTATTTTTTCTAGGTTTTTGGGGGGAGCAACATTTAATCCCTTTTCTTTGAGTTCTTGGTAATTTGTATTGAATGCTAAACATTTTAAAAAATAAAAATGGTGGGGACTGTAGATGGTAACTTCCTTCAGAGGGTTTAATATTCTTCTCATGGACATATCCCTTTGGTTTCATTGAGGCTGCTTTATTTCTGGTGCCTTTCCCTGGTGTCAGCTGAAACCCTAACTTTTTTTTTTTTACCAGGGCATCTTGTCCTTGACAAGTTTTTGGCACTTTAGCACCATGAGATTGCTGAAGTATGCTTTAAATTTGGTTTTTCAGATCTGACTCTGCTTGCAAAAAGTAGGACCAAATGTCAGCAAATGTTCAGGGGGAAATTGTATATAGAATGTCAGGTTTACCACAGTGTATTTCCCTTCTGCCTAAAATTTTGGCTCCTAAAGTCTTGGCTGCATTAGTTGTTCTCTGATGCCTTCAAATAGCTTTCTGTATTGTATTTAGCTTTTATAGTTGTTTTTTTCTGCATAACTTTTAGCCTGATAAAATTAATATACCATAGCTGAAGCAAAATCCCAATATTATTTTCATTAATTAGATTTTCATATTATTTTTAAAAATATTTTCAAGCTTACAGAAAAGTTGCAAGTAAAATGCAGACAACATCATTTTTCCGTAAATTATTTGAGAGTAAGGTACAGACATGATTTTCATCACTCCTGAATTCTTTGATGTATATTTTCTACAAATGAGCATTTCTTATATAACCTGTTAATAATCATCAAAATAAGGAAATTAATATTGTTACATGATTGCCAACTAGTCTACAGACCCTATTCAGGCTTTTCTAGCAATCCCAATAAATGTCCTTTATAGCAAAAAGATCTAGTTTAGAATTACATGTTGCATTTAGTTGTCATCTCTCTTTAGTCTCTTTCAGTCTGTGATAGTTCTTCAGTCTTTCTTTGATTTCGGTGACATTGACATTTTTGAGGCTTCTAGGCTGGTAATTTTGTAGATTGCTTTTCCATTTGGGTTTTTTGACGTTTTTGTACAATTAGATACAAGTTATCTATCTTTTGCAGAATATCATAGCAGTTCTTATTGTATTCTATCAGAAGACATTTGCTTTTAATTTATTTCATTATTGGTGATCTTTTTTTTTTTTTAAGATTTTATTTATTTATTTGACAGACAGAGATCACAAGTAGGCAGAGAGAGAGGAAGGCAGAGAGAGAGGAGGAAGCAGGCTCCCCGAGAAGTGGAGAGCCTGATGTGGGGCTCGATCCCAGGACTCTGGGATCATGACCTGAGCTGAAGGCAGAGGCTTTAACCCACTGAGCCACCCAGGTGCCCCCATTATTGGTGATCTTAATGCTGACCACTTGCTTAAGATGTCAGCCAGGTTCTTCCACTGTAAAGTTACTGTTTTCTCATTTGTAATAAGTATTTTTGTGGGGAGATGTTTTGAGACTATTTAAGCATCATGCTCCTCATTAAACTTTCAGCTTATTACTAATGGAGTCATGGGTTACTATTTTACTTAGTGGCTTATTGTATTAGTTATCTTTTGCTGCATACCAAATACCACTGATTTAGAAGCTAATTATAACATGCAACACACACTTATTATCTTGCCATTTCTTGGGATCTGGAGTCTGATCATGGCTGCCCTGGGTCCTCTCTGGCAACAACTCTCATAAGGCTGCAATCAAGGTGTTGGCCAGGGCTGAGGTCTCATTTGAGGACTTGATCGAGGAGAAATCCACTTATGTTTTGTGGCAGAATTTCTTTCTTCATGGGTCACTGGACTGAGAGCCTCAATTCCTAGCTGGCTGTTGGCTGGAAGCCATCCACAGTTCCTTGCCACATGGACTGCTTGCTTCATTAAAATATCCATGCCAAAAGGCAGTGGTGTCTGCTAGCAAGATGGAAGTTACGATCTCATATAATGTAGGTTAGGTATTAGCCTGTCCCACACTCAAGGGGATGGGATTATATAAGGATTATGAATGCAGGAGGTGTGGATCATGGGGGGCCATGTTAGAGTTTGCCTACCTCAGTTATAATCCATTATTGTCATTATTTATTTGAATGTTCAATTTGTCCCACATTTAGCTTGTGAGAGCCTTTCATGCTGGCCCCTGTATCATCTTCCCATGTCTCCATCATCCTTTGAGTGCCACAAGAATGTGTTCTATGCTCATCTTAAACTTTCCCTGCCCAAGTCCTGTAATCAGCCATTGTTCTAAGCAGCTTAGAGAGTGATATTTAGGATCATTGAATGTATTCATTGCTGTTAGCATATTACTATTAGTGGGCCTTGTCAGTTGATAGAGCTAGGGTGTATTTTTGTGTACAGGTATCTCCCGCTTTATACCACTTTGCTTTTAGGAAAGACCTACACTAGTACCTGTTTTCACTATGCAAAAGAAATCTGAAGGCAATTTTTACTTTTGTGAAAAGAGGAGAAAAGAAGATAGCATGCAGTGTTTGTTTTGTGGTCATCTGTTGTAGAAACAAAGTACACTGTGAGCAGTGGGTGTGGCATCACCACACTCCCCTGAGAACCACATTCACATTTCAGCATCATGTCTCCTTAGCTTGTGCTATGTCTGTGAACATCTATGCTTTACCCCCATATCTTTTGTGTGTTCATTAGCAAGATGTGCCCTAAGGTATCAGAAAATCATGAGAGGTTATTTTTTTGGGTCTGGGTACACTACAAAATGTCTCCGAAGGCACTTCCTTCCTTGCTTTCTGCCATTTTGGATTTTGAAAGGTTTCATAGGAACACTGTACTTTTCTCTCTCTCTCTCTCTCTCTCCCTCTCTCCCTCTCTCCCTTTCTCTCTCTCCCTTTTAAAGATTTACCTCTTTCAGAGAAGGAGAATCTTTAAGAAGACTCCCTGCTGAGTGGGGACCTTGACATAGGGCTCCCCACGACCCATGAGATCATGACCTGAGCTGAAACCAAGAGTTGGATGCTTAACTGACTGAGCCACCCAGGCACCCCAAGAACACTCTGCTTTTGGATGGCAAGGGAAACCTGTATGTGGGTACACTTACATATATATAATTTACTTAGAAATTTCTCTATGTATTGTAAGTTTTGAGCTCACAATAATATCTTCAATTCTAGTTCAGTAGCACAGCATTCATTCTATTTTTCTTCCTTTCTGTATTTATAACTCTTTTTTGATTAGGAGAAATCTTGCTCTTATTATCCTCAGTATTTGGTCTATCCCCTTATTTGATCCATCCTCCTATATAACTCATCTCCCATTGCTGGTAGAGGGCTCTTCATTTCCCACTCCATACTCTATGTGGATGCTTTCCTTACCCCTTTAGTTTCCTACTATTTGCACCCGGATCCTCTCCTACTGGGTATAAAACACTGTTTTGGGCCATTGCCCCTCCACCCTGTTTATCTCAGTGGATGTGAAACTCAGTGCTGGACCAGTATCCATCCTTTCACTTTCAATGAATGTGTCTTCTGCTCACATTGGGAACCCTCGCTGTCTTGCCCTCCTGCACTGCCCTGCCCGATCACATTTGTCATCTTACTGTTCACCGCCATTCTGGGACTGTAGTACCCCATGCCAGGCCACCCTTTTGTGCAGATTTTTTCCCTCTCACCAGCTAGGGCTCTAAAACTCTATGCCAGGCCTCTTCCCCCTCAGGGACATCTTTCTTAAAACCTCTTGGACTCCAAAAGCCTGTTTTGGGCTACTGCAACCACTTCTACCACTCAGCTTGATGCCTAGTTAGCCTATATTCACTTAATGGTTGTCAAATTGAATTTTTTAAGTAGGAAAGGAGACAAAGGAAGAGGAATCAAATTTTATTTAAAAAAAAGTCACTAGTATTTTTACAGCAAATGCTTTTAACCTAGCACATTCCAACTTACACAGAATACAATGATTTCCTTTATCTATATAATCCTTACAGGTTTATATCCAAGCTTTCATGCCAAATTTTTACTTACGTACTAGGGGTATATTATCATATTAATGATTTCTGAACTTATCTAGCGCACTTTCCTTCCACTGTGTCTATCAGTGCTACCACCGTCCTTCGTTATTCAGGTTTGAAAACTCATAGTTATTTCTGACTCATCCTCTTCTTTCCTTATAGTTAGTTGTTAAGTCCTATAAAGTCCTTTTTAGGTGCCATTTTTATGGGGCACTGTCCTAGGTACCCAGAATATCTAGTTTTGAATCCCATCTTTACTGCTTATTAGGTGCCTACCAACTTTTGTTAATTTACTTGACCTCTTTGGATCTTGTTTACCTTGCTAGGTTGTTTTGCAGGTGAGTAAGATAATTGTGAAAAGAGCTTTCTCCAGTACTGTTCTAGTAAGCCCTTCTAGTCTGGTAAGATTGGTCTTAGTAAAGTACCCATTATTATTTTATCAGTATTCTTACCTATTCCATAAGTAAAAATTGCTTCCTTCTTTTTGGTATGTAGCTCTCTCTGATTTCTTACCATCAAGCTCACTTTTATTGAGTATCTACTATGACCAGATACTGGAGGTAAAAAAAAAAGTAAGGTATGTCTCATATCTCTGAGGAGTACCATCTGGTAGTGGAGACAGATATGTAATTAACTTACATACAGTAACAATTGCTACAATAAAATTAAAGCCTATGTTTGAACTTTTCTAAATTTTAATTAAACTTATATAGCAGCTATTGTCAAATACAGTTTCGTATGTTATTGTATTTTCCTTGCAGTTACTGTTTGTGTTGGTTAATTTATCTTGCTAAGAAAGAGTACTTGAGAGCAGGTCTTTATAGTGGTGAGTCTTAGGGTGTAGTGTAGGGGAGACAGACACATTGGGGTCTTCTGTTATTGCCAGGTAGTCACTGTAACTCTTCTGAACTTGAGTTTACTCTACTGTTACAGTGAAAATATTAATAACTCTTTGATAGGGTTTATAATCATTTAATGAAATAAGATATTTAAAGGATCTTGCACAGTTTATGCCTGCCAAATTTTGGTTCTCCTTTCCTTGTACTCCATGTGTTAAACATTTCTGGTAAAGAACAATACGTATTTGATTCTATGGTCTGCAGTTCATAATGGCTTCCCGAATGTTTTGAAATACAATCAACATTCATGGAAGCCTTAGTAATGGCATCGCTTTACATTTTTTTCTTTTTGCACTCTTACTTTAATTTTACCACAACTTTGTGCAATGAGGCTGGGCAGACATGACTATCCTATGTGACAAGTGAAGTTTCATTTTTGAAGTGATTGAACTAAATTGGGATTCTTAAGAGGCAATCATTGAATTTGTATATGTAGAGTCTGAATATATTACATGGCCTGTGGAATACTGTAGTTCTCTTGGACTGACTTTTTAGTTTATAGAGTAGTGAAAAGGGAATTCTTCTATTCCATAGCTTAAGGATACACAAACTCTCAATGCAGCAATCTTTTTATTGTTGATTATTATAGCTTCTATTACTCGTAGAAGTTGACCAACAGGGACCTGAGTTTAGGAGATTTTGTCATTCAGCTTTCATGTAGTAAATGCTGAGGCCAGCCCTTTGCCTGCAGGGCCCTCTATCATTGAAGAGGAACTGCGACTTTTCTCCAGGCAGCCAAGTAGGGGGGAGGAGCCAAGGTTTTCACTGTTCTCTGTGAAAATGGATTTGTGCTGTTGGACCTGAAGGGGACTAGATAGCATATTCTTCTTGAAGCACTGGAGGCCCTTTGTTGCAACATTTCAGTCTCTTTCTGATTCTTCCATCTAGTAGAAAACATGTTTGTGCATTTTTTAAAAAATGCTGTGTCTATGCTTCTCAAAAGCTAGTGAACTTACCCAATTGGCTAACAAACTTCAATTGTAATAAATTATTATAGTCTTCACCTTTCTTTGATTTTTGCAAAGTAGAGTTATCTGGAGCGAAGTCAAGTGGGGAATGAGTTGAGAAGACAGATATGTGCTGTGTAAATAGGATGAAGGCACATGGGTGATCCAGACTTTCTTACGGCTTTTGAGATTGTGCAGGAGAAACATTTAAGGAATAGGTTATTCACAAGTCCTTTAACAGTTAATAGAAGTATTTAAACATGAGAATATAGTTGCTAGATTGCAGTTTAATTTAGAATCTGCTTTTTTTTAATTAAAAATTTTTTTAAGTGTAGAGAGAAAACCTTAGAAATTTAAATATTTTCCAGCCTAAACTTTAAGTAGGAAACTATTTGTGCTTTTCAATTTTTTAAAGGTAGGTTTTAAAGGGGTTATATATTAAACATGGCCGGGCAGAAAAAGTCTTGGATCTTTGTCAGAAATTGATGAATCAGGATGGCCCTGAAATATATAGAATATATAAGAATAGTAACCAAAATGATACTCCTTTTTACCCTGTTACTTCTTGCCCAGATTTCTTTTGATTCCCCCCTTCCTTTAGGATGCTCCTAAATGTATAGAAGGGAAAGAGGTAGAGTAGAAGTTATAGCCTTTTTTTATTAATTTTGTGATTATATTTTTTTCCTCAGTGTTTTTAAGTGGCAGTATGGGTAAGATTAATTGTTACAATACAAACCAATTTGAAAATTGGTTTTTAAATTGAGCTATAGTATATAAAATCTTATGATAATGTGCAGATCTGACTATCCAAGTGCACTTTTCATACCCACACCAATTGTCTTATAATAATCGAAAATGCATCCTCTGTGTGGTGTTTGCAAGTTAATGCTATTTTGGAAATCATACCAGTATATCTAGTGGCTTTCCTGGGTGTTTGTAGCTCATTATTAATTATAATTTCATTTTGAAATTTTAGTTTAAGGGGGTGAGGTAAGTCCTTTCAAATTCTTAGGACTTTTGGTGGAGGATAGGAATGAATGAGTAAGGAAGAGCATTAAAATGACAAATGGTAAAGAAGGTCATAATAATCAAGGACATATTACAGCAATAACACAGGATCCAATATAGAATGAAGGAGATGAAACATTGCAAAGAGGAATACCGAAAAATTTAGCAAATAGTGTTCACAAATACAAATATGCACATTTAATAAAAAGGAAGAGATCATGCAGGTGTCTTCAGTATGGCTAAAAGTGCATGAGCCATCTTCCTTTTCTGAAGGGAAGGGAAGAAGCAAAGCTGTCCTCTAGTGCCTGCTGCTTTTTCTTTCTACCATTCCCTTTTTTCTCTTCTGTATTTTCATTCTCTTTTTTAATTTATTTTCACTTCTTCTCACTGTCCTACTTTTCGACATTCAGTCCCACCTTCAGAATGAGACTTTCTTCTGCCTGGCATCCGCAGAACTTTAACCAACTGCTTAATAATATGCAGTGTTTCTCATTAACCATGAGAGAAACTCACTAACAACTTGTTGCTTTTTACATTAATGATTTTATTTTTTTAAGGTTTTTATTTATTTATTTGACAGACAGAGATCACAAGTAGGCAGAGAAGCAGGCAGAGAGAGAGGAGGAAGCAGGCTCCCTGTTGAGCAGAGAGCCTGATGCAGAACTGAATCCCAGGACCCTGGGATCATGACCTGAGCTGAAGGCAGAGGCTTTAACCCACTGAGCCACCCAGGTGCCCCCAAACAGTGATTCTTATTCTCTTCTCCCTTGCCTTCTGAAAACATGAGCATCTCTCCTCCTGAGAACTACTGGGTAAGACTGAAATTAGTATAAATAATTCTAAGGAGAGTTGAAATAAATGAGAGATGTACATTGGCAGGGTGAAAGGGAGAAGGAAATTATAAGTTCACAGGATGGGACTAAGATGGGTATTTGAACAAAACATCAAGTTAGTTGTGAGCTAGAGCATCAGGGCCAATTGGGAGGACAGAGGTGAGTTAATGTAGACAATTGGGCAAGATCAGATCAATAGAGTGCTTGGGTTTCATTTAGTAGTTAAAGGGAGCCATTAAGAATTGTTGGGGAGGGTGACATGATAGTAAGGTGAAGACAATTATTCTATTTAGCTGCTGTTCATAAAATGGATTATAGCTTGAGGTGAAGAAATACTGGAAACAGTGAACAAAGTTAGGAGATTGTTGTGTTAGGTCATAGCAGTGTAGCTGTTCTGGTTGGTGTGTTATCCTTTGATTTGTTTAGCAAATAACCTTCTTTTAAGTCTGATGTCTCCACATGATGACCTAGGGATGGATGGAGGCAGGAAAAAGAGTTCAGCACTTAAGAAGCAATAGGCCAGCATTTCAGTTCCTAGTTCTCTACATTCTAAATTCATGATCACGAATAAAAACCTCGATTTTTCTAGACCATTAGTCAACATTAATTATAGAATGAGGAAGTAATGACCTCAAAGCACCATCTAGACCTGATCACTTTTTTGGAGTCCTTTGTAGCAGGCTATCCTTATATCAGTTTTAGACAGTGTGACCAATGAATACCACATTTTGTTTCCTAATATTAATTTGTGTATTTAGAATATTTTAAGAATAAAAAAGTCCAATGATTATATTTAATATTTTAAGACCTACAATTTCAAGTTTAATATTATGTGTATTGACTGCTATATTTTAAAATAATGTATTGCTGTTTTCATATATGTTATGATCAGGTATTTAATTTTTTTGGTACTGTTAGATTGTTGATGGACCAAACCTCAGCCTGGAATCCATTTAGAGAAACTTGAAGAATGTAAAAATTCTTCTAAAAGATAGTGTTTTCTAAGACTATAGGAGCAATAACACTAATACTGTTTAATTAGTGTTACTAGAAATCCTTTTTACCCTTTTTGCTACTGAATACATTATATGTATATTTACACTCACATGTACCTTTTTATTTAGAAGATTTTAATACCAGCAACTTTTGGTTCTCTTTTTCTCTTTCTCTTTTTCTGTCCTTGTCTCTCTCTCTCTTTGTTGTTTTCCCTTCTGTTTGGGTTGTCCCCCCCACCCCACCCCCCAATCCATCTGGAAAGATGGAAGAGGCAGCTGCTATGGTAACTATGCATTTTGGTTAATGAATAGCAGACTAACAAGATACATAAAACATATGCAAACTGTGCAGAGTTGGCTGCTGTCAACTGCTGTGGGGGTATAATACTTTCTCTTTCCCCTTTCCCCACCTTCTTAAAAAAAACCCCAACTTTCCTGTTGTATTTTGTTTTCTACTTTACCATTCCTAATAATGAAATTATCATGAAGTGTTCTTTTTCTTTTTAGTCTGTACAGTAATTCACCATGTGGTGAATTTATGGTAGAGGAGTTGAGGTGCACAGAGGAAAAGAATTGATTAGTTGGATTAAGAAGTAGATTTCCTTTAGACTCATACATAAAAGAACAGAGACAACGATTTTTACTATTTGTTTTGTTTTGTTTTGTTTTTTGCCTATAACCTCCTTTCTTTCCCCTTGCCTTTTGGCCACTTGTGCCCCTTTCAAGGTTCTCTCCGGGGTTAGAAATAGTAAGTAGTATGTTTCTTGAATATGTTTCTATCGTAAAGGCCACATGCAACTGGAATACTGCATTCAGCCAAGCCTTGAAAGTTCCTGTAATCTGTGCCATCCTGTCTCATACTGTCCCATCTCATAGTTGTCCTCTCTCTGCAGTGCTCTATGCCCAGGTCTCTGTGGCTGGGCTGCTCCAGCCTGGCGGACAGCATGCCTTCGCTGCGATGCCTGTATAACCCAGGGACTGGCGCACTCACAGCTTTCCAGGTACTTTCTCTGTCTCTGTGGGTTATTTGCGGGCATTAGTGTGTGTCTGATTCATGAGTGTGTCCTCCTTCTTTCCTATGCTTTACTTATGTTCACTTTCTCTCCTTCCTATTGCTTGTATTTCACATGACTCAGTACTCCTTTAATGATTCATTTTTAATGTATACCCAGACTGATCCACTCTTCAGACATTTTTATTACTGTGATTGGTTTGCCAGAATTGATATAGCACAACTTGACTGTTGGTTTTCATATCTAGTACAAGTATGATAGTGAATTTTAAAGTAATTTCAGCCAGTAGCATTTATTATGTAACGTTTGCTCTGGACCTACATAAAGCCAATTAATTACAACCAGTTACCTGAACACCTTCTTGTGTTTTTCTTACGATTATTAAAAATAAAAAGTGCTCTAATTCAGAGTGTCTCGTGGTTACTGTACTCCTCTATATATTTTGGGGTAAGATCTGTGTTTGTTTATCTCTTAATTAACAGGTCTAATTTCAAGGTGGAAAGGCCTTTTAAGACCTTGAGTACAATATTCAGCTTGAAACAGTCCAGCTGGTGTTGCATGAACTGACAGATTCTAGTTCCCTTTAGCCTTTCTTAGAGCTATTAGGACAATTCTAGGTTGTGAGAGAAATCTATAGAGAGAATAGAACATTTGTAGAGAAAAATGTAAGAAAGAGCTTGATGCCCATAGCTTACAGATTAGGGGACTATATATGGTGATTTTCTTGGCAGAAATGTTATCTGTCCACCTCAGGCATTTGCAGTTTGTGTTTAGCATTTAATTGTGATACGTAGCTTAGCTTTTTCTTTGTTTTTAACCTATGTAGTTCATATTCTACTTAGAATTTCAAACGCAAGCTGTAAGCAAGCATCAGAGTGCTTATGACTATAGTCTTAGTTAAAAGAGAGAAAGTTAAGTAGTCTGCATTCCTGAACTGTGCTAACAGTTGTTGTTCCTTAATAATACCATTTTAGTGGTGATAATGCTAGGTATTTCTGTTTGTCCTTTGTAAAACACAATATTAAACTTCATTTGCTTGTCTTGGGAGATAACAGTACATGAGAGTGCATAGGCTTTAACATTAGTTAAATCAGGGCTTACACACTGTCTTTGTCAGTAGTATGATCTTGAGCAAGTCATTTCACTCTCATCCTTATGTTCCTCATCTGTAAATGGGGACTAAGTAAAGGCGTGCAGTAAATGGCTACTGTTGTTATCATCTTCATCATCATTAATATTTTTGCTATTGTTGTTAGAGAATTTTGCTATCCTAACAGTATCAATTTATTTCAAATACTTACATTTTTGTTACATGTCATATTGGTAAAGTTTCTGCTCTCCAGGAACTCATGGACTAACCTGTGGTTTTTTAATCTTATTGGGGTTGTAATAAGTTTAGCCAAACTGCAAAGTCTAAGAGAACAGTCACTATAAGACTGTCTTCATTTCAGACACCAATTGCAAATCTAGGAGCCCCCATGACCCACATTCATGTCTGATAATTCACTAGAAAGGACTCACAGACTCACTGAAAGCTATTATACTTAAAAATGTTATTACAGGGCGAGAGTGTAGGTTAAAATTAGCCAAAAGAAAGAGACACATGGGTAGATTCTCAAGAGACCAAATATAAAACTTCCCGTCATCATCTCCCAATGGATTCATGACCTGGCCACAGTATATGACAGTACACAAAGGGTATTGCCAACTAGGGAAATTTACCGAAATCTTTGGTGTCTAGAGTATTTTTTGGGCACAATTACAAACTGCCTGCCTGGCTGACTGTTAGTATATCTAGCCCCTTCTGTAGGTCATACTAATGCTTTCTCCCATTTCCTCTCAGGATTGGAACTGATAATGTATGGCTCAAAGCCTCCACTATAAATCACATTTGTCCAATGGCCAAAGTCCTCAGGCAAAGAAAGACACTCCTCTTAGGTAAGAAGTTCCAGAGGCCAGTATACTACCTCCCAGTAGCCAAAGGCAGAGGCCAGACCTGTCTTTGGGTAAGGTTGGTTCTTCACTACACAGGGGTCATGGACTCCTTTGAGAATTTGAAGAGAACTGTTGAGAACCCAATAAACTATTGATTTTAGAAAAATGCATATGACACATAGGCAAAATTTTATTTGATAGTTTTATGTATAATTATTTCTATGAAATCACATAATCCCCAGAGTATAAACTCCCAACTGAAAAATCCTATGAGAGAAATGTGCAGCGAGCCAAAAGAATGTATAAAAGAGGAACCCGATCTAATCCAAGGGTGGGAATAAGGAAGATCAGATAATAAAGTTTTGAGTTAAGGTCTTGAGGATGAGTAGGAATGAACTAGGCAAAAGGGAGGAGGGGGAAACATTTCAGGTCTAAGGAAGAAGCAATGCAAAGACCCTGGGAACAGGTGGAGCTTGGTGCATTTAAGGACTCTACTGTAAAAAGACTATTATTTCAAAGAAGGAGGAGAATGGAGCTAGGAAAGACTGGGAAGCTTGATCATGCAGAATTTGTGGGTCATCTTGGCCTTGATGCTGTGAAGAGCAGTATGCAGTTGAAAGGACTTAAACAGAAGTTTGACCTGATCAGATTTGCATTTATTTTCTTTTTAATATTTGTAAAGATTTATTTATTTAGTTGAGAGCGTGCACAAGCCATTTGCATGAGCAGGGTGGGAGAGGGAAAAGCAGACTCCCCCATAATGTGTTGCTCCATCCCAGGACTCTGAGATCATGACATGAGTAGAAGTTAGATGTTTAACCAACTGAGCCATTCAGGCACCCCCAGTTTGCATTTAAATCTATTACTCTAGCTATTCTAAGGGTAATTTAGTGATTGAGGAGAGATGGTGGCAGTTTGGTGTTGGTCTAGTCCTTTGCATTCTTAAAAATTATTGAGGACACTGAAGTGCTTTAATTTTTGTGGGTTATATCTATTGGTATTTACTATTTGAAATTAGAACTGAGAAAAAATTTTTAAGTATTAATTTATTACTTCATTTAAAATAACAGTAATAAACCCATTCTGAGGCACCTGGGTGGCTCAGTTGGTTAAATGTCTGCCTTCCACTTGGGTGGTGATCCCAGGGTCTTGGGATCAAGTCCCACATCAGACTTCTTGCTCCACAGGGAGCCTGCTTCTCTCTCTGCCTTTCCTTTCTCTTTCTGTGTGTCTCTTATGAATAAATGAATAAAATCTTTTTTTAAAAAAGCCCCATTACATGCTAGTACAAATTAAATACTTTATGAAAAATAACCTTTCTTAAAAAATTAGTTAAGATTGGCATTGTATTACATTTTTTACAAATTTCTTTAATGTCTGGATTATTAAAGACAGCTGGATTCTCATTTCTATTTCTGCATTTAGTCTGTTGTGATGTGTTGTTTTGAATATATGAAGACTATCCAGTCACACTGATATATAGTTTAAAAAGAGAGAGGTACTTTAATACCCTTTTCAGTTAGTTGTAATTTCTTAGAAGATTAGTTGCAGTATAGAATCTGAAACTGTATCAATGAACTTCTTGTGCTCTATTACATTAAAATGCACTGGTCTCAATTTTTTCAACAGATCATGCTGGAACAATTGGACATCTATGTGCAATATAATGAACCTCTACTGTTACATGGCACCATATACAAAAATTAACTCAGACTGGATCATAGGCCTACATATGAGCTAAAATTACAAAATTAATAGGAAAAAATGAGGGAGGAAAAAAAATCACTGTGACTTTGGGTTCAGCAGACCACAGTGAGGTACTACTACATTACTACCACATACTTCTTCTCACCCTGGAATGTAGAAATCAGGAATTTGGTAGAACTTAGGTTGTTAATATATCCTGGTTTAATATGAGAAATGCTGTGCTAGAAAATTCCTTGAAAGTAGAGGCAGTCTCTTATATGTGTCAGTTGACCTCCATAGTGTTCTGTGAAGTGCTTTTTAGTATTGGGGGCCCAGTAAATACTGATGAATTGAACTATATTAGATCAGTGGTAAAGATAATCATATGCAATTAAAAACTGTACAAGTAAAAATCATCTGACTTGGACACCAGTGTACCAAAAAAATTCAAATCTTCATCTCATTTGATCTAAAGCAGTTATGAATCTTAGGTCAGTACAAAAGAATTCCGATATTACACTATCACTGTCAGGACTTTCTCTGTTTGTTCTTCATTTAAAAAAAAAAAAAAAGTGTATTAAAAAAAATTCTTTTGAGTTTCCTTATAAGTAACTACTTCTAGGATATATTTGGAGGAAAATTGATTTAGATATTTTGCTAGAAAAATCAGGAATAAGTTAGGTATATGGGCCTTGCAGTATATTGTAGGACTAAAATTGTGTTGCACAGGCAGAAAAGAGCTACTTAAGAAACATTTTAGAAAAGCAGATCGAAGGCTGTTTTATAGTGTAGTGGTTATGAACTTGGGCCCTGATGCCAGACTGCTTGAGATTTGAGCCTGACTCTGTCTGGGTATGACCTGGGTAAGTATTTGTCCCCTTTCTGCCTCAGTTTGCTTATCAGTAAAATGGGGATGATAATAGTATCTATCTCATTGAGTTGTTAAAATTATTATTATTATTAAGATTTTATTTATTTATTTGAGAGAAGGAATGCATAGAGGGAGAATGAGAGAGAGAAGGAGACTCCCCACTCAGCAGGGAGCCTGATGGTGGGGCTCGATGCCAGGACCCTGAGATTGGCACCTGAGCCGAAGGCAGATGTTTAACTGACTGAGCCACCCAGGTGTATCCTCAGTTGTTAAAATTAAATGAGTTAGGTTTAGAACAGTGTCTGGCAGAATGAATGGGTTTTATAGTATCAGAAGAATGCACAGAGGATAGGTTTGGAGGCTTTCAGCAAGTATTGCTTTTCACCTTAGTATAAGACGATATGCTATTAAATAAATTCTAATTATTTTCATTCCTGGTAGCCCAGTTGTGTATCATAGGGAAACCTAATTTTGGTTCAGGTATTGATGAGAAATTTTTGCTTTTCTCAATATTACTATAGATGTGAGTGTTTATTTTTCTCATCATTATGTCTTATGTAGTAAAAAATGGACGAAATGGGCTTATATTCTGGTTTTATTCTATTCAGTAATTCTGTCAGGTACAGTGTGCACAGGTGCTCAGTATTACGGCCTGACTAAATTTACAGATATAGGACTTAAGTCTATTCTTTCCTGCCCACTTCTAGAATTACAAGAATTTTAGTACATTTACATCTTTGTAGTTTGGGTTACCCATTTAGATTTTTGTTAATGTAAAATTTACAACCAATGAAATACACAGATCTAAAGTGTATTCTCAGATGAGCTTGACAAATTTACGTAACCTCATTCTCAAGATACAGAACATTTTCATAATCTGAAAAAGTTCCCTTGTATGCCCTTCCAGTTAGACTCATCCCGCTTATGCGATGACTCTTCTGATTTGCCACCGATTTAGTTTTTGCTGATTCTTCTTCTGTGTCTTTTTTTTGGATCAGTGTTTTTGAGATTTGCCCATTTAATTATGTTTATCAGTAATTAATTCTTTTTTATTGCTGAATATGTTCCATTGTATTACTGTGCCACAGTTTGTTTATCCATTTGTCTATTAATAGAGATTTGGCTTGTTTCCATTTTTTTGACTACTATGAATAAAGCTACTATATACAGTTTGTACAAGTCTTTTTGTGGACATCTGTTTTTATTTCTCTTGGTAAATGCCTAAGAATGGAATTGTTGGGTCATAAAATAAAGCATATTTTTAACTTTAAAAGGACAGTCGGGGCGCCTGGGTGGCTCAGTCGGTTAAGCATCTGCCTTTGGCTCAGGTCATGATCCCAGGGTCCTGGGATCAAGTCCCGCAGGGCCCTGGGATCAACTCCCTGCTCAGCCTGCTTCTCCCTTTTCCTCTGCCTGCTGCTCTGTGTACTTGTGTTCTCTATCTCTCTGTTGAATAAATAATAAAAAATTTTTAAAATTAAAAAAAAGTCAAATGCAAAGTGTTTATCAACTGATGAATGGATAAAGACGATGTACACAATTGAATATTACTCATCCATAAAAAAAGAGTGAAATCTTGCCATTTGCAGCAACATGGGTGGAGCTAGAGAGTGATTATGCTAAGTGAAATAAGTCAGAGAAAGACAAATACATGTATGATGTCACTCATGTGGAATTTAAGAAACAACAGTTTAAGAAACTGTTTAAATTCCACATGAGTGACATCATGAGCAAATGAGCAAAGGGAATAAAAGAGGGAGAGCAAGACAAACCAAAACAGACTCTTTTTTTTTTTAAAGGTTGTATTTATTTACCTATTTGAGGGAGAATGAGAGAGCGCATGAGAGGGGAGAAGGGTGGAGGGAGAAGCAGACTCCCTGTTGAGCTGGGAGCCGGATGTGGGACTCAATCGTGGGGCTCAATCCTGGGACTCTGCCGGGAACGTGACCTGAGCCGAAGGCAGTCACTTAACCAACTGAGCCACCCTGGCACCTCCCAAGAAACAGACTCTTAACTATAGAGAACAAACTGGTTACCATAGGGAAGGTGGGGGGTGGTGGGTGAAATAGGTGATAGGGATTAAAGAGGGCACTTCCTGTGATGAGCACTGGGTGTTGTATGGAACTGTTGAATCACTCTATTGTACACCTGAAACTAGTATGACATTGTATGTTAACTAACTGGAATTAAAATAAAAACTTAAAGAGAGATGATCAGGTAGTTCTTCAAAGTGGTTATCCCAGAAGGATTACTCATTTTAGTAATATTGCCAAATGTGTTTAAGGAAGTGAGCTGGTAATAGCTTCAGGGTATTTTTTTCTTTGAAACCACTGCACTCCTTAGTAAGTTTGATGTACCTTCAAAGCCAAAATTTTATGACAATAGAAAAAGAAGAGCCTTGGAATCATTATTGAGTTTGTTGGGTTATCGTCAGTAACTCAGATGGAAATGGCAGTATTGAGATGGTTTGATTATTAACATTTCACACCATACATTTTAAGCTAGTGACAGAAAAGATGCAGAAAATATTGTGTAAATAGAGTCTATGAAGACATAGTTAATTTGAACATATTTTCATTTTCATCATTCCATTGGTTTGTCCTGGAAAGTATATGGGTGATTAAGAGGATTTCTGTTGATTAACAGTGGATATACTATTGTGGAATCATTTGCTCATCCTCAGCAAGTGGTGATCTTATTGTCTATGATATTAAATGAGAATGAGCAGTAGAGAGAAAGTGCCTAAAAATAGCTGAGTAATTAAGATTCTTTATTTTCTTTAGACGTTGAAAGAAGAGAAATTCTAACAGTAAGAATATAACTAGATTTATATGACCTTAGAATATTTTAGATGTCAAGTGTAGCTATAGTATTTTAGGGAAATCTTAAATTAAATGAACCATATAATATTTTAATATCAGCAAGGGACCCTTGTCAAAGGTTGAAACTGTTGAAGGTTGACTTTAGGAGAGACAGTGTATTTTATTGTTTAAGAATATTTAGAGGGCTGGGCACCTGGGTGGCTCAGTGGGTTAAGCCTCTGCCTTCAACTCAGGTCATGATCTCGGGGTCCTGGGATCAAGTCCCACATTGGGCTCTCTGCTTGGCAGGAAGCCTGCTTCCTCCACTCTCTCTCTCTGCTTGCCTCTCTGCCTACTTGTGATCTCTCTCTGTCAAATGAATAAATAAAATATTTTAAAAAAAAGAATATTTAGAGGGCTACTAAATCTTAACTATCTGCTAAGTGAAATGTTAAAATGGAACCATAGTACTATACTAAGGATTATTCAGGATGTATCTCTGTATGTAAGTCTTCCATTTTACATTTGAAGTTTTAGGGCAACATGTCTTATCACACTTGACTATAAACTAACGTTCAAATCTTAATCAGAAAACAATGTTATTAAGGAAAAAGTTCCCATTTTAGAAATGCTTGTCAAGCCCTAGGTGATGTGCATCCCTCCCATCATATATGAATAATCTCATTACAGCATAATTTCTGTATAATAAAAATTCAGTTCTTTTTTGTCCATATGTTGACATTTGACCTATGTTTATCCCAGCTATAGCCTTTACAAAAATTCACATATAAGGACAAATAAAAAATGCTTTTATTTTGTATGTGTGTGGGGAAACACACATTTCCCCCCGCTCATAAAACTAATTTATTGTTTACTATAGAATATATAAATTATTTGGTGAACATATAAACAAGAAAGTATCACCCATAATCCTTACCCTTTAAGATAATCATCATGTTGGTTTCCTTTAATCTGGAATGACATCCATTTGTGCATGCATGTACACACACAGGCATGTGTGGGCAAATGTAGTTTATTTATTTTTATTTTTATTTTTATTTTTTTATTAATCAGAGAGAGAGAGGGGGAGAGAGCGAGCACAGGCAGACAGAATGGCAGGCAGAGGCAGAGGGAGAAGCAGGCTCCCTGCCGAGCAAGGAGCCCGATATGGGACTCGATCCCAGGACGCTGGGATCATGACCTGAGCCGAAGGCAGCTGCTTAACCAACTGAGCCACCCAGGCGTCCCTGGGCAAATGTAGTTTAGATTTAAAACACTTTCTATTCCATTTAAGGATAAAATTATATAAAAATTAAAATTTTAGTATTGTAGGAAATACAAGAAGACAGAAGAAAATTTTTTTTAAAGATTTTATTTATTTATTTGACAGAGATCACAGATAGGCAGAGAGCAGGCAGAGACAGAGGAGAAGCAGTCTCCCTGCTGAGCAGAGAGCTGGATGCAGGGCTGTACCCCAGGACCCTAAGACCATGACCTGAGCTGAAGGCAGAAGCTTAACCCACTGAGCCACCCAGGTGCCCCAAGAAGAAATATTTTAAGTGTCCTCCTAGATATTACTACTTTATTGAAACTGATACTTTTGAGTTTAACTATATCCTGTTCTCCAAATTCTACATTCATCAGTCACTTTCATTAATTTCCATTGCTCTTTGTCTCATGGCAGTTGCTCACATTTGTAAATTGAACGTAGTTTGAATTTGGCTTACCATTCATGTAATTGAGTGGTTATACCACTTTCTTCTCATGTAATTCTTAGCCATTTCAGATTTGCAGTTCTCCAAAGGTGCTGTGTTCTCTTAGGTATCTGTGTTTTTGCAAATTCTGTTCTCCCTACCCGGAGAATCCTGCAGAAAACACCTTTTCTCTCTAGCACCTACCTACCACATTTATCTACCTGGCTTCTTAACTATCTCATGATTCAACTCAGGTAGTTTTACCTCTAGGATAAAGGTCCTTGCCGATCTTTTCACCCTCCCCCTTAACCTCATCAGAACATCTGTACCCAGGGCATGCAATAGATGCCTCTGTCATAGCACTGATATGCTATTTTAGTGTTCCCTCACTAGACTTGAATTTCTTGAGAGAAGGACTATGCTTTGTTCATTTTATATTTCCAGTGTCAAGTACAGTGTTTGATAGATAGTATGTACTTTATGAATTTTTGTCGAACAAATGAATGGACTTGAATAATTTGAAGAAAACTATCAACATATATAGAGTAGGAGCAGAGAAAGTATCGAATTGCTGATGGTACCTACACATACATACACACAACTGTTGTGTATTCAGTAAGAAGTCATGATAATTAAACATTCCAAAGACCACAGTACATTTACATGGAAAAAATGAAACCATGCTGAAACTTATGGGCAGTCCTCAAATTTTACAAATTTGGCTTTCATACGTCTCACACTATGATGATCCCCTCTGAATTAGATTTTGTGTGCTGAATTTGGACTCTTGTTGATGAACAAATGTACATTTCAAGCTATTAAATAGTGGCAGTACAAGCCAGTTAACAGTTCAGTTTCAATGATGTCAACATTTTTATCTTCACATCAGTGTATGTTTGTGCAATTATTTGACTATTTTATTGCATTTTACCCTTATTCTATGAAAGAATAGACACTGGGAAAATTAAAATGATGATAGTAGTGATAAACAACAGTCTAGAGAAAAGATGGAATTCATTAAGCATACTGAAAGCGACCCTTTAGGCTTGATTAGGCACAAAATTAAAGTACATGTGCAAAATGTTGGAAATATATTATTGAGCATTTCTTTCTTTCTTTCTTTCTTTCTTTCTTTCTTTCTTTCTTTCTTTCTTTCTTTAAGATTACATTTTGGAGAGCTAGAGATAGCGGCAGAGATAGAGAGAGTAAGGAGGAGAGGGAGAAGCAGGCTCCCTGATGAGCGGGGAGCCCAGTGCTGGGGGATCCCAAGACCCTGGGATCATGACCTGAGCTGAAGGCAGATGTTTAACTGACTGAGTCACCCAGGAGCCCCTGATGATCATTTCTTAAAAGGAAAGTATAATTATAGATTTAAAAAAACATTTTAGCTAACACTGGAACTTACTGTTCAGCTTCTACCCTTTCAACATTTGTTGATACAAATTTCACTAAGAAAAGGAGAGATGAACTGAATTTGCTGCATTTTACCTTTTCCTGGAAGTAGTTTTTCTTGGAGGAATCGTTAGGACCGATTTATTTTTCAATATGCCCACTTAGGTTATTTAAATACAATTATATA
The DNA here is from genome assembly GCF_009829155.1 of Mustela erminea. NCBI lineage: Eukaryota > Metazoa > Chordata > Mammalia > Carnivora > Mustelidae > Mustela > Mustela erminea. The sequence continues at coordinate 65,138,188 of NC_045627.1, forward strand.
TTAAATACAATATAATTTCAAGTTTTGCTGAGTATTTTTTGACATGCCTATGATGCTGGTAATGTTCATTTACAGGCTAATGTGCATCATCATCCAGTGTTTAGATTAAACCAGATTATTTTATTGTGAGATAATCATTTCCTTAAAAACTTTTTTCCTAATCATTCTTTTAAAAAATTTTTTTTATTAATTTTTATGTATTTGAGAGCGAGAACAAGAAAAAGAGAGCGTGAGCGAGCATGAGCAGAGGTGAGGGGCAGAGGGAGAAGCAGACTCCCCGATGAGCGGGGAGCCAGATGCGGGGGATGGGGAGGCTCTATCCCAGGTCGGGTTGTTCTGTAAAGAGGGCTTATCTTTTGTTTATGTTAAATAATGTTGGATTTTCCCTAATTGCTTTAAATTCAACATGACCCCTAATGGCCAGAGGAAGAATACAGGTACCCAAAGGGCCTGGGGTTGCCCCAGGGTTAGGAAGCACAGACTGGAAGAATGGAATGGATGAAAACTAAGGGTGATGAGAGCCTCTGTGGTTGCACTGTCCTTATCACACAAATTCTTGCTGTGGGCAGTTAAGATGGACCTGTATCTTCTAAGATGCTATTACTTTCTTTATATTCCCAGATTACCTGCTTATTACTCCCATCTTTGTGCTGGGTAGAGGCCAGAGTATCATAGGAGTTCTTTTTGTGCTGTTCAGGAGTCATTGTCGGTGGTTTTGGACTGGCATAGCCTTTTGCACCGTCTTTCACTATTGTTCTGCTTTATGTCGTAGTGTTTTATTGTCTTGCTGTCCTTCCTTGTGTTAGTTTCTAGACTTGGTATTTTATGTGGACTGTCAAGATGTGCAATCTTGGTAGATAGGCAGCATTTAGGAAACTTATTTGTCATTTTTCATGAAGAGGGAAATGTAGGTTATTTATGACAGCCTCATTGGGGGGAAAAAATTCACTTGTTTAGCTGCATAGGCCTCTTAAGAATTTTAATACTTTCCTGTTGGGAAGTGATACCCATGAGTTTTGTTTTTCCTGAGAGTGATGTTGAGTAGCTTTGAGTTTTTCTATATTCTCTGGCCCAGTCCTCTGGAGACTAAGTCTATTATATTTTGAAATAGTTATTTGGATCTAAGATGTAGTACATCATTATGAAACGGCTTGTTGCAGTGTACCTTCCCATGCTGGGTTATCTGTCATCTGCTTTTTAAAGTTCTCAGGTGTACCATTCAAATCTTCAAGACCTTTGTTGCAAACCTAGTATCTGTGTCTTGATATGAATTAAATTGGAATTCTGTGCCCTGTAAAATTGACATTAAGAAAGAGTGTATGTATATTATCCTTTAGCAAAAAGTTTGAATCTTAGCTTGATTTGGTCTAATTTTTTTGTGTTAGAGGTCATAAACAGAAGGGAAAGACTAGAGCAATAATACTCATTTTGTTTGCATGTTTCGCATGCACACACACAAATACACATAGTGCAGTACTTCAGATTAGCAAATACAAAGCTTTTGTATAACATGTAAAGTTTTATATTTGAAAGAAAGCACATAATTAGTTTCACTAAAATACAGTTGCTATTGTTCATTGCAGTTTCTCCCCTTTGCATGAGCCATGTTTTTAGGTGAGTGCCTGTTTCTTTACTGGTAATAAAACATAAGGGAAATTTCTAATATGATATTTGTATATTTCTCCTAGATTTTCAGATTGGCAGGCTATTAATTTTTTTAAGCATTTCAGTTGCAGTATAGTGCAGTTCTTTGGGGGGAATTGGTAAAATGAGGATAAAATGGGTACAGGATTCCAATAGCTTGAAAATAACGCAGTATTTGACCAGAATCTCTTTTGTATTCCCTACTGTGGTTCTATTCCAGTAGTCCTGGAAATGTGCCTATGCGCTATTTACAGTGAGATTATAAAACTGAATCATGATTTTGGTGAATAGAAGCCAGAGCATGTGGCTCCAGCACCCCAGCTGGCAGTAAGCTCTCCCTAGGTTTATGAATGTAGTTAGATGGCCCCCAACTGTTTACAAGACAGCAGAGGTGAGGTCTTTGATTGACAAGTCAGAAATGCATTATATCATTCTCTCTGCCAGTCTCTGGTTCATGCTGTTAAAAATGTCAGCCTCCAAGTTTGAATGGCAGCCTGAGGGCCTTAGAAGCTTTTTGTTTTCTGAGATGGAAACACAAATTGGATGTGTGCCTGAGCGCTTCATCCTGGGCTGTAATTTCATCTTTTAGCTAAGAACCACAAGGTACACGAGCAAAGCACCCTGTAAACAATAATACTGTGGAAAAAAAAATAAACAAGGTCGTGTTTCTGCTACGTTGATCCGGTGGTGTCCTGACCTCTATCACGTTGAACATCTCCACTCTGATTGCTGTTCCCTTTGGCATTACAATGAGAGAAAGAGAGACTGACATAGGAGGAAAAGATTTAAAGTTGCAGTGTCGTTGCACATTCCTTGTATTGGCTATGAAATATTGAACTGTCAGAATGTGACACTTGGTTTTTTAAGCAACCTTTCTTGTTTGAGGTGTTTGCAGTTCATTCCTTTCTCCCCCATTTGTCTGCTCTCATTGATGGGGTTGGAGGTAGTTGCCTTAAATGCATGAGAAGGGACAATGTTAAAGAGAACTGGGCTGATGGAGCCAAATAAACTTAACACTGGAACATAAGTGCAGGCTGTGAGGCATGGGCAATAGGGAGACTGAAGTTGGGTTAGTTCATTAATCTGGGGGTTTATGGAACACTCTGTTGTAAGGAAGAATCAGTTTAGGTCTCTGCTCTGTTTCCGTGGAGGCAGGTGGTTGGGAAAGCAGTGGTGGGTAAAGAGAAGAGGTGGATTAACATGGTTAAACTGATAGCCTACTATATAGATAGCCTCCTATTTAACAGTATTGTCAGTCACCTCCAAATTAACCCAGCTGTGTTATTTATTGCTCTAATTATCCAGTGTCTTTGGGAAGTGACTCATTATGAAAGACTTAAAAGTTTAGCAAGGGGGCACCTGGGTGGCTCAGTGGGTTAAGCCTCTGCCTTCAGCTCGGGTCATGATCCCAGGGTGGTAGGATCGAGCCCCGCATCGGGCTCTCTGCTCAGCAGGGAGCCTGCTTCCCTTCCTCTCTCTGCCTGTCTCTCTGCCTACTTGTGATCTCTGTCAAATAAATAAATAAAATCTTTAAAAAAAATTTTTTAGCAAGAAAAAGGACTTTTTAAATGTGCAAAATTCATATTTATAGTAAGTTTGATGAATAGGTCATATGAAGGATTCATTATCTTTGCATTAGCGCAACTTAATAGTACATGAATAGAAAATTTTTGTTGAAAAAGCCAAACCAGAGATTTTTGGTAAATATTTTTCTAGTAGTAGAATGTGTTTTCTGTTGCTATTTGTTTTCAGTTGCAGTGTGTCTTAAAATAACAAATATTTTATATTTTTAAGATTTTTTTCTTCCTAAGAAAATTCCTCTATCAATAGATGGGTGCTATTATCTTAACTTATTTGGGGGGCATGGACCTTACCAGTAAAGTTTTGTTTTGTTTTGTTTTAAAGATTTTATTTATTTGACAGACAGAGATTGTAAGTAGGCAGAGAGAGGGGGAAGCAGGCTCCCTGCTGAGCAGAAAGCCCTATGTGGGGCTTGATCACAGGACCCTGAGATCATGACCTGAGCCGAAGGTAGAGGCTTAACCCACTGAGCCACCCAGGCACCCCTACCAGTAAAGTTTGAAGAGAGAATGACCTTTTGTAATTTTTTTTGAGAATGAAACAGTTGGAGTTTGTGTTGAAAGTACTTGAATTAACACTGTTGATAGTTGTTGCTGTTTTAACAATATTGATGTTTTTAAAGGACAGCTGTTAAGCTTAGCTCTCGTTCACTAATGTAAAAGGCAGGAGAGTTTTAGTCTCTATCATAAATACATAGTGAAATGCACTGGGAAAATGGTGGTAGTCATTTTTGACATTTTTAAATTCTGTTCTTTGAGGTCATGCTGAAAGAGAGGAGATAATATTTGTAAAATAATGCTGTGCTCGCTTGTACCCAGAATTAGGTCCTCACTTAACAAAATACAGTACAAGACCAAAGGGAGGAATACTGAGAATTAGTTACTGTTGACTTAAGTATGGCTCTCTATTTTTTAAAGCATAAATATTGATGTAGATTTGCATTTAAGCTGTCTTGACTCATTTGGGGTGGGGGAGTTCAAAATATCATTGTTAGAGAAAATGATTTCTCATTGTCTGATTTCTTGAGGATGAATAAAAACAAACCATTCTTTTCAACCTTGGAAGAATAAGAGGTGTGCAAGTGCTTATCAAAGAATTAAGGCCATAAATATGTACTTTTATGAAGTCCCCTAAATCTTAACACAGAGAAACTGTACAAAATTTCTTCTTCTCAGTGTATTATTAATGTATCAGTTACTTGAAAATGCCTGAGCCCATGGGTTTTTATATAGCCACACCTCCAGAATAATGATTAGCTTTATTACCCAAAGTCCAGGCTTGTCTTAAGAACAAAAATCAGTGTATTCATAGAACCTTAGAATTTCAGCATTGGGAGGGATATAAAAAGCCATTTTGTTGCATATAAGAGTCCTTTATGAAATATTTGGCAGGGGATCATGTAATCTCTGCTTGATCACTGCCAAGCCTAACTTGTTGAGGCATCTTGTTATCTTTATCACTACTGATTCTATAAGAAAGTGTTCTCTCAAGGAGTCAAACTTTTTGTCCATTTAGTGATTAGAATTCTGCCTTTCAGAGTAAAATAGAGTAATTGTTTTCATGTTCATATATTTATATGTTTGAGCATAGCTATCATGTTGCTTATATTTTCTGTTCTCAAGGTGAATATTCCTGGTTCTTTTAGTATTTCTTTGAAAAATATTGGTATTCATTCCTGCCATTTTTATAACCTCTTATTTTGGTGGAAGGTGTTATCATTCTGGTTGTCCTTCCTTGTGAGTACATTCCACCTTGACAGTGTCCTCATTACAATTGGCATGCATAACTAGAGGCAGTGCTGCGAAAGTGTGTAATAGTGTAATATACAGGGAAACATCTTGTTTTTGAACATAATTTGGATTATGTAATTAATTACTGCAGCCTAAAACCGAAATCCTTCTTTGGTATAGGGGATAGAAAAATCTCTAGTAACTTAGCCTGGGTTTGTTTCCTCACCTTTTCTTTGAAGCCAGAAAAGCATATGTAAGCACTTTGAAAAATGACATAATGTAGTGGCATATCTGGTACAGGTATTTTAAACCTAGCTCCAGTTCCTGAAGATGGTGAACATCTGCTTAGAGGTATTGTAGAGCTCCACAATGCACTAATTGAATTACTCTTTTCTGGAGTTGCCGACTGCACTAATTGAATTAGAGTGTGTGTGTGTGTGTGTGTGTGTGTGTGTGTGTGTGTGTGTGTATAACTGAGATAATTCCAGCCTTAACGGGAGAATCGGTGGGAGATATGACTGATGGTGTGTACTGTGCTGCTATCTAATGGCAGCCTATGGAACTACTACATGGTCTCCAGGGAAGAGAGAATGCAGTCTTCTGATCTGGTGTGACCTCAGTCTAACCCCATGCAGTTTAGTTCAAAAGGTCTCATGATGTATTTTTGTAATTCTAAATCTAAGAAGAAAGAAGGTGATTAATTTCTCCATTAAAAATTAAGATAGGTTTTATTAGGCACAAAAATTTTTAAAAGAAGTATTAAGTTGTAAACATTCAACTGAATTTAAAACTTCTAACCTCTAATATAATGGGTGAAAACAAATCCAGTGTACTGAATTAATGGATCATGTTCTTTCTTATTTTGCTTTTCATATGACACAAATGTAAAAAAGAATTACTTTTTTGAAATGTCTTAGCATCACGGAAAAGAAGAATGTTAAATAAATGTTCTTAAATAAAATTTCTTTGTGGTTTTTAAAATACTGAGATCAATGTAAAAGTATTAATAAATTCTGCTATACATGAGTATGCTTTATAAAAATTTCAAGATTGCTATAGGAAAAACATTTTAATTGTAGCAGTATTAGAACAAGTTCTACAAATCTCTGTTGCTCTAGTTTATCATTTAAAATTTAATTTTACCACAAATTTGGGCAAGTTTGAGATTCTCAGGAGTGAAGTAGGTAATTCTCTTCCTTTTCTAAAAAAAGAATCTGTTAGTTACAATTTAATGCTTTTTGAAAAACGTCACGGAAGTATAATTCTGTACAACTTTAAAAAGCAAACACAATGAAGAGAACTCAGCATGAATTGTTTTGATTCAGTTTAAGCATTCTAACTTGTAAAATAACCCTTCACAGAAAAATACATATACGTAATCTCTTGATTTATAGAATGTGTATGCATGCGTGTAATACCACTTCACTAATAGAGAAGTGCTATTGGTTACCTTTCTGAGCATTTAAAATGATCTTTTAATTTTACAGTATGAAAGAAACTATATATATAAAGTATTATAAAAGTTTTGATCTCTTCTATATAATCTTTATTAAAATAAAATGTAAGTTTGAAATAATCCAGTGTTTTGTAGGCAGGTTTGTTTTTTATTGTAAGATTGAGCTACTTAGGTTTTTTTCTATAAATGGCTTTGATGAAAGTAACAAATACCTGATATGTACTCTATAGGCTGTAAGGGCATTTTACTGATTTAGAATATCGTATTTTGACATCATATAGTTCTAAAGCTTTACAAACAACATTGCCATTCACAACTAGCCACAATTCCATTTATTTCGTATATAGAGTACCTTCTGCATGCCGGGTACTGTACAAAGTATTGGGCACAAATTAAGAGTCAGACCCTGTCCTCAAGGAGCTTATAGTTATGTATTTAGACATTTATTAAGAACCTATGTTCCAGACACTGTGCATATAACTTGGGGGACCTACTCTGTGAACAACCATGAGTTTAATGTATTTTTCCCTTTCATTGAACTAGAGGTTTGGCCTAATAGCAGCGTAAGGAAGCTGTATACCGATGTTCATATCACATATAACTCATCTCAGAAAGAGTCATACCAATATTTCAGACTAGTCTGTCCCCTAAATGGTTTTTCCTTATGCCTTTGGATACCTTCTAAGGGGCAGTGTTGTTTTTGGTAGTTTTATGTTTAACTTAAAAAGAGATGGGTAACATTTATTACAGTGCCTCCTGCTGGTGGATCATAGATTTTCAGTCCTTGTCTCCAGATACGGTAGCCCACTTGTGGTTTGATAGTTAGTTCAGGGCTTCTTCTAAGGCTTTAAATGGGAAAGAGTCCATTGTATTCGAGGTATAAAATGCTTCTTTAAAAAGTCTATTTCTAGCACCTAAATTGTCCTGGGACCAGCCCTTGATATAAAAATTCATAGAAACCTGTTTTTCACAGAGTGTGGTACTCTGTGCCTTAGTGCTATAGTGTTAAAATTCACATTGGCCAGGTTGTTCTGTAAATTAAACACTGACAGCTACCCTCAGGGGAACAGCCAATGTATTTATGATGATGTGCTGATTACACAAAATACACTGCAAGCAGAAAACAGCTGCAGAGAACAAACCTCTTAAAAAGAATACAATTACAAATAGCACCCTCAGTATTTCTAGTGGTGAGTGTAGAATATAGCATGCTAATGCAGGTTTCTTACTTAGTCTGCCGGAGAACAAAAAATCTGAAGGAGATAAGTTAAATTATGGTTGATTGCACATGTGGTGCCAACATAGCAGTAAACAAATTTTGTTTCTGGAGAACATAGGTACAAATGTACAAATATCAGGTGTAATATAGTGTCTTCCCCTACCCCTAGGTTTTATTACTGCTTTTCTCATATATAGTAGGGCATGGCCTTATGATAAGGATTCTGGACATTTGAAGGATATTACACAATGAAGTGAGCCAGGGAATATTTAAATTGTGTTTTTAAAAATCCAGTAGAAACTTGGTATGTTGGGATTTAGATATCAACATTTCATTTGAAGATACAGCTCTGTATTTTCGTTGTTATTAGTGGCTTTGAAGACTTTTACCTTTGGAATTAATAAAAGGAGTCAGGTCTTTGTATCTAAAGGTGCTTTTGATTTTTTTAGATTCCCTTTTTCAAAAATACAGTGTTTGGGGACACTGGAATAGTTGGGTAATTGCATATTTCTAGAAGAATCAACTTTCAAGTATGTCCCCTTTCATCCCTGTGTGTTTTTGGTTACATGTAGACAGGTAAGAAGATGAGAAAAAATGTTAGTTTTCCTTGTTTGAGATTGTGTTACAGTTTAGGGTTAGTTTCTATAATATTTCAGCTGCTGAGCATGGTACTTCTGTTTAAATCAGTAGAAAATATGTTGATCTTCCAAGACATAAATTTACTCAAGCCAGCTCTGAGGTATAGCAAAGGGGACATAGTGATTGGAAACAGTTCACTTCACCCGCCTGAAACTAAGAATCAACTTTGCAGTGTATGGATCACTGGTATATAATAATCGACTATTATTGGTCTGTCTGTTGGTCTCTTTTTAAATCAGTTTGGAACCTCCCGGAGTTATTTTCTTGCTCTGCTGACATCAATCCCATGTGGCAGAGGAGTTGTATATAACCAGTTTGGTTTAATCAATAGAATAATTGATAAACCAGATAAGATTTAAACTGATTATGGCCCCAACAGAATTCCCCAGAGGCCTTGGACTCTCTTAATTTTGACATGTGTGTTGTGTACCCTGAGGATGAAGTGCAGTTTGAATTATCTGTTTTTATTTGCTTAATGACGGGGAGGGTGTTAAAGTCAAATGTTTAATTAACCCAGCAATGGGCTGCGTTGTCACTTACACACAGCTGATTGAGATATCTCATGGAGAATACTGAATAGGAATGATAATGTGGCACTGGGACGGAAGATTGCTTTTTCAATCCATTTGCTGGGTCACTGCTTTGAATGTCTTATTGGATGAAAGGCATTCAGCCTGGAGAAAAAATTCAGCATTTAAGTACATTTTGTTCTCTTCTCCCCCTCCAGCCCCCTCCCTGCCCAGAAGTTAACTAAAACAGATATGTTCTAGGTTTAATAAGCCATTCATGTACTAGTAAGAGATCAGGGTAGCCAGTAGCCTCAAGCTACATAATTTCCTGTGGAAACGGAAAAATCCTACTAGCCTCCAAGGTATTCTAAATGTGAGCTCTTTTGTCCCTCACATGCCTTGTTCCTTGCCATTATTGTGTAGTTGTTTTTGGTTACTTGTCTCTTGCCTCTTTCTGTTGTGTTTGCTTGATATGCAGCCACTCCGAGGCCACAGGCAGACCTTTTTCTCCTAAAGAAGCATATACTTCTGTGCATTTTTACTATTTCATACTGTTGAATTCTATTTGGTTATATCTTTAATCAAATATTATAGTGAGATTGTTGAACAATATTTAGAAAGATGAAAATGTGACACACAGAGATTCTTGTTCCTTTTGCTGCTTTTATTATATAAACAATTGGTTCCTGGTATATTTCATTTTGTTGAGAGGCAGTTTGCTTTCTGTATGGACTAAAAAACTAGGCCAGGAAAGATTCTAATAGCCCACACTATCAAACATGCAGTCCGGGCAATTGGAGTTTTAATGACTTGCTGCCCTGACTAGCTTTATAATCAAATGTAAAATTCTTTGGAGGCGTATTGAGAAAAACTTAAAAAAATTTTTTATCATGACTTTCCTTCTTTGTGGTTCCTATGTTCTTCTTCTATCCCCTAAAGATCTAAACCAGGAATTTACTAATTTTTTTTCTTGGCTTTAGTCATTTGTATTCCAGAGAGCACAATAGGGAGAAGGATACAAGATTGATTTTTTTTTTATGTGTGTCCTCTTGAAAGCATAGTGTGGGGCATGATACTTGGAGGTGCGGGGGGTTGGGGGCGGATTTACAAAGCAATAGAAGCATGCAGCTAGTTTTCAGGCGCAGGTTGGACTTCTCCGGGTCAAGGCAGACCAGACGAGTAGCTTATCTTGAGGGACGCAAGTAATAGACCAAATATAGAGCAGCTATTTCAGGAATCATGTAGGTCATTTAATTATCCATTATGATTGAGTGGCTAATGCTCTTTTGGCAATTACATGACCTCTGTTATTCTTGAAACCTTTCCAGGCCCTCGTGGGTCGAATGACCCACCAGTCAGTGCTTGCAGACTTCATTCCACTCAGAAGGAAAAGAGATGCTGGGAACTACTGGCATTTAGAAATGGCTATGCTTTCTTTACCGACCACCACCCAGAATGTCTTTCATACAGCAGTCAGTGATAGGCAGCTGGTTTTGAAGTCATCTCTTCCTTCATTGTCTTCAGTTGCAAGAGCAAGAGTTACATTGGTTGCCAGAAGAAGGAATTGTGGTAAAACAAACTTTAATATCAAAGTTGGCTGTTACAGTATTCACAGGTTCTGTGCTGTAAGAGCAGGTACTATGGTATTAAAACTACTGTTTGATCTCTGTTAAACCAGTCATCCATTATAAAACTCTGAAGTTAGTAAAGCAGTGTTTTCAGCCATAACACAACAACATGTTATTATTGATGATACTAATAATAGATTTTAAAAATCATTGATTATAATTAATTTTAATTAAATTAGCCAATTTAAATCAACTGATCATTGTAATTCTTATCATTTTAGCATTATCATTTAAGTTAAAAGGTCACTTTAATATTGAGATGCTGCGGTGTCTGGCTGGCTCAGTCACTAAGTGTCTGCCTTTGGCTCAGGCCATGATCCCAGGGTCCTGGGTGGAGCCCAGCGTCAGGTTCCCTGCATGGCGGGAAGCCTGCTTCTCCCTCTCCCGCGCCCCCTGCTTGTGTTCCCTCACTCTTTCTCTCTCTCTCTCTTCTCTCAAATAAATAAATAATAAATAAAATTGAGATGCTGATCCAAGACTGAATAATTCTGGAATACGTTTGGATTGTTTCTCACTTGTTTTTTCTTTTGTCAACAAAGGATCATTAATATTTCTAAAGAAAACTTTACTTCTGCTAAATGGTAGTAAAACTTATTTTTTAAAATTGTGGTGACTTTTCAAGTAATTCTGAGAAAAGGAAATAGAGATTTGTTATGATTCCTTAGATTAAGAAGAGTTACAGTGTAGAAAGGAATGACAAATTGTAGGATTTGTCAGGAATGCATAAACAAAATTCTGTATACTTATTAGCAAAATGGAAAATTTAATGTATATAACCATTCTCTAGCATTCCAATAATTTAAGGCCATAGGCTTAAGAGAAATAATTTTGTTAGAATAACACTCAAACATATCCTTTAAGTAGAAACCATTTGCATTGTTACAGAAAACAAATCTATTGGAGAAAAAGAAAACTATTTTTAAATTTGTTATACATCAAAGAGCCTTGTTAAAGCAACTACAACAAACCTACAGGGTTCTTTATTCCTGGGGCAGTAAAATTAGCCATCTTTCCAAGTAAATTTGTTCAACTATTCCTGGTAGAACTCCCAAGTTAATCAGTTTTGTTTTTATTTTCAATTTGTTGTTTGGTAATATTAACAAATGAAAATTGAAGACGTGAATTGGTATTTATAATCTTTGACCCTCCAGAAATAGCACCCCTTGTACTTAAATTTTAAATCCTTCAGGCCAGTACTACCTTGGTATCTGGCTACTTGGAGGCTATGAGAACGCAGTCAGTGTAAATGATATTAGCTGTTTTCTGTAGAAAAACATGTTTTTCCCTCATTGTAGTTTTTTAAGCGTCTGTAGTGGAGATGAGGAGAAAATGAGAAAGCCAAATTTACAGTAACAGCAGAAGTTATAGCTTAAACTCAAGTATCCTGAGTAAGGAGTGTAGTTAGTCTATTTGGCATTTTAAGAAGAGAGCAAGGGATACAAAACAAAATGTGATTTTTGATTTCTTATTGATACCTTGCAGTTCTTTGAGGCATATCCTTCAAGTCCTATGATAGACCATGTTTTCCCACCCTTGGGAACCAGAAGTCTATATAAGTCTATGTAAGAGATGATATTTGTAATTTTAAAGACCTGAAACCCATAAAGACTTTATATAATTAGTGGAAAGTCCAGAGGATAATAGGCCCACAAACTAGTAATTTTTTTAATAATAAGGATAAAAGGAGAGTAATTAGACAAGGGACAGTTCACAATTGAAATCTACACCTAAACACAAATCTTAACTTAGTCCAGTCTGGTTTTCAGAAATTTACTTATTTATGTAGAATAATTTCATTTTTACTCCACAATATGTAGATGTTGGGTATATTATAGTTTATCAACTTTAAAGGAGCCTTTAATTTTTTTCATGACGTTGAATTGTAATAAAATGAGAATACCAAATCAAGGAAGATACCCAAGGTGACGAGAGTCATTTAGCAGAAAAAAATTTAGGAGCGGGGTGACAGAAATAACTGATCAGCAGAGAAAAAGGATTCTGGCATGCATCCTAAGGGGTTCTATAGTTCTCAACCCCATTTTGAGGAATCAAAAAGATCTACAGAATGCAGATGTCTTTGAGTTACAAAAATAACCAGATGTCCTTATTAGTAGAAGCAAATGTTTGCCTTTTAATACACATAAACTATATGCAGAGGATCTCTGGATGAAATAGTGTATAAATAGGGCAGGAAAGAAAATTGTGGCATGAAAGGCTCTGTCCTAAACATCTAGTCATAAAGGTATTATCTTGAAAAGGAGAACAAAAAAACATTCTTTAAGAGTCATGTAGATTTAAAGGTAAGAGAGGCAAAGTAAGCTAGTTACACTTTTGTTCACATGATAGGTAAATTTGGTTTCTTATTACGAGTGTCTTTTAATCCCAGTCTCCCTGGTGAATTTTTGTTTATTTTACCATGCGTGTTTAGCTACTTTGTGCATTGTCAATTGTATTTTAAATGGTGAAACATATGAAACTTCTTTTTTCCCCCTGAATGAATGATAGTTGCCTTAGTTCTCTCAAGAAAAACAATCTACCGTAGTAGATAAATGCCCCTAGCAAGCCTCTTGGGATTTTTAAAATACCAAGGCACATTGTTGCAAATAGAAGTAGTTTGGTGACCTCACTGGGATGTTAAGCGGAATCAAATAAAAAGTCTACTCGAAAGGACAAGGTATGAAGTTTTTTGTTTTTAAATCAAGCCTTTGGAATCAAAAACCTTTAGAGTTTAGATAGACTGACTTCTGATGTGGAGCATATTAACATAATTACAGACTCTTATATACTCACAGTCATTCCTGAATTGATGTTCAAACCTTTGATTAAGCCACGAAGCTGACCGTGTTCAAATGCTATGTGATATCTGTCCTATTCATAAAACAGGTAACTGTTTTAGCCTTTTTTTTTTTTTTTTGGATTCCCAAATGTATGGACAGAAATTTGTCCTTCTCTTATAGCTGTAACTATACTTTTAATGGTGAAGTATTAAACTGCTATAATATGATATATTCTATAAATCGAAAGTTAACAAAAGCGCATTTGCTCATGCCCTTGCCTTGTCACTCCGTGGTGCAGCTCCCTCTCTTCCATCCTTCTTATCAGAGTATCTCAGTGCTTAGTTGAGCTTGTTTATCTTAAAAGAGCAGGAGGCAGGCTTTTAGGGAGTAAGCTACATGTTCCAGTATAACAGGCACCAATGCTGTTTGACTTGAAAAACATTTGATCTCTTACATTAACAGCCCATGTCACTGTAATAGAGACTACAGCTGGGCTGTTGTTCAGTTTTCTGTTATTTTAGCTCTGAAATAACTGTTAGTGCTGCTCCAAAATCTCCGTGTTTAAAATTGTATATTGGCTGTCCCCCCAGGACTCGTAAGTAAACAAGGCGATATGTGTGGCCAGAGGGAGCGTATTTTGTTAGCTTTGTTTTAAATAAGAACCTTCCCTATCTAAAGGTGGTTTTTGTCTGATCCCTGATGGTGTGCTGCGTGAGTTTGCTTGTGTAAATTTGTAGATGTCGCAATATTTTAAAGCAGATTTTTGTTACTAATGTGTGAGCTCAGTAACTATTAATTATGAACTTACTTTTTCCCCCCCTCAAATAATGAAGCATTTAGTTTTTCTCACCAAGCTTAACTTAAGAGATCCTGAATGATTTCCCTAAGTAGAGCAGTTTGTATAGCAGCTGTTGAAAATGGGCAAGCAAGAATTTAAGGGGTATGTTTGTTAGACTTAAATATTACTTAGCTTTTTTTTAAGATATTCAGTTATTGGTAATTTCTGTGCCAGGAATACTTTTGACAGTTGGAATCAAGGTTAGCAGTATTTAAAGAACAGAAAATAAATTTATAAAATCAGATTGCTATTTTCTTCCTTTTTTAGAGTATCTCTTATTTTAAGAGATAGAATGGCGACTTATTATAGTAGTGGTAGAATGACAGCAATTTTACTCCTTCCTTTCTTCCTTTCTCTATTTATTTTTAAGAATCTAGTTTGTTTTCCTATTCTAATTCTCTTCTCATAGGCTACAACACTACCAAGCCACCCAGCACTTTCTTTGAATTTAACCGAAAATACATACATCAGCTAGCACAAGTATAATTGGTTGAAAGGCAGCCATGTATCTGGGGAGTTCTTCTAAATACCGAATGTGTCATGTGCTTTGACATGACATATTTGTAATATCTCTGAATACAGAAAGCACTTTCTGTGTTAGCTGTAGGTGCTAAAGCCGTAGTGTGTTTTAAGAATGTGTGCAGTGCAAATTCTGGCTTGTGAGGTAATGACAAGTGTTTGCCTGCATAGACAATATATTTTTTCCCCTTGAGGTCCCCACACACCTAGTTTCCCTCAAGCTCATCATCTCTGTCAGGTTAATCAATAGGCACCGTATGGCAGAGGGTCAGTAATCAGTGTCATCGTGCCTTTAAATCGTGTTGAAAATTTGCTTAAAGCCTGGGCCAATTAACATCGAGATGATGAATGGATGGGAAGATGGGAAGAGCCTGACGCTCAGGGGCTTTGTGAGGAGGAGATGCTCAGCTGTTGAGCAGCAGACACCAGCGAATAAAATCAGCCATTCATGTGAGCTCAGTCCACCCACTCTTAATGATAATGTCAATCTAGCAAAATATATACACATTGGAGTTGTCACGAGTTCATAAATCAAAGGAGTTTGTCAAAGGCATTCAGATTAACGAGGCAGCAGCAATAACAAGTCAAATTTGCATAGAGAATTGCTCGAATCTCAGTAAATTATGATCCTGTTTTTCATTTGATTATTTGCTAATGTCTCAAGAGGGAGAATGATTATATTAGCATGCAAAATCTACTCCAGAAGTAGAAATCTGAAGTATAGAAGACCAGCACACTATGACAATTAATCAGTTTCTGCATACTAGCATAAATGCACAAGGCCCAGAAATGAACTTCTTTTTTATTATTATTTCTCCTTGCTACTGATCCAAATGGTTCAGCTTGACAGAGACTTTATATTGCTTTAACAGTGTTCTGAATTGTGCCTGCAGGCAAGACATAGTTATGCAGCTATAACCAACCTATCCATCTGCCAACCAGATTGGAATTCTCCTATCCAAGGCTTCCATTAACCCCCACTGACAGCTCCAAACAGGATTAAGAATTTGGAAGCATAAAAAATAGTTGTTCTTTGCAAATATACACAGTCCCTTTGCATTTTGAGAAAGGCTACATCTGCAGTGTTTTATAATTAGTGTCGGACAGTGTAGCAGGAGGAAAAAATCTAGTTGGTTTTTGTTGTTGTTGTCTTTTTGGACTTCTGTCATAGAAAGTAAGGCAGTACTAATGGAAGTCCTGTGTGTTTGGTGTCTGAGAGTGCTTTCCATTATATCTGGTTTCTAGCACTGTGCTTGCATTGGTATATTGCTAGAAAATACCACTTCTTGAAAGCTTTAACTGGTAGATCTTGTTGAAGTTTAGCAGGATAGGGAGGCTTTGATGTGGTTGTGGTTTAATCGAGTATGTCAAATGATAAACGTGCTAGAGAAGCAGTGTGCATGAAAACATGCCAGAGAATATTATCTTATGAGGACACCAGAGGTCCTCCCTAAAACTGGTCCTTGAGTAGGATTCTTTAGTCAGCTACTGAACTTAAATGACCTATGTTTTTTTCTCCATCGATGCCTAGAACGATTAATTAGAATTTGTTTAGATACACATACAGTATATTATTTATGTCACCTTTCACTGAAGAGTTTAAATGATTTTTATTCCTGTAGTTAAATTGCCTTTAATTTTGTAAAAGAATAATTATTTCTATTTTTGGGAATTGCAAATTGTATATATTTGGAGGCTATAATTACTCCAAATGATACAAGTTAATGGAAAAATATTAATTCAGTTACTAATTTACCAGTCATGCCAACTGTGTGATGTTTGCAAATTAGCTATTAGAAATTGGTCTCTAGATTTTTTTTCTTCATGTGGTTGTCATTCTACATGATCAAATGACTCCGTTTTTTCCATGTGTTCAAAGTCAGAGTTATAATTCACCACAATTTACCCACTTCACTAATGTAACTTTCCTGGTTACAGAATCCTTTAAATTTTCTCAATGAGGAATGTAGCATAGGTAGAAAATGTTACTTCTAGTGTTGGAGCTGATTATTTTATTTATAACAGATGTCTATTCAGACAAGTTCAGGCTCTGTTGCACCATCCAACCTTGAGCAAGCTGCTTTTTCAAAGATTATGATAAGTCATTATGAGTGGCTTGACTTTTCATCACTGTGTAAATTAGTTTAGTTTTTCATTTGATTATATAATCAACTCTTGATTATCCATGTCATCAGGAGTTGTGTGTTCAAATAGATAACTGAAAACAGTAAATAAGCCACTTACTAGGTCATGGAGAATATTGCCCTAGCCATAAACCTGCTGTGTGCTATCATCAAAATCTGTCTACTTCTTGTTTTAGACACCAAAAAACCCAACCAAACAAAAACAGAAAACCCAGCTCTGAAGAATCAGGAACAGTTTGCTTATTTACAGAAGAACTTTTCTTTCCTAATCAATGGTTGGCAAACTTTAACTATAAAGGATCAGACAGTAAACACTTGAGGCTTTGTGGGCCATAGGATCTCTGTTGTGATTACTCATCTTTGCCATTGTAGTATGCAGGTTGCCTTAGATAAAAGGCAAATGAGTGAGAAGGTAGCTAAGTTTCATTAAAACATTATTCGTAACATAAAGGTGTATCATTAAATAATTTTCTCTTTCTCTTAAAAAAAAAAGTTATTTGTAAAAACTGTTTGGAGCAGGAGCTTACTCTGAGTTGTATACCAGCATTAGAAGCGATGGGATAGTAAGACTGTAGTTCGGCTGTCACTTTGAAGGTTTTCAGCTTTGAAAACCTTTTTTAAAGCTAGCCAGACAGTGTGGTTATAGGGCTTCAATTATTTACTAAGCATTTATCCATATATTATGTAATGTGTTGCAAAGTAGAGGGAGCCACAAAGACTTTACCAAAAAAGCTTTCAATATTACTGGGTAGTTGAGAGTAATATGCAAATAGTTGAGAGTAATATGCAAACATTTATCTAATTAAGTGCTAAATTGTGTAGGCCAAGATAAAAATGTTAAGGAATTTCCAGTAGAGAAAGTGGAAATAGTTATATGGTTTCTCAGAGAATATGACATTTGAAATTCATTTCAAGAATGGGTAGGACTTGAATTGATTAAAGTTTTTTCTTGTGTTTTTATAATTGCTGAGTGAATGACACTAAAATTAAGGATCCTCCCAGCCTGAAAATGTTGAGATTATATCACATGTTTATAAGACTATGAAGAGACTTGATTAAGTAGGGCAGAAAATGTTTGCTGATGGAATTAACTTGATGTCATATAAAAGAAAATTCTGGAAGGTCTTGGAGTCTAAGCCTAAAACTTAATATTTGATTTCATAGGAAGAAAGGGTCATGAAAAATTTTTGAGGGAAAAGACCACCATGACACTAGTGGTATTTAAGAAAGATTAATCGGCAATAGCATTCAATTGAACAAACATTTTAAAAACTCATATTGTGTTCTCAGACTTTGTGCCGAGCCACTGGAAAATGAAGATGAAAAAAACTGGCCCCACCCAGAAGGGATATTACAGTGCGTGGTAGGAGTGGAAAGCTTGTTCCTAGAGAGATATGATATAGAGAGATATAAAGCATAAGTGCCAAAATAGAAATAAAGTGCTAGTTCAGAGTAATCAGTTCCACCTGGGGGTTAGTGGGGTGGGAGTAAGGAGAAGGGTTCTCAGAGAAGATATTTTAGTTGACTCTTGAATCAGAATTGTAATGATGTGGAGATCAGGAAAGGAGTCTGTTTGTTTTTAAAGATTTATTTATTTATTAGAGAATGAGCAGGCAGGGGGAGGGGCAGAGGGAGAGGGAGAGTCTTTTTTTTTTTTTTTAAGAGTTTATTTATTTATTTGACAGAGATCACAAGTAGGCAGAGGGGCAGGCAGAGAGACAGGGGGAAGCAGGCTCCCCACTGAGCAGAGAGCCCCATGTGAGGCTCGATCACAGAACCCTGGGATCATGACCTGAGCTGAAAGCAGAGGCTTTAACCCACTGAGCCACCCAGGTGTCCCAGAGAGGGAGAATCTTAAGCAGACTCCCCACTGAGCTCGGAGCCTGATGTGAGTGAGGCCCAGTCTCATGACCCTGAGATCACCACCTAAGCTGAAACCAAGAGTCAAATGCTTAGCCAACTGAGCCACCCAGGCGCCCCAGGAAATGAGTCTGTTACACACTGAGAGAATAGAAAATAGGAATAGCAAAAGCACAGGGATGCAAGAGTGCTTTTCATACTGTGGAGAATGATAAAATAATGTTGTGTAAGTAGTTCAGAGACTGATGGAAAGGTAAAATGGCCAGATTGTGGTTGCTATACTAAGAAGTTTGGACTTAATCCTGTAGGTGACAGAGAACTATAAAAGGGTTTTGGGCCGGTGTGGGGTAGAGTGAGGTAAATAAATGTCTTTTTAGAACATGGTTCTGGTGGTAGTGTATAGAATGGATCACATATGGGTTTAGGCAAGCGTGTCAGAAGGCTGTCTCAATAGTAACAGCACTGGTAATAAGTGTTGGTGGTCTGGACTAGAGTAGAGGTTATGGAAAGACAAACCGAGGGTTAGAACTCTCTCTCTCTCTCTTTTTTAAGATTTTATTTATTTATTTGCCAGAGATAGTGAGAGATCACAAGTAGGCAGAGCAGCAGGCAGACATAGAAGGGGGAAGCAGGCTCCCTGCTGAGCAGAGAGCCTGATGCGGGGCTCCATCCCAGGACCCTGAGATCATGACCTCAGCCGAAGGCAGAGGCTTAACCCACTGAGCCACCCAGGTGCCCCCCAGGGTTAGATCTCTTAAAATAGATGATTGAAAGGAAAATTGGTTAGATACATTCCAAGAAAAAAGGTGGGGGGGGTGAGTAAAAATTGGCTGAGGATTTAAGTTTGGGATGAAAAGAAAAGTTGGGAGGGAAGGAGGTGGCCTGGGATGGGTAAGAATGGTAAAAGAGTGCTTTAAATTTGGATATGTTGATTTTGAGACTGTTTATTTAAATCTGTCATCTGAATACTTTCTTTGAGGTGATTTCTTTGTCTTTTTTTTTTTTTTAAGATTTTATTTATTTGACAGAGAGAGAGCATGAAAGGGGCGAGGGGCAGAGGGAGAAGCCGGCTCCCTGATGAGCAGAGGGCCTGATGTGGGACTTGATCCTGGGACTCCAGGATCATGACCTGAGCCGAAGGCAGTTGCTTAACCAACTGAGCCACCCAGGTGCCCCCTTTGTCTTTTTTATTCACCCCCAAGTTACTTCTGGAAACATTTTATCCAGAATACATCCCTGAGATCTAATGCACAAGCTTTAGCATTATTTCACTATATTCACTTTTTCTTATCCAAACGTCTATTACTTTGTCTATAGGTGTTACAACTCAATGCTTCCAGTTTGAAGTAAAATTCAAAGTTGTCTGCCAGACTTTTAGTCTCCCTTTTAATTCTAAACTTGTAAATGCTGGGCTAAGAGAGAAATATTTGAGTTAATATGAAAGGTAACAAATTATGTAGTATTTTTTTCAGAAATACTTTATTATGAAGCTGCTATGTATATCATATTGTTACTCCCAGACTACAAATACATTCTGCAAATGTATTTACTATAACTAAATGTTTAATCTGAGTGTTGCAAATGAGTTGTTCAAAGCAGTCAGGTTTTTATAATTAGGTTAAGTGGTAGAATATAACTTTTATTATTTATATTTAAGGGAATTTCCCCCCAAAATTTATTTCTCACTTATCTGACTTCTATTTTTCCATTTTTAAAGGTATTTTCTTTTAGATTTCATCTATTTTACTTAATTTTTATTTTTATATAATTTCAGAATTACAGAACAGTTGAAATAGTACAAAGAATCCCCTTACACTCTTCATATAGATTCTCCACATGTTAACATGTTACCGAATTTGCTCTATATGTACATACGTAAATATGATCACATTCATTTACTTTTTTCTGAACCATTTACAAGTTACAGACATAATGTCCTTTTACCAACATAAGTGTTTCATTCCATGTTTCCTAAAAACAAGGGCATTCTTTCAAATAACCACAGTACAAATTTATCAAAATGAGAAAATTAAATGTATAAACAAATGGTGGTACAGCCATATAGTGATACTACTTGGCAATAAAAAGGAAAGGACTGTAAGGACGCCTGAATGGCTCAGTGAGTTAAGTATCCAACTCTTGATTTCGGCCCAGATCATGATGTCAGGGTCATGCGATCAAGCCCCATGTCAGGCTCTGTTCTTAGTGTGGAGTCTCTCTGTCCCTTCCCCTGATTGCATATGGCACACTCTCTCTCTAAAATAAGCAAACAAACAAACAAATAATTTTTTTAAAAGGAAATGACCATTGATATATTCAACAACACAAATATATGTTAAGCTAGGTGGAAAAAGATTTTAAAAATTATATTCTATATGATTTTATTTTGTGACATTTTGGAAAAGACCAAATTATTGAGAAAAAAATCTGTTATTATGAGGGAAAGGGATTGACTATAAAGGGGCAATGCAAGAGAATTTGGGAAATGATGAGTTGCTTTACATCTTGATTATGATGGTATTTACATAACTGTATGCTTTTTGCCGAAACTCACATAATTGTACACTAGAACAAGTGGATTTTTCTATATGTAGATTTTATTTTTATTTTATTTTTTTTAAGATTTTATTTATTTACTTGACAAAGATCACAAGTAGGCAGAGAGGCAGAGAAAGCGAGAGAGAGAGAGAGAGGGAAGCAGGCTCAGCGCCGAGCAGAGAGCCCGATGCGGGGCTCGATCCCAGGACCCTGAGATCATGACCCGAGCCGAAGGCAGAGGCTTAACCCACTGAGCCACCCAGGTGCCCCTATATGTAAATTTTAAAAGTGAAGAAATAGTCATGAAATTAACATCGATACAATGTAATTAGCTCATCTATAGAACTTATTCAGATTTTCCCAGTTGTTCCAATAATATCCTTTATACCATTTTGTCATGATGCCCACCCAGTAGTTACCCATCAAAATCAAATGAAATTGGGGATCAGGAGGAAGAAAATTGTGGGTATGGCCTAGAGAGACACTACTCATCCTGTTAGGTGCAGATCACTGTTCTTCATTATATAATTCTGTATAGAGAAGTTTATCATCAATTTTGCTTTAACCCCCCAGAATAATGTCAGATCACAGGTTGCATTTAGTTGTCCTATCTCTTTAGTTTCCTTTCATCTGAAACAGATCCTCAGTCTTTGTATTTCATGACTCTGACATTTTTTGGTTAAGTACAGACTAGTAATTTGGGTTATCTAATGTTTTCGTTTGAACAGATTGAGATTATGTGTTTTTGGCAAGGTTTCCTCAGAAGTAGTAATGTGTTCTCAGTACATCATATCAGAGGCACATAATTTTTTTAAAATATTTTATTTATTTGAGAGAGAGAGAGAGAGAGAGAGAAAGTGATCACAAGCAGGGGGACGGGTAAAGGGAGAAGCAAGCTCCCCTCTGAGCAGGAAGCCCAATTCGGGACTTGATACCAGGACCACGGGATCATGACCTGAGCCAAATGCAGATGCTTAACTATCTGAGGCGCCTGAGCACCCAGGAGGTACATAATGTTAAGGTGGTGTCTACCACATCTCTCCACTGTGAGGTTATTGTTTTTCCTTTTGTAATATTAAATATCTCATGAACACATATTTTAAGATCATGTAACACTTCTGTTATTTGTCTAACTCTCACCCACTAATTTGTGGCATGAGTCTTGCTTGTATCAAGTGGTTACCCTTAAATAGAACGTACTGGACATAATTTAGCTTGATGACCAGTCCAGTTATGAACATGACTTACTGGGATGCACCATAGATAAAGATAAGAGGAATAACTGTGCTCCTGAGAGGAGAGCCTGGGTGATGTTGGAGAGCACACAAGCTTTGAGAACCACTGAGGTAACCACTTCGGTATACATAGGTGTTTCATCATTTCCCTCCATCCTCAAGACTGTAAACTACTTATCTGTTTGCTGGCTTTCTGGCTCTCTTCTTCACTATTAGAAGGGTATCTTACTCCTTGCTCCTAATATCATGACTGTTTAATGTCCCACCTCTATTTTAAGGTAATAAATTTAGTGATACCCACTCAATAGTTCCTCATCTAAATCAGATAAAGTAGAGGGTCAGGAGGAGGAAAATTGTGGATATGGGCTAGATGCTGCTCATTCTATTATGTTCACATTACTATTTTCACTATGTAATTTAGTACCTAGTTTACCATCAATTTGGTTTCACCCCATCACCTATAGACTAAAAATGTGATTTTATAATAACTTCACTATTGCAGACTTCTGCCAAAAAGTAACTAGGTTTCCAAGTTTATTATGATGACATTTTAACAAAATGTAATTAATGTTGAAATATAGGACTTTGCATTGAATTAAACCAGGTTGGATTATAAATGATATTGTATTTAAAGGAAGGTGGAACTTCATGGTCTGCGGAAGTTACTTGCATGTTATAAGTTTATAATTGAATACTGGCTTAAGTTTGTATTACATAAAACACTTAATTTTAGCATTTAAAACATTTATACTTTATTTTTCTTAAAAGTTAAATATACAAGTTGATTTTATGGGTTTATTGTTGACCTTTCCCTTCCTCTGTTTATCTTAAAGTGGCATATATTGCTAGTTTCATTATTTGGACTACTTTACAGTCATTACTTCCACTGTGCCTCTAATTTTTTTGTAAATCAACTACATTACTTTTTTTCAAAATGGAGAGAAAACCCAGTTAGAACTCGGAAGTTATTGAGTCTCTGCGCCTTCCTTTGTAGCATAGCATGTTTTTTCTTCTTCTTCTTAATTTTAGGGACCATTACCTTATAGTAGTCATCACAAATGTCAGATATCAAGTAAAATATCTTTTAAGAGATTTCTGCCCAAAAGGAACAGCTTACAACACGGGCCTGTCACACCAACTACAGGCAAGGCACAAGGTATACAGATGTTAGCCACAGAGGTACAGGGTCTTAAAATGACACTGTGTATGTGCTGCTTATCCTTAAATATATTTTAAAATATAATATTTGATAGAAATAACAAAAGGTATATCTAAAATATACAGTTATGATCCTATACTAATAATGTCATAGTTGTATGAAAATTTTCACATAAACTCATGTTAGAAATAATTTCTGCATCTAAAAGTAGTTCCCCAGTTAGAATGTGATGAGTATATGTAATGTAACGAGTATATCAAAATTTTTCTAAAGTTGCAAATTTAAAAATATTAACACTATGAATCTAGTTGTGGAAAAAAGTAATTTGTATTTGGATTTTCTGTACTTTGCCTTGCAGGTGGTGACTTATATGTGTTGATTACCAAATTTTTTCCAATTATTTTGTAGTGTGGTAAAATACATATAAAAGTTATCATCTTAACTATTTTTTAAGTGTATGGTTCAGTGGTGTTAAATATATGCATTATATTTTGCAACCATCACCCTCATCCATTTCCATAACTTTCATCTTGTGAAACTGAAACTGTACCCATTAAACAATAATTCCCTATTCCCCCACTTGTCCCAGCCCCTGGCAACCACCATTCAGCTTTCTGTATGATTTTGACTACTCTGAGTATCTCATGTAAGTGGATTCATAATCTTCTTGTGACTCACTTATTTCACGTAGCATAATGTTCTCAAGGTTCATCCATGTTGTGGTATATATCACAATTTCCTTCCTTTTAAAGGCTGAATACTATTCCATTGATATATTACATCACATTCTATTTTATTTTTTACTCTTATTTATTTATTCACTTACTTATTTTTATTACATTATGTTAGTCACCGTACAGTACTTCATTAGTTTTTGATGTAGTGCTCTATGATTCATTGTTTACGAGTAACACCCAGTGCTCCTTGCGATCCGTGCCCTCCTCAATACCCATCACCAGGATTGCCCATCCTCCCACCTGTCCCTTCCTTCTAAAACTGTCCCTTTGTTTCCGGAGTCCATAGACTCTCATGGTTTGGCTCCCCTTCCAATTTCCCTTCTCCATTTTTCCCTTCCTTCTCCTAATGTCCTCCATGCTATTCCTTATGTTCCACAAATAAATGAAACCATATGATAATTGACTTTCTCTGCTTGACTTATTTCACTTAGCATAATCTCCAGTCTCATCCATGTTGATTCAAAAGTTGGGTATTCATCCTTTCTGATGGCTGAGTAATACTCCATTTACACCACATGTTATTTATCCCTTCAGTCAGTCATTGGACACTTGGGTTGCTTCCATGTTATGAACACAGGTGTACACATTATCTCTTGAGACTCTGCTTTCAGTTCTTTTGAATATATACCTAGAACTGGAATTGTTGGATCTCTGATAATTCTGTTTAATTTTTGAGGGACCACCATATTCTTTTCCACAGCAGCTCAATTCTTTTATAGTCCCACTAACAGTGCATAAGAGTTCCAATTTCTCAACATCCTTGCCAATATATATTTTGGCTTTTGTCTATTTTTGATAAAGTATTCTTAATGAATGTGATGTGGTGTCTCCATGTAGTTTTGATTTACATTACTGAAATGATTAGTGATGTTGAACATCTTTTCATGTGCTTGTTGGCCATTTGTATATCTTCTTTAGAGAACTGTCTATCCAAGTCCTTTGTACATTTTTGAATTGGGTTGTTTGGAGTTTTTTGTTTGTTTAGTTTTACAACTTCTCTATATTCTGGATTTTTTAAAAAGGTTTATTTATTTTAGAGAGAGTGCACATGTGCACACATGAATGAGAGGGAGGGGCAAAGGGAGGGGGAAAAAGAGAATCCTAAAGCAGACTCCCTGCTGAGCATGGAGCCCCATGAGGGTCTCCTCCCAGGACCCCCAAGATCATGACCTGAGCTGAGTCAGGTGCTTGGGGCGCCTGGGTGGTTCAGTGGGTTAAGCCTCTGCCTTTGGCTCAGGTCATGATATCAGGGTCCTGGGATTGAGCCCTGCATCAGGCTCTCTGCTCTGCGGGGAGCCTGTTTCCCTCTCTCTCACTGCCTGCCTGCTTGTGATTTCTCTCTCTATATCAAATAAATAAATAAATTTTTAAAAATTAAAAAAAAAAAAAGTCAGGTGCTTAACCAACTGATCCACCCAGGCGCCCTTATATATTCTAGATGTTAATCCTTCATCAGATACATGATTTGCAGATATTTACTCTCATCCCATGGGTTGCTATTTTATTACTCTGTTGATACTTAGAATTCTGAACTTGCTTTCAATTGGATTGGTTTTTTTTTTCCTCTGTTCTTAAATATTTAAAAATCCCATTGACATTTATGGTCTTCTAGCTGCTGTTTGAGGTGATAGTGGCAAGAATGGACTGTAATTTTATTTTATTTTTTAAAGCTTATATTTATTTATATATTTGACAGACAGAGATCCCAAGTAGGCAGAGAGGCAGGCAGGGGGGTGGGGAGGAAGTCTCCCTGCTGAGCAGAGAGCCTGATGAGGGGCTCAATCCCAGGACCCTGGGATCATGACTTTAGCCCAAGGCAGAGGCCTTAACCCACTGAGCACCCAGGCACCCCTGGACTGTAATTTTAAACCATTGATGAAATGATGTTGTTTTGAGCTAAGTACTATATTATTTTTAATAAAAGAAAAATCGGAGAAGAGGACAAAGAGAAGGAACTATTTATTTTAGGATCCAGACTTTGAGAATTTCTAGTGACCAAACATTTACTATAGTTTAAAACTAATTATGTAAAATAGAAGGTAATAATCATGGTTTAAGTTAATACCAGCTAAGTATAAACTGGAGCTTTCTCGTGTCCAGTGTCACCTGCATTTTCAAAGACCAATAAACTAGATTCCTAATGACTGTGATCTGCCGGGCAGTGCTTAAAAATAGATGAAATACTTTCCACCTAGGTCCCTACTTAAATTTATTTATATACATGGGCATATGTTTTCCTTTATGTAAGTGTATGTCTGTATGTATATAAATCTTCAAGTGAATAAATGCATAAATATACATGGTATTCTAGCTTACAGAATTAGAAATGTAATTCAGTTTACTCCCACAGAATAAGATTGAAGATAATGAGAACTGAATTAAAGCTTACTTTCTTTCACAGAATTCCTCAGAGAGAGAAGACTGTAATAATGGCGAACCCCCTAGGAAGATAATACCAGAGAAGAATTCACTTAGACAGGTATGAAATTCAGTCTGTCTTAAAATAAAAAGCTACCACCAACAGAAGAAAAGACAGGAAACCCTCAATTTGCCATTCGTTAAGCACTGGAGCTTAAATTAAGAGTACTCTGAAGTTGAGGTGGCTGTAGCCACCAATTTCAATCAGATAACATTGTTTTTCCAGTCTTTTAAAAATATCGTAGGTGTACAAGTAGAGGAAAGGTTGATTGCTTATGTTTAGTGAAAACAACACCAAAAAGAAGTTTTCTTATTCAGGAAAAATAACTTGAAATGCTTCTTAAGTGCAGGTGGTAGAATAGTTGGCTTTAAACTTTCTTTCCTTTGAGATTCTTAACACATTTTTTAAAAATTAACAATCAAAAGGGATCTGCCTCTAGTGAAGTTAGCTCCTTTTAGTCTGAGCAGTATTTGTTTGCTTTTTCTAAAAGTAAAGGCCATTATTGATGATGATAACTGTAAAAAAAAATTTCTCCCCTCTGTACCCCACTCCCCAAAGATAACACATTTTGCTTTGAAAGTTAATTCCATGGTGCCCTTTTTTAAAATTAAAATGTCCAGAAACATTTGCTTAAAAAATTTGCTCTTCTCACTGCCTGCAGCAATCTGTAACATCTTTTGTCCCCAATAGCAACAAAAACAAGTTCACTAGAGTGTTGCCAGAGAATAGGTATACCACCTATTCACTTTCAGTGTAAGGTTGGATAAGATGAGCACCAGCAGTACCCAAAATATTTTCAGTTTACTTCCACTTACGGTACTATTCTTAGGAAAAAAGAAAAGAGGTCTGATATTTGTCTAGTGTCCACCGCAAACCTGGTATTTGTTTCATTCCATCTTCACATTCACCCTACAGAGTTGGTAGATAGGGCCTCCGATTGATAGATGAAGAAAATGGAGACTTAGGGAGGTTGGGTGACTTGCTTATTAGCTCGTCAGTGATTTAAAACCCAGACCTCAATGTTGCTCAAGCGTTTCTACTTCTGCCTTCTGATTCCAAGTTTGTATAACAGTGTTAACATAGGGAAAAAGTACTTGAAACTGTGATACACTCATTTTTTATTTACTATAGTAAAAATTTGGGGATGGGCACTTTTCCTTTTTGATAAAAATAATTGTTTAGTAAGTAGAAATGAATCCATTCAGGAAGCTTTTATAAAACCTGAATGATTAGTAATTGATACTATGGAGTTACAGCTTTAACTATTTGGAGACAAACAGCTGATAATCTAAATCTAAATAAATAGAACAATATTGAGTAAGATAAATTTAGAGGGAGAAAGTCTCTCCCCACTCTACAGAAATAACTGTCAGAAAACAATGACACGACAAAAAGTTTTGGCAACTTTATTTAAGCTAACAAACGAATTTTCACTCTGCAAAGTTATAAATTAATTTTAATAGGCTGATCCAGATGGTCCATTTGGAAAATGGATAGGCTGATCTGTTGAAAATTAAACTAAATTTATCTCTCTCATACTTCAAACTGAAGCAAGAGAGAGAATCGTGCCTATTAAGTCCAGCACATACAGATGGACCAGCAGGTCACACATGGGACTAATCTGATTCATTTTAAAAATAAATGCATACATTATTGAATCATTTTCTACTTGCAAGATCCGTTGTGTGCAGTGTTTGAAAGAGATACGCTGTGGCTTTTTCATTGCTTTTTAGCAGATTTGCTTCACCCTCTCCACTTTAATATAACAACCATTTTGTTTTTGTTTTTGTCTTTCCTCCTAGCGCTCCAAAATGATTTTTCTAATATCTGTCATTCAGTGTTGAGATCCAAGCTCTGGAGATTAATTAGGTCATGAGGCTTTTTCCCCTCCTCTCTTTGTAAAGGGTTTTATCTCTATTCTCTTTATGAAGAGCATGAACTCAGTGTTCTTGGAAAGAGAAATGGCCTTTAGAAACAGGGAAGTAGGAGATCCTCCTGGGGCCCTCTGAATCTTTTAGCTTCTGGGTGTTTTAACAGCCCTATGAATGCAGATTTGTAAATTTATTGCAGTGCCATCTGGTTTTTTGCTCGAACCAGATTACTGTTGGCTTGTGTCTGTCTATTGTGGTGGTCACTCCCTAGGAGCTTGCCCTCTCAATCTTAGGGAAGAGTGATGAATAGCAGGGGTCAATAGAAGCGGGTCACAGGGCAGCTGTCTAGGACTGCCCTGAACTTGATTACCCCACTGCTGATTTTTTTTAGTGTAGAACATAATATATAAGCTGTTTAAACTCCCTCTTTTCTCTGTTGCATGACAATAATGAAGTGCCATTTGCTCCCCCCCCACACACTTTAGTCAAGTTAATACAGATAAAAAGATGTCAAGGCTGCCTTTTACCTAGTGTTGATGTAAGTAGGATTTGCATCATGTAGGCCAATCCCTTGAGATTCTTTTGCAGATATTTCTAATGGGATTTCAAGGAACTCTTTCACTATTGATTTGAAAATGCTCAGTTAAATTCTAACAAGTTTAGTATTGTTTTAAACTGATTTTATAGTTCATGTATATTGTTCTAAAATACAGTTCGCAGGTGATGATAGACTATGACCACTGCCTGGTAACTTCGAGTTATTTAAAAATTTGGAAGAGCTGAAAAAAGGGTCATCACTACAATTCTTACAGACATTTAAAGGATAATGAGGGGATATTATAAATAACTTTAAACCACAGTTTTGGCAACTTAGATGAAATGGACACATTCCTTGAAAAATACAACTTACTGAAACCAATGCAAGGTGAAACAAATTTGAATAGGCTGATGTCTAGTAAAGAAATCACATTATCAAAAGGCCCCCAAATGGTTTCACCAGTGAATTCTATCAGACATTTGAGGAATAAATAGCTCACTCTTGTACAAACTCAGAAAACAGAGAAGGAAAGAACTCTTCCTGACTGTATTATGAGGCCACTGTAACCATAATTCCAAAACCTGACAAAGACGTTAGCAGAAAAAGAAAATATTGAAGGAGAAAGTCAGGAGACTTGGTGACTACTCTCAGTGTCACCAAGCCATTTTGTATACCCATTTTTCCATTTAATTTCCAGTATCAGAAGGCGGGAAAGTTGGTGGGGAAAGAGAACAGTGTATCTTTTTAAGGTTCTGAATTTGGGAATAATCTCCTTACCTCTCCACATTAAGTAAAGTGTGAACTTCTGTTTAAAGAATGTACAGTGGCTCCAATTTTCTTTCTACTTTTGTTCCTAAAACGTGAAGCCAAGGAAACCATAGCAACTGTTTTCAGTGCTTTTATTCATATCTGCAAACAAGGGCAAAGGCCTGGGAGGATACACGAAAGTACTCATTACTTTTTGAAAATGTAGCCTTATAACATGCAACTTCTTCTTTGCTTCACATTGGTGCTAATAGGATCTGTCAGCCCTGCCTTTCTCTGTAATTGAGTAAATTGTGACCTCTGTCTAATCCTTCCCCATCCCCCATTCCCTTTGTGTATGTGTCCACTTACCATCCTGAGAACGTGGGCAGTGATAAATAAAGCATTGAGTAGAGCTCTCTCAACTCTTTGAAAGCAGCATGATGCCAGCCCTCTAGTTATATTTCTTTAAGTGTTTACGTTTTTCTGTATTCTTTCTCTTGTGTAGCTGGAACCCTGGGGATGCAAAGCCATGAGAGAGGCCAAGAAGCTAACAAAGTAGCTGTCTCCCTTGTTAGCTTGTTCCTTTATTCTTTAAAAACAAGATAAAAACCATCTGGCTCAGGGCATTACATTTTCCTCCCCCATGCACCTCTATAGATGGAGACTTCACCTGCAGTGAGGGTTTACATTGATTAGGGAGGGAGCAGTAATTCAAGCTCCCATCCTCTTCAAGGATACTTTGCAGTCTTTAAAGGTGCTGACCCACTGAGTTAAACTGTCAAGGGAGGATAAAAAAGTATCTTCATCCCAGGAGGTAACAGCTGCCAGGTTTTCAACACCTTGCACGCTGCTGGAAAAATGTCACAATTGTCAGCTGAAAGAAAAATGACTCTGTTGTCATCTTCTGTTAATGACTGGGCCTTATAAAGGGAACTACATAAGCCTTTCAGAAGGAATAAGTAGATATTTTCCTTTCCTACCCCCATGCCCCTAAATTCCCGTGTTGTTCTAAACATTACCTTAAACTAGATCCATAAAAAACAGCAGTGAAGAACTTAAACAGCCCCATATAAGCATGGAGGTCTGATTGGCATAGCTCCTTTATACAGTTGGATGAGTAGGAGGAAAAAGCACATCACTGACACAGAAAATGACATTATAGTGTGTATTAACAAAACAACAACAACAACAACAACAACAAAAAGTCATTCATAAGCCAGTGAACTGAGAGAAAACATACTGTATTTCTGCTCTTTGGAGGACAATTTGTTTTCAGGCAGCATCCAGATGGGTAAATACCACGACATTTCTTTTTTCAAGAGAGCCACTTCTTTTCTTCCTTTAGAAAAAAAAGAAAGAAAGAAAGAAACTCACTGAATTTACTTCCTTTAATAGCTCTATAATGTTTGTATATGATGGCATTCCCTTCTTTCTGATTTGATTGATGAGGGGAAAGGTTTAATGAAGTCCCTGATATTAGCCAGGCAAGTTTTTTTTTTTTTTCTATTTGTTTTAGGTTAGTCATTTTAATTGTATTGAGTAATTAGAAGGTACACACAGCCAGGGGAGCTTTGTTCTGATAATTGCTCAAGAAAACCCATTCCCTATCTGCTGTTGCTTTGTGTTAAGACATTTCTCCCTCTAGTGGCAATAGTAAGCACTTTGACTTGGCAGTAGGCAAGGTGTAATTGCAATATGACAAACTATGCTTAAGGGACTATCTTGTAAATACTTTAGTTTGGGGTTTGGCATTATTTCATTATATATGTGTGTTTTTTCCCCCTATGAAACTTCCTATCTCTCCCCCCCCGCCCCCAAAGTGTTTTGGGCTTTGGATGGAAAAAATTGCCTGAGATGTTTATTAAAAAAAAAAAAAAAAAAAAATCACAGTGCATCCTGGGTAATGTTTTGCAGCTTGACTTAATTTTAGTCATCTGTTTTAATTACCTATTTATAAAAATGCTTTTGCATTTGTAGACATTATTTAATACTTTGGAAGAAGCACCTCATTTGAAATAAATAAATAAATTGTATTTATTTTAAATAGTCCATGTAAAAGACCTTAAAGGTAATTAATGTAGGTCTCTTAAGTAAGACAAAAGTGATCTTTCCAAGTCTGATGAAGTGATTTGTTTATTTAACTTCCCACTTCGGCTGAATCCTTTAGAGTCTAATAAACTTTTTAAAAAAAACATGGTTTGGCAATTTGTGTCTAGCTACAAAAACCCTTCTTCAAAAAGAAGCAATTTAATAACAGGCTTTCTTAAAATTACTTTGAGGAAGGAAGACTGTATAGGGGGTTGGTGTTTTGTTTTATTTTTATTTCAGCATAATCATTCTTTGATAAATTGTGTAATCACTGACTTAGTAGAAAAAAATATTATTGAACTCCCGGGTTGCAATGACCATAAAATAGTGTATTTTCATATAGAGACTTGAGATATTGTGAATAAATTATAAAGGAAACAGCTTATATGCTGGTCGAAGTCCATATGGACCCAATTCTTTTTGTGTTCAGTGCTTAATGTGGATGTACCATTTTAAGAAAAACAAAAAGATGGCGGGGGGGGAGCCTATTGTGCCCTTCTGTATGAGTCTTTTTAAAATCTGCCCTAAGAGTAACTTGGAATGAGAACAGATACAGCATTGCATCCATTGAACGAGGTTGTGTAGCATCAGTGTGGCGTTTTTAAAGCCCAGTTCCAGCTTCCCTAGATGTTGCCTTGTAGTTTGGTTTTTCTATCCCATATTCTTGCTGGGGACTTGATTTGATGTGACCATATATCTGAAGGTCCCTGTCTCCCCCTCTCCCCCGCTTCCTGCCCCCCAAACACTAGCCATTTTCATTATACTATATCTTGTTTTGCTATAGGGCTGCTGAACAGATTTCTTAAGCAGCTTTTTGCAAGGTTAAAAGAAATGCAGCTTGGTAACAAGTTTGTGTCATTTTAAATATATACCTTCTAGTAAATAAGGAGAAGTCTGGCAATCAATCCCTTTTAGTGTGTTATATGTTTCACCTGACAACTAAACCTTCTATTGATTAGCCATTACTTTGTTAGATAATCCTATGTCATTGAATCCATTGTAAAAAATTAAACTCTTTAAAATGTTTTACCCTAGCAGCACTGTGAAAATTGAAAACTTGTTCAGAATTACAGCCTGCTTTCACAAAGAAGGTAGTTTTCAGCAAGGCATCTTCCTGGTTTATGCTTATGTGCTTTATATGCAATATAAAAATGTATTAAAGTACTCCAACGCAAAACTCTCTTCTTCTGGTTCAGCAATGTAAGCTACCTTTTCAAATGTTGCATGGGGACAGGGCCTATCTTGCCAGTGGTAGTTATACTCACTAGTTTAATTTTAGCCTGGAAGGAGTCTTATAATAGTAAAATATTGAATGTAAGAATACTGAATTTTTTAGCCTTTTTATTCCAGAGTGATCTTAGGACTGTACCAAGTTGTAATTTACTAATCTGTGTGACTTCCTTGGGGAGTAGGCAAGATTGTATACCCATTTTACAGATGGGATGGCTAGAAATTAAAGCTTATGTATACTCTTACTCTAAAAGCTCTGGCAGGTCTAGAACTGGTTTCCTAAATCTATATAATATTCCCCTGGTGTCTTATACTCAATTCTGAGAGAAAAGGAATTTCGGAGGGAAACAAATTAGTTTCCTAACCTGCCAGGACTATTTTTTCCCCCAGAAAATAGCATAATATTTTTATTAATTAACTAGGCAAAACTTTAGTTCATTTTACCCCAGAATATTAACTCTATACCTTTATGTTTTTATTAGAGTAAATTTTTCATACAGTGAACTGCGTAGATACTAGTTGTATAAGTCAATGAAAGTATGTCTGTCTGCCTGTGTAACCACACCCTTATCAAGCTGTAGAACATTTTCATTACCCGAGAAAATATCCTTGGTCTCCTTCCAGCCAGTTTTCCCATTGCCCATGAGCCAAACATCGATCAACATACTCTCATAGGTTAGTTTCACTTTTTCTAAAATTTCATGTGATAGAATCATAGATTTTGGTGGTCTGACTTTCAGTGTAAATGAAATCCATTGATACCACTGTGTGTATCAGTAGTATATTCCCTTTTATTTTATATTTTGTTGAATAAATACACTGTAGTTCTTTTTCCATTCTTTTGGTGGATACCTAAGCTACTTGCATTTTTTTTTTAAGATTTTATTTATTTATTTGGCAGAGAGAAAGATCACAAGTAGGCAGAGAGGCAGGCAGAGAGAGAGAGAGGTGGAGGCAGGCTCCCCGCCGAGCAGAGAGCCCAATGCGGGCCTCAATCCCAGGACCCTGAAATCATGACCTGAGCCGAAGGCAGAGGCTTAACCCAGTGAGCCACCCAGGTGCCCGCTACTTGCATTTTTATAAATGTAGTTGGTATGGATGTTCTAATATAAAGTTTTTTTGGTGAGTATGTGTTGAATACTTCTTGATGTGCTTATTTGGATGTTGTCTTTTGTGAAGTAATCCATTTAAGTTTTTTGTCATTTAAAAAAACTTGTGTTGTCTGTCTTACTGAGTTCTAGAACTCATGATATTGGCTCTTTGTGAGATATGTGTTCTGAATATTTTCTCACAAGCTTGCCTATTTATTCATGGTGTGTTTTGATGAGAAGTTTCTCATATTTGAATGAAGCCCAGTCTATTAATCCTTACCTCATGATTGTACAGATACTCTAAGTTTTCTTCTAGAGGATTTGTAAGTTTTAGCTTTTACCCTTAATTCTGTGATCCATCTCAAATTAAGGCTTATGTGTGCTGTTCATTATTTTCCCCATGCTTTTTTATTCAGTTGTTTTGATACCATTGTTGAAGACTTTTCCTTTCCCCCATTGAATTACATGAGTGCTTTTGTCAAAAATTCCTTGGCTGTACAAGTGTAGTCTATTTCTGAAGTCCTGGAGAAGAGGCTGCTGGTAGATGCAGAGCAAAGGGTACCAGAAGCTGAGGCACTGACCAACCCTTGCTTTAGATTCAACAGAAGGCAAGCTCAAGTCCTCTTTTTTTAGAAGTGTGCATCAGTAGTGTATTCTCCTTTATTGTTTGTAAATAAGGCACCGAATACTAAGCTCTTGATCATTATAGCTTTAGTAAGTCTGAATCAAGTAGTGTGAGTCTTTAATATCCTTAATTTTAATATTGTTTTGGTTATCATAGATACATTTCTGTATAAATTTTAGAATCATTAGCAATTTCTTTTAAGAAGTCTGCAGGGTTTTGATTTGGATTTTAAATATATACTGGGACACATACACATACACACACTCTCTCTTTCTCTCCCTCTCATGTATTCATTTCAGTAGAATTAGCCTCTCAATAATATTGAATCTTCCAGTCTATAAACATAGTATATGTCTCCATTTAATTTTGTCTTTTTAAAATTTTCTAAGCAATATTTCTTAGTTTGCAGTATACATTTCTTACACAGATTTATTTCTATTTAATGTTTTTCAATGTTAGTATAAATTTTTTCATTTGGTTTTTTATTCTTGACCCTCTTTCCTGTCATTTGTGAATAAAGACAATTTTATTTCTTCTTTTGCAAGTTATTTGCCTTTTGTTTCCTTTTTTTTTTTTTTTTTTTGCTTATTTCAATGACAATGGCCTCTGATATAATTTTGAATAGATGTGATAAGGGAGCATCTTTGCCTTGTTCCCAGTCTCAGAGGGACTGTGTTTGGTCTTTTGTCACTAAGTATGATGTTAGTTGAAATTTTTTTAGATGTCCTTTATGGGATTAAGAAAGTTCCCTGTTGTTTCTAGCTTGCTGAGATTTTGTTTTATTGTTATTGTCATTATGAGTGACTGTTTAATTTTGTCAAATGCTTCCCTCCATACTTGCTCTGTTAATATGGATAATTACATTAATTGACTTTATTAAGAATTTTTGTGTCTGTATTCATGGGGTATATAGGTCTATAGTTTCCTTCCTTCCTTCCTTCCTCTCTCTCTCTCCCCCCCACTTCCTCCTTTCCCTCCTTCCATCCTCTCTCCCTCCTTTCCTTTTTCCCTCCCTTCCTCCCTCCCTTCCTTCCTTCCTTCAGGCTCCACACACAGCATGGAGCCCAGTGTGGAGTTTGAACTCACAACCCTGAGATCAAGACCTGACCTGAGATCAAGAGCTGGACACTTAACCAGCTGAGCACCCAGGCACCCCTGTAGTTTTCTTTCTAATGTCTTTGTCAGGTTTTGGTGTCAGGGTTATGCTGCCCTCATAAAATGAGATGAGAAGTTTTCCTCTCCTCCTCTATTTCCTAGAAGTGTTTTTGTATGGTCCTGGTGTTATTTCTTCACTGATATTTAATGGAATTCACCAGTGAAACCATCTGGGCCAGAAGTTTTCTTTTTGGAGAAGATTTTGTTTTTTAATTTATGTGGAATAATTTTCACTTACAATTTCAGTTTCTTTAATAGATACAGAGCTATTCAGGTTGTCTTTTTCTTATCATGTCAGTTTTGTAATTTGGGTCTTTCAAGAAATGTACCCTATTTTATTTTATTTTATTTAGTTAATTTTTGAGATTTTGTTTATT
Source organism: Mustela erminea (assembly GCF_009829155.1). NCBI lineage: Eukaryota > Metazoa > Chordata > Mammalia > Carnivora > Mustelidae > Mustela > Mustela erminea. The sequence continues at coordinate 65,174,542 of NC_045627.1, forward strand.
TATTTGACACAGGGAGAGAAACAGCAAGAGAGGGAACACAAGCAAGGGGAGTTGAAGAGGGAGAAGCAGGCTTCCTGCTGAACAGGGAGCCAGATGTAGGGCTCAATCCGGGGACCTTGGGATCATGACCTGAGCCAAAGGCAGCTGCTTAACAACTGAGCCAACCAGGCGTCCCAAAATGTATCCTCTTTTATCCAACAGATTATAAACTGTTCATATTTTTTATTTTAATATCCAGATTATTCTGTATTGGGCTAACAAAAGCCCCTTTGACATGTGCCCCTGTGACATACCTTTCATTCCCTGTGTATCTCCATGTTTATCTTGTATTTTCCCTGTGCAATCCTGGAATCTTTGTATCTCCAGAGAGCTATGGTTCCTTTCAGTGTAAAATGGTATTTAGAAGCCAAGTTTGAAGCGTTAACTTATATTTTATGTCTATATTGATATATTTTGAAAACCATGAATTCTTTTTTGTATCTGCAGTTCTAATTCAGTACCACAGAGTTTATTCTAGATCTCTCCCTTTTCATATTTATGATTATTTGTTCTTATAGTAAGAAACCTATTTTTTTTTCTTTCAGCACTTTAATCATGTTGTTTCTTGTCTTCTAGTCTTCATTGTTTATGGTGAAACTTTTTATGTCTTCCTTTATTTGTATTGTTGGCTCCCATGTATGGAGCATCCCTTTTTCTTAGGCTCTTTCAGGGTTTTGTCTTTGATACTGGTTATCAGCAGTTCTGACTGTTTGTTCCTAGTTCTTGTTATCTTTTTAATCTCCCTAGAGTTTGCTGATCTCAGATCGGTAAGCCAATGGTTTTCACCAAATTTGAGAACTATTTGTTCATTATTCTTATAACTTTTCTTGTGCCCCATTCTCACTTTTCTTGTGGGTTTCCAGTTTACAACTATGTTAGATCATTAACACTTACCCACAGATAATTGAGCCTCTGTTCATTTTTGTTCTTTTATTCTATCCTTCTGATTAGATCATTTTAGTTGATCTCTCTTTAGTTCATTGACCTTTTTGTCTGCCCTCTCCAGTCTACTTTTAAGCCCATCTGGTAAATTTTTAAAATTTCAGATAGTATGGGAACGCCTGGGTAGCTCAGTTGGTTGGATGACTGCCTTCAGCTCAGATCATGATCTTGAAGTCCTGGGATCGAGTCCTGCATCGGGCTCCCAGCTCCATGGGGAGTCTCCTTCTCCCTCTGACCTTCTCCTTGCTCATGCTCTCTCACTGTCTCTCTCTCAAATAAATAAATAAAATCTTTTTTAAAAAATTTCAGATAGTATACTTTGTAGTTGTAGAATTTTGGTTCATTTTGGGTTTTCATTTTTTTGGTGAAAATTTCCATCTGTTTATCCATTGTGATTGTATCTTTCATTTAAGATGTTGAATATTATAGCTTCTGTAAAGCTTTATAAGCTGGTTCCAATACTAGATCATCTTGGGACCATTTTCTACTGGTTCTTTTTTCTCTTGACTCTGGGTTCCATTTATCTGCTTCTTAGAGCTAGCAGTTTTTGATTATATAGTGGACATTATAAATTACTCATTGCAGAGACTGGATTCTTTTATCTTCTCCTGATTAACTTACTGACTGATCACTGTGACTTCACAGAGTGTTGGTTTACATTTGTTAGGGCAGGTATGTTTTGATTTTTCCCATGAAACTAAGGTAGAGGCTTTACTCCTAAGACCTGCTGTTCACTCTCAATGCAGGATAATCCCAAGTTTTCAGTGCAAGTTTGAGATGCCTATTAAGTTTTTGTAATTTAGTAGGAATCAGATTCTAAATTCTGTCTCCCCTCATGGGCACCAGCTTCAGTCTCTACCCCAGTCTTTCAGTTTTCTCTTACTTTCCATTGGAATCATTATAGTTTCCCATTCATGTATGTAGTTTGGGGATTAGCTGTGGATTAGAGGAGAATTGAGCCTCCCCTGTGGGTCTGTTCTCTGTGCTTTCTCAATCTTCAGCCAGTGTGGCAGCCCTGAGCTCCATCCTTTGGCATATCAAGCCAATAAACGGGCTTTCTAACTGAATTTTAGTCACCCTGCATCAAGTAGATTGGTGAGTACCCTCAGGGAAAAAGCACATAAACATAGATGTTACCCTGTGTGTTGCTCCTCTTTGAAGGTCAGTCTATTCTTCCCCTCAGTTTCTTACTACTTTAGGTCATTCTCCAGTGCCTTTAAGTAGTTATTATTAAAATTTTTCCCTATGGTTTGTAATTGTTACCTTATGAGGATTAATCCCATGTAAGCATCTCTGGCATTATTAGAACTTGAACTCTTTGGCTTACATTTTTTATGTTATTCAGTATATACTAATCACTTCATAAATGTCTTTTAAAAACATAGGAAGTTTCATCTAAAAGCTTTTATGTTGTCTATACCTGAATAATGTTTGTGGTATTAGTAATTGCAAAAAAGTACTGAACCCTGAGCCCAGAAGATACGTGCACTAATAGCTGCTATACGCAAAGGTCAGATGATCCAATTTATTCCTTTAAAATATGTTTTGGGGATGCCTGGGTGGCTCAGTCCGTTAAGCTTCTGCCTTTGGCTCAGGTCATGATCCCAGAGTCCTGGGATCAAGTCCTGCATCAGGCTCCCTGCTCAGTGGGGATTCTGCTTCTCCCTCTGCCTCCCTCTGCCTGCCACTCTCCCTGCTTGTGTGCTCACTCGCTCGCGCTCTCTGACAAATAAATAAATAAAATCTTTAAAATATGTTTTGAAATAATTTCAGCTTAAATTGTGTAAGAATAAAACAGTTAAGTGGTTATAAATTTCTTAAAGTTTAATTTGAATGGAAAACCAATTTGATAATACTTTTTCTCCATTTTCTTAAATGTTTTTACCTACATCTTTCCAAAGAATGATAATTGACCAAAATGAATAGCTCATCCATTACTGATATAAATAATAGGAGAAATCATAGCTTTTCCTCACAGCAAAATAATTCCACTTAATAAATGTGGAAGGAAAACAGGAAATCTAAAAATCACCATCAGAACACCACAGTGAAAATTACCATAGGCAAGATCCACCAATGGATGCTAAAATTAGTAGGTAGAAGTTGAAGTAGAATCCAAGTATTTGCATCATCTCAGAATATTTCTCCCAATATATTTCGTAATCCCTAAAGGAAAAATAAAAAATTTACAGTGGAGAATCTTGGCAGACATGACCATAGGTATACGATAAAGTCTGACATCACTAGAAATACTTAACAACCTGCCTCCTAACTGTATGCGTTAAGAAAAGTGCCTCACCTTTGTGGTATCCTTCCCAATAATGTATAACCTTCATCTGATCATGAGAGAACTTGGGATAAAGCCAGATTGAGAGACAATATATAGACTAATCAGTACTCTTCAGATGTATCCTAGTCCTAAAGGACAGGACTGAGAAATTGTAGTAGATTAGAGGAAACTAAAGAGACATGATAACTAAATTCAGTGTGGCATCTTGGGTTAGATCCTGAATAGAAAAAGGGTCTTAGTGGGAATTGGTGAAATTCAGAAGAAATTCTTTATTTTGTACCAAGTTAATTGCTTAGTTTTGATAAACATTCTGTGGTTATGTAAGTCATTAACACAAGGGAAAGCTGGGGGGAAGGGTATACAGAAACTCATTTTACAACTATTCTGTAATTCAGAATTTTAAAAAATGAATTTTTTCCGATTGTTGCTTATAAGAGCTTGCCTATGTCTTAAGATTTTTCTCTTTAATTCCAACACATACAGTTCTCCAACATTGTAGTTCTCAAAAAGTGTTCCTAAACCAAGAGCATTAACTTCAACTAGGGAATTGTTATAAAAGCATTCTCAGAATCCTGGGGTAGGACCTAACAATTTGTGTACTGGAGGGTTTTTTCCTTTCTTTTTTTTTCCTTCAGATTTTATTTATTTATTTATTTACTCACTTACTTACTTACTTTTAGAGAGAGTGAGCAAGTAGGGGGAGGAGCAGAGGGAGAGAGAATCCAAAGCAGACTTCATGCCAAGCACAGAGCCTGATGTGGGGCTCTATCCCATGACTCCAGCCGAAATCAAGAGTCAGTTGCCCAGGGGTGCCTGGGTGGCTCAGTGGGTTAAAGCCTCTGCCTTTGGCTCAGGTCGTGATCCCCAGGGTCCTGGGATCAAGCCCCGCATTGGGCTCTCTGCTCAGCAGGGAGCCTGCTTTCTCTTCTCTCTCTGCCTGCCTCTCTGCCTACTTGTGATCTCTGTCTTTTAAATAAAGAAATAAAATCTTTAAAAAATAAAAAACAAAAAGCCAGTTGCCCAACCTACTGAGCCACCCAGGCACTCCAACATTCTGTGTCTTAACAAGTCCTCCTAATGATTCTGATGCATGCTAAAATTTGAGGATCATGATTTATACAAACATGAAGGAAAACTTAAAAACATTGTTTTACTATATTGGCCAATTAATAATGTTTGTTTACCATGAAGTGTAACCAGTTTTTTAAATTGTGATAAAATACATGTAACATAACATTTACCATCTTAACCATTTTTGAATGTACAGTTCAGTGGATTAAGTACATTAACACTGTTGTATAACTGTCACAACCATCCATCCCCAAAACTCTTCTAATTTTGTAAAACTGAAACCCTCTACCCATTAAACAGTAATATTCTATTTCTTGCTCTATTTCTAGCTCTGGCAACCATCATTCCACTTTCTAGCTCTCTGATTTTGTCTCCTCTAAGTATTTCATATAAGTGGAATCTTATAGTATTTATCATTTTGTGACTGGCTTATTTCACCTAACATAATGTCCTGAAGGTTCATTCATATCATAGTATAAGCCAGAATTTCTTTCCTTTTTAAGGCTCAATACTATTCCATTTGATATATATGCCACATTTTTTGTGTCCCTTCATCTGTCCCTGGACACTTGGGTTGCTTCCATGTTTTGGCAGTTATGAGTAATGCTGCTAGGAACATGGATATGCAAATAACCTTTTCAAGATTCTGCTTTCATTTCTTTTGGCTGTATACCCAGAAGTGATATTGTTGGGTCATACGGTAGTTCCAATTTTAATTTTTTGAGGAACCACCACCATGCTGTTTTCCACAGCAGTGTATGTATGCTTATACATTCCCACCTGTAGTGCACATTGGTTGCAGTTTCTCCACATCCTTGCCAACACTTGCTGTTTTCTGTTTTTTAATAGCAGCCATCTTGGGGGCACCTGTGTGGCTCAGTGGGTTTAAAGCCTCTGCCTTCGACTCAGGTCATGATCTCAGGGTCCTGGGATCGAGCCCCACGTCGGGCTCTCTGCACAGTGGGGGCCCTGCTTCCCTTCTTCTCTCTCTGCCTGCCTTTCTGCCTACTTGTGATCTCTGTCAAATAAATAAATAAAAATCTTTAAAAAAAATAGTAGCCATCTTAGTGGGTATGAAGTGAAATCTCATTATGGAATTGATTTGCGTTTCTGAAATGGTTAGTGATGTTGAGCATCTTGTCATGTGCTTCTTGGCCATTTGTATATCTTCTATGGATAAATGTCTGTTCAAGTCCTTTGCACATTTTTGAATAGTGCCCCCACCTTCCATACGTACAGAGAGACCACTGCTACTTACATACTTGTTCATGAGCTCATCAGTGGCTCTTGTGGGCTCTCACTTTCTTTGCTTCTACCTGCCTGCCTTGTTTCCAGTACCCATAAATCTGGAATTTATACGTAAGTCTCTTCATGTGTTGATTTTGAGAATAGGAAAGAACTTGAAAACTGTGTATGACCACATTTTAATATTTAAACCTGTTTCTAAAAAATTCTTTTTACAGACATATAACAGCTGTGCCAGGCTCTGCTTAAATCAAGAAACAGTATGTCTAGCAAGTACTGCTATGAAGACTGAAAATTGTGTGGCCAAAGTAAGTAATATTACCCATTAGTAGTATTATACTACATCATAACAATGCTTTATTTATAAACATCTTCACTCAGTATTGTTGTTAAAGATTATCATAAGATTTTATATTTAAAAAGGAGCACAGCAGGTATCATTTCCAAAGCAGACAGCAAGTTGAGTCTCCCATCTCTTCAGTTGTAAAGGAATTTTTTGGTTATGCATTCTGGTCACACTTCTGTCTAACTCACATTTGTTACTTGACACTGGTTATGGATTATTACAAATAAGATTTGTGAAAGAAAATATACAGTTATTTTTACAAGGTTGTTCATGGGTTCTAAATGTAATTAAATATAGAATAACCATTGTAAGGATTGTGAAGTATGCTATAGAAAAATTCAATTATTATATCGCTATTACTATTTTTGGGTGGTCAATAATAGAAATACTGCTTTTGTTGATTTTGATCTGAGTGGACAGGTAATGTCTTATCATGCATATGAGCTACATTTTCTCATGTATAAAACGTGCATATATATAGATAAAAAAGTAATCACATGTTAGAGACCTTATGGTAATAATTATATTAAGTATGGCTCTAATCTTCCAAGTATCTCTAATTTCATAGGAACTTTGACTTAAATTTAGGTAACAGCAATTTTGATTATTCGAGGAGTAAGTAAAATTCCAGTATGGGCTGTTTCTAGACTTTTACCTTGCATATATGCAAAATTACTTCCTTAATAACTTTTCAGGGTTTTGTCACTGTTAGAACATTCCCAACTTTAACGAGTTTAGTCTATTTTATCATACACTAAGGCTCTCAGTTACTTACTGTTATTATTAGAGTCAGAGCTGGTAATCAGGTAGTCTCCATCCTTTGCTACAGAAATTGAAGGACACCTCCACATTTTTTATTATTTTTAGGTTATTTCTTAAGATATGCCATAGTCACTGGACCTACTTAACCAACTGAAAGTATATCATACAAACTATAATCATTAGAAATGATCCATGTAAGAAATGTCAGTTTATTTAAAATTATAATTTAAAAAGATAGAGTCAGTTAAGTGTCTCTTAGAGTTTCTTAGTAATTTGCTATAAAATGTGAAAACAGTAAATTACATATATTTATGTTTTTCAGTCATGTAGTCACAACCAGCAAGTGCTAATTGGCCCTGTTTTGTATCCAGCATTTGTACATTAAAATGGGGTATCAATTATTTGGGCCTTTAAAAATAATTCTCCTTTTTGGCCACGTTGCTCAGTTTCATCACAAGTGGGTGACTTCTGGCTAAACAAGGTAAAATCTGAGCATGAGCACCGATCCAAGGACAGGGTGACAATTTTAATGAGTTTCATTGAGAGCTAGCCAAGTGAGCATCTGTTCCTTTTGTTTTCTCCATACTTTGTAAGCCAGGATCTCTAAGCTATAGAGTCATGTTGGTGTGTGTGTACGATGTGTTTTGTTTTGTTTTTTTCCCACCCTCTACTTCAGTGGTGCATGGTTAGAAATCTTCTGGCATCTGGCACAATGGCATAATTTCTTCTATGCTCTTGGGTGAGGAAATAAGTTTGCTCATTGCTGCTCATCTGTCTGTTTCCTTTGCTCCCAGATGGTGACCTTCTCATCCCATTCTTGCTTATTGTAACATTATTCTGACACCACATCCTTTCATCATTTCATTCAATACCCTAATTTAATAATGATTTCTTTCATTTCCTATTGGAACCCACCTAACTTTCTGGTTCCTTTTATTGGCCCACATCCTGGCTTCTGGTTCATTGCCTCTGATTTGAGCCATATGACCAGTTGTTCAATGGCAAATAAAAGCATGTAGCTAAAAAAATTTTCTTTTAACAGCCTCCAGTGAGGTATCAATAACATGAGAATAGAGAACAAGTTTTCCCTTTTCTATTTACATGTGTTATATGTATCTCATGATTCTGTGCTGTTTCTACTGGCCTCATGTATTGCCTGACCTTTGAAAGGTAGTGACTTGCCATTATTTTTGTAGGTCTGCAAGCTTGTCCCTGTTTCCTGCTCTTCACCTTTAGCCCTTTACTGAAGTGTTTCATCTGCTACACTTGATGTGGCTGCAGTAGCTTTTCGTTTGGTACAACTGTCTATTGTTGATTCAGATTGTACTCCAAAGTGGCCTTGAATGTCTGACCATCTCCATGTGAGAGCAACTATAATATAGTGATAACAAATTTTTGTCCTCTAGTTCAAAGGAGCTAATTCAGAGTAACTTTGGTTTGGTGGAGATAGTCATTATTATTATTGAATATTGTTTATTATGAATTTTAGAGAAGACATTATACCAGTCATTACCTGAAAAACAGCAAAGTTGTTTTGTTCAGACCTTATAGTATGTAGTATATGTCTCTTCTTGGCCAGAAATACCTTACCATGAATGTTTTATAATTGGTCTATGAAGAGGGACCCTTCTGTACTATTTAGACGATAACAATACAAAGTGGTAAGACAGTCACTCTAGGTTAATGATAATCTTCTGAATCTCTAACTTGAAGAATAAGACCTAAGAAAAGATTTAAAACTAAAAATGAAGGTTGGGTCATTTTATCAGTGTTTACTTAGTCTAAGTAATATTTGGAGGTTAATGATAATCTTCTGAATCTCTAACTTGAAGAATAAGACCTAAGAAAAGATTTAAAACTAAAAATGAAGGTTGGGTCATTTTATCAGTGTTTACTTAGTCTAAGTAATATTTGGAGGCATTGAAACATCTTTTCTTTGGGCGCCTGGGTGGCTCAGTGGGTTGAGCCGCTGCCTTCGGCTCAGGTCATGGTCTCAGGGTCCTGGGATTGAGTCCTGTGTCAGGCTCTCTGCTCGGCAGGGGGCCTGCTTCCCTTCCTCTCTGCCTGCCTGCCTCTCTGCCTACTTGTGATTTCTCTCTGTCAAATAAATAAATAAAATCTTTAAAAAAAAAAAAAAGAAAGAAACATCTTTTCATCCAAAGCCTTCCTTCTTACTAATTATAGCCCTGTAGTTCATGAGACTTGTTTGGAGCATGATGAGCTCTGTATTTATTGTAGCTTTAAATGGATAGTCATTATTGACTACCAACTTAGTCTTTAAAATCAATAATCACATTGTACCTAATTGTCAACCTTGATGATGTTTTTTAATTGGTAAAGAAAACCAATTTATATTCTCTTTTTTGCTTACTTTATTTAAATACTACCAAAAATTTTGGTTTCGGGTTTTTCCTAATTTAGTTTTTACACATGCATGCGCAGAATTAAAATTAAGTTGTTTAAACGCATCTACCTAGATTCCTGGCCAGGTAGGAGAAGTTCTGCCTCTTTATGTTGGGAAAATAAACCTCTTCAGTAGTCCTTTGTAGATGTTCTGTATTGTGGTTGTTTGTTGTTACTGTTTTTTACTTGAGACTAATAATCTGTTTGCAACTGACTGAGACAGAAAAATGTGATGTTCCTTTCCACTCACTCCAGATTTTGATAGAAGACTTGTTTTATTTATTTCCAAAATTATATCCGCAGGAAACAAGCTGTTTAAATTCAGATTATGCTGAAGCAAAATGGTCCTGGTATGAGAAGCAACGTGCTGTTTTACGAGCACAGAGTCCCTTTTCTCATAACTGATTGATAGTAAATATTTTCCTGAAGAATTATTGCCAACCATGAACAGTGCAACTGTTTCACTTTTTTTCCGTGCTACTTGCTGTACCAGCCATTGTCGGTAATTAAGATCTACAATTCACAATGCAGACGTTTGCACTTCCTCTGGGTCTGTGCTATTTATAAGGCATCTCAGCTGTTCAGAGTTTCTTTTGAGTTTTAAACTACATGTTAACAGGCTTCTTTAATATACTGTTCCACAAGTAGCATGTCAGATGGGCCATTTTTTGCACAGGCCTCTCTTTCAGGTCTAAACATTAGCTTTGTGGAGAATATGTTAAGATTTAACCATGTCATCAAGGCCATTGAGGTTAGAAAAACTCTGGAATGTAACATGTTACATATTAGCATATTGCTATTTCCAAAAGGCAGGAATAAGGTTCAGAAGTACTATTTTTTTTTCTTTCATTTTCAAATGTTCATATGATTTTAATGAGTGTTAATGGGAATTATGGAGAGGGTCTGAGAAACACTAGTCAAGTGACTTTTCCCAGCTCACTTTGAGGTAATAATCAAGGACCATTGTTATAAAGAAGCGTTTGTGTGTTTGTCAGGTTAAGGATTCAGGAACACATAACCTCCTGGATGTGAATTATATTTAGGAATACAGATGTGGGATACCAAAATGGATCAGCAGATTGACTGCACATTTGTTGTATTGATCATCTTCAGGAACCCTAAGTAGCGTGCACCACTGGAGAGGAAAGTGTGAATGGGAATCCTGGTCTGTATTAATTTGGTAAAATTGAAAATCATTGTCAGCCATTTCAAGGGAGTTAATTTCAAAAGAAAAAAAGTGAGAATCTTCATGAATTATGTCCTTCAGTGAGAGAAATGCTTGCACAGTCTCCTTACTTCCTGCACTCTTTGCTAAACATGTAGGAGAAGGAAACAAGAAGCAGAAAGCTGTCAACAAAATATGGGTAAAACTTTGCCATGAGCGAGGATCAGACTGGCTGTGTTAAGCCTGAAGTCAGCTGTGTTGATGCTGCATGTCGGCTGCCAGTGTCTTCCAGCAGAGCAGATCTGCAGAGAAAGGTGGACACGGGTTTCCGTGCTGATTCTTGATGGGCCCTTGGAATATAGACAGAGCTTCAAACAAAGCCTTTCCAAGGCAGTTTTATTTGCCAGAACCTGGAGATCTCTGTAGTTCTTTTGAACTACAATGTTTTTATAAACTTTTTTCCCTCAGTGAACTCTTTATGAACCTTTTTTAAAGATAGCAGCAGTGGTTCAACTGTTGGGAACCACTGATCTGACTGAGGCACTTCAAGATGCTAGAACCTGTTCCCATTTCTATCTAGCCAGGGAGCTAATAAGATTAAGTTTGTCTTTGTGGATTGGTCCAGATTAGCAGGAGTTGAGCCCAGTCAGTGTTTTCCTCAGTTGAAAAACGAAAGATTGGGAGAGAGAGGGATGAAGGAAGAAAGTTCTTCATCAAGAATTGACTGCAGTATTGCCTGCTGATGCATGTCGGATCGCCCGCATCGAGAGATCACATGGCTTCTCCAAAAGTCAAACGATCAATTCGCCTCGTTTTGGCTCTGTACTTAATGCACAAACAGTGCGATCTGCGGGGCTGTAATTGCATTGTTAGGGCCAAGGAACAAGCCTGTGCCTTTTCAGCAGACAGCTGGCAGGGAGAGAGGCATGTTGTTAGGAAAGAGAGAGGCAAGGCAAATAAAATTACTGCTAACGCTCAGAGATCGGCAGGAGTCCTACTTGCCTAATCTTACCGGTGGGAGCAAGCGGCTGTTGTAATCCAATTATAGCAGCATAAGCAATTTGTTAGACACTCCGCATAATGTAACAATTTCCCAATAAACTCTGACTTGTAATAACGTCGGCAAGAGTCCGCATAAATCTGCCCGAATGGTGGGGGCTGGAGCGTTCGGCTGGGGGCTTGTAATTGGCGCCATCAGCACGTTTTGCGGAGTGCAGTATGGTGCAGTCTTTTAGTGCAGGAATTTTAAGGAGAAAAGCATGGCACACGTTTCTTAGAAAACGAAAAGTGGCCATTAAAAGGGGAGCAGCAAGAAGGGCATACTCTTGCCTTCACATTACCTAGGAATCTTAGCGTAGAAAGAAAACAGGAGGAAGCCATGTTTCCTTCAATACTAAAGGGGGGGAAGTGGGGGAAGAGTATGTGGACTAAATTTCTTTATTTAAAAAGCATCAGTTTCTATTATTTATACGCCCCTTTTCCAGCTCCCCAAAACGCTGTTTCAGGCAGCATTTAGCTAACATTTTTACAAAATGCTTATAGCCAGACAAGACTAGAAATGCCAAGTTTAAATTTGTTTTCTTCTAGAGTTTAGCATTTTCTTTACAACAGGAAAATACATTTTCTTTGTGCTCAGAAGAAATCTTTTAAAGATAACATCTCACTGAATAGCAAACCTTTCTGTAGAGTTCTGCCTTCCACTTTAAGAAACGTCTCTTACCGAAGGGTTTAAAACCTAGCTTATTTCCTTAGCTGGTTTCACTACCATTGCTTATTTTCTATTCCACAATACATTGTGAATGTCTATGATACAAGGATTAGTACTCTTGTTGAATGTTAACATTGTATAAGAATACAGTTTTTCTTATTTAAAACTGTACCTGTATGACCATTATAAAAACAATTTTAATTCTTATGCCATAAAATTTGTTTTGGAAAAATGTTGTGTGGAGCAAAATAGAAGAATCTCCATTATTTATTGATTGATTAGCATTTGTAGTCACAGAATAGAGTTTATTTATACAAGGTAGAGAAGGTGAGGAGTACTCAGAAATTTGTGTTAATGGACAGATTTTCATGCTACTGAGTGTGTATTAAACATTTTCTACTTTCTTATGCCAATTCAACTCTTCATTGTTGTTAATTTGTGTCAAAACAAAGCTTCTGAAATAAGAATAGGATTATTCAAACTATCATGTTGCTGTGGGTATTATCACAATAAATATTTACTTTGAGTATAAACATTTCCTTCTACTGAAGCAATGCTGCCTTGTTTGACTGGAGCTACATCAATAAACTGCAGTGCCTCTAATAAAGCCACTCAGTGTCTGGGTTTAACTAATGGCTGATTTTCATGGCTTTGACAGTGAGCTGTGTGCGTTATTTTCTCCTGATATTGTAAAAATAATGAGAGCAAATTAGAACAATCAGTTTACACAGATAGCTCCTGATTGGAGGCGATGGGCAATATGGCAGCAGGTAATCCATCTTCAGGCTCCTGTCACATTAACTTCAGCAGTGTGAAAAGATCAGGTGGGGTAAACGGGGATCCTGCCCAATCGGAACACTGAAATTAATGAGAAGAGCATTGTTCTGTGATCAACCTTTTAATTAGCAAGATTGGAAATGCAGAGAATGATGAAGGCAGCACCACAGCTGCACAATGCCAGGCACAATTCCTGAAAGGGGAAAGAAAGAAAAAAATCTGTGGGTTTTACATCATACTTTTCTTGCTGCATACAGGCATTATTCCATTCTAGAGCTGGTTTACAGACCACTGCCTACTTTCCAAAGTAATGTCACAAATATTGTTGATGTATTAGTGATCTATAGGCTATAATTCTGTCAGGGGTCATTTAGGATTTTGATGACCAGTATACTTTCTTTGGCATTGCACATAGGGTTTTATTTTTTTATTATTTTTTAATCAAGTAAGCAAAGAAATTAATTTTTTTTTTTTTAGATTTTATTTATTTGACAGAGATCACAAGTAGGCAGATAGGCAGGCAGCGGGAGGGGGGAAGCAGGAACCCTGCTGAGCAGAGAGCCTGATGCGGGGCTCGATCCCAGGACCCTGAGACCATGACCTGAGCTGAAGGCAGAGACTTAACCCACTGAGCCACCCAGGCACCCCAAGAAATTAAATTTTAAGAGGTTCTGTCTTACTGACCTTCTGCCACCCAACCCCTCCAGTTTTTGGAGTTTTTCTTGCAAGTAGCTTGAAAGTTTTCTGACTTGGAGTACTTTTGTCACTTTGAGTTATTTAAAAGAGGAGCAAAGTCTAGGCAGTAAGCTAAGGCATATTTAGATTGTGTTCCTTCCCTGATTCCGTTTATTAGGAAAATCACTGTTTTTCCCCCCTGCCATTGACTTCTCAGTGTTGAGGGCTGTGTTATTTCAATTTATATAATTGAGGATTGAATATCAATGAAGTATGGTGTTTATAGAAGGAAGGGGGAGGAAAATCTATGCAGTGACTGAGACTAAAGGCTGATTCATCCATTTAAAGCTCAGTTATACTAAAATTGAAACCTTGTTAATTATCCCTCTAATATTGGAAAATGTGGTATAAAGCTATGGAAGATATTAATGAACCAGATTTTCTCTGCCAAATCAGTGCCTGTTTTCTAGGCCTACTTTGACAGGCTTTAGCTTTGGGAAGAGTATGAGATTTTCAGTATTCTAATCTTTGTACCTTCAGCTTAGTTGCTTACTAAAAAAGCAAGAATATAATGTATGCTATGTAAATGAATCCATTTATCCTCCAAAGACATGTAAAATAAATTTGTGGTTTTTTATATTAACAATTAATTGACTTATGCATTTATTTAAAGTACTAATACATAGGGCCACCTGGGCAGCTCAGTCTGTTAAGTGTCTGCCTTCAGCTCAGGTCATCATCCCAGGGTGCTGGTGTTGAGCCCCAGGTCAGGCTTCCTGCTCACCAAGGGAGTCTACTTCGCCCTCTCCCTGTGCTTGTGCTCTCCTGCGCGCTCACTCTCTCACATAAATAAATATAATATTTTTTAAAAAAATTAAAAAACAAATACTGACACATAAAAGCGAGTTACCAGATACCCATCTGAGTAGAGAATTAACAGTAAAGAGCCTAAAGTATAGTATGAAATATTGAGGTTAGATGTAAGGTGATCTTTTCTCATCATAGTTAATAGAACCTTTTTCATATTTTTTTATTATATATATAACTAATGGAGGTTCTAGCCTTGTAGCCCTAAGATGCTATATTTATAGAAAGTAAGTCCCTGATATTATACCCCTATGCAAAACCTATAGAATAAAGGCACTTCACTTCCCTGTTGTACCTATCTTTCACCCTCCTTCCCCCCAAAATCTTTAGTATACATTTGAAATTCTGTCAGAAACCTGATTTTTGTTTTTGTTTTGTTTTTTGATTGACAGTGAGCTTTTCCTGAAAATACTCATATTCAGCATTTTAGGATCAGTGGCTTAATACTAAAGAGTCTCTAGGACTCCCCCCTCACCCCACCCTACACACACACTCTAAGAGAATGGTGCTACTGTACATATTAATATTTTAAAGCCCACTTGTAGAATTTTGCATGATACTTTTCTACATTCCTTAATCTGGAAGAGAGATTTTTATACTTAGAGCTTTTATGGATTTTTGTGGCTGTTCATTTTTCTCTCTCCTAGTTTGACAGTTTCAGAAGCCTGGGCTCATAAGCTCTCCATGGATATGTTCTTAGTCATATGGTGTAAATAGATCACTTACAAAGCTTGTGTAACTTGAGCTCTCCTTTTGAACCTTTCAGTTCCCATGAGCTCAGGATCCGTACATATAAAATCTTATTCTTGTGTCATGACTCCAGCTTGTAAGGCAATGAACTATGAATTTAAATGACTCATCATATGAGTCATTATAAATAATAAGTAATTATTAAATATTATATATTATATATTATATTATAAAAATATAATATATAATATATTATTAAATATAAGTAAAATAATAAATAAGTCATCAAATGACTTATTCTATCTATACCAACTAATTATAAAATAAAATTGGTGGTTTTTCCTTTTCTTCCTGTGATTCAGGATTTCCATCTGACCTAGTGATCTTGCCAATATTTGTTCTTGTTGTTAGAGTTCTTTTCCACGAAGATTTGCTCTTTAAGATCCGTGTTACATAAACATCTCCTTTTTGAGGGCATCTTTTTGTTTATATTCGTAATTACAGAATGTCTTAACTGGCTGAACGACCAAGAAACTCCTTTTTTTTTCCTAACAGACCTAGAATTACCAAGTCACCTTAAATTCTACTAAGCCCAAATCCCATGAATAGGGTTCACTTTAGAGAAATTTTCATAGTCTAGTCCTTTGGAGCTCACCTAATACATCTTTATTTAAAGTTCTTACATACGGAACCAGTTGTATCTCTGATGATATTATAATCCTTTCTAGTTCCCCATCGCCCTGACTTTTAGTTTAGGGGTATGTTCCTATATAAAGAATTGGAAGGGACTCCTGGGTGGCTCAGTAGGTTAAGTGTCTGCTTTAGGCTCAGGTCATGATCCCAGGATCCTGGGATTGGGTCCTACCTTGGGCTCCCTGCTCAGCTGGGAGTCTGCTTTTCTCTCTACCTGCCATTCACCCTGCTTTGTGCTCTCTCTGCCTGGTAATTAATTAATTAATTAATTCTTTTAAAAATGTTTTATTTATTTATTTGACAGAGAGACCACAAGTAGGCAGAGAGGCAGGCAGAGGGATTGGGGGAAGCAGGCTCCCTGCTCAGCAGAGAGCCCAATGCAGGGCTGGATCCTAGGACCCTGAGACCATGATCTGAACTGAAGGCAGAGGCTTAACCCACTGAGCCACCCAGACACTCCATAAATAAAATCTTTAAAAACCCAAAATACTTATTAAAAAATAGGAGATACAGGGACTCCTGGGTTGTTCAGTCAGTTAAGCGGCTGCCTTCAGCTCAGGTCATGATCCTAGGGTCCTGGTATCCTCGGGTCCTTGCTCGGCCAGGAGCCTGCTTCTCCCTCAGCCTGCTCTGCCTGCTGTTCCCTCTACTTGTGCTGTCTTTCTCTCTCCCTGATAAATAAATAAAAATCTTTTTAAAAAAGTATGAGATGTAGAAAAGACAGTTAAAACAGAGTGATGTGAAAAAAAAAAAGAGTGATGTGATAGAGACTGCATAGCTACTTTGTATTGAAAATCTAAGAAAGTCCTCTTTTAGGAGGCAACATTTAAACTGAGATCGGGGGTGCCTAGGTGGCTCAGTTGGTTAAGTGTCAGCTTCAGGCCCAGGTCAAGATCCTGCTGGGGCTCTCTGCCCAGCAAGTAGTCGGGTTCTCCCTCTGCTCTACCCTCACTTCTCTCTCCACTCCTGCTCTCTCGCTTTCTCTCTCTCAAATAAATAAAATCTTAAAAAAAAAAAAAAAAAAAGAATTGGAAATGGCCATTTTTTACTCACATATCTTCAGAGTGGAAGATCTTTTTTTTTTTTTTCTTCTACTTTGTACTCCTCAAGACTTTGAGGAAGAAAGAGAATATGTTATGTTAATGTTTATTAAGCCTTATGTTTAGGCACTGTAGTGCTAGCTCTGTTACCTCTTTCTCTTTCTTTTTTTTAAGATTTTCTTTATCTGTTTGACAGAGAGCACAAGCAGAGGGAGAGGGGGAAGCATGCTTCCTCTCAGCAGGGAGCCTGACACGGGGCTCCATCCCAGGACCCTGAGGTCATGACCTGAGCTGAAGGCTGATGCTTAACCGACCAAGCCATCCAGGCCTCCCAAGAATATGTTAGTATTTATTAAGCCTGATGTTGAGGCACTATAGTGCTAACTGTGTTGTCTGTTTCAAACCTTATGTGAACCTGATAAGATGGATGCATATCCCCTATTTTATAGATAAGGAATCTGCAACATAAAGAAGTTAAGCCTTTTCCAAGTTGCAATGTCAAGTCTTGAACTCCAGTCTTTCTGACTTCAGAGTCCTTTACTATACCAGGTTGCCTTTCAAATAGTATTTGGGGGCCCTATATTTCTCCTGCCATTATACTTGGCTTCATACTACAAAGCACCTCTAGCTTTTCTCCATTTGATTTCTGTAACACTTTGCACATCTGGCAAATGTTATTTCTTCATCTCCCCTGTCTCCCTTATTGCATGTAAGATAATGTTGTTCCGACTGAACTGAGCCAAATACTGTACTCAGAAAACGGTCTCTATTCTAGGTTACCTAGTCAGTAATTCTACTGTGTAACTTTAAATGCTTACTCAGTGATAATCACCTACCTTGCAAACACAGGTCTTTAAAGTGTCTAAGATGACCTCATGGCTCTGTGCTCCATTGTTCTACATATAAAATGAGTGGGACAGTATGAGTCCAATACAGCCATCTCAAGGTGGTGACTCACACCTTCCTAATTATTTTAGAATACAGATCTCATCCTACTATGTCAGGATTTACATTTTAAGTATATATTGGCAATTCTTTTATATCAAAAATTCATTTTTCCTGATTAAGCTTGGTTATTAATTTTGTCAATTAAAAAAAAAATGTCCCTTAAGGCTTCCAGGTTGAGGCTGTGATTATACTTCAGTAAACATTTTTATATTTGTTTACATGCTTCTAGATAGATCGGTGATTGCAAAGACTTGGTAAGGATATCAGAATTAATAGCTGGACCTTACTGTTTCAGAAAGGAGAGAAAAAGCTTGAGAGAGGAGTGGGTCATTATAAAGAAACAGGTTCATTGAAAGCAAGTGAAAACAAAAAGCGAACAAACATGACTATTAGCATATACGCACACATAGAATCTCCATGCATATTCTCTAATAGAAAGAATAGAAGTTTTTGATAGTTATGGTTGACATATATTTCATGCTCAGACTTGTAAAAATATGTAAGGAGTACTTGCTCACATGGAGTACTAAGACCATGACAAACAGGAATGTTGAGTGAAATATTTCTAGAAGAGTAAACTAAATGTAATTGTGTTTTACATGTCAGACATCATTTCTTTAACTTTATATACCTTTTCTTGGAATATCTAATAGCATAAGGAATTTAATTGTAAAGTGGTTTTGTTTTGTTTTTTTCAAACCTGAGAGCAGGCCAAAAGGGGAATACACAGAGAAAACCGTGTTTAAAAAGAGATGGTTCCTACAGTGTTAACTATGGAGTGTGTAGCGTGACTCTGTAATGGAATATCATGGCAGGGGGTATAATACTGTAAATAAGATGAATATGCCACTTGTGGATTAATGGGCAACCTAAAGGGTGGCTTTATTTACATCTATGTGTGAGGTTCTTTTTCATATTGTATATTTTCTGTTACTCCTGTGATTGGAGTGCTTAGAACCTGACAGTTTTATTAGGGAACTTAAAAAAAAAAAAAGGTGTTTCCTTTATCTTCCTTTATGTGATTTTTGTAGGATTAGTATAATGTCATTTTAGACTTTAAAATGATAGGTTGGAGGAGTTTTTATTAACTTTTTCTCTGGGTGATATTTAAGGAAGAGGAGGTGGGTTCTGAAATTAAGTCCAAGAAATATAGCTACTGTTTATATTTCATTCTGAACACTTAAGGAGCAGGTTCAGGCACCACATGCATCCACATTCCAGTAGATCCATTTGCAGTGATAACAGTTTTGTGAATATTGGATGTTTTTGAAAGATTTGGGTACTGAGTAATGTAAATGATTACATCTAGACTGGGATACTTAGAGGAGCCATTATCTCCACATTATAACATGAGAATATGCAGTAAAGGGTAAATCCTAAGTGAGAGCTTTTTATAGCTAATTTTTTTGGTATACTCTTTAGGTTGCTGTGGATTGCCAATTAATACTGCTATCTAGTGCTCTTGACACTTTAGAAGTTTGAGACTTACATTGTTACTTACTCCCTGTTTTCCCTCAGTTGAAAATGTATAAAACAGGTTCTTCATAAAAGGCAAATAAATGATACCCAAAAGTAAATTGCCTTCATCGTAGAGTTTGAATGGAACTGATGTGCACTCGCAGGTCAGTTCTCAAATTGTTTGTTGAGTCTAATTGACTTCTAAACAAACAAAAAAATTAAAAAACACTTTTCTTAAGTATTAAGATTGTGTTACCGAATTTGATAGCCTTTGTACCATTACTTATTGAAAGTTTACAGTGTGTCAGACACCTGGTTAAGGGAATTACACTCTCACTTAAATCCTTGCAACAGTCTCCTGAAGCATACAACCCCATTTTGCATACAAATAAATTAGAACTTGGAGAGATGGAGCAACTTGCCCAAGTTACAATGCAGACCTGGAATTTGAACCCAGACTGCCCCCATAACCATGTATTTTCAACCACTATGGTTTGTGAATTTTAGTACATAGAAATTAGGGTGGTTTTGTTTGGGCAGGGGGGAGGTTAATCTAAAAAAGTTTTCTGTGGTGCCTATTAAATGTTAACAATTTATAAGCAAGCAGCCAGGATTTGGAAAACACCAGAAGTATGCAAATTGATTGTATAAAATTGTGATATGGTAATACATTTTAGGTTTGTAAACTTCTCTTGCACTGAGAGTGTTTTTCCTTTTCAGCATTCCATGTGAGATGATAAAAATTAAAAATACCTCAATTAGCAACCACAAAAAAGTAAAACTGTTAATTGAACCTTGTAATCTCCTCTTGCTGTCTGTTAGGTTTTTCTTTGCAGGCTTTGATTGTGTGTAATAAAACTGTTGCTTAATTAATGCCAGGGTTCTGAAGCCTTTGGATCCACAAAAGAGAGTGAAATGCAGAAAGCAAGAGGCAGCATCAAATAGTTTTTCTGT
Source organism: Mustela erminea (assembly GCF_009829155.1). NCBI lineage: Eukaryota > Metazoa > Chordata > Mammalia > Carnivora > Mustelidae > Mustela > Mustela erminea. Next base: position 65,194,615 of record NC_045627.1, read on the forward strand.
CATGTTAATTTAGATCTGTCATTCTTGTCCCAGTTCATGATACACGGCTCCCAACAGATACTAGGTGAATTGAAAGAGAAGCAATAGTGAATCGTGTCTTAGGAAAAACACAAGTCATGACAGAGGCTCTCCGTAGGTTAATGAAGAACAGTTTTCAGACAATATTTCACCCCTAGTTTGAGCCGCCCTTGGAATGAATGTGGCTGTTCATGTGACCAGCAGACATGATGCAAAACCAAACTAATTGGTGATGTGGCATCTTGGCTTTATGGTACGTTGCAGGAATGGATCTGATGTCCATTGCGTCCTGTCATTGGCAGAAAGGTGCTCGTGTGTAACCAGAGTACAAGAGAAAACATCCTACTGACTTGTATTAATTCTGTTTAGAATGTTGAAAAACAAAATGGTAAAAATTTTCCTTGGACATTGGTAAAGTCTCCTTTAATTATGGACACATTTTTTGAGGATTTCATAAGCTTGAAAAGAAAAAAAAAGTTGATATTTGTTTCATATTATCACTAAAAAAATTGTTTCTTAGTTTTAGAATGCAGAATAATGAATAACACATAAATCTTCACTAAAGTGAATTTATTTTTAAGGTGACTCTTTACATTCTCTTCTTTTTCATTCTTTCATCCTCCCTCCTTGATTCAAGGAACTTACTGTGCAAGCCTGGTTTTATATTTGTATTTTAAAAAGAGTGTTGGAAAGCAGTGTTTCTTTCAGGGTGGGGAAGATTTGAAATCCAGTAATGACAAATGAAGTCCCTTTCATTTCTGGCTGCATTCCCAGATAGTTGTGTGTATCATAATCATTGAACTTTTAGAGCCTGCTCACCTTCTGTCTGGATTGCATAGGATTACAACATCGTATTGAAATTATACTTTCTGGTGATATTTAAAAGTGAAATAGACATTGCTGAGTGGAAACACTGGTATCATAATTTCCAGTGGTTAAGGGGTCAGTGAAGAAGGGAGTTTACAAGCATGGAAAAAGAGTACAGGCTTCAGTTTGAATAGGTCTCTATTATCCAGGGGGTTATTTAATGCTAATAAATACTTGTTTTAGAATAGATGGAACTAGGTTAAGTGTTTACAGCCAAACCTTTCTCTTCTCCATTGAAGAGCAAGTTTCTCCTAACACTGACCTACTTTGCTTTTATACAGTACTATAGATACAATGGTTATGCAGCCATGGAGAGAAACATAAATGAAGACCAGAAGACTTTTTTAGTAGGAAGTGCTTGGTAGCGTGTTTCTTTGTTGGTAAGACATAGTGTTGCCACAAATCATGAATAAATATTCTGAATTCCCTAATATTATAGCAGTTATAACCATTTTTAAGCCTCCTTTCTAAGTAGATATTTCTCTCCTGGCTTTCTGTATTGTGAACTTTACAAAACTGGCTTAGGCAGCCTATTAATTATTCATATCATAGCAACAATTAAAGCAAATTAAAAATAAAAATCGCCATATTGCATTTAACCGTGGGCAGCGCCAAACTGTGTCAGCTCTGGAAGGGCCTGTGGTGTTTCCTAAGTTAAAAGTGCTAGAGGGAGCTCTAACCTTGTTCAGAGTTGCGGCATATGGGAACAATTGTCTGTATGTGGCTATAGGGTCGCAAGTGAAGATAGAGGCTAAGGCTGTTACGTGGCAAGAATTTAAATCATTATTAGAATTACCTGTTTTCTTTATATTAAAAAATAAGGGTTAGGACTGTCTATATCTAGCCAAATAGGACTTTATTCACCCTTATCCCTCTTTCTATGAATATAATCATCTCTTTCTAATACAGTATTCAGGAGACCCTGAATTTGGCTCAGTGAATTTTCACAAAGTGAACACACCTGGATAGTCACTGAGGGGTTTTTTGTTTCTTTGTTTGTTTGTTTTTTAAGAAAAAGAAGGAAAGAAAAAGAACATTACCAGAAGCCCATTCCTGTCCTCTTTGTCACTCCCCTCCCAAGGGTAACATTAGTTTTGCCTCCTTTTAAACCTCGTATATAGAATCATACAACACGTATTCTTTACTGTCTGACTTGTTTCACTCAACATAATGTTTTTTGAGTGTCACATTGCATATCATTATAATTTTTAAATTTTCATTGATGTGTCATGTTTCCTTATATAAATGTACCACATTTAACCATTTTGCTATAGATGTGCATTTGGGTTGCCTTCAGATTTTGATAACTACAAAAAATTTGTGTATGTTTGTTGGTAAGTATGTACAATGAATACATGTATCCTATTGGGTATGTATCTAGGCAAGGAATTGGAATTTCCAAACTGGTGTACAAATTTATACTCCCGAAAGTAGGGAGTGAGAGTTCCATTGTTCCTTTTCCTCACAAACCAACACTTGATTTTTGGCTTTTTCATTGTAGCATTCTGATGGTATATAGTGGAATCACGTTATGGTTGTTTTGTTTTGTTTTGTTTTTAATTATGGTTAAAAAACAAAATTTACAATCTTAACTGTTTTTTAAAAAATATTTTATTTGAAAGAGAGACAAACAACAAGAGAGAACATTAGTGGGGAGGAGAGGGAGAAACAAAATTTTATTTCTAATATAAAAAGGAGAAAAATAAGTATATGCACACTGTCATATTGTGTTTTTTAATTTAAATTTCCCTTAAAAGTTAAAAATTGAGCCTCTGTTTGTATGTTGATTGACCATTTAAATGTGAAGAAAGGGACACCTGGGTGGCTCAGTTGCTTAAGGGGCTGCCTTTGGCTCAGGTCATGATCCCAGCACTTAAGCTGCTGCCTTCAGCTCAGGTCATGATGCCAGCGTCCTGGGATCGAGTCCCACATTGGGCTCCTCGCTTGGCAGGGAGCCTGTTTCTCCCTCTGCCTCTGCCTGCCACTCTGTCTGCCTGTGCTGGCTCTCGCTTCTCTCTCTATGACAAATAAATAAATAAAATCTTTTTTAAAATAAATAAATAAAATAAATGTGAAGAAAGCCTATTCATGTTTTCAGCCCATTTTCTATTGAGTTTTATGTATTTTTCTTAATGATTTATGAGGACTCTGGGATCATGACCTGAGCCAAAGGCAGATGCTCAATGACTGAGCCATCCAGGCGTTCCTATGTGTAGGTCTTTGTGAAATCTTGAACTCAGAGAGTAAGCCCTCCAGCTTTGTTGTTATTCTTCAATATTACCTTGATGTTTACTGACCATTTGCATTTCCATATACATTTTATAATCAGCTTGTCAATATTTACCCTCTGTTTGCATCACCTAGTAGAGCACTTAGCACACAGAAAGTCTTTAATATATTTGTTTAAATGAGATAACTCCTCACACCGCAAATTCCCGAAGTTGTAGTTTCCCCTGATTTCTGGTAAATCTAATCACATCTTAAATTTTCGTTATTTCCTTAACAGTTCTGTCCCCGACCATATAAACTAATGGTGGCCAGACAAGTTAGCATATTTTAAAATATTCCAATTCATAATTTCCCTTCCTAGGCAATGTGATACAGAGTTTCATTTAAAACTTTAGCTTCAGAGTTTGGTAGGCAGATCCTGATGCCGTCTGAATTGCCCAAATGGCTTTCATGTACTAGCAAACGGTAACAGCTACCTTTATTGAGTGTTTATGTGACACACCCTTATATGCTTAGCAGTTTATAGATGATCTCCTGTTATGTCTTTTAACAACGCTGGGATATGGGTGGTACTATTTGTTCCCCTTTACACGTGAAAAAACTTGAGCCTTTTAACCTCAGGCTGGGTAACCAGCTCATTCAAGCCTACGTACATAGTTTGTACATTGCTGACGCAAGGATTGCACAAGGCTTGTCTAACACTATCTTTAAAAATAGTAGGTTGTTTTACTTAGTCCTTCAGTAATATCCAGGCTCCTTGCTGTTATCCCTAAGAAAGTATCTACCAAAATGTCTTCATTCTATCTTTTTCTCACCCTCACCCCACATTGTCATTGCTATTCTCCTGGTCCATGTCCATTCTGATACCAGCCCACTCTTGCAGCCTTATTTAATTTACAATGTAGGCCTGTTAGATCGATCACCACCAAAAAATACTATCTCCATGGAAGATGTGCTACAAATTCTGTGTGTAATTTCCTGTGAAACTTAATCTTTCAAATGGAAATTAAGTCTCAGTTCTTCTCCATATTCATTTGCAATATGCCACCTTGACCTTGAGGACACCTGATGGCCTTTGGAATCTGAAAGAAAAAGGTCTCTAAGATACAGTGAGCTATGGACTATAATGCAAAAATTAAACTGGTAGAGAACAACAGCTATCTGATCGTGAGCACTATAACCTTGATGAAGCATTAAGATCCCACTAAGTTTTTCCTGTCTATTGGCAGACTCTTCATGTGGCCCTACTATTTTTTTTTAATTTTTTATTTTTTATAAACATATATTTTTATCCCCAGGGGTACAGGCCTGTGAATCGCCAGGTTTACACACTTCATAGCACTCACCAAAGCACATACCCTCCCCCATGTCCACAACCCCACCCCCCTTCTCCCAACCCCCCTCCCGGCCCTACTATTTTGATTTGGCCCTAAATAAGACAAATTGGTGTATTGAATTGATATCATTTTTTGCAAACACAGGAAGGAGTTTTTTGTTTTTGTTTTTGGGGATTTTTTAAAGATTTTACTTATTTATGACAGCGAGATAGCAAGAGAGGAAGTACAAGCACGAAGGAGCTGAGGAGGGAGAAGCAGGCTTCCCACTGAGCAGGGTGCCCTATATGGGGCTCAATCCCAGGACCCAGGACACACAGGATCATGACCTGAGCTGAAGGAAGACACTCAATAACTGAACCACCCAGGCAACCCAAGAAGGGGTTTTTAATAGATAGATACATTTCATTTATGGTTATTTTTCTAGAAAACCTTTCCTTAAATACTGGGAACTATGGAGAGAGGTGGATGGAGGAAATGAGAGTAAATATGAAAGAAATAAGTTATATTAAGACACAGAAAACTTCAAGATGACATTATTAGGTCTTCAGTCTTTAGTGTCCGCCCTAAGAAAGTTTATCACTTTTAAAATGTTAATTTCTTAATTTTGGTATATTTTAGCTTGTAGAAAAGTGAGAGAATAATAATGTTACCTGTGTACCTGTCACTCAGAATGATAGCATTTCTTTACATTAGAAATGCAGTCCTTTTAGAAAAAGCATACTTATTCTTCAGATTCTGGAATATTTGCTTGTCCAAATAATATTAAGAAAATATTTCTCTTTTCACTTGAGGGGCATATGCTTAAATTCTAATATGTTAGTTTTTAAATAAGAAAATGCAAAGAATGAATCTCTTTTTAAATTTATTTACTCGGTTCTATTTTAATTTACCATGGAACTGAAATCATATAGACTGAAAATATAAAAGCCAGACTGAGCCTTAGATTATCCCGTCCACCCATTCATTTTACAGACGTGGTCCCATGTCGGTAGAAACTTGCCCATGATCACATAGCTACTTAGTGATAGGGCTGGTCCGTCATTCTGCTTCCCTGTTGCCGTGGGCCTGTTTATGTCTGTCAGCTATAGGATAACTTTTCATGATGGTTTGTTTCCAGGGTATCAACGTTCAGTATGTGTTCCTTAAACAGAAACTTTAAAAAAGAGTAACTTCAGAACATTTGATATAGAAAATTTCAAGAGAAAAAGTTGGTACCCTTGAGTTTCATATTTTTAGTTTCCATGTGAGCTTAAGCCTCACCCAGGTGAGTTTAAAAAGTTGGGTAGTAAATCAGGAACCATTTACAGAAACCATTTCATGCTTTAAGAAAGGTCAAGTTCTCCAAAGAAATGTTGTGATTTCTATTTCTAAATCAAGTACATAAACATTATGAAGTAACTGTCTTCTTGATTTTCATTTCTTACTGATTTCATTTCATCTCCCACCTCCACCCCCAACAAATACACACATGAAATCCCTGGTGGAAGTTTGTCCTATTCTGAAAAAAAATTTTGTGACCCTCTTTCCTCAGAAAAATAAGAACTCCAGTCTCTGGCCCACAAAAATCCCATAAAAATAGTGCCATTAGTGGGGGGTGTTAAATAACCTTGAAATTAAATCACATGGGAACAGTTTTTCTGCCATTTTTTGTTTGTTTGTTTTGTTTTGTTTTGTTTTGTGTTGAGGGGGAGGAGAGAGAAGCAGAGGGAAAGAGAAGGAGAGAGAGAATCCTAAACAATCTCCACATCCAGCATGGAGGCTGGTACTGGGCTCAGTCTCACAACCCTGAGATCATGACCTCAGCCAAAACTAAGAGTTGGTCACTTAACCAGTTGAGCCACCCAGGTGCCCCTTTCTGCCAGTTTTTGAGAGAGAAGAGGGTGGGTGCTGATGACAGCTGGAATTTTAGTCTGCTTTCAGCATAACTCTGTCTTTGCTAATCACTAAAACAAAGTACAAAGTCTGAAGGAAGCAAAATGTGCTCTGTACATAGGATGTTAGCTCTTGGTAGAAACCAGTAAAGTGGATTTTGGATTTTGGAAATTAGAATAATGCATTGAAAGTCTTGTTAGCATTCTAATAATTTCCTTATTGCTCTTCCCTCACTAAATTACAGCGTTATGGGAATGTTTTGGCAATTGCTCTGAAAGATTGAAAAAAAAAAATCAGTGTGCACATGTCTTTTATTCCATGTTGTAGAACTTATTTCAAGGTCTTCCTTTTGCTCTTCTCTTTCTCTCCAACTTAAACTTAGTGGAAACATCAGTGTAATGGCAAACATCATTCCTTTTGGAACTTCTTTCTCACTTTGAGTCTTAGGTTTTGCATAGTACTGTTTTAGGTATATTACTATACAAAACATTGAAATGAAACTTTAAAAACTTAATGGATTAAGGATTGCCACATAAGAGTACTTATGGCCAAAGTGTCAGTGTACGGATAGTTGGCATCCTTGTGGGTGAGATAAGGGGACTCCAAATATGTTTTACTGTTGCACTCCCAAAAAAAAATATCTATTCTTTGAATTAGTTTGGATTAAAAATTCAGTTTACCAAATATTTTTGAGCTGCTGTTACATAGATATAAAGGGCTTATATCATAATTTCTATCCTTCAGAGTTTATTTTAATTTTTTTTTATTTTTAAAGATTATTTATTTATTTATTTGACAGACAGAGATCAAATAATGGTGTCTCATATATACCAAGTGACTTATAGCTAACCCAGGCCTCCCCCTATAAGTAGCTATATTCTTTTTTTTTTTTTTTAAACACAGGCTCCATGCCCAGTGTGGGGCTTGAAGTCATGACCCTGAGATCAGGAGTCACTTGCGCTACTGATTGGGCTAGTCAGGTACTCTAGCTATTTTTTTTGAGGGGGATAAAAAGGCCCTTGGTTCTTTATTGAGCCATGAGAAGTACCGCCACTATAACACGGCACAGGCTCCACATAGCACCTTGATGTGCTGTAGAAAATAGGATCTTTCTCCAAGCTTCATCCACGTTCTGCCATCTCTTGATAATGAAATGGAGATGTGATAGGAATCATCATGCTTCACTTTTTTTTTTTTTTAAGATTTTATTTATTTATTTGACAGATCACAAGTAGAGACAGAGAGGCAGGTAGAGAGGGTGGGGCAGGGAAGCAGGCTCCCCGCTGAGCAGAGAGCCCCATACGGGGCTTGATTCCAGGACCCTGAGACCATGACCTGAGCCAAAGGCAAAGGCTCAGCCCACTGAGCCACTCAGGTGCCCTGTCTTTCAGAGTTTAAAATCTAGTGTGAAAGTAAAGGTTTATGGATGTAAAATTATTATAAAAGCAAAGAAGTTTATATTTGATAAAGGATTAAGCTAATTATAATTAGCAACTAAGTGTATTAAAGTCCTCTCTAGTTATTAAAAGCATAATGACAGCCCATGTCCTTACTGCGAGACTCTTCTGAATGTCTTTACCTGTATTATTTTATTTTTAATCCTGACATTAACCCCTCAAAGCAAGTACTATAAGAATCACCTTTTTACAAATGAAGAAATTGAGGCACAGGTAAGTTAAGTAATTTACCCTAGATCACACAGATCACACATTGAGTAAATGGTAGAGCTGTCATTGACCTGGAGTTTTATAGTCATTAAAAAGAGGAAGGGCCAAAATTTCATTTTAGAAAAACTGTTCACTTTATGTAACAAGTACATTTTGAAATTTAATCTGAACTCAACTAACTTCTGTGAATTTGAGCAAGTTATTTTGATCACCTCTGCTAAAAAAACAGATGCTGCATCCAAACTAAGCTTCTCCTTGGATAAATTAAGAAAACAATTACCCAAGTATTCCAGAGAGAAATGTCTTGAGTCCCTTGATGCTCCAAGGGTTATTAAAGTTTTACCTGCAGATAACCAAGACTTCCAGAAGTTACAAGTCATTTACCTCATTCACTGCAGCTAAGAGAGGCCTGTGCTGCTGCCTCATAGGATTATTTCTTGCTGCATTTAACATGCATTAACAAGCATTTGGAAAGAGTTGAATTTCTCCTGGAAAGCTGAGTTGGCTTCTTAAGATCCTATTTTAAAAAAAAGCAAAAAACAAAAACAAAAAAACAAAGCAAAAACCCTTGTATTTTTCTAATCCAGGTTTTAGATCTACTTTCTCAAAGGCTTTCTTCAGGAGCAAGTTTTACCAAGTCATTAAGTCCTTTTTTATTGGACACAAAAATGTAAGGATTAGAGCACAAAGAGGAGGAGGGCAGTATTTTTTTTTCTTTCCTTATTTAAAACTGGCTGTATTTTTACCGTACTTTTTAATTGTGCTATAAGTGTGTCTCTGTTTTCCTCTGGCAGCCAGTGCTTCCATCATTCCCTGTTATTTATGGTAGAACTTAACTTTCTAATGCTAAAATAAAGGGAGGATGTGAGGGGGAAGTTGGGGAGAAGACTCTTAGTTTAAACTTTCTCCATCACAGAAATTTTATTTTGGTACTATTAACATTATTTAACATCCAGATGAGCAACCTCTCTCTGAGGAAGTTTACAGAAAGAGCAACCAGATTCCAGACAATTAAACTTTATTACTCTGCCTGAAACATTAAGTAGTGGTTTAGGAAAATGGTTTTTCATCTCCTCTCCTCTTGATGTTTATTGGTTATTGTGTGGGAGAGGACCTGTTTGTCCAACAAGCATATTGCCGGTGAACTTGGTCATGCTAGGTCCCTGTTGCACTTGGTTATATTTATTCTTGTCCCCCTCATCCCTCTCCCTCCCTACTTACCTCCCCATCTCTTCCTCATCTTTCTCCCCCTCCCCATGTCTTCCTACCCCTGCTTATCTCTCCAGCTTTTTCAGGGCCCTTACCTACCCCCTCCCAAGTGCCCAACTCTCTTCTCCCCCATTCCCAGGCATTCCTGTCCCTTCTCTCCTCTTCCCTCTCCCCCTTCTCTCACAACCTTCTCTCTTTCCCTGTCTTCCCTTTCCTCCAGCCTTCTCCCCTTCTGACTCCTTATTTCTTCTCTTCCTCCTCTTCTCTCTCCTCCTCTCCATAGTCACAGTGATCTGTAATTCTGTATCCTCCAGGATCAGATCTTGACTTCTCTGAGTCAAAGGAGATAAATTTTGCCTGCTCTAATTAATTTGTTACAGACAAAAAAAAAAAAAAAAAAAAAAAAAAAGTCCTCTAGATGGCACAGAAACATCCTCCTCCCCTACACATCAAATAATTGGCTGGTATATATTTTTTTCAAGACCAAAAAGGTATATACCCACCAAAATGTAAATGTTCTTTATTTGTTGATTGCGGAAATTATGGGCAATTTTTATGTTCTTTGTGCTTCCATGTTTTTCATATTGTCTATAGTATGTCTATTATAAATGCCGTTGTGTTTGTTTTTTTTTTAAACAAATCAGTCTTTCTCTGCTTGACCTCCCTCCAGATCCTTATATAATGAAAAGAAAAACAAAACAAAATGAAGAATCAGATTTAACGCTCTTGCGAGTATGAATTTGGTTTGCTATTTTGGTGTTTAGTTTTCCAGATCATTTTAACTTTCAAAACTGTGGCCCCTTGGACTGCAGCATGAAGCCTTGAAGAATTGATGTTATCGGGTGTCTGGGTGGCTTAGTGGGTTAAGCCTCCTGCCTTCTGCTCAGGTCATGTTCTCAGGGGTCCTGGGATCAGGCCCCGCATCAGGCTCTCTGCTTAGCAGGGAGCCTGCTTCCCTCCACCCCCTGCCCACCTCCTGCCTCTCTGCCTACTTGTGATCTCTCTGTCTGCCAAATAAATAAAATCTTAAAAAAAAGAAGATTTGTTATTATCATAGTGGATATTAAATACAGTGGATATTAAATACAGTCTCACAAGTTAGGCTTAACTCAAAGTTCTATAGGACTTTTTCTGCCTTTCTCTGCCCTCCCAAAAATTTAGTTCATGTTTTGTTTTTTGTAGTCTTCTATACTATGAGGGTGGTCAGTGTGAATGGATTTAGTGATTTGTACATAGATTTGGTTTCAGCACTGTTCCCAGTTTTAGGGGTTAGAGGGAACTGGTATTGGTGAGCTGCCATTCTGTTTTTGTTAGGCCTTTTTATTGGCCCTTGTTTACTGCCCTTAGTACTGATGATTATAAAAGGCATAAAATTCATGCCGTACTAGGCTGTGATATCGTCTCTGCTACAGTTAAATGTTAAAATTCCAAGTTCAGATTCAAGTTTGACCAAAAGAAAAACTTCTAGACTATTTCCTTCTCATTGGCTAACTGAGTTGTGGGAGTTAAACGTAAAATTAGATGGACTGTTCGAGACAAAGTTATGCATTTCCTAGCTATAGTGTGCTCATTTAAGAAAGGGTTAAATGGTATAGTTCGTGAATGGTTTTCTAGCTGCAGGGGTTTTTGAAAAGAGACCTAGGAATTATGCAGTTAATTGAATTCTTCAGGCATGGACTTACGGTCATTGAAAACATGTGAGTGAGCAAAATTCTCTTGCTTTGCTCCTAGATATAGTTCATACAGTGTCTTAGAAGTCCTGAATTCTTTTTTCTTTTTAAGAATTTTATGCCTGTTTATGCAGGTTGGACATTTTATATGATAAATATGACATTTTAAGAGAGTTTACACAGTGTATTTGTTCTCTTGCCTTGCCTCTCTCCCTGTTTGGTTTGTTTCTTTTGTTTTGTGGTTTGGTTTTTTTTTTTTTTTTTTTTTTTTCGTTTTCTTCTTATTTCCTCACTTCCCCAAGTCTGTATTACTGGTGCTTTTTCCCCATCTTGTGAGCAAAGTTTTAACAGTACGTAGGAAGTTAACTGCCTGGAGTCTTTTAAATATAAGTAACACGCAACCAGTAATAAGCTGTCGGTTGTTTTTTTGCTGCCTGCAAAGAAACATAAACACAGCGCTCATTTCTGGCAGGTTTTTACTGTCAGAGTTTCTCCTATTATATTTATCTTACAATTTGCCAGGGGGTGAAGTTATTAAGTTTTAGCAGCAGCCATCGATCAAGTTCACAAGTTAACACGATAAAGGCTCTGTGCCGCTCCGATCCGGGGAAATGATGATCCTCACTCGGTAATTAACTAAATGAGAAAGTTAAATCTTACTTGAGAGCTGGGAGAGATGAAAGAGAGGTGTTTGTCAGTTTCTCAGTGGAAATTAGAAGCAGTTTTCTGCAATTCCCTAAGCTGCTGCTCTGTCATATTTTACATAAGCTCTGGGAAAACGTCTTGTAATTAGTGCTGTCATGGAGGATTTTTTTTTTTTGCTGAAGGATGTTGGAATAATTCATTAGATTATCAAGAAAGGCTTGTGTCCTGAAATGATTAGCACAGTGAAATTTAAACCATTAACGATAACAAGTTTAGAGCTTGCTGCAGTGCAGAGGCACCCGGGGTATGTCTGTGCCTATTTCAATCATTTCTTATAATTAAACATTATGTCCTTCCCTCCCCCCCATCAGTAAGACCCATCCAAAAATCCTTTTAAGGTGGCACTGCCTACATCAGTGGGTTTACCAGCCTTGGAGGTGTGTGTAGTTAGTAGCTATAATAATGCAGCAGTAAATTAAACTGCTGTGAGTTTTTGGTTTAGAACAAAAGAACCTATTGGCCTGGAAGCTATGAAGTTGCATGAGGGAACCCACTACAGAAACAAGAGCCCCAGTTTTGAAGCCTAGCAGTGTTTAGTGACTATCTTATCTCTTGAACTGCCTCAGAATCCTGGAAATAATCAAAATAGCTTTGTTTTGATTTTGCTGAATTTTTTATATGGCTTTTCCTATAATTAGTAAGTTAAAAAAAAAGAAAAGATTGGCAAGTGTCCAGTCTTTAAGTAATCATGTATACTGGGATATTTGTGAGTTTGTTTTTAGTGAGTTTTGTTTGAAAGAATTGAAGTGATTGCAGGCTTTTTCTTTTTAGTTATTAGAAACCAGTCAGATTCATAATGTGAACTTTCCTTCTGCTGACAAATCTGCCCCTTCCTGTCTTCCATGTTCACTAATCAGATCTGACATATTTATGAGTTCACCTAATATGTAATCATATTTAGTAGAAGCTCTTAAAATATTAATATAATAATCCCACTGAGAAATGTGATGCTTACTTCTGTTGAAATGTATGTCCCATTCTATATGTAGGGCCACCATTTTCTTTTCATTTGCACTCTCAATTCACCCTCCCCACCACCCCTCTCAAAAGAGAATTGGAACAACAGACTACTTCTTTGGTTGCTGAAAGTTACAGTGGTTTTTTAACTGAAAATTAGAACAATAAAAGCTATGATACCACTTTTGAACACTCATTACGTCTCTTTCTGCATGTTCAATTTGTGGCCAGATCCTTTCTTTAATCCTTTAAAATTCTTAAATTAAAATCCTTTAAAATTCTTAAAAAGAAAAAAGAATTCAGGACTTCTAAGACACTGTATGAAGTTCAAGTTTTTCTTGAAGTCCCCTGTTAAATAAAAGATACCCAGATGCCAATGGGGCCTAACCCTTCTGGTTTCCTTTTTGTTTCTGTCCTAGCTCTTTGGGATCTCTAGAGCTCTTCTGGATCTTCCTGCTATCACCATGTCCCCATCCCTCTCTGTGCTTGCTTATCTCTTTGGGTCCTAATCAAAATGCAGACAACACCATTTCCATTTAATTTGGCCAGGACAGCGTTGAACTTCCAGAAAATACATTTTTGCCAAGAAATAAAGGAAAAACAAAACTTTAAAGTCAGTGCTTTTGAATTTTTATTTAACTAAAACCTGGCAACAGCCAATAGAGAGTATAGTATAGACCTTTAAAAAATCCTTTCTTGGGGCGCCTGGGTGGCTCAGTGGTTTGGGCTGCTGCCTTCGGCTCGGGTCATGATCTCAGGGTCCTGGGATCGAGCCCCGCATCGGGCTCCCTGCTCCGCAGGAAGCCTGCTTCCCTCTCTCTCTCTCTCTCTCTCTGCCTGCCTCTCTGCCTACTTGTGATCTGTCTGTCAAATAAATAAATAAAATCTTTAAAAAAAAAATCCTTTCTTTTCCCCCTTAAAGTTCTTGAATGTTTTACCCTTTTTCTTCTGGCCACAGGAACAAGAACCCTGGTTTTGTCACCTTCCAGGTTAATAACCAGATTAAACACTTGAAGGACCAGCCCTATTGAAGAAGTCAATTATTATATTGAAATAAATATGTATTATAATCTAAACTTAGAATTCTCAGCAGGTCCTCCTTCCTCCAGTGAGGATAAAATACCTTTCTTCCAAATACTTCCTAATCCAGCTCTTCTAATCTTGGCCATGATCTCCTCTTGCATGGATTATTTTTTCCACCTGCTAATTGGTCCTCCTCTGTTCATGCAACTTGTTCTTGTTATCCCCTCACCATTCTCTACATGGCAGCTAGTATAAATATTTCTAAAGGATTAAATCAGATGATGTCATACTTGACTCATTCAGAACCTCCAGGGGTTTTCCTTTACACTTCGGATGAAATCCAAACTCCTTACTGTGGCCCAGAAAGCCTTTGTGATCTGGCCCCAGGCCACCTCACTAACCTCATTTCCTGATATTCACTCTGCACCAGCCATACTAGCCTTCTTTCTGTCTTTCATTTGAACACACACCTTTGACTCCTTCGTATCTGGGGGCCTATTCGCAGATCTTCACAAGACTGACCCTCGTTATTCAGATCTCAGCTCTGGTGTTAACTCCTTTGCATCATTTCATGACCACCTCAGTTAGAGTAGACTGTACTATTCCCTCCCTTTTTTATGTTACCTTATTTTGTTTTCTTGACAATATTTATTGGTTTCTGAAGTTAACATATTTATTATATATTCTCTCCCTACTCCTCCCTAGAGAAGGTAAAGAAGCTGTGGTGCTACATTTTCTCTAGCACCTAGAAAAGTGCCCAGAGAAGTAACTCAATAAATGGTTGTTGGTTGACTGATAACTCTAAGGTTCCAGCCTTAGTCCAAGTTCTTGTCCTATCCCTCCTAGGCTATAGCCTTATCCCCATTACAACCCTTGCCCATTTTATTCTTAGACTCATTCCTCAGCTTAATCATTATGTCCCCTTTCCCCTGCTATGGGTTTCAATGCCTGAGTCTTTCCTCAAAGCCCTTTTTTAAAAGTTTTTATTTTATTTATTCTATTTTAATCATCCAGTGTTCATCACGGCAGGTGTACTCCTTAATCCCCATTAACTATGTATCAAGCCCCCCCTTGTCAAAGCCCTTCTTAAGGCCAAACAGAATCCTTAAATATCATAAATATTACTCTATCTAGCCCTTACATCCCCAGTTCCAAAGGGTGTCCTATGTCTGAAACATTTTTCTTTCTCTACTTAACCCACACCCTTCCCTGTGATTAAAGCAGGGTTTGATTGCCAGCTAGAAACATCTATCATCAATTCACCATCAAGTTCATCCAGTCCATACTGCATCTTCCAACCTGTACTCAACACAGTTAGCAGATTGAGCTCACTTGATACTGCAGTGGTGGTGGTTAGGCTAGTTGATGTCTGTATTTTCCCTCCTGGCTCAGCTTCAAAAGAATTCATGGTAATTTTGAAAGGGGTGCTTGTAATATTTTTCAGGGGTGGTAGGTGGGAAATGTTAGCCTTTAGCCTTTGAGGACTAAGCTGAGAAGAGTCATATAAATGCTTAAGTCCTTTCATTTTATGTGCCTGTCATCTGACAGCTTCTTTCTTCCTTTCTTTCTTTTGGAACTGTTCGTTGTAAACAGAAAAGCAAAAGATCTGTGCAGTTAGTGTTACCATTAAACTGAGGTTGTTTGTCAGCTTTCCTAGACATTTGAACAGTAGTGGTTGAGTCATCAAGCTTTTGTTGGGAAAGCCAAATCAATTCTATTGCCACCAGTAACCATTACCCTTTCTCCCATACACTCTAATATACAACCTTTTGATTTTTTAATAATTGAACTTTTCACTGTGCCCTTGTGGATTTTCAGAGGTTCTGAAATTGAAATTTTGCTACTTTTACTTCGGCCATTAGTAGAAAAATCTGTATGGGAGAATGATAGAGGGAAGAGGCTTGATAACAAAGACCTTTTTCTCTGAGTGCTCTATAAATGTAATATCTTAGTTACAAATGAAACTAATATTGCAGTAACATTTATCCTTAGAAATACTCTATCCTTGGAAGTTTCAATTTTATCAAAATATAATTTACATACAATAAAATACACCCATTTTAAGCATGTAGTTTGATGAATTTTGGCAAATGGATACAGACAGCTGTGTAACAGTCAAGCTGTAGAACACGTTTATTGCCCCAGAAACTTCCCTTGCACCTTTACCCAGTCAGTCCCACCCCCACATCCAGCTCCAGTCAGCCACTGATCTGTTTTTATCATTACAAATTAGATTGTTGTTCCTAGAGTTTCATATAAGTAGAGTCATAAAGTATGAGTTTTGGTACCTGACTTCTTTTGTTCAGCATGTGTTTGAGATTCATACATATGATTTTGTGTATCTGTGGTTCATTCCTTTTATTTCTGAGTACTATTCCATTTTACAGATAGGTTTCAGTTTGCTTTTCAACTTTTGGTGGACAATGAGTTTTTTTTTTTCAGCTTGGGACTATTATGAACATATATGTACAAGTATTTGTGTAAAGATGTTTTCATTTTGTAGGGGAGGTAAGTGCCTAGCAGTGGAGTTGCTGGGTCATATGATAAGCATCTGTTCAGTTTTTTAAGAAACTGCTCCCTGTGTTCTAAAGTAGTTGTATCTTTAACTATTATTGCCAGCAATATATGAGAGTCCAAGTTGCTCTTCATCTTTGCCAGTATGTTTAGTCTTTTTCATCTTAGCCATTCTCATAAGTGTATAGTAGTATCTCATTGTGATTGTTTTTAAAGATTTTTTTTTATTTATTTGACAGAGAGGGATCACAAGTAGGCAGAGAGGCAGGCAGAGAGAGAGGAGGAAGCAGGCTCCCCACCAAGCAGAGAGCCCGATGCAGGGCTCTATCCCAGGACCCTGAGACCACGATCTGAGCCAAAGGCAGAGGCTGAACCCACTGAGCCTCCCAGATGCCCCTTTCATTGTGATTTTAATTTGCATTTTCCTAGTGACTAATGATGTTGAATATCTTTCCATGAGCTTGTTGGCCATCCATGATTCTTTTCTTGTGAAATGTCTATTCAGATCTTTGGTTCATTAAAAAGAAAAAATGAAACAAAACAAAAAAAAACTAGGGTTATTTGTTTTCTTATTATCGAGTTTTAAGAGTTCTTTATATATACTGGATACAAGTCCTTTGTCAAAAATATGTATTGCAAATGTTTTTTCCCAGTTTGTGGTTTGTATTTTTAACTTTTTCTTTTCTAGAAATCAGAAATTTAAAATTTTGCCACATGCTAATTTATCATTTATCTATTTTTTCCTTAAAAAAAAAAAAAAAAAGGTCTGTGCTCTAGTGCCCTGTGTATAAAATGTTTGCCTGTCTCAAGAGTACCAAGATTTTCTTCTATGCTTGCTTCTAGACATTCTGTGTTAGCTCCTACACATATGTCCAGAATCCACCTAAGTTAATTTTTATACATGGTTGATAGTAAAGAACAAAGTCTTTTGTTTCTGTATGGGTATCCAGACATTTCAGCATCATCTTTTGAAAGGATTATATTTTCCTTATTGAATTTTCTTGGCACCTTTCTCAAAAATGAGCTGGCCATATGTAAGTCTCTTTGTGGAGTTTGTATTCTGTTCCATCGATCTACATGTTTGTCCTTATAGCAAAGTCACACTATCTTGATTACTATTGCTTTATTGTTAAGTCTTGAAATTCAGTCGTGTGAGTCTTCCATCTTTGTTTTTATTTTGTAAGATCGCTTGGCTAACGTTTAGGTCCTTTGCATTTCCATTCAAATTTTAGAATCTGCTTGTTAGCTTGCTTGCTGGAATTTCATTGCTACTACATTGACTCTTATCAATGGATCAGTTGGAAAGATGAACATCTTAACCATATTCAGTCCCATTTGTGAACATAGTATCTCTCTCCATTTATTGAAGTCTTTTAAATTTTCCCTCAGCACTGTTTTGTTGTTTTCAGTTTTACAGGTATTAACACATATGTTGTTAAATTTAGCCCTAAGTATGACATTTTTTAAATGCTATACATTGTATAGGTAGACAGTTTTAAAAAGTGTATATATATATATATATATTTTTTTTTTTAATGAAATAAATAAAGTGCTTACCCTTGGTGGGACTAGTGACCCAATAAAAGGAACACAAGGCAGGGGTTATAATCCTCATGGTAATCTGCTTCTTGATCTAGGCTCTAGTTAAATTCTGAAAATTCATCAAGCTATACGCTTGAGATTATGCAGTTCCATGTACATTTGCGGCAATGAAAATTTTAAAAATATATATTACACAGTGAGAAAGAAGGATGTGTTTTCAAAAGGAGAAGGAAAGGCCAACACCAGCGGTGTCAGAAGTTCATCAAGAGTGTTGGTTTAGGGCGCCTGGGTGGCTCAGTGGGTTAAGCCGCTGCCTTCGGCTCAGGTCATGATCTCAGGGTCCTGGGATCGAGTCCCGCATCGGGCTCCCTGCTCAGCAGAGAGCCTGCTTCCCTCTCTCTCTCTCTGCCTGCCTCTCTGCCTACTTGTGATCTCTCTCTGTCAAATAAATAAATAAAATCTAAAAAGAAAAAAAAAAGAGTGTTGGTTTATTGAGCGTTTTCCTGTGTGCCAGGTGGTGAGCTAAGCATGGTTTTCTTAGATTATTTTATTTGATCCTCACAAAACCCCAGTGGAATATATCCTATAATTTGGAGCTGAGGGAAGCAGAGACTCAAGGGTGGGGGGGAATCAAGTTGTTTATGCCATGACACACAGCTAATAAATCAAGGGGCTAGAATTAGACACCAGGTCTTTGGATTGTAGAACCAAAGCTCTTAACACAGTGTGGTGTAGTAGTTAAGAGTAACTCATTCAAAGTGATGATGGCTGAGGTGTGTATCTTTCTACCTCACAAGGAAATACTTTGTTTTGGGGGTGATAACTAAAATGCAGTGCCTGCTGGTGTAGCCTAGACAGTTGGGAAATTCATGAACTCTCAGTTTATACTTCATTTCTAATAGCCAAATGGTTTAGGTCCCATTTATTATTTGATCATTGGAAATATAAGAAAGTCCTGGGGAGCCTGGGTGGTTCAGTTGGTTGGCCGTCAGTATTTGGCTCTGGTCATGATCTAAGGGTCCTGGGATCGAGTCCTGCATCCGGCTCCCTGCTCAGTGGGGAGCCTGCTTCTTTCTCCCTCTCTCTCTGTGATCTCTCTCACTCTCATTTTCTCTCAAATTTTTTTTAAAAAAATTTCTCTAAAAAGTATATATATATGAAAGTCCTGACTGAACTTTAGCTCCTGCAGTGGAATAATCAAACTTGTGAAATCCTTAGGCATTTTTATCTGTTACTAGTCTGATAACTACTGATCAAGCATGACTGACTCCCTGTGATTATAGAAACATCTCGTTTGTTGAAGGTTATAAATAGAATTATTTCCTTACCATCGCTGATTATTGTTCTCTGTTACTGGCATTTCTGGAAAACAATACCCTTGGTAGCATCAAACTCCAGTCCATTTCTACCTTTTAAAAGACAAAAGGACAAATTTATAAAAAATGATGGAGTGGGAGGTTTGGGTTGTTGAGGTGAGAAGTGGCATTTGGTCAAGCTTGTATACCCACTCGTTCATTAGCTCACTCAATCTTACTCCATATTTCACAAGTTTTCCTTTTCTGAAATGCAAACAAATAACCTACACAAAAGGCAGCTCTGAAATTCCCCAAGGCCTGTGTCCCAACAAGGTTCTTATTAATCATTTTTAGTCTCTATCATAGACAAGAGTGGCACTTATGCTAGAAAACATCCAGCTCCATACACCAGGGCTTGTTTCTTACAGGTGTTAGCTTTTTCTGTGCAAAATGGCTAATACCATTCTTGAAAATATACTTTCAGATCTATCAGGAGTCATTTGTAAAGCAGCCTGTATGCAGGATTTAATGTTTAGAAATTAAGCCAGACTATGCCTCAAATAGCAGAAGTTGATTATACAAATATGTTAGCTTTATGGCACATTCAGCATGTCCAGGCAGGTATGAGCTCCATAGTAACATTGGCCTCCCTGCCAGATTGGGATTGCCTCAGACAAATATGCCAAATATCTATCAGATTACTTTGAAAAGTACCAATTGTACCGCTTTGTGATTACCCTCTAAAGAAAGCCAACTTTTTTCAGAATAGCAAAAGTTTCTGTTGATTTCTGAATCTTCTCCAAGTGTCCCCAGCTTCAAATTTGCACATGATCCTTGTCTTTTTTTTTTCCTCATACCCAGTCTGTCAGTAAATCCAGTTTGCTCTGCCTTCAAAATACATATTGAGTCCCAATTATTTCTTACCACCTCTATAGCTACTACTCAGGTCCAAAAGATTGTTCTCTTCCATGGACTACTGTAAAGTTGTCTCTTTTTTTTTTTTTTTTTAAGATTTTATTTATTTATTCGACAGAGAGAAATCACAAGTAGATGGAGAGGCAGGCAGAGAGAGAGAGAGGGAAGCAGGCTCCCTGCTGAGCAGAGAGCCCGATGCGGGACTCGATCCCAGGACCCCGAGATCATGACCTCCAATGCGGGACTCGATCCCAGGACCCCGAGATCATGACCTGAGCCGAAGGCAGCGGCTTAACCCACTGAGCCACCCAGGCGCCCTGTAAAGTTGTCTCTTAATTAGTCTCCTTCTTATTTCCATTTATGTCCCCTATAGTCTGTTCTTCACACAGTAGTGATCCTTTTAGAAGGTGTCAGATCATGTTACTCTCGGGCTTCTAGGTGATTCTCCATGTGACCTTTTTCTCTGCATAGCTTCCCATCTTCCCAACTTCCCTCTCCAGGAGGGTAGCCTGAATCTCTTACAGGGTGGCTCAAGGCTCTAAGAAAAAGTAAGCAGAAGCTGTGTGGGCTTAGGAGTCCTGGAATGTCACTTTCTCCCCATTCTGTCAGCCAAAGCTCAGATTCAAAAGCTAAGATAAATTCTACCTTTTCATGGGAGGAATGGCATTCTTTTGAGGCAGGGATGGAATTGTCCCAGGCCATCACTGGACATTAGCTGTCACCACATAAATGATCTGGATGACCTGGCTTGGACTACTCCAACTATACTATCCACCCTGGGCCTTTTACCTATTCCTTGAACATGTCAGAGAGACTGCCACCCAGGACCTTTGCCCTCAAATTCCCTTTGCCCTAGATGTTTCTTCCCTTGTGTAACAAAATGTCTAGTTCCCACATTTCCTTCATGTCTCAGTTTAAATGCCATCTCTTTAGAGAAGCTATCTCTGACCCCTCAGACTTAAATAACTATATTAGGTTTTTTTGTGGTTTTTTTTTAAATTGCTACATAACAAATGAGGTTAAAATGGCACCCATTCATCAGCTCACAGTTTTCTAGGTCAGAATTCTGGCACAGCATGGCTCGGGTTCCTCAGCTCCTAGTATCACAAGACTGAAGTGAAGATGCTGACCAGGCTGAGTTCACATCTGGAGGCTCTGAGGGAAAATTCTCTTCTCAGATCATTGTTGTCAGAATACAGTACCTTGCCTTTGTAGGCTTGAGGTCCCCATTTCCTTACTGACTGTCACCTGGGAGCTCAGTCAGCTCCCAGAGGCTGACCACATCCTTTTACACGTGGTCCCCCTTCTTTTTCCGCAACCAATTAGAGGGAACTCTCTGCTTTTAAAGGGCTTATTTGATAGGTCAGACCCATTGCAGTAATCTCCCCATCTTAAGGCCAGCCGATTTGGCACCTTAATTAAATCAAAGCAGTACCTATATGTTTGTTTGAATACTTGAGGGAAGATATGTGTACACCACGAGCTGAGCCGAGAATCTTGGGGTCAACCATCTTAGAATTTTGCCTGCTACAATAACATGTGATTTTTTCCTATTCCCTTATTTTTCTTAATAGCACTATCCACCTTATATTTTCTGTTTATGGTTTTATCATGCTGTACACACTGCAGTATAAGTGCCTGATGGTAGAGACTGCTATTTTTGTTCAGTGTTGTATTCCTAGCACTTAGGACAGTGTTTGACACATTGTAGGTGCTCAGTTGATACTTACTGAATGAACTAATAAATAAAAAGATTTTGTGGCATGTAATTTTGATTTCTTTTTTAGAAGGAGAGGTTAGATTAAGCATATAAATGTTACAGTTAAGCTTTATCTCCAAAGGTACTAGAGTCTCAAATTATTCATCAGCCTTTCTTTGCATGGAAGGTTTCTTATTTGACTGTTAAAAAACGTAATTGTAGTTGTATAAATGCCCAGTAACTGGTGTATACAAGAAAAAACAAATTAGCTTTTTTGCTTGCTAGTAATAATAACCTAGCATGCTTTCAGCTTTCATCTGTAGATCTCCAAATAATATCTTCCTGTGAACTTTTAGAAATGGATGCCTAGTTGTCCAGCATTGTTCCTGATTTACCAACTTACCGTGGTCTTTGTGTGGCTTTCCGTGTAATTGTTCACAAATATCCAGTTACTAATGAGTAACAGTGTGAGCTCCAACATACAGACATAACAAAGGATGCCAGATCAGAAAAGTATCTATTTCCCTCCTTTTCAATACTTACTGTTTATGTTTCTTTTTAATCCACTCCTTCTACAGACAAAACTTGCCAATGGCACTTCCAGTATGATTGTGCCCAAGCAACGAAAGCTCTCAGCAAGCTATGAGAAGGAAAAAGAACTGTGTGTCAAATATTTTGAGCAGTGGTCAGAGTCCGATCAAGTGGAATTTGTGGAACATCTTATATCCCAAATGTGTCATTACCAACATGGGCACATAAACTCGTATCTTAAACCTATGTTGCAGAGGGATTTCATAACTGCTCTGCCAGGTATGTCTACGGGTACTTGTGCGCTATTAATTTGCCTGGAAGATATGTTACAATGGTAGTGGAACTGGAGTTTCATCTCTCTTTTTAGAAGTCTTTATTGGCTTGATTTTTATAAACTGAGTCCTTTAATCGTACCTTCTTGGGGGTATAAATACCCAAAATCACTCTCTGGAAATAGAGACTCCTCTTTCCCCTGTCTTCTCTGCATCTCGTGCCCTTCTAGTCATCCTGTTCTTACCCACTGAGAGATGCAAATAAAATATTTTCCAAGGTATTACCTTGATAATGTGTCTTAGTTTTTAAGATATGCTAACTTATGTACTTGGATTTCTATGGGAATTTATCGACAATATTTAAATTATAGGACTGAATAGGAAGCATTTTTAATTGAGTATTTTGAAAAAGTATCTCAGGAGTCTTATGACATTAAATATGTAAACTCCCGGTTTTGCAGTCTCACTGTTTGCAGACTGCAAAGAGCTCTCAAAAACTATATATATATATAAATATATATATTTAAATACACACACATGCACATATACACTTAAAATTTTATTTTTCAGGGGAGGATGATGTGGTTTTACTGAATGCTCGATGTGATCCTAGGACACTTTGTAGACATCAGTATTTGGGGCAAATACTATCTCAAGAAAACATAAGATTGTCCTCTTTGCTAAAAGTTTATTTTAGAAGAAAATATAGTGCAGAGGTGCCTGGGTGGCTCAGTCAGATTAAGTGTCTGATTCTTGATTTTGGCTCGGGTTGTGATCTCAGGGTCAGGTCAGGAGATCAAGCCCTGCCTTGGGGTTCATTCTTTCTCTCCCTCTCCATTTCTTCCTCCCTCACACTAGCACTCTTTCTCTTTAAAAAAAAAAAAAAAAGAAAGAAAGGAAGAAAGAAAATAGAGTACAAAAGATGAGTGAATCTGTAAAATACCATATCTTGGTGTTTTTTTAGTTTTTCCAGTTTCCTGATTATAGAAGTTACAGGAATTTTGGGAAACTCAAAGCAGTTTAAAATATAAAAATGAAATTTCCCAGAACCCCACCGTTCAGAGAGCGCTGCTAATATGCTGTTAATATTTTGGCCTTACTATTTAACTAATAGCTGATATGCTATTAATATTTGGCCTTACTATTTTTTCTAGTTGTGTATATTTCCTTCTAAAGCTGGGATCATAAGTGTTTGTAACATTTTCTCTCACTGTGTTTTCTTAATGTATTTTCCTATGTGTTCTTTTAAAACATAATTATTTATAGTATTATATATTCTTTATGATAGCTGAAACACATATTATTTAACACCTTTTTGGAACATATAGGTAGTTTAAAATGTTTTTCCTATTATAAACTTTGCTGTAGTGGACATTCTTACTAATCTTTTGGGCATTCTAGGAAAAAACAACCGAAGTGGTTTTCTTACATTAAGGAATTATGAACATTTTCAAGGTTTTTAATACTTGTGCAAACTGTCCTCCATGAAAAATATACCAACCCTCTGTAAAACTGTGTATTACTTCTTTGCTTAATCTTTGCCAATTATCTTTTTGTAAATTTGTTTTTCCAAAATTGGAATTTAAATCCCCTTTTAAAACAAAAGAAATACCTATTTATAACTTAGAAATAGCCATTTTAAAGCTAAATTTGTACCTATATTTTTTGTTAAATAGAATAGACTTCTGCCCCCTCTTCACTCACTGGATTTTGTTTTAGCCATAGGCAAATAGTTTTCATTGTGTGAACAATCTGTGTACCTCATTATTGTGCTCTCCCCAATTATCAAGACATGCCACTATCTCAAGCATATACCGCTAAGAACTGAACAGGAGTTGATTAGACCTGTGTGTTGTTTGCCTAATCCTGATCCCTGGTGTGTATCTGCTGACCATTTTCTAAGATATTAAATCATCAGTCTAATGTTTTATGACCATTTTAACTTATAAACCTACACCATCTGGCTACATTTAGTAAACCAAACTACTTCAAAAAAATGCCTATAATCAATTAATGTAATGGGTTTGTTTGGAGTGTTAGGTGAAATTACTTCCAAAGACTTACTGTAGGGACATAGTGAAAGATCAGGAACAATTTGATGATAGCCATTAAAAACACAGGAATGGATTTTGGAAACTTCTGATGGTGTAGAAAGTTTCGATTTAAACATGCAGGAACTGTACCATCACTGTTTTTTGCATGAAGAACTAATTGTTATATCTTTAATTGGCTTATAGTCATTTTCCTTTAATAAGAATTAGGTGATGGATGCCTCCATCTGCTTGTGCTTAAATATGAACATGTGATGTCAGCCAAACAAAATCCATTTAATGCTTTCTTTTCCAAATCTGCTGAAAAATGTGACTGATATCCATACAATTTTATAATTAGAATAATGTTTAAGCACATTTGATTGTTGCTAATGGCGTCCAAGTGTGTCTTTGTGTGCTTCAAGTGAAAGACACTAAATGAAATGTGGTATTCTCTTTCCTATTTGTTAAGTTTGTGCCTCAGGGAGTCAGAGTATGAAGGAATCCTTCTGCACTATTTAAGTCTTCAGCAAACCTCTGATATGTAACCTGAAAGAGAAGTAACTTTGAATGTGTTTGTCTCACTTGTGAATTAGAACAGCAGCCAAAAGCTTTATTAGTATGATCATCCTATTTCATAGGATCTATTCCTCTGAGGCCTCAGTTACAGATTTGGGTGGTAGAGTATTTTAATTGGGAAGCCCATCCAGTTTAGTCAACCCAAGATCTACTTCCACTGTTTTCCTCTGTACATACTACAAAATGGTCTCTGAAATGCTAACCAAGTTATTTATTGGTCTGGGGTGTTTTTTGTTTTTGTTTTATTTATTTGTTTTTGTTTTTGTTTGGCCAACTGTCATTTATAGCAGCAACTACTCTCAAATGTAGTTTTTTTAAACATCTGAAATTAAAGTCATACTTGAACTTAAACAAACCTCTCTGTCTTTCCTCTCGGGATGTTCCTATTACCAGTTTGTATTTCCTTCTTCTCCTTTCTACATGCCCAAAATTCTATAACCCAGCACATTCTGACTTAGTGCCTCTCCCCCAGTACATTTAAAGGATATTTCTTTTACTGAACAGCTTTGGAACTGCAGCAGTAATAGAAAGAGAATGAGAAATGGACCTAATATAGAGATTTGGGGGGGTCTGAATCACAGACTTTGAGATGCCATCCATAGAACATCCCCTAGTGCTGAAATCCATATAGATAGATGTGAATTGTTTTTCTGGAATCCTTTTTATTTTTAATGTCTTGGGGGGTTTGCTGGTTGTTAGCTTTAACTTCCTTATCTAAAGGAAGATGGAAAATATTGTTCATTTCTGTAACCTTATGGAAAAATTATTGACACTCATTTTACCCAAGTTTCTGTTTGAAAAAGAAACTGGACCACACTAGGGACCATGATGTGCCTTCGGAGCAGAATGAATGCTATTCTGTTTTCAAGGACCTTTTGTAAAAAATCATACACCACCTATATTCTTCTTCTTTGCCTGCACCCCCCCTCCCCCAACAGCTCGGGGTTTGGATCACATTGCTGAGAACATTCTGTCATACCTGGATGCCAAATCACTATGTGCTGCTGAACTTGTGTGTAAGGAATGGTACCGAGTGACATCTGATGGCATGTTATGGAAGAAGCTCATCGAGAGGATGGTCAGGACAGATTCTCTGTGGCGAGGCCTGGCAGAACGAAGAGGGTGGTAAGCCTTTTAACTCTCTTACTATTACAGATGAACTTCAGGACCTGGCCATTCAGAATCTTTGGAATAACACTGGGAACTAGTGAGACTGCTTATCATTAATATGTGATTTAGCTGGTTTATAGTACAAAATGTAAAATAGTTGTACATGTACTTAGGCATTTTTCTTCTGACCAATCACTGATAAATGACATCATAATGTGTTAATATGGTTTTATAAAAAAATTATTAAAAACTGACTTCCGTTGAGAGCATTCTGTTCTCTGGGCAGAAACTAGTGTCCTGACAAAGGACTGAGAGGCAGTTTGTAAGACAGATGACTTTAAATCACACAGAAGCCATCAGATGCCTGAAATAATCCTGAACAAATAAGTATTTTCTCCTCGGGAAGATTTCTTTTTTTTTTTTTTTAAAGATTTTATTTGTTTATTTGACAGACAGAGATCACAAGTAGGCAGAGAGGCAGGCAGAGAGAGAGAGAGGGAAGCAGGCTCCCCGCTGAGCAGAGCGCCTGATGCAGGACTCGATCCCAGGACCCTGAAGATTTCTTGTCTTTAATCCATGCCTGTGGTATTTTCTCACCTTTGTAATCAAAATTACTTTTACACTCAACTAGAATAAGAACTCTAGTCATCAGAAAGAGTGAAGTGTGGGGTCTAGAGTATATCACTTTTTCTTCATAAGATCCATATTTTGTCAAGATTGTACTGCTCAATCCCAAATTCCTTAAGGCATTATATAGTTAGCAGCCTAAGAGACTTCACCAGTTTTGTTGTTCTTTTAACATACAGGTACCATTTCATTAGAACTTACAGAAGATACCTTCTGTATGTAATTTCCTCTCAGAGGATATCTCTAGAATGTCACTATAAGAAAGTTAGGTGTGAATATTTCATAAGTAAAATAAAGGTGACATAGTAAGTATTTTAGCTGATAGATATGCACCAGCAGGTATATGTGCGCTCAGGGATCTCCTGAGCAATTAATTTTATCAATTATTTATCTTGGACCATAAAAAGATACAAAACAGTTAAGAAAAGAGGATCAGCTTTTCTTAGCAATTTTC
Source organism: Mustela erminea (assembly GCF_009829155.1). Taxonomy (NCBI): domain Eukaryota; kingdom Metazoa; phylum Chordata; class Mammalia; order Carnivora; family Mustelidae; genus Mustela; species Mustela erminea. The sequence goes on from NC_045627.1 coordinate 65,221,737, forward strand.
ATTAAAATATAGTTGGCTTCTTTTTTTTTTTTTTGCAGCTTTGAAATTCATTAATATATTATAAACATAATGACCTCTAAGTATTATACTAAGTGCTTCAAGAAATTTTTGTCATTCTGACTATTAAGAAGACTTTAAAATTTCTTTCAAATTCAGTTAAAGGAAGCAAACATCAGGCAGTTGTTTGGCTCTATAGAAATGAATAAATGAAAGCATAATGTTATTCTTCTCAGATATGTTTTTATTTTTACTGTATAGAAAAATCAAAGCCTTTCATAACTTACTTTATACTTTGGAAATAAACTCTTTATAGTTTAAAAAGGCAAGAAAATATATAGTTATATGGGACTCCCAAGTCCATCATTTTGTTAAGCATGTCAGGACCAGCCTTAGATATAGAGCAGTTGCTGACATGGGAGAATTTTAGGGTAGCTAGGAATATTCCACTACCCCTCATGGGAAAATAAAAGAAGAGAAAAGAAAAGAACAAAAAAAAAAAAAAAAGAAGAAGGAGAAAAGAAGGTCCTTTAAATTGGAACTTCTGGCCTGAAATCTCTTATCACAGGGATTCACTCCCATAGTGATAAAGGTTTTCTTCCCTGTTAAAATACACTTTGCTCACATTTGGACTGTAAATAATAGTAAATCTTTATCAGACATTGGGAGTTCACAGATTCTTTTTTTAAAGGCAAGAAGAAGTAGGTGGGCACATTTGGGCAGATGCATGTGAAAATGCCAAAGATAAGTGTAGGCTCCTGCTTGGCGGTGGCAGTAAATAGCAGGATCTGTTACATTAGTTATAAAGAAAGAAAACAAACAAGATCATTGAAAAGATGGCCTTTTGGCCTTTTAAAGGGGTATGTGAAGGGATGACTAAGGAATAATCTAGGATCCAGTATTAATTTTATTACTTTTTCCATTATCTGTTCAATCACAGGAACCCATTCCTGTTCTTCTGAGTATCCTTCAGAGTTGAGACCATATTCCTTTGTCTTAAGCCACATTTGTCATCTTAGCTTCATAAAGCCCCATGAAATTACAAGTATTTGTCCACCCCATGAAGACCTCCACTAATAGTCCCTTGACTTTTCTCTGGCTGCTTCTATTTTTAAATGTTGCCTTTCTTCTTGTGTTAGTGTCCTCCCCAACTTTTTAAAAAATTTTAATCTATGATCACTTTCTCATCTTCTTTCAGATTGTTTTACTAAGCCTACTGTGTCAATAAAATCTTTCTGTCATACCTTTCCCCAGATGCTGGCTTTGAAAGTTTCTTTCATTTCCTCCAACCAAAAAAAAAAAAAAGTAAATATAGTTCTGTAGTGAAACTTCAGGTTTAAATTCTACTCCACTGTTGTATTTTGTATCTATATGACAGAGTTCATGACATGAACTCTTTTCATTTTCTGTCTTGAATAATATTGAATGCGCTCTTTCTGCTCAGTAATGGTAACTCTTAAAAGTGTAATAAAAGATCACTTGGGGAAGTCCATTTTCTTAATCAGCAGATCACATTTTACGATAACATTCTAAATTTAATATTTAGCATTTATCATGTACTCATTCTCAGAGGTACTAGGCATTTCACATAGAAGTGGTCCCTGTTGTCAGAAGCTTCCATCATAAAAGGTTTTGACTTACAACACAGATCTAGACTGAAAAACTGATTTTTAACACTTTTTTTTGTAGCACCTTTAACTTGAAAGAAATTTAGATACTTTAGCCAGCATGAGATCAGAGGCTTATATGGTTTCTCTTTTCTTGGGATGTAGAGATAAGTTTCATTATGTATGAAGAAAATCCTGGGGTGCCTGTATTCAATTACCAAAGATGAAAAGGGGGGACAGGAATCTATGAGGGATGGTGGGCCCTGGGAGACAATAAAGTAGGTAAGAGTGTAGGCTCTGAAGTTAGACTTAGATTCAAATTCCAGGTCTACTTGCTGGCTATGTGACCTTGAACAAGCTACCTAATCTCCATGACATTTGATTTATTTACCTGCAATACAAATGTAGTGATTCTTACCTCATGATAGGATGTTGGAATTGAAATTACCAAGTTACATTTATTAACCAGACTTTAAATTTCTTCATGCAAAATCTGTTGTTTGCTTGCAGTGTGTTTACACAGGATAAGATTGTTCAGGGAAGTGTACTTGTAACCTAGAATTACCTCATAATGTGTCTTATTTGCCCTTTATGTTGGCATATCATGTTTCTTGCTCCTATTAGCTCCCTTTTAAAAACTGTTATTTTAGCTTCTCCATTACAGATTTCACAGAACTGAAAGCCAGTTACCTTCCTGATAGGAAATTTTCTCAACTAATTTTCAAGGTGTATAATAGGAAGAGGGCAGGGGAGAAGCGCTCCTGGAGACACTGAACAATTAATTATATTGTAATAGAGCTATAGAGGGAGGAGTGGATGACTGGCCCAGAGAAAACATGATTTCTCTGGTGCCAGGATTACACTCAGAGGCATTTCTGCCTATCTCCACTTTGCAAGGCACGGTGCCAGTGAGAACAGCAGTTAGTACACCCATAGAGGGGTTTACTAGCTTCCACACCGTGTTTGGTGAGTTCTTAACTTCAGGATGAGGAATTAAATTTTTTACCCAGCAGGAAGTGATTGCCATTTACTGATTTTTTTTGTAGCAAAGATCTAGCTTGGGATATGAGTATTCCAGAGATGTGCTGTCATAAGGAAGGAGATGCTAACAAATGTTGCTCGCTGGAATCAGCAAAGGCAATAAAATGCATGTACGTATGTGCAGAGCCAGGAACACACCTGTGAAAGAATGTCAAGCCTTAGACTTGAGAGCACAGTGCTCGTAGGCATTTTCGTCTTCTTCTGTACCTGCTGCTGGACACTCCTGTGTTCCCTTTGTTTTCTGTCGAAATGAACTGAATTGCTGCTTTTAAAGCATAGCTATGCTGATCATGAACAGCCTGGGCGCCTGAGCTGCCACTCCACCTTACCCTGTGTAAGTTCAGACTAGAAAAAATGATCTCCATAACAGAGACATTCTCACTGCCCATGATGCTAGGCTCCACTGACACAGGCACAGACTTACTCAGTGGGGAAAAAAACAAACAAAAAAATTGGGGGCATGTGCCCAGTTCAGAGATAGTAGTTTTCATCACCAATAAAACTTTGAAAAGATAAGACCAGTGCATCTATGTGTTACAGAGGTCTGAAAGATGAGTTGATAAGTTCTGGTTATACATGTTCTGTTTGTTGATCTTATAATATTATACTCTGATGGCTATACTGCAAATCATCGTGTTGATAGTATTAACCTAGTTCCTTAGAATCTAGAAAGTTATTCCTTGGCATGGGACTCCTGAAATAAGGCTTAGCTTTGTGCCTTTCCAGGCTAGTCATAGATATCTTATGGAATGGTAACTGTGAAAAAACACTGAAGAACTGTGAAGCTCCTTGTAAATGTATAATATTGTGATTTTTTATTGGGAAATATTTGTTTTTTAGGGGACAGTATTTATTCAAAAACAAACCTCCTGATGGGAATGCTCCTCCCAACTCTTTTTACAGAGCACTTTATCCTAAAATTATACAAGACATTGAGGTAAGAATCTACGTATATTTGAGTATTTGCCCAATAAAGTTATTTTTGGTAAATAGGGCAGGTAAAATATAGTAAATTGCCAGGCAAAAAATTTTAAAGCTTTTAAAGATTGTTTACTGGTAGCTAAATGAGAGAGCAGAGATGTATCTTCATGCAATAGCAGTGAGACTGTTAAAGTTGCACTTACACAATCTGATATTCAGATATCTTCTGAATTGAGCCTCCCTGGAAGTTCAGTAGTAGAAATGGCCACTACATATGTATGAGGAGCACTGAGCATATAACCTTATGTAGTTTATAGCTTGACCTCTGTTACCCTTTTTCCACCAGTTTATCATTTAATTGAATGAGTTATATGTGGGAGAGCTCTAGAAAATAAATCTTTAATAACTTTGCAAATGGAAAAATGCTATGCAATTTTAAACAGTGGCTTTTTAAAAACATTTTTAGTTGCCTTAAGGTCTTTGTATTTAATATAGTGAAGCATTGAACATTTGTCATTGGTTGCCATGAAAGTCAGATAAGAACTTAGTCCTGGTCCTTTCCTAATTACTTCCTTACCATTCCTTCCCTCAGACAATAGAATCTAATTGGAGATGTGGAAGACATAGTTTACAGAGAATCCACTGCCGAAGTGAAACAAGCAAAGGGGTTTACTGTTTACAGTATGATGATCAAAAGATAGTCAGCGGCCTTCGAGACAACACAATCAAGGTGAGGTCTGTTTAGTTATGGGAAGGTGGGTGAATGAACAAGTGTGTCCACATTAATAAGGCAGTCTGAACATCATATCTAAGCATTATTTCCAGAAAGTAAATGAGTTTTAGGTTGTTTCCAGTCCCAAAGCCTGAATCATTTCCTTAAAGGACAGTTACCTGCTTCCCGCCAGAAAGCATGTACAAATAGATAGTCCTAGGGTTAAATTCTCTTCTTAAAGTACATTGAATGTGCTATTGCTCCTTTGGGCCTCACATAATTATAGCCTACCCCTGTTCTTTAATGAAAAGGATAAAGTCTGCATTAGTATTAAAGCCACACATATATATAGTGCTTAGCTATACCTATAGAAAAGAATGCATTCTACATTGCTCTGGGCTTTGATTCTTTCGGAGAATCAAACACATAATAGAGCCAACAAGTCTCAGCAGCACCCCATTATCACATTGATCAAAAGGATCTTGTTTGCCATCCTAGATCTGGGATAAAAGCACGTTGGAATGCAAGCGAATTCTCACAGGCCACACGGGTTCTGTCCTGTGTCTCCAGTATGATGAGAGGGTGATCATAACTGGATCATCGGATTCCACAGTCAGGTAGAAAATTTCAAATGATCTTAATCTCTGGAAAGTCAGATCTGTTCTTTATTTGTCATAGATAGTAATTTGGTATATAGCTGCATGAACACAGTTCTGAAACTTCCTAACTAAAGAAGAATAAGCCATCAATTCTCCACATCATTGTTGGTCCACCTAGAAACCTTGATTTAGAAATGATTGAGGCAAAAAAAAAAAAAAAAAAAGAAAAAGAAAAAAGAAATGATTGAGGCAAGTTTACATTTTTGCACACTGAAGAAAACTACATATTCTGTTTTAATTTTGGGGAATCATCCATTACAGAAACTTGGTAGACTTTGCATTCTTTACAAAAACCAGCTCACAGAGGAATGATGTGAATGGAATAAAGCCTCTTTTCAGGTGGTTATAACTGTGGTATAGGCATGCATTATCTCCTTTAAAATGTGTACAGGTGAGCAATGCTCTCTCTTTGCCAGCCCCTCCCCTGCTGTCCCTGCAGTTTTTAATTGCAAGCTTTACTCAGGGAGGGGCCTTCAATTTCCAGAGGCGTTAGTGATTTGATGACACAGCCATTATGCTGCTGGAGTCCAGTGTAGCTTGAGTTCTGGGTACCAGCAACACTGCTGGAAACCTCTGTTAGGAGTTTTGCCTTAAGCTAAAGGATTTAGCAAACATAATGCATCAAAAGTAACTTAAAAAAAAAAAAAAAAAAAGGAAAAAAGGCAGTTAACTGCATTGTTAGACTCTCTAAAGTTAAATGTTTACCACTCGAAATTATCCTCTGTGAAGAGAAAAGGCTGTTCCTTTTTCTTGTCTTTTGACTTAAAGGCATAGCAAACTCAGTTCTTATAGTTATCGACATTTAACATTTATTGATGCTGTGGAGTGCCTCAGGGAAGCTAATCATTGTAGAGGCTAACATCATTTATAGGATAAGGGACAAAATTATTTTCTAAAAGATGGGGCTAAATTGGAAAAGGAAATGTGTTATGAAAATCAAAGTAAATACATAAAAATGGAGTAATCAAAGTTAAATATATCATCACACAAAATTCTTAGGCTATCCAAACATCCCACACTCTGCTGCTGTAAGTCCCTCTTTATAATGGGATGGCTATTTTTGATCTCTACCCCCATTCAAGGCACAGAAATGGGGCCTTAAACTTAGAGTGTAGTTCATCTTGTGCCTGGCCTGCCTATGGTAAAATTGAAGATCCAGGGTAATAGGCTCAAATCCATAGTACTAAGTCAGTCTGTTACAGAAGCTTCTTGGCCCATGTTAGTTCTGTTTCCTGAGGGCTACCCATGGGACACAATTGCTACTGTTATGGATCAGATTCCTACTTCAAAATGTATCTCATTAAAGGTATCAGATTAAATGTCAGAAGTTTTATAATAATCTTGAAATCTGGGCCCAGTTGGTAGGTGATCGTGGTTACATCTTCATTCCTATTCCCCATAACTCACCTAGATTTCAGGTAGTTTGTCTTAAGGGTTTCACACTGGCAGCATCCTGTCCCTTCCTTTTCCTGCTCTCCTAGTCCAGCCCTCTGTCTATGACTTCCCCCATGGTCCATCAGAACTCTTCACCTCAGCTCAGCCTCAAAGCTGCTAATTATGAAAATGGGGCAGGATGGATGGGGAATGATGTGGTGGCCAAATAGGATTATAGCCAGGAGCACCATCGAAACCTCAGATAACCTTTTTAATGTTGTTTGTTTCAGGGTATGGGATGTAAATACAGGTGAAATGCTAAACACATTGATTCACCATTGTGAAGCAGTCCTGCACTTGCGTTTCAATAATGGCATGATGGTGACGTGCTCCAAAGACCGTTCCATTGCTGTATGGGATATGGCCTCCCCAACTGACATCACCCTCCGGAGGGTGCTAGTCGGACACCGAGCTGCTGTCAATGTTGTAGATTTTGATGACAAGTACATCGTTTCTGCATCTGGAGATAGGACTATAAAGGTAATGAGGCATTTTTCAGTAATTCCCCAACTTAGAGTAAGGGAGTTCATGTGAAAATCTGAACAAACAAAATTTCATATTTAAACATCAGTGTAGAGTAATTTAATATTCAGACAGTAGTCTGTGTGTAAAAAGGCAACAAGTTAGACAAGCTATATGAAAATCTTAGGTATCTTATTCCTGTAAATAATGGTGAGTATGAGAAGGGCAGGGGTAAATTTAGCTTCAAGAAAATTTGGCTGCGGGGCTCCTGGGTGGCTCAGTGGGTTGAGCCTCTGCCTTTGGCTCAGGTCATGATCTCAGGGTCCTGGGATCGAGCCCCACATCGGGCTCTCTGCTCAGCGGGGAGCCTGCTTCCTCCCCCTCTCTCTCTCTGCCTGCCTCTCTGCCTACTTGTGATCTCTGTCAAATAAACAAAATCTTAAAAAAAAAAAAAAGAAAGAAAGAAAGAAAATTTGGCTGCAAACGAGATTAGTCCCATACGAGTAAATCAATTTGAGGAATTCTCATGTGATAGCAGCCAACTATAAATTAGCCCTTTGTTGTTGTGAATTAAACTTGCCCATTTTTTCCCCTCTCTGTTTTTGATTTGGTGTGGTTTGAGAAGTTGTCTTCCCGCTATTGGCTCAGTGCTATTTTCTGCTTTCTCAAGGCTCCAGTTGCCATAGATCTTACTAGTAAAAGCACCAAATCAACTGCCAAATGCTATTTCTGTTTCAGGTATGGAACACAAGTACTTGTGAATTTGTGAGGACCTTAAATGGACATAAACGCGGCATTGCCTGTTTGCAGTACCGAGACAGACTGGTCGTGAGTGGCTCATCTGACAACACTATTAGGTGAGCAGCAGGTGCTCTTACCCAGAAGGGATCACTGTTACCCTGCCTTTCATTGTTAGCACACAGAAGTCTGGATGTGTTATCTTTGAGTGTGTTATGTTTCTAATAAAATGTTTTTCTTCTCTTTTCTTTTCTTTTTTTAAGTTTTGTATTTTTAAGTAATCTCTACCCCCAGCATGGGGCTCCAACTTAAAACCCTAAGATCAGGAGTCATTCCTGTCTCCAGCTGAACCAGCCAGGCGCCCCAGATGTTTTCCCTTTCCGTAGCTTCTCATGGGTCAAAAGTTGGCCAAAAAACGGGGCACCTGGGTGGCTCAGTGGGTTAAGCCGCTGCCTTCGGCTCAGGTCATGATCTCAGGGTCCCGGGATCGAGTCCCGCATCGGGCTCTCTGCTCAGCGGGGAGCCTGCTTCCTCCTCTCTCTCTCTCTCTGCCTGCCTCTCTGCCTACTTGGGATCTCTCTCTGTCAAATAAATAAATAAAATATTTAAAAAAAAAAAAAAAGTTGGCCAAAAGAGAAAAGTTTGCCCCAAGCAGAAAGCACAGCAAAACCGTTTGTTGATGTGTTTTCTTCCTGTAATAGTTTTATTACCAGATAGACCTGTTTTAAAGGCACTGCTTGAATGAAGAAGTGGACAAGAATGATAAGTAGTTGGAGGTTGAAGGCCCTCCTCTTTAAATTCCTCCTGTGTACAGTTGAAAAGTGCTAATAAATAGCCAACGGCCTTTTCTCTCCACCAGTGTTCTTAAAAAAAAAAAGAAGAAGAAGAAGAAAGAAAAGATTTGTTCCCTACTACATATTGTGCACTTTTGTTTTCTTTGCATTACGTAATTATCCAGGGAGTTGCCAGTCTTTGAAATTATGAAGAATCCACAGATTTAAATACTTTTTGGTGTTTTCTCTTCACAAAGGTGACTGACAGAGATACAAATAGAATTTGGAAGATTTATCAACCCTCTCCCTTCCTTCAAAAAGTACTAAGGTGAAAAGGCCATTTAAAAAACAAAACTGTATTTTATCTAAAGAAATTGTCATTTTATTTGGTTCAGTCTGAAATCATGCAGTTTTAAGATTTTATTTAAGTAATCTTAATTAGCTGTACCTAACATGGGGCTCACTAACGCACAACCCTGAGATCAAGAGTCTCACGCTCTTCTGACAGCCAGCCAGGCACTTCCAGCTTTTTAAGTTAGTATATAAATGTTTTTGAGAACTTGCTTTTTGTTTCCATTATAAAGAAAAACTGTCCTGGACAGTGGGTGAAAACAGATTGTCCTTAGTAACAGAGGTGGACATGCTTTGTGAAGGCAGGATATCGTGGCACTCTACATCTCGTTCTTATTGGTGATTTCAGGAAGCATTACTTTTCTTGGCTTGGTCATTTCCTTCACAGGCAACTGGGTACATTGAATTCATCCTTTTTATGCCTTGGAGACCCTGTTTGCAGGATTGTATAAAAGCATTGTGCTTTGAAAATATATACTTCATTTGAACTTAAATCATACACTTTTTCTGCCTGAGTTATAAAGCAGAAAGGAAATAAATTACATTGAAAGCAATACATTTTTGAATGAATGTTGATTGACTTTATTTTGGGGGATTTTTTTAAAACATAAGAAGTATATTATTACAATATGCCAAGCTTAGAAAAGAGTACATGAAAATTCACTTGACTTAATTTTCTCTTTCAGATTATGGGACATAGAATGTGGTGCATGTTTACGAGTATTAGAAGGCCATGAGGAACTCGTGCGCTGTATTCGATTCGATAACAAGAGGATAGTCAGTGGGGCCTATGATGGGTGAGTTTGATAACAGGGTTTAAAAAAAAATGTACATCTTAATCCCTTCTCCTTGAGGATGTTAAATATAGTATTAACCTGACTCTGAAACATTTGGATCTCACAGAAAGGATCTGATACAATATTTCTTGTGTCTAATCCATGTGTTTTCCTCTTCTTTGTTTATTTTTCTAAAATGTTCTTCCCAGTCATTTATTTGCACTTGTTTGATCATGATTTTCATTAACATTTTAGTTATTTGGTTATACATTTGTCTGTTTTACCCTATAAAACAAACTGGGGAAACCCAGTATACCAGCATATGTGTGTAAAATAATGACTTAATAAAACTGAAATATTTGAAGGCAGTATCTTTGGGGCATAGTGTGATAGGCTCTTGAACTTGAATCTCTTTGAATAATTCCTAAAAGTGCAGCTCTCTTGTCTTCACTTCTCCTAGCATTTCAGTGACAAGTTTAGTAATCTTTATTTTCTTTGGTCTAATTTCCAGTGGTTTTAGAATCCATTCATGTTGTGAATGGATCCCATGTCCAGCACTGCTAAACACATAGTAAACTCATACAAAAGTGTATTCACTTCTGAAGGCCTTCTTATCATTTCTTCTTGTCAGAGTGCCTAACGTGGGGGGTAGAAGGCTGTAGTTCACATACTGACAGCTTTTTAAAAACCAGAAACTACCTTAAAATATTAGCTTAGTTTAGGAGCTGGCTATAGTGGTAGAGACAACTCACACAGGAGGAATAGACCATTCCCTCTGCTTTAAGTCGGCCATCACTGTTCTACCCATGGGAAATTGTTCAGGGTATGAGGACATATTCCAGCTATGTCATATTTTCTCATCGCCCTGGTTTTTTTTTTGTTTTTTTTTTTTTAAAGATTTATTTATTTATTTGACAGACAGAGACCACAAGTAGGCAGAGAGGCAGGCAGAGAGAGAGAGGAGGAAGCAGGCTCCCTGCCGAGCAGAGAGCCCGACGCGGGGCTCGATCCCAGGAACCTGGGCTCATGACCTGAGCCGAAGGCAGAGGCCTTAACCCACTGAGCCACCCAGGTGCCCCGTTTCATCGCCCTGGTTTTGATCTATTGCCATCTTTCTTGGATTTTGTCTGTTATTTACCTTGAGGAGACATGACTATATGTTTGATTTTCAGAAGGGCTAAACTTTTCTTACTTAAATCAAAATATGAGAATTTGCTTGTATAAACTACATATTTCTTCAGTGGGCTCCAGTTGTCTGGTACATGTTACGTGCACCATCTTAGAATTGACCAGAAAGAAGATGCCTCAGAATTACAGGTTTCTAGGTCTAAGTAACCTCTTATATCATTAAGACATCTAATGTATAAGATCTCTTCCCAGCCACAAAGTGTGGTGTAACTCTACCATTCACTATCTTTGGCTTGGTTAAAGCTAACCTATTTCTGGTGTTTAGGTTAAACCCATACATTTTCCCGTTAAGACCAATAGCCTCTATCCAAGAATGAATGCAAGAACCAAGTCTCCAAAACAAAAAAGTTTTTATATATTCCTGTGAACTGCATTTATCATATAAATCACATTCAGCATACATATTTATTGCCATGACTTTTTGCTATTCTTCCTTAATTTTGCTTTTAATTAAGATTTTGTCCCCTTTTTGATCTTTAGAAAAATTAAAGTGTGGGATCTTGTAGCTGCTCTGGACCCCCGTGCTCCTGCAGGGACACTCTGTCTACGGACCCTTGTGGTAAGAGTATCATTGTTTAGAGGGGGTTGGGGAACAGGAAGGAGAAGAAATTAAACATTGATGTGCTGTGGAATACAGATCTGGATTTGATACTTAGAAGCTCACAAAACCTACTACTAAGTGGAAAGGCAACCAATACATGACAATAAAATATGTTTATATAGCGCCTTTCATCCAAAAGTGCTTTAGAGGCTATGTATGGAGAGGAGCGTGGCAGCTGTTTAACAGCTGCACAGCAACTTTACACCACAGTTTAGTACAGGAAGTGAGTAAGAATTCTGTATCCACCAGAAACGGTAGGGGGTACTTAGGGAAAGAGAGCATAATTACTCAAATTGGAACCTGTCCAGAAGCTGAGGACCTGCACACCTGTGCCTGCAAAAAGTGCCGTGGGAGCCTGTGGGAGCCCCCGGTCAGCCCCCTAGCTATGCAGCCTGTTCGAGGCATGCTGCCTCCAGCAACGTGAATCCCACTGCTTTTATTCCTCATATACCCCCTTGCCATGAACATCTTGACATTTGAAGGAAGAAGTGACTCAAGAGGAGGAAAGTCACCTTTGAAAGCACTAAAATTCTTTATCATGGTGTTCACCAAATGCCCGGATGAGAAAATGGCCTACGGTTAAAAGCTGCTGCCATTTGAAAAAGAAGATTAGGTGGGGCACCAGGGAGCGCAACGCGGGAAAAAGATGAGAGCTAGCATTTGAAGCCCAGTATTCTGAATCCTAGCTCTGAACATTTGGTGGTCTCTGCTCTGGAGAATCGAGAGAGGGAGAGAGGCAGGCATTTGTCTTCCTTGTTGGATTTAAAGCTCATTCTTGCAGCACCAGACCTGCCTTATCTGCATGTTTCACACATGTTTTTTGAAATGTGTATTTTCATTCATTTACAATTAGTCTAAGTGAGGTAATAATTTATTTACGGCAGAACTTACCCTTTTTCAGTGTATTTTTTCTGAATTTCGCAGTGTGTAAAACACCTCAACCGAGATCTAGAACATTTCCACCACCCCCAAAATTATGCCCCTTCATATTAATCCCCTCTCCCCCAACCCCAGCAACTGTTCATCTGATCTCTTCCAATGCTTCTGCTGTCTCACTATGTCCTGTAAAGTCAATCATATAGTGTGTAGCTTTCTGAGATTCGTTCATGTTGCTGCCTGTGTTCGTGCTCTGTTCTTTTGTACTGCTGAGTAGTAGTCCACGGTGTGGATGAGCCAGTTTATTTATTTGCTCACCAGCTGAAGGACATTTGGAACGCTTCCAGTTTGGAGTGATGCTGAAAACATTGCCTTATAGATCTTTGTGTATACATACGGTTTTCCTTCCTCTAAGGTAAATACCTAGGAGTGCAGTTTCTGGATCCTATGATAAGTGTGTGTTTAAATTTGAAAGAAACTACAGGCTGTTTCCCAAAGTGGCATTTTGGGAGTTCACAAATGCAAACCATTTTGTATTTCCACTGCTGGAATGTATGAGAGTGCCATTTTTCCTTTTTTCCACATCCTTGATAACACTTGGTATTGTCAGCTTTTAAGAATCATAGCCATTTGAGTCGGTGTGTAGTGGTTGTAGTTTTAATTTGCATTTCTGTGATAATTAATGGTGTAGAACATCTTTTTATTTGCTTTTCTTTTATGCAGTATCTTTTCATATCTTGTCCTCATTCATTTATTGAGTTGTCTGTGTAAGTTTTAAAAACCGACTTATTGAGATAAAATCGACATAAAATATAGAGGACATATTTTAAGTGTACAACTCAATAAATACTGATATGTGTACATACCAGTTAAACCATCTACTTCAACCAAGATAATGAACATATCTTCATGCCCCCTCTGTAATTTCTCCTTCCAATCCCACCCCACTTTCTGCTACTCCAATCCCCAGGTAACCACTGATCTGCCTTCTGATTAGGTGGCATTTTCTAGGTTTTATAAACAGAATCATACAGTACGGTATTTACTCTTTTTTGTCTTATCTCTTTTCACTAAGCTTAATTATTTTGAGATTCACCCATGTTGTTGATTTATATCAATAGTTCATTGCTTTTTAAAAATTGCTGAGTAGGTACTTTACTGTATGGTTATACTGTATTTTGTTTATTCTTTTGCCGGTTGATGAAAACTTGGGTTGTTTCCAGTTTGGGGCTATTATAAATAAAGTTTTTATAAACATTTTTGTGCAGTGAAATGAACATACGCTTTCATTTCTCTGGGGTAATTGATAAGAACAGAATAGTTTAAGTCGTGTGTTGTATATGTTTTGTATTTTTTAAAACTGCCTGTTTTCCAAAACGGTTTTATCATGTGACAGTGCATGAGAGTTCCAGTTACTCCACATGCCCCAATACTTAGTACAGTGTTTTTGAGTCATTCTAATAGTGTGTTGTGATATCTCATTGTGATTTTAATTTGCATATACCTAATGTTAATAATGTACAGCATCTTCTCATGCATTTATTTGCCATCTGTGTATCTAGTTTGGTGAAGTATCTGTTCGAATCTTTTGCTATTTTTTTTTTTAAAGATTTTATTCATTCATTTGACAGAAAGAGATCGCAGGTAGGCAGAGAGGCAGGCAGAGAGAGAGGAGGAAGCAGACTCCCCACTCCCCGCTGAGCAGAGAGCCCGATGAGGGGCTCAATCCCAGGACCCTGAGATCATGACCTGAGCTGAAGGCAGAGGCTTAACCCACTGAGCCACCCAGGTGCTCCTGCTAATTTTTTTAATTGGTTGGGTTTCTTACTGAGTTTTAAGATTTCTATCATATATTCAGGATAATATAAGTCCTTTCTGAGATTGGTGATTCACAAATATATTCTCCCAGTCCATGTTTTGTTTTTCATTCTTTTAAGAATACCTTTTGGAAATTCTTAATTTTTGTTAAGTCCAGTGTATTAGCTTTTTCTGTTATGGATTGTGTCATTTGCAGTTATATCTAAAAAAAAATCTTCACCAAATCCAGAGTTGCGAAGATCTTCCCCTGTGTTTTCTTCTAGAATTTTTATAGTTTTAGGCTTTATATTTTGGTCTGTGATTCATTTTGAGTCCATTTTTATAGATGGTACAGGTATGGATCAAAGTTATATGGATATCCAATATTCCAGCACTGTTTATTCAAAAGACTATCTTTTTTCGTCTGAATTGCCTTCTGTAGCTTTGTCAAAAATCAATTTACTATATTATGTGGGTCTACTTATGGACCTATTCAGGTCCATTGATCTTTTTGTCTGTCATGATGCCAGTATCGTACTTTCTTGGTTACTGCAGCTTTTTATTAATTCCCAAAGTGTACATCCTTCAACTTCGTTCCTTTTCAAAGTTTTTTGGGTCCTTTGAATTTTCTTGTGAATTTTAGAATCTGCCAATTTTAACAACCAAAAAAATAATAATAATAAAATAAAAGATGAGATTTTCACTGGATTTGGTGGATCTAGATCAGTTTGGAGAGAAATAACTTCTTAACAACACTGCCTTTTGATCCATGAACAAAGACATTAAAAACAAATGGAGCGTTTTTGTTTAGGTCTTTAAATTTCTCAACAATGTTTTATAGCCTTCAGTGTAAAGGTCTGACACATCTTTTGTCATATTTATCACTAAATATTTCATATTTTTAGTGCTGTTATAAATGATATTTTAATTTGGGGGTATTTAAAATTTTTAATTTCTGATCTGTGCATTACAAGCATATAGAAATACACTTGCTACTTCTTTTGCAATATGTGTACCTTTCATTTCCCTTGTTTCGTTGTACTGACTTAAGACCTTCAGTACAATGTTCAAGAGAATTGGTAAGAGTGGTTGTCCTTATCTTGGGGAAAAGACGCTTGGTCTTTCACCATTTTCATGTACACGTATATAGATACATGTTAGCTGTAGCTTTTTGTAGATACCCATTATCAGGGGATTATGAAGTTTCTTTGTATTCCTTGATTGTTGAGAATCTTTATTAGGAATGGATTTTGTTAACTAACCGCTTTTATGTACACCCAAATGTTAAACCCAATTTTATGTCTCTTTGGATCCCATGAACATTAAAAAGAATAGTAATCAAGGAATACTATGAACAACTCTGTGTCCCCAAATTTGATAACGTAGATGAAATGGATCAATTCCTTGAAAGATACAATCTTCTATAATTCACATAGGAAGAAATAGACAATCTGAATTGGACTATACCTATTAAAGATATTGAATCAATAATAACTTTACAAAACAGCACCAGGCCCAGATGGGTTCACTGGTGAATTCTACCAAGAGTTTAAGGAAGAAATTATACCAATTCTTCACATCTTTTACGGAAGATAGAAGCAGAGTGAATACTTCCTGACTCATTCTGTGAGGCCAGCATTAACCTCATACCAAAAGCAAGCAAAGGTATTAAAAGTACAGATCAGTATGTCTCATGAACACAGGTGCTCATCTCTGAGCACATTTACTTCTTGTAAAGAATGTAAAATGCTGCAACTCTATGGAAAGCAGTATGGGGTTTCTTAAAATATTAAAGGTAGAGTTATGCTATGATCCAGCACCCTCAATTCTGAGTGTATATCCCAAAGAACTGAAAGCAGGATCTCAAAGTAATATTTCCACTCCTATATTCATATCAGTATTATTCACAGTAGCCAAGAGGTGGAAGCAACCCAAGTGTTCATCAGCAGATAAATGAATTAGAATATATGTACAATAGAATATTATTCAGCCTTAAGAAGGGAAATACTGTCACATACTCCAACATGGATAATACTTGAGGACATTATTTTAAGTGAAACAGATGAGTCACAAAAGACAAATACCTTAATATTTCACTTAGAAGAAGTAAGTAAAGGGTACAGTGGTCAAATCCAAAAAGTAGAATGGTGGTTGCCAGGGGTTGTGGGCGAGAGAAATAGGGAGTTGTTGTTAAATGGGTATAGAGTTTCAGTTTTGCAAGATGAAAAAGTTCTAGAGATTGATTGTATAGCAGTGGGAATGTACTTAACAACACTGAACTATACAACATTAACAATAGATAAAATGGTAAATTTTATGTGGTTTTTACCATGATGCAAATTAAAATATTTTTAAAAATAAGGTAATAGGCAAACACAATTGTATAACCAATAAAAGTTTATTAGGCAGGATTTTTTGGTAATATTTTAAACACTTTGCTTAAAATCTAAGTGTTGTCTTGTCACGGTCCTTATATTTAGTGATTTCACAGTAAAGAAAATACCTAGACTTAATTAAAAGGTAGCAATATGCCGGAAAATGAAGTAACTCTTTAAAAAAATCCTCATCGATGGGGCGCCTGAGTGGCTCAGTCGGTTAAGCGTCTGCCTTTGGCCCAGGTCATGATGCCAGGGTCCTGGGATCAAGCCCCGCATCGGGCTCTCTGCTCAGCAGGGAGCCTGCTTCTCCCTCTCTGTCTCCCACTCCCCCTGCTTGTGTTCTGTTCCCTCTCTCACTGTGTCTCTGTTAAATAAATAAAATCTTAAAAAAAAAAATCCTCATCAGAAAAAAAAAAATCCTCATCAAAATATTAGCAAAATGAATCCAGTGATGTTTAGTGTATATATGTGCATACACCATGACCCAAGTGGTATTTATTCCAGGTATACAGAACTTGTTTAATATTCAAAAATTCAACTGTATAATCCATCTTATCAAAAAGCTAAAGAAGAAAAATCACATTTTTATGTCAGTACATGCAGAAAAGACATTTGGCAAAATCAGTGCCTATTTATGATTTAAAAACTCTTCAACAAGCTAGAATAGAGGAGGTACTTCCTCAGCTTCATACAGAAAAATGCAAATTGAAACCTCCAGTAACATACCAAAATGTTTAAAATTAAAAAGATTGATAGTATCAGTTGGTTGGTAAAGATGTGGAGCAACTGGAACTCTGATACCTTGCTGGTGAGAGTATAAATTGGCACAACTTTCATAAAACTGAAAAAAAATAAAACTGTTTCCCTGTTCATGCTTAAACTAAACATATACCTGCTCCATCTGTGGCCCCACCGCACTACTAGGTGAAATGAGAGCATATATCCTTCAAAAAACATGAAGATAAATGTTCACAGCAGATTCACTAAATAGCCAAAACTACAGTCAACCCCATATGTCCACCACAGGAGAAAAGATTAAATGTATTTTCATTTAGTAGAATGGCAACCAGTAATTTTACAAAAGAACATTACATGCAGTAACAAAGAGGTATCTTGCACTGTTGAGTAAGAGAAACCAGGCACAAAAGAAGACATGCTATATGAGTGTATTTATATGAAATTCAGGAACAGAAAAAATGAATTGATGCTGAAAGCATTGGGGTGAAGGTAAATTTGAGAAGTAAGGAGCATGAGAGCAATTTTCAGGATGCTGGAAATACTCTACATCTTGAACAAGGTGGTAATTAATGCCAGTGTGCACTAGAGCAGGCTTGAACCTTGCTTATGAGAGACAGTTCTCAAATTTTCATGAGTTTTGCAAGTTGGTTGGTCTTACATGGATAGTTTGAGATTAGCCACTGTAGCAGTTTTTACGCCATAAAAATGTATGAATGCATTTACAAATTGGGGAGAATTAGTTGATAAACATTTAGCAGCACACCTCGTATTACTGGTCATCAGTCTTGGCCTCTGATTTTAAAGGAATCCAACAGATACAGAAAGAAGGTAAGGCCAGGGAGGTACTGAGGAATGTTCTCATTCAGCCTAAACCAAGGAGAGTTAGCAGTAAGAAACCAGCATACTCTTTGTCATGGCTCAGCTCTAGTGAACGTAACTTTGATTGTACAAAGTCAACTGCCCAGTGTTTTGACTTTTTCCATTTTGCCCTTAATCCAGATTGCTTTTTCTCTGTGTTCTTGAAACAGCTAAATATTAGAGATTATCGTCATTCACATAGTCTTTCCATAGACTTCTTTGACATGTTGCTGAATCTGTGTCCTTTTGATTTTGAGTAGTTCAAAAGTTTTTGTTTCTGCTGCTTTAGGAGCATTCTGGAAGAGTTTTCCGACTCCAGTTTGATGAATTCCAGATTGTCAGTAGTTCACATGATGACACAATCCTCATCTGGGACTTCCTAAATGATCCAGCTGCCCAAGCTGAACCCCCCCGCTCCCCTTCTCGAACATACACCTATATCTCCAGATAAATAATCATACAGTGACCTCATATTTGCCCAGGTATGAAAAAAAATTGTGTACATAGCACTGTGGGTAGGAGATGGAATATTGTCTATTGCTAGCTCATGGAGCCTTCTCATACCCTTTATCTCCAATTCCTGTAAAGCAGGTGAAGCAACAGCTTAAGGCAGGGCTGGGGCTGCACATTGGACACTGCCTTTCATCAAGGTAGCTAGCCTCAGTTCTAGATGATTCTTGATCTAGATTTAGATGATCCTTATGTAGTAGAATGAATCATTTCTACCCCAGTTATCTAATAGGATTGTTAAGAAAATAAAATGAGATTTGAATCAGTTTCAAAGCTAAGAGTAAGCTATAAGGCCCATGACTTTGTAGTTCGCAGATCAAACCAGTTCCTGTAACAGAGAGCCTTTAAACCAAGTAAATAATGTGTAGGTAGAAAAATTTTTTGTGACATCGCTTAGATGATTTCTCACAGCTCTGCCTTGTCAATGTCATTGCATTATAAAACATGGCTTTTTTATCCTTATCCCTACCCACCCCCACAAAAAAAAGACCTTGAAGGTCACTCTGAAGTTGGTGACAACTCCTTGTATTCTCCCACTTAAGTCTCCAACCTCCCTCTGAGGCAGGAGAACATCCTACATTTCATCTTTATCTATGTGATGATATATTCAGATCACACCCGGTGTCAAGTAGTTCAGATCCATCAAGTAGGTCATCACTGGGTTGGGGAAACTGCACTAGTGGGGAATGTTGCTGTCGTTATGGTTTCTTATTTCCCAGACTTGCCTTAGTTCTGCGGCAGAGGTACAGATTTAGTACACTTTTTGCATGTCTTTCTGCAGTGGTTCTAAAGGGGGTGGTCCATGACCTGCTGGACTCACTTCAGCGCTCCCTGTTCTCACAGAGAACACACTGCTTCCTGTCCCTCAGCTGGGTCACACAGGGAGGCTCAGGTGAGAATCCTAGATATGTGTCCCTGGGCAAGCAACTTCCAGAGCCTTAAATTCCATCTTAGTAAGATGGGCTGCAGTCCCTGCCTCACAAAGCTGTTGTGAGGATTGCATTGAAATGTCATATTCTTATGTCAGAATTCTTAGAGCCTAGCACAGAACAAGCCCTCAGTAAAAAGTGGTCATCGTTAGTAATACCGTAATCATCACGCACCTGTCCCCTCCTTTGGCAGATGAGATTATTATGGCATTTCGCTATATTTAATATTTTTCCTGGCTCTCTGTTTGTGTCTCCTTTCTCCTCTTCACCCCTGAAACAAAAACATTCCCTCAGAGTGTATCTCAGACTTTTTTTCCATATCAAAGCTTCCTTTTTGGGGTGCTTTTTGTCTTCCTGAGGCTTCAGCTCTTGTCTTAACGTAGGTGACCCTCAAACTTGTATCTCTAGTCCTAACCTCTGTCTTTATCTCCAGGCCACATTACAGCCACCACCTATACATCCGTCCTTGACGTTCTGAGGAGTGTGTCTGGTGCACACTTCCAACACTCAGACTTTCCCCTCGTCCACTCTGCCAGGGCCCTCTGCCAAGTGGCCAGACAGCTTCATCCAGCTGCCCCACTTCTGCTGGTGGCACAACTGTGCTTCTGGCCACTGAGGGCCAGCACCTCAGAGCTAGCCTCACCTGCTCCACCATTACAGAGAGCAGGTGAGATCTTGGCAACCCATCAGAGTGACTCTTAATCTCAAGATGTCAGAGTCACTCTGCACGGGCGCTGCAGCCCTGAGCATGTCCGTGAGCCCCACCGTGTCCCCAGGCAGGCTCTGCAGCCCTTGACAGAAGCTCCTGCTTGGTGTGGGCAGGGAGCAGGTGTTAGGAAGGACGTCTGAGCCTTTCTCCCAATTGACAGCTAAAATTCTTCTCCTCTTAGAACAAGTGAGAAATGTAGGGAAAGGGACTAATGACTCTGTGCTCTGTTTTCACACAGGACTCATTAAAGTTGCGGTATTTAACATATCTGCCAATACCAGGATGAGCAACAACAGTAACAATCAAACTACTACCCACTTCCCCGGACTAGCCGAGGAGTGGGGCTCTGAGACTCCTGTTGGGACACAGTTGGTCTGCAGTCGGCCCAGGATGGTCTGCTCAGCACAGCTGACTGCTTCCATGCTGCTATCAGAAGATGTCTTTTATCTTTTGTGAATGATTGGAACTTTTAAACCTCACCTCACCTCCCCTCCTCTCCTCTCTGCACCTGTTTTTCCTCATTTGGTTCCAGACAAAGATGACTTATAAATATATTTAGTGTTTTGCCAGAATCTCTCTTGCTTTGCTGTTAAGCAGAAGAACTAGTTTCCCTATACCTTCTGTGAGACCCAACTTCTAGGGTACAACTTCAAGCCAGACAGCACCCAGTTTCTCCCTGTGAACTCCAGGAACGCCCAGCACCTGGCAGGACCAGCCATGCCCCACTGTGCTTAGGAGAAGACAGCTGTCGTATGGCCTTTGGGGCGAAAAAGCAAGAAAAACAATACACAACTGGAAGATCTGGGCCTCTTGCCTTTCATCTCATTCTGTTTCTGTCCCTCCTCCCCTTTCTCCCACTCTCCTTCAACCTGTTTCTCTGCTGCATCTGCGAAGAAAGCCTATGAAGAGAGGTTCTCAGTTAACATGAGGCAAATCAGCGAGAAAATGGCCACACTCGGAGGAGTTAAATGCTGTCCAGTCAAAATTTCAAACCCAGGCTTTTGCTGCAAGTGACCCTGTGTGGCAGCAGTGGGTTCTTAGAAGGTACTCTCATCATATTTGCAACTCTTCTCTCTCTCCTTCTAACAACACCCCCCTACAAAAAAGGTGGGGGCAGGGGCAGAAATTGCCTGGGCTCCATCAATGGCCACATCTTTTCTGGACTCAGCAGTCTCCTCGATTCCATGTAGAGTGTGGAAAGGAGTTGCTGATTGCATTTCCTCTCATTAACAATTAGATGTGTAATAAAAAGCATTGTACTTCATTTTAAATCACTGGTAAGGCTCAGCCTCAAGAAAGATTTGAAATGGCCAGAGCCAGTCCTGGGTGCATTCTACATAATAGTTCACATCTCTGACTTGCTCATCAGGGTCTCTGGGCACCCAGCTCCTGTGTCTTTGCCAAGACCACGATCAGAGTAGCTGAAGAGGTGGTCAGAGATAAAAGTGGATTTCTCTCTCATTTAGAACAGTAAATATCATCTCTCAGAAAGCAAGCTAATCACCTCAACCTTGCACTGCAGAACCTTCCTCCTGCTTTTCCCAAACCCGGTATTTACAAAAGGGCAAAGCTGCCAGAAAGAGGATCAGGGTGAAGTTTGGCACACAGGGTTTACTAAGGGGGCAGAAACTGCCTTTTCGTTCCTTTTCTTTCTCCTCTGGCCTTATTTAACTCTCCACTCTCCCCAGCCAATAAAATTTCTCTGGAAGTTGGTAAGCAACATAAACAAGTGGACCTCAGCAAGGGCCAGGCCACCCTGGCCACTTAAAAGGCAGCTGTATGAGCATCGGGCAGGGCGCACGCATGTGCCTCCCCAACTCGGGAACACAGGGAATACTACCAGCATGGGCTGTGCCAGCTTGTTTCCCGGGAGAGACATGACACTGCACCAGACCTCTAGTGTGGCTTGGGCACACCCATCACAGGTCCAGAGCCACACTGCAGTGTCTAGCTTCCCTCGGAAGCTGAGCAGTCAGTCAGGCCTGTTGTTTCTGTTCCTAAGCAAAGCAGTTGAGTGAAAGAAAAGCCTGCTTTTAATCAGCTGCTGTAAAAACATCAGAATGGAAGCCAGTTGCAGATGACCTCAAAGCCAGACCACCTTTAGTTCAGCAAGGGGGAGAGGGAGAGAAAGCCATCTTCACCTTTCCCTTCGGATTTGACTGAATGTTGTTACTCTGTATTGAGAGGCAAGTTGTGCATATGCGTTTTTCCTTTCCCAGATTACATTCAGAAAATGTTTCACAGTGTGATATGTCATTGCCTGGGAAATACTTCCTGAGTATAATTCCTTTCCCAACCACCCAAATGCTACAGAGAAATGTTTTCTATTTAGCTGTCCTCAGAGTTCCTTGTCTATTGTGTTGATTGACTATTTTTAGCTTTTTGATTGGTTAAGGATTTTGCTACAGGTGAGGCAGAGGGCTGTCCGCCCTGAGTAACATACAGGTCAGGCATTAAAGAGGCATGGATTTCAAGCTGTTTGAAAATGTTGTCCAATAGCCATAACTTTACTAGCCCTTCTGTTATATGCTGCTATTTAAAAGTGGGAGCTGTTGAATATTCATTGGTGCCCGGGGTTTTGCTCTCCCATCTAGGTTCAGTTGAAGGTAGATTATTTCTAAGATTGTTTTGAAGCCTGTCCAGTACATCATAAATGAGATCAAGGGTGGACCCCACAGTCTGGAGCCATTAGCTCCGTCGAGCATGTTCTCCAAGTTGTCCTTTGCTGCTGATGGAAATGGGAATGAAGTTAAGTGGTCTGAAAAACTGAGTCAGTCACATTTCTCAGCTCTGGGGGTCATTTACCAGTTCATTGTAGAAGAAATAATCAGGTAAGTAGAAGTTCATTTCCAGAGAAGGTAAACCCCACTTACCATCTCTGCATGATTTCGGTGGGAATTGATTATCACTAATCCCCAACTGGGCTAGAATAAATGTAAAGTTTGACCTTTTTAAAAAGAAAAGAGAAACAAAGAAAGTCTCAATACATTGAAAGGAATGGTAGAAAAGGAGCTGAAGGAGTCTCTTGGCTCTGAAATGGCATGTCTCCATTGTAGATGAGTCTCTTCTCACTAAAATTCCTGTGTGGGCCTGAAAGAGGTGTTTCTTAAAGATGGGAGGAAGCCCCTTCAAAGGCGGACACACAGCGAGCGTGTGCATGCACCTGCACCCGGGAGCTCTCTGGGCACGCGGGAGCTCTCCAGTCACACCGGGGCTGCTCGGACAAAACCAGCATGCCTTGCTGCATGTGTGTTTTATTTTCACTGCTGAGAACATCCTTTTCCTTTCTTATGGGCAGTTTGAAAGTGGACATGAATTATGAATGGAGGCCTTTTACACTTGTCCCTTGGCAAAATTTTTTCTGGCGACTCTTCACCAGAAACTTCAGAGACAGGACTCTCTGGAACTCTTTTGACAAGTAATAAAGTCTGGCCCTCTTAACTTGTTTCTGAACTGGAAAAAAAAAACCCTGGGACCCCTAAATCATTCTGTTTTCTGCTTAAGTAAGAAGAAGCCTTTTTATTTTTCTTTTGTAAAGTCATAAGCTGAAGAGAAGAAAATATGCCACTCTTCTCCTCTGCCATCTCCTGGTACCATTGGTTGGAACAGCTGTGGTTGGTCTACTCCTTACATAGCGTTTGATTGTATCTGGAAGCCAAGGGCTTGGGGTGGGGCAGGGGGGATATTGGAAATAATTAAGGTGGTTATTTTCTTTCCTAGAAGTAGATTAGATACCTTGGTATTGTTGACCTTCTTGGCATCTTCCGTTTATTTTAGATGATAATATCTTCCTGGCTGATGTGTGAGCAGTCCAACCCAGAATAGTGCAGGCATGAGAGCCTAGGCTGCAGGCTTAATTCTGGAGGAATCCAAAGGCACTTCCTGGTAGAAAAAGTGATGCTTAGATACCCACCACCTGTGACCATCACACACTCTGCTGATCAGGTTCACCAGACGACTTTAATCTACATTTCTGATCTTCCCTATTTAGATGAGCTGAACAGACTTTTCCAAGAGCTGGAGAACATGAAAAGGTGCCCTTGCTTCTCCTTGCCTTCCTCTTTTCCCTTCTAGAATAACTCTTACTTGTAACCAGCACACCCAAAGCCTGCAGGCTGAGTTCATCTCCCTGGGCTTCATACAGCTGATCACTGAAAGATCATTGGCTCAACATAATCAGTGCCAGAAAGATAGCCATCTCTTAGAGTAATAAAGCTGAGTTTTGCTTCTGCTATTTTTATCTGTAGTTCATTTGTGACTTCACAATACTTGGAACTGAGGAGAGAAAACCAAAAAAGCAGAATTATGGGTGCCTGATTTCCCGTGGAATTTAGTGCATTGATATCTGGAAACCTCTTCTGTTGGAAGTTGAGTACGTGTGATCTAAAATTTCCTGGAGGCAGATGACCTCTAAAACGTGTTCTTCAGCCCACCCAGCTCTTAGCTCATGGTTGGCTACGTGTGTATTTAAGGATCAGTGTGGAAAATGGCATTATAAAGTGTCCCTTCCCCTCTTTCCCGTTCTCTTCTTGGACACTGAGGGAAAAGACCAACAAGGGAGGGTGAGACCTTTGGGTACCAAGGAAACTAACACTTTCCCAAATCAGTGATCACCCAAGCCCACCCAGACTGTTGTGAGGGATGTTCGCTGGACTCCAGCTATGGGGCAGGCCTGGCAACAAGAGAGAGCTTCCCTGAGAGCATTTAGTTGGCTCAGCCCTCTGTTCTCTAGACTCTAGTACTGACTGCTTTGACTTTTGTGGTTATGTTATCGTGATGTGTAGTCAAGGTACCAATATGTTCACAACCTAGGATCATGGTAAAATAGTGTGTTCTGGTTGTTTTTTTTTTTTTAACTGTTCAGAAAAAAGTAACAAATTACAAATACAAGATTAAAGAGTTTTCTAAGTGTCTTGTCTCTTTGCCCCAACATCAAGAGGACAATGAATCTCAATATATAAATTGAGGAAGTGAACCTTCTAAGATAATCTGACATGAGAAAACAACATTTAGAGAAGTCAGGGCCAAATGGTGTGGAAAAGTGTGGGGCCCCTAGCAGACAATTAATGTTGCATGTTGAATTAAATCAAAGCCAAAATGATGTCTAATTTGGGAACTGGTCACTATAGCCTCAGCGTGGCACAACCCAGCCGGGCCCCAGAACTTCGATTTTCCTCTGCCTCCTCAGTGACTGAGAAGATGGGTTACCCCTGCATCCCATTTGATCAGTTTCTGGAAAGGTGAGCTCATATTTAGGAAAAATTTCCAGAGAAACTCCACCAAGCTAAAAAAATTAAGGGAGCTGGGCACCTGGCTGGCTCAGTAGGTAGAGCTTGCAGCTCTTGATCTCAGGGTTTTAAGATGGAACCTCATGTTGGGTGTAGAGATTAGTTAAAAATAAAATCATTAGGGGTTTTTTTTGTGTTTTTTTTTTTTTTTTTAACGAAGGGTGCGTTGACCATCTGAGGGAAAACACTGCTACTCGAGTAAACCCACCCCCTTCCCTCCTTAAACTAAACCTTGGCCAAACCTTGGAAGACGGGTACAAGGTTATCAGCATAGACCCTTCCACTCCCTCTTGTTTCCCATCTGTGGGCTTTCAGTGGCAGTGCTCCTCCCTGCTTGACCAGACTCCTTGGATCTGTTACCTATGGTCTCAGTGCCTGGCCTACCTGGACTGACACTGGTCGTGGCAGCTCTCAGACTCAGATGTCAGGGCCGCAGTGCAAAACTACCCTGCTAGGACTGACAGCACATCAGATGCTCAGGCACACCTGGCATTTTGCAGGTGGGAAATCCGAGCTACAAGAAGGGGGGTCTCTTCGAATTGCCTGAGACCACACCAGAGTCTCCTCCCTAACAACTAAGGACAGGGAGGGAGGAGTCAGCAGAGACCACCCAAGCCACTGGCACCTACTCAGTTATCACTCACCAGCTAGCCTCCCAAGCCCAGAATTGAGCAGAGGCTGGGCCTGGGTTTTCTGGGTCCCACCTTAAAGCCAGTGTCAGGAGAGCTGACAGGTAGGGCATGCCCTTGGAAGAGTCAGCCCTGAAGTCACTGTGTCCTAAAGCAAGGCTGGCCTGGAATCCCTCTCCCCTTGAAACCTAGAGCTGCACAACCATCGGCAATGACTAAGGGAGGAGACCTCTCTTCTTCCTGATTGGCTCTTGCCAATTAAGAGCATTTTATTAGGCTGCTAATTAAAGGCACTTCGTTAGCAGCGGGAGAGGCCGGGTGGGTGCCTGGTGAGGTGGAGCTGAAGCCAGGAGAAATTGTTTTCCTCCCCCCATGGAAGCAGAGCCTCTCAGGGAGCCCTCTCAGTCCCCCAACGTTTCCTGCTGCGCCTGCCACACCCCTTGCTTTCAATTAGCAGCTCTGAGGGGAGTGAGGTCATTACCAAACCCAGGTGGAGAGCTCTCCCCTGCCTAAGGACCCAGGAAGCCCCAGGGGCTGCCCCAGTCCAGCTTCCAGTCTGTCCATGCACCTTGTCGGGAGTGACCCAGTGAAGGAGAGGCTGGGCCACCCAGGGGTTTGTGTTTGTTCTCCCCACTGAGGAGTGGCCCACAGGTGCCCATCCCTGAGGCTGTTGTTCGGTAAACAGGATGACCAGTCACTTGATCACATGTTGTGAATCCCCATGGCCCCTTCCTCACCAAAGGCTCACTATGTTACTAGGAAGTATATATAACCTTCCTACCAATCACTTTAGAGGAGCTGAGCCCACAGAGACCCAGAGTGGGCCCTTGAGAAGGGGCTAATGGGTTACAATCCCAGCCACAAAAGACCCTGAGAGGACTCTGGTCCTGAGCTCATCACACATGGAGGCACTTCTCTGCATGGTCCACATGAGCCCAGGCAAGTCCCCCTCCTCCAGCCAGAGAGTAGGGCCTGGCTGTGACTTAGTACAGGAGGCTGGCACGCAGGGTCAGATTTAGCCCCTCTCCCGAAACCTCCCTGTCCCATCCTGCTGCCCTCCTCACCCCCTCACTTAACTGTAGAATTAACACCAGCCCAGACCGGGAGGGCAGATTTATGGCTAGGCCTGCCTCCCTCCATTTAACCCGAGGCCGGCCCGGGCTCCAGACACTAAATTAGATTTTTGACAATTAGAGAGACTAATGGGCACATAGCCATCCCCAGAGCCAGATATCCAGCAAGGCCGTCTTTTAATATCCACCACTGCCCAGACGGCTTCTCCCGGCCGCCCTCCTCTCTTCCCGGATGGGCGTTTCTCTCCCATGCCCTGTACCTCTCCGCTGGGGCTCTGCATGCACCACTGAGGTTCCTCTGGTTCCTTCTCTCTCCGTTTTCTTATGCCCACCTTCCCGCCCCATGCCCAGTGCCAGCTCTGTTCTAGGGCTCTGCCCCTCCTCACCCTCAGGACACCTCTCCCATCTCCACCTTCCCCAGGGCCCATCCCTCTAATCCTCTCCATCCGCTGCCAGCAGACTGCAAGCCCCTTGAGGGCAGGGATTTGTGCCCTGTCTGTATCCTACATGCTCAGCCACCAGTGCGGTCTCAGTTAACATTTTCCTGAGCCTACCTCCCATCCTCCTCCCCCAGGACCCCTGGACTTGCAAGACCGCCCACCTGCCCTCCTGGCCCCAGGCCCAGCCCTGGCCCTGGCCTGGCTCCGCTCCAGCGTGGGCTGGATCCCTCTTCCCTGCCTCCCCTCAGCTCTGGCCAGTCTTGGGCTGGGCGGGTAATGAGATTGCAGTAAGTGGTGTTGGGGGGGGGAAGCTGCTCACATTCACTCAGGCAGACTCATAGCTCTGTCAGGCTGATTGGTCCTGAGTGGAGGCACAAACGGCCCCCCACGGACACGCTGAGATTGGTTATAAAATTACAAGCATTTGTTCTGCTGTCAGTGGCCTTCCCTCCCTCCCCTTTGCCTGCCTGCCTGGGCTCCCCACCCTCCCCACCCCCAGCTCACTCTCCCCTGGGGGCCCACACACCCTGAGGGACCCTGGCCAGGGGCCACCACAGCAGACGGAGCCAGGAGGCTAGGGCCATCGAGCTCCCATCCAAGCAGGCCTTCATGCCTTGGCCCTAGGATAGTCACAGCTCAGGCTGGCCTCAGAGTGACCTGACCCTTTTCTCAGTGTTTCCCATTCCCTGAGGGTGAGTGAGGGTGGGGGCCCAGGACACATAGGTCTTGGAATCCAGATGCCTGCTCAGATCCCAAGCAGAGGAAGATGTCCTGAGCTCAGGCCTCCCGGACGGCCAGTGTCCACAACTTCTGAGGTGGGTCTGTGAAGTGGCCCTGGACGGGGCTAAGGGATATGGAGGGGTTAATTGGAGGCCTTTCTTCCTGAAGGGAGGAGTAGCAGCTCCTCAGGGCCTCCCAGGTCACTGGGAGGAGTCCCCCTCTCTTCTCTTCCTGTGGCCAATCCCCTGCCCACTACCCTGACTCCAGATAAGGATAAATCAGGCCTCAGGATAGTACCCCCACCCCAGTCCCTGAACCTGGGCCAGACCCAAAAGCCAATATGACCCACCAGATCCCCCACTGTACAAGCTGAGTCTCCTTGGCTTGCCCTCTGCATTCACCCTCAAAGGCAAAGGGTTGGTGGCCATAGGTCCTTCTGGCCTTTGCAGGACCCCAGTTCCCCCGAAGCTGGTATGCCCTGAAATGCAATTTTGTGCTCTGGTGATACTCTCACAGAGATACCCACTCTTCACTGGCCCTGCCCCACTGCCTGCTGCAAACCTGCCCAGTCCCCCTCGTGCTTCCTCTTGGCCTCCTTCCACCCTCAGTCCTCCAGCAAGACCCCAGCCCCTGGCTCTTGCCTGGCCCTTCAGCCCCAGCCTCAGTCTCTGCCTGTCTGTCCAGAGGCATCAGGATATCCTGTACCCGGCTGGGGACCACTGCTGAGAGGATGGTTCCCCAGCTTGGAGTAGAGAGCTTTAGGGGGCAGCACGTCCTGGTTGTGGGCTACAAGGTGCTTTCCTGCCATCCATCATTCATTCTCAGCCTGGAATGTATTTGCTGTAATTACATCTTTAATTAGGGTGGTGACGGCTCATTGTTCACCAACAATGATGGATCAGATCCTCCTGCTTGCCATCCTCCCTCTGTCCAGCACCCTCCAGGTCAGCTCTCCCCCAACTCTGGGGCTGGGAAGAATATGAGAACCTGCCAGTATCTCACTGATGCCCAGAGCAGCTCACTACTGAGCTCTGCCCCAGTAGTGATTATGTGCTTTTAGACCCTTGGGGACTCCCAAAGGACTGGTGGGATAGACCCTGATTCCTCCTCCCAGGGCTCCCTACAAAAAGGCAAGGCCACCAAATATCTCCTTGGTCCAAACTGACCACATTGGGGATGGGGTGGTGCTATGTTGCCCATCACCACCCCCAGGCCGGGCCCTGGGCCACACATTCTTCATTCACAGGGCTGACAAGCGCAACTCTAAGCCGTGGGGTATGTGGGTGGGCAGTCCTACCTCCAGGCTCTCCTGTGCCTTAACCAGGGTCTCCAACCAAGGCCTCCACTGCCATGAGCTTACACTAACCCAGGCGATACAGGTCCAGACCCAAGTCTGCACGTGGTGGGTGCTCAGTGACTACGGGAATGAACATCGATCAGCAGAGATGTGTTCTGGGAGGGCAGGGCTTAGAGTGCCTCATTACATGCCATGGGGTGGCTGGAGCCCAGGCTTTGCAGAGGGGCCAGGATGAGCAGTGGACCCTTGAGGAGGCCTCCTGAGGAATAAAAACCCTAATCTGGGTTAAAATTCCAGCCTGGCACTTATTGGCTATATGATGTTGGGTGAGTTCCCTAACCTATGTCTCAGTCTACTCATTTATAAAATGGAGATGAAAGCAGTGCCCTGTTTCGTAAGATGACTGCAGATTCTTTCCGCCGCTGCACATGCAGTGGAGTCCAGACTAAGGTGGTGGCAGCTGCAGGGAAAGGTGGCAGCTGAGCCTCTGCAGAGAACCTGCCTCTGCTGTGGCTGGCTCATGGCACCGGGAGCTAGGAGGTGGTCTCCATCTCAGTTTGAGGAAGGCCTTGCAGGCTCTGTTGGGCACAGTGGGGGGAGCGGCAGGGCTGTGATCAGGCTGGTGTAAGGTAAGGGACACAGGAGTTGCATAGGACATGCTTGCTGATGGGAACTGGCTGACCACCTTTCACAACTACAGGGCTTCTTCCCCAGTGTGGTCAGAACCTAGTTTGAGTAGGAGCCTTGATGGGAGAGGCCACCGTGCCCTGTCCTCATGGGAGCGGGGGAGGGATTGCTGGGAGGGAGAGCCTGGGGGCCCAGCAGGGGAGCCTAGCCTACCATATCTTTAAGGGTACTGAGCCTCAGGAAGGGGGGGGAGACAAGTGGAGTCCACCATCTGCCCCTTCTACCTTCCAGCTCTAAAATTCCGTGACTTCCCTCCCTCCGTGGGGCCTTGTCATCTTCCCTACTCCCAGGGGTGGCTCCCTGCGCAGTCCCTCTTCCCCAGTGACCCTCTCCACCCTGCAGGGACCACCCTCCTCCCCAGGGTAACTCCAGGGCCCAGGCTGGAAAGATGAGCCATACGTAGCGGTAAGTATGCGCAACATTACATATGTATATTGGAGAGTAAATAACCCCAAAAAGCGCCTTGTAAATAGACTCCGAGTTTATCCTTTATTAATGAGGCACCGAGTGCCCTGCTGTTTTAGAGCAGCGAGACTTTCATAATATCAAAACCTAAATTACACTTGTGTCTCTCATCCCAGGGACGAGCATCTTTAGGCTCTGTTTGCAGAGTGAGGAAGCAGGGATCCCTCCCTGCGGGCCTGGGATTTGTGGGCACCTTTCTCCTGGCTGGAGGGGGTGGGGAGGGATGTGCACACACACCCAAGCCCCAGAGAGCTCTGTGTCTAAGGCTTCAGGGTCTGGTGGGTGAGGGCTGCTTGGGATGCTGGCCTTCATTCTGTGGGCAGTTTACAAGATCAAGGGGTGGCCCCTGGCTCTGGGGTTTGCAGGCATTGGATGGGACAGTGGACACTTCCCTGCACCCTCTGTGACCAAGTTACTCCCTGTTTCTCAGCTTCAGTTAACCCATTTGTAAAATGGGGATTGTATCTTCCTGGTAGGATAGTTCTGAGGAGTCAGAAGTGGGGGCGCTGCACACTAGGTGCTTGGTAGCAGTGCTGATGGTGATCGTACAGACAGCAGTTAGCTCCCCTCTTTGGAAGAGGACACCACTGTCTTCATTTGCTGGATCAGACCATGTGTGGGGCCACAGGGCTCCAGCCTCACCCTGACACCAAGGTCCTGTGCTTAGAGGGCATTACCAGGGCCTTGACCTGACCCCCAGCATGATCAAGATGTGAACTGCCAGTGGCCCCCACTCAACCCTGAGCTCAGGCAGGGCCAGGAGCCTGCACCCTCTTGGCCCCCATGATTGTCCAGGTCAAAGGCCCCTCTCAGGCCCCTTGGGGATTGTGCTCACCAGACCCCAGGCCTGGGCCAAGCCAGGCTAGGTCGGCAGGTGGACAGACAGGCGCCGTGGGCAGGATTTACAGCTTGGCCAGCCAGGCTTCTGGTGCTCCGGTGGGCGTCATGTCGAATCTGTCCCATTATATGGACAGTTGAGTTTAATAGTCATTGTGTGCTTGCTCAGAGCCCAGCAAACATCACGGGGCGACACCCCCTCCATGCGAGCAGCCTGCTCCCCAGCCACACGGCCCATCCGTACAGTAAATTAAAAATATGAATCACTTCTCCCCACTGCCTCCCCAAACGCTCATCTTGTCAGCCTCTATGTTGCCTTCATTTGTATTACCTTAATTTAATGTTAATTATGGTCTTCATTTACAAGGAACAAGCAAGCCCTGCTCTGCCAGGGGAACTTGCCCCTACCCCCTCCCCCTCAGCCCAGGAGGGAGAAGCCGGGGAAGAAGGGGAATTTGGGGGGCTACAAAGGAGTGAGGAAAGGAGTTGGGGGTGGGCAGGAGATGAGATCTGGGCCATTAGTGGCTGGTGGCCACTCAGGGAGGAACAGGGAGACTCCCCACCTATCTCCAATCATTTATTCATTCAGCAGTTACTTATTGAGCACCTAATATGTGCTAGATAGCAAGGGACCAGAATGATTGGGAAAGGAGACATCTCCCTCCCTGATGAGGGCTAGTGGAGTCCCCAACACCATCCTGAAGGCAGCACCAGGAACACATCTTCCATGCCGCAGTTGGGCTGGTACCTGAGTCAGTCCAGAAAGCTAGGATATGAGCAAGAGATCTCTCCCTTCCAAGCTCCCCCCTCTTGGCTACCAGTGTCATGCCTACCCCAAACTGCTTAGTACCTGGTCCAGACAGGAAGTTCTTTCTCGAGTCTTTCCTGAGTCTCTCTCGCAGCACATCAGCCTAGGCTCAGAGCCTGAGTATGGCCAGGAGCAGAAGGGTGACTCCCAAGCTACACTGCCTCGGGAGGGTTGGGAGGAAAACACCATGGGGACCACCACCCATCACCCCACCACCCACCATCCCACCACCCAGCCCTGCAGACTTGCCCAAAGCCCTTGCGTCTGAGAGGCCATGTGGCTGTGCCTGCGCTGTCACACTCTGCCGACAGAACACACAAGCCTGTAGAGCCTGCAAACGGCTCAGTAAATGTTGGTGGCTGATGTCACACGTGTGCACACAGGGAGCTGGCAGAGGGCCACCTGCACTCAAGCTGCCATTAACCACGAACCAGCCCCTCCCCCAGCACACGTCTCCTCGACTGGGGAAGAGGATCTCCAGCTGGGAATAGCTGCTTGACAGATGAGGCTGTTCTGAGTGTGTGTCTGCATGTGTGTCCGTCTCCGGGGAGCTTTGATCCACACACAGGGGCTTGCGCCCCTCCAGGTTCCATGTGCCCCCTCAGGTTCCGTGTGCCTATTTGTATGTGCAAGAGCTTGTGTCCACCAGGCCCAGGCGCATGTGTGTGCGCGCCTGTGCTCATGCACACGACACTTCCCCCACCCCCCCCAACCCCCGCCCGGGCTGTCAGCGGCGCTGATGACATTGGCGCAGAGGAAAGTGATGACAAATGCCCGTTATCAGCGAACGAGGCCGATGACAAATGGGCGGGCGCCCGAGCAGCCCCATTACGCTGTAATAACAGAAGATGGATGGCCTGGCGCCCCCCCCCCACCCCCACCCCCACCCCCTGAGCCGGTAACGGGAGCCGATCCGGCTCCGCCCGCCCTGGAGGGAGCCGAGCTGCCCACCCGGCCGCCAATCACGGCGGGGCCCAGACGCCCAGGCCCAGGAGCCAGGAGCCCACGCGGCCGCCTGCAGCGGAGGAACAAAGCGGTGAGCTCAGCGGGAGCTCTGGTCGCACTGGGCGGCAGGCCTGCCTGCGGCCAGGACACGCAGCTGTGCACACACATGGCCCGTACACGCGCCAGCCGCCTGTGTCCTTGCACGGTGCACCTGCAGCTCCTGTCCAGGCACAATCTCCCACCTCACGGGCCCAAGCACACGTGTTTTTGTGCCATGCATGGACATACATCTGCCGCCCAGATCTAGGTACACACCCACCAACATAAATCCATGCACACAGAGCTTGCATACCCACGCACCTGTAATTAGTACACATCGCTACAGAAACAGCCCTTATGTCTGTGCGCATGTGTGCTCCCAACATTCCTCTACATGTGTGGATATGGAAGTATGTGTACACATAAGAAGAAATGCTTGTTTGTGGACACAGCCCTACACACCTCTGCACACACGACTCAGGGCTTCCAAACACACCTCCCACACACACACACACACATATACCCACAGCTGTATCAACAAATATTTACTGAGCCCCTATGTGTCAGCCAGGTACTGTGGAGTTATAGTGATAAATGACACCATCCCTGTCTTCCAGAATTTTAAGTATACTAGAAGGAGGAGACAAATGCCTATGAGTGAAGGCAGAAGCTAACTTGTGCTTTGACCCGAGTACCTAGTTGTAATGTGAGCTTTCCAACAGAAAAATCAAAAAGTCTTCCTGGAGGAGGTGGCTAAAGGAAGAATAAATTCTCAAAAGGAACTGAATTCTGTTTTAAAAGGGGGGGGGGCATGAAATTGGGAACTATAAGAGGGAGTGTTTGGAGCCAAGGAGTCTAAGGGGTCAAGAGTCCAGGTGAAGGGCACAGGGTGAGACTGTGGGAATGAGATTTATCACACAGATTAGGGCCAGGATGCTGGAGCTGGGAAGAGTCCATTCACTACCACACATCAGAGACCTATTCTATGTACTCCCTTTCCTAGAATATAAGCTCCCCTGGGCATGGCACATGGTTGCCACTCAAGACGCGTTTATGGAAGGAATAAGTGATAGTGTGAATGAATGAGCACACATGAGTCCACACATGTACACACTCTGGGCATCCAGTCCCCCAACTTAAGGGGTACATGCAAGCCAAATATGTTCCCCTATCCTATTGCCACTGCCCTATATTTTCTCCAGGGTTGTTCTGTTACCCTGTCTACCCTTGCAGAAGAACGCCCTTGCCTCAGTGGTCCCCACATTGGGTGTCTCCTTTGCAGACAAAGCAAGACAGGAGTTCAGGATGAGCTGATTGGGGAGGAGCCCAGAACCCTGGGGTGACAGGGTAAGAAGAGGATATGATTTGGACCCAGAGGAGCTGAATTCAAGTCTCAGCTCCTC
This sequence comes from Mustela erminea, assembly GCF_009829155.1. Taxonomy (NCBI): domain Eukaryota; kingdom Metazoa; phylum Chordata; class Mammalia; order Carnivora; family Mustelidae; genus Mustela; species Mustela erminea. The sequence continues at coordinate 65,256,423 of NC_045627.1, forward strand.
TCTCTGCTGACTATGCCTCTGAGCTTCAACTTTTTCATCCACAAAATGAGACTATAAGGTGGAAAAGCACTTATCCAGGCACCTGGATGCCCACAGAGGTTTTTAGGGAAGATCTAATCTAGAGGTCAGGAATTGAGAAAGTTGCTTCTTTCCTTTCAACTCTGGGGTTCCTGGGGTGTCAAAAATAGACCGAGGACTCAGAGGATGACCCAGTGACCTCAAAAAGGGGGAAGGGAGTCGCCAGACTGGGAGGAAAAGGCTTTGGTCCACTATCAGTAGGAATCAGATGACCCAGGAGTTGAGACTCAGGCCCCTCCCTGCCTCCCCAGACTACCTGCAAGCAGGGACATGGGCCAAATATTAAGTGCCCCCAGACTAAAGTAAACACTCTGACTTTGGGTAACTTGGAGTGAGGGGAGACAGAGGACACCCCCAAAGATATGGGCCAGGGGAGGGACCTAGGTGGAAGGGATGAGGGGGCACCAAGGTTCCTCCCTATTTCTCTCCCAGGGTGTCCTGCCTTCTGCCGGACAGGAACTGACCTGCTAACTTGGGCTCCCCAACATGTCACTCTCTCCTGTCTACAGAATGCGAGGCATGAAAAGGGTTTCCAGGACCAAGTCACCTTTCTCCCTCCCTGTCATGGGACCCACTTGGGGTCTCTGCAGTTCCTCCTCCCCCTCTCCTATTTTAGCTGTGTTAACCATCACCTTTCAGACACATCAAGAGGCCTTCAGGGAAAACCCCCCAGCAAGGAGACTGCAGTGAAAGGCACCAGGATTAGAAAGAAAATGCGGGCGAATGGGCTTCGTCCCTCCTCCCTTACCAGTTCACTTTTTCTGTAGCGTTATTGACCCGTCATTAGTTACCCATCCAAGGTCGCTGGGCCTGGCCCAGCTATAAATCTTGGCGGCTGGAGCGGGGCTCCAGGCAGAGCGATGGTTCCTGGGATGCAGGGGAGAAGCTCAGCCCCCAGCACCGCCTGGAGAGTCACAGATTGCCTAAGCCCTGGGAGGGCTTCCGCTGAGGGGCTAGGCCCCTCTTCTAACCACCCTCACCACTACCACCTTCCATTTGCTTCTCCAGCGCCATCTCTTCCTTCATAACTCACTCTTTTCTTCTTTCCCCATCTTTCTCTTGTTTTTCCCCCAAGCTCAGAGTACAAGGTTGGGGAGGACAGGGGGAATGGGAGGGAGCAGGGAGGTACTGGTCTAACTGGTACCCTCTACTGAGTCATCTCAGCCCACCTGATCTCCCAGTGTAGAGCTTCCAGGAGCAAGGACAGAACTCACCCAGGGGGAACCTGAGGCACAGGGTCCCGACCAGAGGTGAGTCTGGGGAAAGGGTCCCACCCTATTCAGCATCTAGGTCACCAGTCCAGGACCTTGCTAGGTGATGGGGAGGGTGTCCCCACCCAAGGAGGGGCGTTAGGCCACATCCCCAGTGGCTGCCTCCGGAGGAGGAGCGAGGGGCTGCGTATCGGCAGCTCATTCTGGACTCTTCCAGCCCTATTCTCCTCCTCCTCTCCCTGCTTTCCCGACCCCGGAGAAGCTCCGCTGAGCCGTTCCTCCCAGTACCTGGAGCTTTCTCTGCCACACCCCCAGCCCGGCCTTCGCACTCGGCGGGCCTTCTTCGTGGGTCCTCTTCGTTGGTCCTCGCGTGCCCTCTGCTGGCGCATTCCGGGAAGCGCGCCCTTCGGCCTCAATATCCCGGCCCGGCCCTGTACACCTGGCTGCAGCCACCCAGCGCACCCTAAGGCCCGCCGGTAGGATACCCATTTGCCACGACGCCCCTGTCCTTGAAGATGACCCCTGGAGCATTCCTCCGTCTCGCCATCACCCTGCGTCAGAACAGCCGCTCCCATTCCAGATCCCAGAGAAGCCTGATTATCTGTTCTGTGGGGTGGAGGGAATGAGGTCCAGAAAAACAGAGCTTGAAGCATGGAGAAGAGAGCTTTCCTCTTGCCTCTTGCCAGGCTCGGGGGGCGGGGGGGAGCATCTGTGGTCTGAGTCTGTACTTCACAGTAGGGACTGTGAAGCCACACGATTGGATACTACAGACTGGGCAGCAAGTGGGACTTCTCTAGGGCGTGTTCCTGGAGCCCCGCTCCTTCACTTGGTCCTGCAGCTTCCATAGGCACTTGGGTGGGGGAGGGTCATAGAGGCCCTTAAAGTGGGGGGTGGGGAACCTTGGTTCTCCGAATCTCTGAGGTGGGGACTGCAGTCCTTGGCTCCTGAGGTGAGAAGCTGGAGCTGCCCAGAGTTCCAGGACGGTTCTCTGTCAGGGCCAAGAAGGGCATGGCCTCTAGAGTCCTCTCTCCTGGAGTCAGACACTGAGGGTCCTGGGCTCTTTCCCCATTAGGCTGCTTAGGGGGAAGAGCGACAGGCCAGGGGGTGATTCCTTTCCAGTGGGCATGTGGCCTAGCAGGTAGGTAGGGTGGCCTAACTAGAGCCCCCTGTCAAAGTGCTCCCATGCATCACTGAGTCCAAGGTCACAGTGAAGAGAGATTTGTGAGGGGAACTCTGGAGCTGGGGGGAGGTGGGGTCTCAGGCCAGCCTGGGCACCCATCAGTCCCTGTGTGGAGCCCATGTGAGATCAAATCAGGCATGTGTGGGGCTGACTGAGAGGGGTCAGTGGTATGCGGGGACATGGGTGGGGGCCATCTGTCAGGCATGTATAGGGACATGTATGAGCTCTAGAGCCAGGACCCCTGCTTCCAGTGGGGTTGGAGCTTAGAGTCTGTGCCCCCCACACCACTAATTCCCTAAGGGAGGTTAGAGGTCAGGGACTCCCATCTCAGGGCAAGTGGGCATTTGCTGATTCAAAACCCCAGGTTTCAGGGCCAAGGACTCTGTCCTTAGGAACCCTCCACAGACTAACAACTTAGGCCTCTTTGTTTTAGATACATGGGAGAAGGAGAGAGAGAGGCTAGAAACAAAACCCAGTGAGATCTGGCTATTGAGGAGCCAGGGAAACCAACTGGGCTTTCTGGGTCACAGAAACCAAAGCTGAAACCCAGCTGTTTCTTCATGTGCTGCGTGACTTAGCTCAAGTGAATGCACCTCTTTGGACCTCACTTTCCTCATGAGGGTAATGCCACAACCCGTGGGGCTGTTGGGAAGGTCGCAGGATATAATCCACATGCAGGGAGCGCCTGGGTGGCTCAGTGGGTTAAGCTGCTGCCTTCGGCTCGGGTCATGATCCCAGGGTCCTGGGATCGAGCCTTGCATGGAGCCCTGCATCGGGCTCTCTGCTCAGCGGGGAGCCTGCTTCCTCCTCTGTCTCTGCCTGCCTCTCTGCCTGCTTGTGATCTCTCTCTGTCAAATAAATAAATAAAATCTTTTATAAAAAAATAAAAAAATAATCCACATGCAGGCCTAGGTCAGAGGTGGACTGGCCAGGCTTAATCAGTAAACACTGCTAAAATCTTGCTAAAATAAACCAGAAATATGGTATACCTAACCTAGGTCTCCTCACTGAAGTCTTGCCAGAGCTTGGAAAATAGCAACTGGTCTTCTCCAACCTACAGAGGAGCTAGTGCCTTCCATTAGGAATCAAAAATATCTTCTTCTAGGACCCATCCAGGCTCCATGTATAAATATATTTTAAAACCCTGGTTTGGAAATAGAGAGGGGATCTCTGGCTTGCAGGTATACTGAATTATTCAGCCCATCTCTACCTATATCCTAGAAGGCTCTGCCTGACCCCATGCCATAGAACTTCCTCTTATCAAGGAACCTTTCCTTTGCGAGGTGAATCCCTGCTCCTCATAACTCAGGGGTCCAAGCTTCACCTGGCAGAAGTTACAGATTTCAGTACTTGTAAGGGTTGGGTCCCAGGTAAAACAATAGGGAGCACTGAGGACTTTGGCAGCTGGGGAGCAGCTCCAGTCAATTGTTGCCCGGTGGGAATACGGGGGAACGGAACTAGCATGAGGCCAGAAGCCCAGACTTCTTCCAACTTCATCTCCCTCCTTGCCATCATAGAAACCTCCTAAGACACCCTTCCCCTAAGTCTCCATATTAGTTTTCTATTGCTGCATAACAAATCATCACAAATTTAGCCCCTAAAACCAAAATCCATTAATTCTGTCAGTTCTTTAGGCTGGAAGTGCAGGAGGTCTCAGCTGGGTTCTCTGCTTACAGCCCCACAAGGCTGAAATCGAGGTGTTGGCTGGGCCGAGTTCTCACCTGGAAGCTGCGGGGAAGGTCAGGTTTTTTGCTTCTCACTGTTGGCAGAATTTGGTTCCTTGTGGTTGTAGGACTAAGGTCACCATTTCCTTGTTGGCTGTTAGCTGGAGGCCACTCCCAGTTGCCCCAGGACTCTCCCTGATCCTCGAACGCAGCCTCCTCCATCTTCGGAGCCAACAAATGTGTATTGATCCTCCCCATGCTTCAAATCCCACTGCCCCTTCGCTACTAGCCAGAGAAAACTCTGCTTTTAAAGGGCTCATGGGATTAGACTCGGCCCACCCAGATCATTTCCCTTTTGTCATACAAGGTAACATAACCATGGGAATAATACCTCATCGTAACTGAGGACTCCAGCCACACTCAAGACAGAGGGGATAAAGGTCCCTAAGGGTCTTCCTTCGAATCCTGCCCATCCCAGTCTTGGGGGGGGTGGGGGGGGTGAAATCATCCCTCTCTCCTAGTCCCACCCCCCTGACTTCTGTGAGACCCTAGCTCGGCCAGTCACCTCCCACCTCTCAGAGATCAGCTTCCTCATCTGTACAATAGGGCAAAGATACACTCTAAATCCCTCCCAGTTTCTCGTACTCGTTGTGAGTCAAGAAGATGGAGAATTCTGCCCCTTTGGATGGTGGGGCCCCACTGAGAAGAGCAAGCCCACAGTGTCCACCCAGCAACCTTGCTGCGGGCCTTGGGAAAGGGCCTGACCAAGGAAGAGCAGTAGTTGGGGCAATCACGTGGCCTAGCCAGTGTCAGAGGCTCAGCCACCCAGCTGGCCTAGCCTGCAGAGGTGCCACTTCTGCTGGCCAGAGCCCATGGGCACCTGCGAGGCCCCATAGAGGAGGCCGGGTCCCCACTGGAGTCTGTCCAGGGGAAGGTGGCCTGCGCCTCGTCAGCAGGACTGTGGGGCAAAGACCAGGTCAGGTGGGGGCAGCCGACCCTCTTCCCCTGCCTTCTCAGCTGGAACTAGCCTCCAAAATCCATCTCCTGAATCCATCCTGTGTGCCCCCAGTCTGGGCCTCTGGGTCTCCAAAAAAGCCTTTGAAGACTTTTCCTGCCCCTCCCGCCTCACCCTCCCTGGGCAGGGGTAGTTGAGCCTCACACCCTGGACCCTCTGGGCTGTTTCTGCCCAAGAACCAGCAGGGGGCCTCAGGGTCCCTCATCCGGGAGCCCCAGTCAGTCATATCACACACACACACACACACACACACACACACACACACACACACACCCCATAACAGAGCTGCCTCTTACCTCTGGCTCCCCTCCAGTCCTCCCCAGGCTCCACTTTCTTTTCTTCACACAAGCTCCCCTTCAGGGCTCCCGCCAAGGCCTGGCCAAGGGGCTGGAAGGAGACCCTCCCCAACTCCAGCCTAGCGCGGGAGCTGGGTAAGAGGCGGGGAAATGAATATTAATTTATCATGATTAGGCAAATCCGGCAGGGAGAGCCGATTCCGGAGGAGGCTAAAAAGATGAATTTCAGCAATAAAATTAAATAAGGACGGACGGGCAGCCCCTCCTCCCTCCCGCTTTGCTGATCTCTCTCTTTCTTACAATTTATGAGGCCAATTATGAAGATGAGGTTGGAAGTTCCTGGAACTTCACTAAATGCAAACGGCGGTCCCTGCTGTTCCCATCAAATTAATTAACCGCGCGCTATTGATGGCCGCTCAAGGCTGACGCAGGCGGCCCGCCCTGCGGCCGCCTCCCCGGACATGAGGACCCGGGGTCCAGAGCCAGCCAGGGCCCCACCACCTTCTGCAGTCCCTGCCCAGCGCTGCAGGGTACTCCAGGGACCGCTCTTCCAGCCCCCAGGCCCTGCCCGAGCTCTTGACAACATAGGGGCATGCCCGTGGAGGTCTGGACCAAGTGTGCACACGGACTCGGGTGTGGGGCTGCCCACACATACAGATACAAATTCCTGAACGCGCAGCGCACAGACATGCGGCCTGGAATGCACATTAGACACATAGGCAAAAGAACATGCAGTCGAACGGACACAGGCACAGTGACAGCTCAGCTGAGGGACTGGAGCCCAGTGGGTGAGGGTATCTTGCTGTAGCAGGACCACTGTGTCTAAGGTCATGGACCTGCTTGGTCAGGGCCAGGCCAGAGTCCTGCAGAGCCTCGGGCCAGGTGAGGTTCCACAGCCACTCAGGTAGCAAGCGATGGCCCCCTTACGTGGTGCTGCTGGATTTGGGAGATGTCCTCCATGGCATCCTCAGACTCCTTCAACCCCTGGGTCCTCTCCTCATCTCCAGGCCCTTCTTCAGGAATGTTCCCTCTGGGTCTTTCGCTGGGGCTCAGCTTCTGCACTGACCTCCAGTGTGGACGACCAGGGCTTTGGAGGTCCCCATTCAGATGATGGGGATGAGGCTTGGCCCAGAGTCTCAGGCCACCTTTGGGTCGTTGACCCTGAGGGTTCCTGTTCCAGAGCTCAGAAGCAGGGCTGCCCAGTGGCTTGGGAGTTCTAGAAAACTAGCTGGCCAGTGCCTGGACTGAAGGGCAGAGTGGACATGGGGCTAAAGGTCTTGGGACTGGGCCTTGGGCCCAGGGCAGCATCTAGGTGTCTGTGAGTCTGGCGGGTAGCAGGTGCCCCAACAGCTGTAGCTCCCATGTGAGGCTGATCCCGGAGATGGTGGGAGGGGATGAAAGGGGTCTCCTGAGCAGTGAAGGAGAGTCAGGCTAATGTCTTCTCCATGCCCACTCCAGGCAGCCCATCCCGTTCATTCATTCATTCATTCCTTTCTTCCTTCATTCATTTTTAAGCATTTTATTTGAGAGACAGAAAGCACAAGCAGGGAGCAATGCAGAGGGAGAGGGAGAAGCAGGCTTTCCAGTGGGCAGGGAGCCCAAGGTGGGCTCAATCCCAGGACCCTGGGATCATGACCTGAGCCAAAGGCAGACATTTAATGGACTGAGCCACCCAGACTCCCCAGCCCATCCCATTTAAAGGGACAGGAATCTTGTAACTCTCCTGGAGAAGCAAGACGAAGGGCCTGGGGTTTCCATTCCCAGTCCTTGAAACCTGGAGAGTAGGACATGGCTGGACTTGCCCACCTTGCCATGTCCACTCCAGGCCAGGAGGCTCCTGGCCCTGTGCCTACACCTACTCCCCCATGAGCAGCCAGGACCCAGGAGGAGAGTGTGGCCTTTTCTTGTTGCACTTTCAGTGCAAGTCTGGGGTCAAGATCAATGTCATTCCCTCAGCCCCAGGGAAAAGATGAGGCTCCCAGCTTGGCAGGGTTGGGACAGAGGAGTCTAAAGAGGTCTGTATCTTGGGCACAAAGTGTCGGGGGAAACTGAAAGTAAGGGAGGCTCACACTGACCAAGTGGCAGCCAGCTGGCGAGGGCTGGGACACAGGGCCTTGCCCACCACCTGACCCTACCCACCTCCAGGCATATGAGGCTCCCACCCTTCCCCACACCCCAGATGCACTTGTGGGGGGACCTCCTCTGCCTCACAGCAGGTCCCACCACTCATTATAAAAGGAGACCAGGACATACCCAGATTACTGGTCCCCTACTGATGCAGTAACACACTTAGTGGTAAAACAACAAAGTTATTACCACACAGTACTACTGTTTTGAAGTCTGACACAGGTCTCAGTGGAATAAAACAGGTGTTGGCAGGGCTGTGTTCCCTTACGAAGGCTCTGGAGTGGAATCTGTTTCCTCGCCTCTTCGGGTTTCTAGAGGCTGCCCACATCCCTTGGCTGGTGGCCTCCTTTCTCTATCTTCAAAATCAGAAACACTGCATCTCTCTGACCTTCCTCCTGTTGTCACATCTCTCAGTGTAGGTTTTCCACTTGGAAGGATTCATAATTAGATTGGGTCCACAGATAATCTCATTTCAAAATCCTTAACCTTAACCACATCTGCAGTGTCTTTGGCTGAGCACAGTCACATATTCACAGGTTTTAAGGATCAGGATGTGGACATCTTTGGGGGACCATCTTTGGGGGACCATTATTCTGCCTACCATTCACGTGGTCTGGCCATGGACAACTCTGGCTCAGGGATAGAGTGACAACAGCTGGGCTTGGGGCAGAAAGTAGGCCCATGGGCCCTTCTCCTCCTCCTCAGGACCATGTGGCAACTGGGTGGTAGTTTTGGGGTACTCAGTTGCTAGACAGGATGCCAGTTCCCACCAGGTCTCCAGAATTCAGTCTCCCTTTCCAGCAGAATGGGGCACAGGGTGACACGCTTAGTCAGAAACCAAGTCCAAACTTTGAAGTACCTGGAGAACTTTCCAACACACTCTGCTTAGTTTGTACTTAGAGAACAGCCCCAAACTGGGCAGCCTTTCTCAAGATGGAAATCCCTCCATCAGCTCTTCTCCTGGGCTCCTGAGTCGGACTGAGCAGCCAAGAGGATATCACCTCCAGAATGGGTCTCTCTGGAAGGTGCAGACACGCTCCCTTTTTATCCCAACTTCCTGTTGTCCTTACCAGGTGGTGGGACCCGGAGTTTACATGGATTGAAGGTAATGTCTGGAATTCTGAATCTCCTGGGAGGAGGAGAAGGCGCCAGGAATGGGGTCAGGTTTCTGTTTTCAGACACAGAAGTCGGCACTATCCTTCTCTTTGGTTCTGGGGGCTTCCTGTGTGTGGGAAGGGGTTAACTGGTCAAGTTACCCCATGACCCACTGGTTCCCTCTTGTAACCCTGGAGGCCCTATTCCTCTGGTCCTGGAGAGGCTGCTGAGCAGGCCAGGACCCTGAAGTGGGAAGCAAAAGGAGAGGAGAAACAACTTCTACATTTGGCCGTGGACCCTCCAGGCTTTGGGTTTCTGCCAACTCTGACCCTTGCTGGGTGTGAGGGCAGACACTGGGGGTCCAGCCCAGAGTAGAACTGGTGGAGCTTGTGAGTGGGGGCCAGAAAAAGCCCTGGGGGCCCAGGAACTTGCCCAGTTTATTCATTCCAGGCCCCAGCCAGCCACACAGCCCTGGGAGTAGCTCTGAGGAACTCACCCCTCCCAGAGGCTTCTGGGCCTTTGATATGAACGTCTCTGGTTGGCACTAGGCTGTGTGAGGCCCCCGGTACTCCTTCCCCAGTATGACCATGCAGGTGGGGCCCCTAATTGGGACTTCAGGGTTCTGAACTAGGGTGTCTACTCTGAGGCTACCAGGATCCCCAGACTAAAAATCAGGCCAACGAAGGCCGGCTCTGGGATTCCCATTACTGACGGAGAGGCAGGACTCAGCACCTGTACCCAGCCTTGCCTGCCAGCCAGTGTGCTCCAGCTTGAGCCCATCTCTGAAGCTTCCAACCCCCACCCCCCAGGCCAGGCTTTTCTAGGCTCCTCCAACAGAGCCACCTTCTCCTGCCCTGTGCCCATCATTCTTCATGGTTGGTGTGCCCGAAACTTCTTCCCCACTCCTCTCTTCCCCTCACCAAATTCTCCATCCTGCGAGGTCCAACCTCTGAGCACCATCCTGGGTCCCTCAGCAGGACCTGCTCCTATCTGCTCTATCAAACTAAGCCTCTTAGCCGGACTCCCAGTCCTCCGCACCTGGCCTCCTCCAACCCGGCAGAGGCATCCTCTCCAAAGCATGTTTAGTTGTCCCCAAACTGGCAGGCAATTTCCCTGCCAGCCGCCCCTCCCTTCCTTCAGGCAACCTTCTCTGACTGCCTCAGCACTGTTGGTGGCATGCAAGTCACCATTTGGTTGTTCTTAATGAGTCTCATCACCTCTGTTTATGTCCTAATAGCTTGTTCCAGGGCAGGGCCGAGCGCTGCTGATGGGGAGACAGGCGCTCCTAATGCCTGACTCCATGAATTCTCCCCTTACCCATCCCCCCACCCCCTTCTGAGCTCAGGAGCTGACTCAAGCCAGCCTGTCTGGAGAGCAGTTAACCTGCCTTTCTGGGCTCCCATCTCCAACCCCACCCCGGTGGAAGGCAGGCAGCGGCTGGGACAGCTCACAGAGACCAGGCAGTCGGAATGTCAAGTGCACTTTACTGGGTCCCGGGGCCTTCAAATGCTGTCCTTACAGAGCCTTGGTGGCCCCCTTCCCACACCTCCGGCTGCAGAGGACGCAGCTTGGGGAGGGAGTACATAGGGCTTAGCGCATTCTCTGGCTCCACAGGGTCTTGGGGGCGCTCAGCCACAGCCGTCTGCCCCTACCCTACAGCCCCCATCCGGCCCCAGCAGCCAGAGCCTCCTTGGGTAGGGAAGAGGGGGTGTCTGGGCCTTCAGCATAGGAAGCTGGCTTCACACCAGCACCTGTTCTTGCTTAAAATGGGGCAAGGGGCCACGCACAAACTCTACCAGGGGCAGTGGTGACATGAAGGACAGCAGTCCGCTCTGTTGAGGAGAGGGCCGGGACGAGCCTGGCAGCCAGCCTTACCCTTTCCCTCAGGCCCAGGCGGCTGAAGTGGTGAGGCTCAGTCCACTAAGGCTGGAGCCAAATACTAGATGGCTAGGTGGGGTGGCCAGTCTGGTGTGGCGCTCCCTTCCCTGGAGCCGTGGGTCACCAGTCGCGCTCGGCTGGTTCTCGGTAGGGTAGGCCTAAAAGCCTGAAGACATCCTTCTCTGTGGGGGTGGGCAGCACTCGGCCAGGCCCCACCTTGAGGCCGTGGGTGTCCCGGACCACAGAGGTGCTGAGGGCATGCTCTGACAAGCTCATGCCCTTGGTCTTGGCCAGAGCCCGCATGGAGCGGTTGAAGTGGGCAGAGCCAGTGAAGTAGAGCAGGGCGCAGGCGAACTCGCTGTAGGGCACGATGATGATGTCCAGCCGGCGGTGCCGCCGTCCCGGCCCGGGGAGCTGGCACACCCCCAGGTACTTCTGCTGCTGGCCGTTCTCCTCCTGGCTCACCAGGTCATCTGTCAGGAACCCTGGCGCAACATCAGAAGGCCGCTGGGAGGGCAGGGAGCCAGGTCTCTCCTTTTCATCCCTGGGTCCTCCATTCCCAGCTCCACGAATTGCTGGGTGACCTTGCCCTCTCCGGGCCTGCCTCTTTAAACCGCGCAGTCATCCCTCCCTGGGTCCCCTGCAGTGTCTCAGGCAGGTGAGATGAACCTCGACCTGCAGGTGGTAGTGAGCACCTGTCACTGAGGGAAGGAGCAGTGGACTGTAATGGCTCCTCCCTGTAATGGCTCTGGCCACCAGGGAGAGGTGGCATTCTCACTGAGCAGCGGCCCCCGCACCCCGCTTCCTGCCTAGAGCTTGCGACTCTGAGATGCTCCCTCCCGGGGGCCGCCCTCCTTGCGGCGCCCGCTCGCACAGAGACAGGGCTTGTACCTTGGCGCCGAAGGCTGTCGAGGAGAGGATTGAAGATGCCCTGGTGAGACCGGCCGTCCGGGTGGGTGAGCAGCACGTCCACGTCCCCACAGCTTGCCTTCCCCCGGCGGTAAGAACCACACGCCACACACAGCAGCCCGGGGCTGAAGGCCTGAGCCGCTTCCCGGACCTGGGAAAGCACAGGGAAGGCCTGTGGGCTTCAAGCCCTGCAGAGAGTTCCTCTCATAGGGCAGCGTGAGAGACTTCCCTGACCCAGGAGCCCACACGTCCAGCTGATGCCCCGAGCTGATCCCCGGATGGAGGGTACAAGCCTGAGGGAAGGCCTCAAGGAGCGATGGCGGAAGCCTACCCTGGGGAATGGCACTCCCCTGCTTTATTAGGACAGAAGAGAAGAAAATGTGCTCCCACCACCTGAAGAGTGATCTAAGAGGTGTGAACTCAGATTGTGAGGGAAGGCACTGATCTTTCCTCGTAGAGTTCTTTAAGAGCAGGGAGACACACCTTCTCTCGGCTCCAGCCCCAACTCATGTGCCCAGGTCTGTCCACTTAGGACAAAGGGCCAGGTGCCTGGAAGCCCTCTGCCAGGTCTCAGCAGCCCCAGGCATGGATCTGAAGCTAAAGGCAGAGTGTGTGAGTTGGGGCTTGAGACCTGAGCAGGTGGCGAGCAGGGTGCCTCAGGCCCAGCCCTCGGCGGAAATAGAGCCCAGAAATACAGCGGTACCTACAGTAAAGGAGAAGAAAGAAAGCAAAGCGGGAGGCAATTCTGAGCCAGTGCTTACACCCTTACTTGGAGGAAAGAGGCTCGAGGCTTGGAGAGGGAGCCAAGAAAGAGAGGGCTGAGGGCTGAAGGATCATCCCTCACTGAGGGAAATAAGCCCATTAGCCTCTAACCCGGCAACAAGGAAGCCTTTCATATGCAGACAGCCTCCACGCCTCTCCCCCAGGACACTGGGATTTCTGGGACCCTGGATACTTTGGCCAGGACACCTCAATTCTCCAACAGCCCAGGCTGCTAAATCCCTCACTCCCTTCTTGAGCCTCCCAAGAGGACGGGAGGAGACCTGAGAGGAGTAATCTCATCAAAAACTCCTGAAGATGGACCCCTTGAACGCCAGGTGGGAAGCTCCCCGCTGTTCCAGTGGGCTGGGGGCTGGAAGCTCACTGGGACATTCTCCACGCCTGGACACAGTGGCTGAGTGACAGTGCCATCACTAGCACCAAGGCCTGGTGATGGGTAGACAAAAGGGCCGTCCATCCACCCTGTGCCAGTCTCATAGTCCCACAGAGGCTGGAGGCCTGGAGTAGAGCTGGAGACTGATTTCAGCTAAGGTGGGCCAGGGTCTCCATAGAGTCCCACCTTATCAAAACCGGATTCCAAAGCAGCAAACCTTGCCCAGCAACCAGCTCCTAATTCTGACCCCAACTGAACAAATGATATATGTAGCCCCATATATACCCTAGTCTGTCTCTCTTCTTTTTTATTTTTACCCTAGTCTCTTTCTAATTTAGGTTTTATATGAATTTAATTCCTAACACAACTTTAAATCAAACCCTAATGTTGGCCAAACCTTAATTAAAAGCATCCAATACGAGGAAAACCCTACTCTTAATTCAGGCCTAACCTTAACTCAACTCAACCTAAGCCTTCCTCTGACCCCAGACTGAATGGAACTGGCACTGTGCCTCTACACCAACTCTAACCCAAACTCTGAACCAGCCTCAGGTTGTGCGGGAACCTTCAGAAGGACTGCACATCTGGAGATAGAAAGCTTTGTACATTTGCACAAATCTTGGAGACAACGAGTCCATAGTTTTCATCGGGTTCTCAGAAAAGTTTGTGAATCAAAGAGCATTAAGAACCTCTGCCCTGACCCAGCCTCACCTAACCCAGTTCAAACCCCAGGACCTTCACGTAGTTCTGACCGTAAACCGCCTCTAATCCAGCCCTACCACCATTCTAGCGCACAAGCCCACGCTAACTCTATGCTCATCCGCAGACCTGGTGTGACAGCCTTCCCCGGCACAGCCACCCACCCTCCCAGCTTCAGTCTCAGCGGGCCCTTTCCCCATGGTCCCAATCTCTGGTGTCTCACGCTTCTTATGCCTGGCGCCTCAGCTGAGGACATTATAGCAAGGCCTGGCTCTCCTCACTGCTCTAGGACATCTGCTTACTGTCTGCTCAATCTCTGTAGCCTCCTCCCGGGGTATGCGCTCCAGGAAGTCCTCATAATGCTTCAGGCCAATGGCCTGCTGGCTAGTCAGGGAGGCCTGGTCGCGGATATCTTCTAGCGTCCGGAAACCCTAGAAAAAAAAAAAAACAAGCCAAATGAGGAGGCTATGAGCAGTCAGGACCACTGGAGAGGCAGGGACTGAGCACATATGCAAGGCTTCCATCACCTCCAAGGAAGGCCTGAGGCAGGATCAACCCCAGGAGTGGTTGGATCAGTAATCAGTGGGACTCAAGAAAGGTAGGGAGCATGGGAGACTCACCCCAATCCAGCTTGCCACAACCCTAAAATACTGGTTCATAAGTCTATTAGTCTGGGGGATTCTGAGCATTGCCAGGTTGGGGAACCATTGATCTAGATACTCAGCCCTGAGCCCTGGTCTTCTCAGAAAGGCCCTTGCTGGTCTGAGACAGAGAAGCACACTTCCTATCTCTCTGCCTCCATCACAGATTAATGCCTTGAGGCTATCTGGCAACAGGGCAGTTCTAAGAGCAGGAAAGGGGTCTACATGAGCCCTCATGCCCTTGAAAAGTGGTCTCCCTATAGTCCTGGTTCATTCCCATCAGAACACAAGGTATGAGAACTGTGGGCAGGACCTCTGAGAAAGCAAAACTGAAGGGGGTGCAGGGACATGGGGTGACCTGTTGGTACCACATCTGTGCAGTTTTGGTTCCAGCTCCCCAGATGTTGGAGAAGAGCTCCAAGACAGGCACGCTCTCACTGATATGGTCCAGCTTCCGCAGATGCCCACTCTCCAGGATTTCTACGATCTTCTCGGCCATTCGCTTTCCAATCCCGGGGATACTGAAGGCCTCCTGGGGGAGGAGGAGCCAGAGGCAGGAAAAGAAGAATGAGAAGATGGGAGGCCTAGAGCCAGCGGTAGGTTAGCAGATGCCTTTAGCGGGTATCTGAGTAAATGCCAGCTTGGTCAGTTAGCAGCTCATGGCTTTGTAAAGTCTGGGCACAAGTGAAAACGAGAATTTTGGATGGGATGGGTTGGGTCACTTGTCTTTTGATTCTCAGAGGAATGGAGATCAGCACAGAAAGTAGAGAAAAGGCAGCAGTGACCACACGAGTCACCACTGTCATGGCAACAGCGAGAGCGGGGCGTTCTGCTGCTCAGGTCCAGCACTGCAGGGAGCACGGCATTTGGTCCTCCCAAGAGCCCTGGAGTCCCTCACTAGTCTAAGTTACTTTTCATTGCTCAAAGGGTTTAAGTAACTTGCTTAGAACCACAGAGTTAATGAAGGATGGGAACCAGAATTCAAACCCTGGTCTTTTGGCCTCCATAGTAAACTTTTTTTTTTAAAAGATACAAGTATCGGGACGCCTGGGTGGCTCAGTTGGTTAAGCAGCTGCCTTCGGCTCGGGTCATGATCCCAGCGTCCTGGGATCGAGTCCCGCATCGGGCTCCTTGCTCCGCAGGGAGCCTGCTTCTCCCTCTGACTCTGCCTTCCACTCTGTCTGCCTGTGCTCACTCTCGCTCACTCTCTCTCTGACAAATAAATAAATAAAATCTTAAAAAAAAAAAAAAAAAAGATATAAGTATCTTTTTTTTTTTTTAATTTATTTGACAGAGAGACATCACAAGTAGGCAGAGAGAGAGAGAGAGAGGAGGAAGTAGGTTCCCTGCTGAGCCGAGAGCCCCATGCGGGACTCGATCCCAGGACCCTGAGATCATGACCTGAGTCGAAGGCAGCGGCTTAACCCACTGAGCCACCCAGGCGCCCCATAGTAAACTTTTTAAAAACTCTCTACTATGAGAAAAATTCCCATAGTAGAGAGAACAGTGTAATGAATCCCCACTACCCGTCAGCATCTTCTATAATTATCAAGGGACCATCGATCTGCTCTCATCCATCTCTCCATTTTAATTCTGTTGTGCAAGTCTCAAACATCATAAAATCTTAACCATTCCATCTGATCGCCACTTGTGACTGGTGCCCAGTAAACAGAAAGCTCCCCATCTCCCCGCATCCCCTGCACTGGCCCCCAGGTACCTGGTAGGAGGTGACAGGCTTGTGGAAGCTCTTGAGGGCATTGATGGCCTTGGCATAGCCCAGGGCCCTCCACTTGTCTCCTTGAACACTGTAGGCTTTGGCAAGCACTTCCAGCTTCTCTGTGATGTGGGGGTTGTAGTTGACCGCCTTCTGGCTCGAAGGCTGTGCACAGACCCATTTATCCAGGCCCTTAGGGGCTGGACTAGGCTCGGCATCTCCCTCGAGGGAGGGGGAGCAGTGGCCACTGATAAGGGCTTCCAGATCAGCTGCGCTAACCTGTGTCTCTTCCCCGTCACTGGTTTCATCACAGCCAGGCTTGAGGTAAGGAAAGAGAAGAGATGACAAATTCATGCCTCTGGCCCCCAGAAGAGCTCCTCAAAGGTGGGGGCTGAGTCTCCTAGTCAGACCCAGGAATGAGGATGGGTCTCCTGCATCACACCTGGGTCTCCTTAACTGTGGGGCCATGTTCCGTTTGGCTTCCCCCAGTGCCCAGCCCTAGACTCCCCAGTGATAGGTTGTAGATGTGGGCCATGGCAAATGCAGACATGATGATTGTTGGGCAGAGCCAAATGGCCCCACCATAAGAGACCCTTCCTCTGTCAGACCCTTCCTCTGGAGACTTTCTCAACAACCACCAGGCTATTTCTGGACCTAGTTCCCAGGGGGAGGGGGCTGTGAGGGCTGGGAGGCTCCTGACCTGGGCTTGGGTGCTCGGGGCCTCCTCTGTCCTCCGGGGAGGAGATACAGGCCTGGTGGGAGGGCGAGGAGGAGAGAGGGCTGTCCTGAGCACAGCCTCCTGGGCTCCAGGAGGCACAGAAGAGTCTTGGTCTGCCTTGCTGAGCTGTGGTTGGTCCAGGTACCTGCTGGGATGGTGATGGCAAGTTTAACACCCGAAGGCCTGGCCCTACCTCTGCTCCCAATCCTCTCCTCTGAAATCTTGGTTTTCTACTGTGTCTGATTAAGACAATGAAAGTTATTTTTAATAAGTCAAGAAGAGAGCCCAAGATGCTGCCAGGAAACACCTGAGGAAAGACAGGGGCCAGCCCACCTGTTGGGGATGTAGATGTTGAATCCTGTCGTGTCCACTAGCCTTTTCTCCTGCAGGCACAGGCTCAGCCAGGTGGACTTCACCAGCTGAGCACCCTGGGGTAGCTGGGGCAGTCGAAGGAGACGGAGGACTCGCTCACAGTCCATGCCTTCATCCACCACAATGTGAGTGACCCCTGGGGCCTGGGCAGCGCATATCTGGCCTCCATACTGAGTAATCTGCTTCTCAAAGAGTTCTGCCCGGGCTCGCCCAATGCCGCTGGGCACAACATGGGCCCGCAGGGAGCTCAGCCACTCTGTGGAGGGGACATCCAGACACCTATTGTCATAACTGTCAGATATGATCCAAATGAACCCTTTACAGTCCTGTGCCCCCAAACAATCATTTCCCTTCCATCCAGACAGCAGGCCTTCCAGGGATTCTGCTGCAGGCATACAGTTAATTTCCCATGAACCATCACTTGATTTAAGGGGCAAGGATGTTCCCTCATGTAACCTAGAATCCTGTTCCCTCAAGTAAACTAGAACGGTGTAGACACTGCTAGAGCACATTGTAGATATCCTGTATATCGCTTCATTTGACCATTTATTCTTTCAAGTATTAATAGACACCTACTCTGTACAAGGCATAAGGCACATATGTCTTGCCATTTCAGGCCTGGCTGCGAAAGAGATCCTCCCCTCCCCTCCCTGCCACATGAGCTGTTATTTATTTGTCAGCTTGGCTGCAAAATAACGTAACTCTGGGGACCTGAGTCTCCCACCCTTTATTCCTCTTCAGGCAACCTTCTAGAGAGTAAAAGATTCTGCTGGTCATTTCCTTAGGGACCAGAGAGTATTTTCTAATTGATGAAGGTTTAGGGGCGGAGTAGAAAATAATACAAGTGGCCTGTCAAAGACTGGGACCCAAGCCTAGTGCAACAAGGATACAAACCAACCTGCAGGCCATGGACTGGCATAACCTGCTCTAGTATCTGTTCCTTGACATGAATAGTATCGGAAGCCTGAGGGTTCAAGTATGTGAGGGTTCTGAGAGTGGATCTGCTCACCTCCTGCTTCTTCTCCACCTTCTTGCTTGGGTTTCTTTACAAGTGCTTTTGATGATGGACTGGCATGAATTTTCCTCCGCTTGGGAAATGCCTTCAAGATGCCCCCAGGGTCCATTGAGGTATGGCCAGATCCCGGCCTAATGGTTTTAGGTTTGATCAGGGCAACTGTCATGTGGAAACCCAGAACTGAGGTTACCCAACCCTTTGGCTATGAGGGTGGTGTCTCTCACGACCAGGCTTTGGGGGCAGTAGCTCAGTTCCCCAGGGCGGAGGGGTCTCCCAAAACCCAAATGAACTTCAGCAGTTTAGCGTAGCACTTACCAGCCTTTCAAAACCAGAGTACTGGGGGAAATAAGGGTAGAGAACGGGAGTAATGGAGAACTCTTGGGGGGTACAAATTGATACTCCTTAGAGGGGTTGCTCTATAAAGATTCAGTGCAGTGTCTGCCCTGCTGCATCCCACTTTGAAAGGGGCTTACCAAAGGGATGCCAGGCTAGGAAATGGAGCTACATCTTTAGAAAGGGCCTGGGCTCCCAAGAGGGTTGAAGGACTGAGAGAAATCTACATATAGACCCCACATGACCTTTCTCTACCCCATCACAGACCTGTAGAGGAAACCGTGGTGGTAGCGGGTGTTCGGGAGGCGGGGTAATGGTCTACACCTGCCCTGGTGGCGGGCCTCTTGTCACTGGGGTGCTCAGTCCCGCAGCTGCGGGGAGATGGGGCATGGCCGCAGCAGGTGTGGGGCGCCTTCCGAGACGGGAGGAGTCTCGGCCTCACAGCTGGGGGTGAAGACTGCCGGCAGCTGTGGGGAGCCCGCTGCGTCCGCAGCTGCCGCGCGCCGGAAACTCCCAGCTGGGAACCAGAAGAGGGCTGGAGTGCCCGGACCCTGCCCTAAGGGCCCCTCCCGGCCGCGGCGATTCGGTCCGCGGTGGGGTAAACTTCAGGCCTAGCGGGTCACCCACGGTGGGTAGCAGTAAACCACTTACCTGGGCAGCCAATGAGAGCACACGGAGGGCGTGGCGCGTGGGAAGTGGGGGGTGGGGAGGGCAAATGCCCAGAAGACCTTCCGGGTCGGCCGGAAGTGACCGTAGGCGGAATGGTTGCCATGGAAGCGGCCGGTCGCGCGACTGGGCGGAGGGAAGATGGCGGTAACGGGCTGGTTGGAGAGTCTGCGGACCGCCGAGAAGACGGCGCTGCTGCAGGACGGTAACTCGAGGCCCCCCCACGAGATCCCTAGTCCTTTTCCCCAGGGTCCAGCCCTCCGCGTGGTCGTCTCCACGAAGGGCCTCCGAGCCTGGGACGGCCGAGCAGGAAGGGCTGAGGCTGCCAGACTAGGCCCAGTCCTGCATTGGCAGATGAGGAAACTGAGGCCCAGAGAGATGACGTGACGAGAACACGTGTCTCTGGACACCTCCTAGTTTCCTCTACACCACGTCGCCCCGCTCTGAGTTGTTACTAATAAATGTTAACTCCGTTCATACTCGTTATGTCATTTGCTCCCGACTGCTCTCCCAAGAGGCTGTCAGTTTTCCACCCCATTTTACAGAAGAGGAAACTGAAATTAAAGAGGGTTTTAGATGGGCCCTAGCCTCTCGTCCAGTCAGTGGTATTGTGTTGCTGAATGCAGCCTGGCGTCATGAAGAGGTGGGAGACCTGGGCTCTAGTTACTACTCTGCCATTAAGTACAGTGGCCTCTTTACTTGCTTGGGCCTTATTTTTCTCATCTGTAAAATGAGCTGGAAGGGCTACCTCTGATATCCTTTCCAGCTGTAATGTGTTTGTATGAGAACTTCTAAATGTTCTCTGGGGTGTGTAGGGAAAACAGCAAGGGTCCCAGCGCTGTGCCTGGAAAAAGGTGGACATAGAGGTAAGGAGTCCTGATTTTGTCTCCCCCTAGGATTGGCGGATGTAGGACCCCCAGGGCTGCAGCGGTCCTTTGCTGGACCTGCTTGGCAGCCAGATGAATTAGGTCTAAACTCCTGTAGCTTGTGGGAGACCAGCTGGAGGCACACATCTGCAGGCAGAAGCCAATCAGGGAAGCATGGAAATTAAAATCACCTGCTCTTTTGCTCATGCACGTAGCATTTAGGGAGGCTTTTGCTATGTGCCAAGCTCTATACCAGAGCAGAGGGGGAAGAATCGATATGTAAATAAGGAAGAATGGATGTTAAGTAGAGGTTGGAATCTTCTATAAAGTGTATGAGAGCGCGAAGGTGGGAGTCGTCGGCTCTTTGAAAGAAGACCTCACAGAAGAGGTGATGTTTATGGGTCCTAAAGAATTCATCTGTGTTCGCTAAGTGTAAAAGAGGGAATGACTCATGCGTAAGGAAAGGTATGGATTTGCGAAAGCGTATGGCTGATTACTAGGGGAATAACAAAACATTTAGTGAGGCATAAGCGTCCCCCCAGTCATAACAACACCCCCCCCCCCATGCACACACTGTGTGAGGTACTAGGTGCTAGGATGCAAGGGTGAATAAAAGTTCTCTTTTCTCAAGGAGCAGTGAGGAGAAATGGTGGGAAACGAAGAGGGATTTTGGATAAATTGGGGTATGTTTTGATCTCCTATGCAAAGCTAAAGATTTTGGACATTATCTCATAAGACTGTGGTTTCTGGTTTTATTGTAAAAAATAGATAACGTAGAATTTACCATTCTAACCGTGTTCTGTGGCATGAAGTATAGTCACATTGTTGGGCAACCTTCACCGCCATCTGTCTCCAGCACTTCCTCCTCTTCTTCAGCTGAAACTCTGTACCTCTTAAACCCTGACTCCCCTGGTCCCAGCCTCCGGCAACTAACATTCTGTTTTCTGTCTTTATGAATTTGATGACGCCAGGAAACGTAATCACAAAAGTGGAGTTACACGATATTTGTCCATTTGTGACTGGCTTGTTTCACTTGCCGTCCACTTTTTTCGCTTCAGTGTCCATCTATGTTGTTGCCTGTCTCAAGGCTAAATAGCATTCTGGTGTTCACACGCACACACCACGTTGTGTTTAACATTCATCTGTTGCTGGACACGGGTTGCTTCCACTTGTATAGCTATTGTAAATAATCCTGCTGTGAATACGGGGGCGCAGATATTGGAGTCCCTGCTTTCACTTCCTTTGGTCACTGGATGGTACCTCAATAAATATTTCATCGTCTAGGATTTTGCCAGGTTTTTTTGTTAGTAACATCACAAAACAATGTTTTTGATCCTTTTCCCCCAAACCAAATAATAATAATAAATAA
This sequence comes from Mustela erminea, assembly GCF_009829155.1. NCBI lineage: Eukaryota > Metazoa > Chordata > Mammalia > Carnivora > Mustelidae > Mustela > Mustela erminea. The sequence continues at coordinate 65,277,422 of NC_045627.1, forward strand.
TAATAATGTTAAGTATATGGATACATTTTGTCAAACCTCTCCTATAGATTTACCCTCCTGATGGGTGTGTGGGTGTGGGGAGGATGTTACCTCCCTCCCATGAGAAAGCACTGCTATTGGTAATGAGAATCCAATACTCTTCAAATTTTTTTCAGAAAGAATTTATGCTTGTTGTGGAAATATGAAAAATAAGTAAAATCACTCATCAACTACCATCTAGAGATAATTATAATTTACATTTTTAAAAAGATGTTATTTATCGATTTGAGAGAGCACAAGCTGGGGGTACAGCAGAGGGAGAGGCAGAAGCAGGCACCCCTGGAGAGCAGAGAGCTTGATGAGGGCCTCAATCCCAGGTCCCTGGGATCATGACCTGAGACAAAGGCAGACACTTAACTGACTGAACCACCCAGGCGCCCCCCATTTTCTTTTCTTTTCTTTTCTTTTTTTTTTTAAGATTTTTTATTTAGTATTTTAGAGAATGAGAGAGAGGGAAAGAATGGGGGGGGAGGGGCAAAGGGAGAGAATCTCTGGCAGAGCCCAGCGCAGTGCTCGATCCCACAACCCCATGACCCTGAGGTCATGACCTGAGCCAGAAACAAGAATTGGATGCTCAACCGACTGAGCGACCTAGGCACCCCTATAATTTATGTTTTTATGCATAAACTTCCATATTTCTTCCATGTATATACACATACATATATTTTCTTACCAAAGTATGCTAATATACTTTAAATTGTTTATTAGCCACATATATACACATACATATATACCTGTAGAGTAAATATGTTAGAATAAACTACAGCTATGGGGCACCTGGGTGGCTCAGTGGGTTAAGCCTCTGCCTTCGGCTCAGGTCATGATCTCAGGGTCCTGGGATCGAGTCCTACATCGGGCTCTCTGCTGAGCAGGGAGCCTGCTTCCCCCCTCTCTCTGCCTGCCTCTCTGCCTACTTGTGATCTCTCTCTGTGTCAAATAAGTGAATAAAATCTTAAAAAAAAATACAGATAATTATTATATAATCTTTGGGTAAAGGAGGGCATTTTCAGCACAACTCCTGGGTAATAGCCACAAAGGAAAAAATAGTTGACTATATAGAAATTATGCAGTTGTTTAGGAAAACCCGCTTTAAACAAAGTTAAAAGGCAATTGAAACAATATTTGCAACATACATGACACATGGTTAATATCATTAAAGTCAGTCAGATGAGTAAGAAAAAGATAAATGCCCAAATACGCTAAGGTCTAAACATAATAATTCACTAGAAACATGACCAATAAACCTTTGGAACAGTGTTCAGGCTTACAGATATTTAAAGCTATGCACATTAACCTCGTTTGGTTATTAGAGCATGGATTTTGGCCTCAGATGAGCTGAAATCTCGGTCTTTCATTTCATAGCTTTTTTTTTTTTTTTAAGATTTTATTTATTTATTTGACAGAGAGAGAGGAGGAAGCAGGCTTCCTGCTGGGGCTCGATCCCAGGACCCTGAGATCATGACCTGAGCCGAAGGCAGCGGCTTTAACCTATTGAGCCACGCAGGTGCCCCTCATTTCATAGCTTTATGAGCTTGGATAAGTTACATGAACTTTAAGTCTCGATTTTCCTCATCTGTGAAATATAGATAATGGGGGCACATAGGATTATTTTGAGAATTAAATGCAGTAAAACATGTGAAATGGCTGGCCAGTAGTAAGTACTACATCCTGCCTGGACTCCAGATGGACTCCGGAGGAGAAGGGGGTCAGGCCGGACACCTCTAACTACTCACAGGCAGCACCTTTAACTCCATTCCTACCAGGAAAACCCTGTCCGCCTCTGTTAGCCATCCAAATGATTTAAGGTGGTATAACCTAGGGGCACACTGAGAAGCCCTGCGAAGTTGGGAACGAGTTTCCCTGAATACAAACTAGGAATGACTCAAAGGAATTGTGTCCAGGGGAATGAATTAAATGGAAAAAAGGCTTGGTAGATCAGATATAGTTGCAAATTTTAGGTAGCGACTCCTTTAACTGCTCAAGGTCCTTGGAGCCCTTACTCATCAAGTTTAGTTTGGGTACCTGTCCCTGTTATTAGGCTCACTGAGGAACCTACGTATGTCAACTCACCCATTGGTAAAAATAGGGGAAATAACATAGTCGCTTTTAAAAAATGCTTATGATTATAATATACAGGTGGAAGAGTTGGGCTAGGAGACTCCCCTGGGTTCTTGCATTGTTTCAGTGAAAGTTGAATCAGTGTTCTTTCTTTCAGTTAATACTTAGCTGAGCTCCTAACGTGTGCCAGTCACTATGCTTGGTGTTAGGGAAACAGGCAAGCAGGATAAAACCCCTCCTATCTAATAGTGACAGGCAGTAATCAAAGAATCATACAAATGTAAATCGTAACTGAGGTAAACATGAAGAAAACATAAAAGGACTAACATTATGTGGCTGAGTGCTAGGAGTGGCGGAGAGATATGCAGAAGGCACAGCAATGGTGTGGCTAGAAGGAGTGCTTGGTCAGGAAACCCAGTTCAGTATCCCGAGTGCATAGGCTTGGTTTTAGGAACTGGGGAGACAAAGATAAATATGGCCCTGTTCCTGGAGAGAGGATGCTCTTTAACAAAAGTACCATACCGTGTGACAAATGCCCCACTAGGGATATGAATAAAGCACCAGGGTGGCCCACATAATAAGGAAGTGATGAATTTTGTCAGTTTGGCTAAAGACTTTCCAGTGGAGTGACATTTGAGCTGGATTTTGAAGGACAAGGAGTTCAACAGATGAGAAGTATGGAGCTTTGCTGGTAGAGGGAATAGCAGAGCGAAGGCGTGTTCAGAGAAAGCTGCAGAAAGGAAAGGCGTCCCAGGACATGTCTTAAACTAGTGGTGGGCAATGATTGGCAAAGAGTTCATGGGCAGCTCTGGGAGGGTTTCTCATGCCCAAGCCCAAGGCTGTTGGTGTTTCCCAGGTAGATCCCTTGATGTGCAAGGCACAACGTAAGAAGAGGCATGGGGGTAAGGCACTCTCTGCTTTGTGCGTAGGGAGAAGGAAGGTGCACTATTTGTTCCCAGATGGAAAGGAAATGGCCGAAGAATATGATGAGAAGACGGGCGATCTACTTGGTAAGTAACGGGGGCTTCCGCTGGGCCCACAGGAACGCCGGGGGTGACCTAAACCACAGGTAAGCGAATCTAGCCTGAGGCTCGAGGGAGAAACTGAGCACCAAAGGTGAAGCCAGGGGAGACTGAGGCCTTCAAGGCAAGATTGCTCCTGAGAATAATGTGAGGTCAGGGCTGGACACCAGGTGGAGTGTCTGCTTGACCCATAAACGCCACCTGACCCCCAGACCCATGAGAGCATAAGGAAGTCTTCCGTAGGAAAAGCATTGGGGAAGAACTGTATAGAGAAGGCAGAATTGGAAGTGAGCCTCTACTCCGGGGCTGAGCGAGTGGAGGGAAGGGCAGGCTTTCACTGCGCTTCCTTCCTTGCTTGTTTTCTGAAGCCACAGCAGCAGCAGGGCGGCAGCGACTGCAGGTACTGACCTGGCCTCAGAGGGCACACTGTTAAATCTGACCCTTGCCTTGGAAAGTATCTGAATCAAAGGGCGTCTGGAGTGGAAATTGGGATTTTGCAACGTTTTTGTTTTCATGCCTGCAGCTCTTTTCCTCTCAGACTACACTTATGAATAGGGGCTCCAGCCCAGATTTCTGGGAATTATTTGATTTGTCCATCCTCTGTGCCCAGGTATGCACATCAGCATTCACTGACTTCCCAGAGCTAGGTGGCTGCTGCTTTGACCCAGGGCCTGAGGCTGTCAGCGGTGGGAGTTGGTCTCTTTATTAAGTTCCACCTGAAATGCTAAATCCAATGATGGAATCATGGGTTGGGTTATTTTCTTGTCATTATTCTTGACTTTAATTTCTTGCTGGGCCTGATCGACAGGTAGTATTGGCAAGGGAATTTCTTTTTCCCTTTTTCTGACAGCTCATAAATGTCTAGAACCGACAACACGGATTACACTGGTTTGCATTTTCTTAGTCTACAGTCTTAAAATGTATGTCCTGCGCATGATCAGTTGCAGAGTGAAGTGTTGATCCCTCCTTATTATGAGCTGCTTGGGCTCCAGTCCCAATTGGTTTAGTCTGGTGCTATTAAAAATCTTGATGTGTTTAGCATATGACACTGATTTGGTGGAAACCAATACAGTAGTAATATCCTCACAATGCATTGTAATTTATAGCGCTCCCAGGGGGTGACAGGCTTGGAATGCCTAACAGGGGCGAGCTTATGAAAGCAGAGGTCACGTGGGCTAACCACCACCATTGCCAGGCCCGAGACTGGCTGCAGTTCCTCCCCGCAGCCCCCAGCACCACCTCTCTCCTCCACTCAGAGCAAACAACCCGCCTATAGCTGCTGTGGTCATAAAAACAAACAAATAACCCCCGGCCTCTTAGTTGTGCTTGAACATGAAATTAAAATGAGAAACAAGTTCTGGTACCTTCCTCCGTAGCATCCCACATTAACCTGTCACTTCTCTTGGCAGGTGGGGAATAGACAAGAGCCTTCAACTCCTTTTTTTTTTTTTCTTAAAAGCAGAAATGCAGATTGATAGGCAAACCCTGGCTAAAGTTTATCTAATAATAATACCATAACTTTTATTAGGCACCATGCTAAGTGCTTCGTTATGAGTTATCTCATCGAACCATCCTCATTACAGCCTGATGAGGTATGTACTCTTGTCTCCTTTTACAGTTAGGACAAAATGGAAACTCTAAGAGGTTCAGCACCTTGCTCAGAATTCCATAGCTGGTTAGTTTCTGAGTTAGGATTTAAGTCTGAGTCTGCGTGGTTAAGACCCCGTGCTTTAATGTACAACAACATACTATTGGTTGTTGAGAATATTTAATCCTGTTTCCTTATTAAATTTTGTTACCCCCAGAATGACTGAAGAAGGGGCTGGTGGGAGCAGGACAGAAGCTGGGCAGACAGGAACACCCCACCTAAACCACTGGATCCTTTGAACAGCTGGTCCTTACCCATCTCCAACCACTTCACCCTACCCCCACCAGCTGCCCTTGCAAAATTATTAATTTTTAAGTATAAACAGTCTCAGGGCCTGAACTAACTTGAGCTTGAGCACTCTATAAAGTAAAATACGGACACGGTTATTGTGGCCATAAATGGGAATTGTTTCCATTTCCCACCTAACTAACAAATGTGATAATTGGCTAAACTGGTTTTCTTTTCGAAAAACCCAGAACGTAATTAGCCGCTGGTGCATCTTGTGTAGGAGGGAGTTCTTCCAGTTGGTGTTAATAAGCAGAGTGGTGTCATATTTTTTTCAACCGTCTCAGGGCTATTCATTCCCACCCCACACAATGAGTGCTGTATGTAGTCATAGAGGGAAACCTGAAGGGCCCCAGAACAAGGATCGGAACATCAAACCAGCCCCCGAAGAACACAGCACGTCCAGGGGGGCAGAGGCTGAAGGGCAGGCCATCCCCCCGCGATTACATTTGGATTACCGCCTTAATCTGCTTTGGTATTTGACCGCCAGCCTCGCCACCCCGGCTGCATTTGGAGGACATTGAGCACTTTCATCCCCAAGCACTTCGCCGGCTTTATAAATGACCCACTCGATTCCCTTCAGCCTCCTCGGGGATGGGACGTGGCAGCTGTTTAATAGCCACAGAGCAATGTTGCAGTGTTTTAGGGCAGAAAAGAAGAGCCGTGCCTCCAGTTTGAGCGGCAGGGAGTGTTTAGGGAAGGGGAATGTAATTATCCGCATTGGAAGCAGGCCAAGGCTTGGAGCTTTGGGGAAAGAGGCCTTTAGGACCTCCACTTTCCAGCCCACCTGAAAGATGGGGCTTCCTTTCAGCAGTCTAGGACAGCAGTCTGCTTCCTGCTGATTTAGGAAAAAGCCCCCAGGCACTGCCTCCTTCATATATTCCCCATCAGACCCTTTAGGGTCATGGAGAGTCTCCTTTGCAAGGACTGACCCTGGCTCAGCGGGAAGACACGACAGCATCCCAGAGAGCAACCCTCCACACACCAGTTTGGGTTTAACATATAATCAAATCAGAGTGACAGCAGGTGGAAACAGTCCTCTGTTGCCGCAGGAACTGTCCTTGAGTTCAGGAACAAAGACAGGACAAGAAAGACAAGACGAAATGTGTATTTGCACGTGTGCATTCATGCCCTTATACGTGGGAAAAATAACAAGGACTTCACCAAAACCATTTATTGGATCTTATAATGGAATGAGTAGGGAGACTTTCTTCTACATTCTAGCAAAGAATTTAATCCCAAGGTGTTAAAAAAAAAAAAAAAAAGAAAGAAAGAAGAAAGAAAGCGGTGAAAGAGCCAGAAGGCCGGCCTCCAGTTAAGTGAGGTATTACACGAATAGATTTGGATATACTCCCGGTCACAGTCCATTCACTTAAGAGAGTAGAAGTATTTGTGGGAGGGGAAAAAAAAAAAAAAAGTTGCCTATAAAGCATATTTCCAAGTTTTACTCTTCCTTATTAATTTTCATTATAAACTTGGAAATGTGTTTCTAGGGAGAATTTTTGGCCCTAAGACGTAATAAAATCACACTGCAGAATGCAGCAGACCTTATAAATGCACATATTCAAGGGAAAATTCTAATTTTACAGCACACTTTTGTGTTCAGCTCGCATGCCTTACTCGGATCAGGGAGGGCGTTTGGGTTTGGCACAGTGGCTCCAAAGGTCTTGAAGAAACCCATCCTGAGACTCTGACTCCAGGTCTCACCCACCCCAGCCCAGAGAGGGGAGTGGGCTGGAGCAGCTGTGACACAACACTGGGCACTCTCTGACCTATTAGCTTCTTACTACGGTGTCAGGAGGGCTGCTGGCGTTTGGCGCAGTTAGGCTGCCCCCCCCCCCCAAGGACAGCAGCGCTGCAGGATGAAAGAGGAGCCCAGGGGTTCCAGCTCTGGGTGCGGGGAGGGGGAGCTCCCCTGCTGTGATGGCTGCACCCAGAAGACATGAATGTCTTGGGGTTCCCAGAATCCTGGCAGGGGTCCTCAGGTAATATCCACGGAACTAGTTGTTTCCTCTTAAAATTTCCATACAGAATGGACCTTACTTGGGGGAGAAAAAAAAAATCTTATGTAAACATATGGGTTGTAAACCGAGGTAAAATGGAAACAATTGTGTGCATTATAAAAGGATGATCCTGTTCTGCAAGAAAAATTCCCATGGTGTATAAATAACGCATTCGAAATCCGGTGTGTGCCCAACGTTTCATTTAAATACAATTCTGGGGCTGTTGTTTTAAGCCGGTATACCTAAAATGAGCGAATTTCTGTATTTGGACTTTCTAAATCATGAGACCAATCTGCCTGTCAGGTTTCATCTTATTTTCCCTTGGCACATTTATAGAGGGAAACAAATGCATCTCAGTTCATACTTGTTGGGATCCAAATGTTCCCCGTTACCAGGAGCTCCCCTGTTCCTAACCAGCACATTTCTCCCTTGCTTGGAATCACGCCTGGAAGATTCTTAACTCCACTTGGCTCCCTTCAGAGCTTTGGTCAATCTCTTTTGTTTGGGCACCTATGGTACGGGCTTTCCAGATTACCCAGTATCGAAATGCTCTGCTGGGCTTTGAGCTTTCGGCAGCTGTGAGGTCTTGCTCACTTGGACAGAGGTGGTATAAAGGCCCACCATGGCCACTTCTCTCCCCTTCCAGTCATCTAATGTGGCGTCAGTGATTCAGCAGGAAGAGCAGAGTCCCTTCCTTTCCGGTAATCCTATTGCTTCCTTCTCTCCTCAGTGAGAAAGTGGCGTGTGAAAAGTGCCTTGGGAGCCTTGGGCCAGTGGCAGACGGAGGTGGGAGAGCCAGCACTCCCGGGAGCAGGCAGCTTGGGGCCTGAATTCATCAAGGAAAACAATGCCAATGTATGTCTCTCCGTTAGGTCAAGTCGGGGAGGTGGGAGTGGGCCGCTGGCCCTGGAGGGCATATACCATGTCTTAGTCACCCCCTTGTCTCCCGAGTGCCCACCTGCGTGCCACACTCTGTGTGGACACAGAGTTCTGAAAGGGTTTGCTCGAATGAATACCCAAAGGGTTTGCGCTTGGTCATCCTGGGACAAGGGCTCCAGGCCCGGAATGTCCCAGCAGTAGCAGCATCCGGGGAGCTGTGGGAAGAGATGAGGGTCTCCTCCTGTTGTGTGCCCCAGGCAGAGCTTTGCAGAGCAGGGGGCCATCCCTTGTTCGCTCTCACCAAGAACAGTCCCTAAGTTGTTTTTGCCTTCTGCAGCCCATCTTTATGCGCAAGGACACCAAGATGAGTTTCCAGTGGCGGATTCGAAACCTCCCCTACCCTAAGGACGTCTACAGTGTCTGTGTGGACCAGACGGAGCGCTGCATCATCGTCCGAACAACCAACAAAAAGTAAGTGGCATGACAGGCACCTGCGGACCTGTGTGTGAGCACGATGGGTGGGACTTGCCCTGGTAGGGGGTGCTGAGACTGCTCCCCACCCCGGAGGGCAGAGGGCTGCACTAAAGTCGAGAGAGCGCTGAAAGCTGGAGGGCTTCTTTTCCTGAGGCCCAGCTTGAATAATGTAATCAGCTCCCTTGGGTGGGGAAATCAGATGAGGAATGTCTGGTCCAGTAACTGGCGCATATTGGGGTTCACCAGGCATTTGTTGAATAATGAGGGGATGAGGAATCACCTGGCCGTTAACTTGTGATCTTAGGTGGCTCTGCTGTAAGATTATTATTATTTTTTAAAAGATTTTATTTATTTATTTGACAGACAGAGATCACAAGTTTGCAGAGAGGCAGGCAGAGAGAGAGGGGGAAGCAGGCTCCCCGCAGAGCAGAAAGCCCGATGTGGGGCTCGATCCCAGGACTCTAGGATTATGACCTGAGCTGAAGGCAGAGGCTTTAACCCACTGAGCCACCCAGGTGCCCCTGCTGTAAGATTATTATTACCTTGACCCCTGGCTGGATCCAGTCCGTGATGAACTTGCCTGGTGACATCACTGTCGGGGCTGTCAGGGAGCGTGGCCTAGAGGGCACACCCAGCTGAGCAGTGGGAGGACTGTCAAGTACCTGTCTAGGGCAGCCAGCCTTACCCTGCTCTCCGCTGAGGGGCAGTAGGCAGGGGCTTCGGCCTCCTGGAAGTCTCTTGCGTTCTGTTTCCGAAGGGGTGCCTAACTTCCCTTTATTTCTCTCCTGATGTTGTGCTGGGGGCAGGCAAGGGGTGGGTCAGGCAAAATGTAGGGTCGAGGGGACAGAGGTGGCTAAGGAGATCTGATCCAGGCAGGGCTGTTTCTGGGCTGACCATCTGGGAAATGTGTTGATCCTATGCAGATTTCCAGAGCTGTGACTGATTACAGGAGAAGAACCCTGTTAGTGAGCTGGTCTTGACCTGGGCCTGGGGGACTGAAGCGTAGGACTAACTCCCATGACATACAGTTGAGGTATTAAAATGGAAGGTTTTCTGAGTGACTGGTCCACACACTAAAGCCACCCAGCGTGCCTTGTGGGTGCCGAGCTTGGGCTACAGGTGGTGCCATCCATCTGCTTGTTTACCTGAGGGTCAGGAGGGCCCAGCTCCTGTCCGGCTCCCCTTCCGGCTTCCATGGGTCTGTGAGGCCTCCAAGAAAGTGGCACAGCTCCCAGGCTCCCCGGCACATCCTTGGGTTCTGCCCTCTGCTTAGGACCCCCGTCCCCTCTCACTCTGGCAGGGTTCAGGGGATGGGGAAGGGGTGGAGATGAATGAATTAATTTCAAGATTATTGCTCTTCACGCAGCCAGCAGCCCCCGCAGTGGGCCTTGTCTGTAAATACGAAGTCATAATAATAAGGGCTTGCGTTTATAAAGCACTTTGAAGCCCTCAGATAAAAGGCAGTTTATTCCCGTTATTGTTCTCATCATTAATGGGAGTCAGGGCCTAAAGTGGAATTTAGCAATTTCAGACAACAGAGAAATTGCCTTTAGGAAAACAAACTCTGTGCTTCAGCAAGCATTCCCCTGCGTAAGAGGCCCTGGGTCCAAACTGGGAACAAAAGTGCTTCTGATAGCACTTGAATCTGCAGCCTAGCAGTTTGTGGAGCTGGCTGCTGCCTCCCTTTCGTCCCCCAGAGGTCACTGTCGAATACAGATACGAGGCAGAAATGTGATTACTGGGGAGTGAGAGGAGAGAGTCTAGCTAGCTCACCAAAAATTTCATCTGCGGGCAGATCCTTGGGGTCCCATCTGCTGCACGTACCCAGCTGTAGGCGGCGCTGTTGGCCAGGAGCAACATGGCCGGACGCCCACTCCTGCGCTCAAGGCAGGGGGAAACATTTTTGAACTGATGGGCGAGGCCAGGTGGGATGGGAGTAAAGACCCTGGAAGGGGCAGGGCCGGGGCTGGATCCCCACAGAGAGGAGGGCTGTATGTGCGTGCCGCCTTGGAGCCCGCACGGAGCCTCTGGTCCTGTGGCCCTGCCTGGCTTAGCCCAGCCTTCCTCAGGTCCCTCTGCCCAGAGGTAGGAGAGAAGGGCCGCTAAACCTTTAACCAGCTTTCTTGAGCAGACTGGCATTTTCATCTCCTACCAGTGGCAGTAATGCGTCTTACACCTTTACTGCCACTAATGTAATGACTCAGTGGTTACTCTTCTAAGCAGGATACTCCCGTTTTTTCAGGATCCGTTAAAACTCTGTTTTCTGATCATCACGCCATGCAGTGTTGGACAGGGTGCATATTTTCATCCTCGTGTCCTATCTTAACGATTCTGTAAATGTGTCTGTAAAGTCAGCGTGCTGAGCTGACTCGTGAAGGGAAACTTAGCGACAGTCTAGCCACCCCGGCATCTGTAGGACCTACACGGTGGCATCTCTGATTTGCCTTCTTCTGTTGCCTGCTGGTTCCGTGCCTGCCCGAGTTCTAATGTTCTGGAACGTGGTTACCAGTAAAAACCAACGTTCCTTTGTCCATACCGGCCTTGTCCCTGAAGGACTGGGTTGGCCACTTTCCTGGAAAAGGATTGATTCCAGTGTATCATGTCCTTGGCCTCCGGTTTTAGTGAGGGGATGAATCAGGGAAGAAAGGGAAGAACAGAAAGTACTTTTCCCAGTGTGGTTCTGCCTGCTCCTGGTAAGAGTGTCTGTGCAGAAAGAAGATTCTTAGCCTCAGCCTAGAGCTGGCAGCTGTTAAGTAGAATGGACCAGGGCACTGGATTGGGAAAAGGTTGGCTTAAATCTGTCCTCTGCCCCATACAAACTGTAGTATTTGGGGCGAGTTTTCCTCATGAATTAGAGGAGAACATTCAGACCTATCTCACAGAGTGTTTGGGCAATTTGATGAAATCATATGTACACAAACTTCCGGCCCAGCGGCCAGCCTGAAGCATGTCTTCAGCAATTCTTTGGAAATTGGAACTTGGCTGATTTGACATTGGTGACATTAGCATTGTGGGAGGTGTTAATAGGCATCACTAGAAGAAAAGGTTTCTGTGGTCAAATGAATTTAGGAAACTGGATAAAAACAAGTTTCTCTTTGGTAGGACATATGGCGGCCTTAGTACGTGAATGTGCGTTGTGAGTCCAGGAAGGGTTGCTGTAGGCAGGGATGACCGGCTTGCCTGGAGCTGTGATGTGTAAGAAAGAGGGTTTGCTGACTGCTTTTCTAAGGGCGGGACCGGCTCGAGGCTTCTCAGGACCAGTCTGGCTGAGCGTGTACCCGGCCCGTATGGCTCTAGCGGGCCTGCTTCTGCTTTCAGCCTCTCGATGACTCTCTCGAGAGGTCTGGCCTCTTGTCCCTTCTCAAGTCACTACAAAGGAGAATAGGTTGGGAAACGACTGGAAATTGGGAAGGGGATATAGCAGAGAGAGCGTTGTGGGGTACTATGGGTCATTTCCCAAACAGCCCAAGTGAAGGAGCCATTCTTTCCTCACAGTTTAGGGGAAGGTACAGAGTTGGCCTGTTCTGGTCCCTTTGACAAGTGACTTCAAGTTCATCTCGTTTGTCTAGTTTGGAGACGAAAGTTCATTCAGCTCCTTTATTGGAAGAAGGAATCCGGAGGAAGAAACTTGGGCCCAGAAGTGGAGGGGCCTGCTGGGGTTAGGGGCCAGGACTGGGAGTTGTCCTGACAGCCTTTGCTTTCCCGTGTCTTTTGAACACTTCTGACATTCCGAAAGGAAAGCCACTGTGTTGTGTGCCCAAAGGACCCACAGGCTGGCTGGATCCTAAGGGAGAGTCCCTCCCATGTCTGCCCCAACCTAGACCAGGGCTCTGTCACTTCGAGGAGAGGGTGTGGAGAGATGGGGGCTCAGGGGGTTTGGGAGATTAGTACTTATAACAGGGGCTTCTCTATGGATGGTTTTGTGACTCCAGCAAGATACCGGTCGGTTCCTCAGTTTTCTGTGAAAGAGGCTAGTAAGAGCAGCCAAAGAGCGGGTTGTTTGGAGGACTCGGTGTGTGTAGAGCAGTGCCTGGCCCAGGAAGCATAACAAACGTCAGCTGTCATTGTGTGGCCGAAACTGAGAGCAGTAATAGGTGGTGGGAACAGGGGGTGTCACAGGTCCGCTAAAAGCCCAGGAGCTGCTGCACTCTAAGGGTCTCGCTTTCAGCAGAAACACAAGATCTCCTCAAGCAGATCTTGTGTTTTTAAAGGAGGATCCCCTCCTTTAACACTGGGGATTTAAAAATGAAGAAGAAAGAAGGCCCTGTCTTCTTTCTTCTTCATCTTTAAATCCCCAGTTCACAGCTCAAGGCCTAGGGCACAGTTGATACCTAAAGACATGTTTGCTGTCTCCCTAGGGCTGCTCGAGCCGGAGCAGTCTGTGTTTTCCAGAAGCACAGTGGGTCCCTCTCTAGGCCAGGTACTGGTGAGTAAGTCAAGTGTGGTTCCTCTCAAGGCGAGCCCCAAGGCCAGGGGATGGGGGGGTGGTCTGCAGGGGGTGGGCTGCACCCTGAGTAGAGGAAGCAGATGTCCCGTACGCCCTTGAACATTGCCCAGCAGGAGCTTCTGAGGAAAGCTGTGTAACCTCATCCAGTAAACTAAATCCATTAGAATAGACTCAAGACAAAGCAGAACTTCCACCCGCACTCTGCCTCCAGCCCCCAGCCTCGTGGTGACAGGTGTGCGAGTGGGACTGGGCAGACACAAGCCATGCACAGCAGATTCCCTCTGAGGCCAAGCCCCAGGGTTTCTTTTTTCAGTCCCATTGGCCCAGCCTGGGGAATATGCTTTGCTGGTGCCCCTCTGAGGGTACACAGGCATGTCCCTGTCCCACCCTGGTGCACAAGCCAGGTAGGCAGAAAGGATGTCCCCATGCTCTGCTCGGTAAGGCCTTCCACGGGCCCTGCTGGTTCGGCTGGGCTGCGCGTGCCTGGGCTGCTTCTCTCCCAGTTCTGCTTCTTGTGTATATTTGCAAGGAAGATGTTAACACTTCCTAACAAGCCTTTGTGTTCATCTAATCTCTGCTGTTTAACCTTTGACTCCCCCCTATTATCAGTGTCTGCCACCTTTGCCGGCCAGCCCAAGGGCCCCAGGAAGAGCCCTCAGCCCAGGCTAGGAGGAGGATGAGGCAGCATTCCACCCGCTTTTGCAGGCAGATGGATCGCCTTTCCCTGGGGCAGAGCTTTGGGAAATAAAGCAAGCTTGTGGTGCCATTAGGATACCCCAGCCCCCACTCCTTTTGAACTGTCAGCCTTTAAGTAAACATTCTTCCCCTGCTGCTGGTCCCAGCACCTTGGCGGGAGCGGAGAACCTGGGAGGAGAGGGGCCCCGAGAACCTCCGCTAAACTCCCAGGGATTTGGGCAGGAGAGCAGGGCAGAAGTGCTGCATTGATGTCAACTCTCTGAGTCCCTGGGGCCCCGGGGCTTTTGAAGTGGACCCGCAGTAGCTGTCACCACCAGGACCAGGCCCCTCTGAAGTATTCAAAGCCCTGTCCTCTCCAGGCCCCTCACTTAAGTTGCTGCGTACCTGCCCGCGGTGTTTACCTTCCCAGCCCGCAGGCCCACGGTGGCCGCAGGGACACCAGGCCTGGGGGCAGGTCTGCTGGCCAGTGGGGGCCCAGGCTCCACTTCCACCAGGGAAGATGCCACACAGGCCTGCTGCTAGAGAGGAGGCGCTCTCGGTGACAGGCACCTGACCCGGGAGCAGGGAGCTGTGTCCTGGCTCCCCAGACAGCTGGCCGTGAAGCCGGCGAGACCTGTTACCTCTCTCTTCGGGAAAGGTCAGATTTCCTGTAAAACGAAGGCCAGTCGTATGCGTCATGGGCTAGGTGTTGCTCTCTGCATTTTTTGGGTTTTTACTAAAAAGGATCGTTAATCCCTGGACTGGCCCTTGCAGATGACAGGGACTGTGTATGAAAATGGGGGCTGGGGGCAGGGAGTCGGGGCCAGCAAAGTAGTCCAGAGATCCCGCTTGAGATCAGTCACACGGTTTGTCCTCCTAGATTTCTCCTTTTGGATGTACTTCCCTCTGTGGCCTACAAGTAGAGTCAGGCCCACGGGGCCTTCGGAGAAAGTTGCATGTAAATGGAACTTTCGGTTCCCAGCTCTGGGGAACAGTCCTTGATGGACTTATTCTGTCTCTTGTTAGCATGCATGTTCTCACGTTCTTGGGGTGCAGCAGAGACCTGGCCTGCCCGAACTGTACATGACGGAGGCGGCTTCTGCATGCCTTTGAGTGTCTGAACCTAAAGCACGAGTCACTCTAATCCTTGGTCTAATCAAGGAACCGTGAGGGGTCCTGCCGTTGGCCAAAATGTCTTTCATTCACATGGTTGTTCTCAGAGGTTTCCCCTCTTCCTCTTTGGCTTTGTGGAAAGTGTGGAAGAACTGTGTAGAAAATCGGTACCAGAGGGCCTGCTGCCCAGTTGTTGGGGACCACCTTGCGGGACGGGTCAGTGACCTCTTGGTGTTCCCACAGGTACTACAAGAAGTTCTCCATCCCCGACCTAGACCGGCACCGGCTTACCCCAGATGAGTCCGCGCTGAGCTTTGCTCATGCCAACTGCACCCTCATCATCTCTGTAAGATGAAGCCAGACATCTTGGCCACTGCATCTGGGAGAGGCCTCTCCTTTCCCTGCCCATTTCCCATCCCATGGGAGTCCCCAGTTCCAGCCCCAACCCCTGGCGTGTGCTTGCTAGACAAGAGGCATCCATCCCTCCGTCAGCAGGGGGAGCGCAGGGTGGGGCTCAGCTGATCTCAGAAGTCACAGCTGGAGGAGGACAGAGGATGACATGGAGAGGTGGAGATCGCAGGACTGGGACTCTGGTGGAGGCTCCTCCCCAGCCATGTGATCTTGAGCAAATCATTCAATCCTGTAGGCATCAATTTCCTCATTTTCAAATAATGGGATCAGAGGAGGCCACAAGTGTGTAAGTGGGGAGGGGAGATGTGACTGAATGACGCGCTCTTCCTGGTTCCGTCCACAGTACCGGAAGCCAAAGGAGGTCCTGGAGGCTGAGTCAGAGCTTCAGAAGGAGCTGAAGAAAGTGAAGACGGCCCACAGCAGTGACGGGGACTGTAAGACCCAGTAGCAGAGGATCCTTGAGCCTGCGCCTTGGGCAGTGTGGTGACCGGGCCTCAGGCAGCACAGCAGTGGGGGAGGCTCTTCAGACTTTGTGGCTTGGGCCTTTCTGGAACAGGGGTACGTCCTCTCTTCTAAGAGCTCTCCAGGCTCTGTGAGAACTGGGCCTTGGGGTGCTCCTAGCCCCCATACCATGGTCTGATCTCCCAAGTAAAGTCGTTCTGAGTCATTGCGGGGCGACTACCCTCTTATCCACCTCTCCACGCGCCTGTTGCCAGGGAGGGTGGTGGTGAGGATACTCCCTTCTGTCCTCAGGGGCCTTCAATGTCAAGCCTTTCACATAGAGGGAAGCATGGGGCTTTGATGGAGCAGAGTTGGGAGGGCCCTGAGCCTAACGCTGGGTGGGTGTCTTCCCCGTCCTGTTTGCATAACTTGAGGGATGCTAGGCTGGTGGAAACCCTGGGCTGTCTCTGCTGCAGAAGGGCCCAGATGAGCTCCCTATGGTAAGGGGAGCTAAGGTAAAGGAGAACTTTTTGAAATACAGAAACCTTGGAAACAGTCCAGGACATTAAGACATTGTGGGTGTGAAGGCAGGAGGAGGGTCGTATTGTTGCGAAGAGTGCATGTGTGTTCGAGGAGGCTGAAGGTTTCTGCAGATGGGGAGCAGCTTAGCTCCCCAACAGCACGAAGCCCTTCTACAGTCCCCTATCTGTACCCCACAGGTAGCACACACCCCACCACTGGGGCCCAAGAGGTGAGTGTCTTAGGGACACTGAGCTATGAGGCTGATCTTACCCTTTCCCCAACATACCCATCCTCAAGTTTGAATATGTCGTTCCCTCTCTTACCACCTCCCAGGACTCCCCAGCCAAAGAGGAACTGGAACTGTGAACAATCAAGCTTTATTTTTACAAAAATGAACATTGTAGCATGTCTTAGCAGCCAGCCTGAGATTGGGTTGTCTCAGAACTCACTCAAAACTGCTGCGTTCCCTTTGTCCTTCCTCAGTTTCAAAGTGAGACCAGTCCACAGTGCCCCAGGAATGAGCCCCAAGAGCTTGGTCAAGGGAGGGGACTGACTGAGGAGGGCGGGGCCAGAGCAGAGGATTGGCAGCCTCACCCCTCCTTCCAAGGAAGGGGCAGAAAGGGACGGCTGGAGCCTCTCACCTCATGAAGCTATCACGGCTCTAACAAGGGGTGAGGGGTAGGGCTGGCCTATCCAGACCAGATCCTTGCTCTGGCCAACAGGGAAGCAAGTCCCGGCCAGTTTCAGCTGTTCTCTCAAAGCAGCAGATCCTTTCTCTCCATCTAGTTCCTGGGAGGGGTACCCCCAATTCCCGGGAGTCAGCAGCCTTTACCTGACGGTGCCCAAGCACTGTGGTCGCAGGTCTAGGAGCACAGGCATCGGGGGGTGGGGGAGGGCAGAGGTATCCCTGCACCCTCCAGGCGGAGAGGTCCCTGAGTAGCTGGCCTCCCTGGCCCACAGGCCGGGGTGGCCCTGTCACGGGTTCTGAAAGTCCAGGACGTGGAGGTTGTAGGACAGCGCCGCATAGAGGTGCTTGGTGGTGAAGCGCAGGCAGTACACGGGGCTGCTGAGTGGCGTCGAGGTCAGCGGGAAGGCCTGCAACGGAGGGAGGGGGGGCATGGCAGGAGCAGCCCTACCCTGCCCGGTCCAGCGCAGGGGGCCAGGTCGCATGCCGACTCCCCTGCTTCTCCAGGCAGCCAACCCCCACCCCCACCCCCAGTACAGCCACTAGTAAGGAGTCCTGGCATCTCAGAGCGGGAGTGTGCGGCGCACTTACGTGGAGGCAGGCCCTCTGGCGCCGGTCCCACAGCCGCACGACCCCGTAGTAGGAGGACCCGGTAGCCAGCAGGTGGTTGCCATCGGTCTGCAGGCAGTACAGGGTGCTGTCGTGGGGCTCCTCCCACTCCATGACACATTTCCTGTGCGGGAAGAGGCCGTCAGAGGGAGGGTCAGGGGTGCCCGCTGCCCCAACTTCCACAGGGACCTTAGAAATCCATTCTGGCCCAGAGGCAGAAGCTGAATCACCTTCTCTTCAAAAACCAGACTTAAAGGGACCAAGCCTCCTCTGTAAAGCTCTCTTTCTAGCCAGTGCCCGAACCCCAAGCCACATGAGGCCCTCACTTGTGCTTCCACGGCTGGCTACATGTCACACGACTTGGGTGGCAGGGCAGAAAGGCGGGCAGAATGCTGATGGACGGGCCGCTGACTCCCCGGGCTCTCCAGCACCCAGTGGCTATGGTCTCCAGGCCAGGGAGCCAGGGCTGCCAAGTGAGGAACTGAAGCGCGATCTGACCTTGCTGGCTGCCACTCCTCACCTCCACCTGCAGGGCCTGTGCCGTATGGGGGCGCCCCAGGAGGGCCAGAGGAAGGGCCGGGACTGCCGCCCACCTCCCACCTACCACACTCACCGGACACTGGCTCGGAGGTCCCAGTAGCGAACGTAGGTGTCATAGCCACAGGACAAGAGCGTGGAAGGGGACTCATACATGACATCCAACACCCCAGCCCCTGGGGGGAAGTCGCTGCCCAGGTGCATCATTAGCTGCCCACTGGGGAGAGAACAGAGGGGCAGAGGAGGAGAGACTGTCCCACCTCGGCCCCCACACCGGCTGGTAACCTAATGGCCTCGGTCCCTGGGGAGATGCCGCTCTCCCTCCTGAGCTAAAATCAGGCTCCTTTCGGATGGGGCCAAGGGAAATGGCCCAGGATGCCCACCCTGTCACCCCAGTCCCAGTGCCTGCCCCTCCCCCAGCTGAAGGCCTGCACCACACCTGCTCGCTGCCCAGCGGCCGTTCTCAGGGTGGAAGAATGGGCCCTGCGGCCGGGCCGGCCCCCTCCCGTGCACGCGCACACTTGGTTACTTTCTACTTCTTGATCCTGCAGGTCATGCAGCTCTGAGCTGCCTGAGTCCAATGCCTTAATTCCTGCCTGTAATCTGGGGCTCAAACCTCATTGGGGATAAAGACCACACAAAGGGAGAAGGGGAGTCCCAGGAGATGTTAAAACAAGTAAACACCTTTGTGTCTGGGGAGAGAAATCGCTGAGAAAGCAGCTTAGCTGGCCGGTCCCTGGTGTTCCTGGCCCGGCTGGCCCCCAGCCCGGGGCGAGCACGCCTGTGTGATCACAGCCCCCAGCCTGCTGGGCTGCAGCGCGCTCCCCACCCCTCGCCCCTCCCGGTGGCCGAGAGCAGATTACTGAGAAGAACAATTTCTTTGTGACTGTGTAAGTCCCTCCGTGACCGCGGCAGTGGGCAGACCCCTCGCCCTGATGCCAGACCCCTAGCAACCACGTAGGGGGGCCTTCTGGCCCTAGCAACTACCCCTCAACATCAAGTGCACCCGCTAATCCCTGTGGCTAGGGAACGGGGAGAAGCAGGGAGTTTCTGCAGGATGGGGGGGTGGTGAAGGAGAAAAGGGACACCCTCCAGGCCTGATCCCGAACTTGCACCCAAGAGCCGCCGGGCCCTCCTCCCTGGCAGGATGGGAGAAGGAAGGCCACGCACGCTTCCCAGGTCAGAGGCCCTGGCGGCAGGAGGGAGCACTCCCCCCTCTCACAAGCAGTGCTCACCACCAGTGTGAGAGCGGACTTCGGCCCCAGGCCTTCCCGCTCTCACCCTCAAGCTCTCTTCTCCCCAGTGGAGCCACCATCTTCCCTAGAAGCTGAAGGAACAGAGGCGGCAGCTCAGGGTTCCCTTCTACCTTTCCCCTTTGGCCCTGGGCAATGAGGAGACCCCCCAGCAGGTAGAGCCCCTGCCCCCAGCCCCCTTGGGCGGTGTTCCTCTTTCCGGGGTAAGAGGTAAGCCTTTGTGGTGGGGGACCCTGAGAGGGATCAGGCTGAAGGCCAGACCCTAGAGATCACGGACCTTGGCTCCCAGGCAGGGCCCGTCTTCGCAGAAGGGCCACCAGCTATGACTGCCCCACGCCGGGGCAGCCCAGAGTCCCTAAAGGAGCCCATCCCCCACCCCCACCTCTCTTTTACAGGTGCTCCTGGACAGTTGTGCACACCCAGGGAGGGGGCTGTTTGGCTCCACAGTTCTCCCTCCTTCCAGATTTGGGGGCCCTGCCCCTTCCATTAGTGAGGCCTTCAGGAATGACGGAGGAGCTCTCCCCTTTAATCTGCAGAAGTAATTTCATGTTTGTTTGAAATAGAAGATGAAAGGCGGTGGGGGTGGTGGCGTGAAGCCCAGCATGGCTCTACCTGCCTCCCCCCGGTCCCGGGATTCAGAGGGACAGAGCTGGGCACCCCTGCGCCGGACGGGCAGCAGAGTCAGGACCGCAGTATCAGGGCAACACCCAGACCAAGTCCCTCTGGGCCCCTGTGCCAGGATCCAAGCCACCCCTAGAAAGGGTCATGCCAGCATCTATGATAAGAAACAGAACCCTGCCTGCCGAGGGAACCCTGAGGGCCTAGAGTAAGCACCGGCCGGGAGGCCGCGGCCAGTCGCGGAGCCCCATGTCCGCCAGCCCAGCTGGGCCCGAGACAGTTGCTGCAGCCTGGCGCTCGGAGTTCTTGAAATGGCCACACACACTTCAAATGGGCCAATAAAAAGATACAATTTCTTTGGCCTCTGGGCCTGAGGCCCTCCAGACTGCTGTGCGGTGCCCGGGAGGTGAAGTCCGGCGTCTCCGCGGACACAGCCGGCTCTGGGAAAGGGCCTGTCCCTCCAAACAGCAGCCCCGCGTGGCCCTGGGAGCCCTGCTGGGGCTTTGATTTGGGAAAACAAACAGAAATGGCACCATGGGCCCTCAGCGGCCCCCACCCCAAGACCAATTTAACTAGAAAACTCTAGCTCAACAGCTCTGGGGAAGGGAGCAAGGTTGGCCCGACAATAGCTCTGAACTTTGGGGAAAACGGGGACAAAACCAGCTGTCTGTCTCCTCAGCCCCTCCTCTCGGGCTCCTTTTCTTCCTGCAAGTGTGTTCTTGTAAAAACGATTAGATTGCAATTTGTATAACATGGTGACCCCCAAATTCAGACGTTTCACCCCTTTTCTCCAGAAAGAATGTCAAGAATGCTTCTCGGCCTCTCACTGTGGGGGGTGTGGGGGGTGCAGAGCCTTGGCTGTCGAACAACTTGTGTGGGAACAGGACTGCCCCTCAGAGTCCCGGGCCACGACGGGAGTGAGGGCCGGCTCCGTCCCTGCGGAGGGCCAGACAAAAAGGCCATTCCCTCACAGCCGCTGCACACAAAGCCCGGGCCTTCAGGAGCTGCTGAGGGCTGGGGGGTCCTCCACACGCCGGCCTCTCCTGAGCCTGACTCCAGCAATTCTCTTTGCACCCAGGGAAAGATAAAGACCGAGGGGCCGCCCCTGTGAGCCTGATGGGCCGCCCCTGTGAGCCTGATGAGCAGGCCGCGGAGGGCAGCGTTCTCTGCGATGCGCCAGAGGACCTGGGTGGGAAAAACAAGCAGAGGGCGTCCTCATCCCCGGGACCTTAAGGGGGCAACCAGGTGAGGGAACCGGGGCTCCCACCCCGCTGCACAGCAATTCCATCTCAAGGGAAGAGGGAGCCTCGGAAGGAGTACTGACAGAGAAAATCTATTAAGACACCGACCCCTCTATCGCCATCTTTAGGGGACATCTAGGGACAGCTAACTGGAGGACGGTAGTGGCCCTGAAGACCCAGATGTCCCAGTTGGGACAGCCCCTCCCTTTCATGGTCTGGGCCTGCTGAGCCAGAAGCCCGTGCCCACCCTCCCCCAAGTCCGCTCATCCCAGCCTCCACCTGCCTCCCTGCCCGGCCCGCCTGTGCTCCCAACACAACCCACAGCCTGCAGAAAGTCCTCCAGGGCTGAAGGGCCCCAAGCTGGGAGAAGCCAGATTCCCCCACCCACCTCCCGGCCTGCATCTAAAAATGCCCGTGGCCCCCACACCCCTTCACAACCACTGTTAACACATGGGGTTCCCAAGGATGTTCCCTGGAGATCCTAGAGGTTCTCGTTCCTCCGCCTGGCATGGATGTGTGACCCGAGGACGCAATAGGACAGGGCAAGGAGGAAGAGTGACACACAGTTCACCTTCCTGCAGCTCAGCTCCCAGGGACAGAGGATGCGGAGGTAGAAGCTGGGCCAGACAGGTTCACTCAGGAGAGGAGGCTTTTCCTCCTTCCCACCCCCACTCTCCTCTCTCTCCCTTTCTTTGAGCAACAGTCAAGGAGCACCTTCTGTATACGAGGCATTGTGCTTTACCAGGAACTGCAGGGACAAGTCAAGGATGGCTGGGGGAGTTCTCCCTGTCCTCTAGGAGTTTTCAGTCCAGGGAGGGAGGGAGTCAGTCATGTACCCAACTAACAATACAAGGGGTGACCGGAGGGGTCCCTGAAGAGAAAGGGAAGTTTTACTGTCAGAGGACAGATAAGAAAACATTTTGGCCTGTGGGCATGGAGTGGTTCTCTAGGGAGTGACAGAAGCGGGATAGGCAATGACAGGAGTGGGGGGGGGGAATATGGCCCAGGTGAAGGACCCCCCCACCAGCAGGAGGGCCAGAGTCAAGGCACCGGCACTGGCGCCCTGTTTGCACCTGGCAGACCCTCCCGTCCAGCCAATCCTTTTGGCCCACGACCACCCCTGGGTGCGCACTGCTTAGCGGACATGAACTCTGGGAGGGGCAGGGAGTCCCCAGGCTTCTCAGCAGAGAGGAGTTGGCCTTGTCCAGCCCTCTGGTGGGGAGGGCCGGAATCAAGGAGGCACGTTAGGTCCCAAATGTAACACCATAGTGGTGGAGACAAGAAGCCCACGGAAGCCTCGCCTGCCTCTGCGCCACCGGGCGAGCGGGAAGGGCCCTGCCGGAGCCCACGGCCTCGCCCCCGCATGTGTGCGCGCGCGTGCATGGCCCCCGCGCCCGCCCGTGCACACGTGTTCAGACACAATGGCTCAAAGGCCAGGCAGCCGGGCAGCCCACTTTGTACTGCTAACAAGGGGCCCGTAATTACAGGAAGGGGCAGCCGGGCAGATAAAAGGATACAAAATTTCAACATCTGTTGCCATAAAGGGATAAGGAGAAGTGAAACGCAAAGTATCAGTTTGGTGTCAGCAGGCAGAGAGCCAATTTCAAAGAGTTCAGGGGGACAGAGGGGACAAGAAAGAAAAAGGAAAGAGGGGGGAGAAAGAAAGAAAGAAATTACAGGGTTCCTTAAAGAGGTAAAGAAAAAAGAAAATGAAAAAATCTGTCAGTAATACTTTCAAAGGAGAAGGCAGGTACTTTAAAGAGGGCAGTTCCCCAATCACCCTGACCGAGGACCAGGCTGCCCGGGGCGGAGGCAGAGCCACGGGCAGAGACGAAGCCACACCTGGGCCGGGTGGGCACAGCCACTGCCCTCGATGGGACCCGGCTTGTGCTTGCGACACCACGTCCTGCAGGCCGTTAGAAAGGGCTGCAGCCTGGCCCTCCCCTTTCTCAAGGCCACCCCGGGGCCCACGATGGCTGCCAAGGAGGCCCTGTGAGTGCTCTAAGGGTTACCAACTCCAGCCACGGGGGCTAGGGTCAGGAAGGCCTGGTGACGGTGGTGCTGTCTGCACCGAAGAGTAAGCAGGATTGAGATGGGGGAGTCCAAGCACGGGGCAGGGGCAGCTAGAGCAGAGGCTCTAGTGGGAAAACAGAGGGCACCTGTGGGGAAGTGTGAGACGCCTATCTGCCCCAACTTCAGTGAGAAAGAGGAGACTCAGGGGCTTTAGGGTAGACAAGGAAGAGTGATGGGGAACAGGGATGACCTTGGCTGGAAAGGGAGAGAAGGCGATGTGTGCAGAAGCCCACACATACTCACACTCCTGGGACTCAGAACAGTCAAGGCCCTAGGAGTAGCCAGGTCACCTCAGCCAACACCTCTCCCCATCCCAGTCCCCAGGCTGGCTTAGAGCTGCAGCTGTTGCCACTAGGATCGCTGTAGGTCGGCGCTCACAGGCCTCCATCCTGTAGCCCACCTGTGCCAATGCTAGATCCAGCTCAAATGCCCTTGGCCAAAATGCAGAACCCATGGTGACAGCAAGCCCAGGAGGAGGGCTGTATATGGTGTTAGGCCAGTCCAACCTCCCAGGCCTTTCGGAAGCTGGGGGTATATGCCACACAGCACCCTCCTTGGGACCTAGCTGAGGCTCCTGCTCAAATGCACACAGAGCATGTAAAATGGGCCTGCATCCCTTCAGACCCCAGGCTCAGGAATGGGAAGGCTTTGGCCCAGCTTCTTGGGGTCTGATGGGACCATGGGGCCTAGCAAGGGATGCTTCAGTGGTTGGCTGTTGGCACTGTGTGTCAAGATAGAGCCCTTGGAGGCCTGCAACCTGGCCTGAAGGCTAGCTCCCCTTGTAGGCAGGAATACTCTGGCACTTCCAAGTCAGGTCAAGGACTCCATCTTTCTTTCTGCCTGGTTTAGACAGGTTAGAAATGGAAGAAGGGAGAGAGAGAGAGCCAAGCTCTTGCCATCCAAGCAATGGCCGTATGCCCATAGTTGCTCTCTGACCTGTGTACCCCAACGCCTCCCCCTCCCCAGCTCGTAGGGACAACAGAGTCTCCAAGGGTCTTGATGGAACGAAGGGCCAAGGGAGCCATGGTGCCTTTGAAAGGGTACTGTAAGAAGTAGCCTAAGCGACCTGACAGCAAGGCCCCGAGACACAGCAGGGAGAAGACGGGTCCAGCAGGGTCCCTACGCTCCCCCCAGGTGTGTCCCAGCCCCCACCACCATCCTGAGGGCGGCCCCAGAGGGGTGATGCTCCGAGCAAAACTGCCCCTCCAGCACTCCTTCCCCCCAAGGCACAGCACACACATAAAAGCGAAAATCCCGGCGCTCCTCAGGTTTCAGCAGTGACAGGTTAAAAGCAAGGAATCCACCCAGCCCCGCACAGCGCCCGCCACCAGGTCCTGCCGGCGGTGCGGCTCCACCTTCCAGATTGGCCTGTCAGTCAGGCTTTGGCATTATTGAAAGATCAAACTCCGTCCTGCCTGTTCATTACCTTAATCCTATTTTCTACATGGCTTTATTATCTGCTTGGGCTTCTCTGGGAAAGACAGCTACAGACAGTCACCCTGTCCGTCCGCTTCCTCCCACCAAAAGCAGATGCCTCCAGCAGGCCATCCTTCCTTCGAGCTCCACACCCCTTGGTCCTCCAAGCTTCCCTGGGAACCGGACGGATGTTTCAATGAGGCCTGGCTCCTCACGGTGGTGAAGAGGGGGTCTGAGGGTCAGAGAGAAGACAAGGCTACGTGTTGCCTGGGGTGGCACTGCCACTGGCCACCCAAAGTGAGCAGGGCAGTTTCTCATTTGGGGTCTCCCTGGGTTCTGGACAGACCCAGGGTTTAGGAGGAATTAGGGATTTCATAAGTGAGAGCTATTCAAGGAGCTGGTGTCTTACAACTACATCCTGACCCTAAATCTGTGCTCAGGAGTAACCCCCACCCCCAAGAAAACCACAGGCAGAAGAAGCCCTCCAAAATGACTCGACCTTGGAGATGAGAGTCGGCCACGGTGGTGCACCCCCCCTCCCCAGCCCCCACCCCCGGCTCATTCACCATCCTGAGCACAGGCCAGGGAGGATGCCAGGCCCCAGGGCCAGTCACATGCCTGAGAATGACCTTCAGCAGCAACTCCCATCCTGTGGCCTGCAGCCTCGGGTACTGTCAGGAGCCTTCTCTGGGCCATGAGGTCCTCAGGACCACTTGGCCTCCAGTGGTCACGAGGCCACAGGTACTTAGGGAATTAAAAAGCTGAGCCTCTGCAAACTCTAAGGTCCTCACAAGGAAAGCAGCCACGGGTGAGGAAGCAGAGAGTGGACATGGGTACCGTATGGGCACGTTTTCAAAATAATGTCTTTTTCATACTAATTCTGTTAAACAGAGAGAATTAAATCTCATTTACAAATGTGGAAGCCGAGGCCCGGAGGCCCAGTCGAGGCCCCTTATCACAGAACTGATCCACAGTAGAGTCAGTTCTAGAACCCAAGGCCGCCTGACCAGCAGCCTGTGCTCCCTCTGTAGCCGCTCATCCTCCCCAGCACATAGCAGAGGACAGGTTCCCTCTGCCTGCGGCCCACACAGAAGTAAGAAGTTGCCAGTGGCAGGAGTCTGGCAGGGCAGGCCGTGAGAACAACTCTCTCAGAGTGCACACACCCCAACATCCCAGAGCCTACAGAACAAAGGGAGCCTTGGAAGTCTCAGCTGTGTGATGCGACCATCAGCTACACTAACAAAGATGGAAGATCTAGGGGCGCCTGGGTGGCTCAGTTGGTTAAGCAACTGCCTTCGCCTGAGGTCATGATCCTAGAGTCCCAGGATCGAGTCCCACGTGGGGCTCCCTGCTCAGCGGGGAGTCTGCTTCTCCCTCTGACCGCTCCCCTCTCATGCTCTCTCCTCTCATTCTCTCTCTCTCAAATAAATAGATAAAATCTTAAAAAAAAAAAAAAAAAAGATGGAAGATCTAGAATGCAGAAGATGACAGCACCTGCACTCATCGGCTCACACCTGGAGTGCTCTCCACTCAGCTGTGGACATCCTGTTTCAATAAGGATGCAACCAGGGACGCCTGGGTGGCTCAGTTGGTTAAGCAGCTGCCTTCGGCTCAGGTCATGATCCCAGCGTCCTAGGATCGAGTCCCACATCGGGCTCCTTGCTCCGCAGGGAGCCTGCTTCTCCCTCTGACTCTGCCTGCCACTCTGTCTATGCTGGCTCTCGCTCTCTCTCTCTCTCTCTCTGACAAATAAATAAAATCTTTAAAAAAAAAAAAAAAAAAAAAGAGGGATGCAACCAGATAAACTGGAGAAGCTTTCAGCTGAGCATGGTCCTCAAACAAGTAGGAAACCAAGATCGCAGGTCACCCACCCAGCTACCGCTCACTTTCTTCCTTGCTGACCCAAATCGGAACCTGTGCCCCCTCACCTCCCCCACTGCCAGGATGCGTGCGGGGGTGGGGAAGCCGAGCTCCTCCCCAGGCCCAGAAGGTCAGTCTGGACTGCTCATTCCATTTCCCTGGCCATAGTTTGGTTTGGGGCAAGTAGTGGAACACACTTTTGGCTCACTAAATATGAGAAGTCTGCTTGGGGCTCCTCTAAAAGGTGTCCCCATCTTAAAAAGAGACCCCAGCAGGGACGTGTCCTCTTCCTTCCTTCTCCTCTTTGGGTACTGCCTTATGGGTTCGTAGGGCTTTTGTGAACAAGCCTGGGGGTAAAGGCAAAACCCACTTTGAGGTGGCAAAGCAGCAAGCTGAGAAGACGGGCTCTCGACTTTCACGGAGCTGCCGAACCCATCAATCCTGGAACCAGCGAACCACCCAACTCCTGGACAGACTCCTTGTCAGTCAAGATAATAATCCCTCTATTGTTTGAGCCACTTTGAACTGGGTCCTCATTACTCATAGCCCAAAGCACCCTAACTGAGGTTCATGAGCAACAACTGAAGGTCCTCAGACTTCTGGCCTGATAAAGAGAAGACGCTGCAGGAGCAGGACCAGAGTTTTCAGATATTTAAAGGCCTGTCTTCGGAGGCACGATTCAACTTGCTGCTTATTGCGGATCACGGCTCCTGGAAGCAGATCAAGCCCTGATGAAGGACAGGCACGAGAACTCTCGGAGCGATCCAAAGACGTAATGTGCTATCTGGGGAAGGTGGGAGTTTCCTATCCCTGTGGTTGGATGACCCCCAAGAGAATGTTGTGGAGAAAACGGTATCTAATGAAAACATCTCATGTGTTTAAGAAAAGTCTTTCGGAGGGTGCCTGGGGGACTCGGTTGGTTGAGCATTTGCCTTTGGCTCACGTCATGATCTCAGGGTCTGGGGATCAAGTCCTGCATCGGGCTCCCTGCTCAGCGGGGAACCTGCTTCTGTCTCTGTACCCCACCACTCTGCACCTCCTTGTGCGCCCCCTCTCTCTCTCAAATAAAATCTTTTGGAAAGACTGACAATACAACAGATTTTTAGGAAAACCAAAGATATGACTAGTACTTTCCTGGAGACAGAGAGAGAAGGAGACGAGCCAGAGCAGCGAAGGCACGAGACAGGTGGGCAGAGCGCGCCCTCACCGCTACTGTCAATCACGGCATTGCAAGCCACAACAGGGGGCCTGGGGCTAGGGGGAGATTTCTCACACTTCACCCCAAGAGCACAAAAAGAAAGTCAATAATTTGGACGTCATCAAAATTTAAAACTTGGGTCTTTTATCCTGTCAAGAGGATAAAAAGTCGGGTGTTTGGGTGACTCAGTCGGTTAAGCATCTGCCATTGGGTCAGGTCATGATCCCAAGGTCCTGGGATGGAGCCCCACATTGGGCTGTCTGCTCAGCAGGAGCCTGCTTCTCTCTCTCCTCCCCACTTGTGCTCTCTCTCCCCCTCTCTGTCATGGTCTCTCTCAAATAAAATCTTAAAAAAAAAAAAAAAAAAAAGGCTAAAAAGACAAGCTCCAGACTTAAAGGTATAGGCAAACCACATGTCTGACAAAGGATTCATATCTAGACATATAAAGAACTCTCAAAACTCAACAGTGAAAAAGCAAACTATTCAATTAGAAAATGGGCAAAAGACCTGAGCAAAGATTTATACAGAGGGCAAAAATATACAGAGGGCAAAACAGCACATGAACAGGGGCGCCTGGGTGGCTCAGTGGGTTAAGCCTCTGCCTTCAGCTCAGGTCATGATCTCAGGGTCCTGGGATCGAGTCCCACATCGGGCTCTCTGCTCAGCAGGGAGCCTGCTTCCTCCTCTATCCCTCTCTCTGCTGGCCTCTCTGCCCATTTGTGATCTCTGTTTGTCAAATAAATAAAAAAAATCTTAAAAAAAAAAAACCCACATGAACAGATGTTCATCATCATTTGCTATTAAGGAAATTCCAGTTAAAGCCACAAGACAGCACGCCTGTGAGAATAGCTAATACAGACCATCGTGATGGTTCCAAATGCTGTTGAGGATGTGAAGGACCTAGATGTCCCTTAGACCAGGGCTGGATTATAAAACGATACAGATATTCAAATCATTTGGGGCATTAATCCCAGAGAAATGAAAACCTAGGTCCACATGAAAGCTTACACACAAATGTTCATGACAGTTTAAATTGCAATGGTCAAAAAGCTGAAAATAACCCAAATGTCCTTCCGTGGGGGGGGGTGCTGCTCAGTGGGGGATCGCTTTGGTGCGTCCCCCCAGGGGCCACTACAAGCAACCTCAGGTCAAGTGTTCTTGGTATATCTGCTATGCTTGCACGAGAATAATACTGGGGGAAAAGCAAATCTCAAAAGGTTACATACAAAAAAAAAAAATAAAGGTTACATACATTATTTCACTTATATAACACTTTCAAGCCAACGCAATTACAGAGACGGAGAACATGTAAGTGGTCGCCAGACATTAGGGACAAGAGGGAGTACTGGAGGGGACAGGAGGCAGACAGTGTGACAATGAAGGGCTCTCACAGTTCCGTATCCTAACTGAGGTCACAGTAATGTCGATCTACACATGGGATAAAATTGCACAGAACCACTACACACACACACACACACACACACACACACACAGAAATGACTACAATCTGAATGAAGTTCTGTGGATTATACCAATGTCGATTTCCTGTTTCTAATTTATATTACATATTAGCCTACATATTATCTAATCTTATAGAGGTACCTTGCTGTCCTATTCCTGGAACTTCTTATGAATCTAAAATTATTTAAAAATAAAAAACTAAACAAAAAACAAAACAAAAATTCAACAGAACGGGAGACAATTGGATGGGAATGTGTCAGGTCTACCAAGGCAGAGAACTGTGAATAAAACCTGGATGTATTTTAACTGTTCCATATAATTGTCTTTATGGATCTGTAGAAGATCACTTCCAAAATTTCTGTATTTTAGGACAGATGGGCTTTTATGTCACCACATAATCAGGCACTCCTTACAGGAAAAGTATCACAAATCCAAACTGTTATCCTCATTTCTACATGAAATGATTTACCCATTAGAAACTCCTTCCAGGGGCGCCTGGGTGGCTCAGTGGGTTAAAGCCTCTGCTTTTGGCTCAGGTCATGATCTCAGGGTCCTGGGATCGAGCCCCATGTCGGGCTCTCTGCTCAGCGGGGAGCCTGCTTCCTCCTCTCTCTCTTTCTCTCTGCCTACTTGTAAAATAACTAAAATATTTAAAAGAAAGAAAGAAAGAAAGAAACTCCTTCCAACAGTTTCCTTGAGCTAATTAACAGGGCCAGGAGAAGGCCCGTGCCTTGGAGGCAGTCAGTGGGGTCTTGGGCTGGGCCGGGCGCTTCCCAGCCTCCTCCTGGTCCACCTGGTCCCACCGGAAGCCAGAAGCCAGCAGCTACAGCCGGAAGCCAGAAGCCGGGGCAGGTTTTTGCTGTGCCTCCCTGGCTGCTGCGGTCCTACAGGAAGCCACGTGGGCTCAGGAATCTCTTACCTGTTGAGGTCCCAGATTCTTAGGGGTGAGAAGTGCCCACAACAAGCCGTCCCTGTCACAAAAGAGCTGCCAAACAAAAGGAGAGCAGAGTCAGGGCGGGCTTGTCAGAACTTGTGGCAACGATGGCGAAACAGTTGCAAGTGTAGTGCTCCTTGGCGGGGGGGGGGGGGGGGGGATCACCCATTGGAAACAGGATGAGAAAGCTGCAGGAAGACAATTGGAAGGTGCGCAGAGGTCAACAACCCTCCAGTGGCCCTGCAGGTGTAAGGACAGCAGAGCTTACCACGCAGAAGGGTCTCGGGGTCTCTGCCCACCAGAAAAGCACATCTCTACCTGGGCAACCCTCAGGCCAGGGGAGGGCGGGCCTGTCAGGCTGCAGAAAAGGCCCCCGCAAACAGGCCCTTGTTGGGTTCAGGAAGAAGATGCTGCAGCCAGAGGTCAGGGTGGTTGCGGGACACTGCTGAGGGTTTGTAAAAGCTAGGGAACCGTGCTGCAAGCACAGGGCAGGCAGAACGGCACGGGCCTGAGCGGAGGGAACCACCGAAGACCAGTAACCCAAGGAAAAGGTGAGACAGGCGGTGTGCTGGGGTGCAAGGGCAGCAAGACAGAGCGTGAAGGGCCGGGCAGCCGCCACTGCCATAGAGTGCAGCACAGTGATGTGCCCTATTTCCCCAGAGTAACTCTTAAACCTCTGAAAAATTCACATGCCACCTGCAGTTCCAATTTTAGGTGGAGGCACAAGACTAGTGGGCAAGCTCTGTGCCGTGAGCCAGGCCACCTGGAGCCCCAGGACCGCACCTGGGACCTAGTGCCAGACCATACCTTGGCCGAGGACTCACTGGCTGGGGAGGGATGCCGGCGGGAGCCCCAGCTGGGACACCTAACCTGGAGCAAGCGAGGAGCTCTGGGGTGGGGAAGGGCCACATCCCTACAGGTCAGGCCCTGGGGGTGTGGGGGCTAGGCAGACTAATGACACGTTGGAGGTGTGGGGCTGTGGCCCATCCGCCCTGGCCCTGCCCAGCACCTGTGGCTCTCTGGTCCTAAGCAGGTCTGAGGGCAGACAGAGTTCTGCAGCGAGGGCTCTGAAGAAGCCCGTGGCCTTGGTGGGGGTGGGGGGAAGGCGGCCTGCAGTTGCTGGTTGGGGAGACGTGTGGGAGGCATTGGCCAAGCCACTGATGGACAATCAACACTGCAGGGCCAGTGTCTGCTTTTAAACCCCAGGCTGATAAAAAGGCCATAGGAGCCAACCTGGGGCTTCCGTGCCTCCAGCAAGACTTCCTCCAGGGATATGCGCCATCATCCCAGCTCTGTCCCAACCCACACAGGAATGTCAGCAACCACTCCACCGGAATGGCGGCCAAAACAGCCAGTCTGTCCTGCCCTAAGTGACTCCCTGCCTGGAAAGCAGCCACTGGACACTGAAGTCCCAAACTACAAAGCCCAGAGATGTTGTCCTCACCTCCCTCCCCTCGACATTTTTCTCTTGAGGGTAATCCATTAATAACTGGTCAAGCCAATTACCTTGCGTTGGGAACATAATAGCCACTTGGGAAGCATCGGAGCAGGCAATTGGGCTCTTGAGACTTTTGAGGAGCACAGGCCAGGTGAGGAGCGTCGGCAGAGACACAGACATCTCCGAGGCAGGCCTCGGACCGGCCACATGCCACATTAGTGACAAGGTAAGCTGAGATGAGGGGGAAGGGAGGAAGCCCCCAAACCTGAATCTGCCACTCCCGACAGCTCCCAGAAGGCTGGGGTGAGGCCACAAATGCCTTCTTCTGGGAGCCGCCCCCGGCCTTCTCTATTCCTGCCCCGTCCATCCGCACCAGCAAGGGCACCTCTCACCTTCACACACACAAAGGCCCTTCATGACTGCCCGACACAGCGCCCAGAAATGTTCCTTTCCAAAAGCCACCCTCTTCCCTTGCCCAACCCTGTGGTGCAGGGAGGAGGAGACGGAAGGAGAGTAGAGAGCCCCCACCACCCAAGGGGACCTGAGCGTGTAATCAGATTTAACAGTCGGTAAAAGCCCTGTAAGCAAGTCAAGCAGCTTCGCAGACAGGTCCCACTGGGGACATTCACTGCGACTCACACCCAGACCACGGGGACTGCCAGGATCGCGGGGGTGAAGCTGGCTGCGGACACAGCCCTGCACACTCTTCCTCCCTGCTTGCAGCCACACGTGCTCCTCAGCTCGGCCTCCAGAGCCCATGGACTTCAGGAGGCATTAGGCAAAAGCCACAGACCAGCCATGTGCAGGGTCAGATGATAGCGGTGTGCCCAAGGGCACAGGGCACACAGAGGGGGACACATGGAGGGGACACACGGAGCACAGGAGAAGACAGAACCTGCAGTCCTGGGATGCCCAAAGGATGCCTCCCACCACCCAGGAAGTTCACCAGAGAGAAGCTAGGATTCCCACCGCACAGGAAGGGAAAATGAAATGCTGGCCCAGCTCCCAGGAATTTTCATGAAACCCCTCCGCACACTTGTTCCTCTCCCCAGAGCCACACCAGACAAGGGGCTCCCAGCCTCAGGAGCCGGTGGGGTGGGGTGGGACATGTGCATCGCTGGAGGCCTCCTGCCCCAGGAGCTCAGCCTCCACGAGGCCGTCTCACCTGCACAGAATGCCACCCCGCCTCCCGGGCATCAGCCTGCCTTCAGCCACCAGCAGATCGCCCACGGCCTCCCTGGGCCAGGTCCTGCGCCCCACAGGCCGAGGTTCCCAACAAATGCTCGGAGTCACGTGACCTCAGCAAACACACACACCACCCCTTCAACAGTGCCTCCCAGGGTACTACTCTGGGAGTCTGACCCGTTGAAAGGTCTTTGCTACCATCTCATCTTAGAGTCTGAAGTTACAGAAAAAGCCAGCTCTCAGAAAGAAAAGAAGATTCAAGTGGCTTTTGCCCTCCAACCCACCTCATTCTTGGGGTGTCTTAAGGACAGGGATGGCAAACCCGTGCTGAAGCAGAAGCTGCTAGCTCCCCGGGGGACTTGACCAGCCTTCCTCTGAGTCCCCACCACCCTTTATCTTGCCCTCAGGGGACACATGGTATTTGGGGGGTTATCTCCCCATCTTCCCTTTGAGATCATGGACCAGCCAGTGGCTCCTGCATCCTCTGGTGCCCAGTACGGGGCCTGGCCTAGAAGTACTTGGTACAAGTCTGTGGAACCAGATGGAAAGGACCCTCTGGAGTTCACAGCCAGCAAGGCTGGGGAAGCTAGACATATGAGCTATGAAGGCAGTCCCTCTGCTTCCTAAGTGACTCCCACATCACCAGACTCAGACCCGAAGGGCACATGCCACAGTCCCACATCGCTAGGGCAGATGAGAAGGACCAACAGTGCTTACACATTAATGTCACACCACACACGTTCTTGTGCAAGCACACACTCTCTGAGCTTGAGGGTCTAAAAGTCATTCTGATTCTGGGGCGTCTGGGGGGCTCAGTCAGTTAAGCATCCACCTTCGGCTGAAGTCATGTCAGGGTCTGGGGACTGGGCTCCCTGCTCAGTGAGAGTCTGCTTCTCCCTCTCCTCTGCTTCTCCCCGCTCATGCTCTCCATCTCTCTCTCTGGCTCTCTCAAATAAATAAAATCTTTAAAAATAAATAAAAGCCATTCTGATTCTATAAAGTCCACTCTTTTCAGATGAGAAAGCCCCGATCAGTAGCCAGGCTCCTCCCATGTCTCATCTTGCCCCAGACCTTGTCTAGATTCCTGACCTACCTTTCCCGCCCCCTGGCCCCAGCACAAGCAAACCTGGCACCCCAGAGTTCATCCTCAGGCCCAAGAAGATGATGCAGGAGCCCCCACATCAGAGAGAGACCCCAGGAGCGTTAGGGGTTCTGGCACGCAAACTGAGGGCTGGAAAACAGCAGGAATCAGAAGAGAGGCGTGAGGGAGGAAGGGAAATGACTCGGGCACGAGCAGGCCAGGAAGGAAGGCTCTTGATGCCCCTGCCCCCTTCAGGCCGCCTGAATGACACTCGTCATCTGTGAGCCCTTGCCATGTGCCAGGTTCCGAGGAAGGTCTCCAGAACCTCACCCCACCTAATCCTCGTGACCCACTGTAGCAGGAACCACTGTCCTATTTTACAGGCCAGAAAACTGAGGCCCGGGAGGAAGTGCGCCCTGTGCCAGCTCCCATGGGGAAGCCATGAACAGGGCTGGAATCGGAGCTCAGGCCCAGCCCGGTGCCTTCTCTCGCCAGCACCTCGTGTGATGCCCGACACAGACTGAAGACCCCACATGCTTGTCGGGGGAACAAATGGACGACGGGACAAATGGCTCCACCTGGAAGAAAAAAGGGGCGAGCGAGCGGCTCGGAGGCGGCAGCGGAGCAGCGTGCTTCGCAGCTGTGCCCTGCGGCTGGCCTGGAGCCACCCAGCTGGCCCGGCCCCGGCCGCCTCTGGGCCGCGGCTGACACACTTTGGCAAGGGAGGCCACCAGAGCTGTCACATCATTCACCAACATGCCCATCAAGTGTATTCAGTTCTCTTCAACCCGCATTGGCATTTTAATTACTGTTGGGTAAACTAATTTGTACAAATGAAGGCCGGGCTGCCTAATAGAATATGCAAGCTCCCTGACCTCTGACAGGCACTGACACGAGATACAAAGGCCGCCGAGGAAGGCTTTTTATCTGAGCCTTATTACTCTCTATTACTCTAATTAGTCAGGCTCCAGTGCTCCTAATTGGAGGAAAAATTGCAATTAAATCAATTTTTGATGGGCTGCAAGTGGGCTCCCGAACCGCCCTGCTTGTGAAACACTGATATTATAGCAGCAAAGGTCACGGGCCCCATCGGCACCTGGGGGCCCCCCCGAGTTCCCGTGGCCCCCTCCGAAAATGCCTCAAGGAAACCCCAGCCCCTCCATGGGCATGGCCGGCAAGGGTGGGAAGGAGGGAGTCATTAGAACATGTCAGGTCTCATTGCTGCGGCCGCCATCTGCTAACCTGCGCCACTGACATCATTACGGTGGCTCGGTCCCCAAGCAGGAATGCAGCGTGGAGGTCACACAAACTGGCTGGGCCAGGGCAGCCAGGAGCAGGAGTGCAGTGACAGCCCCATGAGGGAGGGCCCCGGGATTGGGAGCAGGAGGGTGAGGGAAGTCAGGAAGGGGAGAACGGGAGAGACACAGGCCGGGGCAGGCGGAAGGGCAAGGCAGCCAGCTCCCCAGCCAACGGGGCACTCCAGGCCACCCAAGGGGAAGGGAAATGTAATGTCTGGAAAGGAAAGCAAAAAGAGAGAGGCAAAGAAACCTTGTTCTCTCTCCGGAAAACATCCCACATTGCAGTTGGGGAACATCCTCCTAAATGCTGTACACGGACCGGAAGGCTGAGAGCACGTCAGACCCGGGGCAGAAGCATGCTGGTGGGCCTACCACCCACAGGAGCACCTGCCTGTAAGGGCCGGGGGTGCCCAGAACTGAAGCTGTGGGACCATGGAGGAGACAGTACATAAGACTGTGTTCACCAAACTAAAGGATAATGAGACCAAGAGGCCTATCTGAAGCTTGACTGTATCCAGTTTAAGGCAAATAAAAAGTAGGTCCATTTCACGTGATCTCAAAGAAATGGCAGAGACAGAAAATATCAGTCCAAAAGGGAGCTTAGCCAACTTCATGGATGGCTGAACCAAAATGGGTTAACAGAGAAAGGAGGCCTTCAAGGGGTCAAGATCAAAATTACATGTGGTAAATGCTGGTCCTCCTACTTAATGGAATATTACACAATCGTTTAAAATGATACTTCTGAAGCATACAGGCAAGATGCTTATGATACTATCAAAAGAGAAAAAGTAGAAGACAAAGAGCCTTCCACAACTACTTTTTAAAAAATTTTTTTAATTTATTTGACAGAGAGAGAGATCACAAGCAGGCAGAGAGGCAGGCAGAGAGAGGGGAGGAAGCAGGCTCCCTGCTGAGCAGAGAGCCTGATGTGGGGCCCGATCCCAGGACCCTGAGATCCTGACCCAAACCGAAGGCAGAGGCCCAACCCACTGAGCCACCCATGCACCCCACAACTATTTTTTTAGAGCCTGTGCATAGAAAAGGAAAGAGTGGAAAGAAACATGCTAAGATGCTCAAAGTGATTATGTTTGGGCAGCAGAGTAATTATCAACTCTTTCTTTTAAATTTTATTTTCCAAATATCCTTCGATGAGCAGGCACTACTTTTGAAAGGGAAAAATGTATTTATGCCTTCTAAGGGAAAACACAACATAACCGGACACCCCTGTCTATGAACGTGTGGCCAAGAGCAGGGAGGCCCAACCATGAGCTTCCCACTAGAACAGATGTCAGCAACTGTGGCCTGGGACACCTTGG
The DNA here is from genome assembly GCF_009829155.1 of Mustela erminea. Lineage (NCBI taxonomy): Eukaryota > Metazoa > Chordata > Mammalia > Carnivora > Mustelidae > Mustela > Mustela erminea. The sequence goes on from NC_045627.1 coordinate 65,313,642, forward strand.
ACTCAAGCTCTGGGACTGGTCAGTGGCCCAGGGTAGTCAGGAAGCCCAGATCAGGGGCTCCACTGGCCTTCTCCTCCCAACGAGACACTAGCCGATAGCAAGCAAGAGCAACTCCTGACTGCAGCGGCCGGCAGAGGCCCGGAACACCCGCTCGGTCACACATGCACCCACCAAGCCTCTCTTAGCTCAAGTGCATTGATTCCGGATGGTGCAAGTAGCCACCTAGAAGGTCAGGTTCTAGACAGAGTATCCAGAGGCTGGGTTCCAGCATCCACACTTTCACTGCAACCCTAACAAAGGCCAAAAAAGCAAGCTTGCTGCTGCTCCATGGGTGAGTGCAATCCTGCAGCTGAAAAACGCCTCCAAAGAAACACACATGGTCATTTTCCATTTTAACCAATGGCAAAAACTCAGCCTGAAGATGGAGGTAAGATCCTGGCCCAGGTTAGAGGAGAGGAATTTTGAGGTAGCTCTTCCCAAAGGGACACATTCCACTCAAGAAGGAGGAACTCAGAAACCTGTTACAGTGGAAGGACAGAAAAACAGAGAGGAAAAGTCAAGGACACCAAAAACAAGAAGTCACTGTACCATCTATGTGTTAAAGGAGATGTGCTGGGGGCTGCAGGGGGAAGAGCTTCTGCGCTCTGTTTTCCATCTGCATGACGTCTAAGTACAAGAACTGCTCCACCCGATCCCAAGACAAAGAAATAGCAAGATGTCCCAGTGAAGCACAAGCTGGCTGAGAAATGATGACCCAAGACTCACACAACTGTGTGCCCAGCAAGAGGCATGGGAAGAACTCAAGATGGTCACTATTTTCAGAAAATATAATTGCCTACTGAGAAAATCTAAAACTGACCTGGAAAACTCTGACAGTGCCTAGCAAGACCAGCACGCTGTGCACACAGTGAAAAGGGGCGTGGCCTTTGGGCTCCTGGCTCTCCCACCTGGTAAGTACCTGAACTTGGACAAGGTATTTAACTTCTCTGATAACTTCTCTTCTACCTGTGAAACAGAAATAACAGTGGCAAGGCATGGGCTTGTTATAAAAATGACAGGAGATAAGATACTTAAGCAGTGTGTGGCACACAACAGATACCTGCAGACTTTAGCTATTACTACACACCAGCAATTACCAACCAAAATGTAACGAGAAATCAATTCACAATAAAGAATTTAAAAGTTGTAAAATAGCAAGAATAAGCCTAACAAAAACCCCAAACCACCACCAACAGGAAACAAGACAGGCACATAGGAATTAAAAAAAACAAAACCCCAACCATAAAGCTTTACTGAAGGACACAGAATTGCTGAATGAGCAGGAGGATATACCTTATTCCTGGATAGGAAGTCTGAAGATCTAAAACTGTCACTTCTCAAAAACAAATAAAACTGTCACTTCTTCCTTAATTATTCAATAAATTCAATACAGTCCCACCCAAACAAGATTTTTTAATTAACTGATTCTAAAATTCATCTGGAAGTGGAAATGCACAAGAATAACCAAGAATATTTTTTAAAGAACAACAGAAGGGTTTTTTGTGTTTGTTTTTTTTAAAGATTTTAGTTTGCAGGCAGAGGGTGGCTCAGTTGGTTGGGTGTCTTCAGCTCAGGTCATGATCTCACAGGTGGTGGATGGAGGCCTGTCTCACTCTCTGTGCTTAGTGAGGAGTCTGAGATTCTCTCTCTCCCCGACCCCCCATCGCCCCCACTGCCCCTCCGCCAGCTCATGCACACTCACACTCGCTCTAAAATAAATAAATCTTAAAAAAATAAAAGCTTCTATTTTTAAGTAATCTCTATACCCAGTGTGGGGCTTGAACTCACAACTCCGAGATCAAGAGTCATGTGCTCCAATGACTGAGCCAGCCAGGGGCCCCAAGAAAGAAGTTGTTCTACCAAATATCAAATATACGCTAAAGCTGCAGTAGGATGTTCATGCTGGAACAAACAGATCAATGGATTAGAATAAGACTCCAAAGCTATACCCATACATTTGTAAGGAAAAGTAAATCCTAATTTTTTTTTTGTTTTTTAAGATTTTATTTAGGGACACATGGGTGGCTCAGTCATTAAGCATCTGCCTTCTGTCCAGGTCATGATCCCAAAGTTCTGGGATCAAGTCCTGAAACAGGGAACCTCCTTATCCCTCCCCCACTCTCCCTGCTTGTGTTCCTCTCTCACTGTGTCTCTGCCAAATAAATAAATAAAATCTTAAAAAAAAAAAAAAAGATTGTATTTATTTGACAGAGAGGACATAAGCAGGGGGAGTGGCAGGCAGAGGGAGAGGGAGAAGCAGGCTCCCCTGCAGAGCAGGGAGCCCAATGAGGGGCTCCATCCCAGGATCATGGCCTAGCCAAAGGCAGTCACTTAACCAACTGAGCCACCCAGGCACCCCCTAAACGTGGCTTTTAAAGACAGGTGATGAAGAGTGACACAAACAGTAAAGGGTAAAGATACTACAAAATACACATTTGGAAAGAAAATAAAATTAGAGCACTACCTCAGAACAGACTTCAGTTACAGCTGGATTAAGGACAGATACCTTTTCAAAAACTACATGAAAGACCATAAAAGTATTTAAAGAAAATATAGGAAGATACTTTTATAATTTTGAAGTGGGAAAGGCATTCTTAAGGTGATACAAACTCTGAGGCCATAAAGGCAAAAAAGGACAGAACTCTTCACACAACCACACTCCCGAATGACAGAAGACACTATCAATGTCAGCTGAAAGGAATTACCAAATATATACAATAATCAAAAGGTTCATATGCAGAACATATCAAGGAATCTTATAAATCACAATGAGAAAGATAGATTAATGAGCAAAAATTTTTAATAATTAAAAAAATACACATGGCCAAGAAACATGATGAAAACCTCACAGTAATCAAAGAATTTCAAGTTAGACCAACAGCGACAATGGCTACAGATGCTTCTAGACCATTTACTGCATGCCGGGCACTGTTCTAAGCTCATTATATGTGTGTATTAGTTCATTTAACCCTAAAGATATTCCTACATATTTGATGACAGTTTTCCAGATATAATAATAGTATGGTAATTAAACTTTTAAAGCATCACCATCTTTCAGAATATACGCCAAAATGTTCATATGTTTGCTTCACAAAACTACAGAAGGGATAGTGTGGGGGGCATACTGAAGCAGCAGGATTGGCCAAGAATTGGCAATTAGTCTATTGCTATATATTTTGAAATTTTCCAAAAGGAAAACGTTTTTTTTTAAGTTACTTTGAGGCATTAACTACCAGTATCCTTCCCCTTTCACAGATGAGGAAACTGAAGAAGAGAGAGGTTACAAATTCACCAAGGTCACTCGACTAGTACGTGGGCGGACTCAGGACTTGACCTCAGCCAGGTGGGCTCAAGTCCAGCTCATAATCACTCTTCTATAACCACTCCCAAAATTAGATAATTTTTTACCCATCAGAGAAGCAAATTTTTTTAAAAACAAAAAACAAAACGGGGGGTGCCTGGATGGCTCAGTCAGTTAAGCGGCCAATTCCTGGTTTCAGCTCAGGTTGTGATCTCAGGGTCCTGGGATGGAGCCCCACATCTGGCTCCCTGCTCAGCGGGGAGTCTGCTTCTCCCTCCCTTGGTTCGCTTGCGCTTGGGTACACGTGCTCTCTCTCTTAGTAAGTCTTAAAAAAAAAAAAAACACAACAACCTGATATTACCCAGCACTGGTAAGTCCAAGAGGAAACAGGTACTTGTAGACCTTGTTTGTGGGTGTGTATATTCTGATCCTGTCCAAATAGAGGGCAACTGGCAGCATCAAAACGTTTAAATGCACTTATCCCTTAATCCAGCAAGTCTCTTCCACGGATCTTTCCTAGAAAAACACCTGACCACATGCACGGAGACCAGACAAGCCCCGGTGTTTTTTCAGGTTTGCTGAGGGACCTGAGGGGCTGGCATCTGAACAGGGCCATGAGGTGGGAGGATGATGAGAACCATTAGGCTCAACCGGGGCTCCACAAACAAACGGAGGGGAGCAGAGCTCGCCTGCAGAACTGCTCAGATAAGCCGGACATACACTCAACAAGTTTATTTTAAAATCGGATTCTTTCTAAACATAACTCACATTAACAAACCACAGAGGGACCTTGAAATTCAGAGTTAATCCAGATTTGGGCAGGAGCATTACATATTTATAATATCAACAGAGTACAGAGATGAGGTCAGGTCGAGAAAAATCTGCGTGGCCCATGACCCTGAGGCCTTACATCCCTGACCTGCTGTCATATTTAGGCGCAGCAATGGAGTCCCTAGAAACGGACCTGGCTCTTATTTTTATTCTCAATATTCCATAAGCACCGATGTGAGAAGCACCCATGTCATCTTCATGTGATAAGCATCAAAGCACAAACAAGACCTTCTAGAAAGAGATTCTTCCTGAGGAAACAAAGGCCAGGACAGCCCAAAGACATGACCCGCCAAAAGACTGTGTGGCTTTTCCTCATCCAATGGCCTCATGACTCTAGCAAGGCTTAAAGAAAGAGAAGTCCTAATGACCCACCAATGAAAAAGAGTCTCACAGTGACATCAGCAAACTAAACACAGGGAAAGAGTGTGTGAATGTCAACCTACAGTTCACCACCATCATACGCACCCCCGGACCACTTCCCTTTCATCCAAACAAGGTAGGAGAAGGCGAGGTTCTATACCCCTCACATTGTCTGATCCCTGTGGCATGTTCCACTGTCACCCTGAAGGCTGGCGGGGTGGGGGGGCGGAGTTGAGAAAGGGAAGGGGGCGTCATGGAGGTTGAGGGGCCTGCTGGGCCTGCTATGCATCATGAAGGACGCACAGCAGGGGCTCAGAAGTGACGGGAAGAAATGAGAGGGGTCTTGTGTGCACAGCAGGTGAAGCCTGTCACTCGAGAAAGAAGAGCTCCATCCTAGAGGAGGGCTGGCAGCTGACCTTGGTGTGCCAACAGCACCAATAACTAGTGTCCACTCCTTCCCTCTGACGGGAGAAAAGGGCCCCTGAGTCCTTGCTTTGGCCACACAGATGGAGGCCTACATTATAGGCAGAAGTGGGAAGCTGGGGATAGCAGAAAGGGCAACTGAAGTCCTTTCTTCCACAGGATGGAAGCCAGACTTCCATCACAGACAGGGCTTTCCAGAAGGTGAAGTTCCAAGGAACCCCTCATTTCCAGATTAGTTAGCAGCAGCAGCAGAAATCTTGATCTGAACTGTGTTCCTCCCCGAGATTTCCTGCCCCCTTAACCATGGCACAGGAGAGGACAGGCAGGAGTCTATCTTCCATCCTATTCTGCGAGGTCACCCGTACTCCCTGAGCGTCATTCAGGCCTCCAGCTACTCGCTGCCCTCTGCAGGAGGCTTGACCGGGTCAGAGTCTGTCATCCCAGACTCTCTCTGCCCCACTGGCACGATGCTGGGCCACTCACCGTTCATCTGTCTAACCTCATGTATCCACAGCCAGGTTCTTTCCCCTGTGCGGGCCCCATTAGGAAGGCGGCAGGTTTTGGTAAGGACTCTATCTATTAACAGCTTCGGAGGAGGAATCTCTCAACAGCAGATCAGTAATAGAGTGAGGAAGAGGTGGCGCCTGGGTGGCTTAGTCAGTTTAGCGTCTGCCTTTGGCTGGGGTCATGATCCTGGGGTCCTGGGACTGAGCCCCGCGTCAGGCTCCCTGCTCGGCGGGGAGCCTGCTTCTCCTTCTCCTCCCAGTTTGCTGTCTCTGTCTCTCTCAAATAAATAAATAAAACCTTTTTTAAAAAAATGTGAGAGGCGCCTGGATGGCTCAGTCATTAAGCATCTGCTTTCAGCTCAGGTCATGATCCCAGAACCCTGAGATCGAGCCCCACATTGGGCTCCCTGATTCTCCCTCTCCCACTCCCACTGCTTGTGTTCCTTTTCTCACTGTGTCTCTCTCTGACAAGGAAATAAATAAAATCTTTAAAAACAATAATAAAATAAACAAATGTGAAAGTGAGGAAGAGGAGGCAAGAGGCTAGAGTTTGAGAGTTCTCTCCAGACTCTTGGTTTGAGAGCTCGTGGCCAAGCCTCTGAGCTCAGGCACCAGGCAAATATTAATGCCATTCACATAGACATTTTGGGGCCAGATGTCATGGAGTAACATGGCCTTTATGAAAATAGAAGACCCCTATTGTTCTGTCTGCCCTACAATCTCCCTCCATACGGGTAATCCTGAAAGACTTCTTCCTTGGCCACAGTTAATGGGTGGAGGGGTGGGCAGCTGACCCAAGGTGGGCCAATGAGCCTCTGTCCTGGGATTTTGGGAAGCCAGTCACTCTCCCTTCAACTATGAGTTGCCAGATTCAGGGGCTCTCAGTAGCCTCCAGAATAAGCTGGTAAGTTGGGGAAAGAAAGGTGTGGAGGTCGAGGACAAAGATGAGCACCCCAAAAGGATAAAGTCCCAGCAGCACTGCGGCCTGTCTGGGCCCAGCCACCTCAGCTTATGTGTGTGCCTCCTCTGGCCTAGTGGCTCAGCTTCATCCTTGGATTTCGTGAGCACAACATTCCCAGCTTCACTTACATTAATGCGGACTTGGTTTCTGTCCGTTGGAACCAGTCTGTCCTGACCACCAGAGAGCCTGCTCGGCAGCCACAGAGCTGCTCCCCCATCTGACTGTTTCTCCCTGACAGCTGCGCAACAGGCTTTGCCAGGCGCCTAGCGGACACCAGGAGGCCTGGCTAAGGACACCTCAACCATGAAGTCCATAGCTGGGATGTCTACCAGGAGAGCAAAGTGGTACAGCACAGACTGGCCTTCAACTCCGGAAGGGGGTGAGGTGGTCTCTCACCCTGGGGTCCAGGAAAAAGTCTACTCTCCCACTCCCGACAGATAGGAGCAGATCATAAAGGTGTCTGGCTGGCTCAGTTGAAAAAAGCATGCAACTTTTGATCTTGGAGTGGTGAGTTCAAGCCCCACACTGGGCATAGAGCTTACTTAAAAAAAATTTTTTTTTTAAAAAGAACAGATAATAAAGATGTGCTTGAAGGACTGGTTTAGGCTTTTGAAGGCAGAAAACCCTGATCCTGAGAGATTAGGCTCTTGGATCCTTTCTGACAGACTGAGTACAGGTTCTGCCAGCACCCACACAGCACCCCTGCCCAGCCAGCGCCTGGGACCCCTGGAGCGCCAGTTCCCTGAGGGCGTGGCCCAGGGAAAGCTGCAGTCCCAGCATCCAGCCGATCTGAACTACAGACACACACGGAACAACTGGTAAGATGGGGATGAGAACCTGGGAGTTCACTCTATGTTTTCTTTGTGTTTGAGAGTTTTCAAGATTAAAAATTTGAAAATAGGGGCACCTGGGCTGGCTCAGTGGGTTAAAGCCTCTGTCTTCGGCTCAGGTCATGATCCCAGGGTCCTGGGATCAAGCCCCACATCGGGCTTTCTGCTCAGCGGGGAGCCTGCTTCCTCCTCTCTCTGCCTGCCTCTCTGCCTGCTTGTGATCTCTGTCTGTCAAATACATAAACAAAATCTTATAAAAAAATAAAAAAATAATTGAAAATACACACACAAAAGTAAAACTCTGTAACCCCAAGCAGCCCATTCGTCACAGCTTATTTTCTCTCCGTCTACCCTGACTCCATACAAACAGGCCCCCAGAGCAAGCATAAAAGAGATCTGGCCATATGAGTAAACTCAAATATTCCATCGCTGGATCCCTCTGAGGGACACACCCAATGCAGGAGAAACCAAGCAGGAAACCCACATATCACAGGTACAACTTTTTCTTCAACCCACTGAGCCTCCCAGGCATCCCAGTACAACTTTTTCTTAAAAAAAAAAAAAAAAAAAAAGCAGAGGGATGCCTGGATGGCTTAGTCCTTAAGTGTCTTCCTTCTGCTCAGGTCATGATTCCAGGGTCCTAGCACTAAGCCCTGCATCGGGCTCCCTGCTCAGTGGGGAGCCTGCTTCTCCCTCTCCCTCTGCCAATCCCTCTGCCACTCCCCCTACTTGTATACTCCCACTCTCAAATAAATAAAAAAAATATTTTTTAAAAAGTAAAACAAACAACAAACAAAAAAACATGCATACTTCAAACAGTCCCCAAAAACCCACTCATTCTTTTTAATGAAACTGGACTTAGGTCAGAAAGCCACCTAAAGTCATAAATCAGAAACCAGGTATGAAGAAACCAAGGCTCATTCATGGAAAACCACTTTCTAAAGCATAAAATAATAAATATCATATGTCGTAAAAACTCTACAAATACATCACCATATAGTCTGTAAATAGTCACGTTTATGTGCCGATGCATGTCTACCTAGTCTATTTGTATAAAAAAATCTGAAACCACACGTGACCTGTATTTGAGCTTCATGTTTCTCTGAAGACCAATCTCCTTACAGGTAGCCACTGTGTGGAGCCTGTCACAGTGAGCAGCATCCCCATTCCTGTTTCTCTGAGTTATTCCACACCCTCCCTGAGTCCCCCAGATTCCAACCAGGCCCTGCTCTCCGTACAGCCTCCCCTCCACGCTCCTGCTCCGGACTTTGTCAGCAGCCCTGACCACCCCACTGCCAGGCTGCCGGCACCAAATTCTACCTCCAAAGGTCCCCTGGTAGGCAAATAACTTGGCATATTTGTTTTCTGGGAAAAGTCAACCCCTCAATGTTTAATTTCACCTCTTTGGAACACTGGAGTAATGTTCCAGTAATAATAATCATGAGCCACAGGGAAACACTGAGGCCAGGGCGGTACCTGACTCGAGCCAGGCCCACCATCAGTGCCACCAGGCCCTCCCTTGAAGTACCAAGACTTGGGGCAAGGTGGGGTATGGCACCAATGCTACCTGTGATCTGCAGGTGTACACGTGCATACACACCTGTATATGACCAAATTACAAAGTCTCCCTCCCTCCCCACCATCTTCCCCAGATAAGATCAGATCACCTTGTCTTTCCACCTTGTGTGTCCCATCAGAAACTGGGGTGGGGGAGGGCTGCCAAATGGAAATGTCCCCCCACCCCGTATGCAGGATCCGCCAAGATAGATACCAAGAAAGTACAAGCCAGGCCACTGATTTCTTTCCTGTGGAATCTCCACACCTCACCCCCGCCTGAGCAACATGGGGAAGAACACTGTGGAGATCCGCCTGTCCATCCATCACTCCCCTCCAGCCCGTTCCCAGCCCAGGGCCAGAGGTGGCTGCTGGCCATTCAGCCCTCAGTGGCCGACTGTCCGAGGTGGAAAGCTATTTCGTGGCTCAGCTCCCAGGTGCTGGTATTTGGCTCCTGGGAGGAGAGAGAACATGGGCCCAGTCACAGCCCTGGGACAAGGTGCCTGCCCAGCTGGGTTGTCTTGGCTTGCCACCCTCTGCTAAGACGGCACATGTAAGTGCACGCATGCGCAGACACACACAGCCTGTGTTTGCTCCCTCCTGTAAGGGGGCACCCAGGATGCCACACAAACACTCACACAGACACACCCACCGCCACAGCTTCTTGTTTCCACTCCTGATGAGGACAGGAAAGCAGGTCCGTGGACACACTCACGGCCCACACATACACACCCTGCCACACGACGTGTGTAAGCACTGTGCCCAGAGGAGTCTCTCCCCAGTCTTCCTGTGCACTTGTGATTTTTAGTCAGCCCAGGTGTTAAGCCCCTGCCATTTTCACTCCCCGCCACCCTTCGGCCTGTCTCTGTCCCTCCCTCTGCCCTCCCACAGTAAGTGCTTTCAGGCCACACAATGAGTAGGAGGAGGAGAAACACTTCTATTGAGGAAGGCGTTTTGTTGTTTCATCCCAAGGGAGGGGCAGGGGTAGGGAAGGGGGGACCCACAAAATTTCTAATAAGCAGTTTCTCTCCTCAAAGCTAAAATGATTTTCTTTAATTGCTCGGTAGGAACAGTTTATCATGGGGGTCTCTGCCCTCCCCCCCCCAAGCCTAATTGACTTACTGAAGTTTAACAGGGGCTTTCACCTGGAGAGACTGCAATTATTCCCCCCATCCCACATTCGTACCTGGGCTCTCCCCACAGGGGGCCTTTGTTCCCCCTAAATACAGCAGTGACACAAATGTCCTCAGCAGCAGGGGAACACAGGGAAGTGGTAATTTTCAGCCCAACGCAATTAGCTGAGGGCTTTTCAGCCTTCCCAGTGAATGGTAGGGAAAGTTCGGCATGTGGGAATGGTGAGCCAGGCTGCTCTGTGCGACTCAAACAAAAGAGGCATCTGAATTGGGCCCCATGGTGAGCCAGACCAGGGCTGGTGGGGGCAGCTGGGACTGGGGCCTGGACGAGGGACCTACATCACCACCCACCCAATCCGAGTCTTCCAGTCAGGGCCGGTGGCCCCAGGCAGCTAGCTTTCTGGGAGGTGGAGGCACGCAAGAAGAGACTGTTGACTTGTACCTAGTACCACAGCCCTGCATTTATGATGCAAAGAACAGGCAAAAGATGATGGACCGCGCTGGGGCAGGACTGGGGGGCCTGAGGGCCACAGTGCTATGTCTGTCTGGCTGTCCCCAGAGACCCTGGGGCTGGAGTTCACATTACATTTTGGCCTTCACAGACACCTCCCAGCAGGGAAATGGGAAGCTTTAAGGAAAGAGACTCTTCTGGGAGCTGAGACAGGGACACCCACGGCCTCTCGAACACTTACGTCTACTGTTGCTGCCACAGCCGCCCCTACCGCCCAGCTTGGCAGTGGAAAACCAGCTCTCCGCTCAAGGTGGCTTCAAGGCTAGAGAGGCACAGGGTGGAGGCAGCACAGGGCTTATCTGGGGTCAGTGCAGAGGTGTCCAAAGGTCAGAAATATGGGCTCCGGCAGTGGCAATGACCACTGAGCCAACAGCAAACAGGTCTGCCAGCCTCTCACGACCAGCCCTTACTGAGGGAGAGAATGAGGGGCTGAGCTCAGCGCCAGGCGAGAATGCCCAGGACACAGGCCAGCACAAGCACCGGGCAGGCCGCACCATGGTGCACGGGAAGGGCCAGGCGCCGGGACACAGGAGGCCAGTGTCCAGTGCCAGCTCAGTGGCTCCTAAGCTGGCTCACTGTGGGCAAACCTATAACCTCCTGGGACCTCACATTCCTTGTCTGTAAAACGGGAAACAGAACAACGTTCTTTAACTTGCTAAAGAGGCGACAGAACTTGTGAGAGTTAGCATCTCTGACAGATTTATAAAACTGGAAATGGGGGGGGGGGCTCTTCCGTGTACACAGAAGTAGGGGATCGGGGGAGCCCACCATGTGGCCTCCGACCCTCCTGCCTTTGACGCAGACCTACAGGCCCCTGTGTGCAAACAGAAGCAGACCTTCTCCAGGGCCACTCTGCTATGAGCACCCCCACCCTGCCAAACCCAGGGCTGATGGAAAAGAACAAAGCTGCAACTGCCCACCATACACACCGCTGTCTGCAGACCGGCCTCCCAGCTGCCCTCAGACCCACTACCAGAAGTGGGACCAGGCGCACATCGGCCATCCTCACCACACACTGTGGAGTCTGAGAGCCCGGGGGACCTGTATGCAGGCACAAGTGTGGCTGGGGGCAGCTGGAGCCGTGTGGCACATGGCTTATAGGAGGTGGTCAGGTCAAATGTTGTGCCTGTTAACCCACCACTGAGATCCAGCCACAAGGACCGTCAGAATCGGTCGTGCTACTGACACCGCACTCCGCGCTGGCCCTGCTGCTAGGAACTACTACCATTCCCGCGCTCAAGCCCTGGCAAACAGAGGTTCAAAGCGATTCTCTACAGAAGCGTCTACAAAGTAAAGGGTGGCTAGTCCAAACACCCACAGTTCAGAGACATGAAAGCAGACCCTCCCCTCACACCCTGCTATTCCTGAAACAGCCTCTTCCCTCTGGGAACAGCCCAGACCAACACACAGCAGGGGCCAACCTGTTCTGTTGGTCAGAACAGCTGGCCTGGCTTCTGTCCGCCCCCCCCCCCCATCTTGGGTCCCACCTCCCCAGCCTGCCCTCTGGTCTCAGGTGGAAGCTCCTGCTCTGGTACTGGCCACCCCCTCACAAAACAAGGCCTTACCTGGGTCATTCCTTTTCCAAGTACCCGAGAGCAGCCAACCCAGCCCTGAGCTACGGGTGCCAGGGGGATCAGGGAAAACAAAACTCAGAGGCCTGCCCTTAGGCAGCTTAAGGTCCAGCTAGAGAATCAAGTCTTCAATTCACATTAAAAAAAAAAAAAAAAAAAAATCAGAAGAAATTCAAGACCATCAACAAGTTCTAATCCCAAAGGAGAGTAAGACCTCCCAATCCCCCCCAAGGCTGGAAAGGCAGTGTCACACAGTAGCTAGAAAGCATGAACTCCGGAATCAGATGTCGGGGCTCAACCCCTAAGCGCCTCAATTACCAGATTTGACTTTAGGTATGCTAATCAAGCTCTCTTAGGCCTCAGTTTCCTTCCTTGTAAATAGGGGGTGAGGACAGTACCTGTCTGGGAGGAGTAAGGAACTATAAAGCACCTGGCATTTAGCTGCCATCGTGGTCCTCACTGCTGGCTAGGCTGCACAGAGGCCCGGGGGACTCCCAAGTAAGAAGCAGCCTATAAGCGGAACCTACATCATTCCCCTCCTGAAGCACCCAGAACTAGACTAGAAGAGAGACCTTGGGTTCACTGTGCCCATTCTGCAGACCACTTCAGAAAGCTACTGTCAGTGCTGATGACAGACAGGACGATTTTAACCTGGCCGGGGCCACAGGAGATCCTGAGCCAACCAGGAGCCCTGAAGGGGCAGACTGGAATTTGTACCCCCTTTAAACTGACGACAGCCCTCTTTGTCCTCTCCCACCCCTCACTCTGCCCTCAGGTGCTGGCTGGAATGTGGGGCCTGGGTGCCAGAAGGCCCAGGCCAGGCAGGAGGCCGGGAGGCACAGGTGGTTCTCAGAGGCAATCCCTGGGCCCCAGAAAGCAGTTCCCCCACAGGCACAACAAAGCTGGGGCTTGTTGTCGGTCAAGGCGCCTATGCTTGTTTGGGCTACGGCCCAGACGGTGGGGTGGCCGGGGCAGGCCAGGGGATGCAGAGCTGGGGGCAGCAGCCAGCCCTTTTGGCACCAGTGTCCTCCTGCCCTGGGTTTCTCACTTGGTTCAGCACGGCAACTCAAGGAGGCCGGAGAAAGCACTTTTCACTACCCAGCAAATTAAGCCACAGGGAAAGGGAAAAGGATGAAAGGTTTGGGGGTTTTAAATTTTGGTTTTGGGGTATTTAGTTGGTTTGAAAAAATAATAAAAGTAAGTTGTTTCTGCAATCCAATTAATTTCAAACCCAGGATTCAGAATGTAAATAGCCAACAGTGATCCCACAGCACCTGATACCTATCAACCCTCTTCTGAGATTTCAACTCCCAGTGGAGCCAGAGCCGGTCCAGAGAGGCCTAGAGGGAAGCTTCTGGGTCGTTGTTGTTGCTGTTTTACCTCTTGATAGGGGTGGTCAGAATGGGGCACAAGTATGGCTTCAGTCCTAGCATAAAACTCTAGAGCCTCAAGCTCCCCAGGTTCACACATACCCACGTGGTCCTGCCCATCGCAAATATGCACGGCTTTCGAATGGAGTCCTGACACCAGGGACTACCAGAGTCCATGTCTTCCCAAGAATCAGGTCCTCCTGGCCCCAGCCGGGGGCAAGGCCCCCTACAATGTGCAGAACCGATGCCAAAGGGAACCATAACTTACTTGTTTCCTTCATTATCTCTAGGATGAGCATCCTCACCCATAGGCCATTCTACCTCTGGTAGCAACCTTTGCCTGGGTCTCAGAGCATGGACTCCGGACATTTTCTGGTCCTACCACCTTAGAGGAAAAGTGGAAGGACAATTCTCATGGCTCTCTGGCCTAGGAGAGGTTTTCACACGGGCCTTCTAGAAGACACTGGACATGGGAGGCCTTCCCTAAGCAGCAGCCTGCACAGCGCACCCACTTTCTCCGGTTCAGCTCCAACTCCCCCTCATGCTCGCTTTCAGACAGGTATTTTCTAGTAGCATGTTTTTAATCATGCATTTTTGAAATCACCAACTATAAAAAGCATGGATTTTTCTCTTTGGAAAAACATGAGGATACCAAAAAGCTCCTTGGATTAGAAGTTTCCTTTCCCACTAAGCCACTTGGGATGGGATACAAATCTTTTAGAAGAATGAAACCAAGTGTCACAAATTTGTAAACACACTTGGCAGTAGTTTGGGTTCCTGAGTTACTGGCTGGGTAGCCGCCCTCACTTCAGGCTTTCATTGCTATGCGGTCCCTGTTCCAAATACTGGTCACTGTTAGCCACTGACAGAAAACCAACTTCCCATTCTGCCCTTCCCCCACCCCCAAAACATTCTGCTCCCTTTGTGGAAAAGCCAAAGAGTTTCGACCCTGATGATAAACCGCTCGGAAGTGTCAGGTCAGCTGTGACCCTCACAGGCCTCGGCCCTCTGCCAACTCCACAGCTCCTGCCTTGTCGGCTCTGGTCGGCATTCTCCCACATGCCCACAGCCACCTGCAGGGACTCGCTTGAGAAGCCCACAGCTTCTTCCAGAGAACATTTCCTTGCCTACTGCCACCAACAGGAGGAAAATTCACAGACAAGAGGAATCCCAAGGAGAAGCCTGGGCAAAAGATAAGCTAGAGGGATGAGAGGACTTGAGGAAACACTGAGACTGCCAGAAACTCCATGACCAGGTTCCCAGCCCCCTCTCCATGCTCCAGGGAAGAGAAAACACAGGGGCATTCATATGTGGCCTTATGCTGAGGTGCCTTCTTGAGGGGATGTAGTCCCAGGAGAAGCAGGGACATTAACACAAGGCAGGAAAGTGAAAGGGAGAGGAACCCACGTGCATCACCTCAGGAGAGCTCCTGTTCGGGGTGGGGGGGCCCTCAGAGACCAAGGAATCTGCCTGCTACCCTGACACACCCTTTCAGACGTGTGGGCTCAGAGACGGGGGCGGGTACAGGCAGAGCTGGGAATGCAAAGGCCGAGGATCCTGCGCCCGCAAATAAAAAAGCAGCGCTGGCTACCGGTCACTCAGCTAAGGCGCCAACCGCTGCCCCAGATTGTCCATCATTCCGTCTCCTCTTCTTTGGGAAGTGGGAAGTGCAGAGGGATACTTTTCCTCTTTGGGAGGGGGCGGAAATGGATGGAAGGGTGGGGGGAGACCTACAGGTGATCAGCAAGCTCCTAAGTCCCAGGTTCACCCAATCAAGTGGTCCCCAGGCCGCTGAACAAAGGGACTAGGCCTCCATTAGGAATTAGGTCTACCAGCCCCAGAAGACAGCCTGCATACTTAATGTCCTCAGGGAGGCTGAGCTAAGCAGAGACTTGTGGTAAAAGCAAAGGATAATTTGGGAGACAGCAAAACCTCCAGGCCTTTGATAAGGCATGACAAGCACGGATTCTAAATGAGATTTTGTAGCTCTGCGCTTGGTACCATGGCCATGGGAGGAAATTCTCCCATGACAAAATGCTGTCTCTCTCAGCTTCCCTGAGAACACTGAACACCAGATAATCCAACTGACTAGGCAAAACCTAGACAAGTCACTTCTTTGACTAAGCACTCTAGATCAGAATTCTCTTGGAATGATTATACTCTGGACACGATCCCTGGTGCAGCAGCAGCTGGAAAAGGAGTCAGAACTGTAAAGCCAAGTTCACCTGTGTCACATTGTCTACCACGGACAGGACCAAGCCACCCTTCTGCCTGGACGGAAGTTAACATGCATCCCACCAGGCCCAGTTGAAGGCAGCACACTCCTGCCCTTCTCTGGCCCCAAAGGACAAGGTCCTGGGCATCCGGGAAACAACAGCTGTGTCAGACCACTGCGCTGCAGCTGAATTCCACTATTTTGGACTTAATTCAAAAGTTAAAATAGTCAGATATCAGGTCTCTCAGGAAGGTGGGGTTTCTAATTGACGTTTTTGTTTTGTTTTGTAAAGATTTTGTGTTTATTTAACAGAGAGAGAGAGAGATCACAAGCAGGCAGAAAGACAGGCAGACAGAGAGGGGGAAGCAGGCTCCTTGGCAAGCAGAGAGCCCGACATGGGGCTTGATCCCAGGACCCTGAGATCATGACCTGAGCCGAAGGCAGAGGCTTAATCCACTGAGCCACCCAGGTGCCCCATCTAATTGACACTTTTCTCAACATCCCAAATCCCTCAATCCTAGTTGCAGAGATGAGGCTCCCCACTTTCACCAAGGTTTCTTCACTTTATTGTCACAGAACGAGGAAGGCCTCGAAGCACCCTCCCACTGCCCACCTTTCTCTCCTACCTTGCTCCGCACTTGGCTTTAAACCCCTGGGTGCTCTATGAAGTTACCAAGAACAATTCCTGCCTCTTCCCTCAACCTCAACATGACTGCACTTTTAAAGGGAAGAAAACAGTCCGGGGATCCCCAGAGAGGCGACTGCACTCTTCCCCTTTGTAATGAAGCTTAATAATGAAATGCCCTGCACTCCAGTTAGTAAGAAATGCTCATTTTCTCCAACTGAACACCTCCATAGATAGATCTAATTTGCTTCTGTGTTTCTACCTCTTTCCTCCATCGAGCCTGCATTTAAAAGGCTGTGATCTGGTGTGCCCTCCCAGCCAGGCACTGGCAGGACAGCCCCGAGGGGTAGGGGGAGGTGGTGTTTTTGACAATCTTGAAGCCCCACCCCAGCCTGACCATCCCTGACACCCCTTCCCTCCATGGTCTCATCCATACACATAAGCTGTGTCTCTATTAGGCTCTTTAGAAGTTGGTCCATAAAAATGGCAGAGAAGGGAGGGGAGAAATAGCATTTGGAAAAGTTAGGGGAAAAGAACAGTAAAAGGGAAAAAGGGAGGGGGTGAGTACCTCCAGGAGGGCCTATTTCTCAACGAAGGAAATGTTCTCGGCCACACGGTGGCCCAGAGTAGGAGCTGCTCCTTACTAGGGGGCCCCTCTGGGACTCAGGCCCCTCAAAGGCCTTGGAGTTCCAGCTGCTTTCCCCTGGTCAGGCCTGGCAGTGGCACTGGCACCAATTCCTGAGACAGTCTGCAGGGTGCCAACAGCAGCACAGAGGAGACGCTGTGCTTGGGGAACCTTGGCGGGATGCCTCCCCAGGGCCACCTCATCTTAGGGGCCAGCCCACATCTCTGCCTTCTGATCATATGGAAAGTGAGGACACAGTCCATTTCTAAACACTGGACTCCTCAGCCAAAGGCCTCCAGCACTATACCAGATGCCAGGGCCAGGGCCTGGCCATGGTGGTGGGTGGGCAGGTCCTCACCCACTGGCTCCCTGACTCAGAGGGATCCTTGCACTCCCCCCTCACCAGGAGTAGAGCAGGCCACATCAAGGCTCCTAGTCTTCCCCTCCTAGAGGCACAAGTACACACACCGGGGTTCAGAATGGGTAAAGACACTTTCCCCCAACTTCTGACACAGAGAGATGAATGGTAAAGACAGAAGACATTCTATTGGACGGTCCCCAGTGAATGTACCTGTGAGGGGCCCCAGTTCTCCTCACTGGGGAACATACCTCCCATCCTGACCCAACATTCTAAGGGACTCTTCCCTCCAGTGCCGGATGTTCTCCCAGATGCTGGCCTCTTTTCTGTCCGGTCCTGTTCTCTTCTGACCCTTACCAATCGCCGGAGAGTCATCTACAGCAGACTTGTGCTCTCCCAGTGCCCCTCCTGCCTGCCCCCACCTCCCCAAACCCCTGCAGACAAGGCCCTGCCCTGACTCCCTGAGGCTCACAATCTGTGCTTCTGCCAGACTCAGTCACGAGGGGGGGTGTAAGTCATTTCAAGCTGGCAGCCCTACACGGTAGAACGAACTGCCCCTTGAGGCGGGGGGCGGGGAGGGGGAACAAGCGTGTGCCTGAGCGTCCCAAGGTGCTTGGGCTTTCTAGGCCCCCCATGGCGGTCTGTGACAGACACATGGATGGGGGAACCCTGTGCCAGCCAGAGTTGGCATCTCACCCTACCTCTCAAATCTGCCACTCGCCTCCAGGGCCGAAGACCCTCCAAGAAGAGGCCCTGCAAGACAAAGGCCTGAGGCCCCCCAGCCTGGCCTCTCAGCCCAACACAGGCCCGCATTAAAATCAACACTCCGTGAACACACAAAACTGACAGGGCAGAGGGGGAGCACACATCGGATACAAAGATCGGGCTCTCAGGAGACGCGGCCTGTTGGTCTCCCATGTTAGCTCCAAGCCACTAAGCGCAGGGTGGGAAAGAACGCTGCCGCGGTGGCAGGCTCCCGCCTGGGCTCTGGGCTCGGCAGCCTTTTCACGGGGAAGATGCCTCCACCTAGGAAAAATGCAAGCATTGTGTAGGGACCATTAATGCATGCGCCTCTGCACATTCCTTCGAGAAGCAGGAGCGCACTGGTCCCTGAGCCCCCGGCCCTGTGCCCCAGTGATTGTACAACAGGCCTGGAACACACTGCACATGCCACCTGGTCCTTCCCCCCAGGCCCCCGGCTCTGCGAGCGGTGGGAAGGAGCCCGCCAAACACCCCAGCTTCATTGTGCCCCAGAAAGAGGGGACTAATTACTTGCCTACACTCTGGAGCGTCCAGGGAGAAAACAGAGGCCAGTGGGGTGGAGAGGGTGGGAAATGGGGGTGGGGGGCTTGAAGAAGGGAGAGAGAAAGCCACAGGATACATTTCAAAGTTTCTCTAGCAATTTGGGGGTGGGAGAAAGAAAGCCTGGTCCTGATGTGAAATCATACAGAGGTCAGGGCTGGGTCTCCCACCCTTGTGAGAAAGTGGTGAATCGGGGACGGTTTATCAAACGATCATTTTTTTCTTTTGAAACCGGGAGGCAGCAGCCTGGACAATTCTGCAGATGTGCTTGATGAGTTAGGGACAAAAATGGCCCTTCTCTGCCCCCCTCCTCCCCTCCTTCTATAAGGGCTCCCATCGGGGGTTGCTTCTCCCTCCACTGCCTCCCGGGCCCTCCCCTCCCTTCTTCAGTGGTCAGCTGAGACCCCCACCCACTGCTTGCTTTTGTACTCTTGGCCTTTGGACATACTGACAGGGGCCTTTATGAGACCCCAATCAAGACCCCCATGTCACAGGTACCTAGTAGAGACACCAGACCTTTTCAAACAAGGGACAACAAGGAAAATCGGCGGGCCCATTGTCTCTCCTCTGTGCTAAGTGAGATGAAAGGGACCCGCGGCCCCCTCCCCACAGCCCGCCTGCCAATCACCTCTAGTTATTAAGGTCACAATGTGTAAATTCTTTTGACCTGCACCTAATCAAAGATTCACCGGCCCTTTCAAATCCGAATGGGGAGGAGGGGAGAGATTCCCTCCCATAAACCCAGCAAACTCTCCCTCAATAAAATTTCTCTCTCTGATTCCTTCTCTGCTTCCCATCTCCACCCCCTCGCTTCTCCTCACTCCGCCCTCCTCACCACCAGCTTCAAACACAAATGACAAGCCCCATGGAATTACTACCCCGAAGAACCTGAGGAGGATTTGAAAGTTTCTATTTAATTCCCTTTAAAGAAAGATTTCAGACAGGCATAGTTGCCCAAGCAAGCCCCGGACCGGGGCAGCCCCTGCGGCTCTGAGGACAAATTGCTCCAAACAGCGAAGTGGTCAGTTGGCTTTTTATGTTCTCCTCCATCGGCCTCTTGCTTTGCTCCGAACACCATCACACACGGAGCAAACACCACAGGAGAAACCCAGAAAGGACACCCCCTCACTTTGTCACTTAGCACCTCCAGCTCAGCTGCTGACCCTCTGAAACCGAAGAGAGGGAAAAATTACCCAGCCCAAAGTAGGCTGCCCTCAAGGAAAACCACCACAGGGAAGCACAGAGAAGAAAACAAGAGCCAGAGGAAAGAACTTGAGAGAAAGCAAAACTTGGAATTTACTGCAGTTCAGAAAGTACGTAACGCTTAAATCAAGCAAGGAGAATCAACTGTTTGCAAATCTCCATGCGTCAATATCAAGGCTCTGCATTTTTACCGTATCTATCCTGTGTGTCACACAGAACAGGGAAGACGCATGAATTTATGTACACTGTCCACTGCCGACTGTCACTGGATGCGCCGCTCTCCCCCGGCTCCTAGCTTTCCTGCCTCTCTGATGGGACCTTTGGCCTCTTGGTTTCTCCTTGCCCAGCTGCCTTGACTTCTCTGCACTTTGCTTGACATGAATCCCTCGTGGTATTTCAGCTGTTGTCTCCATGCCATGTCTGAGCTCCAGGCCACCATCCCTGGCTATCGCTGGTCACAGCTACCTGACTGTCCCACTACCGCCCCAGACCAACAGGTCAAAGACGGAACTCGGCCTGGTCAAAACCAGGCCACCTTCAGTTACCAGGCTCAGGGAGGAATTCATGTGGGTCCCTTCCATCCCTGCCACATGCAGCCGTGACCACTGAGTTCCTCCTGAATTCAGTGCCATCTTCCCACTCTCCTTGGGAGCCCAGACCCTTACTGCTTGCAAACCAAACTCCTGGAAAAGTAACCCAAGGGCCTCAGCCCCTCCCCCTCCAAAGCATTCTGTACACAGTGCGGCCACATTAACCCTGTAACTGACTCAGTGTGGTCACGAATCTTCCAAGGGCCCCTACCATCCTCAGGTTCAAGTCCGACTGCTCCTCAAAGCCCCTGAAACCCTGCCCCAAATGTCTCCTCCAGCCTCACTGCTCATCACTCCTTACATAAACTCTCCACCCCAGCTGGCCCCACTGGTCTCCTCTGAACCCACAGACTTACAAGGAGCTTCCCCATCCCTTACTAGGTCTTTGCTCCTCCCATCCCTGTGCCTCAAGTTCCCTCCTTGTAATATAAACAGAGTCACCATTAAGTCCCACTTCATATCCTATGTCACCCAGAAAGCCCCCCACCCCCATTTCACTAAAAGGCTACTGCTTTCCTCTGATTTCCTGTCAAGAACCTTGGCCACTGATGGCACTCGCACTCCATACAGACTGGGATGAATTGTTGTCTGAGTACATGCACTGTTCTCCCAACTGGACTGCAAACTCCTGGGTGGTAAAAACTGTGTCTTGGGCTTCATACTCCCCATGTGACACTGCACATAGAAGCTTTCTTGAAACATTGGTAAAGGCAGGCATTTGGACATATATCACATGCAAAAAAAGTTCTGAGTTTACATTACCTTTTTTAAAAATTCCAATATTTTAGCTAACTTCTTTCCCCCACAAAAGGGCCCAAGCATGAAACCAAGTTTAATGCTGCAAAAGTAAAAGTAAAGAAGGACTTTTTCAGGGTGACAGAAATATTCTAAACTGAATTGTGGTGATGGTTGTAGAACTCTGTAAATTTACCAAAAATCATGGAGTTATATACTGAAATTGTCTCTTAAAATGGGCAAATTTTATGGTATGTAAATATACTTTCATATAACTGCTTAAAATAAAAGCTAAATGTAGGTCATGCAACCTTGATTTAAATAACTATGTAAAGAAAAAAGGAAGAATTCTTTCTATAGTTGTCTGGTGCTGAAATGGATATTTAAACGCCCTTTATGTCTGTGCTCATTACAAAAACATTTAAGTACAAAAAAACCCCCAAAAAACAAAAAAACAACCAAAAACAAGAACAAAAAAAATGGGAAAGGTCAATAGAAATCCCCTAATAAGAATTAACTCTGAAGAGACAGTGAATAACTATTATACTATTTTGTGACCTTTTTTTTTTTTTCATTTAATAATAGGCTAGTACATTTTCTGGAGTCAATAAATAAAGGTCTCATCACCCTTTCAGTGGTGAGGTGGATACCACAAAATACTTAGCCAGCCCCCATTACTGGATATTTAGGTATGCTTAACATACGTCTTTATGCATGCATCTTGCACACTTGTCTGGTTGTCTTAGGATAAATTCCTAGATGTGGAATTTATGTGTCAAAAGGTTTTCGTATTTTTATTTGGGTATTCACCGCCAAAGTAATGAAATTTTAAAACTCTAACTTTCCCTCTTATTCCTGGATCCACCCTTACCCGCCTGCAAAGGATTTTCCTGGCCATAGACCTTTAACAAGTGGCAGAATCCTTTGAATAATCTGTATTTTTTCTTCCTTAATTTTTTGTTTTTATTCTCAACCACAGTTCACCCGGGATACTAGTAAGATTCAGGCTGGCTGGAAAGGAGGGTGTCGTGAACACATTAGCCCATGTGTCCCTCTCTCTTGGCCAAATGTGACAGATCGCACCCTACGTCCAGCTGACCTTTTTCCTGGGTCCTTCACCTTAGGACCCCAGTCCATTCACTCACTTGTTCTCCTCCCATTCAGGCTGAGGAGAAAAGAGGCTCAGGCTTGGCCACCACAGCTAAAGCTACAGTCCCAAGAGAGAAGAAGAAACAGGAGAAAGAGAAACACCCTACAAGACAGTCCTTGGGAGAGAGACAGGAGGGTCACGTGCTCAGAGCTGGACTCTCTCTGCAGTCCCTGAAGGCCACAGTGCAGCAAGTTCACAGTGAGGAGCGCATGCTAATAAGCAGTGGCTGACTGAACGTGGAAGCATCCTATAGGAAAGTGTGCTCCTGAGACGCCAGAGTGTGGCCCAGCCACCCCCAGACTCACCCCGTGCAAGACTCAAGCTAATCTCCCTCTCAAAATTCCCCAGTGAAGAAGGAAGGAAGGAAGACTCCTGGTGGCCACAGGAGAAAGGGTACATACATTTCACTTTACCCCCCACAGCACAGCGTTCCCCTCCCTATCTGTTCGGCCCACATTTGTCCCATGTGCAAGAGGGCCACACAGAAAGGGGTGGAAGCAACCCCAGGCCACACGGCAGCTGGACTCCTGGGGCATCCTTGCACTTGAAAAGCTCTTGCCTCTGGCCTTTCTTGTGTCTTCCTGTCTAGCTCTGCTCCTAGAAAAAAGCCAGTCTGAATCTTCCCACCTGAACAGCTGGTTGCTCTGCCAGCACACTGAAAGCAGGGGTCATCCCCAGCCTAGCCCCACCTCCAGCATCACCAGAGCATCCAGAAGCAACCAGGCAGCAGTGTCTCCAGCCTAGAAGCAGAACGCCACACATGCTCTCTAGATGCAGCAGGTGAAGCATGGGAAATCGGAGGAAAAAAGCCCAGTGACCCCACATTAGACTTCATCAAGCCTACCCACAGCGTAAAGAGGGTCAGAGAGAGCACAGGATGAGAGCCGTGGCTTTAACACCTTCTCCCGGGGGCACGCTCCCAGGTCCTCCTGCCGGCACGATGACAAGGCTCCAGTCCTCAGGGCCAGAGCACACGCCGAAGCGTATTGACTTTAGATGGGGCCTCTGTTTCCAACCTGCTGTGAGGATCAAATACTATACCATGAGCACCCTGACCACTGTTCTAGAAGCTGGATTATGGCTTCGCTGTAGGAAGAAGCAGAGGTGGAGACAGCAGTGTAAGCTGAGCAGGGCCAGCGACAGGTCTGAACACAAGAGCACGGAAGACACAGGTGTGTGGGGAGGGGGCAGGAATCACAGCAAAATACAATGTATAATTATTTTAATCTCCTGAAAGATTCTCTCCCATAACTTGAAATTCTCTTCTGCACATTAGGCCCTGCTCAAGATATTGGAGGTTATCACACCCCAACTGGAACTCCTTTTGCCCCCTCCTTTACTTTTTTGTGCACCATTCATGTTTTAAAATTTGCATTGCAAACTATGAAAAAGGAAAGCTTCTGCAGAAAGCAATTTCCCGGGCCAGCAGCTCTTGGACTAATATTCCCTTTGCAATTACCACGGCTTCTGCAAGCACATACTCTCCTCCCGACTCCTTCCTCCGCCCTTCACTGTCTTGCCAGCACCTTGTGTCTGAGCCATGCCGATCAGATACAGGGTACTACAGACCAGATCACAAACTACCCCCTCAGAAAATGCCCTAGCCAGAGAAAGGAGCAAGACCAAGCGGGAAAGGAGGTAAGGACCTTGGGTAGTTGGCTTGGTGGGGCCCGCCAGAGGCAAAGGAGTTTCATCTGCAGCCCACGGGCACAGAACTTACATAAGACAGGAAATAAAACCCCTCCCCCAAAGGTTAAAATCTGGAAACTTTGGAAGAGTACTGTTGAAGAAACTGCTAGAGAGGCACAAGGATTAGCAGATGTCCCAGCCATACAGCCAGGGTTCTTTTAGTCTTGGTCTGAAGGAAGAGAACACAGTGGTTGGCTTGCTGAGTGAGGCATAAAGTGTCCTTCACCATCATCCTACGGAGAAGCTCTAGTCAGCACAGCAGAATTCAGAGTCTACACGGACTTTCGGAGCACCTTTACAGAGAGCTCCCCAGATCAGTAATGTCAACACATTCCACTGCGGTTCTATATGACGGTGTCCATGCTTTCTCCTGCCCCAGCTCTTAGGTCCCCAGCTCCTAACCTCCCAAATGGAACCACTATAATAACGGAACTCACTCACACCCAGAGATGGTCACAGGCAGCAGAAATCCTGTTCTTGGGTCTGAAGCCCATGGCCAGGCAAGGCCATGTGTGACCGCCCTGAATTCAGACACTGTGGACTGCCACCTGGGCAGCCCAGGAACCAGGACTCTGGGAAATGGAAAGGTGGTGGGGGAGATAGGGACACCCTTTCAAAAAACTTGGTTTGAAATGAAAACAAGAACTTAAGACTCGACTCCAAACTGAAGTACCAAAATCTGTCCCAAATGGCCCAAGATTCACCTACTTGCAGCAGGAGGATGGGGGGATCCTCCAACCCCTGACATCACCCCCTGAATGCACAAACCTCATGCTACTGACCAGCCACATCTCGTCATGGCCTGATTCACCTGGGCCCAGTATCAACCCTCCCCATCCCCAACGCTACTTGCAAGTGTGAGCTCCACTGCCCCAAGAAACTAAAAGCACAGATATTTCATGAAGACACCTCTTTTGATTGATCTAAGTGTTACAGCAAACAGGTGGAGAAATCTTCTTAAATATATGAGTATTATCATGACAAAGCCACTGGAACGGATCAGTGCCGTAAGTCAGACAGGGCTAGAAGTTTCCGCCCCACCATCAGGTTCCCCTTTAGCCTTGACAGATCAAACTCAAGCCGAAGCAGGCTAAAGAGATCAGCTCGGCGTCCGAGCCAAAGGTCTTCACAGTGAGGGACCAAAGCTGCCCTGGCTGGGCCTCTGCCGGCCCGTGGCCCAGATTAATCACCACCAGGCGGGGCCTGGACACCAAGCTGCAACCCGAGCCCAGCAGCACCTGCGCGGGGGTCACCCCCGCCCCTCCCGCACTCCTCTCGGGCAGGACTCCAGGGCGTGAGGGTGGCCACCTGTTGGCCAGGCTACCTGGAGCAGGAGGGCAGGACACTCAGCCACCCTGAGCCCTGCAGATGAGTCACGGAGAGTGCGCACGGATCCGTGAAGAAAGGAGGAAGGATACGGCAACTCAAGCAGTAAAGTCAGCCCTCTGAGAGAGAAAATTCTCAGCCTCTGGACAGAGCAAGAGAAAGGTGCCAGTGCTCCTCTCTTGACTGTCCAGAAGGAAACTCTAGCTGGAGACCACCAGTGGGTGAACTCAGCCCTGAGGTTCTGAACTAATGAGATGTTCTGGGCTGTTTGGGACACATTCTTGTCATCTACGCATCAACAGGATGCTGCTGGGGAGGACAGAGACCAGAGCAGGGATGTCTTTTCAAAACACCCCCAAATGCTGCCAAATATGCCTTATGAAAGGGAGCTTAGAAACAATTCTCCCTGTCAGGGCACAGAAGGGCTTCCTCTGAATACCAGAACCTCAGAGAACAGGTCTCAAATGAGCACCTAGATCGGTAAGCTATTTCAAACACCCGTACCCGCAGAGCGAGCAGCCACGTAGGGCGTGTGTATACGTTATCTGTACACGTTATCTGTCAAAGCCAGAACGGGCTTTTCAGGACCAAAGGGCCCTATTATAAATTCTTCTCAGATGGCAATCTCTTTTATATTGTTGTTTCTCTAAGGAGAGTAGGAGGAAGTATTCTTGAGGCTCAAAAAAAAAAAAAAAAAAATCAAAAGGAGGAAGATAAGCATGAAGATCTGTATCTTCAAACCATCTGTCCCACGCCCTCACTGGTGGTACAGGGAGCAGGCACTCATGGACGCAGCCTTTCCCACATGCCCCGTGGCTCCAGGGAAGGAAGAGTGGGAAGGGGTCAGAGGCAGAACAGAGTGTGTGTCCCTTGAAAGAGGGAAGGAAAGCACAGGTCGGACGGGAGGAGAAACAGCTCCTACACAGCACCTTCGTGTCAGAGGGAACACCCACATCCTGACTGTTCCACCTCGTACCTCCAGAGCTCCAGCTCCGGAATTCCCTTTGAACTCCGGCTGCAACCCAGTGAGGACAGAGCAGTGGCTACAATTACACACTTGCTGGGGGTGAGGGGGGGGCGTGCATGTGACAGGCCATGAAAGGTCCCTGCCTATAAAACAGACTGGAAAACAAACCCTTAATTTAAATGTTAATGAAAGTGCTGTGGAGACATCAGAGGCTTCCCGGCTGCTCAGAGAACAGCTACACCAGTCCCAGAATTTATAGCTCCCCTTCGGCCTCCCGCCTCCCTCTCTGCCTCATCACCCACTGAAGTTTAAAGAGTACGTGTGTGTGTGTGTGTGTGTGTACACACACACACACACACACACATAAACCCACCAACTAATTTTAACATTAACTCCATGCTTCCACCTGGGGATGTGGACTGCTAAATTATGTGCTGGCAGAACAGTGATCAAAGGTGGACAAACACAGGCACACTGCACACACAGCCCAGAGAAGCAGGGGCGGCTCCGGCAGGAAAACGACGTGCTCTCTTCCCAATGAGGGGAGAGAAGAAACCGCTGTGGTGCAGGCAGGGACCAGAGCCAGGAGGGGTGGGTGGCAGGCCGGTCCTCCAGGGTGCCAGTCCCCCAGCTGGGAACTCAACACACCATACTGCCCTCCGACTGGTCCCTGCCACACAACGCTGTCTAGTTCACAGTGTCTTCCCCAGGGCCTAGCAGTAACAGGGACTAAATCGAGACGGGGTGGGGGGAGGGAGAGAGACAGACAGCTGTGGAGTGAGAGAGAGAAAGAACGTGACAGAGACTGAGGGACGGCCAGGTCTTCCTGTCAGGAGAGGCAGGCTCTCTGGGCACGGCCGCATCTTCAGTGCCCTATCTTCTGCAGCGGCTTCTGCTTCTATTTGTGGTGTTTTATTTAAGTCTGCTCTTGACCACTGAGCCAGCCTTGCTGGCCAGGGAAGAAGTGGCTCCCACAAGTGGGTTCTGGGCCAGCCCGGGCTGGTTGGGTTGCTGGTCCTAGGCCAGCAGCTCGGCACATGAGCCTCCCTGAACCTATCCTGCCCTGGGCAGTGGCAGAAATCCAGGGTCTTGAGGAAGTGAAACCCACCCCTGTGGCATCTCATCTTTGCTACCGATGGGTACACTTGCACCCGTTGGAGAGGCTTGGCTTAGCCAGGTGGGGAACTCTAGGGTGGTAGGCACTGCACTGAGACTCGGCAGGACCAGACTCCATTTTAGTCATATCCCTATACTGATCCTTTTCTAATTTGCAGTCATTTCAGGCTGGACCAGGTGGCCCATCTGGCATCACCCAGAGCTTCCTTCTTTCCCCAGAAGTCATGCCCCCTCTCCCTGCCATGCCCGCCCCCGGCCCCTCTGCAGTGTCCTTGTGTCTCTGACTCTCTCATCTAGGACCGCCACATGCAGAAGGCTCCCTCCTGTGTGCTCTGCAGCCCGGCAAAGGAGGACACCGAGCCCCTCTTTGCTTAGGGAAGGTCTCCTTTCCCTAGACGGGCCAAGAGAAAGCTTCCCTCTGTCCTGGCCCCAGGAAGGCAGGACAGAGAGACCGAATTGGCCACAGGTCAAGCCACAAGGTAAAGCATAACCAAGTCAGCCATCAGAGTCTCTCCTCAGGTTATGGAGGTTAGGGTTCCTTTTCACAGCCCAGCTCATCACCAACCAAAAAGAGCAAAACTCAGAGGCACAACCATTACTTTTGACTCATTTTCCCCTAAAAGCTCCGAGTTACACAGTCCAGGGCCACAGGATTGCTGAGCCTCTGGGAACCAAAGAATCCAAACTAAAAGCTGGCTGCCTCTTTTTTCCAATCTTTCAAACCTCTCGGTCAGAGAAAACTCCAGATGCAATTACCTTTCACTAAAGAAAGGTGTATTTCAACAGGCTGGTGAATGCGCGTTTACCACACACACAACACACAGTAAACCCTGTAGCCACTGGAACAAACACCCCGCTCTCCCAGCAACCCGCCCCCTCCCCAAACAGTACACAGTGACTGCTTTCCTTCCAGACTCTCCCTCACCTCCGGGAGAAATGAAGCAAGCAGGGGCAGCTCCTTCATCAAAACCCCCCAGAGACCACAACTCACTTTACAAATTTGAATCGGTACATTTCATGCAGACTTGGACTATTCCGCCCAAAAACAAACAGGTCACCACAGTAAGCAAAGTTACACAAAATTATATTGTATACTTAATAACACAGCTAAGTCAATTTTCTACACCTATACCACTCAATCTATTTCCCTAATGACAGAAACAAGAGAGAAGGGATTAAAACCCAAGTGTCCTGGGAAGCCTTCTGACCACACTCACATGATAGCAAGCGTTGTTTGGAGATGAAGAAAGGAGTCGGCTGGACACCTCCTTGTTCTTGGAGGACAATAAATATGGTGTCTGCAGAGGAAGGAGGAGCTGTGGGTTCCTCGCTCTGCCCCTAGCAGGCAAACAGGGTGAGCGGGTCTCCGGATTCACTTCAGACCCCAGGGCCCCACAGGTGGCTTGGAGCACCCCACCCCACACCAAACCAAAGATCAACAAGCACTCACAGGCGCCCAGGAGAGCCCAGGCCTCACGGATGTCCTGCTCTCCCCGACCCCTACGCCTCAACTGGGGCCTCTAGGAAGACAGAATGTTCCTCAGGCCCCAAGAGCCTTTCAAGGGCCGCAGCTACCATCCACTATGCATCCACGGTGGATGAAGGCACAGCAAAGACCTGGGCCTGCCTCGTGGGCGTCCCTCAGCACCCCAGGATGTGGCTCTAGGCAAGAGACCTAAGCTGAAGAGCTACCTCCTCTGCCCCACACCACGTGTGGCCTGCATCAGTCTTCCCTGAGGCTCACTTTCTCCCTCTGCTGGGGAGGGGTGTGGTGGTGGCACCCCCGTCCCCCTCAGCCAGAGAAGGCAAAGTTCCAGGTGCTCAGTGTCACCTGGCAGCCGTCACAGTTCCATCTCACCCCAGCCCTGCATAAAACCCTCCCGGGAGCTGCCATCTCCCAAGGGTCTGGTCAATATATAGGGCAGTGGGAGGAGCAAGGAAGGGGTCTTTAGCTGTGCCTTATTTCCTCACTCTTGAGTATTTGCTAAATTTATTCAGCTGGCAATAGTTTTTAAATGGCAATAAAATGTATCACCCATTTTAAAAATTATGCTTTTCAGGGCGCCTAGGTGGCTCATGAGTGGGTTAAGCCTCTGCCTTCAGCTCAAGTCATGATCTCAGGGTCCTGGGATCGAGCCCCACATTGGGCTCTCTGCTCAGCGGGGAGCCTGCTTCCCCCTCTCTCTCTGCCTGCCTCTCTGCCTACTTGTGATCCCGCTCTA
The DNA here is from genome assembly GCF_009829155.1 of Mustela erminea. NCBI lineage: Eukaryota > Metazoa > Chordata > Mammalia > Carnivora > Mustelidae > Mustela > Mustela erminea. The sequence goes on from NC_045627.1 coordinate 65,343,155, forward strand.
ATAAAATTTTTTTTTTAATCTTAAAAAAAAAACAACTATGCTTTTCTGTGTTACTCATGGAAAAGTGCCTGGAATCCAACGTGGCCCCGGGAGGTCATATGGGAGCTATACAAGCATACCCGGACTACAGCCTTAGACCCTGGGTAAGTCTCCCACAGCCCCTCTCTCCCATCTCAGGCTGTCCTCCTTTCCCTCATCAAACAACTCCTCTCCAGAAGGAGCGCTTCACCAGTAAGGCAGGAATCTTATAAACAGGATCGCTGGTGTCAGGGAATGAAGACGGGCAGGAGGGCACACAAGTAGTAGAGAAAAAGGTCCTTGTCTTCCACCCTCCTGTGGAGACTACTGGTTTTCCTTCTGTGGTTTCGAGTACCTAAACACAGGTCTAAGCACATATCTGGTATTAAATATCACCCTCCACAGCTGTTTACCAATCAAGAACTCAAGGTCATGGGAGGAAGGAAAGGTGACATTTGGACACAGGACAGAACACTGGCTTTCTCCCGGTCATGAGCACCTCAAATAAAGCCTGAGGCTTGAGGCTTCGTGCTTCCTCCTACAAGTGTCTAAGCACACACCTAAGAAAAGAAGGCAGCAAAGCACAGCTTTGATAGATATGATGCATAACTCTGACAAACTGTTTTTAATAGAAGAAAGATTAATTGAGAAAAGGGATGCGGCAGGTCTCCTAACTGTTCAGGATCCTTCTAAAGGGATGAGAAAGCAGTGAGAGACTGGGAATCCATTGGGTCAACCAGGAATACATGCCCCAGAGGGAAAGTGCTGCCCATCCCCCCCACTCATGTTCTTTGTGAGGGGTTCACGGTCACATGCCAGTAGTGACCACACGCACACCGAGGGCCATACTCAACAGAGTGTGTGGTGGGGAGGGGAAGAGAAGACAGTGGACGAGGGCAGGAACACTGGGGGGGGGGGAGCAATTCCTGCTGAGGGTCCCCCACCTCAAGAAGACTGTAGATGAGTCGTGTAGCTCCAAGAGGGCCCAGAAAAGTCCCCAGCCAAGCTGGAGACATGAGAGCAACTAATGCCTCTGAACAAATGCTACCCCAGAGAAGAGAGATTCTGGCTGACATGGTGAGATAGGCCTTTTAGCTTTGTAGAGCGTTGTTTTTTTAAGATTTTATTTATTTGCCAGAGAGAGATAGAGAGACAACGCTCGGGCACAAACAGGGGAGCAGCAGGCAGGGCAGGCAAAGCAGGCAGAGGGAGAAGGAGACTCCCCGCTGAGCAAGGAGCTGGATGTGGGACTTGATCCCAGGATCCCGGAATTATGACAAGAGCCAAAAGCAAACGCTTAATGGACTACGCCACCCAAGGGTCCCTGTATTTTCACTTTCTTAATATCTTTTGAAGACCTTTTTTTTTTTAAGATTGTATTTATTTATTTGCCAGAGAGAGAACGCACACAAACAGGGGGAGTGGCAGGCAGAGGGCGAAGCAGGCTTCCTGCTGAGCAAGGAGCCTGATGCAGGACCCTGGGATCATGACCTGAGCCGAGGATCATGACCTCATCCCTGCCTAGTATTTTCTGATCATTTCAGGTCATCTTCACAATCATCTAGCGAGGCCTATAAAAGAAACTGTATCTACATTGAATAAATGAAGAAACAGGCTCAGAGAAAGGAATGACTTACCTGAGGCCACCCTGCTGGTGATGACAAAGCAGCCTCTTCCAGAACAGACCCCAAGGCCAGGAGGCAGGGTCTCCCCAGATGGGAAAAATGGAAGCACTCATTGACAGGTGCAACTTCATGGACACGGGAAAAGAAATGGATTTAATAATGGAATGAAGCAGCCCTAGCCCAGGGCCCTCAGGATAAGAGAAAACGGTGGGGAGAGCAGTAGCATCCTGACCACCGAGTAAAGCCAGGGTCCAAAACAACGCAAACAATTTTCAAAGAGTCCAACACCACCTGTCGAGCTGAGGCAAAGGTCATCTCAAACAACTGTGGTTCAGAAGCCGAACAGCCAATCAACAGCGAGCAAAAGAGTCATCTTAGGGCCAAGGAGGTACACCAAGAGGACAAGCAGGCTCTCAAGGAGAATGAGAACAAACGATGAAGGTTTTCACCAAAGAGGAGGCATATCAAGGACCTAGCAAAGGGTCTGGCACAGGGCAAATGACTAATACACACGTGTTGTGGCCGTAGTAGACTAGTACTGGTATTGTCCGAAAGCCAGGTCGATCCTCAAAGCTAGGCTGCAAGTTGTGGCCAAAACAAAATGCCTTTTGCTGTGTTCTTTTTTTTAACATTTTATTTATTTATTTGACAGACAGAGATCACAAGTAGGCAGAAAGGCAGGCAGAGAGAGAGAGGGAAGCAGGCTCCCTGCTGAGCAGAGAGCCCAATGCGGGGCTCAATCCCAGGACCCTGAGATCATGACCTGAGCTGAAGGCAGAGGCTTTAACCCACTGAGCCACCCAGGAGCCCCCTTTTGCTGTGTTCTATATGCTTCTTAATGACAAGACCAACTAGGACCTCAACTTTTTTGACTGAAGCTATCTTCAACCATTGCCATGCTCTTTTCAGTTACGGGTAGCCTGACACATTCCAGAGAGGTGGCTAGAGTCGAGGGCCAAGGGATGGGGTGAACAGCCATGTTCTTTGGTCTAGATCACCAGCCCTGAAGGGCTTCCCTCTACCATCGGCCACACCCCAGCCTACCCTAGTCTCCTGACATCAGCAGAAGTCCATAAGACGGTTACCAGCCAACCGGCCACCTCCCACAGGCTGTTCAGCCTACCTTCAATCCTTACACACATCTAGCCCACAGACCCCCAAGCCTGGCCCACTAGGAGCAATGGAAAACCACTGTGGAGGGGACCCTGCCTGATCACTCTGTTCTCCACTGTCCGCTCCCACACACTTAGGCCTCTCTACTCCCTGCTGGTCTCTCCTTCCCTCTTTCCTAGGATTGGTAGAATGATTTGTTCTGAACGGCGACAGGTTTATAGGTTAGCCGACACCTCCGCTCTGTGGAATTTTAATTAACTTCTCCCATCGTCAATATGCTAAGGAACGGGGTCTCCATTCTCTGGGGTCAGCAATGTGTTTCAGGTCCTGCTATATCAGCCGTCAAATTGAAGAATTAATGACGTGGCTAATCGGCTCTAATTCTTTAGAAAGAAAAAAATCTGAAAGGGAGTTGCAAAGGGGGCAGGAGGAGGGGTGTAGGCTCCGTGGGGTGAGGAGAGGGAGGCTGAAGGGGGCTGGGTTGGGGGGTGGTGGAAATCAACTCTCTCGTAAAACTAGCAACTGACTTAAACCCCCTGTTGGAGGGTGGCTGCCCTACAGCTTTCCCACCGATCACTGAGGTGAGGAGTGAGGGCCAAAGGTAGTGAGGGAAGACCCCAGAAGAACAAACACTCTGGCAGAGCAGGTGCAGCAGGAGAGTCCATGTAACCTCCTGGGGAGGAGAGAGGCTCAGCCTTGGTTCAAGAAAGCCTAGAAAGCAGAAGTCAGGATGTAAAGCTCACTTGTTTACTGGTAAAGCTAGAGGAAAGAGGCCAAAGAGTAAAGTAAAGCTACCATCAAAAATTTAGCACTTCTGGGGCGTTTGGGTGGCTCAGCGGGTTAAGCCTCTGCCTTCGGCTCAGGTCATGATTTCAGTGTCCTGGGATCAAGCCCCACATCGGGCTCTCTGCTTGGCGGGGAGCCTGCTTCCTCCTCTCTCTCTGCCTGCCTCTCTGTCTACTTGTGATCTCTGTCTGTCAAATAAATAAATAAAATCTTTTTTTAAAAAAAAGTCTTTAAAAAAAAATTTAGCACTTCTGCCACAATTATCACTCTATCCCACAGACCTGCCTTTGGATGAGGGCCCAATTGGACATGGGCCTCACACCTGTCCTGATGACTCAGCTCTGTAAGGGATACTCCAGAAGACATTTTCCAAGGGGAACAAACCAGATGTAGGTTGTGATAGCAGGCTGGCTGGTGCAGTAACTTCCCAGGGGAGCTAACAGGCCTCTGCTTTGGAAGTAGCCCCAGAGGGTATATGCTCCAGAAGGGACACTCTTGGAACAGCTGGCCTCGGTTACATTTTAATGGTACCTTTTCCCTCATATTTCCGGGGTAGATGCCTAGGAAGTTACCTCTGGAATGCTGTCTCCACCCCATGCATATATGAAAGGAGCCACAGACTCAAGCCTCTGGAGGATTTTCAAAATCTCCAGAAGACAAGCTCAAAGCAGCCTACAATATACAGGGGGAAGACTGCCAAGCCTGCCCGATCTCAGAAAATAAAGCATTATTACACAGGACAAAACCATACCCCAAAACATCTCCCTTACCTTAGTACTGGGCTGATAGCGATGGACCAGACTCGGTCTTCAGTCTGGATGGTGTGTAAGCACTGCCCCAGCCGACCCGAGGCCAAAGGCCATACCTGGAAACAGGAGAGGAGATGCTCTCGTTGGCACTGCCTGGGGTTGAGATGTGGGATGAGTGTCCCAGGGAGGCAGGGGAGGGGAATGGAAAGTCCTTTCTGTCCTGCAAATGCTGAGCTCGGAGGAGCAGAGGAGCCGTCCCAGCCTCTGGCTCACCGACCTGAGACCTGACTCCCGTACGGACCGCCCTCCTTAACGTCCACCTGAGAGCCCTTTCTGCACCACCCAATTCTATACCCGGGAATCAGAAGTCCACACTCTTCAACTGAGACCTGACTCAGCAGGGTGAACAGGTGGCCACACCTCTCTTAGTAACCTCCTTGTGTTTGTGGGGTTTCCTTTTTCCTCTCTCTCACCCAGATTTTCCTTTGGGAGGTAGGGAGGAGGACCATCAAGGCCCAGTGTGGGGGAACAAAGACAGCAAGGAAAGAGGAGTAAAAAGAAAGACACAAGGGAAGGAACGAAGGGAAGAAGTAGAGAGGCTTCAAAGCACGAAGGTGGCGTGTCGTTGTTTGTTTGTTGATAATGCCCAGGATCCAGTGCTATTCGTGTCAGCAGGGAATTTAGCACCTAGTGTCACCAAAAGTAGCAGAAAAGCTTAGCTCTTTTAAGCTCCCATATCTCCTACAGGTTAAAAATATTGCTTGGAGCACGTTATCTGGTCCCTATCAGTCAGGAATGTACATTAGCAGCCACTCGGGGCTTAGCTCTAATCAACACTCAGGGAGCCCTCAGCGGCCAGTGCATTTAGAAATCTCCCATTAAGCACAAGGCCCCCCTCACCTTACCCAACTCCAGATGACACACTCGGGGAAATAAGCCTCTAACCAAACAGAAAGGAAGGATGTACAGGGCTGTCCCAGACAGCGGCCAAGGAGGGACCCTGAGGCTGCAAGATGGATCACTGACCTCTCAAGGTCCCTGCGGGGCTATAAGGGGAACACACAAAAGCCAGTCAGGACCTTAGATGGAAGAACTTTCTAGAGACATTCCTTGAGTTTAAGGGGCAGGTGACAGAGCGGGGATGGTCTGGTTTTCTTAGGGTCACATGACATGTCTTCCCTATAAAAGGAGAAAGTGTTTTAAGATTTTGTGTATGCATGACCGGGGGGAGGAGGGTGTGAGTTCCTTCCAACTTACGGAAAAGAAAATAAACTTAACAAGAAGATCCTGAACAAGGACAGACAGAAAACAAAGGTAATACTACAACCTTCCTGGAGTGCCATGATTCTGGCTTACTCAGGATCTACAGCCAGGCCACTTTGCCTGTAACAAGATGCACTTTTAATGTCTTCTCTCACACAGTCCCAGTCCAAACGAGAGGTTTGCCTCTCCTCAAAAGCCAACTCCTTAGGAGGCATGTGGGAGGGTGGGGAGACACTAAGGCCTCTGATTACACAATCTCTGGGGCCAACTCCAGTCCTGAAGTCACCAGTGCCCCCCAAGAAAGGGGCTGGTGGATTCCATGGTGCAAACCACAGGACAAGGTTCCTGGTCTCCAGGAGTGGCTCGGGAAGCTTGCTGCCAATGCTGAGCACGATGTTAAGGAAGTGGCCAGGAGGCCCCTGGTCGCAGGAGCAGCAGCACACCAGCCACCAGAAACCCGAATGTCATGACGCCCAAGGGAAGGGAGTTGACAACAATATGCTGATCACACCTTACTCTCAGTGGTCAAATCCAAAACAAACCCACCCCTGGAAAAGACAGAACTCAGCAGAAGTGGACATTTATACAGTCCTTTCAGAAAAGCAGTCAAAGACAGGCATCAAGACCCTTAAAACGACCAAAGCCTCACACCCAGTCATTCTATGGCTGAGACCCTACCTGAAGATAACGATCCTAAAATGAAGAGAAACCTGTGCGATAAAAATATTCCCAGCAGCCTACAGTTGCAGGAAGAGCAGGCATGGGCTTTGGAATCAGACACATGTGTCTGCACCCAGTTGTTACTTATTAGCTCTGATCTAGGGATGTTTCAGGACTCCTTAGCCTCAGTTTCCTCATGTGTACAATGCGAAATAATACCTATCTTTTGAGGGCTTCAGAAAAGTCAAGAAATGCGTAAAGCACCAAACACAGTAAGTCAGCATCTGGCAGGTATCCAGCATTCAGTAATGGTGGGTCTTATTACTCATTAAGCCATTAAAGAAGGCACAAATAATATGTAATAATAATAGGAAACCTTGTAACATAAAGTAGCTACAGTAGGGTAATGGAGCATGCAAAATATACTATGAGCATAATTATGTGAAGAAACAATTCTCCTAAAGGAGAAAAGGTGAAAATGAACAATTGTCAAGTGCTCAGCATCGTGTCTGGTTACTTGTACATAAATAAGCAAACCTCTGCATTGAAAAATAACTAAAAGAAGAAAAAAACCCAACAAGTTCAAATGTTTATTCCTTCATAAAATCTCCCCTTTCAAGCCAGATGTGATCTCTCCACCCTCTTTCTTTCTGGCTCTCTCCCTAGGGCCTCACACTTCATAGTCCTGGCCACTTCTCATCAGCTTCTGCACCACTGCAGGCACGTCTCTGCTTGCCTCCAGAAGAGAGGCCATCTCTTCCTCACCTTTGACGAGCCCCAGTGCCTTGTGCACTACAACTTGCATATAGTAGGTACTTTTAGGAATGAATGGAAAAATAGAGAACTAAAGGAGACAAGGAAAGAATGGTCAGAACCAGCCCAGGCCCACTGAGAACATTCCTACATTCCTATCACATCTCAGGATGGAGCTGGCCTCCGTAAACCCCCGAGAGGCAACCCACACTAAGTCACGATAAGTTTGAAAGTGGCAGGGGGGAGGAGGAAGAAGGCTCTCTAAGCAGTCCCTAACTCAGAAGTCTTACAAAGAAAATGTTTTAGTTCCTTTCACCCCAATAAAAACAAACTTCTTTCCTAAAACACAGTATGTATTTGGGGAAACAAACAGGCTATAGATGTTTACAGGCAAACATGACTAAGTTCTCATGAAGACTGGCATGTATCAGAAGCCTACAGAAGCAGCTATGGGACTGCAGAAACCACCAAAAAGAATGAAGGGCTGGTTATAAAAGACTAGCAATGGGTAATGTAAAAACAGGTCAGGAAGATGAAGGCAGCTAGAAGCAAAGACAGCAACAGAGAGGGAGCAGACACAGCATCCAGAAATCTGCAAAGATGGGCGGTCCGGAGATCACTGGGGAACCCCATAACAGCAGGCCAGCTTTTTGGAGTTGAAGAACCAGGACACAAGGGGGAAATTCTGTCACTGACTTAAAAGAAATCCTCAACAGGAAAAGGATGAACTGTGGTGACAATTTTAAAATTAGAAAGTACCTACTTTAATGCTAAAAACAAACTGAATCTACCAAACAGGGTTGAGGCAGTACTTAAAACATACTAGGGGCGGCTGGGTGGCTCAGTTGTTAAGCATCTGCCTTCAGCTTACGTCATGATCCCAGGGTCCCAGGATGGAGCCCCACATCGGGCCTCCGGCTCCACGGGGGGCCTATTTCTCCCTCTCCCTCTCCCTCTGCTGTGTTCCCTCTCTTGCTGTGTCTCTGTCAAATAAATAGATAAAATCTTTTCAAAATTAAAAAAAAAAAAAAAAACATGAAACTAACCCAACATCCCAAATATTAGGATTACTACCCTTTGACTACAAGCAGTCCATCCCGCTGGATTGCTACCTTTGGTCATAAAGCTTACTTTTCATTGCTCTTGGTGTCAGACCCCAGAGAAGAGGACAGAAGAAAGACATGTCACTGAAAAGAGGGGTCAGGGGAGACTTGAAGCCGTAACAGGAAGATGCCAGAAGGCAATGGGAATATTTTTAGGTCACACATGCCAAAAAGATTTCTGTGCAAATTGATTTCTGAGGAGTAGAGCAAGTTAGGACCAGTCTCTTTGGAAGGAATAGTACAATGACGGTGACCAGTCAGAAACCTGAAATAAGTACAGGGTAAGGGAAACAGGAAATAGGCAATAGGAAATTCAGTTTCCAAATTGGTTCAAAAGATTTTTCCAGGTGTTTCTCAGGCTTCCTGTACTGGTGTGCATGTCTCTGACAGAATACAAGGTAAGGAAGTAAGGAAGAAATGAGCTAAGGAAGAAAAAACTTTCAGAAGTGAAAGGACCATATATAGTCCTTCTTTTTATATAAATTGGTGGCATTTTTATACGAAGGACTAATCACCAGAGGGTACCTGACGTCAGAAAAGTTAACGAGTAAAAACTGCAACTTCCCTCTCCAGAGACCCTCCCCAGGTGTCTTAGCGGCCCATTTGCTGACACGAGCAGCATTTTTGCTCCTATTGGCACTACGAAGTCTCCAGATGCCGGGAAACAGGCAAGTATGATACTGTCAGGCGTCCTGCACCTCGACTCAATTGTCAGCGCAGTTTCCACAGCAGCCCCAAAACACCAGGTATGTGCAGGCCCAGCCTGGGGCCGCTGGACACAGTGGGGGAGAAAGATGTTCTTCTCTGTCTCATGGGTGGAGGCCTGTTTGACTCAAACTTGGAGAAGCAGAGTCCCTAAAGCAGGGGTCACACTACTTATCGGCCTCGTTCTGTTCCACGTTGGCAGATGACTGACCGTAGACCAGGCAGTTTGGCAATGACGCACTAAAATGCCTTTCTCTCCTCGTCTTTCTACTGCTTGCTGACCACCTCGCTCTCCAGAGAAGCAGTAAAAACACATTTTAATTATCAGCCTGATTGCTTATAAACAAGGTGGTGAAAAATTAACCTCCCTAAACAGAGAGCAAGCAAAAGGAGGGAGAGTTTAAAATAAAATATTGGGGTCAGAACTCAGCCCACAAACTTGAGGAAATTCAGCGCAGGGAGGAAAAGCTAGCCAGGCCCTCTGTTTTTGAGTTCACGCCACATTTCAAGTGAGTGGCAAGCTTCCCAGCCACTGTCCACTCCTTTCTCAGGCCAGCTGGCAGGGACAGAGCCTGGCATGGTAACCTGCATGCCAGAGGCACATAAGTGAGTCCTTTATCGTGTCGTCCCCCACTACCCCCACCCAATGCCCTCAGCCAATCCCAAGACTCAAGGCCCTATCCACCCTCTCCCACCCTACTCCCTATAGACAGGCGGGAATAACCCTACGTAAGGGGGAGACCACTCACCTTGGCCGTTCTGTCCCTGGAGCCACTCACGATGATGCCCCCTCTGCAATCCACACAGTTCACCTCCTGTTCATGAGCCGAGTACTTGACAGTGAAGGTGCTATGAATCTTATGAACACCAATCTTCCCATCTCTAGGAGAGAAATAGGGAGCCCACCTCCGATAGCCAATTACTCTCTCTGTCGGAAGAGAACAAGGCTACAGAAGCAGCCAGAGTCTCCAGTGATGTCCAAATTTGCTGTTTTAAGCAATTCAGCTCAACAAGGCACTGAGCTCTGAGACACCTCTACTTCAGTACACTTGGAGCTGAGCAGAGCTGAGAGATAAAACAAATCTCTCCCATGAGAGTATCAAAACCAGCTTCACTTTTCATTAAAGGCTCTTCCTGTTTTCCCTCTCCAGCTAACCCTATTAAATGCCTTTGGTAAACCTCTCTGCTACAAATGGGGGAAAAAAACACTCCCTCTTCTTATGGTCTCCTTCCTCACCTCTTTGGAGTTGAGAGAGAAAATCAGAGGCAGACAAGCCGAAGTCCCCTGAAGAATGCTAAGGAAGAAGGAGAAGGAGAAGCCTGCAGCACTTACCCTCCCGCACTGATAATATGCGAGTTGGCCAGCACGAAGTGGCAAACGTCCTCATCATGACCAGCAAAGACTCCCAGGGGCCGACGGTTCAAACTGGCACCATCTGGGCGGAACTGATAGGCCAGGATGAAATTAGCCTGGGATATGTACAGAGAATCACCTTCTAGCTGCATCCAGGGCATCTGACTGCAAAGACGTAAAACACAATTTAAGAATTATCAAGATACAGCATGAAAACTCGACTCCAATCTTTGGAGAGGCTGACTGATGCCCACCTTGGCAAGGACAACCTGCACAGCTAAGCCTTCACCTCCCTCCTCTCCTGTAAAATTACGTACCCCTAGGCCACCCTCAGAAAACCAGAGAGATTGAGCTTTATGGTAACCTAATCTTCTTTGGACTTTCTAAAAGAAAGTCAGAACTAAGAGATCAATTAAATATCACTCTGAATTAGAGAATGCTTAAGACTCAAATTACTGGCAGCATAGACTTCTTGGGGGTAGGCAGAGTATGGCGAATTCAATGACTGGGCTGTGGAGAGGGTTAAAAAAGAAACCTTCCACCCAGATGAAGTGATTTTCTTTCATTCTGCATCGTCCCCGATTTGAAGTGTTAAGCGGTAAGTTTCGAGGTTCCAAGACTCCCACACATACTTCTTACTTCTTCCCCCAACACAGCAGATGGAGAAAAGAGAAGAGTGAGCCCCAAGAAGCCCCATTCCCTATCCCGCTATAGCAAAGGGGCCATTCATAAGTGAAAGGAATAAAGCCATTTAGGAAAGGATGCTAATGCAGTGGTTAGCTATCCAGGTCCGCCCAGGGGATAGCTGTGTTTCTGTATTAGAGGGTAAGTGGGGCAATGGGAAAACATGGCTGCGCAGCAGTCCACTACAGTTTGGGGGCTCCGATGTAATAGTCAGCTCTCCTAGGCAGCTGATAAAAGAAATCCACAAATAGTTCAAGATTCCCTCTATAGTCTGGCAGGAGGAAGAAAGGTTAGAAGCCAAAGGCCAGTCCCACCGCACAGAATGAGCCTTAAGAAAGAAGTCTCTGCCAGGGGCGCCTGCATGACTCAGTCAGTTAAGCAACCAATTGATTTCAACTCAGGTCATGATCTCAGGGACTTGAGATCAAGCCCTGAGACAGGCTCCACTCAGCGTGGAGTCTGCTTGTCCCTCTCTCTCTGCTCCTCCCCCTCACGCACTCAGTCTCTCTCTCTCTCTCTCCTTCTCTGCCTCACACACACACACTCACACACGCACACATAAATAAAGTATTTTAAAAGAAGGAAAGAAAAAGAAAGGAAGCAAGAGAGGAAGGGAGGGAAGGAGGTAAAAAAGAGAGAGAGACAGAGAGAAGGAAGGAGGGAGAGAGGAGAGAGAGAGAAAGAAAGAAAGAAAATGAAAGAAAAAGAGAAGAGAAGAGGAAAGAGGAAAAGAAAAGAAAAAAGAAAAAAGATAGAAGGAAAGGCAAGCCGACTCTGCCAGACCCGAGGTTCTCTGGTAGAGACTAAGCCCCTTTCCAAGGCAGACCTCCCAGCAGCCTGTCCTACTCTATGCAGGAGTTCTGCAGCTACCCGATCCCAAGCTAAGCACAGGGACAGCTGATTCATCCGCATTTACAGAGTCACCATCTCCCACTGCCAAACCTGTCTGAGCAAACTGGGCTGTGTTTCTTCCCCAGACTCCTTAATACAAGCGTCATGGGAATGTGGAAAAGTTCTGCAAATTGACTTGACGGGCCATTAAATGCAGCTTGGACTTTGTAGTAGCTGAGTTTCTGCTCAGGAGGTTTTTACAAGCATGTGCATATATTATATAGGACGTGTGAAGAGTGTGTAGAGATGCCTATATTCTCACTCATTATGTGCTTCTTTCTTCAACAGCCCCTTGCACGGGTCTGTGGCACACTCAAGTGCGGAGCAAGCAGAAGGGGCTGGAATGCATGTGTTTAGAGCCATCTGGTAAACAGCCACTTGCCTAGGACGAGAAACCAGGTTCACGCCAGGCGAACAGTGGAGAATCCCGGGGCAGCCTGGTAACTGCTTTGTGTGTTTATTTGCCAAACTGCTTTGAAATCATCCCCAAAAAAGACGTCAGGGACAAAACCTTGATAGAGAAATAATCTCTACTTTCTGGTATTAAAAGGCAAAAGCGGGAAGCACAGGATAAAGTTTTTTACCATAAAAATCTCTCTCCCCCCAAGTAGTTTCTTTACCATCATGAGTGCCAGGACCCACACACACTTCACAGCACCCACCACCCAGGAAAGCAGCAGAAACTGGACACCAGCAAGGGAGAAGGGGTCCTCAAAGGAAGCAGCCTGAATGCAGGTCAACTTGCAATGAGGAACCACGATGTTCCTTATCCATTCCAACCAATCGATGAGGAGCCCTTTTTTGGTAGGGAGTCAAGTGGTAACTATGAAATAATGCAGTATCAGTGAAGCATAAAATGTGTGGTATTAGCAGTCCAAAGCCACTGTCTAACTTTCCTCACAGTTCGAGCTCTACCTCCTATAACATCTAGAGCCAAGCCCATAGGTCCTATTTTGCCTTCGTAATAAAGTTGGGCCGAGGGCTAACGGAATGAAGGAAGCGAAGGTGTGGGTCCACAGAGCTGATTTAAACAAAACAAGTGTAAAACAAGATGGGCTGAAATGCTGGCTTCATTTCTTTCTTTCAATGAGATACATAAACAGCGGTTACCCCTGAGTTGGCGCATTATATGGAAGTTTTGTTTTCTTCTTTAAATTTTTCTGTTTTTTCAAATCTCTACAATACACATGTCATTTTTATAATCATAAAAATGCGGAATTTGTTAAAATAAAGCGCACTTTTTGGTAATTTTTAAGAATGTAAAAAAGAAAAAGAAGAAGAAAGTTGTCCCTCTGACGCCCCGTTCATGATGTTTAAAGGATTGCCAGGGCCACACCACTCAAGAGAGACACATTTCCACTCTAGCTAGGACCAGACTTTTTACTTTCCAGCAGGCTTTTCTATCGCAGGTAGCTTTAAAAGAGGTAAGAGGCTACTTTACCTGCATCTCCACTTCAGCAGAATCCCCTCTCGGCAGCGCCCCAACCTCCAGTTCTGAGACACCTTCACCCGTTCCTTCACCGGGACACTGGCCATCCTGTTTTCAGACAGAACAGATAACCTAGTCATGACAACTCATCGCCAACCACAGAAAATTCTATAGGCGTATGAGTCAGAACTCAGAGGACTATCTAGAATACGTCTAGATATAAGTGATGGGGTTAGGACACAAGAAAGGAATCACTTTCTCTCCCCGCCCTAGGATAACCAAGAAAGCCAAGGACAACAGTCTGTCCATTACAGAGTCTACAGCAATGCCAAAGCAATCTAACAGAGAAAGGATAACAGAGAACTGGAACCACTGGCTATCCCTAAGGAAAAACACGAATTCTGACTCCTACCTCAAACCAAACAGAAAATTTATTGAAAATGAATTTAAATGTAACACCTAAAACTGTAAGTTTAATAGAAGAAAATATGTCAAAATATCTCTGCAACTTGGGGGCTAAGCTCTTAAGGGGCGCCTGGGTGGCTCGGTGGGTTAAGCCGCTGCCTTCGGCTCAGGTCATGATCTCGGGGTCCTGGGATCGAGTCCCGCATTGGGCTCTCTGCTCAGCGGGGAGCCTGCTTCCCTCTCTCTCTCTCTCTCTGCCTGCCTCTCCATCTACTGTCAAATAAATAAATAAAATCTTTAAAAAAAAAAAAAAGGTCTCTTAAGACACAGAAAGCAATAGCATGAAAGAAAAGTCTAATAAATGAGACATTATCAAAATTTTAAATTTTTGCTCACCAAAAATATACATTAATATACTTTAATATACACCACAGTCTGGGGGAAAATAGTCACAAAACGTATATCTGACCAATGGCTAATGTCCAGAAAATATGAAGAAATTATAAATATATGTGTATAATTGTATATATACATATATGTACATATTATACATATTTATATATGTATATATGTAATTTTATATATGTAATTGCATGTGTATAACGTGTACACACACAGTTGTATACATACATACACACACACACACACACACACACACACACATATATATATATATATGAATAAATTTTATTTTTGAAGGCCAGGAAGGAACTCTGCTATAACCTTGGTGGGAAAGCAAAATGGTACAGCCATTTTGGAAAAAAGTCTGGCAGTTTATTATAAATCTAATAATAATAAATTTAGATTATAAATCTAAACACATACCTACTCTATGACCTAGCAATTACCCAAGAGAAAGCATATGTCCACAAAAAGACTTGCACAAGAATGTTCATTGGAACTTTAGTCATATCAGCCAGAAGTTGAAAACAGCCCAGGCAGCCAACAAGAGGAGAATGGGCAAACACCCTGTGGTATATATTCACCTGACAGAATGCTACTCGGCAATAAGGAGGAAAAAATTACTGATACACACAGTAATGTGGGCGAATCTCAAAAACGTCCTGCTGGGGCGCCTGGGTGGCTCAGTGGGTTAAAGCCTCTGCCTTCAGCTCAGGTCATGGTCCCAGGGTCCTGGGATCGAGCCTCACATCGGGCTCTCTGCTCAGCAGGGAGCCTGCTTTCTCTTCTCTCTCTCCCTCTCTCTCTCTCTCTACCTGTGATCTCTATCTGTCAAACAAATAAATTTAAAAATCTTTAAAAAAAAAAAAAGTCCTGCTGAATGAAAGAAACATTACACAAAAGAGTTCATGTTGTATGATTCTGTTCATGTGAAGTGTAAGGAGGGGAACTAATCTATAATGGAAGAATCAGAACGGTGATTACCGCTGGGAATCCTGTCACTGGGAAAGGGATTGACTGGGAAGGAATATACAGAAACTTTCTGGAATAACATTCTATATCTAAAGCTTAAGGGGATTTGGGTTACACAGGTACGGACACACTTGTCAAAAATGCATCAAATGAAAAAAAAATGCACCCAATGATACACCTAAGATTTGAGCATTTCACTGTATATAAACTTTTGATAAATGAAAAGGTCCATAAACTAATATATACCAGGTATATGCATACACGCTGAAGCATTTACAGGTGAAGCGTCTGACCTCTACAACTCACTGAAATGCATGATAAAGCAAATACAGTGAAATGTTAACTACAGAATCTAGGTTGTGGGTATATGAGTGTTCATGGTACATTTCATTCAACTTTTCTGTTTAAAATTTTTCATTTAAGAAAATGTGTCAATAGTATCATCTGGGTGAGGAAAGTTAGCACAGTAAGAGCAACAGGAATGGCATAATTTATGACTGCGTTGGAGTGGCAGGGGATAGGGAGAAGGGCCCAAAGCCCCTCTGAAAATGCACCTTCAGACAGAATTTTGAAATCATGAGCAAGAATTTGAAAACTTCGTTTTAGGCCCCATAGCTCCCCTGTGTTTCCTTGCCCACTCTATTGGACAATAAAGGCACACTGCTTGGAACACAGAGTGATAACTACCATGTCTATTGAGAAAAGAAGAGAGAGACTTGCATTTCTTCCCACCTCTGCTATACCTTCACATTTACTACCATTTGCTAAAAGGCAGCAGTCAGGTCCTGCTTTCAAGATTATAACAAATGCAGATTAGAAAAGATGGTTTTGGGGGCACCTGGGTGGCTCAGTCAGTTAAGCATCCAACTCTTGATTTCAGCTCGGGTCATGAGCTCAGGGTCATGGGATCGAAACCTGCGTGAGGCTCTGCGCTCTGTGGGCAATCTGCTTGAAGACTGTCTCCCTCTGCCCTTCCCTCAACTCACACTCTCTGTCTCTCAAATAAATAAAAATCTTTTTTCAAAAGTTTCCTTCCTGTTGCTTAAATGTGTATAGTATTTTTTCTAATTATGGGTAAGACTGAGTATCTGGTTATATGTTTGAAAGCCATTAGCATTCCTTCTGGGAAATGCTTGTTCATACCCTTTGTCCCTGTTCCTATGAGGACTTTGGTCTTTTTCTTGGGAGTTTGTAAAGGCTCTTAATATAATCTATATTGTCAATTTTGTTCCAATTTATTATTCTTTTTATAGCATTTTGCCCATGTGGACACTTAAAAAATGTTTACATATCCATGACTTCACATCAATCTTTTGAAACACTTTAAAGAGAGTGAATGTTCAGGAAAGGGTTTCTTATTATATTTTTCTGGCTAGAAGAGATCAACCCAAAATAGGGTTGTTGTTTTTTTAGTAGGCTCCATGCCTGATCTGGGGCTTGAACTCACAACCCCTGAGATCAAGGATCATATGCTCTACTGACTAAGCCAGCCAGGCGCCCCCAAAATATATTTTTATTTCAACCTTACTATGGAAAATCTTTCAACATAGTGAGTAGAGTTTAGTTAACCCAACTGAACACTATTTTTAAGATGATGTAGAATGTTCTATAATCTCTCTGGATCATAATTCCAAAGATAATTTATTTAACATTTAGTATGGTGTTTATGATGAACCAGGAACTGTTTTTCATTTACCCAATATCAATAAGTGTTTTCATTTACCCAATATCAATAAGTATCAATAAGTGTTTGTTGGGGCACGTGGGTGGCTCAGTGGGTTAAAGCCTCTGCCTTCGGCTCGGGTCATGATCCCAGGGTCCTGGGATCGAGCCCTGCATCGGGCTCTCTGCTCAGCAGGGAGCCTTCTTCCTCCTCTCTCTCTCTCCCTGCCTCTCTGCCCACTTGTGATCTCTGTCTGTCAAATAAATAAATAAAATCTTTTTAAAAAAGTGTTTGTTGATAATTAACAATTATATTTAGATAGTTCACAATTATACTTCCTGTATTTTATCCAATTAGAAGACCTTGGAAATAACCAATAAACAAACTAGCTGATTCTTCAATTTAAAAAGAGAAAGCCATGGACACCTGGGTGGCTCAGTGGGTTAAGCCGCTGCCTTCGGCTCAGGTCATGATCTCAGAGTCCTGGGATCGAGTCCCACATCGGGCTCTCTGCTGCAGAGAGCCTGCTTCCCTCTCTCCCTCTCTGCCTGCCTCTCCATCTACTTGTGATTTCTCTCTGTCAAATAAATAAATAAAATCTTTAAAAAAAAAAAAAAAAGAGAGAAAGCCAGAAAGCACCCAAACTGATATGAACTTAATATATAACAAACAAAGTAAAATTTTAAAGTAAGGGAAAAAATCACTACTTCATTAGTGTTGTTGGATTTTTATGTAACATGTTCCCAAGTTTATAAGAAAGAAGGGAGGGAAGAGGAATATACATGCCTAGAAAGAACATGGCAAGTAAATACTCTAAAACAGTAAACTAGCAGGGGCACCTGGGTGGCTCAGTGGGTTAAGCCTCTGCCTTTGGCTCAGGTCATGATTTAGGGTCCTGGAATCAAGCCCTCCATCGGGCTCTCTGCTCAGCGGGGAGCCAGCTTCCCCCTCTCTCTCTGCCTGCCTCTCTGCCTACTTGTAATCTCTCTCTCTGTCAAATAAATAAATAAAATCTTTTTAAAAATCAAATAAAATATATTAGTAAACTGGGTCCCATTTCCCCTCACTTACTGGGGATGCTATAGGACAGTGAAGGAATGGTCAGACCAATATACTGGTATGACACTATAAATTATTTATAAAATGAACAATTAAAAAAATAAAATAGTTTACTGTGGAGGATAGTCATCTTTGTGTGTTATTTTCTTTGTGTTTTTCTGTATTTTCCAATTTTTCTACACTGTAGTATTTTGGTAAAGAAGAAAACACTCATTAAAATAATAATAATGCCTTTAAAAAATAAAATAATGCTGGTGACCAAACTGGATTATCAATGGAGAAAAAAACTGATTTACATTATATCTCATAACCCAATTTAATAAATCCCCCTGAAATGAAAGTGAATTTTAAAAAAAATTTTAAAGACTTTATTAGAGAGAGAGGGAGTGAGAGCATGAGCAGGGGTAGGCGCAGAGTGAGAAGCTAATTCCCAGCTGAGCAGGGAGCCCCTATGTGGGGCTTGATCCCGGGACCCTGAGATCATAACCTGAGCCGAAGGCAGATGCTTGACTGAGCCACCCAGGTGCCCCTTAAAATATTTTTTTAACTAGAAGATTTTAAAGCGTTTAAATGTTAAATGCTGCACAGAAGAAAAACAGGAGATTAAAATGAAAACAACAGAGTATATACAGGGAAAAATTAACAATACTATAGGTACAAGTTTTATCTCTAAAACTTTTAAGGGACTGACAGAAATCTACCAGAATAATACCCAGTCTCCAATGCCCTCTCATCCATAACTAACAGCAGATAAGAACAGTCCCACTGTGTCCACAGAAAAGACACTGAGGAAACATCCCACAACATTAATACAGACATGCATATTAAAACAATTATTACAGGGACGCCTGGGTGGCTCAGTTGGTTAAGCAGCTGCCTTCGGCTCAGGTCATGATCCCAGCGTCCTGGGATCGAGTCCCACATCGGGCTCCTTGCTCCGCAGGGAGCCTGCTTCTCCCTCTGACTCTTCCTTCCACTCTGTCTGCCTGTGCTCGCTCTCACTCACTCTCTCTCTGACAAATAAATAAATAAAATTAAAAAAAAAAAAAATTATTACAGTGCCACCTCACATCTATTATTAGGTGGGGGAAAAAAAGGAAGTTGGCTTTGGTTTGATGAAAGTTTTGGGTTTGGTTATACATGGCGGGTAGCACACTGGTACAGCCCTTCAGGAAGGAATTCTGTCTAGGAGAACTGTTAAATGACAGCTTCTGACCCAGCATTCCCATTTTCGGCACTAAATCACCAAGAAATAATGCAAAAGAAAAAAATATATTTTTACAAAGATATTTATAGTTGCGGCTATATATTTGAGCTAAAACCTGCAAGTGGCCCAGATGTTTGTCTGTGGGGGAGAACAGTATACTCATGCAATGGATATCCTGCCACTGGAAATGACAGATGTGGGAACTGCCAAACATTTTGGAAAGGACCATAGCGAGCGATGGTAATTTTAAAATGAAATTCAATTTATAAAGATAGAGGTGAAGATACGCTACATAAAATTACGCCTCCGTAAACACACCAGAAGAGGTAAATAAATGGTGCTTTGCAAGTGAGTTTCTAGTTCTTACATATTTATACAGATCTCTCTCACATAAGTGTTGATCATTAGATCTCTCAATTTACCTTTAACTAAATAGTAGAATCAATGAAGTTGTGGGAAAAGCCCAGAATGCACACTTAGGAAACTAGGATCTGAATCCCAGTTCAACCTCTTATTAATTATAGCATTCTGGTGAACTCACTTCTCTAACAGCCAATACCTTCCCCCAAGAAATGAGGACAGTATTTCTCACAATCATGGTTTTTTAAAATGACAACTAAAACAAAGTACCGTGTAAGTACAGAAAACGTCCATTCTTTTTACATAAATATAAATACAGGTAGTAGTTAATACCAATTAATAGTGTCATCCCTGAAGCTGATCCAATAACCATTTATTTTTCCCCTAACTAATTAATTACAATTATTAAAAACTGTTCCAATGTCAAACAGTAGTCCTCTTTCAGGGTGAATGATAAGGATTTGAGTGTACACACATTAAAGCTAAAATATGTTAGTGAATTTATCACTGGGTGAATGCGGTCCCTGGTTTCACAATGCTAGAGAGCAAGCCTCGTGATCAGAGAACTAAGCAGAGCAAAGGACAGTTAACAGGATGGACCAAAGAATTAAACTCTTAATGAGAAAGATCAGACTCCCTGTCAAATCTTCTCTGCAAATCCCTCCCAGGTTATAAAAGAAGACATCCTCTGTAGCTCACCTTTCGTCTGGAGTTAGGTCCAAGTTAAGAGGTAGAGATGAAACCAAAAATTGAATATTCTGGATCACAGCAGGAAGGAAGCAAGGGGGTTAGGATCAATGTATTTCCTGAACTGGGTGAAGGATAACACTTCTCTCATCTCTCTGATCACTTAACTGCCATTTGCTGACACTTTACTAAGGGTCAAAGCACTGCCCTAAGGGCCTGATCACCCTAGCAACAAACTTTCAAAGTTGAACTTAAAAAGCTGCTGCCAAACAGCAGGTGCAGGCGTCCTCTCCCACAACCTACACCATCCTCACGACACTTGGCTCTGGCCCTTCAAATCAAATTTCAACTTTGTCAAGCCACTCCCTTTGGCTCTGACTTGAGAAATAGTGCCACTTTGTTCAAAGCAGCTTAACAACTCAGCTTTTTCATCCCTTTTGTCCACTTCATCATCCTTGATGGTTAGTTTCCCTAGCTGGTGGTGAAATCCTATGGCTTCAGCACCTGAAAAACCAGAAGGAATAAAACAATCTTTCTCTGAAAACAGGTACCCATCCTCTCCTCCCTCCCCACTTGGGACCTGTCACAGTCCGGTCAAAGGGGCTGGTAGAACAAGGCAGCAGACGTGCCTAAGAAGACAGGAGCAGGTGCCCCTTGGAATTCAATAAGGACCCTTGTTCCCACCTTTGAAATGCTCTCCGGTTGGCTGTTTCTCCAACACACTTGCTGGTTTAAAGTGGGGGTGCTCCCCCCGAAAATGATTAGTGCCCTGTAAATAAACCTCTCACAGGGCTGTTAATGCGGGGTTAGAATCTCTAACCAGCCTGTGGGCCTGCTGGAACTCCCATTTTCCCAGCCCACCTTCTCTTGCCTCAGGCTCATTTTCCACTCGGGCCCCCTCCCTCTCCGCTTTCCGGCTCTTAGTCACCATTACAGTCTGACTGCATTCCTGGGCGCAAGACCTATTTTAAACAAAAACAACACAACATGCCCCCGTGGTAAGCTATGGGGCCCCTTAAAATCTTGGCAACAAGCGAGTCCAGAGGGACAGAAATTAATCTAGGCAGTTATCTAGAGTTCCCTTTCATTTCACATCTCCTCCCTCACCCGGCAAACTCAAAGCAAATAAATAAACCTAGTCTGAATAAAAATGCCTTGTGCTGAAGGAACGGAAACACAGGTATCTCAGGGAGGTCTGAGACTCCTGGATCCCAACTCAGTTTTCCTCCCTGCTCCATCCTGCAGTTCGGCTCCCCTGGATGCCGTGGAGGCCACCGCCCTGCATGACTGGCATGACTTCCATAAGCCTCAGTCCCTGCTGATTCCAGAACGCTGGCAAAGGTGGGGAGCCTGTCCACAAACGGAGAACAAGGCCACCTCAGGGCGCCTGGGGCTAAGGAGGGGAGACGGGACTACTCAGGACAGTGCTCATGGCTTGGAATTTTAACCTTGCCTCTTGATTTATTTGATCCTGCTTTCCAGAAAGATTGTCCCTTGTATTGCCTGTGCCTACCCTACCTTCTACCAGTACTAAGAATTCGGCTCTAATGTACAAGTATTTTTTTTTTAATGTAGTTAATTTTATTCTTTTTAAACCACAAAATAGAGTACTTTGGTGGTACAAACGTTGACTAGTCACAGTCTGGCCAACAGTTCCCATCTGGGAAGGAGGTAGTCACTCAATGGCCAGAACTCCTGAGGGGTCCCTTTAAAATGCTAACACCCAGGTTAAAAGACTCAGGCAGGCAAGGGCCTGGCGCAGCAGGCAGTGCACAAGTATTTAACCAGCCCAAGACAGGACACTCCTCACTCTTCATTTACACTTGCACTGGATTAAATCCTCCAATGGCCTCAGCAGCTGAGGCCTATAATTAAAATTTTTTAAAATTTTTATTTATTTATTTGGTTGGTTGTTTGAGATCAAGAGGGAGAGAACAAGCACAAGAGGAGGAAGGGGCAGAGAAGGAGAGAGGAAGAGAGAATCCTAAGCAGGCACCACACTCAGGACAGAGCCGGACATGGGGCTCAATCCCGCCACCAGGAGAAAGTGACCTGAGCTGAAATCAAGAGTCAGACACTCAACAGACTGAGGCACCCAGGCACCCCAAATAAGATTTTTTTTTTTAATCAACGAGTAATCATTATATTGTGTTAAACTGCTTACCCTTCTGGCCAGGAAACAGGGACACAGCCCGAACAGCCAGGGTGAAGTGAGACTGTTCCCCACCGTGATGAGAGGACCATGTACAAGATGAGGCAGCGGACCCACCTGTCCCCTGCAAGGTCTCACCTTGCTCATCCGACCGTACCTCCTGTGGTCCCACAGCACACAAGCAAACTCTGGCCAAGCCCATCTCTTCTACATTCATTCCTACCCTGTATCTTCTCCTGAATTGTCAGCACCAGCCTAGCCTGTCCCAGACAAACGCTTGCTTCTCTGTTCTGGGCACTAGTCAAATTCACCCATTCTGCACGATCCAGCTTCCACCTCTACTTTCCTAAGTCCTGCAAACAGTCCTCTCCCTCTCATGTGAACCCCTGGACTGAACGTACCACAAACTGAGGCACTGTTAACTTTCTGCGGCTTTATGCCTTGTTTGTCCAATCCAGTCCTAAATTCCACAGGATAAAGTCTTAGCCTCTTAGTACTTCTAAAAGTACATCCCAACGGGCATGCGGCAGAGCAGTGGTACACCAGAAACCCCGAACAATTGTGCCATTACACTTTAAACAATTTCTAGAATTGACTTTCATTCAACTCGAGATCCACCCACTTTCATGAAGATTTCAGACAAACCACTGAGCCACAATGTGGCCCCTGGCCCGATTTGCTGCAAATAAAATAAAGATAATGTGTCTGGAGGAAGGTATATGAATGGATATAAGAGAACAAGATCAAGGCAGTAAACAGTTCTACTCAAACAGGAACATACCAGATGGTGAATAAATAAATATACAGGTTTTCAACTTTCTAAAACTTGTTTTTTTTTTTTTTTAAAGATTTTATTTATTTATTTGACAGAGATCACAGGTAGGTAGAGAGGCTGGCAGAGAGAGAGAGAGAGAGAGGGAAGCAGGCTCCCCGCTGAGCAGAGAGCCCGATGTGGGACTCGATCCCAGGACCCTGAGACCATGACCTGAGCCGAAGGCAGTGGCTCAACCCACTGAGCCACCCAGGCGCCCCTAAAACTTGGTTTTTTCAAAGAACTTAACCTTTTAAACCTTTCATGTACTACCAAAAAATTCTAACACCATATAAAAGTATGTCTTAGACACAAAATGGGAGGACCCTGGGCCTATCATAACAGGTATTTTGATAGCTACTGTTTAGGAACCACTTAAGTCCTCCCTTTGGCAAGTCACACTTTCAACAATACTTGTAGCTTTTCAGGAGCCCAGACACACTACCTTCTAGCTTCAAAGTCCCTTCATAAAAATGTATAATACACCACATCTTTAGGAATTCAACCAAAGCCTCCAAATTCTTATGCTACAGAAACTTGAGGGAAGGAACTTGAGCAGATAAGTTACCTTAATGTGGTACCACATGTCAAAGCTGTCCAAAGAAGTTTCAGAAGCTCTAGGCATAACCTCAATTCATAACCCTGAATATAGGATTTAGGACTGTGTTCACACTCACCTTCATTTCCTCCTACTATCGGTCAAGTTCTGTATTTGCAAGGCACTTAACTGTGTATGTTCTCCAAGATGTTAAGAGATATTGGGGCACCTGGGTGGCTCAGTGGGTTAAAGCCTCTGCCTTCAGCTCAGGTCATGATCTCAGGGTCCTGGGATCGAGCCCCACATAGGGCTCTCTGCTCAGTGGGGAGCCTGCTTCCCCCCCACCCCGCCTGCCTCTCTGCCTACTTGTGAGCTATCTCTGTCAAATAAATAAATAAAATCTTAAAAAAAAAGAGATATTAAGCAATGGGAAAAAATGTATGGTCAAACTCTTTTTAGACAATGCTGGCTGAAACAAAATTAAACAGGTCTCTTGACTGCAGGACGTCTCAGTGTCTTTCATTTACCAACAGGCATTGTGAACCTCTAGGAGAAGCAATACAGAGCACAGCATTTCCCATACTCATTTGATCACAGAGTAAGTTTTTTCAAGAATCCCACAGTACAACTTTCAGAAAGGCTGATCTAGCAGTTTCTGAGCACAAACAACAGCAAGAAAGATGCTACTATTTTTTTGTGAACAGGCCATCCTCTCAGTGAGTCATGAATTAGGCACTAGCAGCTTCACAAGTGGACTTTATTCTCATACCTTAAAAATGACTTTTCCCTGGGCTCCCCATCTGAAATGTAAGGAATAATTACACTGCTCTGCTTCTCAGGGTTGTTTTTTATTGTTTTTAATCTTGCAACTGTGTTCCATATTAATCACTAAAACAGGTTCTCAGCCCAAGTAGCCAGGCTTCAAAATCCCTGGTGTCCTTCCAACCTGGATGAAGGGATGGAAAGAACATGAACCAGACACCACCCAGAAAGTTTTTACATCTCCAGTTTCGAGGCCAGTATGATAAAGTCAAACTGCAGCCAAGGTACTGGATAAATGAGAGGTTCTTCTTTAGTAACTCACTTCTAAAGAGACTCGGCCCCTCTTGGGCTCAAACAGCAGCACCAGTATCTGAATCTTGACTCACCTTTTCAATATGGACTTTCTTAACTGCCTCCCCCCACCCCACCGAGAAGCATGGGAGGTCAAAGCTGGAACTACAGGAAAGAAAGAAAAAGATGTACTGGAAGAAGACTATTTCCCCTTCTCTGCAGAGAAAGAACCCATTACAAGCTCATGAGCAAGGGAAATATCATTCCTGCTCATGAAAGAGCTTTCCTGCTCGTGAAAGAGCTTTCCAGGAAAAGTATCTCAACATATTTACTATAAAACAATTTAATTTCCCTGTCCCATCACCTGCCACCCCATCCCCGTTCCCCCCAAAAAGCCCACAGATTGTGGATTTCCTCTCATTCTTGGCAGAGTTACCAGAAGAAACACAATACCCCCTCCGGAGTGCTCCCAACAGCTGCTGGAACAAAATGGGGAGCTGGGGGTAAACTTCCAAAGCTGCCTCTAAAAAGGACCATTCCCCCTGCCCAACCAGGCAGCCAGTGAACATAAGACTTGTCTTTCCCTACTTTCTTAAAGCAAGGAGAGACCCCCAAAACGACAGCATCCCCTAGTTCAAAACATTTGCCTCCACCCATCTGATCTTCTCAACTTGACCGTAAGCTGAACGCCGTGTATCGTTAAGCCCCCACTCCATGTCTTTGCTAACATGCATTTCTTGAAACAGTCCTCTACTAGTATCTTTTATTTGTTTGCTTAACCCACCAACTTCCAAGTTTGGATTTTTACCAAACTCCTCGTCAGTATAATCGCCTTGTCTCTGTCCACCTCCCCAAAACCACATGCCTTGTACACACACACACATCCCTCCTTTCGGGTCAAAAGCCTTGAAAAGCAAAAGTCTAGGAACAAATTCAGCAATGACTAACTACACTATACCCCAGCCCTCTCCCTTTCACCAGACACTAAATGCGCTTCGGTTCTGGTAGAAAAGCCCCATCACCAGGCAGGGGAGAGACTCCCCCTACTCTTCAGCCTCTCAGCTGAGACCACCAACAAAGAAGTTCATGAATGTCAACTGGGAGCAGAGGCGATATCTCTCTCTGCTGAGGAGAAACTGGATGGAGCCTCCAGCATCATTCCCCAAAGGTGACAGCCGGGGTTGAGTGAAGACCGTGAAAACTGTACAAGAGCTGAGGGAGAAAATATAATGTAAGGAATGATTCGGAATCAGGGGCAGAAGAAGGTGGAGGGATGAACTGGCTGACCCCAAATGTCTTTTCCATCTCTACCTCCTATGATTCTTTGACCTCCAATTTTGTGCTGCAGACAAGGAATGGAAAGTCAACAGACGTGGCGATGTTTTGAAAGAGCCTGGCGGTCTGCTCTTGTCATTTAGTGGCCCTTGCGTGTATTTTTTAAGGTGTCTCTAAGCCCTGTCCTCATTTCACAGTTGTCACCTTTCTCAGCAATTTGAGCTTATGTCAAATACCAAAAAGAAGGAGAAGAAGAAAGAATGTACTGGCAATTAATTGTGGGCTAAAGAGGGGCAGCCCAGGGCCCATTGGGTGGCCCAGACTTCTAGGGAGGGCAATGAAGATGGTTTGGGTCTAATGGAGAACTGACTCAGAGCTGAGACAAGGCACCTAACCCTCTAACAAGAGATAAATTCTTTCTGCAGATAGTCTCATCCTAGGCTTTAGATCAGTTCAAGCACTCACATGATTTGGGATTCACAAACATACTCTTAATTAGCACAACCGCCTCATTTCCACTGACTATAACTGGATTTCCATCTGAATTCTGTTCAAATCTGAGCAAGACTGCTGAATAGAAAGGACTTTCCTCAGTAAACCAAATCTGGGGCTCCTGGGTGGCTTAGTCGGTTAAGCGTCTACCTTCGGCTCAGGTCATGATCCTAGGGTCCTAGGATTGAGCCCCGTGTCGGGCTTCCTGCTCAGCCAGAGAGCCTGCTTCCCCTCTCCCTCCACCTGCCACTCCCCCTGCTTGTGCTCTCTGTCAAATAAATAAATAAAATCTTAAACAAAAAGAAAGAAAGAAAGAAAGAAAGGAAGGAAGAAAGATAGAAAGAAAGAAAGAAAGAAAGAAAGAAAGAAAGAAAGAAAGAAAGAAAGAAAGAAAGAGAAAGAAACCAAATCTTTGGATTCTCAATCTTGTCTGATGGTTAACTCACCTGAGATAAATTCTGGAGCTGAGCCAAAATCTGTTTCTGTAGATCAGAGGCGTATGCCAATTTTCCAGAAAATTCAAAACTTGACTCTGTCCTCACTTTTTCAAACAGCTGATCTCATCTTAAATTTTCAACATTTACTGGCCTTAAGAAGAGTCTACCTAAATACTTCCTATTCCAGAACCAGAGATGAACCCAGCGCTAGGGTCAACCCAGAGTTAAGGTTACATTGTCACACAAAGATAATTCTTCCCTATTGTCTCAAGAATAATTTTTTTAAAATCTGTATGGTTCCTCAGTAACTTCACTGTCATTTTGATTTCAGCAGCTCACAATCTTTACCTGAAGGGAAGGTGCTAGGCACAGAGAATTCAAAGTATGGGGCAATGAAATATTTTCAGAGATCTCGTCCCAACAGGAGCTGCTCATTTTACAGACTGTGAAGACTCTGGGTTTCCTCCATGTTTTCGCCTTGAATGTTAGGAAATTCATCCCCTACCACTCAAGTTTTGGAAGACTGGAAAGGATATAAGCAGCGCTATATTCTGACATGGTCTTGGAAGAAAAGGCTTCTTCTTTTCTTCCAGTATGCACTGGGAGGTACTAACTGCACTAGACCGTTTCCTGCTTCCACAGGTGTATTGTTTTATTTATTTTAAGCCTGTGGACTGAACTCAGCTTTTATTAACTCACAAAATGATTAAAAATAAAGCCTTTCCAGAAAGGCTAAAGAGAAATACATGCAACTATGAAATTTTCAATCAACTACAGAACAAGTTAAGTGACTCCCCTTCCTAGGTAAGGCAGGAAGGCAAAGGAGAAAGCCTAAGCTATTTTAAGTTGCTAATTGTTTTCTGAAAATCACTGTTCAGACCTTAAATGTAACCAGGCAGCAACGCCTTCTCCAGGTCAGAGTTAGGAAAGGAAACTTTATGCTTTCTAGACCCCAAAAATGCTCTTAGGTGCAATCATTTTAAAACAAACAAACACACTCTGCTTATCTGTATCCATCTGACCACTTTGGACGTTAATCATCACTGAAATAGATACCCTGTTCCCCAGCCTCAAAGAGCTCCAAGTCTGCAAGACCCTGGCTGAGGAATGAATGTACATGCCAGGGCAAACCCCTCAGAGCCTTACTTCCTAAACACCCATTGTTAATTCTAGGCAAATCTACCACAAGTAAATGCAAGGGCGTACCAGCTATTGCGCAAAGGATAGCTAAAATAAAATTCAAGTTTGAAAACACACAGGACTTAATTTGGGAGGAATTAACATGAGACTGACCAAAGTATCTTTTAAATACTCTTAGATTATATAAACAGCTATACTGTATTCTCTGCTCTTGTTCATTTTCAGTATTAGAACTTACAGATAGCACCTCTGCTCTTCCACATGTCATACTGTCTACTTCTTGCATCTAGCCTTCATTATAAACCGACGAGGTTAAATTTCACTCATTTGCTCTTGAAGACCAAACTAGGTTAGCTTCCCCCCTACTCTTCAGGGAAAACTTAAAAGACCACTATATGAAACATTTCCTTGATTTTTATATTAAAGATATTTCTATTCCCCCAGGCTTCATAAAACCTTCAAAGAAAACTGATTTTAAACCAGATGACTGACTCAAACTGTTTTTGTGTTCACTTTTTTTTAAAAGCTCACAATACCTACCCATGTTCACTGTTTGGGCAAGAGGCCTGAAGGGAAGCAAATTATTTGTTTGTGGTTTTAAAGTGGCCAAAATGCCTTCAAGCACAAGTATAAGACCATTAACAAATCACAAGGAGCCAAAGCAGTTCATCTTACTCAACAAAGCTATGATCAGTTAGGAACAGCCAAACTGAATGGGACTTGCCCTGGGCCGGAAGGTCAGTAAACCTTAGCAGTTTGTGTTTCTGAGAATCAAGAGGCTCTTACAGCACGGAGTACAGACCCTAGGCCCACAGGTTCTGCTGTCATGCTTCCAAAATCATTCAGGACAGGTGAGAGAAACTAAGCTTTGTGTGTGTGTGTTTTCTCCCACCTCCTGTCTTTCAGTAGCACCTCCAATTCAAACCATCTCTTTTGCTAAGTATGGACTAGAGAAGCCAAGCAATGAAAGAGTTCCATTTCACAACAATTTATTGAATACCTACTATGTGCTGGACGCTGTGTTGGTTCTTCCGCATTCATACATTTAAGCCTCGTTTTACTGGGTAGTAAAATGTAAAAGTATAAAATTCTTTATAGATGATAAAACTCAGGTCCAGTGAGGCTGTGTAACTTCTGATTAAATGAAGTTTTGTGCTGTGCTCATAAAAACAGCCCACTGTCCAGTCTGCAGTTAACTAGTCCAAATCATAAACTATTGTCCTGCCACTATTCAAGCAGCCATAGTCTCATTATACTTTGGGCCCAGGCTCTCTGACGCCCTTAGAGGACTGGGGTGTATGCTGGCTCCCTCCAGGGATGACAACCACCTCTCTTGGTGGCTTATCACGTCTCTGCAGCTGTCCAGAAACAGACCACACTGGTAAACATTCTCTCCACCTGCTGTAACACGCATAACTTCTTCCCTCAACTCAGAAAACATGAGCAGTGACCCTGCTCTTTATCAAGTGCTGTGGTAAAACAACTTCCCTAGAAGGTCGGAGATACCCCATCCTAGGACATGGGCAAGAAATCAAAACACACATGGCTAATAAATAATAAAGGCTATCACCTGACAGTCTCAAAGCACTTTATACTATAAACTCATTTTCATTTTGTTGTTTTTGCTCACAGAACGAACACTCATTCCCATTATCTCTCTTTTAGAGCATTTGAAAAGGAAAGAAAAATAAACATCAATTCTTTCATTCAGTCAGTCTCTATAAGGAAAGAAAGCTTTGCCTTAGCTGGCTTGGGTTTCAGTCACTTTAGCCAACTTCCCTTAAAGGTCAACTGATCGGTCCTTTGAAAGAATTTTTCTTATAAGAAATGAAGGTAACAAGACTGCATGCCAAAAGATCCCAAAGAATCATTATCATACTAGATAACAAACCTGACTAGGTAACTAGACAAAATCATACCAGAATAAAAGTTAAGCAAAATAATCAGGTTCAAAATTTACAAAAGATTATAGTAACCTTGTACATCATTAGTAACACCCAGGTGAAAAACATACTGAAAAAGAGACTGCATTCACAATAAAAACAAAATACATAACATATACAGGAATACTTAGGAAAAAACTTGACAACAGATATGTAAGAACTTTACAGTAAAAACAAGAGAAACTTTTGAAAAGGCACAGAATTTTTTTTGCTAGGGAGTTGAATGGGAGTGGAGACCTAACACACCACATAAAAAGGATAAATCTAACCCTAATCGATATCAGATTCTACCAAAAAATAACAATATTTAAAACAGTAGGAAAATGGAAAAATATATCTGCAGAACAAAATGAAGTTCAGATGTGTGTGTGTGTGTGTGTGTCTATACACACCTTAACTTAATGACTGACAACATAAGCTTTCTAAAACAAAGTGAAAGAGAATTATTTAACAAAAGGTATAGTGATAACTAGGTAGTCGTTTAGGGGAAAAAAAGAGAAGGTAAACTCACCCTTGCACCAGAATAAAACTGATATTGATGAAAGTGTTAACTATCTTTAAAAAACCAAATATAAGAAAGCCAGCAGAATATCAAAAAGAAGATTCAAAAAAAAAGAAGAAGATTCATCAGGTCTGTGGAAAATTTGTAAATTCCTCAGCTTTGGGGTAAAAAAAGAAAAAAATGACAAAAGACCGACAGATTCTGACATATTTAAGTGTAAAACTTCTATAGGCTAAAAATAGGAAAGTAAAAAGGACTGGAGAAAATATTTGCATTAAAGATGACAGATGAGAGTCTAGTATCTATGACCCACAGGATTCCAAATTTATGAGAAAAACATCAAGACCCCAATAATAAATGGGCAAAGACTATGTACAGATGATCTCACAGGTGAAACAAACACATGGAAAAATATTTATGGGGGTCAGTAGTTTAAAAAAAAAAAGCAAAAAATAAAACTTTGGGATACAATCATATGACCATTTTAGCAGATTTTTAAATTTTCACATGCAACTGGTTTAATGATTCTTTGCTGGTGCCACCGTAACTTGGTAGAATTTTACAAACCATAACCTTTGATCCAGTAATGCCCATCTTGAGCATTTATCCTAAGGAACTAATTTAAAAATGTGTGGTATGTGACGTATCTCAAAAGCTGTTACCCAAAAATGCTTTATTCATTTCACTGTTGTCTATAATAGCAAAAATCTGGACACGACATTAAAGTTTAATATTAGAGGAATGTTTTTAATCTCATTATGATAGAGTTTACAAACATTTATTATGCACCTATTCTGGCAGGATCAGTAAAACAGCAACTGAGATGGGGGAAGAAGTATGCAACTGAAAAGTTATTTTAAATAAAGGTGGTGGTATTATAACACTTTGCGGCTTAAAGAACTAATGTTGTTATACTGTTTTAGAATTACTTTTTAAAGCCATAATTGGATGGAGTTTTAGGTGCAATCTAAAAAGCTTTTACTCACCCAATTCTCTTTTTTTTTTTTCCCCTTCCTATTCAACAGCTTAAATGGCTCAAGTACGTTTTCCACTCACAGGTCTCAGATCCTACCTAAAACAGGCCAGACTGCAGTACCATGCCTTGGTATACCACCTGGACCTAAACCAGTCCCCTGTCATAAGCAGGCACCCTTTTTTGTATCATTCTGCCTGTATCAAGTCAAACTACAGTTGGCACTTGGACCAGGGGCCTTCTTTTCAGGTCTGAGTCCTTTTCTCCATATTCGATTTTATCTGAATCCCGCAGCCTAACAACCTTCAGAAGAGGGGGAGCGGGTGAATGTCTGTAACAACGTTCTGATAGGCCACACAGTGGCCTTGGGTCCTACACCTGGACCCAAGGAGGCGCCAAGGAAGCCTCAGACCAGCCTGGCTCCTGGGGGTACTGAGGAACCGGGCCAGTTACCTTCTGCGAGGGAAGACACAATTACAAGCTGAAGGCAGTGCTTAAGATGGCTAATTGTGAGAAGCTGCCCAAGGAGGGTACCGACTGAGGGATGCTCAAGGGAGGCTTCCTGGGGGCGAAGGGGGGAGGGCTCCGATAGGAGAGGGGCCCTTGGGGAGGGGTCCCCGCCGAGGCCGGCTTTGGGCCTCGCCTTCGGGGTGCGACACAACCCCGGGCCGACCAGGCCGCGGCGCCCCGCCCTTTCCCGGGACGCCGGCCGGCCCGGGGCGGGGAGCGGGCGGGTGAGCGGGCGCTTACAGGTCGGTGCCGAGCCGCGTGAAGCCGGAGTTGAGCGAGGCCCGGGCTATCCGGCGCCAGAGCAGGTCGCAGCTGGTGAAGCGCCGCAGCCAGCGGCACACCTGCGCCAGGCGGCCGAGGGCCCGCATGTCCAGGTAGGAGCAGATGAGCAGCAGCAGCTCCTCCGGCAGGCGCAGGAGCGCTGGCCCCGCAGCGGGGCGGCCGGCCGGCTCCCTGGGCGCTGCCTCCTCCTCGGCCGCCGCCGCCACGGCCACCCCTGCCGCCCCAGCCCCTGCGATGCAGCCCCAAGCCTGAGCCCCTCGTCCCTGCGCTCTCCCCGGCCTCGCGTCCTCCCGCCGCCCAGGCCTGACTTTCCATTCCTCCTCCTTCCCATCCCCTCTTCCTCTAGCCTCCCTCCCCGCCCCTGCGCTCCCCTCATCTTCCCGCACGATCCTTCTCGCCCCTTCCTCCACGTTTCCGCCTCCCTCTCCTTCCTCCCCCGGGCCTGCCCTGGCTCCCGCCTCGGCCCCCAGCCCCGCTGCCTCCTTCGCTTTCTGCAGCCCCGGCTTCCCTTCCGCCCCGCTTCCTCTTCCGCCCTGCCCTGCTCCAGCTTTTCCCTTCCCCTTCGCCTTCCTTCGCTTCCCCCTCGCAACCCTCCCTTCCTGCAATTTCCTCGCCTCCCCGCCCTCGCCTTCGCCCGGCCCGCCGTTCCCGGGCGGCCCCGGGTGGCCCTGGCTGCCCATGAGCGGCCGCGGGCACAGCCCGAAGCAGAGGCGAGCTGCCGCGGCCGCCGCCGCCCCAGGAGGAGGCGACACCATGTCGGACCGGGTCACATGGGGCGGCGCGGGCCGAGACCTGGGCCCGCCCCTCACACCCGCAGCCGTGGAGCCGCTGCGGGGTGCGGGCCAGGCCAGGGAGCGGGCCCCCTCCCCCATGGGCAGGGCCGCCGGGAGCATCGGATGGAAGCACATGCATTCATTCTTCAGGCATGTGAGGCCGGCTGCGGGGCGCCCAAGGCCCCAAAAGAGCTTCCGCCTTCTACGAATCTACCTAGTAGTACCTCTGCCCTCAAGAAGCATCCACTTGGGTGGCTTTCCCTCTCTAGGAGCCCTCCTCTTCCCTGGGTGATGCCCCCTTTGGACAGGCCACTTCCCAGGGCCTCGGACACCGCAGCCCTGGGACTTGGCACTTTCCCTGGGCCGGGTCCTCCCGCAGGGTCGGAACCCGCTCAGGACTGTGAGTTGGTGTTTTAGACATTTGGGAGGCTGCAGTCCTCCAGGTCCTCAATCAGTAACTCCCAGTGATGTTATTAGGAAATGACAAAACCTGGGGCTTCTTACTATTTACCACACAAGTGCAAATGGATTCTCCAAGGTCACCCAGGAGTCCTTCCCCAACACCACGCATTCCATTCACAAGGGCACCAATCTGAAGGGAGAGCTAAGAAAACCCTACTGAAGTCTACGCAAGCTGTCCAACACATCCTGCCAGACCCTTGTAGCTACTGAGTATCTGAAAGGTGGCTGCTCCAAACTGAGGTGTGCTATGGGAAACATACAACAGATTTTGAAGACATATAAGAAAAAGCATGTTACTTACCTTAATACTTTCATGTTACATGTTGAAATGATAAAGATTTTTGATGCACTGGGTAAATAAAATATATTTTAATGTAACTACTAGGTAATTTATAGAAGCCCCTGGATGGATCAATCAGTCGAGCATCAACTCTTGATTTGGGCTCAGGTCATTACCTCAGGGTTGTGAGCTGGAGCCCCCATCAGGCTCTGTGCTCAGAGGGTAGCTAGCTTGAGAGTCTCCTTCCCTCTGCCCCCCTCTTGCCCACACTAAATAAATTTTAAAAATCTTTTAAAATAAGGGGCGCATCAGTCATTAAGCTTCTGCCTTCAGCTCAGGTCATGATCCCAGAGTCTTAGGATAGAGCCCAGAGTTGGGCTCCCCCCTCAACTGGGAGCCTGCTTCTCCCTCTCCCGCTTCTGCTCCCCCTGCCTGTATTCCCTCTTGTGCTCTGTCAGATAAATAAATAAAATCTTTAAAAAATAATAAAAATTAAGTGCAAATTAAAAATTAAATAAAACTGTACATGTGACTTGCATTTATGGCCCCAACTGTTTTTCTATACATAGCACTGGACTAGGCAGTAAGATTTGGGAAGAAGATGACTAACCCTGTGTAGCCTGTACCCCAAATCCTGTTTGAGCATTTTATTTTGTATTTATATCTGAAGGCCCGTTTTCAGGGAGCAAGAATGAATGGGAAATCACCTCTGGAAATTATTCGATACCTAGGAGAGCCAAGGGGAGACCTAGGAAAGCTACGACACAGCATTATTATGCTGCAGAAGCATTGTAACAAGGTCAGACCGGAATCTGGCTTTGCCCTAGAATTACTTTTTGATCTTAGCAAAACAACAACAAAAAACCCCACCTATCTTGGCCTTTTAGTGTTCTCAGTTTATAGTGGAGATAATGCCTCTGCCTTACTTTCGAGGGATAAATGAGATGATCCCTGTAAAATGCTTTGAACTCCTCTAAGAAAATGCTCAGTAATAGTTACAGGTCAAATCCTGTTACAAAAAATACCCTTAAAAAAAAAAAGAAAAAGAAATGCAACAAAGGCTTTGAGTAGAAAAAGATTTCCAAACTCCAGCCAGTGGTTTACTTAAATAAAAATAATATTTGATATGATATTCAGGACAACTAAAGAATTTAGACTATCTCTTAAAGATGATTATAAAGAAATTTATTCATAGGTATCCTACTGTTAGA
Source organism: Mustela erminea (assembly GCF_009829155.1). Lineage (NCBI taxonomy): Eukaryota > Metazoa > Chordata > Mammalia > Carnivora > Mustelidae > Mustela > Mustela erminea. The sequence continues at coordinate 65,377,877 of NC_045627.1, forward strand.
AGGTTTGAGGCAGGAATACTACAAACTAAGGCCAGGTCATCAACTCAACATTTATTGATTTTGCTACATTTATGTACCATGAGCCATGATGGAAGGAAGACAAATGAATATAGCATATGGTTCTTATATTTTGTGTTCAGATTTAGATATATTTGTAATTTCTTATTATTTGACTATTTTTTAACCATTCCTCTATAGAGTAAAGCTGAGTTTATGCATATGACCTAGTTTTACTGGAGAACTAGAAGACACAAAAACTTATTTAATTAACCCAACATAAATCAAGTCAAAATCCACCTTCACAGAAATGTAACTTATTCTTTACCCTATGTTACCTTTATTGATGGAGAAACTACACCATCATTTAAAATCATCAAATCACACTCAAACTAGAAATCAAGTGAACTGTTTGAACTAGAATTTATGGTTTAATGATTCACCCCAAAAAAGCCTACTATGTAGAAAGGCAAAGCCAAAATGGAAAATTGGCATATGTTCTGTTACTTGGTGGTGATGTGTATCCCTAAAGTCCTGAGCATGAGAAGAAACCCAGGTAATTTTTACCTCAAAATTCTTTTTTTGGGATAAAGCACTTAAAAAAAAAATCAACTATGCCTGAAAGATGGGTTTATAATGAAAATAAATGTATATATTCTTCATGGAGTACCTGAAATAAAATAAATATATTAATATTTATATTAATATAAATATATTAATAGTTCCCCAAAAGGGAGATAGAAAGAATACAGTGGACTTCAGAATATTTTTAAGAAAAGTCATCAATTCCCTTGAAGTTCAAATTCAGGAAGCAATCACAATAAAATAACGTAGAGAGTGAAATTTACCTTTATTTTTATAAGGCTTTTTATTAAAATTTTAATTTGCATACTAATAAGTAAACTGAGGACATTAGACTACTTTCAACGTAGTCAGAAACATGGAACGGAGAATATATTAAAACTTAACACTCAGGGCACCTGGTTGGCTCAGTTGTCAGGTGTCTGCCTTCGGCTCAGGTCATGATCCCAGAGTCCTGGGACTGAGCCCCGCATTGAGCTCCCTGCTCTGCAGGAAGCCTGCTTCTTCCTCTCCCTCTCCCCCTGCTTGTGTTCCCTCTCCAGCTGTGTCTCTCTCTGTCAAATTAAGAAAAACAACCACCTTAAGACTCAATATGAACTTCATATTGGGTATTTAGAAACACTAGCATTATTTACTTTGAAAGAGGATTTTTAAGTATAGAAATAAAGTTCTTTGTGCATGTCCATGTAAGTGATGTGCATAGTAGTGACTATTGCTGTTATAGGTGATAATGTATGCTTGGGATTGTCAACAATACTAGAAGTGTGTGTTCCATCCACTCTTATAAACATAGGAGGCAGTCTCAGACAGGAATCTATGTACCCATTGGTCAAAGACTCGGGGCTCCAGCCTTCAACTTTAGGAAGTGGGCAGATTTAACAGAGGAATCATTCTGAGATGAATTAGAAAGAGATTATTTTGTGAATGATAGTTTTCAATGGCATATACCGGTTCAGATGCTCATCATTATTCTTATATAATAATAATAGCTTCTATTTATTAAACACTATTGATCAAGCACTATTACAAGAGCTTTCCATGTATTATCTTGATCCTATCAACAGTCAAATGAGGAAGATACTATTAACCCAGTTTTTTGCAGGAGATGAGACTGAGGCCTGTGGCCTCATGGTTCCTAACTGGCAGTCTAGCCCCAAAGCTAGACTCTGAACCATGCCTTTACCATACATAGCAGAGAATGGAAAAAGACACTGAATTCAGGGTCCTCTGAGATCCCTAGCAACTGATAGACACACTTAATAGTAGTATACTTCACCTCTGACCATCAAGCAATTCTGGTATCTAAATAAAAGTTGCTTCTAAGTAGTTAAAGTAACTCCTTTCTCATCTACAACACTTTCTAAGAGTTAACTATGTAGACCTCCAGCCTCTTAGTGCTATCCTTAATCTTTCTGCAAAACTTTAAAGGGACTTGTAGGAACTAATCTATCTTGCAAAAGAACATTTAACTAAAGTTTAACAATTTGCTTCAGCTTCAATTTCCTTTGTTAAATTTAAATAACAATATATGGGGGCACCTAGTTGGCTCAGTCAGTTAGGAATCTGCCTTCAGCTTAGGTCATGATCTCTGGGTGCTGGGATCAAGCCCCACGTCGGGCTCTCTGCTCAGCAGGGAATCTGCTTCTCCCTCTCAATCTCTTTCTGTACTCTATGTCTCTCTCAAGGAAATAAATGAAATCTTTACAAATAAATAAATAAAATAACCATATATGTATGGTACATATTATATAACCCCTTTTTGTAAATTTATCCCTGTTTGTAAATATGCAAGGGGAGATTTTGTGAAATGATGCTAATAATGGTTCTTTCTATACCATATAATTTAATAATTCCACTAATGGGTATGTACCCAAAAGAAACAAAACACTAATCTGAAAAGATAAAGTGCCGCTACATTTATTACAGCATTATTTACAATAGCCAAAATACAGAAACAACCTAAGTGTCCATATATGATGGAAAAGGAAGATGTGGTGGTGTATGTATACACACACACACACACACACACACACACACACACACACCCCTCTGCTGCAATATTATGTAGCCATAAAAAGGATAATATTAGGCTACTTGCAACAATATGGATGGACCTAGAGGGTATTATGCTAAGTGAAATAAGTCAGACTGAGAAAGACAAATACCATATGATTTCACTCATGTGAAATCTAAAAAACAAAACAAATAAATAAACAAAAAGTAGAATCAGACCTATACATACAGAGAACAAGCTGGTGGTTGCCAGAGGGGAGGGGGAGGGGACTGGGCAAAATAGGAAGGACAGTGGGAGACACAGGATTCCAGTTATGGAATGAGTAAAGTCACAGGAATAAGAGGCACAGTATAGGGAATATAGCCAATAACACTATAATAGCGTTATATGGTGACAGATGGTCACTACCTTGTGTAAGCACAGCATAACGTGTAAAGAAATTGAATCAGTATGCTGTACACCTGAAATTAACACAATATTGTGGTCAACTATACTCAAATGAAAAAAAAATTGTTTAAGCAAGCTCCAGGCCCAGGATGGAGCCCAACACAGGGCTGAACTCACAACCCTGAGATCAAGACCTGAGCTGAAATTAAGAGTTGGACACTTAACTGAGCCACCCAGGCACCCCTCAAATAAAATTTTTTTGAAAAATAATGGTTAGGGGCGCCTGGGTGGCTCAGTGGATTGAGCCGCTGCCTTCGGCTCGGGTCATGATCTCAGTGTCCTGGGATCGAGCCCCGCATCGGGCTCTTTGCTCAGCGGGAGCCTGCTTCTCTCTCTCTCTCTGCCTGACTCTCCGCCTACTTGTGATTTCTCTCTCTGTCAAATAAATAAATAAAAAATCTTTAAAAAAAAAAAAATAATGGTTATTTCTAGGTAATAAATTTTTAGGTTTTACTTTGTACTTTTCTGTATTCCTTGATTTATTTAAAGAGGAAGCATGTATCACCTTTACAAAGTCAATAAAGCCTATCAAAAAGAAAAAGCCGTCATGAGTCCAAACACACCATGCAATAAGAAAGTTGGAGATTTGAAGCCTAAATTATTACCAGAATTTTTTTTTTTAGATTTTATTTATTTATTTGACAGAGAGAGAGCTCACAAGTAGTCAGAGAGGCAGGCAGAGAGAAAGGGGGAAGCAAGCTCCCTGTGGAGCGGAGAACCTGATGTGGGGCTAGATCACAGGACCCTGAGATCACGACCTGAGCCGACGGCAGAGGCTTAACCCACTGAGCCACCCAGGCGTCCAACCAGAATTTTTAACTAGCCACCTAAGTTTCATTAAACTTTATTTATTCCATCTAAAATGTGTATCATGTATTAGTAAAATAAAGAACAAATTAGAGTATTAGAAATGAGAAGAGGGGGTCCTGGGTGGCTCAGTGGGTTAAAGTCTATGCTTTTGGCTCAGGTCATGATCCCAGGGTCCTGGGATTGAGTCTTGCATTGGGCTCTCTGCTTCAGTGGGGAGTCTGCTTCCTCCCCGTCCCTCTGCCTGCTTGTGATCTCTGTCAAATAAATAAATAAAATCTTAAAAAAAAAAAAAAGAAAGAAACGAGAAGAAATAAGAGGTCTAACAATGCATACTGTATCTATAAACACAAGAGCATCTCACAAATAGAAGGATGGAGTCTAAAGTTTTGGTTTCAGAAATTATCGGGTTGGTAGTTTATATTCATCATGTTCGATATACCGCCAAGATCTTCTGTTTTTTTAATGAATCCACCATCTTTGTCCTATTCAAAGACAAAAGATTTTTATTTCATATGAAACAACTTTAAGGTAACTGGGTGATGGGCCTTAAGGACAGCACTTGAGGTAATGAGCAACGGATGAATCACTAAATTCTACCCTGAAACTAATAATACACTATATGTTAACTAAATTGAATTTAAACAAAAATAAATAAATAAAAAGGACAGTTTAAAAATACTTTCTGCAGAAAAATACCAGAAGGAAATATGAACAAATGCTAGAAACGGATGCTTGTAAGAGATGGAATCATGGATAGTTCTACTGCTGTTGCTTTACACTTTTTCTGCATTTTTAGGTCTTCTGCAGTGAACAGGTATTACATAATCAATTCTTGAAAAATCCTAATAAGCATTTACATCTAAATGTAAGAAATAATTAAATTAGTTCATTTTAATATTTTAGTATTAGTTCATTTTAATATTAAATTATAAAATAAAGTATTAAAGTATAAAAATAAAACATTAATTTTATACATCATCCATGCAGAAGAATCCCTAATAATTTGTGTTCTATTTCGTCTTCACTAAGGCAGAGTATTAACTCTCACCCACTCCTAAAGTGAGGGCTGCACATAGCGATTCCTTCTAAAGAATACAATATGGAAAGGCCGGGGAGAGTAAACTTATAGTGGAGAAAGCTGACAAACACTATTTCAGCCAGGTGATCATGGTCAACATCAACAGTGATAAGTCATATTGATAGAGGGTACCCTTGATATATTGTGATGAAAATGGTACTTTTTTTTTCTTTAAGCTTTTACTTATTTATTTGAGAGAGAGAGAAGGAGAGTGCATGTGGTGGGGCAATGGCAGAGGGAGAGGGAGAAGCAGACTCCTGGCTGAGCAGGAAGCGTGACACAGGACTTAATCCCTGGACTCTGGGATCATGACCCAAGCCAAAGGGAGATGTTTAATTGACTGAGCCACCCAGGCACCCCTGAAAATGGTACTTTATCTCTGTGGCATTCCTCCCCAAAACCTATAATCTCAGTCTAATAATGAAAAAAAAAAAATCAGACAAATCCCAACTGACAGACATTTTACAAACTAACTGACCAGTGCTCCTCAAAAATGTCAAGACCATCAAAAACAAGGGAAGTCTAAGAAACTGTCACAGCCAAGAAGTGCCAAAGGAGACATGACAGCTAAATTTAATGGGCTATCCTGGAGCAAAAAAGAAAAAGGATGTTAGATATAAACGGGAATTCTGATTGGTCCATTAATCATTACAAATACATGATACTGGGGTGCCTGGGTGGCTCAGTGGGTTAAAGCCTCTGCTTTCGGCTCAGATTATGATCCCAAGGGTCCTGGGATTGAGCCCTGCATCGGGCTCTCTGCTCAGCAGGGAGCATGCTTCCCCCTCTCTCTCTGCCTGCCTCTCTGACTACTTGTGATCTCTGTCTATCAAATTAAAAAAAAAAAGAAAGATTCATTTTCCATAAGGACAGATATCATTCCAAGATACTGTCCTAACTTTACAACTATGAGAAAATAGACATTTCCAAGTACCAATTTTTATAGAAATGATATTATGTATTTAAATATATAAATGTAAATATACACACATATATACAAAATTTAAGGACTCCATACTCCACATGTATAATGAGTAGAACAAGGGGGTTGACAGGATACAAATACAAAATGTAACTGTGGGGAAGAGAAAATAGATTCCCAGATCTGCCAGTTAGGTAATGTTATCATTAATCTGAGATAGCCTTCTCCATGTCAATAGGTGATATAGAGTACACCATCTGCATTAGGATAAGATAAACTCCTGAGTCACCAGGTGGCACCAGAATTTGTGATTTTTCTGATCTCTGTCAGTAGGAAGACTCATTTGGCACAAGATGATAGAAGATATAAAACTTAAAGATGAAAGAAACCACAAAATCTTGTGAAATTTTCATCATCAACTGGGGATGTCTTTAAATAAATAAATATATACTTATAAACCAATATCCATACAAACATACATAGATAAATAATGGGCATCCAGCTGGCACAGTCAGGTGAGCACCAACTACTGGTTTTAGCTGAAGTCACGATCTCAGAGTTGTGAAATCAAGCCCCACATGGGGCTCTGCACTCAGCATGGAGTCGGCTTGGGATTCTCTCTCCCTCTTCTCCCCTCCTGTTCCCCCCCGCTAAAATAAATAAATCAATCTTTTTTTCAAAAAAGAATACGTGGAAGTATGATCTTATAAGTTCTCTTCTAAGGAAAGAGTGATAATTATGCTCTAGAAAAAAATTTAGTATTTTTAGTAGTTCTGGAAGAAAGTGCCAGACCAAATATAAATATTCAGCTCAGGTCATGATCTCAGGTTTATGAGATTGAGTCCTGTGTCCCACATGGAGCCTGCTTAAAATTCTCTTTCTTCCTCTCCCTCTGCCCCTCCCTGCAACCCTCCCTCTATTTAAAAAAAAAAAAAAAAAGAGAGAGAGAGAGAGAAGGGGAGAGAGAGAAACACAAAAAGCAACTTTTCTGGAGTTTCAATTGCATTATTCTGAACAGATGGTGGGGTTGTATTCAGTTGTTAAATATGAACAAAACTTTGGATGTAAGTAAAATAAGAATAAGTCTTGTTTAATTTTTTTGGTTTTTACTTTAGTAAAAAAAAATGGATATACACACACACATTCATATACTACATCAAGAGAAGTTATGGCTTTTGTACTAAAATTGCACTGTTATCCTTGAGATCCTGTCTCAATGCTCCTTAAAAATTATATATTCTATATAATGTGCCTATTTTCTTTTCTATAGCAGCTGTTTCAAACACAAATGCAGAGATGAATGAGGAAAATCCCCTACATTTAAAATCCACCATGGAGAGAAAAGCAGGAAGAGGTCCAAGCTAGCCCCTGGGGATTTTCCCAGGTTCAGTAGATTGACCTGGAAAACAAGGAGTACAGCTTGAGCTCTTCTTCCTTTAACAGCGCAAGCACTGGTCAGAGAAGTTTCCAAACACATGGAGCTTAGTGAGACCACCTGCTCCTGACACAGGACAATGGCTACTGGACCACCAACTCTGTTGCTTCAAGTCAACACCAGCTCTCTTTTACAACAGATGACAGGCTTTCTGCCAGAAGAGTCTCCCAGTAAGAGTGAGCAAAGAAAAGCTAAACTTCTATATGCAAGAGAAGATCATAAATCAGGAGCAAAATGAACACATTAAAAAGCTGAAACTGAACTTGGTCTGAAAGTAGAACCAAACAATAATCACACAGATATCAGCCCTACTCAGGCAGAGTTAAGAGTTCAAATCCTTACTTGGCAATGGCATGGGCTTCCAAGTGCTATGGAGCCACCAATAAGTAGAGAGAAATTTCCTGCCCATGCATGCTTTAAGCATGACCAATCTCGGGGCTACCCTGGACCTCTTCCTGCTTCGGGGGATCTAATCTATAACCTCCCAAGAGCTTCAGCTCTTAGACCACTCAATAATAGGAGAGAAATCACAATGGTCAGGTCCCACAGCTTGCCTCGCTCTCCCAAAAGAGCTGAGGTCAAGTAGAAGTTCCAATTTCTCAGTTTTGCCTCCTTAGTCATATATGAGATAGCATGTCGAATTGGTTTTTAATTAGAGGTGTATGAAGCAACATTTAATAATACTTTGTAGGTTAAAGGAATTAAAGCTCATATCAGCTATTGGAAGGAAATTCTAAAACCATAATCTTATGTTAACCCATATAGAAAAATCAATGAAAATTGGGGTTTTAAATGTTTAAGCAGTTATGTCATGACACAAACCAGGCGGGATCCATGATTATACTGAGAGGAAATAATTCAAAAAATCATTCCAAGTCTTGACGTCACACATCTTCCATAATGCAATTTTTTTGAAAACTATAAACCCATATCCCTTTGGATTTTTTTTTTTACATTTTTAATTGTTTAGAAAATAAGTCTGAAAATTTGTCCAAGAGCCCTCCACGTTTCAACTCAGTCACTTACTTACAGCACCTAGGATAGAGTTATAGATACAACCTGTGAAGAAACAAGCCACTGACAGACAAGAGAAGCATTTGGAACATATGTATATACACTGTTTATTTTTTTTTTTAAGATTTTATTTATTTATCAGAGAGAGAGAGGGAGAGAGAGCGAGCACAGGCAGACAGAATGGCAGGCAGAGGCAGAGAGAGAAGCAGGCTCCCTGCCGAGCAAGGAGCCCGATGTGGGACTCGATCCCAGGACGCTGGGATCATGACCTGAGCCGAAGGCAGCTGCTTAACCAACTGAGCCACCCAGGCGTCCCTATATACACTGTTTAAATAAATCACGGACCATCTGTAGAACAGGATAGTAAGCAACTGTAAAAAAGAATGAGGAAGATCAATTTAAAATTTAAAAAAAAAGAATGAGGAAGAAGATCATACACATGGTTATAAAATGAGCTCTAATACACACTGAGTGAAAAAAGCAAGATATAGAAGAGAGTGTAGAACAGAATGCCATTTGCAGAGAAAACTACATTTGTGTGCGTTGACTTCTGTACGCCAAAAACCTCTGGAAAGTTACACAAAAATCTAGTACCAATGTTTGCTTCTAAGGAAGGGACCAGGGCTGCGTGCTATTTCATACTTTCCGAATTTTCAACTACTAACCATTTATATGGATCACCTATCAAATCACAAGCTTTACCTCTCAAAAGGAGGCACACTTTAAAAAGTGAAAGGGCATTTTCAGGCATGTTTTGGGTAAACGGAGGAGGCCATAATGAAAGAAATTGTCATTACTTTGTTATAGAGAGCTACAGTTGACAAGGGGGAGGGGTATTTTGCAATCTGTTAACTGGGATGTCAGAAAGTAGATCAAAATGAATACCCAGACTGTGAAAATATGGTGATTACTGACAGAAGGAAAAAGCATCAAGTCCATCCCATTGCATTTTAAGTCAGCAGTGATATGTTAGGAGAAAGGACTGAGCAGGAAGAAAATGCTGGAACTCAACTACAAATGATAAAAAGAGAAAGAAAATCACTTGAGAAATAAAACTTCAGAATATTGTAGCATCACAGTATAATGTATAATTAAGTTTTCATATGAACTCCAGCAGATCCCGAAATCAGTAAAACAATTTCACTGTGTCTAAACACACAAACACACCCTGAAAGCACACACACATTCAGACACATGCTGTAAGCAGCCGATAATACCATTAAGACAATTCTGAACTTTATGGCTATTTCTTTTTTCGGGGTCATTCTTTGCATTTTTACTGCCCTAAATTTACCTCTTCAAGTCACAGCAATGCAAGACTGAGCTTCCTTTCTTCTTTAGTTTTGTTTCCAACCAAATCTTTTTGTACATTTCTGGAATTTAAGCCACCTGAGTTACTCCTACTTATCTATAACACCATTGCTTTGAGGGATTAAAGCAGGTTTCTTGTAATACACTTAGATCAAGAGTTATCTGAGTGGAGAAGAATATCCTGTTTGAGCTGGGGATGGGGAATCCTTTTTTTTTTATTTTTCTATTTTTCATTTATTTATTTTTTTGATCTTGAGTTGTTTTGATTTCCCCTGAGAGCAGTAATCTTCAGCAAGTAATATTTTGTAAAAAGCCCCCAGCCCACCACAAAACATTCCAAGTGATTTTAACTCCTGAATGAGGTTGGGCTACCTGAGTGATTCTCTCTCTTCTCTTCTTTGGCAGAAAGGATTAGAAACCTCCACAGAACTTGCTCTCTATTAAAGTGGAGTGCTGTGCATTCATTGGCAAGAGGTGAATTGTTTTCAGATTACATGTGAAAGAGTGTGTGTGTTTCTTTCCCACATCAAAGACTTGGATGGAGGCAGTTCTGAGTATTGCCAGGGATGCAAGAATTGGTGCTAAAGTGATTAACAAAATTGCTTTCCTGCAAAAGAAGCACAAAACATTACCTAGGGATTAGAGGAGGAGAGGGCAAGATTAAAGGTGATGTTGAATTTTGGGTGGAATATCTTATCCATCTTTTTCAAATCATGCTTCAAGGATTCTGCTGCCCCTCCTCAGGGAAACCTGAGCAAATCGAGGTCTTGCTTTCTCAAGTTTTGTACACAGGGGCTCCAATAGGGAAAAATTAAAACGACTAACATAAGCAGCACTTGTGACCTGCATATCTTCACCTCAAACTACAAATACATTTGGATCTTGGGTGCGTTTTATTCAGCACACCCCAAGGACTCCCATTAATCAAAGATTCTTTCATTTGTAATTGGTATATGTGTCCACCTGTTGGATGTAAATGATAGTGTTTTGTAGAATTTCGGGAGTGGTCTGGTTTTAGTAAATCCCTGCTTCATTAGTACAGCAACCCATTTTAAACCTCTTTCCCAGTGAACCCCTCATCTAGCCAAAATGTAAACAACAACAACCAAAAAAAAAAAAAAAAAAAATAGAACCGATATTCCAAGCAGTGAAGGAAAGACCATATAGCAAGCCTCATGATTACTAGCTTAGTTTAGGAAATTATTTTAAAGATATCTCTAAAATGCCCTATGACAGTCTCTGTCACTTAGCATTTTTTCACCCCTTTTAAAAACTGAATTTAGGTTGCCCTCCCTCCAACAAGTGCTCTTGACCTTAGTCTCCTAACTCGTGACAGGCAGAAACATATAGGTGCATGTAACTGTTCTGGTGTGAATAAACTTTTCTTCCTTCTTGCTTTCTTCCTTTAAAACATTAAGTGCCCAAAAGGAATGAAACATTTATCTGGCTAGGTGGGAAAAGCATGAAGTTGAGTATAAGAGCAAAATGAATAAATATGAAGCAATATATATAGTATGATGCCATTTATGAAAAAAATTAACACAAAAAACAAGATCTTAACTTGAGGGAACATGTATTTGTATGTAAAAGTGCAAAAAGTGAACAGAATTATACATCTTAAACTCATGGTAATGACCGCCTCTGGGAAGGAAGATGGGAAACGAGATTGAGGATAGTAGTGAAAGGGAATTTTAGCTACATCTATAACGTCTACTTCCTTTAAAAGAAAAAAAAAACCCATTAAGCTAAAATGATTCACTTAGGCATAGTTAGGGGATGTGAAGGGTCATTGAAATTCTTATCTAAAAACACAGCAGAGGTTTGAGATCTCATCTTTGTCCTCAAATTATTCTTTCACATAATATATAGGGTTTTTTTGTCAGACAGAACTTATGTCTCACTTTCTTTATAACAACAATAAAACCTGTTTCAAATTTATTAAATAATTCAGAAGAGTTGTTATCTCCTCTTTTTCCCACAATAACATTATCCTCACAGATTTCTGTGCCATGGTGATGAAACTGGATCTTTGTGTGTGTTCTGTAAAGAGTATGAGTCCTCAGTAAAAAGAATAAATAAACGAATAAGTAAATAAGCACAATTTGCTTGCTGCCTGGCAAGCAAGAGTTTGTGGGTGTTTGCATTTTGAAAAGTTGTTTCTCGAGGTTGCCTGTGTGACTTCTTCGCCTTCAGGAACGTGTTGAGAACAATAATTTTTTATCTGTCTTTCCCCCGGGGTCCCGTAAGGTCACTGGACATAAGATAGCTGTGAAATTTGACATTGTTCCAATTTAAATGCTTTACTCCAGCAAGTGCAAGACTGTGGGCGCGTCGGTGCGGGGATTGCCACGGCCAGGCCGGTTCTGAGACTCGCCAGCCCTCCAGGCTTCAAAGCCTGCCATCCTTGATCTCACTAAAGAATGTTTTTGAATTCTATGTCCATCTAGTGGTTGCCTGCAAAGATCTACTTGGCTTTTTCTTTCTTCCTTTTCTTTCACACTTGATCAGTGAGATTCTGTTTGTGATGGGGGTTTCGCCCCCCTTGGTCTTTAATTCTTTCACAGGTGGTTTCAAAGTGTCTATCCTTAGTCACTGCTTTCTATAAACAAGCAGGAATTCATGAACCCCAGTCACTGATGGCTCTCCTCACGCAGCAATTCTCTCTCACTTTGAAAATAGACTGTTTTGTGGACAGTAAAGTACAGTTCTTTTTCACAGATGAGATTAGAGGCTTGAGGGGAGGCTAGAGGGAGGGGAGTTTCTTTTTTCTTTTTCCTTTTTTTTTTTTAAACTGGAGAGGCTTTGTGTTGTAATTCATTTTAGCAAATGCAAGAACTTTACTTATTTTACACTCAGTTGCACCTTTGGTTAAAGATGACATGGTACTAAGCAGAAGGTGCTGGGAATTTGCTGATTCCCTCATTAATTCCATCATCTCCAGCATCCCAAGTATAATGGTAGGAGCTGAAGATCCAGTGGTGACAGAAGCCAGTGTGGTTGCATATCCAAGGAATGAAATGATCTCAGCTCCGCTGGAGAATTCTGATGTGCCACAGGGATGGCCCCACCTCACATCACTTCCTCCCCTCTGTGGGCTGAGGAGTCTCTGCCCGGGACTCAGTTCCTCTGGTTTGAGGTTTTAGAAAGAATGGGATTCAATGCCCGTCTGTAGCAGTCATTGGTCTTTATGGTTTTCATATGGATCCTGAAAGTTAGGGAGTTGATGGATTTATAATATTCTGAATTCTGTGAGGGGGATAAAAACAAACAAACAAACAAAATGAAGGCCAAGTTTCCTAACATATCTACAGGGAAAAGATGCATGTGCATCTTGGGCCACCCTGGTCTCCAGGAATATGGGTGCACACACTGAATTAAAGTCACTGCCTTCAGGGGTACCTGGGTGGCTCAGTCCTTTAAGCATCTGCCTTCAGCTCAGGTCTGGCTCCCTGCTCTGTGGGAAGCCTGCTTCCCCTCTCCCTCTGCCACTCCCCCTGCTTGCGCTTGCTCTTTCTCTGTCAAATAAATAAATAAAATATTTAAAAATATATATATATATAATAATAATAATAATAGTTACAGCCTTCATTACAGCTCAAATTAAAATAGATATTTCTACTATTTTAAAATACTTTCTCCTTATGAAGATTTATTTGAGAGAGAGAGAGAGCGCACTGCACAAGTGAGCGGGAAGGGAGGGGGACAGAGAGAATCTCAGGCAGACTCCCTGCTCAGCATGGAGCCCAACATGGGGCTCGATCTCACAACCCCAAGATCACGACCTGAATCAAAATCAACAGTCCAACGCTTAACCTACTGCACCATCCAGACACCCCTAAAATACTTTCTAAGTGTAACACACTTTATCAGAATCAATTTTTTTTTTAAAGATTTTATTTATTTACTTGACAGGCAGAGATCACAAGTAGGTGGAGAGGCAGGCAGAGAGAGAGAGGAGGAAGCAGGCTCCCCGCTGAGCAGAGAGCCCGATGCGAGGCTCGATCCCAGGACCCCGGGATCATGACCCAAGCCGAAGGCAGAGGCTTTAACCCACTGAGCCACCCAGGCGCCCCAGAATCAATTTAAAAAACATAAATTGTGTATACCCAACATTGTTTGTAATAGCAAATACTACAATTAAACAACCCAAATGTCTATCAGTGGGCAACTAGCTAAATAAACCATGACTTGTCTGTCTATGGAATAATATGTAATCATTTGAAAGAGCGAAACTGGAAAAGAGTGATGTGGAAACATATATCTGAGAAACGGTGCTGAGTGAAAAAAAGTTAACAAATTCTACTACAAAAATGGTATGTATAAAACAACCCTATATATATGTGAGGTGTATGTATGTATGGGCTTGAGGGAGGTAGTCTGAGAGGACTTTAATCTTATCTGTAATGTTTTGCTTTTTTTACAAGAAGGATGTATATATGTAATTCTCACATAATTAAAAATAATTTTAAAAAAATTTTAATGATTTTTAGGGGCGCCTGGGTAGCTCAGTGGGTTAAGCCTCTGCCTTCAGCTCGGGTCATGATCTCAGGGTTCTGGGATCGAGTCCCACATGGGGCTCTCTGCTCAGCGGGGAGCCTGCTTCCTCCTCTCTCTCTCTCTGTTTGCCTCTCTGCCTACTTGTGATCTCTGTCAAATAAATAAAATCTTTTAAAAAAAAACTTTTTAATGATTTTTAAAGCCAAACTGAAGTAAAAAAAATAAAATTACCTATAATCTACTACCCAGCTTCCATATAGTCTTTTATATATATATATTCTAAAAATTGTTTTATTGTGGTAATATATATATATAAAATAAAATGTACCATTTTTATCATTTTTAAGTTTACAGTTGAGTGCCATTCACTACATTCAAATTGTTGTACAATCATAACCATGTGGAGAACTTTTTCATCTTTCCAAACTGGAACTCTGTACCCAATGAACAATAGCTCCCCACTGCCCCTTACCCCAGCCTCTAGCAACCACTGTTCTACTTTCTGTCACTAAGTGTTTGACTACACAGGTACCTCAGGGTCAGTGGAATCATACAATTATTTGTTCTTTTGTATCTGCTTTATTTCACTTAGCCGTGTTGTAGCATAGGTCAGAACTGCATTTCTTTTAAAGGCTGAATAATTTCCACTGTATGTATACAACACCTTTTGTGTATGCGTTCATCTACCAATGGACACTTGGTTTATTTCCGCATTTTTTCTATTACAAATAATGCTGCTATGAACACTGGTGTACAAATAGCTGTTTGAGTCCCTGCTTTCAGTTCTTCTGTGTCTGTACCCAGAACTGGAATTGCTGGATCAAATAGTAATTCTATGTTTAATTTTTGGAGAAGCCTCCATACTGTTTTCCACAGTTGGCTGCACCAGTTTACATTCCCACAGTGGGAATGCACAAGGGTTTCAATTCCTCAAAATCCATACAACAACTTGTTTTCTGAGTGGGTTTTTTTTTTTTTTAAGATTTTATTTATTTATTTAAGAGAGAGAGAGCACAAGCAAGGGCAGGGGGAAGAGGCAGAAGGAGAGAGAGAAGCAGGCTCCCCGTAGGAGCCCCACTCTGGGATCATGACCTGAGCTGAAGGCAGATGCCCAACCCAATGAGCCACCCAGGTGTCCCTGGGTTTTGCTTTTTTTTTTTTTTTTTTTTTCTTTTTTAAATAATAGTCATCCTAATAAGTATGAAGAGATTCTATACTTTTAAAAATTAAAAACTGGCCTCAACTATAGCCTAATAAAACCTTGATATTTTTCTATGCCATTAAAATTCTTCAACAATATCATTTTAATGCCTGAATCGCATTCCACTGAGTAAGATGTACCATAATTTACTCAACCAATTCCCTATTACTAGAAACTTAAGTGTTTCCTATTTTTTGGCATTATAAAGAGTACTCCATATTTACATTCTTGACTTTGCTTTAAATTTGCTTATAAATTCTTAACAGTGATATTGCTGGGTCATGGAGCATATACATTTTTTTAAGCTTTGAAGATCAACATTCAATTTAAAATTCAATTAAAAAGAGGGATTGGAGGATAGAATCGCCACTGCTGCTACACACTTAAAGACCCCAAGCAAACTACTACTTAATCAGTGGGCTACTGATCAGTTGAGAAACTTGCTACTTAATCAGTTGAGAAATTTGCTCACACAATGTAAAGAGTGGGTATTGTCTGCTAGCCCTCCAGCAATTCGCCTTTCACCATTGACCTATGTGGAAACCTTCAGCTTAGGAAAAGAATGCACAAGCCTCTTACTTGGAAGGCTTGGTTCGGTGGTACTCGGGTGTTACAAGAGTCTGTGTGTGAGCATTTTCATCACTGGAGCTCACTACTGAATCCAGGAACAATCGGAATCTCTTCCACTCTGCCCCTTACTGAAATATGATGCTCTCTCTGGGGTGGAAACAGCAGATGTATTTAAGAAAAGCCAGGAATAGCACAACAGAGAAAGTAAGTTCAAGAGAAGGAATCATCCAGGAGGGAGCTTTCTTCTTCCTTTCTGTCCAGTTAGTAGTTGCTACAGCCCATGCCCCCAAAGAGCCTTGGACTTGGAAATCCTGGACAAACTTCAATTATGTCACTCTGCTACTCAGAGACTTCTGACACCCATTGGCTTTGTAGTCAATATGAAACCCTTTGCCTAGCAATCAAGAGTCTGGGTTCCAAGGACTCTATCCATTCTTACTGCCCTGGCATGAAACCTCCCATTCCCTGCAAACTGGTCTATTTACTATATTGCCAGCAGTCAGCACATACTGTAAAAAGAGCTTTGGACCTAGACTTCAACAATCTGGATTTGAACCCTGCCTCTGCCATTTCTTTAGTAGGTGACCTTGGGCAAAATATTTAACCTCGATGAGCCTCAGTTTACTCATCTGTAAAATAGGGATGACAAAGCCTAACTTGCTGTATTATCATGTACACGTTAAACTGGACAATGGCATGTCAAAGAAGTTAATACAATGAGGAGTGAACGAAATGTCTTCTTTATCCTGGCCTCTGAGCCTTTGGTCCCCACCTGTTCTCTTCTGGAAAAGTCCTCTCTCATCAGAATCCCACCTAGTCATCAAAACAAACTCATGTTTTGGTCCCCTTGAAAGCCCTCCCATGGAAATCCCCAGCACTCCACGACTAGACTATTCACTGGGCAGTTGTCTAGATTACCTGGTATTGGCCATACTTTCACCATGTCTTTATTCTCCAAAGGAAAGAAACCATGCCTACTACCTACTACCTACCTCTTTCCCCTAATCCACTTTTCTTCCTCTGCATCAAGAACATTTTAAATATAGTACACAGTAAATAAATATTACCCTTTTCACTTCCCCTGCCTTTCAAGACCTGCATATGTTTCAGTAGGTCCCTATCAGTCTTTCTAAACAGACTCTCTACTGGCATAATTTTCAGGCTGCACAGATTCCAATCTTGCCCCAGTAAAAATCATAATTACTATATAGCACTTCCTTGCTTATAGCAATAGCCTCTAAAGTCGACAGAATGGATATTTTTATTATTACCCCTATTTCTTAGGGACTCAGAGAGGTTCAGCAATTTGTCCAAGGCCACAAAGCTAGTGTATAGCAAAACTGAAAACTGAACTAAGATCTACTGATTACAAAGCTCATGCTCTTGGACTCACACAATAAAACCTCTCTCCATATTTGACTGTTAATGAACATTGTTCCCTCTGTGGAATAATATTATCATTGAATTTTAATTCCTTGCCTAAGAAAAAGATGGTGGTGTTCTTGGGAAACTTCTCTAGTGTTTGCAGAGAAGCATACATGACATGCCAGTGCTCAGTGAAATGTTCCAGGTGAGAACCTTGTACAAATTATCTCCTTGGGACTCAGAATGAAAGTTGGGCTTATAGTGGGAAGAGAAAAGTATTTTTTCCACTATATCTTAATTAATTGCAACTTGGAGCAGCCCTCTTAGAAATGGTTCCCCCCCACTATATTCCTGACTTTCTTAGGTGACCTTCTGCCCACACCCCTCAAGACTCAGGGGCTTCTGCTCCAAGGCCTTGGCTCTGGTCCCAGGGGTTCCTCCCCTGCAGTCACCCTCCATGGATTAGGGACCCTCCAACAAAGGGCACAACTCTTTAACCTCAGTTCTAGGGACTCATAAGTGATCCTGATTAGAAGAGATGCTAAGAGATGCTCGCCCTACATGGTCTCCTAGCACCCCAGCAGCCTCCTCAGCTACACACCTCATCTGCCAGCAGCTCAACAGACATTCCTCAGATTTAGGGACAGTATGAAACCACAGACGGTTTGCCTGCAACCCAAGGCAGAGCCATGTTTCTCAGCTACCTTGGTCACTGAGTAAGCAACAGTTTGTCTGTCTAGGGTGTCGGTCTACCTGTTGTCCCAGGAAAAAACAAAACAAAATAAAAACCCTGGAAGCCATATAAATCTTGACTTAGCTGTTACCCCAGACTCTGTGGGTAAGAGTTGCTTAAACCCATTTCTTCCTTGCCCCATCTTGGACACTTGGGCACTAAAGTCAACTTTGCTGAGCTGCTTCCGGATTTGTTCAATATACAAATACATTATTGAGAACTACCTGCTAGGCCATGGGGTATAAAAAGGTGGGGGTACAGAGTCTTCTCACATATTTCTCAACCTAGTTTCCAGCGCAAGCCCCATTTTCTCACAACCAACATCCTCGCATCCACAACAAGCCCCAAGTTGTACAGAGACTGACCATGTTCTCCATCTTGTTGATTTCTGAGACAAACATTAGCATAAACATGAGCACAGCAATGGCTTGATTATGTTCTAATTACTCTGGGCCAAAAGCAGCAGTTGGATCTCAACTTGTATGCTATTTTGGACTCACGTGGAACCCCAAGCACGATACGCCTTCGTCTTTACCCACATCACTTGGTGAAGCCCTCTCTCACACTGCTGTCACCCACAGTTTTCCCCAAACCACCATTCTGTCTCCAACACTAAGAGTTCAAACACTGGGGCACCTGGGTGGTTCAGTGGGTTAAGCCTCTGCCTTTGGCTCAGGTCATGAACTCGGGGTCCTGGGATGGAGCCCCGCATCGGGCTCTCTGCTCAGCAGGGAGCCTGCTTCCCCCTCTCTCTCTCTGCCTGTCTCTCTGCCTACTTGTGGTCTCTATGTCAAATAAATAAAAATCTTAAAAAAAAAAAAAGTTCAAACACCGCTCCTCCAAAGATCTTAACCTTGAGACTTAGACATTGTCCTTTATTCCTCAACAGCACCCTACCTCCCTCCTCCCTAGCTCCTCTTTAGCCTAACATCAACTCAGCCACATGAAATAAACAAATATTTACAGAGTGAGGAAGTGGGGGGAGGTGGGGAAAGGGACAGCTGTGATTACTGACCCATCCTGCCCTAGCTTCCCCTCGCTCAGAGTGTCTTTGGGAACAAGCTCAAAATGGCAGTCAGAGGATAAATTTTCGTTTCTTGTACTCTCCTGAAGACCAGCAATAAGCAATTCAGATTTGAAATTTTAAAAACCATTTATAATAGTATCCAAAAAAACAAATACCAGGTACAAATCTAACCCAACATGAATAGGACCTACACCTAGAAAACTAGATAGTACCGATGAAAGAAAGAAAAGGCCTAGATAAATGGAAAGAGTATGTGTTATTAGGTTGGGATATGAAGTTCAATCACTTGCCTACATGCCAGCAATAAACAACTAGAATCAAAACTTTGAAAACGATGCCATTTAAAAGTCTTGTTTCTGGACGCCTGGGTGGCTCAGTGGGTTGAGCCTCTGCCTTTGGCTGGGGTCATGATCCCAGGGTCCTGGATCGGGCCCCGCTTCGGGCTCTCTTCTCCCTCTTTGTCCACCTGTCCCTTTGCCTACTTGTGATCTCTGTCTGTCAAATAAATTAAAAAAAAAAAAAAAGGTCTTGTTTCTTAGACTCATGCATTCAGATGATTAGCAGTTCCAACTTGACTATGTCCTTTAGTCAGAAATCCTGGGTTCTTACACCTTCGTGTAGCGGCACAGATGGCATCTCTAACTTAACAGTCCAAGCTGTCCTGCAATTCTAACCACTGTGGGATCCCTCTGAGGCACTGTTGTGGAGTTCTGTGCACCACCACCCCCCCCCCCCCCCCCCCCCGGCACCAAGCCTCTTTTCTTTAGGCAGCCACACTTTCCCTGGAGGTTTACCTTCCTCATTTTCAACCCCTCCTGCCTCTCCTGCTTCCAGCTGGTTACTTCCAGCTTTGGTCTGTGGTCTGTGGCTTCTAAAGGCACCTCCAACTCCAGCAAATCAGGCTGCCTTGAGTCCTGTTTCCCAGCTATTGTCTGGCTTCTCTGTTCTTCAGTCCTCTTCACCTCCAGCTCCTCCAGTGTTCTTCCCCAGGGTACAGGTCAGTCTTTCAAAAGTGTACGCGCCACGCTTTTAATCGTTTTCTCTGAAACAAATATTTGCATATGCAAACCCCACGTTTGCCATATGGTTTTCCCTACTTCCCACCCAGAGGAACTCTCAATTTCATATATATTTGGGGAAATGAAGTTTTCCCCAGATGGTCTCTCCAAAGCAAGGTCAGAGTTTGTGTATTCTTTCAAAGGTTCTGGGCAGAAGCTAGAATGACTCGTGTTTTCTTGGTCCCATCAGCAGCTGTGTCATCAGTGCACCTGAGAACGGGACATAACCTGACTCTTTCTTAGCTAACAACACACCAGAATTTGAGGGAGATGTTGAACCATAAACTCTATCCCCAGGGAAGGGCAAGAAACCTGCCCAATTGTTCAAACAATTCCAAACAAAATCCCCTAAGAATACTTCCACAAGGAGAGAAAACGAGCACAAATATTAGAAAGACACTGAACCAGGTGTGCCGAAAAGGGTTCTTAGTCATTCCTAGCTCTGGAAGGGGATGGGGCAGCCCCACATCTCTACTGGGAACCATATTTCCCCTTTTAAATCAGGAAAGAAGAAAAAAAAAAACCAACAACATAGCCCCAAATAGAGAATGTTTTCTTTTGTAACTGGAAGCAAACATCGCTGATGGCTTTAACAGCTGCCTGCCAACATGGCCTGAGAAGCAGGCAAGCTCAAACATTTTTTTGAGATCAACACATGTACAGACATACAGTATATTAGGTCAAATTATAAATCCAGGAATAAAAGAACAAATAAACAAGTTTCAGCTTTCTCTAGCTTCTGTATCCAACACCAGCCAAACTAGACTCTGAAGCAGAGAAATCTAGATTCCAAGAAGGCAGGTCTCCCAGGAGTTCAAGGCAAACCTCACTCTGGTAGAAAAAGAAGGTGCCGTTGTAGATTAACTGGTTGATGGCTGACCAGGTCCAGGCCGACCACCCTGCCTAGCCCAGGCTTCCTTGTGTCAGCCACCAGACTCTGAGGATGTGTGGCAGGCTAACTACAGGCCTGCCATTGACTTGATCTTTGACCCCAGTAAATCATTTAATATGCTGTGTGCCTTTGTCCATATGTTAATGTTTGGTGTAATTCGGATGAGAATTCCAGCAAGTATAGGTGTGCACCCATTAGGACTAAATCTTTCCCTTTAGAGTTTCTAGGAAGAACCTTCTGGACAGCTGCACTGCAGAGAACCAAGATAATCTGGATGAACCAAACTGAAATGTTAGCAATGGTGAGATGGCGTTGCCTTAGTTATGGCTAAAAAGCAGAAGAATAAATAGGTTCTTTGGTTATCAAAACTGACACAAGACTGTGTGATAGTCTTGCCTTAGGGCAAGAAATCCACCAGAGTATAGTAGGTATAAGAATACTGAATTATTTTTCTGAACATACCACTATGCTAATTAGGTGACCTTGAGCAAACCACTTAGGCCAACGTTGTTCAGACATCAGTTGGTCATGAAATCAATGAAATAAATAGGAATGACACATACTTTAATGAAGACAAGTTGAACAGAATAGAAAAACATCAGTGCTTAGTCCATAATAAGTACAAGCACTATTACATGTGTGTGGATGTGTGTTTCCTGGAGTCATGATAGACAATAAATTTCTTACAAGAGTAACAAACAAAAACATTTTCCAGTCCACAGCCTAGAATATAGGGTTTTTTTTTGTTTTTTTGTTTGTTTGTTTTTAAGATTTTATTTATTTATTTGACAGAGAGAAATCACAAGTAGATGGAGAGGCAGGCAGAAAGAGAGAGAGAGAGAGGGAAGCAGGCTCCCCGCTGAGCAGAGAGCCCGATGGGGGACTCGATCCCAGGACCCTGAGATCATGACCCGAGCCGAAGGCAGCAGCTTAACCCACCGAGCCACCCAGTCGCCCCTAGAATATAGGGTTTTGATTTCCCATCTACTGAGTGGAAATAATTCCTTTTAGACCCATATATGTATAAGTACACGTGTGTATTCATACACATATGTGCATATAATGGGCACCACAATCTGTCAGGCTCAAAGGGTATGACATATACAGGCACAGAAAGGGTCTGCCTTCATGGAGCCTTGGCTAGTAGGGGATCCAGTCATAAAATCATTACATAATTATTTAGCTACTATTGTGATAAGGCCTACAGGAAACTTACAAGATACCAAGAGAGCATGTAACACAGGTTCTTAACCTGGGCTGTAAGACCATGTCCTGCCTCCTCAAGGAAGTGACAAAGGAGGCACAGAGTGATATACGCAAAGACATGGAGGCAGAAAGACCAGCCAGGGTGAGAAGACTCTCCAGAAGGAGCAACAGCATCAGTCCTACCTCAAAGACTTCTGCGAGGACCAAAGGAGAAGACAGTGGAAACACTTTGTAAACTGTAGCACTACTCAAACAATAAGGTATATTATTATTTAAAACAATGAATATAAACATGACCTAAAGATGAGCTTAGTTCCCTTTATGCATCTATTCAGTGACCAGCTGAGCAAGCCCAGTGCCAGACACTGGTCTAGATTCTGAGGATACAGCACTAAGTGAGACAGGACCACTGCTCTAGGAAGTTTCCCTTTTGGAGGGAGAGACAGACAGTAAACACACAAACAGGTAGCATCAAGAGTGGTAAGGTGGGCGAAGGAGTTGAGAACAATGAAGGTAGGAGAGGTGTTTTAGACAGGAAAGCAGGGCTCTCTGTGAGGGTGACAGCGATATCTGAATAAAATGAAACCTGTCACCTTCCGATGATGGACCTTGGAATATATCACCTAACATTTCAAGACTCAGTGTTTCTCAATCTGGTAAATACGGTACTGATCCCCACCTCATAGGACTTCCTTGAGGATTAAATGAGGGAAGGAATGCAAGGCCTCTAGCACGGTGCTAGCATGAACACCACTTACCAATCCTGTTACTGAGTGTCTGCTGATCTCGTATTCAAGGTACTAGGAACGTGTTCAGAACCATACAGGGGCTCCTGGGTGGCACAGTCAGCTGAGCGTCCGGCTCTGGGATACAGCTCAGGTCCTGATCTCAGGATCATGGGGTACAGCTCTGCATCAGGCTCCTGCTCAGCAGGTGGTCAGCATGAGATTCTCTCCCTCTAGCCCTCCTCCCACATACTCTTTCTCACTCTCTCTAGTAAATAAATAAATCTTTAAAAAAAAAAAAGAAAGAAAGAAAGAACAATAGAGAATGACAACAAGGAACAAGCAGGCCTACTATTTTCAGACCAGACTGCACAAATCCCTCAAAAGGAGACATTACTCTGTTCAACTCTGTGTCAGCAGGGTCCAGGAAGTGAGGGCTGAGTCATAGTGAGGTACGCAAGAAGGCTGAGGTGGGGGGCGGTAATGCCTGGGAAAAGATAAAAGAGGGGTAAAGCCAGACTGGGCAAGGACAGGCTCTGGAAGAAAGACTGCTGGTTAACAGTCTTAACCAGTCAAAAATGGCCCGGCCCTGCCCTCCCCGCTGTGCTCAGGCACCCCCACCATGTTTAGCATGGGTTGCCTATGAAGAGCATGGGTTTGGCTGGGAAGGGCAGCCACGTCGTGAGTTCTTCCTTGAAGGGAGGCCGGAGTGTGTGCAGCCACGGCTGCCACAAACTCCCAGCCTCACATGGAATCCTTGGAGACTTTTTTGCTGTCAAAGCAACAGTGTTTCCTTGGGAGAGGAAAATGTGATTTATTCTGACCTGGGGAAGCTGCTCAAAGGAAAAGCACTTTGACTGCCAGAGAATCCTAGTCCTGATTTTCTGATATTCTGTATCTATTAGGATTTTTTGGCCACATGTTACAGAAAACCCAACTCAAAATGGCTTGAACAATAAAGAACATCTGTAATCTCCAATAAGAAGTCCGGAGGAAAAAAGAAGACATACACAAATGGCCAACAGACCCACGAAAAAATGCTCGACATTACTCGGCATCAGGGAAATTCAAATCAAAACCACATTGAGATACCACCTTACCCCAGTCAGAAGGGCTAAAATTAACAAGTCAGGAAACGCAAATGGTGGTGAGGATGTGGAGAAAGGGGAGCCCTCCTATACCCTTGGTGGGAATGCAAGCTGGGGCAGTCAGCCTGGAAAACAGTACGGAGGTTCCTCAAAAAGTTGAAAATAGAGCTACCCTACGACCCAGCAATTGCACTACTGGATATTTACTCCAAAGATTACAAATGTAGTGATTCAAAGGGGCACCTGCACCCCAATGTTTATAATAACAATTTCCACAATAGCCAAATTATGGAAACAGTCCAGATGTCTACTGACAAATGACTAAATAAAGATGTGGTTCAGGGACTCCTGAGTGGCGTTAGTTAAATGTCTGCCATCAGCTCAGATCATGATCCCAGGGTCTGGGACCAAGTCCCATGTCAGGCTCCCTGCTTCTCCCACTCCCACTCATGCTTGTTCTCTCTCTCTCTCTCTCTCTCTTTCTCTCCCTGTGTGTCAGCTAAATAAATAAAATCTTAAAAAAAAAAAAAAGAGGGGCACCTGGGTGGCTCAGTGGGTTAAAGCCTCCGCCTTCGGCTCCGGTCATGATCCCAAGGTCCTGGGATCGAGCCCCACATCGGGCTGTCTGCTCAGCAGGGAGCCTGCTTCCTCCTCTCTCTCTGCCTGCCTCTCAGCCTACTTGTGATTTCTATCTGTCGAATAAATAAATAAATAAAATCTTTAAAAAAAAAAAAGATATGGTGTGTGTCTATATGTATATACACACACATACACACACACACACAAAATGGGATACTACTCAGCCATTAAAAAATGAAAGCTTGCCATTTGCAACGATGTGGATGGAACTAGAGGGTATTGTGCTAAGCAATGCTTAGCATATCCTCTAGCATATATATGCTAAGCGATGCTGTCTTTCTCTCAGAGAAAGACAATTATCATATGATCTCACTCCTATGTGGAATTTAAGAAAAAATAGGATCATAGGGGGAGGGAGGGAAAAATAAAACAAGACAAAATCAGAGAGAGAGACAAACCAGAAGAGAATCTAAATCACAGGAAACAAACTTAGGGTTGCTGGTGGTGAGGGAGGGTTGGGGAATGGGGTGACTGGGTGATGGACATTAAGGAGGGCACATGATACAATGAGCACTGAGTATTAAATAAGACTGATGGGCTCTCTGCTCGGCAGGGAGCCTGCTTCCTCCTCTCTCTCTACCTGCCTCTCTGCCTACTTGTGATCTCTGTCTGTCAAATAAATAAATAAAATCTTTAATAAATAAATAAATAAATAAATAAATAAATAAATAAGACTGATGAATCACTGACCTCTACCTCTGAAACTAACAACACAGTATATGTTAATTAACTGAATTAAAATTTTTTAAAAATGTAAACAACCCAAATTAACAATTATAAAAAACAAAAACCTGTTTATAATATTTCTGAGACAAATAAAAATGTATACATTGACTAGGGGAAAAAAAAAAAAAGAAGTTTGAAGAAAGGAGGGCCCAGAGTTGTTTAATTTCTAATTCAAAGACGCCATCATTGTATCATTAATATGTCATTGTGTCATGACTTGTTTTTCAATTCTGACATCTTCAGAATATCAACAAAGACTCCATTAGCACTCTCCACAGTTCAAGACTGCTGCTACAGTTCCAGGACTCTCTTATGGACAAGAGAAGACCTAGCAGAAAAAGGCAGGCCCTATCTTCCTGTGCATCTCTTTTTAATCAATGAAAAAACTTCTCAGAACCCCACCACCAGCAGACTTGCCCTCATGTCCCATTGGCCAGGATTTCATCATATACCCACGAACACAAGTCACCAGCAAGACCAATGAGATTGGTCATGACCGGTGGGCCAGCATACCTGGGAGGATGAGGTTAAGAAAGTCTTTTTACTTTTATTTTTAATATATGACTTTATATAAGTATATACATATACATAAACATACATTAGCTATATTAAAATATAATTCCCCGGGGTGCCTAGGTGGCTCGGTTGGTTAAACGTCAGCCTTCGGCTCAGGCCATGATCCCAGGGTCCTGGGATGGAGCCCCACGTTGGGCTCCCAGTTCAGCGGGAAGCCCGCTTCTCCCTCTCCCACTCCCCCTGCTTGCGTTCCCTCTCTTGTTGTCTCTCTCTCCCTGTCATATAAATAAATAAAATCTTTTTAAAAATTAAATAAATAAAATAAAATAAAATTTCCATACTAATTCATTTTTTTTGAACTGAAAAAAAAAATTGTCAATCATCATGTTTTTTAAAATTGTGGTAGAATACAAATAACAGAAAAGTGACCGTGTTCAGGAATGCCTGAGTGGCTCAGTCAGTTGGGCATCTGACTCTTGGTTTTGGTTCAGGTCACCATCTCTGGGTCATAAGATTGAGCCCCACATTGGGTTCCACGCTCAGTGAGGAGTCTGCTTGTGTTTGTCTTCCATGTGCATGCAGGCGCACTCTCTCTCTCTCAAATACATAAAATATTTTTGTAAAAACTGTCCATCTGAGGCACTTGGGTGGCTTGGTCAGTTGAGTGTCTGCGTTCAGCTCAGGTCATAATTCCAGGCTCCTGAGAATGAGCCCCACGTCAGGCTCTCTGCTCAGCAAGGAGTCTGCTTCTCCCTCTGCCTCTCTCTCTCTCTCTCTCTGTCTCTCATAAAGAGACAAATAAAATCTATAAATAAACAAATAAATAAATAATAGAAATAAAAATTGGCCATCTTCACCATTTTCAAATGTACAGTTAGTCAGTGGCATTAAGTACATCCACTTTGTTATGGTACCAGCACCACCATCTATCCACAGAACTCTTTTCACCTAATAAAACTGAAACTCTGTACCTATTAATCCATAATTCCCATTCTTCTTTCTCCAAGCCCCTGGTAACCACCACTCTACTTTCTGTCTCTATGTATTTGACTACTCTAGATATTTCATGTTAAGTAGAATCATGGAATATTTGTCCTTCTGTGTCTGGCTTGTTTCACTCAACGTAATGTCCTCAGGTTTCATCCATATTGCCACATATGCCAGAATTTCCTTCTTTTTTAAGGCTAACCATATTCCATTGAATGTACATGTCAAATTTTACTTATCCATCACCCATCAGTGCACTTAAGTTCTTCCACCTTTTGATTATTGCAAATAACGCTGTTATGAGTATGGGTGTACAAACATCTTTTTGAGACCCTGCTTTCGATTCTGATGGGCATATACCCAGAAGGGGAATTTCCGCGTCAAATGGCTAAGTCTATTTTTTATTTTTGAGGAACTGCTGTGCTGTTTTCCAAAGCAGCTGCACCATTTATGGCTGCACCATTTCCACCCATGGTACACAAGGGTTCCAATTTCTTCACATCCACAACAACACTGTTATTTCCTGGTTTGGGGGGTTTTTTTTGGTGTTTTTATATAGTAGCCATCCTAACTGGTATGAAGTAGTATCCCATCGTGGTTTTGATTTGCCTTTCCTTAACAGTTAGTGGTGTTGAGCATCTTTCACGTGTTTATTGGCCATTTCATATCTTTGGAAAGATACTGATTCAACTGATTCAATTCCTTTCCCCACTTTCTTTAAGAGGCTGTTTGTTGTTGAGTTGCAGAAGTTCTTTATACGTTTTAGATGTTAATGTCTTATCAGATATGTGATTTGCAAATTTTTACCAGTCTGTGACCTTTTTAAAGTTAAAAGCTTAGGGGTGCCTGGGCAGCTCAGTCTGTTAAGGGTCTGCCTTCGGTTCAGGTCATGATCCCACAGTTAAAAGCTCAGGCTACAGAGCCTACTGCTTAGAGTCAGATACTAGTTGTGCCACTTACTAGTCTGGGGGAAGGATGAACAACAATGCAACATCCAGAGTCTGCCAACAGGAAAGAAAGGGACAAGGCAGTTAAGGATCAACCAGCAGAGTCCAGGACACAGCAGTAGATGTCAAAGGCAGGTAGGTGTGGATGGGGCTTGTTTCAGTTTTTCAGTTAAGAAGGATTAAGTGTCAAGTTATAACAGAAGGTATTCCATTGAGTGCTGACTGTGCCAAGTTCACACACGCAGTCATTTACATATATTATCTCATTTCATTTAATCATTCAACAACTATTTGTTGAAAGCCTAATATGAACCAGTCACTGCTGAGCTAAAAACAAAATAAAACAAGAAATCAGACACTGTGCCTGCCCTCAAGGAATTTACAGACTTTGGTCAAAGAATTAAACATCCTACAATGATGCCTAATGTTATAAAGGATTAAGGTCCTTAATAACAAAGGATAGGTCCACAGTCCTAGGGAAACTGACCTGGTCAGGCAGATCAGGCAAGACTTTTCTGGAAATGGAGGAAATGGAGCTTGAGTTGAGGTAAGAAATAAATGTTCCAGACCCATCAGCCCCATGAGGTGGATACGATTATTATCCCGACTGGAATGTAAGGTCTGGAAGTATACGACCTTGTCTATCTTGTTCGACCTTGTCTATCTTGTTCGCCAATATCTCTCTGTTGCTCAGAACGGTGCCCGACACAAAACAGCTCTGGGTAAACATTTGCTGAATGAATGTATCTTCATTTTATAGTTGAAGAATTTGAATCTCATTAAGATTAAGAGATTCAGTAACTTAACCAAGATAAGAGATTAAGTAACTTAACCAAGATTACAGTGCCAGTAAGTGGCAGAGCTGGGTTTGATGCCAAGCAGTAAGCTCTGTAGCTTGAGCTTTTAACATTTTAAAAAGTCATGTTAAAAAAAAAAAAAAAAGTAAAAAGACTTCCTTAAGCCCATCATTCCAGGCGTATAGAAGTAGTAAGTAGTCTCCTTGGCCTCCAAAAGTATTTATTTCAACTCACTAGTAGGGCCCGTTGTAACTACACTGTATAGTAGTGGCTTTCACACATGACTATCTTCCTTCTTTCCTCCTAGTAACAGCAAACTGTGAGCCATTTAAAAGACTGTATCGAAATGTATGCATAGTGTAGCACTTAGGAATGCAGGCTCAGAGTTCAGACCTGATGAAAGCCTGATTCTGCCATTTACCAGTTACCTTAGGTTCTTTACTCAACCTTTCTAAGCTTCCGTTTCTTAGTGTAGAAAATGGAGTTAATAATAGAACCCACACCTCGCAAGGTGGTTATAAGAATTAACTGAGGTAAGGTCGGTAAAGCACTTAGAATAGTCCTGGGCACAAAGTAATAAAGTAAAAGTTTGCAAAATACTCTATACTGGAAAAAAAAAAAACAAAAAACCCAACATCAACACCCATCCCACACTCAACTGGAAGAAAAATTATATAGTGGTTTTTTTTTTTTTTTTTTTTTTTTTTTTCCTAGGGCAGGGATGGGCAGGCTTCAGCTACTTGGCTTTTCTTCATTCCAAATGCACTACTGGCAGCATCACCCTGAGCCACAGCCTCTCATGGAAGAAAGGGATTGGCCAGTAAGGGGGTGACCCAAGAGGGTCCCAGAATCCCCAAGTTGCTTTCCCCTCCCTAGCCCTGAAGGCTTCGTGCTGCTTCTGCTCAGACCTTGCCAATCCTCCACCTCTTCTTTCTGTTTTCCCATCCCTCCCTCCCCACTTCAAACCCTGGGAAAAAAAATGAAGAAAAGCACACCAACCAAGAAGCCTTTTCACTTCATTGTGTTTTCCAGCTAGACCTGAACAGACAGCAATCAATTCAGCGCTCTCTCGCCCTCCCTCCTCTCTCCTTCTCTCTTCTCTTGTCCTCTTTGTGTTCTTTTTCTCTCAGACTGTGTCTTCAGGCTTAGGAAAAAGCATTTACCTCCCAGCAGCATGAGGACGCGAGAAGCTTCAGCTGCCAGTAGCAAACACATCATGATTATAACAGGTCCCCCTGGCCCTCCGCGCTTAGAAAGGCGGAGAAGCAGGGATCCCACACGGATTCTCTGAGAAACTCCTGAGCTGAACACTTCTGTCCCAACCCAGGCTAAGCTGCAACGAGTCACACAGAAAACCTCAATCTCCCACTTCCTCTGGCCAAGAACCTTCTGAAGTCCACACCATACCCAGACATGGAGTTTTCGTTCCAAGTTTGAGTAAACCTGGCCAGTTGGACTTGGAATCTACGAGGATGAAGAAAGAATACACCTTTTCCATTTTCAAAGCAGCCTAGTGGGATTTTGTTTTTTTCCAACAGGGTAACTCCAAATTGGCAGGACTTTCAAAGTTACAAATTTCCATGTCCCCAGCCCTCACTGAAGAAAAATTTCCTGGTTAGGTTGGCATGTGTGGAGATTTGGGGTGTGCAAGTGAGAAACATTTAACAAATAGTTAAACCTGAGCTATGAATCAAATTAGTCTAAACAAGATTCTCCCCATCCCCATGCTGTACTAGTTACCCTCCTTAATTCCTATCTCAAACATATATTCAAAAATAACTACTATTTATCAAGCTCCCAGTAAGTACCAGGAGCTGAACTAAGTGTTTTATTTACTTATATTGACTCATTTTATCTTCACAACTATGCAAGATAGGAGTTATTTACTGTTTCCTCTCTGAAGAAGAGACAAGTAATTCCCCCAAAGTCACGCAGTTAATAAGTAGCAGAACCAGAGTTCAAATCTCATTCCCAACACAATAACATGGATGAATCTCAAAATCACTCTGCAAAAATGAAAAAAGCCAGATAAAAAGAGTATTTACAGGGTTCCTGAGTGGCTCGGCTGGTTAGGCATCCGACTCTTGATCTCAGCTCAGGTCTTGATCTCAGGGTTGTGAGTTCAAGCCCCATACTGAGCTCCATGCCAAGTGTGGAGGCCACTTTTAAAAAGGGGATGGGGGGTGCCTGGGTGGCTCAGATGGTTGGGCCTCTGCCTTCATCTCCAATCGTGGTCTCTGGGTCCTGGGATCAAGCCCCATGTTGGGCTCCAGCTCAGTGGGGAGTCTTCTTCTCCCTCTCCCTCTGCCTCTCCCCCTGCTTGTCCTCTCTCTCTCCATCTCTGTCTCTGTATCTCTCTCAGATGAATAAATAAAATCTTTAAAGAAAAAAAGGGGTATTTACTGTACAAATCCATGTACATAAAATTATACAAAATACAAACCAATCTATGGTAACAGAAAGCAGATCAGTGGTTGCCTGGGGATAGCGTGGAGGGAAAGATGAATTACAAAGAGGAGTAAGATTTTTTGCACTTTTGTGTTTTGCACTTTTGCAAATCTGTCTTATTTCTGGTTTTATAGATGACATGACTCTCATATTTCCTTCTTCATTCAGTCTGTTGCAATAAATGCAACAACCTGAATGCAATGAATGAAGCTTTTCCAAAAGCTTCATATTCTGCAGCTTCTGGAGGATTCACTATACACTTGTGAGGGAAGAAGAGTGAAAAGGGCAAACAACATCTATTATTATAAAAATAGTTTGACCTTGTAGAACTGTGAAAGGGTCTTAGGAAACCACAGAGGTCCCCAGACCATACCTTGAGTACTGCTGATTTAAAGGCTCAGAACTGGGGCACATGGGTAGCTCAGGTGGTTGAGCATCTGACTTGATTTCAGCTCCTGCAGTGGTCTTGGGTCATAGGATCAAGTTCCAAGTCAGACTCCAAGTCAGTGCTCACCAGGGAGTCTGCTTGAGATTCTCCCTTTCCATCTGCCTCTACTCCTCTACTGCTTGCACACTCTCTCTCTCTCAAAAAAATAAATCTTAAAAATATATAAACTGTTTATAACCAAAAACTATTTATTCCAGTTCTAATGTACCACCTCCCTTATTTTACCACTCCTACCCAAGACCTTGTGAAATCCTGAGAAACAGAGGAAGAAACTGGGGCACAGAGAAGCCATCAAAAGGAAGGCTATACTGATAACTCTCCTTCAAAATTCTTTCCACCCTGAGAATCTGTGGCATGGGATATTTTTCTTTTAAACAAAATCAAGAGAGCCAAAGGCTCAGCAGGACCTAGATGCACAGGATGGGGGGGGCTAAAGCACAACAATGGAAATGTCAGAGTTTCCTTGTGACCCCCACCTAGAAAGAGGAACAGCTGTCTCCTCTCAGGGCCTTGCTCTGGCTCACCCCAGCATGGATTTCACAGGAAGAACCTGGGGCTCTGAAGAAATTTCAGACAGATATGAGCTTTTACCTGTTCCCTAAAGAAGTGTCTGCCCCGGTTGAACCCACCTCTGGTCTCAACCTTCAATCCAGATGAAAACTTTGCCCTGGCATGGGGCAGCAAACAGAGGGCATTAAGCTTAGGAGTCAATCAATCAGAGTTTGACTACTGTTTCCCCTTCTTCTTCTTCTTCTTTTTTTTTTTTTAAGGATTTTATTTATTTATTTGACAGAGAAAGAGAGATCACAAGTAGGCAGAGAGGCAGGCAGAGAGAGAGGGGGAAGTAGGCTCCCCGCTGAACAGAGAGCCCAATGCGGGGCTTGAATGCGGGGCTTGATCCCAGGACCCTGGGATCATGACCTGAGCTGAAGGCAGAGGCTTAACCCGCTGAGCCACCCAGGCGCCCTACTGTTTCCCCTTCTGATAGACTATATAATCTTGAGTACATTACAGAACATTTCTGAACCTCAGCTTCCTCATTTGTAGAAGGGAAATCATCTTATCTTTCTGACAGGATTACTGTACATACTCAGTGAGATAACAACACGGGGACAAATCCCAGCAGAAGACCAGGCACCTAACAGAGGCTCACTCTTAGTGACCATTACATTTTTATAGAAAAACCAAAGGGAAAGATGGAAATACCACAGATTCTAGCATCAGATATCCCTGGGTTTGAGTCCTAACAATACTGGCTTTGCGCAAGTCATTTCAACCACCTTGCAGAGTTACTATGAGGGATGATTGAAATAATGTCTATAAATTGCCTGGCATCAAGCCCATGCCCTCACTGTCATTATTACTGAGCATTTGCCGCTGTGGCTACAGGGTCACTAACTCCCAGGGAGAACCTCTCACCTCAGGGGCAGCCTCTTTGTGGTCCAGCCCTTGGTATCACAGTTGACAGGTTAGCATGGCTGGCTCTCCATCAGACCTGATAGGACTTTTCCAAAGGACTTAACAATAGTCCCCACTTGCTGTTTCTCTCCCCCCCAAACATACCAATTCTCCTCCCAAATATGCCAACAAGGGAAGTTGCACAGAGGCCATAACATAATAGGAGAGTTAACATCCAGGGGAATTGTTCTCAAGTCAGAGGGAGAACAGACACTGCGTGTAAAACCCACCCCACACAGGGGAGAGGCTGTACACGGGCTCTGGAGTCAGGCTCGGATTCAAATCCTGGCTC
Source organism: Mustela erminea (assembly GCF_009829155.1). Taxonomy (NCBI): domain Eukaryota; kingdom Metazoa; phylum Chordata; class Mammalia; order Carnivora; family Mustelidae; genus Mustela; species Mustela erminea. Next base: position 65,411,107 of record NC_045627.1, read on the forward strand.
TAATACTTACTTAGTAACTGTAGTCTTTTTAAGCTAGTTTCTCACCTGTAATTGAGAATAATGGTAGCTAAGTATAAAGAGCACTTAGCACAATGCACATAGAAAACATCAACAAGTTTTATCCACCATCACTACTTCTATTACTGTTACAGCAGGAGTCCAATGTTTTAACAATAATACCTATGAGCTCACATTTCCACCAAGACACTAGGATCGAGAGCGACAGCATGGCACTGGAAGAAATGGGATGTCTTCACATTTACGTACTTCCAGTTTCTTTAGGAAGCACCAGTGACTGTAATAACATGTAAAACTTAACAAAGAGGAGAAGGAGAAGTTTTAAAACTCACCCCGAGCTCATCCACAGAGCAAGCACTCATGCCTGGCCTTGGAGGACCGGGCCACGTGTTTAGGATGCGCCTGCGCAGAAGCAGGCAGTGGTGCTTGGGAAACCCGTCTGAGAGGACCAACCAATCAGAACGCGCCCGGGTGAGCCAGGTCTCTCTGTTGCTGGGAAGCTCCTGGGCCCCGAGGGCCACATGACCTGAAGTGGCTCGGTTGCCGACAATGCTGGCGCAGTGCAACTCTCACCTGAAGGGACCGGAAAAGAGTTGGGAGAGTGGGAAGGGATCGCGAGACGAGCGCATCTGGAGAAATGGTGGGAGAAGAGCAAAGATCGGGAGACAGCATAAGGGCGCCCCGCGCCCCGCCCTCAAGTAGAGAGACGCTCGGGAGGCACAAAGATGAGGAGGTTGGGGTACCAGGTGGTGGGTATTATAGAGGGCACGGATTGCATGGAGCACGGGGTGTGGTGCAAAAATAATGAATACTGTTATGCTGGAGATTAAAAAAAATAAAAAAAAAATACAAAAAAAAAAAAAAAAAAAGATGAGGAGATGGTGTGAAGGAAAGACAGAGGTGACTGATGTGTCTGGGACCTGTGCACAAGCGCCTCCTACTTTCCTCTCCAGAGGCTCACTCTATGCCACTTTATAACCTTTAATCCTGGATACCTGGGTGGCTCAGTGGGTTGGGCTCTGCGTTCAGCTCAGGTCATGATCCCAGGGTCCTGGGATTGTGTCCCTCATCGGGCTCTCCGCTGGGCAGGGAGCCTGCTTCCCCCTCTCTCTCTGCCTTTTTGCCTACTTGTGCTCACTCTCTCTGTGTCAAATGAATCAAAAACAAAACAAAACAACCTTAAAAAAAAAAAAAAAAAAAAACCTTTATAACCTTTAATCCTGTGAAGGAGGCTGACAAACCTTGCTCATACTTCCACTGACCTTAAGTGACGTAGCTGAATTTCATCCTTGGGTCTGACTCCTGGATCCTTGGCTGTCACCTGTGAGATGAGCCCAAGGATGCCCAGTTCCACCTACTTTCGTGGGACACCCTGAGAGAAAAGACAAAAGAGGAAAAGTGACGGCAGTGCAGGGAGGCAAGGGATGGAAGGAGCTGATGTGGAAAAGAAGGGAAGAGTTTGTGTAGAGGAAGGAGATCAAAGGAGAAGAGACTAAAAAAGGGACGGAGTGTGAGGAGGAAAGGGAAGAGTTAAGGGGGAGCAATAGGAAAGAAGTCAGGAGAGGAGCAGGAAAGATAGAGCCATGGCCCAGCATGGGCTTAAGCCAGAGGAAGGTGCAGATAGGATGATGGTGGGATCTTCAAAGAGTCAGAATCACCTGGAGCATAATCCAGGTCCCCTGGATAGCTCAGTAGTTTGGGCATCAGACTCTTGAGTTGGCTCAGATCATGATCTCTTGGGTCATGAGATCGAGCCCAGTAGGGCTCCACGCTCATTAGGATCTGCTTGAAGATTCTCTCCCTCTGCTCCTCCTTCCCACTGTCTCTCTTCCCCTCTCTCTCTCTAAAATAAATAAATAAATAAATACATAAATAAACCTTAAAAAAAATTTATCACCTGGAGCATAATCCTAAAAGCTGAAAGAACAAGGGTTGGAGTTTAGTAGGAATTTGTGGTTTGTTTTCTCTTGCTGTGAAAGCATGGAGCATGGGGGTCACTGCCATGGAGCTGGTGACTGGCTAAGCAGCTCGGCAGGAGAGTCTGATGGAGGCAAGTTGGAACTTGCCTTCTGACCTGTGCTGTGGGGATTTCTAAGCTGAGGCTGGGTTGCCATGTTCAGTTTATCCGTGAACCAAATGGGCTCCCCCAGTACACTATTCTCGAGTCATCAACAGTCTGATCCAAAGTCTTCCCCTTGGGCCATGTTGTGGTTTGTGGGGTTTGGGTTTAAAAAAAAAAAAAAAAAAGATGGGGCACCTGGGTGGCTCAATGGGTTAAGCCTCTGCCTTCGGCTCAGGTCATGATCTCAGGATCCTGGGATCGAGTCCTGCTCAGGCTCTGTGCTCGGCAGGGAGCCTGCTTCCTCCTCTCTCTCTCTCTTTCTGCCTGCCTCTCTGCCTACTTGTGATCTCTTTCTATCAAATAAATAAATAAAAATAAAATCTTTTTTTAAAAAGATGTATTTTATTACGAAGGTAATGATTTTAAAAAGTCTTTATCTTCTTTTTTCCTCTAAAAATCTGAACAGGTCCTGTGTTTGATCTTAAACATTGTGGACTAAGAAGGGCAGATTTTTCCTTTCCTTCCTGGGTTTCTGTTAGCATCCTGGGGTTCAGTCTCTTGAAGGGAAGGTCTAAGAGGAAGAGAGCATAGCACATGGAATATTACATTGCTACTGGACAGAGCTGTTAGAGATGAGTGGAAAGCCATTGAGAATTCTTGAGTCAGCACAGGAGTTGGCAAATGTTTTCTGTAAAAGGCCAGATGGTAAATATTTTAGGACTCAAGGGCCATACAACCTCTGCTGCAACTACTCAACCCTGCTGTTGTTGTATGAAAGCAGCTGTAGACAATGAGTAAACAAATAGTCAAAGATGCGTTCCAATACAACCTTATTTACAGATGCTAAAATTTGAATCCCACATAATTTTCACGTCATGAAATAGTCTTCTTTTTATTTTTCCCCAAGCATTTAAAAATGTAAAAAACAGGGCACCTGGGTGGCTCAGTTGGTTGGACGATTGCCTTCAACTCAGGTCATGATCCTGGAGTCCCAGGATTGAGTCCTGCATTGGGCTCCCAGCTCCATGGGGAGTCTACTTCTCCCTCTGACCTTCTCCTCGCTCATGCTCTCTCTCACTGCCTCTCTCTTAAATAAATAAATAAAATCTTTAAAAAATAAAAATAAAAATGTAAAAAACATTCTTAGTTTGTAGGCCGTATGAAATCAGGCAGTGAAAGAGATTTGGCCCATCAGCCAGAGTTTGCCAACCCCTGAGTTAAAGAGTTAAGCCAGAGTCTCTGACAATCTCGTGCAACCACCAGTAGCTCTGGTGTTCTCCCCACACTCAGGCACAAAGTGCTTGGAAAATTCCTTCTCCTCTGCAAGCAGCATGGATTCACATAACATTTGATCTGGAAGGGACTGTAAGGATCATATGCTCCTACCTTCTTATGTTACATTTGAGGAAACTGAGTCTCAAAGAGGTAAACTCACATAAACAAGGTCACATTGCAGCGAAGAGGTTCGAAATAATAGGAGTAATTGCAAGACTATCAGGGAGCAGCTGGCAAAAAAGGAAGGGTCTAAGGTCAGACAGTGTACCCAGGCCCCACTTAGGGACACTGAATTCTAGCTCATCCTTCCAACCATTCATCAGTTCTTCCAATCATCACTTCCTTCTTTTTTTTTTTTTTTTTAGATTTTTATTTATTTATTTGACAGAGAGATCACAAGTAGGCAGAGAGGCAGGCAGAGAGAGAGGGGGAAGCAGGCTCCCCGCCGGGCAGAGATGTGGGGCTCGATCCCAGGACCCTGAGATCATGACCTAAGCTGAAGGCAGAGGCTTAACCCACTGAGCCACCCAGGCGTCCCCATCACTTCCTTCTTGAGAGAGCCTGGGTGCCGAGCCTCATGTGAGGCTTTGAGGAACCAGACATTAACTGGCCTTGAGGAGCTCAGTATAAGAAAAAGATATTTTAAAACATATCTTTTGGGGCACCTGCGTGGCTCAGTCATGAAGCATCTGCCTTTGGCTCAGTTCATGATCCCAGAGTTTGGGGATCGAGCCCCACATCAGGCTCCCTGCTCAATAGAGCCTGCTTCTCTCTCTGCCTGCTTCTCCCCCAGCTTGTGTTCCCTCTCTGGCTGTCTCTCTCTGTCAAATAAATAAATAAAGTCTTTAAAAATTTAAAAAATTAAAAAAATTCTTTAAACGTAACACATATGTTTTATGTTTTATGGGAGACAGGAGACAGAGTTCTTGGAAGGAGACAAAAAAGGCCCAAGCAATGATCAGAAGGACAAATAGGAATTAGCCAAGTAAAGGGGAAGATGGGAAGAATATTTGATATGCAAAGACCTGGAACAGAGTGGCCAAAATGTTTAGGGAACATAAGCAAATCATGGGCGTGGAGCTTTAAGTAGAAGGTGAAAGTGGGAAAGGTGAGCCTAAATGTCAATTGGACCCAGAATATAAAGATCTTCTGTTTAAAGTTAAGACATTGGCCTTGATCACATTAGGTAGTGAGAAGACACGGGGAGGTTTTAAGCAGTGAAGTAAGACAGACTGAGTTTTAGAAAAATCACATTGGCAGGTTGCCAGGCAGAGTGGTGAGAGGATTCCATGTGGAAGGACTGGCCTGAGCAAAGGCCTAGATGAAGTCGAGGCCTGGTAACAACAAGTGATCTGGTGTGACTCAAGCAAGCAGAGCATGACAAAACAGCAAGAAGAGATAAACCTGGGAAAGAACTGTGTACAGATGGGAGAGGCTCTTCGAAGCCCAGCTGAGGAGTTTGGATTTGATTGTTCAGGTACAGAGAGATTGGTCAGAACCCCACGGCAGTAAGTGGGAAGGTAGAACCCAGACTTAAGGTCACGTTTTCCTAGCTCTGCCGTGTACTAGTTAAATCTCCATTTCCTCAGAGGTACAACGGAGGCGATAAAATGACAAAATGATGAGGATTAAGCAACAAAACATGTAGAAAGTGCTTATCACTTTTAAAAGCCTGACACAATGAGCACTCAAAATATCAGCCCTACCCCCCCCCCCCCCACCGCCCACAGAATGCATCACATCAAAGGGCTCTCAGTTCCTACCTGAGGGAAGAGATTCTGCTAGGAGAACCTTCTGGGGCAGGCCTGACCCCTTATTTTCCAACTTGAGCTGACTTCCCATTGTTTATGAGGAAAACCACTGTGAGACCACAACTACCCACATTTGGGGGCAGTTTTCTCTAAGGAGTGCAGAGGAACTCATGTACTCATCTCTGGTGTTATATGTACCTTTCTCCAGAGCCGAGCCCAGAAAGCCAGCAGCCTAGTTTAAGAGCGCTGGGTCTCCTCCCCAGGACCCTATGAAAGTGAATCACATAGTGAATTCACATAGCCCCGATTATCTGGTAGTTTCATATTCATTTAAATGGTCTTTTAGTGGTCTTTATGTGCAGAATAGTTTGTTTATATATATATTATGTGTGAGAAAGGAAAAATATTTTATCTGTAAGTTTATGAAGACACAGAATAGCTCATAAGAACCTGGTCACTGGGGGCACCTGGGTGGCTGAGAGGGTTAAGCCTCTGACTTCAGCTCAGGTCATGGTCTCAGGGTCCTGGGATGGAGCCCTGCATCAGGCTCTCTGCTTGGCAGGGAACCTGTTTCTCCCTCTCTCTGCCCGTCTCTCTGCCTACTTGTGATCTCTCTCTCTGTGTCAAATAAATAAATAAAATCTTTTTTTTTTTTTTAATGAGAACACACATATATACAAGTTCTACATGAGGTTCTCAGTAAAAAAAAAAAAAAAAAGAAAAGAAAAGAAACTGGTCACTGGTCTTCTCTAGGATGGGATAAGGTGTGCTAGAAACAAAGGTTATGGGGGGACTTACTTTCTACTCCTTTGTACCTTCTGAGGAACCAGGTATATGTATCATCTAGTTAAACAAATCCAATTTAAAAAATCCAAATCCAATAAATTTTTTAAAATTCAGAAAAGCACTTCTGCTTTTCTGTAACAGAAGTTGATCAGGCCCACTATTTAACCTCCAGTTGTGCTTTCCACTGCCTTCCTCTGTAGTCCAAAGCTGGAACAGTGAATGAGAGGGTGACAGTCTTGGTTTCCATCCCCCACTGCAGAGGTTTGAACCCTTCTGTCACCCAGGCCTCCCAGCTGGGGAACGGGGTGAGTGGCCCTCGCCACCTTCCCCACAGGGGTAGCGTTGAGAGCCAGCTATCTGTTGGTAAAGGATTTCAGGACCTGGGAATGAAAGAGAATATATTAACACAAAATACTCCTGCTTTTTAACCCCGCATAGTTCTAGGGAAATCTAATATAAAGGCTTCAGATCCACTTACAGTTGCTGTACTGAAGACGAATGCTAATTAGTGACATTGACAATTGTCATTTTCTTTGTAAACCCACTTGATGACTGGGAGCTGCAGGAATCTTGCTATATGAGCCTTCTTTCTTTGAACAACAAAGTCTCAGTCTGACCTACCCTAAACAGACAGGAAACCTGCCCACCTCAATTACAGGTCTCAGCTGAGAGGCAGTGTTTGGTGTCCACACTGTCTATCTAGACAACATTTGCCTAACCGGGTCCAGTGACTGTGGCTTATCTTTTAATGAGGTTCTCCGTTCCTTCTCTCTCTAGTGCCCTCATCTAGAGTGAGATGTACAGACAGCATTTAGCAAATGGTGGCTGAACTAATGGCCACTGACTTCAGGAATGCCCTCCTTTTGTTGATAGGGAAATAGAGGCACACAGAAATGCATGCCCTGCCTGAGTTCCATCACATAAGAAATCACTGCTGTAGGCAGGAGTCCCAATTCAACTCCTAAAGCTTGTCTGTTCCATTCTGTGAATGGTGAATGCCTGAGAAGCTCCTACATTTCCATCTTCAAAGTCAGAGAAATAGGAGAAGCCGCTTCACAGCGAGTCCTAAGTCTAGACAACCCAAGTAAATGACTAAGCCACCATCCCTCCCCAGATCTGGTTCCCCATCTGTAAATAACAGTGCAGGCAGGATAATCTCTCAGGTCCCTCTGCTTTCCCTGTGGTCTGGGCACACAGCCGTACATCCACCAGCCACCTTCCACCGCCTCTTCTTCCAAGCGGTGTTTTTTTAATTCTTTGAGTTTCCCAAGAGTTTCAAGGGGGCGCTGCGAAGCCGGCTACAGGCAACCAGCGGGCTCTTCCCTCCTCGGAGCTGCCTGAGTGCTCGGGTCTCCCTGCTGGTAACCAAGCCCTTGTCTGCCTTTCGAGCAACCCAGCCCTTTCTTATTGTTGCTGTCTGTTTCCATTTGCTCCTTTTATTCTCCAGGTTTTCCTTGACTCTGATGTTTTTCCCCCTGCTGCACAACAAGCCCTTCTGATCTCTGTGAAAGGCAAACCCGTGTCATTCTTCCAAATCATCATTGTATGACATGTTTTTATATCAGCTGGACAAAGGAGCTATTTGATCAGGGGGTATGGTGTGTGATTGTAAGAAATTCAGCTAGTCGGTGGCAACCATTGTTCCCCAAGCGGCTCCCTGACCCCATTCTGTTCCAGGAAAAACTCCCTGAGAGTGGCCTCTATTCATGGAGTAACACCAGTCCGCAGCCGCGCTCCGGGAGCATGCTCAATTCCTAGCGGTGTCACCGATAGCTGCCCACGGCCATCCTTTAACTCTTTCATCAGCATTAGGTTTCCAACCCCACAGCTGTTATCACGGCCGCGCGCTCAGGGGGTTAGAGATATAGGCGTGCTCTCTGCTCTCCCTCTTATCTCGGAGAAATTCAACCTTCCTTTGAAATGGTCATTTGGAAATTACCCGTCTGCTGCTTTCAGCTCAGCAGGCCTGGCTAGCACGCCCTGCCCTCCTCAGTTTTCCCCTGAGGACAGCCTCCCCGGTTCTGCCAACTCACAGGCCCTGCTGCTCGGTGGCCTGCCTCCTGCGAGGTAGACCAGTGGCCCCTCAAGATGGTTTCTCACGGGCACCTCAGGTGGAACTAAGGGGCCCCTAACCCCGACCTCCGAGTCTTGGTGCAAATCAGTCTCCCAAAGATGAGGAAACACTTCCACACACTAATAAATATTACTTGCTTAGCTCTCCCGTGCCTGCCTTCCAGTACACACGGGGCCCCTACATGTATAGGACCCTGTGTCCAGTATTGCAGAAGAGATAGCTCACAGTTGTGAGCTATATATCCTTCTCAAAAAGTCCAGCCCGCCCTGCCCGTGTGGATCTTAGCATGATACATCTACAGAACAGCCCTGAAAACACTAGAAGATTCTGGGAAATGTCTTAAAACCTAATAGCGTTGGGATTTTCCTTCTTATCACTGTGCTCATTTCACAGAGACGAGAAATGGAGGCACCCAGTCGATACCACGCAAAACCAGTGGCCAAGCAAAGCACTCAAAGCGAGAGCCTGCTGTTCGTTTCTCCCCTGGTTCATTTTTTAATTCATTAAGGTCTTTTTGTCCAAAAACCTGGCTATAGATTAGACTATTGTCTACTCCCTACTATCAGGGAGTCAAGGACCTCAAAGCCAATAAAAATGCCAACTCAAGAGTCTAAAATCCTAAATGAGGTCATGTCTCTGATTTATCCACGATCCGTGTTTCTTTACCTTGAGTCAACAGAGCGGCTCCTCCAGCAAGAGACTCTCAGCCTGGCTCCTCCAACACCTCCAGGTCCTCTTCGGCCCCAGGGGAACATCCGCAACGCAACAGCTACATATTCACAGCTATGTGTATGGTGAGCAAATAATTTATGGTCCAACCACTAATTCATGTTACAGCGTGGATGCACCTTGAAAACATTATGCTAAGTAAAAGAAGCCGACACAAAAGGCCACATATTATGTGAATCCAAACCTATGAAATGTCTAGAATAAGTAAATCCATGGGGACAGAAAGGAGATTAGTAGTTTCCAGAGTCTGGGAGGAGGGAGAGAATGGAGAGTGACTGTTTCCGGCATGATGAAAATGTTCTAGAATTAGCTAGTGACAACGATACACTGAAAACCACTGAATTGTACACTTTAAAGGGGAAAAGTTTGGGGTGCCTGGGTGGCTCAGTGGGTTAAGCCTCTGCTTTCCGCTCAGGTCACGATCTCGGGGTCCTGGGATCGAGCCCCACATCGGGCTCTCTGCTCAGCAGGGAGCCTGCTTCCTCCTCTCTCTCTCTCTGCCTGCTTCTCTGCCTACTTGTGATCTCTGTCTGTCAAATAAATAAACAAAATCTTTAAAAAAAAAAAAAAAAAAGAATTGTACACTTTAAAGGGGAAAAGTTTGGGGTGCCTGGGTGGCTCAGTGGGTTAAGCCTCTGCTTTCCGCTCAGGTCATGATCTCAGGGTCCTGGAATTGAGCCCTGCATCAGGCTCTCTGCTCAGCAGGGAGCCTGCTTCCCCCTCTCTCTGCCTGCCTCTCTGCCTACTTGTGATCTTTCTCTCTGCCAAATAAATAAATAAAATCTTTTTAAAAAATAAAATAAATATAGGGGGAAAGTTTGTGCTATGGGAAGCCCAGCAAAAAAGCAAACAAAAAAAAAAAAAAGGAAGGGGGAAATGCCACATAAAAAAAGAAAGTTGGGGGGGGCGCCTGGATGGCTCAGTGGGTTGAAGCCTCTGCCTTCCGCTCGGGTCCTGGGATCGAGCCCCGCATCGGGCTCTCTGCTTGGTAGGGAGCCTGCTTCCCTTCCTCCCTCTCTGCCTGCCTCTCTGCCTACTTGTGATCTCTGTCAAATAAATAAATAAAATCTAAAAATATAAATAAATAAATAAATAAGAAAGAAAGTTGGTCATCCAAGCCAGGATCAGGACACTGTTGAAGTATTAATAATTACTCTGGGGAATATGTATAAACGAGGGCCTACACAGGCAAGGATTCTGTGGCCACTAGTGGTCCCAGGGACCCTGTGGATCACTGTTCTCAGCTCCTAAATCCCCCAAGCCATTTAAGATTCTGTTTCTTCTTGAATGTAACTCCTCTTTTGTAACGGGCTTTAAAAGTTTACTCTGTGACATTGAACCTCTTCCTACTCACCTGGAATCTGCCCATTCATCCGTTCATGCCCTAATCCCACAGTTACGAGGTACCGCTGTGCCACTGTACCTCAGCATAGGGCTGAGGAACATAGATGAAAAAGTCAAGTTTGCTTCACTCCAGGAGTTCACTCACTACTGAGAAGGTTGACATTAAGTAAAAGGAGGTGCATTTGAGACCGAAGAATGTTTTGGGTACCAGAAGGCCCAATGAAGGGGAAAGTTAGTTCTTCCTGAAGCTGGGATTTTCTAGATGCCCACCCACTGCTTGACTTCCCAGAGGGACTGTGATGGCCCCACTCGAGGAAAAAGGAATACCTTCTTCGTCTTTGGTTTTCTCTCCCATTCCCCATGGTCCCTGCTGGCAAATGGCCTGTCATGTCCAGCACACCTTGGGACACCACCACCTGAACAGCTCTGGAACTTCTTTCCCTGGGGGTGCCCTGTGCTCCAACTCAGACTCCCATTCTCTGGATGTCATCTGGAGCTCTCCTTCCTAAGTGCATTGTGTTCTTGCCCATTTTTCTGCCCACTCCTGAAGGCTTATAAGGTTAAACCCCTTGATCAAGGTCACACAGCTGGTTAGTAACAAAAGCCAGGCTAGAACCCAGATTCAGCCCTCGAAGCGAAGCCCTTTTGAGCTTCCATTGAAGGGTTTTATTTTTCTAACAAAGTGCCTATAGCCTGAAGAGGGAAACCCTAGTCAATCCTAAATCAGTTTTTTGTTTGTTTTGTTTTCTAATTTTTGCTTTAGCTGTCAGCCTGGGCCATCCCAGGGCCAGTGAAGGTAGTCGTAAGTAAATGATTAGTGACCTCCCCACCCCCCCCACCCCCACCCCCACCCCCACCCCCCACCCCCCCCGCCGCCCTCACCGAAGGGTGCATGTCAAGGTCTCAGCACAAACATCAGGCTGGAGCTTCTGACCCCTTATAGCTACCTGTGTAACCCTAGGCCCTAGGCTTCACAGCTCAGAACCCATAGGCCATGGGGCACCTAGGTGGCTCAGTTGGTTAGGCAACTGCCTTTGGCTCAGATTGTGGTCTCAGGGTCCTGGGATCAAGCCCTGTGTCAGGCTTCCTGCTCAGTGGGGAGCCTGCTTCTCCCTCTCCCTCTGCTACTCTGTCTGCTTGTGCTTTCCCGCTCTCTTTGTCAAATGGATAAATAAAATATATTAAAAATAATTTTAAAAAAGAACCCACGGGCCAGTGGTGTTTCTTTTCTTTTTTTTTTTTAAATGGATTAACAATTTTTTTTTTTTTTTTGGACAGAAAGAGAAATCACAAGTAGGCAGAGAGGCAGGTAGAGAGAGAGGGGGAAGCAGGCTCCCCACCGAGCAGAGAGAGCCTGATGTGGGGGCCCGACCCCAGCACCCTGAGACCATGACCTGAGCTGAAGGCAGAGGCTTAACGCACTGAGCCACCCAGGTGCCCCAATGGTGTTTCTAACTAGACAGGAGGAGCAATGAGATCCAGTTCCCCTTTAATACAGTAGAAGTTCACAGTTGGAGGAGTCAGAGGCAGAAAAGCTTGGAAGTTAAGCACTTGAGTTTTAAAGGCCGACAGATCTGGATTTAAATCCTGGCTGCGTAACTGAAGGGAAAATGTTCCTTCACTTTTCTAAACCTCAGTTCCTCCAATTGTAAAATGAGAATAACCACTTATTTAGGGGATAAAATCCTCCTAGGGATAACAGCTGCTAGAGTATCGTCATGCGGGTGAAATGAGATGAGGCGTATGAAGGACTTAGCACGGTCCATGGGAGATAGTAAGCACTTAATAAATGCTAGCTATTGTTATTACTTTCCTTTCTAAAACTCCCTCTGGTCTTTGAAGGGTTCCAAACTCTAGAGATGGTTGGTTAAGTTTCCTCAAATCATGTCTGCAGCCCTCTTAGTTGTCCCATCAATGGCAAGACCAAGCACTAAGCCAGCAGATGGGAATTCCTTCATTCATTCATTTACCAAAATTAATGAAACACCTACTATATTCCAAGACCACGTGAAGAATTATAGTTCTAAATAAGTAGTTATAACTCGGTGTTATTACAGAATAATGTATAAGACCACACCACAAAGGATTGCCTAGGTGACACAAAAGGGAAGAGACAATTTTAGGTTTTGAAGGGTGGGTAGGAGTTGGTCTAGATAGAGGGTCCATGCAATAGTACATGAGAAGACAGATGCATGGAAAAGCACGGGGAATTTGGGAAACAGTAAAAAGGTCGATATCACTAGAATCTCCCACAAAAGTGGAAGGAGAGAAGCTGGGAGAGCTGTGACCCCGATTGTGAAAGGCCTCATGTTGAGGAATTTGAATTTCATCCAGCGGGCATGGAGAAAGAGTAGAGATTTTTAAGCATGCAGGTGACTTGAAACAGTCCTTGACTTCGTTTTTAGAAATTTTTGTTCTGGGCGCCTGGGGGGCTCAATGGGTTAAGCCGCTGCCTTCGGCTCAGGTCATGATCTCAGGGTCCTGGGGTCGAGTCCCGCATCAGGCTCTCTGCTCAGCAGGGAGCCTGCTTCCTCCTCTCTCTGTCTGCCTCTCTGCCTACTTGTGATCTCTCTCTGTCAAATAAATAAATAAAATCTTTAAAAAAAAAAAAAAAGAAAGAAAGAAAGACATTTTTGTTCTGGCTACTTTGTAGTGAAAAGAGTGCACATGAGCCCCAACCTTTTGGGCAAGGAAGGAGATCATGACCTACCAGAAAGGTGGAAAAGCGCTGCTGCCACTCTAGCCCCAGGGGACAGAGAGGTCGGTTTCCACTCTGCTATGAGCTTTCCATTCAGCCAAATTTCACACAGATTCTGAGGGACTCGCAAAGGCTTTGGAATTTTTTCTTTAACAGAAAAGAGTGGAGGTGAGTTCCTCTCAAAGTTCTTATTGTCGGTAGGATTTAAAACCGGTATTGATGGGGCGCCTGGGTGCCTCAGTGGGTTAAGCCTCTGCCTTTGGCTCAGGTCATGGTCTCCGGGCCCTGGGATTGGTATCGGGCTCTCTGCTCAGCAGGGAGTCTGCTTCCTCCTCCCTCTCTGCCTACTTGTGATCTCTTTCTCTCTGTCAAATAAATAATCTTTATTTGTTCTTTATTCTTTAAATCTTTAAAAAAATAAAAATAAATAAAACCGGTATTGACCTTGGAGTCTAGACACTGGAATCTTACCTCTAATGCCTGAAGAACCAACTGTGTGACCTTGGGCCAATAGGTCTCTGTTCCTTAGTGCTTCCTCCCTTCTACCAGGTGGGAACCCTTCCCGCACCACACAGGTACCTGTCTTAGGTCACCTTTTCCATTATATCCTGCTCTGTGTTATTAGCCATCGGCGCACTTTGCAGAGTGGAAAGACTAGAGTCCACAGATCTGGCTTCTAATCCTGGCTCAGCCACTTGCCAGCTGTGTGGCTTAGAGACATTATTTTACTCTGCAGAACCCTAACGTCCTCCTCCGTAAATCTGGAATATTGATGTCTAACACACAGGGTCCTTAGGTCAAAAGAAGGAATAATTGAAACACAGTGTATAAACACAGTGCCTGAACCATAAAGTACTCACTAAAGAACATTTACATGAACATACTACACACACACACACACACACACACACACACACACACTTGAACCTAAGCACTTAGCTTAAAACATTTATGAGTATGGACTCAGTGTCAATATTGATATTTCATTTATGCCTGGATTTTCTTATCTTTAAAAGGTAATGAGGGTGCCTGGGTGGCTAAGTGGGTTAAGCCTCTGCCTTCGGCTCAGGTCATGATCTCAGAGTCCTGGGATCGAGTCCCCCATCGGGCTCTCTGCTCAACGGGGAGCCTGCTTCTTCCTCTCTCTCTCTTTTTGCCTGCCTCTCTGCCTACTTGTGATCTCTCTCCGTCAAATAAACAAATAAAATCTTAAAAAAAAAAAGAAAAAGTAAAAGGTAGTGATACTCTCTGACTCATCCCTGGATAGATAGAATAAAATTAAAAAGCACACTCATTTGTAATTGCCTATTTGACATCCATCTGTCACTTGTATGTGCAGCTTCTCTCACTAAAGTGTGAACTCCGTGGGGACAGGACCAAAACCACTGCTCTCTCTGTGGATGAGAAACTGGGTGGAGCCTAGGGCCTGGTGCATGGCAGCAGAAAGAATCATTTTTAAGCCCCACATTCCACACGGAGCCTGTCCCCAAGCCAGGAGGTACCCTTTTGTCCAGCCCCACTACCCATTCTCAGTCACCACCTTCTGCTGACCACCCAGGCTCACACACAAGCATCACAAAAATTGCCTCCTGGGGCACCTGGGTGGCTGTCAGTGAAGCATCTACCTTCCACTCAGGTCATGACCCCAGGGGTCAGGGATCAAGCCTTGCATCAGGCTCCCCACTCAGTGAGGAATCTGCTTCTTCCTCTGCCCCTCACCCTGCTTGTGCTCCCTCTCTCTCTCTCTCAAATAAATAAAGAAAATCTTTAAAAAAAAAAAAAAAAAGAAAGAAAGAAAGAAAGAAAGAAAGAAAGAAAGAAAGAAAGAAAGAAAAGAAATGTTGTCTTCTTAGCCTAAGCCCAGTCACTAAGGGCAGCCACGAGCCAGGCCTTGAGATGGTTGAAGAAGTGAGCAGGGACCAGCTAGGGTCTCTCTCCTGCTATGGGGTTGGACCAGACCTCGATGCCCTCGGTGCCCTCTGTGCTGGCCCCAGGGGAGAGTCATCAGGGCAGCCTGAGCTCAGAAAACTTCAGGAGAAAGGCTAGCCGGCAAGACCACGGCCTCTGGCTCAGCTCCTGGCCTTCAGCGTGGCAAACGTCCTCCTTCTCAGAGTCCAAAGCTGCCTGCCACTCAGCAGCACCGCAGGGAGTCCCACACCTATGCAGCAGCCGGTCTCCTAGGACCCAGTCCAACTGCCCTCCCTTTGCCCCGTTCAGCCTCGTTCTCGGGATCCTCAGAAACAGAGCACTCTGCTGGGTCAGCTCCGGCAGCCTTTAGCACCACACAGGGCAGGCTAGTAATAATAGCTCAGCTAAGCACCTTATTTACGGGGCAGATCTGGGGGCTCAGCCCCTGGAGAACACAGAACTGCTCTGCAGGTGGGAGCAGAAGCTTCCCTATGGGATCCCAGGTTACCTGCAAGGCCTTAGCTCTCTGAGGTGCCTTCTAACTTACGTCGGAATCCCTAGGGGCCAGCCGGGAGGGACTAGAGGAAAAGCCACCCAGCCTGCCGGGTGTCTTCCTCAGGGCTGCCCAGGCAAAGGGGGAAAGGAATTCCTCGAACAACAATGAAAGCCTTGACTGTTTCCTCTGGGCCCAGCACTTTCTAAGCACTTTATGTGTGTTATCTTTGGCCCTCCACTTCTAAATAGACACTATTATGAATCCTGTTTTACAAACGAGGAGTCCTCACCCCAGAGAAGTGAATCACTTTCACGTGGCTACAGGAGCCAAGCCAGAGAAGGGACCACTTCCTGGGGTGAAAGGACCACTTTCTTTGTCTCTTACCGTGACATGAAGGGACGACAGGGTTTATTTTAGGGGGAGGACAGAGAGACAGGGAGAGAGAGAATCTTCGGCAGGCTCCACGCCCATCTGGATCCCACAACCCTGAGATCAGGACCTGAGCCGAAATCAAGAGTCGAACACTCAACCGACTGAGCCACCCAGGCGTCCTGAGAGAGTTTATTTTAAACAAACAAACAAACAAAAAACTCAGGTTCTTGGGCTCTAATGAGGCAGCTTAAGACTGAAGAGTGCGTTGTGGAAGAAGCTGCTTCAGTACTTCCGAATCCAAAAGCCCCGGGTTCAGATCCAAGGTCAACCACTAATTAGCTCTGTCTCTTGGAGCAAATGACTTACTGCATTGAGTCTCAGTTTCCCCATCTGTAAAATGGGGCTAGTAGTGCCCCACTTGCCCGGCTGTCAGGAGGGTTGGAAATGACACAGACAGCACACCTGGCATCTGACGGGTGCTTGACACATGGTAACTGTGCTGGTGACCCTCTCTCCCCTCCCTTGGGTGAGCAGGCGGCCCCCTCGCTGACCAATCCAGCAGCCCACTGGAGTAAGTGGAAGCAGCTGGGAGAGGGTGGGGGAGAGAGGGGAAGGGCAGGCAGCTTGAGTGACTGCAGGCCAGCCCTGGGGGCCTCACAGGGGATATTGGCCCTAGCCACAGGTGCACCAATTACTCTCCCCTTGAAAAGCCTGGGGGTGCACTTCCCCTTCGTTTCCCGCTGGGCTCAGCCCTGACCTTTGGTTCTGCAGAAGGCAGTGGCAGCTCCACAGCACCAGTCCACTGGCTGGTCGTTTGTCTTCAGGTTTCACGGCCTCCCTGAGGCTCCCAGTGCTTCTCGAGCTTTCGCTCCCTTTCCCAGCCACTTCCCAGTTAGCCTGGGAGCCTCTCAGTGGCAGCTCGGGTTTCATTCCTGGGAGCTTTGTTCCGAATGGAAGTTTCTGGTTGGGATAATCCCTGGGTGTGAGTGGTCAGTGCAGGAAGAGACCGGAGCCTCTCAGAGGCTGTGGGAACAGACCCGCTGGTCCAGGTGCTCTGAGGAGGTGCTCAGCGGCTCCTCCTGGAGGCACCTTCCCGAGGCGGCGGGGCCCAGGGGGCGGCCCTGGACTTTAGGCCTGGTCCTCCCTAGAGGGTCCCTACCCCCATCTTCCCCCTAAAAGCCAGAGAACCCTGCAGAGCTCAGACCCTCCATCTCCCTCACTCCCTGCCCCAGCTGACACGTCAGGCACGAAGGAAGAAACTGAGGGGACGTCAGTCCCTCAGCTGACCGAAGCGAGTCTTGTGTACATCTATTTTATGAAATAGACTTCAATACAGGTTTTCCTCAGGAAATTAGGTTCTGCTGCTATTTTTTTTTTTTCCTGAAAACAAATACTCTGGTTCAAACCTTTTTACCTTCTCGATGAGGAAATTAGGTTCAGGAAAAAAGCATTTCCCTGAGGATTCCACAGCTGCTCGTCTTGACTCATCTTCTCTGGGATCCGTCACCATCCAGCCAAGTGGAGTAAGCTACATACCGCCCGCACCACTGGTCCGTGAACCCCGGTGCAAGGGGTGCAGCCTGGAGGCTAGACCACCTCATCTAGGCCTTTATCTCCAGCAACTCCACCCCCACCCCACCCCGTGTGCCCTGAACGAGCTGGGGCTGACCTGAGCTGAGCCGAATTCCCCCGGGGGCCACCCAGGGTCCCTGCTCCCACCCGGCAGTCTCTGAGGCAGCAAGGCCTCAACCCTGAGCCATGGGACCTCCTCCCCAGGACCCCTCTGTCCTCACACACCCCTAGCTCTTCAGCTGTCTCAGCCTTTCCCATGCCTCATCAGGAGTGACTGGCCAACTCTGGCCATCTGCGCTGGAAGGGAAGCTTCGAGAGTTGGGGGCCTTTCTGACTTGCTCACTGTTGCCTCTTGATACTTGCTTTCATACCTGGCACAGAGGAGGTCTCTGGTAGGCTTGGCAGGTATCAGTTTGAGGCCCCTGGGGAAAGGAAAAGCTTGGCATCAACTGGGAAGAAAGAAAGCCTTGAATGTTGGTTTTCCGTGTTCTCTCTGCTCCTCTGTCCTTCCCTTCTTCCAACAGATCACTGCCTCCCCAGCCCCTGTTTTAGGGGTTAGGAGAGGGGAGGCAAGGCCAGGTCCGAGGAGTAGGGAGCTAAGACCTGCACACTGGCCTCCGGGACTGAGCCGGAAGACCCTGGGACATCTGTCCTCTCAGTTCTCCCAGACCTTCAGGGCCTGGACCTTTGGCTGGCACACCTACCCGGGTAAGTGGGAGGGAGGGGGCAAGGGCAGGCATTCTGGGCACGGAGGCCCTTGCCCTTCATCTCTCCCGGCTTCCGGGCTACCTTGGGTCCTTGAGCCACTGGAGCTATTTCCCCAGGAAACTAACCTTCCTAGAGACCCTGCCTTTCTCCCGGCTCCCCAGCGGGCTTCTTAGATGATGTCACTGGGCAAACCAGGCTCACTGGGACTTCACTGCGGGCCCAACCCCTCCTCCAGAGTCCCTCCCCACCCCTGTTAGGAACCATTGTTAAGGCCATTCTGCCAGACACCTCACAAACTCCTCCTGACAACTCTGTAGGGAGGAGTTTGTGACCCATTTAGCAGGTGAGGAAGCTGAGGCTCAGAGCAGTGAGGCGACTTGCTGTGTACACGGTTAGGGAGCTCCAGAGTCAGGATTCAAGGTTAGTTCGGTCTGACTCCAAAGCTCTGACTCCTGACGCCACACCGAGCCACAGCCCATCTCTGGTGGCTGCTGTCGCCATTCTTCTGAGTCCCTTCGCTGAGTTGCTTAGGCCTGGCCAGGAGTGGGGATGGGCAATCAGTGTCAGTACGAATTCCAGAGCTGTTGGGAGAATAAGAGAAGATTCCTTTACCCTTCCCTTCCCTCTCTCTACCTGCCCCACCGGGGTGATGGATGTGCCCCCACAGGGAGGCCTGCCACCAACGCCATTCCCTCTCTCCCTCAAATGGCGCACGATCCCGCCTTACCAGGCTCCCCTGGGCAAAAAATCACCATTCCAGACACTGCTGAGTGCATAGGCTCTGACCCTACCCCTCTCCTCCCTCTCAGCACACACCTCTGGCTTTAGTCTTCTGGTCACAGAAGTCACGCCTCACTTAGGAGCTTTCTCCCCGGGCCACTAGCACCTCTCCCCAGGACCCCCCCTACATTCCCCCACCAAGGGAGGATTGGGCCTGGCTTGATGGAAGTGGCTGGAACTTGAGCCCAAGGGAGAGAAGTCAGCCCAAACCCTTGGAAGCCAAAGACCCAGCACCCTCCTGACCCGGCCTCTCCTATCAGACCTGAGATCGGGCAGATCCTACATGGTGTGTTACCCACGATGCATATTTTATGAGTTTGCTCCTCATTACTGAGAGTTGCAGGAGGCAGGGAGGGGAGGGTGTCCAGAAAGCCCAGGGAGAGACCGGGCAAGACGAGGAGGTGGGAGGGCATGCAATGGCCCAGCAGAGGCTGTGATGGGACGGGGGCACTTCTCCATGAAGAAAGATTTAGCAAGAACTGGTGATGTTTGTCAAGTTGAAATGTTAAATATCAGAGACTAGAAACAAGGAGAAGGACAGAAAGGTAGAGGTTCTGAGCCCGGGGGTTTGGAAGCTGAGTGTCTGTGGGCCGACAGGGACAGTGGGATCTGGTGTTGGCCCTGGTCACTCCCACCCTTGAAAGTCACTGGCTGGATCTTCTGGCTGTTGGCTTGGGTCCCGGCCCTGTGCCCTGGCTCCTCGAGGGCTTGCCATTCTGCCACTCCCAGACCTCAGGCCCAGACATTTTCTGGTTCTCTGGGCTCAAGGTAACGTTGAAAAGCTCCGTCCCGGCTTCTCCTTACCTCCTCAAGGCGGTGTCCAGTTCTGGCCCCTTGTTCTGAGTACCTCCAGCAGAGCCCAGGCCAGGGCCCATGTGATTCTTCATGACCGGGGGCCTTCATCCCCTAGTGCCAAAGCTGCAGGCCTCCATGGGTGAAGGTTAACACCCTGACTCTCCTCTTGACCACGTCCTCCCTCCACCATCCACGGCCAAGGAAGGAAGGGAGAAGAGACGCAGCTCCCAGACTGATTCAGCAGCCTGAGCTCATTTCCCAGAGAGGGGGGCTGAGGGGGGGTAACAGCCTGCAGGACTGAGCGGGAGCCCTTCTCCACAGCTGCCAGCCCATAGGAGCACAAGGTTCAGCTCTGGGGCCTGCCCAGAATGCCAATTAGCTCTTGAGGGTCGGCAAGAGATCCAGATCCCCAGCAGGGCAACCAAAAGGACATACTGGCACAGCCCCCCCATAGTTCCATGGGACTTGGGGATCCCCCAGCGTTCCTATCTGCTCCCCATCTGATTCGCTACTTACTCCTCATCTCTCCTCCACTCTCTAGCTCTTAATTCCCATTCACTCTTTCCTTTGATGTCCCCTGGTTGCTTTGGACATCCATGGGTGGAGAAGGAAGCAGAATTTGAGGAGGTTCTGATATACCCCTCCCACCGGGCGCTGCCTAGATGCTCCTTTGTCTGGGTTTTGGAAACAGGCATTGTAGCTTGAGGATACTGGGGGTGAGCCCGTGTTGGACAGCACTGCATCTCCTTTTAATAAGATTGTGCATGTCTGGATGGGCTCCAGGGGTCACCCATCCCAGGACCACCCTCAAGTCTCCCTGACCTTCAGGCATTTCCAGCCCAGCCCAACCCTGGATACAGAGAACCCCTAACCTGCTGTGTCCACTCGACAGCTTCCCAGTCTCCTCTCACATTATCAGTTGATTGCTTCCACCAGTGTTTACTGAAAACTCACGACAAGGAGGTGCGAGGCATTGGTTCAGCACTGGATATGCTTCAGGGTCCCTCCCTACTCTCTTGGGGGCTGGGGCCGGGAACAGACAGACCAAAAGCAAGCAAATAAGAAACAAGATAATATCAGATAAGGATAAGGGTAATAAAGAAATAAAACAGAGAGTGACAGCAGAGATCTACAGAATGAACAGTCAGCCCTGCAAGTTCAAGAAAAACAGCATTGCAAGCAGAGGAAACAATACATGCAAAGGCCCTGGGGCAGACGCAAGACTGTCTTATTTGAGAAGCTGGAAGGAGGTGTGGCCCCAGTGGTTAAGTGGTTAAGCCCTAAGGTTAGATGGACAGTCATGCCAGAGCAGGCCAGGGACCATGTGGGCCTCGGAAAGCAGTCTGAGTACAATTCTAGATAAGGCAGGAGTACAAAGATGAGATTTGTGTTTTGAAAATTCTGGCTACTGAGCACAGAAAGGATTGTCGGGAGTTATGAGAAGAATCAGGGAGAGCAGTTAGGAGCTATTGCCATAAAGACAGACTTGAGCTGATGACGGCTTGGAGCAGGGAGAAGCTGGCGGAGAAGTCGAAGAGTAAGTGAACTGGAGTTGAGTTAGGTTCTGGAGGTAAAGACAGTGTGATGAGAGGCCGGGAGAAGCTGAAGGAAGAGGCCAGGAGACTCCCAGGTCAAACAGACCCTACTTGTTGGCTACTTCCTTTTAACCGTGGTGTTGGTTGGGGAGTAAGACACTTAAAGCTTCGGGCCCAGAAATTGTTGTCTTGGTCCTGTATCATCAGGACACCACACCGTCTTGGTTTTCCTCCCACCTACCTCATGGGCCACACTTTCTCAATCTCCTCCCTTGGTTCCCCCTCTGTCCTGCCGGTATATCCCGGCGCTCAGACTTGGGGCTCCGGCTCCTCTCTTCTCTAGCTACGCTCACTCCCAAGGGAACCCATTCCATCTCCTGCTTTAAAAATCACCTGTGCGGGGTGCCTGGGTGGCTCAGTTGTTAAGGGTCTGCCTGCAGCTCTGGTCATGATCCCAGGGTCCTGGGATCGAGCCCGCGTCAGGTTCCCTACTTGCCGGGAAGCCTGCTTCTCCCTCACCCATTCCTCCTGATTATGTTCCCTCTCTTACTGTCTCTCTCTTTCTGTCAAATAAATAAATAAAATCTTTAAAAAAAATAAATAAAAACATCTGTGTGCTGAATACTCCCCAAGTTGTATCTTCACATTAGACCTCTCTCCAGAATTCTAGACACGTGCACAGCTGCTCACTCACCATCTCCCTTTGCGTATTTCTTTAGTCAGCTGAGATATAACATATCCAAAACTGAACTTCTACTCTTCCTCTCAAAATCTGCCTCTTCTACAGTCTTCTCTGTGTTAGCGAATGGCCCCTCCATCCTTTCAGTGGCTCAGGCCAGAAACCCTGGAAACCCTTCACATCCCCTCTCTCTCACTGCCCATATTCAAATCCATCAGCAAGTCTTGTCATCCCCTCTTGTAAAAACTGCCCCAAAATCCCAAACTCTTCTCACTGCCTCCAATCCACTACTATCTGTAGTCTGGATTACTTCAGTCACTTCCTAACTGGTCTCCCTGGCTCCCTGGCTGTCGGTTCTCCACACAGCCGCCAAAGTAATCTTGTTAAAACTTCATTCAGAGCCTGTCACTCTACTGCTTGGAAGCCCCCAATGGTGTGCTATCTCATTCAGAATCAAAACTGAAGTCTTTTCAATGGCCCTGTGTGATCTGCCCTCCACCACCACCCCTTTCTATTTCTCTGGCCCCACCTCAGCTTCTAACCTTCTCCACGCCCCTCCCCAGAAATCTCACCTTCCCAGAGAGGTGTCTGCTCAAACACGAAGATTTGAGTGAAGCCTTCTCTGTGCACCCTATTTAAGATTGCTGCCACCCGGGGTGCCTGGGTAGCTCAGTGGGTTAAAGCCTCTGCCTTCGGCTCAGGTCATGATCCCAGGATCCTGGGATCGAGCCCCACATCCAGCTCTCTGCTCAGCAGGAAGCCTGCTTCCCTTCCTCTCTCTCTGCCTGCTTCTCTGCCTACTTGTGATCTCTGTCTGTCAAATAAATAAATAAAATCTTTAAAAAAAAAAAAAAAAAAGATTGCTGCCACCCTACCCACCTTTCACACTCATTCCCTTCTCTGCATTTTTCCCGATGTGGTTCTCAGCGTGGGCCATACTCTGTACCATTTGCTCTGCACCCCCTTACCCACTAGAATATGAGCTCCATAATGACAGGGCTTTTGTCTCATTTCCTGCTTGTCCCTCTACCCAGAATAGAGCTTGACCCACACCCAGTAAGCACTCAATAAATATTGAAAGAATGAATGGAATTAAGGAAAGACCTACAACCCTCAAGAGGTAGCCTGGGCCTGGAAATGAACACCTGATTTCCAATACTAGCTTCGATCCTAGTTATGCACCTTCTGGGCCCTAGGCTGTCTGTCTCTAGATGGTGAACAACTCCCCAGGTCCTTTGCTGCAGCGGCTTTCTAGAATGATGCTTGCCCACAGCCTCCCCTTCTGTCACTCAGCTAGGATAGAAGGAAGGGTTGGGCAGAACCTGGTGGAGAGGAGAGAGCCCTCACTCAGTCTTTCTCATCAAGGTTTGGGCGGAGTCTTTGCTGGCCTTGAAATGAAAGACAAGGTTCTAGTTTGGAGCGGGCAGGGTTCTGGGAGGCTTTGGGGAGGGAGGAATGGGTGAGTGGGTCCAGCCCCACCCTCTGGGTGGGGACGAGCGGAGACCTGGCCACTAAGCCTGCTTCCTCCTCATGGGGAGTCAGTCCCGGTGAGGGTCTCATGGGTGGTACTGCTAGGAAAAAAGGAGGGGGCGATGAGGATGAGGTAAG
Organism: Mustela erminea; assembly: GCF_009829155.1. NCBI lineage: Eukaryota > Metazoa > Chordata > Mammalia > Carnivora > Mustelidae > Mustela > Mustela erminea. The sequence continues at coordinate 65,434,297 of NC_045627.1, forward strand.
CACTGAGGAGAAGGCCTTCTGTGGGAGTCACCCGGGCCTGCATGCAGGTCCTCAGTGAGTCCTGGGAGGCTGAGCCTGGTGTAAGCCTCAGGCAGCCCCCCAGGGCCCTCACAGCCAGCGCCCGCTCTAGAGCAGAGCAGCGGACCTTTTGGCTGAGAAGAGCCCGTCCTCCTCCCTTTTCTAGGCCTTGCCACGGCTCCCTGCTTGTTTTCCCCGAAATAAATGGACTGAGCATATTGGGCCGGCAATAACCCCTTGAAATCAGTTGTTATCACAGTTAACAACCAGTTTGGCTTCAGTTCAGGCTGTTAACTATCAAACCACTAAGTGCCGGTAATGATTGATTCTCGGCCAGTTGCAGCTTGAGTGGGCTGTAAAACCCCATTAGCGAGGACTCTATGGAGGCAGCAAGGCGAAGATAAACAAGGTGGTGGGTGCTCTAGCCCGGCCTGGCCCCACCGCTCTGGGCTCTGCTCCCATGGGTCCCTGACCCAGGGTCCTGCCGGATGTCAGCCCCTTCCCAAAGCCTCGGGCTGCCCCGAGGATTCCCACCTCCCACCCCTCTCCACCGACCCTAGCCACCACCACCAGCGCCACTGCCACCACCACCCGTCATCTCCCTCCTCTCTGTAAGGCGGGTCTGGCTCTCCCAACAGCCCACCTCTTCGCCGTCATGGCCACCACGGCACAGTTCCATCCACCACACCGGAGACCTCGGGAGTCCCCAGCCCCGGGGGTTGCGGGAGTGGCTTTGGCCTAGCCGGTGACCAGCCTCCCTGCTCCGTGGCCAGGATCACAGGCAGAGAGAGCCTGACATTCCACCCCCACCCCAGACTCCCTCCGACCCTATGGCTTCCCCCAGGAATTGCTCTCAAACAAATGAAATGTGGGCAATTACTGGGCTGGGGGCTGGACAGGCGGCCGTGCAGATGAAAGCGTTTCCTGGACGGTCTCTTCATTTGCATGGCATCAGAAGCTGCTCAGAAGGTGTGACTTTTCCCACAGTGAGACCCAAGCTTCTTGCACAATAAAGCCAGGCTGCTCACCCAGAATTAATTAAAGGGGGAGGGGAGGAGGCCCTAAGAGCTGGAGGAGCTGGAACAGAGATGTCTAGAGCCCCCTCCCCACATCCCAGGTGTCTGTGCACTGGGAGACACCTCCTCTACCCAGAGCCCTTCACCCCCACAGCAAGCCAGATGAGGTGGCATGGCCAGAGCCCAGGGTCTCCCCAGCCTCTCTCCTCCAAGGTTTCCCACTGAGCCATGGAGCTCCTGGTCCACCTGGATGGCCTGACCCTGGAACTCGCGGCTTCAGCTCTGAGAGGCCCATGTGATTAGGAAGCCTTGGGATGTCCCCCATTCCAAGGACGTGCCAAGGAACAGGCCCAGAGGGAAGAGGTTTCTGAATTGGCCCAGTAGCTGGGCTGTGGGACCAGCCAGGGGCACTATCAAAAGACGACTGCAAAAAGAGCCAGAACAGGAGGCCTCATTGAGGAAGCCCTCAGGAGACCTGCTACCTCTGGGCTTGGGCTGTCCCTCGATGTGGCATAATGCCAGGCTCTCCAGTCTACACCCAAAAACACAGCTCTCTGTCCATCAGGCCAGCCCTTATGCCCACACCCTGACATGCTCTGTCATTGCCATAGCGTGGCCTGGGCTTCCTTCCTCCACAGCAGGGCCGTCAGGGGTCGGTCCTTCTGACCCATGAGCTGCTGCTTCTCCTCTGGGCCAGAGTCTATGTCCTGCTCTCTACCTGTGAACTTCCCTCCTGGTCTCCTGCCCAGGCTCTCTTCCTCTGGGACCCATCTCTCCAGGGCCGGCAGCCTCTCCCAGGGTCATGGCCTCAGGGTCCTTGCACAGCACCGGAGCTCAGCACCTTCTGCTCACAGCTGTCTAACCAGATCCTCAAAAAAGTCAGCCCTGCTCCATGCCACAGTTGTCAACACCGGGCTTGGCGGTCTCCCCTCCAGCATAACCCCACCTTGGACCCTGGCATATCCTCTTTTCTTTCATTCACTGGAGCCTGATACTCAGAAAGAACCAGCTCTGGCATCTCCAGCCTGTCTCCCACGAAGATGTAGACGCGTGGAGAGGCACTTTTTAAAGATTCATTGAAGACACCTGGGCACTGAGCCCGTTAAGCATCTGGTTCAGCAGGGAGTCTGCTTCTCCCTCTGCCTGCTCTGCCACTCCCCCTGCTTGTGCTGTCTCTGACAAATAAATAAGTAAAATATTTTAAAAAATAAAAATAAAGATTCATTGAATCCATGAATGGAGCTCTGGTCCTAGCAGAACCCTCTTTTCTGCCCCAGAGGTGGCTAGGGGTTAGTGTTGGCAATGACTCTCATTAGGAGCTATAAGGTCCTTGTCTGAGAGCTCCCAGGACCAGCTAAGAGCCTCTTCTTGCCCCTTTCCCTGCTTCTGTCCTATCAGGAGAGCCCCCAACGACAGGCACAGGTCCTAAGTCAGGCTGGAGGGAGGCTCTGGGCAGAGCTGGGGTCAGAACCGGTTCTGGTCAGGACAGCCCCAGGGGGAGGGGCCTGATCCCCACGGGCCTTGCTCTCCAACACACATTTTTAATACTCAAGTTAAATAAGTAAATTTCAGGGGTGCCTGGGTGGCTCAGTGGGTTAAAGTCTCTGCCTTCAGCTCAGGTCATGATCCCAGCGTCCTGGGATCGAGTCCCACATCAGGCTCTCTCCTCAGCGGGGAACCTGCTTCCTCCTCTCTCTCTCTGCCTGCCTCTTTGCCTACTTGTGATCACTTTCTGTCAAATAAATTTTAAAAACCTTTAAAATAAATAAATAAATAAATATTTCAGTCATTTAATAATAATACACATCCACCCCCCAACTGATACCCACCCTTAAAAAACCTGCTTTACGTCCCCACTCCCCACTCTTTCCCCCCTGCCCCCACTGGGGGGTGGGGTAAGCCCCGCCAGTTTACCCTGCAGGCCCGGAGGTCTCAGGAGTACCTCTGCCTGGAAAAGCCCCCCTCCCACCCAGAAGGAACCCCCGCCGGAATCCCAGTCTAGGCCACTCCCAGCCTTCCCCAAAGCGAAGAAGACAGACACCACCGCCAAGTGGAATACAAAAATAGAGCCTCTCTTTTGTTTAAAAAACAAGACAAAACAAAACAACGACCAAAAAAAAAAAAAAAAAAAAACCCCAACAGCAAACAATTATGGACAGCTAGAACCCGGGGCTCCCCCAGCTCCTCCCCAGCCTTCAGCAGCGCAGACCTCGGCTCCCGGAGTTTCTCCGTGCGCCCCCGCGGCGAGCGGCTCGGCGGCGCGGCGGGGAGGGCCGGCGGCGCCTACCGGGGCTCGGGGGCCCAAGTCCTCTGGCTGCCGCGCAGGCTGCGCGTGAAGGGCGGGTAGTTGAGGAACTCGAAGCGCAGACTCTGCTCCGTGGTGTGGTGGCCGCGGGGCAGCCGCTTCATGAAGTGCACCTCGCGCTGGTGCTGCCGCGTCTTGGAGCCCTTGCGGGGCCGGCCCTTGCGGGTGAAGGCCATGTACCAGCCTTCGTACTTGGCGTTCTGCAGGGCCGTGTAGTTGTTCTCCAGCACGATCTCGGTGAACACGCAGTCCTTGCCCTTGCCGTTGCTCTGCAGGTAGTGGGGCCAGAAGCGCGGCGTTACGGGGCTCTGGCCGGAGACGCCCCCCGCCCCCACCCCAGCAGAGGCAGAGGGCAGGCGGCCCCAGACAGCAGGTGGGCACCCCAGCAGATGGCAGGGTGGGCACGAGTGACAGCCCCACCCCCGCCCGGGCACCCGCTCTCTAATCCCTCACAAGCCGCAGCCCACCCGGCAACTTCCTGTCCTCCCGGGCAGCAGTGACACATGGCTGTCTCCGGAGGGGCTGGGCCCCAACACAGAGGGCCAGAGAGGGGGCCCAGACCCTGCCTGCCCTGGCCTCCTGCCCACCAGTCTGGCCGAGCGGCTCGCACCCGTTTCCCCAGCTGTACCATCCCCCTGGGCCCCTCAAGACCCCTGGGGCCTCAGGGCAGCCACTCCATGGGGGAGGGGAAGCCTGCGGGGAGACGCGGAGCCCCGAGCCCCAGAAGCCCAGGAAGCGGGGAGCTTGAGGCTGGAGAAGAGCCGTGACTAATGGGGCCATTTCAGAGCTCGGCCGAGGGGCTGGGCCTGCGGCTTACTGAACATTCCAAATGCTGGTACCATGTAATTGGACATAATAGCAAAGCAATTTGGCGATTTGTTAAAAAGATATATGGAATTTACCAACCCCCCCACCAGCCCCTTCCCTAGCCTTCCTTCTTCCTCCTTTGCCTTTATAGCTTTTCATCTCTCAAGCAGTTTCCTTCTCTCTCACCTCCCCCACCCTCCACCCAACCACTAGGTAACCCCAAGGTGGCCCTGGGTCTCTCTGCCTACCTCCTTGGGACCCTAGAGGAGCTCTGCCTGCCCAGCCCCCTCCCTAGGACCCAGGGACCCTCCGCTCCTTCTGGGGCCTCACCTTGGCAATGAGCTTCCCCTTTTTATTCATGCAGATGTAAAGACCGGTCTCAGCTCCTCGGACTCGAACCCGGCTCCCAAAGGTATCTGTCTCCACAATGAGCTTTGCTGTCAGGGAAGGTGGCGGGATGGTTATCGGAAGCGCCCTGACCCCACTGTACCACACTGTCACCCCAGCTGACCCTCAGACCTGTCACATCCCAGTAGCAACTGCTTCAAGAGCAGGTACCCAAGACATGGGCTCCAGCCCCAGCCCAGCTGCCACCATGCTAGGCGACACTGGGAAAGATCGACTCTCCTTCCTGGGCTTCAGGCCCCTCACGGATGTGCACAGGGGGATGGGCAAGAGCATGAAGCACAGACTGGGATCTCCCTCTGCCTGCTCTGCTGCTCCTGTGGAGGAATCTTAAAGCCATCAAACTGAACACACCCTCTTTTAAAACCAGATAGTACTGACTTTTCACGTCAAGGCTTCATGACTAGAGTTCTACTCTCATCAGAACATCTCTGGGAACCCTTCAAACTCAAAGTAGTACATGCACATGCCTCAGAGATCACCACAAACTTCCGGGGTGCAGCAGTGACATGAGTTCCGAGGCAAAACATAAAAGCACTATCTCCTGTTTCTGGCTCCTCAGGTTCTAGCTCATGTCCTTGGCCAACCCCCCCTCCCCCCCAACCACCACCCCGTTCTGCTGAGATGACAGGGAGGCCGACCACTCTCCGTCCACACACAGCCCGCTACTTTCCCAGAACCTCAGACCCCAGCTGGGAGGCTTCTGCTCTTCTCCACGCTTCCCCGTCACCACTGTCCCCAGCCCCAGTGTCCAGAAATCAATGGCTCAAATAGTCTTTTCTCTTTCAACCCCCATCACAGTGACCAAACACTTGCTGTGGGTGAGGAAGGGAAAAATTCAGGCATGCTTGCCTCTCAGTCTGGAAAGCCATTGAGACAGGGAGCTGAATTCTGTGCCTTCTTCCCTGGTGCCCTCCCCTTAGACAGCCCACTTGCCGCAGAAGTCCTGGTCCCTGTCTAGTCCCTGTGTAATTCCTCCCCTTTGTGGCTGTCCTCAAGCAGGGAATGAGGGCTGACTTAGCTGTTGGGGATAGGCCAGGAGGGGCTGAGTCTTCTGTCCTCTCTGCTTTTCCCTCCTTGAGAAAGCAGTTCTGGGATTCCCAGAGCTGTCTCCCAGCCTGCACTAACAAGGCAGCACCTTCTTTGTCGCTAAAACTAAAGGGGGAGGATGGGCTCCAAGGTCAGCAAGGCAGCCCTTGTTGCCCGGCCTGATGCTACCCCCACCTCTTCACATAGGACAGAGCAGGGACCCAATGGCCAACTCTCCAGTCTGGCTTCAAGTCAGCCAGGGAAATGCAGCTGTCACCTCCCCTCCCACCCACCTCCTCTTGGACACGGCCACGCTGCTCATCCCTCTCCTGCTCTGCCTTCCAGAGGCCCGAAGGGACGCTGGCTGGAGAAGGGGCCTGAGGATCCCACTCGGAGGATTCTGGCCAAATGGGGCAGACAAGGATGGCACAATCCCTCTATTCCTTCCTGGGACCCATAAGGAAGCAACTGGGACCTCTCTGCTCTTCTCCCCCAGACTCTTGTCCCGGCTGCACACCCTAAGCCTCTGCTCTCAGGCCCTCCGGCTCCCACTCCTGCCTGGCAGGCAGGAATCAGCGACCCTGGAAGGCTTCCTACACTTGTAAGGACAGAAGTGGGCATCAGACTTCTGAGGTCTGAAGATGAGCTTCTCCATGGCCAGCTTAGCCTCTTCTTCCCTCCCCAGAACCCAAGGATGCTGGACCATTTGCTCCAGTGGAGCAAACTCAGGAGGAGCTAAGCATTCGTTCCCTTTCCTTGGAAGCTGAGAAGGGCAGCAAGCAGCCAGTTTAGAGGGACAAAGGGACGGCAGGCTGGCCCTGCCAGCCCAGCGGGGGAGCTCGGCCACCGGGCAGGCCGCCCCCCACCCCCACCACGGAGAGCCCCCACTCCCCTTCCTGGATGGAGCTGGGGAGCTGGGGCCGCAGTTTACGGGCGGCTTTCCCGACCAGCCTTTTGGAAAGCTTAACATTTTCAAACCTATTCTTCCACCCCAGTGACAGATTTATCCCGGGAAAATTATGTCTCCTTCTCCAGCTTTGAAGGGAAGTCAGCTACGTCGATGCAGAAAAAATGCAGTGAGACATACTCGATCCCCCAAACTGGCTCGAGAAGAGGAGAAAGTATTCAGGAAATGTTAAAAAAGGTGAAAGTAAGAAGAGTTTTAATCGCTCTGCCAGACGCGGGGGTCTCTCCAGAGATTCATAGAGAACAATCTTGAACCTCTTTTTTAACATTTACAGACTTGCAACTCCTTTCAAACTCCACATCTGAAAAAAGGCTCGTTCTTTTTCTGTTTTATATCATTCTTCATTTTTCTTCTTAGCTCTTAAAATGCCTCACCTTTTTATTACATTTTAATAGAGTCTTCCCCTCTCCTTTCATGCTTGTTTAACTTGGTCATTATTTAAAGGTTTTTAAACTCACAATAATCGCTCTCTAAAAACAACACCAGCCGCCCAGAGGGCTTGCTTTTCTCTTGGTACATCCAGGACTCTGGAAATTGGCCTTGTTTCAAGGCAGGAATATTGAATGTTTTAGAAATCAATCAGTCCTCAGCCTCCCTGCCCCGCAGTAGCTACCCGGACTCACCGCCCCACAGGGAGTCAGGAGCCTGGCTCTGACCACTACCTGGGTTCCTGGGTCAGTGGGGTGGAGAGAGGGCCCCTTCCCAAGCCTAGTGCCTATGTACAATTGGCCCTTCAAAATATGTAAAGGTTCATGGCACCCCCTGTCCAAGCTGGAAGGGCTGGGGGGATTTTTCTCCCGTCTCTTTCCCAACTCTCCTTTTGTGGACCCTGGCGACATATCCTCTTTCAAGAGCTTCCCTTAAACCTGGGGCCCCTCCCGCAGAACCCTCTGTCTCCACCTGCAGCTGGGGAGGGGTGTGTGAATGGGGGAGGTAGAAAAGGAGATGCCTGGCTTCATTCATCTGCTGGGTAGAGAAGGGGCACCTGTGGGCCAAGTACTCCCCAAGGTCCCTTCCCTAACCCTCTTTTCTCCAGCTGACCCCAAAGATGCTTTTTTGCCTTAACTCCTTCCCTTCTGAGCTGGGGAGCCCAGAGAGGCCTCTGGCCAGCACGGATGGGGCTGGCAGGTCTAGTCACAGCAGGCCAGCCAGGGGGAAGGAGGGCGTGTTCTACAAGCTACCTTCACCCTGCCCCGGTCAGCTTGCCTTACCGAAGGGGTCCCCGTCTTCTGCCATGGCGTTGATGCGCTTGTTGGCCAGGACTTGCACGTGCTTCCCGCTGGTGCGGCTGTAGAGCTGGTAGGTCCGGATGAGGCGGCGGCTGAGCTGATCCGTCACCAGGCTCTGCTCCCTCACATGCTGTGTAAAATTAGGTGAGGACTGAACAGTTACCTTTAGGAAATTGAAAAATACACAACACGCCATTATAATGCTACTCTGCCCAGGGGCCCCAGTGGCCCCCATCACCCTGCACACGCCTCCACTGCCCCAAGCAGCCTACAAGAGCTTGGAGGGGGGGTACCCTCACAACAAGCCAGCTCAGGTCCCAGCACCCAATCCAGGAAAGTGGAGCAGACCCAGCCTAGCAAGGATGAGCTTGGACCGATCTGGATGGACCTACCTGTTGGGAAACACCCTGGGACTCCCCGCCAGCTCCGATCAGGGAAGCAAGTTCTCTGCCCAGAGCGGCCGCCCCTCGCCCCCTCCCTACGCCTTCCTAGAAAAGCAGGGCGCTTCTAAGTAGGGAGGCAGCGCTACCCAACCGCTGACATTTATAAAGACAAATTTACAGAGCAAATGTTGAGAGCGCAGAGAGCCTAGGCACCTGATCTTTCGGCCAGACCCGCCACAAGTCTCCCCAGAGAGCCACGGAGGGAGTCCGTGCGGCCGTCCCCGGGAATTGTGACAACGAACGCTCCCTGGCCCCAGCTCCCCCGCCTTCCTCGGCAGCCAGGTGTGGCTGCCTGTAGAGTTCCCCATCCACCCTAACCTGGCTAGGAGGTGTGAGAGACAGCGCTGGAGCCCGAAACCTTGGGTTCAAGCCTCGCTGCACACTAGCTGTGTTACCTTAGGCAGGGCGCTCCCTCTCTGTTCCCCGGCTCCCTCCTAGGGCAGGTTCGGGGCTAGATTTCTAAGGTTCCTCCCAGCCCTGCAGCGCTGGCCGCAGGGTCGGTCCTTGGGCCCCTGCCCGACCTTGCCAACTGGCGGCCCCCGCCGACCCGCCCGGGCCCCGCCGCCGCGCAATGCGCCTTACCTGGGCTTGGAGGCAGAGAACCAGCAAGTGCAACAGCCTGTGGGAGACAAAAGCGGGCGGGAGAGAGAGGGCGCGGGGTGAGCCGAGAGGGCGCGGCGGCGCGGGGCCGGCGGGGACGCGGGGGGCGGCGGCCGTACTCACAGGCAGCTCAGCGCCGAGCGGGGGCTGCCCATGGCGCGCGGCCCGGGGAGCACCGAGAACCCCGGCGGGATCACGCCGGCCCGCGGGCGGCCGCGAGGGACGAGCCGAGGGCGGCGGCGGCCGAGGAAGGCTGGAGCACGGGAGGCGGGCGGCGGTCCGGACGCGGCTCCGCGGGTCCCGTGGAATGTCGAGCTCGCCGCGCCGCGCCGTGCTGAGTGACTCTGCGCCGCTGCCGGAGCCGGTGGCCGCTGGCTGCTCAGGAGCCGGAGCAGGCGGGAGGGTAACGGGCCGGCAGGGTGGGTGGGTAGGTGGGAAGGGAGGGGGAGGGGTGGGGGCGGGGGGCGCCGCACCGGGAGCGAGGGGGGGAGCGCGGGGCGGGCGGCCGGAGCCCGCAGCCCCCGGCTGGGAGCTGGGGCCCGGACGCAGCCCGGGGCGGGGGCGGGGCGGGCCGGGGCGGGGCGGCCGGCGGGTCTGGGATTGGGGGTCTGGGATAGGGGAGGGGTCTGGGGACCGCGGGAGGGGCGGGGGGCGGCCGGTGGGGGCGCCTCCCCCATCCCCGGGCTGACCCCCTCGCGCGCTCTAGGGGTCTGGACCAGCGGGGATGGGGGGGCGCTTCGGGCTTGGTCTTCCTGGACCGCGAGTGCGCCGGGGTCCAAAGGTGCCAGGTCTCCACCGTGGGGCCGGGTCCGCTTTTGGCTCAGGCGAGGCGGCGTGTCTCTGAGCCGCCTACTGTGTGCTCCGGCCCCGCGTGTCCCCTGGAAGTGGCCGCCGACGCGGGAGTGAATGGCTGTGCGCTCAGCGGTGCGTGCGTCTGCGAAGGGGACCCGACCCCCACCCCCACCTTTCTGAAGAGTAACCCTTCCTGCGGGCGTCTCCTGTCTCACCCGGTCTCCAAGAAGACCCAGAGAGCGAGAAATGTCCCCTCCCCCATTATCACCGTCACCGCTGCCTGCATCCCACAGATACTGACCTGAAGCTTGAGAGGAACCATGAGCACCTAAGTCGGAGAGTCTGGAGGTCCCTGGTAGGACCCACAGTCGCTGCCGCCCTCCCAAAGCAGCAGGCGGAGGGGGCAAAAAGAACTACTGTCAGCTGCTTCTCCTGGAGAAGAGACTTAGTTGCAGGCCGCCTAGCCTTTCCCTCTCAGAGTCTTGTTATTTGTGCACTGAGGCATTTACACACCTACTGGACTAGACGTGCACTGGTGCTTTGTGTCAAGCATGGGGAGGTCGCCAAGGAAGTAGTGTCGAAGCCTTTCCCAGACCCTCCGTGCATTCCCCCAGGGGCTTCTGGAACCCCTGAGCCATGGTGCTTCTGTGGGAGGGGCTTGGGTTGGTTGACCCTTCATGAGGAGCAGGTAGAGCTCCTGATGCCCTACCCAGCTGCTTCCTCTGCCCATGACCTCCCCTGTCCCACTGGCACCCCATGTCCTTGAGGGTTGGACTGGAGGGGTTGGGGTGGTCCTGGGAAGCCATTAGGCCAGGGGCAGTAGGCAGGTCCTTGTCCAACAGTACAATTAAGTTCTATTACCTCCCCTTTCTCTGTGCCCCACTTGTCCCAATGCCTCACCTTTCCCCATTCCCAGCCATAAAGCTAACACTGAGCAGTGCATAGGTGGGAAAACAGGGTCAGAGGACTTGTCTCAAGACCTCATCCCTCCTCAAAGAAGGAGACTCCCTGAGCCTACCTGTTCCTCCCTCCAGAAGTCTGTTCACTCTTCTGGCTCTTGCACACACAGATCTCCAGGCAAGGGCCATGTCTTTTCAATCAGAAGTTGCAGCTCATGGCTGCAACCAAGCTGGGCTGGGTTGTTCTGCAGTTGGCACTTGATGAATGAATCATGAAGAAACTGGCTGAGCATTTAGACCTCAGCCCATGAGTGGCTTCCCCAGGAAGACATGCCTTCAGATAATAATTATAAGTACTACTATTTATTTAGCACTTATATTTGCTAAAGGCTGAATTTGCACTGTCTCCTTTCAACCCCACTAAGTGATGAGTCCATTAGAAGGGAGACAGGTGAGGTGGGCTCCAGTGCCCATAGCCCAAACCAGCCCTTTTTCTTACCATCCTCTGTGTTAGAGGGCTGCAGTCCACTCCCTGGGTCTCTACCCTCTTCACTGTACTGCTTCCAACAGGCAGAATGCTCACCATCTTAAACACATGTCTGCACATAGTAGGCCCCTGAAAATGTTTGCGTGCATGAGTGAATGAGTGAGTGGAGAGATGGAGAGCAGAAGGTGGGAAGGGCCTTTTCCCAACCAGGGACTCAGGCCTCTGGAAACTGTCTGATGAGAACAGCATTGGGCTGGACCCAGGCTGGAGTCAGGGCAGTCTTAGTGTGCATAGTCTTGGAGCCACAACTAGAGTCACTCTGGGCGCCAGCCCTTCCCTGGAGTGGGGATGGAGGCCAGAGAGTATCTGACTCAAAAAGTCCAGCCCTGGTTCTGGAGCTCCAAGAAGGTTCTGAAATCCCCATGCTGAACTTCAATGGTCTTAATCTACTCTGTGCCCTTCACCAGAAGAGATGGGCATCCTGGGACCTAAAAGCGAGAGGTCAAGGTTTTAGTACTACACTTTAACCTCTATCAAGGGGCCTTTCTATAGGGCAGAATTCCTTTACATTTGGAGAACTTCCCCCCAAATGAATCCTCATCAGTATGGGAGATTGTTCTCATCTCCCCAGAAGGCTATGTTTTGGGGTTGGGGTTTGGAGTGGGGGAGGAGATGGGGACACCCTCACAAAGGGCGCTGGGTCCTGCTCGGCCTGCCCCCTGAGTGACAGATGCAAATATGCCGTCGGGGCCCCAGCAGGCCACTCTCTCCCTCCCTCCCTTGCTAGCTTCCCGGCCAGCTCGCTTCTTCCTTTATCTTATCAAAGCCCCGTAATTACAATTGCTATTTTGTTTCCTCGAATCTGCAATCAGAGCTCCCCGGCCCTGATGAGCGAGCGCCTGTCAACCTGATCGCTGAGTGACAGCCCGGCCACCTTTCCCGGCCGCCCCCACACTCCGCAAACACAAACATACACACACACACACACACACACACACACACACACACACCCTCTCGCCTCCTGAAAACACAAACACACACTCCTCGCCAACACAAACAGCCCCTCTCCGCAAACACGCCCTCGCCGGGACCCAAACACACACCTTCAGCCTTTTTCCAAACGCATCCCTCACCCCGGGCCCCTCAAATCCACACCAGCCTGCGCGGGGCCGCCGGGTCTGCCGCTCCTCCACTGAGCGCCTCCTGCGCCCGGCGTTCAAAGCGCCGCGGACTCTCCACCGACTGTTCAAATGCAAATCGCCAAGACGACGTTAAGCACTTCGGGCCTCTGCCTGGGAGACGTCTCCCCTCACCCCGCAAATACAGGCCTGCTCATCCTCCAGCGCTCTGCAAACCTCGGCGTGCGCCGTCATCCCTCAGTGCTCGGGGCCGAAGTGAATCGGCAGCGCTCCTACTGTGCGCGGAGCCGACAGATGGAGCAACGAGGAGAGGCGGGGCGGAGAGGGAGAAAAAGCAATTCCCTGCTCTGTCTGCCCGGCCCCCTTTCGGGCCGGGAAAGCCCAGGAAGAAGCGGAAATGTGGATTGGGCCCCCACTGCGGGCAGGAGGGCGCTCGGCGCCTGCCTGGGTCCCGGGGAGAACCACCCAGGAAACAAGGCTTACAGGGAGCGCTCAATCGCTTCGCAGCGGTAAATAGCCGAGCTGGGCCACGCACAGGGGTTAGACAGCTGGGTTGGGAAGGCTTCCCCCAGAGATGACTTTTTGCTGCACTCAGTCAGTCTCTCGCGCCCCCAACCAAGCAGGTGCCGAGGACTCTGGAGGTTATAGGTGAGAGGAAGAAGAGAAGGGCTCTTATAAGGCTCTTCTAGCGAATGAATGAATCAACGATCAATCAACCAAAGAACGAATGCAGTCAGCCTCAGTGACTTAGTCCTTGCTTTCTGCCTAAACTTCGGCACCCCGGGCCACTCGCGGGCGAGACGGGGTCGCTGCTTGGGGAGTCGCTCGGCCACTGGCGGTTTCAACCTCGCCCACCAGAGGGCGCCAGCTGCAATTCTCCCCTCCATCGGGACCCCTGCCACAGAAAAGTGAATAGTCTAGAGCCTGGTTGGCCCACCACGCTGGCTCCGCATGGAGGCAGTTCAGGAAACCCCCCTCCTGGAGGGGAGAAAGGGGCCTGCGACCCCGGATCACTGCAAAAAAGAGAGAAATCACCTTCCTTTATCCTCATCTTGAGAGAAAAGGAAGGTTAGAACTTCTCACCACCGGGAGGGGGGAGCCTACTCCAGGGAAGTGTGAAGTGTGAATGCCTTTCCGTGTTGTGGGACGCTCCCCAAAGTTTACCTTACCTGCCCCAATACCAGTCCCTTCGGGTTACCTAAGGACTTCTCCCACTTGCACACCCATTTGCCCAGCAGCCAGTGTGGGAGGGAGTGGGCCTGGCCCCACCACCCCACACCCCACCAGGCACTGTACTCTGTCCATCCTCAGCATATCTGGCCCCAGGCTCAGGAGTTAACCTTTTGTTTGTTTGTTTGTACGGGGGACACTGAAATACCCCCCCCCATTCAACACAGCTGCTGAACTGCTGACCCCAGAGCTGGTCACATACACACTAATGCTCACACCAGGTAGTTTCCTTTCTCTTCCTGGCATAGCAGCAGTCAAACCTCAGAACACCTGATTACAGGCACCAGAGACCCCCAGATCAGGTGATGTGTGGGGGGTCAGGAACCCTTTAGGCCAGGAGGCTGAATCCCAGGGGCCTCTCTCTGCCCCCATATGCCAGGCCACCCGGATTCTGGTTTCCCTGTCACCCAATCTGGCCAGCCCCCTCCATCTGGCCCCCGGAATCAGGTTTCTAAGGGCCCAGACCGGCTCAGAGACAGCCTGTAAGACTGGAAGGAGGAGCCAACAGTGGCCTCTGCCCTATCCCTCACAGGCCTTCTCAGGGCCTGAGCCCCTTCGCGGAGCTAGGGATGCACATTCCTCGGACTGCTTAAGTCCCCTTATCTGCCCCCCTGCCCATCAGCCTGAGTGCTGACAGAGGCCCAGGCCCCTTGTTTGGATGCTGATAACCTCCTGGGATGGCCCTCCCCCACCTGTAGGGACTGGGAATGGGGTTGGTGTTGGGAGGTCCTCTTTTAACAAGGCAGTTGGGACCCAGGCCTGGCCCCGGGGGGTCCTAGGGATAGCAGGACCCCACATTTCCTCCCCAGGCCCAGGGCCACTCTCAATGCTGCCACAGTGCCACCTGGTGGTCCCAAGGGGAATGCCACACCGGCAGGTAAAGAAGCCACACAAATGAGTTGCAAAAAAACTCCACATCACTTTATTTGAACCTTTATCCAAAAATGTAAAAAGTATTAAAAATGTGTAGTCCTGAGCTTCAGAGGCTGATCTCCAATCCCAAAGGCAAGGGGGAAGAGAGGGTGAGAACAGAAGTTCAGAGTTCCTCCCAATCCTGGAGAAAAGAGAAGCCCAGGTAGGGCCTAAGATTAGAAAAACACCAGGGCTCTATGAGGGATAGGACCACCCTCTCTCCCAGCACCAGCCCAAGACCCCACCTCTCCACCCTCTTCAATGGAGAAGCTACATTTAAATTTCTTAAAACTTGTACAGGAACATGGTGCATGTCACATGGGGCAGGCAGCTAGCCGACCAGAAGAGAGCAAACAAGGGGTCAGCATCTACGCCTTCACCTGCTTGTCCTACCCCATCTCAGTCCTTGCTCGGCACCCTTCTCCCAACTCACCAAGGCGGCTAAGGCCTACCCCGCTGCTTCTTGGCAGGCAGGATGGAGCACAACTCAGCTTCTTCCTCCTCACTACCTTCTTCCTCACTCTCTTCTTCTTCAGAAACGTCATTGCTTATAGTAACTGGTGGAAACGTTAAGCAGTAAAGGAAGAGGAGGTTAAAGCCAGACCCTTTTCATACCACATATCATTTATTCATGCCCTGTGATGCTAGACTTGCAGGGACCCTGACCTCTCAGAGCTTATGATCTAGGTGGGAAGAACCTCAGATACTAAGATGACAGAAAGCCAAAAAAGACCACATAAATGGGGGTGGAGAAGTTGGGGCAGGTTTCATGCAGGAGGTAGGCTTGAGTAGGACAGAAAGTGGAAGTGGAGGGAATAGCCTGTATGGGAGCTGCACTGGGTGATAAGGCTGGGATGGGGCAGGACTGTGGAGCAGTGGGGGAGACCTGATGGAGAATTCACCAGAGGCAAAGTAGAGGACTCTCACCAATCTGGTGCCTCCCAGTGATCCGCACAGGGCCAGAACCTGATTTCAGGCGGAAGGTTACAGGTGGCTGGAGCTGGAAGTCATCCAAACTCAGCTGGAAGAAGAAAAGGATGAAGGCCTGGCCTGCTCCATCTTGTGATGAGTCAGTTCTCCAGACCTCAATTCCTCACCCTCACCCCTATCCCCCACTTCACCACCCGGCCTGGCAGGGAAACTCACCATGGGTTGGCAGGACAACTTGAGGTTGGCCACAGGGACTGCAATCTCTTGGTGGTCATGATTCCTGGCCACGACTTCTACCACATTACACTCGTCTTTGGCCCCCTCAGTGAGGCAGAGCTGGGAAGAGCATACAGGGCCTCTGGGTCTCCTCAAACAAGGGTTGGCACCACAAGTGGAGGCTTCTACCCTAAAACCTGCCCCGTCCCAGTGGTCCCTGTATCACCTAACCAGGGAAGCGCCCATGTAGGGGCCAGGCAGAGAAAGTGACTCCCAGCTATTCACAACCATTCCCCGCCCCTCACCATGGTCAAAGCCAGCACATGCTCCGCATCGTCCTCTTCTTCTACCTTGAAGGTGAAAGAGCGGGTGTGGCCGGAGAGCTCACAGCCTGGAAGAGGTAACAGTGTGAGTGTGTCTGTGTGCGCGTGGGGGGCGTTCCACCAAACCTCTGTCACGTGTAGTAGCCATGGTCAGACCGGCCATTTACGTGCCTACGTCTCAAGAACACCTGGGACGCTCCGCCCAGGACCCACCCCTGCACTTTTGGAGCAGGGGGTCGCACCGCCCCCTTCCGCTTGCGCTACCGCGTGCGGGGCCCCCTTCGCTTCCACCCACGTCGTGTATCCATTTGCATTCTTCTTCAGCCCTGCCCCCAACCGCCCCAGGACCACCTGCATCCCCTCCTTTCTTCAATACCGAAAAAGAAACTGTCCATGGTGACCGGAGCCGGGACCCGCAGAGCCCCGATACCCCCGGTCCGGGCTCGGCTCTCCTGACTCAGGAACGCTAGAGCGGCGGCGGTGCCGGCGGCCATGCTGCAAGGGCTGTCTGGGAACTCCGCCCCCGACACGTACAAAGCGGGGGACTCGCCGCTGGTTCCGGCCCCGCCTATTAAAGGAACCGCAGGCGTTTGAGAGACGGACCGAGGTGCAACCTGTCCAGGGCAGCCCGCCGGGCCTATGGTCAAACCGTCGTTTGGTCCTACAAGGATAGGGAGGTACATCACAGAAGCATGGATTTTTATTTTTTTAATGTGAACACCCTTGCTTATTTCCGTGACCACGGCTCTCAGGGTGGCTCCTGCCTCCATTTTCTTCCTCTCCCCTTCTGTCTCTACTCCCCCAATACAGGGTAAGCTTTCATTAAAGGGAGAATAGATATAAAAGTGGAAACCTTTCCCAACTCTCCTTGTTAGTGCGAAATTCAGGGTAGGGTTTTTTGGTTAAGATTTTTTAAAAATTTGACATTGGTAAGAGAGCGAGAGAGGGAACACAAGCAGGGGGGGTGAAGAGGGAGAAGCAGGCTTCCCGCTGAGCAGGGTACCCAATGCGAGTCCATGCAAAGCTCGATCCAGGTGACCTGAGCCCAAGGCAGCGCTTTTCTTATAAAAGCAAAAGAATTATGCTTATTTGCCTTTGCTCCAAGAGAGCCCCTCAAGGATTCTTAACTTTTCAGCTCCGGGTATTTTTTATTAGAACCAAGGAACCACTCGGTCCTCTTCCTTGTATGCTTCCTGCTCTAAGGACCTTAAGTTTACTGTCCAGAAGGCCTACCTTTATGGAGCTTTAGATGCTGCTTGAATGCTGGCACTTGTTAGCAAAGCATGTCATTTCGGATTTGGGGATGCTCATACTTGCAGACACATCGTGGAGTTTATTAATTCCCAATCAACCAAAAACATCCTTCCACCTTACACTCCTCAGTCCCATAGTTTTGGCAGGGCAACTCCCCATCCCCTCCACCACCCCCCACCATTCACCTTTTGACCAAAGAATCTGATGAACTGTTAAGGGAGCTAATTTGAATGAGTTCCTTATCCCACTAGACAGAGGGAGCTCATTCAAATTAGCTGCCTTAACTCACACCCAGGCTAACTGTGGGGAGGGTGGCTTGGCCAAGAGCTAGTCTACTTTTGTCTTTTACCTTGCCTTGAGGAAAATCTGGAAGTCTTTTTACTGAAGATGGGAATGGGAAAGTGCAGCCCCTAACTTGAAATAGGTGTGGAGAGTACTTCCTTGTAGGTGAGGCATGAAAGGCAGGAGAAAAAGTACCAGGCAGAAACAAGAAGTAGGTTTACACAGTACACCACCACACACATTCACTTCAAGTTTTATTTTGCCTCTTGCATGGTCTTCAGATAGTTTTACAGTTCGTTTTCTACAGGAACTTGAGCTGTGATCTAAACAATCAACAAAATGTCATTCCAACCTTAATAAATATTCATAACCACAGAAGAGAGCATAGCACTTTACCATCCTAGAGTGATCAAAGTACAGGCCTGGACATCTGTTGCACAGTTAGCATCTATGACCAGAGGACCAGCCAAATGATTATAAGCCAAGAGAAAACCACAAGCTAACTTGCTAAAAATCCTGATTCCATAGGTATACCCTGAAATCCTCCAGATAAATGCTACAATTGTGTACTAGCGTACAAAATGTACTTAAAGAGACAACCAAGTGGCACTAAGCTGTTTTAAACAGTATCTTCTAGAGATCTTCCCTTAACCCTTTAAAATGCAAACTTGGTTCCAGCTTTCCAACATCATACCCTTCTATCAATTAAAGGTTTCCACCCTGAAAATGAAGGTCTCCTTCTTCCCCCTCCCTTCATCTTACCATTCAGTGAACACTCACAGGCCCTGGTTCAAAGTCACTAGATACCACTAAGTATGATGCTTGAAGTCTCAAAAGCCCACACTGATGAACTTCATGAAGGAAGATGTTTCAAGTTTCCTTCTCCTTGCCCCTCCCACCTCAGCTCAAAGTAAAACAGCTGATAACAAAACTGCAGGGAAACAAGATAACAAAATCCTGTTCTGAATTTATGGAAGTCAGCCAGCCATGATGAAAAAATGAATCCTGCAGAGATTACCTGCTAGCCTCATGCTCAGAACCCCTAAAAATACCAAACCTAAATTAAAATACATGGAGCTTTCATAATCTGTGGTTAAAGAGGGAAAAAGGGGGTAGCCTCTAAGTCACTGGTTAAAGTGTGCTCATTTGTTTAAAAATTAGATAAAAACATGCAAGAATTAAAGACTCTGATTTAATAAAACCAGTTGTAACAGGTCTTGAAATTAAAAGACAACTGATCTCAGGGCAAATGGGACCCATCAGTCCCTGAACCCTACTTGACAGATGTCAAAACTAACATTTCACATGCTGACCTGCATCGAGGTTAATTTCCAGAAGTGACTGCACGTTGCAAAAGATTGAGTCCCATGAAGTTAGGCTCGTACCCAAAGTGGTCATGGCCTAGCCCTAGGTGGGAGGCACTTCAAAAATAATACAACTTCTTAAAAAAAAAAAAAAAAAAGGGAAAAGTAAAGAAAATCCATCTTCCACTGATTTACATTATTCAAAGTGCCATCCTGAACCACACCCTTTCATTTTTCAAAAGGAAAAAAATTACAAAAACAGTGAACACAAACGACAGTCAGGTTACAGCTAGTTTATATACAAAAATTTACAAGTTTGCCATTTTTAAGCTTTTGCCACAAACAACTGCACATTTGTCCCTACAAAAGCACAACATGCCTGAACCAATGGTCACTACAAGAGACAACTGGTCATGGCTTTACAAAGAGCAGAAAAACCGCCCCAAATTAAAATCATTTATTCAGCTTAAAACTATGCCACAATCATCCCACTTGGAATCTCTACCTTGAAGCCTCTGAAACCTATGAAATCTTTCTCATTTCTGCCATGTCCCCAAAGAATGAAAGACATTTCATTCAATAAGCCAAAGAGGATGACAAATGATTTTGATTACTATCAGATGAGAAATGCAACCACACTGGATGCAGAACACAGTGCTGACTACCATTTATTGAAGACCCCCTCCCTATACGCCCATGTAAAGAGGTCTTGGCACCTAACACAAGACCTAAAAAGGAGGCCCACATCTGTTTCAAACAGGATTTGCATCAATACTATCTTCCAACCAGTGAGTAATCTCAAAGTGTGATGGGTGAGTTTTACACAGTCTTCGTTTCTAATCCCAATTGGCTGATTTGTTGCCATTCCAGAGGCTGAACTGTATGAAGACCCCAACCACCACCCACCAGGTTAAGTTAAGAGACTTTCGGACAGTTCAAAGTGCCAACAAGTATCACAGGCTTCGACCAAGTATAACCACATCCTTTGGAAATCCTTCCATTTTTGCAATTTCAAAACAGCCTAACTTGCTGTAAAATTCCAGAATTCTTTTATCATCTGGTCTCACTTCACAGAAAGCCCCCCGGGAGCCTAGAAATGAAACAAATATTCAAAATGTCAATGTCAGTTAGAATTACGGATAGGAATTGTGAAGAATCCTTATTATACTTCAAACAGATGATAACAGGACCTTGTCTACAACAGCCCCTAAATTTCATATAATTTTTAAAATTCCTATTAATATTCAATGAATATTAATATTTATCAATACCAAATATTGCAGTGGCAACTATCCTAAGTGATGGATATGTTAAACTAGCTTGAATGTGGTGATTACTCATGATGTATTTCAAATCATCAAATTGTACACCTTAACTATATACAATTCTTGATTGTCAAAAATACCTCAATGTAAAAAAACTTCAACTGTCAGTGAAACTCTTCCCCAGAAAGAAAATCTTCTGAGGAAAAGGCTGTAAGAAGCCTCAAATTAAAATAAATGGAGCAAAGCAAAGAATACCTCTGTTTAATGTTTTTAATATAATTATCTCTGAAGGGCCCATACGGCAAAGGCCATTCCAGCCCATGTCACAAACTAATATAACCAGAATATGTTGTATATTCTAAGACATACCTCATATACCTGGCACAATTCTGTCCCAAGAACACTGAGAATTAGGCTGTCTTCAGAGAGTTGTTTAAATTATTCCACAAAGGGGACACCACTGACTTAAATGATAACAAAGATGCAAACAAGTGTATTCCCACTTATCAGCAACCCTCAAAGGATTGGTCTCAAACAAGCTGCCCATTTTTGTACTGCAGAAGAACTAAAAATAGTTTTCTACACTTAAGGTTTGTGTTTAAAAAAAAAAAAAAAAAAAAGGGGGAAAGAAAATATAGGGGCACCTGGCTGGCTCACTAGGCAGAGACATGTGACTTGATCTTGGGGTCATAACTTCAAGTCCCATGTTGGGCACAGTGTATTTTAAAATAAGTAAAAAATAAAGTCTAGAATATTTATTATCTAGTCCTTTACAGAAAAGTTTCATACCACTAATATAAAGAAGTATATCCAAAGGTTGAAAATGGCAAACAAACTCAAGCTCCGCATTCCTAAATGTAGTTTCTTCCAAAGGTTCATTTAATTTTCAGTTATCATAGTGAGTCTCCTGGCAAAATAAAGTTAACCTCATGTGTTCACTTCTCATTTCAATGGAGCTCAAAATAAGCATTTGTAGTGTAAAAGAATGGCATTTTCCAACTATTAATACACATACAATTCTTACACCACTAATAATTCAGAAGTCAAACCATAAATGATGGGGAGGGGAATGTAAATTCACTGTAATTTACTTCTTTTTTATCCTGTCCCCACTTAGCTCAAACACCAACAACTACATGATATGTACTCACCATTAGCCTTCAGTGAAGACAGGAGGCAAGCCATCATGCTTTTGGCTACGCTTGGGTCAGTTACTTTTTTGTGAATATCCATCTTTATCAGGGAAGGGAAGTTGGCAAGAAAAGTTTCTGGCAATACTTCCTGCTCTTCATGGAAACTCAACATTATTTTCTGTAAAAATTTGAAAGAGTCTCTTGACTTTTAGCAGCAGCTACTCATTATATATCTATACCCCAACTACAGAACCCAGCAATAGGAAAAGGAGAGTCACATTCAGAAACTCTTCCAGTCATCATTTAATTATCACATGAAGAATTAATTAGCTTGTAACTCTAGCATTTTCACTCTTAAAGTTTGTCTAAAGGTAATGTGGTGTCCTGGATTGGATTCTGGAACAAAAAAAGGACATTAGTGGAAAACACAGGTGAATAAAATGTGGAGTTTACAGTAATGCACTAATATTGGTTTCTTAAGACTTGGACAAATATAGAAAATGGGTGAGGGATACAGGAACTCTGTATTATCTTTGCTAAATCTAAAAATAGTTAAAATTTAAACAAAATTTAAGTTTGTATTGCTTGGGCACCTGGGTGGCTCAGCTGGTTAAGCAAGTGCGTTCCGCTCAGGTCATGATCCCGGAGTCCAGAGATGGAGTCCCACATCGGGCTCCCAGCTCCACCAGGAACCTGCTTCTCCCTCTGCCCTTCTTCCCTCTCATGCCTTCTCTCACTGTCTCTCTCTCAAATATAAATAGAATCTTATAAAAAAAAAGTTTGTATTGCTTGCACAAAATGTACATTTAAAAAATATTGGGGTGCCTGGGTGGCTCAGTGGGTTAAAGCCTCTGCCTTCAGCTCAGGTCATGATCTCAGGGTCCTGGGATCGAGCCCTCCATCCGGCTCTCTGCTCAGGAGGGAACCTGCTTCCTCCTCTCTGCCTGCTTCTCTGCCTACTTGCGATCTCTGTCAAATAAATAAATAAATAAAATCTTAAAAAAAAAAAAAAGTTGCAGCAGACACCTTGGTCATTTTTTTATGTTCCTATGCTGCGAACTATAATGATCAGGTATACAAACAGTAAAACATCAAGAGCTCAATCATCAGCATGCTGTGGTTATAATAATATCTATGTAATCCCGAGTAAGTGAGGCTACTCCACACCATCCTCTTATTACACAGCCATATGGCTAGGGGCAGAAGGTAAGAAGTAGTAATAAACTGTAAGAGAACATAAGTAAATTTGTATGGGGAAGAGAAGTAAAGAATTTCAGAAAAGGGGAAGAGGAACAACATGGAAGAAAAACGATGTCACAAATCAAAGGGTCCAAATATATACCTAAATTTACTTTGAGCATAAACATTATCAAAAAGGAACTATTTTTAAATACACATATGTGATGTATAAACCAAAATAATTGGAGAGAAAACTGCAGAGGGTAAGAAAAATTCACTGAAATTGGGACAGGGCTGAGTGCTCCTCTTGGGGGCCCCTGGGTAGCTCAGAAGGTGAAGCATCTGACTCTTGATCTCAGCTCAGGTCTTCATCTCAGGGTTCTGAGAGCAAGTCCTGCACTGGGCTCAATGCTGGGCATAGAGCTTACTTGGGGAAAACAAGAAAGTGCTCATATCTGGAAATGGGCTCTAAGTAGCTCACCTCTTTTATTTATTTACAATGAGAAATATAGTACTGAGAAGGGAAGGGAGCCTCCTGACAAACAAGCAAATTAGAGATTTTAATTACCTAAACTTGTCCTGAATCCCCAAAGGGACCATTTAAGTCTGGTGATGCAAAACAGGGAGGAAAAAAGAAGTCTATTATTTTATTTTTACTTGAGGAAGTATTGTAACACTTCCAAATTAAAAAAAAAAACAACTCCATAATGCTGAGGGAACAATGGAAAATGCCATGCTTAAGGCGGGGGGGCTGGGTGACTCAGTTGGTTAAGCATCTAACTCTTGATTTTGGCTCAGGTTGACATCTCAGGGGTCTCTGTGGATCCAGCCCTGTTTCAGGGTCCACTCATGAAATAAGATCCGCTTGTCCCTCTCCCTCTGCTCCTCCCTCCAACCCCCACCCACATGTGCGCCCTCTCTCAAATAAATTACAATCTCTTAAAAAAGAAAAGCTGATGTTAAAAAAAAAAGTATACTTAAGAATAAGCAGCAAGAATTCTTTTTTGTAGGAAATCTAGAAAGTACTGAGATTTTTAAGATATATCTGCTTACTTTAAGAAAAATTACTGTACTGTAACTCTAAACCTGTTATTACCTCAGCCTCAGAGAGTTCTTTGTCACCATTTGGCTTGGTATACTTCTCCTGCATGAAGGGAATCCAGGAAATTTTACATTTCTTAATGAAGGGGGTAACATCTACAGTGCCCAGGGCATAACCACATATGCCATCTTCATCTTCTAGGACAAAACAGTAATCCAGGCTGAGGGAAAGTAGCCCTCCTACTAACCTGCTCAGAAGAAAAGAAGTCAGAATAAGTTTATAACACAAAATTTTAGACTTCAGTGATGTAGGTCTAATGTACTTGAATGGCAACCTACGGAAACTACATCTGGTTTAAGAAACTGAAAATGCACATTAATATTCTAATTTTATTAAAACTAAAGTGGGATTTCTAGAAAACCTTATTTCTAATCATCACCTCCCCTCAACCTATTAACCTATGAAATGCTATTCCCAAATTCAACAAATCCAAATACTTCATAACATACTTGTCTCCAATAAGGTCAGGCTGACTTTGAAAAGGTAAACCCACTCCATCGTCATACATTTCTCTGCAAATCTTGTACACGGAAGCCTGAAAATACAATCTAGTTAAACAACGCATCAAGAAAAATAGCAACAGAATTTAGTACTAGGGACTCGTGAGTTAGACTAGACTTCTAAGACAGGGAATAACAAAACACCTGGCCTGTCATAAATATCACAGCTGTTAAATAAAAATTCATTTACAGAATCCTGCTTGCTGTATCAGTAGAAAACAGTATGGCTATAGTAAACATAGAGAGTTGCTTCACAAGGGACAGTTTTAGGTAGTTAAGCAGTGGATTCAAAATGCAGCATATAATGTTGTTGAGTCTCTCCATTCTGTACTGTCCAAAATGTTTTAAACATGCTGTCTTTAAACAGACTTGTTGCTTCCTGTAAGCTGATTATCAACAGCCTACTGACACTTCACAACTGAAAACTACAGAATACTAATAGAGAAAATCAGTGAAAGACAACCTATCTTTTGGACACACTAATTATATTAATTCCAACTCTAAATACAGTTTAGCTGATCTTCATAAAGGAAGACTTGAAGGCCTTAGGTGAAGACGTTATGAATCTAAGTTCCTTATCAGGCTCTTCCTCAAGTATTACCCCTCAGGTGTTCAATGTCTGTTAACTTTTCCACCTAAAGTACCTATTTGAAGAAAGAAGTATTTTCTCAGGTCAAGAACCTGGAGTCCTTGGATCAACACTCATTGGGTTCCCTGCTCAGCAGGAATCTGCTTCTCCCTGACAATCCCCCCTCTCATGTTCTCTCAAATAAATAAAATACGAAACGCTTCATAATTTGCATGCCATCCTTGCAGAGGGGTCATGCTAACCATTCTTCTATCATTCCAATTTTAGCATTATAGCTGCAAACACACCAGAACCGATTTTTTTGAAACAGGGAGTTCAAAGGAAAATAGTAAGTGAGCACCATAACCATATACCAAGTGGGTAGGCAGACAATTACCTCATCTTTAGGAAAATATGGTCTGATAGTATAAACTTTGGAGGTAGGAGTCAGTGGGGGTGGTTGAAAAAAGAGATCATTTGCCCCATCAATAGGCAGCAAACGCTGTGGGAAGAAACAAAAAGGAGATGGATTAGTGTTGGGAAGATATCCATTTCTTTAAATGGGTGTGCACTGCAGATTACCAACTTAACATTAACTGGCTACTGCAGGCAGACCTAAAGAAGAGGGGTGTACTATGCTTTACTAAAATAAACACCTCTTTGCTGGGGGAAGGGGATGCTTCTGAATAGAAATTACCCAAATTGAGTTACATAGCTTTAGTGGCATATTAATGGAGATTTAAATTTATAGTTAAAAAAAAAATCTATTCCAGTATCACAAATCTATTGTTTTTTAAACCAATCTTATATAGACCATCTCTGTACTAAAAGATGGCAGAACAGAATGTCAGGAGGAGAGGTTTGGTCTGAAGAGGGTTATCTGTCCAGGAGACGCTTTATCCCCAAAGCAATGCGCTTCAGTTTGCTGCGCGCAGCAGAGCACCTGTTGGGGGGAGAAAAGTAGAGCACCTGAAAAGTCCATGAACAAATTCCAACACCAAAAGCTTATTTTGTTCAAATTTTCATTAACAGATTGTTCGTTAGAGTACAAGTTTTATTTATAAGGTAACTGGGAAAGTATTCAAAAGTCCTTTCACCATTCACTTGCATATTATTCATCCTTTTTGCTCATGGAGTTTCCACTGGCAGACAAGCATGCGCGCATTGTGCATTGCGGGCGCAGATTAAAATGGTGTGCGACCTGCAAAGAAACAATGTGAAGTGTATACCTAGAGCCGCTGCGCTTCGCAGGCGCGGGGGGAATTGGCAGCATCTCCTTCAGAAATTACTGTGAAAGAGGAGGAAAATTTGATTTAAAATCCAGCTATGTAACTAAATTGAATTTGGGACTAGAAAGCCTTCGGCAGACCAATCCTTCCAGCCATCTGATGCGCAACATAAGGTTTCTCATAAAACAAAGAAAATGTCAATTCAGTTGTGAATTCATATTGATACCTGGAACTCTCCTGCTAGACCACCTCTAAAGGCCCAGGGTTCTTGGTCTCCAATTAAGAACTGTGCTGAAGAATGACTACGACACCCTGTTGAGATCAGATCCAAGCGGAGAACGTTACGAGAAAGGGGATTTCCTGGGGTCTCAAACGTCCAACACACTAACAAACACTTTGTGGAAATAGCTCTCTAACAATAATAATCCAGGGTTTCAGGACAAGGCTGTGATAATAATTTTTTTTTATTTGTAATGTAATTTCAATACCAATGTTTCTTCCTTTGATTAATGAAAATCACTGTAAAGAATTCTACCCTTTAATTATTGGAAGGAAAGTCAGTCTCAAGTCTATCTGGGTCATCAAGTTTATATATTCCCTAGATACAGCTGTTAAAAAAAAAATCAAGCCAGCTGCTTGCTCTGTAGTGAAATTACAGTAATCATGAAGTGAAATGAATTAGATAAGACATTTTATTATCACAGCCCATGAAGGAATTAAACCTGTCTGAAGTCACATTTTACATTATGAGGAAGGGTACAGGAAGGGAAAAAGGGGGAGGGACGGGATTAATCTTGTCAGAAAACTAAGGTCAGCAGACTAAACAAAAGAAATTGTTCAGTAAGGTGACAACAAAACACAATGAAAATTATTTTTTCTAAGAAAGACAATCCAATTCAGACTTGGTTAATATTAATAGCAGTCAGACAAATTCTAAAAACTAAGGAGAGCCAATTGATGCTCCTAATTTATCCAGAGCTAAAACATACTTTTCTTAAAAGTATGACAGTATCTGGCTCTTCTGATTGACCATTATACTCTTTGCAGCACACTGAACACATGCACAGAGTGGCAGGGTTTGAGGTCCAGAAGTCAGCACTAAGGTCACCATGACTTAGCCAACTTCAGAGGCAATAAAGGAAACTAACAAGAAATAATGGAAAGCAAATTATTTGGAGGCCAAATCAAAAGCACCTGCCTAGTCTTCTGACAAGATAAAGCAGCGCAATATAGTTCTTTTCCATTTGAAGACAGCATTCTACCTCCTGTTCAAGTTAACAGTCTCATCAGTACAAGATATAATGTGCTAGTCAGACAGTCCCAAAGCAAACCAGTTTTTTTGTTCACAATTCAGGCCCATTAAGAGATTATATCCAGGTTTATCATTTTTTTAGGGGTAGGGGTGCTTTAAGAAAACATATATAGTATGTAAATTTGTAAAATAAATATGAAATAGGGTCAAAATTGAGGTTAAAAGAACATGCCCCATTCCATAGCTCAGTGTAAATTTACACTGCAGGAAAAAACTAGACTCTCAAACTTTAAGATCAGCCAATTTATCCTACCCCCCACTTTGAGACTACAACATAACTAGCACTTCCAACTATTACAATAAAAAGCTGCATGTACGAAGAGCTGTGTAAATGAAAACATGGTTAATGCCTCAGTCGCTGCGCAAACGTGACTTCAGTTCATGTCTACTGCCCTTAAATCTGAGCTACCTCACAGATAGAACCTTTCAATTTAAACTAATTAATCATGACGCGCTGTGAACATCTGCCGCTGTCCATCCAATAGTAGTAGACACTTGTGCTGAGGATTCTCCCATCTGTACACAATGGGGAAGAAGATAATAGAAGTCGTTAGTAATCAAAAGAACTGCACAGCCACATTCTTTAAAGGACTGAATGCCAGCTGGACTGGAGAGAAGAGGAAAACAAAGGGTTCTACTCAGTAACTCCCTGAAATTACTATAGATCCATGAAAATATTCTCCTTGTCGTGAGCTTTTTGTAAAGCTATGTGGATGGCAAGACAATTACTTAAAACTTCTAAGATGCTCTGACCTTGAATGCACAATAGCTAGCTACACATTTTGGGAAACTGCCCCCGTTATTTGTACAGTACAGAAATAAAACCGGAGAGGAAGCAGAAACAATACTGTATATAATCAAAAATTTATTTTTTAGTAATTCCTGAATTTAAAAACTCAGTATCAAATGTTTTAAATGATACTTTCCCAAGCTCAAGAATCCAGATTTCAGACTAGGAACTTAGGATTTAAATCCCTGTAAGAGATTTAATTTTAACTCCCTGGCCAGAAGCCTGGAAGGCAAATGTTGTCATCCAATAACCAATGTAGAGGTTTTTCCTGAGCCTAGACATAGATATCACAAAAAAGAGGAGTCCTGGAGCCTTTTAACAAGAGTTAAAAATTCTCCATCTGTTGTGCTAAATATACAGAAACCCAAAGTTCTATATTTTCAAAGTAACAGGGACACTACTTTTAACTGCTAATTAGTTGTGTTAAGGAAAGCTATTATTTTTTTTTTAATATTTGAGAATCCCAAAGTATATAGGCAGGAAGTGAGAAATCTCACTGCTACTACTCCTTAATCTAAGCTCACAGTGTTCACATTCATCTGTTTCACAACCAAGACCAAGTAACCCATCAAAGTATTTGTGACTACTATGAAAACTATGACATGTCAGTTAGCCTTGCTGCCTGCTGTGTGCTGTATGTTAAGTCCATTACATATTCCTTATAGCTGGATTGAAACCTGGAAATGAAATGAGGTCCCTGGAGAAACTTGGCCATGCTGGTGCTTTTTACCAAGTTTGTTGAGAATTTCCCCAAAAAAGAAAAAAAAATCAGTTTTCAAGAGACAGACAGAAGTCCATTTAATGAAGGAGAGAATTTTTAGGGGACTGCAATTTTCATCCCCTGCTAAAACCAATTATTTGGTAGAGGAATAAACAAAAAGCCATGTGAAATAATACCAAGTAGCACCAGAATAGCCTACCACTAAAGCTCGCATGCGCACAGGGCTGGGAGGATAGCTTCCTCTTGCCAGGCCCCTTAGGTCATTTCAGCAATTGTTCTGTTAAACACAGCAATTAATGTTATCAAGACACAGCAAGCAGCAGAGAGCTTACAGTCACAATTCATAGTGTCTCATCTCCAAATCAAATAAAGCCCTAGACAGGGTTCCATCCAGGAAGCATTCAGTCATAGCAAGTTAAAGTCAGTACTTTTCTAACACATTTTAAAGATATTTCTGCTGAATTAGCCCAAGGGAGAAAAATCAATTTGATGTATTTACGGAGACTTGCATCTCAAGTTTGCCAACAATGGCTATACCTTTAAAAGAAATCTAAGCAAAGAATTTAAGCGGAGTTGGAAATTTGCCAATTCCTTACATATTTTTCTCCCTGTGGGATAATCTTTTTCTTTCTTTTTTTTTTTCTTTCCATTTTTAAGGGACAATATATCTGAGGAAGAGAGATTATTCCTGGTGCACCTACCTAACCACTGTACAAAAGACTTCACCATAGACATTATACTCTTGATATCCCAAACATAGGAGTACATGTCATAAAGGATTGTCCTGTTGGCACAGTTGGAGAGCCGAGTGAACATTCCCATCACCAATCCGCACATCTCCTCAAACTTGGCTGCTCGTGACCGCCATTCTTCAATCTATTGAAGATCAGTAAAAATATGACTCAAAAAACTGCTAAAAAACAAAATAACCTAAAACATATTATAAACTGTTTGTATCATCAGGTACCTGCAACTTACCCTAAACATTAAAGGATCAATGGGCTTAAACTCTTTAGACAAGCAGTAAGTTTGCGTCTCCCCAAACCGACAAATATTCCTAAAATAATCAACTCTGACTTTCCTTCATTCTATGAGAGTCTATGCATCAGAATCAGCAGAGTCCACGTCCACTTTACAGAGCATATTCTAAGATGTGGTCAATTTCAGAGAATTACCAACATACTCATTAAACGCTTCCTCCGTATCTTCACAGCATGGGGACCCACCCAGGCCAGGCTAAAGAGGATAAATTAAACATACTCACTTTTTCAGAATCTTTTCCTTTGCAATTGACACTAACAACACTGCTATTTGCTCGAAGCCACTGGAACTCTCTTAACATCTGTGCTCCTTTGGGTCCATGCTCGTAAGGAAGGTAGAACAGGTCAGCAAGTAACTGCAAATCCTCCAAAGTCACTGGTTCCACAGTGTACAAAGGCTTTTCATTTGGACCTGGCACAAACTGCTCCTTGTTTGTCTGTTCATCAGTTTGCATAGGGGCAATATCACTAATGCAATCTTCCTGCATAGACATCTCTGGGGATTTTGATTCAGCTATGCTCTCTTTATCTGTGTCCATTGGTTTCAATTCCTCAGCCATTTTAGCTTCAACAATTTCAGTTAGTATTTGACTGTCATTCTTGTGGTCTGTTTCTTCTTGTTTTTCCACTACCATGTCCATGGGTTCCTCATCTGGCTGTTTCTTTTCTTCTTCCTTGGTCAGAGCTGTAGGCTCACCACTCAAGGCTGCTCCCTGGCTCATAATGGGCTCCTGATAAACTGTTGTAACTACAGTTGTGGCATTTAAAGAGGGTGCTGCAACTAAGGGTGTCCCATCAACTACACTTGCTTTAGCTCCACTGTGTGCAACTTGCCTACCTACAAAGACAAATCACCACAAAGATAATCAGAGTTAGAAAACAGAACAAATCAGATCTAGAGAAATGTTTTCTTGTATCTATAACTGGAGCCTCAATTTGAGATTCTAAATAATATTGAGCCCTGAGAAAAGCACAATTTCTCTAAACCACCAGGGAGGTAGAGAGGGAAGAGAGAAAAAAGGAATATAATAAACATCCCCTAAATACGCCAACATGTATTATCTTCTCTTTTGAAGATCTAACTGTAAAAACATTTATTACAGAAGAGCTATTTTTAAAACAAATTAGCATTCCATCAAGATTAAAAGCTACTTAAGACCAAAGGTTAAGATTTTAAAGACCTTATTCTCTAGATCCCTTCCTAAATAATATTTTGTTTGGTGGGCCTATGACAGGCACAGCAAATGTTTACTTTAGGACTCAAGCATGTAATCTAACCCCCTTAAAAGAAGGGCCCAACTTACTGCTATACTGATGAGGTACACCAAACTCCTGCAACCATTCTGTTAAAGCTAACTTTAGAGCCATCTGTGGACTATAGAGCACATCAGTTTCAATATCTTCATCACTGCCTTCATTTTCTAACTTTATTTGGATTGATACAGTACTGTCTTCACTATCAGCTGCAAAGAAAAAAACACAAAAAACAGTTTTGATTACAAAAAGCCTCCTGATGAGAAGAACAAATGCAAACAACAATTATTACAGTACAACTAGAGAAACAAAGAATAGGAACAAGAACAAACCTTAAACATAAAAATGCAAACACAACCTTAACTGAACCACTTCACCTGTGGTCATCTAAATACACTGCTAAATATAACATCCCACTTGAAACACTATGTTTAGAATCACTGGAAAAGTCATTCATAAATGTTCACTGAGTACCAATCATTGGGAATGTGAGGTTTAAGGCACTATAATTTCCATAAAAAAACATTCCCAAGCCCTTCAAGGGGCTTATAACTATAATGGGCAGATCATGAAAAAATAAGCAAATTAGTACTGTATTGAGTAGGGGGGAGTGAAAAATCAACAGAGAACCCAAATATGAGCACAGATAAGCAGCACATAATGAAGCTCTCTGAACCAGGATGTGTTAGAAAAGATAAGGTCTGAATTCTGGATACTAATATCCAAAACCTTCCTATTCCTAGCTTTCCTTCCTATTTCCCTGCATTTGGCCCAGTTTGGCTAATTATCTACTACTCATTTAAGTGCTTCATGCTCTGCCTTAAAAGAGATAGGACGTAGAGTGGTGCCTGGGCAGCTCAGTCCGTTAAGCACCTGACTTTGGCTCAGGTCATGATCCCAGCGTCTTGGGATCAAACCCCAAAAGTCAGGCTCCCCACTCAGTGGGAATCCTGCATCTCCCTCTCCTTCTGCCTGCTGCTCCACCTGCTTGTGCTCTCTCCAATAAATGGAATCTTTTAAAAAAGAGAATAGGTGCCATGTATACAAAGACGACCGAAATCTTTTTTAAAAGAGAGAGTCCACAATGAGCCTTAATGGAAGGTATTAACCCAATAAACAGATCTGGAAGTAGGAGTACAGAACTCCGGAAAAAACAACTATACGACTACATACCACACTCAAGCATCATAATGTGACACCTCCATACTTCCTAAATGGACCAAAATTCAGGTAACTTCAAATTTTCAGTGTCCAGTGTTTTCATCCCTTGCCCACCAACCCTTACTCATACTCTGATGCAGTTTAAGTATTCCCTCCTCTGTGAGATTGCTTAGCTAAGTAATCACTTTTTCCTCTGTATTCCCACAGCATTTTGAAGACAGGTACCTCAGCATTTATCAAACCATAGCACAGCCACCTATATGCTTCATTCAAAACCAGACTATGTCCTTCAAAAGTTGGGACTACTTTATTCTTTCCATCTTCGTGCCAGGAAGGTGCATTTGCCACATCCTAATATGTGTTTCAATGTCAATGAATGTGAGGCGCCCAGGTGGCTCAGCTGGTTAAGTGTCTGCCTTCAGCTCAGGTCACCATCCCAGGGTCTTGGGATCAAGTCCCGCATCAGGCTCCCTGCTGAGTCTGCTTGTCCCTCTGCCTGCCCCTCCTCAGGCTTGTGCTTGCTCTCTCTCTCTCAAATAAATAAAATACCCCATTTAATAAAAATCACCAGAAAACACCAACTGAATGAGAGTTATTCTAGGGATAACAAGAACACTCAAAAGACAACTTTGTCTAGTACTCAGATTTCAAAGACTAAGTCACATTTTAAAAGCAAAGAACCGGGGAAAAGGGGAAAGCAGAGAACCAAGGCCAAGAAATTATGTAATCTGTCCAAAGCCACTCAGCCTATCACATTGTATGTAACAGAACTAAAAAACACACTTTAAAAACCTCTCAAGGATTATGATGACAAAGGAACACAGGGATTAAAGCAGTGTACTCACTCATCACTACATCTTTTCTCACTCCATTCATGTTTGATTTGTACCAGGTGGCAAGGGTGTGGATGGCAACATAGTTAGCTTCAAATTCACAATTTGGATTAGTAAGGACTCCTTTTAAACGTGGGATGAGTTCTGTGGATCTTCCCTTGTATGGCCCCAGAAATAGTCTCTTCTGATCATAATCATTAGCATGAATGTTATCCCAGATTACTGGAGCTCTCTTAATAATCTTAGAAACCTCTTCAATGGACTCCACCGGAATTTCTTTAGAAACAACTTTAGGACCTAGAAACAATGATGATCATTTGTTAAAAGACCCTCAAAGTGATTCCTCAAAATATACTGCATTCAACTTTTTACTGTATTTAGTTATATATACACTTTGTGACAATTTTTCTTTTAAAAGTAACACATTATGTCTTTTAACTCAGTTTTACCCAACCGACCCCCCAGCATTTCCTCAGATCACATTTCTAGAATATAGAATAGTAAAAAGAGGTTTGTGCAGGACCTTCCTCAAACTGTACATTAAGAAATAAAATCTTCCTGTAAACAATTTCTTTTTCCATTATAATACAGCATGGTGATTACTAGCTGACAATTCAGCATGATGGCTTTCATTTGATAAAATAAAACTCTCTTAAGGCTGAGATCAATACCCTTTAGCCCAGTTCCCTATTGTTTATCAACAACAAATACTCAGATTCACTGAAAAATCCTCAAAGATGTTTTTTATACTAAATAAAGAATGTATACTTCATAAAAGAAAGAGAATTTCAACAACAAAGTTTTCTGGTTCAGGCTCAGTTTTCAAAATGTATCCAATTAACCAGAACAACCAGTTTTTTTAAAGTTCTAGCTACCTAAAGTTTTACTGTATAAATCTTAAAGACTTACCTGTCCAAAGCACCTCAATTCCAGGTAGAAGCTTTTCACCCACAGTCCTTAAATAAGGAGACTGAGACACATTTGGATAACAGAAAGTGCCACAATATTCTGAATGTAGAATGGAAAATTAAATAAAATAGTCAGGAATAAAAAGGCCATGGGTCTTTAAATGGGGAAGAAAAATGTCTACCAATTTTAAGTTCTTTTCATCCAAATAATAAACAACCTTCATGTCATGTCCCAAAGGAAGTAAACTAAAGTGGGTAGTTCACTAAAGAATCAACTCAAAAAAAGACTGAATTCATAAATCTAATATTCTTCCTCCAATAATACAGATCGATCCTTATGATCTTTACAGTCACTAAAGTTTACTAAAGAAATAATTGGAATTTTTAGCATTTTCTACATATTTCTGAACTGCTTACATTTCTCAGTAACAATTACAGGCCAAATAAAAACAAACTGGTAATATCCTAACAGAAAAAATGCAACATTAAGTCCATGACTATTAGTACTCAACTGCAAGTAAACTGTAATTCACAATGAATTAAATATTTCCCACTATAATCTTACAAAACATGATTTGAGTATTCATGTAGTATCAGACCACTGAGATAAGGTTCACAGCTCAGTACTTGGAAGAGAGACATACAAAGCTAAATTCAGACTAAAAATTCTTGGACTAACTTATCTCTTCCTGAAAAATAAAATAAAATCGGGGAAATTTCTTATAAGCCAAATTTTGAGAGGGAACTAAGAGGCTAATACATTTTCAATGGAAGAGAGGGGGACGGGGAGGAAAAATTAGCAAGTTTTCTATGCTGACTACTGGATATAAGAGCACAGATGGAAGTGGGAAGAGTGAAAGAGGATATAGATATGCACAAGCAGAAAAAAGGAACAAGTAGGAGGAAATGAGAAGTGACTAAGTTAAAAGCAATGTTAATTTGCCTTTTCCTAGTTTTTCGTTTGGATAATACTATCCTTCTTTCAATCCTGAAAATGTACTGCTCAGATACTTCCAGTACTAAAAATACATGGTATCTTTTACTTGTTCAGTTGCCATTTATTAGTCCCTAAAAGTTCTTCAATGTAAGGCCTTGAGATATGTCTTCTAGAAAAATAATTCCCAACTTTATAAACCACCAAAGGGAGAGGGGACAACACAGTAAAACCCATACATGATTCTTTGAAAGTGATGTATTTCAAGAAAACTAGTTAAATGTAAAGCTATTATATACAATACCTGTGGGACAGAAGAGGAAAGTTTCTGGCTCTCCTAAGTACTGATAAATTTCATTTGTGATGGAGACCTGGGCATGAGCAAACGAACTGAATACCTCTTTGTCTGCTGCACACATATTATGGTCAATATCATCAAAAAGCAAGGCAAATGACCTGCACCCAAACTGAGAAACCTAGAAAAGGTAAAACAAAACAAAAAACCAAGATGTTGTAAAAGCTCATTTTTTAAAAAAAGATCATTCATTTATTTGAGAGAGAGCTTGTATGCACATGCAAGCAGGGGAAGGGCAGAGAGAGGGAGAAATAAGCAGATTCCCTGCTGAGCAGGGAGCCCAACACAGAAATGGGGCTCAATCCCAGGACCCCAAAGTCATGGCCTGAGTTGAAACCAAGAGTCGGGCGCTCAACCAACTAGAGCCACCCTGGTGTCCCTTTAGCAGCTCATTTTAGAGTTAAAATAAAAGGGGCGTCTGGCTCAATCAGTAGAGCATGCAACTCTTAATCTGGGGATCTTGAGTTGCAAGCCCACACAGGATGTAGAGTTTACATAAAAAACAGGATTCCAAACATTAAAGCAGACAATAGTTGTACCTAAAAGTCAAACATTTTCCTTAGAATGTTCAAAGCCAAACCTATTGTTTTTATATTTTCTATGTTGAACAGCTAAACAAGTTTAGGAAACATTTTATTTTGGGTTTGAATGCAGTATGCTCCAACAAAGCTTCAACAATATGGCCTATCTTACCTCCTTGGCTGATGATTACAGAAGACCAAACAAAGAGAAAAATACAAAAATACAAATGACATGGGAACTCAAGAAGCGAAAAAGCAAGGCCTGTTCTGGTCTCAGAGACACAATGATCTTAATTAATCTCTGCACATAAACTTAACTAATCCATGAATCTGAAGGAACACAGTAGTAGTATTTGAACAAACAGGAAAAAAGCCTCTTAAAAAGCCTGACTGGCTCAGTCAGTCGAGTGGTGACTCTTCTTGATTTCTGCTCACGTCATGATCTCAGCGTTGTGAGATCGAGCCACATGAAGCACTGCACTGGGTGTGGAACTTAAGATTCGTTCTCAAACAAACAAACAAACAAACAAAAACTCTCTCTCTGCCCCCACGTGCATGCACACACACATAAAGTCTCTCTCTCTCTCAAAAAAAAAAAAAAAAAGAAGAAGAAGAAGAAGGCGGCATGTTCATGGAAACTTAACCTCCTTATTAAATTTTTAATTACCTTAATGCCATCAATAATATAAACTTTTGCTGGGTGCCCGGGTAGTGCAGTTGGTTAAGCTTCCAACTTACTTTCAGCTCAGGTTGTGATCTCAGCATCATGAGACTGAGCCCCAAGGCAAGCTCTGAGATCAGTGTGGAGTTTGCTTAGGAGTCTCTCTTCCTCTCCCTCTGCCCCTCCCCCCACAAAATAAATAGAAAAATCTTTTTAAATAAATAAATAAATAAACATTTGCCGAAAGAAACATGCACAGGTCTGTATATATTATGTATCAGAAAATTTACCAGAAAATATAGGCAGGTTTTTTTTTGTTTTGTTTTGTTTTGTTTTTAAAGATTTTGTCAGAAAGAGAATGTGCTTGCACACGCACATGCACACACACAAGCAGGTAAGTGGCAGGCAGAGGGAGAAGCGGGCTCCCTGCTAAGCAAGGAGTCTAATGGGGGACTTGATCCCAGGACCCTGTGGTGTGCAGTACATGTTATGTTAAGCAGAATGTAGATTCCAATGAGGTTTACCAACAGGTTTACAGAGGTAAACCTCAATAGTAAACCACAGTTTACATGTCTACCTAGTCCGTTTTCCTTCTAATCTTGGAAAACCAGCCAACCATTTCCAGACTGAATTACACTTCTTGTCTGTATCAACTGATAGAACTTATGTCTAACAGGTAAAACCCCTGCTGCTATAACCTTGGTCACAAATCCAGTCAAGTACTCAATACGTACAGAGCTTCTCAAAATATGATTCTGGACAACCTGAATTCTGAGGTAAGTCCCCATTCGAAGTCCGTATTCCTACCCCAAGTCAGTTTAAGAATCTCTGGAAATGGACCCTATCAGCATTCTTCTAAGCATCACTTCTAAGCATTTTTAAAAAGATTTTATTTATTTATTCGACAGGAAGATAGCCAGAGTCAGAGAGCACAAGCAGAAGGAATGGCTGAGGGAGAGGGAGAAGCAGGCTCTGTACCAAGTAGGGAGCCTGATGCTGGCTCAATCCTAGGACCCTGGGATCATGACCAGAGTCGAAGGCAGACGCTTAATGACTGAGCTACCCAGGCACCACAATAAAGCTCTCTTGATTCACAAAATATCCTTCTATGAAGAGCATTAAAATTAAAAAGTTGTACAAAATCAAAGAAGTATAAATTTAGTTTCCTCTTATTTTTTTTTTTTAAAAAGCTGGCTTCATGCCCAGTGTGGAGCCCAACAAGGGGCTTGAACTCATGATCCTGAGATCAAAACCTGAACTGATATCAAGGTTCAGACACTTAACCAACCAACCATGCCACCCAGGCACCCCAAAATTTGGTTTCCTTTTAACGTCATAAAAGCAACTCAGAAAGCGTTTAGTTTCAAATACTGATTTAGGGGAAAATAATGAAAAAGTAATGAAGTTACCTGGTCCAGTTTGCGTTTCAATGTAGATACTTCCTTGGGGTTAGAAAAGGTAATATCCAAACCAGGTGAGATCGCATAGATGAACTCTATCTCGTATTCCCGTGCAGCAGAGATGAGAGTCATAAGTTGCTCTGAAGAAGAGAGTCCATGTATTTAGAAAGCAGCACAGAAAACTACACGAACCTTCACCTTTCATCTAAAGAGAAGAGTTCATTCTCTCCAGTTTGCAATAGCTCAAGAAAAAAACAGTTCCTTAAGTTTTACAGGACTGTCATATCCAATGTGACAACAGGCTATATAAAATGCCACAAACCTCATGTGACTTAATGTCATCCTAAAATAAATAAGCATTCTCTTCCTTTCGCTGCCATTTCTCTTAATATTAAATTAAGCACTTCTCTTACTGAAAAAAAAAAAAAAACCATTTTTATTTCCTACAGTATTTAATACGGTTTCTGTTTCTGCAGTCTCTGAACAACTGAAATTCTTAAAAAATCCACACATAACTACCTTATAATTTGGAAAAAAAGAAAAACATGTTCTTAAGCAGGATTAAGTAACGGCCTTAATGATCCTTATCCTTTAAGTTTTTAAAATGTGATAATTTTCCTAAGTAAAATAAAATTCTCTTCTATATACCACAGGATGTATCTTTACAAAACTTTCAGTGGTATCTCAAGATAGTCATTTGACTATATTTTGATTATTGATCACATAAAATTTCATTACCAGCACCACCAAAAAATAATTAAGTTGAACACACACTTAAATTAGATAGAGTAGTAAGCAAAAACATTAGATGGAGATGAAGTACATTTTAATTGCTTCTTCATAATTTAAGAAAACTTTCTGCCTTCAGTGCCTTGGCTGCTCTGTGTAACCAAGTATCTTGTTAGCTTTATGTGTATACCATTTAATTCCAAATATAAAAATGTTTCTCCATTTACATGTCCCCAAAGAAAAGTACCACTTATCTAATTTATAAGGAGATGCTGTGATGTATTACCTTATTTACAAATTTTATGTACTTAACGTAAGATGACACATAGCAAGGATAATTTGTGATGGCTTTTCACTTCAGTTAAGCCTAGACTAGGGGGAAGTCTTTATTTTAAAGAAAGGCAGAACAAGTAATCAAGTGGTCAAGACCAAGCTATACTTGCGTCTGAAGCAAAAGGATCAGTAATACTGATCTGTCTTTACTTAAGTAAATTCTGGTATCTTGTTCACGTATTTTTTATTTTTTTGCCTTAATTTTGGCTTAAAACTTGCATAGGATATTATTTATCTTGACCACTGATTTCTTTTGGGGCCCCTTAAAATGTGCATCCAAGGCAGGCACCTCACTTGCCTTGCCCTACGCCTAGCTCTGTTTCAGCACCTCTTTGTCCAGTGGCCCACTGTTCAGACCACTGACAAAAGTTATAAAGTATAATTTATGATTACAGAACAGCTGGGAGTCAAACTGGCATAACCATGAATCACACCATGGCTGTGCAATTAGTGCTACTCTTTCAATCTACACTACAACTCACACAGAATTATCAGAAAGAAAAAAGGAAACTACCTGCAAAGAGAAAATGCAATATAATTTTTGTACAACTACATTTGAAATATAGCTGTTTTCTTACACATTATGAATTTATGGATTAAAAAGAAAAAGATTACCAGCTTCCTCCACAGAATACATCTCTCGCCAAAACATCCTATGTTTGTAGTCATCTTTTGGGGCATATAAGTATGTATTTAATTCCCACTTCTGGAGCCTTTAAGGGGAAAGAAGATTATGTATGTATAAATAGGCAATAAGTATAGGCTATAAATCACAATTTTTCTCTTTTCTTGGAGCTAACAGCTAACAGCTAAACAGCTAACACTACTCTAGCTAACACTACTCTTGTTAGCTAAACAGCTAACACTACTCTAGGGCAGCAGCTTTTAACCTTTCTGTAATCCAGTAGAAAAAAATTCAGTATTCCAAGAAATGTTAACATATTAAGTCTTTTTTTTTTTTTAAAGATTTTATTTGAGAGAGAGAGAGAGAAAGATCACAAGTAGGCAGAGGCAGGCAGAGAGAGGGGGAAGTAGGCTCCCTGCTGAGCAGAGATGCAGGGCTCAATCCCAGGACCCTGAGATGATGACCTGAGGCAAAGGCAAAAGACTTATTAACCCACTGAGCCACCAAGGTGCCCCAACATATTAAAGTCTTAAAAACTGAGCCACCGAGGTGCCCCAACATACTAAAGTCTTAAAAACAGCTCTGAGTGACACAGGTGAAGCCCAAAACCTACTGCTTCCCCAGGGAACTTTGAAAATCCCTGGCATAAGTGAAGAAGAGGTAGCAGACCAAGGCAAAATTAACTTCTGCAACTAAAAAATCATCAAAATGCACCCGGCCTACTCCTCGTTAGTCTTTCTTCAAACAAAAGGAAACGTTAATGGTTTAAGACTCTCCTTCAGAAAGTAAAAAATTTACCTTCTAAAGAGTTCTTTTCTCTGTTCCATAACCCAAGGTCTTCCATAAAATCCTAGAGTCAAAGTAAGAATGAAATTATTTTCAAGTTTCAAAATGTGGTAAACTGTTGAGTAAAGCACATTACAAAACATACAATTCCATTTTGTAAAAAAGCATGTACAATATACCAGCATCTGAAGGCTATTTAATAAAACATTAAGGTGTCTCTGACAAAACGACTTTTACCCCTTTTTGCTTAGATAAATTTTCTAATTCTTTTCTACCATTAACAATCATTACTTATACAACAGTCACTTTTAAAACGCCTAAACGTCATCTCTTTTCACTGCCAAAAGACCAAACAGGTTTAAATTTAACTTTTTAAGAAAAAATTTTTAATCCCTACATCCAGTGTGGCGCTTGAACTCACAAACCCAAGAACAAGAATCACATGCTCCCCAGACTGAGCCAGTCAGGTGCCCTTAAAACTAACCTTTCATTATTTTAAGTAATCTCCACAACTCATGACGAAGATCAAGAGCTGGATGCTCTAATGACTGACCCAGTTAGGGTTAGATGCCCCTAAATCTAACTTTTTAAAAGATCTCAATCTTACAAAAGTGGAAGAGGGGAAGCAAAGAAATCCCAAACCACTAGTACTGACAATTACTACCTGAGAGATTTAAAAAGTTAAACTGCCTTTAGAGTGGGGGGTTTCGAGAGTAAAAAGGCAGGGGGAAAAAAAATCAGAAAGAGAATTAGAAAAAAATCTGATTGAACTAATTTAATGATCACTTTTTTAAGTTCCTGATATAATAAAAGGGTCCAAAATGCCTTAAACTATTTTCACAACAAATTCAACAGTGGAGCTGGCCCAAACAGGAAAATCTCAAGTTGTCTCAATTCCAGAGCAAAGGTTTGCACGACTGGAAATTCAACAATGTGACTTGCTCCACTGTCCCAGAAGGGGGCTGGGGGGAGGGCAAAGCACTACTCACACAAACTGCAGGAAACAAATCTTCAGAGGAATGACTTAAGTAGTGGTGTAAGCACCAAACTAGTATTTGCAGCTCCCTTGTGTGCTAATCAGACGTAACAGTTCACCTAACCTTTATTTTCCACCTCAGTCTAATCACCTACAAGAGGTAAAGACAACCTCTCAAGAGTACCATGAGGATGGTTAAGATTGTATGATGAAGACAGTGCTGGCTTCAGCAGCACATATACTAAGATTGTATCATGAACACAAAATGCTCTACACACACACACACACACACACACACACACACAGTCTACTTAAGAGACTACCTAAAACTGAAATTTCTGTAATGCATTAAACTCCAATCGCTAGACAGGATGGTTATTCTGCACCACAAACAAAAATAATGACAACCACACAAAAACTCCTTGCATACTTACGGATGAAACTGCAGCACTTTCAATCTTGACAATTCAGTGTTCCCGCTTACAAGTAATTTGAA
The DNA here is from genome assembly GCF_009829155.1 of Mustela erminea. Classification (NCBI taxonomy): domain Eukaryota; kingdom Metazoa; phylum Chordata; class Mammalia; order Carnivora; family Mustelidae; genus Mustela; species Mustela erminea. Next base: position 65,475,695 of record NC_045627.1, read on the forward strand.
ACATTTGGTAAATGTATGTATTTTTTAAGATTTATTTATTTATTTGACAGAGAGAGAGACAGAGAACACAAATAGGCAGAGACCAGCAGAGAGAGAGGAGGAAGCAGGCTCCCTGCCGAGCAGAGAGCCCGATGCGGCCCAGGACCCCAAGATACCCCGAGATCATGACCTGAACCGAAGGCAGAGGCTTAACCCACTGAGCCACCCAGGCATCCACATTTGGTAAATATTATACAAGTCTTTCTAGATTTCCTACTACACTTGGCCTTATCATTTTTCTCTTAAAGAACAGCCATTATATGCTCCTTCAGAGTTGTTCCAATATATAAAAGAAACATTTTGTCTTCAGAAACCCTAACTTTGCTGACAGGTTCACGGTTTCGGTTAACTGTCACCACAAAGGGGAAATAGTGCTATTACATGAGTTATGACCAACAAAAGGTCTGTGAGAGAAAGAAAATCTTTAATAAGGAATCCTGCCAGTGCTTCCAGAATTTCCTTTCTTCACTCATTTTAAAAATGGGACCAACCAACTACCCCTCCCCCCCAAATCAGGTGCTCTGTCACCAAAAAAACATACATACAGAGAGAGGAGGAACAATAGATGACAGACAACTCTATTCTGAGTAGTTCCCTTTCAATACTGTTCTGGGGAAAAAAAACAACAGCTTACTTAAACCACGAGATTTTCTCCGTAATCGCTTAAGATTTAACAGGTAAGCTTCTTTAGCTTCATTCTAGCCTAGCTCTAAGATTTCTATATATCCCCTAGCACTCCTTCTCAACCTTCCACCCCAAAATCTGTGATGACAAAATACAGACTTTTTCTAGAATCTCCCTGCACGGAAACAAGCCCAAAGAATACACCAACAGATTAAGTCACACAAAATAATCATGTTTTCAAAAACAAGGACTCCAATCATATATATATAGTTTTCCATTCTGTCTTTCCCCCAAATTCTGCAAGACCTTTAACTTGTGAATTATTTCACTCTTTACTTGTAGCTACTTATTAATCTGTTCTCCCCTGTAATTAAGCTTTATCTAAAATACCACAATCACAACCACCACCCATCCTTCAAATGAATATACACGCTAACGTTGGAAAAGCTGAAGCTTTCAACCAATAGGGCAACCCTTCTAATTCTCCATACCTTTTTGGGTTTTTGTAAAGACTAATTTTTATACAGGATTACCCCTATGCACACCATTATATATTAGAGACAACAAATAAAGCAAACAGCTAGGAAAGTCTAGGTAGGCCCAAAGACTTCTAAAAATTAAAATACGTTCTGTATTCAAGAAAAATCAATAACGCAAGTAACTGGAGATTTCATATAATGTTCAGTAGATCATTTACGCATATATATGCATATTCATAAACTGTGTTAGTCTTCACGCCATTTTCCCCAACAACCAAGAAAAGAAAAAAAAAAAAAAGGTCGGCATTTTTTCGAAATGGGACGGTAGAATCAGAAGGGCATTTTTAATCCTCTCTGCAGTCCCTAAATTCAAATTCTCTATCTCTGATACTATTAAAGCCAAAGCTCCATCCCCCAGAGCCAAAGCACAGCAGCTGGCAGAGGACAATTTTCTAGGCTGCTAAAGAAACTCCAAAGGGTGGGGGCATGCGGACCGGCCAGCAAAAAACAAAAACAAAAAAACTGAGCAAAAGGAATTTGTAAATCCCTAGGTCCAACCGTGCGTCTCTTCACTCCAGGAATATAAGCACATCTGTGTAGGTTGATTTTTTGTTTCTCCAAAGGGTGAGGACAGCAGCACTACATACGTTTTATCATTTGAAGAGACCACTCTAGGGAACAGGATCTCGAGGTACAAAGACGTACAACTCAGAGCCGAGCCTAACACCAGGCTCCTTACCACCGCCTCCGCAGGAGCAGGCCTGGCTCCAGCCCAGGGCGGGTGGGGTCAGGCCAGTTAATAGCCAGAGGAGAATTCAATGCTGCATAACAACGTGAAGGGAGAAGCGAGCGCCAGGAAGACTTGCCCACCGTCTCACCTCTCCCCTCATCTATGGAAGGTCAAGTTTCGGGGGCAAAAAAGTGACCCCCTTTTAAGACCTTCCAAAGCACCCCCTTCACGAAGAGAGGTTGTGTTAGTATTGGGGCGAAACCGGAGGGAGAACGCCGTCGCCCAGCCCGCGCCAGAGCGCTCACCTTCCACGACGCCACATAGGAACCTCCGAGCCCCTCCTGCCGCCCCGACCACCGCTGCTGCCCCGGCCCCGGCTGGGTTGTCTTCTCCAGGGGCCGCAGCTGCTGGCGGCTCCAAGGATGCCCCCGCGGAGGCGGCAGGGTTGGAGTTGAGCTCGCTCTCCCGCTCCTCCAGCGCCGCCTGGCTCTCCTTCTGCACCATCCTCCTGCCCGCGGCCGCCGCCACCTCTGCAGGTCCTCCTCGGCCTCCGTCCGTTGGGCCGCCGGCCCGGAGCCCTGGAAAGGGCCTCGGCTCCAAGCGCGCGCCCTTCCTGCTCCTTCCCCTCCCCCTCTACCCTTCCCCCTCCCTCTCCGCAGGGACCCAAATGCCCGGATGAGAAGGGCGGCGGCACCGGCGCTAGCCCTTTGTCAGCCGCTGCCTCTGCCTAAGCTGGGGAGCCGGAAGCCTAAGCGGAGAGCGAGGCCGCGACCTCTCGTCCCCTGGAGGCAGATAGCCAGACCTCCGTCTCTTGCTTGCAGTTAGCCTCTAGTGCCTCCGGAAAATCTTAGTTCTTCCGCCGTTTGCCCCCTTAAGCCCTTAGGTCTCTTCCAACACTGCCTCCACCGCCCGCTTCCTGTTTATCCGCACTGCGCCTGCGCCGGAGACCGGCTCAGACCGGTCCTCTCAGCCCGACTCCCCCTCCTCCTTTTGGGCTAGCCTATTGAGCTTCACTTGGTAGGGGGAAATAGAACAGAGGAGACGAGAAAAGCGAAGGTAATGAAGGTAATGGAGCGTACCATTTATGTTTGCCTCCCTCTAAAACAAGCCTGGCGCTCTGGAACGGACCATTACCTCTTCTGAAGAAGGGGAGTATGGGAGGAGGCTGCAGCCAGTTGGGGCAATAGGGTTGGGATAGGAGGGTGAAAAAGAGGTGTTTACTCTCTCAATGCGCAGGCGCGGAAATGAAGCCTCTAATTCTTAAAGAGATAGGAAGAAACTGACCTATTTTCTGTTGAGATTCTTCTAATAGGTTGTCTCATTACATCAGCCTGACCCAGGATCGGTTCTCTGAAGACAACATTCGGAGGAGCTCAGCTCACCCCTCTGCCTTGAGTCATTTTCCCCTACCCACAGCTGGGTGCTAACCCCTTAAAAATTGTCATTAGTTCATCCCTTCGCTCGGCGGAGACTAGTTGAGCTTCCCTCTTCCTGGGCTCTTGGGCCACTGTGAGCTCACAGTATGGTGGTGGTGACAAGCAAGTACATGCACACCCCCCACACGGTGTACCCAGGTGTTGCGGGAGCTCAGAGGAGGAAGGAACTTAATCCTCCTTTGGAGAGAGGTGGCAGCCATGGCTTTCCTTTTGAGCTGGAACGTAAAGGATGAGTAGGAGTTAGACTGAGTAGAGAGGAAGCGAAGAGAGCACTCCAGGCTGGTGGGACAGATGGTACAATTGTGGCGAGGGGTGAAAAGACCTGGCATCTTTGGGATTGGGGAGCATGAACTGTGTTTAAGGAAGAAGTGAGATTCTTGGGCCTTAGCACAAACATTATTTCCTTAAGGAATCATTTCCTGGGCCCTAGATGGGCTCGGGTCCTCTTTTGGCCGGCCGTTTGTGCTCAGAGCTCCGTGTAGCCCTGTCATAGACCCTTTATTTACATTTATATCGGTTAAAAGATCTGTTTCAGCTTGTGAGGTATACATGTGAAAGGAGCATTAGTCACTTTCGGATCATTAAGATTTAGTATTGTCGGTATCATCTTCAGCTCCTCCAGCGGTAACCCAACTTGTAGCTCCAGGGGCTCTTATAATCCCTCTTTCTTTTTAGTCATGAAGTGTTGAGATGGGGGTTAGAGGCAAGTATTTTCTTAGGGGACCTCTTGTGATGCCAGCTGAAGCCATAAGAAGCTTCATTGGATATTGTGGTCCCTTGGAGGATTTGGGGTTATCATTCCGGCTAATCTCAGCCCTTAGTCTTATGACGCTTTCATCTTTGCTTCACACTTGTCAACTGCTAGCAAATCAGCAGCCACTATTTCATCTGCTGTCCAGACTCTGGAATCCATGGCCCAGGCAAGATCCACTCTCCGTATCTACACCTCTCAAACTTAAATTTCTGCCACACACTCTCTCTCCAAACCATACCTCTACCCCTAGTACCTCCAACAGGAACCAGAGGTTAGTAGGCCTTTGGTAAATATTTGTGGAATGAATGAGATAGGGCCCTACATTCACAGAGTTTAAATTCTGGTTAGAGAAACATACAATAATTCAGTACATACACAGGGTCTCAGTTTGTAATAGGTGCCATGAAGGGAGGAAATCAAGTGATGTGATAAAGAGTAACCACGCAAGGAAGGGCCACGTCAGATGGAAAAATAAGAAGCAATCTGCGAGTGAGCCATGATAATGGTATGGCCTAGGAGTGGAGACAGAGAGAGGGACTGTACCTTTGGTGGTGGAATCATCATTGATTAAACGAGTAGAGGGAGGGGGTGCCTACCTGGCACAATTGGTAGAGTCTGGGAATTGTGAGTTCAAGCCCCATGTTAAGCACAGATTACTTTAAAAATAATAATAATAAAATAAAGGAGTAGAGGGAAAGGAAGAAATGAAGACTACTAAATTTTGACCTGAACAACCAGGTAGATGGTATCATTTATTAAGTAGGAAGACTGAAAAAGCATTGAATCAAAGCTCCACATTTTTTTTTAAAGATTTTATTTATTTGACAGAGAGGGAACGGAACACAAGCAGGGGGAGTGAGAGAGAGAAGCAGGCTTCCTGCAGAGCAGGAAGCCCGATGCGGGGCTGGATCCCAGGACCCTGGAATCATGACCTCAGCCAAAAGCAGACACTTAACGACCAAGCCACCCAGGCACCCCACAAAGCTCCATTTTGGACATGTGAACATGTTAAGTTTGTCTCTCTCTCTCTCTCTGTCAAATAAATAAATACAAATCTTAAAAAAATTAAAAAGAGTGGGGCTCCTGGGTGGCTCAGTTAGTTAAGCATCTGCCTTCAGTTCAGGTCTGATCCCAGGGTCCTGGGATCAAGCCCTGAGTCCAGCTCCTTGCTCAGTGGGAAGCCTGCTTCTCCCTCTTCCTCCACCTGCTGCTCCTCTTGCTTGGACACGCTGTCTTTCTGTCAAATAAATAAAATCTTTTTAAAAAATGAACACGTTAAGTTTGACCATTACAGGTCCACATGAATATGTCAAATAGTCAATTGGATATGCGGGTTTTGAAGCTCAGAGGAGAATTCTGGGGATATAAATTTAGAAATTCTCTGCATATAGATGGTGTTTAAAGCCATGGGACTGGATGTGATTTGGAGAAGAGACCTGAGTCTCTTCTATGGGGCTCAACGTTAGAATTCCAGTTGAAAAGGATGAGTATCCAAGCAAGTGCTGAGAAGCAGTGGCCAGAAAGGTAAGAGGAAACCAGGAGAGGATGAAATACCAGAAGGCATGAAAGGAGTGTTCTGAGATGGAACAGCTGACAACATTCAGAACCCAACCAGTGGCCAGGAAAAAAATATCAGAATGCCCACCTCCTGTTTATTTCTGGATCCCATATGTGTGCCTTAGCTCTGGGTTCTCACCTCACCCAGGCTTAGACTTCAATTTCCCTTAAATTTGAATGAACCCTAAAACATAGAGACTGTCTCCATACCTAAGATACATACACACACTCACCATGCTCATTCATCCAATCGTACAATTATTCACACAATTATTGAATACCCATTATATGATAGGCCTCAAGAATAGGATGGGGGGGCAGGAAACCTAGTCTAGGTACTCAAGCAGCCCTCAGAAACTTATGGTATCAAAGAAGACAATCACTCAAATAAATATACAGTAACAGAGAAGTGCCACAAAGGAAAAGTACAGGGTACCATGAGAACCTGTCACAGTGTCACCTTGTTTAGACTATGTATGTTATGCATGGCATTCATCTTTCACTCACAAATCTCTACTATGTCCCAAGGCAACCCTGGGCAGAGAGTTGGGAGACTGGGTCTGGTCTCTTTCCTCCTATAAACTCACTAGGTGACCTTGAGCAGGTCCTCTCCCCATTTTGGGCCTGTTTCCTTTTCTGTACAATGGAAGGCTGAGAGAAAGACTAGACCACAGGTTCTTAACTTCAGATCCATGACCGGGCTTCAGGGATACAAACACATATGAAAAAGTGTGCATTTTTTTTCTTCTGGACATTGGGTCCATAACTTCCATCAGATCCTTCAGAGGGGCTGTGACCCAAAGAAATCCAAGGACTTATGGAGCAGATAGTTGCGTGATAATGTGAATAGGAAACACAGATGACAAAATGATGGATTCTGGAAGTAAATTTTTCTTTCTTGGACACCATACTCCTCCGTTGATCTTGTCAATGTTTACAGTGATGGAAGAGAGAGCCTGATCCCCCCACTATGGATAGTGAAGCTTAGCCACCACATAATGGTACCCTAGAGAAGGATGGGAGGAACCTACCACTTGGTGGCCCCTCTCCAGAAACAAAACAAAGAAAGGTAGCCATTCCACATACGAAGTTTCCATTACCCTTTGTGTCACTTGCTCCATGGTGCCTGGGTCCACCCCATCTGATCCTTTGGCCTGGATGCTTTAGGAATGTGGCTGGTGTAGACACACAAACCATGTCCATACTGGACATAAGTTCCCAAAGGAACTTTCTTTAGAAACTAAAGGGAATCCCCTGCAAGGAAAGCACTTTGAGGTTAACTAAGATGTCTATAAATTACAAATTCTTGATTCAAAAAAAAAAAATTCTTAACTTGTAAGAATATCTAGCAAAAAGACAGCTGGTTTGGTATAATCTTTGGGATATTAATATCCTGTCTCTCATCTCCTCTAAGGATGTGGAATAGAGATTCACATAGGGACCTCTCTGAGGTCAGGTAGGTTTCCAATCCTTCCAGAACCTGTGTCTCGATCTCCTGCCAGGGGTAGGTTATGCTATGGGAAAGAAAGGCACTTTCTTTGGAATCTAAAAGTCTACAGGTGCAGGAATTAGTGTTGTGAGGTATGTGTGGAGTAGGAGGGACAAAAAGGCAGAGACAGCAGCCTGTGCATAGCCATTGTGTTTTATTGGATTGGTGTATTTTTTTATTTTACAAAATATACAGAGGAGCCAAAAATGCAAAGCAGTCAACAGTGTTCTGATGGGAAAGGGGGCTCCCTCAGGGCCCTTCCCCTCAGATCCTGACTGACTGGGAGGGTGAGCTAAATGGAACGAGCAGGTTTATTAAAGGGTGGCAGCATGGCAAGGGTGGTCCCTGCCTTCTAGGTGTGTACAGGGGCATCTCTGGGTAGATTGAATAAAGCAAGAGGAGACCCTAAGTAGGAATTCAGGAGGCTATGTGGGGTGTGGGAACAGAGCCTGGGTAGATCAAAGATTCTAGTGAATGCCCCCTCACAGGCATGCTATGCCTGCCTGCCTCCTTCCCCTTTCTTCTAAGGCATCCACTGGATGGTCCCTGACTCACTCCATGCCTCCAAGTCTAGAAGAAATGGCAAATGAAAACTTAAGTTGTAGCCATCAGGGAGGGTAGGCTAAAACTTTGGCAGATACAGCTGGGACATCTCCCACCCATATTCCCCTGCTGCTGCCTCCACCCCCACAAACAGAAAGTAAGGAGAGGAAGGAATTCCAGGCATGAGCCAAACATCAGGATCCCAGGCTCTCCTGGAATACTGAGGAGAGTATGGAAATTTCTGGGGTATATTTCCAAGGAGACAAGAGTCTTCTGAAGGGCCTGAAATTCATATTCTGATAGCCTGGAATGGCAAACCTGTGGAGCTCAGAGCTATAGTCTGGCATGACTTAAGGTGTCACTGACAATCTCCAGGCCTTTCTGAACTCTACCCCAGCCATCTATGATCTAACCACTTGGCTCAGGCCTTCTTGTCCTCCTCCTACAAGGCTCTCAAAGGCCCCGGTCTGAAAGGCCAGTCAGTGCATGGACAGAGCAGACTCTCTGAGAAGGAAATCTTAGAGGAAATGCATATGAGGTCAGGGATAGGGAAAGCACCATAGCAGGAGACATTTTGTCTAGTGTTGTAGTTTCTAAAGTGGCGATGGAAGGTGCAGAACCACTTATTTCCTATAGCAGGGGTACCCTCAGCACTGAGTGTCAGGCAGGAAGAGGGTGGGAGCTGTTGGGAGTTGGGAACACCCCACAGATACATTCTAACCATGCCCTGGCCCCTTTAGCTCCAGCAATCTGGACCACTGAATCCCCAGGCTCTTAGATTCCTACAGCCCCCAGGGCTGGGCTAGGATGAGGACAGACCTGGGAAGAGAAGGGCTAGTTCCACCTGCACTAGGGCTAGAGTATGGTCCCCCCAGGACAACTGACCCCCTTTCCTAGGGAGCTAGATGACATTGTCAAAGAGCTGCATGGACCTCATGATGTTCTCGTCCTGTAGCCATGGTGGGGGAGGGGCAGAATGGAGAGAGAGAGAGAAATAAAAAAGAGCTTATCAGCGACACAGAGAGGGACATTCACCTGAAATCGGGACATTCAGAGACAGAGGCAGCAAGGAAGGAGACACCCGAGAGATCTGAAGTAGGGAAGGGACAGTCCTCCCCAAGTTGTGAAGGAACTGGACTCAGGTGTGTGGGCAAGTTAGGGAGATGAAACTCTCCCCAAAGGAACTTTCTCTTACATCGCTGAATTGGACCCTGAGTCCAGATCATGGAAATGTGGCTGGCAGGGGTCCATACCTTTTGGCAAGACTCAATGAATTCCTCAATGGTCACCACACCATCCTTGTTCCTGTCCATCTTCTGCCAAAAAGTAGTCAGGTAGAGAGAAGAGGAGGGATGACAGGAGAGAGGAAGGCAGAATTCAGTCAAGTTCTCTGCCAGGACCTTGCCTCCTTCCCTTCACTCCAGGACCCTCCAGCCTACCCAGTCCCAGGCACCTGGAAGAAGCTCTCCACATGCTCCCTTGGGGCCTCCTCTCGGAGTGCAGGATAGGTATACTTGCCCATCATGTCATAGATGGATTTCATGATATCAAGCATTTCCTGTTAGGCCAAGAGAGAAAAGAATCCTTCCTCAGAACCTCCAGGCTCCAAATCAGGAGGCCTAGAGCTTAGGGCAGACCTCACCCTTCACTGATGAAGCATGCGTGAGTCACATTTTCCTCCTAGGGGCCCTTTGCACCTCCCCCCACACATAAAAGCTCTCCAACTCTTCAGTTGCCCCACACCTCCTTGGTGATGCAGCCATCCTTGTTGAGGTCATACAAGTTAAAGGCCCAGTTTAGTCTGTCGTCTATGGTTCCCCGGAGAATCACCGACAAACCAGCCACAAAATCCTGGGAAGGAGACAGAGGAGATATTCAGATGCCCTTTACCCAATCTCCAATATGGGTTTGGCCTATGGATCCTGGCCCTGAAGCCCCAAGAAACAGGCCTCCCTGACCCACCTCCTCCAGCTCACCTCAAAACTGACAGAGCCATCATGGTTGGTGTCAAAGGCATTGAAGAGAAAAGTGGCATATGTGCTGGAGTCTGTAGGATAAGGGTGGATAAGTTTGGCTTTCAGACAAGAGATGACTTCCTCCTTCTGTGGGATTCCCCAAACCCCTCTTATCACTTGGCATTCCCTCCAGAGCCCTCTCCCCAGCTCAGCCTAGAGATGGATAGCTGCTTCATCTCAGGCCTTGCCCCCTCACCTCCTTGAGGAAAGAACTGAGAGTAAATCTGCTTGAAGTTCTCCTCATTGACAATTCCGCTGGGACACTCCTGGGAGGTGGGGGGAGAGTCAGAAACCAGACTGAGGGCAGAACAAAACCCCATTCCACTCACCACCACCTACTCCATGCCAGAGGCTCCCAGAGAAGGAAAACATTCCTGTCACCGGGGGCTCACCATGTAGTTATTTTTAGGAAGGAAAGGGTTCTCAGTGCACAAGTTTGTGAAAAACACAGAACTAACCAGCAGGCCAGTCTACAGGCTCCACCTTGCCTCAAATTGGCCAAAGCCTCCCGTTGTAAGTCTAGGGAAGAGGGGTCCCTCCCCCTCCCCTTTCCTCTCACATTCCTAAAGCATCCAGACCAATCTTAGAAGTCCTGGATAGGCCTCTCCCCTCACCCAGTTCAGCCCTGCTTTGCACTCACATTCTTGAAGCCCCGGTACAGGACCTGCAATTCCTTGCGCGTGAATTTGGTTTGCTCCTGCAGCTGCTCCAGACCCTCTGGCCGGTGACACACCGTGGACAGTTCAAACTCATCCTCCACGCTGTCTGCAGGGGGGCAGTGTGGGGGGAGAGGGGGACAGCCGCGCCTCAGGCCCGGCCTCCATGAACCCTCTTCAAAATCACCGACCCACCCATCCTCCCCAACTCTAACACCAGAGATCAGCCTGCCAATTCCCTGGACCCCGAATATCAAGGCAAAGAGAAGACGCTGGTTAGCTTCCAGGTCTATCAGTTGGCTGGACCCATCGGCAGGCCTGGCCCCAGAGCCAGGGGTTCGACTCATCGCTGGCCCCTGGGCCCTTGACCTGGTTGAAGGGGAAGGCCTCCAGCCCCATCTTCGTCCCAGAAAGGGAGGGGTAGAGAAACCGGGTTCAAGAGGAAGCGTCTGAGGGTCCAAGCTCGGGGCCTTTCCCCAATGCAGCCCCACACCCCATCACCTCAGCCCCATACTTGCCCCGCCCAGATCCTTCCCTCCAGCCAATCCCCGCCTACCCCAGCCATGCTCCAGCCATGCCCCGCCCAGCTCCAGCCAAGCCCATCCAGTCCCCACCCCTACCCTGCTCCCGGTAAACCTTAGCTAAGGCTTCGTCCATGGCCCTATTTCAGTCCTGCCCAGCTCCCAACATCAAGTCCCCAGGCAAGTGCTCCCACCCCACGTTCCCGAAGGCCCCCGTGCCCGCCCCCACCAGGAAAGTAAGTCACCTGGGTCCAGCGGGCGGGGTCTGTGGGGGCGGAGGGAAGCTGGGACTGCTAATGCTGAAGGGAGCGAACTGTCACCGAGAAAGTGGAAGACCCGGCCAAAGGCAGACACACACCTCACCCCTCACTCAACAGCAAATCTCACAGACCTGCGTGTTACAAATGCACACACCCCACCCCCGCGCGCAGAGGCACACATAATGAACGAGCACAGACACACACGAAACAGACCCCACGCACACATGCATGTGGGACTCACGACTGTCATTTTTCCCGAATCGACCCCCACGTGGGACCCAGTGGAATGAAACACAATGACACTCTCAAATAACTACAAATGGGTCTCCCTGGCTTGCAAAATTCAGTATGATCCTATGGGGGTGGGCAAGGCCCAAACTGAGGAAACAGGCCTGGAGACAAAGTGAGGCCACTCAGTTCGGGACCAGCTGGGTCTAGGAAACCCAAGTATCCTAGCATCTGGAGGAAGGTGGGCTCCATCCTAGGCACCTGCATCCAGCCAGGTCAGGGCAGGGGAGACATGCATCTCGAGGCCCAAAACATGCCCGGGGCGGGCAGGGGGCCACAGACGTAGGCACTCTGGCACGCACAGAGCTCACAGCTGTCTGGTCTTGCCCCGCCACATTGGCCATACCCACGCAGTCTCAGGCCTCAGTCCTGCCACTCTGGCCACGCCCAGACACCCGGGGCTCACTCATTTTGCTGATCGGTGACGTCCACGGAACAATCGGGCCCCGCCCCCCCAACTGGCCACGCCGGCTCCTGCCGGGTAGCTGGGCCCTCCCCACACTCGGACCTACTAGCGCCCACCCCCACCGGTCGCGCGCACGCGCGCGCGCGCGCGCACACACACACACACACACACACACACACACACACACACGCAGGCCCGCTTATGTCACACTGGTCACACCCCGACACATACGGGCCCCGCCCCCGGAAGCACAGGAGAGGCACTTGCTTTCACTGACTGAGGGCAGGGCCTGGGGCCCGCAGCAAGGCAGCAGCTTGAGGAACCGCTGCTTCAGCGCTTTTTTAGTGGGCCCCGGAGGGTGGCCTGGGAAGAGAGAAGACCCCAGGAAGGCACATTAACCTCCACTATCCTTCCATTCCCCCTCCCCACCATCACAAATCAACCCTGAGGGCTGGGGTATTGGGAGAGGGCTGGAGGAGAATGGTGAGAGTAGCTGGGGCTGGGTTAGGGAAGCCCAGCGGGTTTCACAGGCATAGAAAGTCCACTCAGGCATCTTGTATAATGGGGCGCGGTTGGGGACAGTGAGGCCACCAAGGGGAGGTGGCATTGGCCTCCGTGGCTGCTGACCCAAGGCCCTTGGCTCCAGTGCTATAGCTGGACCTCTAAGTGTGATGTCCAACCCAAGTTCTGCGTGGTTAGGAACACTTCTATGTCTTTGTCTCTCTCTCTCACACACACACAGTGACAAGCATGTATAGTAACACACAGAATGATAAATCACGGTGACGGATGCCATACAGAGACAGCTTGATACCATGCAACTCACTCAAACCCAATGGCCTAATTAAGGAGGCCCCAACACATGCACACATACACAGATACACACACATTTTGACACAGTATTCCTTAATATAAACATGTACAGATGTGGCCTAGGAAAAATGACACACATATATGAGGACCCACACAGGCTTTCTTACATGCTGCATGATCAAACCATACAAAAACACATGGGACATCATGACACCGTGTGTTAAGGGCAGTATAATAAATACACTGTGACCCTGTAACATTATGACACATATCGAGGTTACCACGACACATAGCCATATCATGTTGTGACTTAGGTGCCCATGGCACCCAGATACCCAAGACTGCACATCACCAACAGAACCCATGCTTGTTCTGCCCACCCTTCCTTATGTAACTCCTCATCCCAGGGCACCTAGAATCTCCCTGCCAGTGGAACAAAGTTCCTCTTCAGCTAGGTCATCCACCCTAAAAGTGTTTCCCCTCCCATGTCTTTGAAGGTGATGTGATAGCAAACTTTGAAGCAATAACAGACCTTGGAGATGAGTATTTTTTGTAAAGTGAGGCTATCCAGAGCCACTGACCACAGTTCCCCTCACTTCCCCTTATATACACCTGTGTCCTACAGCTCTAAGTGCATCCCAAGGAGGGCTCTGCGTTGGTGTGCCTGTCTCCCAACAGCACCCACCTCCAGACTGTGGGATTAGAGTCAACAGGGCCCTAGTACACTGACTGGCCAACTTCCTTGGGTTGTAGGTTACTAGGGCATCCCAGCTCCCATGCAGGTTCCACCCCCCAAAACCAGGCCTCACCCTTCAGGACCCGGCCCTGCTCCCAGGAGGTAACTGCTTAAAATAAATGCCTCACCCTCCAATGCGTCCTCTCTTCCCCTCCCCCTGCAGAGCTACGGAGAAGTAGGAGGGAGACCATGGGCTGAGTGGGGGATCGATGGCGGCCTGGCCCCCAGCCCAAGGCTCCATTAACCCCGGCTTTGGTTTCCCAAAGCCGGATTGCGCCTGGGGCCTCCGGTGGTGCGGTTGCAGCTGGACTGGGAAGGATGGGGGAGGGGGACGGCACCCCCCCCAACCTCCCCATCTTCACACTTCCGCCCTTTCCCTGGTCCCCTCCCTGCTCCCAGGACTCCATCTCCTCTAGGCTCCCCTGAAATGTGGGAGGGGAAAGGGCTACCTTCAGGCTACTGAACACCTGGGTTTCCTGAATGACCCCTCTTCCCACCACAGTCTAAAGGGCATGGCACGTCAGAGCCAAACTGACTTCATCCTTTCAGGATTGGATGAATCCCAGTTCATCTAGGACCAACCCTTGCTCCCAACCCCACTCTGATAAATGCAGCAGAGGATAGCAGGTGATTTGGGAGTTTCTTGCTCCTACTGAACCCTAGAGCAGGCAATTCATTGACCCTTTCTCTTGTCTCCACTTCCCTTTCACATCTTTCCAGTTCTCCCTGGTGTCTGCCCTAGAGCCCTCCTATCATGGTTCTTGCCTATTTTTCTGTCCCTGGTGGAAATGGAGAATATGGAGCTGCACAGTCTGTGTGAACAGGAGGGAGAGGCCAAATCTCTCAGGGGAGGCAGAGCACATTCCCTTCTCTACTTCCAATATCACTCTCCTCTCTCCTCACTAGACTTTGGGGTGATGTGGAGAATTGATTTCTCATTCCCAGTGTCTAGGCCCCGGAGATCCTGAGACAAACTTGGAAGGCAAGGGGCCCTGGGAAGCAAGGTCCCTGATCGTTCTACCCCTCACTCTCTTGCCAGAGCTGATCTATAAACGTCTCATTCACAGTGTTCACACTCTTGTCCCTCCTGAGCCCACGCCCATCCCAAGCCTTGAGTATGGAGCTAGGATTTCCTCAGGGAACTCTGAGAGCAGCCACACACACAATCCAATACCCCAAGGGGCCAAGCCACACAACCTGCCCCCTCAGGCACAGTCATATTCTCCATCTCACAAAGCCACATACCCTGTCCCTCTGACACGTTAAATCACATCCCTGTCACATACAAAGGCTCACACAGTCACACACTTGGTCCTCTTTCACACAGACGAACACATGGCCATACCCCCTGTGTCTCTCACACACAGTCCAAGCACACTCTGTAACTTCACCAGCAAGGATGGAGGTGTGGAGAGTCACACACATCTTCAGAGCCACTGTGGGCCCCTGGCCCCAAAGGGACTCCCCCAGAAGTCTGGTGTTATCTCAAGATCCCTGGAACTTCCTTTCTCTACGCCATAGCTCTGCCTGTTTCCAGACCTCACCTCATGTCCGCAGTAGAGTCCCCTCATCTCCATACCCCAGTCCTCCCATGCTGTGCCCCTCATCACCCCCCAAAACACCCTCTCTCTTCACCTCCCTTAGACACCCAGCCCCCAGATTCCCTCCTCACCTCCCCCAGAAGCCCCTCCCCGCCACCCACGCATTGAATTTCCCTCTTTACCTCTCTCAGATGTCCTGTTGCCCCAAGCACCCCTCCTTACCTCCCCCAGACGCCATATCCCATCACTAACATGCTTACCCCTGCCCCCAGTCATAAAAGCAGAGGACCCCCTCCCCAGTGCTGCAGGGTAGCTGCTCCTCCAGTCAGCAGCCCAGACACAGCCAGACACCTGGGTTACCTTCCAAGGAGACAGGCTCAAAGAGGCCAAACTGCTCCAGGACCTTGACAAACAGAGCGAGGACCACAAGCACAGCAACCATCTCCAGCCCTTCCAGGTTCATGGTGGGCCTGGGGCATGGCCGACCCCCCCTCCAGCTGAGGCCCCGGGCACACTGGCAGCCCTCCTCACACCACCTCCCCCTCAGGCTCCCCAGCAGGAGTAGGACTGCCGGCAGCCTCCCTCCCCCTCTCCCTCCCAGGATCTCCTCCCTCTCCCGCCCCCTCACCCCGCCTCTGCCCCACAAGCCTCCCAGCCACAACCTCTTCCTCTTTCCAGGGCCACTTCAGCCTACGGACTGGCATCTCCTCAGGAGCCTTTGGCGAGAAGGATATGGGCCAGAACAGGCCAGGCCAGAGGAGGAAGGCGGTGACCTGCCTCTATCCCTGAGGACAGCTTCCCCCAGACACCTTGTGGCTACTCTGTGCCAGAGGGAGGGGGGCAGAGGGAGGAGCAATGCTCAGGGAGAGGGCAGGGAAGGGCAGTGTCTGTGTGTGCCTGTGTGTGTCTGTGTGTGTGTGTGTATGAGGGAAACTGTGAGCCACGCATGTATAAGTAACAGATGTATGTGGCAGAATGTAAACGGCTAGGTGTTTTCTTGTGTGGGTTCCTGTGTCTGACCATGTGTATCTCTGTGTGTGGTTTACACAGAATTGTGTATATGTCTGCTAGGTGTAAGTGGGTAAGTGACCTGGGTGTCCCTGGTACGTGTGTGTGAGTGCACTGGAGTGTTTCTGAGTGTGTAGGAGTTATGAGGCATATGTGTTTAGCAGGGCTGTGGGATGTGGGTCTGAGGACTGATAGTAGAGATGTGTCCTATATTAAGAGTATGGGTCTACAGTGATTGTGTAATTGCATCTGCGTGGAGCTGTATGAGAATATAAGTGGGGAGAAAGCAGTGACCTCTCCAGTCAGGAGGACACTATCAACATTGATCTGTGGTTGCCATGGTGACCATGAGGCAGAAAGCACTCCCTTTCCATAGGCCACAGGCAGGGAAACTGAGGCCCAAGGGAAGGAGGATTAAGTACTATAGCCTAGGCAGGAAAAAGGCTCCTTAGCCTTATCGAGACCCTCTAGGGAGGGGACGGACTTATTGTAGCTACTTTTCCCCTCCCCCTCCCAGATTCAAATTCCTTGGGAGCAGAGAGAGGGAGCTCCTCCCTTCCTCTCACCCAGGATCTGCAAGTCTGGCCTACTCCTTGAAAATCGTTACTGAGTTGATGGAGAAGCTGGAGTATGAGGGAAATCTGAACCCTTCAAGGAAACCATCTACTTCTCCCGCTGGAGCATTCCTGGAGCCCCTCCTCCATCCCCCTCCTCCTTCCCAGTAGTGGTAATGGTGGTGGTGGCTGTGTGCATGTGGGGGGGGGGGCAGGTATGCATATTTGTAAGGGGGGAGAGGCCTGCAGAGCCTGTGAGCCAGAAGACAGGAGCCTCTGAACTGCTGCCACAGCTGGTGAACACTGACTAAGCACTCACTATGTGCTAGATAACGTGCTATGTGCTTAGAGTCATGATCATACTTTAAAAAATGTTTAACTGAAATTCAGATTAGTTAACATATAGTGTATTACTAGTTTCAGAAGAAGAATTTAGTGATTCATCAGTTGCATGTAACACCCAGTGCTCATTATATCAAGCGCCCTCCTATCACATTTTTTTTTAAGATTTTATTTTTTAAAAAAGATTTTATTTATTTATTTGACAGAGAAAGACAGCAAGAGAGTGAACACAAGTGGGGGGGTGGGAGAAGGAGAAGCAGACTGCTGGCTGAGCAAGGAGCCTGATGTGGGCCTCGATTCCAAGACCCCGGGATCATGACCTGAGTTGAAGGCAGACATTTAACCGACTGAGCCACCCAGGCACCCCTAAGATTTTATCTTCTAAGTAATCTCTACACCGAACGTGGGGCTAGAACCTACAACCCCAGAATCAAGAGTCACATGTTCTTCCAGCTGAGCCATCCAGGAACCCCAAGACATGATCACATTTAATTTTCATAATTAACCTATGAAGGAAGTACCATTATCTCCATATTACAGGCGGTGAAACTAAGGCAAAAAGGAAGTTAAGAAAAATCACCAAGATCAGTAAGAGTCAGAGCCTCAGTTTTAACGCAGTCTGACACACTACACTGGTTCCCTTCTTAGACAGCTTGCCCAATCAGGAGGCCAGGTTAGGGGGGCTGACCCCAGAGAGAGTCCTCCCTCTTGTCCAGCTCTGGGATGAGTGTGTCTCCTGTCCAGCTGTGGGGTGGAAGTCTGGGTGGGGCTGTCCCAACCACTTCAATTTGAAGTTCACTGATCTGCAGTTCTACACGGCCACCACTGGGGGTCAGGCGTCCGTCTCATACCTTATTTCACCCCTTCCCTAATGCCCCACCCCACAACATCCCTGGAAAGTGTGGAAAGGATAGAAGGGTGTGCCATAGGCTGGCTTGGTCCTCTGCTTGCCCCTCTACCCCTCCTCCAGGAAGAAGTCAATGTAGAAACTGCTTTTGGTTTCCCACACCTTAGAGGTTACGGATTTACAGATGAAACCACCAAATATCTCCCTATTACTGCCCAAATTCTACACCTGGCATTTAATTCCCCCTACCATCCTCAGCAGATTCCTTTCTTTCCAGTCACTTTGGCCTCCTCACTGTCCCCCAAACACATCAAACTCGGTGCTATCTCTGTGCCTTTGCTCCTGCTGTGAATGCCCTCCTTTCTGTTCTCCTGTTCTACATTTCTTACCTAACAGCACCTCCAGCCCTCAGCAGGCTCCCAGCTACCTGAATTTCTAGTGAACTCAATTTTGGGCTTTCAAAACTTAGCACCTAATTCTGTAATGTTATTAAGTGGGAATAGTAAAAGGAGAAAGCATAGGGAACAGAGTGGGCCAGAGTGCCAGGTTCCCTGGGTTCAAATCCTGGTTTTGTCAGATGCAATTAACTGGGCAAGTTCTTAAACTGTGTGTGTCTCTGATTCCCACCTCATATGGTTGCTGAGAGGAGTAAATGAATTAATACATGGAAAGCTGTTAGAATAAGTCCTGGCACAGAATGACTGTGAAGTGTTTGCTACCATTATTAATAACATAACATCTCCTCCCCTTTACATTTCTATAACCCTTAATTAACAAAGCATTTCGACAAACGTTGTTATCTTGATGGCTTCTTACGACAACCCTATGAAGTCGGTAAAGTCAATAGTATTGTGCCCATTTCACTGATGAGATAAAGGAGGTCCATAGAGATAGAGAGACATGCTTGAGGTCACCTAGCCAAGACGAAAGGATGCGTATTTGATCCCAGATCTTTCTGGATCAGTCCTGTTTCCTCAACTAGATTCACAAGCTCCTAAAGGGCAAAGATGTTTAAAATTGGACTTACATAAATTGAATGCCAGACTCTGATCTGATCTGATGCTTGTGGAACAAAGGTAACTAAACGGGGTTCTGGCTTCCACTGGGTAAGGAGAGACAGCTGAGACAGGGAGAGAGAATTTTAAAACTTCTATTCATTCAAAATGTATTTGTTATGTGCCTACTATGTAGTAGGCATATAACCACTATGTGGTAGGAACTATTCTAGGCAGGCCAAGAAATACACTGTAAAAGCTCATTTAACTGTAAAAGCTCTCTAACTGGGAGGTCAGGAAAAACTTGGAGGGGGTATTTTTTGAGCTTTTTTTATTTTTTAAGATTTTATTTATTTGTTTGACACAGAGAGCACAAGCAATGGGAGTGGCAGGCAGAGGCAGAGGGAAAATCAGGCTCCCTGCTGACCAGGGGGCCTGAAGATGCAGGGCTCCATCCCAGAACCCCAAGATCTCGACCAGAGCTGAAGACAGATGCCTAACCAACTAAGCCACCCAGGTGCCCCTGAGCTGGTTCTTAAAAGATAGCTAAATGTCAACAGTCTATCTTAACAAGGGATCCACGTTTATTGAGCACATTTTGTGTCCTGGACACTTTACATATATTATTTCACTTAGTCCTCATAATACACCTGAGAGATAGGGACATGGTCAGAGTGAGTAGTAGTGTACCCATTTTCAGATGAAAGAATTGAGGCTCAGGGGAAGTGATTTTCCCAAGATAGCACAGATGATGAAGGATGGATCAAGACTTAAACCAGGACCAAAGATCTGCCAGCCCGTCCTTCCAATGTGTGTGGGGGTGTCAAGGAGTCTTGGATGACTGTAGCTTAGTTTGTGTTGGGGGAGCCGTAAGTGATAAGACCAGAATGGCTCAGATTCCATGGAGCCTTGCATGCCAAGCCAGACTATCTGGAATGAAAGAGGCAGCACAGTCACCTCTGGTTCTCTGCTGCTGATTCACAGATGGAGAGATTGACAACCTCGCAGGCTGTTTCCCTGTTCCTGGACCTTCCTCTTCTGTCCCTCACCCTCAACCTTCAGAGACCTTGACCCAGCCTCACAGTGACTCAAGGTCCTTAATTAATAAGGCCTCTGGTGGGAAGGTCTGTAAATGAAAGAGTGAGTTGTTTTCCAGACTCTCCTTTCTCCCCACTGAGAGATCTTTCAAGTCCCAGGGCCCAGAGAGAAACTTGCTCAGATCTGTCCTCCCTAAGCATCCCTGTATCACTTAGCTCTTCACCCAAGGGACTGAAATCTTAATGGAAGTACTTCAGGCAGAATGAGGGCTCAAGGGAACACTATCTTGAAGCATTAGGTGGGCCTTCCTTAGGTCCCTCAAACCTCACTGCAGAGATACTCCTAACATTTAATTGTTTGTGTCTCACAGTTCAATTTTAGTATATGTGCTGCCGAAGCGAGCACTTGTGTCTCACAGTTCAAACCCAGAATACTGCCTTAAGAGGGAACCCACCCTATGTAGCTGTACCATTTTCATCTGTCCTTGACCCCGCAGTGAAGACCCCAGCCAGTGACAACCCCAGAGCTCTTCTCTCAGTTCCCCAGCCCCACTCCATCCCCAGCCAGGCCAGGAGATACAGCAGCCCCCAGCTGCATTAGGTGATTAATGAACTCCCCAGGCTTTGGGGCTATTTTGGGGCCTGGAAGTCATTCCTGCTATGATTGAGAGCTGGCCCTGCCGGGCTCCAGCCATCTGTCACTGGAGACAGGTCCAAGCAGGGGGCTTGAGGGATGCATGTTCCCCAAGAGACTGCCAAGCATAGCTCTGGCTCAGCCCTATCTCCCTTCCTTTTGGGGAACACATGGCAAGGAGAGGCCTCCAGGGATTCAAGAGGATACCATGGAGAGAGCCAGAGAACTACAGATCCCAGACTGCCATGGGGCTATGTTGTTTTGGTCTCTCCAGGCCAGGTGGGGAGGTGATGCTAGGTTCTGTGGGCCTTGCCCAGGCAGCCCTAAGGAAACCCAAGGGGAGGTGTGTGTAAATCTCAGCAGTACCGTGATATGATATTCACAATCCACATATCATAAATTCCACACATCCCAGACCAAGGTACAATCTTGGGAAGACTACAGAATTCACTTAGTGTGACTCAGGAACCCTCAACCTAACCCTAAAACATAGAACCTCAGGTACACGCAGTTTCAATGTCACAGAATCCCAAAGGTATACAACCCCAAGGATGCACAGACCTAGTGATCACAAGCTGAGTGATGCATAGCCTTGTTCATACAAACTCCCGGAGATGGATAAAGTGGTGATATACAATCCTTATGCCACACTAGTCTATTCATCCCATCATTCATGAACTCTCTAGCTGAGTTCATGTTGGTCCTGTCCCACCTCAGGGTTTTTTCCTTCTGGACACTGACCTCCATCATCTTAAGATCCCATTAAACTAAGCAATTTAGGAAAGGGTTGTGCCTCTTCCCTGTTCTCCTGCAACCTCCTCCTTATATCCCTGCGAGGAGCATTGCCCCTCGCACCCACCTGCTTAAGGCCTCCTCCTCTATCCTCAGTGAAAAGCCCTGCCTCATCCTCCACCACTTGAGGGACCATAATGCCCCCGACCCTTTCCTCTTTGAAGACCTCTATCCTCCACCTTCTCTGTAAGAAACCCTATTTCTAGCTCCACTCTGTCAGGGAGCTTGCCCTTTAAACCCTTTCCTTTGAGGGATCCCGCTCCCTCCATCTCTGAGGGGCCCTTCCCCTCCCCACCCCGTAAGGTTCTTATCCCACTTCACTCACTTTTTGAAGGGTCCAGCCCCTTCCTCCCTTCCTCATACCTGGCGACAGCGAACCAGTCACCAGCTGGTAGAGGGATCTCGCCGCCTGCCCCAACGGGCTCCGGCACCTGCGGGGGCACCGGTTCATGGTCCTGCTGAGAGCGCACTGGCCAAGCTCCGCCCCCAAGGCCCGGGGCGGTCGGGTTTCCGCCCCCACTCGCGTGGGCCCTGCGTGGGCGGCGCGGGAGGGCGGGACCTGCAGAACCAGAATCTCGCACAGCAGAGTTTTCTTCCGCTCGCTCTCTCCTTCGGGTTGCAAGGGGGAAAACGCACCCTGGCCCCGTCATCTGAAGCACCCATCCTTAGAGTTCCTGGACTGGGTGGGGCAGGGGTGGGGGAGGGGGGACCGACTCTCTCACAGCCTTCTTTGGGAATGTTTTCTGGATTTCTGGTGGGGAAGGGAGGTACCCACGGGTTGTGAAAAAGGAGCTGGACGAGGGGATAAAAAACCTTATTCTTTATTGCCCCTCTTCAGCCCTTCCTTCTCTGCCTGTCGCACACCTCCTCCTCCCAATTTGGCACGGGGTAAAAGGACACAGTTGTCATGGCAACTTCCTACACTTCCATACTTCCTAAACCAATGGGAGAGAGAGCAAGAGGAAGGAGGAGGAGCTGGACATCGTAGTGGGGTGGTAAAAAAGAGGTGGCTCCCAATCCCTTTCTCTCATAACTTTGTGTTTTGTGTCCCTCTGTCTTGCTCCAGTGGCTTCACATTCTCCCATCGTATGCCGCCAGCCAAATGCATGAAGAACAAGCTCTCCTCCCCTCATTCCCAGCCCCGACCCTTTCCAGGATTCCTCTCTATTGGGCTGTACCCAAAGTAAACCCTTTCAGGACCCACTGACGGCTTCAAACTGCCAGGACAGCCTAAGAGAGAGACATAGTTCCACTCCTCCTACTGGGATCCTGCATTTTTGGCTAAAAATCCTACATTTAGGATTTAGGCGAGTCACCTCTAAACTCCAAGCAAATTTTGCACTCGATTTGGAGGCGACCTTCCCATTTGGAATCAGCTCCGTAAGCATGGCAGCTCTGTAACCACACGGGGGCGCCCCAGACTGGGGAAACGATATTTAGGAACAGGGATCCGAGTTCAGGCCTTGGCCAGCCAGATCCCAAATCTCTCCTCATTGTACCCAGTCCTTTCTTTGCTTCTGGGTTGAACAGGACTGCCACTGATTGCTGCTTTTGCCCACCACGCCGCACTTCCACGCCGCCCCTTCTACACCAGGCTTGCAAGACCAGGGGGGGTAGATCTGGGGCGGAGTAGGGCTCAGATTCTCCGCACCGCCCCCCCGCCCCCCACCAAATCTCTTCCAGTTTTGTGTATGGAGAAGTGGAGGAGTAAAGTGATCAGGGGTATACCCAGGATGCCTTGATGACTTAAGAATTCCCTCTCTGTCGACCTAATAGACCAGACGAAGCCAAAGACCACTCCCATACCCATCACAGGAATCCCGCCTGCCCAGGGAAGGAACTTTGGGAACTAGGAAGGCAAGGCAGTACATCCATCCAGAGTGCTCTTCAGCACCTCTGACAATGATTCCCCTTCAGGCTTCCGCTCAGGCATCTCAGGGCACCCAGCACTTTATATCACCTTATCGGGGGAGTCCCAATCTCAATTGTCTGCTGCTGTAAGATAAGCCTTTCTTTGAAAGGAGAGCTCCTGGTAGTGCTGTTTCTACTTTCCAAGTCATGTGTGGAGCTATGTACGGTGAGGATGCTGATGATGAACACCCATTCTTGACACTAGCCAACATTTAACATATTTCCCCTGGGAGGCAGACAAGCAAGATGTGTGTAGTATTCTCTATTACAGAGATGAGAAAAGTGAGACCCAGAGAGCAAAAGTAATAGAAGCCTCATTCCTGCACCTTCCAATACAAGTGCTTCTCACTTTCGTCCAGTCTCTATTTCAAATAGGCAAGTGAGGAGGGAATGATTCCACTAAAGGGGAGAATCAATTAAAACAGGAAGCAAACACTGACTAATGTGGTGCTAATGAGCGCCCTGGGGCCTTAAACTCTCAAGGATCCTGAGTTGGTGAAAACAGAGGTCAAAGCAGAACTGGACCTTTGGATTCCATCCCAGTCTGAACCACATCTGGGGTGCATATCTGGGGCCTGCTTGGGCCAAAGGGCTCTCCCTTCTGGGAGTCTCAGCATAGGAACTAGGACTTCCCCAGGGTCAATGAGAAGGTGAGACATTTTCCCAAGGTAGTAGATCCTAGTCCTGTTTCCCATCCTGGAGACTTAACCTCACTCCCCTAAAGACAGACAAAGATCATGGGCTCCCCCCACCTCCCCAACTTGTTTCAGATACAGGAGACAGTCTCCCTCCTCCCATTCATTGTTGGAGTTCCTGGGCAGGTTGCACAATGAGACAGAAAACACACACACATGGAAATGTATACAAGGTGACACAGTCACCCACACAAACACGTGGGTCTGTCTACCAAACCCAGGAATATGTGAGGGCCCATGCGTACTCCATACAGCGGGAGAGAGAGCATGCCTGGGCAGCAAAGTAGTCTGGGGAGGTCACACGAAACTTCCAGGCCAAGAGCTTCTACCTCTGGGTCTGGAGGGGAAGCTAGATGGGATGTTTTCCTTCAGGACTGGATGAAGTTCTTAGAGGGTGGTTGAAGGTGGTTAAAGGAGCTTCAGTTGAAAGAATGATCTCTGAGTACTTTCCTGGGTGGGGGGGCAGCAGAATCGATGACCTAACATTAAACAAAGCCTCCCCAGAAGGGCCAGGTGCTGTTCTTGGGAGCCAGGCTGGGCAGACTCTAGAGTCCCTCCTTGGGTCCACCTGGGCTGTTTGTGGAAAATGCAAGGAAGCCGTGGTATGCGGTAAAGGCCCCCTTCTACGCCAGGAAACCAGAGAGGCAGCAAGGGTAAGACACGTCATAAACACTCAGAGAACCCCACTGCAGACATTGCCACACGAAAGTACACAATCAGCACGAAATGCCAATATAATCTGCGTAGTCTCACCATTACAAACACAATACAACCTACTTTAACAAATGCTTGCCCCAGGAGAGTCACAGTCAATGAAGTCTTACAAAGAGATATACACCCCATAAAGTGAAGCCCTGACACAGTCTGATAGTCAGATGTCACTTCATACAGAGTCACACACTCAAAGCATAAAGCTGCACATAGAACAGAGACACATGGTCAAAACAACTTCATTAATACAAGAGTCCTACACAACCTCACTCGAACATCCGACAAGATCATACAATTGCACAGCCAACAAAAACACTCACCCTATCACCAAAGCTAGGGCACATGGCGGCCAGCTGAGGGAGGTGCACACACATATACACACACAGACACACACAGAGAATGACAGGCGCTCACGCACGTAACACCTCCCACTCCAGACACTCTCCTAGCTTTGTGTCACACACGCCCACACCTGCTGCCTCTTCCCACCTGCCCGCCTGTCTCCCCCACCCCCCACGGGACCCAAGGCTTTAAAGCCCACTGTTCTGCTGCCCCTCACAGCCTGGAGGGTGCCTGGGAATGGGGCAGAGTGTGAGTAAGGGCCTGGTCAGGGTCAGATAGGCTTAAGGGTCTGGGGGATGGAATCTACGCACCCTCCCGCGACCCCTGAGCCCCTGACTCACCTGTAAGCTGGTCATAGGATCCGTCCAGATCTCGGGAATCGGACAAACTCTCCTTGCGGCCCTGGCCCCGCATGGCCCCCGGCGCCCCCGTCCCGTCCCGCCTGGGCCGTGGGAGGGGGCGCCGGGTGGCCAAGATAGGGCGCTCACACGGCGCCCCCTGGCGGCGTTGCACGCTGTCTGGGTTGGGGCTGTCTGGGATGTACTGGGGTCCCGCTGCGGGTCCTGGGGCAGGAGCAGGAGCCTTGGGCAGTAGGTGAGCGCAGAGCCGGAGGCAGAGCGGAGCTAAGCACCAAGCTAGAGCCAAGCCGCCTCTCTTCTCCCGCCCCCTCCCCTTGGCTGTCACCGCCGCCTCCCCCCTTTGGCGCTGCCGGGATTGGCTCCCCCTACCCCCGCCCCCTCCTCTTTGCCGCTCGGGGGAGGAACCCGGTGAAAGGGTGAGCTGGGAAGTGCGGGGAGAGAGACTGGTTCTCCAGCAACACTACCCCCTAAACCTGAAGCTAGGGGTCCTGGCGGTGGAGGAGGGAGCAGGGCCAGAAAGGACACTAAGGAAACGGTGACACCCTCCCCGCCCCCACCCCGCTCCAACTCTTAGGCACTCCTACCACCATCAGCGCCGACCAGGGTAAGTCTGTTAAGAGTCCTGTCCAGGTCATTCTCCATGTCAGCCCCATCTTCTCTATTGTTCTCCTTCCTCGTCTGGGTCTCCCCCAGTGCCCACCCTGCTAGGAGGGGGTCAGGGATGCAGTGCAAAGATGAGCCCAGCCTCCAACAGGTTCATCTCAGGCGAGTGGACTACAGTTTTCTCTTCTCTCAGAAAGACCCCCAACCTCAGCCACTGCAAGACCCCCGTCTCTGGGCTACATTCATTCTGAGGGTACCTTCTTCCCTGATCTGATGACCCCCATTGGCCCACCAGGAAGAAAAGGAAAAGTGTGAACCAGGTGCTTCTCAAGACATTCTTGGTTCTTTTGCTCCTTCTTCCCTTTCAACTTTCCTGCCCTTCTCCCTTGTCACCTGCCCTGTCCTAGATTCCTTGTTTTCCAGATTTGGGGAGTGATTGATGTGGGGGATCGAGGTGAGGATACAGAGTGGGAAGGAAAAGCTCTTGGTATGAGGCCCCTTCCCTTGGCTTAGCTGCTTTTCTGAAGCCAGGGGCTATCACTGAGCTGGGCTGCCTCCAACTCTCCCAGGAATGGCTACTGAGTGACTGAGCCTACTTGTCTGACCTTCCCCAGGATCTTCACTGGGCTGCGAGCACAAGAGCCCCAGCCCACCAGAAGGGGCGGGGGCAGTGTCTGGTGGGTCTAGATGGTGTGGTGGCAGTGTCCCATGTGATCCTCTCGCCTGCCCAGTGGCTTCTCTGGAAGAGTGACCTGCTGAGACTGAAAGCTTCAGCTAAAGTGACCCCAGCACATTTAATGTCTTCAATTGGATTTAATTTCTAAGCACTTGATTCAATTAGCTCAGCAGGAATTGTGGGAGGAGTTCAGGCATGAGAGGGGGACAAGCAGCTAAAAGAAGGGCTGTCTCTGCCCATGCTCCTCTGGCTCTGGAGGGTTCTCCACAGACCTGGCATAGACGCTGGGGCATAGACAGAGCATGGGCAGTCCCTTTAGGGGTTGAATTCTAGATAACGATAGGACTCCTGTTTGGAATTCTTAGAACGTATGTATGTCAGTGGACCAAGAGATGGGCTTTTATAATGGAGGGCAAGGAGTCCTTCGCTACTGCTTCATGCCCTTGTTCATTTCATAGGAAAGGAATCCATAAGCAGGAAAGGCAAGGAAGGCCATACCTCTCTGAACATAACTGGCTTCCACTAGGGCCAGAAGACTTAGGAAGAGAGTGAGCATAGGCATGGGTCCCCTAGGCAGACTGGACCAACACCTGGGAGATGACCTTAATGCTGTCATTGAGAAATGAGGTCCGAGTAACAGAGATGAAAGAAAGAAACAAACAAAAGACGCTTAAAAGACCATCCTATACAAATCAATTTTAATAACTTCAACTTGCCATCAGCTTCCAGCTCCAGCTCCTCTAGAGTTTATCACTGTGGAGAACACTACATGCCCCAGGCAGAGCTACCCCATCTAGTGTTCAATGACCCAACCGGATTGCTCAGGAATCTGCGTCTACACATGGCAGCATGCTGATGGATTCTCTGGAACTAGCGCATATCTGCTCAGTGCTGGAACCACAGCTCTGGAAGGCAAGTATCCTAAAGAGATTTGAAGCTAAGTGGAATAGCAGCCAGGGAGGTCCCAGACCTGCTCTCACTGCTGGTTCCTGCACTTATTCCCAGTGTCTTCCTGTGCTGCTTGTTCCCTGTCAGCCCGAGGGCTTTAGAAAGTGCTTTAAAAGGGGGGAGATCTCAGAGCAGCTGCTACTTTGAAAGCAGCCACAGGGTAGGGAAAACCTACAGTAGTCCAGTGGAGGCTGTCCAGAGGAGGAAACATGGGCCAACTTCCCAAAGGCCAGGAGACTTGCCTGCGGCTCCACCCAGAATATGGGTAGACAGAATGGCCTCGCCATGATGCTCACCTGGCCCCTTTCAGATGGAGGGTTCCCTGCCGCCAGCAGGTTCTCTCCCTTCCAGGCACCAGACCACAGCAGGAACAGATTCCTCCCCAGAGGAAATTCTTAGGCAGGCTGGATGTAAACAACAGCCGGGTGAGGGGGCTGAGGGGGCGGGACAGTGGAGGGGAGCTCAGTAGAGGCAGGAGAGGCTCCCAGAGGAGAAGGTGATTGGGAAGGTGGGGAGGCTGCTGGAAAGGGAACCAGCAAAGTAGGCACCTGAGGGCTCCAGAAAACCTGTCAATGTTTATTTCACACACACACCCTAACGACAGTTTAAACCAGACTGAAAATTAAAAGCTAAGGTTGTGACCCTACAATGCTGACCAATCAATGGGTTGGAAGGCAGGGGAGGTAATAGGTACTCCTGCTGCCAAGAATCAAATCCAGAAATTGGTGGCCGGACAGCAGGGCACTGGGCAGATTCTAATCTCCAGTCTCCCAGATTTAGAAAGTAGAAAAAAAGGTCCTCCATTCCTACACTACCTTGAGCTGAGCTAAGGGTCCTAACTATGAACAGAGTGCCTGCAGGTACAGGGGACACAGATTTCAATCCCAGCTCAGCCCCAGGCCCAAAGAAAGCAGAACTGATTCCATCTATATCTGAGAGTCTGTTTTTAGAAGCCTCGAAGAACCACTGACTCGTGGGATACTGGCATCATCCTAAGACTTGCCCCAACAGCTCCTGAAAATTAATCAGCAGCCACAATTTGTAATCTCAGTTGGAAATGTGAGGGGGTATCCAGGGAGCCCACGCTGGAAGTCCCCATATTCTTGAAGGCCTGTGCCCACCCAAACCCTCCCCAAATAAGATTATCCCAGGTTTGCCCCCCAGCCCCTGCTGTCCAAGCTCCACTGAAGCACGGCCTTCACGGAGAGAACTCAGTATCTGTGTTATTCTCCAACCTTGGGGACTGCCCCTTTCCCCAGTCCCCCTCCAGCCCAGGAGCCTCATAGGTAAGGGCAGTCAGCAGCTGCTCAGATATGCGTGGCCTCAGGAGATAGTGGAGAATTCCTTGAGCAGGACTTCCTGGCTGAGTGTGTGGAAGGCCAGGTTTCTCCGGACGTTGGTGCTAATGGATCGAACCTGGGAAAGGGTTGGGGAAGGTGAGAGGGCACAAGCAGAGAGAAAACAGAGGAGACGGTTGGTTACACACAACAGAGGGCAGTGCCTGATGGACAAAGCCATGATTCAGTGCTAAAATGCTTCTCTCTTAGGAGATGAACCTTTAATAGCTATCATTTCTGCAGGCAAATGAACAAATAGTTATGTTTCAGTGGAAGGAAAGAAGAGGGGCCGAGAGACGAAACTTCAGTGGATGTGAGAAGAGCATCTGGGCACCTGAAGAAGTAGAGGTAAGCACAGACAGGGAAGGAGGTGGAGCTCAGACCTTTGTCTCTGCCTCAGCCAGGCCATGCAGAGGGGGACAAGGTCTGGTCAGGGGTCTGACAGAGAAGGAGAAAATGAGGCCAGAAAGTGAATTTCTGATCTTCTCACTCTTTTTTTGTATTCATCTACTTTTCTGGGTTGGAAAGAACACCTAGAGATACAGCCCCTGTTTGGCATAGATGGCAGGAGTACAGGGTGCCTGGGTGGCTCAGTGGGTTAAGCCGCTGCCTTCGGCTCAGGTCATGATCTCAGGGTCCTGGGATCGAGTCCCACATCGGGTTCTCTGCTCCGCGGGGAGCCTGCTTCTTCCTCTCTCTCTCTCTGCCTGCCTCTCTGCCTACTTGTGATCTCTCTGTGTCAAATGAATAAATAAAATCTTTAAAAAAAAAAAAAAAAAAAAGATGGCAGGAGTACAATGCAAGGAGGCCAGTGACCGGAAACAGGTCATAGTTTGCGAGCCCCAGGCTTGGAAGCAGGACCCAGGTTTAACTCCCAGCCCAGTAGTCTTTCCAAACCACAAAGAAGCGCCTGTGCTTTAGAGGAAAGATGGGCATACCCCTGCTCTGTCCCCACTGCTCCCCTCACGCTTTCTCCCCACACACTGAGACCCCTGCGGGAAGTGTCGCCGGCGTCAGTGGAGAAAGAACCTGTGGAGAAGGAGTCAAAGGGCCAAACTTCCTTCTCTGAATGGGTTCTAGGAGGAATCCACTTCACTTCTATTTCATGGGAAATAGAAGTGAATGCTGTATGAGAGACAAAGTAGGGAAAAAGGAGAAAAAGTATGTGGATTTACCCTGGGTTCCAAAGGCCAGGGAGCTTTCCTCCAACTCCAGCTTAGCTATGGAAAATGTAACGAAGTCATCAGGCAGGAGGCAGAGGAAAGGGTAGCATGGCAACCAGCAGGCAGCTCAAGGTCATTAGCTCCGAGTGGGACCAGAACCTCTTTGCTCCCTTGTGTCAGAGGTACAGATATAAGGAAAACTGAGTCAGGTGAAGCTAGTACCAAAGGGCCAGACACAGAGCTCCCCTCTCTCCTCTACACTCTTTTCATCTCCAATGTCCTACCCTCTTTGTGAAGTCTGGTCCCCCGGTAAAACCCCCATATCAACTTAAAGACTTGCCATGCGCCCTGTAAAAATGTTAGACTCTGCTCTCTTTATATTAATGGCTTCCCCCTGTTCCCAATTCACTCACTTCCAGAGACCTTCCTCACCTTGGGGAAGTCCAAAATCTCAGGACTCTCATGTCAGGGTCAGAGTTGGGCTGTATTTAGCACAAGACAGATAATCTACAATCCAGCATCTTCATCACAAACTTGGCATGGGGAAGTAAAAGGTCTGGTCTGAGGTGCGTTCTACCCGAGCAGTGGGAGGGCTGAGCTACGGGAAGGGGGAACAGTGTGTCCTGGTCTTGGCCCCCAGACACAATGTTCATTTACAACCAGGCAGGTGGAGTGGCAGGACTGAGACAGGCAGGCCTAGCTTCGCCCCCGGCCTCCCCAGCAGCTCTGAGCAGAGGGCAGGAGAGAGACCACCAACAGGGAGAGCCTGGTTCTGTGGCAGAGCTGACTAGGAGGTGGAGTAGGAGGCAGAGCAAATGCTCACTGGCTCCAGGTGGCCAAGGGTGGGGGCTGCAGAAAGCTGAGTGATTGGAGGGGGGGGGCGGGGGTAGGGGTGAAGACTGGAGAACTAGATTGTGGGGCGGGGTGGGGGGGCGCGCATTCAGACCAGGAGCCAGTTAGGAATTTAGGAAGAAGTGATTGCAATAAGGAGAAGAATCAATGACTCTCATTAGTTGCTTGGAGGACAGGATAAGGAGTAATGAGCCAAAGCTGCCACTGGGAACACGCGTCAAACCCCAGGGCCAGCTGGAGCTGTTCAAGGGCTGTCTCCATGGCCGCAGAAGAGAGATGGATGGGCAACGCTGCCTCAGAGTCCTAACCCTCACCCTTCCCTGCCTGGCACCAGTACCCTGGGGAATATCTTCTCTCACTGCCTGGTCCTGGGCTACTTTGGAAGAGAAGTGGTACACCCAATGTCAGCAGACCCCTCAAGTTTTATTTCACCAGCCTTTGGCAAACTGTGTTCCCCAGATGCACACCTGCACAGTATAGCCCACTGGCTGGGAAAGGGCCCTCAAGACACACAGGCAGGGATGGCGGCGGGGCAGACTCACCAGCTCTTTGAAGAAGGCAGCTTCCTTGTGCTGCTCTGAGTAGCGCTCGTACTGGTCCAGGCCATCCTGTAGCTTCAGTGTGAGCGTGTCATAGTTGGCTCGTACTACCTCCAGCACCTGGGGGAGATCAAGGGCCAAGCAGGACTTAGGCCATTCAAAGCCTAGGTCACTCAGTCCCCACACCCCTCCTGTTGCCCTGCTGGGTTGGAGTCAGTCTGGAGCAATACCTCCAAAGACTATGCTCACTATTTATCACCCACAAGAAAGTCTGGACACACAGAGCAATTCCTCAGGTTTCTGGGACCATTTATTTATTTATTTTTTAAGATTTTATCTACTTACTTGACAGCACACAAACAGGGTGAGCAGCAGAGGGAGAGGGAGAAGCAGGCTCCCTGCCGAGCAGGGAGCCCAATGTGGGGCTCGATCCCAGGACTCTGTGATCATGACCTGAGCCAAAGGCAGATATTTAACTGACTGAGCCACCCAGGCGCCCTCTGGTACCATTTTCTAATTTCTTCTATTCCTGGCTTTTCCTCACCCGTCCTACAGGGCCAGCAAGGCTGTTTACTCGGGATATGGTAAAAGAGCACGAGAAGAGGTGCCAGAACAGTGAGTGTCTGAGCTCAGTAGCATCCTGACACCATCAGTGTGTTCTCAGCCATATCCTGCAGCTTTCTCTGGCCAGGTTGTCACAGTTGCTGAGTAAGACTTTGCCAATGTCTCCTTTTTCCCTTTCTGGGAACCACATTTCTTCAGTCCCGGGATGTTCCTCAGCACCATCTGCCACTTGTTTTCATCTCTCCATGCCAACTCAGTCTTCCCATCCATTGCCTGGATGGAACTTTTGGGCCTTCCAGGCTTGGGATGTAAGGGATACTTTCCTGACTAAGCTAGAGCTGACTGCACCTTTTGTTGTGATAAGGGCTCTCTCCCCTTTCTCTAACTTTCTGTGGGTGTGGGTGGATTCAAACCTCCACTGACTCCAGGAACTGTGGACCTCTGTGGTTCCGAAAGGAAGTTCTGATGTGACTTCAACTGTTAAGAACATGAAGTAAAGGTAAGGACATTTAGGGGGAAAGGCACTACATCAAGACAGAAGTGAGTTGGGCAGAAAGGCGAGACCAGGGAGATGGAATGAGTGTTTATTCACCGGGGTAATCTGGGTGCTAGCTATTTTGTAACTTGATCTGACTAGGGAGGGAAGTCTATGATGTCATGGAGAGCTCCCAGCTCAGTAAGGAACTTGGGAGGAATGAGTGAGGCTTAATGTTTTTATTTTTAAGATTTTATTTATTTATTTTCCAGAGAGAGAGAAAGCGTACAAGGAGCAGGCAGGGGCAGGCAGAGGAAGAAGCAGGCTCCCCTTTGAGCAAGGAGCCTGATTCAGGACTCGATCCCAGGACCCTGGGATCATGACCTGAGTTGAAGACAGATACTCAACTGACTGAGCCACCCAGGCGTCCCACTGTGAGGCTTCCTTTTTTCTTTTTTTCTTTTTTTTTTTAAAGATTTTATTTATTTGACAGACAGAGATCACAGATAGGCAGAGGCAGGCACAGAGAGAGGAAAGGAAGCAGACTCCCTGCTGAGCAGAGAGCCCAATGTGGGGCTCAATCCCAGGACCCTGGGATCATGACCTCAGCTGAAGGCAGAGGCTTTAACCCACTGAGCCACCCAGGCACCCCGAGTCTTTTTTTTTTTTTTTTTTTTTTAAAGATTTTATTTATTTATTTGACAGAGAGAGATCACAGTAGACAGAGAGGCAGGCAGAGAGAGAGAGAGAGAGAGGGAAGCAGGCTCCCCGCCGAGCAGAGAGCCCGATATGGGACTCGATCCCAGGACCCTGAGATCATGACCTGAGCCGAAGGCAGCGGCTTAACCCACTGAGCCACCCAGGCGCCCACCGAGTCTTAATTCTAACAGAAGGCAAGGAGAAAAATAGAGTCAGGACTGGTCAGAGGGACTGAAGACTGCCTCTTGAGGGGGCACAAAGTACCTCCGGGCTGTTCTCACCAATTCAGTCTTATGCTAGGATACACTTCACTTGGTAGCAGACACTTCTGTCTGCCAAGAATTTCTGAGGGGAGAGTAATGATGGAGAACACAGGGAAGGATGTGTCCTCGAGTCTGGGGGAAAGGGACAGCTAGGGCAAAGGTCTGGCCTAGGTTCCAGGTTCAGTCTCCTTTCCTCCAGACACCCAGCTCCTCAAGGTCACTCTGCCTGGCTATGACCCACAGACCCTATTATCAGCTGGCTCCTTCACTTCTAATTCCATTTGTCAGCTCTGTCAGCAGGAGGACCGGTACTCAGCAGTGGCAGTCACCCACAGGATAATCCAGCTTTCTCATGCACGCGGGCTGTGCTTGCAGCCAAAATACTGAGAGCCAAGGTCTTGATCCAGAACTGAATGTCTCAAACCCCCCAAAGAGCAAAATTCCTCCAAGATGGAACTGCCCCCAGGAACCAGACAGAACAGAATAATACATGCTTCCTTAACCCTGAACTCTGGGCAGCTTCAGCAATGCCAATGACCCAGCATCCAGGGCTCAGCCTTTTGTAAGGGATATCAGGTTAAGACAAAAACCATGCTAAAGCCAATTCTGAGAAGAAGGTACAGCATGTCAAGAGATACCATATATCCGGAGAGCCTCAGGCTTAGGTCATGCTGCCCTGATCACCTGGGCTTTCTCTTCTTGCCATGGCCAAGTGGAAGGTCTAAGATCTCACTCAGAACAGGGATTTTTCACTTCTCAATAAATTTGGCTTTTGCCAGAAGAATTTAGTTCAATTTTTTAAGGGAGGTGAAAGCAGAGAATGTCCTTAAGCTATCAGTTCTTTGGAAGAAAACCAGAGGCCTGGCTGGACTTAGTACATGATTTCAGCTGTCCTCTTATCCAGGTCTTACTTCCTTTCTTCTTTTTTTACCCACAGGTAAGTTGCCCTTCAGTTCATTCAGCCTCTTCCATCTCCCACTCTATTCACCTCTCTTAAATCCCCAGGAGAAGATGATATTCTAAGTTTAGGTCTGGGCCCTAGCCCACTTGGGACTCTGGAACACTAAGCTTCTTACTTTCCTATTCTAGGACTTTGCTTTCTGTAGCTTCAGACTTCAGGAGCACATCCCATTTGGGCCTCCCATTCCACACTACCATGGGATGTGGCAGAGGGCAGTACTCAGGCAGAAGCAATCTCCCAGAGTGCTTGTACCTTAGGTTTTTTGTTTTTGTTTTTGTTTTTGTTTTTAAGATTTTATTTATTTATTTGACAGAGAGAGATCACAAGTAGACAGGAGGCAGGCAGAAAGAGTCAGGGAAGCAGGCTCCCTGCTGAGCAGAGAGCCCGATGCAGGACTCGATCCCAGGACCCTGAGATCATGACATGAAGGCAGCGGCTTAACCCACTGAACCATCCAGGCGCCCCTGTACCTTAGGTTTTACCACAATTTGCAATCTCAGTCTCTGGCTTCCTGGCCATTCCAAAAGTCCTTCCCCATTTCATCAGGTAACACTCTTATCTACCAAGTGCAAGCCCACCTTCTGTCATCAGGCTGTTGGGCTTGTGGGCTTCCCGGAACCATGCCCACCACCTCAGCTCAAGGTAGTCCCCAAAGCAGCAAAACAATAACAAGCCACAGGCTCTCTAAGGAGTCCTTACACCACCACATATGGCCCTCAGTACACAGAAGCCTGGGTTCTGGCAAGGGACCTAACAGAAAGAGAACTTAACTGGTAATCCCACTCTTACTATGGATCTTAGACAATTTACCTAACCTCTTTGAGCCTCAGACTGTATCTCTCTACAAAATGGTATTTTTTAATATTTTATTTATTTATTTGAGAGAGAGAGCATGAATGGGGTGAGGGGAAGAGGGAGAAGCAGGCTTCCTGAAGCAGGACTTGATCCTGGAACTCCTGAATTATGACCTGAGCTAAAAGCAGATGCTCAACTGACTGAGCCACTCAGGTATCCATATAAAATGGAATTTGAACTCACCTTCCTAAAAGCACATGGGAATAAACATTTTGATTCCTCAAAGTAACATAAAACTGATAAAAACATTATCATCCCAATGGCTACACAGCTACCTGGGCAGCTCATGGGACTTGAGAGGAACTGTCTTCATAGCCCAGGGAGTACTACTTACCTACTTCAAACTAACCCAAGGAACCTATGTGTATAAATAATTCTTCATCACAAAGGAACAGCTTCTGGATTTAAGTGGAAGACACAAATGGCCTCAGTTTCAAAGATCATATGCCCTCTTCTTTGCCTTGAAACACTCTGCCTCAGGTAAGGGAAGAACAGACTGGGAGTGAGAAAGGGACCTAAACCCCTCCTCTAAGGTCTCTAGAGGAGAAGGGCCTGACCTAGGCTTTAAGGTCAGAGAGACATAAATTTTGGTCGCCTATCAACCACTAGTGAGCTAATGTAAGCTTATACACATTACTTTATCTCTTTGAGCCTCAGTTTTCTTATCTGTAAAATGGGGATAACATTATCTACCCCATACCCTTATAAAGCTGATATAAGGATGATATGAGATGATGGTTCAGTGTCTGGCACATAAGGAATATCTAATAAATGGTTACTAATTTTACAATGAAAAGTTCTTTCTGTTGACAATAGATATCTGGTAGTTCTTATCCCCAGATAGTTCTAACCACAAGCCAGGAGATAGGGCCTTGTATGCCTTCATTCAGATTCTGGTAAAGAAGAAACCTAATTTCTCTATTCAATATGAAAGCAGGCTTCCATAATGACCCTACAAGTCAAAGAATGTCCAGTATCCACTGCTTAATAATCTTGGTATAATGCAAGAGGATAAAGGTTAAAGGAAAACTGAGCAGAGATGCCCAGAGAGGCCAGTTTTGCATAATATAGGTTGTAAAGCTCCTGGCCATATCAGGATCAGGAGGGAGAGAGATCCCAGCGCACAAACTTTATTTAAAAAAAAAAAAAAAAAAGTTCAAATTGCTGAAGAGGTTTCAGACACACACACACCTTTCCCCAAGCACATATGATAGGCATTCCCCACAGACTATTTAGTAGCCTGTGCCCCATTTTTTTTTTTTTTAACAGAGCCTTTGAAATGGAAAGTAACTTCTAGCCTAAAGATAGCAGCAAAGGAGTATCACCAATGGAAAAGTTCCTGGCAAATGGCTATCCAATCTTGATGTCAGAAGTCTATGCCTTGTGCCTGAAAAACTGCTTAGTCTCAAATATCTGGTGGACTGAATTCCCAGAATGAAAATTAGCAGACAACTAAGTAGTAGGATATGACCTGACAGCAAACTTGTGTTCGTTTCCTTCTCAGTCTGAACTGACACCTACAGTGTAACCTATCTGGGCAGAGTATGTAAGGCTGCCACCAGCCCACTTCTGGCCAGGGCAACATGTAAGGCTTTCCCTAGAAACCAGGCTGCCAAATGAGGATGAAACCACAAGATGACAATAGAGACTTCTTATAGAATAGGAAATAAACATGGAATGTATCAAGAGTGCAGTGGGATGTAATAGAAAGGGGCTACAGAGTTAGAGGAACCTGGGTTCCTATCTTGGTATCATCATCTAGTACTCATATGACCTAGATCTGTCTAAGCTTTAGTTTCTTTATCGGTGGAAACAGTCATCATCATACAATTTTTTCTGATATTATAAAGATTAAAGATAACATATGAAATAAACATAAAAATATAAATCATAAGATCCAGCCAACATAAGGTACCAAAGAATGAAGGCTATTGAGATTGAAACAAAAAAAGAAACAGACGTAAGAAACACCTGATGCATTTGAATAAGATGAATGAGGTGGTGAAATGGTGGCTAAGAAGGTCCGGAGCTCTCACTAATATATAAGGAGAGTGATATGGAAGGCAACCATACCTCTTTTTGCCAAAGTGTTAACATGGAAACAGAACCATAGGAATAATAGTTCTGGAAGGGAATCTCTGAAATCACCTACCTCATCCATGGCCCTCATTTCACAGATGAAGAAACACATATCCAGAAAGACTGTAAAGTACCCAAAAACACAAAGCTGGAATTAGGCAAGACAAGCTTCTGACTCCCAATCCAGTGCTCTTCCTGTACTGGTAAGCTAGTTTAACCTGGGGCACATTCCTTAGTTTACTGGCTAAGCTTAATTTTCCAGAGAACAAACATTCAAGGAATTCATACTCACTCCTAAGAAGTGGGAAGCATGATCTGTGGAGAGCTGGAAAGGTAACCTGGTGAGAGCCTGGTTTGATGCTTACGTTTTCATTACTACCAGGTTCCTCAGGGCCTCAGGGCTTGTCAGTTTCCACCAATAGCAGCTGCAGATCCTGCTCAGCCCTACTATAGCTGGTATCTACTACCACCAAAATGTACAGACCACTCCAAACTCAGTATCAGCAAA
This sequence comes from Mustela erminea, assembly GCF_009829155.1. Taxonomy (NCBI): domain Eukaryota; kingdom Metazoa; phylum Chordata; class Mammalia; order Carnivora; family Mustelidae; genus Mustela; species Mustela erminea. The sequence goes on from NC_045627.1 coordinate 65,513,331, forward strand.
ATCTAGTTTGGGTTGCTATTTTATTTTTATTTTTATTATTATTATTTTTATTTTAGAAAGAGAGAGAACACAGGCATGAGGGGCAGAGAGAGAAGGAGAGAGTATCTGAGACTCTGCCCTGAGTATGGAGCCCACACAGGACTTGCTCTCACGACTCTAAGGATCATGATCTGAGCCAAAACCAAGAGTCGGATACTCAACCAACTGCACCACGCAGGCACCCCTGGGTTGCTATTTTAATTATTTAGTACTCATTTAGAAGCCTGAAATACAAAGGTCTTTAATCTTCCATGGGCTTTCTTTGGCTGCAGCCATCAGGTGGGTCTCCAGGCTTGGGACTCGGGGTGTTAAAAGGATTCAATGAGGGGCACCTAGGTGGCTCACTCAGTTAAGTGCCTGCCTTTGGCTCAGGTCATGATTTCAGGGTCATGGGATAGAGTCCCATGTTGGGCTCCCTGCCGGGCCTCCCTGCTCAGCAGGGAGTCTGTTTCTCCCTCTCCCTGACTCTCTTTCCCTGCTCATGCTTGCTCTCTCTCTCTCTCTCAAATAAATAAAATCTTTTAAAAAAAAAAAAAAAAGATTCAATGAATACCTTCTATGATGTGAACCCTCCCTTCCCCCCTTTTTAGGTAAGCTCTATGGCCAACAGAGGGCTCAAACTCATGACTCCAATGGGATCAAGAGTCGCAGGCTCCACCCACTAAGCCAGCCAGGGGCCCCAGAATACATTCTACAATGAATGCTCATACCTCAAGGCCAATTTTCCATTCTCTGAAAGAGACTGTTACCACCCTGTTCCCACTTCCATGCCCTTCTGCTTTAACCCCTAATCATGAGAAATTAATCTCTGGATGATTTGAAACATATAGTAATTATGAGGAGGAAAGAGATAAAGGCTTTTCAGAGGATTTTCATGATAATCTCCATCTATCTCTCCCACTGGACTCTGGCTATCTGCTCTATTTCAAATGTTTATTCACTAGTTAGAGAATATGATTTTTTTGGCTCCCTTTCTTTTTCTCCGTAAGGTGGGAAGAGACAGCTTGAGAGATCAAACTCTGATACCACAAGCAAGAACATCACCGGGCGTAAATCTGCGTTATTACCTTCACTTCTTTCTCTCAGGGCTTGAGAGAGCTTACCAGCTACTGCTATTCTATGAGCTGATGATAGAGAAATAATCAGAGAATTTGGTCCATAGCAAGTTCTTGGGAAATGAAATTCATCCCCTGCAATGGTTCCACCTTTGGGACAAACCTCTCCTGGTCTCCACAGAACCAAGAAGATTTGACTAAAAAGGTTTGCTCTCCATGCCACCTGTCTAAACTGTTCACTGCTCTAGCATAATGCCAGATCTCTAAAGAAAGAGTGCTGAGTAGAATAGGCCTTCAACAACAATCAGTGGCACATGGACTGCTAGAGGGGAGAGAAGCAGCCACGTAGCCGCAGGCAGTTAGTATGGTAAATGCAGGCTAAGATCTCCCTCTCATTGTCCCTGGAAGGACACAGGTAAGTCAGCCAGGAAGTCAGAAAACTTTTTCCTTCTACTACCCAGTAAAATTCCTCAAACTCAAAGGGAGAGGGCCTTTCCTCTAAAAATGAGAATGACTAGGGTGCCTGGGTGGCTCAGTTGGTTGAGCAACTGCCTTTGGCTCAGGTCATGATCCTGGAGTCCTGGGATGGAGTCCCACATCGGGCTCCCTGCTCGGAGGGGAGTCTGCTCTTCTTCTGACCTCTCCACTCTCACACAGTCTCTAAATAAATAAATAAAATTTAAAAAGGGGGGGGGGCTTCTTTTAAATAAATAAATAAATAAATAAATAAATAAATAAATACGAGAATGACCTATTCAAGGCATTGCGTAGCTCCCTTCTCTGAATCTGTTATAAAACCAAAATGCTCTGTAAAATTTGGCAGGAAACTGAAGAGAAATTGGAGGTCTGATCTTTCATTTTTCTCTGAAAGGACCTAATCTATGTAGCCAACCATCCTTCCCTGACTTTCCCCAAACCAGACATTCCCCACACCTGGTGATGTGTCTCCCAATGAGGAACAACCCTCTCTTCTTCCAGAAGCAATAAAGGTCTGTCCCTAACCTTGCGATCTCACCAGTGTAAGGACAGCCTCTCGGTGGCACTCTCACAGTTAAGTGGTGCCCTGGTCAGGTGCTGGATTGCATGAAAGCAGAATGCAGATGATAAAGAAGCAAAAAGACAATTCTTCCTCTGCCCTAACTCATATTTATTCTTCCAAATTCAGAACAAGGTAAACAAGGAGCACAGCAAAGATGTTTGCCAAGTAAAGACCTTGATGGGTCACTACTGGGTCTAGCTGTATTTGGTCCCTGGAAAAGAGTTTCAACCAACAGCTACTAATTTTCAAAAGAACATAGGAGTACGGCTGTATTTCACTCTCATGTGGAATTTAAGGAACACAACAAAAAAATGAATAGAGGGAAAAAAAGAGAGACAACCCAAAAAACAGACTGCTAACTAGAAGAGAACAAACTGTTGGTTGCCTGAGCGGGGGTGGGTGGGGGGTTGGTGAAATAGGAGAACGGGATTAAGAGGACACTTATCATTTTTTTTTTTAAGATTTTATTCATTCATTTGAGAGAGAAAGCACATGAGGTGGGAGGGTCAGAGGGAGAAGACGACTGCCCGCTGAGTGGGTAGCCAGATGTGGGACTCAATCCAGGACTCCAGGATCATGACCTGAGCTGAAGGCAGACACCCAAATGACTGAGCCACCTAGGCGCCTGAGAGGACACTTATCTTTTTTTTTTTTAATTAACATATAACATATTATTTGTTTCAGGTGCACAGGTCTGTGATTTGACAGTCCTACACAATTCACACTGCTCACCACAGCACATACTCTCCCCAATGTCCATCACCTAGCCACCCCATTCCTCCTACCCCCCTCCCCTCCAGCAACCCTCAGTGTTTCCTGAGATTAAGAGAGGACACTTTTCTTGATGAACACTGAATAATATATGACACTGCTGAATCACTACGATATACACCTGAAACTAAAGTAACACTGTATGTTAATTATATTGGGGGGGGGAGTATGACTCTAGAGTCAGCCTGCCCAAACTCAACCTAGCTCTACCACTTACTAGCAGGTTAGCCTGGGTAAGCCTTGGTTTCCTCACCTGTAATATGAGGATTATAATAATGTTCTTCAGAGAGAAATACAATAGATATAAAGTGTCAGTCATATCACCTGACACACAGAGAATGCTTTACATTATTAGGATTCTCTTTAATTTTAATATAACTCTACGAATAACTGCTTTTTGTTTTTCTTTTTTAATTCAATTATTTAACTTTTTTTTTTTTTAAAGATTTTATTTATTTATTTGACAGAGAGAGATCACAAGTAGGCAGAGGGGCAGGCAGAGAGAGAGAGGAGAAAGCTTGGCTCCCCACTGAGCAGAGAGCCCGATGCAGGGCTCGATCCCAGGACCCTGAGATCATGACCCAAGCCGAAGGCAGGGGCTTAACCCATTGAGCCACCCAGGCGCCCCTATTTAACTTTTTTTTTTTTTTAAACAATCTTTCATCTCTCTCTCTCTCTCTCTCCTTTTAAAGATATTTATTTTATTTGAGAGAGAGAGAGAGAGAGCATAGCAGAGGGAGATGGGACGGGGCTCAATCCCAGGACCCTGGGATCATGGCCCAAGCCAAAGGCAGACGTTCAATGGACTGAGTCACCCAGGAGCCCCATAACATATAGTGTATTATTAGAAATAACTGCTTTTTAGAACATGAAATTTCAAGCTTTGTCATAAATGAGCAAACTTTCCCCTCCCCCACTTTCTGAAAGAGATTGAGTCTTCCATAGGCTTCCCAAAGAGGGATTTCCTGTGGAGGAAAGAATGTGTGAGGCAGAGTGGCAGGTCCTCTCCTGGAGAAACAAACATGCTATTACCACTGATTTCCTTACTGAAACTGTGTCACAGCTAGATTCTCAGCCCCCTGAAGGAAAAGACCCTGTGTTACATTATAGATTTTCCACAATGCCTAACAGAGTCCTAAGAAACAGCAAACACTGAACATGCTTGTGGACTAATTTAGTAACACTTAGGCCCAACCAAAAAGGAAAGGAATTTCTCATCAAGGTCATACCATAAGATTAGATTTAGACCATCACAGTATACCCGGCATTCTTCTCAGCATTCTGATCGGCTTCTAAAGCCTCAGAACCAAGTCCTGCCTTTAAGGAGTGAACAAGCAAAATGGGGATTCAAGATAAACCACCTTGGACGGACAGACCCACAGAGAGAAGCACATGCAGGATGGAGCCAGCAGTGCTTAGTGTGGTTTGGAATCAGCTGCAAAACTAACAGTGCGAGCGTCACACCTTTTAAAATAGGGAAAACGCAAGAATCCAAGATCTCTCTTCTTTTGTCCTCCATCTCCTCCGCTTTACATTACTCTGTCAGTTATTTCTGAGTGCAAAAATTTCCACCAGTGTAGTAGGGCCCCTGAAACGGCAGCCGCTGGGAGGCCGTTAGCTCTGATAAGTCTGTGACTCTGGCATTGACAGCCTAGGCTCTGTCAGGTCTTACCACCTGAGGGCAGACTGGTTAGGCTCAACCCTGATGCTGAGAAAGTAAGTCCTGCACAAGAGATGAGCAAAATGTTAAAAAGGTGAGTAAGAGGGCGCCTGGGTGGCTTAGTGGGTTAAGCTGCTGCCTTCGGCTCAGGTCATGATCTCAAGGTCCTGGGATCGAGTCCCGCATTGGGCTCTCTGCTCAGCAGGGAGTCTGCCTCTCTCTCTCTGCCTGCCTCTCTGTCTACTTGTGATCTCTCTCTGTCAAATAAATAAATAAAATCTTTAAAAAAAAAAAAAAAGGTGGGTAAGAATATTACTTTACTTCCCAAACACACAATCTATAGCTTCAATTTCTCAAATCAGGTTTGACCCATTCTTAACTGTCCTTTTGAGGTGTGTTCAATTTAGCAATGAATTTCAACTGCACATTCTCAGCTCAACTGTGCAAGGTAGTCATTAGATAACTGTCCAAAACAATATAAGCAGATACACCGGTGTTCTTTGAATAGCCAGGTTCAGAGTCTTGCTGATCTATTTTTAGCACTTTTTTTGCATACTGTAACTAACAGATTTGCATCTCAGAAGATGAGGAGAAGAAACAATTAGGTTCAAGAGCTCCAAGACTAACTAGTACCCAGAGAAGACTGTTTATTTCCTTCAGATACCGTTTGCTTAACCTTCTCTTATACGGGGCAAAGCCTATCCATCGAGACCTGGCCTAAAAGGGACACAGTGATCAAGTACACAGTTAAAAGGACAAAATATCAGCTATGCAAGAGCGTCATGTTTCAGTTCTCTTTGTTGTTTTGAGATTTGGGAGTAAGCTTATGTAAATCATCAAAACTATTTAATAAAGGCAACAAAATCTAGCACTCAAGTACATAATACTGACAATGCCTAATATCCAATAAAAAATTACCAGACATGTAAAATGGTTCTTTTGGTTAGAAGGGAGCATTACTCAAATGAAACAGACCCAGATATGAGATACTGGAATTAAAAGAAAGGACATTTGGGGCGCCTGGGTGGCTCAGTGGGTTAAGCCGCTGCCTTTGGCTCGGGTCGTGATCTCGGGGTCCTGGGATCGAGTCCCGTATCGGGCTCTCTGCTCAGCGGGGAGCCTGCTTCCTCCTCTCTCTATCTCTCTGCCTACTTGTGATCTCTCTCTGTCAAATAAATAAATAAAATCTTAAAAAAAAAAAAAAAAAAAAGAAAGGACATTTAAATAACTATTATAGGGGAGCCTGGTGGCTCAGTGAGTTAAGAGTCCGACTCTTGATTTTGGCTCAGGTCACGACCTCACAGTCATGAGACTAAGCCCTGTGTTGGGTTACTGTGTTGGGTTACTCCATGCTGAGCATGGAGCCTGCTTAAGACTCTCTCTTTCTGGAGTGCCTGGATGGCTCAGTGGGTGAGGCATCCGACTACTGATCTCAGCTCAGTTCATGATCAGGTCCTGAGATTAAGTCCCATATCAGGCTCAGTGGACAGCCAGAGTCTCTGCTAGTTTCCTCTCCTTCCCCTCTGCCCTCCCCCTGCTCCCTTGTGTAAGTGTGTGCACACTCTAAAACACATTAAATCTTTAAAAAGAAAACTCTCTTCCTCTTCCCTCCCCACCTCTAAAATAAAAAGAGCTATTATAGGGCACCTGGGTGGCTAAGTCCTTGAGCGTCTGCCTTCAGCTCAGGTCACCCAGGTCGTGATCCCAGGGTCCTGGGATGGAGCCCCTCATCGGGCTCCCTGCTCAGCGGGAAGCCTGCTTCTCCCTCTCCCACTTCCCCTGCTTGTGTTCCCTCTCTCACTGTGTCTCTCTGTCAAATAAGTAAAATCTTTAAAAAAAAAAAAGATGGGGCACCTGGGCGGCTCAGTGGGTTAAAGCCTCTGCCTTCGGCTCAGGTCATGATCCCAGTGTCCTGGGATCCAGCCCCGCATCGCATCGGGCTCTCTGCTCAGTGGGGAGCCTGCTTCCTCCTCTCTGCTGCCTCTCTGCCTACTTGTGATCTGTCTGTCAAGTAAATAAATAAAATCTTAAATAAATAAATAAATAAAAATAAAATAAAATAAAGATATTGTAAATGTGTTAAGTATTTAAAAATGTCCATGAACATAATAAACAAAATGGAAGATGTAAAGGACAACATAATAAAATTGCTGAGAATTAGTACTACAGAATATCAAAAGCAGCCAGAGGGGAAAAAATGTATTATATGGAGAGGGAAAAAAGAGAAGAATTCACATTTCTTGTCAGAAACTATATAAACCAGAAAACAACAAAATACTATCTGTGCCCCCAAAAATGTACTGTTAAGCTAGAATTCTTTTTTTTTTTTTTAAAGATTTTATTTATTTATTTGACAGACAGAGATCACAAGTAGGCAGAGAGGCAGGCAGAGAGAGAGGAGGAAGCACGCTCTCCGCGGAGCAGACAGCCTGATGCGGGGCTCGATCCCAGGACCCTGGGATCATGACCTGAGCTAAAGGCAGAGGCTTTAACCCACTGAGCCACCCAGGTGCCCCTTAAGCTAGAATTCTATATCCAGCAGCATATCCTTCAGAAATGAGGGTGAAATACAGATCTTTTCCAACAGTCTGAGAGAATATGTTGTTAAAAGTCCTGCACTACAGAGATGTTAAAAGAAGTCCTTCTGGCAGAAGGAAAATTACTTTATCTGGGTCTGTAAATAGGAATGAAGAACATTGGAAATGGCAAATACATGGATAAACACAAAATACTTTAATATAAATTTTAAAATGAGAAAAAAGGTAATTGACTCTTTAAAGCAAAAAATAATAGCACTGTGGGAACTCCTATGTTGTGTGCATTCCTCCATGTGCCTATGTACACTATTAAATTTGGTTTTTCTCCTGTTTAAGAAATAATAATACTAATAGCAATGTATTTATAAGACCTGGAAGAAAATTTATAAATGACAACACTAGTACACAGGGAGCAAAGAGAAACAAATGATTGAAAGGTTATTACATGTTACATGAAGTCATATATAACATTATTTTGAAGGTACATTGTGATAAATTAAAGAGCAACCACTAAAAACCAAATGAAGAGGTACAGCTAAAAAGTCAACAGTGGACATAAAATATACTAAAAGACACACAGTTAATCCAAAAGAAGGCAGAAAAGAAAAAAAAGAACAGGTGGAGAAAAAGGAAAAAAAAAAAACCACCAGTAAAACGGCAGATTTTAACTCAGCCATACTGATAAATAAATTAAATGTAACACTTCAATCAAAAGACAGAGACTGTCAGATTGGACATAAAATTAAGATCCAACTTTGGGTTGTCTAAAGGAAATTCACCTAAAATATAAAGACACAGGTTGAAAGTGAAAAGATGGAGAAAGATAGCCTTCTGAAGACATTAATTAAAGTAGAATTGCTATTGTAATATCTGACAAAGGAGACTTCAAACATGGGTGGCTCAGTTGGTTAAGCATCTACCTTTGGCTTAGGTCATGATCCCAGGGTCCTGAGATCCAGCCCCAGGTCAGGCTCCCTGCTCAGCAGGGAGTCTGCTTCCCCCTCTCGCTCTGTGCTTGTGCACTCAGTCCCATGACCCTGAGATTATGAACTGAGCCAAATCAAGAGCCCACACTTAACTGACTGAGCCACCCAGGTGCCCCAATCCTATGGGCAATTAAAGGGAAAAAGGATATAGGCTATATATATGAACAACTTGTGCCAATAAATTTAACAACACATATTAATAAATAACTTCCTTGAAGACACAAATGACTAAAACTGGCTCAAGAACACGTAGAGAACCTGACTATCCCTAAATTTATTAGAGAAACTGAATTAATAATTAAAATACTTCTCCCAGGGAAACCCTCTGCCTACAGCTCCCTCCGCCTATGCACTCACTCTCTCTCTTTGACAAATAAATAAATAAAATCTTAAAAAAAAATGCTTCCCACAGAAGTATATTGATATATGAAATTTACTTTGAAACACATAAAAAAATAAGATGAATTGATGGAGGGCCACTTATGGATCAGGTATGTGATAAAATACAGTAAAGTGTAAACGACAGAATCTAGGTGGTGATTATATTGATATTCACTGTGTAATTTTTTCATCTTTACTGTGTATTTTCAATTTTCTTTCTTTCTATTTTTTTTTTTTTGAGAGAGAGAGAGAGAATGTGTGAGTGGGATGGGGGACAGAGGGAGAGAATCCCAAGCAGTCCCCATGCTCAGTGTTGATTCCCATGTGGGGCTCAATCCCACAACCCTGAGATTATGATCCCAGCTGAAATGGGTACCCAAACAGCTGAGTCATTCAGGCACCCATGAAATTTCTAATAATAAAATGTGGGTAAAAAATTCTTCCTGCAAAGAAAACTCTAGGCCCAGATGCCCTCACTGGTTAATTCTATTAATCATTAAGCATGATATAATCTAATCCTACACAAACTTTTTTTCCTACACAAACTCATTTTTAAAAATGGAGGAAGGAATAGTGCACAACTTATTTATAGAGCAATATTATTCTAATATCAAAACCAAAGACATTGCAAGGAAACTATGGAATTGACATCCCTTATAAACACTGATAAGAATAATCAACAAAATATTAGCAATTCAAATTCTGTAATGTATAAAATAAATACTGCATTATGATCAAGAGGAGTTTATCCCAGGAATATAAGGTTAAGTTAGTATTATAATTAATCACCATAACTCTATATCAGAATAAGGATTAAATCCAGGGGCACCTGGCTGGCTCAGGGAGTAGAGCATGCAACTCCTGATCTTGGGGTTGTAAGTTTAAGCCCCACACTGGGGCTCAAAAAAATACTTAAAAAGGAGAGAGAAAATCTATATAATCATCTCAGTATATGCAAAAAAAAAAAAAAAAAGGCACTGATAAAATTCAACATGTATTCATGATAAAAATTTCTCAGCGAACTCAGAATGGAAGGAAATTTCCTCAACCTAACACAGGGAATCTCTGAAAACTGACAGCTAACACATTACTTAATGATGAAAGAACAAATGCTTTCTTTTGGAAATCTGAAAGAGAGGTCTACTCTTACCATTTCAGTATTTTACTGGAGGTCCTAACCGGTGCAATAAGGAAAGAAAAAGAAATCAAAGACAGACAGAACTGAAAGATATACAGATCAGTATACAACATGCTTATGAGCACAGGAAACTCTAAGGACCATAAAAAAAGAATTAAATATGAGTTTATCAAAGCTTCAGGAAAAAAGGTCAATATAAAACTATTCTATGTCTAAACACTAAGAAAAAAAATTGAAAGTCAAAAATACCATTTATATAACATAAATAATGAAATAAGGGGAAAGACGGAACAAAATAGGATGCTCAAAAACTACAAAACACTGATGAGAAAATGTAAAAGATCTAAATAAATGGACATATTTTAAGTTCATGGATTTTAAAACAATATTATTGGGGCGCCTGGGTGGCTCAGTGGGTTAAGCCGCTGCCTTCGGCTCAGGTCATGATCTCAGGGTCCTGGGATCGAGCCCCGCATCGGGCTCTCTGCTCAGCGGGGAGCCTGCTTCCTCCTCTCTCTCTGCCTGCCGCTCTGCCTACTTGTATCTCTGTCTGTCGGATAGATAAATAAAATATTAAAAAAAAAAAAAGTAGAATCACCTGGAATTCATTTTAAAAATAAATAAGTAAATAAATAAAACAATATTATTAAAGTGTCTATTCTCCCCAAAGTTCACCTGGAGTTAATGCAGTTTTAATCAAAATCTTAGCAGATTTTTTTTACAGAAATGGACAAGCTAATTTCACTCTTTATATGGAAATGCAAAGGACCATAGAATATTCAAAACACTTTTTTTTTCTAGTAAAAATACGGAATATTTCACAAATTTGCGTTTCAAACTTGCACAGGAGCCATGCTAATCTTCGCTATATCATTCCAATTTTAGCATATGTGCTGCCTTGAATGGATGACCCATTCAAGGAAGTTCACTTAACCCAACTTAACGAAGCCTATATCCTTTGAGTACTGGAGGAAATACTGGCAGCACATATTGAGGCCATAGGCTGTATTTCCAGATCAAACTGTGTCAGTATGAGCAGACGCAGCAAGCAGCAGCACCCTGGCCAAATTTCTTCAGATGGCTCCAGCAGAGCTGCTGGTGACCCATCTTGCTCTCTCAGATGCAACAAGACAAAAGGTGATATAGTAAGTATACAGTGTAATGACAGCACTGCATACCCATATAATGGGTAAAATTAAAAAACACAATTCCAAGTGCGAGAAGAATATGGAGTAGCTAAAACTCATATTCATTGTCAGATGGAATGAGAATTGGTACAGCCTTATTTTTTTTTTTTTAAGATTTTTATTTATTTATTTATTTGACAGGCAGGCAAAGAGAGAGGGAGAAGCAGGCTCCCCGCTAAGCGGAGAGCCCGATGTGGGGCTCAATCCCAGGACCCTGGGATCATGACCTGAGCCAAAGGCAGAGGCTTTAACCCACTGAGCTACCCAGGCGCCCCTGAAATGGTACAACTTTTTAAAACAGTTTGGTATAGTTTTTCTTTTTGTTAAAGATCTTTACTGAGACATAATTTATATACCATAAAATTCATTCATTTAAAGTGTACAATATATTCACATATTTGTGGAACTATCACTACGATCTAAATTTAGAACACTTTCATGAAGCCCTCAAAAATCTTCATACCCATTAGCAATCATTCCCCATTCTGCTTCCCAACCCTAGTCCTGGGTAACCATTAATCTATTCTGTCTTTATAGATGTATCTATTCTGAACATTTGAAATAAATAGAATCTTCTGGCTTTTTGTGAGTGGCTTCCTTCACTTAGCATATGTTTTTAAGAGTCATCCCTATTGCAGCAGGTATCAGTACTTCATTCCTTTCTGTGGCTGGATAATATTCCATTATATGGACATATCATATTTTTTATCTGTTCAGTTGCTGATAGACATTTAGGTTGTTTCTAGTTTGGGGTTATGAATAATGCTACTATAAACATCTATGTAACAGTTTTTGGATGGACATATTTTTAAATATATTTTATTTATTTATTTCAGAGAGAGAGCGAGCGAGAGCATGAGCAGGGAGGAAGGGGGCAGAAACAGACTCCCCTGTTGAGCAGGAAGCCTGACACAGGGGCTCGATCCCAGGACCCTGGGATCATGACCTAAGCCAAAGGCAGATGCTTAACTGACTGAGTCACCCAGGTGCCCCAGGTGGGCATATTTTCATTTCTCTTGAGTAAACATTTAAGACTGTCCCAACATAGATGAATCTCAGACACAAAAGAGCACATATATATTTATGCAAAATTTTATAGAAGACAAATCTAATCTATAGTGACAAAAAACACACGGATGCTTGCCTAGGGCACAGACTCAGGGAAGACTGACTTTAAAGGAGAACTTTTTTTTTTTTTTTTTTAATTTGACAGAGAGAGATCACAAGCAGGCAGAGAGGCAGGCAGAGAGAGAGGGAAGCAGGGTCCCTGCTGAGCAGAGAGCCTGATGTGGGGCTCGATGTGGGGCTAGATCCCAGGACCCTGAGATCACGACCAGAGCTGAAGGCAGAGGCTTTAACCCACTGAGTCACCCAGGCGCCCCTAAAGGAGAACTTTTTTAGGAGATGGAAATGTTCGATGTTGTGGAGGTGGTGGACATACATATTTGCATAAATATGTCTTATTATGTCTTATTATATGTCAATTATACAATAAAGTTTTTAAAAATTCAGTAAATAATGGCTAGTTAAAAAAAAGATGTATGTCCATGGAATAAGTTTATGTATTTTTTTTTTTTTTAAAGATGTTATTTATCTATTTGACAAAGAGAGAGAGGGGGGCAGTGAGAGAGGGAACAAAAGCAGGGGGAATAGGATAGGGAGAAGCAGGCTTCCTGCTGAGCGTGGAGCCGGATGTGCGGCTCGATCCCAGCACATGGGGATCATGACCTGAGCTGAAGGCAGACACTTAATGACTGAGCCATCCAGGAGCCCCAGCTTATGTCTTTTTTGGTCTTACTATTCTATTTTTGGTTGGGGCCAAGAATGATTCAGATTGATATATTAGAAAAGTCACTCTGAGTTACGAGTTCTCAGTATTTTGACAATGCCAAGGATTCCCCTCACTGTGTTCCTCCCTTCTACTCCTCCACTCCTGGAAATCCTCCCTAACAACTTAAATGGACTGTGTGTAGCAATCAACAGTGTTTAGAATAATTTTCAGCTGGGTACTAGCCACCTGATGTTTTCCTAAGTGGCTGTACTTACCTGAACCTTCTGACAAACTCAAATCATTTGCCAAGCTTGGAGGCTTATAAGGTCCTGCTTTTACCAACCTAATGATGGTCCTGATGTTGCCGTTTTTTTTTTTTTTAAGATTGTATTTATTTATTTGACAGAGAGATCAAACTAGGCAGAGAGGCAAGCAAAGAGAGAGGGGGAGGCAGGCTCCCTGCTGAGCAGAGAACCCAAGATGCAGGGCTTGATCCCTGGTCCCTGAGATCATGACCTGAGCTGAAGGCAGAGGCTTAACCCACTGAGCCACCCAGGCGCCTGTGATTTTGCCTTTTTAATGAAAACGAGGCAAAGATAAAGATATGAGATGCCCAGGACTCTCCTTATGGAAACCCACTTCAAAAGAAAGTCATTGGCCCACCATTTATGGATTTCTGAGGTAATATTTCTCTAGGTTATGAGAACAGGAAGATTTTATCTTAGGTTTACAAAGGGTCAGGCGGGGCTGTAAGCATGTCACATATATCCCCTGAAGTCTACAGGAGAACACACAGGCAAAAGTCTAAGCAAGAAAACAGCGATGCTGGTTCTCATACTGTGAAGTCTTCAAGGGGAGGCATGAATTTTGCATTTTTATAGCCCCTGGCTCGGCACACAGCAGATACTTCTGTACTTTTGCATGGAAAAAAATGAATCTCGGAAACTTGAGGCTAGGACATGTATTCCTTGTCTTATTGCACTAACCAAAGACACTCAGAGAATTCTTAGACCAAGAGAGGTTCTGAGAGCTTCCTTAAGAGGTAAGAACTGGTTCTTTTTCAAAACACTTCAGCCCAAAGTGGCTGAGACAAGGAAAACAAGCCAATAGCCCAGGAACTAGAACAAATAACAACCTGGTAACAAAATCTGACTCTATTGAGTGGGGACCCCTCCCTCTACTGATGTGTTTACAGTGACCTTCAATCCAAGATAACCTGAATCTCTCTCCAGGGCACAGTCATCCAATATAATTGTTTGGAACCTCGGATCCCAAAGGTGGACACAAAAATCTTAGGCAAAAAAAAAAAAAAAAAAAAAAGATAATACCTTTTAAAAGGTAACTGCTTCCTCTATACAGCCATCCTGCATATAATATGTAGACGTTTCCCCCTTTTATTTTCTCTTTCTATTTTCATCTCCTATACTTCAGGACTAAACTAAATTTCAGAACCAGTGTAAGCTGGCCAATTCCCCTAGTCCATCCTTGTCTTTCAAGCCTGTTACTAAAGGGCTTTCCACTGCCCTGAGATTTATTGATCTGACACTGGCTCTGCCCTTCAGCAAGGTGGATCAGATAATGAACCTCACAGTGGGTGATTAGTGAGAGGCCATCAGCTGGTTAAAGGAGTGGTGACAGTGACTTTAAATTTCCCTGGGCAGTTGCCCCACCTCTCTGACTTTATTTTGCTGAAGCCCTAGGCAGCCCTCATGAAGCTTTTCTTTGCACTAATTACAGATTCAATGTGCCCAGGCCCTTACCCTCTACAAGCAAGGCATGCAATCACACTAAGAGGCAGCCAAGGTAATGTAGGTGGGAGAATCATGACACAAATATCGCATCAGGCCTTCTCCTTCTCTGTGGCTTACTGTAGGCAGGACACTCCTCCCAGCTCAAACCAAGAGGCAGGTGTCTCCGTCTTCCCCACCTGAGGTTTCTTTCTTTGGAAACATCACATCTCAGGGAGGGAGAGAGGAAAGCATTGCCTCTGCTCCTAACTCACCAGCAATGTGACATGGGGGTCTCTGCCTCCCTGTCAGGCCTCACTTATCTATATCCCTCCCTGAAAGACAGAATTCTTTAACAGAAATCCCAGTTGGGGGCTATCCACAATTTCCCGCTAGCTGAGTGGGTCATTTTTAAGATTGCAACTTCCTTTGCACAGTATCACCGTGAAAGGTCAGAGTGCTGTCATGGCACCTAGCAAAAACATTTCCAGTTAGCACAGCCTGTAACAGACAAATGTTTGCATGGCAACATTTTTGGCCTCTAATGTCAGCAGAGTGGTAAACCATACTTTTTCCAGCACACGTTATAGAGTTTTGAGCTACTTCCTGAAGAAGAGGTTGCAGTAGAAATAAAATAAAAGTTCCCAAAACTCTATTTGGAAGGAGGAAGGTAGCTAAAAAAACAAACCAAAGAGGGAAGTCCTACTTGTACATGCTCATCTAATAATTAGAGTAAAGGATCCTTCTCAGATTAAACTAAGAAAGCAAGGGCTGCTGTCTCCTGTAACCTCTGGAACAGCTGACAACTGCAACTCCTACAAGCTGCAACACTGTTCTTCTGTGCACTGCCAATGAAGCTTCACTGGCAATGAAGCCTGACTGAGGAAGACCAGAAGTTCATGTAGTGCACATTTCAAAATTCATATTTAGTTAGAGAAAATGCTGTCAGCAGCAGAGAGGAATATTAAGCTGAGCTCTTCACCAGTGACCTCTGTATTTATCTAGGTTGGCTGTGGGATATTGATTTTGAGAGTCTTTGTTTTGTTGCTGTTGTTTTAGCAAAATGAAACTCCTACTTTAAAAACAATTAAAATTCAGCGTGCCACCTTTTGGAGTTTGGCCCATGTAACTATATTACCTATTAGAAAAAAATAAATCTCTCTCTCTCTCTCTCTCTTAACTCACCATGTTCCTTTGGTGTTTGGAAAAGCTTTATTTCTCACAGTGACTTTGCAGACATGCTTGATGGAACAAAGAGACTCTTTCCTCATTTATAAAGTTATCATAATGTGCCAGGACCCTTTACTTAGGCATTTCTGCCTACCTGGCAGGCAACTCCTCAAGCCCCTGTTTAGTACTTACCTTCCTCAACTGAATGGTCCCTTCCCAAACCAGGTCTTTTCCCCATGCCCCAGGAGTGAGCCCTGCTCTCTGCACCATCCCTGCTTCTCCTTCCACCTTCCTCTCCCTGGCCTTCCGCCTCCTTCAGGATACCTGGCAAGGTCAGGTTGTCACACATGCCTCAGCCTGATGAAGAGAAGAAGCTCCGACGTCAGTGTCAGACAGACCTATGATCACGTTACGGCTTTGCAAAAGCAGCTGTGGGACCCCAGGCAAGACTTAGCCTCTTTAGCAACCTCATCTATAAAACGATAACGGCACCTACCCCAAACAGCTTGATATAACACTTAAGTAAATAACCTATGTAAAACTGCCAAGCTCAGTAACTACTAGCTGTTCCTTTCCTTTTATCTATTTATGTCCTCTTAAAATCCAAGATATCATCTCTCCTTTTTCTGGCAGTGCAGCCCACCTCCTGGTCCAAGTAAAACTGTGGCCATCCTAGCAGCACATCATCAGCTCACGCTCTTATATGGACCTTCTCAAGATGCCCTATATCACATCAAGTTGATTTCTGAGGTTAAACAGCTTGTAAGAAAATCCCTCTGCCTCTGCCTCTGTCTTTCCTGCCTTAGTGAGTCCAGTTAACGAACAACTCACACCAAACTTTTTCTGCCAAATAGGTCACCTGAAAGCTGGATTCTAAGTGACAGCAACGAGGAAGCCAATGCTGTGTCCCATGCTTGCACTCAGTAGGAATTTGCACAGCAACCATCACTCAGGGTTACAGAGAGGCAGTGCAAAACTACAGGCTGTTGTAGAAAAACACAATGCCACGTACAAGAAACTGAGTCATGGCTATCACAGGAGTCCTAAATCTCAGATCTCCAGCGTGTGTCTCTGTCAAGGCTGCTATACATGGTAGTTAAGGCCCTGCTCCAAGACGAGAAAACATCACAGCGGCTCTCAGAGTGGGCTACTCAGAGGTCTCAATCGCCCTGGGGAGGACCTTCTATCAGTGGTTCCCAGGGGGGAAGTAGGGTACACTCACCCCTGCTCAGAAAGGCCTCCCTCATAGCTTTACAGCCCCGTTCTCCCAGTCATCCTCAACAACCAGTGATGTGATGGCACTAGCTCATACACACTTGGCCTGGGAGAGCTGACAATTAAATTTTCAAACATTGTGAGAGCCACAGGGCTTCAAGCTGGTAGCCACAGTGGGAGCAGTCACACCCAACACTACAAATCAGCCCCCTTCCCAACCGCCACCTCTGTCAGCAGTTCTTCAACATACACTAGCACATCAAGGGCCCCCAACTCTAAAGCTGAAACATCAGGCTCCATTTCCTCATAAGCCCTGAAGCTCTTAGGATTATCTCCCCTGAGATCTTTCTGTGCTTCCTCTTAGATGTTCTCAAGTAATGGGTGCCACCCAGGGCCCCTAACAATGTTTGCCCCATGGACTAGGGCTTTTCTCTTATTACTGTCTCACTCCTCTGTGGGAAAATAAAGCTAGGTTTCATTAGGATTTCTAAATGCCTAGTATTTATTTGTAGTGGCTCTTATCTTAGGATCTGGAAAAAATCAAAAGGTTTAGAAAGAATACTAGCAGACAGACATAGTAGCTTCCAATGTAACTTTTATTCATTCAGATATGAAGCACTGTTTCCCTAATTTACCTTAACCTAATTCTATAAGTAAGTTAGATTCTTTGCTTTGTCACAATACTTTTGAAGGTACCTCTTGTAATACAAAACATTATACATGCCTCCTCTGATTCCAAAATATAAAGCCCTAGTGAGAGTCGAGACTTAAAGAGATAATGGGGGGAGGGTTACTATGTCCTGTCCTATGGTTCTGTGACATATGGGGATGTCAGTAGACCAGCTTGTGATACTCCTGGAAAATTCCCAAGTCTGTCGTAGAGAAATTTTTAGCCAGCTCCTGAGCCACTTGCCTGAAAGGTACATCAGTTTCAAAAGAGGTTTGCCCACTCCTAGAAAACAATGTAGAATGGTGGTTGCCAGGGTTAGGACGAAGGGGGAAAGGTAAGTTGTTCAACAATAGGGCTTTAGTTTTGCAAGATGAAATAGTTCTGGAGATCAATTGTGCAACAACAAGCACACGTCAACACTACTGTACTGTACACTTAAAAATGAATGGTTATGGTGGTAAATTTTGTTATGTGTTTTTTTACCAACATTTTTTTAAAAAGCTTGGTTTGCCCAGTAGGTCTCATCACATGCCTAGCACTGAGACTAGTTCATATTAGGCCTTTGATTAACACTTAAGAATTGAATCAAAGGCAGTACAATTAGAACAGAGATTAGCATCAGTACAGTAGGGATTATGGAAGCTGTGATGACAATTTAAATGACTGGACTGTTGTTCTTTTTTTTTCCTCCCAAAGATTTTATTTATTTATTTGACAGAGAGAGATTGAGAGAGGGAGCAGGGGGAGGGGCAGGCAGAGGGAGAGGGAGAGGCAGGCTCTCCTCCAAGCAGGAAGCCAAAAGCAGGGCTTGATCCCTCAATCCTGAGATTATGACCTGAGCCAAAGGCAGACAGATGCTTAACTGACTGAGCTACCCAGGAGTCCCCTGAATTGTATTTCTAAGTCATTCAGCCTCTGGGTACCCTGTGACCCAAGGACAAGATTTATAGAAACTCTGGAACTCTTCTCTCTTCTGTTTTTTTTTTTTTCAGGTCCTGGCTTTGAGTACATTTTATAATCTATGCCTCTTCATTTATCCAATCCCTATCCCTGCTCTTTGAAGGTCCACCCAATTCTTTCCTCCATATGGCATTTCTTGACCACCACAACCTACAGAGATCTTCCTCTAACAGGAGCTCACAGATCCTACTGCTAGTACTGGTCAGCTATCAATAAGCTGTAAGCCATCTCTTGAATTTATTCCATCTTCTGAGAACAAAGACCGTTTATCATATTTCTGTATACCTCAAATGGCTAGCACACAGCAGGCACTAAATGCTAAAATACTGATAGCTGAGGGAAGGCTAAAGAAAGCAAGAGTGCAGAGTGCCTCAGTGGCTCAGTCCCTTAAGTGACTGCCTTCAGCTGAAGTCATGATCTCAGGGTCTGGGGAACAGAGGCCCTCCTCAGCAGGGAGTCTGCTTCTCCCTCTCCCTCTGCACCTTGTGCACCTTCTCTTTCTCTAATAAATAAATAAAATCTTTTCCTTAATAGCATTTTTAAAAAAGATTTTATTTATTTTTTTGACAGAGATCACAAGTAGGCAGAGAGGCAGGCAGAGAGAGAGGAAGGGAAGCGGGCTCCCTGCTAAGCAGAGAGCCCGATGCGGGGCTTGATCCCAGGACCCCGGGATCATGACCTGAGCTGAAGGCAGAGGCTTTAACCCCCTGAGCCACCCAGGCACCCCAATAAATAAAATCTTAAAAAAAAAAAAAAGAAAAGAAAAGAAAGGTGGGCTAATCATTTATTTGTTTTTCCAACGGGATATGTCAAAATCACAAAATTGGTCATCAATGTGACTAAAATCTTAAGGAATCAGGTGCTCAGAGAAGGTTTTGACTTGAATCCTAAATTGTGACTATGTACTCTAGATATTCAGGGCTCTAGAGAATCTTTTATAAAGTTCTACCATGAAGTCCTCTCTTACCTATTAGGAAATTAGAGCTGACATAAATCAGTATGTCATTTATTTATACGAGAGAGAGAATGCACATGTGCACACATGTGGGAGGTAGGGAGGGAGAGAGGGACAAGCAGACTCCTTGCTGAGCATGGAGCACCATGCAGGGCTGGATCCCAGGGCCCTGAGATCATGACCTGAGCTAAAGTCAGATGTTTCACTGACTGAACCACCCAAGCTCCCCTTTTTAAAAATATTTTCTTTCATTTTGCATAACATCTAAAATTAATTATTCACTATAGTGAAATGTGTTTTCTTTTCTTTTCTTTTCTTTTTAAAGATTTTATTCACTTATTTGTCAGTGTGGGACTCAAACCTACAATCCCAAGATCAAGAGTCACATGTTCCTCCCACTGAGCCAGCCTGGCTCCTCAATATGGGCTCTATTTAAGAAGAAAAAAAAAAAAGGACATATATAGAGAGACAGAAAGTACAACAGTGGTTACCTTCAAGAGGGGGAAGGGAATGGGTAGTTATTGTTTAATGGGCATAAGCTTTCAGTATGGAATAATGAAAAAGTTCCGGAGATGTATAGCAGTGATGGTTGCACAATGATGTGAATATACTTAATGCCACTGAACTATACATTGGAAAACGGTTAAAATGGTAAATTTTATGTATATTTTACCACACACACACAAAAGGAGTCAAAATGAACAAGCTTCACAATCAACCTTGGACAAATGTTACAGCTGTGTATAAAATATAAAAAATGCATGTAGTTTATTATACTAGATAATGCACAACCATTCAGTTACACTGAGGGTACTGACTGTTTCAAGGGCTTTGTCCTCCATGAAGACAATGAGAAGTAACCGAAAAATGTCATGTATCTCTGGAAATCTGAAAAACAGCTCCAGGGTGAGAGAATGGGCTTTATTTATTGAGTAATAATGAATTTACAAACATCACCTTGAAATGCCTCAGACAGAGGCTGGGATGTGTCTGGGTGTTGTCAGAACTATAATATTCACAAATCTCTTACCAGAACAAAATGGCAGGCTGGGCAGGCAGATCTAGCAAGAGCCCTCTCTTGTCTGCTATTTTACAAAGTGCTATAAATTCTAGTTAACACCTATCCATGGTCTTTAGGTTTTATTTTAGGGGTACGTTAGAATCTACTTGGGGATTGAGTTCCTCATTTTTTCTTTGGACTTAGTTTGAGGCTAACAAGTGCAGGGCCCTGCTGGATCCCAAAGCCAGCTCTTTAGGAAGCTGTGAATACACTTAACATTAAGTGATATTAGCACTGATATTCACAAGTGAAGGGAGAGAAGTGCTGCAACACATGTTGGAGATTATCAAGGCAGTCAAATACTTCTAATCCGATAGTGCTGAGAATAAAACCAAGTGCACTGTAATGCTGTCATTCAGCGCCCTTCAGAGTCCAACAGGGAAGAGAAGCAACAACTATTTTGAGGGCAGTTTTGAAAAGGGTCCCAGAATAGTATCACCCTTTCCCCACTCCCTAAGTGAAAAGGATTGCTAAGAGAGATAGCAAGTGTACAAAAACTCCATGGCACAAGGGCTACACTTAGATTATTCACCACTGTCCCCACTACCCAGCATCATACCTTGTAAACAGCAGGCATATAATTATTTATTCTTTTGAGAGCTGCTATCCTTTTCCCACTCTTGAATAGGGCTGTATACTCTCTCTCTCCATAGAAATCGCCTCATCTCTGGCTTGTGGACTCTTTCTGAGACACTTTCATCACTTCATTTAACTTTGAGAGAAGTTGGAGGAGGGTGAGGACACGTGCTTGCTAATCATCCTTTTCCAGATTGCCTCATGCGCCAGAATGGATTTTTATTATTGGTCTGTGGCTGCTACTGCTGTAAAGAGATTTCAGCCTGACCTTCCCAAGCTGCTGTGGGGTGAATACTGCACGTGGCTCACAGGGAAAATGTGTCCTTTTTTTTTTTTTTTTAAGCTTTTAGACTAACCAGAGCTCACTGTGATAGAAAAGTCACCTTTTCTTTCCCCATACAAAACTCAAGATGTTGAATTCTTTTGCATAAAAATGGCACAGTAAACTGATCTGAACTGGTCCAACAGGAAGAAGGTAGCATCCCAAAGCACCTCACAGAGAGCAGTGGCATCAAAGAACAGTACTCATGAAAAAAAGAAAATGAAAGCCATTTATAAAAGCAGTTTAAATAAGAGGATGGAAATCTCACAGCTGGCCTCACAAAAGAGAACAAATATGTCAAAGGGAACAACTGATAGTCTAATAGAGTCCTATCCATCTGGCTGAGGAAAGAGCCACTGGTGGGAATGCTGAGAAGCCTGTCTGTTAGGCAAAAGGCTGCCTGCTGCCTCACTGAGTGAGCTGAAGAGCTTTTAGAAACACTGGAACACAGGTTCACACCAGAGCTGGCTGGCTGTACCAGCAAAGGACTCAGAGAAGGGTTATACTGATACATTGGCAGAAAAAGGGGGGAGGGGAGAGGAGAGTATGTTTTTTTGTTTGTTTGTTTGCTTGTTTGGAACTTATACCTGGGCTTTCAACTCATGACTACCCTGGCCCTCCATCTTGGGAGTTGGTGGGGGGGAAGGGGGGAAGGAGATTGTGTGAATAGAATGTCTCATTTTGTGCTTTTAAAAACAGGACTCAAGAGTCTCATTCTGAAACATCAAGTTCAATCCCATGCCATGCTAATGCCCCATCTGTACTTTTATATAATGCAGAGCTGAGTGCAGGCACTTTGGGAGAAGGGGAAATCAGGCCAGACTCAAGGAAAACAAACACTAATGCTATCTGCATCTCCAGTTCAGTCCACACCATAGAAAAACCTCAGAAATAATTGCTCAAGGCAGACAGAACTCAATTACTAAGGAAAATCTGCCCCAATGAGGGCTTATATTTTAACACACCAAACAGCATCAAATTAAGCTGAACTCAGAGTTTTTCTAATTGGCAGTTTTATCCATTTCTAAGTTCTCATTTATTTTTAAATATCAAAATGACTCTCTGCCTAAAATTAAAAAAAGAAATGCCTATCACCTATCACTCTAAAATAATAATTCACTAAGTTTTCACCTACATATCTTCTATATAATTAAACGAACCCTTCCAACGGCACAAAAGTAGAAGCCATCCCTCTATTTAAAGTACTATCAACAAATCGCTTAGTAATTGCTCTTAGAAGCCTAGTTCCTGCTACCAGCTCAGTCACAGAATACTTCTGCTATCAAAGAGAGGACAACTGCTTGATCCCAGCCACAACTTATGAGGGTCACTCTGGGAAGGGTACTGGCTTACCTGCTCCTCTGACAGTTGGGATATGTGATTCACAGCAGCATAGGATTCAATTTTGGGGTTAAAATGATTGATGATGGCTCTGAAAAAAAGAATTAACATTAATATGGCATCAGATGGAAGAAGCAGATAAATGAGTAAAAAACAAGTATCAAGTACTCTCTAGTTTAGAGTATGAGTGCATAGGAGTGACTGTCAGAAGCTATCTTTTTATTGAACATGGGGATGAATCTGAGAACTCTGAAGTAAGAAGTGTTTAAAATTTTTTAGACCAAGAGTAGAATCAAATGTCTGCGTTGCAAATGAACTAAGGGAGGGGAAAAATCTCAACCAAACAAAAAACCCAAGCATCCTTCAGGCAAGAAACAGGACCCGGGGGCTGTCCACTAGGGGGCCCTGCTGTTTCAGTCAGAAAGAAAAGTTGTTTGCTCTGCTCTGACTTGGGAGAACAGGGCACTCAGTCAAGCTGGACCAATACATAGGTTAGATACAATCTTTGAAGAATCTGAGTTTTGTCAAAGCCTAGAACCAATCTTCACACTTGTTAGTTAATAATTTCAAGGGAAAATTTTATTTCCAGCCATTCAAACCAAAATCTGAGTGTCATTTTCAAACACTTCCTCTCCATCACCCTCAACAATCAAGGTCACCAAGTCTTATCAAATCTAGTCCTTAAAAAATCTCTGAAATCTGAAATAAAGTTCCCTGAAACCAATGCTTTTGGTGTATATGTAGGTCCTTGTCATTTCTTGTCTAGCGCAGTAGAAAAAGCACAGGTTTCAGATCGGAGTTTATCGTAAGTCCACATTGATACAAAATAGATTAAATAAATGGGGAGAAGAGAAAAATCTTTCTAACAGAATAATTCCAAATAATATGTGTAGGTACTCTCCCCTTTAGGAGGTGAAACTTGGTTCCCACTCCCATGGAAGGTAGGACAGACTTAGTGACTTATTTCCAAAGAACAGAGTAGTCAAAGGGAAAATAGTAACTTTACAGTAAAGAATCTTGGCAAATGCTACCTTATTAGCCAAATGATGAACGTAAACATGGCCAGTGATTCATGTAGCTGTCATGTTACCCCTGGTATGATCTTATGATCTTTACCTCTGTTATATACTTCCCCAAACCCACAACCTGTCTCATCATGAGAAAAACATGCGACAAAGCCAGTTGGGGGCATTCTATAAAATACCTGGCCAGTACTCCCTTAACACCACCAAGGTCATGAAAAACTGTACTTGAGAAACTGTCACAGATCATAAGATACTAGGGAGACATGACACCTAAATGCATGTGATACCCTGAATTGGACTCTGGAACAGAAAGAGAAAATTAATAAACTGGCAAAATCCAAATAAAATATGGAGCTTAGTTAATAGGACTGTGTCACTGCCAGTTTCTTGGTGATGAATAACTGTACCTTGGTAATGTAAGATGGGGGAAACCTGGTCGAGGGGCATATAAGAACTCTGTGTACTATTGTTGCACTTTTTCTATAATTCTAAAATTATTCCAAAGTTAAAAGTTTTTAAAAACGTATGTGTGTACATGCACCCATATGAATGTGGTAGTGCCACAAAAATCAATGTTCTCTTTTAATATAACATCGATAGTATGAAACTCTTGAACCATTTAATATGGGTATAAAAGTATAAGTCAGACTTCAAAAAAAATCATGGTTTGACCATTTGTTATTTTGGATTTTTAGGAAGCTACATGTCTCAGAGGGAAAAAGTGGGAATAACACCTACCTTAGCACTTAGTACAGTACCCAGGAATAGTACATTGTAGGCATAAAATAAATGTTTGTCGAAAGAATGACTAAATCTTAGAGGATTCGTGCAACATTTATATAATAAAGCAATGTCAAATATCTAGCACAGTGCCTGGCACACAGCTGGTACTCAATAAATATTCAATGAATGAATACATCAAACGGGACAGTAATGGGTCAGGAACAGAGGAGAATTCTGGTAACTTATTTTTTTCAAAGACTACCAAGAAGGGTAGAGATGTTATCTGCAAGTTAAGGTTGTAATTTGGTCTAAATCCAAAGTGGGAAAGAATTTGGACCAAGTAGGGGTCAAATATTTTTCTCATTCAGAAGGTGAGGTTTTGGGGGTATTGGCAGGGATGATAACAGTCCAGGAGCAGAAAGGAAAACCTGGAGCCTAAACTCAGTAAGAAGACAGGGGAGGAGGTTTAGAGAAGAACTGAGAATCCCCCCAAACCCAGCAGCAGTACCAAGTTCAAGTTAACTCAGTAGAGAGTATGAGTCATAGGGTCTAGCATCTAAGAGTGACAGATCAAGAAAATGAAATAGAGTAATCAAATCTATCTATGACTAGATCTCAGTTATTTTAGGAAGAAAAATCTGAACTCTGTAATAAATTCATTTCATGGTTTTATAATGGTTTTTTCTTTTGGGTTTTCCTTAAACTTCTTAGTAAAATTTTTTTGAAAAAATGTTTTTTTTTTTGTTTTTTAAAGATTTTATTTATTTATTTGACAGAGAGAGAAATCACAAGTAGGCGGAGAGTCAGGCAGAGAGAGAGAGAGAAGCAGGCTCCCGCTGAGCAAAGAGCCCGATGCGGGGCTTGATCCCAGGACACTGAGATCATGACCTGAGCCGAAGGCAGCGGCTTAATCCACTGAGCCACCCAGGCGCCCCTGAAAAAATGTTTTAAAAAAATTCTGATTCAACCAAACTAGGGTTGTTTGTTTTTGCTTGCCTAAGTTTGGAGAACAGAGAACTCCAAAGTATCTTCATGTCTGTCTGGGTGGGTGAGTAGCAGCCATGGGGGCCCAGGTGGCAACCCAGTGAAGCTGGTGAGGTCTGGACAATGAAATAATCCCTGGGAATGAAAGTGAGGGGTATGCTCTAATTCTGTTCCCCTTCTACCCAAGGAATTCTTGCACTAGCAAAGAAAGCATGGAAGCAAAAAAAGAAGGAGAAGAGAAAGGAGAAATGGAAAGAAGGAAGAAAGAAGACAGGAGAGGGAACGGAAAGAGGAAGGAAAGGAGAAGAAATGGAATGAGGGAGAGAAAGGAAAAGCCTGGAAAGTATTCTCCTCAGAAAGTATATTTATTTCCTTCCCTTCTCAAAGTTGTACCTGTCAAGTGTCACTTGGATCTACAGATGGTCTATGTTGGCAGGGCATATATGCTGATATTGTTTGAGCATATTCATCCTGAGGGTATGACAGATATGCCACTCTGGGAATTTGGAATAAGGATAAAATCATCCTCCAACCTCCCCTGTGACACTCCCATTCCAGAGCCTCAGGTCTCAGCAGGTAATTAAAGCCCAATGGAACTGTCTAAACCCAGTTAGCAGTCTCTAGCCCAGTACCCACAAAGGGCACAGAGTATATGCCTCTGCTTTATTTTTCTTGCTGTTTCTTTGGGACAATTAAAAATATGAGCACTAATCTGATCTACTAGAGGTGGCACATGCAGGGCTCTAAGCCTAAGAGGTAAGAAAAACTGTCTGATACTGGCTGTTCTCCTTCCAGGCTCTTCAGCAAGGAATTTCAGAGAGGGCTTGGAAGCTTCCTATTAAAGTTCTTGGGACCTCATATCGTTGAAATGGAAATTTGTTCTGAGATAGCAAAGAGATGACAAAACACTGAAACCAGGCTAAGTCCACCCACACTGAGTAACACATGCCTTTGCAGTGACTGAAATACTTAGCAGCTCCTTCCCCAGGAAGTCTGCAGCCTGCTATAGGGCTCACCTGGGTTGTGATTCCACACTGCCCCATCTGGCCAGGTCCTAGAATAGGATTTATGCTAGTGGAAAAAGATGACATACTAGATTTATAGATGAGGAGCCTCTCTCTTTTCTTTAGGCTTCCCTTCCCACTGATACCATCTCCAAAAGGATTTACTACCATCTCTTCTGAACATTTTTTTTTGGCGGCGGCGGCGGGGGGGGGGGGGGGGGGGGGGGTTGTTCCTCAAAGATTCTAACACTAGCTCTCTTTCCTTTTGCAGATCAAAATCTAGCAGGTAGCAACTATCTAATGCTTAAGTCTAAAACTTTAGTGTTCCAGCAAGGAAGAAATGGCAATTTCTCTCATTTCCATTCTTCCCTCCACCATGTGAGGACACAAGGCAGTAGGCAGCTGTCAACGAAGCAGAAGAAAGTCCTTACCAGAAATTGACCCTGCTGAACCCTGATCTGGGACTTCTGGCCTCCAGAATTTTGACGAAACGAACATCTGTTTTTTAAGCCACCTATTCTAGGATATTTTGTTCTGACAATTGAGAAGATTAACATATAGATAATCTACTCTCCACAGGACCCTGGCCATTTGGGCAAAGCAGACTCCAAACCAGAGTCCATCTTTAGTAAAGTAGTAGAGTGGATAAAGTCTGCTTCTTTTTCTGCAGGTGGACTTCCTCTCTTTAAACCCTTTATATTGTGGGTTATTATTTCCTTCCCTTCTAGAAGAGGATCCTGAGGTTTCTATGCCTCAAAGTTTTAATCACAAACACCACAAATGTAGCTACATGGGTGACCAGTTTCCTAGGCAGAGTGTGCTGGGCCCTTTAGTCTTTACTAAGTGAAAAACAGAGACTTCAATAAATGAGGATCTTGTAGGGGTTTCTGAGAGGCCTGTGCCATAGTGAAGACACACACACACTGAAGAGAGACAATGTCTGAAAAATAGTAGGATGGGCAGCAACATACTGGCTAAGAAAGAGATGTTTTTCCTTTCATTTGCATCTTAAGGTTGATTTTCATCTAACCACAGCCTTCCAGGTATTTAAACAAAACCCAATTTATACCAGCCAAAAGCTTTTATGCTGAAAGTATTTTAGGAAAGGGGACTTAAAAGGAGGAAGAGGAGTAGGAAGAAAAGGAAGGTTTGAATGGGCAAAGAATGAGAAATCATAGCCATTATGAAAAAATTAAAATACGATAAAGATGACCAAAAAAGATGTCCCTTTGACATAGGTGGCAAGATAAATGGGAAAAGGATAGTCTAGTCAAGAAATAGTGCTGGCAAAACCAGGTATCTACACGCAAAAGACTAAATCCCCTACCCCACACCATACACAAAAATTAACAGAATGGATCACAGATCTCAAATGTAAAAATCTTAGAAGAACACGTAAATCTTTGTGACCTTGAGTTAAGCGATGATTTCTTAGGGTACCAAAAGTAGAAGTGACAAAAGAAAAAGCAGGAAGAAGATTTAAAGAAGTAAGGCCCAAGGAAAGGGAAAGGAGTCTGGAAGTCCAACTTTGTGGGGAAAGGGAATATAATTTCTAATCAAACTCCCAGCTTTTTTATCCCCCCCTCCAGCTTTATTCAAACTGAACTAAATGCTCCGTGAGAGCAGGGACCAAATTTATTTTGCTCACCAATATATTCCTAAGACTTTAGCAAAACACCTGTCATACTGAGAGGTTTCAAGTTTTCAAACTGAATGAATAAATCAAAGTCTAAGAAGGTTTTTGTTCAGTTTCACCACAAGGAAGGAGATCACGAGCACCAGCTAGAAAAGTATGCTTTCATACTTTCAAAAGTATGAAAATAACAATAAAAATGTTTTATTCCCATCCCAAGAGAAGAGGCGGCTCAGATATGAACAGCTATCCTTCAAAGAAGGAACTGAAGTTGTCCCTGAAAACAGTAAAGCTTTCTCTTCTTCTTAAGTCTTACCGGGAGACTACAGAAAAACTTTCTGCCATTTCTTATTAATCTAATATTTTCTAAAAGTAAGCCTACATTTTTGTTTGTTTGGGATGGGGAGGGGTAAGGAAGGACTGGGGGAGTGTGTTATACTCTGTTATTGGGTCTCTAATACCAGTGAATTATGAAGTCCCAAAAGGGAAAGACAAAAGAAATAGGCAATGTCATAGTAAAGGTAAAATGCTAAAACCAGCCAGAGAGAGATAGCTCTGTACCCAAAGCACCTTTAAGGGCAAGAATCTGGGCCACCCTCTAACGCAACTGCCAACTTCTGATTGCCAAAGACAGGGGTCACTTACACAAACTGAAGCAAAACGAAGTGGACAGATGGAACAGCAAGGCTGAGCCACAAACTGGCTAGGGATTTCTTGGTCCATTTTTAACTTATTCTCTCTGACTCATGACTCTGCAAAGCAGCTTTCTTTTCCCTAGTGCTGGGTGGATGATGGCTGAGACACATAGTTAATGCCCAACTTACCCAAGAAATACAGAAGAATGTTACCTTAACAATGTAGAAATGTAGATTAATAGGAAATGGAGACTCTTTCTCATATCCAGAGGGAATCTAAAGCAAATCCTCCAAAGATGCAAATTCTCACAGTCCCGGCTATCTCCCACAGACAAAAGCATCTAAGGGTCTTTTATGAAACAATAAATAAATAATAGTTTCACCCAGAAGCCCAGAACACGACAACGATTGTTTCCTTACTGAGCTATTTAAAGGAAGCAGCCTATCTCTACGAGCTGCTTTGTAAATCCTTCAGGCAGAAAGGAGAAAAACAGGCAAAGGCTGTTTATAGGAAAAGTTTCTGTAGCTCTTATTCCAAAGAAGTAAGAAACATAACTGGTACACTCAAGATGGTACACACTGGGAATATTCTTAAAAGTTTCACTCTAAAATTACTCCTATAAGGCTACCAGATTTAAAGAGTCTGATTATGGGTACATATCTGAAGCCTTATAAAAATAAATCCGCATCTCAAGGCCCAACCTCCTAAGAACTATAGTCCTGTATTTTCAAATACTTGCTAAACATGTACACCCGGACATCATGCTTTTACTTACATGATTTTCTTCACATGGAATGCTATTTTCTTTATTCCTATAAAGCTAAGTCTTACTTTTCCCTTAAAGGCCCAGTTAAAATATCTCAGCTTCCCTGAACAACATGATATGTATAATACAAAAAGCAAGGCTTTCAGGGCAGTGGACCCAAGTTAAAATCTGGATTCTTCCACTTCTAGACTGTATGACCTTGCACAAGACACCAGGCGCTCTAGTATTAGTTTTTTCATGTTACTGGATTGCCTCTGCAAAGCTTTCCTCTATGTTTTCCTATATATACCATCTAACTTGACCG
The DNA here is from genome assembly GCF_009829155.1 of Mustela erminea. Lineage (NCBI taxonomy): Eukaryota > Metazoa > Chordata > Mammalia > Carnivora > Mustelidae > Mustela > Mustela erminea. The sequence goes on from NC_045627.1 coordinate 65,542,966, forward strand.
AAATGGAACTTTTTTTTTTTAATACAAGCAGCTTCCCCTTTCCAAGACCTAAAAAAAGCAGTCCAGATATAATATACTATAGAGTTTATTCTCAGATATCTGGGATTAAAGACAAGAAAATCGTATTTATAATTGCTTCTACCTGGGAAATCTTTAAACATACAGATAAGAGACTGGCTTCTGAGAAGGGGTAAAGGTAGGAGAGTGGTATGTGGCAGCAGATAAAATGGTTCATCTGAGGTTGAGTTATTTAAAAGTTTATTTATTTTAAGTAATCTCTACACCTAAGGTGGGGTTCGAACTCACGACCCCAAAATCAAGCAATCTCACACTCTTCCAACTGAGCCAGCCAGGCACCCCAAGTTATTTAATTTTAAACGAGCCTTTCTTTTCACCTTCAGAATTGCCTCACATACTCCATTTCATGCAGTAATAAGCTTCCTTCCTCATGGAGTCAATGAATCTTTAGCCCATCCAATTCAACAACAACAAAAAAAACAATTTCCCTTGATGTCTGTTAACAGCAGTGCATTACAAGCCTCAGAGACTCTGCTGATTAACATTAAGCAAAATGAAACCTCAAATAAGAATATCTTCTAACCTTTTCACTTTGAAACTATCTAGTCAAAACTTTAGCGACTGACCTGTTAGGGTTGTTCCTCTAACTCATCCCCTACATGCTAGGCTTTACCTTTCATACCAATTATCCCCTTTCTTATACTGCTGTTCCTGTGGCCACTCATTTCAGGACCAGAGACACAACGGTAGGTTCATTTCAACCTTACTGGAGAAGGCATTTTGGCAACCATCAGGAAGGATGTGCTACTGGCCACTGCATCTAGCTGCTTGACTTGCCCAAAGATCCAACTATGTAAATTGGTCTACTTTATTACTAAAGGGAACTTGATTTATTTGTGTTCACAAATTTATTAGTTGAAGGGAGTGGAACAGAAAAGGTGTGTCACTGACTACACTATAGTAACCCTTATAGTTCAACCTAAGGAATGATATGAGTTCAGCATTTCTCTTGATTTCTAGGTGAAAAACACATGTGTCATACTAGATAATTTATTCACCTACCGGACTACATTTTCATCCAGTCTCGGCACTGAACAAATGAAGGTTCACAATTCATTAACTGGAGGGAAACAAGAAGGAGTTAATGTGTATGAAATGTACATGCACACGGCCTGAGGGGCAGTTGCCTCATTTTCTGAAGCTGTGTGCATGACTACGCATTTTGGCAGTTTGGGCTTTCTACCTTGATGCATGACTTTGCCCAATGTAGGTTTCCACCTCATCACCTGCTAGAAGTTAAGCAATTGGTCATAGCTACTTTGCTTGAAAAATGTGCTAATTTCTAGTTACTATGGCCCCAAACCATAGATTTAAGCCAAGTAAGATGCCATGGGCTTTACACTTTGGCTAAATTATCTAGTCTAGCTCTGCTGTAATAGAGGAATGGAATTCCTTCTTGCATTACATACCAGCCTGACATTTTTCCACTGTTTCTACAATCACAGTGAATGTAAATGGAGAAGAACAAACCACAGGAGCTGAAGGAACCACATAAGTAAAACGGACCATCTACATTTCCATAAAAGACCTCACTTAATCCATTCCCCTTAGGAATGTCTACTGTTTATTAAAACTTTCTCTCAATAAATGAACAGAGGTTCCTAAATTTTCCTAGGATCAAAACACCTCCAAGATTAGCCAGTCTCTGCTCAGATCCCATTGCTCTGTGCTACAGATTCCCTTACACCATCTCTAGCTACAGGCCAGGAGTTCCTGGCAGAGTTCCCGGGGATACAGAATGTAAACCCTTGATAGCCTTTACCATTACACTTTAGCCCTGGATTTCCTATCTCCAGAGGTAAGGCCCCTCTACACTCTCAGAAACATCTACTAAATATAAAAGAACAAAATAAGTCATGTGAAAGGGCTATTAGATCTTCTGTCTCACCTCAGGACATAAGAAAATCATTTTTTAAAAAAAGATTTTATTTACTTATTTACTTATTTGAGAGAGAGAGAGAGAGTGTGTGTGTGTGTGACAGAGAGCACAAGTGGGTAGGAGAGGGAGAAGCAGGATCCCCACCAAGCAGGGAGCCAGACCTGGGGCCTGATCCCAGGACCTTGGGATCATGACCTGAGCTGAAAATAGATGCTTAGCCAACTGAGCCACCCAGGCACCCCAGGACATTAGAAAATCCAAATACATGCCTGGAAAGGCTTCCGAGGCAGTGGGGATCAGCTCAAAACCGCAAGAAGTTATCTAATTCTAATTAGTGGTGAACTAATTATAGTTAATGGTGAAAGTTTTAAACTTTTAAAAACCTGGCATGAGCCAAAATCTTGAAGTATTTTAATTACATATCATTCCCATTAGCCCAATTAATCAATTTATTATAATATATTTAACTTTTAAGATTTTTTTTTAAGATTTTATTTATTTATTTGACAGAGAGAGATCACAAGTAGACAGAGAGGCAGGCAGAGAGATAGAGGGAAGCAGGCTCCTTGTTGAGCAGAGAGCCTGATGCGGGACTCGATCCCAGGACCCTGAGATCATGACCTGAACTGAAGGCAGTGGCTTAATCCACTGAGCCACCCAGGTGCCCCTAAGATTTTATTTTTAAGTAATCTCAACACCAATGTGGTTTTAACTCACTTCTCAAGATCAAGAGTCATATATTCCATCGACTCAGCCAGCCACGTCTCAATAAGATACTTAACTTTTAAGCACGGAAAAGGAGTGAACAGGAGGACAAAAAACCAAAAACCAAAACAAAACAAAAAACACTCTCGGGGCACCTGGGTGGCTCAGTGGGTTAAGCCTTTGCTTTCGGCTCAGGTCATGATCTCAGGGTCCTAGAATAGAGCCCCACATTGGGCTCTCTGCTCAGCAGGGAGCATGCTTCCTTCTCTCTCTCTCTCTCTACCTGCCTCTCTGCCTACTTGTGATCTCTCTCTGTTTCAAATAAATAAATAAAATCTAAAAAAAAAAACAACCCCAAAACAACAAAACCCGCAACTGACTAACTTAGGCTTCTTTTTCTATCACATCAAAAACAGGGCAATTATTTTAATGGATCACATGCCGCTAGATTGAAGGGAGAGGGAAATATTCTGTGGACCCCATACTAGTTAGAGAAAAAGAGGCACATGGATCCCTAACTAAGTTAGGAGAGCTGTGCATATACCTCAGCGGTGGGGAAGGCGGAATGGGGAAGCTCATGTGGACAAAGGAGAAAGAAGGTCATCAAGATTGCTGAGTGGTCCACTGTGGGCCATATGGACACCATTCTAGTAAGGAGTGGTCCTGATGTTCACGAACAGGAGAGAGGGAATGGTGGCCATATGGATCACATACTGGTGTTCAAGTACTCCAAGAAAAGAATGAAATTAAAAGACATGGAAAGAGGTTTATGTTTCATCCCAGGGGGACCTTTTAGAACTCCTCAGGAAAGGCAATCAGCGAGTCTGCCAAAGTAATTAAGCAAGCGAACATTTACCATAAAGCCCACATCAGTTAACTGAACAGAGATGAATCTTATTACAGTGCACTGTCAGCTCTGAGCCTGCAGGTGCTAACCACCGACACGCAGCAGCACTCGGCCCTGTCTGTCTGCCCCCTGTGACGGAGAGCTTCACCCTTCGTGTCAGCTCGGAAAAAGCAGGCTGTTTCACTGGCTCTGGCAGTGACTTATGTGGCCTTCAGAGAGGCTCTAGCACAAGTGGTTGCCTATAAGAAGCCTGGGTGTAAATAGTGGGGGCAGGCTGGCTGGAGAAAGGAGCCCTGAAAGAAAGAGAGGACAGGTGTGGGAGAAAGCAGGGGAGCTGGGGAGCAATCAGGTTAGTAAGGTAAGAATGAGATGGTTGAGGAAGTTGAGGATTAAGGGAAGAATAAACAAGCTGCTCAAAGTGTTGAACCATTCTGCTTAAGTGAAGTTGATAGTTCTCTGAAAAGGGAAAACGTTGAAACATCACTGCAAACTACTTTCTCCGTGAAAGGGAATGTTACTGAGCAATACTGCTTTTGCAATGTTAATGGCAGCCTTAATATCAGCTTTATTCACGAGTTAACACCAAAGGTCAAGAGCCAGATTTTCTCAACAATCTAATCATTATCTATTATCAAACGAAATGCACTGTTTGCTAGGGGAAATGAGTATTTATCAATTATTCTTGAGATTTACAAATGGCACCTGGTGCACCTTTCGGCTCTATTTCTTTCTGCAAATAAGTATGAGAGTCAAAAGGAAAGCCCTCAACAGACTAAAGGGCAGCCTCCCCACCCCGTGTCAGAGACCCAGGCTGCTTCTATCAGACAGAAACCTCACTGGAGAAAGGCTCTAAGAGCACCTGTGAGGACAAATTCAAAAATCATACAGCACTTTCAAAACTCATCAAAGGGCATGTGTTTATCCCTCAAACAAGTGGATAAGAGCAAACAGCTAAGTAGGTAAGGCCCCTATGTTCAGAAAGCAATAAATCTCTAACTCATTATAGAGGGAAGGTCTGAAAGACCTTCTAAGAGACAGGACGAGCCAGCTAAGGAAATGAGATGGAATGGGCTGGGGCCGAAATTGAGGGTCTCAAAGCACACGCTCCAGCAGGCACTCCTAGATCTAAGCTTCTCTCTAGGCCCAGAACAAGAGCACAAAGAGCTGTGGAAGAAAATGATTTGCAACCTTACTTTGTACCACAGCTCTTTGTTTACAACAGGGCCTGCAGCTTCCCTACATTCAAAGGCAGTGGGAGGCAGGAGAAGCAGGGGAGACTAGATGACTACTACGTAGATCCAAGCAGCGCTGCCCAGGAGAGGACTTAATGGGCGGATAAATTTGGGGCCTGATTTCCTGACAGCACCTCCAGTAATAGCTAGTAAAGCAGTGAGAGCCAGGGTGAGGGCCAGCGCCAAACATTCATCATAATAGTGCAATGAGTTGACGGTCTTTGGGGGAGAGTCTATGAAATTCCAGAGTAAGAAAATGAAGCCCGCATGGAGAGGGTGAGGCGGTTGGCTCTGGCAGATTGTCTCTACGGGAGGCTGGGTATAATTGTTTTATGCTCACAAAGATGTTATTAGCTGTTTTCTCTCCAATATACCAGAAATAGTGTTAAGATTTTTTCCCCTCCTGAAAAGGTACCAGAAGGAAAAATTTAGTTTGAAAGCGATTACAGAACTTTGTTTACCCTATATGCACCATTTTAGAAAGAGAACTTCTCTCTGTTCTCCTCCTCCCTTACTTGTCAAATTGATTGCTTTCCCACAGAATGAAGGAACACTCTATCCCTAGAAAAAAGGTGTATGGTATCTGAAGTTAAGGGATGGCTAGCATAGCCTGTGACTCAATTGTTCAGCTTGTATGACAAACACTTGAATACCTACTATGTGCAGGTACTGTGCTAGGCAATGGGGGAGATAAATGAAATGTGATCCCAGATAGCAAGGAATTTACAGATTAGTGGAAAGATAAATACCACAGACAGATAATTTCATTATGATGCAGTAAGGACTAGACAGTAGACAAAAGATCTCATAGGAACACTGAGGAGGGCTATTTTGCCCAACCTGGGGGCTTAGGAAAGGCAGCCTGAAGGAGATGATGTATGGAAGGAGTCTTGAAATGTTAATCAGGCAAGGAAAGGTGAGTGGTCCTAGTACGTATGCTTATAGGATAGAGACTAATACCCAATTTTTTTCTAAATCAGACTACAGAAACCTTACTAGGTAAGTTAAATGTGGTTCATGCATTCAAAGAACAGCCAAATTTTCCCCAGTAAACCAAAGAAAAAAGTTAGCACTTCCCTTCCCAGGGTCTTATTTTCAATCTTTTCCAGCAGGATACCTTTGTGAAAGCCATGAGACCTTTGCCTGCTGGGGTCCTTTTTGCTCAGTGCTGACTCCAAGATGCTCAAGGAGATGGGCGATGGCAGCTTCTGTAGATCCTCTCTGCTCAACTAAGTGTAAGCACAAAGCAGCTAAGTTGAAGGCAGGCCTTTCGGCCTCACATGAGAGTGACTGCCTCTCAGCTGGGTCTGCCCATCCTCTCCAGCGTGTCGGTCTCCAGCTGGTGATGCAGCTGCTTCACTTAGAGCCACACTGAAGCCTCTATTCTCTCATCTCCACCAAACCATACTGAAGAGACTAAATGGCTCTGCTCTGCAGCTGCCTGTTAATTATAACCGTTTCCTTAGTTCTCTTTTGGCTTCTAAGACAATAATACACATTTGGGAAGGTCCCCTGTAAGAAACACACGAGAGAACTTTCAACCTCAAGAAGAACCTGAAAAGACACCTTACTGCCAAGAGCAGTGAGGCATCCAAACCCCTAGAACAGGCCATGGGAAACAGTATGAGACCACGTAGATTTCTTCAGTGCGGCCTGCCGCTTACATCAAGAACAGGAGCCCACCACTCAGCCAATGAGAGGATTTTTAAGGCATCCTGAAAAGCATCTTTAAAATTCAGTGAATCTGCAACATAAAAATAGCATTAACTGCCTTGACTTGTTACTTAAAAAAAGGGAAGAAAAACAATGCATAATGCTATCAATAATTCATTTCCAAGTGGCTTTAGTTGTCTCAAAGCCCCATTTCATATAATTAAAACCTTTTGGCTGTCCTCTTGTTACCCTGGAGGGAACTACAATTCAGTAAATTCTACTGTGTTGGGATAAACAATTCAGATCATCATTGAGAAAGGGGTCTGTTTCTCTGGTAACAATTCCAAGCCTACTTCCTGGCTATACCGGCTTAGTTCAGGAGCTGCCAAGACTGTCTTTCCTGTTGTCTATTAAGATCTGAAACAGACTTTTATAATGCAGCTCCAAAGACACAACTGGGGAACAAAATCAGAGGGAGAGCCCCATAAGCACTTCCTAGGCATCTCAATATCCACTTCCCTAGCTTAGTACCCTGAGGTCAGCTGATAATTCTGGGAGACAATAAGGCCTTGGAAGATGAAACCATTTACTCCAGCCATCCACTTATTCACTCAACCAACATTTATTGTACCATACGGTACTCTGCTAGGGGCAGAGATTTCAGAAGTAAGAGAAAGCTTGGTTTCTGTCTTAGGAGCTCACCGTCTAATGATGGACACACATATATATATACAGCCATTGAAACAGAAGAAATCTTATCATTTGCAACCACATGGATGGAACCACAGGGTATTATGCTGAGCAAAATAAGTCAATCAGAGAAAGAAAATTACATGATTTGACTTCATATTTGGAATTTAAGAAACAAGACAGAGGATCATAGGGGAATGGAAGGGAAAATAAAGTAAGATAAAATCAGAAAGGGAGACAAACCGTAACTTTTTTTTTTTTTTAAGATTTTATTTATTTATTTCCAGAGAGAGTGTGAAAGAGAGTGAGAGTACAAGCAGGGGGAGCAGCAGGCAGAGAGAGAAGCAGGCTCCCCACTGAGCAAGGAGCTGGATGCAAGACTCAATCCCAAGACTCTGGGATCATGACCTGAGCTGAAGGCAGACACTTAACTGACTGAGCTACGCAGGCATCCCAAGAGACTCTTAATTACAGGAAACAAACTGAGGGTTGCTGGAGGGGAGGTGGGTGGGAGGATGGGGTAACTGGGTGATGGGGAATGATGTGCCTGGGGGGCACTTAACATAATGACCACTGGGTGTTACAAACAACTGATGAATCACTAAATTCTACCCCCGGAACTAATAATATATATGTTAATTAATTGAATTTAAATAAGAATTAAAATTTGAGGAAAAAATAAAATAAAAGCCATATTGTAGGGTGATAAATGCTCTAAGAGAAATGTACAAAGTCCTGTGGCAATGCCACTGTGAACGGTTCAGCCTCAAAAAATCCAGGAAGCTTTCGAGGAAGGTGACATCTGGGGTAGATTGTGAAGCATAAGCAGGATTTTGTTAGGTAAGAAGAGGAATGGGAAAACATTCCAGGTAAAAGCGTGTGTGAGGGCGCAGAGGTATGAAATTGGAGAGACTCTGCAGCTAGGTCTAATTTGGCCAGATCTTAGGATAGATGGGACAGTGATAGTAAATAAGGTTACAAAGGTAGGCTAGGGTCAAGGTGTCATATGAAGATGTCTGGACATTATCCTATCGATGATGGGGAATCCCACTAGATTTAAAATGTTGTGATTTGGGGACACCCGGGTGGCTCAACAGGTTAAGCATCTGCCTTTGGCTCAGGTCATGATCCTGGGGTCCTGGGATCCAGTCTCATGTTGGGCTCCCTGCTCAGGGAAGAGTCTGCTTCTCCCTGTCCCTCTGCCCCTCCCCCTGCCACCCTCCCCTGCAGCTAATAAATAAATAAAATCTCAAATAAATAAAATCTTTTAAAAAAATAATACTTAACAAATGTTCTTATTTATATATCCTTGCAATCATTTGGGAAAGTCTGTCCAGGAAATGTATCTAGGAATGAAATTACTGTGTCATAAGGTTTGGGTAACTCGGACTTCACTGGATATTGCCACACTGCCCTCAGAGTGATGGTACCAACATACTCCCAAGAGCAGTGTAAAAACCTGTGCTTCTGAAACTCAACTCTAGTGACCGAATAAACTGAACAGGAGCCACTGTACAGGGAAGACTAGAAGCAGAGAGAATAGTCAGAAGGCTCTTGTAATATGAGACATTACGAGGTCTTAACTAAAATGGTGGTTGTCTAAATGGAGAATAATTTACTTGAAAATTCTTAGGAAGTAAATGTGAAAGAACCTACTGACTGATTGGGTGAAGGCGAGAGAAGACTTTAAAGCAACCTTAAGATTTTTACTGTAGGCAACTGAACAGATGATGCTGTCATGAACTGAGATGGTTCTTAAATTGTGGAGGGAAGGCAATAAGGCTTATTCTTTGGAATGTCAAGTTTGAGGTACTTGTGAAACCTCCAGGCAGGGTATGGAGTTCAAGAGGCAAGACCATACTTGTGGTAAAACCTATGACGCTTGTTTACCCTGGGAGCTACAAGGAATCAGATGTGTAGGCTCAAAGCAGTTAAGAAAAAAATAAAGAAAACAGCCCTTTCTACTAGTTAACAATGGTTTCTTTATTGCGGGGGGGGGGGGGGGGGGGGGGGGGGGGGGAGGGGGGCGGAGTCAGTTACGTGCCCCAAGAAACAAGGTAGGTACCCTCCCCTTGAATTAATTCTCTATCAGATTTTCCACCTGTCTAGACGAAAAGTAAAACCTTCAGCCTAAGGGGGAACAAGCAGGGATAAAAGAAGACAGCTTCATAACACTAGACCTCAAAGAGCTACCAAGCTGTGCTTTAAATGTTATTACCAAAGGGGAGACAACCTGACATCCTGTTTGACAAAGAAAAGCTCCTTTGAGTGTATCCAACTCAAGCACACTTGAGAATTTCTATAATTTGCTGTGTTTTGAACTCCTTGCTCTTCCAGATCTATGGAAAAGTGTTTTTTAAGCAAGAAGAAAGTATTTACTGAGAAGTTATGATGAATACTTCTCCACTCTCTGCCTAATTTCAACAAAGTATGTGTGAATAGAAGCTTAGAAAATGGGATAATTGTTGTGAACCAGCAGTTTCATCCATAAGATACAGGAACAGTTATGGGGCACCTCGGTGGCTCAGTCGGTTAAGCGTCTGCCTTCAGTTCAAATCAAGATCCCAGGGTCTGGGATTGAGCCCCGAATTGGGCTTCCTGCTTGGCGGGAAGCCTGCTTCTCCCTCTCCCATTCCCCTGCTTGTGTTCTCTCTCTGTGTCCCTCTCTGTCAAAGAAATTTTTAAAATCTTAAAAAAAAAAAAAAGATACAGGAACAGTTGGCAACCTACATATATATATGACCAGTATCAGGCTTGTTTTTTAGTAATAAATGATCTTGGAAAATGCAGGGTTAAAAATCTGGAGTTATATCCTAATAAAACAATGTGTTGGTCTCTTTTTAAAAAAGATTTATTTATTTGAGAGAGAGAGAGACTGCATTGGAGGAGGGGTAGAGGGAGAGGGAGGAGGACAAAGAATGTCTCTTTTTAAAAAAAGATTTTATTTGGGGCACCTGGGTGGCTCAGTGGGTTAAGTCTCTGCCTTTGGCTCGGGTCATGATCTCAGGGTCCTGGGATCGAGCCCCGCATGGGGCTCTCTTATCAGCAGGGAGCCTGCTTCCCCCCTCTCTCTCTGCCTGCCTCTCTATCTACTTGTGATCTCTCTCTCTGTCAAATAAATAAATAAAATATTTTTTAAAAAAGATTTTATTTATTTATTTGTCACAGAGGGAGCACACACGAGCCGGGGGAGTAGCAGGCAGAGGGAGAAGCAAGCTCCCCACTGAGCAGGGAGCCCAATGCGGGACTCAATTCCAGGACCCTGGAATCATGATCCGAGCCAAAGACAGATGCTTAACCGACTGAACCACCCAGGCATCTAGGCAGAAAAAACCTCAAGCAGACGCCCCACTGAGCACGAAGCCCGACGAAGCACTCTATCCTACAACGCCAAGATCATGACCTGAACCCAAATCAAGAGTTGGACACTCAACAGACTGAGCCACCCAGGTGCCCCTGTGTTGGTCTATTTTTAGAAAAGGAGATACAGAGCGGCAACAGAGACCAGATTAAAATGCCCCATTTCAAATCTAAGGTGAATGAGGAGTCAACTGCCCCCACCCCCTGTTCTACAGTGTGAGGATGGGTATTAGTCAACCCCTCCATGTCTAGAACTGTTCTAGGAGATTCATATGTGGCTATTTAGTACTTGAAATGTGGTTAGGGCAACTGAGGAACTGAATTTTTATTTTAATTTTTTAAAAAGATTTTATATGCTTATTTGACAGAGAGAGAGATCACAAGTAGAGAGATCACAAGCAGGCAGAGAGAGTTAGAAGCAGGGTCCCTGCTGAGCAGAGAGCCTGATGCGGAGCTCCATCCCAGGACCCTGGGATCATGACCTGAGCCGAAGGCGGAGGCTTAACCCACTGAGCCACCCAGGCACCCCAGCTCTAATTTTTCTATTAATTTAAATGAAGAAAACAAAAAAAAACCTTAAGTGGTATAAAATATTATTCCATTAAATACAGCTTTGTTGGGGCACCCAGGTGGCTCAGTGGGTTAAAGCCTCTGCCTTCAGCTCAGATCATGATCCCAGAGTCCTGGGATCGAGCCCCACATTGGGCTCTCTGCTCAGCAGGGAGCCTGCTTCCTCCTCTCTCTCTTTGCCTGCCTCTCTGCCTACTTGTGATCTCTGTCTGTCAAATAAATAAATAAAATCTTTTTAAAAATTTAAATAAATAAATAAATAAATACAGCTTTGTTTAAGAAGGACTACATTTCACTTTAATCACTGCATTGTATACAGTATTACAGTTGTTATTATAGTGCATGTCAGGCATGTATGCTGTTTCTAATACTATGAATAAACCAATCTAGTTGATGTTAAAGGATTGATTCAAATGAATTACTATGTATGAATTTAACTATGTATTGTATTTATTTAACATTTTATATAGACAGCAGGGTTTCTTAACCTCAGCACTACTGATATTTGGGGCTGGATAATTTGTTGTGGGTGGCTGTCCTGACCACTGTAGAATGTTTAGCAACATCCCTGGTCTCTACCTACTAGATGCCAGCAGCACCCTCCCCCACCTCCCCGAGTTGTGGATACTGAAACATGCCAAACATTCCCTGGAAGACAAAATCATATTAGGTATCCCAAAAATTTTATTAATTTTTAATATGATCTGAGCTTGTATCTTTGGTCACTATGTAATTTTTTAGATGGCGATATGGTAAAAGAAATTACATCAAGGGGCTCCCAGTTGGCTCAGTCATTAGGTGTCTGCCTTCGGCTCAGGTCAAGATCCCAGGGTCCTGAGATCGAGCCCCAAATTGGGCTCCCTGCTCAGCGGGAAGCCTGCTTCTCCCTCTCTCACTCCCCTGGCTTGTGTTCCCTCTCTCGCTGTCTCTATCAAATAAATAAAAATCTTAAATAAAAAATTACTTCAGCTATGGACATTCTACTGAGGATGCTTGTCTCTCTGCCCCTTGTCTCTACATCCTCAACTGACGATGAGGAAAAGACTAAAAATCAATCACTTGATAAAAAGTGAAAGATCTCCAATTAAACCACTGAACAATCTGCCTGCAGGATATAAGACATTTCTAATGACATCAAGGGTTAGCTGATTCAAAATGTTTTATTTATTTTTTTTTAAAGATTTTATTTATTTATTTGACAGAGAGAGTGATCACAAGTAGGCAGAGAGGCAGATGGGGGGGTGGGTGGGGAGAGCAGGCTCCCTGCTGAGCAGAGAGCCCAATGTGGGAGTTTGATCCCAGGATCCTGGGATCACGACCTGAGATGAAGGCAGAGGCTTTAACCCACTGAGCCACCCAGGCGCCCCTCAAAATGTTTTAAATTACAAGTTCCAAAAAAAAAAGTTACTTTTCTTTAGATTTGGATGATACTGCTCAATTAATACATCAGTACTTTTAGTACACTTTGTCATGAAGAACTTCGAAATTTAGTCAATTTGCAGCCTAAAATCCTGAACTCATGGCACAGATTTTTTTTTTTTAGAGAGAGACAGAGAAAGAGGGAGGAGTGGGGGGTGGGGAGGAAGAGAGAATATTAAGCAGGCTCCACACCCAGGGCACAGTCCAACACAGGGGTCGATGTCACAACCCTGAGATCACGACCTGAGCCAAAATCAAGAGTTGGATGTTGAGCCACCCAGGCACCTGGCATAAATATTTTTTAATCTTCTACATCTGTCGATGAAGAATTCGATTAAAATTTTTAAAAGTTTTTAAATAATCTCTATACCCAATATGGGGCTCAAAGCTACAAACCCCAAGATCAAGAGTTGCATGCACCACTGACTGAACCAGTCAGGCGCCCCAAATCTGACTAGATTTTTAAAAATTCCATCACATGTATGGTGCTCCTGCTTTGTAGATCAAAAGTCCAGCACTTACTGTCATTTTATTTTTTTTTAAGATTTTTTATTTATTTATGTGACAGAAAGAGATCACAAGTAGGCAGAGAGGCAGGCAGAGAGAGAGAGGGGAGAAAGCAGGCTCCCCACTGAGCAGAGAGCCCGATGAGAGGCTCAATCCCAGGCCCCTGGGATCATGACCTGAGCTGAAGGCAGAGGCTTTAACCCACTGAGCCACCCAGGTGCCCCTATTTTTTTTTTAAATATTTTATTTATTTATCTGAGAGAGAGAGCAAGAGAGCACAAATGTGGGAAGGGGCAGAGGGACAAGCAGACTCCCCACTGAGCAGGGAACCCAATGAGGGGCTCGGTCCCAGGACCCTGAAATCATGAGCTGAGCCAAAGTCAGATACTTAACCAGCTAAGCCACATAGGAGCCCCTGTCATTTTAAAACAAAACTAAAGTTTCCCCTCTGCTCATTCTACTATATGGTACAAATTAAAAATATTTGTGCAGTTTTCTGAAGCAGATTCTATAAATGTCGCGGATATAGCTGCTAAAATCATTTAGTATATACCTACAAAGGCTATGAACATTGCCAGTTTATGATGCCCTAAAAGGATTTAATGACAATGACTATAATTATCATGAATTCTTTGCTGATGCTCATTGGTTCAGGTAAAGGTTTACAAAAAAGATTTACTATACTGTTATTTTCAACTTGAGATCTTTTTTTTTTTAAGATTTTATTTATTTATTTGACAGAGAGAGAGAGAGAGCACAAGCATGGGGAACAGCTGAGGGAGAGAGAGAAGTAGACTCCCCACTGAGCAAGGAGCCTGATATAGGGCTTGATTCAAGGACCCTGGGATCACGACCTGAGTAGAAGGCACATGCTTAACAAACTGAGTCACCCAGGAGCCCCATCAACTCAAGATCTTCTTGAAACAAAAACATGCTTGCCAAGTATTTAATAATTTAAAACTTTTAATTAAAATGAGTTAAATTTGAAGTTCTAAGAAAAGGAAAAGCTTATTTTGTGACCCACCTGCTTAGGTATTTATGTCAAAATAGAAACTTTTCATAAGGGGCAAATAAGCCCTGCCATGGGCTCCCTGTTCAGCGAGGAGTCTGCTTCTCTCTCTCTCTCTGTCCTTTCCCCTGCTTCTGGTCTGTTTCTCACAAAAAAATTAAAATCTTGTTTTTTAAGAAAGAAATGTTTCATAATATCAATAATTAACACTTTTTTTTTAAAAAAAGATTTTATTTATGTATTTGTCATAGAGAGAGAAGCGAGAGCAAGCACAGGCAGACAGAGTGGCAGGCAGAGGCAGAGGGAGAAGCAGGTTCCCTGCCAAGCAAGGAGCCCGATGCGGGACTTGATCCCAGGACACTGGGATCATGACCCGAGCCGAAGGCAGCCGCTCAACCAACTGAGCTACCCAGGCGTCCCAATAATTAACGCATTTTTTTTTTAAAGATTTTATTTATTTATTTATTTGACAGACAGAAATCACAAGTAGACGGAGAGGCAGGCAGAGAGAGAGGAGGAAGCAGGCTCCCTGCTGAGCAGAGAGCCGGATGTGGGACTCGATCCCAAGACGCTGGGATCACGACCCGAGCCGAAGGCAGCGGCTTAACCCACTGAGCCACCCAGGCGCCCCTAATTAACACATTTTTTAAAAAGATTTTATTTATTTATTTGACAGACAGAGATCACAAGTAGGCAGAGAGGCAGGCAGAGAGAGAGAGGGAAGCAGGCTCCCTGCTGAGCAGAGAGCCCAATGTGGAGCTCGATCCCAGGACCCTAGGATCATGACCTGAGCTGAAGGCAGAGGCTTTAACCCACTGAGCCACCCAGGTGCCCCTAATTAACACATTTTTTAAAAAAAGATTTTGACAGACAGAGCATGAGTGGGGGGAGTGGCAGAGGCTGAGGGAGAGAGAAAAGCAGACTCCTGACTGAGCCAGGAGCCCTACAAGGGGCTTGATCACAGAACCCCAAGATCATGACCTGGGCCAAAGTCAGACACAGTTTAACTCACTGAGCCCCCCAGGGGCCCCAACACATTTTTCTAATGTGAATCAACATGGAGAAGACTCTAATTGTAATTAACAACACTCGCTAGTGGCAAAAGCTACAAGAAAATTTTAGGAAATGTTTTGTTAATATTGATAAATTTAGAACTGCCATAACTATTTCTGCCATACCTCTCTGAATTTGATATTAACAAATTTCCTTAATCTGGACAGATGTAGCTTTGAAGTCAAATAAATTCTAAAAAAGATGAATCAGTTTTTGTTTTTTTTTTAAAAGATTTTATTTATTTATTTGACAGAGAGAAATCACAAGTAGGCAGAGAGGCAGGCAGAGAGAGAGGAAGAGAAGCAGGTCCCTTGCTGAGCAGAGAGCCTGATGTGGGACTCGATCCCAGGACCCTGAGATCATGACCTGAGCCAAAGGAAGCGGCTTAACCCACTGAGCCACCCAGGCGCCCCAAAGATGAATCAGTTTTATCAATGTGGATGCAAATGTTAAAGGGAAATGATTTTTAGATATGCAATTCAGTTACTGGAAAACTTTTATGTATTGTGGGACCACAGACAGCCTTGTCACATTCTATCTCAGGTATAACTTGGTATATGATTCTACTTTTTCAACTGTAAATTCTATGAGATCTAAATATAGATCAAATATTTCCAATGAAAACATGTCAAGGACGCCTGGATGGCTCAGTTATTTAAGTGACAGCCTTCGGCTCAGGTCATGATCCTGGAGTTCCAGAATCGAGTTCCACGTTGGGCTCCCTGCTTGTTAGGGAGTCTGCTTCTCCTGCTGACCTCTGTCCTCTCATTCGCTCTCTCTCTCAAATAAATGAGTAAAATCTTAAAAAAAAAAAAAAAAGAAAAGAAAAGAAAACATATCATCTGAATTGAAATGTGCTTTAAGTGTAAAAGATCCACCTGACTTCAAAGACTTAATATTTAAAACATACTAAGAATATAAAATATCTCAGTAACAGTTTTTATATTAATTATTTGTTACAAAGACAATTTGGGGGCATACTAGGTAAATAACATTTTATTAAAATGATTTCACCTGCTGGAAAATAAAATTATACAGAGCTTATAATATAGTTATATTGGACTACGCTGTTTAGAACCCGCCACGAATGCTTCCCGTTACTGCTCTGCTTGCTCTTCCTGTGGTCTATACCTCAATGTAAAAAAATCATTACAATAATGGGGCCCTGGTAGGTTGAAAACCCTGAAATTCTTTTTAAAATGTCTAGTCTTGGGGTGCCTGGGTGGCTCAGTGGGTTAAACCTCTGCCTTCATCTCGGGTCATGATCCTGGCGTCCTGGGATCCAGCCCCATATTGGGCTCCTTGCTCAGCGGGAAGCCTGCTTCTCCCTCTCCCACTACCCCAGCTTGTATTCCCTCTCTCGCTGTGTCTAGAATCTCCAACACAATGCTGAATGCAGGCGATGAGAAAAAAGACATCCCCAATTTGTTCCTAATCTTAAGGAAAAAGCATTCAGTCTCTCACCATTTAGTATGATAGCTGTTTTAAGTTTTTCATAGATGTCCTTTATCAGCTTAAGGAAGTTCTCTTCTATTCCTAGTATGCTAAGAATTTTTATCAGGGTTAGATGTCATATTTTGCATTTATCAAATGACTATAAACAAACAAAAATCCTAAAACAAAACATACTTCTACATGCACATATTATCTCTGGAAGGACACTGAAGAGGTGCGGGAGGGGATTTCCTTCCTCTAGGAGAAAGCCCTTGCTGGAAAGGTCAGACAGAAGGAAGAACATCCACCTTGACTACACAAATTCAAAGGCCCCTACATTCCAGTGGGTAAATGTGCTCAACACTCCTATTTAGTTTAGGGCTTAATGTGGACTCTTCCTTCCTGGAGTGACTTTCATGACTGCACAGGGAGAAGGGAACACTTCAGAAACCATCTGGAAGCAAATACTGATGGTAAGCAGTAGTCTAATCTCTTGGAGCTTTTCAAAGGCACTACAGTGGGAGCACAGCTACCCTGGTCCCACTGCATCTCAGATACAACATGATTGCACTTGGGCCTTCAGATGTTCTTCCAGTCTCAACTGCAACAGGATTTTACCCTATGAAGTCTTGCCATGGGCTACTACCTATATAATACAAATCAGAAGCTAAGGGAAGAGAGTTGGTACACAGGAAATACAAAGTAAGTAATAACTGACTAATTAAGAGTTAGCCAAGACAGACCTGCTTTTCCCACTTGGATGAAGTGTTATGTGTCTACTCTTGAATAGTCAGTAAATTACCCCATAATCCTTTTTGGGCAGAAGGAGCACAAAAATGCAGTAATCAGACATGATACACTGCTAACATAAGACTTTATCTCATAGTATTTCATTATCACCTATTTATCCAGTCAAAAATTTTTTATGTCATCTTATAATTTCTTTCCCTACCAAAAGTCTTCCTTTTTTACCAGGTTAATTACAGTGTTTTAATTGCTACTTGCTACACCCTGCAAGTACTGGTGAACATGCTAAGTCAAAATAAGAAAAACAATAAGCTACTTGATAGAGATGGTTATTTGAGAAAGTCTCATTTCTGATTAAATTAGTTTAGTTTGGGCACCTGGGTGGCTCAGTGGGTTAAGCCCCTGCCTTCGGCTCAGGTCATGATCTCAGGGTCCTGGGATCGAGTCCCGCATCGGGCTCTCTGCTCAGCAGGGAGCCTGCTTCCCTCTCTCTCTCTGCCTGCCTCTCTGCCTACTTGTGATCTCTCTCTGTCAAATAAATAAATAAATAAATAAATAAAATCTTTAGAAAAAATAAATAAATAAATAAATAAATTAGTTTAGTTTAACCCTAAGCAAAATGATTACAGTTCTGCTCCAATAGTAGAGTTCATCTAGTGTATCTACATTATTTATCATACTCATGGAGGAGAAGGGGCAGATTTTTTAAAAAGGAGATACAAATTAATATAAAGTTTTAACAGATGGGGTCTTGGTTGGGGACCACGCAGCCCCTTCAGGTCCAGTGCTGAAAATCATTCGGTTGAAAATGAAAGACCCAGGGACGCCTGGGTGGCTCAGTTGGTTGGACGACTGCCTTCGGCTCAGGTCATGATCCTGGAGTCCTGGGATCGAGTCCCGCATTGGACTCCCAGCTCCATGGGGAGTCTGCTTCTCTCTCTGACCTTCTCCTCGTTCATGCTCTCTCTCACTGTCTCTCTCTCAAGTAAATAAATAAAATCTTTAAAAAAAAAAAAAAGAAAGAAAATGAAAGACCCAGAGACATCTGCTCAGGGAATCAGCATTTTGCTAGATGTAATCTGTTTAATCTGGGCCAGAATGATGGCCACACATCTGCTCAGGGGTCCTCAGCAGTTAGCACACTAAGTTGTAGCCACAGAGCTGTAATGAGTATCATTACTACAAGTAGTGCATACTACTACCACTATATACTTTCTACCACCATGTAATTTCCCCCACTGGTCTATTTTTAGGGATACTGAATAGATATTGAATAGTTCGGCATTCAGAGAAGTGCTCCAAGTTGGACATGAGAAGCGAGCATTACACGCAGTTCATATCATTGGACACATGGGGGAAAGGGGGGAAAAAGGCACAACAACTATCAGCAATGATACGGCACTTGTGGTTCACCTATCCCTAGGCTCCTGACTTTGTACAAACCTTCTCTATAAAACCCGGAGCATGACAAAGCTTTTTGTTCCAGCCCAAAAGCAGAGAGGTGTGGAAACTGTCTTTGAGGTTAGCTCTGGGACAGAAACATCTCTGGGCACTATTTGGGTCTTTCAACAATTCAACAGTGGGAGGTCCCAGATAGAACAAGTAAATAAAAACAAAACTAAGTCCACCCAACCTCAAAAAACTGGATTCAAGCTATAAACTGGGGGAAAAGATCATCTTATTTATGCCTGATACCTACCAACAAGGTCTAAGAGCGCCTTACCCATGACTTCTTTTTAAAACAACCCTCTTATCAGGATACATGTTTATATAATGCTAACACCTAAGGAAAACCACCACAACCCACCTTCCCTCTGCTTCCACCAAAAATCAATAAAAAGCCTTGGAATTTGGAAGCACCATGAAGAAAATCCAAGTCCTCCAATGTAGCTCCTGTTATTCAAATTATTTTTAAAAAGTTGCCACATATAAAGTACAGTAGTGATAGTCAAAGTTGAATTTCTTATTCTCCCTTGTGAAGACATTTTTTCCCTAATTTTTAAACTAAAGTATAATTTGCATTTGGTAAAATTCACCCTTTTTAATGTATAATCTACAAGTTTTGAAAAATGCACACAGTCATGCAATCAGCACTGCAATCAAGATCAGAATAGTTCCATCACCCAAAAGCTCCTCTGTGCCCCTCCCTCCAATGCCTGCTGACCTGATCTGAGTTCTGTCCCTACAATTTTGCCATTTACAGAAAGTCATATATATGGAATCATACACTATGTAGACTTTTTAAAAAAAAGATTTTATTTTTGGGCGCCTGGGTGGCTCAGTGGGTTAAAGCCTCTGCCTTCAGCTCAGGTCATGATCTCAGGGTCCTGGGATTGAGCCCTGCATCAGGCTCTCTGCTCAGCAGGGAGCCTGCTTCCCCACCCCCCCTCACTCTGCCTGCCTCTCTGCCTACTTGTGATCTCTGTCTGTCAAATAAATAAATAAGATCTTTGAAAAAAAAAAAAAGATTTTATTTTTAAGTAATCTCTACACCCAATGCAGTGCTCAAATTCACAATCCTGAGATCAAGAGTCCCACACTCCACCAACTGACTCAGCCAGGTACCCTGCTATGTAGCCTTCAGTCAAGTGTCTTTCATACTGCGTAATCCAACTGAACCCATACATGTTGCTGCATGCATCAGTTGTTCTTTCCTTTTCATTGCTAAGTGGTATTTCACTATATGGGTGGGTAACAGTTTGTTTATTCAATCTTCGGTGGAGGGTCATTTGGGTCATTTCCAGTTTTCTGAAAATGTATGGATAAAGCCACGGTAAACATCTGTTCAATCCAAATTTTCATTTCACTTGGGTAAATATCTAGGAGTGGACTGCTGGAAGATCCACTTTTGAAAATATCTGCCTGGTTCTAGGTACACTATTTTGGTAAAGCGGATAATGCATTTTCCCAACAGAATAGTTCTGATGCTGTTTCTCTGATACGTCTCCTCTCGGTCCATCTTTATCTCTTCTCGGCCCTCCTGGATACAGGAACATTTCCAAACCAGTATCACTTATAAATTTCATTACAGTTCTGATCTTGTTGTTGTTTTTTACTTTCAGCCCTAGATCATTAACAAAAATGTTGAATATGCCTGATCTCCTCACTGGCACCCTGCAGCACCCTAAGAAACAAACTCTTCCCCCACACACTACTATTTAGCTTTACATTTGTTTTACCTCTTGCACCAGGAGCTTCTCTTCTATGTTCTTAATCACTTTTCAACTGAGCCAAGACTCTTCAGTATCTCACCTTTAATAATTACAGGAAAACCAAACAGAGCTTTTCCTTACTCATTTGCAGTTAAGCGTACTTTCTGCAAGTCAAAGATACATACAAGGATCAACAGAGGGCACACAGAAACCTTGAGGTATTACCCTCTAATACGAGCCTAAAAGCTACACAGGGCTTTGTTCTTCCTAAGATAGTATCCCATCCCCAAAACAATCTCTCAAATATATGCTGTATTAATTAAACTAGAGAAGAAGAAAAAAATGTCAGCGTAATTAACACACAAAGCAACAGTATGGCCTAATTAATCACCATGAAGAGCAATCGAATAAAATACTATGCATTTTTATGGAGCAATTTAATCTGGCAAGTAATTAATCACAGAAACACTAAGCAAAACAAATGGATTTCCCTTTAAGGAAGTCACATTTATCATCTGTAATGTATCCCAAACTCTAATTTGTTATCCTGACTCAAAATTATCCAGGAGACAATGAACTGTCAGCTTTAGTAGAACACTGATTTCTTGTGAAGAAGAACACTGAGCTTTTCAAATCGAATTACAGTCCCTGAGCACCCAAAGAGCTAAGGGTTATGGGCTGAAGTACATGTCAATAGGCATGGAGGTCTTAACTGTAAGAGTTCTAAATCTAGGTCAGTTTAGTGAAATCCATAAATAATTGCTAAATGATTCATGAAAGAAAACACTTAGCATTACGAGTGACAATTATGGGTCACAGATATTCTGAAAGCCCAAAGACAGGATCCTCAATAACTGACAACAGGGGGAAACAGAGCTGTTCATCTCAGAACAAGCAAAAGGTGGTGATGAGGGGCAGGTACACCTATGAGTACAGTGAAATTTAACTCAAAGAAATCTTGGCTTGCTCCTTCCTTCCTCCCTCCCTTCCTTCCTTCTTTAAACAATAACCTTTTTCCCTAGGCCCCAACAGTTTCACCAGTTTGAAGAATACCAATAGCTGATTTTTTGAATGGCCTCAATTTTCAAAGACAGAGTGATACACACTAGCTAAGAAGGTCCAAGAAACTATCTCCATATCTTCTCCTTCCCAGCCACCCTCTCTGCTTGGCTATATTTGAGACTAGAAGAGCTGCCCTTTTCTTTGCCAAAGAAGTTCATCATGGCACTTGTAAGTCTTTCCTTTAATATTCCCATCTCTCTCTTTTTTTCCCCCTTTATGTACTAGTCTTTTTTTTTTTTTAAGATTTTATTTATTTACTTGAGAGAGAGACAGTGAGAGAGAGCATGAACGAGGAGAAGGTCAGAGAGAGAAGCAGACTCCCCATGGAGCTGGGAGTCCGATGCGGGACTCGATCCCGGGACTCCAGGATCATGACCTGAGCCAAAGGCAGTCGTCCAACCAACTGAGCCACCCAGGCGTCCCTTATGTACTAGTCTTAAAGGGCTCTCTCACACTCTCTCTCTCTTTCTTCCTCTTCTTCTTCTTCTTCTTCTTCTTCTTTTTTTTTTTTTTAAACCAAACTCCTATAAGTTAAAGCACTTAACAGAGTCCCAGACATTTGCTGGCTGCATCAAAGTGGTTTTCTCTTTACTGACCTGCTTGACCTCCAATGCTGGATCCCATGAAAGCATTTTATACTTATTCAACTGTACAGATAAAGTCAGGCTTTTCACACTTCACCCTGACTGTACACCCAACTAAAAAAAAGCTATTGTAGATATCTTATTTGGCCCAGGGCCTTTTCCTCCAGATTTTAACCCTTACTTTCCTCTCCAAACCTTTTTGCTTTATTATCCCTGGCTTGCAGCTACAACTTGTTTCTGAACTCTTCCACTCTGCCCTCAGTCCATTTCTCTTTTAGAGAATCTGACATTTTTGTTCAGTGGTTCTCTGAAATGCAGTCTCTGAATTGTCCTGTGGGCTCCCTCCATCAGTCCAACAGTAACAGAAGTACTGTGACTTCCAGCCCATTCCAGCTCAGGCCCAGTTAGTTTCCCGAATACCCACCTGTCTAAGAGAGCAGACCTCTATAGATCTATATTCAACAGATATTCACTGAACACAGGCACTGTGTTACTGAGTTAGACCTGGATTGCTGCCTGTCTTCAAAGAGGTCACAGCATAGTAAAGAAGGCAAACAGACAAGCAGATAGTTACTACTGTAGACGGCTAGGCCTGGCTCTATGGATGAAGCAATAATCAAGGTGTACTACTTTAGGAGGTATGCCAACAAGCTAGGGAAGAACATCCAAGGCAGGGAGAAAATGTGTGTATGTGTATATAGGGTCGAGAGTATGAAACAGTTTGTCCAGAAATATGTAAGTGTCTCTGTTTTGTCCAGAGAACTCAAGGTGGTCTGGCATAGCAGCAATGAAGACAGAGAGCCCAGAAAGCATATTAAGAATGGAACTGGGGACACCTGGGTGGCTCAGTCAGTTAAGCATCTGACTTTGGCGTAGGTCATAATCTCAGGGTCCTGGGATCGAGCCCTGCATCAGGCTCCCCGCTCAGGAGGATGTCTGCTCATTGCTCTCCCTCTGCACCCCCCTAATTGTGTTCTCCCTAAATAAAGTCTTTTTTTAAAAAAAAGAATGGTACTGTATGCCATGCTACAGAGCTTAAATTTTTAAAAAAGATTTTATTTATTTATTTATTTGAGAGAGAGGGAGAGAAAGCGAGCACTAGTCATGGGCAGATAGAAAGGGAGAAGTGGACTTCCTGCTGAGCAGGGAGCCTGACTTGGGCAGATCCCAGGACCTTTGAGATCATGACCTGAGCCAAGGCAAATGCTTAACCAACTGACCCACCAAGGTGTACCCAAAGCTTAGATTTTATTCTGCAGGTGTTGAGGGAGCCAGTGAAGGAAACAAACACAGGGAAAAGAACAAGAGAGAGAGAAAGTGGCACAGAAGATTAAACTTTAGGCAGAGAATCCAACTGATGAAGAAACGGGGAGAATGAGTAAATTAACTGTGGTTTATTTACATAATAAAATACTGCTCAGCAACAAAAGGGATGAACCACTAGATACTAGATAGTTGCACATCCACATTCATAGCAGCATTTTTCACAACAGCCAAAAGGTGGAAACGACCCAAGTGTCCATCAGATAAACAAATGAGCAGAATGTGGTTTATACATACCATGGAATGCTATTTAGCCTTAAAAAGGAAGGGAATCCTATCACATGCTCCAACATGAATGAACTTTGAGATCATTATGCTAAATGAAATAAACCAGTCACAAAAAGACAAATACGACTCCAGTTATATGAGGTATCTCAAGTAGTCAAATTCACAGAAACAGAAACTAGAATGGTGGTTGCCAGGGACTTGGGGGAGGGGAATCTGGGGGGAGCTCTTGTTTAATGGGTATACTATTTCAGTTCTGCAAGATGAAAAGCTCTGGAGATCTGTTGTAGAACAATGTAAATACACTCAACACTACTAAACTGTATACCTACAAACAGTTAAGATGGTAAATTTCATATCTCTCTAACTACAATATAAAAGTATTTTTAAAAAGGAATGAACTAATATACACAAAGTGGATGAAATTCGAAAAGATTATATTGAATGTGGGGCGCCTGGGTGGCTCAGTGGGTTAAAGCCTCTGCCTTCGGCTCGGGTCGTGTTCCCGAGCCCCGCGTCGGGCTGTCTGCTCCGCGGAGAGCCTGCTTCCTCCTCTCTCTCTGCCTGCCTCTCTGCCTGCTTGTGGTCTCTGTCTGTCAGATAGATAAATAGAATCTTTAAAAAAAAAAAAAAAAAGATTATATTGAATGTAAGGAGATAGGCACAAAAGAGGATCCACTGCATGATTCTCTTTGTATGAAGCTCAAGAACAGGAAAAACTAATTAATGGTCAGAGAAGTCAGAAAAGTGCACAATTCTGGGGACTTTTTGCAGTGATGGAAACATTCTAAGTCTTGATCTGGATGATATTACATAGGTATATACATAAATAAAAAGTCCAATTACACATCTATGATTTTGCACATTTTACTATATTTAATACTACAATTAAAAACAAACCAAGAGGGGCGCCTGGGTGGCTCAGTGGGTTAAGCCGCTGCCTTCGGCTCAGGTCATGATCTCAGGGTCCTGGGATCGAGTCCCAAATCGGGCTCTCTGCTCAGCAGGGAGTCTGCTTCCTCCTCTCTCTCTCTCTGCCTGCCTCTCTGCCTACTTGTGATCTCTCTCTGTCAAATTAATAAATAAAATCTAAAAAAAAAAAGAATAAATAAAATCTTTAAAAAAAAAAGAAACAAAGATAGGTTTTCAGTTAGTTGGTAACATTTTATTTATGTTTATGTCTATTTATGGTAACATTCTATTTATGAGCCAGGTGAGTGGCTCATAGATACTCATTTTAGGATCAAGCTTTATTACAAATATACATTAATATCATACTCTATAGAATTTATTGAATAGTTCACATATTTTTAAGTAGGAAACTAGGGGTGCCTGGTTGGCTCAGTGGGTTAAAGCCTCTGCCTTCGGCTCAGGTCATGATCTCAGGGTCCTGGGATCGAGCCCTGCATCGGGCTCACTGCTCAGCCGTGAGCCTGCTTCCCTTCCTCTCTCTCTGCCTACTTGTGATCAATGTCTGTCAAATAAATAATAAATAAAATCTTTAAAAAAGAGTATTATTTTTTAAAAAAAGCAGGAAACTAATTCTGATTAAATGGGCAAAAGAAACAGATTTTAATCCATCTCTAAATCCCAACTAGTAAATTATCCCATAAGGAAGATGATGTACAGTCAAAACTCTGGTCAGAAATCTTCCACTCCCTTCTACCCAGACTGAGTTCCAACTATAAGTAGGTAATCCTGCTGCCTTTTCAGCAGTGTCACCAACATAAACGCAGGAGAGGAGAGACCAATGAGAACCAACTGTATCTGGAACGTCCTTAAGATTGAGAATTTTCATCATATGAAAATAATGTCAAATGAGAGAGAAATTAATGTTCATTGGTATACAGGGCAGTGAAAATACATTATCGCACTCTATGTTTGACATCCCACTCACATGTTATTGGTTTAAAAGAAATTATATAGAAACCAATTAGAACAAAAAAATCTCATTAAACCACTTACAATAGGAGCCCACTTTGCTATAGCATGCATAATATCTGGGCCCCAGGGAGAAATGTATAATTGAGGTAAAATTAATCAAAACCTACATAAAAAGAACAGCAAGAGACAATTTAAGAGAAAATCTTTCTTCAGTGTTAGAAATTCCTGAAGTCTGATCACTGGGTGCCTAATTCTGCTTATTATTATCTTCTACTATGTAACACTATATTTATAATTAGGCTGATATCACAGTAAAATGACAGTAAAATGCAGACACAATTCATTTAACAATTAATGTACTGAAGCTAAAAATTCTTACCATGTCATTAATTGCCAGCTTAAAACGCTGCCTCAGTTTCAGTTTTAGATGATCACACACCTTCTTTAAGAACCCAGGGGAAATGCAATGCACAAGGCAAGGCTTGTTTAGAGGAGAAATAGCAGGCAGCAGTGAATTTCACACTTTTCTATCCCTGTGGACCCTAACTCAGAAGAGCCTTTACTGTGACCACCAAGCTTACTACTAATTAAAAGAGGAAACAGTAAAGAGCATCTTCTTTCTTAGTAAAGCCCTCCCACCTGACCTCACTCCAAACCACCTCTTCATTGTTCTCTACCTGTTAGGTTCTAATTTCTTAGTATAAGAAGAACTAAGGCTTGCTGCGATCTTTTTCCTTCTTCCCCTTCCTTTTTTAAAAACTTAATTTATTTATTTCAACTGGTAAATCCCTCTCCTGGGGTTTTAGGAGAGTAGGAGGACAGAGGAAGATCTGAACCATTCTATGAAGGTTGTCGTCCCTGATTTTTCTATAAAAGGATTTTATTTTTCTAGTCTGGCCCTGGCTGATGATTCCCCACCCACAGATTTTTCTTCACAAATTTATTTTTTACAAAGAGCTTTGCAGTTGATTCTTAAGGAGGTTTTATTCCAGTCTTTGAGGCCATTTTATATAAGAGCAGCAAGCCAAAACCCAGAAAGGGGAGAAAATATTCCCAAATCATCCACCAAATCAGTAGCAGAGGCAGGATTAGATCAAAGCATCTGGACAAAAATTTAGAAGGCATATTTATCAAATGTGCTGATGATACAAAACTGCAAAAGAAAACTGATACATAGAATGACATAATCAGGACTCAAAAAATATCGTGATAAACTAGAATGACGAGCTGCAAGGAACAAGACACATTTAATATGGCTACAATCTCATTTAGAAGAATATTATTTTTTAAAAAAATACAAAAAAGGAACGATCAACTGGAGATGTTCAGGTGATTCATGACACAGTAACAGTAGCTCTGAATGGTGAGATTTTAGAGGATTATACTTTGTTCTTTGCACTTCTCTGCATTGATTAAAATTTCTAATAATGAACAAGTAGCATTAAAACAAACAAACGGGTGCATGGGTGACTCACTTGGTTAGGTGTTGGCATCTGACTCCTGATTTCAGCTCAGGTCATGATCTCAGAATCCTGAAATCAAGCCCCACATGGGGCTCTGCATTCAGTGTGGAGTCTGCTTGTCCTTCTCCTTCCCCCTCTACCCACTCTGCGCACGAATGTATGCGCGCTCTCTCT
The DNA here is from genome assembly GCF_009829155.1 of Mustela erminea. Taxonomy (NCBI): domain Eukaryota; kingdom Metazoa; phylum Chordata; class Mammalia; order Carnivora; family Mustelidae; genus Mustela; species Mustela erminea. The sequence continues at coordinate 65,570,016 of NC_045627.1, forward strand.
CTCTCAAGTACATAAATCTTTTTTTTTTTTAATTTATTTTTTATTTATTTTCAGCATAACAGGATTCATTATTTTTGCACCACACCCAGTGCTCCATGCAATCCGTGCCCTCTATAATACCCATCACCTGGTTCCCCCAACCTCCCCCCGCCGCCATTTCAAACCCCTCAGATTGTTTCTCAGAGTCCATAGTCTCTTACAGTTCACCTCCCCTTCCAATTGCCCCCAACTCCCTTCTCCTCTCTAACTCCCCATGTCCTCCATGCTATTTGTTATGCTCCACAAATAAGTGAAACCATAGGATAATTGACTCTCTCTGCTTGACTGATTTCACTCAGCATAATCTCTTCCAGTCCCATCCATGTTGCTACAAAAGTTGGGTATTCATCTTTTCTGATGGAGGCATAATACTCTATAGTGTATATGGACAACATCTTCCTTATCCATTCGTCTGTTGAAGGGCATCTTGGTTCTTTCCACAGTTTGGCGACCGTGGCCATTGCTGCTATAAACATTGGGGTACAGATGGCCCTTCTTTTCACTACATCTGTATCTTTGGGGTAAATACCCAGTAGTGCAATTGCAGGGTCATAGGGAAGCTCTACTTTTAATTTCTTGAGGAATCTCCACACTGTTCTCCAAAGAGGCTGCACCAACTTGCATTCCCACCAACAGTGTAAGAGGGTTCCCCTTTCTCCACATCCCCTCCAACACATGTTGTTTCCTGTCTTGCTAATTTTGGCCATTCTAACTGGTGTAAGGTGATTATCTCAATGTGGTTTTAATTTGAATCTCCCTGATGGCTAGTGATGATGAACATTTTTTCATGTGTCTGATAGCCAAAGAGGTAAAGGGTCTGTACTCAAGGAACTACAGAACACTCATGAAAGAAACTGAAGAAGACACAAAAAGATGGAAGACCATTCCATGCTCTTGGATCAGAAGAATAAACATTGTTACAATGTCTATACTGCCTAGAGCAATCTATACTTTTAATGCTATTCCGATCAAATTTCCACTGGTATTCTTCAAAGAGCTGGAGCAAATAATCCAAAAATTTGTATGGAATCAGAAGAGACCCCGAATCACTAAGGAAATGTGGAAAATCAAAAATAAAACTGGGGGCATCACGTTACCTGATTTCAAGCTTTACTACAAAGCTGTGATCACCAAGACAGCATGGTACTGGCATAAAAATAGACACATAGACCAGTGGAACAGAGTAGAGAGCCCAGATATAGACCCTCAACTCTATGGTCAAATAATCTTCGACAAAACAGGAAAAAAATATACAGTGGAAAAAAGACAGTCTCTTCAATAAACGGTGCCGGGAAAACTGGACAGCTGTATGTAGAAGAATGAAACTTGACCATTCTCTTACACCGTACACAAAGATAAACTCAAAATGGATAAAAGACCTCAACATGAGACAGGAATCCATCAGAATCCTAGAGGAGAACATAGGCAGTAATCTCTTCGATATCAGCCACAGCAACTTCTTTCAAGATATGTCTCCCAAGGCAAAGGAAACAAAAGCGAAAATGAACTTTTGGGACTTCATCAAAATCAAAAGCTTCTGTACAGCAAAGGAAACAGTCAAGAAAACAAAGAGGCAACCCATGGAATGGGAAAAGATATTTGCAAATGACAGTACAGACAAAAGGTTGATATCCAGGATCTATAGAGAACTCCTCAAACTCAACACACACAAAACAGATAATCATATCAAAAAATGGGCAGAAGATATGAACAGACACTTCTCCAATGAAGACATACAAATGGCTATCAGACACATGAAAAAAATGTTTTTTTTTTTTTTTTAAGATTTATTTATTTATTTATTTGACAGACAGAGATCACAAGTAGGCAGAGAGGCAGGTAGAGAGAGAGAGAGAGAGAAAAGGAAGCAGGCTCCCCTCTGAGCAGAGAGCCCAACGTGGGGCTTGATCCCAGGACCCTGGGATCATGACCTGAGCTGAAGGCAGAGGCTTTAACCCACTCAGCCACCCAGGCGCCCCAAGTACATAAATCTTTAAAGCAAATAAACCACCACTCGAACACCACTACCAACTTAATAATTTAAGGATGGGGGAAGAGGTAGCTTGACAGCAGTTCACTTCAAGTTTTAGTGGGACCTAAGCTTGTAATGGACCAGCAACACAATTCAGCTGCTGAAAAACTAATGCAATTGGAGCCTGCAAATACAATGTGTCCAGATCCTGGGTGCTAATAGTCTCCCACAAACCTAAACTACTCCAAGCATATCTGGACCCAGCTCTAGGTGTCATTCAATACAATAAACATTTACTGAATGCTTATTTGGGATGAGGCATGCCCTAACCCCAATACTTTAGGAGGTAAACTGAGAAGTTAGAATATGTCTAAAAGATAATCACAGTATGCCAAAGATTTTAAGACCATGACATATGATGAACAACTGAAGGAAGAGAGGATACTACAGAAGAGTAGGAATAGGTGTTGCACCTGAAGGTTCAGGTTATAAAGAGGAAGATTCCAACATAAGGAAGAGATTCTCATCATTTTAAAAAAGATGTTTTTTTTTAAATTAATCTTTACACCCAATGTGGGTCTTGAACTTATAACCCTGAGATTAAGACTTGCATGCTCCACCAAATGAGTCAGCCAGATACCCCAGAATTCTCATCATTTAAAAAACTGAATAGTCTATAGCCTAAAATATTATGCACTATTTCACTAAGTGTTCAAGAAGAGGTTGGATATGACCCCAACAAGTAAGATATATGACTTGGGAAGGAGACCAGATTAGATGGCCTCTTCAGCTCCATCAGCTTTCAGGGTTCGGTGGTCCTGGCACTGCTATCTGCAACACTGAAGTCCAGTAGAAGAAAGGAGGTATGGCACCTGGCATTCTGGTATAAATCTGATAATTTAGAGCGATTATGCTCCTATGAGCCACTCCTCTTTTTGTTTACAACATTCAAAGAAAACCAAAATTTCATCTGCTGAAGAGATGCCTATTACGTTTGCTGATAGGATAATATACTGCTACCCCATAGTAATGGCTTCCTCAACCCAATAGTAGATTAACAATCTACTGTGTTCTACATGGTTAGAAAACCAAAGTTAATTGGCCAGAGTTCCAGACCGACTTTTAGGAAAGAAAAAATGGAGAAGGAAAATTAATGGATAAGAGAAATAACTGCCCACAATTTAAAAAGACTCCTTTTTTAAGTGTCCTAGATATGGGATGGAAAGAAAGAAATTAGGAACCTGAATTATGCCTATTGATCCCATTTGTGGCTAGGATTTATAGCAGTTACAATTAGAAACCAGCATTTTGTGAACTAAGTCATGATTAAGTGTCTATACTTTCTAGCAAGAGTTCCTTTTCAAGAAGGAAAAAAGAAACCAACCATTTCTCAGGTGAAAATGAAACTTTTTGTCTTACCCTGGGATCAATAATAATTAGGGAGCACCACATCCCTAAAGAACCAAGGACAGCTGTACCAGCAAAAGCAGGCCATCTCCAGAGAGCCAGAGGATGAGAAGAACTGGCTGGGAAAAAGCAAAAGCCCAAGAATAACAGACTTCGGACTGCTAGACTCTAGCCCCTTCCCACCCCAATGACCCTACTATAAAATATGTCAAATACCTTTCTTCCTGACCTACAAAGACAGAAGCAGCAATTCTAGGTCACCTTGACTGCCCCTTTGGTTCTCAACTCCTAGCATTTAGAAAGAGTTGTAAAGACCAGGAAGCAGTAACAGAAACAAAAGAATAAAGAAACGCTCCTAAAACCAGAGGGTCTTTCTTTTTCTTTTTCTTTCTTTCTTCCTTTCTTTCTTTCTTTTTTTTTTTTTAAAGATTTTATTTTTTATTTATTTGAGAGAAGGGGAGGAGAAGAGGGAGAAGGACAAAGCAGACTTTGTGCTGAGCAGGGAGCCGGATGTGAAGCTCAGTCCTGAGATCATTACCTCAGCCAAAATCAAGAGTCCTATGCTTAGCCAACTGAGCCACTCAGGTACCCCAAAACCACGGCATCTAAAGAAAGGATCCCAAGTCAATCTCACACAAACACACCACACTTCCTCTCACTCATTCTTTCTCTGAGTCCCTCTCTTCCCAGGTTTTTGATGCTTACCTATTAAAAAACTGAAAAAAGCATAGGGTGAGAACTACTGACTAAAAGATTAGCAGAATAAAGGACATACATCACATGAATCATCTCAGATACCCATAAAAAAGTCAATGCTAAGTTTAAAACCTAATTTACCACATCACAAAATTATAGGTATGAGATCCAATTAACTATTAGTGGGACAACTGCAACCAAAGGTCTTTGCTGTGTAGATACACATCTAGAGAAACAGAATGAATGCAAAGAATGTTGTCAGACTGAGAACCTAAAAAGGAGAGAATTTGGGGGTCATTCACTCATACACAAGGGCTAGAACATTCTGACGGAAACTCACAATCATACATTTCTTCTCCAGTGCTCTCAGCAATTTCATCTGCAACTGTCTGCTTAGAATCAAGCCCTTTCAACTTACCTCAAGGCCCAGGCCTTTTTTTTTTTTTTTTAAAGATTTTATCCATTTATTTGACAAACAGAGATCACAAATAGGTGAAGAGGCAGGCAAGGGGGGGGGGGGTGGAGCACAGGGGAGGGAGCAGGCTCCCTGCTAATCAGAGAGCCCAATGCGGGGCTTGATCCCAGGACTCTGAGATCATGACCTTAGCCAAAGGCAGCCTTAATTCACTGAGCCACCCAGCTGCCCCATGGCCTGGGACTCTTTTATTTATTTACTTCTAGTCACAAGAAGCAGCTATTCTAGTATCAAACTGGCTCAGTCACGAATATAGTCCCTCCAAACCACTTCCAAAATGGTCAAGTAAGTACTTGACATAATTCATTAAGAGAAAAAAAAATCAATGTAATTAACAAGTAAAAAGACTCACTGTTCATTTTCTACAACAACATTCAAAGGTCACCAAATACATATATAAGATCTCTTCCAACTAACTCACCATTACAATTTTTCTCCAGCTGGCTATTATAATCCTATAAAACTCTAGCCTTTACAAAAGGCGAAGGCCCACACCTGGGAGGTCTCAACTGACACTCTCAGAGCATGCACCCGGAACTCACTAAACAGGTACTTCTATTTTACAGCCCAATAGCTTGATTCAGGATAAAGGGCTGAGCTCAAGGCTGACTTCTTTCTCCTAGAAGTCACACTCCAGAAACAGTCCCTTATCTGAGCCAACAAAAATAGGCCACAGTCAGCAAACCCTACATTGCTGGAAGAAAATGAAATGCAAAAGACGGGGCACAGGACAAGAATATTTTGCACAAACCAACACTGACTCTGGACATAAATGCACACACCTAACAACTCCTTAATCCATTCCACATCAAAGTATTGTGTCCTTCTCTCAAAGCTATATACCTCCAAAACAAGTGTTTACCAATCAGTGCTGCTACTTTTGCACCATACTCTTTGTTAAAAAGTTCAACATGGAAGCATCAAGAGCCAGTGAGCTCTCTATACATTTTGAGCTGTAGGCTAGTAGCTCACCAAAGAATGGAGCAGGATCTAGAATGCTGTGTTTAACACCCACGTGTGAGAAAATCTCTCACAAAGAGATGTATCTAAACTCTAAATACAGACTTTTTCCCCACTCTCACCTAGTCTTAGCTCCAGAGATAATAAAGTGAAGAGAATTAGGATCCTGTTTCTAAGGCATCCTTACATTCTCAGGAGATACATGAAATTCTCCTTTTTAGTGTACTTTTAGGCAAATAAAGTTTACTATAGTGAGTGTTGCATGTGTATGTTTAGATAGAGCTACATAAGAGTGCTATTTCTATATCTCACTGGAATTTAGTATAAATCTAAACAATTTCAGGGGCGCCTGGGTGGCTCAGTGGGTTAAAAGCCTCTGCCTTCGGCTCAGGTCAGGATCCCAGGGTCCTGGAATCAAGCCCCACATCGGGCTCTCTGCTCAGCGGGGAGCCTGCTTCCCCCTCTCTCTCTGCCTGCTTCTCTGCCTACTTGTGATCTCTGTCAAATAAATAAATAAAATATTTTTTAAAAAATCTAAACAATTTCTTTTTTTAATGAGTTTATTTTATTTTATTTTATTTTATTTTATTTATTTAACAGATAGAGATCACAAGCAGGCAGAGAGGCAGACAGAGAGAGAGAGCGCGAGAGGAGGAAGCAGGCTCCCTGCTGAGCCGAGAGCTCGATGTGGGGCTCGATGCCAGGACCCCGGGATCATGATGTGAGCCGAAGACAGAGGCTTTTACCCATTGAGCCACCCAGGTGCCCCAAATCTAAACAATTTCTAATTCTAATAAGATATATATGGTAGGCCCTACAGCAACCTCTAATCAAACAACTAAAAAAATAGTGAAAAAAAATCATTAAAGAAATTGAAGTGCTACATTGGAAAATATTCATTTAATGCAAAAGAAACCAGTTAATAAGGTACAGAGGAACACAAAAAACATGAAACACCTAACAAACTAAAAGTGAAATGGCAGACGTAAGTCCAGTTATATCAATAACAACATTAAATGTGAATGCAATAAATAACCCAATCAAAAGGCAGAGATTAACAGACTAGATAAGGTAACCAAGATCCAACCATATGCCATCCACCAGACACATTTTAGATTCAAAGTTACAAATAGGTCAAAAGTAAAGGAATGGGGGGCGCCTGGGTGGCTCAGTGGGTTAAGCCGCTGCCTTCGGCTCAGGTCATGGTCCCAGGGTCCTGGGATCGAGCCCCGCGTCGGGCTCTCTGCTCAGCAGGGAGCCTGCTTCCTCCTCTCTCTCTGCCTGCCTCTCTGTCAACTTGTAATCTCTCTCTCTGTCAAATAAATAAAATCTTTAAAAAAAAAAAAAAAGTAAAGGAATGAAAAAAAGATATGTCATGACAGAAATGAAGGCAGAGATAATTCAACAATAAAAACTGGGCACTGGAGCCCATGGCCGCCTCATTGGAGCATGGCAAACCAACCAAGGGGAAGCCCTTTAAACTCCTAGGAATTCTGTATGCCAAAAACATTCTCTGTGCACAGGATTCAATACTGTATGGCTCATTAGGGTCTGCTGTGGCTGGTCCTGGACATTGAGAAGATCATGTGATGTTGGCGTAGGAGGATTTATCTTGGTGACTTTGGGATGTTGGTTCCTTTTAGGTATAATTACACAAAGCTAAGAATCCTGGAAGAACTGCCAGAGAAAGAATTAAAAATAAGATTTTATACGAAAGTACCCACCTTGATCCTGAAAGAAAACAAACCAACAGCAGTAGTAGCAAACGAGCAGTTGCCTCTGATGTCACGTTGTAAATAATACCATTCTGTATCTCTGGTCCCTTCTAGGTCCACCTAGAGCCAAGGGAACTGAATAAAGCTGGATATGGAAGGGAGTTGCTTTCTAGAATGAAGTCCCATGCAAATCATCAAAATGAAGGCTGGTAAGACCTCCAGACTTGTAAAATAATAGCAATTTTTTTAAAAGATGATAATAATGAACACTTACATAGCATTGACTGTGCTAGGTATTGACGGTGTGCCAGGTACTACTCCAAGTGCTTTACATATATTGTCATTTAATCATCTCAGCAATGACCCACATTCCATGAGGAAACTCAAAGCAAAGAGTGGTTTAAAAATGTATCCAAAGTAAGTGGTAGAGCTTAGACTCAAACTCAGAGAACCGAACTCTATATAGAGTCCCTGCTCTTAACCACTACGTTGTGCCGTATCTTAAATAAACAGAGCAATGAACAAACCTAAAAAACAAAACTGAACAGAGACATACAGAAAAAATATGGAGTCTCAAATTCTATACTCAACAGTTAATTCAGCCTGATTTCAATTAACAAATCAGAACTGTGGTTAAGTCAAAAAAGCAGAGTGGGTGCTGGAATAGACACATGCAGAAAAGTGAATCTGGAGCTTCACCTTACACCATATATAAAACTTTCCTTAAAATGTATCAAAGACCTAAATGTAAGAGCTAAAACTATAAAACTCTTCAAAGGAAACATAAGAAAGCTGCAGGACTTGAATTGTCAATGATTGCTTGGATGACACCAAAAGCATGGCCAACAAAAGAAAAAAACAGATAAGCTGGACTTTATCAAAATTAAAAACTTTTATAAATCAAAGGACACAATCAACAGAATGAAAGGGAATCTACAGAAAAAAAAATCTGTAAACCATCTACTTCATAAGAGATTGGAATCCAGAATATATAAAAAATTCTTAGAACTCAACAACAAAACAGCCAAACAACCCAATTTAAGAACTGGCAAAGGATACGAATAGACATTTCTCCAAGGAAGATAGACAAATAACCAATAAACACATAAAAAAGATTACCAATACCACTAGTCATTATGGAAATGCAAGTCAAAACTGCAATTCAATACCACTTCATACCCATTAGGATAGCTATTTCCAAAAAATAGAAAATAACAAGTATCAGCCAGGGTATGAGAAACTGGAATCCTTGCACAATACTGGTGGGAATGCAAAATGGTGCAGCTGATATGGAAAAGGGTATGGTGATTTCCCCCCAAAATTAAAAATAAAATGATCATATGATTCAGCAATCCACTTCTGGGTATATACCCAAAAAAAGAAAAAGCAGGTTCTCAAAGATTTGTATACTATGTTCAGAGAAGCATTGTTTTTAATAGCCAAAAAGTGGAAGCAATGCAAGGGTCCATCACTGGATAAATGATAAATGTGGTATAGATACAATGGAATATTATTCAGTCTTTTTTTTAAAAAGTGGGGGCAGGGCGCCTGGGTGGCTCAGTGGGTTAAGCCGCTGCCTTCGGCTCAGGTCATGATCTCAGGGTCCTGGGATCGAGTCCCGCATCGGGCTCTCTGCTCAGCAGGGAGCCTGCTCCCTCCTCTCTCTGCCTGCCTCTCTGCCTACTTGTAATCTCTCTCTGTCAAATAAATAAATTAAAAAAAATCTTTAAAAAAAAAAAAAAAAAAAACGTGGGGGCAGAAGGGGTGCCTGGCTGGCTCAGTCAGTGGAGCATGGGACTCTTGATCTTGGGACTGTGAGTTCAAGTCCCATGCTGCGTGTAGAGATCACTTAAAGAAAAAAAAAAAAAGAAGGAAATCATGATATATGATATAACATGGAAGGACCTTGAGGATATTATGCTAAGTAAAATATGCCAGGCACAGAACGACAAATATTGTTTAATTCCTCTTATAAATACGTTCCTTGAGTAGTCAAACTCACAAACACAGAAAGTGGAATGGCAACTGCCAGGGGCTACAAGAGGAGAGAACAAGGAGTTACTTTTTCATTTCAGTTGAAGAATATGAAAAAGATGCCTCATGGTAATGGATGCACAACACTATGGATGCACTTAATGTCAAAGAACTGTAGAAATGGTTAAAATAGTAAATTTTATATTATGCTAATTTTCTTTAAAAAAAGCAAAGTGAGGGGGTGCCAGGGTTGTGAGATCAGCTGCTGTACTGGGCTCTGTGCTCAGCATGGAGTCTGCTCTAGATTCTCTCTCCCTCTCCTGTCCCTTCCCCTCCCACACTCTCTTGGGCTCTCTCTCTCCAATAAATAAATAAATCTTTTTTTTTTAAGATTTTATTCATTTATTTGACAGACAGAGATCACAGGTAGGCAGAGAGGCAGGCAGAGAGAGAGGAAGGGAAGCAGGCTCCCCGCTGAGCAGAGAGCCCAATGCAGGCAGGGCTGGATCCCAGGACCCCAGGATTATGACCTGAGCTGAAGGCAGAGGCCTTAACCCACTGAGCCACCCAGGCGCCCCTCCAATAAATAAATCTTTAAAATAATAATGATGATGATAAATCAAAAAAATTTTAAAAGGAAAGCGGAAAAGACCCCAAGAGAATTTCAGATTGAGGGAAATATATAAAACTAAAGTCACACTCACCTGAAATCACAGCAGCCCCAACTAAAAATCTTAATATTCCATTACAAATATCTGGATCTCTTCAACCAAGACTTCTTTACTGTACTGTAGTTCACCAAACCTAGCTATGACCTAACGCAAAACCTCACTCTGCAGCATAAACCAAGTTAGGGGAAAACAGACGATTAGCCACATGGGATTCAGTGTTTGTTTTTTTATTTCTAGCTGTCCTCTTAAGAGATCAGAGAACAGCAACTATTAGAATAATATGTAATGCTCCCAGTCACTGGGGAAACGATATTATACCAGCCTCATTTTGGTGCGTTGTTTTAATCTGCATAATGCTTTTTATTCTCTGTAATGGGAGATCAGCAGGGTCTGCTTAACAGAAGAAAGGTCATTACTGACAAATTCTAACCCAGGGGATAATCTGAGCCTGCCTGTCTGCCACTTTTGAGCAGACAACTGGTTTAGAAGCTTATTTTCATGTACTTCTTGCTATTCAAGAATCATCAGCCCAATGCCTCTGCTCCTGTCATTGGACTGCTTTGGTCCACATTTTTCACTATACTACATTGCATCCTTCAGCTAAAGCGCTGGTGTCAAACTGTTCCTCCTCTCAACTCACCAGTATCCATTCTGATAAAAGAACTGTGACTCAAAGGCAAATTCTGTAACCTAAACAGGTTCATGGGCAAGCGGATTTGGACGGACTCTGCCTAGCTGAGACCTCACATTCCCTTTCCAACCCTAATTGCAACCATCAACAGTGAATGTGCGCTTCCCTGATTACCGCCTGAGGGCTTTTTCTCCATGACATTCAGAATTCTATATGCAGCCTGCTCCAAAGGGTGCTATGCTCAATGAACTCCCCTATCAGAGGCTGCTGAGAGCTATTCTTGTTCCCCAGCCTCCCTAGCAGAGTGTACATTTAAAGCTTTCCTCCTCCTCCTCCTCCTCCCCCTCCTTTTTTTTGAGGGAATATTTTTTAGGATGAAGGAAAACAGCTACATAAGCACATAAGCAGGAAGTGGGGGAGGACTACTTGAGCACTGAAACAAAGAGATCGTGGAGCAAAGAGAGGGACAAGAGGCAAACTTACAAGGTGAACAATTAAGACACTTATAAAGAAATGCACTAAAACCTCATTCCAAACCCCAAGCTTGTCACTAACCACAGCAATATCTAAAAAGTCACTCTTGTCAACCCTTGGAGGCCTAATGGATAAGAAGGCATTGCCAAAGTAAAACTAAACTTTAGTGCACTCCTAATACAGGAAAAATTTAATATATTAATCACAGAGTTAAAACTTCATCCACCTTAAGAAAATAACAGATCAGGAAAAAACCTATTTGCAGTGATTCAGCCACTATTTCTGTGAGCAACCAGAGAATAGGACTGTGAACGTGGTGCTAATAAAATGCTAATTAAGTGAAAAGCATTAAGATGTTAACTTCCGTAGATTCATTAAGGGCTTCAAATTACTTACCTTGAAAGTTGTTTGATTAGAAGAAGGTCAGATTTTAGTCTAACATTTTTCTTTTTCTCTTTTGACTAATTAGGTTAATAGTCAGCAGACATCTTCCTAAAGTACAGGATCTCGCTAGGGTAACCTGCTAAGTGGTGGCAGGAGATACTTAACATAAAAGTCTCCAAGCAAAACCTCCCAAATGCTTTCCTTCCAGTCCTGCATTTGGCCCCTCAGAGTATTTTTCCTTTGTGGACTGAAAGGTCCCCCAATGATAAGTCCGTGATCAAAGGAGCGAGACTGATAGAAAGCAAAGGTCAAGCAAAGCTTTATTTTGCGCCAAGCATCGAGAATCAAACCGATAGTCAAACCAACCAGTCAGGGCTGTCTCTTACAAAGAGGCGACCCCTCCCTGCCTTACAGACTAACTTTTATAGAGCAAAGGCCATGTGGTTGGGCCTGGCCATGTGCAGGTGGCCAGTGAGATTGTAACACACAAAGAAAGCTGCATAGTCATGCTAGGTCACACATGGTGGCCAATTGAATTACAATTTATCTTGTAGATATTTGAACTAGCCTATCACCTTGGTCAGAATTGGCGCCCAAATGGCGGGGACCCACACTCCTTGGTAGCTAGGAAGACAGTATGCACACCCCACTGATTGGGTGTCTCCACCTGGCCTGACCCGCCCTAGTATTTGGGCTTTATTACCTGGGCCTGATTTCCTGGACTTGCTTTTAAGTAAGTTCTCTGAGGGAGGAGGGGTAGGGTCAGTTTAAGTTTTACTGCATAAACAACAAAATCACTGTTTAACCAGATGGAGTTGCTCTGGCTAAATAGGCCCTTACAGGACCAGCTGATCTGTGAAGGCAGCTAAAGTAACAATTATACAAAGTAGAATTTTAAAGTAATATTTTATTTTTCTTGTGGCAAAACAAAGGAACAACTCACCTATGGGAAGGAACAAACACAGGGCCCTGTACATTACTGACATCAGGTATTTCAATAAAAATAGCAATTTCGAGGCACCTGGCTGGCTCAGTCAGTACATTCATCTCAAGGTCATGAGTTCAAGCCCCACGTCAGGCATGAAAGCTACTTAAAAATAAATCGTTTCTCAAAAACACTAATTTGGAAAAACATTCACGCCCCTATGTTTACTGCAGTATTATTTACATTGGCCAAGATATGGAGGCAACCCAAGTGTCCATCAAGAGATAAACGGATAGGGGCGCCTGGGTGGCTCAGTGGGTTAAGCCGCTGCCTTCGGCTCAGGTCATGATCTCAGGGTCCTGGGATCGAGTCCCGCATCGGGCTCTCTGCTCAGCAGGGAGCCTGCTTCCCCCTCTCTCTCTCTCTCTCTCTGCCTGCCTCTCTGCCTACTTGTAATCTCTGTCTGTCAAATAAAATAAATAAAATCTTTAAAAAAAAAAAGAGAGATAAACGGATAAATTTGTGGTATGTATACATATATATTCACATACAATGGAATATTACTCAGCCATTAAAAAAGACTGAGCTCTTGCCACTGACAACAACATAGATGAACTTAGAGGGTATTATGCTAAGTGAAATAAGTCAGACAGAAAAAGACAAATACTATATGATTTCACTTACATATGAAATCTAAAAACCAAAACAAATAAGCAAACAAACAAAAACAGACCATAAATACAGAGAACAAACTGGTGGTTGCCAGATGGGTGTGGGAAGGGGGATGGATATTATAGGTGAAGCAGATTAAGAGGTACAAATGTGCAGTTACAAAATAAAAGCAAAGATGAAAAGTACAGCATAGGGAATATAATCAATAATACTGAAATAACTATGTATGGTGAGAGATGATAACTACACTTATCATGGTAAGCACTGCACTATGGATAGAATTGTTGAGCTGCTACGCTGTGCACCTAAAACTGATAGAACACTGTATGTCAACTATACTTCAATTTAAAAAACAGCAGCTTCTAAGCAGCTGCATTTTAAGAATCTGAAGGATCAAACAGGAAGAGAGAGACAAATTGTTTAAACACAAATAACTCTGACAATTAAAGAACTGGCATGACTAAGGCACGAAAGACAAGTGAAAAGCAAACAGACTGACACTTGAGTAAATTTAGGCCTCTAAGCATGTGGAAGCACTTTGAATTTTCACTGTCACAATCTAAACTCCAAAGAACATTAAAGTCTGCTGCCTTTCTGCTGCCTTTCACCTGCTGGTAAGATACTATGTTAGGGTTGCCATTAGATATACTGCATCCCAGAAGATTCCAAAGACTTAACTTGTAGCTGTCATCAACCACCAAACCAGCTTGAGGTCCTCTCAGCTGTTAGATGTCTGATAATTTCACATGCAACCCAAACATTTTCCAGGGTTATCGAAGAACATACTATAGAAGAGGTGGCTAAGAGTTCATTTACTCTGCCTTAGAATCTTTTCCAGCTGTGAGATCAGTACCAATAATCTCTCTAAGAACAGAAGAAAGTGTTGCACACTATCACAGTTTTACTTCTAAGTCTTTGTATACTTTATCCTTATTAATAAGCTTGGTGGCCAATAGTTAAACATCCCATAGTATCCCCGGGAGACCCATGGGTCCAATTTTCTGACAGTTTCTTGTTTTCTAAACCACCCTAAGTTAGTAGTGTCATGGATGCACAACACAAGCTCTTAGAAAAAACTGAAGGAGCGTAAGGCAGCACTCATTACTGCTGGAGTGGATTGCAGACTTGGGCATACCACATTTCACCCTCAGCTAAGAGAACACTAACTCTGAGAAAAGAAACTCCCTATACCACCCTCGTTCAAAGCATCAAAATCTACCTAAAGCAAAACATCTTTCCAGGTTAAGGATAACATCTTAACTTTCATAGAAGGGACAAATGAAGACATACTTAGGAAACATTCTAAGGAAGGCTCAAAATGGTAATCCTAAATACAGTATGGCAATCATTCAAAAAACTAAACAGAATTATCATATGATGTACCAATTCCACTTCAAGGTATATGCTTTTCAAGAGAAGTGAAAGCAGGGACTGGACAGATATTTGTACACCCATGTACAAATAACCAAAACACAATGACCAAAAGTGGTAGCAACCCTCTTGGGATTTCATCAATGGAAGAATGGATTAAAAAAACATGGCATAGGGGCGTCTGGGTGGCTCAGTGAGTTAAGCCTCTGCCTTTGGCCCAGGTCATGATTTCAGGGTCCTGGGATAGAGTCCTGCATCAGGCACTCTGCTCAGCAGGGAGCCTGCTTCCCCCTCTCTCTCTCTCTGCCTGCCTCTCTGCCTACTTGTGGTCTCTATCTGTTAAATAAATAAATAAAATATTTTAAAAAAACATGGCATATACATACAATGGGATATTAATCAGCCTTTAAAAGGAAGGAAATTCTGACCCATACTACAAAAGGGATGACTCTTAAATACATTATGCTTCAGGCCAGTATTTTATAGTTAACTAAGTCCCGTCACATATGTTATATAATTCTCACAACTATTTCCCCATGAAGGAATTGATAATCATCTTCATTTTATAGATAGTGGAAAGAGGTCCGTAGAAGATAAATAACTTGCTCAAGGTCACAAATTGAGTGGTAGAGACAAAAAAAAAAAAAAATGTTTTAAAGATTTTATTTATTTGACAGAGATCACAAGTAGGCAGAGAGGCAGACAGAGGGGGGAAGCAGGCTCCCTGCTGAGCAGAGAGCCCAATGTAGGGCTCCATCCCAGGACCCTGGGATCATGACCAGAGCCAAAGGCAGAGGCTTTAACCCACTGAGTCACCCAGGTGCCCCAAGACAAAAATTTTAAATCCAGCTTCTCTAACTAAAATTTCCATGCTCCTTTCAGTACATCATGCTGACTGTTCTTTTTACCTCCATGGTAGCCTTGGAGGCAACTCAATGGGAGCCATTATGACATGAAAGAAGGAGCCCTGGGGTGCTGGGCTGGCTCAGTCCAGGTGTCTGGCTGGATCAGTCCGTGGAGCATATGGCTCTTGATCTTAGGGTTGGGAATTTGAGCCCTAAATTGAGTGCAGAGATTACTTAAAAATATACACTGGGGAGGGTATGTGTTATGGTTTGCCAGACAACAACTGTGGGATTTCCTGAAATTCACAATATCTTTAAGACTCTGTTTTCTCATTGGTAAAAAGTATTTTTTTAAAAAAGTTTATGACACACTCTATGGAGTTTGAATATTGAAGAAGATTGTATATAAAAGAGCACAAAACTTAGCACTTATTAAGGGAAATAAGTGTCAGAAAGGAAAAAAAGTCACCTGGGTGACTCCGTCATTAAGCGTCTGCCTTCGGCTCAGGTCATGATCCTAGGGTCTTGGGATCAAGCCCCGCATCGGGCTCCCTGCTCGGAGGGAAGCCTGCTTCTCCCTCTCCCACTACCCCCTGCTTGTGTTCCCTCTCTCGCTTTGTCTCTGTCAAATAAATAGTAAAATCTTAAAAAAAAAAAAAAAAGAAAGAAAGAAGGAAGGAAGAAAGCAAGGCAGAAAGGAAGAAAGAGAGAGAGAAAGAGAGAGAGAGAGAAAGAAAGAAAGAAAGACAGAAAGAAAGAAAAGAAAGAAAAAGAAAAAAGTAATCTTTAGCTGGCTTAGCATTACCACTATTTTGCCCTGATCTGGCCTTAGTGTGGTAAGTGACAAACACATTTTCCTGTAATCTCTTGAGAAAACTGACTGGATATTTGATACTTTTTTTTTTTTTTAAAGATTTTATTTATTTGAGAGAGAGAAAGTGAGAGAGAGCATAAGAGGAGAGAAGGTCAGAGTGAGAAGCAGACTCCCTGTGGAGCTGGGAGCCTGATGTGGGACTCGATCCTGGGACTCCAGGATCATGATCTGAGCCGAAGGCAGTTACTTAACGAACTGAGCCACCCAGGTGCCCTTTGATACTTTTGACATATACTCCAAGTCTAATTCATTAGTGACAGTGAAGATGAGCTAATTATTCCCTGCAGCAAGTTCATTAAAGAAATGTGAGGAATGAAAATGAAGGTAGAGGCCTGATGGAGACTTGCAAAGAGAAGAAAGAGGTGATAGTTATAGGCATCCACTCAAAGTTCAGCCCAGTCCTTTCTGGGCTATTCACAAAAAGCATAGGCCAAAAGCTTAAATCAACTGTTTGATGGCCCTTGGGAAGAATAAGGACAGCAGCCAAGTCAGAAGCCACCGAAAGGGAAAGCAACAAAGTAGGAGATAAAGCAAGCATAAAGGAATGTGATCAAAGAAACAGGTCCCAGATGAAAAGGAGCTGCCTGGAAAGCCTAAGTAAATACATGAATAAATAAACACAACATAAATTATACCCATATGAACTTCAAACTCTAGCCCAGAATCTGGAGCTTCTTTCAAACACCCACATTTGTCATACGGCCCT
The DNA here is from genome assembly GCF_009829155.1 of Mustela erminea. Classification (NCBI taxonomy): domain Eukaryota; kingdom Metazoa; phylum Chordata; class Mammalia; order Carnivora; family Mustelidae; genus Mustela; species Mustela erminea. The sequence continues at coordinate 65,586,807 of NC_045627.1, forward strand.
TCGGTCACAAAGGGATATTTGGGAGAAGGCAGTTTGTAATCCCTGATTTTTATAGAAAATCACATTTATCATAAGGCCTTACTACAGTATCTGGTTTATTTGCTAGGTACAGATATGCATTTGTGAGATTTATAAAACTATGTTTGCAGCAAAATGTCTCTGGGGTCAGGTAAGGCAGATTAACCTTCAGTGCAGTCTTGTTAGCACATCTCACCCTTAGGCCCTCTCATTCCAGCTCTCCCAACATACACATTTCACACTTCTCCTTTTGTTCCCAGACGTGCCAAATGCCACTGTAAATCACTATAGGACATTTTACTTCAGGAAAAAAAAAGAGAGAGAGAGAGAGAGAGAGAGAAAGAAAAAATAAATAAAAAAGGAAGGAAAAGAAAAGAAAGATCTGTAAATAAACATTAAATCCCAGACCTGTCACACATCAGAATCTATACCAAGTTGTAGATGTGCATTACCATCGCTGGGAATGTCTGGCAAGGCTTATATCTGGAGCTAAATCAAGTTTCCCCATCTGTTGGGTTTGCCTCTTCTACTCAAGTTTAATTTTTCAATTGTTTGCAAGAACAATTTAATAAGTGTTGAGAAAATGGGAAATGATAGGCACAAAGGGAACGAGGAATGTAAGGAAAGTCAGCTTGGTATTTCATGATACTGAAAGCATATTCTCTCCATTTACGAACAGCTCACTCCTGTGGGTGTGTGGTATTTCCTCAAGACCCTAAGCCAAACTCCATGTCTGACTTAATTTTATCCAATACATATAGCACTCCGTAATTGCTTTGCTGTTTCATAAGGAACCTAAAATAACTTAGCCCCATGAGCTCCATTTGCCTCTGTTTACCGCAAATAGAAAGAGCCATGTAAAGCAAAACGTCAAAGTTCCAGATCCCCATGAATCATTCCCTGAACTCACAGAGAATGGCAGAAAAAAAATTTTCAGAGAAAAGCTTTCAGATGGCTTATACACAGAAAACACTTTGGCAACAAAGATGCCTGAAAAGGGCTTGCAACCATGTCTTGGTATGAAAATTCTCAGAACAGCACTGTGAGCTATTTCAATATGACAATATGAAAGTCTCATGCACTCCTGCTTTTCTTGATCAAGTACGACATTTCTTCCACTCCTACAGACATCAGGGCTTAAAATAGCAGTGGTGTTCAACACACTCCACTCAGCAAGGTACAATAAACCTCAGGATGAGCCAAGGAATGCTGAAAGAGGTAAGTTCTCATTCCTTACCTGATATTAACCAATGCATGGGTCACCTTGCTAGCTGCTTCTTTCCACTGGCCTGCATTGGTAGAAAGCCTCAGGACTATAAGGAAGAAAAGAAAAAAGATCTGTTAGACCCCCAGTATAAAACACAAAAATAAGGAATAAAGACACATCTCAGAATAGCTTTATTAGAATAACCAGAGCCTACAACAACACTCCATTTAAAACTTCCTCATCTTAGAGAAAAATATAAGGGCTTATTCTCAACTACCTTCACCAGGATTTTTTTTTCTCTAGCTTTTTTTCACATCCTATCAAAATACTCCTCTGCCTTGGGTTCCCCTCCATCTACTCCCTACTAACAGGTTTCCATGCTTAGGTTTTACATTCATTTAAAATCTACATTGAGGTGGTAAGGTAAGATTAACCTGGCAGCCACATTTATCATTGCTCTAATGGCTGATTTAGTGGACGTGGCTGGTTAAGTATCCCCTCCTGCTCCATACTTATCTTTCTCCTAAAGGTTTCAGATGGGTCAAACAGGGCAAACTATCTTGTCAGATAGAGGACAGTCATGTTTCAGTCAAGGAATAACCTGCTTTAGCTACTATAACTTAACTGTGTGACCTGAAACATGAATCAAGAGGAATAGCCTTCTCTTTTCTGACCAAGTTCTCTCTCTTTTCCACATCCAGCAGTAAAAGAAAAGAAGATGGAAAGACAGAACAACCTCAGTCAGCTAAGAGCTTCAGAACCATACATTACAGTATTGATACCATTTCAGAAAAGAGACAAACCAGCACAACTGCTCCTTGAAAGAGCAAGCACATAGCAGGCACTCCAAGTATATGTTTTTAATGAAGGAATACTTAATAAGAGCCAAGTTTACTATGTTCCAAGAAGTGAACAAAGTTAGGTTATATAAAAGATAGCAGAGAGATGAGGAAACAGACTAAAAGGAGACAAATAATTGATCTAAGTCATCCAAACAGTTGTAAGTAACTGAGCCAGAATTTGAACCTGAGGGTATGACTCTAGAGCATGTACTTAAGAGTAAATGGTTATGAGTATGAACCCTGAAGCCAACTGTCAGAGCCCAATTCCTGCACTTGCCATTTACCACGACAGTAACAGCAATACTTACATGAAAGGACTCCTATGAAAATGAAATAAATTAATATATATAAACCCTTAGATCAGTGCCTGGCACACAGTAAATGTCGTATATTAGCTATTAGTATTTAAATAAATGGCCTCCCAAACAAATGACTGAATATATCTGAGACTTCTCCAAAGGAAGGAAAAGTAGAGCCTAACAACATTACATTAAGAAATTAAGAAACGGGGCCACCTGGGTGGCTCAGTGGGTTAAAGCCTCTGCCTTTGGCTCAGGTCATGATCTTAGGGTCCTGGGATCGAGCCCCGCATCAGGCTCTCTACTCAGGAGGGAGCCTGCTTCCCTTCCTCTCTCTCTGCCTGCCTCTCTGCCTACTTGTGATCTCTCTCTGTCAAATAAATAATAAAACCTTTAAAAAAAAAAAATTAAGAAACGTGTGGGGCACCTGGGTGGCTCAGTGGGTTAAAGCCTCTGCCTTCAACTCAGGTCATGATCCCAGGGTGCTGGGATCGAGCCCCGCGTCAGGGGTCTCTGCTCAGCGGGAGCCTGCTTCCTCCTCTCCCTCTGCCTACCTCTCTGCCTACTTGTGATCTCTGCCTGTCAAATAAATAAATAAAATCTTTAAAAAAAAAAAAAAAAGAAAAGAAAAGAAATTAAGAAACGTGTAACCAATCTGCTTAGGAACTTTATACCTGAGAACCATCACTACCTACTCCTGACCAGTATTCCAGCCAGGAAAAGAAACAGCAGCAGCTAAATCTGAGGGAAGGCCTATGGCTGTAACAGGGAAAGAAAACTCATCTGGCTGCTCTGCATCTCTTCTAGAAATACCTCATTTTTATAAATTCATGTAATTTTATGAAAGAGAGTAAGGAAGCCTTAATAAAACATATTATCAGAACACTGCCTTTCTAATTTACAAGATTTAGGGCAGGGGAAGTTGGTATAGTTCCAAGTCAAAGCTCCTCAGTATGAAATCCGGTTTCACCCAGTGTATGTGCAAGTTTAATCATGTAATGAAAACAATTGTTTCAGCAGGTCAGACAGATCTTTTCCAACTCAACTGTGAAACTCCTTAGATGTGTTTCACTAGATCCTCCACAAGATCATAAATTCTCTGAGGGTGGGGACCAAAACATTTATGGAATTGAGTTGAATTTTCCTTTCCTTATCTCAGTGAGATTTAACTCTGTCCATGGATTATTTCTCTGTAACATTCTGTCAGCTCTGTTCCTTAGTGAATAAGAACCAGATGACCTCATCACTGCATTTCCTTTGCAAATGCCATAGGCTTTTACATTCTTTTCTGTTACCAAATTTAAACACAAAATTATTTCAAAATGCCCTAAAAGCCTCAAGCTAAGGTAATCTTTTATGTAGTAAATTATGGTTCACAAAAATAACATAGTACACAGCCATTTTAAAAAGAGACGTAAGTAATAGTAAAAACTGGAAACCATAATTTCCATGAAAAGAATGGTTAAATAAACTGAGCCCACACTGTACAAAAAAAGACAGAGAAAGATTTAAGAAAATTACAAAAAAAGAATATTTTATGACACGTTTTAAAAAACACAAAATAGAAAGATAACATGATTACAACTATGTAAAACTATGCATACATGTAGGCTAATATACAACAATGAAAACAATCACAGCACTAGAAAGATTATAAATTTTTTTTATCTTTTCCATTTTGATTTTTCTTTTTCTTTAGTATTTATAATTATCTTTCTTTTTAATAAAAAAAAAACACTTCAAAATATGGTATCATTTATAGTTCAGGGCAGCTCCTTTGGAAGTCTTCCTACTCAGCAGACTTCACTGCACCAAATTAATGTCATCAGAATATTAAATGTGGGGGTGGGATTATGGACATTGGGGAGGGTATGTGCTTTGGTGAGTGCTGTGAAGTGTGTAAACCTGGTGATTCACAGACCTGTATCCCTGGGGATAAAAATATATGTTTATAAAAAATAAAAAATTAAAAAAAAAAAAAGAATATTAAATGTGTGCCTTCATCAAAAGTGTTTCAGTGAGCCTTCCTCCTCTAGCCAAGACAGAAGAACAAAACACAATTTACCCTCCTACCTTAAGTGACTGGACAAAACAGATGAAACAACAACTACCAGACATTAGACTACAGGCATATTCAACAGTGATCCCTGAAGAAAAAAAACAAGGTGAGCCCTACGATTACCCCAGCTTACTGCATGGAGAAGTTTCTAGCCTGTGGGGCAGGAGGAGGAACCTATATAGAATACAGAAGTCTTGCCAAGCCAAAGACATAGAGATCAACACTTGGAGAGGCCAAGGTACCTAGAATTTGTGGGGCAGAGTACTGTAGAAGAAAGAGTAAAAAACAAAGAACTCTGGAGGTCTACAGAAGGGTCATCTTACATCTTTTTTTTAAAGATTTTATTTATTTATTTGAGATGCACAAAGCAAGAGAGAGAAAGAGAGAGAGTGCGAGCAGAAGGTAGAGGCAGAGGGGGAGGGACAAGCAGACTCCCCACTGAGCAAGGAGCCTGATGCTGGACTCGATCCCAGGACCGTGGAATCATAACCTGAGCCGAAGGCAGACATTTATTTATTTATTTATTTATTTTTTAAGATTTTGTTTATTTATTTATTTGACAGAGAGAGAGAGATCACAAGTAGGCAGAGAGGCAGGCAGAGAGAGAGAGGAGGAAGCAGGCTCCCTGCTGAGCAGAGAGCCCGATGCGGGACTCGATCCCAGGACCCTGAGATCATGACCTGAGCCGAAGGCAGCGGCTTAACCCACTGAGCCACCCAGGTGCCCCCGAAGGCAGACATTTAACCAACTGAGCCACCCAGGCATCCCCTACATCTTTTTTTGAATACTGATCTGCATATATAGATCAAAGAGGAAAATACTCAGAGCTGGAAACAAAGAACTATTAGAAAGGAAAAGAAATTGTTAAGCTCACAGAGGGCTCCACAAATAAAATAATTTGTTTTTCCCCCAGCAAGTGTAGAAAGACTTACTCATATCCTGGTTGTCAGACAAAGTCTGCAGATGGGTACTACGTTAGCAATGGGGCCAAATTAGCCTACATTAAAGATGGCTCTCAACCTCCCCTGACAACCCTTAAATGCAAACCTGAAAGGATAAAGCTGATTTCCGAATAACATAACCACATTCTAGAACAAAGTTTAACATTATATAAAATAACAAAATCAAGCACTAACAATATTAAAATCACAATGTCCAAAATCTAATTTAAAAATTACCAGGCATTCAAAGCAGAAAAATAAGACCAAATAGGCAAGAGAAAAACCAGTCAATAGAAACAGATCTAAACATGAAGGAAAATTAGCAGAATTACCAAAAAAGGACATTAAAACAACTGTAAATATGCTCCGTATTCTCAGGAAGATTGAGGAAAATACAAATACAATGAGGAAAGAAACAGACACATTACAAAGAAGTCTAAACAGAACTTCTAGGATAGAAAAAACCTGAAATGCACACTATACTGGATAAAATGAATTAAGATTAATGAGATAAAAAGCATATTAAAAAATACAGAAGAGGCATCCAAATTTGGGAGAAAGAAGTAAGTTGTCACTATTTGCATATGACATGATATTATATAGAGAAATACTAACAACTCCACCAAAAAAATTCTAATTAGAACTAATAAATGAATTCAGTAAAGGGAGCCTGGGTGGCTTAGTCAGTTAAGTGCCGGCCTTCAGCTCTGGTCATGATCTCGGGGTTCTGGGATGGAGCCCCACATTGGACTTCCTGCTCGGCGAGGAATCTGCTTCTCCCTCTACCCCTCCCCGCAACCTGCACGCTCACTATTAAATAAAATCTTAAAAAAGAAATGAATTCAGTGAAGTTGCAAGATACAAAATTAATACCGTGTTTCCATTCACTAATAACCAATGATAAGAAAGAGAAATTAAGAAAACAATCCCATTTACAATAGTATCAAAAACAATAAAATACCTAGTAATAAATTTAACTTAAGAGGTGAAAGACCTGTACTTTGAGAACGATAAGATACTGGTGAAAGAAACTGAATATGACATAAATAGATGGAAAGAGGGGCGCCTGGGTGGTTAAGTGGGTTAAAGCCTCTGCCTTTGACTCAGGTCATGATCTCAGGATCCTGGGATTGAGCCCCGCATCAGGCACTCTGCTCACTCTGCCTGCTTCCCCCCCTCTCTCTGCCTGCCTCTCGGCCTACTTGTGCTCTCTGTCTGTCAAATAAATAAATAAAATCTTAAAAAAAAAAATAGATGGAAAGATATAACATGATCATGGATTGGAAGAATTAATAATCTTAATCTACAGATTCAGTTCAATCCCTATACAAATACCATTAGCATTTTTCAGAAATAGAGCAAATAATCATAAAATTTGTATAGAACCACAAAAGACCCTGAAAAGCCAAAGCTATCTTGAGAAAGAAGAACAAACCTGGAAGTATCATGCCACCAAATTTCAAACTATACTACAAGGCCTCAATAATCAAAATATCATGGCAGTAGCACAAAAACAGATACACAGATCAATGAAACAGAGTACAGAATCCAGAAGTAAACTCACGTATATTCATCTATGGCAAAGGAGTGAAGAACATAAAATGGAGAAGGGACAGTCTCTTCAATAAATGGTGTTGGGAAAACTGGACAGCTATATGCAAAAAAAAAAGAAACTGGACCACTTCCTTACACCATATACAATAAACTTAAAATGGATTGAAGACCTAAATGTAAAACTTGAAACCATAAAACTCCTAAAAGAAAATATAGGCAGTAGACTCCTGGACATCAATCTTAGCAATATTTTTTTTGGATCTGTCTCCTCAGGCAAAGGGGAAAAAGGAAAAAGAATCGAGATTACATCAAAATAAAAAGCTTCTGCATAGAGAATGAAGGAAAACATCAACAAAACAAACCTACTGAATGGGAGAAAACATTTGCAAATTATATATCTGTTAAGGGGTTAATGTGCAAAATATATAAAGAACTCCTACAATGCAACACCAAAAAAACAATCTAATTAAATAACGAGAAGAAGACTTCAAAAGACATTTTTTCAAAGAAGATGTATAGATGGCTAATAGACATGTGAAAAGATGCTCAACATCATGACTCATCAGGGAAAAGCAAATAAAAATCCACAATGAGATATCACCTCACCTGTCAGAATGGCTAGTAACAAAAAAACAAGAAATAACAAGCATTGGCAAGGATAGCATGTGGAGAAAAGGGAACCCTCGTGCACTGTTGGTAGGAATGTTCACCATGGAGAACAGTATGAGGGATACTTTAAAAATTAAAAATAAAAACTACCATATGATCTAGCAATTCCACTTCTGGGTATTTATCCAAAGAAAACCAAAACGCTAATTTGAAAAGATAGGTGCAACCCCACGTTCACAGCAGTATCATTCATAATAGCCAAGACATAAAAACAACCTAAGTGGCTATCAATGGATGAATGCATAAAGAAGTTGTGGTATATGGGACGCTTGGGTGGCTCAGTAGTTTAAGCCTCTGCCTTCAGCTCAGGTCATGATCTCAGGGTCCTGGGATCGAGCCCCACATCGGGCTCTCTGCTCAGCGGGAAGCCTGCTTTCCCCTCTCTCTCTGTCTGCCTCTCTACCTACTTGTGATCTCTCTCTATCAAATAAATAAAAAAAAATCTTTAAAAAAAAAAAAAAGAAGTTGTGGTATACACACACACACACACACACACACACACACACACACAATGGAATATTACTCAGCTATAAAACACAAGGAAACCCTACTATTTGTGACAATATGGATGGACCCTAAAGACTTATTCTAAGTGAAATAAGTGACACAGAGAAAGACAAATACTGTACGATCTTACTTATACATGTAATCTTAAAAACAAAACAAAACAAAACCCATAAAAAAAGAGATCAATCTTGTGGCTACCAGAGACGGAGGGTAGGGAGAGGGAGAATTGGAGGAAGGTAGTCAAAAGATGCAAACTTCCAGTTACAGGATAAAGAAGATAAATAAAGGATATAGGGACGCCCGGGTGGCTCAGTTGGTTAAGCCACTGCCTTCAGCTCAGGTCATGATCTCAGGGTCCTGGGATTGTGTCCCGCATCGGGCTCCTTGCTCCACGGGGAGCCTGCTTCTCTCTCCACCTCTGCCTGCCGCTCTGCCTACTTGTGTGCGTGCTCTCTCTCTCTTTCTCTCTCTGACAAACAAAATCTTAAAAAAAAAAAAAAAAAAAGGATGTAATGTACAATAGGAGAATTTAGCTAACACCACTGCATAATATACAGGAAAGCTATTAAAGAGAGTAAAATCCTAAGAGTTCTCATCACGAGGAGAAAAAATTTTTTCCTTTCTTCCTTTTTTCCTTTTACTGTATCTATTTGAAAAGATGGATGTGAGCCGAACCTCTTCTCTATATATGTAAATTAAACCATCATTCTGTATGCTTTAAACATCATAGTGACGTGAGCCAATTATTTCTCAATAAAACTGGGGAGGGGGATGAAGGTGCAGTGCCACTTCTAGCATGGCAGAGTAAAACCCACTACGGCCTTTCTCTGATTATAGCCAAAAATCCTGTATTAAATATAAAAAGTAACTACCTGGAGGCTCTAAAATTGAGCATAAGCAGATATATTATAGAAGGGAGTCAAAACTTGGAGAAACACCCACAAAAGGAGTTTCAAGTTGCATTTTCTGCTATTTTTCTTTTCTTTTCTTTTTTTTTTTTAAATATTTTATTTATTTGAGAGAGAGACAGTGAGAGAGAGCATGAGCAAGGAGAAGGTCAGAGAGAGAAGCAGACTTCCCATGGAGCTGGGAGCCCGATGCGGGACTTGATCCCGAGAATCCAGGATCATGACCTGAGCCGAAGGCAGTCGTCCAACCAACTGAGCCACCCAGGCGCCCACTGAGCCACCCAGGCGCCCTCTGCTATTTTTCTTTCAGGCTTTCACAGGGATGTACAGGGGAGAAGCTGGAGAGACGACCAAAACTTCAATAGAAACTTCACCTTTCTGTAGACAGAAACCAGGAAAAGGGGCTTCTGCTGGTCAGAGAACAGCCTGGACAAACCAGAAGAAAGTCTTCCCCTAATTCTGTATATAACAGTTGCACAATTCTCAGGCTTATGCCTGAGCTAAACAAACATGGAACAGAGATAGGAGCAGCAAAGCAAAAGCTTTAGGAACCGAATGGATATTTGGTGGGGGTTTTGTGTGTCTGTGTGTGTGTGTTTTTTTGTTTGTTTGTTTGTTTGTTTGTTTGAGAGGGAGAGAGAGAGAGCAGGAAGGGGCAGAGAGGGAGGGAAAAAGAATCTGAAGCAGACTCCATGCTGATCGAGGAGCCCCACGTGGAGCTCCATCCCACAAACCCAAGATCATGACCTGAGCCAAAAACCAGGAATCAGACCCTTAACCAACTGAGCCACCCAGGTGCCCCTGAATGGATATATGAATCACAGTCCAAGTCTTGACTAACCCTTGAGTGGTACATGTGTGGACCACAACCAAAGCAGCACATAAAGTCTCTGAGAACTGAACTGGTATTAGAACCACAAGTAAAATATATATTATGTAAAGTAAAAAAAAAAAAAAAAATTCACTAGATGGGCTTAAGAGCAGTATGGACTGACACAGAAGTCAGTGAACCTAAAGACAGAACAGTAGAAGCTATTAAGTAAGAAGAAGGGGGGAAAAAAAGGGAGAAATCAAATAAGGTTTCAGGAAAGAGTGGGACAATATCAAAAAGCCTAACATCTGTGTAACTGCAGTCCAAGAAAAGGGAGAAGAAAGAACATGGGGCAGAAAAAATTTTGCAAAGAAGAACGGCCAAAAACTCTCAAATTTAGTGAGAGTCAAAAAGCTCAGCAAATCCCAAACAGGATGAACTCACAGAAAAACCACGCCTAGACATATCATAGTCAAACTGCTAAAAGGCAGAGATAAGGGAAAAACCTAAAAGAGCCTACAGAAAAACAGCATATTATAAACAAGGAAAAAAACGATTAAAATGACAACAGACTTATTTTCAGAGACCACAGAGACCAGAAAAAGGGGAATAACATTTTCAAAATACTTAAAGACTTGCAGCACCTGGGTGGCTTAGTCGTTAAGCCTCTGCCTTTGGCTCAGGTCATGATCCCAGGATCTTGGGATCGAGCCCCAGACTGGGTTCCCTGTTCAGTGAGGAGCATGCTTCTCCCTCTTCCCACTCCCCCTGCTTGTGTTTACTCTCTTGCTGTGTCTCCTCTCTCTGTCAAATAAATAAATAAAACCTTAAAAAAATACTTAAAGATAAGAACCTATCAATTCAAAATTCTAAATCCAGCAAAAATACCTGAGAAATGAAGGAAAATTTTTAAATCTTACCACGAGAAGTCATGCTCTAAAAGAAATGCTTTTAGAGTATTTCTTTAAAAGGAAATTTCTTTAGAAGGAAATTAGAATCTTCTGGAATAAAAAGACCAATGGAAATAGAAAATATCTAGGTAAATATAAAAAAATTTTTCTCTCTGAAATTCTTTAGAATATGGATGATAGCCCATATTCTAAAGTCCATATTCATAGGCAAAAATTATGGCAGTGTCTCGTAGAGTTTTCAATGTATATAGATGTAATACATACAACTATAACATCAAAGTAAGTGTGGGGGGTGGTGATTATGGGACACTATCTAGTATTAAACTGTTATATTTTATTGAAGTGATACTACACTAGGGGTGCCTGGGTGGCTCAGTCAGTTAAACGTTTGACTCTTGAGCTCAGCTCAGGTCTTGATCTCAGGGTCATGACTTCAAGTCCCACACTGGGCTGCATGATGGGCAATAGGCACTGATCCTACTTTAAAAAAAAATGTGAAGTGATACAGCACTAACTGTAAGTAGCCTAGGAAAGGTATAATGTATAATGTAACCCTAGACCTGCTAAAAATACAAAAGAAATATAGCCAAAGCCAACTGGAATATTATATGTATATGTATATGTATATGTATATGTATATGTATATGTATACGTATATGGTATATGGTATATGTGTATGGATCGTATATGTATATGGTTTAAATAGTGAATGAGAGAAAAAGACTCTCACACTGGATAATAAATAAGACCTAACTACAAGCTCTGTACAAGTCAGCCACTTTAGGGGCACTTGGGTGGCTCACTCAATTAAGCAAAGGAATCTGATTTCAGTTCAGGTCTTCATCTTAGAGTCGTGAGTTCAAGCCCAGCACTGGGCTCCATAATGGGCATGGAGCCTACTTAAAAAAAAAAAAGAAAAAAAAGCACTTTAAATATAAAAATATAGATAAGTTAATAGTTAAAGGTAGAAAAAGATAAACACATAAACACTAATCAAAAAAGAAAAACCAGCGGTGACTGGCTGGCTCAGTCAGTAGAGGATGCAACTCTTGATCTCAGGGTTCTGGGTTTCAGCCCCACATCGGGTGTAGAGATTAAAGACAAAATCTTTGAGAAAGCGGGAAAAAGAGGAAAACCACAATGGCTGTATTAATATCAGACCAAACAGACCTCAGAAAAGGAATATTACCAGAGATAAAGTAGGACATTATACAAGGATAAAAGGGTTAACTCACCAAAATACAAGAATCCTAAATGTGTACACATGTGACAGCAAAGCTATAAAATATATAAACCAAAAAGTGAAAGAACTAAAAAAATAGATAAACTTACAATTATAGAGATTGTAACAGTCCTCCTTGTCCCCTTAGAACAAGTAGACAGACCATATCAAACAACTTGACCAAACTGAAACTCAAAGAATAGTCTACTCCTAGAGCAGAATCAAATGCAGAAGAGTCGTTTACCAGGATGGATTGTATTCTGGGCCATAAAACAAGTCTCAGTAAATGTCAAAGGACTGAAATCATATTAAGAATATCCTTGTACCAAAACAGAATTAAACTTAATATTACTACCAGAAAGATATCTGAAAAAATTTAAAAATCCCCAAATCGGGGCATCTGGTTGGCTTAGTCAGTTAAGTGTCTACCTTGGACTTGGACTGTGATCCCAGGATCCAGGGATCAAGCCCCATGTTGGGCTCCCTGCTTAGTGAGGAGAATGCTCCTCCCTCTCCCTCTGTGGCTCCCTGTCCCCAACTTACGCTCTCTGTCAAATAAATGAATGAAATCCTTAAAATAATTAAAATAAAATAAAAATCCCCAAATATCTGGAAATTAAACAAAATAGTCCTAATAATCCAAAGGACAAAGAAGAAATCACAAAGGAAATCAGAAAATATGTTGAACCCGAATGACAATGTAAACACAACAAATGAAAATGTTTGAGATGCAACTAAAGTACTATTAAAAGGGAAATTTATAGGACTAAGCATTTATACTAGAAAAAAAAAGTCTCATATCAGTGACCTAAACTTTTACCCTAAGAAACTAGCAAAACTCAAAGCAAGGGATTCCCGGGTGGCTCAGTCAGTTAGGCGGCTGCCTTCGGCTCAGGTCAGGATCCCAGCATCAGGCTGGGAGTCCCACATCAGGCCCGTTGCTCCGTGAGGAGGCTGCTTCTCCCTCTGCCTCTGCCTGCCTGTACTCTATCTCTCTGACCAATAAATAAATAAAGTCTTAAAAAAAAAACCAAAAAACTCAAAGCAAGCAACAAGAAGGAAATTAAGAGCAGGAATCTAAGAAATAGAAAACTAAAAAATGACAGAGACAAAAATAAAACTGACTATGAAACCAAAAGCTAGTTCTCTGAGGGGGTAAAAGTCAATAAACCTGAAAAACATACAGCCAGACTGACTAGAAAAAGAGAAGACACAAATTATCAAAATCAGGAATGAAAGAAAGGAAATTAGCACAGACTCTACAGACACAAAAAATTAATATTACAAACCACTATATGCCCATAGAACTTACAACTTAATGAAAAAAAAACCAAATTCCTTGAAAGACACAACCTTCCAAAAGTCATTCTGAAGAAATACAAGAATTTATTATATTATTATAGAGATCTATTAAACAAATTGGGCTTATAGTTAAAAACCTTCCAAGAAAGTAAAATCCAGGCCCAGCTTGCTTCACTGATAAATTCTACCAAATATTTAAGGAAAAAAATAATACCACTTCTATACAAATTCTTCCAGAAAATAGATGAGAGAATTTTATGAGGTCAACATTACCTGATACTAGACCCAGAAAATGACATTATAAGAAAATAAAATTACAGACCAATATCCCTCATGAATATGGGCAAATCAAATCCAGCAGCACATAAAAATGATACTAAGTTTAAAAAAAAAAAAGATAGGGGTGCCTGGGTGGCTCAGTTGGTTAAGCATCTGCCTTTGGCTCAGGTCATGGATCCTAGGATTGAGCCTTGCTTGGGCTCCTTGCTCAGCAGGGGCATCCGTTTTTCCCTCTCCCTCTACCACTCTTCCTCTTTCTCATGCACTTTCTCTCTCAAATAAATAAAATCTTTTAAAAAATTAAAAAAAAAATAATAAGTTACAATCATGTGGGGTGGCTCAACATTAAAAAATTAATCAATCACGAGGCGCCTGTTGGGCTCCGTCATTTAAGTGTCTGGCTTTGGCTCAGATCATGATTCCAAGGCCCTGGGATTGAGCCCCACATCCAGAGCCTGGTCTCCCTCTGCCTGCCTTTCTGACTACTTGTGCTCTTTCTCTCTCTGTCAAATAAATAAATAAAATCTTAAAAAAAATAATCACTATATCAACAGTCTATAGTAGGAAAACCATGTTATCATCTCAATAAATGCTAAAGTTTTTAAAGATTTAATTTACTTATTTTATGAAAAAGAGAGAGAACACACATGTGAGTGGGGAGAGCAGCAGAAGGAGAGGGAAGAATCCCAGGAAGACTCCACACTGAGCTTGGAGCTGAACACTGGGCTTGACTTCATGACCCTGAGATCATGACCTGAGCCAAAACCAAGAGCTGGATGGTCAACTGACTGAGTCACCCAGGTGCCCCATGCTAAATTTTTAAAAAAGATTTATTTACTTATCCGAGAGAGGGAGAGAGAGAGAGAGCGTGAGCAGGATCAGGGCAGAGGAGAGGGAGAGGGAGAAGCAGACTCCTCACTGAGCAGGGAGCCCAGTGGGGCTCGATCCCAAGACCCTGAGATCATGACTTGAGCCAATATCAAGAGTCAGATACTTAACTGACTGAGACATCCAGGCACTCCATGCTAAAATTTTAAAACAGAATCTGACATTCATTAATGAGAATAACTTTCAGGAAACTAGAAACAAAAGGGAGTATCTTCAGCCTGATAAAGGATATCTATGAAAAAACCTATCGTTAACCTCACACTGAATGAAGTACTGAATCCTTACGATCTTAAGATTGGAAAAAAGATAAATATATCCATTCCCACCACTCTGATTTAATATATTACTAAAGGTCCTAATTAGTGAAATAAGACAAGAATTAAAAGATTAGAATGAAAAGAATAAAATGCTTTTATTCCCAAACTACATAGCTGTTTACACAGAAAATTCTAATAAGATTATAAGTCACTAAATTTAATAAGTGAGTTTAGCAAGATGACAAATTTGGAAATTAATAGTCTTTCTATATACTAACAATGAGAAAATAATTGAAGTTCTAAAAATACCATTTACAATTGCACCAAATTGCATGAAATGCTTTAAGATAAATTTAATAAAATATGTACAATATGTTTGATAAAAAAATCAAAGACTTCAACAAATATTTATGGGCTCTAAAATGTTATTATTAAGATGTCAATTTTTCCCAAAATGATCTATAGATTCATCATAATCTTTTTTTAAAAAAGATATTTATTAGGGCACCTGGGTGGCGCAGTCCTAAAGTATCTGCATTTGGCTCAGGTCATGATCCCAGGGTCCTGGGATGGAGCCCCACCCACATCAGGCTGCCTGCTCAGCAGAAGGCCTGCTTTTCCCTCTCCAACTCCCGCTGCTTGTGTTCCTTCTTTCGCTGTGTCTCTTTGTCAAATAAATAAATAGAATCTTTAAAAAAAAAGATATTTATTTATTTGAAAGAGAGAGAAAGAGGGAGGAAGAGAGCACTAGCAGTGGGGGAGTGGCAGAGGAAGAGGGAGAAGCAGACTCCCTGCTGAGCAGGGAGCCCAGTAGGCTCATTCCCATGACTCTGAAATCATGACCCAAGCCCAAGGCAGACATTCAATCAACTGAGCCACCCAGGTGCCCCTAGATTCATCATAATCTTAATCAAAATTTCAGTGGGGTTTTAACAAAAACATATTTAAATTTATATGAAAAAACAGCCAAAATGATTTTGATAAATAAGAACAAAGTTGAGGAGCACCTGGCTGGCTCAGACAGTAGAGCATGGGACTCGATCTCAGACTGTGAGTTCAAGTCCCACACTGGGTATAAAGACTGCTTAAAAATAAAACCTTAAACTTGGGGCGCCTGGGTGGCTCAGTGGGTTAAAGCCTCTGCCTTCGGCTCAGGTCATGATCCCAGGTCCTAGGACTGAGTCCCGCATCGGGCTTCTCGCTCAGAGGGGAGCGTGCTTCTCCCTCTGCTCATGCTCTCTCTCTGACAAATAAACAAAATCTTATGAAAGAAAGAAAGAGAGAGAGAGAGAGAGAAAGGAAGGAAGGAAGAAAGGAAGGAAGGAGGAAAGAAAGAAAGAAGAAAAGGGAAAATGAAAATACAAGCTAAGATCAGGGAGAAAATATTTGCAAAACATGTAACTGAAAATGTACTAGTGTATAAAATATACAAAGAAACCTCACATCTCAAAAACAAAAAAAAATTTAAAAAACAACCAATTCTTCTTATAGGAGAACTCTAATCTATGTAGATACTCTCCCCTGAAGGAGGTGGAGCTTAACCTCCCCACCCCCACTACCAACTTCAGTGCTTACTGCATTTTATGACTTGCTTCTAAAGAACAAAGTGTGGAAAGGGAGGAAAAATCACAACTCTGCTGTGGAGAAACTTCACACACACTACTCTAACCAAGTGATAAAGGTTAGTATCACCAGTGATAATTCATGTTGATAGCATACACACAAATGTTTGACTTTGTGGCACTCTTCTGAAAACCTAGAACCCCAGTCCAACTTTGAGTAAATCATGAGTCATTTCAAAATTAAGAAAGCTTCTCCTGAAAACTGTCAAGGTCATGAAAAACAAACATTAAGAAACTATCAGGCAAGAGACTTAAAGCGGTATTAGAACTACATGTAACATGGATGGAATCCTGGAATACAGAAAGGACATTAGGAGAAAAATGAGTAGAATCTACAAATAAAGTCTAGAGCTTAGTATGTGTATGTGTAGTAGGAAAAACATATATCATAAAATTTACTGTTTTAGCCATTTTTAAGTGTACTGTTCAAAAGTTGTTAAGTATGTTTACATTGTTGCATAACAGATCTCCAGAGCCTTTTTATCTTGCAGAACTGAAGCTCTATACCTATTAAAAACTCCCTTTGTACCCTTCCCCTCATCCCTTGGTAACCACCATTCTATTTTCTGTATCTACAAAGTTGACTACTTTAGATACCTCATATAAGTGAGACCATACAATATTGTCCTTTTGTGGACTGGTTTATTTCACTTAGCATGATGTTCTCAATGCTCATCCACACTGGAGCATAACAGATTTCCTTCCTTTTTAAGGCTGCATAGTATTCCATTAAAATGTAAATACCACATTTTATTTAACCATTCATCCATTTATGGACATTTGGGTTGCTTTAATCTCTTGGCTATTGTGAACAGTGCTGCTATGAACATGGGTATGCAATGCTTTTTTTTTTTTTTTTTTTAATTTTTATTTATTTATTTATTTGAGAGAGAGAGAGAGCATGAGAGGGGAGGTCAGAGGGAGAAGCAGACTCCCCATGGAGCTGGGAGCCCGATGTGGGACTCGATCCCAGGACTCCGGGATCATGACCTGAGCCGAAGGCAGTCGCTTAACCAACTGAGCCACCCAGTGCAATGCTTTTTTTAATGGGCAAAAGATCTTCAAAACCAAAGATGGCAAATAAGAAGAGGAAAGATGTTCAACATCATTATTCATTAGGGAAATACAAAATTAAAACCATAATGAGATATTGCGACATACCTATAAGAAGCCAAAAACAGGGGTGCCTGGGTGGCTCAGTGGATTAAGTCTCTGCCTTCAGCTCAGGTCATGGTCTCAGGGTCCTGGGATAGAGCCCCACATAGGGTTCTCTGCTCAGCAGGAGCCTGTTTCCCCTTCTCTCTCTCTGCCTACCTCTCTGCCTACTTGTGATTTCTGTCAAATAAATAAATAAAATCTTTAAAAAAAAAATAAAAAAAAAGAAGAAGAAGAAGCCAAAAACAAACCAACCAACCAACAAACCAGTGCTGGCTAGGATATGGAGGGGCTATAGCTCTTATATATTGCTGAAGGAAATGTAAAATCGTACATCTCTTTGGAAAAGAGTTTGGTGTTTTTCTTTATAAGGAACATCTTAACCATGATAGCCAAAAACCCATTCATAGGTATGTAACCAAGTGAAATGAAAGCTTGTGTTCATATAAAACCTTGTACAATGATGTTAACAGGGGCTTCACTTATAATCGTTAAAAACTGGAAACCTCGGGGCCCTGGGTGGCTCAGTCATTTAGCATCTGCATTCAGCTCAGGTCATGATCTGGGATTGAGCCCTGCAACAGGCTCCCTGCTCTGCAGGAAGCCTGCTTCTCCCTCTCCCCCTCCCCCTCCTTGTGTTCCCTCTCTCACTGTTTCTCTGTCAAATAAATAAATAAATCTTTAAAAAACTAAAAAATCTAGAAACCTCCCAAAGGTCCTTCAACTGAGAACTGGATAAACCAACTGGCATAGTCCTACAATGGGATATTATTTCACAATATAAAGGAATAAACAGGGCTGTCTGGGTGGCTCAGTAAGTTAAGCATCTGCCTTTGGCTGAGGCCATGATCCCAGGGTCCTGGAATCGAGTCCCACATCAGGCTCCCTGCTCGTGCTCTCTCCTGCTTTCTCACTCTCTATCAAATAAATAAAGTCTTTTTTTTTTTTTTAAGATTTTATTTATTTGACAGACAGAGATTACAAGTAGGCAGAGAGGCAGTCAGAGAGAGGAGGAAGCAGGCCCCCTGCTGAGCAGAGAGCCTGATGCGGGGCTCGATCCCAGGACCCTGGGATCATGACCTGAGCCGAAGGCAGAGGCTTTAACCCACTGAACCACCCAGGCGCCCCAAAGTCTTTTTTTTTTTTTAAAGATTTTATTTATTTATTTGACAGACAGAGATCACAAGTAGGCAGAAAGGCAGGCAGAGAGAGAGCTGGAGAAACAGTCTCCCTGCTGAGCAGAGAGCCCGATGTGGGGCTTGATCCTAGGACCCTGGGATCATGACCTGAGCTGAAGGCAGAGGCTTTAACCCACTGCGCCACCCAGGCGCCGCCCCCCGCCTTTGTTTTAAAGGAATAAACTACTGATACACGCATCAACATGGATGAATTTCAAATAAGTTACTATGTAAAAGAAGTCATACTCAAAAAGACTACACAGTCTCACCTTTGGGAGTTTTTTTGGGAAAACAAAACAAAACAAAAACAAAAAAACAAAACTATGGAAAAAAGAAAAAAGGAAAACTCTGAAAGCCAGGGAACAGATTTGTGGCTGCTAAGGGTTTAGGATGAGTGAAGGAGTTCACCTTACAAGAGCACAAGAGACATTCTGGGATGATGAAACTCTTTTATATCTTGATTCTTTGGTGATAATTATACTTTGTACACATTTGTCAAAACTCAGAACCATACATTAAAAAGGGTGAATTTTACCATACATGTAAATTAAACCTTTAAAAACCTGACTTAAAAACTAAATGTTTTAGGGTGCCCGGGTAGCTCAGTTGGTTAAACATCTGCCTTTGGCTCAGGACACGATCCCAGGGTCCTGGGAACAAGTCCTGCATCGGGCTCCCTGCTTAGTGGGGAGTTTGCTTCACCCTCTACCCTTTCGCCCTGCTTCTGATCTCTCTCTCACTCTCCCTCAAACACATAAATAAAATCTTAAAAAAAAAAACTAAACTAAATGTTTTTTCATCATATTTATTCAAAATGGAAAGCATTGAAACGTGTTGTTTGTTCTGTTTCATTTAGGGATATTTTTCATTTCCCTATTTGTGATCTCCTGGTTCACATTTTAATTCCCTTGGCAGATTTGAGCAGGCCCAGATATCCTCTCTTACCCTGTTGCTGTAGCTATAAGGGCTTACCTCATTTGACTGTGCACATGGCCCAGTTGAGTAGGTATGTCAGGCTTCTATAAAATATCTCTCCCGCCTCAACTTTCCTTCTTTTCCTCATTGAAAGATATCTTTATTCATCTATTAATGGATGCTAAGGCCTCTAGGGCAGTTCTTCACCCTTGGAAAATTCTACATTCTCAAAAACAAGGATTTTGGTAAAGTTGGGTGGACACAAACCATATAAGGAACACTGAGCATATTTGGCAACAGGAAGTCTGCAAAAGGGTTCTCATGGAAGACTTCTTAGCTCCTAAAAAAAAGATGATGTGTCTTTTTTTTTTTTTTTTTTATAAACATATGTTTTTATCCCCAGGGGTACAGGTCTGTGAATCACCAGGTTTACACACTTCACAGCACTCACCAAAGCACATACCCTCCCCAATGTCCATAATCCCACCCCCTTCTCCCAAACCCCCTCCCCCCAGCAACCCTCAGTTTGTTTTGTGAGATTAAGAGTCACTTATGGTTTGTCTAAGATGATGTGTCTTGATATGACAACTGGAACTTGTCATTCTCAAGGGAGGGGACCTGATGCTAAAGCTATTATACTAAGAAAGCTATTATATTAAGAGAGAGAGAAACAGAAAACACCTGGGTCCTTGCAACACTGCTGAGCATCAGATCACATCCTTCTGGAATTGTCATTCCTTAGAATTCTTGCAAAGTGAAATAATTTTCCTATTGTTCAAGGTAGTTTAAGTCTGAGGTTTCTCATAGCTGCAGGTGAAAACATCCTACTAATAGAAGGCTCTACTCCCACTACCTAAAATGTCATAGCAAAACTATCCACGGCTGTTAGAGTTTTCCCCTACTGCTCTAAAAAAGAAAATTAGAGGGCACCGGGGTGGCTCAGTGGGTTAAGCCACTGCCTCCGGCTCAGGTCATGATCTCGGGGTCCTGGGATTGAGTCCCACATCGGGCTCTCTGCTCAGCAGGGAGCCTGCTTCCCTCTCTCTCTCTCTCCCTGCCTGCCTCTCTATCTACTTGTGATCTCTCTCTGTCTCTGTCAAATAAATAAATAAATAATCTTTAAAAAAAAAAAAAAAGAAAATTAGAAAAAAAATTTTGTTTTCCTAGGCAATTCTTTTCTACTGTTTGCATCTACTCTTTCTCCTAGTACTTATTCCAAATCCCCTCCAGTTTTCACATGATATAGGAGAGAGTTTTCACAAATAGTCCCAACAAAGGGGATAGAGCAAACTAATCTGCAGGAATAGGAAGTGGACTGGTGGTTGCCCAGAGATAGAAAGCAAGGGATAGAAGTACTAAGAGGCAGTAGGAGGGATATAAAGGGACAAAGGAAACCTTCGGTAGGTGATAGATATGTTCGTTATCTTGATTGTAGTGAAAGCTTCGTGTATATAAATGTATGTAAAAACTTATCAAAAATTGTATACTTTAAACAAGTGCAGTTTATTATATATCAATTATACTCAATAAAGCTAGTAAGTGAGGGAGTTTTTTTTTTAATAGTTTTAGTGAGGGGCTTTCTGTTTCTGTGCAATCTATAGAAACCTTTCCTGACCTTTCAAATTCCAGGTAGGTTTATAGACTCTTCACTCAAATTTACAGGGATACATGTCCTCTTTCAGAAATAAATTATATTTACTATGACCACAGAGTAAATTTTCATTAAGCCAATCACCAAAAGGCTTGGAAGAAAGATTTTTATCTACTGCCCACTTCTTCTTGTAGGTTATGCTAAAAATACACAGGTACATTAAAACTCTTTAAAATCCTGTACCTTCTCAAATCACACAATGTTCTTTTGGGATCCAAGCTCTTCTATTTGCTGCTGTCAATCTCCACCTACTCTTTCACTCCCATCTCACTGGCAGTCACTAAATCCAAAAGCCTCCCTACTTTCTCTCTCTCACGCAAACATAAGGGCCACAGGGATGCTAACTAGCTTTGTACTGAGATGAATTATGAGTTCTCAAAAGCAAAGAATTCCACATATAACTTCCTATTGCCTGAGAAGAGACTTCTAGACTTCTATGCCAAAAAGAAACCAAGCAACTAGAAGAGAATCTTTTGTAGTGTTTTCTTCTTACATGCCAAAAATCACAGCTGACAGGGGGAGGGGAGTAAAAAGAAAAGAAAGCTTACCCATAGAGTAGAGGTTGTCAAAGCTCTGGTGCATGCGGATAATCTCATAGTAGAGTTCATCATAGCTGCTGGGAGTGGGCAGGAATGTGTCACCATATGTGATAAACATATTAAAAAGGTTCACAATCTAAAAAAGAAGCAAAAGCCCATACACAGGGATCATGCTATGAAGACCAGAAGGGTATTGTCAGTAGTATGCCGTTGCCAGTTCTTAATGGCTTATAAGAACTCAATGTTAAATTTTCAGGAATTTTGTGAGCTGGTTGCTTAACAAAGCCATTATTACAAATTGACACATAAACTTAACAGTTCATTAAATTATATTAAAATGTAGATAATACTCAAACTCACAACTTCCTAATTATTTTCTATCTTTTGTATTTTTGTTCTTGAGATTAATTTACACTTCTTATACCTGTGTGGTGGGAATATCATATAATGGTGTGTTATGGCTCATCTCCCCAGCTCTGCATTCAACAATGTCACAATGTTAGCTTGAAACTGGCCATGATGGGAGTGGTTGTACCACAGAAATCCACAAATGCTACAAATCAGGGCCTTTTCCCCTCAAACATTAAACATTTATGAATACACTGGGTAACATCCTGAGAAGACAGTCAAAAGGCACAATGCCCTCCTTCTATCCCAAATAACTAGTCAGATAAATAGGCATCTGTAACATCTCTCTGAAACCAGTGGAGCCATAATGGAACCATTCATCTGGCTGGGACACCTCCAGAGGTTTAGCTCTGTAGAGACTACAGTAGCCTAGTTACCAGGGACTAAGGCTCACAGAGAGCGGACCCATACCTGCCCCTACCAAACAATATTCATGAAAAAAGAAAGAGTCTCAAGTTTGCCAAAGACATAGGTGAGAGAGGAAGAGTGGGGAGCACCAGTCTAGAGATTCAAATTCAAAAAGAAAATGAAGGCCTGGCTCCCCCTATGCCTTAGTCCCCAGAATACTAGCTCCTGTTTCAACCTAGCCTATCTATCTTAGGGTGTGCCTTCAGAAAAAGGAAAAACAAATGTTTTTAATGGAAGTACAATTGACACACATTACATTAGTTTCAGGTGTATAACATAGTGATTCAACAAGTCTATACATCATGCTATGCTTACCACAAGCGGTGCTACCATCTGTCACCATGTAACATCATTACAACAGCGTTGACTATTCTCCCTATGCTGTAACTTTTATCCCCATGACGTATTCTTTCCACAGCTAGAAGCCTGTTCCTCCCACTCCCCTTAAGAAATATTTTTTTGTTACTCACCATAAGGGCTAATGTAAAAATGTTGTGTTTGGCCAAAAGTACGGTCTCATTTGACATAAGGAACTTCAGCAAATTTATCAAGGCTTAAAAAAACAAAAAACAAAAACAAAAACAAGGTTATTAAAAGAATAATCAATAGAGTTAAATGAAAGCAATGGAAACAGATTTAAGAAATCCAAACAGGGCTATAATAAGTAAGTCACGGCTACCAAACCTTTTTAAAAGCACGTAAGGTAGACATATCTAGAGCAAGCACTGACCTTCCCAAGCATGTATCTTCTGCCCACGGAAAGTTTTTAAAAATCTACTTCTTTGTGCCACTTTTTTTTTTGGATACCAATGGTTTATCACAAAAGAGAGACACAAAAATTACATGATGAGGGGCGCCTGGGTGGCTCAGTGGGTTAAAACCTTTGCCTTCGGCTCAGGTCTTAAAAAAAAATCTTTTTTTAAAAAAATTACGTGATGAAAGATTTCACAACTTCACTGGAATGGGCAGCTTCACTTAATGCCATTTCTTTTTTTTTTTTTTTTAAATTAAAGATTTTATTTATTTATTTGACAGAGATCACAAGTAGGCAGAGAGGCAGGGAGAGGCGGTGGGGGGGGAGCAGGCTCCCCGCTGAGCAGGGAGCCCCATGGAGGGCTCAATCCCAGGACCCTGGGATCATGACCTGAGCCAAAGGCAAAGGCTTTACCCCCTGAGCCACCCAGGCGCCCCACTTAATGCCATTTCAATAATGATTTCTTTCAGTCTACCTACTTTCTGAGAACATCACCATATCTAAATAAATAATCCTTATCATCTAGAACTACTTTTGTGCTTCCATATTCTGAGAGAAGAACTTGATCTTGAGCTTTCACACTAACTGTCTGAATTTCTCTACCCCTTCCTTTAGAGCCCAATCTAACAGCTACTACTGTTGTTGCTTATAATACTATTCCTTGAGATTTTTCTGGAAGCATAATGCCTCCTCTGGTTAGTTTTGGCAGCTCTCCTTTCAACTAAAAGTTGTTCAAAGAGGGGAAGAAACTTTCTAAATGCCTGTCCTGCCATGACTGCAGCTGCTGCAAGGGAGACCCACACTCTGACCTCTTTGCGTCACTTCTTTAGAAGCAATTAAGCTTGGAAATCTGACTACAAAAGGACATCTTAGGGACTCCTGAGTGGCTCAGACAGTAAAGCTTCTGATTCTTGGTTTTGGCTCTGGTCATGATCCCATGCAGCCAGCTCTGCGCTCAGTGGGGGATCTGCTTGAGATTCTCTCCCGCTGCGCTCTCCCTCCCTCTCTAAAATAAACAAATGTTTAAAAGAAAAAAAAAGACCTCTTAGTATTCCAAATTTACTTCCACACAGTGATTTCCCCACCAAATTTGTTCAATGTATAGATCAAAAGGAGGATCCCCCCTCTCATCCCAGGCTGCTTGCATGTCATCTTGCTATGTTTTAGCTGTGCACTTGTTTCAAACATCATGGCTAAGAGGGACATCCTTCCATTTTAACTAGTCACCAGATGTGCCAACTATACTAGACTTCAGGCTCTTTCTCATAAAGAGAAAAAAAAAGTCCTTAACTATTCAAACAAAAGGGCAGCTTACTCTTTCCTCTCTCAACCATGACAGCAAAAAGTTCCCCTTTCTCCCTGGTATGCTTAATGAGGATTAAAACCCAAGCAACCTCATTTAAAAGACTGCCAAAACCCTAGCTTACCACTGTAGGTATAAAGACATTCTGCAAATAAATATTAAGCATAGAAGAAATCATCGGTTGCCTTGTTCTCTTTCACCTAAAACCATGAAGGAAATCCTACTTCTGTGCCCATCATGACTACTGCCGCTGTACCAACCTCCCCTACTTGATGGGAAAGTAGGAAGAAGGGGTTCAGGAGCTGCAAGCAATTGGTGGTCCTTCTGTCTTCTCCCCCTCAACCCTCTCTACTCCCACAGACATACCAAAAAAAGGCTTGACCTCTCCTTTTCTAAGACCATATCTGCTTCTTTGCCAGCAAAGAAGTCCATTCTCCCATGCTGTCTGAGCTTTGTGTGAAGCTTACTACCCTTCGAGAAGAGAGGTGAGCTTTGATTTGAAGCAGCAGGGAATGATGAGTAGGAGTAAGACTCTCCAGATACTTGCTGCCTGCTACACAACACTCCTTACTCTCAACCTCTGAAATCAGAGGTTCAGTAAAGAAACAGCAGGCAAGGAAAAGTACAAGGGCCTGTCTACACTCTGTTTCTAAAGTCTGAATCTTCCCCTCAAATAGCAAAAAAGCCTTACTAGAGATGAAGGTCATAGGCATCCTCATTTATGAACTCCTCACCCTTGCACTAACTCAAGTTCTCTGAGGTTTCATAATGGAAAGGCAAATGATAGGCAGCTGGCTCTTTTGATGTTATCTGTTAACAAGCAATCTGTTGGACTAGACTCAAAAAAAGCTCCATAGGAGCCCACTCTGGATCACACGACCTGCTTAACTCCTACCAGGAGCTCAGAGAATGAAGGGGACTAGCTAGAATCCGTATAGAAATGACTAACCCAGCCCAAACCTCTCTCTTTAATGAAGATCATCTTGCCGAGTTATTTAAGGGCTGCCTACTCTACCCACTACCTCCAGAGCTTAGCCAAGCCCTGTTAATGGATAAATCATCTGACAATCAGACTCTAAAAACTCACAGGAGACAAGAGAAAAGAACGGGTAGAACATGTGGCACAGGGCAAAACAGCAAAACACAATGGCTGGAGAGAGACAAAGCAGCTTTTGTTCACATCCAATCAAGGAGGGCTTTTGTCCCTAGCACATACAGCACAAAGATGCGGCCTCAGCAGTGGTTATGTGGTAATTAAGGAGCAGAAAACTTGGAGGAAAAGAAGTGGGAGCGATGATTTATTGCTCCTCTGCTGGACTACAGCTAGTCTTGATCTCTGGGATTCAGAGTCAGGGATGACAAAGTGATAAATGCAAGGGGAAGAAGAGAGCAATTCTGGCACAGGCCAAGAGGCAACCTATGTCCCAACTACCACAGACATCAGTGGAGCCAAACAGTTTTGAGAAGAATTCAGCACTGCAGTACTCTGAGGGTCAGTGCCAGGGAAAACCTGCATTCTGCCCCTGATAATTCAGGCAGAGATACCTACCTACTCCATACACAGCCCCCCACCTCCAAAAAAGGCCAGGGTTTTCTCACCTGGAACTGGTCATTCTCTAGAGGAAATTACATAGGCAGAGAAAATGAACAAAGCAACCTTAAAATCAGCTCCCACAAGCCTCTTACATCAGGGACCATAATTCCTCCTCAAGAGAGAATGCCCCAGCATCCCACGGAATAGTGCTTTTTGAAAATCATCACCCTTTGCACTCATTCTGTCAACTGTTTGGTGTCCTCTCTATCACCATGCACACAAGGTCTGCTATCCTCTGACCTGATGTATGGGGAGTTCTAAGTCTGTGAGGCTTCAGGATAGCTAATTTTTGGAACTAGAAAGGACTTTAGAGATCATGTAATCCAGTTCCCTTGTTTCTGGATCAGAAAACGCCTCTTCCCAGTACCACCCCAAGTAGCTAGTGACTAAGCTGAGACTAGAACCTGGTCTCCTGTTTAGTGTGCTTTCTCCCATTCCACTAAGATTAAATAAAGGTGCCAGATGGAATTAAATGTTAAAGGGAGAGACGCTTACCTACAAATGGTGTGCTTAGATCTGCTGACTACACTATTCCCAACACTTATCTTGACTCTGCTTTATAACCTTCTCCATCTACTGGCTATTTCAGTTCGTTTTCATAAATCTGGTCCACTCTTTCTCTTGATCCTGAGGTACTTATTAAGAGTACAGATGTTTAACACCTCATTATTACCTTTCTACTGCCCATTTGCAACACTAAAAGACTCCCAAGTAGCCTCTCTCAGCATCAACCGCCTCAGCAGGGCCTGTGTCTGCTCTTGTCGCTCTTCTCTGTCACACACCTTTTTCCCCTCTTCTGTTTCTGCCTCCTTTGTAGTATCTTGAAAGAAATAAAGAAAGAAAGGAAGGAAGGAAGGAAGGAAAGAAGGAAATGAGAAAGAAAAAGAAAAAGAAAAGAAGAGAAAGAAGGAAGGAAGAGGGAAGGAAGGGGAAGGAGGGAGGGAGCGCAGGGGAGTAGCAGCACGTAACTGTCAACTAAAACTATTCCCATCCCCCTCACTCAGCTCTGTCCTCTTTAAAATTAAGATCTGAACATGGAATGTGATTGGATCTGGACTTTAAAGGGAGCCAAGGGCGTCTGGATGGCTCAGTCAGTTAAGTATCCAACTCTTGATTTCAGCTCAGGTCATGATCTCAGGATCCTGCGATCAAGCCAGTGTCAGGCTCCCCACCCAGCGGGGAGTCTGCTGAAGATTCTCTCTCGCTCTCCCTTTGCCCCTCCCCCTGCTTGTGTACCTCACATGCTCTCACTCGTCCTCTCTCTAAATTAAATAAATAAGTCTTTTTAAAAAAAATAAATAAAGGGAGCCAAGATCCCCTTTCTTTATGCAAAATCAGAACTGAAACAAAACAAGACAAAAACACTGGTATAAATAATTAGCAGCCAGGCTTATTCATAAGCTGTTATGGTACAGAGCTATGCATGGGATTTAAGTGCAGGCCAAAAAAGAGAACAGCTTCTTATCAGACAGGGGCAAGTCAAGGACAGGAGAAAATTGGCACTTGGGATCTCAGTGCCAACACATAAGTAGCACAGAGCTCATCCTGGCTGGCTCCTGGCTCACCACTCTCCTCATGCACACGTGTACACACACACACACATTTTTAGAAAACTGCCCTTTATCCACTTGTCCACTTGGTGTCATCTGGGCACATGACCAGCCAAACTGTTCCACAGATAGTCACAGAAGTAGCAGTACATAAGAGAAGAGTTAAGATAACTATAAAAGATAAGAGGTTGGTTGTATAAACATAGCACTGTTCATTAGTCATATGTCTGTAAGAGCTTTGGTATCAAGTACATGTTGTAGTCATTGTGGAAATAAGGGGGGGCAGGATGTCTTTTTTTTAATATAACCTTTTGGTTCATCATGCTTCCAATTTTGTTTTGAAGATTTTTTATTTATTTTAGAGATAGAGGGAGAGAAAGAGAGAGAGTGAGGGGGAGGTGCAGAGGGAGAGGGACAAGCAGATTCCCCACTGAGCATGGAGCCTGACGACTCAGGGCTCAATCTCACTACCCTGAGATCGTAACCTGAGCGAAAACCAAGAGTCAGATGCTTAACTGACTGAGTCACCCAGGCACCCCTCCAATTTTTAAACAGTTTCTATAAGGGGAGAAGAGGCTAACACAAGCTCTTCTTTACCAAAGACTTGATGCTTCATCTGATATATTTCCAAAGAAGAAGGGCCTATGTTAGAGTAACTCAACACTGTGTAAACAGTGTTACCCCTTTGGTGAGCAATGGCTGCCGATCCCCACAAAACAGAATGGCAGGGCTTATCGAAGACAGTGTCCTTTCAGATGCAGACAGGCTTTGTAGTTTAAACCTTCCAGGCCTTAAGAGACAATTCTCATCAGCTTCCATCCTCCATAGCCCCCAGGAATGGGCTGTCCCAAAATGTCAACACCAGAGAGACATATCATATAAAGAAATGTATCGTATCTTGTTGCTGAGTAACCACCACCACAGGTTAATAACTGTGCCAGAAGCTCACACAAAGTATCTCAAACCTTCCTCTTTTCTACTGCCCTCTATGTGACACCTTAAAAAGAGAGTTAACTACAGAAATCACTTGCCCCAAAGTACACTCCTCTCCTTTCAAAGGGAGAAATACAGTGGCCATAAGTGCTAAGGAAGGTAACATATATTAAGTGTCTGCTAGATACTAAGCATTATGTAAAGCACTGAAAGTACATTATTCTCATCAAATCCCCTTAACTATCCAATGAAGAAGGTATTATTGGTCCCGATTTACAGATGACTAAATTGAAATTCAGGAGGGTTAAATAAGTTACCCAAAGCCACAAAACTAGTTGGGAGCTAAACTGCATCAAGGGCAACAACATATTGGGAAGAAGGTCCATGAATTCCCCTTGCCAAGGTCTTATACAGCTGTACTGGTTCCACCTAAACTTAAATTAAAAGAATGTTTGCTGAGGGTGGGAGAGCTAGCTTTCTAGGGTCAATACCCATATTTGCTACCCAAACCATAACTCTAGTTGAACTCCACTGACCTGGCCCTCATATATCAAAGTGGCCAAATGAAAAAATCCTATAAGGTCAAGTGCATCTCTCTCCTAAGAATGTGAGGATTTCATTCCAGTGACCTAGGACACTTCAACCTGCACACTCTCAAAAACAAGAGGTGAAAAGGAAGGACTCAGACAAGTATTTATACACCCATGCTCATAGCAGCATTATTCATGCCAGCCAAAAGGTGGAAGAACCCAACATCAACGGATGAATGAATAAACAAAATGCAGTATATACAAACGATGGAATAATATTCAGCCTGAAAAAGGAAGGAAATTCTGACACATGCTACAACATGGATGAACTACAAAGACAATATGCTAAGTGGAAAAAGTCAGTCACAAAAGGACAAATCCCAAATGATTCAACTTATATAACTAGAGTAGTCAATTCACAGAGACAGAAAGTAGAGTGGTGGTGGCCAGGAAGTGGAGAGAAGGAGAAATGTAAGAGTTATTGTTTATAGGGTACAGAGAGTTTCAGTTTGGGAAGATGAAAAAAATTCCGGAGATGGAAGGTAGAAATGTTTCCAACAATGATGTGAATATACTTAATGCCACGGAACTGTACATTTAAAAATGGTTACTGGGGGGGTACCTGGGTAGCTCAGTGGGTTGGACCTCTGCCTTCAGCTCAGGTCATGATCTCAGCGTCCTGGGATCGAGCCCCACATCGGGCTCTCTGCTCAGCGGGGAGCCTGCTTCTCCCCCTCTCTCTGCCTCTCTGCCTACTTTTGATCTCTCTCTGTCAAATAAATAAATAAATAAAATCTTTAAAAAAAAAAAAATGGTTACTGGGTAGCTCAGTGGGTTAAAGCCTCTGCTTACAGCTCAGGTCATGATCCCAGGGTCTTGGGATAGAGACCCGCACTGGGCTCTCTGCTCAGCAGGGAGCCTGCTTCCCTTCCTCTCTCCGCCTGCCTCTCTGCCTACTTGTGATCTCTGTTAGATGAATAAAATTAAAAAAAAAAAAAGGTTAAATTTTATGTATGCTTTACCAATCAAAAACAAATAAGAGGTCAATGTTTTTCTTTCTACCAACACTAGCAGGAGCCCCACAAACATCCATCTCAACTTTCTATAACCTCAGCATAAGTGCCTAGCTAAAATTTACATCACGGTATACACAGCACGGAGTACATGGCCAAACACGCAAAAATGTTTCCTCTTTGATGGGCTAAAGAAAAGGAGCCAAATATGCTCAATCAACAGAGAGCCACGGACTCTTGGGCAGGAATGCAAATTCAAAATGAATCTTGAGTAGCCTTCAAGACAGCAACACTATGGCAGCCTTCAGAATGATTAAAGTTCACCATCAGAGCCACCAAAGCACTTAAGTACCAAAAATAGTCTAGGAAATCCTTGGGGATCCTGGATTAGACTGCTAATCTTTGCTAACTCTATTAAATGAGGCTCCAGATACCTGGCTCCAAATACTCTTAACCTACACTGAGTGAAAAATAGAGAAGTTAGGTCAGTGAGATATTTGAGGCATTATATTCCACATGCAATATGGTTAAGTTGTAGGGAAGTAGGTGCTCCGTACACATTTGTTTCTTCATTGGAAAGTCTACCAGGCACTTTGAAAATTTTGTTTCTGGGCTCTTTTTCAGGAACTACAAATTGGCTGCAACTGCTGCCTCTTCTGACTCTACTAGAGGCACCAGTCAGTCTCACACTTAGCTTTGGCCCAAGCTCCTTCCCAGGGGGATCTTGCACGTCAAGTATGGCAAGAGTGCGCCGAAGTTCTGACTTCTGAATGCAGATACATGTGGAATATAAGACAGTAAGCAGGTTCTGGGAAGCTGAACCAGGAATAGGTACCTTGATGGTTTCCTGAGTCCCAAGTGAATTCCCAAAGGCAGAAACAGATCTCTTTCTCAAATGGGAAGAATTTGGTGCCATCCACTTGAGAATTCTGCCACCTCACACAGGCCTCCCTTACCCCACAAGGAGCCTTGTTTGCAGAGCTGCTCTTAATATCAATGTACCCCACATGATGAGGACTCCCCCAGAATTTTTTCCTGAATTGCTTTGAATTCAAGGAGAGAGTAGCAGTAAATTGTGTTGCCATGTAGAAGAGTAGAATGAATAATGGATATGGGAACTTCTCCAGGACTAAAACCTGTCCCCCACACTGTGGTAAACCAGGTGCAGAGAAGAACAAGCCAACTACAGGAAGACACAATTAAGTGGTAGCTCAGATGCCTGCCTCAGAGGAGCAAAGGGGAGGATTAATTATAAAACCAAGTGAATGACATTTAAATAATATTAAAAACAAGAAGGAGACAGAGAGCCTTTAGCAGAGCACAAATAAATTGTCTCCAAAGAATCAGTTCAGAAAGAGCTATTATTTTAACAGTTTTAACATACTATAAAGAAAAAGAGAAAGAAAGCAAAGACAAGACTCAACCAGGCCCTATGTTGTGGCCTGGCACAGAGCTGGGAGGAAATGCCGGAGATCCAAATCAAAATGCGCTCATTTGGGGAAATAGATAATTTCACAGTGACTGATAGAAGAGAAATATTAGCATCTCACTTGCTTAGAAGAAAGGCAGAGAAACTCCAAGGACAGGCTAGAAATAGCACTAGTATAACAAGCCAATGCCTCCCAAACCCCAGAGGCACTATAACTCTAGCCAATTCCAGCATCTCTGGACAAAACCACCAATTACCCAGGGACACTGCCAACAATCAGCAGGCTCCCTGTCCATCAGCAAAGTGGTGCAGGAAGGACTTAGAAGCCAACATGTACCAGTAGAATAAACACAAAATATACCAGGTGGCCTCTCAGAATATAGGTATCTGTCTGGCTGCAAACCCAAGCCCCTCACTTAAAGAGGCCAATGAATGAAACAAGAAAATGAAATGGTTTTGGTTGTGTGCTATAAGCCCTCCAGGTGAACACAGGAGTAAAGTTAGTACATCTGATGGGAGGATTCTGGGAAGACAAGCAGAGTAGAAAGCAACAGGTATCTCTCTCCCTACCCAGATAATCACTGCAGTGATGGAATCTGTCTGATGTTAACTATTTTGGAATTCTGAAGTATGGTAAAGGTTTTCAGTTTCCAAGGGAAGACTTTGATGGTAAACCTTGGGTAATTTCAGTCAATTTCAGCACTTAGCAAAGTAGCAACCAGGCATTCCCCACCCCACCTGCCCAGCCATGTTGCTGGGCAAGAGCATGCACACAGCTTGTAGGAGGTAGGGTGGGCAAAAAAGGAGTCTATCCCCTAAATACTGGAGATCTGTGCTTGGAGAGCTGATTCCTGCTTCTGATTACAGAGATGTAGACAAAGAAGCAAGCTGCCAGTATTGCTGCACCTCCTCCCACTGAGGCAAACCCATCCCCACCCACGTCAGTTACATCCATGAGATTTAAAAGGGCCACGTATAGGGTGCCTTCAGCTCAAGTCACGATCTCAGGGTCCTGGGATCAAGCCCCACAGCGGGCTTCCTGCTCAGTGGGGAGTCTGCTTCTACCCTGTCTTGTGCCTGTGCTCTCTCTCTCAAATATATCAATAAAATCTTTAAAAAAATAAATAAATGAAGGGCCAAGTGCCCTTTTTCTCCATCTTCATTTTTTTGTATGTTTCTTTGCAGAAACAAAGCCAGACATTTAAGACTAGAACATTCAAAAACAACTGCATAGGGGCACCACTGTGGCTCAGTCAATTAAGCATCTGACTCTTGATCTCAGCTCAGGTCTTGATCTCAGGGTCATGAGTTCAAGCCCCGTGTTGGGGGTCCTTTAAAAAAAAAAATTAATTGCATATACAGGGAAATCTAGAAAGTAACTGCACATGCCCAAGAAAAGGCTCAGAAGAGCGCAAAGAAGACATTAAGTTTACACTCATGCTGAACATGGGCAGAGATAGCCTACAACAACAACAACAACAACAAAACAATAATTAAAGATATTAACCAAGGGACGCCTGGGTGGCTCAGCTGGTTAAGCAGCTGCCTTCAGCTCAGGTCATGATCCCAGCGTCATGGGATCGAGTCCCACAAAGGGGTCCTTGCTCTGCAGGGAGCCTGCT
The DNA here is from genome assembly GCF_009829155.1 of Mustela erminea. Classification (NCBI taxonomy): domain Eukaryota; kingdom Metazoa; phylum Chordata; class Mammalia; order Carnivora; family Mustelidae; genus Mustela; species Mustela erminea. The sequence continues at coordinate 65,620,085 of NC_045627.1, forward strand.
TCTCCCTCTGACTCTGCCTGCCACTCTGTCTGCCTGTGCTCGCTCGCGCTCGCTCTCTCTGACAAATAAATAAATAAAATCTTAAAAAAAAAAAATTAACCAAAAAAATCAAACTCTGAGGAAGAGTGAACTGATTTCTTGAACCTGAGAATATTATATTAAGTGAAATAAGCCGGTCGCAAAAAGACAAACACTGTATGATTTCACTCACTTGGGGTGCTTAGTGTAGTCAAAATCATAAAGACAGAAAGTGGAATACTGCTTGCCAGAGGCTGGCAAAGGGAGGAATGGGGAGTTCTTGTCTGGTAGGTATAGAGTTTTTGTTTTACAAGATGAAAGGAATTATGGGGAGAGATGGTGGGGACGGCTGCACAACAATGTGGTAAACATTTGATACCACTGAACCACACACCTAAAAACAGTTAAGATGGTAAGTATTATGTGTATTTTCACACACACACACGTATCAACAGACTGCACTGCCTAAGGGCTCCACACCCCTCTAGATGAACTGGAAAAAAGAACAAATTCTTATTTTAAATGGAAGTTAGGTTCTGTGTTACATTTTCCTTGCTGTTGAAGTACATCTGCTTAAAAGGGAAAATAAGGTTCTCAACTATCTCCAATTCCCCGTTTACTTGGGGACACTGCAATTCTCACAGTTACCACCCACCCTCTTCTTTATCATGAAAATGTGCCCTTATGTGAAAGTTCCCATATGGAACTCAGACTCTTGGAAATGCGGACCCCATACACCTTGCTCCTGTGCAGCTGCCTGTAAGCATGCTCAGAAGCCAGTGCCTTCCAGGGTCCTATACCACCTGCTTATTTTTTCCAATACTGCCCAGCTGAGAGAGAGCTAAAATTATCACCCTTTAAGAAATCAAACTGTCAGTGAGACCACATCTCAGTAGAGGCATGTGACGTAGAATCAAGAACTTTACTTCCTGCCAAAATGTGAGAAAAACAGTAACAGACCGGTCCTGCTCACTGGAGATGCAGGGAACAATGATATCTCATGAAACCAAGTATGCTCCTTTAGAACTAGTACAGGCAGAGCATCAAAAGCACAGCTACTCCTTCCTCTGTCTCTTTTGGTTGACAAGATGCTAATAGGCCTATGAGAGTTGACATTTCTCTGGAAAGGAAGTGACTTCATGTGCAGAGAAAAGAACAGAGATTTCTCACTCTTTTCAGGGGCTTTTTGGTGGGAATCTTTTTCTCCTTCTAACAGGCTAAACCTGTTAGAAATTCTTATCTTTTGCTCCTGCCAAGTTTTTGAGGGGATGAAAGAAAGAGTCAAAATAGTATAAATTTTAGACTTAGCCAAATGTGGTGATTTGAAGGAAAAGAGAGTCTTTTGGCATTCTTTTTCAGTCCTAGGGCTTTCTACACTGCTGTACAAAATTATGGAAACAGAAAAATGCCTTCTAATGACCCTGTATTAAAACATTCTGAGAGAAATTGATCATACACAGAAGAAAGAGACCTCCATCTTTTTGCACATAGAAGCTAGAGCAGTCTTAATTAGGCACATCAAGCCTAGAATACATCTTGTAACATATTCCCCTACATCAGAGAAAATTTGGGGGAAAGAGGAAGAACAATTTAAAAAGCAATTTTAAAAACAAAATAGCAACAGCAGCTGCCAAAATTCCTCTCCCCATCTACTCTAGCTGTTTATTGCTTTGTCCTTCCTTCCTCCCCATACCTTCTCCAAAACTAAAAGAAGCAATATTGTAGAGTTATATAAGATCTCACCATTGGAGGAAGCTGGGTGAAGGGTGCGAGAACTTGCTATACTATTTTTGCAACTTCCTGTGAGTCTATAATTATATCAAAATTGAAAGTTCAAAAAAGAAACTAAACAAACAAACAAACAAAGCTGACAATTAAAAGTTCAAAGGATAGTTTCCCGAAACCAGGAGGGGCCACCAAGCTGTCAAAGCTATACTTACTTATACAAAAACACACAGGTCCATCTATGGCTAAGGTCAGACTTTCTCTTGAAAATTTTCAGCCCTATGTGACAACACCTACAATATAACAAGCTTCCAACAAAAGCCTCACTCCCAGTCTCAAGGTACACCTAACCATGAAGTCACAGACTTCTGCTAGTGATGAGAAAGCCAGCTGGATCCACAAAGCTGTGACACTCTCTGGGTTTTCCATTTTTCCCAGTAGGTTATCTAAAAGGTCAGGCCATGTACAATTTCTCTCTTTTTCACAAAGCTGTGAATGCTTTGGATGCTATTTAGCACAGTGAAGCTGAACAGATTGTTTTGGGGGCTTTGGGGGCCTTTCTTCCTGCAGGGAAGCAAATGTTGCCTAGTGATCTGCGTCTGAGCATAGAAGTCAGGAACTCTAAGTTCTAATCATGACTCTGTTTAGTATCTGGTTCCATGATCCTTAGCAAGGCACTTACCCTCCTATACCTCCACTCCCTTCCCCAACAAATGGTGATAAAAATAATGACATATCACCCAGGGATGTGGCAAAGTGAAAGGGTAAGAAGGACGGTGATCCATAGATAAATGTCGAATACAAAATGTCAGTATAAATCTGCCTTTAAATCGACCCATGTTTTCAGACTGTGGAAAGCTACACTATTTAAATGCAGGCTGCCTCCCCAGTGCCCCTACTGCCTGCAGTGGAAAGAAGTAAAATAAGCTGACTCCATGAAGCTCTGTTTAGGTCTTTTCCTCTCTAACAACTACATGCTTCTCTCTAAACATTCTGCTCATTCTTTGGTTAATGGCTTGGAAACCATCAAAGTTTCCATTTTTACTTAGTTAAAAGCAATCCATGTATCTGTAGATAAGGAAGAAACAGACAAAGGAAAGAGAAATCACCCACCACTCCCTTTCATATCAACAATTCAAATAGGGGCGATGGGGTAGCTCAGTGGGTTAAGCATCTGACTTTGTCTTGGGGTCCTGATCTCTCAAATAAGTAAATAAAATCTTCAAAAATTTTTTCAAATAAAAAGGGGATAAAGTCTGCTCTACAGAAACATGACAACAAACATCCTACTGGGTTCTATTATTATTACTGTTGTTGTTATTATTGTTATCATTGTTGCTGTTACTGTTGTGAGACCCAAACACAACACTGTGCTGCTGACTCATTACTAATAGAAATTCTACATGTCCACTTATTCATTCAAATGTTTTCTGAAACCCTGTTAGAAGCCAAGTAGTGTGCTGAGGATAAAGTGATGATAAAAACATGGGCTCTGCCCTACAGAAGTTTTTTAAGAAGAAAGAAAGATATTTAAATAAATCATTATACAGACTTATGCACACATTGCAAAACAGTACAATATGCTAAAATAGAAACCTGAAGTGCCATAGGAAGACACAGGAAATAAAATATAGTGACCAACATGCTCTTTATCCCCAAGAAGTTCAGAGAGGAGGTTGGGAAGCTAAAATTCCTAGGAGGAATACAGTATGATCAGTAAATAAAGAGAAAATATTAACACAGATAATAAGATACTCTGTGAAAAGAGAAGCAATTGGGAGGCCATGGAACCTAAAATTAAGACAGGGATTTTTAAAAAATGTTTATTTATCCATTTATTTATTTTTAAAGACTTTATGTATTTGACAGAGTGAGAGACAGTGAGAAAGGGAACACATGCGGGGGAGTGCCAGAGGGAGAAGCAGGCTCCGCTCAGAGCAGAGAGCCAGATTAAGGGCTCAATCCTAGGACTCTGGGATCATGACCTGAGCTGATGGCAGACGTTCAATGACTAAGCCACCCAGTGCCCCAAGACAGGGATTCTTAACACAGGATCATGGATGGTTTCAGAGGGTCCGTGAACTCTCTGAAATTATATGCAAAATATGTATATGCAAATGGACATTTTTCTGGACACAAAGATCTTATCTTTCATTATATTCTCAAAGGTAAAGACCTATTTTCTAATATCTTAGCCTAAAACCCAGTTTTCTATCTCTATAGAGGATAGTTTTAAGACCTAATCTTTTATCCAAAATAGGAGATCTAGAGGTAGCCTAGAGGTCAGAGAAGAGCTTTTGAACTTTCCATAACTTAGTGAAAAATAGTGATTGCTAAAAAGAGGGCAATGACAGAGACAGGCCTTCTTTCTTTTCCTACCCTCGTTAGAGTTAGCCTAAATATATTTCCCCACATACTCAGATACTATGGTGACGGGCATCATATAAATAGACAATGGCAGCAGGGAGAAGGTCAGGGCTTATATCTGTAAAATCAAGAGACCAGGCAGGATTAAACCCCCAAATAATCCAGCTACCTTATTCTATGGGAATTTGGAAGGGGGCCTCTGGTTACCTTCCCATTAACAAGGAGTGAATGCAGTCAAACAGCACAGGAATAAAAATCACCATCTGAAGTGCAGTGATAACACACACCCACATTCCAAACAACAAAAGGCATTTGGGCCCTAGCCAATTGCTTCCTAGACACCCAAAGGCTTCTGTGTGCCCAATCTAACAACACATGCCTTACCAGTTTTATTTATAAATAAAATTCAATTAAAGTTCTCAGCACAGTATGGGGATCTATACACATAAGCATATTTACCATGGTGAGGTTCACACACCTCCAGCAAATCCTTAAGTCTAGAAGGCAAAGAAAGAGTAAAAACATGGGCTTACCAACATATGAGGGGTACTGCCAGCCAAGGAGTGGGAGGATCCATCATAACCACATTTATATTCACTGATTGCAATATTATACATTATTATGGGCTCTGATGCATCAGATGTAGTAGAGTATTTTGCAACGTTCCTTAACACCTGCTGCTCTGCATCTCACTGTGTATGAACACAGGGAGCCAGGGTTCCAGGAGGCTCACCCAGTCTACATAAGAAAAGGACCTAACCTCACTTGGCAGAGAACTCCAGTACAAATGTCTATGCCTCAGGAACAAGAAGTCATCCCAGCATCACTAATAATCATCATGTACATCTCCTCTCAGCCTATCAAGGCTTAGGATGCCAATCAGTCGTGAAATAGCACAAAATTACAAACAGAGCTGCACATGACAGAAAGTACTCCAAGACATAAAGTCAAGTGACTGAACAGGATAAAAATGGTCTCCTGCCTCACGATTTCCTAGCCAGAATAGGGAAATGCTAAGATCAAGAAAATATAAATACAGAGGACATTTTTAATCTCTTTAAAGGATAACTGACTCTTGGGATGCCTGGGTGGGTCAGTCTGTTAAGTGTCTGCCTTCAGCTCAGGTTATGATCCCAGGGTTCTGGTATAGAGTCCCACATCAGGTTCCTTGCTCAGTGGGGAGCCCGCCTCTACCTCTACCTACCATTCCCACTGCTTGTACGCTCTCACTCTCTCTCTCAAATATAAAATCTTAAGAAAAAAAACAAAAAGATAACTGACACTTTAAACAAAAATGATGGCAATAGGGTCACCTGGGTGGCTCAGTGGGTTAAAGCCTCTGCCTTCGGCTCAGGTCCTGGGATAGAGCCCACATCGGGCTCTCTGCTCTGCAGGGAGCCTGCTTCCCCCTCTCTCTCTGCCTGCCTCTCTGCCTACTTGCGATCTTGGTCTGTCCAATAAATAAATAAAATCTTTTTTTAAAAAATTATGGCAATGTATTTTGGGGTTTATAACGTATATGGCAGTAGGATATAAGACAATACCACAAAGGACAGGATACAAAGTGGAGGAAGGAAAGTAATGGAAAGCCCTGGGCCCCAGCAAGAAAGATGAGGGTAAATAGTAAAAGGCAATGTAACAGAACAATGAGGAAGAGGACCACACATGATGAGGATGGGAGAAATGCCAGAGAGATCCCAGGAACCAGAGACAGGATGGCTAGGATAGAACAGGAAAAAAAAAAAACAAAACCAGAATACAAGAGAAAAATCAAACCCAAAGAGAATCAAAAGCAGGCAGAAACAACTATTAGCACCAACTCGTTAGTACTACAATGGGTAACTTCATCCCAGTATAGACATAAACCATTTGTCCTTGTTTTAAGTCCTACAACTATACCAACATCCACAGATTTGTATTATTTTTGTGTTTTCTCTTTAATCCTAAAGTTTTAGATCCTAGCCATCATATAACTATTCACAGACAACCACAATAGTCCTATATATTAATAAGAATTGTTCCTACCTAGGAAACTCTAACTTTAGTCATTTCAAGCTCTTCTGATCTCTTTAGATCTTTAGATCTGATCATCTCAATCTCAAACTCTCACACAAACCCACTCTTTTCTCCTAAAATACCAAAATGCGACTATTGCCACTTAGTGTTATTCTCCTGTTCACTCTTCGCCACCATAGGCAGTAACTGCAAAGAACTTGCTAATCCATTAATTAAAGATCTCTATTTCCCATTATAGAGGACTAAATTTAGAAAGCCAAATTGGGTTGGGAGGAAACTATGTGTCACAACAAGTGAGATGAATTCCATGGAAGGGGGTGGGGTTACTGGCCTGTTTCTTACAAAGCTTCTGACACTAACACACCCTCCTCTACTGAGAATACACACAAGCTCTTCCATGGGTGGAGCAACCATTCATCACTGTAATCATCTGAAGAAGACTTGACTGTACCATCAGATCACAAAAGCCACAGGACCTATCAGCAAGCAAAGGCCTCAGGGAGCATGTCTCCTCGGCTTTCCTGAAACCTCCAATTTAGTTACACAAAAGAAAGGGGTGGCAAGCCAGCATTAATTGTACCCTTAGAGAAGAGCCACTTCCAGCCCGCAGGGGTAGCTGTGACTTTACTGGGCGACCAAATGGATACAAAGACAAAAGTAAACACTGTAATTTGCTGTTTTTGTCTCTGGCACAGGGGGAGTGGTACAATTGACACTGTCTGTAAACAGTAATAATGCCAGATGTAACACAAAGAACAGGATTTCCCCCCCATCTCTCCACCCCCTCCCCACCCCCTCTCCCTATGACATTCCTCCTGAGATTACTCATCTTGAGGAAACACACAGAAGCCTCCCTATAGTCCATATGCTGCTACCACATGGAACTGAGGGAGAATCCAAGTTTGTACTGACTCCTCCTACCTCTTATTCAAAGCAAGAATCATTAGAGCTCAGGATATATTCAATTGTTTCTACCAGCTGACAAAAAAATACAGGGAGTAGAAATTTAGGAGGAAGTATGGACTACAATACTCGACATGCCTACATCTGGATAAGAACAAGGCTGAAATGACAAAAAGTATAAAGGAAAATAGAAGCATCCAAACAAACTAAAAAGTTTTTAAAAATTTCATCTGTGCATAGGCCTAGGGGCTCATAAGAAATATAGGAAAAGAAAATTAATTCAAAAGAGAAAGTTACCTGACCATAGCTCCCGCCAGGTGTAATGCAGGCGTACTCTACACTTCTTCTGGTAGCAAAGCAGTTTATGCACTACCTGAATGCAGCGTCTGTAACAGAAAAAAACCGGGATAAGCCTAAAAGTATGCTGAAACTCACCACAGATACCCTTTTCTTTACGAAGGCAGCTTTGCTAAGGCCACTAAAGATGCTGGAGATGAATTTGTACACAAGTAAAAGAAAGAAACTCTACCTTGCTGTGCATAAACTGTCCCCCCCCAACACACACACACACACAGACAATGCTTGTGCTCATTTCCTTTATCACTAGGAAAAGGGGGCTATAATTGCATATAGGTCAGCAGCCGATCAGGTATTACAGATACCATTTCCTTGAGTATCTTTCCTTTGAGAAAAGCATACATTAGTGGACCTGAGTTAAGACTACTCCATTCAATGTTGCGCACATAGGCTATAAAAATACAAAATTAAAGACCATGACCTGAGTTAAAATCAAGATTCATACGCTTAGCCTACTGAACCACACAGGTACTCTTCTTCAGAGCTACTGAAATTTATTTTTAATTTAAATTAATTTTTAAATTAAATTTTGGTTTAGGGGCGCCTGAGTGGCTCGGTCAGTTAAGCATCTGCCTTCGGCTCAGGCCATGATCCCAGAGTCCTGGGATCAAGCCCTGCAGCGGGCTCCCTGCTCAGTGGGGAGCCTGCTTCTCCCCTGCCTACCATTCCCCTGCCTGTGCTTGCTCTCTGTCTCACTGTCTCTCTCTCTCCCCCTCAATCTCTCTGTGTCAAATAAATAAATGAAATCTTTTAAAAAATTCTTTATTTAATTCATAATTAACTTAAATTTTATTTACATTAAAGTTAAATTAGGATGCTTGGGTGGCTCAGCCAGTTTAGCGTTAAGCCTTTTGGCTCTGGTCATGATCCCAGTAGTCTCCCCTTCTCAGGGATCAAATTCCACATCAGGCTCCCTGCTCAGTGGGGAGGCTGCTTCTCCCTCTATTCCTCCCCCTGGCCTCTGTGTTATCTTTCTCTTATGCTCTCTTTCTCTCAAATAAATAAATAAAATCTTTGAAAAAAAGGAATTAAATTAAAAATTCACTCTTCAGCACTCTTCAGTTGCACTTCACAACAACCACATGTGGTTAGTGGCTACCATATCAGACAGCACAACACAGAACTTTTCTATCATCACAAAAACTTCTACTAGGTGGTACAATTCTAGATCACTGGAATATTCAACATTACTCACATCACATTAACATATTTGTTTGGGAGAGTATTTCTAAATCAGCATTTAATAGGCTGAGATGAAAGACTTTTCAAACATTATAAACCTAACAAAAAATATTTTTTCATCTATGATTGGGAGAGGGGTTTTGAAAGCGTAAAAAGCCATGGAGGATAGTACAAAGTAGAATACAGCTGAAATTTACTTCCTAAAAATGAGTATCTTGTGTGTTTTTTTTAAGAATGATTACACTAAAACCAAATCATATGGGAAATTACATTTGTAGGAAAGAACACAAAAGCATTACTATGCTTAATGTATATGTTTATACAAATCGATAAGAAAAAATAACATCTCTAATAAGGAAGATGAGCAAAAGAAATAGCCAACAAATCCCCCACCCCACCAAAGGGAGTAAATATGGAAAGTTAACACCTTTCTACAGTATTCAACTTCACTTTAAATAGGCATATTAAAAGACTGTTTTTATGTATCAAATTAATACAGATATTAATGTTGACAAAGGTACAATGAAACAGCCACTTACACCTTGTCAAGGAAAGTATAATTGGTACATGGCCCCTTTAGGAGGCCATCTGGCAATCTCTATCAATAGCCTTAATAACGTTTATACCCTTTGACTCACAAACACCACTCCGGAGAATTCAGCTTTACCCAGAATACAAAAACTAAATGCTTTAAGCAAAAAGATGTTCATCATAACGTCATTTGTAATAAAAGAAAACTGAAAACAACTGTGGAAATAACATCCAATGCTGAGAGAACAGTAAGTAAATCATCACACATACAGCTGTTCTCCTTTATCTGTGGGGGATACATTCCAGTACACCCAGTGGATGCCTCAAACTGTCAACAGTATCAAACCCTCTATGTTCTGTTTTTCTCCTATACATACATACCCGTGATAAAGTTTAATTTATAAATTAGACACAGTAAGAGATTAACAATAACCAATAATACAACAGAGAAATTATAACAATATACTATAGTAAAAGGTACATGAATGTGGTTTCTCTCTCAAAGCATCTTATTGTACTGTACTCACCCTTCTTATGATAATATGAGATGATAAAATGTCTATGTGGTGAGATGAAGTAAGCTGAATGATGTAGGCATTGTGATCTAGCGTTAGGCTGCTACTGACCCATGGTATACAGGAGGAGGATCATCTGCTTCCAAACCACAGAAAATGAAACGACTGAGAAGGGGAGACTACTGTATGTTATGTACTAAATTATGTCCCTTCAAAATTCGTATGTTGAAACCCTAATCCTAACGTAACTAATGTGACTGTATTTAGCTATAAGGCCTTTAAGAAAGTCCTTAAAGGGGCGCCTGGCTGGCATAGTCAGAGGAGTGTGCAACTCTTGATCTTGGGGTCGTGAGTTCAAGTCCCACATGGGGCGCAGAGATTAAATAAAAAAAAATTTTTTTAAAAGTCATTAAAGTTAAATAAGGTCAAAAGGGTAGAGCCTGAATCTCATAGGGCTGGCTTCTTCTTAAGAAAAGGAAGAGATCCCAAGAGTGCTTGCTCCCACACAGAGACAAAAGGCCATATGAGGATACCTCGAAAAGGTGGTCATCTGTATACCCTGGAGAGGCCTCTGGGGAAACCAAAGGTGCTGGCACCTTGATTTTGGACTTCTAGCCTCTAGAACTATGAGAAGATAAATTTCCATTGTCAAGCCATCCAATCTGTGGTTGTTATCACAGTCCAAGCAGACTAAAACATGGATATATAATGTAAAACCCCATTAAGCTCTTTTTATTTTTTAAGGCTTATTTATTTTAGGGTGAGAGAAGCAGGGAGTGCACTGTAGGGGTGAGCCGGGGGGGGCGGGCAGCGCGGAGGAGAGAGAGGGAAGCAGACTCCATGCTGAGCAGGGAGCCTAACAGGATGCTGAGCCATGTCCTGAGCCAAAACAAAAGCTGGATGCATGACTAAATGAGCCACCTAGGCAGGGCCCCATGGAGCATTTAAAAAGAATATCCATTAAGAATTTTTCATAATACAGGGCACCAGGGTGGCTCAGTTGGTTAGACAACTGCCTTCGGCTCAGGTCATGATCCCAGGGTCCTGGAATCGAGCCCCGCATCGGGGGTCCTGGGATCGAGCCCCCACATCAGGCTCCCTGCTCAGTGTGGAGCCTGCTTCTCTCTCTCCCTCTGCTGCTCTGCCTGCTTGTGCTCTCACTTTCTCTGTCAAATAAATAAATAAAATCTTTTTTTTTTAAAGGAATTTTTCACAACAGAAGATATTTATGTTACAATGGAAATTGAAAAAACAGCATGCAAACTGTATGATAATGGTCTCAACCATATTCAAGCACCAAAAAAAGATTTAATTTTGACATTAATTTGGACGGTAGGATTATAGGCAAATTCTATTCTTTCTCTTTTTCTGTTTTCGCCAAATCTTCTACAACTCAATTTTCATATCTAAGAAATCCACCATTTAAAACAAATTCATCTTTAAATTTTAACATCGGGGGCGCCTGGGTGGCTCAGTGGGTTAAAGCCCCTGCCTTCGGCTCCGGTCATGGTTTCAGGGTCCTGGGATCGAGCCCTGCATTGGGCTCTCTGCTCAGCAGGGAGCCTGCTTCCTCCTCTCTTTCTGCCTGTGTCTCTGTCTACTTGTGATCTCTGTCAAATAAATAAATAAAATCTTTATAAAAAATAAAAATAAAAAAAATAAAAATTTTAACATCCTCAGGGCATCAGGGTGGCACAGTCGTTTGAGTCTCTGACTCTTGGTTTCAGCTTGGGTCATGATCTTGGGGTGGTGAGATCAGACCCTATGTCAGCCCTGGGACTCAACGTGGAGTCTGTTTGAGATTCTCTCTCCCTTTCCCTGCACCTCCCCCTTGTACATACACTCTCTTTCCCTGAAATAAATCTTTAAAAAAAACTTTTTTAACATCCTCTAAAAAGGGGACAAAGGGACTTTTTAGAGAAGAGAAATGTTCTATACCTTGACTGGGATAGTTGTTACAAGGATGTATACATTTATCAGAACTCATTAAACTGCTCATCCCATTGCAATACTGTTGATAAATCCCTGGCAAAGAGAGTCCAGAAACACAATGGGCAGATCATGAAAGAATAATATGGAGAAAACTTGGATATCTGTAAACCAAGAATCTAAGTACTCAACAACATCATTTCTCAAATCAAGTTAATGCCCGCCCCTTCTACTTTTGCCAAAGTCGGGGGAAAGTCCAGGTAGACGTAAAATCCTTGGCTGTGGGACGCCTGGGTGGCTCAGCTGGTTAAGCAGCTGCCTTCGGCTCAGGTCATGGTCCCAGCGTCCTGGGATCGAGTCCCACATCGGGCTCCTTGCTCAGCAGGGAGCCTGCTTCTCCCTCTGCCTCTGCCTGCCATTCTGTCTGCCTGTGCTCGCTCGCTCTCCCTCTCTCTCTCTGACAAATAAATAAAATCTTAAAAAAAAAAAAAAATTAAAAAAAAAAAAATCCTTGGCTGTGATGAGTACGTAGAAAAACTGGAGCCTGTGTACACCACTGGTGGAAATGTAAAATGGAAAAAGCAGTGTAGCAGTTCCTCAAAATGTTAGACACAGAGTTACCACATAACCACCCCCCAATTCCATATATACACAAAAACCATATATCCATACAAAGACTTGTACATGAATGTTGATAACAGCATTATTCATAACAGCCAAAGATAAAAACAACCCAAATGTCTATCAACTGATGAATGGGTAAATAAAATGACATCACCCATCCACACAACGGAATAGTAATCAGCCACAGAAAGGAATGAAGTACTAATACATGCCACAACACAGATGAAACTTGAAAACCTTGTCACAAAAAGTCACATGGCATATGATCTCCCTTACACAAAGTGTCAAGAATAGACAAATATATAGAGACAGAAAGTAGGCTGGGGAGTAGGAAAGAACAAAAAGAAGCCCAAGGCTTAGACTCTATCCCTCTGAAAATCCAGACTCATCACACAAACCAAGATTCAGAAGAAATTGTCAGACTTCTGTTTTCATTCATTCATTCAACAAATATTGGCTGTTTACCAACTAAATGTCTAACACTTAGGGTGCGTGGCTGGCTCAGCTGGAAAACCATGTATTTCGTGATCCAGGGTTATAAGTTCAAGCCCCATGTTGTGTGTGGAAATTGCTTAAATAAATAACTTTTAAAATTTTTCCAAAAAAATTAAGTAAAATAAACATCTGGCCCTTAAGTCTTTTAGAACTAAGTTGTCAAACTCCTAGAAAGTAGACCCAGATAACCTGCCAGTTTTAGGCAAATGAAAGAGGCTTTTCCTCTTGAAACTGGTTTGTTGTTGTTATTGTTATTGTTGTTTAAGATTTTGTTTATTTATTTGACAGAGAAACAAACAGTGAGAGAGGGAATACAAGTAGGAGTGGGAGAGAGAGAAGCAGGCTTCCCACTAAGCCGGAGCCCAACACAGGGCTCAATCCCAGGACCCCATGATCACAACCCAAGCCGAAGGCAGAGGCCCAATGACTGAGCTACCCAAGCACTCTTGAAACTATTTTGATATGAAAGAATGAGGCTGAGAAAACAGAAGAGACAAAAGAAGTAAGGCAAAAGAGCATAGCACAAAGTGGCTCGTCTACCTATTAGCCCAAATGTAATTCAGCTAAAGGGCAACTTCAAATAAAGAATACTTCTGGAGCTGGGATTCTATGCTCAGGTTCTACGGTTTTATTCTGGGACAAAGAGTAACCTAAGATCCTACTAACTTCAGCAGATACCGTAGGTAGCAACTTATAGAGAATCAATCTGACAGCTCAGGAATCAAGTGAAAGTAGAGGCAGCTAATTTCTTCTTAGGCTTCCTAGAAAAGAGGGAAAGAGGAGGGCAAAAAAAAGAAGCCCAAACAAAATAACACCACCACAAGGGTGCTTGGGTGGCTCAGAGGGAAACCTCTGTCTTCAGCTCGGGTCATGATTTCAGGGTCCTGGGATCAAGCCCTGAGTTAGGCTCTCTGCTCAGCAGGGAGCATGCTTCCACCTCTCTCTCTCTGCCTACTTGTGATCTCTCTCTGTCAAATAAATAAATAAAATCCTTTAGAAGGTTTAAAAATATTTTTAAATAATTCTCTTTTACTCTCTTAATGAACTAAGTTATATCAAAACTGCTTATCAAGTGACATAAAATATAGTATAAATCACCCCAATAGTTTCCAAATCTATTGCTGATTTTTAGACATTATGGTGTGATCTCCTGTTTGATTCAACTGTCACTAGCTACAAGATGCCCTGGTTCAAGCCATGATTTAATTTAGGAATATACAAACTCTTCTATCAATTTCCCCATTAAGCTGGTAGTCATTAGGTACCTGGTGCTGACAGGCTTGCTGCAGCCAGCAAAGATGGCGGGATGCTGCCCAAACATGACCACCCATGCACAATACATTCCACATACCTGCATTTCTCACACAGCCTGGGTCTGGACCGCCTGCACCCTGCCTCTACTGATGATACCATCCCAACACTGAGCCCCTGTGGAGCAGCAAGGAGACACTACCTATGCTCCCACCCCTGCTGCTACGAATCTCTGGTTCAAAGACCACCCATATTCACTCTGACACTGTTCCTAAGCTCTGTTCCCACCCCTGCAGTCACCCAACCGGTGACATAACCGGCCTGGTAGTCTCAATAACTTACACTATTTACCAAGCAAAATGAAAATTTTAACAACTGCTACAACGTTAAAATATAGACCGGCTGAATTACTCTAAATTTATTGATTCTTTGGGGTGTTTTTTAAGCACGTAGTGGTTTCCTATTTCAACATGAGACAGTTCTGCTTTAACCCGAAGTCTTCTTTGAAGATTTTTATTTTTATTTGAGAGAGAACACAAGTCAGGGGCGGTGGGAAGAGGCAGAGGCAGACTTCCTGCAGGGGCCCAATGTGGGGCTCGATCCCAGGACCCTGGGATCATGACCTGAGCCAAAGGCAGACACTTAACTAACTGAGCCACCCAGGCGCCCCTAACCCGAAGTCTTCTTGTGTGGCCCACTAAAGTTTCTACTTTCTTCCAGTGCCTACTCCCACGTGAGAGAATCTCTTACTGAGGAAGAGTCCAAGTTTTCTGTGTTAAGAGTAACTTAAAGGAAAGTTTACTCTCCCTGAGACAATTTCTCCTCACTCCTAAATCCTGTGGCAGCAATGGGGGTGGCAGCAAGAACCAAGGAATACAGTGAAGAATGAAATTAATTGGTTAAAGTTTCCCCACCTCTTACTGCTCCTAGCAAGACTTTTCTTTTTTCTCTCTCTCTCTTTTTGGTATACGCATCTTTTCCCATTATTACTTTACCTACAGCATTCATACACAGATGTGAAATTTTTCATTTCTGACCCAGATTCTAGTTTTGAATATTAAGTCTTTCCACACTCCTTATTTCTTCATATTTCAGCAGGAGGATTATGAACTTATCTGAAATGGTAGAAATTCATTTTGCTTTCACTTTCTCATTCTGTGGTATGCTGCTGAAAAGCAGTACATAATGAGAAGTGAGAGTAGCAACCTGGCCTGATGCCCAGCTGGGAGCAGAGAAGTTCACCTAAAAAGGACTTGATGTCCAAATGCCAAAAACTGGGAAGAGGGTTGGAGGAGGGGGTAGGGAGATCTGAATATATGCCCATGGGTAGTAATGAAGAAAGTATATTCAGCCTGACGGTTGAGTCTTCCGCCCAGCCTCTGTCAGTTTGATGCCTCATTATCTTCTCCATCTTCCCTAACCTCAGGACATTCAATTAGGGAGTAGGTGGAAAAAGCAACTGAGAAAGCAACATAATACCAAAAGAGGTAGAAACTGGGGGAGGAGGGAGTTAAAATATTTATGTAGACCAGGTTCACTGGCTGTGATGTGAGGGTCTGGGTAGACAGGCACATACCTGTAACTCTATGTGCTGAACACACAATCTTATCATGTCATCCCACCTTCAACTGTCCCCATCAGCCACTTAATCTCAGGCAACCATTTTTCTACTCACCTACGCTTCCTCCATGCACCCTCCACTCTGATCATCCTGAATTCCTTTCTACCTTCCAAACATGCCACACTTGCAAACCTCCAAGCTTTTGAACATGCCAGTCCCCTGCTTGTGTGTCCCTCCCCCTCTCTTCCACATAGAAAACTCCCACTGCTTCTTCATGACTCAGGTCAAATGCAACCTTCTCTGTTATCTTCTCTGATGCCCCACTTAGCATTAGTCACCCTGTGCAAATCTTTTTGTCACTTATCACAGCAACAGTTAAGGGTACAGCCTCTGGGGTGAGAGAGACCTGAGTCTCTCCGATCTAGGGAGTCTGAATTGTGGTAATGCAACTTAACTTGGTGTGCCACTGTGGTAGCTACCCTGCAAGATGGCCCCCAGTGGTCCCCACCTTCTGGCATTTACATCCTTACATAAGGATAGACCAACATAGACCAACAACTGTATCAGGGTTGGCCTACATGACCAGCAGAAATGATATGTCATTTGAGATTAGGTTATAAAAGACCCTACAGCTTCCATCCTGGACTCTCACTCTCTTCTTTCTCTCTTGGATTACTTGCGTTGGAGGAGGCCAGCTGTGGTGAGCAGCCCTCTGAAAAGGTCCACATGGCAAGGAACTGAGGTTTGCCAACAACTATATAAGTAAGCTTGGAAGCAAATTCTCCAGCCCAGTAGAGCCTCAGATGCCCACAGGCTCAGCTAACACTTTTTTTTAAAAAAGATTTATTTATGTATTTGAGAGAGAGAGAGAGAGAGCACATACACGAGGAGGAGGGAAAGGGAGAGGAAGGGGGAAAAAGTCCCAAACAGACTCTGAAGTAAGCACAGAGCCCAACATGGGGCTTGATCTCACAACCCATGAGATCATTACCTGAGCAGAAAACAAGAGTTAGACACTCAACCGAGCCCCCAGCCCCTCACCACCCACCCCCCACACCCCCACCAGCTAACACTGACTGCAGCCTTGTAAAAAACCCTATGCCAAAACTACCCAGCTACGCTGCTTCTGGATTCCTCAACCACAGATATTGCGAGATAATAAATACCTGTTTTACAACCACTCAGTCTGAGGTCATTTGTACACAGCAATACATAATCAATACACTGAAGATGGGATGGCAACCACTTAGGATTTATAGTAAGAAAAGCTGAGTTCAGGTCTAGGCAATGGTGCTTACTAACAGAATAAACCTGGGCCAAGCACTCAGCCAACAGAGTCTAAGTTTCCTTACTCAGAAAATGAGAAAACCAAGACTGTAATACTACACTAAAGGTAAACAGCATATTCTAAAACAAGAACATAAGATAACCAAGCTACAGGGCGCCTGGGTGGCTCAGTGGGTTAAGCTGCTGCCTTCGGCTCAGGTCATGATCTCAGGGTCCTGGGATCGAGTCCCGCATCAGGCTCTCTGCTCGGCAGGGAGCCTGCTTCCTCCTCTCTTTCTCTCTGCCTGCCTCTCTGCCTACTTGTGATCTCTCTCTGTCAAATAAATAAATAAAATCTTTAAAAAAAAAAAAAAAAAAGATACCCAAGCTACAAATAAAGTCTGTAGTAAAACAAATCTGATCCCTAAGTGCTGAGGTTCAGAGACACATTAAACAAACTGAAAACTTATCTAATCAGTTTCATTTAAAAAAAAAAAAAAAAAGCAGCTTTCATGGTGTTTGAATTAAAATGAAGAATCAGGCTTACTTCTAAACACCAAAAGAAAATACAAACAGAAAAATGAAAACTGTGGAGCACGTGGGTGGCTCAGTCCGTTAAATGTCTGCCTTTAGCTTAGGTCATGATCTTGCGGTCCTGGGATCAAGCCTCACATCAGACTCCCTGCTCAGAGGGGAGCCGCCTTCTCCCTCTCCCTCTGCTCTGCCCCACCACTCATGCTTGTTCTCCCTCTAATAAAATCTCAAAAAAAGAAAAAGATAAGAAAAAAATCCAAACTGCAACCTACTTACCTAAAAGTAAAATTTGTATCATTATTTATACCTAGGAAACCAAGATCAAAGTTGGAAGGCTACTCTATTCAGAGTAAAAGTTGTTTATACCTCTCTAGATCCCAGGTCTGTCTCTAGAATGAGGCACAGACACTGCTATTCACCAAACTGCTCTCTTGGTAAAAAAAAAATGGAGGTTGCAATTCTGTTGTCAGACTCAATTCAAATGCTTTTTAAGGAAAAAAAATATATATATTTGGGATCACACCATTGTGGCACAGCTGTTCTTGGGCATTAGATGTAAGACAAATGCAGAAACAGTAAAGGAGAGAGAAAGCCTGGGGACTTAGACTTTATTAAAATATGATGATTTTTGGGGCACCTGGGTGGTTCGGTGGGTTAAAGCTTCTGCCTTCAGCTTGGGTCATGATCCCAGGGTCTTGGGATCGAGTCCCGCATCAGGCTCTCTGCTCAGCAGTGGGGGGGGGAGCCTGCTTCCTCCTCTCTCTCTGCCTGCCTCTCTGCCTACTTATGATCTCTGTCGATAAACAATCTGATCTCCTCGGGAGGCAGGAATCTTCCAGCCAGGTCACTATACATATAATTTGCCAAGCTAAAATAGTTCTGACTAGGCTGCTGGACTATGTAGGATAACAAGAGACCAAAAGCTCTATTTCTCTGGTCTTTCCCTACCTTCTAACTACTGGTGACTACTTTAACGCCAAAGCCCAGGGATGACTAAGTGGTTTGCTGGTATTCCATACCTTTGGATTACAATAGCCACCCACGATCACTGCTTCAGTGCATCAGCCATGTTCTTCATGTAGTGTGCCTAAAGTGATAATGAAGATGCGTGCAGAATCCAAACTGTGGTTTGTACATTCTCCTCCCTTCTGTAAAGATGTATAAATCTGGGCCATAAAATACTGCCTGACACTTCTCCATACACAAATGAGTTTTTCCTGAAGTGTACACAGAATTTTGTGACTATAAATTCCTATCACTCAATTCTGTAAAATAGATTTGCACAGGGCGCCTGGGTGGCTCAGTGGGTTAAGCCGCTGCCTTTGGCTCAGGTCATGATCTCAGGGTCCTGGGATCGAGTCCCACATCGGGCTCTCTGCTCAGCAGGGAGCCTGCTTCCTCCTCTCTCTCTGCCTGCCTCTCTGCCTACTTGTGATCTCTCTCTGTCAAATAAATAAATAAAATCTTTAAAAAAAAAAAAAAGATTTGCACACATTAAGTGAACCATGGTACTTACACATACAGATCCATAGGAAACTCCTTCATCATGTGTGTTACAATAAACTCTACCATCAGGTCTGAGGGGGAAAGGAGAACAATTAAATCAATCAGAATGAAATGCATTTCATGCCTTCCAGTTGGAAAAAACCTCAGTATACCTTGCATTCATGCTGAATGACAACCACTAACCACATCTTTATTCACGTGCACTGTATCTAAGGTACTTGTTGCAACACTTTTCACCACCTGCCACTTGCAAGTAACAAGAAAATTAGCTCACTCTCCTACTTCCAGAAGGATACCTTGACCTACCAATAAATGCAGGTGCACAAGAGATTTCATTGCACAGATAATTTATACCATGGCACTAATGCAAAATTCCAAAGGGAAATCATATTCTGAGAACCAAGTGATGAGGCAAATGGAAAAGAAATTATGGATCACATCCATGTAACACTCCGTGTTAAGCTCTGAAGTTACGTCAGCCTATCTCATCTCACAATCACGCTCAGCCTGACAGATATTGATTGAATGGTCTGTGGGACTTTGGGTCAATAGAGGCTTATTATATAGTCTTAATTACTGTTTCTAAAATCAAGTAGCTCTAGGAACCAGGGCTGAATATCCAAGTGAAATGGGAGTAAGAGTTCAGATCATTCCCCTAAGGAAAACGCAAAACTGTGGGCAGACAAAATCACATAAGATAGAATCCCCTACTGTCAGCTCTGTCAGGCTCATCTCAGCTTAATTTACTCAAGAAGAAGTTTTGTATGTCTGATCTGTGAGCTTCAAGCCTCCTGGCCAGCTGACACATCAATCTGGACCAAAAGGGAAGCGAAGAATTTAAAATTTTGATCAGGAATAAGATATTTTACAAATTTAAATCATGTATCAGGCTTAGACTGAGCCATTTGTCTCCGTGGAAAGATCTTTTTCTTTAAACAACAGAACCCTTTAACTGAGCATTCTATTTGTTGGAGTTGGTAACAATAAACATGGTTTCTTAGACCAGAGAAGAGAATTTACTTTACTCCCTCTCTGAGGGAGAAGCACAGCAACCAGGACCTACCCCTCCTCTTAATCATGAAAATCCGTCACTGGCTCAGAAAAGTGCCAATTCGGACGAGACTCACCCAGTACTGCACATACTAAGGGACGGCAGGGAAGGTTCTTGTCCGCTGCCTTCTTCCTGTGTCTCATAGGCTTCACACAAAAAAGAAATGAAATTAGTAGACACCTGAACTGACATCCAATGGCTCATCATCATGTTTTTCATGCAAATAAAATCACTACTACAGAGATGCTACCTTTTCTTTCTTTTTCTAGTCATGGGGGTGGGGTGGGGCAGGGAGGACTTGTAAATGCTTCTCAGTTATCAATGCAGGCCTGTGACAAAAACACAATTCACAGCAAGACAACAGCCCCAAAGGGCACTGGAGCATACTACAATGGGAAAGCTGTTGTTTTTATTTTGATTTTATCTGTACAAGTGACATTACTAACAACAAAAGAGGTATACTGGCATTTTTCTTTGATAAAATAATAAAAAGAGCAGAAGGTAACTGTGTAGAGGCAGCAACAGTAGCCCATTGCAAAAAACAAAAGTAAGTTTCAATATAAACCTCCAAGTGTATTTCTGAACATACCTCCAAGTTTAAAGTAATTCGCTGATACCTGCATATTCTATTTCCCCCACTTCTCAAATGAAGCAGCATCTGGTCTTAACTAATCAAAGATTGTACTACATTTTGAAATCAAAAGTCTTAGGCCCATCTCCTTGTTGAAATCTACATTACTGATACATTCTAATATTATTGCCATGGGGACATGGTTGTGGATCTTTCCATCCTCCCTTGAGTAAGAAAGAGCTCCATGACACGAAAAAAAAAATCCCAACAACAGGCTTGGGCCTGCTGAACAGCAGTTAAGCAAAAGCCCTTTAGTACAACATTCCACCCACATTTGTTCTAAGTAGGATCAATCTCATCCTCCCCAATCCTGCCAACATACCAAAAATTTCCTCTAAGAAAAAACAAGAAACAAAAGTCACACCTACCATTCTGTGTAAGTTTACTCGAAAATTCATATTGTCGTCATGCAAAAACGCATTTGCATACTGATCCTAAAAAAACAGAAATATGGAGAAAAAGTAAGGAATGAGAGCTATACTTGGGAAACTCAGTTTATCATCTATCACACTTGCTACAAATCCTTGGATTTCAAGAACTACTTTCAGGGGCGCCTGGGTGGCCCAGTTGGTTAGGCATCTGCCCTCAGCTCAGGTCATGATCCGTAAGTCCCAGGATGGAGTCCTGCATCCGGCTCCTACTCAGTCGTGCTTGCTCTCTCACTCTCTCTCTCATATAAATAAGTAAAATCTTTAA
The DNA here is from genome assembly GCF_009829155.1 of Mustela erminea. Classification (NCBI taxonomy): domain Eukaryota; kingdom Metazoa; phylum Chordata; class Mammalia; order Carnivora; family Mustelidae; genus Mustela; species Mustela erminea. The sequence continues at coordinate 65,641,243 of NC_045627.1, forward strand.
AAAGGAAAGAAAAGAAAAAGAACTACTTTCAAGGACCTGTTAAGAGAGCTAATGGGCTAAGCCAAGAGTCTTAATGTCAAACCCTACTTAAACCATGAGCTTTTAATTGGGCGTAATTTCCCAGTGTGTCTCTAACTGGTCAAAAATCTCTCGGCAAATTACAAACAATAAAAAATTAAGGCACAGGACTCAGGCAAATGCTGAGAGGAATCTGTTTTCCTATTCTCTCTTCCTTGCCATCTGCCCAAGGAGCCTGTTCTGTTTGTGACAGCTTGAAGGTTTTCATCGGGGCTGCAGGATACATGTGCAGACTCCACATGAGGATCCACGATTAAGAAGAAAGGTCTGCACTCTGCCGGGAATGGGCTTGGCACAGCAGGAGAAAACTGCTACACATGCAGCATGGCAGTACGCAAGACCCCGTCTATCTCTGGCTTTGCTGAAGACTGATGGGAAATCAAAAACCTCTCACCCACCAATTGGTAATGAGCATCCCTTGGCCCTTTCCCAACACCTTTTCTGAAGATCTGACATGCCTACAGACTCCAATTACTAGAACTGTTACAATTTGTGGAAAACAACTCCTTTAAAGATTTTCTTAGAAAGATTTTTGAAAAGCAATTACACCAGGTCCACTGCTAATAAGCAGCTCTTCTGTAACCATCTACCCATAACCTGTGAAAAGTAGGTCATCTTTTCACAGAGAACACAAAAAGGGAAAGAATGAACAAGATATTTACTCCATGTGGACCACCTTTACTATTTTTCTTGAGAGAGAAAAGATCAAAATAAGGGATAATAAAGGGGGTAGCTAAAGCAAAAATTTAGCTCTAAATTGACTCAAGTTCTGCCCACAACCAGGGATCTGCCTAAGTGATGCCATTTGGTCCTTGAGGTTTTCTTTTTACACTTGTGCTGCCACCAAGACTCAGGGTGAGTTTAGGCCTAATGAATCCAACCAAAAGAGCCTCCTTATAAAGCAACTTTTATGTTTACTGTCGGGCTCTTCTTCTTCACCAAACTGCAATCAGCCCAACTTTACTCAGTTTCCAATCTCCCTCTTTCATTTTTCTGTCTACCACCCCCCCCCCCGGGGAACCTTGAGCTCCTTTTTTCATTTTGCTAAATGCAAAACACCCAACATGAGCAGCTTCAAAGGGGCAGGGTTATTTCTTCTACAGAGGCTTAAATCTCATATTTATCTATCTTTTTTTTAAGATTTTATTTATTTATTTGACAGACAGAGATCAAAAGTAGGCAGAGTGGCAGGCAGAGAGAGAGGAGGAAGCGGGCTCGCTGCCGAGCAGAGAGCCCGATGCAGGGCTCGATCCCAGGACCCTGAGATCATGACCTGAGCTGAAAGCAGAGGCCTTAACCCACTGAGCCACCCAGATGCCCCTAAATCTCATATTTAAAACCCTTAAGAGCTCATGTCTTCCAGTTCAAAATTATAGCAATTATCATAACACAGTTCATTACTAATTCAACCCTAAATCCTAACTGAGGCTCTACTATGTGCTAGACACTAAGAATACACTGGTGAAGGACCTTGCTATCAGAGCTTACATTCTAGTGGGAGGAGACAAATGATACAAAGAGGAAAGATTTTCTCTCCTGACCTTTAGGGTCCTTAAGGTCAGGAACAGGAGATGGGAAGAAAAAAGATAGCACTTTGTAAGAGATTAGCTAATATCAGAGGACGAGAGTGACACCTGACACCTACCTCTGCAATACACGTAAGTATAATCAGACAGAGTTTGCCACTGTGAAGCCGGTGCTCATCTGTAAAGAAAAAATAAACAAACCCTTCTCTCCATATATCCAAACCAAGTTTCTATGGAGAATAAAGATGTGTGTCACCACAAAGATCATTTCTACTTTCCCCCTCCACACAAAATTCCTGAATGAAAAATCAAGAGGAATTCTTGCTATTCTACTAGGCAAAAGAATCCCCCAGAAGATTTTTTTAGAAAAATGGATAGCTAATCACCTTCCTGAGAATCTAATTATTATGGTTCCTACTGTCATGGCCCAAATCAGGGCCACGCCTTTTGCTTCTGTATCAATCCTTTGCTTCTGAATAGTCAGGTCTCTTCCCTTCCCCGCACCTTCTCATCTACCAACTTCAAGCACCACCATCTATAGCCACATCCCACAAAACCTAGAAAGGTTTTCTAACTGTTCTTAGCAAACTGGCAGTGGAATCAGAAACAAACTAACTGAAAACCAGGGTCCAGCCCCTGCATTTTACTTGTGCTGTGCACACTACGTATGACTGGGAAAGCTGTAAACGTTTCATCATATTTCTTTCCTTCTTGGCAAAGTTATTCACTCTACAAATATTTACTTAATACCTACTATGTGGCAGGCACTATGCTAGGCAATACAGATAGAGCACTGAACTGAAGAAAGGTCCCTGGTCTCCCAGAACTCACATTCTAGTTAATAAAAAAGAAGGCAACCTCAGTGGCAGGGCTTTAAGCCCACACAAATGACCAAGAAAGAGCTATTCCATCACTGCCAATTACCACATCAAAGCTTATTTACTTCCCAGGATCTTTGTGGGTAAGGGGTGAAATGGAGGCGAGAAGAGGGTCATACCAGCATATCTAAAATGGACAAATGGTTATGATGCTTCAATTAGCTTTGACAGGACCTGGCTTGAAGTCCATTCTGAGAGAAGATCTATTAACAGATTACAGTGCTACAGAAAGGAGCTAATAGAACTCACCCTGACATTAACCTGCTACTTCCTCAAAGATAAAATCAACTAAAACCTGACAATTAGAAGGCATAATGGGGGGTTGTAGGCCAGAAATACATTCACCTCCCCTCACAGACACACAGTGTACACACAGTAATGATGATAATACTTCCTTGACATTCCCTAGAGTTTATATCAGCACTCTAGGCACCCAGCAAAGAAATGCCCCTGCCTGTGCAAAACTAGATTCATGAGACTCTTCTATCTACCTCTAGCCAAAGAGTTTCTCTGGCACTATTCTCCCCTTCCCCAAAAGCTGATAAGCAACTCCTGTAAAAAAAAAAAAAAAAAAAAAAAAAAAAAAAAAGCCCCCCGCAATTTCTCCACTTAAAAAAAAAAAAAAAGTGTTTCTGAATACAAAAATAAGGCATATTTCATTACAAACTTTTTTACATTCAAAGAAGCACAAAAAAAGGACGATAAAAACTAAGTTTAATCATCCCATCCATGCGTCCTGTTAAGATTTTGGTAAATCAACTTTAAAATTTATATATAGGTATACATATATTTTTTAATATTTTTGCCTGTCTGTTTTAAAGGTTGAGCAGATACTCCTCCAAGGTGACAACACCCAAGTCAGAAGAACCTCAGGAAAAAAAAGGCTTTGAGGGCAGAGCTGAATCAAGGGAATGATAAAATTCTGCAGACTAGAGAAGACAAGAAGTACTGGGAAGGAACACACAGGTAGCTTCAACATCATTAATATTTGTTCAGTTGAGTCTACCGCTCACATGTTCATTTTATTATTATACTTTATAACTCGTGCTATTTATTATACTTACTAAAAACTTTATAATTTAATATTCCTATATATTAGAAGTATCTTTTCATAGGTATCAAACAATAAATATATAATTAAAAAGAAAGAGCTAAAATCTAGGGTGTGGGGACAGAGCAGAGCCAAAAAAAAGTTGCTTCTATTGCTCCTAAAATCATAATGAAATCCTGTTAGGGCATACAGAAGGTCAGGGGCTTAACAGCAAGATAGCTGAGCCAACGTAGTCACCCAGGAGACATTCCCCCCCCACCTCAATCTCACAGGAGCCATTTTTGAAATTAATTCTTCATAGTACCTTGCCCGTTGCCATATTTAGGCTGCCTGCTGGCAAAGACCTGACTGAGCCTGAGTTTAGAAAGACAGGCTGAGACCACTCATACCATAATTAATCTGCCCTCAATTTTGCCTTCCACTTTACATATGACAAAGTGACCAGGACAAACAGCTTTATATGATCATTAAAGCTAAAAGTAAGTTCTAAGGGCCTCAATTCACTGTGTTATATCAAGCAAAGCTACAAATTCATTTGTAGGGTCACATCTACGCAGTCTCTCTCTTCTGTGGTTGCTGTGACATTTCTAGAGAAAGAAAGGCAATAAAGGAGAAGCAATGGCCTCAAGAAACAGAGATACACAAAAGTCTTGCCATTCTCATCTGTCAGATCTCACTTGCCAAGTCTCAGACGTGCACCATCTCTATAGCTCCCAATGGACTGAATTATATACTGGATAGAATCTGCTGGGCTTCCTCCCAATCCCTTCTCACACCTAGCCCAAATATTCCCCTTCCCTACCATCAATTAAAAAATCACAGAAAGATCATAAACAGATGAACAGCAGGAAACTAGAGACAATAAACTCAAACTTTTCCAACAGCTAGTCCTCTTCTGCTTCCACACTGCATCTCTGGATGGGTACTGACACTTCTATTTTAAGTGTTAAGGAACACTGTCCCTCTTAATCTCACTTCTTCCTACTGTACTTGATACAACAGTCCATGAATTCTCACCACAAGCTGATGCTTCCAGTGCTTGTCCTCAAAAGGGAATTCCCTGAAGTGTGCTAATCCCCCCACTTCCCACACAAAAGAGTTTGCATCTACTTACCAAAATCTGCTAAAATGACTTGCTAGTTTTTGTAGAGACCATTTTTTTTTTCCTGTTCTATTTTTGAAGTACTCCCCCTCTAGCTCCAGGTTTTCCCAACACCACCTAATTGCCATCTGGCAGTGAGAAATTACTGTTTTCCAGTAATCAGGACCATCACCCTATACAGGAGGCCCCAGTGCTTTATTCTGTCAAAGCTTCAAAGTATTCATGCTGCTCCTTAATTCTAGCTAAGTCACTGCCGGCCACACCCCCTGCTTCCTGAGCCCCCAAAATAGCATGCCTTACCTTTGGTGTCCTGCATGACAATCGAGCTATACTTCAAGAATGTTATCAGTAGATTACTGGTCTGTACATCTGCATCCAGTGGGAGTTCCACAGAACTTATAACTGGAATAGAACAGATGAAATGCACTTAGCCTACAACATATTGCATCTAACACTTCTACCTACATAGCCAATTTGCAAGCAGGCAAGGGAATCACTAAATAAACTTTTTCCACAAAAGAGAGAGGACTAAGTGCTTATAATAAAACCCTTAGCTACTGTTCCTAGACCTCTAGAGCCCTTCCTACTCCCAAGAGTAAGGCCAGTACCCTTTTCATAATCTAAAAGGGCCAGTCTCCAGGAACAGTGCTTTTCTCCCCACATCCTAAGAAGGGTCTTTTGATTCCACTTCTAGTCTCAAATAACCCAAAAGTGTTCAGGGCCCTTCTGAAGGCACTCTGACTTGTACCTAAGAGAAAGATCTGTATTGAATATAAATGAGCCTTGCTTTGATGAGTCTCCTGCTTAAAATAAATGACAATTCATTCCTAATAAGGAGAAATCTTGCTCAGTTCTGACAAAAAGCCTTTAGGCTGGAAATACCCAAGATGGAATGGAAAAAAGTTACAGCAGAACTATATTCAAATTCTACTCCTTAATCCCTTTCCCCCTAAAAGGGAACCTGAAAAAGAATACCAAGCTGAAAACAGGTGGGCATTACTGACTAAGACAACCTAGAAAATGAGTTGTATTTACCCAGCTGCTTGCTATTTCCAAAAGAAACTATCCCTTGTCCCCACTCTCTGAGCCACAGTCTTAATGAACAATGAGGGACCAAACCAGGGCTGGGACCCACACAGAACAGACTTTTTTTTTTCCTTTTTCTTTTTTTCTCTACACCCAACATGGGGCTTGAACTCACGACCCTGATATCACGAGTGCCATGCTCTACGAACAGCCAGCCAGGAGTCCCCAGAATAGTCTTAACGTAGATTTTTCAAGTTTCTAAGACTTTAAATTAGACTTACACATATTGTTAACTGTTTTTACACTAAGACATAATATAGAAGCAAAAGGAGACTCATGCTGGCTCAGACAGGCTAGAGAATCTATAGCTTTCTACTATATTTTTACCCACAGAAGACTCAGTTGAGTTTGGGATATTATTCATAATATATATTCATAATCACAATGGATCCCTCTGGAGTTATTACGATGTATGCTGAGAACATTTATTAACAATGGGAAACATTTGCATATAATGGTTCCATAACACACAACAAGCACAACAAAAGCCTTGTAAGAAGAAATTAGCATGCCCAATCCTTGGCTCTTTTCCCACAGTTCAGCCCCCCAAAACTAATAAAAGACAAATATATTTTTATGTTGAAATACTAAAAAGTCTTAACTCATACTATGGGTTAATGAACTGAAACTTTCCACTCAAAACTCCAGCCTATTTTGAACCTCAGGGCCCATAATCCTTCCTTTGTCCCATACAAAGAGGCATCTAACTGGTGAGTGGAACTTTTTTCCCACTCACACACAGCAGTAACTGGAAAAATGTCTTATGTAATATGTAGAAATATAGAAGTATATGTATTTTTAGTTTACCAGAAAGTCCTCTCATGCCAAGGCTGAGTTGTCAAATGTCAAGTCTGAGCTGAGAACAAATGTTACATCTAAACTGCTGGCTTTTAAAAATAATGGCTCCAGTGACATACCTTTAAATATAACTGGGCCACTGAGCACCACTATACATAATTGAAAACAAAACCTGAAACAAGGTTATCATGCTTAGCATCCCTGTAGAAAGGAAATGAATCAGGAGAGAGGAAAAAGAACAAAACAGAAGAAATAGAATAAAATCCCTCACAAATTAAAATCTTGTTCCTAAAGAAGAGTTATTCCTTGATCTTTGGCTTCATAATTCTTCCCAGCAGCCTCTGTCAAGGGAGACAGTCATTTGAAAGTGGGCTGACTCCATCTTCCCACTAGAAAAAATAAAAGCTCACTGGTTGTAGGTAAGTAAGCACAAATCCTGCCATTGCATAATCAAGCGTGTGGGTGAAAGTGTTCACAATGAACAGTTTGAAAGGCTCTGAAGCATCCAAACCCCAACATCGCATGGGACTCAGATAGATAGATAGATAGATAGATAGATATTTTTATATATATACGGCTTTTGATATCCATGGTAACTAGGCAGGCTTCATCCTTAAAGAGAAACAACAGTATTTCTATTGGATTTTTCAGTGACCTGAAAAAGCAGAGACAAGTAGGCAGTCCTTACTACTTGCTCCTTCTCATTAAGATATTTTGGAATTTGGCTTTCAGTTCTAAACAGATCCAATTTGCTACCATAGACTTGAATATCAATGGCACCTCCCTGACACATTTCTGTACCAACACCACTTTCACCACTTTCAACTGCCACCGCCGCATGTGCTAGACGAAAATTTGAAGAAGAAAAAGCAGATCAAACAAGGTCATTTCACAGACCACAGAGAGGCACAGAGAAAGGACTGAAGTTAAATTTCCTGTTTCTTTACCCAAAATACAGTAAATATTTTAGGCAAAACACTGAGTATTAACAAAGATTATTTTTAGGTTAATATACTCTATAAAACACACTTAGATGACAAACTTCATTGGGGAAAATTCATAATTTATTTCCTGTTACCTTGTTCTTAAGTTCCAGCCATAAAATTTATAAAGCAGAAATTCTGTGTGGGTGGGTGGGTGTATTTTAGGGGGAGAAGTCTTTTTTTTTTTTTTTTTTAAAGATTTTATTTATTTATTTGACAGAGAGAAATCACAAGTAGTCGGAGAGGCAGGCAGAGAGAGAGAGAGGGAAGCAGGCTCCCTGCTGAGCAGAGAGCCTGATGCGGGACTCGATCCCAGGACCCTGAGATCATGACCTGAGCCGAAGGCAGCGGCTTAACCCACTGAGCCACCCAGGCGCCCCTAGGGGGAGAAGTCTTAAATACCCACCAAATTCTCAATTATAATACACTCAAAGCTTATTGTTTTCCCACTGGAAGGGCTAGCAGATACATACCAGTGAGTAAAATCCTGAGTTCACTTTCTCATCCATGTACTCAACAAGTCTTTACTAAGCAGTGACTACACGAGGAACTACATCGGACAGACAGCAGTGAACAAAACAGACATGGTCCTTGTCCTGACCCATGTCCCAGTTCTTAGTCTCAATTCTCACTATCATGAGGGGATCCACTTATTTTTCTGGTCTCAATTCCCTCACTTGGCCAATGGCAACATAAGATAATATTACTATCTTATATTCATGTCAGAGAGATAGTCATAAAATACCTCATTGGAGCCTCACAAGTACCCTAAGAGTTGCAGGATGCAGGATAGGCATTACTGACCTCAGAGGTCCCTTTCAGATCTAGCACCACATGATTCTACAACCATTCCCTGAGGACAAGTTAGAGTTATGTAGCTTCTTACACAAAGAAAAACACATGACTTTCTTTTCCAAAGCTTCCTTTAGAGCTTTAGAAGTCCTAAAAGACAGCACCTCGGAACAATTTCTTAGCTGGAAGAATTAACAACTGTGTTCTTTGTTCAACACAGCTATGCTTACCCTGAAAGATTCGAGATCATATTAGTCAAGAAAACAAGAGGTGGTGGGCTTACCATCAGAGGAGGGCGGCGTGGTCCCAAGTGGTGTGGCTGGGGTTGTAGGAGCAGGACTGACAGGGGTTGTCACCAAGCCCATTTCTGGATGACTCTGAAAGAGAACAGAAGCAAGAAAGAAAAGACATAACCCAGTTCTGAGTATCCTCTCCATAATATCCTTTCGTATTCCTGGCCTCATAATTAGACGGAATGCTCACTTAGGAGGGACTGCTTTTACACTGAGTTCCCCTGAGAACCTGATTCCTGTTGATGCTTACTGAACTCTAATAAGAAGCTCTGTGAGCTAGTTTTCTTTAAGCAAGTAAGTTTCCATTACATAAATTTTTCTGCAGAACCCTGCAAAAAAACTGAGGTAAACAAATACATGAGATTATTCCAGCAAAAAAAAAAAGGGTATCTGAGTCCTATCTGTACTGGGCAAGGACTGCTCTCATCAGACACTCATCAACCTAAAACATATCTATAGACTGTTCTGATGACCACAGAGTTGACTAGTAAGTACAGACAAGGCAAGTAGATAAAGTACTATAAAAAAGAGCTATGCAGACAGCAGCCTCCCTTTTCCACAACTAACAAGAGTATGCAGGGTGGAAGCAGACACACCGGGGAGACATCCACTGGGACCAAAAGAGACAACTCCTCTGTTCCTGACCTTCCTTAGCCATCTCTGTCACATGAGCTCTTAGAATTAAGCTGGGTGGGGCGTCTGAGTGGCTCAGTGGGTTAAGCCACTGCCTTCAGCTCAGATCTTGATCCTAGGGTCCTAAGATCGAGTCCCAAATCCTGCTCCTTGCTCAGCGGGGAGCCTGCTTCTCTCTCTCCCTCTCCCTGCCATTCTGACTGCTTGTGTACCTGCTCTCTCTCTCTCTCTCTCTCTCTGACAAATAAATAAATGAAATCTTAAAAAAAAAAAAAAAAAAAAGAATTAAGCTGGGTGATGGCTACTCCCTTCTCTTCCTCAACAGCTTTTTGCGGTGTTCCACCTCCCTCATCCTCCTTTAAAATCAGCTACAGAATTCAGGGAGCAGACAAACATAATGGGAATAGTGGATAAAATCTCTCATGTTCTCTGGATAAATAATAAGTGTCTTCCTAGGCAGACCCCAAGCCAGAACACTACTTTTTAAGCATAACCTCATTTTTTTTTGTTAAAACTCAGTGATTCCATATACATCTGCCCTTTGAGAAAAAGGCAAAAGCAAATGTTCTTTTTAAAGAAACCTACATACATATTTTAAACACTCTGACTTTAGGATAAAAACATTTTATCAATTTTTAAAGACATCCTTCATGGACAGCACTTGAGTTCTCAGCCCATTTTAGTCCTCTTCTCTACCAGCTACTGAGGATATCCTAAGCTGCATTAAGTGACCCAATACTCAGTATTCTAGGACTTCCCGCTTTCAACATTTGTAGACCATTTTGTTGTTGTTAACAGCTAACCTTATGGTAGACCAGATATTTTTTTACTTTTCTTCTCTGGAAATTAGACAAGTGACTTGGCCTATTTTATCTCTAGTTTTAATTCCACAGTGGTTTAGAAAGCAGAAAGCCTGACATATGGGCAGATAATACCAAGGGATTGCCAGTGAACAAAAAGAAGTAATCTCCACTCAAAATGAAGTAATCTCCACTCATCTCGGTTAACAAAATCAGGAAACTGGTCAAAAGAATTAGAAGACTGGTCAAACCCAATACTTTGCATTTTATCAGACCCACTTCAGCACCAGATGGAAACATACATATTTCGAGACAGCCTGAAGCAAAGACAATTGATGAACCTCTGTTACTATCGCCTACCAATACAAAGAGAAGTTTAAATAGGCACAGCCAGATAGGCTTTTCAGTGAAGTGAATCTGTATGAAATTCAGGGAGAAGCACTGGAGTTCTTAATATAACCAACCTGAGCTAACACTGTGATGAAGTTACGATTTAAATGAACAGCTTCATAAAGTGCCAGAAGGATGGCCTCATTGGTTCTAAAGAAAAAAAAAAGAGAGAGAGAGAGAGAACAAATTAGAGAGGCTCTTACAATAGAAGAGTTCAAACAGTATGATCAGCAAGATACAATTTCACCCCAGATCCTCATTACCAATCCCTTTGCATTTCTAATGTTCCCTTTATTTCGTCTTAGGGTTTATATAAAGGGTATACAGGCAAGGAGTCAGGGCCTTAACTTTATTTAATTCCTTAGGACTATTTCTTATCTACTTCATTCCCTATTTTCCCTCTCACTTTTCCACCCCAATCCAGTTAAGTCCTTCACTGGCTCAGACACCCGGCCTCTTTCATTTCATTCCAGAGACAGCAGGGAACCATTTATCAGCTTCTTAGGTCTCCACAGACATGACCAAAGTAGTGGTTTCTAAGGGTCCATTCTTGTTTAAAACCCAAGAAACACTGGATAAATCACCATGAAAGTTTGAATCTGTAAAAGATTAGCAAGAGGTAACGTTTCAGATTCACATCCAGCCAGAGAGCCCACACTGAAGTTCAAGTCACTGCACAAGAATGTGAGGCACTTACTGTACTGAGATCTTCTCATGGGCATCTGCTATGAACATGCTGCCCACCTGTGGAAGAAAAGAGGAATTGCATGCTTATAGCACAGAAATGGGAGAAGAGATCTGTGCTTATGAAGCCTTTGATCAATGAAAAAATAAGTGGCTTGCAGACTGAGGGAACATGGAACTCTGGCCCACCAGGCATACGGACCAAAACCAGCCCTATTTCAAGATCTTCAAAGATTCACAAGTAATAAAATGAAATAATGAGAACGCCACTAAACTATCTTTCCTTAAAGGGCCTTAAAAAAGAACAATCAGGGGACCCCTGGGTGGCTTAGTCCTTAAGTGTCTGCCTTGGGCTCAAGTCATGATCCCAGGGTCCTGGGATCAAGTCTCACATCGGGCTCCTTGCTCAGCAGAGAGCCTGATTCTCCCTCTGCCTGCCATTCCCCTTGCTTGTGAACTCATGCGCTCTCTCTCTCTCCCTGACAAATAAATAAATAAAATCTTCTACAAAAAGAACAATCAAGACCTTTATCCAGCTCTCCTTTTCAATGTGTAAATTTAGTTAACTACTGACATCAAGTAAGTGTTAACATAGACCTCCCCATCACTTGGCATCTTTCCTGAAAGCTGCTTACTTAAGTCAGAAACTCATGCAGATTACCACAGAAAGCACACTGATTTCATACCCAATATAGTGCTGTCTTCAGTTTGAGTTTCAGAACAGAAACGTCTATGTGAGACCCACTGACCAGCTTTCAGATCACAAAATCTTTGTGTCACATGCAGGGGAGCCAAATAAGTAAACAGAGTAGGTTGCCTTCAACATGTGTAACATCAGAGGCACTGAGAAAGATGGCTATCCCTCTGAACATACCTTTCCATCTGCCTACTAATGTTCCCAAACTATGCAGCTGGAACTTCCTTTGTTCCGTACAAAACTTTTTCTTCCTGGCTAAAAGTCAACAATCCCTGGAGCAGTTGTATCTAATTCATTTAACCAAATACCAACATAGCACTCACTCATACTGCTCTGACCTCTGACAGACTTTACTCATTTATGCTTCAAAGTTAAAGAGCTTAGCAGATTCTTTTCTCAGAGAAATCTCTGAGAAAGGAGGGAAGAAGACATAGGCCTTGGGGAGAATAAATGCCCATTTCGGGGGTAGAGGGATGACTGTTTTTTGCAACGAACTCAAAAACTATCTTACCCTACAGGTCACTATTTGAATAGTAATGTCCAAGGAAAAAGACTTTCTGAATCTGCCTAGATTCTAAGACCAACCAGATTTATCTCTTAAAAAATTAATCCTAGGGGGGCACCTGGAGGGCTCAGTCATTAAGTGTCTGCCTTCGGCTCAGGTCTGATCTCAGGGTCCTGGAATCGAGCCACCCTGCATCGGGCTGCCTGCTCAGTAGGAAGCCTACTTCTCTTTCTCCCACTGCCCCTGCTTGTATTCCCTCTCTCTCTGTGTATCTCTCTGACAAATAAATAAATAAAATCTTTAAAAAAAAAAAAACTAGTCCCTGGTTATCTGGCCCAAAATGCCTATGGTGTCAAGGCTGAGAAACCTTGTTCAGAAGTCTTACAAAATGGACCAAACTTTCCTAAACTAGGGACCTCTCAGTCCATTAAATCTTTAGAGGAGTAGCTCAAATCTTTTCCATCAATCCCTTGACTTTAGGACCAGCTCTGAGGAATCAAGTGTCTATAGCAGACAGCAAAAGAGCACTCGGGGCTACACTCAGATCTAAACTCTCCTATTCAATACTCTGCAGGGTCAGTTCTCAAACACAGCTAGCTCTTCAGGAGGCAAAAGTTTGACTTAATATGTATGCTTTTTTAGCCTTTAAAAAACAGAATTAATTAATTTGAAAATATCAGTCCCAGGGCAATCACAGCTCTCCTTTTCCTACCTTACTTGGGTTTGGAAATCAATAAAAGAGATACAGCTCTCAAAAAATCTGCTCTGAAACACTCTCCCCTCATCATGCCATCATCTCAAACATTTGAACTTCTGAGTCCAAATTTGTCTACCCCTACAGACCTCTTAAATTCCTAGCAGGACAGAAAAAACAAGTCGGACTTACCATATTTGTTAAAGCAGAGAAAAAACCACTCTGGTGTTCTTCTTCCTTGTCTTTATACTGCCTGAACAAAAATAACTAAATTCAACTTTAGTATTACTTATTAGGCATGTCTTTGTCCTTGGCATTCTAGGTAATCAGGGCAGGGCACTCACAGAATTCAATGACTCCAGAAAACAAAAGCATTGTGACAACCCAGCCATAGCAGTTCCCCCTGCAAGCCAAAAGGCATGCATCTGCTCTTGAGGCAGCGTGTATCAAAATGCCTGGCTACTCAGGGAGAGACTCAGAAAGCAAGCTGCAAACGTGTGAAACTGCTCTAACATATGGCTGATCCAGTTATTTCCCAAACAGACTATTACTTGAAAAGTGTAACAGTGAAATTACTTTCAGGCTGTAACAGTGAAAATCTTGTTTGTTTTTGAAGGAAGAGGAGGGAAATCTGTGAACTAAACTATTTGTGGAGATGGGGCAGATTTGAAATTCCACATCTAATTGTGTGTGAGCAAAGTCTGAAGAGGAGCAAGCAAGATACTGTCTGGCCCTTGCCAGGATTGGGAACACTTCTGGTTTCCATTCACTGAACACCAGACACCTTCCTCACCCAGAGCAAGAGGGAAAGCAAGCGTCAATGAAGAGAGCCCCAGAAAAGACAAGGACTCTGGGAAATTGCAGTTGATTCCTGATGAAAAAGCAGCATCCATTAAACTAGAGCTAATTCAGTACGTTTTCTCTTTTTACTTATTTTTAAGTATACAAAATGTGGTGCTTTGCAAATTTTTTTACATAGAAAATTGTATTTGTAGGATACGTGGCACTAAATGGAAGAGCCTTCTTGTGGCTGGAAAACCAGTTAAAATGCTCTGCAATAAAATATCAAAGGTTTCAAAAGAATGTGCCCAATTGCTTAAAGAAAAGCTGGACACTAATTTGGTGGCGACTTTTCCCCTGGTATTAGACACAACCCCTGCTAAGACCATCAAGCTGAGCTATAGCAAATATATCTGCCAGAAGCTAAACCTAAGAATACTCTTCTAGGATAGGTAAGGGAAGTTCACCCAAGCACTGGAGCAAATCTGTTTTCTACTCAACCAATTCAAATGAAAATGAGACCCTTTCTCCCCTGTGATGACGGACTTACCTGTTGTACTCAGATAAAGCCTGAGCAATCACAAGCCCCATTCCCTAGGTGGGGGGAAAAAAAGATAGCACAGATGAAATAAAGGGCTGGTGGCAATGCCAGGCCAGAAAAATATTAAAACACTAATTATAGCCCCACAGTCCGGATTTTCCTGATCTAACTATCTAGATCTTACTTAAGAGAGTAATAAGGGGTGGGTTGGGGGGAAATGGTTCAGCCCAGATCACTGACAATTTCACTGGGATCATTTTTACCTCAATAGAGAAGACTAAGTTAGAATCTTCAAACAAAAAACTCTGGTATGTCTCCAAAACAGTCACAATAAGAGTGACAATGAGTCTCACACTAAATGAAGGTGCAGAGAGACAAACCACTCTTTCAGGCCACAGGAAAACAGGAGGATAACAGGAAGAAGCATCCAATAAGTGTAAAAGTGACTTATCAATTTTCCCTTTAGAACCTGCTAATAAACGTGACACAAATATCAATTCAGGCCACGAGGAGGAATCATGTATGGGTTGTTGTTTTTTTTTTTTCCCCATAAGGGAAATCAGAAGAATGAAGAGGGCAGGATGCCAGACACCTCATCATCTTCTTCCTCCCTTACTCAGAGAACAGGTATTATTTCCCAAACTTTCAAGGACATATGTAGCAGGTACACAGATTATCTTCCATGTTCCAGCTTTACCATGTCAAGCTGTAAATGCCATCTGGCCAGTTCTACAAGAAGGGATCTCCCATAGGTTAGTCATCCAAGCCTTGATTTGTTTTCTTTTCTTTTCTTTCTTTTTTAATTTTCAGCTTTATTGTGGTATAACATACAAAATTAAAATTATAAGATATTTAAAGTGTACATTATGCTGATTTGATATATGATCTAAGCCTTCTTACTCTTGGGAATGTAGTTTATTGACTCTGTAGGATCACCAACCTCAGCACACTAGAACATGAAACAGAACCAACCATATCATCATGATGGGGCTAAATGGAAGAACCTGCTTGTGGCTGGAAAACCAGTTAAAATGCTCTGCAATAAAATATCAAACTTTCCTTCCATGACGAGAAGATAAAATATAGTAAGACACACTGATGCTCTAAAATGAAGTATCGATTCCCTCTTTATAGCCAGTTGAAATTAACACAACAGCTCTCTGTTCTAAATATCCACTGAAAGTGAGACCACCAAAAGCAAGTAATTAAAACAATAACACAGGATCCATATACTTACATTGAGTGTAGCCTCATCATCCACAATAGACAACTTCACAATATAAGGATTCACAGACTGTTAAACAAGAGACTCAAGGTGAGTGTGACTAAGTTAAGAACCCATTAGCTACTTAACAAAATGTTAACAAAAATGGTTCTATAAGGCCCTCTGTAGTGATGCTCCTAATACCCAGATTCAACCCATCCTGCCAGCTAACTCCCCCATTTCCAGTAAATCTCTCAGCGTGCACAGCAATCACTAAATACACACACATACACACACACACACACACACTCCAATTCTGTTCTACTTGCATTTTTCTCCAGGTGGATCAGCCCAGACCTGTGTCTTCTGCTTCTCCCATCTTTCCATTTTATTTATAAGAAGTGAACACTCCACAAAACTCACTTTGTCCTATCCTGCCAATAATCTGAGTCCACAGGGACAGCAATCTTGGGAGGAACATAAAGCTTCTTTGCCATAAGGCACAAATTTATAAGTTGCTAACTTACAGTCTCATCCCAAAGGCTCCCTTACCACTCCACAAACTATATGCAAGGACTGATTCACCCACCCGTAAAACAAAGCCACCTTGGGGGTGGAAAGTGGCAGCTGCTTAACAGCCAGAGAGGCCATTTATGGATCCAATACCCAAATAACACTGCAGGAGAACTGAAAAAAAGGATGTAATTACCCAAACTACAATCTGGTCAGAACACTGGGATTTAATGACTGTCCCATCACTTATAGCACTGGAAGATTTCTTGAGTTTTTCTAGACCCAATCTCAGCTGGGCAGCATATGGAAATGGACATATATTTAAACTCATTAAGCAGCTGGGCCACCTCCTACCAGTGGGATGAGAACCAATGACCTACTCACCTTGAAAACATCCCATACATGGAATGTGAGGAAAGACCTCATCTAGATCAGATACCAGTTCTAACCCAAGGGAAGCAAGGAACAATACTGGTAGTTTTCACAGCAACCAAGAAAACTCATTACTGAGAGATTTGGAAACCCCCCACATAGACCTTATTTAATCAAGTTTCTGAGGGTATCTTTGGAATGTCAACTGGGAATAGACAAAGAGACAGCTTTGCTTTCTTAACAGCCCAAATGTATACATGGTTTTCTACAACACAGCCCAAGAAGGTAAAATCCACTCTGTTTGTCACTTGACCTGACAGAGGAGGCTCTCCACACTGATTCCTATAACCAGCAGTCAAATCCTACTGATGCCACAGATGTCAGACAAGATCCTATGCAAGTGGATCCTCAGAAAAGAAAATCCGCAGCAGGCTGACCTAGAGATGCCATGATGGAGAGAACAACAATAGAAGGAGCAGGCCACTATTTCTTGGCATAATTGTTTAAAGTTCTTATCCCTCACCTTCCCAAAAGTCCACTGTTTTAAGTAATAATAAGGATCATCTGATTAACAAGAACAACCTATGCATTAGCAGTTGAAGAAAAGGTAAGGGGGCAAAAAGCAGGGGTTTGAGTTCTAGCTCCTCTACTAGGAGTTCCAACTCCTTACTAATTGTGACAAGAAAGGCACATTTATTGGGGCGCCTGGGTGGCTCAGTGGGTTGAGCCGCTGCCTTCGGCTCGGGTCATGATCTCAGGGTCCTGGGATCGAGTCCCACATCGGGCTCTCTGCTCAGCAGGGGGCCTGCTTCCCTTCCTCTCTCTCTGTGATCTCTTCCCTTCCTCTCTCCTACTGTGATCTCTCTCTGTCAAATAAATAAATATTTAAAAAAAAAAAAAAAAAAGAAAGGCACATTTATTAACCTAAGCTCAACTTCCTCATCTGTAAAATGTGGGTATTTTCTTTCTCAGGGTTATTAGACATTAATGACATTAGACATGTAAAATCCTCAGCATAGTATCTGGCAGATGGTAAGGACTCAATGATTGGTACCTATATATTTTCTCCTTTAACATTTTTATTACATTTGAAGAAAGCTTTTTAGGGGGAAAAAAAAGGACAGAAAAAGAAAAAGACCAATTTTCAAGTGGACAATAAACAATTTTGTAATTTCTTGGAAACATCGTGTTTAGGATAGCAGTTGGGGACCAAGTCATTCATCATAGGAGACTGAGTTCACCGAGAAGGCCGGGATCTTAATACTGTGAAAATTTCTATTCTACCAGATATTGAGTTTCCTTTAACAGTATACACCTATTGTGCTGGTCAGTCACATTTTTAAACTGAAGGCAATCTACTTTTCACCCAAAAGACAGAATTACAAACTCAGTGAGCCTGCACAGGATTACTTTAATGGGGCTCTGCCTTTATTTGATCTAAACCATACCTACTCTTTCTTGTTGGCTTTTTTTTTCTTTTTTTCCTTCCTCTATCTCTTTAGAGAAAATAATGAAAATGGAATGCGTTATTTGAGGTGAAGAAGAACCATTTACATTTACTACGTGACATCTTTTCCATCACTTCCATTCCTCAAGTCCAACGACCTTGCCTTCCCTGTGATTAGGTGGGAAGGCAGGCACCCTGCCTCTCCGGCGCCCTTTGCACGTTACTAGGTTACAACTTTCCCCAACTGTCATGGGATGGATTGCAGTGGGAGCCAGAATGCTGTTCTACCCAGCACACACTCTGTCATACTAGTTTGCATAAAATTTCACCAGCTTTTGGTTTTGCAATGTTCATCTGGAATTCCTCATGTTCCTGTCAAAAACCTTCTTACTCCATGGTCACTAGGCTTCCTTAATGGTTTCTAGTGAGTGACTTATATCAAAAGCTGCAAAGCCCAGATAAATTATGCCCACCAGCTTGCCCTTGCCTACTATATTAATTCTTCTGTGGCTTCTGACAGACTAGAGATGCATACCTCGCTCCAGAAATATGATTTTCTCTAGTTCCTTGGCCATGTCCAATTTTTCAGGCTGACATTTCAGAGGGGCCTGCTGGGCTGTGCCAGGGTTCAGTTCACATTTAGAGAAACCAAGCCATTGCCTCAGAGTGGCCTGCAACCAGCAGAATGTTCTGAAAATATTCATTACTGATGACGGTGCTTTCCTATTACACATAACTCAACTTTCATTAACTATCTTCAGCATTTTTCCTCAGCTATTTTTCTTGCTGTTGTAATAAGGCCTCAGAGGCGATTACACATGACAGAGATCAAAATGGCTACCATGCCAACCTCCCCAGATCACCAGTAGAACAGGTGTTGGTGATAAATTACATATTTATTAGCAGTTCTACACACCATTTGTCAGTTCTTCCAAGACAATGAAAGCAATCAGCTTCTGGGAATTATACACACATTAACACTGCTCCACATATTCCAGGCCCTCTTTTAAATATTTCTCACAGCCTCTCTTTCTTCCACATTCTCCTTATAAGAACAGACTCCTGATTTTGTGTTACCCATCACTCTCAACCTGACTAGGAACCATCTCAAAAATCACTAAGTGCGGGCGCCTGGCTGGCTCAGTCAGTGGAGCATGTGATTCTTGATCTTAGGTTTGTGAGTTTGAGCCACATACTGGGTATAGAAATTACTTAAATATAAAAAAATCTTTAAAAAAGAAAAAAAAATCTCTAAGTGAAGATCCAAAAGATCAGAAATGAAAAGCCTCCCTCCAGCTGGCCCACTTCTCACAGCACTGCTACTTGCTGAGTGAAGAAAGTCAGGTTGCCTCAATGTAGATCCTGACTTCTGGGTTCAGTAAAGTACTCCTAGTGTCTAGGATTCAGTGCCAAAAGCTCCCTATTCCTCCAAAGCCATCCCCCAAGAGGCCTCTGGTCTTCCCTGAGGGCCCTCCTTCCTTATCTGTGTATTCTGCCTTTTGAGAAGAATCAAGTAGAGGCACGAAACCAAGTATAAATCTCTGAGTTCTGTTTTTTAATCTCAAAAAAATCTCTCCCTGGTTATTTTGGGAACAAAGAGAACGCCAGAACTGACATGGATAAGGCTCTGTCTTCAATTTTCCGTTTAAATCAGAAAGAGTTCCCTGACCAACAGCGGTACTTACACAAGTGGACCGCATTATGGAAATCCAATAAACAAAGTCCAATCTTTCAAAACAGATGTTATTACATCACTGGTTCCCAATCCTGGCTAATCATCATACTCAACAGGGGAATCAAAAAGAAAAAAAATAAAATAAAATACAAACAGATTCCCAGTTCCCACCCCCAAGAGATTCAGATTCAGTGTGTCCAAAGTAAAGCCCAGAAATTTCTTCTTTTTGAAAAGTTCCTAGGTGATTCTAATAAGCTAGGTTTGAGAACCACTACATTAAGGGATGGTTACTCACTTTATTAGAAGTTGCACCACGGGATTCCTTTAAATGGCTACATCCTCTGCCCCATGCATTTAATAAAGAAGTTTTAGAATTTGATAAATCAAAATTAATCTATATACCATATACCAAGAACATGTCTTCGACATTAAAGTAACAAAATCCCCTAGGAGTGGCCACATTTAGGAAGATTATAGAAAGATCATAACTGTCCATTAAGGGGCCCACTTACCTCATATTTTCTATAGTTCACCAACAAAGCCAAGAGGACAACAGCATCATACCCATGCTCCCTGCGACTTGGGGGATGAGAAAGTATCTGTAACAAAAACAAGAAGTGAATGAGTACCAGTTCCTAGTTCCTAGGAATGCAGACAGAGAAGATTTGAGGAGGTGGTTTACCCAAAAGAGAGAGAGGTGACAGGGGAATTGACCTACCTGTAAAATTGCTTCAAATATGCTGTTGATCATAACATACTCTAGGATAGTGTTCTGGCTGATGTTGTCTGTCACCTGAATACAACAAAAGGCTTTTTAAAGTCTATACTGAGGCACTCTGGTATCTCAAGTGTATCTCCTCCCCTACCATCTAAGATAATCAGAAATGTTAAAACATTCTACTAAACACTTAGTAGTCTTTTAATAAGATCCCCTGAAGCTACCAGAGCCTGAGTAAGCAGACACTAGAAGGTAAGAAATTAGCAAATTAAAACTTTCCAAATCTCTGGACTTCCCATTGTTTCCCTGACACCCTCAGGTAAGCATTTACTTAACAGTTTCTTTACATTTCTCAAATGCAAAGGAAGAAGTTTCCGATCAAGCAGTCTTTGAGTGACAGCAGGGAAAGACAACTGCCTGAAGTAAATGAACAACACCCTGCCCTCCTCCCACTAGGAGATACAGGCCAGCTGCCAGTTATTATCAAAATCAGAACAAATAAAGAGAATCACAAAAACTGTTACCAGGTAAGACCTGGTGAGAAGGGCAAATCTAACCATCCGGAAGACAAGAAATCTCTAGGAGTGGTACTGCTTAAGTGATAAATATCGCGGGCCCTGCAGGCTAAAAATGCCAGCAGTTGTTCCAAAGAGCAGCTTCTAGGAAGTGAAAGCCCATTCAACTCACTTCCTTCTACACATTCACCTGCAGTGGAGTGATGGGATGCCCGAGCAGAGATTTCTTTTCTCTTTTCCTTTCTAACTTTAGGCTCAAATATTCAAATAAGTTTGCCCCTGCTGTTGATAATACCCTTGACAGAGAAACATACAGATGGGTCACTTACAGTCACTAAGCAAAGGAGAAGTTTCAGACATAAACTCTTCAGACTTTCAGAACCTTCGGCACAAAGCAATGAATCCAAACTCTCCATCAAATTCTGAGAAAGAGATCCATTAAGTATTAAAACATACCAAATAACATCTCTACTGTGTCTTTGTCCAACTCTGGGTTATGTTACACAGGGTCACTGTCACATGACAATGAAGCAACCATACCATTCCCTCGGGCCTAGGCCTTGTAAGATTAGACAAAGAAAAGGAAGACTTCAACGTGTAGCTATTTGGGGAAAAATGCTTTAGAACAACTGCACAGAACAATAAAGATTTCACTACTTTACCAAGTAAGTCCTTGCAGCCTGTCATCCTTATATAAACCTTTAGATTAGAATGAAGTAAATTGTTAAAAGGCTAGTGATAGTGGCTAAATAACAGATTAAAAACAATAAACAATAAACTAATTAAAATTAATTAAATTAAGAAAAGTAAGTGGTTAAAGATTAATAATGGTTGAATCACCATAGATAAATATATCATCTGATGAAGGCACACTGAACAAACAACAAAGACAATATCGCTACAGGCGATCACTGGCCATCTACACTACCCAACAAAGCTAGCCATGTCCACTCTGGCTGATTCTACTAGACAACATGATTGGAGTATACTACTTGTACTAACAATCAGCTATAGACCCAATCCGTTCAAAAGATGAAACCCTCACACACTACAGAAGAAACAAGAAAAGAAATATTTGACAATGAATGAAGGAGAATGAACGAAGAATAGGATTTAGCATGCTGGAAGCTCAAGTGAAGGTTCAAAATAAACTACTTCAACAAATATACAGTGAGGGTCTACTATATGGTAAATACTGTGCTTTCAAAGAACTCAAGGGAAAAAAAAGATAATGACCCTTGCTCTCAAAGCATCTTTAGTCTACTAGAGGACAAAAATAAGCAAAAGCAAACAGCTTTATTTTTTCCTTTTAAAAAATTTTTTATTTAAATTCATTGAATTTATTAAATAAATTATTGAATTTATTAAATTAATAAATTTATTAAATTCAATTAATTAACAGAATGTACTGTTAGTTTCAGAGGTAGAGGCCAGTGATTCATCAGTCTTACTAAGCAAACAGGTTTTTTTTTAAAGATTTTATTTATTTAT
This sequence comes from Mustela erminea, assembly GCF_009829155.1. Classification (NCBI taxonomy): domain Eukaryota; kingdom Metazoa; phylum Chordata; class Mammalia; order Carnivora; family Mustelidae; genus Mustela; species Mustela erminea. The sequence continues at coordinate 65,663,489 of NC_045627.1, forward strand.
TTGACAGAGATCACAAGTAAGGAGAGAGGCAGGCAGAGAGAGTGGGAAGCAGGCTCCCTGCTGAGCAGAGAGCCCGACGGGCTCAATCCCAAGAGCCCCGAGATCAGGACCTGAGCCGAAGGCAGAGGTTTAACCCACTGAGCCACCCAGGCGCCCCTAAGCAAACAGTTTTAATTTAATGGTTACTATGACAGAAATATACATGGAGAAGGGGAATTAGCTCAGAAGTCACCTATGCCAGGATTCCTCAGGGGTGGGTTATATTTTGAAAAATCAGTAGGAATTAATTAAAACTTGAAGAAGAAAAGAATTCTAGACAGGAAGTATCATGATCAAAGACACATGAGGAATGAAATGGCCCTGGGTATGAAGCTGGAATACAACTTCCAACTTCCAAATTACGGAAGTACAGAATGAGGCAGAGTGGTGAGAGATGAGGCGCAGTGGTGAGAGTGGAAATGGGAGAAATAAATAGGAAGCAGATCATGAAAGCTCTATAAGGGTAGCTAGGGAGTTTGGCCTTTATCCTGTTTGTGATGGGAAATTAATGTAGAGTTTTAAGCAAGAAAGATCTGAGTGTAAGATATATCACTGTGGTATCAGTGTGGATGACAGATTTAAAAACCATAAGCCTGGAGGGAGGGAGACAAATGAGGACTAATCTGTCAATTTTCTGAGCAAGTTGCCATGTCTTTTTTCCCTCTGTATCCCCAGTGCCTGGCACATCAGAGCCAACCAATGCTGGTCAAAAGAATGAAAGAAGGCATCACTGCTAGTTCAGGTGAGAGACAATGGGGACATTGGCAGTAGGGGACAAAAAGGAAAGAAAGGTATGAGAAATATGAACTAAGGCAAAATTAGCTGATCTTGGTGATCGTCTGGATATGAAAGATGAAGGGAAGAGTCAAGAATGACTCCCAAGTTTTTGGCTTGGGTGACTGAGACAACAGGTGAAGCCATCAAGTTGGGAATGAATGAAAAAAAAATTGATGAAGGGAAAACATTTTGTAGATATAAAGCAAGAGGTACTTTAGGGATGTGTGAATGGGTATAATCAGCAACTGCTTATAGAGTATACAACTCTGAGATTCATGACAGGATGTTAAAGCAAAAAACAGAGACTTAGTAATCAGCAGCATACAGGCAATAGTGAGAATCATTAGAATGAGAGAGATCTGGGATTTCACCATCATATAAATATGAGCTGTATAGGAGAGAATTAAAAACTATCTCCGAGTACTAAGTCTTTGTGTATTTATAATTGTATATTCACAACGTTTTTGAAAAATAACCTAATCCCTACAAGGATTCTTTGTCAAATAGATTATTTTAAATTTAATGAGTGATAGAAAACTAATTCTTTGAAGTTCATATTATAAACAACCTTCATTCAAGATAGTGTCAAACACTATAAATCAGATAGCTGATAAGGGACTTATATCCAAAATATATAAAGAACTCTTACAACTCAGCATTAAAAAGACAAATGGGCAAAGGATTTGAAGAGACTTTTCTCCAAAAATATATATAAAAGAAAGATAAAAAACAATTGTTGACGAGGATGTGGAAAAATCAGAACCCTTATACATTGCTGATGGAAATGTAAAATGGTATAGCAACTTTGGAAAACAGTTTGAAAGTTCCTTGAAATATTAAATGTAGAGTTGCCATATGACCCAGCAATTCTCCTCCTAGGTATATCCCCAAGACAGCCGAACACCGACATCCACACAAAAACTTGTTCACAAATGTTCACAGCAGCCTTATTCATGAGAGCCAAAATGTTGAAATATCCCATATGTCTATCAACTGATGAATGAATAAAATGATGCAGTACATTCATACAATGAAATATTCATCAGCCAAGAAAGGGAATGAAGTACTGATACAGGCTACAACGTGGATTAAACTTGAAAACATTATGCCACGCGCAAGAAGCCAGATGCAGAAGACCACATATAACTCCACATCTGTGAGATGTCCAGAATAGGTAAACCAAGAGAGACATAAAGTAGATTAATAGTTGACAGGGGCTGGAGAGAAGGGGGATGGAGAATGACTGCTAATGGGTACATGTTTTCTTTTTGGAGTGATAAAAACGTTCCAAAATTAACAGAGGTAATGGTTGTACAACCCCGTGGAGATACTAAAAGCCACTGAATGAGGGGCACCTGGCTAGTTCAGTTGGTAGAGCATGTGACTCTTGATCTTTGGATTGTGAGCTCAAGACCCACACTGGGTATACAGATTACGTAAATATAAACTCTAAAAAAAAAAACAAAACAAAAAACCACACACAAAAAAAAACAAAAACCCACTGAATTATTACACTTTAAAAGGGTGAACTGTAGATGTGAATTATGTATCAATAAAGCTTTTTTTTTAAAGTGTCAAACAACAGAAATAAAAATTCGGATAAAGTCACTGTGTTAAGTAAGAAAACTTAAGTTTAGAACTAAAGTTACCCTTGTATATTATATTTCCCTTGTTATATTTTATTTGAGTTCCTAAATGTTTTTAAGAATATATGAGCATGGGGCGCTGGGTGGCTCTATCAGTTGAGCGGCTACCTTCAGCCTGGGTCATGATCCCGGGGTTCTGGAATGGAGCCTCATGTTGGGCTCCTTCCTCAGCAGAGAGCCTGCTTCTCCCTCTCCCTCTGCCTGATGCTCTGCCTACTTGTGCTCTATCTCTCTGCCAAATAAACACAGAAAATCTTTTAAAAAAATAAGTAAGCAAAGAGATCTTGTTTGCAAATAAATGTAAAAAATATTATATATCCATTTGCAATTAAGGGTTATATTTATTTTTGTTTGTTTTTAAGATTTTATTTATTTATTTGACAGAGAGAGACCCAGTGAGAGAGGGTACACAAGCAGGTGGAGTGGGAGAGGGAGAAGCAGGTTTCCCACCAAGCATGGAGCCTGATGTGGGGCTCGATCCCAGGACCCTGAAATCATGTCCTGAGCCGAAGGCAGATGCTTAGTAACTGAGCCACCCAGGAACCCCTGCAATTAAAGGTTATATTTTTTTAAAAAATGTATGAGCACATGCTTTAAATCAAAAAATACACCACTCAGTCTTTATCCTGCAGGGGAAGGATATTTCAATTTACATTTGAATTTCAACTTTTCTTATTCAGACAAACCATATCTGTAAAACAAAAATATACAAATTCAAGAACAAATTCAACCATTTGTATCTACCTGAGTGCAAATCGTCTAGTACAGTAACTGTCTGCAGATGGTATCCATGAACAGCTGTCAGAAGCAGCCATCCACAGGCACATCTGCAACTTATGCCTCACCTTCATGCACAACTCTGCCTTGTCAAAGCCCATCAGCATGTTGATAATGTCAAACCCAGAGGTAGATTTATTCTTTTGATGGACTCCTCGAATGAGTGCACACAAGGTCTGCAGAGATTAGAGAAAGAATTCTTTTGTAGAGAGAAGTCTTAAAACATGAAGGGCACTGGATCTGCTACCTCACACTGCAACCTCAGAACCTCCTCCTTACACAGCTGACATTCAATTGCTCTGTCACTCTCAGCTCCAAAACTGTCTGAGTCTTACTATGTGCAAAATCCAGAAATGAAAAAAGGAATAGCAATTGAAACTGCTATCATCCTCTTTTTTTACTGTTTTTTTGGCCTCATCCTCTTTTCAAAAACTGCATTGCAAACAGAGACTGGAAGGTGAATTCAAAAATAAAAACAGTTCTTAAGTTTGAGTCATGTGATTGGTGGAGCTTTCCTTTATTTAACATTAATTCTATAATTGATAATTTTTAGTATTTTTTAATAACTACAAAAGTTATTTCCATATAACGACCAATTGCTTCAAAACTAAAATTCTTTATACTCCCCATCCACTACTGACTAGCTGTGTAATCCCAGACAAATTAGTTAACTTTTCGTGCCTCAGTTTTTTCATCTATAAAATGGGAATGACAATAACAGCAACCATCTAATAGGGATGTTGTAAAAACTACGTGAATTAACACCGTAAAGCACCTGGAATAGTCCCCCGAACTTTGTTAATACTCCAAGAATAGTGTTTGAAACCTTGTTAAAGCTTAAGCCTCATTATAATAATGCAAGCCATTACAACAATGTACTATATTTTTATGGGTCACCAAGTGACTTAATGCCAGTTTATTTCCAATGAATTAAAAACAGTTTACCATTCATGCCCATACAGTGAGTCACTGCAATTATAGGAAGCATAATTTCCAACTTTCATTTCAGCTTTCAGTGAGCCCCTACAACTGAGATGCCCAAAATGCAAAGTCCTTCTTTCTGGGACATCAGTTCAATAGATAATTTCTACAATCTACTGATGAGAAAACTGGGGCTTGTGAAGTGATTTACCCAATTAGTAAGTTAGAAATTTAAACCCAATGTATCAAAAGTTCCACTAAAATCTTTTATGTTGTCATGGATTCTTCATATTCTAAGCTTGCCAATCACTGACCTAGCTACTCAGCCTGATCTAGGCTACACTGGACCTACTATTCTATAAACTTCAGAAATTTTGCTCATCATTCCTTCATTAAAAATTTGCTTCTAAAATGCTGAGTATTTACCAGACACTGTCCTACATGCTAGGAAGAAACTACCAAAGTCTTTGCTTTCAAGAACCCTATAATGTATCCCCATCAACCCAATGTTTGGCACATAACTGTCATTTGAGAAATAATTATTCAGTGACCATGCCACTTAGCATAAGAACAACGATTCTTAATGATTTCTAAGTTACAGACCCTTTTGAAAATCTGATGAAAGCTCTCTTTTCAGAAAAAATGTACCCACACACATAAAATATTACATATAACTTCTGCAAGTCAAGGACTCCTTGAAACCTCAGATTAAGAACTCCTGATCTAGTGAGAAAATACTATATTAAGAATCTCTTCTGATTTTTGCTGTAGACCATCCATGACTCATAGCTTCCCCTCTATCACTTCCTTTCCTCAAATAATCATAAGATTTCTGTCAATCTGCCCTGGCATTAGATAAAATTATATAAATGGAAAAGATTACTAGTACAACTGTCAACTTGTTTAACCAGTAAGACGGCTAAACAAACATGGCATAGATGTTTATGACTGAAAGGAAAACAAAACAAAACAAACAAAAAGAACTTGATACCTAAGGGCAACTTAAGGTTCCTCAGGTCCCAACACACGTGTTACAATTCCTTTCCCCTATTAAAAAAACATCCCTAGTCTCCCAACCTTGTACCTGCAATGCATTGACAACTCGAATTGGATGTTCCTCTCCGAGAGCCTGGATGCAGTGTTGAAATAAGCAATTAATATTATCCTTGATCTTCATTAACTCCTCACCATCAAGAGATTCCAGCTTCCCTTCTAGGTAATCCAAATTCACCTACCAAGGAAAGGGTAAGGGTGTTATTTTTAGTAACATTTTTATTGAACTGTATTTAATGTGAGTGCATTTTTAGTGTAGCACCTAGAACATATGAGAAAGCAACTTCAGTTACCAAGAAAATCCAGAGATACCATCAAGTTTACCTTCATAAGGAAGAGCTCCTCCCAAAATCGAGGACTGCACTTACTCGGGTCTTCTGTCTGAAACGAGAAAACAAGCAGGTTCAATATTGCCAGCTAACACTGAAGCATTAAGAATACATCTGAAAGGGGCCCGTGGGTGGTTCAGCCACTTGAGCGTCCAACTCTCAGTTTCAGCTCAGGTCACGATCTCAGAGGAGTAGGACAGAGCCCTATCTCAGGTTCCACACTGGGTGGAGTCGGCTTGGGATTTTCTTTCCCTCTCCCTCTGCTCCACCCCAGCTCACACAAGTGCGCTATCTCCCTCAAGTAAATAAATAAATCTTAAAAAAAAAAAAAAAAGAATACATCTGAAAGGGTCACTTATACATAATCAACATTACTTTTCAAAATTAACTTTCAAAATGCTTGGTCATTCTATACTGTTATAATAGGGAACAACAGTTTCAGAGGCTTTTTTCTCCAAAATGGAAGACACTGTGCATAGATATATATTCCCTGTGCCAAACGTTAAATAATGGCTCAAAGAATCTCCCTCAAATCTTTATCTTCTAGCAAGAAGTGAACAAAACCATCTGAATAAGACAGTCACATTATGACATGTCCCCATCACTCTCTGTAGGGTCTTCAAAGCCCTTTCACATACATGAAATACAATGGCCCAGACAGCCAGGTATGGTAGATGTTATGAGTATCCTCCTTTTAGCTGGGACACCTGGGTAGCTCAGTCAGTTAAGTGTCTGCCTTCAGCTCAGGTCATGATCCTAGGATCCTGGGATTGAGCTCCCATTGTGTCAGGCTCCTGCTTGCTTCTCCCTCTGCCCCTCCCCCAACTTATACTCTCTCCCTCTCTATCAAATAAATAAATAAAATCTTAAAAAAAAAAAAAAAAGTATCCTTCTTTTAGGAAAGAGGATCCACAAAGTTATTTACACCAGTACAGGAGCCAAAACCTAGACCACATTATCAATACTGCCATGGTTTACAACATCCTGTGTTGACTGCTGCTACTCGGCCTCCTGTATGCCTTTAGTTCTCTGCACAGAGCTTTTAATATTCTTTCCTTAATTCGAATCAGTCCAAAAGGTTAACAAAATTATAGTGCTAAGATACAAATCTTCTCAGCAATAATTTTCAAACAGAAATTCTAAAGAGTCAAAGGCTTCTGTTTAAGGAGCAAAATAAAACAAGAAATCCTACTTTAGAGGAAGGCTAATGACATAAAACCAGTAGGTCAATCACCCACTATCACCCTTAAGTTGACCTTTTAAAATTACTACTAAAATAAACAATAAATAAAAGTACTACCAAGAACTAATATCTTCATTAGTTAAGAACTCTTGATCTAGTAAGAAAATACTATACTAGGAATCTCTTCAGGATTTTTATCTGAGAATGACACAGAGAAGCAACATTTCTGGCCTTCTCAAAAGATGCTCCTTCAGTGATTTTTTTTTACCTCTTTCTCCTAGGAGGGGTCACACTCACACTTTGACTCTCACACTTTTTTTTTTTAATTTATTAATTTGAGAGAGAGCACAGTGGGAAGAAGCAGAGGGAGACAAGAGTTTTAAGCAGACTCCAGGCTGAACGCGGAGCCCAGCGCGGGGCTTGATCTCACAGCCCCAAGCCAAAACCAAGAGTTGGACGCCTGGCCGACTGTACCATGCAGGCACACCTTGATTCTCACATTTCTATGTCAGGTTGTTATGTATATATGAAATTCAGACTACTCATGGGTTGGCACTTCCCATCCTCAAAGCTCACTCAATCAATAGTCCCATGCATACCAACTTTACTTAACATAGAAAGAGCCCTAACAGGATCTAAGTACCCATTCATTTTCTCTATATAACCACCTGTAATGACCTGTGCAATTCTGTATTAATTTTTTGCATATCAAACTCTATCTCTAAAGCTTTCCAAGAGTTAAAGGTTTTACTTGATTGCATTCTTTATTCTGGGCCATGTGGCAAAGCTGAACAAGTAAGGGGCCTTGAGTCAAACACTAAGGTTCAAACCATGACTCCATCAGCTTCCAGCTACGATCCCCAGTTTACTCATCTATAAAATGCTCTTTACATGGCACATGTGAAAACATGGCGCTCTTGCAGCATTCTTGTCAGAATTAATGTACTTACTGATGCACTTAGATGCCAGGCACACAGTAGAAATTCAAAACATGGTAACTTTTTTATAAGTATTATTCCGTTTTACATGCACTAGTTATGATCAGAATTTCAGAAGGTAAGTACCCCTATAGGGTATATAATTACTCTAACCCTCCCTGAAAGGGTAGATTTCACAACAAAGGCTTGGACCATGGTCAATCAGAAGTTATGAAGACCCAAAGAAAGCCTCAATCCAATCTAATAATTAATTACTAATAACTTGTCAGTTATCTTATATAATTGGAGAATATGACAGACTAAGCAATTGTTCTGTCCACTAAAAACTTGAGATGGAATATAATACTTCATCTTTTAAAAATATTTGAATCACAGAATTCTAGGGCCAAAAGGAACTTCAAGGAACATCTAAGATAGAAGAGTCCTTATGTTAGATCATACAGAAGACAAGTCTTTCTTAAAGATACTCAGAAACAAAAGCTTTCCAATCTTTCCTCCCTCTTTCAATTGTTTTACTGAGCTCATGGCAACAATCTATAAGAACAACAATCTAGGGGCACCCGGCTGGCTCAGTGGGTTAAGCCTCTGCCTTTGGCCTGGGTCATGATCTCAGGGTCCTGGGATTGAGCACTCTGCTCAGCAGGGAGCCTGCTTCCCCCCAACCCCGCCTCTGCCTGCTGCTCTGCCTACTTGTAATCTCTTTCTCTCTGTCAAAAAAATAAATATAATCTTAAACAACAACAAAAAAAGAACAATCTATAATTATTAATACATGATCATAATTTCTATCGTAAGAGAGCTCACACTCACTCTCACCCTTGTTCTCTCTTTCTACCTCTGAAGAACTGAAATTTAGCAGGCGAGGATGAGCTTATTTCTCATTTTGGAACAAGAAGCTAAGGAGTCAAGCTGTGCAGAATTGTCAGAGCTCCAGGCCTTACCATAAAGATCTCATCATACATCAGCACCACTTTTTCCTTCAGTGGCTTTTTGGAGGCTGAAGATTTCCGGAGCAAACCTCCTCGTTTCTCCACCTGTGCCATGGTTAAAGAATCTGTGAAAAGAATGCCACAATCAGTGCTATAAATGCTCTCCAAGATGCTGGATAGTCTGTCGAAAAGCTCTCAATGGGAAATTTTTTAGGAAGGAGAAAATTGATAAACAACCATGTAATACATCTTGTGCATCTGTCCAACACCCCATCCCTGACCAGGTAATTTCAAGGCTTAAATCATTACTTGGCCTACAGCAAAACACATTTTACATCTTTAAAACATGCCAGTAGACAAGGCTTACAGCAGATCCAAAACCAAGAAGGAAAGTGTAACTAGCTCCATCTATAATAGATCTGGCTATATATTTGAGGTTGATGGAAGGAAGGCTGCAAAGCACACACTGCCCACAGACTGATGGTGAAGTTAAATTTCAAGTATTGATTGAGCCTAGGACCATTAAGGCAGGAAGTGTGCTGCAGACTGATGTGCTCCATTGATTTCCCCAAAGTAAGAAGGCCCTCATCACTGCAAAGTACTTGGCCTTCACTGCCTCATAAATCACACTGCACTTGACTGTCTTCAGAAATTCCTCTGGAAAGAGACCCAAGGCAGAAAATAGCAGTTATAAGAACAAAAATTAAATCTGATTTCAAAATAACCCAATATAACAATATACTTCTTTCAGATCTAATTATATATATTTATAACAGTATTGCAGATTAAACCTCAGTGTATTTTTCAATTCTATATGAAAGCAATTCCATGAATCATGCCCAAATTTCCCATCTTGTTTCAAGGAATTTCAATTTTTTACAACTGAGAACTTGAAATCCCACAGGTCTCCACTTTGGATTTACACATTTCCCCTCACTTCCCAGATTCTTTCTACTGTTGACAAAATTCCCATCTCTCTTAAATTCTAGGCTCTAGTTGTGAAACTTAATCTCACCCAACGGCAAGTATGCACAGTAGCAAGGAGCCTGATTTTTACTTCCAGAAAAATCCAAAGCAACAGAATAAAATTAATTTTGTTCAATGACTTTTGGAAAATATGTGTTATCTTTCAAATCAAAATTAAAATTTTATTTAAGGGGGCGCCTGGGTGGCTCAGTGGGTTAAGCCGCTGCCTTCGGCTCAGGTCATGATCTCGGGGTCCTGGGATCGAGTCCCGCATCAGGCTCTCTGCTCAGCGGGGAGCCTGCTTCCCTCTCTCTCTCTCTCTCTGCCTGCCTCTCCGACTACTTGTGATTTCTCTCTGTCAAATAAATAAATAAAATCTTTAAAAAAAAAAAATTTTATTTAAGGAAGAGATGCATCTAACAGTGTAAAAGATTGGGTGCCCGGGTGGCTCAGTGGGTTAAGCCGCTGCCTTTGGCTCAGGTCATGATCCCAGGGTCCTGGGATTGAGTCCCGCATCGGGCTCTCTGCTCAGCAGGGAGCCTGCTTCCCTCTCTCTCTCTGCCTGCTTCTCTGTCTACTTGTGATCTCTTTCTGTCAAATAAATAAATAAAATTTAAAAAAATATATAGTGTAAAAAATTGTATCTCAGACACTGTCTTTCTTTAATATATATAGCCAAAAATGAGATTTACCTTTGAGCACAAAAAAATACAAAGCACAGAAAATTTCTCCAACTAGATATGAAGCATCTTTAGCACAGGGACTACATCTTATTCTTTTTCTATAAGCACTTGGCTCAGGGTATAGGCTCAGCGTATGCTCATCACTGACTGATTTTGAAATAAGGGGGGTAGGACCTGAAAAGTCCTAAATGTGACCTAAAATTTTATTAAGATCTGTCTCTATCAAGGCCTCACTGAGTCCTCAAATTCCATTATGGTCCAGAGAAAACTGAAAGAAAAAAATAACAACAAGAACAAAAAGGAGAAAGAGAAGATGCTTTGGGGCAATTTATACTATATTGATCAAGGTTTTGCCTTAAAGCATGAAATACAGCCTCCGTTCAAAACATTCCTGTGTCTTTTAAATAGGCTGTCAAGAGGAAGATGTCCTTATGGGGGGAAAATAAATTGGAAATCAACAGGACCCATTAAAATAAATCAAATGCAATGCAATTCTAAGTTTAGTGGATATAGATCTTTCATGTGTTCAGCTTCAACCAGTTGATTAGCAAGAATAGCAGGAACTCTGAGTTCCTGGATGTGAAAAGCACCTGTTTACAAACAGGCCCCTCTGAGGATTTATAATTGGGTTACAGCTAATCAATGTCCATCCCAAATCTAATAAACTCACTTTCCCTATTTCAGAATCAATACTTTCTAATAAGCAAAAGGGAATAGGAGAGTGGGGAAAAAAACAATTCCAATCCAAAGTACCAAGTTTCCTAAGAAGTTAAATTATTTTCATCACTCTCCCTCCATTTGGAACAGGGGGAAATTCAACCAAAGGCCTCATCTCATTACTCTCTGTCATCATCAGAGGCAACTGGAATTTACCACCCAAGCATGTCTGAAATGTGACTGGAAAGTAACAACATAGTCTCCTCCTCCTGCCAGCACTTCTACCCGTGGAACACAGAAAAGTGTTGGGAGGATGGTGGACTAAATGCAGAACCCCTAAAAGTTTTTGGGGGGACTTCAGAAATTCAGCCTCTTCTCTTAAATTTAGAAGTAAAATATCTGACTGGTAGAGCACGTCAGTAACGACAGTGTAATCTATGTCCTCCAGGGTTTTTCTCCTCTTTCACAACCCTCCTCTTTGAAGAAAATGAGGAGCAGCTAAGGAGCAGCAAGGCATAATGGACCAACCAACCAGCAGACGAGACTAGAATACAGGACACTGAGTAAGTCACTGTGCTTCCTAGTTTCCTTACACATAAAACAAGGAGACTGAACTAGACATACTATTGAATTATCCTCTCAGCATCACTGAAATACCACCAATACATATGAAACACCTAGAAGTTGTAAAGCAGTGGTTTAGGCACTATGGGGTTACAAAGAAGAAACGACAGACCTGATCCTCTCACAATCTACTGGCAGAGACAGACAAATAATAACCCCACAGCACAAGGCAAGTCATGAGAAACAGAGTAAAAGCACAAAGAAAATGTTATGGTACCATGAGAAAGGAAAAGAAGCATTCTATGACTACACTATGACTTCTGTGATCCGGGATTTTAAATCCTTCTGGCAAAGAAGCAAATAGAGCAAGCCACAGTAATCCCACAGAAATGTCATCTTAGACTTTAACACAGTTTCTCAGAAATAAGATTTAATAGGCAAAGTATAAAAGAGAATCAGGCAACATACCAATACTAATTTCAACTACCATCCAACTTAGGAATGGTTTCAAATCCTCCCAACCCAATGGTAAATCAATGAAGTCTTTTATTCCTAAACCTCAGAGACTGCTGGTCCCATGACCTGCTGCACAACTTCTCTCTGAAAGACTCAAGTCACACAACTTTTTAAGAATATCTTTAGGCAATCCAGCCACAAATGTAAATCCACATCACTTCATATCCCTTCAGGATAAAATAACCAAATATTGAGATTTTTTTTTTAAGATTTTATTTATTTAAGAGAGAGAGCACGGTGGGGAGTGGGGAGACAGCACACAGAGGGAGAGGGAGAAGCAGGCTGAGCTGGGAGTGTGCGGTGGGGCCCTGGGACCATGACCTGAGCCAAAGATGGATGCTTAACTGACTGAACCACCCAGGTGCTCCAAGATTTTAAAACCTAAAGCCAAACACTTCCGATGTCTAATATGCAAGAAATGCTAGTTATATTTAGCTATTCATTTATTGTCTTCTTGAACACAACACAATACATGCCAACTCTAGTATCAAAAAATTAATTTAGGGGCGCCTGGGTGGCTCAGTTGGTTAATCGACTGCCTTCGGCTCAGGTCATGATCCTGGAGTCCTGGGATCGAGTCCCACATCGGGCTTCCTGCTCGGCAGGGAGTCTGCTTCTCCCACTGACCTCTCTCCTCTCGTGCTCTCTCTCAAATAAATAAATAAATAAATAAATAAAATTAATTTAATAGAAATTCACTCTAATTTCTAGAGTTAATAGTTAATCTACCAAAAGTCTTGGTATTTTATCTATATGAGATGATAGATATTAACAAAACCAACTGAGGTAATCAATTCACAATATATGTAAATAAAACCATCATCCTATATACCTTATACACTGATGTATGTCAATGATAAATCTAAAAACAAAACATCTTGGGTTTTAGTCCCAATTCTTATACACTCATATATAAACTTCAGTTTTCTTTCCTTCCCTGGGCTTCAACTTGCCAATCTATAAAAAGAACCAGTGGTAAGGATATACAGAAAAGGGAGACTCTGTGCACTGCTGGGAATGTAAATTGGTTCAGTCACTACAGAAAACGGTATAGAGGTTCCTCAAAATATTAAAAATAAAACTATGATATGATCCAGCAGTCCCACCTCTGTGTATATATCCAAAGGAAATGAAATCACTGTCTTGAAGACATATCTGCAGCCTGATGTTCACTGCAGCACTATTCACAATAGCCAAGATTTGGCAACGACCTAAGTGTCTATCAACGGATGAATGGATAAGGAAAATGTGGCAGACACATGCAATGGAATATTATTTAGCCACAAAAAGGAAGGAAATCCTGCCATTCGGAACAACATGAATACACTTACGTGAGGTGATGGATGAATGTGTTAACGAACCTTATCATGGTAATCATTTCATGTGTATCAGAGCATCACATTTTATACCTTGAATTTATATATCGAAGTTCTATCAATTATATCTCAAGAAACCAGGGAATAAAAAAGCCATGGAATAGCTTTCCGTAGGCTTCCAAATTTAATGGCCTGTGTTTAATGGCTCTAGGTTCATACTGATAATGGACTGTTATCAAGTTATCACCCTCTCTTCACTGTCAGGGAGGCTCCAAAACACTATAGGTAGATGCTGAAATAAACATCCTAAAACATTCCACCTAATACATAAGAAAAATGAGAAGAAAAGAAAAAAAAAAAAAGAAAATGAGTAAAAACAAGTGTGCCCATGATCTAGAAGAAATCATGCATAGGTCAGGGATACATTCACTCCCTAGGTACTTACTGAGCACCTGTTCGGTGCAAAGGGCTAGGGATACAGCAATGAACAAGACAGATAAGATTTCTGCATTCACAGAGTTTTCATTCTAGAGCGGGGGCGGGGGGGGGGGGGGGGGGGGGGGGGCACAACAAACAAGTTGAGCCAGTGACAAGTACTTGAAGACAAACTATCTAGGGGGACTACAATAGACTAGGAGATTAGAGTAGGCCATTAAGATAAGGGATAGGTGAGTAGATCAGAATAAAAGAAAGGAAAGAGCCATGTGAAAGTCTCAGGAAAGGTGTTTCAGATAGAGGGAATAGCAAATGCAAAGGCTTCAAGATTTGAACATACTTGGCATGTTCAAGAAACATAAATGCCAGAGTGCCTACAGTATGAACATTCCTTTTCTGAAATGTCATAAAATTTTTTTTTAAGATTTTATTTATTTATTTGACAGAGAGAGATCACAAGTAGGTAGAGAGGCAGGCAGAGAGAGAGGAAGGGAAGCAGGCTCCCTGCTGAGCAGAGAGCCCGAGGTGGGACTCGATCCCAGGACCCTGAGATCATGACCTGAGCCGAAGGCAGCGGCTTAACCCACTGAGCCACCCAGGTGCCCTCATAAAATTTTTTGAAGTGGGCATTTCATGTTTGTGTGAGTTTTTTTTCTTACATAAAGAGAATTCAAAGGTCCATTAGCAGAGTAGGAAGATAACATATTCATATAATAAAGTACTACCCAGAATGAGCTTTTTTACCCAGAAATTTAAAAGAACTTACTAAAAAAAATTAATAAATTTCATAGATGTTGAATAAAAACCTCTGAAAGAAAAAAGTATAAACAAATGATTCCAATTATATGTAGTTCAAAGACAGCAAAATTAATCTATGGTGATAGAGGTTGGAATACTGGTTACCCTGTGGGGAGATGAGTGGGAAGGAACACAGGAAGGCTTCTTAGATACTGAAAACATCCTGTATATTGATTGCAGTAGATCTACACACAAATGAGTAAAAAAAAAAATTCATCAAGTTGTACACTTTACATTACATAAGCTATTCCTCAATCTAAAAGAAAAAGCCATGGGGGAGAGGGGTAGGGAGAGGGTGGTTGGGTTATGGACATTGGGGAAGGTATGTGCTATGGTGAGTGCTATGAAGGGTGTAAACCTGGCGACTCACAGACCTGTACCCCTGGGGCTAATAATACATTATATGTTAATAAAAAAATTTAAAAAATTTTAAAAATAAAAAATTGGGGCGCCTGGATGGCTCAGTGGGTTAAAGCCTCTGCCTTCGGCTCTGGTCATGATCCCAGGGTCCTGGGATCGAGCCCCGCATCAGGCTCTCTGCTCAGCAGGGAGCCTTCTTCCCCCACCCCCCACCTGCCTCTCTGCCTCCTTGTGATCTGTCAAATAAATAAATAAAATCTTTTTTAAAAAATTAAAAATAAAAATAAAAAAATTTTTAAAAAGCCAGCACATTCATACATATATGAAAATTAACAGCACTCATGCAGAATACTAGAACAGAGGCTGGTAGGAATCCTGACTTGTACACTCAGGACACCAATCAAAAACAACAATTAGGGGCACGTGGGTGACTCTCTATTTAGGCTCAGCTCATGATCCCAGGAATGTGGGATTGAGCCCCAGGTGGGCTCATGTGAGCGTGGGGAGTCTGCCTATCTTCCTCCCTCAGACCCCCTCAACTTGCACACATGCGCCCTCTCCCTCTCTCTCCCTCTTTCAAATAAATAAATAAAATCTTTTTAAAAAGTAGAGAACACTTGCTTAGCACTTACTATGCACCAGGCACCATTCTAAGCATTTCATATATATTAATTGATTTTATCCTCACAGATCTATAATCCAGAAACTTTACAAAGGAAGCAGAGGGGCGCCTGGGTGGCTCAATGGGTTAAGCCTCTGCCTTCGGCTCAGGTCATGCTCCTAGGGTCCTGGGATTGAGCCCCTCATCGGACTTTCTGCTCAGCTGGGAGCCTGCTTCCTCCTCTTTCTCTGCCTGCCTCTCTGCCTACTTGTGATCGGTCTCTCTGGTCAAAAAAAAAAAAACTTAAAAAAAAAAAGAGTCAAAAGCTTAACTGACTGAGCTACCCAGGGGCCCCTAGTGTCTCTCTTCTTAACCACTGTACTATACTGTCTCTCAAAAGGCAGAGGAGGAGGGCAGAAGTGGTGTGACCTACACATAAACAAGGCAGAAGCTCTGCAGAGAAACCACAATCAGGTTCCAGGTAAGTGAGGACGAAGAGTATGTACTCACTGGCCTTAATGAACAAACTCTGGAATGTCCAGATATCTTGAGTTTCAACACACTAGTCTGCCAGTGGGTAGAGGTGCCACAGTAAATAGTAAAAGTTGCACATGCATGTGTGACACACACATGTGTATATAAATACTGATAATGGTAAAGTGCTATACAAGTGAATGGAATGGTAGAAAACTCGGAAGAAAACACTGGAGAGGAATCTGTCTAGAAAGTTGATAGATGTATCCAATACGATTACTAAAAAAAAAAAAAAACAGCTGAAATACACTGATATCCGCAATCTACAAAATTTAACTGATAATATTTTAACTGGGCTTAGCCAGTGCTCTGAGGGTAATTCTCCACCAGAATTTCATAATGAATGGAAAGATACAGTAAGACAGAGAGATGAAGGGAGAGTAAGTCAAGGATAAATCTGTACAGCCCTGAGCTTAGGACAGATTATGCTTTCCCATCACAGAGCTGTGATCAATTGTTGCAGAATCTCCTGAGGTGCCTGCAAATACAGATAGATCCCTAAGCCCCCTTTCCCCACTACTGAAACAGACTTTTCAAGATAAGGACTAGGGGTCTACATTTGTTTTGTTGTTGTTGTTATTGCCGTTGTTTGTGAGGATAGTTGACACCAAGGGTCTAGATTTTTTTTTCCCCTTAAGATTTTATTTATTTATTATTATTATTATTATTATTATTTATTGTTTGTTTATTTATTTTATTTATTTGACAGGGAGAGACACACGAGAGAGGGAACACAAGCCGGGGGAATGGGAGAGGAAGAAGCAGGCTTTCTGCCAAGCAGAGAGCCTGATGCAGGGCTCAGTCCCAGGACCCTGGGATCATGATCTGAGCAGTAAGGTAGACACTTAATGATTGAGCCACCCAGGCGCCCCAAGGTCTAGATTTTTAATAAGCACCCCAGATCAGCGGTTTTCAACTGTGGCAATTTTGCCATCCAGGGAATATCAGTGGCCAGAGACATTTTTGGCCATCACAACTGGTAAAGGAAATACTGCTGGCATCTAACAGAGGTCAAGGATGCTGCTAAACATTCTACAATGCACTGGACAGTTTCCACATCAAAGAATTATCTGGCCCAATATGTCAACAGCACTGAGATTGCAAAACCCTTCCCCCAAGTCATTCTGATGCTCACTAAAGTTTGCAAAGTACTCATTAAAGCCCCAAACTCACCAAATGCTTTGAAAGGAACATAAGAAGAAGACATAAGACAATTTTGAGAGGATAAATAAAATTTGTCACCTCTAGAAAAGTCACTGGAACAACACTCACCTACTCCCAGTTCATTCTTCCCATATTAACTCACTAATGGCATCCCTTCCCTTAGGGTCTTAGCCTCAGTTTGTCCATCTGTGAAAGATCATTACAAGACACACTGACTATATTAATCCACAATGCTTAGTAAAGAAGATGAAAATCCTATCTGCCCAGAAGCTGTGGGTGAGTCAAATATCATCATTGTCTGATCACTGGCTACTCACCCAATACACAAGAGGAAGCAATATGTATATAAAACCAGAAATAGTCTCCTGCTCTGGCTCTCCTACAAGTCGTGTGTGTGTGTGTGTGTGTGTGTGTGTGTGTGTGTGTGTGTAAAATTCTTAGGCAGAAGTTACCTGCTCCCTAAGTTCTTCTGCAAGGCATATACACTCCCTGGAAGTAAATACTAGCACTATAAGCATTTAAGAGAAGGCAGGGTGTTTCTACTTCCAAACCCTAGCCCTTAACTTCTCAAACTAGTTCCTAATATGCCTCTTCCTTTCTGAAGGCCCAAGGATTCAGGTTACTTGCTGGATTCACATCCTACTGTTTCACATGATTCCTTGACAAAAGCTTCTCTCATAGGGACCCAGGTTCCACAGATTCCACCCCACACACTGGTTCTAAAAAAGCATACAACGTCTTTCCATTTTAATGGATTTTTAGAGCTAGGTACTCCAGTCTCTCCTATCTCTGAAATGCGAACAGAATGAGGCCTGCACTCATGACGCCACCTCTTTGAATTCCCTTTATGGGTAGGCCACAATCCTCTTGTGCTATCACTTTTCTTTTTTTAAGTTCTGGAGATAGAATTTATCACTCATTCCTCCAAGCACAGCCTCCCAATCAAGGTGCTATATAATAAATAACACTACTGAATATTCACTATACACTTGGCACTGTTCTTTAAATGCTTTAAATATACTGCATTTAATCTTTACAACAGATAAAGTAGGTACTATTACCATGACTTTACAATGAGGATTTCACTTTGCCCAAAGTAAAACAGCCACAAATCTTTCTCTCTGGTAGCACTTTTCCCTATCAGAATACCCCATTAGTGCAAAAAATCAGGTGTTGACCTACAAAATATTTAAAATCCAGATTCAGTTAAAATTCTGTGGAAATTCCAAACTGATATCCATAATATCAACTTTCCCACTTTATCCAGGAAAAGTCAGTCAATTCAGGGCACTGACAAGCACTATTTCTATTTTCTAATTACTAGGACAGAACCAGCCTGATTCAGTAGGTACGTGAGCCACTATGGGGCAGCATCCTCATCTTACATGTCCTCTGAAAAGGGCTCAACTCAAAGGGGGTGTTTAGCCTATACTTGAAAGTGGAAGTAATTCAGGGGCTTTCCCAAGACTAAGCTGTAAACGGACAAAACCAGGAATTTGCCAATCCTTACTCTAGGGTATCAGCCATCGTCTTCATCTACTAGAGATGAAGTAGCTTCACAGAAGAGAATTCAAGCCAGTCCCAACAGAATCTACTGAGTCTGCCTACTTGCACTAACTAATAATACAGCTGAAGAGGTTAAATAAACATGACTACCTCAGCTTCCCTTCAAATTATTTTATACAAGATGGAATGCACTTGCACCTTCATAAGGAGGAACCAACTCCAAACTGACAGGATTTCAGGCAACTTTGATTGAAAATCACATTTTTCTGACATCTCCCAAAATGAGAATGCATTGTAAGATCCTCTTCTCAATGAGCAGAAGCCTCCTTTAAATTAATACTGTCTATCTCCTGTTCAAGCCCTGAACTTCCTCAAGCAGCAAAATGTCACTCATAGCTTCTTCATTTCCTTTCCTGTTGAACCATACAAGCCTCATGAATACCACCTAAGTATAAAATGAAATTTCTAAGACAGACTCCCATAATCTTCTTAAAGAAAGCCCAAAAGGTAACTGCAACCTTACAAACTAACATTTTTCAGACTTTATAATAGCACAGCCACAGTACAAGGTAAAAAGGGGCCCCAAAATTACTAAGTTATGGTCCCTGCCTTGAGAAGCTCATTGTTCAGAAGTACATATTCTGATTCTTCCTTAAAAACAAACAAAACAGGGGCGCCTGGGTGGCTCAGTGGGTTAAGCCTCTGCCTTCGGCTCAGGTCATGATCCCAGGGGCCTGGGATCGAGTCCCGCATTGGGCTCTCTGCTCAGCAGGGAGCCTGCTTCTCCTCATCTCTCTGTCTGTCTGTCTCTCTGCCTATTTGTGATCTTTCTCTCTGTCAAATAAATAAATAAAATCTTTAAAAAAACAAACAAACAAGCAAACAAACATTATTTTTCCCAGGATTTTTCATATTTGCCTTCACTTAGAGCTATTCCCACGAAATTAAGCTCACCAGGCCTCCTGACTTCCAGCTGCCTAGTAATATCTCGTGTGCACACCTCACAAGCAACTTGATCTCAGCATAGCAGACTATCTCCCTTAAACCTATTTCCATAGTCTCTCAAGCCCTTAAAAATCTGCTCTAATTTTTTTTTCTAAGATTTATTTATTTGACAGAGAGAGATTGCAGAGAGGGAGGCAGAGAGAGAGGCGGAAGCAGGCTCTCGGCTGAGCAGAGAGCCTGATGCGGGGCTCGATCCCAGGACCCTGAGATCATTACCTGAGCCAAAGGTAGAGGCTTAACCCACTGAGCCACCGAGACACCCCTGCTCTAATTTTTCTATATATATATATATTTTTTTTTTTTTAAGATTTTATTTATTTATTTGACAGAGAGAGAGATCACAAGTAGGCAGAGAGGTAAGCAAAGAGAGAGGGGGGGAAGCAGGCTCCCTGCTGAGCAGAGAGCCCGATGTGGGGCTCAATCCCAGGACTCTGAGATCTTGACCTAAGGCAAAGGTAGAGGCTTAACCCACTGAGCCACCAAAGTGCCCCTGTTCTAATTTTTCTAATCCATATCCTGGTCAATGAAATTCCCATTCACCCAATCTCTCAAATTAGAAAACTTAGGGGTGCCTGGGTGGCTCAGTGGATTAATATAATCAGTGTGTCTTGTAGTCAGGTCATGATGACTGCTTCCCTCCCTCTTCCTCTGCCTGCCTCTCTGCCTACTTGTGATCTCTGTCAAGTATATAAATAAAATCTTTCAAAAAAAAATTAGAAACCTTAGCCTACTCTCTCTCCCTCATCACTAAGTCATTGTTGCATCCATCTCAGAAAGACTTCTAAAATCCATTCCCCTCCTCTTCATTCCCACTGCACTCTTAATTCAGACTCTCAGTCAACTGCAACAACTCTAATTATTCTCACTGCTTCATTTCTCATTACTTTAATCCACATTTCTGTCACTCCCTAACATAAAAAACTCCAATGGCTCCCTAATCTCTTTTCAGTTTTACCTCCTGGCAATATTCCCACCACACATCCTGTTTGGGACAAATTTTTGAGACTTAAACATCATGTTATTTTTTTCTCTTCACACTTTTACCATCCCTTTGTGCATGCTGTGCTCAACTGGAATGCCTTGTCTTATTTGTTCAAGCTCCTACTCATCCTTCAAAACCCAACTCAAGTATCTCCTCCCTGCAAAAATATCTCTGACTCTCCCACATATGGCAATATTCCCTTCACACTGTATAAACTCCTTTATAAGGATAGGTAACACACAGCACTACAATTTTCATATGAATACATTTCTCTGATGTCCTTGAGAAAAGATACTCATATTTCTAACTCCAGTGCCAGTTACATAGTACATATGCAATAAATGTGTGCTGAATAAACAGTGTACCTTCATATATCCTGGACCTGTTTATGATTTGGGTATTTTCTCCAAATTTTATGGATTTTTGAACTTAACTCTATGTGCGATTCCAACTTTCATAAATGCTTTCAGTTTTCAAGGTTTTTTTTTTTTAATCACACAAATGTTAAACAAATGAATGAATTACAATGCCTAAACATACAATGAAGAAGTCTTAAAGACTCACCTAATCACTAAGAATGGAAATTCCCCCTTTGGAATCGTAACAAGAAGGATCCACCTTCCTCTAAGACTGATTGATCTGCTATCCCAAAAGCTTCCACATAGGAAAACTGTGCAGACTGGTCCAGTCTAAGAAACACCCAATTAACTTGGGCTAAGGACAGGGACACAAACCATAGTTGTTCTGGTTTACAAAGTCACTGAGAGCTGACAATAGCAAAGAAACCGTTCTCACTAAGCTCAAAACTTCCCCTGGAAAGAACGAACTAGGGAGGGTATGATGATCCAGATAACATTTTCCCAGTCTGGCCCAAGTTCCTACTCCCCCAGTCTCCAAGAGGCAGCACTCCTCGGCCTCTGATAGCGCTCCTTCCCCAGGGAACCAGCTTGTTCTCCTCTTATTTCTTCCCCACACCTGCCTGGGAACAGGTTTGTTTCCCAGGCTCGCTCCAAGTAACCCCGAGAAAACACAGCCGCTTCACTGATTCTGTGTATACGGTGGGCTAAAGCCCAGCGGTCAGAGAATTAAAAGAGGGGCCGGCTGAGGGCCCTTCCAGGACCACTTTAGAAGACTTCAAAAGACCGGCCCAGCCTGCATCTAACCCTTCTCAGAGGTCCTGCCCAAAGCCCTCACCCCAGGGAGGCTGGACTGGGCAGAAGGCCTCCCAGGAGCGGCGACAACCCAGGGGAGAGAAGCTCTGGAGACTGCTTGAGGCTTCGGGAGCAGCCCCATGCTGGGGTCAAAGGTCAGTATCTCGGCAGCCTGGACGCCCCGGCGGGGAGCAGGAAGGCCGCGACAGGCACCGGAAGGTCGGAAGGACCAGCCCCTGGAGGAGCAAAACGCTTCTAGCTCCGCTTCACCGCCCGGGCCCAGCCTCCCAACCGCACGCAGCCTCAGCCCGCCTCAGCAGCTGTCCTCCTTCCCTCCCTCCCTCCCTCTCCCCCTTCCTCACCGCCCCCCCACCCCCGTCACCACCGTCGTCCCCTAGGCGAGCGTAGGCCCCGCCCCTAGAGCCGCCTCGGGGCCAAGGCCTAAACCGCAGGAGCTGCAGGGGTTAGCCAGGTTCCGAGACCCGCCCGGGCCGGCGCCGCTTACCGAGCCCTGGGCTCCTCCTCCACCACCCGCGCCGCTCCCGGGCCCGCTCGCTCCCGACGCCACCGACGCCGCCGCTCCTCGGGCTCACGGACGCGCTCCCTACCTCCGCCGACCCTTCCCCCGACCCACGGTGCCCCGCCGGGTCCTAAAGCCCGCTGGGTGATAGGTACGTCCGCGCCGGTTTCCTGAAGCTGGCTTAGAACACGGTTCCCAGCAAGCATCACAAGGACTACAACTCCCGAAATGCACCGCGAGAAAGACCATTAGAAAAAGATGCATCTCTTGAGGGTCTCCTGAATGCAAATCGCAATAGCAGTTTTTTAAAATATAGGAGAATTATACATATACACCTTTTAAATCCAGCGGACTCTGAATTGGGCAATTCCACGTCTAGGAATAAAAATGTATATGTTCCATGGGGCACCTGGGTGGCTCCGAGAGTTAACCTTGACACTTGGTCTAACCTCAGGTCTGATCTCTGTGTCCTGAGTTCAGGCCCCGCATTGGGCTCCACGCTTGGTGGTGAGTCCACTTACCAAAAAAAAAAAAAAAAAAAAAAAAAAAAGTGTATGTTCCAGGATGTTTACTGCAACTTTGTAAATGAAAAATAGGAAACAGGGGCACCGGGGTGGCTCAGTAGGTTGAAGCCTCTGCCTTCGGTTCCGGTCATGATCCCAGGGTCTTGGGATGGAGCCCTGCGTCGGGCTCTCTGCTCAGTGGGGAGCCTGTTTCCTCCTCTCTCTTTCTGCCTGCCTCTCTGCCTACTTGTGATCTGTCTGTCAAATAAATAAAAATAGGAAACAGATCCATTCAACAAATACCTACTGTGTGCCTACTATGTGTAAAGTACCATGTGTTAACTGGTCAGGTAACTTCCCCGTCTTAGTTTTCTCTATGAAAAATGGAAGATTAAAAAAGGGCTGGGCAGTGTGTGTGTGTGTGAGTGTTTGTGTGAGCGCGTGCAAGGTCCGCACACCTGCATGTGTATATGAATGAATAAAGTCATTCAATCCTTTTTTTTCCCCCCTAAGATTTTATTTTTAAGTAATCTCTACACCAGAGACGCCTAGGTAGCTCAGTTGGGTAAGTGTCTGTCTTTGGCTTAGGTCAGGATCCCAGGGTCTTGGGATGGAGTCCCGCATCTGGCTCTTTGCTCAGGAGGGAGCCTGCTACTACTACCTCCTTGCTCAGGAGGGAGCCTGCTACTACCTCTGCTTGTTGCTACCCCTGCTTGTTCCTTCACATTCTCTCTCTCTCTAACAAATAAATAAATAAAATCTTAAAAAAAAGTAATCGCTACACCAAATGTGGGTCTTGAACCTACAACCTAGAGATCAAGAGTCACATGTTCCACCAACTGAGCCAGCCAAGCACCCCAAGTCATTCAATCCTTATGACTTCATGAAGTAAATATTTCACAGGTGAGAAAAAGGTGTAATTAGATAGCTTGCCTAATGCTCCAGAGTTAGTAAGAGGTGAAGGAGACTTTGAAGACAAATCTTCCCAGGAAAGTGATCTTAAAGACCTAGAAGCTCAGGTTCTATTTTGGGGGAAAAAAATTTTTTTTCTTGTCTATTTACACAGTAATGTAAGATGAGATTAGTGGTAAAAAGGTATACCTTAATAGAATATTAGGGTGAGAAGGGGCAAAAGGAAAGTATCTTGAACTAACCTCCAATAGTTTCTGAACACCAGTTAGAAATCTATCCACCTGAATAAACCCCTTTTCATACCTGATTTCCTTTTTTCCCCCTAGATTCTTTTATTTATTTGTTTATTTATTTATTTATTTGAGAGAGAGAGAGGAGGAGGAGGGGCACAGGGAGAGGGAGAAGCAAACTCCCCGCTAAACAGGGAGCCTGACATGGGGATCCATCCCAAGACCCTGAGATCATGACCTAAGCGAAAGGCAGATGTTTAACAGACTGAGCCACCCAGGCACCCTCATACCTGATTTCCTTTTAACAAATGTTTGTTAAGCATCTACTGAATACCCAGTTCCACGAGTAGTAAAAACAATAATTATTAATACAATGCTGAGATTATGTTATAACAAAGTGATACATTGATAGATATATAGTTAATTGTTTTAAATATCAGACAATGAGTTATCAAGGTCAGGCTTAGGAAGTCTTAAGCTGTAAATGCTCTGGAGGTTCAGAGAAAGGAAAATTCCGTGTCAGTCTCCGGAGGCTTCCTGGGGGAAGGTGAAGTTGGAGTCACGTCTTAGAGGAGAGGGTATAAGGGTGAAGCAGCATAATACACTGTCCATGCCTAGGTCCAGGAAGTTAATTAAATACAAATTCAGACAAGAGTTAAGTTTAGAAGGCCATACACTGAATAGGTAAGAGCACAACATCTGGAACACTGTGGAAGAAATCCTGACTGCCACCTACTTGCTATATGACTTTAGACAATTACCTGAGCTCTTTAAACCTCAATTTCAGGGTGCCTGTCTGGCTCAGCTGGAAGAGCATGTCACTCTGGATCTTGGGTCATGAGTTCAAGCCCCACATTGGGTGTAGAGATTACTATAAATAAATAAACTTAAATAAATAAATAAACCTTAGTTTCCTACCTGAAAAATGGGGATAATAAAAGGTCTATGACATATTGGTTAGGTTATCCAGCCTTGAACCCTTCCTGTCTTATTCTGGTGACCTCTTCCTTTAGGTAGTGTTGGTGAAAACTAGGCCCTGAGCAACCAAGGTAAATGAGTTCATGTGACCTGGGCTTGGCCACTAGGTGCAGCCTCCAAGAGCTTTGACTCTTGGTCAAAAGATGCAAAGATCAGGGCGCCTGGGTGGCATGGTCAGTTGGGCATCCAACTCTTGGTTTTGCCACAGATCATGATCTCATGGTCATAATTGCATGGTCATGGGACTGAGCCCAGAGTCGAGCCCCCCCATCAACCTCCGAGATCATCATGGAGTATGCTTGGGATTCTCTTTCCTTCTCCCTCTGCTGTTCCTGCTCATTCATTCTCTCTCTCTCTCTCTCCCCCTCTCTCTCTGAAATGGATAAATAAATCCTAAAAAAAAATGCAAAGATGAAAGGATAGTCAGAATTCATTCATAACACGTATATCCTGGCTTTATGATTCCTGCTGAAAAACAGTTGTACTTCCTGTTTCCTGTCTTCAAAGAGTGTCTTGCTTCCTGCTCATTTTCCAAAGTTGCCCCTTCTGTCTCTAACAGGTTCTGTGAGCCGCTTATATTCTAATAAATTTCACTTTTCCTTAAGATAGGCTATTTCTGTAACTATTCTATAATTCTTAGCCAAAAGGTTTCTAAGGGATATCACACACATAGACATGTGCTCACTCAGGCTTATTCATTCCTTCACCAAACATCTACTGAAGTCTTTCTTTGTGCCAAACTCTAATTTGAAAGTGAGGATACAAAGATGAAAGAAATCCTATGGCAACTAAGAACAGCTGGAGGAAGAGCAAATTTGGGCAGGAAGGTGATGGTTAGGGCATGTTGAGATTGAAATGTCTGTGAGACATTCAGCCAGAAATATTTAGTAGACATGTAGGTACCCTTTTTTGGAGCTCAGCCGAGATACCTAGGTTGTAAATAAATATTTTTGAGAGATTGGCTTAAGGGTAATTGTTCAAATAAAGAGGGTGAAAGAAAGAAAGGGAGGAGGGAAGGATGGAAGGAAGGAAGGAAAGAAGGAGGGAGGGAAGGAAGGAAGGAAATAAATAGGGGTGCCTGGGTGGCTCAGTAGGTTTGAGATTCTCTCTCCCTCTCCCTCTGCCCCGCCCTCGTGCTCTCTCTGTCTCTAAAATAAATAAATAAACCCTTTTTTAAAAAGAAAGAAAGAGGAAAGGGCCCGTGATAGAATTTAAATACCAACATTTATTGATGAACCAAATACTATCTTAAAAAAAGAGGAAAACAATAGGAGAAAGATACCATGGAAATCACAGGAGGGACTTTCAAAAAGGAGGTCATCAAACTTCTCAAAGAGAAAAGGAAATAAAACTATACTTGAGGGGGGCGCCTGGGTGGCTCAGTGGGTTAAAGCCTCTGCCTTGATCCCAGGACCCTGGAATCAAGTCCCGCATCCGGCTCTCTGCTTACCAGGGAGCCTGCTTCCTCCTCACTCTCTACCTACTTGTGATCTCTGTCAAATAAATAAATAAAATAAAAAAATAAATAAATTTATATATATACATATATATGTGTGTATATATATATACTTGAGGGACGCCTGGTTGGCTCAGTTGGTTAAGCAGCTGCCTTTGGCTGGGGTCATGATCCCAGCGTCCTGGGATCGAGTCCCACATAGGGCTCCTTGCTTGGCGGGGAGTCTGCTTCTTCCTCTGCCTCTGCCTGCCACTCTGTCTGACTGTGCTCGCTTGCTCTCTCTCTCTAACAAATTAAAAGAAAAAAAAATCTAAAATAAAAATAAAAATATATACTTGAAGACCTCAGGAACATCTACCACAGGTGATTTGTGGAATAAATAGGAGAGAAAGTGGAGGTAGCAAATGCTAGAGGATCTTTGCAAGAAACTGACCTTAAAGGGAAGAGGAGAGGAAGCCACAGCGATATAGGTGGTGGGGAGATGAGGATGAAAGAGTGACTTCTGGGGCGCCTGGGTGGCTCAGTGGATAAAGCCTCTGCCTTTGGCTCAGGTCATGATCTCAGAGTCCTGGGATCCAACCCCACATCAGGCTCTCTCTCAGCAGGGAGCCTACTTCCCCCTCTCTCTCTGCCTGCCTCTCTGCCTACTTGCGATCTCTGTCAAATAAAAAAAAAAGTGACTTCCGAGACCAAACAGACTGGAGAATGTTTCTATGCTGAAAGCAAGAGGACAGAAGGAGGCTGATGAAATAGAAATGGATGAAAATTCACACTGAAGTTGTTGGGGGAAGGAGAGAGAAGCAGGGTTCATCAAGAGGAACTGTGTTTGGAGGGAGAAGGAATACACTTGAGAGGGCAGTTGGGTCGGAAGGACTCCTGCATATCAACTTGGAGGTGTTGCTAGAGACTGTTTAGTGCCGCTAAACTGTGTTTTAATTTTGTTTTCTAGCAAATTCTTAGTTTTGGTGATGAATTGTTGTTATAGTAAAGAGGTATGGTGCAAGGACTCTGGACTCAGATTGCTTGTGATGGAAATCCCACCTCTCCCTCTACCCGCTGAAGAGCCCTTTGATTTTGGTCAATTCACTTAACCTCTCTGTGCTTCGTTTTGGTATCTGTGCCAGGGGCTTGTTAGCGGGGGTGGGGAGGTGGGGGGGGTGGTTCTGTAAGTATTAACTGTTATTATTTTTTTTTAAGATTTTATTTATTTATTTGACAGACAGAGATCACAAGTAGGCAGAGAGGCAGGCAGAGAGAGAGAGAGAGAGAGAGAGAGAGAGGGAAGCAGGCTTCCTGCGGAGCAGAGAGCCCGACGCGGGGCTCGATCCCAGGACCCTGAGATCATGACCCGAGCCGAAGGCAGCAGCCCAAACCACTGAGCCACCCAGGCGCCCCTTAACTGTTATTATTATGTTCCATTAGATAGTCAACCCACTAGATAGTTCTGTGAGGTTGAAGTTTTCTGTTTTGTTCAGGCCTCCCTACACAGCCGGGAACTTAGCAGGTGCTTGAGAAAAATTTCATGACCAGCTGGGGTGAAAGAGGCTTGGAAGGAAGGAAAGCCTTGGGAGTGTGACACTTTCAGTTCAGGGATCAGCCTGAGAGATTCCTGAGTAAGACTGCGCTTACCCGGGCTTGGGGCGTTGGCCTACAATGCGACTCAAGGAGCGTGGGTAGTACTGGCAAGAAAGGAGGCGCTGAGACCCTTGGGTGCTCGGGAGGCTCCTCCCCCGCGAGGCTACCGTGGCTCCGCCCCCTGGCGGGCGGGGTCGCGCCGGCGGGGCGTGAACCCGGTGAGACGGAGCAGACTACCCCGGCCTGGCGTCCGCCCACCTCATCGACGCGGGACGGAAGTCTCGGCCCGGCACTGTGTGCAGCCGGGAACCCACGACCGAGCGCCGAGCCTCGCCCCATAGGGCGGCCAGGCCCGGTCGTGCACCCTCGCGGGCGAACTATGAAGCGTATGGGGACTCTGCGGCTGCTTTCCGACCTCAGCCACTTCAGCGGCGCGGGCCGGCTCCGGGAGTTGCTGGCCGGGGACCCAGCCGTAAGAGTCCGCTGCAGCCCGGACGGCCGCCACCTGCTGCTCCTGCGACCCCCGGGGGCGCCGAGCCCGCAGCTGCTGGTCGCGTCGCGTGGCCCCGGCGCGGAGCTGGAGCGTGCCTGGCCGGCCGGCCACCCCTCACCGCTAGATGCCTTCTTCCTGCCGTGGCCGGCGCGACCGGCGCTGGTCCTGGTGTGGGAAAGTGGCCTAACCGAGGTGTGGGGCGCGGGAGTGGGGCCTGGCTGGCGGCTGCTGCGGAGCACCGAATTGTGTCCGGGCGGTGGAGCCCGCGTGGTAGCCGTGGCGGCGTCCCGAGGCCGCCTGGTGTGGTGCGAGGAGCGGCAGGATGGCGCTGAGGGCTGCTGGCAAGGGCCGCCTGCTGCTTTCAGCCACTGCGTGTGCTTCCGAACCCTGGAGCCCAGCGGGGAGGCCGGCATCAACCTGGGCCGCACACACATACTGCTGCACCACTGCCCCTCTTTCGGACTACTGGCCTCCCGCAAGGACCTCTTCCTGGTGCCCACTGCCACTACCTGGCCTGGCGTGAGTCACATTCTGCTCATCTGGAGCCCAGGCAAGGGTAAGGTGATGGTGGCTGCCCCATGTCTTGGCCTCGCCCACAGTCAGAGCCTGAATCCCGGACGAGGGGACACATGGGACTTCCGGACACTGCTCCGAGGCCTTCCTGGGCTGCTGTCCCCCATGAAGCCATTGACTGTACATACCTGGGCCCCAACTACCCAGGGACTGTTATTGCTTGACTTCAGGGGCACTGTGAGTCTGGTGCAATCCCATGGTGGTACGCGGGCCGTGGGCACACTGCAGGAGGCACCTGCAGGCCTGGCAGGGTCTGCAGCACTGGGAACATTTCATGGGACTCTGGCTTGTGTGCTGGGCTCCACGTTGGAACTGCTGGACATGGGCAGCGGGCAGCTGCTGGAGAGGAAGGTCCTAAGTACAGACCGAGTACATTTACTGGCACCCCCAGCCCCTGGCATGGAGGATGAGGAAGAGCTGGAGACCCGAGGGGGTCTTCGTTTGCTTTCAGCCTTGGGTCTGTTTCGAGTAGGCTGGGAAGCCCCACAGGGCCTTGAGGTGCCTTCAGCTGAGGACCTAGTGTTCGAGGAGGCCTGCGAGTACTACCAGCGACGGAGCCTGCGGGGTACCCAGCTCACCCCAGAGGAACTGAGACACAACAGCACATTCCGGGCACCTCAGGCTCTGGCCTCCATTCTCCAGGGACATGTGTCCCCATCTACACTGTTGACCACACTGAGGGCTGAGCTTCGAGATTACCGGGCCTTAGATCAGCTCAAAGCCCACCTGGTGGCTGGGGATGATGAGGAAGCTGGCTGGACTGAGCTGGCAGAGCACGAAGTGGCACGCCTGCTGAGGACGGAACTGGTGGGAGACCAGCTGGCCCAGCTCAACACAGTTTTCCAAGCCCTTCCTACAGCAGCCTGGGGTGCCATCCTCAGGGCCCTGCAGCTCCAGCCAGACGGGAATGGCAGGCTGAGGTCCCATGCGCCCCCTGATGTGTGGAAGAAGGTACTAGGAGGTTCTTCAGCTGCAAAGGAACCCCCCAATGGGATACTACCCGTCTTTGAACTCCTGTGCCAGTGCCTCTGCCGGCTGGAGCCACGATGGCTGCCACCCTTTGTGGAACTGGCACAGCAGCAGGGTGGGCCAGGCTGGGGGGCGGGGGGCCCGGGGCTGCCCCTGTATCGTCGAGCCCTGGCAGTCCTAGGTGAGGAGGGGACCAGATCTGAGGCGCTGGAGCTGGAGCTGCTCTTGGGCAGTGGGCGGCCCAAAGCTGTGCTCCAAGCTGTGAGGCAGCTTGTCCAAAAGGAGCAATGGGAGCGGGCTCTAGAAGCAGGCCTGGCCCTAGGCCCCTCCAGTCCCCTGCTTCGAAGTGAGATCTTCAAACTGTTGTTGGCCGAATTTGCCCGGCACCGTCGACTTGATGCTCACCTCCCTCTCCTTTGCCGCCTGTGCCCACCGGACTTGGCTCCAGCTGAGCTCCTGCTTCTACTACGGACACACCTCCCAGATGATTCGGACTCCCCTACCCCATTCCCTGAGCCAGGAACAGAGCCTCCTCTCACCGTGGGCTTGCTCAAAACCCTGCTGGAGCAGACTGGGGCTCAAGGACGGCCCTCGGGCCCAATTCTAAGCCTGTATGAGGACATCCTATGGGACCCAGGCACTCCACCCCCCACCCCACCTCGGGGACCTATGACTACCCTCCAGGCATCAGACCACTCAGGCTTGGAGGCCTGGGCACCATCTGGACAGGGCCTCTATGTGACTGACACAGGCTGAAATTCATTTCTAGGACACAGCAATCAGGGAAGGTGCCTAGGAGCTGGCCCAGAGCCAGGGTGGGTCCTACGCGTGCAATACTTTTCTCTCTTCTAGAGCAGTCTTAAAATATATATATATATGAGAGATAAATGTATGATTTAATATATATATTTGGTCTGACCTCAGGTTATTGTGCTAGTGCAGAGCTCCTAAAACCCTTGGAATTTCCTGAGTGATAGGAGTGCCTTTTGTTATTCATAAGGAGCTGCTTTAGGTCACATCAGCATTTATGCTAATGAGGTAACTTAAGGTGGGAACACCCACCCTAAGGGTGGGACACATCACCTGAAATACCGAGGTTGGAACTTTCAGCCCGATCCCCAGCATCCTGGGAGGCCAGTGGGGCTAGAGATTGAGCTCTATAGAAACTCCTGAATAAGGAAATTCTGTGAGAGCACATGGAGGTGCTGGGAGGGTGAAACCCCCCAGAGAAGACATGGGAGCTGCACACACGCCCCTCCCCCCAACCTGTGCCTTGCCCTATGGATCACTTCCATCATGCTATTCCTGAGTTGTAGCCTTTGTAATAAACTTATAAATGTCATTAAAGTATCTCCCCAAATTCTGTGAGCCATTCTAGCAAATCGTCAAACCAGGTTGTAGCATGGGAATGCCCAGTTTCTAGCCAGTGGGTCAGAAGTACGGTGACTTGCAACTCGCACTGGAAGTGGGGTCAGTCTTGTGGGACTGAGACCTTAACCTTTGGGTCCTGCTCTAACCCCGGGTAGTTCATGTAAGAATTGAATTGACATGTGAGACCCCCATCCAAGTACTAACCAGGACTGACCCTGCTCAGGGTAGCTCAGTTGGTTGAGGGACTGCCTTCAGCTCAGGTCATATGACAATCCTGGAGTCCTGGAATAGAGTCCCACATTCCTGCTCCCTGCTCAGCAAGGGGTCTGCTGCTCCCTCTGACCTTCCCCCATCTCATGCTTGCTCTCATTCTCTCTCTCAAATAAGTAAAATCTTGAAAAAAAGAAGAAAAGGACACCCAGTTGGTATCTTTAGAGAATTAGTTATCAGTGTTGGAAAGCACTCCAGAAATACACATACAAGCTGTGTGTTTTTGAACAGCTGAGGGTCTCAGGGTTGTGGATAATGGAGGGAGTAGCTGAATCTGAATTTGTTGACTGAAGTGACCACTTCTATTAATAAAATAATTAACATTTATGAGTATTTAATATATGCCAGACACTCTGCTGGTCTTTAAAAATTCCCACATTTAATGCTTCTGATAACCCCAGAGGAAAAGTGCTAATAGTATCCACATTTTTACAAGTGAAGAAATAAAGGCTTAGAAAGGCAGCTAGAGAGTAGCAACTCAAAGATTTGAGCCACTTCACTGTACAGCCTAGTAGCTGCTACCTGCTTAGGCTTGAATGCACTCCTCTTTCCTGGTTTAATGCTATCTGTGTCACGTGTTGTGAGGACGAGGATCTGCAGAGCTGCACGCATTCTTCCCCCCAAGACTTCTGAAACCGGGTAGGAATTGTGGTGGGCTCTGGGCCCATGCCTGTCCACCCTGGGATTCCTGAAGCAGCCCTGGTTGAGGGGAGGAGCTGCCACAGACAGAAGAGCTACATGCAGACCCCTTTGGTTTAGAAATGAGAGGCACATTTCTGCTGACTCCCTAAGAAATAAAAGTATCTCTAACACTGATGTCCATTACCTGGATTTAGTTGCAGGATTATCTCTAAAGAGGGCTTCCCTGCCCACATCTGTTCAGGTGACCTCATAGCCTGGTTCTGGGCTTAGGGTAGGGCCCTCAGTGCCGCTAATCACCATCATCCTGGGCCCCCAGCCATTCCTTGTCCAAGGCTTGGGACCAACATAAGGACCACCATTCAGCTTTATCCTCAGCCGGGACCGACAGCTTAGAATTTGCTCAGCCTCGTCCTGGGCTTAAAGTGGCTCTTAGGCTCCTATGGGACTAGGGACAGGTTCCCAGTCTCTCTGGGAAAGGGGGGCAGCCCCTCAGGCTTGTCCAGGGCTGGTGTTACTCCTCAGTCTCATGGAGGTCCTGAGGTGGCTTGTCTGCATGGCCAAGTTCCAAGATGGTTCCTCAGCCTTACGTAAAAGCCTAGGGATGGTACCTTGGCCTCATCTAAGAACTTGGATGGCCTCCATCCTCACCTTCAAGCCAGGTTATTACCAACATCAATCAAGCTACTGGCCCTTAAGCTACTGCTCCTCACAGAGGCCCAGAACTAGGGAGGGCCTAGCCATCCCTCAGCCTCCACCTCTTCCTCCTCTTCTAGGTTTTGAGACTAGACCCATTTGGCTTCTCATAGAGAAACTGGAAATGGACAAAAGCAGGGATCCGCTTCTTGAATGGATCCACCTTCTGAATGGTGGTGGTTTCTTCTCAGTCTAAGATTTGGCTTGGGTCTCTGAGCTCAGAAGAAAAGGAATTGTACTCAGTGGGCTCCTGAGAGCATGAACAGAAGAAGCGGACCAGGCTTTTTTTGGGGAGTTGTATGGCTCAAGGAAGTTCCTTAGGGCACCCACTAGTAGGGCCTTCAGGTGGGGAACCACCCAGCATGGCACCTCTTAGGGGAGCAAGGGGGCATAGATGGAAACTTTCTCCTGCTCTTACAGACTGGCCACTTATTTGCTGTTGTCCTTGCTTCTGCCCCACCTCCAGTGTAGGAGGTACAAGTGATCCTGAACCATGTGTCAGGACTTTGGAGAACAGCTTAGGGATGCAGATATTATTGTGGACTGGGTTCTGGTAGAGTGTGTGAGGCCATCAGAGAGATGCCTCAGATGTGATCTTCAAAGGACTCTGAATAGGTGAGTGGAGATCCCAAGTCTGAGGTCACTGGTTGGTAGGGAGTGTTCTAGGGCCAGAGGTAGAGAGGATCCTGGACAGGACGTTGGGACCTGAGGAAACAGGTGATCTAAGAGATGAGGTCTTTGATCTTGGGTGTCTGGGTAAAGAGGGGAGATCTAGGGCTGAAGGTTTTGAGCAGTGGACAAGGTCCCAGGTCCATGGCCCCTGGACAGAGGGAAGTAGGAGGGCCTGAGGTCCCTGGGTGAGGGAGAGGGCCCTAGGCCAGTGGGTAGGAGAATTTCCACAGGGAGGTGTCACCTTTGGAGCTCTCTGATGTCACTGGATAAGTGAGGGAGAGGACCTTAGGCATTTCCATAGGGAGGCGTCACCTTTGGAACTCCCGTATAATTCACTTGGCAGAAGCCTCTAGAAAGCTTGAAGGTGAAGCTAAAGGTAGCCAGGACCAGAATGCAGTCTGGGCAAAGGAAAGAAAGTAAAGCCTAAGGCTCCTCTACCTGCCTATATGGCCCTAGAGTCCAATCCTTCCTTTTTCATCTCCCTACTGCTTACCAATATTCCCAGTTCCAGCCTCCTACTTCCCCGCCCTCACCAGGAAATCCCTTTTTGACCGAAAACTGCAAGTTCTACACCACCCAATGGTGGACCACAGGACTACAGCCACCACAGTCTTTTCCAGCCTGCGGAAGCCAGAGACCAGAGCCTCCCCATTCCCTCTCCATGGGACCTGTAAGAAATTAGACCTGGTGGCGAGGGTGAGCCAGTGCCCAAACTACTCCAGCTTTCCTCCCATACACTGGCTTAGCCCTAGGCCTGGCCCTGGCCACCTGTCATGGAGACTCTTAACAGACTCCTAACAACTCCAAGTTGGTGTCCCTGTTCCTCAAATCTAACCTTGCTTATCCAGAGTATTGTAACAAACAAATCGAATCAAATTCCATCAATATTCATGGTAAAGGCCAAACACATCTCTCTCCTCACAAATGGCCCTGCTTCTCTTTCCAGTCTTCTCTCCACTCACTTCTTCCTCCCACCCTCTGAAGAATATATGATAACTTGCAACTACTTGTGTTTCCCTGAACTTGCTAGATTTCCCCCTCACTCAGTACCTCTGCTTAGCAAGCTTTTCACTCTCCTCTCTGCCGGCCTAAACCCTTTCGCATACACTCCAAATGTCATCCCCCTCTCTTAAGACTTCCCTACTCACCCGCAAGAGATGTAATGGCACCTTCTCCTGTTCTCCCACCGTTCTTGGTACATACTTCTAAAAAAGCATTTATCAAGCTGACTTGTGATTGCCTAGTTATTTGTCTCCCTGATTCGCAGACAGGTCCCTGGAGGGCAGAGGCCATAGTTATTTGTGCTCTTGTATCCTCAGCATGTATCACTCTATCAGGGGCATAGTTGGTTTGATTATAGATGCAGGAACTGGCTGGCCCCTATGGCCTAGGGTGCAAAGGGATTAGGTTCTAGCCTTTAGGGATTCTCTGACTTTCTTTCCTTCTTCCCATAGGCCAGACTCACTGTTTGGTTGATCCAGAACTGAAATTGATGGGGATAGGTCAGCTGAATCTGAAGGAAGAATCAGACCACCTTGGACCATGGGTCATAGAGGTGGGGGGAGTCGCTGCACCAGGGCCACCTTGGGATTTGGGGTGAAGGTGTAAGGAATGGACGTAACTGTACTACACAGGGCCCCTGATCTCTAAACCAAGAGGGAAAGAGAGAAGGGAAAGCCTTGGGTAAGGCTTACGTGGAGAGATGGGTGGCAGCGACTAGTGGGGGCTGTGGGGTGAGGTAAAAAAACTGAGGATTAGGGCACCTGGGTGGCTCAGTGGGTTAAGCCTCTGCCTTCAGCTTGAGTCATAGTCTCAGGGTCCTAGGATCAAGCCCCAAGTCGAGTCGGGCTCTCTTCTCAGCGGGGAGCCTGCTTCCCCCTCTCTCTCTGCCTGCCTCTCTGCCTACTTGTGCACTCCCTCTCTCTCTGTGTGTGTCAAATGAATAAATAAAATCTTAAAAAAAATTTTAATTTTTAAAAAATTAAAAAAAAATTTTTTTAATGAGGGTTAATTCCCATATTGAATATGGCTATCAGGGAACTTGTCCTTAGGAAGTATTGCGCATTGTTCAGATGCACCGGAATTTAGTTCAC
Organism: Mustela erminea; assembly: GCF_009829155.1. Classification (NCBI taxonomy): domain Eukaryota; kingdom Metazoa; phylum Chordata; class Mammalia; order Carnivora; family Mustelidae; genus Mustela; species Mustela erminea. The sequence goes on from NC_045627.1 coordinate 65,699,269, forward strand.
ACTTTCTCTGTGTGGTCAGGGAAAGAAAAGGAGTCAGAGAGTGAGAAGGGGGCAGCTCTAGACCCCCCAAGCTCCGTAGGGAGCCACCTCAAGCTGGAATGCCTGGCATCTTTACCGCTCTGGGGAAAAAAAGGAAGAAATCTTGAGTGGCTGCCTTGGGCCCCCACTCAGTGTCTCCTTAGGCACAGGCTCCCCCTGGTGGTTACTCTTATCATCGTCATCTCCACCCTTTACCTTCAAACATGCACATACTTGCCCATTTATTGACTAAGGACTGAGGAAGCCTCCTCTGGAGGTGGTCAATTAAGGAGGAGGAGGTCAGGGTAGAATTCAGGGAGCAAAATCATGGAAGGGGAAAGGAACTTGGATTTGTGTTGGATGGTATCTCCCAGAAGAAAGAGGTCTTGAGCTGCCAGCATGCTCTCTTTAGGGATGGAACTCTGCCAGCCTGACCTGGATACTTTGATCCAACTGGAGAGGAAGTTGGAAGGCACAGCAGAGTTTCCCGGGAAGACACAGTAAGGTCATATTTTACATGAATTTGAAATATAGGAATAAGATGTCAGGCATTATTCAAAATCAGTAAAGTGTCTGGGGTGCCTGGGTGGCTGTCAGTTAGGCATGCGACTCTTGATTTTGGCTCAGCTCATGATCTCAGGGTCATGAGATAGAGCCCCAAGACCTGTGTTGAGCACACATGGGCCCATAGGGCTCCAAGCTCATGAGGAGTCTGCTTCTCTCTCCCTCTTTCTCTGTAACCCCTACTCATGCACTCTCTCTAAAATAAAAAATCTTTTTTAAAAAACACACAATAAAGTCTTACTTTATGCACAAAATGTGAAATGGAAGTGAATCTCCCTAAATAAAAACTTTTTCAAAAATCGCAATTTATTTATTTATTAAATATTTTATTTATTTATTTGACAGACAGAGATCACAAGTAGGCAGAGAGGCAGGCAGAGAGAGAGAGAGAGAGAGAGAGAGGGAAGCAGGCTTCCTGCGGAGCAGGGAGCCCGATGCGGGGCTCGATCCCAGGACCCTGAGATCATGACCCGAGCTGAAGGCAGCAGCCCAAACCACTGAGCCACCCAGGCGCCCCACAAAAATCGCAATTTAATGGACGCCTGGGTGGCTCAGTTGGTTAAGCGATTAACTGTCTACTTTCAGCTCAGGCCATGATCCCAGGGACGGAGGATCAAATCCCACATTGAGCTCCCTGCTCAGCAGGGAGCCTGCAACTCCCTGCCTGCCACTCCCCCTGCTTGTACTCTCTCTTTCTCTCTGAAAAATAAATAAATAAAATCTTAAGAAAATCACAATTTCAAGGCTAATAGTGTGCATTGTAAACCAATTGCCCATTATTACCCAATGGGTCCCCATTTCTGTTGGTAACAAAAATTCAGGTGGGAAAGGAGGCTGAATCAGGTCATGAAGTCAGGACTGAGTGGCCAGGGTCACTCACCAGTTGTAGGTAGAAGTCTTGGAGCAGTTTCTCCTCTAATTGCCAGAGGGAAGGCCTGAGCCTGGTTCCAAAGGTCTCTTCATTGGCGCAGGAACAAAGATGAGGAGAGAAAGAGTCAGAAAGATGAGTAAGAGTTTAGAATAGGACCAACAGACAACCAGATGGGACTGGGGAGAGGAGCCTGAGAGAGACAGGGATATGTACTTACTCTGGGGAGAAGACGAGGCTCTCAGGTGTGAATGGTGGGATGATTGAAGAAGGGGCAGAGAAGGGGTCCATTGGAGACTCTCACCAGAATTACAGCCAAAGTGTAGAACCAGTGAGTTAGCTGGTCTAGGTCTGGTCTCCAGAGGTTTCCATTATCTGGGAAATAAAGGAAAAGGGAAAGAGCTGTGATGAGCTGTGGAGGAAGTGGGGGTGCTTTCCAAGAATGAGGATGGTCAACCTCATCCTGGGCCTCCCTCAGCTGAAGGTTCTGGAGATGCAGACTGTCTAGGTCTTTTTTTTTTTTTTTTTTAAGATTTTATTTATTCATTTGACAAATATCACAAGTAGGCAGAAAGGCAGGCAGAGAGAGAGGAAGGGAAGCAGGCTCCCTGCCGCTCAGAGAGCCCGATGCAGGGCTTGATACCAGGACCCAAAAGCAGAGGCTTTAACCCACTGAGCCACCCAGGCACCCCACTGTCTAGGTCTTTCATAGGTTTCAGGTTCTCAGACTTTGGCAGCCTGATTCCAAAGTGATACTCAGTCATCTCAAAGTCTCTATTATCTTTGCTTTGTACTGGGGGGAAATGGGGAGAAGTGGACATTGTCCCCCCACAACAGCCCCCTGCAGGCTCTAGGAGCAGCTTGGAGCCACAGAATTAGAGGACAGGGCTTCCCCAGCAGAGATGGACAGAGCCCTGACTCAGGTTGGAAGGATACAGAGGGGGAAGCAAAGGAAAGGCTGAGAGGAGTTGTAGAGACAGAGGGGACACAGATATAGCCAGGTCAAGGTCTTGGGCCAAGGCTGGAAGACACTGACCTGAATATAAGTGAATCGTTGTCTAAAGGGGAAATCAAGTGACCGCTCATCACTGACTAGACTGGCTCACTGTTCTCATGGTCCCTTCGGGGACAGTGGAGGGTCAGTATGGGATAGGGGACTTATGGGAAGCTTCGCAGAGGGAGAAAGGACATATGGGTGACCCACTTTTCCCCTCCGCCATACTGACCAGGCCCTAATGAGCTCCCCAGCAAGTAGGTCTCCCCTTTAAATGCTGGGAAAGGGAAGGATGTAAGGAGGCCTTTACAGGGCATAAGGGAAAGGCTGCCTCAGAAGAGGGGATGGGAATGGCTCCAGATTAGAAAGTTTGAAAGTGCATGGCCAAGAGGGATCAAACCAGAGAAGCAGACTCAGGAAGACAGCATGGAGAACACTGGTTGGATTTCTTAAAACTTTGTGACTTCTCCAATACAAGATAGTTTTGCCCTGCAAAATGCAGCACTTTCCCAGGTGACCCCAGAAGATCTTTCTACTGAGACCTTGGTGGGGTGTGGGCTTTGTGTAACCGAAGCTCAGAGCGGGCTCTTGTTTCCGTGTTTGTCACTCTTGTTAGTCTTGTCCATCACCCGCTTAATTATCAGCAGTCAGACCCTTAACTCAAGGAGGGCTCTGTCCTCGATGTGGGGAAGGAAGAGAATCTGTGGGCAACCCATTTCTTCTCCTGTGAATAGTTTTTCAGAAGCAGAGCTCCAAGGGATCATGTGGGTGGGAACAATTGGGAGATGCTCACAGGCCGCTATCTAAGAGATAAGGAGGAATAGGAGTGATTAATTACCCTGGTGGGTATTTTCAGGCCAGGGCTGAGAGAAGAGGACCAGGGCTGGCGGAAAGTGCCCAGGATTTCTGAAAGTTTCAAACCTTCCCCAGGCTCATAATTTGATAGCCTTGGGTCTCTTTCCCCATGATGATCAACTGTACAGCCTTCGGAGGGGAGATACCATGTGATTGTCTTTAGAGAGATCTTTGCAGAGGGGGGCAATGAAGTGTGGGGAGTATGCCTCACTCAGGATCCGCTCTAGAAGTGTGAGGAGCCCAGGCACTGAATGGGTAGACAGGGAGCAGGCTGGGGCCCTTCTAGCCTGTAGGAGGGAAGAAAGTGAGCCGGCTTGTCTGGCTTCAAGTTCAAGAACAGAATCCCCAGAGTGGGAGAGAAAGAACCGTATCTGAATCATTAGGCCTTGGCAAGAAAGGAGAAAACAGGGCTCAGAGAGCTAGCTAGGATGCAAGGAAGGACCCTTCTGGGGGCTTTACCCTGATGGTCTCCCCAGCATAGTAAGACACCCCCCAGTCCCACTTTGTTTAGCATCATATGGGGATTCATTTTCAAATCAAATGGGGGGAAAAGCGTTTAACAATGTCAGCTCATTAACATCTGGGAGCTGGAAGAAAAACTGGGCAAAGACTGGAACCAGGAGCCCTGCTTGCCTCACTAGCCTCATGGAGGCAGAAAGTCCTCTGCCCTCCCCACTCCAAATCTTGATGTGAATTGGACACAATGCCCTCACTTTGTACCACAGAGAACAGTAGTCTGGATTCTGTCAATGCTGGCCCTTCCCTACTACCAGCATTTGTGCACCTATTTTTTAAAAAACATTTTATTTGGGGCACCTGGGTGGCTCAGTGGGTTAGGCCTCTGCCTCTGGCTCGGGTCATGATCTCAGGGTCCTGGGATCAAGCCCTGCATCAGGCTCTCTACTCAGCAGAGAGCCTGCTTCCCCCTCTCTCTCTGCCTACTTGTGATCTTCCTCTCTGTCAAATAAATAAATAAAATCTTTATTTTTTTTTTAAGATTTTATTTATTTAAAAAAATAATTTAAAATAATTATTTTTAAAAAAATAAAGATTTTATTTATTTATTTGACAGAGAGAGATCACAAGTAGGCAGAGAGGCAGGCAGAGAGAGAGGAGGAAGCAGACTCCCTGCTAAGCAGAGAGCCCGATGCGGGACTCGATCCCAGGACCCTGAGATCATGACCCGAGCCGAAGGCAGCGGCTCAACACACTGAGCCACCCAGGCGCCCCAATAAATAAAATCTTTAAAAAAAATTTTTTTTTGTTTATTTATTTTAGAGAGAAAGAGAGAGCACTCAAGTGGAGGGAGGGGCAGATGGAAAGGGAGAGGCAGAGAATTTCTTTTTTTATTTTTTTTAAGATTTTATTTATTTATCTGACACAGAGAGAGAGATCACCAGGAGGCAGAGAACCAGGCAGAGAGAGAGGGGGGAAGCAGGCTCCTTGCCAAGCAGAGAACCCGAAGCAGGGGTCTATCTCAGGGCCCTGAGACCATGACCTGAGCCAAAATGAAGAGTTGACGCTTTACCGACTGAGCCACCCGAACACCCCTTACCTGTATCACTTTAAAGGCTCTCAGGGACCAGGCTGGGAATCAAGGTATTTCCCATCATAAAATAAAACATTTAAAATAAAACATTTAAAATAAATGTTTGGGGCGCCTGGGTGGCTCAGTGGGTTAAGCCGCTGCCTTCGGCTCGGGTCATGATCTCGGGGTCCTGGGATCGAGTCCCGCATCAGGCTCTCTGCTCAGCGGGGAGCCTGCTTCCCTCTCTCTCTCTCTGCCTGCCTTTCCATCTACTTGTGATTTCTGTCAAATAAATAAATAAAATCTTAAAAAAATTTTTTTTAATGTTTTAAAATTTTTTAATGTTTTAAAATGTTTAAAAACATTTTATTTTAAAAATCTTTAAAATAAAACATTTATTTTTTATTTTTTATTTTATTTATTTATTTTTTTTTAAAAGATTTTATTTATTTATTTGACAGAGAGAGATCACAAGTAGATGGAGAGGCAGGCGCAGAGAGAGAGAGAGAGAGAGAGAGAGGGAAGCAGGCTCCCTGCCGAGCAGAGAGCCCGATGCGGGACTCGATCCCAGGACCCCGAGATCATGACCCGAGTTGAAGGCAGCGGCTTAACCCACCGAGCCACCCAGGCGCCCCTTTTTTTAAATTTTTTTAAAGATTTTATTTATTTATTTGACAGAGAGAGATCACAAGTAGGCAGAGAGGCAGGCAGAGAGAGAGAGAGAGAAGGAAGCAGGCTCCCTGCCGAGCAGAGAGCCCGATGCGGGACTCGATCCCAGGACCCTGAGATCATGACCTGAGCCGAAGGCAGCGGCCTAACCCACTGAGCCACCCAGGCGCCCAAAATAAAACATTTTTTTTAAGTGGAGTCAGATTTCTCCTCTCAGACTCAGGGGCCCTCCAAGAGTGGCTGAGGTTTTTCCCCACTAAACTGGATACCTACAGTGTATTGGATCCTGGCCCCCAAAAGATATGTCTATTGAGGACCTTGGAATTAATCTTATTTGAAATAAGGGTCCTTGCAGATATAATTAAGGTAAGGATCTCAAAATGAGATCATCCTGGACCAGTATGGGCCCTAAATCCAAGAGCAAGTATGTTTATAAGACAGACAAGGAGAAACCACCAAGATAGAAGTCCATGTGAAGACAGAAGCAGAGATGAGAGTAAGGGGTCTACAAGCCAAGGAACACCAAGAATTGCTCCCAGCCAGCAGAAGCTAGGAAAGAGGCATGGGACAGACAGAATCTCCCTCAGAGTCTCCACAACAAATCAATCCAGTGGACACCTTGATTTTGAACTTCTGTCCTCTAGAACTGTGAGACCAAAAATTTCTGTTGTTTTAAGTAACAAAGTTTATGGTAATTTGGTACAGCAACCCTGGAAAGTTAACATACACCTCAAGAATGAGGTCTGTTTGGGCGCCTGGGTGGCTCAGTAGTTAAACGTCTGCCTTCAACTCAGGTCATGATCCCTAGTCCTGGGATTGAGCCCCACATCGGGCTCCTGGCTTGGTGGGGCGTCTGCTTCTCCCTTTCCCTCTGCCTGCTGCTCCCCCTGCTTGTGCTCCCCCATCTCTGTCAAATAAATAAATAAAACATTTTTTTTTTTTTTTAAAGAAGATACCATCCATTAAAAAAAAAAAAAAATTGAGATCCACTCTCCCTCATCAGGTCTCCCTAAGGATAGGGTGTATATTTTGGGTGGAGGCTACATTTTCTGGACCAGAGACAGGATGGCAAGAAAGGATAGATAATTTCAGGAGGCTCCTCACCAGGCTAAGGCTGAGGTTGAGCCTTAGGCCATGAACTTGTCCTTGCTGGCAGAGCTGCTCCCTGTACTTGCTCAGGCTAGTCTAATATTGCTGCCCAGGATCTGAAGATCTTGGTCCAGCTGGTCACTCTTAGTGAGTTGAGAGACAAGGTCCCCATTGCTCTGCAGAACCTTTTTTGAAGCTTTGGTTGCTAGGAGAGGAGCCAAGAACAACAAACAGGACCCAGACCTTGGTGTTGACAGTGGGAAGAGGACCTGGCTTTGACCTCAGCCTGGGAGGCACTGTGCTGCCGGGCCAAGCTGAGTCCACAATCCTGGGGGGACTCCTTGGGTAACACACACACATGCACACAGAGAAAGAGCATTCACATATCAAAGGACCTCCCTATCCGTCACTTCATCTGCTCTTTCTGCTCTCCAAAGCCCAGAGGACAGGGGTTATGATGCCCACATTACAGATAAGAAAACTATGCTGAAAAACTGGCAAGATAGATCCCTGGCTAACAGGTGAGAGCCAGGACTAGAAAGGAGACAAGCCTGCAGGCTTTAGTCCAGTGCCCGTCCCCTTCCCCTGGGGACTATATTCACCCTGAATAACTTTCATAATAGAGAGCCTTAAGTTGAGGCTCCCTCAACTTCCTCAGCCATAAAATAGGAAAAATAATGGTATCTACCTTCCAGGATAAGTTTTGAGGATTAAAAGAGAGAGAATGTGGCAAATACTACTGTAAGTTGTAAATTTTATACATATCACTTGGAGGGCACTCATCGTTAGGAAACTTGGGGATCTCTAAGGTCAGTTTAACTCTTCCACACAGGAGGAAACAGGCTCAGAGGTTTAATGACCGAGTGAACTCACAAAGTACACCAGAACTGGATCCTACAAAGGGGTTAGGTTCTAAAGTCACGGTCTGGGTCAAAAACTGGTAGAGTCAAAACATGACAATTCTGGGGCACCTGGGTGGCTCAGTTGTTAAGTATCTGCCTTCGGCTCATGTCATGATCCCAGGGTCCTGGGATCTAGTCCAGCATCAGACTCCCTGCTCAGCGGGAAGCCTGCTTCTCCCTCTCCCATTCCCACTGCTTGTGTTCCTTCTCTTGCTGTCTCTCTCTCTGTGTCAAATAAATAAATAAAATCTTTTAAAACATTTTAAAATATAAATATATATAGTTGGTCTTTGTCTCCATTTCTGGCACAGAACTCCTAAAACCCTTGGAACTTCCCAAGTGATAAGAGCAATAAATGTGTCTTGAAATTCATAACAAACCCCTTTCAGCTAGTTTATGCTAATCAGGTGACTTCCGGAAAGGAACCAAGGTTGGGGGGCTGGTTGCCAGGGGCACCAGTCCTGTGATTGGAGAGTTGGCACTTCCCATCTCATCCCCCTTCCCAGACTGCTAGGACAGGGTAAGGAACTGGAGGTTGAATTAGTCATTGAGGGCCAATGACCTTATCAATCATGCGTGAGTAATGAAGCCTCCATAAAAACCCAAAAGGATTGGGTTTGGAGAGATTTCAGTCTGCTGAACTGGAGTGCATCTATGCATCTACCAGGAGTCTGGTGTATTCCAGGCTCCTCAGGGATAGAGCTCCTGTGTTCAGGACTCTTCCGGACTTTGTTCTATGTATCTCTTCATCTGGCTGTTCATTCACATCCGTTAGCAGATTCTGCACCCAGCATTGAGCCCAGTGCAGGGCTCAATCCCATGACCTCGAGATCATGACCTGAACTGAAACCAAGAGTTGGATGCCCAACTGACTGCACCACCCAAGTGCTCCAAGCAAGAGCTTATAATAAAGGGGCGCCTGGGTGGCTCTGTTGGTTAAGCATCTGCCTTCGGCTCAGGTCATGATCTCAGGGTCCTGGGATCCAGCCCTGCACTGGGCTCCCTGCTCAGGGGTGAGTCTGCTGCTTTCTCTGCCTCTGAAATAGGCAAAATAAATAAATAAATAAATAAATAAATAAATACCGACAATAAAATAAAATAGGGGCGCCTGGGTAGCTCAGTCCTTAGGTGGCTGCCTTCAGCTCAGGTCATGATCCCAGGGACCTGGGATCGAGCCCTGCATCGGGCTCCCTGCTCAGCAGAAAGCCTGCTTCTCCCTTTCCCATTTCCCCTGCTTGTGTTCCCTCTCTCACTGTGTCTCTCTCTGTCAAATAAATAAATAAAATCTTTTAAAATAAATAAATAAATAAATAAATAAATAAATAAGGAGCACCTGGGTGGCTCAGTGGGTTAAGCCTCTGACCCTTCGGCTCAGGTCATGATCTCAGGGTCCTGGGATCGAGACCCACATTGGGCTGTCTGCTCCGTGGGGAGTCTGCTTCTCTCTCTCTCTCTGCCTGCCTCTCTGCCTACTTGTGATCGCTGTCTGTCAAATTAAAAAATAAATACATAAATAAATATATAAATAAACAAATAAATAAAATAAGATACACTAAGTATGGCGGTCAGTCAGAAGCACAGGTAACAACCTGGACCTGAGTCTGGTGTCTGAAGTGGGAGGCAGTCTTGTGGGACCAAATCTGTAGTCTGTGGGATCTGATGCTATCTCCAGGCAGATCGTGCCAGAATCGAGTTGAACTGTAGGAGACCCAGCTGGTGGGGTAAAACAGCTTGATGGGGTTGAAAAAAAAAAAAAAAAAAAACCACAAAATAAAGATGACCTTGCAGGGCAATTCAGTGACCCCCTAGCAAGCCCCTGCAGTCTGGGGGCAACAGGACAATAGTATACCATCCGAGTTCCCACCCCTCCTAGTCCCGCTGCAGACTGCCTCTGCCTCTGTCTTGCCCAACAGGCTGGGTTGGATTTTTCTGATGGGATCCCATCCATAGATAGTGTTTATATCCATGTCCTAGGAGGTAAAGGGAGCAGGGTCAGGACAGCAGGAATAGGGAATGTTTGAGGGACAGGGTTTTCCTGCCCAAAAATGATCCTGAAGAAAAGGGACAGAGAAACCAGACTGGATGGGCTGGGGTCTTAACATCTGCGACTGTGATGCCTGGAATCTGACACTCCCATGGGTGTGACTGAGGCTCTGACTGAGGCTCTCCCTGAGGTTCTCTGGCAGGCTGGGATTCAGAGGTGGGGGTGGGATCCGAGTCTGGACGCCTGGGGAAACCCCCAGGGGTGGAGGGAGAGTTGAGTCTGGAGGATGGACTTAGAGAGCAGTTATTTCTGAGGGAGTAGCCACTGTAGGAAATGGCCTCACATAGCTTATTGTTGCTTGTGAAGCTGCAGATGTTCTAGCCCCTGGGGAGACAAGGCGGGAGGGCAAGGGGGAGAGAACTCAAGGCCAGGTCATAATACAGAGTGGCGCTGAGGGAGTCAGAAGAGGAGAGGGAGGTAGAGGACAGGTGAAGCTACGGCTGTGAGGGAGGAAGGAAGGTGGGGGAATCAGGGATGCGGGAAAATGGAAGAGGATCAGGGGGCAAGTGAGAGGAACTAGGGTATGAGCAGGAGTTGGGTTTGGGGAGCTGTGCGTCATGAAAGGGGATGGTTCTTGGAGGGTTGGAGCCCAGATAGTCAAAGTGGGGAGCAAATTGCATAGGGCGTGGCAGTGTCCCAAGTTAGGATGGGATTTCCCTGAGACCAGAGGTGGCTTCTGGTCTAAGGGACCAGTTTTCGGATGAGGGCGGGGGCATGAATACTGGGTCAGGGAAGACAACAAGGAAGAGGAGCACCATCACTGCCCTCAGGAAGCTGGCAGGCAGCTTGGTTGTGGTGGAGGCCAGGGTGGGGTGGCGGGAGCTGCATGGACAGAACTAACAGCCTTTTTTTTTTTTTTTTTTAAGATTTTATTCATTTTATTTGACAGACAGAGATTACAAGTAGGCAGAGAGAGAGGAGGAAGCAGGCTCCCTGCTGAGCAGAGAGCCTGATGTGGGGCTCGATCCCAGGATCCTGGGATCATGACCTGAGCCGAAGGCAGAGGCTTTAACCCACTGAGCCACCCAGGCGCCCCTAAAACTAACAGCCTTGCAGAACTCCCATAGCAGCCAGACAGGCTGAGGCCAGACAGGAAGAGCACCAAACCAGGGATGAAGGCAACCGCTAGCCCCAGTTGTGTAGCCTGCCTCAGATTTCAAGACCTGGGCGGAAAATCGGAGGGAATATGGTCTTAGACTTCAGCCAGACATCTGGGTAGCTACTCCTAGTCCTACCTTCTGTGTGTGCAGGGCAGGGAAGGGTGGTGGCAGGGGTGGCCTCTAGAGGTCTGACCTACAAACAGAGCTCCCCTTACCGTCCCGTGGATATCCCACTGGCTGTCCTTGCTTTTTATGCTCTCAGCAAGTCTAGGTCTAGGTGGAACGGGGGAGGCAGAGTGATGAGGCAGAATGGCCAGCACCCATTGAGGAAAAGGGGACAGCTTCTCCCATGCCCCTCCTTCCACCATCCCGAAAGCATCCTGATGTCCTGACATGGGACAGTGGGGCACTCCAGAGCCTCTGTGCTTTATTGCTACACGGGCCCACATAATTTGCTATTTCCTGGTTCCCAACTCTCCCATTCCACCACTCCAGGCCTCCCCCACCTCAGGGTCCCATCCATTCCCACTTCTGTGAGCCTTGAAGCATCCCCAGGGATGACGTCCTGGCAGTGAGCTGGCTGGGAGGGGGAAGTGGGAGGACTACTTCTGGTGTGACAGATGATGGGGACAGAGACATCCTTACCCACTTCCCCATCTCTCATCTCCGAGGGCCTCTGGGCGTATCACAATAGCTAATCTTTATTGAAAGCTTACCAGGCACTTTCTAAACTCTCTATATCAATTCATCCCCCTAAGGATCCTAAAAGATGTGCTGTTAGGATTCCTATTTTATGGTTTTTTTTTTTTTTTTAAGATTTTTATTTATTTATTTGACAGAGAGAGATCACAAGTAGGCAGAGAGGCAGGCAGAGAGAGAGGAAGGGAAGCAGGCTCACTGCTGAGCAGAGAGCCCGATGTGGGACTTGATCCCAGGACCCTGAGATCATGACCTGAGTCGAAGGCAGCGGCTTAACCCACTGAGCCACCCAGGCGCCCAGGATTCCTATTTTAGAGATGAGGAAACAAGCTTAAAGAGGTTAAATGACTGGGGCGCTTGGGTGGCTCAGTCGTTAAGCATCTGCCTGTGTACCTTCTCTCGACGAGTCTCCCTCTCTGTGTCAGATAAATAAATAAAAATCTTAAAAAAAAAGAAAAAGAAAAAGAAAAAGAGGTTAAATGACTTGTTGAGGGTTACCTGCCTATAAGTGGTTGGGCAAGGATCCAAACAAGGGCTTCTATAGCAAGAGCCAATCTTCTGAACCATTGCAATATGATTACTGCAAGGATCCCTGTTTCAGTTCATGGCACTAGCATCCCCTCAGTTCCTCCCAGCCTCAGCATTGCCTTCCATCCTTCCGACCCATCACTCCATATTCAGTGAGCAGCCAGACCGTAGCTATTCTCCGTCCCACCTGTCCTAACACAGATGCCGTAATTTGGCCCTAGTCAGGTGTTTGTTAACTTCCCACCAGGATTCTGTCTTTTTTATGGTTAGTGTTTGTTGTTAAAAAGGTAGCATGAGTAATTAAAGGAAATTTGAAAAATGGCAAAGAGAAGAAAAATTCACTTAGAATCTATTCATCTTATTATCACCATTGTACTTTGTTCCCATGTAATTTTTTTTAATTAAGATTTTATTTATTGGGGCACCTGGGTGGCTCAGTGGATTAGGCCACTGCCTTCGGTTCGGGTCATGATCTCAGGGTCCTGGGATCGAGCTCCGCATCAGGCTCTCTGCTCAGCAGGAGCCTGCTTCCCTCTCTCTCTCTGCCTGCCTCTCAGCCTACTTGTGATCTCTCTCTCTGTCAAATAAATAAATAAGTAAATAAAAATCTTTAAAAAAAAATTTATTTATTTATTTGGCAGAAAGAAGCACAGCAAGAGAGGGAACACAAGCAGGGGGAGTGGGAGAGGGAGAAGCAGGCTTCCCGCTGAGCAGGGAGCCTGATGTGGAGCTCCATCGCAGGACCCTGGAATCATGATCTAAGCCAAGGCAGACGCTTAATGACTGAGCCACCCAGACACCTCTCTTCCATGTATTTTTATTATGCATAGACCTTTTTACATTATTAGAGCCACTTTGCATAATAATTCTTGATCCTACTTTTTCAGTTAACATTTATCATAAGGGTTTTTTTTCACATTCTTTTAATCTCTTGGTAAAGGTCATTTTTTTTTTAATTTTTTTTTTTAAAGATTTTATTTATTTATTTGACAGACAGAGACCACAAGTAGGCAGAGAGGCAGGCAGAGAGAGAGGAGGAAGCAGGCTCCCCGCTGAGCAGAGAGCCCGATATGGGGCTCGATCCCAGGACCCTGAGATCATGACCTGAGCCGAAGGAAGAGGCTTAACCCACTGAGCCACCCAGGCGCCCCGGTAAAGGTCATTTTGATGGCTGTGTAACATTCTACTGTTAGGACATCACAGTCATTCTCCTACCCATCACTTTCTGAAGTTTCCTTATTTTCTGTATTATAAATGGTGCTGTGATTCCCAGAAGTGGAATTAGTGAGTCAAATGATGGACACATTAACACAAGCTGCTTTTCTGAGAGATTAGTTTGCTCAAAGTGTATGATATTCTAGTCTCTTCATATCCTTCCCAGCATTAGGTAAGGTTCCCATCAATAGGTTTAAAATCTTTGCTTATTCAGTATAATTCCATTTATTTACTTCAAAAACAGGCAAAGCCAGGGTGCCTGGGTTAATAGACTCATTTGGTTAATAGACTGCCTTCAGCTCAGGTCATGATCCTGGAGTTGAGGGATAGAATCCCGCCATCGCATTGCGCTCCCGGCTCCACAGGGAGTCTGCTTCTCCCTCGGACCCTCTCCCCTCTCATGCTCTCTCCCACTCTCTCAAATAAAATCTTTTTTACAAATAAATAAAATGTTAAAAAAAAAAAAACAGGCAAAACCGATCATGGGATTAAAAATCAGAACAGGGGCACCTGGGTGGCTCAGTTCATGATCCCAGGGTTGTATGATCGAACTCCTTATCCAGCTTTCTGCTTAGCGGGGAGTCTGCTTCCTCCTCTCTCTCTATCTACTTGTGATCTCTGTCAAATAAATAAATAATTTTATAAAAAATCTTTTTAAAAACATTTTTTAAAAAAAGGAAGATTAGGGACGCCTGGGTGGCTCAGTTGGTTGAGCAGCTGCCTTTGGCTCAAGTCATGATCCCAGCGTCCTTGGATCAAGTCCCACATCCGGCTCCTTGCTCAGCGGGGAGCCTGCTTCTCCCTCTGCCTCTGCCTGCCACTCTATCTGCCTGTGCTCACTCTCTCTGTCAAATAAATAAATAAAATCTTAAAAAAAAAAAAGGAAGATTAAAAAAAATCAGGACAGTGTTTACGTTTGGAGGGGAAGGACTGTGAGGAACACTTCTGGGGTGCTGGGAAGGTTCTACTTCTCTCTTGAAGCACTGGTTACAGTGTGTTCAGTTTGAGAAAACGGTCAAATTGTACATTTATGATATGTGTACTTTTCCATATGTTATACTTCAATACAAAGTTCACTGAGCACACCAAAAACATAAGCAACAACGAAGAAAATAATTCGGATTTCATCAAAGTTTACAAAGTTCTTTACTTCAAAAGACACCCTTAAAAAAGTAAAAAGACCACCCACAGAATGGGAGAAAATATGTGCAGATCATATATCTAATAAAAGACTTGTGTCTAGGGGCACCTCTGTGGCTCAGTTGTTAAGCATCTGCCTTCAGCTCAGTTCATGATCCCAGGGTCCTGGAATCAAACCCCACACCGGGCTCTCTGATAGGAAGACTGCTTCTCCCACTCCCCATGTTTGTGTTCCCTTTCTTGCTGTCTCTCTCTGTCAAATAAATGAATAAAAATGAATAAAATCTATGGGGAAAAAAAGATTGTATCTGGAATATATAAATAACTCTTTTTTAAGCATTTTTAAAAATATTGTTATTTATTTATTTGAGACAAAGAGAGAGAGGGAAAGAGAAAAAGAGAGAGTGAGAGGGCATCAGCAAGGGGAGGGGGAAAGGGAGGAATAGGCTTCCCGCTGAGTAGGAAGCTTGGCTCTGGGCTCCATCCCAGGATTCTGGGATCATGACCTGAGCTGAAGGCAGATGCTTAACTGAGTGAGCCACCCAGGCTCCCCTAGAATATATAAATAACTCTTAAAACTCAGAAATAAAAAGACAAGTCAATGAAAAATGGGCAAAATAAATGAATAGATATTTCTCAAAGATGTACATATGGCTAGTAAGCACATGAAAAGATAGATACGCCATATCATCAGTCATAATGATCAGAACCATAATGATATACCACTTAGCACACTCAAGGATGGCTATAATAAAAAAGACAGACAATAACAAGTGTTGAGGAGGATATAGTAAAATTTGAGCTTTCATATATTGCTGATGGGAATGCAAAATGGCGTGGCCACTTTGGAAATCAGGCAGTGGCTCAAAAAGTTAAACATAGACTTACCATAAGACCCAGCAATTCAGGGACACCTGGGTGGCTCAGTTGGTTAAGTGGCTGCCTTCGGCTCAGGTCAAGATCCCGAGGTCCTGGGATCGAGCCCCGTGTCAGGGTCCCTGCTCAGTGGGGAGCCTGCTTCTCCCTCTCCCTCTGCCTGCTGCTCCCCCAGCTTGTGCACTCTCTCTCTGTCAAATAAATAAATAAAATCTTAAAAAAAAAAAGACCCAGCAATTCTATTTCTAGGTATGTGCTCAAGAGAAATCAAAATATGTATTCACACAAATACGTGTGCATAAATGTTCACAGCAATTTTTTTCGCAGCAGCCAAAAAGCGAAAACAACCCAAATGTCCATCAACTGATGAATGGAGAAATAAAATGTAGCATATCCATGCAACAGAAAATTATTTGGCAATAAGAAGAAATGAAATACTGGCACATGCTGTAACATGGACGAATCAAAAAACATGTTAAATGATGCAAACTAGTCACAAAAGACTATATATTGTATGATTGCATTTATACGATATGTCCAGAATAGGCAAATCTGTAAAGACATAAAGTAGATCAGTAGTTGCCTGCAGCTGGGCTAGTGGGTGGGAAATGTTGAGTGACTACCAATGGGTATGGTTTTCTTTCTGGAGTGATGAAAATGTTTTAAAATATTGTAGTGGTGTTGGTTGTACAACACTATGAATATACTAAAAGCCATCGAATTTTATACTTTAAATGTGTGAATTGTATAGTATGTAAAGTATGTCTCAATAAAGCTGTATATATCTATATCTATCTATCCATATATCTTCGTATATCTTTAATGTATCAGGAAAAATATTAGTTTAATAGACCAAAAGAGGGGCACCTGGGTGGCTCAGTGGGTTAAAGCCTCTGCCTTCGGCTCAGGTCTGATCCCAGGGTCCTGAGATCAAGCCCCATGTTGGGCTCTCTCTCAGCGGGGAGGCTGCTTCCCTTCCTCTCTCTCTGCCTGCCTCTCTGCCTACTTGTTATCTCTGTCAAATAAATAAATAAAATCTTAAAAAAAAATAGACCAAAAGAGCCATATTATTTTAATATATATTAATTCTCCTATTATATTTCTGTGTTTTAGCCTTCCCACTCTTTCCTCTGAAATTGTCCTTTATGTATTTATCTATTGAGAAGCCCCTTTTTAAAAACTTGTTTTATATTAGTTATACAGGGATGCCTGGGTGGCTCAGTTGGTTAAGCGACTGCCTTCAGCTCAGGTCATGCATGATCCTGGAGTCCCAGGACTGAGTCCAGCATCGTGCTCCCAGCTCAATGGGGAGTCTGCTTCTCCCTCTGACCTTCTCCTCTCTCATATTCTCTCTCACTCTCTCTCGCTCTCAAATAAATAAAATCTTTTTAAAAATGTTTTAAAAATTTATATTAGTTATACAAAAAGTGTAGCTCATATTTGTGTAAGATGTATAAATATATGTAATTTGCATAATATGTAAATGCATATTTCCCAGCATATCTACTTTTTTTGCATGGAGAAGGGGGAACATGGATCTAGTTTGGTTTTTTTAAGATTTTATTTATTTGTCAGAGAGAAAAAGAGAGCCTAAGTTGGGGAAACAGCAGGCAGAGGGAGAAGCAGGCAGAGAGATAGAAGCAGACTCCCTGCTGAGCAAGGAGTCTCCTGTGGGATTCAATCCTACGACCCTGGGATCGTGACACTTAACTGACTGACCCATCCAGGCCTCCCTGGCTTTTTATTTATAGACACACATACCAAAGTTCTAAATTTACTCTGTATGTAGTCAGATTGATCACTCTTTTTTTTTTTTTACCTTTCTGATTTCTTCTATGGCAATTATACTTGCAAGTTTATCCTCCCCACCCATAGTCTTAGAAGGTTAATGAATACAATTTCATCTACTTTCTTCTGGTTTTATTTGCTTACATTTAGCTCTTTAATCTTTAATTTTATGATACGTTAGGATCTTTTTGTTTTGGCTTTTTAAGTTGTTAGCCATACAGACTTTATTACCTTCTAACTGTTCCCCATCTCTAGTCCTATACACTATACCAAGCTAATCTTATTTTAAAAAACAGATCTAGGGTGCCTGGGTGGCTCAGTTGATTAAGCGACTGCCTTCAGCCCAGGTCATGATCCTGGAGTCTCAGGATCGAGTCCCATATCAGGCTCCCAGCTCCATGGGGAGTCTGCGTCTCCCTCTGACCTTCTCCTCGCTCATGTTGTCTCTCACTGTCTCTCTCTCAAACAAACAAATAAAATCTTAAAAAAAAAAAAAAAAGATCTAAATACTTCACTTCTCTGTTCAAAAACTGCTGCTGGCTTCCCATTCCCAATAAAATTAAGTCAAACTTCTCAGCCTGTCATTCAAAACTCTCTACAATATAGGAGGGCTGTGGAGGGCAGTCTTGCTGATTTCTTCTCTCCCACACCATTCCTTCTCTCGACACCCCAAAAGGCTACAGTGCACCCTTTGCTGCTACAGACCCACTTAACTTGCTCAGTTGCCTTCTCCCCAGACCCTCCTGCTTCAGTACCTTCCCTAAAACTTTCCCTCGACTTAGAATGTCCGTAGGTCCTCACTGAAATCACCTGCCACAGCTCTCCCTCTCTTCAATAGTCACAACCAATTTCACCTCCAGCCAGAAGCCTTCTCAGATCTCTGGTCAAAACATATTTCTTGGGGCGCCTGGTTGGCTCAGTGGATTAAAGCCTCTGCCTTCGGCTCAGGTCATGATCTCAGGGTCCCGGAATCAAGTCCCACATCGGGCTTTCTGCTCAGCAGGGAGCCTGCTTCCCCCTCTCTCTGCCTGCTTGTGATCTCTGTCAAATAAATGAATAAAATCTTTTTTAAGGGACGCCTGGGTAGCTCAGTTGGTTGGACGACTGCCTTCGGCTCAGGTCATGATCCCGGAGTTCTGGGATCAAGTCCCACATAGGGCTCCCAGCTCCACAGGGAGTCTGCTTCTCCGTCTGACCTTCTCCTCGCTCATGCTCTCTGTCACTCTCTCTCTCTCAAATAAATAAATAAATAAATAAATAAATAATCTTTTTAAAAAAGTTCATATAAAAAAAAAACTTCACGTTAAACCACTTCACTTTTATGAAAGATGTCCATTACTATCTATTTTCAACAACTGAAAAACGTCTGAAGATTTTCACTTTTGGGGCACCTGGGTGGCACAATTAGGCACCTGACTCTTGGTTTCAGCTCAGGTCACGATCTCAGGATTGTGAGATTGAGCCCTACATGGGCTCCATGCTCAGTGCAGAGTCTGCTTAGGAATCTCTCTCACTCACTCACTCACAAAAATAAACAAACAAGCAAACAAATCTTAAAAAAAAAAAGCGTGAAACATTATTTTTTGAGTCTAGGAATCCTCAAAAAAATTTTCCATATAAATTACGGTCATTGCTTCTTTCCCTTATACCATTTTTGTTACAGGTTGCATAGGAATGCTCTGCTTTTGGATAGTGGGGGAAATCTGTACATATGGCAAAGATAAATATATAAAAAGGGGAAAAGAATGATGGAATGATGGGGAGAGGAGTGGGATGGGGATGGACAACAGATTTCAGTTATGTCCAAGGTCCTAACTTTCATGTTGATGAGATCTTGCAACAGTATTACAAATAAATAAATGTGTCCTGTGCATGGAACAATGAAAAGAATGTGTCATGAACCAAAGTTATGATTAATCTAATTCTGTGCACCTGATATCCTTAAAGGAAAAGAAGAGAAATTATGGTCACCTTCTCCAAACAAATTTACTCATTTGGGAGTGATGGTGAAAAGATTCTTCTCCCCTCAACCCTCTCCAGGGTTTTTCTCCACGGACTGTCTCCCTGGTTTCTCCTCCTGCAAAGGTGAGCTGGTGGGGCAGCAGGGAGGGGAGTAATCCAGGATTTGGCTACTCCAGGAAAAGGGTCCCGGAATTGGTGGGAAAATGGACCCTTCCCAAGGCTGAAATGGGAACCTGGAGATGTAGGTCAGCTTCTATTTCTATTCAGCTTCCCCCACTCTCCAGTCTAGGAAGGGCAAGTGTGTAGTTTCCCACCCATTTCCTGTTCCGCTTCAACAAAGACTTCAGGGTCGGGGTGGGGAGGAGCCTTAGAGGTGAGTCCTGAGAGATGGGGCCTCACGGTAGGTAGTTGTAAGGATTCTGGATACTGGGGAGCTGGGACTAGCACGTGTCAAACCCAGCATTCTTAAAGTTCAGCTTAGAACTAGTGGGCTGCTGACTCAAAACATTTTACATACTCCTTCCTTTCAGCCTGGCTCAGAACACTCCTAGGCCATTTTCACCACTTCTTGCTCCTCCTTTGCTTGACTTCCAGGCCTATTCTTCTTCCAGGTTGTAGCTCCAATCCTGTACCCTCACTTCAACTTCTACCAATCCCCAAGATAAGGCCCTGCTTTGTGAAATAAGTGTTAGGGGAAGGCCCTGGAGGATCAGCTTAGAACTTTTCACCTTCCGATAAGGGACTTGAGGTCAGATTGAACTGAGCTGGTCTGGCTGGGCTGGAATCTTAACTTTGGGGAAGGGGTTAGATAGAGGTCAGGATGAATTGGGCTAATATAAAAGAGGTGCTGGAGGTTGTGCTGGAATTCCTATGAAAGGGGGTGGTGGTCAGACTGGATTGAGCTAGAATAGAAACATAAGGAAGGAGCTTGGCTCAGGCTGATCCTGGGGTCTGGAGGTTGAGGGCTGGTGTCTTTGCACTGGGACTGGTACACAGATGGGCTGAACCAAGCTTTTTAGCATCATGCTGGGCGCTGGGGCTGGGCCTAAAGGGATTTCCGTTCCCCCGACCCTAGCAATTCCTCCAGACCAAGGGCCTTCCCCAGAGGGGCCACTGGGGCAAATGGGGAGGACCCAGGGGAGGAGCCGGAACTAGGGTTCCAGAGGAAGTCGCTGGCCACTATGCTTCCTGAGTTCAAAAAGTGGGTTCCCTTGTCTCTCTGGTTCACTGCCTTCCCCCAAGCAGGGCAGAGTCCAGGCAATCTACCTCTTTGCATGACCACTGCCTCTTCCAAAACACACACACACACACACACACACACAGATATGAACCTGCAACTTTGTCACACACTTGCTGGCACAGCAGCCCCATAACACAACACAGTACTGCCAAGCCATGCATTCGACAACATACCCTCATTTACGTACTTGTAGCCTCCCATTCACACCCAGCAGCCAGGCCTTCTCTGCTTTGTTCAGCACCCTATCTCTACCACTTAGAGTTAGGCCTGGCACCTAGAGAGGGCTCAATGAACAAATAAATCCAAGATAAGTCCCATAAACAAATACATAGATAAGCCTACATATAGTCACACATGCAGTGTTCCATTACATACCCATATCCAAGCCCTCTCCCAGCCCGGTGGCCACATACATACACCGGCACACACTCGGGCAAGAAAGCTGGCTATACACACACCTAGTTCCAAACGTGATCACACTGCAGATAGGTGTTTGTTAGCACTCCCAGGGTGATCTGGCTGGTAAATGTCCATCAAGTCAGGCCTGCAGAGGAATGAAGTGGGAATGTGCACGAATGCAGGTGTTGGGGTCCTGAGGCAATGGGCAGTGAGGAGCTGGGTTGGCAGCAGAAAGGGCCAAGCTAACTGTGTGGACTGGAGAGGGGGTGAGAAGGGTCATGTAGTCCTTTCCTCTGGTTTCTTTCTGCCCGCTGGAGAGGTGAGAGTAGAGGTACAGGTCTTTGAGGCTACTTCAAATCCAAAGACTTTAGTGGGGGAATAGTCTGAGAGGCTGGATTCCCCTGCTTGGCATGAAGAGCCTGGGCAGTGGAATTGGTGGGTGCTAAGATCCCACCCCTCAACCGACAGCAGGGTCTCCCTGTCTTGCCCATCTTCTTTAATGGTTAGAGAGAAGATGACTTGGGAGGAGTAACCACCTGGAAAGGAGTCTGAAAAGCAGTCTATTCCTTCTACCCAAGGAGCTTCTGGCTGCCCCTAGCAATTGCACTTAGGCACCCTCCGTGTCCCCACCCAAAGTCAGCAAGCAGACAAACAACCCAGTTACTCTCATACTTCCTCATCTAGGACCTAACACCAGGGGACACCAGCTCAGGGAGCTCAGCTGGGCTGGCAGGCTGGAGGCTGGGTAGGGACAGGAATCTCAGACAAAAATAGGACCAAGTCTCCCAGTCATTCTAACCACCCAAAGCTCCTCCAACCCAAGCCTAGGCAAGGACCCTGGCCCTGACCCCCTCCCCCAAAAGTCTGATACAGGGCCTTCCATCCCAGGAAACCTGCCTCAGGAAGGCCACTGGTCCGGCAGGCCCATGGCAGTTGGGGGTGAGGAACAATTGTCCCAGGGGACAAGGAAGTCAGCTTTTGAGGGAGACAAGGGCCAGTCTGGGACAGGAGGAGCAAGGGCAGAAGAGTGAGGGGAAATGTGAGATGAGACTGAAGGGGGATCCATAAGCAATTCCTACTTTCTTCCTAATAACTGATTTTAGGGACCATAGGAGGAGCGGGGGTACGGGAAAAGACTGCTTGGGACTGAATTTTAGGCATCAATGATCAAGACAACACTCTCAAACCAAAAAGTCTCTTTATTGATCGGTACCATACATGACTCAAATGGCCAAAAAAAAAAAAAAAAAAAAAAAAAGAAAAAAAAGAAAAAAAAAGGCATTACATTTGGGGTGGGACATCCATCTTCCCTACCCCTTCCCTCAGCTCCTGACACAATATCCTCTCAACAGTGGCAGCTGGAGTGAAGGAAACTGGGTGCGGGGGACCCCAGAATCCAGAAGGAAGAGTAGGGGAGAGAGGTGGTGCTAACACTTCTGGAACTGGCCACAGGAAAAGGCAGCGAAGCCACAGAGCTGGGCCCAGACCCATCGGACCCTACTCCTGGCCTCACCCTGGGCCCAGAGCCTCCGAGTGTCCAACTGTGAAACAGAGCTGAGGATCCTGGCTGCTTCCCCCCTCCCTTCTATGAGGAAGGGGATGGAAGCGATATTGGAGATGAAGAACCTTCACTTCGGCTGGGGACTAGAGGTCTATTGCTCCCAGGTGGGCTTAGGGCTAGGACACCCTCCGTGGCTCCTTCCCCTCGGTGGAGGACAGGGGAGGACTAGATACACAGTCTGAGGAGCTGGGGGGAAGAGAGTACTGGAGAGAGTGGGTGAGCCCCACCCCCTCCATCCCATGCCTGCCCAACTGAGACAAAACAAGAAACATCAACAAACACGGTGCTCCCTTCCCTCCACACTTCCTAAGGGAGAGCGCCTCCCTTCCCCTCATCCAAGTCGGCTGCTCTAGTGGAGGACTTGTAAGAACATACACACCATGGGGGAGGGGTGTTGGGGATGGAACACTGGGAGTCACAAGCACTAGGACAGCAGGCCAGAGTCCTGGAGGATGGGGAGACGGAGACAACAGCAGGGGGTTGTCACAAAGATGAGGCCATCAATGGCCTCCTACCCCAAGGCATGCCTTCCCCAACTCCAGTCACCCCAGAGAAAAGGGAAGAGAGATGGCAAAGTATGTCCTTGGTCTGAAGCTCTCCAACTGTAAAAAATGGCAACGCACACCTCCACCCCCACACTCACCTCCGCCTGGGCCCCAAGCCCCACATCTGCCAGGAGTAGGGAGGTAGCTGGACTTTTTAATAAGGGAAAAAGGGGGTACATGAGTGATTTTTTTTTTTAAACTTACATTTTTAATAATATTATTTTTTAAAAAACTTGGGAGCTGGGATAGGTGGCTGCAGGGAGGAGCCAGAGCTTCAGCCCTCTACTACCAGCCACCTAGGGGAAGGCTTAGGAAAGGGGCACTCAACCAAGCCCCATAACTTTAAGTCCCTAAGGGTTGTGGGATAAACAACCCCAGGCTTGAAGGGGGTGGGATCAGGAGGATGGGGAACCCAGAACCTGGGGTGAAGATGGAGGCAAATGCCCTGGGGGATGGTCAGGACATTTCTGAGAGGCCCAGGGTCCACGCAGGCATCCACATGAGTAACCCCTTCCCCCAAAAGGCTCTGCAGAGGCCAGGCCCAGCCCAGGGCCACTGGGGGGCAAATCTTGGCACCTGCCCCCAGCGAGTCCAGTTCCTCCCTGAAGTGGGTGGATGGAGGCTGCCCATTTTAGATGCTCAGTCTCTTCATTCTGTCTTCTGCTCCCTGGGGCTGCGAGGGGTGGGGCAGGCAGGCAGAGCACTGGGTGGCCATGGCAAGGCCTTTACTGGGAGGCCTGTGACGTGGGGTTCTCCGATTTGCTTTCTTGGCTGGATGGAGGCTTGCTGTTCCAGGGGCTGTTGGCGCCCAGGGCGGGAGAGTTGTTAAAGCTGTCCTCGTCGTCAATGCCGTTGGCCGCGTCAAACTGGGTGTTCTCCAGCCGGGTGATGAGCCTCTCGTCCTCGTCCCCGAACTCCCCGCCCATCAGGGTGGGCTCCCCCACCACCATCACATCCTGAGAGTGGCGGAGGTCCCCAAACATAATCGGGGCAGGGGCTCGCCCGGCCCAGGGCAGCAGAGAGCCCCAATACCCACCCAGGAAACTCAATACCCCCAAGCCCTTCTCACCCCAATTTAAAACCCCAACTCCTCTGACACCCTCAGTCCCTGGAATCCTTCCCAATGAAGGACTGCAGAGCGTCACAGCCTTTAACCCACAAACACTAGGTTCTAGGAGAAGTCAATCTACTCCCCTTGCTCCCTAGTTCATCTCCCCCAAACTTCAGAGGGCTCCTAAACCTCGTCCACATGTAAGACAGAGGAAGCAGATAGCAAAACACCAATGGGGAAAGTGTGTGCATGTGCATATGTGCATGTTCTAGAATTGCACACGTTCAAATTCGTGTGTCCCTCTGTCAGTGTGTGTCTAATGGTATGTGTGCCTCCAAGCTGTCTCTCCTGAACATCCACGTTCTCATGGCTGTCTCTGTCCCTTCGTGTCCTATGTTCTGAGTCTGTGATCACAACCATGCCATGGGACTGACAAGGACTCTCATCAGTGACAGGAGCCAGCCCATGCTGGCAGAGTACACCAGAAAAACTGTCTTTGCTTCTATGCCTGCTAGTGAGCTCAGGCTGGGGCAGGGTCAAGGGTTAGGGGTCAGCAGTAGGGCAGCCCAGAAGAGAGAAGAAAGCCGAGATGCTTACAGGTACCTGGCTGGAGAGGGCGAAGGTGCTGGCTGGGCTTTTCTTCTTGCTGTTGCTGTTGTTGGTGTTGCCGCCCCCCGAGCTCATGGTGCTGCCCCCTGACATCTTTCGTTTCCGCCGCTTGCTGGGCTGCTGCCGTGCGGGCTCCGCTGTGCCAAGAAAAGGAGATTTAGGAGGGGAAAGGCCTCCAGTCCCTTGCTCCCCATTCTGGTCCCTAAAGAGCTTGAGTCTACCCTGATCCCAATCTCGCAGAGCCAGGAGTGAGGAAGGGGCTTTTCGAGGGGACGGAACCAGGGGCGGGGAGTGCCACTGGGTCCCGGTAAGAGCAGGGGCAGGTGGAAGGCACTTACCGGGGGGTGCTACCATGCGCTGCCACTTCTGGAAAAGGCAGGTCTTGAGGCAATCACGGGGGCTGAGGCTGTAGGTCTTGTGGCGGGACATGAGCTCCTGCATGGGCTCGAGTATCACACAGAGCTGAGGGGAGACCACGAGGTGGCTTGTCAGGGGAGAGCTGACGTGGAGCGGACACCCAGTGGGATGGGCAGAAACTGCGCAATGAAGGACTCACTCGGAGGTAGTTGAGAGTGGAATTGGACAGCCCACACCGGGTGATATTTTTGGAGAGCTGATCCAGCATCTGGGGGTCCTGGGCCTAGGTGAGGAGGAAGAAGAGAACACTAGCACCTGGGCTGCACATGCTCATCTGACCTAGCACCTTAACCTTGTGACGCTCCTGAGGGAGAAGAGGAGCTGCTATGAAACCCATTCTTCAGACGGAGATACTCTAACCCTCTGTCTAAGGTCACGGCCACAAAACGCTAGACCCTGTTCCAGCCACCCTCCCCAGTGCCTGCCCTCAACCCTGGCAGCCTGGGTGCTGCCTACGACTCACATGCATGGCAAGGATGCTGCGGGGGATGAGCTCTCGGTGCTGCCGGATGCTGAAGTGCCACGTCTTTATCCGCATCATGTCATCAAACATGAACTCTAGGTACAACCGGCCCTCCACACACACCTGGAGACAAGCTTGTCACGTCCCTGCCCCCTCCCCACGTACCTGAAAGCGCAGCTGTTCTCGCGTTTGCTTACAACCCTCCCACTGAATACACTTCTGCCACCTGCCCATGAATTTGGGCGCATAACTGACCAAGATCACATGCTCACACATCTGTCAACCACCCCCCCCACATACACACGCACAGCAGTAATGCTAAATAGACCCTTGTCCTCTTCCCAAGTAGCTAGTGATACACTCATCTGCTATAAGCTCAATGAGGGCAGGTTCTCTTTTACTGGTGCACCCCTGTGGCCCAGAAAACTGTCACGTGCAAACTCAGTAAAGGCCTGATGGAGGCTGTGCATGCCTACCCCTCCCTTCCCGTCTTGGCACTTCCCGTTCTGCCTCCCTGGGGAACAGCTGAGCATATTTTGGGAGAAAGGAGGGGAATCAAACCCAAGTGCTTCAGTGTTCCACGTCCAGCTGGGCTGCTGACCTGGGTGAACATGGGTTTGCCGTGCTGGGTCACCATGCTGCCTTGGTCACAGTCGAGGGACACAAAGTTGCTGTGGAATGCCTCCTTGGGATGCTTAAGCACATAGTATAGCTCCGTAGCACCCCCTTCAAAGATGCTGCGGAAGTAGCGTGGGATCAAGGTCCGGCCAATGGCTGTAGAGATGGGACAAACTCAATAGAACAGAAGGACTTCCAAAGGGGTCAGGCAGATGCCATCATTGCCAAAACAGACCCCCAGAGACAAATACCTACTCCCAGTCCTTAGATGGACACAGGAGGTATTACTCTCACAGTAGAACCAGCAGGACCCCCAGAGGCCACTCACTATATCTCTTTGGTCCATCCTCCAGGCAGAAAGTGATGGTTAACATGGCATCATCCTCAAAGAACTCAGTTGTGAAAGCATCCCACCAGAGATTGTCACACTCCTAAGGAGCACAGGGCAGGATATTTGTATGTTTGTGTGTGTGTGTGTGTGTATGTTAGAAGACAACCCACAGGGGTTCCCAGATGGTCCTCCCCCTCCCAGCCCTCTTCCCCTGGTCATACCTCTGTCCAGTTTTGAAGCCGTTTGTTAAGCTCAAATATTCTGTAGTCAGTTTGGTTGCCATATGGTGTGTGCCTCCTGGGGGAAGTGAAGAAGGGAGGTCAGTAGGAAAAGAGTATTCCCACCCCACCCCCCACTTCTGCCTTCAGCCATACAATAGAAAGCACCTCCCTCCTTACTGGACTCCACTTACCCAATCCCAGGCTCCAGGTATGTAGGCGGGTACATGGGAGTTGGGCTGTGTAAGGGAAGAGGCTATGAGAATGGGATGGAAGACAGGAATTATTGGGGAGTGCCACTCCCTCCCCCTTTCAGGCAGGATCCCATCTGAAGAAGAGATGGGAAGTGGGTTAAGACTCACCCCACATCCCGATCTAGCATGGTGCCGGGATGGAAAGGGGGGAAGGCGTTGCCGTTCGGGGGCTCCTTCGGTGAGTACAGCTTGAACGACTTTGAGGAACAACCTGGAAGGCAAAGGAAGAAGGGGTCCTCTGAGTCCCAGGATCTTTCCTGGAAGTCTCCTAGACTGTGCGGACAGGGACTAGTCTTCCAGAGCCCCCAGAGTGGGTGGACTGGGGATAGGGATGACCTAAAGGAACATGTACCTCTGCTTCTAAATCTAGCTTCAATTTTGTTTTATCATGAAACTAGTAGTACTCAGCCCTAATAACCAAGACCACATTTCTTCATGTGGCTGAGCCCTGGATAACAGAATTGAAACTGGGAAGAAATGTCAATACCATAAAATAAATGAATATTCAAACATTAGACTCTAATTTTGATAAATCCCCTTTTCAGCTATATTATACTGTTCAATCATCACAACAACTTTGTGAGGTAGCAGGGTCAACTATAAAAATCCCCATTTTACAGATGAGGCAACAGGAAGCTCAAGGGGTCTTGCCAAAATCACAGAGCTTGTAACTATGGCAGAGCTAGGACTTGGGCCTAGATCTGATTCCCATATCCTGTAGTATTTCCACCCCTCTATTGCCCTCTAGAGACCAAGCTGGGGGGAGGGGATACTGGTGTGTGTGTGTGTGAAATTTGCCAACTCCCTGCCCCTCCTCCCCACCCCAGGGTCTCAGGAGGGCAGGGGATAGAAAGATAAAGGGGAGTGGGTGCCTGCTGGGTGCCTCCCACCAGATAACCAGTTGGGCCTTCTGCCTCCTCCACCAACGGCCACTCCCTTATCAGCCCAGCCCCCTCCCCCACACCCACCGTGGGTCTAGCATTGTCTCCAAACCAGAAACCCAAAGCCTCAACCTCCTTTCATGTCTGAGACTTGCAGTAGAGAAAAGAGACAGGCCTCCAATGGATTCCACTCTATTTACAGATCTAGGCCTGGGAAGGAACCTAGGCTCCCGGGGGCTCCGTCTATGAGGTTAACTAGACAGAGGTCTCTGCTTATGTTCTCTATACATGGGCACACGTGTCCCCTATCCACCTCAATGAGCAGCACACTACTCCTGGTGTACTATTTCCTGGAAATCTTACATTCATAGTTGGATATGAACCAGGCACCCCTACAATCCTATCTTCCCCCTTTCTACCAGAGAGGAGGGGAAACTGAGGCACAGGAAGGAAGGTCCTAGCACCTAGGTGCTTCCTGGCATCCCTAGAACTTGATTACGTTTGGAAGGGTGACCATATTGGCTGTATCTAACCCCCCCTCCCCAAATTAGATGCAAAATCTATTTTGTTCCTTAGGGAAACAGACAAAAGAAGACCCTGTGCCAACATGCATCATTTAATTATCTCTCCAGGGCCCCCTCCTCACAATATGGGCAAAAGGAGGGTCCCAAAGGGGCCTACACTACACAGTTCCTGAAGGTGCCAAGACTCAGAGCCTGTGTGTGCCTGTACACGCGTGTGCCTCATCCTGCCTAGCAGGCTTCCACCCTCAGCTCGCCCTGACATGCCTACCAAGAGCTGGAACCCAGCAGCCCCAGGCAGGACCAGGGCTCCTGCAACAGGCCCTTGCCCAGTGCATGATCTCTCACAGGCCATATCCACATGCTCCCAGCACAGCACACAGCCTTCACATGCCCGTCTAGACTGAATGAGGAGCCTGTATCCTTAGGAAAGAGACAGTCCTCCCCGCCGCCCCCCTCACCAGTCCCAAGTCTCCCCACTCCGTAGATGGGTAGACTAAGGCCATGTAAGAACCCCCAGCTCCCAGAGACTACCAAAGGCCAGGTCTGGCCAATGAACCCAAGAGTCTAGATTATAAGACCTGGTCCTTGCCCCCTTCCTAGGCCATCCGTTCCCCAAAAGCATCACCGCCTCTGCCCCACAGTTTCAGGGCTACTTGATTGTGTCAGCTCAAGACCCTCAGAAGATAGGAAGCACACCTGGGTTCCTCTCTAATTCTGAAAAAAGTTTCAGAGCTTCAGTTTCTCTCACCAGAGACCTGGCAGACATTGCCTGGGGCTGGGTAACAGTTCTGAAGAGCTAAAGCCCAAAGCTCTGAGGCCTCTGTTTATACCTCCAGTGAATGGACACAAACAAACTCAGCATCTCTTCAGAGCCATAGCAACTCCCAGTAGCCCCAGCACAAGGGCTTGGGAGTGAGAAGAGAAGGGGAGGGAACATCACCCAGACCATCTGTCCCTGTTGCTGCCTGTCCCCAGCAGCAGGGGTAGAGGGAGCAAAGAGGGGGTGGGGGTGAAGGGGATGTGTCATCAGCCTTGGAGTCATACATAGCCCACCCCTCAAACCCCGCACACGTACAACCCCTAGCAATCTGGGAGCCCTTAGGAGGAGGAAGAAGAGAGGTAGAGCCCAGAACTAGTAAAGTTTTCTCAGGATGGAAGCTGCATCCTGGGGCTGAGGGGGGCACCTCCAGCTGGGCATTTCCATGGTAACCAGCCTGACCTAAGGGCGGGCCCCCTCCCTTTGGGGGCTGACCACAGGTCAGCAGGCCTGAGAGCCCTGGCCTCTATGAGCTGGGGCACCTCTCCCCCAGCTAAGCAATACCAGGCCGGGGCCAGACCCAGGATCTTCCACCCACTCCCAACAGGCTTGCAGGGTGCCCAGACTTACCTGGGAGAACTGAGGGGGCCAGGAGAGGTGCAGGGAGCAGCTGGAAGCCCAGAGGGGCCTTGGCAGGGGTGAGGACTGAGGGGGCCAACTTCAGCCGCTCATGTCCCGAGTGGGACAGGCAGGCCTGGCTGGGAGCTCCACTCTGCCGGCCGCACAAAGACTCGCACGCACAGCCTTGGCCCGCCCCGCGGCGGCCACAGCCCCGGGGGAAAGTTACAATGGCCACTGGGCCGGGGGCTGGGGGCCAGGGGGCCGGCCTGGGGGGCGGGGGGCCGCGGGGAGTCCGGAGCCTTCTTTGTTTGCAAGGTTTCCCTCAACAATGGCTGCTCCGCTCTTTCCTCTTTCCTCCTCCTCCTCCTCGGCTCTCCCCGCCGCCGCCTCTCGCTGCCTCTGCCTCCAAGCAGCCCGCCCGCCCTCCCCAGGCCAGCAGGCCCCTCCACCGGGGCACCAGGAGAGGCAGGGCCCAGAACTCACACTCACTCACACTTGCACACGCACAGACACACGCAGCGCCCGCCGGCTCCCTTCCTTTTCTCCCTTTCTATCCCTCCCTCCCCGCTCGCTCTCGGATCTCCGAGCCTCTCTCAGAATGAGGCCCCAGGGCGGGCGGAGGGTGGAGCTGCCCCCACCGGCCCCGCCCCCTCCCTGCGAGGAAAGAGGAAGAGGGAGAGAGGGAGGGAGGGAGGGAGAGACGGAGGCAGGCAGGGAGGACTGCTGAGAAAAACAAAAGAGAGACAGAGACCGAGAGAGACAGAGGGAGAGATGGAGACAGAACAGACTGGGCCTGGAGAGACCTGGATGGAGGGGAGGTGTGTGAGGCCAGGAACTGAAATGCCCCCAACCCCCAGCCCCAAGCCTGGTGCTCCGGGGTGAGCAGGCTAGCCAGAGCCACTGGCAGGGATGGAAAAGGGTGCTCTCCTCTCTGAAGACTCCCAGTATCTTCAAACTGCCTCCCCAACATCCCCCCAATCTCTTTTCCTCTCCCCCTGTGATCTTCCAGGTTGGAAGGCTGGCCAGAGCTGCCACCCTGGGCTTCCGCCCCTGGTGAAATCCCAGAGCAGCTGGGGGGAGCCTCCAGGGGGTTATTTTTGACAGAGACACACTCTGCTTCAGTGGGTAAACAGTGACTGGAGGGAGGGGGACATTCCAAGCTCCCTCTCCCCAACCCAGCTAAGTTCCTAACCCCCTTCCCTAACCCCCACCACCAGAGTCTCATGGGTGCAAGGGAAAGAGGCACTGTCACAGCTAGGGAAGGCCAATTTGCCCATCTAGCAGTCCCCAGAAAGGACCTAGTGTGCTGCTGAGTCCTACCCTCATCCCAGGGGGAAAAAAATGGTATGTGGTTACTGAAGTAGGGCCTGCTTTCTAATGCAACGGAGAAATCCCAAGACAGGAAGTGTTTCTAAAACTTGGATAGTGGTCCAGGCCCTACTACCTGGACAGATAGGAAAAAGGAAAAAGGAAACACACACACACACACACACACAGGAGGGGGTGAAGCCATACAGACCTCCTATCGCTTTGCAATTTGAGTCTCTATTCCTTATTCTCTGCCCTGCCCCACCCCCAAGCACACTCACACAGCCCCGCACAGCCCCACGGCAAGGTTTCTCATGACAGTCACCCTGGCTGACTTGCAGTCCTACTGCACCTGGCTCCCTGAACACCCTTCACAATGAATAACACCTCTTCCTTTCACCTAAAACAGAACCTGATACAGATTTCAACCTGCGACATACCTCAAAAACCAAATAAACCCAAACCCAAGACACACACACACATACATAGTCTATGACAGCCCTGACTTCTGTACACACTGGGACCTGCGACACATGCCCTTTGACTCCCAACATACACACCCCAAGCTGCATTATACCCCCCAAACCTGTGACGGACTATTATATACACAACCTGATCGTCTATTACCCAGGGACTTACCCCATACACCACCCTCCCTGAAACCTGCATACCATTCTCCATCCTGTTCTGACCGAAGGATATGCTCCAGCTTTCACAAACACTAAAATCTATGACATTCAGCCAGACCCTGAAACATACTGCCTACCACCAGGAACTGAAATATTCCACTGACTCCCAAATAAACAGCCCAACTCTGAGATGACCACACTTCTCCCCTAGTGACAGGACAATTCCTATCATTTGTTTCATGCCTTTAAACTTCCCAGAGTGCATTCATAAGGCAGTACCTCAAGAGATCCCTACTGAATACAGGGCCAAATACGATGCTAACTTGAGCAGATTATAGTGAAACAGGAGGGCCTGAACTGGAACCCTGGACTTCTAGCCCCACTCATACAAGCCCAGCCCTGGGGCACGGCAGCCATTCCCATTCCCTTCCCCCTCCAAGGAATGGCCACTCCAGGTTCCAAATGACTTGTCTACATGAGGAAGAGGGATGGGGGTGTGTGTGCTCTGGCTTCTGCCCCCAGTTTAGAGCTCAGAACTCCCACCCAGTTTGTCTCCTCAAATTTCAGAAAGGCCCCCAAATACCAAGAAGTATCAGGACTCTGGCCCATCACTCAAAAAGGGGCCTTGCTCCTGGTTCCCCTTCTCTAGCAAGTCTGCTCCTTTCTCAGTTCTGACTTAATTCCCCCACTTATACAGGAGCAAAAGAGGTCCAGCTAAAGAAACAAGTCGAAGTTAGGAGGCCCTAAAATTGGTGGGGCAGGGAAGGGGAGGGTGCAGTGGGGAGAAAGCACAGAGCAGCAAAGAATGACAAAGGTGATGAAGGAGAGAGGAGCACCCGTCTTGGAGGTGGAACTCTGAAGGGCAGCAGCCTGTCCCAGCCCACAGGATAAGGTACCAGCACTGCCCCCTGCCCGGGCCCCTGGGGCTCCCTGACCCAGGCCTCCAGTGTGCCTGCCCCCCTTCCTTTGTCTGTGCCCGGCCTCCCGTTGGCCTGGCGCTCTGCCATCCTCCTCTCCTGGCTCCCAGCCGCCACCACTGCTGCCTCCTCCCCTCCCCCTATTCCTCCCTGCCTTAACCCTTCTGAGCCACATGCTGCCCCAGACAGGCCCAGGCTCTCTCAGCAACCTGCCCTGCCCCGGTGATGCCCCTTAGCAGAGGTTCTCCCTGCTCCTGACCAAAGCTTCAGAAGCTATTACCTACTCCAAAAGCATTATGGGAGCTGGGGGGGTAGGGGTGTGTATGTCTGTGTCTTGTGGTGTTTCCTTCCGCGTTTGCATGTGTGTGGGTCTGCGTGTGCTCTGGCTTCCCTCAGTCACATGTGTGGGGCATGTGCTGTCTCTGCTGGGCTGGGGGAGGAGGAGGAGCCGGGAGACAGCAGAGCACAAAGGAGAGACTCAGACAGGCAGGCAGGCAGCAGGCAGGCGGCCTGCCAGGGCGCCTCGGCCCCCACCCCAGGCCTGCTCAAGTGTGGGGGGTGTATCTGGGCCCGGACTGTACATGCTGCCATGATGCCCTTGTGTTCAACCATGTGCTCCCACCCATCCAAACAAGCCTGGTCCCCTCCCTTACTCCAACTCCCAACATTCCCCACCCCCAGGCCACTCCAAGGCCCCTCTCCATTTGGTTCTCCTTGAAGTCTAACCTCCATCCACTCTCTGCGCTATCAATCCAAAAGACTTCTTCACATTCAGGAAAAAAACTCCCCACTCATAGCCATCGTTTGCCCCCCTTTCCTCCAGCCAGGAGTGTCACCCAGACACACAAAAGGAACATGTCTTTTGAGGCATTGACTGAAGCTGTCCCCCACCACACACACACACACCCCTGTGCATGGGTCCTCTTCCCATCCCCATGCTGCTCCCAGGGAAACTGAGGGGGAAACTTTATCCTTTCTCCTCCTGGACCCAGGCACCCTGCCTCAACTTTAGGACCAACCTCTCATTTACCTCTAGCCTGACAACGCTTCCATACACACCTCCTACCCACTATTTGTAGGAACTATGAATCGAAATTTAAGACTCAGCCCTCTAGCTTGTTCAGAGCCTTAGTTTCTGCTAAGTTCCTGTGTGGTGATGGAGGATGAAGGCCATGGGGAGGACTCACAGTGTGGATGGATCTGAATGGATACCCAGCATAGGGCAATTATAAAGAAAATACATATATAAACATGCACACCAAGCTGGTAGGAGCAGGAAGGGCCAGGCAGGATTCCAGCTTGGTGAGCTCTTCCCTTTCCTCCTCTCCCCCACCCTCTGCAGCAGGAGCCAGGGGTTCCCACACCCAGATATTCCAGGATCCTCAGGCTCTCTCTACTAGTCCTCCCTTCCTTAAGGACTCCCCCATGGCCCTTAAACGTCAGCTTCAGCAGGCACTTTCAATGTGTGCCCAGCCCAGCTTGGCCTGTGTCACATGATTTTCAAGGAAGCTTCAGCACTGGCAGCTCCCCTTGGGGACTGTGTGTATATGTTTGTTTGTGAGTGTGTATGTGTGTGTGTGGTGTGTAGTGGGGATTCAGTTGTGGAGTATGGGGCTCCCCAGAGAACAGGGCTTGTGGAGAAGCCAAGGATCCAAACCAGGCTAGATGCTGGGACACCTGACTTTCAGAAGAAAGCTAACTCCGGCCTGGGACAAGAGGAGGTCCTGCACATAATTCAAAAACCCAGAGTCCTGAGGAGGAGGATAAACAATGTTCTGAGGACCTCTGAAGACTACCTCTCCAGTGACATAGCCTCTCTTTTTCCTTCTAGCAGTGAGGCAGAGCCTTCCCCCTCCCCAGGAAAAAACTCAGACCCAGGCTGTCACTAGCAAGAGCTGGTAAGTGTTTTGGGGAGACAGGGATCTGGGCCTGAGTCCTCTTCCAAGTTCTCACTCTGGGGTCAAGTATTGCTCCCCTGAACTTGACTCCCACAAATCACTCTATTTCCTAACTTGCTTGTAGCCACCATATTACCCCTCCCACTAGGGTGGAGATGCCAGACCCCGAGGGCCCAATTATCTGCACCCCCCCCCCAGGGTACCTCTTGTCCCTCAGGAGGGCTAACCTCTCCTGGCAACAGGCAGGAAAATTTGGAAGGAGGGGGCAAGATGGGCCCCAATCAATCCCTCCCCCCCAAACACAGTCCACAAAAACAGCCTGGAGGGGGGTATCACAGGAAAAGTAAGAGGGAATAGGCAGCAGGGGTGGGGGGGGCAACCCAAACCAGCCAATCACAACTCTATGATGACCTGAGGGGGGGGTCAAAAGTCCAGACTCACTTCTGATTGGCTAACACCCTGGAATTCTGGGAATTTCAGCCCCCCAAGCCCCTCCTCAATTAGCGTCCCCCACCAAAACACACACACACACACACACACACACACAGCCCCCCCCCCCCCCCCCGCCACGGACACACTGACTACCCCTAGCACCCCCTTCCCTGCCTCTGGGCTTCTACGTATCTGCATTTGAGAGCCCTCCCCCGGAGTAAGGCCCCGCATACCCCTCACAGCCCCCGACCTCCGCCATGCCATCGACGCTCCCCACACAAGTTCTCGCCAAACAAGGGGTGAGGGATCTGTCGGGAGGGCTTGGGAGGGAGGGGCCGGGCGGCCGCGCGCCCCACTCACCAGGACAGGCACAGCCCACTGACATCTTCACATCGCCCGCCGCTGGGGGCCCAGCCGAGTCACGGTGCCCGCCCCGCGCGGGGACAGGCCGGGCATGAGCCGCCGCCGCCGCCCGCGGCCCCGCTGCCCTCGCCGCCGGCCCGGCCCGGCTTCGGCCCGGAGCTGGCGGCCCCTGGCTGCAGCGAGGGGCCTGTCAGGCGCGGAGCAGACAGGAAGGAAGCCAGGCAGGAAGGCGAGCTGCCTCTGCGTGTGTGCGCGCGGGTGTGCGTCTCCGGAGTGTGTGTCCGTGTGTGCGCGTGTGCGTGTGCGTGTCTGTGCGCTCCCGCCGCCCTCCCCGCCGCCAACGCCGCCGCCAACGCCGCCGCCGCCGCTCACCCCCTCTCCCTCCCGCGTTCGCTCGCACTCTCGCTGTCGTCCGCGCTCGCTCTCCAGCCCCAGGCGGGCTGGGCCGGGCTTTATTAATATGCTAATTGCCTGCTAGTGGGAGGGGAGAGCCGTGTCAAAGTGACCCGGGCGAGCGCGCAGCGAGCGGCGACGTGCGTGCGCTGCGCGGCGGGCGGGCGGAGAGGGGTCGGGATCGTTGAGGGAACGGCATGCCTGTGACGCAGCTTTTAAAAAAGGAGACGGAGGCTGAGACCCCAGAGGGGAAGGGCGGGGGGTGTGGAGAGAAAGAAGAGGCGAAGCCTAGCGTTTGGTGTCCGTCCTCCGGGTGCCGCCGAGTTGGGAGCGTAGCTGAGCCGGAGCGGGAGCCGGGACTGGAGGAGGCGGAGCCAGGGTGGGCCGTGAGGGGTAGCTCTCCCTTCCACCTCGGGCGCGCTCGGGGAAGGAAAAGGGACTGCCGACACCCCCTTCCTCCCCCTCGCTCACGCTCTCTGAGACCCCAGTCTTATTCTGGAAAGCCTTTAAATCCCATCCCCTCCCCCTCCCCCCCCACCTGGGCGGGGAAAGCACTCTCCTAATTCCTGTAGCAACCCAGCTCACCTCCTCCCTAAATTAACCACCCCTCCCGTGCCTGCTAAACCAGTTAGGACTAGAGCCAAAAGGGTTAATTAAGTGGGGGTCCCCCCTCTCCCGCCTAAGGGCTGGGATCTGCATTTTGCTGGGGGGAGGGGGGCAGTGGAATGACCGCCAGGTTGGGCTGGGGAGGGGGTAATCCGCAGGCCTGCCTTCCCCATTGCGGGCTCTGACTCATCAGTGAAGACACTCTCCTCCCTTCCCCCTTTCTCCATCCAGTCCGGACCTCCCCCCCACTCCCCTCTCGCCTACAGGCTGCTCTCCTTTGGGGGCCTGGCGACTGGGGAGAACAGGAAGGAGACCCATCCAGTGACCCCTACCCGTAGGGGCTGAGGCGTTGGTGGGGGGGTGGGAAGGATGAAAGTCAGCCTGTTCAGTGTAACGAACACTTCTTCCCCAAGGAGGAGCCTCCCAACCTTCAGGCACTCCTCAAGGACTCCCCAGCCCAGCCCTAGGAAGGGGGGGGCCTCCATCTCCATCCCTTCCCAAAAGCCCAGCCTTAGCAGCCTCATAAACAGGAAATACCTATTAGCAGGGAAGAGGGAGGGGAAGGGAGCTGTTTGGGAGAGCTGGCCCTTTTCCTTCTGGGGGGTCCCCAGCTGCCAGCTTAACCTTTAAGGTGGGCTCTGGAAGTAGACACTGGGGACCTGGGCTGGTGTCCCCTCTCTAGGGCATCTGGCCCAGACTGGGTAGGGGATCCTCCTCCCCTTTGTAATTTGGGGGGGGGGTGCCTGATTGCCCTCACTCCTGCCCAGAGTTTGCACAGCTGGCTTGACCAGGTGGGGGAGGGTTGCAGATGTGGAGGTTCAAGTGTTTATGAGACCCCCTTCTCTCCACCTTTGTTTTTGCTGAGGGAGCATGAAATGATGGGGAGATGCATAGTCTGGGGATTGAAAAGAGGGCCTGGGGGCGCCTGGGTGGCTCAGTGGGTTGAGCCTCTCTCCCTTTGGCTCAGGTCGTGAATCTCAGGGATCCTGGGATCAAGCCCCAAGTAGGACTCTCTGGTCAGTGGGGAGCCTACTTCCCCCTCTCTGCCTGCCTGCCTGCCTCTCTGCCTACTCGTGTATCTCTGTCAAATAAATAAATAAAATCTAAACAGGAAAAAAAAAAAAAAAAAAGAGGGCCTGCTTAGAGAGGCAGACCCCTTCCATATGCTTAGGAGAGGGTGGAGGAGGGGAACTGTGATCATAGCCACACTCTTAAGGCCTGCATTCCCAACCACCTTGTGGATTCCCCCACTCCAGGGGTGGGAGGGGAGGGGGGAGCTGTAGAGACCTGACTGAAGCCAGGTGTTTCTTTGGCAACATCCCCTGCCTGTGTCTATCTCCTCACATTCCCCCAGGCAGAGGTCAGCACTAGAGGGAGTAAGGGGAATCTAGAACAACAGAACCCACACCTGGAATTTGGGATACCGAGTTTTGAATTCCAGCTTTGCCCCTCTTTAGAGCAAGTGACAAGACAACTGACTTCCCTACTCTGAGCTCTGGCCTTACCTTCTGTAATTGGTACCTGCAGCTTGGTGAGAATCAATAGACAAGGTATGTCCAGTCACCTAGCCTGATGCCAGCCATGTAGTCAGTTCTCAGTATACTTTAGCTCTTTTCTGCTTTCAGTGAGGTTATCTCTTATTTCTAGAGTGTCAGAAGTGGGCTGGATTGGACTGGAGGATTAGAAATAGTGTGGAGGAGGGGCACCTGGGTGGCTCAGTGGGATCAAGCCCGCCTTTGGGCTCTCTGCACAGCAGGGAGCCTGCTTTTCCCCTCTCTCTCTCTGACTGCCTCTCTGCCTACTTGTGATCTCTGTCTGTCAAATAAATAAATAAAATATTTAAAAAAGAAAGAAAGAAAGAAAGAAATAGTGTGGAGGAGAGGGACTGCTTGCTTTGAACCTTTTCTTTCTCTACTGTCCATGAGATTGCCTTCCCCCAATCTTGTGACCACTTACCCCTGAGGCCACTCATTCCAAACAACTAGCTTGGCCAGATTCCATGGTGATCACCAATCACCTGGGTGGACAAAGGAGCTTGCAATCCACCGGATGGGGACTTTGCCTTCTGTGAATGAATCTGAAGTTCCATTCTAGATTACACATATGGAAGTTGGAAGTCAAGAAAGAAGCAAAACTGTGTTGGAGCATACAGTTTGTACCAGGCACTGTGCTAGGTGTTTCATACCTGTGATTCCACTTACTTTTCATTAAGACCTTAGGAGGAAGATGTTATTACCTCCACTGAACAAGCAAAAAACTGAGATTCAGAGAGATTAATAAATTTGAACTTGTCTGTAAAACATTCTTCTCCTTCTTCTTGCCTACTAATTAGTTAATCCCTCCTTTAAACCTCAGTTTCCAGCTTCATCTCCCTCTGGGAAGGAACCCCCCCTACCCCAGGTGATCTAGTGTCCCCATTTTCTGTAAGGAAATACCATCTCAGTTCAGTTGAATGAATGATTAAGGTAAATGGTTTAAGTCCTTGAGGAAGCAGACTTAAAGAGGTTAAATATCTTCCCCAAGGTCACACAGTTAACAAGTGCTCAACCTAGTGCTCTTCTCCCTGATTTACTTTTAGTTATGGACCAGACCTGGGGAAGGAGAGAACACCTTTGGAGCAATTTTCAGAATTGTGGTACCGGCAAAAATGGGAAATTAAGAGCTGCCTGGCAGGTGAACCTGGGGTGTGGTAGGAAGGCAAGGAGCCTATGTAGAAGGACTTTAATATAATGACGTGTCCAAGAGGATGGCAAGCTTAGCTGATTGGGATGGATGGATATGAGAACCTAGTATTTTTTTTTTCTTTTTGAGGTGAAATTACATGCCATATATTAATCATTTTAAAGTGAATAATTCAATAATACATTCCAGTATTTTTTAATACCAGTCATTAGCGCAAGATGGACTGTAGACATGGGATGAAGTAAAGTAGGAGGTACTGAGGAGAAGAGGTGAGGTAAGGAAAGGAGAGAGGGAGGGGAGCCCTACAGAGAGGCAGGCAGCAGAAGCAACTAGGTCAGCTTGTTCCCAAAAAGAGGTGGGCTCCTGCTTCCAGCTCCTAGAACCTGTCCCACCCAACTTCCTCTCTTGACCTTGACTTTGTCCTGCTCTCCCACATTTCTTTACCCCTGAAACACCCACAAATATTGGCATCACTCTCTTTCAAGGACGAATTTTCTTTTTCCACTGAGGATGTAAATGACATATGTCTTTTTTTTTTTTTTTTAAGATTTTATTTATTTGCCAGACAGGGATCACAAGTAGGCAGAGAGGCAGGCAGAGAGAGAGGAAGGGAAGCAGGCTCCCCGCTGAGCAGGGAGCCGAATGCTGATGCCAGGGCTCCATCCCAGGACCCTGGCATCATGACCTAGGGCGAAGGCAGAGGCTTAACCCACTGAGCCACCCAGGCGCCCTGAGGATGTAGATGACATATGTCTTAAGGGCTCTATCCCTAGCACCTAACAGAACGCCTAGAACCTGGTATATATCCTACAACTTTGGTGAGTGATATAAGAATTTGGACAGGATTTATCCTCCTCTGCCTGAGCACATGAGGCCTTTCCCTCTTGTCCATTTACCATCATTATCACCATCACCATATACAACCACCACTTCTTTGTCTGCCAAAGCAGTTTTCTAAAGTGTGTAAGAAACTCCCAGGAAGGGGCGCCTGACTGGCTCAGTCTGTAGACCATGCAACTTTTGATCTTGGGGTTGTAAGGTTGAGCCCCACATTGGGTGTAGAGAAATAAAATCGTAATAAAAATCATAAGAGGGGTGCCTGGGTGGCTCAGTGGGTTAAGCCGCTGCCTTCAGCTCAGGTCATGATCTCAGGGTCCTGGGATAGAGTCCCACATCCGGCTCTCTGCTCAGCAGGGAGCCTGCTTCCTTCTCTCTCTCTCTCTCTCTCTGCCTGCCTCTCTGCCTACTTGTGATCTCTCTCTGTCAAATAAATAAATAAAATCTTTAAAAACAAAAAAAGAAAAAAGAAAAATCATAAGAAAAAAAAATCATAAGAAAAAAAAAACACTCATAATCTCCCAGGAAACCTGTTAAATATAAAGAAGTCCCCACCTTCGGATAGAAGATCTCTTTCCCGAGAAGGAAGAGGATCTGAGTAGTCTGCATTTTATTTTATTTATTTATTTTTAGTAGTCTGCATTTTAAAGAAATTTCTCTAATGATTCTTATGCATGTCTATATTTGGGAACAGTTCCTTTTTTTTCCTAAAAGGGTCCCTGCCCTTCACAGCATTCCCACCAAGTGGATGAAACCTATTCATTCATTTCTCCTTCAATAAGCACCTTAGTACAGTCATGGAACTATACTAAGGAGCCTCACTGAGTGCCTCTGGCCCAATGAATCAACCCTTCCTTAGCCTCAATTTTTCCCTCAGTAGAAGGGGGATAGTAATCTTTGCTTTTCTACTTATTCCGGGGATATTGCAAGAATCCAACGACATATGGCAGCAAGTGGAAGACTAAACCATTCCTTAAAACTGGATTTTGGGGGGCGCCTGGGTGGCTCAGTGGGTTAAAGCCTCTGCCTTCAGCTCAGGTCAGGGTCCCAGGGTGCTGGGATCAAGTCCTGCATCAGGCTCTCTGCTCTGCAGGGACCCTGCTTCCTCCTCTCTCTCTGCCTACTTTTGATCTCTGTCTGTCAAATAAATAAATAAATAAAATCTTAAAAAAAAACAAAAACAAACTGGGTTTTGGGAACTAAAAATTAAGCGCCAAAAGAGAAAGTGCCTGAAGGTCTGCAGGTCCCCAGCAGAGTAACTACAGTCCAGGTATATTAATTATCTAATGCAGTGGAATAAGTTAGCCTCAAACTTAGCATTTTAAGACAATAAACTTCTGTTATTTCACTCAATTTTTTTCCAGTAAGGAATCCAGAAGTGGCTTAGCTGGTGTTTTAGTTCAGGGGCTCTCACAACATTATAGTCAAGCTGTTGTCAGGGTCCACAAGATTTGACTGGGGCTAGAGAATCTGCTTCAAGTTCCCTCTCATGGTTGTTGGTAGGCCTCCGTTCTTCAGTGGCTGTTGGACAGAAGCTTCAGTTTTTTGCTTCGTGGACTGTCCATAAGGCTGCTCTCACAACATGGCACATTACTTTCAGAGAGAGAGAAACAAGAGCACCTGGGCTGAAAGCCTTAGTCTTTTGGTAACGTCATCTCAGAAGTGATAGATCATCATTTCCACTTTATGGTATTGGTCATACAGATCAATCCTGCTACAATATAGGAGTGTCAGAGGGGGCTAAGAAGAGTGTGAATAAGAAGAAGCAGAGATTATGAGGGGCCATCTGAAGGTTTCCAAACACACCATGTGTGGTCTTTAGCATTAGTTACAGGCCTAGAGATTCAATTTAAGTAGTGAATCAGAACATATCAGATTCAGGAGACTGACTCACACAGATTAAATACACGTGAAACATTATCTTGGCAGACTCTCCCTCTTCTCTGGAATATTTTAGTTAAACTCATCTTCCTTTGAAACACAACACATAGGTTATGGGTTCCCACTTCACAGCCTATGTGCTGACTGTTCTGACCTCAGAATGCTCTTCGAATGGCTAAGTCCTCCATGTGCTTCTGGTCTTAACTTCACATGTCTCCTCAAAGGCTTTACCTGTTCACACCATATAAAATTGTTCCCACTTAATCTTTTTCACTCTCCATCCCAAATATTTTTTTTAAAGATTTTTATTTATTTATTTGGCAGACAGAGATCACAAGTGGGCAGAGGGGCAGACAGAGAGAGAGATGGGGAAGCAGGCTTTTGGGTGAGCAGAGAGCCCGACACATGGCTCGATCCCAGGACCCTGGGATCATGACCCGAGGTGAAGGCAGAGGCTTTAACCCACTGAGCCACCCAGGCACCCCCCCAAATATTTTCTGATAGCACTTAATGGCTCTCTGATATTATTTTGACTCTATATACATTGCAGATTGTCTCCCCAGTAGAATTTGAGCTCCACTAGGGAGAGTTTTTGTTTTCTGTTTTGTGATTGCTGTATCTCCAGTGGCTAGAACAGTGCCTGGTATATAGTAGGTACTCAATAAATAAACCAGTGTGATAATTCACACTGGAAAATATGTTGTGTGAACTGGGCATTTTGTCTCATTTGATCAACACACATTCTCAACATAGAAAATGATATGGGAAGGGGTGCCTGGGTGACTTAGTGGGTTAAGCCTCTGCCTTCAACTCAGGTCATGATCCCAGGGTCCTGAAATCAAGCCTGAGTCAGGCTCCTTGCTCAGAGGGGAGCCTGCTTCTCTCTCTCCTACGCCCCCTGCTTGTGTTCCCTTGCTCGCTGTGTCTCTCTCTGTTAAATAAATAAATCTTAAAAAAGAAAAAAAAAAGACAAAAAATGGTATGGGAAGTCAGTTACTATATCCTGTAAGTCTATGGTGAGCATGGAGTCAAGCAAGGACACATGATGGGAGTTTCCCAAAGTTTGGTGGTCTATGAGGTATTATTTATTTATTTTTTTAAAGATTTATTTATTTATTTTAGAGAGAGAGAGAGCAGGAGAGAGGAGGAAAGAGAGAGAGAATCTTTTTTTTTTTTTTTTTTTAAAGATTTTACTTATTGATTTGACAGACAGAGATCACAAGTAGGCAGAGAGGCAGGCAGAGAGAGAAAGAAGAGGAAGCAGGCTCCCTGCGGAGCAGACAGCCCGATGTGGGGCTTGATCCTAGGACCCTGGGATCATGACCTGAGCCGAAGACAGAGGCCAGGGCTTCATCTCAGGACCTTGAGATCATGACCTGAGCTGAAATCAAGAGTTGGACACTCAACTGACTGAGCCACCCAGGTGCCCCTTTCCTTTTATTTTTTTAATTAAAAATTTTTTCTTAATTTAAAAAAATTTTTAATTTGTTAAAAGATTTTATTTATTTATTTGACAGAGAGAGAGAGTGAGATCACAAGTAGGCAGACAGAGATGGTGGGGGAGCAGGCTCCCCGCCGAGCAGGGAGCCCGATGCAGGGCTCGATTCTAGTACCCTGAAATTATGACCTAAGCCGAAGGCAGAAGCTTAACCCACTGAGCCACCCAAAGTGCCTCTAAAAAAAATTTTTTTTAAAATTAATATCTATGTCCAAAGTGGAGCTCGAATGCACAATGCTGAGATCAGGAGTTGCATCTTTTACCAGCTGAGCCAGGTAGGCAGGTACCTCTGAGGTTTTCCTTTATGGCTCTTGGAAATGCACCTACCAGGGGTGCCTGGGTGACTCAGTCGGTTAAGCATCTGCCTTCAGCTCAGGTCTGGGATCAAGTCCTGCATTGGGCTCCCTGCTCAGCTAGAAGCCTGCTTCTCCCTCTCTGGCTCCCCCTGCTTGTGCTAGCTCTCCCTCTGGATATCCCTCTCTCTCAAATAAAATCAGAAAGAAAGAAAGAGAGAGAGAAAGAAAGAAAGAGGGAGGAAGGGGAGGAAAGAAAAGAAAGGCACTTACCAGGCACCTGACTGGCTCGGTGGACCATGTGACTCTTGATCTCAAGATTGTGATTTCAGGACCCATGTTGTGTGTAGAGATTGCTGAAAAATAAAATCTTTAAAAAAAAAATAAGAAAGGAAGAAATACACCTGCCAAGGAGACAAGAAACCATGACACACCTGTCTGGGCGGCACTGGAGATCCAAAGATATATTCTTACCTTTTTTTTTTTTTTAATATTTTATTTACTT
This sequence comes from Mustela erminea, assembly GCF_009829155.1. Taxonomy (NCBI): domain Eukaryota; kingdom Metazoa; phylum Chordata; class Mammalia; order Carnivora; family Mustelidae; genus Mustela; species Mustela erminea. Next base: position 65,742,839 of record NC_045627.1, read on the forward strand.
ATTTGATAGAGAGAGAGAGAGTGAGAGAGCACAAGCAGGGGAGCACAGTGGGAGCGGGAGAAGCAGGCTTCCTGCTGAGCAGGGAACCCGACATGAAGCTTAATCCTAGACCCTGGGATCATGACCTGAGCTGAAGACAGATGCTTAATGACTGAGCCACCCAGGAACCCCCCCTTTTTAAAAAAAGATTTTATTTATTTATTTGACAGAGAGAGAAAGAGAGAGAGCACAAGCAGGGAGAGCAGGAGGCAGAGGGAGAGGAAGAAGCACTTCCCTGCTGAGCAATGAGCCTTGTGCTGGACTGGTCCCAGGACCCTGAGATTGTGACCTGAGATGAAATCAAGAGTTGGGTGCTTAACCAACTGAGTCACCCAGGTGCCCCTATATATTCTTATCTTTTTGAGTAGATTCCATGCAGACATATTTATGAGAATAGACTGCTTCATCGGAAGATGAAAAAACAAAATGGCATAGTTTTCTGCTTTAACATTAATGTTCTTCCCAAAGCCCTATCACTAGAGTAATGACCATAATTAGAGCCCCAATCACCTAGTATTTATTGGGCATCTCTTAGAATTTGTTTCTTCCAGGCTGCTTTTTCTGCCCATGGGTCCTGTCGCAGTGCTATAATAAAATCACTTTTTGGAAGGGGGGGTGCCTGTGTGGCTCAGTGGGTTAAGCCTCTGCCTTCCGCTCAGGTCATGATCCCAGGGTCCTGGGATCGAGCCCCGGGCCCGGGATCTCCCCCACCTGCCTCTCTGCCTACTTGTGATCTCTGTCAAATAATAAATAAAATCTTAAAGAAAAATCCCTTTTTGGAGGAAAAAAAAGGATATGTTTCTTCCATAGAGGAACAGTTGTGCCATCCTGTATTGGTTCTTAATGATTTCTCATAGGCAAATTATTTCCAAATTCTTGGAAATAAAATTTAGTATTTCTCTCATTTGACAATTTTATGAAAAAATGGTGAACAGATTCAGTTTCTGAATTTGTGGCTTTTAAAGTCCATTTGGAAAGACAAAACTAATACACTTGAAATATTAAGAAAATAAAAGGAGGTTGTATTAATTTACATGGGCTGCCATAACAGAATACCATAGACTAAGTGGCCTAAACAACAAAATATTATTTTCTCATTGCTTTAGAGCCTGGAAGTTCAAGATCAAGGTACTCGCAGGGCTGGTTTCTGGTGAGACCTCTTTCCCTGGCTTGCAGGTCTCTCTTTCTCTTCTGACACCAGTCCTATTGGATTAGGCTCCTATCTTTATGATGTCATTAAATTTAATTACCTCCATAAAAGCTGTATCTCCAAATACACTCATATTGGGGCTGGAGCCCTTCACCATATAAATTTTGCCTGGATGAGGAGAAGGGTTACAATTCAGTCCCTAACAGGGGTCCTTTCCTTTCATGAATTTTTTTTGTGTGTGTGTGAGAATGTATGTTGATATAACCTTCCTAAAGAGCAGTTTGGCATTATCCGCTGAAATTTCAATTGTATACCTCCTTTAACTCAGCAATCTCTTTGGAAGGAAACTATTCCATAGACAGAATGTACAAATGGGTGAATATACATATACACATGTACAAGAATGTTCACTGTAACTTAATCTGTAATAGTGAAAAATTTGAAATAACTTAAATATAATTTAAATAATAGTATAGTCATATAATGGAACTGGTACTCACTAAGGTATTAATAAATAAGATCTCAGTAAAGACTAGTATATTGTTACTAGGATATTATTAGTATATTGAAAAAAAGCAAGTTATAGAATCATATATATGGAATGGACACTTTTTTTCTTGGTATAGACTTTTTTTTTTAAGATTTTATTTATTTATTTGACAGAAATCACAAGTAGGCAGAGAGGCAGGCAGAGAGAGAGAGGGGGAAGCAAGCTCCCCGCTGAGCAGAGAGCCTGATGTGGGGCTCCATCCCAGTACCCTGGGATCATGACCCAAGCTGAAGGCAGAGGCTTTAACCCACTGAGTTACTCAGGCACCGTGATAAAGACTTTTTATAAAAGATTATTTATTTATTTGTCAGAGAGAGAGAGGGCACGCACAAATGGGAAGCAACAAGTAGAGGGAGAAGCAGGCTCCCTGCTGAGCAAGGAGCCCCATGCAGGACTCAATCCCAGGACCTGGGATCATGACCTGAGCTGAAGGCAGGAACTTAAGTGACTGAGCCACCCAAGCCATCCTGATTTTTTTTATTTTTTATTTTTAAGTAATATTTACACCCAATGCAGAATTCAAACTTTCCCTATATATTTTTACATGCATACAGCAAGTGTGGATGAAAACACACCAGAAGAAACAAGGATTGAATTTATGGGTAGAACTGGAATTTGCAGGCCAAGAACATTTTCTATAAAGTTTTGCACCACATATACATATATATATATATACACACATGTACACATATATGTGTATATATATATGCATAGTTTTGTGCTATTTGGTTTTTGTATTTATATTTTATTATATATATAATATGCAATATTATGTATATATATTATGGTTTGGGGCTATTTGATTTTTTTCACATTTATTTATTTGAGAGCGAGAGCGACAGCAACAGCACGGGGGAAGGGGAGGGGTATAGGGATGGGGAGAGAGAAACTTAAGCAGACTCTACCCTGAGTGCCAGCGCAACTGGGGCTAGATCTCTAGATCCTGAGATCATGACCTGAGCTGAAACTAAAGAGTCAGATGCTTAACGGACTGCACCACCCTCTTCAGCATCATTGAAAAGATTTTTAAACTTTTTTTTTAATAGAAAGCTTTATTTATTTATTTATTTATTTGGCAGACAGATCGCAAGTAGGCAGAGAGGCAGGCAGAGAGAGAGGAGAAAGCAGGCTCCCTGCTGAGCAGACAGCCCAGATGTGGGGTTTGATCCCAGGACCCTGGGATCATGACCTTTAACCTACTGAGCCACCTAGGCACCCCAACTTTTTTTTTTTTTTAAGATTTTATTTATTTATTTGAGAGAGAGACAGAGAGCACGAGAAGAGAGAGGTCAGCCGGAGAAGCAGACTCCTTGCTGAGCAGGTAGCCTGATGCAGGACTCCATCCCAGGACTCCAGGATCATGACCAGAGCCAAAGGCAGTCATTTAACCAACTGAGCCACCCAGGTGCCCTAGAAAACTTTTTTAAAAATGAGGAAACAGTAAGAATGAGCTTCTAAAAGGCAAATGAATGACTAGCAGTGATAGTGATGGACTGTGGAAATATAGCGAGGGATCATGATTGGTTGGGATAATCAGAAAGTTTTCCTGGATAAAAGAGGGCATGAAAGATATTTCCAAGTTCGAATATTCCAAACAGAAAAACAAACGCAGGAGAACACCAATTGTCTTTGTAGGACAGCAAGATACTGTGCAGCAGCAGGAAATACCTTTGGTAATGAGGTGTCAGTGTAGGTTTCTGAGTAACCCAGAGAGACCCCAAGAATATATTTTAAGATTAAGCTCTACAAACTTCCATTTATAAGATAACTTAGTAGTAGATAGGTAATGTGCAACATTACATAGCTAATACTGCTGTATGATATATAGGAAAGTTGTTAAAGAGTAAATCTCATCACAAGGAGAAAAAAATTTTTACCTATGTGAGATGGGTTAGGTGAACCTATCTATGGTGCTAATTTTTGCAAATCAATCATGTTACATGCCTTAAACTTACACGGTGGTGTATATTAAATATTTCCTAATGAAACTAGAAATAAAGGAAGATTGAACTACAACAACAAAAGATTAAACAAGCGGTAGTGGCGCAGTAAGAGATTAGGTGAAAGTTAGCTCCTGGGGTGAGGGTGCCCACTAGGGGGTGCTGATTCAAAGCATAGATGCACTTGGGCTACGTCGTAAAAGGAAAGTACCGCACGATAGAATGTCAGATAAAAAGGGCGTTTGGACAGTTAGACAAATTAGGAAAATAAAGAGATGTGTAAATACTAACGCTCCCTTTATTACCGCACGCTCCCCAACCCACAGAACACAAAACTGAGCATGACAATACTACTTAGCACGTGCCACTGAGGTACCACTTAAAGCAACTACTATTCCCAGGGTCCCTTGCGAAGCCAGAGCCCGCTTCCCAGGTGGGAGTGGGTCTCGCCGCAGGGCCTTTTGGGATCCGTAGTTTTGCAGTGTCTTCCGGGAATTGTAGTTCCCTCCCCACAATCTGCTGGGCGAGGCGGCGCCGGCGACCAGAGCTGCGCTGGGTGTTCAGGGGCCAAGATGGCGGCGCGCCGGGGACGGAGAGACGGAGTCGCGCCGTCTCTGAGTGGGGGCCCCGGACCTGACCCCGGCGGTGGAGTCCGCGGCAGCAGTTGGGGGAGTCGGAGCCAAACGCCGTATGGGACTGTGGGCTCTGTGAGTGGCGGGGAGCAGGTGAGAGGCTGGCGGGCGGCCCGCGGCTGGCAGCAAAGCGGCGTGTGCCGGGCGGTGACACGTGGACGCCACAGGAAAGGGAGGAAGCGCTTGGGAGGCGATGCCGGCTGGCTGCGGGAGACGGGTTGGGCCGAACGGACCTGGGCTGTTTGCTGGAGGGACGCAGGCAGAGACGGGGGTCCCCACAGCCATTCCTTCGGAACGCCGGAGGGGCATAGCCGGGTGTTGGAAACATGGCCCGTTCTGGGGGTCAGAGATTGGGACTTGGAATCCAGGGTTAATACCTCTCTCTAAGGATGCCGAGTGGGGGTGCTCCCAGCACCGCGCTGCAGTGCCTTTTCGAAGCCACGTGGGGTGGGGGGAGCAATTTTCCCGGGAGAACTTGTCGGCTTCCCCTCCCCCTCTAGGCGGCTCTGGCACCCACGTGGGTTGGGCTTCTTGTTGAGGGGGGGGTGGCCCGCGGGTCCACGTGGGGGCGGGGAGGGTATGTCCACGTGGCTCCCGCTCCAGGCTGCCGGGCATCTCGTATCGGCGTTGGAGCCGCACTGCTGGGAACTGGGTGTGTCTCAGCCGGTCCCGCCATCTCTGACCCGGCTGGGGGCCCCTGGCCGGGAAGGAAGGTAGGGGCTGGTAGAGTCAACTTTGCCCAAGGTCTTGGAGTAATTTTTTTCTCCTGCATTGTCCACGGCCCCTCGATAGCGAACGGTGAAGGACCTTCCAGATGTGCAAGGAGTCAGTTCCCTGCGGATGGTGGAGTGTGTTGGGGAGGGCAGAAGGCTGAGGTTAAAGGGTTGTGGAGTAAGCTTGTGGTGGCTTCTGTCTGACCGGCTTGTGGTGGCTTGTGAGTCATGGGCACTGGCGTTTTGGTTGCCTGCGGACCTGGCTCATTCATGAGTCAAGGTGCACGGGGAGTGTCAACGTATACATGGAACAAGTCTAAGTAAGGGAAAGAATCCTTTCTCCTTCCCTTTTTCCTTCAGCCTCTTTTTTGAGGAAGCAGCTAAGGCTTGCTTCTGTGAACTGACAGATATGAGGTGATCTGTATTTAAAGCTCTTTGGAATTTTGCTGGGGATGGGAAAAATTGGAGGCGATTTAAGAACTATTCAACACTAGTTGAACATTTATTGGATGGGGTTGGCTTCTTCTGTCAGATTCTGTTTCCTTGGTCTTCATTTCTCCATACTTAGAAAGTGTTATCTCACTCCTCAGCAGAGGGCTTCTTAAAAGTTGCCATCTAGAATGGTGGGCAGGACTTAGGCTGAACTGTTATCTCTTAAGCAATTAAGCGGAGTCCTTGAAAGCTTTTGGGTGTTTTGTTTAGCTTGGGTTTGGTTTTGGTTCTAGGTGGGAATTGGACTGCAGGCTACCAGGTAATGTTAGTTCCAGCAGGCCAGTCCAGGCCCTTTCTTCTGAAGCCCTAGCTTGGGAGCTGCTCATCTTTTAGGGGACAGGCAGGAAGGATCCATGGCCCAGCTGTAATCCAATTTAGGTGGTCATCTGGGGTTGGAGAGGGTCTCGTGGAGAGATTGTTTCTTCTCTCACCTCCCCGCTAAGAAAGGTGGATGTGTGGAACCTAGTCAGTCAACCAATATTTATTGAGATACTATGTTCAGACATAAGGGATCCTGGGGTGAACAACACATAGTCCCTGTTCTCTAGGCTTAGATGGTTTTATTGGGATAGACAGATAATAAATGATGAGTGGGACAAAAGGAAAGTGCAACATATTTGGGCTTGTATAATAAGCAGGGTCTGGGAAAGGACATTTTAAGTTGAGACTTGAAGGCTGTGTGTTGTGGGGGAGGAAAGCTTTCATCAGAGGAAATAGTATAGGAAGGCCTTGAAGTGGGAGAGAACCTGGCTTATTGAAGAAATGGAGAGACCTGTGTGTCTGTTGCATGGAGAGAGAGGCCCAGTGGTAAGCGAGAACACATACTGGAGCAGAGGAGCCTGGTAGGGAAGACTGTAAGTCATATTAAGGAGTTTAAATGTAGTGCTAAGAGCAGTAAGATGCCATTGGAGGGGTTTAGGGAGAACCTTAAAAAGTGATCAGATGTGTTTTCTTAATAGTTTGTAGTTGGCTTTGAACCCTGTAGGGACAAGACTGCGTGTGAGAGAGCCAGTTGGGAGGTTGCTGAAGTAGGGATGCTGGTGGCTGACTTTTAGCCTGGGTTTAGCTCCTAGATGATTTTGGTAGTCTGAGTGCTGTGCTCTTTGGGGATTGAGGGATAGGTGATGTCAGGGGAAGAGAGGGGATATCTCTCACTGGGGCTCCGGTACCTGCCTAATGGAGGTGGTGAGTGGGTCCCAGAGCTGGGCATTCTTTTAAGATTCTGGCCTGGTGGCTGGGTCAGGTAGGTGGCAGGGCAAGTTGAGATGGAGCATCCTTGCTCACGCTGGAGTGTTTGCTGAGCTAGGTGCTATTCAGCTGCTGGTTGTAATTACAGGATTGTGAAGGCTTGGGAGGAGTTAGTGCCTAAAACTCGCCACCTTTCACTTCCTCTCTGGAGCTGGCCTCCTAAAATGTATCTAGCCTTTCCTCTCTGTGGGCATTGGACCTCAGCTTGGTTAGGAGGGTGGGTAGGGGGTTATAGTCACATCTGTTGCCTTCCTCCTCCCCCCTTGGAAGAGGTACAGAGTTGCAGAAGGGGATGGGGAATTAGCTTGTCCTTGTTTGTTCCTGTTCTTTGGCTGTCATCATCTGTTTCCTATAGTGGAGATATCCCTGGTTCTGGCCTCTGGCCTTGCCAGCCCCTTTCTAGCTACTTCTGGCCCTGCCCACGCCCACGCTCTTGACAGGCCTGGGCGGGTGGCTCCCTGCCTGTCAAGGCTGAAGATGTTGCTAGTTTTCAGGCAAGTAGTGGGGTGGGGCTTTTCTGTGCAGTGAATCAGCGAATCAGGTTTTCTCTTTTGTGCTTACATGGTTGAGGTGGGGAACTTTTCCTTTGGGACTACCACTGATAGGTTGAGCGGCACATTGTAGGGCCTTCAAAATTTAAAAAAAAAATGTGAATTAAGTGTGTATGTCAACTCTGTATAAGACACTGTGCCAGGCATCCTAGATCATCAGGAAGTAGAAACCCAGTTTAAACCCTTCCAAGTTCCAAGAAGGATATAGGTTAGTATGGTACAAAAGGTTATTTTGCCCCAAAGGAACTTAGAATCCGGTTTTAGTAATGATGCAAAGAATATAATGATTGCCAGAAAAATGAGTGCTACAGAAACCTAATTGGATTGGGTATGAGGAGAGATCAGCATGGGTTGGGGAAGTCTGAGTTGTCTTGAACAAGGTTGAGTTTGAGCTAAGCAGAGGAGAAAGGCCTGAGTGGGACTTTAGGAAGGTAAGGTGGTTGGAGCTGAAATTGCCTCCTTGCTGACCACCTCTCCTTCGGTGTACCCCTCAGACTGTCTGCCTTTACCATTGCCAGCAGACAACTTTTCTGAACAATTTTGATCTTTCTCATGTTTTTACTCCCTAGTTTAATAATCTGTGGCTCCCAACTGTTTCTGGATGAAGTCCAAACTTTTTTCAGAAGGCCCTTGAACATTGCCGTCCTGACTGGTGTTTTGGTTCATGGGTTGAGTTGTACTTCTCTCTGCCCAGCAAGTCCAGAGGTTTGGTTGGCTTTGGTGGGGCTTCTGCTGAGTTTGAGGTGATTGGTGGAACTTCTGGTTTAGACAGCCTGTCACACAGCTACCCCAGAGGTCCCATGCCTTGCAGGCCTTACGACCATCCTGTTTGCCCCAGGTGCTGCTGCACGAGGAGGGGGATGATTCTGGTTTTGTCAGTCTGTCTCGGCTTGGCCCCTGCCTGAGGGACAAGGACCTGGAGATGGAGGAGCTGATACTGCAGGATGAGACACTGCTGGGGACCATGCAGAGCTACATGGATGCCTCCCTCATCTCCCTCATCGAGGATTTTGGGAGCCTTGGGGAGGTGAGCTGGGGCTGGGCTTAAATTCTTCAGGTGGGAGCTTTGCATTTGAGGCTGTGGCTCAGTGGTTCTGTTTTCCCAGGATTTTGGTTCCTGGATACCCAAACCAAGTCCTTGAAGTGAGTTTTTTGTCTCTCAGTGAGAGTTGGGCTGTAGGATGCTAGACCATGTCCAATGCGAGGTTGCCCTGGCAGGCTTGCACAATAGTCCAAGGCCTTTTCCCCTGCGTGGGCCCCCATCTTACATGTCCAGAGAGTTCCCAATTTGTTTTGAGTCCAATTCCAGCCTAGCCAGGGGTTGTCTGTTGAGCATCTACATCATCCCCGAGGGTGGAGGGAGTATATGAAACATAAGCCTAGCCTCAATTCTGACAGGCCTCTCTTGGCACTAGGAAGGTGGGAGATGGCAGTGAATGACATTGGAGTCCATGCTTTCTGGCATTCAGATCTCTCTGGGAAATTGAGCTGAACTCAGCCTGGGAGACTATTTCTCTTGGCGTTCAGTCCTTTTCAGTGGCCAGTAGATCATTAGGGATGATGGTGGAACCTTCCTGTTGTCTTTCTGGAGCAGAGCAGGTTATCTCTGGAGGACCAGAATGAAGTGTCGCTGCTCACAGCTCTGACAGAAATTTTGGACAATGCAGATTCCGAGAACCTGTCTCCGTTTGACAGCATTCCTGACTCAGAACTGCTTGTGTCACCTCGGGAGGGCTCCTCTGTGAGTGTGGGGCTGCCGTTGGGGGGTGGGATGGTGTTGGTTGCTGCAAAGTATAGAGCCACGACTGTGGGCCCTCTCATATAGTTGTGAAGCACGAACTCATCTCAGGCTTTTCCTCCCTCTCAGCTACACAAGCTGCTCACCCTTTCCCGGACACCCCCGGAACGTGACCTCATCACCCCGGTTGACCCATTGGGGCCCAGCACAGGCAGTAGTAAAGTGAGTGGGGTAAGCCTGACCAAGGGAGCCTCAGAGACTCCCAGGAGGGAGGAATGTGTGGGGACAGGCCTAGAAAAATGTATCCCCAGAGGAAACTTCTGCAGCTTCTCCTCTTTCCTACAGGTTGAGATGTCTCTCTCAGATCCTCCTTGGGACTTCTCTCCACCTTCCTTCTTAGAGACCTCATCCCCTAAGCTTCCTAGCTGGAGACCCCCAAGATCAAGAGCCCGCCGGGGCCAGTCCCCTGCTCCCCAGCAGCGTAGTGATGGGGAAGAAGAGGAGGAGGTGGCCAGCTTCAGTGGCCAGTTGCTTGCTGGGGAGCTCGACAACTCTGTGAGCAGTATCCCAGACTTCCCTATGCACCTGGCCTGCCCCGAGGAGGAAGATAAAACTACAGCAGCAGAGATGGCAGTGCAGACAGCTGGTGATGAGAGTATCTCCTCCTTGAGTGAGCTGGTGCGGGCCATGCATCCATACTGCCTGCCCAGCCTCACTCAGCTGACATCACTCGAGGATGAGCTTCAGGAGCAGCCGGATGATTTGACACTGCCTGAGGACTGTGTGGTGCTAGAGATTGTGGGCCAGGCAGCCACAGCTGGTAATGACCTGGAGATTCCAGTTGTGGTACGGCAGATCCCTGCTGGGCCCCAGCCTGTGCTCCTGGATGACTCGCTAGAGGCCAGTCCAGCTTTGAAGCTGCTCATGCCTACGCTAGAGTCGGAGACAGAGGCTCCTGTGCTCAAGGAAGACCTCTGCCCTGATAAAGAGGGGTTGTCAGTGGACTCAGAGGAAAAACTGGAGTCAGTCTGCTTGTTGGACCCCAGGGAGGTCATAGAGCCAGTGATGCCCCAGGGACCTCAGAACCCACCAGCCAACACAATGCTGAGCTCCCAGAGAGCTCGAAAGGGCAGGAAGAAGAAGAGCAAAGAGCAGCCAGCAGCCTGTGCAGAAGGCTATGCCAGGAGACTGAGGTCAGCTTCTCGTGGGCAGTCTACCATGGCTACAGAGGTGACCTCTCAGGCAGGAAACTTGCCTCAGGAGGAACTTCAAAGAGAGGTTGGGCCTCCTCGTAGTAGAGGGAAGCCCCGGGCTTGGGCTCGGGCCTGGGCAGCTGCCTTGGAGAAACCTAGCTCTGGGAACTTGGAGAGTAGTGCTGGGCAAGCTAGTCCTGACAAAGAAGATGCTCTAGACCTTTACTCCAATCTGGTTGACAGCATCCAAGCCAACCTTGTTCCAACCCATGTCTCTGCTCGAACAGACCCCATGCCACTTGACTCTGTTGAAACCAATCCCACTGAAGTTAATCCTGTTCTAGCTGATCCTGTACCTGTTGATCCTGCATTGGGTGACCATGATTCAGCAAACTCAGAGCTGGTGGACCCTCTTCCAGCTGACCCAGTGCTGATTGACCCAGTCTTGGCTGACTCAGCAGAAATTGACTCTACAGTGGTTGTTCCCATCTCAGATGACTTGCCACCAGGTGACCCTGTCCTAGTGAGCTCAGCACCAGTTGACTCTGTTCCCAGTGACCTGGGTCCAGTTGATTCTGTGCTAGTTAAATCTAGGCCTTCTGATCCCAGACGTGGTGCCATGTCATCTGTCCAGGGGAGTCCGGCTCCCCAGATCCTTCCAGAGTCAGAGTCCTTGGACTCTCTAAAGGCCATCATTCCTGAAGTCCAGGAGGTTGTGGGTCCTCTGAAGGTAGAAGGTGGTACCAATGCTACAACCCAGGAAGCCAGACCTCGGCCTCTTAGCCTATCAGAGTACCGGCGACGAAGGCAGCAGCGCCAAGCAGAGGCAGAAGAGAGAAGTCCCCAGCCCCCAGCTGGGAAGTGGCCCAGTCTCCCAGAGACTCCCACAGGACTAGCAGACATCCCTTGTCTTGTCATCCCACCAGCCCCATCCAAGAAGACAGGTCTGCAGAGAAGCCCTGAGGTTCCTCCTGAGGCTTGCTCTGTGCCTGTGGGTCCCAGTCCTGCTTCTCCTAGTCCTGAACCACCTGCAAGCAAAGCTATGGCCTCAACTCCCACAGAGCAGCTGCCATCCCAAGACCTGCCACTACCAGCAAGACCCCCACCTCCTACTGTGCAGCCCATGCCTCCCACAATGCCCACTGCTTTGCCTTTCCCCCCAGGTGGGCTAGGCATGACCCCCATGCTGCCCCTTCCTACAAGCAGGCAAGGGATCCCCAGTCTGCCCCCACCACCCTTGCAGCCTCCCAGTCTTCCAGTGTCTATGGGCCCAGTACCACGTGATCCCTATACTCATTATGCTCCTGTACCACCCTGGCCTTGTTATCCCCCTGTGTCCCCTTCTGGCTATCCTTGTCTGCCCCCTCCACCAACAGTGCCCCTAGTGTCTGGTACTCCTGGCACCTATGCTGTGCCCCCCACTTGCAATGTGCCTTGGGTACCCCCTCCAGCCCCAATCCCACCTTATAGCTCTAGCTGTGCCTATGGGCCCTTGGGATGGGGCCCAGGGCTGCAACACCCTCCATTCTGGCCTACTGTGCCACCACCTCCTTTGCCTCTAGCATCTGTTGGGAGAGCTGCTCCTCCACCCAAGGTGGAGCCCAATGGCATTCCAGCTGGCCCTTCTGAAAGTGTACTTCCTGGGCCAATGGCTCCTCCCCTCAGTCTTGGGTCAGCTAGCCAGGGAGCTCCACAGGTGGAGCCCACCAAGGTGGAGGTCAAATCAGTGCCTGTGTCTCCCCATCTGAAACATAAGGTGTCCTCCCCAGTACAAAGCCCCCAGATCAAGGCTCCACCATGTCTGTCTGCTGAGAGTGTAGCTGTTGAGGAGCCTGTATCAGAGAGGCTAAATCCTGAGACCCAGGAGACCAGGCCCAGAGAGAAGCCCCCCTCTCCTGTTGCCAAGGCTGTTCCCACACCCACACCAACATCAAAGCAGAGCACTGTAACTAAGCTGCCTGCTGTCCACCCAGCCCGTCTAAGGAAGCTCTCGTTCTTGCCTACCCCACGTACTCAAGGCCCTGAGGACGTGGTACAGGCTTTCATCAGTGAGATTGGTAAGTGCTGCACAGTTTGTTGATGTGAGTGAAGGGCATGGGGGTTAGATGGTGAGCATACTCTAGAACGGGACAGACCACCTTGATGGGGCTGGGCTTTGTGGATTTATTTGGAGGATCATTTGTTTTGTTTGGAGTATTCTCCAGAGCTCTGGATTGGTTTGGTTCCTTCCTGTTTTCTGTTGCTGTCTTTGTTTCCTTAGTATAGTGGACAGGGGGAACATAAAGGGAGAAGTGAGGTGATTGGGGAATTCTAGGACCTGGGTACTTCCATTTCCAATCCTGTGTTCTGTGCTTCCACAGGAATTGAGGCATCGGACCTGTCCAGTCTACTGGAGCAGTTCGAGAAATCTGAAGGTGAGGAGCCTGGGTAGCTATGCTGAACCCTTTCTGTTGCTATTTTCTTTGGGTCCAGCCCTGTAGTTAACTTAGATGTAAGGAAGGGAGTGGTGGAGGGGCCTTCACAAAGAATTAATCTCGTTCTGATAGGAGTGGGGAGATAAGGTTCACTGCAGTGCAACCTAAGCCAGGGACAGGGTGGTGGTACAGCCTGGCAAGAACTATCAAGAGTGAATGGATGTGGCGATCCACGAGGGTCAGGTTGGTTGGGGACATTTTATAGAGGATAGTAGCTCTCAAGCTGGGCCTTGAAAGGCAGGATGTGTGTGTGTGGGAATAAAGGCCAAGGTATAGGAAGGATGGTGTGTGGTGTGTTTGGAAGGTAAGGGATAGCTCAGCTTTCTCAGTACAAAGCAGGGCCCTAGGTGCTGTGAGGGTATTGTGTCCTGTTCTCAAGGAGCTTATGGTCTGACTGGGGAGGAAAAAACAGAAAAGACTCCTGAATTAGTAACAAATATCTATATAGTACAAGGAAAAATATAAAATATGATAAGTGTAGGACAAATAGACCACAAGTCCAGGAAGTTAGGTTACATAGAAACTTACATGCTAGGCTTAGAAGTTTGGGCTCTGTCTCAGATTCAGTGAGTAATTAACAGATGTCTCTGAGCAGAGACGTGATTAAAAACAGTATTGGCGTACCTACTAGAAAACAGTGGATCTCTGGGGGAGAGCCCAGTGAAATATGTAGGTAAAGTGGATTTTCCTTCTTTAGGCCTCAAAGCAAGCCCTTTTGCACCTTCTCAGTCTGGAACATCTGGTTGGCCTTTTAACTAATTTGGTTTCTTTGCAGCCAAAAAGGAATGCCCTCCCCCGGCTCCTGCTGACAGCCTGGCTATAGGAAACTCAGGGTGAGTATGGAGACATACAAGTGAGTTACCCTCCAGTTGTTGGTCAGCAGCCGGCTGGCGCTGCAGGACTGTCATCTGGATGCCTGTGTTGCAGGGACTTTCAGTTAGCTTTAGAGTCTCTCCCTGTTACCCTGTGCCTTACTCAGCCCAGCACTATTGGACACTGTCTTGGATGGTGAGATAGGAGGATGTGTACCATCCTCTGCTGATGCCAGTCTGGGATTCCAAATGTCCTGGAGGTACTTTTTGTCTTCTGGCAAATTGTGCCTTTGGGGATTTCTTTCCTTTCTTTAACAAACTTTAAGCTTGCTCAACACTGGTGATGGTATAAGGTCAAGTGGGGAAGATGTTCATAGCTCTCCTGACTCCTTGAAGGATGCACCCTGGACATCCTTGTTCCCCAGTCTTCCAGCACTGAGAGGCCTTTTTTCATTTATCATGTTCATGCTACCCTATCCTGTTCTGCCAGGCACCCATCCACATTGATTTTGGGTTGTTTTGAGCTAGGTAGGCAAGGTTCCTGGCTTAAAGGAAATGGGGGCTATTCAAGGTCATAGCCTCCTAGAATTGAACAGAGTGGAGTTGAGACCCAGTCCACATTTCGGTTACTAAGAGCCTGTTGTGCTGGAGTAATAGGGGCAGTTTTTGTATCCCCTTCTTCTTCTTGTTTTTTTTTTTTTTTTTTTTTAAAGATTTTATTCATTTATTTGACAGAGATCACAAGTAGGCAGAGAGAGAGAGGGGAGGAAGCATCAGGCTCTCTCTGAGCAGAGAGCCTGATGCGGGGCTCGATCCCAAGACCCTGAGGTCATGACCTGAGCTGAAGGCAGAGGCCTCAACCCACTGAGCCACCCAGGCACCCCTTGTATCCCCTTCTTCTCTGCATACACCCCTCTCCCATTCCTTTGTAAGGAAAACAGATATGCAAGATGTTGAGGAGGCAATGAACCAGGCTTTCCCTTTTCCCCCCTGCCAGCAGCGTTGACACTCCCCAGGAGAAGAGGCCCCTAGACCGGTTACAAGCCCCAGAACTGGCCAACGTGGCAGGTGGGTTCAGAGCGGGGAACTCTGCCTTTGATTAGTATGCAGCAAATGTTTATAGAGCCTGCCCTCCACCAGGTGTGTGTAAATGTTGGGAATACAGAGCTCTTGATCTTCATTGTTGAGGTTCTCAGAGTCCAGGGAGCAGATGTATAAGCCAATGATCAGAGAGATTGTATGTTAAAGATGTTAAAGGAGACTTTGTGGTTCATTTATTTATTTTTTAAATTTTATTTATTTATTTGACAGAGATCACAAATAGGCAGAGAGGCAGGCAGAGAGAGAGGAGGAAGCAGGCTCCCCGCCGAGCAGAGAGCCCGATGCAGGGCTTGATCCCAGGACTCCGGGATCATGACCTGAGCCAAAGGCAGAGGCTTTAACCCACTGAGCCACCCAGGCGCCCCTGCCTTTGTGGTTTATTGTGGGGTCTGAGATGGAACAGTCAGGGGAGGGTTATATATAGAAGGTGTAATCCTTGAAGCAGAGGTTTGAGAAAATCAATCAGATAGATTGATTGGTAATGAGATAGATTACCAATGAAATAGATTTAGGGGATGGGGCATTGTAGGGAGATGGAGCAGCTGGAGTGAATGGAAGAAACAAAACCAGTCTGGTACGTTTGGGGGAGTTGTTTGGTTTGGCTAGAATATAGTGGCTGATGGGAATGGTGGGTAGAACTTAAGCAAGAGATGAAGCTGAAGTGGTAAGTAGGAGCTCAGATTATGGGAACTTTGAATGCCATGTTGTTTGGACTTTATCTTGTGTATTTAGGAAGCAATTGATTTTGGGGTGCTCCCTCTAGTGGGAATGTAGAAGACAGGATAGATGGGTGTGAAGCCTGAGGTAGGAGATTATTGGAAGATGATTATATGAATCCAGGCAAGATGCAGCCCTGAAATCAGGTAGTGCTGGGGGGAGGGCTGGGTCTGAGAATGGAGAGGTGGACCAGGCAGGAGCTGGTCATAGCTAGGTTTGGGCAGTGAGAGGTTGAGGGGTTCAGGAGGACACTAGCTGGCTGGGTTTCTGTTGCTTTGTCCCCAAGATAGGGAACTTGGGGGAAGGAGTAGTTGGAACAGTGGGAGAAGTTGGGCTGTTGACTATTGTCGTTTTCTTTGTGACATGAGGTGGGGGTCTGTGGAGCCTATGTACGCAGTGTTTAGAAGTATAGAATCGGATCTCATCCTGCTATCTCCATCCTCCCTCCCCTCACAGGGCTCACCCCACCAGCTACCCCTCCCCACCAATTATGGAAGCCCCTGGCTGCTGTCTCACTGCTGGCCAAAGCCAGATCTCCTAAGTCTACCGCCCAGGAGGGAACCCTGAAGCCTGAAGGAGTTACAGAGGTCAAACATCCAGCTGCAGCCCGCCTCCAAGAAGGGGTCCATGGCCCTAGTCCAGTCCATGTGGGCTCTGGGGACCATGATTATTGTGTCCGGAGCAGGACTCCCCCCAAAAAGATGCCTGCCTTAGTCATTCCAGAGGTGGGCTCCCGATGGAACGTCAAACGCCATCAGGACATCACCATCAAACCTGTCTTGTCTCTGGGCCCAGTCATCCCCCTCCCCCCACGCACAGCTGCCTCACAGGAGCCACTTGATCACAGGACTAGCAGTGAGCAGGCAGATCCCCCAGCTCCTTGCCTCGCCCCATCTGCCTTGCTGTCCCCTGAGGCCTCGCCTTGCCGGAATGACATGAACACTAGGACTCCCCCCGAGCCCTCAGCCAAGCAGCGGTCAGTGCGCTGTTACCGAAAAGCCTGCAGGTCAGCCAGCCCCCCAAGCCGGGGCTGGCAGGGCTGTCGGGGCCGCAGCAGCCGTTCTGTCAGCTCTGGGTCCAACCGGACCAGCGAAGCATCTTCCTCTTCATCTTCATCGTCGTCTTCCTCATCCCGGTCCCGGTCCAGGTCCCTCTCCCCCCCACACAAGAGGTGGCGAAGGTGAGCTCTGATGGCCTCTTAGGTCCTCTTCACGTAAGAAGTCCCATGTCCTCTCCTCCAGTTTACTTTGAAAGCTTTTGCACATGGAGTTTGATACTTTTTCAGACTCTTAAGGCTTCCACTTCTGTCCTTGGCTTTTGTCTTCTCCCCCTTTCTTGAATTATTGAAGGAGGCAAGCTGTGAGAAGATAGCTTCTATCCCCTGTTTGAGTTTGGGGTATCCCTGAGGTCTCCTGCTTCCTTGAGCCCTGCCTTGGGGAGACCATTAGGTTTGGATCTTGGCGGTGTTTAATCTGTCACATACTATAGTTCTCACTTCTGCTCTTTTCTTGGTGGGCTGTCAGAAGGTGGGATGGTGGGTTGTTGATGGCAGTTCTTCTAATCATCCGTTGAGGACAGAGTCGGGACAATTCCTTTGTTATTGTGGCCTCATATATTTTCGGGCAGTACCTTTTTCTCAGTAACAGACCCAAATTTTCCTGCTTAATGCATGAAGAATTCTTGGTTTTGGAACCAGAATGACCTCTTGAGAAATAATCTCTATTACAGGTCTAACAAGTCACCTCCCTTTTATGCCATGGTCATAGTACTGCTGTGAGACATGTTAGGGGAGCAGGAACCCAGAGACCTAGGCCTGGCACCCCCAACTAGTTGTAAGACCTAGGGCACAGCCCTTTATCTCTGAGTCTCCTATTTATTTTTCTTCTTACCGACTTGTTAAATATTTTTTTAATTGCATGATTGAAAATAACTATGATCTATGATTTGTGCCAAAACACTCTAAAACATTCCAGATACATCTAAAGTTCATGAGGGCCTCAATTTTGTCGTCTGTGGAGTTCTTCTAGGCCTCTTTTGCTCTGCTTTGTTTTTGAGCCTGAGCTTCCTGACAGGGAGGCAAGGCTGGGACTGAGGTAAGGTAAGTAAGTAGAATATTTCTGCACCGTTCCCAGCATTCCTGCCTGCCCCTTTATCCTCCAGATCCAGTTGCAGTTCCTCTGGACGTTCCCGAAGATGCTCTTCTTCCTCCTCCTCTTCATCTTCCTCCTCCTCTTCATCTTCCTCATCCAGTTCCAGAAGCCGGTCCCGCTCCCCATCACCCCGACGGAGAAGTGATAGGAGGCGGCGGTGAGTATGTGATTATGGAGTCTGTGCATCTGGGATGCAAGTGCCTGAGAGTTCTGAGACTTGAGGTATCTATGTCTGGGGATCTGATGGCTCCTTCTTCTCATGTCAGGTACGGCTCTTACCGTTCACATGATCATTACCAAAGGCAGAGAGTGCTGCAGAAGGAGCGTGCAATAGTGAGTAGAGGAATAGGTCTTGGGAGAATAGGGCTTGCCCCTGGACCATGAGCTTTGAGTGTCTCCTACACTGGTAGCTCTGGGTCATGATGTGTAAATTTTCCTTGTTCCAACATAGGAGGAGAGAAGAGTGGTCTTCATTGGGAAGATACCTGGCCGCATGACTAGGTCAGAATTGAAACAGAGGTTCTCTGTTTTTGGAGAGATTGAGGAGTGCACTATCCACTTCCGTGTCCAAGGGTAAGCTTGGGCCCTAAGGTCAGAATGTCCTTTCCTTCCCATTCATCTACCGTGATGCTTGTTGGTCTTTCCCCCTTGCTCTGGTGTGCTCGGCAATGTAGGATGATAGCTTCACTCCCACAATCAAGAGGGTTGGCCATTGGGGAATAAGAAGAACCACCCCAGTCCCTCTCTGTACCCTGGGAAGTACCTGTTTTCCATGGCATGTGCCCAGATGGCCATCCTAGCCTTGCCTCATCTTCCTCACCAGTGACAACTACGGCTTCGTCACTTACCGCTATGCTGAGGAGGCATTTGCAGCCATTGAGAGTGGCCACAAGCTGAGGCAGGCAGATGAACAACCCTTTGATCTCTGCTTTGGGGGCCGCAGGCAGTTCTGCAAGAGAAGCTATTCAGATCTTGGTGAGTGGAAGAAATCCTGAAGTTTTGGTATACTTCATACTGTCCCCAGAAGGGTTCCCAGCCTTTTTGAGAGTGGGCCTCTCCTTCATGGAGCTAACGTAATGCTGAATGTGACACACCAAGAACTGGGGAGTGGGATGAGAGGAGAAATGGGGGCTTTTTTGTTTTGTTTTGTTTTTTAATTAAAACCAGGGTGATAGTATTTCCATCCATTATTGGGGTGGGAGGAGGCTGGCTGTTTGAGGACCCTGTGGTAGGGAAATGTTGTCAGAGACCTTGATGTCTGTCTCTATTTTTATAGACTCCAACCGGGAAGACTTTGACCCTGCTCCTGTAAAGAGCAAATTTGATTCTCTTGACTTTGACACATTGTTGAAACAGGCCCAGAAGAACCTCAGGAGGTAACCCTGGGCCCTTCTCCCCCTTCCCTTTTTCTTTGGAGGTGTCCAACCTCCTCCACCCCTCTCCCCCACTTTAGGGGAGAGAGCTGCTAGTGAGAAATGACTGTTTTATAAAGAAATGGAAAAAAGTGAAATAAAAAATGTGTTAAATCAGATTTTTTTAAAGGGTTATTCATTTTTATAACAGGCATTGAAATAAGTTAACTTGCATTCCTATGTTCTGATGGGGCTGAGGGGTACCCCAGTGTTTGGAAGATCTAAGTTACTATGCAGACTAATAAACATGAACTAGAGAAAATTCCCAGGTGCTGTGTGCTTCTTTCAATGGTGCTAGTGCCAGACATACTCACTTTTCCAGTCTGAACACGATCAGGGACATGCTTATCTCCATTTAGTTCCTAGGACCTCTCTTTGGTCAGGTGCAAAATCCTGTTGGACTTAAAACTTTGTTCCTTAGGATGTGTTGTCAGTGAAATCAGTTTTCTAGGGCAGTGCTTCTCAAGTTTAAAAGGAAGTTTGAATTACCTGGTGATCTTTTTAGAATGTAGATTCTGGCTTCTGGGGTGGGGCCTGAGATTCTGCGTTTCAACAAGGGGATGCTGATGCTACAGTCCCAAGGAAGGGATTTTTACCACTAAGGACCTAGAGGAAGCTCATACTTGTTCCAAATAAAGGTTTTCTAAACTGAGGCTTATGTATACATGTATGTACCATTTTAGCTTGAGCATGATGCTTGGCACACAATAGGTATTCAGAAGAATGCATATATGTGGATAAACATGGGTAAGAGGGAGATCTGTAGGAGTTTATCTAGAAGAGTGCCTATTTTGAGAAGAGCAAAGGAGAGGTATATCCCTCCAGAAAGTGGATCCTTACCTTTCCTGACAGGTATTAATGGGGAAGCAATCAACCGGTAGTGGGTAAAGGGATTGATGCCTGCTGATGTGAACTGAAATGTAATGGAACCTGGAATTAACTTGGCAGGCCTGGGCATTAATTTTTGAATACTCATGACAGAGGCATTGGGAGGGTTTTTTACTTCTCCCACAGGGAGAGTTCAAGTGTGAACTGTGATTCAGGAGATAGAAGGATAATTTCTAGGATTATAGGTTTGCAGAGATTGCTACTGTGTCGCTCAGGGTTCATTCACAATGGCTTTTCTCTTCATGGAGCTGACTTAATGCTGAATGAATAAGTAAGGGGGAAGGGGTTGTCTCAAGGGCAAATCATGATTGAAAGAGGGGCAATTTTAGAGATCGTCTGTTACCACTATTACCATGGATAATCTGAAGAATCCTCTGCAGTGAAGGTGAGAATTGGAATGGTATCTGACATAGAGGGCCTCTCTGGGTGTTAGAGGAATGGAAAATGAAGGGTGGGAATCGGCTAGCGCCGCGAATGGGACTGGTTGGGGAGATCCTGAGACCGAGTCAAGAGAGTCCAAAGACCGCTCAAGCCTTCCGGTCCACTCTACTCTGGAATGCAAATCCCAGTTGCGGCTCTTAAAAAAAAAACAAACGGCGGCTCTAGCTGAAACGGCGCGGGAAATCTAAAGTTTTCCCGCCACTGGCGAGGGCGTGAGCCGTGACGTCAGGGCTCCGCCTTCGCAAGGTGGTGGACAGAGGGCTCCGCCCTCACCAAGATGGCGATGCTTGTGGCACCGGAAAGAGTTTATAGATTTCGCCTTGATCCTGCCACCAAATTGGAGGCGGGACTGCCCTGAGGAGTATGCCCGCCCCTTCCGCCGTACGTCCGCGCCGCGTGATGACGTCACAGTGGGTCCGCTCCCATCCGTCCGGGTTGCCGAGTTCCTGAGTCCTGAGCGTCCGCAAAGGTAGTGACGCGTGTTGCCCGGAGGATGGCGGACGCCAGCTTGCGCCGCGTGGT
The DNA here is from genome assembly GCF_009829155.1 of Mustela erminea. Lineage (NCBI taxonomy): Eukaryota > Metazoa > Chordata > Mammalia > Carnivora > Mustelidae > Mustela > Mustela erminea. The sequence continues at coordinate 65,763,602 of NC_045627.1, forward strand.
TCCCAGCGACCTGTATCCCCTCGTGCTCGGCTTTCTGCGCGATAACCAGCTCTCGGAGGTGGCCAGTAAATTTGCCAAGGCAACAGGCGCTGTGAGTGCGGGCTTGGGACAAGGGCTGGGGTGGGAGCACAACAGGTCTTCGGGCCCTCACAGGGTTAGGTTTCCGGGTACCGAGGTCTCTAGGGTCTTCCAATCCAGTATCTGCGGGGCCTTTGTGCCGAACTCTCGGCGGTGACCCAGGAGCCTGAAGTCTCGGCAGCTGGTACCCCACGAGGTCTCACTAGGTAGCGTTGAGTCTTGTTGCCTTTTTCTGTTGAGCGGTGCAGCGACGGCAGCGTGGGTTCCTCGTGGCCCAGGTCACGTGGCTGGCGGAGTGCGGCGAGCTGGAGGGAGCGTGGTGTCCCACTGGAGGCATTGGAGGCTCTTGGTTCCTTCTTGGGTTTTACGTTGGTTGATACAAAACGTGACTTGACCTCAACTCAGTCGAATTTACCCGGGACTCAAAGATGAAATTGCGTTAGAAATGGGGGATGGGATTTTCGTTAGTAAAGAAGAAAGTGAGAGTAGAGGTATACCAAAGCAGAATTGAGCATCACAGCCCTACCAGGCAGTGGGCTTGGATCTTTGATTTCCGGAATCAAGCACATCTAGATTTGGGACCAGGCTCTCTTCCTTCTTAAGATGTGTAACCTGAACAGCTTGCTGAACCTCTCTGAGTTTGTTTCTATTCCTACAGAGATGCCATCATCTATTTTATAATATTTTTGTGAATTTCAGTAACGTGATAAATATGAAGTGGCAATCCCAGTGCCTGGTGCTCAGGAAGCATCAGTGAGTGGAAGCTGTTTTCATAGTTATGGTAATACATATTTATGGTAATATAGGATGGTCCAAATACATGTAAAAAGTGGACCAGGGATGTGAAAGGGTTGGAATCTCAGGCAAGAAAAGCAATCATGGGTCGCCTGGGTGGCTTAGTCAGTTAAGCGTCAGGTCATGATCTCAGGGTTCTGGTATCACGCCCCACATGGGCCTGCCTCTCTCTCTCTGCCACTCCTCCTGCTTGTGCTTGCTCTCTCTCTGTCAAATGAATAGATAAAATCTTTAATTTAAAAAAAAATCCTGGGACGCCTGGGTGGCTCAGTTGGTTAAGCGGCTGCCTTCGGCTCAGGTCATGATCCCAGCGTTCTGGGATCGAGTCCCACATCGGGCTCCTTGCTCGGCAGGGAGCCTGCTTCTCCCTCTGCCTCTAACCTGCCACTCTGTCTGCCTGTGCTTGCGCTCTGTATCTCTCTCTAACAAATAAATAAAATCTTAAAAAAAAAAAAATCCTGATGCATGGGAAAACATCTTGAAAGAGGGTAGAGTGTAGTCTTTGACAGTCTTCTTAGCCTTTGATTCAGAAGTTAAATTTATTCTTTGTGGCAGAATCGGGCTGCACAAAGACAGAATCAAATCAGCTTCAGAAAGGGCTACCTGAAGCTGGGACAGTCTGCCTTGTGATCCCCTACAACTGCTTTCATATTGGAACTGTTTTTTAATTGACCATTAGGGAAGCTGCAGAAAGTATTTTCACAATGAGCTGGAAGGAATTGGGTCTTTTTCAGAATCAGGATTTTTTTTTTTAAGATTTTATTTATTTGACAGACAGAGATCACAAGTAGGCAGAGAGGCTGGCAGAGAGAGGGGGCAGCAGACTCCTTGCTGAGCAGAGAGCCCAATGCAGCGCTCGATCCCAGGACCCTGGGATCATGACCTGAGCCGAAGGCAGAGGCTTTAACCCACTGAACTACCCAGGTGCCCCAGGATTTTTTTATATAACAAATCTTTCTGCAAAGCTTACTGAAGGCCAGATGGTGTTTCCAGATGCTAAGTCTTTTATATGCATTATCTCTAATTCTCTCAACAACTTAATAAGATGTACAGTATTATCTCCATGTTATAGAGAAATAAACAGTCTTGAAAATATTAAGTTATTTGCTGAGGGTCACACAGAGGCAGAGGTGAGTTTCACATTTATACACATGTAAGTCTGAGCCTGTACTCTTGATGGTACTGCAGTGTTTTGCCTTTTTTTTTTTTTTATCAATTTACAATCTATTATCAGTGTAATTAATAACTGAAAGTAATTTTTTTTTTTTAAAGCTTTATTTATTTATTTATTTGACAGAGAGAGATCACAAGCAGGCAGAGAGGCAGGCAGAGAGAGAGAGGAGGAAGCAGGCTCCCGGCTGAGCAGAGAGCCCGATGCGGGCCTCGATCCCAGGACCCTGAGATCATGACCTGAGCCGAAGGCAGCGGCTTAACCCACTGAGCCACCCAGGCGCCCTGAAAGTAATTTTTTTTTTAAATTTTTTAAAATTTTTTAAAATTTTTTTTTTTTTTTTTAAAGATTTTATTTATTTTTCAGAGACAGAGGGAGAGAGCGTGAGTGAGCACAGGCAGACAGAGAGGCAGGCAGAGGCAGAGGGAGAAGCAGGCTCCCTGCCGAGCAAGGAGCCCGATGTGGGACTCGATCCCAGGACCCTGGGATCATGACCTGAGCCGAAGGCAGCTGCTTAACCAACTGAGCCACCCAGGCGTCCCAAGTAATTTTTGTATTGAGTATATAACTTAGCTTTTTTTTTTTTTTAAGAATTTATTTATCTATGACAGAGATCACAAGTAGGCAGAGAGGCAGGCAGAGAGGAAGGGAAGCAGGCTCCCAAGGGGGGCTCGATCCCAGGACCCTGGGATCATGACCTGAGCTGAAAGCAGAGGCTTTAACCCACTGAGGCACCCAGGTGCCCTATAACTTAGCTTTGTAACCAGTTTTGGAGGCTGGTTTCCAATGATTTGGTATTATAAACCATATTGCAGGAAACGCTCTCTTCTGTTAGTGTTCTTGTTTCATGAGTAACGATGAATTCCTAGACAATGCATTGCTAGCTTAAAGGGAAAGCACATTAAAAGATTTTATTTTTATTTGAGAGAGAGATTGCGCACGTGTGAGCACAAGGTGGGGCAGGGGCAGAGAGAGAGAGAGAGAGAGATGTAGACTCCCTGCTGAGCAGGGAGCCTGTCACTGAACTGGATCCCAGGACCCCAGGATTATGAGCTGGGCTGAAGGTAGACACTTAACCGACTGAGTCACCCAGGTGTCCTGGGAAAGCACATTTTAAAGGTTTTCATAAATAGGATTCACTGGGGATAGATGGTGACAGAAACTGTGAGTATCCCAAGTTTTGATGTTGAAAATTGGAAAGTACATAAATAGATTTTTTTTCTCTTAATTTGTGCAAGTAGAAGAAGTCTTATGAAGCAGTAACATTTACACCAAATACAGCAGGTATAGAAGAGGTCACTTTTTTTTTTTTTTTTTTTTTTTTAAGATTTTGCTTATTTATTTGAGAGAGAAAGAGAGTAAGTGAGTGTGAGCAGAGGGTAGAGGGAGAAGCAGACTTCCTGCTGGGCAGGGAGCCTGATGCGGGGCCCCCATCCCAAGACCTGAGATCATGATCTGAGCTGAAGGCAGATACTTAACTGAGCCACCAGACACCCCAAAGCAGGTCAGTTTTAAAGAGAGAATAAATCTGATTTCCTGCTAGAAGAACCAGGATAAAATTTTCTTACTGTGTTTTTTTTTCTCCTATAGACCCAACAGGACGCCAACGCCTCTTCTCTCTTAGACATCTACAGCTTCTGGCTCAAGTAAGTCTTCCCTGTATCACTGTGACTGGTTTTCCCCCAAGGAGTTGGGCTGTGTTCCTTGGTGTGGGAAGATCCTGATCCCCCAAAAGTTAGCCTCATCTACCTCAGCAGGTCTGCCAAGGCCCCAAAGCGGAAGGTACAGGCAAATGGACCAGTGAGTAAGAAGGCTAAGAAGAAGACTTCATCCAGTGAGAGCAGTGAGGACAGCAGTGAGGAGGAAGAACCCCAAGGACCTCCAGCTAAGAAAGCTGGTAAGTCTGGGCAAGGAGTTGGTGTTAGTGATTCCCAGAAAGGTATTTGTAGCCTGCCTGTACCACGTGGCTGTTTCTCACTGGGGTTTGTGGTTCTGTTCAGCTGTACCTGCCAAGCGGGCCAGTTTGCCTCAGCATACTGGAAAGGCTGCAGCCAAAGCATCAGAGAGCAGCAGCAGTGAGGAATCCAGTGATGAGGAGGAGGACGATGACAAGAAGAAAAAGCCTGTTCAGGTTTGCACCTTTTGGGAAGGAAAGAGGTTGTTGAAGGGATTAGGAAGAAGAAACCTAGAGTCTTGGCTTATAGCTTGGAACCAAGGGATGCCAGTGGGTGTATAACAGGTGACTACGGGGGCGCCTGGCTGCCTTAGTCAGTAGAGCATGGGACTCTTGATTTCGGAGTTACATGTCTTGAGTCCCATGTTGGATGTAGAGATTACTTAAACGGTAAATAAATAAGGGGCGCCTGGGTGGCCCAGTTGGTTAAGCCTCCTACTCTTGGTTTTGGCTCAGGTCATGATCCCAGGATTTTGAGATCAAGCACCAGTTGGGTTCTCTGCTCAGCAGGGGTTCAGCAACTCTGCCTCCCTCGCCCTTTGCGCCTCCCCCCACTCCGAAGCGTGTGTGAGTGTGCATGCCCCCTCTGTCTTTATAATAAAACGAATTTTTATTTATTTTTTAAGGATTTTTATTTATTTGACAGAGAAGATCGTAAGTAGGCGGGGGTGGGGGGTGGGAAGCAGGTTCCCTGCCAAGCAGAGGGCCCGATGTGGGGCTCAGTCCCAGGACCTCGAGATCATGACCTGAGCTGAAGGCAAAGGCTTAACCCACTGAGCTACCCAGGCGCCCCATAAAATGAATCTTTAAATACATAAATACGTAAAATATATAACAGGTGACCGTGGCGGAGAAAGTAGAAGTATGAAGCTTGGAAAGGGTATGTGAGGGTGAAGTTGCACTCTGAATCTAGAGGAACCCATTCTGTTTCCAAGGTGGCATTCGTTTTTTCTGGAACACTGCCTAAGATTCCAAGAGTAAGTAAGAGTATGTTTTGTAGACAGGTATTTGGAACTCTTAAGCAGGGAATGGCAAGGACAGGGTTGGGTTTTTCTTTATCTCTTTCTTTCTTTCTTAAGGTTAGTTTTTTAAAATTTATATGACAGAGACACATTGAGAGAGGGAATACAAGCAGTGGGACTGGGAGAGGGAAAGCAGGCTCCCCAATGAGCAGGGTGCCCAATGCCGGGCTTGATCCTGAGGCCCTGAGATCAGGACCCAAGCCAAAGGCAGACGCTTAAGAACTGAGCCATCCCGGTGTCCCTTCTTTCCTTTTTTTAGAAAGATTTTATTTATTGAGAGAGAGAGCATGCATGTGTGCACACATAAGGGAGGGCAGGGGGCAGGGGGAAAAGCACTCTCTCCACTGAGCAGGGAGCCGGATATCATGACCTGAGCTAAAGGTAGACGCTTAACTGACTGAGCCACCCAGGAGTCCCTTTTCCTCCCTCACTCCCTTTCCACCTTCTTTCCTTCCTTCTTTTCATCTGTCCATCCATCCGTCCTTCCCTTTTTCTTGAGATTTTTAAATTATTTTTAAGTAATCTCTGTTCCCAGTGTGGGACTCAAACTCATGACCCCAAGATCAAGTTTCATGCTCTAACCACTGAGCCAGGCAGGTGCCCCAATATTTTTGTTTCCCATGAAGAATTTGGTGCCGTTTTCAGATGCTGTGTTTTTTCAGTACACACTGTGCCACACATGGTGCTTGAACTCATGACTCCAAGATCAAGAGATGCATACTGTACTGACTCATTCATCCAGGTGCCCTTAGATGTCGTCTTGCTCAGCATTTATTTGCTCTTACTGCTCCATTAGCTCCTAAAAAATAAAAGTAGTCTAAGATGGTTTCCACCTTAGGATGCCCTTTGGGTACCCAGAACCTCTTGCTGATTCTCTTCATTGTGTGTTTCCTCACAGAAGGGAGTTAAGCCCCAATCCAAGGCAGTCAAAGCTCCTCCTAAGAAGGCCAAGAGCTCTGATTCTGATTCAGACTCAAGCTCAGAAGATGAGTCACCAAAGAACCAGAAGCCAAAGACAACACCTGTGGCAGCTAAAACTCAGACTAAAGCCTCAGCCAAACCAGGTACTATTTCCATTCCCAAGAGGCCAGGCTGGGGACTAGTTTGCTCTGGGGACTTGTATTAAAATTGCTCATTCAGGGGCAGCTGGATGGCTCAGTTAGTTGAGCTTCTGCCTTCAGCTCAGGTCATGATCTCAGGGTCCTGTGGTTGACCCCCGCGTTGTGCTTCACACTGGGCATGGAGCATGCCTAAGATTCTTTCTCTGTGTTCTTTCGCCGATCCCCATCCCATGTGTCCATGCTGGTGCCCACGCTCACCTGCTCTCTCAAAAAAAAAAAAATTGCTCCTTTAGCATAGGGGTGAAATGGCAGTGGTTGAATTAGAAATACTGCTTAGTGTCTTTTTTTTTTCTTAAAAAGAGGTTTTTTATTAATAAGTGGAACTAGGGATTAGTAACTAGAGAAATAGTCTGCAGTGAGGGAAAAATGTAGTTTTTTTTTGTTTTGTTTTAAATCTTTGCTTTTTTAAAAAAAAAAATTTATTTGGGGCACCTGGGTGGCTCAGTGGGTTAAAGCCTCTGCCTTTGGCTCAGGTCATGATTTCAGGGTCCTGGGATCGAGTCCCGCAGTGGGCTCTCTGCTCAGCGGGGAGCCTGCTTCCTCCTCTCTCTGCCTGCCTCTCTGCCTACTTGTGATCTCGGTCTCTCAAATAAAATCTTAAAAAAAAAAAAAAAAGAATTTATTTGCCAGAGAGAGATCACAAGTAGGCAGGGGCAGGCAGAGAAGGAGGGGAAGCAAGCTCCTTGCTGAGCAGAGAGCCCTATGCGGGGCTCGATCCCAGAACCCAGAGATCATGACTTGAGCCAAAGGCAGAGGCTTAACCTTCTGAGCCACTCAGGTGCCCCCCAAAAAACGTGTTTTAAAAAATGGTATCCAGAAGCACCTGGGTGGCTCAGTCGGTTGAGTGTCCAACTCTTGATTTCAGCTTGGGTCCTGATCCCAGGGATGTGGGATTGAGCCCCATGTTGGGCTCCACTCAGCAGAGAGTCTGTTTGAGATATCTCTCTTTCTTCTCCCTGTGCCCTCAGTCTTACGTGCTCTTTCTTCCTCAAATAAGTTAATCTTTATTATTATTTTTAAAATTTATTTTCTCTTAAAGATTTTATTTATTTGAGAGAGAGAGAGACAGTGAGAGAAAGCAAGAACAGGGGAGGAAGAAGCAGGCTCCCCACTGAGCAGGGAGCCTGATGTGGGGTTCGATCCCAGGATGCTGGGATCATGGCCTGAGCCAGAAGCAGATGCTTAACAACTGAGCCATCCAGGTGCCCCCTAAAATAAATAAATCTTTAAAATAAAAGGTATCCCAGGGAGCTGGGAGCTGAAGCCTCTGCCTTCGGCTCAGGTCATGATCCTAGGATCCTGAGATCAAGCCCCACATCGGACTCTGCTCGGCGGGGAGCCTGCTTCCCTCTCTCTCTCTTCCTCTGCCTACTTGTGATCTCTGTCTGTCAAACAAATAAATAAAGTCTTAAAAAAAAAGTATCCATTTGCCATTCTTGTTAGTAGATGATTTACATCCCTATAAATTTTGTTATAAGCACTTGTACATCTATGTTTTGTGCTTTTCATTGCCATCATCTGTCCTATGCATTTACTCTGTAGGACCTGTGAGAATTTAAACTCTTTCTTGTAGTATTCTTGTGATGACAGGTTATGATTTATAGGAGCTTCTCTGAATGAAGTCGGAGTAAAAGATTTCATAGAATACATTTGAATTGCTTACATATTTTTTTCCTTTTTTATGATTCTATTTATTTGAGAGAGAGAGAGAATGTTCACACATGAGCTGGGGGAGGAGCAGAGTGAGAGGGACAAACAAACCCCTGCTCTGAGCCCAGAGCCCGATGCAGGCCTTGATACTATGACCCTGAGATCATGACCCGAGCTGAAACGAAGAGTCAAATGCTTAATGGACTGACCCATCCAGGAGCCCCACTACATCATATCATTTAGTAAAGATAGTTTTATGTTCGAAATTGGTCAGGAAGGTCATCCTTTGATAGCCGTGGTGGTTTCCCTCATGCCTGCTCTAAAGGCAAGAGAATTGGGGTGCCTGGGTGGCTCAGTTGTTAAGTGTCTGCTTTTGGCTCAGATCATGATCCCCAAGGTCCTGGGATTGAGCTCCACATCGGGCTCCCTACTCAGCAGGAAGCCTGCTTCTCTCTCTCTCCCACTCCCCCTGCTTGTGTTCCCTCTCTAGCTGTCTTTCTGTCAAATAAATAAATAAAATCTTTTAAAAAAGTAAAATGAAGGCAAGAGAATCGATAGACTCCTAAGCTCTAAGCTAACAGGTTTCCAGGGTTCATTAAGGCCTTGGTATTTCTTACCCAATTTTTTTTTCCTTCTCAGGTATGCCAGCCCGCGTGGCACCTAAACTAACCAATGGGAAAGTGGCCAGCAAGAAGAGCAGCAGCAGCAGCAGCAGCAGCAGCAGCAGTGATGAGGAGGAGGAGGTGGCAGCGGCGGCAGCCATACCTAAGAAGGTTTGGGCCAGAACTTGTACCAGGGGATGGGGTGGGGAGGTGGGGGCGTGAGGGTGTCTCCATTTCTTGGCAGGTTTAGTTGGATCAGCTTTTTCCTGTGGTAACTAATTTTCTCCATATGACACAGACTGTACCTAAAAAGCAAGTCGTGGCCAAGGCTCCAGTGAAAGCAATGGCTGCCCCTACCCAGAAAAGTTCCAGCAGTGAAGACTCTTCCAGTGAGGAGGAGGAGGAGGAGGAGGAGCAGAAAAAACCCATGAAAAAAAAACCAGGTGAGGTTTTTTTTTTTCCCCTTAAAGTTATTTATTTGTTTTTTTTTTTTTTAGAGAGCATGAGCGAGCATGTTCACAAGGTGGGAGTCGGGGGGAGGGGCAGAGGGAAAGGCAGAGAATCCCAGGGGGACTCCCTGCTAAGCATGGAGTCCCACCACAACACTTACCTTTTTTTTTTCTTAAGATTTTATTTACTTATTTCACAGAGAGAGCATGTGCATGTGTGCATAAGCGGGGGGAAGCAGGTCCCTATAGGTTTTTTTTAATATTTTGTTTATTTATTTGTCAGAGAGATCACAAGTAGGCAGAGAGAGAGGAAGGGAAGCAGGTTCTCTGTTGAGCAGAGAGCCTGATGTGGGGCTCGATCCCAGGACCCCGAGACCATGACCTGAGTTGAAGGCAGAGGCTTAACCCACTGAGCCACTCAGGTGCCCCTTGTTTGTTTTTTTTTTTAAAAACAGGTCCCTATAGTTCAGTCCCCCCACCTTCGGCTGCCCCATCCAAGAAGTCCCTGGGAACCCAGGCTCCCAAGAAAGCTGCAGAGAAGCAGCAGCCTGTGGAAAGCAGTGAGGACAGCAGCGATGAGTCTGGTGAGTCCCCTCTGTGGAGAATGGGCCTGGGGGAGTAGATGAGGAATATAAAAGACAAAAAGGCCTCTATGCCTTTCCGTTTTTCACTGAAGCAAGACAGGGTTTAAGTTTCTGTGTGGGTCTTTGCAGCCTCCTTTTTGTTGCTTTTGGTTGGGTTGGGACTCTGGTCCCAGCCTAATGCCATAGATTCTCTCCAGATTCCAGTTCTGAGGAAGAAAAGAAACCTCCAGCTAAGGCAGTCATCTCTAAAGCAACCTCTAAACCAGTTCCAGCAAAGAAACCGCCAGAGAGCTCTTCAGACAGCTCAGGTGAGGTATATGGAAGCCCTCAGGGTGGTGGGAGCTCCAGGGGCTCTCTCTAGTCTGATTTCTATTTATTATTTGCTCTCTGTCTAGACTCTGATAGTTCTGAGGATGAAGCTCCTGCCAGATCAGCCGGTACTACCAAGAATCTACCAAGTAGGCCGGTTGCCACTCCCAAGCAACCTGCAGCTAAACCAGCCACAGCTCCCAAGCAGCCTGTAGGTAGTGGCCAGAAGCCTCTCACCAGAAAGGCTGATAGCAGCTCCAGCGAGGAGGAGAGCAGTTCTAGTGAAGAGGAAAAGATGAAGAAGACTGTGGTCACTCCCAAGTCCAAGGCAGCAGCCAAAGCAGCTCCGTCTTTGCCTGCCAAACAGGCCCCCCAGGGTGGTGGGGACAGCAGCTCTGATTCAGATAGTTCTAGCAGTGAGGAAGAGGAGGAGGAGAAGATGTCAAAATCCCCAGTTAAAAAGAAGCCACAGAAGGCAGCAGGAGTTGTAGCCTCTTCCAAGGCGGCTTCCACAAAGCAAGCAAAGGCCAAGAGCAGCAGCAGTTCTTCCTCTGATGATTCCAGTGAGGAAGAAGTGAAGGAGAAACCTAAGGGCAAGGGCAGTGTAAGGCCACAAGCCCTCAAGACCAATGGGACCTCTGCAGTGACTACACAGAATGGAAAAGCAGACAGGGATAGCCATGAGGAAGAAGAAGAAAAGAAAAAGGCAGCAGTAGCAGTTTCTAAGCCAGGTCTGTATCCAAAGAATCTGTCTCCTTGGTTTGTCCCCCCAAGTATGGGTGGGATATACACTTGGGGGATGGGGTAGGGAGAGGAGGCCCACAGTTAGGCTTCCAGTTGTATGCCCTCGGTGTGGGAACCTGGGAGGAGGAATAGGAAGCTGGTCTCCTGAGTCTGGCTATCTATCTATCTATCTATCTATCTATCTATTTATTTATTTATTTATCTATCTATCTATTTATCTATTTATCTATCTATCTATCTATTTATTTATCTATCTATCTATTTATCTATCTATCTATCTATTTATCTATCCATTTATTTATTTATTTATCTATTTATTTATTTATCTATTTATTTATTTATTTATCTATTTATTTACTTATTTATTTATCTATCTATTTATTTATTTATCTATTTATCTATCTATCTATCTATCTATCTATTTATTTATTTGTCTATCTATTTATTTATTTATTTATCTATCTATTTATCTATCTATCTATTTATCTATCTATTTATCTATCTATTTATTTATTTATTTATTTATTTATTTGACAGAGAGAAATCACAAGTAGTCAGAGAGGCAGGCAGAGAGAGAGAGAGGGAAGCAGGCTCCCTGCCGAGCAGAGAGCCCGATGCAGGACTCGATCCCAGGACCCCGAGATCATGACCTGAGCCAAAGGCAGCGGCTTAACCCACTGAGCCACCCAGGTGCCCCTGGCTTTTTGTTTTGTGTAGGTTCCGGAAAGAAGCGGAAGCAGAATGAGGCTGCCAAAGAGGCAGAGACTCCTCAAGCCAAGAAGATAAAGCCCCAGACCCCCAACACATTTCCAAAAAGGAAGAAAGTAAGTTCTCTTATTTTCTTGTCGGGGGCCAGCCTTTAAAGAGTAGAAAGGGGCACCTGGGTGGCTCAGTTGGTTAAGCCTCCATCTCTTGATTTCCCCTCAGGGTCGTGAGATCTTGACAACTCTCCCCATGGCCTGGCACTCTCGCACATGTGTAGCTAAGGAGGGCTTTTCTGTTAAATGGCCACTCTGTCTTTAACTTACTTCTTACTTCATTCTTCTCCAGGGAGAAAAAAGGGCATCATCCCCTTTCCGAAGGATCAGGGAGGAGGAGATTGAGGTAGATGCTCGAGTGGCAGACAACTCCTTTGATGCCAAGGTGAGGGGAGAGCATGTTTGCTGTTCTTAAGGGGGCTGGGTGGAAGAGAGGGCAGCTTTTTGGTTCATGTTGCCTTGAGCAGGGAGAAGAAAGTAAAAGTAACAGGGCCTTGGTGTTGTCCTTCTGTGTATTAACCACTTTTCTCTGCTTACCAGCGGGGTGCAGCTGGAGACTGGGGGGAACGCGCCAATCAGGTTCTGAAGTTCACCAAAGGCAAATCGTTCCGGCATGAGAAAACCAAGAAGAAGCGGGGCAGCTACCGGGGAGGCTCCATCTCTGTCCAGGTCAATTCCATTAAGTTTGACAGCGAATGACCTGGGGCCATGTGTGGTGAAGCAGGGGTGATGATCCAATGCCACTTACTTTCCCCAGTGGACCTGGGAAACCCTCAGCTCTATTAAGGGAGGGTCTTGGCGAGGACAGCAGTTTAGGAGAGGTCCGAAGACTTTGCATTGTAACATCATCTCTGGCCGTTTTCTGTGTTCGTAGTTTTGTACAGGTTTGGTTTTTGAGTTTTGAGAAGTAAGGACAACATAAGAGTGTTCTTTTTTAAGAAAAAGAAAAATTTTAGTTGTCATTCCCTCATTCCCTTCTCCCTGTTCTGTGGAAGTCCTCATGCTGAAAAATTTGTAAATTTTATATTAAATCGTTTCCTATTCATTTTCGTTGTGATTTCACAGGTGGGTACCCACAGATAAAATCTTAGCTATTGACCAAGATGTAGTAAAGGTTACTTTATGAGTTTTTATAATTGGAGAATTCTGTCATTTGTTCACATTCATCCGTCCTACCCCTCAACAGCTTTGGGAAGGGGCAGTTAAGAATGGTTAATGTATATGTTTGCTAAGCATGCACTGTGTAGTTCATCCTCTTTCATGGGGTTTAGGACTGATGTTTTCAGCGAGCATGGACTTAACTACTTTTGGGGATAAAATCCCCTTTTGTTACAGTTAAAATTCTGGTGTAGTGTGAATGCTGTGGGGTTAGTCTAAATATTTTGTTTTCTGTAATATTAACATTTAATGTTTGCAGTATATGTTTAGTTTTTTATTTTGAAAGCATAAACTTTTCTATTGTTCGGAGACCTTTTTTTGAGGATCCTTAGTAGTACTAATTTAAGGACTGCATTTCCTTGTTTTTTACATTTTAGGGAACAAAATAATCTGAAAAGTACATATCACTTGGTATTTCTGTTTTAGTAAAAGTGGTGACACAAAATTAGCTTCATTAACTCCTATGTGATTGGAAATCACTGATCAAGAAAATCAAAGAATAAAAACTGTAACTAAAAATCTCAATCCTCAGTAGGAGTTAGATTACATTAGGCAAATTTATAGGTAACCTGTGTATGTGCTAACGGAAATGGGAAGAACCTTTATGAAGCATGTTAGGTGGTAAAACTTGGTGGGGTTGGGAGAGTATCCCAACAAGACTGTTGTTTGTAGTTGGAACATGGGAGCATCTGATGTGCCCCTTTCAGAACCTTAATTGTCAGTAACAGTAAAAAAATACCAGTGAGCAGAAATGCGACTCTGAGGCCAAGGCAGCCGATCCTAAAGCTGTAGGAGATGAGAGTGCTTGGCCAGAGCAAGCTGCGGAGGGAGGAGGCAATAGCAAACTGGAGACTGGGGCTGTTTCTGTGGTGGGAAAGTGTGCTCTAGCTTTATGGACTAGGGGAGGTGTAGGTTTTAAGATTAGCCTCCCCTTGTTCTGATTCCATACTTTCCAGGTAACTTGATAGTAAGTTGGTTTTCCATGTAACTGCCTCTAGGAAGAATATGCAGCTTTCATGCTGACATAGGTACATCAGTCTGCATGGTAAGAGTTATCCATCTTAGTACAAAATAATAAACTGACTGATGTATAATGGGTCTTGGGAGATTTTTATTGTGAATCCAAAGCCCTCTCACCTGTTTAAACCAGAACAACTTGGATGCCAGTTAGAGGGCTGGAGTGAGACCTGTGAGTTCACTGAAGAGTTTTCTTGACAGCAGCTTTCTGGCTTTTCGTGGCCATACCTTGTGTCATGGTGCCTTGTCCAGGCCATAGTCCAGATCGTGCATAGTCTAAACTGGGGTTGGCAGAATGGCCAATGGGCGAGTCCGGTCCACAGCTTGTTTTTGTAATGCTTTGATGCTAAGAATGGTTTTTATATTTTAATTTAATTTATTTATTTGTTTTTAAGTAGGCACCACACCCAACACAGGGCTTGGTTTTTTTACATTTTTAAAAGTGCTTGGAAGAATATGTGGCTGACTTTATGTGGCTTACTGGGCCTCCGGTATTTGCTAACTGGCCCTCTATAGAAAACGGAAAGCGTTTGCTAATTCCTGGTCTAAGTCAGTGATTTTGCAACACTGGCTGAAAATTAGAATCATCTGGGAAACTTAAAAAATACTAAAACCCAAGGGCCCATCCCAGACCAGCTTGAGTGTGTCAGACCCTGGTGCTCTCTGGTGGGGCCTGGGTGTAAGGATTTTTTTTTTAATCTTCTGAGTGATTCTAATATGAGCAGCTGAGGTTGAAAGCCACTAAACTAAGAGTGTTTGAAAATAATTGGGGCACCTTGGTGGCTTTGTTGGTTGAGTGTCTGACTCTCGGTCGTGGAGCATGGGATTGAGCCTTGCATTGGCTCCGCTCTCACAGTGCGCTGGAGATTCCCTCTCCCTTTTGCCCTTTCCCTGTTTGTGGGTGTGCTCTATCTCTAAAATAAATAAATCTTAAAAAAGAAAAAAGAATTGGTATTTTTTCATTATTCTCATGCTTTTGTTTTTGGATATACTTACAAAATCTGATACAATAAAATGAAAATTAAATTTCCATATTAGATGTTTCCTGGGACTTGAATCTGTATCTTCATAGTTTTGTTGAATGTTCTGTTACATGCTTCCACTCATCTTTTTCCTTACACAAATGGGGTAGCTTGCTAGATGCAGTGTTTCATAACATTGGAGCTCATTCTATAACACAGTAGCTAATTTTTAATGTCTGCATGGTTCTCCATTGTAGTAGGAAGCAGTAGTATAAGTTACGCAAGCCAGTAACATTGGTGGATGTTTGGTTTTTCAGTATTTTGCTACTACAAATAGAGCCACAGTGGATATTCGTTTTTCTGTTGAGTTGTTTTGTTTTTTAAAGTAAATTCCCCCAGTGTGGGACTCAAACTCATAACCCCAAGATCAAGAGTCACATACTCCTCAGACTGAACCAGCCCAGTGCGCTGCATAGTGAATGTTCTTGTACATGGAACCAAGTATCTGTGGATTTTTTTTTTTTTAAGATTTTATTTATTTGACAGAGATCACAAGTAGGCAGAGAGGCAGGCAGAGAGAGAGGAGGAAGCAGGCTCCCTGCTGAGCAGAGAGCTGGATACTGGGCTCGATCCCAGGACCCTGGGATCATGACCTGAGCTGAAGGCAGAGGCTTTAACCCACTGAGCCACCCAGGCGCCCCGTATCTGTGGATTTAAAAAAAAAATTTTTTTTTTTGTAAGAGTTTATTCTTAATTGTACAACAGGTTCTAAAACCTCATTCTAGCTGTAGATAGCAACAGATGGTGTGATAGGAAAGCCAGATGGGTTTTTTTTTTTATTAATTTTATTTATTTGACAGACAGAGATCACATGTAGACAGAGAGGCAGGCAGAGAGAGAGGGGAAGCAGGCTCCCTGCTGAGCAGAGAACCTAATGTGGGACTCGATCCCAGGATCCTGGGATCATGACCTGAGCTGAAGGCAGAGGCTTAACCCACTGAGCCACCCAGGCGCCCAGGAAAGCCAGATGTTTAAACAGGAATGGAGTTAAGGATCATTATTGACTCAGGCACAAGGAACAGCTTATCTTTTCTCACAGTTCTTAATTCCACCTGTGGTGGTGGGAGGCATTCCCCCGGCCTTTGCTTTAAGCTCCTCCTTGAGTTTCTTCTCTTCTTTCTGTTTCTACTTGAATGTCTTACCTTCCTTGTCCCATCTCCTTGGACTGCTTCATGGGCTGCTTCAGGGGTTTCTTGCCACTCTTGTGGCCAGACATGGCACCTGCTGTCCTGTGAGGATATTTTTCTAGGAAATACTGTAACAGTGTTGGGTCAAAGGAAATGTATGTTTAACATTTTAATTATTATTGCCCTCCAAAGCCATTGTACTAATTTGTAGTTCTAGTAACAGTTTATGGAAAGTATTTTGCCTTCTTCCCCAACATTTGGATAAATGAAAGTGCTGAGTCTTTTCTTTTTTTTTTTAAGATTTTATCCACTTACTTGACAGATCACAAGTAGGCAGAGAGGAAGGGAAGCAGGCTCCGTGCTGAGCAGAGAGCCGATGCGGGGCTGGATCCCAAGACCCTGAGATCATGACCTGAGCCTGAGCTGAAGGCAGAGGCTTAACCTGCTGAGCCACCCAGTCATCCCAGTCTCTCTCTCTTTAAAAAATATTTTTGGGGGTGCCTGGGTGGCTCAATGGGTAAGCCTCTGCCTTCTGCTCAGGTCATGATCCCAGGGTCCTGGGATCCAGCCCCGCATCGGGCTCTCTGCTCAGTGGGGAGCCTGCTTCTCCTCCCCTCTCTCTGCCTGCCTCTCTGCCTACTTGTGATCTCTGTCTGTCAAATAAATAAATAAAACCTTAAAAAATATTTATTTTTGGTGGGTACCTGGGTGGCTTAGTTGGTTAAGCATCTGCCTTCAGCCTGGGTCATGATCCTGGAGTCCTAGGATCAAGCCCTATGTCTGGCACCCTGCTCAGCGGGGAGTTGGCTTCTCCCTCTTCCTCTGTCCCTCCCTCTCTCACTCAATCTCTCAAATAAAATCTTTTTAAAGAGTTGTGTTTTTTTGTTTTTTTTTAAATATATTTTCTCCAACATGGTGCTCAGACTCATTGCCTGGGGAATCAAGAGTCATGCTCTATGGACTGAGCCAGCCAGGCACCCCATGTCTCTTTTTTAAAAAATTGTGGTAAACAACATTAAATTTACTATCTTAACTACTTTTTTATTTAAGATTTTATTTATTTGACACAGAGAGAGATTGGGAACATAAACAGGGGAAATTGGAGAGGGAGAAGAAGGCCTCCCGTGGAGCAGGGAGCCTGATGCAGGGCTCCATCCCAGGACCTGGGATCATGACCTGAGCCACTCAGGCTTCCCTTAGTTATTTTTTTTAAATTGAAGTATGGTTGACATACATTATTAGTTTCAGGTGTGCAACATAATTAACATTGATACACATTATAATTTTTTAAAGATTTTTTTTTTTTTAGCACTGACTGGGAGGAGAGAAGCAGACTCCCTACTGAGCATGTAGCCTGATGTAGGGCTCAGTCCCACAACCCATGAGATCACGACCTGAGCCAAAATTAAGAGTTGGATGCTTAACCAGCTGAGCCACCCAGGTGCCCTTATATATGTATACATACATATACATTTATATACATTATGAGTGATCACAAGTCTAGTTATTTCTCATCATGCAGTTATAATATTTTTGGCTATATTCCCTATGTTGTACTTTACATCCCTGTGGTTGATTTTATAACTGGAAGCTTGTACCCATTAGTCCCCTTCCTATTTTGCCCATGCCCCCCCCCCCACTCTATTCTGGCAACCACCACTGTTTGTTCTCTGTATTTTTTTTTTAAGATTTTTTTTATTAATTAGCATGAGTAGGGTGAAGGGCAGAGGGAGAAGCAGACTTCCCGCTGAGCAGGGAGCCCAAAACGGGGCTCAATCCTGGGCCTCTGGCATCATGACCTGAGCCAAAGGTGGATACTTAATGGACTGAACCACCCAGGTGTCCCCTCTACTTTTTGTTTTTTTAGATTTATTCACTTATTTTAAAAGAGAGAGAAAGCACATGTGCTCATATGAGCACGGGAGGGCAGAGGGAGCGGGAGAGAGAATCTTAAGCAGACTCCACTGAGCTTGGACCCTGACTCAGGGCTTGATCTCATGACCCTGAAATCACAATCTGAGCTGAAACCAAGAGTCAGACAGAGGCTTAACTAACTGAGCCACCCAGGTGCCCCTGTTCTCTGTATTTTGAATCTTTCTGTTTTGTTGTTTGTTTTCTAGATTCGATTCAATTTGATTTGATTTGATTTTTAAAGATTTTACTTATTTATTTGATGGAGAGAGAGACAGTGGCAGGGGGAGTTGGGAGAGAGAGAAGCAGGCTTCCTGCTAAGGAGGGAGCCCAATGTGGGGCTCAATCCCAGGACTCTGGGACCATGGCCTGAGCTGAAGGCAGACACTTAACAACTAAGCCACCCAGGCACCCTAGATTTTACATATAAGTAAAATCATACAGTATTTGTCTTTCTCTGTGTGACTTCACTTAGCATAATATCTTTTTGATCCACCCATGTTGTTGTAAATAGCAAGATGTTTTTTATGGCTGAGTATATATACACACACAGTATGTAAACACACACTACATCTTTATCCATTAATCAATTAATGGATACTTAGATTGTTTCCATATCTTGGCTATTGTAAATAATGAAGAACATAGGGTTGCGTGTATTCTTTTGAATTAGTGTTTTTGTTTTCTTTGGGTAAACAGAAGAATTGATGGATCAAACGATTTTTTTTTTTTTAAGATTTTATTTATTTGGCAGAGAGAGATCACAAGCAGGCAGAGAGGCAGGCAGAGAGACAGGGGGAAGCAGGCTCCCTGCTGAGCAGAGAGCCCAATGCAGGGCTCGATCCCAGGACCCTGAGATCATGACCTGAGCCGAAGGCAGAGGCTTTAACCCACTGAGCCACCCAGGCCCCCCCCCTTTTTTTTTTTTTTTAAGATTTTACATTTTATTTGACGACAGTAAGAGAGGAAACATAAGCAGGGGAGTGGGAGAGGGAGAAGCAGCCCTCCTGCTGATCAGGGAGGCCAGTGCAGGGCTCGATCCCAGGACCCTGGGATCATGACCTGAGCCAAAGGCAGACGTTTAACGACTGAGCCACCCAGGTGCCCCTGAAATTTCTATTTTTAATATTTTGAGGAACCGCCATACTGTTTTCCACAGTGGCTACACCGATTACATTCCCATCAATAGTACATGAGGGTTCCCTTTTTTCCACATCCTTACTAACTCTTGTTATTCTTGATACCGGCCATTTGGACAGATGTGGGGTGATACCTCCTTGTGTTTTTGACTTGTATTTCTCTGATGATTAGTGATGTTGAGCATCTTTTCATGTGTTTATTGGCTGGCTGTCCTTTTTTTTTTTTTTTTTTAAAGATTTTATTTATTTGTCAGAGAGAGGGAGCGAGAGCGAGCACAGGCAGACAGAATGGCAGGCAGAGACAGAGGGAGAAGCAGGCTCCCTGCCAAGCAAGGAGCCCGATGTGGGACTCGATCCCAGGACGCTGGGATCATGACCTGAGCCGAAGGCAGCTGCTTAACCAACTGAGCCATCCAGGCGTCCCTGTCTGTCTTTTTTTGAAAAAATGTTCAAGTCCTCTGCCCATTTAATTGGATTGTTTGTTTTTTTTGGTGTAACAGATTTCTGTATTAATTTTGTATCCTGCAACTTTACTGAATTTAATTAATAGTTCCAATAGTTTCTTGGAGTCTTCAGGATTTTCTGTATATAGCATCAGGTCGTCTGCAAATAGTGACAGTTTTACTTTTTTTTTTCTTTTTTAGCAATTATTGCCTTTTCGGGCACCTGGGTGGCTCAGTCGTTAAGTGTCTGCCTTCAGCTTGGGTCATAATCCCAGGGTCCTGAGATGGAGCCCCAGGTTGGGCTCCCTGCTGGGCAGGAAGCCTGCTTCTCCCTCACCCGCTCCCCTGCTTGTGTTCCCTCTCTCTCTCTGTGTCTCTGTCAAATGCATAACTAAAATAAAATAAAAATTATTGCCTTTTATTTCTTCTTCTTTTCTAATTGCTATGGCTAGGACTTCCAGTACTATGTTGAGTAAAAGTGGTAGGAGTGGACATTCTTGTCTTGTTCCTGATCTTAGACAAGAAGCTTTCGGCTTTTCACTGTTGAGTATGATGTTGATTTGTCATATATGACTTATTTTTTTAAAGATTTTACTTATTTGAGGCACCTGGGTGACTCAGTCAGTTAAGCATCTGTCTTCAGCTCAGGTCATGATCCCAGGGGCCTGGGATGGAACCCCATGTTGGGTTCTCTGCTCAGGGGGGAACCTGCTTCTCCCTCTCCCTCTGCCTATTGTTCCCCCTGTTTGTGTGCACGCTCTCTCTGAAATAAATCTTAAAAAAAAAAAAAAAGATTTTTCTTTTTTTTTCTTTTTTTTAAAAGATTTTATTTATTTATTTGACAGACAGAGATCACAAGTAGGCAGAGAGGCAGGCAGAGAGAGAGAGAGGAGGAAGCAGGCTCCCTGCAGAGCAGAGAGCCCGATGCGGGGCTCGATCCCAGGACTCTGGGATCATGACCCGAGTCGAAGGCAGAGGCTTTAACCCACTGAGCCACCCAGGCACCCCCCAAAAAAGATTTTTCTTATTTATTTATTTTAGAGAGAGAGAGAGAACATGAACCAGAGTTGGGGGGAAGGGCAAAGGGAGAAGAGAAAGAGACTCCCAAGTAGTTGTGGGGCTCAGTCTCACAACCCCAAGATCATGACCTGAGCTAAAATCAAGAGTCAGACACTCAACTGAATGAGCCACCCAGCACCCCTTGGCCTTTGTTATTTTGAGGTATATTCCCACTCTACCCACTTTGTGGAGAATTTTTATCATAAATGGATGTTGAATTTTTTTCAAATGCTTTTTGTGCATGCATTGAGATGATCATTTGATTTTTTTTTCATTGTTTATTTATTATTTGAGAGAGAAAGACAGAGTGAGAGGGAGCAGGAGAGGGGAGGTCAGAGGGAGAGCAGAGTCTTCATGGAGCTGGGAGTCTGATGCAGGACTCAATCCCAGGATCCCAGAGTTATAACCCGAGCCAAGGGCAGTCCCCTAACCAACTGAGACACCCAGGCACCCCAGATGATCATATGATTTTATCCTTTATTTTGTTACTTTTTATCATGTTGATTGATTCACAGATATCAAATGATTTTTGCAATCCTGGAATAAATCCCATTTGATTGTGGTATATGAACCTTTTAATGTATTGCTGAATTCAGTTTGATGATATGTTGTTGAAAATTTTTATATCTATGTTCATCAAGGTTATTGACCTGTAATTTCTTTCTTTTTTTTTTTTTTTTCCGATTGTCTTTGTGTGCTTTTGGTATCTGGGTAATGTTAGTCTCCAATCTTAACTTTTTTTTTCTTTATTAGTAATCTCTACACCCATTGTGGGGCTTGAACTCACAACCCCAAGATCAAGAGTCACATGTTCCACCGACTGAGACAGCCAGGTGCCGCAATCTTAATCATTTTTTTTTAAGGTTTTATTTATTTGACACAGAGAGAGAAATCACAAGTAGGCAGAGAGGCAGGCAGAGAGAAAAGGGGAAGCAGGCTCCCCGCTGAGCAGAGAGCCCGATGCGGGGCTCGATCCCAGGACCCTGGGATCATGACCTGAGCCGAAGGCAAAGGCTTAACCCACTGAGCCACCCAGGTACCCCAGTCTTAACCATTTTTAAGATTTTACTTATTTGGGGTGCCTGAGTGGCTCAGTGGGTTAAACCCTCTGCCTTCGGCTCAGGTCATGATCCCAGGGTCCTGGGATCGAGCCCCACACTGGGCTCCCTGCCCGGCGGGAAGCCTTCTCCCTCTCCCACGCCCCTTGCTTGTGTTCCCTCTCTCTCTGTGTCTCTCTCTGTCAAATAAATAAGTAAAACCTTAAAACAAAACTATGGCTTATTTGTTTTTTTCTTTTGCATATCATAAATATAACCCTTCCTAGTGTTGTTTGCCTTTTTACCTTTTTAACTTAGTAGACCTCCTTTCTCCTTAGGGCCTTGCAGAGCTCAACCTGCTGTATATATACATTATGAGTGAGTGTGTGTGTGTGTGTGTGTGTGTGTATATGCAGGTAAAATGTTACACAAATGAAGCAGTTTAGCAAATTGTCTAACACAGCACTTACTAGAAAGATTATTTAATCCCTCTGAGTCTACTTTCTCATATTTAAAATGACAGAGTATTTTTTTATCTTGTCTATAAAATCTGACTACCCTAGAGGACTATTTTAAGGACTGAGGATTTATCTAAAGCACTTAGCACAGTCCCTGGCACATTGTAAGGACTCTGTGACTGCCACTCTCACAGTAAAAGGAGATTTGGGTAATAACATGCCTTGGTGTCCTTATGATATGCGACATACCTTTTGAACAAAGTTTTGAATCATATCTTAGAGTGAATGGTTATATTCAGGCAATGTTTTTTGTTGTTGTTCTTTGATGTTTGTCTGTTTCTTCATTTATTTGCCAAATATTCATATGCAGAATTGATCCTATTTCTTAGAAACTTTAGGTTGGTGAGGGATCTAGAATTCCTATGCAATGCTGATGGGTTTAGGCACTGTTCCTGAAATTCATATGTTCAGTGAATTGCACACATGATGGCTCGTGTTCCTCTGCAGTGGACTTACTTCATATAGACAAAAGTTAAGAGACTTTCCAATACCTTGTAGGTTTGTGCTTTGCAGGTTATATCTACACTGCAACCCAAAACTATTAGATCAATGTTTCTCACCCTTAACACCATTACCGTTTGGGGCCAGGTAATTCTTTGTTGTGGAGGACTGTCCTGTGCTTTGTAGTGTGTGTGGCAGCATCCTTGGCCTCCACCAGTAGGTGTCAGTATCATCTCCCAGTTTGAACAGCCAAAAGTGCTCCTGAAGGATACCTAGGAATAAACCTTACCAAAGAGGCAAAGGATCTTTTCTCAGAAAATTATAGAACACTCATGAAAGAAATTGAGTAAGACAAAGAAATGGAAAAAATGTTCCATGCTCATGGATTGGAAGAATATTTTTTTAAAGATTTTATTTATTTATTTGACAGAAGGAGAGAGATCACAAGTAGGCAGAGAGGCAGGCAGAGAGAGAGGAGGAAGCAGGCTCCCTGCCGAGCAGAGAGCCCTAACGTGGGGCTCTATCACAGAACCCTGGGATCATGACCTGAGCTGAAGGCAGAGGCTTAACCCACTGAGCCACCCAGGCGCCCCGGATTGGAAGAATATTGTTAAAATGTCTATGCTACCTTGAACAATCTACACATTCAATGCAATCCCTACCAAAATACCATCAACTTTTTTCACAGAGCTGGAACAAATAATCCTAAAATTTGTGTGGAAAAAGAAAAGACTCCCAGTAGCCAAAGGAATGTTAAAAAAGAAAACCAAAACTGCTGGCATCACAATTCTGGACTTCAAGCTCTATTACAAAGCTCTAATCATCAAGACAGTATGGTAATGGAACAAAAAGACATATAGATCAATGCAACAGAATAGAGAGCCCAGAAGTGGACCCTCAACTCTATGGTCACTAATCTTGGACAAAGCAGGAAAGAATGTCCAATGTAAAAAAGACAGTCTCTTTAACAAACGGGAAGATTGGACAGCCACATGCAGAAGAATGAAACTGGACCATTTCCTTACCCTACACACAAAAATAGACTCAAAATGGATGAAAGACCTCAGTGTGACACCGGAATCCATCAAAATTGTAGAGGAGAACACAGTTAACAACCTCTCTGACCTTGGCCGCAGCAACTTCTTGCTAGCCATGTCTCCAAAGGCAAGGGAAACAAAGGCAAAAATGAACTCTTGGGACTTCACCAAGATAAAAAGCTTTTGCACAGCAAAGGAAACAGTCAACAGAACCAAAAGACAACTGACAGAATGGGAGAAGATATTTGCAAATGACATATCGGATAAGGGACTAGTATCCAAAATGTATAAAGAACTTATCAAACTCAACACCCAAAACACAAATAATCCAATCAAGAAATTGGTAGAAGACACGAACAGACATTTTTGCAAGGAAGACATCCAAATGGCCAAAGACACATGAAAAACTCCACATTACTCGGCATCAGGAAGATACAAATCAAAACCACAATGAGATACCACCTCACACCAGTCAGAATGGCTAAAATTAGCAAGTCAGGAAACGACACATGTTGGCGAAGATGTGGAGAAAGAGGAACCCTCCTGCACTGTTGGTGGGAATGTAGCTGGTGTAGCCACTCTGGAAAACAGTATGGAGGGTCTTCAAAAAGTTGATAATAGAGCTCCCCTATGACCCAGCAATGGCACTACTGGCTATTTACCCTAAGGGTAATGGTAGTGATGTAGTGATGAAGTGATGCACCTGCACCCCAATGTTTATAGCAGCAATGTCCACAATAGCCAAACTGTGGAAAGAGCCCAGATGTCCATTGACAGATAAATGGATAAAGAAGATGTGGTGTTTATATATACAATGGAATACTATTCAGCCATCAATAAAAGAGAAATTTTGTCATTTGCAATGAAGTGGATGGAACTAAAGGCTATTATGCTAAGTGAAATAAGTCAATCAGAAAAAGACAATTGTATGATCACACTGATATATGGAATTTAAGAAACAAAGCAGAGGATCATAGGGGAAGAGAGGAAAAACTAAAGATGAAACCAGAGAGGGAGACAAACTGTAGGAGACTCAATCTCAGGAAACAAACAGAGGGTTCCTGGAGTGGAGGGGGATGTGAGGGGTGGGGTGGCTGGGTAATGGACATTGGGGAGGGTATGTGCTACAGTGAGCACTGTGAATTGTGTAAGACTGATGAATCCAATAATACATTACATATTAATTGCATTTACATTTTTAAAAATGGAAAAATAAAAAAAAAATGCTCCTGAGGGGCGCCTGGGTGGCTCAGTGGGTTAAGCCCCTGCCTTCAGCTTGGGTCATGATCTCAGGGTCCTGGGTTCGAGCTCAGCAAAGAAACTGCTTCCCCCCCTCCCGCCTGCCTCTCTGCCTATTTGTGATCTCTCTCTCTGTCAAATAAATAAAATCTTTTAAGAAATGCTCCTGATAGTTCTACATGTCCCCTGGGAGACAAAATTGCCCATAGTTGAGAAACAACTGAGTATCAAGTGATTTGCTTAGGGTTGATAAAACTGCAACTGGTGGCACATTGAGGTAAAAATGCAGTCTCTGTCCTTTGAATATCCATCTACCTGTATTCAGCATTGTTTGAGTATCTACAACCATACTTCAATACTTTGAGTATTGAACCAGCCATAGAACTCTCTGAGAGTTCAGAGTCTAATGGGGGAAGTTGAACCTGGGAACAGTTCTGTACACCGTGCTAAGTCCTGACACCAACAGCCAGAGTAGCACCCCAAAGGCGACAAGTAATCAAAGACTTAGCTGTCATTGGCCCACGATTCAGAGAAGAGTAGCAGTTTCAGATATAAGGAAGGCACAAGCCATTGCAAGAAAGAGGAAGATTTTCTAGTGGGAGAAGAGGGACTTTGGGATGGAGTAAGAGGAGGGGTGTGTGGGATGTAGAGGCAAGATTATGCTAAGTCTGTTCAATGGCAGTGGCCTTTTGTACCCGGATCAGGAGTTACTATTTTGTTTGGTCCACCCATGTATGTTAGGAGATGAGTATAGTCCAGTGCAATGCTCCTGGCACTAATAAAACTGCCAGGAAAGCCAAGTTCCAACTGGTCACTGAGTTCTCATCTCCAAGTTTCCTGCTCAGCCTGTTTAAACCATCTGCAGTTACTAACGAGACCAGTAGATGGGGCTCTTGCCCGCTGCTGTGTGAAGGTTGTCGTCCTCCTTCCGGTTACGTTCCACAGACTGCTGTCAACCTTTGGATACAGAGATGAATAAAACAGGCAGGCCCTCATTTGAAGACCCTTGGTTCTGGAGAGTGGGGAGGGGAGGCTCTCTGGTCTCTAGTCTGTTTTGGTTATCTATGACTGGTGACCAGTTAACCTGAAAGCTAGCAAGAGGCAACATGGCTTATAAAGGAACCACGATGTTCACAATGGAACCCTCAGCCTTCCCCTCTGGTTTTCACACAGGGGACTACCTACAGGTTCGCACTCCTATGGAAACTGCAGACCTGTGTCCTTCCTAGGCCAGAAGCTCAGAGGCTCTGGCACTCTTTCCTTGTCTTCCTGTGTCCCTTCTTCTCCCAGCATGATCCCCTTGAGCTCAGGATTGAGAAGAACAAATGGCCAGGCTTCCACCTTGAAAGTGGGTTGAAAGGTGGGGGGAGTACAGAGTATTTCAATAAATTAACCTTCCAGGCACAGAAAGCCATCCATTTAGCAATTATGAGTGCTTGCTATGTTCCAGGTACATATGTGATTCTGTGTGAGAGATGAGGAAGATACAATCATGAATGAAAAGAACAAAAGAACAAGACACAGTCCCAGCAACCAAAGTTTACCCAGGCTAGTGAGCAAAGATATTAATCATTACAAGTAAATGCATAAATATAAACCTAAGTGCAACGAAGGCAATGTGTAAAGAGCTATGAGAACATGTAATGGGCAGCTGATCCATGTGGTGGTGGGACTTCCTTACAGACTGGGTGACCATGTAATTTATCAGCTAAACTAGGATGCTTTTGAGAGTGAAAAGGAAAACAGTTAATTGGGCTGAGATAAACAGGTATAGGCTGAGAGTGCCCTAGGTAAGCCAGGACATATGGTCAACATAGTAATGGTAATTTTTACTGAGAAAGTGATGTTTCAGCTGAGATTTGATGGTGAGAGTTAATTAGGTGATGGTGGAAGGTCTGTGTGTATTTTCTGGCTAAAGGGAATAGCATGTATAAAAGCCTTTTGGTGAGAAGGAGCATGATGGACACCCTAATCTGAAAGGTCTCTGCAGAATGAGGAGGAAAGCAGTGTAAGATGAGCCTAGAAACGTACCTAGGGATCACTGCGTGCAGAGCCTTTGTAAGGCATGTTTAAGATTTTGGTCTTTATTCTGAAGGCAATAGGAAGCTATTAAAGAGTGTGTCTTCGCTTGGGCTGCTGTAACAAAATACCATAGATTAGGTGGCTTAAACAAATTTATCTCACAATTCTGGAGTCTGGGAAGGCCAAAATCAAGATGCAGGCATATTTGGTTCCTGGTGAGAGCTGTCTTCCTGGCTTGCAGATGGCTTTTTGCTGTGTCCTCTCATGGTGGGGAGGGAGAAAGCAAGCTCTCTGATCTTTTTATGACATTAATCCTATCATGGAAGCTCTACTTTAATGACTTCATCTCAACTTAATTAATTCCCAAAGGCACTGCCTCCTCATACTATCACGTTCAGAGGATCTCAAGAAATGAATTTTAGGGGGACATATTCAGTTATGAAGCAGTGAGTATATATGTATGTATTTTTTTAAAAATTTTTATTAGGGAGGGATGCCTGGGTGGCTCAGTTGGTTGAGCGGTTGTCTTCTGCTCGGGTCATGATCCCAGCGTCCTGGGATTGAGTCCCACATCGGGCTCCTTGCTCGGCAGGGAGCCTGCTTCTCCCTCTGCCTCTGCCTGCCACTCTGTCTGCCTGTGCTCATGCTCTCTCTCTCTCTAACAAATAAATAAATAAAATCTTTAAAAAAATTTTTATCAGGGAAAATTTCAAATATATACCAAAGTGTAGAGAATAGTATAATAAGTCCCCACCTTCCCATTCAGCTCTTATCAATCCATGGTCTATCTTGTTTTGTCCCTAATACCCCCAACCCATACATTTTCTCATCCAATTCCCATTGGATTGTTGTTGTTTTTTTCAAGATTATTTATTCATGTATCAGAAAGAGAGCGAGCACACAAGCAGGGGGAGCAGCAAGCCTAGGGAGAGGAAGAAGCAGACTCCCCACTGAGCAAGGAGCCTGATTCAAGACTCTGACCCAGGACCCTGGGACCATGATCTGAAGGCAGATGTTTAACCAACTGAGCCACCCAGGTGGGTTGTTTTGAAGTAAAAAGCAAACCTTAATTGCACTCATAAATAATTTACATATATATCTCTAAATCTTAAAGCCTTAAAAAATATAACTGCATTTCTGTTATTGCATCTAAAAAATTATCAGAACAGTAATTGGCTGATATTAAATATTCTGTCAGTATCACTGAATGTTGTTACAGGCATGATCAGCTCATGATCAGATTTGCATGCTGCAAAACCTAATCTATGTGCCGTGAGAATAGACTGAAGGATTCTGGAGTGAATATTTTGAGATCAGTTAGGCTACCACAGGTGAGATCATTTTGGTCACCTGAATTAAAGTGGTGGTAATGAATATTGATAGAGGTGGGTGAAGTTAAGAGATATTTAGGAAATAAATTAGAATTTGGTTGGTGCAGAGGGGATAGAGGAGCAGTGGGGAAGAACGGGTATTAAGAGTTACTCTTGGGGCACCTGGGTGGCTCAGTGAGTTAAGCCTCTGCCTTTGGCTCAGGTCCTGAACTTGGGGTCCTGGGATGGAGCCCTGCATTGGGCTCTCTGCTCAGCAGGGAGCCTGCTTCCCCCTCTCTCTCTGCCTGCCTCTCTGCTTACTTGTGATCTCTGTGTCTAATAAATAAATAAAATCTTTAAAAAAAAAAGAGTGACTCAAATATTTATTCCCAAGAGCTGGATGAATGGTGATGCTATTCACTGGGATGGGGAATAATGGAAAAATTTGGTTGGGAGCTTTTGAGAATCTAAATGAAAACATTGGGAAGTCATAAATCTATGCCACTGGAGCTTAGTGGAGGGGTCAGGCTGAGGGCTAAGGATATAAAATAGGGGCTCACTGATGAGACAGCAGTGTGGTAAGAAGGACATTGAAGCAGGAACGTGGAGTTCTGGATTTTAGTTCTGCCCTGACTGGGACTCACAAGTAACTTCAGGCAGCTCACTTCTCCAGAACCCTCAAAATATTCTTATCTGGGGGGACACACACCTTCTCTCCCAAGCTGTCCCATAATCCAACAAATAAAGGGCTAGTGCCTGGCACAGATGGGCCCTCAAGACTTTACTCTAAATTTTTTCTCACCTCTGCCCTTTCCTGTCATCTCCTTTTTCCTCTCCTCCCTATTTCCTGAAGTATCCTGATATAGGTAGGTAGATAGATAGAGAAATATAGTATATTATATATACTATATATTATAGTATATAGGAGTATATCTCTATACTATCTTTATATACCTACTCCTAAATACTATATATATGTATCCCTAAAGTGTGTGTGTATGTATATACATAAGAATATATATATGCTTATTTACATAATTTAATGTTTTATGTAGATATACCATACTATATATATTCTCCTGTGACTTGCTTATTTCACTGATGTATAGTAGCCTGCTGTATATTTCCATTTTTTTTATTAATTCACTTGTTGACAGGCATTCAGCCTGTGATGCTACTCTGAACAGTCTTATTAATGTCTACTGGTCTACATGTGTGAGAGTTCTTTTGAGTTAAAACCAGAGGGGAAAGTGCTGGTCACAGAGTAAATGCATCTTCAATTTTCCAGATAATACTGGTTTTCCAGAGGTATTTACTAATTTACACTCCTGCCAGCACCTCAAGACCATTCTTGTTCCATATTCCCCCCACTAGGTAAGTTATTAAATCAATTCCCACCTCCAGCTTTTGGTAGAATGTTATCTTATTGTGGTTTTAATTTGGATTTCCTTGACTGCTAATTAGGTTGAATACCTTTTCATATTCATTTACTATTCAAATTTCCTCTTCTGAAAATGTGTCCTTATGTCTTTTGCCCATTTAAAAAATTGGGTTGTCTTTCTCTTATTGGTTTGTAGAAGTTCTTTATATATTTTGGATACAATTCCTTGTTGGTTTTATACTGTGTATCTTCTCCAGTTCTGTGTCTTGTCTTACTTTCTTTATTGTACTCTTTTTTTTTTTTTAAAGATTTTATTTATTTATTTGACAGAGAGAAATCACAAGTAGTCGGAGAGGCAGGCAGAGAGAGAGAGGGAAGCAGGCTCCCTGCTGAGCAGAGAGCCCGATGTGGGACTCGATCCCAGGACCCTGAGATCATGACCTGAGCCGAAGGCAGAGGCTTAACCCACTGAGCCACCCAGGCGCCCCTATTGTACTCTTTTAAAAAAAAAATATTATTTTGTGTTTACCCACATTGAATCAGTTTCATTTTAAAAAAAAACATTTTATCTATTTATTTGACAGAGAGAGATCACAAGTAGATCCCGACTTGGGACTCAATCCCAGGACCCCGAGATCATGACCTGAACTGAAGGCAGTGGCTTAACCCGCTGAGCCACCCAGGCACCCTGTACTATTTTTTGAACAGAATGTTTGCTTTCTCATTTAGTCAAATGCCAGATATCTTCCATTTGCCCTTCCGTATACACTTTCTACCTATCTCCACTGGGTCTCTGTCTGGGGGGTTTGACCTCTAGGAATTACATCACTGGACTCTGTGCCCTTTGGCTTCTGGTTGGGTTTGGTCCAATGGGTGTTCCAGTAGGATAGTATAAGAAGGTGGAGAATGAGAGTAGGTATCTATTTCTTCTACCCCCAACCTCCTGTGTCCTCAAATAAAAAATTCACTGCTCTCCTTCAGGCAGTCTCCTTTGCAAACTTTTTCCATCAGGGATCAGAGCTCCCTACAGTCACTGCTTTTGCTCAAGATCAAATGTGGTAACATCCTGTATTTATTTATTTTTTTAAAAGATTTTATTTCTCTCTCTCTCTCTGCCTGCTTCTCTGCCTACTTGTGATCTCCGTCTGTCAAATAAATAAATAAATAAATCTAAAAAAAAAAAGATTTTATTTATTTATTTGAGAGAGAGATCACAAGTAGGCAGAGAGGAGGAGAAAGCAGATTCCCTGCCAAGCAGAGAGCCCGATGCAGGACTTGATCCCAGGACCTTGAGATCATGACCTGAGCCAAAAGCAGAAGCTTTACCTACTGAGCCACCCAGGCACCCAGTCCTCCTGTATTTATAGAGATTATGTTATTATGTCCCAGCAAATCATCTGTCTTAGTGACTATTTCATGTGCATTTGAAAAGAATGTATATTTTGATATTTAAAAAAATTTTTTTAAAAATTTTATTTATTTATTTGACAGAGATCACAAGTAGGCAGAGAGGCAGGCAGAGAGAGAGGGGAGGAGGCAGGATCCCTGTTGAGCAGAGAGCCCGATGCAGGGATTGATGCCAGGACCCTGGGATCATGACCTGAGCAGAAGGCAGAGGCTTTAACCACTGAGACACCCAGGCACCCCTATTTTGGTATTGTTGATGGAATGTTCTATAAATGTCAACTAGGGAAAGTTGGTTGGTAGTATTGTTCAAGTCTTCCACATCTTTGCTGATTTTCTGTCTACCTGTTCAATTACTGAGAGAAGCATTTTGAAACAACTATGATTATGGATTTGTCTTTTTTTCCCTTTCTGTTCTCTTAGCTTTTCCTGATATCAGTGGAGCCATTCCAAGTTTCTATTAATTAGGGTTTGAATAGTATTATCTCTTTAAATCCTTTTACTTTTTTTAAAAGATTTTATTTATTTGTCAGACAGAGAGAGGAGAGAGGAGAGAGGGAGACAGGCAGAGGGAGAAACAGGCTCTCTGTTGAACAAGGAGACCAATGTGGGGCTCAATCCCAGGATCCTGGGATCATGACCTGAGTCAAAGGCAGACACTTAACCAGCTGAGCCACCCAGGTGTCCCTCTATTCTTTTACTTTTCACTTTTGTTTTTATATTTAAAGTAGATTTCTCAAAAACAGAATAGCCTCTTTTTAAAAAAAACTAGTCTGATAATCTCTGTTTTTTAACTAACGTGTTTAGACCATTTATATTTAATGTAAGTAACAAAATAGTTAGGTTAAGATCTATCATTTGACTATGTATTCTGTTTTCCCGTTCTGTTTTTCTTCTTTCTTTTTATTATTCCATTTTATCTTCCACTATTGGCTTATTTGCTATACCTCTTCATTTTATTTTTTATGTTTGCTCTAAGGATACAATATGCATCATCTTTAACTGATAGCTGTCTACCTTTAGGCAATATACCATTTTGTGTATAATATGAAAGCCTTCCATTTTTCATACCCCATTCTTTGTGTTATTGTTGTCATACATTTTACTTAGACACATTATAAAACCAAAAATACATTGTTATCACATTTTATTTATTTATTTATTTATTAAAAAAATTTTTTTTAAGTAGGCTCCATGCTGGGCATGGAACTCAATGCAGCGTTTGAAATCATATCCCAGAGATCAAGACCTGTGCTGAGATCAAGGGTCAGATGCTTAACCCCCTGAGCTACCCAGTTGTTTCACATTTGCTTTAAATAGTTATCTTTTTTCTCTATCTTTTTCCCCACAGTTTTATTGAGGTATAATTGACATAAAATAAACTGCAGATATTTTAGATGTAAATTTTATAAGGTTTGACAAATGGTTTACATCTGTGAAATCACTGCCATAATCAAGATAATTAATATTTCCTTTTTCATGTAATTCTTTGTAATCTATACTTGCTGTATACTTAGGAGTGAAATTGCTGGGTCATATGGTAATAATCTCTTTATCATACTAAGCAACTGCTAGACTGTTTTTCAGAGTACCTCACCATCTTACAGAACTACCAGTAAGGTATGAAAGAACACTTCACTATTTTTCATGCACACACACAAAAAGGACAACCCCTCCAAAAAAACCCCCACATAGCCCACTTCAGATGGAACTAAGGTTTATATGTAAAACCCGAAAAACTTTATAGTATTTGAGTGGGAAAGACTTTTCAGAGGCAAACCCATAAGCCGGGAGGAGGGAAGAGACAGATAAATTTTACTACAGGAAAATGTAGAACATCTTTCGGGAGGGTGGGGGGGGGAGGGACACAAAGCCAAAGACAGAAAAAAAAAAAAAGAGAAAATATTTGCAAAATAAGACAGGCAACCATTTTCTTATTATGCAAAGAATATTTTTTGACAGAGAGATCACAAGTAGGCAGAGAGGCAGGCAGAGCGAGAAGGGGAATCAGGCTCCCTGCTAAGCGGAGAGCCCAATGTGGGGCTGGATCCCAGGACTCTGGGATCATGACCTGAGCTGAAGGCAGAGGCTCTAACCCACTGAGCCACCCAGGCGCCCCAGAATTTTATTTTTTAAAGATTTTATTTATTTGAGAAAAAGAATGAGTGAGCAGTGGGGAGGGGCAGAGGGGGAGAGAGAGAGAGAAGCTGATTCCCTGCTGAGCAGGAAGCCCCATGCAGAGCTTGGTCCCAGGACCAGGAGATCACTACCTGAGCAGAAAGCAGATGCTTAACTGACTGAGCCACCCAAACACCCCATCTTTTTTTTTTTTTTTTTTAAGATTTTATTTATTTGCTGGATAGAGATCACAAGCAAGCAGAGAGGTGGGCAGAAGAGAGAAAGAGAAAGAGAGGAGGAAGCAGGCTGCCCACCAAGCAGAGAGCCCAATGCAGGGCTCAATCCCAGGACTCTGGGATCATGACCCAAGCCGAAGGCAGAGGCTCCAACCCACTGAGCCACGCAGGTGCCCCAATGCCTTTTGACAAATTCCATTTT
Source organism: Mustela erminea (assembly GCF_009829155.1). Classification (NCBI taxonomy): domain Eukaryota; kingdom Metazoa; phylum Chordata; class Mammalia; order Carnivora; family Mustelidae; genus Mustela; species Mustela erminea. Next base: position 65,796,660 of record NC_045627.1, read on the forward strand.
TAGGGAGAGGTATTCTAGAGAATTACACAAGTGGAAAATTATATATTTTAAAAAGTCAACGCTGACAGAGACATTAAGTACTTGTTTAGCATACCAACAGGCCAAGGGTAGCAAAACAAGAAAAAAATGTTTCAATATTTGGTATCCCTTTTTTTTTAAGATTATATTTTTAAGTAATGTCTACACTCAACATGGGACTTGAACTCACAAACCCAAGATCAAGAGTCTCAAGGCAACTCTTGATATTTGGTATTCTAAAAGGTATTGAGTAAAGCATCTTGAGAAAAAGCAACTTTGTTGGAATTTCTTACACTTGACTTAACATCAGTATTGTTTTTATTTTTATTTTTTTTACCGGGTAAGAAGGAACATATTTCCAATATTTAATAATTCTGAAGGATTTGCAATCCAATCTTAAAAGCAGTGTTTATTGTTTTTTTAAGATTTTGTTTATTTATATGACAGAGATCACAAGTAGGCAGAGAGGCAGGCAGGGGGTGGGGGAAGCAGGCTCCCTGCTGAGCAGAGAGCCCGATGTGGGGCTCAATCTCAAGACTCTGGGGTCATGACCTGAGCCGAAGGCAGAGGCTTTAACCCTCTGAGTCACCCAGGTGCCCCAGTAGTGTTTATTGTTAATTAGTGTTAGTTTACTTATGTGTATAATAATAAATTTACACAATAGTATTTTGGCTGAGTTACAGATGAGACACTATTAGGCTGGTGTGTAGCAATACAACTGTGTGCTTACTCCAGACCAGCCTTTCAGCAATAGTATAGCACTTTATTTTTATTTATTTTTTAAAGATGTATTTGTTCACTTCGAGAGAGAGAGAGAGAGAGAGAGAGAGGGAATGGGGGAAAATACAGAGAGAGAGAGAATCTCAAGGAGACTCCCTGCTGGGTAGAGAGCCCAATGCAAGGCTTGATCTCACAATCCTGAGATCATGGCCCGAGCACAAGTCAAGAGTTGGACACTTCACTCATTAAGCCACCCCATGCCCCAATAGTATAGTGCTTTATTTTTTTTTAAGATTTTATTTATTTGTTTGACAGACAGAGATCATAAATAGGCAGAGAGGCAGGCAGAGAGAGAGGAGGAAGCAGGCTCCTTGCTGAGCAGAGAGCCTGATGCATGGCTCAATCCCAGGACCCTGGGATCATGACCTGAGCCAAAGGCAGAGGCTTTAATCCACTGAGCCACCCAGGCACCCCTAGTATAGTACTTTCAGTGTTCATGTGGTGGGATGCCTGGGTGGCTCCATCACCAAGCATCTGCCTTGGGGCTCAGGTCATGATCCCAGCATCCTGGGGTGGGACCCCATATTGGGCTCCCTGTTCAGAGGGGAGGCTTCTTCTCCCTCTCCAGCCTCCTTCTCCCTATCCAGCTCCCCTGTGCTTGTGTTCTCTCTCTCGATATCTCTCTCTGTCAAATAAATAAATAAAATCTTAAAAAAAAAAAAAAGACTCATGTGGTGTTGACAGATACTGAAACACGAGGTATGGAGGAGGCCTAGGAGTGTGTGTAAGGCAGAAACTGGAACCTGGTCCATATTAAGAAACTGAAATGTGTGCTCCCAGATGGCCTAAGGTTTTCTGAAAAAGTCAGAATCACTGGAAAGATACATCATCAGCTGGGATCTTTTGGAATGGGCTGGACCAAATAGCATAGCTGGGTTTTGTTATGAGCAGGGTTTTCAGTCTGTATATCAAACATTGACAAAGTCTGGAAACACAGATAATAGTATTTTTACTTTGAAAACTGCTATTATTGAATATGCCTCATGGTACACTTCACTGGTGTTTCTAGACTGTAGGACTGTGGTGGTCAGGAATCCGGAGCACTTTCTGAGTCTCTCAGAAAGTCTGTTCAGTGAAGGTGGCATCTATAGTGTCAAGGAATGACCTGAGTCTTTAGGAACTCAACATCTCTGCTGTGGGAATTCCCTCTGGTTGTGATAGAGGAATTATCCCTTTGTTCAGCGGGTTTTGAGCAATAAAGTTGGCAGCAACGGCAGCTGCTGAGGTAGTGGCCAGGCAGACAGCCATGACACTGAAGAAAAGAAAAGGTCAGCAGCAACCTAAGCCCCATTATGATTATCTGGCAGCAGTGTGGGCATTGGCCTGTGGACAACAGGGTGACAGCAGCCAGCGGACCAGCAATAGCAGTTGAAACGAAAGCTGATGGCTTACAGAGCTGTTGGCAGCTGTTCTGATTATGTCAATAATAAATATCTCTACCCCCACCTCTAAAACCCTTAGATAAATAACTATAGAGGGAGATGCTGGAGCCAAAGCTTGACAACTTGGGTGTTGCTATAAATGTGACCCATCAGGGGATGGTGGGGAACCTGTGGATATATCAGTCTCTCATGAGGGAAATATGCTAGTCCCTTAATCAAAAGAAATGTAAGTCACATATTCAAAAAAAAAAAAAAGAAAAAAGAAAAGAAATGTAAGTCACATATTCAAAAGATTGAACACTCTGAATACAGTACTAGGACTCCTGTTTTCAAATAAATATCTGAATCTTCCTTCAGATGTATACTTCACCTTGTTTATTGTGACTCCACTTGTTTTCAAAGTGTATATTTCAAAGTCTATATATTGTTTTCAAGTGTATATTTTATTTTAATTAGCATTAGTATTCCCTGGCATTTTCAAAATAGATACCACAACCTTTTTAATATTTTGAAGTTTGTTTACTTGTGTGGACCAGGGCCTTCTTCACTTCTAGATCCCAAAATGATTTCTGGAAAAACTAGGAAGACAGTAGGTCTTGAGTTGACTTCTGTATAAGAAAACCCATGAAACCAAGGTGTTAAAAACTGAGGTGAAATACTTCCCAGATTCTGATTGGGAGAAGCTCCTCTCACTCTTCCCTGCATGCAGATTTTTTAAGTAAATGCCAAAAATCATGTTTCAAAACTTCTGCATTGTGGTCTTATTTCAATAATATTACAGGGGCACCTGGCTGGCTCACTCGGTAGAGCATGCGACTCTCGATCTCGGGGTTCTAAGTTCAAGTCCTCTGTTGGGTGTAGCGATTACTTAAAAATAAAATCTTAAATAATAATAATAATACATATACAGTGGAATATGACATAACTATTAGAATTAATACAATAGAGAAAAAGATGTAGCAGGATAAACTTCAAACTCCTAAGATCGACTATCAAAGTAGCATAAATGGAGGTAAGCTCTTGTAATGATGCATATTATAATCTCTGACATAATTGCTAGAAGCATAACAAAAGAAAATACAACTAAAAGGCCAAACAGGAGTGAAAATTTGAAATACAAAACTTACTTTTCCACTCCAGAAAGAAACAAAAAAGGAGGAATACTAGAACAAAGAACAGATGGGGAAAATAGAAAACAAATATCAAGATGGTAGTTTTAAGGCCATCTATATCAGTAGTTACATTAAATGTGAATGATTTAGGGACCCTTGGGTGGCTCAGTTGGTTAAAGCATCTGCCTTCAGTTCAGGTCATATCCTGGGGTCCCAGGATCGAGTCCCACGATCAGGCTCCCCATTTGCTGGGGAGTCTGCTTCTCCCTCTGACCCTCCCCCACCCTGTGCTCGCTCTCTCTCACCCTCTCAAATAATAAATAAAATCATTTAAAAAATGTGAATGGTCTAAACGCTCAAAAAACCCCACCCAAAACCCACTCCAATGAGAAAGAATATCAGATTCTTGGGGCGCCTGGGTGGCTCAGTGGGTTAAGCCGCTGCCTTCGGCTCAGGTCATGATCTCAGGGTCCTGGGATCGAGTCCCGCATCGGGCTCTCTGCTCAGCAGGGAGTCTGCTTCCTCCTCTCTCTCTCTCTGCCTGCCTCTCTGCCTACTTGTGATTTCTCTCTGTCAAATAAATAAATAAAATCTTAAAAAAAAAAAATAAAAAAAAAAATAAAAAATGTGAATGGTCTAAACGCTCAAAAAACCCCACCCAAAACCCACTCCAATGAGAAAGAATATCAGATTCTTTCACCTCTGCCACCAACATGCCATCCAGATTGAGAAAGATCCAGAATTTGGGTGCCACATGAACCATGGCCAAGGCTGCATGGGCACGTACCCAGAGAATTGGGGTAATGCCACTGACGTGCAACATCACAGGATCAATTTTGACAAATATCACCCAGGTTACTTTGGGAAAGTTGTTTTAGGCAGCATCACTTAAAGAGAACCCAGAGCTTCTTGCCCAGCTGTCAACCTTAATAACTGTGGACCTTGATCAGTGAGCAGACACTGGTAAATGCTGCTAAAAACAAGACTGGAGCTGCTCCTGTCATTGTTGGGGGGGCAGGCAGTGTCCTGGTAGCTGGAAGCCACATAGAGGGAAGTTCATTAAATGCTCACAAGTGCTTTAACAAAAAGGAAAGAATGTCAGACCGTATATAAAAGAAGAACAACAACAAAACCCACAAATCCATTTACATGGTACTTATAAGAAATACAAGTTGGTTTAACATTCATTTAAAATCCATTTGATACAATCATCAATTAACAAAATAAAGGAGAAAATGTGATTTTGGCCTTTTTAAAATCAATAGTCTTTATATTTTAGAGAAATTTTAGGTTCACAGAAGAAAATGTAACAGAAAGTACAGAGAGTTCCCATGTTCTCCTTGATCCCATATACACACAGCCTCTCACACTATCAACATCACTCATCATGGGTGCCTGGCTGGCTCAGTTAGTAGAGTATGTGATTCTTGATTTTGGGGTCATGGGTTTCAGCTCCATGTTGGGTGTAGAGATTAGTTTAAAAAATTGTTTTATGGCCTAGAATATGGTTTGTCTTGGTAAATGTCCTTGTACAGCTGAGAAGGATGTGTATTCTGGAATTTAGTGGAGGGTTCTATGGCTGTCAGTTGGTTAGGTCAGATTGTATAAACCATGCTGAAGAATACAAAAACTTGTTCTTCAAATCTGTATCATACTGATTTTCTGTCTAGTTTTCTATCAGTTACTTAGAGACAAGGGCTAAAATCTCCAATTACAATTATGGATTTGTTTGTTTCTTTCAATACACCACTTCAACTTTCATTTGATTTTTATTTGTATGATAGACATTTTCTCATCCCTTTACTTTTAACTATCTGTTTTATATATAAGTTGAGTTTCTTGTAGACAACATATCCAGTCTGGTCATCATTACATTTTAATTGGGTGTTTACAACATTTACATTTGATGTAATTATCAGTATGGTTGAGTTTGAAGCTATCTGAACTATGCATTTCTTTATTTTTTTTAATTTTATTTATTTACTTGACAGACAAGAGATCACAAGTAGGCAGAGAGGCAGGTGGATGGGGGGTGGGGAGCAGACTCCCCGCTGAGCAGAAAACCCAATATGGGGCTCAATCCCAGGACCCTGGGATCATGACCTGAGCTGAAGGCAGAGGCTTTAACCTACTGAGCCACCCACGCGCCCCTGAACTATGCATTTCTTTCTTTCTTTCTTTTTTTAAAAGATTTTATTTATTTATTTGACAGACAGAGATCACAAGTAGGCAGAGAGGCAGGCAGAGAGAGGAGGAAGCAGGCTCCCCGCCGAGCAGAGAGCCAGATGTGGGGCTGATCCCAGGACCCTGAGATCATGACCTGAGCTGAAGGCAGAGGCTTTAACCCACTGAGCCACCCAGGTGCTCCTGAACTATGCATTTCTTATTTGTCCCATCTTCTCTGTTACTTTGTTCTTGTCTCCCTGCTTTTGTTTGGGTTGACTATTTTTCATAATTCCATTTTGTCTCCACTATTTGGCATATTAGTTATTTAGTTGTTATTCTGGAGTATATAAAATACATTTTTAAAAGATTATTTTAAAGATTTATTTATTTACACAAGTAGGCAGAGATCACAAGTAGGCAGAGAGACAGACAGAGAGAGGGGGGGAGATGAAGGCTCCCTGCAGAGCAGAGAGCCTGATGCGGTGCTCGATCCCATGACCCTGAGACCATGACCTGAGCTGAAGGCAGAGGCTTTAACCCACTGAGCCACCCAGACACCCCAAGATTTTATTTTTTAAAATAATCTTGATACTGAATGTGGAGCTCAAACTCAAACCCCAAGATCAAGTCACATGCTCTATTTTTAAAAAAGATTTTATTTATCTATTTATTTGACAGACAGAGATCACAAGTAGGCAGAGAGACAGACAGAGAGAGAGGGGGAAGCAGGCTCCCTGCTGAGCAGAGAGCCCAATGCAGGGCTCGTTCCCAGAACCCTGGGATTATGACCCGAGCTGAAGGCAGAGGCTTTAACCCACTGAGCCACCCAGGTGCCCCAGTCACATGGTCACATGCTCTATTTACTGAGCCAACCATGCATTGCTGGAGTATATAAAATTCATTTTTTTTGTTTTTAATTTTTTAAAGATTTTAGTTATTTATTTGAGAGAGAGAGTGTGTATACAGGAGCAGGGAAATGGGCAGAGAGAGAAGAAGACTTCCTGTTAAGCAGCGAGCCCAAGTCTCCATCCCAAGCCCCTGGGATCATGACCCAAATGCAAGTGCTCAAATGAATGAACACCCAGGCACCCCTATAAAATACATCTTAAATATCATTCTACCTTCAACTAATATATCACTTCATGTGTAGTATAAGGACATTACAGTAGTCTATGTCCATTTTTTCCCCTCTCACCCTTTGTTCTATTGTGGTCATCCATTTTGCTTTTATATGTGCTCTAAACCCCATTGTTATCTGTTTTTCTTTCAAGAGCCAATTATCTTTTGAAGAGATTAAAGATTAAAGAAATGTCGTTTACATTTACCAGTATATTTACTATTTCTGGCACTCTACATTCTGTTATATAGATCCAAATTTCCCCATGGTAACATTTCCTTCTGCCTGGAAAACTTCTTTTGTCATTTGTAGAACATGAGTTTTCTCTTTCATCAAAATTTGAGTGCCTGAATTTTCTCATCTTTTGTCTAAAAAATGTTTCCTTTGCTTTCATTTTGTTACTGTGGTAAAATATACATAGAATAAAATCTTCCATTTTAACAGTTTTAAGTGTACAATTTAGTGGCATTAATTATATTTACAGTGATTGTGCAATCATTACCATTATTTGCAAAACTTGTTTATTATCCCACATAGAAATTCTACCTGTTTAGAAATAACTCCCCATTACCCCCTGCTCTCAGTCCCTGCTAACCTCTAATTTACTTTGTATCTCTATGAATTTGCCAATTTTAGACATTTCATCTATGTGGAATCAGACAATATTTATCCTTTTGTGTGTGGCTTCTTTCCCTTAGTTCAATGTTTATAAGGTTCATCCATGTTGTAGCAAGTATCAGAACTTCATTCCTTTGTTGGGTTGAATAACACCATATATATGTGTGAGTGTGTGTGTGTATACACATATACACATATATACATATATATGTATATATAGTATATATGAAGGAGTATATACTTTGTATGAAGGAGTGGAATTTATGAATAAACAAAATGTGACCATACACACACACACATATGGTCACAATTTGTTTATTCATTCATCTGTTGATGGATATTTGGGTTGTTTCTGCTTTTTGGCTATTTTTTTAAAGGATTTTATTTATTTATTTGACAGAGAGAGATCACAAGTAGGCAGAAAGGCAGGCAGAGAGAGAGGAGGAACAGGCTCTCCGATGAGCAGAGAGCCCAATGCGGGGCTCGATTCCAGGACCCTTGGATCATGACTTGAGCCGACCGAAGGTAGAGGCTTTAATCCACTGAGCTACCCAGGTGCCCCTGCTTTTTGGCTATTGTAAATAATGCTGCAATTAAAATTTGCCTATAAGTACCTATTTGAGTCCCTGTTTTCAGTTCTTTGGGGTTTGTATGAAGGAGTGGAATTTATGAGTCATATGGTTATTCTATATTTAACCCTTTTCTCCATTTGTCTAGTTTTTAAGTTAATACACAGTGTATCATTTGTTTCAGAGGTCCAGGTCTATGAATCATCAGTCTTACACAATTTACAGTGCTCACCATAGCACATACCCTTCCCAATGTCCATTACCCAGCCACCCCATCCCTTGCACCCCCCTCTACTCCAGAAACTCTCAGTTTGTTTCCTGAGATTAAGAGTCTTAAAGTTTGTCTCCCTCTCTGGTTTCATCTTATTTCATTTTCCCTTCTCTTCCCCTATGATCCTGTCTTGTTTCTCAAATTCCTCATATCAGTAAGGTCATAATTGTCTTTCTCTGATTGACTTGTTTCACTTAGCATAATAGCTTCTAGTTCTATCCATGTCATTACAAATGGCAAGATTTGGGTTTTTTTTTTGATGGCTGAATAATATTCCATGGTATGTATACACCACATCTTCTTTATCCATTCGTCTCCTGATGGACATCTAGGCTCTTTCTGTAGTTTGGCTATTGTGGACATTGCTGCTATAAACATTGGGGTGCATGTATCCCTTTGAATCACTACATTTGTATCTTTATGGTAAATACCCAGTATTGTAGTTGCTGGGTTGCAGGGGAGCTCTACTTTCAATTTTTTGAAACCCTCCATACTGTTTTCCAAACTGGGTGCACCAGCTTGCATTCCCACCAACAGTGTAGGACGGTTCCCCTTTCTCCACATCCTTGCCAACAACTGTCATTTCATGTGGTTCTTGTCCTCTGTTTTATCTATGTAGTGCATCACATTGATTGATTTGTAGATGTTGAACCAACCTTTGCAGTCCAGGAATAAATCCCACTTGGTCATAGTGAATAATCCTTTTAATGTACTCTTGGATCCTATTGGCTAGTATTTTGGTGAAAATTTTTTTATCGATTTTCATCAGGGATATTGGTACTATCCTTTTGGGTGGGGTGTTTGTCTGGTTTTGGGATCAAGGTAATGCTGGGGCTCCTGGGTGGCTCAGACAGATAAGTATCTATCTTTGGCTCAGGTCATGATTTCAGGGTCTTCAGATCAAGCCCCACATTGGGCTCCTTGCTCAGTGGGAAGCCTGCTTCTCCCACTCCCTCTGCCTGTTGCTCCCCTGCTTGTGCCCCCTCTCTCTGTGTGTGTGTCAAATAAATAAATAAATAAATAAAATCTTAAAAAAAAAAAAGAAGGTAATGTTGGCCTCATAGAAAGAGTTTGGAAGTTTTCCTTCCATTTCTATTTTTTAAAAATTTTATTTATTTATTTGACACACAGAGATCACAAGTAGGCATAGAGACAGACAAAGAGAGAGGGGGAAGCAGGCTCCCTGCTGAGCAGAAAACCCAATTCAGGGCTTGATCCCAGGACCTGAGATCCCAGGACCTGAGCTGAAGGCAGAGGCTTAACCCACTGAGCCACCCAGGAACTCCCCATTCCTATTTTTTTGAAACAGCTTCAGAAGAATAGATATAAGTTTTTCTTTAAATCTTTTGTAGAATCCTCCTGGGAAGCCATCTGGCCCTGGGCTCGTGTTTGTTGGAAGAGTTTAGATTTTTGCTCCAATTTCCTTGCTGGTTATGGGTCTGTTTAGGCTTACTATTTCTTCGTGTTTCAGTTTTGGTACTTTATACATCTCTAGGAATGCATCTGTTTCTTCCAGACTGCCCAGTTTGTTGGCATATAGTTGCTCATAATATGTTCTTATAATTGTATTTCTTTGGTATTGGTTGTTATCTCTTCTCTTTCATTCATTATTTTATTTACTTGGGTCCTTTCTCTTTTCTCTTTGATAAGTCTGACCAGGAGTTTATCAATCTTATTAACTCTTTCAAAGAACTAGCTCTTAGTATCATTGATTTGTCCTACTGTTCTTTTGGTTTCTATTTCATTGATTTCTGCTCTAATATTTATTATTTCTCTCCTCCTGCTGAGTTTAGGATTTATTTGCTGTTCTTTCTCCAGTTCCTTTAGGTGTAAGGTTAGGTTGTGTAACTGAGAACTTTCTTGTTTCTTAAGAAAGCTTGTATTGCTCTATACCTCCCTCTTTTTTTTTTTTTTTAAGATTTTATTTATTTATTTATTTATTTATTTCACAGACAGAGATCACAAGTACAAAGAGAGGCAGGCAGAGAGAGGGGGGAAGCAGGCTCCCTGCTGAGCAGATAGCCTGATGTTGGGCTCGATCCCAGGACCCTGGGATCATGACCTGAGCCAAAGGCAGAGGCTTTAACCCACTGAGCCACTCAGGCACCCCTATATACTTCCCTCTTAAAACTTATTTTGCTGCATCCAAAAGATTTTGAACAGTTTGTATTTTCATTTTCACTTGTTTCCATGAATTTTTAAAATTATTCTTTAATTTCCTGGTTTCCCATTCATTCTTTAGTAGGATGTCCTTTAGTCTCCATGTATTTGAGTTCTTTCCAAATTTCCTCTTATGATTGATTTCCAGTTTCAAAGCATTGTGATCCAAAAATATGCAAGGAATGATCCCAGTCTTTTGGTACCAGTTGAGAACTGATTTGTGACCCAGTATGTAATCTAATCTGGAGAATGTTCCATGTGTATTTGAGAAGAATGTGTATTCTGTGTCTTTAGGATGGAATGTTCTGAATATATCTGTGAAGTCCATCTGGTCCAGTGTGTCATTCAAAGCCCTTGCTTCCTTGTTGATTTTCTACTTGATCTGTTCATTGAATTGAGGGGGATGTTAAGGTCCTCTACTATTACTGTATTGTTATAATTATTTTTAAAGATTTTATTTTATTTGAGAGAGAGAAATAGAGAGTGAGAGAGGGAATACAAGTGGGAGAGTGGGAGAGGGAGAACAGGCTTCCTGTGGAGCAGGAACCCAATGTGGAGCTTGATCCCAGAACCTTATTGATATTTTTTCTTTTTTTTTTTTAAGATTTTATTTGCTTATTTGTCAGAGAGAGAGAGAGAGAGAGCAAGCAGGGGAAGCAGCAGGAATATGGAGAAGCAGGCTCCTTGGTGAGCAACGAGCATGATGCTGGACTCAATCCTAGGACCCTGAGATCATGACCTGAGCTGAAGGCAGACGCTTAACCTACTGAGCCACCCAGGCATCCCTTGATATGTTTCTTTGATTATGTTATTAATTGGCTCATATAATTGGCTGCTCCCATGTTAGGGGATAAATATTTATAATTTTTAGATCTTCCTGTTGGATAGACCCTTTAATTATGATATAGTGTCCTTCCTCATCTCTTATTGAAGTCTTTGGTTTAAAATCTAATTTATCTGTTGTAAGGATTGCCACCCCAGCTTTCTTTTGATGTCCATTAGCATGATAAGTGGTTTTCCACCCCTTCACTTTAAATCTGGAGGTGACTTTCGGTCTAAAATGAGTCTTTTATAGACAGCATATCAGTGGATCTTGCTTTTTTTTTTTTTTAATCCAGTCTGATATCCTGTGTCTTTTGAGGGACATTTAGCCCATTCAGAGTAACTGTTGAAAGATATGAATTTAGCTCTACTGTGTTACCTGTAAAGTGACTGTTACTGTATATTGTCTCTGTTCCTTTCTGGTCTATGTTTCTTTTGGGCTCTCTCTTTGCTTAGAGGATCCCTTTTAATATTTTTTCTTTTTTTTTTTAAATTCTTTTCAGCATAACAGTATTCATTGTTACCAAGTGCTCCATGCAATCCGTGCCCTCTCTAATACCCACCACCTGGTTCCCCCAACCTCCCACCCCCCACCTTCAAAACCTCAGATTGTTTTTCAGAGTCCATAATCTCTCATGGTTCACCTCCCTTTTAATATTATTATAGGGTTGGTTTGGTGATCACAAAATTTTTCCTTTCTGTTTGTCCTGTAAGCTTTTTATCACTTCTATTTTGAATGACATCCTAGTTGTATAAAGTATTCTTGGCTGTATATTTTTCTCATTTAGCACCCTGAATATATTATGCCAGTCCTTTCTGACCTGCCAGGTCTCTGTGGAAAGATCTACTGGAAATCTGATGTTTCTACTATGGATCTCTTGTCCCAAGCTGCTTTCAAGATTTTCTCTTTGTCTCTGAGATTTGTAAGTTTCACTATTATGAAATAGGGCTCTTGACCTATTTTTAGTGATTTTGAGGGGGTTTTCTGTGCCTCCTGGATTTTGAAGACCATTTTCTTCCCCAGATTAGGGAAGTTCTCCACTATAATTTGCTCTAATATACCTTCTGCCCCCCTTTCTCTTTCCTTTCCTTCTGGGATCCCAATTATTCCAATATCATTCTGCTTCATGGTATTACTTATCTCTGGAATTCTTCCCTCATGATCCAGTAGTTCTTTATCTCTTTTTCTCAGCTTCTTTATTTTCCATCCTTTGATCTTCTGTATCACTAATTTTCTCTTCTGCCTCATTTATCCTACAGTTAGAGCCTCCTCCTGTTTTTGTTTGTTGTCTTTTTGTTTGTTTTTAATGAGAGGAGAACACATTTATTAGCTTAGATAGCATACATGCACATGAGAGAAATTAAGTGATGAGTAACTCAAAGAGGTGGTCAGGACTTGCACTTATATAGCATCTTCATGAAGAATGATAAACTTGTAGAAAAGTAACAAGGATAAAGACACAGGTTTTAGGCCTCCCAGTGCATCAAACTGTGGGCAGGTGAATACACTGGAGGAACCTAAGGAGATAAGTTTTGTTTGCACAGGTCCATCTCACTGCTGACTTTCTGTCTTAATGCTCTAAAAGTTCCCCAGGAAAGGGGATTTCTCAGAAGTATTTGTTTTTCATCAGAGAAGGGAAACTCCAGGATGGCTTCTTTCCACATCTTTTGGATCTCAATTGCTATTAGCTCAAAGTAATCTTTCTGTCAAAGGGGCATATTTGGGGGTGGCATATTTTGATTCCTATACTATTCACAGAATAGTATAGCATAGTATTGTATAGTATAGGAGAGGTATGATATGATTTACAGAGAGGTATGATAGTATGATTTAAAGAATCTACACCCTAATAGCTTTGATCTCAATCTAGTTTTGAAGTGTGTATGTGGTTGTTAGTTTAAACAGGGTTAACACAAAAATTTTTAGTAGAGTTTAAGAGTTTTGGGTGCCTTGTTTTCCTATTTCTTAGATGTAATTCCCTACCTGTAATGCCTGTTAGAGCGGCAGGACTACAAGGTCATGTTCCTACCAGGTGACCAATCAGCCACAGATGATTGTAGCAAGGGTGGATATTTGCTCCAATGTTAACCATATTTTCTTTCTTTCTTTCTTTCTTTCCCTCTCTTTCTGTTAACATATATTATTTGCTTTAGGGGTACAGGTCTGTGAATCATCAGTCTTAACAATTCACAGCATTCATCATAGCACATACCATCCCCAGTGTCCATAACCCAGCCGCCCTATCACTCCTCTCCCCGCCCCTCCCCGCCAGTAACCCTCAGTTTGTATCCTGAGATTAAGAGTCTCTTATGGTTTGTCTCCCTCTCTGGTCTCATCTTGTTTCATTTTTTCCCTCTATACTCCCCCAACACCATGCCCTGCCTCTCAAATTCCTCATATCAGAGAGATCATACGATGATTTTCTTTCTCTGATTGACTTATTTCACTTTACTTCTTTCTTATTCTCTTGTCCCCCACATTCAATAAAATATGATACACTGTGGATTCTCTTTTCTCTGTATTTATATGTTTTCTCTCTCCCATTGCTAAAGGACTGATTTATGCTCTCATTCCTTCTTGCTTGATTTCAAGTTTCTCAACTGGTCTCAAGCTGAATTTTCCTAAGGCACTATTTTAATTATGTCATTCTCTCACTTAAAATCACTCAAAATACCTCTATGACTTCCGTATTATCTACTGAATTTAGCTTAGTACATGAGGTCTTTTTCTAATCTGTTCTCCCATAACTTTTCTATCTGCACTCCTCTAGTCATAATGCAGGGTTTGCTGTACCTCAGAAGGAGTGCTTACATTTCTATGTATTTGTTCCAACTCCTTTATCCCCTTTTATGCCTCTCCCACATCTATACCCTCATAGACACCCCTCACTATGTCGCTCACTTTCCAGGCACTTTTTGAGAATAGTGACTATTTTCACAGGGAAATGAACATGGATGGAAAGTGGAAAGGTAAGAGTAGGGTTACATTTTGAAGTTAGGATATCTTTTTTTTTTTTAAGATTTTATTTTTTTATTTGACAGAGAGAGACACAGTGAGAGAGGGAACACAAGCAGGGGGGAGTGGGAGAGGGAGAAGCAGGCTTGGTAACAGGGAGCCCAATGTGGGGCTCAATCCCAGGACCCTGGGATCATGACCTGAGCCAAAGGCAGACACTTAATGACTGAGTCACTTAGGTGCCCAAAGTTAGTATATCTTATATCACATCCTGATCTTATGTCATACACTGATCATACTCTGCAATCTCTCTGCACTCACCTTTCCTCTCCTCTGGCCTGAACCTTGCACCATCGTTAGTGGTTCACAGATATTAGCTGAGTTAAATCATCTACTATTTATAGGCTTCATAGGTCAGATTAATTGTGTTTTTTACCTCTTCATTTTCAAACAGAAGCTATATTGTTCCACATCTGGATTTGTATGGAGTCAAAACTTTATCTGACTCCCAAAAGATAACTTTTATATAAACATAGAGAACAGTAAGTATTTACATGTTTTTTTTTATATATATTTTTAAAAAGATTTATTTTATTTTATTTATTTGAGATACAGAAAGAGCACAAGAGGGGAGAGGTCAGAGGAAGAACCAGACTCCCACCGAGCAGGGAGCCTGATGCAGGACTTGATCCTGGGACTCCAAGATCATGTCCTGAGCCAAGGGTAGTCACTTAACCAACTGAACCATGCAGGCACCCTATTTACATCTTTTTTTTTTTTTTTTTAAGATTTTATTTATTTATTTGGCAGACAGAGATCACAAGTAGGCAGAGAGGCAGGCAGAGAGGAGGAAGCAGGCTCCCTGTGGAGCAGAGAACTTGATGCGGGGCTCAATCCCAGGACCCTGGGATAATGACCTGAGCCGAAAGCAGAGGCTTTAACCCACCGAGCCACCCAGGCACCCTCTATTTACATCTTTTAATGTCTATGGCCAAACTCATTTTATATAGCTTTTCTTTCCTGATTGATTTTTTATAGAATGTCGGTGGTGAAACTATGTAGATTGCAAAAAAGACTGTAAACATTAATAGATTATAAATATTTCTGGGAAAATTAGCAATATGAGTGGAAAACCATGAAATTCCTAACAAATAAACCTAGCAATGCTAATCTGCTAAATCACTACTGTTTTCAAGAGCCTCCACTTTTTTTTTTATTGCATCTCATTAATAGTCTTTCTAAATTTCAACTGGGTTAGATTTTAGTTCTTTTATTTTTTCAGAAAGGGATTCTCTAGTGTCTTCTATGCTTTTTTCAAGCCCAGATAGTATCTTTATAATTCTTCTTCTTTTTTTTTTTTTTAAAGATTTTATTTATTTATTTATCAGAGAGAGAGAGAGCGAGGGCGAGCACAGGCAGACAGAGTGGAAGGCAGAGTTAGAGGGAGAAGCAGGCTCCCCGCGGAGCAAGGAGCCCGATGTGGGACTCGATCCCAGGACGCTGGGATCATTACCTGAGCCGAAGGCAGCTGCTTAACCAACTGAGCCACCCAGGCGTCCCTATAATTATTATTCTGAACTCTAGTTTTGCCATCTTACTTATGTCAATATTAATTAGGTCCTTAGCAGTCAGTATTTCCTCTTGTTCTCTTTTTTGAGATGAGTTTTTCCATCTTGTCTTTCTGTTCAGAGAAGAACAGATGAGTGAGAGAACAAAATACTAAACTTGTGACAATGACCCCAGAGAAATATACACTAAACAAATCGAAGAGACCCAAAACTGGGAGAAAAAACTGAAACAAGAAAGAAAAAGAATATAATCAGACAGGTGAGCAGAAGAGAGCAATACACTGGATTCTGTGTGCATTTTGGTCTTTTTTTAGAAAACTATGTCCCAAAATTGTAAAGAAAAAACTTATATATGTACAAAAATAAAATTAAATACAATGAAAGGATAGAATGTAACCGTAAAAATGGAAATTAAAAGACAAGAAAAAATGGAAGAGGAAAAAAAAAGCAAAAACAAAAAAAAGGAAAGGATATAATCAGACAGGTGAACAGAACAGAGCAATACACTATCTCCTGAGTGTATTTTGGTCAGTTCGTTAGAAGAAACTACATCTAGAAATTGTAAAGAAAGAAAAACCTATATGTATATATAAAAATAAATATATTGAAAGGATAGAATGCAACTGTAAAGGTGAAAATTTAAAAAGACTTTTAAAAAGTTATGATCAGACAGGCAGACAGGTAACTAGAACAGAACCATACACTAGATTTGGGGTGTATTTTAGTCTGTTAGAAGAAACTGCATCCCAAAATTGTAGAGAAAGAAAGGCTAATATATATACAAAAATAAGATTAAATACAATGAAGGAATAGAATGTAGCTGCAAAAATGAAAATTATAAAAGATTTTATTTTATTTTTTTTAAAAAGATTTTATTTATTTTATTTAATAGACAGAGATTACAAGTAGGCAGAGAGGCAGGCAGAGAGAGAGGAGGAAGCAGGCTCTCCGCGGAGCAGACAGCCTGATGCAGGGCTCGATCCCAGGACCCTGGGATCATGACCTGAGCCGAAGGCAGAGGCTTTAACCCACTGAGCCACCCAGGCGCCCCATGAAAATTATAAAAGATTTAAAAAAGAAGTTGGTAAAATAAGAGATTGGTTGAGAAAGGAAAGAAAAAAAATTAAAAATAAAGCTGAAAGACTAAAGAATCATGGGGAAAAAGCTATGAATTTTATGTGGTGTATTTCCATAGTTCTGGAGTTCCACAGTTCTCATTGATTGATAAACATGGTCTTGGCAGGATATTCTTGCTGATCTTCTGGGGGAGGGGCCTGTTGCCTTGATTCTCAAGTGTCTTTGCCCAAGATGGGATTGTACCGCCCTTGCCAGGGGCCAGGTTAGGTAATCTGCTCCAGTTTGCTCTCCTGGCTTTCGTTTCCCTGAAGGCTTTCCATAGAGCTCTGGAGGATGGGAATGGAAATTGCGGCCTCCCAAACTCTGGCTCCCAGGGAGCTGAGAGCTCAGGGCCCCACTCCTCAGTGCGCCCTTGGAGAAAAGCAGCCAGTCACTCCCGTCTCCCTGGTCTCTGGCCTCGTGCTCCGTTCTCACCCGGCCTGTGACCAAGCGTTTCTATCTCTGGCACACAGCCCCCCATTGGGAGTCTCCAAACCCTGCTGACTCCTGCAGTGTGCTCCCGTGCTGCTCCTCCTGGGCAAGAAAGGACGGTCTCAAGGAAGGAGGGAGAGCCCACTCCTCGGTTTGCTGTTTGCAACCGGCTTCCCACTCAAATACCTGGGAGCTCTGCCGCACTCAGTCACCCACAGTCTTCCTGTGACCCCGAGGATCCTGACACCATACTGTCCCACCTACTGTTCTGTCCCAGTTAGCCACTGGGTGACGTCCCTCACTGAAGCAGACTTCTAAGAGTTCTTTTTTCTTTTCTTTTTTAAACATTTTATTTATTTATTTACTTATTTGACAGAGAGAGAGAGAGAGAGATCACAAGTAGTCAGAGAGGCAGGCAGAGAAGAGAGGGGGAAGCAGGCTCCCTGCTGAATGGAGGGCCCAAAGCGGGGCTCGATTCCAGGACCCTGAGACCACGACCTGAGCTGAAGGCAGAGGCCTAACCCACTGAGCCGCCCCAGACTTCTAAGAGTTCTGATTTTGTGCTCACCTGCTCTATCACTTGCCAACAGCCAGCTGATGAAAGCTCCCTGCCCCCACCCCCACCCCCTGCAGTCTACCTTCCCATAAATCACCTTGGATTCACTTCTCCTCACCTCCTACCTAGCAGAAAGTGGTTGCTTTTCTATTTGCAGAGTTGCAGCTCTTCTTTTCTTCCACCTCCAGTTGAGTTCATAGGTGTTCAGAATGATTTGATCCTTATCTACCTGAATTCCTGGAACCAGAATAAATTAAGGTCCTACTCCTCTGCCATCTTGGACTCCTCACTGGTTAGTTTCTATTTTATTTATTCAGATCATTAATCTTTTCTTCAGCATCTGCTTTATCCCATTCAGTGTATTTTCCATTTCGTATAATGTATTTTTTAAAAATCTGGACATTTCATCAGTGATCTTTCTTATATCTCCATTTTCTCTAATTTTTGTGGCCATGTTTTCCCCTGCCTTTTTGAACTTATAGATCATTTTAAAAAAGATTATATTTATTTATTTGACAGAAAGAGAGCACAACAGAGAGAGAAGGGGAAGGAGAAGTGGAGGGGGAGAAGCAGACTGCCCACTAAGCAGGGACCCAATGTGGGACTTAATCCCAGCACCCTGGGATCATAATCTGAGCTGAAGGCAGATGCTTAACTGATTGAGCCATCCAGTTGTCCTAGAGCATTTTTATAATCACTGTTTTTATGCCCTTGTTTGTTAGTTCCATCACATTATTTCTGGATCTTTTTTAAGATTTTAAAAATTCATTTATTTATTTGACAGACAGATTACAAGTAGACAGAGAGGCAGGCAGAGAGAGAGGAAGGGAAGCAGGCTCTCCGCGGAGCAGAGAGACCGTGGCTCGATTCCAGGACCCTGGGACCATGACCTGAGCCAAAAGAAGAGGCTTTAACCCACTGAGTCACCCAGGCACCCTTCTGGATCTGTTTTTATTGGTTGATATTTTTCTTTTAAATTAAAAAACTTTTAAAGAAAGTTGTTCAGGTTTTATTTACCACTAGCTCCACTCTCTTCTCCCTGCCAGCTGCTGTGCCCTCTTCCACACTCTCAGATCCAGAAGAGGACTTCTCTGGCCTTATCAGTGTTAATCTTATGGGAGTAGAGGTCAGTGGAAACAGCTGTCAGACAGTAATGTGCCTCTTCTTGGTCCAACTGGGCTGACCTTTCCTTCAGCAGATGTTCTAGAACTTGCCTCACTTAGTCTAGCTTTGATTTCCCTGATGTTCAGGTGGCCATTTTCCCTGCCAGCAACAATAACTAGTGTGATCTCTATTGAACTCAGAACAGACTGATGAGGTAAGTGCTACCCACAATGGTGATACTGAAGCCAGTGGCTTTAGTTACTTAATGACCCTGATCAGGTTGTCTTGGCTGTTGTCCTAAGCAAAATTTCTTCTTCCTTTTAATACCTATTGTTGTAGGTCCTCCAAAGTTCTCCAAAGAAGTTTCATTTGGATCTTTTTTCTATCTTCCCTTTTAGTGGAAATAAAAGGGCTAGGCACACTTTGATAATTTATATCCCCACCATCTCAGACCAAAATCTTTTTTCAGAAGTCAGAGGATCCACACCAATGGTGGCACACGTGTCCTGGAACTGTACTTGGAACTTGAGGATGCTTCTGGATCGTCTGCTTGTGCTTGCTGGCAAATGGCCCCAGGGTGGTCTTGAACACATCCCATTCTTTGACATCTGGGCCAGTGATACTCAGCCAAGACAGTCCCTTGCTTCTTATAACTGGCCTTGGCGGGCTGGCTATATCCTTGCTATCAGTTTGTGGGCCACCCTGCTGCCAGGACCCTGGGTCTCTGTAGCCCTAGATTTACCTATGGCCTCTTTTGATTGATTTTTATCCTGTTTATGGATAATATTTTCTTGCTTTTATTTTTTGGATGTTTAGGGTTTTTTTTTTTGAGTCATTGTGAATTTTACATCATTTTTAAAACTTTGCTTTAGAGTTACTGAAGAAGTTAAACATAGAATTACTATATGACCCAGAAGTTTTAGTCTTATATATATACCCAGAAATATTGAAAACAGGAACTCAAATACATGTATGCTAATGTTCATTGTAGTATTATTAACAATAGTCAAAGGTTGAAACAACCAAAGTGTCCATCAACTGATGAATGGATAATGTGGTATATGCATTCAATGGAATATTAATCAGACATAGAAAGGAATGAAGTTCTGATACATGGTGTAACATGGATAAGCCTTGTAAACATAATGCTAAGTGAAAGAAGTCAGATATAAAAGGAAAAATATTGTATGGCTTCATTTATAAGAAATATCTGACATAGGCAAAAACACAGAGATGGAATGTAGATGAGAGATTATCAGGGGCTTCAGGGTGAGAGAAATGGGAAATTATTGGTTAGTGGGAAGTTTCTGTTTGGGGTTATAAAAAATTTTGGAAATAGATAATAGTGATGGTTGCAGAACATTGTGAAAATAATTAATGCGACTGAACCCTACACTTTAAAATAGTTAAAAAAAGGGATTCCTGGGTGGCTCAGTCAGTTAAGCTGCTGCCTTTGGCTCAGGTCATTATCCCAGAGTTCTGAGATCGAGTCCCACATCAGACTCCTTGCTCAGGGGGAAGCCTGCATCTCTCTCTGCCTCTGCCTGCCACTCTGTCTGCTTGTGCTATCTCTCTCTCTGATAAGTAAGTAAGTAAAATATTAAATAAATAATTAAGTTGAAATGGGGGCACCTGGATGGCTCAAATGGTTAAGCATCTGCCTTGGCTCAGGTCATGATCCTGAGGTCCTAGGATCAAGCATAAGATTTAAAATTTCAAAAGATGGGGCACGCCCCCCCCGCCCCGCAGAGAGCCCAATGTGGGGCTCGATCCCAGGACCCTGGGATCATAACCTGAGCTGAAGGCAGAGGCTTTAACCCATGAGCCACCCAGGCACCCCAAGCATTCCACTCTTGATTTCAGCTTAGGTCATGATCTCAGGGTTGTGTGAAGCTGCGTAGGACTTCATGCTCAGTGTGGAGTCTGCTTGAGATTCTCTCTCGCTCTGCCTCTGTCCCTCCTCCCACTCATGCTCTCTCTCAAAATAAATAAATATAATCTTTAAAATCTAGGATGTCTGGGTGGCTCAGTCAGGTGAGTGTCTGCCTTTGGTTCAGGTCATGATCTCTGGGTCCTGGAATCAAGTCTCTAGTAGGGCTTCCTGCTCAGTGGAGTGTCTGCTTCTCTTTCTCCTTCTACCCCTCCCCCCTGCTCACTGTCGCTCTCTTTCCCCAATATATAAATTAAATCTTTAAGAAAATAACAAAATAATAAAATGAAATCAGGGTGCCTGGGTGGCTCAGTGAGTTAAAGCCTCTGCCTTCAGCTCAGGTCATGATCTCAGGATCCTGGGATTGAGTCCCACATCGAGCTCTCTGCTCAGCAGGGAACCTGCTTCCTTCCTCTCTCTCTGCCTGCCTCTTTGTCTACTTGTGATCTCTGTCTGTCAAATAAATAAATAAAATCTTTAAAAAAATAAAATCTATATGTATATAATATATAGAAAAAATCTAAATCTATCTGTATATAGATTTTAAAGATTATAAATATATATTATATATAAATAATATAGATGTAGAAATTATAAATTATATGTTATATAAATATATATGTTGATGGGGTGCCTGGGTGGCTCAGTGGTTTAAGCCTCTGCCTTCGGCTCAGGTCATGATCTTGGGATCCTGGGATCGAACCCCGCATCGGGCTCTCTGCTCAGCAGGGAGCCTGCTTTCCCCTCTCTCTCTGCCTGCCTCTCTGCCTACTTGTGATCTCTGTCTGTCAAATAAATAAATAAAATATTAAAAAATATATATATATATGTTGATATAATTCCTCTTCTTAAAACCTTGTAATACTTCTCAATTTAAACTTATTATAAAGTTATAATAAGGGACCCTGGGTGGCTCAGTTGGTTAAGCATTTGCCTTTGGCTCAGGTCATGATCTCAGGGTCCTGGGATGGAGCCCCACATCGGTGTCTCTACTCAGTGAGGAGCCTCCTTTTCCCTCTCCCTCTGCCAGCTACTCCCCCTGCTTGTGCACTCTCTCTCTGCCAAATAAATTAATTAGAATGAAAAAAATTGTTAAAATGGTGACTTTCATCATATATTTAATTACATTAGATAAAAAAGGATTACTTTGGCAGCTGTGAAGAAATCAGACAATAGGTTAAGGTTACTGCAGGAATCTAGGTTAAAGATGATGATGTTCTGTTTACCCCTCCAGGTTCACTCTGTCCTCCTCTGGAAGTTGACCTATGTAGACTGATTAACTGGTTCCTAGGCCCTCTGGCTTCTGGTTGAACTTGGCCAATGTACAGCAATGGGAAGAGACCTCAGTCTGCAGGGTTGCTTTGAGCACCTATGGCAACTGATAACAGGTAATAGCTCTTGCCAGGCAGCCTTCTCCACAAAGCTCTGTGTGTCTCTGTATTCTAGTAATGGCTCCCTTCTCCCATTCCTTCCTTCTAAGGGTAAAGTGGCTGCCACCTGTATTTCTCTACACCGGTTTATTAGTTTAATAGTTCCCTTATCAAACTTCTCTAGAATTAGCCAATTTGAGTGTGTTACTAGTTTCCTGCTTTAGATCCGTTTAGATGTAGTGGACAGAGCAACGTATGTATTTGGCGATAGAACCTTGAGGTTTTGATAGACTGGATGGTGTGACAGACATGGTCCTGGCTCTCAGAAAAGTTCTAATAAATTGGGGGAGGCAGGATGACACAGTTAGGAAAACAAAAACAAAAAGTAAGATTCAGGCTCATACCAACTAGCAATAGTCCAGCTATGGACTCGGGTTCTAAGGTGGTGGGAACTAGCTATTGAATGCACTGATTCAGATAGTATTAATGATATAGTTCCCTGTCTTGGGGACAGAACTGACATTTTTCCAAGCTCTCAGATATGCAGGGGAGAAACTAAAGGAGGTTGGTTGTTTTCCCACAGAGGAATCAGAAGAGTGAGCTCTCAAGGAAGCAGTAGAAATTGAGATTTGGAAATGATCCCAGGAGAAGATCTAGTCATCTGGGTGAAATGTCAAGGTGCAGACACTGGCTTGCAGCGGCTTAGCCTCCCAATCAGACGATCTAGAGATGCTCAGGCCTTAGGGTTAATTAAGCAACACCCTGTTTCATCCACTAGTTGGCTTCCTGAGCCCATTCTGTCCCTGAAGCCATGGATAGGACTAACTGGGGGTGATTTCTCTATCATGGAACCTACACTTCTTCTACCCCTTCGACTATTTCCCCATTTTTCCTGTTTTCCCTGCATGCCTCTCATCCATCCTGGCCCTTCCAGCTGCTGAAAGGCACCTGTTAGCTCTACATCCCTGATAGGTGGCCAACCGTCCAAGATCAGGTTTTCTTGGCTCATACTGGATATCCTTAATGTCTTGCACGCCTTGCTTATTTGCCTTGGATTCTACACAGAGAATTCTAATTGGGGTGTAACCCCCACAACATGACCCTCTAGATCTTGAGCTGCTGGACCTGTTCTCTGAGGCCTGCTAGTTGTTCCGGCTCAGTTTTCACACCAAGGCCCTTTGTGGGCCAGAACAGTCAATTTCCTTTCTTATCACACCCACTTTACTCCCACAGGAAGCACTTCCCAATCCATCTTAGTCTCTTCCATGCTATAAGGATCCAGTCGCCTCCAGAAATTTACAGCTTCTGGCTGACTGTATAATCTTAGACACATTACTTAACCTCTGTATGCCTCAAGTTCTTACTAAATTCTTAGCCCATGCCTGGCACATGGCAAAACTCAGTAGATGTTAGTTGTTGTTGTTGTAATTGTATTTTTAAAATGTCAATATGTTCATATAACAGGTATGACCCACTTCAAATTTGAGTCTAAAAATGATCATATTTCTCTCTTTAAAAAATTCTGAGTCTAAGTTCAGTTTATTTTAAAGATTTTATTTATTTATTTGACAGAGAGACACAGCGAGAGAGGGAACACAAGCAGGGGAAGCAAGAGAGGGAAAAGCAGGCTTCCCGCAGAGCAGGGAGCCCGATGCAGGGCTCAATCTCAGGATCCTGGAATCATGACTTGAGCTGAAGGTAGCTGCTTAATGACTGAGCCACCCAGGAGCCCCTAAGTTCTGTTTGTTAAAAAAAAAAAAAGAGAGATTATTTACTTTATTTTGAGAGAGAGAGAATATGTGCAAGTGGGGGAGGGACAAAGAATCCCAAGCTGACTCTGCCCTGAGCACAGATCCTCATGTGGGGCTCCGTCCCATGACCCGGAGTTCAGGACCAGGCCGAAACCAAAAGTCATTCGCCCAACCAACTGAAGCACCCAGATACCCCTAAATTCAGTTTATTTTTGTACTTATTTTATTTTAGCTTTCTTTTCTTTTCTTTTTTAATTAAAGTAAGCTCTACACCCAATGTGGAGCTTGAACTCACGGCCCTAAGATCAAAAGTTGCATGCTCAACCTTGTGAGCCAGCCAGATGCCTCTATTTTAGCTATTTATTTCTTAACTAGTACACCTAGAAAAAATTCCGAAAATGTCAAAAGCCCCACCACTTCTCCTATTCACCCAGTTTACCTTCCCATAGACAACTTTCTTAACAATTCTTTACTTAGATATAAAATATTTCCATCACCCTGAAAAATTCCCTTTGCCCCATTGCAATCAATCCCCTTACTTAACACTTAGCTATATTCAACCACTGACCTGCCTTCTGCCACTGTGATTTTGTGTTTTTTTTTTTTTTAGAATCCCATATGAAGATTAGAACAGAAATAAATGATATAGACACCAAAAAAAAAACCAAAAAAACCCCCAAAAAACAAAAAACCCAACAGAACAGGTTGATGAAACCAAGAGCTGGCTTGGTATTTTGAAAAATATCAGTAAAATTGAGCGTTGCTGGAAGGGAGAAGGGTGGAAGGATGGAGTAACTGGCTAATGAACAAGAAGGAGGGCATGTGATGTAATGAACCCTGGGTATTATATAAGACTGATGAATCACAGACTTACACCTCTGAAACCAAGACTACATTATATCTAATTAATTGAATTTAAATTAAAAAAATTTTAAAAGATTTTATCCATTTATCTGATAGAGAGAGAGAGCACAAACGGGGGGAGCAGCAGAGGGAGAGGAAGAAGCAGACTCCCTACTGAGCAAGGAGCCTAACATGGGACCCAGTCCCAGTACCCTGGGATTGTGACCCAAGCCAAAGGTAGACGTTTAACCCACTGAGCCACCTGGGCATCCCAATAAAAAAAATATTTAAAAAATTCATAAACCTCTTGCCAGACTTATCAAGAATAAAAGAAAGGACTCAAATAAATAGAATTTGATATAAATGGCCTCACAATATGTAGTCTTTTGCATTTGACTTATTTCACTTATCTTAATGTTTTTCTTTCTTTTCTTTTCTTTTTTTAAGATAGTTGATGTCAATAGTAGGTGGACGTGAGACAGGCTGTGGTCAGGGAGGCTCTTGAGAAGAGAAGAAGGTGCAGCCCACAAGACAGAGACAATCCTTAGCAGGTGAGCATCTGGTGAGCAGATTTTCATCTGGTGAGCAGAAGGCAAAGACAAAGCCAGGGCTGCTTCTCTCTAGCCACTTCCAACCTTCTTTCTAGTACCTACATTTGGTGGTGCTGCCCCATGCATAGCCTCCTACTGACCTGGACTGGTGGCTTGGACAGCCGGGGTCACTATGGGCTCTTGGTAGAACCATGGCCTCCATGAATTCATTTGTCCAATAATAGTTAACAAGCGAAGAAATGACTCAGATACAAATGACAAAGATGACTCTCAAAAACTTTGAAATGTAGTTTAGACTCTGAAGAACCTGTGGAGAGATTCGATTTATTTTTCCTGGCTTCTAGCAATACCCTCTCCTTCTGGTAACTCCTTAACCAGTGAGTTTCAAATTATAAGATGCAGCCTATTAGTAGGTCATGATGGGCATTTTTTTTTTTTAAGTAGTCTCCACCCCCAGTGTGGAACCCAACACAGGGCTTGAACTCACAACCCTGAGATCAAGACCTGAGCCGAGATCAAGAGTCCAATGCTTAACCGAATGAGCCACCCAGGCACGCCATGATGGGCATTTTTAAACAATGAAATATAGTGGAATAAAAATATCAGACACAACATGGATAGGATGTGTATGTAATGAAAGATGTTTCCAATATATGTGTATGTATGGAGTTACAACATGATGTGTATTTCTCCTTGTGTGTCTCAGTCAAAAAATCATGAAAGCCTCATGCATTGGTATTTCCCCTGGGGTTGTAGCTTCTTCAGTCTTCTGATTCTCATTAATAGTTCCAAAACTCTAATGAGCAAAAGAATCACCCAGGAAGCTTGTTGAAACTATAATTTCCAAGCCCTACCTATCTCCAAATATATTCAAATTCAGAAGGCTGGGGTGAACTAGGAGATTTCATTTTTAAAAAGATATTTATTTATTTATTTATGCATTCATTCATTCATTTGAGAGAGAGAATGCACAAGCAGAGTGAGCAGCAGGCAGAGGGAGAGGGAGAAGCAAATACCCCCTGAGGAGTCACCTCCACCCCCCGGCCCGACACATGCACCATTGATGTGGGCTCTATCCCAGGACCCTGGGATCATGACCTGAACTGAAGGCAGATGATTAAGGTAAACCAACTGAGTCACCCTGGCACCCCAGGAGATTTCAAGCTGAAGATGAAGTATAAATGGTCTATGGACCCCAGTTTGAAAGGCCCTGCTTGACCTCACCTTGGCCAGTTTCATCCACAGCCAAGAGTTCGGTGGTATCCTCTACCCTGAGTGTCAAAGGCAGATTGACAAGCTCATTTGTAGACACTGGTTATTGTGTCCTCTGATCTGGATGTTCCTTGCATTCATAGCTCCCAAACTGAAGCTCTTTCCCTCTCACCCCACTATTCACACTTATTCCTCTAACATTGTTTCCCATCTTTGTGAGTGGATGCATTATATACCCTGTCAACCAAACCAAAATAAAGGAGCGAGAGGGATCAGAGTTGGGCCCCCAGGGTTAAGCCTGGGCACAGGGTTCACTTCATAGGTATGTAACCTGTGCAACCCCATAGGGCCCTGCACTTAGAAATGCCTTACACTCAGTTTCATGTTCTGCTGCCACTATCTTGAGAATCTTCATAATTTTTGAACAAGGGACCTTATATTTTTATTTGGCATTAGGCCTCACAAATTATGTAGCCTGTCCTGTCTAGGAGCCTGGGAGCCTGGTGGTGAATATAAATAGAAATGGGGAAGTTGGATGGGGTGCCTGGGTGGCTCAGTGGGTTAAAGCCTCTGCCTTTGGCTCTGGTCATGATCTCAGGGTCCTGGGATTGAGCCCCGCATTGGGCTCTCTGTTCAGCAGGGAGTCTGCTTCCTCCTCTCTCTCTCTCTCTCTCTCTGACTGCCTCTCTGTCTACTTGTGATCTCTTTCTGTCAAATAAATAAATAAAATCTTAAAAAAAAAAAAAGAAATGTGGAAGTTGGGGGGAACCTGGATGGCTCAATCATTAAGTGTCTGTCTTCGGCTCAGGTCATGATCACAGGGTCCTGGGATCGAGCCCCATGTCTGGCTCCTTGCTCGGCAGAGAGCCTCTTCTCTCTCTCCCTCTGCCTGCTGCTCTGCCTACTTGTGCTCTCTAGCTCTCTGTCAAATAAATACATAAAATCTTATTTAAAAAAAAGAAGAAATAAGGAGGTCAGCAAAAAGAACAGGTCTAGGAAGAAAGTGGGCTGGCTTTCTATACCTCAATGTGAGCTGTCTGTAACTCAGATTAGCCAGGTGGAGAAGTACAGTGGGAAGTTGGAAATATGAGCAAGAACAGAGAACAGAGGTCAAGATGGAAGATAAATTGTTTGGAGTTAGCCAAATAGATGTAACAGGTGAGATCATGAAAGGGAATTAACCAGGAAAGAGAGCACATAGTGAGAAGGAGTAAGGGACAGGGACAGGACTTTAAAAATCAATAGCATTAAGGAGGTGGGAAGTATGGGAAGAAGAACCAGCAAAGGCACAGGAAGAAATATAAAAGCAAAACCAAACAGTAAAAATACTGGGGCAAGGAAATGATCTGACGTGACCATGCAGGATCTGAAGGGGAAAGTAGGAGCAGAAAAGCCAATTTAGGGACAGAGCACATGGAAAGGAAAGATTCAACCCCCAAAATTTAAATCATCTATTTTTATTTTTGAACATATACTGATTATAAAAATAATTTTAGAAACACTCATATTCCACCATCCAGACAAACTGTTAGCATTTTGGTGCATTTCCTTCCAGTGTTTGTTTTCAGCATAGTTTTCTTCCATATTTTTTTCCTCTACAGAAAGTTTACAAATATTCTATCTACAGTCTTCTTTGATTTTGCTCCACAAATCTGAGACCATATTATCCATAGTCTCATATCCTACATAGATAGGATGGAATTTTACATTCTATCCAGAGCACTTCCTATGCTATTAAAAACATTTTTCCCTGGATGTGTAGCATTCCAAAATCTTGTGACATCAATTTTTAAAATATCATGAAAGAAAATTTAAAATACTTCTAATTTTGTTCCTATAATCTTACCCACCCCATCAAATAATTTCACATTTTAGTGTTTCTTTCCAACTTCACTCTTTGAAAACATCACTGGGGTACGTGGGTGGCTCAGTCAGTTAAGCATCTGCCTTTAGCTCAGGTCATGATCCCAGGGTCCTGGAATCCAGTCCCACATTTGGCTCCCTGCTCAGTGGGGAGCCTGCTTCTCCCTCTCCCTCACCTGCCTCTCCCCCTGCTTGTGCTTATTCTCTCTCTCTGTCAAGTAAATAAATAAAATCTTTTAAAAAATTAAAACATCATTACTTTGAGGTAACTGAGGTAATAGCATAATTACAGTTTTAAATATTGTTTTCTTTCACATTATTTTACAAACATGGTTTCATATTTCTCCATGTTCTGGTAGCTGTAAGCTGTTTTGTACTGTTAAGTGTTTAATAATTTAATTACCTCCTGACATAAGTGTTTCAGTACATACAGATTTTTTTTTTCTTTTGGCTTATATCATTGGGTTTTAAATTTCTAGGTGAGGAACTGGGCCAAAGCATACCAGTTGGTTCTTGCTAAGTGTTACCTAAGTGTGCTTCTAGGAGGATTAAGTCAATTTACCCAGCTACTAGCTAGGTATGGATGTATCTTTTCCCAGGGCTTCGACTGGCGTTGGGTATTTAATTTTTACTTGATTTAATGGCTGTTAATTGGGACCATACTACACATATAGTCTTTAATTTGCATTTCCATAATTACTAAGGAAGTTGAGTCTTTAAATATATATATATATATTTTTATTTATTTACTGTTTGTATTTCCCCTAGATGCCTATTCGATTCAAAGCAACAGACATATTTTGAGTGCCACCTATGTGCCAAGTGCTGTGTGCTTCCCTCAAGGATGAGTGCCCTAACAAAAATGACCATTGGGGTAGGGTGGGGGAACCAGGTAGTATAGAAAATATATAATTAACTTACTCTATTTGTAGAAGCACAATATCAGCAGGCAGCTTGGGCAAAGTCCTGTGGGTGGAAGACAGAGAAGGAAGGAATTGACTCTTAAGCAGGTTAGGTTTCACAGGTCAAGTGCCTTTAGAGCTAAGCCCAAACAAAGAAGGATTTGTCAGGGAGAGAAGATGTCTGGAGAAATAAAATAATGTGGAGAGAGGTAAAGTGGTTGAAAAACATAAAATACAGTACTTGTGTAATGGAGTGGTGAATTTTCTAAAGCTAAAATGTGATCATTTTTTTTGTTCTTTAAGAGAAATGGCATGAGATAATGTATCTTTTAGGAAGATCTTTCTGGAAGCTAATGACAGGTAGATCTGGAGACACTGGAGTCTATAAGATGAGCCTATGTTTTTAGCCACTTACCAAGGGTCAGAGATAGGACTAAAGGTCAAGCTTTTTAGGTAGTATGCACATTAACTTTTTATCTTAAAACTGTTCCCATTACAACTTTTCCTTTAAATTTTTAAAAAATGGCAGGAAGATAGGGGTAACATAAAATTTACCAATTTTAACTGTGTAATTCAGTATCGTTAAGTACATTTCATATTGCTGTGCAACCATTCGCCAGATTGTGACTTTCAAGTTAATTTAATTCAGCTTTATTAAAAAGAAATTGAAATTGCTCCTTTCTGCCTGTGGACGCCGCCGAGTAAGCATCGTTAAAGTCTCCCCTCCCACCGCCGTCATGTCTAAGTCAGAGTCTCCCAAAGAGCCTGAACAGCTGCGAAAGTTCTTCATCGGAGGTCTGAGCTTTGAAACAACCGATGAGAGTCTGAGGAGCCATTTTGAGCAATGGGGAACACTTACGGACTGTGTGGTAATGAGAGATCCGAACACCAAGCGCTCCAGAGGCTTTGGGTTTGTCACCTATGCCACTGTGGAGGAGGTGGATGCAGCCATGAATGCAAGGCCACACAAGGTGGATGGAAGAGTTGTGGAACAAAAGAAGGCTGTCTCAAGAGAAGATTCTCAAAGACCTGGTGCCCACTTAACTGTGAAAAAGATTTTTGTTGGTGGCATTAAAGAAGACACTGAAGAACATCATCTAAGAGATTATTTCGAACAGTATGGGAAAATCGAAGTGATTGAGATCATGACTGACCGAGGCAGTGGCAAAAAGAGGGGTTTTGCTTTTGTAACATTTGATGACCATGATTCTGTAGACAAGATTGTCATTCAAAAATACCATACTGTGAATGGCCACAACTGTGAAGTAAGGAAAGCGCTCTCTAAGCAAGAGATGGCTAGTGCTTCATCCAGCCAAAGAGGTCGAAGTGGTTCTGGAAACTTTGGTGGTGGTCGTGGAGGTGGTTTTGGTGGGAATGACAACTTTGGTCGCGGAGGAAACTTCAGTGGTCGAGGTGGCTTTGGTGGCAGTCGAGGTGGTGGTGGATATGGTGGCAGTGGGGATGGCTATAACGGATTTGGTAATGATGGAAGCAACTTTGGAGGTGGCGGAAGCTATAATGATTTTGGCAATTACAACAATCAATCCTCAAATTTTGGACCCATGAAAGGAGGCAATTTTGGAGGCAGAAGCTCTGGCCCTTATGGTGGTGGAGGCCAATACTTCGCCAAACCACGAAACCAAGGTGGCTATGGTGGTTCCAGCAGCAGCAGCAGCTATGGCAGTGGCAGAAGGTTTTAATTACTGCCAGGAAACAAAGCTTAGCAGGAGAGGAGAGCCAGAGAAGTGACAGGGAAGCTACAGGTTACAACAGATTTGTGAACTCAGCCAAGCACAGTGGTGGCAGGGCCTAGCTGCTACAAAGAAGACATGTTTTAGACAATACTCATGTGTATGGGCAAAAAAACTCGAGGACTGTATTTGTGACTAATTGTATAACAGGTTATTTTAGTTTCTGTTCTGTGGAAAGTGTAAAGCATTCCAACAAAGGGTTTTAATGTAGATTTTTTTTTTTTGCACCCATGCTGTTGATTGCTAAATGTAATAGTCTGATCATGACGCTGAATAAATGTGTCTTTTCTTTTAAAAAAAAATTGAAATTTGTCAAATTTACCTTCTTTGGTGTTCGCTTAACACTTTACATTGTATAATGCTCTTTAACTAAATATATGATCTCGTTGATCCTCATAAACATTCTTCTGAGGTAGATATTATCCCCATTTTCCAGATGAGGAAGCTGAGGCCAAGAGCCAAAAGGCCAGACAAGCTTGGGGTGTGTGTTTATCCTGGGGAAACAAAGAGTGTCGCCCAGATTTATAGGCTGAGGATTTCAGCCATCCAATCGGTCATGTAGCAAATATTATCCAAGTACCTAGTATATGCCCAGTGTTAGGGGAATGATGTTGAGCAAAATAGACATATTCCCTGCATTTATGGAGCTCAAGGACTAGTGGGGTAAACAAGCATTCATTGAGAAATAATAAGGGGAGCTTGGCTGACTCGGTCAGTGGAGCCTGACTCTTGATCTTGGGATTATGAGTTCAAGTCCCACACTGGGTGTAGAGATTACTTAAAAATAAAATCTTTAGGGATGCCTGGGTGGCTCAGTCAGTTAAGCATCAGACTCTTGATTTCAGCTCAGATCATGATCTCAGGGTCCTGGGATTGAGCTCTCTGTCCAGCTCCGTGCTCAGAGACGAGCCTGGTTGAGATTCTCTCTCTCCTTCTGCCTCTCCCTGACCCATGCCTGTGTGTATGCTCCTGTACGTGTGTGCTCTCTCTCTCTCAAATAAATAGATAAATCTTAAAAAAGGAAAAATAGGGGCAGGGTGCCTGAGTGGCTCAGTTGGTTAAACGTTTGCCTTCAGCTCAGGTCATGATCTCAGGGTTCTGGGATCAAGCTTGAGCCAGGGTCTCTGCTCAGCAGGAAGTTTACTTCTCCCTCTGTGCTCTCCCTGCCTCTCTCTCGAATAAATAAATAAATAAATAAAATCTTTTTTAAAAAAAAAGGAAAAACAGAGGCATCTGGGTGACTCAGTCAGTTAAGTGTCTGCCTTCAGTTCAGGTCATGATCCTGGAGTGCTGGGATCCTGTCCAGTGACAGGCTCTCTGCTCAGCTAGAGAGTCTGCTTCTCCCTTTCCCTCTGCCACTCCTCCACAAACCTCCCCCACCAACCCAGTTCCTGCATGCTCTCTCTCAAATAAATAAATAAAATCTAAAAAAAAAAAAAAAGCCACTCCTTCCCCCAAAAACTGTAAAAAATAAAATAAAACCTTTAAACTTCACAGAGAAAGACAATGTAAAATATCTTCATTTGAGAGAAACTCAGGACCGAGTATACTTACACTATATGCATTTGTAAATTTTCCAAAATGACTCACCCTGACATTTCCATGTGTCTGTCTAATCCACAGTATCCTTTCCTTGACATTATGTGATTTGTATATTGACCCCCAACCATGTGAGGTCAGCAGGCAAGTATGACAGTCTATATTTTACTGATGAAAAATTCGAGTCTCAAAGAGGTTAGATAACTTGCCAAAAACGACATGACTAGTTAACAGTGAAGCTGGGATTTGAATTCAGCTCTCGCAACACCTGTAGTATTTTTGTAGTATTCATCCTTCCATTATTCATTCACCCATCAAATATGTACCCAGCACCTTCTGAGTGTCAGCCTACGCATGAAGCAGTCAAGAGCCACTGAAGGGGGCACCTGCGTGGTTCAGTTGGTTGTGCCTACCTTCGGGTCTACCTTCCCCCACTTGTGTGAGCTCCGGCTTGCATGTGTGCTCTTTTTCTCTCTCCTCTCTCCCTCTCAAATAAATGAATAAAATGTTTTGGGGGGCGGGGAGAGCCACTGAGGGGTTTGAAGCAGGAAAGCAGCAAGATCCGATTTAGATTTTATTTTATTAGAGATTTTATTTATTTATTAGAGAGCATGAGGAGAGCAGGGGAAGGGGCAGAGGGAGAGAGAGAAGCAGGCTCCCTGCTGAGCAGGGAAGCCTGACATGGGGCTCGATTCCAGGCCAGGACCCTGGGATCATAACCTGAGCCTAAGGCAGACGCTTAACCAACTGAGCCAGCCAGGCGCCCCTCCATTGCAGGTTTTAGATGAGAGGGCAATGATGGCTTCCAAAATACCGTCTGGGACCACCTACTGGGTCTGAAACGCTGGGATTAGGGCTCAAGAATGTCACAATCAGCCAGGTTTGGGAGTTCCTTTCCAATTCTAGTGCAGTGAAGAGAGAGAAGCACTGTATTAGAGAAGGAGGTGGTGCGACCAGTTAACATGACTAAGATAATGGCTGGAGTGAGAGCCAACCACGTGAGAGGTGAAGTACAGGGACAAAGGGATACACTTGAAGGTCATTTAGATAGAACCCCCACCACCCATTCTCTCTCTCTCTGTCAAATAAGTAAATAAAATCTTTATTTTCTTTTAAAGATTAATTATTTATTTGGCAGAGAGAGAGAGCGAGAGCGAGAGAGGGAACACAAGTAGGGGAAATGGGAGAGGGAGAAGCAGGCTTCCAGCTGAGCAGGGAGCCTGATGGGGGACTCGATCCCAGGACTCCGGGATCAGGACCTGAGCTGAAGGCAGACTGAGCCACCCAGGCGCCCCAATAAATAAAATCTTCAAAAAAAAAAAAAAAATTAAAAGTATCTCCTTTCCACTACAACCACAGACCTGAAAAGGGCAGATGGGACTATGGAGAGATTCTTCGTCATCCGCGGTCTGGGTGCCCCAGGGACTCAGGGAGGCGGGAAACTGACACCCGAATTACTGAACGGAGGCATCAGAGGCTGAGGACATCTCCACTGTCTCCTCACTGCCAAGTAGGTCAGGATTAAAGCGAACTGACGCAAAGGGTATGGTTGGCTGTACCAGGGGAAGACTGGCCTGTCCGGGCACCGGCAAGACCATAGGAGCTAAGCCAAGCAGTTGGGCATGGAGGCGCGGGAGAAAAGGATGGGAAAGTGGGCAAGGTGGGATCCTGTGACAGGCGTTTGGGTTAGGCTGTGAGAAACCCCTGGGGGAGGTGTCCTTGAGGATGACCAATCAGAGAGCGAGTTGCCGGACAGGGGCGTATCTTAGTCGAGATTGGATAACTGCCTGGCTTTGGGAGGGGCCGCGGTGCCCTCACCCTCCCACTCCGGGCCCGCAGCTTTGTAATCAGCTTCATAAACCGCAGTGGCTGCGGCGATGGAAGTTGTATGAGTGTGGCCCACGTGCCTGAATCTGACGCTCCTCGCTAGCCGCGGAGTTCCTTGGGTCCCGTGTGCGTTTTGTCCTGCCCCAAAGTTCGCTCCATCTTCGGGGCCCTTAACTTCTAGCCCAGCTTCTCAAGCTCCGGACCTCGGCATCTGCAGAACTAAATGTTCACAGCCATGAATGCCTCGGACGGAACAGAGCTGATATTGGAGCCTTACAACTTCGAGATATTATGGGACATGAGGCCCCTTTTGGAGGAGTACTGGTGAGACCTGGGGAAGGCGAAGGGCAGTGCCAGGGTCCTGACCTTAACGACTGCTATTTAGGGAGGGTTGGCGTGGGGGAGGAGATGCTGGGTGCCTGCGATGATTTTCTTTGTTTTTCTTTTCTTTTCTTTTTTTCTCCTCTTTTCTCCTTCCTCCTCCTCCTCCTTTTTTTTTTTTTTTTTAAGATTTCATTTATTTATCTAAGAGAGAGAGAGACAGCATGAGCAGGGGGTGAGGGAGAGGAAGAAGCAAGCTCTTTGATGAAGGGAGTCCGATGTGGGACTCGATCCCAGGATTCTGGGATCATGACCCAAGCTGAAGGCAGACGCTTAAGCAACTGGGCCACCCAGGCAACCCTGCGACGGTTTTCTTAAAGAGCAAAGGTGTGGGGCTCCCCTGTACTGTCTCCATATCCCTGTTGTCCAAGGTGCAGTTAGCGTGACATCTCAGAGATTAGATCTGGAGGAAAGAAAGAATGAGAGAGGAAGAGACAGGATGGAAGAGAGGGAGAAAGGAAGAAAATGGGTTGAGGAAAGTAGGAGATGGAAACTGAAGGGAAAGAGGGGAGTGAGACATGATCTCTGAGGAAGGGGTTGATCTGAACTCCTCCTCCTCTCCACCTTCTAGAACGACTCTCCTCTGTCCATTGTGGCTGTGTGTGCAGGTGTGCGGGCATAGTGCTGGTGCCCAGGGACAGTCTGCCCTTCACAATTATCACATTGTTCCCCAAATGCTCCATTGTCCCCCGCTGTGGAAAAGGAGACACAGTTGGGAACCTCTGTCAGGATTTCCCCAGTCTCTTTGACTTTGCCCTAAAGCTCCTCAGAGGTGTTTGTGAACTGACTTTTGTCAGTTTGTGGATTGACAATTTGCCATGACCCAAACAGGCAGAAACTATTGCCACATTCTTCTAAATACCAGAGTCCTGGGTTGGTTCTAGACATGGACCCAGTAGTTGTCACCCACTCACAATTCCCCTGAGAGCAATAATCACAGAAACCTGTACACAGCCCCGGCCCTGTGCTAGGTACTTTATATACCTTAACACTGTCAGGGAATGTTATTTTTCCAAAGTCACGCAGCTGGTAAGTGGCAGAGTTGGGACTCCAACCCAGAGCACTGACCCTGAGAGATGAGTGGGCATTCCTCTAACCAGGACCCACCCATAAGCCCATCCCCTCTGCCTTCTGCCTGCCAGGGCAACCTCATTCCTCATAGCTCTGGTCTACCTGCTACTCATCTTTGTGGGGCAGAACTACATGAAGTCACGGAAGGGCTTCAACTTGCAGGGGCCTCTCATCCTTTGGTCCCTCGGCCTTACAATCTTCAGGTAAGACCCCCCCCCCCATCTCCACTCCCTGACTATCCTGTAGACCCTAGACCCTCATTCTATCCCTAAAAGCTTTCTGGAAACCCCAAGTGAGTCAATGCCCCAAGTTTTCCTCTAACTCTCTCCCTAACCCATTCCCTCAGCTCCAGCTCCTTCCCCAGCTTCCATCCTCCTCTCATATTACCCTGCTTTCCTTCTTCCCCAGGCCCCATACTGGCAACCTCTGCTCTCTCTCTCTCTCTCATGAATCCACTTGTGCTCATGGAGTCTGTACTTTTAACAATTTTCTCCAGCCTCTAATGCTCTCAACATCTAACACCCTCTCCCAATATCTTCCAATAACTTCTCTTGCCCCTCCTTCCAAGATTCCATGCCCTATCCCCTCCCAGGTTCCTACTCATCCCATTAACCCTAGTCCCTAACTCAACTCTCAGTCCCATCCTCCAGCATTCCCTGGTCCTTCCCCAGCCCTCATCTCCTCTAGATTACTTATTGGATCCCGGCCGCAGGATCTCAGAAGCTGTGACCCATTCTGCTGGAAGGGGGTAAATGGTGGAGCTTGAGGCAGTGACCTGACAGGCCAAGGGAGAAGGGTGAAGTGGTGTCTGGGGATGACCCTTACACCCTTTTCCTCTGTCCCATTTCAGTATCGTGGGGGCACTGAGGACATGGGGCTCTATGGCTGCCCTGGTACTTAGGGGGAGCCCAAAGAAAACTGTGTGCTTCTCCAACTACGCCGACACTCCTGTAATTGGATTCTGGTCCTGTCTCTTTGTTCTCAGCAAGGTTATTGAACTTGGTGAGTGGCAAGGCTTTGTCTCTCTGATGCCCAGTCAACTACATCCCTCCTCAGGCCCCCCGTACCTCTCCCATTACACGGAGAGTCCCTTCCCCACCCCCTGGGTCCTAACAACACCTCTTACCCAAGCCCCTCTTTAAATTATTTGCCACAAAGACCCTTCTCCTTGCCCTGAGAATTCCCCCTGTGTCCCTATATCCATCAAGGAGGGTGGTCCCAACACAGGGTGGTAAGCCAGCTATGACTCTCCATTTCCCAGGAGACACGGCCTTCATCATCCTGCGTAAGCGACCACTCATCTTTGTGCACTGGTACCACCACAGCTCAGTGCTAGTGTATACGAGCTTTGGATACAAGAACAAGGTGTCTGCAGGAGGCTGGTTCATGACCATGAACTTTGGTGTGCATGCCATCATGTACATGTACTACACTCTGAGGGCTGCCAAACTGAAGTCCCCCTCATGGTTACCTATTCTCGTCACCAGCCTGCAGATCCTACAGATGTTTATGGGAACAATTGTTGGCATCCTAACTTACATCTGGAGACAGGAACAGGGATGCCACACCACAATGGAACACTGCTTCTGGTCCCTTGTCTTGTATACGACCTATTTCATCCTCTTTGCCCATTTCTTCCACCAAACCTACATAGTGCCCAAGGTCAAAGTCAAGACCAAGAGCCAGTGAAAAGCTGGAGAAAAAGGAGCCCCAGTCTTTCTCTCTGCTATGGCACCAAGGAGTTGATCTTAGGTTTGGGAGAATAATTAGGAGGCCTTCCCTGTATAGTTTTTCCCATGGGATCTGTGCTCCAAGGTGGCAGGAAGTTATAACAGGCAAGAAGTGTCAGCCGTGGGTGGGGTGTAATCTAGTACTTTGATGTTTCCATTTTTAATATGAAGGCCAAGCAAGCGCTGGGATGGGGGTAGAACTGAGGAGGATCCCCAGAGCTGAGTTATTTATATTTCTACCCAGAAATCTTCCTCTTGCTCCATTTTTAAATTAAAGATTCCAACAAGTCTTGTGGGGTTTTGAGATTTGGGGGAAGAGGACTGCTGTGACGGGAAAGGGCTGCTGGCAGCAGGGTGATCACTGAGAAGCCTAAGAAGGTGTGTGGAAAGATGAGAGGCACACACATGCAGACAATAATTCTAGGCCTAGTAGGCACTTAATAAATGTCTGTTACAGACCAGAATTTTATTGCTATTAGAGATCCAAGCCCCTCATAGGAACAGTGAGAAACAGGTGCAGGAAGGCGGTGTTAACTTATCTAAGGTCATAAACTTCCTAAGTTGCAGAATTGACACCCGCAAGGGTTCCTGACCAGAACTTCCAGTCATCCTCCATGCGACCACGAGGTGGCGCCTCAGCACCAGTTTTGGCCAACGCCTGCCAAGTAGCCAGTCCCTAAACCACACTTACATATTCGCACGCAGGGCACGTGCCCCACATTGCTCCAGGAATCTCCCAGCGGCCCCATCCCGGTGCTGGCAGCTGAAAGGGGACTGAAGCCCTAGAAGCCCGGGCCTCACTTCTTTCCTGTGCACTCCTTTAGACATGGGGTAGCATGAGGGGCGGGAGCTCAACCGCAATTCTGAATCATCAGGCCTTTGGCAGTCCGCGCACGTTTATTTCGTTTATCTTTGAAAATGGGGGAGGGGAGTCTGGAGAAGGCGGGGTGGGCCAAGGATCAGTTGGCCCCCGGGGAACTGGTCCCTGTTCCTGGCCTTAGTCCCAGGGGTGTGGACTGTGTGTAGGGCCCAGTCCACCCTCAGGGTCGGCAGGGGGTAGTCTCTCTCCTGAGCTGGCCG
The DNA here is from genome assembly GCF_009829155.1 of Mustela erminea. Classification (NCBI taxonomy): domain Eukaryota; kingdom Metazoa; phylum Chordata; class Mammalia; order Carnivora; family Mustelidae; genus Mustela; species Mustela erminea. The sequence continues at coordinate 65,835,208 of NC_045627.1, forward strand.
CGACTCCCTCCCCGAGCTGCCCCAGCACCCCTCTCAGACCCCGGGGTAGGCGCAAACCAGTCAAGACGACCCCAGTCGGGGGAGGCTGTGAATTCTCGCCCCCGCCCTCGGGGATGGTAGACGGACCGGGCCATTCATACAGGCCGTTCCACGGCGTACTGGCACGGACTGAGGTTGGCGGCCGGGGGTGGCCCGGGCACGGCGGGATAGCTGAAAGAGGCGTGCTGTTTGGCCTTGAGCCTCAGGCTGGCCAGACTCGAGTTACACGGGTCCCGATATACGTAGGGGGAGGAGGCGGCTGCAGCTGCAGCTGCAGCGGCCGAGGCGTAAGGGCAGGACACTGCCCCGGAGGACACTGCGGCGGGAGCCAGCCCGGGGGGCCCCCCGCCCAGGCCCTGCAGAGCCCCGGGCCCTGGCACGGCGCCCGGGGCGGCTGCGGCCGAGGGCACCATGGAGGCGGCGATGGAGCTGGGTGGCGAGAAGACGGGCTGCGAAGCCAGAGGCCCCACATTGACCGAGTTGAAGGCGAACGGGAAGGTCTTTGCAGCGAGCGGCGGGCCGAGCGCCTTGGGTGGCCAATTGCCGTACGAGTAGCCGGGGTACACCTCCTCGTAGGGCGGCACCAGCCCCCCGAGTGGCGCGGCGAAGCCCCCCTTGCACAGCTCCGCCTGCTGGCTGCGCTCGCGCTTCCGCCACTTGGCGCGCCGGTTCTTGAACCACACCTGCGGGCGTTGGAGAAAGGCTGTCAAGGCCAGAGCCGGGCGGGGGCCGGCCCAGGTCCGCGCGGCTGCGGCTGGATCCCAGAGCCCGGAGTTCGGGCCGGGACCGTGCCGAAGAGAAACGAAACGGAAGTGGGGCAGCCAAGCTGGGGGTGGAAGGAGCGCACCGAGTCCGGGTGCTGAGAACAGGAGTGGGCGACAGGACTGAGTCAGGGCGTTAGGGTCTGGGGCGGGGGCACGTAGGATGGAGACAAAGAAGAGTGAAGACGAGCACGGGAGACAGTGCTGTGGGAGAAGGAACTAGCGGCCTGGGGCGACAGGGTGGATGGAAGTGGGGCAGAGGCCGGAGGCTGGTGCAAAGGAGGCTGTGCAGGGCAGCAGACCGAGGCAGGGGCCCGTCGGGTGTGGGGCCGAGGGTAGGCAATCCGGGAGGGAGCGCCGGCTGAGGCCTCCAGGGCTGCTAGCTGAGCGGCGGCTGAGAAGGAGGCCCGGGCTGGAGAGGGAAGGTGGGCGGGGGTTGGGGGGTGGGCAGGGGCGGGCGTGTAGTGGAGGGTGGGCAGGGGCGGGCGTGTAGTGGAGGGCTCAGGTTTGGGAGGGCCGTACCCGCACGCGGGCCTCGGTGAGGTTGGTCCACACCGCGATCTCTTCGCGCGTGCTCATGTCGGGGTAGCGGTTCCTCTGGAAGGTCGCCTCCAACTCCTGCAGCTGCTGGCTGGTGAAGTGGGTGCGCTGCCGCCGCTGCTTCTTCTTCAGCGAGCCGTCTTCGGGGGAGCCGCCGGGCAGCGAAGCCGAGGCCTTCTCCGAGTCTGGGGGCCGAGGTGGGGGCAGGTCACAGGGCGCCCAGGCCTGCGCGGATTCTGTGGCTCCAGGACCTCCTCCACTGACCGCTCACTCCCACCCGGCCTTCCCCCACGGCCAGATGTCACCCCCAGGAGGGATTGAACTGTTATCTCCCCTACCCCCGGTAGGGGGTGCGCTCACCGCTGTGCTCTTGGCCCTTGCAGCTGTGTTCGGGGAGGGGTGGGTGGGGAGTGCCGGCATCTGACAGCGAGAGGGCCGGGCTCCGGGCCTCCGCCTCGCTGAGCAGGCCGAACTCCATGGAGGGAGGACTCTGGAAGGAGACAGGACACGGATCAGGTGGATGGGGATAAAATCTCGCAGTTAACTGGTTCCCAGTAGTGTTTCCCCTCAACTTCACTGCCCCTTTCTCAGCTACCGACATAAAGCTACCCCTCTGTGGGGTACCCTAGGACAGAATAGGGAAACAGCAGCCTAAGGGGAGAAGGGGGTATTCTCAGGGGCATTATGCACAGACATGCACACAGACTGTATTTTGTTCACTGCTGGGCACCTAGCTAGAACTCTGCCTGGGGCCCAGTTGGTGTGCAATAGGCACTTCTTGAATCCGCTAAGGAAAACGATGCTATTGCATGGAAAACCATGCAATTGCACACCACATCTTCCAAAACTTTGGTTCCTTCTCACATGTATGTCCAGTATCCCCACAAACTCACACCTGCCCCTCAGCTGATCACACCTGAACATAGCCCAAACCTCTGTTACTCTCCCGTGGGACAGATTTGATTTTTGAACCAGGCCCAATATGTCTCGCATAGGGATAATCACAGCTATTATTTATGAATACTTACTATGGGCCTTTGCCTCATTATTTCTCTCCTCACAAGAATGCATCTATCTTAAATATCACCCTTGTTCAGGTGAGGGAACAGACTTGAAGTTACCACTAAGCTCACAGAGCTTGTGCATGGTGAAGCTGGGATCTGAACCAGGTCTGGGAAACTCGTAAGCTACTGCTTTTTCTTCATTTGCTTTTTCAAACTGTGTTCCTGGGAGCCCTACTCAGAAATCCCCTCAAGGACTGGAACTTGGGGCCAGCCTCAGGGATAGAAGTCTAGCTTGGCCTTGCATGGGTTTGCTTCAACCAGGGCAGTCCTGCTTTGGCCTGTTTTGTTTATACTTTCTAGAGAGACAGCATTTGAAGAAAGGGTTCCAGGATCAAAAACAAGTTTGAAAATCCCTAGGTGTCCTGGCCTTGTCTGCCTCTGTGTCTGTGCAGACACACATCACACTCCTACTAGAGCCTCCACCAGCACTCCTACCTCCCTGCTCCCAGGAGCAAATGTGAGCTTCTTAAAGCCACCTTCCCGCCCTTATTCCCTATCCCAAACCTTGCTTGACATGGCCCAGGAGATGGCTCAGGTCCCTCTCCAAGTCTCCCCAGCAGGGTCCCCCTTGCTGTTGGCTCTCCCAAGCCCCCCCTGGTGGGAGGAAGAGAAAGGGGCACTAGTGAGGTTCTGAAGTCTGGACAGACACCTCTGGGTCAGAGGAGAACCAAAGGAGGTTAGAGACAGAGGAACAGGGGTGAAGAGCTGGGTAGGAGGGGTCCATCTGCCTCTCCATTAACAGGGACTTGATCCAGGCTGTGCAGGGTGGCATTAATGTGGCGGATTAGCCTAGATTGAGATGTGTGTCACTTGGCTGTTCTGAATTTATAAGGAGCCTCACTCTGGGAGGCACAGATGGGCAGCGGCCTGTATTTGCACATGGAAATGCACCCGTCAACCAGCTGAAGGAGGACAGCTGCCCCCCAACCTCTCAAACGAGACTGGGGGTGCAACAGAGGTCAAGGCAGGAGGTTGGGAAGCAGTCAGCCCCTGTTCTGTTTGCAGGGAAAGGGGTGGGGTCTAGACTTGGACTTTTTCCGAGGTTGGAGAGGGAGGACTGAAGGGAACAGGGAAGGAGAGAAGTCAGGCTAGGGGTGAGGGATACTCAGCTCCCCTCCCTTCCAGGTCTAAGGTCAGGAGTCAGAGGCTTGCGGCTGGCCCAGGGATGCTCTGAGAGAAGGGAGATACCCTTGGGTGAGACCTGTGGCAGCCTTGTCTAGTAGTTCTTCCCAAAGAGCTCAAAAGGCTTAGAACTGAGGGCTGGAAAAAGGGGGGCTCTGAAATCTCCTCTTACTTTATACCCAAGGTGCTCTCAAAAGGCAAGCTATCCCCCTGGCTTCTCCAGAGGCCATGGGAACAACACCGCTGGGAAAAGAGGGACGATTCGGTTCACCTGTAGGGAAAATTAAATCCCACCAGTGCCGTTTGTCTTTCCAGTCGGCCTTGGCTCCAGAACTCCAGTATTCCAAACTCCCCTTCCCCCAGCATTCCATACCTGTGTCTCCGTTTCCCCCTCCATTGCAGCAGAAGGAGGCAGGGTGAAGAGAGATAAGGGCCAGAGCAAGAGATGAGGCCGAGAAAGCAGAGTTCAGGCTGTGTATTTCCAGAGACAGACAGACACACATGCAGACACACACGAGCCCCCACTCAGACAAAATAAGCACTTGGACTTGGAGTTAGAGGCATACAAACACATACTCTCCCACACATGCGCTCCCACATTCAGGCAGACAGACCCACACCGTCACACAGTCTCCTCTCTCTGTGACAGGGACAGCTGCCTTGGCTGTTTTGGAGCTCGCCATTACTCTCCACTCCCCCCCTCCTTCCTGGCCCCTCTGAACCTCAGATCTCAGTCCCAGAACTAAGGACTCTGTAGGGGAGGAGGAGGCCTAAGGGGCCAGGGGAGAAGTCTATACTCCCCTGAGTATAGAGTCTGTTTCCCTGGGTGGGGAGAAGTCTGAGGGAAGAGGATGGCTTGGAAGTAGAGGGTGGAAACTGCCCAGGCCCTCATAGGAAAACAATCTGGAATAGCTAGAAGAAATTAGGTTTGGGGACAAAAGATCTGGGTCCATGTCCTGGCTCCCCAACTTACTAGCTCTTTGTTCTTGGCAAAGTACTTTACCTCTCTGGACATATTTCGTCATCTCTAAAATGGAGATCATACTCCCCTCCCTCCCTACCTTTAGTACTGTTAGAAGGCTTAAAAAAAAAAAACATAATGTAAAGATGAAAGGGGACAAAACTCTATCCAAGTTGCTTCCCTGGCCCCTGCCATTCACGGAACAGATGTCTCTGGTGCCATCTATGAGCTGGGCATTGAGTAAGGCACTGAGGATAGAGTGGTAAATTAGATGTCATCCTTGTCTCTGCCCTTGCTTGAGTTTACCTTCCGAGACCCTGTATCACCCACTGAAGATTTCCTTTGGTGAAAAAAAGGCAGGTATGCTGGATTTGAGAGTGCGATGCAAAGGTGTGTTGTGAATACTCCACCCTGAACATAAAGGAGGGCCCAGCCAATAAAGTAACAGCAAAATGGGCAGAGTAACAAAAGCCAAGAGCCACTGGTAAAGGGAAGAAGGAAACCTTCAGGCTCTTGACTGGTGTGGGACTAGTGGAAAGAGGGGTGGAGGCCGAGAGGAGTCCTGCCTGTGAAACTGACAAGGCAAGAACACTACAGCCAGGCAGGCAACAGAGAGCTAGAGAGCAGGGGCAAAGGCCTCCCGCAGACTCGCGTCCGGGTGGGCTAGCCAGGCAAAGGCTGGGGGCGCCAGGCTGTTGTCTGAGCTGGAGACAGGCTGGCTGAGGATTAAGCTCCCCCAAACTGTTAGAGGTCAGGAAGCTGGGGAGTTGGGACTGAGGCCAGGGGCTTCTCCTCACTTGGGTGGATGGGGACAAGGAGTAGGTCTGGAAGCTGTAGGATTGGATGCTGGTAGGAAACACCAGGCAGGACCAGAGAGAGTCAGGAGATAAGAGGGATGTTAAGTCCAGCTCTGGGAGGGGCTGCTGGTCCCCCCTCCAGCCTCGCTGACACACCCTACTGGGGGTATAGGGGTGAGGCTCCACACTGTCAGGGTGACAAGTCCTACCCTGGGAAGAAGAAAGGACCTGCAGGTGTGCTCTGATTCTGAAACACAGCCTGGGATTACAGGAAGCCTATAGTGGACCACAGTGAAAACAAAATATTCAAGATATATTAAAGTGGAGAGCACAGGTTATCCCAGGTTAGAGAGGTCAGAGAGAGGAGGTCATGGTTTCCAAGGGACCCAAGCTCATGGCAAGAGGACAACAGCCACAGGTACCCACTTTCGCCCTGACACCAAAGGGACAAATCAGTGCCGCCGCCAGAGAGCCCCCAAGCAGTTGCAATGATGATGCTCGGGCAGGAGGCGTACCCCAGCACTGAGATGGGAGAAAACCCTGGAAGATGGAAGGGATAGAGTTGTGGCACTGTGGCTCAGTTCAGCAAGTAGCAAGTTGGTAAAAGAATATAAGCCAGGGTCCTTAGCTAGTGTGGTGCCCAGCTAGAAACCTGCGTTTGAAGTAAGGCCCTTCAGTTCATTAGGGATGCTGAGGACCCAACCTGTCTGGTCTGCTGAGCTGCCGTGAGCACATGCGAGCAAATCAGACAGCTGTAGACAAAGGTCACAGACCCAAGAGGAAACCCTAAGACTTGAGCAGAGGCAGCGATGATTTGATGGAGTTAATTTAGCAAGAGGTAAATTAGGGATCAGAGAAATGGTCCCCCACACCCACCATTCGCCTTCCTTCCTTCTTTCCTTCAGCAAGTGTTAGGTGCCAGGACAGATCCCTAAGGATGGTAAGGCACAGATCCCACTTTCTAGGAGCCTACAGTCTGGGGAGGCAAACAGGATAGCCAATGATGGGCTAAGTAGGCCTAATTCTCACACTGGGGGGAGGTCAAAGAGACAGAAGCCCATGTAAGGTGGTATCAAGTTATGGGGCTCAGAGAATGTAGCACATCCAGAGCTGGGAACTGGGAAGCAGAGAAAGAGCAGAGGCTTCTAAATAATAGAGCACTACTGAGAATGAGCTAGGAGGTTCCGAGGGCAACAGGCAGTCTAACGTGGCCAGGGTCTCGGTGTGGGCAATGGGAGAGCATCAGAGGAAAACAGGTCAGGTTGAGGGGGCCTCCAGAGAAGGGCAAGGGGTGGTGCTTCAGGTTTGATAAAGTCTAAGCTAGAGCATCTCCAGCTTTTCCATCAAAACCCCACCAAGACCAGTAAGAAAGAACATCCCTCAGGGAAACTGGGAGCACGACCTCAAGCAGCTGCCACCAGTGTGAAATTTCTTTGAGGTCTCCAGCCTTATGTTAAAAATTGAAGCAAGTTTTGTATTCTATTCCATGCTTAAGTGTAGTCATTTTGATATAAAAATAAAGTTTTCTCGGGGTGCCTGGGTGGCTCAGTGGGTTAAAGCCTCTGCCTTTGGCTCAGGTCATGGTCTCAGGGTCTTAGAATCGAGCCCCGCATCGGGCTCTCTGCTCAGCGGGGAGCCTGTTTCCTTCTCTCTCTCTGCCTGCCTCTCTGCCTACTTGTGATCTCTGTCAAATAAATAAATAAATAATCTTAAAAAAAAAATAAAGTTTTCTCTCTCCACATCTTTAAGTGACGTCTTCAAGTGAAATCATCGCACCAGGAAGATGGGCCACATTTAGCCTGCAACGTCATGGCCCTTCTACTCCTGCCCTGCCTGCTCTCCTCATTCCTCCTTTTTTGAGAAGCAGTACTCCAAGCAGTGGGAGTCACTGGAGGCTTGTAGGAAGGGGAAAAACATAAGAACAGCATCTCTGGGACCTTTATTTGGCTGTGGTGAGCAGAATGATTGGGCAGAGGAAAGGTGGGAAAGAGGAAACGTAACTGAAAAATGTAAAGAAGGCGTTGAGGAGGACAATGGAAGAAGGGAGAGAATTTTGAGAGCAGTTTTCACTCCCCCCGCTGTCTATCTTTTTTCCCTTTCTGTTCCCATCATCCTCATCTTGGGTCCCTGCCCATGACCATGGGCTAGACACTCCAGATAATCCCAAAGCTCAGGACCTAATGGATCTTTCAGATTAGCTGCCTTCTTCCTCCCCACACTCTAGGATGCATCATTTGGAGCAAATGGAGAAGAAAAGATTTGGGTGGCTCTGTCCTTCTCTCATGCCTATCCCCAGCTCAGCTCCAGCCTGCCCACTTTTCCCCTCCTGGGCTGTGTCCCAGGCCCATGTTCACATCCTTGATCAGGAGGCAGGCAGAGATCAGATCAGGATATTTGGAGTTAAGCATTAGGGGAGCTCCTTAGAACTCTTCTTGGAGAGGTGCAGGGGTAATGGCTGGCATTGGAAGCTTGGTATAGGGTGTTCCATCTGTCATTGAGACTCTGCCCATGTCTGGATCAAGGGTGCTATTGGGCTTCTCTAAGACTTGAGACCCCATCCTTCCAAGCAAAGATTCTTGGGTTACAGGGGACCTACATGGTTTGGGCATCATAATAATAGCAATAATGCTTCTTACTTCTGTGGTGCTTCTCCATTTGCAAAGTGTTTTCAAAGACATTATTTCATTTAACTCTTACAGCCACCTCAGGTAGTAGGAATATCCATCCTCATTTCACCTCTAAGAAGATAAATTTGTCCAAGGTGACACAGATTGAAGAGATTCGAATCCAGTTCTCCTAAAACCAGGGTCTGAGCTCTTTCCATGCCATGCCCCCTCTACCCCAGCAGCTGTTTGTGGTTCTGACATGCACGGATCCTCCCAAGCCCTGAAGAATTCCATTTCTACTTCCTGCCTCTACCTCCCCTCTGGAAAGGAGCTCTGAAAGTTTGCCGCCCACTGTGTGCCAACGTGCATTTTCCTATCCATCTTGAGCCTGCATCCCTCCAGTTCTACGAGGCCCCCTCATCTCCCATTTCAGGATTTGGGGAGCAAACACATCTGTTTATCTAGGCCTTCCATTATTTTGTGGACTTCCATCTTATTTCACCTTCCAGAGGCCTAAACTTTGAAGTTTGCTCTCTCTAGCAGCCCCTGACTCCCCATTCTGTGGATCATTCTCTGACCCTTCTTTAGGTCCATAACATTCTCCCCAAAATCCAGTGACTCGGCATGCACTCAGCCACATGGTTTTATGCAAGGATGGGAGAAAGTTCTGTCTTTTGTTTCCACTCGTCTTCATTATAATGCCATTGTTTTTTGGCCTTTTTAACAAATGCAGAACTTTGGGCTAAGGTCTTCAGGGAACCATCTGCAATGCCTTCCCTATTCCTTTCCTGACTCAGAGACTTTCATTTCACTCATAATTTCAGTGATTTTTTAAAGGTGATGGGAGCACAAGTGCCTGAAAAATGTATTAGAATATGGTGAGAGTAATTGGGGCATAACTTTATATTTATCAAAGGGAGGCAAGGACCAAAAAAAGGTTGAAAAACAACCTTGGGCAGTAATAAGCAAACTTTAAAACCGAGGAATGGAGGTGAGAGTGTGGGGAATACATATTACATATCATTCATGGGTGGAGGTTGAGAGGTTGAGACCCACTTGTTTAGATTACTGATTGCTAAATGCATCACCTTGCATTTATCTCATGAAAACTCAGTCCCCAGCCCAGTTTTTTGCTCACTTGCACAGACTGGGAAAGTTCTCTCTTCTCTTCTCTGTTCCCTTTAGCTTAATTGGGCTTCGGTTAAAGAGTTGGGGTCACCGTGGGTGGTCACTGTATGGGTCCAAAGGAATCAGGGCTCTTTCCCAGTTACAGAGAAAACAAAAGGGACAGTTGGGTAGGGCTGAGACATCCTTCCCAACCAGTCTTGGAGGGCCCTCTAGGCCCCATGTTGACCCCAGAATCAGGATTCCATGTATGTCCTTCCTCCTTCCTCTCAGCCATCAGGGTGGTGTTGGGACTGGTGGGGTTTAGAGAGCCAAGAGGGAAATAAAACCACAGGGTTTGCTTTGCTAAAGGGCTGCAGTTTTCTCTTCGGGCCTGGGCTCCTGGAAGGAGCCTTTAGCCTGCTGACAACCAGGTAGGAGTCCAGGGCTGTCTGATCAGCTGTTTTGGAATTAGGGACTGACTCTGAGAGTTTGTGAGGAAACCGAAGCTGTCAAGGAGGCTTGTGTTGGAGTCCTCCTTACCCTCCCCTTGCCCTTGTGGTTCATTTCCCGCTTCCCTTGTCTTCTACTAGCCGTCCTGCCATTGGCTTTCTCTCCTCAAATTTGGATTTTGGATGTGGGGGGTGATGCTCAGATCTAGTCTGGGTTGGAGAGAGAATGTCCTCCAGCGCCACCGCACTCCAAGGCCAGGCCTTTGCTCTCACTCGGGTGCTCCCAGCACCCTCTCACCCCCATCCCGCAGCCCCTAGAAGCAGAAAGTAGTTTGCAAAGTGTGAGCCGGCATTTGAGGCGACCCACCACAGCGAACCCCACTGCACACGCAGCCGGACAAGGCGCGGCCCGGTACATAGACATGCCACTCGGCCAGGGACATTCTGTCCGCCTTTGCCGGACACAGCGCCTGCTCCGGAGAGACCCACCTAGCCTCCCCGGACATTCTGTCGGCTCTGAGCCCCGCGCGCTGCGGACATTCCGTCCAATTCCATGCGGCTCCAGGCCGAGACCCATCCGAACCCTGACACCCGAAGCCCGACATGCCAGCCCAGCCGCCTAGTCACTAGGGCTAACCCCGCTTCGGCCCTGCCGCCCGCACAGCGGCCATCTGACCCGGTCGCTGCCAGGCTTCCACAACACGGCTCCTATCCAAACTGCGAAGCGGCGGGGAAGAGAAGCGTGTGCGACCAGACTCACCCCTGCTCGCAGCCCCTAGAATCTGAGCCCTGGGCGAGGGGCGTTCGGAGCGGCCAACTGCCCTCACGCTGTGCGGTCGCCGCCAGCTCCCCCCGCTGGCCAGGGCCTCGGCAACCCCTTCCGCTCCCTGGCTGCCTGCTCCGCGCCCCCGAATTCCAGGGCGCTTTCTGGTAATGATTTCCCCACTCTACTCCTTGCTTCGCGGAGCTCCTGTCCTGGCTTCATGTCTCCGGCTTCCCTTCTGGATCCCTTGAGTCTCCCTCTTGTCTGTCCCCCGAGTCCCGACGCTGAGTTTTCGTTTTCCTAAGTCCCGGCCCCGGTTCTGCAGTACACCCTCCCAGTCTAGACCCTTTCCCCAGGCACCGTTCCCCAGTTCAGCCACCCAGGTCCTGTTTTGGGGATCCCGAAGTTCGGTCGTGGTCCGTCGTCCCCATGAGCCCCTGTCCCCGCACGGTCGAGCACTCACAGTGAGTCCTGCAACAGGCAGACTCCCGGCAGCGGCGGCGGCGGCGGCAGTCTGGAGGGCAGGCAGGGGCCAGGGGCCGGGCACCCGGCCGGGGTGGGGGCCGCCCCCCTGCGCCCGGGCCGCCGCTCTGCTCCGGCGCTCTCGGACTCGCAGAGAGAGAGAGTGAGCCTCGCGGCGGACTGCCACCCCCCGCCGGCGCCCATTCACTTTATGGCAGCCCAGGGCGCCCCCAGCCCGCCGCGGCAAGCCTGGAGCGTCGGGCCCCGCCCCCTTCCAGCTGCGCCGCCCGGGCTCCACCCTTTCCAGCTGTGAATTTTCAGGCCCCGCCTTTGGAGGAGGAGTCCGGCCGGCGCGCCGCCAAGAAACCCGCCCCTTGGCCAATCGAAGGCACGCCTCAGCATCTGGGCCACGCCCCTCCCCACGTGGCTGAAACTTCGCGGAGCAAGAACGTTTTGGCGGAGCAGAGCATGTATCCAGAAGGCGAGAGTCTAGGCCCTGGTGGCCCCGGAGAACTGGGACCAGGCCGCCACTCTGAGCGATGTGCAGTGGTGCCGAGGGATAGGGCAGCCGGGGCGCCTGGAAGACGCACGGTCCGGGAGAGGCCACCGGGTTTCAACGCTTTGCTGCCGCTCACGTTTCCCAGATTTTCTCCACTTGTCGCTGTCTGTCTCTCCGCGCTTTTGTCTCTGCTCCAGTCCTCCCACATCTTGCCTTTCTTTCCTCTTCTTTCTCCTCCGCCGCTTGCTCTTGCTGTTTGTCCCTCTCCTCCCTCCTGTCACTTTGAAAGACTCATGTATCTTTTTCTGTGCTCTTGTTCTTCACATCTTTCTTTCTCTTCTCGGCTGTCTCCCCCCCACCCCCAACCTTTCCTCTCTTCCAAGTAAGGCAGCTTCATGGACAAAGCAGGGTTTCCAATGAGGCAAACCAAAGAGTCATTCTAACCCTGCTACCAACATTCTAACCCTGCCACCATCACCGAGTTTGACCTTGACCAACAACTATCACGCCCCCTACTCCCTCCTACCCCTCAGAATTAAAGGAAACTCTCCCTGTCAGGACTTAGGCTGGGCACTCAGGTCTGGGTGGTTCACCTGTTAGTCTGCACCTTTGGCTTTGCCCGGGTATGCTCTCCCAGCTTTAAGAGGGCTGGCATCAGGGCACCTGGGTGGTTCTGTGGGTTGAGCCGCTGCCTTCCGCTCGGGTCATGATCTCAGGGTCCTGGGATTGAGCCCCGCATCCGGCTTTCTGCTCAGCAGGGAGTCTGCTTCCCTCTCTCTCTCTCTGCCTGCCTCTCTGTCTACTTGTGATCTCTCTCTGTCAAATAAATAAAATCTTAAAAAAAAAAAAAAAAGAGGGCTGGCATCTCCCTGGTGATACCAAGTTAAATCCTGTGGGCAAAGTATGGCCTTGGTGCTTGCTAGCTAGGGAGTTGCAAGAACAGGGCAGTTGTCCTGAGGAACACGTGGAGTCAGGCTGGGTAGGCTGAGTGATCCTGAGGGCCCTAGCCCTATAACATAGTATGCTCCTTAAGGAAATCGGACCAGTCATGTCTCTGCCCTTAAATGGCTCTTGATTTTCAGGTTAAAGGCTAAACTCCCTAGCCTGGCATACAAAACTTTCAGCACCTGGCCCTGTCTTTTTTTTTTTTTTTTTCTTTTTCCGTTTTGTTTTTGTTAAAGCACAGGGACAGGACCCATGGGCAGGAAGAGCTGTCTGGACCTGACCCTGTCTTAATCTCTAATTTCGGAGTGGTTTCTTGCATGTCTCTGGCCTTTCTTCTGACAGTAACATATTTCAAGTCTTCATCTTGCCAACTCCTACTCATTTTTCTATGCACTAATCAGGTTTCATTTTCTCTGAGAAACATTTCCTGAACTTCCAAGATAGCCAGATGTCTAGCTTCTTGCTCCCACAACCCTCTTACACATACCTTCTATTATCCCATCCACCATACTGAAGAGATCAGCTAATACGATGTCTTCTATGATGCTAAAATGGAGGAGGGCAAGTACCAGGTTTTCCCCATATTTCTATTCCTAGACATAATGTAGGACTCGATACTGAAATCTAAGAGGGAGATGTTCTGCCTGGTAAGATGATGGGCATGTTCAACTTTCTTTTCTTTCTTTCTTTTTTTAAAAATTTATTTATTTGTCAGAGAGAGATCGAGTGAGAGCAAGCACAGGCAGACAGAGTGGCAGGCAGAGTCAGAGGGAGAAGCTCCTTGTCCCTGCGGAACAAGGAGCCTGATGTGGGACTCGATCCCATGACGCTGGGATGATGACCTGAGCTGAAGGCAGCTGCTTAACCAACTGAGCCACCCAGGCATCCCTCTTTTTTTTTTTTTTTCCAAAGATTTTATTTATTTGACAGAGAGAGAGAAATCACAAGTAGGCAGAGAAGCAAGCGAGGCGGGGTCGGGGGTGGGGAGGAAGCAGGCTCCCTGCAGAGCAGAGAGCCTGATGCGGGGCTCGATCCCAGGACCCTGGGATCATGACCTGAGCCAAAGGCAGAGGCTTTAACTCACTGAGCCACCCAGGCACCCCCATGTTCAACTTTCATGTCCTCATTTCTAACACAATCTCATTCATGCTTTTTAAATTTAAAAAAAAAAATTTTTCATTTATTTACTTGACAGAGACAGAGAGATCACAAGTAGGCAGAGAGGCAGGCAAAGAGAGAGGAGGAAGCAGGCTCCCTGCCTCACAGAGAGCCCGATGCGGGGCTCGAACCCAGGACCCTGAGATCATGACCTGAGCCAAAGGCAGAGGCTTTAACCCACTGAGCCACCCAGGTGCCCCTAAAATTTTTTATTTTTTACAAGATTTTATTTTTAAGTAATCTCTACATCCAATGTGGGGCTTGAATTCATAACCCCGAGATCTAGAGTTACATGCTTCATTGATAGAGCCAGCCAGGCCCCCCAACCATTCATGCTTTGGGGTTGATTAATTTCTGAAGGTATATGAGAGTGGAGATGAGGAAGACAGGGAGTTTTGGTCCACTTAGGATTTTCCAGTTGGCTCAATCTGAGACGGGCCCAGGAAACCAAATCCCAGTTTTCAAATGGAAATGGCAATGGTTCAGACATACTGTGGAAAGAGGTGCTAAGGTGGTCTTTTCTTCCTCTGACTCTCTTTGGTTGAAGGTGGCAAGAACCCCAAGCTGGACCCAGAGTTCAGGAGCCCAATGTGCAGGTGCAGGGAACTGTTGAGGAGTTCTTCTGGTCTGATGTTCAGACTTATGAGTTCTTCAATTTAGAGGAATCTAGACCATTCCCACATTCCTATGGGGTTAGGTATGGGGTTTTTTCTGGATTTGGGTCATCCATAAATGGGAAGAAATGGGGAGAAAGTCGGTATCTTTTTCCACTCCCTAAGCAGTCTCTTCAAGTCTATCTGGACACCTGGGCTCTATCCCAGCAGATAGGCTGAGAATTCCACCACTCAATCAGCCAGGAGAAAACCCACCTGTCTTCTTCCCACACACTCTGACTTCTAGGTAATTCTATCCTGGCAATCTCTATCATCTCTTGCAAGGGGATAGACAGTTGGGGGAGAAGAGTGAATATTGGGCTGGGCATCTAGCCCTTAGGTCTCTTAGCATTTCCAAGGCAAACAGGAAAGTCTTAAGTTTCCTGTTACTGATGATGTTGACTAACCCCCATGGTTAGCTTTTTTCCAGGCAAATAAGGAACGTCCAAAGCTTAGTATGAGGAGCAGAGTTGGGAGTCACAGCCTGACAGACTAAGGCATAAGAGGTAGTGAGAGGCAGTGAAAAGGAGAGCTGGACTGAGGGTGAGGACACCTGGATTTATCTCTCTGCTCTACTATTAACTAGCTATGTGAACGCGGGGGGCCATCTTTGCACACGGGGACTCGTTTTCCTGCTCTGTAAATTGAGGCCTGGATTAGATATTCAAGATTCCTGTTTCCTCTCATTTTTCTCTATTTGTGGATGATACGAATGGGTACAAGACACAGAAACCGTTGGGATGGGACAGACACATTAATGACAAGCCAAATACGGCAGGCAGATGGTAGGGTGGGGGAGTGGAGGTTGGAATAGATTGAAGGACTGGTTCTAGGACGGAAAAAACCTAGAGCTGCCTAGAAAGGAAGTGATCCCTCAAGGGGCAAGATATTGGCCTAGATGACTTTGATAGGTGGTTGCAGGTGGTGGGCAGGGGAGCAGGGTCGCCCGCTCACGCTCTCAAAACGGACCCCGCCCCCTTTCCAGCAAATCGTAGCTTTGCTCCCCATAATGCCCAGCAGCCACAGCTAAACCGCGCACTGCAACCGAACTCTACCTAACTCCACCTCTCTAACCGCGCAGCACAAATTTCTCATTTTTATTGGCTTTTATAACTGTCACTCAGAGAATCACCGTATCCGTTGGTTGTCCCCTACCTACCCTTTTCTGTCCCTTGTAATCTCGCCTTCTTAGGCTGTACCTGCCCCCCGAAGCCAACTTCCTTTTTCTATTGGGTAGCTGGAATGTCACTTCTCACGATACAAAATTATGATTGGCTGTGCGTGCAAGGGCTCGCGCAGTTACCAGGCAGCGGGCTAGACTGAGGCTAGTTACCACGTCAGTGAGCTGACAGGGAAGGTAGCCGGCTCCACCGCCCGTTCCGGCCGAGTCTTCCTGGCCGACTGTGCGGTCCCTGACTTCGGCCTCAACTTCCAGGAAGCGGGCTCCTTCCCTTCTCCCATCTGCCACCAGAGCCGAGAGAGTCGCTTAAAGACGCCTTCGGGGCCCGGGCTGGACATGAGCAGCGGCTGCGGGTCCTGGGACTAGGCCCGCCATTTTGGATCCGCTGACAGGTCAGCGAAGTCTCTTTTAAGAGTTCCAGTGTCTTGAAGGCAGCCCTGACATCGCCGTAGGGAATGAGGGGAGGCGGGCCCTTAAGTTGGACGAGCCGGGTGGCTTAAGAACGCAGGGACAATAATTAAACAGGAAGAGATTGTTGTCGGAGAGAACTGGGAGGCATGCAGAGGGGCAAAGGTCAGGCCCCTGCGGCCGGAGGGGCGACTTCATCTCTGGCTTATGATCCTTTTCGGGTGCCCGAATCTTTCTTCCTGTATTCTCAGGCTTCACCTAACCTTTAGCTCCCCTCTTCTAGAGCTTTCTGTTTCCTAAAGAGCCCAGTCCTCAAAAGCACAAAGCAAACCTAAAGAACATTGGATCTGCTTTTTAGGATTGATTTTTAAACCTTAGAAATGAGGTCTCTGCAGATCCTGTACAGCGTCCACTTCGGTGTGACTGCCTCCTTAGTACAACTGAACTGCTTTATTATCACTGGATGATGAACTAGTGCAACTTAGACTCAGGTAGTGAGAAGAGGTGTGGAAGGATTGAGGCCAGTCTTATGGAGACCTGGGCTAAGAGAAGACTTTCCACTTCTGGGGCAGCTCAGCTGCCAGTCTGGGTCTGTATGTCAACACTGGACTTAACCTTCTGAGGCTGTTTCTTCCATTACACAGTCTTATACAGATACTCTCTTCTCGTGTATGTTTTGGTTGGCATTTCCCCCCAAGGTGTTTTCTTCATTTGGCCTCAAGCGATGTTTAATCCCGAGGGAGCCACTTTGTTATGATATATTTGGCTGAGAACAGAGAGGGATTTGAGTATTGGTGAAAAAAAGGTCATGAAAGATGTTCAGCTAATTTAAAAGTGGTAGGGTCAGGGCAGCAGAGTGAATGATGGAGGAGTTTAACTCTAAGAAGTTTATGGCACTGTGGTAACCTTTGATAAACTGTTGTATTGTAAAACTGTAAAATTCCCCAAGGGTAAAGAGTGCCTTCAGAAATGAGGAATAGTGTAAATAGTGTTTTTTTAGCTCACAACAAAGAAGTTTTTATGCCATTAATTCAGGTATATAAGGCACTTCTCTAGGCCCTCTGAAGGATACAAATAGAAAGGTCTGTTTAGGGATTGCTCTGTTTAACTTACACCCACTTCTTAAAAGCAGTAGCATATATGTGCAATGGCCTACCTGGAGCATGAGCTAGGGATAAGCGGTGTCAACCTAATGCCTTTGGGAAAGTAATGGACACTCAAAAAGTGTTATCTGTACCTGGGCTTAGTTGTAGTGTGTGGTCCTGGCTTGTGCCTTGGCCTGGCCTTGGCAGTCAGGACTTTGCATGGTGAGGTAGTGACAAGGAAGATCAAAACCTCATTGTGTTAGAGGGAAAAACTGTATAGTATTGACAGTGACTAAACTTGTTTCTTCTTACCTAATGCCCTCTGCTCTCCTGAAATTGTGTGTGTGTGTGTGTGTGTGTGTGTGTGTTGGTGGGGGATAGCATTATTTGTATTTATTGATTTTAGATAAGTGGGATGGAAATGATCCAGGAAATAAGTTTGTATTTTAACTTGCTGATCTAAGTTGCAGAATTTCTACAAAAAAAACCCCAAAAAATAGAAAGTGGCTTGTGAAATGATAGAGCCTAGGAAGTATCCAGGTTTGATGAACCTGTCTTTCTTGCCTGGGTTGATGTGCCCTTTTGAGCCTTGTTGAGTTGATAGACTTTGCATAGTGTGCAATCTAGTCTTTGAGTAGATGGTGTGACCAATCCAGCGTCTTTTCAGTTGGGCCGGAAGTGACTCAGGCATCAAAGATTTCCCCTTTCTTTACCAAAAAGTCATTTTCTAGGTTGGAATAGTTTTTCACCTCCCATCCTCACCCAAATCAGAAAATTTGTTCTTTTTTTTGCATGTCAACCATACTTCAATTAAAAAAAGAAAAGAAAATTTGTTCTTCCTTCAAGACTTGAATTTGAGCTATATTTCAGAGGTGACTGTAGACAGACAGTGCCTTCTAATCTTGACAGTGATGCTTATTGGCTCACTGGCAGCTCAGGTTGTAGATACCTTTCCTTATGAGTAGCCGGGCACCAATCCCAGGTGAACTCGTAGTACTCAGAGTTCCACTACTATTTCACGTTCCAGAATGCAGGATGACTGCCACTTTTAGACAATAATTTCATTGATGGGATACTTAGACTGGCTAGTGTGGGCAGCTAGAGAGGCAAAAGATGCAGTTTCTGCTTTTAAGGAGACACACTGTATTTATACAGTATTCTCTGGAAGGATCATCCTTGTCTTTGTTTGCCACTTCTGTTGACTGATCACAGTCTCTCCCTGTGCTTCAGTGTGACTGATTAGAATGATTCTGTTGGGATAATGGTGAAGTTGAGTTGAAGGGAGAAGGGGAGGTTTGTTTTACCATCAGGCTGGGAAGGCTGGAATAAATATAATTGGCAGCTGTTTAGCTTTTATTGTTCTTTTTCTATATTTCAGTATATTCAACAGCAGTTGTTTAATTAAATGAAAACATAATAGAGCCTCTGTTGATTTGGAGCCCCAGTCATAATGGAAGTGATCGTGGATGTAACGATTTGTTGCCATCACATAAACCAAGGATTACAAGCTTAAAAAAGCTTGTAAAAAAAGGCAGATAATGTAAATGAGCAAAGTAAGCCAGGTACGAATGTATTAGGACTGTACGAATGTATTTGCAGGGACTGTTGTTACTGGCATGTGGGCACAGTATGACCAGTCTTCCCATTTTTCAGGAGAAACTTAAAATTCAGATCATTGTGTTTTAAACTCTTGGCGACTAGTTAAAGTCTTTAAAAAGCTTTTCCAGATAGAACAAATATGTCTGTGGATTGGATTCTATCCATCATGGGTGGATGATGACCCCTGATAGGTAAGACGGACATCCCTATGAGATTTAATCACTGTAGTTCTCTATGAATCATCACACAGGCTAACTTTTTATCTTTGTCCTACTCTGTAAACTGTCACCCTTAGTTGTCACTTTGGGTTCTGTGAGTGGTTAAAAGATGAATGAGAAAAAGAAGCATTGTTTCATTTTTCATTTTCATCTCCAAGCTGTCCTCCAGAGGACATCTTTGGACATATCTTAGTGGCTCACCTTGCATATCACTTGGGATGGACTCAGAATCTCCATAGAGGGAGGAGTTGTCATGGCGGAGCTGAGGTACACTGGTCACCTGATTATTATACACCTGATTTTCTACTCGTGGCCTCTCAGGGCACCAACTCTTTTCTGGTTTGACTTTCACTTACCTCCACCCTTTGGGTAAATTTCTTGATCCAGTAAGTTGTTTACTAATTCAGTAATTCTTGGTCGCTGTCTATGTTTTATTAGCACAGAACTGTTATATTCCTTGGCAAGCTCTGGGAATCTTACAAGCTGTATCTTTAGTGCTTCTCTGGAATATTTGAGAGATTGAGTGAAGATAAACCTTGGAAGGGCCAGTTGAGGGTCATTTAGCTTCTGTCCTCTCAGAAAGCCCATCAGTTATCTTGGTTTGCATAGCTCTGTATTAGACACCAAAGCACCATGAAGCAGTCTTTTCCTTTGGAGAATCTAATTTCTTATTAGATAAGGACAACTTTTTTTTTTTTTTTTTAAGATTTTATTTATTTGAGAGAGAAAACACACACACACACACACACACACACACACACACACACACGTTGGGGGAGGGGCAAAGGGAAAGGAAGAAGCAGACTCCCCACTGAGCAGAGAGCCTAACTCTGGGCTCCGTCCCAGGATCCAGAGATCAGAATCTGAGCTGAAGGCAGACACTTAACTGACTGAGCCACCCAGGTGCCCAAGAATTACATATTTCTGAGAAGAAATGTAGACATGGATTTTAGACTTCAGGAAAATAGATGTTAAAATAAAATAGACTGGTGGGTAATGTGGGCTCTTTTTGTTTGTAGAGTAGCCTGTGTAACTTCTGATAGAGAAACACATAGGGGATGCAGAAAGAAGGCTTGCCTGCCTGCCTTAAAATCCTTGACTTCTATGAAGTCGTTGTTCTTAACAGGTGCTGGATATGAGCTGCCCTATATTGAGAGTCAGTCTTTGATGTTAGTTCATCCATTTGTGCATTTGCTCCTCCAGTATTTATCATTTATCTTATAGGCATTGGGGATAAAAAGGTGAACAAATCGTGGTGTCTTCCTGAGATGCCTATAGACTCATGGGAGAGACAGACTAAATGAATAATTATAAATCAGTATCAGTTCTTTAGAGCTATGTACAGTGTAATGTGATGACAGAAAGGACTACTAATACTCTGGGGGGGAGTGGGTTAGCTAGAGAGGATCTCAAAGAGCAGGCATTATATTTTTTAGTATTTATTTATTTATTTATTTATTTATTAAAAACATTTATTTTTTTGACAGACAGAGATCACAAGTAGGCAGAGAGGCAGGCAGAGAGAGAGGAGGAAGCAGGCTCCCTGCCTCACAGAGAGCCCGACGCAGGGCTCCATCCTAGGACCTTGGGATCATGACCTGAGCTGAAGGCAGAGGCTTTAACCCACTGAGCCACCCAGGTGCCCTATTTTATTTATTTATTTGACAGACAGAGATCACAAGTAGGCAGAGACAGGCAGAGAGAGAGAAGGGGAAGCAGGCTTCCCGCTGAGCAGGGAGCCTGATGTGGGGCTTGATCCCAGGACCCCGGGATTATGACCTGAGCTGAAGGCAGAGGCTTTAACCAACTGAGCCACCCAGGTGCCCTGAGCAGGCATTATAATAACAACTATTTTTTGGAGGTTTAAATAGTGCTGATACCATGCAAAGTGCTTTACAGTCTTCTTATGGAGCCTCACAACAAACAGATGAGGAGATACTGTCTTCATTTTGCAATGGAGCATTGTAAACTGGGGCTCAAAAGGCTAAGAAACTTGGCTAAGATGGTAAAGATGGATAGGACTGTTTTGCTTCTGGAGCTGGTTCTTGAAGCCACTGTGGTATTCTGACTTTATCATTAACTTTTGAATGGATTGAGTAACGATTTACCAGGTGGATGAGAGTGAGAAAAAAATATTCGACACAGAAAAGGAACAGCAAGTGCAAAGACAGACTACAAAGACCATGATTTTGAAAAGGATGAACTTTTGGGGGCACTTGGTGGCTCAGTGCATTAAGCCTCTGCTGTTGGGTCAGGTCATGATCTCAGGGTTCTGGGATCGAGCCCTGCGTTAAGGCTCTCTGCTCGGTGGGGCCTCCTTACCCCTCTCTCTGCCTGCCTCTCTGCCTACTTGTGATCTCTGTCTGTCAAATAAATAAATAAAATCTTAAAAAAAAAAAAGAAAAGAAAAGAAGGAACTTTTGATGGTCTGTTTCATATATAGAGAATATGTATAGCATATATGGGGCATTAGTGTCCCCTACCCAGCTTAAAAAACAAAATATCACCACAATGAGGCTGCTTGTATATCCTCTATTAGTCACATTCCCCCTTCCCATGGCCACTATTCTAAATCTTTTGTGAGTTTTCTGGGATATAGTCTTAGCCGTGGACTTGCTGAGATACAGGATATGAAATTGTTCAGTTTTGCAAGATGATGCCAAATTGTAATCCAGATGAGTTGTATCAATTTACATATCCACTAGCTACTTGCTCTGCATTTTTACCAACTCCTAATAATGTCAGGTTAAATTTTTTGTGCTTGTAAAATGGTATCCCATAAACATATTTTATAATTTTCTTGATTATTAATGGAGCTAATAATGTATTCATATATTTATTTGCTGTTTCTATTTCCTTATTCTGTGAAATGTCTGTTCATGTTTCTTGCCAGTTTGGGGGCATGTTTATATGTCTATTCTTACAGTTTTTGTAACATTTTATATTATGGATATTGCTTCTTTATTAGTTATGTGTCTAAGATATACCAGTATTTTCTCTGAGTTTGTGACCTATCTTTTCCCTCTTTTTCATGGTGTTTTTTGAACAAATGTCTTTACTTTTAACATGGTTTAATTTACCAGTTTTTTAAAACTGGCTATGCTTTTTGTTTTCTGTTTAGGTGCTTCTCTTCTCTGCTGAGATTATAAAAATATTCTTGTATATTCTAAAAGTTTTCAGATTTCCTTTTTCATGTTTAAGTCTGTAGTTCATTGAAATAGATTTTTTTTTTTAATTCCATGAAATAAGGATCCAATTTATTGTTTCTGTTTCTCGTGCTTTTGTTTAGATCTAGAGGGAGTTGCTAGTTGACAGAGTGACTCCTCTTTGGATCCTCTTGGGGTGAGTAACTGGGATGCCATAAAGCACCAGGGGAATGCTGTAGACTCAGTTAAACATACAGTACTTTTTAATTTTTTTAAAAAATTATTTATTTATTTTTATTTATTTATTTGATAGACAGAGATCACAAATAGGCAGAGAGGCAGGCAGAGAGAGAGAGAAAGAGAAGCAGGCTTCCTGCTGAGCAGAGAGCCCAATGCGGGGCTCCATCCCAGGATCCTGGGATCATGACCTGAGCCGAAGGCAGAGGCTTAACCCACTGAGCCACCCAGGCACCCCAAACATACAGTACTTTTAAAGGATATGTGTGGCTTAGAGTCTCTGGGCCAGTGGCTTATCTGGCTAGGGATGTTAGTTGCTGCTTATTTCGTTGTTCCTTCTCATGTTATTTCTGATACAAGATCTTATATTCTTTTCTACCATACTTACATGAGGTCTCTGCAGGCCTTTGTGCTGTTTTAGAAATGAATGCTTTATTTTTTAAAATTCTTTTTTTGAAGATTTTATTTATTAGAGCGTGGGAGAGTGAGAGAGAGAGTGTGCATGCACAAGCGTGAGCATTGGGGAGGGGTAGAGAGAGAGGGAGAACCAAACTCCCCACTGAGCAGGGAGTCCAGTGGGGGACTCAATCCCAGGACCCTGGGATCATGATCTGAGTGGAAGGCAGACACATAACTGACTGAGCCACCCAGGCACTCTCTTCGTGACCTTGTGACAAAGGGTTCCAGCAAGTGGTTCACTGAGCTTCCCATTTGAAGCTGAAGGGCAGATTCCCTTGGAAGAAGCCCTCTGTGAGGAGAAAGGTGCTCAGGGGCCTGGCAGAAGATGAAGCAACTCTGTATGGTCCTTGAAAAGAATTTCTCTTCATCCTCTAGCTGTTTCTTTTTTACTAAGAAAGGAAGCTTGGGAAAATGATTTTTTGCTTAGAGCTTCACTGTCTTAGAAAGTTCTTAGCTTTGGGTGCTTATTCACTTTTCATCAAATGTTAGGTTGATTACTTCAGTTGGAATCCCAGTTCAAAATTTATTTTCTCTGGGAAACCTTCCAAATAGGTGGTAGATCCTTTAATTAATTAATTAATTCACTTTTTTAAAAAATTTGCAATTTGTAGTATACTGTTGTCATTTACCTGTTGCTATGTTATTTTCAGTATGAGTGTTTCTCTCATTCTCTTAGTTCTTTGAAAGAGAAATTAAATACTCTTATTTTATAGTGTCCTTTTATAGGCCTTTCAAAAAATTTTTTACAAGATTTGTTTATTCATTTTAGAGATAGACTGCAAGCGGGTTAAAGAGCAGAGGGAGAGGGACAAATAGACTCATGCTAAGTGCAGAGCCTGACACAGGGCTAGATCTCACAACCCTGAGATCATGACTCCAGATGAAATCAAGAGTCTGACACTTAGCCGACTGTGCCACCTAGGCACTACCAAAATATTTTTTATAATGGTAGGTATTCCTACTGAATGCCTACACCTACTGAATGATAACTGTATATTGAAGGCCATCCATGATATGCCCCACACTTGCTGTTCTAGCTTTATCTCCTGTTATTCCCCTAGGAATAATATGCCAATCAGTTTAGAATAACCATAATTCCATAAATACCTACTAAATTTTCCTACCTATGAGCCTTTACCGTTGCCATTTTTTTTCCTTGTATTTTTGACTATTTGAAACTGGTCTGGTGGCTCCTGGGTGGCTCAGTTAAGCATCTGGCTCTTGATGTCAGCTCAGATCATGGTCTTGGATTCCTGAGATCAAGCCCCATGCTGTCAGGCTCCAGGCTTCGTGAAGAGTTGGCTTCTCTCCCTTTCCCTCTGCCCCTCCCCCTGCTCACTCTGTCACACTTACTCTCTCTCAGGTAAAAAAATAAATCTAAAAAAATACAACCCTGAATCCTGTCTTTCAGTTGCCTTTCCGGAGCCCTCTGCCAGAAGTAATTTTCTTTGTTCCACTACTGTGGCACTGTGTATTACTCATGCATCGGAGATATATATGGGTTTGTGTGTATATGTATGTTTTATCTAATCTACTAGATTATAAATTCCTTGTGGGTGGGTAGTGACAATTCTCTATGCTGTGCGTAGTATTTTGCTTAGCATGTATTAGGTAATATGTCTGATTGACTGAAGTAAATGCTAGTTAATTAACTTTGATGACTGCTCTTAATCCTTTACATATGGAATAATACAACTACTCTTCACTATTCTAATTTTTTTTTTTTAAAGATTTTATTTATTTATTTGACAGACAGTGATCACAGAGAAGCAGGCAGAGAGAGAGGAGGAAGCAGGCTCCCCGCTGAGCAGAGAGCCCGATGCGGGGCTCGATCCCAGGACCCTGGGATCATGAACTGAGCCGAAGGCAGAGGCTTTAACCCACTGAGCCACCCAGGCGCCCCTATTCTAATTTTTTTAAAAAATATTTTTAAAGGGGCGCCTGGGTGGCTCAGTGGGTTAGGCCGCTGCCTTCGGCTCAGGTCATGATCTCAGCGTCCTGGGATCGAGCCCCGCATTGGGCTCTCTGCTCCGCAGGGAGTCTGCTTCCCTTTCTCTCTCTGCCTGCCTCTCTGCCTATTTGTGATCTCTGTCTGTCAAATAAATAAATAAAAAATCTTTAAAAAAATATTTTTAAAAAATTATTTTATTTTCATATTAATTATTTATTTTTTAAAAAGAATTAATTTATTTGTCAGAGAGAAAGAGAGGGATAGAGAGAGCACAAGCAGAGGGAGTGCAGGCAGAGGGAGAAGCCTGATGTGGGACTTGGTTCTGGGACCCTGGGGTCATTACCTGAGCCAAAGGCAGGTGCTTAATGACTGAGCCACCCACGTATCCCTTTAAGTATTTTTTTTTTTTTAAAGATTGATGTATTTGAGAGTGCACCCACAAATGCAAGTGGGGCCAAGTGGAAACTAAGATGGCTCAACTCGGTGGCTCAACTGATTGAGCCACCCAAGCACCCCTGCATAAAAATAGGTAATAGGTAATATATATGTGTGACACAAAATTCAAGAGATACAAAAAAATATACAGAGAAAATTAAGCCTTCCTCTCATCCCAGTTCCCCACTTCCCTTTTCTGGAGGCAACCTCTGTTAGCCATTTCTTCAAAATCCTTCCAGAGGTATAAAGCATATTCATCTGGCCTAAATAATTTAAGGAAGGAACCATACTAGAGATTTTATCTTTTCTTTTCTGATCCTTTTAATTATTTTTTAATTTGGTCATTTATTTCTTGGTTCTCCTCCCTCTTATTGTTGTTATGTTTTCATTGTTGAATCTTCTCAGGAGAGAACATTGCTATGTGCCTAGGGCATTTGGAAAGCAGATAAATCTCCTGGGACTAACCTAGTTGTTTTGTTTTGTTTTGTTTTGTTTTGTTTTGTTTCTTTCTTTTTAACCTAGTTGTTTCTTTACATTGTCATTAAAATAAATGTTTTATTATATTGGATTCTCTTGTGGATTTGAAGGGGCTTTTATGGTCCTGGACAAAATTTGTGCCTTTTTCCCTTTATTATAAGGGTTTTCATACTTCTTGTTTTGTGGGGGCCCTGTCTTATGCAAAATGTGCAAATGGTCCTACTGGAAGAATGTATTTATTTCTGTATATCTATGGCTCATTTTCTTTTAGATCCCATTAGACTCTGTAAATGCCTCATGGGCAGAAATTATATCTTAATTCTTTCTTCGTTACTAATTTTAGATTATATTGATGGTATAGTAATATATTCTCTCTATAAAAATTTAAAACATTATAGGTAAGGTTAAAGTGTCCTCTGATTACACCCTGATTTTACAGTATTGTCTCTAGAGATAACTATGGTTGTTGAGTTTGGGGTACATCTGCCCAGACCTTTTTTTTTTTTTAAAGATTTTATTTGTTTATTTGACAGAGAACACAGGTAGGCAGAGAGGCAGGCAGAGAGAGAGAGAGAGGAGGAAGCAGGCTCCCCGCTGAGCAGAGAGCCTGATGTGGGGCTCGATCGCAGGACCCTGAGATCATGACCTGAGCTGAAGGCAGAGGCTTAACCCACTGAGCCACCCAGGCGCCTCCTGCCCAGACCTTTTTTTTTTTTTTTTTTTAAAGGTTTATTTGTTTGGGGAAGAGAGAGAGTATGTGCATGTAATGAGCGGGGGCAGTAGGGCAGAGGGAAAGAATCTCAAGCAGACTCTCCACTGAGTGGAGAGCTGGACATAGGCCCAATCTCACCCTGAGACCATGATCTGAGCCGTAATCAAGTCAGACAGCAAGCCACCTGAGCCACTTGGGTGCCCCTGCCCAGACCTTTTGTTCTCTGTTTACACATGTATATATTATTTGAACAAATACATTAAGTACACTTAGCAACATGGATGACTCACAAACATAATGTTTCAAGGAAAAAGGTCAAATATCAGAAAAATACGTGCAATATTATATCAGTTAAATAAAATACAGAAATATGCAGCATAATACTATTTTTTAAAGATTATTTATTTATTTGACAGAGATCACAGATAGGCAGAGAGGCAGCCAGAGAGAGAGGAAGGGAAGCAGGCTCTCTGCTGAGCAGAGAGCCTGATGTGGGGCTCGATCCCAGAACCCTGGGATCATGACCTGAGCCAAAGGCAGAGGCTTTAACCCACTGTGCCACACAGGCGCCCCAATAATACTATCTTTTAAAAATATGTATCAATGAAGTAAGAGTATAAAGCAACATACAAGTTTAATAAACATCAGATTTAGAATAGTGAGACCTATAGATGAAAAAGAGGAGGATATGATTAGGGAGAATACACAGAGACTTCAGTTGTACTATTCTTAATTTGGATACAAGCTGTTCTTTTGCTTTTCATATTGTACTGTATGTTACATACCGCATATTTTCAAAAACAAATCTAGTATTTTATATAGGGTGGGTGGGTTGGTTGACTTTTTACATAAACATAGAGTTAGATACTACAGTTTGGTTTTTTTTCCCATTCCATATGTCTGAGAGCTCTATCCATGTCTTATTTGCTTTGTATCCTTAGAACTCTGAAAGATTCCTTATGCATAGTAGGTGCTTAATAAGTAGTATTTGTGGAATTCTTTCTCCCCTTACTCTGATAGGCTTACTGTTTTAACTTTCCTGGAGCCTGATCTAAATGTTTGTCTAACTGTATGTCTCTGTAGTCCTTTCCCTTTCTTTTTAAAATTTTGTCCTTGTGAGGAGGGTTTCTAAATAATGGAAAGTGGAAAGTAGTTTTACATGCTCCAACATTTTTCTCTATGCTGAGAAGATACTATTTTTTTTATATTTTCACCTGGGAAGAGAATTAAATATCTTCTCCAAGTGCTGTCCTAGGCAGCAAAGAAAATCCTGTGATAATTCAGTTGGGAACACTTAAAGTACTAAAGTAGTATTTTAGCTTCACTTCAGACATTCATACAGAAGGAGCTTTAAAATGAGTCTGCCTTTCAATCTGTCTTATTCGAGAGTTCCTGCTCTAAGTAAGTGAACTTGACCTTTCTTTTTTTTTTTTTTAAAGATTTTATTTATTTATTTGATAGAGAGAAATCACAAGTAGATGGAGAGGCAGGCAGAGAGAGAGAGGGAAGCAGGCTCCCCGCTGAGCAGAGAGCCCGATGCGGGACTCGATCCCAGGACCCCGAGATCATGACCTGAGCCGAAGGCAGCGGCTTAACCCACTGAGCCACCCAGGCGCCCCTGAACTTGACCTTTCATAACTTTTCAAAGGTTGTATCACTGCCACTGTCCAGTTTTCTGGAGCTGACTTGGTAGAATGGATGTAGTCTGTAAGTTGACATTGTAACTGTGGTTTCCAAAGCAAGGCCGTTTTTCTAACAGCCTTCATTCATTTCTTTAAACTTAAAGTTCCATTGTTGCTTTATTGAGGGAATAAAAAAGAACAAAGGGAAGATCTGAAATGTATCTTAAACTAGTAACAGATACATCTGCATACCTGAAATCCTCACAGGAGAGATTTTGGGGACAATTGACTTTGAAGAATTTGACATGCTTGCTAGAGATTGTTAGGTACTTTTGAGAAATTCTGGATTGATACTTTTTGACTTGTATCTTGAACTTTTGGAGACCTCTAGGAGAGCTAGGTAGCTGGATTCATAACATAAGATGGATTTCATCCCATCCTGGTATTACTGGTGGGAAGTCATGGTACTGAGAAGTTAAATCATAATTCTGACTTTATCAGGTACTGATTTAAACATGGATATGCCCTGAGTAACTAAATATTAACTACCTTTTAACTGTTTTGATAGGTTTACCAGGATGGTGGATAAAAATATTTACATCATTCAAGGGGAGATTAACATTGTGGTTGGGGCAATCAAACGAAATGCCCGATGGAGCACTCATACTCCACTGGTAAGTGGGGGAATGGGCAGATAGTTTGGTCCCTGAGTTATAAGGGATCTGATGCATGGTTAAAACAGTAATCAATTTTTCTGTAATAATGAGAGTAGTAGGAACTCAGAGTTGTTCTTGGTATCAAGGACCCTTTTACTTTTTAAAGATTTATTTATTTATTTTAGAGAGATAATGCACGAGTGGGAGGAGGGACAGAGGAAGAAAGGGGAAGCAGATTGATGTGGGGCTTGAGCTCACGACCCTGAGATCATGACCTGAGCTGAAACCAGGAGTTGGATGCTTAGCCAACTGAGCTACCCCGGCACCCCTATAAAGGACCCTTCTGTTTTATTCCAACTAGTGTCAAATTTATAGGCCTTTTTGTCCTCTGGGACCCAAAAGATAATACTATTCTTCTGGCTATTTTTGTAGACAACTGAAGGTAGCATTTGGGACCTCTTAAATATGCCTCAAAATGTCTGAAAGATGCCTTACCTTTAGATTCCCTAGGACTATAATTAGCTATCAAATTGATACATGCAGTGTGGCATGTTGATGGTAGTCCTTGGGAGTACATAGAGCAGACCATATCTTACCAATCAGATGACTAAGAAATTACCTATTGTAAAGCTGGCTTTCTTTGTTGCATATGTATGTTCAAGAAGACTCCTTGTTGAGTAGGGATCCCGATGCGGGGCTCAGTCCCAGGACACTGAGGCCATGACCTGAGCCAGAGGCAGATGCCCACAGATGGAGCCACCCAGACTCAAGACTTTTTTTTCCCCCCCAGATTTACTGTTTAAGTAATCTCTGCACCCAATGCAGGGCTTGAACCTACAACCCTGAGATCAAGAGTTACCTGCTGTACCAGTTGAGCCAGCCAGGTACCCCAAAAATAAAATCTTAAAAAAATAGAAATAAAAATGGTTTAGGGGTGAGAGTGGAGCTAGCAATGTCTTTGAAATGGATATATATGATTATGTAATGAGTATAAAGAAGGAAAAGAGATAGAATAATATATTATCTTAGTCTTTTGGGATGCTATAACAGAGTACCACAGATTAGGTGGCTTATAAACAAGAGAAATTTATTGCTCACAGTTCTGTAGACTGGAAGTCCAAGATCAGGGTGCCAGCATGGTCAGGTGAGAGTCCTCTTCTGGGTCTCAGACTTTTCCTCACATGGAAAGGAGTAGGGAAGCAATCTTGGGCCTCATTCATTCATTCATTCTTTTAAGATTTTATTTATTTACTTGAGAAAGTGATCAAGAGAGAGCATGAGAGGGAGAAGGACAGAGGGAGAAGCAGATTTCCCGTGGAATCAATCCCAGGACTCCCGGATTGTGGCTTGAGCTGAAGGCAGTCGCTTAACCAACTGAACCACCCAGGTGCCCTCTTGGGACTCTATTTTAAGGGTATTAGTTCCATTCATGAGGACAGAGCCCTCACCCACCTTCTGAATGCCCTAACCACCTTGTTTTAAAGGCTCTACCTCTTATACCATCACATGGACATTAGGATTTTTACATACAAGTTTTTTTTTTTTTTTTTTTAAATTTATTAGAGAGCACAAGAAGGGGCGTCAGAGGGAGAAGCAGATTCCTCACTGAGTAGGGAGCCAGACGTGGAACACGATCCCAGGACTCCAAGATCAAGGCCTGAGCCAAAGGCTGTCACTTAACCACCAGCCATGCATGAGTTCCTACATAAAAGTTTTGGGGGGACATACACATTCAGACCATAGCATATATGAAGGCCCTGGTAATCTCTGGTAGCTTGAGTGCTGTGGTTATGGTATAGATTAGTATTTCAGGATTTACTATTTTAGGTAAACCCAGAGTATCTTTATGAAATAGAAGATTGGGGAACTGGAAAGCTGAACCATGGCTAACTTCTTTTCCTCAGAAGGGAAACTTAATCATTGGATTCAAAATGCCCTTGATCTGTCTGCTATTTTCTTTTCCCTCTTTGTCTGATACTTTTTTTTTTTAAACCTGTGTGTTATAGGATGAAGAACGGGATCCTCTGCTGCATAGTTTCAGTCATCTAAAGGAGGTTCTAAACAATATAACAGGTAAGTCCCCATATCTAAGTAGGATTATTTATACTGGTAAAAAACCATATGTTTGATTTATTGCAGGGATAGACAAACTTCTTTTGCAAGGGACTATATAGTAAATATTGTAGGCTTTGCAGGCCATAGCAGCTGTGCTGCTCAGTTCTGCTGTTGTAGCTCAAAAGCAGACACAGTTAATACTTACACGAATGAGTGATAAATAAAATTTTTTTCAAAAACCAGTACAAGCCACGTTTGGCCCATGGGTGTAGTTTGACCTTGGTATACTGCATTGCTGATCCTTTTCCTTGAGTTCCTGGTGCGGTATCCCACTTTACTAGGGAATCAGCATTCATAGAATTATAAGCTCCCTTTATTGATTGAGTTATAGTAAAGTTACTTTTGGTCTTGTTTTAACTACTTTCTTTCTCTGCCCCATGCATGCCCTGAGGTAGCAAGTTGGTGGCACAAGTGAAGTCTTATTATTATTTGTTACAAGTCAGATTTTAAGTACTTGCAATAAAACCCTTCTCTTATGGAAAGTCTTTGTCACTTTTAGGGCTTTAATTGTGTGTAATATAGATCTTTCGGTCTTCATGTGTTCCCAAAATCATTTGTCCCTTTTTTTACTCCCTGTTTTCCTGATTGTAATAACTAATATTCATATGTTTAGAATTCTCAAAGCCTCTTTCATGTTTATTACCTTATTGAACTTTTTACACAATCCTGTGAAGGAGGTGTAGCAGATATTGTCCCCTTTTTATGAATGAAGTTGAAGCCCAGAGACATTTTAAGTGATTTAGTTGAGATCACATTGATTCTGAGAGGTGGAGTCAAAACTAGAATTCAGGCCTGGTTTAGTGCCCTGGTCTACATTGCTTCTGTTCATACAATTAGAGGAGAATGTACACAGGAAGTGCCTCCTTTTGTATATGTATGTATCAAAGGAGGAGGGAAATCTCAACACGGTTGGGTTTTTCAAGGGGAGTGAGATTGAAGGGGAAAGCCTCAGAGCTGTGTTCCTCTGTCAACCATAAAGGGCTTTTGAAATTTATATTCCTGGAATGGTCTTTAGCTAGTAACATATCTAAGTAACATATCTTAGTAACATATCTAAGACAACAATTGAAATAGTTTTAGGTTTCTGAAAGTTAAGTGAGTAATAAAATTTTTCCTTTCATGAGAAATGTAGGAGAGTATCTGGAGAAAAATTTCTTACTACTTTCCTAAACATGGGCTGAAGTTATCTAAGCATTCTCTACATGTTTTTTTAAAGGAGCAGTTTCACTCTTTTGAAAAGTATCAGAAATGTTAGCCAAAGATCAAGTATAGAGGAAGCTAGTTAGTGGGGTTAAAGCTACAACTAGTTGGCATGTTCTTATTTTATGCCCTGTACTGTATGTGACTTGGCTGCTTTAGGAAGTTGGTCACTTGCACAGATTTTTTTTTAACTTTACAGATAAAGCTTACCCATCCCAATTAGAAAGACAATGTAGGGAGTAGGTATTTACAACTCTTTGGTGGCCAAAAGTTTCAGCCTGTAGTTGATCCTTGAACAGATTTGAACATGTAGGTAGGTCCACTTATATATGGATTTTTTTTTCAGTACATGCAGTATAGTACTGTAAATATATTTGCCCTTCCTTATAACTTTTTTTTTTTTCCCAAGTAATCTCTACACCCAGTGTTGGGCTTGAACTCAAAACCTTAAGGGCAAGAGTTATATGTTCTACTGACTGCACTAGCTTGTTCCCCGCCCCCCGCACCATGACTTTCTTAATAACATTTTCTTTCTTCTAGCTACTTTTTTGTAAGAATATAACATATAATACTTATGACATACAAAATATGTTTTATTCTACTGCTTATGTTATCAGTAAGGTTCTTGGTTAACAGGCTATTAGTAGTTAAGTTTTTGGGAAGTCAAAAGTTATACATGGATTTTCAACTGCAAGGGGGTTGGTGCCCCAAACCCATGGGTTTGTTAAAGGGTCAACTGTACTATATCTTTTAAGAGACATGAAGAGGACTGAACATGTTAGTATACTGGGAAACATTTGACAAACAATTGATACACAGTATTGTGTTGTATGTGTTTGGAAACACCCAAAATGGCTGAGATGAGACTGGAGTAGCCTTGTAGGCCTTTTGGGCACTCTGCAGACTTGAGGGGATGAGATGGTGCTGCTCTCCTGACAGAGCTACATTTCCTGCTTGCCGTCTAATCCATATCCCATGCTTGTTTTCTCTACTCTGACATTTCCTGGACATATCTCAAGAGACCCTATCTGTGGTGAGTGGTGCAGTTCAGGACTCGGGGTTTCTAGACTAACTAAGAGCTGCCAGAGTTGAGTCTGCTGCTTAATTTTCCTATATCTTTGAGTCAGGAATCCAGATTATCTGCTGCTTGAAACTAATAAAACCAGAATGTGCTGAGGAGCCAGACCTGTCAGTGGTACTATAACATAGCAGGGTGTTGCCAAGCTTTCTCCTAGAGCAAGGAAGAAGGTGGTATTATTTTCTAGGGCAGATGTTGAAGTGGTGCCTGCCAAGGTTGCCCATTGTTTTTAGGTTTTAACGTATTACCTGCCTGAAAAAATGACAGAGTGGACCCAAAAAGGATCATTTCATAGTCTTCTGATTGGCTCTGACCCCCCACATAGTGCTGGCTTCCAGGAGCAAGTTTATGGGTCAGCTGCCCCTGTGGTCCTGGACTCTGTAGTCCATGACCAATTTCTTGTTTCTTTTACTGAGACAAACAGATTTTTCTGATTGGCAGTGTCAGGAGGACTGCTTTCTTGGAAGCCTATTAATGTGTTAGTGGTAGGAGGCTGGGAAAGGGTTTTGAACTTGGAAAGAGAAACTGAAGGGACTGCCTGCTCTGTATGGCTGGGAATGGTGTCCCATCTAGATTGGAGGAGGTGTGGCAGGAATTCTAGAACTTCCATTCAGTTTAACTCATGAAACTGACTTGGGCTTAGACTTTTCCTATAAAAAGTCTTTTGATTTGCTTTTTTCTAGGCTATCTGCTGGCATGGTTGGTTAAGAATATCACTGTTGGAAATGGGTAGTTATTGGACATTGTCAGTAAACCAAAATTATTTTTTTTTCTCTTCTTGTAAAAAGAGAATCTTTTAAGTAGATAAGCACTATCTACCCTTCCAGGAGTATTATCTTAGCATTATGGAAGAAATAAGTCCATTGTCTCTAATAAGGTTAGCTAAGTCCATACCAGTTATTCTCACAGATAGATGTCTCTGGACTACCTTTGCAGTTAGTGTTTGCCCAAACTGCATGATGACTGCATACTTTGTAGCATTTAGAGTAATAAAATAGTCTAATACCAAATCTAAAGTAACGGTTGCACTTGGAAGGTACAGGGTACCTAAGAGCAAAGTTTGCATGTTGCTATTTTGGATAAAACCTTAGCTCACCATCAGTGAGACTTAACTGCTGCCCCCATTTGGTCTTTAAGCCCTCTTAGGAATCCTTTTAGGAGGTTTTTCTGGAAAGTTAAATTAGATGTGTGGTTACCAGGGGCTGGGAGGGGGTCTGGGGAGTGACTGCAAATGAGTACAGGGTTTCTTTTTGGAGTGATGAATATGTTCTGGAATTAGATAGTGGTCATGGTTGTACAACTGTGTGAATGTATTTTAAAACATTGAATTGTATGCTTTAAAAGAGTAAATTCTTTTTTTTAAGATTTTATTTATTTATTTATTTGACAGACAGAGATCACAAGTAGGCAGAGAGGCAGGCAGAGAGAGAGAGAGGAAGGGAAGCAGGCTCCCTGCTGAGCAGAGAGCCTGATGCGGGGCTCGATCCCAGGACACTAAGACCATGATCTGAGCCGAAGGCAGAGGCTTACCCCACTGAGCCACCCAGGCGCCCTTAAAAGGGTAAATTTTATGGCATGTAAATTACATCTTAATTTTAAAAAAAATTATTTATTTTTTTATTTGACACAGAGAGAGAGAGAGCAAGAGAGAGAACACAAGAAGGGGGAGCAGGAGAGGGAGAAGAAGGCTTCCTGCTGAGCAGGGAGTCCAATGTGGGGCTCCATCCCAGGACCCAGGGTTCATGACCTGAGCCGAAGCCTAGACGCTTAACAACTGAGCCATCCGGGCGCCCCTACATCTTAATTTTTAAAAACAGCAAATGTAGTGTCGGCTGGAAGAGTAGTGGGATTCTCCAGTTCTTCCTCAGGGGTCAGAGCTATGGAGGGAAGCCTCTGACTATAGTTGCTGCTGTGCCCTGAACCCATTACCCAGCAAAGGCAGCCTAAGGCTCTCTTCAGTCTTCTGGCCCAGTTTGTCCTTTTATGTCTCTCTCATTAACTCAAGAAGCACATGGCTTTTATATTTAAATTTATTCAAGCTGTAATCTTTGACATTTGAGTTAGCTTTTAGTACAGTTTTGCATTTATAGTAATATATATTATGTATTTTCTCTATCCCCAAAGAATCCGTTTTAATCTTTTCCGGATGCAAATTTCAGGCTGTCTTGTCCCATCTCCCCTCTCTTGCTGTCTTTCCCCTCCCCCCACGGAGTGTGTTTGATCAGGTGTGGCAGGAATATCCACTGTCAAGCTGCGCCCTTTATATTAGTCAATATTATCCTTCTCCCCCCTCCCTGCCTGTCTGCCCCTATGGGCTTTCCCAGTTGATTTATAATTTTGGAATTCTCATCGGAGTCTGTAATACAGTTTGTTCATTATTTAACCAAAACCTGTTTAATGAGCAGAGAGAGGCAATGTAAATGTTAGGCATGTTGCAGTGATGTACCTTTGTGCTTCTCAAAGCGGGTGGGTAGTTAACTCTGTGCTGCCTGCAGGGCTGGGGTGTCTTGGCCTTAGGGGCAGAAGAACCACTGCTTCTCCCTTACATCTGCCCAAACCCTGCCGTGGTTTGGGATTTCAAAGACACGTTTCCTTTTATTCTTCCAGAGATCTTTGGGCTCTTGCATATTGGAGTTACCTTCAATCTTACAATCTTCAATCTTACAGTTAGACCAGATGGTATGATCTGTGGCATGATCTGTGGCATGGGATAGGGGGATGAAAAGGAAAGGAAAAATAATCAGGATACTTGGGTTTAGGTTTTAGGTCTTAAGAAAGTAAGCAGTTAAAAAAAAGAAGAAAAGAAGAAAAGAAAGTAAGCAGTTTAGAAGAATCCTTCTAGCCCACATGGTGTATGGTCTTTGATCTTTCTGGCCCAACTAGACAAGTCCTTGCAAGCCTTAGTGCCCTCATCCGTATAGCTTCATGAAAAGGGCTCTAGTCAGTTGTGATTTGTGGTGTTTGACTGTGGGCTGCCTTTGTCCTTTGTCTTTAATCTTAGATCATTACAAAGTTTCTTTTCCAGGAAATTTTTGGTTTAAAGCAAAGATAGCATAATAGTCTACAAGTATCACAACCGGAATCTTCTCTTAAGGAATTACCTCTTAGTTACTTTAAAGCCTTTAGGGTTGAGGGAGACTTTTTTAGTGTGTGTGTGTTGGAGATGGTGGAGGTTTGGGGGGTGGGTAGTGAGTTTGCCTTTGGAAATTTAACTCTCGTCATTTTTAGTTCTGAAGACCTGTGAGGATTGGGGGTATTTGTCATGAGACCAAGATGGTCTTGAGGCCCAGTATAAGCATCTGTATTAACTATGGAATTGTTTTATCTTCTTGGACCTTTTCTTGCTGGGTTTTAACCAAGATTTGATTTCCTTCTGGTTCTGGGTTCTTGAATTGCTTCTAAATAGTATTTGTTGAATATCTGCTATGTTCTAGGCATTTTGATTAGACACTTAGGGTCTATAATGGTATATAGTCAACTCATAGCCACTGGTTTTATTTTATTTTTATTTTATTTTTTTTTTCAAAGATTTTGTTTATTTATTTGACAGATCACAAGTAGGCAGAGAGAGAGAAGAGAGAGCAGAGAGCCCGACTTGGGGCTCGATCCCAGGACCCTGGGATCATGACCTGAGCCGAAGGCAGAGGCTTTAACCCACTGAGCCACCCAGGTGCCCCAGCCACTGGTTTTACAAGGCTAGTGACTCTAGCTGACCATTCCAAGGCAAACTTTGTGGCTTCTGTTCCGTGCCATATCGTTCCTTATCAGGCATGGAATGACTGATAGTGATTGAGGGCAGTTTATTGCCATCTTTTCATGTCTTACTAACAAACAAGCCAATGAAATGAACAAAAATTGTAGCTTATATATTTGCTTACTTGGATTTTTCATACAAAGCAGTTCTCGCCAGGGTTTAGATATTCGGAAAGACATTGGTGGTTTGTGTAGAGTAACTCTGAGGGAGAGGATTTTTTTTTAACTGGACAACAAGATATGGTGTACTTGAGTTGAAGATGGAGAAGCAGGTGCCTGCAGAAAGTGGATGTATCAGGAGTTTATTTAAATATAGTTTATCCTGGACAAACACACCTGTAGAGTACTATCTGTCTCAAGCCCTGTGAATTCAGAGCTAGGAGGTTTGAATCCATACAACCTCCAGAGGTTTGCAGAGAACATTTAAACAGAGTCTGGAAGCCAACCTGGGAGGAACGATGACTTAACACCTGTCTGGCTTAGGTCTCTTAGAAATACCCTTCTAAGTAGAAGTGAAACTGTTCAAGGATGCCTCATACCTCAAGGTTAATCTGTATTAGGGGTGCCTGGGTGGCTCAGTCGTTAAACGTCTGCCTTCGACGTAGGTCATGATCTCAGGGTCCTGGGATCGATCCCCACATCAGACTCCCTGCTCAGCAGGAAGCCTGCTTCTCTCTCCCCCCAACCCCTCTGCCTGCATTCCCTCTCTTCACTCTCTCTCTCTGTCAAATAATAAATAATGTTTTTAAAAAAAAGGTTAATCTGTTTTATTTGGCACATGGGAAGGTATCAGGAAAAGAGACTTAAGTAGTCTCTGTCAGGGAAAAGATTGAGTAAGGGTATATTATTTGAATAAAAATTTTGCTAGAGTTATCATCTTCCATCTGATTGAATGCATACTCACTTTTTCTATAGGGGCCTGTAGTTTGGGGATTAGTAAGTATATCATTATTAGTCAGCATGAGAAGGTTGAATGAGTCATTAGCTTTGTCCCTCTTGGAATTGAGCTTGTGATTTGTTCAAGGCCTAAGTGGAGACTGAAAGAACCAAGTCTGTATGATAGAATCTGGCAGACAAATTCATATAATGGGTTGAGTGTTGAAAGAACAAGATTGGGCACACTTAATATAAGTATGTATTTCCTGTGCCCTTTTTGACTTTTTTGTTCTATAAATAAAATATTGCATTTGTTTGGAGATTGTTGAGCAACACATTAGGATGTGACCTGAATTTGAGTCAGACTGATTTTGGCACCTTTGAATCTTGGTAGCTTGAGTGACCTGAGACTTACGGGCATTTCAGCGTGGTTAGAGAAAATAAAGGTACTGTGATTCTTTTTTCCCCCCGGGGAATAGTTGTATCAATAAGGTTACTCTAAGAGGCCTGTAATTTGATGACTTTGTCATTCCTGGGAATGATCTGAACCCTCCTCAATTGATACTTCTAAACCAAGAAGGTCTTCCAAACATTTGTTTGTCCTAGAGCTTAGAAAAATGAAGACTTTGTAGAAAAGAATCAGCTCTGCATAGTCTGGTTTCCTTTGAGCCCAGCTCTTCCTTTTTCTATCCATAATACTTAAACACATTTAGCCATCAAAACTAGTCTGCTGGCAAAATTTCCACTATATGTACCTGAAAGTGGATTATGATACAAAGGGCTTTCTTAATAGCTTGGATTCAGAAGCAGAGGCAAAGAAGCCTAATTTTTTTCTAGTAGAGGTTAAGGGACGGTGTGACAGTGTGGTCTGAAGTGGGCGTCAAAGTTGCTGGTATTACTGTCATTGCCATTGTCCTCTTTGGCACAGCTACCTCTTGAGGCCTGAAATTTCTCTGAGTATGTGCTCAGCTTGCCATGGCAGCAGTCAGATGAGTAAAAAGAGGAAAAGCCAGCTGCTGCTTTGTTTTTAACAAGGATGCAGGCAGAGTCTCTTTCTTCTTTTCCACCCACTCAAACTCACAGTAAGTGCCAAGAGATTTTCAGAAGCCAAATACTTGAAATTCAACGTGCAGTTTTGATTAGAGCTAGTAAGGAGTTATTTGTCTCAGCTTTGCCTTCTCTAACCACCTCTGTGTGTTCATAGATGCTTAATTGGTCACCCTAGTTTCTAAAGTGATACTGGATATGTTAATGGAAAGGATGAGTGCATTTGTCTTTTCTCTCCGGCACCCATTAGAAGATAGAACTGAGTATGGAGTGAAATGAATTTGATCATTTCAGCTCAGATCCCCTCATTAGGAAAGGTTGGTTGATGGAGAGCGGTGACTCCCTTAAACTCTCAGTTTTACTTCTAGAAAACAGAAGGTAAGATGCTCCTTAGAAGGTATTAAGTCTTTTGTTTCTTTACTTTGGTCTTTGGAGATTCTGAAAGACTTAGATGGACGAGCACTCTTGGCCGCTTGTTGTCTGGCTTCTCACTGCATACCTCTTCTGTAATACCAGCCTTCTGTTACCGCTGTTACCATTGTAGGTTGAGTTGTGAAGGGCTGCTACATGTGTACACATCACAACTGACCTTTCCTTGTTCCACGCTTATTGAGCAATTACTTGCCCATTTGTAGAACTCACATTATTGCCTTGGGTTTCTGGCCTAGTGTGAAGTGGGAGCTTCCAGGAAGTGGCCTGATAGACTGTACATCAGAGGGCAATAAATTGGCATATGATTTGGTGGAAAGGCAGGGCCAGATGTAGTGTGGGAGCAAGGGTTTTTCTGTAGTCAGCTATGCAGCTTGCTTCCAGGTGTCCTGGAAAGCAGCTTGGGAACTGCAGACTGAGGGTAGTTGGGAACATTAACTAGGGAGGAAAAGGATCAAAAGGAGTTCAGTGTTGTCTGTGATGGGCTCTGCATTGGGAAAAATCCTCTAAAAGTAGAGGGACAAATGAAATTTCCCTGATGCTGGTAGAATTTTTCCACTGATTAATCTTTCTTTCAAATAAAGTGAGTTATTAATTGGCAGAAAAAATACAAAACTTGGAAGCCTCCTAGCAATGGAGTATTCTGCAGCAAGTGGTTGCAGAATAAGAAAGCCTCCTTCCACATGAGATTTTTTCATGACAACTCATTCTTCTCTTTGGACAAGCAACAGGTTTAAGAAAACTGGCTCCAAATTGATAATAAAGTGAGAGCTAAGGTATTATGACTGCCCTGCCATGGGCTAGAGTAGTATCTTTCCGACTGCAAGTTGCATTCTGTTAGTGGATTGTGAAATCATTTTAAAGGGTCACATAGCATTTTCTCCTCAGTTTTTTATTGTGAAAAATTTTAAGCTCCTGCACACTTATTTTTACACTTACTAATATTTAGCCAATTTGCTTTATCCATATTTATGTGTGAATTTTTTATAAGCTATTTGAAAATAAGTTTCAGACATGTCGACATCTTACCCTTGAATACTTCAACGTGCATCCTAAATAAGGACATTCTCCTACATAATCATAGTACCATTATCACACCTAAAAAACTTAATAATTTATCAATTTAAAAAATTTTTTTTAAAGATTTTATTTATTTATTTGACAGACAGAGATCACAAGTAGTCAGAGAGGCAGGCAGAGAGAGAGAGGGGGAAGCAGGCTCTCCACCGAGCAGAGAGCCCGATGTGGGGCTCGATCCCATGACCCCAGGATCATGACCCGAGCCGAAGGCAGAGGCCTAAACCCACTGAGCTGCCCAGGTGCCCCAACACATGAAAAATTTCTGATTTGCCCCCAAACTATCTCTTACAGCTGTAGCTGGTTTTATAAACCAAAATCCAAGTGAAATTCTCTTTCATTAGGTAGTTATATCTCCTTAGACTTTTAAAATCTTACATAGTTTTCTCCACCCTTTTTTTTCCCCCTTGGCATTGACCCTTGAGAGTAGGCCATTTATCTTTAGAATGTTGTCATTCTAGGTTTGTGTTTGTCTTTGTGGTATCATATAATTTGTTCCTGTATCTCTTGTATTCCTGTATTCTAGAAGTTAGGGTTAAAGGCTTAATTAGATGCTTAACTAAATTGCTTAACTAGATTTTTGGCAAGAGTACTTTATAGGTGATATTGTGTATTTCATACTATTATCATCACAGGAAGTATATATTGTCAGATTTGTCCCCACTTATTGGTGGTGTTAAATTGGATTACTTGCTTCTGGTTGTGACTGCCACATTTCCTCATTGTAAAGTAAATTTACTTTTCCCTTTGTAATTAGTAAGTACTCTGTGAAATAATAATTTGGCACCTTATGACTATCCTGTTCTCTAAAATCCTTTTCCATAATGATAATCTAGTGATGAATTTTTGCCAGTGGGGTTTGCAAAATGATGCTTTTCTAATTCTGTTATTTTTTCTACATTGGTTAGCTGGCATTCTCTGAAAAGAATTACTTTCTTTCATAAACTGGAGGATGAACCATAGTTTCCTTCCTAAAAAGCAGGGAAAATGCTTAATTTTTTTCCTTTAACTGCCTACTTTAAAAGTAAGGAGTTAGAGTTAATAATGATGGTGGCAGATGAGGGGTTTTGTCTCTTGTGGGGGGCTTGTGAATATTTATTCACTGTTTTATAATTTATTACATTTATGATTATTTTTGGTGCTCAAATCATTTTGAGTTTGGCCCCTTCCAATTAGTTTCTTTGTTCCTTCGATATAACCCGTTTGAGCACTTCCCTGTTTTCTGGTATCAGCTTCAGTTATGAAGAGAGAGGAAAAAAAAAAAAAGAATAGAATAGAAAGTATCTGTGCATCACACATAATAAGGATAAGTATTATTTTGGGGAACTTTTGTTTTAGTTAGAGATGTTGTATTCTGAGTTGTAATGTAGACTGTATTTTTGTATGTCATGGTCAAAATTTACTTCTGTTCTGGCACTGGTTTGAATTTGTCTCTCTGCAGTGTTATTTCTTAGGCAAGGAGTTGGAGAGGGTGTTGAGTTCTTGACATTCTGTGAAAGACTCTGTGAAGTGCCTTAGCCACCTTGACATTTGGAAACCAGTGAACTATTAAATCTGCATATTTTCCTTATCAACTTTGGTTTCAGTAAAGCGTATCTGTCTATTATCTTGTCTGTTATCTGTTTATTTATTTAAAGATCTGTTACATGTTATTTTCTCCCCCCAGCTTTACTGAGATTTAATTGACATAGAACATTATGTAAGTTTAAGCTGTATAAATGATGATTTGATATAAATATACTTTGCAAATTTTTCCCACAATAAGGTTAGTTAATACATTCATCACCTTGCATAATTATAATTTGTGTGTGTGTGAACATTTAAGATCTACTGCCAGCAACTTTCAAGTTTATAATACAGTATTGTTAAATCATAGTCACCGTGCTGTCTTATTCTTCTCATAACTGGAAGTTTTTACCCTTTGACCAACATCTTCCTGTTTATCCTACCACCCACCCCCTTAGCAAGCACTATTCTTTTTTTTTTTTTTTTAAGATTTTATTTATTCATTTGACAGAGATCACAAGTAGGCAGAGAGGCAGGCAGAGAGAGAGGGGGAAGCAGGCTCCCCACTGAGCAGAGAGCCCGATGTGGGGCTCGATCCCAGGACCCTGGGATCATGACCTGAGCTGAAAGCAGTGGCTTTAACCCACTGAGCCACCCAGGCACCCCACCGTTCTTTTTTTCTTTAGCTTCTTTAATTAATTAATTAATTTTAAAGACTGTATTTATTTATTTGAGAGAGAGAGAAAGAGAGAGAAGCACAAGCAGGGTAGAGGAGAGGGAGAAGCTGACTTCTCATTGAGCACAGAGCCCGATGCAGGGCTCAATCCCAGGATCCTGAGATCATGACCTGAGTCAAAGATAGACGTTTAACAGACCTGGGCACCCAGGTGCCCCCAATTTAGCTTTCTTTAGATTCCACATATAGGTGAGATACATTAAATCTTCCTCATTTCAATTAGGACAAGATCCTCGGGTTCATCCATATTGTTGCAAATGGCAGGATTTCCTTTTTTTTTTAATGGCTGAAGCAGTGCTTTTTATATGGTTGTTTCTCTCTGGGTGAATCAGCTTTTGCAAGGCAGAGATTAATTTGAGACCTTTTGAGTCATAACAGTCCTGGAGAATGTTAGAATAAATATTATTCCCCAAGGAAATAGGATTGTGGATGTACTTGTGCCTGATTAGGTACCTGATCCCTTTTATGTGATTGTTCAGGGAAAGGGGGATAGCATGTTATGTTACACATGGCTTGGCCATGCTTTTGAGTCCTTTTGGTGGGTTGAGGATGGAGTCAGTTGTTCTGGAAAGACTTCAAAACAGCATCTTCTCCAGTAAGTTTGCTCTTGACAGGAATTTATTTATACATTCAGGCAACAGATATTTCTTGAGCATTTAATGTGTGCCAGACACTGAACTAGGTATTAGGGACCTCGTTTCCCAGGGGACTGACACAGTTCCTGTCCTCATAAAGTTTATGGTCTAGTGCGCTGGTGATTTGAGAAGCTCTGGAATTTGAGTGGACAGCTGGGCACTGGTTTGAAGTCTGCCCATCTTCCACATGAGACCTCAGGAAATTGTTGTGTGTCCTGGTGTGCTGAAAGAGGTTCTAGGAAGGTCAGAAGAACAGCAGTGGTGTTTGTCTGTGTTGTCTGTCCTGCCCTCCCCCTCTGCCCTAGCCCTGGCTGCCTGGCAGCAGTAACTAAGTGCATAGTAGCTTCATTAGCTGCTTTAGAGCCTTGGTTATCTTAGGGCTCAGTCCACTAATATTCACCTGTGATTCACCAATCTGTGTATCTCAGAACTGAACGGACTAAAATTGTACTACAGGATATCAATGGCTATTTACCTTTTCTAATAAAATTCAGCTCTCAGGCTTGGGTTTCTGACACAGTTGTTAGGATTTTGAAGTCCAGGGACACAAAACAGAGATGTTAATGGTTATTTAGCTAAGGTTCTAAAAGAATGAGGAAAATCCTTTGCTATAGCTTGGATCTAATAGTCCCAATTAAAAAATAACGTGAATACTTTTTAGTAGCATGTCTTTAGTCCAACAGCTTCATGTGAAGAAAGAAGTATCAAAACCCATGTAACTTTGGATAGGATGTGGCTTCAAATTAGTAGAATATCCGGTCATTTATTTATTTATTGAGTTCCAGAGAAAGCACCCTTATTTAGAAATAGCCTTTGGGAACCTTGGGTCCTCAGGGAGAATACCCTTTAGAAATGCCCTTCTTTTTCAGGAAAAGTTTTCCTTAGGACTTTCAAGGGTGGAAAAGAGAGAATAGTGATACTGTGAGACAATTAAACAGTGGTTAAAATATTTCTAAAAGAGAATGTTGGAGTGCATGTTAGAATGCAGATATATTCCACAAAAATATCAGTGACTCACCATTTGCTCCATAGCTTATTGTGTTCTGAATTTAAAGAGTAGTTTTTTTCTCTTTTGCCTCTTTTTTTTGAGCCTACTGCCAGGGTACATCATTAATACCTACCATAACCAAATACTTTTTGTAACCAGAGCCTGGTGATGCTGGCAGAGGATTCTGGTTCCCTCTGGCCCAGGAAGTTCTTGGTTTAGCCCACCTGGTCAGAAGCATTGTGAGGAAAGTAGTCAAGGGAAAATGGATTTCTTTTGTTAGAATCCAAATATGGCTCATTAATCCTCCCAAGTGAGCCCAAGATTAGCATCTTAATCAGTCTCATTTCATTTCAGAGGTTTTTTCTTTTTTTTTTTTAAAGAACTTTTATTTTTATTTATTTTTTAAAAAAGATTATTTATTTATTTGACAGACAGAAATCACAAGTAGGCAGAGAGGCAGGCAGAGAGAGAGGAGGAAGCAGGCTCCCCGCTGAACAGAGAGCCCGATGTGGGACTTGATCCCATGACCCTGAGATCATGACCTGAGCTGAAGGCAGAGGCTTAACCCACTGAGCCACCCAGGTGCCGCTCATTTCAGAGGTTTTAAGACTCATTCAATTCTCTAGGTTCTCTGTAAGGAAGGAAAGGAGCATTTGGTAGAACTCTGGTTCTCAGAAAATGGTAGACTTTGCCAGGTTCCTAAGTAGGCTATAGGCTCAAGAATCTATAAAACTGGGTAGTGTGCATGAAGTCACAGAAGGCAGAGAATGGGAAATCTTTATGTTCGTAATAGTCCTTCTCCAAAGGCTCCAAAGGGAAGGAAAAGTTGGCTTGTTCCCCTCCCAAAGGTTGTTTCAGTGTTATCTCTATCTAACTGATGTCAGTACATTTGATCAGGTCAACTGATGGTGATTTTTTTTGTTTATTTTTAAATAATGTCAAACTTATAGAAACATTGCAAGGATAATACACCTGTTTGCTCCCATATATGCTTTTGCTACTTGTTTTCATTATTCTCTTTATCTGTATACATCCACACATATATAATTTTTTTCCAAACCACTTGAGAATAGGTTATATATACATTATCACCTTTTATTCCTTGATACTTCAGTGTATACTTCCTAAGAACAAGGGTATTTTCTTACATAATCTTTGTTACAGTTATCAAATTCAAGAAATTTAACATTGATACAATATTTTATTATTGATATTCTAATTTTGTCAGTGTTCCCAATAATAAACTTTAAAATTTTTCCCCTTCAGTCAAGGATGACATATTGCAGGTAGTTGTCATTTTTTTAGTCTCCTTTAATCTGGAACAGTTCTTCAGCCCCTCTTTGTCTTTCGTGGCATTTTATTTTTTTTAAGATTTTATTTACTTATATGACAGACAGAGATCACAGGTAGGCAGAGAGGCAGGCAGAGAGA
Source organism: Mustela erminea (assembly GCF_009829155.1). Lineage (NCBI taxonomy): Eukaryota > Metazoa > Chordata > Mammalia > Carnivora > Mustelidae > Mustela > Mustela erminea. The sequence continues at coordinate 65,880,190 of NC_045627.1, forward strand.
GAGAGAGGAGGAAGCAGGCCCCCCGCCAAGCAGAGACCCCTGACGTGGGGCTCGATTCCAGGACACTGGGACCATGACCCAAGCCGAAGGCAGAGGCCACAACCCACTGAGCTACCCAGGCGTCCCCATGGCATTTTATTTTTTATGATTATAGTCTGTTTTTCTTTTTCTTCTTTCTCTTCTTTTCTCTCCTTTTTTTTTCTTTTAAAGGATGTTCCTCATTTTGGGTTTGTCTGATGTTTACTCATGATTAAATTCAGGTTATGGGGGCACCTGGCTGGCTCATTTAGTAGTGTGTCATGCTTGATCTCAGGGTTGTGATTTCAAGCCCCACATTGGGCATGGAGCCAGTCAGTCAATCAATCAATAAATTCAGGATATGCGTGGGCATGAATCTACATGCCACTACTGATAATAGTACCCTGATGATTTCATATGTAGAGGTACCCCTCCAATGGTGATATTAATTTTGATCACCTAGTCAAAGCGTTACTTTTTTTTACACTGGATAGATAACTGTTTTTCTGTTGGAACTATAACCAATCTGTGATGAGATGACTTTAAGACAGGATTTTTGCAGGGGCACCTGGGTGGCTCAGTTGGTTGAGCAACTTCCTTCAGCTTAGGTCATGATCCTGGAATCCTGGGATCGAGTCCTGTATTGAGCTCCCAGCTCAGCAGGGAGCCTGCTTCTCCTTCTGACCCTTTCCCCTTTCATGCTGTTTCTCATTCTCTCTCTCACATAAATAAATAAATAAAATCTTTAAAAAAAAAAAAAAAAAAGGACATGGGGTGCCTGGGTGGCTCAGTGGGTTAAAGCCTCTGCCTTTGGCTCAGGTCATGATCTCAGGGTCCTGGGATCGAGCCCCACATCGGGCTCTCTGCTCAGCAGGGAGCCTGCTTCTCCCCCTCTCTCTGCCTGCCTCTCTGCCTACTTGTGATCTTTCTCTTTGTCAAATAAATAAATAAAATCTTTAAAAAAAAAAAAAAAAAGACAGGATTTTGCTTCTTATTAAACTTTCCCCCCATGATTTATCATACATTGATGATTCTTGCCTGAACAATTTTCAGGCTGCAGTGATGGTAAATATCAACTGGTTGTTTAAAATACCTGTTCTCTTGGGCATCTAGGTGGCTCAGTTGGTTTGGTGACTGCCTTCAGCTCAGGTCATGATCCTGGAGTCCTGGGATTGAGTCCCACATCGGGCTCCCAGCTCCACGGGGGGTCTGCTTCTCCCTCTGACCTTCTCCCCTCTCATGCTCTCTCTCTTAAATAACTAAATAAAATCTTTAAAAAAAATAATAAAATACCTGTTCTCTGGGTGATGAACATTAAGGAGGGCATGTAATATAATGAGCCCTGGGTATTATATGACTGATGAATCAGTGATCTCCACTTCTGAAACCAGTAAAACATTATATGTTAATTGAATTTAAATAATAATTAATTAATTAATTAATAAAATACCTGTTCTCAAAGGACTTCTTAGGGATGGACGTGAACTGTCTTCCTGGCTTGCTTATGTTTAGAGTTTCTTTTCTTTTTTCTTTTAAGATTTTATTTTAAAGTAATCTACACCCAGTGTGGGGCTTCAACTCACAAACCTGGAACCAAGAGTTGCATGTTCCACCAACTGAGCCAGCCAGGTGCCCCAAGAATTTCATTTCTTTTTAAGGAACACAATTTTATACCCTAAAGTTTCTATCTTTTTATAGCTTTGGTGATGCTTTTTTAAAAAAACATAGTAACTGGAAAGAGTTTTCAAAATTGGGAAGAGGTTTATCTCAATGAGGCTTGACAGGGCTTGGTGATTTTTTAGAATATGGCAACATCACCTAGTGGCGTTTGTTCACCACTCAATAGCATACATGCTTCTCCTCTAAGACAGACTGGGAACAGTCATGTGAAGCTGGTTTCCTTCTCTGTTTTTTGTTTCCCCCTCCTTCTTCAGCTTTTTAAAATCTGTGAAGTTTGGAAATGCCCATTGTCCAGTTCTTTAAGAGAGAAAAACATTTCCCCATCCTTATTTAGTATCAACTTTTTTTCTCCTTCTCTCTTTTTTCTTCTGCATTTTTCCTTTTGCCTCTATTTTCCTTTCCTTTGAAAAATCTGATTAATATGCATGACTGAGCTGCCTTAAGAAAAGGCAGAGAGAGAGAGGGGTATTACTCTTTCATCTCAGGTTTTTCACTTTTACTACTGTGGAGCGTAGGCTAATGAAACGATATTAAAAATGAAGGCCTTATCAGCTCTCAGTTGTGTTTTGTTGAGGGAATCTTGCCCAGGATAAATTAAAACAACCAAAAAAAAAAAAAAAAAGATAAGGAAAGAAGAAAGAACTAGAGAGGTAGAAATTAAGGAGGAATGAACAGAAAGGAGCAAAAGAAAAGGGGATACAGGAGTGGAGATACAGGAGTGGAAGGGGAAGGACCAAGAAGAATACAGAGCTGCTAAAATAGGAAAATGGGAGTCAGGTCTAGCATTTACCTTTACCCAGTCCAGTGTTTGGGCTTTCCCCTTTCAGTAGAGTATGCTATAAGGTAAGATGAGGTGGGGTGAATGAAATGATCCCATCCTTGACTTTTAAGATTCATCCACTCAGAACTGAAGAGTTTACCCCATAATAAGGTGACTTGAGAGCCTGATCCTAGTGGGCTGGGGTGGGAAGAGGCTATTAAGTGGTGCTTTTTGGGCAGCCAGCACTAACAGAGTTATTTTTAACCTCCCATTTCAACCCCTTCATTGTTCAGGATCCTCCATTGGCTACTATGAGAGCAGTCAAAATTAGTAACTATATAAAATGAAGTACCTCTTGTCTCCCCAGTCACTTCCAAAATAAACAGGGAGTAATACTGTCCGTATTTTGTCTCACTTTACTCTGAAGGCTACCGATAGAGGAAGCATGGATTAGTGTGTAGTGATTTCTAGGCTCTGCCCTCTGGACAGATTCCCCTCAGAGTGCTGTGGCTGAGTGACAGGACCATGTGGCAGGAGTGCAGCTGGAAGTATATCATCGGCAGATTTGGGTTGGGTAAATATAGCAGGAGCAGGATGTCAGTGTGGGAGATGGATTGTTCTGGGAAAGGAAGTGTTGTCTTTCGTCTGTGAAACAATTTCCTGCACTTCTGGGACTCTTGCTTTCTCCTTCTCCTTCTTCTTCTTTCTTTCTTTCTTTTTTCTGGGGCAGGAGTTGGCAGGAGTTGGGTACACTTGCTGAGTTCTATCTCTGGGTGTCTGTCTGTTCCTACATTTGAAGTTGGGAGTAGAGATCAGATCTATTTCAGCCAGTTAGGAAATGGACCCAGTAAAGAGCTATATCCATGCCTTACAGTTCATATTTTTGGAATCTTAATGCACATACCTGTATAGAGCCTCTCTTTAGAAAGTAATTGTTCTTTTGGTAAAACTGACAGGTTGAGAGACAGAAATAATTATACAAAGAGAATCAACTCTATTGAAAGTCAGACATGAGGCACCAGCTGGCAGGAAACAGCTGGGATGTTTCTGGGGGCTAGACTCTTCCACACCAGAACTTAACTCTTCAAGCCATCTCTGTTACATGAGCTATTAAGATGGCTGCCTACCCACCAACAATCTCCATAAAGGACTGAGTCTACTAAATTATGCAGTATTTAACAAATGACTAGAACTTTACAATTTTTATAAAGTACTTTTGCATATTTTCTTTACTTTTTAAAATAGCCCTTTTTTTTTTTTTTTAAAGATTTTATTTGTTAATTTGTCAGGGAAAGAGAGAGAGAGCGCAGCAGGGGAAACAGCAGGCAGAGCAGGCAGAGGAAGAAGCAGGCTCCTCTGGACACCACATTCAATCCCAGGACCCTGGGATCATGCATGCCCTATGCCCAAGGCAGATACTTAACCAACTGAGCCACCCAGGCATCCCTAAAATAGCCTTTTTGAAATAGATTTAGATTTATAAAAAGGTTGTAAAGAAGTTCCCACACACTCCATACCAAGTTTCCCCCATTACTTACATCTTAACAGTAGTATGGTACATTTGTCACAATTAATGAACCTGTATTGATACAGTATATTAACCAACATCCATACTTTATTCATATTTCCTTAGTTCTTACCTAATGTTTTTTTTTCTGTTGCGGGATCTCATCCAGGATACCACATTACCTTTTGTTGTCATGTTTCCTTAGGCTCTTGGCTATGACAGTTTGCATATGTTTTTTTCATTTAAATTTCATAAAAACTCACGAAATAGGCTTGGACTGTATTAGCATTACCCTTTCACAGATAAAACTCAGGTTCCAAAAAAAGTAACATGTTCAAGCTACGCAGTTAGTAAAAGTGTCTATTGAAATATGACTATGGGGGTGCCTGGGTGGCTCAGTGGGTTAAAGCCTCTGCCTTCAGTTGGGTCATGATCCCGTGTCCTGGGATCAAGCCCCGAGGCGGGCTCTCTGCTTAGTGGGGAGCCTGCCTCCCCTTCTCTCTCTGCCTGCCTCTCTGCCTACTTGTGATCTCTGTCAGATAAAGTAAATAAAATCTTTTAAAAAAATGACTGATTTAGAAAAAATCAGTGAGGTAACTTTATTTGCTTTTTATGTGAATGAGGGCAGAAATGTAGTTAACCTTCAAGTGGGCCATTTGCAGAAGAGGAGCAAGAGGCAGAGGTGAACATAGTATACTTGTTCCTGGGCTTTTCTGTCCTACCTGGATACAAATTATTTTAATCACAATGCCTTGGGGAGACACCCTTTCTCTTTGTGATTCTGCTCTGTCTACTGAAGGAGCTGATCCCAGAGAATCCTGGCCTGCTGTCCTGTTGATCTTGTTATCCTGCTGTCAACTTTGGGCTGCTCACTGGTCCCTGTTGTTAGACATCCAGGTTTAATAGAAAGACCCACTGAAAGCCTGGCATATACACCAACACAACCAGATTGTTTCAGGCGTATGTCAAGGTAACTATCTGGGAATAAAGTATGTGAGTTTTTTAGTTCCCGTATCTAGTTGGGCAGAATGACATTCTGGCTTGCGGTTAGGAGATTCATGGAAATGCAGTGCAATGTGGTAGAAAGACTAAAAATCCAATGAGACATGGCAATAACTGGCTCTGAGTGCTCTACACAGAAGGATGAGTGAGGGGAGCGGTGAGAGGAGGTAAAGTGTGATATGATACTGATAATCCTAGATACTATTAAAAGATCATCTCAGGGTGATGGAAACTATTAGGGGTATAAACCATGAGATCTTAAGGGATGGCATAGCACCTCTTGCTTTGAAAAGTAGTCATAAGGATCATACCTGGATTGTAGAGAACAACTTTTAAAGTGTTCCAGCTTTAGCTGACAGGATGAGAGGTCATTGATACCATTAACAACCACTTTTACTGGAGCAGTTTTTAAAACATTTTGTTTATTTATTTGAGAGAGAGAGAACGTGGGGAGAGGGGCAGAGGAAGAGGGAGAGAGAATTTCAAGCAGACTCTGCGTTGAGTGTGGAGTCTGATGTGGGGCTCCGTCTTACTACCCAAAGATCATGACCTGAGCCGAAATCAAGAGTTGGACGCTTAACTGCCTGAGCCACCCAGGCACTCCTTTTTAATTTTTTTTATTATTATGAATGGGAATGGGGATACTTTTCAGTTTATGCTTTTATGATATATTGTTGTGATCTTAGAGGCTGGTTTGGGACCTCTTGGTACTGAGTAACTGTTGCCCTTTTTTGTTAACTCTGAGCCTGGGAAAAGCCTGATTTCTCCAAAGGGAAGCTGTGGAAATAGCGATGAGGAGGAGGTTCACGAAGTTTGTATGCATCGTGAATCTTCGTGGCATCATAGAATGTGCTGGAAACAGGGTAGATATTATAAACCACCAATTATAGGAGTTTTTAAAGAAAGGCATGGGTAACTGAGGCCTTCTTCTAGGGGATTGGGAGGCTATTGCCAGGAGGAAAGATGACAACAGGTTTTAAACATCACAGACTGGATCTCATGCTCTGAAAGTGCTTTTGCTTCAACAGTTTGAAAGGGAAAATGTCAAAGACAAAGTGACAGTCTTTGTGAAGTGAAGAATGACTGTTCAAAGTGCTTCTACCAGAAAATCCCATCTGTTGGTGAGATTGAAACTGTCCTTAGGTTAGAGGAAAAGACTGGGAGACTCTTGTTCAGAGTGCTTGACAAAAGTCAGTGAAGTACCTGTCTCCAGAGAACTGCACTGAGCTGTGGTGGAGGAGGGGGAAATTTCTTACTGTAGTCTTGCATGATGGGAAGACTTCATGAGATCTCAGAAGATATGAAGGAGTTTGTGGCCAGCTAAAGTTCAGGTTCCATAAGCCTCCAGTGGGATTGCAAGACAGAGATGGCTCACTGACATTTCTGATTAAGGGCAGCCAGTTTTGGTTGAGTGGAAAGCTACTGGAGTACTTCACTTTTACAAGAATCTAAAATGATTCCTTTGCACCATGGCCTGAGGTGACTACTTGTCTCTACAAAAGCTACAGAGGAGACACTAGCAGACTTTAACTGGAACTTGTTTATGGTTTCCCAGAAGGGAAGCTCATATCCTGTTAAAGCACTTTAGAAAAATAAAGTACAATTAGAGATAAGAGAGTCTTTACTCTTGTTTTCAAGAGCTTTTTAAAAAATTGAGGTAAAATTTATATAATATTAAACTATTTTAAAGGGAATAATTCAGTGGCATTTAGTACATTCATAGTTTCATGTCACCACCACATCTGTTTAGGTTCGAAACATTTTTATTACCCCAAAAGGAAACCATGTACTCATTAAGCATTTGTTTCCCCTTCTCGCTTCCCTCCAGCCTCTGGCAGCCACCAGTCTGCATTCTGTTTCTATGGATCTGCCTATCTCTATATTTAACATAAATAGAATCATATAATATTTGACCTTCATATCTGGCTTCTTTCACTTAGCATAGTGTTGTTTTTTTTTTAATTCTATTTATTTATTCATCAGAGAGAGAGAGAGCACAAGCAGGGGGAGTAGCAGGCAGAGAGAGAAGCAGGCTCCCCACTGAGCAGGGAGTGTCATGTGGGACTTGATCCCAGGACCCGAGAATCATGACCTGAGCTGAAGGCAGACGCTAAACTGACTGAGCCACCAGGTGTCCCTAGCATGGTGTTTTTGTTTTTTTGTTTTTGGACTTTCTTTTTTTTTTTTTTTTTAAAGATTTTATTTATTTATTTGACAGAGAGAGATCACAGTAGACAGAGAGGCAGGCAGAGAGAGAGAGAGAGGGAAGCAGGCTCCCTGCTGAGCAGAGAGCCCGATGTGGGACTCGATCCCAGGACCCTGAGATCATGACCTGAGCCGAAGGCAGCGGCTTAATCCACTGAGCCACCCAGGTGCCCCTCTTTTTTTTTTTTAAAGATTTTATTTATTTATTTGACAGAGATCACAAGTAGGCAGAGAGGTAGGCAGAGAGAGAGGAGGAAGCAGGCTCCTTGCCGAGCAGAGAGCCCGATGTGGGGCTCAATCCCAGGACCCTGGGATCATAACCTGAGCCAAAGGCAGAGGCTGTAACCCACTGAGCCACCCAGGCGCCCTAGCATGGTGTTTTTGAAGTTCATCCATGCTGTAGCATGTATCAGTACTTTATTCCTTTTTATGGCTGATTAATATTCCATTGTATATGTCTACCACAATTTGTCTATCTATTCATCCCCTGATGGGCATTTGGATTATTTCCACCTTTTGCTTTGGTGAATTGTGCTGCTAGGAATGTGTGTGTATATGTATTTGAGTGCCTGTTTTCAATTATTTTGAATTATATACCTGGAAGTGGAATTACTGGGTCATATGATAACTCTATGTTTAACTTTCTGAGGAACTCCCAAACTGTCTTCTACAGTGGCTGAACCATTTTACAGTTCCAGCAGCAATGAAGGATTCCAGTTTCTCCACATCCTTACCAACACTTGGGATTTTCTGTGTTGTTTTTTTTTTAAATTATAGCTTCAAAATCTTTTGAGACTGGATAAGACTTTGACGATATAACTCTTTCCAGTCTTTCTGAATTTCCTAGCATGCTTCTCTTGAAGTAGCTAAATGGCTCTTCTGGGGTAAAAAAAAAAAAAGGTATTGAGGTTCTACCTTTTGTGGTAAAGAATGACTTGCATCTTAAAATCTGCAGTAAACATGGTGTTCACAGGTGATAGGGGTTGCCTAGACAGGGTTGAAATCTGACTTGCCAAAAAAATAGTGTTGGTTACACTTTGGGTCTTGAGAGTAGATGGTAGTATTTTTGGTTTCATCTGCCATCAGAATTCTGGACCAGGCAAAGGACTGGTCTTGCTGACTATACTCAAACAGAGCTCAAATTGAGCTCAGTTTGCTCGCAGATTGCCAGCTTATTTTCCTGTTTACTCAATAACCATCTAGAGAGGGGGTTAATTCTAATTCCTGATTGGTGACTGGTTCTTTTTAAGGTGCTATATAAACTGATTTCAGTTGTTAGTCCATTACTATTTGTATGAGATCACATACAGATATTAAAACTCTAATGTTCCTACTTCTTTGCTGTCTGGCCTGATGGTTTCTTGTTTTGATGTCTTGCATCAAATTACTGAGTTCCTACATGCCTTTCTCTTAGCTTCTCTTTTAGGTCATCAGTTTCTACTTCATGGGTTTATATATTGTATGATTTGCCTAACAGTCACTATGTTTAATGTTTTAGTATGTCTTTTCTAAATTTATTTTTCTTTTATGAAAATTGCTTTCTTTGGAAGGAGAAAATTGATGCTGGAATCTAGGGTGCTTGAACTTCCAACTCTCTCAGTTTTTTCTATAAATTTAGCTTTCCTTTTTTTGTTGATACTGCTTTCTCTAGTTTATATTTTGGGTGGTAGGTTTTTCTAACTTTTAGAACAGACTTTTTTTGCTGCCATAATATGTTTGCTGGGTTTTTTCCTCGTAATATTTTAAATCAGAATACATTTCAGTGTTTATTGTTTTCATTTGTTGTTTTTTTTTTTTTTCCCTTAATGAGTTTGGACCAGTTTTCAAAGTAAACAGAAAATTGTAGTCTCTGTTGCACCTCCCCCCTGCACACACTGGTGTTAGGTTTACAAATGCATCCTAACCATTTGATCAAAGTCAGCCTTTGAATAAGGCTTTATAGTCAGGTGTGGTTGAATGACAGGTATGTCTGGATTTGCTCTTGAGAGATTTGGGGATGTAAAAGTATAAGGGTTTTTTTTTTTCCTTCTCTTTCTTCCAGTAATACACTGTGGTCTATAATAGGTTGAGTTGTAACATTCATTAAACCACTCCTCACATTCCCTGTTTTCAAAGCTTATCAGGATGACTTTGATTTAGTTATTTGGAACCAAAAAGGCAGTTTGTGGAGCTGGTCTGGAGCTGTGGAGCAGTAATATATCAGAGATCAGACTAAGGTCCCAGCGGGATTATTCCTTGGGATTTATTTGCCTGGAAGTACACACAGGAGCCAAATGGTATGTATGGAAAGCTTTGCTGGAATGCAAATTGGACACATTTTGTTGGGACCTGTAGGGGATTTTCACTGCTTCATAATTTTTCAAAGGTTTGTTATATATCAGACAGTCACTGCCTCTTCTTTAAATCTTTAAATCCCCCCTCTTTTTCCTGTTGTAAAGGTCAGATTTTTTTTGACAACTGTGTGCAGGAACAAGATTTGCTAAATCCCTTCATTTTTATTCATACAAATATCGGCATTCAGTGAGCATCAGTTACCCCAGCATTTAGAGGTAAGGAAAACTCAAGGAGAATCTTGTGAATCTCTGCTTAGTGCCAGGCATGTATCTCTAGAGATAAGTTTGCTGCCTCAACTTTAACCCTTGACTGCTCTTACAGGACAACACCCATATCGTGGCGTGCATGTGAAACCTACCCTTCACTAATCCATGTCTATGGCTATAGGATAGATAATATAATTAGTGGGAGGGAATTGTGTAGACTCTTCTCTTTGTGACAATCCTTAAATTGGTGTTAGGAGAGAAAGACCATTCATTCCCTTCAGTGGAACCTCTTCTTTAGCCTATAGCTTTTAGTGGTATTTTGGGCAGCATAACACTTTTAATTTGAACGTGATTCTTTTCTTCACAGAGTAGGTGAAATCATGATATTACCATATAGTATTGTTCCCCATCAAACTTATTTAGTTTGATGTTATGTTGTCATCTGTTGCTATATAACAAGCTACCCTAAAACTTAGAAGCTTAAATTTTTTTTTATTTCACTGTTTCTGAGAGTCAGGAATTTGGGAGCTGCTTGGTTAGTGGTTCTGGCTTAGTCTGTCAAGATAGTCAGCTAGGGCTGCAGTCATATGAAGGCTTGGCTGGGCTGGAGAATCATATCTGAGCTTCAGATATGATTTGTTATGTTCAGATATGTTATGAGGTCTCAGTTCCTCAAAATATAGGCCCCTCCATAAAGCTGTTATGGAGCTGCTATGTTGTTACCTGGCTTACAGCTTTCTCCCAGTGAATGATCCAAGAAAGAGATTTAAGGGAGAGAGCAGAAGCCACACTATCTTTGCTGACCTGGTCTTAGAAATAATGTACTATCACTTCTGCCATATTATATTGGTCACCCAGACCAACCCTGATATAGTCTGAGAGAAGACTGCACAAAGGTGTTATTTTGGAGGCTGGCTACATAGGAAGTTAATTGGAAAATTTCAGATGTTTAATTGGACTTAAAGGTTGACTGATTTTTTTTTTCCTGAAAAATTGTGTTCTCTCTGCTCCACCCTTTCTCTTTGTCTTTTCTCAAACTCTTTTGAAGAATTTTGAAATTATCCAGTGTGCATATGGCAAATAGATGTGTGAATATTGCTTCAGCATGTGAATCTCTCTCTCTTCCATTGTCATCTTAGCCATAAACAATAATAAAAACCCTCTTTTTCTAAAGCAAGCCAGTAAGCATGATCCCTCCCTCTCCCATTGCTTCCTCCTTCTCTCTCTCTCCTCTTCTTTTTCTTTCGAGGGGACATCTCTGGCAGCTAGTCCAAGGAGCCCTCTTCTCATGAGAACACCTCAGTTGGATTCAGGGAATCCTTTGTGCTTCCTCAATCCTTTTTACTACCGATCCTCTAAAATTTGGCACAAATAGACTAGAGTGACCAGAGTTTATGGAGCTGCTATGGATCTTCCAACTGAGATATACAAAGATGTGAGCTCTTGAATTCTATTCAGGAGTTCCAAAATGGAGGTAAAGGCCTTATGCATGGAGACAATTTAAATTACTTATCTGCTACTCAATGGATTCAACTGGTCCTTTGTATACCAGTCAGAAAAGAGCCTGAAGAGTTATTTGCTATTCTTTACTTTCTAGGACAAGCAAATCTATAATCAAACGAGGAAGAATGCATAGGTTGATCCTGAAACTAAGCAGGGACACTGTCCTGCCTGTTTGGTGACCATGTGAGCCATGCTGTTACATTGCCATCTTTCCCCAAGTTGGTATATACCAAATTCTGTACTTGATAGGAGAAATCTCTGTTATTTAGCTCTTGGGTTGGGGGGGAGGGTTGATTAAAATGGAGAACAATTTACTTTCTCAGAGATACTAGATCATCTTTGGTTTCCTAAGAAACAGCCTGAAGCTGTGGATGAACTCTGGCCTCAGATTCCTGTTGCCATTGACTTGGCTTAGTAGAAAATTCATACCTGGGAAAATCCACTGGATGTGGATTTTGTGTGTGTGAGTGTGGTGGGTTTTATTTTTTTGTTTTTATTTGGGCTATACTGAACCAGAGGAGATCCAAAATTGTGTTTAAGTCTATAGAAGAGTATAAACTGGCAAAGCAGGCAAACAAAAACGCTTTTTTCCATAAAATCATTGTTTATCTCTCTGACCTCTAATCCTTGTCATCATAGACACATAATTTAAATAACTTAATCAATGTGCCATATTGTTTTTGTTCCTTTTAGTCATTTAGCACAATTTAATTCAGAATTAAAGATATAATACCTTTATCTTTAAAGATACTTAAAGATATCTTTAAAGATATAATATCTTTAATGATACTATAAAAATATGTTGAATCAGAATGCCGTAGGTTAACTTCTTTGCAGGTCTTTAATTTGTTACATATAATGAAATTTTAATCATCTTTGTGGCGACAATATAAAGATGATACCTTTATAATTTGTTTTACATTTCTTTAATTACTAGGATTTTCTCAGGTGTTTTACTGTTTGAATTTTTTTCCTTTATCTCTTCTTAACTCTCGGCTACTTATTTGACAGAAATTGGGTGGTATCCTTTCAGATTTGTGTCAGCTCCTTTCATGTCTGGATAATGCTTTTTTATCTTTTTATATTTATTGCCAGGTCCTTTTTGCCCTATTACTGTGGGTTACTTAAAACCTGGGTAGGTAGAGGTATTTTCAGGTCCTCACAGTAAAGTGTTTGGGCATCAGCTAGTTTATTTGCATCTGAAATGTAGAAATGAGAGGTCGTGTGAGAACCTTTGGCTCAGAGTATGCATGGGAGCCTCCTTGTGTGGAGAGCAGGCCATCCAAGGTGTAAGGAGGGGAGATGAGGACAAGGTTGACACCAGACCTATAAATAACCTAAGATTTAGCTTTGTACTTTAATATAGATATTAGGTCACTTTTATTGTCTTCCCTTTTTTTTACTGGTTGTTCATGAAGAAGAGACATTAGGATTTTGGGAGAAAATGTTACTGTTTTCAGCTCTCAGAGAAGTGAAGAGTGTTGATAGGCCCTACCTCTTGTTTTCTCAATTCTCACAGAGTGAGATGACTGAGTGACAAGTTTGGGTTTGGGGATTTGTTTAACTAGACATGATATCCAGCTTCCTAAGTAAGAAAGTGGAATTCTAAACGGTTAAAGGTCCTGTATCCCTTTGCTGGGGTACCATGCCTAGGACAGATTTACATGGTCACCCAGCATGTGTCATTCTTTCACCATTAAATGAGGTCCTTTTTTACATCTGTTGTCGACTGCTGTGCCCAATCATTCTCATTGGTCTCTCTGCAGAGATCAGAGGCCCAGACTCTTAGAACTTTGTCTATGGTGCTACTATCTCATTTTCTCTTGGGCTCTCAGTTTTCTTCTCCAAATGAGAAAAGTGGACCAAATGACCTCTAATGTCCCTAAAGTCCTAAGATTCTTTGGGTCCATTGGCCTCTCACACAAGTTTAGAAATCCTTTCAGAAGGATTCTGTTCTATATAATGTCATTATACAGTATTTATAATGAAAACTTTGATGTTAGAATATTACAGAATATAAGGGCGCCTGGGTGTCTCAGTGGGTTAAGCCTCTGCCTTCAGCTCAGGTCATGATCTCAGGGTCCTGGGATCGAATCCCGCATCAGGCTCTCTGCTCAGCAGGGAGCCTGCTTCCTCCTCTCTCTCTCTCTCTCTCTGCCTGCCTCTCTACCTACTTGTGATCTCTGTCAAATAAATAAATAAAACCTTAAAAAAAAAAGAATATTACAGAATATAATTTAAAGAAGAAAATCTTTACTCCTATGTGTTTTGAGGTAGCCTAGCTTTACAATTTCCCTTTGTTTTTCTGTTTTTCAGTTAGGTCACTTTTCAGATGAACTGTTATAAGCTTGTTACAGGATTGTGTAATGCCGTTTAGTTTCAAGTGAATGATTTTGAGATCTTTGAATCTCTTAAAATTTTCAGTAATTCTTGAAAATGGATTACTGTTGCACGAATGCCAAGTAAACGTGTTCTATTTTGATTTAAATTTTTTTACTCATATATTTTTTTTAAGATTTTATTTATTTGACAGACAGAGATCACAAGCAGGCAGAGAGGCAGACAGAGAGAGGGGTGTGTGGGGTGGAACAGACTCCCTGCTGAGCAGAAGCTCTATGTGGGGCTCAATCCCAGGACTCTGAGATCATGATCTGAGCCGAAGGCAGAGACTTTAACCCACTGAGCCACCCAGGTGCCCCTAATATTTTTTACTCATATTAAAATGCTTTGCATTTTATATGTTAATTTATATAAAGATATATAGGTATATGTCATTTAAGCCTACAGCAGTCCTGTGAGGTAGGCTGAAGATGTGCAATAGTGTTCCCTGATACCTTCTCTTTCCATCATATGCTACTCCCTTGGCAACTCCTTTCACTTCTTCTAGCAGATTCTTTTGGAATTCATTTCTGTAGTTCTATACTTAAGTTACAAGCTTTTATTGCCAATTCTTGGTTTTTCAGTTTTGTTTTGTTTTGTTTTAGTTTTGTTTTTTATTTTATTTTAAGATTTTATTTATTTATTTGACAAAGAGATCGAGAGTACAAGTAGGCAGAGCAGCAGGCAGAGGGGAGAGGGAGAAGCAGACTCCCCGCTGAGCAGGGAGCCCGATGCGGGGCTTGATCCCAGGACCCTGGGATCATGACCCGAGCCGAAGACATCTGCTTAACCAACTGAGCCACCCAGGCGCCCCTTAGTTTTGTTTTTTAAAGATTTTATTTATTTGAGAGAGAGAGTTCACATGCGTGCGCATGCAGTAAGTTGGGGGAAGGGAGCTCCTGGGTGACTCATTTGGTAAAGTGTCTGCCTTCCACTAGGGTCATGATCCTGGGGTCCTATGATTGAGTCCTGCGTCAGGCTCCCTGCTCTGTGGGGAATCTGCTTTCTCCCTCTTCCTTTGTAGCTCTGCCTGCTTGTGCTTACTTGCACTCTCTCTCTCTCTCTCTTTCTCTCTCTCTCTCTCTCTGTCAAATAAATAAATAAATAAAATCGTTTAAAAAAAAAGAGTGGTGGGGAGGGGCAGACGGAGAGGGAGGAAGCTGATTCCCTGCTGAGCAGGGATCCCAATATGGGACTCCATCCCAGAAGCTGGGATCATGCCCCAAGCCAAAGGCAGCTGCTTAACTGAGCCACCCCAGTTTTTCAATTTTAAGCATGAAGTTGCACTCATTTGCTTCTCTCTCTATTAATGTTTACAAGGGTTAAGGTATCCTAGAACTGGAAGAAACTTCATATCCTCCAGAGAGCCAAACTTAAAAAATTAAAAGGGCCTAGCAGAAAACTGAAATGGGTATGGGTGTAGGGAGCAGTGTGGACTGCAGCCAACTAGAAGGCTACCCCCATCTTTAAACATTCAGTTCTGTTTTTTTTTTTTTTAAGATTTTATTTATTTATTTGAGATAGCGAGAGCAAGAGAGCACGAGCACTGGGGTGGGGGAAGGAGAAGCAGACTCCCCCCTGAGCAGGGAACCTGATGTGGGACTCGATCCCAGGACCTTGGTATCATGAACTAAGCTGAAGGCAGACACTTAACTGTTTGAGCCACCCAGGCACCCCCCTTCAGTTCTGTTTTTTAACTGCATGTATCAAATAGTTGCAATATATGGATCTTACTTGGATTCTGACGCATAAAAGCAGATATAACATGAAAGAAAAGTTTATGATAATTAGAGAAATCAAATAGTTGCAAATTGAGCACTAACTAAAGCAGTAATTGATATAATGTAAGATTCTTTTATATGTTTTTGGCAGTTATTATTCTTTTAGATGTGATGACAGTGATATGCTTATGCTCTCGCCGGGTGATATGATGTGATGTGCAGGATTTGCTTCAAAATAATATGGGAGTAGGAGGGGATAATGAAAAAGCAAGATTATTCCTGAGTTGCTCATTATTGAGGCTCGGTTTATGGTACAAGGGAGTGTATTACATTTATGTAATTTTGAAATTTTTCATAATAAAGGTTAAAGAAATTATATTATTCAGAACCTAGTCTCCTTAGGATAGGAGTATGGAATGAGAAGAGGAATCCAAAATAGGCTAGAACAAAGGCAGTTCTATTAGCTGTACTGTTTAAAGGTTGTCACTAGACCCTTAATAGATTCAGTTGAATAACTGTTTATTTATTATTATAAGTATTCATTTGTCTAGAATACTCTGTTAAATATTTATTTGTGTGCTCAGTTAAATATTTATTTGTGTTAAGTGGGTAATAACATGTAATTCCAAAATATGACTTCAGTTATTCTCAGTAAATTCATTTATTGCTATAAAAAATTAAAACTCATAGCATATACCAAAAAAACCCACATCTTCGGATCCAGCCTAAATTTTTTTTTACCTGGCTTTCAGTTTGTGATTTCTCACTCTGCTCTAGCCTTCTCATTTTACAGAAGAAGAAACAAAGTGCAGAGTAGTTATGATGTGACTAAGGTCATACAGGTTATTAGAGGGAAAACTAGAACTCAGGCCTCCTGACTCCATTCATTGTTTCTTATGAGAAAATTGCCCAGTTGACTTTAGAAAGAAGGGTTATGGTTGTGACTGGCAGTTTGCTTGTTTGCTAACCTTAGATATTTGTTTTTAGAACATTGACTAGGGATTTGGCTTCTCTCTTTTTGTAAGGTGATAGTGCTAAGAGATTCAGTCTTAAAGTCTGGTGGGAATCCAGGCCAGGGATGTTTATATTTCTTAAGATGATGAGGACCTGCCGAGCTTAAGCAAGTTGTAAGCCCAAAACTTTAGCTGAGGCAGGGGGCGCCTGGGTGGCTCAGTCCCTTAAGCATCTGCCTTTGGCCCAGGTCCTGATTTCAGGATCCTGGGATCCTGGGATGGAGCCTCGTGTCAGGGCTTCTGCTCAGCGTGGAGTCTGCTTCTCCCTCTGCCTTTCCCCTTCCCCCTGCTCATGCTCTCTCTGTCTCTGTACCCACACCCCCCAATAAATAAATAAATACATTTAAAAAAAAAAAAAACTTTAGCTGAGGCAGGAATGGAAAAATGAACCTTTTGGTTCTGTTTGATCCCCAAGTGAGATTTCACTCCCACTAAATACTATTTGTGTATATGACTTAAAAAATTTTTTTGAACTATTTTCTCCAAGTCCAGAGCACTAAGCCAGCAGCATAGATGTGGGGACTTGCCAGCTCTGGGGAATGTGTTACTAAGTAGCTGTGACAGAGGCTTGGTAAGATGCTTTGCTGTAGAGCTGTTACTAGGTTTTGTTCCCAGGTCAGTTTGGGAAATAAGGATTTGTTAAGTTGTATTTTGTATATATTTTATTTATATGTTTAATTTAAAAGCCTGATAAACCTGAGCTGACTTCCAGTTATTGGTATATTGGCAAAGATTCACACAGTAAACACCAGTTGAAGGAAGAGGTTTTATAGAAAGCACCAGAAGAAAGTAGAATAACTCTTATAGATAGGTTTTTTTTTTTAAGATTTTATTTATTTATTTGACAGATGGAGATCACAAGTAGGCAGAGAGGCAGGCAGAGAGAGAGGGGGAAGCAGGTGCCCTGTTTGAGCAGAGAGCCTGATGCGGGTCTCCATCCCAGGACCCTGGGATCATGACTTGAGCCAAAGGTAAAGGCTTTAACCTACTGAGCCACCCAGGCGCCCCTAGATAGGTTTTAATAATCTTTCCACCATGCCAGCTTTTTCTCGTCTTTTTTTACCTTTCTACACTAAGCTTGTTTATTTATATATTTTCCCACCAAGACCAAACAGAAGCAAAAGAGAAGGAAATGATCTTACAGAATTCCTTTGGGTATGGAAGTTGAAGCATACTTGGTTTTTCTAAAGAAACCAAAAGTTTTATTAAACTAGTCAGTCATCAGTCACTTACCTGTCACAGAATTTAGGCCATTATGTATTTTTCTTCTTCTCAGATGTCAAAGATTGCTAGGGAAAATACCATTTTTGAGATTGACACAGATACCTGGAAGGAAAGAGTTGGAACCAGTAGTTTTAAAAATATGTTAACTGGTAAAGACTTTGCCCTTAACTATGCCTAAAGAATATTGTAGACTAAAAGAAAGGTGGATTCCCTTCCCTATCTGAGTCTTGATTCTGATTTAAAAAAAAAAAAAAATAGGGACACCTGGGTGGCTCAGTTGGTTAATCATCTGCCTTTGGCTCAGGTCATGATCCCCGGTCCTGAGATTGTACCCCACATTGAACTTCTGCTCAGCAGGGAGTCTGCTTTTCTTTCTCTCTTTCTCTCCCCTTCTGCCCCTCCCCACTGCTCATTCTCTCTCTCTCAAACAAAATCTTTTTTTTTTTTTCCCTAAGATTTTATTTATTCATTTGATACAGAGAGATCACAAGTAGGCAGAGAGGCAGGCAGAGAGAGAGAGAGGAGGAAGCAGGCTCCCCGCGGAGCAGAGAACCCGATGCGGGACTCGATCCCAGGACCCTGAGATCATGACCTGAGCCGAAGGCAGCGGCCCAACCCACTGAGCCACCCAGGCGCCCTCAAACAAAATCTTTAAAAAAAATTAAATAGAAAGTTAAAGCTATTGGCTAAAATTAAATTGAGTTTATCTCTATAGTTTTATAGTTCCAGTCACACAGTTTAGCATCATATTATATAATGGCATTAATTCTATTTTTGGGAAAGTGTTTGTCTCTTTAATTAGAATAATGTTCCTTGTAGTCAGGGACTATGTCCTTTATATCTTTTAGAGCTTAATAAATACTGACTTGTGTATTTAGTAGGTTTTTCGTTTGACATGACTTTTTTGGCTCTATTCAATTTGGGTGGCAATAACATATTTTTTAAGTTTCCTATTTTTTATTTTTTACAGTTTATTTCTTCGTAATCTTTACATCCAACGTGGAGCTTGAACTTGTGACCCCAAGGTCAAGAGTCATATGCTCTTCTGAGTGAGTCAGCCAGGGCCCCCCCATTTTTAGGTGACAGTAATATTGTATGTCAGGAACCTTATATATTTTCTCATTTAATCCTTCTAAGAATACTTCAACATAATAGTATCCCCATTTTATGGAAGTGAAAACAGGTTCCAAAAAGTGAAGAACTTATATACATTTACATACTTAATAAGTGGTAGAACTGGGATTCTAAACCTAGACCGGTTTCACTGATGATAGCTGCTACCCTTATTTCCGTACCACGCTCCCTTAAGAGCTTTGGAATCATTGCTAGAAGTCTCAGTCTATTCTCAGCCTCCTTTTTAGTAAATATGAAAGTTATTTATTCTATGGGTCTAGAGCTCTTCATGTTTAAATTAGAATCATGGGTTGCTCTTCTGAGAGCTTAGGTGGCTAATGGGGGCAGTATGTATAGTGGTTAAGTGCGTAGGTTCTAGGGGTTCCTGGGTGGCACAGTCACTTAAATGTCCAGCTCTCTGTTTTTGGGATCGTGAGATCTAGCCCCCTGTTAGGCGCCAAGGTAATCGTGGAGTCTGAGTTTCTTTCTCTCTCCCTTTGCCCCTCCCCCCCAATAATTACGAAATCTTTAAAAAAAAAAAAGTATATGTCCTAGAGCCACAAAGACTGGGTTAGAAGACTAGGTTCAATTTGGTGCCATTCAACAGGTTACTTAACCTATCTAAGCCTCCCCTGCCTTCTCTACAAAACAAGGACACTGTGGAATGCTACTCAGCAATAAGAGGAATAAGCTATTGATATACACAAGAACTTGGATGAATCTCAAAACCATTATGCTGACTGAACAATTCCAGTTATATGACCTTCTGGGAAAGGCAAAACTGTGGAGACAAGAAACAGATTATGATTGCCGGGAGTTAGAGGTGGAGAGAGGGTATGACTACAAAGATGGGTAGTAGAGGGAACATTTGAGGTGATGGAACTGATCTGTATCCTTAGTATGTGATGGTTAAATAAATGTCTGTTCAATGTTAGAACTCATAGAACAGTATATTTCCCCAATCTGAAAAAGTCAACTTATTGTATGTCAATTTTAGAAAATAAATGTAAAAAATGAGGATAGTAATAAAACCTTTCTCAGAAGGTTTTCATGAAAATTAAAAATAAGATAATGTAACTAAAATGTTCATCACAGGGGCACCTGGGTGCCTCAGTGGGTTAAGGCCTCTGCCTTCCGGTCAGGTCATGATCTCAGGTCCTGGGATCAAGCCTCGCCTCTGGTTCTCTGCTCAGCAGAGAGCATGCTTCTCCCTCTCTCTGCCTGCATTTCTACCTACTTGTGATCTCTGTCTGTCAAATAAATAAATAAGTAAAAATCTTAAAAAAAAAATAAAATAAAATGTTTATCACAGTAGCTGATACATAGTACAAATGACTAAGTGGTTTTTTTTTTTTTAAGATTTTATTTATTTATTTGACAGAGATCACAAGTAGACCGAGAGGCAGACAGGGGAGGTGGGGGAGAAGCAGGCTCCCACTGAGCAGAGAGCTCAATGCGGTACTCAATCCCAGGACCCTGGGATCATGACCTGAGCCGAAGGCAGAGGCTTAACCCCTGAGCCACCCAGGCGCCCGTATTGTTATTTTTATCATTAAAAGTTTGACATTAAATATAGTGATATTCATTGAAAGGAGAGGGAATAAACTTTCATGCCATCTGCATGGCTGTAGTCAGTTAAACAGAAAAATGAGTAACCGTGAGTCAGATGGAGTATACATTTTCACATGTCTTGGCAAGGGACTTGAGGTCTTCTGGAAGGTAGGGAAAGATTAGGCCTAGTATTTCTGGAGTATTTTGCAGCTGGCTTCTTTTCTGGCTGTGTATATTGTTCCCTTGATATTATTCTTCAACAAAATAGCTTTGGTCTCAGAAGCCACAGCTCCTTTCACTGGCTTCAGATTAGAGCTGAAATTTTGATTGAGCAAACTGATCAAAGAAGGAGCTGGAAGTGGTTCTCATACTTGGAAGATGGTAGCTGGTCTGTATAACAGCTGTGGCTTCCAGAGCCATTTCCTCTTGCCAGCCACAGTCTCTGCATTAGACAGTGATAGCAGCAGGGCAAGCATTATTCAAGAGCTAAAAAAAAGTTAAGGTCGAAGTGGCATTGTAGTTGTATTAGCAGTTAAAGAGTGGCTCTTAAGGGAAACCTTGACCTTTCTGCCATGTATGTTGGTTGTCTTATACAAGAGCTCAGAACCTGAATTAAAACAAGTTGAACTGATAGTGAAAAGGATTCTGATCTTACGATATCTGCTGTAATAGTTACTTACCAGTATTACTAGCATATACTATTCTGTGAATTACGTTCCTTTTAGCTAATGGCACTGGAATTGAGGAAGCAGAAAAAAAAAAAAGGAATGTTTGGGGATCTTAGTATAGGGCTCTGGTTTAAAAGTGACTTACTTTTTCCTAGTTTCTTCACAGCAGTGACACTAAATTTTAAGCAAAGCTTTATTATTCATTTTGCTTCTTTCATACCTTGTCTTATTGTATATATATGACTAAATCATTGATTGCAGTGGGGAGCATTACTCCTTTCTAGGTTATGAGACAGTGCCAAGGGGACTAGCCTATTGTTTTGCTTTGGTTTTGGTTTTGGTTTTTAAGTTCTTTGGTAGTTTTGCTGAGTAGTTTGTTAGGACAGTGCTTTAAAGTAAAAGAGGATCACTATTTTCGAAAATTGCTGTGCTTGGTTGCACAGCTCTGAATATATTAAAAAACATTCAATTGTACAATTTAATCTTTTTTTTTTAAAGATTATTTATTTATTTGACAGATGGAGATCACAAGTAGGCAGAGAGGCAGACAGAGAGAGAGAGGAGGAAGCAGGCTCCCTGCTGAGCAGAGTCTGATATGGGGCTCTATCCCAGGACCCTGGGATCATGACCTGAGCTGAAGGCAGAGGCTTTAACCCACTGAGCCACCCAGGCACCGCTTAATTGTACAATTTAAAGAGGTGAATTGTATGGCATGATGTGAGCTAGATCTCGATAAAGCTATTACCCCCCAAAATGCCATACCAAAAAAAAATTATCATACTGATAATTTTCTTTTCTTGGAATGAGTTGGACTAGGAATTTTCCAGATGGATATTGGCATTTAGGCAGGATTCTGAGATCATCTAAAAATGATTGTTTATGGAGTATTAAATGACTTTTCTGAGAAGTTCCTAGGGTTCAGCTACTAAGCAAATAACCATTCGGGTAGTCATGACATAGACATTGGTAATTTTGCAAGGGAGGAGGATAAGGAGCATCATTTCATTTATAATAGTGAATCTCAACTGGCAGTTTTTCCTCCCAGGGGAAATCTGGCAGTATATTGAGGCATATATTGGGGAGGGAGGGAGGCTACTGGTAGAGGCCAGGAGAGATGCTGCTAAACATTCTACAGTGTATGTAATAGACTTGCAAAACAGAATTATTTGGCTCAAACTATTATTAATGTCAAAGTTGAAAAACCATGGTGTAAAATTTACACCTATGTTTTCTTCTAAGATTTGTCTAGGTTAACTTTACATTTAGGTCTTCCATCCGTTTTGAGTTAATTTTTGTAAGTGGTATGAGGTAGGGGTCCAACTTCATTCTTTTGCATTTTACATTTGGATATCTAGTTGTCTCAGCATCAATTGTTAAAAAGACTATTCTCTACTCATTGAATGGCCCAGGCACCCTTGTGAAAATTAATTGACCATAAATGACCTTGGTGTAAAATGATTCTGATATTTATACAGACTTCCACTAGAAAAGCCAACATGGCCTCCCTGAGGTCTTAGATAATCTTGATGACTCTGTATTGCTTCAGTTATCTGAAGAATAACTCAGGATGATTAAATATGGATGCAGCTACACCTGAGTAAGAACAGGTTAAGTGAGGGTTAGAATGTTTCTAAGCCTCCTCCTGTCCTGTATTCAGGTAGCTCACACCACATAGCCTCAGTGTTCCTCAGGCTAAGGCGTGGCATTAAAATGGTGAATGGACCCTAATGATCATTTAATTCATTTCTCTACCAAGTACTCTGAATTTTCTAACATTATTGTTTATAATACATTTTAATGTACGAGTAGCTACCCTCTCATTACCTAGCTTTTACAGAAATTTACTTAGTTGCTCTTGTCTGAATGTTTTTTATACATTATTTTATTTAAATCTCAAGCCTATGAGATAGGGTTTTTAAATCTTCCATTTTATAGAGGCTTGGAGTTTATTTGTCATCGTTATACCAGAACTAGAATTTGAGTCTAGGTCTTTTTTTACTTCAAACCTGCTGTTCTGAGGCACCTAGGAGGCTCAGTGTGTTGGGCCTCTGCCTTCAGCTCGGGTCATGATCTCAGGGGTCCTGGGATCGAGTTCTGTGTCGGGCTCTCTGCTCAGTGGGGAGCCTGCTTCCCCTCTCTCTCTGCCTGCCTCTCTGCCTACTTGTGATCTCTGTTTAATAAAAAAATAAAATCTTTAAAAAAACCCCAAACCTGCTGCTTTTAGAGGCATATAATGAGGCCTCAATCTTCACATAAAATTGAGTCCTTCTAATAGGAATAAAATAACTATAAAAATGTATACAAATGGAAAAATCATACATGAGCTTTAAGTTCAAACCAATATATAGTTGGGGTGTGTGTATGTGTGTGGGGGATCTACACTAAATTTAAGATTCATTGACTTTTGTAGCCTGTATTCTGACCCAGAAAGGCATTATAGACTGTTCTCTAAACACACTGGGCTTCTTATTTGCTGTAAAGCTCAAGACTTTAGTTTCTTACAGTGGTGGGCCTCATCCTACAAGATTTTGAAAGCAAAATCATAGCATGCCAACCCCTTGAATACCATATGTGGTTCTGGTTGTAGCTTCTAAGAAAGATACATATTTTGAAAAAACTTGAAAAATTTTTCAGAAAAAGGTAAAATAAAATGAAGAAGGGACTTCTAAGTCTTGAAGTATTAGAATTCAGGAACATAATCTTCACATTGGAATTAAGTATAAGAAGAAGTTCTTCCTGGGGCATCTGGGTGGCTCAAATGTTTAAGCATCTGCTTTGGGCTCAGGTCATGATCTCAGCGTCCTGGGATTGAGCCCCCCATTGGGCTCCTGGCTCAGGGGATTCTGCTTCTCCCTCTCCCTCTTCCCCCTCCATCCTGCTCATGCTCTTTCTCTGTATCTCTCTGTCTCAAATAAATAAAGTCCTTAAAAAAAAGGAGAGAAAAGAAAAAGTTCTTCCTTATGTGGTTATAAATAAATTTATAAAATTTTATACAAGAGATTGATTCAAGAAAGATTTAGGTCAGACATTCTGATCTGGGGTCTAAGAATGGGATTCAGAAGATTAATAGATTTTCTGAAATTATATGGAGAATTATGTGGGTATATGTGTATATATACGAACACACACACTTTTCTGGTAAGATCCATATCTCTTCAGAATCTCAGACAAAGCTATTAAGTTCTAAAGCTCCATGAACTTAGACAAGTAACTTTACCTTTTTGTGTTTCATTTTCTTTCACCTGTAAAATGATGTAGCTATCCTGAGATCCTTAGTTTCTTTCCAACTTTGGTGTTGAGACTTCCTTTTCATTATAATTGGCATTCTTGGTCCCACATGCCTGAGGAAGTGTTAGCTTTAAACTTGATTACAGTGAAATAGTATTAGGAGGTACCACTTATAATTCTGGACAATATCTCTCTCCCACCTATAGAAGGCAAAGTCCTTTCAACTATGTTTCTCTCGTAAAGAGTCATTTCAGTACATTTCTACTGAGTGTCTTTGGTATGCCAGGCACTTAGGGGTGCTTTGTTGTAGAATGCGAAGATGATCACATGTACTGAGTCACACGTACTGTTTTGGACAGTTAAAGGGTAAAAGGAGAGCATTCCTGTCAAAAGATGGAGGTAGGATAATTCAGGGTTTGGGGAAGAGCAAGGAATCTAGTGAGAGAGAAGGATGACAGGTAGATTGGATTCATGTTGCAGAGGGCCTTATCTGCCAACTAAGAAAGGGCACTGGGTATAGTGAAAAGAGACCTAACTGGAAATCTGAAGACCTAAAACATAGACTGGGCTTGGGACACCTGGATGGCTCAGTTGGTTAAGTGTCTGCCTTTGGCTCTGGTCGTGATCCAGGGGCCTGGAATCCAGACCCACATTGGACTCCTTGCTCATCAGGGAGCCTCCTTCTCCCTCTGCCTGCTGCTCCCCCTGCTTGTGCTCTCTCTCTCTCCCTGGCAAATAAATAAATAAAATCTTAAAAAAAAAAAAAAAAAGATATAGACTGTGCTTGGTCATAATTATGCGTGTGATCTCGAGTAAATGACTTAACCTCTCTTAACTTCAGTTTCATTGCAAACACATACACACATGTGCGCACGCAGTTGGGAAATGGGCTGGATGAGTGTTTGTTTCCTTATAACTCTAAAATTCTATTATTCTCCTTAATTCAGTTAGAAGTGGGGAATCACTGACGTTTTCTAAGCATTGGTGTTTTCATCAGCAGAATTATTGCTGTTTCATAGCTTGGATGCTCCTATTTATTAGTGCTGCTTCTTTCACCCTTATGTGGTAGATCTGGAAGGATTTTCACTTTAGATCGTTCTTGATGTGGTGAAGGAGTTGGCCATCATTATCATTACTAGTTCATTTTCTCAAGAACTTGGGAACTACTAGGTATCTGTTCTTGAATCAGATCTGAAGTTAGTCTTGTTTCCTTACGTTATCAGTCACTGACCTGAGAGCTGGAACATGTGTCCAGAGTGTGGGCAGCAGGTAAGTGCTGACATTTTGATGGCCACATCATATTTCAGGGATCTATGAGAAGGCCTGTAATGACCATAGAAAGCCAGCCAAGAATCTCCTTGCCATGGACAAATGGGAGAAGTTACTAAGTTTAGCTGACATTAAGCTGTAAATTATTTGAAAGGTGGAAAAGGATTCTATTCAGAGGCTATCTAGAATTTCCATTTACTAATCAGGTCTGTGTGCTATAGGGGCTTTCACCCCAGGAGAAGTATTGCTTTCTCTCTATTTCTCTACACTTTGTCCCTGTTATATTGGGAAGATGATTTGTAGCTCTTACTGGGACCTGGCATTTTAGTGCTTCCTACTATTCTTAGATGCCAGGGGACTTCTTAGATGCCAGGGAACTCAGCATGATAGGATCAGAGGTTGGAACTGCTGGTTAAAAATTGAAATACAGGCTTAGTTGGAGTTGGGTTTTATCCAGAGCATGGTAGAGAAGTGTATGAAATAGAGTTAACTCCTGATTTTTGAGAGGAATATTCCTAATGATATTCACAAATCACCAAACTTGGCAAATAAAAAAGTCTTTATAAGAACTTATATAAATTATTAGGAAAAAAGCAGATTTTCCAACAGAACAATAGCCAAAAGACTTGAACAGACACCTCACAAAAGAATATCTGAACAGTCAGTGAACATAAGAAAAGGTCTTCAACTTCATTAGTCATTAGAAAAATTCAAAGGCGCAATGGAATACTACAGATAGAGCAGAATGACTAAAGTGAGCTGATAATGTTTATACCCTGTGAGCCAGCAATTCCATATCTAGGGATATACCCAATAAGAATTTATAAAATATATCCACCAAAAGATGTTTGTAGAAATGTGTATAGAGGCGCCTGGGTGGCTCAGTGGGCTAAAGCCTCTGCCTTCAGCTCAGGTCATGATCCCAGGGTCCTGGGATCGAGCCCCGCATCGGGCTCTCTGCTCAGCAGGGAACCTGCTTCCTCCTCTCTCTCTGCCTGCTTCTCTGCCTACTTGTGATCTCCATCTGTCAAATAAATAAATAAAATCTTAAAAAAAAAGAATGTGTATAGCAGTGCTATTCATAGAAGGCAAAAAGAGGAAACTACCCAAATGTCTATCAGAAATAAAATGGATAAATAAAATGTGGTATATTCTCATTTGACATACTGTATTCTCAATGGAATACTATACAGCAAGGAAAATTAGTAAACTACAACATATTACAGCACAGGTGAATTTTTCCACTGTAATATTGAGCAAAAGAAGGCAAACACAAAGGAGTCCATACTACATGATACCATTTATATTGTAAATGCTTTGCATTGATTATGCAAAGCAATCACTGGTAGTAGAGGTCAAGACAATGGTTACCTTTGGGGAAATTGTGACTGGAAGAATTCATGATAGGCACTTCTTTTATGGGTCCTAGTAGTATTCTGTGTCTTGATCTGGGTACTGGTTACATGGGTAGTTAAAATTCATTGGGTTATACCTAATGTTACATACTTTAGATGAAATGTTTCCTTAAAAGGGGAGGGAAGGCTTAAATTTGCAGATGCTGAGGAATCAGCCAGCTCACTCACTACCTAAATAACTTACTGTTACAGATCAGCTTTAGAGCAGGATTCAAACTTGTATCTCAGAAAGGTTATTAATTATAATTTGTCTTGGATCTTCAGAGTCACTTTTAAACAGTTGAAATAATTAGTTTCTTTCCAACTCCAAATGTTAGATCTGTGGATGCAAGGGTGTGTATTATTTTGGTCATCAGTATAAATAAGATGGCCTTTGGAGAAATTAATGTAGATCAGTAAAGTTAAATGGCAAGAGGGTGCTGTTTCCCCTGATATTAATTTTTTTTTTAAGATTTTATTGGAGGGGTGCCTGGGTATCTCAGTCATTAAGCATCTGCCTTTGGCTCAGGTCACGATCCTAGGGTCCTAGGATCGAGCCGAGCCCTACATCGGCCTCCCTGCTCAGCAGGAAGCCTGCTTCTCTCCCACTCCCTCTGCCTGTATTCTGTCTCTCTCTCTCTCTCAGTCAAATAAATAAAATCTTTAAAAAAAAAAAAAAAAAGATTTGGGGCGCCTGAGTGGCTCAGTGGGTTAAAGCCTCTACCTTCAGCTCAGGTCATGATCCCAGGGCCCTGGGATCGAGCCCCACATCGGGCTCTCTGCTCAGCGGGGAGCCTGCTTCCCTTTCTCTTTCTGCCTGCCTCTCTGTCTACTTGTAATCTCTGTCTGTCAAATAAATAAATAAAATCTTTAAAAAAAAAAAAAGAAGAAGAAGAATGGGGAAAACATTTAAAAAAAAAGATTTTATTTGAGAGTGAGCAATAGAGAGGGCATAAGAGAATAAGCTGGTGGGGAGTGTGGTGGGTGGGGGAAAGGCAGAGGGAGAAGCAGACTCCCCACTGAGCAGGGAGCCTGATGCAGGGCTCCATCTGAGGACCCCAGGATCATGACCTGAACCAAAAGCAGATGCTTAGCAACTGAGACACACAGGCACCCCACCCTGATATTAATTCTCCCCCTTCAGATTCAGCCTCCAGAGGTTGTATATATGAAGCTTGCTCTTTCTCTTTAGGCTGTTCAGTTCATGGCTTTTCGTAGTTTTGCCTATCTTCATTTATAAATAAGATATTGCTCCCACCTTCCATGGCTGATATGCAGCTCTTGTGTGTTATATTTGGCCAGAGTAAGCTGGATTTTTGTGGGAGCTTTTTGAGAATTTTTGGTCTTTTTAGTTACAGTTTTTATGTGCACTTGTTTGTGGATCTGGAGCTTGATTCATTATTAGTTGTGGAATGAAAGGTAAGATATATTTTTGGAAAAATATATTTGGAAGAAATATATTTTCAGATATATTTTGGAAAAATCCTGGGGTGCCTGGGTGGCTCATTGGGTTAAAGCCTCTGCCTTTGGCTCAAGTCACGATCCCAAGGTCCTGGGATTGAGCCCTGCTTCCTCCTCTCTCTCTGCCTGCTTCTCTGCCTACTTGTGATCTCCATCTGTCAAATAAATAAATAAAATCTTTTAAAAAAAAGAAAAGAAAAGAAAAATCCTGAATTTCTTCCTATTCTAGATCTGCTGTTGTAAAGCTATAACCAGAAGCTAATTTGCTGATGGAGTTAGTCCTATAAATTGCCTTCAATTCTAGTTTATTCTGTGTTTCTGGGTTATAGAAAAAAAATCTCGTGATTCTTGGTTTACATTTATATAATTTAGGAAGTATGACCATATGTATTTTAAATATAGATAGACTTCATCTTTTCTGTTGAGCTTAAAGAGCTGTGTTGGATATTGTAGAACTGGAAGGAGGCCATGTGGATAGTTAGGGGATTTAGGTGGATTTGCAGTGGGTAGAAGTGGTGAATTGGAAAAGTAGTAGGGTACACGTGTTTTTCATTCAAGTCTAGTCTATTCTTACTGTTTGATGTCAGAGTAAAAAGTGTCAGTAGCTTGAAAAGGCAAAAGCATCTTGACAGAGTGGAAAAAGTTGTGTCTCGTGTTCTGTTAACTAAGAGGAGGTTATATTTTCAAATTTGCTTCCTGAGATGAAACTGAAGTTGTACATCTGCCTTGCTTATTCTTCTTAGTCCTGATTTAGGTTTTTTGAATCTTTCCTATTTAATATGATGTGTTATATTGACATTGGATATTTTAGAGTCAGCTATGCCTGTATTGGTTGAGATCCCTGTTAATCTGTTAAGTCATTTCTACTGGTATCCCCTAAAATAGAGGTATGCATGCATGCTTGTATTCTGATGAGTACAGGCACTAGGGGTTTTTCCTGGGACTGTTAGAAAACCTTTCAGCAGCATTAACCCAAGAGAGATTTGGGGTTTGCAGGTAACTCTGGGGGTTTGGTCAGTTTGTTGCCTCTACACAAGGCTGTTCATTATCAGCCCCAAACCATGGGGGTTAATTTGAGCAGGGGTTGAGGAAGGGGTTGATTTTCTATTTATTAGAGGTGACATGAGCAGTGGGGCAGCGGCAAAGAGGCCATGTTGCTCTTGCTAAATATACATCCCTGACAGTTGGATAATAGGTTCCAGGAAGTTCAGTGGAAAATTAAAACAAAGCAACATTTATAGCTGATTGAACTTGAAAAGCCATTTTGGTGTTGAATGGCAAATATGTAGACTTCAGCATTCCTGGAGCCTGATGCATCTCACTGGATGGCCCTGTTTCTGTGTACATGATGGCCTGGGGACTCAGCAGTGTGCAGGGTGCTCTCCTTTAGAGTGCTTTGAGGAATGAACATTTCCTGCTGCTTGCAGAAGTCCCCTTCCCATAGGCTTATGTAACACCAGTTCCTCATGTCTGGGGAGTATCTTTCCTCTGATGGTTTGAGGACTTATTTGTTAGAAGGACAGGAATGTCTGGCAAGAGACAGAGGAGCTCTTAAGCGCTATAAATACTCCTACTCTATTGAGGCTGAAGCTCTAAACAGATTGCTGTGGTGTATACACATGATCTTAGCATGGTAACATTTCTGATTAATGTCCTTAACTGTCCTAAGGCCACTGGCTTGAGCCTAAAGTTGAGCTAACTTGGCTGTGAAGAAAGAGCTTTGGAGTCTATGCATGGGGTGGTTAATTTTCTCAGGATCAGGAGAGGGGCTGTGAGAGAGGAGAAGGTGAATACACAGGGAATGTAGGTGGAGAGAGATATTTGAACCTTTTGCAACTATCAGGAAAAGTTGCTCTGCGTACCCATCTTTTCCTCCAGGATGATCACATGCTGTTATTCCTGTTTGTCTTGTGGAAGCCGAGGCTTAGGTGTCTCATGGCAGCTTCTGAGCATTGGTTTGGTAAGGGTCATGAGAAAGTCCCTGTCATTTAGCCCTGTCAGTCCCACAGGCATTTCATGCTTAACCAGTCTGGCTGTCAGAAAAACGTGAATTGTGGATATGGGCTTCATTTTCTTCTTTTCCCACCCAGGTGAACTGCCCTTTTTGGCTACTGAACTATCCATTCCTGTGCCCTGTGAATTTCCCCATGTTGAACTACTCTAGTGCAACTAAGCTAACAGGTTCTCTAGCTTATCAGGCAGGGCATATCATTCTTGCTCCCCACCCCCCCATGAGAGGGTTTTCTTTCTTTGCATCTTAACAAGAAAACAGAAATCCAGCCTTTAATAATTCCCTCAGTGCCTCCTTTTGTTAGCAAAGAGCTTGAATGGACCCCACTTCTAGACCTCCCTCTCGTGAGTATGGTGGAACGTTTACAAACTTAGAAAATGTTAAGTCTCTCCCTCTGCCCTCACTCAGCTGATACGTTGAGACATAATACACTTAATAGGTCTCTTCTCAGCTGCAGTCACAGCAAGTCTATGCTTAGGTTGCTTAGCAAGCATTTATAAACTTCGGATAACCTGGCACCAGGCCCTCGGTTCACTTATGTTTTAATGCTAGTGAAGTTTAACTTTTAGTTCGATAATCTTTGTTGCTTGGGGCCTAACTGGTCTAGTTGGCAATCTCCCCCATTGCAAGATAGTCTTGGCAGCCGATTCACTGTTGTCTGTGCAGTTTAAAGAGTCTTTAGTTGAACTAAACCCCTACTTTTGGTGTTCCCAAACTGTGATACTGATGCTGCAAGGTAGAAGCAGCTGGTTTTTTTGTTTGTTTGTTTGTTCTTAAAGATTTTATTTATTTATTTGTCAGAGCAAGAGAGTGAGCACAGCAGGCTGAGACAGAAGCAGGCTCCTCGATGAGTGAGAAGCCCAGTGTAGGCCTCGATCCCAGGACCCTGGGATCATGACCCGGGGCTAAGACAGACGCCTAACCAACTGAGCCACCCAGGCATCCGGAAGCAGCTCTTTCAGTTCAGTTTCTCCAGCACAGACAACTCTGCTCATGAACCTCCACTCCAGCTATTTTCCTCAGGTGCCTATAGAGTCACTGAGGAAGAAACAAATTTCTAGTAAATTGAGTTTAATTGTGGCCCTTGCATTTTCTCCCTGTATCTCACACTGGTACCATTAGTTTGGTTTCTAAGCCAGTCAAAGCAAAGATGTACCTTGTCCTATAATCTGAGGCTTGCTAGGCTCATCATGGTGGTCTCGTAATGGTGAAATTAGGGCCAAACTGCAAGGGAATCCTGAAAGGACCAAGAGGGGTGCCTGGGTGGCTCAGTGGCTTAAGGCCTCTGCCTTCGGCTCAGGTCATGACCCCAGGGTCCTGGGATCGAGCCCCATCGGGCTCTCTGCTCCGTGGGGAGCCTGCTTCCCCCTCTCTCTCTCTGCCTGCCTCTCCCTACTTGTGATCTCTGTCAAATAAATAAATAAAATATTTTTTTAAAGAAAGGACCAACAAAGTAGTTCTGAATGTGCACTTCAGAGGCCCTGCAAGCACAGCATACTGTGAGCGCTAAGAGGAGGAATTGTGCCTGTGGGCAAAGGAAACACCTCAGGACTTGAGAGCAGGCTCCTTGTATTGTGGAGGACAGGTTATTTTCCAACTTCAGGGAAGTGATTCTACAACAAGAAGCTTCATGTTTTTCTGAGTACATGCAAGTCTAAACTACAGTTAGTTAGTACTCTTCTTTTCCTGAAATAAGAAAGTGATTTATGAGGTGTGGGCCCTTACGTGAAAGAAAACAAAACCGGCTGCTGTGTGGGCCCGTAAAATTCTTGTGCCACCTCGGTGGTATGGGTTACAGGAGGAGAAGATAGAGAGGCTAGCTGGCCCGCCCTTGCTGGGGCTCAGCTGCCCCAAATACTTGTGATATTGTGGGTTATTTATGAGCTCGTCTGGGCTGGGATTCACCACCCCACACCCTGGTAGGTGAAGATTTGCAGGCAGAATGTAGAAGCCCTCATTAATCTTTCTGGTCTTGTTGAGGATTTCTTGCCTGCTAGATAGAGCTCCTGTTGGAAAACGTACTGGCCTTTCCCACTGAACGGCAACGGCTCAGATTAATATTAATCCCTTTAATGCTGCAGTTCATGATATAGTCATTAGGTGACTTGGAACTAATCCTGTCCACCTAACTAGTGTGATTTATTAAATACACATGGAGATCGAGTCTGAATACAACCAGGCAGAATCAGCAGCAAATAAATACCTCCGTGTATGTGTATTAATGCTGGTTGATTGGGACACAATTGCAGGCTGGGCTGGGGAGAAACAAGGGCAAAAGGAGGCTGAGCTCTCTAATCAACAGCATTTGCCCACCCCTGGTCTTTAATTTAAATGGCAGAAACTACAAAAACTCTAAAGACATAGGTCCAAACTAGGAAGGAAGAAATCTCTTGAATGTATCAATTATTTGAATGACTTTTCTCCTATACTTTTTCTTCCTTTAACTTTCCAGACTAACTATTCAAATAGAACCTTCTCCATGACTTGCTTAGATTCTTTGAGTTCTTAATCAGTAGACATCCTAGGCGGGCACTGGGCATACTGGTCTATCTCCTCTTCTGGCTTTAGGGCTTAAATTTTTCTTTTTGAAAAAGGTAAGGGAGGTAGAGCAGCCAAGCCTTCCAGATAACAGTTCTCTTCTTTGATATCCTTGCCCAGGCTAGCAGAAGCATAATTTCTTTTGTAAATAATTGAGGTTTATCATTTTCTTTTCTCAACCCTCCTTTTCTTCCCCCTCTTTGCTCTTTTAGCAGAGATGGCATTAGTATGAAAAACATCTACCTAGCTGGCTTCGTTTAATCAGGCAAGTCTGACATTTGTGAAACCTCTCATTAACATTTTCCCCAAAGAGCACAAAATGGCCTCTCCTCTCATCTCCCCTCCCAATACAGCCACCTCAAAGTTTAGGCTGCTTTCCATCACTATTGGCAGGCTGTTCCCAGAGATGTTACTTCTCTAAACTTTCACTCTTGGCCATTGGCCACTGGTTACATATGGGGGACCTTCTGTTCAGGTGCTGCCCTATTCCTTGTAAACATTACTTTTTACCACTTTTTCCCGGAAATGATAAATCTTTGATAGGAGGGTTGGGGTGTGGATTTCCTTAGTACTTCCTTGTGACCTTTTTTCTGCTAATTCAAAAATATGGATTGAATACTACTGTGATCACGGCCTTCTAGTAGGCTCTCTAACACAGAAACCTTGTCCCTCTCTGCCATCAAGGAGCTTACAAACTATGGTTATCTGTTCCATAAACCAGAATATGCTATATTAAAGCAACAGCACTCTGGAAGTACCAAGAATAGTCATCTTTGCTGGAATTAAGAAAATGAGTAGTGAGAGAGCCAGGCCTAAACTCTTGGGAAGATCTTGGTTTTGTTACTGCCATCAAAGCAGAAATCTTGTGCACCCTGAACCAGTGGATAAGAACTCACCCAGAATAGGGATCTGACAAATAATACTTCCTAGTTTTGCTGCAATGTGGGCAGTAGTAGTCCTCTTCATTACTTGTACTCTATAGCTTTGTCATTCCATTTACGTACTTTATTTCATACTAGCATGCTAGTTCATATCCAGATGAGGACAGTAGTCTTTTGTCAGTTCTATGTTTAGATCATATTTGTGAGAGATTCTAGCTCTCTAGTTTTTGACTGAGTATAGTTTAGGTGAGGACATGGCCTCCTTATCTCTTGGTAATTTCAGTTGTCTTCTTCCCCTTCTCCTTTCTTCATACTCCACCTTATCCCAGTATTAGCATCTACTCAACAAGCATCAGGAACAGAACCACCACTTAAGTCCTGTGTGAGCTACAGATTTAAAACTGTGCCCTAATTAATAAGTAGGAACACTTGGCATGCCTTGACAGTTGGAAATATAGTCATTAATTTCAGAGCCATCATGTAGTCGTTTCCAGTTACTATTCTTTCAGGCAGATAGAAAAATGAATAAATTAAGACACACACCCCCATTCACCCCTAAATTTGAGATTTGGCTATGGTCATGTAAGCTAATGTAGTCTATAGTCTGTAAATAAGAATTGTAGGTTGTTCATCTTTGTATCTCCAAATTTGAATATAGGACCAGGTCCTACAGGAGGTACAAAATAGTACTTGTTGAAGGAAAAGATAGGCTGGTATTATTTCAGTGATCTTACAAGTGCAAAGTGTTTTGTTTTGTTTTTTTAAGGATTTTATTTATTTATTTGCCACAGACAGCGAGAGAGGGAATACAAGCAGAGGGAGTAGGAGAGAGAGAAGCAGACATCCTGCTAAGCAGGGAGCCTGATTTGGGGCTCAGTCCCAGGACCCTGGGATCATGACCTGAGCTGAAGGCAGATGCTTAACTAACTGAGCCACTCAGGTGCCCCTCAAGTGCAAAGTGTTTATGATTATTTTTAATTTTCTAAAAATAGAATATTACAGTAAAAACTCATCCTCAGCTGTTTATGAACAACAAAATCAGTATTCATACATTAACTTTTGGTTAAGTGACAGTTTTACTCAGATAGTAATAATATTCCATCACACTCTGAGATTTAAGCTGCCGAATTCTCCCTTTTTTCCAACTAACTTTTTAAGTATATTAAAAACAACATTCAAAATTACATAATGTATTTCACATAGAAAAATTTGGGAAGGGGCGCCTGGGTGGCTCAGTGGGTTGAAGCCTCTGCCTTAGTTAGCTCAGGTCATGATCTCATGGTCCTGGGATCGAGCCCTGCATCAGGCTCCCTGTTCACTGGGGACCCTCCTTCCCTTCCTCTCTCTCTGCCTGCCTCTCTGCCTACTTGTGATCTCTGTCAAATAAATAAATAAAATATTAAAAAAAAAATTTAGGAAATAGAAAGTAGTATAAGAAGGAAATAAAAATCATCCGTAGTCCAATCATCTAGAAATAACTATTATCCCTTTTTTTATATATGTACATGCGCACATACACACAAAGTAACACCCTTCAGCAAAATTGGGACCATATTTTATGGGTTTTTTTGCCTCTTCCTTTTTTCTTTTGTTGTATTATGGGCATTTTCCCACATTATTGCACATTCTTAGGAAACAAGATCTAGGGGTGCCTGGGTGGCTCAGTCTGTTAAGTGTCTGCCTTTAGCTCAGGTCATATCCTGGGATTGAGTACCTCATCAGGCTTCCTGCTCCGTGGGGAACCTGCTTCTCCCTCTCCCACTCCCCCCGGCTTGTGTTCCCTCTCTCATGATTTCTCTGTCAAATATATAAATTAATAAAATCTTTAAAAATATATATTTACTTCTATATTTTAAATAATATGCTGATCTACCTTTCTTTAAAATGGAATTTTTGTATTTGAAGCAGTGTCTGTTGACTTCTTTCTCATAGATGAGAGAGAACACTTTTTGTAGTACTTCATGTTCCCATTTTCCTTTCCTTCATCCTCCCAGTATAGTTATCTCTCCAACTGGTTAAACCAATATTCAGTCTTTACTTTATTAGATCTTAAGTATTATCACTACCTAGTCAAATATTTCTTCCTATTCAAAAACTATGCTTAGTTTTCTATGTTACTATCACTATTTCTTCTCAAGCTCTACAATATAGTTCTTAAAACTCTCTGAATACTGTTTTCCCACATGATCAAATACACAGCTCTTCTATTCCTTTTATCTCTTCCTAGAGACCTCTCAGAACCTCCTGCCCTCTTCTTCCATTCTACATAGGTTGCTCTCTAAATGGAACTTCCCTCCACTTTTCTCTAGACTCCATGTTCTTGGATCACATGTCCACTTTTTATCTTGGTTTATTCTCTCATTTTGGCTAAAAAAAAAAAAAAGTCCTCCAAAGTCTTTGGGAAACGATACCTGGGATGTAATTTTCTTTAGACCCTGCATATCTGTAACTATTTTATTCCATACTGACACTAGATTGATGATTTGACATAATAGAGAATTCTAGTTTAGAAATGATTTTTCATTCAGAATGTGGCGGCTTTTTTGTTTTCTCATTTCTAGTGTTGATCTTGAGTAGTCTGGTGCCATATTGATTCTTAATCCTCTGTATTTGAACTAGACTTTTTTTGAATAGGCTCTTTGTTCCCAGTGTTCTAAAACACTTGGTGTGGGTCTCTTTATTCATTGTGCTGTGTTCTTAGTGAGGGTCCTTTTGATCTAGAAAATCATATTATTTGATTTTAGGGGATGATCTCATATTAGTTCTTCAGTGATTTCCCCTTCCTTCTTCCTTTTTTTGTTTGTTTGTTTATTTGTTTTCTGAACTGGCCCTCCTGTTTTCTTGTCTTCCACCTGGTCCTTCCATTTCAGAGCTTGTTCTTCATTGGTGCTTCTCTTTAAAGGCACTTAGTGTATCCAGCCTTTTTAGCTCTGCTTCCATTTCCTTTTCTTCTGCTAAGAAAATGTTGATGAATCTCATTCACTACTTTCTTTTCACCTCAGGTCCACTTTATTCTACCTATTATGTATTTCAGTTTTTATATTTTACTTTTGAACACTCTTAGCACCTTGATCTTCTTCATAGTATTTGTGTGAGCCCTTGCCTATGTCTTTCTCTAATATTACACAGGAAACTCCGTGGGGTGACGGGGAGCTGGGATTGCATTGCATTGTTCACCACTATATTTCTATTATACGCTCCAGTGATTGGCACAAAGTTGGTGCTCATAAATATTTGTCTAGTGAATTAATATCTTTCTTTAATCAAATAGAATTTATTTTATCAAGTGGAATGAAATAGGAATTTAAC
The DNA here is from genome assembly GCF_009829155.1 of Mustela erminea. Classification (NCBI taxonomy): domain Eukaryota; kingdom Metazoa; phylum Chordata; class Mammalia; order Carnivora; family Mustelidae; genus Mustela; species Mustela erminea. The sequence continues at coordinate 65,917,165 of NC_045627.1, forward strand.
GTTTACCCCATATTAATTAACTGTGTGTTACGGGGTATTCATTGAATATTCTTTTTTCATCGTATATAATATACTCTAAATTGTCCTACCTATTCTTTTGTTAGTAGTATACTCGTTTATTTGTTAGAGCCTTATCATACATTTTAAAATGATATTGCAGATTTTCTGTCATTTGTTTACTATTTTTTTAAATTTATTTTTTATTTATTTTCTGCATAACAGGATTCATTATTTTTGCACCACACCCAGTGCTCCATGCAATCCGTGCCCTCTCTAATACCCACCACCTGGTTCCCCCAACCTCCCAGCCCCCCCACTTCAAACCCTCAGATTGTTTTTCAGAGTCCATAGTCTCTCATGGTTCATATCCCTTTCCAATTTCCCCCAACTCCCTTCTCCTCTCTAACTCCCCATGTCCTCCATGCTATTTGTTATGCTCCACAAATAAGTGAAACCATAGGATAATTGACTCTCTCTACTTGACTTATTTCACTCAGCATAATCTCTTCTAGTCCTGTCCATGTTGCTACAAAAGTTGGGTATTCATCCTTTCTGATGGAGGCATAATACTCCATACTGTATATGGACCACATTTTCCTTATCCATTCGTCCGTTGAAGGGCATCTTGGTTCTTTCCACAGTTTGGTGACCGTGGCCATTGCTGCTATAAACATTGGGGTACAGATGGCCCTTCTTTTCACTACATCTGTATCTTTGGGGTAAATACCCAGGAGTGCAATTGCAGGGTCATAGGAAAGTTCTATTTTTAATTTCTTGAGGAATCTCCACACTGTTCTCCAAAGAGGCTGCACCAACTTGCATTCCCACCAACAGTGTAAGAGGGTTCCCCTTTGTCCACATCCCCTCCAACACATGTTGTTTCCTGTCCTGCTAATTTTGGCCATTCTAACTGGTGTAAGGTGATATCTCAATGTGGTTTTAATTTGAATCTCCCTGATGGCTAGTGATGATGAACATTTTTTCATGTGTCTGATAGCCATTTGTATGTCTTCATTGGAGAAGTGTCTGTTCATATCTTCTGCCCATTTTTTGATATGATTATCTGTTTTGTGTGTGTTGAGTTTGAGGAGTTCTTTATAGATCCTGGATATCAACCTTTTGTCTGTACTGTCATTTGCAAATATCTTCTCCCATTCCGTGGGTTGCCTCTTTGTTTTCTTGACTGTTTCCTTTGCTGTGCAGAAGCTTTTGATTTTGATGAAGTCTCAAAAGTTTATTTTCGCTTGTTTCCTTTGCCTTTGGAGACATATCTTGAAAGAAGTTGCTGTGGCTGATATCGAAGAGATTACTGCCTATGTTCTCCTCTAGGATTCTGATGGATTCCTGTCTCACATTGAGGTCTTTTATCCATTTCGAGTTTATCTTTGTGTATGGTGTAAGAGAATGGTCGAGTCTCATTCTTCTACATATAGCTGCCCAGTTTTCCCAGCACCATTTATTGAAGAGACTTTTTTCCATTGTATATTTTTTCCTGTTTTGTCGAAGATTATTTGACCATAGAGTTGAGGGTTTATATCTGGGCTCTCTACTCTGTTCCACTGGTCTATGTGTCTGTTTTTATGCCAGTACCATGCTGTCTTGGTGATCACAGCTTTGTAGTAAAGCTTGAAATCAGGTAACATGATGCTACCAGTTTTATTTTTGTTTCTCCACATTTCCTTAGCGATTCGGGGTCTCTTCTGATTCCATACAAATTTTTGGATTATTTGCTCCAGCTCTTTGAAGAATACCGGTGGAATTTTGATTGGAATGGCATTAAAAGTATAGATAGCTCTAGGCAGTATAGACATTTTAACAATGTTTATTCTTCTGATCCAAGAGCATGGAATGGTCTTCCATCTTTTTGTGTCTTCTTCAGTTTCTTTCATGAGTGTTCTGTAGTTCCTTGAGTACAGATCCTTTATCTCTTTGGTTAGGTTTATTCCCAGGTATCTTATGGTTCTTGGTGCTAGAATAAATGGAATCGAATCTCTAATTTCCCTTTCTGTATTTTCATTGTTAGTGTATAAGAGAGCCACTGATTTCTGTACATTGACTTTGTATCCTGACACGTTACTGAATTGCTGTATGAGTTCTAGAAGCTGGTTTTTTGAAATAATCAATAAGATCGATAAACCATTGGCCACACTAATCCAAAAGAAAAGAGAGAAAGCCCAGATTCATAAAATTATGAATGAAAAGGGAGAGATCACAACTAACACCAAGGAAGTAGAAAAAATCATCAGAAGTTATTATCAACAGTTATATGCCAATAAGCTAAGCAACCTAGATGAAATGGATGCATTCCTGGAAAACTATAAACTCCCAAAATTGAACCAGGAAGAAATTGACAACCTGAATAGACCGATATCTAGTAACGAGATTGAAGCAGTGATCAAAAACCTCCCAAAAAACAAGAGCCCAGGACCTGACGGATTCCCTGGGGCATACTACCAAACTTTCAAAGAAGAAACAACACTTATTCTCCTGAAGCTGTTTCAAAAAATTGAAGCAGAAGGAAAACTTCCAGACCCTTTCTATGAAGCCAGCATTACCCTGATCCCCAAACCAGGCAAAGACCCTACCAAAAAGGAAAATTTCAAACCATTATCACTGATGAATATGAATGCTAAGATTCTCAACAAGATCCTAGCAAACAGGATCCAACAGCACGTTAAAAAGATTATCCACCATGACCAGGTGGGATTCATTCCTGGGCTACAAGGATGGTTCAACATTCACAAATCAATCAATGTGATAGAACAAATTAATAAGAAAAGAGAGAAGAACCACATGGTCCTCTCAACTGATGCAGAAAAAGCATTTGACAAAATCCAGCATCCGTTCCTGATTAAAATGCTTCAAAGTATAGGGATAGAGGGAACATTTCTGAACTTCGTCAAATCTATCTATGAAAAACCCACAGCAAATATCACCCTCAATGGGAAAAAGCTTGCAGCCTTCCCTTTGAGATCAGGAACACGACAAGGATGCCCACTCTCACCACTCTTGTTCAACATAGTATTAGAAGTCCTAGTAACAGCAATCAGACAACAAAGAGAAATAAAAGGTATCCAAATTGGCAATGAAGAAGTCAAACTCTCTCTCTTCACAGATGACATGATTCTTTATATGGAAAATCCAAAAGACTCCACCCCCATACTACTAGTACTCATACAGCAATTGTTTACTATTTTTAAAAATATTCTGATTATCCTAATCTGGCTTTTCTTTCATATACAAAGTCACTTAAGATCTTTTTAAAATTTTCATTGGGATTTTGATTCAAAAACATGAGTTAGGGGGCACCTGGATGGCTCATTCGTTAAGCATCTGCCTTGGGCTCAGGTCATGATCCCAGGGTCCTGGCATTGAGCCATTCAGCATAGGGCTCCTTGCTTAGCAGGAATCCTGCTTCTTGCTCTCCCACTCCCCCTCCTTGTATCCTTCTCTCGCTGTCTCTCTGTCAAATGAGTAAATAAAATCCTAAAAAAAAAGGAAAAACATGAGTTAATATGAGGAAGAGGAAGATTGGCATCTTTATGTTTGGCCTTCCCACCCAAGAACATGCTGTGGCTTCTTCATTTGTTCAAGACCTCTTTTGTGACTCTAGTAAAATTTGTAGGTTCTTTTTTTCCCCCATTTTTGTGCCATAAATTTCTTAAATTCTTAGGGTTTTTTTGTTTTTTGTTTTTTTATTTGACAGATCACAAGTAGGCAGAGAGGCAGGCAGAGAGAGAGAAAGAGAGAGAGAGGGGAGAAAGCAGGCTCTCCACTGAGCAGAGAGCACGATGCAGGGCTTGATCCCAAGACCCTGAGATCCGACCTGAGCTGAAGGCAGAGCCTTTAACCCACTGAGCCACCCAGGTGCCCCTATAAATTCATTTTTATTTTAACTAAGATGGGGTAGATTTTTCTGTATTCCTGCAATACAGTTTATGTTACTTGCCCAGAACAAGGAACTACTGGCTTCATTTTTAGCAAAAGCCAGCTGTTTTCAGTTATCTATTGCTATATAACAAACTGCTCCAAAATTTTGTGGCTTAAAACAACAAACATTTTATTTTACCTCACAAGTCCATGATTGACTAGGGCCCAGCTGGGCAGTTCTTCTGATAGTCTCACTTGGAGTCTCCTCTGTGGTTTCAGTCAGCCTGGCTATCTATGGCTTCGATGTCTGGCACCATGTGGCTTCTTTTGATGTGATGCCTCAGTCTCCAAGGCTTTTCCTCATGACCTCTCTCTTCCATAGGGTAGCTTAGATTTTGTATATGGCAGTTCAGATCTCCAAAATGGAAGAAATGGAAACTTCAAGGCAATTTTAGTGCTTGGATGTGGAAATCCCAGATTATCATTTCTTCTACATTGTATCTGTCAAAGTACTCATAGACCAGATTCAAGGGGAGCAGACATAAGGTCTACCTCTCGATTGGAGGAAGGGCATATGAGGGGAAGCACTTTATGGGACTAGCTTTGGGACTAATTACAATAATGGAATTCGTTCATCTCTTCTTTTGAATTTCTTCTTTTATACCAAGTAGCTACTCTAAACTCTTAGGTTCCCATAAGCATCTTTTGTCTAGTCAACTAACAGTACCAAATAACTATATTCATTATATAAGCCGGAATCTGGTTGAAGTGGGTAGCAGAGGAGAAAGAAAAATGTTTCCACCTTCCCATTTGTTCTCCTTGGTGAGGCATAACTCTCAAGGACAGAAATACAGAGTTTGCTTGAGCATGAAATACCAGACAAGGGGACAGGTGTAAATTGGCCTTGTTCTCCTGAATCCTGCCTACTCTCCAGGAAGGACAGCCTCCCCCTTTCCTCCCCAGCAGAAGTCCAACCTCTTCCCTCATTATGGCTTGTCGTAAGAGCTCCCTCCTATGCTGGTTCAAGTAGAAATCAAAGAAAGTGTTATTCCTCTTCTTTTTTCATGTAGTACTTCTTCCCACCCTGGGGTTACTAACTTCTGGCTTAAATATGCAGCAAGCAAAGATGTATAGTCTTCCTCCCTTCCTCCCCCTCAGCTTGGTCTGAAGGAAGGCAGCAGGTGATGGAATGCACAAAAGATGGGGGTTGCGCAGGGGGTGGGTGGGTGGGTGGGGGAGGAATCTTCTCACACATTATGGATGTTGCTCAACAGAACGAGTGTGAAATTTAGTCAGAGCCACAGCATGTGTTTCAATTTTCCAGGGAATTTCCTCTTTCTAACTGTAGGTTTAACCCTTTTTTCTGTGTAGTGCCAAGGGCTACCAAAGATACATGAAATTAGTTATTTGCAAGAAGGAGAAAATGCTAGGGTTTCATAGGGGCCCTTGAAGATCTAGGATCTCCAACTTATTTCCTGCCAAATGGTTGTGGAAAAAAGCATAAACTTTGGAGTTGAATAGGCCTGGGTTCAGATCCCATTCTGCCATTGGGTGGTCTTGAATGGTTACTTGGACTTATTTGAACCTCCATTTTTTTATGTATAAGATGAAGATAAAAACATGTCTTAGAAGATTCTTGTGAGGATTAATGAGATGATGTGTGTGTGCAAGGTACCTATTAATACAGTGCATACCTTGCATATAGTAGGTACTCAAAACATGTTTGTTTGTTTTACTTCTCCAATCTTCTACTGGATTTTGAGGGTATTTACTTTTCTTTAACCTGTGCCATGCTGTGTTTGCCATTTAAGCAGCTTCTCACATCGTAGATTTGTTGCTTTTCTCTCTAACTCTGTGTGTTAGAGAGGAGACACCGTTTCACATGATCTGTGGAATCTCTCTGGAGGTTCTCATTAAGCTAAAGGATGAGTCTGTGTAACAAGGCTGAGAAGAATTACAAGACTTGCCTTTCCCATCTGATCCTGAAGGCCACATGAACTTAAAAGAATTATAAAATCATGCAGTGGTAGAGTTAAAATGAAGCATAGTCCATTGTATAGAGAACTGTGGCTTAGAGGTCATGTCTTACGCAAGGCCTCATGACAGAGTAGTGGCAGTTCTGAAATTGGAGGGCTGACTTACTTGTCATTAGTCTGATTATAATTTAATTTTTTTGAGGACTGAGTGGTAATTACTAAGGGCCTAGTTTTTGTCTATATGACTTTCTTCTTCTAAATTGAAACCCTGATTATATTTATAGCAATGGGAAGTAAACACTGTTGAAGACATTTCAGTGATATTCCTTTGGGAAGCAACAGGGCCCCATTGAAGAGTATATCAGTTACCACCTGAAAATCTCTTCTTTCCCCAAAGGTTGCCCAAGGGGCACTGAGGTGGCAGCTCAGCTGGCTGTTGAGCCTCTGCTCCCAGAATGGTGAGTTGGGAAGTAAATTTGTTTCTTCTGTTCTAAATCTTCATTCTCCCAAATAATGCCACGTAGGGGAGGCTTACCCCAGATTCCTAGCTCTTTTACTTTTTCAAGTTGAGGTATAATTAACATACAACAGAATGTATAGAACTTAGGTGTTTAGTTAATAATTTTGAAAATTATATAAACACATTATAATCATCATAGAAGAAAAATAAAAGATACAGAACATTTTCATTACCCCAGAAAGTTTCCTTGTGCCCCCTTTAAGTTACCCCTAACACACACAAAATCACCTTCTGTGTTCTATTACCATTGATTAGTTTTGTTTTGGGGTTTCATATAGTTGGAATCATAGGATATACTCTCATATCTAGCTTTTTCTCACTTAGCACTTTTTAAAATTCATCCCTGTTGTTGCATGTCTCACTGGCTTTTGTTTGTTTTGATTTATTTTGTTTTGCTATATACTTTTCAATTGTATGAATACAGAGAATTTATTCATTCTCTTACTGAAGGACATTTTGAATTTTTTCTAGTTTTTGTCTGTTATGAATAGGCTGCTATAAATATTCCTATACAAGTCTTTTTGTGAATGTATGTCTTAGTTTCTCTTAATAAATACTAAAGAGTAAAATTGCTGAATCATAATGTAGATGTGTGTTTAACTTTAAAACAAACAGTTTTTCAAAATGGCAGTGACCCCCAGTCCACCTCTTATCTCCCCTGAGGAGCTGGGCTCTTTAAATTGAGGATTTGGCAGGAGAAGAGAACCCACATCATCAGGGTCCCTGCTGCCAGAGCACAGTGGCCTGAATTGGACACTTAAAAAGCTGAAACAGGTGTTTGAAACCCTACTCCAGCCTCCCTATTTGATGCCAACCCCCTGAGAGGCTGGGACTTGGCCAACAGAATTCAGACCTAATCTAATGGATACTGGGATTAGAGACTTTTGCTTGCAGGACATGGCTACATAATAGTATATGTACTGTGACTTGATACATTTGAAGCAGGTAAATGTACATCTTCATGTAGGAGAGAGGTGTCTTTAGTGTCCCAAGTGCTTCTGGAGCATGGGATAATTAGTCTGTGCCCCAGATGAAAGCCCCTCCTTACCTGGCTTCTTATTCCCACACCTCTCCTTGAAACTGTGTGCGGAAGTCAGCACTTCCTTAGCGATGTCCATATTGCTAAGGGCCTTTAGCTGGGTAGGATTTGGTATGCTATATGTCAAATATTATAAGAGACAAATTATTCCCTGGTAAATTATTTCTCTATTTTTTTTTCCAAAGATTTTATTTATTTGAGAGAGAGTGAGAGTGAATGAGCAGTGGTGAGAGGGAGAAAGAGAAGCAGACTCCCTGCTGTACAGGAAACCCAGGGTGGGGCTCAATCCCTGGACCAGGAAATCATGACTTAAGGCAGATGCTTAACCAATTGTGCCACGTGCGCACCCCTATTTCTCTATGTTTTTAATGCCTTCATCTTACCTAGGCCTTGGGAACTAGTTCTCAAAGGTTAAAGCAAGAAACTGAAGGTTAGGGTGCAGGCTCCCAAAGGCAAATGACTTAAAATACTGAAGCAGTAGTTTTTCTAACCATGCTCAGTGGGGTTGAAGTTAACAGAAGTGTGGTGTGTCATTAAAGGGCAGCTTCAATTGAAGATTTTGAAAGAATAGGTCCCAGTTCTAAATCTTTCATAATGCTTATTAGAAGAGTCCAGGGAGAGAAGAAATAAGTTCCCCATGCTAGTCTAGCCTTTCCACAAATCCTTGACGGAAAGGGCATTTCTGAATTTATGTCGGCCTTCATAGGTGGCCATTCCTATTCTGGGTATCTTCAGACCTCAGTCTTGAAAGGCAGGGCCTGCTGTTGGACTGCATCCTATCAATGCCATTCTTGGTATGAGCTAGGCTGAGACTAATAGACTACGATTCTTTCAATAAGTATATTTTCTTCTTTTAATTGTCATAGTACAATTAACTGTTTTTAGTATACAATTGTATGAAAATTTTTTTAATATTTTATTTATTTGACAGAGCGAGATCACAAGTAGGCATAGGAGCAAGCAGAGAGAGAGGGGGAGGCAGGCTCCCTGCCGAGCAGAGAGCCCGATGCGGGGCTCCATCCCAGGACCCTGGGATCATGACCTGGGCTGAAGGCAGAGGCTTTAGCCTACTGAGCCACCCAGGCGCCCCTACAACTGTATGAATTTTAAAGATTTATTTATTTGTTTGTTTGAGAGAGTGAGCATGTGCATGCGTGTGCAAGTGGGGGTAGGAGCAGAGGGAGGAGGACAGGGAGATGCTCCAGAGACTCCCCGCTGAGCACGAAGCCCTGAGATCATGACCTGAACTGAAATCAAGAGACAGACACTTACCTGACTGAGCCACTCAGGTGCCCCCAGTTTGTATGAATTTTCAGATACACATAGATCCCTGTAACCACTGTAACAATCAGAATTCAAAAGAGTTTCATCTCCTCAGAAAACTCCCTCTTGTCTCTTTGTAGTCACACCCTCCTTCCCACTCCAACCCTTGTCAACCATTGACTTTGCCATCACCACAGTTTTATCAAGGTCATAAAATGAAATCGTACAGTATGTTACTTTTTTTAAATTTAATTTTTTTTCAGTGTTCCAAAATTCATTGTTCATGCACCACACCCAGTGCTGCATGCAGTACATGTCCTCCTTAATACCCACCACCAGGCCCTCCCAATCCCCCACCCCCCATCCCCTCCAAAACCCTCAGTTTGTTTCTCAGAGTCCACAGTCTCTCATGGTTTGTCTTCCCTTCCGATTTCCCCCAACTCACTTCTCTCCTTCACACAGTGTCCTCTGTGTTAATTCCTTATGCTCCACAAGTAAGTGAAACCATATGATAATTGACTCTCTCTACTTGACTTATTTCACTCAGCATAATCTCCTCCAGTCCCATCTATGTTGATAGAGAAGTTGGGTATTCATCCTTTCTGATGGAGGCATAATACTCCATTGTATATGTGAACCATACCTTCTTTATCCATTCGTCTGTTGAAGGGCATCTTGGCTCTTATCACAGTTTGGTGATTGTGGCCATTGCTGCTATGAACACTGGGATACAGATGTTCCTTCTGTTCATTACATCAGTATGTTACTTTTGAGACTGGCTTCTTTCATTCAGCATGATGCCTTCACCTAAACTGCAGCTCAGCGGTTTGTTCCCTTTTTATTGTTGTGTGGTATTCCACAGCGTGTATGCACCACAGTTCATCCATTCACTAGTTAAAGGGCATTTGGCTTCTCCAGTTTGAGACAGTTTTGAATAAAGCTGCTATCAACGTTTGTATACAGGTTCTTGTGTGAAGAACAGCAGTTTGCATTTCTCTAGGATAGACACTCAGGAGGGGGATTTCTGGGTCAAAGGGTAAGTGTATGTTTAGCTTTGTAAGAAACTGCCAAACTGTTTTCCAGAGTTTTCTGTGTCACTTTGCAGTCCCACCAGCAATGAGAATTCTGGTTTCTCCATGTCCTCTTCGGCACTTGGTATTTTCAGTATTTTTATTTAAGCCATCCTCATAGGCAGGTAATGATATCTTCTGTGTGGTTTAAATCTGCATTTCCCCAATGGCTAGTGACACTGAACATCTTTTTTATGTGCTTATTTGCCATCCATGTATCCTTTTTGGTCGACGTGTCTGTGTCTGTTCAAGTCTTGACCCCATTTTTTAAGTTGAATTGTTTTCTTACTGTTGAGTTTAGAGACTTCTTTATTTATTCTGGATTCAGTCTTTTATTGGCAATTCAATGATATACAAATATTTCCTCCCAGTCTGTAGCTTGTCTTTTCAGTCTCTTAACGGTATCTCTCATAGAACAGACATTTTTACTTTTGATGAAGTCTGGTATATCAATTTTTTTCTTTAGTGTGTTGTGTTTTTGGTGTCGTATCTAAGTACTCTTTGCCTAATCCCAGACTATGAAGATTTTTCCTATGTCTTCCTCTGAAAGATATAAAGGTTTACGCTTTTTTTTTTTTACATCTGTGATCTATTTTAAGTTAATTTTTCTATAATGTGTGAGGTTTGCATGGAGGTTTTTTTTGTTTGTTTGGTTGGTTTGGCAGGTGGTTGGGTTCTTTTGTTTATGGTTGTCCATTTGTTCCAACCTCATCTGTTGAAATTAATGCCTTCTTTAGACCAAATTCTCCTTAGGACTTTGCCTTCTTTAGAAATGAAGGAGTTACAGAGGATTCTTTCTTGGGTTCCTCCTTTCTTCCCAGGAATCATCCTTGTATTCCTGTTCTTTATTTCTTTCTGAGTCTTTCTGATTTTGGGTTTATTTTTAATGCCATGTAATGGAACACTTATTATTTGTGAGTTGATTGAGCATAAAGTATTTCATTATAAAGTGGCCATCCATCACAAGAAGGCATGTGGGCTGTAAAAAACATTAACTGTGCACTCTGAGCTGGAATGCAACTTTACCAGAATAATGCAGCTTTTGTATTGTGTGCAGTTGGGATAAAACAAGAGACAGATAGATAGACAGATATTGTTGGGGAAACAGGTGTTGGCTGAACTCGGGTTCTGTCCCATGTTTTCTGAACATGGTTGTTTCCCAATGCTTTCAGGATTGCTCCTCCAGATTCAGCTGTGTTAAAGGTTCCCTGGGTACCTTTCAGAACAAATAATGTGACTTCTCAGAGTACTGCTGTTTCCAAAAATGTTCTTTTTCATTCTCCAGCTTACAAACATGTCTTTTTTTTTTTTTAAGATTTTATTTATTCATTTGATAGAGAGACAGCTAGAGAGGAAACACAAGGATGGGGGAGTGGGAAAGTGAGAAGCAGGCTTCCCACTGAGCAGGGAGCCCGACTCGGGACTCAATCCCAGGACCTCTGGACCATGACCCGAGCCGAAGGCAGACGCTCAGTGACTGAGCCACCCAGCCCCCTGCCCCCCAGCAACATATCTTTAGAGACAGCAATGGCAAGTGGTTAGAATACTTGTCCTGGCTCTTATGGATTACATGTTTCATGTCTTTATTTTCCCCATCTGTAAAATGGGAAGTGTACATTATTCTCCAGTTCTTGAGCCCATTAGGAGAAAGGGGATCTGAGGCAGAATAAGATTCCTTAGTCTTAGTGTCACTAAGAATTTATGATCTGCTGCCATAGAAACCATTTTCAGCTGTTGGAGAAAAATGAATAAATAGGATTCTGTACACTTAAGGGACAGGGAAAGACTGCTACCAGTCCTGTAATTGATACTCTTTGGAGACTCTCTGATTCTTCTCCAAAAGTTTTGGCTGTTGACCCTTTGGTCTTTTCCATATCTGAAGACTTTGCTAATGTCAGTTAAGAATTTAGTTCTTTTTTATTTCCTTTTACTTCCCATTCAGGGGCCCTAGAGGAGACCTGACAGGGTGGTAATTGATAATAAACCTGTAATTGTCTTCTCTTCTTGCTGCCATCAAACACTGGAACTTTTTACAAGACTGGGAGAAGAATTTGGATTGAAAAATTTGCTCCAAGTGTAATGACTGCATAAAGTTGGGGTGAATTGTTCTCTTTTAAAGTATAGCAACAGAAGTTTTTAATTTCTCCTGGGCTTTCAAATTGCCTGCTTAAGTTTGGGCTTGGTCTTGTACAATGTATGCAGAAAACGGCAAGGCAGAGTGAAGGACTAGAGCAGCTCTGGCTTTTGCCTGTACGTTACAACCTAATTGCTTTCCTTTCAATATGTGCCAATTTCCTCTAGAAGGAGAAAACTAGTGTTTATAGAGTTGATACACATCAAACTTTGCTCTCAATAAGACAGATGGATCAGTCTGTCCTCCGGCCTCTGCAGTACATTTGAGGCCAGTCCCTTTGGGCCTCATTTAGCCCTGCCAGCCTTGTTAAAGGGGCTTCACTCTTCCTTTTGGATTAGGAGGCAACCTGGGCAAACCTGATGCTTAATTCGTGTGGCAGTACTAAAATCAATAGCTAACAGTGTTTAGTCATTGGATAGGAGGAGGAAAGGTAGAGAAGAAACTTCAATTCCAGGATAGTTGAGTTTTAAATTTTTATTTGCCGTCCAATTCATGCAGTTTATAAATATATCTAGTAGTAAACCTGTAACAGCAATAGCATGGTATAATATTAAAGAACATAATACAGTGTTTAAGAGTATGGACTTTGGGGGCACCCGGGTGGCTCAGTCATTAAGTGTCTGCCTTGGGATTGGGTCATGATCCCAGGGTCCTGGGATCGAGCCCCTCTCCCTGCTCAGTGGGAGGCCTGCTTCTCCCTCTCCCACTCCCCCTGCTTGTGTTCCCTCTCTCGCTGTGTCTCTCTATGTCAAATAAATAAATAAAATCTTAAAAAAAAAAGAAAAAAAGAGTACAGACTTTGGAAGCTAGAAAAGACCTGGCTCTAAATTCTGGCTCTTTCATTTATTGTGTGATCTTGGGCAAGTCTCTTAACCTCCTAGTGCCTTGATTTATTTATTCATTTCTTTCTTCTTTTCTTTCTTTCTTTCTTTCTTTCTTTCTTTCTTTCTTTCTTTCTTTCTTTCTTTCTTTCCTTCCTTCCTTCCTTCCTTCCTTCCTTAAAAGAGAGAGCAAGCAGGGGAGGAGGAGAGAGAAAGAATCTTAAGCGGCTCCACACTCAGCAATGCTGAGCCTGACTGAGTGCTCGATCTCACCACCCTGAGATTATGACCTGAGCCAAAATCAAGAGTCAGACGCTTAACTGACTGGACTGTTAAGGTGCCTGAGTCTTGGTTTCTTTATCTGTAAAATGGAACAGTAATACTGTTTCTCAGAGTTATTGGGAGGATAAAATAATCAATGTGTAATAGTTATGCTTAGTAATCTGTGTAGCTGTTTCTGATGTCTGAGTCAAATTAAGGTGGTTGTCCTTGGCAGTGAAATAGGATTCTTCTTATAAGGGTGGTAGATAGGAGCTCCTGGCAACAAGCTAAACTGGCTATTGAGGTTGGGTTGGCCACTGAGGGCTAGGATTGGCCTAAAAAATGAATAGTCCTAAAGAGGTTTTTTGGTTTTTGTTTTAAGATTTTATTTATTTATTTGAAAGAGAGAGCACAAGAAGGGGGAAGGTCAGAGGGAGAAGCAGATTCTCCACTGAGCAGGGAGCTCAAAGCAGGACTCAATCCCAGGACTCCAGGATCATGACCTGAGCTGAAGGCAGTTGCCCAACCAACTGAGCCACCCAGGCACCCCTTAAAGAGTTTTTTTGAAGGATCAAGTGTTAGAAATAATTTGCCTTTCCTAGTGTAAGTGGTTGGTACTGTTATCTTCTACTGCAGGCCCATGGATTCACATTGTACCTAGATGTGGTAGCGATTAACCCATCCTCATATTTTGTTTCTTAAGGGTCATAATATCAAAGATAACCAGCCCCCCTCCCAAGTCTAAAGGTGCCTTGAGAAACTAGGCATTTCAGACAGATCTGGGAACTTTAGGTGATAGCTAAGAAAAGAGGATCTACTGTCAGGAGCTTAGAGAAACAAACTGGGTTTGCTTTTCCCCCAGGCTTCCTTTGTAACAGACTGTCTGCATTCATGTGCACTTATTCCCAAACTGTATTTTTCATTTTATAAGTTTTAGGAATCTAAAGGAGCCTTAAAGAATTTAGTTAAACTACCACCACCACAACCACCTTCCCTAAGGAAAACTCTGTGGATGAGGAATCTATGGGCCAGAGAAGGGAAGTGTGTGCCTGTGATGGGCCAAGACTGGGCCAAGTGCATTTCTTTATTTTATTTCTCTTCTTATATAGAGCAAGGTTGCAAAGGCTTATCTGGGTTTTACCCTTAAGCTTGGAAGGGAATAAATTTCTCTGCAAGCTGCTCCTTGTCAGTATTCCTTCAAGTCAGTTCCTCAAGTCAAGCCTAAATTCCCACGTACCCATTTGAGATTTGGAAATAAAGGCATGACAGGTGTGGCAGATACTTCAGAGGCTTCTGGCTTTACCAAAGTTTAGTTTTGCTCATCCTTTGGACCACTACTCTCGATGTCCTCTAGTGACCACAAACAGTACAGCTTCTTCCTACTGAACTTAACAGTATCTCAGAAATTCTATTTGTAGATCATTCCCAATCTTACTTTGACTTTTACCAAAAATATTCCTGGGTATAACATAGTTAGAGAAGTAGAATATGAGGACCTGACCTTTTTTCTTAAAATAAAATGTCCAGGCGTAAACAGAAAAGCCAAAAACCAGAAAGTTTTTTATGTTCAAATAATTTTGTTCTGTGTCTCTTAATACAGAAATATCAGAAGGGGTAAATGAACTTGACTTTTGTTTATATCATGCTCTGATTTATTAGTCTGTTATATACATGATCCATCTTGCAAATGATGATATTCTGTCTCCAGGAACATGAGCCAGTATTTGCAGGATGAAGAGCAAGGATGGGAGCAGGCTGGTGACCCTCTAGAAAGCAAGAAGGGAGAAGTAGGCTCTGAGGGCAAAAGGGTCGAGACAGGCATTTCTGAGGCCAAATGGTGTTGAAATAATATACCACAGGCCTTTTTCCTTGTCAGCGTAATCCAATTGAGAATGCCCAACCGCCCCTGACAAGAGTCACTCAGGAGTGAAGAGCTTCACTACCAGGGAAAGCAGCTTATGTGTGCATTTTGGCTCAGGAATGTGCCAGCCCCATGCTGGCCGAATGAGAAAAGGCTGCTGCAGGCTGAAGAACCCCAACCTCGTGGGAGGATAGTGACTGTTCCCCTATAGGCCAAGAAGAGAGTGTTCCCTTTTGTCTAAAGGCAGTGCTTGATGCCACATGTTGAGACCTTTGGCATAGATTATCAGTGAGGGTGGCAGCTCTGACGTAAAAAGAGAAAACAGTGTCAGGATTCATTCCCTTTTGGACAGGTCAGCTCATCATCTAGAAAGACAAGAGACTTGGGGGACATCTGCAGATTCTCAGACTGATGCCAGCCCGAACTGAGACTTCTCTGTTTTAATATCGTAATATAGGGCGCCTGGGTGGCTCAGTGGGTTAAGCCGCTGCCTTCGGCTCAGGTCATGATCTCAGGGTCCTGGGATCGAGTCCCGCATCGGGCTCTCTGCTCAGCAGGGAGCCTGCTTCCTCCTCTCTCTCTCTTTCTCTGCCTGCCTCTCTGCCTACTTGTGATCTCTCTCTGTCAAGTAAATAAATAAAATCTTTAAAAAAAAAAAAAGTTAATATCGTAATATAGGGAGTTGAACCACCTGCTCACTGCTGTTGAACAGAGTATAAGGGGAACACTACAAGACATCTCTAAAGGGTTTCCCTTTGCTTGGTGTTGAAGTGGTTCTTGAGTCTCTCCAAAATCAGTTTAATAATTCTTGTAATTGTTCTTATTCAGCACTGATTAGCCAGAAGTAGGACTCAAATTTGGTTTTAGAAGCAGGTGGCCTAGTCCTAGAAGGATCCCGTGTTTTTTCTTCAATGAGGAGTTGCATTTCCCCTCCTTATACTCCTTCCTTTTTTTCCGTCCCATCTTGGAACATGAACCAGTCACCTTCAGAGTACCCCTCTACCTGATCTGCACTCTCTGTTTACTGGACTGTTTGTACCTTGAAGTTGACAGCCTTCCAGGGCGGGAATTTTGGCTGCTTGGCGGCGGTGTCAGATGTCTCCTTGGTTGTGGAATTATTCAGCCTGCTTACTATGAGCAGCATCATGGCACCTTCCTCTGAAGGACTCAGACAGCTTTTCTCACTCTTCTGAAGAAGATCTAGACAATTGAATCTCATTTGCCAGGCAGACTGAGCCAGGAGGCAGAACACCAGAAACTTTTTTATTCTGGCTTCATAAGAAGCAGTGGAGTTGAATAGCTAGGACCACAGATTTAGGAGTCACGTGAACCTGGATTTGATTCTCATTTCCACCACTTGTTAGCTGGTGGGTAGATCTACTTTCTCAGTCTCATTTTCATTTTCAAAATGAGGATAATTATGAAGACATAAGATATATAAGGTGCTTAGCACATGGGCTGGCACAAGGTAATAAATAGTAGCTGCTATTATTATTGTTATTTTTATCTCTTCTAAAAAGAGGATGAGTATTTCACTCATTTGTTTAAAAAAGGGAAGCCTCTTCCTTTCTCTGGTAACTATACATACCTTGGAGAAAGCTGAAACTCTCAAATTAAAGGGGCTATCCCACATTGCACCATACATAAATAACAACCACTAGTTATCTTGGTATCTATCCTTAATTTTTATCTCTTTTAGTAGTTTAGTAACCAAAGATAGAAGGCTTACCTTTGAAGTTTTTGATATTTACTTAGATCTTAAGAAATAAAACTGAGGGATGCCTGGGTGCCTCAGTTGTTAAGTATCCGCCTTCGGCTCAGGTCATGATCCCAGGGTTCTGGGATCAAGTCCTGCATCAGACTCCTTCCTTGGCCAGGAGCCTGCTTCTCCCTCTCTCTGATCCTCCCACTGCTTTGCTCTCTCAGTCTCTCTCTCTGACAAATAAATAAGTAAAATCTTTAAAAAAGAAAGAAAAAGAAGGGAGGGAGGGAGGGAAAAAACTGAATTGGGGCACCTGAGTGGCGCATTCGGTTGAGTGTCCAACTCTTAATTTCAGCTCAGGTCATGATCTCAGGGTCATGGGTTTGAGCCCTGCGTCGAGCCCTGCATCGGGTTCCATACTCAACAGTGGAGACGGCTTGTCTCTCTCCCTCTGCTCCTGCCCCTACTTGTGTGCTTGTGCTATTTCTCTTTCTAAAATAAATAAAATCTTTTAAAAAAGTAAACTGAACTTAAAATAACTTATAGTATTAAGAACCCTGGACTGGGACCCAGAACTAAAAAACTAGAAAAATACTATCTTACTTATATTTTATACATTTGCTGTATTCCTTGCATTGTACAATATATTTTACATGCATTAAATGAGATAATTTATGTGAATTGCTGAGCACAGTGCCTGACACATTAGTATATGCTTAATAAATGTTAGCTGCTGTTATTTTAAAATATAATTTATTTTAATTCTTTAACACCTGTTTTACAGGTGATAAAACACAGGCTTTGAAAAATTTAGTATCTATTACACAGCCATTAAGTTGCCCAACTGGAATCTAAATCCAATTCAAAAGCCTATGTTTTCACCTAGAACCCTCAACTTCTAGTCCTGGTTCCAGTACTAACTGACTTTCTAGCATTTTACAAATTACTTAACCTTTCTCAACTTTTTTGTTTTTTAAAGTTTTTATTTATTCATTTGAGAGAGAGAGAGAGAGAGAAACAAAGCACAAGCAGGGTGAGAGGCAGAGGGAGGGAGAGAAGCAGACTCCCCGCCGAGCTGGGAGCCCAACAAGGGGCTGGATTCCAGAACCCGGAGATCATGACCTGAGCTGAAGGCAGAGGCTTAACCATCTGAGCCACCCCAGCACCCCAAGCTTTCTAAATCCAAATTATCTCATTTGTAAATTATTTTTATGGCCTATCTTAGCCATAATATCCTAGGATTTGAAGGATTGTCTGGAATGACCAGTTGAAAATTTGGGTTTATTTTTCTAGAGCACTGTTACTCAAAGTATAATCTATAAACCATTTTGGGTTCACAAACTTGTGCTTAGTACATGATGAAATGTGTATAGAAATTGAGGGAAAGCATTTAGAAATTTTTATAACATCTTGACAGTATTTTTATATATTAATTCTAATAATAAAATGGATTTATATCTTTGTTTTTATAATTTCATTCTCTAGCAGTTCATTTTATTATAGATTTTTTATTTTTATTTTTTAAAGATTTTATTTATTAGATAGACAGTGAGAGAGGGAACACAAGCAGAGGGTGTGGGAGAGGGAGCAAGCAGGCTTCCTGCCGAGCAAGGAGCCTGACGTGGGCCTTGATCCCAGGACCCTGGGATCATGAGCCAAAGGCAGATGCTTAATGTCTGAGCCACCCAGGCATGCCTTTATTGTAGTTTATAAAATGGTGGTCTGCAGTGGATTGACATAAAGGAAAAAATAAATTGGCCCTAACCACAGACTGTTTGAGAAGCACTGTTTTAGAGGACCATCTGAAGATCTTAACAGAATTTTTGAATTGAAATTCCAGGGCTGTTTTTTTTGGTTTTGTTTTGTTTTAAGCGTGTTTACAAAGAGGTACCTGTTAAATTAGAAATGTCTCACTAGTGGTACCCTGCTAGTAGCTCAGTCTCTCCTGCCATATCTGAACCCCTACCACCACTAAAAGCTGCACGTGGTGTTCCTGTTAGAGTGTCTCTGATGCTCCTAGCAATCACCAGTTGAACCCAGAGAGCAAAACTCCAATTCTGCCTAGACCAGATGCTTGGAAAAGTTAATTTTATATATCACAATTCTCTTTTTTAGGGGTATGGGTATGAGGGTGATAGTGAAGGTTCCTGGTGGGCTAATTAAAAACTCCAGCTCTGGGGCATCTGGCAGGCTCAGCTGGTGGAGCGTGTGGCTGTTGATCACAGGGTTGTGAGTTCAAGCTGCACATTGAGTATAGAGAATACTTAAAAATAAAATCTTTTAAAAAGTCCAGCTCTTCTAGTTTGCCATCACTAAGTCTCCATAAAGCACTGATACACAGAATAGACTTGCCAGGAGTGTATTTTAGCCGTCATAGATTCTAACTACCTAATTTGACAGATGAGCTTGGGTGTCATATGCCGGCCATTGATAGCAGTGAGAAGTAGGGAGACTGATGATCCCTGGTCCATTGACTGGATTATATACTGTACAGGGACCACATCCAGAGCCTCCAGAGAGTTTTCTGTGGGACGTTGTCCAAACCTCTATATGATATCACCCCTGCCAACTTCAGGCCTCTCATGCCATAGTGAGCTCTTTCACCTTATGAAGCAGAAGATTGGCAAATAGAATCCACCAATATAGTAAAAGAATAATACACTGAGACTAAGTGAATTTTAATCCTAGGAATGCAAGGATGATTCATTATCTGAAAATCAGTTAATCTACCATATTAACATTCTAAAAAGGGAAAATCACTTGATCATATCAATTGATGGTGAAAAGGCATTTGATAAAATATAAAATCCACTCATGATAATAAAGATTTACAAAAATACTTACAACTAACATCATACTTTAGGTGAAACACTGAATGCATTTACTCTAAAATTGACAGCAAGAAAAATGTCCACTTTCATAGTACTGGAAGTCCCACCAAGTGGCATGTAATTGGAAAGGAAGAAATAAAACTGTTTACAGATCATATAATTGTTCCTGTAGACAATCCCAAGGAATCTGCAAAAACAAAAACAAAAAATCCTAGACTAATAAGTGAGTTTCATAAGGTCACAGGATATAAGGTCAACACACAAAAATCAGTCACATTTCGTCTCTTTGGTCTTGGCTGCACAAATGAAATGATGAAGGGAGTAGCATTTGGAAAGGGTCTCAGGAAGATGCACACATTGTGTTGCCACTGTGGCTCTAAGGCCTGCCACCGTCAGAAGTCAGCCTATGGCAAATGTGGCAATTCTGCCAAGCAGAAGAGAAGTATAACTAGGAGTGCCAAGGCTAAAAGACGAAATACAAGACACCTGGTGGTGCCTTCAGTTAAGCGTCCAACTCTTTCTTTTGGCTCAGGTTGTGATCTTGTGGTGATGAAATTGAGCCCTGCACTGGGCTCAACACTCAGTGTGGAGTCTGCTTTAGTTTCTCTCTCCCTCTCCTCCCACTCCCCTCATGCATGTGTTCTCTTGCACGTGCTCTCGCTCTCTCTCAAATAAATAAATAAATCTTAAAAGCAGAACAAAACAAAAATGAACTCCCACCTGGTTGAATGAGGCACCCCAAAATTGTATACTGCAGATTTAGGCATGGATTCCATGAAGGAATAACACCCAAGCCCAAGAGGGCCACTGTTGCAGCATCCAGTTCTTCTTAAGGATTTCAATGATTGGTCACAATAAATATTGTGATTTAAAACAACAACAAAAAAATCAGTCACATTTCTATATACTAAAAATGAACTTTTGGAAACTGAAATTGATGCATAATACCATTTACAAACATACCAAATAAAATATACATCTAACAAAACATACAGAATCTGTATGCTAAAAACTATAATACAGTGGTGAAAGGAATGAAGAATATATAGAGAGACTACCATGTCCATGGATTGAGAGTCACAACTTTGTAAAGATGGCATTTCTTCCCAAACTAATTTATAGACTCAGTGCAATTCCTGTCAAATTCCCAGCAAGATTTTTTGTAAATATAGACAAATTTATGTTGAAATGGAAAGGCAAAGGAACTAGAATGCTGATAGCAGTATTGAAAAATAATAAAGTTGGAGGGATTACATCACCTGATTTTAAGACTTCGAATATAATTAATTAAGATAGTTTAAGTTCAGAGAGTTAGACACACAGATCAATGAAACAGAGAACCCACAATATACTTATAAAAATAAGGCCAGTTAATGATTGGCAAAGTCCAATGACAATTCAGTGAGGAAAGATTTTTTTTCAATAAATGTTGTTGGAACAATTAAACATCCATATAGGGAGGGGGCGAACATCCATGCAAACCTCACACATTACAGAAAAATTAACTCAGGGATGCCTGGGTGGCTCAGTTGGTTAAGCAGCTGCCTTCGGCTCAGGTCATGATCCCAGCATCCTGGGATCGAGTCCCACATCAGGCTCCTTGCTTGGCAGGAAGCCTGCTTCTCCCTCTGTCTCTGCCTGCCATTCTGTCTGCCTGTGCTTGCTCTCTCTCCCTCTCTCTCTCTGACAAATAAAATCTTAAAAAAAAAAAAAGAAAGAAAGAAAAGAAAAGAAAAATTAACTCAAAATAGATCACAGATGTAAAAAAAAAAAAAGCATAAACCTTTATATCTTTCAGAGGAAGACATAGGAAAAATCTTCATAGTCTGGGATTAGGCAAAGAGTACTTAGATACGACACCAAAAACACAACACACTAAAGAAAAAAATTGATATACCAGACTTCATCAAAAGTAAAAATATCTGTTCTATGAGAGATACCGTTAAGAGACTGAAAAGACAAGCTACAGACTGGGAGAAAATATTTGTATATCATTGAATTGCCAATAAAAGACTGAATCCAGAATAAACAAAGAAGTCTCTAAACTCAACAGTAAGAAGACAATTCAACTTAAAAAATGGGGTCAAGACTTGAACAGACACAGACACGTCGACCAAAAAGGATTCATGGATGGCAAATAAGCACATAAAAAAGATGTTCAGTGTCACTAGCCATTGGGGAAATGCAGATTTAAACCACACAGAAGATATCATTACCTGCCTATGAGGATGGCTTAAATAAAAATACTGAAAATACCAAGTGCCGAAGAGGACATGGAGAAACCAGAATTCTCATTGCTGGTGGGACTGCAAAGTGACACAGAAAACTCTGGAAAACAGTTTGGCAGTTTCTTACAAAGCTAAACATACACTTACCCTTTGACCCAGAAATCCCCCTCCTGAGTGTCTATCCTAGAGAAATGCAAACTGCTGTTCTTCACACAAGAACCTGTATACAAACGTTGATAGCAGCTTTATTCAAAACTGTCTCAAACTGGAGAAGCCAAATGCCCTTTAACTAGTGAATGGATGAACTGTGGTGCATACACGCTGTGGAATACCACACAACAATAAAAAGGGAACAAACCGCTGAGCAGCAGTTTAGGTGAAGGCATCATGCTGAGTGAAAGAAGCCAGTCTCAAAAGTAACATACTGTATGATTTCATTTTATGACCTTGATAAAACTGGTGATGGAGAATACATTAGTGGTTGACAGAGGTTGGAGTGGGGAGGAGGGTGTGACTACAAAGAGACAAAAGGGAGTTTTCTGGGTGATGAAACTGTTCTGTAGCCCTGTTGTCACACCGTCACGGTGGTTGCAGGAATCTATATATGTTCTATAAGATTTATAGAACACAATGCCAGAAAGAGTTGGTTTTACCAAATTAAAAAATGCACATGGCTCTGGAAGTGTCAAGCCATGGCTGTGAAATTTCCCTAGTCTTTCACCATGAAGGAAGACATAAGAAAGTATAGTTACAGCAACTGGATGAAAGCTCAGAAAATGTTTCATTTCCCACCTCTTAATTAAGGATTATTTTTCCATCTAGACTTTTATATCTCAACTGTACCAACCATGATCATATTTTTTAAGTGACAGACCAAATCATATATAATAGTTAACGTTCCTAAGGCAGCAAAACTAGATGACTTTATATATTTTAATATGCTTTACAAAAGTATTTGATATATTTCAGTTTTTCCTAGTATTTTTATTCCTTGCATCTCAACCCTCTACTACCTCACAAACACAAAGGTTTTTCTCGCAAATTGTACATCTCTAGGTGGGGGTAGGTGGGGGATAAGAAGCAGGTTTTATACAGCTGATGTGATCACTGTACATACAGGCTTGGAAAATGCTACCCAATCTGCCAATTAATTAAAGCATTAATCTGAGGAGCAGCCGGGCCCAGGGAATGTTTACTGAAAGGGGGTTGTGGTAGGAATTGAGTGGGAGGCTCCCTACATTTGCATGAAAATGAAAGTACTTAGAAAACCCAGCTTTCTTTTGTGTCTGAAGGTGGGCAGCCTAGACCATGTCCCTTAATCTTTCTGGGCAATTTAGGAAGCCTTTTAGTGAGCTGGTCTCTGGAAAATAAAAGCATTGCAGACTCTAGAAAACAAACTCTATAGAGTAGGGTAGAGAGCAAGTCCAGTGCAGTATTACTTCTTAGATCTGGAATGAAGCCTTCTAAATTTGGGAGTTTGTGCTGGTAGTTAGGTAAAATAGACGTAATGGTTTCACAAGTTTTGAAACCATGTATATAGACTGCATTTAAATCCCAGCTCTGCCTCTTATTAGCTTTGTGATTTGGGGCCAATCATGTAGTTTATCTAAGCCTTATTTTTCTCATCTGTGAAATAAAGATTATGAATTGCTCCTTCATCTCAGAGCAGTTAGCCCTTTGGTTTGCTCCAGGCAGAAAGGAAGCCAGAGTGGTTAGGACCTTCCAAGATTGCAAACTGTCTCCAAAAATAGGGACTGTGCAGCCTTTTGTTCTTCTTAGGCTTATTTTTCAGCAAGGGACTAGAAACCTCAGGGTTTTCCCTTACCTACCTGGGATAAGCTACATTTTTATCTCTAAGAGAGGTGACCTTGACCCTAACAGCAGAAGACTAAAGGACAGTAGCTCATCCTGGGACCTGTTTGGCCAACTTGAGATGATGTTTATCTATATGTCATCAGGAGGAGTGGTGAAATGGACATGGAAAATTGATCCAACAGTAGTTGCTGCTGTTAAAGAATTACTTTTAATTTTTAAATTATGGAGATATATAGATATAGATATAGATATAGATATAGATATAGATATATATAGCAAAATTTACCATCTTGGGGCACCTGGGTGGCTCAGATGGTTGAGTGTCTGCCTTGGCTCAGGTTATGGAGCTCCACGTTGGGCACCCCCCAGGTCGGACTCCCCTCAGGTCAGGCTCCCAGCTCAGCGGGAAGTCTGCTTCTCCCTCTCCTTCTGCCTTTCCCCCTGCTCTCTCTCTCTCTCAAAAGAACAAATAAAATCTTAAAAGAAAAGAAAAGAAAAAGGCCAATGTGGGGCTTCAACTCAAGACCGTGAGATCAAGACTCCAAGGGCCCTGGGATCAAGTCCCTCATCGGGCTCCTTGTTATGCAGGGAGTCTGCTTCTCCCTCTGCCTCTGTCTCTCGCTATCTCTCAGACAAATAAATAAGTAAAATCTTAAAAAAAAAAAAAAAAAAGTTGCATGCTTAATTTACCAAGCCACCCAGGTACCCCTATTGCTACTTTTCTTATTTTAAAGATTTTATTTACTTGACAGAGAGAGAGAGATCACAAGTAGACAGAGCAGCAGGCAGGGTCTGGGGTGGGGGGAGCAAGCTTCCCGCTGAGCAGAGAGCCTGATGTGGGGCTTGATCTCAGGACCCTAAGATCATGACCCGAGCCCAAGTCAGAGGCTTAACCTGCTGAGCCACCCAGGCACCCCTATTGCTACTTTTTAAAGCATGATAATGATACTGTGGGTTTGTGTTTTGTTTTGTTTTTTTAAGATAGATAGATAGATTGATTGATTGATTGATTGATTTAGGAGCACACATGCAGGAGGGGCAGGAGAGTGAGGGAGAGAATCTCAAGCAGACTCCATGCTACGCATGACACTGGGCTTCACCCCACACTCCTAAAATCACCACCCCAGCTGAAACCAAGAGTTGGATGCCTAACTGACTGCCATCTAGGTGCCCTGATATTGTGGGTTTTTTTTTTTAACTTCTTAATTTTTGAGCTACATACTAAATATTTTACAGATGAAATGATACAGTGTCTGTGATTTGATTTAAGGTAATCCAGAGAAAGGAAGATTGACCCAGTAACTAAGAATTCTAGCTGTATGGCACAGACAAGAAGGGCCTTTTTCTAGCTTTTGTCAGATGGCATCCCTTCATTTCTTTCCTTTTTTAAAAGATTTTATTTATTTATTCATGAGAGAAAGAGAGGCAGCTGGAGAAACAGACTCCCTACTGAGCAGGCAGCCCAATGTGGGACTCAATCCCAAGACCCTTGGATTATGACCTGAGCCGAAGGCAGACTATTAACTGACTGAGCCACCCAGGTACCCGGCATCCCTTCATTTCTGTTTCTTTTCTTGCAGAACTCTCAGAAATTGAGCCCAATGTGTTCCTCCGTCCATTTCTGGAAGTGATTCGCTCTGAAGATACCACTGGCCCTATCACTGGACTGGCGCTCACCTCTGTCAACAAGTTTCTGTCCTATGCACTCATAGGTAAGAGCTCAGGCCTTGTTGGATGACCACAACACTTCATTTCCTGCCTCTCCTGGGGTAGTCAAGCTTTAGGTAGTGAGCTGGTGGTACTGGAAAGTTTCTCCTAGCCATCTGTTTCCTTGTAGGAGAGAAGTAAGACTGTTACTGGTTACTCATCATGCTAATTGACTCAGGATATAGAGAGTGCCGAGGAGGTGGGGGTTTCCTTGGGACTCTGGTTTCTTTATACTTTGGAGGGAATTAAGAGTATGGTGCCTGGTGCACTTGGAGGTTTAATTTGGTTTCTTTTTAAAGTTATTTTTCAAATACGGTGCATGCTTATTTTAAGAAGATAAACAGTGGAGAGGTGACTAAAAGAAAAATTAGTGGTATCTCCTCTCACTGTTCCTTCTTCCTTAGGTAAATCATGTTGACAGACTGGTTTGAATCTTTCTATACCTTTCTCTACATGTATATAAACATGTACCATTTAAAAAATAAGAGTTTTAAAAAATTTAAAATTTAAAAACTGGGGGCGCCTGCGTGGCTCAGTGGGTTAAGCCGCTGCCTTCAGCTCAGGTCATGATCTCAGGGTCCTGGGATCGAGTCCCGCATCGGGCTCTCTGCTCAGCAGGGAGCCTGCTTCCCTCTCTCTCTCTCTGCCTGCCTCTCCATCTACTTGTGATTTCTCTCTGTCAAATGAATAAATAAAATCTTTAAAAAATAATAAAATAATAAATAAAAAATAAGAGTTTTAAAAAATTTAAAATTTAAAAACTGGGGGCGCCTGCGTGGCTCAGTGGGTTAAAGCCTCTGCCTTCAGCTCAGGTCATGATCCCCGGGGGTCCTGGGATCGAGTCCCACATCGGGCTCTCTGCTCAGCGGGGAGTCTGCTTCCCTTCCTTTCTCTCTGCCTGCCTCTCTGCCTGCCTCTCTGCCTACTTGTGATCTCTGCCAAATAAATAAATAAAATCTTTAAAAAAAAAATAGGAGTATGTGCTATGGATTTTCTTTTTTCACTTTATAGTATTAACTTAGAAAGATGTACATGATATAATTAGCCCTCTGATTTATTCTTTTCCCCCCAGTTTGATTGAAATATAATTGACGTATTATATTAGTTTTAGGTATACAACATAATGACTTAGTATACATATGTTATAAATGATTACCACATTAAATTCTAGTTAACACTTATCACCTCATATGGTTTCATTTTTTTTTCTTGTGATGAGGACTTTTAAGATCTCCTCTTTTAACAACTTTTTTTTTTTTTTATCTTATTTATTGATTTGACAGAAAGAGAGACACAGCAAGAGAGGGAACAAAGCAGGAGTAGTGCGAGAGGGCAAAGCAGGCTTCCTGCTGAGCAGGGAGCCTGATGTGAGGCTCCATCCCAGGACCCTGGGATCACGACCTGAGCTGAAGGCAGACACTTAACTACTGAGCCACCCAGGCGCCCCTTAGCAACTTTCAGATATGCAGTGTAGTATTTTTAAATATAGCTACAAGTTATTCATTGCATGCCTAGAATTTATATATCTTATAACTGGAAGTTTGTATATTTTTCTCTTATTATGGTAAAATACATACAATATATAAATTATCATTTTAATCATTTAAAAATATATAATTCAGTGATATTAATTACATTCACAGTGTTGTGCAATCATCACCACCATTTGTTTCCCAAACTTTTTCTCCCCAGAAGAAACTCTAATCATTAGGGGACAATATACCATTTTCCCTCCCCTCAGTTCCTGGTAAGATTTTTTTTTTCTTAGTAAAGCTGGGTAATTTCCATAGTATAGATTTATCAGTCTTTCTGGTGGCTCAGTTGGTTAAGTGGCTGCTTTCAGTTTGGGTCAGGATCCCAGGGTTCTGGGGAGTCTGTTGCTCCCTCTCCCCTTCCAACCCCCCGACCCCGCTCCCCACAATGTGTGCATTCTTTCTCTCTCAAATAAATAAAATCTTCTAAAAAATATTTCTCTTATTAATATTTAATATTTAGATTGCCTATTTTGAGCCACTATAAATAATGCTGAAATAAGCATTTTTTGTTTGTTTGTTTGTTTGTTTTGTTAGAGAGAGAGCAAGCAAGTAAACAAGCTGGCAGAGAGACAGAGAGGGAGAGAGAGAACCACACTCCCCATTGAGCCCGGAGCCTGATGCGGGTTTCCATTCCAGGACCCTGGGATCATGACCTGAGCAAAAGGCAGACGCTTAACTGACTGAGCCACCGAGGCATACCTGAAATAAGCATTCTTGCTCATATCTCCTTATTTAATAATTTTTCTTTGGATGGCAGATACCTGTACTTGAAATTTTTGGATTAATGGTCATGTGCATATTATATTTTTATAGGTACTGCCAGCTTGCTTTCCCAGAAGATTATAGTATTATACTCCCAATGTTTGAGAATTTCCATTTCCCCACCCTGTCACCAGCACTGAATATTAGTAGTATTCTTTGTTTTTGCTAATTTGATTGGTGAAAACTTATTTTATTTTTCTTTTTTGGAGTTAAACATTTGAACAACTTTTTTTTTAAAGATTTTATTTATTTATTTGACAGACAGACATCACAAGTAGGCAGAGAGGGAGAGGGGGAAGCACGCTCCCCGCTGAGCAGGGAGCCTCACGTGGGTCTCCATCCCAGGACCCTGGGATCATGACTTGAGCTGAAGGCAGAGACTTTAACCACTGAGCCATCCAGGCACCCTGAACAACTTCTTTTCCTCCTATTTTTATTGAGTTGTTTTGTTTTTCTTACTAATTTGCAGGAGTTCTTTGTGTAGTGGGGATATTAATCCATTGACTGTCATAGTATTACAAATATTTTCTCCCAATTTAGCCCAAATATTTTATCCAGTCTATTATCTCTGAGTTAGTTTAGCTGTGTTTTTTGGATTCCTTTTTAGTTGGTCTTGTCACTCAGGATCCTGAATTCCTTTTCCCCTATTGCTAGCCCATGTGCAAGGGTGAGAACATAGAAAACAGGCAGCTGTCTTTGTTTCTAAGTAAGGAGACAAGAAGAGAGACAGCTCAGGCTGTAGCTAGCCGGGGGGGGTGGGGGGGGTGGAAAATGGCCTTCAGTTCAGGGCAAGAAAACCCTTTATCTTTTCTAGAAAGTGGGATTTGCTTAGCTGAAGCATTCAGGATCCCTAGCAGAAATCCTAGGTGCCAGCTGGATTCTGAAGAGGTACATAAGCCTCTCCAGGCACCCTAGTCCTAGCTTCATACTTTTCCTAAGCAAAAATCAGGCCCAGCTACTTCCAGCCTTGCCCTGAGCACCACCTGCAGGTCATCTCTCTCCACAGCCTCTAGCCGCCGCCTTCTGCGCTTCTTCCCTTGCTTTCTTGTCAGTGTTACTCTCTCCCCTTCCTGGGGTTGGCAGACAAGCTTGTCATTGGAGACCTCAGGCCAGATGGTCATTGGAGTTTCCTGTGGTGGGAAAAGAGAATGCTGTAGGTGGTGATTGCAGTAGGCATGAGAAAGGAGGCAGGAAGGAGTGTACGAAAGCCAGAAGGCGAAGGAGTTGAGATTGGCAGATTTCCCTGCAGTCTGCTCCAGAATGGCCAGGAAAGGAGGAAATTCTAAGGAAAGGGTCCTGAAGAAGACAAATTCTGCTAAGTGAGCCCAAACCAAACAATCTTTTGTTTAGGCTATCCTAGAAGAAATACCCATTATCCTTCAATCCTGTGACCCAAGGCTTCTAGGATTATCTTAGGTCCTACTCCAAGGATCAGCCTTTTGTTTGGCCCCACACAGCTGCCAGACCAGAATTTGTGCCACTGGTTGCCTGGCAGGCTCTGCCTGCAATTCTAAAAACCTGTCACTCTTACCTGCCTTTTTAGAAGATTAACTTTACTGCTTCATTCAGGCTCAGTTAAACTACTTTAACAAGGGAGATGACTGAAAGAGGGGAAGAAATAGACCCCTAGAAGCCTTATGAGGTGGGAGCAAAGCTGCCATTCACTGAGCTCCAAAATACCACATAGAACTGAGGACCTGGATTTCCTGTGCGAACAAAGGTCCTGCTGTGGACCCTGGAGGCCTGAGTAAAGATGGTCAGGCAGGGCTGTGAGAGAAGACTCAGGCCAAGGGCCTTTGGAGTATAGGATTTGCTGAGTCAGGGGCACCTGGATGGCTCAGTCGGTTGGGCCGCTGCCTTGGCTCAGGTCATGATCGCAGGGTCCTGGGGTCGAGCCCGCATCAGGCTCCTTGCTCGGTGGAGAGCCTGCTTCTTCTTCTCCCTCTGCCTGCCACTCTGCCTGCTTGTGCTCTCTCCCTATCTCTCTGTCAAATAAATAAATAAAATATTTTTTTAAAAAATGGATTTTCTGAGTCAAATAAGAGAAACATGGAGAGCTGGGGTGATAGAAAGAGCTGGGTCACCCATACACTGTGTATCATCCTGAAATTGGCTTCCTTCTGCATGACCTCTAAGTAACCACTCCTGATGCCGAATAGGGGCATGCTCTAAGGACAAATTGAGTCTCTGGCCAGGTGTCAGAGAGGAACTAGGACATAAGAGAAAGATGAAAATCACGTACAGTTCATGAAAATCTTCAGGCTCATGGTTGTAAGGGAAATGTTCTGGTTTCTCAGGTATCCCACCTGAACTTTAAGCTCAGGAGCTGTTAATTTTAGATACCAGGAAAGAGAAAATGATAAGATTTCTTTTAATTTCTTCCACTTAATACTAGGAGGTGCTCTTGTGTATGCCATGCCTCCTCTAGAGCAACTTTTTCTGTCACTTGCAAAGCTTTGTCTTGTCCCTACCCTTTTTTCCTATTTATGCTTCCCTTTCAAGGATAATCCAGGCAGTCTGCGGGACCCTTCTAGGCCTTGATGGAGGCCACTTCTTTGGCTCTCCCTTGTGGGTATTTAACACACGAATGGGAGCAGTTTCCCCACTTGGCAGCATTTGTGTTAGTTTCCAGCATGGCACTGGTTGTCTGAGGTAGCTTCTTCCCTCTTCTTATTCACTGTTGAAATTCTCTCTTCCTCCTGCTCCCCAGTCAGCCAGCCTCCAATCCTGTTTAGTTTTCTCCTTTCTGTTCTTTTGTTTTTTAAAAAGATTTTAGTTATTTATTTGACACAGAGATCACAAGTAGGCAGAGCAGCAGGTGGTTGGGGAAGGGGGCAGAAGCAGGCTCCCTGCTGAGGAGAGAGCCCTCTGCGGGTCTTGATCCTAGGACCCTGAGATCATGAGCAGAAGGCAGAGGCTTAACCCACTGGGCCACCCAGGCTCTCCTGCCCCTTTCTCTTCTAATGCCTGTTTAGTTAAGCTGGTAAAATGACTCTTGCTTCATGTCATTTTATTTTAAATAAGAATGAAACCAAAGCAGGAAGAGGTCTCTGATTTGTTGTAACGTGGCACCCAGATTTAAGTATTGGCAGCAGTGACTGTCCATTTCTTTCCCCTACTTCCCAACCTCACTTGCATCTGAACACAAAACTCTAAAAGCAACCAGAGAGAGATGTGTTGAAAGAGAACACAAACAGAGAAAGGCTACAAGCTTGGTGTTCAAAGGTCTGGCCCTGTTTGGCCCTTGCTTTGGACCAAAAGCTCGTATTTCTAGGTCCTTCCTCTATGAAACAAGTAGCTTTACACCAGTGATTCCAAAGTATCCCCCCTGACCAGCAGCATTAATTCCTTCCGGGATCTTGTTAGAAATGCAAATTCTCAGGCCCCACTAATGCAGAAGCTCTCAGAGTGGGCTCAGCAATTTGTATTTTTTTTTTTAAAAGATTTTATTTATTTATTTGACAGAGAGAAATCACAAGTAGATGGAGAGGCAGGCAGAGAGAGAGAGAGAGAGGGAAGCAGGCTCCCTGCTGAGCAGAGAGCCCGATGCGGGCCTCGATCCCAGGACCCTGAGATCATGACCTGAGCCGAAGGCAGCGGCTTAACCCACTGAGCCACCCAGGCGCCCAGCAATTTGTATTTTTGACAAGTGTTCTGAGTCATTCTGATGTATGCTTAAGTTTGAGAACCACTGTTTAACATAGTGGGATTTGTGCTGAGGAGCTTGTTAAAGCCAGTTACGGGCGGAATTCTCAGGTAGCTTAAGTAGCCATGAGGTGGGAAATTGGAGAGGAGAAAAACAACCGTACCATTTAGTCTCCCCTTTTTTTGTTGGCGCAGATCCCACTCATGAGGGCACAGCAGAGGGCATGGAGAACATGGCAGATGCTGTCACCCATGCCCGTTTTGTGGGCACAGATCCTGCCAGCGATGAGGTTGTCCTGATGAAAATCCTTCAGGTAAATGGAGAGGAAGAACAATTAGATTAATGGCCAGGACCTGGTGCTGTCCGCTCTCCTTACCCAAGTTTGCCAGCAGCATGAAACCGTGTTTTGACCCCACCGGGGCTTATGGAGCTACTTTATTTCCAAACAAGGAGCCACTTACCCAAAGTAAAAGCTTTTTCCAAGGAAATAATTGAAAGCTTTAAATGAACTGATATCAGATACTGGAAGCCCTTAATACACCTGTACCTCTGCAGACCATATCTGCCGTCCCATCTTTTGGGATTGTGGGCTAGGGCTGGAATGAGTGCTGAATTGTGTCAGGGTCACACAGAGTAAAGGCACAGTTCCCAAGAGGAGCTCCTGGAAGATGCCCCCTACCAAAATGAAGTGAGGTCAGCATTCTTGCTAACCTCTCTTTCTTATCCTCGCGTGCTTCCATAGGAGACTAGAGGAACAGGAGGCAGCTTCTCTCCCCTCAAGTGCACCCCACTTTACCCCACCTGCTTTATTTATCACTGTATCTCCTCTTTCTTTCTGGTAGGTGCTGCGGACTCTGTTGCTGACCCCAGCGGGTGCCCACCTAACCAATGAATCTGTGTGTGAGATTATGCAGTCTTGCTTCCGGATCTGCTTTGAAATGAGGCTCAGTGGTAGGTGCTTGAATATTAGGCCTGTCATCATTTCTAGGGCCAGTGTCCATGAGTATAAATATAGGGTGCTGTCTCTGAACCCCGGAGAGATAGAAAACTCGGGACTTGTCCATCACCTACCTACCTTGTAGACCCATAGGGGTCTTGAAGTCTTTACTTGATTATTGTACACCTAGAATAGGAACCTTAGTTCATTGTACCAGGGCAAGAATTGGGATAGATCTCAGACTGACTCAGCCCAGGCACCAAATCTTCCTCCCTTGAGGTTTCTGGGATAGACACTAGCCTGCAACCCTTGAAAACTCATCACTGTGCCCCCTCCTTTTTTTCCCCTGACTCAGTAGTGCCACCTAGTGGGATAGTGCAGTTGTGGCTGCCAGGCTGAGCTGGAGCTGGTTTTAATAAGTTTGGTATAATCCTTAGTAAACAAGGTTTGGAGGGGAGTCTGCTCAGAGAAGCCTCCTGATAATAGCCCAGCAAGTAATGACACCTGTGTTATTTGTTTTTGCCTGTGCAGAGTTATTGAGAAAATCCGCAGAGCACACTCTCGTAGACATGGTGCAGCTGCTCTTCACAAGGTAAACCTGCTGCTGTTTGCTTCAGCCCGGCTGCCCAGGCCTCTTGAGCCTGGCTGCTTTCACACAGCCACTTCAGGGACCTGGCCAACCCTACAGCCACTTAGGGGCCACTGGGATTATGGATGGGGATACTTCCCTTGGTCCAGGGTTACTGAACAAGGGAGAAGGAGGAGGGACCTGGCTTGGCCTCAGCGGGAGGCAGAGGGTTATTTGATCTAGGCTGACAGACCTTGTTTTGCTTCCCAAACTTGTGTCTGTTTCTGTGCAGGTAGCAGCTGGGAAAGGGAACCCAGAGAGGAAGCCAGATTCAAGGGAGCCTGGAATAGGATGTTGAGCTCTGTAAGGAAGCTAGGATGACCAACCTTGTTTGCCCAGACTATCCTGATTATAGCACTGAAAGTCCCTGCAAACCCTTCAGTTTCTGGCAACCCCAGACCACTGGTCACCCTAGTCAAGGCCCTCAATTTAGGGCCTAGAAGGCCTTCTCAGGCTATGCCTAACTGCCTGTTTCCTATACCTTTTTTCAATAGACTGACTTTGAGAACAGTTGACTGAGGCGAGGACTTTAAAGCCTCCTGAGATGATATTAATAATGAGGATGATTATGCATCTGCGGGGCTGGGATTATTTGGGAAATCGATGTACCTTCTGCTCAATTTTGCTATGAACCTAAAAGTGCTCTAAAAATTAGTTAAAAAACAAAAAAACTTCCCCATGGGATTTCATTTTGCTCTCAAATCTATAAGAAGTAATTATTAATATGTACAGACTAGATCTGCCCCTGGGCCCTGCTGCAAAGTGTTCTTACTCCTCAGGCTCAGATATATCGGTTTCAAAACTCAGCCTGCCTTTAACTCCTTACTCTTTGCCCAGTCTCCCAGAGTCTTGATGGACTTCCCTCTTCCCCATCTTGCGGCATTCATCAATACTTATCAAGAAAACACAAGTAGGAACAAGTCAGTTTAGGGTGAAAAGAGCCACCACATTCCAAAGGCATTTAGTCATCTTACCCTGGTGACTACCTTCTTTTTAAGAAAGTGTCTGTGTTATAAGTCCCCCAATTTCTTCCTTTGATGAGGCTCTCAAAAAGCTGCTTCTCTTCCCAGCTTTTCTGAGGGGACAGGGCATGCTTGGGCCCAGAGCATCTTTGGACTGTGGCTGGCATGCAGGGGAGATTTGTTTTTATCCCTAATGACAGTCCATGGGATTCTCTGTCTTATAGGTTACCTCAGTTTAAAGAAGAACCCAAGAACTATATGGGGACCAACATGAAGAAGGTATGACCTGCTATCCCTTATCCAAACCTGGGTCTCCCAACTTTAGTGCTATGGAGATTTTCCTAGATATCCTTACTTAGCAAAAAACATGATTTTGCCTATACAAGTCTGCTTGAAATCTAGAAATAGCTGTCACTCCTTTAGTGAGAAATTTATTTTTCCCCAGATACCTCTTCTTCCCTAGCCTTTCCTTCCCAGCCTATCTTTGTTGACCCAGTACATAAGCTGGTGAGCCAGTCCTTCATGGAAACTTGGTGAAGCCAATCAGGTTGTGATAAAAATGTATGTTGATAAAGATGAACACCCTACCATCCCCTCAAGATCCAGCCTTGTCAGCAGGTAGGTGACCTAAGGATCCTATGCCCTAAGTCCCACCCTAATGCTGGATTAGACCGGGCTCACACTTGTGCTAGACTCTGTTGATGAGACAAATCAAGCCTGACTCTAGATCAGAAGGCTCTCAAACTGCTATAAGAATGGTGGTCAGAAGAATGGCCTCTTTCTATCTTAAAGTCCTGGACTTCACAGGCCTCTGATGATTCTACTTGCAGCCCTAAAAGGTTCTGCCTGT
Organism: Mustela erminea; assembly: GCF_009829155.1. Classification (NCBI taxonomy): domain Eukaryota; kingdom Metazoa; phylum Chordata; class Mammalia; order Carnivora; family Mustelidae; genus Mustela; species Mustela erminea. Next base: position 65,951,583 of record NC_045627.1, read on the forward strand.
GGAGATGACCCTTGGCTGTTTGGTGCATGCACCTGACCTTCCTTCTCCCTAGCCACCCATTCCCATTCCTGCCCTCTGCCCTGCTGGCGTGTGTCTGAGTTTATGTCACTTTGTTTAAATCGCTCGTTTGCCTGTCTTTCACAGATTTCTCCATGTCTCCTCAGCAAACTGGAGCTAAATAGTGGGGAGCAGACCAAAGCCCTGAACCAGTTAGAGAGGGTACTACTCTTTAAGAACCTCAAGGTCTCTCTCCCTCTCCTTTCCCCTTTTAATTTATTTAAGTATATATACATAGATGTATATATATGTGTGTGTATATATATGTATATATATATATAACATCTGGGTCCCATTTCCATTGTGCGAAGCACAACTTACCCCTCCCTAGTAACACAGCACGGCTTTGGAAGTGTTGCATGTGTTTGTAGCTCTGCAGTGTTGGGAATTTTCCTGTGGCATTTGGTTGCCTGGAGGCAGAAGGAAGCTTTGAACTGGTGATACATCATGTAGTGAGCCTAAAGAGCCTGGGTCCTGCTGACATCGTGTTAGGAGGTTTAATATCTCCCATTTCTAGGGGAACTGTGAGGGACCTCTAAGCAAGGCCCTCCCCCCTTCTACCCTCTCCCTGTCTCAGAGCTGGCATATAGAGCTTAAGAATAGTCTTGAGTCATCTGGATACTTGAACTGGATTTGGAGGGGAAGGATAATCCATCTAGTTGGGGTCTTTTTTTCTTAGTTAACATTAAAGGACTTCTTCCAAGATTTAGGACTCTAGATGGATGGGAAGGAGCTAGAAAGCCCAGGTCATTGAATAAAAAGATACTGTGTGTCTCTACACCTAGCCATAGGCCTGCATTCTGTTTGCATGAATTGTGTCAATTTTCATTTGTGTGCTTGACTTGTCACAAGTTGCATTTCTCTTTAGTAGCTGCCTGGCATTTTGCGATGATTATTAACCTAGGACCTTTCTTTGTAAAGCTTATACTGCCCTTTGGAAATACAGTTATATGAATAAGGTGTTGTAGAGTTCCATGAACACCTGCTGGCCCCCCCCCCACCTTAGAATCTTAGGACAGGGAGCATAACAGGGAGCAGAGTTATATGGATAAGGTGTTGTAGGGTTCCATGAATACCCACTGCCCAGCCCCGACCTTAGAACCTTAGAACAGGGAGCATAACTGTACTTTAAAGGTTGAGGCATTTGTGAGAACTGGCAGCCTCTCGTCTCCTACTCCAGCCAGGAGGCAGAGAATACTAATTGAAATGATCAGGTTGGAGCGAGCTTTGCTGAGGTTAGAAAAGGAAGCAGGAAGGACTAATCCTAGTGTAGGAAGGCATCTTAGTGAGTGACTGGCTTCTCAGTAGAAGTAGAACCACCTAGAGTCCCTGAAGTTGGGAGGCCGCCTAGAGAGAAAAGATAGCTCACAAAAGTGGATCCAGCTATTAGTGCTTTTTGGACCTCAGTAACAATTGCTGATAAAGCCAGGAGGTTCTTGTTTCCTCTTTGGTCTCTTGAGCTTCTTGACCATGTATTTGACTGACGCTTACTCCCAGAACATTCTTTTTACCATGAACTTGCCACAGATGTGCTTCAGTGGTTACTGGAGAGAGCACCCTGATTCCTGTGTAGCCACAGTGCTCAGAGCACTGGAAGCTTTGTTCTAGGCATTTTACTGTAGGCATTGTGGAGATGGAGGGACAAGAAGCGTAAATCCAGTGTGAGGCTGTTGCTCTGTTAGTAAGAGCTGGGTGCAGGGCTCGACTCTCGGACCTCTTTCTTTCTGGGTGGAGCTATTGGTAAGGAAGGTAGAATTACGTGGTTTCTAAGCAAAAGATCAGTGGTTACCCATGTTCGGGAGGGCTTGGGGGAAGTCAAGGAAGGAGGCCTGTTTTCCAAATACTAGAAGGAATTGAACAGGCAAAGGATAGCATGGGTATATTCAGCCTCTAGGAAGAGGCAAGGAGGAAAAATGCTTCTATTCTATTAGAGACATTCTGATGGTCCCTGGACCATTACTGTTTCCCTGTCCAGGGATGGTCCATCAGTGTAGGAATAGTATGATGTAACTGTAAAGGGACTGGTTTCAAACCCTAACAGAAGGCATCAGGACCAGGAAAATGAAATGGACCTAAACAAAGTAGCTGTGAGCTTAGAGTGGAGAAAATACATAAAATCTTATATCCCAGAACAGTTCCCACAATGAGTTATAGAGATTTTCCTTTGTGACTAAAATGAAGCTATAGGAAAAATGGAAATACAGCAGGAGAGAAGGAAATAGAATAGTGTAAGGGTCCAAGAAATCAGTAGCCTTACTATCTGAAAACATAAAATTGCATTTAGAAAGACCCAACAGTGGGAAGAACAGGTCTCAGTGATGTAGCAAAATTGGGAGCAATAGAGAGCAGAGCAGCAGCATGACATGACCCACCATCCTTAACTCCAAGTTGGCTGGGATACCACTTTTTCTTAACTCCAAGGAATGAGCCTTTGACCAATCTGATGCAAAAATTTCAGAGAGCCAGGAATATGTATAGGATCTAGGCCCAATGCATGAAGTAGTGGGAAAGCTGAGTGTGACAGGGAAGTTGTAGGCTGTCATAGTGGGATAAGAACTAGGAGTATGAGGCTGTGCTACTGATAGTTGAACAAAGCCCAGGAATCCAGGACCTGTAGATCTGAAGCTTCAGGCCAAGGAGCCTCTGCCCTCACCTTTTCTGCAAGAGGGTCAGGCACCACCTAAAGGTTTTAGGATTGCCAGGACTCAGGAAAGCAGAGTAATGTGTAACCAGCCTAAAAGTAGACTGTTTAGGAGGCTCCTAGGCCGACCTGTGAAGTGGAAGATGTAGAAGCCAGATTAGAGGAGTAGGAATGTGTTCTGATGGTCTAGAGTTTTCCTTTGGCACAGATGTGGCATATAGGCTGTTTTCTAGGGATCAGTAGGAATAAAAGAAGGGAGATTGCTAGGGAAAGAATCTTAATTTGAATACCAGTGCTGATGAGGTATGCTATTTCCAGCTGAAAATGAGAGCAGGAGGCATGAGTGATTCATCCAAGTGGAAGAAACAGAAGAGATCCCCCCGGCCTTTGCGCCATATGACCAAAGTCACATCAGGTTCAGAGCTGCAAACCCCTAATGGAACCACCTTATCCTCTAATCTCACTGGTGAGTGCCCTGAGTTGCTTCCCCTGGTTAGAATAGATAGAAGAAAATGTCCTTCCTCAAAACCAGCCAACTAAAGGGTTTTGGTCTTTCTACTAAGAGCAAAAAGGAAAACTCCAGGTCTGTCAGACTATGACCATTTAGCAATTCTGCAGTGACTTAAGGTTGTTCTCCTTCCAGAGGGACTCTGACTACCATCAGAGACCAGCGTTTATAGAGATTATTATTCAGTCTAGGAAATAGAGCCCCTGGTGCCATGGAGGGTATGTGTTTTGCACAGGGTCTCTCATCTTCAAGCCTAACTTACTTTGCTTGGCAGGGGGCATGCCGTTCATTGAGGTGCCCACTCCCATCTCTTCTGCAAGTTCAGAAGCTGCATCAGCTGTGGTCAGCCCCTCTACAGACAGTGGCCTGGAGTTCTCCTCCCAGACCACCTCCAAGGAAGATCTTACTGACCTGGAGCAACCTGGCTCTCCAGGGTATAACACAGCTACAGAGCCTGGCAGCAGTGACCCAGGGGTTCCTGAGCAGCCTGACCCCCAGGTATGGCTTTGATTTCTAAAGGCCCCCTCTCTAGTCTTTTCCTGTGGGAATTGGCTTGATCCTTTGCATCTTTTGTCCAGGCCTTGGCTCAAAAGAAGGTTGAGGTAGGGGGTTATTTCTTGTTTCCTTGAATCACCTGTGCTATATAGAAAATCCACAGCAAGATTCAATGTGAGAGGTAGCTCATGGGATTTATGAAGCAATGCATACAGATAGTACTTGGCAAAGGTAAGAGAGATGGCCATAGCTTTGTCTGGAAGGTAATGATCTAAATCCCAGGCCTACGAGAGCCTCTGTTGCCTCCAGAGTTCTAGTCATTTTAGGTCACTGATGCCCCAGGAGGTGCTTTCTGAGTCTTTCATCATACTCTGCCTGAGCCATCTTTCATTGTGCATTGATTCATAGCCTGCGGAGCCAGCCCTACACCTGCAGTCCATTAGAGACACTTGGAGCATAGGCATTTCGGGGGAGTAAGTTCCAAGTTGCTCTTGTTTCATCCCTCTTCCTATCCCGCTGCTACCGGTCATAGCAGGAAGGGGTCCCTGTGGAAAAGGCCCAGTCAGCATCCGTGGAATCCATCCCCGAAGTGTTAGAGGAGTGCACGTCCCCTGCTGACCAGTCTGACTCTGCCTCTGTTCATGACATGGATTACGTCAATCCCCGAGGTGTGCGCTTCACACAGTCCTCCCAGAAGGAAGGTGAGTTCTCTAAGGCAGGCTCTGCCTATTCACCACCTCCATCCTGCCCACTAACTGTACTCAATCTAGACCATCTTGGATCCAATGTGTCTTGTGGTCCATTTTCTAGTCAGGAAATGGAATCAAGCCAGAGGACTCTTGGTGTGGATGGAGCCCTTCTCTAACTTACACAGAGAGGGACTTTGGTGGACAGTAGGAAGTGAGAGGAAAGAATAGCTTGAGACTTCTAACAGAAAGTAGGGTCATCAATTCTGATTGCCTTCAATAAGTGAGAGTAATCTTCTTAACCTCCCCAGAAAAAAACCTTTTTTTTTTTCCCTTGAAGAGACTCACTTACCTGCAATTGCCTTGTATAATGCAGGGCAGGCCAGGCCAAGCTATCAAGCCAGTTGTTTCTTAGCAATCCCACTTTACTCCTGGCCTTCCTTAGGTACAGCGTTGGTCCCCTATGGTCTTCCCTGCATCCGGGAGCTCTTCCGCTTCCTCATCTCCCTCACCAATCCACACGATCGCCACAATTCAGAGGTTATGATCCACATGGGACTGCATTTGCTGACAGTGGCTCTTGAATCAGCCCCTGTAGCCCAGTGCCAAACCCTCCTGGGCCTCATCAAGGATGAGATGTGCCGCCACTTACTCCAGGTAAGACTGGATTTCTAGAGGGGCTCTGAGTCTCTGGCTGTTTTTCAGGGTCTCTTAAGGACCAGGAGTGTGCAGGGAGGTTTGGCTGACAGGTGCAAAAAGTATAAGATCCAGGAAAGAACCTCCCTCCCCAACTGGCCAGTGGTCATTGTCAAAAGGACACTACTAGTTCCCTGGGAATTTTGGCAGCCAAAGAGAAATACGGGAATGGCTAGATGTGGAGTTCCCTTAGAGCACAAGACCTTAGTGGCAGCCTCACACAGTTTGCTTTCCTGTTTTTCTCTTGGTTGAGTCATAGGTTCAGAAACCTAATGATTTAACCCTACTCTGATCTCCAGCTACTCAGTGTAGAGCGACTCAACCTTTATGCTGCTTCCCTGCGGGTATGCTTCCTGCTCTTTGAAAGCATGAGGGAGCACCTCAAGTTCCAATTAGAGGTGAGTGTATTGAACTTGGAAGAACAAAAAAAATAGATGTATGGCATCTCCAATGGGGAGATGCTCCAATAGCTCTGTCATTCTGCAGGGATGGGATTTAGGGGCTCCCGTAATATAGTGCTTTTAGCCTCCATAGTTTCATTCATTGGCTGGCGTCTTTGGTGGAAAAATTAAAAGAAGCCCAGAGGAAACTGGCTGGCTATAACATGAGAGAAGCAAAATATGAGGACTGGTGGACAACCTCACTGTGAGTGGGTATGGCTTTTCTGCCTAGCAGTTCTGCAGCATAGTCAAGCAAGTCAGACGGCTTCGCCACTAAGTTTCAGAAAAGAACTCTGTAGTACCAGGTCAGGCTCACAGAGCACAAAGAGGGTTAGTAGGCAACTTGTTTTGGATCAGGTGTGAGGTAGAGAGCCAGGTCTTCCCCAGTGTGGAGGCCAAAGAGGATAGAATACCTTTAAGGGTCTCTTACTGCATGCCTCCTGGCTGGGCTTCTACTTCTTGTGTTTAATGGTTTACCTGTCTAATTTTTCTCTTCTATCTTGAATTTTTCCCCACCCAAATGGCTATTACTGCTTTATTGCCAGATGTACATCAAAAAGCTCATGGAGATCATCACTGTGGAGAACCCCAAAATGCCTTATGAGATGAAAGAGATGGCACTGGAGGCCATTGTGCAGCTCTGGCACATCCCCAGTTTTGTCACTGAGCTCTATATCAACTATGACTGTGACTACTACTGTTCAAACCTCTTTGAAGACCTCACCAAGCTGCTGTCCAAGGTGCTGACCATTATTACTGGCCTCAAGAAAGAAGGCTCTGTTAAGGAAATCTCTCTGGTGATAGAGAGCATACGATATCAGGGCGGGAAACACTTGAGAGTTGGGGAACAGGAAGAAGAAAGGCATTTTCTCAGGACAGTGTAGAAGTTAAAAGAGGTTTCAGGGTTTTTGGAAAAGTGTAAAGTATTCTCACCTCAAGTCTCCTGGATCTGTTTACTTTGCAGAATGCCTTCCCTGTGTCTGGTCAGCTCTATACAACACACCTCTTGTCTCTTGATGCCCTGTTGACAGTGATTGACAGCACTGAGGCCCATTGCCAGGCCAAAGTCCTCAACAATCTTACCCAGCAAGAGAAGAAAGAAGCAGCCAAACCTGGCTATGAGGCAGTAGATGGTTCCCGAGAATCCAGCAATAGTGAGAGGCATTTGTTTCTTTGAGGAATCCTAGGATTCTGTGCTTATCACTTTTCTGTTCACTGAATCTTCTCTTTATCCTTTATATCACTTCTTCTGGGGGCTCTCCCAATTCTGTGTTTCCAGGGTTTGGTGGTTTGAATCATTGGCCAGGCAGATTAGCAAGATTCATGGACTTGTCCTTTCCTTATCCTCCACACTTTGGCTTTCTTATAGAATTATTATTATTATCATTTAAAGTATAGTTAACGGCACGTGGGTGGCTCAGGTGGTTAAGTGTCCGACTCTTGATTTTGGCTCAGGTCATGATCTCGGGGTCAGGGGATCAAGCCCTGCATTGAGCTCTGCACTCAGCGTGGAGTCTGCTTGTCCCTCTCCCTCTACTTCTTCGCCCCCATGCCCCCGCTCATGTGTGCATATACACACTCTCTCTCTCTCTCTTTCTCTAAAATAAATAAATAAAATCTTGAAATGAAATAAAGCGTAGTTAAAATACAATGTTACATTAGTTTCAGGTATACAACATAGGAGTAGTATTGTTTCTTTATGGGAAGAAAAGAGGACCTAGATTAAAGGATAAGATTTCTCTTCCAGGCCGTACCTTCCCCCACCCCCAGTATCTGCTTCCACCCTAATTAATCTTCTCTGACATCCCCTTAAGACTGAGGTTGCAGAAGATCAGAGAATGGGACTAGGTAATCTCTGTTAAATTACAGAATCTAATGCTTGACTAATCTGGGACAGTGACTACTTATTTGGGCTTAGGTTTGTTGTCTTCAGGGCTGGTGACCTATGTGGGGCTTTGTGGGACCTACCCAGGTCTCCTTGACCTAGTACACAACTTCTCTTGCAGCTCTGCTTGGTTTCTTACCCTGTCTTCATTTATTTTCTTCTCTCTTACCAGCTGAGAGAGCCGCCAGTGATGGGAAACCTGTAGGCTTAGCCCCAGACATCCCAGGCCTACATCTGCCAGGTGGAGGGCGGCTGCCAGCAGAACACGGGAAACCAGGATGCAGTGATCTGGAGGAAGCTGCTGACTCTGGGGGTGGGTACTGGGTGTCCATGATCCTCAGCCCCCTCAACTGGAGGTTTTGGCGGAGAGCCCAGGGAGGAGGGGGAGGGTACAGACACCCTAAAGCAGTATGTGTGTAAACCTTGGCTGCTCACCCATACCTTCAGAGAGAGAAGGAAATATTTGAGAGGCCAAAGATATTTGACGGAAAACATTTGGAGCCCTAGAAGATAGGACCTCTAAGAATGTAGAAGACTGATGAGGACAAGAAAATTTTTGAGGCATTTTTCTTCACTAGATAGTATATTGACAATCTTCCAAAAGCCATTATACTGGTAAAGGAGGTCTTACAGGTTTTTCCTTTTCTTCCTCCCATATCCTGTTCCTAGCTGACAAAAAGTTTACCCGGAAGCCACCTCGATTTTCCTGTCTCTTGCCAGATCCACGGGAACTGATTGAAATTAAAAACAAAAAGAAGGTATGTATGGCCATCCCCAGAACTTAGTCTCTGCCTGCCTTGGTCTGGGTGTCTTTTGTAGGGTTTCTGTCCCAGAGGATAAGGGAGAGTCTAGCAGCTCATTGAGCAGTTTCCCAAGGCTAATCTTTGCATTTTGGGGGACTTCAGCAACCATCCAGTCTCCTTTGAAAGCCTTTCTTTCTAAGCCGTGGAATTAGACATACCCTATTGTGTGCCCCTTGGCAAATCCTGCCCTAGGTGAGAGCCAGTTGTTAACTGGTGGTAACAAGAGCCTGGGATGGTGTCATGTGGGTCACTGGAGGTTACTGGTTATCTCAAGCCCTGGGGTAGGTATTGGCAGTGAAATAGAATTGACATTTATCTGGTGCTTTAGTAAAGTTCAAAAAAATTGTTTTTTAAACACAAAAAAAACTTTTATTTAACCCTTTCTTTCTCTTATGGTCAGCCTAAATGACTGGTTTGACAGCATAGGCCAGGGCAAAGCAGGCATTGCTATTGGCAAATGGGGAGCCATTACAATTCTGAAAAGTAAATAAATAAATAAATGGTTTGTGTCCCCTTGATTGTAGAGCTGTGACTAAATAGACTAAAAGTTGTTATCATCACAGTTAGTTCACCTTGTCCTTAAAAGCTGGGAAACTGGAGAAGAAAGGGAAATCCAAGCTAGGCTATAAACAGATGCCAGGATGGCTATAGAACTGGGAAGAAGAGGGATCCTTGGGTGGCTCAGTTGGTTAAGCGTCTACCTTCAGCTCAGGTCATGATCCCAGGGTCCTAGGATCAAGCCCTGCATTGGACTCCTTTCTCAGTGGGGAACCTGCTTCTCCCTCTGGTGGCTACTCCCCCTGCTTTTGCTCTGTCTCTCTCTGAAAAAAATAATTAAATAGAATTTAAAAACAAACAAACAAACAAACAAAAACCTAGAGGGAAGAGACCTTCTCTAGTCTCTCTTCTGCTTTCTTCTGATTTTTAAGTTGGTGGAGAAGGGCTGTCCCTGTGCATCTTGAGAACTCAGAAAATGAGTGAAAAGGAGCTCCTCAGCCAGTTCTTCTTACTTTTTTTTTTTTTTTTTTTTTTTTTTTTTAATTTTTAAGTAGGCTCTATGCCCAGTGTGGGGCTTGAACTCACAACCCTGAGATCAGGAGTTAATATTCTACTGAGTCAGCCAGTTGTCTCTTATGGTGCAATTTTTTAAAAATTCTGTGTTTTGTTTTGTTTTTAAGTAATCTCTACACCCAACATGGGGCTCAAACTTATAGCCCTAAGATCAAGAGTCACATATTCTAGTAATTGAGCCAGCGGGGCACCCCGGTTCCTCAGCCAGTTCTAATTAGACACGAAGAATGGGGACAGCTAGTGGGGCTGGTATGATCCAGCCTTAGTTTTGGAGTCACTTAAAACTACATCCTAGGAACCTGTTAGGTGACCAGCTGTGGACTGTGATGGAGTTCAGCCTGGCCTTGTCTGGTTTAGGAGCAGAACAGCTTGTGACACCTCTAGTATTTCTCCTCCAGCTGCTAATCACTGGCACAGAGCAGTTCAACCAGAAACCAAAGAAGGGGATCCAGTTTCTGCAGGAGAAAGGCCTCCTTACCATCCCAATGGACAACTCAGAGGTTGCCCAGTGGCTCCGAGAGAACCCTCGGCTGGACAAGAAAATGATTGGAGAGTTTGTGAGTGACCGCAAAAACATTGACCTGCTGGAGAGCTTTGTGAGGTGAGGAAGTGGCAAGAAGTAGAGGACATAGTTGGTGATCAAAGGGCAAGGCATCCCTCAAAGTAGTCTCTGTCAGTTCCTGCTGGTAACCTAGGTCACACACTCTTCCTCTTCCCATGACTTATGTCTTTTGGACCTGAAAGAGTCTCCAGCAAGATAGCTTTGGGAGCCATTTCATTCTGCATAGAGAGCATTGCAAAGGGATAGAACAGGGTTCCTGAGCACAAGGTAGATTCCAGCGGATGGGGTTTCCAGGCAAGAATGCACTGATGTGGAAAGTACTAAAATTAGGAGTTGTCAGATTCTAGTCTGTTTTAGAGATGACCACAAGATTGTTCCCTTTGCTAGACCCTTCAGCTTCCTCTGTTCCAATATGAGAAGATTAGAGGGACTAGAGCTAATAGGGAGCCCAATGTTTGCGACTTATGTATCTTTAGCCTCTTTGTCCTTCTTTCTCTCTAGCACCTTCAGCTTTCAGGGTCTACGGCTGGATGAAGCTCTTCGTCTCTACCTGGAAGCCTTCCGCTTACCTGGAGAAGCCCCAGTCATCCAGAGGTTGCTGGAGGCATTCACAGAGCATTGGAGAGTGAGTTGCATGTCAGGGCCTGGAATGGGTTTTATGGCTCCAACTGAAGGACCCAGCTGCTGTCTCCTAAAAGGCTGAGAGAAACATCAGCAAACTTCCCATAGAACTTCTGTTCCCATAACTTCTGTTAAGGAGTTGGCAAGAGGTTGGAGGCTTTGTGGCTCCTCTTTGTACCCAGCACTGGCCGGTGGGTTGGTAATGAAGGTTTGATTGGCCGGAGAAGGGCATTGATACAGGTGGGGTCTTTGCTTTTTCAGAATTGTAATGGCTCCCCATTTGCCAATAGCGATGCCTGCTTTGCCCTGGCCTATGCTGTCATCTTGCTTAATACTGACCAGCACAACCACAACGTTCGCAAACAGAATGCACCCATGACTCTAGAGGTAAGCTTGGATCCCAGCCGAGGCAGAGAGGGTCCAGTGCAGTTTTGGAGGTATAGCAGGAAGGACATGGGATTTCCAGTGGGCACAATGGACAGAGTTTGTCCAGGGGAATCAGGGAGGGCTGGCCAATCCAGGAAAAGAACTGGGTTAGGGAGGTGGGCTCTTCCACTTACTGTTTCCTAAGTCCTATCTACTACAGACCCAGGAGTTCCTTAGGTGGGGCTTCAGCATTGACATATGGGGGAAAAGCTTGTTGGCCTGTCTCTAGGAGTTTCGCAAAAACCTAAAAGGTGTGAATGGAGGCAAGGACTTTGAGCAAGACATCCTGGAGGACATGTACCATGCCATCAAGTGAGTATTTGTGGAGAATAGTTTGTCTTCTCATTAAGCAGAAGCACACTGCTTCCTTTTCCAGATTTTAGAGTCCCATCAGACTTCAGTGTTTCATCTGCCCTGGATTTAGCTTTGAGACTCAGCTGTGCAGCACGTTTTCCCATTTCTTCCTTAAAGAAGCCTGAACAGTACTGGAGCTCCAGTACTCTGAGCCAGGATCTAAACTGCCCCTGCTAAGTAGAATATCATGGGCCCATTTTCTGAACCCAAAGCAGCTGGGTTTTCCTGTCTAGCTCACAAGATGCATTCTGAAGCTGGTAGAGAACACAAAATGGGCACTGGAGGGTGAGGTTTGGGTCAGAGATCAGAGATGGGGCACTTAGTTTTTTATTATAAATCAGAAAAAGTAGAGAGAAATGTTCATCCTCTCATACCCAGAAAGAATGGAGCTCTCACTACAGAACTAAAGGCCCCAGCTAAAGACAGGGCTTTGGCATTATGGGGGTTTCTGGGTGCTTCCTTTTTTTCTCCCTGTTCCCACTAGTGGGTGGGAAGCAGATCACTGAACTGCACTTATGGTGACCTCTCATTGATGGACTGTGCCAGTGTGGGCAAAACCTGTTGTCCTAGGGGTGCCTGGGTGGCTCAGTGGGTTAAAGCCTCTGCCTTCAGCTGAAGTCATGATCCCAGGGTCCTGGGATCATGCCCCATATTGGGCTCTCTGCTCAGCGGGGAGCCTGCTTTCCCTCTCTCTCTCTGCCTACTTGTGATCTCTGTCAAATAAATAAATAAAATCTTTTAAAAAAAAGCAAAAACAAAACCTGTTGTCCTAGCATGGAACCAGTTAGGTTCACAGCAGTGTACCTACTCTTTCCTTTACCTCCTAACAGGAATGAGGAAATTGTGATGCCTGAAGAGCAGACAGGCTTGGTTCGGGAGAACTATGTGTGGAATGTGCTGCTTCATCGAGGTGCCACCCCAGAGGGCATATTCCTTCGTGTGCCTGCTGGCAGCTATGATCTTGACCTCTTCACCATGACATGGGGCCCCACTATTGCTGCCCTTTCTTATGTCTTTGACAAAAGCCTTGAAGAGACAATCATCCAGAAAGCCATCTCAGGCTTCAGGTAGCCCAGCTGTGGCCTTGGTCTTGACCTCCTCTCACCTCTCTGGGAAAACATGGTTGCCTCCATGCCTTTCTGATTCCTACTCATATTTTTATTAGAATGGGTTTTCTCTGAGTTTTTGAAAGGAGACTGAAGTTTGGGAAGGCTCAGTCTTAAACAGATTGAAGAGTAAAAGGTTTCTTCTTGGGACTGATCGGGGAAGAATCCTAAGTAAGCTTCCTCAGGGACTTGGAAGGACTACCTAGCCTTCCAGTGACTCACTCTTTCTGGAATGTGACATTACAGGAAGTGCGCCATGATCTCCGCCCACTATGGCCTCAGCGATGTGTTTGACAATCTCATCATATCTCTGTGCAAATTCACAGCTCTTAGCAGTGAGGTGAGCAGGGGCAAGAACGGTTTACTTAGAGTTCCAAAGGAGGACCTCTCTTTTAGCCATAAATCCATCCTTATCTGTAGAGCTGTTTTCCCTAGGCATATTCATTTACTCCCCCTAGACTACAGTAGCACTTGGGCCATTTTTGTTTCATACCCCCTAGAATGAGATTAGTGTCACCTCATGCAAGTGGGATGGGAGAGGAGATACATCAGTGGGGAAGGCCTTAACCAGGTTAGCCTTTCCCACCAGTACTGGGGGGGTAGTGAACCATAGCAAACAGGACTTTCGGGGAACTATAGGGAAAGGCCTAAGAGATCTCCTTTACAGACATTTGCCAGACCCTAAGCCTTTTCTCATCTTCCTTTTCAGTCTATTGAGAACTTGCCCAGTGTGTTTGGAAGCAACCCCAAAGCCCACATTGCAGCCAAGACAGTATTCCATTTGGCCCATCGTCATGGTGACATCCTGCGGGAGGGTTGGAAGAATATCATGGAGGCCATGCTGCAGCTCTTCCGAGCTCAACTGCTGCCCAAAGCTATGGTGGAGGTAATTCTTATAGGGGATTAGTCGCAATAACAAGGCAAAAGCTCATAAACTATGTGCTCTCTGTGTATGGAACTGGTTGAGACCAGCACTAGGCCCAATGACTGCTGAAACTTAACCAATGACTTACTGAAACTTAAGGAACACCTTAAATGTAAGACCACAGACTTTGGGTGAGGGGATAGCTGTAAAAGAAAGCTGATATAAGCCATTGCCAGTCACCAGCTGTAGGTAGCCCAGTCAGGAGTGTAGGACACTGAGCTACAGGAAGAAAGCCAGAGAATTTTTCATGAAGAAGCAGGACATGCAAAGGGCATGTGGAAAGAAATTATTCTTGATCTGATTTTCCAGGTAGAAGATTTTGTGGATCCCAATGGCAAGATCTCACTACAGAGGGAGGAGATGCCATCAAATCGGTAAGGGCAGATCAGAGGCTGAAGGCTTGGAGAGGGAGGGTCAGAACTATGGAGCTCACCAGGGTTTGAACTTTTTCTGCAGAGGAGAGTCGACAGTTCTAAGCTTTGTGAGTTGGCTGACACTAAGTGGTACTGAGCAGTCTAGTGTGCGGGGCCCATCCACTGAGAACCAAGAGGCCAAAAGAGCAGCCTTGGACTGTATCAAGGTAACTATCTTTGCCTACCCTTGGTAGCCTTGGTAAACAAGCCTAAATCCCTCCCTTCTAGATGGATGTTGCCATCCCTCCCTTCTAGATGGATGCTGCCCTAGAAACTGAAGAGTAGAATTATCCAGGGCTTATGACCAGAGCTGATGATGGCCTTTTGACCTCTCTCCCTAGCTCTTGGGAACATTCTCTTCCCTCCAGCCCTTGTCACTGACCCTCCTCCCTCTTGAATCCCCTCTAGCAATGTGACCCAGAAAAGATGATCACAGAAAGCAAGTTCCTTCAGCTGGAGTCCCTACAGGAACTCATGAAGGTACAGGATAAAGAGGGAAGAGGAGGGAATGAAAGAGCCGGCTGTGTCTGGGAGGGGAGATGGGGACAATGGTGATTGCCTTAATTTCTGTTAGGGCAGAGCCAGTGGCTGACTTCTGCATGCTTTCCCGCTGTTGTGCTCTAGGCTCTGGTCTCAGTGACACCAGATGAAGAGACATATGATGAGGAGGATGCTGCTTTCTGCCTAGAGATGCTGCTGAGGATTGTGCTGGAGAACAGGTAGAAGGCAATCTTTAGGCAGGCCTCATTTGGGCTTGTGCCAAAGGGATGGAATACTGGAGCCATCTTGCTGAGTGGGCTTTAGGAACAAGAAGCACTTAAAGTTATAGGCAGTGGAGAAGCTTGTTCATTATACCTGCCTGCTTAGGGTATAATACTGATGAGCCCTGAAAGGCCTAACCTGGATCAAAGGGAGAGACCTATTGCCCAGTGGCCTGTCCAGCTGTGACTGTCCTCACCCTTATGTTCCTCAGGGACCGTGTGGGCTGTGTGTGGCAGACTGTCCGAGACCATCTATATCACCTGTGTGTCCAGGCACAGGATTTCTGCTTCCTTGTAGAGCGAGCAGTGGTGGGGCTGCTGCGCTTGGCCATTCGACTGCTCCGAAGAGAAGAGATCAGTGGCCAGGTAAGCAGAGTACAGCCTGAAGAGCAGGAAGTAGGTAGGGGACTAAAGCCACAGTGTCAGTTGTGGGTATGGCCTGAGACAGAAAGTTCATTTAGTGTTGCATGAGTCCGGTTACGTACCACAGGGCTAGAGGAATCTAACAGGTGGCATTAGGGATGAGTCTGGAATGGTCTCATGCATGAAGCTGGTACTTAGCACCTCTGCAGGCTCCTATGAATCTGCTCTGTAAGGTTGAATGGCTACTGCCTTGTGGCAGTCTCAGCCCTATATCTGGTTTCCTGGTTCTCATGCTTAGAACCCTCCTGAGATCTCTTGGCTCAGGTATAAAAGGCAGTCAGCATAGAACTAATAAGTGAGTTCAGCAAGGTCACAGGATATAAGATTAACACAAAAATTAATCACATAGGAGAGGTGGGTGGGGGAATGGGTTGAATGGGTGATAGGCACTATGGAGGGCACTTGTTGCGATAAGCACTGAGTGTTATATGTAAGTGATGCATCACTAATATTCAAATACTACACTATATGTTAACTAACTTGAATTTAAATTTTTAAAAAAGTACATGAGTCTTTATATAACAATTTAATAAATTCTAGGCAATGTTAGAGTCCTAATATCTAAAGAAAAATCACAGTTCCAGATACTAACAGTAAATGTATAGAAAATGAAACCAGCAACACAATATCATTTACACATGCTGCAAATGAAATGAAATACTGAAATACACACCTAGCAAACATTTATAGCATCTCTCTGCTAAAGATTACAAAATGCTAATGAAAGATATCAAGACCTAAATAAATGAAGAGGCATACTGTGTTCATGGATTGGAAGACTCAACATAGTAAAGATGTCAGTTCTCCCCCAAATTCATGTATAAGTTTAATGCAACTCCCATGAAAATCCCAGCAAGGTTTTTTGTAGACCTAAGCTTATTTTAAAATTTAGATTGAAAAGCATAGGCCCTAGAATGGCCAAACATTTGAGAAAGAAAAATATGGGAGAAATCACTCCATCTGCTACTAAGGCTTCCTGTATAGCTGCAGTAATCAAGACTGTCTGGTATTTGTGGAGAGAAAGACACATAAATCAGTGGAACAGAGGAAAGAATCCAGAAATAGACCCACACAGAGATGCTCAACTAATTTTTGACAAAAGTGCAAAAACAGTTAAATGGAGGAAGAATCGCCTCTTCAGTGGCTAGAATAATTGAAATTCATGGGTGGGGAACAAACAATGAACCTTGACCTCAGCAGCATACCTTATAGAAAAATTAACTCAAAATGACTCATAAATTAATTCTTTTTTAAAGATTTTATTTATTTGACAGAGAGAGATCACAAGTAAGCGGAGAGGCAGGCAGAGAGAGAGAGAGGGAAGCAGGCTCCCTGCTGAGCAGAGAGCTCGATGTGGGACTCAATCCCAGGACCCTGAGATCATGACCTGAGCCGAAGGCAGTGGCTTAACCCACTGAGCCACCCAGGCACCCCATAAATTAATTTTTAAGTTATTTTTATTAACATAAAATGTATTATTTGCTCCAGTGGTACAGGTCTGTGAATCATCAGGCTTACACATTTCACAGCACTAACCATAGCACATACCCTTCCTAGTGTCTATAACCCAGTCACCCTCTCCCTACTCCCTTGCCCCCAGCAACCCTCTGTCTGTTTAGATCTTTTTTTTTTTTTTTTAAGATTTATTTATTTATTTGAGAGAGAGCGTGATCATGGGGGAGGGACAGAGGAAGATGGAGAGAGAGACGCTCAAGCAGACTCCCTGCTGAGCAGGGAGCCTGACACAGGGCTTAATCTCCCTGAGATCATGACCTGAGCCAAAATCAAGAGTCGGACACTTAGGGCGCCTGGGTGGCTCAGTGGGTTAAGCCGCTGCCTTCGGCTCAGGTCATGATCTCAGGGTCCTGGGATCGAGGCCCGCATCGGGCTCTCTGCTCAGCAGAGAGCCTGCTTCCCTCTCTCTCTCTCTGCCTGCCTCTCCATCTACTTGGGATTTCTCTCTGTCAAATAAATAAATAAAATCTTTTAAAAAAAAAAAAAAAAAAAAAAAAAAAAAAAAAAAAGAGTCGGACACTTAACTGACTGCGCCATATAGGCGCCTTTCAAAATGAATCATAGATTTAAATGTAAAATGTAGAATTATGAAACCTTTAGGAAGAAAGCTAGGAGAATATGTTCAGGAGCTAGGAAAAGAATTCTTAGGCTTGACACCAAAAGTGCAGTCCATAAAAGGAAAAATTGGTAAATTGAACTTCATCAATTTTAAGAATTTATACTTTAGGGGTGCCTGGCTGGCTCAGTCAGTTAAGCATCCAACTCTCGGTGTTGGCTCCGGTCATGATCTCAGGGTCTTGGGATTGAGCCCTCCATTGGGCTCCATGGGGAATCTACTTGAGATTCTCTCCCTCTCCCTCTGCCCTTCCCCTGGCTCATTCATGCATGCACGCACTCGCTGTCTCTCTCAAATAAGTAAATCTTCAAAAAAAAAACAAAAACAAAAACTTGTATTCTTTGGAAGGTCATGTGAAAAGGATGAAAAGATAAGGAGCATATCTTTGCAAACTACACATCTGGAAAAAAAACTAATACCTAAAATATAAAAGAACTCAAAATACAACAGTAAGAAAACAATTCAATTAGAAAATGGGCAAAAGATATGAACAGACATTTCACTGAAGAAGATACACAGATGGCAAGCACACGAAAATATTTTAGTGATGTTCAGCATCATTAGCCAGCAGGGAAAGGAAATTGAAATCATGATGAGATATCACTAACTACCTGTCAGAATGACTAAAGTAAAAAATAGTGCTAATACCAAACATTGGCAAGGATGACATTTCTGGATACTAATAGTAAACGTATAGAAAAGGAAACCAACAACACAATATCATTTACATTTGCTTCAGTGAAATGAAATGTTGAGTGGGAATATAAAATGGTACAGCTCCTCTGTTAGCAGTTTCTTAATAGAACTAAACATGCAGTTATTCACACAATCCAGCAGTCGTACTCTTGGGCATTTATCTCAGAGATATTAAAGCTTACCTTCTCATAAAAACCTATTCATGAATGGTCATAGAAGCTTTTTTTGTGATAGCCCAAAACTGGAATCAGCCCAGATGATTCTCAGCAGGTAACTAGTTAAACTGTGGCACATACATACTGGAGTTCTGTTCAGCAATCAAAGCAACAGACTGTTGATAACAACTTGGAGGAACCTCCAAGGAATTACGCTGAGTGAAAAAAAGCCAATCCCAAAAAGCTGCATATTATGTAATTCCATTTATATCTAACAAGTTTGAAATGACAGAATTTTAAAAGTAATGGACAGATTGCCAAGGGTTAAGATTGGGGACAAGAAGAGGCAGGAAGGTATGTTTTTAAAAGGTCAACATGAAGAATCCTATGGTGGTGCAACTATTCAACATACTGACTTGTGAAGGATACACAAACCTAAAATTAGGTGATTAAATTATGCAGAACTTAATACACGCATGCATACACAGATGAGTAAAGTAAAACTGGGAAACCTGAGTAAGATCAGTGGATTATATTGATGTCAGTATCACTTACCATTTACTGTAGTTTTATATAATGTTACCATTTGGCGTAAATGGGGCAAAGCATACAAAGGATTGTATTGTTTCTTTTTTTTTTATTTTTAAGATTTATTTATTTTGGGAGAGAGCATGTGTGTGGACAGGAGTGCGGAGAGGGGCAGAGGGCAAGGAAAGAGAGGATCTCAAGGAGACTCCCCACCGAGTGCAGAGCCCACAATGTGGGGCTCAATCCCACAACCATGAGATAATGACCTGAGCCAAAATGAAGAGTTGAACCTCTGTATTACTTATATTTTATTGTATTATTTTTTACAACTACATATGAATCTATAGCTCAATAAAAATTTTAATTAAAAAAAAACTGAAGAAGGGGCGCCTGGATGACTCGGTTAAGGGTCTGCCTTCGACTCAGGTTATGATCCCAGGATCCTGGGATTGAGTCCTGCATTGGGCTCCCTGCTCAGCAGGGAGCCAGCTTCTCCCTCTGTCCCTCCCCCAACTCATGGGCGCTCGCTCGCTCACTGTCTCTTGGGGAAAAAAAAAAAAAATCTTAAAAAAAAAAAAACCAACCTGAAGAAAAGACCAGCAGCAGTACTCTTAGATGGGTTCTAACCAAACCATCCTCACTAACCTAAGGAAACTGGTAAGGAAGGAGTCTAGACAAGAAGCTGTGTGCTCACTTACTGCTCCCCACCTACACACCCAGGTGCTGCTCTCCCTGCGCATTTTGCTGCTAATGAAGCCCAGCGTGCTGTCCCGAGTCAGTCACCAGGTAGCCTATGGGCTCCATGAACTTCTTAAGACCAACGCAGCCAACATCCACTCAGGTGATGACTGGGCCACCCTCTTCACACTGCTGGAATGTATTGGCTCAGGTGTAAAGCCGCCAGCTGCCCTGCAGGCCACAGCCAGGGCTGATGGACCTGATGCTGGTAAGCCGTTTCCCAGGGAGACCCTCATTAGTGGATAAACAGTTATGGCCCCAGAGGTTGAGGAAAGAAAACAAAATAGAGGTTTTTGTATTAGCAGATTGAACACTCTTGACTGCCACCATCTGCTTCCAGAGCTTCCTATATCCACTGACATTTCCCCAGCACTCATGGGTTAAACAGCATGAAGGCTAGTAGGCAACAGAGATGTCTATGACACTAGGCTTCCTACTGTCCTGAGGACTATTTTCTCGGAAACTATGTCCTCACCACCACCCCCATCCCCGGACAGCTGCTGCTAGATGCCATCAGGAGCCCAAATTAGCCTGTTGCCCCATTTGGTCAAGAGACATTCTGTCCAGACCGTCCTTCAGCCCCTTGGTGACAGGGCTGAAACTAAGCTGGACCAAGAGAGAGGAGAGGCCAGGCTTGAGCACCTACTTCTTAGAACTAAAATCATCCTTCATCCCAGTGTAGCCATTTCCACCCTGACTCTGCCCTTCTCCCTGCTGACTTAGGGGCCCAATCAGACAGCGAACTCCCATCCTACCATCAGAATGATGTGAGCCTGGACCGAGGATACACTTCTGATTCAGAGGTCTACGCTGACCATTGCAGGCCTGGCAAGATCCACCGATCAGCGACAGATGCTGATGTGGTAAACAGCGGCTGGTTAGTGGTGAGTGAGCATATGGGCAATGGGTGAGTCTTCCCTCCTTGGCCTGGGGGAAAGATTCCTGGTCCTCCAGAGGGCATCTGAGGGAAGATCAGGCTCAAGCCTGGGTTCCCAGCAACTCTGTGTACTTTACAGGTGGGGAAGGATGACATCGATAACTCCAAGCCAGGTCCTGGGCCCAGCCGACTAGGCCCTTCACCCCTGGTCAATCAGTACAGCCTAACAGTGGGGCTGGACCTCGGGCCACACGACACTAAGTCCCTGCTTAAATGTGTAGAATCTCTGTCCTTCATCGTGCGTGATGCTGCCCACATTACACCTGACAACTTTGAGCTCTGCGTCAAGACTCTCCGCATCTTTGTGGAGGCCAGTCTGAATGGCGGTGGGTTACCCAGTGAAGGGGCAGCTGGGGGGTAGCCATGTGAATATATGGGGGAAAGGGAGGAAAAGGTAGGCCATCTGTGTCCATGGATATAGAAGTGTGACCTGGGTCTGGCTTTGCTCAGGGTGCAAGTCCCAGGAGAAACGTGGCAAGAGTCACAAGTATGATAACAAAGGAAACCGCTTCAAGAAGAAATCCAAGGAAGGCTCAGTGCTTCGACGGCCTCGAACCTCCAGCCAGCATGCCACTCGGGGTGGGCACAGTGACGATGATGAGGATGAAGGTGTGCCTGCCAGCTACCACACGGTGTCTTTACAGGTCAGTCAGGACGTAAGTATGGCATCCTTTACTTCCTCTCCTCTCGCTGCCCCTGATGTTGGGATTGTGGGCAGAGCCAGAGACAGCCAGGGCTGAGAGGAAGGGCCTATGTTTTCCAACCCAGGCCCTCGGCCACCACTTCCAGATTGTTCCCCATCCAAAACCACTGTAAATCTCTGCTTAATATTCGAGGTTTATGTTTTGAATAAGTAATACATGTACGTGGTGCAACGTACAGAAGTACAAAAGGGTAAATGGATAAAAGTAAGTCCTCTTCCATTCCTGACCCCAGCTGCTAAGTTACCCTCCCCAGAGGTAGACGTTGCCACTAGTTTCTTGTCTATCCTTCCAGAATTATTCTTTGTCTGTTCAAGGCACATAAAATTTATTTTACAAGCAGACTTTATATCACTAAATAAATGGAGAACTAATTGCCTTAAATAGAATAACCTTAGAAAAATGATGAAAACAAAAAATTACTGAGGTTGACTGGACACTATTGCCCACCACAGCCTCTGAGCCTGAGCTTTGCTTTCTGGTTTTAAAATGAAATTAACAAGGTGAGGCTTTATCTGTCATCAGGAGGTATGAGAGAGAATTAAGAAGAAAGTACCTTTTTCACCATGTAACTCATTGTTGTTAAACACTCATTCCACATACTTCTGACATCTCCTCCACTGTAATACCCAACTTTGGGAAACACTGGCTGGCAGGGGACAACCAGCTCATGAAGTTGAGGAGAAAAGAAGGGTGAGGGGTGGAGTATGGTATGACTGGTGTGACTGGGACTAGGGACTCCTTTGAGGACTCAGTAAGGGACATTGTTGAGAGGGGCATCACCCAGACCTTACCCCAACTCATACCCTGCCCCTCCTGTGACTCCAGTTGTTAGACCTGATGCACACCCTGCACACTCGAGCGGCCTCCATCTACAGCTCTTGGGCAGAGGAGCAGCGCCACCTAGAGACAGGTGGCCGGAAGATCGAAGCGGATTCACGCACCCTCTGGGCCCACTGCTGGTGCCCGTTACTGCAGGGTAAACCTCAGGGGAGCAGGCAGGGCAGGGGCTGAGGCGGAGCTGGAACTTGGGGAGTACCCGGACCAGGATGCCTGAAGGATCCTGAGCCTCTTCTCACTCTCAGGCATCGCCTGCCTGTGCTGTGATGCCCGGCGCCAGGTGCGGATGCAGGCACTGACCTATCTGCAGCGAGCCCTCCTGGTACATGATCTGCAAAAGCTAGATGCCCTGGAGTGGGAGTCCTGTTTTAACAAGGTGGGACTTTCCTCTAGTCTTAAAGCTCATATCCTTAGGACAGGGAGAACTGGGCAGCCTGAAAAGCCCCTAATGTCAGTCCTCAGTCTGCATCCTGCCTTTCCTTCTGCTCTGTGCTTATCCATCCCAGCCCCTGGCTTTCTTGGAGTAAGGCTGCCAACTGACCTGTTAGGGACACGTTGGCTCTTTACCTACCAGGTGCTGTTTCCTCTGCTGACCAAGCTCTTAGAGAATATCAGCCCTGCAGATGTGGGCGGGATGGAGGAGACTCGAATGAGGGCTTCCACACTGCTGTCTAAGGTACTGCTCACCGCCCTCCCCACCCACTCTCCCCACACCTGCCTTTATGCGAGGAGGAAAGCTAGGGCTTCGGCTGGGCCCTAGAAATGCAATGTGGGGGCTCGGGACCCTCGGCTATGGAGACTCATCAGGACCCAGGGACCTGGGAGGATACTGGCATTCAGAGGAATCTCTGGTTTAGAATTCCCATGCAAGACAGGGCAGGCTTGCCTCCCAGCCTTACAGAGGGATGTAGATAGATCCAACCCTTCATTAAAAGGGGCTGGCGGGCCTTAGGTCTTCCTGCAGCACCTGTCTCCACTGCTGTCACTCTCTACTTTTGCGGCGCTCTGGCTGACCATTCTGGACTTCATGGACAAGTATATGCACGCAGGCTCCAGTGACTTACTGGTATGTTCTACCTCAACCCAGCTCCGACTGCCTGCTTCCTCTCCCACCTGCAGGAGACACCATGCTGTTTTCCCCTTGGGGGCTGCCTCCTCCTTACCATATCCCCCGCAATGCCCGCTTTCCTCTTTACATGGTCCTACTGTCACCACAGTCAGAGGCCATCCCTGAGTCTCTGAAGAACATGCTTCTGGTGATGGACACAGCAGAGATTTTCCACAATGCTGACGCCCGAGGAGGCAGCCCCTCAGCCCTCTGGGAGATCACCTGGGAGCGCATTGACTGTTTTCTGCCCCACCTACGAGACGAGCTCTTCAAGCAGACTGTCATCCAGGGTAGGGGGCTTAGTTCAGCTTTGTCAAAAGAGTCCTCATTATAGAGTCTGGAGCTAATAATTAGTTCTCTGTACTCTTATCAGCAGCAAGACTGGTGGGTAGCCAGGGCTGTGCTTGAAAGAAAATACTAAGAGCTGCCATCTGGTTGTTCTGCCTTCCCCAGACCCCATGCCCATGGAGCCACATGCCCAAAAACCTCTGGCCTCAGCCCACATGACTCCTGCTGCTGGGGACACAAGGACACCTGGCCATCCACCTCCCCCAGAGATGCCTTCCGAGCTGGGGGCCTGTGGTGAGTCCTTTTGAGTTAGCCTTCTGGGTGTTGAGCAGGAAGTAGGAAGCCTAAGACAAGGCCCACGGTAGTTTGGGATTACTGCTGAGCATGGGCTGTGAGCCAGGGGAAGGAGGGACCCAGAGTGTTTCTGTAGCCTGCTCTTCCTGTGGGAGGTAGCAGGACCAAGTAAGTGGTGATGAGCTACCTGCTCGAGATTTTCGGGCTTGGAAGGAGAAGGCTGGATCAGGAACTTGGAATAAATATGCAGAGTTTGCCCTTTGGGGATTCTAGTAAAGATCAGATCAGAACTTAGCTGACTGAAGGTACAGCAAAGGAGGTAGAAGGTAGATAAAAGATAACTGGATATTGAATGAGTTTCAAAGGCATATTCCCAACTACTTAGCCTGTCAGGGTCATTTTGTTCACAGGAATGGGGAGAAGCAGAGGTTAGGTAAACCAGCTGCGGGATGTGAAGGAGTCTGACCAGTCCCTTGCTCTCCCTGTAGACTTTGAGAAGCCTGAGAGCCCTCGTCCGGCCAACAGCAGCTCCCCTGGATCACCAGTGGCATCTACCCCCAGCAGACTGAGCCCTACTCCAGATGGGCCTCCTCCGCTGGCTCAGCCCCCACTGATCCTGCAGCCCTTGGCCTCCCCGCTGCAGGTGGGCGTACCCCCCATGGCCCTGCCCATCATCCTCAACCCTGCTCTCATTGAGGCCACCTCACCAGTGCCCCTCCTGGCCACACCCCGCCCCACAGACCCCATGCCCACCTCCGAGGTCAACTAAGGCAGGCCCCTCAGAGATCAGGACCAGTCCTTCCTACCAGACTGTCCTCAGCCACCCTTCCAGCTGTCCCCAGGGCACAAACTTTTCAGGCCCAGCCTGAGCTGCTCTTACTGCTACTTGGAGGGAACCTGAAAAAGAAAAGTTTTATAGCCCCCCTCCTAGGACCCACAATCAGGCTAAGGAACCTTCTTCCTCAGCTCTCCATTCCTGGGGGTCTAACCTGAGAACACATTCAGGTATCACGTGCAACCTGGCAGCCCTGAGAAGGCATCTCTGTGCCAACCCTGTAGTGCCCGTCCTCATGCCCTTCCTGCCCGTGGTCAGGCACTGAGAGCCAAGCCAACCACTCTGCACTTTGTGTCCCTCTCCCATCTCCACTCCCGCCGGCGCTGGGCCACCTCCTCCAGTTCTTCCTCTTTTATTAATTAGTCAGTTTGGAAAGTTGATTGGCACCATGGAGGGTTGGCAGGTGGGCTGGACAGAGGGACCACCCACAGGAACATGTACATATGGATAAACAGAACAACAATGGACTTTTTATGATGTAATAAATGTCTTAGTACCAATGTCATTGCCTTACCCTCTGGTTTCCTTCTTGAGCTTATGGACACCATGTTATTGGGATACCCAGATCTTGGCCCTTGCATGAACAGAAGTGAGGCTGAGCCTACCAACAGTCTGGCCCAGGTCGCCCCAGGCCAGCAGCCAGCCAGACGCCAGTGAGGATTCCTTCACCAGTGCTGGTGCCCCACCACCATAGCAGTGCACTCTTGTCACCAGGGATATGCCTGGGGTGTGGGTATTGTCCTCTTCCCTAACCGCTCCAAATATGACACCTGAGACAGTCTAAACTGGGATCAAAGCCAAAGGGAAGGTGAACCAGAGTTAAACTGGGGTCAAAGTCAATGAAAAGGTGAACCAGAATGGAGCTTTAGTTATTCCGAAGTATTCCCTCAGATGTGCCCCACAGTCCAGGAGCACAAAGGGGAGCCTGGAGGGCTTAGGAAGGAAGCCGTCTTGCCCACAGTTACGATTGTGTGTTTCTGGGCCCAGGGCATTTGTTTTGGCCCTAGACTGAGGAGGGACGATTTTGTCCACACTACAGTCTCTACCCATCTCATTTACTGAAGCGTGATTGGGGAACCTTCCCCATCCCTCTGCTTTGTGTCAGGGTAAGACAGGTGGGAGAGTGGGGGCCAGGCAGTGTGGCTTTCTGTAGGCTGAGGCACGGTGGGTGGGAGGCAGGGTGCTCTGTGTGATGCTTTCCCAGGTGAAGCATCTACATGTCTTGGCTTCCTCCTCTGCAGTGGTCCCTTCTCTCTCCAGGGGGAGGCCAGGGAGCGGTACCACCTGTCGTACTAACAGCTGGCTTCTCCCATGGAGAGTTTGGGGCACTCACCCTCTCCATTTGGGCCCAGCTTGCTATATGATCCATCAAGAGCTAGAACTTCCCTTTGCTCAGCACAACTGCCTGGATGTTGCTGGGAGTCGAGACCTCAGGAAGTGCCTTCCCCATGTGTAGGAAAAAGTTCCTTGGAAATGGTAACATTCTGGTGTGGAAAAATACCGACGTGGCATCTCCTACACTATTTTTTCCCTCTTCCCTTACTTCTACCCGGGGAGTTCAGACCATGCCAGGTTTCGGCACTAACCAGAAGCCTTGCCTGACCCCGTGTCTAGGAAAATGAGGAGTATGGCTGCACTCCTGATCTGTACTTTCTTGTGTGAGTGCTGAGAGGCCTGGGTCTTTGGTAAGGTAGACACTAGGGCCATCAGCTTCAGCTAAGATGTCTCTGTTCTCCCATTTGAGCTCCACAAGCACTGCCTTTAGAAGCTTCCCTGTGTCCCCCTGTGGGGGAAATAATGTTGGATACTGCAAAGGAATTTGAAGGTCGTCCCATGAACAAAAGAATATCACAAGTCTGTGCCCCTCAGTGTGCAAATAGTGGAAAGCAACTGGACTGATTACAAACGGAGCCTCTCCCCACTAGGTTGCAAAAAACACTTGTCGGAAGTCTCATTCTGTTCAGAAAGATCAGCTGACACATACATGACTTGTGTTATGGACAGTGTTATCCGTGAGAAGGCAAAGGAAGCTACAAAAGAAACTAATATTCAGGCCCCAATTCTAACCAACACAGAAGGGCTTGGTGATGTGGAAGTGACAAAAAAAAAAAAAAAAAAAAAAGCTTGTAGGAAAGTAACAGTGTAATCCAGAGAGAAATGTTGGTCTCGATGATGTCTCCTATATAAGAACTCCAGGGTGTAGCAGATTTCAAGAAGTCCAGAGGAAAGCTAGAAACTGAAGGCCAAACGTGGAGAGGGGCATTGTTGGAGCACCTATGTGTCAACAGTAAGTGCGTTGCCCACAACTGTAGATGTGTTTACTCCTACGAGTGAGGCAATGGGTTCAGAGAGGCCAAGTCCCAGGTCTGCCTCACTCTAAACCTCATGGTCTTCACTATGATACTTTCTCAATTCAAGAGTGATGGTGGGGGTGGAGGGTATGGAAATCCTTCAAAGCTACATACATTTTCCATAGCTCTTTTTTTTTTTTTTAAGATTTTATTTATTTATTTGACAGACAGAAATCACAAGCAGGCAGAGGCAGGTAGAGACAGGAGGAAGCAGGGTCCCGGCAGAGCAGAGAGCCTGATGCGGGGCTGGATCCCAGGACTCTGGGATCATGACCTGAGCCGAAGGCAGAGGCTTTAACCCACTGAGCCACCCAGGAACCCCTCCATAGCTCTTAAGAAATAAAAGGTTGAGGGGCACCTGGGTGGCTCAGTCAGGTGTCTGCCTTTGGCTCAGGTCATGATCTTGGTGTCGTGGGACTGAGCTCCACATCAGGCTCTCTGCTCAGCAGGGAGTCAGCTTCTCCCTCTCCCTTTGTGATATCTTTAACTCACTCTCAAATAAATAAAATCTTTTTAAAAAAGTAAAACAGGGACGCCTGGGTGGCTCAGTTGGTTAAGCAGCTACCTTCGGCTCAGGTCATGATCCCAGCGTCCTGGGATCGAGTCCCACATCGGGCTCCTTGCTCCGCGGGGAGCCTGCTTCTCCCTCTGACTCTGCCTGCCACTCTGCCTGTGCTTGCTCTTGCTCTCTCTCTCTCTCTGACAAATAAATAAATAAAATCTTAAAAAAAAAAAAAAAAAAGTAAAACATTGAGCCTCTGAAGGGACATGTTATTTATTACCTAGGGAGATAAGAGTTCACTAGAAAACTGCAAAGAGATGCACAACCAAGAATAAATGAATTTTCTAAGCACATGATAATACAGGAAGGATGAATTACAGAATTAGCTACAAGGGAAACACACGTCCCCCTGCCTCCTCCCCAAATGCTAAGAAGAACAAAAAGTGTGGGTTTTTGAACCCTCAGGTATTTACTTTTGTTCAGGGTTCACTGCTTGAGAGATAAGTGGCCATGAATAAGCAAGAACCACTCAGCTGCTGGGCTTCAACTGAGGAAAAAGAACTTCTTTTAAAAATATCTATTTGAGGGGCACCTGGGTGGCTCAGTGGGTTAAGCCTCTGCCTTCGGCTCAGGTCATGATCCCAGGTCCTGGGATCGAGCCCCACATCGGGCTTTCTGCTCTGCAGGGAGCCTGCTTCCTCCTCTCTCTCTGCCTGCCTCTCTGCCTACTTGTGATCTCTGTCAGATAAATAAAGAAAAAAATCTTTTAAAAAATAAATAAATAAATAAATAAATAAAAATATCTATTTGAGGGTGCCTGGGTGGCTCAGTTGGTTGAGCAACTGCCTTCGGCTTAGGTCACGGTCCTGGAATCCTGGGATCGAGTCCCGCTTCAGGCTCCCAGCTCCATGGGGAGTCTGCTTCTCCCTCTGACCTTCTCACCTCTCATGCTCTCTCTCACTGTCTCTCTCTCAAATAAATAAATAAAATCTTTTAAAAAAAAAATCTATTTGAATGAGCCAAGAGCAGGGGGAACAGCAGAGGAAGAGGGAGAAGCAGACTCCCTGGGAAGCAGAGAGCTGATGCGGGGCTCGATCCCGGGACCCTGGGATCAAGACCTGAGCCAAAGGCAGATGCTTAACCAACTGAGCCACCCAGGTGCCCCCTAGGAAAAAGAACTTTAGTTCAAGTACCCCCTCCTTGAAATAGTCTTCCCTTGGCTGCTGAAACACTTGTTTTCCTTGGTTCTCTTCTACTTCACTGGCTCAGCCTTTTAAATTTCCTTGGTTGGCTCCTCCTCGTTTCTCATCTCTGTAGCCTGTGAAGTTCAGAGCACCCCCGGCTCAACACTTGGTCCTCAACTTCCTTCTCCACACTCAATTGCTGGGTGATGTTGTCTACTGTCAAGACTTTAAATACCATCCACTTTTTGTCCACTACCCCTCATCATCTCCACTTGCAGGCCTCATAGGCTCTCAACTACAACAAACTTAAAGGAAAAATTACTGATGTCCCCCGTACAAATCTGCTCCCCCACTGTGCCCCATGTCACTAAAGGACTTCATTCTTCCAGGTTCTCATGCCAAACCTTCCCCAACCCCGTCTCATGTCCTACATCTGGTTCCTCAGCAAGTCTTGTCATTTTTATCATTCAAATCTGTTTGCAATGTGACTACCTCTCATCCTCACTCATGATCACCCAAGTCTAAGCCACCATCTGTTGGACCACTGGTCTCCATCCTTCGTTTCAGCCATATACTCTCTCTACCCTCCACAGAGTAAAGTGTATCTTCTTTTTTTTTTTTTTTAAGTGTATCTTTTTAAAACATGTCATATTGGGACGCCTGGATGGCTCAGTTGGTTGGGTGCCTAATTCTTGTTTTCAGCTCAGGTCATGATCTCAGTGTCATGGGATCGGACCCCACATGGGGCTCCATGCCCAGTGTAGAATCTGTTTGTCCCTCTCCCTCTGTTCCTCTCCCTACTCTCTCTCGCTCTTTCTCTCCAATACATAAATTAAGTCTAAAAAATATATATCATCTCCTTTTCACCCCACTGCTCAAAACCCTCCAGAGGCTTTTTTTTTTTTTTTTGAAAAATTTTATTTATTTGACAGAGCAAAAGAGGGAAAAGCAGACTCCACGCTGAGCACGGAGCCCGACGTGGAGCTCGATCCCCGGACCCCGGGATCATGACGTGAGCCAAAGGCAGATGCCCAACCTACTGAGCCACCCAGAGGCCCCTCCAAAGGCTTTACACCTCATTCAGAACAGAGTCCAAAGTTCTTACTTTATCCCACCTACCTAAGCTTCTTGCTCTTCCTCAAATATACCGAACACATTTGTACTGAAACTTTTACACTCCTAGTCCCTGCTCTTGGAGTGCGTTTCCCTCAGGTATCCACATCACTCCCTCCCTCATTTTTTTCAAGTCACTGTTCAAATGTTACCTCATCAGAGAAGTCTTCCCTCCACTACTACCAAGGAAACCCTTATTACTACCTCCTTGCCTACTTAATTTTTCTGCTAGCACTTATCACCAACTGACCATCCATTTGATTTTTATCTATAAGTGAAGACATTGTGCTCTAGAGTATGCCCTTACTATTGGTGAATGAATGGAGTGAATTTATGGTGCCTCTTCTTTGGGCCAAGTGTAGTGCTAGAGCTAGGTACAGGAATAGGTAGTCATTAGGCTGGAAACTAGTGGAATAAGCAATGAAGAGGTTCCTTAATCCCAGTTAGATGAGGCTATAGCAACTGACAATAAACTACTTTGAATCAGTTAAAATCTCCAGGCCCAACGTTGGGAATTGTTGGAGCTGACTGATGAATACACAGGGGTTCATCATACTATTCTATATGTTTGAAATTTGTTAAGGGCTGGCTTTATTTATTTGAGAAAGAGAGAGCACAAACAGGGAGATGGGGAGAGGGAGAAGCAGACTCCCCGATGAACAGGGACCCAGTGCAGGACTCGATTCCAGGACCCCTGGATCACGACCTGAGCCAAGGCAGACACTTAACCAACGGAGCTATCCAGGTGCCCTATGTTTGAGATTTTCTATAATAGAGTTTTTCTTTCTTAAAAATCTTCCAATAAATTACAGCTCAGAATCTTCTATCTAAAAATAGCTCAGCCTCTAGGGGCTCTTTTAGAGGTAGTTGTAGAGACTACAACTGGAAGAATTCATGCCAGTTCCAGCTGGTAGTTTATGAGTGCTTTGAAAGCACAGTTGTAATCATCGGCAACCAACACAGGCTCACTAAGTTGGAGTATACCAAACTAACCTCATTTCATTTTGATTTAAGGGTTAAGGATCTGGGGTGCCTGGGTGGCTCAGTGGGTTAAAGCCTCTGCCTTCAGCTCAGGTCATGATCCCAGGGTCCTGGGATTGAGCCCCACATTGGGCTCTCTGCTCAGCAGGAAGCCTGCTTCCCCTCTCTCTCTCTGCCTACTTGTGATCTCTATCTGATAAATAAATAAAATCTTTTTTTAAAAAGGGGGGGGGGGTGGTTTAAGGATCTGATTTACCAGGGGAATGTAGTAGGCAATATCCCTAGAGTTCAGCAAAGTTTTTGGTGGTATCTTATGATAATCACTTGAGGCTCACGGTGGAATGGAAAGACCTGCTTTGTTTTATATCAGTTTAAGGAAGCGCTTCATTCTAGAATTAATAGACTGGGTATTTTGAACTCTCACTCTGTCCCTTTCTAGCTGTATTTGGTCACTACTTTGCCTCTCTGAGCCGTAATTTCTTCATCAGGAAAGGTAATATTTACCTCCAAGTGCTGTTGGGAGGAAAATAAGAACTTATACTATTAGTACCTTAACACAGTACCCGCTACATCCCATTTGTAAGATGAAGAGGAGGGGGAAGTAACAGGAAAAATAGCTCATATCAAGGGCTGTAACAGTCTACTTTTTATGCAGAACTATGCAGGCGTGTAATTCCATTATCAAGGTCAGAGGTGAGGCCTCTGGGTGGCTCAGTGGGTTGAGCGTTTACCTTTGGCTCAGGTCATGATCCTGGGGTCCTGGGATCAGCCCCGCAGCATCCCTCTCCCTGCTCAGCAGGGAGTCTGTTTGTCCCTCTCCCTCTGACTCTCCCCCCTTGATCAAGGTCTCACTCACACTCTCTCTTTCGAAGGAATAAATTAAAAAATCTTTAAAATGGGGGGGGGGAGGAGGAGTGGAGGTGGTGGTGGTCAGGGGCAAGTTTCTTGGAAAAATCTGAAACAAAAGCCTGTGTTCTACCATGAGCCTAAGGGAGAACGACTCCAAGAGTGGAGATTGCTCATGGCATCTCCTAAAAAGAAACTTTACTTATCACAGATCTTCAGCCTCAGAGTCAGTACTTTATGAAATCCTGTACTGATCTTGCTGCCACTGAAAGTGTTCAAGCGGAGTTGGGAGCTATGTAAAATGCAACTTTCTACACTGGAGGAAGTTCGAACCGTTGAGGTTTGGGATGCATTCTCAATCCTAATGTTCCAGATCTCTGTGATGGATGAGCAAGACCTGAGTCTCTCCGATGAACACCTCTTTTACCTTCCCTGGCGCAGAGCTCCGAAGCTCAGGTCTGGAAGTCTGGCCGCCTGTGACCTGCCATTTATAGAATAAGTTTCAGGTTCGGGTGGTCTCTTCCAGGAGACGCTGAGTAAGGAGACAGCATGAGAGGATTTTGGAGTCTCCCTGCGGCTCCAGAGAGGCCACCAGATGGCGCCCCGGAACAGACTGCAAGATCAACTTCCTTCCTCTTCCCCCAAGTCTTCCCGGCAGCGGGGCCCCGCTCGGGGCTGGAGACTCGACGGCTGGGGCCAGCCAGCTTCCCCCTGGGGTTCCCCGGCTTCAGAAGTGGCCAAGCGTTAGGCGCGGCATAAGCCGACTAGTAGCAGGGACTGTCAGCTGTCTGGGGTAGGCAGGGTGGGTGTCAGAGACCGGAGCAGGGGCCCTTGGCGGGGGGATGGCGCTCGGTCAGCGAATCCAGCCTCGGGCAGGTCCCTCTGCTAGAGCTCAAGCTTTAGCTGACCGTCATCCTACCTCCCCGCTCTCCTGCGGGAGATAATAGTTCCCCTCCACGGGGCGCGCCCGAGTCGCTCCGGATTGGCTGCACGAGTTCGGAGTTAAACTTTCAGCCAGTGAAAAAGGTTACAGGGCGTGACGCACGGAAACGTCACGGGAATTCCCCCCTCCCGGGGGTGGAAAAGGGGCTTTCCCGGCTGGAGCCCTGGTGGCAGTGGAGCAGTGTCGGGACCCGTCCGAGGTGGGTCGGGCCGGGAGCGAAGCCGGAACCGGAGCCGCCGCCGCGGTGAGTGGCCGGGTCCAGACCCTTGAGTGGCCGGGACATGGGGAAGGGCGGGAGGAGGGCCCTTAACTGACCGACTCCCAGGGCTGGAGAGCGGCTATGCACGCGCGCGCGCACACACACACACACACACACACACACACGACGCACAGTAACAAGACACACGGATACCCATCGACGTCCTTGTACTAAAAAACCCAAACAACAAAAAAACACCCGGACCCATACGTGCACCTACGCGTATACTAGCGGTCGCACAGCATTGTTCCTGTACTCAGACTCGCATACGCGTACACGCAAATATGCTCACCCGTGCAAGGTACCTGGACCCATACCCTTCACGCACAAACTCAGATATGCTCACCTGTGTGCTTATATATCAAGACACGCTCAGATACGTCCACGCTGAGAAGTTGAAGGACGCTCAGCTGTGCACAGCCTTGCTCACCGGCACACGCATATTGACACCACACGTACACAACATTCACGCAAGCACAGGGGACGACACACTATACCTGCGACAGAAACACGCACTAGAGACACACACAGCTATGGGACTGGGGCAGGGGACATGGACACCGCCCCGGAGTAGGGGCGGTGTTGGAATCCAAAGACTGTTGAGATGTTTCGGGAAGCGGGAACAGAAGAGTCCATCCCAAGAAGGAGACACCCTTCTTTCCCCCGCCCCACGGCCTCAGAGTTCGTTCTCGGGTCAGAACCCCGGGGCCCCCCACTGGGAAGAGCCCCCGCCTACAGGCCTTCGGAAAGGAGGCCTTCCTACTGCAGGAATGTCCCCCCAAAAGCCCCCGGGTGAATCAGCCGTGGCCTCCCTCGGGGTAGAAAATCCCAAGGTTGCTCCAGGGAGGGGAAGGGGGCGGGAGGCGGGCCTGGCCCTAGCCTGAAAGCGTCCGCCAGGTTTGAAAGACCCTGCAGTCCCCGGCGCCTGCCCCGATGTGTGGAAGGGGGCCCAACCAGCAGGGGCGCTTCCCCGGGTCTAGTTGCCCCTCTGCCGGCAGAGAGGCTACTAAGACCTCAGAGCCCAGCTACCACCTCGCACCCCTCCCGCCCCGGGGGCGTGGCCAGTGGCGTCATTTCCAGGCCCGCCCCCTCCGGCCCCGCCTCCCCCTGGTATTTTCGGGACTTTCCTAAGCTGTTCTAACTTTCCTGCCGCTTCCCGGGCCCAGCCCAGCTCAGCTCCGGATCTCGCTCTCCACCGGATCTCCCCTGCCACACCCGGACGGGTGGCTGGAAGAGATCAGACCCTCCCCCAAATCTGGGTCCCTTTCGCCCCCCCAACTCCTGTCCTGATCTCTCCCTCCCCCTGCCACTCCCCCCCACCCCCCACCCAAGGCGGGCGCCTGAAACTCTGGGAAACGGAACCGGGCCGGAGCCACCCGACAGAGCCGGGCCTAGTCCAGAGACATGGAAAGTTGCTACGACCCAGTGAGTCACGCCTCCTGGCTGTAAAGCCGGCCGGCTGCCCCCACGTCTGTCTGTCTGCCCGTCTGTCGGAGTCCCCTCTGCTCCCCTGCACCTGTAATGCTCTCTGATTATCTCAACCCACCGGTCAGTCTGTCTGCCTGTCTGCAAACTTCTTCCAGTAGGAGCTTTTTCATGGGCCTGAGGAGGGAAGGGAGCCGTTACTCAGGGCTGGGAAGTGGAGGGCTCTGGGGTGGCTCAGAATCTGTTGTGACTGCGGTCTGTCTCCAAACCAGGCTCTGGATGGCATGATCGAATATGATGACTTCAAATTCGACCCGTCCATTGTGGAGCCGAAGGAGCCAGCCCCAGAGACAGGTAAGTTCCTTATGTTTCCTTGTCTTAGAGTGGGGGAGGGAGGAGCATGTGTCCTCTGGTTTGGGGATGGGCTCAGAAATCCTGGCTCAGCAAGGCCCCTCTGTCCCCAGCTGATGGTCCTTACCTGGTGATAGTGGAACAGCCTAAGCAGGTGAGTGAACAGAGGGATGGTGTGGGGTGACTTCAGCTTTAGGGACAGGTGGGGTAGCGGTAGTTGGGTGGCCATGGGAGGGTCACTGATCACAGAGGCCACTTCAGGTTGAAATGGTTGGCTGCTGCTAAGCCCAGTGGTGGAGTGGTTCAGGAGATACTGCCAACTGTTGTGGTCACTGCTGGCTGGGAGTGTGGCTGGCTTGGGGGGAAGGGGGGGTCTCTCCTGTTCACAATGTCATTCTGCCCCGGGACATTCAGCGAGGCTTCCGATTTCGATATGGCTGTGAAGGCCCCTCCCATGGAGGATTGCCAGGTGCCTCCAGTGAGAAGGGCCGGAAGACTTACCCCACAGTCAAGGTGAGTCAAGGTGGTGATGGAGGGTGGGCCAATGGACGGTGTGTTCAGGGGCATTACTGACAGCCCTCACCCCTCCCAGATCTGTAACTACGAGGGACCAGCCAAGATTGAGGTGGACCTGGTAACACACAGTGACCCGCCTCGTGCTCATGCCCACAGCCTGGTGGGCAAGCAATGCTCGGAGCTGGGGGTCTGCGCCGTGTCTGTGGGGCCCAAGGACATGACTGCCCAGTAGGTGCTCCCCTCGTTGCCTGCCAGCCCTAGGTCCAAGCCCACTTCTGTGAGCTTAGCATCTGACCAAGGGGAGAGAGGTTGGGCCCAGAACCCAAGGCTCCAAGTAAAAACCGGGAAAGCTTCCTGGAGGAAGTAGGGCTGAGTTGAGCCCCGGCATCGGGGAGGGTGCCTCAGGAGGAAAGAACTGCCTGCAAAGCTTCCGACTGCCCCTCCCCCACCCAGATTTAACAACCTGGGCGTTCTGCATGTTACCAAGAAGAACATGATGGAGATCATGATACAAAAACTTCAGAGGCAGCGACTCCGCTCCAGGCCCCAGGGCCTTACTGGTACGGAGGGAGGAGGGGTCATGGGAGGTGACCGTGGAAGGAGTAGAAGAGGAGGAAGAGGGCAGGGATCACGTGTATGTCCACCATGCCCACTGCCCAGAGGCTGAGCGGCGGGAGCTGGAGCAGGAGGCCAAGGAGCTGAAGAAGGTGATGGACCTGAGCATTGTGAGGCTGCGCTTTTCCGCCTTCCTTCGAGCCAGCGATGGCTCCTTCTCGCTGCCCCTGAAGCCTGTTATTTCCCAGCCCATCCATGACAGCAGTGAGTATCCTGATCATCTGGGTTGCCAGGCCGAGGTGCTAGAGGGAGCATGGGGGCAGTCTCAATCTGTGGAGTCAGACAGGCCCAACTTTGAACTGGCCCCACCACATATGAGCTGAGGAATCTTGGGCAAGTCATTTCCCAAGTATGGCTTCCATCTTGGGTAAATGAAGATACTAGCAATTCCTGTATTTCTTGTGGGAGTTCAAATAATAATACAAAGCACCTGGCTCCATAAATGGAGCCATGGCTATTATGTCATCTCAAGTAATTGAAATCCCACCGCTACAGAGTCTCCTGGGGCCTCAAACCTGAAGATTTCTCGAATGGACAAGACAGCTGGCTCTGTGCGGGGTGGAGATGAGGTCTACCTGCTTTGTGACAAGGTGCAGAAAGGTGAGGCTGGAGCCCAGGCTGGGAGCTAGGGCCACTGCGTATCAGGATGGGGAGCCAGGGCAGCTCTAGGACAAAAGGCCCTGGAGATTCTACTAGAAGCTATGGCCAAGCTTCAATTTTCCCTATAGATGACATTGAAGTTCGGTTCTACGAGGATGATGAGAACGGATGGCAGGCCTTTGGGGATTTCTCTCCCACAGATGTTCATAAACAGGTACCCTAGGGCCAGGGCCAGGGCCTGGGGTGGGGAGGGCACTGAACTAGGCCAAGACCTCAATAACACCTTATGTCCTCCAACCCCCTGCCAGTATGCCATTGTGTTCCGGACACCCCCCTATCACAAGATGAAGATTGAGCGTCCTGTAACCGTGTTCCTGCAGCTGAAACGCAAGCGGGGCGGGGATGTGTCCGACTCCAAACAGTTCACCTATTACCCTCTGGTGGAAGGTGGAGCTGGGCTGAGGGGTGGGGGGGAGCCCTGGGCTGGGCTGTCCCGGAACTAGATCAGGGGACCCGTGAGTCAAGTCAGGAGTGGGGAAGGCCCCAGGAAGAGGTGGTCCTAGGAGACACCCTGAGGGCTTTTGGTGGGAGGGCCAGGACCAAACTCAGGACAGAGCTCTTGAAGCATGGTGCAGAAGTTGGGGTTTTAACCTCTGTTTTCCCTCTGGCCCCAGACAAGGAGGAGGTGCAGCGGAAACGGAGGAAAGCCTTGCCTACCTTCTCGCAGCCCTTCGGGGGTGGCTCCCACATGGGTGGAGGCTCTGGGGGCTCGGCTGGGGGTTATGGAGGAGCTGGAGGAGGAGGTGAGGGGCTGCTGGTAGCGGGAAGGGGGAGGGAGGACGGAGGATGGGTAAGAAGGAGAGAAGTTGGGGGGTTAGAAATCTGGGAGAGTCCTGGCTGGTGCCTCCTACCCACAGCCCGGCCTGTATCCGCAGGTGGCAGCCTCGGCTTTTTCCCCTCCTCCTTGGCCTACAGCCCCTACCCGTCGGGCTCGGCCCCGATGGGCTGCTACCCCGGAGGCGGGGGCGGGGCGCAGATGGCCGCCGAGGCACCCCGCGTGGCTGCCGGGGAGGAAGCAGCGGAGCCGAGCGCGTCCCCCCTGACCCCCCACCGCGAACCGCAGGCCCCGGACCTGCTGCAGCGAGGTACAGCCTCTTGAATCCGGGCGGTCGGGACGCTGCGGGTGGGGACCGAGCCCGTGCCGACGCCCCTGTCGCCCGCAGCCCGGGAGTACAACGCGCGCCTGTTCGGCCTGGCGCAGCGCAGCGCCCGAGCTCTGCTCGACTACGGCGTCACGGCGGACGCGCGCGCCCTGCTGGCAGGACAGCGCCACCTGCTGACGGCTCAGGACGAGAACGGAGACACGTAGGTGGGCGGGCGGCCGGGCGGGCGGCAGACCCAGGTTCCCAGGGCCCGTCAGGGACTTGGAGCGCGAAGGAAGGTTGTGGGGTGCGGGACGGGGAAGGAAGTTGCAAGGAGCCAGGGCTGTAGAGTCGGACGGACCCGGTTCCAAGTCCGGCCTCGCTATGTACTAGCTGCGCTCAAGGTACTTGATCTATCCCCACTTCAGTTCTGTTGGCTGTTGAGAGAGCACCATAGTACCGACATACTGCTCACGGTGCGCAGAAGGACTAAGTTCGGGTGCAGCGATGGCCCTGGAGACGTTTGAGTTCCACAAGCCCCAGTGACAGATCGTGGAGGCAGTGGGATTTTGAGGGTAGAGGATGCTGAGTGGCTGGGCTCTCTAAGCCACAGTCTCACTCTCACATTCCTCAGGCCACTGCACCTCGCCATCATCCATGGGCAGACCAGTGTCATAGAGCAAATAGCCCACGTCATCTACCACGCCCGGCATCTCGGTGTTGTCAACCTCACCAATCACCTGCACCAGGTGAGGGGCACCTAGGATGAAGGGGCAGGAGTTGGAAGGCGGGTGGGCCGAGGCTGGGGGTGGACCTGGCTCATTCCACCTCGTCCCCAGACGCCACTGCACCTGGCAGTGATCACCGGGCAGACGAGCGTGGTGAGCTTCCTGCTGCAGGTTGGCGCAGACCCAGCCCTGCTGGACCGGCATGGAGACTCCGCGGTGCACCTGGCTCTGCGGGCGGGGGCCAGTGCCCCCGACCTGCTTCGTACCCTGCTGCACAGCGGGGTTCCCGCCATGCACCAGCTGTTGCACATGCCGGACTTCGAGGGTGAGTTCATCACCTCCTCTGGACTGGGGGGAGGCTGGGCAGGGACAAAGGTGTGGACCAGGGAGGGTACATGGTGAGTGCCCGGTGTGAATGCGAGGTGTTGATGTCAGCTGGTCAGGGGGCTACGTTGGGGTCGCAGCCGTGGGCTGAGTGTCTGTGTCCCTAGGTCTGTACCCAATACACCTGGCAGTCCACGCCCGAAGCCCCGAGTGTCTGGATCTCTTGGTCGACAGCGGGGCTGAAGTAGAGGCTACAGAACGGCAGGGGGGCCGGACAGCCCTGCATCTAGCCACGGAGATGGAGGAGCTGGGCTTGGTCACACATCTGGTCACCAAGGTGGGACTGAGGATTGGTGAGGAGGCGGGGCCAAGGATTGTGGAACCAGGGACGGTGAAGATGCAGGGAAAGGGGAGGCCAGACAGTGGATGCTGGGATCAACCACTCCCTTGCATCCCACAGCTCCGTGCCAACGTGAATGCCCGCACCTTTGCCGGAAACACACCCCTACACCTGGCAGCTGGATTGGGATCCCCCACCCTCACCCGCCTCCTCCTGAAGGCTGGTGAGTCTCATTCTTGGGGCCTGTGAACAGGGCTGGTGGGGAGGAAAAGAGGTGCCTCCCAGTCCCCCCTTTGCAGTTCTCAATGTGGGCTCCCCTTGTCCCTCCTCACAACTACCTCCCTCCCCAGGGGCTGATATCCTCGCAGAGAATGAAGAGCCCCTGTGCCCACTGCCTTCGCCCCCCACCTCTGGTAGCGACTCGGATTCTGAGGGACCTGAGACAGACACCCGAGGCAGCTTCCGGGGCCACACACCTCTTGACCTCACTCGTAGCACCAAGGTGAGGCTAGCCTGGAACAGGAGGCCCCAGGGAATGGGGTACCTGGTGAGCTTACGGCTGGTGCCCGGACTTGAGGCCTGGGGTGGGAGGTTGTCAAACTGAGGCTGTCTCCCCAGGTGAAGACCTTGCTGCTAAATGCTGCTCAGGATGCCACGGCACCCCCCCTCACGCCGCCCAGCCCTGCAGGTGAGAGCTCTTCCCCTGGGGCAGACTGCAGGCCCCTGCTCACGGAGGTCCCTTCTTTAGAAGCTCTAAAGCAGGGCTCCCTTGCTCCCTTCCTGTTGCCACGCACTGCCCTGGTACCAACTGCCTCACCTGTCAGACTCCCTGGAGAGCAAGGTGCCTGCCTGGGCCTGTCTCTGGGCCTAACAGATACAGCTGCATGTGTGTCCCTATCAGGGCCAGAGCCACCACTTGAGGATACAGCCTTACAGAACCTGGAGCATCTGCTAGATGGGCCAGGAGCCCAGGGCAGCTGGGCAGAACTGGCAGAACGGCTGGGGCTGCGCAGTCTGGTAGACACGTACCGGAAGACCGCCTCACCCAGCGGCAGCCTCCTGCGCAGTTACAAGGTCAGCTGGTCCCCATCCCCTGCTCCGAGCCTGGCTTCTTTCCCCTGTCTCAGATCTCAGGGGCTCCCTTGGCCCCAGGGCTCCTGATCCTACATTCCAATCTCCTGCCTCTTCCTTCTCCCCAGCTGGCTGGTGGGGACTTGGCAGGCCTGCTGGGCGCCCTATCTGACATGGGCCTGGAGGAAGGAGTGAGGCTGCTGAGGGGCCCTGAGGCCCGAGACAAGCTGCCCAGCACAGGTAAAGGGGTCCTACCTGGAACACAGATCCGGGCCTGGAGGGTGGGAGGCCTAAGACCTTAAACGTTTCCCTGTCGCCTTCCCTGTGCCCATTCGCCTAGCAGAGGTGAAGGAGGACAGTGCATACGGGAGCCAGTCGGTGGAGCAGGAGGCAGAGAAGCTGGGCTCACCCCCTGAGCCACCAGGAGGGCTCTGCCATGGGCACCCCCAGCCTCAGGTGCACTGAACTGCTGCCCACCCACCAGCCCCTCCCCGGGCCCCTCTGTACAGCACCCCTGCCTATTCCAGTTCTTATTTAACACCCCGTGCCCACCCCTCCGTTGGGGCAAATAAAGGATTCTCATGGGAAAGGGAGAGGGCACGGCCCCCTCCCTAACTTATGGCTACCCCTGAC
This sequence comes from Mustela erminea, assembly GCF_009829155.1. NCBI lineage: Eukaryota > Metazoa > Chordata > Mammalia > Carnivora > Mustelidae > Mustela > Mustela erminea. The sequence goes on from NC_045627.1 coordinate 65,991,631, forward strand.
GTGACTCTCGTCCCTGGAACCAGCTGCCGGCTCCGGCCCCAAGCCAGGTACGGGAGAGAGGAGAACGAGGCCCAGCCAGCAAGTCCAGAGCAGTTTTAATGGGAGGGGAGGCTGTACAAAGGGCAGGGCCCACTGAAGAAGGGAAAGCAAGGCCATGCTGTCCCCAGACTCTGTAGGGGGCCTAGGCATGGATACCCTTCCTCCGCCTCTGGAAGGAGAGAGGGTGAGCCTCAGGGAGGAAGGAGGGAAAACCAGCTCAGCCCCAACTCCTGGCCTCTATGTGAGCCAGGCCCCAGGATGGAGGGGGATTGCTGGTGTCGGGTCGGGGTGGTCTCAGCAGAAAGCAGAAACGTCAGGCCTCCCCCGCCGCCAAAAAAAAAAAAAAAAAAAGCATCAAAAGTCCAAGGGGCCCTGGCCCCTCCCACCCCAGCCCCCCGCCCCGTACGAAAAAGTGCAAAACATTATCACAAAATGGGGGTCTCAGAGGGGCCCCTAACCTAGGCTCCCGAGGCCCAGGCCCTAATCCTGCCCTGCCCCGGACACCGCGTCCGGCGCGGTCGGGCCCTGGGCCGAGGGGCCCTGGCGGGTGGCCCGAGGCCGGCCCGGGCTCAGGCGGGGCTGTCATGCAGGTGCCCAGTGGGCGCTGACCCCCCACGCTCCTACCCCTAGCTCAGAGCTTCCACCGCCCACTGCTTGCCCCTGTGCGAGGCTCTGAGCCAGGACCCTGAGCCCTGGGCTGGCTGGAGGGGTTGGCCTGCGGGGAGGGACTGGAGTGAGCTGGGGGGAGGCCGTCCTCCGAGCTCCCGGCCTGGGCCAGTGCCGCCTCCACTGCATCCAGCTCTTCGCTGCCCGCCTTCAGCTTGACCCGAAGCAGCGCCGCGTACGTGCCATAGCGGGATTTCTGAGGTAGAGGGGCAGGCACTGTGAGCCTGCTCTCCACCCTCTGCCCATCTCACCCCCCACCTGCAGACAAAAGCTAGGAGACAGCAGGTTTCTGTCCACCTCTGGGGCCCCAGAGCCCCCACTGTGACATGATCCCCTGGTAAGCTGGTGACCCTCTGCAGGCACTCTTGCTGCATAGTGTAACCGCTGATACTTCCTGAGCCTGGACTAGAGCTGGGGAAAGTGAGCCCCTGAGCGCTTGGCAGACCCCATCTCACTTCATTACCCTAGTGGGTAGAGAATGGCATCCCCTGGCCCACAGAAGAGGAAACAGGGGTTAAGCAACCTGCCCCAGGTCACCCAGCTGGTCCCCCTGTCCTAGAGCCCGTGCCCTTAACCATTAGCCTGAGCCTGTATGTGGAACAGAGAGGTCCCACTGGTAGCCAAAGGAGCCACAGAGGCACCGGGGCAGGGAGGTTCACCTCAAACTCCAGGTAGGCCTCCTTCTGCCGCTGCTCCTCCGCCTCCTTGCCCCGGGCCTTCCTGCCCAGCTGCGCAGCCCGGTGCTCTCGCAACTCACTTGCCATGGCCTTCAGCTTGGCCTCGTGGGTCCGCACCTGCTCCTCCTAGGGCCGGGGGAGTGTAGTCAGGGTCCCTCTAGTACATATAATGCCTTTGTGTGTGTGTTTAAAAAAAGGTGCCCCATCCTTTGGATGAGCAAAGCACAGTTGTCTAGGTTAACACCTAGGCAAGTGGAACGGAACTGGATTCCAATCTTCACTCGCCACCCCCCCATGGCCAGTGTCCCGGGATGACGGACATCTATGTAATTGCCTATGGCAGCCCTAAGTGCAGTCAGCTGGGCCTGCCCCACTCCATCCCACTGGGGATGGGCGGATGGAGCTGGGGGTACCTGGGAGAGGCGGGTGGCAGCACTGGGCAGCAGAGGGCGGCTGAACTTCCTCTGGGAGCTGACAGCAGCTGGGAATGGGGGTGCAGAGAACATGGCAGCCACCACATTGATGCGAGTGACCCAGGACTGCATCTGCTCCAGGCTCCTGCGGAGACAACATGGCCACTTAGGACCTGGGCCCAGGACTTGTGTCCCAGGATGCCTGTCCTGGCTCAGGGTGTGGCCTGGGAAGAAGTGAGGCAATCCGGGGACAAGGGAGGGGAGCAAGGTGGGAGTGGGACAGAGGGGTCCGGGATGGGCAGGAGGAGGGCACTCACGGGGCCTGAAAGAGGAAGACCCGCCAGTCTGCTGTGCGCAGGTAGAAGACGTGGGGCCTCTTGCTGTAGTCGCTGGCACGCGTGGCCAGTGCATGGTGGATGCTGATGGCATTCTTTAGCTCTGCCTCTGATAGGGCCTTCCCGGGCTGGTACTCCTCCTGCGGGGGTGCCCATCTTGTCCTGGCCATGGTCCCGCCCAGCCTGGCCCAGCCCACCCACACTCCCGAGCCAGCTCAGCCCCAACCCCTTGGGCTGGCCCCGCACCTTCTGTAGGTAGAGGATCATGCCCTTGAGGATCCCGTGGAAGCTCTTCCAGCCCCGCTTGCCCCGAGGTGCTGGGGGAAAGGAAGACAGGTCAGGGGGCCTGAGACAGGCCCCCTCCCCTCCATCCCCCAGACCCACCCCACCCAGCCACGTACTCTTCCTGCAGTCAGGGTCTGCGTGCACCTTTCGCACCAGGGCCCCATGCTTGTAGACTGCAGCCCCGGGCTCAGGAGTCAGGTCCAGGAAAGGGCTGGAGCCGCTGCCACTGCCCCCGCTGACCCTCTTGATGACCTTGGGGTTGGGGTCGGCCAACTCAGACAGAGAGCGTCTCAGCTCCTCCTCGTCTCTGCAGGTGTGATCACCTCAAAGGGGGCTGGCCTTGCAGCCACAACCCCCCTCTCAGTCCTAGCCTCTGCCCCCTCCCCAGGAAAGTGCCCCCTTGTCTGTGGAGGGAGTAGGGGAATGGCCCCCCCTCACAGGCTGTGGCTACCCTCAACCCGAGGCTCCCTGTGTCTCCCACCTCAGATCAGATCTCCCCACGGGTAGCGTGCCCCCCTGCTCAGCTGAGAATTCCTCTAAGTAGCATATCTTCTCACTTAGGTTAGAGCTCCCAGGGGCAGGGCCATGACTGTTCCTTCATCTCCATTCTTTCTGTTTCTACATATGCACACACACACCAACCCTCACCCCCTTCTTCACTAGGGCAGACACAGCTCTGACACAGTGGTCTCAACCACACCCAGCAGCATGCTTTGCTCAGTTTGTTGGCTAAATGTTGGCAGAAGTAGCTTCCTAGTGGTCACCTAGTATCTCTTGGTCAGCAGGCCTTGCTAGATAACATCTAAAGAATCGAGTCCTACCCTGTCACTCTGCTGATGAAAAACCTGCAGTAGCTCCCTATTGCCTCCCACAAAGAGCCCATGCTCCAACCCCGCCAACGCTGCCTGTTCCTCCTAACACTCTCCAGCCAGCCAGGCCTGCCTCCTCTTGGTCTCCCCACCCCACGGCCCACACTCATTTCAGCCACCACATATTTGCCTCCCAAATGTCAACTTCCCTCTCCCCAAATGCTTCCCCTCCTTCAAGGTTTGCCCGAAGCCCCAGTCTGCACCCCAGTCCTTAGCTCTGCCTCCTCCAAGGCCATCTCTCCTGCAGACTGGGAGCTCCCATGACTGGCCTCTCCGCAGACAGCAGCAAGTATGAGTGATCTACTGGCTTCCTATATGAGGCTCTCCCCCTCAGACTGGGGGCCCTGAGGCTAAATCTGGACCTCTTCCCTTAGTCTGGACTCCTCTAAGACTTACTCTGAGTTTCTTTCCACTGAGGCTGCCAAGAGTAGACAGTGTGGTCCCCTGTTCCAGGACACTCTGCATTCTCTAGGACCCGAGAGGGGGCTCTATCTACCTCTAGAGACTTCTGCTTTCCCACTTGGCTTGCCAAGGGACCTTCCCTTTTTGTTTCAGCACTCCTCCTCCCAGGCCCGCTAACAGCGGCCGCCCACCCCAACCCAGCTTGTCATAACAACCCAGCTGAAGAAAAGACACAGATCCCCAAGTCCAGGCGGCCATCTCCAAACAAGGCAGTGAGGCTGCCTCAGTGCCTGTCATGGCCTCACCCGCCTCCCCTACCACACACCCAGCCTGGACTCCCAGAGCCTGCTTCAGCACTCCTCTCCGGGCAGCCCCTTCCCCACCCCAAGCTCCCTCACCACACAGCCCCAGGACTCACATGGCCCACTGCAGCTTTTCATTCTTGATGGAGCTGTACAAGGCCTGGGAAGGGAGGAACAAATCAGGCAGGTATGGGTCACTCACGGGGAAGGTAAACCATGTATCCCAATGCCAGAGCTCAGAGCCCACCCTCCTAAGTCAGGGTAGGAGACAACAGGGACCAGGGTGTGATGACCAAGAACAGAGGCTCTGAAAACAGAGTATTAGGACACAATACTATGTCACTTTCGATGCAGGACTCTGGGCAAGTATCCATGGGGGAGAACAAACGTAGTAACAGGTGTGTAACGTAGAGCAGGCAGTTGGCACAGGGCACCCAGGCACACGGCTGACGCACAGTAAATGGCAGCTGCTGTTATTATCTTTGCTGTTGCTACTGTGAGGGGTCATCCCGCCCAGATCCTGGGTGGGAGAAGCACAGTGCTGGAAGGAATAGACAAGCGCATCCCAAGAAACGCTCCTTCCCCCAGTCATGTGCCTTGGCCCATTTCCATAGGATAAACCCACACAGAACATATGGGGAAACTGAGGCCCAACAACAGGGATTCACCCCATCACTTCCCTCTCTAGCTATCAGAGAATACATTCTCACGGCTCCTCAACCCCAGGGCAAGCTGAGCACATCCTCCAGCCCAGACAGCCCCAGCAAGTCTAATGCCAGGGTGAGTGAGCCTTCCCCATCACACCCTTCTTGTTACTGGGGACCGAACACTAAAAGGCAGAAGTTACAGCTTCCAAACCCTGCACACCCCAAGCTCCCTGTCAACTCTCAACCAGTCACTTCTCTTCTGTACAGCTGTTATGGGGGCACTGTGGGGGTCTTGTGGTGGTAGGGTAGAGAATGGGCTCCAGGAGTTACAGAGGGGACCCCTCTTCTTGGGAGTGGCCTGCAGCATGGGTCCACTGCAGCACCTCCCACTGTGGGGGCGACTCCACCAGCCTGTCTGTGAGTGGGTGTGTCTCCAGCATGTGCGTGTTGGGCTAAGCGTGTGGCGTGTGATGCTGCCTGCGTGATCTGGGTGCAGTAGTGACGTCGGTGCCTTCCCTGTGATGGGATACAGCCCCCCACCCCACCAACAACATACCATAGTCACTGGCTCTCTCACTGCCCACTGTCACACTCAGCCACAAGGCTAGCCCAGCAGCCCACCTGTGCACCTCCTGTTCAGGGTGGGTACATCCCACAGCCTCCACCCCCTACACAGAACCACCCAGCTTTATGTACACCCCCAGCCCAAGCCTGACCGAGCCCCGACACTAAACCTCCACTCTCCAACTCTGGGCCAGGAGGTTGAAGTGGCCACCCAGATCCGACCTGTCTACAGTCCTCCAGTTCACCCCCGGCCCCTGAGAGGACCCCCTTTCGCCCACAACCATGACTTCCTTCCAAAGTCCTAAATCCTGTTGGTGAGCTCCACGTCATGCTCCCAGCCAGAAGACCCAAAGACTTTTTGGTTTGAGATGCCCACCTTAATCCGCCCGTCTCTGCCCTTCCCCCTCCAGTCCATGCCCACTCCTGGCTACCCATGCGCTCTGTCCCCGCTGGGCTCGGCCCCCCTCAGTCCGCCCCACGCCACCTCGGCTCGAGCCCCCTTCGGAGCCTCCCTCACACCGCCCCCTCAGCCACGCCGCCCTCCAACAACACCATCGGCAGCCCCCCCACCAGCCTGGCGTGGGCCGCGGCCCCAACGCCCTCACCGCCTTCTTCTTCTTGCGGCTCTGCAGGCGGCTGACCACCAGGTCGGTGTAGAGCACGGGCTTGAGACTGCGCGAGCGCTGCGGCCAGCCGTAGCACAGGGTCTCCGCGCCGCGGTGGGTGCGCCCGTAGCGCACGGAGCACAGCGAGCGCGAGCGCAGCCGCCCAGCGCTGCTGTGGATGCTGTTGACGCCGATCATGCTGGCCCGGCCGGCGCGCCGCGGCCCCCGGCCATGCCCCCGCCCGCCCTCGGCCCGGACGGCCCGGACGGCCCGCGGACGGCTTCCCCGACAGCCGGCGCGAGCGGCCCGGCCCGGCCCGAGCCCGGCCCGGCTCCCACCGACGCACGGAGCGCACGGCGGCGGCGGCGCTGTGGGCTCTGCGGCTCGGCGCGAGCGGGAGGGGGCCGCCGACGGGGAGGGAGGGCGAGGGTTGGGGGCGGGGACGGCGCAAAATGGAGGCGTCCGACCGCGCTGGGGCCCGGGCGCGCCGCCGCCATGGGGGCGGGGACTCAGGGGCCCGCCGGGGCCGGTGACGGGAGGTGCGCGGCGCCGCGGGCGGTGGCGAGGGCGCCGGGAGCTCCCGCGCGCCGCCGGGCCTGCGTCTACGAAGGTGGGCTGACCCTGTAAAGGGTCTGCAGCTGCCTCCGGGCTCGTCAGGGTAGGGGCACCAGGGGCGGAGGAGGTCGGAACGCGTTCCGTGGGCCCCTTCTCCCCGCCCCGAACCAGGACAGGCCACGCAGGAGGGGCGGTGCGGAATGGAGGCAGCCATGGAATTGAAGCCGTCTCAACCAACTCGCCCTAGCAAAGACAGCTCAAACGCCCGAGGCTACACCCCAACTCACGTACACACACTCCAGTTTACAGACATACACTCCAAGTAGCCAAATCATCAATCCACACTCACCCCCAATTCACAGGCACTGCAAATTCAGATGCACACATCAGAATTTAGTCTTTAACTCCTACAACTCCTGCTCAGGCGAGCACCTGGGTGGCTCAGTCCGTTAAGCCTCTGCCTTTGGCTTTGGTCGTGATCTCAGGACGTGGGGACTGACCCCCAAAGCTCCACCCACATTAGGGCTCCCTGCTCAGCGGGGAGCCTGCTTCTCCCTGCGCCCATGTCTGCTGCCCCTGCTTGTGCTTGCTGTCCCCTGCCCTTGTCAAATAAGTAAAATCTTTAAAAAACAAACGAAACAATCCCTGCTCACGGATTCATGTCATAAATCAGAGAGCCAATCTGTAGATATACAACCTAATATACAGAAACACCCAACGTACAGCCCCACACAGACACACTCTAAATCTTAGGCCATTAAAGCACATACCCAAAGCCAAACCGCCTGATTTGCCAACTCCCTAAAGCATATATATATATATATATATATATATATATATATATGCAAGCCAAGCATATACCCCAATTCTTCTGATACTCCAAACTCACAATGAATGCCCCCCACTTGGATACATTCCCAAATTCAGAAGCCCAGCACACCCCAAGCTCACAGACGGACCCAAGGACACTCCTGCGCAGTCACATGTATGTGATGGCCCAGAGACCCATTTGCCAACCCTTGAGGTTTTAAATGAGTCCAGGCCTCCTTTCATGAAACCAATGGAGCAGGGAAAGATTGAACATGCAGGGCCGGCCAGGACACCTCTCCTCCTCCCAAGCATACCAGTCCCTGTGGGCTAAATCCCTCAAGGGCTGGCATGTAGGAGCAGGGGCTGGCAACGAGTGAATCAGAAAAGAAGTGTTTAGTCCCAGCTTGAATATAATTGGCTCTGAGACCTTGGAAAAGTCTTTGTCAACCTCTTGAGCCCTCTATTTCCAGCTCCCTCCAGCACAGCAGTACCTGCCCGGCCTTTGTGGCCATATATCCTGGGGTAAGGGGGAGGGGGCAAACAGTGAACCTGTGTGTCCCCATCCCCATGCTGAGACCCCTCCCATGCTCAGTGAACCCTGGAGGAGGGGAACCTAAGGAAAATGCAAGGTCCCAGGCCGCCTTATCACGGGTTTTCAAGAGCTTTCTTCCCGCCCCCCGCGCCCCACTCCCGCGCTGCGAACGGCCAAGACTGCACGCAAGCGCTCATGTTCCGGGGGAGCCTGCCGTGTTGGGGTTGGGGGAGGGGGCAGTCCCCAAGCTGAGTCACGAGAAAGCCCAGGCTTCAGCAGCAGGAGCTGGGGGCCGGCAAGCCCCTAACCTCATCAACCTCCACGCTGACAGGTCCCCATCCCTCCCTCCAGCAACCTCTACCCCCTCCCAACCCCCTTTGTGTCTCCCCCACCTCGGCCCCTCCCCCCACCTTGAGCAGCTCCCTGGGGAAGTCTCCGCCTTCATTGAGGCCCTCCAGGTTTCCGATGAAGTCTCCGCAGGTCATGCGCTTCCCAATGTTCTAAGTGAGGGCATAGAGGCCTGTGAGGGGGACCGTGGGCCCCAGACTTTGAAGTCTCTGGACGCGGTCTGTTTTCTGGGCTCCCTTCCACTAGACCCCCACTCACATGGCCGTGGAGATCGGTGTTGAGTAGCATGAGGGCGCAGGTCAGCGTGTGCGCACCGTCTAGGGGAGAGTCGACATTTAGCCTCAGCCACTTCCCACGGATCCTTCCCACAGCTATCTTCCCCAGCCTTCCACTTTATCTCCTGCCCTCTTTGGCCCATAATCACACTTTTGTAAACCCTGAACCCCACAGTGAACCCCACCTCCTCCTGCCAAAGCCCTTTCTTCTCCAGCAGATTCCCGAAAAGGGACCTTCTCCCCAGCACCCTCATACCTCTGGGAGTGTGCGGGGCGCACAAGCCAGTGGGACCCCTCTGCGTTATGCGGCCCCGTGCCGCCAAATCACATTGTATGTGGACAGTTCCACGTTCATGAAGCCACGTCACCACTGCACACATGCATGCTCACATGCCTGCAAGCTTGTGCAGGCATTCACTCCAACATACACACGCTCACGCTCCCACACACACACACTGTGCCCATCTGCCTTGGTGACCCTCTGGGAGAGCCCTGCCCTCTGCCTTCCTCACCCTCTGAGGACAGGGCTCCGGGATTGCACTGGAAGTATCTCTGGGAGAAGTGGGCCAGCACGCGCTCCCGTTCTTGGGTCTCACCCATTAATGCCAGCTCCTTCAGAAACACCCTGGGGAGGGGGGAAGAGGGAGCATGTCACCCCTACCCAAGGTCCCCTAATCAGGCAGCCCCATCTTTTGGCCATGCCCAGCCAGCCTGGGAAGTATGACATCAGGGCATCTTGGAAGAGAGGCCCAGGGGCACAGAGGAGGTACAATGGAGGCCCTGCACACCAGGCCTGGAGAGTGGGGGGCTGCCCTCAAAAGGCTTAACACCCACCTGAGAGCTTGGTCCAGACTCATGCCCGTGAAGACAAAGAACTTGAGGTACTCGCCAGCCACAAGTTTGCTGAAGTCATTGCTGTGGGCAGGGCAGACAGACAGGTGGAGTCTCAAGGGAAAGGGTCAAGGGGCCAAGTGGGGTTACCTACAGACTTGGGGCCATTAGATAGAAAGGATGAGGAGGTGCTGCCCACAAGATGCATTCCCCCCTGCCCCATGCTCACTCCCAACCAGTGACTTTACTTCTTGCCCAGGTGCCGGGCCACATCGGCCTTCCTGAAGCCGTCTAGTCGGTACAGCCTCTTAGCTAGGCGCTGCGCGGCCTCCAGGTCTGCTTTTTGCCCATTGGACAAGGTGTCTGTGCTTCCCAGGGCCAGCCGCTCCGTGCTGTCCAGCTCTGAGTCCGAGTCAGACACCAGCTGGCTCAGTGGTGGCTCACTGCCGGGGTAGAACACCAGCTCAGAGGTGGGGCAGTCCCTCTGGGGCCATTCAGATCCTTTCTCTGCCTCCAAACCCAGAAGGCAGAGAGGGGCAGTTGGAGACATGGGGAAGGCAGTTTTCTCTCCTCCAGAGGACACTGTACAGGTTCCCTCTATCAGCTGATTCCATCTTTACCATCTCTCTGTAGAAGTCCTACATCAAATTTAACTCTTATTCATCCTTCTGCTGTGGGAATTTTGTCTGCTTCTCCTAAGTTCCCTGTGGAGTTTGCTGTTAGGCACAGATTTCCCATCTCCACTTTGGCCCTCCTGAGAACATAGTCCTCTATCTCTGAGGATATAGGCAAAGGTGGGATACAGACAGGAACAGTGGAGAGTCAAACAAGGATTTGAGGGCAGCAAGGACACCTTCCCACTCCTACATCTTTCTTCTGCCCTCTCAAAAGGCAGAGGAGCTTCCTCCTTGGTTCTTCTCTTCTACCCACAAAGAGGCTCTGGTGTAGAGGGGAATGGGGGTCAACGTGCACCCCATTCATCCCGTCTCCTCCTCCCCTTCCCTTCCCGCCATCCCAGCTGCTCTACTAGCAAAGCCACCTGTCACCCCAGAGACAGAGGCCGGAAACTCCTGGTTGCTAGGCAACCCTGTCTCCCTGGCCACCCCCTCCTGTTGCCATGGCTTCCGTGGCTGAGAGGGTAGCTGGCAGAGGGAGAGCAGAAAGGTTAGACTGGTGAAAGGACTTCCTGGAGAAGGGTGAGAGGCTCCTGCCTGGAGAGGGGAAGCGATAGGGGAGGGAGGCAATGGGACAGGCTGGTGGCTGCATCTTTGGGAGAAGCCTCCAGGCTGGGTGGGGTAAGGTCACAAGAATTTCAAGCATGTTAGAGGCTCCATCGGGGGAAGGAAGGGCCTTCCTAGAAAGAAAGGTGTTCTCTGGGGACTCTTCAATTCTGAATCATGGTTTTTCAAGTCACTGTATCTGAGACCAAGGGAGCCCCTCCCTTGGAAGTAGTCCTTCAAATAGAAAAACAGATGTCTGCATCCCCTTGCTACTCTATCAGGGGTCAAGAACCTAAACTACATCTTTGCACTCTCAGGCTCTTTCCCTTGGAGCAGCTCAGCTCTGATGAACCAAAGGAATCACTCACCTGCCCAGGGGTGCTGCCCCCAGCCCAAAGCTGTCCTCTGAGCGGCAGGGACTAGCAGGCTCCCTCCCTGGGGCCTGCTTGGCTCCAGCCTCTGCCTCCTCTTCCTCCCCTCTCTGTGTCCAAGGCCCATCAGCGGCGGAGCTGGTACCAGAATCTGGCTCAAGAGGTGCAAGTGGGGCGGGAGCAGGTGGGTCAGGCCGGGGGGCAGGGGGCTGGGGAGGCAGCTCAAAGGTGAAGAAGGGGCTCTGGGTTGGGCCGGGTGAGGCCAGGGCCTCCAGTGAGGCAAGGCTGGTGTAGGAGGTGCCCTTGGCTCGGTGTGACTCCAAGATGGCTTCAAACACGCAACTGAAAGAGTCAGGCCCATCAGCCGAGGGGCTGGTCCCGGGTAGAAAGGGCACAGGCGACTTGAGAGGCCCAGGATGAGGCATCCGGGTGCCTGGCCTGCAGGGGCAGGGAGAGTCTCTGATCAGCGCGGCCAAAAGGACAGCTCTTCGGTGGCATTCATTGAATTCTCATACGACTCTGTGAAGGGGATTATCACCTCCTTTTCACAGGCCCCCAGCCCTCTAAAAAAGCCACCTGGGTAGGGAATCCCCACTACGGGTTCACCAAGCTACTTAGTGCCCCGGGGGCACCCCAGCCTTACCCGTCCCCAGCACCCAATCCCTTCTCTTCCTCCCTGCTAATCTCCCTTTCTCCTCCTTCTCCCTGATCCTCTCCCCTCCTGCCATCCCATTTCTATTTCTGGCAACATCTTAGGAGAAGAAGACGAGGCTCCAAGCTGCAGTGGGGTGTGAGACAGAGAGGAAAGCCCCCACACTCCCCACTCTCCTGCCAGGATCTAGGTTCCGTATTGATGCTCCCACGCCCCCAGGCTTGATTCTGGCCCCTGACCTCTTACTCTACCTCTTGTTCTTCCTCCTCTGTCCTGGCTGCTCCCTACCCTATGGGCTCTTGCTGACACACACCCACCCGCTACATCCCCAGCATTCTGGCAGGCCTGGGGCCTCCGTTGAGAATCTCCTGCTACTAGCTTGGCCCTGACCCTCCCAGGCCCACCCTCATCTCCATTCCAGTTCCTCTGATCCCAGCTCTGCCCCTGGGCCAGCTCTGAGGAGCAAGCCATGTCCCTTTCCCACTCCCGCACTCACCGGGCCCCCTCTGAGGCCTCAAACACCTCGTCGTCCACTTCCTCTTCCCCACCTGCCTCATCCTCGTCGTCCTCATTTCCACTGCCCAGGCTGGGACAAGGGCCAAGGCATGGACTGGGACGTGGGGCAGGTGGGCGGGCAGTGCTGTGCGGGCCCTCGGAGCTAGGCTGACTCTCGATGGCCGAGTCAGCCTCCTCCCGCTCAGCCAGCACCTCATCGATGTCCGTCTCGCGGTAGCACCTCAGGGGCACCGTGTCCAGGTCCGTCTCGGAGTACTTGGCTGCTCGCCCCACAGCCACCCCAGAGCCCTGCCCGGAGCCCACCCCAAGTGGAGATGGGGGGGCCTGCTCTGGGGGCTTAGCACCTGCAGTATGCATAGGCATCCTGGTCAAGAGGGTATCCTGGTCAGCTCCCTGTCTAGATTCTGGTCTAGGAAGGAGCTCTTTCCCGCTGCCTCATATCGGCAGGAAGTTCTTTCACTACCTAGCCACCATTCTTCCTGCTACAAACTCAGCTGTTCCTGGTGCCAGTGAAGCTCATTTCAAATCAAGTTCTTGTCAAGTAACTTTGAGAGGCCTGAGGGAGAGCAGCTTCTTTCCTACTTCATGGAATGACCCTTGATATCCTGCCATCCCTTCTCTCCACAATCTAGCTTCCTCGAGGGGCCCAACCCAGCCAGGATCCCCAGACCCTCCCTCATAACACAGATGGAAAGCTGGAGACCTGGAGAGGCATTAGACAACTCCTGAGCCCAGGAAAGGACTGGGGGGAGGTTTAAAGGAAGTCTCCCCACCACGCCTCTGCTGCTGTGAAGAGGGCCCTGCCTGGTTCCCCTGGTCTTATCCAGGATCTTACCTGAGCCTGGGGGGTCCAGGGAGCCATAGAAGAATTCCCATTTGGCTCGAGCAATTTTCTGGGCATGAGAGGAGACTTCCCGGGGGGAGGACCAGGTGTCTCCCTAAGCCAAGGAGGAAGAGATAGACACGACCACCCGATAAAGCCACATGACCAAGACACAAGAACATAGGACAGAAACACAGAAAGAAAAACACACAGGGACACATAAAGAGATGCCAAGGCACAGGGACAAACATGGAGGGCAAGAAAGAGACTGATTTAGGATAGATGGAAGAATTCAGAGTGAACAGCTGATGGGCCCCCAAACTGCCAAGGGGCCAAGCCTTCCTTGCCCCTTTGCTGAGTCCCTGGGGCTCCAGGGAGTCCAAAGGAGGTCACATACCTGGTTCCGGAGTCCAGTGTCAGCAGGTCCTAGGAATAGCTTGGCCAGGTGCTCAGAGGGTCCCCCCAGCCCATTGGGGAGAGAGGAGTAAAGGCCATCTGTCCCAACCTGAGGTTGGGCTGGTGGCCCATGGATAAGGCCCTGGCTGCCCGGCAGAGCTGAGCCTCCTCCGGCAGGGAGTGGGTCTGATGTGGAGGCCTCTAGCCGCAACTTCCGGTTGGAGCCAGGCCCAAGGGCTGGGGTGGGCCTGGGAGGAGAGACCCCACCCAGGTCCCAGCTCCGACTCAAGCCTCCAGGAGCCGGTAGCCCATTTAGTGGCCTCACACTGGCCTTCTCCACAAAGCGGAATATGACCACAGAGCTCCGCGCCCCGGGTGGGGGCTGCCCAGTGGGTGAAGAGGGTGCCCAGGGTGAGGGAGCAACACGGGGGGAGGGAGGGCCACGCAGGGGTGTACAGGGTGCTGTCACACGTCCCAGTTCCCGGCCCCGGGGACCTGGACCTGCCACCCGCCGTAGCAGGGAGCCCGTGCTGCCATACATGCTGGCTGGGGGGCTTTGTGGCACTGGGCCTTCGGGGAGCCAGCGGCGTGGGCATCGTGGTGGGGAGATGGCACAGTCGCCCTCCGAGCAGAAGCGCATGGCACCCTGGGCCATGCTGGGGCCGGGGGTCAGGCTGGGGGGGCAGGGATGGCGAGGCCAGGCGGGGAGTGAGGGGGCAGCATGCTCTTCGGACAGGCCTGCAAGAGAGGAAGGGGGAGCAGGGGTGAGCTGCAAGGAAGGTGGATGGGCAGGAGAGCAGAGACAGGGAGGGGAAAGCGGGATGGGCCATCTGAGAGTCAGGGGCCTAGCCCGTCCTGGGAATATGGTATTATTGATCCCACCCCTAGAAGTGATCAGGCCTCCTACTTGGGCTACTTCCATGGAGGCCTGAGGAAAAAAGAATTGTATCCCCAATAGGCCCCTGACTCCTTTCCTTCTGTCTGACGGCCCTGAGCATCACCCTGGGAGGAGAAAGGAAGCTATTTCAGAAGTTGAGTGAGCTCGGAGTCCCTGTGGCATGTTGGAGCTACTTCTGGTAGAAGAGGGGGAAGGCTGGTACCCCACCCTCTGGAGGAGGAGTGTCAGCCAGTCATAACCATCTTACAGTCTTGGGTTCTCACAGTCTCTCTTACAGCAGCCCCTCACTGAGAGAGAACTCAGGCCTCTTAGAAGGAAAACCAAGAAGATGGAGGGGGGTGTTATATAGGGACTATGAGGGGCTGAGAGGAATACGGTGAAGGGAAGAACTAAGGCCCCTACTCCTAATACTGAATGGGAAAGGGACATTCTTGTTCTTCATACAGGTACACACACACACACACACACGGACAAATAATGTCAGTACACACTTAAACATATTCATATTCATAGGCAATACCTCCCGCACACACAGACCCAGGCACACACACATACACACCCAAAGACACACCCTCATACACTCACAGTCATAACAAATATGCATGTAATGGAAAGGCACATGCTTATTTTACACACATACACACACTGTCATTAAACAAGAACACACAAAGAGACACCCAAATATACACACAGGGCCTCATTCTCCAAAGCACACAGACACAGGTGCATCAGACACTGAGACCTACTAGTCACAATCACACACAAATTCAGATGCACCCTCACACGCATACTTAAGCAAGAACACACACCCTCTCCCCCAACCCCCACCAGTCACCTGTCTCTGGGTGGGAAGGCTGCGCCAGACCCTGTCCCTCCTTCCCTCTTAAGGGAATGACAGATCTTGTCCAGCCCTTAAAGGGGTAAAGGGGCCTCTGATGGCAATGCAGGGTAGGGGCAGAGGTCAGGAGCAGCAACCCTATCAGGCAGGTTTCTGAAGCTCAGTGTGGGCCCAGGGCATCCCAGTGCAGCTCCGACTGGAACTGCCTCAGTACTCACCGCTGCTCGCCGGGAGCCGGGGCCGAGGAGAGGCGGGGAAGAGGCTGGGCCCAGCTCAGCTGTGAAGGCAGCGCGGCTCCCGCTTGCTCCGGTTGCTCCAGGCCCGCCTGCCTCTCAGTCCCTCCCCCTCCCCCCTACGCGCGGCTCCGGCAGAGCTAATCCCCCCACCCACCCCCCGCCCTTTCCCGGGGCCCTGAGCCCCGGAGGCAGGCCCCCCTTCTCGACGCTAGGTCCCCGCTGGGCTCTCCCGCCAACCTGAGACCCGCCCCTGACGAGGGGGAGGATGTATGGAACCCCCGGTTCTGTTCCCAAGACCCTCACGTGCCCCACCCCAATCGTGTCTTGGTCCCTTTCCTCCACCGCCCCCTGAGCCACACGCCAGACCCAGCTGCACTCGCGTGTCCCGCTCCAGACCCCACGCGTGTCCCTAGGAGGTTGCCACATGACCTGTTACATGCCACACGCGCTCCCGCCCCCACGAGCACGCGGCCGCGCCAAGCACACCAGTATGGGTGTAGACCGGACCCGCCCCCTAAATCCAGGAGACCGTCAACTTAAGGAAGAGAGATCTAGGAAACACTGCCTCAAGCCCTAAGGGGTTTTGCGTTTCGGACCCAAGAGACCCAACCTTGACCACTTGCCCAGGATGCAGCAGGAGGGATGTTAGTCAGACTTTAGAAAGAACTTCCTTGCTGCCTGAGTTAGGTGTCCTGCCTATCTGAGGGTAAAAGGTTAGACGGGATGATGCTGGGAGTGGAGGAAGTGGGGAGCAGGCAACCCTTGTGCCCTTGGCCAAGGTAGAAGGGGGCCCAGCTATTTTAGGAAAGCACTGCCAGAGTTACTATGGCAACTGCTCTCCTTGGGAACGCCAGGGCATGCAGGTGGTGACCTCGGAAGGAAGAAGGGGTCTGTTCTGGCAGTCAAGGGGCGCGAGGACGTGCGCGACGGGGGCGCGCGGGGCTCACCGCGGGGAGGGGCTGCGCGGGCTCCGCGTGGTGCTGAAGGGGACAGCGCCAGATTTGTCGCACTGCGCAGGCGCAGAGGCGCGAACAAAGCAGGGAGGAGGAGGAGGCGCGCGTCCCGAGGTGGTGCGCGCCTACAAGGCTCAACCTAAGCGGAGGTCGGTCCTCCCATCTACCCCTCCCTAAGCAGACTAAGGAAAAGGAAGCAAGTCCCTCACCCAAGTTAACCCTCTTTGGTCCTTCCCCGCTGCTGGCTTTTCCCTTCTTGCTGCATTGGGGGGTGGGAAAGGGTTGAAGGGATTCTGGGAAAACTAGGACGCCTGAATTCTCCATCGCGACTTGCATGACCCTGGACAAGGCGCGTCCCCTCCAGGGCCTCGGTTCCATCTTTAAAATGGAGTAACAGCACAGAGCTGCTCACCTTGCAGAAGTGCCCGAAGCCCTGATGAAATAATGGATGGGAAGCAGTTTTCGTTATGCAGAGGGAGATGAAGCGGCTGCACGAAGGGAGAGCGCAGCCCTGCTAGGAGGCAGCTCTCGGCGACAGCAGTAGCCCTCAGCGTCCTTCACACCCTCCCCACCAATGGATGATGGGGAAAGCACTGCTCCTGCTCCGGGGGTTCCCCGGAGGGGACCCTGGAACCAGGAACTGCGGAGGCGATGAGATGGCGGCCCAAAGTCTGAGCCTAAAGTTCTGGGACATCACTGCCCCAGGGCGGGTCGAGCCCCAAACCCCACCACTAAATCTCCAGGTCAACGAGAAGGGGTACTCCTGGTGGGCTGAGCTGAGCACTCATTCTTAGGACTCTAGACCTCCTGGGGAAAAGATAGGGACCCATCTGGAGAGATAATCCTTCTTAGCGCCCCCTATGTCTCTCCCCTGGAGGTGCAAATCCATTCCAAATCGTGCGGGAGTGGAAGGGGCTGGACAGCTCTGTACTACATAACTAACCAGGAATGAGAGGTTTGGGCAAGCTTGCTTGATGAAGGAAGAAAAAAATCTACCTTCGCCCGTTCGATTCATTCAACAATTACCGGGCACCAACTATGTGCCAGACGGTAAAAGCCTGGGTAGTTTCTCCCCATTTTTCAAAGTCGCTAAACACGACCAGAGGGCAAAGGGTAGGCCCAGAACCTTGGAGTCTTGGCTCCGCCCCTTCTGCGTTTGGCTTTGCCTGCTCCTCCCATCACCACTTCACTCAGAGGCGGCCACTGGCCCAAGACGAAAAAAGACCCAGTCTCTGCTGCACCATCGCATTCTCCAGCTTCAGTTCTCAAGCCCTGTAGCCGCGAAGGCGAGGTCTGATGTAACACCTCCGGTCTGTTTCGCCCTCAGTTTCGAGATCCATCCGGAACGCTTTTAGATAGGATCCTCAGTGAGATCGCACTCGATTGAATCGGTCTGCCTCTACAGCCCAAGGAGGCGGGTTCGCCGAGGCCGCTCCAAGGCCAAAGCGAGAAGACCTTACTGCGCACGCGCAATAGGCAGCCGATGGAGCCACCGATGGAGCCGTCCGGAGGGGAGCAAGAGCCCGGAGCCGTCAGGTACCGAGCACCGGAGGGGCCGGGAAAGGGAAGAAGGACCTGGGGGAGAGGAGCTCAACTGGGCCGGGTCTGGGGGCCGCTCTTAGGAGCCGGGGCGCAGAAGCATAACGGAGGCGGACTCGCTGGTGACTGCGGCCCGGGGACGCCACCGCCAACGCCCCTTTACCCGCAGGCTCCTGGACCTGCCTTGGGAAGACGTGCTGCTCCCACACGTCCTGAGCCGGGTGCCGCTACGCCAGCTGCTCCGGTTGCAGCGCGTCAGCCGAGCCTTCCGGGCGCTGGTACAGCTGCACCTGGCGGGGCTGCGCCGCTTCGACGCCGCTCAGGTGAGAGCAGGAGGCCAAAACCCCGCCCCGTCTGGGTACCGCCCCCGCCCCCGCCCCGCCTCCAGCCCAGCCCCCCAGCCTGTCTGTCTACCCTTGCGGACCCTCCGGGTCCTCCAAGAGTGCCGGCGGAACGATCCACGCCGCGGGAAGTACTCTCAAAGGGCGAGGGCCGGGTGTCAACTCAGAAGGCGCTTGGGGTCTCTCCTGGGAGGGCAGGTGGCAAACCCCGAGGGCGGGTTGCTGACTGGAAAGAACTCTTCGGGGGCGGAGAAGCAGCGTCCGTCCCGCCCCCGGGACCCGCTGAGAGTCGAGGTGCCTCCCTGCCCGCAGGTGGGTCCGCAGATTCCGCGGGCCGCCTTGGCCTGGCTGCTGCGGGACGCTGAGGGGCTGCAGGAGCTGGCGCTGGCGCCGTGTCACGAATGGCTGTCGGACGAGGATCTGGTGCCTGTGCTGACGCGGAATCCGCAGCTGCGGAGCGTGGCGCTGGCCGGCTGCGGGCAACTGAGCCGCCGCGCGCTGGGGGCGCTGGCGGAGGGCTGCCCCCGCCTGCAGCGCCTTTCGCTCGCGCACTGTGACTGGGTAGATGGCCTGGCGCTGCGCGGCCTCGCCGACCGCTGTCCGGCCCTTGAGGAGCTGGACCTCACCGCCTGCCGTCAGCTCAAGGATGAGGCCATCGTATACCTGGCGCAGAGGCGCGGCGCGGGCCTCCGCAGCCTCTCGCTGGCAGTCAACGCCAATGTGGGGGACGCCGCGGTCCAGGAGTTGGCCCGGAACTGCCCGGAACTCGAGCACCTCGACCTAACCGGCTGCCTCCGCGTCGGAAGCGACGGCGTCAGGTGCCTGGGCATGGGATCGGTGGGTTGGGAAGAGGACAGTCACTCACTTAGCCTCGGGTTAGGGGCGGGCTGTAGCTGTCGCAAGGCAGAACTGTGGTGCTCTTTTTCTGCTACCACGGCACCCCCATTCAGACCAGGAAAGGCTTCTAGGATTGCCTAGACCATAGAGCCCATAGTTGAGAAAAAACCAAAAAACTTTTTTGAAACAGTATTTTACACGTTGGCAGATTGCACATAGTCAGGTTTCTGGCTTTTCTTCAACTAGGGGGGGAAATCTTGAAATCCTGGGCGGAGCCAAGGAGCAGTTTCCCCCTTTAAGAGACAGGAGAAAGTCTCTGGTTCCCTGGAGACTTTGAATGTATGACCCCACCCAGACTCCCCTCCCTCGTTTATGGAGGGGGAAGAGTATGCTCTGAGTTTGAGGGAGACAGGGGCTTTGCTGGCTCCCCCACCGTGGGCGCAGCGGCTTCTGGCCCCCAGCCTCACCCGGCTCCTTCCCCAGGACGCTGGCCGAGTACTGCCCCGCGCTGCGCTCGCTGCGGGTGCGGCACTGCCACCATGTGGCCGAGCCCAGCCTGAGCCGCTTGCGGAAGCGCGGCGTGGACATCGACGTGGAGCCGCCGCTGCATCAGGCGCTGGTGCTGCTGCAGGACATGGCAGGCTTTGCACCCTTTGTCAACCTGCAGGTCTGACCTGTCTGCCGACGGGGCACAGCTGGACTGTGTGGCGGGGCCTGACTATGAACTGTAGGGAAACTGGACTGTGGGGGCCTCTGGTTAGAGGCAGATGCCCTGCCCCACTCTGGAGCTTCAAATAAAGAGATTTTTACCCCCACTTGCCTGCCGCTGCTGCCCTGTTGGAGATAAGGGATATGAAGTTGGGAGAGAGGTCAGACACAGTACCCCATCACCCCAGTGCTGAACAGAAATGACCAGAATGCACTCACACTTCCTGGGGCCACCTTTACTGTGCCCTTGGGCAGCTCCAAGAGGAGGTCAACAGTGTGGGGCAAGGAAGTAGAGAGCAGGGTGGAGAAGGGGGACAGGAGTTAGGGCGGGCCCTGTGGGAGAGTGTAGGGCTCCTGCATCCCTCTGGGATCTGAGCCTAGAAGGCTCCGGCAGAGTCTGGCGAATGCCTCAGTGGAAGCGGTACTTTCTGGCGGGCTTGAGGTTGATGTATGTGGCCTTCATCTCCTCGGCCTCAGGGTTCCGCACGTCTTTGAATCGCTCCCCCTTGGTACTTACTACCTGGTTGTCAATGTAGCGGATCAGCTTCTTGGGGGCCTGTCAGGCAACTGGACAGTGAGGAGCAGAAGCCAGGAGATGCCCCCCCCCCCACTCCACACCTCTAGCAGCCATAGCCCTCTCACCTCCCTGGGAGCCATGGGCCGGTGAATCTTCTGATCCTCTGCGCTATCCACCATCATGTACCTGCCAAAAACTGGCTGGCTGAAGCTCCTGCCACCCCGGAAAGACCTTCTAAGGGTCTAGCCCAGCCCAGCCCAGACTCACTTCTGCAGGATGAAGGACTTCAGTTCATCCTTTTGGGGGCCTCTGAGGCGCCTGGGCAGGTCCTGCAGAGAAGAGAAGCCCAGTCTAAAGCCTAGGGCACCAGCAGAAGCAGACAGGGATAGGCTAGGGGCAGGGGCTTAACAATATGGCACCGTGGGGCTGAGGCTCTTTGGGTGGAGGGAGATGTCTAGCAGAGGATACCTGGTTAGGGCCGTCCCAGGCTGGAGGCCCCTCCTCCTTCCCCTCTACAAGCATCTGCACAGCTTCTTCCAAGTCTCCCCGAGCTTTGGCCAGCACCCACTGGGCCTGCTCCACTGAACAGGTAGGGAACACCTCCAGGAGGACATCCACCCCTGGCAGCAGCTCCTCCTCAGCACCAGCTGCCTGTGGGCAGAGATGTTGACAAGAAGCAGTACTTCCTTCTTTCCTGGCCCCTAATTCTCTCCCAGTACCCTCCTCTACCAGTACCTCATCCTGGGTGTCTCCAGAAGCTGTAGGAGAAGCCCTAGTCTCTTCTTTGAGCTTTTCAGGCCGCTGCAGGGGCTCTGGGGAGACAGGCATCTGACCTTGGACCTCAGAGCTCTGTGGTTGCAGGTTCTCTTAAGGAAGCAGAGAGAGCATCAGGTTTGTCAAGATTTGGGGGGATGGGGGTTATGAGTCATCCCAGGCCCCAAACTCACCTTTGTTCCTGGCACCACTTAACTGCCCTGAGAGCTTCTGCATCATGTCCCCTATCGTCCCCCTGAAAAGACAAGGAGGGTGGTAAGAGGACGACTCTGCCCACCCTCCACCGTCTGCTGGCCCTCTGCCCCCTCTTTGCCCCAGCCAGATCCCACCTTGGAATGTGGGCAAAGCCAGGCACATAGGCCTCCATCATCTCAGTGAAGGCCTCCATATCGAAGTTCTCCTCTGATGGCCCTGAGGGGCCCAGATCCTCCAGGACCCCAAGCACATAGGAGAAGATGACTTCATCCAAGCCGCTGCAGGAAGGGGACAGGACAAGCCCTGAGTAGGACACTGGGTACTTCCAGCAACACCCCCTCCCCCTCAGCCTGAGACTCGAGCCCTTGACTTCCCTGTGTCCATGAACCAGACTTAAAGCCTTGAAGCCAGAAAGTATCCCACCCTCCCACAGAGCTTCGGTTTCCCATCTGTCCAGCAAGGTGACAGGGACAGGTTAAGATTAAGGCCATACCAGCAGATCATAATCAGCCCTCCCCCACCTCTGGATTAGAGCGGACGGCTTCCCACCCCAGTCTTTCCATGGGCCAGGGCCCAGAGTCCTGCCCAGCAGCTCCAACCCTGACCCTGGTATGATCCTTCTAGGAGAGCTGCTGCTACCTGAGGTCAGCCTCTGGGAGGTGCGTCTGGACAAAGGCAAGGAGGGCTGCACTGACAATCCTCTCCAGCTCCATGCTCTCTCCTCTTCTGCAGGGACAGAAGATGTAGGTTTGTCAGGCCCTCTTCTGCCTGCCCCTACCCAGTAGGCCCAGGCGTGGCCAGCCCCTCCCTCCTGCCCTGCTGTGGAAACCATTTGTTGATGCTGTCCACAGCTTCCAGCTCTGCAGCCCTCCCCCGCTCCCTCAAGCAGAGCTGCAGCCCCCTCCCTGCCTGTCCACCTCCTTCGCCCCTGTCTCAGGAGGAGGCCTCCACAGTGGTTTCCCTCGCCCTTCCCCCGGCCTCTCCCCATCTCTCTACCCCATTCCCCAGCAGTAGGCCCAGACCCTGTGGCAAGAAGCCAAGGTCTTGGGGTCACATGCCTCTTAGCTGAGGAATCCCATCATAGAGAGGGCCACTTGGCCCTCAAGTCCAACCACAAGGGACCCATTGTCTAGCCCCCCCCAAGTAGCAGGCCTCAGGACCAAGCACAGCCTTCCCCCAGCTAGAATGGGCCACCCACCCACTGCACAAAGGGGCTTTTCTGGCTCTGGGGCTCTGATGGAAGGGGAAGTCTTTCAGAAATTCTCTTTTCCTGCCCAATCCAGCAACTTGGGGCTATCTACACAGGACTTTCCATCCTCCATTCCAAAGCCTATGGAGCCCTCCAAGATCTGGCCTTTGCCCGGCTTTCCAACCTCATCACTCACTCCACTCCTGCCTCACCAGCCTCCTTGCTGGTCCTCAAACTTCCCCAGCTTCTTCCTTCCTATCTCCCCCATATATCTACATGGTTCATCCCCTCATCTCCTCTGGAGCTCTGCTCAAATGTTGCCTTCTGAGAGAGACCTTCCCTGACTAACCTACCAAAAATAGGGAGTATTCCTGCTACTCCCTAGTCCCTTACCCTGATTCATTTCCTATACAGCATCTATTACAGTTTAATGTTATCTTATGTTTATTTGCCTATTGTCTGACCTCCCTCATAGACTGTAAGCTTCAAGGTGCAGGGGTCTTTGTCTTATTCACTGGTGTAACCCTAGCACTTAGACAACTACTTGTACTTAGTAAATGTTCAATAAATACTCATTGACTTATTTCATTCCCATCTACATGCTTTTGACTCCCAACAGTCCATATGTGGGAGTCGGGAACACATGGCTCCACAGGCCCAAATGTCAGCTCGTCTTCCCACTCAGAAGACTCAGAGGTATCTCAGATTACACCTACCCCACACTCACAATATTTCATGATTGGTGTAACCCCCCCCCCCATTTCACTGGCTGACCCTACCATTTACTCACTCAGCTGCCAAACCTGAGACTTGGTAATTACCCTTGATTTCACCCTCTCTCAGCCCGATCTGCTGCACTCAGCCAATCCAATCATGTCGATTCCATTTCCTTATTAGTCTCCTTTCTAGCCACTCTCCCCAGCTCATCTGGCTTCTGCTCCAACATCTCTACCAGAATTGCTCAGTCCAAGGTCATGAGTTACTTTTTCAGGTTTTGGTCTAATTAGGTTGAACCATTTAAGCTTGCCAATACTGCCTGTTTTGGATCTATAGGAAGGAAGGGAAGGAAGGTGAGAGTGAGAGAAAGAAGGAAAAGAAAAGAAAGAAAAGGCTATTTTTTCTGGATGCACCTGATATTTGCCCTTTCAAGCAACATCGATGTCGGTTTCTGACACATCACACTCTCCTTCTCCAGCCACTCCTTCCCAGGCTCCTTTCTCTGTTCCCCTCACTTCTGCTAGCAGCAAAACTCAGGCTCACAGCTGCTCCTCTTCCCTCCTTGCTCTGCACCTCCCCCCAAGACCTTGTCTGGTCCCACATCTTTATGAACCAACTCTATATAACCAATCCCCAAATGCCAGTCCTCGAGCCCAGTCCCCTCCACGTAGCTACACTTGCAGGCCTCCCTCTCAGACACCTCCACGTGGGTGACTTAACATGTAAATGCACGTTCACGTACCCAGCTGCTCTTGCCACAAGTCTGGGAATTATCCTGACACCATCTTACCCACATCCAGTCACCAAGCACTGACCATCACCTCTCACACCTCTCAACACATGTGCTTCTCTCCATCTCTCCTCCCATTCCATCCACCTCTTGCCTTCACTGCCAGAGCCTCCCAGCCCCTCCTCCTACCACTGTATTGTCCCCAAAATCTATTCTTTACAAAGATCACAGTTGCGTAACCTGTACAAAAATCCTATTTTTCCTGCTACAAATCTAGCAGTGAAGTCCCCCTTCCCTTCTGATTAGCCCAGATTCTTTTGGTGGCCGTTAGTTGAGGGCCTTACCCCTGCCTACATCTCTCCAGCCTCCCCATGTGCCACACCCTCCCTGGATCACTCCCCTCCACCCTGGCTTTCTTCCAGTTTGCCAACCTTCAAGCTCTTTCGTGCCAAGATGCTTTGCACAAACTGTTTCCTCTGCTTGGACAGCTTTCCACCTCCACCCCTTCACTTGTCTAACACCTTCTCACCTGTCGGGTCTCAGTTTACAATCTTCTTCCTCAAAGGATGCTGCCCCTGACCCCTGAGAACTGCTTCAGTCCCCTCCGTCTTACACCCTCATTGCAGACTGCACTTTCCCATATTTCACAGTACCTTTCGCAGCTATAACTAAAAATAATTATTTGGGGAATGTTTAAGGTTTCTTCCAATTGTCTCATGAGGGCAGGGACAATACTCCTGGCTTATTCATGAGTGTACACTAGGTATCCTATGGAGTGGGATGCTCAAGCTCCCCGCTTTACAAATGAAGGAACTGAAGCTCAGTGAGTTTAATGATTTTCCCAACTCACTTGGCTGAACTGTGGTAAAGATTTAAATCTAGATCACCATGCTTGTATATATTCCAGGCGATGGGGGGAATCTCAAGACTTCCAAGAGGGGTGAGACAGAACTACGATCTATGCTCACAGTGACCCGGTCCCCTGAGTGGTAACACAGTGTTTCTGTGACAGCATGGGAGTCACTTTGGACAGCAAGACTGAGAAGCTCTCGCCTACTAGGGGGAAATGCCTGCCTCTTGCTCCAGACTCTAGCATGGGCCCTGGACAGGAGAACAGCTCACACCACACATGCCAGATACCATTATGCAGTTCCCCCCAAAGGTCAGCCGCCTAAGAGACCCACTACACCCATCCTGGATTACATCAAATCCTGGCTGCTGTCAGTTGCCTGGCAACCTCTGCTGGGACGAGGGCTGCAGTGAGAAAGTCTAGTTTCTAGGGAAGAAGTGCTCAAAGATGTGTCTGATGCCCCTGGGTTTCTAATCAAGGTCTGAGGGCCAGGAGGTTGTTACTGGGAAACTCCTCACTATGCCCCCAAAGAATGTCTTCCTTCCCTTGGCTTTTGCTCTAGCTTGTCTTCTAAAGCAACACACTCTCTTCTGTTCTGGGGCTGACCAAACTTTACCCAGCCTTTAAAGCTTGCCACTTCTTTCTTTCACCCTTCTCCATCCTTCAAGCCTTCCTCAGCACTGCTTTCCTGCCCACAGGCCGCTTCCAATATTTCTCCTCCACAGTCCCTGAGCTAGGGAAGCTGTAGCCTAAGCAGCCAGCCTTCTGCAGGGTAAGAACATGAATTTCATGAGAATTTTCAAATTCTGGATGTAGTCCACAAAATTCCATTACTTCCTTGGGGCTCCAAATCAGGGCTCCCTCGTTGGTGGTGTCCATGGGATGTGATGGTCATCCTGTCATAAGTCCTGTTTAAATACCTCTGATGATGGTAATAATTCTATGCACTTTACATGTATTAACTTACCTAATCCTCACAATAACTCTAAAATATAGCAAGTAATATTATTATACTATTCCATTTTGCCCAAAAGGAAATGGAGACGCTGAGAGGTTAAGTAACTTGTCCAAGATCACACAGTTATTGGCACATTTACATCCAAGCAGTCTGGCTCCAGAACCCTGTTAACCACTATGCTACATTACCTCATAAATTAATTGATGTTCTGATCCTCCTGTCCTGCCTGGTTGGCCCTCCTCCCTACCTCAGAATCTTTGCTTACACGGGTCTCCCCACTCAGAACGTCTTTTTCTCTGCCTCTTATTCTGCAGGACTCACTTTCTCCCCATAGTGAGCCCTGAGTGCCCCATCCTCACTGCTCCCAGATGGCCTGAGAGCGTACTCAGGACCAGGCACAAGCCTGGACTCTCCAGATGCTCAATATAGATTCCCCAGGACAAATTTAAGTGAGACTGGGGGAAGGCGTACCACGCTGTTCCCTTGGGGTGGGGAGGTGCTTAAGGCGGAGAGAAAGCAGAAGGCCATGTGGGAGGAGTCCTGGGAAGCAGTGTGGGCACTCTGAGGGTCTAGCACGGGTCTTCACTGGTTTCTCAGCCCCTATGAACCCCAGCTCCTGGGGCCCTCGTCCCATAATGCAGGTTCCAGAGGACATCGTTGTCGCCGACCCCCAAGTAAAGTCAGAGGCGCCAAGGACACTGAGGGCTATAAGGGATTCCGGCACCCAAAGTCAGACCGGGGCACGAACGGGGATAGTAGGGTGCACAGGAAGTGGGACCGCGATGATGGTCCACCCCTGAAGCAGGAGCACCCTAAACAAGCTAGCGGAATACCCAGAGAGTCTGGGATAGTGGGCCCGAGGGCACCGGGATGCGGTTGCAGCCCTGGGGACACAAGACTAGGGAGGCCTGAGTAAGCTGGGATGTGCCTTGATACAGGCCACGGCGAGAATCAGAGATGGGGGGCCGATGGGCCCCAGAGAGTACCGTGGGGGAACACACAGGACGGGTACCCTGGGTCCGCGTTCTCCGCGACTCTCCTAGCCCTGGGCCGGGGGCCGGAGGGGAAATCACCTGCTCCGTCGGGCGCCGCCGGCGACTTGTCCCGCGCCGTGCAGCTCTCATCCCCCAGCCCCACCAACGAGATCAAAGGCGAGGCCCAGAGCGGTTCCTTTTCAGAAGCGCCGCGGTAGCCATTTTTGAGAAGGGCATTGCCCACAACCGGGCGGGGCTTCTGCGCCCACGCTCGTTAGTCTCAGGGTTTTGGACAGGCGCCCGCGGCGGCCATTTTTGTTGCGGGTTGGGAGGAATTAGGCGTGGAGGTCGCGCCAGTGGGTGGAGTATTATTAACTGCTGACTGCCTCCCCTCCTAGTTTCTTGTCAGCTGGGAAACACCGAGAACCGTTCAACCCCACCCAGGGTCTTCTCGTCTGCCTTCCTTGCCCCAAAATCTCCGCCTTCAAATCCTGTAGCTTCCTCCCTTCTCCTTGTCTCTACCGTCTTTCCAGACTTGGATCCTTAATTGGATCTGGTGGCCCCTACGTCCAGAACCTGGTTTTCTTCCCAAATCCCTGTGTTTTCCCCCTTCCTGTCCAGTGTAGGTTCAAGGTCCGTCAAGGTCCATTACCCAGTCAACTCTTAGGTGACTCTTCCTTTCCCACCATATCTGTCCCCTTTGCCTTCCCTTAACAGCGAAGTCTCCCCCAAGATTCGGGTGGTTACAGGGTCTGGGTCTTGGGATCGTGGAGCCTGGTTTGGACGGAGGTAGCAGGGAGTGGGTATTCTGGGTCAGTATCAACCTGAGCCCAGATCCAGGACAGTCTAGAGGCCATGCCAACTCTCAGGGCCTTCATGCCCATGAGACATATTGGCGTGTCTCATATAGGTTAGGACAACTGAACTCCAAGACCTAGCAAGGCCTTACCTTCTTCCTGTTCCTGCTGCCTCTGCTTCCCGGTGCTACCCTGTGGGGGAACCCACAGCCATCCCTTCCCAGGAATCCCGCCATGGGTCATGAAGGAAAGAGTTCCCTTCAAGGGAACTCCCAAGCCAGCAGGGGTGAGCGCCTTCAGGGCTAGTTCCCTAAGGTACTGTGTACTCAGAAACTGTCACTGCCCTCAGGAGCTCATGGTCCAAGGTAGAAAGTCCTCTCCTCTCCTCTCCCCTAAGAACTGCTCCCTCTCAAGCTCTGTCCCTTGCTGCAGGCTCCCAGCTACCCCCACCAGGGTCCTCTGGCCTCAAAGAATGAGATGTTCACTGCTGGGGAGTCAGGGCAGGAAAGGGGAGGGAGATATGAGGGAGCACATTTGGCGTCGCGTCTCCCATAAAAACACTGCCGCTGCCAGCCTGGCGCTGCTAGGGTTAATGAGAGGTGTGGTGACAGCCACTTTGAACTCTGGCTAGGCTGGCCCCTGGGAAGGGGGGTGATGGGAAGCTCCATCAGCCCCAGGCCTCTGCCAGTCCTTTAAAGACTTGGCTGTCCCTCCCTTCCCCCAGCCCCATCCCCGCCTTCATTGCACAATGCTGATGACTCTTCTCTCCCTACCACCCCCATTACGGGAACTTTCAGGTTTTCTCTGTCCCTACGTCTGGCCTGAGATCCCTGCAGCCATCCCTGTGCCTTTCTCTCCTCCCTTCTGGCCTGTTCCTGGGCTGGCAGTTGGATGTAGGTAGATATCATCAGAAAGAAATTCCTGAGCTTTGGGGAGAAGGATCATGAGAAGACCTCTTAGGGGGAGTCCCTTGATTCCCAGCTCAGATCCTGAAGGGTCCCTACTCTGTGCAGCAGGGGATTGTTTCTGGGGTCAGAAGACAGTGGGCTGAGGAAAGGGACTGCCACAGGCACAAGGACACACAAACTATAAGATAGGAGCTCTGGGGAACACTTCTCCTGCTTGGCATTCCATAGCTGGCCTGATCTTAAGCCCCTGATTCTTTGTCCCCTCAGGTCTCAGTCTCTCCACCCCCAAGATGGGACCAGATTCCACCTGCCCTTCGGGTGCTGCTGGAAGCCACGTAGGGAGAAAAAAGTGACGTGGTGACTGCTCTTTTCCCATTCCCTCAAGTGACTTTTGCCTCCTAGGTGTCCTCAGCTGAAGGGAAAAGCTAGAAGCCTATGCCGAAGCTTCCCTTAGCACATCAATTCCCCATCATCCAACCTCAGAATAGGAATTGGGTTTGAAATTAGGCATAAAGGGCAGATTGCCCAGACATTAAGAGCAGAGATAAGGTCTCAAGGGGTGGGAGGGACTCAGTCAGAGACTGAGGTGAGGAAGGGGACACTTCAAAAGGATGGGGAGGAAGGAGGGGGTCCCCGCTCTTACTTGAGGTCAGAAAGGGCTCTCTGGGCAAGGTGCCCAGTCCTCCCACACCTTCCTCCTTTCTCAGAAGAGCCAGGATGGGGCGGGGGTGGGAGTTGGCTGGGGCAGGGAGGGGGCCTATTTAAGGAGCATTCTCAGCATCCCTGCAGATCCAGCCCCAGGAGCAAGAAAGGAGGCTTCATGGGTATGTGTGGGCCCTTGGTCACAACCCAAGCAGGGTGGGGGTGGAGTGGCTCCTGGGCTTGCAGGCTTGCCTTTTCCTCTCCAGGGATAGGCTGTGGCTCTGCCTG
This sequence comes from Mustela erminea, assembly GCF_009829155.1. NCBI lineage: Eukaryota > Metazoa > Chordata > Mammalia > Carnivora > Mustelidae > Mustela > Mustela erminea. The sequence goes on from NC_045627.1 coordinate 66,020,653, forward strand.
GGGATGGGGAATAGCCCCCATTGCCCTGTTTAACTCTCCAGAAATGAAAGCGTGTTTCAGGGAAAGATTTCTCTTTCACGCCCCTACCTATCCCACGTAGCTCAGATCTTCATTTTTGGTGGGGAGATTTTCAGGGAGCTGGAGCTTTGGGACTCCTATTTTGGGGATTCATATTTTAGGGTTTCCCTCTGGTTCAGGAAGCCTCCCAGTCTCCAGAGAGATGCCTTTCTCCATGCAGATATTCTGGCACTTCCCTCACCCCGACTTCTCCTGGAGTACCTCTCAACATCTGGCCCCACCAGGAGCACATCTGGGCAAGAAATGATTCCACAGTACTCATAGAATCCCTGCCATGGCCCTAAGCCCCCTCCCCTCATATCCTGCATCCCTCCTGTGGGAACTCAGAGAACTCTTGCCCCTTTCCCTGGGTATGGGCTCTATTTTTCAGCTCTAAGCTCAGACCCTCTCTGGGATAGGAGGAATCTTGAGATCCCAGGTTCCTTATCCATGGTGGGAATCGGAGGAATTCACAGAAGAGAGCACAGGAGGGCAGAATCAAGGCTGGGAGAATGTTGGCCACCTGGCTCTGAGAACTGAATTCCATAGGCTGTGAGCTTGAGCAAATGGCCTAGGGACTCAGTTCTGGTGCCCGGCTGTGCTGTACCATCAACAGAGAGGTTATGGGGAAGCTGCTGGCTCAGGCTCAAAGCATCCCAGCCAGGGGCTCCTCCAGGCACTGGCTACATCTTTTAACAACTTCAACTTGGACAACACTTCTGTTTAAAGACCTCAAAAGCTTCTCCCTATTCCTTACTTTATAATTAAAGTCTTTCACAGTATGGCCTCCACTTTGCTTTCAAGCTTGAGATTCCTTTCTCCCTGGTTATAACCTGCCCTCTAATGAACCACATTGCTCCCTGGTCCTGCTGCCATACCTTTACTCATGCTGAAACCTCCTCAGTTCTTCCTGGGACACCTCCTTCCCATCACTATCTGTTGGGATCCTATACATCCTTCAAAGTCTCTTTCAGATGCCTCTTCGAGGAAGCCTCCATCAACTTCCCAGCAGAGCAGATGATCTCCTGCAAATCCTCCATATTTCTCTCTAGAAGGGCTCATTCATGAACCCCATAGTGTCTAGTCAAGTGCACATAGCTGTTTAGTAAATGTTCCTTGCATTTTGCTGAGTGTGTCTAATATAGAAGAGGCAGTTTGGCCTAGAAGTTAAGGTACAGCTAGATTTCCCAGGTGCATTCTCCATTGTGTGAACTTGGGTAAGCTGTTTACCTGTATAGGTCTCAGTTTCCTCATCTGTAGGTAAAAAAAAATAATCACACATACCGAAGTTTTGTGAGGCTTAAACGAGTTGATAGTTTCTTCTGTTCAGGGCTTCTGATAGTAAGTTCTCAGTTAAGTGTGGTGAGTTTATTATGATTCTTATTATATTCCCTTAAATAGAATGTGAACTACCCCATTGCAAAGGGTGGGTAGGATAAGGCTTAAAATTAGTCACAACCCAGATTTACTGAGTGAAGGGCTCCAGACCAGATGCCAGGGACAGGTAGGGCTGGGGCAAGACCAGGAGGAAGCCACCAGAACCAGAGTTTGGTGGCCCAAGCCTGCTGAGATCTAGGAGTTGTGGATTCCCACCAATTGTATAACCTCGGGTGAGTCACTCCTTCTCTCTTGGATTCCCAGCATAACGTAAATTGAGGGGACTGAACCAAGTGAACAGCAAAGTCCCTGGCAACTGAGATGTTTTATGAGTTCTAAGCTTCTAAGGGTTAAGTTCAAATAAAAGATCAGAGAAGGAGGCATCTAGGCTCCCTGCAGGGCTCCCTTATGTCCACAGGGCCTGGAGAAAGCACTGGGCTTTGGAAGGATGCATGGCAGCATGCTGGACTGAAGGGAGTGGCCACTCTTCCTTCAGAAAGCCTGTGATCAGGGGCCCTCTTCTCTCACTGGGCCTGTGGGCAAACTGGTGTGCAGGCTATGGGCATTTCTAGGGCATAAGCAGAAGGCTTGGGGAGAAATGTCCGTGAGCTATGCAGATTCTCAGTGATAGAGGATGTTAAGAGACTTCAAGCTCTGAACCCGAGAGGATAGAGAAGAAAGGAGTTACAAAACACACCTTATGTGATGTGAGACTCAGTATTTAGTTGAAACCTGCCTTGTTTCAAAAAAGGATTTGAGACTTATTGGCATGCAGACAATTCTCCAAGGTTAAAATGTAACACATAGACATAGCTCTGTAGCACATTTACTACTTTTTTTTTTTTTTAAGATTTTATTTATTTATTTGACAGACAGAGATCACAAGTAGGCAGAGAGGCAGGCAGAGAGAGAGGAGGAAGCAGGCTCCCTGCTGACCAGAGAGCCCGATGCGGGTCTCGATCCCAGGACCCTGAGATCATGACCTGAGCCAAAGGCAGAGGCTTTAACCCACTAAGCCACCCAGGTATCCCAAATAAATAAAATCCTTAAGAAAAAAGAATAATTAAAAAGTCCAGGGGCACCTGGGTGGCTCAGTGAGTTAAAGCCTCTGCCTTCAGCTCAGGTCGTGGTCTCGGGTTCCTGGGATGGGGCCCCGCGTAGGGCTCTCTGCTCGGCGGGGAGCCTGTTTCCCCCTCTCTCTATGCCCGCCTCTCTGCCTGCTTGTGGTCTCTCTCTCTGTGTAAAAAAAAAAAAAAAAAAAAAAAGTCCAATCACATTCTTGCCTACTTATAACACTCTGCCCGCTAAGAGTAAAATCCAAAATTCTCAACGTGCCACAGGATCTGGCTTCATCCCCAGCCTCATTAACGGCCACTTTCTTGCTCCCTTGCTCACTCACAGGACAAGGATGCTCCAGCCATGGGTTGTTGTACTTTTCTCCCCCAGGTATTCAAATGGCTTGTGAAGGTCTTCAGTAGGTCTCAACCCAAAAATCACCTCTCCAGAGATGGCGTGGCTATCGTCTTGAAGACTGCATCCCATCACTTAATCACTATCTGACATTATATCCTATGTTCACCAGTTTGGTTGCTGTCAGTTTGTTTCTCTGGGTTCCGCCTGAGGTCAGGGACTTGTCTGGCTCTCCCCTATAACCCCAGTCCCTAGAGTACTTACTGCCTGGCGTATTGTGGGTTCTTAAATGGCTGAAGGAATGAAGGTAACTTTCATTCCTTAGGGCTTTTGTACCCACCATGTCCTCTGCCTAGCTTCTTCCTCACCCTTCTTTTTGCACAGCTAGCTTTGTCAGATTCTTTAGATCTCAATTTAAATGTCACCTCCTCAGAAAGCCTCCCTGTTTACCTTATTCTAAGTTCCAGTGCTGCACTCGCCTTTCCCATCTCAGCCTCTCATTCCTGCTGTAGTATTTATAACAATTTGCCTTTATCTATTAGCCTGTTGTCCCATCTCTATTTCTCCCCCTAAAATGCGAGCTCCATAAGGGCTGGAACTTCCATGTTGTCTCATTCACTACTGTATCCCCAGGGCCTAGAACAGTTCCTGGCAAATAATAGGCCCTCAAGAAATTTGTTGGATGGACTTTCAATAGCTAAAAACTGAAAAAAATCCACGTTATAGAATGTTGGGTGGCTGCTGAAAAGTGAGGTAACTCCATGCACACTGGCATGGAATGATGTCTGAAATACACTTACAGTAAAATGTAACAGGTAAAACAGTGTAATTCCTTTTATATAATTAATATTATGTGCACATAAAAAAATAGGAAAAATAACAGCTTAGGCACTACTCATCATTTGGGGATAAGGATATTAAAAAGATTTTAACTTCCTATTTTATGTATTTCTGTATAGCAAGCTATATTATTTATTTATTTATTTATTTATTATTATTTTTTATTATTATTATTTTTTTTATTTGACAAAGGATATCACAAGTAGGCAGAGAGGCAGGCAGAGAGAGAGAGGAGGAAGCAGGCTCCTTGCTGAGCAGAGAGCCTGATGCGGGACTCGATCCCAGGACCCTGGGATCATGACCTGAGCTGAAGGCAGAGGCTTAACCCACTGAGCCACCCAGGCGCCCCTATTTTTTATTTTTTTAAAGACTTATTTATGTATATGAGAGAGAGCAGTGCACAAATGGGGGGAGGGCCAAGAGAAGGGAGAAAAGCAGACTCCCCGCTGAGCATGGAGAGACCTCAGAACCACCCTCACCCCCAGATCATGACCTGAGCTGAAATCAAGAGTAGGATGCTCAACCAAATGTTGGGGTGCCTCAACCCAGACACCCAACAATTTTTTTTACTTTTTTAAATTTTATTTTTTAAAGATTTATTTATTTAGTTATTTGACAGAGATCACAAGTAGGCAGAGAGTCAGGCAGAGAGAGGAAGGGAAGCAGGCTCCCTGCTGAGCAGAGAGCCAGATGTGGGGCTCTATCCCAGGACCCCATGGGATCATGACCTGAGCTAAATAAAGGCAGAGGCTTTAATCCACTGAGCCACCCAGGCACCCCCCAATTTTTTAAAAACAAACACTAACATTTGATTATTTAGTACATGCTAGGCACTGTAGTAAACATTTTGTAGGCAGCATCTCATGGCATCTTCTCAGTAACCTCATGAGCTAAAGGATGCCTGGGTGGCTCAGACTGTTAAGCGTGTGCCTGTGGCTCAGGTCATGATCCCAGGGTCCTGGGATCGAGTCCAACATCAGTCTCCTTGCTCAGAGGAGCCTGTTTCTCCCTCTGCCACAGCTCCCCCTGCTTGTGCTGACAAATCTTAAAAAAAAAAAAAAAAAAAAAAAAAAAAAAACCCTCTTGAGATAGAGGTCCTAATACTATCACCTCATTTGCAATTCAGGGACATTAAGCGATTTACCTAAGGTCACATGGCAGACCCATTATACTACACCAACTCCCTGTGTTTTTATAATTAAAAAAAAAAAAAAAAGGAATATAAGATGAAACTAGGGGTGTCTGATGAGGATCCAGGCTTTACACAAAAGATGTTAAGCAAATTTGGCTTTGAGCTCTCTAGAAGCCAGGGCGAAAAGAAAAATATGAGTTATGAGATTCTTGGTGCTTCCAAAATAAAAGTAAACCATTCATCAGGAGAAACAAGTCTTCCCAAATGGTGAGGCTTAAGAACCCTTCCATGAGGTTCATAAATATAGCAGTATTCAGTCAAGGGGTGTACGACTTCAATAACATACCTGCATACCCAGGCAGCTGTTGGCTATCCAACAAATGGAAATTCAGTAAAAGCAATTCCATAAGGAGCCACATTTGGAGCCTGGGCATCAGATTTGGAGTTCTGCCAGACCCAATCTTAAAATTGGATTAGTGACCTAACTCTCCAGCAAACTCCTGGAATACTGCAAATTCAGCCTGTTAAAGACTGTTAGTAAAAATTAGGAGACAAGGGACACCTGGGTGGCTCAGTTGGTTAAGCGGCTGCCTTCAGGTCATGATCCCAGGGTCCTGGGTTCAAGTCCCACATGAGGGTCCTTGCTGAGTGGGGAGCCTGTTTCTCTCTGTCTCTGCCTGCCACTCTGCCTGCTTGTGCTCTCTCTCTCTCTGACAAATAAGTAAATAAAATCTTAAAAAAAAAAAATTAGGAGACAAGAAGTGACATTCATCTTAAATTTCAATATTCCGGGTAGGGTGGAAATTGAATTTTCCGGGTAGGGTGGGTTGATTTTTACAGATGAAGAAACTGAGGCTCAGAAAGCCCAGTTACACGACGAGAAAATGTCAGTAGCAGCCCTAAGTCTATGTCTTAGCCATTCCTTCCCCAGCCACGTCTACCACCCAGGCTTCAACAAAAGAGCTTATGCCCGCAGAATCTCTCCCAGGGTGGTGGGTCAGGGCAAGTAGTAGGCCGCAGGGCCTAGAAAGCCTATGGTCCTACACTCTGCGAAGCAGGGAGCTCAGCCCTGGTGTGGGGAGGCACACCGGCTCTTCCCGAAGCAGGGGAGGTAAGCCTCACATTAGCGAGATGAGGAACACCCCCACCCACCCCAAACAGAAAAGTGATCTCGCAGCATGCACTTAACTTCATTCATTTATTTACTTTTCACTACAACCTGCGGATAGGTGGGCCCTCAGCTTGGGCAGGAACTTGGGCAATTAGGGGAGCTGTGTTAGGCGGAGGAGGGGGAAAGGGAAAGTGGGGGGGGGGCCTGGCGCAGGGCAGGATTCTAAAATAGGGAGTAGGGAGAGACGAAACAAAGGGTCCGCGCCCTTCTTCCGCCCCACAACCAGGTTTCCCAAGTCCGGATGGAAGGAAGAGAAACAGGACATCCACCCCGAGATGTTCTTGATCTCTTCTCGCCCTTCCCCCGCTATCCAGCAATATCGTGAGAGAAACCAGGGAAGTGCAGCAGGTGGGCGGCGTGCAGGCTTGGTCAAAATAAAAAAAAAATAAAAATTAGAAGAAGAAAAAAACCAAAAAGGCAAAAAGCGAGGTGACAGGTGCACCCAGCGCCAGCGCACCGTGGAGGTGTCCTCAGCGGGCCGGCGCCGACGGGCGAAGGGAAGAAGAGAGGCACGCGCGTGCTCACCGGGCCGGCCGCCGGGCCCCGCGGCGTCCTCAGCTCCGGCCTTTCCTCTTCCTCCCGCGTCCACGTTCTGCCACTTCCGCGGCGGGGCTGCTGTCGGCGCTACCGCTGCTGGCGGGCGGCCGCAGCACGCGCCTCTGCACACGGTACTCGGGCTCGGGGACGCGCGGCGTGGCCTGAAGCAGGAACTCGCCGCCGCGGTAGGTGACGCGCACGTCGGTGCGCGGGTACGTGCCGTACACGCGCCGGAGTTCCCGGCGCACCACGTCCGGCAATTCTAGGCGCGGGCCCAGCGCGCGCTCCACGCGGCCCCAACGCAGTTCGGCCTGCAGGCTGCCGCCTTCGGGCCACTGCGCCCAGCGCGGGGCAGCCGCCGTCTCCTCCCCCGCGGGCCCTTGTAGAGATGGCCCCAGGTAGCCGGGCGCCGGGAAAGGCGGGAGCAGGGCCGCGGCGTAGGCCTGCTGGAAGGCCCACGAGGGCAGCGCGGCCGCCAGGGGCGCGCGTGGGCCGTGGAAGCAGTGGTATTCCCGCGGAGCCGGCCACTCGCCTGCGCTCAGGCTTGGGGGCCAGCTGTAGAAGCTATGGGCGTGGATGGGGGGCAGCAGCAGAGGGCTGGGCAGGTAGGTGTAGGTGAGGGGCTGCAGCGGAGGCCAGACGCCCTCCTTGGAAGCCAGGCAGCTGTACGAATACATGGTCTGAAGCTCAAGCGGCGGGCATTTTTACTGCAGCCTGGTCCATACCTAGGGTGGGAGTGTGTATGGATACTCTTTGTTTTGTCTCCACCACCCATCCCTGGGGCTTAGTAACCCAGGGCTCTGGTTCACAGCAGGAGCCCATGTGCAGCACCTGATGGTTTGAGGGGAACTCTTCCTAAGGCATTCAGCTTCCACCTCACCTCTTGTCCCAGGGCTGGGACGAAACCCAGGCTCTCAGTAGGCCGTAGGACCCAAGGCCTTTTCAAGCCTTCAGTCCTGAAGTGTTCTTCCCAGGTGGTTCCTCACTCGTTTCCTTCAGCCCAGGGGTAGCTGGTCCCAAATGCTGGTCCCCAGCCTTTGGGGGAGCCAGAGAAGTCCAGAGCAGGCTCCACTTCACCACTGTTCAGTGGCTCTGTTACCCTCCATGCCCTGCCTCCGCCACACCTCCTGGTTTCCAGGCAAAGGGAAACACATTTTGCTGGCCAGAAGCCAGCCAACCTGTATCTACACTGGGTCACTGCCTGACCCAGAAGGTGAGGCTTGTGCTCAGGGATGCCCCCACTCCTACATCACTGAGGCTGTCTTGGTGCCCTTTCCAATCAGTTAGCCACCTGTTCCCCACACCCCATGCTCCCAGCCCTTCCAAATGGGTTGAATTATCCTAACATTTGAGTGAAGCTCCTACACCAGGCACTGAATGATGTTGTTTATGAGCGTCTAACTTTAGGTTTACATCAGCCCTAGGAAGGAGGTACTAATATTTTCCCCCACTTAATGTAGGAGAAAGCTGCTTACCTCAGATTTGGTATACAGTAAATGTATTATGTGACTAGAAAACACTCTCAGTGTTGTAGGTTATGCGGGTTAAGTATCTAGCCCAAACTCACACAGCTAGTTATGGTAAGAACAAAATTCAACCTTATCTCAAGATTCGTGATTGGTAATTAGCTTAATAGCCAATCCATGCTGGGACTTCTTTCACTCTGTGTCCAATTCTCCCCCTCTAGAATGTTACATAAGGACTAATTCTTTTTATTTAATTAGTTAATTAAATTTATTTATTTATTTGACAGCTAGAGAGGGAAACAGGCAAGGGGGGTGGGGGAGGGAGAAGCGGAGCAGGGAACCTAAAGCAGGGCTTGATCCTTGGACCCCAGGATCATGACCTGAGCCAAAGGCAGATGCCTAACAGCTGAGCCACCCAGGCGCCCCAAGAACTAATTAATAGCCATGTGATGAACATGGTGACATCATTTTCATCTAATTGATAAGGAACCAGAGGCTCAGAGAAGTCAGGCCACTTTTCCCAGGTTTACACAGTCTAGGTAGCACAATGGGATTTGAACCCAGTCCAACTAAGGCCAAAGCCCACCCTGCTTGGGTGAAGCCAGCAATCTTTCTGGTGTGAAGCCCTTTCTTGGGTGAAGCCCTGTCTAAGCTCCAGCCCATTCTGGCTGCAAGCCCGGGTGGTAGTTACTGGATACTTAAAACTGATACCGTCTCCCAGGTGCTGGGCTGCTGGACCATCATACTTTTCTTCTTCCTCTTATCTTGACTCAGGAAGCACCACCATTAACCCCCTCCTCTTAAGTTTTCAGTTGCCCCTCAAAGGCCAGCTACCCTCTGGAAGTTCTGCACTCGCCTTGATGATGTCACACTTTTATATTCCTGGCTGAGCTGCTCTCTCAAGTCTTGGGCCATTGGCCTGGTGAAGATAGATACTGGAATTGGGTATCTACCTGACACTCCCTACCCCAGAGCTCCAAGAGGGAGCCTCACCCTCTGTGCACTCCAGGAACTAGTCTCAGGACAAAGTGGTCTTTGTTGGGGGAGGTGTCCACCCCCAAGATGTCCACAACCTAATCCCTGCCAACCTGCAAATATGTTACCTTACATGCAAGGGGGAACTGAGGTTGTAGATAGTATTAAGGTTGTGAATTAGCTGTCCAAAATGAGATTATCTTGGATTATCTGGATAGATCCAGTGTAATTACAGGTGTCTTTAAATGTGGAAGAGGGAGGCAGAAGAGTCAGAGTGATGTTATATGAGAGTGAACCAGCTGTTGCTGGCTTCGAAGATGAAAGGGGGTCATAAGCTAAGGAATGCTGGCAGCCTTTGGAAGCTGAAAAACACAAGGAAATGGATTCTTCCCTAGAACCTTCAGAAAGGAACGCAGTTCTGTCAGCACCCTGATTTTAGTTAATGAGGCAGACTTCTAACCACCAAAACTGTAAGATAATTAATTTGTATTGTTTTAAGTAGCTAGGATTTTGGTAATTTGTTACAGTGCCAATAGGAAATTAATATACCTCCCCCTTCCTGTTTATAACTTTGTCTTCTCCAAATCTCAGCACTTGAGGAATGTCCAAGACTGCCTATAGACTCACCTCACCCAGGCCTGGAGCTCAATCGTGGGCCCTGTGGAACTGGCCCCTTTCTCCTCTTCCTCCCACACGGGGATCTGGTCACACCTGGGTGGGAGGTGGGGAGCGTGTGAGAGCAAGCTCAAGTTGGAGGCTGGGAGGGTGAGAAGCCTGTGTTTTGTTTGTTCGTTTGTTTGTTTGTTTTTAAGATTTTATTTATTTATTTGTCAGAGAGAGAGAGAGAGTACAGGCAGACAGATGGCAGGCAGAGGGAGAAGCAGGCTCCCTGCTGAGCAAGGAGCTCGACATGGGACTCGATCCCAGGACGCTGGGATCATGACCTGAGCTGAAGGCAGCCACTTAACCAACTGAGACACCCAGGTGTCCCGAGAAGCCTGTACTTTAATAATCGGTCCCTATATGCTTGCTGAAGACCTCTGCTGGTCGGGGGTTGGTTCAGGTAAAATGGGAAAAATAAGGACCAAACTGTGAGTTTTTCAACATTCATCCTGATTGTAGTAACAGCTTCTAGATTTGGGGGGTCCCATACCTTATGTACTCAATGAAGTGGTACTGGGGGAGTTGGCCATACTCTGTCCTTAAAGTTATGGGTGATTTATGGCTAGATCACTGCACTGCAATCCCTCTGGCTGTAAGGATTGGTTGAGAGTAGCCAGGTGACTCAACTGGTCAGTGAGAGCCAGGCCCAGGACTTTGTTTTCTTGGGGTGGAGGGAAGTGCATTCTTTCCCCTGGACAGAAATCTGAAAGAATATAGTCTGGGTGGAGAGGTGAAGGCCTATCGGAGCATGGAGACACAGAAGAAGTGGAACCAAGGGACAGAAAGAGAAATTAAGTCCTGATGACATCATTTAAATGTCCAATTTTATTGAGATATAATTGACATACACGATTGTATAGGTCTAAGGTATACAGCAAATGATTTTACTTAGGTATATGATGAAATGATTAACACATTAAGTTTTGTTAATATCCATTATCTTACAGATAAAAATTTTTCCCATGTGATGAGAACTCTTAGGGTCTACTTAACAACTTCCAGATACTCATAATCATCATGTGTATTACATACCTAGTAGTTCTGGAACTTTACCTTTTGACTACCTTCCTCCAATGCTTCCTCCCCACCCCACCCCATAAATTCCTTTCTTTCTTAATCTGGTTTGAATGGAGTCTTTTTTCTTTTCACACACCAGTTGTGTTTACTTCATATAAATTTAACTACAGAAGACAATGAAATAAGTTTATGTTTTTAATTACAAAGCACCATCACCTGCGTCCTCAGAAAATGAAAAGTTTGGGTTATCACACTGTGGGGTGGAGTCTTCTGTTGTTTGCATCTCCACTACACCCTGAGTGTTTTCCCCAGCATTTCATGAAAAATTTCAAAATGCAGCAACCTGCGTAGTTTTTGATTTGCGAACCCTATGATCAGAGGCTCTCCTGTTGGCAAAGTAGAGGATAGATTGGTGAGAGAGACTGGAAGCTAGTCTTGGAGGAGGTTCTCACATGAGCCCAGGAAAACTGACAACCAAAGCAGGAGCTGGGAATGGAAAAGAGATGGGAGCAGATACACCAAGAATTGACCCCATATAACTGCCTGGGTGGAGTGGGTAGAATAGAGGTTTGGCTTAGTTGCCTGGGTGGGTAGTCAAGGCAAGCCTGGAGAATAAAAACAAAAAACAAAAAAAAACTCTTGCAGGTGATTGGAAGTTGAGGAAATGGTGCAGTCAGGGAGTTCGTTTGGGGAACTGTCGGGCAGGTGGTTTTATATTCAGGCTGGAGATGGGAGGTGGGGTAGTCATGAAGTGAAAAGTAGTAGGTGAAGGACTGAAACAGCTGCTACCTGACCTGACCCGCACCTCACTACGTTGTCATGGCTGCCACTTTGTTGGGTTCCACTTAACACCTTTTAAAGGCAGCAGTCTTGTGTTGGAAGTCCCTTTTACCCCAGATAGCCCATGACCTGACAAGTTTGAGTGAATAAATGAGAAGAGTTTTGAAAATGGAAACTTGCAGGGTGGTGCCTGGGTGGCTCAGTTGGTAGCATCTGCCTTCAGTTCAGGTCATGATCCTGGAGTCCCAGGATCGAGCCCCACATCCATCCGTCCATCTGTTCATCCAGCTCCCTGCTCAGTGGGGAGTCTGCTTCTCCCCAACCCTCTGCTCCAGCCCCCCAACCTCGTGCTTTCTCTCTCTCTCTCTCTCTCAAATAAAATTTATTTAAAAAAAGATTTTATTTATTTGACTGAAAGGGACACAATAAGAGAGGGAACACAAGCAGGGGGAGTAGGAGAGGGAGAAGCAGGCCTCCTATCCTGCAGGGAGCCCAATGTGGGGCTCTATCACAGGACTCGGGGATCACAATACCAAAGGACTGAGCCACTCCTCAAATAAATAAAATCTTTTAAAAAAAGAGAATAGAAACTTGGGGGACCTGTCCTTTGATTTTAGAAAGCCCCTGGGAAAAAACGTGCCCTGGGAACTGAGGAGGAGTTGTTTAATAGGAGGAGAACATGATGGAACCTAGATCAGAGAGGTCAGAAGCCGAGGGAGGAGAGAATTTCGAGGAGAAAGACTGTTTATGTATCTATTTGTCCCACAATCTAGGGACTCTGATATGACTCAAGAAGTTAGGCAGATGATATGCCCCAGTTGCATCTTAGGTCCCTTCCCAGTTAGCTCTGTGGCTGGCAATCAGGAAGGAAGATTGGAGATAATCAAGACCCAGTCCTGGTGCTGGCACAAGCACCATTACATTGCTACGTTGTCTATAAAATTAGAGGAATGAGGGGGCGTCTGGGTGGCTTAGTTGGTTGAATGTTTGCCTTGGCCTCAGGTCATGATCCCAGAGTCCTTGGGATTGAGCTCCTCTTTGGACTCTTTGTTTGGAAGGGAGCTGCTTCTCTCTCTTCCTCTGCTGCTCCCTGTTTGTGCTCTCTCATGCTTTCTCTCTATCAAATAAATAAATAGAAAGATAGATAAATAAAATCTTTAAAAAAAGAAAAAATCAGGGGGGTGAGGAGCCTCAGTGTAACCATGAGACATCAAGTGCAACGTAGGGGCCGAAGTTTTCCCAATGGGTTACATTCATTTCTGGCTCCTTCGCAGCCCTTTCCGTTCCCCTGTTTTCCCACTGGACTGGAGGGCCAAGTAAAGAGTCAAGGTTGTTTTGCAACAAAGGCACATGCTGGTCAGAAATGGAAAGGCAGGAGAACTCCTTTACTCAATTTATGGAGGTCCTCGTGTGCCAGACAACATGCTGAATGCTGGGTTTCCAGCCTTATATTCTCAGCCAGGAAAACATAGATGGGAACAACGGGTTGGGATGGGGGAATAATGGTCAACTTCCTTTTAGTCATGAGGGCTTTCTGGAGCAGGAGGGATTCCAGAAATTGGTTGAAGTCCAGAAGAGAAATGATGTGGCTTCAGGGGGATATAGGAGGTAAGAAGAGGAGTGTCTGAAGGGGCAAGGTCTGAATGTGGCTTCAGGGGGACATAGGAGGTAAGAAGAGGGTCTGAGGGGGCAGGATTGGGGAGAAATGATGGTGAAAAAGATGGGGAGAAAAGTGGTGGATGCTGGGAGCAAAGTTCACAGGACTGCTGGGGCACCACAGGAACTGGTTGGACAGACTCCAATCCCTGCTTATGAGGGCTCTAGTGTTGGACCATTTGCTGTAGGTGGGCCCTTTGCCAAGTTGTCAGGCAGGAGGAAGAGGATGATTTTCCTGTTGACAACCATCAACAAAAGCATAATGACCAAAAGCTGGCAAAATTCTTAACACTCCCATTTCTTAACTAATGCCTACAAAATTCTTCTAAGGCATAAAACAGAGGCTCATAAAAGGAAGTTCCCTTAACAAAGAAGTGGAACTAGGGGACCAGGCCCCAGGTCCTGGGAAGCTAAAGCCCATACTCATTGCCCCATAACCCAGGGTTAGAAAACAGGAGGTCTGAAGTGTGTGCTGTTTGGTTGCCTGGAAAACTAACCAGGCTTTCAGGCCTATTGTGAAAAGACATGGGATATCCTCACCAGACTGGATTAAGCAAAATAAATCTTGACTTTGAGGCCCTTGGCAGGGGTAGGAAGAGGAAAGACTCCTGTTCTGAGAGTCAGGAGAGCTTGGTTCCAGCTGGGCCTCTTGCTTGTAGGAAAGTCATTGAATCTCTCTGAACCTGTTTCCTCCTCTGTAAAATGGGGATAATAGCACCTGCCTCCCAGAGATGGTGTGAGGACTACAAGTTAATGGATGCAGAGTGCTTAACACAGTACAGGGCACACAGCGAGAGCTCGGTACTCCTTTTACTTTATTATTCTTATTTTTAACTCGAGGAGGTTGGGTTGCATGGTAGCTCTCCTGGGACCGGCGCCTGTGGCCTGAGCCCCAGCGCCTCCACATTAAGCTGGGGCTGTCCACTCTCGAGGGGCTCACATTCCAGCATCAGGGAGTCCCAGGTTGCGCCACTGTCGTCCTTTCATCCGCCCAGCTGTGCATCTAGTCAGACCACATGGCTCGTAAGAAGGTGCTGTGCTCTCTTCACTCTGCGAATTAATACTAAGGAAGGACAGGGAGAGAGAGGGGAGCACTCAGAAAAGCCTTGTTGATTTTAACTGAAATGGACTTTAAGCAACTATAGAGGTGAAGGGGGTGGGGGGTGAGCCGTCAGGAATCCAGGCCATCTGCTCTCTTCTTGCCAGCATCTACGTTTTCTTCTCGGTCCCCACGGGCACGCGCCCGTGACAAATATGGCTGCGGCAGCCTTGGGCGCGGGCACCTGCCGGGGCGCGGTCCCGGGAGCCGCGCGGAGCCAATCGCCGGCAGGGGGCGGGGGGAGAGGCTGGGGAAGCTGCCGGCCGGGCGCGCGCAGGCGCACTGACTCGCACCTGGCTCCAGGCAGCCGCAGGATTAGGCTTCGCCTGCCGCGATATTGGTGAGGGGCTGGTACGCCGCCCGGGCGCGGGGACAGGAGCGGGCCGGACTGGGGGCCAGTCAGACGCAAAGGACGGACCCGACGGGGACAGGAATGCTGTCTGCTCTGGGAGTCCTAGGGGCTGTCTGCCGAGGCGCGCGCGCGGGGTGGGGGTGTCCCTGAGGTGATCAGGTTGTGGGTTGGGAGAGCCCTTGGGGCAGGATGGGAGAAACTTGGGCTCAAGGGTGGAATCCTTGAAAAAGGGCTCCTCGGGGGTCTGGGGTCGCGGGATGCCTCGGGCCGGGATCCATTTCATGAACACAATGGCCCTTACCCCTGGTGGCCTAGTAGAACCACTTGGGGAGATTTAAAAGAACACTGACGCTGGGCCCCATCCCTGAAAATTCCAATTAATTGGTCAGGGGTGAGGCCCGGGCCTTGGTATTGAGCAACTCCTCAGGTGATTTTAACGTACAGAGAGGCTGGAGAACCACATGTTTCAGCGCCAGTTGTTGCGTAAAGAGCCCCTGGGTTAGCCCCAGACTCCTTGGTGGCTTGGGAGGGGCTGGTGGTCCCAGGGTGAAGTCGCTGACCCTCCAGTGCCCTGGGAGAGGAGGAGGGTCCCACCCCCCAGTGAGGCGAAATTTCATTTCCAGCGTGAGGAGGATAGACCTATTAGTATTTGGAATGGAGGGTGCCACCCCCACCCCGCACCCCCTGCCAGGACTGGACTCTGCTGTGGGGAGGGAGGCTGGGCAGGGGGAAGGGCAAGGCAGGTGTGAAACAGGAGAGGCAGCAGACAATTGAGAGGTCAGCCGCTTGTTGAGAAAAGGACACACCTAATATTTGTGCAGGGTGTTACACCTTTCAATTTCATTTGATACTCCTGAGGACAGGTAGAGAATGGAATTATTTTCTCCTGCCTCATAGATGTAGGAATAAACTCAGACGGCTAGTTAGTAGTGATGATGTTCAGACTTGACTCAGGGCTCGCAACTCCAAATTATGCTTATTAGTAGCTTTTCCCCCTTTACACTATACTGCTTCACATACAGTCATTAGTCCTTTTGAAGGGAATCAACACCCACCCTCCTGATGCCCCTCACTCTAGGGGCCCAGTCTGGCATTCTTGGTTTCCTCCACCAAAATCCACCAGCTCCCAGCCACTATCGGTTGGTTCAGAAATCAAGGAGATGCTACTGTTCCCATCCTTTCTAGTTCTTTATCTTCCAGAAGCCTGATGGGTCAAGAGAGAGTTTTTATGCCAGGGGACTCCTTCCAAACAGATCTGGTTCTGTCACCTCAGCAGCTGCCCAGTGCCCCCCTTCCATTGTCCTCAGGAAAGAATCTTATGTGTGATTTACAAAACCCTTTCTGATCTGGTGTCTCTCTACCTCCTTGCCCTGAGCTCTCTTTCCATACTGTATCTGCTTTCCTTAGCACATGGTACAAGGTTAATAAATGTAACTTTTTGTCATCACTCTTCCTCTTTGTGCACCTGTTGCCTTGCTATATGTGTTGTATTCAGCAGGGCATATCAAGGTTCCCCTGGTTGCCTCTTCTGACTCTCATAGCCAAGCAGAGCTGAGGGGCACAGTGGGATTTGGGGGTGGCAATCCTAGGGCTGCTGCTTCTCCCTAGTTCTGGGGATACCCCTGTTGGCCTTTGGGGGCACACTGACTCAGCAGGCATTAACTGAGCACCTACTGTGTGCTGAAGGAGCCTGGTGGAAGCAGGGAGTAGAAAACTGGTGTCTGACCTGGTGCTGCTCTTACAGAGCTTGGGTGCTGGAGGAGGGCTAAGGGAGGCATTTGGATCCTGATCAAGGAGCCAAGGGATCTGAAATGGGAGAGAACACCTGCCTGGGTGTACTCAGGAAGTCTTGTGCCACTGAAATGGGCCTTGAATCAGCAGGATTTGATAAGATGGTGGTGGGGTTGGGCATAGTGACATGAGAAATGCTGAGGTTTTTTAGTCAAAAACACCAGTTTTGAATCTTTGCCCCAGCTCCTAATAGCTCTGTGATTTATTTAATCTTTAGAGCCTTGGTTTCTTTGTTTATAAAATGAGATGGAAGTAGTAACAAGAGTTGTAAGGATTCTTGATGATGGAGGTAAAAGCCAGGCCTACCCAGATGCGTAAGAAATGATATGTAGCTACATCTAGGGTGTTTTAGATGGAGGGGACAGCATGAACAAAGGTGTGGAGGTGGCATTTAAAAGAGAATATGAGGGATGGCAGGATGTACCAGGCAGCGAGAGGTGTCCGTCCATGTTGGGTGCTGGAGAGACCACTTCAGTTGTGGATTTGACAGAGGGGGACACTGACTGAAACCCTTTAAAGGTCATGAAACCAAACTCCAGAGACAGGGAAAAGAATAACAGTAGCTACTGCTTATCGAGGATCTCCTATGTGGCAGGCACTGTGCTTGGTGCTTTGTGTACCTTTTGTTTCAGCCCCACAGCAATCCAAAAGGTTGGCAACATCTCCTCTTTATAAATGAGGAGACCAAGGGTCAGGGGAAAGGAAATGCTGGCTCAAAACCACATAACTGGGACCATCCCAGCACGAGCGTGGGCTCTGGGGACCTCCACCAGGCTCTTCTGCCAGGTGCCAAGGTGGGGGTGGAGTTGGCTGGCTTACAGGGTATTTCACCCAGGTTATGCAACTAGGTTGGTGTGGGTTCCAAGCTGTTCCTCCCCTGGAGAGGCAGGGTTGCTATTTTCTGCTGGGGCTTATTGAGGGTAGGAGGATGAGTAGGGGTAGGCATTTCCTGAGGGAGGAGCAGAATGTAGAAGATAAATGGCTGCAGTGACCCTCCACACTCCTCCCCCAGCACCCTCTCCTGGGCAGAGGCTTACCTGGACAGGTTGCTTTGGCACCCCCCGCCCCCGCTCCCCGCCCCCGCACCCCGCCTCTGGCTGTGGTGGGGGCCTGTATCTAGCTCTCCTGAACTGTGCGTGTGTTCTTGCTACTTGTAGACTCTCCTCTTTTGATTTAGCCTTGTGTGCCCTGTCTTCTCTCTCGAATTCCCTTACCGTGGGAAGGGGCCGGATTACCAGGCTATTCCCCTGCTCTTACTCCGATCTTTTATGAGTGAGCCCGAGAAAAAGCCAGTTTCTGAACATCTTCTGTGTAACAGTGCTCTGGGCTCCTGGGCATTAGTTTAGTCCTGCCTGCTTTCCTTTAAAGGATGGGCGTTATTATTCCCATTCCACAGGTGAGGAAACCGAGGCTCAAACAGGTTAAGTGACTTGCCTGAGGTTACATTCTTAGTAGGAAGTGCAGGTGAAATTTAAGCCCAGCCTCTCCTGATGGCAAAAGTAACACCCTTCCCATGTCACCACCTCTGAGGTTTTCTGCTGTTACCCCAGCAGGGGTGCAGGGAGCCAGCTGGTGGAGGCTGGGGACTTGCCTCCAGGACTCACCTTCTCCAGCCTCCAGGGTAGGTCACTGGTCATCCAGCTGGGGGCCTGGGAGGCTTCATTCCCTTTGGACAAAGGCTTTGGAGGTGAGGCAGGGGTGGGGGTCTGAAAGGCCCTGGGGAGTCTGAGAAAGTGAGCTAGGTTAAGGATAGCAACAGGGGTGCCTGGGTGGCTCAGTGGGTTAAAGTCTCTGCCTTCGGCTCAGGTCATGATCTCAGGGTCCTGGGATCAAGCCCCACATCGGGCTCTCTGCTCCACGGGGAGCCTACTTCCTCCTCTCTCTCTACCTACTTGTGATCTCTGTCAAATAAATAAATAAAATATATATTTTTAAAAAAAGGATTGCAACAGATAGCTTTGCAGCCCCCCAAACACCTTTAGATTATTACTCACCCTATCCTTGTGTGGTGGGTTTGGAAGGTCTGAAAGTTTCCATAGCAGTAATCTCTGAAGTTTGAATGTCCACTGCACTCATGTGCTAAGTGTTTGAGAGTACTTTCCCCTTGATTGTTAACAATAGTCCTAGAAAGGTTGGTGCCATATTGCAGATCAAGAAACAGACATAGAGAGGTTAAGCAAATTCCTCCAGGTCACACAGGTAGTAAATGGTGCAGTCAGGACTTAAGAGGCCCCTAATTCTGTTTTCTTTCCACTATGTTCCTTAGAAAGTTCCAGGGAAACTTCTATGGTGATGGGTATGTTCATGGTCTCCACTGTTGTGATGGTTTTCCAGGTACATATATGTATTAACACATATATGTATTAAAACTGATCAGACGTATACTTTGCATATGTGCTGATCCTTGTGTGTCAGCTATACCTCTATAAAGCTATGGGGGAAAAAGTACTTCCCACCAAATGTTCCTTCAGGGGCTCAAGGGTTCCAGGAAGAGGCATAGCTGGCCATCGTCCTGCTTTGGGGCAAGGTAGGATCACTGTAGCCGGGGAGAGTCTCTCACAGACTTAGTGGCTGGTTTCTAGTTTCCGGTTGCTCCAGCTACTTCTCCTTTGCTCATTCCCCAGCACTAGGCATAGACGGGCACCAGGTTGGATCTCTTGAGCAATTGCCCTCATTTTCCATTGAGCCTGAAAGACCCTGAGATTCCCTTCTTTTCCCCCCTACTCAGCCTGTTTTTCTATCAGAGAGTGGTCGTGTCCAGTCCACCCTCCCCGAAGGAGATGGAGGACAGACAGGCTCTGACCTGAGAAACCTCACAGTCAGGTTGTTGTGGGGGCAGGCAGGAGAGTCTGTGATACTGTGGCAGGAGGCATCTGTAAGGGGCTGGAGAGAGTCTGGACACAGTGCTGGCTCTTGAAGGATGGGGAGAGGGGAGGCTGTTTCCAGCAGGGGCACTACCAAGGACAAAGGCCTGGCTACAGGAGAGGGTGGCTTGAAGACCCAGGGAAGGCTGGGCTGGGCAGAGGCCCTAGAAGAGTGGGCACAGAGTGGGAGCCTTCGTGGGTCATGGGGCAAGGACAGGTCCTGGGAGTCACTGCTGTTAGACTGGGGCTGAAGTTGGCTCTCCAGGGCCTGACTGTGATGGGAAGCAGAAGTTTCAGCTGTGTGTATCTGTATGTGCATGTGCATGCGTGCATACACTAACATGTAGATCGCACACATGGTCAGGCATGGTGTTACAAGGACTCAGAGAGGAACAGCCCCCAAGGGTATGTGTGAGTTTCCTAGGGCTGCTGGAACAGATTACCACAAACTGGGTAGCTTAAAACAACCAAAATGTGTTGTCTCAGGGTCCGAAACAACTCCAGCTGGTCACGCTCCCTCTGGAGACTCTAAGGAAGAATCCTTCCTTGCTTCCTCCTAGCTTCTGGTGGTTGCCTGCAGTCCTTGCACTCCTTGGCTTCTAGCTACATCATTCCACTTTCTGCCTCTGTCCTCACATAGCCACCTTCCTTCTGGATGTGTCTGTCTCTGTGTCTAAATTTCCATGTCCCTGTAAGGGCCCACCCCAATTCACTATGATCTCATCTTAACTTGGTTACATCTGCCCAGATCCTGGTTCCAAATAAGCTCACACTTACAGGTGCTAGAGGTTAGGGTTTGAGCATATCTCTTTTGGGGGGTATGATTTAACTCACAATGGGGAACTGGAGAGAAGGAAATCCTCTTAGCTTCCCTCTGGGGGTCAGACACAGGGTTATTTTTCTGAAAAGAGGATGAAAGCTTTGAATCTAAAAAAAGATTCAATGCCTCACTGCCTAAACTGCGGTCATGGCCCCGCGGTTGCCACCTGGGCACCCCTTTCAAAGTGCAGAAGCTGATTCCTCCCCAGACCTCCTGAGTCAAAATCTGCATTCTGATGAATTGCTCACATAACTTGAAAGCACTTTCCAGTTTAAGAAGGCCTGCTCTAATAAAGATCTGACTTTTATTTCCTTCCCTCTCATGTTTGTCTGTCCAGCCTCTGTTTGTCTGCCCAGCCTCTGTGTACAAGTCAGACCAGTTGGCAGCCAGGCACCCCCACTGTGCTTGGTTCACTCTTTTCCCATAACAGGTTCTTGAATTTCTCATCTATGTGTTGAGGTGGCCCATAGGCTTGCCTTCTCTGGGGAGCATCTGCCTTGCTGAGCCAGTCCCTTTATTGCATTGTTGGGCCATGTCCAGCTTTTTGCTGTTTATTACCATTGCTGCCTTGAATGTCTTTGTACATGTTCCTTTGGGGTTCATTTCTTGAGGTGGGATTTCCAGAATCAAAGTGTGTGAGCGGTTGTGGATTCTATCACTCTTATATATCTGTGGGAACCTGACATCACAGCAACACTCTCTGATCTACCCAGCAGTGCATAGGAACCTGATTTAGAAGGTCAAGTGGCAGACTTCAGAACCAGAAAAATCTCCTACTTTTTTGCTGTATGACATTGGGCAAGTTACTTAACATCTCTGAGCTTGGCATTGCTCTCTTTTCACATTGTACGAGTGCCATAAATTTTGTAGGGATTTTATAAATATATATCATTATATTTATATAAATATAAATCATGACACCACCACCATCCATTTATCAAGCACTTTCCCTGAGTTACCTCCCTTGATCTTTATATTCCTCTGCAGAGTAGGCATGATCATCCTTCTTTCCCTTTTACAGAAGAGGAAACTGAGGCCCACGTTAAGTAGCTTGCCTGAGGTTATAGGGGCATTTTGTGCCCAGACTCACAGCTGGCATGTCCAGATTGTTAAGGTTTTTGTGATAAGATAGTGTAGATGAAAGAAAATACTGAGCACAGTGTCCTAAGCCCATGACCTGGCTTCGAACTTGTTGGATGCCTGCCTTTTTTTCCCATGCTTTTATCAGTTTTCTTGGGTTAACTCAGATAGTGGTATCCAGACCAGCACTGTTTCAGTTGTTATGTTATTGATGAATCTCTAGCTTTGTTTTATGTACAAACTTTCTCCCAGTGGAAATGAGGTTGTGGGTTTTTTTTCTTCTTTAAGATTCCATGAGCTGGGGCGGGGGGCGGCAGTGGTCGTAGAGTGTAGGGGGACGAAAAAACAGCAGACTTCCCACTGAACAGGGAGCTAGACGGGAGTCTCAATCCCAGCACCCTGAGATCGTAACCCAAGCCAAAGGCAGATGCTCAACCGACTGAGCCACACAGCCACCCCCGGAAATGAGTTTTTAAATGATTCAGAGGTCTGGGGTTAGGAGCAGAGCTGGCTCTGATCCCTGCAGCTAACTGGCTCCTTCTCCCCCAGGGACAAGGATGGCCAGACTGCTCTTGAAGGATGTGAGCGCTCCTCGGTGTTGCTGGGGCTGACGCCAAGCTGGCAGCCATGGGGCTGGGCAGGCTCCAGGCCTGGATGCTGGGCCTTCCTACTGCTGTGGTCTATGGCTCCCTGGCCCTCTTCATCTCTATCCTGCACAATGTGTTCCTGCTTTACTATGTGGACACCTTTGTCTCAGTGTACAAGATCAACAAAGCTGCCTTCTGGGTTGGAGAGGTAGGCCAGCACTGGGGGTGGTGGGGGGGCGCAGAGCTGGGCAGATCGCAGGGCTAGGTCCCACCCAGTCCAGAGCATGGGGCAGGCCAGATTGCCCACCGCGATCTAGTAAGAAAAGCTGGAGCTGGAGGTGTTGACTCCTCCTTCTCCTGGCCCCTGTCCTCTGAGCCTGGCATGGTTCTAAATATTCACATATATGACAAAATGTATTCACATAGGTTAACTTGTCAGCTGGATAAATTTTCCCTGGGTGGGTGAGCGTCTGATGGGGGCAGTGGCTGGTGGAGTGGGTTTTAGCAGAGGGACTGCCCTGAGCAAAGGTTTGCAGGCAGGAAAGCGGGGCTCACCTTTGAGGGGTGGCGAACAGGCTGGGTAGGGAAAACTCTGGAGAAGAGGCTGCCTAGAGCCCACCTGCCCCGTCTCCCCTCTGCCCACAGACGGTGTTTCTCCTCTGGAACAGCCTCAACGACCCCCTCTTCGGCTGGCTGAGTGACCGTCACTTCCTCAGCTCTCAGCCCCGGTTTGTGTCCTGGGGATGGCTCACAGCGGGTCCTATCCCGCCCGACCCCTCCCCAAGGGTGCCTGTGTTTGGGGTGGGGAGAGAAAGGGAGAGCATTTTCAGCTTTGGGCCAACTCCCTCCCTTCCCAAGGTCAGGCAAGTGGGAGAAGTGGCCTTGACTAACTGTTGCCTTGTTCACCTGGGGAGAGATTTACCCCAGCTTGGCTTGTCAGGTCCTCAGAACTGGGAGCTGTATAGCAGACCCTCTCTGCTGCTTCTGGCAATTATCTTGACTCCATCCCTGCTTGAGCCAAACCCTGAGAAATAGGTATCCCACCACCCCTTGGCCATCAGCCCTGGCAGGCTCACAAGAGAGCAGATGAGAAAGTATACCTCTTTTGCTTCCTAAGTCAGAGGCTGAGGACACGGGGCTCAGTGGGCTCACTCTGGTGTGAGTTTCATACTCTGGGCCTCTGTCCTCCCTTTGGGGCCTGGGCAGAGGGGGAACTGGGGCTAGCCAAATTGGTAAGAGCCACTCCCACCTTTCCTCCTCTCCTTGGCAGGTCGGGCACTGGGCTCTCCTCAAGGGCCGTGGTGCTGGCACGGGTGCGGGCCCTGGGCTGGCATGGGCCGCTGCTGGCACTCTCATTCCTGGCATTCTGGGTGCCCTGGGCCCCAGCTGGCCTGCAGTTCTTGCTGTGCCTATGCCTCTATGATGGCTTCCTGACACTCGTGGACCTGCATCATCATGCCTTGCTGGCTGACCTGGCCCTCTCTGCGCACGACCGTACCCACCTCAACTTCTACTGCTCCCTCTTCAGTGCAGCTGGCTCCCTCTCTGTCTTTGCCTCCTATGCCTTCTGGAACAAGGAAGATTTCTCTTCCTTCCGCGCCTTCTGCGTGGCACTGGCCACTGGCTCTGGGCTCGGCTTTGTGGGGGCCACACAGCTGCTTAGGCGGCAGGTTGAGGCAGCTGGCAGGCAGCCAGAGTGCCCAGCCCTGGCTGCGGATGGCGGGTGAGTGGCCTGGCCTAGCGCCCTGGGTTCCCCGCAGCACACAGAGTCCCCTGGGGCATGGGCGGCTGCCTGGGGGTGGCAGATGGCTCTGGCCCAGCCCCAGGCCATGGGTGACTCCCCTGTGCCCTGTAGCCTGTGCGGAGAGGAGCTGCTCACAGGCTGCCAGGATGCAGGCAGCATCACTCTGGGCCAGTACCTCCAGCAGCTGGCACGTCACCGGAACTTCCTATGGTTCGTGGGCATGGACCTGGTGCAGGTATGGGAGCAGCATCCCCCCCCAACCCCCCACCGACAGCCAGGATGTGCCTCACTCAGGGGAGCAGGCGCCTTAAAACCTGGGCCTCATGTGAGCACTGCTGGGTGATTTGTTAGCTGGAACACAGGTCTGTTCGTTGAAAGGCCTGGATTCTAGGACCATCAGAAGTCCTCACTCCCTGTGTGACCTTAGGCAGGTCTGTCTCTCAGGGCAGCTGCGTCTTCACCTGCAAAAGGAAGCTGTGATAAAGAGGTGCCCCTGGGGAACTCTGTGACAATCTTTTTAAAACACTAAATGCCGTGCCTGAAACACCTGTAGCATGTAAGCTAGCTAAATTCAGAAATAGATGGTGTTTATACCAACAAGCTTGTTTTACAAAAGTGTTATCAATTAAAGAGAAAAAAACTTAATCATTCAATTTGACAGTTTTAATCATTCCTTCTACCTTTTAGCAAAATTAGATGAGCAACAGGAATCTGGTGTTGGGTTTTATTCTGGCATGTTCTGTGGGGAGGGACATGGGGTGAAAGTCTGCTCTTGCTCTGGGCACTCCCCGGTCGGCTTCCGGCCTGCTCCCAGCTCCCCTCCAGCCCAGCAGCCTCCTCACGGGCCATTGGGTTGCAGGTCTTTCACTGCCACTTCAACAGCAACTTCTTCCCCCTCTTCCTGGAGCATCTGTTGTCAGACCACATCTCCCTCTCCACGGGCTCCTTCCTGTTGGGTGAGTGGGTGCCGCAGGCAGGCTGGAAGGCCCGAAGCTTGCCGCCCAGCTGCAGGCGCAGCTCGCAGGGGTGCAGGGGTGGGGGGCGGGGTCCCTGCCTCTGCCTCCAGCCTCCCGCTCAGCGGTGGGAGGAGGGGGTGGGAGCCGGTTGCGGTGCGAGGAGGGTGTGGCCGCTGTGGTCTCGGTGATGGCGCCCCTCACAGCGCGGCTGACAGGCTTGGGGGCGCCTCTTGACTGCTTGTTCACTGTGCGTCCTTGGGTGTGTTTTCTTTAGTCTCTTTGGGCCTCCACTTACCATCTGTGAGGCAGGGGCAATTACAGGACTGATCCTGAAGGGTGGAGAGGATTAAATAAGTGGACGTGAAGCTCGTGGCGCAGAGCCCGGCATGTCGGGGGGGTTCCGTCCGTGCCCGCTCTGACACCCGCGGCGGGCATGTGCGCTGGCAGCGCCCCCTGACAAGGCTGCGCCCTTCTGTCCAGGCATCTCCTATGTGGCCCCCCACCTCAACAACCTCTACTTCCTGCCCTTGTGCCGGCGCTGGGGCGTCTACGCCGTGGTGCGGGGGCTCTTCCTGCTCAAGCTGGGCCTGAGCCTGCTCATGCTGTTGGCTGGCCCCGACCGCCCCGGCCTCCTCTGCCTCTTCATTGCCAGGTATGCCTGCGCTGCCCTCCCTCACCCCCTCCACCTCCGCTCCACCTGGTCATCCTTGCCTCCCCCTTTCTTCGTTGGCAGCAACCGCGTCTTCACGGAGGGCACCTGTAAGCTGCTGACCCTGGTGGTCACTGACCTGGTGGATGAGGACCTGGTCCTGAACCGCCGCAAGCAGGCGGCCTCAGCTCTTCTCTTTGGCATGGTGGCCCTGGTGACCAAGCCGGGCCAGACCTTTGCCCCACTGCTGGGCACCTGGCTGCTGTGCTTCTACACAGGTGAGGGCCTTGGGACTGGCACGGGGCTCTTGAGGTTCCAGGGTTCAGAGCTTACCTGGCACAGCAGCTGACAAGCTGGGTCCAGTCATGGGGAGAGAATGGCAACTGGCCAACAAGCTGTGCCTGGTCCACACCTCCTCCACCACTGCCCAGGTAGAGAGAGAAACTGAATGTCCAGTACTTCCCATGTTTCAATAGTTCATTCATTCATTCAACAAGCATGTATAGAATACTTTCTCTGCCAGGAGCGGCACCAAGTCCCTTTAGGGAGGTGACAGTGGTCTTTGCCTTCCTGGAACTTACATTCTGGTTAGAAGGATGGGTGGGGTTGGTGATAAAGAGCCAAACAAGACAAGAGCGACGGTATTGGGAAAAGCGATGGCAACATAGGCAGTGTGACTGAGAAGCTACTTAGTGTGTGGTCCAGGAAGGCCTCCTTGCGGAGATGACACCCAGGATGTGGACTGAATGACAAGAATTGGGTCTAGAAAGATCTCAGTGAATCCCGGACAGGGAGGGGGCCAAATACAGAGGACCGAGGTATCAGGAGTGGCTGGAGACGAGGCTGGGCAGCAGGGAACTCTGTCTGTCAGCACAGGGTTTGGAGTTGATTCTCAGTGTGAAGAGAAACTGTTGCCAGGGCAGTAGTGACATGGTCTAGCAGGGCAGTGACATGGTCTGGTCTGTTTTTTAAAGTTCGCCCTGACAGCAGTATGGAGAATGAGCTATGGGGAGGTGGTGGCAGAGGCCATGGAAGCTTGGAGCTGGCAGTGCCAGGGTCGCTGGAAGAAAGTGTCTGGGTGTGGGGTGTGTTTTGGAATTGGGGGGAGGGGAAGGACTGACTGCTGGGGAGTAAGAATTGCTGGGGACTCCATTTTGAAGAATTGAGGAAGGCTTTGTGCTTATGGGGTGGATGGTGGTGCCAGTCACCCAGAAGGGAAGCGCAGGGTGAGGCAAGTTTGGGGGAAGAAGTGAGTTGTGGTTTAGCATGCGTGTGTGTCACTTGAGATGTGGCACTGGGGACCTTGGAGGAGACTGGGGCTGATCCTGTTCTTTCTGCACGCTCTCTCACCCTAGGTCATGATCTCTTCCAGCAGCCCCCACTGACCCCTGTGGGGAGTGCCCAGCCCTGGCCAGAGCCCCCGGCCCCGGCCCCAGCCCAGGCCCCCACACTCCGCCAGGGCTGCTTCTACCTGCTGGTGCTGGTGCCCATCACCTGTGCCCTGCTGCAGCTGTTCACTTGGTCCCAGTTCACACTGCACGGGAGACGCCTGCACATGGTCAAAGCCCAGCGCCAGAACCTATCACGGGCCCAGACCCTGGATGTTAAGATGGTGTGAGATGCAGGCACAGCAAGGCCACCCTGCTGAGGACGCTGTCACAGGCCTGGGCAGGAGCCACTTTTGCCAGGACCTCGTCCTGCTCCTCTGCCTCCCTGGGCCACAGCCTGGAGGACAGATGGCAGAATGGGAGCCTTTGAGGCTGAGCCAGGAGCATCACTGAGGTCTAAGTTCTGGCTTGGCTGTCTGACCCAGCTTGGACAAGAGCTGGGCTGTATGTGCTCAGGGACCTGCTTCCCTGCCGTGGGGCAGGAGGAAGAGGAGGACCAAGAAGGGAAGGGGCTGTCTGCGATCACATGGGTTTGCTGTAGGGCATGGAGGCCTGTCCAACCACCTGGCTGGGGCTGGTGCTGTGTAGGCTCCGAAGCCACTTTCACCACTCAGGGGACGCTGTGAGTCCCACCGCCCCCTCCCTCTACCTTTCCAGTGGTTTCTCTGACCTCTCCTCTTCAGTTGTGCCTGAAGTATTGTGCCCCAGCTGCTGCAGGGCTTCCCCACTCCTATCTGACCTCTCAAAGAGGTTCATGTCATCGCAGACTGATTAAAGTCAGTCATTTCTGTTCCTGAGGTCTGTGCTACGTGCAGGAGTGGTGGGTTGGTGGGGTTGGAAACAGAATTCCTCTTAATAGGCAAAGCACCCGGAGAACATTTTTCTGTAGATGAGTTGGTGGGGGTAGAGGGACACCCTTATCAGAGTCACTGAGGTAGCAGGGAGGGTGTGCAGACCAGTAGCTGCATGAGCATCTGGGGGCAGAAGGACTTGCAGGTCTGTGGTCATGTCCTGGTGCATTTCCCATACACCACTGTCAGGCATGGGGAGTGAGGAAAAGCAGCTGCTTCCAAAACTGAGGTCTTCAACCCTGGAGTCAATGGGAGCTTTCAAAAATGCTGATGTCTTGAATTCTGTTCCCCAAGATTCTGATGTCATGGGCTCTGGGCTATGGCCTAGGCAAGGAAGGTTTTGGAAAACTCCATGATTTTACTGTGCAGCTGGGATTGAACACCCGTGCTCTAGGCCAGTGTTTCTCAACCTAAGGACGTTCGGAGCCAGATAGTTCTTTGTTATGAATATTTGAAGTGGCATCCCTGGCCTCTGCCTAGATGCCAGTAGCATTTCCCAACAAGTGGTGACAACCCAGTGTCTCCAGACATTGCCAGGCATGTCCCACTTGATTGGGACCTACTGCTTAAGGCCAGTGGTTTTTAAGGATATGTATAGTGGCTAAAACTTTAGGCTCTAGGTCTGTATTACCTGGATTCAAATCCTAGCTGATAAACAGCAGAGCTTTGGGAAATTACATAATCTTTTTGTGGCTCTAATTCATCTGCAAAGTGGGTAATAAAAATATCTACTTCGCAGGGTTGTTGGGAGGATCAGATAAGTTAATATTTGCAAAGGGCCTGGAAATCGCCCCCACCAGGTTTAAAATGGAGAGCTGATTAGTCAGAATATCTGAGTGTGGGCCCCAGGAACTACATTTTACATTTTAAGCTCCTGAGCTTCTTATCCATGTGGAAGTTCTGACTTCACAGATGTCAAAAGGTGCTCCCCTCATCTGAGGTAGTTTTAGTCATGGGTTTTAGTGTATGTGCAGGGCTGGGACCTTCAGTTCCTGAATTGGGGCTTTGGCATGAACAACACCTTCCTGTATCCACTTGACAGGCTGCGACCAGCTGCGACCTGGGTGAAGGGCTGGCCAAGTCTGGCTGGTACAAGAGTGCCCTCTAGAGGACACACAAGGCCCAATCACCACCTCAGATTCAGAGCCCACAGCTCCTCTTCCCACCCAGCATCAGAGAAAGAGGCCCAGCTGATGCGTCTATTGGAACGACTTTATTTAAGTACATTGGGCCCCACCAGGCAACGTGGTCTGTGCAAGGGACAGGCTTGGGCTAGGAGAAGGGAGGTGAGCTGGTTAAGCACTCTGCAGTCCGTGGGTCGCCACATCGCTTTCACACACACCTGCTGCTGCGGCCCATACCTGGCAGGGCCTTTGGTCGTTGGACGGCATGGGGGAGAAGGCTGCCTGGAGTCTGGGATTGGGGCGGGTCTTGGTGTCACAGGTGAGGGTGCCGATGAAGATCTGCTGACCCCAGCTTTGCACCATCTGAGCTAAAGAGCCTTTGGACACTGCTAGGCCAGCCTAGTCCAGGGTAGGCACCTGGCCCCACTGGATCAGGGGAGATGAGCCTGTCAGCGCCTGGCACTCTGGTCTGACCCCACCCTCCTTTAACACATAAGTCCAAAGTTAAGAATGGCACAAATCAGCCCAGTTGGGGCCTTGTCACCTCTACAACCTAGAGCCCCCTGTTCCCCTCTCCCCGGGGGGGGGAACAGCTAGAGTGGGAAAAGGCAACCTGGTTAATGGCAGCTCTTTCTCCAGTCCTAAGGGGGCTGGATCCCCAATACCCCTCCTTTGCTAGAGGCCTCTGCCAAAGAGTGATTCTACCTCCTGTTTCAAAAAAATCCAACTGGCAACCAGCCTGTTGATCCCAGGGCAGTGAGCAAATGGAAGAGGAAGAAAGAGGCTGGTGGTAGTGACTTTGAATGTAGCCTCTGATCCTAAATAGGCCTGAGGCCTGTGGATACTGTCAGTTCACCGTTAGCAGGGAGTGGCGGGGCCCTGGACTATGCTAAACCGAGGTGCTGTAAACATCAGTGTGAACAGGGTGACTGGTGGGCAGGAGGCGGTGAGCTCCCTCTCCAGTCCCATACTGAACAAACACGTCAATAAATAAAACTGTTTAAAGATGGCATTGCCCAAGGATGGATGAGAAGCAAGTAACAGGGCCTGGGGCCAATAGGCTCCTGATGCTCTCCCGAGACCCCCTGGACAGGGGCTGAGGGTTGGAGCATTCACTCTGCCACCCATCAGAAGTATAGCACTACTCCTGCCTCTTCAAATGCCCAGTGTGGTCCTGGTCCCCAGGTGAGGAGGGCCCCCTGCCGTCTCCTGACCCCAGAGTCTCAGTAATAGCTCTTGGAGTGCTTTCCCAGCCTTCCCCAACCCAAACTGCAACAAAACCAGACAGAACTCAACTTCAGCCCCAGTCCTCAGTCCATGAAAACTGGCATGGAGAGCAGAAGGATGAGCAAGGGAGGCAGCGGCTGCCTTGGGCCTCGGGGCACCCTGGGGGTGGGACGGGGTGGGGCTAGCCCAGCCGAGGATGGGCAGCAGCAAGGTCTCCCGGGATTTACCCTCTCTGTCTCCCTATGGTAGTAAACGTAGTCCCACACAGCCAGACGAAGGCCCAGCTGACGAAGGAGTGGAGCCCTCTGCCAGCACTCTTCCCTGTCGGGGGCCAGTTAGTGGTCAACCCCAGGCCTCAGGCCGTTGCCATCATGGGTAGTTCATCGTCCTTTCTGGGCCCTGGGATCCCCGGGGCCACACGGCTCTTGCATATGCGCACACATTCGTACCCACACATCCACACACACACTCACACACACAGGCAGTTCCTCGCAAACACTCCCGACTCAAGAAAGCGAGTTTTAAAGTGGAGTTAACTTCAGAGAGAGGTGAAGATGATGTCCCAACATTAGAAGGTTTTCCTGTGGATAGATCGGGCACCGTCTTCCTCATATTCCTTCTTGGAGACCCACATCTTCTTAAAGGTGTCCAGGGAGGCGAGGATGGAGCCCCTGGAGTGGAGGGAATCCCAAGGAATGTTGTGAGAGGGAGAAAGTAGATATTTGTAGAGCTGGCCAGTCCCCATGGGGCCAAAGCAGTCAAGGCTTTGCTTTAAAGGGATGGGGTGGTGAGAGGTAATGATGCCCTCACTTCCTGTTCCGCTCTTATTCCCAGGAGAACTACTCACCCAATCCATGTGGAATACAGCCTCTCCTGAGGTGCAGATATCTGAAAGGGTAGGTGGAAAGAGGAGTCTGAGACTTTCACCCTCCTTGTTCCTTTCCCGTCCAATGCTCATCTTTATGGCCAATTTTAATGCCCAAGGCAGTGGATGCATTTCACACAATGTCCCTGCTGGACCCCGTGGCCTCTCTGGGGGGTACTGTGGCCAGCCCGACACTCATCTGGAGGAGCAGATTTCCAGCAGCCCTATGTATCTACAGCTATCAGAGAAGCTGGGGCTGTCAGGGGACAAGATTCTGCTGGGGCTGATCGGAAGCAGACTCCATGGCAGCAATCACACTCCTTCATTTAGCCTCCCTCAGGAGGCACTAAGATGGTGGACTGGTCACGAGGGAGCACTAGGAGTCAATGTGTCAACATTATGCTTTCTCTGAAAGACTACATGTGGGACCCTCAAGCCTAGCGGCCTGTGCCATCAGGGTATCAGAACTGCCCCCTTCTGTTGGGAGGGAAAAGGAAAATGGGTTCTCCCCTCTGATAGACGTCAAGGTCAGTGTGGAAGCTGGGAGCTGTCTAGCCTCAGAGGGGAGGCCCGGTTCCATGAAGCCCCAGCCCCCACTATGCTCCTACCCTGATCTTCACGTCTTTCGGAGCCAGTTTCTTCACTTCACTCAGTAGTCTGTCACCGAAACCTGAATAGGCAGCACAGGGGAATCTCAAGTCAATTCTCTGGGCACCTGGAAACTTCCTTGGCAATGGGCCCCGAGAGCAAAGACCAACCTTTGAACAGGGTGGAGCCTCCTGAGAGGACAATGTTCGAGAAAAGTGTGCGCCGCAGGTCCATGTCCGACTTCTGGATGGCAAACACCAGCACCTCATGGATGCCCTCACTTTCCTCTCCAATCAGGTCTGGCCTGAATAGCAGCTCAGGTGCTCGGAATCGGGAAGGACCAATCTGCAGGGTGGGGGGGCAAACTCAGAGGCTGGGCCCAGGGCTGAGGTCCCTTTAGGAGTGACAGTGGAAGAGGCCCCTCTGCCCATCTGTTAGTGACCAGGCGGCTAGGAAGGCCAGGCTCAGGGGAGACCTGGTATGTCAAGAGCCGAGCCTCAAAACACCAAGACAAAACTCTGGGGAACAAATGGGAAACAAAAAGGGACAAGGAGAGCTCTTGGGAAACCAGAGAGAGGAAGCTCTTATGTTTAATCCTAGCTCTGGGACTTTCCAGCCAAGAGACCTTATAATAAATTCATGGGTTTATTCATTCATGGAAATTTCTTCCTACTAATGCAGGTCCAGGAAGAGGTAGCTCACCCTATACTGTGCCAAAGTGATAAGTGATAAACAGCACTAACCACCTTCTTCCAAACCCCTTGATGCCTCGCTCTGCAGGAGACAGTGCCATTCAAGAGCTCCAGGGCTCCAGGCAGAGGGTGTAAAAGGGTTGGTGCATGTGAGTCCAGTCTTCCCCTGGGGAGTTCTGTTGGGGCCCTGAGCTTCTGGGGACCTGCGGGGAGTGAAGGGAGATCCAGACCTACCTCAATGGTGCTGCCGTCGGGCAGGTAGTACTGAGCTTTCTCCGTCTCTAGAGTCTCATCCTTCTGTGGGTTTATGGACAGGTAGCAGGCTCTCTGCAGGACCGAGCATGAGTCAGGCAGGTGGGAAACCTAGGCCTACCTGGTCAAAGTCCCAGTGTTGCTGCAGACATCTGCCAACCACGCTGATTGCCCTAAAGGGTCCCAGAGCTCCTGCCCTGGAGCACGGCAGGGTGGCCTCTGTCGGCCTTCACTGGGTGGCACTTAGGATTCAAGTTCCTACCTGCTCATCTTCCTCATGGGCAGGCTTGGAAACTGGCTCTCTGGAGCTGGGTCTGAGACCACAACCCAATTTTAGTACAGACTTAGGCTTCTTTTTCCCTTCTACTACTTGTGGTTCTGGGTCCCATCTACCCAGCTCAGGTTTCCCTAGAGCCATGGGTGGCAGGAGGATCTAGTTTATTTAAAAGGAAACTACTACCCACTGCCTGGGTGGCTCAGTCAGTTAAGCGTCTGCCTTAGGCTCAGGTCATGATCCCAGGGTCTTGGTACTGAGCCCCACATCAGACTCCTTGCTCAGTGGGGAGCCAGCTTCACCCTCTACCGGCCACTCTCCCTGCTTGTACTCTCTCTTGCTCGCTTACTAGCAAATAAATAAATAAAATCTTAAAACAAAAACAAAAATGTTCATTTAAAAAAAAGAAAACTGGGGGCGCGCGCCTGGGTGGCTCAGTGGGTTAAATCCTCTGCCTTTGGCTCGGATCATGGTCCCAGGGTCCTGGGATCAAGCCCCTCATTTGGCTCTCCGCTCAGCGGGGAGCCTGCTTCCTTCTCTCTCTCTCTGCCTGCCTCTCTGTCTACTTGTGATCTCTGTGTATCAAATAAGTAAATAAATCTTAAAAAAAAAGAAAAAGAAAACCGTATTCTGACTTCTTTAAGGATGTAAAAGAACATGTGTTCTTTTACAAAAGAACATATAATATAAGTTATAAAAACATAATAAACACTGGTATACCCATCACCCAGCTTAAGAAATAACAGCATCTCCCTTTCCCCCACAAGATGGCAGCACTTGGGGACAGGAACCATCAGTGTGAGCCCCCCTCAGCCCCCCATCATAAGGTAGTCAGGAGGCTTGGATGGGGAGAACAGAGCTTGACCAGAGACCCCTCAGGACTGGCGCTTCGCCTCTCTTTACTCCAGGTCACAGAGGTCCTGGCTGCCCTGTTCCCATTCCCCATCCCATCCCTGGGTGTGTGGGGCAGCACTCACTTCTTTTATGGCCTTGACAATCTCAAACTCGGACGATGAGTGGAAATCATAGCCCTCCTTCCGCAGGTAGAGGCGAAGGAAGCGAGAGACATCTCGACCAGCGATGTCGATGCGCATAATTGAGTGGGGCATGGCAAAGCCCTCATAAATGGGCACGGCATGCGTGACACCATCCCCAGAATCCAGCACCACGCCTGTGGTCCGGCCTGTGGCGTAACTGAAGCACAGGGGGCAAATCATCACTAACCCCTGCTTCCTCATCTGGGGAAGAAACTCATTTTGTTTTAGAGTTCAAAGTCAGCTAAACTAAAGCGGAGGCCTACCTTTCTCTAAGAACTTTAGACTGGACGCAGTACTAAGGAAGCCTGAGCATAAGCAAGCCTGAAAAACCTGGAAAGGAGCTGAGCCTCCTTCAATCACAGGTGATGGCCTGCCTTTGACTGCTTCAGGAACCCAGCCTACGGGGCAGTTTCCACTTTCCAGACAAGAGGAAAAACCTCGAATGTCTACAGGGGCCATGCAGGAAAGATAAATGAGTAAAGGAAAATAAGAATATTTTCACTTCCACAAAAAACTCGCTTTTTCCTCACATGGCCTCCTAGATTCTCAGGTGGTAGCAGTCAAGAGTATAGACATATTTCTGTGATACGATGGGGAAAAACCTGTGCTGTTTGAGAAACAGCAATGGACAGTCCCTCATGTTGGGAAGACAACAAGGAACAGAGTGGGCTGTGGCAGTCAGGCTTGCAAACTCAACTGGAAGTGGCAGCAGCTACTTTGGCTCCAGCTGACTTTTGTCCTATAGGAATGCGCCCAGCACTGCTAGATCATCCCAGTTTTTTTGAGAAAAGCCGAAAGTTTGGATTTTGATAGAAAAATCTCCCAATTTTTTTTTTTTTTTAAAGTAGACTCTATGCCTCATGTGGGGCTTGAACTTACAATCCTGAGATCAAGGGTCACATGTTCTACCAACTGAGCCAGCCAGGTGCCCCGGAAATCTAGTTAAAATGCTGGCTCACAGTTTTTCAATGGGATCAAACACATCTTGCCTGCGGGTCACCAGTGTACACCCTCGGCCCTACACCTAACCCTGGGATGAGGCAGGCTGGGAGCATGACAGGGATGATAGGGGTGTGAGAACAGGGACCCCGTGGTGGTGTTTCCATCACAGCTCTGTCAGCAGCTTGGCATAACGTCTATACGAGTAGGCACTGGATAAACATCCGAACACATTAGGGGGCCTTTGGGAAGAACTGTAGCAGTGTATGGCCCTTCCTAGCAGGCAGAGTGGAGAGCCCTGGGCACCCAGTCGCCAAGACAAAGAACAAGAGAAGCAAGAATGGGACACAGTCTCAATATTCCCTTTTCCCGCCTCTAGGAGACGCATCTCCATTCTGCCCTCAAGAGGCCAGGCTAGCCAGCCAGGCAGCTACTCACAGGCTGAGCACAGCTTGCATGGAGATGAAAAGGGCTGGTACATTGAAGGTCTCGAAGAAAACTTCAGCCGCTCGTTCGCGATTTTTCCGTGGGTTTAAAGGCGCCTCCGTCAGGAGCACAGGATGCTGGTGAAAGATGCCCAGAGGGCAATCAGGGCAAGTCAAGATTTCTACCCTTTATCAGCACCAGGGCAGAAGCCCTTGTGTGCTGGGCTAGAAAGCTGGGGGGACCTTTGTGAATCCCCCACCAAAAAAAGGCAAGCTGGGCCCACCAACTTCCCCTGCACAAGCCAATGTGTCAACCTTCCAAATTCATGCCCCTTTAAAAGTCTCGTTCTGGCCTTGCCTCTACCCCCTTTCTCCCCTCCTTGTCCCCAAGATTCTTACATAAGCTCCTGTATCTACTGTATACCTCTAATTGTCCAGATTCTGCTTAAATCTAAATTTGGAATTCTTATATTAAAAATAATTATTTAAACTTTTTTCCAAAATTAAATTTAAATATTGAAGGTATTTTTGAAAACCAAACATATCCCTCCCCTGGAAATGCTGATATGTCTAATATTCACCTTCCTTTGTTATTGTGCACTGAGAGTTATTTCCTTAGAAGTTAGAGTATAAGCTCCGAAGTCTGAAAGACATGGGTTTGAGTCCCAGCTTTCCCACTCTATTCCCTAGTGATCTTGGAAAGACTCCTTGGCTTTCCTGAACTTCTGTTTCCTTGTTTGGAAAATGGAGATAATATTCTCCATCTGTCATAGGACTTGTGTGTAGACTAGGGACAGACTTGTCTGAGGAGCATAAGGCTTGGTGGCCCAGCAAGAGTCCAACACTCTGGCAGCGATCTCCCTGCTCCTCCTCTCTGGGGCAGTGGCTCTGCATAGCTCTGTACACCCCGCTCCCGGGACCCTCACCTCCTCAGAGAAAGTCTGCAGCTGGTCCTTGGAATAGACATACTGCCAGATGCGCTCCATGTCGTTCCAGTCCTTGACGATGCCATGTTCCATGGGGTAGCGGATGGACAGCAGCCCTCGGTGTTCCTGCGGGCAGAGAGCAGGACTTGCAGCGGCAGCCAGCTTCTCAGCTAGGTGGCCCAGGGGGCCCCCACTCCTCTAGGACTAGGAGTGGCCACTGCATGGTCCTCACCCAGGGCTGAAGTTAGGCTCCCGTTTGCCTCGTGTCTAAACTGTATGCTGCAAACTGTTCTCACTGTCCAATTAGCCAGCAGGGCAGAGGGCTTCTGCATTTCCATGGCCCCTCAGTATCCTTATGGCAAGTGACAGGAGGTACCCTCCTCATGGTCTGACCCCAGGATACAAATCTCCTGGCTCTCACCCCTGGGCCTCAGCACTTGCCCCCAAGGTTGACAACAATGATTCTGTTGGTCTGCTTCTAGAAGCTGCCCATGGTTCCTCCGAGTGGTGCTAATTAACTCATCCCCAGGGTATCCCAGCCAGGATCTCCCCCTGAATCCCTTTTGCCAAAAAATAATGAAGCTAGCCAATTTGGCCATTGGCAAGGTAGTGACAGAATACGGAAGAAAGCAAAAGCCCTGTTTTCTAAACTGGTCTCTCTCTCCCCAAGTGCGGTTCCAGATATTTCCTCTCTAAAACCAGAGGCTGCTCCTGGGAGACGTGAACCAACTAGACCTGGGATGAGGGGGCCAAAGGTGATATTTTAAGAGGAAACTGCTCCTTTTACTCATGGCTGTCCCACTGCCCTTTTGGGGAACAACGAAGGTCCTCTGCTGGCTTGAGGCTTCTTCAGTAGAACTGGGAGTTACCTCGGCTTTGGGCCCAATGAAGATGTCACCTTCAAGGGCTCCGGCCATGACGCGAACGTGTTTGGGTCTGCCCACACTAAAAAAGAGAGCAGGAGGACCATTACTTTTCATTTCACGACAGAACACGGAAGGCTGTACAGATGTGCATGCTTGGATGGGAAGAAACAGACCCAGTTCTACTGTCATTATCTCTGAGAAGTGAGGTTAAAGTTCATTTTGATTTTCGTCTACTTTTTTGCATTGCCCACGATTTCTACAATAAACATGTATTATTTTAAGTTATTTGTATATTTCTGACCCAAATCAGAGATCCTTCTCTGTAAAAGGTG
Organism: Mustela erminea; assembly: GCF_009829155.1. Classification (NCBI taxonomy): domain Eukaryota; kingdom Metazoa; phylum Chordata; class Mammalia; order Carnivora; family Mustelidae; genus Mustela; species Mustela erminea. Next base: position 66,057,462 of record NC_045627.1, read on the forward strand.
GAGGGCTGACCCCAAAACAAAGCTGACAAGCCTCCGACTATGCTACAGAATTACTTACTAGTTTGGAAAGCAGTATTTGGGAATCTGATCACCAGCAAAACCAGCTTTAATCACACCAGATCCCTGAGGAGAGAGGAGAAAGAAAGAGAAGTCAGAAGTATGACAAAAATAAGAGATATATATCATATAGTATGTATAGTATGGTTTCACTTTTATTTAAAAGAGGCCTTATATCTGGATATAATATGTCCATTTGCATGAACATCTGTAGAGGGTACACATGCCTCCAGGAGGGAAGTGGGACTTCCCTCCTGTATACTTTCACTGTATACTCAAAGTATTACTTGATTTTTTGGCATTCTTTGAACTTTCTTTTCTTTTCTTTTTTAAAAGATTTTATTTATTTATTTGACAGAGAGAGACACAGCGATATTGGGAACACAAGTAGGGGGCGTGGAAGAGGGAGAAGCAGGCTTCCGGAATAACAGGGAGCCAGATGCAGGGCTCGATCCCAGAACCCTGGGATCATGACCTGAGCTGAAGGCAGATGCTTAACTGAGGAGCCACCCTGGTGCCCCTTCTTTGACTTTTCTGCATTGACCATGCTTTCCTTCTGGAATCAAAAATAATACTAATAAAGAGAAGAAAAAGAGAAAACCCGAGGGAAGAGAAAAGTACCTAGAATCACCAAAGCAGCCAAGTTCAGGAACATAACCAGGGTGGGAAGAATGTGATTCTTTCTGTTAAACCACATGGGACACTGTTAACCTACTTTCCCAACTCAGGCCTGAACACTCTCTGCCCTCCAGGGTGTCTAGGACAGACACCACCGTGAACACCACCAGGCTTGAAGCTGACTCTGATGGAACATATATTGTCTGGTTCGTACTGCAGGGGCAAAGCTCTATGGTCTGTGGGAGGAGGGTTGTGGTGGTTTTATTTTTTATTTTATTTTATATATTACTGTGCTTTCTTTTACTCACAGGTCTCCTGCTGGTAAAGAGCAGGGAAGTTCTAAAGCATCACCCAACAAGAGACCCAACATTACAATCCTGATGCTTCAATCCTTGGTAAATTGGGTGGGTGTCAGAAGAGAATGTGACTTCTCTGTCAACATCTCTGGTACCACCTAGGGCCCAACCAAAGTAAATGTCTCTAGCCATGACGTCGAGGCTTGCTACTGCTTGCGGATAGAGCCTGTTCTCTTCTGAACTCTCCTACCACCACATTTGATAAGCTCACCCTTCCACTCCAACACGGTTTGCGGCTGCACATATAATAGGCGCAAGCCTTTTCCTGCTGCCTATTGACCCCTTCTCTTGGGGTGGAGAGTGATATTTCCAGAACCCATGCAGCAAGCGGTAGTAAACACATCAGGAGATGCTAAATAGCCAAGGTTATCTTTGCACCAAAGGCTTCCCTGCAACACCCCTGGTTTCCTTTCTCTTATTCCTGCTCTTCTACAGGAGAAGTATATGTATGTGTGCTGGGGTGGGTGGGTGGGCAGGGGAGGTGGTTAGATAGGCCATCCTAGTGCTTGACTCTGGCAAGACAGAGGGAGGAAGAAGTAGCTAAAGCATAAGGAATAGCAGTTCTCTAAGATAGCAGGAATCTCTGCCAACAAAAAAGAGAGAAAACAGGAGACAATGTGCAAACTCATCGGCCTGGGCAGAACAGCAAGGAGCCTGGAAAAGGTGCAGTTGTAAACTGAGCTGAGGGCCTGGGCGAGAGGGAGAACCACTGCTGCAGCCCCAGGGCTCCGGGACAGGGGCATGAGGAGTGAGAACAGCACTGCACAGGAGAACTGCGGGAACTTGTTGGCTCAAGCTTCCAATAATTGCTCTTAGCCTTCATCTGGGCGTGGTGATGCCAACAGACTAATTGGACCTCCTGGCAGAGGTTGAAAACAAGTAAAGATGAGACCTGCATTTCAGAGTCTAGATATTTTGAAAAGATGATTTCCCTGGATATTTAATTTTGAGTTTACTAGCAAAATCAGACTAGAGTCTGAGTGACAAGGCAAATAAAGATGTTAGGTTTATTTCTTCATCTCTGTCCTTCCCAGTAAGAGTATAAAGACCCAGTTCTTTCTTTTTTTTTTTTTTAAGATTATTTATTTATTTACTTGAGAGCAAAGGTCACAGCAGGGGGAAGGGCACAGGGAGAAGCAGACTCCGCACGGGGCAGGGAGGCTGATGGGGCACCTGATCCCAGCACCCTGGGATCATGACCCGAGCCGAAGGCAGATGCTTAACCGACTGAGCCACGCAGGTGTCCTAAAGACCCAGTTCTAATATCATTGCCTTCCTCCAGAAGGATAATCCCCTGTTGGAATTAATTTTCCCCTTCCTATTATTTCACAAAATCACCATTACCTGTACCATTAGGTAGTCTGCATTTCCTTCTGCTATCTGTTTGAATTTATGGTTTCCATTTTTGTCCATTTTCAGCCCAAGTGCCTCAAGCTCAGAGACTTTATGTATCAGCAGTCTCTGGCATTTGAGGGTACTCAAACAGATGCGGGCTGCCTAAAATTAAAACCGAGCTCAAATGATTGGTAGGTGAAGCCTCAAGTATGGAGCCTGAGCAGGCGGCTGGAACGGCAGCAGCCTTGGGCAGAGGCGGTGCAGGAAAGGTGAAGGCAGCGTCGGGAATGAGGCACGCGGTGGAACCAGACCCAGCTTGTCTCTGCAGTCTCACCCCGCCAGCAACTGGGTGAAGACTGAGTGGGGATGGGGGAGGCTGCTGAGCTGCTTCGGTTCTGCTAAAACCTCGCCACCACAGGATTATAGAAGGACCCTGTCCATTTCTTTAATAGTATTTGTAACTAGGAACTATGTACCTGGCAAATGAGCTTCTATTCTCTTTGTTATTCACTCTGGCAAAGCCAAGTAAGTAAGTGCCTTGTAGAGAGCCTTCTTGAAAAAGTAGTTTTGTCATAAATATTTGAGATCTGACGACTCAAGTCTGTTGCGAACCACCAATGGCCAACTGTTTTCTTTCTAAAGCTTTTTTTTTTTTTTAAGATTATTTATTTATTTATTTGACAGAGAGAAAGAGAGAGATCACAAGTAGGCAGAGAGGCAGGCAGAGAGAGTGGGGGAAGCCGGCTCCCCGCCGAGCAGAGAGCCTAACACAGGGTTCAAACCCAGGACCCTGAGACCATGACCTGAGCCAAAGGCAGAGGCTTAGCCCACTGAGCCATGCAGGAGCCCCTCTGAAGCAGGCAAGCAGCAAACCCCTCAACCAGGCTCTCCCAGGACCTGCTGACTATGTGCCTTGGGCAACCTTTCACCTAAGCACCGCTGCTTATTCTTGATATGCTGGGAAGGAGCCTCCCCATCTCCCATTTTACAAGTGGGAAAAGGATGCTGAGAGGTGGAGTCTCAGGTCCCAGGGCACTGAGGGCCTATTTTGGCACGAAGACATATTTTGTTTGGCCCACGAACCACTTTTTATAAAAAAAACTTTATTGAAATAAAATTCACTACCATATAATTTACCCACTTAAGGTGTATAACTCAGTGGTTCTTAGTATAGCCACAGTCATATAATCCTCACCGCAATGAAATGTCAGAACCTCCTCGTCGTCCCGGAAACTGTATCCTTTCACCGGCAGTCTCCGTCCTACCTGCCCTCTCCCACCAAGCAGTCCTCGGCAACCATGAAATCTATTTTCTGTCTCTGAGACTACAAACTACTTTTAAATTAACTCCCAAGAGTTAAAAATTAGACTGCAGGGGCCCCTGAATGGCTCAGTCATTACGCATCTGCCTTTGGCTTGGGTTATGAGCCCAGGGTCCTGGGATCGAGCCCTGCATCAGGCTCCCAGCTCGGTGGGAAGCCTGCTTCTCCCTCTTCCACTCCCCCTGCTTGTGTTTCCTCTCTTGCTGTGTCTTTCTCTGTCAAAAAAATAAATGAAATCTTAAAAAAAATTTTTTTTTAAAATTAGACTGCATATACAATCTGTCAATTTTCTGCTTTCTCTCAAAACAGCAGAAAATCTGGCAACACTGGGTCTCCATTCCTACATGGGGGCAAATGGCTGGAAGTGAAAAGCAGCTGGCTCTTTGGTCAGGCCCACTCAAGGCACTTTCCAGAGTCCTCATGCCTTCTTTATGGCTACCCTCCTCCTCCCCCTTTTTATGTTCCTCCTTGGCTTCTGCAAGTACTGGGTTCGAAACTCCTATTCAAGGCATTCCCAGCGACTAATTCATGTTTCTCCTTCCACGTGGTACCTGGTTTTTTTTCTTACCCTCAGAGCACCTCACCTGGTGTGAAGCACATCCAGGGCTCTCAAAATACACACAACTACACAGGGAACTCTGTAAGTCCCCTCCCCTTCATCCTTTCCAGCAAGCTGGGGATGGATTCTTGCTGAAGTTTGACAACCAACAGGTTGAATATCACATCACAAGTGACAATGTGACAAAAAATAAATATGCTGACTTCATTTCCTCAGCTAATTCTAGTGTCTCTTAAACTTAAGTGAATCAGGGACGCCTGGGTGGCTCAGTCGGTTGAGTGTCCAACTCTTGATTTCAACAGGTTCTAATCTCAGGGTCGTGAGACTGAGCCCCACTTCAGGTTCTGAGCTCAGCATGGAGTCTGCTTGAGAGCTCTCTCTCCTTCTGCTGCCTCTGCCCCTCTCCCTGCTAAAACTAACGTGTGCTCTCTCTCTCAAAATTAATAAATCTTTTTTTAAAAAAGATTTTATTTATTTATTTGACAGAGAGAGATCACAAGTAGGCAGAGAGGCAGGCAGAGAGAGAAGGGGAAGCAGGCTCCCCGCTGAGCAAAGAGCCCGATGCAGGGCTCGATTCCAGGACCCTGAGACCACGACCCAAGCCGAAAGCAGAGGCTTAATGCACTAAGCCACCCAGGTGCCCCATTAAATAAATAAAATCTTAAAAAATAAACAAGACTTAAGTGAATCAGCAGATCTCAAGAGCTGATGACAAATTATAAAATAATAATAATAATAATAATAATAAAATTAAGACCATTTGTGAAATTTGAACATTGGGCATTTGATGACATTAAGGGATTATTCTTAATTTTTTTAGGTTTGATAATAGTATATTGATTATGGTTTTTTTTTTTAAGATTTTATTTATTTATTTTTTTTTTTTTTTTTTTTTTTTTTTTTTTAAAGATTTTATTTATTTATTTGACAGAGAGAAATCCCAAGTAGATGGAGAGGCAGGCAGAGAGAGAGAGAGGGAAGCAGGCTCTCTGCTGAGCAGAGAGCCCGATGCGGGCCTCGATCCCAGGACCCTGAGATCATGACCTGAGCCGAAGGCAGCGGCTTAACCCACTGAGCCACCCAGGCGCCCAAGATTTTATTTATTTATTTGAGAGAGAGAGCATGTGTCCCGAGAGAGAGCATGTGTCCCGAGAGAGAGCATTAGCTGGGGGAAGAGGCAGATGGAGAGCGAGAAGCAGATACCTTAAGCAGGGAGCCAGTCATGGGGCTCCATCCCAGGACCCCAGGTTCATGACCTGAGCTGAAGGCAGATGCCTAACCGACTGAGCCACGCAGGTACCCCTGATTTTATATATTTCCCCTGATTATATTTTTAAAACAGTGTGGGAGAGGGTAGCTGGCTGACTCTGTCAGTAGAGCATGCGACTCTTGATCTCAGGGTTATGAGTTCAAGCCTCACACTGGGCATAGAGCTTACTTAAAAAAAGAAATTAAAGGGGTGCCTGGGTGGGCCAGTCAGCTAAGTAACCCACTCTTGATTTCAGTTCAGGTCAGGATCTCAGGGTGGTGAGACTGAGCGCCATGTTGAGCTCCACACTCAGGGTGGAGTCTGCTTGAGATTCTCTCTCTCCCTTTGTCCTTCCCCCTGCCTACATGCTCTCTCTCAAATAAATCTTTAAAAAAATAAATAGGGGCACCTGGGTGGCTCAGTGGGTTAAAGCCTCTGCCTTTGGCTCAGGTCATGATCCCAGGGTCCTGGGATCGAGCCCCACATCGAGCTCTCTGCTCAGCAGGGAGGCCTGCTTCCTCCCCTCTCTCTGCCTGCCTCTCTGCCTACTTGTGATCTCTGTCTGTCAAATAAATAAGTAAAATCTTAAAAAAATTAAATTAAATTAAAAAATAAATAAATTTTTAAAAAGTTAAAAAACTCCCACAGTATGGGAGAGGGAAGTAGGTGGGAATAGAGTTAAAAAAAGATTAGGCAGGAGTTGATAAGTGTCACAGCTAGGTGATGATTATGTGGATGTTTGTTATGTTCTTCCTGTCCTTTTGTTTATATTTGACATTTTCTATAATAAAAGGAAGAAGTTGGGGTGCCTGGGTGGGGCACTTGGTTAAACATTCGACTATTGGTTTTGGATCAGGTTGTGATCTCAGGGTTGTGAGATCGAGCCCTATGTTGGGCTCTGGGCTCAACACAGTTAGTCTGCTTGGGTTTCTCTCTTCCTCTCATTCTTCCCCTCCACCTGTGCATGCTGGCTCTCTCTCAAATAAATAAATCTTAAAAAAAAAAAAAAAGAGCTGGCAAATAAGATGACAGCACTTAACTAAAAATTCAAAACACCAATACTGCACATGCACTATAAAATATCTATGTCTGCAAAATCATGAATGGAAAGGAGCACATCAATTTATGATGATAGTTTGCTTCTGAGGTTACTTCTGGGACAAAAAGGACAGGATTGTGGAGGGGTACACAAAGAGACTTCAATTATATCTGTAATGTTTATTTCCTAAAAAAAGATCCTGAAGCAGGGGCACCTGGGTGGCTCAGTCGGTTAAGCATCTGCCTTCAGCTCAGGTCATGATCCCAGGGTCCTGGGATCAAGCCCCGAATCAGGCTACCTGCTCAGCTAGGAGCCTGCTTCCCCTGCTTTGTGCTCCCTCTGTCAAATAAATAAATAAAATCGTAAAAAAAAAAAAAAAAAAAAATCCTGAAACAAATATGGCAAATGTCAACATTTAGTAAATGTGGGTGGTAAACACGTGCTGTGTGGGTGCTAGTTATATACTTCTCTGAAATTTCCTGCATGTTTAACTATCTCGTTTTTTAAAAAAAGGTGGGCTAAAGCAGTATAAGATCCCCCCCCTCAAACAGTGACACTTACTTAGTTTATTGATGAACTTGAAAAGATCTGATACTATTCCAGCATTTAGGCCCAAATAGTCACAAAGACAGTTTTAAGATTGACCAGAACATTGATCCATTTTAGGACAGAACTTAACCTTTGAGATCTCAGCAAAGATTTGGGCTTCAGAATAAACACAGTATTCCAATCAAAGTGTCATAGTCATCAAAATGTGGCCTGGGAGCTGCCTTCCTCTTATATTACTATCTATGACATACCTTTATATGTCATATGACATACCTTTATATGTCAGGACATACCTCCTGCTTTTTTTTTAAGAATGACTTGTATTCAGTTTTTAAAAATACCTATCACTTTATCGTTGTCATTAAACTGCACACATGTGCACCTCCCCTTGCATTTCCCTCATTAAATTCTCATGAATTGGTTTGGTTCCAGAATAGGAAGAAAGGAGTAGTCAACAATTATTTTAAGACTTGGAAAGGCTGTGAACTGATAATGAGGCTCTTCCCTCTTTTCCCTGATTTCTTTGTTCTCCCCCCCACTTTTTTTTAAAGATTATTTATTTTTTTGAGAGCAAGAGAGCATTGTGTACATGTGAGCAGGGGAGAAGCAGACAGAGAGGGAGAGAACCTCAAGCCAACTTCCCTGCTGATGGAAGAGCCCGAGTGAGGGGTTGATCTCATGACCCTGAGATCACAACCTGAGCCAAAATCAAGAGTTCAGTGCTTACCTGACTGAGCCACATGGGCATCCCTCCTCTTTCTTTTAATTACACTCTCCTTCGCCCAGAAATAAAGTTGTAGCAATGTGTAACTATGGAGCAGTTAAGTCTGCTAGATACACATTATTCTCACAGATATTTCACGGTATTTTTCCTATCCATCTTTTACTTCGAAACAAAACAAAATCTCTAAATGTCAAACAGCAAGAACTACCTGAGATTCCAGATCTAAACATGTGGCAGATGTTCAGTAAGTCCTAATGGGAGAATTTCTCTCACTTCACCTTTTGGACTAATTATTGGGATGATAAAAGAAATGTTTTCCCAGGGGCACATGGGTGGCTTAGTCGGTTAAGCGACTGCCTTTAGCTCAGGTCATGATCTCTGGGTCCTGGGAATGATCCCCACATCAGACTCCCTGTTCAGTGGAGAGTCTGCTTCTCCCTCTCCCTCTGCCCTTCCCCACTGCTCCTGCTCTCTCTCTCTCTCCCACTCATATTCTCTCTCATAAATAAAATCTTTAAAAAAAATGTTTCCCAGAGAAAATAAACAAATCAATTCTTATAAATCTTAAAACTGAAAATAAACCTCGGCTTTGATGCATTTCAAATGCACTATGGAGAAAGAGAAAGGAGAAACTAAAAAGCATTAGCTTAAGTGACATTAAAGAAAATGGCTGGAGATGGAACTCCTGCCCCCACATTCCAAAATCAAAGGATCTAATGGGATGGACAGACTGCTCCTTCTGCCTTGCTGATGGAAACAGGAACTAGTTAATTTCTATTTTTTTTTCTTTTTAAAATTAAGAAAAACACATATGAAGTACATACAAACTGGATGAAGTATTCTCTGAAAATCGAATCAAGAACAAGAAGCCCTACTTAACCCTCTGCAGTAACTAACTAGGATCCCTCCCCACTTCAAACCTTTACTTATTTAGGGATATCTTTGTTACTGTGATATTTGGTCACTCATCCACCCATCCATCAGTCCAGTGAAAAAACAATTACTGAGCACATAATGGTGCCAGGCCATAGGTGCTATGTGTGTGAAGGAAGGTGGGAAGGCTAGAGTAATAAAAAATGAAAGAATGCTATCTTTCCCCCCAAGCATTTAACAGTCCAGTGAGGGAGACCAAACAAACAAACAAATCCAACCAAACAACAAGAAAACAAAACAAAAATCCTCCTTCAATGAGGTGTCTCATTGAGCTCATCCTCCTGCTTTTTTTAAGATTTTATTTATTTATTTGACAGACAGAGATCACAAGTAGGCTGAGAGGCAGGCAGAGAGAGAGGGGGAAGTAGACTCCCTGCTGAGCAGAGAGCCCGATGCGGGGCTTGATCCCAAAACCCTGGGATCACGACCTGAGCCGAAGGCAGAGGCTTTAACCCACTGAGTCACCCAGGCACCCCATCCTTCTGCTTTTCAAGACAGAAGCTATACCTCTGGAGAGAAGGAAAGCTAACAACAACAAAAAAGCACCTTTCCTTGGAAAAAATGAGAAACTTGGAACCCAATCTTAATTTGAGTCTTGGCTCCTCAACTTCTAAGACAGGTGACTTGCATACTGACTGTTAGTTAACCTCTCTCAGGTTCACTTTCCTGCATAAACAGGGGACAGTGATTCCTATCCACCTACCAGAGCTGACGCTTAAACGAGATGATGCAAACGAAGGCACCTTGTAACACGCCCAAGGTCCCAAGGGCGGATCAACAATGAATTCGACAGCTTAGGACGGATAGAACTGACAGTTTTCTCTCAACAGTTTTCCCTCTGGTACCAACCAATCTCTGCGGGACGAGCCCTTCCAGTGGAAGACAGAAATGCAGTTGTTTTACAACAGTCACCGTCCGGCCAAATTAAGAGCAGTTATTTAGATTCTTTCCATTTATCATTATTGATGCACTTGCGTGGGCTACGAGCAAGAAGAATAGCGGATAAAGCACTGGTTTTAGGTCACCTCTACCGTGTGACCTTGGGCTCACTTTACCTCTTAGTGCTTCGGGGTTTTTGTTTTTGTTTTTTTTCCTTTGTGAAACAAGGATCAAATTTCCTGCCTTAACTATCCCCTCAGTTTTTGTGAGGACTCCATTCGAATGTACGTGAAATCCTCCTGCAAGCACTTGAGCGCCTGGCAAATATGTTTAGTAATTTTTTCCCCCAGCTACTAAGCGTTCCAGAGATGGTACCTCCCTGCTTGCTTGGTCACTCTCTTTTCTTCTGGATCTTTATTAACGTTGTAATCTATAATCATAGAAATAATCCTATAGCCATTTCTGGCACCAGCTTCCCAAGCCCCACCCATATACACCCCCCAAGACCCCGCCCGGCTGGGGACCGAAGGAAACTTAGCCCTTCTCCACCCGAGGGCGGGCCCCAGCCCGTCAGGCTGCTCCAATGTTGAGTTCCCGAAGCCAATCCCTACAGCTCTTGTGCACCCGCCCGCCCCTTAGAGAGAGGAAACACTATGGCGGCCCAGAAGAACGGCGGGGGCGCAAGCCAATCACTGCGGAGGGCTGCTTTCATCCGGCAAGGCCCAGAGGCGGGGTCATCGGTCAAGATGGACAGCCAAGAGAGCCAATAGAGTTATTGGAAACTGGGGAGGGGGCGGACGCCCGGCGCTCACAGAACGGCTAAGGCCCCTCGAGCCAAGGGCCCAAAGACCCAGCTCGGACTACAGCCCTTCCCTTTATCCATCCCAAACTTCTCTATCACATGGTTGCTGGCTAGCCGCCCCGTCTGCGGACTACGGGTGAGGGGAGGTCAGAGGCGGCAGCTGCTGAACCCGCCTGACAGGCTGGGCCAGTGACAAAGAGCCGGTGGCCCAGGCCGAAACCCGGGAAGCGATCCCTTTGGGGAACAGAGAATAAATCCGTTTAGAGATAGGAAAAACGCAACTCACGTTGTCGATCACTACAGGCTGATTGGCGATCACATCGTAGGACTCCATGGCAGAAGAATCTCTCCTTCCAAGGAAGGAACTGCCACCCGGGTCCGCTGCTAACGCCACTGACACGCATGCGCAGTCTAGCCGCCGGTACAGGGCGTCCAGGGAGCGGCCCGACCTCGCCTTCAAAAAACTACAACCCCCAGCATGCCTTGCACCAGAGTTAACGCGCCCGGCAGCTTTGGAGCCCCGCCTAATTTAAGAGCAGGGCGTCACTTTCCTCTCATAATACCCTGGGATTTGTAGTCTCCGTGGATGAGTAGACCGGCACGCAGATTGATGGCTGCATTGCATGCCTGGATCTGGTTCCTTTGAAGGAATTCACACTGCATGCTGAAGTATGTAGTCTTCTTGAGCACTTGTCTGTAGTTGGGTTTGGATTGGCCAGTATTCCGTGGATGTTTAGATTTTCCAGATGCGTCCTGCCACTACTTCTCCTGGGTAGTATAAGGTTGCTATGTTTTCATTTGGGTCAGTAAGACATTAATAAACATTTATCAGCATCAAACTCTAATAAAGGAAAATTTAATGTCACCCCCACCACACGCATATGGGGAAGGAAGACATAATCGCAGAACAAAAGAAAACAAATTTTATAAAATTTGCTTTTTGAGAAAAACCAGCACATTTTGGTTCTTTTCACGTTTTTTCCTGGGTGGGTGTAAACTTTGCAACAGGCTAATATTGGTCTGAGGACTGACATTTGGAACTAAGGTACAGGTGATCTTTTGGTCATTAAAAAACATTGTTCCTTTAATAGCTTCAGGAGCTGCCTTAGTATCTCTGATTTTCATGAAGAGTCAGAATTGCTATTGATGAATAAGAAAATGGTAGTGAAGAGAAGTTATGTGTCGCTATTTTCAAATGAGCCCAGTGCATTTTTCTCCAGATTATGCAACCCCCACCCCCTTCAAGTTGCGGGGAATCTTTAGTCAATAGCATTGGTAATCAGGGCTTCCTTTTATTCCTTTCGCTTGGAATTCCTTATTGTACACAGGGAAATAATTCTCAGCCAGGTGCCTTGTGAATTAATTCTCCCAGGGGTGCCTGGCTGGCTCAATCAGTAGAACATAGGACTCTTGATCTGGTGGTTGTAAATTTGAGCCCCACATTGGGTGTAAAGATTACTTACAATTAAAAAAAAATTCTCCCAGTTACAGAGAGTGAACGTTAATGGGAAAGAGCGGATCCATAGCAGATAATAAATATCGGTGTTCCTCAAGGCAATTTGCATACATCTGCATAAAACAAAAATTAGAGATTGTCATAACTAAAAGCATTTATTAAAAAATTACCAAGTCTTGGGGCATCTGGGTGGCTCAGATGGTTAAGCGTCCTCCTTTAGGGGCGCCTGGGTGGATTAGTGGATTAAAGCCTCTGCCTTTGGCTTGGGTCATGATCCCAGAGTGCTGGGATTGAGCCCCCACATCAGGGCTCTCTGCTCGGCAGGGGGCCTGCTTCCTCCTCTCTCTCTGCCTGCCTGTCTGCCTACTTGTGATCTTTATCTGTCAAATAAATAAATAAATAAATCTTAAAAAAAAAAAAAAGCGTCCTCCTTTGGCTCAGGTCAGGATCCCAGGGTCCTTGCATCCAGCCCCACATAGGGCTCCCTGCTCAGTGGGGAGCCTGCTTCTCCTTTGCCTTCTGCTGCTCCCTCTGCTTGTGCTCTCTCACTCTCTCGGTCAAATAAATAAATAAATAAAATCTTAAAAAAATACTAAGTCTTGGGGTGCCTGAGTGGCTCAGTAGGTTAAATGTCTACCTTGGGCCCTAGTCATGATCACAGGGTCCTGGGATAGAGTAGCAGGGAGTCTGCTACTCCCTCTCCCTCTGCCCCTCCCCCACACACTCGTGCATGCTCTCTATAAAATAAACAAAATCTTTTTAAAAAATAGAAATAAAAAAATCACCAAGTCTTTTAAATTAGTCCTAGTTGACTTCACATTTGCTACTTTTTAACAGGACTCCAAAATAAGTATTTCAACCTACAATCCCTGAATTTGGCGGTGTTAGTGGCAGTGAATATGGTAAATGGACATTCAATGAGGGTAAGAAACATTCAGATTTATAATTTTTTAAAAAGATTTTATTATTTATTTATTTGGCACAGAGAGAGAGAGAGACCACAAGTAGGCAGAGAGGCAGGCAGAGAGAGAAGCAAGCTCCCCGCCCAGCAGAGAGCGCAATGTGGGGCTGGATCCCAGGACTCGGGGACCATGACCTGAGCCGAAGGCAGAGGCTTAACCCTCTGAGCCACCCAGGCGTCTCCAGATTTATAATCTTTTGAAACTAAAATCACACTAATGGATGAATGAACCAATCCATTATTGTCAGATTTATGCTTAAATTCTTCTTACCAGCGCGTCAGCAGAACAGTGACAAGCACTTTGTCGAACTTCCCACTGCTTCCCTGGGACCCTAGCACCTTAGAAGGCTCAACATTTCTATTTAAACGTGGGTTCCTCCTAACACTAGGGGGAGACCAAGAGCCTTGGGACACCCCCAACACCAGTAGAGGGAGGCGGGACCTATTGTCAAGTCACGCCTTCCCCACCTGTGACTGGCACAGATACTATCCAATGGATACCGGGATAGGGCGCGCCGACACCCCGCCCCCTTGAGCGCCCCGCGGCCCCCGAGGCAGCCTCTGGCTGTCTCTGCGGCGGCGACGGCCTGGGCAGACAGTGCGCCGTGCGCAGGCGCGGAGCCTAGACCTCGCTGCAGCCCCCATCGCCTCGGGGAGTCGCACCCACGGGGTCCGCCTGCTGGCGCGTCAGTGCTCTCCCCCTTGTCCACCCTCCCCGGTCCCCCCAGCGCCCTACGCGCCGGGATGGCGGAGCTGCGGCCTAGCGGCGCCCCCGGCCCCGCCGCGCCCCCGGCCCCTGGCCCTAGTGCGCCCCCGGCCTTCGCCTCGCTCTTCCCCCCGGGACTGCACGCCATCTACGGAGAGTGCCGTCGCCTTTACCCTGACCAGCCGAACCCGCTCCAGGTTACCGCTATCGTCAAGTACTGGTATGCCCTGGGCCGCGGGGAGACGGACAGGGGCGGGCTGGGAAGTGTTAGAACCCCGGGGGCGAAGTCATTTGCGGAGGAGGGGTGGTGGAGAAGAATGGTTAAAGCAAAAGCACTGAGAAGGAGGGCGTCCTGCTGCGAGGGAAGGAGTTAAGGCTGAAGTTGGGAATGGGGACAAAGGGGTTAACGGAGCCTGTGGGTAGCGAAGGGTTAACGAGGGAGGGAAGATGAAGGGTTAACTGGGATTAGGAGAATAGAGTGAATTGAGGGGTGTGTGTAGGAGCGGGGAAGTGCGATAGGAGGGGGGGGACTGTAAACGTGGTGAAAGGAGGGGGCGCCTGTAGGGGGTCATTAGTGGGCGAGGGGAAGCCGGGGGCGGGGGCGGCTGAAGTGGGATGAGGGAGGCGAGGCGGGGCCTGGGGAGCATATGAGAGGGCTTTGGAGGAGTGCGGCTGGCGGAGCTCAGAGGGCTCGAGACTGCACAGGGTAGGGGTGGATTTGGGGACCCCCGCTTTCCCGTAGGTTAGGAGGGGAGCAAGTTGCGAGAGTTGTGCCTGTGAAGACGGGAGAAGGAAGTCTCCTTTTGATACCTTCCCGCATGAGCTCAGACGTCAGTCATATCGGTGCAGTGCTTTTGCGTTTGAAGTTTCACGGAGCAACTTTTCTTGATAAACTTTCTGCTTACTCGGCACAGTTCTCTTTCTCCAAGCGGAGTTTCCTCTGGCTTTGCAGCTGCTTTGCTTTAGGACATTGGCTAGAACAGAAGCAGAGGCAGGGAGATCCATGTTTTGGCTAAGGATTGAAGGGGGGACCACAGTAAATAATGAAGATCTGGGACTTTGCTACGGAGTAAAGAAGTAAGCAACATGTTAAGAGGAGCTCCCTGACCACAAGCTTCAGGATTTAGGCAACAGTTTCTCAGGAACGCTGACAGTAACCCTCAAGCGGCTCTGTTAAGGATCAGACCTGTTTACAGAAGGGCTGCCCTTGGGATAGGAATGGTCCTTTTTTGTTTTCCATTCCTGTTTGCAGGGTGTCTCTCTCTACAGCCTCTGGTCAGAACAGGTGTTCAAGAGACTGACTCTGCCTTTCTGGATCAAATTGAGGAGTTGGTTGAATCTGTCCAGAACAGCATTCGTGTAGGCACTGTATTAGATGATCCCCGTCACTGAGCTCTGAAAGACTGTTCAGGAAGCAGCATGGGATGTGGCCAAAGGGGCAGGTAGACCCAGTGGGGGAAGTTGATAGAATGAATGTCTTTGCTGGTTACCTCTCCATTTAGGACTGAATCTTCTCCAAGGTAACCTCTTAACTTCCTCCTGGGATGGCAGAAACTAGACTGTCTAGGGTTGAGGCTCGCTCCCTGGGTCACTGGGAGGATGTGAAGAGACTGACATCATGGAGGGCCTGGGGACCAGCCTCCTCCTATGGGAGGACCATGTCTGATAGCCAGGAGGAGATGTGATCAGCAGTATAGTTCTCTTCAGCAGGCAAACTGTTCTCTGGCTGAGAGGAGTATTTGAAGAGAGCTTCTGCGTGAAAGCAGCTCTTGATAACTTAATAACCCATTCTCACTGCACGTCTATATTTATTTATTTATTTATTTATTTTTAAGATTTTATTTATTTATTTGACAGAGAGAAATTACAAGTACACTGAGAGGCAGGCAGAGAGAGAGAGAAGGAAGCAGGCTCCCTGCTGAGCAGAGAGCCCGATGCGGGACTCGATCCCAGGACCCTGAGATCATGACCTGAGCCGAAGGCAGCGGCTTAACCCACTGAGCCACCCAGGCGCCCCTGCACGTCTATATTTAAATATGTATTGTGATGAGCTGTGTTGGATTGTGTCATGAGAACAGAGGACCAGTTTCTGCGATGCCGTTTCTTCAGGCCCCTTGTGAGTGTGCGGAGAAATCACTACACAAACTTGGGCAACAGTTTTTCTGTCACTCAACTGGCCATGAAGGATAGAGTTGTGTGTGGTGATATTAAAGCACATACAAAGGACTGAGACTGATTTGGGCATTTTTTTTTTTTTCTTCCCTACTGCAAGCTTGTTAAACAGGCAGAACTTACCTTTAGAGATGGGCCAACATGTAATGACTAATAAAGAGCACTTTGTGAAATTAGAAATGCTGTCTAGATGCAGAAAAATATGAGAAGGAGCGGCTGAGCAGCTGGTTCTTTGTAAGATTTGGAAGGGTTTGCATAAATAAGATTCTGAAATCAGTTCATTGACAGAGCTCACATTTGGGTTCCCACAAGGCCTTGTTCGAAATTTGACTAAGGCTACCCAGGTCTGGCTGTGGCCCAGGGTCCCTTGAGATTCATTTTCTTGTGACAGAAGATTGGCTCTTTGGCCAGTGGACCCTGGCCAGCAGGGACATCCTGGCTAAAAGCTGAGACTTTAGTGAGCAGGGAGCAGAAACATGGAGGCAGAGCTAGTACCCTGGAGTTCCTGCACGCCTGCAACTGGCATGTGGAATGAGGTTAGGTGTTCAAAGAAGTAGGTTCAAGGAAGAGCATCAAGGGGTGCTCTGGGTCCTTGGATAACATCTTTTTCCAATTGCAAAATATGATTATTTTCTATATACTCATCTGTTTCCCTATCAGGTTTCTGAGTAAGTAGAACAACACTGTGCTTGGGGACAAGGCTAATTTTGCCTGACTCTTGATTATTCCTTACAGTTGTAGTTTTAAGGTAAAGTAGCACTCCTTGGTGCAGTATATCCTGAGAGAGGGCTGCAGGGGGTATGGCAGATGGAGCATGGAACCGTGGATACAGTTTTGCCACTTTTTGCTGGATGGACCTAGGTTGAAGAAGGGGCAAGGTTGGGAATCTGGAGCAGGAAACCAGAGCAGACATGGAACCTGTAGTCACTCCCATGTGTTATGGGGTTCTGCAGCTATCTTGTGGTTGTTCCAGGGATAGCTACCCTTTTGTTTCCTTCTTCCCCCAGCAAACTTTTCTATATTCAGCTGGTTGTGGAAGTATTCAAATGATTTGGCCAAATCAGAGTTAAGGAAAGACATGGTGATTTGTCCCTTTTCCTAATCTACTCAGTTGAGAGTCTTAGCTATCTGTAGCAACTTTATAAAAGTTCTATAAATAACTTAGCATTTAGCACTTAGTTCTTAGCATTAGTAGAGAATAAGGATTTCTGTAAAGGCAGGTAATACCCTGGCAAAAGAGGATGAAACCAGACCTACTGGTTTTAGATAGTACTTAAATTGCATGATACTGGCACTCTTGCTGGGATCACATGTAACATGCCTTTTATTTGGTTATTAGTGTTCCTTCAGCATATTATCCCAGTTGCAAAGTATAGTCCGTCAGTGTCCCAGGGGCAGGCAGACTTTTTGCAGTCTGTGGGACAGTCAGATATCCGAGGCAGCTCAAATGCACAGTGTTTGTGAGCTAAATGCAGACTTCCTTCCGCTGATGGTTTCCATTTAGGCTGTTTCTCAAGTCTACCAAGTTTCCCTATCCATTCTGAAGAAAAGCAGGAGCTTTTTTTTTCTTCTTCTTTTTTTTTTTTTTTAAAGAGCTCTAATTGCTTTACTAAAGGAAACCCTTATGGAATTAAATCCTTAGAGTGAGCTAATGACTGACTCTCTTCCTCAGCTGCTTCTCGGTTGGAATTATAGGGGATGTTTAATGTGGTCCTCAGAGGCCCCAAATCATTTAATATTCCAGCTCTACCTTTGCGGCGACAGTCTCCTGGGATCATCTCCTGGATGCAGGCACTCCCAAGGCTCAGTTGGGCCTGCTGCAGTTCTCTGTTCAGGGCTGAGCTAGCCTAAGTGTGGCCTTTGTCACTTGCATGAGAAAAGACCAGTTTTGGTCTGTGGGGTATAGGCTGGGGTCTGGAGGCATTGGATTTGTTTAGAGCAAACTGTAA
This sequence comes from Mustela erminea, assembly GCF_009829155.1. Lineage (NCBI taxonomy): Eukaryota > Metazoa > Chordata > Mammalia > Carnivora > Mustelidae > Mustela > Mustela erminea. Next base: position 66,075,127 of record NC_045627.1, read on the forward strand.
TTAACATAGGGCACAATATAGTCTTTCAGGAATTAGCTGTCTAAGAGGCAGGAGTGGAGCTGAGCCTCTGCTTCCAGGAACAATGCCCATTGGGGATGCCCAGGACAGTCTTTCAACCGAAGCCAGTTGATTGACTAATGCACCTCTTGCCTTGAAGCTTGGCATGGTTACAGGCTCCATGGAAGAGAAGTAATCCCTGTCAATCCGTTTGGGATTGGTAATTGAAATTGGAGGAAATAAAAGGGGTAACCACCTAGTGTGTTTATTTCTAAAAGAGGTCCTACATGTGGGTGATTAAAGGGAGTCTCTTCTGCTTCTGGAATTGGGCAACTTCTAGTTGCCCATCCCTTGGTCTTACCCTGGAGGTATGGCTTCCTTTTAGTCATCCCACATTCCTCTAGGATGGGGTCTTTAGATTGGTAAGGCATGACCTCTTAGCTTCACATTGTCTGCTTTCAGGCTCACACTGAACTGCACTGTGTTTTGTCTTTTGCAGGTTGGGCGGCCCAGACCCCCTGGACTATGTTAGCATGTACAGGAATGTGGGGAGCCCTTCTGCCAATATCCCTGAACACTGGCACTACATCAGCTTCGGCCTGAGTGATCTCTATGGTGACAGCAGAGTCCACGAGTGAGTATAGGGCACTTGCCCACCCTCCACCTGTCTCTTCCTTAGCCTTGAGCCTTATTTCTGGGTTTTCCCTGAGCAGAGGTGAGAATGTCATAATTCTGTGTGGTTGGCACTGCTCAGGTTGAACCTCTGGGTTTCTGCCCTCTGCTTGTATCTGCTTGTGCCAGAGTGATCCAGGTCAGCACCCGAACTCTGCTCATCTGGTGCAGGACAGTGTTGATGATGAGCAAGTGTTCCAAAACCAGCAGGTTTTTCCAAACTGCTCTGGTGTTTGATCTCAGAGGACAGGCAGCATAGCTATGATCCAGAATTTGAATCAATGCCTCTAAGTCTACCTGTTTTTTTTTCCTCCTCTAGCTTGTAGTGAAAAAATTTAAACATAAAGCATAGTTGAAATAATTTTATAGCCAACACACAAATACCTACTACCTAGATTCTGCATTTAACATTTTACTCCTCTTGCTCTATCATGAATATATCCATCTCTCTCCCTCTGTTGATCTTACTTACTTCCTTGTAACCTGCAGTTGTCTGTGCTCAGCCTATACATAGTACATTTTTTATTCTAGTCTCTCTCCCGTTTTCTGCCCTGTATACTTCCAAATCCTGCCTCCCCTAAATACCCCCGTAACCACTGAATTTAAATACATTTTAATATTAAGTTAAACATCAACTTAGTATTAAGTCAGCTAAAACCATAACAGCAACACTAATAATAATGAAAGCTAACATTTATTATATTATAGCATTGATTATGCACCAAGTGGTCTCCTAGTCACTTTGCATGTATAAACTAATTTTATTTTCACCACAACCATATAATACTGGTAGATACTCATATTTGACCCATTTAACAGATGAGGAAACTGAGCTACAAAGAGCATCTATAACTTGTTTAAGGTCATACAGCTTGGAGGTAGTGGAGCCAGCATTCTAATGCAGGCATTCTGGCTCTAGAGTTCATGTTCTTAATGACTGTGTTCTACTGTCTCTTAAACAATGATATCATGTCCTCGAGTAAGTTACTATCTGTAATTTAAAAAAACACACAAATATTTTGTTCCATCTGTACTCTTTTGTGAGAGGGGTTCTTTTCTTCAATTTATATATTGTCTTCCTTCCCTCTCATCAGCACAGTCAATCAAGAGCTGATTGTATTTCTGTTATCCTGTCCTCTCCTGCTTTTAGCTTGTTGTATCTTTTTTGCCTCTTACACTATCTTTTTGGTATCTTGGTGATGACTACTTAGCATGTGTAGGTTGAAAGACTAAGGGGCTCTTCCTGTCCTGCCTCAGCTTAAGAGGTTGATTCTGGGATGATGATAATCATCAGGGTTTTTTTGTGTGTGTGTGTGTGTGTGTGTGTGTATGTGTGTGTGTTTGTTGTTGTTTTGTTTTTTTGCTTTGTTTTAGTTCTTAGTATCTTCCTTATGATCACATCAGATACTTTACAATCTTACCAGGTTTTTTTGTTATCTCTATTTTATAGATGAGAAAATTGAATCACTTGAGGGGTAAATGAATTGCCTAAAGGAAAAGAACTTGGATTCAGTTGAACTGTTTTGAGTCCAAAGTCTGAGTTTTTAACCACTAGAGTGTTCTACCTCTCTGATCACAGGTCCAGCCTAACTTCCTCTTCTCTCTCATTAAGCTGGGGGCCCAGGTCTCATCTCCTTACTGATCACATGTCAAGAGCAATGCCTGGGCCTGCCTTTATAGCCTTCCAGACAGATCCATTGCAATGTCAGCAGAAGGCTTTGGGAACAGTGAATTAATCTTGCCTGAATGGGGACCCTGCATTACAGTATTAATAATGGAGATAGAATAGCAAACAGATGTGGGCAATAAAGGCACTATGCTGGACTTTAATGTATACTTTTAATAAGAACCTGCAGAGGAGGGTGTGTAGTGCAGTTAGCCTGTACCTTTTTGTTGACAGATTTATTCCAGTCAGAAGAATACCATTTCCTATGTAGCTTAAAGATTCTTGCAGTATACCTGCTTATCAGTGATGGGTCCAAAGCCCAAAGTGACATGAAGAACGTAATTGAGAAAGCCCCATATTTCAGAGGGGACAACCTCTGAATTTTAAAGAGGGCCTTCCTTACTGTTTTTCCACGTTTGAAAGTACCCCATTATATGTGTGTCATTTCTGTATGATAAAGCACTGTGATATTTATATGTCATTTATGACAATAGTGAGACCTCAAGTTGGGCTGTACCTCACCACTGGAACCTAGTGTTTTCTGGTATTATGTCCTGACTCAAGAAGGACATGGAAGGAGTGTTCTTGGATAGTTACCCAGTTCTGGTATATGTTGCAGAAGTCAAAAGTACGTTTGACTTCAATCTTGATAAGTTTCTTGAAAAAAGTTTGCTTTTCCAAACATTTCATGTGGCAGGGCCTCTTTGAAATAGATTTAAAGATTCTTATTTAATTAGTGCTTACTTAAAGGTGAGGTCAAAAAGGTGAGTGTTCTACCATCCAGTTTATTTATTTATTTTAAAAGATTTTATTTATTTGTCAGAGAGAGAGTGCATGCAAGCAGGGGGTGTGGCGGGCAGAGGGAGAAGCAGGCTCCCTGCAGAGCAAGGAGCCTCATGTGGGACTTGATCTCAGGACCCTGGGATCATGAACTGAGCCAAAGGCAGATGTTTAACCAACTGAACCACCTGAGCATCCCTACCATCCAGTTTGTTTATTTTTAAAAGATTTTACTTATTTATTTGACACAGAGAGAGAGAGAGAGAGAGAGAGTACACAAGCAGGGGGACCAGCAGAGGGAAAGGGAGAAGCAGACTCTCCACTGAGCAGGGAGCCTAACTTGGGGCTTGATCCCAGGACCCTGGGATCATGACCTGAGCCAAAGATAGACACTCAATGACTGAGCCACCAAGGCATCCCTGTCACAAAAGATTCTAAATCTGAGGCCAGCTTTCTCTTTGTTCAACAGATTAGCAAGTATGAGAGAGGTGTTGATGCACTAACACCAAATCGAATCTGACTCTAGACATGTTTAGAACAATTGAAAACAAATTATAGGGACACCTGGGTGGCTCAGTGGGTTAAGCCGCTGCCTTCAGCTCAGGTCATGATCCCAGGGTCCTGGGATCGAGTCCCACATCAGGCTCCTTGCTCAGCAGGGAGCCTGCCTCTCTCTCTCCGCCTCTGCCTGCCTCTCTGCCTGCTTATGTGCTTTCTCTCTCTTTCTACAAATAAATAAATAAATAAAATCTTAAAAAAAAAAAAAAGCAAATTATAAAGGGAACCTTTTTTTTTTTTAAACTAAGATTCAAGGGCACTTGGGTGGCTCAGTTGACTAAGTGTCTGACTCTTGTTTTTGGCTTAGGTCATGATCTCAAGGTCATAGTTGGAGCCGTGCATCCCCCTCCACTCTGGGCATGGAGCCTGCTTAGGATTCTCTCTGTCAGGGCACCTGAGTGGCACAGCACTTAAGTGTCTGACTCTTGGTTTTGGCTTAGGTCGTGATCTCAGGGTCATTGAGATGGAGCCTGGTGCCAGGCTTTGTGCTCAGTGGGGAGTCAGCTTGTATCCCTCCCCCATCCCCCACTCGTGCTCCAGGGCACACTCTCTCTCTCTCAAATAAATAAATAAGTAAAATAAAAATAAAAAGTATGATTCAATACTGTTATTGTCACGGACAAATAGGAAACACTGATCTAGTTCATGTCCCTTAATTGTAAATGGAGGAAAGTACAGTATAGCCTGCTGAAGGCAGTGCAGCAAACTGATGAGAGTGGCAGGGTGTCCCAGCGTCCCCACTGTCCTACCCTCGCTTTCATGATTGGGGAAAAATGACTGTATGGACGTTGTTTGTCTTTAGCATAATTATATAGGCAAACTTCTTTTTTATTTTTTACTATATTCCAGGTTAGTGCTAAATTCTTTTCATAAAGGTATCCTTTTATGCTATCCCCATAGTAATTCTGTGACACAAGGAATTCTTATTATGTCTTGCTTATAGATACAGAAATGTAGGCTAACAAACTTACTGCATAGGTGGTGAACCAGAGGCCAGGTCCAGTGATCCCACAGCCTGTATTCTGAAACACTGTGCTGTACTGCCTTTCCATTTTGACCAGTCACCAGCATTTATTAAATGCCTACAGTATGCCTCCTCCCTTTAAGATCTGTCCTTCTCACAGCTTGTCGAGGATAGGGACAAGCCGAAGTCCAGGGGTCCCCTAGCAGGCTTACTGTGGGCGTAGGCAGGGACCCCCCCACCTGGAAGCCCTGAAGGAAGTGAAGAGCAGGCTGGTTGCCTGAGCCCCGGCATGGCCAGTTCCATCCAGGTTCTTTGCCTATTCACGGTCATCAAAGGAAACCAGACAAGAGAGTGCTTGTTTGGATTAAAAGGCTCTTAAGAGGCTCTTTCTGAAGTTGGAGAGATGGACCGAGTTCCAGCTCCGGGTAGCCACAGGGGAGAATGGAGTGCTTTTCTAGGAACCCTAAGGCTCCCCTCGCTGACTTCAGTGGCGGAGATTGTCCTGTTGCTCTTGCCTCGGACTTGGGACGAGTGAAACAGATGATCTTCAGCTGCCAAGAGCCTGTCGGAAGCCTCCGGCTCCAGCCGTTCCCTTTGTGGCCAGCAGCTGTGGCCTGGAATGTGGAGGTCTGCAGGGCTGTGGAAGGGGTGGCTTCAGCCCTGCTCTCTGTGAGGATTTCTGGCTGCCCCTGGTACTGCCAGCAGCTCTCCCTGGACCCAGGTGCAGAGTGTGTTTGTGATCTCAGGCAGACTTCCCTGGTGGGATTCCACTGGGTAGGTCATCTTCTGGACATGTCGGCTGGTTCCAAAGACAGCCTTTGTGTGCCGCTGGCCCACAGGATGGCAGCTCCCCAGGGAAGAGCCTGTGCCTCAGGTCTGCCGCCCATGGTCCATCGGGGCTCTGCCCCACGAGTGCTGGGCTTCTTGGCGGCTAGGCGTGTGGAATTTGGAGTTGTTCTTGCCCCCTTGGGGCTGGAACTGCCGCTGACTGGCTTTCTGTGGCTGTCTCCACTGGGTTGGTAGAGAACCTCCTTTTGCCTTCAGGTTCCTCTGAGTTGGGCTCTGTACCGAATGAGTTACTTATTAAAACACTGGATACAGATTAACTTTTCCACATGTTGTTTTGTGTGGCCTTGGTCCCCTGCAGTTGGGAAATGCTAATTTTCCCTTCTCAAAGCTGGGTTTGCAGGAACTTTTTAATGTGTCGTTTCATCCTCTGTGGTTTCCAGTGGACATCCTGCCTTTGCCTTACCACACCTGCCCTGGGAACATGGTCCCTTCTCTGGTTGGGCCTTTGCTTTCTTCCCAGAGCTCTGGTGAATCTGACAACCAGAATCCCTGTGTGAACCACCCGCAGATGGCAGCCCGACCCTCCCCGTGGCTGGCACAGCAGGCTGAGGAAGTGCTCTGCAGGCTCATGGCTGGGCAGGCCTCCCTGCAGCTCTGGTCCCTCAGCCATTCATCTCCGAGGTGTTGAGTTTTGAGAAGACTGTGTGAAATGGTGGTGTTCTCTGCTCAGAGGAGGATCCCTGGGCTACGTAGAAAGAGTGGGGTGGCCTTGGCCAGCAGCAGGGCTAGAGTTCTTCTTCTTTTTTTATTTTATTTTTATTATTTAAAAAAAATTTTTTTAAAAAATAAACGTATAATGTATTATTAGCCCCAGGGGTACAGGTCTGTGAATTGCCAGGTTTACACACTTCACAGCACTCACCATATCTCATACCCTCCCCAATGTCCATAACCCCACCACCCTCTCCCTTTACCTTCCCCCCGCCACCCTCAGTTTGTTTTGTGACATTAAGAGTCTCTTATGGTTTTTCTCCCTCCCGATCCCATCTTGTTTCATTTATTCTTTTCCTATCCCCCAAACCCCCCATGTTGCATCTCCACTTCCTCATATCAGGGAGATCATATGATAGTTGTCTTTCTCTGATTGACTTATTTCGCTAAGCATAATACCCTCTAGTTCCATCCACGTCATTGCCAATGGCAAGTTTCATTTCTTTTGATGGCTGCATAGTATTCCATTGTTTATATATACCACATCTTCTTCATCCATTCATCTGTTGATGGACACCTAGGTTCTTTCCATAGTTTGGCTATTGTGGACATTGCTGCTATAAACATTTGGGTGCATGTGTGGGCTAGAGCTCTTCTTGAAGCTGAAAGCACCACTTTGGGCTGGATTTCAGGCCCCAGATCTCTTGAGTTGTGAAATGTTGAGAATTCCATTTCTTTCTTCCAGCAGATCTGTGTGGGTATGTGGCTTCATCCTTTGAAAAGCATTTCATTTGCAATGTGTGGATTATCTCTTTCTTCATGGGGTAAGGAATCCAGATTTTCCAATTCAAGAGAATCCCTCAGCAGTAAGGAGACAGTTGGGAAGAGATTCCTTGAGATAACCCAGTCAAACTTACTTTATTATTATTATTTCTTAAGATTTTATTTATGTATTTGACAGAGAAAGGGTGCACACAAGCAGGGGGAGAGGGAGAGGGAGAGGGAGAATCAGGCTCTGCACTGAGCAGCAAGCCCGATGAGGGACTTGATCCCAGGACCCTGAGATCATGACCTGAGCTGAAGGCAGACTCTTAACCCACTGGGCCACCCAGCCCCCCCCCCCCCCACTTTAAAAAGTTTAAGCAGTCTAATTATGGGCAATGACTGACAATCACTGGGCTGGTCAGCACTGGGAGATTTCATTCTTTTCCCACAGAGGCAAAGACAGGGAAGCCTTTATGGGTTTGACATGATTGGATCTCTCAGTCCCAGGAATCTTCCCTGTTCAGACTGTCCTTCTAGGTTTCCACCTTCCACACCTGAAGGCTTTTTCCTTTTTGAATGCTGGTCTTCACGCCTGCTGTGTGTGGGTCTCAGTTTGCTAGCATTTCCCTTGCCCAGATTTCTGACTCAGAGCTCCTGACTCGACTTTGGCCTCTGGCTCCTCAATTCATTCTTCCATCCTGCCTCTGAGGTATCCCAATGAGCCTTGTTTCCTGTTTCAGTGGTGTAGTTCTGATGTTGGGTCCTAGGGTGCGTGTGCGGTGACCTTGCTTCTCTGACCTGAGCCCCCCAGGAATGGTCTCCTCACTCCAGCACGTGCCTTTGCAGAGATCTCTGCCCTCCCTGCCTGTGGAGCTCTCTGACACAGAGCTTGGGGCTGCAGAGTACGCCCCTCCGGCAAAGCTCTGTTGAGTGCCTGGTACAGAACATTTGGGAAGATGACGTATTCAGGTGGAGGTGAGGGACCATGAGAAGTTATATCTAACTTCTGTCCTTGAAACACTCAACATCTGCTTGGTAAAAGATGTCAGAGACCCTGGGAAAGAAGTCGTCAATGGGGTTTGGGGCTGGGAGGATGTTTTTGGCTTTGCCCAACTTCTGTGGCTTTGAGGCCGCCTCCCCTCACCTTGTGATCTACAGCACTTCGAGAAACTCAAAATAGGTAATAATTGTAAGCCCTTAGCTTCCACTGCGTGCAAGGCCTGTTCTAAGTGCTTTAAATAAACTCCTCTCATTCTCACGGCAGCTTTGTGGGGGTAAGTATTGATATCTTTTTTTGTGAGGAAACTGAGGCACAGAGATGTTAAGGAACTTACCCATCCAGCCGGTGAATGCCCGAGCTGGGCTGTAAATGCAGGCAGTCTGGCTCCAGAAGTGCCCACCCCTCCCTTCCTCTACCCACACAGAAGGGGGCCGGGGGCAGGGGTGGGGGCGGGCTGGCCTGAGGCCTCTATTACAAATCATGCACCCAAGTTCAAAAGTATCTTGGCTTAATGGAGTGTGAATAGCTAAGCAGGACGTGCTTGGTAGGAGAAATGTGGAGCTGGACATTGAAGCAACTTTGTAGAGAAGGAAGAGTCCTGCTGGGTAATGACAGGAGGGTCGGTGACAGGATCCTGTTTCATCTCTGCAGTCAGGGCTTCTGCTGCCTTACTACAGCTATGTTCAGAAGTTGTCAGGAAATCCTGCAACTCTCAAAGGCACAGAGGTGATGCTCTTGACTTGGGTGTCACGGTCCCATGGTGGTGCTTCTTCAGCAGTCAGGGATGTGCCCAGCATGCCAGCAGCCCAGAGTACGCCCTGACCAGGATGTGTGGGGTTTCTGCTCATTCTTTCTAGGGGAAGGGGGTGTGGAAATGAGGGGCATTTCCAAGGACCCACACCATCTAACTGAGGTATGTACAGTGCTAATCTGAGAGGGATATTTGTTTTGATAGAAGGTATCTTGTCCATGGCATTTTTTCTTCTGTCTTCATATTAATGTTCATTGTCATATCACTTTTTTTTAGGATTTTATTTGAGAGACAGAGAGAGAGAGCATAAGCACAAGCAGGGGAAGTGGCATGCAGAGGGAGAGGGAGAAGCAGACCCCCTACCGAGCAGGGAGCCTGGAGGTAGGGCTGGATCCCAGGACCCAGAGATCATGACCTGAGCCCAAGGCAGACACTTAATAGACTCAGCCACCCATGGCCTCTGTCATATCACTTTAAAAAAAAAAAAGTTAATTCCTGGGGCGCCTGGATGGCTCAGTCATTAAGCATCTGCCTTGGGCTCAGGTCACGATCCCAGTGTTCTGGGATCCAGCCCCGCACTGGGCTCCCTGCTCCATGGAGAGCCTGCTTCTCCCTCTCTCACTCCCTCTGTTTGTGTTTCCTCTCTAGCTGTGTCTGTCTGTCAAATAAATAAATAAGATCTTTAAAAAAAAAAAAAGAAAAGAAAAAGAAGAAGAAAATTGTAACACATAGTACAGAGTTCCCATATATACTTTTACTTTACTTTGTTATAGTTTCCCTTGTAACTAACATCTTGCATTAGTGTGCTGTATTTGTTACAATTGATGAACGATGCTGATACATTATTACTAATCGATGTCTACAGTTTTCTCTTTGTGTTATATAGTTTTATGAGTTTTGACAAATTCATGTCCTAAAATACCATTACGGTATCATGCAGAGTACTTTCACTGCCCTAAAAATGTGCTCTTCTTCATGTATTGATCCTTCCCTCCCTCCCCCGCAAGCCCCTTGCATCCACTGATTGTCTTACTGTATCGCCTTTTCCAAAATGTCATGCAGTTGGAATCATACAATACATAGCCTTTTCAGACTGACTTCTTTCACTGAGCACTATGCATTTAAGGTTCCTCCATGTCTTTTTGTGGTTTGCTCAGTTCTTTTATCACCGAGTAATACTCCTTTGTGAGTATGTACTACTGTTTATTCATTTATTATTGAAGGACATCTTATTTCCAGTGTTTGGCAATTTTGGATGGAGCTTCCATAAACATTCATAGGCAGGTTTTTGTGTGGACATAAGTTTCAACTCATTTGGGTAAAGTTGCAGGATCATATGGTAAGAGTATGTTTTAATTTTGTAAGAAATAGCCAAACCATTTTCCAAAGTGGCTGTACCATTTTGCATTCCCAGCAGTGAATAGGAGTTCTTCTTATTCTGTGTCCTCACCAGCATTTGGTATTGTCAGTTTTTGGATTTTAGCCATTCTAATAGGGGTGGCGTAGTATCTCATTGTTTTATTAATTTGCAGTCCCCTGACTGCCATATGATGTTGAGCATCTTTTCATATGCTTATCTCCACCTATATCTCTTCTTTGGTGACACAGCTTGGTTTTTGTTCCTAACCTCATCCCACTTCCCATTTCACCTCCAACCACACATACCCTTTTTCTCATTATGGGTTCAGACATAATTATGGGGCTGATTATATTTTTGGCATGTTTGCCTTTTGGTCACTTCTCAGGCAATTAAGTGAGTCAGTTCCCCTGACTCTTATTGGGTCCATATCTGAATTCCTTTGTTGGTTTTAACTGGGGCTGTCTCATGAGTTCTATATGTTTTCCCCAGTGATGTTGTTGTCTGTAAAGTCTGTAGCTGGTACTGGGACCTGTAGTCTTAATCCCAAGGTTTAGGATTGATTGTGCTTTCCAGTACAGACGATAGAAAGACTTGTGTGCAAACTTGTCCTCTTCAGACCCTGGTGAGTTTCAAATTGCTTTAGACGAAAAATGAGTACACCAGGTTCCTTGAGATCCCAGCTGGACCTCAAACTCCCTGTCTTAATTGAACCTGCATTGAGAAGACTTTCCAAAATCCAAAACTTTCCTGGCCTCTCCTTTTCTTGTTCCATCCATCAGTGTTGTTACTTTTTAGTTATAAATTTGCTTTTCTTACTTATAAATACAGTTGAACCACTTTACCCAAATGTTGAAAATTAGAGAAGGGAGTAAAAAAATTATTCCTAATCCTATCACCTTTTGTTTGTGATCTTTTATCTGTCTTCACGATGATTTCTGTAGTAATTCATGCTGAGTGTTGTTGGCCCGGGTGTGTATTAGGCTTTTGTCTTGTGGGAGTCCCCTCACTTTGGGAATTAACGTCTTCTCCAAAGCTTTCTGCCTGACTAGTGCTTTTTTCCTAAATTCAGTTGGCCCAGGGCTGGTAGGGTTTCCAAATTATGAAAACAGCATATTTGCTGGGGAAGATGGTTCCTACCCATTGCCAGGTTGCATTAATTACATCTTTTCTTTTCTTTTAAGATTTTATTAATTTATTTGACAGAGAGCACAGGCAAGGGAAGCAGCAGGCAGAGGGAGAGGGAGAAGCAGGCTCCCTGCTGAGTGGAGAGCCTGACATGGGGCTTGATCCCAGGACCTTGGGATCATGTCTTGAGCCAAAGGCAGTCGTTTAACCAACTGAGCCACTCAGGTGCCCTACACATTTTTTTCCTTATAATTTTCTAAAAATATTTATTTATTCACTTTAGAGAGAAAGAGAAAATGTGAGTTGGGGCAGAGGGAGAGAGAGGATCCTCAAGCGGACTCACTGCTGAGTGCGGAGCCTGATGCAGGGCTCTATCCCAGGACCCTGAGATCATTACCTGAGCCAAAATCAAGTCAGCCACCTAACCAACTGAGATACCCACATGCCCTAACTACATCTTATTTATTTATTTATTTATCTATCTATCTATCTATCTATCTATTTATTTATTTATTTTCCCTTTGCTGCTTGACTTCTCATAGGAATGAAGAGCAGTTTAGGTAGTAAATGTCCTGTGCAGGGCGCTGGCCACCCACCTCTCAGTTAATACCTCAGGGTCTTAAGTACAAATCACCATGCATGGTGGTAGTCCTGAGGGGGTGTTGTTCCTGCTGTTGTTTTCCTGTGTATATAAGTATATATATGTGTGTGTGTGTATTTATAAAAATATTTATTCATTTGTGTGGGGAGGGGCAGAGGTAGAAGGAGAGAAAGTCTCTAAGCAGACTCCACGCTGAATGTGGAGGCTGATGCGGGACTGGATCTCACGACCCTGAGTTTATGACCTGAGCCAAAACTAAGAGTTGGACACTTACCCAGCTGTGCTGCCCACGCACCTCTGTTTTCCTGTTAGAAAGGTGATCAGTGGTTAGATTTGGTGGTCATTGTCACCTGGGAATAAACGCCACGAGCCTCCTTATTTCTCTCTTTCTTGGCTGTGTGGTTACAGAAGACCGAGACTTGCCTTAAAGAGTGCCCTAGGCTTCTTGTACCCAGTGTACACAGAAGTTTCACAAGTATAAGCATGGGTGCCAAGGGATAGATGAGATCCTTTTCAGGTGATTTCCTAAAGTACATAGGCTACCATTTGGGGCTTTTGAGGCTTTCTGCCATATATAGGAATCAAGTAATTTAATAACAACACTGGGTCTCCTGGGTGATGGGTGGGTACACTTGGTTCCCATCCAGCATTAATCACTGGCCTGTTTGGAGGCCAGCCATTCATTTACTACAGAGATAGTCATTGCTGGGGCGGTTCTGGGCATGAGGGGTGTATTAATGAGCTGCATACTCTTGGTGTGCTCTTCATGGAGCCTCCAGTCTTTTTGGCTGAAGAGTCCTTGAACTGGGAAACATTAAGGGGCAGATGGGCCAGATACAGCCTTGGAATCTTAAGTGATCACATGTAACCTCCTTGTCTTCTTTTCTACAGTCCATGCCTTGAGGCCTGGTGGATGGTTTTCTTTAAGTAGGAGTCCTAATGCTCAGAAACATGGCCAGGCCTATGCTTGGGGCTAGATTAGTTGCCCATTTGTTAGGGAAAATATGGGTTCATAGTAGCTTCTCAGAGGGATGTGTTCCACTGGACTCCAGGACCTTTATGAGTGTGTTAGTCAAAGATCCCTTTCCTTCCAGCTCCCTTCCATGTTATTCAGGCTTCTTGAGTTCTAGTCATAGAACCGGCTTTGCCACAAGAAGACCAATCAAGGAAATGCTTTTGTGTTTCCAGTGCTGACTTCCATGTGATGCCTGCGGGCACTTGAAGCCCTGCCTCTGACCACCAGTCTCCCTTACTCTGATCTCATGCCTTTCAACTCGAGGGCAGGAGCTCAGGAGTCAGGCCCGAGGGAGGGGTAACTACTAGAGAATGGGGCCTGGCCCAGTCTCTCCATCCCATCCCCGGGGGTCAAGCTGGCTGGCTGCACTTTCTGCCGGTGATGGATTTTGACTCCTGAAGACTTCTGAATAGCTTGGTTAGTTAGAGGAGAAAGGGTAGTGGCTATCTCCTCTTAGTGGTGACAGACGACAACACTGAGGCTTGCCCTTCTCCTTCCTGCTCTAGCTTTTCCAATATATCAGGTTGCAGACATGCTGGATTCCTGCCCTTCTGGAGCCAGTCTTGCAATTTTTCATTCCCATGGCCAGGGTTTTGTGCAGAGGAAAGGCCCAGGGTAAAGGCAGTGGCAGCACAGGGAGCCTTTGGGATTGGAGCTTTCTTTGCAGGAACACTGCTGACACAGATCCCTTAGTTCTGTGCTAGCTCTGTGGCCAGGGGCAGTCAATCACAGCATCTCACGCTTGTCTCCCCTCCGCTCAGCACCATCCAGTGGCTTCCCACTGATAGCCCTCACTTTGGGCTTTCTCTGGCAGGTGAAAAAGCATTCTCACACCAGTAGTGAAGAATTCTCTTGGTCCAGCACCAAGTCCGAGCATTTAGCTCTTTCAGGGGGAGTCCTTCAGTCTGGACCCTTACTTGCTTAAGAGGGGAGATAATCCAAGTGCACTGCATTTTCATAGGACTCAGAGCCTTCCTTTTGGGAGGCGGTGTGCGATTTTGGTAAAAATGTCTGAACTTCGCTTTATCAGGGTGGTGGAGTACCACCCTGGCACAGTGCTTGGTACATGATAACCCCTTAATTGATTTCCATAACTATTTAGTGCCTGTTATCTAAATATCTGGTGCTCTGCTACGTGCTGGGAGTACCATGGGAGCAAAAAGGCAAAGTTTTTGCTCTTGTGGATCTTAACATTTTTACAGGAGAAACATGTAAAAGTATTTATAGTTTTAGATAGTGCAGGTGCTGTGTTGAAAATAAAGCAGGGTGGTGTGCTGGGGAATACCTGGGTAAGAGTAGGAGTTGAGGGGGATGGAGATAGTACGTTTAGGAGGAACCAATGACGGTTTCCTTGAAGATGTAACATTTGAACTCAATGACAAAATGGCAGCCAGGGCTGTCACATAATACAGCTCCAGGGACACCATCCATGTTATTCTATGCAGTTTGTGTTCACTGGAGTTGTATGTACAGTGCTCTGTCCACTCAATCATGTAAGCATCGTAGGCAGTGAAAACAGCTAGAGCAAAGGCCCTGAGGCAGGAGGGACCTTGAGGTGTTCAAGGAACAGAAAGAAGGCCAGTGTGTGTGGCACTTAGAGGAGAGGACAGTGGAGCAGGATGAGGCAGGAGAGTTTGAAGGCAATATAAAGAATGTGACATTCAACAGATTATCTGTTGACTCATGAGGGAAGCCGAGGGATGATGTGATGGGGGGAGGCAAGAGTGTGGTTTTAGGAAACTTTTCCAGTAGTGTGGGACCTTAGCACAAGTATGAAGGCATGGGAACCAAGCTGAGTGATGTGTTTTGTTTCCCTAAAAAGGAAACAGCAGCAAAAGTGGCTCAAAGGAAATGCCATTAAGATATTTGAGTCTGACTTTGATAGTGACGGAGAGGAAGGCTCATTGCTTTTTTAATGCTGTCTTATCTTGCTTGTTGTTCAATGTCAGCCTTATTATCTCTTTGGATGGCAGTGGGAATATGATTACCATTTAGCATTTGCTCAGCTGTGACATGATGTGCCCATGTACAGAACACACAAAAAGTACAATCCTTGCCCTTGGGGAACTGAGATGCTAGAAAGATTTGTTTCTTCCCATTACCCTCTTTAAGATATCTTGATCTTCTGGGGCAGCTGGATTCCCAGTGTCCAGGAGGATAGTGGGTGGACAGAAGGCCCTTGGGCAGAATGCTCTGGCCCTTGGGTCTGTAAGAAGCCCCAAGCTATACACCTATATGCAGAGGGCATCTTGCTTCCCATATCAGAATGTGATCTTGCTACTGTTGGCCTGCCTGTCTTTTCTTCTCCTTCTCCTTCTCTTCCTCCTTCTTCTTTTTAAAAGATTTTATTTATTTATTCATGAGAGATAGAAAGAGAGAGAGTGACAGAGGGAGAAGCAGGCTCCCCATGGAGCAGGGAGCCTGATGCAGGACTCAATCCCAGGACCCCAGGATCACAACCCGAGCCAAAGGCAGATGCTTAACTGACTGAGCCACCTAGGCACACACTTATTATTTTTAAAGTTTATTTATTTAAGCACTCTTTATACCCAATGTAGGGCTCAAACTCAGAACCTGGAAATTAAGAGCCACTTGCTCTACTGACTGAGCCAAACAGGTACCCTTCTCTTTTCTTTTTTCTTTTCTTTTCGTTTTTTTTTTTTTTAAGATTTTATTTATTTACTTGAGAGAGAGACAGTGAGAGAGAGCATTAACGAGGAGAAGGTCAGAGAGAGAAGCAGACTCCCCATGGAGCTGGGAGCCTGATGCGGGACTCAATCCTGGGACTCCAGGATCATGACCTGAGCCGAAGGCAGTCGTCCAACCAACTGAGCCACCCAGGCGTCCCGTCTTTTCGGTTTTTTTTTTAAAGATTTTATTATTTATTTGACAGAGAGAGAGATCACAAGTAGGCAGAGAGGTAGGCGGTGGGGGGGGGCAGGCTCCCTGCTGAGCAGAGAGCCCAATGTGAAGCTCAGTTCCAAGACCCTGAGATCATGACCTGAGCTGAAGGCAGAGGCTTAACCCCCTGAGCCACCCAGGTGCCCCTCTCTTTTCTTATTTTTTTTTTTAAAGATTTTATTTATTTATTTGACAGACAGAGATCACAAGTAGGCAGAGAGGCAGGCAGAGAGTGAGAGAGAGGAGGAAGCAGGCTCCCCGCGGAGCAGAGAGCCCGACGCGGGGCTGGATCCCAGGACCCTGGGATCATGACCTGAGCCGAAGGCAGAGGCTTTAACCCACTGAGCCACCCAGGCGCCCCTCTTTTCTTATTTTTAAAGAGATTTTGTATAGATGTTGTTTAAGCCAAAGCCAGGAGTGGGAGCTGTTGTAATGATGCCAAGAAACCCAAGCACCAGGGTCTTCTTCGGTCTAGAATTTTTATACAGTGCCAGGCTGCCTCAGAATCAGCCTGCGGGACTGACCTTTGGGTTCTTTGCTGGTGGTTGGGAGTAGATGGGAGAAGGTATGGTAGGTCTGTGGACTGTGAGCTTTCACTGAACGGAAAAAGGGTCTGCTGCTCTTGGCTTGGTGTTTTTCCTTTCTAAAATAATTATCGTATTTTATTCAAAAAAATTTTCCAGTTTTTTTTTTTAAGATTTTACTTATTTATTTGAGAGCGACAGAGAGAGAAAGAGAGAACACAAGTGAGGTGTAGGGCAGAGGGAGAAGTAGACTCCCTACTGAGCAGGGAGTACAACGTGGGGCTTGATCCCAGAACTCCAGGATCATGACCTGAGCTGAAGGCAGACACTTAACTGACTCTGCCACCCAGGTGCCCTCTTTTCCCAGTTTTATGGAGATATAGTTGACATACAAGAGCTGTATAAGTTTAACATGTACAGTATAATGACCACATATTTTATGAAATGATTTTCATAGTAAATTTAGGTAACATCCATCATCTCACATGGATACAAAAAGAAAAAAATGTGTATTTATGTGTGTGTGTGTGTGTGTGATGAGATCATTTAGGATTTACTCCTTTAGCAACTTTAAATCTGCTGGCTTAGTTTGTAGAACATGTAACTCTTGATTGTAGGGTTTTGAGTTCAAGCTCCACACTGGGTGTGGGACCTACTTATAAACACTTTTTTTAACTGTCCCATACAGCAGCGTTAACTAGAGTCACTGTGTTGTACTTTACATCCCCCTGGACTGAGCTTATAACTTGACACTTGTACCTTTTGACCGCCTGGTCTTTTTCTTAGACTCAGGCTGGGGAAGCTCTTTGCTCACTGAAAACCTGGGGTAGAATTAAATGCCCTAAATGTTGGGAGCCAGGTGAGTTCAGCTGGATTCTTAGCTGAATCAGTCCTGGGAGCTACTGTTTTGAACCTTGAGGAATGAATGCTTTGGGAATGTGATCGTTGGCTCCCAGCAAGAGAGCTCAGGAAACATCTACTTGAATGAGGCAGATGCATTCCGTGAATCTTGTTGTATACTATAGAGTGGAAAGAACATCTAGTACTCAGAGTTAAAACCCAGAGGGGGCTGCCCTGCGCTCTGGCCTCATCAGACTCCCAGCTCAGTGTGCGGATGGAGTCCCAGTGGGTGTCATTTTCCCTTCCTCCCTCCTCCCTCCATCCCCCTCTTCCACCCGCCCTTTCTTTTCTTATGGTTATACAAAATTAATATCCTGTAGCTGAATGTTTTTTAAAAATCCTAGCTATGACAAAATGTTACCATATATACATATTTCAAAAGAATTTTACAAAGTTTCTCTACTTAGTAGAGTATTTGTATAGTCACCAAATACAATTTCAGAACAGCTAATGAAGTATCTGTAAATTTGAATTGTTTAAAAATAAAAACATCACCTTTGCAAATGTTTATTTATTTATTTTTAAGGATTTTTATTTATCCATTTAAGAGAGCACAAGCGGGGAGCAGGGGTGGAGGGAGAAGCAAACTCCCTACTGATTAGGGAGCCCGATATGGGGCTCGATCCCAGGATCCTGGGATCACGACCTGAGGTGAAGGCAGACGCTTAACCGACCGAGTCATCCAGGTGCCCCTCTGCAGATGTTTAGTTCCAGGATTGGGAGTTGGGCAAAGCGGGAAGACATGGGCAGCTCTTGATCCTGATTAAACTTCAGAGTCCAGAGATTGGGAACCTAGAATCATTTGCTGATGTTTTTTTAAAAGATTTATTTATTTATTAGAGAGGGAAAGAGAAAGCACACATGCATGCAAGTGGAGGGAGGGGTAGAGGGAGATAATCTTTTTTTTTTTAAAATTTTTAAATTTACATATATAATGTATTATTAGTCCCAGGGGTACAGGTCTGTGAATCGCCAGGTTTACACACTTCACAGCACTTACCATAGCACATACCTTCCCCAATGTCCATAATCCAACCACCCTCTCCCTACCCCCTCCCCTGGCAACCCTCAGTTTGTTTTGTGACATTAAGGGTCTCTTATGGTTTGTCTCCCTCCTGATCCCATCTTGTTTCATTTATTCCTTTCTTACCCCCTAAACTCCCCACGTTGCCTCTCAACTTCCTCATATCAGGGAGATCATATGATAGTTGTCTTTCTCTGACTGACTTATTTCGCTAAGCATAATACCCTCTAGTTCCATCCACATCATTGCAAATGGCAAGATTTCATTTCTTTTTTTTTTTTATTTTTTTTTAAAGATTTTATTTATTTATTTGAGAGAGAGAGAGCATGAGAGGAGAGAGGTCAGCGGGAGAAGCAGACTCCCGGCCGAGCAGAGAGCCTGATGTGGGACTCGATCCTATGATTCCAGGATCATGACCTGAGCCGAAGGCAGTCGCTTAACCAACTGAGCCACCCAGGCGCCCCGAGATTTCATTTCTTTTGATGGCTGCATAGTATTCCATTGTATATATATACCACATCTTCTTTATTCATTCATCTGTTGATGGACATCTAGGTTCTTTCCATAGTTTAGCTATTGTGGACATTGCTGCTATAAACATTCAGGTGCATGTGCCCCTTCAGATCACTACATTTGTATCTTTAAGGTAAATACCCGGTAGTGCAATTACTGGGTCATAGGGTAGCTAGGCTGTACTATATTCCTATTAGAGACATAAATAGAGGTTGTAGGTGCCCTTGGAGGGAAGCCACCAAGGGAAAAGGTCCTCAAGTCTGTTCCCCAGGCACAGGACCTATAGGCTCCATTCTTTTTTTTTTTTTTTTTAATATTTTATTTATTTATTCGACAGAGAGATCACAAGTAGGCAGAGAGGCAGGCAGAGAGAGAGGAAGAGAAGCAGGCTCCCTGCCGAGCAGAGAGCCCAATGCAGGGCTTGATCCCAAGACCCTGGGATCATGACCTTAGCTAAAGGCAGAGGCTTTAACCCACTGAGCCACCCAGGCGCCCCTATAGGCTCCATTCTTCTGGGAGAGAATGTCCAACCCAGTAAGGCCAGGAACTAAGCCTAATTTCCAAGAAGGGTGATTAGAGGGGACGACCCACCAAGAAGTAGGGAAAGAGGAAAGGGGAAGATAGACAACAGGAGCCTTTATAGGGAATGAAGTGACATCACTTCTGGTTCTGGAATTGGACTGACATCCTTTGCCATATGTTTCCTGAGGCAAATAGTGTACCCTTCCTTTTCTTTTGACAACAATATTGAGCTTGAGACTGAGCCACAATCCCTAGACCTGACTGTAGAGGTACCGCCCCCTCAAGGTGGAGCCTTAACAGCCGACTTAGTTGACCCAGCATTCCTTGCTTCAGATATCCAATGGTAGTATCCAAGCCGCCCCTGGGGGGAAAGGGTGCTGACCATAGGCCTCTCCTGGCATTCCCAGAGTGTCCAATATGTACCTTCAGCCAACAGATTCTTTGAGATGTCTGGTAGGTACAGTTGTGAATAAGACACAGGCCTGTCCTTGTGGGGTTTACAGTCTAGACCAGAGATTATGAACAGTAGAGAATTTGGAAAATATAAAGAAGTTTGAAAAAGAAAAATTGTACTGAGGTAGCCACTATAATAATTTTATTGCATTTTCTTCCTGTCTTTTCCTCACATACATTTTTTCAAGTATTTCTACATTGTGTGTATGCATAAATTTTTAAAAAAGATTTTATTTATTTATTTATTTTAGAGAGAAAGAAAGGAGCACAAACTGGGCGGGGTGGGGGTGGGTAGGTGAGGAGCAGAGGGAGAGGGACAAGCAGATTCCTCACTGAGCTTGGAGCATTGGAGCCGGATGTGGGGCTTGATCCTACAACCCTGAGATCATGACTTGAGCTGAAATCAGGAATTGGTTGCTCAACTGATTGAGCCACCCAGGTGCCCCTGCACAGATATTTTGAATCACACTTTGTATGAAATTTTGTTTCATGCTTTTTCATGACTGTTTGTAGTAAAATCTACATTTACTATTTTAACCATTTTTTGGTATATAGTTCAGTGAAATTAAGTACATTCACATTGTTATGCAGCCGTCCCTGTCCCCTTTCTCTCTCCAGTTAGACAGGGGTGCAGAGCGCTTCGCTTCTCAAAACTCAGAGATTAGTCCTCCTGTTTTCAGAACTCTCATTTTTAATGACTTGTGTGATGTCCCACCACTCCATGCACCAGAACTCAGAATACCTCAGCTTGTGGAACATTTAGACGGCCTCCAAATTCTTTACTCTTATAAATACCATGGAATATATTTATGCAATGGACTTTTTCCAAATATAAGATTATGCCGTTAGGGTAAAATTGCAGAACTGGGAACGACTACAGATAACAGCGGACACTGAGACAGTACCTACTTTGTTCCAGGCTTTGCTCTGAGGGGTTCATATACATTAACTCATTTAAGTAGTTCCATATGATGGCTACCCCTCTCTCTATTTTGAAAAACAGACTAAGGGCACCTGGGTGGCTCAAATGGTTAAACGTCTGACTCTTGATCTTGCCTCAGGTCTTGACCTCAGGGCCATGAGTTCAGGCCTGGTGTTGGGCTCCACGATGGGTGTGGAGCCTACTTTAACAAAGAAACAAAACAAATCAATAAAAATAGACTTTTAAATATTTTTTTTAAATATAGGTCTTATTTTTGCTTTATTTTCTAGAGCAGTTTTAGGTTCATAGCAAAGTTGAGGGGCTGTAGAGTTCTCATATATCCCTCCCACCCCCACACATATACCGCCTCTCCCACTGTCAGCATCCAGGACCAGAATGGCATGTTTGTTAAAATCACTGGACCTACATTGACATTTACCTTAGGGTTTGTTCTTCATATCTTCATGAGGATGAAGAAACTGAGGCCCTGAGGGGCACCTGGATGGCTCAGTGGGTTAAAGCCTCTGCCTTCAGCTCAGGTCATGATCCCAGGGTCCTGGGATCGAGCCCTGCATTGGGCTCTCTGCTTAGCGGGGAGCCTGCTTCCCTCTCTCTCTCTGCCTGCCTCTCTGCCTACTTGCGATCTCTGTCTGTCAAATAAATAAATAAAATCTTTAAAAAAAAACAAAACCAAAAACTGAGGCCCTGAGAGGAAAGGTGATTTGCCCCCTGTCAGGAAGTAGCAGGACCAGACCTTAAGCAGAAGCAGCCTGGCTCCAGAGACTCGGCTGACATTTTAGTGGCTCTTGATGTATATTTGATGCTTTTGGATTTGGCAGCATTTTGCTTTGTGTGGGTCAGGTAGTGCCACTTCAATGTTGGGTGATCGTTCCAATTTGCCTGAGAGTAACAGCTTTCTCGGGACAGGAGGCTTTCAATTCTAAAGCCAGGAAAGTCCGGCAAAAACAAGGACAATTTGGGTGCCCTATTCCAGCAACACCAGAGTCCTCAGGCCCATGATGAAGTGTTTTTAGGAACTAGGTCAAGAGCTGGAGCCTCCCCAGATTATGGGAGGCTGGAGATGGCCAGAAGGATGAGGGGAAGGGCCAGATCCACTTCCTGTTTCCTGGCCTCTCCACATTTGTTTGTAGGCACACCGACCAGGGCTCCTGCTTGTTGTTCTGGAATTTAAACTGCCCAGGTAGAGCAGTAGATCAGATTACATGTTGACTCTTCCTGACCGATGGTTGGTGGGTAGTTTGCTGCTTCTTGGACAGGGAGTCGAAGAGCCTTGGCTGCTTGGGCTGGCTCTCGCTCACCCTTCGCCTGCAGCACACTTCTTCAACCCAGATCCCAGTGGAGTATAATTAGACAATGCGACGAGTGTTTGCCTTGCAACTCAGGTATGTTGCAACATCCTGAGCTGTGGGCTTACAGTAGGCAAACACATGAAAAGTTGGATGGGTGGTCACATCTATGATGTGAGAGGAGCAAGACTTGTTGCCAGCTGCACTGTAGGATTACCAGAGCACTTCCATAGGGTATCAGAGGATCTGGAGACCAGCAGGGGCCACTTCCTCTGGGGCCAGGCTGGATCTTGATAGATAGGTTGCTGCCTGAGCCTATTAGTTCATTCTTATCATCTTTATTGAGCACCTATTATACACCAGGATAGATATTCAGAGAAATGAGCCCTGCCTCTTGCCCTGCAGTCCTTTCCACCACCTTCCTACCCACTGCCTGCAGGTAGCTAATCTTAGTTTCTGATTTATTCTTCCTGTGTTGCTTTTTGCACAAATGAGCAGATGTATATGTATTTTCCTCTCTCCCCCTCTTTCTTCCTTAACAGTAGTATACCGTAGTATTTTTTCCTTGTACTCGACAGTATCCATATCAGTTTGTTAGCTCCCCTCATAGCTGTATAATACTCTTTGAGCCACTCTTCTATGAATGGGCATTTATGTTGTCTCCAATATTTTGCAGTTACATATTCTTAGAAGTGGGATTGCTGGATCAAAAGGTTTTTAAAAATATATGTAATTTTGTTAGGTATTACTAATTTACCCTCCAAAATGGTTGTACTAACTTGTATCGCCACCAGCAGTGTATGAAAATACCTCTTTCCCCACAGCTTCGCCAATAGAATAATAGCCTACCTTTTATTTTTTGCCAGTCTGATAGGTGAGAATCATGTCTCTTGTTGCTTTATTTTTTTAAAAAGGGATGTTTAAAAAAATACTTTATTTATTTGTCAGAGAAAGAGAGAGAGCACAAGCAGGGGCCACCAGAGAAAGAGAGAGAGCACAAGCAGGGGGTGTGGCCCGATGTAAGACTTGACTCCAAGACCCTGGGATCATGATCTGCACCGAAGGCAGATGCTTAATCAACTAAGCCACCCAGGCACCCCTCTTATTGCTTTAATTTGTGTTTAAGTTGCATTTCTCCTATCATGAGTGAGGTTGAACATTTCTTTGTATGTTTGTACCTATATCTATATTTCTGTAGTTTGAATTTTCTTACTATCAATCTTTTATTTTTCCCCATTAACTTTTTTTTTTTTAAGATTTTATTTATTTATTTGACAGAGAGAGAAAGAGATCACAAGCAGGCAGGTTGGCGGGGGGCGAGGGGGCGGGCAGCAGGCTCCCCGCTGAGCAGAGAGCCCGAAGTGGGGTGCCATCCCAGGACTCGGAGATCATGACCTGAGCCGAAGGCAGAGGCTTAACACTCGAGCCACTCAGGCGCCCCTCCCCATTAAATTTTAAGAATAGCTTTATTGAGATATTATTCACATACTATATCGTTCACCCACTTAACGTGTATAATTTAGTGGTTTTAGTACATTCACAGAGTTATGTAACCATCATCATGATCTAATTTTAAAACTTCTTCATTACCCTAAAAAGAATCCCCATATGTATTAGCAGTCACTCCACATTTTTCCTCAGTCCCCCAGCCCTACATAGTCACCAGTCTGCTTTTTGTTTCTACAGATTTGCCTATTGTAGACATTTTATATAATATACACATAATTTGTATTATATATTATAAGTTATATGGGGCGCCTGGGTGGCTCAGCCGGTTAAAGATCTGCTTTCCGCTCAGGTCATGATCCTTGGGGTCCTGGGATCGAGCCACTGTTGGGCTCCCTGCTCAGTGGGGAGTCTGCTTCTCCCTCTCCTTCGGCCCCTCCCAGCCCCCAGTCACGCTCTCTCTTTCTCAAATGGATAAATAAAATCTTAAAAAAAAAAAAAAGTTATACTGGGACGCCTGGGTGGCTCAGTGGGTTAAGCCGCTGCTTTCGACTCAGGTCATGATCTCAGGGTCCTTGGATCGAGTCCCGCATCGGGCTCTCTGCTCAGCAGGGAGCCTGCTTCCTCCTCTCTCTCTCTGCCTGCCTCTCTGCCTACTTGTAATCTCTCTGTCAAATAAATAAATAAAATCTTTAAAAAAAAAAAAAAAGTTATATTATTTATCATGTCATATCAGTGGAATCATACACTATATGGTCTTTTGTGACTGGTTCCTTTTACTTAGCCTAAGTGATATAATGCTTATAGGGTTTCAGGAAGTTTCTAACATTTAATCCTCACAACTCTGAAATAGTTACCATTTTGTTATTTTCCCCTTTTTATGGATGAGGAAACTGAGGCACAGAAAGGTTAAAGGTCTTGTGTGAGGTCACATGGCAGTAAGAAAATGGACTTTGGAGTTAGGCAGACTTCAACTCCAAGCTCTATCTCTTGCTTGCTGTTTGACATAGGGAATATTACTTAAACTCTCTTTCGTGTCTTTTTTTCATATTAGTTAAATGAAGATAACAGTGGCTAAATCTTGTTGGAGAATTAAATGTTGTGACATAGTGCTTAGTCCAAGGCCTAAAACTTAATAGAAATTCAGTTAGTCATCACAGTTATTAGCAGGTAGAGTCAGACAAAGATCTGGTTTATGTGGTGTGGCTGGCCTTGCCCCCCCAGCACTGAGGTGGGCTGGTGAGCTTTTTATATATATATTTCGCATACCATGAAATTTACCTTTTTAAAGTATACAGTTCAGTGCTTTTCTGTATATTCATAAGGTTGTGCAACTATCATCACTAATTTAATTCTAGAACATTTCCATCACCCCAAAATAAATTGTGCCCATTAGCAGTCACTCCCCTTTCTCTACTCCCCTAACCCCCGGGAACCACTAATCGATTTTCTGTCTCTGGATTTGTTTATTCCAGCCATGTTGTATAAATGTATTATATGGCCTTTTGTATCTGGCTTTATTCACTTAGCACAATGTTTTCAGGGTTCATCCTTGTATGAGTGCACCATTCTTCTTTATTCTGTTGTATGAATGTACTACATTTTGTTTGTCCAGTCATCCATTGATGACATTGGGTGGCTTCCACTTTGGGCTATTATGAATAATGCTACTATGGGGTGCCTGGGTGGCTCAGTGGGTTAAAGCCTCTGCCTGCGGCTCAGGTCATGATCCCAGGGTTCTGGGATCGAGCCCCGCATTGGGTGCTCTGCTCAGCAGGGAGTCTGCTTCCCTTCCTCTCTCTCTGGCTGCCTCTCTGCCTACCTGTGATCTCTGTCTGAAAAATAAATAAATAAAATCTTTAAAAAAAAAAAAAGTCCCTCTTTAAAAAAAAAAAAAGAAGAATGCTTCTTTGAATATTAATGTACAAGGTTTTTTGTTTGTTTGTTGGTGGATTTTTAAAAAAAATTTTTTTTAAAGATTTTATTTATTTGACACACAAAGATCACAAGTAGGCAGAGAGGCAGGCAGAGAGAGATGGGGGAAGCAGGCCCCCTGCTGAGCAGAGAGCCCAATGTGGGGCTCAATCCCAGGACCCTGAGATTGTGACCTGAGCTGAAGGCAGAGGCTTTAACCCATTGAGCCACCCAGGCACCCTTGGTGGGTTTTTTTTTTTTTAAAACATTTTATTTCTTTATTTGAGAGAGAGAAAGAGAGAGAGCATGAGCAGGGGGAGGAGAAGAGGGACAAGCAGACTTCCCTGCTGAGCATGGAGCCCGACTTGGGGCCCAATCCCAGGACCCTGAGATCATGACCTGAGCTGAAGTTAGATGCTTAACTGACTGAGCCACTCAGACGCCCCAATGTGCAAGTTTTTGTGTAAACATAATATTTTCACTCCTTTTGGGTGTACACCTAAGAGAGGAACTGTTGGGTCACGTGGTAACTTTAACTTTTTAAGGAACTGCAAACGGTTTTGCAAAGCAGCCCTGCCATTTGACATTCCCACCTGCTGTGTGTGAGTGTGGCAAGTTCTCCATATACTCCTCAACACTTGTTATTATTGTCTTCTATTTTAGCAATCCCAGAGGGGATGCAGTGGTTTTGATTTGAACTTCCTATTAACTAGTGGTGTAGAGCTCGAGATGCCAATTTTTAGGTCAGCTCTTTTCTGCCTACTCCAGCTGTTGTGTTTCCTCCAGAAAGTCTCTCCTGGCTTCCTATTCATCTCTGCCTGATTTTAGTGGGCATTTTGGCCTCTTGGGTGCTGATTGATACCTTCTTAGTCCAGGTGCTTGGGCAGGCTTTGGGCAGGTTCCAGTGGTCGGGCAGCTGCATCTGGGATTAAAGCACGGGTTCTTTCTGTGTGTGGGTTTGATATTACTCTGCACACCGCCACATCCATCCCTAGGCTCGCCAAACTGCTGGGACAAAGCCAGCTTCTCCCCTGGGTACCTCAGTGAGCAGGATCAGAAATTCTTGAGCTGGAAGCAGTCTCACCCATCTTTCTGCAACAAGTCAAGACAAGAACCCTTCCCTTACCCCCTCCCTGTCAGATTGGGGAGAACCTCTAAGGTGTTCCTTTAAAATCTCCATAGGAAGAAATTCCACCGGCCCCCTTTTACCACCGGCCAGTGTTTTAGCAGCCTTCTGTGTTAGAAGACTGCTTTGCTCTGACCCACATCCCTCCTTCTGCAGCAGGGGCCAGTTTCCCCTCCTGCTTTTCTTCCTCAGAGGGTGTGGGACACAGCTGCCCCAGGGAGGGCCTTCCTGCTCTGGTCCCACAAAACCCTTGCGGCTGGAGAAGCCTCACGTGAGGAAGTGCAGACCAAGCCAGGCCTCTCCAGGGGACCGGAAAGACTGAACGACCTTGTCACTTGGCTGTTGCCTGGGCAGTCTCCTTTGAAAAAGAGCCCTCCTGACAGGCGCCAGGTTGCGTGTTTATCCCGAGGCTAGCCATTCCAAATGCGTGTTTTAGACCTTAGAGGGTGCGTCCAGCCCGCTTGGTGGGTGGTAATCGAGTGCAGGTGGACACCATCTGGCCGGGCCTGTGCCTCCCAGCCAGCCCAGTGAGAGCCTGCCTGCCCACCACAGAGCTGGCCCAGAAAGCACCCCGCATGGAGGCAGATGGTGGGCATGTGCGCATGCGCCTGCTCTGACATGCGTGTGCGTGCGTGCATGCGTGCGTGCATGCGTGCGTGTGTGCGCAGTTTCCTCACAGTGGAGGTGCTGCTCGGACGCAGATGGTTTCTCCCCGTGTTTGACGGTTCTCCCCATCGTGCAGTCTGAGGAACATGTTCTTTTTGTCTGTTTCTCAAATTTTTGTGGTTAGAAATCCTATATTTTTCTTGGCCCAAGATGAAAGCCCTGGAATAATGGTCTAATACATTTTACAAAGCTGCTTCTAATTGGAGGCTGCTTGAAATCTTCCCTTTGGCCTAGTGACCCATCTCCCTCAATGGAGTTTTAAGTCTGAGTCAGTGTTGCATTACTTTAGATTTTCACACTCCTCTCCAGCCTGCAGCCCCAAGAGGTGGCTCTTCCAGCCTCAGCTGGCTTAGCTATTCCCTCAACGCCCCTGCACTGAATTGCCCCCAAATGTGACAGTTCAGTAAAGGGAAGAAAATAGCTTACCCTGTGTCCTGCCAAACAACTTCTCGTCTGGTCTGTGAAATCCTAGTTGTGTACCCTCGGACTGGTTTCTGTCTCCCACTCTCCTAGATACCCAGAGGAAATGCAAACCATAGACACCTCCTTTAAATACAATTAGGCACCTTTAAGGACAGATTCCTTTTCAGTCCTTTGGAGAACTAGCTTCTCAGAGGTTATCTTCCCTCTACAGCAAGTGCGGGAGGGCTGAGCTCTCCCAGGCACACAGGCAAGGTTAGGGCTGATGTCTGAGCTTCGAGCTTTGCTTTGGAACCTTTGGAATCTGTTTCTGTCCAGTCTCCTGGCCTGGCCTCCTGAGGGTGCTGAGGAGAATGATAGAGGAAAGATGCATGTGGAATTCCAGGGTTCAGCATCATCATCCTTTCGAAACTCTCGCCTCTGACTCCCTGTTCCAGTAGCTTGGCTAGCAAGGAGGTGTTGGCTGTCATCTTAGTTTATGGTTTGTATTTGTATGCTGAGGAGTTTACATGTGTATAATCATTGTGGCTCATGTTTGTACAAGATATAATTACTGAAAATTATATCATGAACATATTTTAATTTTTAACCCTTCCCATACTGGCAAACCTCCTGAGATGTCAAGAAGTCCTTCCTGAATGCTGCCCTCCCAAACGGGGGTGTGTCACCCCCCTCCCCCCAAACCAACCAGGACTTGCTTTCTTATCCACATCGTTTTCGTCTCTGGCAGAAGTCCATTTCAGGGACTTCCCCAAAGACTTGGCACTCCTCATTGTTTCCTAGAGGTCAGAGGCGGGCATTCCTCGCCTCATCTTCACCGTGATGAATGTGGCCATACAGGGAGTAACTGTCATCACTCTTGTCCACCTGGGGTGAGAAGGGGGCCCAAATCATACTTTCCCAGCGTTCCAGTGATTGAAGAGTACACACGGGACACCAGGTTTCAGGAAGAACATGTGCTGATTGATGAGCATGTGTGGGGTGCTGGGTGTCAGGAAGAATACAGGCCCTCCCAGTATTTGGAATCTGCCTTGGGACCTGTCCACAAATGCCGAGTTTGGAGACCAGCCCGCCCAGCCCAAGAATTGTACCCTGGTGGGGCAGGGTGAAGTGGGAGTAGAGAAAGGGTCTTGTCGTCACAGAGCATACAACAGGACTTGTGTCCTTAGCAAACTAAGTAGGTGCAGCTTGAAGGAATAAGGAGTGTGAATAAGGAAGATTTTCAGTAATAGAGCCTTAATCACTCAAAGGAATGTTCCAGAGCCACAAAATGTGGAACTCATAATTTAGAGTGCCACCAGGGGAATTTGAATGCCTGGGCCGAGGTCATATCCATGTACCATGGGTGGCAAGAGCACGAGACTAGTATTGTGACTCCTTTTGGGCTACTGAGGGAGTTTCCTCTGATTAAGGGGTTTGGATGCTGAGTCCACCAAAAATAGGGGAGAACTTTAAAAACAGTTTTCCTAAGGTAGTTGAACTAAAAACATTTGCTTTTTATTCCTTCCAGATTTACAGGAACAGACGGGCCTAGTGGTTTTGGCTTTGAATTGACATTTCGTCTGAAGAGAGAAACAGGAGAGTCTGCCCCCCCAACATGGCCAGCAGAGCTAATGCAGGGCTTGGCCAGATACGTGTTCCAGTCAGGTAAGAATGCCAAGAGCCGGCTGGCGTGGGGATCCTTTTGCTGTGAGCCTGGTTGGCTTTGGGGACTCATAGACATTATTTTGATATCTGTAGAGTGACCTTTTCTGTGAGTACTGTACCCCATTTGTACCACGAAGGTGGCTTGTTCTGCCTGGTGTCTCCTGGGTGGGAAGCTACCTGGGGCGGGGAAGAGAAGGCTATGCCGCTATGACCTCCAGTAGCCACTGTTATGATCCCCTGAGCCCGTGTTGCAGACTGCCAGCCATACCTCAGATTCCCAGTGAGCCAAATGCCAACTCAGCATGGAGCTGATCAGCATTCTTTGTCTGTCCCATTTCCCATAATTAGTATGGTCCTTGCTCCCTGCTGCCAGTGGCCTAGCCATCTCTATTTTTGGGGTCCCAAGAGCATGTGTTCATCTTGGTTAAGCCTTGGGTTAACAGTAGAGGGTGTGGCAAAGAGAAAGAATTGCTGGGAGTTTGATCCCTCACAGTGTGAGGGGGAAGCTGGAATCAGGTGGGAACTTGACAGTCAGAAAAATTTGATTCACGTGATTCAAGTGGCCTCCAGGGGATAGTCCGTGCTTCTGGTGCCCCTCTGGAGATTGCCAAAGTGGCACCTGAAGTGGAGACTTTGTGTTGGGACCTTGGTCTCCTGCCCTTGGATCATCCTGCCTGTAGTTCTCTAGTGGGATAAAATGCTAGAGCAAAGTTTAATACCATTCGTGAAAGGTTTCATATCATCTGGGTGTTTCTTTGTGGCTAATTACTCCAACATTTCCCGCATAGTCTCAAGATTTTGGGTTTTTTTGGTTTGGTAAGTAGCCTTCGCATGAAGGCCAAGACAGTTTTATCCAACTCTTTTGCTCTCTGACTGCCGGGATGAGCAGCATCTAGGGCAGAGACCCTCAGAGGGTCCCTTGCCTCAGAAGCACCTGGAGAGCTTGTTGTAACCACGTGTTTCTGGGCCCCACAGGTCCTGGCTCAGGACCTCTTCAGAGTGTTGTTCCCAGGTGCTTCTGGTAGAGACTAAATTTAGAGAGCCATAGATGTGACAATGACTTTTTTCCCAGCTTCATGTAGATTATAAATTGGGAGTGCAATAGATCCTCTAGGTTCAACTCATCTGCCCTCTGTCTGGACTCCTGGGGTCAGTTTTTGGCAGGGTGGCTATCACATTATGGGACTGATCTTTAATTACTATCTTCCATTTTGTGTCCTATGGAATAGTCCCCTTTGGGGGACTACAGTGGGTTCTTTCTAAGCAAGGTTTCCTAAACCTGGCTGCTCATGAGATTCTCTGGCAAGTTTGTTCCTAACTCTCTGTGTGGCTGTGATTCAGTTGGTCAGAAGGGAGACCGAGGCATCTGTTTCTTTTTTTTTTTTTTTAAGTTTTTTTTTATTTATTTGACAGACAGATCACAAGTAGGCAGAGAGGCAGGCAGAGAGAGAAAGAGAGGAGGAGGCAGGCTCCCTGCTGAGCAGAGCTCAATCCCAGGACCCTGGGATCATGACCTGAGCCGAAGGCAGAGGCTTTAACCACTGAGCCACCCAGGCGCCCAGAGGCATCTGTTTCTTAATCAGCTTCCTTGGGACTCTAAGGCAGTTGGTCTGGGGATGATGTTTGGGTTCTAAAGGATTATTGGCCAGGAAGAAGTCCTCTTCACAGGGGCAGGGGAAGCAGGCCTGAAGCAGTGGCCCATGGGATTTGGTACTATCCTAATGTCGTTGGCAGAAACTTTTTAAATTGTACCAGGTGTCTCTTGATTGAACCCTTTTGTCTTCTCCCTTTTCCTTCTGTGGATGCCTAAAGCTGACTGATAAAGAACTGTCTTTGGAAAAATAAACTTTTCTTGATAGGAAATTTAATCTGCTGTAGGAAAGGGGACTCTAAAGACTAGGCAACCTCTTGCTTGTATAGACAGGTAACTCCTTGCCCACTGCTTAAGCCAGTGCATTTATATGTTTGTTTCTACTTACTATACTTGCTCAGGTGGATAGAAATCAGAGAAATGTAAAAACAGGTGTTATGAGTCACTGTCAGGAGGAGTCAAGCAGATGAACTTCTTAAATAGTTCTGATATTAAAGTTCTGAATTAATAGTGCAAGTAAGTGGAGAAATAAGATTTAACCTGTGGCAGTTTATTTCAGCCACACAATAAACATCATCAGGGACCGTTTGTCACCACTAGTGTGATCAACAGATGACCAACAGATGCTAAAACCATTGGATAAAAGGATTCGGGGAACAAGATATTCACAGGGACTCAAACCCTCCACAGATTTATTTGTTACCGAGAAAAGTACCTTTACAGTGACAGGATTTGGGTGGACACCACCTTGACCACATGATCAAACACAGCAACACCAGTAATGGACAGCTTATTACTGGGTGTCTCCTTATGAGTGGCAGTGCACAGTAGAAGACATCAGCTGGGTAGCACTTTTCCAAAAAAGGTTTCACCTGCATTGAATCATGAGCAAATAATCAGACAAATGTAGATGGTAGGACTTTTTTTTTTTTTAAGATTTTATTTATTTATTTGACAGACAGAGATCACAAGTAGGCAGAGAGGTAGGCAGAGTGTGTGGAGGGGAAGCAGGCTCCCCGCTGAGCAGAGAGCCCAACATGGGGCTCGATCCCAGGACCCTGGGATCATGACCCGAGCTGAAGGCAGAGGCTTTAACCCACTGAGCAACCCAGGCGCCCTGATGGTAGGACATTTTATAAGAAAACTTTCTGGACTCTTCGGGACGCCTGGGTGGCTCAGGTGGTTAAGCAGCTGCCTTTGGCTCAGGTCATGATCCCAGCGCCCTGGGATCGAGTCCCATATCGGGCTCCTTGCTCAGCAGGGAGCCTGCTTCTCCCTCTGCCTCTGCCTGCCTCTCTGTCTGCCTGTGCTCACTCGCTCTCTCCCCCTCTATCTCTGACAAATAAATAAATAAAATCTTTAAAAAAAAAAAGAAAACTTTCTGGACTCTTCAAAATGTGAATCCTAGGGACTCCTGGGTGGCTCAGTTGGTTAAGCGGCTGCCTTCGGCTCAGGTCATGATCCCAGCATCCTGGGATCGAGTCCCATATCGGGCTCCTTGCTCAGCAGGGAGCCTGCTTCTCCCTCTGCCTCTGCCTGCCATTCTGTCTGCCTGTGCTCGCTCTCTCCTCCCCCCTCTGATAAATAAATAAAATCTTTAAAAAAAAATGTGAATCCTATGAAAGATCTGCAAGGGCAAGGCACGGGGCTGTACTAGATTACAGAACACACGACGGTTTAAATGCACTTGTGATCCTTAACTGGATCCTGAATTGGAGGGGGTCACTTTTAGGGCCACTGGAAAACATATAAATATAGACTGTATATTAGATAATAGGACCAGACAACTGAAATTCCTTGGGTGCCATATGATGTAATGGATATTTGGCTAATGAGCTTGTTCTTAGGAGATAAAAAGTGAAGTGCTTATGAACAAAACGACATGATTTCTGCAACTTAATTTTCAAATGAGTAGACAAAAAAGTGTGTGTAGAGAGAGAAGAGAAAGCAAATGTGGCAAAATGTCAACAATTCTGGCGAATCTAGGTGAAGGGCATATGGGTATTTGCTGTACTGACTTTCTGACTTTCCCATGTAATTGAAATTTTTTAAATAAAAAAGTTGTGGCTGTTTCTTGAATGTATCCTGCCTGGTGTGTACCCCATGTTCCCTTCTGCACCAAGGCTCCATTTCTGGTGTCTTTGGTGTGACTTCAGATTATGTCAGGCAATGCACAGCCTCGGCAGGATGGCTACCTTTCCAAAAGTATACCACTTGGTTTTCTGTTTTCCAGATTCTCTGTAATATGATCATACTACTTAAATAGTAGCTAAAACAAACCTACCTGAAATGCTTTTTGGAACATGGCAGGGAATAGTAATAAATTATTTAAATAATGGAAAAATGATTTTTAAAAGTATATGGTAAGTGATGCAAGGGAGGAGGCCATGGCTGTGGGCCTAAATGGTGAAGACAAAGGCTCACATTTGATAGTGTGTTCCATGCACCAGCCACTGTTGCCAGGGCTCGTTTAATATTCAGTAAAGCACTAGGAGTTAGAAACCATCTTATACTATGGAGAGTGTAGCAGGGAGCAAGACAGTATGGAAAGGTGAAGTATAACATGTCTAAGATCACACATATAGGATGTGCAAAGCAGGATTTGAACCAGAAAGTTAGTTCTTCATGCCATTCTCCTAACCATGATGCTGTGTTGTCTGTCGCTCAGCCGATGTCTGGGCTGTTGGATGTCTCAGGCTGGACATGGGATTGGAGAGTCCTCCATATGGATGACTCCACTGGTTCGCATGGCACGTCTCACTCAGTCACTCCAGAACATCTGGAAAATAGAGGGGGCAGAAGCCATTCGTAATATTACGCAAATCCTCTTAAATCCATCCTTCTGTCCTTTAGCTTTTTTTTTTTTGCGAGGGGGAGAGAGAGTGAGTGAGAGAGCACAGGTGAGTGAGAGCACAAGAGCGAGGGAGGGAGAAGCAGCCAGAGTGGGAGGGAGAAGCAGACTCCCCACCCCACTGAGCGAGAAGCCCGATGCAGAGCTCAGTCCCAGGACCCTGGAATCTTGACCTGAGCTGAAGCAAGTGCTTAACCCAACTGAGCCACCCAGGCATCCCTGGTCCTTTAACTTTCATAGTTATGAAAAATATATATATATATAAGTACAGCTTGATAACTATTCACAAACTAAACACGCCCATATAACTAGCATCCAAATCAAGAAAAAGGCTAGTTCTCAGGGCACATATGAGTGATCACATTTTGGTTCTTGGGCCATACTCCTTGCTGGGACATTTCTTCTTGCTTGGAGGATGGAATAGGGAGTGAACATGAGCGTGAACTTAGAAGTTTAGCTGGGTTTTCCAACAGCCACGGAGTTTGCTAGGCCTAAAGGCCCCCAGCCTCAAAGAACTTCCTTAACATTAGAGTAAAACTAACCTTGACGTCACCAAAACCTGGAAGACTCTTGTGACTCATTCTGTGGACTTCAAAGGCTACACAGTGCTTTCTCAGTAGTTGGGCTGCCAACTGCCCATGACTACAGGTTATGGCACAGTGGCAATTGTGTGGTCAGGGGTCACTCAGCCTCATGGAATCACCTTCAAGGAGTAGAGGTGGGCATATGCACCAAACTGCAAAATGTGTAAACCTTGTGACCCAGAAATCCCACTTGAGAAATTTTTTCTGAGGGGCGTCTGGGTGGCTCAATCAGTTGAGCATCTGCCTTCAGCTCAGGTCATGATCCATGGGTCCTGGGATTAGGCCCCACATTGGACTCCCTGTTCAGTACAGAGTCTGCTTCTCCTCTTCTTCTCCCTCTGCCCCTCCCCACTGAACTCGCTCTCTCTTGCTCTCTATCAAATAAAGACAAAAACCTCTAAAAATTTATTCTGAGATCATTGAACATAGTAGCCAAGCTGTACAGACATAAATGTTCCTTAGAGTATTGTTTAAAGGGAGGAAAGCTGGAAACTATCTCAGGATCTGTTTACACTAGAGCGGTCTGTTATCTTACTATCTGTGATATCATGTTATAATAAGAAATACATATTTTGGTCTTTGTCCCTAGCTTTTGGCTAGAGCGCTTAAAACATCCATCGTTTTCTAAGTAATAAAGGTGTAAGGAGCTTCTTTTGTTCTTGGTCTTTGACCCCAATTCACGACACAGAGTTCCTCAATCCCTTGAAATTCTTAGATAACAGGAGTGTCTTTTGTTGTAATGCGGCAACTCTTAGGACTCCTGGATAGCTCTAGTATGGGGGCTAGTCACCTAAAAGACCAAGCCATGATTAGAAGCTTGGAATGTTCAGTCTCGACCCCCCTTCTCCAGGAAGGGGAGAGGAGCTGGAGATTGAGTTAATAATTGATCGTACCTGTATGATGAAGTTTCCAAAAAGATCCCGAAATTATGGGGTTCAGAGACCTTCCAGACTGGTAAACACATGAAGGTGCTGAAGTGGGGGTATACTTGGACAGGTCATGGAAGCTCTGTGCTCATTTCCACATCCCTTGCCCCATGCAATACATCTCTTCCATCTGGCTGTTCCTGAGCAGTATTTTTTCTTTTCTTTCTTAGTGAGCTATAATTGGCATAACACATTATATTAGTTTCAGGTATACAACACAATGATTTGTATTTGTCTGTATTGCAAAATGATCACAAGGAGTCTAGTTAACATTCCTCACCACACATAGTCACAAGTTTTTTTTCTTGTGATGAGAAGTGTTAAGATTTACTCTAGCAACTTTCAAATATATAATACGGAATTATTACCTGTAGTCGCTATGCTATATATTATATACCTCATGACTTATTTATAACTGGAAATTTGACTACTTTCACTCATTTAATCTGTTCTCCATATCTGTCAGGTTTTTTATTTTGGGGAGCGGGGTGGGGAGTTTGTTTGGTTTCACATACAAGTGAGATCACACGGTATTTGTTTTTTTCTGCCTATTTCCTTTAGTGTAACGTCCTTAAGGTCCATCCATGTTGTCATAAA
The DNA here is from genome assembly GCF_009829155.1 of Mustela erminea. Taxonomy (NCBI): domain Eukaryota; kingdom Metazoa; phylum Chordata; class Mammalia; order Carnivora; family Mustelidae; genus Mustela; species Mustela erminea. The sequence goes on from NC_045627.1 coordinate 66,110,715, forward strand.
TGGCAAGATTTCCTTCTTTTTTATGGCTGAATATTACTCCATTGTATGTATACATCCCATTTTCTTTATTCATTCATCCATTGATGGATAGTTAGGTTACTTCCTTGTCTAGGCTATTGTAAATAATGTCATAATTGAGATGTATCCTTTTATAAGAAACCAGTAATCTAGTAAACTGTTTTCTGAGTTCTGTGAGCTGTTCTAGAAAATTACTGAAGCCAATTAAGGAGTCATGGGAACTCTGATTTACAGCCATTTGGTTGGAAGTACAAGTGACAACCTGGGGCTTATGATTGGCACTTGCAGCAGAAGCGGCCTTGTGAGACTGAGTCCTTACTTGTGGGGTCAGACACTAACAAGGAAATAGTGTCACAAATGAGCTGAATTGTAGAACACCCAGTCAGTGTTCCCAAAGAACTGGAGAGTAGAGTGGTGTGGACAAACCACACATCTGGTCACATAAGTGAGTACAGCAGTGGAGAAAAACAGTGCCTTTTCCTTTCACTACCATCCAGTGGAGCAATGTACAACCATTACAAACACTGCCACTGATCTGTATTCACTTAGCTGGACAGATTTCTGTGATGTGACATTGGGTGAAGAAAGCATGCTAACATATACAGTATTAATTTAATAAAACTGTCTATTTTTGTGTGTAGAAACATGTCTAGAAGGATGGTAACCAAGGTTAAGAGTAACTATCTTAAGGGCTGGAATTCAGATAATGTTTATTTTTTGTTTTTCAATTATATGCCTGTTTATTTTTTAAATATATTTAATTTATTTATTTGAGAGAGAGAGAGAGTACTTGAGCTGGGAGGGGAGGAAGAAGCTGGCTCCCCACTGAGCTGGGAGCCCGACGCAGGGCTCTGTCCCAGGGCTCCAGGCTCATGACCCGAGCCTAAGGCAAATGCCCAACTAACTGAGCCACCCAGGCGCCCCTATCTTCCAGTTTAAATTACAAAGTAATACAGGCTTATTATACAAAATTGAAACAACAAACAAGAGTATAAAGTAAAAAATGAAACTCTTTCCCATCAGTCCCACTTCTCAGATATAACCACTGTTAATGTTTGGCATGTATTCTTCAAGATTGTATTTCAAGCCTATATAATCAAACTCATCCTTTTTTCTTACTTTTTAAAAATAAAAATACACTCTACCCACTGTCCTGTGACTGGCTTTTTTCAAGTTTTCAACACTGTTTGGATTTCTTTTAACATCATTTTTTAAACTGGAAAAACAATAGTTATTTTTGTTTGGGGGAATAAAAGCACATCAGCCGGGACAGAACACAATGCATGTGTGATCTGAGTGGCCTAGTGAAGAGAGGCACAGGACAAAGGCTTCCTGTGTTCAGGTCACCATGCTAGCCAATATGGGTGGGGACACTGACATGCCCAGTCAGCCCAGGAAACTGATAGGTTCCTGTTCTCCCTGCATCTCTGAACCCAGAGAAGGACTGTTAGAGCTTGGGCTGGGGCTCAGGAAGGCCGAGACACTGGGCTGCAATCTGTCCCAGAGATGCCTCCCCTAAGCCAGGCCCCTAGATTCAGTATCATGGACCCAAGCAGGATAAGGCAGAGGAAGGCTACCCACTGCCATTTCAGAGGCCCCCTGCTACATGCTGGCAGACCACCACCCACAGCAAGGGCTTGCTACGATCCCTCTTGAAAAACACTCGAGTTCCTCTCTCTTTTCCTTTCCTGGTTCTAATTTCAATTGTCATATTCCTGGAGAAGGGGCTCTATGAGGGGTAAGAAATGCTGCTGGAACCTCATCAGAACTCTGCGGGGAGGGGGCAGGCCAGTCTCCTGGCCCCTGAGCGCTGGAGAGAAATCAAACAACAAGCCTGTCTACCCTGCAAGGCAAGACGATAGGCCTGGCTGTGGAGATCCAGGGCCCCAGGAGCCAGAGCAGAGCTGTGTCTGGCTTAGGGAAATCATTTATTTCCCACCGAGAGCACTATGAAGAAACTGGGCAAGAAAGCCGAAGCCTTTGCATTGGCAGATCACTGCGTGGTAGTCAAAACTGTTCCAGTAACCACACCAGAGAGTACACCCTGAGGTGGTGACTTATCCTGTGGTATTGGCCTGGGGCTGCTTCTTGGGGCTCACTGTCCTGTCCTCTGGGCAGGCCTTTAAAAAATTCACTCGTGGTTATCCTTTTGGTTTTTCTTTTCTGATAATAACACCCATGCGCTCTGCACAGAAAATTCTAAAATGGTAGGAAGGTCCTGAAAGGAAAATGTCAGTGATTCATGACTGTATCACCCTAGAACGGCCTCTGTGACACGTCCTCACCTACGTCCTCCCATCACCGACATGGACGTATATAGACTATTAACAGGATTAGGACCCAACTCTACACACTGTTGTAACATGCTTCTTTTCTTTTCTTTTAAGCCTGTTTCCTTTTTTCTTACAATATGCTTCTTAAGTGACAACATAAATAATATTAATCGCTTTCATGTATTATGTCAGATACTATACTAGGGGCATTAAATATATTAGGAAGTAGATAGTACTATTACCTCATTTCATAGATGAAATAACCAAGTCTTAAGATGTTCAACCTGTGTCCTGAGCTCCTGCTCCCTTCCACGCTATTGTCCAGCATCCTTCATTGAACAGTCCATTGGGAGCCATTAGAATGACAAAGAGTTCTAACTCCTGCAGAGGTGCTGAGTCTGCACCTAACTCTCCAGCTGCTGGGCTCGACCTGTCAGAGCCCGGCACTGCCCCCTGCAGGGAGCGCCCCTGAAATGCAGGTGCTAGAGACAAAGGAGCCACATTCTGCTCAGAGCCAACTAATTAAGGGGGCCAGGGATATAGGAATGAGTCTGAGGGTGAAGTACTCTAGCTTAATGCCTGTATGGAATAACCCTTTTTTTGGTTGTTTTTAGAGATTTTTATTTTTAAGTAATCTCTAAACTCACTGTGAACCCCAAGATCAGGAGTCACATGCTCTATGGACTGAGTCAGCCAGGCATCCCTCCAATAACCCTTTTCTACTAAGAATCTCCAAGCATTTCATGTGGTTCTCCAAGTAAGATACAGACCCATGCAAGCTAAGGAAATATGCCTCAAATCATGCAGCAGCTCAGCATGATTTTCATTCACCCCTCCCCAGCAAACCTCTGTGTACTGTGATCCTTCAGCCAGGGGCCGGGCATGGGCCCCAGCAAAGGCAATTCATTTCACAAGGCATCTGGCTATGCCGCTGAGATTTAAAGATGGCCATCCCTCCACTTAGGTAGTTATTCAGAAGTGGAAAATACTAAGTCAGAGGTCAGCAGACTTTCTCAGTACAAGGCCAGATATAAAATATTTTATGCTTTGAGGGCCACATAGTATCTGCCATGAACTATTCAGTTCTGCTGTTGTAGCACAAAATATGCCATAGATAATACATAATGGGCATAGCTGTGGTCCAAAAAAATTTTATTTACAAAAACAGGTGGCCACCAGCATTTGGCCTGCAAGCTGTATTTTGCCAAACTCTGCTTTTAGGGTTCGAGTCTTCCCTTAAAACACCTAAATTTAATATTGGGTAGACTATAATTTACATGCAAACCACTTAAATTTTAGGGCATAAGATCATTTCTCAGGGGCTGGCCGGATTTTTTTCCGCCAGTGGAGTATCTTTCAACTATTAATCTAATCTTGGGAAATTGCAGAAAAATCAAGGATTGTTTTGCCTTTCAGTTGGTCAGTATTACTAACAGATGAAAGGGAAAATATTTTACAGACCCATAGCAACCAGAAAAGAGGATAAATCAGGCTGAGGCAAAGAAAACGTCAAGAAAATTAAAACGAATATGAGGAAGAAAAATGATATTAATATAACCAGGCAGTTCCATTTGGCTTCAGTTAGCTGACTGGGGCAATGGGCAGCTTATCCAAACCAGGAAACGAGAGACCTCGACAGCTCTCAGTGGCATTGATAGAGCGTCTCCTTTCAGAAAGTTTTACTCGAGGCAAAGCTATTAAGATCACATCCACTTGGGACCTCTAGAAAGCAAGCCAGGTAAGCTGCTGCTGAGAAGCTGAACTGCAGCGTAGCAGTATCTCACACCTGGGGACACACTCTAAGCTCCTCGCTCCATCTTCCTGACTTCCTTCACTCACCTGCAGAGCAGGGGCGAGGAAGCACAGCCTGGTCGGCCTCCTGGGTCTGGAAAGAGAGCCCTGTGGTCCGCTGCGGGGCATCAGTACTGCAGAGGCTGCTGATGCCTCCAGCAGAGACGAGGGGCCCCTCCCTAGGCTGGAGAGCCTCAGAAGACACAGGCTTGGGCGGAGGATTATACTAAGTTAAGGTCCCTAGGGTTAGCATGGCAGGACTGAGAAGGATCTGGGACTCCCAAGTGCAGCAGGGGCCCTAGCACCTTCCTGGGAAAGAGCTACTCTCAGAATCAGACAGAAAGTCTCCAACTCTTCAAATCCAACCACATCTTAATTTAAAAAAAGAAAGGTGGGGGGAGGTGTGTTTCACGCCCCAGAATGGTCATTTCACCTTCCTCCTTCAAGTGCTTTCCACTGCCCTTGGAATCAAAGTCACTCATCATCACGACTTTAAGCACGTGCAGATGTGAGCTCAGCACTTCCCTGGACCTGCTCAGCCTCCTGGCTCCTCCAGGCACCGAGCCTTCTTCCAACTCCTCATATTCCTCCAGCTCCTCCCCTCCTCGGGGCCTACATACGAGGTTCTCCCTGCAAAGAATTCTTCTCCCCACTTTTTTGCCTTTAGTCCCGTCCTTGCCTGACTCTGCAATCTAAAACGAGTCCATCGGGCGCCTGGGTGGCTCAGTGGGTTAAGCCGCTGCCTTCGGCTCGGGTCATGATCTCAGGGTCCTGGGATCGAGTCCCGCATCGGGCTCTCTGCTCAGCGGGGAGCCTGCTTCCTCCTCTCTCTCTCTCTCTGCCTGCCTCTCTGCCTACTTGTGATGTCTCTCTGTCAAATAAATAAATAAAATCTTAAAAAAAAAATTAAAAAAAATAAAATGAGTCCATCACCCTATTCTTTGGAGCACCTTGACCTTTCCCTTTCAGGGACCTGATGGAATCAAATATTTCTGCACCCGTGTTTTCAGGGTTTCTTTCCAATGCCTAAAGGCAGAGACCCTATCTCTTTGTTCCATGTGGCTTCCTCAGCATCTGGCACAGTCCTTCGCATGTAGCACGCCCTTAAATAAAAAATACAACTAATGAAAAATAGCTCTTTTCCTCCTAGTGTTCTTTAAAATGGATCCTTGGGATTCAAGAGGCTATAGTATGCAAACCTATGCTGGTTAGGGTGTCCCTGGAGGCGTGCTCCGGCTCCTCACCAGTTACAGGAAATTCTGCCAGGCCCACCACCTCTCTGAGTCCATTTCTCCATCTGAAAAGTGGCAAACCAGTATCCTCCTCAGGCCACCTACTGTGGAGGTTAAATAAGAGAATGCAAGTGCCTAGGATAGCTTGGAGCTTAACAGCTACTGCTCTATCCACTTATTTTTAATTATTAAAAAAACAGGCACCTGGGTGGCTCAGTTGTTAAGCCTCAGCCTTTGGCTTAGGTCATAGATCCCATGGTCCTGGGATCAATCAAGCCCCATATCAGGCTCCCTGCTCGGTGGGAAGCCTGCTTTTCCCTCTCCAGCTCTTCCGTACTTATGCTCCCTCTCTCGCTCTCTCTGCCATTAATAAATAAAAGCTTTAAAAAGAATAAAAATTAAAAAAAATACATTTCTAAAAAAAAAAAGTGGAAAAATAAAAGAGCCGCAATAGGAAAAGACTGAACTACAAGTATAATTTTAACTTTAGAAAAGGTAGGAGGAGGGGCGCCTGGGTGGCTCAGTGGGTTAAGCCTCTGCCTTCGGCTCAGGCCATGATCTCAGGGTCCTGGTATCGAGCCCCACATTGGGTTCTCTGCTCAGCAGGGAGCCTGCTTCCCTCTCTCTCTCTCTGCCTACTTATGATCTCTCTCTCTCTGTGTCAAATAAATAAATAAAATCTTAAAAAAAGAAAAGAAAAGGTAGGAGGAGGCAAAACTCAAGAAAAGGACACAATTCCTTGACATTCCTTATATAGGGGTGCCTGGGTGGCTCAACTATCAGTTGAGTGTTCAACTCTTGATTTCGGCTGTCCTAATCTCAGGATTGTGAGATTAAGCCCCCCACCAGGCTTCACAGCTGGGCATGGAGCCCGCTTAAGATTCTCTCTCCTCGTCTCCCTCGGCCCCTCCTCCCCTCTTAAAAAAAAAAAAAAAGAAAGAAAGAAAGAAAGGAAGAAAGAAAGAAAAAACAAGACATTCCTTATATAAAACTTGACCTGCTGTCGATATCTGGTAAAGTCTCTCCAACTTCAGTTGGCAGGCTGTGTCCCTCACCACTTCCAACTTCAGAGCCAGGAAGCATGATGGATGGGTTCCTATGCTAACTATAAACTTCATGAGACACTGTGTAAAGGCCTGGTTTCTTTCTAGCCCCAAATATAGGCCATTTAACATGTATTAAAGATCTCTCTCAGGCCAAAAACCTAAGAAAAGTGATCAATTCTCAAGGACTCAAGAGAGCACTTTATCATTATAAAAACAATTTTATATAACAATCATTCTGTTGTTTGTTGAAAACAATGATAGTATCTCCTGGCCGATCACACAACAGTATTACTCTAATAATATAACCATTTGTCTCAAGGGGTATTGACATGTAAAATGTTCATTTCACCTAACCTAGCAATTGTACTTCTAGGAATTCATCCCACAGAAATTCTTAGGTAAGAGTACAAAGATACAGGGTGCCTGGGTGGCTCAGTGGGTTAATCCACTGCCTTCGGCTCAGGTCATGATCTCGGGGTCCTGGGATCGAGGCCCACATCGGGCTCTCTGCTCAGCAGGGGACCTGCTTCCTCCTCTCTGCCTCCTCTCTGCCTGTGTCTCTGCCTAATTGTGATCTCTGTCAAATTAAAAAAAAAAAAAAAAAGAATACAAAGATACACACACACACACAAGGATGCTCACTGCAGTTTTGTGGTAAGGAAAAATTGCAAATCATCCAAATGCCCAACAATGGGATACTAGTTACATAAAGTACAGTATATCTAGACAATAAAAAAGCCCAGTTAGAAAGAACATACTAACATGGGAAGATGTCCAAAGGATATTAAGTTAAAAAAGCAAGCAAACTACAGTATGAAAAGGCATTGTCCATTTTTTTTTAAAGATTTCTTTTTAAAATTTTTTTTTTATTTGACAGAAAGAGATCACAAGTAGGCAGAGAGACAGGCGGTGGGGGTAAGGGGAGCAGGCTCCCCGCTGAGCAGAGAGCCCGACTCGGAGCTCAATCCCAGGATCCTGAGATCATGACCTAAGCCGAAGGCAGAGGCTCAATCCACTGAGCCACCCAGACACCCTGGCATGGCCCATTTTTATAAAGTAATGATTATTCTATACAGATCTATGCATTGAAAAGGAAGTCTGGAAATAGGAACACCAGCGTTTTCTCAGTGGGAGGATGCCTTAGGAAGGATTTTCACTTTCTGGGCCATAAATCTCTAAGTTTTGGTTTTTATAATGAGCAAGTATTTCTTTTATAAGTGGGAAAAGGAAAGAAAATGTAAAAAAAAAAAAAACTCTGCTGGCCCTCATCTGTCAATACCACAGCGTTCAGTCAGCTGCAAGCTTTGATGGCTCAGGAAGCTCCACGGTGCTGCCCTGTCTCCCTACTTGGGCCTGAATCACAAATTGAGCAGACTCAGCACATGTCATGAGGTTGCCATTAAACAGCAGCCAGCCAAGGCACTTGAATTTCCACAGTGTCAGTTACAAGGTTGGGAGGCCATGTTTCTCCTCAAACTCAAGTGAAATTGCCTTGGAATTTGTGGTTAAAGCCTACCAATGGCAGAACGGAGAGCAGACAGCCTCTCCAGCAGAAGTCTATAGCATGGCTCGGAAATCAAGCCCTGCTGAGTTGGGGAATGGTTTCTTTTTAATGAAACCCAGAGAGTGGGGGGCAGGGGAGCAGTCACTGGCAATCTGAGAAGAAGGAATAAGCTGATCATAAAATTAAAAGAGAATGGGAAGTAAGAGAAACTGGCTGCAGAGTGGGAAGGAAAGAAGTTGAAGTGGTAGTTACTGATGTCTGTTCTACAGGACTTCCCAAATGATTCACACCAGAGGCTGGATTTGATTCTAAATCTCCTGTAGCAGGTGAAACGACAGCTCCTTTGTGCTCATGACTGGACTGTTTTCTTTCCACTTGACACTATTCCACTGGCCCTGTGTCCAAGTCAATACGCAAGGGTCCTCTGATTCCAGGTGGGGCAAGGGCTTCTTGGGTGGAAGCACAGACACTGTTTTGCCCACCTGGAGCCATTCCCCTCCTCACCAACCTCACACAACCTCAATTTCCTACCTCTGCCTTTCCTTGGCTGTGCTCCTCAGGGAACCAGGGCCCGTCCCAGCTGATCAGTAAACCAACACGATTGTCCCAACTTCCTGACATAACTCTGGCCAATGAGATGCCAGGGGAGATCAGTGAGGGCAGTTCTGTGAAGGTGTTGACTGGTCTTTAAAAGAGATACAGGACAGCACTGTCTCTTTTACTGCCTGTAGACTCTGTCAAGTGTGATTCCAGGATGCTAGGGATCATGGCAGCCATCTTTAGGGATGGCTGTAAGGGAACCCGTGTTAAAAAGCGAGCCGAAGTGCTGAGGAAGGCAGAGCAGGAAGTCAGAAAGAACTCAGGTCCTAAACAACTTCACTGAACAGAAGACAACCAACCCCAGAACCTGCCCGCCTCCGGATGACTTGCTATGTAAGACAAGTGCCATTATCGTTAAGCCGTTTCAGTCAGGATGTATACTATGATTTGTAGTCAAAACCTCCCAACAGACACAACAAGGCAGAACAAAAGGTGCCCACTCCATCTGCGTACCCTAACGATCTGACTTCTGAGCATAACTGTGCACCAGAATTACTAGGTGACAGATGCCCCCGTGGCCTCATAAGAAATTTTGCCTACCCAGAACTATACCTAATCTTTTCCTGCTTTAGAAGACTTTCCTGCTTTAGAGGACTCTATCCCACTCCATGTGATTAGAAACAAGGAGAGGGGAAAAACTTTAAACATAAATTCTGGTGCTCCATCTCAGCCACCACCAACAACCAGGGTGGTCACATGGCCGAGGCTGACCTCCCCTGAGTCCTTCCCCAAGACTGATGTAGGAAAGTTGGAAGAAAACTGCCTCCTGCCTGCTGGGACTACAAACCGAGAGAACCAGGAACTGACTGGTGACCCATCTTTCCTGACGTGTAGGGAGAGTCAGTTTATAGTATAAGACCAACACATGAATCAGAGCCCTGAGGATGCTGTTTGAACATACAGATCAAGCCATGCCTGAAACCTTGGACGACCCATTGACCTGAGCCATAAAGCCATTAAGGGAGTTTGATTTGGGTCTCTGTCATTTCTTATAACTAGAGGCAACCTGACTAAAACAAACACAAGCCTGCCCCACCCCCCATCTTGAATCCTTTATCTTCTCTGGATAGCCTCCTTTCCCAGGCCTCTCTCATTTCTACTTCCTTTTCTCTACAGCTCAACTTCCCATCTCTGAGCAAATGAACCAGCTGTCGTCTGGCTAAGTTACAGGAGTCTTCTGAGTCATTCTTCAGAGCAGCTTCAGAGGCAGCCTCACACGGCCCCACAACTGGGTGTGTGCACTGCCACCCACCGCCATCCTCCCCAGAGCCTTGTCCCTCTTCCCCTTGCCTACCACTGTCCTGATGCTTTTCCTAAGGCTGTGGATGCTACTTGGACCTGGAAAAGCAGGTTTCAGCATTCCATGTACTGGATGGCACTGCTCAGCATGTCCACACAGGCAGATAGGCGGGGTGCTCCACACACAGTCACCAAGTGTAGGGTAGCAGCAGGTGAGGCAAGACCATCAGACAGAGTTATAGTGCTAGTTACACGCCAAGTGTATCTGTGTGCACGTCAGATGTAAAATATGTGTTCTGCAGGACAGCATATGTGTAGCCCTTGCAGAGCATGGCCACTTGGGCCAGAGCAAGGCCTACACGTCACAAAAGAGGTTCTCTGCAGCATCAGCAAAGTGTGCCACGCTCGGAAAAGTCCTGAAAGGCCTAAACTTCGTCTTAATAAACAGTTACAATAGGGGCAATTATTCACATTTGAAAAAGGTTCTTCACCTAATAAAAGGAATGACTACAAAACCCCACTAAACGGCATGGGCCCTACTGCGTTTCAAATACAAGATGATTTGTATAAGATTTTGCAGGGACTGTCAGCTACATAAATCGAAAAGCCACAGTTGAACTGAATTCGTTTTTTTGGTTGTACAACGTGACAAACACAACAAGGTGATTTTATTTGTATCACTATTATTATTGATTTTCTGTGTGGAAAAAGATAATGGCACCAAATAAGCATCCTAACAGCTGAGACAAGCATGTGATTCAGGGACAAGCAAGGCATTTCCTTCCTAATAGGGCTTTGCTGTTAAATGACATCTTTATTGTCATTGCAAAAAAGGACCAAGGTACCTACCTTCTCTGTCCGTTTAAGGTTTTCAAAGAATAATAATAATAACTGCAGGTAATACATTGTTCTTCCTATATATCAGGCACTTTTTTTTTTTTAAACATTTTATTTACTTGACAGAGAGCAAGAGAGGGAACCCTAGCACAGGGAGTGGAAGAGGGGGAAACAGGCTTCCCGCAGAGCGGGGAGTCTGATGCAGGGCTCGATCCCAGGCCCCTGAGATCATGACCTGAGCCAAAGGCACATGCTTAACAACTGAGCCACCCAGGCACCCCATCAGGCACTGTTTGTAAGTATTAGCTCATATCATCTTCTCAGTAACTTTATGTGTAGTTACCATTATTATCTCTGTTTTCTAGATGAGTAAATGAGTTACACTGCCCAAAGTCAGGAGGCAGGGCTAAGAGTGAAGGCAGTCTGGGTCCAGGAGCCATGCTCTTCACAGTCATACTAGGCTGCCCCCTGGGCCCGATAGTTGTGCATGGGATGGTGAACAGTATGGGGAGAGGAGCAGAAATGGGGGCTACTTAGCTTAGTACCAACAAGTTCAGGCATATGGTGCTCAGGACCTATACAATGCAGTGAAGTGGGGAAAAAAAAAAAAAGAAAGAAAGAAAAGGAAAGAAGAAGGGATGGTGATTACAAGTGGACACAAGGGAGGTTACTAGAGAACTAGCCTGTGTCTTTTTTTTTTTTTAAGATTTTATTTATTTGACAGAGAGAGAGAAATATCACAAGTAGGCAGAGAGGCAGGCAGAGAAAGAGGGGGAAGCAGGCTCCCTGCTGAGCAGAGAGCCCAATGTGGGGCTCAATCCCAGGACCCTGAGACCATGACCTGAGCCAAAGGCAGAGGTTTAATCCACTGAGCTGCCCAGGTGCCCTGAGAAATAGCCTTTTTCTTGATTTGGATGCTAGTTATATGGGTGTGTTTAGTTTGTGAATAGTTATCAAGCTGTACTTATATATATATATATTTTTCATAACTATGAAAGTTAAAGGACCAGGGATGCCTGGGTGGCTCAGTTGGGTTAAGCACTTGCTTCAGCTCAGGTCAAGATTCCAGGGTCCTGGGACTGAGCTCTGCATCGGGCTTCTCGCTCAGTGGGGTGGGGAGTCTGCTTCTCCCTCCCACTCTGGCTGCTTCTCCCTCCCTCGCTCTTGTGCTCTCACTCACCTGTGCTCTCTCACTCACTCTCTCTCCCCCTCGCAAAAAAAAAAAAAAGCTAAAGGACAGAAGGATGGATTTAAGAGGATTTGCGTAATATTACGAATGGCTTCTGCCCCCTCTATTTTCCAGATGTTCTGGAGTGACTGAGTGAGACGTGCCATACAGAACATATCAGTATCCAGGAAAACAGATCTACTTACCCTTTGATGCACAGTTCCCACTTCTAGGAATACCAGAGATAGGCAAAACCATGAAAACACATTCACAAGTGGCTATTAATTGAAGTAGTGTTTGTGGTAACTAGCGCAAGTGTCTTCTTGTGACAGTGAAGGGTCCATGGGAGGAAGTGGAAATGTACGCATGCTTTGTCAAGCCTCTGCTTGGGTTTGATAAACTGTCCCATTGGCCAAAGTAAGTCCCATGGCCAAGCTTAGAGTCAGAAAGGGAAGGGACTACAAAGTTAACAAAGTCAATACCCTCAGAGAGGGTATGCCTTGGGGCCCTAGTGCAATGAGTTTACCATAGGGAACTTAACAGTGTTTCTTGTAATTCATACAGCATGATTTATAGATTCATGATCTTGATCGTATAAATAGAATACACTCTAAGTTAACAAGATGGCCTTAAAATGCATAAATCCAACCACTCTATTTCAGATATTTCAGTATACATTAGGCAGCTACATTTGGGAGTAACGAATCCTCACCATTCTGGGCAGTAAAAGATCAGATGGCAATGGCAGTAACAGCGATGAGGATGACCAGTGCGGCTGCCTCCTTGAGAATGTCTGTGGGTGTCCTCAGAGTTGTTCCTTAAAATGTCCAGCACATTAATCAAGCAAAAAATTCCCTTTTTCATATAGCCTAAAAATCCGTTGAATATTCAGGGATATAGAATCAAGTGTATGGTGGTGTTGGAATCAAAATAAAACTATGGCCATTGCACCTTAAAAAAGAAAAAAAAAGCAAATGTGGAAAAAGTATCTATAGTAAGTTTCACTTACATAAGAAAACGTGTTTTTCTTTATATTTTTAAATGGAAGGGTAAACCATAATATTTTTTAAATGACAATCTATGGGAGAAGGAGGAAACAGATGGGAAGGACAGGAAGCCAACTTCTCTGAATATATCTTGCTCTTAGATTTATGACTTTGGAATCATGTAAAAATTTACATAATTATAAGACAAATCAAAATGAATATTTTTCCTCTTTTTTTTTTTTTTGTGCTATAAGACAGATTATCACAAAGTCAGTGGCTTAAAAGAACACACATTTATTATTACCTCTTTGGGTCAGTAGTCTGGGTACAGCTTAGACCTCACCAGGGTCTCCCAGGGTCTCCGAGGTCTGAAATCAAGGTGTTTGCTAGGCTGTATTCTTATTTAGAGGCTCTACTGGGGATGAATCTGCTTCCAAGGTCCCTCAGGTTGTTGGCAGAATTTCCTTGTAGCTGTAGGATTCAAAGCAGTTTGCTTCTTCAAAGCAAGCAATGCAGAAGGGTGTGTGTGTGTGTGTGTGTGTGTGTGTGTGTGTGTGTGTGTTGGGGGAGGGGGTGTACAGTCCTTTGTTTTAAGGCTTTTCACCTAATTCAGTCAAGCCCATCAGAGATAATTTCCCTTTTAATAACTCAGAATTATTTGATTTGGCCTCACATCCATTAGGAAGGATGCTTTTTTTTTTTTTAAGATTTTATTTATTTGACAATGAGAGACAGCAGGAGGGAATACAAGCGGGTGGGGGGGGGTGCGGAGAGGGAGAAGCAGGCTTCCTGCAGAGCAGGGAGCCAGATGTGGGGCTCAGACCCCAGGACCCTGAGATCATGACCGGAGCTGAAGGCAGAGGCCTAAGGACTGAGCCACCCAGGCGTCCCAGGAAGGATGCTATTTATAAAAAACAAAAAAGGTGCCTGGTTGGCTCAGTCAGTGGAACATGTAACTCTTGATCTTGGGGTTGTAAGTTCGAGCCCCACATGAGGTGTAAAGATGACTTAAAAAATAAAATCTTAAAAACACACACCAGAAAATAACAAGTGTTGACAAGGATGTGGAGAAATTGGAACCCTTGTGCTTTGCTGGGAGGGATGTAAAATGGTGCAGCCATTGTGGAAAATAGTACAGTGGTCCTCAGAAAAGTTAAACATAGAATTACCATATGATGTAGCAATTCCACGTCTGGGCATATATGCAAAAGAATTGAAGGCAGGGTCTCAAAGAGATATTTGTGTACCCATGTTCATAGGAGCATTATTCACAATAGCCAGAAAGTGGAAGCAGCCCACGGGTCCATCTACAGATGAATGGATTGACAAAATGTGGTACATGCATACAATACAAAATTATTCAACCTTAAAAGGGAAGCAGATTCTAACACATGCTGCAATATGGATGAACCTTGAGGACATTATGCTAAAGCAAAAGAAGTCACGAAAAGACAAATATTGTATGATTCCATGTATATGTGGTACCAGGAATAGTTTAATTCATAGAGACAGAAAATAGAATGGTGGTTGCCAGAGCCTGAAGGGAGGGGAATGGGGAGTTAGTGTTTAATGGGTACAGAATTTCAGTTTTGTAAGAAAAGAATTCTAGAGATTGGTTTCACAACACTGTGGGTGAACTTAACACTATTGAACTATAAATGTAGAGATAGTTAAGATGGTAAATGTTATATGTATTTTACTACAATTTAAATATTAAAAAAATTTTAAAAAGCAGGTGACTTGGGGGCACCTGTCAGTTAAGTGTCCAACTCTTGGTTTCAGCTCAGGTCATGATCTCAGGGTCCTGGGATTGAGCTCCGTGGTGGACCCTGCTCTCACCCGGGAGTCTGCTTGTCTTTCCCCTGCTCTGCCCTATCCCCTGCTCCCTTTCTTCCTCTCTGAAGTAAATAAATAAATCTTTAAAAAGAACAGTTGATTTGGGATCCTAATTATATCTGTGAAATCCCTTCACTTTTGCCATGTTCTTTTGGCAAGAAGCAAGTTGCAGGTGTTGCTCACGCTTAAGGTGTGAACATGGGAGGTGAGGTGGAATCATGGGGGCCCACTTTAAAGCTGGCCTGCCAGTATTTCCTAAAAATTAAAAGCAAAATGAAACAAAATTCACAGCATATCTCATTGATGTCATAACAATGCATATAGATTTTAAAACAGTAATGTGACTGTATATGTCTAATGGATATATCACAAAGACAACCCCCCCATTTTCAGTGTTCATATTGTTAGTAATATTGGTATTATTCTGAAACTATATATATATATATATACATATATATATATATAAAAAATAGGATAAAGCAAATAATTATATTAGAAACTAAGATTATGAGTAAGAGAAAAAGAAATACAAATGTAAAATTAAATTAAAATTCTGTATTCTTAAAACTTTTTAAAGATTTATTTTTTTATTAGAAAGAGTGGGGAGGGGCAAACGGAGAGAACCTTAAGCGGACTCCACACCGAGCATGGAGTTGATATGGGGCTGGATCTCAGGACCCTGAGATCACTACCTGAGCTGAAACCAAGAGTCGAACACTTAACTGACTGAACCACCCAGGCACCCCTGTATTCTTTTTTTTTTTTTTTTTTTAAGATTTTATTTATTTATTTGACAGAGAGAAATTACAAGTACACTGAGAGGCAGGCAGAGAGAGAGAGAAGGAAGCAGGCTCCCTGCTGAGCAGAGAGCCCGATGCGGGACTCGATCCCAGGACCCTGAGATCATGACCTGAGCCGAAGGCAGCGGCTTAACCCACTGAGCCACCCAGGCGCCCCTACCCCCTGTATTCTTAAATATTAACAGGAAATACCAGGATGAACTTGAGATTATTTTCTCTTTTAAAAACAGTATTTTTATCTTTTTTACTGAAAAAGTATTTTTTTAAAGATTTTATTTATTTGAGAAAAAGAGAACACGAGTTGGGGAGGGGCAGAGGGAGAAGCAGACTCCCCTCCCCAACTCAACAGGGAGCTGGATATGGGGCCCAATCCCAGAACCCTGAGATCACAAGCCCAAGTCAGGTGCTTAACTGATGGAGCCACCCAGGCTCCCCTGAAAAAGTCTTGAAACAATAATCTAGTAGCAGTAGTAGGTGTTCTAGGTCCACATTGTCATTACCATGTACCATTTCTCATTAAAAGAAACTAAGGCTGGGGCCTGGGTGGCTCAGTCAGTTAAGCATGGGACTCTGGATTTCAACTCAGATCGTGATACTGGGTGATGGGATTGAGCTCTTTGTGAGGCTTTGTGCTGGTGGGTGTGGATCCTGTAGCATTCTCTCTCTCCTGTCTGCCCCTCCTCCCCTGCTCCGGTGCTGGTGCTCTCTCAAGAAAGCAAGCAAGCAGGACAGAAAAGAAAAGAGAAGAAACAAAAAGGAAAGGAAAAGAGAGAAAGAAGAAAAGAAAGAAGGAGAAAGAAAGGAAGGAAGGAAGGAAGGGGGGGAAAAAAGGAAAGGAAAGAAGTTAAGGCTTTTTGGAGAAATGGCTGATTCCAGTTCTGAGGCAGGAAAATATACACAATGAGTCCATAATATCTTTTTTTTTTTTTTTAAGATTTTATTTTATTTATTTGACAGAGAGAGAGAGAGATCACAAGTAGGCAGAGAGGCAGGCAGAGAGAGAGAGGAGGAAGCAGGCTCCAGGCTGAGCAGAGAGCCGGATGCGGGACTCAATCCCCGGACCCTGAGATCATGACCTGAGCCGAAGGCAGAGGCTTTAATACACTGGGCCACCCAGGCACCCTGTAACATCTTTTTTTAAAAAAACGGGTTTATTTATTTGAGGGAGAGTGGGAGAGGGAGAGGGAGAGAAAGAACATGTGCCCCAGCAGAGGGAGGGGCAGAGGGAGAGGGAGACAAGCAGACTCCCCACTTAGCTAGGAGCCAGACATGGGGGATCCATCCCAGGACCCTGAGATCATGACCTAAGCTGAAATCCAGAGTCTGACACTTAACCAACTGAGCCACCTAGGCACCCCAAGCCTATAACATCTTTTTATACCAGAAAACAAGGAATGATAAGGGTCATATCAACAGACTCAGGAGAGTCTCTATTTTAGAGACTTCTACCAGCCAAAGATGGGATTATGTAAGTATTAAAAACAATAACAACTGCAATGGATTGAAACACATCAAATATATTAAAATCCATGTGTGCCTAATAATACTTAAAAAGGCAGACAACAAACTGATCATCTTTAGAAGATTTGATGATTTATTTTTCTTGAAAAATAGTGAATAAAGGAAAAGAACCACACATTTAATCTGCCTTTCCTATATAAACTAAGGATTTCTAGCTAAACAATGATAAGGGACGATAGAATAGTTTTTGGACCCTCATTAGGAGATACTGGATCTAGCAGTCGTCGCTGTGGCGCAGCCAGCCATGAGCTTACAAACTCTAGCTCTAACCTTTGGCATTTATAGGAAACACCAAGGACAGAGGGACATGCTAAATGATGGGATAGGGATGCAATCATCAAAATTCAGACTTTGGGGAATTTTACTGGAAAAACAACCTGGTTCCTTCAATAAGAAAAAAAAAAAAAAGGAAGAGGGAAAACTTTTAGATTAAAAAGGCTTAAGAATAAACCAGCGAAATACACTATGTGACCCTTATTTGAATAGTAATTTGAACAACTGTAGAAGACATTTATAGAAAGTAAGTTTGGGGGTGCCTGAGTGGGTCCATTGGTTAAGCATCTGACTCTTGATTTCTGCTTGGGTAATGATCTCAGGGTCATGAGGTCAAGCACCACATTGGGCTCTGTGCTCAGTGGAAAATCTCCTTGAGATTCTCTCCTTCTCTCTCTGCCCCCACCTCAATGCATACTCTCCCTCTAAAATCAATCAATGAATCAATCAATCTATCTTTTTTTTTTAAAGGAAATCAATTGGGACAATAACTTTAGTATTTGATGATACTAAGGATCTACTGCCAAAATTTTTAGGTGTAATGCTTCTAATCGTAGTTATGTTTTTAAAAAGAATACCATTTAGAGATCTGTACTAAAATACTTCCGGATGAAATGATATGATGTCTGAAATTTGCTACAAAATAATCCTGTGGGAATTTGGGGTGGGGGTAGAATTATATATGATTTGGGATTGTCAATGGGTTGATCATTATTGAGGCCAAGTGGTGGGTATATGGGAGTTTATTGCATTATTTTCTCTATTTTGGTTGAAAATTCACCGTGACAGGTTATTTGTTGTTTGTTTCTTTCTAAAGCTTAAGTTTCAGACCAAAAGTGGGGGGAAAAATTCTTTTACTGTGCTTTGGAGACATCTGAAGCTCAAAGCTGTAGGGTAGGTTGGCCAAGCCCTTAGTCGATTAAGAGAGAAAGAATTCCTCAGACACCATCTTCCCCAGTACACATGTGCCACATGCTCTCCTTTCTCTGCAGATTGTTTGGTATGGTTGGTGGATGGGAAGAAGGGTTGAGGTTTATTTGGTTTGGTGTGATTGATTCATCCAGTTTTGTCTGCCGTCAGTCCGAATCTAATGACTCACTCAGCAGTGGCTTCTTCCTGAAAGTGTTAGGGTAAAACCCTGAGCTCTACAATAGACCTGCCCTTGAAGAGTTCCATACTTGGTTACACTTGAACTTGCAGTCTGGACAGGGGTAGACTTTTTTCCCTGTAATAAGGGTAGCACTTGAGATAAGAATTTCTGTTTTCATCTACTTAACTTCTTCCCTGGCTCCAGAAGGTTTCTCTCTTTGTAAATTGGAAACCAAATGCTTTATGTACGTTGGGCCAGGGTAGAACCAGATTCTTCTTTTGAAAGGTGCCAGAGCCACATTCTGTCCTCATGATCTTCCTTCCTGAAGGAAAAACAAAGATGCTTGTTTTGTCTGTACCTCCCAAGCCTGTAAATGCCAAGAATACAATTCTCTCCACTCCCCAAAGCAAACACCAAATAACAAAGCAAAAAAGTTAATCCTAGGGCGCCTGGGTGGCTCAGTGGGTTGAGCCGCTGCCTTCGGCTCAGGTCATGATCTCAGGGTCCTGGGATCAAGTCCCGCATCGGGCTCTCTGCTCAGCAGGGAGCCTGCTTCCTTCTCTCTCTCTCTGCCTGCCTCTCAGTGTACTTGTGATTTCTCTCTTTCAAATAAATAAATAAAATCTTTAAAAAAAAAAAAAAAGTTAATCCTAAAGTCATGTGTCCCTCCAGATTTCCAGACTTCTGCAAAAGGGGCAAAATGCCTCTCCTCTTTGGAATTTAGGCAAAACAAGGGCTGTGCTGAAGTTCTTTGACTCAGGAGTGTTCTTAGATACAGATGGAACTCTGCTCTGGAGCGTAAGTGCCTGAGCTCTGTTCACCCCTAACAAATGGAAATAGTGGGTGTGTGCAGCCTTCTTCCCCCAGCCCAGTCTGGTTGTTGGTCGGTCAGTGGATGTATCTACCATTTTGATCCTAGATGTTAGTTGCTTTCAGTGCTGTGTTAGTCCTGAGCTGTACAGCAGTAAGAAGACTGGAAGTGCTAATAGAAAACAATATACAACGTGCAGAAATAAGACTAAGAACAAAAACAGTGAGGGAAAGAAAGGGGATTGTTTTTATGTAACTGACCATAACCACTAGGAGAAGAAAAAAAGAAAAATAGAGAGACAGAAAAGTTTCAAGTTTGTGGCAAGAGTACCAGCATCATTAATCTGGTTAATGTAGGAGAAGGTGGAGTGTTTGTTCAAGAACTTAACTGCTGGGGCACCTGGTGGCTCAGGTGGTTTAAGCAACTGCCTGCAGCTCAGGTCATGATCCCAGGGTCCCAGGATCGAGCCCCGCGTCAGTCTCCTGCTTCTCCCTCTCTCTCTGCCCCTCTCTCCTGCTCCTGCTCTCTCTCTCTGTCAAATAAATAAATAAAATCTTTAAAAAAAAAAAACCCAAAACTTAAATGCTTAGCTGGTGAAAGTGCCACTGGTAACTTCTCAGAGACAAGCCAAGGACAGTCCCCTCAATTCCTGGACCGTCTGAGTCTGCCCTGCCATCCTCAGAGCAGGTGGTTCCATGGCTCATGTTACGGCCACAGGGGCAGTCGGAGGAGCTCCCGCTGCATGTCAGAGGTAGGAAGGAGGAGTCCTTTCTCATTGTATTTTTTTAAGCATACTAATAATCTAGACATCCATTTTGGAAGTTACTGATTCAGACTCTGTGAATAAAGTCAAAGTCCTCCGTGACCACATGACCCAATCCCAGGCCCTTCCCCATACCACTTTATCTGGTCGGTGTGCTTTCTGGCACCCAAACAGACTCTTTCCATGCATTCACCTTCTTTTGGGGACCTTTAGAAGGGGTTTGGGTTTGTATATTCCCCCCGCACCTTTTTTTTTACGTAAACTCTATCCCCAATGCAGGGCTTGAACTCATGACCCCAAGATCAGGAGTCCCATGCTCTGGCAATGAGCCAGCCAGACACCCCATAATTTTTACTTCTTGAATGTGAGTGACACCATACTGTCCTTCACAACTGGACTTCTTAATTAACTTTGTATCTTGGAGATATTTCCATGTCAAAATATAAAGATTTCTCTAATTCCTTTTTCCTGCTGCCTATGATTTTATAGTATGCGTAAGCCGTATTTTAACCATTCTTTTGATGCACATTTAGGTTGTTTCTATTTTTTTCACTATCACAAACAGCACACAGATGTTGGGGGCGTTCATTTTCGTTCCTCCTTGTGAACATGTTTTGCTCTAGGGCAGATTCGTGCTATGAGGTGGCATGATTCGGTCACAGAGAAAGTACCGGTTATATTAATAGATTCTGCCAGGTGGCCCTCCATAGTGACTGTGCCGCTTTACGGATGCTTGGCAGCTAAATGGATTTTCCTTGTAGACCTGCCTAATCTCTTCAGGAAAAAGATGGAAAGAGTAGAAGCATGTGCTTGATTTTAAAGCTTCAAAGCATCTCCTGGCACTGTTTGGGGGTGGGGGTAGGGAGTTGAAATGCTCATAGGGAGTGCAGATTTAAAACCCTCTATAGTTATTTTAGCTTTAAGAACAAAGGGGCCTGCCTGCAGGTGGTGGACCCTGTGTGCTGGCTCAGGAGAGTGAGAGGGGCAGGGGTGGGGTTTGCCCAGTTACAAGCCTCAGGGCAAAAGACTTTTCCTTCCCATACTGACAGGTGTCTAAACAGATGGAGCTACTTTAAAAGAAAAATGAAAGCATCTGCTAGCTTAGGACTCAGGGCTCTCTGGAAATGGAGAGCAAGGACCTGTATGCCCCAGAGGAGAGCACGGCACAGGGTGCATGGACAGGATTTGACTGGTGACAGCTACGCGCTGTGGCAGGTAACCCATGCTGAGCTCTGTTTGCACTGAGGCATTCACCCTCCTGCAGGATGAGTGAGTCCCACCATGGCCCTCTGTATGTGGACACAAGGTGAGGGGACCCACACTCTGCCTCTGGGGGAGCCCGACCGCAGGCAGGTAGTGAGCCACTCCTCAAAGCTCTGCCACCCCCAGAGACACAGAGCCACCAGCGGCCCCAGAGGCCCTCCAGCCTCCTACTTCCCCTGCCGCAACCACTCCTCCAGGCCGCTGAGCTTCTCTGCTTATAAAAGGGATTTTCCTTACACTTCACTATTTGTCTTTATGATCGTGGCTTTGAGGGAGAGGGAGAGCTGGGGAGCCAGAGGTTTGAGAAAATACATAGGGAAACAATTTTGATTCTCTTTCGACTGGCTTTGTAATCCTTGGCGATTCCTTTGATTCTGTGCAAAACCTAGAAGGAATATCCTTTAGGGTTCCTTTCAGTTTTGTAAGAACAAACAAACTTCATTCCATTAAGTGGTTCAGCACGTTCATTTCCCTCTGTCTTGCAGCCACATTTAGCCAAATTAATATCAGACAGAACCAGTTGAGGGAATCTCTCTAACCAAACATGCAAATTAACTTTTCAAGTCGTGAAACTGCACTCAGAACTCTAAAAAGGTGTGCGTTGGGGGGCAGGGTGCAATTCATTCTCGCTTCCACCATTTGACTGGCTTGGACAAACTTGACAGCCAGCCACCATCCACACCATCCAGCGGTGAACTCCGCCTGCTAGCCGCAAAGCTCGTGAACCCACGGCCAGACTGTTTCCCTCCCTCCCCACCACCATACTATGTTTGTTCTCTTGTTATTTTTTCTTTCTTAAAAGAAAATAGCCTTTCTTTGGAGGAGAGTTGAAACCCTGTGATGGGGATATGGTGCAGTCGTGCTCTTGAGACCTGTCTCTCTGCAAGCGTCTGGTCTGCTGTGCACATGTGCAGAGAAAGGCAGGGTTGCCAGATTCTGTTGATTTGTACCAGTTGAAGCCTCTAAGCTCTAGAATAACCCATCCTTTCCTCTCCTTGTGTTGCTCGAGTGTTAGATGGGAATAACCCAGGACATACCTATTTTTTGCTCCTATGTGATGTGCGTGCATCACTGCCCTCAGCCGCTCTCCAGAATTTGCGCGCGGGGCCTTGCCTCACCACTGCTGCAAGGCTCTGAGCTGAACCCTTAGCTTTGGCTTGGAGATGGGGAGCAGGGGCCGGCAGGCAGAGAAGCGCTCACTACCAACTTCGCTTGGATTCTTGGAGGAAGGAGAGTTGCTGATCTTTCCCCACAAGAAGAGGGTCTGTGCCACTCAGCCTTTGGTAGGTGCTGTCAGGTGAGAATAGTGGAGACCTGGAAGAAGCCCTGGGTCTTAGGGTGCTAGGCCAGTATCCTCCGTGCAGTGCCTGGGCTCATATTCTCCCCAGAATGAGCATAGAGTCTCATGGGTGTGTTACTGGCTCCAGAAATGTAATCTGTGGCAGTGACATTAGGTCCTACATCCTGTGACCTCCTCAAATTTTGTAGACTCAAGGCACGAATAGTAAACACACACATCATCCCCCCCCCCACCCTGCTTGGCTTAGAGCAAGGAGAAGGCACCTGGGCTTTAGAAATTAGGATAGGATTACAGGAGAGATCCAGCAGGGGCAATGGGCCAACTCAGTGGCCCCAGTTAGGAGCATCTGGGCATAGGCCACCGGAACTGACTTTGAACTTTACCTCCTCCACTACCCCAGGCAGAGCGGTTTCATTCAGCAAAACCTCCAGGTTATCTCCTCTCTCTGAGGGGGGCGGGGGGGTGGGGTCATGAGGCTGCCTGGGCTTGTACAAATTTGGGTTTCAGCCCCCATAAAGATATTTCAGTTTGTGGGCCTTCAGTGACTTGAAGGGGCAGTCTTCTAATCTCAAAGGAAGACTTTGGAGCCAGCTCTGCCAAGCAGACCGCAGTGGCTGCAGTAGCTACTTGGGCCTTCTCAGGAAGGAGGGTGGGGTCAGGCGGTTGCCGGATGCTCTCCATGTGCCTTGCTTTCATGCTGGGACTCTCCCAAGACAGGAGGACAAGCTACTTGACTCTTCCCTATCAGCTGTCTGTGTTGCTGGGGGCATGTCTGGCACATCTGGCATTTTAGGGAAGAACTGCTAAGCCCTCCTAACAACTGTCTCTAGCTCTGTGTCTTCATATAGAACATTTGAGCATTCATACAGGACATTGTCAAACCAGGTGTGATCACTGATGTGATTTGTGAGCACCAAGAAGGCAAGAAAACTGGAGAGAGGTTCTTTAGAGACTGTGATGGCTACTCCATTATTCAAAAGTTTGATCTGGTCGGGGGGGGCGCCTGGGTGGCTCTGTGAGTTAAGCATCCAACTCTTGATTTCAGCTCAGGTCTTGATCTCAGGGTTGTGGGGTTGAGCTCCCTATGGGGAGCTCAGCATGGAGTCTGCTTAGGATTCTCTCTCCCTCTCTGCCCCTCCTGCTTCTCCTGCTCACGTGCTTGCTCTCTCTCTCGCTCTCCCTTTCTCCCTCTAAAATAAATAAATCTTTCTCCCTCTAAAATCCCTCTAAAATAAATACATCTTTATGAGGATTTATAATAAATAAATCTTCATGAAGATGTATTTATTTTAGATTGTATTTACTTATTTGACACACGGAAAGAAAGAGAACAGCAAGGGGAGCAGCAAAGGGAGAGGGGCAAGCGGCTCTCCATTGACCAGGGAGCCCTGTGTGGGGCTCAATCCCAGGACCCTGGGATCATGACCTGAGCTGAAGGCAGACACTTAACCGACTGAGCCACCCAGGCGCCCCTAAATAAATCTTAAAAAAATAAAAAGTTTGACCTCAGAGTTGACAGACTTCAGTCTGCCAGCCAGCTTTGGGCCACCTCCCGTTTTCCTGCTCTCTCTAGAATAGCTCTTGCAGACCAGCGACTCATTGACATCTGACAAATTCAGCTGTGTTTCCTGCCCTTGCCCTTCTTCCTCTGGGAGCACTCACTCAAAAGTGTGTTTGACTTAAGAGGTCCAAGCTTCAGCCGTGAGAAACCCACTCTTTTGGGCTCTGGAAGACAACATTAACCCTTTCCCTTCTGACCAGCCATATTAATTCTGGGATAGGGTGTGAAGGGTGGAGTGTTACTTTCTGAACTCTTATGCAAAAACATCATGGGGACTATACTTTCACACAGAATCATAGACTGACAGTCCTTTTCCAGAATTGGGATGAATTAAGAACTCTGGAAGAATGTATTTGTTCCTCAGTGTTTCAAAGGCAGCACTAATTATTTTACAAACAATGGCTGTTTTCTTCTGCAACCTATTTCCCTAGATTTTGCTAACTTCTTATATCCGGCACAGTCAACTTCAAACGACCAAGACTAAGGCTGGGTGTGTAGGAAGTGGGGGTAGGGTGAGGGCCAGTCCGAGAGGCCAGTTAGAAGCTGCACTCCCAGGACGCCGGACTGGTTCAGTCAGTAAAGCATGTGAGTTCGAGACCCACATTGGGTGTAGAGATTACTTAAAAATAAAAATCTTTAAAGAAAGAATAAAAATAAAAATCTTTTTAAAAAGTATTTATTTGGGGCACCTGGGTGGCTCAGTGGGTTGAGCCTCTGCCTTTCGCTCAAGTCATAATCTCAGGACCCTGGGATGGAGTCCCCGCATTAGGCTCTCTGCTAGCAGGGGGCCTGCTCCCCCCGCCCCCCACTTCTCTGCCTACTTGTGATCTGTCTGTCAAATAAATATATGTAAAACCTAAAAAAAAATTTATCTGACAGAAAGAGAACATGCACAAGCAGGGGGTGTGGGAGAGTGAGAAGCCCGATGCAGGGGCTCAATCCCAGGACCCTGAGATGACGACCCAAGCCAAAGGCAGAGGCTTAACTGACTGAACCACCCAGGCGCCCTAAAAATAAAAATCCTAAAACAAAACCCTGTACTCCCATACAGCCCTCCTCTTGCCACGGAGTTGTTTATTAGTGGGAAAGGAGACCTAGAGTAGTGAAACCTTCTCTCAGCTAAGCAACGCACAGACCTATACCTATCAGTTTTTTGGGCTCTTTTTGCCAGCTGGAGTGGTATTCCCCCGGTGGCTTTGCCAAATAAGCAGCAGCTGAGTGAGGTTTCTTGGTGGCAGAGCTCAGAGGAAGAGGGAGGAGAATGGAATGCGAGCATCCAGGCCTCACCTGGAATGGCCTGCCTTCAGACTCCCAGAGGCCCCTCTGCTCTGTGGTTTGCGTGGAGGGCGCACGATTTGCATCCTAATGTCTTGGTTAGGACACTTCAGGGAGCCAGAGAGAGGAAGAGAGAGGGAGCGTGCCCCTCTAACCACTGGACTGAACAGCTGGGCCTCCGACAGAGGCATTATTAGCATTTGAAAAACCCTCTGAAGGGGCTGAGAACTTCCTGGGGTGGGCACCGGGGCCTGAGTCCTGAGACCCGCGGTGGCTCCACACAGAATGGGGCCGAGCATCCAGGGCATAAAGACCAGACTGGACTCAAGAATGAGCCCATTGTGGCTTTGTCCCAGGCTTGAAAACTGTGACCAAGACTCTTTCATTGTTAAGAAAGACTGTTTCTTGGCCACAGCAGAGCTGATAAGTCTAGTTCCCCCACGAGGCAGGGCTGGGGAAGAAAACCATGTCCTAGTCTGGAAGGTTGTTAGCATCATGTGCTCTAAACCTTTCTGTGGGTAGATGTGCGTTCTCCTCCCACTTCCCTCCTTTTAATTCACTCCTGGTCCCAGAGCAGTGACTGGGTCTGTCTCCCCTTTCTGCCTTAGGGTCTCCCCTTCTAGCTGCCTAAATTAAGCCCCTTCCTAAATGAAGTCTGTATGAAATATTTTTTGGTCATTCGTACTTCATGTAAACAGTTTGGGTTTGTACGACGTTATTTTTAAGCCAAGGTCAGTTCTGGTTAATAAAAGGTCATGGCTCCAAACCCTTTCAGCCTTTTTCCTGTTTCCAGCTTATGTTCCTGTCAGGTTTGGGGTATGTTTCTATAAACCAGACAGCTAGATGTGGTGGGGTGGTTGAGGACTGGACCAATTCTTTCTTAAACCAGGAGCGATGGTGCCACCTACTGGCTCTTGCTGTGGGCTACAGGCTCTGTGACGGGTTCTGGATTTCTCTTGGGGGCTAACTAGGATCTGGGCAGGAAGAGCTGTATTGTATTCCAGTACAGGAGTTACATGCAACAGGGGAAAGTAAACTGAGCAGACACACTATTTTCTACTTACAGATAAGGAAGAAGACTTGGAAGTTGTGGTTGGGCAAGTTGCCAAGGGTTGTAACTAGTACAGGACAGAGGCAAAGTGAACCTCTTTGGCAAGCACCAAGGTTGGCAAGAACTGGTGGCAAGCACCGGGGTTTGCCAGAGCCAGCTGGAGACATTAGGTCATAACTGGACAAGGCATTCAGTGACCTGAATAGTGAGGACTGTCTTCCCTCTTCAGGTTTCTGATACAGCCCTGCTGATTTGTCAGTTTGATAGGACTCTCTGAATCTCTAACGGCTCCTTAACCCTGGTTCATTTGCATTTTTAACAATGTTAGATAGACAATGGTAGCTGTTAAAAATGAAATTTGTTTTCATCAAATTGCTTTGAAGTTATTGCAGGCAACACTGCTTTTCCTCTTATTTTCCTCATTTAGTAGTAATATGAAATTTCCTTTTTTTGTTGTTCTTAAAGATTTTATTTATTTATTTATTTGAGAGAGAGCATGTGAGCCAGGAGAGGAGCAGAGGGAGAGGGAGAAGCAGACTCTGCACTCGGCATGGAGCCTGACCTGGGGCTCAATCCCACATCCCCTAAGATCATGACCTGAGCCGAAATCAAGAGTTAGATATTTAACCAACTGAGCCATCCAGGAGCCGCTATGAAGTTTCCTTTAAACTAAGTTTGTCTAGGTTTTTAAAAGCGAGTCAATCTTTTTTTTTTTTTAAAGATTTTATTTTATTTTTTGACAGAGAGAGACACAGGGAGAAAGGGAACACAAGCAGGGAGAGTGAGAGGGAGAAGCAGGCTTCCTGCCAAGCAGGGAGCCCAAGGCAGGACTAGATCCCAGGACCCTGGGAGAAACAGACTCCTCCCTGAGCAGGGGCCCGGTGCGGGACTCGATCCCAGGACGCTGAGATCATGACTTGAGCTGAAGGCAGATGTTTAATTGATTGTGCCACCCAGGCACCCCTAAAAGTGAGTCAATCTTAGGGAGAAAATACAGGTAGGTTATGATACAAATGGTAAACAGAAGTGTTATGATGATTTAAAAGTTTGGGAAATGTGGCACTGTGCCCACCATTACTGACTTGTCCCATGTCTGTGGGCAGTCTCTCTCAATGATCCTTTCCTCATTATTTTCTACTAATGTTGGTCATTCAGGTCGTATAGACCTATAACATGCTGTGATGTGTGGGCATTCTAAGTCCAGTTTCTCCCAGGCCACTGCTTACTCTGAGAAGGTAGTAACCAAGAATCTGGGACCTTGGCCTTGCTTTGCCCACTTTGCCTTTCCCCCAAGATTCCTCCCTTTCACCTACTATATTCATTCTTCTTAACATCTCTTTGAGCTATAATTCACATACCATGTAATTCACAGTTGTGAAACCATCACCTCAGTGAACCCCAGAGCATTCTCATCACCCTCAAAAGCAATGTCACATGAGTCACTCCCTGTCTCCCCTAACCATTCTAGCCCTAGGAAACCACTACTCTCTATCTCCATAGATTTGCCTGTTCTGGACATTCCATACAAGTAGAATCACATACGTCGGGGCGCCTGGCTGGCTCAGTGGGTTAAGCCTCTGCCTTGGGCTCAGGTCATGATCTCAGGGTCCTGAGATGGAGCCCCGCATCAGGCTCTCTGCTCAGCGGCGAGCCTGCTTCCTCTCTCTCTCTCTCTGCCTCTCTGCCTACCTGTGATCTTTGTCAAGTAAATAAATAAAATCTTAAAAAAAAAAAAAAAAGAATCACATATGTCCTTTTGTGACTGGCATCTTTCACTTAGTATAATGTTTTTAAGGTTCATGTTGTAGCATGTATCAATACTTTATTTCTGTTGCCAAATAATACTCCATTGTGTGCATATACTCCATTTTATTTACTCATTCATTGGTTGATGGACAATGCATTGTTTCTTCCTTTGGGCTATTGTGAATAACATGGCTATTGTTACCATTCATGTACATCTGTTTGTGTGGACATGTATTCATTTCTCTTGGGTAGATACATAGGATTGGAATTGCTAAGTCATATGGCAACACCATTTTAATCATTTGAGAACTTGCCCGACTGTTTGCCAAAGGAGCTCCACTATTTTACGTTCCCACCAACAGTGCATGAGGGTTCCAGTTTCTATCCTTACCGACATTTGTTATTGCCATTGCAATTGTAGCTACCCTAGTGAGTGTGAAATGATGGTATCTCACTGCGGTTTTGATATGCATTTCCCTAACAGCTAATCATGCTGAGCATCTTTTCATGTGCTTAGTGGCTATTTTTATATCTTCTTTGGAGAAAGGTCTGCTCATATTCTTCACCCATTTTTAAAGTTGGATTATTTATCTTTTTATTATTGAGCTGTAAGTCTCTATATATTCTGTATACCTATCAGATATATGACTTGTAAATATTTTCTTGCATTCTGTAGGTTGCCTTTTCAATTTCTTTTCTTTTTTTTTTTTTTAAATATTTTATTTATTTTATTTGACAGAGAGAGAGATCACAAGTAGGCAGAGAGGCAGGCAGAGACAGAGGGGGAAGCAGGCTCCCTGCTGAGCAGAGAGCCTGATGCGGGGCTCGATCCCAGGACCCTGAGATCATGACCTGAGCCGAAGGCAGCGGCTTAATCCACTGAGCCACCCAGGCGCCCCTCAATTTCTTTTCTTAAAAATTGTGGTTAAGGGCACCTGGGTGGCTTAGTGAGTTAAAGCCTCTGCCTTCGGCTCAGGTCATGATCTCAGGGTCCTGGGATCGAGTCCCGCATCGGGCTCTCGGTTCGGCGGGGAGCCTACTTCCTCCTCTCTCTGCCTGCCTCTCTGCCTGTTTGTAATCTCTGTCAAATAAACATAAATTCTTTTAAAAAAAAAATGTGGTTAAGTATACATAACACAAAAATTTGCCATTTTAACCATTTTTAAAAGATTTTATTTATTTATTTGACACAGAGATAGAGAGAGAAATAGTGAGAGAGAGAGGAGCAGGCAGAGGAAGAGGAAGAAGCAGGCTCCCCGCTGAGCAAGGAGCCCATTGAGGCACTTGATCTCAAGACACTGGGATCACGACCCCAGCCGAACTCAGACACTTAACCTACTGAGCCACAAGGTGTCCCATTTTAACCATTTTTAAGTGTACAGTTAACGTGGCATTAAGTACATTTACATTGTTGTATAACTATCACCATCATCCATCTCTAGAACTTTATCTTCCCCAACTGAAACTCTATACCAATTAAGTGCTGACCTGAGCTAATTTTTTTGTTTAGGTTTGTATTTATTGGGATGCCTGGGTGACTCAATCATTAAGTGTCTGCCTTTGGCTCAGGTCAGGGATCCTGATGTGGGGCTCGGTCCCAGGCCCCTGAGATCATGACCTGAGCTGAAGGTAGACGCTTAACCGACTGAGCCACCCAGGCACCCCAAGTGCTGACTTTCCATCTCCCCCCTCCTACCCCCCAGCAACCACCCATCTACTTTCTGTCTCTGTAAATTTGGCTACTCTGGTACCCCATATAAGTGCAGTCATTCTTTAGGGAATTAGCTTTCTTGGCATAATGTTTTCAGGGTTCATCCATCTTATAGCATGTATTGGAATGTCCTTTAAAAAAAAATTTTTTTTTTTTAATTTATTTGACAGAGAAAGACACAGCAAGGAAGGAACACAAGCAGGGGGAGTGAAAGAGGGAGAAGCAGGTTTCCCTCGAAGCAGGGAGCCCAATGCGGGGCTCAATCCTAGGACCCTGGGATCATGACCTGAGCCGAAGGCAGCCACTTAATGATTGAGCCACCCAGGCACCCATAGCATATCCTTTTTTAAGGATGAAAAATAAATACTATGTTTTGTTAATCCATTCATCCATTGATGGGGCCTTGGCTTGCTTCCTTTCTCTGGCTGTTGTGAATAATTCTGCTGTGAACATGAGTGTACATGTACATGTTTGAGTCTCTGTAATTCTTTCGGGTATATACCCAGGTGTAGAATTGCTGGATCCTGTGACAAGTCTATGTTTAACCTCTGGAGGCTCCGTAACCCTGTTTTCCGCAGTGGCTATACCATCCCGGGAGCAGTGCACCCTGCATCCCAGGAGCATCCCAGGAGCATTGCACCCAAGTTGAAAGTTTTCCCACAACCTCACCAGCGCTTCTTGTTTTCTGGGTGGTTTTTGTTTTGTTTTATTATACAGAACCCATCCTAATGGTTGTGAGGTGGTATCTCATTGTGGCTTAGATTTGCATTTCTTTTTCCTTTCTCAGTGGTACTGTTTGCAGCACAAAAGGTTTTCATTAATGAAGTCCTGTTTTTGGATCAGTCTTTGTTACTGGTGCCTTTGGTGTCTATCTAAGAAACCATTGCCTAATTTAAGGTCAGAATGTTTATTTGTATGTTTCTTCTAAGAGTTTTACAGTTTCGGCTGTTACAGTTAGGCCTATGATCTATTTTAAGTTAATTTTTATTTATGGTCTAAGGAAGAGAGCCAACTTGATTCTTTCATATGTGGATTTCCAGTTGTTCCAGTACAACTTGCTAAAAAGACTGTCTTTCCTATATTGAATTGTCTTGGCACTGTTGTCGAAAATTAATTGGCTCTAAGTGTGAGGGTTTATTTCTGGACTCTAAATTCTGTTACATTGATCAAATGCCTATCCTTATGCTAGTACTACATCAGCCTTTTTTTTTTTTTTTTAAAGACTAATTTTAAGCAATCTCTCCACCCAGCGTGGAGCTTGAACCCACAACCCTGAGATCAAGAGTTGTGTGCTCCACCGACTGAGCCAGCAGGCGCCCAGTACCACACTGTTTGGATAACTGTAGCTTTGTAGCAAGTTTGAAATCAGGAAAATTAAGTCTTACAACTTTGTCTTTTTCAAGCTCTTCTGGGTCCACTGTTTGGATAACTGTAGCTTTGTAGCAAGTTTGAAATCAGGAAAATTAAGTCTTACAACTTTGCCTTTTTCGAGCTCTTCTGGGTCCCCGGCATTTTCATATGAATTTTAGGGTCATCATTTAAATTTCTGCAAAAAAGACTTTTGGCATTTTTTTTTAAAGATTTTATTTATTTATTTGACAGAGAGATCACAAGAGTAGGCAGAGAGGCAGGGGGAAGCAGGCTTCCCGCCGAGCAAGGGGTCTGATGCAGGACTCGATCCCAGGACCCTGGGATCACAACCTGAGCCGAAGGCAGCAGCTCAACCTACTGAGACACCCAGGCGTCCCAACATTTGGCATTTTGATAGGGATTGCATTGAATCTATAGATCAACTTGGGGAATGTTAATGTCAACAATATTAAGTCTTTCTGTCCATGAATATTGTATATTTTTTCATTTATGTAGGTCTTCTCTAATTCCTTTCAACAGTGTTTTATAGTTTACAGAGTACAAGTTTTATATTTTGGGGGTCAAATTTATGCCTGAGCACTGTTTTCTTTTTTACACTATTGTAAACAAAAATTTTCTTAATTTTATTTTCAGATTATTCATTGCAGGTGCACAGAAATACAAGTGATTTTTCTACATTGCTGCTGTACCCTGCAACCTTGCTGAACTTGTTTATCCTGGTAGTTTTTCAGTGGATTCCTTAAAGTTTTCTTTGTACAAGATTGTGTCATCAGCAAATGTAGTTTTATTTCCTGTCCAATTTACCTGGATTTTGTTTATTTTTTCTTGCCTAACTGCCCTGGTTAGAACCCCTAATACAATGTTAAATAGAATAAGAGTGGGAATCTCTATTATGTTCCTGATCTTAGAGGAAAATAATTCAGTCTTAACTATCAGGTGTGCTGTTAGCTGTAGGATTTTTGTAGATGCCCTTTTATAGATTGAGGAAGTTCATATCTCTTCCTAGTTTGAGTGTTTTTATCATAAAAGAGTATTAGATTTTACAAATACTTTTCTATGTCTATTGAGATGATCATGTGGGTTTTTTTTTTAATCTTCATTCTGTTGATACATTACATTGGTTTCCTTAGGTTACATCAACCTTGTATTTCTTAAATCCCACTTGGTCATTATGTATAACCTCTTTTTATATGTTGTTTGTTTATATGTCAGTTGTTTATATGTCAACATATATGTGTATATGTGTTGTTTATATGTCAGTTTGCTACTGTTTACTGAGGATTTTTGTGTCTATGAATTAGGGATAATGGTCTCTGGCTTTCTTTTCTTGTAATGCCTCTGTCTGGCTTTGGTATCAGGGTAATATTGGTTTTATAGAAAGAATTGGCAAGTGTTATCTCTTTTATTTTTTTGAAAAATTTGTGATGAATTGGTATTAGTTCTTTAAATGTTTGGTAGAATTTACCAGCGAAGCCATCAGGGGTGAGCTTATTATGGGGTAAGCTTTTGAACTACTAATTCAATCATTTTACATGTTGCTTTGTTTCTAACTTGTAGATCATGCAAGCTACTTGTAAACACATATTTCTGTAAAAGGAGAAGGAATCTGGGAAGAGTGAGCACAGCAGGAATTGGGAAATTTGAAGGTTTCTAATTGGCTCTGGCTAGAGCTGTGCCTTCTCTCCCTTTATCTCCCCATGTCTCCTAGAGGAAGTAGTCTTCCTTCACCCTCATGAATGAATGCTTTTGAAGTTAGGACCAAAAAGATGGAAAAAGTAGTTGGTCTACCCACACCTGACACTGGAAGAGAGTTAGTATTCAGACCAAGACAAGGGAGAGCACAAGCTCTCTCAGGCCTCCCTGGGAGGCTTTGGGCTGGGGTGTGTGTGTGTGTGTGTGTGTGTGTGTGTGTGTGTGTGTTTTCATGTTCTGCCTTGCCTTAAATATTGATCAAAAGTGAAGAGTCCCCAGCTGTTGAAAATCCCGGATCATAAGTGATAGACCATGATGAACCACCATACAGCTATTTAAAGAATGAGGTAGCAGGTGCTTGGGAGGTGCAGTCATTTGAGCGTCCAGCTCTTGGTTTTGGCTCAGGTCATGATCTCAGGGTCCTGGGACTGAATCCGGCATCGGGCCCCATGCTCAGTGGGGAGCCTGCTTCTCCCTCTGCCACCCCCCACCCCACCCCAAACCAAACATGTTCCTGCTTGCCAATTCTGCCGGCCTTCGATAGAAAAGGACAGGCTGCTACTGTGGCTGCTCACTCGGCCTGGCACATCCAAAGACTTATTTGGGGCTGGGGAGCCAGCTTGCGTATGCTCTCTTTCTCTCTCTGACAAATAAAATCTTAAAAAAGAATTAAAAATGGGGCGCCTGGGTGGCTCAGTGGGTTAAGCCGCTGCCTTCGGCTCAGGTCATGATCCCAGGGTTCTGGGATCGAGTCCCGCATCGGGCTCTCTGCTCAGCAGGGAGCCTGCTTCCCTCTCTCTCTCTCTGCCTGCCTCTCTGTCTACTTGTAATCTCTGTCTGTCAAATAAACAAATAAAATCTTTTAAAAAAAAAAAAGAATTAAAAATGTAGGGACACCTGGGTGGCTCAGTGGGTTAAAGCCTCTGCCTTCGGCCCAGGTCATGATCCCAGAGTCCTGGGATCGAGCCCTCCATCGGGCTCTCAGCTCAGCAGGGAGCCTGCTTCCTCCTCTCTCTCTACCTTCTCTGCCTACTTGTGATCTCTGTCTGTCAAATAAATAAATAAAAATCTTTTTAAAAAATTTAGGGGCACCTGGGTGGCTCAGTGGGTTAAGCCGCTGCCTTCGGCTCAGGTCATGATCTCGGGGTCCTGGGATCGAGTCCCGCATCGGGCTCTCTGCTCAGCAGGGAGCCTGCTTCCTCCTCTCTCTCTCTGCCTGCCTCTCTGCCTACTTGTAATCTCTCTCTGTCAAATAAATTAAAAAAAAAAAATCTTTAAAAAAAAAAATTTTTTAAATGTGCAAAGCAGTGTGCTGCCATTTTGTTAGGAAAACAAGGAGGAGGGACCCTGTAGATGCACACAGGCTGGTAAATGCAGAGTACCTTTGGAAGGGTACCGAACAGAAGAGTCAGGGGTAGGGGGGACTTCATACCCCATGGGTGTTTTCTTCCTTGTGGCTGTGCTGTCCTCAGCAGTGTTTTTGAAATGCTGAGCCTCTGCAAAGCACAGTGGTGAGGCTCTGAGCTGGCTGCGTTTGCATGTTTCCCTTGGTCAGGCCAGGCACCATGTCCTGTGATTTCATGGAAACGCCCGCCCCTCCAGACTGTCCATCTGGGCAGAGGTGTGTGGGGCACTGTCCATACCTCCATGTAGTTGAAGCTTCCAGTGTTCCTCAGGAATCCCTCCACCTGTCTACCTGTGAGAAACCAGTGGCCAAGCTCAAGAGCCCTCCACAGGTGGTTCCTTTCAGAAACACTTCCACCAGCACAGGAAAGGACTGGGACCAGGGCTGTGCTTTCCCAGGTGAAGTGCTTTCACTGACTCCCAGCCTCCCTGAGGATTTCTGGCCACGTGACCCCACACGGAAGCACCTTGTTCTTTCCTGGCAGACCTGATCATGGCTCTTCAACCCCAAATAAGTCTTTGGATGTGCCAGGCCGAGTGAGCAGCCACAGTAGCAGCCTGTCCTTTTCTATTGAAGGCTGGCAGAATTGGCAAGCAGGAACATGTTTGGTTTGGGGGGAAATAGCCACAATCTTTCCTCCCGTATGAGCAAATGCTTCCTCTGGAAGATGGGGGTACTTCCCAGCCTGGGCTTCTCTGCTGGAAGCAAGGCCTCCAACACTCATGTCTGTCCCGCAGAGAACACCTTCTGCAGCGGGGACCACGTGTCTTGGCACAGCCCTTTGGATAACAGCGAGTCGAGGATTCAGCACATGCTGCTGACGGAGGACCCACAGATGCAACCTGTGCAGACACCCTTTGGGGTAGTTACGTTCCTCCAGGTGAGCCTGGGGTTGGACAGGGGCTTGAGCCTTCCCTGGGGGAAAAGCCTTTGTAGTACAGGAGGGCCTGGGTAGAGTATGAAGGCAACAGATTTCCTTGTCTTCTTGCATTTTTCTCTTCCCCTGGGCTGGCTCATGAGATCTGGATGGTCTTGTTTAGCCTGCTGCAACGGGGGAAGGAGGAAAGGGAAAGGGCCCGGGTTGGGGGCCGGGGTTTGGATGACTGTAGTTGAGCGGCTAAGGCTAACAAGGCAGGTATTTTGGTGAGCTGATGAAGACCCAGACAGCCGCAGGCACGGGACCACCCAGCAGGAAGACAGCTTTCGGCTGCCTTCCCCTTGCCCAGGGGGAGAGTGCGCGGCCACCCCCCCACCCCGCTGCAGCTGGGTTTGTGATCAGGCTGGGTCTGTGTGAAGGTTCGCTTGTTTCCCCTTGAGGTTTACACAAAGGCCCCGCCTCTGAGGAAAGAAAGAACTTTTCTGCAAACCGCTGGGGCCCTTTGGTTGTGGTTCGAAGCTTGAAGGGCCTCAGAATCTCCTGTGTTTACATTCCCTGTGATCCTAACTTAGGCCAGAACATCTCCCTAAACCTACCCTTGCTCCAGAGATGGGGGCTGAGGATCCATTCTTTTCTTTCTTTTTTTTTTTTTTTAAAGATTTTATTTATTTATTTGACAGACAGAGATCACAAGTAGGCAGAGAAGTAGGCAGAGGGAGAGGAGGAAGCAGACTCCCTGCTGAGCAGAGAGCCCGATGTGGGGCTCCATCCCAGGACCCTGGGATCATGACCTGAGCCGAAGGCAGAGGCTTTAACCCACTGAGCCACCCAGGCGCCCCCTGAGGATCCATTCTGATGTTCACCTCTACAGTACGGGGCTAGTCATTGTGTCACCCAGACACCTGACCCACTGTAGTAGGACAAGGGTCAGCCCTCAGTGCCCTGTCTTGGACTCCTACACCTCCTAAGGAAACCATCCCATTTTGGACAGACAAGCCCCTGACCCTAGATCCTGCCTGTGGTCCCCTGACTTGAGTTGACCCTAAAAGAGCCAAGGCGGTGGTCCTCCTCGATGGGTGGAAGGAATGGCTATTAACACGCAATGGCATCTTGTCCCTGGGTCTCAGATTGTTGGCGTCTGCACCGAGGAGCTCCACGCAGCCCAGCAGTGGAACGGACAGGGCATCTTGGAGCTGCTGCGGACGGTGCCTGTGTGAGTACACGCCTGCCCTGTGAGGTAGGGCCTGGCTTCCTGGGCCTGGGGGTGGGAGTCCCTCCTTATCCCCACATGTGGGCTTCCCTTTACATTGTTTTTCAGGCACTGGTTTTTCACATCAGGGACTCCTGATGATTCACTCTCTGACAGTCCCTGACTTCGAACTGCTCTCCTGTGTTCTGGGCCTGCACAGGGAAGTCTGAACGCCCAGCCCATCAGCCCCAGACTCTCAGTTACCATCCTGTCCCCTTTCCTTGTCCACAGCGCTGGCGGCCCCTGGCTGATAACTGACATGCGGAGGGGAGAGACCATATTTGAGATCGATCCACACCTGCAAGTATGTCTTGAGTGAGGAAAACCTTTCTAGCACACTATGCCTAGGCCTCTTCCAAATAATACTGGCTTTCATGCTGGGAAAACGGAGGAGCTTTATTTGTGAATGATCAGAACTCTGGCATGATTTGGAACTTATCTCCTGAATTCTGCAGAGCACGTAGGGAGCAGAAAGCTCAGGCCAGGAAAGCTTGCCTCAGACACATGGTTTTTGGGATTTAAAAGGGGTGGGGTTAAATTTACTTTGATATTACAAAGAGATGGAAATGTATAATACTGAGATTGTTTGGGATGATACTACAGTCATAGCTTGTTTGGAATCATAAAAAAATGAGGATCCGTGCTTACTCTGACACTTTAAAATATAAGAGCAGTTCTCGAGATAATGTAACTACGTCAAAGAAGCAAACTGGAAATTGTTTGTACCAATAAAAAAAAATAAAATAAAAAAAAGGGTGGGAGTAAAAGGATGAATTTTACTGTATGCAAGTCATACATCAATAAACCTGACTTAAAAAAAGTAAGATCACCAGCTTTTCACTATAGAACATCGATACGGCATGTCCAGTATTCATTCTCCCATTTCCCCCTTCTTCAAAAAACATAACCCTTCCTTCAGGGAACCACCTCCCTACTGCCAGCACCCTGTAACACCCAGGAGGGGTGATACTGACCCCATGCCCCAGCCGTAGTTGGTTGTGATTGGCCAAGTGATCACACACTCCTTTTCGATACAACTTCAGCTTGGGCCATCAGAACTCCTGGCTCCCCTCCTGGGCAGGATGGCATTCCTAGATATATAAAGGAAGTCTGTATACAAGCAGGCCTGCAGTTGCCCACTCACTGTGGCCTAGCTATGCAGGGACATCTTTGATTTCTTAGAAGAAACATGCTTTGCATGCAAGTTAATTTTGAAAACCACTAGAGCATATCTTCCTCATGGGCCACTCATGAAAGAAGGCAGTAGACGGCTAAGAACGTTCCTGGCATGTATGCACTTCCTTCTACTTCCCCCGACCAGTTGTAGGCCATTGCCATCTCTGAACCTTTCATGTCTCTCAAAATCTGGCAGGCTGTGGGCAGCCGCCAGGAGCTCCATGTCCTCCAGGAGGGACGCGAGGTGGCAAGGGAAAGGTAGCAGGCAGACATACAGCCAGCAGTCCCTGGGGGTTCTTTACTATAGACCTGTTGTTCTGGGGCAGAAGCCCTACTCATTCACACATGATGCTCCTCTATTTTCCTAGTGCCTTTAACACTGAAGTTTTCAAATTGCTGCCAGGATCCTCTGTTACCTCTACATTAAAGTTGGTTTCTCTATAGCTTCTGCTTATGCAAAAACCAGGAACCATGAAGGCTATGTTTCCCCATGTCCTTGTTCTGCAGCTACACTGGGATCCAGCATGGGGGACCGTGGGCTGTTGGTTAGCCCTGGTCATAAGTGCCAAGCACTAAGAAAGAACTTGGTCATTTGGCTGGTAGGGTAAGCAGCCCATCCTTTGCATGCCAAGAACAGTTCTCCATCCGAGTCTTTGGGCTCTGCTGAGACCAGCCAGCAGGATCCAGAAACCAGTGGTCTTTAAAAACAAGTGGTGGGGGGAAGGGGCTGGCTCATTAGGTGGGGCATTTGACTCTTGATTTCAGGGATCATAAGTTCATGTGCCATGTTGGGCCTAGAGTTTACTTAAAAATAAAAAAATTAAAATTAAAAAAAAAAAATAAGCAAGGGGACATCGGTGAGAAAGCCCAGTTGTTGTTTTTTTTCCTGGTGACCCTGTGCACCAAGTGGGAACTCCTCGGTGCTCATCTGTAGCTGTCTGGGGCCTGCTTGCAGGCGGTTCATTGTAGAGCTGTCTTCTTTTCATTTGCTCTGAGCTCCGCTGCTAGCGAGCTGTGTGCTTTAAAAAGTCCCTTAACATCTCTGGGGCCTAACTCTTTCTTTTTTACTTATAAAATAAATGGGGTGAACTAGTTGAGTCAAGGGGCATCCTCAGCTCTTTGCTTAGGTGGGGGGCCTCAGGGCAGCCAGTGGAAAGGGTAAAAGTTCAGACTCCACCCTGAGCAGAGCAAGGCCCACCCACTCCTGCCTGGAGCACAGAGCTGCTCCTGTCAGTCAGCCTTTCCCTGTCTCTGCTCAGGATCCCCAGCTTTGGGGCACTTGGCTGGCTCAGTCAATAGAGCATGGGACTCTTGATCTTGGAGTTTTAAGTTAGAGCCCCACATTGGGTGTAGAGATTTTTTTTTAAATAAAATCTTAAAAAAAAAAAAATGGATCCCATCTTTGCCCAGGCTGATTATAGCTCTGGAAAGGAGGAAAGTATGACTCTTGGAAAGGAGGCATCAGGGCAGGGCCATCTGCTGACTGGTCCGAAGAAATAAGGACCTTCCCTCTTGTTCCCACAGATAGGCTTCCTGGCTGAGCTTCAGGCCCGTGTGGTGCCTGTGGAGGCCCCAGCGGGAGGGTCAGGCAGAGAGGGAGCTACAGATTCTCACTGAGGTGCTTTCAACTCACGAGCTTTATTTGGCCCACATGGCTGTTTATAAGCAGCGTTGCTAGAGCCTTCCAGATGACCTTTAATCCAACGCCCAGCATCACAGAACTATGTTTTACCAGAAATCCCAGGGATGTTTGGGTACAGCTCTTCCTTGAGGCCATTTGGAGCATGTTGGGACTCCACAGTGCCAAGGCCTACACAAAGGCAGGGCCTCTGATGGGGTCTGCAGATGGCCACTGCCCTCCAGGCCCCCATCTCAGTCTAAGAAATGGAAAAGAAACTCCATCCAAAGTCCTTTGCCAAACAAGTTAGTGA
Source organism: Mustela erminea (assembly GCF_009829155.1). Classification (NCBI taxonomy): domain Eukaryota; kingdom Metazoa; phylum Chordata; class Mammalia; order Carnivora; family Mustelidae; genus Mustela; species Mustela erminea. The sequence goes on from NC_045627.1 coordinate 66,150,111, forward strand.
TGCAGCTAGGGGAAGTCCTGCCCTGCTGCTGCTCTCTGGCTGTGCTTTTCTGGGTGACCACACCCTCTGCTGTTAGAAGAGGGAACTGCTGTGTGAGGTCTGAGGAGTTGGGCCCAGTCCTGGCATCTCCTGCCTGTGGCTGGCTTCCACCCTGTCTTCTGTGGCAGTAACTGGGGGGTTCTTCCTGCATGACAGGGAGTAGAGGAATGACTGTGCCTTTCCTCAGGGCTGTAGTGCCACATCAGCTCCATGGGCCAGCATGGGGTGGCCAGAGTTAGGACCCTGAAACAGGTATGCTGGTGGTTTTACTGGAAGGTCCAGGTAGAAGATGAGCTTTCCTTGGGATTTTCATGCTTCCTGGCTTCTCCTGATCCCTGGTTCCCTCAGAGGAGTCAGTGGCTGGCAGAGACCATCATGGGTTAGCAACCAGGGCAGAACAAGATCAGACATCCTGCTCTTCCAGCACCTGTTCCACGCTCAGCACCTACAAGAACTCAGTGAATACCAGAAAGGTGGTGGTGACCTTGGGCCACTGGTTCGCTGAAGGAACTCTGGCTCTTTGGTTCTTTCCAAGCAGGAGAGAGTTGACAAAGGCATCGAGACGGATGGCTCCAACCTGAGCGGTGTCAGCGCCAAGTGTGCCTGGGATGACCTGAGCCGGCCCCCTGAGGACGACGAGGACAGCCGGAGCATCTGTATCGGCACACAGCCACGGCGGCTCTCTGGCAAGGGTAGCTGCGACCACCCAGCCCTCCCTTCCCCTGTCTCCAGGCCCGGTTTTCAGGCTCTCTGCGATGGGGCTATAGCATCGGCAGCCCATTCAGTAGTTCCTTTCTGGCAGGACTGAAACAGCAGGAGAGATCTTCCAGCAGCGTGGCACGACGGGAGCTCTATTGGCCCATTTCTCTTGTGTTTCCTGTGTGTATTTCAGATGCACCGCCAGCAGTGAGCATTGTATTTTAGATTTGTCCCCTTACAATCTGAGGTCATGGAGGTGAGTGGAAGCCATAGAACAGTTACAGGAAAAGGCCATAGTCCACCCAAGACTGAAAGAACAAGCATCGGCCACCCACAGAATTGAAACAGGGCCCAGCTCTGGCCTGAAAGCCATGCCAGACCCAAGAATCACTGGCCTCAGGCCCTCCCAGGCCTAAGCTGAGAGAGGCGTGAGTGTGGGACCAGCACACAAACTTCCCTGCCTCCCTGTCCTACAGATACAATGTGAGGGGCCATGTGCGGGGCACCCTATACCCACTGCCTTCTGCACGGGGCCTTGGGGAAGAAGGATGTGGCTCTCCTGCCGGAAGCTCACCAAGGTGGTCTTGGTTGTAGAAACAGCTATGATTCTTAGCAAAGGGCATCCCTACCCAACTCCAAAAGGAAAGCAGCCATTTACCTATATGTATATTGACAGCTTGTTTTTCTGCTTTCTTTGTCTAGTTCCTCCCACCTTCCTACAGTGCTGAACAAAATGCCTGCACATGGGATAGCACTTACGGGAGCTATACTCTTTGCCTAAAGGACAACTTAAGCTCCTCGTGCAAATATCAACCCCCTTTTGCCTTCCTGCTTGTTCTGATAGTGTGCTAATAAGCCCATGGGAGGTTCCGAGAGAAAGCATACAGTCATTAAAATCATTTAGTTGCTTTTGACGAGAAAGATAATTTAAGGAAGGACGCATAGTCTTATCCAAAATTTCAGCCATTATTGGCTAATTTTTTCAGAAATTAATGAAGTAAGCCGTATCACTGTAACAAGTCAGACAGTTAGAAAAGTTAGTATTATCGCTTCTGTAGTCCACTCTAAGCCCATCCTTTGAGCAACCAGCATTAATTTGCTTTTTGGGATGTGTTTGCTGTTTGTATAGGTAAATCTTGGACCAAAAATCTCTATAATGGACCAGAATAGTGACCTTCACCCCAAAGTTCAACAAAGCACCTTGCAAAAGTCCCACCTAGAGATTCCTCTCTTACCCTCTTGGCCCTTGGCAGACCCATGGACAAGCAGGGTTCCCTGGGACCAAAATGGGGGGATGACCTCACGTGAGGTCATCCCCCACTGGCCCACCCAAGGAGAAGGGTGGCAGGGTATCATCCAACCACACAGAGTCCAAAAAATGCATAAGAGTTCATTCATGGCGGAGCACTTACAGCCTTAGTGGCATCCATCGCAGTGGGCAGAATCCCCAGGTGGGCTTGGGCAGTGGCAAAGACCTTGTTAGTCACTGTCTGGAGCTATGTTAAGGGTCAGTCTGGGGCCTATGTAACAGGAAGGGGAAGGACAGTGAAGAGCCCTATGTTGGAAGGTGCCCTTCTGAAGTCCAGAGGCCACCCCCTTATCTTCTGCAAGAGTGGCGCTCTTCAAACCAGAAATTCCTTGAGAGCACGGTTGCCTCATCTGGCCTGTGTCCTCACAGTGCTCTCACTTAGCTCTCAAGGCTGACGTCTAGAGTGGGTTCACGGGTTTCCTAGGACCTTTTCCTAGCATGACTGCAGAGCCCGGTTCCAAGCACAGGGTTGAGGGATGTTAGGAGCCCAAAGGGCCATCGGGCAACTTAGTGGTGTTGTTGCAGACACGGAACAGATCCGGGAGACCCTGAGGAGAGGACTTGAGATCAACAGCAAACCTGTCCTTCCGCCAATCAACCCTCAACGGCAGAATGGCTTCACCCACGACCGGGCCCCGTAAGTTCCTGGTCCACAGAGGGGATTCGTAGAGCTTCCTGAGAGCAGCGTTCCCGGGCTGGTACAAGGGAGGCAGTTTTGTCCTCAAGTGTCTCTTCCTGGAGCTTGCATGAGAGAACAATGCCAATAGCCCTTGCTGGATGGACCCAGGGTCTCTGGGGCACACAGACCTGTGGGTCATAGGAAGGGCCTCAGAGGGGACCCAGCGGCCCAGGAATATAAACATCAGTAAATATTTACACGCGCTGTGTGAGCAGACAGGAGGCCAAGTTGGGGCAAAATCCCAGCCTTGAGGGAGCCCATTGTGCTGAGCATGACTCCCCTCCTTATCTCGGCCTCGGCCAGAGTTGCCCTTCCTTCCTTCCTGGAGCCTGGTCTCCGGCTGATAGCTGCGGCCCCAGGGGCCTCCCTGTCTGGCCAGCCCCAAAGTGGATGCCTGCTGCTGAGGCCCTTTTTCCTGCCTTCCTTCCATGGGGCCCAGAGAAGGGAAGGGAAGTCCTTTACAGGCCTCTGCTGCCCGTCTAGGGGCCCCTGTAGCCCTTTGGGAGCAACTGTGGCTACCTCCAGCGGTCAGGTCCTCTTCCTGCTGACCTCTCTTCCTCTGATAGGGGATGAATGGTAGGCAGGGCTGGAGCTGGGCACCCCCTTCTGCCCTTTGAATCAGGGAAGCTGTAGGGAATAGCTGCTGGCAGGGGATGCCTGGGAGCTGGCAGCCCAGAGCAGAAACCTTGCCTGCCAGGGAGGAAGTTGCTGTGCCCTGGGCTCAGAAGGAAGCACAGCACTCCTGCAAGAGCAGGGTGATCTGTCCTTCTTCTGAGAAGTCTTTACTACACTCTTGCTGTGTGGCGAGCTCAGGGCCCAGAGGGCCATCCAGGATACCGGCTCTTCCTTTGGAGGTGCAGGAACTGAAATTGGTGTGAGTGGAGCTGTAGATGCATTTCGTTGGGAATAGCCACGTCTTTGAATTCTAGCTTCAGCTGCTCATCCACAACCCCCAGAAGTGGTTGTGATCTAACAGTCTACAGAAAAGACAAGTCAGGATGATCTGGAATAGTTAGGGAGGGCTTCTTGGAGGAGGAAGAACATGAGATGTAGATGGACCTTAAAGTTGCCCTAGAATTTTCAAGCAGGAGAAGGAGCTGACAGGGCTGGAACAGGGGAGGCCTGGCTAGCTAAAGTCAAGGCTATAACCTGGGAGCAGACTGTGGGGGAGGGAGAGTTACTCTGGATGCCCAAGATGGCTCACCTGGAGTTTGGCGTCCAGAAGTGATGCAGGTTGAGCTTCTTGGCAAGAGACCGGAGAAGCCTCCACTGCCATGTCTGAGCATCTTTCAACTCCAGCCAGTGGGTTTCTCCAGCCATCTGCTTTGAAGTAGCTGGCGTGAGGCACCATGATCTTCCTCTGGCAGCAGCAGATGGCCAGGCTGAGGCGTGGGGCATCTGGAAGCTCTCCACCTGGGACTCTGGACCCTGTCCTGGGGCCATGCTCCTTCCCATGCCCTGAGCTTGGCTTCACCCTCTAGGCCCCTTTGGCACTGGTGGGGAATCTGGGAGGTACTTGAAGGCTTAAAGGCTCCAGTCTATCACCTATGACTTGTAGACGGTCTCAGTTCAGATGGCCCTGTCACCTCTGGGAGGTCCAGGTTTCCAGGCAGAAGGGCAGGGGCTCCTGCAGAGACATACCCCACTGGCTGCTCCTGTATATGTGGAGCAGGCTTGAGATCTCACTCTCCATCCCGGGCAGGCGTTCAGCTGCTGCACTTGAGGGGGAAGGGGACACAGGGCTCAGGCTTCTGGATGCATATGTACAGCCCAGACTCAGCCCAGCCCTGACGGTGAGAGGGGCGCTGGGTCTGGTCCGAGGACTGTCTGTAGACACCAGGTAAGAGCTACAGCCTCCACCTTTGGCCTGAGGTGACTGAGCTACAAATAGATGAGCTACAAATAGGTCACTTCCTGCAGCTCCAGTGACCAGTCAGGTACCCACAGTGCTGAATCTGCAGTCCGGAGGGAATCAGAATGTCTCTCTGAGGTTCTCAGAGCTAGTTATCAATTTGTTAGCCATTGGTTGAGAAGTGGTTCCTCTTGCTTTGCCAAGATCCTTTTCCAGCACACCCCACAAAGTGTCTCACGGCTCTAGCTCGAGGTTATCTCATGATCGATGATGACAGACTCCATTTAGATCAGCAAGCACGATTGTAATATCTGTGCTGCCCACTCTGGGACCTGACCCCATTTCAGATAAACCACATGGACTGCGACTGAGAAAGCCAACCCCAAATGTGCTGGCACCAATGTTTGTTCCTCTCCCTGTGGGGGAGCAGCCAGCGTGGGCCTTCCTGTGTGTGCGTCTGAGCTTCCTTCAGTCAGGCTTTCTCGGCTGGGGCACGCTGGTTCCACATGGCTCTGGGAATGGTCTGAGGAAGCTGTGGTTCGGAAGGGCCGATGGGGCTGGGGCATTAGCAGCTGGGCTGTGGCCTACTTGCAGGGGCCAGGGGCAGGGGTCAAGCACTTGCTGTTTTCATAGCCTGCTAGTAGCTAACACTTACATGGTGACGACCATGGGCCAAGTAACATTCCAAGTGCTTTACACCGCATGACCTTCATTCATTCTCACAATCACTCTGGGAAGTAGATAATCTTACTGTCCCCTTTTACAGATGAGGAGACTGAAGTATAGAGAGGCCAGTCTTACCTAGTGTGACCTTTCTTACCCCATTCTCAGGGACCCCATGAGGGACACACAAGGCTATGTCTCTGAGGTGGTAGTGATCTCATTGGTGGGCCTCATCCCTCCAGTTGGCGTAGGAATAGGAACCTTTCACGTGACACTGAAAACAAGGCTAAGCCCCATGGTAGAAGCTTACGATGCGGACTTAACTCTAGGGAAGACATGGGGTCAGCGGTGGTGCTTCCAAATCCCAGAGATAACGAGCTGTATCATAATTGGCTCATTTATACCAGAATTCCTTTCTGACACAAAGCCTTGTTTTCTTCATGTTCAGAAACAAAACAACCCTATTTCTGTCCCCACGTCAGGGCTAGGGGATTTCTTTCTTTCTTTCTTGAGGCCTCACTTCCTGCTTCCCAGAAAGGCAGGCCCCTCTGGGTAACCTGCTCCTCTCCCACTTGCCCTCGTTAGTCCTCCTCCCCCTGCCTTCCCAGAAGGAGAGTCCTTGGCCCTTTTGGGGGCTTCTTTCAGAGTTTCACAACCCTTGCATTCCAGCCATGAAATTTTTATCTGGCTTTTCCCAAGATGATCCGTTGAGAAAAGCCTCCTTCAGCTTGCTGGCACCTCCCTTCCCACTGCCTGCCCGGGTGAGTTTGGGAAGCATGGGAAGCCACTCCTTTCTGTCACTGAGGACAGCCTGGCTTGAGACTGTGCCTGCCAACATCGGTAGGGACCTGAGAAGGGAAAGGCCCCGGACATCTTCTCTGTCTGAGGTCAACTGGACTGTTCTACAGACTTTGGCTTTGGGACTTGGGGGATGCCTGTGGTCAGGTGTATTGGGTGGGGATTTTGCATTTCCATCAGCTTCTGCTCCGAAGCAGGGGACCTGAGGCAGTGATCCAGGCCCTCCTTCTCACTCTGCCGGGGTCTCCCTGCCTGAGGCTGGAGGACTTTTACGAAGGTCTCTGGGCCACACAGCCTCCCAGAGAGAGGCAGCGCTCGTGAGTGCGTGTGCACAGGCGTGTTGGCAGGGTAAGGTCCCCAACTGTGAGAAAAGTGCTTTGGAGTTGAGACACCTTTATAAAGCAAACTAACCATCATTTCTGAGCCAAGTTTCTCAGTCTTCATGGGAATCATGCCAGCAGCTTTTAAGGCGTTTTTTTTGGTTTGTTTGTTTCTTTGTTTTGTTTTGTTTTGTTTTTTGCCTTTTTGCCTTAATTTCCTGAAGAATTAAGGTTTTATAGTTTGAATTCCCTGGTTGTGACTTTCTCCACTGCATAAACCTCCCCCCCAGCACACACACATGCTTGCACATATATTTCTCTCCACTTTTAGGAGTGTCTCTGCTCCCATCTGTTTGCCTTTTGGATGGGGTGACTTTGCTCCCTCTGCTCCCATCTTGAATAGCTTATAACCTGGCCAGGGAGTCATCCTTTAGAGAAACCTGTGTTTTCTTTCACTCACCCTGTGAGGCCCTTCTTAATTAGAGGAAGAAAATATCTAGATTGCACCCAGTGAACTGAGTGAAGGGAGGTGAGTTTCCATCTGGGAAGACAGCTGGGCCGCTGGCACTCACGGCTCGCACACAGGGCAGTCAGGGGTGACCCTGCTCCAAGTTTCTAGTGCATCAGGCCATGGCCAGCCCAGAGCCTGCACCTGTCACACCAGCTTCCCTCACCACTCCCACGCTGGGGAAGTACATTGTTTTCATGAAGAGAAGATCCAGAAGGAGACAGTCGTGCTCTCAGGGCCCCGGCCAGGTCCCGCAGGGCTAACAGGAGGAAGGGCCCAGGCCTCTAGGATTCATACATGGCCCGCTGAGCGCCTGCCTTTGGGTGCCTTTCTCACAGAGAACACAATGGAAAGGGCAGAATGAGGCGCGTCACAGCAAACCAGGCACAGGTACATTTCTGCTTGAACTCCTTTCTCTGCTCCACTTCCCCAGAGAGATGGAGCCGAGGCCACGGTTTACACCATAGCCTTAGGGTTCATGGCCAGCGTGTTGAATCCTCAGTCCACAGGGCAGCCCCCTTCTTCAGAGTCACACAGTCAGAAGCGTTTTTATCTCCCATCTTTGATCCTCAGTGTCACCTAACACTTGAGCAGTGAGTCACTTCTCCAGGGAAGGGAAAAGGAAGGCTCAAAGGTGAGAGCTGGAGAGAGGAAATGACTCAGTGTCTCAGAAAACAGAAAGCCAAGTGCTCTGGGGAGAGTGGGCTCAGGAAAGCCGGCCTCTCCATCTCCCACCCAAGGCAGAGGGCTGGGCTGGGGCCGGAGTTAACTCCTCTGGTTGACGAAGGCGCCCTCTCATCATCTCGCCAGTTTCACTCCTTCTCTTGTCCCTGGCCACGTGCTGCCCCACTGTCCATCCTCACAGCCCGTCTTCAGGGCGCTGTCAACAAAATTACCGTATGTATTCTTCACTTGTGGGTGTTTACCAGGTTACAACCTTGTGTTTAGGAGTAGTTGTGGACCTGGGGCTTAACCCCCATCCCACACCTCTACCCCATCCCAATCCTGCCCCGAAGGGGGACCTTCAAGTGGCTCTTTCTCTGCAAAGTTCAGAGCTTTTGTCAGCAATCTGAAAGCAAAAGGAATAATCTCCCAGCCAAGAGGCAGAAGCCAGAGGTTGGGCTGGCTCAGCAGGTCAAACCCAGGTTGCTGTTGAGCAGTTGCCAACCCTGGTGCCCTGGTTCCTGCTCCCAGGCATCCCCAAGGAGGAGGCCCCAAGTCGTGTGGTCAGTGCAGATGTCACCCCTGTCACAGGACTGGGACTGTGGCTAAAAGGAGTCTTGGTGGTCCAGCTCCTTTCCTCTCCATGCCTGCTGCCATTGATAGAACATGACCAATAAATACCCTTGGGCTAAGATAGAAAAATGAAGGCTTTTCAACCTAAAGAGCCCCAGGTGGTGAGGAAACATGCACACAGTTCTGTCAGTCTGTAAAATGTGGGCAGAGCGAACAGGGCTATGTACTGTAAACCATACAGTGCTAGAAAATCAGGAACCTATCTTGACACTGGAAGGAGAGAGTGTTTTAGGATATGTAAAAAGTCACCTTATGCAGTGGGAAGTGTAAATATAGAATGTGTTACATAGACAGGTGGTAAAGAAGAAATAAAGGGAAAGATTTAGATCGATTCCTGAATTACCGAGGTGTGCATCTAAGCCATCCCATAATCCACTCCTCACTGTTCCCACTTTAGGAAGACTCCTGGGCCAGACAGGGTCTCATGGCTGAGCAGGCCGTTTTTATTGAGGATTGCAACATGCTGGGCTCTGTGGTGTGAGCTGCTGTTGTCCCCATTTTACAAATCAGAACACAGAGGCTTAGACAGATGATACGACTTACCTCCGGTCAGTAAGCTGGGAATAAGCGTCAGGGTCAGGATTCGAACCTTGGACTGTTTGATCCAGCCCTCTCCACCACTGGCGACTGCCTGTGAAAGAGGATACATGTGGAGGGGCTTCGTGCCAATCCGTAGGAAAAGATAACTGGAAAGTAGGCCCTGGAAGTTTGCACACCACTGTACAGAGGAGAGCTGGTGTTTCAGTTTGGCGCGAAACCCATGAGGGTGGCAGGTCCGTGGGCACTGTTTGGCTAAGAAAAGCGTGTCCCCAAATATGGTGAAATCTGTTGGAGGATATACTCCACCAGAATGAGTGAGGAAGATACGCAGGGGACAGGAAATGGGGTCCAGCATGGGAAAGGGGTCAGGGGAATCACCAGGTGATGGCAAGCAGCAAGAATAGAAGGCAGCCAGTTCAGACGGGTCTCTGAAGGGAGGGCTTGGAAAAAGATAAAATTGATAAATCCCTGATGAATTTGAGTATCTTGGGGAAATCTGTAGACCATTGGTAGTTAGTTTAGGATTGAATTAGGGATAAACACGTAGAAAACCAAGACTGTTATTAAACCCAAGGAAAATAAAAAACTGTGCCAGAAAAGTAAAGTATAATTTTCTGAAAGTATACATGATGGTATAGTACATGCCTCAGTTGTAGATAGCACTGGTTTCATACAATAGTGTAGGCACTTGATGCTGATCCAGACAAACTTGGGATGCCGTTCTCCTGGGAAGAGGAGGGTGGGTGGGACAGACAAGAGTTAAGACCTCATATTCCTTTGTAGGAAGTCAGTAGGTGAAGCCAGAGAGGGGGAAATGGGGTAGTCGAAGTGAAGTGTGTTAGAAGTCTGGAGGGGCACCTGGGTGGCTCAGTGGGTTAAGCGTCTGCCTTCAGCTCAGGTCATGATCCCAAGGTCCCAGGATTGAGCCCCACATTGGGCCCCCTGCTCAATGGAGAGCCTGCTTCTCCCTCTGTCTGCCACTCCCCCTGCTTGTGCTCGCTCACTCTCTGACAAATAAATCTTAGGAAGGAAGGAAGGAAGTCAGTCAGTCTGGAGAAAATACCAAAAGAGTCCACTAACAGAGATGAGAGTGGTTGTCTCTGAAGAGCAGGGTCAGAAGACCCTGTGACTCTTTAAACTTTAAAAAGAATTGTTAATCAAAGTCCAAGAAGTGATGTCGTAGGAGCGGTTACAGCTCAGCCCACCCAGTGAAAGGAGAGAATAACCAGCTCCGACTGGAAATAACAGAATTAGCACCCAGGCCGCCCGGGTCATGCAGAGATGCTTCCCCTGCCCTGGCACTGAGTGAGGAGCTGAGGATTAGCAGCTGTGACCACCTGACAGGCCTCCTGAGAGCTTCTGTTTGGGCGTAAAGGGGCCAACAAGGGGCACTTATCCAGCCATGGAGGCAGACTGGACATGGAGTGGAAGTGGCAGGGTGCTGGAAGAAAGCACCTTGGGCAGAGTGAGATCAGGAAGGAAAACCCTGTGCCCTGTCATCTCCAGATGGAGGGTCCCCGCAGGCTTTAAGGGGGTTTCATTGGGTGTTAAGGGAAAAGGTGGTTCTTTGGCTAAGATTAGGAGGTGCTGGCTCACATAGAATGAAACTGCTAGTTTGGCCTCTCCTGTCCTCCTCAGTCCTCAAAATGACAACATTTTAGTCTTTCATCTGAGACACAGTGTGTTACATCCAGCCCTTGCCCCATCTGCCTTTCTAGAAGCTTCCCTTAAATTAAAATTCCATCAAATACCCTTTGGGAAGTCCTGCCTTGACTTCTAGGAAGCCTCTGTTTTGTTTTGTTTTGTTTTTAAGAATTCAGGGAAAAAAAAAAAATCAGTGTGTCTTCATAGCCTTGAAACCCTAGAAGGAAAGCCCACTCAGAGGGTTGGGAGGTTCTTAAGGAGAAACATTGTGGTTGTTTTAGTTTGGCGTCAGGAAGACCTGGGGATTTCGTCTCAGTCCTTTATTCGTTCACTGTGTAACTTTGGGCTAGTTATTTAAGTCTCTGAGTTTCAGTTTCTTCATCTATAAAATGGGGAAAGTAATACCTCTTGAAGGAGTAGCCACGAAAATGAAAGAAAGGAAGCAGAGTACTGAAAGGGTTTAGCCGAGAAGCTGGGCCCAGAGTCTGCATTCAGTAAAAGGCACCTCTTTTTTTTTAAAGATTTTATTTATTTATTTGACAGAGAGAGATCACAAGCAGGCAGAGAAGCAGGCAGAGAGAGAGGAGGAAGCAGGCTCCCTGCTGAGCAGAGAGCCCGATGCGGGGCTCAATCCCAGGACCCTGAGATCTTGACCTGAGCAGAAGGCCGAGGCTTAACCCACTGAGCCACCCAGGCGCCCGGCACCTCTTAACAACATATTGTGACCAGTCCCCTGGAAACTAGAACGATGTGTTATACCTCCAGGGACCAGGATAGGTATGTAGAGAATCCTTTACATAACTCAGATTTCTTGAAGAATTTGAACAAAATATGGAAGGAGAAGTATGTATTACCAGCACAGATTATTAAGGAACAGTGTCAAGAAAAGCTGAAACTCAAGAAGAACTGAGTCTTTTGCAAAAAAGTGCTATGACTAGCAAAAAGGACTTTATTTTTTATACTTCTCTTTGAAACAACCAGAAGAAGGAAGTGTAGGCCCTATTGTTTGGACAGAGTAACTTTAATCAATGGCAGAGAGAAAGCAGGATTTACCCAAGTTCTGTTATGCTTCCATTTCAAAAAGAATGGTTATCAGAGTAGTTAGAGTCATCTAGGCATCCATGAGAAGACTGAAGCCGTGATTTCAGGCTTCCTGGCCCATATGTCTTGTGCCCCAGAACACTGGGCGAATTGGCAAATGAGATTTATGAAGCTGTGTCCGTAATCTTCAAGGGAGTAAGAGAGAGGTGTTGGCAGACTGAAAGCACTCCGAAGTTTCAAAATGCAAAAAGCATCTCGCGCACTCCAAACTAGTGCGCATAGTGTCAACTCTCAGGGAAAATTCTGGACTAGACTATTCAATAGGTAGGCTGTGAATGCTCTTTGAAGAGGAACAGCGAGCCCTGAGAGTCAGTGTGGATTCATGAAGAGTCAGACCTGCCAGACCATTCTCATCTATTTTTAGAAATAGTTACCAGGTTGCCTAGCTGGCTTAGTTGGAAGGGCATGGGACTTTTAATCTTGGACTGTGAGTTCGAGTCCCACGTTGGGTGTAGCGGTTATGTAAATGAATAAATGAAAACTTTTTTTTAAAAATTTACCTTAAAAAACAAAGAAGAAACAGTTACCTATTTCAACGTGGTAGACAAAGGAAGTGCTATAGACCTTCTTTAGGGTTTAGCAAGACATTTTCAGAATGTCTTCTGACATCACTGTTGGCAAGACAGAGAAATGTCCACAGAGCATCCAGGAAGGCGAAGGGGCTTGGTGATGGGCTGGTCGGGTTGATTTGTAATTGGTTGGATGAACATACCCAAAGAGCAATGATGTCAGTCTGTCAGCCTGTCTGCTTGGCCCTACCCTGTTCACAGTTTAATCAAAGCCTGGGATGAGGACATTGATGGTGAGCTTAACACTTCTGTCCGGGATATGAAGTCAGGGGGGAACGCCAATATGAAGGATGCCAGAGTCAGCTTTCAGAAATACCTGGAGCGCCTGAAACAGTAGCCAGGAAATGCAGAGTTGGCCTCTTAGCACCAGCTAATCCCCAGTACATACAAGATGGGGAGAAGAAGTCCAAGCGCAGGCCATGGGAGAGAGCCTAAGGGAGCTGCGGTTGGCAGAGGGTGTGCTGTAAGAGCTGGTAGTATGACGGGGTTTCAAAGAATAGACAATTTGATGACAGTTTTAATAGAAATAAAGTTTCCCAAATAAGAAAGCTCATAGTCCCTCTTTGATCTACACTGGTTAGACCACAAGCTGGATTTATTTCCACACGCGACATTGACTTCTGGACGTGACACTCTGGCTTTGACAAGCTAGAGTAAATGCAAGCGCACGTGACTTGGATGGCTAGAAGATTTCAGAACTGTGTCTCAAGAATATAGTTCAAATTTGGAGCCACAAATACTGGAAATGAGAAACTGGTGGTGGTCTGTGAGAGCAGCCTCGGGGATTTGAAAGGCTGTCACAGGAGGAGGGATTAAAACACTTCTGGGCAGCCTGAGGTTCGGAAGATGAGAATTGCAGGAAGACTACTGTGCTCTGAAGAGGGAAGACGGCCCTGCAGCACCTCCCTCAGCAGAACAAAAGCCTCACGGGTTTTTGTTGGCCTGTAGAGGTGCCTTCCCAGAGGCCCAGTGGTTCACCAGGGCCCTTAGGATCTGTTCAAGGAGTCAGGAGTCCTTCAAGCCCCATCTCAGAAGTCCTGTCTCCCGAGCTCAGGGCAAAGACTCAGAAGTGGGGACTGACTTGGCCAGAGGCAGTTGGTAAAGACAGATAATTCCCCATTAAGCTATCGGCATTCTTTTATTTTATTATATTTTATTTATTTATTTGTTTGACGGAGGTCACAAGTAGGCATAGAAGCAGGCAGAGAGAGAGGAGGAAGCAGGCTCCCTGCTGAGCAGAGAGCCCAATACAGGGCTTGATCCCAGGACCCTGGGACTATGACCTGAGCTGAAGGCAGAGGCTTTAGCCACTGAGCCCACTAAGGTGTCCCTAAGCTATCAGCGTTCTTATAGGAAGAGCAGACAGATTTCTAGAGACGGTCACCTGACATCCTGTTAATGCATTCCAGATGTATTTTGAACACCTACTACATCCCCAGGCACCATTAAATGCTTCCTGTGGGTCATCTTATTTAATCCTTATAACGAAAGGGTATTATTATCTTTCCCCATCAAGAGGATACTGATGCTTAGAGAGTGGGTAAGTCATTTGCCTGAGCAGGAGCTCAGGAGTGAAAAGTCGAACCCAGAACCTATGTGTTAGCCATTCTGCCACCTGGAGTGGTGACTCATCCTCCCTCCCCTGGGCCCATATCCCTAGCAGTCCCCAGGGGGTGTAGGGTGTGCTTCCCTGGGAGCCCTTCTCCCTTCCAGCCCCCTGAAGCTCTGCCTTCTCCTCCACTGGGAACTCAGAGAGAAAACAGCCCAACTGAAAAATTAGGCCATGCTGGCGAGCACAGTACTTATTTTTTTATGACTAAGATTAAGCTGACAACCATGCAAAACATTGCAAACCTGTGTCGGCTGCAGATTTAATACCTCGCCCAGCCCACACAAATAATTCATGCTTCTGCATCGATGTCCAGAAAAAACAAATCAGCAGAAAGCTGGGCTCCTGTGTGTGTGTGTGTGTGTGTGTGTGTGTGGAACGGCCGCGTTTCCATTGAAGCAGCATGCCGGAAATACCCAAGCTCCAGGATTGCAGATCTAGCATTTTGCAATTTTTTTTTCTCTTAAAAGATTAAAGTGCGTTTTCAAATGATTGAAGGTTGGTGGGAGGTGTAAATGTGGGCACTTGTCACATTAATTCTTCAGATGATTAAGTTCTTTTCCATTTCTTTAAAGCTGTTTGCAGTTGGGTTTGATGTCCTCGTTCTGGGTGAGTGTGTTGTAGCAGTTACCAAGGTGACTTTAGCTGACTTTCAACAATTTATTTTTCCCTCCAGCGTGAGATGTCTCTAGCCCTGTGTGCTGTTGATTCTTCTCTCCCAGCCCCCTGCCCCCACCCCAGTTGCTATTCATCAGCATTTTTGCTTGTGCCAGAGAAGCAGCGATCCTGATCCTCCCGTGGGCCCCACGGGTTCCGAGGCCCCGCCCAGCAGCCAGGCTTCGGCCCCTTTTGGGCACATGGTGGTAGGTCTGTGTGCGGGGCCAGTGGTCGGAGATGGCACGGGGAGGCAACTGTGAGAATCACACCCTGGCTCTTCCCCTTAAACTCACTGTGAGCTCAGTCTTGTCACCTCACCTCTCAGAGCCTCCATTTTCTCATCTGTGAGAGAAGGATTGATCATAGAACATGCTTGGGACTCAGCCAGAGAGTATGTGGGCTCCTTGCTCTGGAGCAGAGTAGAACTCAGAACTCTTCTAAGTTCTGCTCTTGCCTGGGCCCTGAGGGCCCCCACGGAGAGATGATGGTGGGTGTTGTCCTCCTCAGAAGGGAGACGTAGCAGCCGGCATGTGAGGGAAAGAGGTCTAGTCCGAGGTCCCAGGGCTCCCATGCTGGCCTGCCACAAACCGCTTCTGTGGCCTTGGACTCGTTACGGTCTCTATTTTGCAAAAGGAAGAAGTAGACTAAACCACCTCAGAGTTTCCTTGCAGTCTTGAACTTCCATGACTGTCTGGGCCATAGCATTGGTCTCCTTCTCAGGTCTTGTGAAAGGGTTTGTCAAAGGAGAAGCCAGGGCAGTTTCAGAATTCGCTTTGGCAAACCAGAGGAAGAGACTACTTTGTGAAAGAGCCGTTATATCTGGGGCTAGATCCACACAGCTGTGGGAATGGTCCCCATTAGCTCTGGGGCTTTTATAAACCACTGCCTTGGGAGGGCCCTGGGCTGTCCGATGCCACCCACCATCCTTTTGCCTGCTGACCTCACACTCTCCCTCCAGGGAGGTTCTCTGCCTGATGGGGTGCCTCCCTTAGCCACAGGCCCCAGTGCTCAGCCCCCCAGCATGTGAGGGGGTTGGACCTGCCCCTCATTGGCTGGCTGACTGTGGGCCTAGACATCCTAGATGGCTCCTGCCCCTTGAATGATAAATAACTAGAGCTTCTCGTCCAGTATTTTGATGGACATTTGGGGAATTGTTCTGAGATTCACAGCCCAAACCAGGATCCGGCCTTTTGAATAGGATCAGTGGGTAACACTCATTTCCGGCTGAGGCTGATTTGAGAGGCTGTCAGTGGGGGCAGCTGAATTTGAAAGAGCCTATCTTAGATTGCAAAGGGACCCGATGGCCCAGTTGTGGGATGAGCTGTTGGTGGGAAGCAGGACAGGAGGGAGCATGAGGCAGCAGTGACAGCACACTGTGGCCAAGGCCATAGTCGGGAGGAATCTGGTACACGGCTCCTGGGGCCTCAAAACCCAGCAGGATGGTGGCCTGATTCTGCTGCCCAGCCGGGCCCACTAGTCTGACTCCTGAGAGTCTGGTTTCCACCCGCTCCCTGAGGATTGTATCATGTCCTGGTCAGATGGAGGCTGTGTATGTCACCGCAGCTCCTGGCCATTAGCGGGATCGTGCCTGCTCGGAACCTGTGGAAAGTCACAGCCTTTTCAGGGTCAGCTGGAAGGAAGCTCTTGGAGCTGCACCTCCTGCTACTCTAGCACTCAAGCTTTGGGGAACTTGGGAACCAGGGCTCCTGGGCAGGGGGAGAAGGGCTCTATGATGCTCTTGCTGTTGTGCAGGGAAGACCAAGCCACTGTGACATAAGCTTTCATGTAGTGTGTTGGCCAAAGATGAGGCTTTAGCACCCGATCTAACTGCAACCAGATCCTAGCTCCATACTCCCCACAGGGTGACCTGGGCAAGTCACTTAACCTTTCTGATCCCCAATTCCTATCCATAAAAGGGATGTAACAGTAGTACCCACCTCATGGGGCTGTGGAGAGGAGTGGTCCATGAGAAGAGCTTTGCACAGCAGCTGGCGTTCGGCAAGCACACAGCAGACGGTGACTGCTGTTGTCACTGTCCTCCATCACCATCACTGTTGTTATTCAGGAGCTCAGCCTGATAGACTCCCATCTTGCTCCTCCCCATGGTGTTGATCTTGTGCTGAACCTCTTCCTCTGCTTGCCTTGCAGGAGCCGCAAAGACAGCCTGGAAAGCGACAGCTCCACGGCCATCGTTCCCCACGAGCTCATCCGCACACGACAGCTCGAGAGTGTGCATCTGAAATTCAACCAGGAGTCAGGGGCTCTCATTCCCCTCTGCCTAAGGTGAGCCCCACGGCACACAGCTTGTCCTCAGGGAGCCACAGGCCTCTGCTTGCCTTCTCCCCCACACCTGGGTGGAGTCTGCCCCCCACCCCCAGAGGAGAGCCTGTCAGGCAGTTCTGTCTTAGGCCTGTGGGGGGATCCTGTGGACTCGAGCCAGCCTATAGCCCCCACTGAGCTGAGGAACACTTGTGTGTCCAGAGAGGTGACCTTGGTGCCGCTCCCTTAGGAGAGCGGACAAACTCGGATGCCCCCGCCATCCCACAAGGCTGGAGTCGGTCACACTGTGGGGCAGGGCAGCAGCTCTGGTGGGTTGGACTCTTATTTTCTTTACTCGTTGCTTTTCCCGTGCAAAACACTCCATTCTCCAAACTCCACAGCCAGCACAACAGACTCCTGGAGGGACCGAGAAGCCCAGCTGTGTCCTTTCTGCTGCTGGCTGCAGTGCCAGAATCCTAGCCCTGTGGCCAGAATTCCCACTCCGCTTGGGGACGTTGCCCTGGGCCGAGTCTGCTCCGCTGGCTTCTTGCAGAGCCCTTGGGGTTTCCACCCTCACTTTTATAGCAGGGAGGTGACCAGAATAACTCTAAACCCAGATGACAGTGACAAGGAAGAAGGGGGTTGCCCTGGTTAGGTCCCTCCCCATGGTCCTCAGAGCCTGAGGAAGGAGTTTGGATGCTAACCAGCACTGGCCAGGCACCCTGGGCAGCAGGGCAAAGATAGTAAGTGGTCAGAATGAATGGAAGCAGGGAAGGCCCCCCCACCAGGACCCCAGCCATCTCCTCCCCAGCTCCCTCTCTGGCTCAAGCTCAGGACCATTTGACTGGTGAAGGGTTAATCTGAGGCAGCCTGGGAAAGCCAAGGGCAGGCTGGGCTTCCTTTGCTGACGTGCATCTCTGCCTCACAGGTTGTCCCTGCCTGCCCTTCCCCCAGGTGTATTTCCAGACTGGGGATTAACAGTCACTTCTTTTGGCTCCCTCAGAGTGTCCCCATTTGGAGTCAGCCTTTATTACTATTACTATTACTATTATTATTATTACTGCTACTGCTATTATTATTATTTATTTGTCTGTCTTGAGGTGGGCTTGTGGCCTTGGAGCTATCCATTTTGACCTTGTGAGAGAGCCCATGAGCAGGTGGAAGACTGGCGCGGACACAGGGGTTGTGCTGGGAAGGCACTATGCCGTCCTCCCAGGGGCTTGGCGAATTTGTTTAGATGCTACTTCACCGCTGCCCTCAAAACAGAGGGGATATGACCCCACTTTTAGTTGTGAGGGTGACCTTGTGCCCATTGCTAACTGCCCTCTCTGGCCTCAGTTTCCTCACCGGGACACAGGAGGTGTCCTCCGCTCCTCCCACAGGCCCCCTGAATGCTGATCTGATGTCTCTGCTGGCCTTGAGCGCTTCGGAGCAGGGGCAGTAGTGAACTCGGGCGAGGCTTCTCTGGGAAGGTGCTGAAGTGAGCATGTCCAGTTACAGGCCCCTGTTGGTGGGCAGGTGGGCAGGCAGGAGGGCATTTGCCAGACACCCTGTCCCTTGGCCAGGCCTGCTGCTCACAGTCTCTGTGTTCCCACCCCCAGGGGCAGGCTCCTGCATGGACGGCACTTTACATATAAAAGTATCACAGGTGACATGGCCATCACATTCGTTTCCACGGGAGTGGAAGGCGCCTTTGCCACTGAGGAGCACCCTTACGCAGCCCATGGACCCTGGTTACAAGTGAGAAGGCTCATTTTCTTCTCCCTACCTTCTTTCCGTGGGCTCTTCCCGCACCCGCCTCCTCCCTCTCCTCCCTTGGCAGCTCTCGGTGGCTCCCTTCCAGAGGGGCTGGTAGTGGGAAGCCGTGTGGAGTGTGGCTGCTGCTGCCTGTCCCATCGGCTCTAGGAGCACTTCCTGGCCAACCCCCACCCCATCACCCGAGACACCAGGGATAACGGTCTAGGCCCTGGCCATTGGTTTGCCAGGGAAATCCAGATTTGAAAGATGTGAGACTTTCCGCACCCTGGGTGAACCAAAGGCCAGGACACCTGACGGTGAAATGGGAGAGGAGGAAGGATGAAAGCCAGTCTCAAGTGCTCTGTGGAAATCCCACCAGAATTCCTAGAAAATGGGTGTGTGGGCCCGGATTAGGGGATGGGCAGGCCTCAGCAGACAGAGCCTCCCCACTCCCTGCATCTAATGGCTCTCCTATTCCTCCTAATGGCCAGCTTTTCGGCACAGAAACCTGCTGGCTTGTCCAGAACACTTTGTCCTTCCTTGGCTCTTCTGGCTGGAGCACAGCTCCAGAGCTGCTGCCAGGCAGGGTGCTGGGGCCTGAGAGTCATGGGCCTCCTCCCCAGCCCCCACGCTGTCCCAGGGCTCTAACGGGGATTTGGCTGGTCCGGTGTGCTCTCAGACATATTAGGGGAATAACATCCTTTCTTCTTTGTTTGTTGGGGGTATGAGAGGAAAGCACTCTACCTTCTCTCTCTCAGGAGTTATCAAGAAAGGGGATCTGACCCTAATCCAGAAATTGGCTGTGCTTGTTTGTGGTGTGGTGGAGGGGAGGTTATAGTAGAGGGGAAGGGAATTCTGCTGGTTTGTGGGTTTAGCCTAGTGTGGGGGGCCTGTGAAACATACTTACTGGTAATGTGGGCGTGTGTGTGTGTGTGTGTGTGTGTGTGTGTGTGAGAGAGAGAGAGAGAGAGAGAGAGAGAGAGAGAGAGAGCTTGCAGCTGAATTACTCCTCCTTCAGGCCTCTTCCCCCCTCCCCCCCAAAATACTAACCCTTAATTAAAACAAACAGCAAACAAAGGACACCAACCAAACTCCTCAGACTAAGCGAGGTAGAAAGCTAGTGCTTTAGCAATATTGTGTTCCATAAATTATCTTGCCTTTTTCCACTGTTATTACATTGTTTCATAACAAAATTACTTTGAACCATAAAGTTATAAATACATTTTAAAAGTCCCACTTGGTAACATTAGATTTCTGTCCATGTGGGCTTGGTAGTTACTGTAGCAAAAGCTCTGAAGCATAGCATTCGAAACTAGCCCCGCGCAAGTGGAAAAGGCCTCCCCACCCGCCCCAGCCATGTCCCAGGAAGGCCAGGCTGCTTCTGTGGAGGGGAGGAGGGCTGCCTCTTACCTGGGGAGAGCTGGTAAAGAAGGGGGAAGTGGGGACCCAGCGGGAGAATCCAGCATCCCCTGAGAGTAGAGTTCCCAGGTCATCATTCCTAGTAGGTGACTATGCTCACAGGTCTCAGAAGTGTCCTCAGATAGCATGTCCTCAGATACACAGAAATGTGTACTGAAGATTCTGGCCCATGTTCCTGGGAAAATAGGGACCAGGGTCTCCCCAAACTCAAGAAGAAACTCCCCCCTCCCCCATTACATCTTACATCTTCACCTCTGAGCCTGTCCCTGGAGTCTTGCCATCCTTGGAATTCCTTCCTGCCCTGAGGCAGGGGTGGTCACCAACTCCATTCTCAGAAGCCCAGGAGCCCTGGCCCCCAGAAGTCTCGGCAGATGTCACGTTGTCCCTCCATGCCCCCAGAGTTCTGAATCCAACCCCAGTCCCAGAACCCCTTATCCCAGGCCACTGGCGTTGTGCTCCCAGGCCCACTCCTCTCACCCTTGGGCAGCCCCTCGGGCTCCTGAAGCCCTGGGCAGGGCCCCTCCCATGCGCTGTTGCCCAGGGAACCAAAGCGGTGGGAACCAGCCTCAGGCCTCGGCTGTTTCAATAAAGTTGCTGTGCTGGGAGCTGCTTAATCAAAGGCCTGTGTTATGGGCTCATTAGTGTGGTCCACCACGGGCCAGCTCACAGGGGAGCTCCCAGGAAGGCTGGCTGGGGCCCCGCTCCCCCAAGCATGCACCCTCTCTCACTGAGGGGTTTCTCAGGCCCTTTCCAAGGAGCCCTGGGAAACCCTCTGCCTCTGCCCCCATCCAGTCCTCAGCCAACACTCAGAGCAGCCCTCCTCCCTGCCTCCAAAGCACTCAGCACTTTCTGCTTCTGACTGCCAGCCCGCCTTCCCCTTTAGGGTCTTGCCACTGTGGTCAGAGGCAGCTCCCTATAGCTTGTGGGAACCTGGGCTTGTAATTACTTGTGGGCCTCTAAGGCTCCCTCTGGGGCTACTTGTCTCCCAGGAGTCTGCAGGACATCTTGGAGGCCTGGACGTACCAAGGAGGGGCCACTCCACTGGAACAAGGGCCCCGGGCCCCCAGGAGTACCCCAACATGGAGGGGACTGACCTCCCCTCCACCCCCTCAGGAATCTCTTGCTTATACTCCCAGGATCAGGGGTGTCTCCCTGGGCCCTGGGTACCAGGCCTGAGGGGAACAGAGGAGTAGGAAGGAGCTGAATACAGCAGGCCCAAGAACGTGAAGAGCTCCAGACTTATGTTTGCTTGGCTGCTACTTGAACGCTCCCTGTTGATCCCCGCTGAATGGGGAGGGGCTGGGATGACTTTCTTACATCAGCCTCAACGGCTTTGGAAGCCCTCGCTCCCAGCCTTGGCACCTTGTTCTGGCTACCAGCCTGGGCCTGTTATCTCTTGGGGAAAAGGCACGGCAGAGACACCCTGCATGAGAGAAGAGTGACAGAGGAGAGGCTGAGAGAAAACGGCAGAAGGTGAGGGAATCTGGGACCTCACTGGAGGGTGTGGAGTGGCCCCACTCCACACCCACCTTCTCTTGGTGCTGCTCCTCCCTTCCCCCCTTCTCTCCAGCCCCAGGGAAACCCAGGCCCCAGCACACAGAAAGGCAGGGCGGGCTGCAACCCCAGGGCAAGCTCAGTGGACACTCCCTGCTTCCTGGAGGAGCTGGAGAGGCAGGAATCCTGCTCTAATTCTATAGGCTTCGCAGTTTCCGGAGGTCAACACCTTGACTCCATCTGCCCTCCCATCTGCTATTTTCATCCTCGTGGAGATGGTAAAGCCTGCCAGCCAACTCCGGAGCTTTACACGATGGTCTTCAGCTCCTGGGGGAGGCCTGCCAGCGTCCTCTCTTGCACACCTTCCCCCAGCATTCCACATCCCAGTAGCTTTAACAAGCCTCTCTCCCTTGAGTCTGTCAACACTGAGCTGTTAGTCTTCTGAGCAGGAGCCCGGCCCAGAGCTGAGTCGTTCCTCCATCCCCAGCCTGGGTTGATCTGAAGTGGGAGAAATCGGCCCCAGAGGTCACGTGAGGGTCACATCGCCCGAATATGAGACTATTTTTCTAAGCTCTGTAATGCTTTCTCAGCTGTGTGGTGTCTGACAGCTCGCCCAGGTGGCGCCCTCCACCCCCAGCCTTTCCCCACCCAGCCCCGATGGGAGGCTTCGGGCTCGGAGAAGATGCCCAGCTGCTGTCCTGAGTGGACTCACCACTCCAGGCCAAGTTTCGGAATCACTTCTGGGCTCTCGTCCTAGCCCAGTGGCTGACTCACCACTGTCCTCTGGACACGTCCCCGCCTTCTCCTGTCCCCGTCCACCCATTTGGATGTTGTGTGCAAGACACTTGGCAGTCCCAGGCCCAGGCCCTGAGCGGTTCCTCTTCAGTGCTCTCCTGCTTCTCCTTCCACTGGGGAAGCTGGCCACAACCTGTTCTCCCTGGAGACCTTTGCTTAGGCTGTCATGGGACCTCATTGTCCGAGGGTACCCCTAGTTAGGGTTTAAAAGCCCCCGCTGTGTCTGGGGAGAAGACTGTGATGGCCCACTGTGCCCTCGCCAGCCACAGCCAGCAACCAGAGCAGGAGGAGTCTGAGCCTGCTTCTAGCCACCAAAGCTGACTTCTCACCATCCACCAAGAACAGGAAATGAGCATGTGCCACACACACCTCTGTCCCCAAGCCTGGGGTGGGGGGTTGGTCTCCAAACTGTTTTCTGGCTTTCGTCTGGCCATTTGGAGTCGGGGGGGGGGGGTGGTGGGACACAGATCCAGACTGCATCCTTGTCCTGCCTCCTCCTTGGCCATCATGGGCACTGAGCAGCTCCTTGGAAGGCCCTACCTTGTAAACAACACATTTCCGCCTCTGAAAGAAGGAAGGAGAAGGAAAAGGAAAGGCAGACTTGTCGGGAAGCAAGAACAACATGTCAACACGAAGAGCAAACAGGGCCCTGGACAAAGTGTGGATTGTCGTATGGAGGGAAGGAGTAGGCATTGTCAGTGCTGTTTACAGACTCAGAAATAGCACCAACCACAGATGCTGGAATCAGATCTGCAGCAGCTGGGCTCCTGCCCACTGCACAGCAGGGCCTGCCCAGGGCAGGCACCACTAAAGATCACTTTTTGGGTTCCTTCTGGAACTTGCTGGGGCCTGGGGAATTGGGAGCTTGTTGCCAACACTCCCTCATCACCAATCAACCAGGCTGTTCCTGAGACACCGGGTATGAGCACCTTGGAGAAGGCTCCTGGTCTGATTCCAAGCCTTCTCTCTGACCAAGAGTAGAGGTTGGGGGTGGAGAGCAGAGGTCCATTGTACCCCTGCTTGGCCAAGTAGATGATGGCAAAGCTGCTGCCCCCAACTCAGCCCCGTTGGTTACGCCTGTGCCCAAACCCACTCCCACTGTGTGAGCCTGAGTATTCCCCATCCCATGATCTGCTGGGTGCCTCAGAAATGCAGATGACTTAGCCTTGCCAGGGTATTCCCATTCGGAAGGTCTGGATGGCATCTCCATAGTGTCAGAAGCTTCCCAGCGGAGTTTGCTGCTCACAGGAGAGCCTCCTCCCTCCAAGGACTGTTTGTGCACAAACAGAAGTGTTTTATGCCCAACTCTTGGTAAATGCAGACATTACTGAGTGCTTTTGTCATTTTCCGTATTATTACTGTTATTTCTATTGCTGTTTTCTGGGCTGGAGTAACTGTTGCCTTATGTATGCATCCACTAAGCTCGCCCGGAAATTTGTCTCACTCTTCCCACTGGGACACCATCTTTGGGCATGGTTTGCCTTCCTTTCCAACTGGCCAGCTTGGTTTTTGAGCAGCTGGGCGTCTGTGGTGCTCAGGGTTCCAGCGCTCTTAAGCTGAGAGGCATTGTTTGTCTTGAGGAGTTGGGTGGCTGGTTGGAGTTGGGATGACTGGTCTTCCAGGCCATTGGTAGAAGCCAAAGTCACCTTCACCACCCTCATCAGAGGAGAGAGAAGAGTTAGCCCTGAGTATACAAGGCTTCTAGAATTGGGGCGTTTACCCCAAACCCCAGGAAAATCCTCTGCCGCAGTGAGGTCAGATCACTGTTTTAAAGTCCAGGAGCCTTGTCTCCTCACACCACCTGCCGTCTGAAAAATGGAAGTGATAGCTACCTCCTCGGCAGGTCCGCCGGGAGGGCTCAGTGAAATGGTGCGGCTCGAGCCCTTAGCCCAGTGCCCAGCGCATGGGGGAGGCTCCTGCTGCTTCTGTTGGAAGTAGCGTCACCATTACTACTGGCATCGTAGCCATCCTGTTATTATTTGTGGCAGAGCCAGGCAGCCCCCTGGGGACCCAGTGAGCTTCCAGTGCCTCAAGCCCCAGACTGCCCCGGCTTTTCCCACAGTTGCATCACAACGGCGCGTCTGTTGCGCGAGAGAGCGCCCAGGAGCTGCCCCGTCACAGTTGTCTATCTCCAGTGTCCTGTTGATAAGATCTGTTAACATTCTCAGCTCCAGGTCTGAAATACACAAAGAACAGGGCCTGTTTGTTCAATCCAAGCTTCTAAGGTTTAACTCCCAAAGGAAATTAAATTAGATGCCTGGAGCTATGACAGTCTGGCGTGTTTCTTTGCAGGGAATGTCACCCTTAATATCATGCAGATATTGTGTATAATTTTCTCTGTTTAATTCTTTTAAAATAATGTGAAGTTTCCAGCGGGAACCAGCAAGTCACCAAAAGTGAAAATTGAGGAGCAACCAGGGTTTGTCCCCTTTCCTGGTCTTGCCATCCCCTCCCCCAGCTGAGGATAAAACAAGTCCACACACAGATGGTACGCACTGGTGGCAGTTCTGCTCACAGCCATAAGGCATAAGGCACCCTCTCTCTACCTAGTGCAGACCTCCTTTGGAGGAACTGGCTTGGGACTGAGCTCTGCCTTGGTGGGGTCACCTTGCCTCTTGCTGGAAAACAGCGCTCAGGGGTCTCATGGGGTGGTCATGGTCCCTGTGAACCCCCCCCTCCACCTCAGTCCCAGCGCTCCAGTCCCAGGCCTATTTACCTTCCTGGCAGAAAGTTCCTCCCTCCAAATTATTTGTGGGTTAGAAATCAGCGCGGCCTGGCCCAGACTGGAGCCATTGTCATATCATTGGGTTTTAGGTATGCTTGTGTTTGTGCTAGCATTTGCAGAGATGGCAACAAGCCCCGGAAATGCCAAAAATATGAATGTGACTTTTGTACTGCTCCAGCAGACTGGTGATAACTGGTAGGGAAACGGGACTGTGGGGGGTTGGAGGGGGATCCCTGGGGTAAGAGGAGGAGCCAGGGCTCTGGCAGTGGAAGACTGGGGTGTGATGGGGCAAGAGTCACTGGAGTCCGGAAGAAGGGTCACCCAGTGCCACTTTGGGGCACTTGGAGGAAGAATGGGGGTGGGAGGGGCCACCTCAGGTTGGCATTCCCTGGACTGACTTTGCCTGTCTAAATCTTGTCTCTGTCCTCACTGAAGGCCTGAGCTCCTGAAATAGAAAAAAAAAAAAAAAAAAAAAAAAACTGTGGTGAGATGGGGGCCAGTAGTCAGAGTTATTTTGCTGCTGACTTGCAGCAAAATAGCTCTGGGCTTGCAGCCTGGGAAGGAGACGTCCTTTGGCTCCCTGTCAACCAAGAGAGGGTACGTGTCCAGGTAGAGCATGGACGGCTTTCATGCCTGTGTCCCTGGGGGCCCCACCCAGGGCCGGGCCCAGCCAAGGTGCCTGGGGAGTGCTCCGGAATTGGGTAGATCAGGGCAGATGAGCGGAAGAGTGAATAAAGGCATCAGGGCTGTGGGGAGAAGAGACCTGGAGGTGGAAGCTACATGCGAGGTGCTACTTTAGAGTCTAGATAGGACTGGGATATGGTCTTATCTCAGTTCCTCACAAGCCGTGTGACACTGGGCACATTATACAACCTGTCTGCACCTCAGTTTCCTCATCTGGAAGGAGACTAAAGGAGACAAGATACATGAGCGCTCAGGTTGGCTCACTCAGGCTTCTTATTCGTTGCTCCCACCTCCACCCCTTCGACTTCCTTCTGAGTCCTCCACCCTGTGTGGTCCCCAGCAACCCCACTTGTTGCTCTTCTGCTCTCCCAGGCCATTCCACTTCCTCTCCCAAGCTGGCTATATTCCAGATATATGTAGACTCCACTTACGAGAGTGGACAACTCCCAGGGGAAACCTAAGGAGTATTTTCTGGATCCTTCTAGAGGGTTTTCCCTCAGAGGAGTCACTCACCTTGGTCTTCACCCCATTCTCCATCTTCCTCTGTGCCTCACCCAGGGTAGTCAAAGTTTGGTGGAGGAGGCAAAGCAGAGGCAGCTGGGGCCATAGCCTCGGGCTCTGGAAGGGTCTGGTGCCGAGGCCAGGAGGCCCCGTGGGCCAGCACAGGGAGAAGAGTGGAGGGAAGGGTCGGATTGGGAAGAGGAGAGACATCCTCAGCCTGGGTCCGGTGTGGTGCAGGCCTGGTGTGAGCTTGGCCTGACTCTGCAGAGCCAGCCTGAGCAGAGGAGCCAGCTGGGAAGATGGCCCATCAGGTTGAGGAAGGCCTGTGAGGGTGGGGCTTGTGCTCACTGAACAGTGGGGTCAGGCCATCCCGGGCCTCAAAGCAGGAAGTGACAAGGCGTCAGACTAGAACAGCGAAGTGGGACAACTGAGAGGTGACCTGGAGAAGAGGTTTCTCAAAGGAAGTTGTGAAGAACTCAGTGGCTGAATGGGGTCAGCAGGACAGGGGTTTGGGAGCTTCCGGCTTGAGAAACTGTGGAGACTACAGATGGAAACGGGACCTGAGAGCCCCTTTTCTGCTGTAAAATGAGAGAGAGTGGTGCACAGTCTCCAAATTCTCCAGCTCAGACATTCTTGGATGTACCTTCAGGGGCACATCCAGATTCCAGACAAGGCTTGTATTCCAAATCCAAACAGATTCCTTTTGTCCTACCAAATCGGGAATGAGGGGGAACATGGGAGCCTGGCGGGTCCCGGAGGATGTTGGTGACTGCTCTCGCCCAGCCACCCACTTCTCCGTTGCCTCTTTCCTGCACTGCAGCATGCGGGAGGCCCACACTGCCCGGCCCATAGCCCTACAGGGGACCAGCACTGCTCTCTTTCCAGATATTCCCGCCTTGCTTCCCCATCATCCTCTGACCCCCTTCCTTCCCTGCCCTGGTCCCTTCGGGATTGCAGGTAGGTGGGGTGGGGGGCATGGAGAACACTGGTCTGGGATAGGCTTCCAGCACTGCCCTCTGTCCCTAGAATAGGCTCACCGCTTCTTCATCGCTGGAAGAAGGATTTGTGGCTTGGCAGTTGGCAAAAAGACCATGTATTAAAAAATAATAATAAATGCTTGTCTTGTGCCTTCTTCCCAGATTCTGTTGACTGAAGAGTTTGTAGAGAAAATGCTGGAGGACTTGGAAGATTTGACTTCTCCAGAGGAAGTAAGCCTGTTTCATTCTAACAGTGGCCTCCAGTCTCCAGGAGCCCGTGTGTGTCTTTCGGTCTGTCAGTCTCCAAGGTGTGGGGAAGGGCTGGAGAGGAGACCCTGTAGGTGTTAAACAGCTTTGTTTCTGGTTCCCCAGCCGCCACCGCCCCCTGCATCTCTCAGGCCAGCTGTCATAAAGACACCTGGGCCAGTTGTCTGAACTAGCGGCTCCTGAGAACCTCACTGAAGAGGCAGCCAGGGCCTATGGGCTGGTAGTTCTTCCCCAGCCCCTGCTGTTGCCTGGCAGGTTCTGAACAGAAATCCCACGCCCGCTGCCAGAGAACATTCCACTGGGGAGTTCTGGTGGGCAGTAAGGGACTCCTGCTCTCGCCTCAGGCCACCCAGGAGCCGGCCTCCTTTCTCGAGTCTCCAGCCATGAGCTCTCCCCTCTTGGTCCGCCTCTTCCAGCCGGAGGAGCTGGCCGGCCAGGGGGGGGCTTATGCCTTCCTTGGCTACCCATGTGGGGTACAGGAATGGAGCCCATAATCCCCTTTGTTTTTCTTCCTTGTTCCTGGCATCCTCATTTGCAGGGACTTACCTCATCCTGGAAAGTCCCTTCCCCTCCCCCTGGCCTCCTCCTAAGCAGCACCCAAGTGGGATCTGAGCCTTCCTGGCCTCAATGCCCCATAGGTTAGTGGAACATTAGCAACCTCGCCAGGCCTCTGGAGAGCTCTTCTGGGCCCTCCCCTGCCTGTGGCAGAGACAGACCCTTCCATAGCCCTTTCTGCCGGGAAGTGTGTTTGGGGAAGAGCTCCTTCACCTCCCAGGGGCCAGCCTTTCAAGCCAGAGGGAGGCCATGTAGGAGCTAGCTTTCAGCCAGGCCTGGAGCATCCAGCTGCCAGGGCTTCCTGGGCCACATCAGCCGGGACACGGTGGAAGAGAGCACGCAGGATGAGCCTGTCCTGTCCACATCTCCAGGTGGACGGCAGCTCCTCAGAGCCTGAGGTCGCCTCTGTCCTCTGGGATGTGGCTTGAGAAGTTAACTCACTGATACGTATTCCAGAGCCACCAAGTCCTTGGTCCGTGCAAGCCAATCAACCCCGCGAGTCACTGTTCCCTGAGGCCTGGCTTCTATTCAGTCAGCCCAGAGCCAGCTGCCCAGAAGTGCTTCCGGAGAGGCCGGCCGCGTCGCACTGGGACGGTAGTGTGCCAGGCCGCGGCTTTGAGCTTGGGTGTTGAGGAGGTAGGAGGGGGACAGTCCAGGCAGGAGGGACAGGAGCCAGGGGGAGCTTAGGAAAGTAGGTCACTAAAAATGACTTTCTTCTTCTTCTTCTTCTCTGTCCAGAGGCTGTCCCCACACCCAGCCCCACTCTCCACTTTGGTCTTGGCTTGGATAAGTCCCCCATCAGAGGGAAGGAGTGGGGGCCAGCCAGGAAGTATCAGGCCTGTCCACTTCCAGTCCCAGCTCTAGGCAGGCCGAGGGCCCCGTCCTTCCTTCCTTTCTAGCCCGGTCTGACTTCTCACCTAGCCCTGGGACAGTAGGAATCGTAAAAGGCAGACCTGTTTTCAAGGCAGTGAGCATCTAGTGAGCACACCAGCTGTGTGCCAGAGGAAGTCGAATCTACCAGCCTCTGTCCCACACCCCAGACAGAAGCCTGAGATGCAGGACTCTGAGCAGAAAGAGCCTGCACTCTCCTTGGGAAACAGATGAGCTTGAACAAAGGGGAGTGTGATGGGGAGGCACCAGCCCCAAGAAATCCCCTCTGGCCAGCCTTGTCTTGCTCCTCTCCTCCCACCGAGGCCAAGCCAGGGCCTCCTTCCCTTTGGACCCTTTGGCAAAGGCCACAGAGGGCAGGTTCTGGGGTCCTTCTGCATCAGCCCCTGCAAGCAAAGCCATGGCCAGGATAGGACCACAGAGTTCCAGACCTCAAGCCACTTCCCTGTAGCATCTGCACCCTCCCCCCAGCCCCCCACCCCTCAGCCCCAGGGCCTCAGGGAGCAGATTCCTCAAATGCTTGTGGCTGGAGGCAGAACCAAGGAAGTGAGCTGGAGGGAGGTCAGCAGAGTCAAGAAAGAGTTAGAAAACATGCCTCCTCCAACCCCAGTTAATTATTGGCAAGGCAAGGGGAAAGAAGGGGTCACCGAGCTCATGCAGCTTAACCCCAGCCCCCCACCTGGGACTAGCATTTGCAACTGGTAGCCATTTGTGCCCCAGCACCTGGGAGACAGGGTGCGGCCCCAGGCTCTCTCTGGGTGGTTGGGACAGAAGGCAGGGAGTGGTGCTAACCACATATGCTCTGGCTCTGTGCTTGCTCCCTCCACAGTTCAAACTTCCCAAAGAGTACAGCTGGCCTGAGAAGAAGTTGAAAGTCTCCATTCTGCCCGACGTGGTGTTCGACAGCCCACTGCACTAGCCTGGGCTGGGCCCTGCAGGGGCCAAGGGCGAGCCCAGCAGCTCCCCGGTGACTTCCGCTGTAACAGCTGCGCAAACGCGGTTCCCACAGATAAAAGGACACGTGTGAGGAGGACTGCGCAGCCCCCCCCACCTCACCTGCAGCTCAGGGGCCTCACCCCCCCAGCCGGCCAAGCCTCCCTGGGCTGGGAGTGGGCAAACGCAAACCTTCCCCTCCTGCTGCTTGCCACGGGTTGTTGTGGTTTGATTTGACTCTGGACCTTGAATGTGCCCTTCGGTGGAGACAGGCCTCGTTCTCACCTCTCCCCTACCACGCAAGCCAGCAGGAGGGAGTGGAGTGGCCGCTGCGTGCATGGCCCAGCTCTCCTGTGGGAAGCCTGTGCTAGGCCTGGTCCTCTGGCCATGGAACAATTCCTCTGATCGTGTTTGGTTTTATTCCTCCTTATTTTATTTTGTCGAAACCGGATGGTATTTTATTGGTCTTCAGAGATGTCCAGAAGCCGTGTATATAATGTTTTTTTAAAACAGAACTTTATTCCCAGATGAACTTTCTCATTCTCTCAGACGAGGGCCTGGGCTGGTCTCCCCCTGAGCCACCACCAGAGAAGGTGCCAGGGTTCCATTCACCTGCCAGCCCAGGGCCCCAGAGACAGCTTCTCAGAAAGGTGGATTTCTTCCCAGCCAGGCCTGGTGGAGCCTGGGGTCGGGGAGAGCCCAGCCACGCCCTCATGCTGCCTTCAGCCTGGTTTAGCCAACTGGGGCCAGGAGGAGGTACCGCTGGTTCTCAGACGGACTCAGCCCCTGGCAAAGTTCAAGGACCACCAGGGTCCCAGAGACTTGGCAGCCCAGCCTCATCTTCCAGGCCTTGTCCACCCAACCAGGCCTGCCTGAGAGAGGGTGAGGCCCAGCACCTCGTAGACCATCGCCACCTGCCACTCAGGGCCTAGGTCTCCAGCTCTTTGACCACTTCTGTTCCATTTCCTCCTCCCTGGGCCTCCCAGCCTCCAGGCTGCAGAACTCTGGCATATTAAAAATGGAAAAATCAACCTCTCACCATGTCCCTCACTTTGATTTTGCAAGCACTGCCCTCTGCCACCCTCAGCCTCCCAGCGTCCATCCGTTTCTTGTCTTTCATTCCCCATGCGCCACGTCATTCCCCAGACCTCTTTTTCTGCATCCTGGTCTCTCCCAGTCTCTTGCCCCACCACTGCAGATCTCGTGGTTTTCCTCCCAAAAATAGACCTATCTCTGGCCCATGGGTTTGGGGTTCCTCTGGGGTTGTCTGCCACTCCTGACCTGGAATCAGCAAGCCTCCTTTGTGCCCTCTCACCCCTGACTCTAGGGACTGCTGTTTCAAGATCTCCTTTTAGGCCTTTCCAAAGCCAAGTCCTTTGGGCTGTCAGGGCCTTCCTGACTGCACACACAGGTGCCACAGCAGTGCCACAGGTGGCCCATGGGGTGAAGGACCCCTTGATGAGAGGGTCATGAGGGCAGAGACTGGGCACTCCAGGGAGCAAGATTTGGACTTCCAAGGGGCCACGAGGCTCCGGCCGCTTCTCCACACAAACCCTCAGGGTTGCCCAGTTCACACCATCAAACTCAGAGCTTCCAGGTGGATCATACTGGGAGAGCAAGGTTCTGGGCCTCCACCAACTAAGATCGAAGCTCCTCTGGACCTGGTGTTGATAGCAGCTGTGCCTTTTGCTCCAAGGACTTTTCCAAAAGGACGTGTTCTGGCCGCCACCCACCATGGCATCTCCCTGCCATGGCAGCGCTTGTCATCTAATGTTTCGTGGCCAGAGAGGTGCCGTTCGCTTGTCTCTGGCCCACCTCGCCACAGATTCTTTCTTTCTGGGGACCTGCCTCTGCCTGCCTGGTTTGGCTAATGGGGAGGAGGGTACCTTCTGAGCTAAGCTTAGTCATCAGTATGGCAGACAGGCCGAAGGCAGGTGAGCTCTGAGACTGTGAGCCCATGAAGCCTGTGGCCCCTTGCTGCCCTGTGATGTCAGGAACCTCCTAGGTCTGGCTGGGGCCAGGACTCCCTCTCCTCTCCCTATGGTGCATTGGCTCTGGACGCGTCACAGAGCACCCACCATCTCTCACCAGGCCTTCCAGAGGTTTCTCTGGGAGGGGGCTCTCCACCGAGCTTCTGGCTGGTGAAGGGGACCCTCACTGAGGACCAAGTGAGGCCAACCCCATAATGTGCCTGGCACAGCACTTGGCACACAGTGAGTACTCACTAAATGTACCACTTCCCTCCCTGCAGTGCTCTGGGAGCCCTGACAGTGAGCTGGGGAGGTACATCTCCCTCCTAAATCTGCCTCTTCCTTGTGGCTTCTCTTTGGCTTGCCCAGTCCTTACCCCTCCCTCTAGGTCCCTGTGGCTCAGGCTCTGGGAGGAAGGGGCTCCCCCCGTGCATACACATGGCAGACTCTCGGACTCCTCAGGTCTAGTGTGGGCTGCAGGAAGACTGCAGACCCAGCTGTCATTCTGAGGGGCAGAGCGGCTTGTGCAAGGTCTCAGGTCTGGCCAGGGAACTGGTGCCTCTTCCTGCCTTTCTCTTCCTCTTGCAAAGGCAAGGCTTCGGGCAGGACTCAGAAGCCTTGGGGAAAGTCTAAAGGGCTAGAGCATTTTTAAAAATGTACACAGGGTCTTGGGACTGGGTTTTGAGATTGAGATGAGAGCAGGGAAAGAAACCCCAAAGGTTGGTGCCCCTATGGGGCAGACCAGTAGAGAACTCCCTTGACTGTATTTTTTTATGCAGTGTCTTTCCTCTCTGGCTTCTGGGTACCCCACACGAGGTGGGGTGCCTGGGTCCCTGTTAAAAGTTGGGAGCCCTGTAGAGAGAGCTCTCCTTTTGTACAAGTAACTGAATGCTGCAATGAGCAGTCTTTTGTAAAATTTTATATTAGTTTCTAATGTCGAAGGCGACTCGGTTCCTAGGGGTTGCAGCCAGCCTGGGACTTTTGTAAGAATTTTTGGGTGACTCACTTAGATGTCGTTTCCTTCTTGCTCCCTCTTCCTCTGTGTAATCTAAGTGCATTAAACATATTTGCAGAAGTGCCTGGATCTTGTGCTCCTTTTTGGATGCCTGGAGTAGGGGAGAGGCCAGCCAGGGGCCCTGGCAGAGGGGTGGGTTGGACTCCTCTGCCGAGAAGGAGCCAGGATGGGGGAAGGCCCTCGAAGACTTCGTTGGGCATGGAGGTGTCCAAGAGCAGGATCATGCAGCTGGTGACTCTGGAGTCATGCAGAAATGACTTCGCAGGCTCCCTTTCACTGGTCTTGAATTCCTCTAAGGTTATGGGGGTGGAGGGAAGTAGGAGCAAGAAACAGGTCTGTGAAGACGAGTGGCTGGGTCGAGACCCTCTTTCTTCCTCTTCTGCTCTCCTCTCACTAAAAAAGCCCTTTCCCCTTGGTAAGGTGGGCCTTCCATCCCTCCAGCTTTAGAGCTCTTGTGTCCCTTCCAGCTCGGGTCAGGAGATGGCCACTCCCCTCACCATCTCAATTCACCCTCCTGAGATGGATGGGCAGCCTCAGAACCATCACACCCACTGGGTGACCCAGAAGGCAGCCCTCCCTCCCTGTGAGCCCCTGTGGGCCTGGCCTTGGTGAGGAGGTGGTGGATCTCCCTTCCCTGGACTGCCCAGCTCCTGTCCCTCCAGGACATGGCACGGCACAACAGAGCCCAATCCCCGTGGGGAGATGGCAACAGCCTGGGACGTTAGAGGCAGGCAGGAGGGAGTCCACACCGGACAGATTTTCCACAACCTGCAGGGCTGCTCTAAACCTTCCCGCGTTCTTCCCCACCCTGATAGGCCCGGTTGTCTGTCTCGGAGAATAGTGGGGCCGTGTCTCCTGGTGCTCGGTTTGGGGCTGTAGCACCCATTGGGGGATTTGCTGGGCTAGTGGCAGAAGTCCTGAGGGGTTCACAAGAAGGGAGGGGACAGCGGGTGTCAGCTCTTGGGAAGGGACTCTGTTCTCTGAGAACCAGCTTTATCTGGGGGACTTTCCCCAGGCCAAGGTCAGTACTCCTTCCCCTGTGACCTACTGAACGATGTGGCTGGCCCCTGGAGCAGTGGGACAGGTCCTGTCTGGGGCCCTCAGCCAGTCTGGCAGTCAGAGCAAGGGAGCTGGGAGGGCCCAGAGCTGGACTGACAATCGCAGGGTGGCTCAGGCCACACGCATTCACCTTTTCTTTTCTCCTTGGAGATTGGGGGGGGGGGTGGTGGAGGGAAGGGCTGATTATCTAATCCTCCTCATCTGACCAGCCTAGAAGGACCTGGGGTCAGAGTGGAGCTCCAGTCCCAGAGAGCGCAGAACGGCAAGATCCTGCATTTAGGTGGTTCCAGGAGCTAGGACTAGGCTGAGATCCTTCCTGCAAAGAGGCTCCTGGGCCTAGAGCAGAGACCCCACCTTAGATTTAAGGAGGGGAGAAATCTGCCATGTGATCTGTAATGTCGTCACCTCCGAAAGGCCTGTACTTTCCTCCAGGCATCTGCTTTGGCCTGTGTGGGGTGGAAGGATCTCAGGGCCCTGGGTGAGGGGGACCCACAGGCTCCAGAGCCATCAGACTAGGGAGCATAAGAGATTTACCAAACTGGCCTAACCAGAAGGAGAATGCAGAGGGAAGTGAGTCAGCCCAGGCTGCCAGGCACTGAGATAGCTGCCTGGCTATAGCCCCCGGAGGAGGTGGGGAGGTCAGGGCGGGGGCTAGGGAGTGCTGTCCTGGGCAGGAGAAGGGAGAGATTTTTGTCCTAAGGCTGCAGTGGGGGCAGGTCAGGATGTGGTCTGGGAGGGCAACCATCTCCAGGCCCCTTCTGTGGGGGCACCATGGGACTGACCCAGTCCCCTCCTCTTCTCCTTACTGCCGGGAAGTCTTTGGGAGAGAGCTAAGGCCAGGATGGGGGAAAGGGGCAAGATGCCTGGTGGGTGTCCATGGTCTGTGTTCATTCACTCCTCCTTTCAACAAATGCATGCCAGGCCCTCTGCTATATGCTGGGAGACTGGACACAGGCCTGGCTTTAAGAAGTGTGTCATGCAATGGGGAAAACAGACAAGGAAAGAACTGCAAGGAAGAGCCATGAAGGAGGAAGACTGTCAGCTGCTTTCTGTCCTACCGTGAGTGACTCCACCGCTGGTCAGTGTGACTTTGGACAGGTTTTTTTCATCTGCAAATGGATACTTGCTTCACAGAGTTTTTGCAAAGATTATATGAAATAATATACGTAAGATGCCTGCCACATAGTAATTGCTCAATTAGCATTAACCCTTTATTAAAGGGCTAGGCTAGGGTACGGACATAGAAAAGGTACCCAACCCAGTCTGGAGATTAAAAAAGGCTTCCTGAAAGAAGTGACATCCAGGTCAAAACTGAAGGATGCTTAAAGATGAAGGACAAAAGAAGAGGAGATTAATTTTCAAAAGCCCTCCAGGCAGACAGAACAACAAGGGAAAAAGCCCCAAAACTCTTCTTGGGATTTGGAATGCTCGAGGTTTATGGCATCAAACTTTCACTTGAGGACCATTCCCTTGCCTTTTGGATGAAGAACATTCTGAGAGAGAGCAAGATGGGAGGCAAGGACCAACCAGGCCTGGGTTAAGGTAGAAGCAGTAGGGATGGAGAGAATGGAATGAATCATTCATTGATTCAACAAATATTTATTGAACACCTACTATGTGATAGGTCCTATTCTAGGCTCCGTAGATACATTATTTAAAAAAAAAAATTATTCCTTTCACAGATCTTATATTTTAGTGATGGGAGATAGATAGTATTTGTTTAGAATAGAATATGTAGTACATGGATGTATGTGCTATGGAGAAAAAATAAAGCAGAAGAGGAGAAATAGGGCTGGGGTGGGGTGTGTTTGTAAATACAGACGTCAGGGAAGGCCTCGCTGCATAGGTGACATTTGAGCAAAGGAACTCAAAGGAAGAAGTGTGCAATAGGGACATCTGGAGGAAGAATGGTCCAGACAAAGAGCGCTGCAGAGACCCTGGGGTTAGGGGAAACACACTAGGTATATGTCAGGAACAAGAGGAAGCCAGTGTGGCTGGAACAGAATGAGAGAAGGGATTAACAGGAGACTGCTTACAGAGAGGGCAGCTAGTGCAGGACCTGGCAGGCGGTAATGAAACTTGGACTTTTATTCTGAAGTGGGAAGCCATCAGGAGATTTTTGAGCCAAAAAGTGACACAGTCTGCCATATATATATTTTTAAGTTTTATTTATTTGAGAAAGAGAGTGAACGGGTGAGGGATTGAGGGAGAGAATCTCAAGCAGATTCTCTGCTGAGCAGGGAGCCCCACAGGGGGGCTTGATCCCATGACCCTGAGACCATGACCTGAGCCGAAATCAAGAGTCTGATACTTGCCCAACTGAGCCACCCAGGCGCCCCACGGTCCACACATTTTAAAAAGATTTCTCTGGCTACTATGTTGAGAATTGACCTGGGAGGTAAGGGCAGAAGCAAAGAAACTGCTTCGAATCTACAGAAATAATCCAGGCTAGAGATAATGGAGATGGGAAGAAGTGGCAAGATTTGCTAAAGGGTTGGCTATGGGATGTTCACCGAGAAGTGGACAACTTCAGAGGAATAGGAGCAGGAGTGTGTACTGAAATTACTATAGTTTTGGACATGCTGACTTTGATATTCATAGTACCTCCAGGGGATGAGGTTAAGCGAGCAACTAGTATACAAATGGATGACCTGAGAGATCCTTTTTTTTTCCAGAATCTTTTTTTTTTTTTTAAGATTTTATTTATTTACTTGACAGAGATCACAAGTAGGCAGAGAGGCCGGCAAGGGGTGGGGGTGGGGGGAGGCAGGCTCCCTGCTCAGCAGGGAGCCTGACATGGGGCTTGATCCCAGGACCCCGAGATCATGACCCAAGCCGAAGGCAGAGGCTTCAACCCACTGAGCCACCCAGGCGCCCCCAACCTGAGAGATATTTAAGAGAAGATCTATAGGATCTATAGGATCTATAGGAGCCTAGGTGGCTCAATTGGTTGAATGTCCGATTCTTGGTTTTAGCTCAGGTCATGATCTTGGGGTCCTGAGACGGAATCAAATCTCAGTGATGAGTGGGGAGTCTGCTGTAAAATTCTCTCCCTCTGCCTCTCCCCTGGCTTGTGTTTGCAGGCATGTTCTCTCTCTCTCTTCCTCTCTCTCTCTCATAAATAAATAAATCCTTAATTAAAAAGAGAGAGAGAGGGATGCCTGAGTGGCTCAGTTGGTTGAGCCGCTGCCTTTGGCTCAGGTCATGATCCTAGGATCCTGGGATTGAGTCCCACATCAGGCTCCTTGCTCAGCGGGGAGCCTACTTCTCTCTCTGCCTCTATCTGCCACTCTGCCTGCTCGTGTGCTCTCTCTCTCGCTCACTCTCTGACAAATAAATAAAATCTTAAAAAGAGAGAGAGAGAGAAGCATCTATAACACCTGACTGGATGGCTAAGGGAGGTGAAAGGGAGATATTAAGGTCGCTTCCCTGATCCTTGGCTTGATCACTAAGCTGCTGACAGGTCCCACTGACTGAGATGGGGGACACATGGGGTGGGGAAAATGGGCTGGAATATGAAGAGGATGATGAGTTTAGTTTCCAATACATTGAATTCAACGTGCCTGTGAGACATCCAGGGGGATGGCAGGGTTGGCTACACTGACCTGCAGGCAGGAAGGTGAATTTTCCGACCGGAGATGGTGAGTGGAGAGCCACCAGGTTACAGACAGTAGTAAAGCTTTAGGAGTGAGAGGCTTCAGGGAGCAGGTATAGATTAGTAAGAGGATAGGATGGAGTGCAGGGCTCTCAGGACTGTCAACATTTATGAGATGGAAATTGGAGAAGTTTGTGGTTAGAAAGATAAGAAAAAAACCAGGAGAGTATGATATCTTACAAGTTAAAGGGGGGCGGTCTAGAAAGGTGGGGAATGTGAGGAATCCTTTAGATTATCCTGGAGGGCATTGGTGAGGAAGCCAGAGAAGGACCCTCCAACAACTCCAAACTAGACTTTATTGTTTCTCTGTACCATCTTTAGAGCATGTGATTAAGGATTAGGCTTGGAAGCCATTTTCTCCTTGTTTGTTAATTCAGACATGCAGGCATTCATTTATTCATTCATTCAACAAAAGATCTCCCATGCGGGGTGGGGGGAATGCAAAGGGCTGAAGACACAGGGGCTCTGTCATTGGAGGGCCCACATTAGCCCCCCAGTCAGGAATAAGGAGACAGAATTCCTAGAGCAGCGAGGCCCTCTGGTTTTATGGAAGGATCAGGGACCCACTGGTTACTCTGAATTGGATTTGAATCTCAGTTCTATTCAGAACTGAATAGAATAAGCGAGCAACTAGTATACAAATGCGTGAGAATGGAATAGAACTGAGTGATGTGAACTGAGTGATAGAACTGAGCTGATGACTCCAAAATCTATAATCGCAGTACAAACGTTCCCCCAACTTTGTATATACCATTGTCTTTGCAACATCGCCACTGGGATATCGGAGGCAACTCAAATTTAACTTAGAGCTACTGAAAAATCTCCCCACCCAAGCTCATTCTCTTCAATTCTCTCCTTCTTGGTGTGTGCTACCACCATGCAGACTTGCTGAGGGACAACTCCTCTAAGACTCACTTAAAAACATTTTGGAGGGATAAAAAATAATATATACCTAGTAACATTTTGAAAGTTCAAAAGGACATACTATATACAGTGATAAGCACACCTTGATCCCATTCCTATCCCATTCCTATTAACGTGTTGATTCCTCTCCACCCCATATCTAATCCTTATCTAGTCCTGTTGACACTACTTCCAGAATTTATCCCAAATCTGAGGGCTTCTCATAACCATCTTCAAGTCTTACCATGACCTAGAAGACCCTGCATGTTCTGTTCCCTACTTGTCTTCTCCCTTGGAGGGCCTCTTTCTGCCCTGGAGCATGCCTAATCTGTTGCTTTCTCATTTGTTTCTTCTTCTGACTGAAGCACTTTTTCCCAGGGTTGTTAATGGCCTGATGACTCCTGAATATTCAGGTCTTGGCTCAGATGTCACTTTTCTGAGGAGCCCTGTGTGAGCCCCTTACTCTCTATCACAGAAATTATCCTGTATATGCAACACTAATATTTATATATATTATAAATTAACAGTATTTATGATATGATTATATTAGTATTAATCATTATTATCATTATTATTAGGTATATGTTCTCCAGGGAATCCCAGGACCCAGAAAAATGCCTGGCACTTCCAGGCTTTTGTTAAAATATTTGTTAACGGACCCATCGACCTCCAGCAGACTACTCCACTTCTTTATGTCTTCATTCCCTTATTAATAGAGAAGGGATTACAATGCCTATTTTGCTTGGTAGTTTTAAGTGTCAGATATGTGGGGGAAAGTATTAAGGACATGAGGAAATAGCCAGGTGAACCTTTACAGTTCCCTGTTCACTTACATCAGACCGAAGGAGCAGACTGATAAACCCTCCCTTTCCTCCCAGGTAAAAAGAGCTACGGGTGAAAAAGCCCAAGAAGAGGTGGTCCCACTACGCAGCGGCATCATCGCCCTTTTAAGTGGCGCGGAACTCTCCTCCCACCCTAGTGTTTAATGTACCGAAGTAAGTGCAAGTCACGTGAGGCTCTCGCGTCTGCCCCGCCCTAAAGAGGCGGAGCCTTAGCTTGGCGACCAATAGCGGGAGCAGCCTCCGGAACAGCCCCAACTCCAGACAGGAAAAAGGGGAGGAGCCGGGAGCTCCAGCAGCTGTAACAGCACTTCCGGACAATACGCCCCGCCCTTATTCCCCCCCTCCCCTCCCCGTCCGTCCGGGTCTCCAGTGCCGGGTGGGCCGAACCAGCGGGTGCTGATTAAAGGCGCCGCAGTTGCGCTGCCGCTTTCTCCACCCGTCCTCCTCCCCGGCTCCCCGCCCCCTTCCCGTGTAGCGGGACCGGCCTTGATGTAGGGACACCACCCTCCGCCTGTCTCCGCTCTACCTCGAGAGTCCGGCTCACCGCAGACCCCTGCCCGCCGGCATCTCCACCCTGCCGGACGCACTCTGCTCGGAGCCCATTGTATCCCCTCGCCCCGGGCTGCAGACTCCGAGGCCAGACTGTGGCGGGAAGATCGGGGACCCCTGTGCGCCCCTCCAGCCGGTCCCACGAGCCGGGGCCCCTCCCCCTCCCGCCCTCCTTCCAAAGGCGAGGTAGCGGCGAGGGCGCCCTTCCCTTGCTGCTAAGGCGGAGGGGGCCGACTGACGGGCCGCAGGGACTCACCCCCGCCCCAGCCCCAGTCGCGCCCCCCCCCGGCGCCCCTTTCCCAGGGGGACAGCCGGAGCCGGAGCGAGCAGAAGCAGGAAAAGAACTGCCCGGCGCGCAGATCATTTTTATTATCGAGATTATTATTAAAAGGGGGCGGGGAGCCCAGAATGCGGGGGAGGGGGCCAGAGACGCAGCTATTTTTATTAAACAGATTATTCCTGAAATAATAATACGCGCAAGATGGCTGAAGGTGGCCCTGATGAGAGTGTTGGGGTTTTTTTTCCTTTTCCTTTTTTTTTTTTTTTTTTTGATCTGAGGATAAAGCTCTGAGGCGACTGCCGCTGCGGAGACCCTGCCCGAAGTGCCCTCCCCTCAGTTGTGAAGCTTCGGGCGGACAAACGGACCCACAGACAGAGCGACTGGCGTGGGCCCGCCCCGGACGCGTCGCCTGGGCAGCAGCCGGGGGCCGCCGGAGCTCGCCTTTCTGCCGACTTCTTCCAATTCTAATCTTTTTTTATTTTTTGGAAAGGACCGGGGTGGGTGGAGCAGAGGTGGAGAGAAATCGGGACTTGGCATTTTCTCCTCTCTCTCTCCTAATTTAAGGGAGGCCGCCAGCCCTCCCCTTAAAAAAAAAAAAAAAAATCCCACCGAGAGAGAGAGAGAGAAAGCCCGCTGCAGGACCCTCGAGCGAGCGCGCCCGGACCCCTGGCCACCGCGGCCGCAGCCAGGAGCCCAAGATGGCTGGGCTCTGAGGGAGGCAGCCTGGCCCGGCTGGCTCGGCCCGGCCCCACCGCCGCAGGCTGGCTCCGACCGCAGCCCCGAGCCTTCCAGGCCGGAGCAGAGGCCGAGAAGAAAAGAAAGTGGGGGGGAGGGGGGCCGGGGTGGCGAAGGGGGAGGGCCGGGGCGGGGGGGGAGGGGAGGGCCGGGAGCCGAGCCTCCTGTTCATTAGCAGTTGAGAAAAATTCCTTTCTAGTTTGATCAATCCTTGTTTTCCTCGGCAGAGCCGAGGCGCCCGCCCAGCGCGGAGACCGAGAGCGGGGTCTCTCTGCGGCGGGGGCGGCGGGCGCCCGGCCTCGGGGAAGCGCAGAAGTCGCGAAGAGGGGGTCAGGCCGGAGCACCGCCGGGGCTTCTCCCTCCCTTTCTGGTTGGCTTTTTTTTTTTTTTTTTTTTTCCACTTCTCTCCCTCCCCCTTCCGTTTCTATTTGTGAAGGGAGGAGGAAGGCAGAGGCGGGCTGGTGTCTCTGGCCGGGGACTGGAATTTCATCTGAATGACTGCCCCTGCGCGCACGCAGCGCCCCGGAGTCGGCCCGCCTGCGCCCCGCAGCCCGCACCCGCACCCGCACCCGGCCGGCCAGCCCGGGGGCGCCTGCGCCGCGGTCCGGGGACCGCCAGCTCGCCTCGCCCGCCCGCTCCCGATCTAGCTGCCCTCGGCTCGGCCTCTCCCGCTTCCTCGGCTTCTCGGACCCCGGACGCGACGAGTGAGGTGCTGCGCGGGCGAGCCGGGAGGGAGCCCCATCGCCGCCGCCGCCGCCGCGACTGCCGCGGCCGCCGGAGGAAGTGTGCGGCTCCCGGGCTCTGTCCGCTGCGGGGCGCGCCCCAATGTCAGCCGCGAAGCCGGGCGCAGGCCGCGGGCCGCCGCTGGCCTAGCCGGGCGGACGGGGGAGGAGGCGGCCTCTTATATGGAATTTGGACCCCGGCGCTCCCCTCCAGGGCTGGTGTCCCGGCCGCGGCCCTGGCGCAGTCCGCCGCCTCCCGCTAGGCGCTCGGGAGGAGGAGGAGACGCAGCCGGCTGCGCGCGCGGCAGGAGGACCGAAGCTCCCTCCTCTGGGGGGCAGGCGCGCGGAAGGCGCTGGTGACTGAGCGACTGTCGGGGCTGCCTGGGTCCGGAGCTCGGGGCTCGGTGGGCCTGCAGCTGCACGGGACGGACCCGCAGAGTTGGGCAGTGGGGGAGGCCCGCCCGGGCCCCCTGCCCGCGGCCGCCATGGCGGAGAATTGGAAGAACTGCTTCGAGGAGGAGC
This sequence comes from Mustela erminea, assembly GCF_009829155.1. Classification (NCBI taxonomy): domain Eukaryota; kingdom Metazoa; phylum Chordata; class Mammalia; order Carnivora; family Mustelidae; genus Mustela; species Mustela erminea. Next base: position 66,191,880 of record NC_045627.1, read on the forward strand.
TCATCTGCCCCATCTGCTTGCATGTCTTCGTGGAGCCGGTGCAATTGCCGTGCAAGCACAACTTCTGCCGGGGCTGCATTGGCGAGGCGTGGGCCAAGGACAGCGGCCTGGTGCGCTGCCCGGAGTGCAACCAGGCGTACAACCAGAAGCCGGGCCTGGAGAAGAACCTGAAGCTTACCAACATCGTGGAGAAGTTCAACGCCCTGCACGTGGAGAAGCCGCCCGCGGCGCTGCACTGCGTGTTCTGCCGCCGCGGCCCCCCGCTGCCGGCGCAGAAGGTCTGCCTGCGCTGCGAGGCGCCCTGCTGCCAGTCCCACGTGCAGACGCACCTGCAGCAGCCCTCCACCGCCCGCGGGCACCTCCTGGTGGAGGCGGACGACGTGCGGGCTTGGAGCTGCCCCCAGCACAACGCCTACCGCCTCTACCACTGTGAGGCCGAGCAGGTGGCCGTGTGCCAGTACTGCTGCTACTACAGCGGTGCGCATCAGGGACACTCGGTGTGCGACGTGGAGATCCGGAGGAATGAGATCCGGGCAAGTACCCCGCACGCAAACACGCGCGCGCGCTCCCTACTGCCCGGGGACCACCCCTCCAGACAAGCTAACTCTGGTAACATCAGGCCAGAGGCCCCCTTCCAAACTCTACTACCCTGAAAGTTTAGGGGAGTTGTCCTGGGAAGAAGCCCCTCCCCCCTCCCCCCCGCTGCTTGATACGTTCCTGCACCTGCACTCCCAGGGTCTATCTTTTGAGTCATTTCTAGAATTGAGGTGAGGGATAGAGTTTGGGTGTTGCTCTTCTGTTGTGCGCGCAGCTCCCTTCCCCAGCCTTGTTTCTATGGGCCCTATGGGAAGTCACCAAGGCAGTGACCCAGGTCCTGCTTCTCCAGCTGCTGTTTATGTAATGAGTGTCCTGGAGCCGCGGCTGTGGCTGACACGATCCATGATGCTGGCATACCAATGAGGAAGTAAACAAAAGCAGCCATGTTCCTTTCAAGCCCTATTGGAAACACACTGGGGGGGGTGGGGTGGAGGGGAGCTTCCGGAGGGAGAACAGAACTCTGGTATCTATCTGGAGGAGGCCTGGACTGGCCAGCGGCCCCACTGAACAGTGTCTCAGCCATTCTGATTATTCCCAGTAGCCCGCTCTTCATGTGTGAGAATCACTGCCCTCGGTGAGCCTGTGTGTGTTGCCTGCGTCCGATGAACAAACCTTGAAGTATGTGTCTTCACCACCCTGAGCCCTTTTCTCCCAGCCCAGCCCTCTATCACAGCCCTCCCACATTTGGGGAGGGGAAGTGGAAGACGGAAAAAGAATCCTGTGGGTTTAAGGTTGAGCTGCCTTGCAATCTGGTTTCAGGCAGCTGGCTCCCCTGGGCTGCCGGCTGGGTGATTACGGAACCGCGGTCCCCTCCCATTGTATACACCCGGCGGCAGCAGCCAATGTCAAAACCGCCTTCCCCCTCAGGCCTCTGGGCCTGGCTTTGGAGCTGGACTGAGGCAATACTTCCGTCCCCTTCAGTGGAGGGGGGCTCCTCCTCGGTCCCTCCCTGGTCCCCTGGCTTTCAGGGTTGAGTCATACCAGAAGGAAGGGGTTGGCCTGAGACTGAGCCATCTCGAAGCCCCAGCTTGGAGCCTGGGTGTGATATCATGGGGGTGAGGTTGGGCTTTGGTTGGACGGGGAGTGTTTGCTGGGTGCCCCCCCCCCCCCCCGGAGGCTGGTCAAGGCCAGTGGGGAGCTTGGGTATGAGGAAGCTCTGAGCAGGGGACGGTTGTGGATGGGAGCTGTTTCCTGGGGGGGGGGACCAGTCAGAATGAGTCACTGTTTAGCAATTAAAAAACATACACATACAACTAACAAAAGGCAGGAGGGCCGCCACAGGCTGAAGGCAGGGATAACAAATAAAATTTACTGTATAATTAGTGTCCAATCGGATGGGCTAGCTCTGGGTTTTTGTACCAGGACAAGACCTCTGGTTTCTTAAAGGAAGTGGAGGGGATGGAGAGAGGAGCCATTCACTCCCCTCCCCGGGAGTTGGGAAACAGAAGCCCAGAGGAAGCTGATGAGCCCCTGGTGTCCACCCCCAACTCAGGGCAGGCAGAGCCCAGACTTTTCTCAGTATTGGGAAGCTGCTGCTGTTAATAAAGATGGAAAGGCCAGGAGAGGAGGAGAGAGCGCAGAGGCAGGAGGAAGGAGCGCTGTCCAGTTCCCTGTCCTGGGATTGGCAGCAGAAAAAGTGACAGGAAGGAAAAGTCAGAGATGTGGCTGAAAGGAACCGGGGAGGGGGCAGCAGCCGGGGTGATAAGTGAATGTGTGCCTGCACCCACGCTTTTGCTCTTAACTGTGTCTGAGTGCTAGGGGTGCTTTTCATTTGGGTGGGGAGAAAACGTAATTGTGCCTGATTCGGTAGTAGGAGGGTATCTTTAGATGTGTGTCTGTGTGTGCAGGCGTCTTAGACTGCTTTGCCCTTAAATGCACCTGTCTCTCATCTGTACAGTCGGGGACTGGGGAGGAGGGGGATGTGGTTTGCCCCTGCATGCAGAGTGTACTCTGGGGTTCCCACCAGCAGGTCCCTGATCCTGGCTCATGGAAGGAACTGGATGGGAAGGAAGCGCTGAACTTTCGTCAGCAGCTGTGTGCGTGCATGTGTGTGCCTGTGTGTGTGCGTGTGTGTGTGTGTGTGTGTTCATGTGTTCATTTTTGCTCCTGGTGCGGGCAGGCTCACAAATAGTGGGGTTGCTTCAGGGCCAGATGTGCAATTCTGTGCGCTCAGCATCTGTGCCCAGCGGCCTGAGTCTCATCCCCCTCCTGGCGCCCCCTCCCTAGCCCTCCAGATCTCTCCGGTGACCCGGGGCACTCTAGTTGGAAACCCTTCAATAGGCCAGGGCCACTCACTGTGAGTTGGACTTTTTTTTATTGAATGTGGAGGAAGAGGGGCCTCACCCTCAGGGGCCGGGAAGAGCTGTGGGGGAACCTGAATGGAAGAATCCGGTGTGCCTTGTCCGTACTCCAGCCAGGGGGTGGGGCCTTTCCCTGGGCCTCTTTTTCCCTTGCCTGAGGGCCTCTGCTGACTCCGCGGATGGAGAGAGCAACAGAATGCTCTGGGATGTAGGAGCAGATGTATGGAGACCTGGCGCATGCCTTCAAGTACAGGCCCTCTTCTTGTGCTTCCGCTTCTGTCCTCCTCTTCTGTCCTCCCCGGGCAGGAGGGGGTGTGGGAGGGGGCCCGCTGAAATGCCCTACTGGCCACAAATAGGAAATGGATCACCCTCTCCCTGGTGGCCACAGTCCCATACTCAGAAGCACCCATAGGAGGGTGGGCCAGTCATCCGGAACAGGAGCCCAGTGGGAAGGCAGGCTGGGCTTCTCTCCAGCCTGGAGAGTACCAGGGGACCCAGAGTCAGCCTGCCTACTCTGTTGCTCCACTCTGTCCTTGGGAAGCCAGTGTAGGCCCCATTGCCCTGAAGCCTTGGTATATACTGGGTGAGCCCCAAAGACCCCTCTGGGATGGGCCTAGACCCCTTTGGGGCCCTGAGAGGCTAAATTCTCATAATTGGGATATCCAGGTAGGTTTGAGCCTAGCAGTGGTAGGTCGTGAATCCCTCTTCCAGCCCCCTGGTTTAGGGGTTCATCTGAGCAATACGGAACTGGGGTAAGCTGGGAGCATCCCTACCTCATAACCATCTTCAACCTGGAAAGAAAACCCAAGATAAGGCCTACATACACGTCTGAGGAGCTAGTCAGGGTGTCTTGGTGTGTGTGTGTGTATGTGCCTGTGTGTGTTCAGGTCATAGTGTGTCTCTGTGGCATTTCTAGGACCCCAGATCAAAGCTGGAAATGTTGCCAGAATCCTTTTCCTTGCTACTTTTAGGTTTAGTGTCGAGAGGAGATGTTCTCTGGGGAGGGCCTGGGGATCCCATTGCTCAGGGCAACTTGGGGTTTGTAGCTGCTAGAGGTGAGGTTATGCGGCTCACATGGCCCCCAGGCTGGAGGGCTTGCACTGGGACCCTGGAGCGGATCTGATGTTGGCCCCACATGTTTATCTCTGGGTAGGCTGTGGGAGCAAGGGGCTGCCCCAGCCCAGCCCAACTGAGGCAACACGAGGCTCTGTTGCTCCCTCCTCCCCCGACCCTACTCCTGACCTCCCAGGTCTAGGGGTAGCTGGGGTGTGTGTGGGGTGCCCCTTCCTTGACGAGCCTGAGTCTGCAAGGAATGTGGGCCCTGGGTCCCAGGCAGAGGCCCAGGCCCCACCTCCACGCCAGGATCCTGCTGACACAGCCCGGCACCTGTCCCGCACACCCCGTGGATTGCTCTGCCTCCCTCGGCTCTGGGTGGCTGTGCAGGCATTCTGTCTGCAGGTGTGTGTGCGCGTGTGCATGTGTAACCATCGTGTCGGGTTGTGTCTCTCACCATGTGACTGATTTGCTGTATCTCCCACGTGTCTCTCCGAGGAAGTACCGTGTGCGTGACTGACTTGGCTGCGTGGCGGTCTTGTGTGTGGCTGCGGGGTCAGGAAGGCCTGTGGGTGCACGTCCCTGAGCAAGGCGGATGGCCGCGTGTCCTGCCTGCCGGGTACCTGGGGCTGGGAGTTGAGTGGCTCCGCAGGACCGTCCGCCCCGTGCTGCTGGCACGCGGCTGCCTGCGCCAGCTCTGAGTCCTGTGTGACTTTCTCAACTGGTGGGGGTGTTGCGGAGGGGCTGGAAAGAAGGAATTCACCAAAGCAGGAGCTTGCTACCCGAGGCGGGCATTGGAGGCCAAGGTCCGGGCAGGTTCTGCCAGGCTGTGTTGAAGGCCTTGTGGGTGGGCAGAGGCAGAAGGTGGGCCCGGCCTGGGCCCCTGCCCTGGACAGAGCAGGCAGGCCTGGCTGGCCTCATCGCTGGCTCTGGGAAAGCCTTCCTTCCCGGCTGGCCTGGCATTCAAGCCCAGACAAAGGGGGGCTTTCTCTCTCGCCTCTTTGTTCTGCTGCCCCAGAGCGCTGCTCTCTGCATGGCAAAAGCTAATTCCACTCTGCAGCTGGGAAACCTTCTCTGGGGTCTGCCGGGGCTTGTCTCCGAACTGCCGCTGCTCTCCTCACCCAGCTCTGCCCTGCAGCCTCGGCTCTTGGTGTCGCTGGTTGCCTCTGCCCCCCACCCCAGGGAGTTTGTCCACCGGCTAGCCCGAGGCAGGGGCTAAGGCCTGGACAGGGGCATCTAGGGCAGGCAGCAGCTGCTCTGACACTAGGGAGAGTGGAGGCCAGCGTACTCCTGGGAAGAGGGCTTCAGGGAGAGAGTCGGGGCGGGGTGGCGGGGGGGGGGGCAGGCATGGCAGCCTGGGAAGGAGGCTAGCATAGGGTAGCCCTGTGCAGAGGTTGCTGCCGGAGTTGGAGCTGGGGATGAGTGCTCTCCGGACAGGGGCCTGAGCAGAGAAAGGTGTGCAGCTGCCCAGCTCCCTCTTCTCGCCCCCCTGCCTCTCCCTGCCTCCACCACTACCACAGGGGCGGCTGGTCCCAGCCCTGGCCCTGTGAGAAAACCTTGGTCCTGCCTCTGGCCCAGCCCCTGGGGCCCTGTTCCCTCCTGACCTTGCTTCTCTTCAAGGTTGACTTGAGGGTTTTATTATTATTATTTATTAACTTTTATGCAGCCTAGAGGCCCCTGGCCTCACCCGTCTGCCCAGTCCAGTCTGGCGTCGGAAATACCAGCTGGGCCTGACCAGTTAGACTCCATAGGGGTGTGAGGCTTTCCTGGGGCAGGAACAGAAGGAGCTAGAAGTGCCCCCTCTCTGAGTCGGGAGGGGCACCAGAGGGAGCAGCTCAAGGCAGAGTCTGAAACCCTGTGCAGCAGGATGTTCTGGGGCCTGCTTCTCCTCCTCCCTGCCAGGTGTGAGGGGATGGGAACGGAGTGCCTCCGAGGCTTTCTGATGCTTCTGCCCTCACAGGCCCAGGAGCAGACCACAAAAGGCCTAAGGGGCAGGGCTAGGAGTGAGCAGGTTCCATCAGGGCGGGGTGGGGGGGGTGCTGCTGAGTAGAGCTGGGCCTAGTACTGTTCCTCCTCCCTCCTGCCAGAGGTCTGGGCCCTCCAGCCCCACTGCGCCAGACCCTCCGGTCCCCGCTCTGCTCTGCTCTGCTCCTGTACCTGCGCCCTTGAAGTGTGCCACAGTCCAGGTGACTCACTGCGGGCTGGGAGCAGTTCATAAAGTGCCTCCCCCGCCCCCTGCGTTGGGAGCCCATGCTCTGAATCAAGCGGGAAAATCTGGTCCTATCTCTCAGCTGTGTGTTTTTCCCAGGTGGGAAGTGGGGCCTCAGCCCTCAGCTATTTCCTGGACCTTGGGACTGAAAGAGACTGCCGGTAGCGGGAGGGGGGGGGGGCACGGGTCAGTCTTGCTTCCCGTCTCCCATCTTCCAGCTTCTCGGTAACCCAGTTCAGTCATTGAGGTGAGGGCTACGGAAGAGGCAGCAAGTAGATATTCCTGTCCCTTCCCCTAGTTTCCCAGTTTCCCAGTGCCTGAGGTAACAGTGATCCCCGCAACTCCTGCCTCCCCCCAGGTTTTGTCTGTAGCAGGATTAAGATCAGTGGGCCTCAAGGGAGGGCAGTTCTGCAAGGGTGAGCTGGCCAGCATGGGGCCCTGGGCCCCCCTCCCAGCCCTCCGTGATGACTGGCAACCCTTGGCCAGTTTCCTTCCCATTTCTGCCCCTTCCCCTACCTACCCCTGCAACAGAGACAGGAGCTCCATGGCCTCTGCACTGGAGGAGGGGGAAGTAAAACCCAGGCACCTGCCAGAGAGTGTGGCCATTGCCTTGCTGGGCATGCAAGGTCCCAGAGTAGAAGCACTGCCAGGAAAGGCTCTGAGAGAAGCCTAGAAGAGGGACAAGGCTGAGCTCTGCCCCTAGGACTGGACGGGGGGTGGCTCCTTTGGCTCTTCCCTGAGGAGTCAGCTAAGAATTCCTTGAAGGGGTTCCTGGTGGGTGGGAGAGGGGCTTCCCACTGCTCTGGAGGGTGGGGTGTAACAGCCCCCCTTCCAGGCCTCATGGAGAAATTGGTCTGAGAACCTACCCCGGGCTGCCTCTTTCCTGCCCCTCATTGGGCTCAGCCCCAGGTGTGTCCCTAATTGGATGCCGATGGGTTTGGTCTTGGGAAGTAGTTAGGCAGGGAGACCACAGTGTGTGAGTGTAAGACTGGGCATGCGAATATCCTGAGCACGGAAAAGACGAGCGGCCAGGAATCTGAGACACGTCTGGAGGGGGGTGCCCTGTTCTCTGAATGTGGGTGCGAGGCAGCCAGAAGGCAACAATTTGGGGCCAGTCTTATAGACCCTCATGTTCCTGAAGGGGAGTCCTGGTGACCTTGCGTTCATGACAGGCCTCTCCTAATTGTCTGGGGCCCTCAGGGGGCCCAGCCTTCACCGTGTAGGGGCTGGATGCAAGTACGTGTGTAGCCGTGTGCAGCAGTCGCATGAAGGGGGCCCGGGCCCAGATTGTTCTGGGCAGTGCTGCAGGGTCGCTGCCTGCCCTCCTCCTATAGCTGTGGGCAGTTTCCCAGGGGGGATGCAAGACTATCTCTTTCTGCCCCCCGCCCAGCTGTGTTTCCCACAGGTTCTGACTCTGAGGCTCACAGCAGGCCCCTATGCCTGTTGGACCTGTGCGGGGACTTCCTGGAAGGACAAAGCGCTGGGGGCAGGGCAGAGTCTCCTGGGGCTGGTTCTTAGAGGTCCAGTCCTAGGTCAGTGGTCAAGTTGTTGAAGTGGGGGCAGGGCAGGTGGACCCCCACCTTCTCCAGATTAAAAGCTGAGAGCCTTCCCCCACCACCTCCTCTTGTCCCCCAGGTCCTGGTTTTTGTTTCCAGGGCAGATACCAGCTCACAGCAAGGTTGCCAACACCCTTGCTGGACTTGGTTTCCCCAAATGTAAAATGGGTTGGAGGAGCCAGGAAGGGACGGGTGGCAGCTTGTCTCTAGGAAACCAGGTAGGCCTGGGTGAAGAGTGGGGGTCATAGGCTGAACTTGAGGGTCTCGGAGGCCCACACAGAGGAAGAAAAAGAACCACTCCTTGTAGGGTGGACACTGCAAGCCCTGTTCTGTGCCGCCTGCTTTGCAAACCTTACATTGTAGCAAAACCACGGCCTTGTTCAGTCAACCTGCTCGGCATCCTTAAGGAGCTGTGGACCCTGTGTGGCCTGGCCAGGAAGGGAGGTGGAAAAAGAGCAGCAAAACCTTATTTTCAGCAGGCCTGGAGCTTTCCAGGGAGTTGGGACCACACTGTGCAAGGCTGACTACGGAATAGTGTTGTCGTGTACATGTTTCTGTGATCGTGGCCATGTTTGGTGCATGTAGTGTCCAGTACCCAAGCCACTAGCTCCGGGTAGCTAGTGAGCACTCGAACCTGAGGCTGGCCCAACTGGAGGACTGATGTTTGACTGAATTTATTTCCATTCACTTCAATTTAAATAGCCACATGTGACTCGCAGCTGCCATACCGCACAGCACAGCGACAGAGGGGAGGCACAACATGACAGTCCACTATCGGCCCACAGCACAAACATCGAGCATGGGCCATAGGAAGTTTCCTAAGTCATTGGGCTTCAGTTGGGCCTTGAAGGATGGACAGAGGGAGGAAGGAGGCCCCATGTCCGCAGCGTGCAGGGAATTCCCATGTGCAGGGAGCCTTGGGGACAAGAGAGCAGTCCACCTGGCTGGGTGAGTCACGTTGTCAGAAAGCCTCTGTGGCCAAAGTGCTGGAAAGAGGGCGTCATTGAGGGTTCTTGAGCAGGAGGAGACCATGTTGGAAGAGGCATGTCTGGTGAGAGAAGAGGACAGGCTGGGTGGAACAGCCAGGGTAGGCTGTCAGGAGATGGAGGGCTGAGAAGAAGAGCAGCTTGGTCTGGCACCTTCCAGTAAAGTGGCCTTGCGTTCTTTGGAAATCCAGAGTCTTCCTTCCACCTGGGTCTGGCTGACAGCCTGAGAGAGAGAGCTAGCAAGGGCTTAGAAGCCTAGCTGTCAGCATCAAGAGCAAAGGAAGGGGTAGCTGCCCTTGATGCCCCCAAGTGCAGTAAGGCAAGTATAGGGTGAGATCTGTGGACCAGGCCAGAGGGCCTGTATGACTTCGGAAGCTTGTTTGCCCTCTGCATCTTAGGGCTCTCATCTCTAAGATGGAGCTCCCCAGAGAGATGCCGCCTGCCTTGTATGAGAACAGACCCTACCGCCAGATCACCTGGGTTTGTATCCCAGCGCCAACATTTACTAGCTGTGTGACTTTGGATGAATTGCTTAATCTCTCTGGTTTCCTCTTCTCTGAAATGAGGATAATAATAGTACTTAACTCACAGCATTACTGGGATGATTAGATAAGTCTATACAGGAAAAGCACTTAGAGCAGGGGCTGGCCTGACCCTGCCCTCAGAAAGCTCATGGTTTAGATATGTGTGGGAAGCTATTCCAGGGAACAGGCTGGCCAGACAGCTGTCACCAGGCCCCTGGGATTGCGTGGGGGCCAGAAAGGGCTAGATGGCAGAAATTTAGGCCATCCGAGTCACTCTATAGGATGAGTCTGTTCTATAGAGGGAAGGGTGGTGCTCCCCCATCCTTGGTAAGGAATAGAGCTGCGGCCCCCTCTGATGCCCTTTCCTCACCTGTCCCTACAGAAGATGCTGATGAAGCAGCAGGACCGTCTGGAGGAGCGAGAGCAGGACATCGAGGACCAGCTCTACAAGCTTGAGTCAGACAAGCGCCTGGTGGAGGTAGCTAAGCCCAAGCCCATGGTATGGGGTGGGTAGGCCTGGGTGCAGGGCCTCGGGCTGGTTCCTTATTTAGGCTAGGATCTGTTGTGTGGTCGACTCCATGCCAGAACCCCTAGGTCAGTTACTCAGTGGATGAGCCCCTCCCAGGGCCAGGGGTAGCTGGCCCAGAGCCCTGTGCTACCAGCAGGTCAGACCCTGCTCTTGGGAGCCTTGGGCAGCCTCGGGGTGGGGGCATCCCAGACTCTGCCGTCCAGGATGTGACAGAGGCGGTAGCAGCAGCTGGAGGTCCCCAGCACTCACCGCCCACCTGCTCGCACCCCCCGTGCCTGCAGGAGAAGGTGAGCCAGCTGAAGGAGGAGGTGCGGCTACAGTATGAAAAGCTGCACCAGCTGCTGGACGAGGACCTGCGGCAGACGGTGGAGGTCCTGGACAAGGCCCAGGCCAAGTTCTGCAGCGAGAACGCAGCGCAGGCGCTGCACCTCGGGGAGCGCATGCAGGAGGCCAAGAAGCTGCTGGGCTCCCTGCAGCTGCTCTTCGACAAGACAGAAGACGTCAGCTTCATGAAGGTGGGCTGGGGCCGGGACCGGCTGCTGGGCCCTGGGCTCTTGCCTCAGTTGGAGTCAGCCTTCCTTGGCTCCCCGGCGAGTGTCTCACAGCAGTATGTTCACAGGGTTTTGGAACTGGAGCCTGCGTGGCTTCAGAGCCCTCCCACCCCGGCTCTTTTTAGCTTCGTGAGCTGGGGAGTGGGTCATAGATGTGCTCTGTACCTGGGTTTCCTCACTAATAAAATGGGGCTCATAAGACAGAGCAACCTACTCTCCTCTATCCACAATTCCAAATTTTAAAAGCCTCTGAACACTAGTAGAAAAAATTCTGACAACTCATTTTACAGGAAAAATTGACCTGAACTCATGTTGGCAATATATGGTCTTTATCTTGCTTGATACAAGGATTCAAACATTTGACTGCAGGAACGTTGATGTATTAAGACGATGGCATCCTACTGGGGATCATATGTACTATATAGTACAGGCACCATAGTCCCCTTCTAAAATCCAGCAAATTCCAAATTCCAAGATGCATCTGGCCCCAAGGATTTCTGATAAAGGACTGATGAGTACCTCTAATGTCTTCCTCCCAGGGGAGTTGTATAGTTAAAATGATGGACGTATGGAAATCACTTGCATGTTTATCACATAGTAAGTACTCAATAAATGTCAGGTCTTCGTATTTTGTAGAAATGGAGACACTCCCCTCCCCCCTTAGCAGCACACTTTGGCTGGAATCAGATGGTCAACCCTGCCTGGGGAGAGGGAGAATGGGGAGGCTCTCCCATGTTGCCTTTCTACTGACTAACTCTTTTCTCTCCCCCTAGAACACCAAGTCTGTGAAAATCCTGATGGACAGGTGAGCAGACGGCCACTGGCCCCCAGGGGAGCACATCTGGGGGAGGGCAGGGAGGGCCAGGCCCACTGGGGGGAGGTAGGGCAGGCTCACCGGTGATACCTCCTCACAGCAGATGCCCCGTCCACTGCCCCCAGGACCCAGACCTGCACGGGCAGCAGCCTTTCTCCCCCTAAGATCGGCCACCTGAACTCCAAGCTCTTCCTGAATGAGGTGGCCAAGAAGGAGAAGCAGCTGCGGAAGATGCTAGAAGGTGAGGGTGGTATCCTCAATGGAAAAGAGAGAGCCCTTTGGGCAGGGAGGAATGCCAGAGCCTTCTCTCTGAGAGGCAGCATGGCCTAGTCAGATAGACTTTTCTTCCTATCCTGGCTTTGCCACTTCTAGCTATTTGGACCTTGGGAAAAGCCATCTTTCCTCCCTAAACTTCAGTTTCTTCAGCTGTAAAATGGGCATAACAGTATCCACCTGCTAATGGGTAGGTAGCGTTGACCAAGACAGTGCATGATGTGATGAGCTTGCTTCTTTAGATAGAAAGTGGGGAGAGGAGGCCTGGGTTGCTTGGGATGGGAGCTTTGGCGACTTTTGCCCCAAACTCTCCACAGGCCCCTTCAGCACACCGGTGCCCTTCCTGCAGAGCGTCCCCCTGTACCCTTGTGGCGTGAGCAGCTCTGGGGCGGAAAAGCGCAAGCACTCAACGGCCTTCCCTGAGGCCAGTTTCCTAGAGACGTCGTCAGGCCCCGTGGGCAGCCAGTATGGGGCAGCGGGCACAGCCAGCGGCGAGGGCCAGTCAGGGCAGCCCCTGGGGCCCTGCAGCTCCACGCAGCACTTGGTGGCTCTGCCGGGCGGCGCCCAACCAGTGCATTCAAGTCCTGTGTTCCCCCCATCACAGTATCCCAATGGCTCCGCCACCCAGCAGCCCATGCTCCCCCAGTATGGCGGCCGCAAGATTCTCGTCTGTTCTGTGGACAACTGTTACTGTTCTTCCGTGGCCAACCATGGTGGCCACCAGCCCTACCCCCGCTCCGGCCACTTTCCCTGGACAGTGCCCTCGCAGGAGTACTCACACCCGCTCCCGCCCACACCCTCCGTCCCCCAGTCCCTTCCTGGCCTGGCGGTCAGAGACTGGCTCGACGCCTCCCAGCAGCCTGGCCACCAGGATTTCTACAGGGTGTATGGGCAGCCGTCCACCAAACACTACGTGACGAGCTAACGCCACGCAGGCAGTGGGGTGCTGGGGAATCTTCCCCCCCAGCCCCCCAGTGGCTCGGGAATTACGCATCCAGAGACCTGCCCTTCTACCTTCCTGTCTTCCCTCCCTTCCTCCTTCGTCCCCCCAAGTCTTTTCCTTTTGGATTTTGTTTTGTTTGGGGCTTTGTTTTTGATTTTTTTTTTTTTTTTTTTTTTTTTAAATGAATCTCCTGGACGCAGAGGTGATAGTGAGAGCTGGCCTGGGCTGGGCTGCAGGTGGCCCAGGAGTTGGGAAAACGTCTACTTCAAGGCATTGAGCTCTCTCTCTGTCTCTCCTTTTTTCTCCCACTCCTTTCCCTTCCTACCCCTGTGGCTGGAAGGAGCCTCAGCTTCCCCTGAAGCCTTGGGGGATCCAGCCCTCCTCACCCAGCCCTGGGAGGAAGGACCAGTGGTGCCCACTGGCCCGCTTCTCCTCTCATTTTTCTTTTGGGCAGTTTGATCACTGAGCAAGAAATGACCTGTAGATTGTGGGGCTTTTTTTTTTTTTTTTTTTTTTTAAAAAAACCAAGAATGATTTCTCCTGCTTCCTTCTTCTCAACATCCTCCCAGATGGAGTTCAAAGGCCACTTCTCAAGCAGCTTTTGGCACCTTCAGCCTCAGAGTGGAATCTTAAAGACAGGAACCCCATGTCCAGGAAAGGGGAAAAGGAACTTTGCCAATGATAGTGACCACAGCAAAAGCAAATAATAATAATATTAATAATAATAAAGAGAAATAAAAGAAATAATAAAATAAAAAACCATAGCACAGCCCTTGTTGAGGTCAGTGGGGGAGGAGCGGCTGCCCCAAGTTGGGTCCTTGCCTGGATTTTGACACAGCATCTTCCTGTAGTGAGCACTTTGTATGAATCGTGGACTTCCTGTTCTCAAGGCGCAGGTATTTATTCTGTAATCTGTCTAGAGCACACACCGAAAGCCAACCTTCTAATAAACGTAATGGCGCAGTCCCACTCCCTGCCTCGCCTCTTACCCCTCACTCCCCCAGGCCTAGGGTCTTCAGGTGTTGGTTCAAGAAAGGGCACCGAGGGATGGAAGCCCCTGACTTCCTCGCCTTGGTTCTGTGCTCCGTCTAGACAGTTCCAGGCCTGTGAGTATCAGTTCATCAGGCACTAACTACATCTCCTGTCAGCCTTGGGTTCATTTGACAAATATTTGCTGAGCGAGGGCCTCCCAGGCCCAGCCCCCTGCTTCATAGGTCCTGGCATCTCTTTGAGGTTCTGCCAGAATGTTCTTAGCTAGAACAGACAAAGGAAGAAATACCTTTCTGTGAGTCTTGCAAAATTACCTGCTTCAGTCTACAAATATTTAATAAGCACATGCTAAGTGCCAGGCACTGTGCAGGGCTGTGGGCATAAACAGAGCAGACCTTCTTTTTGTAATTTAGCCTAAGTGGGCCTTAGCCCCCATTAGGGGAGTTGCTCAGCTCCACACTTCTGGTGGTGACTTGGGCCCTGGCCCTTGCCCCTGCGTATGGGCCAAGAGCAGGCAGGAAAATATTTGGCTCTGAGAGGCATGGAGGTAGGGTAGCAAGGTGAAGAAGACATTCTGCCCTCATCCCTTTTGGCAGAGCTGCTCAAACTCTCTAGCATGTCTTGGGAGCTTGTTAAAAGGGCTGATTCCTAGGGAGCCATCAAGGGCCCAGGGACCTGTATTTTTAACTCCTTTGTTAAAAGAAGCGCTGCCATGAAGTATTGGCTAAGGTCTTGCTTGTCACAGGGACCCCTGGGTAGAAGGAGGGGCCGGAGCATACCTCTGTTGGGGGCAGAGGGAGCAATCTTTAAAAAGGATCTCTGGTTTTTTGCCTAAACTTTGCATGGATCTTATGTCAGAAAGCAGCCTGTGCCCTTCTTCCATACTAGTAGGAGGAGCAACCTTTGCTGGAATCTAGTTCTCTTTTCCCTTGTGTGGGTAGAGTCAGGGCCTGAATGCCTTCTATCCCAGGAAGCCTAGAGCAAGGCAGGGAGCCATGGGTAAGTCCTGTCCTGTGCCAGGGGTCAGAGCATCATGAAGCCCTAGTCAGTCCCCCTCTCATAAAAGTAAGGATCCAGGGTGGAGTGTATGGTGAGGCCATGTTCTGGTACTGGTACCGGTGTGGCCAGACCCAGACAGAGTCTTGGTGGTGCTAAGTAGAAGCTGTGTCTTCTCATCCTGTGGGAATAGAAAAGGACTCAGTGTTGAGTGGATGGGCCCTTGCTCTGCTGCTCCCCCTTCCCCACTTTGGCAGAGAGCCAGAGCCAGGCCAGGATGACAACAGCTGGCCTGCCCCCTTCTCTTCCCCTGCACCTGTTTGGGGCTAAAGCGACAAGGCAGATGGTTGGAGCACGGCGCCCCTGCAGCCCAGGGTGGAAGGATGCCTGGGGGCAGGTGCTGGTGGACAGATAGACATTTAACTCCACTCACATCTGCTCTGGTCTCACTGTCCCTTTCTCTTGTTGTCAGGGGCCCTAGGACGTCTTCTGTGCCAAGGGTTGGGAGCCAAGACAGAAAGCTGCCCAATTTCTTTCCCACTTGGCCTAGTTTTTGTTGTTTTTTTTTTTTTTTTAAGCTGGGTGGGGGTGGGGGTGGGGGTGCTCCTCTCTCCAGACACATCAGTCAGACTGAGATATGGAGGGAGACTCTGGTGGGGGTAGGGTGGGTTTGAGCCCCACCAGGTCCCAGTTTTGGAAGCCCACCCCAGACACTTAAACACACAGGCAAAGCAGCCAGCTGCCAGTAGTACAGCCTGGGGGTACCAGGGCAACCAGGGAAGCAGGGAGATGCTAACCCCATCCAGCTGTCCCCAGCCACCCAGCTGTCCCTGGCTTCATAGGAGCAGCTGTCACCCACCTCCCCAAAGGGTCGGGGCAGAGGACCTGAGGAGGCCGAGAAAGAGCTGGAGTTGCCCCAAGACACAAGGCCTGCCAGAGAAGGTGTGAAGGGGGCCTTCCCCTCCCCCCGCAACCCGCCCTGGTGTGCAAACTCCCACACCACCGGGCACCCACAGCCACACCCTGTGCATCATCCCGCGAAGGGCTGAGATAGCGGCTCTCACACCCCAGGCGCTGCCCTCCTGCCTTCCCTGAGAGGCCGTCACTCCTCCCCTTTCCGGGAAGGGCTGGGTGTCAGGAGGGCCTCTTCCCCACCCCACCGATGGGGGTCGGCTGCTGTGGCCCAGATGTGCGCAGCCCCCGGGGAGGCGACCGCCGGGGGGTTTCCTCCGCCCGCCACCCGCGCCGCCCGAGCTCTTTCATGTCGCTGCCCTCCGCGTCCCAGCCCGGGCCCAGCAGCTGCGCCCCGCTCCCCGCCCCCCGTCCCCAGCCTCTCTCCCAGCTGTCTTTAGGGTGGGGCCGCGCAGCTGGGGAACAGCTGCAAGGCGTGGGGGAGGGGAGGGTCGACTGCCCCCGCAACAGCCGGAAACAGTCCGGGTGTGGGGGTGGTGGTGGCAGGGAGTGTGCAGGGAAGGCAAGGCCGGGGTGGTCGGCTCCCCAGTCCCTCCCCTAGCGCATCTGGCTGGGCCAGCTGAGAGGGGTAGACCCCAGATCAAAGCCCCCTCCTGGCTTCAAAGGGCGCCCTGTGGGCCCGGGCGGGCCGTGGGGCAGTCGGGAGCTGAGTCAGCGCCCCGGCCGCTCTCCCAAGGCGAGACCCCACCTTCTAACCTCACTTCTGGGTTCCTCCATTCCTGTTCACACCTACCCACTCAAGGCCCTGTCGTTGTCACTAGGCCACTTCCTCAGACACCTTCAATTTCTCCCATCCGAGGGTGGGGGAGAACCAAGGCACACTTTCAAGATCGAACCTGGCCCCCTGGGGGATTCCCTTACCCCACCTCTGCCGCCCTGTAAATTCAGGCTGGGTGGATAGAGGGTCTAGGTTATGTCCTTCCCCAGCCTGGTGATCTAGGCCTACAAAGAAAGGGCCTGTGGAAGGGGACGTTGACCTACTGGGGTTGCGGGGTAAAGGGAGGTAGAAAACTGATTCCCAGGTGTCCCTGAACAGACCCCACCACATTTAGCCCCTCTTTTACAGTGAGGGGGTCTCCCTGTATGATTTTGAAAAACTCTCCCTTGGAGGTGCCTTAGAAACAGTGGTCTCTAGAACCTGGGTTCCTCATACTGGTTCTAGAACCCTCTGAGTCCTGTTTCTTTGAGTTAAAGGGCAAGGAAGGAAATTGATAACACTCTCGGATTTCCCCTTCCCTATACTCTGGGCAAGGCCCTGGAATTCAGGGCTAAGATTCCCAAAATGTCCATGGAGGCTGAAAGGAAATGAGACAGACCAGAGAGTGGGGTAGAGACAGCAGGACTAGGGGCCCATCAGGTGAGAGGTTATAGATCTGGACCAGGAGGTGGGCTGGCCTCAAAAATACCACCTTCCTCCTGCAGCTTTTCTCTTCCTCCAACACCCTACCCTTTCCAAAGACTCTTTCCATTCCAGAGCAAGATGTAGTCACCCTCTGCTTGAATTCCTCAAGACACTGCTTCCGCTGGGAAAGCTCATACAGATAACAAATAGAAATCCGGTGGATAGAGCTGTGATCTCTACCATATTCTCTATGATACGTATGTGGGAATCACACCCACTGAGTGAGGAAGCCTTCAGGAGGCCAGGGCTTCTTCCCTAAAATCCCCTGTCCCTGGCATTTATGATGCAGGGCCTTGGCAAGAGGCTTACCCCTGATCTCCGCACTGGAAGTCTGCATGTTTCCTCCATAGGCAACCAGTTTCCTTTAATTGCTGTGTGGTTAATTCCTCTCAACCGCAGCAAACTGGGATATTTATGACTTCCCCTTACACTAGATCTTCAATAATTGGGTCTTTCTTGAGAAAGAACCCATCTGCTCAGTGCCACAGATTATTTTTCATTATTTACACGGAGGCAAGAAGGGGGAGAAGCTTGGGGTGGTGCGTGGCAGAGTTTTCAACAGCTTGTAGAACGGGGTATTAGTGGTGGCACAAAATTGCAGGTAAAGAGTGAAATGCAGGAGCAGGTGTCCAAGACCTGAGTATTAAGGATGGTGCGGACTTCTGGTCCACTGGGGGCTGGGGGGTAGGGGGTTGCGGGGAAAGGCAGTGAGTCATGTGACATACGGATGTCAGGCTGTCTGGTTGTGAAATGGATGTTGTCACTAGACATTCTCCACATCTGTGTCTGGGGCAGGTCACTGAGCAGGGAGGGGGTTTGGATGCAAAAGGACAACTCAGGGCCTAACAAAGAGGAACTCTACAGCCACACCCAATGCCATCTCCCAGCAGCTGCAACAACCCAAGCTCTACCCATCAGGTCACAGGCTCAGAACCAGTCCTCCAGCAGCCTGGGTGTTTCCACGCCCTGGTGGTGCTGCTGAGCCTGAGCCCTCTGCCTGGATTGCACACCTCAACTCAAAAGAGTTTTGCCTCTGCTGTGTGCCCCTCCCTACCCTCTCCAGGAGGATGCAAGGAGAAATGAAATGGTGCATGCAAAGTGCTAGGTTTGTTGCTGGCACCATCCACTTTGGGGCATTGATGACTCTCAGGATGCTTCTGTTCCTGTGCACCAACCGCTCTCCTGTCCATGCACTTAGGACTCTCACACTGTATTCTGACTATGTAGTTTACATGTCAGGTTACATGCGGCAGAGCTTACCTGTCCAACTAGCCTGTGAGTCCCTGGAGGACATGAAATATTAGTCATCTTTGATTTTCCAGAGCCTAGGACATCACCTGTTTCATGCATTTGCTCATTTATTTATTCAACAAAGAATTATTGAGGTTCCTCTAATTCTCAGCATCGTTTCCATGTTCAGGACACATCAGTTAACAAAAACAGACAAACTCTCTGCCCGCTTGGAGCAGGTAACTGGGTGGGGTAAGGGACAGATGACAATAAATCACTAAATGTGAGTTGGTGATAAGAACTGTGAAGGCAAGTAAAGCAGAGCGACAGGGGTAGGACATGCCAGAAGGGTAAAGGGACATGGGAGTTTTATCTGGGGAGATAGTTGGGGATGGCTTTACTGAGAAGGTGATATTAAGCAGAAATTTCAGAATGTGGGCGCCTGGGGGGCTCAGTCAGTTAAGCGTCTGCCTTCAGCTCAGGTCATGATCCCAGGGTCCTGGGATCGAGCCCCATGTTGGGCTCTCTGCTCAGTGGGGAGTGTGCTTCTCCCTCTCCCTCTGTGCTCTCTCAAATAAATAAAATCTTGAAAAGAAAATATTTCAGAATGTGAGGAGGCAAGGTCTCAGGGTATCATAAACAGCAGTGTTCCGGGCGGGGGAAACAAGTGCGAAGACCAGAGGCAGATGAACAGCAAAGGGTGTGTGTGTGGCTGGAAAGAGTGAGGGGCAGAGCAGTGAGTAATGAAGTCAAAAGGGCAGGAGGGAAGGGGGAGTGCAAAAGGCATTATAAGTGCTTTGCCTCTGCTCAAGAGAGAATTTGCTGAATGAATGAACCAATGAATGAATGGTTGGATGGATGGATGCCGAGGCTTTCAGGGCTCTAGAAATGTCACAGGGGAGCCCTGTGGGCTAGAGGGTACCCGGCCATCTTCCTGGGCGTATGAGACTTGAATCGTGTCCTAAAAGAGGAGTAAGAAAAGCCCAGAGGAGGGGCAGCCACTCCAGAGAGAAGGGCACTATGAGCCCAGGTGAGGAAATAAAATTCTGGAGTGGGGGCGGGGGGCGGTTAGGTTGCAGGACAGCGAGGACAGCTCCTGTGAAGCTCAGGGTCCGTGAGAGCGTCTGTGATTGACAGATCCATAGAAAAGGTTTGGGGTCAGATCAGAGGGCTCTTGAATGACAGAATAAACAGTTTGGCCTTGAGTCCCATAGCCCCATGGCCCCCCGAAGACATTCAAGCAGGGGAACTGCATTTTAGAACAATGGCTCTGAGCGCCAAGAGGATGAGGGCGAGGCAGCGGGGGACAAGATGGCCACCCAGAAGGCAGGGGGGGTCTGAGTGCAAGAGTAGGCAGGGCTGCGGGGTGCCGGTTGGGCCCCCCTCCACCGCCTGAGGACAGGAAGGGCCTCCAGGTCCCAGCGCTCTGCCAAGGAATGGAAGCCTGGATGAGGCCTTCTCCTTCCCTGCCCGCCGCCCATGGGCCCTGGAGTCAGCAGAAAACCCCGGGCCCCGGGGAGGAGGCGGCGCCGAGCCAGAAGCTGCTGAGGGAGCACTGGCAGCAAGATGCCATTGTACGTCCGCAATCAGGATACTTCAGAGGAAATCAAAAGCACCAACTGGGGAGATGATGTGTGCGCTCTCGCTCGCTCTCACACACACACAAACTTCTGCCTCCAAAATGGGTCAAGTGAAGGCTGTGGGCGTGGGCTGGGGAGGGAGGGGGGAAGGAGAGGAGGCCCAGGGCCCGGGAGCAGCCCGCGCGCTCGTGCCCACTGGCCCTCCTGGCATGGGGGGCCGGCAGCAGCTGCAGAGTGGGGTGGGACGGGAGGCTGAATATCCCCCCCCCCCATGCATACAGATAATGCTCACAGCTGCCCTGCCTGCTTTGCGTTCATTAGGCCCAACTGTTCCAGGAGTGGTGGCAGGCGGGCAGGAGGGGGTGATGTGCCCATTCACACACTGGGGGTAGGGGGTGCTCCCTGCAGCTGGGCAGAAGCCTCCCCCTGCCTGGAGCAGCGTCCCAGCCCCTGAATTCCCCCTTCCTCCCTCTCTCTTCCTCCCAACTCACGGCTCTGGTAGATCTGGAGGTCTCAGGGAGGGAAAGGGGTCCAGGCAGTCAAGGTGAAGCCCCAGGAGCTGGGTGAATTGAAGGGAGAGTTAGACTGGGTTGTGCCCTGCCCCCCACCACCCCTGCCACAGGATGGGCTGTTGCTTACAAACCGAAGCTCCTTATCCCTTTCTCTCCCCAAGCCATGTGTGGCATCCAGGCAGGAAAAGTGTTTTGATCCTGTCACCTGGACCCCCCAGAGGAGCCCCAGTCATACTGAAAGCCCCAGATCAGGCGCGCTGGGTGCCCCCAGACAAAATCCAAGGGGGCATGGGTTTGGGGGTGTGCCACCAGAATTTGGAACAATTTCTCCTCTCGGAAGTGAGGAAGGCTAAGGAACGGAGGCTGCTGGGCTGCAGGTCAACAAGTTGGGACAGGGGACTGGATTAGGAGGCCAGTGTTCAAAGCCAGGCCCAGGGAGGTGTCTGGCTGGTGCGATAGACCCCGCCACCAAGCTTAGCTGAGCCTCCCCTGCCCTACACAAGGGCACTCAGCCGAGGGACTCGCAGCTAGTGCCAAGCCTTGCACCCTGATGTGGGCCATCCTCTCCCATATGAGTCAGCAGGGGCCCAGTGACAGGCCTGTCTAGTCTCAGGAACATGCATTCTGCTAAGAAGGCAAAGAGAAACCATGGGAAGGCAGGGTCCCAGTGTCTCTGTTGGCATCCTGCCCTTCCTTCTTCCTGCTGGTGGTCTGAGGAGGGAGAGGTCACTCCCTCTCTCCCATTTCGGGCCAGGGCACTGGCTGGGGCCTGCTGATCCCAGGCCAGGGCCCGAGGAGCAACAGCCTCCCCAGCTTCTTCCTTTGTTGTCAGGGTGGGGCTGGGCCCCCCTGCCCCCTCTGCCGGCCGCCTTCAGAGCAGCAGCCACCTCTGGGACTCCAAGGGGGAAGAAGGGGGTGACAAAGAGGAAGGTAGGCCTCTCGCGCACCTCCCTGTTTCCCGGAAGGTGGGTGAGCAAGGGCTTCACCCTCTGCTGCTCCCAGCAGCTCAGGGGCCTGCGTCTAGTCGAGAGGGCATCCGGAAGAAAAAACGGGCTTTCCAGTCTGAGGGAATCCCAGACAAGCCCCTGCTCACTGTGTGATCCTGGGCAAGTGACTCACCATTGAGAGCCTTGGTTTCCCCAACTAGGAAACAAGATGGGAGTACTTAATCTTGTAGGGCCGCTGGAAGGAGCTAGCGGCTGACTAACCCAGCTGGGAGTTTGCATAGTGAAGCTGCTTCCCCGCCCTTGTCGTTTTCAGCTTCAGGTATTCGAGCGGGTTCTACCATAAACTCTGCCCCTCCTTGACTTAGCTTGAGCTCTGCAATTCTGTCATCAATATTTTATTTCTTTAGCAAAGGCTTTTTGTCCCTGGGACACTGCTGTTCACTCTGGGGAGAGAAACCTCCCCATGTTCCTTTGTGCAGGAGGCTTCCTCAGCTCCTTTTCTGGCCTTGGAAGCCAAAAGGTGAAAAGGTACAGGTCCCTCTTCCCCTGCTCTCTGAAAGTAGAGCTTTCCTATGAAATCTTTCACAAGCCGAACCAGGGTAAAGCGGTGTAGACCCTGCTTTCCAAAGTTCGCATTATGTCACTTTGCTTTTATGCAAGACCTACGTTTGTATGGTAAGGGCTTACTTTTCTTTCTTTCTTTTTTTTTTTTTGCAAAAGTGAAAATCCTCTTCAGATTTCTTTCAGTTAGTGAAAACAGGTACTGATGTCGGTCTTTCGCAACAGGGAAGTGGCGAAACCAGAACTTTCGGAAAGCGAGGAATATCTGTGTCATGGTACCCACTCAGGGCTGGCAGCGACACAGGTCTGGGTGCAAATCTGCTTCTGTCCTGCTCTTCTGGTGTGATCTTGAGCAAGTGACTCCAATTCTGTGAGCCCTGTCCCCAAACTGTGGTCATACCTACAGTTAATAATGTTGTTATGAGGATTAAATAGGATGGTAACTGTGAAATACTCAGTGCCAGTGGGAGGCCGCTAGCCACTTGCCCTGGTCTGATGGTAGGGGCCTCGTGGTTGGCCCTATCTCCACGTGTGCGTGAGTGCCTGGTTCTGGGCGTACACACGCACACACACACACACACACACACACACACAGAGTCACAGCGCTGGACCAGCAGATTCACTACAGGGAGCAGGAGCTCTCTTCCCCCTACCTCCCTGCCCAACTCCTGGTGCTGCAGCTTCCCTGTGTTCTGCAGTGTTGGAAAAGGAAATTACTGAACAGATTGCAATTAAGAGGGGAGAAGGGGGAGAGAGACAGAGGCCCTAAAATGCAGCTTGACTGAGTGCTAAACTGTGTTTTTGCCTGGAGCCAATCAGGAACCTCCAACAAGAGCCTGTTCCCACTCACAAATCTAATTGCAAGAGGTGTGGCCGGGGTGGCCCTGGGAGTCCCAAGAGCGAAGGGCGCTGGCAGCACCTTTGGGAGACTGTTGGCCTCTTGTTTGTTGCCTTGAAAGTTCCAGAGCTACACGGGAGGGGAGGAGGGAAGGCAAAGGTCTAAGGGGCCTGGGAAGGTCTGGACTCCAGAATTTCTGCCAGTTGTTCTAATCACTGCCAATGATTTAGCCCCTCCTGTACATGGGACACGCACAGCTTCCTCCAGCCCTTTGGAGAACTGGATGATATTACCTCATTTTACAGTTAAGACACTGTGGCACAGAGTGCCCCTAATTTTTTTTTTTTAAGATTTTTATTTATTTGACAGAGAGAGAAAGCATAAGCAGGGGGAGTGGCAGGCAGAGGGAGAGGGAGAGGGAGAGGGAGAAGCATACTTTCCTCTGAGCAGGGAGCCCACTGGGGGCTCGATGCCAGAACTCTGGGACCATGACCTGAGCCGAAGGCAGACACTTAGCTGACTGAGTCACCCAGGCACCCTGAGTGTCCCTCCTTTGTGCTCGCTGTTGCCCTAGGTCTAAGTACTTTATTTACATTATATATCTTTTAAATCTCCCTACCATTTTAGTCCCATTTCATAGATGAAGAAACAGGACTCCAAGAGAGTAACCTGCCCAAGATCACAGAGCTGATTTATGATGGGCAAGGATTGAACCTTGGGCCTCTCTGACTCCAAAGAACAGACTTTTAAATTGTACCTCACTGTCCCTTTCTTGAGCAGGGTGTTCCAGATGGAGGTGTGAGATTTAGCAAAACAACACAAGTAAAAAACTGAGGTTAGTTTTTGAATTTGAATTTCAGTTAAACAAAAAAAAAAAAATTGGGGACAGCCAGCCTGTCCCCAATATTGCATGGGATATACTTGTGTTAAAAAAAACAGTTCTCTGTTTATCTGAAATTCAAGTTTAAGTGAATGTCCAGTCATTAATCTGGCAACCCTAGCCCTCTCTCCTCCTGCCCTGCGCCCCTCTTTTCTGCCAACAGCTTCCCTTTAAAGGTGGACCCTTGGGACCAGCCATTCTGGTGTGTAGCTAGGCTGCTGGAATTAGGCTGCCCAAGGAGAATATGTGCTTTTCTGCTCCAGAGGCAGAACAATGAACGTGAAGCCTGCTCTGTCACCTACTGTGTGACTTTGGGCAACTCTGTTTCCCTCTCTGAGCCCTCCCTAAAAAGAAGATGCAGTATTCTGTAGGTAATTGCAAGTATCCTCGCCAGACCCTTCCCGATGTCTTGTCCCTTTTTCTGTTCTGTGCAAAAGATGGTACAAAATCTGTGGTTGCAGTGCTGTGAGGACAGGGAACACCCAACACCGGGCACAAGGAACCCCCAGGGAGCACTGCTGGTATGGACTCAGAAGGCAAGTGGGGGCCATGTAGGGGAAGATTGCTGGGAAATGGGCCGTGACTGTCTTTGTCCCGCAGAGGCAACACAGCTTGCTGCAGCATTCAGACCCAAGGCTCCAGCTTCCTCCCGCACTGAAGGTTCTGTGAGGCTGGGCAAACTCCTTAAACCAGGCCTCAGTCTTCTCAACTGCAAAGTGGGCCTCATGCTGTCCGGTACCAAGCAGACTGGACGTAAACCACCTGCCGCGTTGGAGGGGCTTCCTAAAGCTTTGTCCTTATCCTTCTTGGCCATGTTTGCATCCTGTCCTCCTGAAAGAAGCACCTTGGGGAATGCTAACCTTTGAAAGGACAAACAGTGAGGCCCTTTCCGAGCTCTGGCAAAGAACACAGCACATTCCAGGCTGCCTTTGCCTCAGCTACATTTTATTTGTCAGATTTTTGACAGACGTCTAAATTATACATTGAATTTTCCACATGACCAAATACAACGTCCCTTCCTTTGATTATCGTTTTCAAAAGGGACTATAAAAAAAGAACCTTTCCATGGATCAGACTGAACCCTGAAACCACATGGAGCGTAGAGCTAAAAATAAAAGGAAGTAAGAACTGGCCCCTGAGAAGGAAAGAGAAATCAAAGCAAACTCTGACGGGAATCAAGGGACGCGTCCTGGCGAGGGTGACATGGTGTCACCCTCCAGGCCAGGCCGGATCAGGAGCGGCCGACAGGGAGGGTGGGGCCCGGAGAGGCACAAAAATAGCCGCCGCTTTCGCCCAGAGGGGAATGAAGACATTTGTCAGAAGCCCGGAGAGAGGGAAGTGGAGTCGGAGGGAGGGAGGGGGCAGGACCGCGTCCTTCCCGCAGTTTCGGGAGCCGCGCACTCCTTGCACCCCGGCACATTTCTACCCGCCGGCACAATCGCTGACTCTCAGCTGTGCGCCGACATGTTCCCGGGCTCAGCCCACATCAATGACACCCTTGTTTCCATAGTAACCAAGGGAGAGTGAAGGGGAAAGGGTGTGCGGCGCTGGGCGCGGGGAGCCGCGGGGGGGGGGCCTGTCCCGCCGTCGCGGGGCCCCGGCGACGCTCGCGGAGCCCCCGCTGCGGGCGGGAGGACGCCCAGACCGGGGGGTGCCCGTCTCTGGCTTCCAATTCCATCCTCGGTCCCCGGCCGCGGCGGTGGGGCGGGGCGGGGAGGGCCGAGAGGACTTCAGAAGCGTTTTGTTTTCCACAAACGGGAGCTTTCAAACTCTGCATTTTTCGGGCTTCGCGCATCTACCCCGACGAGCCCCTGGAGGGTTCAGTGGGGCTCGGAGGGAAGATGAAAGCCTGTGACATCCGCAATGACTCTGTCTTTAGCGGCAAAGCCAATCTGAGCCTTCACAGAGGCTGTTATCAGAGGAGGGCAAGTGGCTTCTGCGGGCTGGCGGGGCCCGGGGTCGGCTCTTTCAAACAGTTCCCCGAGCCGGTGGTGGAAGAACAAGCATGTTTCACGGACTGTCCACTGCCAAGTCAAAGTTCCCTGTCACAGTGTTCCGAGTTGCCCAGCTCAAAGCAAGCATTTTGCCCCTCAGGTAACAACCCCGGTGCGCTGTTCGGAGGGAAAAACCATCTTCAAGCGCTGGAGCCGCGTTGCCAGCCCGTCAGAAGAGGGATTTCGGGCTCCTTGTGGTTCTGTTTGCCTCTGTTCAAAGCCCGAGAGGCAACTGGGTGAGCCGGGGAGGCCAGAGGAGGAGACGGCAGGGAGCAGCTAGCTCAGTGGTTTAAAACAAAACAAAACAAAACACCTCACCCTCTTTTGTTTTGCAAGTCCTTACTGGTCTGTCCATGGCAACCCCAGGGCACCTTTTCGTGTCTGGTGTTGGGAATGGCTTTCACCCCAGACCGTCTTTGAAGCTGGCCATACTGCAGCCTCCCCTGCACAACTTCTCCACGCCCCCAACCCCCACCTCCAAAAATAAGCTGGGGCTGGAGGGCCAGGGGCTGGAGTGGCCCCTTGGGTCTGCTCCAATGCCTTGGTGGGTTGGGGAAGGGCCACCTCCCAGGATGAGAAGGCAGCTGGCCTCCTGAGACCCACTAGCCCTGAACAGTCTCTTATTCACACTCGGAAAACCCCTGAGCTCAGGCACCAGAACAGAGTTCAATTCAGGAGCCCAGCGCGGCTCTGGCCTGCTTTCCTGCGCCTGAAGCTGAAGCCGGGGAGTCCTTCCGGCTCAGGGAAACAAGCTCTTTTTGCCCTTCTGCTCCACTCCGCCCTCAGAGGCAGAGGACACCAGCGGCCGGGGAGACGCTCCCTTGGGCATGGCCCCAGCGATCACACACAGTTCTGCTGCGTTCTTCCCAGCAGCGAGCCCTCTCCACCCACGAGCATCCCACACCACCAAGTTGCCAGCACTGTAAAAATTGATCTCTTCTAAAAATCGATCTGCCTGCCTTTTCTCGGTGGAGCAGGTTCATGGTAAAGCCGCATTTATTTTTAAAATCTGATAGCAGCGGCCTATTGTGATCATTTAAACAGAATTCTTTGAGCTTTAGAAATCCCTTCTATAGGACGGCCATGGAGAAGCCAGCTAATCTCAGAGTCGGAGGCTCACTGCTTCACTGAACTGGAGAAAGCCTGTTTACGCTAGCCTGAGCCCTCGATGTGAGGGCTTTTTAAGGACCTTGTAATTTTTCTGGAATTAAACCTCCCACCTCTCCTTACATTCCAGATGTCATTACTGTCAAAAGTCATAAGAATTTGCTTCCCTGTGTGGCTGGCCAGGGGGGTAAGGGGGTGGGGACGAGGTATGTTTCTGTGGTGACTTGTTTATAAGAAAGGTTCCCCCCCACCAAGAGTGAGGATTACATATACAGTCTCCTACCTGCATGACAAGATGGTTTAATCATCTGCTATCCCTCCCCTCCCCCCACCAGCCGCTTCCCAGCCTAGCTTGGTTGGTGATGGTAAAAATCACTGCCCAGCACCAGTAAAAACACCCAACAAACATGGTCTGTGGTTTCAGAACCATGGCGGCGGGGGAGGGGGGTATGCGTAGGCAGGGATATAAGGGACAGGTCAGGAAATAAATGAATGCACCATAAGCTGCTTCTTCCTCTTTTCCTTTCTTTTCTTTCTTTTTTTTTTTTTCCGAAAGAAAAAAGCCCACTGGAATTGTCTAAACTGCAATGTAATCTCTTGCTCATTTAAAAGATCTCATTTTCTAATCATGTGCTTTGAGACATTTAATACTATTTCAATTATGCAGAGGAAATAATATAATTCCTTTATTTGAAAAATGATACTGAACCTCAGAGATCAGTTAAATCTACTGCTGGAATGGGGATTCTTTTTAAACTGTGTTGTTCCCTCTCTTCAAACAGCTGTAGCTGTACACAGATGGAAAAACATTTGGTCAGAAAGCAGCAAATTAGTGTTTTTCAGGACAGAATTCAGCTCCCGCAGCTCCTGCGTCTCTCCGTTCAGCTAGATTTTATTTCTTCTTTGCGTTGACATTTTTGCAGACCCAGTTCATGCCGTCCTTAGAGGGAAATGAGCAGAGAAAGGCAGTGTTAGTTGTAAGAAAGGCGCCACACACTCAAGCTGGGGTGGGGAGTGGGGGGCCCCTAGGTCCTCTCACCCCAACCCCGAGCTCCAGGGAGTTTGCTTGGCCCAGGGGCCCACCTGGGTGACCAGGGACAGTGGCCTCCTGGGGAGGAGAAGGGGGGCCTCTGAGAGCACAGGAAGAAGATGGGAGGGGGAGTGCCCAGTGTGTGAACTTGAGATGGGTCCTCAGGAACTCCCTCTGAAAAAATAAACACATCTGCCTGGATCCAAGGCCTGATTGAAGAGCTATCAGAGATTCCAGCCATTTTTGGCTTTTTCTAAAAGCTGACCTTTGCCAGGGCATTAAATTCAATAAGCCACCCTTCTGGTGCCCCAGTGTGTTTACAGTGTGACAGTGTACACTTGGGTTAAATTAAATTTTTTCGGAAAAACAAACCAACTGCAGTGTGTGTTACTAGACACACACTGGGGCAATGCGCCTTATTTCTCTTCGTGCAGCACTATACACAGGTTTCAAAGGGCTGGCTTGATTCTTGAAGCTTTAAGCACTACCAAGCTGAGGGACTGGGGAGAAGGTTCCCTTAAAGGCACAGTGACCTTGAAAGTGTCCTCTCTTAGAAGGCTGGAGAGGGACGGGGGTAAAAAAATCACACAATGCCTACAGCCACCTGGCAGGCAGCATGCTTTCTCATGGATGCCAGGCCTGCCAGCGATGACCTCCTTTTCAACCCCCTCTGGAGCCATCCCTGAATGCTCTCCCTTTCCCCAGAGCCTCTCCGACCTTCAGGGGTGTGCGGAGTTCCCTTGGAAGCCCAGAACAAAATCAAAGGAGGCTCCGCAGCAAATCCCCTTCTTCTGCATCTGTGACACCTACTCGCAGTTGGTCCCGGCTGCATGTGCCCATCTCAGGGCATACACGACATGCAGAGCCCACATTTCCTGTGACCATGGAGCTAGGAGTTGAACCTGAACAGCTGAGACAGCTTAAAGTAATAAATATCAGCTGACACCCTTGGCCATTCGGGGCATTAATCCCGTAAACAATACATCACTGCAAAACAACCAGCAGGCATCCTATCTCCTGGCTAATCTGACCATAACCTGAATTTACAGTGATTAAAACTCTGCCAGTTGCCATCAGAGCACTTGGGCAGGAGAACCAGATAATCCATTGGCTGTCCCAGGGCAGACCTTAGGGCGTTTGCCAAGATGTGGCTGGCCACTGCCCAAAGCCCAAAGGTGGACAGCACCTGGCAACAGTGGGGGCAAGGGTAGGAGGATGCTGAGGTGGGAGAAAGGTGGACTCCCAAAGCGTCTCCAGTTACAACTGGGTCAGCTACTTACTGTGAAAAGCGGAGGCCAATTTTAAGACCATTTTATGAAAAGGATTAATTTAAAGAGAAGCATGTTTAATTTTAGTAGCTAATTGGTTTCCAGGAAAAAAAAAATGATCACCTGCCAGGAGACAAAAAAGATTTTACAAATAAAAGAGGGTTGAAGGAGATAACCATCTTCCCTTTGCCTTCGAAGCTGAACAGCTCAGCACTTGTGCAGCCCTTTCCACCTTCAGGAACCCGGACAAACACTATCCAAGGTGTGCACCTCGGTATTTTCTCCTCTAAAGAGACTTGCAGATTTTATCAAATCGTCCACTCAGAGAAATCGAGAACTGTGTTCCCACACTACACGAATGGCAATTTTTCCTCTTGGTTTGTGACTGATTATTGGTGGTGGTGGGGGGGGTTCTTTTATTATATGTTACTGAACATGAATGCAGCCAAAGAGATAGGAAAAATATTTACTCAGCTGCAGGAACCCAAAGCAGCATGTGGAGGGTGAGGGGCAGCTTCTTCCTGGGTATCTGTGATGGGGGTGGAGGGGATTTAAACCACCGAGCCCTGCTGCGAGGCAGTGTCTTCCAGATGTGAGCAAGGGCGGGGGGGTGGCAAAGTCCTTCCCGACACAGTCTGGCCAACAGAGGGCGCTCAGAGGTCGGTCCCCACCAGCTGACCTGCCGGGCCCTGGGTCTCCACAGCTGCCGACTGTAACCTGAAGGAGTGTGGGAGGCCTGGGGAGATTAACAGGGCCCGAGGCCTGTGGCTGCGCTGGTTCTCGGAGGCTGCCCTGGTCCGAAGTGTCCGGAGGTTGGGGAGTGGTCCCTTTCCTGTCGTTACCCCGAGAACCCGAGCTGGAGGTAAGCGGTGTCGGGGAGGCTGTAGTTACCGGGGATGAGGCCTCTTCAGTCAAAGCAGGGACAAGCTGGGCCATGTTGCCCCCTGGGAAGGAAGGACAATGGTGGTGTCCGGGAGCCCTGCAACGGGGGCCGGGTCGGACTGGCCTGAGGTTGTGCTTACAGAGCCTAGTTTGGTATCCGGCTGCCAGGCCTAGAGCAGACAATGAACTTGTATCTTTGAAATGAATCCTCGTAACAACGCTGTGAAGTAGGTACTGTTATAACATCCACAGTTCGGAGGAGGAAGTGGGGACACAGAATCATGGGAGGCAGAGGCAGGCCATGAACGTGGCCACAGCTCCCGCACCCGCGCTCTGCAGCTAGTGCCCCAGCTCGGCGAACGCGCGGCCCGAGACAAGGCGGGCATTGCCCTGTGGCTGGGTGGGAAAGGGAGCAATCCTGCTTTGTCCTCATGGGCTTCTTGCTGATACGGGGCCAGAACCCCCAGCCAGGCACCCTGCACGGCTGTGCGGCCGCTCGGAAGGTCTCAGAGGCTGTTTTGGTCACTTAGCTCTCAAGATTCCCAAGCTGCAGGTGGAAGCCTGCACGCGTGTCCCTTGCTGCGAGATCCCCACAGATGACTGTCTGCCAGACCACCGCCTGCAGGGGCCGCACCCCTCGGAGAAAGGGACGAGGGACCCTCCACTCCACAAGTTCACCGGTGCACCCCATGGCCCTTGCCTGAATTTGGCAAGGCCTTGTTTTTTTGAAAACAGATGATGGAGGAAAGGTGACTGTCTACCTGAAGTAGGTTACTGCTGTCTCTGCCTCCAGAGAAGGAAATGAACTCATAGGTTTGTTTAGTGGTTGAACCTTTATTGTTAAAAACTTGTTTGACCAAATTTCCGCACATTTGATCTTTGTCCTGGGATGACCATCTTAGGGCAGGTGCAGTCCTCCCCCGCACCCCCTCCTCATCAACCTTGCTGAAACCCAATTTGAATTGATTAGCTTCAATTCAATAATAGAGACTAAAGAGAGTCCTTGAACCTCAAATACTGAGCTTTGTTTAGCATCATGGCAAAAGGAAAAAAATCTTACATTTTACTGTGTCCTGATATTATTCCCTATGATAAACACTGGGAAAAATACAAGGCTGCCCCTAACCATCTGGCTGGAAATGTAGGAGTCCCGTCCAAGACTGAAGGTGCGATGCCCCTTTCTTTTTTTAACTGTATTTGTGAGAAAGAGAGCATGCGCGCGCACAAGCGGGGGCAGGTGGTAGTGGTTTCCGGGGAGCAAAGGGAGAGGGAGAAACAGGCTCCCCACTGAGCAAGGAGCCCAATGCAGGGCTTCATCCCAGGATCCTGACCTGAGCTGAAGGCAGATACTTAACCGTCTGAGCCACCCAGGTGCCCCGCGATGCCCCTTTCTATGGGAAGAGCGGCTTCTGACTACACTGCTCCTTTGAACTTGGTCTTTCTACCATGCATCCATCACTGTGGATGGTTGGAAGGAAGAAGCAGTAGCCATAGTTGGGTAGGCCTGGTTTTAAATGCCACGAGGACCACATGGTCACATGAGTAATTGCTTTAGGATGACGAGGTGCTCAGACCCCTGCTGAGCATCACAGCCTATCCCATCATGCCACGGGGCTTCCAGGGTCAAGGAGCAGCTGGAGGCAGTGGACGTAAAATACTGCTCACTATTAATACTTTTTTTCTGGTGACAAAGGTACTGCACCAGAGAGGTAGCAAAGTCACATGTTCTGAGTTTGCTTTCTTAGTCTACAGAGAGGTTTGAAAATTTAAAAATAACCCTGAGGTCTGACTTGTAGATAAGCAGTTCCATGTACACTGGAGTCAAAAATAACTGACGTCAGGCTTTAGAAAGAAGTGGTGAATGTCATTTTTTAAAATATTGAAATCCTGTTGGCTTATTAAGGGCAAAGTCCCCTAGATCAAGGTTAAAAGAAACAAAACCCAAAAACTTGGCTAGTGACTGTTTAGTGGCCATGTGCAAAGCGCTCGTGGGGCTCAGGTTATTGGGGGTCCTTTCTGTGTTGGTGAGATGACTGCGCCGGCTTCCTCCTGTTTGGAGCAGGAAGATGGGGAATGTGGAGAGAAGTGGGAGAGAGGGTGAGCATCAGGTGGAGGGTACAGAGAGCAATCCGTAGGGAAACCTGCGAGCTCAGAGCTACTGGGGTGGGCAGGCCTCTGTGATGACTGAGGCTAGAGGCCAGGCCGAAACTGCCGATCTCTGCTTTGAAGGGAAATTCTAATCCAGTATAATCGTAATTAAACACATGGGGATTGTAGAGAAGGAGTATCTCCAGCCACCTGAAACTGCGGGAGCAGAGGAGAGCCGTGCTAAGGGGTTCCAGTTCGGGTTTGTAAGTGGAAGAGGGATCGATTCCTCTATCTTTCTCTGGCTCTGAGCCAGATGCTTTGTTCATCATTTTCTCTAAACGAAGGGGAAAGAAGAGCGTCCTGGAGTTACATGCTATGCACTGGGGCAGGGCCGAGCCCCAAGGGGCCGGAGGGCGGCTGCTCTGTGTCTGGAAGGCAGTCTAGCCGAGGGGGCTGCAGGTTTCCCCAGATGTATTTCAGTTTCTCCTCTCTGCATTCAGCTACTTGACGTAACTGGGTCTTTTCTGATCACTCGTCTGGACTATGGACCTCTCAGCAGGACAGAGTTTCCAAGACTGGTGACTCCTCCAGCTTTTAGTGCCATTTAGCTGTGCTTGGCTCTTGACAGTTTCCTATGAAAACCTGCTTCAATCCCATATGGCTGGCCTCCTCCTCACCATCAATCAGCCAAACAAAGACCTGTTCTGAACTCTCCCGAAGCCTTCAGAAGCCCTTTTCCACACCCAGAGCAGGGGCTGTGGAAACACACGGACCACATATACTTATTTGCCTTCAGAAGAGCCGGGAGAACAAGAACCTCAGATCATTGCCCAGAATCACAAACTTCCATAACCTGAAATCCTGTGTTGCAGCTATTCCGCTAAGGAGAAGCGACGCATGTATCCTCTCAGTCTAGAGGGTTTGGCCCACCATCGCGCGGACCCGTGGCCGCTGCTCCGCTCACCCGCCTGACCGTGCCACGGAGCGGTCCGAGACCCATCTCACAAATGCAAACTTTAGATGGAACACATAGGCCCAAACACAATGCAAACAGGGACACTGTCTCTGAACACCTGAAACTGTAACAGAAATCCCAGGTCTTTTTAAAAAACCTTGGTACATTTTCTTTCAGGCTCATTAGAGCGGTGGGGCCAGATGTTACCTGACCCATTTAATGTCTGATCATCTTGGGAGGGTCTCCCATTACTGACCAGCATTCGGGGGGCGGTGGGTGGAAGAGTGGGAGGGTAGAGTAGGAGGATGAAATAGGGATAAGGGAATCCTAGTAATTATTACACAGTATCCATGCCTGAAAGTAATCTTATGGACATTTTTCGAGTGACGTCTTTCATTCTGAGGAATAGTTAAAGCCTTAATTAATCCGAGTCATTAAAGGCCTACACTTGAACTAAGCAATGCAGGAAAAGAATTCCAAGTAAGTGACTCTTTTTAAAGTGAAAAGTAAGAAACTGGCTGAGTGGGCAGGACCTCAGGTCAGAGGCATTACCTGAGGGATGGACATGGTCAATCAGTGCCTCACAGTGAAAAACGCATTTCCACAGAAAACTCGCCGACCTTTCTCCAGTCCCCAAAGGTTACCATTAAAGGACAATAGACGGCAGATTCCCTTCTTAATTAACATTTTTATTAAATAACCCATTTCAAATAATGGTTAAATTCTCTAAATTTATATCATTCTATTAACCATAATCTAATCTCATTAACCTTGAAATCCCAGTCTTAACTACCCAATTCTATACACCATGGTACTATCTACTAAACTAATTAAGTGACCTTCAAACTATTTCTCCTCCATATAAAATTGTTATTTTTCTTGTTCACAGTTCTTTGTTGTATCTCTCTTGGTATCACTTCCTGTAAACCTGGTTGCTGAAGGCCCTGAACTGAGAAGAACTTTCTGCACAAAATCAAACCACACATGACATCTCACTTGATTCAAACTGGTTGATTTTAAAGCCCTCCCTTGCCAACCCCCACCCTCAGTCTGAGAGCTCACTGCCTCTTTTTTGGCATGAAGGGACTCCACTTCCATGGTGGGTGACACAGCCACGAACACAGATCTCTCCACCCTCCTACTCTCTGCCAAACTGGAGTGGGGCAGTGGGGCCTGCACTTGGGGCAGAC
The DNA here is from genome assembly GCF_009829155.1 of Mustela erminea. Classification (NCBI taxonomy): domain Eukaryota; kingdom Metazoa; phylum Chordata; class Mammalia; order Carnivora; family Mustelidae; genus Mustela; species Mustela erminea. Next base: position 66,225,637 of record NC_045627.1, read on the forward strand.
AATGAGCAGTGCTCCCTCCCAATCTCCAGGCTCCTCTGAAGAAGCACCCTTGACTTGAATGCCAACACTGTAAATGCTGATTCTAGATAACTCTAGCCCTCCTTTTGACATCCCTAAGGCTGGCTGAAGAAAACAAGAGCCTCACTGTTAATTTCAGCTTTGCTTTTTCTTCCTTTCAACACTCTAGTCCAGTGAAGAAGATTACAGAGCTGTCAAGTCCCTTTTTCTCAGGAGTATGCACAAAACACGTATTTTCTCTAGTACTACCTTTGGAGTCTGCAACTCAAGACATTTTCTACTTTGCTTTTTAAAAATTTTTTAAGTTTTCTACACCCAACATGGGGCTCAAACTCACAACTCCAAGATCAAGAGTCCCACACGCTACCAACTGAGCCACCCAGGCACCCCTGTTCTCTACTTTCTGTGTTTGTGTTCTAAACCATTTAGAGAAGCAGAATCCTCTTCCTGAAGTAGTTTGTACGAACACAAGAAAGCTATTATCCTTTCCTGGGCCGCCTCCTCACCAAAATAACCTCAGGCCTCATGAATACCATTTTATGCACAATCCAGGGAGCTGCCTTAGGCAAAACTTGGGTTTCTTTTTTTTAAGTGAGAAGCTAAATAAAAAGATGAGAGTTTACCTATCAAAAACATGCTGGGCTGTAGTATACTCGTTGGACCAGCTTGTAAATTAAGCTGAAAAATGCAGTTAATTTGAAACCTGGTAGAAATATAATCACATATGTGACTGCAATTTTAGAGAGGAGGCTTGAGAAGAAAAAAACTACTCGTGTGATCAGTTCCTTTGTCGAGTGGGATTAGGGGAGAGAGGAAAGAACTTTTCAGTTTTTAGTTTTATATACTTGTATATGATTCACAATGAGAGTATATTACTTTTATAGCCAGAGTCTAGGACAGAAGGAAATACAAAGGCCTGACCCTTCCTGAACCTAAACCTCACAGAGACCCACAAAGCTCCAGCTGTTCTGGGGACGCAGCCGAGCACCTCTCTGGCTACCTGAGAGCCCCATAACGCGCACACGTGCACCGAGAGCTTCTGCGGGTGCAGGTACTGAGGAGCCTGGAGGAGGAGGCGCAAGGCCAGTGTGGACTCGGATCTAGAGGCCAAGCACAGAAGCAGGCTCCAGCTGTTTGTGTAACAAAAAGAAAAAAGCCAAAGCGGCAAACAGATGGAACAACTGAGATAATTCTTGGAAGTGATTATTTGATTGAGATAAAAGCAGTCAGGCAGTTTTAAGACCAATCAATGTCAAATGTCTTAGGAGAGAGGGACGAAGAGCATTAGAAGGGAAATGGAAAGAGGCTGCAGGACAAAAATGGAGAAGCAAATCGCCCGAACCAAGTTGGGAGACAAGCAAACTGGCCATGTGGTTCTGACATCTGCCATATGGCAGTGGGGGGAAGACTCCGTCCCTTCAGATGTTGCTAATCCCCTTCTAGCACCCTGGAGCAGGACTGTCTGCTTCTCGAAGCACCGGGCCACTTCCCTGGCAGGTACACCAGATGTTTAAATTGAGGCATGTTGGCATGCTGAGGCTCCAGAATAAAGAAGTAGCCCCACGTGTCAGCTGGTTCGAGGCTGCTTGGCGGGAAGCATCAGAGCTGAAAGGGTTTCTCATTCTTTGAGGATGCAGGCTCTCAGGTAGCTGGGATACAACCATTTTCTGCCCTAAATTAATATCAAATGAGGGGGGAGACTGTTCCTCTGGTTTATAGTTCCTTGGTATAAAGCATGGGGCTTTCTGTCAGCAGAAGCCTCCCGGTGGGAGACCAACATGAAGTAGCAGGAAAGAGACACCAGCCCTGAGGGCAGGGGAGTTAGCCAAGAGAAAAATCAAAACACTTCTAGGATAACTGGTGTGCACGACTGTTGACGGCTGTTACCTTGGGAGCACAAGCACTTAGCATCCATAATATTAGACACAACACAAAACCCCCAACCCAGTCATCAAAGAATCCTAGTTAGAAAGCATCTTCGAAGGTCTTCTGTTCTGACCTCCTACCCAGGGGGGTAGTTTGTCCCTCGCGTGGGGTGGTTCATCAGCTGCTTTCCTGGAATAGTTAATGATTATCAGATTGGTTGCTAAGTAAAGAAGAACCAAACTCCATGCCTTTCACATCCTGGAGCGGTTCGTCTGCCAATCAAAGGCTATTGGTTTCATATCTTTTTCTATCTAGCTCAGCTCAACCAAGGAGACAGACTACGTTGGTTGGGTGCCATGTTGCCAGGTAACCAAGCCTTCTGGTAATCTCACCTGAACGCCCTCTCCCGTGAGAGCTGAGCAGGACTGGATCTGCCAGACGCGGTCGCGGATGGTGTGCAGGTTTAGTCCTTCTGCAATTTCAGAGGCAGGGGCTGCCGTGAGCAAATCCTGCTTGTTAGCAAAGATGAGCACTGGCACACAACTTAGCTTTTCTTCCTCCAGTAATTCAGCTAGTTCCTGGATCATTTTGGGAATGGATGGGAAGGGAAGGATGAAATCTATGATATTTAACCATGTACTTCCAACTAGAAAAACACAGAAGTGTTAAGCTGATCAACTAGCAACTTCTAAGGGCAATGGTTCTCAAACTTGAGCCTGGGGAAGAATTCCCTGGCAGATTCTTGGGCCTACCCCAGAGATGCTGAATTTGGAAAGTCTGAGGTAGGGCCAAGGGCCACACTCCACAAATGGCTCTGCCATGGATGCAGAGATCATACCCTCAGAAACACTGTTCAAAGGAGAATATACGTTGTGGACAGAGATTTAAAACTTACTCAAGGTTGGGATCTGCAAATGACTTTCAATGCATGCGCGCACACACAAATAGGACACACACATTTTACACTGAAAATAACAATGACTCTGGAGATTATAATGCTGCTTCATCAATCTGTACCTTCAAACCATGCATGCACGTGCAATGCATGTCATCAAACTCACACCCTAAAATAACCATCTTTAGTCTGTCTGTCCAAGTGTCTGATATTCAGTTATTGCTTGGGGTCCTAGCTGTATGTTAATTCCGTCTGCAATCAGCATAGGAGATGGTGTGTATTTACTTATGGGGACCCACCTCTTCCCTATTCAACTCACATTTCTGCTGCTTGGGACACCTGAGCTGTCAAAGGGGACTGGGGGTTCAAGAGGCATATCATCCTACTAACACCCCTTACCTCTAAGCTTGTGTTTGGCATTGCTTCACCTGAGTGATGATACAGAAGTCATCGAGGTATGGAAAGGAGCTCTCAAACTAATTTTCAGGGAAAGGGGACATAAACATGGGGAATGCTACCTTTGGAAGGCCACCTGTGGCAGTTGAGGAGACAGGCCAAGCCCCTGCACACCTCTCTAAAGAGGTCATTCTACTCCTTGCTTCTTATCAGTATACTCCATCTGGGTAAAATGGTGATGTCCACTGCTTCTCTCTTTAAAACCATGTACGCAAATCTCACCGTGTAATCATGTTGACATGTACTGTGCGTGTGAAGCCATATTTGGGTTCAAAGTCTATCTCTTGGCTCGGGAACAAGGGTGGCTTAGTCTTGGCTTGCATATTTCCTCCCATCCCTTCAAATTTTTCAGAGATACCCTTGGATCAATTAAGCGGCTGTTGAAAATGTGCATAGAAATGACAAGTGAATTGTTCCTCTGGGTTCATTTCTAAGTGGCCTGGGAAGAAACCTGAACTTTTGAGCATGGTGGTAAATTCCATTTGCTTATATCTTGTTTATCTGACTAAAACTAAAAGGCTGTTATCAAAAAAATAGTTTAAAGGACTCTCAACTAATTTCCTTGAAGGGAACCTTTTATTATTTATTTATTTATTTATTTTTTGGGCAACTGCTATTTTTGCTTGCTTGCCAGAACGACTTTTTTGTTTAAACTGCAAAGGTTAAACAAAAAATGCCTCCTTTGCTCTCATACATTTACAGGGTAGATTAATGAATACCTAGTTATTTGGAAAACATCTCAACAGAAGAATTATTTACCTGACCCGTCTCTTCAAATCTTTTTCTGTCTGCACTGTCAATTACATAGATCTGTAAAGTAAAAGGAGAAGGTTACTTTAATAAACAGAGAAGACAGGGCAGCTTCTGCAGAAGGAGCAGAGGATCCCCAAGCAGATTCTCATTAGCACAACAAACGGAAACTGAGCTGAAAACTCTTACCTCATCCCTGGATGCAAAATACACTAATTGATTGATTGATGGATTGATTAAAGGGGGCTGCCCAGAAAATATTTCCAGCAAAGCTCCAAAGTAGATGTCAGGAGAGCCAAGAAGCATAAAAATAGGAATATTTATTATGTATTCACCAAACATTCTTTTTTAAATTTATTTTACTTTTATTTTATTTTATTTTTTAAAGATTTTATTTATTTATTTGACAGACAGAGCTCACAAGTAGGCAGAGAGGCAGGCAGAGAGAGAGAGAGGAGGAAGCAGGCTCCCCGCGGAGCAGAGAGTCCGATGCGGGGCTCAATCCCAGGACCCTGGGATCATGACCTGAGCCGAAGGCAGAGGCTTTAACCCACTGAGCCACCCAAGCGCCCCTCACTGAACATTCTTGCTCAGATTTACTCTATTAATTCTCGTTATGACTTTATGAGAGATTTCATTATTTTCCCATTTTATACATAAACATAAGCCAAAGAAATTAAGTATTATGCCCAAGTTATTTTAAAAAAAATTATTTTTTATTTGATAAAGAGAGACAGTGAGACAGGGAACACAAGCAGGGGGAGTGCGAAAGGGAGAAGCAGGCTTCCCGCTAAGCAGGGAGCCCAATCCCAGGGATCCTGGGATCACCACCTAAGCTGAAGGCAGAGGCTTAACCCACTAAGCCACCCAGGCGCCCCTCTGCCCAAGTTCTAATAAGACTGGGATTCACCCAGGCATCTGCGTGGGATTCAAACTCAGGCCTACCTGGGAGTAAAGTCCACAGGTGCTCTTGAGCACTCTGCTGTTCTGCTTCCCAAATTGTCGGGAAGGGATGGTGTCTCGAGGCACTTACAAATACTGTAGTCCTGGAGCATCAAGGCTCTGAAAGTACATTCTGAAGTATTAACTGTACGCTGACTTCAGGAGCCAAGGTAGGAGACTCCCTGATCTCCATTCCATTCCCACCTTCTCAGGCTTCCTGGGAGGTTAAGATCAAGTACTGGAGATAGCAAGGGCATAGGCTTTGCCAGAAATAAGAGAAGTCTCAAGAGTCACCGTAAATTATAAATCCCAAGCTTTTTTTCCCCATCCCTGAATTTTATTAATTGCATAAATAACATCCTATAATAACAATAAGGGAAATGAAGTAAGACCAAAGGAGAAAAATCGTCTATAGTTATAGAACTCAAACACATTAATTATTTTAATTTCTTGTGAAAGTTCCCTTCTAATTCTTCTTCGTAATTAAAAAAGAAAATTATAGATATAATTTTGTCAGCCTTTTAAAAAAATATTATTTATTTAAGTAATCTGTACCCCCATGTGGGACTCAAACTCATGACCCTGAGCCAGCCAGGTGCCCCTTGGAGGCCCCCCCTTTTTTTCCATTGAACAACATATTAAATGTTTTCCCAGTTGCTACTCTTAAAAATTATCAAATTTGCAAACTTTCTTTAAAGAATTTAAAATTGCTATTAAACTAATGGTATTATGAAAATACTCTTTTAAAAGAGCATATTCACTTAAAAACAACACAAAATAGGATGCTTGGGAGGCTCAGTGGTTAAGCATCTGCCTTTGGCTCAGGTCGTGATCCCAGGATCCTGGGATCGAGTTCTGTATCAGGCTACTTGCTCAGTGGGGAGTCTGCTTCTCCCTCTGCCTACCTCTCCCTCTCTCTCTGACAAATAAAAATAAAGATCTTAAAAAAAAAAAAAAGAAATTGATGTTTGATATGACAAAACATAATTAGAGAGAAAGGAGGAGTAGAAAGGTGGTTTAATGACAGACAAGAAAGATCACCAAATACGAGAGTCCAAAGGTGAATGAGAAGACATTTTTAACTTAAAATTGCTAAATTACTTGCTACTTATTGCTTTGACAAGAAATTTCATGGAAACATTTTCATTAAAAGTTTTAGACGGAGGAGGCACCTGGCTGGCTCTATTGGGAGAGCATGTGACTCTTGATCTCAGGGTCATGATTCTGAGCCCCATGTTGGGGGTAGAATTTAGTTAAAAAAAAAAAAGATTAAAAAAGAGGATCTTCCTAAACTGCACATAAATTCTATCATTTAATATGTTTCTCACATAACTTGTATAAAATTTGAAAATTACTATTCAATAATTCTAGGAGAGAGTCTGTAAAACAACAGCCCCATTTATTATAAGGGCCAAGTGAAAAAGTCAAGACAGAGACAAGCCAATCTCTGGTGATCCCACAAGTTTGTTTTTCTGCAGTGGCATTCTCTTCTTCCTGTCACCTGCCAAGCCAGTGCTATCTAGTGTCTTCATGTTTTCACCCAAGGATCTGTTTTCTTCTGGTCAATAGCTGAGAAAAAGGTTAACCTATCTCTTTTTTTTTTTTTTGTAATAGCTATTAATCTAGTGAAGTAAAAAAATTTTTTTTAGAAACTTTATCGAAAAACAAAGTATTAATGAAAATAAACAAACAAACTCTGGGGCACCTGGGTGGCTTAGTCGGTTAAGCATCTGCCTTCAGCTCAGGTCAGGATCCCAGGTCCTGGGATTGAGCCCCACATTTGGCCCCCTGTTCAGCAGGGAGTCTGCTTCTCCCTCCCCCTGCTCTTGTGCTCTTGCTCGATCATTCTCTCTCTCCTTCCCTCCCTCTCAAATGAATAAATAAAATCTTAAAAAAAAAAAAAAAAGCCACTCTGAAACTATCAGGGAAAGTTAAACATTTCTAGTGTTTCTGACTGATCCTAAAACATGGACTGGGCACCTGGCTGGCTCAGTCGGTGGAGCCTGTGACTCTTGATCTCGGGGTTGTGAGTTCAAGTCCAAAGATGGAGTGGAGATTACTTAAATCATAAAATATTTTTTAAAAATTATGGACTTTTGGGACACCTAGGTGGCTCAGAGGGTTAAGCCTCTGCCTTCGGCTCAGGTCATGATCTCAGGGTCCTGGGATGGAGCCCCACATCGGGCTCTCTGCTCAGCGGGGAGCCTGCTATCCCCCTCCCCTACTGCCTGCCTCTCTACCTACTTGTGATCTCTCTCTCTCTCTCTGTCAAATAAATAAATAAATAAAATCTTTTTTTTTTTTTTTTAAAGATTTTATTTATTTGACAGACAGAGATCACAAGTAGGCAGAGAGGCAGGCAGAGAGAGGGTGGGGGGAAGCAGGCTCCCCACAGAGCAGGGAGCCCAATGCGGGGCTCAATCCCAGGACCCTGGGAGCACGACCCGAGCTGAAGGCAGAGGCCTCAACCCACTGAGCCACCCAGGTGCCCCAATAAATAAAATCTTTAAAAAAATTGTGGACTTTCAAAAATCAAGTTTCATAAAGCTATTCTAAAATGAAGTTATAATCCATGGCACTCGGAATGATGCTTTACCTAAGCAAAGCCAATTCATATCTTTCGTGGCAGTTGCTTTGAAATTTTTATTTGGTTGGGGGAGGAAGAGCTAGACAAGAGTATTTTTTCTTGAGGAAAGTTCAATCAACTGTAGATTATCCAGAGACTAGATAGTCATCCAACCATGTGAGTGGAGGGTTCTTTGTTTCTCCTCTTGATTCTGGTCCTCCTCCCTCCTGCTGCCACCTTTTGGCCATTTTACTGCTCCTAAGTATTTTTCCCCAAGAGGGGTAGGCAGAGATAAAGAAGGATGACACTTACAAGTGGGCTTGATATGGCAGCTCCAGCAAAAGTCTAAGAGGAAGCTGAAACTAACAAATGAGGTTTCTGGGTAACGTGGTTTTCAATTATTTGTGCTCTAGAAGTACTGAGGCTCAAGTGTGAGTGACATCACGGAAATCATACAAGAGATGACTATTTGAGATCTACCTCACTTGGGTGTTCTACACTTCGGATATGGAAACGACATAGTTAATCTGTTTATATTATGTTGCATCTGAACACAAAACTGATAATAAAGTAAACAGAGTTTAGAAGTAATATGACCATATCTTGAAACACTTTGTATTTTTAATCTATCAAAAAGCTGTTATCTTCTGGTCTAAGAGAAATGGAAGACATTCTCTCCCCTCCCTTCTATGACACCTCAAGTTTTATTTCTTAGTCATTTCCTCCAAATTATTAAAGCTGAAGTCGGCTGTCCTCAATATCGTTTTCCCTGAGAACGACTGGCACTTTTCGGAGTTGCCTTGACTCTTTCAAACCTCTAGAGAACCATTTAATGCTCAAAACTGGGGTTTGTCAATCTTTTTCTGTAAGGGGTCAGGTGGTAAGTATTTTAAGCTCTGTGGCCTATACCATCTCTTTCCTAACTATTGATCATTGCTGTTGCAGTCCAAAAGCAACCATAGAAAATCCATAAACAAGTGGACGTGGCTGTGTTCCAACCTTCTTTATTTATGGACTCTGAACTTTAAATTTCATAATATTTTCATGTGTCATGAAATCTGATTCTTTTGACCCCCCCCCCCCACCACTTAAAAATGTGAAAGCCATTCTTAGCTCACAGGCTACATAATAATAGGAGGCAGGCTGGATCAGTTTGTCAACACCTGTTCTAAAGTGAGAATTTCTTGGGATTATTTTTTTCTGCCCGTGGGCGCCGCCAAGTAAGCATCTTTAAAGTCTCCCCTCCCACCGCTGTCATGTCTAAGTCAGAGTCTCCCAAAGAGCCTGGAGGGCTGTGGAGGCTCTTCATCAAAGGGCTGAGCTTCGAAACAACCGATGAGAGTCTGAGGAGCCATCCTGAGCCATGGGGAATGCTTACAGGCTGTATGGTAATGAGATCCAAACACCAAGGGCTCTAGAGGCTTTGGGTTTGTCATGGAAGCCAAAGTGGAAGAGATGGATGCAGCCATGAACTTGAAGCCACATAAGGTGGATGGAAGAGTTATGGAACCAAACAGGGCTGTCTCAAGAGAAGATTCTCAAAGGCCTGGTGCCCACTTAAGTGTGAAAAAGATTTGTTGGTGGCATCAAATAAGACACTGGAGAACATCATCCAAGATATTATTTTGAACAGTATGGAAAGCAGAAGTGACTGAAATCATGATTGAGGTAGTGGCAAGAAGAGAGGCTTTGCTTTTGTAATATTTGATGACCATAACTCTGTAGATAAAACTGTCATTCAAAAACATCGTAATGTGAATGGCCATGACTGTGAAGTAAGGAAAGCCCTGTCTAAGCAAGAGATGGTTAGTGCTTTATCCAGCCGAAGAGGCTAAAATGATTCTGGAAACTACGGTGATGGTGATGGAGGTAGTTTTGGTGGGAATGACAACTTTGATCATGGAGGGAACTTCTGTGGGTGAGGTGGCATTGGTAGCAGTCGAGGTGGTAGTGGCTATGGCGGCAGTGGGGACGGCTCTAAAAGATTTGGTAATAATTCACTGACAGTTATAACAATCAGTCCTCACGTTTTAGACTCACGAAAGGAGGAAATTTTGGAGGCAAAAGCTCTGGCCTCTACAGTGGTGGAGGCCAATACTTTGCCAAACCAGGAAACCAAGGTGACTGTGGCAGTTCCAGCAGCAGCAGTGGCTATGGCAGTGGCAGTGGGTTGTCACGACTGCCAGGAAACAAAGCTGAGCAGGAGAGGAGAGCCAGAGAAGTGACAGGGAAGCTATAGGTTACAACAGATTTGTGACCTCAGCCAAGCACAGTGGTGGCAGGGCCTTGCTGCTACAAAGAAGACATGTTTTATTTATTTATTTGACAGAGAGAGAGCACAAGCAGGGGGAGTGGCAGGCAGAGGGAGAGGGAGAAGCCTCCGCAAAGCAGCGAGCCAGCTGTGGGGCTCGATCCTAGGACCCTGGGATCATGACCCGAGCCGAAGGCAAGATGCTTCACTGTCTGAGCCGCCCAGGAGTCCCTGAAGACATGTTTTAGACAATACTCCTGTGCCTGGGCAAAAAACTCGAGGACTGTATTTGTGACTAATTGTATAACAGGTTATTTCAGTTTCTGTTCCACGGAAAGTATAAAGCATTCCAACAGAGGGTTTTAACGTAGATTTATTTTTTTTGCATTCATGCTGTTGACTGCTCAATGTAATATCTGATCACCAGGCTCAATGTGTTTTTCCAAAAAAAAAAAAAAAAAAGAAAGAATTTCTTTTTACACTCTAGAGATAAATGGAAAGAGTTAACCAGGTAACTAAAAGTATCGAGCTTCAACCCTGCTCTTCTAGGCAGTGTGGAGACTAGGGTAATAGGTCTTTTCAACCAACAATGAAAGACTATTAAATACAGACAAACTAATATAATGCATCACCCACTGCCACTCCAAGCTGCTTCTAAAACTGGCAGACAGTGCTGAGCCACAAGGCCTTAGAATCTAACTCTGGGGATTCAGCTGCACCCCCAGACTTGTTTAATCTCAAACGGCTCCAGAAAATAATGAAAGGGTAACCTGGAATCCAAAACACTGTCTGGAACGGCAGCCTAAGGTAGTGGGAAGAAATTCCTCTCAGGTAGCTCAGACCGACTTTTACTGGAGTGTCTGAAAATTCCTGGGCACTCTCAGCTAGTAAGAAATGTGGAGTCTGGGTCATACTACAACTACCTTGCATTCTCCCCTCAAGGTGTTAGGGCCTGTGATTTAAAAGTAGACCAGAAAGGTTGAGGCCTCCTTATTGAGCCTCATGGTCATTAATGTCTTTCTATATTCCTCTTATTTGGGTATTTCTTTCAAAGTACCTTAATCCAGCAGATGAACAGAATGAACTGTTACTTCTCTCAGCCACCTGCTTTTCCCTAACTCTTGACTCAGAAAGCATGAGAAATCTATAGCCCAGCCCCACCAGTTTTATTGAGGTATAATCGGCATACAGCACTGTAGAAGGTGTATAGGGTAATGATTTGACTTCAATCTACAGTTTAATTAACTCACTTTAATTTTTTTTTTTTTTTTTTAAGATTTTATTTATTTATTTATTTGTCAGAGAGAGAGAGAGTGAGAGCGAGCACAGGCAGACAGAGTGGAAGGCAGAGGCAGAGGGAGAAGCAGGCTCCATGAGGAGCAAGGAGCCCGATGTGGGACTCGATCCCAGGACGCTGGGATCATGACCTGAGCCGAAGGCAGCTGCTTAACCAACTGAGCCACCCAGGCGTCCCTAACTCACTTTAATTTTTGAAAAAAGATTTTATTTAATTATTTGTCAGAGAGATAGAGAGAGAGCACAAGCAGGGGAAGAGGCAGGCAGAGGGAGAAGCAGGTTCCCCGCTGAACAGGGAGCCTGATGCGGGGCTCCAGGACCCTGGGTCATGACCTGAACCAATATTTTTAGTATTTTATTTATTTATCTGAATGAGAGTGAGAGAGCTCATGAGCAGGGGGGAAGGGTAGAGGGAGAAGCAGACTCCCCACAGGACAGAAGCTTGATGTGGGACTCGATCCCAACACCCCGGGATCATGACCTGAGCTGAAGGCAGATGCTTAACCAAGCCGCCCAGGTGTTTCCCCCTTCACTTCAATTTTTAAGCAGTTTTTTATTTACAGAATAACTGGATAGACAGCACAGAGAGTTCTGTACATCTACCTCCCCCAGTAACCTCTTGCTTTAGTGTGGTGCACTTCTCCTCACAATTCATGAACCAATAGTGAGTGATACATCCAGTTCATTCTTTGTATTTTAAACTATGGATTTTTTTTTAAAAAGATTTTATTTATTTGACAGATCACAAGTAGGCAGAGAGGCAGGCAGAGAGAGAGGGGGAAGCAGGCTCCCCGCCGAGCAGAGAGCCCCATGTGGGGCTTGGTCCCAGGACCCTGAGATCATGACCTGAGCCGAAGGCAGAGCTTTACCCACTAAGCCATCCAGGTGCCCCTAAACTATGGATTTTGACTGATCTGTACTAACATGTATGCACCTTATGGTTTTATTCGGAATAGTTTCGTCACTCTAAAAGCCCCCTGAATGTCACCTATTCATCCATCCGTCCACTCTCCCCTAGAGTTCTGGCAACCACTAACTTTTTACTTGTAGAGATTTTTTTTTTTTAAATTTTATTTTTATTTATTTATTTGACAGAGAGAGTGAGAGAACACAAGCAGGGAGAGCAGAGGGGGAGTGAGAAGCAGACCCCCTGCTGAGCAGGGAGCCCGATGCAGGACTTGATCCCAAGACCTTGGGATCATGACCAGAGCCAAAAGCAGAGGCTTAACCATCTGAGCCACCCAAGTGCCCGAGATTTTTACCGATTTCTATAGTTTGCCTTTTTAAAAATGGCTTATAGTTGGAAAAAGAAAGGATGTATCCTTTTTCAGACTGACTTTCACTTAGTAATATGCATTTAAGTTTCCTCCATGTTTTTTTGTGACTTGAGATCCCCTTAAAAATTTTTTTTTCATTTCTTTTTATCAAGAAATAATATGCTATTATATAGATGTACTACAGTTTGTTTATTCATTTGCCTACTGTAAGACATCTCAGTCGCTTCCAATTTTTGATAATTCTGAATAAAGCTGCTATAAGCATTCACACGCAGGATTTTGTGTGGATATAAGTTTTCATCTAATTGGGTAGATTAGAGTGATTGCTGGATCACACAGTTTAGTAAGATTATAGTTAGTTTTGTAAGAAACTGCACACTGTCTTCCAAAGTAGTTGTACCATTCTGCATTTCCACGGGCAATGAATAGAAGTTCCTGTTGCTCTTCCTCCTTGTCAGCATTTGATATTATCGGTTTTTTGGATTTTAGCCATTCTGGTATGTATGTAATGGCATTTCATTGTTTTTCAGTTCCCTAAGATGTTGATTACCTTTAAATAAGCTTATCTGTGTATCTTCATTGGTGAGGTGTCTTTTGTCCCCTTTTTAATTGTTTTTTTTTTGTTTTCTCACTATTGATTTTTATGAGTTTTTTTTTTTTTTAAAGATTTTATTTATTTATTTGACAGACAGAGATCACAAGTAGGCAGAGAGGCAGGCAGAGAGAGAGAGAGAGAGGGAAGCAGGCTTCCTGCGGAGCAGGGAGCCCGATGCGGGGCTCGATCCCAGGACCCTGAGATCATGACCCGAGCCGAAGGCAGCAACCCAAACCACTGAGCCACCCAGGCGCCCCGATTTTTATGAGTTTTAAGAGGTGTGTGTGTTGTGTGTGTATTTTAGGGGAAGAGGGGCAAAAGGAGAGGGAGAGAGAATCTTAAGCAGGCTCCATGTTCAGTGTGGAGACTGACGGGCTTGATCTCACAACCTTGAGATAATGACCTGAGCCAAAATCAAGAATCAGATGCTTAACCAACTGAGCCACCCAGGTGCCCCTCTTTGTATATTTTAGATACAAGTACTTTATCCCATGTGTGTTTTGCAAATATTTTCTTATTTGCAAATATCTCTTATTCAAATATTGGCTTATCTCTTAATTTTCTTAATAGTGTCTTTCTCAGAGCAGAAGTTTTAAATTCTAACACAGTATATCTTACACATTTTTGTCCATTTCATTTGGCATGTTTTCAAGCACTGGAGATACAAAAGTTGAAAGAAAACAAAACAAAGACAACAAAGTCCCTGTCTTTGTAGACATTACATTCTGGGGGAGGAGGGTAACAAAAAAAACCATTTCTGATGGTGATGAGTACCAATAGATCTGATCAAAGAAAAGAAAAAAGAAGCAAAGAAAAATGACAGTGCCAGAAGGGTAGGGATAGGAGTCACAATTTTAAATATAGTAATCAGAGAAGGTCTCAGTGGTAAAGTGACATGTGAGCAGAGCCTTGAAGGAGGTGAGGGAATAAGCCATGAGGATATCTAAGGGAAAAGCATCCTAGCACTGTAAATAGCAATGACCAAGGCCCTGAGGTGGGACTAGGCCAGTGCTATAGGAACAGCAAGCAGGTCAGTGTGGCTGGCACCAAGTTAAAGAGGGGAATGAGAAGACAGGTAAGACAAGCCAGAAGGCAGGGGGCCAGTGTAAGAACTTTGGCTTTATTCTGAGATGGGAAACTTCTGTGTTAATGGGATCACTATAGATATAGCACTGAGAAGAGACGTTAGGGAGGAAAGGCAAAAGCAAGGAGACCAGACAGGATGACACTGCAAAAATCAATGCACAGTAGCAGTGGGTGGGAAAGAAGTGGTCAGATTCTGGAACTATTCTAAAGGTAGAACTGACAAGATTGGCTGATAGGTCAGAGATGGGGAGCGAGAAGAAAAGGATGACTCCAATGCTTTTGGATGAATGCAACTGTCATTTCCTGAGAAGAAGTTAGAAGAAGCAGGTCTGGCGAAGGGTGGATGAAGATAGGAATTTGGTTCTGGACACGCTGAGGATGACGGGACTTACTAGCTGCTGAAATGGAGATGTCAAATAGGCAGCTAGCTATATATCAAATGAGGTTCAGGGGAGAGTTTCCAGTTGGAGATAACGGGGTGGGATTCACCAGCATGTAAGTGGTAATCAATGCCTTGAAATTGGATGAGGTCACTTAAGCCACAACTTAGAGAAGAAAAGCACGGGCCTGAACTCTGGAGCACTCCAACATCTGGAGGGACACAAGGGGGAAAATAGCAATGGAGACTGAGAAAGAATAGCCAGTGAGATAAGAGGAAAATCCAAGATAGAATGGTATTCTGGAGGGACGCCTGGGTGGCTCAGTTGGTTAAGCAGCTGCCTTCGGTTCAGGTCATGATCCCAGCGTCCTGGGATCGAGTCCCACATCGGGCTCCTTGCTCGGCAGGGAGCCTGCTTCTCCCTCTGCCTCTGTCTGCCATTCTGTCTGCCTGTGCTCGCTCGCTCTCCCTCTCTCTCTCTGATAAATAAATAAAATCTTAAAAAAAAAAAAAAAAAAAGAATGGTATTCTGGAAAACAGGGGAAGATAATGTGTCAATGACCGCAACACTGACTTCCTTAACTGCATGGCTAAGTCAAGTAAGAGGACGATGGAAAACCTTAGCAATCCGGAATTCTTCGTGGGTCTGAATGGACGGTTCAAGAGAGAACAGGAGGAGGAAGTGAAGACAGAGAGCTCAGAAAATTCAGAGTTTTGTTTTAAAAAGAAACTGAGGACTAGGACTGTATCTGGATGGGATATCCAGCCAGGGCAAGAGCTTCTTGTTTTTAAACAAGAAAAACCACAGGCTATGTGCATGCCCATAGAATGATCCAGTAGAAAGACACATAGGAAGCAAAAGCAGAGAGTGAAGTTATTTGAAATGCAAGATGGTTTCTATTGGTAATGAAGGCACCAATATGGCTGACTTTATGGCAGTTCCTTGTCTGTGGGCAGAATTGTAGTAAATGCAAACTTTCCAGTAGAGTTTAACGAAAATAATATGCAGTGCTTTTTTTTTGCCCCCCCCAAGTTCATGAGACCCCCTGGTTTTAGGCCATGATCATGACACAAAGTACATAAGGTAGGGTGGATGAACTGAGAGGCTCACGTATTGGAGAAATGGAGTACGAGGATAGGTGAAATCTCCAAGAATTCCGAAACAGTAGTCGTCCAGAAAGTGACAGTGGGCTGGGAGCTAAGATCTCGGCCCCTTCCTGAACGAATGCTGTCTGAGCCAGAGAATCAGTCCCCCATGCACAGGGCAGCTGCTTCTACTTTTGGACAGTGACAATGATAGGAGACTTCTTATGCTGAGTTAAACTCTGCCACCTAATACTCCCCAGACTGCCTCATTCCGTCCTCTAGAACTATTCATGACGAGGCACAACTCTCTGACTTAGCATAGCTCTTGAAGCAACTGAAAACAATTCCAAGTTTCTTTTCTGGGAAGAACATCTGTCTTTCAACCATTCCTTATGCATCATTATCTCCAGGACCTTCATCATCTTGCTTGCCTCTTCAGGATACTCTTACTGATTTCCTTGGGACGGTGAAGTCAGTGGCACTATCTTCTGATTTCCCTTTTGATGTTCAAATCACTGTGGTAATTAATACTTTATTTTGTCAAGGTGAGTGCAGGCACAAGGCTGTACTTAGCAAAAGCAAAACTCATATACAAATTATACAAAGATGTTTCTCTCTCACAATCTGTAGTTTCCTGCTAGCCCTAAATTCATAGTGACTCATGTTAAGCAGTGGAATTACTGACAAGAAAGAACATTACAGTGTTAATATTCCTCACACACTGTAGAAAAGACTATGAATTAGTACATCAGAAGGAGTACTTACGAGAATATCAGTATTTTCAAAATAATTTCTCCAGTATGGTCTGATTTTTCTCTGTCCACCAATGTCCCATACATTCAGTTTAAAACCTTGTGATTGTACACTTTTGATGTTAAATCCCTGAAACAGAGGCAAAAACACCAAGCTTTATTAAGTTTTGAGATAATAATTTTTTAAAAGATTTTATTTATTTGACAGATCACAGGTAGGCAGTGGGGGGGTGGTTGGTGGGAAGCAGGCTCCCACTGAGTAGAGAGCCTGATGCAGGGCTCAATCTCAGGACCCTGAGATCATGACCTGAACCGAAGGCAGAGGTTTAACCCACTGAGCCACTCAGGCATCCCTGAGGTCATAGTTCTGACAAAGTTATATTTTACAGCTATGTTATTTATTAGTTGTGAGATACTCTGCCAAATGTGATACTGGTAATACTGAAAATAGTCTGTTATGATAGGAAAGAAAGAAATGTGTTTCTACACACTTACTATATTTGGGTTTGGAGTCAATATTAATGTCATGGCTAACATGACACCTTCTGTAATAAGTGTACACACATGCACACACACACACGTGTGCACACATACACACCCGAGGACAACTTGGAATGAGAATAGTTCTGATGATCAACACTAACAGATTATTACATTTAACTATCAAAAACAGAAGCTGAATCTGAAGACTCCTAAATAGAACAGAATAAATTCCAAATTTAAAAAGAAGCAAGAGCTACAATCTGGAAGATAGGATTCTTTAAGAAATTTCTTCGTATGGGTTAATCAGGAAAAGGAGGGAGCTGAAGTCACGATGCTATGGGAGAAGCCGATTTGTAACTGGGCTCTTAGCCCCACGAGGAAGGGATGGCCTGCGGGAACAGCATGTTCAAACTCTGAAGTGGGGCCCTCAGTTATAGGAAGTGATGCAAATAAACAAGCAGGCACTGGCCACTGTTCTTTCATAAGCATTTCTGATGAACTTGAAAGTATTCATTTTCAGGACAGTGACTCAAGGTGGAACTCTGAGGAAGGTGAGCAAATCAGGGGCAGGTGGAACTGTGAGCTGGGAGTTGGTGTGGAGAGAAACAAATTAACAAGACCTCTGGGGTTTGGAGAGAAGGCATTTCACGAGCCGTAATTAAAAAATAAATCTTTTTCTGAGAAGGATATAGTGAAATCAGGACTTGAAAAATCCAATCAACAGCTTGCTACCACAGAAGTGACATTTCATCCAGGATAACTGGAGTGAAGTGGGCCTGGGGCTGCCCCATCTGGCAGCCAGCCAGTACTACTCGCCTCGTGCAGAAGGATAAGGCACAGTGTGACGGCGCAGGAACACTGCTACCCAATTGCCACTGAGGATAAACAGACTATAGGGGATACCTGGGGACGATGCTGACTCCAGTGCCTGTAAGATGCCGACGACTGAACAAATTAGAAGTTGAAGAACTCTAAAGGGAAGTGGCTTCAGCTTATTTTGTAAAAGGCAGCTTCATTCTGACTCGTTGACAAAACCACTTTTGTGTGCTTAAAAATTCTACACTTAACTACAATATTAAATGTCAAAGCCAAGGGGCGCCTGGGTGGCTCAGTGGGTTAAAGCCTCTGCTTTCAGCTCAGGTCATGATCCCAGGGTCCTGAGATCGAGCCCCGCATCAGGTTCTCTGCTCAGCAGGGAGCCTGCTTCCTCCTCTCTCTCTGCCTGCCTCTCTGCCTACTTGTGATCTCTGTCAAATAAATAAAATCTTAAAAAAAAAAAAATGTCAAAGCCAATAATGTCAAATCTAGAATGAAGGAGGAGATGAGTAAGAGTAACTCCTGGAATTTGACATGTGTCAACTGCCTTAAAATTCTTGCAGTCATCCAAAAAAATTCTGTAAGTCATCAAAAAAAAAAAAATTCTAGGGCGCCTGGGTGGCTCAGTGGGTTAAGCCTCTGCCTTCAGCTCAGGTCATGATCTCAGGGTCCTGGGATCGAGGCCCGCATCGGGCTCTCTGCTCAGCAGGGAGCCTGCTTCCCCCTCTCTCTCTCTGCCTGCCTCTCCATCTACTTGTGATTTCTCTCTGTCAAATAAATAAATAAAATCTTTAAAAAAAAAATTTAAAAAAATTAAAAAAAAAAGAAAAAAAATTCTATTAAGTCATCAGACCGACAAATCTAAGAAATTATTCGAAGGAAGTAATAATGGGTGCGAGCATTTAGAGATGGGTATTACATAAGTATTTACATACATTAACAATGTAAAAAGATGTTCAGGATATATTATTCAGTGAAAATGATAATATGGTATATTCTTTATGAGTCATTTTTATTTTACTTTTTTATTTTGTTATGATTTTATTTATTGACTTGACAGAGAGAGACAAGTGAGAGAGGAAACACGAGCAGGGGGAGTGGGAGAGGGAAAACAGGCTTTCCGCAGAGAAGGGAGCCTGATGCAGGGCTAGATCCCAGGACCCCAGGATCATGACCTGAGCTGAAGGCAGACGCTTGACTACTGAGTCATCCAAGTGCCCCTATTTTACTTGTTTAGAAAAGATTTTATTCATTTATTTTTTAAAAAGATGTATTTATTTATTTATTTGACAGGCAGAGATCACAAGTAGGCAGAGAGGCAGCCAGAGGTGGGCAGGGGGAAGCAGGCTCCCCGTGGAGCAGAGAGCCCAATGCGGGGCTCGATCCCAGGACTCTGGAATCATGACCTGAGCTGAAGGCAGAGGCTTTAACCCACTGAGCCACCCAGGTGCCCCAAGATTTTATTTATTTGAGAGAGAGAGAGAGCAGAGTGAGGGAGAGCATGAGGGAGAGGGGCAAGAGGAGAGGGAGAAGCAGGCTCCCCACTGAGCAGGGAGCTGGAAGTGGGGCTTGATCCCAGCACCCTGGGATCATGCCCTGAGCTGAAGGCAGACTATGAACACACTAAGCTACCCAGGCACCTGTCATTTTTATTTTTTATTTTAAATATACCCATCATAGGGGCACCTGGCTGAGTCAGTCAGTAGAGCATGCGACTCTTGATCTCAGGGTTTTAAGTTTGAGCCCCATGTCAGGTGTAGAGATTAAATAAAATAGAATCTTTTAGGGGCACCTGGGTGGCTCAGTTGGCTGGGCATCTGACTCTTGGTTTTGGCTGGGGTCATGATCTCAGGTGCTTGAGATCCAACCACATGGGCCTCCATGCTCAATGCAGAGTCTGCTTAAGATTCTTTCCCCTCCCTCTCTCTCTGCTCATGCTCTCTGTAAAATAAATAAAATCTTTAAAAAAGAAAATAAAATCTTTAAATATACCTATCACATACATGCATAGAAACAAAGGATCTATTTTTTTTTAAAAGATTTAATTTATTTATTTGAGAGAGGGAGCACGAGAGCTAGACAGAGAGGGCATATGTACACAGAGAGAGAGGGAGAGCGAGGAACAGACTCCCCACTGAGGACGGAGCCTGATGGGGGGCTCAATGAGCCAAAGGCAGAAACCCAACCTACTGAGGCACCCAGGTGCTCCTACTTCTTCTAATATAAAACAAAACACAATGAAAGCTTGTTTTCCTAAAATTTTTTTAAAGATTTTATTTTTAAGTAATCTGTACACCTAATGTGGGGCTCAAACTCACAACCCTGAGATCAAGAGTCCCATGTTTTGCCGACTGAGTCAGCCAGGCACCCTGAAGGCTTGTTTTTACAGAATAAATATGGGGGCAACTGAGTGGCTCAGTTGGTTAAGCAGCCATTTATCTCTTGATCTCAGCTCAGGTCTTGACCTCAGG
Source organism: Mustela erminea (assembly GCF_009829155.1). Taxonomy (NCBI): domain Eukaryota; kingdom Metazoa; phylum Chordata; class Mammalia; order Carnivora; family Mustelidae; genus Mustela; species Mustela erminea. Next base: position 66,245,622 of record NC_045627.1, read on the forward strand.
GTCATGAGTTTAAGCCCCTTGTTGGGTTCACACTGAGTGTAGTGCCTACTTAAAAATAACTAGAAAAAGGGGTGCCTGGGTGGCTCAGTCAATGGTTAAGCATTGGACTTTTGATTTTGGCTCAGGTCATGATGTCAGGATTATGAGATCCAGCCTCCTATTGGACTCTGTGCTCAGTGGGGAGTTTGAGCTTCTCGCCCTCCCTCCACCCAGCCTGCACACATGCTTGCTCGCTCTCTCTCAAATAAATTAAAAAAAAAAAAAAGAAAGAGGGGCGCTGGGGCCTTCTGTTCAGGTCATGATATCAGCGTCCTGGGATCGAGCCCTGCATCAGGATCTCTGCTCAGCAGGGAGCCTGCTTCCCCCTCCCATCTCTGCCTGCCTCTTTGCCTACTTGTGATCTCTTTCTCTCTGTCGAATAAATAAATAAAATCTTTTAAAAAAGAATAAATACGAAAACTTGACATCATATAATAACAAGGTCACCTATAACATACCAAATAAAGCCTGAAAGTTAGAATTGGAACTTTGAGTCCATTACCTAAGAGTTCATTTCCATGTTCACAGTGCTGGATGCCCTCATTTTACTGGTACTCTTAAGAGATACAGCCTACTGCTAATACTCAATTAAAAAGAAAAAAACCCTAGACTTTTCTTTTTCTGGCAGAAATCCTGACACAGTAATATGTGTTTTTAGCCCTTCCAGGCTAGACTACTGTAATTTGCTCCTCCTTAGGCTATACATTAAATTTGCTCAGAAGCTGTAAAATTGCTCATTTGGTAGCAATTGAAATGACTTTTCTGCAAAAAGTTGCAGATCAGTAAGACTCACAAGCTGTGAAGTACACACACCAGCACAGCCATTCAAACCTGACACCAAACTCATATCACAGTATAGTGGTGGAAAATGCTTTAAAAAACTCTGCTTTTGCTAAAACCTCTAATGCTCAAACACTTTAAAGTGACTAAGACCAACCGGGCTGTCCTCTAGTTAGGAAACCCGACAGGTTGGTCAAAGGTCAAGCTTTCTCAGGCTTTCCTACTGGGAAGGAGGTCTAAAGAAGGAGGGTTGGTTCCACTTAGATTTGTCTTTCAACTTCCACACTGCCAGCACCGCTGTTGCCTTCTCCTTTGTATTTTGCTGATTAGCCCTAGCCAAGAGACTGGATTAAAAAATATATGTGATTTTTAAATTAAAAAGTCATATATATTTGTATTTATTAAGTCTGAAAAATATACACTAAAATATTAACAGTTTTTCTCATAGTACTCTGGTTTTTTCTTTTATATTCTCTCTGTATTTTCTTTTTTAAGATTTTATTTACTTAATTTGAGAGAGCGAGTACACACAAGCAAGGGACATGGGGGTGGGCAGTGGGAGAGGAAGAAGCAGGCTCCCCACTGAGCACGGAGCCCAACGTGGGGCTTGATCCCAGGACTCTGAGATGATGACCTGAGTCAAAGGCAGATGCTTAACGGACTGAGCCACCCAGGTGCCCCTTCTCTGTATTTTCTGCATATATTAATTTCATTATGAGAAGATTAAGCTATTTTTTTCAAAGTAATCACTTAGAGCTGAGGGAATTAATTGTGTCTTGAATATATATATGCTTATTTATTTATTTTTAATTTTATTTGAGTTGGGAGAGAGAGAGAGAGACAGCATGAGTGGGGTGAAGGGCAGAGGGAGAAGCAGAGTTCCTGCTGAGCAGGAGCCCGATGAGGGGCTTGATGCTGGGAGTCCAGGATCATGATCTGAGCCCAAGCCAGACGCTTAACCAGCTGAGCCACCTAGGCGCCCCTATACATGCTTATTTAAATGATTTATTTAAGAATTGGTAAAATAGGGGCACCTGGGTGGCTCAGTGGTTAAAGCCTCTGCTTTCAGCTAAGGTCATGATCCCAGAGTCCTGGGATCGAGTCCCACATCGGGCTCTCTGCTCAGCAGGGAGCCTGCTCCCCCCCCCCCCGCCCCCCCACCGCCTGCCTCCCTGCCTACTTGTGATCTCTGACTGTCAAATAAATAAAATCTTAAAAAAAAAAAAGAATTGGTAAAATATACATAACATAAAATTTACCATTTTAACCATTTTTAAGAGTAGCGTTCAGTAGTACTAAGTGCATTTACACTGTTGAGCAACCGTCCAGCAGCCATCCACAGAAACTTTTCCATCTTACAACTGACTCTCTGTGCCCATTAAGCAGACCCCTCCAATCCCCTCTGTCTCCAGCCCCCTTTTCTACTTTTGTCTCTATGAATTTGACTACTCTAAGTACCTCATAGCTATGGAATCTCTTGATTTCTTTTTGAAATCTTAGATGATTTTTAAATTGTATAGACTTTTCTCAGTAGCAAAACTTGAGGGTGGACAAAACTGTATTTCCCATTTTGCCTTCCATATTGCTATGATCACTTTCCATATGTCACATAAGCACCTGGGGCCAGGGCAGCGCTTACCTGTGTAGGTGTAATGTGGCTAATGTCTTCAGATGCAAGCTGCTTCAGAAGAGTGGTCTTGCCAGCATTATCCAAGCCCAGGAGAAGGATCCTCACCTCCTGGTCTGGTGCACTTTTCAATTTGCGCAAAATTGAGAGCAAGCCCTTAAACAACCGTGAAGAAGAGAGATTACTTTTGGGGCACTGACTTTGACATTAGTAGATACCAGATTATCTTCTTGAGAATATCTCCTTGAAAAAGGTTCTTGGTTGTGGAGAGCTCACAGTATTACTTTCCTGCTCAATGTCATTTATTCCTTTTGCTTCCTCCTCCTAAGTTTTGGCAGAAATACTTCAGCAAATTTAGCAACTCAATAAATAGCATGGCTTATTCCTGTTCCTCCTATTAATCTAGTTTAGCAGTCACCCCCAATCTTCTGGGAGTGTGCACTACAATTCATATTCCTAAAGCCTTTCATACACACTTAGAGTAGAGCACGCATCCTATCAGACTATAGGTAATTGATTCTTGTATTTTTCTCCTACAGTGTATTCACTCCTAGACTGAAGTTATAGCTTTGGTCTCTCACCATGCCTGGTACTTATTAGACGGACATTAGATAATAACTGTTGAATTTAATACAGTTATCACCCAAGTAAGTGCAAGATTTTACAGTGCTACACACATACACACACAAAATACAAAAAAAGTTTTAAAAAATTGTTTCACTTTATTTCAGTTTACGTTTAAGATTTCAGCATTAAAAATACTCTATCATGATCTAAAAAAACTCCAATGCATGGTATAAATTATGTTTTTCAGATGAAGAATCTGCTACAACAGAAAGGTTAGAACATTGCCAAAGTCAGTCATGAAGAATAAAAACAATCACAATTTAACCAGGGTATTTTTGACTAGTAATTTAATACAATATTTGTTTCTTGTTTTTATTATTTTTTAATGGCTAGAAATAAACCACTTTGCTTTTTAGCTACAAACATAAGAAAAATCGTGTAAGATAGTTATTTGTTCTGTCCTGCAGCTGACAGTCTTGTTCCAATGAGTTACAACAAGAATCAAAGAATTCCAGAGTTTAAAGGGCATATAATCTAATCTCCCAGCCCAAGCAGAAATTCCTTCAAGCTGAGTCTTAGAATTATATAAAATGGTTATTTTTTTTATTGTTATTGCACCAGGCAATAATTCAAACCAGCCTGTTCACTAAGATCAAATAACCATTCTGTGAAATAATTCTCAACAACTGAGTCTTTGGACAATGATATGCAAATACGCATAATTATTAAGAATTCCTTTCTGCCTCAGAGATTCTTTGTTTACCACTCCCAGTATTCCGTATTTGCACCGACTTGCAAAGGATTACATTAACCTCTCTGTGCCTCAATTTTTTCCACAATAAGATGGAAGATTTAGCTTAAGACAGAAAGACAAATTCTATACCAAAAGATTTAGGCAAGAGTGATTGATTTCAAACAAACCAAAAGATAGGCAGTTCTTTTTTTTATTTTTTATTTTTTTTGGCACGACATTTTTCTCTTGTTTTTATCTTATCTGGCCTTGAATACTCTTGACACCATTCCTTTTTTAAACCGTATTTATGAGAAGTCTCCCTGGCTTCTATTAGCTACATTGCAATCATTCATTTATAATACCACCTTTCAGAGCAGTTAAAATTAGAATTCTGAGATCCTCAGGGGACTGGTAATATAAAAAGGCTAGAACAGGGAAACACATTGTACTACTCATCCTGAGTTCTTGATTAGATGTCCTCATTACTTCTTCCAATAAAATTATAAAATAACCAAAATTTATCACATTAGTACATGAAATGACAGTACAGGTAAAATTCTCATGTACTATCTGCAAGTGCAGAAATCAGGAAAGCTGTTTCTATAAAACATTTTCAAGGTTCAAAATGAACGTTTTAGGTTTTTCCTCACATGTCTCCTCTTTTAAAACAAATCTGTAAATAAAAATACTGCTTTCTGCAGACTGAGACTTTTTATACACTCATTATATTTGAAAATTGAACAACGAAGAGAAAGTAATTTCTATTCATCTTAAAAGGAGAGAAGCAGGGACACCTGGGTGGCTCAGTTGGTTAAGCAGCTGCCTTCGGCTCGGGTCATGATCCCAGCGTCCTGGGATCGAGTCCCGCATCGGGCTCCTTGCTCAGCGGGGAGCCTGCTTCTCCCTCTGCCTCTGCCTGCCATTCTGTCTGCCTGCGCTCTCTCTCTCTCTGATAAATAAATAAAATCTTTAAAAAAAAAAAAAAGGAGAGAAGCAAAGCACAGAAGAGAAAACCATTCTAGCTATACCTGGACTTTATTAACCTAAAGGTATCAAAAAATTATACTTATATTGGGGCGCCTGGGTGGCTCAGTGGGTTAAAGCCTCTGCCTTCGGCTCAGGTCACGATCTCATGGTCCTGGGATGGAGCCCCGCATGGAGCCCCACATCTTAAATTCATCTTTCTTACATGCATAATCGAGCCCCGCATTGAGGCCCTCATCTAGCCCGCATCGAGCCCCGCATCCCCCCGCATCCGGTGCTCTCCTCAGCAGGGAGCCTGCTTCCCTTCCTCTCTCTCTCTCTCTCTCTCTGCCTGCTTATGATTTCTGTCAAATAAATATATAAAATCTTTTAAAAAAATGATACTTATACATTTCTAATAAGTGATTTTCCTTATCAGGAAACAATGACTTCATATGGTTTACCTTTAAGTGAAATTACAGAGAAATGAAAAGTTCAGCTACTATTTTCTTCTATCAAAATGATAAATGGCATGTGAAGCATGGTCTAGGGAAGACAGATGCAAATACAGTACAGCATCATATTAACCCAACTACCGAGGACAGGGGATCACAGGATTATCGGGGTTTGCTAAATAGGGAAGAGGATATTTATAGATATCAGAGTTCTGCCTGAAAGGTACAAAGTAAGCTGATTTAAGAGGCTGGAGGAAAGAGAACAGAGTAAGTCTATGTTTCTAAACATGAGTCCATACTTTATTTTAAATGTCAAATGAAGGGAGATAGCCATTAGAAGTTAATTTTATTATGGGGCTGAATTTTGCAGTATAAATACAAGGAAACAAATTTTTAAAGTGCATTTTTGGTTCAAATACCCAGTCATTCATTCCCTCATTCACATTAAATATCCACAATGTGCCCCAAGTACAACAGTGAGCAAACCAGACATGATTTCTGTGTAGGATTTGCACTCCTTTGACATTAAAGGTGATTTAAGAAATCAGAGCTTTAGTTAATTGTATAAAGTTTATCATCAGCATGTGTGCATATAAGTTATCTGCACCCTGGTGGACAGAAGTGGTCTGACTCAGTCATAAAAAATCTAAACAAACTTTCTACAGGCAAATTATGAATAGATGTGCTATTGACTACAGATATTTTATCTGCCCCCAAAGCAGCTTCAATTCAACTACTGGCAGAGGCAAGGTGCCCCGACCTGAAATGATACAAACTAGGTCATTAGGAGAAACTGGGGTGGTGGAGGGTGAGAGAGGAATGTGATGGTGGATGGAAAGTGTATGTGGCCTTGAGGAGCAGTTAGAATTTAAATATTAAGTAATCCGACTGTCAAGAACATGCACTCCCCATAACTAGCTTAAATGGAACTGACTTCCATGTATCTTTACCTCTTTAACAAAAAAATTATGCTGCTAAGGGAGCCCTTATTAACTTCAGGAACTCCTATAGTTTTGATAGGGAGAACCTCACCCAAGGTTGTTCTTTCTCCTCATCTCTCTACTGAATAAATACAATGTTTCCTGAGGGGGGCAACACATGGGCATTTCCTCAGGAAGAGTGGGCACCCACCTCACCAGAGTCCTAATTAAAAACATTGGGGGCAAACAAACAAACAAACATTGGGGGCTGGGAGGTGCCTGGCGGGCTGAGTGACTCTTGATCTCTGGGTCATGAGTTCAAGCCCCACACTGTGGGTAGAGATTACTTAAAAAACAAAAACAAGGGGCACCTGGGTGGCTCAGTGGGTTAAGCCGCTGCCTTCGGCTCAGGTCATGATCTCAGGGTCCTGGGATCGAGTCCCACATCGGGCTCTCTGCTCAGCAGGGAGCCTGCTTCCCTCTCTCTCTCTCTCTGCCTGCCTCTCTGCCTACTTGCGGTCTCTGTCAAATAAATAAATTAATTTAAAAAAAAAACACAAAAAAACCCCAAAAAACTCAAAACCAAAACAAAAACATTATGGGTTTTGGAATTTCATACACTTAAATTCATCTTTCTTACATGCATAACCGTTGGCACCTAGAAAACGGGAACCAGGAACAATATTTATATCTTAAGGAAAAAATGCTATGAAGATTAAGTGAGATGAGGAATGTAAAGCATAGTGCATAGTACACACTCAAAGCCATAGTTGTGTTTTTTTTTTTTTTTTAATTTTTCACTGACCATTTTCTGACCCCAAAATACAATTTTAGGAACGATCTTCAAATGCTGAACATGCTAACTACCGCTAGGTTCATATATGTAGAAAGTACTCCATAAATAATTTCTGAATGAAGGAGTCATCTGTTAAATAGTGATGACTTAATGCACTAACATTACCGTTATCTTAGTATTTCACTGAAGACTTGATATCAAAAGGCAGGGCTAAAATAGCTGACCAAAAGTTCAGAGAAAACATTTGGGCTTTTCAATAAGAAATAAAATGTATTAGTCACAGCCGAAGTTGTTTAAAAAGCAGAAGCAAAAACCTGGGACTCAGTCTCCAGTTGTACAGTTATCACAGGGATGGGTGGGACACCAGATGTGACACACTTAATTACACCACTGATGGTTTAAATTCTATGTTCCACTTTCAGTTCTAAGAATAGCTCACACTTTTGGAGATAAAAAAAAAAAAAAAGATGTATTTGGGAAACCAGATAAAGAATCCAGAATGATTTGCCCTAATTTCATATTGTTCATTTTAGGAAAAAAGAAAAAGCAAAAAACAAAAACAAAATCTGTCTTGATCAATGAACACAACAGTTGTATACAATAGTGCTGCCGCACTGTCAACTTGCTATCTACAGTGTTAATTTGCACTGGACACATGAGCAGTGGTTAATTTATTGTGGCCTGTAATTATAAATTAAGCAATCATGAAATTACACAGTCCACTTAATTGATAACAAACTGGGAAAAGTTAGCTAAGTCTCATGCGTTTCTCATTTATGATGACATCTCATTCTCTGTTGGTTTGGCATGCCTTTTTCATTCCAATTCTAGTTATTTTCTGTGTAAATATTTATGTTTGTACTCATTTGTTGAGAAAAACTTAGCCTTTAAATGGACAGCTCATGTATAAATGATTAATAAAAAGAAAACATGTAAAAATCTGTTTAGCCTGAGGTTAATAAAACTGCAATGTAGCAAGTGTGAAATGTGATTGGCAACTTCAGATCAAATAATTCCAGTTCTTTAACAATCTGACAATGTAAAATCAATTCTTTTTCCTATCAAAATTTACTCACTGGATAATTTGACCAAAGGTGCATGCATTTTTTTTTTTTTCCTCCTTGCAGACATCTAGTCTTTTCTTCATAAATTAATAGAGGTTGGGCATTTCTAAAGTCAAAAAAGACCGCAGGGTGGGGAAGTAACTCTAAGTTTGAGTGCCTGGCTCTGTGCAGCTGATAAGCCAACTAACCTATTCTAAATGCTTCAAAGTTAATTTTGCTTTGACTTGCTCTAAAACTACTTAATTCCATGTCAAGACCCTCCAACTAACTGCACAGAAATCAACAAGAAACAGTGTGTCAACGGTCAAATGTTTCACACATCATAATTCACAATTTGGGGAAGCTTTAAGTCTGACAGAGAAAACCCAATTGAGAGCCACTCCAGCTTTAATGTCCCATTCTTTTTAGTTTGGAGATCCCAAGGTGAGATTAAGATCTTTGTTTCTGGTGTGGTCATATGTAAAAGGTTGCAACAGGTTTGAAATCAAATACTAACTAAGGACCGGGCAGCAAATTTGCCTCCTTCGATACGGATTAAGTATCGAAGGGAAAACAGGTCATCACCATCAACCAGACTTTACAGAACTCTCAGCAAATAACTCGTTGCTGCAGAAGTGAGCCTGCCACGCAGACACCAAGACGGCGTAAAATCCACCAGGCACCCAGTGCAAGCGGTACCTCTTTGTGTCCTGGGATTTACACCCCTCCCCCCCAGAGGCAGGCACATCTCGAGGAAGAGGAAAGCTAGGCTGCCATCTCCCCTGCATGCACCTCTTCCATGCATGCACCTTTGGTCAAATTATCCAAAGACAGTAGCCCTGACCCTTCTCCCCGCTTCTGGCGGGACCCCGGTGGACCCACTTTCCAGCGGTACGGGAAGGCCGATTCCCTAGGACAATCTAAGCCTGCATGCGGAGGCTGCTTTCCGCAGCTACTCGGATCCGCCCTCGCCTCAGTCCCTAGTAATGATGGAGCCCCAGCTCTGTACGGGGATAGCCACGCAACCTTCCAGCCCCTTTCCCTAGTTTCGGACCGGCTGCAAGCCCCGCCTTCCTCCCCAGGCCCAGGTCTCCTTCCAAGGGCCCACCTTCCGGGCTCCCCGCTGCCCCCCGAAACCAATCCAGAACCCAGACAGCAGGCTGAGCGCCGTCCCATTCCCTCCTTGGCTTCAAGCGCAGTGCCCCGCCCTGGGCCTGAGGACGGGAGGGGGGTGACCGGCCATCTCCAGAGGGGCCCGGGCCCCCACACTCACCATCCTCCCGCCGAGTCCCTCCTCCTCCTCCTCCTCCTCCTCCTGCCTCCCGGTTACCAGGGGCAACTGCTGCGGCACCGCCCCCGACGTCCCTCGCACGCTCAGCGGAGGAGCAAAGCTGCCGTACGGGGCGGGGTCCAGCTCCGCTTTTCCCGAAGTGCGCAAGCGCGCCAAAGTGCCCGCCCACGCCCAGGCGGGCTGCTGGAACGACTGGAGCCGGCTGCCGGCGGGTGGAGACCCCGCGAATGGTTAAAGCTCGCCCACGTGGCTGGTGGGCGCCGCCCAGCCTGTGATTGGTTGGGAAGGAGCAGGGCGGGGGCGGGGCGAGGGGCGGTTCCCGGGCCGAGGCCGCTGGTTAGTACAGACTTGGCTTCCGACGCAGTGTACTTCTTTTGGCAGTTGTCTCAGTGCATTCTTCTGGGACCAGGTAAGGGGTCTTGGGAGGAGGCCGCCTGCCACACCTTCCTGTAGACCGCACATCCCGCGGAGGAGCTTGGATTTCTGTCCTGACTGCCCAGGCAGGGCTGCTGCGGGGTCTGGGCTTCCACCTGCTGTATCCACGTGGCGCGAATGGTGGCCTGGGGCTGCTCAGTGACCGCTATCATATGGTCCCGGCGCCATAAGGCCCAGCGGAGGTGTTGGGGGCGTTATGGGCTGTGCATCTATCTCCACATCTCTGTGTTAGGATGGAGGAGTCCCGCAGGGGGGAGGCTGCCTGTGGAGGGCAAGAAGCAGCCTGGGGACTGGCTCTGAACACTGAGGTGAGCAGACAGCAGGGTTGAAAGGCGTTTTGGAATGTCCAGGTTTTGCTAAGCAGCGTTGGACCAGATGGTGCGCTGTCTGCAGCCCCGGAGGAGGCAAAAAACCGGCCCGCTTTTACAGGCAAGCGAGAGCGAAAGGGACTCTGGGTGGGTTGAGAGACGCTACCTCCCAGCCCTCCCCCACGCAGAGAGCGGGTAGAGGAGTTAATCCCATAATGTGCCAGGTCCTGTTCTAGACTAAGGAGACACAGCAAGGGACAAAATCTGCCCTCATGGAAATTACATACTTTTTAGTGGAATGCTTTTCACACAAGATTTCCTTTCATTCTCACAGCCCTAGAAATTGGTTGTTCTAAGCAATATAGAGTCGGGACTTGAACCTGGTTCAGCCCCTGGAGGAAGTGATTTTAACACTCATGTGTTGTCTAGGTTGGTGGAACAGGAACGGCTTATATTTGTGTTGTAAGCTCAACTTTTTAAGAGTTGGTAGAGTGTTGGCACTGGTGATAAACCTGTTTGCAGTCATGTGTGCGCCTCTTACCTCCTTCACTGGGTTCTTGTGCAGATAGGGGAATTATTGTATGTCAAGTACATAAAATATTGCCGGGCATATGGAAAGTGCTACATAGGATTTAGCTCTTACTGCTTCGTCTAGGTTTTGGGGCTTTGCCCCTCTTCTTACCAGCAGGCTTTCCAGTCCACTTAACATCACTGGAACGAAGGCGGATTTTCCCTGAATGGTCCTTAACTATTTATGCATTCAGCTAAAGTGTGTTTTTTGTTTTTTAAGATTTTATTTATTTATTTGACAGACAGAGATCACAAGTAGGCAGAGAGGCAGGCAGAGAGAGAGAGAAGAGGAAGCAGGCTTCCTGCGGAGCAGAGAGCCCGATGTGGGGCTCGATCCCAGGACCCTGGGATCATGACCTGAGCCGAAGGCAGAGGCATTAACACTGAGCCACCCAGGCGCCCCTAAAGTGTGTTTTTAAAATCTGCTCACGGCATACCTTCTTCAGAACCTTGGAGAGAAAACTCAGTACAGAACTTTGAGTAAGTAGATGCAAGATGAGTGGCTAATTCGGAGCATGCACTACTACAATCTCCTTGTCTCTAGCCTGTTTGTTCTTTTGTGAAAAAGGCAGGGCAGGCTTCTCTTTCTGAGTTGTCTGGTGTCTAACATCATGGTTGCCTTGGAGTCACAGGAGTGTACCTGGGCCTGCCTGTGTAATTACTAGTTTCATTGTCCAGCTTTTTCTAGGTGGCTTTGGCACCAACCCTTGCCTATCTCAAGTGGTCTTTGTGTTTGGTCTTCTTGAATCTGGCTGCCTTGATCTTCCTCTAATCGCAAGTACCAACGATGATGTTTTGTTTTTCTTCCTACCTGGGGATCCAAACAGGGAAATACTAAGTACTTTCCCTTCTTGCAAGAGGATGCCCAGAAGGAGTTTGGAAGCCTGTTCTCTGAGCTCTGATACTGTTTGTCAGAGAAGATCAACTCTCTCTCTCTCTTTTTTAAAAATAAACTTTTCCCAGCATAGGGCTTGAATTCAAACCCCAACATCAAGAGTTGCATTCTCTACCAACTGAGCCAGTCAGGTGCCCTAAAACTCAGCTCTGTCTGAGAAAGATGACTTCAGGAGAGGTAATAGGTTGTTTTTTTTTTTTTTTTTCTTTTTTCTCTTTTCTCCCTCCCTCCCTCCTTTCCTTCCTTCCTTCCTTCCTTCCTCTCTCTGTCTCTCTCTTTCTTTCTTTTGGCCTGTTGTGGATGGAGGACCCATCTAAGTGACCCCAAGCCTTGTGACCTTGGGAGAGTAGGCCCTAGCTATTGTCAGATTGTTGGACGGATGGACAGGACTGGAGCTGTGGTAAGCTCAGAGTTGTGTGTAATGTTCAGCAAGCTGACTCAGTTGATGGGAATCTTTCTAAACATCAGTTTCTTCTTCGGTAAATTGATAATCTTGGATCCTCACATCTTTTTTTTTTTTTTTAAGATTTTATTTATTTATTTGACAGATAGAGCTCACAAGTAGGCAGAGAGAGAGGGGGAAGCAGGCTCCCTGCTGAGCAGAGAGCGGCATGCAGGGCTCGATCCCAGTACCCTGGGATCATGACCTGGGCCGAAGGCAGAGGCTTAACCCACTGAGCCACCCAGGCGCCCCAAGATCCTCACATCTTTGAGCTGTGATATCCTCCTATCCTATAAGCAAAGGGAATTTTCGGTCAGTCACCTGTTTGATTTCCAGCTTCCCCCTTGTTCCCAGTAGTCGAACCATATTCCTTCAGAACTGAGGCCACCCTGGACATGGTAGTGACCTCTTTAGGGAATACTAGATGTGGCTGATGTGGGAAGAGGGAGACTAACTGTTCCAGAGAAAACCTGGAGACCAGATAGGTCTCAATATAGGAGGTGCAGCTTTGTGACCCAAAGCCTCCTCTTCTGTAACCAAGATAGATTATGAATGACTTGATAGAGTGACTTCCTTGATGCCCAAGGAGCCCAAGAATAAGATGGAATGCATTTCAGGCAGGCACTAAGTATCTTTAGAGGGCCTGGGAGCATGAATCTTCGATCTGCCAAGGGAGGCCAGCTTTAGGCAAATAACTGTACGTAACGAGAAAGTGATGATTACAAAGCCAAGTGTGTTACAAATGAGGATAAGATGCTATGAGGGTATATGACGCAGGCGTTTGAGTTTGCCCTGGAGTCATGGAACTGTGCCCACTGGGGGGCAGCAGATATTGTGGGGGAGAGAATTTTTTTTTTTTAAGATTTTATTTATTTATTTGACAGAGATCACAGGTAGGCAGAGAGGCATGTTAGGGTGGGGTGGGGGGCTCAGGCTCCTTGCTCAGCAGAGAGCCTGATGTGGGGCTTAATCCCAGGACCCTGAAATCGTGACTTGAGCTGAAGGCAGAGGCTTAACCCACTGAGCCACCTAGGCACCTGGGAGAAATGTTTTAGACATAGAATTTAGATTTTTTTGGGGGGGGGCTTATATATATATTTAAGATTTTGTTTATTTATCTGAGAGTGTGCACGTGTGTATGCAAGAGAGAGAGAGAAAAAGAATGAGCAGGGCAGAGGGAGAGGGAGAAGCAGACTCCTTGCCAACAGGGAGCCTGACCTGACGTAGGGCTCCATCCCAGGACCCTGGGATCCTGACCCAAGCTGAAGGCAAATGCTTAACCAACTGAGACACCCAGGTGCCCCTGGCCTTATGTTTTTTGTAAGACAGGAACTGGGCAACTCATATGCTGACCTGGGTAATGAGGGGAAAGTTTCTTGAATAGTTTAGCAAATGATTACCCCTTCATGGTAAAATACTTCCTTTATGAAAGGCAGAGGACACTCCAGTGTTGGGTTGAGGGTGGAAAGAGATGTCCAAGGACAGGCTGTGTGTGTTAAGAAGGAAGCATAGCATGTTCGGAACACCTGGGTGGCTCAGTCCGTGAAATGTCTGCTTTCAGCTCAGGTCATCATCCCAGGGTTTTAGGATTGAGCCCTGCTTTGGGGCTCCCTGCTCCACGGGGAGTCTGATTCTCCCTATGCACCTCCACCCCCGCCCTGTGCACATGAGCATTCTTTCTCTCGCTCTCAAATAAATAAAATCTTTTGCTCTTTGCTGGCTTTCTCCAGCAGAGGGGCTGGAGCCCCAGCTTGGGGCTCTATAATCCAAGGCACTGTGTGATCTGCCGGCCAGGCTGACAACTCCTTTTATTTTAGCCCCATGTAGAGTCAGGGAAGGTAAATTCTTGTCTCTCTCCCATTCTTGGGTTCAGTTGTGACTGCACGAAATAGCTTTGGTCTTTGAACCAGCCTGTAAGAGGCCTAGTCAGCCTGTCCCCAGAGGACAAAGCCCAGAGCTTTCCCTTGGGCTTTGTGGTGGAGTGAGAGAGGCCTAAGTCTAGCAGTGGACAGTGGACACTCACTGTCTGGCTTCTGACTTCTTCAGAGGTCGCCACTCAGTGGCGGCCTCAGGGCCAGGGGAGGGTGCCATGAAGACTCCATGGGGGCCTCCCCTTCTGTCCTGGCTCCTTCCTCCTGGGAAATGACCCAACCTCAGCATGTCACTTGCTGAAGTCTCTCCCACCTCAACAACAACAAAAAAATCTAAAAACCGACCATCTCTCTCTTTACTGCATTTGTTGGCTCCTGAAGCCTCCTCCTTCTCTGGTGGTTCTTTCTCATCTATTTGGGCTTCCTTTTTTGGGGGGCTGGCCTCTTAAATGTCGTGGTTTTCAGACTATGCCCTCAGCACTCTATTTTTCCCATTCTGTGTATTCTCACTGGAAAATTTTCTCTGAAATGGCCTTGATGCCGCTGACTTGTTTTAATTCGAACTCAGATCTCTGCACTTTCTTTCTTTTTTTTTTTTTTTTAAGATTTTTATTTATTTATTTGAGAGAGAGAGTGCAGGCCCGGGGAAGGGCAGAAAGAGAAGCAGACTCCTCCCTGAGCTGGGAGCCCGATGGTGGGGCTCAATCCCAGGACCTTGAGATCATGACCTGAGCTGAAGACAGATGCCTAACCACTGAGCCACCCAGGTGCCCCTCTGTACTTTGGTTTATTTATTTGTTTAGAAGATTTTATTTGTATATTTGACAGAGAGAGAGAGACAGTGAGAAAGGAGACACAAGCCAGGGGAGTGGGAGAGGGAGAAGGAAGCTCTCCACTGAGCAGGGAGCCCGATGCGGGGCTCGATCCCAGGACCCCCGGATCATGACCCAAGCCTAAGACAGACGCTCAATGACTGAGCCACCCAGGCGCCCCTTTTACTTTCCTTTAAGCCTAAATATCCATGTGCTGACATTGGACCTCTCACTCAGCGTATACTTGAATTCTTGGGCTAGGCACTGGAGTAGCAGTGGGGAGCAAAATGGGCATATTCCCTGGGTCCGAGGGCTTATGACCTAGAGGGGATGGTCGGTGTTCATTAAAATAAAACCACAGAGTGTTAGGACAGACTGGCACAGCTCTGAGGGCTGTGACCCTGAGAGGGCTTAAGCCGAGCACCTGATCTAGTGGTTGGGGAGAGAGAGGGGCCAAGGGTCCTTCAAAGGATTCCCTGAGGAAAGGGTTAGCCAAGATCTGAAAGATGAGTGGGTGCTTCCTTGCAAATAACTCTAGATTGTTCTGGAGAGCATAAGGCTACTTTTTGAGGGATAGGGTGGAACCCCGATGTTATGTGCTAAAACAGATGCTTTTCAGGCTGCTACTTATTCTGAGGCAGCTTTGCTGTGGCTTCCCTTCCAGGTACAGTGGCCCATGGGGCTCTGTTGAGGCAGAAGTCTTGGGTAGAATTCTCCTTTCATTTTACCACTACTTAATATAAAACTTTTTTTTTTTTTAAACTAGTCCTGTGGCTTCCATCAGCAATATGTTTCCTTTCTCGCATACTCAAATACTGGTTTTGTTTGCTCAGTTTTTTTTTTGTTGTTTTTTTTTTTAAAGATTTTATTTATTTATTTGACAGACAGAGATTACAAGTAGGCAAGAGAGGCAGGCAGGAAGAGAGAGGAGGAAGCAGGCTCTCTGCGGAGCCGAGAGCCCGATGTGGGGCTCGATCCCAGGACCCTGGGATCATGACCTGAGCCTAAGGCAGAGGCTTTAACCCACTGAGCCACCCAGGCGCCCCTGTTTGCTCAGTTTTGTGAGTGCTTTAGGATTTTGGTAATGGCATAACTCGAGATGGCTTTACATCTTACTCCAGCTGTGTCTATGAGCTTGTGATATAATATATATGAAAAATCCTCAGGGTTATATTTTTCAAGGGGAAAAAAAATGGCCTAGTAGTAGGAGATTGAGAGTTAAATTAGAAAATTATTCCTTGAAACATGGCTGGGGCGGGGCGGGGATGTGTAGGTATTAGTGAAGCGGGGGAAGGAATAGTATCCGGACAGGGAAGGGCGTTTGTAAAGGACCTGAGACAGGTGGCAGTTTATTGCATTTAAAAAAGTGCCATGGTACTTGAAACTCAACACATGGAAAATCCAGCTCCCTGTTTTCCTCCTTAAAGCCTATATTTCTATATAACTTGTCTCTGTACATAATGGCCTCAATCAGAAACCCCGGGTATCGCTCTAGATACTTACGATGTGTCAACTTAGCTAGGCCAAACAACTCCCCCATCCTCCTAATCCCCTTCTGGTGTGCTTCCAGTTAGAGTGGGCAAGGAGGGCCAGCCATTCGATCAAACACAAATTTAGGTGCGGTGATGAAGGGATTTTGCAAATGTAATTAAAGTCCTAATTGGTTAGCTTTGAGTTAATCTAAGGGGAGATTATCCTGGGTGGCCTGACTTAATCAGATGGAATCCCCTTAAAAGAGGGCTAGGCATCCCCTGGGGTCACAGACTCCAGCCATGGCTGGGCAGGCATGGCTCTCCTTCCCTCCCCAGGATTGTCCCTTGCTAACTCCCTGTCCCGATGGCTTCAGGCTTGCTTAGCCAGCTCCCACAATTACATAAGTCAGTTTGCTAATTCCTTGTACTAAATCCATTTTTATAAATTTCTAAATATTATGTGAATATCTATAAAGGATGTATATATCCTGTTGATTCTGTGTCTGTGCTTGAACGCTGACTTACAGAGTAATCTTCCTATAACTGATCACTTAGTAAATGCCAAGATTCTGCTGCTTTAAAAGTTTCTGTCTTTTTGGTCCCTCCTCTCTGTTCCTGGTGCATTGGGGTTCACAGGAGCTCCACCTCTTCTTGCCTGGATTACTGATGTTCCTGTCCAGCTGATCTCTCTGCATCCTCTGAGGTCCTACCACACCGAGTTTATTTTCATGTCATTGCCTAGAGTTTTCTTTCTATTTTTTTTTAAAAGATTTTATTTATTTATTTGACAGAGAGAGAGCACAAGCAGGGAGAGCAGCAGGCAGAAGGAGAAGCAAGCTCCTGGCCAAACGAGTCCAGGCTCAGGACTCAGTCCTAAAACCCTGGGATTGTGCCCCAAGCCGAAGGCAGATGCTTGACTGACTGAGCCACCCAGGTGTCTAGAGTTTTCTTTCAAACAACACATCTGATCTTGTCACTCTGCTTAAAATCTTTTAATGGCTTCCTGAAATTCTCAAGGAAAAATTCAAAAGCCTTAGCTTTTTTTGTTTTTAAGATTTTATTTATTTATTTGACAGAGATCACAAGTAGGCGGAGAGGCAGGCAGAGAGAGAGGGGGAAGCAGGCTCCCCGCTGAGCAGAGAGCCTGATGCGGGGCTTGATGCCAGGATCCTGAGATTATGACCTGAGCTGAAGGCAGAGGCTTAACCCACTGAGCCACCCAAGTGCTCCTAGCTTTTTTTTTTTTTTTTTTTAAGGATTTTATTTATTTATTTGACAGAGATCACAAACAGGCAGAGAAGCAGGCAGAGAGAGGAGGAAGCAGGCTCCCCGCTGAGCAGAGAGCCTGATGTTGGGCTTGATCCCAGGACCCTGAGCCGAAGGCAGAGGCTTTAACCCACTGAGCCACCCAGGTGCCCCAGATTTTTTTTTTTTTAAATTTTTATTTTTTATTGTTTTTTTTTTTTAAGATTTATTTATTGGAGAGAGAGGGTGTGTGCATGTGCGGGGGCAGGAGAGGGAGCAGGGGGAGAGGGAGAGAGAGCATCTCAAGCAGACTTCCTGCTGAATACGGAGTTCCCCCTGGGTATCCATCTCACAACCCTGAGATCATGACCTGAGCTGAAACCAAGAGTTGGCCACTTAATTTACTAAGCCACCCAGGTGCCCGCTCAAAGATTTTATTATTTTTAATTTAATTTTATTTTAAAGATTTTATTTATTTATTTGACAGACAGAGATCACAAATAGGCAGATAGGCAAGCAGAGAGAGAGAGAGGGAGAAGCAGGCTCTCTGCTGAGCAGAGAGCCTCATGTGGGGCTCGATCCCACGACCTGGGATCATGACCTGAGCCGAAGGCAGAGGCCTTAACCCACTGAGCCACCCAGGCACCCCAAAGATTTTATTTTATTTTTTTAAAGATTTAATTTTTTTATTTGACAGACAGCAATCACAAGTAGGCAGAGAGGCAGGCAGAGAGAGAGGGGGAAGCAGGCTCCCCGCCGAGCAGGGAGCCCGATGCGGGGCGATGCGGGGCTTGATCCCAGGACCCCGAGATCATGACCCGAGCCAAAGGCGGAGGCTTTAACCCACTGAGCCACCCAGGCACCCCCAAAGATTTTCTTTTTAAGTAATCTCTATACCCAACGTGGATCTTGAACTCATGACCCCAAGATCAAGAGTCACGTGCTCCCCCAACTGAGCCATCCAGGCGCCCAAAAGCTTTAGCTTTTTTATGACTCCATTTTCTCTCCTCTGTTAGCATATCAGTTATACTCCCTCTGGAAATTTTTTAGTGGTTTCGTAGAGCTTGCGGTACCCATTTACTAATCCAAGTCCACTTTCAAATAACACCAAAGCACCTGTCCAGTAGTGCAGGTAACCTACACCAGTATTACCAGGTCCTCCCTCGCAGCTGGTAGAGCGCTACTGTCTCTCATATCACTGCCTATAGGCTATAATCATCAAATACATTGTTGCTGCTGTTGCTTTGAACAAAAACTCTGTTCAACTGGTAACAATTGAAATAAGAAAAATATTTTATTTTACTTTCATTTATTCCTTCTGACACTTACTTTATGTAGGTCTGACTTTATGACCTCTCATCTCTGAAGAACTCTAACAACTTGCAAGTCAGTTCTGTTGGTGATAAATTCCCTCAGTTTTGTCTGGGAAAGCCTGTATTTCTCCTTCACTGTAAGGCATACTTTAGCTGGTGTAGAAGTCTAAGTATGTGTTGCTTTTATCTTTCTTTCTTTCTTTCTTTCTTTTTTTTTTTTTTTAAAGATTTTATTTATTTATCAGAGAGAGAGAGCGAGCGAGAGCGAGCACAGGCAGACAGAGTGGAAGGCAGAGGCAGAGGGAGAAGCAGGCTCCCTGCCGAGCAAGGAACCCGATGCGGGACTCGATCCCAGGACGCTGGGATCATGACCTGAGCCGAAGGCAGCTGCTTAACCAACTGAGCCACCCAGGCGTCCCGCTTTTATCTTTCAATGCTTGAAATATTTCACTCTATGCTCTTCTTGCTTGTGTGGTGTCTGAGGAGAAAGCCAATGAAGTTCCTATCTTTGTTCCTGTCTAGGCAAGGTGTTTTCTTTTCCCTCCCTCAGATTTCTTCCTTGATTTTCTTTTTCTTTTTTTTAAAGGTTTTTTTTATTTATTTGAGAGAGAGAAAGCAAGTGAGGGGAGGGGCAGAGGGAGAGGGAGAAGAAGGCTCCCCTGCCTAGCAGGGAGCCGGACTCCCATGACTCTGGTGGGATCATGACCTGAGCCGAAGGCAGATGCTTAACCGACTGAGCCACCAGGTGCCCTGAGTCTGGTTTTTTGTTTGTTATCTTTTTTTCTTTGTTTGTTTGTTTTGTTTATTAAATACCACATATGAGTGGACGCATCTGGTATTTGTCTTTTCCTGTCTTTCTCTGCCTTGGTTCACTTGGCATTATACTCTCTAGTTCTGTGTTCTTGCAAACGGCAAGATCTCGTTTTACGTATATGCCACATCCTTCATATCCATTCGCCTATCCATGGACACTTGTGCTCCTTCCATATTTTGGCTACTATAAATAACGCTGCAGTAAGCATAGGGGTGCATATTTCTTCTTGAATTAGTGTTTTCTTATTATTTGGGTAAATACACAGTAGTGGAACTACTGGATCATATGGTAATTCTATTTTTAATTTTTTGAGAAACCTCCATATTGTTTTCCACAGTAACTATACCAGTTTGCGTTTGCATCCAGGTGTAGATTTTTTAGTAGTTGTCCTTGGTGTTCTCTGAGCCTTCTGGGCTTGTGGTTTGGTGTCTGTCATTAGTTTATAAAATTCTCAGTCATTATTGCTTTAAGTATTTCTTCTCTTCCCTTCCCTCTTTTCCTTCTGGCATTCCCATTACGTGCATGTTACACCTTATGGAATTGCCCCAAGGTTCTTGGATTTTCTACTCTGTTTTTCTTTTCTTTTTTTTGTTTTTTTTGTTTTTTCTTTACTTTTCAGTCTGGGAATTTTTTGCTGACACACATTCAAGCTCATAAAATTTTTTTTTTCTTTTTAAATATTTTATTTATTTATTCACAAGTAGGCAGAGAGGCAGGCACAGAGAGAGAGGGAAGCAGGCTCCCTGCTGAACAGAGAGCCCGATGAGGGGCTTGATCCCAGGACCCTGAGATCATGACCTGAGCCAAAGGCAGAGACTTAACCCACTGGGCCACCCAGGCGCCCCACTCATAGAATTTTTTCCTTGGCCATGTCCAGTCTACTGATGAGCCCATCAAAGTCATTTTTCATTTCTGTAACAGAAATTGTTTTAAAGACTTTTTTTATTTGAAAGAGAGAGAGAGAATGAGCACGAGCAAGAGGAGGGGCAGAGGGAGAGGCCCAAGCAGACTCCTCGCCAAGTGCAGAGCCCAATGTGGAGCTTGATCCCAAGGACCCTGAGATTGTTACCCGAGCCAAAGTCAGATGCTTAACTGACAGAGCCACACAGGTGCCCCCAGAACCTTTGTTTTTTTTTGTTTTTTTGTTTTTTAATTTCCAGCATTTCCTTTTGATTCTTTCTTTTTTTTTTTTTATTTTTTAAAGATTTTATTTATTTATTTGACAGAGAGAGATCACAAGCAGGCAGAGAGACAGGTAGAGAGAGAGGAGGAAGCAGGCTCCCTGCTGAGCAGAGAGCCCGATGCGGGGCTCGATCCCAGGATCCTGGGATCATGACCTGAGCCAAAGGCAGAGGCTTTAACCCACTGAACCACCCAAGCGCCCCACCTTTTGATTCTTTCTTAGAGATTCCATCTCTCTGCTTACATTATTCATTTCTTCTTTCCTGTTGTCCACTTTCCCACTGGAGTCCTTAGCAAATCAATCATAGTTACTTGAATTCCTGTCTGGTTCTGACACTTGCTCGCTCTTCAGACTATGTTTTTGCCATTTAGTATGCCTTGTAATCTTTTGTCAGGAGCCGGATGTGTGTGCCATTTTACCTTTGTCTGGTGAGATGTTGGGTTGTATTTACTGTTTGCTGAAGCTGTAGGTATCAGAGATTAACATTTTCTTTGGTCCTTGTTTTTGTCTCTCCTGTTGTCCTTGGGTTTCTAGAGACTTCTTAAATAAATTCTGAAACTTCCAATTCTTTCTGTGGTTGTTCGGTTCTCCCTGTTACTACATAGGAGCATTGTACCGCCTGCAGTGGTCAAGTGCAAGGGAAGAGAGAGTGTTCTATAGTCCCGTGATTAGTTCTTGGCCTTGGAGTGAGCCTGTGCCCCCGGACCTTCAAGAGTGCTCCTTAGGCTCTTCTCACCCCCTTTAAATGAGATAGGAAGGTCAAAAAGGGCTGGAGTTGGGTATTTACCTTTTCCCAAGTTGGTTAGTTTCTAGGAAAACCCAAAATGGCTAGGCTCTGGTAAAACAGGCTCTTTTGAGGACATGCTTTATTAGGAAGAACACCTCTGGGTATACTTCAGAATGACTACTTTTCCCATCTCTGTGTCAGAAGTTCAAGGGGGTTTTTCTCTGGTCTTCACCTTGAGAGCCTGGTAGACGCTTGAAGGTAAACTCAAAAGTGAGCCCCCACACTCAAGGTTAAATCCCCTTGGAATTTTGAATTTGCAAGCTTGTTCACACTGAGCTTCCAGCAATTGGTCAATTATCGTTTAAGTTTTCCAGTGGTACTTGCCCAGCGGAGGGCTTCTGTTCTCAGTAAGCCGTGGTTCTCTGTGCTTGCCTATTTCTCCAGGCTTGGGGGCAGTGGTTTGCCCTGGGTCCTCAGTTCACTGAGGCATCTAAGAAGAGTTGTTGATGTTTTGTTTTCTTTCAGCTTTTTTTCTTGTTGCAAGAACAGGAGCGACAGTTTCCAAGCCCCTTACATGTCAGGCCTGCCTTAATTTTTCAAGACATGGATTCCAGAACCCAGTTAGAGACAAGAATTCTAAAGTAAATCAAGTGGAATTAAAATCCTGGCTTTGTCACTGGCTAATATATATGACTTGGTAAAGTTACTTACCTGTGCCTTGGTTTTCTCATCCATAAAATGGGGTTAGATTAAAGGTATTTATTTTATAGCATTGCTGTGAAGACGAAGTCAGAAAAATGTACGTTGAGCCCCAAGCAAAATGTCTAGCATAGAGTCACAGCTCAGTAAGCATTAGCTGTGATCACATTATCTGGTCCCCACGCATCCTGTGTGCGGTCACCGCTGGCTTCTTTTTTTTTTTTTTTTTTTTTTTTTTGCCTGGGACACCTCTCTTCTATCTATCTGATTCTACCCATCCTTCAAAACATTGTTTATTTCTTCTGTTCACAAAGCATGTTCAGGACCCCTTATTCCTTTCAGATAAGGGGACTGTATAATTTATCATCCAAGTCCAGGACACTTAAAAAAATTTTTTTTAAAAGATTTTATTTATCCACTTGAGAGAGAGACAGTGAGCAAGATCATGAGAGGGGTGAAGGTCCGAGGGAGAAGCAGACTCCCCATGGAGCTGGGAGCCCGACGTGGGACTCGATCCTGGGACTCCAGGATCATGAGCTGAGCCAAAGGCTGTTGCTTAACTAACTGAGCCACCCAGTTGCCCCTAGTCTGGGACACTTTTGATAGTGAAAGGGGGCGCTATTAATAATTACTCTAGGACAGCAGTCCCTGGAAAACGGGGAGATCTGGTCATCTCCCTTTTAGATGCCTCTTCTCTGGTTTTCCATTGCCCCCAGTGTCTGCTCACATCATTGTTCACACTGCTGTCCGTGTGCTCTCCTTGTCTTTTACCCTCCATCCTGTAAGTCCTTGAGGGCAGGCGTGGTGCCTCGCTCGCAGCCATGGCATGGGATCTCTCACAGGGTTGTGTGCACCGTGTACACGTGCACTGCACGCGCACGCTGAAATGATGAGAGTGAACGTGCCATGTTCATTTCCACCTTTCTCTGTAATTGTTTCTACCTTGAATGTGATCCATGTCTTCTGCGTCCTTCAGATAAATCTGTTATCTGCAGCTCGCATTCTGTCTCTTCTGGGAAGCCCCCTTTCCTTACGGTGCCCCACCGTCTCTGCTTTCTCTCATCTCCTGTACTTACTGTTGCTGCATATATTATCTTCTGTTCCCTGGGTGGGTTCTTCTGCTGTTACACTCAGCTCCCCAAGGATAGGCACCATGTTGTCCCTGTTTCCAGGGTCTTCCCCAGCATGATCAAGCACAGGGCTGGCTACCAACAGCTCCTCAGGAAATCCATGTTGGTCTCTGGTTGTTCAGTCTGGTGCCCATTCACTGGGACCTTCCCGAGCCTGGTCAAATGTTGCTAGTCGCTGGTGAAAGCAGGCCTTTTGTAACTGAGAGAGAGGAGCTCAGGGACTCGGGGGCAGACTTTGGTTTGGAGGGCAATCCTCATTTTCTCTCTGTTCTTAAGTCCACAGTTTTGTGTGTGAGTGAGATGGAGGCTGATCTGTCTGGCTTTAACATCGATGAACCCCGTTGGGACCAATGCACTTTCCTGGGACGGGTGAAATACTTCTTCAATATCACAGACCCACGCACTGTCCTGGTACCAGAGCGGGAGTTGGACTGGGCCAAGGTGATGGTGGAGAAGAGCAGGTGAGCAGTGAGCGGAAGGGACTCGAGGCCCTGGAGCTGCACAGGTGGATCCCCTCGGGAGGAGGTGGAAACTGAATATGGGGGAGTGGACAGAGCTCTCAGGCAGGAGGCGGCAGAGTGACTTGGGGCAAGGAGTCTGGGCTGTAACTCTGTTGTCCTTGGGGGGCAGAATGGGGGTTGTGCCCCCAGGCACTCAAGTGGAGCAGCTGCTGTATGCCAAGAAGCTGTATGACTCAGCCTTCCACCCTGACACCGGGGAGAAGATGAACGTCATTGGCCGGATGTCCTTCCAGGTCCCCGGCGGCATGATTATCACGGGCTTCATGCTTCAGTTCTACAGGTAGAGAGAGCCTGGGAGTAACGCGGTGGGCAGTGTGGCCACTTGGGTCTGCCAGGCAGGGACCCCTGTGGTGATGATAGTAATAGACATTTCTATTGACCCTTTACCTAATACCAGGCACTGTGCTAAATTCTTTCCGTGGATTACCTCGTTCAATCTTCTCATCAGCCCTACAGAGAAGTACTACTGTCATCTCAACTTTATAAGTGAAGAACTGAGGGTCTAGAGAGGTTATGTAACCTAAGTTCACACAGCCGGAAAAGATGGGTGCCTGGATGTTAGCCAAGGCAGTTGTCTCCAGAACTCTCAATGAATAAGCCATCCTAATTCCCTCTTTAGAAAGTACTTATTTAATAATGAAATTTTAATGTATTTTTATTTTTTATTCTTTTATTTTTATTTTTTAAAAGATTTTGTTTATTCATTTGACAGACAGAGATTACAAGTAGGCAGAGAGGCAGGCAGAGAGGAGGAAGCAGGCTCCCAGATGAGCAGAGAGCCTGATGTGGGGCTCCATCCCAGGACCCTGAGATCATGACCTGAGCCAAAGGCAGAGGCCTTAACCCACCGAGCCACCCAGGCGCCCCTGTATTTTTATTTTTAAGTCTATTTATTTTATTTATTTTTTGCAGAAAGAGAGAAAGTACATGAGTGGGTCAGGGGGCCATGGTAGTGGGGAGGGGCAGAGGGAAAGGCAGAGAGAAAATCCCAAGCAGGCTGCACACCCAGTGCAGAGCCCGATTTGGGGGCTCGATCTCATCAAGAGTCAGACACTTAACTGTCTGAGCTGGTCAGGTGCCTCTAATGTTTGTTTGTTGTTGTTGTTTTTCAAGATTTATCTATTTGACAGAGAGAGACACAGTGAGAGAGGGAACAGTGGCAGGGGGAGTAGGAGAGGGAGAGGGAGAAGCAGGCTTCCTGCTGAGCAGGGAGCCTGATGTGGGGCTCGATCGCAAGGACTCCAGGATCATGACCTGAGCCAAAGGCAGACGCTTAACAACTGAGCCACCCGGGCCCCCCTCTAATGTATTTTTATAATGTAATATCTTAGTAAAAAATACAGGAAGATGACCCCCCCCACCTGCCGCTACCCCCAAAATAGGAAGACCCTTTCAGCCCAGCGGGGAGAGAACAAACTTTCTCTTCAGCTGTTGGAAATTTTACTCCTCCCTCTTCCTCTCCTTCCTCTGCTCCCCTCCCCCATGCATCCATTTGTCTGTTAGTGAGCCAGGCCTTGGGCCAGGTGTGGGGAATATTAAGACTCAGCCCCTCCCCTCAAGGAACTTTCAGTTTTGTTCAGCAGACCAACAAACAGTTGTAGTCCAGCTTGCTAAGTGGTAGGTCGGAGGGAGAGTATGGGGTTGTGAGAGCAGGGAGCATAGAATGACTCACTGTTCCAGAAGGGCAGGGGAAGGGTCAGGAAGGTTCCCGAAGAAGCAGCGACTCTCAACAGAGCAGGATTTAGCCATGGATGGAAGGGGGTGTGTGTGTAGACATTCCAGGCAGAGGGACCAACCTGTGCAAAGTCCCTGATGCATGAAACAGCATGGGAACAGTTTGGGACACAGCAGGTCGTCTGGTTTGACTGGTGTGCATCAAGCCCTCCCTTCCATTGGATTCTTCTTTGCCTCCCTGGGCCTCCCTTATGGTAGGACGATGCCGGCGGTGATCTTCTGGCAGTGGGTGAACCAGTCCTTCAATGCCTTAGTCAACTATACCAACAGGAATGCAGCTTCCCCCACGTCCCTCAGGTAGGAGACTTGAACCCCAGGCTGTCCATGTGGGTCTGGAGCAGGTGGCTGTCCTCTTGTCTTCAGGAAAACAGCCCTTCTAAAGGGTTCTTGGGCTGTCTTCTCTGGGTGAAGCTTGTACGGGGCTGGTGACCAGGTCCCCCTTTTTAGGGTTTGCTAGTATTTTCTGAGGCTGACTAGGAAAGTATCTTCCTAGACCAATTCAAAGTTTATTCCTTCATTCATTCTCAAATAGTTGTTTTTTTTTTTTTTAAAGATTTTATTTTTTTTTTAAAGATTTTATTTATTTATTTATTTGAGAGAGAAAGAACATGAGCAGAGTGGCGAGCAGAGGGAGAGGGAGAAGTAGAAGCAGGCTCTCTGCTGAGCAGAGAGCCCGATTCAGGACCCAGTCCCAGGACCCTGAGATCATGACCTGAGCCAAAGGCAGATGCTTAACCCACTGAGCCACCTGGACACCCCCTCATCTATTTCTTGAGTAGGTTTTAAGTGCCAGGCATGGTTCCAGGGTCCTTGTTCTTGTGGAATTTAGGGTCTTTTAAGCAAACAAGCACAGCAAGTTTAGGTTGTGACTGCTGCCCTTAAGGAAACAAACAGGTGACAAGATGGCAAACAGCAGAGGGGCATCTGTGTGGATGGGCTCGTTGCGGGTCTTTTCTGTGGGGCCCATATTTCGGCTGACTTCTGAAGGATAAGGATTTAGCCTACAGAAGAATTCCCCAGAGAGGGAGCAGCAGCAGTTGAAGGTTCTGAAGCAGAAAAGAGTTCGGGGTGTTAAAAGTACCGAAAGGAGGCCGAGGGGACTGGAACAGTGCATGTGTGTTGAGAATGGGGAAGGTCACAGGATGAGACAGGTCAAGTTTCAGGCAAGAAGCCTCATTTCCAGAATTTCTCAGTCACACCAATGCCTTGCCCTCAGCCAGCAGGGCTCCCCACTCTCAAGCGTGTCTCTCCTCTACTAGGCAGATGGCCCTTTCCTACATCACAGCCACAACCACGGCGGTGGCCACCGCTGTGAGCATGAACATGTTGACCAAGGTACTGTCTGGGGCTGCTGGGGGCATGGTGGCCTCTAGGGGGCAGCAAAGTCCTAGGGAAAACATCCCCCAGGCCTGGCGCTGTTGTCCTTGTCTGGGTGAGTCCGGTATGGCCAGAGCCCAGCCAGCTAGGGGGCAATATCCCCAGGTTAGTTTTTCTCGGGTCTTTGAGGGAATCTGGGTTCCTAGACCAAGCGTCTGGATCAATGTGGCAGTACCAAGCTCCGATTTATTTTGTAGTCCTTCAGCCCCCTCCCCTCC
The DNA here is from genome assembly GCF_009829155.1 of Mustela erminea. Lineage (NCBI taxonomy): Eukaryota > Metazoa > Chordata > Mammalia > Carnivora > Mustelidae > Mustela > Mustela erminea. The sequence goes on from NC_045627.1 coordinate 66,272,602, forward strand.
CATCTTCTGGTGTGAGCCCTGTTGTTCCCTTCCCCCAACAGAGAGCTCCACCCCTGCTGGGCCGCTGGGTGCCCTTTGCCGCTGTGGCTGCTGCTAACTGTGTCAACATCCCAATGATGCGACAGCAGTGAGTATGGGGATCCCATTTCTTCCCTACAAACCACAGGGTAGCGGGGCAAGGGCAGGAAACCAAGGCAGTGGGTGGCTTTGGGGGACCGAGGTGGGTGTGGGGAGGGCTGCTGGGCTATACCTCCGAAGGGTCCCAAAGGACAGGCTGCTCCAAGGGTGATGGCCGCGGGAGTGACAGCTGACTTAAGTTTAATCTGTGAGGAGTGTTGTGGGAGTCATTGTTTGGATGGTGTGGGATGGCGGTGAGGTGAGTAGGGTAGACCTGTGGGGGCTCATCCAAGATCATGTCCTTTCAACTGCAACTGGCTTTCAGTTGTGAACTCTCCCTACTTCCAAAGCCCTGGGGCTGGCTTACAGAATGAAATGTAGCAGAGCGAGGTGTCCAAAGGTAGAACAAAGCCAAGAAGCTTTGAAAGAAGCCAGAAGAGTAGATAGATGTTTTCCAGGCACCAGGCTCTAAGCTTTGCAGCAGGAAAGGTAAAAGGAGAAACCCGTGTGTCTTGCAATGCTTGTTTTTTGGCGAAAGAAAGCATGGCTATTCCTCTGTTGTCCGACCTAATGATGTAGTATACTCAGGCTCTCCCTGATAGCGCCTGGGAGGTAGCATGTGCCGCCTAAGTGTATGCTGTTAATGCTCTGGTCATCGTCATCGCCGCCATCACCATCATGATGTATACAAGCCACGTTTTCTTGGAACTGCCAGCAAATGGGCACTGTCACAACAGCTGTTGCAGAAAGAGCACAATCCCAGAATAGTCAGTTGTACACGTTCCTCTCCTCTTTCCCTCCCATCCAGGGGCTCCTTCCCAACCAACGAAGGAGCCCCAGCCACCTGCCTGGTCTGGGGATGAGTGCTCTCAGGAGCTGGCCTGAGAATAAGTCAGTACAGCTAGTGTTTGTAGAGCAGTCACTCTGTCAGGTGCTGGACTAAGCTCTCTGCCGGCGTCATCCCCTTTAATCCTCACCAGCCCTCTGCAGTGGGTGCCACGATTAGCCCCATTTTGCGGATGAGGATAACTGAGTCCTCAGAAGGATCAGGAAACTTTTGTTCAAGTTCGGAAACTTATTTGACCTAGGCCATCTGAGCCCAGGCCTACCTCTCTTAGCCACGGCCCTAGATCACTTCTGAGATACCACTCTCTGGAATGCCTAAGGAAGATCAAAGGACCAGGCTGCAGGCTGCGGGGGGCTGGCTTTCCAGAGTTTGAGTGTGCTGGCCTTGGTCCCCTGCTGTGTCCCATTGCTGGCAGGCCTCCAGCACTCTTTTCCCAAGTCCAGCAACTCCTGTCTGTGTTTAGGGAACTCATCCAGGGGATCTGCGTGAAGGACAGGAATCACAATGAGATCGGTCATTCCCGGGTGAGCAGAGGCATCCCTTTGGGGTGGGAGGAGGGCATTCTGTCTTCTACCCTGTCCTGTTCTTAGTAGTCAGAGCAGGCCCAGGTTCTGTTACAAGACCTCCCTGATTCCATTCTCATTCTCCTCGATTTCCTTATATTTCTTGTTCAGAACAGGCTTGTCATGTCTTTTCTCCATCATTTCTGGTCCTGAAGCCGTAAAGGTCTAGCTAGGTGAGAGAGGGTTGGGTAAGGACCCAGCCCTTTGTGGGTCCATCCCTCCCCCTTTATCATCTCAGACTTGACCCTGACCCTGAGCCTTGACCTCACCCTCTGGTACAGCCCATGGCTACTGGATATCATTCCTGACAACTTACTCTTTTCTGCCCTCAGAGAGCTGCAGCCATCGGCATCACCCAAGTGGTTGTTTCTCGGATCACCATGGCTGCCCCTGGCATGAGTAAGATAGAGAAGCCCTACCTTCCTGGGGGGACCCTGGAACACGTGATGGAGGCCTCAGCCACACTTAGCTTTTGTGGGTGGTGGGGCCCCAGCCTCTACAGCCGTGCTTCTCAAACTGGCTTTTCCCACTGCAATACAAAAATGATAATTCCTTGATGTGATAGAGATTGTAGCTAATGCTACAGGGCTAGTGCTATTACGATATATAAATGTACCAGATCCGCACGTTACACATCTTACTTCTATGTAGTGCTGAATGCTGAAACCCATGAGAGAACCACACTGTAGTTCTAGGAACATCAGTTAATCAGAGATCTGGCGAAGAAAGTTCTTTTCATTCCACAATAACACCTTAAGTCCCTTCAGTGTGCTGGACACAGTGCAGGGTGCCAGGGAGACAGTGGTAAAGAAATCCTCTGCGTAGTTTTGCCCTTAGCAGGGATATGTTACAGAGTGGGATATGAGATTTGTTTGCATGAGCCTTTAAAGATTTGAATTTTGAGAAGGACACTTTGGGCCTGTGGCTCGTGTCCTATTACAGGTGTGCAGATAGAAAAGTCTGGGAAGCACCCTTCTGCTGGCTCTTGGGGGCCAGCCTAGGGGTGGCCATGTCTACACAGTCTTCCATTCCAAAAGTACGTTCTGGAACTTCAGGGGAGGTGGGTCACTGGACTGATTTTGGAGAGGGGTCTTGGGAAGAGTCTGACAGCCCTTCTCCCGACTTCTCCCTGGTCTCTTGCAGTCTTGCTGCCAATCATCATGGAAAGGCTGGAAAAGCTACATTTCATGAAGGTGAGTGGGGTCCTCTTTTGCATCTGCCTTGCCTGGAGCTCCCCCAGCCATACCTACACTTCAGAGCTTCTGATCCTTGTCCTTCCCTCTAGCTACGGGCCTTCATCTCGCTCAAATTGGGTCAGTTCCAGTCCCCGCCAGCTGCCTGCTTTAGAGGTCATGGCCACTTGTGTGGCCTTGTCTGCAGAGAGGAAGAAGAGCCCCCTTCTCCTCTCCTTCATGGCTAGGAGTTTTGTGCCTGTGGGTTTCAAACTGGCTGATCAGGGGTAGGGCAGGCATGGGATTCGCGTTAAGATCTCTAAGTCTCATGTCATCTTTCCTTCGATTTTGTGCAGAAAGTCAAGGTCCTGCACGCCCCATTGCAAGTTTTGCTGTCTGGCTGCTTGTGAGTAACGTGTTTTCTGGGTTTGGGTTCTGTGATAGCTGGGGCACCTAAGACCTGTCTTCTTGTGTTGCCTATGTTGGGGGACATGTACATTTTTCTGTCACTTCCATAGTGCCTGAGCTCGGAACACCCATGGGCCATCTGGGGAGTTCTTGCCCCATCTTTGTTGAGGGCATCAGGCTGGCTGGGTGCTGTGCCCAGAACCACGTGGAGAGCAGAGTGCTTGGGTACCCTCCTGTCCCAGTGTGGCCTCTGATCTTCAGACCGGAGAAGAGGCGAAAACCACAATACAGCCCCACCATAAAAATTCTAGGGGCACCCGGCTGCCTCAGTCAGGAGGGCCTGTGACTCTTGATCTCAGGGTTGTGAGTTTGAGCCCTGCATTGGGTGTAGAGATTACTTAAAAATAAAGAATTTTTAAAAATAACAATAAAGAAAGACATGATAACTGTGACAGTGACAGACACGTTAGCCAATGGCCCAACAGTCACATTGCAGCATATCAATGTATCAGATCAGTGGGCCAGGCACCTTGCCTGCCCACAATGCCGTCCGGCCCCGATGTCTCAATATAAATTAAGTAAATAAATAAATACGCTCAGACATAAAAAAAGAGAGGGCAGCTGGGGCTGTCAAGCATCCCAACCTTGCACAAAAGGAAAACACCATAAGTCATGGCAGCATGCTCCGGCCAGCGACTGGCCACATCCTAGCATCAGGCACACTTTACGAGGCCATGGTGCTAATTAATGACAACAGTAACCGCCAACACGTGTGGAGTGTGTCCTGTGTGTCCCCACGGTGCTCATGCTCCATGTCTATCATTTCACTTAAGCCCCTCAGCCCTGGAGGTCTAGGTCCTGTCATCATCTCCTTTTACAAATGAAGAACCCCAGGCTCTGTAGCTCATAATTGCTGGAGTTCGGGTCAAGTCCCCGGCAGTCTCCCGCGCCACGCTACCTTCTGCCAGCTGAGTCTCCACTGCGTGAGTGGTTCCCCCGGGCTGAGCACCATCGCCGGGTCATTTCCTCTGAGCTTGGCGACAGCCCTGCAGAGTAGGCCCCCATGTCCTCCCTCTGCTGGCTCAGGGCTCACTCGCCCAGGATTGCAGAGCGAGTGAGTGAGTAGCCAAGCTGGGATCCGAACCCTGGTCGGTCGGAGTCCCACGTGCTGTAAGACAGTGCCCCAGCCCTGAAGCACCCGAGGACCTTAGAAATCCTCTCCAGCCCTTCCTCAGGCCTCCTGCATCAGTGTCGCTTTTTAATAAGCCCCTCGAGTTGCTGTGTTTGCAGTGCGGTTGGAGAAACTGCCGTGTTCTGTTGTCTACCAACCTAGGGCTTGTGGCTGCGGGCACTCGCCCTTGGCTTTCATACCCTTCCTCCTTGGTGCTTGTGGCCTTCAGGGCCACTGCTTGCACTGCCAGTGCCTTCGTAACCTTCACCTGCTTGAAGGATGGGTGGTTGGGGGGTGAGGGATGGGAGGTGGAGGGGGCCAATTTCATGCCATGCCGGAATGAGTACCCTGCCCTGGAGACCAGGAGGAGAGTTGCAGGGAGGGGAGCCAGGTGGCAGCGGGGAAGGCATCTATCTCCCTGCTTCTTTGTGGGACTCAGAGACGGGGTGTGAACAGGCCTGGGGGGAGATGTCCCTCACATTTGTTTCTCCTTCCTTCCAGCCTCATCTTCATGGTGCCAGTGGCTTGTGGGCTCTTCCCACAGAAATGGTAAGAGTTCTCTGGTCCTCACTTTACCGAATGCCCTGTCCCTCCCTGCTCTTCCTGACCTGCCTGCTGCAGGAGACAAAGAGGGGCAGGAAGGGCAGCAGTTGTCCAAGGCCAAGTGCCTACCAGCTTAAACTCTGAGCCTCTTAACCCTGGGGGATGGTAAACCAGAACAGAATTCTAAGGGGCGGAGGGATGAGTTGCTCCCTCCCTGTGGAGTAAGGGCCGCCCTGGAGAGACGTGGGGGAGCCACAAGAGACTTTCTGTCCCAGTCGGTCAGGTACTTATTCTGGCTTGTGTTTGCCTGGGGATGGATGACTTGGACCACTCTACTTCCCTTGTATGCCCTGGCAGGGAAGGGGTGTGCGAAGCGATGGTGGAAAAGGGAGACAAAGCATCAGACTGGGGGAAGGGAGAGGACGAGCTCCAGGAGACTAGGTGTAGCTTGGATGTACACTGAGAACAGGCCAGGTTCCCCTGCTTTCGTCTTCATGTTTCAGTGTCATCTGCAGACATCTCCCGTGTTCCAAGCACTGTGGCTTACAATCCTACAGAGAAGATGGAAACTTAGCACCAGGGAGAATGAAGTCAGGCCCGAGTAGAAGTAAAAACAACACATTATGTTGTACAGAAGCCCATTCTGATGGAAAAATCAGATAGTGCTTCTTGGAGGTGGCATTTGAGTTGGATTTTATCTGACAGTAATTTGCTGCTTGTCATAATCCCCTTCTTTTCTCTTCTCAGTGAATTGTCAGTTTCTTATCTGGAACCAGAACTCCAAGACACCATCAAGGCCAAGTACGGAGAACTTGTGCCTTACGTCTACTTCAATAAGGGCCTCTAAATGGCCCATCCCAGCAAGGATCAGTCTGTACTGATATTCACCAGTCCTTCCTTAGCTGCCTTGTACACCTGTGCCCTCATTGCTCTGCCAACAGGGCCTAAAGGTCAGGGTGGATTTGGGGGTGGGGTGGGGAGACTCCTGTTTTCACCCAGGCACCTGGGTTATTGGATTCCAGGGGATAAAAGTGAACAAGGGGAGCAAAGACCAAGTCTTCTCTCTGCTACCCCCCACCCCCAACTACCGTCCTCTGTAGACCAGGAGCTGAGATTCCCTGAGGGAGAAGTTGCTGGAACCTGGGGGAGATACTCAAGCAAACCATTTGGAAAAATTTGGAGGGTGGGGAGAAACCATTAGGAAACCTTTGTGATTCTAGTTCCAGCCAGGACTGGGGAAGAGCCCCTGGGACAAAGGGAAGCTCCCACCCCTGTTTCTTCTTCCCTTTCTCCTCATCTTGTCTCACACTATGGAAACTTTTGCCCCTGCAGTTCTAGCCAACTGAGAAAGGGGGAGGGAAGAAGTCTGTTGTCACCTTGGGGCTCTTCTTCTTCCCCATTCTCCTCCCCAGTGCCCTCTTGTCCGAAAGTGTCTTCGGGAATGCTGCTAAACTTGGGTTGACCAAGCACCCAGGAGTTCTTATGCTAAAAAAAACAGCCACTGCACGAGGCAACAAAGTTTTGTGGTGCTCTAAGCCCTGTGATACTGACTTTGTTCTCCTGTGCTAAAATCATGTCTGATTTTACATCTGTTTAAAAGATAAATCCTAACTGTGTGTAAAAACTATGTATGTAGGTATTAATAACACATTTTAATGGGTATATTTCCCCAGCTGCCTCCCTTCCTCAGCCCATTGGGTTAAACATCAAAGACTGGTATGTACTGAATAGGAAAGGGGCGTTTTATCTGGATACCTCTGAGAACTAATCAGCCAGGACCAAAGAGCCTTAAAGGACACACAGCAAAGTGTAGCCACTTGCCCTTCCCATCTGGGCTGCTCTAGGTGATTTTTCAGGCTCGAGTGTGGTGGTTATGGGAGACCACTGTGGCTTACCTGGGATCAATGTCTGTATTGAGTTCTGTCTGATAGAATTTACTGACTATTCAAATGATATCACTGTGAATCAAATAAATTTCTTGAAAGAGCACAGTGAACTGTCTATAGACTGAGTTAATAAAGCCTGGACGAAAAGCAGGATCTGGTCTTGCTTTGTCCTTGGGATGGCTTTGGGTTATTGTAACAGTAAGGGGAACCTGTCTGAGGCCTGGAGGCCATTGTCAATTTCCCTTACTACAGAGGAAAAATCCACCTGTTTTTACTGGACACTCCAGAATGGGAACTGTGTTGTTTCAGAGCAGGAGTTGACGAACAGTGGCTCAAGGGTCCAAATCCACCTGCTACCTATTTTGTGTGCCTGGGAACTAAGAATGCTTTATATTGTTAAAGGGTAAAAAAACAAAACAAAACAAACAAGAATATATGACAGAGACTCCCATATATATGGCATGCAAAACAAAATATTTGCTCCCTGGCTCTTTACACAAAAAGTTTCCCTTACTTTGGAACAGTGGTTTTTAGAATGTGTCAGAGTCACGTGGATGAGTTGTTAAAACACAGATTGTGGGTCTAGTTATGTCTCCTGAGGCAAGGGAAACAAAAGCAAAAATAAGCTATTGGTACTACATCAAAATAAAAAGCTTCTGCACAGCCAAAGAAACAACAAAACTAAAAGACAAGCTACTGAATGAGAGAAGATATTTGCGAATGACATCTGATAAAGGGCTGGTATCCAAAATACATAAAGAACTTATTACAACTCAACACACAAAAAAGCAAATAATCCAATTGAAAGATGGACAGAAAAAGGGCAGTGGCTATTTCTGTCAGTAGAGCATGTAGATCTTTATCTTAGGGTTGTGAATTCAAGCCCCACATTCGGTGTGGAGATTCACAAAAAATAATATTTAAGAAATGGACAGAAGACATGAAAAGACATTTCTCCAAAGAAGACATGCAGATAGCCAACAGACACATGAAAAGATGCCCAACATCATTTATCATCAGGGAAATGCAAATCAAAACCACAATGAGATCATACCTCAAACCTCTTAGAATGGCTAAAATAAAAAAAGCGAGAAAAACGTGTTGGTGAGCATGTGTCAAAAAAGGAATCCTCTTGCACTATATGGGAATGCAGTCAGAGAAAGAAATATCGTATGATTTCCCTCATATGTGGAATTGAAGAACCAAAATCAACAAAGAACAAAAAAAAGACAACCCCTCCTCCCCCCCAAAAAAGATGTCTGGGTGGCTCAGTCGGTTAGGCGTCTGCCTTCAGCTCAGTTCATGGTCCTGGGATCCTATGATCAAGTCCCACATTGGCCTCCTTGCTCAGTGGGGAGCCTGCTTCTCCCTCTGCCTTCCGCTCCCCATGCTTGTGTGCTCTCTCTCTTCCTCACCCTGACAAATAAAATTTTCAAAAAAACCCCAGATTCTTAACTATGGATAAGAAACATGGTTACTGGAGGGGAGGTCGGTGAGAGGATAGGTGAAACAGATGAAGGGGATTAAGAGTACATTTACCATGATGAGCACAGAGTAATGTATAGATTTTTTTTAAAAAGATTTTATTTGACAGTACAGCAGAAGGAGCAGCAGGCAGAGGAAGAGGGAGAAGCAGGCTCACTGAGCAGGGAGCTTGATATGGGGCTTGATCCCAGGACCCTGGGATCATGTCCTGGACCAAGGGCAGACGCTTAGGTCTGGGGCGGGGCCTGAGAATGTGCATTTCTAGTAATTGTCCAGCGATGTTGGACAATTCTGTTGGTCTGGGGCACACACTTCAAGGACCACTGCTCTAAAGAAAAAGGGCCTCTTCCCTGAGGCCAAGGTACTGGCTGCAATTTAATTTTTCTCCCTATTTTTTCGAAATTAAAATATAGTTCATATAAAATAAATTCCTCTTTTTAAAGTCTACAATTCAGGAGCACCTGGGTGACTCAAGGCGGTTAAGTGTTTACCTTAGGCTCAGGTCATCATCCCAAGATCCTGGGATCAGGCTCCCTGCTCAGCGGGGAGCCTGCTTCTCTTTCTCTCCCTCTGCCTACCGCTCCCCCAGCTTGTGCTCTCTCTCTGTCAAATGAATAAATAAAATCTTTAAAAAAAAAAAAAAGTACAATTCAGTGTTTTGTAGTATACTTGCAAAGTTGTAATTATCATCACCAGTTCCAGAATATTTTTATTTTTTTTATTTTACTGTTTTTTTTTTTTTTAAGATTTTATTTATCTGTTTGTCAGAGAGAGAGAGCGAGAGAGCGCGCGAGCATAAGCAGGGGGAGTGGCAGGCAGAGGGAGAAGCAGGGTCCCCGCTGAGCAGGGAGCCCGATGCCAAACTTAGTCCCAGGACCCTGGGATCATGACCTGAGCTGAAGGCAGACGTTTAACCAACTGAACTGTCCAGTGTTCCATCCAGAATATTTTTATTACTCCCAGAAGAAACTCTGTGCCCTTTGGCAGTCTCTCTTCATTCCCTTCATCCCCCACCTACTCAAAACCCCTAATCTACTTTCTGCCTCTTTAGATTGGCCTGTTCTGGACTTTTCATGTAGGTGAAATCATGCAGTGTGTAGCCTTCCGTGTCTGGCTTCTTTCATTTTGCGTAGTATTTTTGAAGTTTATCCATGCTGTAACATGTGCAATTTGATTTGAACTGATTTTTGAGCAGAAAACTCTGTGTCGTTGAGCTAGCTTTCTTAGGATAGGAGATCTGGCTTCAGCTTTGCCCATTTCCAAAGACAAATAGGAAAAACATTACCAGAGCTAGCCAGAGCTTGGAAGCAATTCAACACTGATGTTCTTTCAAGAACTGTCAAACTTCTCCTTTCCTTCCCAGCTCCTTAAACTTCCTGGCATTCCTCCTCCCTATATAGGCAGTGGCTCTTTTGGAAAAATCTGAATATGTGGTGGCTACATTTTAGAGACACTTCAAAAAGCACTCATTCAAACTGCATCTCAGCTTCATTCCGTAAGACCTCTTTGCTTTCTTTGAGTTGGCACCTGTGGGATATGGAAAGCGAAGTGGTTAGGGTGACTCAAACGCCTTCATGTGGGAAGTGCTAATCCAGACTGGGCAGTTTGTTCCATCCAGTGGCTCAGTTTGAGCTCTCAGGTAAAGAATGAAAGGAAAATTAGGGTAAAATCTGTGTTTGCTGAATTGACATTATTGGGTTTCCTCATGATGATGATGCATGGTTTTTATAAAGGAGGACTTACAAAACCTTGAGGCCAGGACTGAGACCCTGTGCTGTGAAAATAATTTGGTCTTTGTCTAATACTGAATCTTTGTTTCTTCCCCAGGGAGCTTGATTGTGGTATGGATCAGTTTCCAAGGCATTTGAGATCAGCAAAAATACTTGTCACCTTTTGTTGTTGTTGTTTTTAAAGATTTTATTTATCTGTCTGACAAGGAGAGAGATCACAAGTAGATGGAGAAGCAGGCAGAGAGAGAGAGAGAGAGAGAGAGGGAGGCAGGCTCCCTGCTGAGCAGAGCCAGATGCGGGGCTCTATCCCAGCACTCTGAGACCAAGACCTGAGCCGAAGGCAGAGGCTTAACCACTGAGCCACCCTACTTGTCACCTTTTGTTACACTTAGGAAAGCAGGATCAAGAAAAGGCAGAACCAATTTCTTCACTCTTACCTGTTTCCCCCTTTGCCACCATTTAAGCCAAGAACAAATTCCCTCTGGGCTCAGCTACGGGCTAGACTAGGCCAACCTGCAAAATGCTTTGGCAGGATTTTGAGAGGAAATTGGCAGCTACAGGCATCTGGCTTTTCTGGCATGGGTCTCATTTGTTCATTTATTTTACCTACATTGTTGGGCTCATGGTTGGGCCTTATACAGGATGTTGTAGGGATTTCTCAAAAAAAAAAATTTTTTTTTTTTTTTGAGAGAAAGACGGTGTGCTATACAAAAAACTGCAGATTTAGTGGGAGAGATCAGCTAGGCAGATATTACAGATCACCTACAGTGTGTGTTAGTGTTATGAGAATCCGGAAGAAGAAACGAGAGGGATGGAAACTAGGAATTTATAAACAGAAAACTGTATGTGCATTGTGTACTATAGCATAGCACACTGGAGCCCTTTTAAAGTGTTTGGTGTAAGTGGAATGTGTGGGAAAATGTAGTGGCCGAAGACGAGATTAAAAAGAAATAGGCAGGGATCAGGGCACAAGAGAGAAGAACCATGTTGAATAGTTCGGATTAAATGTTCCCGTAGGTAGTTCAAGTATTTTAAGAGGGAAAGATTTAAGACAAGGACGTTTGGTTTTGGGTCATAGAGGATCCTTGCTGTGGAGTGCAGCAGTAACTGAGAGGGAGGAATTTGCAACTAGGGCCAGCAGGGAGACCATTTGTATTTAGCAAGAAGATGAGAATATGGATGGAAGCAATGGGAGAGGATTTCAGAGCTGTTTCCGAGGCAGAGTCAATATAATTATGTTCCTGCAACTTGGGGCGACCCAGCACCATGCCTCAGGAAAAGGTACCATTTCAGGGAATTCAAATTGACCTAAGCTACCACCCGGGCACTTTGAGACAAGAAGAGGGACCCTGGTACCCAGGGCTGAGCTTCAAATAAAAAACGTCAAAAGGGTTTTAGATTGCAGTTGTTTTTTATTTAAGGAGTGCCCGGTTACCTTCTAAAACAACTTGCTTTCCAATACTCTTTAGAATCACCATACCCCTTCCCTTTCTTTGCTAAGGTGTAGAGATCTAGTACTTCCGCCACGCTCAAGATGGCTGCACTCGAATTAGATTTTTCAATGTTGGTGCCAGATGGTCCCGCCCCCCCATCGGACTACTTCCGCCACTCTCTGTGGCGTGGGACGCCTTCACCCTGCCAAGCAGCACTCAAGATGGCCCGGCTTCCTCCCACTTTTCATTGGCTGGATCCCTCTGGTCTTTCGTCTTCATGGGGGGGCGGAACTTCTATTTGATCGACAGCTCTTTTGGTCAATGGACGAAGGGCAGGGGCCCACGAAGCGCTGGAACTGGAGAGCCTGCCTCGTGTGTGGGAGGGTGTTTGGGCTGCGGCGGGGTGGAGCAGAGCCGGAAGCGGGAGGGGAGAGTGAAACAGGAAAAGAAGGGAAGAAGGAAGAAGAGGGAAGAGGAGGAGAGGGAGGAGGAGGAGGGAGGTGGCGGCGCCGTGGCGGAGGAGCAGGAGCAGGAGGGGGATGGAGAGGAGAAGGCTCCTGGGTGGCATGGCGCTCCTGCTCCTCCAGGCGCTGCCCAGCCCCCTGTCAGCTAGGGCTGAACCCCCGCAGGTAAGGGGGAGAGGGCGTCCGGGCCAGCCTGGGGGCCTGGGGGTCGTCGAGGCCTGGCTGGAGGGGGCTGAAGACGGCGTCGCTGCCTGGCTGGAGGGGCTGAAGGAGTGTTGTTGCCAAGAGTTAAGGGGTCCCAAGAGGGGCTCCCATGCCTGGAGTGGACAGAATCTAAGGGGGCGTCGGTGTTCAGCTGAGGGACACCTGTTTTGGTGTCAGGGAAGTGGCAGAGGCACGGTGCCCAGCGAATGTGGGGCCCTTGGAGAGGGCAGTTAGGTCGGCTGGGATGACTGTGACTGGATAGTGGTGCGAGGCTGAGGCATGGGGGGCGCATTCGAGTCCCCCCGTGAAGCAGGTCTCCGAGGCAGTGATGCAGGGCGTACGTGTGTGCGGGTAGGGGTACGTGGGTTATTGAGGTGGCCTGAGAGAAGGAGGGGCTGAGTGGATATTTATTTCAAGCTGGACAGGGAGAAGTTCGGAGGGCATCTTGGCTCCATTTTTTAATGTGTTGGAGGCAAGAGGTTGGAGGCCGAACTCTTGGAAGGCCTGTGAGATGAAGTAGATCGGGACCCCTCAGGAGGAGGGCACACTTGAGCTATAACAAGCTCTTGCTGTTAGGCTGGCTGGCCTGGGAGAGCCAGCCACTGATGCTGATCTAGGCCAGTTTAGGGCTTTTGAGCAAAGGGTGGTGCTGATGCCAGTATGGGCAGCAAATGGAGCACCCCAGCTTTTCTTGCTGGGTGGCTTGCTTTTTATCCAGGCAGAGAAGCTTGCTTGTGCTGATTCCAGCTCCGGCTGGCATTTCGAAACCCTAATAGGAGCGTTACTCCTGGTGCCAAGTTGGGTGGGGTGCAGTAGGGGGAATCACCCCTCCTTCCCTTGCATTTGGCAAGGCTTTACCATTCTATTTTCTTCACTTTCTGTTCTCTTCTCTGTCTTTTCAGAAGGGAATAGACACACACTCACTTCACACACAGCGTGATGGCAGAGTCTATACAAGCTTAGCACTTGAACTTTGCGTTGTGATCAAGAGTAGAAGCAGAGTGCCAGGAAAAATACTTATCTTTTCCTTAGGAGTTTATGGGCTGCCTTTTCACATATGTGTCTTGTCTTGTCCCCTAGTATTCTTTCTTTTAGAAATTAGTTCGTTTTTAAAATGGGATGAAATTCATGTAACAATCCATTTAAAACTCTTTTACCATTTAAAGTGAACGATTCAGTGGTGTTTGGTACATTCACAGTGTTGTGCAACCACTACATCTAGTTCCAAAACATTTTCATCACTTCCAAAGAAACCCCCGTACCCGTTAAGCAGTTCCTCCCTGATTTCCCTTTCCCCCAGCTCCTGGCAGCCACCAGTCTGTTTTCTATCTCCCTGGATTTACCTTTCAGGATAGTGCATATAAATGGAATCCTACAATTTGTGGTAGTTTGTGTCTGTCTTCCTTCCCTTAACATAATGTTTTTGAGATTCACCCACATTGTAGCATGTACCGCTACTTGGTTCCTTTTTGATGGCTGAATAAAACTCACTGTATGGCTCTACCACAATTTGTTATTTATCTGTTGAGGTATCCCCTGTGCCCCCTTCCCGATCTATTTATGTATATTTGAAATAACATGTGAGGGATAGAGCTCATTTTTCTGGCCCACTATATTCCCTTTTCTAGGGCTGGGACCCTCCCAGAGTTTGTTGGGGTTCTTCTTTTCCTAGTTAAAATCATAAAGTGCCAGGAGAAATAAATTTTATTTATTGAAAAAGTCAGAACCCTTAGGACTGGGGAACTTAAGAAGGATAGATATTGGGGCGCATGGGTGGCTCAGTGAGCTGAGCATCTGGCTCTTGATTTCAGCTCTGGTTGTGGGATCGAACCCTGCGTCCAGCTCCTCACTCAGCGGTGAGTCTGCTGGAGAGTCTCTTTCTCCCTCTCCCCCTCTCCCCCCCACGCTCACTCTTACTGTCTCTCTAAAATAAAAAAAAATCGATCTTAACCATAAAAAAAGTATAGATGTTGACAGAACAAAATAGAGAACAAAGTGCTACTTCGCCTTTTGCATCTGTTTCTACATTTAAGAAAGGCCGTTCTCAAGATCCAGTAAATTACACGGCCTGAGGGTTGATTTGAGAACATTGGAGCCTTAGGAGGTCGGTGCCCTGGGCCTGTGGATACTTTGCGCCAGTGGAAGAACAGTGGTGGGCCTCTGAATTGACGGTGGGAACCGGATCCACTTCTTTGGCAGAGGAAGGATGGAAAGTGGAGGTTGCCGCCAGGTCACGGAAGCCTGGGAGTTGGCGAGAAATGGGGGAGGGGATCTTCAATGTCATGTCCTAATTGCAGTTTATCGATCACAGGCTGCTTTCTTATCATTTCTCTGGCACTTCCAATACTTAGTTTGGGGACAGGGTGGCTTTTGTACTTTGTTCCATTTGGATGGATGCTAGCACTGACCAGTCGCTATTATGTGGTTACGGTTCCTGCAGAGAAGAGAAAGTTTGGTAATGAGTGGGCTCTCTCTTCCTGACCATCCCCACACCCAGTACCCCCGTCCCCACCTCATACCCTTGTCTGTTTCTGCCCAGGAGTACTAGATTCTACAGTGAGATTCGTGTTTTGAATTTTAACCTTTGGCATGGAAGTTACTATATAATTATTAACTCTGAATCTACCCCTGTTTAGTCAGTTTGGTTTTTTGTTTTGTTTGGATTTTTGTTGATTTTTGGCTTGTAGAAATCAGGGAAGAACAAAAAATTCAGAGGCCATTTTGACATAGGCTGCCATTCAAGTACTCACTGTCCTGATTTCAACAAGGGGCTTCCAGCTAACGCTGAATGAGGGGGACTCGCTGTACTCATTCCGTATTGAACATGGTGTGGGTGATTTACTGTGGGTTTTTTTTTTTTCCCTTAAAATGTCTCTGTCAAATACAATCTTTTTATACTTAAGTATCTAATATCAGAAATACATGGTATCAGGTATTTATATAATACAGAGTGGCTTGCTTTCCCTGTCACCAGCTCTCCTTTGGAACTGTTATTTCTTGCCATCCTGGCCCAGGAAAGTTTTCAGCCTAGCTCACTTCTGAGGTTGGGAACTTGGACTTAACTCTCCTATAGGTCACTGTGATTCAGATGTCATTCCTTAAATCCATAAAGAATGAAAAAGTAGTGGATTCACCAGTGAGGCCGTACATTTGTCTCTTCTATTTAAATAATGAATGAGATACATAGAGTTTCTTTCTTTCTGTTGTTTCTTAGATTCAACTAGAACAATCTGACCACGTTATTTAAAATAAAATTTTAGAAGAAGTGTCTTTTTCCATTAAGCCACCTAGCCTAATCTCTAGAGACACCATCTGTATCTTTCCTCTGCCATGCTTAAAACTTTGAGTGGGATAGGGGTCTTAATTCCTTTTTTTTTTTTTAAAGATTTTATTTATTTATTTGACAGATAGAGATCCCAAGTAGGCAGAGAGGCAGGCAGAGAGAGGGGGGAAGCAGGCTCCCTGCTGAGCAGAGACCTGGGCTGAAGGCAGAGGCTTAACCTACTGAGCCACCCAGGTGCCCCAGGGGTCTTAATTCCTGGTATTTTTATCTTACCTAGCTGCTGCATACCGTACCTTGTGCCCCCCTCCCCTTACTCACCAACTGTGCCCCGGTTTTCAGTCCAGATGCTCTACTATACTTTTCTTTTCTTCTTCTTCTTTTTTTTTTTTTTTTTTTTTTTAAGATTTTTATTTATTTATTTGACAGAGAGAGAGATCACAAGTAGGCTTGTGAGAGAGGGGGAAGCAGGCTCCCAGCTGAGCAGAGAGCCCAATGCAGGGCTTGATCCCAGGACCCTGAGACCATGACCTGAGCCAAAGGCAGAGGTTTATCCCACTGAGCCACCGAGGTGCCTTTTCACTCTTCTTTCTTAAAAACAGCATTTCAGTGTGATCACCATCATTTGTTCTCACAGAATAGTGGGAGATGGAACATCCGGACTCTTAATTCCCTTTCCCTTGTTTTCTTAGTCTGTTTTATATACCAAAGCGAGCAATCGTCTCAACGCACACCTTGAATTTCTGTAAATCCTTTCAGCAGAATTCAGCACACATCTACTGAAATGTCTGCTCTGCTGCAGGCAGTTGTGCAGGTGCCCCCTGGGAACCCTCATGCGAGTAACCGAATCCCTGTCCTCGAGGAGCGGTAATCCGGTGGCGAAGACAGATCGCACACACAGTGGTTTCTAACCCGGAGGCACAGATGTACAAACGAAGGAGAGTGGGAGCAATTGTTTCTGCTCTGGCCAGGGGAAAGTGAGATTTAGGAAAAGCTTCACAGAAGAGGCATTTGGACCAGGCTTTGAAGGTTGGAAAGGGAAACAAGTCTCTTCCGGCCTGGAAAAGTGCAAATGGAGGGTGTTTGGAGGTGGTACATAGTCTGTGGTGGAAGCTTCCAGTGGGGGTGTGTAGAGGAAGGTGGAAGTAGAAGATGTTTGAAAGGCAGACTGTGGTTAGGTGGTAAGGAGGCCTTTTATCCGTTGGTCCAGCCAGTGTGTCCACTAGTACTTTCTGTAGTAGTAGAAATGATCTATATCTGCACTGTCTGTTTTGGTAGCTACTCCGCCACATGTGACTTTTGACACTTGGCAGGTGGCTAGGGTAGATGAGCAACTGAATTTTTACTGACATTTAGTTTTTTATAACAGCTGTATTGAGGGACGCCTGGGTGGCTCAGTTGGTTAAGCGGCTGCCTTTGGTTCAGGTCATGATCCCAGCGTCCTGGGATCCGAGTCCCACATTGGGCTCCTTGCTGGGTGGGGAGTCTGCCTCTGCCTCTGCCTACCACTCTGTCTGCCTGTGCTCACGCGCGCTCTCTCTCTCTCTCTCTAACAAATAAACAAATAAAATCTTAAAAAAAAAACCAAAACCAAAACCAAAACCAAACAAACAAAAAACCAAAACCAAAAACCAAAAACCCAGCTGTATTGCGACATAATTAACATGCCAATGGATTCACCCTTTTAAAGTGTATGTGAAATGGGTTTTTAGTATGTCACAGAATTGTGTACTATCTCCTATCCGATTTTATTTTTTTTTGTTTTTTGCTTTTAAGGTTTAATGAATTTATTTAAGAGAGAGAGCAAGTGGGGATGAGGGGAGGAGCAGAGGGAGAGAGACAAGTAGACTCCCCACTGAGTGCAGAGCCTGATGTGGGGATCGATCCCACGACCCCGAGATCATGACCTGAGTGGAAATCAAGGGTCAGACGGCTAACCCACTGAGCCACCCAGGCACCCCTACTATCTGATTTTAGTACATTTTCATTACCCCAGAAAGAAGCCCCATAGCCATTAGCAGCCCCTCCTATTCCATCCCCACTCCCCACAGCCTCTGGCAGCCAGCACTCTATTTTCTGTCCCATTGGATTTGCCCATTCTGGACATTTCTTATAAATGGAATCATACACGAGGTGGTCGTGACTGGCTTCTCTCACTCAGCATGGTGTTTCCAGGAATCGTCCCTATTGATGTTATCTGTACATCATGGCACGAGTCAGCATTTCATTTCTTTTTGTAGCCAGTTAACATGTCCTGTGAATGTACCACATTTAATTTATCCATTTCATCAAATGATGGACATTTGGGCTCTTTCCACTTTGGGGCTACTTTGAATAATGCTTCTATGAATATGCATATACAAGGTTTTTGTGTGGCCTTAAGTTTTCCTTTCTCCTGGGTGTATACCTAACAGTGGAATTGCTGGGTTATACAGTAACTTTGGAACAGCCAGACAGTTTTCTAAGACTGGTATGATATTTCATTTTAATTAATTTAAATTAAATAGCTACAGGTGGCTACTGGCTACTTAATAGTGCAGATCTAAGAGCTTTCCAGTGTGGGAATAGTGGGATATAGTCCAACACAGTGGTGAGGTCTTGGGCTCTGGGGGCAGACCACCTGAGATCCAAAGCTGGCTTCTACTTACTATCCCGGAGCAAGTTGTTAACCTCTTTCTGCCTCAGTGTCCTTATCTCCAAAATGGGATCACTACTCACTTACCTTATAGGTTTGCTCTGGGGTGAAAAGACGTCCTCTATGTAAAGCTCTTGGAATATATTTAATGGTGAGAAGTATAATAATGATTATCTCTACTGTTATTATTTGTGGTCCTCAGTGCGCATTTGGTTGTTGGTAAGTTATTATCAGCTCTCAGATTAAGTTCAGAAGCTGAGATCTGGGGAGTTTGAAAGTGACTCCCTTGCTTCTGTCCTATATCTGAGTTTAATTTTTGTCCTTGGAGGAAACGGTGAACCGATGTTTAGAGTTGTTCTCGATTGGGGATAATTCTGCCCCTTCCAGAGGACATTTATCAGTGTCTGGAAACATTTTTGCTGGTCAGTGCCTGGGACCAGGGATGCTGCTAAACCTCTGATAACAAAGGATGGCCTCCCACAACCAAAAACCGTCTGGTCCCAAATGTCAGTGGTGCCGAGGTGGACAGACGCTGGTTCTGCTCTTCCCATATCCGCTCACGCGAATTATCACGGTGTTTGAGGTCAGCCTTCCTATATGAAGAGCATTGTGAAGGGTATGAAATAACCTCTCTGACAACAGATTGTAGGTGGGACAGTTGAAAGCTTTAATATCCTGAATCTTGAAGACTCTCAGATTTGTCAACATGTTGCCAGTCAGTCAGCCTGGCTTTGTCAGCCAACATCAAACATTTTGGAAATAAAAAAACTTTTTTCTTTCGTCTAGTTTGTGGTTCAATAAGCAGGTGAGCCTCCCTTATTCACCCTGTCTTGAACTTTCTTCCCTCTTGCTTTGGTTCACCCTTGTGGTTTCATTTTAAGAACATGTTTGTTTTCAGCCCACTGAAAGCCTGATGGCCAATTACTTTCTTTTCTCCGTGTCTCCCATGGCCCCATAACTGATCTGAACAGTCACATTCTTAGAACATTTCCCTTTCCCCATTTCAAGTCTTGGTTCTACTCTCATTTTTGGCCCCATGAACGTTGATTTTTTGTCACACACTCAGCCTACAGAGACTGTGAGGTGTTCTCAGCGTCGCCATAGGTGACTGTCCCAGACCTCGGTGGCTGTGTGACCTCAGGAGAAGTCTCCTCTTTCAAGACCCCAGGAAGCAGCACATCTGTGGGTTTGGGGCATTAGTGGGCAACTCTTTAAGCATACTGTGGGTATCTCGGATGACTTGGGATTAACAATTCCAGTGCTTTTGAATGCCTGGCCATCCATTCACCTGAGAGCATCTCTTGCTTTCCTGTTGGACCTTGAGGGACCATCAAGGATCCAGGTGGTGCAGTGATGTGGGTTCATTCTTTGCCTTATAACCCCAATTGTGGGCACCCCTGGGGCCACTGATCCCACCATAACCACACAGACAGTAAGAGCAGCCACTGAGTAACAGGGAGCAGTGACAGTGGGTCTTTGCAAGATCTGTCTCCTTGGTGGCATACAACAGACAGGGAGAGGTCTGGCTTATGGGCACCTCCCTTTTGGACCATCCTTTGTATTTCCACTAGGTGGAGCAAAGTCTGGTTAAAAAACTGCATGTAATGTGGAAACCACAAACAAAGAAATACCAATAAATCCAGAGCATTGCAACCTGGGAGGTGAGGACAGGGGAAGCAGATCTCATCCGTTTGAATTCTGTGGCTTGTTGATAGAATTCTGGGCTTTCCCAGTGTGGGAATTAAAGTAGGTCATGGTCTCAGACTTGAAGATCACCAGTCTTGCATGGACTGGATTTTTGGGAGACTCTCGCTTACTCAGCTACAGTCCCATAGCTTGGATTTGTTTACTTTTGGCTTTCTTCTTTCCATACTTTCTTCCGTGGGAAAATAGATGAGCGATGGGTCATCCGTTCCTGGTGCCGTCATTGCCCTCAAAGTGCCTTGGCTTGGTTTTGATTCATAATCTTAGGTGATTGAAAGAATTTAATTTAAACTTGTTTTGGAAGAGGTAAAAGTGAACGTGAGATGTTGCAAGGATATTTGTGGCTTGGAAGGGTGGATCCTAGAGTAGAGCTAGAAAAACATGTCCTGATTTTTAAGTAATAAGCAAGACGGATCTTACGTTGTAACAGTGTTTCTACACATCCTTGCAGATCAGAGACATGCGTTCGGGGAGAAAATATTCACGTTTTTCCAAATCCTACATGGTGTTTTTTTGTTCGCCATTTCCAAAACACTCTTCCTCATCTGAAATTTCGCCTGGTGGTTCACTCCAGCTATATTAAAATCCGACCAAACACAGAAACAACAGAAAAAACACAACTTAGTTGATTGATCAGATCTAAGTTATTTTTCCCTCTTTGTGGTTTATTTGGGTGAGGGTTAATATTTGGCTTTTGACACCAAGATAGTGGAGCCTTGTAGCTGTTTGGGAGTTGAGTGTAGAGTTGAATTGTGTGAGAAGTTCATCCCGTGTACTTCTTTCCTTTTACTTGGGTCCTTTGTTTTTAAATATGCAAATCTCTTTGCTGTGCCTGCAGGAGTTGGGGGAAAGCAGAAAACCTGTACTGATCTGATTTGGCACGAGATCCACTTCAGTTTTCTTTCCGTTTTCCTTCCATACACCTGATGGCTGCTTTTCTTGGAGCTTTAAGGCGCCTTTTACCTTTACCCGTTAGTTTTTCGTTACACAAAAATAACACATGCTTATAACAGTGATATATAATACAGACAGAAATGCTTAGAGTAAAAAGTGAAAGTTTGTGGTTTGGTGTTTGTTTTTGGTGGGTTTTCTGCTTATGCTGAATATTTATGGATATAGTAATAGTACATATGTATGTATATACATATATATGTAAATCCTATATTTAAACATAAAATTGTGGGTATGGATACAGTTCTTTCTTTTCTTTTCGTTTGTTTTTAAAACAGAAATAGGATAATATATATGTAGGACTTTACAACATGCATTGTTTCATCCTTCATAGACTTCTTTCTGTATCACGTATATACCTTGATTTTTAAAAGAATGCCTGCATGTTGTGGTGCCCGGATGGCTCAGTCAGCTGAACATCAGACTCTTGATCTTGGCTGAGGTCTTGATCTCAGGGTTGTGAATTCGAGCCCTGTATTTGGGCTCCACCCTGGGCATGGAGCCTACTTATTTAAAGAGGGGCGCCTGAGTGGCTCCGTGGGTTAAGCCTCTGCGTTCGGCTCAGCTCTGCGTCGGGCTCTCTGCTTGGCGGGAAGCCTGCTTCCCCCTCTCTCTCTGCCTGCCTCTCTGCCTACTTGTGATCTCCCTCTCTCTGTCAAATTAAAAAAAAAAAAAAACTTTAAAGAAAGAGAGAGAGAGGGGAGGAAAGAGGAGGAAGGGAGGAAGGAAAGAAAGAAAAGAAAAGAAAGGGTAACACTAACCAAACCCAAAAAAAGCTTGGAAATGAGGTTATTAATCAGTAAGAGAATCATAAGGAGAGTTGACAAAGTTTAGGAAAGCCTGAAGAAGAGGAAACAAAAGGAAAGGAATGACATTCACAAGTGAGTATAGGGGCGCCTGGGTGGCTCAGTCGTTAAGCGTCTGCCTTCTGCTCAGGTCATGATCCCAGGGTCCTGGGATCAAGCCCCACATCGTGCTCCCTGCTCAGCGGGAAGCCTGCTTCTCCCGCTCCCACTCTCTTTGCTTCTGTTCCTCTCTCATTGTGTCTCTCTCTTTCAAATAGATAAATAAAATCTTAAAAAAAGAGAGAGAGAGAGAGAGAGAAAAAGAAGTGAGTATAGAGATACAAGAACAAACAAAATCCAAACCAAAGCAAAAAAACAAAAACAACAACCAAAAGCCCCACCTGTGTGTTATTGCTTGAGACCGTGATTTATTTAACCACTGCTTTGTAGGTGAACGTCTGTTATAGCAAAGTTTTTACCAGTTCACGCTGTTTTATAGTGAACATTATTCTGTGTATTTCTTTCTGCAGTTGTGCTAGATTCCTAGAAGTGGAACCAGGGATTGTGGGGTTGTGGGTGTGTACATTTGACATTTGGGGTGGATGGTGCTAAATTGCTCTCCCAAAGCGGTTGTGTCAGCAGACATCCCCATCAGTAGGGTTTTTGAGGGGCTCAGCCCCCCTACCCCCAGTGCGTAAGCAACATTTCTTCATCTATGCCGTTGGTTTATCCTTGAAGATGTGCCTTCTTTTTTATTTTTTTTTTAAGATTTTATTTATTTATTTGACAGAGAGATCGCAAGTAGGCAGAGAGGCAGGCAGAGAGAGAGAGAGAGAGGGAAGCAGGTTCCCTGACGAACAGAGAGCCCAATGTGGGACTTGATCCCAGGACCCTGGGATCATGACCTGAGCCGAAGGCAGAGGCTTTAACCCACTGAGCCACCCAGGGGCCCCGAAGATATGCCTTCTGACTCTACCCAGGCACATAGGGGAACATTTCTGTTTTCTTTCTTGAAAGCCAGGTAGGTCTCTGACTTACTTAGCTTTCGGTCTCCTCCCTGTCTTTGTGACCCTGGTGTTCCCCTTGGTGGGGAGCAGGATTCACGCACAGTGTGCTTGGAGTGGGGAAGCCTGGCTGTGCCTGCTCAGATGCTGAGGGAGATGGTTTATAGGCTCCTGGGAGATGTCAGGCAGATGGCGTGTAGCTGTTAGCCAGCTGCTGGGTGGCACACAGGTCTAACCAACCACCCTTCCGTGGTGGTCATCCCAGAAGAAGGAGTCCTTGGAAGTGTGTCATCACTGAGAGTGCAGACTCTGGAGCCAGACTGTCTCCAGATAGCCTTAGGCTAGTTAATTGACTCAGTTTCCTCATCTGTAAAATGGGATAGTAGCTTCCAGCTTATAGGGTTATTGTGTGGTTTAATTGAGTTATTGTAAGGATTAATTGAGTTAGTACTCACAAAGCACTTAGAGCGGTGTCCGCCACATAGTAATTACTTGGTTAATGTTAGCCTGTGTAATTATCTGGGTTTTTTTTTGTTTTTTTTTTTTTTAAAGCTTTGGGGAAGCCTTGAGGCTTCCTTATTGCTTGACTGATCCAAGATCTGTTTCCAGTGGAAGAATTTAAGGTGAATTTTAGTGAGCTCCTAGTCCAGAAGGTATGTGTCTGACTTTCCGTATTACCAGCCTTGGCAGTCTGATGGGGGTGTTTTTCCAGCTATTGTTTTCTAATAATAAAGTATGAAATTGTTTATTTTCAGAGCAGGTAATTTAGAATGTATACAGTTACCCTGATCTGTACATCACCGTACCCTCTTGAGTGAGGAAGAGAGGGTTTATCATCAGCAAAGTAGTTGTGTCTTGTCTTGGGTGTGGGAGTTGCGGCTGGACGTCCATTCTGACTGCAGTGCTAGACCACAGGCAGGTCTGTCCACTCTCAGCACATAGCGTTCTGTACCGAGGTGTACTGTACTTCCTGTTCTGAGGGGAGGTTGGTTTCTGAGGCTTTTTAAAAAAAATAATGATAGCTTTATTGAGATGCAGTTCACACACCATAAAATTCACCCTTGTTAGAGCATACGATTCTCTGGTTTTTAGCATGTTCACAAGATTGGGCCACTGTCACCCCTATCTATTCCCGAACATTTTTGTCACCCCAGAAAGCAACCCTATATCAACTAGAAGTTCCCTTCCTGAGCCCCCTGAATGCTATTGCCTGTCAACCACTCATCTACTTTCTGCTACTCTGAATTTTCCTGTTCTGAACACTTCATGTAAATAGAATCATAACACTGTGTGGTATTTTGTGATTGGCTTCTTTCACTTAGCGGGATGTTTTCAGTAGGCGTCAGCACTTTTCCCTTTCCGTTCATATTCTTCTGTATGGGTAGAATGCATTTTTTTTTTTTTTTTTTTTTTTTTAAAGATTTTATTTATTTATTTGACAGAGAGAAATCACAAGTAGTCAGAGAGGCAGGCAGAGAGAGAGAGAGGAGGAAGCAGGCTCCCTGCTGAGCAGAGAGCCCCATGTGGGACTCGATCCCAGGACCCTGAGATCATGACCTGAGCCGAAGGCAGCGGCTTAACCCACTGAGCCACCCAGGCGCCCGGTAGAATGCATTTTATTCGATGGGTAAAGCTCATAGACATTTCGGCTGTTACCGCTTTGGGACGATTAGAAATAATGCTCTGAACATCGGTAGACAAGTGTTTGTGTGGACATGTGTGTTTATTTTTCTTAGTCTGTGCCTCGAAGTAGAATTAATGTTCCTGTGCTAACTCTCTGTCTGCTTTTTTTCAGGAATTGCCAGACTGGTTTCCCAAGTGGTTGTACCATGTCATGTCCCCCACTGGCAATTACGAGGGGTCCAATTTTTCCTACATCCTCTCCAACACCTGTTGTTGTCTGTCTTTTTTATCGTGACCATCCTAACGGGTGTGAAGTAGGATCTCATTGTAGTTTTGATTTGCATTTCCCTAATGACTACTGATGTTGAACATCTCATGCTCTTAGTGGCCATTCATGTATCTTCTTTAGAGAAATGTCTGTTCCAATTCTTTGCCCATTTTAAAGTCCTTTGTCTGACTAAAGGGACAGAAGTGTTCTCATGGAGTCCCAGTGAGGGACTGCTCAGAGGATTTTCCCCTTTCAACTAGACTTTACTGGGGCTCTGGCCTTCTCCCTTGTTCCCATCTCTCCTCATGACCCTGGAGCCCCAGTTGCTTAACTGCTCTGTATTGGCCGGTTCCTTCTATCAGCATCGCCCAGAGATGGCTTTGACGCAGCCATTTCTGTGATAAGAGGCCCATGTGGTCAAAGAAAGCTGCTGTCTCTCTCCAGGACGCACGATGCATGTGCTTTCCAGGAAAACCTCTGAGGAGTCTCACGTTAAGAAGCCTGTATGAGTCCTTTATCAGATAAATGATTATCAAATATTTTTCCCTATCGGTGGTTTTTGTTTTGTTTTGTCTCTCACTTTCTTGATGGTGCCATTTGAAGCACAATTGTTTTTCATTTGGGGGAATGTCCCGTTTTTCTGTTTTTTCCTTCTGTCACTTGAGCTTTGGTGTTCCTTAGTTCCTTCAAGGGCTCTGTACAGCTTAGTATTACTTTGGGTCAAGAGCAGTTGTTATTAGGAATAGAATCCTTTAAATATCTTTATTCTGGAAAGTTTCAGCATGTATAAAAATAAGGAGAATGGCGTAACGAGCCCCCAGGTCCCCAGCACCCAACTTCAGCAATTTATTGTCATGTTCTTTCTTCGTCTGGCTGTACCCACTTTGGCTTCCATTCATGCCCAGCGACATTACTTTGAAGAAGGCTGCAGACTTCCTATCATTTCAACCATGAATAGTTCTGTTTGAATCTCTAAAAGATAAAAGGATTTTGTTCCTCAGCATCACCACCATACCGTACCACACCCTAAAAAAAGGGACAGTAATTGCTTCATGTTATAGGATCTTGTCTATGAAAGTTAAGTTAGATCCAAAGGTAGAAATACCATTAGCAAAATGTGGCTACGCTATGACATTTCTTCAGCTTTCATAAGTAATTAACCCTAAGTGTGTCACTACTTTAAAAAAAAGTTGCTCCCCAAGAACACCTCTCAGTCCCGTGAAGGCCAGAGGCACCCTTCCAACTACAGCTTTCTCTTTCACTTGACCACGTCTGGTGGTGGAGTTTCAATCCCGGCACCCCCCAACTTTCTTTGTCATCTTGGCTACCCTGTTGGATATCCCTTTCCAACCACTCCCCAGTGTATAAGGTGAAAGATTAACTTGGGACTTTTGCCCTCAATTTCTAGCACAGGGAGAATTTGGGGGAAAATCCTACTCTTATCTGAGATTGCACAAATGTTCAGAGAAAAGTGCGAAAATGAGAAGCATATTTTGTCCTCTTTCACCTCTCCAGGGGTGTCGGCTACGTGTCCCCATCCTGTGCCTGGCTGACTATGCTTGCCCTCAAGGTACAGTAGGGGGCAGGGGGGTGGTGGTCACAGCGGATGAACAAAGCTGCTGAGGGAGAAATGGAACCTAGCATTTGGAGGCTGACAGACACCATAGAGATAATGATGCCATGAGCAGATGTTCAGTCAGAAAGAAAGGCTGTGCTGTTTGAAATGTAGGAGATTTGGGATTGAACAGGCTTCTTAACTGTGAGACGACTCAGAGGCTTCCCTGGAAAGCACCCGCGTCGTGAGTCTCCCAGCGAGATGGCAGTCTTTTTTGACCACATGGGCCTCATACCACAGAAATGGCTGCCTCAGAGCTGTCTCTGGGCAATGCTGATAGAAGGAACCAGCCAACTCAGAAAAGTTCAGCAGTTGGAGTGCGGTCCTGAGGATAGGTTGTAGCACGGGAGAATGTCAGCGCCCCAGGCGCGCGTAATGTGTGTCACTCACTGGGGTTCCATGGGAAGACCTCTGTCCCTTCAGTCAGAAATCCTAAATCTGGTCCTAGGCCGCTGTACATTTTTGGACGTTCGCTCTATTGTCTGGCAAGTGGGGATAGGAAAAACTTCTAGTCCTGTCACCAGCTGATACAAGGAGCAACTAACACGGATGTGAAAGGAGTTTATAAACCTTGAGTTCTGCAAGGATGATGATTCATTGTCTCGCTGCTTAGCTCTACCTTTCGGCAGTACTGAGCACACCTTGCCCAGAATGTGGATCTTGAATAAAATGGAAGGCTTTGGAACAGTGGATATAAGTGCAAAGATACGAGTACCTGGTCATTTTTTTCAGGGAGGGCCAATGGCTTGCATTGACTTCCCTTCTTGCCATGACGTGGTAGGAGGTGCTTTCTTAAAGGCACTTTTAGCTTTTTTCTCCCTAAGCTTCAGGCCTGTATTGTAGCATATCTCTGCCTACCTCTTCTGCTTTGCTCTAGTGCTTCATGATTTGGGCCCTGGGTTGGGGTTGTTTTGAAGTAGAGTTTACCTACTGCTGTCTTCTGTGTTGCCCCACTCTCTGTGGCCTGGGAGTATGGGGTTCAGGTGTGGCCTGTGGTTGGACATTATATGACAGAGGGAACGGAGGATTCATCTGCTATGAAACCTTCTCCAGTTCCACCACGCTTTGTCATCGTTTTACTTGGGGGTGTGGATGTGTGTGTTCCAGAAGCTTTTCCACCCCTTATAACTTATGGGAGGGATAAATTGTCTTAATGTTTCCTTCTGGTGCTTTTGACCATGAGCTCTTAGACCTGGAGTAGATTGGTTATCAAATAGCCAAAGGAGGGAGGAGGTAATATTTGATTTTATGTAAGATCCAGGAAATGAGGGAAGATATGGTGCCAGGAGCTGCGTTTCCAGCTAGACCTTATTAAGTTTCACAATCCTTTACGTGAAAAAAGAAAAAAAGGCAGCTTCTAGGTGGTGCTTAATGGAGTGAGTTGGTGTCCGGCAACAGAACCAGGAGCAGCTTCATCCTAGTCCCCATAATCGAAAAACTAATGGGGTTAGATCACATCCCAGTTCTACCTTGAGTATGGGAATTTTGCTTCTGAGATGGCTTAAATGCTTTAAATTCCTTGGCAGAGAAATTACAGGTGTACAGATAATGGGGTCACACATAGGGTTTCCCAGTAATATCCATGTGCTCTCCCTATCTCTTAGCTGTTTATCGGGTTTCTGTGGCCATGAAAATGTCACCCTTACTACTGTCTGGGGATTCAGCTGTATTAGCTTCCCTTTTACAGTCATATGTCTCTTTACCTTTTTTTTTTTTTTTTTTTGAAGTTTTTTTATTTTTTAAATTTTTAAAAAAATTTTTGACAGAGAGAGCAGGAGAGGCAGAAGCAGGCTTCCTGTCGAGGAGGGAGCCCGATGTGGGGCTCAATCCCAGGACCCTGGGATCATGACCTGAGCTGAAGGCAGACGCTTAACTGACTGAGCCACCCAGTCTCTTTATCCTTTATCCTTTTTTATCTATCTCTTTATCCTTTTTTGAGGGCCTCCTTTGTGCAAAGCATTGCTTGGTAAGGTGAGGGACACAAGTGAAAGTTAAACATCTTGCCCTTAAGCTGATTCTACTTTCGAAGAGTTAGGCCTGAGAAGAAATCATTTTGCTGAGCTTATGAGCACGTAAATGAGTGGGTGGTTTTTCCTATAGAAGCACACCCGAGATGGTCTCTCTCTAGACAGGGTGCGTAATTGCTCTTAACACCTTGTGGCCCGGGGCGCCTGGGTGGCTCAATGGGTTAAAGCCTCTGCCTTCAGCTCAGGTCATGATCCCAGGGTCCTGGGATGGAGCCCCGCACTGGGCTCTCTGCTCGGTGGGAAGCCTGCTTCCTCCTCTCTCTCTCTCTGTCTGCCTCTCTGCCTACTTGTGATCTCTGTCAAATAAATAAATAAAATCTTTAAAACAAAACAAAACAAACAAACAAAAACCTTGTGGCCAGAGGGCCTTGTTAACCCTTACTATTGGCCTGCCACCCCTGTCCCGGAGCTGCCACCTGAAGCGGATCACGTCTCTCCTTGTCTTGCTCGAGTTGAAATAAGAGGGAGAGATGAAATCAGATTCAGTGGAGACCTCGAAGACTAATTTTCCTAACAGAGTTAGTGCTCTTTCCTGGTTACATCGCAGTGTGGGTCATGTACTGGGCGTGACCCGTGTCCCCCCTTTTGTTCTTATTCCAAGCTTCAGTTTAGAGAGCAGCTTGGAGGGAGACGTGAAAAGTGTCAGGGGACAGCCCTGAGTCCAGCTTGCTGATTGTCATGTCATTCTTGGCTCCTTGTTGGTTTGTTGGTGGTGGGGGAGTGGTTTGAACTGTTTTCAGGACAGGAAAAAAAACAAACCTGGCATTTCGGTACAAAAACAGACAAGGCTGCTGTTGTACTTGATAAAGCTAGAGTTGCAGATCAGTTGCAGCCCAT
This sequence comes from Mustela erminea, assembly GCF_009829155.1. Lineage (NCBI taxonomy): Eukaryota > Metazoa > Chordata > Mammalia > Carnivora > Mustelidae > Mustela > Mustela erminea. Next base: position 66,301,354 of record NC_045627.1, read on the forward strand.
TAACTCAGGGACAGCCCACTGTCCACGCTGAGTTTCAGAGACCCCTGCACTTTCTGGAGCAGGCAGTAAATGTCCGTCCCAGAAGGTAATAAATATTTGTGGAGTGAGTGATTGTCAACACAGAAAGATTTTCTTGTTAGGGGGCAGGAAAGCTAGGAACCTCAGCGAGCTGTCCTTAAGCTGGTTTCACCTTCTACTACGTGTGTGTGTGTGTGTGTGTGTGTGTGTGTGTGTGTGTGTGTCTGTGTGTGTTTTCTCTTTTTCTCTGACAAGACAGCTGGGTCAGACTCTGCATAAAGGAATTTTCTTGAGTTTTCTTCATCACCTTCTGCTACTTTTTATTTCTCTCTGTTTAAAAGACCTTTGAAAGAGGTGTCTTCCCTCCACACCCCCCCAACCCAGAGTGTAACAGGAGCAATTCCAAGATGTAAAGAAGCAAAAAGAGAGCCTAGGATACTAAGTAATAATACTTAGTTTTACACACACACACACACACACACACACACACACACACACACTCTTAGTAAGATACTCGTAATAATCCTTAGATACTAACTAGAAATCCCTGTCCTTGCTATTTGTGGTGCTGCCCTAGTCATCAGAAAGAACAAACATGCTGGTCAGAGGTACTCAGTGTGTGGGACTCCTGCCTCCTCCCTCTAACTCGTCTGTGCCCTGTCTCGTGTCTTTCTCAGATGCCCCACATGTCTTTGTCTCCAGGCTTTGGGCTTTGCTTGGCTCTGCCTACCATGCTTATCTTCCTGTCCCTAGCATCATGTTATTTTAGTACCTGTCTTCTGATGCAGCTTGCTTTGGCCATTCTGTCCCTGACCCGGCTCCCTTCTTTGAGCTCTTAATTGCAGTTACTGTCTCCACACCTCCCCCGACATTTATTGTAGAGTGGCTGTGTTCGTTTCTGTACCTGCTGTCTTTTCTTCCTAACTGGACAATTGAATCAATAAATCCTCCAGGGCAAGCCTTGTTCATCCAGTAGTGATTGAACTCCTCCTCCTCATGCTACAGCCTGGGTGGCTGGATGGGACCGAGACTTTCTGGGTCACAGATGAAGGGGAAGTGACAATTACAATATCGAAGTACCATCTCCATGCATGTCTGAACCATTTTAGAGTTCCACAGGCCTGCTTGAAGTGCTGGGACTGAGATGTCAGCATATGTTAGTGTACTCCCTCATGGAAATGTATTGTTTGATGTTTAGCAAGTGATTACATACTACAGTTAAGGGTTGTTTGCCCAGCCGTCTTTCCTGGAAGATTCAATAGTAGGAAAGTAGTCTTAGTTTTTTGGGCTTTTGGTTTTAGGTTCTCTCTACACACGGTGTGGGCCTCAGACTCAGAACCCGAGATCCAGAGTCGTGTGCTTTACCGACTGAGCCAGCCAGGCACCCCTATATCCATAGACATCGTGCCAGGCACCCCTGCAAGCCCTGTGTGACTTGTAGAACTCCTTGTCCTATTCAGAAACCAGGAAAGGTGTGTTTTCTTGTCCCAGCAGGCTTGCTACACGTCTGCCTTTGTCCAGCCCCAGGACACAGATAAGCTAGTATTCTTGGTTTCTGGCAGCTAAGCAGTCCTTAGCATTTCTACTTGGCAAAGTTCTGCGGATCTTTGTTTTGGGTTTGGAATCCTTCCCATGGCATTCCCCAAAATAATTACTCTAGGGTCGTTTTATTGATGCCCGGCATCACATTCCTGCCATGAGGATGCCTCGGTTTGACTTCTGTGGCAATTCACTTTGGTTTGGGGTTTGAAGTTCATCTGTACTTCTGGGTTTTTGTTGCTGCTGTTGTTTTTTGTTTGTTTGTTTGGTTGGTTTGTTTTGGGGTTTTTTGGTGGTGGTTTTTTTTTTTTTTTTTTTTTTTTTTTTTTTTTTTTTTGGTGTTTTTGAGTCCAAACTGGAAGGCATTTAAATGTGCCTGTGGCCAACCTGAGAAAGATCAAAGATCTCTCGTCTTAGACGTTCTGTGTCTGCCCAGCAGCCTCTGCTCCAATGCTCCTGTTAGTAAAAACGGCCTTGGGTCTGGAGATTGTCTTTTATCCTAGAAGCCTGGCAGTTGTTGTCCTTTTCTGACAAGACCCTTTCTTCGCATTCCTTGCTTGTGAAATTAGAAACCCCTGGCCCTCAGCCCTAGTCTCCTTCCAGCCTCACCTTGCCGTGACACAGTGTGGGAACAGTTCCCCAGTGACCTGAGATCCAATGCATGGAAGGTTTTCTGTTCCAGCCGGCTCCTTGCGTGGAGACTAGTTGTGTGCTGAGAACGGATGAGAACTTGAGGGCTTTCACAATCATTTACGTCATAGAACTCGGGCTCTAAAGTGGGTCAGAATGGGTGTCCTGGGGCCTAACGGCCTGTCCTCTGTGCTCCGGAATACAACGCTCAGAGCCCGTATAAGTGGCAGTCTTTTAAAACAGAGTTCTGGGACACTGACCAGGGATGTGCATCTCTGCTCAGTGTTCAGCTTGAACCCTCAGTTCTGGTGTTTGCCTCGTTGGTAACTTTTGGTCTAATGCTACGACCCCTGTATTGCTGTCAAGGAAAGAGTCTTTGGAGCTAGAGGCTTTATTCCTATCCTTGTTCTCCCACAGCTAGCTGTGTGACCTGGGGCAAGCTGTCCGTACGCTTCAGTTTCTGCAGCTGAACAGGGGTAATGCCTACATCATGAGTTTGTTGTGGTGTTACGTGCAATGTGGGTTAAAAGGAGTTCTTAGCACAGAGTCTGGCTCATTGTCAGTGCTAAAAAAATAACTCTCCCCGCCTCCATCCCTGAATTTAAAGATTATAAATGTATAGGGTGCCTAGAAAGATACTGCCAAAAGATTCTTGTATCAGCTACAGTGTAAGGATACGTTCCGTTAGCCAGGAACATATACACTGTTACTGTGTGTCTTCTTAAATAATAAATTATTTGAAATCCAAAGGGTTTCAGCATTACTATCTTTGGGGTTTTTCTAAACTGAGGAAGAAGGGGCTGGGTCAGTGGAAGGGTAGCTTAGACATTGCCTGGGCCAGTAGATATTTGTTAAACTGCAACATTTTGACGACATCATCCTGCTTAATTCTGGTATAGTGTGACTTCCTTTTTTTTTTTTTTTTTTTTTTTAATAAGTTGGTGAATTCAGCATCGAATTAAATTCTGCATTGTCAGGCAGATGACTAACATTGTTTGTAGAAGGATTTGACTTACCTTTGTCTATCAAGTATGAGCCTGGGTCACTTACATAAAAGGACTTTTTTTTTTTCCCCAGATGAGTAGAGTTGCTAATGATCATCTTGCCTTTGAAATCCCAAAGCTGACTACTTTGTCACTGGGTTGTGGTCACATGGCAAAAAGTGAACTTGCCCTCCTAAGGATGCCTACATTTTCTAGTTGAGTCTCTTTTTCCTCCTCACTTCCCCCAACTCTCAGTGTTCAATGAGGGTTAATCCCCAAGGGGTGGGTGGGAGGGTCAAGGAGATTAGTGAGAAAGCAGCCATTATCAGCAATCACTTTGTTGGAGTACAGTGGTACTGTGCTAGGAGTAATGCATTGAGTTTTACCACCACCTTGTACACAGGATTTTATAATCTTATAAGATAAAAGTAGACAGCTGCTGATTAGAAACACTGCTTTGAGTTACATCCATAAAAGGATGATGATTCATTAGGGGAAAATCGGGAAGCCTATGATGCAATTTTGATAATTTAGATTGAACTTTTACAAAATTATTTTTGGGTTTCTAGTAATTTCGCTGCAATTCCACTTATTCAGAGATCACTGCTGATGAGTGTTATTCAGAAATGGGGCATGCTTCTGTAGCCCATCGGAGCAAGGGTCCTTGAGCGTTTTGCTCATGGAAGTGTCCCTAGTGCCTAGGACGGTGTCTGGCACACTGTGGGCCTTCAGTAGGTGTGCAGTGAATGAATAAGTACATTTACGCCATGGGACTTTCTGCAGAGAATTGCAGTTGCCACTGTGTCTTACTAGGTTAAGTTCAGACCAGTGTGGCCCAGGATGGGCTGTGGATGCCCTTTCCTCCAGTTTGGCCGACAAAAGTCATAGTGCTGCATTTTGTGGTGGTCAGCGATTGCCAGGGGACAGGAAATGAAAGGAGGGTGTTGAAAGCTGTGCCCTGATACCTGGGCCTGCCTGTCTCCTGCCCTCCTATCTGCTGATTCGGCCTGTGTGTGAGAGTGGTAGCAGGGCATAGGATCGACTCTGTGGCCACGTCTTGAGAACACATATTTGCTGAAGAATGGCCCCCTAGCCCCAGAACACCTGGCTACAGCAGAAGCCACTGCCCTCTACATATCACTCCTCTCTCCCCTAGCAGTGAGGCTGTGGTTCAGGTTCATTCTTTTAACGAGCCTCGAGGAAATGGCTCAGCTGGCTTGGCTCATTCATTTCCTTGTCAGGAAAGTCAGTGTGACCTTGACCATCAGCGGGAGACCTGCAGCCAGCACATTGTGTGTCTGGCTGGATTCACTAACGATTGAGAGGTACCGTTGGCAAGTCCCCATGCTGTAAGTGTTGTGTGCTGCTAATTTATGGTCTGAGGCAGGGGTGAGAGGTACTAATTTGCAAGAGTCATTTCTGATTTCCCTGGGTGGTGGAGGCCTTCGATGAGTATCACTGGAAGAAAACTGTTGTGGAAAACAAAGAGAAAGATGAGACACACTTGCTTTGAGTGATGGGGAATATAATTAATTTGCAGCCTAAGAATTTATTAGCAGGTAACTTTGGATTTATAAAGTCCTCCAAAAGGAGTCATTTGTTCAAGTGCAAATCCAACCATGAACCTTTTCTTCTTTGTTCGTGTTGTCTTTGAGGAAGGATTCAGGGCCAGGGAGAGGGGCGGGGACCTGCTGTTTAGGGGAGGGTGGCCAGAGGAGAGCTGGCCTACCCTAGACACCAGCCCCGGGGCTGTTGCTTCTTGGGCAAAGCTTGCTCTTAGCCATCTTCTCCATAAACTGTGCTTGGAGAAGAAAGCATGACAAACCTAGGGTGGTGAACTTTTCAGAAGCGAGAGTCGGTTTAAATATAGATGATCTGCTTTACTGGCAACTTGGAGGCTGCCGTGGGACTTGTTGTACCTTTTGTAAGACAAGCGAGGAAAGATATTGGCACCTGTACATGCACAGTTTGTTTATGAAATATAAACTCTGTAGACGCGAGGGCTCCAGAGGTCAGCGTCCGAGGTAGCACGTCCTACCTTAGCTGGGGGAAAGGTGCCTCCAAGCCCTCCCTGCTGATTGCCTCAATCCCTAGAGAAATTTGGGACTGCCAGGCTTAACTGTTATTTATGGAGTGCTGACTCTGGTGGGAGTGGGTACGGAGAAGTTTCTGTGAAACTGACAAATCACTGGGCTCCATTTCCTTTCCCAGGGAGGAGAGACAATACCTTGGGAGCTCCCGAGGCTAGCCCTTATTCAGAGAACTGTAGCTCTTTTCAAAGCTTGAGGGATTTGACTCCTGTGCTGCCCCCCTCCCGCCCCCCCAGCCAGCTCAGAGCCGAGGGGAGCTGCCGTCTCAGGGTCCAGGGCTGCACATCCTCCTCAGTATTCCACAGCAGCTGTCTGGAGTTTTTTCTGCTGTGCCTGAACTGATGTCATTTCCCCCTTGGCAGACAGCTTGGGCTTTGCTGCGTCTGAGATATGTCACGAGAAGGTGGGGGTGGGTCGGAGCCAGGCAGGGGGAGCAGCGGGGACAGCGGGAGGGAGAGCGCCTGCCTGGTCCCAGGACTCTGTTTACTTTCTCTTCTTTGCTCAGGAAGGCGGGTTAACCGGGCCGAGGAACACGCAGGCCCACCTGGGGGAAATGCTCATTCCAAGACCTTAACTTTTCAAAGCCCTTTGTTCCAAACGTTAGTGTGGACGATGCTCTTACAGGATGCCTTTCCTTTTGGGTCTTAGACAGGTAACTGAACGGGTTATCGTGGGTCGGGTCTGGGCAGGGAAGAAGGGTGGGAGCTTGTTTGTTGTACAACTTAACTGCTTGGGGTGGAGGGAACCTTTGAGCAAAATGTCTCGCACGCAGCTAGAGCAGGCCAGCTCCCAGGCAGAAATTTCCAGTCTTCTCTTCTTGTGTGCTAGTTGCTCCTTACTTCCAGGGCCACCGTGTTCTTCTTAACCCGCGACATCCCTGAGGTTTTGGGGCCGTCCATTCTGATTTTTCCATTAGATACCATAAAGCTGTTTCCCTAGCCTCACAGAGGAAACAGCCGAGGGGAGAGACTGGGAAGGAGGAGAAGCAGGGGAGATTCTTGATCCAAACTGCTTTTTCTCTTGCTCCATTTGGATTTGGTTCGTTAGCAGAGATTTCTTAACAGTTTTCTGGTTCCAGAGAGATTCTGAGTGGCGGGAGAGGGGGGTCCTCTAGAGGGTAGGGCTCCCAGAGGCTTTTTCTCCTTGTACGCATGTGGTCAGGGCTGTGGGGTTCAGGGACGTCCCGGATATCTCAGAGGGCTGGGGGGTCAGATTGGCCCCCTTTTGGCGTTCCTGACAGACTTTACAGAGCCAACAGACCCCTGTGGCAGAGTCTCGGTTGCTTTACGAACTGCTGTTTGAAGTAGGGGCACTAAATTATAGCCTGTAACCTAGTGTGGAATGAGAAAACAGTAGCAAGAGACCAACTGCTGTCTGCTGAGAACACAGCTGTTGCCAACTATTTGTTCCAGGGCTTCTGAGAGTTGGCTACCCCACCCACTTTGGTCTGGGAGGCTGGTCTGTATCAGAATGTGTAACTGTAACCAGTGGCTGTAAGAGGGGGTGGGGACAGACAGACAGACACACACACACCCTTGGCTGCCGGTTCCCTGGTGAGGAAAGCCATAGAAGAGATCAAACCAGAAACCTTAGCGAGACGCTGCTAGAGATGGCTAGGCTCATCTCGCTGTTAGAGAAGGGGTGCGGGACCAAATCTCCCTTGGGTTGCCCCCAATTCTTCAAAAGTCAGTGTCTCTGAAAAGCTCCCTCCCTACACACCTCTGGTTCTCTTGTTCATCTGCAGTGTTCCTTTGGTGCTTCTGATAGGCCGAGGGGTGGGGGTCATTTGAGCACCTCCTCTGTTCCCCAAGAAAGGCTGTCCTTTTAACCTGTGGGCAGAGTGAGCCCTGGTGAGGACTTGGAGCAGCGCTGGAGATGTGCTGGGTGAGGCATCCCATGCTTGTATGTGAGATGTCGGGGGAGAGGTGGGGACCATGTGGTCGGGTGGAAGGAGCAGGGCGGGGGAGCCAGCAAGGCCTGTGAACAAATCCTGGCTCCCCCAGGGGCTTGGACAGGCCGCTTAACTGCTCTGAACTTCATCTTTGAAAGGAAAATAATAAAACCGACTGGAAGAGTTACTGAAGGGTTTTTACAAAAGAATGTGCTTAAAACATGAGCACCCTGGCTGGTGGAGAGTAGGCATTTAGTGAAAATGTAACCATTATTTCTCTGTACTCATCCCTAAGGGATGCAAGACTGCATGCGACCGCAGAGGTACAGGGAAACTAGAAGCCTGAGGACCCGAGGTGGAGGGCGGAGGGGACAGGCCTACCAGAGTGAGCTGACTGGGGGTTGGCAGACTGTCGCGTACTGTACCAGTATGCTGGTCATCTTGTCTGTTGAGGAGGTGAGAAGAGGAGGGCCCATGTCCAGTCACCCCTCTCAGCTGAGTGGTCTTGGGTTGGTGGTCTTGGGGAGCATCTCAGAGGATCAACAACAGGTGAATCTTTTTTTTTTTTTTAAGCTTTATCTTTTTGAGAGAGAGAGTGCGTGTGCGCACACACAGGGGCAAGTGGGGGCGGTGCGTGGAGGGGCAGAGGAAGAATCTTAAGCAGACTCCAGGCTGAGTGCAGAGCTGGGCGTGGGGGGCAGGGGGTCTCGGTCTCAGGACCTGGAGATCATGACCTGAGCTGAAACTAGGAATCAGACGGACCCCTTAAGCTCTTGTTTCTGAACAGATCCCTGGTAGAAGGTTGGACTGGAACACCTCTTAAAGCCCCTTTCTAACCTTCGGTGCTTGAAACCTTCGCCTGTAAAAATTTTGACTGTTTTTGGTTACATAATTTTGTGTATTTCTAGCATTTCTGTGTCTGACAGTGTAACTACATTCTTTACTGGAGCTATGGGAAAGCTAGCTTTCTAAAGATGACTTAGTGATAATTCTGTTTTTTAAAAAAATGACAAAAATGTCTATGCTATTGGTCTTTATCATGCATAATACGTATGTACTTTCATACATCTTTTTCTCTCTTAATCCACATAACAACCGTGTCTTAAGTGGTAGTGTGATTCTGTTTCTGCAGAAGTGCACGCTGAGGCTTATGGGAGGGAAGCCGTTTGCCTAGAGTTGCTCAGCTAGCTAGGAAAATGGTAATAGAAGTTTTGTTTTTTCTTCTCTCTCTCTCTTTTTTTTTTTTTTTTTTAAGATTTTATTTATTTCTTTTAGAGAGAAAGAGAGTGTACACAGGAGCAAGGGAGGGATAGGGCCAGAGGCAGAGGACGATCATCTCCAGCACACTCTGAGCTGAGTGTGGAGCCCAATGCGGGGCTCGATCCCCTGACCCTGAGATCATGACCTGAGCTGAAACCAGGAGTTGGATGCTCAACTGGCTGAGCCAGCCCGGTACACCTTGTTTATTTTTAATGGCCCCTTGTTATCTTTTGATTCTAAAGCCTGGAGTTTCTCTCACCACCTAGACTGCTCTGGCCAGTGCCTGTGTGAGAAGAGCATTGTTTTAGTTGGGGTGTATCTTCCGAAGGTTGTTTTATAGGCAGCCCAGGTTCCAGCTAAGACAGTCTTGTCTCTTTGTGCCCATTTGCATTTACTCTGTGGAAGACTGTCACGCATGCAGCATCTACTGAATAAAGCCACTGCAAGGAGATTGGAACACATAATGAATATGGACCTTTCACAAAGGATGCAGAGATAGGTAAAGCACAACCTTTAACCTCCTGGGAGCCCCTACTCCAATGCAGTGGTTCTCAAAATGCATAAAAATCACCAAAATGCAAAAAAAAAAAAATTAGTGGGGCTAATGACAAAGTAGATTTTGTAGGTCTGGCGCCAGAGCCCAGGAATGTGCATTCCTATGAAGTTCTCCGGGTGGTTCTGACGAGCTAGTTTCTGACAATGTGAGAGCGCCCCCTGCACCACTAGGTGTAGTAGTAGCGTGGCAATAGTCGCATGAAAACTGCTTGTATCAGGAATGCCCAGGACCTGGGACCGCAGAGGGTGGGAAAGGATCTCAGTCAAGTGCAGGGGGGTGTGGGGGGGGCGTGCGAGGGTGGTGAAGGGAGTGGGGGTAGAGAGTGGTATGCATGAAAGGCTTTCTTGAGAAGGTGATATCTGATCTGGGTCTTGAAGGATGGGTAGGAGTTTACCAGACATATGATCTGAGGAAAGAGCATTCCAGAAAGACCAGGTTGGGAGTATTGTTTTTGTTTTCTCCTGTTGATGAGAAAGGAAACTGTCATCTATGAGTCTTAGTGCTAGGTATGTCTGAGGCAAGACAGGGACTTTGGCTCACCAACTGCTGGCATCCTTTAGGACACAGAGAAGGAGGAAAGCATTAGGAGAGTGGTGTGAATTCAGTGTCTGCAAAGGGCAGTTAAACTTTAGGCTGTATTTTTTCTTCCATGCAAGGGACAGTTAAGACAGCTAGTGTTGACTGAAGAGCAGTCCTTTTGTGCTTAGAGGAGCTAAACTTCAGAAGAGAGTCACCTGCAGAACTTTCTGGGCATGACCGTGGCCCAGGGTTTTGCTATACCCCACAGTTGAGCATCTTATCCTATTATTAAATGGTGAGATGAGAAAATGAGTTTTCTGGTTAAGAGAGAATCCATCCTGTAAACCTGACAGATGGATTACTGACCTTCATAGAATAAGATTTGCAACAGAACACTCTTAGTCTGCTGATTTGAACGAATTTTATTTCATGTTTGATTCAGAAGGCATTGATTTCATAATGCAGGAGGATTCTTAGGATTAACATGCTATATCAAAAAAGTATGGTGCATGTATTTCATTCAAAGCATGCTATAGATACAAAGAGACATAAACTTTATCCCTGCCCTCAAGGGGTTTACAGTCAGATAGGGGAAGTAAGTGCTCAGGAGAACTGGAATGTTCAGCAGGTGGTGGTGAGTGCCATTAGAGAGGGACAAGGGTGCTGTGAGTTCACAGGTGTGGGAAGGGGGCTTTCTTCAGGTGTCACTGTCCACAGTCCAGCAGTCCGAGTGGTGGCACCGCAGGTATGTGGAAGGACCAGTTGATGGCAGCTGCTGGCCCATGGAGTCTAGGCTGTAGAGCCATCAAGACAACAATTTGTATCTTGCACCTCAGAATGTTGCCTTTCTCTGTGGGAGGGACCCACTGTCCCCCAAATTGTCCTCACCCAAGTGAGATGATCCATGATACTGGAAATGAATAGTCTCCAGCAAAACTGGGGTGCTCCTGCCCGTGTCGGAATATGTCGTGGACAGAGGCTTCTGGCCCCAGGGGCTGTTTGTAGTCGAGACAGCGGGTGCTGGTACTACAGGCCCTTGCTTGGCCTGATGCTGAATGTTAACAGGGCAGCCAGAATGTTGAGCCCTGGCCACTCCCTGGGCCTGATAGGAGGTCTTAGGGTCTCACGAGGACAACACTGAAATTGCCGTCCAAAAGGGGCAGGATGGGAGCCATCACTAGGGAGAGGGAGGAGGGAATTTACCAACTTCTGATTTAACCCCTAACCTGCTGAATGTTGGCCAACATTACGTGATAATTTTGTTTGTTATTTGGTATTTTGTCGTGACAGCCACCACGAGGGAGGAGGTCTTAGCTCCTTTCTGTCTTGAGGAAACCAAAACTCAGGAGGCTTTTCTCTTTAGGATCACACGGCTAACGTTGGCTGCGGGGGCACGGGAGGCCAGAGCTGAGACACTTCTGTTGTTCTCCTCTTGTATCCTCTGGTGTAGTACCTGCACCCACATCTGCCAGACCATCCCCCCATGTGCCCTGCACTCTGCTAATGACCAACTATTGAGTCCTGATCGACATAACCTATCCCTTGTGTGTGCTTAGCCTTTCTCTACAAGGTTAGGGACAAATTAAGCAAGACCCTGCTTGGAAGGGAACTGTCTGTATATAACGCAGCAAACACCAGGTAACACTTGTTGTTTGTACTATCCAAGGTCAAAGCCAAAATCTTCATTGGCACTAATGTGTAAAAGTCTTGTAAGTGACAGCTCCATAGAACCTCTCAGTTCCCTGCTGTCACCTAAAGGTAGGAAGGGGGTGATTCTTACCTTGGCCCTTCCAGATGGATTTTTTTTTTTAAGATTTTATTTATTATTTGTTTACTATAGAGCGAGAGAGACAGAGCATGAGGCAGAAGGAGAGAGAATCTCAAGCAGGATTTGGACTCAGGGCAGAGCCTGACTCGGGGCTCAATCCCGCAACCCTGAGATCATGACCCGAGCCCAAATCAGGAGTCGGATGCTTGACCAACTGAGCCACCCAGGCGCCCCTCAGATGGATTTGTAAGCCCCCAACCATCTCTGTGGCAAGAAGCTACTTTTGTAGAGGAATGTGGGTTGTTTTTCATCACATTTCTGTTATCAAAGCAAAGAGAAACCAGTGGACTGGACAGTAACTTAGTGGAAAAGAAGACTGTATCTGCTGATTTTGAAACTTTTATCCAGGATGGAGCCAAAGAAAACATTCACTTCCTCCAGTGATAACCCACGAGTTGGATCCACCCCTTCCCACCCCTTTTCCTTGAAAAGGTAGATTTTAGTCCAGGGAACAAGAATTTGGGGCTACTTTAAAAAAACTGCTGGAAAATTTCTTTTTCTGTCCCAGTTCCCAACAACCAGATACTAGTTTGTTCGTTTGTTCATTTCTTCCTTCCTTCCTTCCTTCCTTCTTCTTCTTCTTCTTTTTTAAAAGATTTAATTTATTTATAACAGAGAGAGATGGTGAGAGAGGAAATACCAGCAGGGGGGGAGCTGAGGAAGGAGAAGCAGGCTCCCCACTGAGCATGGATGTGGAGCTCGATCCCAGGACGCGGGGATCGTGACCTGAGCCAAAGACAGATGCCCAACGACTGAGCCACCCAGGCTCCCCGAGATACTAGTTTCTTAGTTCTCATCCCCTTGCACTTCTTGACTCTTGCTCATTTGTAGAATTAGTGGGTTGAAAGGGGCTCCTCACATCGACTTACTTTAGGCATTTCTGCACGCCTCTGTAGCCTCTAGGCATTGCTTCTCTGGGCTGGGCTCAACTCAACTTGAATTCTGGACCTTTGGGGCATCCCCTGCTGGTTGCTGGAAATGGTGATTCAGTCCTGGGAGGTGACTTGCTTGAGCTGTCTTGTTCTTTTACTCAGAGAGGAAGGGCAGCAGGGGAAAGCTGAAAGCTGTATGCATTTCAGGGAATACGGAGCCATGCTCAGAGGATGGCTGAAGTAGAGCACAGTGACTTCTTTTCCTGAAAGTGCCGTGGAGCTTGCTGGGTCTGTGTTGCACATCAGACATCAGTTCCCTTGGGCATTGCATCAAGGAGGCCAGGAAATTTTTATTGTTTGGTTCTCTTGCTCAACACACACATTCTCAAGGTCTTTCACTGACCTGTGACATGTAGTCTCATTCTTGGTTTTGCATACTGCCCATCTGATCCTGTGGTTTCCATCAGAGATTTGGAAATCCTGGGTTATGTACACAGTGGTGTGAATACCTGTGACCTCCCACTCCTCTGGGTGTGGCTCTGGCGGGTGGTGGGAAGGCCCAGGATAGGCCAGGGCAAGCTGCCAGCAAAAATAGAACGCGCTATCACTTCTCCGTCTCCTGGATTTATGGGCCCGGCTCTGATTGCTGGGTCAATGGGCAGGTCTCTCAGCGGTCATGCAAAATCACATCACCACAGCCTCAGTCTTACCCTTGGAGGCTTCCCTCAGGCCACTGCTTGTTCTATTGTAGCTGAGAAGCACAGGGGAGCGTGGGGCAGAACTAGCCCCTCCGGTTCTTCGATGGTCAGTCGGCAGGGTCAGCACTTCCTGAAGATTTTTGCATGTCTGATCCTTTGCTAGGGCAGGCGCACTTGGGAGATGGACGTCATTCTGCTCCTGGGGAATTCACAGAATGTTTGGAGGTCCCATGAGGCAATCAGGCAGCAAGACCAGATAGAACACGACTCTGCACTAAATCATGTAGTGCGGTTTGGTTGGAACAGTGGTTCTAAACTACAGGCAATTTTGCCCCTTGACCTGGGGGACATTTGGCGGTATTTGGAGGTTGTTGATTGTCATAATCTGGGAGGTGGGGTGTTGCTACCAGCACTAATGGGTAGAGACCCAGGATGGTGCTGAACATCCTACACAGAGAATTATCTGGCTCCCAGTGACAGTAGAGCTGAGGCAGAGAAACTCATGGCTGGTCTTACTGATGCGTGGTATGTCCAGTCCGCTTAGGGAGCAGTCACAGAAGTCACAGGTCTCAGGGAGAGTGGACTGAGATGTTTGAATATAGGGAAAATAGGTGTACTTCTTCCTGCTTCTTTCCAAACAATACGTATTAAGTACCTACCCAAAGATTTAGAATCTTAACATCATGGTTTCCCCTAATTAGCAGGTACTATGTCTTGTCAAGGGCAGGTATGGAGTTAATTTTTTATGGCCAGTAGCTAAGATCCAGCCCTTCCGGAACTGGTAATTTATCCTTTACTCTGGATAGTAGTAATCTGGATACCCGCTTTCAGAAGGATGGGATCTCAGTAGTGCCTAAATAACTTTATATAGTTTAAAGAATGGGCTACAGTTATTTCAGTAACAGGCCATATTTTAAGCCAAGTGCCTACTGCTGGGACTGGGGTCTGTTGTACTCTATCTCTGATAAAGTAAATTCCCCTTTTTCTAAGTCAGCAGGTGTCTCCTTTAATCTCTCTCTCTCTCTCTATGTATATAATATATATATATATATTTTTAAATCTTTTTTTTTTTTAAGATTTTGTTTATTTATTTGACAGACAGAGATCACAAGTAGCAGGGAGGCAGGCAGAGAGAGAGGAGGAAGCAGGCTCCCTGCTGAGCAGAGAGCCTGATGTGGGGCTCGATCCCAGGACTCTGGGATCATGACCTGAACCAAAGGCAGAGGATTTAACACACTGAGCCACCCAGGCGCCCCTATATATATATTTTTAAGATTTTATTTGTTTATTTGACAGACAGAGATCACAAGTAGGCAGAGAGGCAGGCAGAGAGAGAGGGAGGAAGCAGGCTCCCCGCTGAGCAGAGAGCTGGATGCAGGGCTCCATTCCAGGACTCTGAGATCATGACCTAAGCCGAACACAGAGGCTTTAACCCACTGAGCCACCCAGGCGCCCCATAATCTTTATATTTTTTAAAGATTTTATTCATTTATTTGAGAGACAGCATGAGAGAAAGAGAGAGAGAGAGCGAGCATGAATGGGGATGGGGATGGTGGTAGAGGGGCAGAGAGAGAGGGAGAAGCGAACTCCCTGCTGAATGCGGAATCTGATCTGGGATCGCAGGACCCTGAGATCATGACCTGAGCCAAAATCAGATGCTTAACTGACTGAGCCACCCAGGCGCCCCTCCTTTCATCTCTAAATGTCATGTCTTAGAGTTCAGAAAGTTCTTTAAGTTACTCAGAGTCCTTTGGAGACATAGCTTCTGGATTCTGAAGATTTTTTTTTTTAAATCTTGTATCTGTTACCGGGGAGTCCTTTATTTTATATTTATCTGTATCTATTTATTAGAGCAAAAGAGCACGAGCAGGGAGGTTGGGGCAGAGGGAGAGAGAGAAGCAGACTCCTCCCTGACCAGGGACCCTGGCTTGGGGCTCAATTCTAGGACCCTGGAATGACAACCTGAGCCAAAGACAGGGGCTTACTGACTAAGCCACCCAGGCACCCCTAGTATTTAGCAGTATTCAGTCAATTTGTGATAAGCTTAGTAATTTTTTCTAACTTTATAGGCAGGGTATGGACAATAAAGTGTGTGTATCCCGATGCAAGACAGATGGAAAAGACTACTCATAATATTAAGAGCATTATCTTTGATATGTAACTCCTTTTTTCTACTGTATTTTTGCTTAATGCCGTGCTAGTAAGTTTCTGTAGTGTAGATATCGGAGTTTGTTATCGTTTACAAAATACATTTTATTTTTAAAATATATTTAAATTCAGTAAATTAACATATAGTGTATTACTAGCTTCAGAGGTGGAGTTCGTGATTCATCAGTCTTGTATAACACCCGGTGCCCATTACATCACATGCCCAGGGAGACCATTTTTATTGTGACACTTTGTCCCAGGTAGAAGTAAATAGTAAATAGTTTCCTTGAACAGTGTCGAACTTTTTACTGGCAGTAAATCTCTGTTCTCCAGACAGACAGCAGGCACGACAAGTCCTGTTATTATTTCTTTTGCTCCCAACAAAAGCCTGCTGCAGTGGGCTGGAACTTCTGAGAAAAAAAATGGGGTTAAATTTAGAATTTTGCTTAAAGCAAGGATGATCTCTGTGATCCCACATGTTCTCTTCTCTGTCAAATGAAACTGTGGTGAGTCTCTTTTAAAGCATATCAGTGATAAGTCTACAGGTACCTTCCATATTTCAAATATCTATGAAGGCCATACTTCTTTCCAGGCAGAGAAGTGAGTATTTTATTTGAGCAAGAGCCATTTTTAAGATTTAGCAAAGACTTTGATGAGCTAGAACCCAGTCCTAGAAAGAATACTGACCCCAAAGTCAGAAGGCCAGGGCGTCCACCGTCCGGAGTCTGTCATTCTTAGCTTTGGACTACATGGCAGTTCCTTATCTGTAAGACGAGGGTCCTAGCCCTTCTGACCTCTTGCAGGTGCTGGCTGGTAGGCTCAAATGAGAGGCTGCCCATTAAAGAAGCTTGAAAACCTTGAGAGTCCTATATAAATGTGTGTTTTATGTATATTACTTTAATAGTGAGTGTCGTGTGCCTATCATCAGTGCTCCAAACTATGATCCTGAGGCTTTGCCACGTTATAAGTCATTAAAAAAAGAATGAATCCTGTTAATCAGATGGTACTTAATTAAGGCACACAATAAACCTGAATATTTCAGGAAGATTTTCAGCAACAAGAGCTGAAACATCAACTTTTTTTTTTTTTTTTAGCCTAGCAATTTGGTTGTTACAGGGTTCCTCAAAGGCCAAGTCCATATCTTCTCTGTCATTTTTGTGCCCCTCAGCATCTAGCATGAAAGTTTAGGATAACCCCTAAGCATTCAGTACTTTCCAGTGCGATTTGGGCTTTAGGTCTAGACAACTTGTTCTAGCTATCTGGCCACTCTGGGCCTTGCTTTCCTTGGTTTCTGTGGGAAAAACTTAACATAAGGGAAAATGCCCAGCCAAGTGCTTGGTAAACACAGATCCTGGGAAGAACTGGGTTTTCTGCAGCCTGTTGAGTGTTGTGGCAAGAGGTTTGTTTTCCGGATTGTCCAGAGCTGTTCTTCTCGTGCAGCGAAGAGGGGCCCTCCTCTTTGTCCGGTCTCTGTTTACATGTCTTGTGCAGTGTGTTGCTTGAGCCCCAGTACGGAAGGTGCACGTCTGCTATTGATGTTTGGGTCTCTGCAGCTCGCCTTAACCTCAAGGTGAGGGCATGGACCTCTGTTACTGAACTTGAGAGCAGGAGGAGCTAATCAGATGCCCACAGGAGCCAGGCCGTGACAGCTTGAGTGAAGCAGATGGACTTCATGGACAGCAGGGATTGTTGATGGGGGTGGGTGGTGCGTGAGGTGAGGCCAGAGCCTGTGTACATCTGTGAGCCAGCCTGATATGCTGCTAAGGGAATGTGGGCCCGGAATTTGCAAGAGAAGCTGGAAATCTGATTTCTGTATGATTCCTTTTTGTTTGAAAATGTTGACAGCTAGGGGCTTGCCAGGGGCTCTGCTGTAGCTTGCTTGTCTTGAGTTATAATTTTCCACTCTGCTTGAATAAACCTGGTTTTGCTGGTTAAAAAAAAAATGACCATTAATTCCATTTTTATTTTTAAAGGTTTGTTTGTTTTAGAGAGAGACAGATAGAGAGGGTATAAGTGAATGGGCGGGGCAGAGGGGGAGAGAGAGAGAGAGTCAAGAGCCTGAGCAGGATTCCATCTCACAGTCCTGAGATCAGGACCTGAGCTAAAACCAAGAGTTGGTCACTTAACTGACCACACCACCCAGGTGCCCCCGTTGATTCCATTTTTTAAAAAATTGAAAAACAGAGGTGCCTGGGTGGCTCAGTCAGTTAAGTGTCTGACTCCTGATTTTGGCTCAGGTCATGATCTCAGAGTCCGGTATTGAGCCCCATGTTGGGCTCCGCAGTTGGTGGGGAGTCTGCTTGGGATTCTCTCTCTCCCTTTCCCTCTGCCCCCTCCCTCCCTGTCTCTTGCTCTTTCTTTAATGAATAAATAAATAAATCATTTTAAAAAATTGAAGAACAGGGCATCTGGGTGGCTCAGTTGGTTGGGCGACTGCCTTCAGCTCAGATCATGATCCCAGAGTCCTGGGATCGAGTCCCGCATCGGGCTCCCTGCTCTGTGGGGAGTCTGCTTCTCCCTCTGACCTTCTCCTCTCTCATGCTCTCTCTCACTGTCTCTCTCTCAAATAAATAAATAAAATCTTAAAAAAAATTTGAAAAACAAAGTTACCATGTGGGCATAGAACTCATTAGTGGGCCCATTGTGGTCTGAGGGCCACCAGTTGGCAATCCCTGCTTTCAGGCAGGAGACACGCTGATACAATTAGGAAGGAAAGAACCTGCCCTCATGGGACCAACTATAACCACATGATAGTCAGTTGAATCACCCTCCTTCTCTGCCTGAGTGTCACCTGCTCTGTTGAGTGGTGATATCTTGCCCCTTAGCTCTCTGCACTGGCCCTTGCTGAAGATGCCGTACTTCTCAGTGCATTTATTCTGGGGGAGAAGAGGCCAGTGATGAGGGATTGCTGGGGATACCTCGAGGCAGGACTGCTTTTCCTTCTAAGTGTCCAGGGGTTAAAGAATGGCACATTTACCCATTGTCCAGAGCTGCTGTAGCCAGCAAGACCTCACAGGTCTGCATGTGCGAGGACATCAACGAGTAGCCTTTAATAAAACCATGGAATATGTTGCAACTTCCGATCTGTGCTCTGGGATTTTCCTACCAGGGTCAAGTGGCTTTTTCTGAGTTTGTTATTCAGGTTCCTAAGGGTAACACAGGAAATGGATTTTAATTTTTTTTTTTTTGGGCTGCTCTGTTTGGGGGCTGTTTAATGAGGATCCAGTTTGCAATGCAGCAGTACTAGTGTGGGTACAAGCGTACCTGACTTTTTTTTTTTTTTAAGATTTTATTTATTTAATCGACAGACAGAGATCACAAGTAGGCAGAGAGGCAGGCAGAGAGAGAGGAAGGGAAGCAGGCTTCCTGCTGAGCAGAGAGCCTGATGCGGGGCTCGATCCCAGGACTCTGGGATCATGACCTGAGCCGAAGGCAGAGGCTTTAACCCACTGAGCCACCCAGGCGCCCCCTGACTTGTTTTTTTTTTAAGTGTATGTTTATGATCTATTACATGTACTTTTTAATGAAGTGAAGCAGAAAGCATTTGACTCATTGTATAGGCCTTGATTCTAAGTGGCTACTCTTAGGGGTAACTTTTGGGATATGTTTGGGATTCTAGAAAAAGAACATTAGAGCATTCCACTTTTAGAGGGAAGAACTATGTATATTGTACATTTTTATAAATCTGGGGCGGTGGTTCTCAAACTTCAATATATGTAAGCCGAACCTGTGGAAGTTCTTTTTTTTTTTTTAAGATTTTATTTATTTGTGAGAGAGAATGAGAGAGAGAGAGAGCATGAGAAGTGGGAGGGTCAGAGGGAGAAGCAGACTCCGGAGCAGGGAGCCCGATGCAGGAGCTGATCCTGGGACTCCAGGATCATGACCTGAGCTGAAGGCAGTTGCTTAACCAACTGAGGCACCCAGGCGTCCCCGCCATGGAAGTTCTTAACCTACATTCTTAAATACACTGGGTGATTTTTGGGCCCACGGACCATACTTCCGGAAACATGTCTCTATTTTGTTGTGTTTATTATCAAAGTGTGTTCATTGCTTCCTTGGGGCAAATTCACTGTTTGTGGGATGCCATGATTGATTCTGATTCACTGTTGCCCTTCCTCACCCCGTGGGGTATACCAATCTTTGGGAGTCCCCAGACAGAATTGTTCCATGAGACCCTCATAGGCGGAAGTCAATGGACCCTTGCCGCTGCTACAGCAGGGGTCCCCGGGACTCCCCTTCCACAGTACACACATCCTGAAGCTGCAGCTGCCTGCATTGGTTCTAGACTTTTCTCCAGTGTTACTGGCTTCAGTCTTTGGCTTTACCCTTCGAGGTACTTCACCCCTAGAGGGAGGGAGACTGGGTATTCTCTAGCCCAGGGAACTGGAGGCTAGAGCTCCTAGGGGTAAAACATGCTACCATATGTGAGGGATGAGGCTGAATCTTATCAGATTAGATTTATTGGCTTGTTTAGGGGAAACTGCCTGCCTGACTGTCCTCTAGGAAAATTACTGAACTCAACCAAACAGCATAAAAATTCATTCCTAATATCCCAGTGCATAGAAAGCAGAGTCTTGGTTAATTTAGCAATGACTTGCCCTTTATCAGAAAGGATGAAACAGAGCTCTTTTAGGTAAGAAAGATTAAAGGAGTAATTGTCATGTATAGTTTATATTGTGAAGGATACAGAAGTAGTGTGCGACACTCCCTATCATAAATAAAAAGGGAGATTAGACGAACCTGTAGGAAACAATAGTTTAGGACTCCTGCGGGATCGTTTCTCTCTGCCTGAATTTACTTTCCTTCACCCCCCAACTCTCTGTAATCTTTTTTACATCCAATTCAAAATGTGTGCCCTTGAACGAATCTACTTATTTCCTCAGCCCTTCAAACAGCTTAAAATCATTAGTATTAGGGAAAAACTGATATTAACTATCTTATTGTAAAAATGCAGGTGTAAATCCACAAAAACTTAAAGAATGTTTTTTATGATCACCTACAGATTTTTTTTAAAGATTTTATTTATTTATTTGATAGAGATCACAAGTAGGCAGAGAGGCAGGCAGAGAGAGAAAGGGAAGCAGGCTCCCTGCTGAGCAGAGAGCCCAATAGTGTTAGGATTCGGGGCTCTCGCATCAGGACCCTGAGACCATAACCTGAGCCGAAGGCAGAGGCTTTAACCCACTTGAGCCACCCAGGTGTCCCTACAATTTTTTTTTTTTTTTTAAGAACCTGGGACTGAAAGTGCTGCATTTTCAGAATTGGAAGATTCTAAGATAGGATAGAAAGTAGCTGATTCTAAATTAAGGTTGCTTGCTATCTTTTCTCATTTAGCCATTTCAGATTTATCTGGTTTATGAAGCCCTTTGGTTATAGAGTATTACAAAATCAGATAGCACTCTGGTTCAGTAGATATATAGTGCTAGAATTTGGTCTACTTTCTGGAAAGCCATTCCTGGTTCAAGACTGAAAGGAGAGTTGCTCTTGTTACTTATTTGTAGTAGCAGTCACAAAGCAAGGAGATAAAAAAAAGAGAGGGGGGAGTCCCAAGTTGAAACGTAATCTTAGAGTTGCAAAAATATTTTGGTATTATTCATATATCCAGCAACATTAGAGCCAACAATGAATTTGTAAGTTACTATGTTTTAACTGTTACGCAAGGTGTACGAGGCGTGGCCTCTTCCAAATTCTCAGTGATGGTTTTCATACTACTCTCCCTGAGATTCGGTGTACTCAGCTGCACTAGCCTTCTTTCTTTTCCTGGAGCACACCAAGCTCATTCCTGTATTGGTATCTTTGCCTGCCCTTGACATTCCCTCTGCCTGGAACACTGTTCCTATAGTCTCCTTAATCTGGCTCCTTCTCATCACTCAGAGCTCCACTCATGTCACCTTCCCCTTCCCAGGGAGGCCTTTCCTGACTGTTCCATCTAAAATCTCTCGTCCTTGGGCGCCTGGGTGGCTCAGTGGGTTAAGCCTCTGCCTTCAGCTCAGGTCATGATCCCAGGATCCTGGGATCGAGCCCCACATCGGGTTCCCTGCTCAGCAGGGAGCCTGCTTCCTTCTCTCTCTCTCTCTGCCTGCTTCTCTGCCTACTTGTGATCTCTGTCAAATAAATAAATCTTAAAAAAAAAAAAATAAAACCTTTCGTCCTATTATCCTGTTTTATATTTTCATAGAGATTATTACTATTTTAATGTTAATTTTCAGTCTTCCCCACTTGAACATGTTTAGGATCATTTGGTGTTGTTCTGTAGTTTCAAACAGTGTGCCCCTGTATGAGTTTATTATTATTGTCTGAAAATTCCACATCTTTAATCAGCTCTGGGAAATTTTCAGCTGTCTCTTTAAATATCACATCTCCTCTGTATTCTTCTTCTTATTCTCATTTTCCATTTCTATGTCTTTTAATTGGTATAAGCCCTTTGCTGAGTAATTTTCTCAGATCTGTGTCCCAGTTCAACAATTCTCTCTTTAACTTGGTCTGATCTCTGTGTAACCAATCTTTCGAGTTTCTAAATTTCAATAATGATTTTTCTATACATTTTTCCCCCAATCTGCTCAGTCGCTGTTTTCTTCAGTATGTTCATGTCTCATATTTTGTATTCTTTCTTTTTGGTTTCAATAATTTGATACACATTTATATATTATAGCTTATCTGATCGTTTTATTAAGTTTTTTTCCAAGAGTCTTAACCTGCTTTCATTGAATTTCCCAAGTCTTGTTCACCATTACTTATTTCTGCATAAGTTTTTGTATTTTCTGTTGTGAGCTCATCTTCAACAGAGCTTTATTTATGGGAATCAGTACCCTGATTGAGGGTAGGTCTCCTCAGAGTTTTGTATTTCTTTTGCCAGATATCACAGGGTCATTGCAAGCCTGAAACCACTTTTTGTGTTCAGTTTTTGCCTTGAGGATTTTTAGACCATGTAGTAATACAATTCAGATCTCAAATTAGCTTATGGAAAGACCTATGGTTGTGGACTATTAAAGCAGATGGTTTTTTCCCTCTCAGTTTAGAGGTTTCTTATTGTCACCATGTGCCAACAGGCTAATTTTTTCCTAGCCTTCTCTGTCTTTTTGAGGGTTGTCATTGAATATATCATTTCCAATTGTATATGTCATTTCCAGTTTCCAATTTCCTTGTTTTCAGGTGGGCCCAAGAGCAATAAACAGCCTCCTTTTCCAGGGCAACTGAAAAAGCCTGACCTCATTTACCACTTTACTTTCTAGTTCCCCCCAACATTTATGAGCCCTTGGGCTTTTCCTTACTTTCTTGCTAGCTCAGCTGTGTAATTAAAAGGATATTGTTATAAAGCCACTATTTATAGGAATTTTGACAAAGAAGAATTTTTAAAGTTACCAACCTAGCTCTCCTGCCATGGAAGCAGGATCTCTTCTCCCAGAATCCCTTGCTCATTGCTGCAGCTATAGCATCTAGGACAGTGCCTGGCATGTGGGGAGGGATATCAATACATATTTGTTCTTTAATTTGTGGAATTGGACATTTTGATTAGAAATTGTTGCTTCTCGGGACACCAGTGGCTCAGTTGGTTAAGCATCTGCCTTTGGCTCAGGTCATGATCCCACGGTCCTGGGATCTGGGCCCCACATCAGGCTCTCTGCTCAGTGGGGAGTCTGCTTCTCCCTCTGCCACTCCCCCAAATCGTGCTCTTTCTCTCTCACTCTCTTTCTCTCAAATGAAGAAATAAAATCTTAAAGAAAGAAACTGTTCCTTCTCCCTGTAGGGAAAGCCAAAAGTAGTTCTCCCAACTCATTCATACCCTGTAGCCAAGATAGTGTCCTGTACTTTAACACCTGTGAACAATTTCAGTTTTCCTATTTTTTAGTTTCAGACTTTAAAACTTCGGTGCTTTCCTAAGGACATGAAGATGCTGTTGCCAGTTACTAGCAGGGTTTTCCAACCCCATAAATTGGCAAATTAAAACCATCCTTGGGGAACCGTTATTGCCCAGTGTCTCTCTTTATGCTGGTGCTTGGAAAGTTCTTATACTGATTAATTGACCTTTACAGTGACTTAGCTGAGAACAGCAACTCTAAGAGATGGAAACTATTGAGGAAAGTGCTGTTGGTCCCACAGTGGATGCTGCCACAAGAGATGAGATGATTTTTTACATATGTGCAAAAGGTATACTCTTCATCCTTTTCCGTTGTAAAAATGTTCTTTCTAGTTCAGTGTTGGTCTTGCTTGGTTCTCCTTTGTGCCTGTGCTTTTTGTTTGAGGACCATGTGTGCCCTGTATTTCAGAGCCAGTTGCTGGGAAATCTGGGCTGAAGACGCATAGCTATAACAAACGAGGCAGCTGATGGTCATTGCCACCATCGTTCTTGAGATGAGAGACCTCAGCATGAGAGCACGTGTTTCACACGGTTTCTTTATGACAAGTTCTACATTTCTAACAATTTTTTGGCTGTGCAATTTTATGCAAATGAAAACATTGCTGGGAAGGAGCTGTCCTTAAAATGCAGATCTGATCTCATCACCTCCCTGCACAGATGGGTCCCCACTTACCTAACTTCCCTACCTACTTCTTCTGCAATGTCCTTTTAGTTAAACGTCTCTGCTTGTACCTTCTCCTTTACCTAGAATGTTCTCCCCATCCCTCTTCCCTGGTTACTAATTTTCCAGCCATGTTGGTGATCTCCATTCAAGGTTACCTTTGTCACAGAAGCTTTCTGGACCAACTTCATGACTAACTCCTGGGTCTTAATCTCTTGTAAACTCTTACCAAACCATGTGTTTTTCTCTTTCTAGTTGTAGTTTTATCTGCGTGATTGCTTTATCAGTCTTTCACTAGACTGCAAGCTCCATGAGGACAGAAATCATGACCGTTGTGGCCACATTCCACACTGGGATGAAACAGCATTCTGCTTTTCAAAAAATTAGTATATGAATAAACCACCTTTCGAGCAAAAAAGGAAGGCGCCCTGAGCACGTTGCCCGTCCTCTCTGCCAAGTAGGAGGTGAAGGCTACTCTTCCCAAAAAGTCAAAGAGCTCCACAAGGGCATCCTTCAAAGACAAATGTTGATTTTGTTTGGTTTGGGGTTTTCAGGGAATTTACTGCAACTGAAGTATAAAAAGAAGCTGAAGGAGTGTAACCTCAACCAAGGCAGCTAAAGCTTACTAGTAAAAGCCCAGGCTCTGGGGCCAAGTGAAAGAGCTCGAAACACTCCCTAGCTGTGTGATCTTAGGCAAGTTACTCAGCCTCTCTTGGCCTCTATTCCCTGAGACTGCCCACTTCATAACTTGTTTTCAAGTTAAGATTAAGGAATAGATGTAAGGCATTTAGAACAGTGCCTGGCATAACAGGTGCTCAGTCCACATAAGCTGCATTATTCACCCCCAGCTTGAATAGCCAATGTTTTGTTAGCAAACCATTATGCACCAAGCCCCGTGCTTGTATTGGGAGTGGGGGAGATAGGTGAGGAGACAGAGCTCCTGCCCATAGGGAGAGTGCAATTCATTTCTTGGTTCACTTTCTGGAGAGGGTGTGGGAGGGATATTTACTGCCCCCTCTTCAAGACTTGGGCTGAACAACGTAATGTGTGTAAAGTGCTTGAAGATGCTTGGAGGCAAGGCAGAGAATAATCACCTTCCTAAAAGGTGCTGAGAATATTTCATATTTGACCTTTATCCATTCCATTCTCTCCGGTTGCTTTTTCTGTTCTTCATGTGTCTGGAGCAACCCACATTGTCAGTGAACTTGACTCTTCCGAAATAGTTCTAAGTGAATGCAAAGGGCTGTTTAGATGGTCTTTCATGCCCAGCAATAATGGTTCACAGTATAACATTGATATTAAGAGCTCAGAGAAGTTAAGTAACTGACCCAAGTTCACACAGTTAATTCAATTAGCCCAGTGTGAGACCTGTGCTTTAGACCCGGACTCTCAACCTGACTCTTAACCTGTGTCTTCCTCACATTGGTCTTGGAGGTCTTTGAGAGTCTTCTGGGTGATCCGGGATTAGCTCCTTCCCTACAGAGAAGGCTGGAAGGGCACCAGGCAGCATTTGCACACCGCTGTTCTTTGCTGTCTCTTTGAGTGAGAGGAGACAGATTTCAGGAGCCCTTATGTTAACCCAAGGCTGCTGTGGAAGGGGATGGGAGGTGGGTAGGCTAATAAAGACTTAGGATTGAAGGAGACGTGGGAAAGCATCTTTAACTCCTCCTAGGGCCCTTGTGTCCAGGTCCTAGTTCTCTGTAGTGAAGACCAAACCCAAGAGATCCAGGGCCAAACCCTAGGCTCCGGGATTTTCCTTTCCTACAGGCAGATTTCTGGAGGAACTTACCTTGGGACTCACATCTCACTTACCCTCCTGCGCCAACATTCCTTCCTTGCTAAAGGTGCATGAGTCCACTTTTTGTCTTCCTTAACCGCCCACCTGCTTTCCTTTCTCCTGTGACAGAGAACAACAGTTTCCATCACCAAGACCATCCCAGGCAGTCTGCGTACTCTGTCGAGGGGCAGGGGAAGAAGAACAGGGGTCGAGATTTACTGGGTACAAGCGTTTGAGGAACACTGGATTAAATAATGCTTCTGGAGTTCAGCTCTCCCTAGGGAAGTGGAGGCAGAGATGGGAAAAAGAGCGGGATCCTGTGTAGACCAGACTTCTGTGCCAGGGGATGGAAAAGCTGAGAGAAAAGCTGACACCAGTAGGGTCATGAGGATACCACTTGTTTAGATTTCAAACGCGTTCCATTCCACGCTTCACTTAGGACCAGTTGGCTGCCCTGTGTTCAGAGCCTGGACCTCATCTGGCGAATTTCCCCGAGGCAGAAGTGTCACTGGATTCTTTCATGTGTTGGAGTGTGGGCAGCACAGCCCCTTTTAGAAACTATGTGGACACTTTGAACTGTGCTCTTGAGAGTCAGTGCCAAAAGAATGGCATTTCGGGGCCTGGTAAACTTGGGAGAAACTTTTTGATGTCCTTATGAAAGCAGTGTTTTGCTCTGAAGTCAGGGAGGGTGTGTTCTAGCAAAAGAATTGAGCCCAGATCTGCTTTCTCCACGTGCACCAGGCCTCAGAGGAGACCTCCGACGGGGCAGGCCTCCCCTCTCCTGCAACCTCTCCCCCCACTGCCCGGCACCTCCTTCGTGCTTACGGTGGACGTGGGAAGGCAGAGATGGGGGGAACTCTGTTGGTAGTGTTGTGAAACCCTCACTGTCAGAGCTTTCAGACACCTTTACCGTGTTTCCTTCTTCCCAAATCCCTTTCCACAAGGCCATAAGGCCCTTAAAGACCAGGAAACACCTGAGCCTGTGTGGCGGAGACGGGCACTGAGCCCAGGATCTGGTCTTTAGCTGTGCCCTCTACCTTGTCCTCTCTCTGTGACGTCAGGCACCTGAACGGTCTCTGCCCAGCCTTAGCCCTGTAGCTGGTTGCTGGAGTGCCTTGTTTATACCCTTGGCCAAGTAGACAGTGGAGTGTAAAGCAAGGCCCAGAGAGGAGGAACTGACCGTGTGACTTAAGTTTCCACTGGCAGGCGTCCGCCCGGATGTACGCTGTGGGCAGGGTCAGCCTGAGTAGCAGCAAATACAATGCTGTGGTTTTAGTTTCTCTGCTGAGCAGGGTTTTTTTGTTTTTGCTACCCCCCCCCCCCCCCCCCCCCGTTTCTTAGCCCCAGGCTTCTTGAGGGTGCGGACAATGACTTATTCATCTTTTTATCCCACATACCCCAACACAGTGCTTGGCACAAAGACAGCACGTCCAGTAAATGGATTAGTGTTTTTGGCTTAGAATAAACGTTGAAAGCCAGATGGAGCTCTTGACTTAGAGGTCTCAGCGAACATGGTGGGGTCCACAGTACACCTGGGGCTGAAGTTCAGGTTGGCCGGTGGGCTATCTCATTTCTTAAATGTGAAATGTCGAAAGACGTCTTCACCCCCCACCCTCATCCCCCCAGGGGTGTGAATAGAATTTAGCGGACTGTGGGGGCGGTTACTCAGCAGTGCCTGTTCTGGAACTGTCCCTGACAAGGCACAGTGTGAATCCTAGGTTCAGTCAAGATCATTTGATAAGCAAAAAATTATCTAGCAAATTGAGATCAGATGAGGTCAGCTGGGCAGTTCGCCCCTTTTCTTAAGAGTGAAGAATTTTGCTGGCAAGTTATCTCGGCCCTCTTTGGAATCACACTGTAATTCACCTTGACCAGTGTGTGTTTTGAAGGACAGGAAGACTGACTCGATGCTAATCCTAGAATATGTACTGCGTTAATTGTTCCAGGAACTTTCACAGAAAAGCTGGTTTTATTTAAAGCGTACTGCTAATTACACGGGAACCAGCATCTTTTTACCGGCTGAGTGGAACACCGGGGCATGGAGTGTTTCTGCTTGGACGTAAAGAAAGTGAGGCATCTGTTTCCTGTCTGAGGAAAACTTTGCTCTTACCAGTCGTCTTTGTGTGCGGAATCCTCTTCCCCCTTTCATGAACCTTTGTTGTTTTCTTCAATCTGCTGTTGTTTTGGGTTCAAATTTTTTTTTTTCCCTTCACAGAATGAACATTGGTTTGGACCGTCTTGGTGGAGGGTGGGCAGATAACCAGCAAGAAAGGGATGAGAGGAAAAGTGGCGTTTAAAAGCTATAGTTTCGGGCGCCTGGGTGGCTCAGTTGGTTAAGCGACTGCCTTTGGCCTAGGTCACGATCCTTGAGTCCTGGGATCAGGACCCGCGTAGGGCTCCCAGCTCCATGGGGAGTCTGCTTCTCCCTCTGACCTTCTCCCCTCTCATGCTCTCTCTCACTCTTTCTCTCTCAAATAAATAAAGAAAATCTTTAAAAAACATAATAAAAGCCATAGTTTCATATGCTAATTTTTTATTTTTTATTTTTTTTTAAGGATAAGGAAACCTGTGTGGGTACCAACAATCAGAGCTACATTTGTGACACAGGACACTGCTGTGGACAGTCTCAGTGCTGCAACTACTACTATGAACTCTGGTGTAAGTCCTTGCCCCCCCGGGGGTCTCGGCACCCCAGGGTCCTACCGGTTACTGGCTCTGTTCATTGGGAAGCAGTGGGCTGGGCACCTTTTCTCCTCTCCGGGACAGGTTGTGAGTCAAATCTGTTGCTGGGTCTGGAAGCAGCTGCTCTGTAGAGAAGGAGTGCTCGTGGGCTAAAGACTGAAGAATATGGGGGTGCCTGGGTGGCTCAGTGGGTTAAAGCCTCTGCCTTCGGCTCCGGTCATGATCGCAGGGTTCTGGGATGGAACCCCGCATCAGTCTCTCTCCTCAGCAGGGAGCCTGCTTCCTCCTCTTCTGTCTCTCTCTGCCTGCCTCTCTGCCTACTTATGATCTCTGTCTGTCAAATAAATAAATAAAATCTTAAAAAGAAAAGGGGGGGGGGGCTGCTAACGAATATGGTCTGAGTCTTCTGAAGAGGCTGTAGTTACCCTGTCTGCTGAGAAAGCTCCTGCCTGGGCTTCCCTCTGATGCCCCCTCCAGTGTGTGCTGAGCAGTGACATCTCCCATCCTTCCCTGGGCCAGGCCAGACACCCAGGCTTTGCCATCTTTGCAAAGAGAGATCACAGCAGCCAAGCCACTGTGAATGCTAGGCTAGTCTTTGTAAATAGCTATAATGCCATTTTCTTGTAAGAACATTAAGGGCTTCCAGAATTCCCTACAGAGCATCAAGGCGCTGCCTCTGTTTCTGGTCCCTGTCAGAGGGATCACCTTCCCCTAAGTCCCTGCTCACGGAGCCCTCCTGGAACGAGGCAGACTATAGAGGTTTAGCCCCCTCTGTTTCTTCCCCAGTGCTCAAGCTGACATGTCTGGAGGTTTGCTTCCCCGGTGTATCTCCCTCTGTTACTCTCAGCTAACTGCTGTGTGGAAACAGTCCTCATCTCACCACTGGTTCGGTTGAGGCCATGAACATGCACCTTCAGACTTGCACAAGGGTGGTGACATCAGCACAGTCTTCAGGGAGCCAGCCAGGTTCAAGGAGTTCACTAACTTGCTTTGTACTCTAATCTTCTCGAAGCTTGGATGAGATACCACAGAATGCTGGACAAAGAATGGGAGGACAGGAGAATCCTTAGGTCAGGGAGTCCCCAGGTGACCAGCAGCACGCTGGTTCTCACACCTGTCTGTAGAGAGGAGAAATGGTAGCTTCTTCCCCTAGATAGTTCTAAGCCCTCATCACTCCCTCCATTCGGAAACAAACTGAGCTGGTTCGTCAAAGTGTGTCTTTCCTGGCCCCGTCGTCCTTGTCCTTTCTCCCCCTTTTCTCTCTGATCTCCCCACTCCCTGCACACTGGTGATGTGGTCAGTAGGCAGCTGGAAGGGCTTTTGTTTGGTATGGGAAAGAAATTAGACTCTTGGCTGGGCAGTCTGTCCCTCTGCATGTAAATGTATCTTGTAGCCAGTGGGAGTGGTTCCTCCAAAAAGGACTTCTCCTCCTCCTTATCCTTCCCTTTCGAGGACTGAGGACTGGCTCGTCTGCCTTTCCAAGGAATCCAGGGGCAGTCAAGTGTACAGGCCCTTTGCAAGGAGAAGACAGGGCTTGGGGTGTCTATACCAGTCCTCCGTGAATGTAAGCAACCCAGGATTGTTGCTGTTTTAGAAGCGGTCAGGTGGAGGGACTTCCTAGAGGACACAAAGTGCCAAGCAGGTGAACAGACTGTGTTTAAATGTTTTTAGATGCAGATAACTGCAGGGCTCCAATTCTCCCTCCCACCCCTTGTTAAAACAAAAGTCGAAGCTGGGCTGCCCGAAAGCCACAGAGCTGCGGTTGGTTTTTCTGGGGCCCAGCCCAGGCGGCATCAGTTGCAAAAACATGGTGTCGCGGATGGCCTCGTCTCAGATTGACAGAGCCTCCTGGGCTTTTGGCAGAGGCTCAGTAGCCACCAGAATTGGGTCACCGTCGCCGGGGCAGGGGCGGGGCGGGGCAGCAGGGCCGGGCAGCGGGGCCTGGAAGACCCAGATGGCAGGGAGGCGGCCTGAGAACCAGGCACTTCACCCAAGGGCTTAAAGAAAGCCATAGGAGGAGCTGTTGGGTGGCTAATTCTCTCTCTGGTTGTGATCACTCAGGGAAAGGAGGAGGCCAGAGAACAGAGTCTGGATGAGGAGGAAAGACTCGCCATTCTTTGAGGTGGACCATGCTTTCCAAGTTCTGGAGGGATGGACATTGACAAAGCAAAACCGTCCTCACTGGTGCCCAGAAATGGGTTCTTGGTCAGGAGATGCCCAGCGAGTGTTCCCCCCCCCCCGCCACCCCGCCCCGGAATTCTTTGGTTTTCCTCCTCCTCAGGGTCTTGACCTCTGCTGGATAGGAGGGAAGATGAGTGTTGGGATAAGCCCCTTCATTTCTTTTTTTTTAAGATTTTATTTATTTATTTGACAGACAGAGGTCACAAGTAGGCAGAGAGGCAGGCAGAGAGAGAGGGGAAAGCAGGCTCCCGCTGAGCAGAGAGCCCAATGAGGGGCTCGATCCCAGGACCCTAGGATCATGACCTGAGCAGAAGGCCGAGGCTTTAACCCACTGAGCCACCCAGGCGCCCCAGCCCCTTCAGTTCTTATCAGAACTGAATTTTGGTCACTTTGAACCCATTTCCCTCAAATTGTCTCTAAACTTTGCCTGACATGTGAAAATAATGGGCTTTGCATTACTCTTTTTGTTTCTTTCCTTTGGAAGAAAATAAAGTCTCTGCCAGGAAATCCTTGGCAGAGTTTCTGTCAGAGTACCTCTTTAACCACAGTTGCCTACAGAGATGGCCTCAGGGGATAAAAGCAAAAAAGACATTTCCACCAGCGTGCTCACCTCTATGGCGCTGAGTCTTCTGTAGACTGAAGACTTTCTCACATGTGCATGCGCATGCACATGCACACGCACCACTTACCCAGACTCCCTTTCTCCATGTCTTTTTAGTCATAACCAATGCAGTAGTCATTCCCAGGCCTGCGTCAGATGGGAAGCAAAGGTCCTGCTTTATCACTGAGGCTATCAGAGCTGGTCATCATCATTACTGTTATTCCATACATTTTTTTAATTTTTAAAAAATTTTTAAAAAGATTTTATTTATTTATTTGACAGAGAGAGAGAAATCACAAGTAGGCAGAGAGGCAGGCAGAGAGAGAGAGTGGAAAGCAGGCTCCCGCTGAGCAGAGAGCCCGTTGTCGGGCTTGATCCTAGGACCCTGCGATCATGACCTGAGCCGAAGGCACAGGCTTAACCCACTGAGCCACCCAGGTACCCCTATCCCATACATTTTTATGGCACTTGTCCTTTAATTCATTATTCAATCATTTATTCATTCAGTAAACCCTTATTCCAGGGGTTCTCAAAATTTGGCAAGCCTCTGAATTTCCTGGAGGGCTTATTAAAACACGGATCTTTGGGTCCTGTTCGTAGTTTTTTATTCAGTAGGTCTGAGGTGGACCTATGAATTTGCGGTTCTGAAAAACTCCTGCTTGAGGCTGTGACCCCTTCTGTGTTCGTAAGTGTAGAGAGCATAATCCTTGCCATCAACAGGGAGACTCCTAGCAGAGAGAGGAGATAAGACAAGATGCCCCACCGGTGAGACAAAGTAGAGAGTGGAACATATGCGCCAGAACTTCTATGAATGTTCAGAAGGACAGTTTGCTTTGGCTAGGCAGGGTTTAGGCAGGCTGCATGGAAGAGGTGGCATCTGAAGTGGGCGCTAAAGGGTGGATAGGATTTAAACATAGGAATAAGGGTAGACTGGTTTCACAGGCAAGGGAACCCAGTAGGCCAGGGCCCCACGGGAAAGAACAGAGTGTGCATGATGTTGACCTTTCCCCTGGGGCCATGGGGCTTGTCTGGGAAGGAATGGGAGATGAGGGTACTAATGTGCTTGGAACTCTGTTACATGCGAGACACCAAGAAAGGTCTTCGTGCACAAACCTGTGAACAATGCCTGTCACCCCCGTGTGTCAGGCCTGGGGGTGTGAAGGAACTGTTCACCTGGGTCAGCTGACGGATTGGGTCAGTGCGCCTCACTCCAAAGCAACCCCCTCCAGCACTCTATGTGGAGGGGTGACGGGCCCTGGTCGTGGAGGGTCTCAATTGTGTGTGTTTGATTCCCATCTGGGGATGCCCCTCATGGAACAGGCTGAGCAAAGATGAAAACCAAAATTGAGAGAAGCCACCAACATGTTCAGGCCAAAGAACCTGAAGCTGGATCTCCTGATTCTCATCCTAGGAGTCTTTCCACATACCACACTACATTGTGCAGGGAGAGCTTGGAGCTGGGAATTTCTGCTCCTGAAATAATCTGAGGGACCTTCGCTCGGGCACCAGTTTTCCCTTGTTTGGGCCTTAGTTGGGCAGTGGAATTCCCCTGAGGTGGCATGAAACAGACTGTGAACAAATTCACTTGTTTTTCACCTGCTAACTTTTTCTTTTTAGCTTATCCTAAGATGTGCATTGTTGAGCTGCTCATAACAAAAGCTCAGAACATTTGCCACCCTTAGCAGAGTGGGAAGTGGAAGGCTGGGGCCTTCTTCTAAGCTGTGATTGGACCTCTGTTCCAGAGGTCCAGGCTTTAACCCACTGGGTTAAAGTCCAGGCTTCTCTGGACAAGGATAGGTTGATCAGTAGTGCTCGGGCTGGTTTTCCAGTGAATTTAGCGAAGAACAGAACCTAGAAGCAGACTTGGACTTGTTTCTCATCCTTGCTTTTTTAATGGAGTATTTTTGGGGAGAATTTAAAGAGAAATGGAAAGAAAACCCTTCCCATCTGTGGTCACACCTGTAACAACAGTAGTAATAACAATCTAGGAAACTTACCATACGCCAAGCGTGGTTCTGAGTATTAACTCATTTGGACCTCACAACGACTGGTAAGGTAGAAATCATTATTCTCCCTGTTTTACAGATGAGGGAAGTGAAAACAAAATGACCAAGGTCACAAAGCTAGGCAGTGGTTTTGTGAGCTGTGATCTGAACCAGGTCACTGCCTTTTCTCTTTAGTAATCTACAGTCGTGCTTCTAAGAAGCTTGTCCAGTATTTGAGATGAACTTGTAAGCCTTTCATGGGCTTCTTTTCCCAAATTGGGGCCTTTTCCATAGTGGCAATGGTAGAAGCTCCTCTAAGCGCTGCAAGACGCCAGGGAGGTCACCCGCCGTCCTGTGGGGTAGAAGGAGAGCTAATTCACAGTGTGCTTTGGCTTCCTAATGAGGAATTTCCTGCCCATTTGGGGAGTGGTATTTTCCCAAGTTTATAGTGAACTCAGGGCACATGACTCAGTTCCTACAGTGGGCTGTAATTGTTTTTCAAAATATGTTTTCTATTTTGCTTAACATGACAAATCCTCCCCACCATGAGGTCACAACGTTCAAAGTTGTCATTGGGAAATGTAATCTCTGGATAGGTGTGTGTTTGGGGAAGAAGAGGGTATGCTTTTGTGTGTCTCTTTCATTAGGTTTTTCTTTTTTAAACTTCGTACCTTGTTTGTAAGATCTAGGGAAAAGATCAAAAGTTTGTAGGACTCCATAGGGGACCAGTCTGGGTATTATCCCTTTTAAACTTGGTGGGACACTACTTTGACCAAAATGGCTTTCAAGAGAGTCCATTTTGTGGGGACCCAGATGAGAATGCCTTCTGCCTTTCCACATTAACTCCATCAAGTGGGATCAACTCATTAAGGGTGTTTTCTGGCCTGCGCTAACACTCCATCTTGCCACTGGACCCATTCTTTTTCCAAGTTAGTTTTCCCTCAGTTTTGTTCTACACAAATAAACTTTTGTTGTAGTATATTAGAAATGAAGGAATTATAGGATTCCTGGGCACAGTGAGTTAAGCATTTGTCTTTGGCTCATGTCATGATCTTAGGGTCCTAGGATCAAGTTCCAGGTCAGGCTCCTTGCTCAGCTTCTCCCTCTGCCTGTCGCTCTCCCTGCTTGTGTGCCCCCTCTCTCTGACAAATAAATAAAATCTTAAAATTAGGGGCACCTGGCTGACTCAGGCAGAAGAGCATGTGACCCTTGATCACAAGGTCGTGAGTTTGAGCCCCACATTAGGTGTAGAGGTTAGATTACATAAATAAATAAATAAATAAATGAAAACTTAAGGAAAAAAAAAAAGAAATGAAATTAGAACTTAGTTTGAGACTTAGGTAAATATAACATCATACAACTGGCACATAGTGGGGAGAGTTTTTTTTACCCATAATACTGTGTTAAAAAGTAAGGTGGTGGAGTTTTAGTGAACACATGGGTGGTTCTCTTAGCTATGACTAAGACAGTTTTGCCAAGGGTGTGTATTCCAGTTGTCTCATTTCTTCCCCCAGTCTCCTTCTGCCCTGCCTTATTTTTCCTTTAAAATTAAAAAAACAAAACACCACCTCCCTTTTTCTATTATACTTCCAGTTTGGTGGATCTCAGCCTTTTTTCTGGAACAAGAATTCTCAGGAATTCTAGTGACACTGTAATGAATGCTTCAATCCTTTCCCCCAGAAAAACCTATAAAGACACCGTGTTGGTCAGGATAGGTTATAGGTCAGGCTTAGTGACAAAGAAGTCCAACGGAGTGGCCAGAAACAACGTGTTTACTTCTCACACTCTCTGTCCATTGCAGGTTGGATGGGAGCTTGGTTCCCACCCAATCATCATCCTGATGCCAGACTGATCCCGAAATCTCTGTCTGGAATAATGCTGACTGTCACGGTAGAAGGAGGACTATAGGAAGGAAGGTCTTACATAAACAAGAGATATCCTGGTCTCTAAGTGACAGAAGTCACTTCCAACCCTTGTTCCGTTAGTTAGAACCAATCCCGAAGCTGTGCCCAATCATAAGGGAGCCACAAAGGTCAAGCCTACCCAAATGCCCAGAAGGGGAAAACCAGAAATATGTGGCCAACATGAGAATTAGTACCTGAGCTTTTTCTCATTAAAAGTGTGTGTTTATTTATTTTTTAAAGATTTTATTTATTTATTTGACAGACAGAGATCACAAGTAGGCAGAGAGGCAGGCAGTGGGGGGAGGGGAACAGGCTCCCCGCTGAGCAGAGAGCCAGATATGGGGCTCCATCCCAGGACCCTGGGATCATGACCTGAGCAGAAGGCAGAGGCTTTAACCCACTGAGCCACCCAGAGCGCCCCAAAAGTGCGTGTTTAAAAAGAAAATCCCGACTGGCTCTGTCAGGAGAGTAGTGCCACTCTCAATCACGGGGTTGTGAGTTTGAGACCCATGTTGGGGGTAGAGTTTACTTAAAAACAGACCAAAAAAAACCCAAACAAACAAAAACAACAACAAAACGTTAAAAAAAGAAAAGAAAATCATGTTATAAAATGAGAAATATTGCCCCTAGATCGCTTATCTTGCAGCATAAAAGTTAAAAGTTGGTTTACCTTTAGGTAAGAAACTACTGAAAAAAATGACTTGGGAGGTAAAAACTAGTCGAGTCAGATGCAGTCATCTCTCGGGAGAATGTACTTTTTCGAATTTGAACACGACAGAGGTGCGAAGGATTGTGAGATTATGCTGGGCAAATGAGAGACATGCAGGACCATGGAAGAGTGGTGAGCCCAGAACCGCTTAGACAGGACTCTCAGACAGATCTGGAGCCGGGCGCAGCGTGCTTATCTGTGCTGCCTGCTACAGGACAGCAACAGGGAGCCACTTGGCTCCCAGAGCTCCTTTCTGGCCTCAGCCCC
Source organism: Mustela erminea (assembly GCF_009829155.1). Lineage (NCBI taxonomy): Eukaryota > Metazoa > Chordata > Mammalia > Carnivora > Mustelidae > Mustela > Mustela erminea. The sequence goes on from NC_045627.1 coordinate 66,337,011, forward strand.
ACTTCAGAGGGCCCCTGTGACAGTATTTATCTAGTCCTCAGTCAGCCAGCAGCCACAGGAGAGAAATGTCGGTGAAATTAAGCAAAGGTCCGCAGCAAATCTGGTAAGAACCACAAGGGAGAGAGAGTTCTGACTTCAACTTAACGTACATGTTCTCTGGTCAGATCTTATTATTATTTTTTTTTCCCCAAGATTTTATCTTTAAGTCACCTCTACATCCTATGTGGGTCTCAAACCCATAACCCTGAGACCTAGGGTCACTGGCTCTACTGCCTGAACCAGCCAGGAACTGGGGTTTTTCTGTCTGCCTAGGGGATAAAGGGACGAAATCTGCTGCCTGTCCTCTTGTTGCCAGGCCTCTGCAGAAGGTTCCAGTGCACACTGACACGGGCTTAGACACTGTAGGAGCCCTACAGTGGTGTTGCCAGCCTGCCAGGGCCAGATGGCTGCGCTGCCATCCTGTCTCATTCTGTAGAGGTGGCTTTGTGGGGAGAGTCTCCAGGGACACCCCTGGGGGACAGAAAAAGCCATTGCCCGAGCCCACACCCTAAGCGTCAGTGCGATCTTTTAGAATACTGTATTCTGGTACAAACAGAAAAAAAAAAAAAAAATCAGAGGACTATTCCTATATAAGCCTGTGTGAGGGAAATGTGGGTTTGGTTTGGTTTGATTTTTTAAGTAAGCTTTACACCCAATGTGGGGCTTGAACTCACAACCCCAAGATCAAGAGTCACATGCCCCACCGACTGAGTCAGCCAGGTGTCCTGGGGCTTTTTCTTCTTTTTTAAAAAATGATATTAACTCATTCTGACAAGAGACACGTGGAAATACTTGAATTCTAACCACAAATTTATAATTACAAAGCAGGTTGTAAAAAAATACATGTAGCATTGGTAATGGAAAAAAAATTCGAAGTTATTCAGGAATAGAGAATAAATGAGCAACCATCTGTTCTCACTTAGTAACAACTCACCTTAAAATTATTCCTCAGATAGGGGCGCCTAGGTGGCTCAGTGGGTTAAGCCTCTGCCTTCGGCTCGGGTCATGATCCCAGAGTCCTGGGATCGAGTCCCACATTGGTCTCTCTGCTCGGCAGGGAGCCTGCTTTTTCCTCTGTCTCTTTCAGCCTGCCTCTCTGCCTGCTTGTGATCTCTGTCTGTCAAATAAATAAATAAAATCTTTAAAAAAAAAATTATTGGGGCGCCTGGGTGGCTCAGTGGTTTAAGCCTCTGCCTTCGGCTCAGGTCATGATCTCAGCGGGGAGGATCGAGCCCCACATCGTGCTCTCTGCTCAGCGGGGAGGCTGCTTCCCCCTGCCTCTCTGCCTCCTTGTGATCTCTCTCTGTCTATCAAATAGATAAATAAAAAAATCTTAAAAAAAATAAAAATAAAAATAAACTGCCACTGATTGCTTGTTAAAAAAAAATTATTCCTCAGATAAATTTTTTATTGAGAAAAAAGTATTCTTTTTATTTCAAAGAAGTATATGTTCATCTTAGAAAAATTAGAAATGGGGGTGCCTGAGTGGCTCAGTCGGTTAAGCATCTGCCTTCGGCTAAGGTCATGATCCCAAAGTCCTGGGATCAAGTCCCTCCTTGAACTCGCTGCTCAGCGGGGAGCCTGCTTCTCTCTCTCTTTCTGTTAAATAAAATAAAATAAAAAGAAATGCAGATTAGCAAAAAAAAAAAAAAAAAGGATCTGGTACCAGAAACTCTACTGTTATGTTTTCCGGGAGTAGCCCCATGATTAACTTCCTAACCATCCCTCTAGATGTTTATATATGCTCTTTTTTTTTTAATAAGAAAAAAAAGTAGGATTATATTTTATACTGTTTTGTAATTTGCTTTTTTCATTCTAATACTAGAGACATCTTTATATGTCAGAAGTAGTATTCTGTGAATATATTTTAATGATTCATGTCATTCCCAGAGGAATTTCAAAACCTATCCAGAAATTTATTATTGTTATTATTTTTAAAGATTTTATTTATTTAATTGACAGAGACAGCGAGAGAGGGAACACAAGCAGGGGCAGTGGGAGAGCAGGAAGCAGGCTTCCTGCTCAGCCGGGAGCCGATATGGGGCTCGATCCTGGGACCCTGAGATCATGACCTGAGCCGAAGGCAGAGGCTTAATACACTGAGGCACCCAGGCGCCTCTAGTCATAGGTATTTTTAAGTTTGATTTAGTTTGTTTCCAGTTTTATAATTTGAAGGCAGAACCTGAAATTTTTTATAATCCCACTATTTAAAGATAAGTCACTATTTTTTGTGTTTTTCCTTCCAGTCTCTTCCATATGTATATATATGTATTTTTTTAAAAGCAAAATTGCTCATTGATTTAAGAAAATTTTAAAGTATTTTCTGCTTACAATTGAAGATTGGAGTAGGGTTCTGTATTGGGGTCTGTCAAGATTCTCTGAGTATGATCCAAGAACACAGTGGGAAATGAGAAAAAAATAGTCTGCCTGTAGAAGAGAGGGCTGTGGGCCTTCTCCCCTGTTCCCTTACCTACCCCTTTCTGGAGCAAGAAGAAAGAGGGGCAGCCTGCTAATGGCCCTGAGTCTAATGAAATCACAGCCCAAAGGGAGGTGGGAGTGTTATTTGCAACTCTAGGAGATGGAATTGTACCAGATTATATCAAGAGCGGAGGAAGTCATTTACACTCTCTAGGGAAGAGATGGACCTGAGGCAATTAGAATTTTTCCACCTGTAACTTGAGTGACTCTTGGGTTATACCAGTGTACGTGGTAGAGAAGAACCCATAATCTTTTTGGTGATATCAAGAGAACCCTAAGAATTCCTTTATCAGGAGACCCCACGAGGCCCCTTGCAGTTGCTAATCTCCTGGGATTTTGAGGGGCCCTTTGCTTTTGGTGAGCAGCCTGGGGTAGCAGCAGGAAGCGAGGCTGGGAGCTGGCCTTAAGGTCTTGAGCAGGGCTTGGGGGAGGGGTGGGAGATGGGTAACCAGAAAGCCAGAATCATTCTCTCAGAGATCCCTTAAGAGAGGACGAAGATGTCCTAAAAGGTGAGCATATTTAATGCTCGCCAAACCCGAAACCTAGGTTCAGTGGCGTTGGGAAGGGGGGCCTCCTGCCCTCTCCCATCCCATCTTTCACTCGGGCACGAACATTTCCAGAAACTGAACACGGGTTCCAAATGTGGCTTCACCCAGGGAGGCCTGACATTGCCAGCTTCGACCAGGTGGGCGCCGGCCGGGGACTGCTGTGTTGGGAAAGCCGCTGCTCTGGCTGGTGCTCATGGCGCCTATGTGCCTCTCTGCCCTGCCTCCCTGCCCCCAGGGTTCTGGCTGGTGTGGACCATCATCATCATCCTGAGCTGCTGCTGCGTGTGCCACCACCGCCGAGCCAAGCATCGCCTTCAGGCCCAGCAGCGGCAGCATGAAATCAACCTGATTGCCTACCGGGAAGCCCACAATTACTCAGCGCTGCCATTTTATTTCAGTATGTATACCCAAAGCCGCCAGACCGTGGGCCCCACTGGGCCCCTTCGCCCAGCGTAGTGTGGAGTCGCGCAGGTCGGGGAGTCAAGGGGTGCTCACCTGTAGCACAGAGGAGCTGGTGCTGTGGCCGGGGCAGCCTGAAGCATTGGGCTGTTCCAGCCCCACCCTGGCTGGGTTCTGACCGGGTGTCTGATGCTTAACTGATGCTTTCCTTAAGGCAGGTGGTCAGATGGTGTACGATGTGAGTGAACCAAGATTTAGATGCCTGTGGCCTAAAATTTTCCCATTTTACTTAGCGCCCTGTGACATCCCTGAGCAAAAGCTGCCATGAAAGGGGCAGGAATTGGGGGTGGGTAATGCTGGCATGTCCTGAGAACTGAGAAACTTCAGTGACTCCCTGAAGGACACTCACCTGACTTCCCTGAGGGTTCCTTACACATGACCCTCACAGGGTCCAGGGAGGTCCATCTTGTCCTAAAACCATTCTGCCATGTGTTCTACAGAATAAAGTGCTCACAGGTCTGGAATTCCACATCTAGAAGGGTTTTAAGTGTTTAGCTCAGTGCCTGGCATATAGTAAGGGCTCAATAAATGCTAGCAGTTCTTATAACCAGACCATGTGTGCCCTGAGACATTCAGCACATTCAAAAGATAACTTACCTGGAAGGCTGATAATAAGCCTTGGCAGGCCCCTCCCCCTTCACTGGTAACCCACTGGCTTCTAATCTGAGTCAGGATGAAGTTAGGTTTGTCTTTCCAGACCATCTCCAGCCACACTCAAGTGAGGGACAGAACACATTTCCAACCTCCCAGAAAAAGGGCCTTTTCATGGCTCATACATCTGGAAAGTGGGGGGGGGGGGGGGGGCAAGAAAAAGGCAGTCATGGAGTCTTAAATTAGGATCCCTAACCCTGAGGCCTATGGGACGCAGGCAGAGGACACAGTTTGAGCAAGAAACACGAGACTCCGGGGCATGTGGAAACGGATACGCTCTGGGCAGAAATGATCTCCTGGCCACCCCCCATTTGCCTAACCCTCTGCTTTACCTCCAGACGGGCAGAAGTCTTGCCTGTGAAGCAGCTTCAGGGGCTCTCGGATTTCATGGAGCTAGATTAGGTCACTCCCAGTCTGTCCCTCTTTCTGCACAAAATTGCCACACCCCTGTGCCCTGCCCATGAGCAAGAGCTGGGGCCAGCCCCTGCTCCCCCGTGGGTGTACTGGGGGTGGGAAGAGACATATGTTGAGTGCGAGCTTTGCAGGCTGTTCTTGAACAATTGCCAGTGCAGTAATTTCTCCTCCCTGCCTCCCCGTTTTAGGGTTTTTGCCAAACTATTTACTACCTCCTTATGAGGAAGTGGTGAACCGACCTCCGACTCCTCCCCCACCGTACAGTGCCTTCCAGCTACAGCAGCAGCAGCTGCCCGCACAGTGTGGCCCCCCAGGCGGCAGCCCCCCAGGCGCCGATCCCACCAGGGGCCCCCAGGGGGCGCAGAGCAGCCCCTTGTCTGGGCCCAGCAGAAGCAGCACCAGACCTCCGAGCATCGCTGACCCTGAGCCCTCTGACGTGCCCGCCAGCACAGCAGCCACCAAAGCCCCTGGAATGGAGCCCAGTGGCTCTGTGGCCGGCCTGGGGGAGCTGGACCCTGGGGCATTCCTGGACAAAGATTCCGACTGTAAGGAGGAGCTGCTGAGAGATTACAGCTCAGAGCAGGGCGGCGGCCTCCCGGATAGCAAAGACAAGACGCCCGGCAGACATCGCCGCTTCACGGGTGACTCGGGCATTGAGGTATGTGTGTGCAGCCGAGGCCACCACGACGACGATCTCAAGGAGTTCAACACACTCATTGACGATGCTCTGGATGGGCCCCTGGACTTCTGCGACAGCTGCCATGTGCGGCCCCCCGGTGACGAGGAGGAAGGCCTCTGCCAGCCCTCCGAGGAGCAGGCCCGAGAGCCCGGGCACCCCCACCTGCCACGGCCCCCCGCGTGCCTGCTGCTGAATACCATCAATGAGCAGGACTCCCCGAACTCACAGAGCAGCAGCTCCCCCAGCTAGAGCAGGCCCGGCCTGTGCCGGAGAACTTGGCAAAGCAACCAGGGTAGGGGAGCAGCAGGAGAGAAGCATTAAATGACTTTCAGAGAAAGTGGTGCCGCCACTGCATTCTTCGCCCCCTCCCCGCCGGTCCTGCGTTTTCCCGCACCTCCAGGTACCGCTTGGGGAGCGGAGGCCTCTCCGCCCACAGGAGCACAGTGTCGTGGAGGGCCGACAGGGTGGCTCGTTCTCTGACTCGTTCCTCATACCCGACCCTGTCCCCTTTTCCTCTTTTCGAGTCGTATCTCGCTACCTGCCCCGGTCAGAGAGATGTGTGTTTCCGAGGCCCCCACGGAGGAGGCCGAGACTGTGCCCTGAGGTGACTCTTAGTGGTGGAGTGGATTTGTGCTCTGGTGTTTGGTTTAAGAGAACTTCTCTGTGTCTCAGTCCAGGAGAGGTGGCAGGGCTCAGCCCTGGGTGAAGAAGGAAGCCCGCAGAGGCCCAGGGATTGTCACCCTTTGCTGCCCAGGTGTGCCGAGACAGAACTGGGCTAGTCCTGGGGTAGGATGAGAGCAGACAGGCAGTTAACAAGGTTGGTAGGAGGCCTACTGCTCCCTCAAATCCCTGGTCGTGAGGTCGATGTACCGCAGTGCATTCATGAGGGCCCTTCCCAGTAGGTTCTGGCTGGCACAGCCTGGTTCAGGGTGAAACATTCTATCACCTTCTTTTTGGTTTTTCCTTAAACAACAATAACAACAGTAACAGCAACAGCAAGCTGAAAACAAGGACTTGACCAGCGGGCCGGCAAGAATTCTCTTCTGGAAAAGGGAAGTTTGTGGCTCTATCCCAAGTTGACCTTCAAAGAGCCTGGCTGCTATTGAGCCGGGAGGAGATGTTTTGTGTGCAGGCTTGGGTCGGGGCTCTCTCGGAACTTCCGTGGGAGCACAGCAGAGCCCAAGCCGTGGGGGAGCGTCTGGTGTAGCTTGCCACATCTCTACCCTTCGGGCTGTGCCTGTAGGTGACCAGGGTCTTCTCCCCACCCAACACAGTCTGCGGGGCTGTGGGTCCTAAGAAAGGGCAGCCCCATGGCCTGGCTTTTACACAGTATTTTCTCTTGATTCTGAATAAGTCCTTCTGTTGTATTGTTTTTGTTTTTATTTTTAAACTGACCACTTGGGGAAAAAATGGCTTGGTTATCTGTGGCTTTCATGCCCTTCCCCTACCCCTCCGCAGCCCCCTTTTTGAGTGGGCTGGCTGATTTTTGTAGCCTCCATAAAGAGCCTGAGTGGCCCAGGCAGGAGGGCAAAGGCAGGAGTCCGGAAGGACCGTGGGATCCTTATTACTGTGGTTTGGCTTCAGATAACCAGTCGGGCTTTGATAGGAATAACCTGATGGAGAAAGCAAAGAGCTAAAACTCACATTCCCTGTCCAGTGCTGTTCATATGAAGAGTTTGGTTTTCCCCCCACTCTTGAACGATGATATTCACATTAGGCGTTGAGGTTACAGTAAGAAAGGGAGAAAATATATATATATGTACAAAAATAGACAAATCCAAGGCTGTGAGGTGAACGAGTGTCTGCATTTGGAGTCCACAAAACCAAAATCCATGTTGAACAAAGTGAAGTCTGTGTACAATGACTTTTTGGATAACCTGTGTGTGTCTGTCTCGTGTGTGAGCCCCCAGCCCTGTTTTCCTGTGAATATACTTTGAACGGCAGCCATTGTGCTCGCGTCAACCACACGCTTGGAGCAGATATGGCCCTCTCAAGGTAATTTATTTTACACATTTACTGTTTACTGAACAAATGTCTGACTGTGTACTCGGGTGTATCCAGCAGCATCGTCGATGGCAGCCCCCCCCCCGACCCCCCACCCCCACCCTGACGTCTGCCAGAGATAACTGTGCTCGGAGTAGAGGCTCTCTCTCCTCTACCCAGCCCTGCAATTTGCACATTGCTCCGTGGACACTCGGAGGCCTGTGTTCTGTTCCCCTGTAAGTGGAAATGTGCCCTGAACCTTTCTGCCTCCCTCGGCTCCTCCTGGCCCTCAGTATCAGCCCCCAACGGGGTGTTCAAAACCACTCGGCACAGAAGGCAAAGATGGGCCTTCCGAAGCTGGATTGGATGGATCTTCAGTGACAAATCCGGGACTAGCTGTGGCCCAGCCGTTGGCCCCGGCCGGAATTGCCAGGACAGTTTGGCAGACGCCGCAGTGCCACAGGGCTTACCTCTCTTTACCAGGGCCCCGTGCACGCAAGTAAGCCGGCGTGTGGCAAGAATGGGCGGGAGTGCGTCAGCAGCCCTCGGATGCCTGGCCTTCCACCTTTAAAAAAAAAAATTAAAAAAAAAAAAATAGTAAGATAAAAATCCTGAACAACTCACTGAAGTCTCAGAGGGGATGAAGTTTTACCAAAATGAATCCTGCTTCAGTTAACTGATCACATGGATGAATCCTGGCCCTCTCAAGTTTCCTTCCCCGGCTGGAGTGGGGTGCGGGTCTGCGTGCTAACTGTTGGGGTCACTGCGGCCTCCTGCCCTCCAGGCATGAGAACAAGTGAACGCAGCCGCTGGAGCCAGGCTCATTTCCAGCGGTCACGCAGTCTGGCCCCTGCCAGCGGGACTCCCCTGCCAGGAGAGAGACGGAAAGAGAGCGGGAGGACTGGATAGGAGGCCGGGGAGATCGGACTGAATCTGGTTTTCCCGGTGAACAAGAAGAAAGGGCTTGGTCTGGCCGAGGGTTTGGTGCTACAGTCGGAAGATTTGCAAATGCTAACACATTCCTGTGTGAGGCACATCACCATTTGTCAGTTGTTGTGAATATGTGTATTTTAAGCAATAAGATTCCGCTGGTCAGACTTTTCTGGGCAGTCTCGGTGACGCATTTCCTGTGCTGTGATTGTTCTGAAGACAGAGTGGCTGTAACCACTGTGAGAAGCCCAAATAAAATCCATCCCCAAAACGCGACTGTTTTTTTTCTTGCACACCTTGTTCTTTTCTCCCCGCTTCCCTCAGACTTCAGGAGTCTGTGCCCCAAGATTCCTAACTGCAGGCCCTTCTCCCTTCTCCACACAGGCTGTGAGAAGGCACCTTGTAGGGGAAAGCAAGCCCCTTGGCCTGAGGGGAGCTTATGGGGCCCAGGGCACGTTGGGGGGCAGTCCTGTTGAGGCCACACTTTGTCCTGAGGGTTTGGGGAGACCCCTCCCCAAACCCTCTCTCTGCCAAGGGTATATTTCTGAGGTTTGGAATACTTTGTAAAATCCCACAAATAGGTTAAAAATGCAAAGAAAAGCCGAAACGAGTTCTGTTAGACACCTAGAAGCTAAAATAGCATTTGAAAGAATGCAAGCACTCCGTGAGATCTTTTATTTTTACTTAATTTTAATTTAATTTAAATTTTTTTTTTTTTTTTGGAGAGAGAGGCCAAGCAGGGAGCAGAGGGAGAAGCAGGCTCCCCGCTGAGCAGGGAGTCCGACACGGGACTCAATCCCAGGACGCCAAGATCATGACCTGAGCCGAAGGCAGATGCTTAACCCACTGAGCCATCCAGGCACCCTCAAAATAATAAAAATCTTTAGGGAAAAAAATAATAGAAATTTGGATGGGCCCTGGAATTCAATATACAAAACGTGTTATTGAGTCTCCCACTTTGTGCCCAACACTGAGCTGGGTGCTGAGGAGGATGTAAAAGAAGTAGAGAAGACAAGGTCCGTGCCCTCTGGAAGTTGGGTTACAGGCAGGAAGACAAAGCACCCGTGTGAAATGGTCAGCAAGAGGAGGTAGATTGAGCTGCAGTGAACGGTACAGATGTGGGGAATCCTGAGGAATCACAGGGCCTCGTTTGAGGGCTGTGTACCAGGCAGGGACCTGAGAACTGGTGTTTTAGGCCTTGGGAGAGCAACAGGTGTGCCAGCCTCTCCCACTGTGAGCCAGTCATTCCTTCCTAAAACTGTCCTTTTACCCCCTGCTAGAGACTGTCCTCCTAGAACTTCCAAGCAGCTATAAATCCCTGCTCTAAGGGAAGGAACAGGCTTCACCCTCTGCCCAGGAAGGGGAACACTGCCACCCAGCACAGCTGCTCCTTGGGCAAAGCGATCTGGTGTGCCTCTTGGGACCCTCCCAGTGCCCCTCCCCCAGTGGACCTCTCCCTAATGGGCCAACAGGGGATGCTGACAGCATGGCCTTCCCTAGTCCCTGGCTTTAACCAGCAGTCTGCATTGTTGCCTAAGAGCCCAGTGTAAGCCAGACAGACCCCCATCCCCCTCTTTGACCCTGGGCCAGAAAAATTCTGGCCCCTCAGGGACTCTAGTGGGATGGTTGCTGCCTAGTTCCCTCTAACCTGTTGAGCTCCTCCAAGTAAGCCCAGGGGAACCATATTAGCATCTAGAGACAGATCTGTTCTAAAGCCATGGAAGTGGTGCCTGGATGGCTTGGTGGTTAAGTGTCTGCCTTCGGCCCAGGTCATGATCCTAGGGTCCTGGGATCAAGCCTTGCATTGGGCTCCGTGCTCTGTGGGGAGCCTGCTTCTCCCTCTGCCTGCTGCTCTTCCTGCTCATTCTCTCTGTCAAATAAATAAATAAAACCACGGGAAAGGACTGGGGAGTACGTCATTCCTGCCTGCCTTAATCTAATGTCTGAACGGCACAAAAACAGTCGTGCGATTCTTGCCAGCTGCATGCTGGAGGCTGTGCCAGTTCCCTAGATGCCTAGATCTGTGGAGCAGACCTCACCGTGCCCCTCACTGCACCCCAGGTTCCTGGGTCACCGAGTTCCTCATTTTCTATCCCCAGGTGACCGAGTTCAGGTGGAGATGACACCAGTGCTCTGAAGCACAAAACAGGATAGCTTTGATGAACAATTATTTCAAGAGGCTCCCTATTCTCCAGTTTCCTCTGTTTTCAGCCCAGTGTAGGGGTGGGTGGGGGACAGGGTTTGACTAAGAAGGAGGGGAAAGTGGGTTTGGCTGACTGTGGGCCAAACCAGCTGGAGTATCTGTCTGAACCTACCTGGAAAGGCAGTGGGTCCTGGGAGGTGTTTGGGATGTGGGCTCCTAGCCTGGAGGCATGTGACTGGCCTCACTCAGGCTGATCATTTATCAAGCACCTACCATGTACAGGCACTGGGAATGCAAATATGCCTTCGACCAGGCTCCTTTTTAGAAGAGCTAATGGTCCCAAGGGGAAGAAAGGCATGAAAACAGCTTTAGTAGCATTTAGTACCATGAAGCCTGTGTGCCCAGGGTGCTGTGGACGAGAGCCACCTGGGGGTATAGGGTGTCCTGTCCGGAGCAGGGGCCTCTCTAAGCTGAGCTTGCCAGGTGCAGAAAGGTGTAAAGGGAATTCTAGGGAAGGTCTGGATAAATCCGTTTTGCAGATTATTGAGTATCTACTATGTGCCAGGTGCTGAAAAGCCCACAGAAGCATGGGAGGGCACAATGTCTAAGGCAGCAAGCAATTTAATCTCTGTAGATAATTGCATTCTGGGAAGTGAGCGGAGATGCGGAGTAGTAAGCTGGTAATAAAAATATTTTAATTTGTCTTGATTGTTCTATTTATTGACTGCACATTATTGGGTTGTGTACAACCATCTTACCTACATCTTGTTTTGTTTTTTCATTTTAGCCTCAAAACAGCCATCTGAGGTATGGACTGCTTTATTAAAGGGGTTGAAACATTCGGAGAAGTTGACTAACTTGTCCAAGATCACACAGCACATAAGTGGTAGAGCCAGAATTTGAACACTGAACACCGAAGACCCGGTGCTCCCAAGCCACATGAAGAACTTTTGATTTCTTTTCAAAGGGGAGAGAGAACCAGAGCAAGGTAATGAGCAGGCAAGCAGCATAGTGGAAGGTGAACCAGTTTCCTCAGGGCCTTCTTTATCCCCCTTTTTGCTCCCCCTTGCTTCGTCAGAAGCTTCCAGAGGCCACCCCACTGAGCTGGGCACCCCTGCCAGAGCCCCTCAGCGCTGAAATAGCATCACCCCGGGATAGGGGATGCACATCAATGCTAACTTCCTCGGGGAGGGTGAGTCCCCCGGGAAACATTGTACAGTTCTCAGGAATTAGAAACTCCCAGTGGCTTGGAGGGGAGAAGAGGATTTGGTTTGATCTGAAGTTTCTCCTCACCCTAAGCCCACTCCCCACCAGTATAACCTTCCTTTGCATGTCTTCTTACCAAGAGGTCTACAGAAACCCAGTCCCACTGGAAAATGTTACAAAACTCCCTCTGTGTTGGAACTGTGAGAAGTTTGTCTCTGGGCCCTCTACCCACGCCCAGCTGCCAGCATGCCCCAGCTGAGGAAGGAGGGAGGGGCAGCAGGCAGGATCATCAGGGGCTACAAGGCGGGGGAGAGGGGTTCCCAGGGGTCCTGTCCTTCAGAGGGACCTGTCTGAACAACACCTGCTTCTTCATCCTTAGAAAAGGACTTATTTTGTGGATCTGGCTGTAGGTAATGGCAGTAAAGGCAGTATTTATCAAGGCACTCAATGCATTGCCTAGGTCCACATCTGACCCCCAGCAACATTATGAGGTTGGTGGTACTCTTTCTACACACACTCAGCTACCCATAGTATAGCTGAGCAAACTGAGGTTTAAGAAGGCCTAGTAAGTTGCCCGTGCTCACTGGGTCTGTAAATGACAACATGGGGACAACTTGCTTGCACAGCCTGACCTCTTATCTTTTTTTTTTTTTTTTTAAAGATTTTATTTATTTATTAGAGAGCACAGAGGGAGAGTGTGAGAGAGAAGCAGGTTCCCTGCTGAGTGGGGAGGCTGATGTGGGGCTCTATCCCAAGACCCTGAGACCATGACCTGAGCCAAAGGCAAAGGCTTAAACACTGAGCAACCCAGGTGCCCCAGTGAGCTCTTATCTTCTGTAGCTCCCCTGCTTACCTGGCCTTTTCTGTTTTTCCCCGTCCCCCGAGCCTCAGATAATGGGCAGTACAGGTGGTATGTTAGAGCTTACTCCCACCCCCCAACCCTCCCCCAAATGAGGAAATGGATTCAAGAAGCTAGCCATAGGCCTAAGATCCAGGGCCTGGACCGAGGTGGGCAGAGTTGGGGGGCGGCTGGGGACGAGAACCTGGGTCTTCCCATCTAGTCCTCCCTGACTCTCTCTCCTCCTGAGGTGGGTGTTGAAACCCAGGAGTGTGACTGGAGAAAGTTCCTCATTTTCTCCAGGGTTGATGGCCACCAGAAGGCGCCAGACCAGTCACTCAGTCTCCTCCACCCCTACTCCACACTGGGGGCGCCAGGGAAGGAGTCTTTCCCTTCAGAATGGGGACTCTGGGGAGCCGCCCTTCTGAGGGACAAGGACAGCCCATTTCTCCTGGGAGGCCCAGCTGTTTTGATTCACAAGAGCTGATTATTAAATTTTCAGGAATTTGGGGGCACCAGTTCGTAGAGCATGTGACTCTTCATCTCCAGGCCGTGAGTTGAAGCCCCACTTTGGGCGTGGAGCCTACTTAAAATAGATAAGTAAATACTTTCCTAAATGTTCAGGAATTCTATGAGCTGTTTATTAAATAACCATTAAAAAAACTGAACTATATAAACCCACAATTGAATACGTTATAATAAAAACAAAGGTCATAAATACTCAAAACCTAATCATTTCCTAATTATTTCACTACATTACTATTATCTGTGCCCTTGAGGTTATTTACATCTATGAATGGTGCAAATAATAGTATCATTAGTAATGGTATCGCATAGTCATAGTGTTTATTATATAACATAATGGCAAATAGCATATAATGCTACCAAGCATCTCTTCCCAATGCCATATTCTGGGACATCGCATTGGTGGCCTGAAATTGCTCAAAGTGGGGACTGTTTACATCATGGCAATTGGCAGACACTACAAATCATGGTTGTTCCCCAGCAGCAGCCCCAGAGAACTAGTTGTTTTGTGTTTATTTACCATATATCATTGACTAAGGGCATTCTGAGGCTCCAGATGTGACTGTGGGAGTCTTGACAAACACCTTCCAGCTGTGTCAAAGGTCTGGCCTTCCTTCTGCCTAAGGGGATAGTCTGTTTATCACTGGACCAATTAGCCAAGGAATTTAGAGCATTGGATTCAATCTTTTTTGTTTCTAATCTATTGCCAGGTGCCACCGATGGGCAGGATAAGGAACATGAGAAGATTCAGTCTTGACTTCTGGAGACATAGGGGTGGGCAGTGCCTTTGGGGGACACTGCACCCATTTTGAGCCCAAGCAGGTGCTCAGGTGCCCTTGGGGTTCAGTACCAAGGAACAGAAGCCAAGTGCTACAAGAGGACAAGCACGGTGGTCTGGGGATCGTGAGATATGCCTTACAATATGGCTTACACTCTCAGACTCAAGATAGGAGGAGTTAGGTCAATGGGAAAAGGCCTTCCAGGCCCGGGGAGGGCATTCTGGGCAGGAGTCAGGGTTCAGAAGGTCATTTTCTGAAAGGACCTTCAGCTTTGTACTCTCCCGGGCCAGATACCGCAGAGCCCTTTCTGCATGGACTTGGGATGGTTAACAAAGCATGTTTAGCTTCTCTTCATGCATCCTTGAAATCTTGGGTTCTCATCCCAGCCCTGATGCTCAGGAGCTGTGTGACTTAGGGCAAGTCACCTCCCCTGCCCTTGTCTCAGCTGGCCCTCAGTTTTGTCATCTTCAAAACGAAAAATTAGTCTCTCATTTCCCTGCCCCTCCATGATCTGATTCAATAGTTGGAGAGAATACCACCTCTGCTCCAGCCGATTTGCCCCGCTCTGCTTTAAACTGAGTGTGGTCTGGCTCTAGACCAGTGACCAGCTGATGGGGGCAGAGGAGCCTGGGAGAGGGAGGGGCCACCTGCAGTTAAACCCTTTCCCACCAGACCACTGCGTTGTCAGCATTTCACCAGGCTGTGATGGGAGCTGGTCAGCCACGGCTGCCTACAAACTCTTCCTTGGGCTCTTTAGCAAGACCATGGGGTTACTGTCCAGTAAAGGCCAGGGCTGAACTGGGGGGGGGGGCAGTAAGGAAGTCTCTTACCACTGGATTAACAAAGCTCTTTGAAGGAAGAAGGCGAGCTGTAATTGAAAACGTTGTTCCTTCTTCCTTGCAGGGGCTCCATTGATTTCTTCTGAAAACATGGCCAGACAGGGTCTCAGCCTTGCCCTGCTGGCCCTTCCAGAGCCCTCCTTCAGTCAGAAGAGAAGGACTGGGTTGAGGATCTGACCCTGGCCCAGCTGGCGCCAGGCAACTGGCGTTGGAGCCTCTCTCTAGGCTAACGGGCAAGGGTCAGTTTTTCCCCGGGGGCGTCTTGGGACATCTTTCACTTGCAAACTGGCCAGTAGCCAAGGTCTGGATGCTGGTTTCAAGGTTTGGAGAAGTCTGGGAGCCATTTTCTAGTGAGGCATTTACAGACATCCTGGGGTTGTAGCGTGGGGAGCAGGGCAGAGCCAGATGCTGCAGATCCCTCTCCTGGCAGTGTTTACTCCAGGACAGCTCGAGGGAAAGGAGACCTGCTGGTCTTTGGAGACCAAGACAGAGGGAAATGTAGTGGTGGGTTGAGTCTGTGGATTACACCCCCACCCCGCCCCCGCCCAACCCCAGTCCAAACCTTCCAGGTACGGGCAGGGATGCCTGTTTGGATCCAACAAGATCTTTTGCTCCATTTTCAAAATATAGACAATCCCACCATTTCTCACCATCTCCACTGCAATGGCCAAGGGGGCTGAGCCACCATGACCTCGCTCTCCTGGACCAGCACAACCACCTCCGCCCTTCCCCAGCTCTCATCCCTCTCACACCAGTCTCCACTCAGCAACTAGGGTGGTCTTGAAAATACAAACCAGGGGTGCCTGGGTAGCTCAGTTGGTTGAACATTTGACTCTCGGTTTGGACTCAGGTCCTGATCTCAGGGTTGTGAGATCGAGCCCCAAGGAGGACTCTGTGCTAGGCATGGAGACTTCTCAAGAATTTTTCTCTCGTCCTCCCTCTGCTCCTCCATGTGTGTCCTTTCTCTCTCTTTCTCTCCTCTTCCCTCCCTCCCTCTCAAAAAAACAAAAAAACAAACCAGACCTTCCCACTTTCATGTTTACCAGCCCCCCCACCCCACCGCCCCATTGCCCAGTGATTTCCATCATACTAGGAATAAACAGCTCAACCCCTTCCTGCTACTAACAAAGGCTCTATGGGGCCTGGCCCCATCTCCAATCTGACGTCATCAGGAACCACTCTCCCTTCCATCTGCTCTGCTCTTACCACACTGACCTCTCCCACCTCGAGAACTTTCCACCCGCTTCTCCCTCAGCGTGGGTTGCTTTCTCCCTTCCCAAGCACGCGCAGTGGCTGCCCTCCACTTCTGCGCTTCTCTCCTCACATCCCTAACACCCAGTCAAACTGACTTCAAAGCCCTTAGTCTCTGGTCAGTCCTTGCTAAAGTGTGAGCCTCACGAAACCAGGGAGCTCGAGGGTCCAGGGACAGTGAGGGGCACAGAACAGGTGCTCAATAAATATTTGTTGTGAAGAACGAGTGAACAAATGAACAAACGAATGAACTGCTCAGGGACCAGGAAGAAAAGTGTCTTTGTTTATGCGGATCACTACCAGGGACGGCAGGCTGGGTAAGAAGGCAGTAGGGAGCCGGGAGGAGGGAGGACAGGTTGGGAAGGGCAGGGTTACAGCTCTGATTCTGGGCCTGTGGGCAGCACACAGCGGGGAGTCAGCCTCTAGGGGCTACTCTCAGCCTGGGCGTCCCTCCAGGCCTGGCGCACCTTGATCTTCACTTTGAAAGTATCGATCAGAAAGACCATCTTGGGGTTGCCCTCCAGGGAAGGCAGCTGCCCGCCATCTGGGACCTCCAGGTCAAACCTTTGCAGCAACCAGGACATGACGAGGAAGAGCTCCTGGCGGGCCAGGGTCTCACCTAGGCAAGAGCGGGGTCCTGCTCCGAAGGGCAAGTAACTTAGCGATGGAGAGATGAGCTGACTCTTTGTGGGGTCCAAGAAGCGCTCTGTGGACATGGGGAGGTGTCAGCCAGGGCCATGGCAGGGGTAAGTAGAGGAATGGCTCTGTCCTGACCAAGGGGGAGACGTGGCCCTGCCCAGGGAGCCCCCGCCCGAGGAGGTGGACAGCCTCACATGGGGGATCCCTAGCCTGAGGAGAGATAGAGCTCAGTTCTCGGGTAGCCCTTACTCACATGGAAGAAATGCAATATTCAGGAAGGATGGAAAGGAGGCAGTATTGATGACTGAAAATGCCACCATCCCAGGGGAGAGGTGCTGACTTCATGGGAGCCAGACACCCAGAGGGCTTTTTAGAGGGCATTTGCAGTTGGCGGAAGGGGAACGCGGGAAACCCGGCTGTAGAGTTGGGGTAAATCTAGGGTAGAATGAGGCTGTCAACAGGTTCATGTAGCTGGAGCCAGGAGTTTTCGGTAGGAATCTTAGCAGAGGGAACATGGGGGTGGGACACTGGTGCACGGAAGGGAGGCTGGCTGTGTGGCTTGGGAGCAGGACAGAAAAGGGACTCACCTGGCAGGAACTGGTCTGGCCGGTGCCACTCCTTCTCACTGTGATGCAGTGCCCACAGATTGATGATGACGCTTGTGCCCTTGTCAATGGCAAACTCGCCAATGCTGCTCCAGAGAGGGAGAGCAAAGGGGAGTCTAAAACACTGCCCTCCCCAAACTGCCCAGCGCCGCGCCTCCACAGTCCCTCCTTGGGGGAAAAAGCCCTGTACATCCTCATGTCCCCTCCCTCACCTTTTCCCCAGCTTCTGCCAGATCATATATGAACCCAGCCCTTCTCCAACCCTATTCCTGACTGACTCTTATGTATCAATACTTGTGTACATGGACATTCAAGTCAGGGCATGTGGGTGTGTATTTTGAGCTGGTGCCTGTGTGTGTGCGCCCATGTGCGCGCACCTGTGCGTTGTGGCTGTTGGATTGGGTAGGAGCACAGAGCACCTGGTCTTACATTCCAGACCACATGACTCCAGAGGAGCAGGCAGTTCCTGTGGGAGGTCGGTTAGATCTGTGGTGGATACACTGATCAGTAGGTTCATGGTCAATGGTTGAGTCTAGATCAACCGGCAAGCAGAGAGGGGGTGGGGCGGTAGAGGAGGGACCTGGTGGGCTGGAAAGCAGTATTGTGCTGTTAGGAGGGAAGGCATACCTGGAATCAACGATAGCCTTGTGGGGGATGAGCATGGGGGCCACAGGCCGGATGCGGAGCACCTCTCGGATGGTGGCCTCCAGCAAGAGGAGCTGGTTCCGGTCACTCATAGTTGGTGTGCGGCCGAAACCTACATTCTGGTCAATTTCCTCCTGGATCTTCTTCTGCAACTGAGGGCCAGAGCGGGATGGATGGACATGACCAACGTGCTTAAGCCCAGAAGGAGCAAGGGCTTAGAAGAATCCTATTGTTACACCCAGACTCATCCAGACTGCTCAGACTTTTCCCAGTGGTGGTTTTGCAGTGCAGGCTTTGTTTCCAAAAGATGGGGTGGCTCCACCCTAGGGCCAAAGCCACCTATCGCTTGGGTGAGGAGGGAGGCAGCCCAGGCACCTTGCATAGAAGGGCGGAGGGCATTCCTGCTCCCTCTTTCTGGGGCCAAAGGTGGATCTGGCTGGGGTGAAGAGTGGTTGGAGTGAAGAGTAGGGAAAAGAAGCCCACCTGAGGATTGTGTAGCAAGAAGGCCACAGTCCATTTCACCACAGACGTGGTGGTCTCTACGCCAGCCCCAAAGATGTCCCCTACAGTGGTGAGAATGTATTCATCTGAAAGCAGTTTTGGGTCCCGGTCTGAGGTAGTGTTGTTATTGTCCAAGTTCATCTTGGCTTGGATCAGTATGTCCAGCAGGTTGGTGATGGAGTCGCTGCTGAAGTTCTCCTGATTGGGTGAGGTAGGGGACAGTGACAAGGAAGGGACTCCACTGGAATATTTGCCATACTTCCATCTGGAGCCTTGAGACACAGAGGCCTCTTCCCTCTGGAAGTGAGGGACTGGGGTGCGATGAGGCAGGACCTACAAGTTTGTGGAGCTGGGAGGGCTCTCTTTAAATTTTGGGAGTGAGGGCGCCTGGGTGGCTCAGTGGGTTAAGCCGCTGCCTTCGGCTCAGGTCATGATCTCAGGGTCCTGGGATCGAGTCCCGCATCGGGCTCTCTGCTCAGCAGGGAGCCTGCTTCCTCCTCTCTCTCTCTGCCTGCCTCTCTGCCTACTTGTAATCTCTCTCTCTGTCAAATAAATAAATAAAATCTTTAAAAAAAAAAAAATTTTGGGAGTGAGTGGGTCCCTTCTCAGATCCTCTGCAGTTCCTTACTTCCTCACCCCTATTCATGAGTTAAGTCGCTTTTTATTGAACACCTACTGTGGGCCAGGCTCTCTGCTGGGTGCTAAGGATACTCCAAGTGTCCAAAATGGGCCCTAGCCCTGTTTTCATGACACTTCAACCTAACTCACGGTTGCCACTGCTCCAACACCTACCTTACATTTTCTAAGGATGTCTTTCAGCAACTCATCTCGCATTTTAACACAGTTCTTCATTTTTTCCACGGTTTTGTTGGGGAAAATCTGGCAAGTAGAGAAAAGTATCAAATCCATGCGTCTTTTGTTTTGTTTCTCCAGCTACCAGAATCCCTCCTGGAGGCAGATCCCCAGCTTTTGGTCTTTGGTGAGTTTCCACTCTAACCCAGACCTTCAGCCAAAATGGAAGGCAAGAAGGGGACACAGAATGGGATTATTAATGACAATGAGGACAATTTCACGTAAGAGGAAAGGGAGAATCTCCACCTCCCCTTCCCCACTGAATCAGACATCAGGCACTGATTGGGGGTCTACTGAGAGAGGGTCTGCTGTGTGCCCAGCCGTTAGCATGAAGATAGACTTGAGTCTGGAGCAAGTTCCTTAACTTCTCAGCCTGTATTCTCATTTGGGGATAATAAAACCCACCTTTAAGGGGAACAACATGATTAATGCATGTGGAGTGCTTAATAGTTGTCATATGGCAATTGGTAAATAAAGGAGAGCCATTATCATGAATATTACAAATGCATGGCTAAAAGCCAGACCTATTTTTGTAGAGAAGGGGCAAGATTTTAAAAAGAGAGGAGGTGAACAGAGGTCACTGTGACTGAGGTGGTTGGGGAAAAAAAGTGGTTCTGGAGCCAGGCAAGAAGAAGAACTGGGAACAGGATTGCTGGAATCTGAAGGTGGGGCCTGGCCTCATCCTCACCTTCAACCCGGGGAATATGTCTACCATATTATCCACTCCCAAAGAATCCAAGATGCCGTCGTTGTAATTCTTTATGATCCTCAGAGCGGGATCTCCATTCTTGTAGGAGGAGTTGAAGCAGATCAAGCAGATTATGTTGGTCACCGCCAGGAAGAGAGGCAAGGACAAGTCTATGGACTGCCCATTCTGGGTGGCCAGGAAATCACACAGTAAACTGTTTTCCTGACAAACTGGGAAGAGAGAGGGGCAAGATGGTGGGGAGTGAAGCAGCATCATCCCTCCTTCCTAGTTCCATCTTAGCTGGGGACATAGAGCAGATGGCCACTAGGTGGCAGCAGCAGCCAAGAAAGCACTAGATTGAGCCATCCTTTGCCGGCAACACCCTCCCCCGCCCCCCCCACCCCCAAATCTGGTCTCTTCTCTCTCCAGCCGCCCTAGGGGCCAGCCAGCACTCACTGATCTTCTCTAGCCTCTGGTCACCATCCTTGAACAGTGCAAATGTGGCCAGTACCAGCTTCCTGTGCAGCTGCCAGTTGGCACCATGGTCTGCGAAGGCGATGCCCTTTCGGTTGTTAGACAGGATGTCCAGAGTCACCTTTGGAGAGTAGAAAAGGCTGGAGAATCAGACATCAATGACCTGCCCTTGCCCTGGGCCCCCCACACCCTTCCTGAGGGAAAAGGGAGGTACCTGTCATGCTGAGCCCCATGGGGGACACCCCTGCTCTACTCTGCCGTGACTGTTAGGCCTTGGTAGGGCAGGGCCCGAGACCCCTCTACGCCCAATTCCATCAGAGACACAGACTAAGGAGAAAAAAGGGACCCTGAATTAGAATGCAGGGGTTTGGGGGTTCAATGACAGAGTGGCCTGTGTTCTCTCTTACCACTTTCTGACCAGGGGAAGGCAGTCATGGATGGGATAAGCTCTCTGAATGGTGCCTGTCCCGAGGGCAGGAGCAGGTGGGCTGGTAGAGACAGGACTGCCCAGATGTCTGCCCCTCCCTGGGCCCTCTGGGGGCTGCTGCAGGTGTAACAGCCTCTCCTCTTTCTGCCCTTCCATTGCAAGACTGTGTGCCCACCAGAAGGCCCCACCTGGAGCATGCAGTCTGGACTTAGCCAAGCCACCTCTTCCCAGAGGGACTTCAAAGCATAAGGTCAAAGCGTCCCCTCTTTATATTCTATGACCTGCAAGCCCCAGCTGGCTAGCATTTTCCTTCTTCTTTGCTCCGGAGTGTTGGGAGTGAGGCCACTGGCCAGCAGACCTGGCTGACTTGTCCAAGGAAAAATGAATCAACCCTCGGCCCTGATCAGAGGTAAGTGGCTAGGAGGCCCTGCCTGGGGGGCTCAAGGGCATACTCAGCAGCAAGGTGCTGGGATGGGGCTTGGCAGTATTCCCAGATGTATACCTTCTTTCCTCCCCTAGGAGCATTACAGGAGGCTTGGCAGGATAGATCATCAGCATCCTGGAAATGCCAGCCTGTGTCAGCCCTGCTGTGGCCCTGGGCAGCTGGGGATAGCTCCAGAGAAACAGCATTCCCCACCTTCCAAAAGCCAGGGTACTTTTCCCTCACCCCTTCCTAGAGAAGACAGTCATCATTTTAATCCCATTTCCCATATGAAGAGTAGCACTCCTAAGGGCTATTAATGGGGCACTTACTGCACTGGGCACTGGGCTCAGGGCTTGGCATATACCACCTCAGTTAATTAGGGGAGTCAGGACTCAGAGAGAACATCATCCATTTCCATATGACAGCCCAGAAAATGAAGTCTTCCTTTGATTCTTCCTGCCTGGTTTAGAGGCTGGGTAGGGTCTGAGGGGTGGAACCCCACCCACGGTCCTGTTAGTCTGTTTTAGGAAGAATTACAGGAGCCAGAAGGGTCATTCCAAGCATGGTCTTGGTGACCAACCGCAAAACCCCCCCGGGGCTGGTGAGAGAGGAGAGGTAGTGAGCACTGCTTACCACTTGGGGCCGCCCAGAGAATTCCTTGCCTTTCTTGACAAGCACCTCCTTGGCCAGCTGGTGGTGGCCCACCATCACCGTAGTCTTGGTACCCATACGAAAGGAATAGATGGGGCCGTATTTTTTCTGCAGCTTGAAGAAGTTCACGTGCGGATGGCCACCTCTGGGGAGGAATGGCAGGCTGCCCACCAAGGGCAGGGA
This sequence comes from Mustela erminea, assembly GCF_009829155.1. Taxonomy (NCBI): domain Eukaryota; kingdom Metazoa; phylum Chordata; class Mammalia; order Carnivora; family Mustelidae; genus Mustela; species Mustela erminea. The sequence goes on from NC_045627.1 coordinate 66,358,862, forward strand.
CGGGAGGCTCCGAGGATATTTGGCACTGGAGCGCTTTGCCTTGGGCCATAAGAAATAGGCAAGGGCGAACAGCAAAAAAGCCAGGAGCTCCCACATGGTGGCAGGGTGCCGGCAAGCAGGACAGACAGCTACGGAGAGGAAGAACAGCAGCTAATGCTAGAGTGCAAGGAGGCCTTTTTAAGGGCTGTCCTGATCTTCACCTTGGCGCTGTGTTATCTCTTGCCTTGTAGAAATTTATCCTGGAGCCCGGCCAGGCCTGAGCCCTCTCCCAGAATCAGGAGAGGAAGGAGGAGTGGAGGCCTCCTCAAGGGCTGGCCCAACTCCAGGACAAACCCCTAAGAAGGGGGGCTGGGTAAGGGGAAGACAGCTGGTCCTCCATCCCTGCAAGTTCCCATCCATCAATGTCCACAGAACGCACCAGCAGCAAGTGGTTATCTGGGTCAGGAATCAAGGCTTGGGACTTTCCACGTTGTAAAATCAAAATCCATGAATAGATGATGTTGTCAGGAAGGTTACAGCCAGCAGGGACTGTCAAAGACATTTTATCCAGTCTTATTTAACAGCCAAAGAGTGTGAAGCCTTCAAAGGTCAGTCCTGTATAAGGTCACACAAGACAGTGACAGAAAGGGGGCACCTGCATGGCACAGTCAGTTAAGCGTTCTGAGTCTTGATCTCAGCTCAGGTCTTGATCTCAGGGTCGTTAGTTTGAGCCCCACATTGGGCTCCACGCTAGGCATGGAGTCTATTTTAAAAATTATATGCATATGTACATATAATATTAATAACATTAACATTATAAATAGAAATATTATAAGTGTACACAAATATAAATCATATAATATAAATAATAAAATGTGATGTATAAATATTAAGTAATATAACTATATATTATATAATAATATATGTAACATATTTTATAAGATAAACAATATATATACATATATATGACACGTCAAATTTGCCATTTTAATTTATAAAAATGTTTAAATATTTATTTATTTATTTGACAGAAACATAGCAAGAGAGGGAACACAGGCAGGGGGAGTGGGAGGAGAAGCAGGCTTCCCATTGAGCAGGGAGTCTGACGTTAGACTTGATCCCAGGACCCTGGGACTATGACCTGAGCTGAAGGCAGATGATTCACAACTGAGCCACCCAGGCACCCTGCCCCCACTTCTTAAAAAAGATTTATTTATTTATTTATTTACTTTTATGGGCCCAGCATGCTACCGATGCGCAACTCTGCTCCTTTATTTACTTTTATAAAAATACACCCCACGGGGCGCCTGGGTGGCTCAGTGGGTTAATACTCTGCCTTCAGCTCAGGACATGATCCCAGGGTGCTAGGATCGAGTCCCACGTCGGACTCTCTGCTCAGCTGGGAGCCTGCTTCCTCCTCTCTCTCTCTCTGCCTGCCTCTCTGCCTACTTGTGATCCCTGTCTATCAAATAAATAAATAAAATCTTTAAAAAAAAGTGCACCCCACCCCCGCTTTTTAAAAAAGATTCACTTATTTATTTACTTTTATAAAAACGTTTAAAGTAAGCATAGAGCTCTATGCTTACTTTCAACATGGGGCTTGAACTCAGAACCCCAAGATTGAGAGTTGCACACTCCACTGACTAAGCCAGCCAGGCACCCCCCCCCCCATTTTAACTATCTTAAGTATACAATTCAATAGCATTAAATATACACACAGGGTTATAAGGCCATCACCACAACCTACTTCCAAAACTTTTTCATACCCCAAACAGAAACTACCCATTAGGAAATAATTCTCATCTCCCCTTCCCTCCCATTCCTTGCCACCTCTAATCTCCGTTGTCTCTATGAATATGCCCATTTCACGTAAATGGAGTCTTGCGGAATTGTTTTTTTGTGTGTCTGGTTTATTTCACTTAGCATCATGTTTTCGAGGTTCATCCACATGTCAGAACTCCGTTGCGTTTTATGATTGATGCTCCGTCATGTGGATATATTGCCTCTTGTTGATCCATTCATCAGTTGTGGACACTTCGGCTGTTCTCCCCTTTTTGCTCTGCTAAAAAAAAAATGCTAAAAATGCTGCTACGAACACGTGTATACAAGGGTCTGTTTGAGTCTCTGTTTTCAATTCTTGGGGGGGTATACCGGGAAGTGGAATTGCTAGGTCATGGGATCATCTGGTATTAACTTAAGTTTATGTTCATGTGTTAAGTTTCGGTTTCCTCCTCAGTAAAGTGGGACTAAGAATGGAATCTACTTCCCGGGTCGTTGCGACTCAAGGGAGATCACGCAGGTGGAAGCGTTGCCTTGCAGGAAGTAAGTGCTCACCTAATATTTATGCCTATCATCATCGTACCAAATGGGCTTCCTGGTTTCTCTGAGCTCGAATTAGTAGATCTTCCTGACAAAGTTCTCCTCTTCTGCCGGACCTTCAGGGGCTCCATCAGTACTGATCAGTGATTTGAAATCACCGGATGAAGTAACGGACATTCCTGGCGTCAGGCATCACAGAAGAGGTGAGCCCGCAGACAGGCATCCAGGAGCCACTAAATGAGATTCACAAAGGTAGGAGATGGAATTTCTGCCCATTTCTGGGGGTGGTCTGCCAGTGTCTGTACTTTGAGGAGTATGAATTAGGGTGTGGGCTGCTGGAATGAATCAGGAAGGCAGCAGATAGGGGACCTCGTCATGAAGGTGAACTGGCAAAGCCTTGTAAGCTAGACTGGCTGGTTGCCCATTACTCCACATGTTCACCATGTGGGCCACCTGGGTGGCTCAGTCGGAGAAGCGTCTGCCTTTGGCTCAGGTCATGATCCTGGGGTCCTGGGATCGATTCCTCCATCGGGTTCCCTGCTCAGCGGGGAGCCTACTTCTTCCTCTCCCTTTACCTGCCTTTCACCCTGTTTTTACTCTCTCTCAAATAAATTAAAAAAAAAAAAAACTTAAAAAAAAAGTGTTCAAATGTGATTCAGAGTTTTTTTTTTTTAAAGATTTTATTTATTTATTTGACAGAGAGAGAGATCACAAGTAGGCGGAGAGTCAGGCAGAGAGAGAGAGAGAGAGAGAAGCAGGCTCCCGCTGAGCAAAGAGCCCGATGCGGGGCTCGATCCCAGGACACTGAGATCATGACCTGAGCCAAAGGCAGCGGCTTAATCCACTGAGCCACCCAGGCGCCCCTGATTCAGAGTTTTTAAAAATATTTTATTTATTTAAGAGAGATAGAGTTATCATATTATAAGAGTTACATGTGATAATTGCAGAAAATCTGGATAATGTGGACAGCTCAAAATAAATTAAAAATCTGAAATGTGTGTTTTGTTTTTTTTTAACTAAAATGAGGTCATACTGCATTTGGGGGGCATGGATATTTTTCTCTTTTTAAATTATTATTATTTTTAATTTTATTTATTTGACAGAAAGAGATCACAAGTAGGCAAAGAGGCAGGCAGAGAAAGAGGGGGGAAGCAGGATCCCCGCTGAGCAGAGAGCCCAACGTGGGCCTCGATCCCAGGACCCTGAGATAATGACCTGAGCCGAAGGCAGAGGCTTAACCCACCGAGCCACCCAGGCTCCCCTATTTTTCGCTTTTTAAGGACTTTTCTACAGCATTACTTTTGGTAGCTGTCTGCTGTTCCATTGTGTGTATATCCTGCGGTTAGCATAGCTTATTTAACTGACCCTGTATTGTGGTGTTGGACATTTAGGTTGTTTCTGTTTGTCTTTGTTCTTCATCTAAACAACATTAAGTGATAGCCTTGTAGTGAAAGCTTTGTGTATAACCATCAGTATTTTCTTAGGATAGGATTCTAAAGAGTGCTGTTGTTACCCAAGGGCCAAGCATGTGTTTATTTTAAAGATTTTATTTTTTAAAATTTTTGCTTATTTTTTTAAAAAAGACTTTATTTATTAGAGACCACATGAGCACAAAAGAGAGAATAAATGGGGGTGGGGAGCCGGGCGAGAAGCAGGCTCCCCGCTGAGCAGGGACCCCCCCCCCAACCTGGGGGATCGATCCCAGGACCCTGGGATCATGACCTGACCTGAAGGCAGATGCTTAACCGACTGAGCCACCCAGGTGCCCCAAGATTTTATTCTTTTAAGTGATCTCCACATCCAATGTGGGGCTAGAACTTAGAACCCCAAGATCAGACTCATGCCCTCCACCAACTGAGCCAGCCAAAGGCACCCTATGCATGCATATTTTAAAGACCTTTGACAAATACCGACTTATTTATCAGAGGCATTACATTAATAGATTTCTTGGTATCTAACCATTCCTAGATTAGCAATAACTTATCTAGAGCATCTTCTTTTTTTTTTTAATTTTTTTATTTTTTATAAACATATATTTTTATCCCCAGGGGTACAGGTCTGTGAATCACCAGGTTTACACACTTCACAGCACTCACCAAAGCACATACCCTCCCCAATGTCCATAATCCCACCCCCTTCTCCCAAACCCCCTCCCCCCAGCAACCCTCAGTTTGTTTTGTGAGATTAAGAGTCACTTATGGTTTGTCTAGAGCATCTTCTTTTAATACGGAATTGAATTCTCTTTGTATTACTTGGGATTTTATTTCTTTTTCATCTCTAATCATATGAAAAATTGAGTTGTGGTATTCCTACATACGCATTGTCAAGTTTTGGTATTATGATTTTATTCACTTCATAAAGTTACTAGAGAAATTTTCACCTCTTTCTATGTCCTTAAGCAAATTAAACAGCATGGAAGTGAACTATTCTTTGAAGTTCTAAAGCAAGGTGATGTGAAAAGTGTCAGGTCCCCATGCCTTTTTTCAGAGAGATGACTCCTTAACATAATTTTCCAATTTCTTCCATAGGTGTGGGACTCCTCAATTCTTCTGAGTCTCCTTGAGTCGATTTTGGCAATTAGTATTTCTTAAAATGTGCATTTTCTATTTTTTCTTGATTTGCCAAAGGTTTTATTGATCTTTTCAAAGAATCTCCCTTTGGATTTATTTGTCAAATCTTTGATGACTGTTATTTTAATTTGGTTTCAATGTTGATGAATGACCGATGCAAAACATCCTGTGTGACTCTTATACCAGAATTCAGACTGAAAATTCATATGAATTCCATTTCCTCTGAATCCCCGTCTTCCTTTTTTCCTTTGTTCCTTGTCTAGACATAAGCCCCATTTGTCTAGACATAAGCTGAATTTATGACCCAGGACCTTCATTCTTAGGTATTTAAACAACAGCGTTTATGCATACCTTCAGCAAAGGCACGTTCAAAAGCATTATTACACTGTTTGTAGTAATTCCAAACTAGGAAGAAACCCAAGTATTTATCAGTTGTTGAGTGAATAAATTGTCACGCATCATACAGTGGGTGACAGAGATGACACAATGAATGGCAGCCACGTGCACCAACGTGGATGAAACTCACAAACCTAAGACTGAGGGAAGAAACCAGACACCTAAGAATGCAGTGTGTGATTTTATTTACATAGATTTTAGAAACATATAAAATGAAACTGTGGTTCTAAAATCACGTGATGATCTAGAATCAGGTGATGATTACCCTGGTGGGTGGTTAAGTGACTGAAAGAGGACATAGGGTGGGGCTTCGGGGGAGGGGCTTCAGGTCGTGTTCTGTTGCTTGATCTGGGTGCTGGTAACACAAGTACATTCACTTTGAGATGGACCCCATTTATTTGAACATGTGCTATACTTCAATACAAAGTTTACTTTAAAACACTGGGTGTCCGTGGACTCGGGATCTTACCGAAATTGTACGCGAGTTCTGCATGTATGTATAAATACATGTTTTTCTGGAGAGAGGATCCACGGCTTTCACCAGCTCTCAAAACACTGAGTTCTTGGCTTGAGGTTCCCTCTAGCCTTACGCTCATCCCCATCTCGCTTTATGATTCTTCTCTACTGTCCTCCAATTGTGTCTTTCCTTCTCTCCAAAACCTTTCCCCGGAGCCCTTGGGTATTGTCCCTCTCTAAAACACACACATTTCTTTGTTTTCCTTATTTATCTATAGAATATTTTCTCTACCTCCCGCCTTATCTAAACTGGACCCTTCTCTAGGACAGTCCTTCCCCTGCTGTTTTCCCGAGTGAAGACACCTCATGTCCAGGTTAGGCAACGTTGTTGACGTTCTGTTCCCTCCCCAAGGCCTCCAGCCCACCAGTTCTCCACCGTTGGGTGGAGCAGGTTCTTGCTTGTTTTGAAGTTTCAAACCTTTGTTATTGCCATTACTTACTGACCTCCTGTTGCTCATTTTCATTTAAGATTTAAGATCTGGGCACCCACCTCACATCTTTCCTCTCCAATCCCACCGTCATCCCACATGACTTTAGAATCCATGAGGGACGATCAGCCAACATCCCAACTTCCTAGTTCCTTTATCTCCTCAAATCCAAAGATCGTCACCCTTACTTCTACCTCACTGACTCCTCTAAACTTCAAGCCCCATCCTCAACTCCATCTCTTTCATGCTTAGCAGATAATCTTACCTTTTACTTAAGAAATCTGAGAACACTGGAGCACCTGGCCGGCTCCGTAGGCAGAGCATGTGACTTTTGATCTCAAGGTTGTAAGTTTGAGCCCCACGTTGGGTGTAGAGATTACTTAAAAATATAAAATCTTAAGAAAAAAAGCAATCTGAGACCATTAAGTTTAATCTCCCATAATTTCTACTTTATAGTTAGAGGGAAAGAATCACTACTCCTGTTTCTAATCAACTCCTCTGACAATTTGGCAAAATAATGACTTTATTGAGAATTTACCATGTATTACATGTACTATCTCATTTAATTCTTTTTAAAAAATATTTTATTTATTTGACAGAGAAAGACACAGTGAGAGAGGAAACACAAGCAAGGGGAGTGGGAGAGGGAGAAGCAGTTTCCCCACTGAGCAGGGATCCTGATGCAGGGCTCAATCTCAGGACCCCAGGATCATGACCTGAGCTAAAGGCAGCTGCCCAACGACTGAGCCACCCAGGTATCCCTCACTTAATACTTTTTTTTTTTTTTTAAGATTTTATTTATTTATTTCACACAGACAGAGATCACAAGCAGGCAGAGAGGCAGGTAGAGAGAGAGAGAGGAGGAAGCAGACTCCCTGCGAGCAGAGAGCCCGATGTGGGGCTTGATCCCAGGTCCCTGAGATCATGACCAGAGCTGAAGGCAGAGGCTTTAACCCACTGAGCCACCCAGGCGCCCCTCCCTCACTTAATTCTTGTAACAACTCCATAAGGTGCTATAATTATGACCGTTCCCATCTTACAGACGAGGAAACAAAGACTTGCCCATGGAGAGGCTGGGATTTAAGCAGTGTAAAGCTCTTTGCTCTCAGCCATGGTATTCTACTTCTCCTAATATAAACTGAAACTACATACGTATCTTTAGAACCAATAATTCCAACTCTAGGAATTTATCCTGAATGTGTCACAGAGTTCAATGTACAAAACTAATCATTTCATGTTTATAACTGCCAGCAATACAAGCCCCATCAATAGGAGATCAGAATAAAATATAGTCAGAAAAAGGAAGAAATGTGCTTATTATTGAAAGATTTCCAAAATATATTGGTAGGTAAAAGAAGTAGAAATAAGAATATTATGTGGGTTGCCTCGGTGACTCAGTCATTGGGCATCTGTCTTCGGTTCAGGTCATGATCTGAGTCCTGGGATCAAGCCCCGCATTGGGCTCTGTGCTCGGCAGGAAGCTTGCTGCTCCATCTCCCACTCCCCCTGCTTGTGTTCCCTCTCTCACTTGTGTCTCTCTCTCTGTCAAACAAATAAGTAAATCTTTTAAAAAGGAAAAGAAATAAGAATAGCTTGTATTGAATGCTTCCATTTCTGTAAAAAAAGGAAGGATATATGTGCTGTTTTGGTTTATATGCATAAAATATCTCTGGAAGGGTAGACTGCAATGTTAAATCAATAATATAAGTTTCCACCTTAGGACTACAGAAGGAAAATCAGCATAAACCTAAAGCAAATAGAAGAATATAAATTATAAAAATTAAAGCAGAAGTCAATGAAATTTCAAACAGGTAAACAATAGAGGAAATTAATAAAACCTGAAGTTGGTTCTTTAATAAATCGATAAAGTTGACAAACCTCAAGCCAGGCAAACCTGGCTTTTTTTTCTAGGATAGAAGACATAAATAGCTAATATCAGAAATGAAAGAGGCACTATCACTACTGATCCCATGGACATTAAAAGAAGAGTAAAGGAATACTATAGGCAACTTTATGCCCACAAATTTTGATATCTTAGATGAAATGGACCAATTTCTTGAAAACATAATCTGTCAAAACTCACACAAGATAGTCTGAATAGGTCTGTATCTATTAAAGTAATTGAATCAATAATGAGCAGTGCTTTAAAACAGGCCAGATGGCTTCATTGTTGAATTCTACCAAACACGTAAGGAGAAAAAATTACACCAATCCTCAACAATCTCTTACAAAATACAGAAGCAGAAGGAACACTTCCTCATTCATTCTATGTGGCCAGAATTTCCTTAATACCAAAACCAGATAGATGTTACAGAGGGGCACCTAGGTGGCTTGGTCCATTAAGTATCTGCCTTCAACTTGGGTCATGATCTCAGGGTCCTGGGATTGAGCCCCGTGTCAGGCTCCCTGCTTAGCAAGGAGTCTAATTCTCCCTCTCCTGCTGCTCCTCTCCCCACTCGTGTGTGCCTTCTCTCTCAAATAAATAAATAAAATCCTTAAAAAAAGACATTACAAAAAGGAAGGCCAATATCTTTCATGAATACACACATAAAAATCCTCAACAAAATATCAGCAACTTAAATCTAACAATATATCAAAAGAATTATGTATCAAGACCAAGTGGGATTTATCTCTGGTATTCAGGCTGGTTCAGCATTAGAAAACCGGTCAATGTAATCTTCACATCAACAGGCTGAAAAAGAAAGATCATATATGCAGAAAATCATTTGACAAAATCCAACATCTATTCACAATAAGAACTCTAAGCAAACTAGGAATGGAGAGGAACTTCCCCAGATTCATAAAGAACAACTACAAGAACCCTATGGTTAATATAATATTTATATTAGTGGTGAGAAACTAGATGATTTGCCCCTGAAGTGGGAAAAAGGCAAGGATGTCCTCTCTCACCACTTCTACTCAACATAGATCTGGAAGTCTTAGCTATGCAATAAAACAAAATAAACAGTATACAGATTGGGAAGGAAGAAATAAAACCGCCTTTGTTAGCAGATGATGTGATTATATAGAAAATCCCAAAGAATTAACAAAAAACCCTCTGGCAACTAATAAGCCATTATAACAAAGTTGCAGGATCCAAGTTTTTAATATACAAAAATCAATCGCTCCCTATATGTCAGCAATGAAGAATTGGAAATTTGAAATTTAAAGCACAATACCATTTATATTAACAAAAAACCCCGAAGTATTTAGGAATAAAATGTATTATGCACATATAATAAAATATTATATTTTATTGATAAAAATGACAACTATGACAAAACAAATTTTAAAATATCTAAATAAGTGGAGAGACATGCCATGTTCATGGATAGGAAAGATCAGTATTGTAAGATGTCAGTTCTTCCCAATTTGATTTATAGATTCAGTGTAATCCTAATCAAAATCATAGCAAGTTATTTTGTAGGTGTTAACAAACTAATTCTCAAGTTTACATAGAAGGTAATAGAGGGGGACCTGGCTGGCTCTGTTGGTAGAGTATGTGACTCTTGGTCTTGGGGTTGCGGGTTTGAGCCCCATGTTGGGTGTAGAGATTACTTAAAAATAAAATCTTTTAAAAAATGGAAAAGCAAAAGACCCAGAATTGCCAACACAATACAGAAGAACAAAGTTGGAGGACTGACACTACCTGATTCAAGACTTACTGTAAAGCTGCAATGATCAAGACAGTGCATTACTGGGAAAAATAGACAAATGGATCACTGGAACAGAATAGAGAGCCCAGAAATAGAGGCGAATGAAAATAGTTAACTGATCTTGGGACGCCTGGGTGGCTCCGTTCGTTAAATGGCTGCCTTCGGCTCAGGTCATGATCTTAGCGTCCTGGGATTGAGTCCCACATTGGGCTCCTTGTTCCGTAGGGAGCCTGCTTCTCCCTCTGCCACTCTGTCTGCCTGTGCGTTCGCTCTCTCTCTCTCTCTCTGACGAATAAATAAATAAAATATTTTTTAAAAGTAGTTAACTGATCTTTGACAAAGTGGCAGAGGCAATTGAATGGAGAAAGGCTAGTTCCCTTAACAAATGATGCTGGAACAATGACATCCTTATGAGGAAGGAAAGAAGGAAGGAAGGAGGCAGGGAAGGAAGGAAGGAAAGAAAGAAAGGAAAAGATTACACAATAGACCTTCCACCTTCCACAGAAGTTATTATCAAAAAGTGGAACATAGACCTAAATGTAAAACACAAAACTATAAAACTGATAGAAGGTAACATAAGAGAAAATTCAGACCTTCAGTTTAGTGATGACTTTTTAGATACATACTCTAAGCATAATCCATAAAAGAAAAAAAAAGATAAGTTGGACTCTCTTAAAATTCAAAACCACATCATGAAAGTCACTGTTAGAAAAATGAAACAAGCCACAGACTGGGAGACAATATTTGCAAAACGTATATTTGATAAAAGATTACTATCCAAAATATGCAAAGAACTCTGAAACCCAGCAATAAGAAAACAACCCAATTTAAAAATGGGCAACAGATATGAACAGACATCTCACCATAGATGATACATGGATGATAAATAAGCATATGAAAAGATACTTGATGTCATATATAATTAGGGAATTGCAAATTACAACAACAGTGAGACCCACTACACATGTATTCGAAGGGCTAATATCCCCAAAACTGACAATACCAGATACTGACCAATGTGGAGTAACAGGAACTCTTATTTGTAGCTGGTGGGAAGGCAACCACTTTGGAAGACAGTTCGGCAGTTTCTTGCAAAACTAAACACTCTTATCATTTTATACACATTAGAATGGCTATTATATTTTTTAAAACCCCAGAAAATAACAAGTATTGGTGAAAGCACAGAGAAACTGGAAACATCATTCATTGCTGGTGGTGATGTAAAATGTGGAAAAGTATGATTGTTCCTCAAAATGTCAAACATAGAATTACTGTCTGAGCTAGCATTTCTATACCTACATATATGTCCAGAAGAATTGACAAGAGGAACTCAAATAGATACTTGTACACCAATGTTCACAGCAGCATTATTCACAATAGCCAAAAGGTGGAATCAACCCAAGAGTCCACCAACAGATGAATGGATGAACAAAATGTGTTGTATACACACAAAATGGACTATTACTCAGCCATAAAAAGGAATGATGTTCTAAAACATGTTGCGACATGGATTAACTGAAAAACTTTTGCTAAATGAAATAAGCTAGACACAGAAGGACAAATATTGTATGATTCCACTTGCAAGAGGCATCTAGAATAGATAAATTCATAGTGACATAAATCAGAATAGATGGCTGGAGGGGAGGGGGATATAGGAAGTAATTATTTAATAGGTATAGAGTCTGGGTACTTTTTCACTGGGACAGTCTAATTGCAACATATGAAACAGAACTCAGAAGCTACACAAGAAAATCTATCAACCTTGATGGAGCTGAAGTATAGCGTCTCTGGGTGTCGTGACAAATATTTATTGGTGTATCTTGCACTTCTTCTTTAGGACTTTGGGAAGGGTCCCATTATTGGTATGTTGTTTTTCAAGTTGACTGTACTGGTGATAGCTTGGGGAAACTAAATTGTAACATTAGTGTGATGATCGTCTCGAGAAAAGCCCAGACTCAAGCAAGTTATTATTACTGGTAAGGGGAACATGCTAAGTCATAAATATAGCCCCTGACATTAGGGGCACCTGGGCAACTGAGCCACCCAGGTGCCCCAGAATTATCATGTTTAACAGCAAAAATATTTATCAAACAATATGCCACCAAACAAAAGGTCTTATAACCTTGTACAAAGACCTAGATTTCATAACTAAATGGTGCACCTCCAGACTGAAAGGTCTAATTACTTAATACAAAGATCCAGGCCTCGTGATCTTATACAGGTCCAGCAAGTGCACCTGTTGAACTGAGGATCCCTGGAATGCTGCCAACGAAGGTCTTCAAAATGATCTCGCTGGAACCTCTAGAATTATCAAAAACAATAAGACTATAGGTCAATATATGACATATAAAGATAAAACTGAATTTGCTTATTATAATAAAGGCAAGCAGGAAGTTTCTCTAAGCCGAACAGGCTGCTGATCATAACAGAGTTTTGGGGAAGTATAAACTTCAGGGGTTGATGGACATAAGAAGGTTGATATTATCTATAGAAGTGTTACTTGGGTGAGACTGTTGTTGATTGGTTGGCCTTCTTCAGGGTAATTTTGGCATGAATTGGTTCCTGGATGACTGACTTTTCAGTAGTGACCGTGATTGCTTGATTTGTAAAAGGGATTAACTGAGGTTGGTTGTCAATAACTGATTGAACAGATTTCAAACAAGTTCTGGTGGTATATTAGTCTATTTCTGTATAATGATATTACCACAAACGGTGGCTTGAAACAACACACATTTATAGGGCGCCTGGGTGGCTCAGTGGGTTAAAGCCTCTGACTTCGGCTCAGGTCATGGGATCAAGCCCCGCATCAGGCTCTCTGCTCAGCAGGGAGCCTGCTTCCTCCTTGCACTCTCTCTCTGCCTGCCTCTCCACCTACTCGTGATCTCTCTCTGTCAAATAAATAAAATCTTAAAAGAAAAAACAGAAAAAACTCACACATTTATAGTTCCTATGAGTCAGGAATCCAACTACAATTTTTCTGGGCCACCTACTTAGGGTCTCACAAGGCTGCTGCCATCAGGGTGTGAACCAGGGCTGGGTTCTCATCTGGAGGCTCAACTGGGTAAGGATCTATTTCCCCACTTGCCTGGCTGTTAGTAGTATTCAGTTCCTTTAGGCTGTTTGATTGAATGCTTCTTATTTATTTATTTATTTATTTATTGCTGGCTGTAAGCTGGAGGCTCATTTCTCAGTGACCAGAAGCAGCTCCTTGGCATGTGGAGTTCTCCAACATGGCCCCTTGCTTCTTCGAAGCCAGGAAAGGGGAAAGAGACTTCAGCAAGATGGGCCTGTGTTCTCTGTAATCACATAACTATGTATACACAATCATGTATCTCCCATCACCTGTGCATATTCTATTGGTTAAATCAAGACACAGGTCCTGCCCACATGTAAGAGAAAGGGATCCCACAAGCATATGAACACCATAAGATGGGGATCACGGGGGCTACTCTTCAGTGGCCAGTCTGTCTACAACAGGTGGCTACCTGTTACCATGGCTACATAGAAGTCTTTTCCTAAATTTGTGGGGGTAGAGCAACTGGAGTCCCCCACACTGTTACCAGGAACACAAAATGGTAAAAACTTTGGGAAATGGTTTGGCAGGTTTTTTTTTTTTTTTTTTTAAAGATTGTATTTATTTGTTTGAGAGAGAGAGACAGAGTATGAGTAGGGGGACAGACAAAGGGAGAGGGAGAAGCAGGGAGCAGGGAGTCTGACACAGGGCTGAGCAGGGAGTCTGACACAGGGCTTGATCCCAGGACTCTGGGATCATGACCTGAGCCAAAGGCAGACATTCAACTGACTGAGTCACCCAGGTGCCCCGCCAGTTATTTATTTATTTTTAAAGATATATTTATTTATTATTTGAGAGAGAGAGAGAGTGAGAAGGGGGAGGGGCAGAGGGAAAGGGAGAGGATCTTCGGCACACAACCCACTAAGCAAGAAGCCTGACACAGGACTTGATCCCAAGACTCTGTGATTACAATTCTGAGATCATGACTTGAGCTGAAACCAAGAGTTTGGAGGCCCAACCAACGAGCCACCCAGGCACCTCTGGCAGTTTCTTGAAACATTAAACACTTATATGACCCAGCCATTCCACTCCTAGATATTATCCAAGATAAATGAAAACAACCCAGAAAAGGACTTATATATGAATGCCATTGCAGCTTTATTTATAATAGCCCTAAAGTAGAAACAACCCAAATGTCCAGCCACAGGTGAATGGATGAACAAAATGAGATAGTCATATGACAGAATATTTCTCAGCAATAAAAAGGAGCAGACAAGTGATACACACTACAATGCAGATAATTCTCAAATTATGCTGAAAGAAGCTAGACAAAAAGGATATTTCCTGTATCATTCCAATTATATAATATTCTAGAAATGCAAATTAGTTTATAGTATTAGGAAGCAGATCGGTTGTTGCTTACAACATAGACTGCAAATAGGCACTTGGAAACTTCTGGGGGTGATATCTTAATTGTGGTAGTTCACAGGTAGTGTATCTTAATTGTGGTAGTTCACAGGTGTGCACCTCTGTCCCACTAATCAAAATGTACACTAAAAAAGAAGATAGTTATTGTACATAAACTATACCTCAATAAAATTAAGAACATGAATTAAATGAAAGAAGCAACAGAGACATGAATCTAGACACTTAGAGAGAAAGTAATGTTGATACTGAGTACAGGTTATTTGAACAAAATTTACAATATAACACCATTCTCATCTCTTGTGCGTTAGCTAAAAAAGAAATAGAGCTACATGAAACATTGCAGATATTAATTCAGTTCCAAGGTGATGATCCAAGTTTGTTTTTAATAGAAAAAAAACGATCATTTATCATAAAAAATTACTAAAGCTGTTTTTAATAGAAAAAAACCGATCATTTATCATAAAAAATTACTAAAGCTATTGAGCATTTCCTCCATTTATTAGCTGTTTACATGGCTGGTCACATGGCCCCAGGAGCTCCTCAGAGACAAGGTCTGTATATTTTCTTTCTCTACCCTCAGCCTAGCACAGTTTGATATTTACTAAATGAAATTTTATTAAAATTGAACTGAATGGCCTTAATTCATTCTCGTAATTCTTTGGAGACTTGATTATTATTACTTCTTACTGATGAACACAAGACACAAAGCTTAAGTAATTTGCAGTCACACTACTATATAGCAGAAGTAGGGACTATAATCCAGGCCTTATGATTCTAACCCATAGATATACTGAAATTGTCCTCTGTTTCCACCAGAGACATCTGCCTGGGCTTTATCTTCCTCAGGATATCAACTGAATATTTTTTTTTTAATCTTTTTTCTTATTTATTTATTTATTTGACAGAGAGAGATCACAAGTAGGCAAAGGCAGGCAGAGAGAGAGAGAGGAGGAAGCAGGCTTCCTGCTGAGCAGAGAGCCCGATGCGGGACTCGATCCCAGGACCCTGAGATCATGACCTGAGCCGAAGGCAGCGGCTTAACCCACTGAGCCACCCAGGCGCCCTCAACTGAATATTTTAAACGAATTTAAAGTTAGCTGAAGTCAATCTCCGCTGGGCGCATGCGTCCCTTCCTTTCCCCCTCTCACCCCACGGTGGAGACACACCGACTCGCTTCCTTCCGTCTTGACGCCTTTTGGCCCCAGCGACTCGCCGTTGCCCAAACTGAGACGTTCACTAGACGAGGTGATGGCGACTGGGACACCAGATTCGCAAGCGCGATTCGGTCAGTCTGTGAAGGGGCTCCTCACCGAGAAGGTGAACACCTGTGGTACGGACGTGATCGCGCTCACCAAGCAGGTGCTGAAAGGCTCCCGGAGCTCCGAGGTGAGCTGGGAGTGGACTTTATGGCCCGAGATCCCCGGCCCAGAGTCTTGCATAGCTGTGGGCAGGGGATCGCATTACCTCCTGGGAATTGTAGGCTGTCACTGCTCCCTGAGAGTAGCGCTCGTTCGCGAGGGGCGCGTGTTGCATTCTGGGATGTGTAGTTTGGGGGGATGGGGGATGTAGGGAGGGAAAGGAACGGGATGGTGGTTTATTTTCTTTTTCTTTTTTCTTTTCCATTTTTTTTTTTTTTTTTTTAGATTTTATTTATTTATTTGACAGAGAGAGAGAGATAAAGAGAGAGAAAGAGCACACAAGTAGGGGGAGCAGGAGAGGGAGAAGCAGGCTCCCGGCTGAGTAAGGAGCCTGACTCGGGGTGGGTTCCAAGATCCGGGGATCATGACCTGAGCCAAAGGCAGATGCTCAACCTACCGAGCCACCCAGGCGCCCCCGGCTATGTGCTTTTAAAGCAGAGATTGCCGCAGTACAGCGGATAAGATAGTAGTCCTAGCCAGTTCCTAATTTGTTTCATGGGGTTGTCTCTAGTGAAGATCTCTCCCTTTCTCGCCCCCAAATTCCACATGGTTTTGCCCTCATCTCAGAGTCCTTTCACGCTTTTGTGCATCGTCTGTGGATTTGTTCTTTTCTAATTTGTCTTTCTGCCCATATCTTGGTTTTCTGTTTCTTAGATGAGCTTTCTCCTTTGCCCCGAGTTCACCTTCATCCTCTAGCTGGTTCCATGAATGGAGTTATATGATGGCTTTTCACACCAAAAGTTTTATATATGTACACTGTGTCTCCCCCCAAAAAAGTATTTATTCTACTCTTAGATATTCACCCATGAGAAATGAAACTATGTGTCCACATAAAGACTTGTACCATTATCTGTGATAGCATCAAACTGGAAACAACCCAAATATCTGGTGACAAGGGAAAGGACAAACAAAATGGTTCCGATGACTGAGCCACTCCACTCCTAGGTTTTTACCCAAGAGGAATGATAACATGCCTCTCATTTTGTTACATAAGCTGACCACACACAGAACATATTATCTAAGTGTTCTTGTTTTGGTTTCTTTAAAGTGGAACAACATCTTGAATACACCTGTGAAACAGTCTGCCTACCGTCTTTTTAGATCTTTGTGAATTTCTTCTGTAGACCTTTATCGTTCTCTTGCTCATAATTAACTCAGTGGCAGTGTGACTTAGTTGCTCATCTTCAACAAGTATTGCTCATTTTCAACTTAATTTTCATAATAATAGCAACTCTCTCTCTTTTAACTTCTCTATTTCATCAGTCTCTATATTGTTTCCTTAAGTTATATAATTGCAATAACAAGCATAATATGGCCACACGCTTTTGGACTTGTATACGAATAGTCACAGCAGCTTTATTTATATTAGTGTAGGATCCAGTAGAATTGTCTTTACAGAGTCACCTTTCATGTTATGTTCTTTTTTTTTCTTTTTTTTTTTTTTAAAGATTTTATTTATTTGACAGACAGAGATCACAAGTAGGCAGAGAGGCAGGCAGAGAGAGAGAGAGAGGGAAGCAGGCTCCCTGCTGAGCAGAGAGCCCTATGCAGGGCTCGATCCCAGGGCCCTGGGATCATGACCTGAGCTGAAGGCAATGGCTTAACCCACTGAGCCACCCGGGTGCCCTCATGTTATGTTCTTAGCTTGTATTAGTAGTGACTACAAGAAATAACCATATGAAGAAGGTGTTTGCATTTACCATAACACTATTGTTGAAGTCACTGATTTGGTGATCCCAAGTATGTTTTGTGTGAGGTCACCCATTATATATTCATTTTAGGATTCAGCATCTGAGGGAAGTTTCTCTCTTTTTGAGGAATTGTTATGTTGCCTTTTACAAAATAAGAATTATGCAAATGAGGGACCCTGGGTGGTTCAGTCAGTTAAGCATCTGACTTCCACTCAGGTCATGATCCTGGGGTTGGAGTCTCTTGTCTGGCTCCTTGCTCAGTGGGGATCCTGCTTCTCCCTCTGCCTGCTCCTACACCCTGCCTATGCGTGTACTCTCTCTGACAAATAAAATCTTTAAAAAAAAAAAAAAGAATTATGCAAATTCAAGTGTTTCTTTTTTTTTTTTTGCCTTGGTTGCACAGAAGTTCTTACATCAGTTTTAGTAGTAGACACATCTCCTTTTAATGACTTTTAGATTCTGTTTCTATTTTTTATTTTCTATTTTTTTTTAAAAGATTTATTTATTTATTTAACAGAGATCACAAGTAGGCAGAGAGGTAGGCAGAGAGAGAGTGGGAAGCAGGCTTCCCACTGAGCAGAGAGCCACATGCAGGGCTCGATCCCAGGACCCTGGGATCATGACCCAATCTGAAGGCAGAGGCTTTAACCCACTGAGTCACCCAGGTGCCCTGTTTCTATTTTTTAAAAAATGTGTGTGTGCGTGTATGCACATATGGTATAAATTGGCTTCAGTCTTTTTGGAGGAGAAACAAGGTATAAATATATAAATTAAAAAAAACAGTGCTCATAGTTAATGACCAGTGTGTATTGAACATCCATATTCACCATAATAAACTTGTTTTTATTGAACAACTTCTATGTGCTGGACACTGCTGTGTTTTACGTAGCTTAATTTGTTAAATCTTTGCACTCACTAGTAGAGGAGGTACATTTCTTACATAGAGCATACAAAGAGGAATTTAATTTGTCCAAGGTTACAACGTAGCTAGGAAGGGGTAGAACTAGGATTCAAACCTAGGCAGACTGGTTCTAGGCTCATAATCTTGGGCACCACCTCTCATGTGGTTTAGTGGCCCAAAAGCCATGGTGTCACCATTGACTGTTATAATGTGACTTGCTGCTTTCTGTTCCTCCTTGTGTATTTTTCCCATGAGATTCTTCCGTAGTAGATTTAGACTGGGTGTCCAGTAAATGGTATGGATTGAGTTAAACTAAAATCATTCCAGCTTTCTGGGAGGGTTTACATATCATCTCTCAGTTCTCTGACTTTTGTTTTTTTATTGGCTCTCTTAACGTGATACTTATCACATACCATATTGCCTTTTTCTGTAGTTAGTTATGTATTTTTGTCATTTCCTTTACTAGACTTTAGATTATTTGGCATGTCTTACTGATTTTCTTTTTTTGTCTTTTTTTTTTTTTGTAGCATATAGCAGTACTGAATTTTTTCCTTTTTAAGACTGGATGATATTCCGTTGTATGTACCACATTTTGTTTATCCCTTCATTTGGTGATGGACATTTGTGTTGTTTCCACCTTTTGGCTTTGTGAATATGCTGCAGTCAACATTTGTATATAAATACCTATTTGAGACCCTGGTTCCAGTTATTTTGGGTAATTGCTGAATTGCAGTTGCAATTGCTGGGTCATATTCATATGGTAATTCTATGTTTAACTTTTATTTGAGAGAGAGAGAGAGAGAGAAGGGCAGAGGGAAAGGGAGAAGCAGGCTCCCCGGCTGAGCAGGGAACTCAAACTGGGGTTCCATCGCAGGACCCTGGGATCATGACCTGAGCCAAAAGCAGACACTTAACTGACTGAGACACTCAGGTTTCCTCTTCTCCGGCTTTTTGATTTGTTATTGGTGTGACCCAAATTGACCCAAAGCCACAGGACACCTTCCTGGGGTTGGTCCTGAGGGAAAGGGAGCTCTTGGTCTCATTGTGGACATGGAGCCTGATTTTTAGTTTGAATCCTTCTTTGCCTGTAGAACATTGCTTCTCTTTCCAATGTGGCTGTTTTGTTCGATTAGCTGGCAATTTTCATATGTAAAGCTCTCTTTCCACGGCATTCATTTAATAAATATTTTTTGTCTGCTCTGTGCTATGAACTATTTTTTTTTCCAAAAGATTTATTTATTTGACAGATGGAGATCACAAGTAGGCAGAGAGGCAGGCAGAGAGAGAGAGAGAGAGGGAAGCAGGCTCCCTGCTGAGCAGAGAGCCTGATGTAGGGCTCAATCCCAGGACCCTGAGATCATGACCTGAGCCGAAGGGAGAGGCTTTAACCCACTGAGCCACCAGGTGCCCCTGAAAAAAAAAATTTTTTTTTAACAGATTTTGTTTATTTATTTGCCAGACAGAGATCACAAATAGGCAGAGAATCAAGCAGAGAGAGAGAGAGAGAGGAGGAAGCAGGCTTCCTGCTGAGCAGAGAGCCCAATGCGGGGCTCGATCCCAGGACCCTGAGATCATGACCTGAGCCGAAGGCAGAGGTTTTAACCTATTGAGCCACCCAGGTGCCCCTGCTATGAACTATTTTAGGTATAAAGGAGAGGGTGGTACACAAAACAAGGTCCCTATACTTAGGAAGTTTACATTTTAGTGAAGAGACAGACAAATGAAACAAAAAATCAGGGGGTAGGAAATCCCTTGGAGAAAAACTAGGCTGGGAGTAGAGTGTGATAAAAGGGTCTTCCTTAAATAGGGTGGTCAGGGAAGGGCCCTGTAAGGAGGCGACATTGGGGCAGTCTCTTGAATGAAGTAAAGGAGCTGGCCACATGGACGTTTGGAGCCAGAGCGCTCCAAGTAGAAGAAATGGCAAATGCAAAGGCCTTGAGATGGGAATGTGTGCAAGGTGTGCAAGGAGGCCGGTATGGCTGGAGCACCAAGTGGGGAAGAGCATGTCAGCCTTGTGCCCACAGCACAATGAATGCGTGTGACCCCATGCTCCTGCTGTGCGTGCCTGCTTCTCCGCTCCTCCCGTCGAGTTGTGTGCTGAGTAAAGGATCTGTTGGATGTGGGTTTTTTTTTTTTTTCTTTTAGGGTCCATTGTGTTCTCTTAAGCCTGTGTTTGTGCTTGTATTTTAACTACATTATTTAATGCAATAATATGGAAAACGATGAACTAGAATGAAAACAAAAAGGGTTGGTATTGCTATGAAAACCACGTTAGAAAATCTTGTTGAAGATGAGAAGCTAACCAGTAACAACGTAGTAACAGTACTTGTTGAAGATGAGGAGTGAAGATGGCTATTGAGTTACTTATGAGCAAAGCAATAAAGCCTAGGGGGAAATACTCAAGCTGTTGTTCCACTTTAAGGAAACCCAGCCCAGACATCTTAGATGATACGTGCTGTGTGTGGTTGGTTTATGCAAGAAAGTGATGCAGATTGCCAATGAATACATATGTCATCAAAGCAAGGGCCTTGGCCCAGCATTGCAACAGCTCCTGCATTCCAGGAATCACGAGTCTCCTTGAGTCTATCTTCGAAATGATTGGCCGCCCCCACCCCCCTTTTTAACAGCCATTCTGGTGGCTCAGGCCACTTTCATTGCTTGCCTAGACTATGGCAGTGTTCTCCCAGCCAGTTTCTCTGCCTTCAGTCCCCGCTTCAGTCTAGTCTGCTTGCCACGCTTCTAAAACAGTAAATCCAATCATGCCCAACCTTTAGGTCTCCGCTTAGATGTCACTTCTTTTCGGAGACCCTCCCTGAACACCCGCCCCTGTAACAGATCAGACACCTGACTCCCCACGCTGCCTGGTCGGCTGGTACTTCCCCATCAGCAGTTACCACAAGGTACTGGAGTGCCTGTGTCGTCCTCGTCACACCACGTTGTGAGCCCTGTGAGGATAGGGGCTATGTCTCTTCCTGGTGTACCGTGAGCACTGAATAAATATTTGTTGACTGACTGAATGAATGAGGAAGATTCTGTTCGAACGTTTTCCTTCTGCTGTCAGTTTGTCAGTCACCATCTCCCTCCTGTAGGACTTTGGAGTTTGTCACTTAAAAGTGGCCACAAAGGGTGCTTGGGTGGCTCAGTGCGTTAAGTCTCTGCCTTTGGCTCAGATCATGACCTCAGGGTCCTGGAATTGAGCCTCACATCGGGCACTCGGCTTGGTGGGGAGCCTGCCTCCTCCTCCTGCTCTGCCTGCCTCTGCTTACTTGTGATCTCTCTATGTCAAATAAATAAATAAAATCTTAAAAAAAAAAAAATTAGCCGCAAGGGGGGAACAGGCACTCTGATACATTGTGGATGGGAATGGGAAATGCTATAACCCCAGTAAAACTTTCTCATCCAACAATCACGGTCATAATTCCATGAGTCTATCCCAAGGATAGCAAAAGGACACAAAGATATATAAAGTATTTTTTTGTAGCACTACTTATAATAGCAAAGGCTGCAAATAGTCCCAAAGTCTGCAGCAGATGACTGGCTGAACAGTCTTACCTCTGTACAGCCGAGTGCTCTGCAGTCATGAGAGAACAGTGCGCAGAGTCAGCATAAATCACTGCTGATCGATTTCAGCATCTCTTGTCAAGTGAGAATAGCAGCATGTGGAAGTAGGTTACAGAAGGGGATAGTCCGATGATAGACGTATGGCCACTTTTTTTTTCCTTTTTTTCGTATGGCCACTTTAAAAAAGACAACATGGAGAGGTAAATTTATTTACTTATTTATTTTTAAAATTAAGTGGGCTCCACACCCAATATGGGGCTTAAACTCACAACCCTGAGATCAAGAGCCACCTGCTCTCCCACCTGAGCCAACTAGGCACCCCCCCAAAAATATTTATGCAGAGGGGAGAGAGAAGGGGGAAGGGAAGGGACAGGGCTGGAAGGTCTTATTTTACCATTTCAACATTAGAAGGACCCAAAGGTTTATTCATTTTTAAACATAAAAATGAAAAGAAATAAATAACAGGTGCCACAGGGGAGTTTATCTGGGGGCTGTAGGAGGGCTGCTATTCCTGGTGAATCTGTGGTCATCGGTCCCCTTTTCATCCAAATCTCTGACCCAAGGGAACAGGGACAGTAGGTGGGACACACAGTAACTTCCCCTTCCATGGTGGGACTTCAGGTCTGTCTGCCAGGAGCAGGGTGTGACCGC